>NC_064568.1:6842500-11842500 GCF_937001465.1 Orcinus orca
AAAAAAAAAACAGACGGATAGAGCCCTAGGACAAATGGTGGAAGCAAAGCTATACAGACAAAATCTCACATAGAAGCATACACATACACACTCACAAAAAGAGGAAAAGGGGAAAAAATCATAAATCTTGCTCTCAAAGTCCACCTCCTCAATTTGGGATGATTCATTGTCTATTCATGTATTCCACAGATGCAGGGTACAGCAAATTGATTGTGGAGCTTTAATCCGCTGTTTCTGAGGCTGCTGGGAGAGATTTCCCTTTCTCTTCTTTGTTCTCACAGCTCCCAGGGGCTCAGCTTTGGATTTGGCCCCGCCTCTGCGTGTAGGTCGCTGGAGGGCGTCTGTTCTTTGCTCAGACAGGGTGGGGTTAAAGGAGCAGCTGATTCGGGGGCTCTGGCTCACTCAGGCTGGGGGGAGGGAGGGGCACGGAGTGTGGGGTGAGCCTGCTGCGGCAGAGGCCGGCGTGACGTTGCACCAGCCTGAGGCGCGCCGTGCATTCTCCCGTGGGAATTGTCCCTGGTTCCCGGGACCCTGGCAGTGGCGGGCTGCACAGGCTCCCCGGAAGGGAGGTGTGGGTAGTGACCTGTGCTCGCACACAGGCTTCTTGGTGGCGGCAGCAGCAGCCTTAGCGTCTCATGCCTGTCTCTGGGGCCCACGCTTTTAGCCGCGGCTAGCGTCCGTCTCGAGCTCCTTTAAGCAGCGCTCTTAATCCCCTCTTCTCGCGCACCAGGAAACAAAGAGGGAAGAAAAAGGCTCTTGCCTCTTCGGCTGTGTTCAACCCCAGTCCTCTCCCTGCGCTCCGACCGAAGCCCGAGTCTCAACTCCCAGCCCCGCCTGCCCCGGCGGGTGAGCAGACAAGCCTCTCGGGCTGCTGAGTGCTGGTCGGCACCGATCCTCTGTGCGGGAATCTCTCCGCTTTGCCCGCTGCACCCCTGTTGCTGTGCTCTCCTCCGCGGCTCGGAAGCTTTCCCCCTCTGCCACCCGCAATCTCCACCCACGAAGGGGCTTCCTAGTGTGTGAAAACCTTTCCTCCTTCACAGCTCCCTCCCACTGGTGCAGGTCCCGTCCCTATCCTTTTGTCTCTGTTTATTCTTTTTTCTTTTGCCTTACCCAGGTACATGGGGAGTTTCTTGCCTTTTGGGAGGTCTGAGGTCTTCTGCCAGCGTTCAGTAGGTGTTCTGTAGGAGTTGTTCCACGTGTAGGTGTATTTCTGGTGTATCTGTGGGGAGGAAGGTGATCTCCGCGTCTTACTCTTACGCCATCTTCCCGGAAACCTTAGCTATTTTTGACAGATGTGAGGTGATATCTTATTGTGGTTTTGATTTGCATTTCCCTGATGATTAGTGATGTTGAACATTTTTTCATGTAGTTGTTGACCCATCTGTGTATCTTCTTAGGAAAACCATATATTCAGATCCTCTGCCATTTTTAAGTTGAATTATTTGGTTTTACTATTGAGTTGTATGAATTCTTTTATATTTTTGATATTGACCCCTTATTAGATACATGATTTACAAATATTTTTTCCCATTCCATAGGTTGCCTTTTCACTTTGTTGATGATTTCTTTTGCTGTACAGAAGCTTTTTGTTTGATGTAGTTCCCCTTATTTTTGCTTATGTTGCCTTTGCTTTTGCAGTCAGACCCAGAAAATCATCACCAAGATCAATGTCAAGGAGCTTAGCACCTATGTTTGCCTCTAGGAGTTTTATGGCTTCAGGTCTCACATTCTTTAATCCATTTTGAGTTCATTTTTATGTACAGTGTAAGATAGTGGTCCAGTTTCGTTCTTTTGTATGTGGCTGTCAAGTTTTCCCCACACTGTCTGTTGAAGAGACTGTCCTTTCCCCATTGTATATTCTTGGCTCCTTTATCATAAATTAATTGGCCACATATGCATGGGTTTATTTCTGGGTTCTCTGTTCTGTTCATTGATCTATGTGTCTCGTTGATTTTTTGTTGGTTTTTTGTTTTTTGTTTTTGTTTTTTTTTTTGTTTTACATTTTAGTGATGGTAGAAAATATCAGGTAGACAAGTAAATTGTAGATAGCCAG
Organism: Orcinus orca; assembly: GCF_937001465.1. Lineage (NCBI taxonomy): Eukaryota > Metazoa > Chordata > Mammalia > Artiodactyla > Delphinidae > Orcinus > Orcinus orca. Next base: position 6,844,554 of record NC_064568.1, read on the forward strand.
TAACAGTGTTGTAAAGAGTATGTGTCTGTTTTTAATGCCAATACCATACTCTTTGATCACTGTATCTTTTTAATAAAGGGGTCTTTTGTGATTCCATACAAATTTTAGGATTGTTTGTTCTAAACAAACAATTTATATTTTAGGATTGTACTGTGAAAGATGGCATTGGAATTTTGATAGAAATTGCATGGAATCTGTAGATTGCTTTGGGTAGTACGGACACTTTAGCAATATTTCTTCCAATCCATCTGCATGAATATCTTTCATTTGTGTTGTCTTTAATTTCTTTCATCATTGTCCTCAGTGTACAGGTCTTTCCCCTCATTGGTTAAATTCATTCCTAGGTATTTTATTCTTTTTTTTTTTGTGGTACGCGGGCCTCTCACTGTTGTGGCCTCTCCCGTTGCGGAGCACAGGCTCCGGACACGCAGGCTCAGTGGCCATGGCCCACAGGCCCAGCCACTCTGCGGCATATGGGATCTTCCCAGACCGGGGCACGAACCCATGTCCCCTGCATTGGCAGGCGGACTCTCAACCACTGCACCACCAGGGAAGCCCGGTATTTTATTCTTTTTGATGCAGTTGTAAATGGGTTGTTTTCATAATTTCTTTTCTGATAGTTCATTGGTAGTGTATAGAAGTGCAAGAGTTTTTTGTACATTTTGTTTCCTGCAGGTTTATTATTTCTAACAGTTTTTTGGTGGAGTCTTGAGGATGTTTTATATATAATATCACGTCATCTCCAAATACTGAGTTTTACATTTTCCTTTCCAATCTGGATGGCTTTTATTTTCTTTTTGTTGCTTGATTGCTCTGGTTGGGACTTCCAATACTTTAATGAGTAAAAGTGGCAAGCATGGACATCTTTGTCCTGTTCCTGATCTTAGAGGAAAAGCTTTCAGCTTTTCACTATTGATGTTAGCTATGGGCTTGTCACATATGGCCTCTATTATGTTGAGGTACATACCTTCTATACCCACTTCGTTGAGAGTTTTATCATAAATGGATGCTGACTTTAATCAAATGCTTTCTCTGCATCTATTGAGATAATTATATGATTTTTATCCTTCATTTTGTTAATGTTGTGTATCACCTGGATTGATTTGTGGGTGGTAAACCAGCCTTGCATCCCTGGAATACATCTCACTTGATCATGGTGTATGATCCTTTTAATGTATTGTTGAATTTGGTTTGCTGGTATTTTGTTGAGGATTTTATCATCTTTCTTCATAGTTATTGGCCTGTTTAGATTTTCTGTTTCTTCATGATTCAGTCTTGGAATGTTCTGTGTTTCTGGGAATCTATCCATTACTTCTAAGTTGTCATTTGTTTGCATATTATTGTTCATAGTGGACTCTGATGATCCTTTGTATTTTTGTGGTATCAGTCTGTATTTCATTTATTTCTCCTCTGATTTTTGTTGTTTCCTTCCTTCCGCTGACTTTGGGCTTCATTTGTTCTTTTTCTGGTTCCTTGAGGTATAAAGTTAGGGTGTTTTTGAGATCTTGTTTGTTTGTTTCTTCAGGTGGGTATTTATCTCTGTGAACTTCCCTCTTAGAACTACTTTTACTGCATCCCATAAATTTTGGTGTGTTGTATTTCCATTTTCAGTTGTCTGAAAGTATTTTTTTTTATTACTCTTTTGATTTCTTTGTTAACCCATTGGTTGTTCAGTAGCATGTTGTTTATTCTACACATATTTGTGGATTTTCCAGTTTTCTTCTTATAATTGATTTCTAGTTTCATATCATTTTGGTCAGAAAAGATACTTGATAGGATTTCAGTCTTCTTAAATTTATTAAGACTTTTTTTGGCCTAACATATGATCTATCCTGGATAATGTTCCATGTGTACTTGAGAAGAAAGTATACAGGCATACCATGGAGATAGTGCACGTTCGGTTCCAGACCACCACAATAAAGCGAATATCACAATAAAGGGAGTCACATGAATTTTCTGATTTCCCAATGCACATAAAGGTTATGTTTAAACTCTCCTCGTCTACTGAGTGTACAATAATAGCATTATGTCTAAAACAATGTACATACTTTAATTTAGAAATGCTTTATAGCTGAAAAAGCTAACCATCATCTGAGCCTTTAGCAAGTCATAATCTTTTTGCATCAGTAACATCGAAGATCACTCATCACAGGTCAACAAAACAAATGTAATAATGAATAAGTTTCAACTATTGCGTGAATTACCAAAATGTGACACACAGACAGGAAGTGAGTAAATGCTGTTGGAAAAATGATGCCAGTTGACTTGCTTGACATAGGGTTGCCACAACTTTCAGTTTGTGAAGAACTCAGTATCTATCAAGCATAATGAAACAAGACACAATAAAGTGAGGTATGCCTGTATTCTGCTACTTTTGGATGGAACATTCTCTATATATCTGTAAAGTCCATCTGGTCTAATGTGTCCTTTAAGGCCATTTTCTGTCTGGATGATCTATCCATTGACATAACCCTACTATTATTATATTGCTGCCTATATCTCCTTTTAAGTCTGTTAGTATTTGCTTTATATATTTTGGTTTTCCTGTGTTGAGTGCATAAATGTTTACAAATGTTACATCCTCTTGTTGAATTGACTCCTTTATCATTATCTAATGCCCTTCTTTGTCTCTTATTACAGTCCCTGTATTAAAGTCTATTTTGTCTGATATAAGTATAGCTACCCCAGCTTTTTTGGTTTCCATTTGCACGGAATATCTTTTTCTATCCCTTCTTTTTTCAGTCTGTGTGTGTCCTTAAATCTGAAGTGAGTTTCTTATAGGCAGCACACAGATGGTTCTTGTTTTTTTAATCCAGTCAGCCACTCTATGATGTCTTTTGATTGGAGAATTTAGTCCATTTACATTTAAAGTAATTATTGATAGGTATGCACTTATTGCCATTTTGGTTTTTTCTGGCTGTTTATAGTTCTTTTGCTCTCTTCCTTTGTGGTTTGATGACCTTTAATGGTATGCTTAGATTCCTTTCTCATTATCTTTTGTGTATCTACTATAGGTTTTTGCTTTGTCCTTACAATGAAGTTTACATATATAACAACCCATATTAATAGTCTATTTTAAGTTGATTACAACTTAAGTTTGAACCCATTCTAAAGCTCTACATTTTTTTTAATATATTTATTTTTTATTTATTTATTTTCACCATGCCAGCTCTTCATTGCAGCATGCAGGATCTTCATTGCGGCATGCAGACTTCTTAGTTGTAGCATGCAGACTCTTAGTTGCAGCATGCGGACTTCTTAGTTGCAGCAGGCATGTAGGATCTAGTTCCCTAACCAGGGAACAAACCCGGGCCGCCTGCATTGGGAGTGCAGAGTCTTACCCACTGGACCACTAGGGAAGTCCCTAAAGCTCTACATTTTTACCCTCCCCCACCCACCTTTTATGTTTTGTTGTCACATTTTACATCTTTTTATCTTGTGTATCTTTAATTACTGTAGTTACAGTTTTTATTTTTTTTAACCTTCATAATAGCTTCATAAGCAGTTAATCCATTGCCTTCAATATATATTTACCTTATGAGTATAAAACCTATGGAGGATTTATACTTTCATATGTTTTCTTGTTACTAATTAGCACCCTTTCTTTTCAGCTTAAAGAAGTCCCTTTAACATTTCTTGTAACGCCATTTTAGTGGTGGTGAACTCCTTTAGCTTTTGCTTATCTGGAAAACTATCTTTCCTTTCATTCTGAACAGTAACTTTGCCAGGTAGAGTATTCTTGGTTGGAATTTTTTTTTCTTTCATCACTTTGAGATTCATTTGTTATCTTGATTGTAGTGATGGTTTTACAGAGTATACTGATGTCAGAGTTCATCAACTTGTGCACTTTATGTTCTGTTAATGTCAATTAGATCTTTCTTTAAAATTTGGAGTGTAGGGGGCTTCCCTGGTGGCACAGTGGTTGAGAGTCCGCCTGCCGATGCAGGGGACACGGGTTCGTGCCCCGGTCCGGGAGGATCCCACATGCCGTGGAGCAGCTGGGCCCGTGAGCCATGGCCACTGAGCCTGCGCGTCCGGAGCCTGTGCTCCGCAACGGGAGAGGCCGCAACAGTGAGAGGCCCGCGTACCGCAAAACAAAACAAAAAAATTTGGATTGTAAAGAATGCAGACTGTTTCCAGTATGCAAGAACTAAAGGACTGTTGTTTCCATGAGCCCTGCCTGAGGTATCTACTAAAGAATAAGTTTTAGACAACAAAAATGACTAGAAAGACATCCATATAAATATACAGTTAATTGTAAAGAACTAACACTGAACAAGGTCCTGATCGTGTGCTCGGCTAAGATAGATAGAGTATAACTGTTAAATAAACAGTGTGCAGCACAAGCAGCTGGTACCATGCACATGAAAACACCCCCCAGAAAAACAGTGGGGGGAATGGGGAGGGCATTGCAAATACTTTCTTTAATGTTATTAGTAATCATATTGACAATATTATTCTGAGACTATTCTGCTGTGTGTTAAATGAAATAAAATAAATAATTATGTACCAGTGAGCATCCCTAGCACCAGAAATACACTTGAAATACAATTTCTCACTAAAAGAAACCAGAGCTCTTGAGGAAATGGCTGATCCCAGGTCTCAGGCAGGAAAAGTACAAACATCTTGTCGTACCAGATAGAAATGATCACTGACATACTTTTTGACATACTAGGGTTGTGTCAAAGGAGCTAACTTGAACAGGCTCACACTGCCAAAGATGGGCAGCTGGAGTGTAAAAAATTAGAATAATGGCAGTGAACCGAAACCTGTCAAATATGCTTAACTCCATGAGTTCATCCTGATATTTAAAAGAGAATCAGTCATCTTTGGAGAATGACGGAACTAGTTCAGAAAGAATCAAGCATTTATCTTGCCTTTCTTATCTGATCTGTACCCCTGGGGAAACAAATATTAATGAGTGAAATTGCCCCTGTCTAGAGTATTCCATGTAATAAATGACAAAGAAATGAATAGAATGACAGTATCACCATTTTGTAATGCCCAGTGAATTGAGAGAGGCATAAATTATTGACAGGTGGTAATAACATAAAAAGAGAGACAGTCTGACATCATGTGCCTCCTGATGAAGGAATACACCGCCACCTGTAGTCTTGGCAAAGGGAAGAAACCTGAGTCTGATCCAGTAAGATCAGAGGGGGAATCTATAAATTAGAAGATGCAAGAAACATCAAAAAAATGTTTACTCACACTGGTCAAAATAACCATCATCAAAAAGTCTACAAATAATAAATGCTAGAGAGAGTGTGGAGAAAAGGGAACCGTCCTGCACTGCTGGTGGGAACGTAAGCAGTAAGGAGATTCCTTAAAAAACTAAAAATAGAGCTACCATACGACCCAGCAATCCCACTCCTGGGCATATATCCAGACAATACAAAAACTCTAATTCCAAAAGATACGTGCACCACAACATTCATAGCAGCACTGTTTATAATAGCCAAGACATGGAAACAACCTAAGGGTCCATCAACAGACGAATGGATAAAGAAGATGTGGTGTACATATTTACAATGGAATATTACTCAGCCATAAAAAGAATGAAATAATGCCATTTGTAGCAACATGGATGGACCTATAGATTATCATACAAATGAAGTTAAGTCAGAGAAAGACAAATATCATATGATATCTCTTATATGTGGAATCTTAAAAAAAATGATACAAGACAGAAACAGACTCACAGACATAGAAAACAAATTTATAGGACTTCCCTAGTGGTCCAGTGGTTAAGACTCCATGCTCCCAATACAGGGGGCACAGGTTCGATCCCTGGTTAGGGAACTAAGATCCCACATGCCGCATGGCGTGGCCAAAAAAAAAAAAAAAAAGAAAACAAACTTGTGGTTACCAAAGGGGAAAGGGAGGAGGATAAATTAGGAGTTTGGGATTAACAGATACATACTACTGTATATAAAATAGATAACCAACAAGGATTTACTGTATAGCACAGGGAACTCTATTCAATATCTTGTAATAACCTATCATGGACAGTGTATACGTATAACTCACTTACTTTGCTATACACCTGAAACTAACATGGTATTGCAAATCAACTGTATTTCAATAAAAAGAATATTGCAATTTAAACATTTTAAATGGCAAAACTAAACTAGTGCCTAGGGATGCACATTTGGATGACAAAGCTTAAAAACAGACATTAGAAATCAAAATAATGGTTACTTACAGGAGAACAGAGGGGCTATGATTCAGGGAGGACATACATGATAAGGGCTTCTTGGGTAAATGGTCATTTTATTTCTTGACCTGGGAGTGATTACAAGCGTGCTTTAGAGTAATTCATTAATCCATATATTTACTTTGTGTGGTTTTCTGAATCTGTGCCCTCCCTTCATATGTTTGGAAAATGTTCTTTTCTTAGATTCCTGAGATTCCCTAATTCCTTCTTTAAATACATGTTGCTGAAAAATACATGCACTGTTAGGAATCCTTGAAGAAGAGTCCTGGGTGGCTAATCCTTAGTTCATTAAGACAGCTGTCCTGCATAATCCAGTCCTGAGAATTGCAGAAGGAATAAACGTCAGCGTTGGGTCTGCAGAAGCAGTGTCCTTTTGCCAGGCAAAGGGGCAGAGTCACCACAAGTCCCCCTTCCCCCTCTTTACAGATTGGCTGCAATGCCGTCAGCTGGGCCCCTGCTGTCGTACCTGGAAGCCTCATAGACCAGCCATCTGGGCAGAAGCCCAACTACATCAAGAAGTTTGCATCAGGCGGCTGTGACAACCTCATCAAACTGTGGAAGTAAGTGGGGTTGGTGAACTTCTCAAGGGGACCCTTCTCACCTTCTACCCTACCATGACTCAGCCTCAGTTCACCAGAAACGGGATCAACTGTCTTTTTCCCTTCTGCCCATAGAATACTGTCTTCAGTCTCTCAGAGGACATCCTTTTTTAAAAAAAAACAAAAAAGTAAACTTCCAAACGTAAACTTTCCCTTTACTCAGGAGCTTTGACTCTTCCTAATTCACAACTGCTAGAGCCGACTTGTTGGCTGTGGAGGAACAGAGCATTTCCTGGAGGGCTTCTTTATAGCTGGTGAACTGAATAAAATTCTGTAGGTTCAACAAATGTTACCAGAAAGGTGGAATAGCTTCTCCACCCCTGTGGAGCCTGTGGGCTGGGAGGGGAATGGAGGTGTGGGAATGGCACCTGGGCTGCTGCCTGCTGAATTCTCCCCACCATCTCCCCTGTTAGGGAGGAAGAGGACGGCCAGTGGAAGGAAGAGCAGAAGTTGGAAGCACACAGTGACTGGGTTCGAGATGTGGCCTGGGCCCCCTCCATCGGCCTGCCCACGAGCACCATCGCCAGCTGCTCCCAGGTCAGCTCAGACCTGTGCAGGCATCCTGTGTTAGTTAATCTCAGGAAGTCCCATCAGCCCTTACAGTTCCCCTAGGGGAAATCCTTGAAGGGGAAGGGCAGGAGACAGGCAACTATAGGCCATTGTAAATAAGGGAGCACCTGGAGCCCTGTCATCACGCAGTGAAGCCTTGGTCAGAAGCCACAGTGGCTTTCTTCCACTGAGCCAAGAGCAAGACCAAATTCAGGACTAGTTTCCCCTCCTGACCCTTTTGTGGATAGGGAATGGAGGTACCCAGGCATCATTCTGAGAGTGTTCCCAAGCAAGGACCAGGAGCAATGGGAAATTGTAAGACCTTGGGCTCATCTACCTACTCACTATTCCCAGACAGATAACAAAAGTAAGACCAAGGATAAGCTGTTAATTATATGCTACCACCCAAGATGAGAGTTAAGCCTGGCCTTTTACATCATTTGAGCCTTTTCTACTTGGTCCTAAATTTGAGAGGACCAAGTAGAACAGGCTTAAATGATGTAAAAGATAATTCTGTGTGTTCTGTTTTAGTTTGGTTTGTTTTGGGTGTGTGTGTGTGTGTGTGTGTGTGTGTGTGTGTGTGTGTGTGTGTGTGTGTGTGTGTGTGTGTTGTGTTGTGTTGTGTTGTGTTGTGTTGTTTTTTGGTCCCATCTCATTCTCTGAGCTTGGCGTTTAGACAGCTATACCCATTCAGTTGAGAAAGTACAGAGCCAGAGGGAGCCAAAACAACGAAGTTACTTGGCAGATGTGAGGAAAGCCCCAGAGAAAATTTGAGAATTAGCAGTGCGGACAATGAAACCAGTATGAGGAAAGGAACCTGGGAGACTCCTGACCAGTTTGAAGTGTGTTCCTGGGGTAAAGGGATAAAAGCAAGGGTGCTGGGCTGGAAATTAGTCCTCAAAGCTGTGAACACTGAGGAGGTCCTTGGCTGTGCTTTGCCCTGAATCCCCCACCCTATTCCTGCAAAAGTCCAATATAGCTCCAGATTGAGAGGCTATCACCAGGGCAGGATTGCTGCCCCCATCTCCTGACTCTACCCTGTCTTTTCCCAGGATGGTCGAGTGTTCATTTGGACCTGTGATGATGCCTCGGGCAATGCGTGGTCCCCCAAACTGCTGCACAAGTTCAATGATGTTGTATGGCATGTGAGCTGGTCCATCACAGCCAACATCCTAGCTGTCTCAGGCGGAGATAATAAGGTAAATACACCCTATTTCCATGACATGGCACACAGGGCCCTGTTTGTCTTTAGTTTGTCCAGTAGAGGGCACAGTTGAATCTTCCATCTAATGGCAGGGTTGGGAGGAACCTGAATGAAGACTGTTTTGAGCGTGTCTCTTATTTACATCATTAATTCTTACGACCCCCCACCCAACCCCGAGGGGTTGTATATCCCCCTTATACAGATAGAGATGGCGACAGAGATTTGACTTGCATAGGGGTCATGAAGCTGTTAGGTGGCACAGCCAATAATCAGACCCAAGGTAAATCCAAAGCCACCACCCTGGCAGTCCATCACCCTGACCATTTGCCAACCTCATCTTCACGGTAACGTTTAGTTATATGTAAAATACATATAACAGAGTTTACCATCTTAACTTTTTTTAAGTGTACAGTTCTATAGTGTTAAGTATTGATACATCCATGTTATTCTGCAGTATCACTGTCATCAACCCACAACTCTTCATCCCAAACTGAAATTCTGTGCTCTTCAAACAGCACCTCCCCATTACCCCTCCCCCAGCCCCTAGCAACCCCTATTGTGCTCTCTGTCTCTGTGAATGGACTACTGTAGGGACCTCCTGTAAGTAGAATTATAAGGAATTTGGGGTTTTGTGACTGGCTTGTTTCACTTAGCACAGTGTCTTTTTTTTTTTTTTTTTTTGAATTTTTGTATTTTATTCATTTTTTTTATACGGCAGGTTCTCATTAGTTATGCATTTTATACATATTAGTGTATATATACATGTCAATCCCAATCTCCCAATTCATCACACCACCACCCCCTGCCACTTTCCCCCCTTGGTGTCCATACGTTAGTTCTCTACATCTGTGTTTCAATTTCTGCCCTACAAACCGGTTCATCTGTACCATTTTTCTAGGTTCCACATATATGCGTTAATATACAATATTTATTTTTCTCTTTCTGACTTACTTCACTCTGTATGACAGTCTCTGGATCCATCCATGTCTCTACAAAATGACCCCATTTTGTTCCTTTTTATGGCTGAGTAATATTCCATTGTATATATGTACCACATCTTCTTTATCCATTCATCTGTCGATAGGCATTTAGGTTGCTTCCATGACCTGGCTGTTGTAAATAGTGCTGAAATGAACATTGGGGTGCATGTGTCTTTTTGAATTACGGTTTTCTCTGGGTATATGCCCAGTAGTGGGATTGCTGGGTCATGTGGTAATTCTATTTTTAGTTTTTTAAGGAACCTCCATACTGTTCTCCATAGTGGCTGTATCAATTTACATTCCCACCAACAGTGCAAGAGGGTTCCCTTTTCTCCACACCCTGTCCAGCCTTTGTTGTTTGTAGATTTTCTGATGATGCCCATGCTCACTGGTGTGAGGTGATACCTCATTGTAGTTTTGATTTGCATTTCTCTAATAATTAGTGATGTTAAGCAGCTTTTCATGTGCTTCTTAGCCATCCCTATGTCTTCTTTAGAGAAATGTCTATTTAGGTCTTCTGCCCACTTTTTGATTGGATTGTTTGGTTTTTTTTAATATTGAGCTGCATGAGCTGTTTATATATTTTGGAGATTAATCCTTTGTCCATTAATTCCTTTGCAAATATTCTCTCCCATTCTGAGGGCTGTCTTTCATCTTGTTTGTAGTTTCCTTTACTGTGCAAAAGCTTTTAAGTTTCATTAGGTCCCATTTGTTTATTTTTGTTTTTACTTCCATTACTCTAGGAGGGGGATCAAAAAAGATCTTGCTGTGATTTATGTCAAAGAGTGTTCTTCCTATGTTTTCCTCTAAGAGTTTTATAGTGTCAAGTCTTACATTTAGGTCTCTAATCCATTTTGAGTTTATTTTTGTGAACTGTGTTAGGGAGTGTTCTAACTTCATTCTTTTACGTGTAGCTGTCCAGTTTTCCCTGCAGCACTTATTGAAGAGACTTTTTTCTCCATTGCATATCCTTGCCTCCTTTATCATAGATTAGGTTGACCATAGGTGCGTGGGTTTATCTCTGGGCTTTCTATCCTGTTCCGTTGATCTGTATTTCTGTTCTTGTGCCAGTACCATATTGCCTTGATTACTGTAGCTTTGTAGTATAGTCTGAAGTCAGGAAGCCTGATTCCTCCTGCTCTGTTTTTTTCCCTGAAGACTGCTTTGGCTATTTCAGGGTCTCTTGTGTCTCCATACAGGTTTTAAGATTTTTTGTTCTAGTTCTGTAAAAATGCCATTGATAATTTGATAGGTATTGCATTGAATCTGTAGATTGCTTTGGGTAGTATAGTCATTTTCACAATATTTATTCTTCCAATCCAAGAACATGGTATATCTCTTCATCTGTTTGTATCATCTTTAATTTCTTTCATCAGTGTCTTATAGTTTTCTGAGTACAGGTCTTTTGTCTCCCTAGGTAGGTTTATTCCTCGGTATTTGATTCTATTTGTTGCAGTGGTAAATGGGAGTGTTTCCCTAATTTCACTTTCAGATTTTTCATCATTAGTGTATAGGAATGCAAGAGATTTCTGTGCATTCATTTTGTATCCTGCAACTTTACCAAATTCATTGATGAGCTCTAGTAGTTTTCTGGTGGCATCTTTAAGATTCTCTATGTATAGTATCATGTCATCTGCAAACAGTGACAGTTATACTTCTTCTTTTCCAATTTGTATTCCTTTAGGTTCTTTTTCTTCTCTGATTGCTGTGGCTAGGACTTCCAAAAACTATGCTGAATAATAGCGGCGAGAGTGGACATCCTTGTCTTGTTCCTGATCTTAGAGGAAATGCATTCAGTTTTTCACATTGAGAATGATGTTTGCTGTGGGTTTGTCGTATATGGCCTTTATTATGTTGAGGTAGGTTCCCTCTACGCCCACTTTCTGGAGAGTTTTTAGTATAAATGAGTGTTGAATTTCATCAACAGGTTTTTCTGCATCTATTGAGATGATCATATTGTTTTACTTCTTCAGTTTGTTATTATGGTGTATCACATTGATTGATTTGCGTATATTGAAAAATCCTTGCATCCCTGGGATAAATCCCACTTGATCATGCTGTATGATCCTTTTAATGTGTTGTTGGATTCTGTTTGCTAGTATTTTGTTGAGGATTTTTGCATCTATATTCATCAGTGATATTGGTCTGTAACTTTCTTTTTTTGTAGTATCTTTGTCTAGTTTTGGAATCAGGGTGATGGTGGCCTCACAGAATGAGTTTGGGAGTGTTCCTTCCTCTGCAGTTTTTTGGAACACTTTGAGAAGGATGGGTGTTAGCTCTTCTCTAAATGTTTGATACAATTCACCTGTGAAGCCATCTGGTCCTGGACTTTTGTTTGTTGGAAGATTTTTAATCACAGTTTCAATATCCTTAGTTGTGATTGGTCTGTTCATCTTTTCTATTTCTTCCTGGTTCAGTCTTGGAAGCTTATACCTTTCTAAGAATTTGTCCACTTCTTCCATGTTGTCCATTTTATTCACATAGAGTTGCTTGTAGTAGTCCCTTAGGATGCTTTGTATTTCTGCGGTGTCTGTTGTAACTTCTCCTTTTTCATTTCTAATTTTATTGATTTGAGTTTTCTCCCTCTTTTTCTTGATGAGTCTGGCTAATAGTTTATCAATTCTGTTTATCTTTTCAGAGAACCAGCTTTTAGTTTTATTGATCTTTGCTATTGTTTTGTTTCTATTTCATTTATTTCTGCTCTGATCTTTATGATTTCTTTCCTTCTGCTAACTTTGGGTTTTGTTTGTTCTTCTTTCTCTAGTTCCTTTAAGTGTAAGGTTAGATTGTTCATTTGAGATTTTTCTTGTTTCTTGAGGTAGGCTTGTATTGCTATAAACTTCCCTCTGAGAACTGCTTTCGCTGCATCTCATAGGTTGTGGATCATCGTGTTTTCATTGTCATTTGTCTCTAGGTATTTTTTGACTTCCTCTTTGATTTCTTCAATGATCTCATGGTTTTTTAGTAACGTACTGTTCAGCCACGTGTTTGTGTTTTTTACGTTTTTTTCCCTGTGATTGATTTCTAATCTCATAGCATTGTGGTCAGAAAAGATGCTTGATATGATTTTAATTTTCTTAAATTTACTGAGGCTTGATGTGTGACCCAAGATGTGATGTATCCTGGAGAACATTCCATGTGCACTTGAGAAGAAAAGTGTAATCTGCTGTTTTAGGATGGAATGTCCTATTAAGTATGAATGAAATCTGTCTGGTCTGTTGTGTCATTTACAGCTTGTGTTTCCATATTAATTTTCTATTTGGATGATCTGTCCATTGGTGTGAGGTGTTAAAGTCCCCCACTATTATTGTGTTACTGTCGATTTCCTCTTTTATAGCTGTTAGCAGTGCCTTGTGTATTGAGGTGCTCCTATGTTGCATGCATATATACTTATAATTGTTATATCTTCTTCTTGGATTTATCCCTTGATCATTATGTAGTGTCCTTCCTTGTCTCTTGTAACTTTCTTTATTTTAAAGTCTATTTTACCTGATATGAGTACTGCTGCTCCAGCTTTCTTTTGATTTCCATTTACATGGAATATCTTTTTCCATCCCCTCACTGTCAGTCTGTATGTGTCCCTAGGTTGAAGTGTGTCTCTTGTGATAGCATATATATGGGTCATGTTTTTGTATCCATTCAGCGAGCCTGTGTCTTTCGGTTGGAGCATTTAATCCATTCACGTTTAAGGTAATTATCAATATGTATGTTCCTATGACCATTTTCTTAGTTGTTGTGGGTTTGTTTTTTTAAAGGAATTCCTTTTCTTTTTTTTTTTTCTTTTTGCGGTATGCGGGCCTCTCACCATTGTGGCTTCTCCCGTTGTGGAGCACAGGACATGTAGGCTCAGCGGCCATGGCTCACGGGCCCAGCCGCTCCACGGCATGTGGGATCTTCCCAGACCGGGGCACGAACCCGTGTCCCCTGCATCGGCAGGCGGACTCTCAACCACTGTACCAACAGGGAAGCCCTATTATCATTTTTTATTTTTTTTTTATTTTTTTTTTGGCTGTGTTGGGTCTTTGTTTCTGTGCAAGGGCTTTCTCTAGTTGCAGCAAGTGGGGGCCACTCTTCATCGCGGTGCGCGGGCCTCTCACTATTGCGGCTCTCTTGTTGCGGAGCACAGGCTCCAGACACGCAGGCTCAGTAGTTGTGGCTCACGGGCCCAGTTGCTCTGCGACATGTGGGATCCTCTCAGACCAGGGCTCGAACCTGTGTCCCCTGCACTGGCAGGCAGACTCTCAACCACTGCGCCACCAGGGAAGCCCTTGTGGGTTTGTTTTTGTAGGTCCTTTTCTTCTGTTGTGTTTCCCACTTAGAGAAATTCCTTTAGCATTTGTTGTAGAGCTGGTTTGGTGGTGCTGAATTCTCTTAGTTTTTGCTTGTCTGTAAAGCTTTTGATTTCTCCGTCGAATCTGAATGAGATCCTTGCCAGGTAGAGTAATCTTGGTTGTAGTTTCTTCCCTTGCATCACTTTAAATATGTCATGCCACTCCCTTCTGGCTTGTAGAGTTTCTGCCGAGAAATCGCTGTTAACCTTATGGGAGTTCCCTTGCATGTTATTTGTCGTTTTTCCCTTGCTGCTTTCAATAATTTTTCTTTGTCTTTAATTTTTGCCAGTTTGATTACTATGTGTCTCCACGTGTTTCTCCTTTGGTTTGTCCTGCCTGGGACTCTCTGTGCTTCCTGGACTTGGAGGGCTATTTCCTTTCCCATGTTAGGGAAGTTTTTGACTACAATCTCTTCAAATATTTTCTCGGGTCCTTTCTCTCTTCTCCTTCTTGGACCCCTATAATTCGAATGTTGTTATGTTTAATGTTGTCCCAGAGGTCTCTTAGGCTGTCTTCAATTCTTTTCATTCTTTTTTCTTTATTCTGTTCCGCAGCAGTGAATTCCACCATTCTGTCTTCCAGGTCACTTATCCGTTCTTCTGCCTCAGTTATTCTGCTATTGATTCCTTCTAGTGGATTTTTCATTTCAGTTATTGTATTGTTCATCTGTTTGTTCTTTAACTCTTCTAGGTCTTTGTTAAAAATTTTCTTGCATCTTCTCGATCTTTGCCTCCATTGTTTCTCCAAGGTCCTGGATCATCTTCACTATCACTATTCTGGATTCTTTTTCTGGAAGGTTGGCTGTCTCCACTTTCACTTAGTTGTTTTTCTGGGGTTTTATCTTGTTCTTTCATCTGGTACAAAGTCCTTTGCCTTTTCATGTTGTCTATCTTTCTGTGAATGTGGTTTTCCTTCCATAGGTTGCAGAATTGTAGTTCTTCTTGCTTCTGCTGTCTGCCCTCTGGTGGATGAGTCTATCTAAGAGGCTTGTGCAAACATCCTGATGGAAGGGGGGTTAGAGCTGGGTGTTTCCCTGGCAGGCAGAGCTCAGTAAAACTTTAATCCACCTTTCTGCTGTTGGGTGGGGCTGGGTTCCCTCCCTGTTGGTTGTTTGGCCTGAAGCGACCCAGCACTGGAGCCTACTCAGCTCTTTGGTGGGGCTAATGGCCGACTCTGGGAGGGCTCACACCAAGGAGTACTTCCCAGAACTTCTGCTGCCAGTGTCCTCGTCCCCATGGTGAGCCACAGGCACCCCCCCCCGCCTCTGCAGGAGACCTTCCAACACTAGCAGGTAGGTAGGTCTGGTTCAGTCTCCTATGGGGTCACTGCTCCTTCCCCTGGGTCTCCATGCGCACACTGCTTTGTGTGTGACCTCCAACAGTCATGTTTCTGTTTCCCCCAGTCCTGTGAAAGTCCTGCAATCAAATCCCACTAGGCTTCAATGTCTGATTCTCTAGGAATTCCTCCTCCTGTTGCCGTATCCTGTGGTTGGGAAGCCTGACATGGGGCTCAGAACCTTCACTCCAGTGGGTGGACTTCTGTGGTATAAGTGTCCTCCAGTTTATGAGTCACCACCCAGCAGTTACGGGATTTGATTGTATTGTGATTGCACCCCTCCTACCATCTCATTGTGGCTTCTCCTTTGTCCTTGCCTGGGGGGGTATCTTTTTTGGTGAGTTCCAGTGTCTTCTGTGGATAACTGTTCGGCAGTCTGCTGTGCCTCTGGTGCTCTCACTTTTGGGAGTGGGAGCACGTCTCTATACTCTGCCATCTTGAACCAGTCTCAGCAGTGTCTTTTTTTTTTTATTGAAGTATAGTTGATTTAAAATGTGTTAATTTCTGCTGTACAGCAAAGTGATTCAGTTATGTGTATCCACATTCTTTTTTATATTTCCTTCCATTATGATTTATTACAGGATATTGAATAGTTCCCTGTGCTATATAGTAGGACCTTGTTGTTTATCCATTCTATATATAACAGTTTGCATCTGCTAATCCCAAACTCCCAGTCCATCCATCCTGCACCCCCCATCCACCTTGGCAACCAGAAGTCTGTTCTCCATGTCTCGGAGTCTCTTTCATAGATAAGTTCATGTCATATTTTAGATTCCACATATAAGCGATATCATATGGTATATGTCGTTCTCTTTCTGACTTACTTCACTTGATATGATGATCTCTAGGTCCATCCATGTTGCTGCAAATAGCATTAATCTTTTTTATGCCTGAGTAATATTCCGTTGCATGTGTTTCACATCTTCTTTATCCGTTCATCTGTCAGTGGACATTTAGGTTGTTTCCAACTCTTAGCTCTTGTAAATAGTGCTGCTATGAACATAGGGGGCATGTATCTTTCTGCATTAGAGTTTTCTCTGGATATATGCCCAGGAGTGGGATTGCTGGATCATATTGGTAGCTCTGTTTTTAGTTTTTTGAGGAACGTCCATACTGTTTTCCATAGTGGCTGCACCAGTTTACGTTCCCACTGTCAGTGTAGGAGTGTTCCCTTCTCTCCACGCCCTCTCCAGCATTTGTTATTTGTAGCCTTTTTGATGGTGGCCATTCTGATTGGTGTGACGTGGTACCTCACACCTACCTCATTGTAGTTTTGATTTGCACTTAGCGTAGTGTCTTCATCTGTGTTGTAGATCACCTATGTTGTAGCGTATGTCATAGTTTCTTCCTTTTGAAAGCTGAATAATATTCCATTGTGCCACATGTTATTTATCCATTCTCTGTTGATGGACACTGGGGCGCTTCCACCTTTTGGCTATTGTGAATAATGCTGCAGTGCACATGGGTGTGCATATCTCTTCAAGACCCTCTGCAGACAGCTTTTACCCAGCCTAGGGTCCCTTTTGGGTTCAGTGGTCCCAGAAAGATCCATCAGGCCCTATCTAAAAGCCATAGAATTTGAGCTGGAATGACCCTCAAAGGATAGCTAATCCAACCCTATTTCTAGTGAGTGCCAATATCAGGACTAGTACCCAGGTCTGGTGGCACCCAGGACAGGCCACTGTACCCTGACTGCCCTTAGTAGTGTTTACAAATCAATGGGCAAGTACCTGGTTGTATGTTCCACGTTTTGGGGTCTGCTGTCCTCTATGCTTCTTACTCTTCCTCATAAGCCTGTCTCCCAAAAAGAGCTCAGCGCTGTTGCTGTCTTTATAGCATTCCTTCGCTGAAGGACTTAGTATGATTTCACTTCAGAGCATTCTACACAGTGCATGCTTAGTGAATAGTCTATCCCTAAGGGAGCAGTTCTTAGAATCATTTTTTTTATCAAGTTAATGTACATAGCTTTAGGTAGTTTTTGGTTTTTTGTTTGTTTTTTGGCTGCCTTTGGTCTTCGTTGCGGCGAGCGGGGGCTAGTCTTCGTTGCGGTGCGTGGACTTCTTATTGCGGTGGCTTCTCGTTGCGGAGCATGGGCTTTAGGCGTGCATGTGGGCTCAGTAGTTGTGGCTCCCGGGCTGTAGAGCACAGGCTCAGTAGTTGTGGCGCACGGTCTTAGGTGCTTTGCAGCATGTGGGATCCTCCCGGGCCAGGGCTCGAACCCGTGTCCCCTGCACTGGCAGGCAGATTCCCAACCACTGCGCCACCAGGGAAGTCCCTATGATTTTTTTTTTTAATGCAGTCTAATTTTCCCTGTATGGAGGCAAACCTTTTCAACTTGTAGCTGCTGCTTCTGCCGTTTACTTCAGTGTATAAATAACATACCTATTAATCTGTTGTCTTCCTCTACCATGGTTCTCAAATTTTAGCATTGCTAAACTTGTTAAAACAGATTACCCACCCCACCCCTAGAGCTTCTGAACCAGTGGATCTGGGCTGGGACCCCAAAATTTGCATTTTTAACAAGTTCCCAGATGCTCCACACACTCTGGTCTGGGACCACGTTTTGAGAACCACTCTAACACCCCATAACCTCTCACTGGAGCTCTGTCAATTTGGTTAAACGGCATCCATGTTTACATTATTATTATTGCCAATATTTCATGTTACATCATTATTCACAGCATTGCCCCTCAGTTACTGTTATTCATATGCTTTTTGTTTAATCTTTTCTTCCAGTTTTAGTGATATAATTGATATACATCACTGTATAAGTTAACAGTGTACAGCATAATGGTTTTGACTTGCATGTACTGTTAAATGATTACCGCTATAAATTTAGTTAGCATCCATCATCTCATATAGATATAATAGAGGAAAAAATTACTTTCCTTGTGATGTTACCTCTTAGGATCTACTCTCAACAGTTTTCATATATGTTATACATGTGTTAGCGGTAGTCGTCATGCTGTACATTACATACCAGTACTTATTTATCATGCAGCTGGAAGTTTGTCAGGCAAATCGAGTTTTGACCACCTTCCTCCTATTCCCCCTCCCCCACACACTGCCTCTGATAATCATGAATCTGATACCTTTTTCTGTTTGGTTTTTTGGTTTTAGATTACACATCCAAGTGAGATAGTACAGTTGTCTTTCACTGTCTTACTCTTTTCACTGAGCATAATGCCCTCAAGGTCCCTATATGTTGTCGCAAATATCAAATATTCTTTGTTTTCTATGGCTTAATAATACTCCATTTTATGTGTGTGTGTGTGTATATTTATATATAAATACAACTTAATTATTCACCCCTCTGTTGATGGTCAGTTAGGTTGTTTCCATGTATTGCTAAGTAAATACTGCTGTTATGAACTTGGGGGGTCAAATGTCTTTTCAAGTTAGTGGGTTTTTTTGTTTTTTGGGGTTTTTTTGTTTGTTTTTAACATCTTTATTAGGGTATAATTGCTTTACAATTTTAGTTTCTGCTTTATAACAAAGTGAATCAGTTATACATATACATGTTTCCATATCTCTTCCCTCTTGCCTCTCCCTCCCTCCCACCCTCCCTATCCCACCCCTCCAGGCGGTCACAAAGCACCGAGCCCGATATCCCTGTGCCATGCGGCTGCTTCCCACTAGCTATCTACCTTATGTTTGTTAGTGTATATATGTCCATGCCTCTCTCTTGCCCTGTCACAGCTCACCCTTCCCCCTCCCTATATCCTCAAGTTAGTGTTTCATTTCCTTTGGATTTATACCCAGAAGTGGAATTGCTGGATCATATGGCAGTTCTATTTTTAATTTTTTTTAGTTTGTTTTATTGAAGTATGGTTTATTTACAATGTTGTATTAATTTCTGCTTTACAGCAAAGTGATTCCTTTACACATATATATATATTCTTCTTCGTATTCCTTTCCATTATGGTTTATCACATGATATTGAATATATTGCCATGTACTATACAGTAGGACCTTGTTGTTTGTGCATTCTGTATATAATACTTCGCATTTCCTAATCCCAGACTCCCAATAGATCCCTCCCACACCCCCCATCCAGCTTGGCAACCAGAAGTCTGTTCTCTAAGTCTTGGAGTCTATTTCATAGATAATTTGTCATATTTTGTTTCACATGTAAGTGATATCATATGGTATTTGTCTTTCTCATCATGACTTACATCACTTGATATAATATCTACGTCCACCCATGTTGGTAGAAGTGACATTATATTGTTTTTATAATAATAATTCCATTGTATATATGTAGCACATATTCTTTACCCATTCTTCTGTCAGTGGACTTTTAGGTTGTTTCCATGTTTTGCCTATTCTAAATAGTGCTGCTATGAACATAGGGGTGCATGTACTTTTTCCAGTTATACTTTTATCTACGTATGTGGCAAGGAGTGGGACTGCCGAATTATATGGTAGCTGTGTGTTTACTGTTTGAGGAACCTCCATTCTTTTCTCCATAGTAGTTATTACCAGATCGCAGTCCCACCAAAAACATAGGAGAGCTCCCTTTCCTCCATGCCCTCTGCTACATTTGTTGTTTGTAGACTTTTTGTTCATGGCATTTTGAGTGGTGTGAAGTGATGCCTCCTTGCAGTTTTGATTTCCAGTTCTCTAATATTAGGAATGTTCAGCATCTTTTCATGTGCCTCTCTTTTTAACACTATGAGTAAAATGTACCTCTGGAAATTGGCCTCCTAAAACTGGGCCCTGTTTTGAATTCCTTTCCTATTACCTGCTCCTGGGCATTTCGTGACGGCAGGGGTCTTTACAGGCTCACAGGCTTTGAGAATATGAAGTTCCCCTGAGCACCTGCTTTAAAGTTGTTGTTACTGGAAACGGCCAAAAGGCGGCAGGATTTTTTCATGCCCAGCTCTGGTTACACCTGCATGTACAGCCTAAGGGGAAGTGGTGTTCCTGGGTTATGAGTTAGTGGAATGTGTCAGCACAAACACCCAAGGGCTTGTATCTCATTACTTCATTTCCCCCCTCCCAGACAGGTCCTAACCCCTGCAAAACCCCAGTGCTGAGGGTGCTGTCCTACATGGGTGGGGTGACCCTAATGAAGGCAGCTGAAGGTGGGAAGGCCACCACCAGCAGACGTGGAGGCTAGGAGACTATTCAGAGCTCTTCCCGGCCAGAGTCCACCATCCTCTGGGTGCACTAGGTTGGCTTTAGCTGCGGGGGGGTGGGGGGGGGGTGTCTGCCTGGATCTGGAGATTGTGGTGAGATTGCCCCAGGGGACCAGACACTCCAGGTCCAAGGGGGGCTCATTTGCTGATACATCCTCCCCAGCTCCCTCAGGCCCAGAACACTCCAGCCTTGTGTTGCTGGCTGCCCAGGCTCCAGGGGTGTGACAGTAGCCCAGGTTCCCAAGCCAACACGGAATAGAGGAGGCATTTTTCTCTTTTTATTGTATTTTCTTTTTACTTCTGATTTTAGTTTGGAGTGTTGTACATTTACAGTGTTGTTTTTGTTTCCGGTGTACAGTGACGTGTTTCAGTTATGCAGATACATTTATCTGTTCTCTCTCGAATTCTGTTCCCCTACTGGTTGTGACAGATTGTTGAGTAGAGTTCCTTGTGCTCCACAGAAGGTCCTTGTTGATTATCCATTTTATAAATATTAGTGTGTACAGGTTAATCCCAACCATGGCATTTGTCCCTCCCCCCATACTTTCCCCCTTGGTAACCCTAGGTTTCTTTTCTACATCTGTGAGTCTGTTTCTGTTTTGTACATTAGTTCACGCCTATCAATTTTTAGATTCCACCTCTTCGTGAAATCATACCTGTTCTTCTCTGACTTGCTTCACTTAGTATG
The DNA here is from genome assembly GCF_937001465.1 of Orcinus orca. Taxonomy (NCBI): domain Eukaryota; kingdom Metazoa; phylum Chordata; class Mammalia; order Artiodactyla; family Delphinidae; genus Orcinus; species Orcinus orca. Next base: position 6,865,598 of record NC_064568.1, read on the forward strand.
ATCTCTAGGTCCCTCCACCTTGCTGCCAATGGCATTCTTTCTTTCTTTTTTATGCCTGAGTGTTCATTCCATTGTATATATGTACCACATGTTCTCTCTCCATCCGCCTGTGGATGGAGGTTGTGGTTGCTTCCGAACCTTGAGTGTTGTAGGTCTTGCTGTAGTCAGTGAATGTGCAAGTGTTGGCTTTCCAAGTATGGTTATCTGCAGACGTGTGCCCAGCAGTGGGCTTGCTGGATCATATGGTAGCTCTGTTTGTGGTGGTTTAAGGAACCTCTGTAGTGTTCTCCATAGTGGCTCTCCAAATTTACATTCCCCCCAGTGGTGTAGGAGGGTTCCCTTTTCTCCTTGGCCTCTCCAGCATTTATTGTTTGCAGACTTTTTGATGCTGGCCATTCTGACAGGTGTGAGGTGATAGCTCGTTGGAGTTTGATGTCTCTAATGATTAGTGATGTTGAGCATCTTTTGTTTTTTGGCATTCTGTGTCTTCTTTGGGAAAATGTGTATTTAGCTTTTCCACCCATATTTGGATTAGGTTGTTTTCTTGATCTTGAGCTGCATGTATATTTTGGAGATTAATCTTTTGTCTGTTTCATTTGCAAATATTTTCTCCCATTCTGAGGGTTGTCTTTTCGTCTTGTTTATGGTTTGATTTGCTGTGCAAAGTCTTAAGTTTCATTAGGTCCCATTGTTTGTTTTTATTTCCATTACTCTAGGAGGTGGGTCAGAAAGGATCTTGCTGTGATTTATGTCATAGAGTGTTCTGCCTTGTTTTCCTCTAAGAGTTTGATAGTGTTTGGCCTTACATTTAGGTCTTTAATCCATTTTGAGTTTCTTTTTGTGTATGGTGTTAGGAAGTGTTCTAATTTCCTTCTTTTACATATAGCTGTCCAGTTTTCCCAGCCCACTTATTGAAGAGACTGTCTTTTCCCCATTGTACATCCTTTGCCTCCTTTGTCATACATTAGCTGACCATAGGTGCGTGGGTTTATCTCTGGGCTTTCTATCCTGTACAGTTGATCTATATTTCTGTTTTTGTACCAGTACCATACTCTCTTGCTTACTGTAGCTTTGTAGTATACTTTGAAGTTGGGGAGCCTGATTCCTCCAGCTGTTTTTCTTAAGATTGCTTTGGCTATTCAGAGTGTTTTGTGTTTCCATACAAATTGTAAAGTTTTTTGTTCTAGTTCTGTGAAAAATGCCATTGGTAGTTTCATAGGGATTGCATTGAATCTGTAGATTGTGTAGTATAGTCATTTTTACAATGTTGATTCTTCCAATCCAAGAACATGGTATCTCTCTCCATCTGTTTGTATCATCATCTTTAATTTCTTTCATCAGTGTCTTTTATAGTTTTCTGCATACAGGTCTGTTGCCTCCTTAGGTAGGTTTATTCCTGGGTATTTTATTCTTTTTGTTTGAGTGGTAAATGGGAGTCTTTGCTTAATTTCTCTGATTTTTCATTGTTAGTTTATAGGCATGCAAGAGATTGGAAGTGGGCTTCTTGACAGTGGGCCCTGTTTTGAATTCTTTTTCGAAGAATTCATTGTACCTCTGGAAGTGTGCAGATACAGTTCTTCACTAGTCAGCTCAATTTGGGTTTCTGGCTTTCTCTCCTATGGGTGAAAGGACCTGCTATTAAGTTCTGTTTTGGCTTGAGGCACTTTTTTCCACTCTGAATATGCCACTGGCTGAGATCAGGTAGTAGGACAGCTGGTTTCTTTCCCTGCACCCGTGAGGCTGGAGCATCGGCTTCACAGCTGCCTGGATTCTCTGGTCAGGCTTGCTAGACAGTCAGGATGGCTACTTGACTCAGCAGTAGGTGAGGCTGGAATTACCTTCCTTGCCCTGGCAGTACCCAGCAGAATGGGATCAGAGAATGCCTGGCTTATTTTGAGGGGGAGCTGAAGAGTCAAGAGTGTGCACTGAATTCCTCATCAGGTGAGGCCACCAGATTTGCTATGCAGACAGTGAATGCCACTGGCAGTGCTTTCTATTCCCGTGTTACCTTAAGCAGGGTTGTTGACCAGCTATGTGGCTTCACTGGTTGGGCAGTCCAAAGGCTGTATTCAATAGCAAGTGCAGCTGTGGACTGGTGTGCTTTCCAGGGAAGCAGTTTTAAGGTTACTAATGCTTTGTTTGTGGTCTGGACTGTAGCCTACCTGTGCCCCAGCTTCCCTGTCAGAACAGACTCACTTGGGCCCTGCAGGTAGGGACTCAGGCTGTGGAGATCTGAGTGCTGGTTGTTGGAAGCCCTCTGGTCACAATCCGATTCTCAGCAGCTGGGCCTCACAGATTCAGCTGCGATCCTGGTGGAGCAAAACCAGAGTATCAGCACCTGCAAAGTGATGAGCACAATGCAGTGGGAGGGGGGAACAGGTGCTGAATGTCACTGGAGGGGCCAGAGCCTCAGGGGAGGCCGCTCCCCGTGGTACTGTGCCAGCCCCTGGAAGGGATGCTGGGATCAACATGTGGCCCCTTCTTACCTTCAAACAGAGTCGGTCTCAGTGTCCATAGTGCAGGACACTTCAGCCTCACTGCTGTGTTGTAGGATTTGTTCAGTGCTGTGTCTCTATGAATAGCTGTTAGTTCTTCTTTTGAGGGAAAGAAGCTGTGAACAAGTTGTGTCACCATCTTTATGACATCACTCTCCATACTCCTCCTTTCTTACTCTGTGTGGATACTTTTTCCTTTACTTCCATTTTGGTGGGATTTCAGTGGGGGGAACCAAAGTAAGTGCTCTCTTTACCCACAAGACTGTGAGCTGTAGTTCTTGCTGGAGATCTTTGCCCTCTTTAGAGAACCCAGGGAGGTAAGGGCAGGGATACATACCTGTAACGATGTGTGTGCTGGCTTGCAGGTGACCCTGTGGAAGGAGTCGGTTGACGGGCAGTGGGTGTGCATCAGTGATGTCAACAAGGGCCAGGGTTCTGTGTCCACTTCAGTCACAGAGGGTCAGCAGAACGAGCAGTGACAAGACAGGCACAGCCTGCTCTCTACCCTGCTGCCTCCAGGACTGCCCCTTCGTGGGCCAACTGACCACACAGCTGGGAGGAAGAACACCCAGCTCCCACAAGATCACTTTCCTGGGAGTCGTTAAGAAATGCACCCAGATTATCATCTGCCTTAACATGATTTGATATGGTTTGTAATTTACTGTCCACCTGAACACACACTTGTTCTGAGGGAAAAACAAGCGTCAGCTCTATCATTTTAAGATATTGTTGGTCATTTTTATGTACCTTTTAGGTTCAGACATCATTTGGGGGGGTGGGGAATTGTTTCCAAAGTAATTAAATAAACTTGTATTGCTTATAATTCTTCCTGCATTCTTCTAACCCCTCCTTACAAAGCTCGTTTTACCTCTTGCTGGTTAGTGTCCTAGAACAGCATTACCAAGACCCAGGTACCTATGGGCCTAGCTGAGTCCTGCCCACAGAGCTGATCTGTCACTCTGTAAGTCCTTGTGACTCAGTCTATGCTGAAGGCACCATACAAAGCTACACTTGGCCTTCAGGGATGGGACCGCAGCCCCCAGCTCTGCTACTTATCCTGAGGCTAATAAAGTCTGCCCTGCACATACAGGGGAGTATCAACCATATCCCAAGAGTTTACAAGACTGAAGAGGAAAGCAGGCACAATTCACCTGGTTTTCTGCCCAGTCAGTGGAAGGAGCAGCTCACCGACACTGAAACAAGGATCACATCCAAGGGGAGGCCCTGGGACCCAGAACTGAAACAGCAGGTCATGGCAGTAGCTGAGACCTGTATGAATGGCATCAACTTGGAGCTTTCACACGTGAAGCAGCACAGCAAACCTGTGTAGGAACAAACCCCCAACTTACTGGTGAGGAAACTGGCAAGAAGGTCAAGAGCTGCCCTGGGCCGTCCACCACCAGGTGCTAAAGCCACCATTGGCATCCTGATCTGTCTCAGCTCAGAACTCTCAAGGCTGGAATCCGCGACCTGCTGCTGGGGCTCCTCAGCCGTAATTGAGGAGTGGAGCTCTCGCCAGGCCTTTATGTGCGCACACACCAATGAAAGGTCACGCCGCTCACTGCAGGAGGTTCTGTGCACAGCTAAGTGTGAACCCCTCTTCTGCCTGTTCTTTGTCCATTTTTCAGCAGCAGAATCCCTGTTGTGAAATAAATCTTACATCATAACATATAAAATTGGAAAAAGTGCAACTACATTGGTTCAAGTGAGGAGAGAGGGCCTGGCCCACAAGACCTCCCAAGGCATTCCACAAAATCCTATCTATCTTCCCAGAACAATAGGCAAATTGATGCTCCCTCCCTTCCATTATTCAGATGCGAAAAGAAAGGCCAAGGAAGCACCTTTGCTCGGGCTTCTGAATGGACACAAATTACACTGAATTCTAGTTAGCTCTACGTATCTGCCTTCCTTAACAAGCTCCGTGCTCCCAAGGGCAGGCCTGGTCCTCCTTACAGTGCCATATACAGATGATTAATGAGAAGGGACTGGTCCCATGTCTCACAGTGGGTTAGTGATAGCTTCTTGGGCTCCTGGCCATAGGCTGTGTTTATAGCTTACACCATCCCATCGAATAATCTGGAAGTAAATGAAATTACCACTGTCAACAGTTTATGCTTAGGGTGGTAACACGTTAGCCATTCCTGGGGTAAGGGAGATACCTCCAATTTGTTACAACAAAACAGGCCAACCAAGTGCAGTGCCATGTTGTGTCCATCTTCAGGGCAGTTGCCAAGCCCAAATGAGAGGAATGTAAGGGTAATTTAAAAGATATACAGAGAATTCTAGTTAGGGCAAGATGGCAGTAGCAGCCACACTGATTTTCAATCCTCTCACAAAAGCAAAGCAACTAGGATAGCAAAAGAAACCCCTGGATGACATTAAGGTAGCCCCTCAAACTCTGAATCATCAAGGAGTAGGGGCCAACCATTCAAAGGGGGAGACTTCCACTTCCACACAGGAAGGAGTCACAGCTCCAAGAGTTTCCCTCAAGCCATTAACAACTAGAAAAACACAAAATCCATGAAACAACTGCTTTCCAATGTAGGACAACAGGCAGTGTTTGGAGGAAGAGGAAAAAGTGGGCGTGGGAAGGGAGCACCACAATGGCCACAGCTTTCTTCCTGGAGGCAGGTCCCAGGAAAGGGCAGGGAAATCGAATCCAGAGCGGCCTCACTGAGTTAAAAAGACAGATGAGAGTTCAGACAGGCAAAGGTAGCATTTACACAGCAGAGTACTAGAGAAGAGCGAGCTGCTCAGAGATGGCCAGCTCCTCGGATCTGCAGGAGGGTCTCCTAGACTTTTGACCAAGTACTAACCTGCTTACGGGAAGGGTGAAACTCTCGTGACCAAAGAGCAGTGGGCCAAGCAATTCCTGGAACTCAACAGAGGGCGAGTAGTTCACGTTCCCAAAAACCAGAGTGCAACAGCCTCACGATACAAAGAGCACTGGGTCGAGTCCTAAGAAAGATCACGCGTCAACGGTGTATCTTCAATCAGGTCTAGAGTAAAGGCTGCTCTGGACCTTAAAAGCAAGCCTTGAAAGCATCAAACTGATCCACCAATAATTTCACTTTCTGCCAGATCAAAGCCCAACACTCTTTAAAGGAACAACAAGAAAATTCAGCATGTGACAGCATAAAATTTACAACATCCATCACCTAATCCAAAATTACTGGGCAGGCAAAGAAGCAAGCAAATGACCCATAACCAGGAGAGGAAAAAAGTGAATAGCCACAGACTCAGGAGAGAGACCACGGAATTAGCAGATGACTACCTTAAAGACAGCTATTATAAATATGTTCAAGAATGTAACGGAGGGCTTCACCGGTGGCGCAGTGGTTGGGAGTCCGCCTGCCGATGCAGGGGACACGGGTTCGTGCCCCGGTCCGGGAAGATGCCACATGCCGCGGAGCAGCTGGGCCTGTGAGCCATGGCCGCTGAGCCTGCGCATCCGGAGCCTGTGCTCCGCAACGGGAGAGGCCACAGCAGTGAGAGGCCCGAGTACCGCAAGAAAAAAAAAGAAGAAAAAAAAACGAATGTAAAGGATAATGAACATAAGAAAAATGGGAGATATAAGAAAGTTGCAAATGGAGTCTCTAGAAATGAACAATTCAATATCTGGAGTGAAAAATACCCTGGATGGGAGTAAAAGCACATTAGACACTGACAGGAAACATCAGTACATGTGAAGACAGCAATAGAAACTATGCAAACTGAAGCACAGGGAGAAAAGCACACAAGACAAAACAAAACAAACACAGAGACTCCAGTATTAAGTAGTCTAAAATATGTGTCAGTTGGATTCCAAAGGAGACAGAAAACAATGTTTAGAGAAACAGCCAAAATTTCTCAGCTGGATTTGAACTATAACCCTACAGATTCTAGGAAATTAAAGAACCCCAAGCAGAAGAAAATACACATACGATAATAATACTGAACTTTCTTAAAAATTATATAAGCAGCCAGAAAAAAAAAAGACATATTACATACACAGGAACAAATATAAGAATGACAGCCAACTTCTCATTAGAAATTATACAAATCAGACTTCCCTGGTGAAGCAGTGCTTAACAATCTGCCTGCCAGTGCAGGGGACACACATTCAAGACCTGGTCCACGGAGATCCCACAGGCCGTGGAACAGCAGAGCCTGTGCGCCACAACTTATCCTGAGCTCTAGAGCCCATAAGCCACAACTACTGAAGCCCGCATGCCCAGAGCCCGTGCTCCGCAATGAGAGAAACCACTGCAATGAGAAGCCCGTGCGCCGCAACAAAGAGTAGCCTCCGCTCGCCACAACTAGACAAAGCCCGCTCGGAGCAATGAAGACCCAACGCCGCCAAAAATAATAAATAAAATAAATAAATTTATATAAAAAAAAACTGGTTCTAGAACAAAAAATTTCAGATAAAGTAGACTTTAGAACAAGAAATACTTATAAGGGATAAAAAGGGGCATAATAATAAAAGGGTCAATTCATCAAGAAGGCAACAATCCTAAAGATGTATGCACTTAAAATAGAGCTTCAAAATATGTGAAACAAAAACTCACAGAACTGAAGCCAGTTACAATTCCAGCTGGAGATCTCAACACTCCTCTTTCAGTAGCAGAAAAAATAGGACCCTAAAAAACAGTAAAGTTACAGAATACATAAACAAACCTAGCAATCAATTTGACCTAACAGGCACTCATAGAACATTCTACCCAGCAACACTTAAACGCATTCAAGTACATCTGGAACACTCATCGAGACACACTAATTTCTGGACCCTAAAACAAACTTTAACAAATCTAACAGAATTAAAATTATCTACAACATATTCTCACACTATAATGGAAGTAACCTAGAAACCAATAATAGAATACTTGGAAAATCCTCAAATATTTGGAAATTTAAGCAATACATCTAAATTACTCATGGGTGAAAGAAAAAAATCACAATAAAAATACTTACCTATAGAGGAAAGGAGGAACAGAATGAAGGGGACAGGAATGGAAGATAATAGTCTCTGCAGGTACCTTGTCTTATAGCATTGACTTGGGAACCACGTAATGTTTAATAATTAACAAGTAAAGGGGAAAAAATCCCTAAAAACTGAAAAAACAACTGGATGGAATGTTAGGTATATATCAAGCCCATGGCATAACCACACAGAGAAAATATTTAACTCATTTGACTGTATATTCCTAAGACTGCATTTGGTAGTTTTATGGTTTGTAGTAATTGTCGTAGTCTTATTTTGAAAGTATTATGTTGATACGGTAAGATACAGCAAGACAGAGGTAATTTTGTTAATGTAATTAGAAATCAAGATTTTTCAGATAAAGAAAGGAATTTAAATATAAAACCCAAGAAGTGACAGCACTGTGACCTTAAGCTTTACTTGGAAATAACAGTATTAACTCATGTCCTATTTTTCTCCTTCTAAAAACTATGTTTTTATCATCTATGCACTGAAAAGGCCTAGAAGCAATACTAGTAGTTACCATCCAGACTGTGGTCTTTAAAAACTATTTCCCGGGGAGGGGGAAGGGTAAACTGGGACAAAGTGGAAGAGTGACATGGACATTTATACAATACCAAATGTAAAATCGATAGCTAGTGGGAAGCAGCCGCATAGCACAGGGAGATCAGCTTGGTGCTTTGTGACCACCTGGAGGGGTGGGATAGGGAAGGTGGGAGGGAATCGCAAGAGGGAAGAGAGATGGGAACATATGTATATGTGTAACTGATTCACTATGTTATAAAGCAGAAACTAACACACCATTGTAAAGCAATTATACTCCAATAAAGATGTAAAAAAAAAACAAAAAACTATTTCCCACTAAAAGAAACCAAAACTTCTTAAAGAAATGGCAAATTAAGGTCAGAAGCAGGAAGGACACACAAAAGATGAGGCCAGGATTTCTTAATGAGACAGAAAGAAAACAAACAGAAAGAAAACAAACTATTAAAAACGATAGGGTTGTGTCAAAAGCACACAGGAATAAACTCATCAAATATGGAAGCATCAAAAAGAAAATAACTGTAATGGATTGGAACACTTATATTTTAAGAAAAAAATCCATGAGATTGGTTCAAGATGGTGGAGTAGAAGGACGTGAGCTCACTCCCTGTCGTGAGAGCACCGGAATCACAACTAACTGCTGAACGATCATGGACAGGTAGACACTGAAACTCACCAAAGAAGATACCCCACATCCAAAGACAAAGGAGGAGCCGCAATGGGACAGGATGAGGGGCACAATCACACTACAATCAAATCCCGTAACTGCTGGGTGGGTGACTCACAAACTGGAGAACACTTACACCAAGAAGTCCACCCACTGGAGTGAAGGTTCTGAGCCCCACGTCAGGTTTCCCGACCTGGGGGTCCGGCAATGGGAGGAGGAATTCCTAGAGAACCAGACGCTGAAGGCTAGCGGGATTTGATTGCAGGACTTTGCCAGGACTGGGGGAAACAGAGACTCCCCTCTTGGAGGGCACACACAAAGTAGTGTGTGCATCAGTACGCAGGGGAAGGAGCAGTGACCCCACAGGAGACTGAACCAGACCTACTGCCTAGTGTTGGAGGGTCTCCTGCAGAGGCAGGGGGTGGCTGTGGCTCACCATGGGGACAAGGACACTAGCAGCAAAAGTTCTGGGAAGTGCTCCTTGGCTTGAGCCCTCCCAGAGTCTGCCATTAGCCCCACCAAAGAGCTGGATAGGCTCCAGTGCTGGGTCGCCTGAGGCCAAACAACCAACAGGGAGGGAACCCAGCCCCACCCATCAGCAGACAAACGGATTAAACTTTTACTGAGCTCTGCCCACCAGACCAACACCCAGCTCTACCCACCACCATTCCCTCCCATCAGGAAGCTTGCACAAGCCTCTTAGATAGACTCATCCACCAGAGGGTGGACAGCAGAAACAAGAAGAACCACAGTTCTGTAGCCTGTGGAAGGAAAACCACATTCACAGAAAGATAGACAACATGAAAAGGCAAAGGACTTTGTACCAGATGAAAGAACAAGATAAAACCCCACAAAAACAACTAAATGAAGTGGAGACAGCCAACCTTCCAGAAAAAGACTGCAGAACGATAGTGAAGATTATCCAGGACCTCGAAAAAAGAATGGAGGCAAAGATCGAAAAGATGCAAGAATTGTTTAGCAAAGACCTAGAAGAATTAAGGAACAAACAGAGATGAACAATAAAATAACTGAAATGGAAAATACACTAGAAGGACTCAATAGCAGAATAACTGAGGCAGAAGAATGGATAAGTGACCTGGAGGACGGAATGGTGGAATTCACTGCTGTGGAACAGAATAAAGAAAAAAGAATGAAAACAAATGAAGACAGCCTAAGAGACCTCTGGGACAACATTAAACACAACAACATTCGCATTGTAGGGCTTCCAGAAGGAGAAGAGAGAAAGGACCCGAGAAAATACTTGAAGAGATTATAGTCAAAAACTTCCCTAACACGGGAAAGGAAATAGCCATCCAAGTCCAGGAAGTGCAGAGAGTCCCAGGCAGGACAAACCCAAGGAGAAACATGCCGAGACACAGAGTAATCAAATTGACAAAACTTAAAGACAAAGAAAAATTATTCAAAGCAGCAAGGGAAAAATGACAAGTAACATACAAGGGAACTCCCATAAGGTTAACAGCTGATTTCTCAGCAGAAACTCTACAAGCCAGAAGGGAGTGGCACCATATAATTAAAGTGATGAAAGGGAACAACCTACAACCAACATTACTCTACCCAGCAAGTATCTCATTCAGATTCGACAGAGAAATCAAAAGCTTTACAGACCAGCAAAAGCTAAGATAATTCAGCACCACCGAACCAGCTCTACAGCAAATGCTAAAGGAATTTCTCTAAGTGGGAAACACAAGAGAAGAAAAGGACCTACAAAAACAAACCAACAACAATTAAGAAATTGGTCATGGAAACATACATATCGATAATTACCTTAAATGTGAATGGTTAAATGCTCCAACCAAAAGACACAGGCTCACTGAATGGTTACAAAAAGAATTCCCATATATGCTGCCTACAAGAGACCCACTTCACACCTAGGGACACGTACAGACTGACAGTGAGGGGATGGAAAAAGATATTCCATGCAAGTGGAAATCAAAAGAAAGCTGGAGTCGTAATACTCATATCAGATAAAAGAGACTTCAAAATAAAGAATCTTACTAGAGACAAGGAAGGACAGTACATCATGATCAAGGGATCAATCCAAGAAGAAGATATAATAATTATAAATATATATGCACCCAACATAGGAACACTTCAATACATAAGGCAACTGCTAACAGCTATACAAGAGGAGATTGACACTAACACAATAATAGTGTGGGACTTTAACACCTCACTTACACCGATGGACAGATGATCCAGACAGAAAATTAATAAGGAAATACAAGCTTTAAATGACACAACAGATCAGACAGATTTCACTGATATTCATAGGACATTCCATTCAAAAAGAGCAGATTACATTTCTTCTCAAGTGCACATGGAACGTTCTCCAGGATACATCTTGGGTCACACATCAAGCCTTGGTAAATTTAAGAAAACTGAAATCATATCAAGCATCTTTTCCGACCTCAACACTATGAGATTAGAACTCAATTACAGGGGGAAAAAAACGTAAAAAAACACAAATACATGGAGGCTAAACAATACGTTACTAAATAACCAAGAGATCACTGAAGAAATCAAAGAGGAAATCAAAATATACCTACAGACAAATGACAATGAAAACACGACGATCCAAAACCTATGGGATGCAGCAAAAGCAATTCGCAGAGGGAAGTTTATAGCAATACAAGCTGACCTCAAGAAACAAGAAAAATCTCAAATAAACAATCTAACCCTACAACTAAAGGAACCAGAGAAAGAAGAACAAACAAAACCCAAAGTCAGTAGAAGGAAAGAAATCATAAAGACCAGAGCAGAAATAAATGACATAGAAACAAAGAAAACATTAGCAAAGATCAATAAAACTGAAAGCTGGTTCTTTGAGAAGATAAACAAAATTGATACACCTTTAGCCAGACTCATCAGGAAAAAGAGGGAGAGGACTCAAATCAATAAAATTAGAAATGAAAAAGGAGAAGTTACAACAGACACCACAGAAATACAAAGCATCATAAGAGACTACTACGAGCAACTCTAAGTGAATAAAATGGACAACGTGGAAGAAGTGGACAAATTCTAAGGAAGGTATAACCTTCCAAGACTGAACCAGGAAGATACAGAAAAGATGAACAGACCAGTCACAAGTAAGGAAACTGAAACTGTGATTAAAAATGTTCCAACAAAAAAAGTCCAGGACCAGATGGCTTCACAGGTGAATTCTATAAAACATTTAGAGAAGAGCTAACACCCATCCTTCTCAAACTCTTCCAAAAAATTGCAGAGGAAGGAACCCTCCCAAACTCATTCTATGAGGCCACCATCAGCCTGATACCAAAACCAGACAAAAATACTACAAAAAAAGAAAATTACAGACCAATATCACTGATGAATATAGATGCAAAAATTCTCAACAAAATACTAGCAAACATAATCCAACAACACATTAAGCGGATCATACGCCATGATCAAGTGGGGTTTATGCCAGGGATGAAAGGATTCTTCAATATATGCAAATCAATCAACGTGATACGCCATATTAACAAATTGAAGAAGAAAAACATATGATCATCTCAATAGATGCAGAAAAAGCTGTTGAAAAACTCAACACCCATTTATGATAAAAACTCTCCAGAAAGTGGGCATAGAGGGAACCTACCTCAACATAATCAAGCCCATCTACGACAAACCCACAGCAAACATCATTCTCAATGGTGAAAAACAGAAAGCATCTCCTCTAAGATCAGGAACAAGACAAGGATGTCCACTCTCACCACTATCAGTCAGCATAATTTTGGAAGCCCTAGCCACGGCAATCAGGGAAGAAAAAGAAATAAATACATATTGGAAAAGAGGTAAAACTGTGACTGTCTGCAGATGACATGATACTATACATAATCTTAAAGATGCCACCAGAAAACTACTAGTGCTCATCAATGAATTTGGTAAAGTTGCAGGATACAAAAGTAATGCACAGAAATCTCTCTCATTCCTAGACACTAGCAATGCAAGACCAGAAAGAGAAATTAAGGAAACAATCCCATTCACCAGTGCAACAAAAAGAATAAAATACCTAGGAATAAACCTACCTAAGGAGGTAAAAGACCTGTACTCAGAAAACTGTAAGATGCTGATGAAAGAAATCAAAGATGACACAAACAGATGGACAGATATACCATGTTCTTGGATTGGAAGAATCAATACTGTGAAAATTACTATACTACCCAAAGCAATCTACAGATTCAATGCAATCCTTTTCAAATTACCAGTGGCATTTTTGTACAGAACTAGAACAAAAAATCTTAAAATGTGTATGGAGACACAAAAGACCCTGAATAGCCAAAGCAGTCTTAAGGGAAGAAAACGGAGCTGGAGGCATCAGACTCCCTGACTTCAGACTATACTACAAAGCTACAGTAATCAAGAAAATATGGTACTGGCACAAAGACAAAAATATAGATCAATGGAAAAGGATAGAAAGCCCAGAGATACACCCATGCAGCTATGGTCAACTAATCTATGATAAACGAAGCAAAGATATACAATGGAGAAAAGACAGTCTCTTCAATAACTGGTTTGGGAAAACTGCTACATGTAAAAGAATGAAATCAGGGCCTCCCTGGTGGCGCAGTGGTTGGGAGTCCGCCTGCCGATGCAGGGGACACAGGTTCATGCCCTGGTCCAGGAGGATCCCACATGCCGCGGAGCGGCTGGGCCTGTGAGCCATGGCCACTGAGCCTGCGTGTCCGGAGCCTGTGCTCCGCAACGGGAGAGGCCACAGCAGTGAGAGGCCCGCGTACCACAAAAAAAAAAAAAAAAGGATGAAATCAGAACACTCCCTAACACCATACACAAAAATAAACTCAAAATGGATTACAGAACTAACTGTAAGACGGGACACCATAAAACTCTTAGAGGAAAACATACAAAGAACACTCTTGGACATAAATCACAGCAAGATCTTTTTTGATCCACCTCCTAGAGTAATGGAAATAAAAACAAAAATAAACAAATGGGACCTAATGAAACTTCAAAGCTTTTGCAAAGCAAACAAAACTACAAACAGGACCAAAAGACAACCCTTAGAATGGGAGAAAATATTTGCAAACGAACCAACAGACAAAGGATTAACCTCCAAAATATATAAACAGCTCATGCAGCTCAATATTAAAAAAATAAACAGGGCTTCCCTGGTGGCGCAGTGGTTGAGAGTCCGCCTACTGATGCAGGGGACACGGGTCCGTGCCCCAGTCCAGGAAGATCCCACATGCCGCGGAGCAGCTGGGCCCATGACCCATGGCCGCTGAGCCTGCGCGTCCGGAGCCTGTGCTCCGCAATCAAAACCCAATCAAAAAATGGCAAACCTAAATAGACATTTCTCCATAGAAGACATACAGATGGCCAAGAAGTACATGAAAAGGTGCTCAACATCACTAATTATTAGAGAAATGCAAATCAAAACTACAATGAGGTTATCACCTCACACCAGTTAGAATGGGCATTATCAGAATCTACAAACAACAAATGCTGGACAGGGTGTGGACAAAAGGGAACCCTCTTGCACTGTTGGTGGGGATGTAAATTGATACAGCCACTCTGGAGAACAGTATGGAGGGTTCTTAGAAAACCTAAAATAGAATTATCATATGACCCAGCAATCCCACTCCTGGGTATATAACCAGAGAAAACCGTAATTCAAAATGACACACGCACCCCAATGTTCATTGCAGCACTATTTACAATAGCCAGGACATGGAAGCAACCTAAATACCCATCGACAAATGAATGGATAAAGAAGATGTGGTGCATATATACAATGGAATATTACTCAGCCAGAAAAAGGAATGAAATTGGGTCATTTGTAGAGACCTGGATGGATCTAGAGACTGTCCTTATTTTGAACATTAGTAAGTAGAAAAAAATGATGTATTTTTCTTGCCTTTCCTTTACAAACTGGATATCAAGGTGATAAAATAATTGCTGAAGGAAAAAATGGTAATAAATGTAGAAAGGAACAATAGAAAAAGAATCAGGTTGAGGTAAGGGGGTTGTTGTAGGGTAAGAGAGTGTGTTTTATCAGTTGAAGTTACACACGGAACATTTTAAGGCTGCAGTTACATGATTGCTGAGATTTGCTTTTAGAATATTCCCCCCAGAGGAAAAATAGTATGTGGGATAAATACACGAAGCAAGATGCTAATAAATGTTGAAAGTGATGATGAATGCTTGTGGAGACTCATTGTATTACTCTCTCTGCTTTCATTTTAAGGTTGAAATTTTCCAGAATAAGAAGTTCAAATATACATGGAGAAAGAGTTTATCTTACATATGGCCAAATTTTCTACTGGAAACATTATTTTATAATCAGAAAGGAAGTGCCTGAGATACTTGTTCAGTATCTGAGACATACAGATTCTCACGCCCCACTGCAGACTTACTGGATCAGAATCCAAAGACGAGACATAAAAAAGACTGCTTTCTTACCACTTCCCCTATGCATCCACTGCAGCCCAGCACAAACCTGCACCCAGCAGTGAGATTAGATCACCCTACAGGCCTCATCCTGAGAGCCTAGGGCTCTTAGCCATCCCTAGACTGCGCTACCTGTAGTTCTGAGAACAGTTTCAGCACAGTGGTTGGCGGGCGGTGCAGCGAGTCAAGCTACAGAGCGTGGAGGGGCCAGTACCCATAAGGGACAGGATACAGGGACAGGAACTTCTGCCTGGACACGGTAGCATGAGGGCAAGAAGGCATCAATAGACCTTTCCAGGATGAGAGAGACCTGGGCATATTTTAACGCTGAGGGCAAAAGCTGGTGGAGAGAAAGACTGAAGATAGGAGACCAATACTGGAGGCTCCAGCCCCACGATGGCAGGAGAACAGGGAAGCCCCAGTGGGAGAGGTTGTGTTTGGAGCAGGAGGGATGAGACAGCACTGGGCTAAGGATGTGGAAGTTGTAAGAGGGACACCCATGATGATCTAGAGCTCGTCCAGTGCAATAGCCGTGAGCCACAAGAGCTGCTGAGCACTGGAAATGTGGCTGGTCTGAACTGAAACGTGCTGTGAAAATATAATACACAATGGACTTTGAAAATTTAGTAAAAAGAAAACCAGTGCCAAATATCTAAATCATTTATTACACTGATTACATGTCAAATTGATAGTATTTTGAATATATTACAGTATATTATTAAAATGGATTTTATCTGTTTCTTTTTCGTTTTTTAATGGGACTCCTAAGGAATTGTTAATGGCATGACTGGCATGATACTTCTAGTGATCGATGCTGTTCTACAGGTTATGGAAGCCAGAACAAGGAGAAAAAAATAAGCCCCACCAAAGAGCCCTATCTATCTCAAAAAATGAAACCCGTTTCTATTACCCCAGAATCTGCCTCATTCAGACCAAGGTTTGGCCAAATTCATGAGAAAACTCCCTGCTCAGCCAGCTACTTAACAGCACAAACAGAATGACAGTGGACTGTGTACACAATTTGTTCTCAGACACCACTGACATACAGCAGTTAATTCGGTGATGATGCGCCCTTATCTGTGGATGAGGCCGGGCCCTCAAGGCCCTGCTGTGGGAAGGAAACCACCAACCAGCAAGCAATCCAGAGGAAGGTTCAGAGAAGGAGACAGACGGACAGACTGGCCTTGGCATTATCCACATTCAAAGGAGGGGAAACACGTGCTGAGGCAAGTCAGTCCTCCCCACCCCGAGCCACACAGTCCTCCTCAAAGGCCTCTGGGCTCAGGTCTGCGTGCGTCCCCTCCCCAGCCTGCACCCCGTCCACAGCCGGGGGTGGGCAGCGAGGTACTTTCTGGGTGCCGCCTCCCCCTCCCTCAGTGGCTCCGGCATCCTTCCTTCCTCCCCCAACCAGCCTCCGCTCTGCGGGATGTGCTTCGGGTGCTTTCCAGCCCGCAGGCCACCTTTCTGCTCCGGAAGGGAACGCAGCAGCCCGCGTGGGTGTTTGCCTGCGGGGTGTTATCTAAGATCAACACTGGCAGTTCCTGTCTCCAGGGCCGGGACTGAAGGAGGCCTCACATCTCAGTGGGGCCTGGTCACCATAGTCCGTTTGGGGTTTTTGGGGCCGGGGGGGCAGGGCGGGCCACGCTCTGAAAAAGCTGCAGGCCTTCTCTAGCATCTCCCCACCTGCTCCACCTTCAGCCCTTCTGAGCCCCAAGGCCAAGAGGCATCAGCTCAGGTGGCCCGCAAGGGCGAAGGCCTCCAGGTGACACACTTACACTCTGCTGGGACTGCGGGAGGATTCCGGCCCCCGCCCCAGTGCACTGGTGCTGAGAAGTTTTCCAGCAGGACGTACTCAGTCCCCACATTCTACTGAGGGGCTCAGTCCAGCCCCTCCCAGGCACCCACTGTCCCTAGAGTCTCCACAAGGGTCCAGTGCCCCCTGACGACCATCTCAGTCAGGCGGTCATCGGATGACCAGCGTTCTGCTGGCTCCCCTGCCCCATCCCGTCGTGCTCAGGAGCCTGGCTAGGCGTCCGGGCACTGCCACTGAGGGCTGCGTGGCTTTGGGGAAAGTGTGGTCCCTGTGGCATTCAGGTTTTCTCCCCGTGAAATAACGGTGCAGCCTCCCAGGTCTTTAAGGTCGTGTCCTGTCACTCCTCTGCTCGAAAGCCTTCAGTGGCCTCCCTCTTCCAGATCAGGCCCAAACTCCTTGGGCCCCCAGCTTCCAAACTGCTTATCCCAACCCCGCACCTCCTTCTAGGCCTTTTCTTACAACCCGCCCCATTGCCACCCTCCTCCGAGCACCCAGCCTTCTCACTGGGGACACAGTCCGCACCCACGCCTGCTGTTCCCCTCCGCTCCTGCCCCTCTGCCTGCAGCAGTGCCCTCCCTTCAAAGCCCTGCTCCACTTCCGCCGCCTGGATCACGGAGCCCTTCCTACCCTCCCAGCCCGAGCCCAGCCAGAAGTGAGCTCCTCCTCTGAAACGCTAGAACGTCTACACAGACAACTCACCAAGCCCTTAGGAGTCACCACCTGGGCATCCTGTGGGATGAGCCGCTGCGGGCACGTAAGGAATCCCCCACGTGGTTGATGCGCTCTTCGTCCGCGAACATCTGACGTGGCAAAGGCTGGCCAGGGTACAAAAAACAGTTGTCACCTGCATGGTACTTGACAGGTTACAAAGGATTTCACACCCATCACCTCAGTTAATCCTCAAGCCCCTGTGAGAGGCAGCCGTGAGCAGGGGGACGCTCAGTGATCTGCGTAAGGCCAATCTGTGTGTGGTCACCTGTGGCAGCACCAGGTCCCGGCTCTCCTGCCCCCAGGGCACTCTGCTCCCTCTCAGAACCTGGCTGGGCGAGGGGAGAAAGGCCCGCACATTAAGAAAGACCAAGCTGAGCAGAGCCATCACCACCACCCAGAAGAGAGGACTGGAGTCCAGCCCTGTTGGAGATGGTCCCTGCCCTGCTCCCCTGCAGTTTTCTCATCTGAATAATGGGGCTTCTCTCAGGGAGGTGTGAGAGTTCCAAGAGCTGGGCTGCCATGAGCTCGAGGATCTCACAAGCCAAAAAAAAGAAATGCATGACCACACACCTGACTACCTGACCGTGCAGTGGCATAGCTCACCGAGCCCTTTCTTCTGAAAGCATCTGCCTCTAAGTGGTAATCACACTTTGAAAGGCATTATCCCCACTAGAGGAATCTAAGGTATTGGAGAGCAGGTGAACTACTTGGGTGGAGGGAGAGAGGAAGCAGAAGTCCGCCTCCATGAGCCAGCCACTCGCTCTGATGCAGAGACCCACACGCGGGCCTGGAGCTGAGGCACGTCCCAGCTCCAAAGCTTAGTAGGGGTGCAACCCTGATCATCACTAGCCAGGCCCACCGCCCTCTTCTCAACACCCAGCGGAGGCACCAAGACTCAAACATGGTCAAAGGGCCCAAGAAACCAGCTCCCGACCTGCTGGAGAAGCAGCCAGACGGGGCTCCGGGGAGGATGGGGGCCAGGCCCTGGGGGGAACGCTGGTCACCTGATGCTTGCCCACAAAGACAAGGCCTTACTCCTTTCTCAAGGGACACACAAGCCTTCTCTCCCACTTGCCTAGGTCATTCACTCCAGAAACAGAGGTTAAGCGCCCACTCTGGTCGGGCTCTCTCACCTGCCCCAGGCAGCATGGTGGGGTGGAAAGCTGAGGCCTTAACGCTCACACCTGAATCTGAACACCAGCTGTCTGGTCCAGCCCACGACACTGAACTTCTCAGGCTCCTCCCATGTAAAACACCCACCTCCCCAGGTCACTATCAAGATTGAACACGGTATGTCCCACGAGGACACCTGCACATAGGAGACATTCAATTATCCTGATAGCCACCATTTACAGCATTCTTGCTGTGCACCAGCACTGTTCTAAATACTTCTTACATGAATTTGATATAACTTCAGTTCATTTTCACAAAAAAAACCCTTAAGCAGGACAAAACTGATGTTCAAATGAATTAAGTGACTTCCCAAGGTCACATAGCAAACACGTTTCCGACTCACCCAGAGCTGTGGGTACAGGCCCCCACTCCCCCATGTTCTACACCTTCCCAACCAATGTCACCCCCTTGCACTGCTTCCTGAGGTATAGGGATTACTTTTGTTTCTGTTTTTTAATTTTCCTTAGTAATACAAGAAATAAAGAAACAGACTCAAAGATTTAGGGAAAAAATTATGATTACCAAATAAAAAAGCTGGGGAGAAGAAGAGATCAATTAGGACGTTGGGATGAACATCTACACACTAATAAACATAAAATAAATAATCAACAAGGAAATACTCTATAACACAGCCCACTGTAATAACCTATATGAGAAAAGAATCCAAAAAACAATAGATTATATGTATAAATGAATAATGTTGCTGTACCCCTAACACAAACACAATGTTAAACATCAACTATACTCCAATATAAAATAAAAGTTTAATTTTAAAAAATGAGTCCGCTGTTCCCCCCAGGCCCCCGTGACCGCTGTCACATCCCTAAGCAGACTTGGGTCCCAAGGCTGAACTGTCATGGGGCCGAGGGAGCTGGGGAGGATGTGGCAGCTATAAGCCCCCTTGGTCTCGAGTGCCTGGTAACCCCTAGATGGGACCACAATCTTTGGATCCAGGTGGCCCCTCTTGAAGCTGAACCAAGGCTACAGGACCCAACAGCCCGGTTGAACCTCGGGCTGAAAGACATTTGAAAAGTCACCAGGTTTCCATGGCCTCGGATGGTGGGGATCCCACCTCCAGCCTCCTTCCTTAGAGTCACCCCACGTGAAAAGGACAACCCCTCGGCATAGCAGTCTGGCGGGGGGCTGGGATATATCTGGGGATCACAGGATAAGGAAGAAGGAGTAATGAGACACACGCCCTCGGGTGTTTGTGCTGGCACATTCCACTCTAATTGACAACGCAGGAATACAACTTGCCCTAAGGCTCTGGTCACCCCAGTAACCAGAGTGCGACATGAAGAAATCCTGCCGCCTTGTGGCCATTACCTGTAACTACAACTTTCAAACCACTGCTTAAGAGCACTTAACGTTCACAAGGGCTGCGGTGCTGTATTAAAATAACACCTACTCTAATAAATGTCCGGGGTAGGTCATGGAATGAGAATTCAAAAACTGGCAAACTTAACAACAAACCGATTTTAAGAGTTAAATTTTAATCACGTTTACAAAAAAGAAAGAAAGAAAGAAAAAAGCCTATGAAAAGATGCTCCAAATTACTACTACTTAGAGAAAAGCAGATCAAAACTACAACCAGGTACGACCTCGCAGGAGTCAGAATGACCGTCATCAAAAACTCTACAAACAATAAATAATGGAGAGGGTGTGCAGAAAAGGGAACCGTCCAGCGCCACTGATGGGAAAGTACATTGGTAACAGCCACCGTGGAGAACAGTACAGAGGTTCCTTAACTACAAATACAGCTACTATACAATCCATAAATCGCACTACTGGGGTTACATGCAAAGGAAATCATAACTGGAAAAGACGCTTCACCCCAACGTTCACTGTGTCACTGTTTACAACACCCAAGACTCACAAGCAACCAAAATGTCCATCGACCGATGAATGGATGAAGAAGACGTGGTTAAGTATATACACGAGAATACTACTCAGCCTTCGAAAAGAATGAAATAATTCCATTTGCAGTAATGTGGATGGACCTAGAGGTGATCATATTAAGAGACCTTAGACGGAGAAGGACAAATATCATATGATATCATTTATAGGTAGAATCCAAAACTTGATACAATTGAACTAATTTACAAAACAGAGAGAGACTCACAGACCTAGAAAACAAGCTTAGGGTTACTAAATTGGAAAGGTGGGGGAGACAAATGAGGAGGCTGGGATTAACGTATAATCACTAATATTCATAAAACCGATAATTAAGAAGGAAATATTGTAGAGCACAGGGAATTCTACTCAACACTCCGTCATAACCTATATGGGAAAAGAATCCGAGTGAGTACAGTTATATGTATATATATATACTGAATCACATTGCTCTACACCTCAAATAAACACAACATTGAAAATCAACTATACTTTAAAATGAAATAAAAAGTAAATTAAAAAAAAGAAAAAATGCCTA
Organism: Orcinus orca; assembly: GCF_937001465.1. Lineage (NCBI taxonomy): Eukaryota > Metazoa > Chordata > Mammalia > Artiodactyla > Delphinidae > Orcinus > Orcinus orca. Next base: position 6,886,826 of record NC_064568.1, read on the forward strand.
ATAAATTCCCCTCAGACCACGGCAATCTAGGCTATTATCACATCCCTGGAGCCTAAGAAGTCTGGGTCCCAAGGCTGGCCTGTCGTGGGGCTGACAGTTTAGAGCACGGAGTATGCAGAGCATGGTTCTGGTCCTAAGCGACCCTGAACCAAGGATCACCTTTCACCAGAGGCCCTGGGACACTGACCTGAAGCAGCAGTCGCAGCAGTAGCTGGGATTTACTGAGGCCTGAGTGAAGCAGCACAGAAAACCTGTGTAGGCGCACACCCCTGACTTACTGATGAGGAAACTGGCAAGAAGATCAAGAGCTGCCCTGGGCCGTCCACCACCAGGTGCTAAAGCCACCATTGGCATCCTGATCTGTCTCAGCTCAGAACTCTCAAGGCTGGAATCCGCGACCTGCTGCTGGGGCTCCTCAGCCGTAATTGAGGAGTGGAGCTCTCGCCAGGCCTTTATGTGCGCACACACCAATGAAAGGTCACGCCGCTCACTGCAGGAGGTTCTGTGCACAGCTAAGTGTGAACCCCTCTTCTGCCTGTTCTTTGTCCATTTTTCAGCAGCAGAATCCCTGTTGTGAAATAAATCTTACATCATAACATATAAAATTGGAAAAAGTGCAACTACATTGGTTCAAGTGAGGAGAGAGGGCCTGGCCCACAAGACCTCCCAAGGCATTCCACAAAATCCTATCTATCTTCCCAGAACAATAGGCAAATTGATGCTCCCTCCCTTCCATTATTCAGATGCGAAAAGAAAGGCCAAGGAAGCACCTTTGCTCGGGCTTCTGAATGGACACAAATTACACTGAATTCTAGTTAGCTCTACGTATCTGCCTTCCTTAACAAGCTCCGTGCTCCCAAGGGCAGGCCTGGTCCTCCTTACAGTGCCATATACAGATGATTAATGAGAAGGGACTGGTCCCATGTCTCACAGTGGGTTAGTGATAGCTTCTTGGGCTCCTGGCCATAGGCTGTGTTTATAGCTTACACCATCCCATCGAATAATCTGGAAGTAAATGAAATTACCACTGTCAACAGTTTATGCTTAGGGTGGTAACACGTTAGCCATTCCTGGGGTAAGGGAGATACCTCCAATTTGTTACAACAAAACAGGCCAACCAAGTGCAGTGCCATGTTGTGTCCATCTTCAGGGCAGTTGCCAAGCCCAAATGAGAGGAATGTAAGGGTAATTTAAAAGATATACAGAGAATTCTAGTTAGGGCAAGATGGCAGTAGCAGCCACACTGATTTTCAATCCTCTCACAAAAGCAAAGCAACTAGGATAGCAAAAGAAACCCCTGGATGACATTAAGGTAGCCCCTCAAACTCTGAATCATCAAGGAGTAGGGGCCAACCATTCAAAGGGGGAGACTTCCACTTCCACACAGGAAGGAGTCACAGCTCCAAGAGTTTCCCTCAAGCCATTAACAACTAGAAAAACACAAAATCCATGAAACAACTGCTTTCCAATGTAGGACAACAGGCAGTGTTTGGAGGAAGAGGAAAAAGTGGGCGTGGGAAGGGAGCACCACAATGGCCACAGCTTTCTTCCTGGAGGCAGGTCCCAGGAAAGGGCAGGGAAATCGAATCCAGAGCGGCCTCACTGAGTTAAAAAGACAGATGAGAGTTCAGACAGGCAAAGGTAGCATTTACACAGCAGAGTACTAGAGAAGAGTGAGCTGCTCAGAGATAGCCAGCTCCTCGGACCTGCAGGAGGGTCTCCTAGACTTTTGACCAAGTACTAACCTGCTTACGGGAAGGGTGAAACTCTCGTGACCAAAGAGCAGTGGGCCAAGCAATTCCTGGAACTCAACAGAGGGCGAGTAGTTCACGTTCCCAAGAACCAGAGTGCAACAGCCTCACGATACAAAGAGCACTGGGTCGAGTCCTAAGAAAGATCACGCGTCAACGGTGTATCTTCAATCAGGTCTAGAGTAAAGGCTGCTCTGGACCTTAAAAGCAAGCCTTGAAAGCATCAAACTGATCCACCAATAATTTCACTTTCTGCCAGATCAAAGCCCAACACTCTTTAAAGGAACAACAAGAAAATTCAGCATGTGACAGCATAAAATTTACAACATCCATCACCTAATCCAAAATTACTGGGCAGGCAAAGAAGCAAGCAAATGACCCATAACCAGGAGAGGAAAAAAGTGAATAGCCACAGACTCAGGAGAGAGACCACGGAATTAGCAGATGACTACCTTAAAGACAGCTATTATAAATATGTTCAAGAATGTAACGGAGGGCTTCACCGGTGGCGCAGTGGTTGGGAGTCCGCCTGCCGATGCAGGGGACACGGGTTCGTGCCCCGGTCCGGGAAGATGCCACATGCCGCGGAGCAGCTGGGCCTGTGAGCCATGGCCGCTGAGCCTGCGCATCCGGAGCCTGTGCTCCGCAACGGGAGAGGCCACAGCAGTGAGAGGCCCGAGTACCGCAAGAAAAAAAAAGAAGAAAAAAAAACGAATGTAAAGGATAATGAACATAAGAAAAATGGGAGATATAAGAAAGTTGCAAATGGAGTCTCTAGAAATGAACAATTCAATATCTGGAGTGAAAAATACCCTGGATGGGAGTAAAAGCACATTAGACACTGACAGGAAACATCAGTACATGTGAAGACAGCAATAGAAACTATGCAAACTGAAGCACAGGGAGAAAAGCACACAAGACAAAACAAAACAAACACAGAGACTCCAGGATTAAGTAGTCTAAAATATGTGTCAGTTGGATTCCAAAGGAGACAGAAAACAATGTTTAGAGAAACAGCCAAAATTTCTCAGCTGGATTTGAACTATAACCCTACAGATTCTAGGAAATTAAAGAACCCCAAGCAGAAGAAAATACACATACGATAATAATACTGAACTTTCTTAAAAATTATATGAGCAGCCAGAAAAAAAAAAGACATATTACATACACAGGAACAAATATAAGAATGACAGCCAACTTCTCATTAGAAATTATACAAATCAGACTTCCCTGGTGAAGCAGTGCTTAACAATCTGCCTGCCAGTGCAGGGGACACACATTCAAGACCTGGTCCACGGAGATCCCACAGGCCGTGGAACAGCAGAGCCTGTGCGCCACAACTTATCCTGAGCTCTAGAGCCCATAAGCCACAACTACTGAAGCCCGCATGCCCAGAGCCCGTGCTCCGCAATGAGAGAAACCACTGCAATGAGAAGCCCGTGCACCGCAACAAAGAGTAGCCTCCGCTCGCCACAACTAGACAAAGCCCGCTCGGAGCAATGAAGACCCAACGCCGCCAAAAATAATAAATAAAATAAATAAATTTATATAAAAAAAAACTGGTTCTAGAACAAAAAATTTCAGATAAAGTAGACTTTAGAACAAGAAATACTTATAAGGGATAAAAAGGGGCATAATAATAAAAGGGTCAATTCATCAAGAAGGCAACAATCCTAAAGATGTATGCACTTAAAATAGAGCTTCAAAATATGTGAAACAAAAACTCACAGAACTGAAGCCAGTTACAATTCCAGCTGGAGATCTCAACACTCCTCTTTCAGTAGCAGAAAAAATAGGACCCTAAAAAACAGTAAAGTTACAGAATACATAAACAAACCTAGCAATCAATTTGACCTAACAGGCACTCATAGAACATTCTACCCAGCAACACTTAAACGCATTCAAGTACATCTGGAACACTCATCGAGACACACTAATTTCTGGACCCTAAAACAAACTTTAACAAATCTAACAGAATTAAAATTATCTACAACATATTCTCACACTATAATGGAAGTAACCTAGAAACCAATAATAGAATACTTGGAAAATCCTCAAATATTTGGAAATTTAAGCAATACATCTAAATTACTCATGGGTGAAAGAAAAAAATCACAATAAAAATACTTACCTATAGAGGAAAGGAGGAACAGAATGAAGGGGACAGGAATGGAAGATAATAGTCTCTGCAGGTACCTTGTCTTATAGCATTGACTTGGGAACCACGTAATGTTTAATAATTAACAAGTAAAGGGGAAAAAATCCCTAAAAACTGAAAAAACAACTGGATGGAATGTTAGGTATATATCAAGCCCATGGCATAACCACACAGAGAAAATATTTAACTCATTTGACCGTTTATTCCTAAGACTGCGTTTAGTAGTTTTATGGTTTGTAGTAATTGTCGTAGTCTTATTTTGAAGGTATTATGTTGATACGGTAAGATACAGCAAGATAGAGGTAATTTTGTTAATGTAATTAGAAACCAGGATTTTTAAGATAAAGAAAGGAATTTAAATATAAAACCCAAGAAGTGAAAAAGCACAGTGACCTTAAGTTTTACTTGGATATAACAGTATTAACTCATGACCTATTTTTCTCCATCTAAAAACTATGTTTTTATCATCTATGCACTGAAAAGGCCTAGAAGCAATACTAGTAGTTACCATCCAGATTGTGGTCTTTAAAAACTATTTCCCACTAAAAGAAACCAAAACTTCTTAGAGAAATGGCAAATTCGGGTCAGAATCAGGAAGGACACACAAAAGATGAGGCCAGGATTTCTTAATGAGACAGAAAGGAAGACAACTATTAAAAACGATAGGGTTGTGTCAAAAGCACACAGGAATAAACTCATCAAATATGGAAGCATCAAAACGAAAATGACTATAATGGATTGGAACACTTATATTTTAAGAAAAAAATCCATGAGATTGGTTCAAGATGGCGGAGTAGAAGGACGTGAGCTCACTCCCTGTCACGAGAGCACCGGAATCACAACTAACTGCTGAACGATCAAGGACAGGTAGACACTGAAACTCACCAAAGAAGATACCCCACATCCAAAGACAAAGGAGGAGCCGCAATGGGACAGGAGGAGGGGCACAATCACACTACAATCAAATCCCGTAACTGCTGGGTGGGTGACTCACAAACTGGAGAACACTTACACCAAGAAGTCCACCCACTGGAGTGAAGGTTCTGAGCCCCACGTCAGGTTTCCCGACCTGGGGGTCCGGCAATGGGAGGAGGAATTCCTAGAGAACCAGACGCTGAAGGCTAGCGGGATTTGATTGCAGGACTTTGCCAGGACTGGGGGAAACAGAGACTCCCCTCTTGGAGGGCACACACAAAGTAGTGTGTGCATCAGTACGCAGGGGAAGGAGCAGTGACCCCACAGGAGACTGAACCAGACCTACTGCCTAGTGTTGGAGGGTCTCCTGCAGAGGCAGGGGGTGGCTGTGGCTCACCATGGGGACAAGGACACTAGCAGCAAAAGTTCTGGGAAGGACTCCTTGGCTTGAGCCCTCCCAGAGTCTGCCATTAGCCCCACCAAAGAGCTGGATAGGCTCCAGTGCTGGGTCGCCTCAGGCCAAACAACCAACAGGGAGGGAACCCAGCCCCACCCATCAGCAGACAAACGGATTAAACTTTTACTGAGCTCTGCCCACCAGACCAACACCCAGCTCTACCCACCACCATTCCCTCCCATCAGGAAGCTTGCACAAGCCTCTTAGATAGACTCATCCACCAGAGGGTGGACAGCAGAAACAAGAACTACAGTTCTGTAGCCTGTGGAAGGAAAACCACATTCACAGAAAGATAGACAACATGAAAAGGCAAAGGACTTTGTACCAGATGAAAGAACAAGATAAAACCCCAGAAAAACAACTAAATAAAGTGGAGACAGGCAACCTTCCAGAAAAAGACTGCAGAATAATGATAGTGAAGATGATCCAGGACCTCGGAGGCAAACATCGAGAAGATGCAAGAATTGTTTAACAAAGACCTAGAAGAATTAAAGAACAAACAAACAGAGATGAACAGTACAATAACTGAAATGAAAAATACACTAGAAGGAATCAAAAGCAGAATAATTGAGACAGAAGAACGGATAAGTGACCTGGAGGACTGAATGGTGGAATTCACTTGTGGAACAGAATAAAGAAAAAAGAATGAAAAGAATTGAAGACAGCCTAAGAGACCTCTGGGACAACATTAAACACAACAACATTAGCATTATAGGGCTGCTAGAAGGAGAAGAGAGAAAGGACCTGAGAAAATACTTGAAGAGATTATAGTCAAAAACTTCCCTAACATAGGAAAGGAAATAGCCACACAAGTCCAGGAAGCACAGAGAGTCCCAGGCAGGACAAACCCAAGGAGAAACATGCTGAGACACAGAGTAATCAAACTGACAAAACTTAAAGACAAAGAAAAATTATTCAAAGCAGAAAGGGGAAAACGAAAAATAACATACAAGGGAACTCCCATAAGGTTAACAGCAGAAACTCTACAAGCCAGAAGGGAGTGGTACGATATAATTAAAGTGATGAAAGGGAACAACCTACAACCAACATTACTGTACCCAGGAAGCATCTCATTCAGATTCGATGGAGAAATCAAAAGCTTTACAGGCAAGCAAAAGCTAAGAGAATTCAGCACCAGTGAACCAGCTCTACAGCAAATGCTAAAGGAACTTCTCTAAGTGGGAAACACAAGAGAAGAAAAGGACCTACAAAAACAAACCCACAACAATTAAGAAAATGGTCATGGGAACATACATATCGATAATTACCTTAAACGTGAATGGATTAAATGCTCCAACCAAAAGACACAGGCTCACTGAATGGATACAAAAACAAGACCCATATATATGCTGCCTACAGGAGACCCACTTCACACCTAGGGACACGTACAGACTGACAGTGAGGGGATGGAAAAAGATATTCCATGCAAATGGAAATCAAAAGAAAGCTGGAGTAGCAATATTTGTATCAGATAAAACAGACTTCAAAATAAAGAATGTTACAAGAGACAAGGAAGGACAGTACATCATGATCAAGGGATCAATCCAAGAAGAAGATATAACAATTATAAATATATATGCACCCAACATAGGAGCACCTCAATACATAAGGCAACTGCTAACAGCTATAAAAGAGGAGATTGACACTAACACAATAATAGTGGGGGACTTTAACACCTCACTTACACCGATGGACAGATGATCCAGACAGAAAATTAATAAGGAAACACAAGCTTTAAATGACACAAAAGACCAGACAGATAGGACATTCCATGTAAAAACAGCAGATTACACCTTCTTCTCAAGTGCACATGGAACATTCTCCAGGATACATCACATCTTGGGTCACACATCAAGCCTTGGTAAATTTAAGAAAACTGAAATCATATCAAGCATCTTTTTGGACCACAACACTATGAGATTAGAAATAAATTACAAGGGAAACAAATGTAAAAAAACACAAACACATGTAGGCTAAACAATACGTTACTAAGTAACCAAGAGATCACTGAAGAAATCAAAGAGGAAATCAAAATATACCTAGAGACAAATCACAATGAAAACACGACGATCCAAAACCTATGGGATGCAGCAAAAGCAGTTCACAGAGGGAAGTTTACAGCAATACAAGCCTACCTCAAGTAACAAGAAACATCTCAAATAAACAATCTAACCCTACACCTAAAGGAACTAGAGAAAGAAGAACAAACAAAACCCAAAGTTAGAAAGAAAGAAATCATAAAGACCAGAGCAGAAATAAATGACACAGAAACAAAGAAAACATTAGCAAAGATCAATAAAACTGAAAGCTGGTTCTTTGAGAAGATAAACAAAATTGATACACCTTTAGCCAGACTCATCGAGAAAAAGAGGGAGAGGACTCAAATTAGAAATGAAAAAGGAGAAGCTACAACAGACACCACAGAAATAGAAAGCATCATAAGAGACTACTACAAGCAACTCTACGTGAATAAAATGGACAACCTGGAAGAAGTGACAAATTCTAAGGAAGGTATAACCTTCCAAGACTGAACCAGGAAAAAACAGAAAAGATGAACAGACCAGTCACAAGTAAGGAAATTGAAACTGTGATTAAAAATGTTCCAACAGGGCTTCCCTGGTGGCGCAGTGGTTGAGAGTCCACCTGTCGATGCAAGGGACGTGCGTTCATGTCCCGGTCTGGGAGGATCCCACGTGCCGCGGAGCGGCTGGGCCCGTGAGCCGTGGCCGCTGAGACTGTGCGTCCGGAGCCTGTGCTCCGCGGCGGGAGAGGCCACAACAGTGAGAGGGCTGTGTAACACAAAAACAAAAAAACGAAACAAAAAAATGTTCCAACAAAAAAAGTCCAGGACCAGATGGCTTCACAGGTGAATTCTATAAAACATTCAGACAAGAGCTAACACCCATCCTTCTCAAACTCTTCCAAAAAATTTCAGAGGAAGGAACCCTCCCAAACTCATTCTATGAGGCCACCATCACCCTAATAACAAAACCAGACAAAGATACTACAAAAAAAGAAAATTACAGACCAATATCACTGATGAATATAGATGCAAAAATTCTCAACAAAATACTAGCAAACATAATCCAACAACACATTAAAAGGATCATACGCCATGATCAGGTGGGGTTTATGCCAGGGATGAAAGGATTCTTCAATATATGCAAATCAATCAACGTGATACGCCATATTAACAAATTGAAGAAGAAAAATATATGATCATCTCAATAGATGCAGAAAAAGCTTTTGAAAAACTCAACACCCATTTATGATAAAAACTCTCCAGAAAGTGGGCAAAGAGGGAACCTACCTCAACATAATCAAGCCCATCTACGACAAACCCACAGCAAACATCATTCTCAATGGTGAAAAACAGAAAGCATCTCCTCTAAGATCAGGAACAAGACAAGGATGTCCACTCTCACCACTATTAGTCAGCATAATTTTGGAAGCCCTAGCCACGGCAATCAGGGAAGAAAAAGAAATAAAAAGAATACATATTGGAAAAGAGGTAGAACTGTGACTGTCTGCAGATGACATGATACTATACATAATCTTAAAGATGCCACCAGAAAACTACTAGTGCTCATCAATGAATTTGGTAAAGTTGCAGGATACAAAAGTAATGCACAGAAATCTCTCTCATTCCTAGACACTAGCAATGCAAGACCAGAAAGAGAAATTAAGGAAACAATCCCATTCACCAGTGCAACAAAAAGAATAAAATACCTAGGAATAAACCTACCTAAGGAGGTAAAAGACCTGTACTCTGTAAACTGTAAGATGCTGATGAAAGAAATCAAAGATGACACAAACAGATGGACAGATATACCATGTTCTTGGATTGGAAGAATCAATACTGTGAAAATTACTATACTACCCAAAGCAATCTACAGATTCAATGCAATCCCTTTCAAATTACCAGTGGCATTTTTGTACAGAACTAGAACAAAAAGCCTTAAAATGTGTATGGAGACACAAAAGACCCTGAATAGCCAAAGCAGTCTTAAGGGAAAAAAACGGAGCTGGAGGAATCAGACTCCCTGACTTCAGACTATACTACAAAGCTACAGTAATCAAGACAATATGGTACTGGCACAAAGACAGAAATATAGATCAATGGAACAGGATAGAAAGCCCAGAGATAAACCCACGCAGCTATGGTCAACTAATCTATGACAAAGGAGGCAAAGATACACAATGGAGAAAAGACAGTCTCTTCAATAAGTGCTGCTGGGCAAACTGGACAGCTACATGTAAAAGAATGAAATCAGAACACGCCCCAACACCATACACAAAAATAAACTCAAAATGGATGACAGACCTAAATGTAAGACCAGACAGCATAAAACTCTTAGAGGAAAACATAGGAAGAACACTCTTTGACATAAATCACAGCAAGATCTTTTTTGATCCACCTCCTATAGAGTAATGGAAATATAAACAAAAATAAATGGGACCTATTGAAACTTCAAAGCTTTTGCACAGCAAAGGAAACTACAAACAAGACCAAAAGACAACCCTCAGAATGGGAGAAAATATTTGCAAACGAACCAACGGACAAAGGATTAATCTCCAAAATATATAAACAGCTCATGCAGCTCAATATTAAAAAAACAAACAACCCAATCAAAAAATGGGCAGAAGACCTAAATAGACATTTCTCCAAAGAAGACATACAGATGGCCAAGAATCACATGAAAAGGTGCTCAACATCACTAATTGTTAGAGAAATGCAAATCAAAACTACAATGAGGTTATCACCTCACACCAGTTAGAATGGGCATCATCAGACAATCTACAAACAACAAATGGTGGACAGGGTGTGGACAAAAGGGAACCCTCTTGCACTGTTGGTGGGGATGTAAATTGATACAGCCACTATGGAGAACAGTATGGAGGGTTCTTAGAAAACCTAAAATAGAATTATCATATGACCCAGCAATCCCACTCCTGGGTATATAACCAGAGAAAACAGTAATTCAAAATGACACACGCACCCCAATGTTCATTGCAGCACTATTTACAATAGCCAAGACATGGAAGCAACCTAAATGCCCATCGACAGATGTATGGATAAAGAAAATGTGGTGCATATATACAATGGAATATTACTCAGCCAGAAAAAGGAATGAAATTGGGTCATTTGTAGAGACGTGGATGAATCTAGAGACTGTCCTTATTTTGAACATTAGTAAGCAGAAAAAAAATAATGTAGGGCTTCCCTGGTGGCGCAGTGGTTGAGAGTCCGCCTGCCGATGCAAGGAACACGGGTTCGTGCCCCAGTCCGGGAAGATCCCACATGCCGCGGAGCGGCTGGGCCCGTGAGCCATGGCCGCTAAGCCTGCGCGTCCGGAGCCTGTGCTCCGCAACGGGAGAGGCCACAACAGTGAGAGGCCCGCGTACCGAAAAAGAAAAAAAAAGATGTATTTTTCTTGCCTTTCCTGTACAAACTGTATATCAAGGTGATAAAATAATTGAAGGAAAAATGCTAATAAATGTAGAAAGGAACAATAGAAAAAGAATCAGGTTGAGGTAAGGGGGTTGTTGTAGGGTAAGAGAGTGTGTTTTATCAGTTAAAGTTATACACTGAAGATTTTAAGGCTGAAATTACATGATTGCCGAGATTTGCTTTTAGAATATTCCCCCCAGAGGAAAAATAGTATATGGGATAAATACACGAAGCAAGATGCTAATACATGTTGAAAGTGATGATGAATGCTTGTGGAGACTCATTGTATTACTCTCTCTGCTTTCATTTTAAGGTTGAAATTTTCCAGAATAAGAAGTTCAAATATACATGGAGAAAGAGTTTATCTTACATATGGCCAAATTTTCTACTGGAAACATTATTTTATAATCAGAAAGGAAGTGCCTGAGATACTTGTTCAGTATCTGAGACATACAGATTCTCACGCCCCACTGCAGACTTACTGGATCAGAATCCAAAGACGAGACATAAAAAAGACTGCTTTCTTACCACTTCCCCTATGCATCCACTGCAGCCCAGCACAAACCTGCACCCAGCGGTGAGATTAGATCACCCTACAGGCCTCATCCTGAGAGCCTAGGGCTCTTAGCCATCCCTAGACTGCGCTACCTGTAGTTCTGAGAACAGTTTCAGCACAGTGGTTGGCGGGCGGTGCAGCGAGTCAAGCTACAGAGCGTGGAGGGGCCAGTACCCATAAGGGACAGGATACAGGGACAGGAACTTCTGCCTGGACACGGTAGCATGAGGGCAAGAAGGCATCAACAGACCTTTCCAGGATGAGAGAGACCTGGGCATATTTTAACGCTGAGGGCAAAAGCTGGTGGAGAGAAAGACTGAAGATAGGAGACCAATACTGGGGGCTCCAGCCCCACGATGGCAGGAGAACAGGGAAACCCCGAGTGGGAGAGGTTGTGTTTGGAGCAGGAGGGATGAGACAGCACTGGGCTAAGGATGTGGAAGTTGTAAGAGGGACACCCATGATGATCTAGAGCTCGTCCAGTGCAATAGCCGTGAGCCACAAGAGCTGCTGAGCACTGGAAATGTGGCTGGTCTGAACTGAAACGTGCTGTGAAAATATAATACACAATGGACTTTGAAAATTTAGTAAAAAGAAAACCAGTGCCAAATATCTAAATCATTTATAACACTGATTACATGTCAAATTGATAGTATTTTGAATATATTACAGTATATTATTAAAATGGATTTTATCTGTTTCTTTTTCGTTTTTTAATGGGACTCCTAAGGAATTGTTAATGGCATGACTGGCATGATACTTCTAGTGATCGATGCTGTTCTACAGGTTATGGAAGCCAGAACAAGGAGAAAAAAATAAGCCCCACCAAAGAGCCCTATCTATCTCAAAAAATGAAACCCGTTTCTATTACCCCAGAATCTGCCTCATTCAGACCAAGGTTTGGCCAAATTCATGAGAAAACTCCCTGCTCAGCCAGCTACTTAACAGCACAAACAGAATGACAGTGGACTGTGTACACAATTTGTTCTCAGACACCACTGACATACAGCAGTTAATTCGGTGATGATGCGCCCTTATCTGTGGATGAGGCCGGGCCCTCAAGGCCCTGCTGTGGGAAGGAAACCACCAACCAGCAAGCAATCCAGAGGAAGGTTCAGAGAAGGAGACAGACGGACAGACTGGCCTTGGCATTATCCACATTCAAAGGAGGGGAAACACGTGCTGAGGCAAGTCAGTCCTCCCCACCCCGAGCCACACAGTCCTCCTCAAAGGCCTCTGGGCTCAGGTCTGCGTGCGTCCCCTCCCCAGCCTGCACCCCGTCCACAGCCGGGGGTGGGCAGCGAGGTACTTTCTGGGTGCCGCCTCCCCCTCCCTCAGTGGCTCCGGCATCCTTCCTTCCTCCCCCAACCAGCCTCCGCTCTGCGGGATGTGCTTCGGGTGCTTTCCAGCCCGCAGGCCACCTTTCTGCTCCGGAAGGGAACGCAGCAGCCCGCGTGGGTGTTTGCCTGCGGGGTGTTATCTAAGATCAACACTGGCAGTTCCTGTCTCCAGGGCCGGGACTGAAGGAGGCCTCACATCTCAGTGGGGCCTGGTCACCATAGTCCGTTTGGGGTTTTTGGGGCCGGGGGGGCAGGGCGGGCCACGCTCTGAAAAAGCTGCAGGCCTTCTCTAGCATCTCCCCACCTGCTCCACCTTCAGCCCTTCTGAGCCCCAAGGCCAAGAGGCATCAGCTCAGGTGGCCCGCAAGGGCGAAGGCCTCCAGGTGACACACTTACACTCTGCTGGGACTGCGGGAGGATTCCGGCCCCCGCCCCAGTGCACTGGTGCTGAGAAGTTTTCCAGCTGAAGGTACTCAGTCCCCACATTCTACTGAGGGGCTCAGTCCAGCCCCTCCCGGGCACCCACTGTCCCTAGAGTCTCCACAAGGGTCCAGTGCCCCCTGACGACCATCTCAGTCAGGCGGTCATCGGATGACCAGCGTTCTGCTGGCTCCCCTGCCCCATCCCGTCGTGCTCAGGAGCCTGGCTAGGCGTCCGGGCACTGCCACTGAGGGCTGCGTGGCTTTGGGGAAAGTGTGGTCCCTGTGGCATTCAGGTTTTCTCCCCGTGAAATAACGGTGCAGCCTCCCAGGTCTTTAAGGTCGTGTCCTGTCACTCCTTTGCTCGAAAGCCTTCAGTGGCCTCCCTCTTCCAGATCAGGCCCAAACTCCTTGGGCCCCCAGCTTCCAAACTGTGCTTATCCCAACCCCGCACCTCCTTCTAGGCCTTTTCTTACAACCCGCCCCATTGCCACCCTCCTCCGAGCACCCAGCCTTCTCACTGGGGCCACAGTCTGCACCCACGCCTGCTGTTCCCCTCCGCTCCTGCCCCTCTGCCTGCAGCAGTGCCCTCCCTTCAAAGCCCTGCTCCACTTCCGCCGCCTGGATCACGGAGCCCTTCCTACCCTCCCAGCCCGAGCCCAGCCAGAAGTGAGCTCCTCCTCTGAAACGCTAGAACGTCTACACAGACAACTCACCAAGCCCTTAGGAGTCACCACCTGGGCATCCTGTGGGATGAGCCGCTGCGGGCACGTAAGGAATCCCCCACGTGGTTGATGCGCTCTTCGTCCGCGAACATCTGACGTGGCAAAGGCTGGCCAGGGTACAAAAAACAGTTGTCACCTGCATGGTACTTGACAGGTTACAAAGGATTTCACACCCATCACCTCAGTTAATCCTCAAGCCCCTGTGAGAGGCAGCCGTGAGCAGGGGGACGCTCAGTGATCTGCGTAAGGCCAATCTGTGTGTGGTCACCTGTGGCAGCACCAGGTCCCGGCTCTCCTGCCCCCAGGGCACTCTGCTCCCTCTCAGAACCTGGCTGGGCGAGGGGAGAAAGGCCCGCACATTAAGAAAGACCAAGCTGAGCAGAGCCATCACCACCACCCAAAAGAAGGGATTGGACACTTGCCTCTTATTGTTGCCCTCAGTTTGTATTGGGCTGATTGCATCCCTGTGGGTCCTCTTTACACACTCGTCCATCCCCTGTATTTCTTGGGAGTTGGTAATTGAAACTACAGCATCTATAGACTCAGGTTTGATTTTTTTTGCAAGGTGGAGCATGTGATTCTACCAAGAGTTACAGAAAAGTAAGACTTTTCTTATTTGCTTGTTTCTTATTACCAAATGAATATTCAACCTAAGCACTAAAAATAATTACAAAGAAGAAAAAAATTCAGTAGCATATGTCCTTCCAGATAGTTGGCTGTCTATATTTGTTGTATTTTTATCTTGTATTTTTTCCATAAAATGGGATCATACTACACATTTTAAAAAAAAAAACAGGACTGGAGTTCAGCCCCTGTTGGAGATGGTCGCTGCCCTGCTTCCCTGCAGTTTCCTCATCTGAAAAATGGGGCTTCCCTCGTGGACGTGTGAGAGTTCCACGAGCCAGCGTCCCATGTGCTCGGGGTCTGTGGGAGCCAGAGCAGCATCCCTCATGGAGAGCAGCGAGCGCAGGGGCAGGACAAGCTCCTGAGTTCGAGTGAGGATACCTCGTTCTATCCCGGGAGGAAGGGAGTGGCAGAAGGGCCAGTAAGCCAAGGCCGCAGAGCAGCAAAGCCAGACCAGACCCAGGGCCACTCTCCTCCCTCCCACCTAAACCAGGGCCAGGCACGCTTGCAGAGAGGAGCAGCAGATGGCCACCTCACGTGGCTGTCCCAGGCCACCCAGCCATCTCTCAGGGCGTTTGCCCACCGCTGTTGATTTCTACCCCGAGGACAACGTGCGTAGTATTTTTAGTTCCCAAGGAATGTCAATCAGCCCCCGGATGCTGGGCTGCCCTGAGGTGGGGCTGCTGGTTTAAAACAAACACAGGCTGCCTATATAATGACCAGACAGCCACCAGGCACCACCTCCACCAGGAATCCCAGGTAAGCACTCCGGCCACTCTCTTGTGTGTGGGAGGGTCTGTTTATGGGTTAATTCACCTCCACTGCCGGGCATCCGCAGGCCCATCTGAACTCGGGGAGGTGGCATGACCTGGGGCAGCCTGGTTGCTCAGAGCTGGGCTTGGGAGCCACCCCAGGGCCCCCATGTCCCCTGGGACCTTGCCAATTCAGCTTCCTCAAACATCCTCGAGAAACTTGGCACAAGGTCCTCGGGGCCTGGGATAAAGAACATGGGGAGTCCCACTGCCAAGCATTCTGCCCCCAGATGAACAGTCTTGGAAAAGAGCACCCACATCCTTCCATCGGTCCTACCTGGGGGAGGCGGGCAGAGAGGGCGCTAAGAGGCGCTCTACTCAGCAATCATGGCCCCAGGTCCAGGTCAGAGCCCTTCAGCCTGTCTGCTGGGCTCAGAGGCACAGGGAGGGAAGCGGGGGGAAAAGAGGGGATGGAATGGGGGCGCATGCTGCCCAGAGATGCTCTCTCCGCCAGGCCCATCTGTCCCCAGCCGGCCGAGGCCATGCCCTCCCCAGGGACCGTCTGCAGCCTGCTGCTCTTCAGTGTGCTCTGGGTGGACTTGGCCATGGCGGGCTCCAGCTTCCTGAGCCCCGAACACCAGAAAGTGCAGGTGAGACGTCCCCCCACGAGGCCTGCGCTCTGACTGGGGAATCTCACTGCAGCCCTGCCGTGAGCTGCGTGAGCTGGGCAGTGGCTCACCCTCTCTGCGCTTCAGCCTTCTTCTCCCAGAGCACAAAGGAGGACTCTGGGTCTGACCATGGGCCCACACCTCACTCTGCTTCTGGAAGGACAGGGAGGCTTAGGGCCCTAAGGAGAACACCTCCTCTTTCCAGCAGAGAAAGGAATCTAAGAAGCCGTCAGCCAAACCAAAGCCCCGGGCCCTGGAAGGCTGGCTTGACGCAGACGTCAGAAGTCAGGCGGAAGGCACAGGGGACGAGCTGGAAATCCAGGTGGGTCCCTCTGCAGCTTTATGCTTTCTGCAGTGGAGGGGATGGGGCAGGGGAGGCCGTGGAGAGGCGGCCATCCACAGGGACTCACTTACCAGCCACTCAAGGAACATTAAACAGCACAAAAACAGTGGACTCTGCACCACTGGGCTCTGTTGAGATGGGCTTTGCCGATCAACAGGCAAACATCTAAGCAACTTTGCTGTATTAGGATGAGCCTCAAGCAGAGGGGAGAGGGGGCGCCAGCAGATGCCAGGTGATCTCAGAGGGGAGCCAGCAAACAGACACTCAGGAAGGAAGAGCTGGTCACAGACTGGAGGCGTTTCCTGCAGAAAACTTTCTGATCGACTCAGGGGCCCCTCGGACCTTACCTTACCCAATCTTACCAGGCGGCGGCCTGGACAGGTGAGCGGTGAGCCCAGCTCTCACCAAACCCCACCTGTAGACGAGGATGGGGCTCATCAGGCTTGCTTGAGCTTTGATGAATAGTTCACGGGGTAGGGGAGCCGTTTAGAGACAAACGGAGGACTAGGAGAGAGAAAGCGTGAAGGCGTTTTATAGTTACCCCTGCCAGGCAGCCGCGGTCCGGGGAATGGTTCTGACAAGAGTTTAGGTGAGGACAGATCCCCGCACGCAGGGAAACCAGAATCCCCGGGTGGTGCCTAGTAACTACTGCTAGTGACTGCGGTCTCACTCTCCGGCTGCTTTACCCTCCTGCTTCGCACTTAACCTCTACAACCGCCTGTGAAGTCAGTGGGGCTGGTTTCTGTGCCCTCATTTAGAGGTGAGGAACCGAGGCTCAGCCCAGGGAGCTCACTGGGCTGAGGGGCCAGAGCCCTGCATGGGGAAGAAGTGGGACCCACAGTCTGGGGAGCTCCAGTCCCCAAGCCCTGTGTCCCCATCACCGGTCTGGCAGAGAGCGAGCAGGTGGCCCAGGAAGTCTCCTCTGCCCTGCCTTGGCCTCCCTCCACCTACCCCCAGCCTCTCCTCCCCTCAGGGGTCAAATCCCCAACCCTCGCCCTCTGACCCTCGCCAGGCGCCTCCTCCACCACGTGTGGGACCCCACCCGCCACGTTCCCACTCATCAGCCTGCAAATCCTTAGACTAAAACCAGGGAACTTTCCCGGTGAGACTGCCAGGTCCAGCGGGGCCAGAGACGCCCTAAGTTAGCCCAGGCGGGGAAGAGGTTCCAGTGGCTGATGACTCACGGCTGGACGTTTCCAGTTTCCACAGAGCAAACGGCAGGCCCTGCCTCCGCTAGAACCAGGAGTCTGAAATGTCGGAGGTGGTGAGACGCCAGAGGCAGGTGGGAGGCCTGTGACACAGGCCGCAGAGCTCTGGCTGTGCCCACCGAACCCCTCCAGGGCCGGGGTCCCACCTCACTCATCCCAGGCCCCTACAGCCCCTCCAAAAGTTTTCCTGAAATCAATCAAGTTTCAGAGCTGGAAGCTTTCGAGGCCAAGTTCTGATCACATGAGACACTAAGGCACCTTTTCAAGTCGCTCAAAGCCGCACCCCTATCCAACAGCTGCTGCACCTCCCGTCAGTTGCCCGTCGCCAGTTCCAGGGTGCAAACCAGCCCAGCAGGTCCCCAGCTTGGTGCTCGTGGTGCTGCGAAGTCGGCTGGGGTCATCCAACCACCCGCATGAGCCACAGGGGTGGAGGCGAAATGAGCATTTACTGAAGGGAGGGAACAGAGGGGCCTCAGTTCCCCCAAAATCACTCGTATCATCTCCACTTGCTCCACCTTCACGGTGGAGACAAGAGGTGGAGGTAAATTTTAAAAAGGGGACCAACAGATACCTGTTGTTTTAATAACATCTCTGAGCATCTCTGCTCATCTGTGAAATAGGAGCAACAGTGGCTCCTGCCCGGAGGGAAAGGGGCTCAGTCTGGGCCTGACCAGGGCAAGGGCTGCACGCAGGGCAGGGCAGGGGCTCTGGGGCTCAAAGAGGCTCCAGGGCTGGTGGACTCGGGCCTGCAGTCTGGCCCTTGCCTCCACCTCCCTCTGTGGCCCCAGGCAAGTCGGGGCCTCAGCTCCTTCATCTGAAAAATGCGACTGACGTGTCCTGTCTGGAGGGCAAGGAGGCAGGAGGACCAAGGACCGAGGGCTCCCTTTCAGACCCAAGATCCCTGCGTCAACTCATCCAGAATCTCAGTGACCAACAGGGCCAGGCACCCAGGCAGTTACTGGATGAACGGAGCTAGACAGTCTCCGCTCCCCAGGTGAGAAACGATGATGTGGCCGAAAACAGAGCTCCTCCCTATTCACCCAAAACTGAGCTCCAGTAAATCATCTCATAGGCTGCCAAGAAAGCAGGGGAAATGGGGTGCTCTCCCTGTAGAAGGGATGAGACGGAGGCACAGAAGGAAGAACAAACTTGGCTCAGAGCATCGTTCTAGGGAAAGGTCAGCTTCCTGTCCAACTTCCCACAGAACAAGGAGAGGCCTGTGCAAATGAGAGAAAGACCACCTGGGAAGGGAGGAAGGTGGGGGGCAGAGACCATCCCCCAGGCTAGTGCTGTGTACACCAGGGAGAACCCTGCTCCCCAGATCACCCTGCCAGGGCCTGAAGCTCTACCACTGGCCATTCAACCTTATGTCTTCCTAAGCTGCAAGGAGCAGGGAACAGCTTTTATCAGTAACCTTCTCAGAGGTAAGGAAAGAGGGTACAAGGTAAGCCTCCTAAACATGGTGCGGATGGTAAGACTAGGCCTGGGCAGGAGGGTAACCTGGCTGAGCTGTCCCCTCAGTGGTGCCTGCTGGACCCCAGGCCCCCCCTCTCTCCCTCTCCTGAGAGCCCAGGGCCTCCACTGGGATGGGGCGGGGGGGCGGGGCACGCACGGGAGGGTGTGACCTCTGACAACTCCTGGGTCCTCCTAGTTCAGCGCCCCCTTTGACGTTGGGATCAAGCTGTCAGGGGCTCAGTCCCACCAGCACGGCCAGACCCTGGGGAAGTTTCTTCAGGACGTCCTTTGGGAAGACGCCAGCGGTAAGTCCTTTCTCCAGTTTCCTCGGAGTCCCAATGTGAGTCCGCCTATGGGTGACAAAACAGAAGTTTTCTTCCCCATCCCTGCCTCTCAAAAGAGCTCCTAATTCCTCTTTCCCAAACACAGTCATCCCTCAGTACCTGCGGGGGATTGGTTCCAGGGCCCCCAGCTTTTAGAGGATGTGCCCAAATCACACGGTCCATATTCTGAGGCCAGCGCTCCCCCCATTACAACACACCACCTCCGTCACCTTGGGGAAGAAAAGCCAACTTTGACGGCACTGGCAGAATGGCGGACACAGCACTATTTTTTTGGTGGTTTTTTTTTTTGGCTGTACTGCACGGTATGCGGGATCTTAGTTCCCTAAGCAGGGATCGAACCCGTGCCCCCCGCAGTGGAAGCACGGAGTCTTAACCGCTGGACCCCCAAGGAAGTCCCAGACACAGCACTTTGACTTGACCTCTTGCTTTTCAGAAACCCCAGCCCACAAGTGACCTGAGTCCAGCCACCTCTCCGTTTTCCCACCCTCAGAAGCATTCACCTGGCTTCCAGAACGCTTCCGAGACCACCCCCAGCTCTGAGGGGTAACAGTCTAGGAGGTGAATAAATGCTCAAACTGGATGGTGAAGGTTCAAAATGTTTATTTCAGGAAAGAAGAAAATTTCACATTTCACTGAAAAACACCCCCTGCCCCATTCTTGGTCTATGGTCAAAGGGAAGAGAAAAGAAGAACATGTAGCAACGAGGTGTCAATGCTTAGAAAACCAAATTAGACCCATTTCTACAAGCAGATAAGGCTACTGGGGGAATGGAGGTGGGGGAGAGAAGGTGGACAGAAAGGGGGAAGGAGGGGCGAGACAGAGGAGAAAAAGGAGAAGACAAAGTTCCTTTAAATATCAGAGCTTCCCGATGCAAAGCTGCACAGAGAGCTTATTAACAACCAGCAAGGCCTGTGTGGACAGGAAAACTTCAGGTGACACTATCAGAGCCAATAGCCGTTGCACTGACATCCATGGGCAGAAAAGGATGCTGGGAATGTGAGAGCCTGAGTTTGAAGTTAGATTGAGTGGGCCGCTAACAATGGCTAGAGCCACTGCTGGACACGGCTGACCTAACTCCTCCTCCTTCCTCCTCGTCCACTGAAAAGACCTGGCACAGCAGACGCCACCTCACGTGGCCAAGGCTGGCCATTACCTTGGTTCCTTCACTGATTTGGAACACCAGGTTTGATGTCCAAAACCACTTCCAACTCCAGCTCACAGCTGAAGTGAGCCTTGGTCCTTAAGTTCCACAACTGAATTCCAGTGAAGACCCAGTCTTCCTGGGAGGAATGTCACTTATCAGTCACTTGCTCTTTGGTATAAACACGTGAACTGACTTGAGAGCTATTGACGATGGATGCGTGATCACGAGGGGAGGAGCACCGCCCATCCCGACAGGTGCGCACCCATCGGAAACACGCAGGATGCCCCTCTGCGAAGCTGGGGTAACATCCATATTCTGGAGAAACCTCTGTCACAAAGGGCTCCCTCTAGGAGCCAAGTATCTTCTCGAGTGAAATTCTGGCCATCTGGCACTCAAGGCACAGCCCTACAGCACTAACCACTGATCACACTAAGTGGGCACCCCGAAACTCCACCACCATGCCTCACACCATGTGTGAGGAGCCACACATGGTCCACGGAATGTCACATGATCAGAGACCCTCTTAGAAATGCAGAGTCTCAGGCCCCGCCCCCGCCCTAGTAGATCAGGATCTGCATTTTAACAAGACCCCCAGGCGCATATATAAAGTGGCTTAGAGGCCACGGGGTCCTATTCAGGCAGCAGAGCCAGGTCGGCCCACCTGGCTTAGAGCGGGTGTGGACTCTTACATAACTTAGGAAAATGCAGACTTGGCCAGGGTGCCGTCAACAAAACTGAGAGCGCATGAAAAAGCTGTCCTGTTCCCTCTTTCACTTGTCTCCCCGCCCAACTCTCTAAGCCCCAGCTCTGCTGTCAACTCCATGCCCGTGCATTGGGCACACAACACACACACACACACACTCTTCCATTTCTCAGGGAACCACACACCTGACTACCTGGCGGCGCAGTGACGTAGCTCACCAAGCCCTTCCTTCTGAGAGCATCTGCCTCTAAGTGGTAATCACATTTTGAAAGGATTATCCCCACTAGAGGAATCTAAGGTATTGGAGAGCAGGTGAACTACTTGGGTGGAGGGAGAGAGGAAGCAGAAGTCCGCCTCCATGAGCCAGCCACTCGCTCTGATGCAGAGACCCACACGCGGGCCTGGAGCTGAGGCACGTCCCAGCTCTAAAAGCTTAGTAGGGGTGCAACCCTGATCATCACTAGCCAGGCCCACCGTCCTCTTCTCAACACCCAGCGGAGGCACCAAGACTCAAACATGGTCAAAGGGCCCAAGAAACCAGCTCCCGACCTGCTGGAGAAGCAGCCAGACGGGGCTCCGGGGAGGATGGGGGCCAGGCCCTGGGGGGGACGCTGGTCACCTGATGCTCGCCCACAAAGACAAGGCCTTACTCCTTTCTCAAGGGACACACAAGCCTTCTCTCCCACTTGCCTAGGTCATTCACTCCAGAAACAGAGGTTAAGCGCCCACTCTGGTCAGGCTCTCTCACCTGCCCCAGGCAGCATGGTGGGGTGGAAAGCTGAGGCCTTAACGCTCACACCTGAATCTGAACACCAGCTGTCTGGTCCAGCCCACAACACTGAACTTCTCAGGCTCCTCCCATGTAAAACACCCACCCCACCCCAGTCACTATCAAGATTGAACACGGTATGTCCCACGAGGACACCTGCACATAGAAGACATTCAATTATCCTGATAGCCACCATTTACAGCATTCTTGCTGTGCACCAGCACTGTTCTAAATACTTCTTACATGAACTTAACGTAATTTCAGTGAATTTTCACAACAGACACACTTCAGAGGGGGAAAACTGAAGTTCAGAGGAATTTAGTGACTTCCCAAGGTTACATATCAAACACGTTTCCGACTCACCCAGAGCTGTGGGCTTAGGCCCCCACTCCCCCACGTTCGGCTGCTTCTCTACCAATGTCACCCTCTTGCCCTGCTGCTTAGGGTCCTAGGGATTCCTTCTGTTTCTGTTTTTCATTTTCTTTCATAATACACGGGGTCAACTTGGAGTGGGCTGAGGACAATTTCAAGTCAACAACCAGCAGAAATAAAAGTGATCACAGGAAACAGGCAACACACTTGAGAAAACGTAGCATTTCAAACCTGGTCCCACGTCGGCCTTCTTGGACCTGTTCCTGCACGTGCCACTTCCCAATACCACTAACTTCCGGTTCTCTGAAGCAGCTGTATATACCCCTGGGCTGAGAAAGATATTTGCTGCAGGAAAAAAAAACCCTCCTTATAAAAAACTTTATTTTATAATATACCCAGTACATTAGTATAACAGCTCATGTATTTAACTTTTGTTTAATTAATTTATTTGTTTTAATTTTTGGCTGTGTTGGGTCTTCGTTGCTGTGCGTGGGCTTTCTCTAGTTGTGGCGAGCGGGGTCTACTCTTCGTTGCTGTGCGAGGGCTTCTCATTGTCGTGGCTTCTCTTGTTGCAGAGCACGGGCTCTAGGCACACAGGCTTCAGCAGTTGTGGCACTCGGGCTCCATAGTTGTGGCTTGCAGGCTCATTAGTTGTGGAGCACGGGCTTAGTTGCTCCGTGGCATATGGTATCTTCCCAGGCCAGGGATCAAACCCATGTCCCCTGCATTGGCAGGCGGATTCTTAACCACTGTGCCACCAGGGAAGCCCGTGTTTAACATCTTACACACTTACAGAGGGGTAAGAAATTCTCTTACGACGGTGTACAGACAGAATAATAGAGATCCATGCTTGGCTACCTTCCTTTAGTCTGAATCCACTTCCAAACATCATCGACAAATGAGCATTTTCAGGGAGCACAGGGCTGCCTGGCCACTGACTGACAGTTCTGCTGCCATCCTGGACACTTTATTCAAGCACCGTACACTTCAGTGGCCCTTTGCCCTGATCTTACAGAAATGCCTGAGGCAAAAATGAAAGTGTTCACGGTAAATGATTACTATTGGTCCCAAACTTAATACAGAGAGATGTAAAACACGAGAAAAGCCAAGAGCAGATTTCCAGCCACAAAGAGACTATCACTGTGTCCAGTGGACATAGCTGCCATATGTCCAGCTGGGACAGAGCTGAGACAGTGAGTAATGTGCTGGAAATAGGCAAACCAATGACTGTGCATCTGACATGAGGCATCAACAGATTCCAAATTTCTTTACCATTCTTGGAACAGAGCCTCCCTTTTGACGGGTTTACTTTGGGCTTGAGCACTTACTTGTGTTCAAGGATACCTTAGGACAAAACTGGAAGACTGACTGCAAGCAGTGAAACAGAATTTCCTCCAAAGTTTACCCAGCAGCATCAGAGTTCACAGTCCAAAGCCCACAGTACAACCGAGTCATCAACAACACCCTCGTGTACTCAATTTTTCTTCCTCCTACTGCGTTGCTCTGGAACAAAGGTGTCTATGTATTTTTCACTGCTAAGAAGCAGCAGTGTATCTGGGTGTTTCCAGGCAGTAAAATGAGAGTTAATGCTCAAAGGCAGAACTTTTAAGAAGGTACCAGGGATTCTTCTTTTCAGTTGAATTTTCTTTTTAGCAAATCTTTTTTTTTTTTTTTTTTAATTTATTTTTGGCCGCACTGGGTCTTCGTTGCTGCGTGCAGGCTTCTCTCTAGTTGCAGCGAGAGGGGGCTACTCTTCGTTGCGGTGCACAGGCTTCTCATTGCGGTGGCTTCTCTTGTTGCAGAGCACGGGCTCTAGGTGCACGGGCTTCAGTAGTTGTGGCACACGGGCTCAGCAGTTGTGGCTTGCAGGCTCTAGAGCAAAGGCTTCAGTAGTTGTGGTGCATGGGCTTAGTTGCTCTGTGGCATGTGGGATCTTCCCAGACCAGGGTTCAAACCCGTGTCTCCTGCATTGGCAGGCGGATTCTTAACCACTGCGCCACCAGGGAAGCCCTTTCCAGTTGAATTTTGCTGAGGCACAGGTACATTTTTGAAAGTCTCCAGACCTTTGGATTCTTAGGTTACAAAGCTAGTCAACAACTAAACCATCGTTAACACTCTGAGAAATATAAACGAACATGGAGACCATGGGAGTTGGCTGAAGATCCATCACTTTATTTTCAGAAAGAGATGGTCAAAGGGAGCGAGGGGGCAGAGATACAGAGGCATTCCGGCAACACAGCAGAAACAATCAAGTCAGCCATCCAAAAACAATGCCAACCAGCTTTCACTCCCACACAGGTAATGTTTCACTGTGCAACAGAAATGATAATCCTAAATCCTGGAGATAAAAGTATATAGCACCTTGTGCTTTACTTTGGCAGGGAGACTGCAATGGCTCAGAGACATCCACTGAGTTATCACTCTTAGTCCTTGAACACAGGCCCGGTTGGTTTCCTTCGGAGGCAGTTGTGATGTACAGGCCTTGCTGTGAAAGAGATGGATAAGGGACAGTTCATTGGGTGACAACAAAGCACTGTGAAATCCTTAGTCCTCCAAATCTTCCAAGCAGGAGAACAAGGCCCCGGATTTGCCAAATCTGCGGCACAGATGACACACAGCTGATCCATGGAAGGTCGACACTGAATTAAGGCCTACTTCCCAGGCCAGCAACTTAGGTACCGGGGCAAGAGGGAAATACCATATATGAAATGCAAAGTCCATTCCCTTGCAGGTTACGAGGTTCAAAAGCACCTTCCACAAACACCTAGAGGCATCCAACATAAGCACTGGATCTTACGATTTCAGCTATTGGCCTCCAAGAAACAGACAAGGGACTCAGAGTGGCCTGTCGCACTGAGGAAGGTTGGAATAAAAGATCCTTCTGTCCCAAATGCAGAGCATCCTCACTCTTAACTCTTGACCGTCATAACCTTCCAGGGCCTGTAATGAACACACCTTTAGAAGGCACCAGCAGGGAGCAGAGCACAGCTCAGAACTTGAGATGACCTGGCTGTTCAAAGTCCAAGGAGTGGCTCTCACTTTCACCACGGAGAAAGGACGCAGCAGAGGCCAAGGCAAGGGAGAGCCCCAGGACGGGGAACGGGAGATCCATGGACACCAGGCCTCTTGTTCTGCATAGGCAATAGAACAGGGCTGGGCAGTGCCAGCAGAGCTTTGGAAAATTAAATTGGTTTACCTCTCGACCTGGATGGGGCACACAAGGGGCTGTTACATGAGATGAAACAGAAGTATTTTTGGTCCAGTGCTCCAGGAGAAGGGGGCAGAGTGGAGCACAGGGCAGCTGGAACCCCGACAGCAGACTAGCAGACAGCATCTGCTGCAGACTGGACCCTGTCAGTTTAACACAACTGAGCTGCAGCCCTGGGGACCTCGGTAAGTGGGATCACCTTCCTCGGGGTCGTCTTCCTCAAGCAGGCTTCCTCCTCCTCAAGTCCCCCAGTCTGTCCAGATGTTCCTCGGCCAGGACTTTCCCTGGACCATGAGCACCCCTTTGGCCCCTCCATACTGATGGCAGTGGAACCAGTGAGACCAGCAGCCAAGGTCCTTCCACCAGTGCCAACTCAGAGCTGACGCAGCAACAGTGAGAGCCAGACTGAAGAGTCACGCAGGGAAGGGAGGGGCTGCCTTCTCTGGCCGCAGGAGCATCAGCCTCTAACACAGGTCTCTGGCAAATGTCCCCCAGAGGAGATCTCCCACTGGGGGTTCGTGTTGACAGTGGAGAACCAGGAACCAAGCTACACGCCTACGTGCACTTAGCTGAGGAGCAGTGTGACTTTATTCACAGACTGCTCGCACCACAAGCTGCGGAGGCAGGCACTGGGCGGGCAAGCTCGCTGTGCCCTCACATCAGCCTCCTCTTCTTCCCAGGCTGCCCTGGAGCACTGCAGCCGGGAGGCCAGCCCGAACCCCTCGCCAGCCCCCCGCACGCCGGCCCCACCCCCAACCAGCCTGAAGCGGAAGCCTCCGACGAGGTCTCAGGAAACGTCCTGTCCGGGTGTCCTCCATCCCAGCGGGCTCTCAAACATCCTCGAGCAGGGACACACAGGCAGAGCTCACACGGCCTTTCTCCTGTCAGGCCGCTGGTCATCCTGGAGGGTGGGGAAGAGAAAAGGATGAAGGTTACACCTGAGTTCACTCAAGACAGACCAGGTTCACTGCTCACCCTATGTCTACATGCTCTACGTTTAAAAAATATAGCCAAAGTCATTTTTGTCCTGGTTTTTAAAAACTATGTAATGTGATTTTTATCACCTTTTCTGGGAGACTCCTGACGGCACCCTCTCTGCTTAAAGACTGTAGAGGCGGCAGGTGTTCTCACGCAGGGTGGCCAAGGTGCGGGCGAGTGGCAGGTCTTTGACCCTGGCAATCTCTCGAACCGTGTGCAAGGCCAGGCCTGGGTGGGCGTACTGGCAAAGGCTCTTGGGAACCTGGAAGACACCAAGCATTCTGGATATCGTTGTGCCTTCTGTGCAGAGTTGTCACGCACAACTCCCTCCCCGGCCCTTCCCCAGCAGGGCCTCTTTGGAGCTGTGTAGAGACCCCTTTACCTGCAGGTGCAGGGAGAGTCCCAGTCAGGGGGGCTCTGGGTGAGCAGGGTCCCATGCTTCCTTGGACTACCCTCTACAGGGTAGGGCTTTGCACTGCCTGGAAGAGAGTGGTTACCCTTCAGCTTCTCAGCCCCCTAGACTTTGGTTCTGCAAAGCAACAGAGAGGAGACATCTACACAGCCAAGGGTGGGACCTAGAAAGGTACTGTGGCTCTGTTCCTGCCAACCTTGCAAGGGGGACTGCACACCTCCCACCCTCTCTCCTCAGTGCCTCAACTCGGCTTGAAGACACCCTTACCTGTCGAGGCAGGAAATAGGGAGCATCAGTTTCCACGATGATCCTCTCCAGCGGGATCTGTTTCAGAGAGTCCCGGGCCTCCCAGGCAGAGGAGTATGTCAGGACCGCTGTGAAGCCCACGGACATGTTGGGAAAGTACTTCAACAGGGGCTCAATGACTGGGTAGCTGCCGGTGAAGCAATGCCTGCAAGGAAGAGAATTCCAGATCAGGGCTCTCATAATCCCCTCTGCAGAAGCTCCCACCTCCCTCTGGACATTTCACCTTTTAAGTTATTTTTGGTGGGTAAGTTCTCAGAAATGCAAAGACTGCATCCAAGGGAAGGACTCACAGCCAACACAGTCAGGAGCAGAATTAAAAACTGCAGCCCATCTGGATCACAACTACAGTAGGTAAAAACTACGTCCATGTAATCAAATGAACCAGAAGGAAACAAAAACTAAAAACACTGGGGAGTGGCCTACAGGTGAATTTTCTTCTCTTAACCTTGTGTCTGTTCATGTTCTTAGTACAGCACACGTTAGTCCAGAAGGGCTGGGTGACTGTGCCTCATCTCGTCTCTGGTGGCGGCTCCACTCAGAGGCATCACTCTCTCTGCCTGGGCGCCTGGAAGGCAATGCTCTAGAGGCCTAACAACCTCACCCCTTCAGCCACCTGGCACCACCTGGCTCGCGTTCTAGACTCCCTGTTTTTTCCAGTTAACCCATCTTACCCGTCATGAAAGTGCCAGTGGGCATCACCTCCTGACCTCTTTGTAGCCAGACGCAGCTAAGGGCCTCTCCTCTGGTTCCCAGGGCACCCTGTGCCCACCTCAGCCCCACGCCCTCTGCAGAGCCGCCAGCTGACTGTCTCCCACTGCTCCCCAGGGCCCCCCAAGCCAAGCCCATGCCCAGGACAGACACACCAGGGCAGGCTGGTGAGTTTACCAAACTGGAGAACCCCTAGATACCATTTAGAGAAAATACATCTTGGACTTTAACTGCGGGTGGGCGAAGTGGGGAGGGATGAGCTTTCAAATTCAAAGTAGGAGAGAAAATTTCTTTTCAGGTGCCCTGGAATGTTCTCTGTGTGCTCAGTCACTGGACCCACAGCAACCTCTCCCAAGACCAACAGCTCTCAGTTCTGCGAACCGAGCCTCCACTACAGCCTGCTTCATGCAATGGGGGTCACAGTGATTTAGGGTATTAGCTCAAACCATATGAAGTTGCCGTTTTTTAGGTTAAAAAATGGTCAAATATCAGAAATTTCACATGGGTCAACCTGATAGTTAATCTTGAGAAAAGATTCTATGTAAAGACGTAACATCATCAATCCACTCCTCACTGAATTTGTCTTCCCACGAACGTCCTAGACAGAGAAACATGTTCACTTCATCTGCCCACTGAAGTCCTCGACTCTCACCTGTGAACCTTGTAGTCCGGAGGCACAAATCTCTTCATGATTTTCAGCAGATCGTCATCAGCTTCTCGGCAGTGGATCACCAAGGGTTTCCTGAGAGACACGGCCAGCTGCAGCTGCCTCTCAAACACCTGGGAGGAGACAGAGTGGCAACACCTGTGGGTTAGGGCCACTCTGGATGTCTGTTACCCCCAGAACAGCCGGTCCACTGCACAACCCCCACTGTCTTCTTCAATTTTCTTTACTTTTAAACTCTATAATGCATAATAATAGCTAACACTTACCGAGTGCTTACTAGGTAGTATTATTATTTAGATGTATTATAACATGTAAGCCTCACAAGCACCCTAAGATAGGTACTGCTGTTAGCCCATCATGCAGTCAAAGAAACTGAGGCTCCAAATGAGGTCAAGTAACTTGCAGCTGGTAAACCGTAGCACCACAATGCAAATCTGAACCCAGGCTGTCCACACAGCCACCACTAGGCAATGCTCACGTGGGGCTGCAGGGCTGGGCTGGGCTCAAGAGCACCACTACAAGTGTCCTCCCCTTCACTGCCCCCGCCTCCACTCCCACTCCCAAGAGGTAATCCATCACCTTGCACACCTTTTCCTATGCAAAAAGTTGCCATGTATACGTCTGTAAAATGCCTGACTCTCAGAAGGTGCTCAAGTATTTGTGGAAAGAATAAGTACTATACATATTTCCTGCAGCTTGCTTTCTTTACTTAACCAAAATCAGATCTCCTTCTAGGTGAATATCTACAGATATACTACTTTTTTTTTTTTTTAAACTCTAGCTACTTTAAAAGTCTTCAGTAGTAAAATATACCAGTTGCTAATAATTTTAAAGAAAAAAGTAGGGCTAGAACTTATTCTTTCCTCTTATTCTTTCCTTATTCTTATTCTTTCTAAGTTCAGGTTTAGAAAAAAAGAACAAAAATACTAATTCATTATAAAGAAATTACCTCAACTTAAACTTTATGTTTTCACGAGTAGCTTTTTCAATTGTGCAATATCATTTGTGTTTGAATTTTTAACATCAAATAAGAAGATGCTTTTGGTAATTTGAGTCAGGTGGTATGCACTTGAGAATGACATTTTCAAGTCCAACACTTATACTGCCTCTTCTCAAAATAGTGGCACTGCGCCAATACCAGTTCTGATATAACTCACTTTTAACCAGTGTTTTCAACTAAAGCAAAGTGACCCTTGGAACCAACAGCATAGAATGCTTGCCAAGGACTTTAAAGATGAGCTAGTTCCAGTACCTACAGCCGGCAGTATCCCTCCCCAACACATCAACCCTCCTTGAACTCCTCCAGAGGCAAGAGGTTGCAATGGATTCTGATTCCAACATTTAATTTTCGCTTCTAAAAAATTCTTCTTTGAGTACTCAACACTATTATACTCAAACTATTGAATACTCAAACTATTATAGCCTTGAGTACGCAAGTACTCAAACTATTATACTCAAACTATTGAGTACTCAAACTATTATAGCCTTGGGATGGAATACAACATAGCTGTTAAAAAGCCTATTTTTCAAAGCACGTTCAATGAAGCAGGAACATTTTCACAGTGGAAAAAACATTCAAATCTGTAACTTTCTCTTTTTAACTTTCCTAAATTCTTTTTTAAAAAGCACACGCATACAACACACATTTCCTTGATTCCATGACAGGTGCTTGTAAGACATACCACCAATTGTCCCTTGCAATTCTCCAAGGGACAGCAACATTAAAAATATGAATTTCGGGCTTCCCTGGTTGGCGCAGTGGTCGAGGGTCCGCCTGCCGATGCAGGGGACGCGGGTTCGTGCCCCGGTCCGCGAGGATCCCACATGCCGCGGAGCGGCTGGACCCGTGAGCCATGGCCGCTGAGCATGCGCATCCAGAGCCTGTGGTCCACAACGGGAGAGGCCACAACAGTGAGAGGCCCGCAAACAGCAAAAAAAAAAAAAAAAAAAAAAATTGAATTTCAAAAACGTTAAGAAGAACTGTTAGGGGACAGGAACTGTGCCTGGGTTGGAGCATCTGTCCTCCCTGGGAAGCCAGGTGAAGCACAAGAGTAAATGCAGCCCGCTGGGAGCGAAAAGTCTTATGATGGTAATGGTCACTGTCTCTGATGGAATGGGAAATGATCTTCTTTACACATTTGTGTATTTTTCAAATATTCTGAAATGGGCACACTAACTTTAAAATTAGAATAAAAATATACTGTTTAATTAAACAAACACAACGTGCTGCTTCCCAAGAAGGGACGGAAGTTTTAACATCTGTATCATTAGCTGTAAAAGTCACTCAGCACCTAAGCCCCTCCTCTTGCTTAATGAAGCTGAAAGGTAAGAAAGAGTTTGTGAAGCATTTGACCTATGACATCTACAGGGTCTGGCTAACAGCAATCACATTTTTAGAGACTCTAAACTCTTTAGTTCCAAAAGCAGAGCAACCCTTGTGTTTCAACAACTGAAAGAGGAACTAAATAAATAATAGATTGTCAGCAAACTAAGGACGACATTACCTTGTGCTGCTCCGGGACAGGCGTGGTGCACTTGTGAGAGTAATCCAAGCCCATCTCCCCAAATGCCACGGCCTTGGGGTGCCTTAAGGCCTGCAGAAGATTTCTTTCTTGACTCTCATTGTAGTAACGTGCAAAATGGGGGTGACAGCCAAAGGCCCCCCACACCAGATCTTCTTTCAACAGGTCCTCCCAGAGGCCATCTGTCAGTGTGCGAGGATCGCAGAAGTCGGAGATGCAGCCCTGAAACTCCTTAGGGAAGGAGCTGCTGTAAATTTTCCTGAACTTTGTGAAGCTCCCTTTGAACGACAGCTTGGAATAGAGCATGTCCAAGTGACAATGGGTGTCGATGAAACCCTCCAACCTGGGCTCCCGACGGCTCCTGGGCAGGGAGCTAGATGCGGGTCCTCCACACGGACGTGGTGGCATGTCCTCCCGGAATGTTCTTTTCTCCTTCACCTCTTCTTCTTCCGAGCTTCTGGAGAAACGAGATGAACGCGACTTGCGGGATCTGCCTTCCTCAGCGGACTGGGGCTCTCTGGAGTTGTGCTGGGGGCTCACCGTTGAGTGGGGGGAAGAGCCCTGGCCGCTCCTCTCCACCTGCACCGTGTCGCTGCCGCCACTGCCCACGGAGTGGTAGCCGGGGGTCTTGGGACCGCTGGTCCAGTAGCTGGCGTAGTCACACCAGGGACTGCTGTACAAGTGAGCCGGGTACATGACGTAATCCGTGGGGAAGTGAGAAGGCTCTGGAACCGCTGAGGGTTTCAGGGATATGGGCTCCTCCTGAGAGAATCTGACTGTGGAAATCTCGTCCACGTCGGACCAGTCACTTCCTGAAGAGGTGCGCTCCATCACCACCTCCCGGTCTTTAGGCTGCAGAAAAGAAAAGAAACAGGTTAGCCTTCTTCCTATGTGAAGACAGCCTCCTGTGCTCAGTCACCTCCAGAACAGAAGTCCTGGCTGCTTTTCTGGCCGTGATGATGGCTTTGCATTGGATCCTTTGCTCACTCTGTCACCTGTTTTCCTTATTATTCCCAGAAAGCAAGCCAGCTTACAACTAGGAACAGTCCTGTCAGCTTCAGGGAATACATTTGTGCTCATGGTCTCATATGCCATCCCTGAAAGGGAAGCTGTGCCTACATTCCCTTTCTGAAGACCCCTCTTGGGAAAAACTGCTCTCTAGAACACACAGTGTATTGGGGGTTTTAAAGAAAAGAAGCACCCAGCATCTCATCCTTAACAACAGGTCTCTCACACATTCAAAATGTACAACCACACAGTTGTAGCAGTTTCAAGATGTGTTTGCAAATTCTTTGATATTACTCTCCACTGTAAGATGGGGTTTGTGACCCCTCTCCTTGAAACTGGGCTAACTTGTATTGTAACTGATGGAACCAAAAGGGACACTGCAGCTTCCAGGGCTACGTCAGAGCAGCCTTGCTATTTCCCCTGGTTCTCTCTGTTTGCTCCTCTGGGAGAGGCCAACCACCACATGATGTCTGAGTACCCACGACCACATGCTAGAGAAGTCACACATAGGTGCCAGCACCAAGTGCCTGACGTGTTCACATGTGAGCACACGTGAACAAATAAAATGTCTATCGCATACACTAACACATAATTAACATGTTTGCAATCTAGCTCTTCAAAATATAACTCACCATTTTTTTCAAAAACAAAAGTTAATCTGATTAAAATTACAAAAAATGCCCACACGGAAGGTAAGGGTTTCTCCCCAAAATGATGCTCCCTTTTCTGAGGGGTCTGTTTTATATTCAAGTCCCCACAAAGTCTCTTCTATTACAAGATGTACTCTTCTATTTGAAAAAGAAAAATGACCCCAAACAAATCTCAATCAAGCTAATTTGAGATGTTTAAAGAGGTTCTCTAAGCTCATTCTTTTAAAAAGATGGGGAAATGGGAAGCAAAAAAAGGTAACGGAGTTAATAATTATTCCTGCGGGTATGACCTCACAGTTCTGTGTTGGACATCATTTTCAACAAAGCTTTTCAAGATTGTTTTTACTTTTTTAAAAGACAACTTTTTAAAAAGCAGTATGGTAAGTGGTTATGCATAAAATTACACTGGAAAAACACTCATGTATAAAGTGGTATCCAGGTGAAGGAGTAGGGCAACACAGGGCCAGCTAGAAAGCTATTTTTCACTAAAAACATTTTTATTTTTAAACAATGTAAATATATTTCCTAAAAAAGTAACCTAAAACATAATTAGACATAGTTACACTGTTGGGCTCCCAAAAATATACCTCCAAAAACTGAACAACACAAACTGAATGCAATGGGAACAGCTACTTGCAAGGTGGGATAGAATTTCCACGGGCAGACCAATACAGATTCAAAAAGTGCTACACTGCATCAGTAAGATCTCATGTGCAGGAAATTCTGCAACTCAAATGACACCTTTCATTTATTTTAACAACAAATAAATAACAACGCCGGGTTGGGGAGGGGAGAGGAGGAGGAATCTACAGAGACTAAGAGATTTAACACATTTAGAAATTGACACACATGACTCTTACATCCTGTTTCAAAAAAACTGAAACAATCATGAGACAGGGAAATTTAATCACTGACTGGATAGTTGATGCTATTAAGGACTGTGGGGAGGGACTTCCCTGGTGGTCCAGTGGTTAAGACTCCATGCTTCCACTGCAGGGGGCATGGGTTAGATCCCTGGTCAGGGAACCAAGATCCCAAATCCCGCATGGTGCGGCCAAAAAAAAAAAAAAAGGATTGGAGGAGAGAGAGGGCAGAGGGAGAGCTCAGAACTGTAGTTATGCCTGTTTTTTTCCCTAAAGATCCTGTATCTAATTTTACAGATACACACTGAAATATTTATGGATGAAATGATACGGTAGGTGGGATCTGCTTCAAAATAATTTGTGGAGAGAAAAGGGATACAGAGATAAAACAAGATTGGCAGTGAGTTAATACTTATTGAAGATGAGTGATGGGTATGTGGGTAATTTTCATAAATGTTTTAAATATCCCATAATAAGAAGTTTAAATAGAAATAATAACAGTTAAAATTCCAACTCAGATGGAAGGGTAGAGATGTCCTCTGACTGCTTCACAAACTTCTCTATCATCCGAGAGTATCTGTTAAAAAATACCAATTCCCCAGTCCCATCTCAGACCTCCTGAGTCAGATTCTTTCATTCTTATCATCAGGGAAGTTCAGAAAATCATATTACATAACACAAAAAGTAACTCCAGTGACAACAAAGACCATGTCAGAGAAACATGTGAAAAGGTTTAACAAAATTATTTAATGAAATGTGAGGCTGGAGGAAAAATGGCAGAGTGGGGAAAAAAGTGACTTCAAAAATGCACATCCACCTAGAAATATATATGATAAACAGACTTATGATGACGTCATCTAAGACCCTGAAAGGCTTTAGATAGTCAAGTTGGCCAGGAAAATGTTTTCGGATTTCCTTTTTGGGAAAACCGGAGATTACCTATACTCAAGACTGCCTAAGGTTCAAGCCCATATGGTAAAATTTAAATCTACATTTATTGAGAGTCTACTATACTCGAGGCACTGAGCAAAGGATTTTCATGAATTAATTCAGGGTTCAGCAAGCTGTGACCCACAAGCCAAATCCAATGCACTGCCTGTTGGTGTAAATAAAGTTTTACTGGAATATAGTCAGGCCCATTCACTTAATTATCTATGGCTGCTTTCATGCTACTACAGCACAGTTTAATAGTTGCAACAGAGGGCTTAAAAGCTCAAAAAGCCTAAAATATTTACTATCTGGCCCCTTACAGAGTTTGCTGATCCCTGTATGAGTCTGTGATAACATTTAAAGAATCATACCTTTTATACAGAGGAAGAAACTGGGGCTCCAAGAGGTTAAGTGACTTTCTCAAGACTGCAGTTTAGGGGGACAGAGCCAGGATTTGAACCCAGATGTCTGATCCCAACACTCATCTGTTGACCTACCGTATCATGCTGCCCCAAATAGATACCCAACAGATAATCTAAATGTCCAGTTTGACAAATAGAAGTTTGGGTATATAAGTTTGGAAAGTTCATCCATACCATGGAATTCCAGGCAGCCAAACAATGATCTATGTTAGACAGGAAACACAAACATTGTATATTTGGTGGGAAAAGTAGTTACAAAACCTACTGTTCTTGGAATTTCCAATTAAATACAGCACATGTGGGTTTTGTCCTCCCCGCCCAAAAACCCTTAAAATTACAGGAAATGGACTTGAAAAAGCATAAACCTACAAAGAGAAAGCATACAGAATAAACAGCAAAGCAAATTAAATAAAAATTTGATGCTAGAAAGCAGAAAAATGAACAGTTACTGGATAAGCAGATCGCAGATGGCCAAAACCTAGGCCCGCAATGAGAAAAACCCAGAAACATGCTGAATCACACTACAGGACCCCAGAAGACTAAGGAATTGGAGGTACCAGACCTCTCAAAATGAAGGTGAAGCTGGAAATGAAACTAAGAGAACTTGTGAAGCTAGATCCCCAGATCCCTGCTCCCATCCTGTACAGATGGGTCTGCCCCTTCCCCACCCAGCAAAAGATAAGGTTCACACTTGGAAAACTTAAACCACGGAGACTGTGGAGTAATCAGGGACAACAGACACGTAGCGGAGGGTGAGAGACCATCACACGCTGGACAGTGAGAACCCAGGCACCTCCCTCAATCTGACCCCTAAAACACTAGCAGCCAGAGGTGTGCTCCTGGTCAGAGCACTGGAAGATTTGTCCCAGGGACCCCTAGCAGCCCCTGAGGATAAAGCTACAGACCCAACTGGGAGTCCACAGGTTATCACCTATGCTCAAGGCAGCAGTTAGCAAGCCGTTCCAGGCACTGAGAACTTCCAATTGGCTTTTTAAAGCTTCATTTTTAAAATATGAACAGATACCCAAAACATATGAGGAAAGTCCTATCGCAAAAGATGGAAACCAAAATATTTAGGAAAAAAAAAATCAGAAGGAAACTCAGGAGTGCAGAAAGAAAACTTCAAAACAAACCTTTATTCATATTCTCAGAGACACAAGAGAAGGGATTTAACCTCAAAACAAGAACCGAATGTTCTAAAAAAGGAATACTCAGAAGACTAAGCCAGTGTTCTTAGATATGAAGTATGTCAAAAATTTTAAGAGTATATATTATCATTATATACACTCTCCTTAATTATTCATAAAGAAAGCAGAGATGAAAAGAGACAGAGGAAAAAAGGAATCTTAAGGAAACAATTAAAAGGGCTATACCTTGAAAAAAAAAAGGTGGAGAAGAGATTACTTATTTTGACAACACTGAGAAGAATTTTACGGTACTAGCAATTTGGAGACGAAATAGTCATAGTCACAGGAACAGAGAAACTAAAGGAAAAAACAAGGTAAGGTGAACTCCAAGGAAAATCAACTTTTGTAAGAAAGGAAATGTAATCAGAGTATACTAAGTAACTCAGGTATGAATATGGTGATAATAAATCAAATAGATTTGGCTAAAAATGGTATTATGATACAGGGAGCTGCAGGAAGGGAGAGAGGATACATTTACAGGCGTGGGTACTGTCGAAGTGTAGAG
Source organism: Orcinus orca (assembly GCF_937001465.1). Taxonomy (NCBI): domain Eukaryota; kingdom Metazoa; phylum Chordata; class Mammalia; order Artiodactyla; family Delphinidae; genus Orcinus; species Orcinus orca. Next base: position 6,923,347 of record NC_064568.1, read on the forward strand.
AACTAAATTCTCATTTCCTGAGTAGGAAGTCCACAGATGTCTACATTTTCAAAAAATAAACAATGAAAAATTACTTAGAAATATGGAGGTAAGTACTAGAAGCAAGAGTTAAAAGAGACGAAAGGGGCTACCTCCAAGCAGCGGTAGTGAAGGATGGGCGGAGATGCGTACAACAGAGGAGTGCTTTTCTCCTCCGAATTATAAGCAGTGTTAATAACCGTTAGTTTCCCTCCAATATCATTCAGTATCACTCTCTCCTTCCTCTACAGCAATAAAAGTTTATCTGAATGTAAAGCTTCCCAGATGGAAATTAGTCTGGAATCTTCCAGACTCTCTTGCAGGTGTTGGCCAGGTTTCTAGATTCTTGTCAACAGATATGAGCAGATAGAATGGGGACCGCTTCTGAGCCCAACTCTTAAAAGGGAGGTAATGTACTATGCTCTTCTCCTGTTCCTCCCAGCTGGAATGTCAACCTAATGTGCTGAGCCTGGTCACAGTAGCTCAGACCGCAAGATAGAAACTGCTGAGGGGCAGCAGAGAATCGAGCAGAAGACACCCCAGTCCCCCACACTGTGGAGCCATCCTCCTTAAAGCAAACTTCTGTTTTCTCTAAGCCACTGTAATTTTGGCCTTTGTTACACAGGCAAATCTATGTCTTAACAAACATATAAATCCTAAAACAAAAACAGCACTGAATTGAGGTTTCTTAATAACTCTGAAAGCTATGTTAGAAGAGAACCAACAATTTGCTCCCTGGAGCCCTGGGTAAGTCAAGTACAGTGTTGAATGAGAAACACTCAGGATCAAACTAAAAAGACCAAATACATTTAACAGAACTCAAAACCCCACGCTTGGCATGAGCTTGACTCACTTTCTGGCCATTTACGTGCGAGTCAGAGTCATCCAAAAACTCCAGGACTGGACAGCGCTTGTCAATGACCGTCCTTCGGCCACCTAGGGGCTCCTCGCTGGGTTTCTCCTGAGGGTCTATCACCACTCTCCTGTCCCAGAAGCTGCTCTTCTCTGGCACATCCTTCTCCTCCTCCGCTCTGACCTCTGGGGCAGACTTTTTCTCTTTCTGAGGAGCACACGTGGTGACACTCCTGGCTGGCCCCTCTCCGTGGCTGGCGCGCTCTGCCGTGTTGGGTTTTGCCTTCATGGCAGCCTCTCCCTTCCTTTTTGGCATCGACTTTCCCAGGATGCCCTGGATGGCCTTTAGGTAGATCATGGTAGAGCCTTGGTCTCGAAGTCTATCCCTCTGCCTTTTCTGGACCTTGTTTGGTTCCTCAATTATGTCATTTTGAACCTCAGCTTCAGCTGCAAATTCAGAATCCATGGGGTTACGAGAACTATCTTTGGAATCAACCTGGAAGGAAAATGACACATTATGAAAGGTGATTTCCTATATGAAGCACTGGGCAAATGAGACATCAGTGGAGATGTCATGCCAGCCCTCAGCACTGTCAGCCACTGTTAACAATTTCAGGGGCTCCCAGCCTGCTCCCTCCCTCCATCCTTTCTCTACAGGTGCCCCAAGGAGTTCTACAATCTGGCAACGTCACACCTCTGCTTAAAACCCTTCATCGGCTCTGCATCTGCCTGCAGGATACATCCCAGACTCCTGAGTGGGACCCCGGAAGCCTTCCTCCCCAGGCTGGCCCCCAACCTTCCTTCCAGCATCACCTCCCACCTTTCCCCACACACCCAGGTGTTCTGGGAATGAGGAAAACGCTGGAGAAGGGGGAAAGGAGGGCCCCAGGAAAAAGCAGTGCCCCAAGCGTCACACTAGCATTTCCTGACACTTTTTGGACATACGTTGTTCCTGTTGCCTGAAAGTCCTTTTTTCTGCCTTGGCCATCAACAGAACTCAAATGACACCTCTTCTGTGAGGACCTTCCCGATGGTTAGTCACTCAGTCCTCTGATGCCTCGTACTTCAAATATCCCTGTTACAACACTCCACACACTGCACTGTGATGAACTGCCTTATTCTCTGCACCTCCAGCCCCAGCACAGCCTTGCACCCAAGCACTGGACATCCGCTGAGTAAAGATGCAGGAGACAGGACCACCCGTGAAAGCTTCATCCCTCAAGAGCCAAAACGCACAATGCTCTCTTGTGTCTGGGCTGCGTGACCCTGCAGAGGGCTCCTCAAGGGAAGGATCCTGCCCTCTCCATCTCCCCACCCCTCACACCTAACACTGGGTCAGGAGGAGCACATGCTCACAGAGGGCAGCAGCAGAAAGAACACTGGCTTTGAAGTCAGACTCATCTGAGATTATACCACAGCTCTGCCCCGTACAAGCTGTGTGGCCTTGGTCAAGTCATTTAACTTTTCTGAGTCTCATCGTCCCAGGGCCTACACAGAGCAGGTGCTCAAATATGTGTTGACTGATATCTAAGTATTTGTTAACTAATACGTAAAGGTAACACTGCCATCAACTATACTTCTATAAAAAAACAAAAAAAAAGATTAAAATCTCAAGGGTTTAGCATAACCATTATTTTACTTCTCAACAAAAAAAAAGATAACAAGGCCCACCTCACAAGACTGAGGATTATGTGAGCATCTAGAGGTCAAATATTGAGACTCATATTTGACAAGCTCTAGCACATCATAAAGCTTCAATTTTCCCTTCCACTCTTCCTTCCCTAAATTGAATTAAAAATTTGGGTATGTCATACTAAAAACTAAAATTAAGGTAGGTGAAGATGCTCATGACAGACACATTTAACCTTCTCTATAAAGTAAACAAAGATCATCAGCTACCATCAGAATCTGAGAAAACCTCACAATCATCCTGGAGGTAATAAGGCACAAACAAGGAGAGGCTGGCCAGAAGGAATCTCTATTGATTCCAAAATGCCCAGTCTAGCTATGGTCTGAATGTGTTCCCCACAAAACTCTTATGTTGAAATCTGACCCCCAAGGTGATGGTATTAGGTGTGTCCTTTGGGAAGTGATTAGGTCATCAAAGTGGAGCCCTTACCGATGGGATTAGTGCCCTAGTCAAGGGGCCCCAAGACAGCTTCCTTGCCTCCTCCTCCCATGTGAGGACACAAAGAGAAGACTGTGACCCGGAAGAGAGTCCTCACCTGACCAAGCTGGCACCCTGATCTCAGACTTCCAGCCTTTAGAATTATAAGAAATAAATTTCTGTGGTTTATAAGCTACTCAGTCTGAGGCATTTTGTTACAGCAGCCAGAATGAACTAACACAAACATCTTCCCCTCAGAATATTCCATGACCTAGCACAGAGACTTCTGCGTTGAGGGGGACACATGAAGGTAAGTGTGTACCCCTCAATGTTTACAGAGCAAATGCAGAAGCACAGGCGGATGGGTGGGTAGACGGTAGGCGAGTGGTGAGGGGACCTTGGGAGGACCCAAGGGGGAGAATAGGCCGTTTCTGTGCATGCCCTTCAGCAGTGCTTGCTGACAGGACTTTGTACTTATTAGATAAACAAGTGTGCAAATGACTGTAAAAAAAGGGGGGAAGAGGTGCAGAGAGAGGGGAAGGTCAGAGAAGCATTTTCAAATTTATCAAGATGAGTGTAGGGAGGGAGGGGACATGGGGATATTTGTATACGTATAGCTGAGTCTCTTTGTTATACAGCAGGAACTAACACAACATTGTAAAGCAATTATACTCCAATAAGGATGTTTAATTAATTAATTAGGTCCTTTTTTTAAAATATGAGTAAAGTACTGTATCTTGTTTTCAAACTAACACTCTCTAAGGAGAGCCCTTAGCAGTACTAGAGTAGGACAGCTGGGATCGATCCCATCAACGTCCTCATATTCTATCCAACATGAGTGATCTTCCAAAAGCGCAAATCTGCCTTCCCCCTGTATAGAGCTCCCTAATGGCTTACAATAAAATCTAAATTCCCTTGGCTCATAACACCGTACAGCAAGCTGCCCCCAACCTAGCTCCCCGGCCTCCATTCCGGAATCTCTGCTGCACCAAACCACCTGGTGAGGCAGTCTTGTGACTTCTGCAGCCCTCCCTCCGGACTGGACGCTCCTTACAAGCCACCTCATGGCTCCACCATCCAACAGAATGCCCAGCACACAAGCCTCACTCAAGCGCTTATGACTGAGCGCAAGGCATCAGCAGAACCCAAGACTTCTGAGACAGGACCAGACTACTCATCGCTCCATGGCTAACCATTAAATTGGGGCAAAACAAGGCCCATTAGCCCTAAATTAGAGAAAAGTGCGTCTGTGATTGGATTAGACCACCCTGGAAGAGAGGCCACACCCTCAACTCTCCAGTTCCAGCCCCACAGGACAGCTGAGCGGAGGATGCAGCACACCTGAGACACTAAGCTAGATTCCTCCGTGCCTCCTCATCTTGTTATTGCCATTACTTTTAATCAGCTGACAGTTTCACCCTGTACCCAGAACCACTGAAGCTGCAGCAAGAATTAATGACAAGATGAAATTAGCCTCATATTTACCTCATTTACATTTGAGTCATATTCAGTATTCTTATGTCAAAGACAAAGCTTTTCAGCTCACCATTAAATTTTTTTAAAAAACTCAGCGTGGGTCTTCCCTGGTGGCGCAGTTGTTGAGAGTCCGCCTGCCGATGCAGGGGACACGGGTTCGTGCCCTGGTCCGGGAAGATGCCACATGCCGCGGAGCGGCTGGGCCCAAGAGCCGTGGCCGCTGAGCCTGTGCGTCCAGAGCCTGTGCTCCGCGACGGGAGAGGCCGCAACAGTGAGAGGCCCGCGTACCGCAAAAAAAACAAAAAAACAAACTCAGTGTGCCCACAAGAGTTCTGACTGTGAGGGCCACACTGAAAACACCTGGAGCACCTCGCCTAAAAACAACAGCCTGCCAGAGAGGATACAGAGCTAAATACAGCCTCACTTCTCAGTTCCACGTAAGAAACCACTGAGCAAAGGCTTAAGGACAAACTACTTTCCTTCCAGCTGCGTTTAGGTTTTTTTTATAACTTTATCTAGGGGCAGCCCATCTCACCCAAGTAAGACTTTTCCTCCGTTCCTTCACACACAGAACTCCTCCCCACCTCTGAAGGCCCAGACCTCCAAAACCTAGAAAGCAAATCCCAGGCAACTACAAACACTGCCTGGCACAAACCAGGCCCTAGATAAATATCTGTTCAAGACCTGATTAAAGAGACGGATGACGCTCACACAGTAGCCAGTAACATAAACTAGGGCGCCTCTCCTCCCTCTAACCTGGAAGCAGCAGACTGACTGCAAGAGACTGAACCTTTCCAAACTCACGATCAACTTTGTCACACATACATACACACACACATACTCGCACGCGCCGAGAAAACTTAATCTTTTTTTTTTTTTAAAGTTAACATAAAATTGGGCTTCCCTGGTGGCGCAGTGGTTAAGAATTCGCCTGCCAATGCAAGGGAGATGGGTTCAATCCCGGGTCCGGGAAGATCCCACATGCTGCGGAGCAACTAAGCCCGTGAGCCACAACTACTGAGCCCGCGCACCTAGAGCCCCGAGCCCCACAACAGAAGCCAGCACAATGAGAAGCACGTGCACCACAATCAAGGGTAGCCCTCGCTCCCGCAACTAGAGAAAGCCCGCGCGCAACAAGGAAGACCCAACGCAGCCAAAAATAAATAAATAAATTTATTTTTAAAAATTAAAAAGTAAGAGTTAACATAAAACAAATGAGTGGATGAACTGCACCTCGTCCATGAAGCACTCCTCAGTCTGCCCCCCAGTATTATGAAATCCTCCTGTGTGTTCCCACTGGGGAACTAAACGCTGAACCTCCAAAATAAACCCTGCCCCACCACGCAAAACCCCAACGTGCTGGATACCATAACCTTGGTGAAAAGCCACACCAAGAACCAAATTCTTTTTCTTGGTTCTGTGCTTCTAAGTACAGGGCACAATTCCCTAAATTTACAACCGAAATAACATACATCTGTGTCTCCGGGGCACGCCATCTACCTCCCAGCGCAGCGAGCCTCCATCCGGACTGACTGTGGGTTACAAGCACCTGAGGAATATTTATATATACCTGGCAGCTCCGCCCACACCCCAGCATAACCTCATCAGGGTGGCAGGAAGGCGCAAGGATTTTAAAGTAGTTCCAAAATGCTGCCAAGTTTGCAAACTACCTCTCCACCGACCTTCAGGCCATCCTCTGACGTCTTCCACTTTGCTCTCCCCTGGGGAGACCCCAGAGATCTTAAGAGACCTGGTCTTTTTTTTTTTAGTATCCTTTCACCAAAATTCCCATCTCCAACATCTCAAGCCAAGTGGAAAGGGCTTCACCATTTGCAAGGAGTCGGGGCCACTTACCTTAAGGCTGCAGGCTTCCTCCTGGAGAGAAGCCATTTCTTCTAGAGAAGGTCTGGCAGGGCACAGAGGGGATCCCCCTGACGAAAGGAACTCTCCTGAGCTCTGATTCAGGCCTCCTTTGGAGACGGCCCCACCCACACCTGGGCCAGAGGAATGGGAGGAGGAGGAGGAACTTCTGCGGCGGGATGAGCCCCAGGACACACCATGCTCCTTCTGGGTTTTCATGCGCTTGGGGCTGCTGGCCCCTCCAGAACGCGACACAGAGCTGTGAGCTGGCCGGCTGGAGGGGGCCACATCACTGGGCTCCCGGAGGCAGCTGCGCTTGCGGGAACTCCGCTCCGAAGGGCTGCTCCAGTGGTACTTGACCTTGCGCCTCTCCGACGCCATGGGCACCTGCAAGGTGAAGAGGGGGCCGGGAATCCACCACCACTCCTGCTATAGCTGCCCCTCCTCAGCCTCCCGCTATCCCGGGACTCCCCGAGGGAGGGCAGGCCAGTAGGTCAGAGCCAGGGGCTGGCTTCACTGACCTTTCCCCCTTCTTTCCACTGCCCATCACAGTGCTCAAGGTTTCAGAGATGTCAAAGCGCTTCGAATGTCTGCGATTCCAAAGCGCTTCGGAGAAGTCCAGAAGGTCCCAGGATTTACCAAAGGCTTCGTTCGATTTGGTTTCCGAGCCCACAACGTGCTTCCGCGATTACCAAGCGCTTCAGTTTGCACAGCGCTACTTCGGGGATGTCAAAGCGCTTCCGGGACTACGACGCGCTCTGACTGAGTTTACAATACAAAGCCCTTCGCAGATGTCAGCGCTTAAGAAGGCTACAGGGCGCTGCTAGGTCCACACCTGGAGGCCAGACCCGCAGTCCCTGGGCGGACGCGCGGCCCGGAGGGGCCCGGAGGCCCGAAACGCCGAGCGCGGGCCGCAGAGCAGGGCCAGACCCGACACGCAGCCCGCCCTGCCCCCGCGGCCCCGCCGACCAGCCCCGGGCCGGAAGGGGGCGAGCCGCCCCTCAGAAGCCGGTGGCGCCCCAGTCCGCCTCCTCCCCGGTCCGCCCCGCCCCGCCTTCCGTTCCTGCTCCCGCGGCCCGAAAGTCGGCCCCGCAGTCTGCACCGGACTGACGCCCTGCCCTGGCCGCCCGCTCGCCGCCCGCTCGCCGCCCGCCCCAGTCCTGCGGCACCGGCCCTGCCTCCGCCCGAGTTCTGACCACACCGGCCGCCGCTGCGCCCGCCTACCGGAATGAGCAGTGAGGTCTGCAGCCGGACGGGCGGAGGAGGCGGGTCCTGCGCTGAAGGGAGGGCGCTTATTGGTCAAATCGGCAAGGGGCGGGACTCCAAGCAAGACGGAGCTTTCCTTTTGGCCAGGAGGTCTGGAGGCGGGACCCTACGCCTTAAGAAGCTCGTCCATTGGTCGGAAGCTAGCCGGGGCGGAGCCACTCACGTTGGCTCGAAGAGCGCGAAGCTAAGGCCGGGCCGCAGTTCCTCAGGCCTGCCGTTGGTGTGGGTAGGGGACAAGGGGAGCCGGGTTCCCTAGGGCTGCTCCCTGCCACTCAGCGCTGTCCCCCTTAGCAGGACGCCTTCAGATCCAGATACGCTCATCGAAACCACACCAGTATCATCACTCCATTTACAGAGACCAAGTGACAAAACACAGAAAATGACAGAATTGGAATTAGAAATTAGAAACTACGGGAGAAAAAATAAAAAAGACTACAAAAAATGTAAAATATCCTTCTGGCAAAAAATATAAAAGTTAAAAACAAGGTACAAACTTGGAAAAACATTTGGAACACGTGGCAAAGGGCTGATGTCCCTACTATGTAAAAACTCTGGCAATAAGATATTTCAGTGGGCAAAGGAAATGAACTGATGAACGAAGCACATCACGAAATTCGTTAGATTTCATTTTAACATATGAAAAAATGGGTCCATTTCAGTCATTTAGAGTACAAATAAAATTATGTTTTCACCCATTAGGTTAGCAAAGATCAAATAGCGTGATAACATGCTTCGTAGTTGAGGATGTGGGGAAACGCACTTCCATACATCACCGTATTGGTGAAACCTCCTTGGAAGGCAGCACCATTGGGAGCAGGAAGAATGGAAACAATCTCAGTACCCAGCAAGTGAAGCTAGTTGCGTAAATTACAGAAGGACCATACAATGGAATACCGGGCAAAAAGAATGAAGTGCTCCAAAAGTACTGTTGAGGAAGAATGGCCAAGAAAGATGTGAGAAAACACAGGTTCCAGATTGAATGAAAATACCCTGTGTACAGCAAAAAAATAATAAATGAGAGACGAGTGGAGCCTCGAGATAAAATGTTTTTAAATGCCTGAGAGTAACCACTCTGTATTTGTGTGTTTCTAACTGCTTTATTGAGATATAATTTGCATACCATAAAGTTCAACGATATATAATTCTGATTTTTTTAGTACATTTAGAGTTGTGCAACCATCACCATAATCTAATTTTAGAACTTTTCATCACCCTAAAATCTTGTGATCATTACCACTTCCCCCCCCAAACCACTCCCCCTCCACATACACACACACACACACACACACACACACATCTAATTTCTGTCTCTATGGATTTGCCTGTTCTGGACATTTCACAAAAACGGAATCATACAATATATGATTGGCTTCTTTTACTTAGCATTATCTTTTCAAGTTTGCCCATGTTGTAGCATGTATCAGTACTTCATTTTTTATGGCTGAATAATAGTACATTGTATGGATATACGACATTCTGTTTTCATCTTTTGATGGACATTTGGGTTGTTTCTACCTTTTGGCTATTATGAATATTGCTGCTATGAACACTGGTGTGTAAGTTTTTGTATGAATATGTTTTCATTTCTCTTAGGTAGATACCTAGAGTGGAATTGCTGGGTCATATGGAAACTATGTTTAACTTTTCCAACTTTTCCAAAGTGGCTGGCCATTTTACAACCCCACCAGCAATGTATGAGGGTTCCAATTTCTCTACAACCCTGCCAGCGCTTGTTTTTTTGTTTGTTTGTTTGTTTTTTTGGTACGCGGGCCTCTCACTGTTGTGGCCTCTCCCGTTGCAGAGCACAGGCTCCGGACGCGCAGGCTCAGCGGCCATAGCTCACGGGCCCAGCCACTCCATGGCATGTGGGATCTTCCCAGACCGGGGCATGAACCCGTGTCCCCTGCATCGGCAGGCAGACTCTCAACCACTGCGCCACCAGGGAAGCCCCAGCGCTTGTTTTTGTCTGTCTTTTCTATTCCAGCCATCCAAGCAGGTGTGAGTGGTTATTTCATTGTGGTTTCGATTTTTTCTAATACCTAATAAAATTTATTTTAGATACCTGATAGAAATGACAAAACAGATGACAAATGTTTAATTTTTAACATACATGATAAAGTCACTGGAATGCTCTTAGTAGTACCCACATTCAGAGAAATGTTGTTAGTATTGCAATATTTGTCAAAATAAATCTATCTCATTTTAATTGGAATTTCCGGTCATTCTCAGAAATCTCTTTAGAAGATATTTTTCCCCCAGGGGTGTCTCTCTGTATGGTGGTTTTGATTTTCATTTCCCTAATAACTAATGAAGTTGAGCACAAAGATTTTTTAAAAACATTTTTTTTATCATCTCTGGAAGAATCCCCAAACTAGTAACAGCCGTTGCCTCTGAGAAGAAGAAATGAGGGAACTAAGATCCCAGTGGGGAATCCCCCATGTAATCTTTTGTACTGTTTGGGTTTTTTGTTTGTTGCTGTGTGCATCTATTAACTTAAAAAAAGTCAGGCGTTCCCTCTAGGAATTTATGGAAAGACACCTTGGTGCTCATGAACCCCTGGAATTCATATACAGAATTGTGTATGTATGAATTTACAGCTTGCTGGAGGAAGAAGGTCCAAAGCTTTCATAGATTCTCAAAGTGGTTCTCTGACCTCTTCGGAAATTTGTGAAGCCCTGGTCTAGAAATGCAAATCTGTCTGGGTAATATTACCCAATTGGCAACTGTCCTGTATTGCTCAAAACACTTTGGAAACATACTGCTCATAATTTTAAGGTGATTACCACACGCCAGGTCATATTCAGGGCACATAACACGGACTCTGGTTGAATCCTCACAGCCACCAGAGTTTAAGACAAGGGTGGGACTTCCCTGGTGGCACAGTGGTTAAGAATCCACCTGCCAATGCAGGGGACACGGGTTTGATCCGTGGTCCAGAAAGATCCCACATGCCGTGGAGCAACTAAGCCCATGCGCCACAACTACTAAGCCTGCGCTCTAGAGCCTGCAAGTCACAACTACTGAGCCCAAGCGCCACAACTACTGAAGCCTGTGTGCAGCAACGAAGACCCAACGCAGCCAAAAATAAATAAATAAATAAAAATAAGGGCTTCCCTGGTGGCTCAGTGGTTAAGAATCCACCTGCCAATGCAGGGGATATGGGTTCGAGCCCTGGTCCGGGAAGATCCCACATGCCGCAGAGCAACTAAGCCCGCGAGCCACAACTACTGAAGCCCGCGCGCCTAGAGCCCGTGCTCCGCAACAAGAAAAGCCACCGCAATGAGAAGCCCGTGCACCTCAACGAAGAGTAGCCGCCACTCACCGCAACTAGAGAAAGCCCACACGCGGCAACGAAGACCCAACACAGCCAAAAATCAATAAATAAAATAAATTTATTAAAAAATAAAAATAAAATAGGACACGCTGAATTTAAAAAGACTTGCAACGTGACTTTTCAGAAATATACCCACTGCAATAAATGTTAGGTACATGACAAAAATAAACACTTAATGTCTTTTTAAAAATTTATTTAACAAAACAGGACAAGTGCATTTTCAAAGTATTTCTGTAGCCATGTCTCACCCGTTCCTCCCCAACAGCCCAGGGAGGGAGGATGAATGCATGTTACTTACAAGGAAACTGAGGTTCCAGAAATTAAATTAGCAGCAGAATCAAACATGAACCTAGTTCTCCTGGTTCTTTATCTACCGCCATAAATAATACATACTCTCTAAATAAAAACTCTATTTAAAATATTACCATTAGTGGAATGGGAGGATAAAGGTGCAGAGTGGGCATTAAATAAATATCTGTGGGCTGCAATATTTCTGAAAGAGAAAGCAGAAAACCTCCAGAGCCTTCTGCCAGGTGTCTGGCATTTGTAAAACTTGAGACCTTGACGAGGGAGTGAAGAACCGAAATGGGACACAAGTTGAAAGTCTTTCATGTAAAGGTCATGGAAGTTTGCAGGCGGTTGGTAGCAAATATTACCCAGAGATCTTAGCTTTGGAAAGTTCCATCAGCGCTCAGAATGCTCAATCGGTTGTCAAGGGTGAGAGCCAGGCAATGGCATCTATAGGGGTGGTTATCGTCACATGCTCCGCGGAACCACAAAATCGCCCACATCCTGGGCTCGTGTATCAGGGTTTCCCCTTCAGTCTCCTGATAACCCAGAGCTCTGACTGACGAATCTCAGAAAGGAAGAGGACTTCATGGATTTCTGTGTCTCTGAAAGCTGAGGTCCCGTCTCCCCTAACTCACTGGTAAAATGGAAGTGTCTCTGCCGCTACCCAAGGGAAGCTGATGTTTGGTGTTTCCTGGGAGACCTTGATTCTTCCTTAGACCTTTTTCTCGATTGACGTTCATTTTTCCGATGGAGGACGAGGGTCCTCAGCTATGTTCGAGTCATCAAGGGCCAAAAAGCTCAATGCTATCCAGTTTCTCTTCTTTGTAGAGCCGGATATTCTCCATCAGTTTCTTTTTGGCCTCATTGATCTCAATTTTCCACGAAGTCTCTGTAGCTGACATTCAATGGAAAGTAAAGAACTTGAACAAAAGGTATTTGGAAACAGTTGTTATAATTCTTAGAAAGTCAGACTTGGTCAGAGTTTTTCACTTAAATCGGACTTCTGAATCAGGCCCTGAGTGGAATGAGCATTGTCATTGCTTCTGCCTTTTCAGGGAAGGCCTGTCACCTGCCGCCACCTTTCAGAGAGGAGGGGCTTCCCTGCTTCTCCCCTGGGGGTGGGGGGCAATGTTAGAATGAAGCTTACACTCTCTCTCTCTTCTTCCACTCACCTCCATGTGGGAGGAGGAACAACAGGAAAGGTCAGAGCCTGAGACACTCACAGAGCCACGTTTACCAGGGGATGAGGACACTGAATTGTAAAGGCCTTCCGAATTTTTATTTCAGAAGGAAACCTGGTGTGTTTGGACCCCAGGGTCAGAAATAGAAGCTATCTTTGGAAGCAGCTGGCAAGGTGTGAAGTGAGGATAGAGAGGCGGCCGGTGACAGACCACAAGGGGCTTTGCTGGTCCCAAGGGAGAGTTTTTACTTGGTCTCTAAGTGTAATGGGGAACCACAGAAGGGCTTTAAACGAGGAGTGACATGAGTTGTTTTTAAAAACCACTCTGGCTGGCCCCTGGATGAAGAACTGGTGAGGGGCCAGAGCAGATCAGGGAGGCCACAGGGAGGCTGTGCGCTCATGCAGCAAGAGGAGAGTAGCTTAGATGAGAGGTAGGGGGACGGGGACAGGCAATGCAGGGAAGCAGATGGAGCGGTCAGTGGACAGGACTGAGTGAGGGACTTGACATCGGGGGCCGGGGGAGAAGGAGGATGACTCTCTTGGCGCGGCCAGCTGGCAGGTGAACAGCTGGATAAGCAAATGAACGCGTGAATGCGGGAGAGAAGGAATAAATGATAGACTGAGTTGGGGACATAAATGAGAGTGTATAAGGACTCAGATCCCACGCTTACCATCCTGGGGAGGTTCTGCACTGGCGCAGGCCTCAGAGGAGGAGTCAGCTTCCACTGCCCCACCAGCCGGCAGCTCGCTTTCTCCATCCGCTGGGCGGGGAGGCGAGTAGGCAGCCCCGGCCCAGGGTGCCTCCCTCATGCAGCAGGAGGCTTCGAAGCTGGAATTGTCCACGTCGTCCGTTTCTTCTGGGGTATTGGAGGAAGAGCCTGTGCACTCGGAAAGACCACTCCAAGGGAGCGACGTCTCCTGACCTCTCAGCTGCTCTTCCACAGCAGCCACAGAGCCACACACCTTGGGGAAGAGAGAGAGAACGCGCCACAGGCACAGAGATACAGATATTTGTACTTTTGCTGGTTGAGACCCTGGGTCTAGCTGCCCCAGTAATACCTATGCTGCCTGCAGTTTGGTTAAATGAGCAATAAATCATTCATCCTCTCATTCATAGGCTCCCTGCTTCCTTCTCTGTTACGTGGTTACGTGTGTGTCTGTGGGTCGAATCTAAAAATTCGAGTTGAGTTTCTATCACTTTCAGCTAGAAATGCCCTAAGTAATATAGATATTGCCCTTGAGGGCTTTTCTGGTTAGGGAGGTTAGTAAAATTAGAGGCAGGCAGGGAAGGAATATTTCTTCTTTACACACACACACACACACACACACATAAATGGCACACAAACCTACCCTTAGTAAAAATAACAAATTTCATTTGCTCAGTGCCTTGCAGTTTACAAAGCACATTTGACACATACTGTAAATGACTTTTTAGAAATAAAAAATTAAAAGATCAGAGAGGTTAAGTTCCCTGCCTAAGGTCACCCACTCAGTGAGTGGCAGAGCTGACCACTAAACACAAGTCTGCTTCTCTTCAAGGCCATGACCCTACTGACCTCTCAACTTCCTAGCTTGGTTGTGAAATACTGCGGACAATGACCATTTTCATTCCTCTTTGTATATGAAAGTGCCCTATCCCCTTTATTCTACATAGCAAATGCTTCCTCATGCTTCAAGGCCCAGTTCAAATGTCACCTTTTGAGATAAATCTCCACAATATATGCCCAATAAATACTTGCCAAGCTAAAAACTACAAGACTACATAACTAGGTTCTGGCCTAGGTTCTGGCCTATGGGAGAAGAAGTGATGTGTGCATTTCCAGGTCACACCCTTACGAGGAAGGGTATATGTTCTCCTTTTTAACCCCCTTTTAGTGGCTGGAATGCAGATGTGATGGCCTGAGCTAGAGCAGCCTTTTTGGATTCCGAAGTGGAAGTCACATGATAAGGGTAGCAGAGCAACAATACAGGAGCCCAAATCCCCAATACTGCGGCACTGTGACATCAGCTCTGGACTGCCTACATTCAAACTGTTGAGCTAAACAGAACAAACTTTTATCTCACTTGGAGTCTCCTCATTATAGCAGCTTCTTTGAATGTACTTTAAGTGATACACTGAACAAAAGAGTAAATTGAATGAAGGAATGAAAGAATAAGTGGTTGAGGGAGAGAGATCTTTTTAAAACATAAGTCTGATGATGTCCTGCCCCTGCTTAATACCCCCAGTGACTTCCTCAAAATCCTGACTGTGGCTGCAAAGCCCTCTGTTGTCGGGCTCCTCCTTCCCCAGCAGCCTCATCACAAGCCACTCTGCCCCAGGTACTCTGTGTTCTAGCCACTCTGACCTTATTCCAGGCCCTTGACCTTCTAAGCTCTCTCTCAACTCAGGCTATTTGCATGAATTGTTCCTTCTGCTTCAGTTGCTCTTCATCTGCTTACACATCACTTCCTTGGGAAAGTCCTGGGTGGGGACCCCGTAATATGCTACACCAGCGCTCACCAGATGGTTACTGCACAATGTCTGTGAACTCCAGGAAAGTGGAACTGGGCCCGCCTTGTTCCCCGATATATCCCCGGGGCCCAGCACACCGCTGCTGAATGAGTGACTGAACACTGTGGCACACGGGCAGCTGGAGCACAGCCTAGACTGAGAGCGGTGACTTGGTCTCTAGCTCCTGCCATGTCCTGGTGCAAGAGGGTAGAGCTGGGGCTGAGCCAGGAGTCCGGAGGGCTCTGACAGAAATTCCCTCTGGCCTCATCTCCCCCTCTCTTGGCCTCAACATCTCCATCTGTAAGAGGGGAGGGTTGGGCTATAGCAGTGGTGGTTTTTTTTGTTGTTGTTGTTGTTGTTTTGCAGTACGCAGGCCTCTCACTGCTGTGGCCTCTCCCGTTGCGGAGCACAGGCTCCGGATGTGCAGGCTCAGCGGCCATGGCTCACGGGTCCAGCCACTCCACGGCACGTGGGATCTTCCTGAACCAGGGCACGAACCTGTGTCCCCTGCATCGGCAGGCGGACTCTCAACCACTGCGCCACCAGGGAAGCCCTAACAGTGGTGTTTGAAGATTTTTTTTTTCAGCTACCAAACCCTTTCCTCAGATAAAATACTGAGACCCCAATACAATTATGAGAAGTGACAGTGGATGTCTGGTTGGAGTCATGGGTGGGGCCTGCAGCCATCCACAGCCCTCTTCCTGCCTCTTCCCAAGGAGCCCCTCTCTGTCAGACACCCCTTGAATCACTCCGTGGGATGATCTCTATGAGCCCTCTCAGGCAGTTATTTTGTACTTAGAAAGGCCTAGTAAAGTTGGTGCCCAAATTTACACCTGTTACCATGGAAACCCCCTCTGCATATCCTGTCCATAGGAAAATGTTTTATCCTCTGTGGTAGTTGATGTCTGCCTAGTCCATGGGTTAAAGAATGATCCCTTTCTCTGGAACCTGGCCCTTCCACCTTCCAGGCTTGACCCCCTGGCCACCGGGTTTATATACCGGACCCCCACCTTACCTGATAGGCCAACAGGTAGACACCTGACCCTAGCTAAGCCAATCAGTTTCTCTCACTAAGAGGTTGGAATTGGGCCGCTCAGTGAAGACAGAACCATGACATGTAAATGAATAATACGGCTGTATCCCCTGACCAAGAGGATGGAGGGAATGAGAAGGGGCCTACAGAGAGGAGGAGAGATAAAGCCCGTTCAGAGAAAGCAGGCGGACTTCTGTTATATCTGAGGGTGTGGTCCTGGGCACCCTCAGGACCAGACTCCAGCTTGGCTGCTGGGAGCTCCAGCAGATACTGCTGTTTGCAAACAAATATGGCCCTGGTGTATGAAATCACTTCTCGGTAAAGGCGTCGTTAAAGGGATCGTGACAGAGCCCCTGGTAAAGCAGACTCATGCAGCTGGGGAACCGAGGCCCTGCTGACGCAGGACAGGGCTCATCGCTGGGGGAAGGCTGAACGTGAGGCTCACCTCCGCCAGGCTGGCGTTGCGCCTCCGCAGGCAGAGGCAGGCGGCCATGGCCAAGGCCTCGGCGCAGGCCTCTGGCAGCCTCCCTGCTCTCTTCTCCAGGTAATTCTGGCAGATCTCCTTGGCCATCACTTTCTCCACATCTGTCTTACTGGAGCAGAGCTGTGTGGTGCTGCTGGGAATTTCACTGAGGAGTAAATCCTTCTGTGGGAAGAAGAGTGGAAACACCCCCCGTGTGAGCTGCAGGGGTGTGGAGTCTAACCACACGTGCCCCACCCGCCTCCAGGATTGCACCAGAGCGGCAAACACTCAGAAAACCAACAGTGTTTTTAAAACTAATTGCAAGGATCCCAGGACCAAGTAAAACGGCAGAACTGGAGAACTGCTAAATTCCCCACATGTACAGGGCATTCCATACCACGCTCATAAGCCCCATCAGGCAGGGGGGTCTTGGGTTGCTTCATCAGGAAAATGGGGATAACAGGACTAACACAAAAATTAAATGACATAGGGCATCTAAAGCATAAAGTGTGATAAAGTGTGATACTTGACACAATCAACATTCAATAGTCTATTAGTGATAATAATTAATAGTAATAATAGCTACCATTTATATAGTACTTACTACGTGCTGAGCACTTTACTTACACCAATAATTCATCTTATTAATAACATTTACAGGAAAAATCTCTCATGATACAAAATAAACATTTTAGGATGTAGGATTCTGACCCATGTATATTTAATAGGAGATGTACTATATATAATATTATGTATATTTTTATATTTTAAATTTTGTATTTACATGTTACAACATTTTACGCTACTTAGAAAGCAGAAATCTGAACTATTCCTAAAACAGAAGATATGCTGTATAAATAATAATAAATATATTACTATATAAGTATATTTGTATAGTACAAATTATATATTACATTGCACATGTATATATTTACTTATTTGCAACTTATATAAATATAAACCTACTTATATAAATAGGTTACAAATATATTACTTGTACTGATTAAATATATTAAATATAGGAAATTAATATGTAATATAATTATGTATAATATTGATTGATATAGTATATAGTGCATTAATCTATCATATATTAACATATGAGATGTTAAAAAAATGAAACATTTATATGTATTTTTTAATATTTGTGGTATATTTATGTAAACACTATAATATTTATATATAAATTTTCCATGTATATTCTACATATATACATATTTATATATAAAATATTGTATACTTTAAACAATATGTTTTAGATATATGTATTTGTAATGATATTTCATAGATATACAGTATTTTATATGGTTACACATATAACTACATAAAACATTTTATATAACTATATATAACATACAATATATAATATATATTTACATATAATATATAATACTTTAAATAACTATATAAAATATTTATACAGAAATATTTCAATGCACTGTATATGTTATATGCTACATGCATTATATAAAAATATTGTGTAATATTTCATGCTATATAAAATGCAAAAATTGAAAATCCATGTTATAAATAATATAAAATATAAATATATATTTAAATATAAATAATATAAACTGTGTGTATATATACATATATAGAATAAATACCAGGGGGCAGGGTGTAAAATTTTAACAGTAGTCATCTCCAAGAATGATTTCTATTTTATTTTCTATATTTTCCTATATTTACTAAATGTTCTACAAGCCTGTTTTGCAGTTATATTTGGAAAAATAAAAGGGTTTATTTTGTGTGTGTTTTTTAATAAATTTACTTATTTTATTTATTTATTTTTGGCTGCGCTGGGTCTTCGTTGCTGTGCGCGGGCTTTCTCTAGTTGTGGCGAGCGGGGGCTTCTATTCCTTGCGTTGCGCGGGCTTCTCATTGTGGTGGCTTCTCTTGTTGCAGAGCATGGGCTCTAGGCGCACGGGTTTCAGTAGTTGGGCTCGCAGGCTCTACAGTGAGGGCTCAGTAGTTGTGGCTCACGGGCTTACTTGCTCCGCGGCATATGAGATCTTCCGGAACCAGGGCTCGAACCCGTGTCCCCTGCATTGGCAGGCGGATTCTTAACCACTGCGCCACCAGGGAAGCCCTGTGTGTTTGTTTTTAACACCAACAGTTCCTGACCTCCTATAATACGTCCCCATCTGTTAACTATGGCCTTCAGAAACCCCAGATTTTGTGACAATCTGGCCCCTGCAGACCTATCCCATCTCCTCTCCTCCCTCTGTCCTTCTAGCTCACTGTACTCAGCCACTCTGTCTCCTCCTTCTATCTTGGAAGCCCCTAAGCTCATCCTGCCTCAGGGCCTTTGCACTTATTCTTCTCTCTGTCTACAATGCCCCTCCCTTGAGCTTTATCATGTCCTGGTCCCTCCCTTCATTTGGGTCTCTGCTCTGATGTTACCTACACCAAGAAGCTTTCCCTGACCTAAAACAGCCCTCCTCCAACTCTTTCACTCTGTCCCCTAACATTACTTCACATTTCTTCATAGCACTTACCACTGGCCTGGAACGACACATATTTTCATTTACTTAAATATCCTTTGTTCTCCTCCCCTAGAATGAAAGCTGCAGGAGCGTAAGAACTTTAACTTTGTATCCCCAACACCAAGAACAGTACCTGGCAGATAGTAAGTTCCTTACAAATGTTTTCACATATTGTACAAGCTAATTTATTTTCTGGTTAAGTTTCTTCCTTTTTGTGTAATTTTATTATTTTTAATAGAAGTGATTCATTAAATGTAAAACTAAATTTTTATTGCTTCATACAGCTTTGTATACAAACAGTTATAATTCAGAGTAAAATATTATCAGAGATTATCAGACATGGGTTGTGATATTTGCTTCAAGAACAAAACAAAATAGTCCCCACTCTGCCTCAGTTTCCCAATTGAGAAAATGGGCTTTCTAAGGATCCAAAAAATACCTAGACACCTGACACCATCAATAACTCAGTACCTGTAGACTGAAAACCTAAAACTGGCAAGGGGTTCATTTTTAAATGCCCTTTTGCACGATTCTTTCATGTGAGCTCTGTCTTTTTAAATGTTTATCTTTTTAAAAAGTGTAATGGTGGGACACCCCTGGTGGCACAGTGGTTAAGAACCCGCCTGCCAATGCAGGGGACACGGGTTCGAGCCCTGGTCCGGGAAGATCCCACATGTCGCGGAGCAACTAAGCCCGTGCGCCACAACTACTGAGCCTGCACTCTAGAGCCCGTGAGCCATAGCTACTGAGCCCGCGTGCCACAACTACTGAAGCCCACGCGTCTAGAGCCCGCACTCTGCAACAAGAGAATCCACCGCAATGAGAAGCCCGGGCACCGCAACTAAGAGGAGCCGCTGCTCGCTGCAACTAGAGAAAACCCACATGCAGCAACGAAGACCCAACGCAGCCAAAAATAAATAAATAAAATTTATTTTTTAAAAAAGTGTAATGGTATTTAAAGTTGACAAATCTGTAAATAAGAATAGAAGCGTATTATTTACGGATATGGAGGTTACCACCACCTGAAACAAATGAGAAACTGTGCATAGTGATTGCCCTGAAAGAACGGTGTAAGAAGATGCTCCCCACTTGACTACCGCCCATGAAATCCTGGGTCTCACTCAGTAACCGCCATCACAAGATGCCATCCTCCATCAAGAACACTCGGAGGCAGAGTGATGGGGAACTTAGTAATGGAGGGACTCAGCAACTCCACCTGAACCCTGATGAATCTTAGTACTGAAAGGAGGGCAGTCTGCTGCACTCCTCAGGCTGTGAGGCAAAAGGAAGTACACAGAACCACCTAACTATGATTCTAATCAAGTCTCAAGGGCTGACAACGAGGGCACAGGAAACAGGGGGAACAGAGAAACAAGTTAAGGATACAACAAGATACAATCAGAAAAATCCAGCACGTGAGTCCCCCACAGAAGCGACCCACTTTATGCAAAAATGCAATGCCAGGCAGAAAGAAGGGGGGAGGGGCGCAGTGAGAGAACCAAAGTCTTCAGAAACATGTCACCTTGCTTGCATCTAGTTTCAAACGAACCAACTTTAAAAAGTAATTTTTGAGACAATTTGGGACATGTAAATATGAAATGGGTATTAAATGATAATAAGTAATTAAGAAAACTAAATTCTATGGGTGAAATAACAATATCTGGGATTTGCTTGAAAATACACAGACAAAAATGGTTTGGGGGTTGCAAAAGAAATAAGAAAAGCATGATGTTGATAACTGATGGGATGGATGAATGGAGATTCCTTATATTCTTTTCTTGACTTTTGTGTATGTTTGAAATTGTCCATAATAAAAAGGACTTTTTTTTTTTTTTTTTTCGGTACGCGGGCCTCTCACTGTTTTGGCCTCTCCCGTTGCGGAGCACAGGCTCCGGACGCACAGGCTCAGCAGCCATGGCTCACGGGCCCAGCCGCTCCGCGGCATGTGGGATCTTCCTGGACCGGGGCATGAACCCGCGTCCCCTGCATCGGCAGGCAGACTCTCAACCACTGCGCCACCAGGGAAGCCCCATAAAAAGGACTTTTTAAGGAAGTGGGCGTCCCTGAGGGCAGGCCAGGGAAAGAGGCCTGGAGTAGTTGCTAGGTGCTGCTACGTTTTCTAAGCCAAGTATGCAGATTACTTGAATTAAACATTTTAATTAAAAAGAAATTAGTCAAAATCAACAGTATTATTAAAAACATTTTTTTGTTGTTGTTAAAAACTAAAATAGAAGCAGTTGAAGTTTTAGGGCAAAAGTTAACCCCTCCCCTTATTTCAACTCTCCAAAGGCAACCCCTGCTAATAGGCTGGATTATATTTTTCTAGAGTTTCTGCTATAAAAGTCCACAGTTATAATCACTTTAGTTATATACAATAATAATGGCAAGCAATCTCCTAAGAGCTACTAAAATAAGCGTAGTAGTAATAATAGCTACCACACAGAGGGCTTACTATGTTCTAGTCACTGTTTTAGGCACTTCACATAGTATTTAATCTTCACTAAACCCTATCAGGTAGGTACTATATTAGCCCCAGATAAATAAGAAAATATAAGATGCAATTTGTAAATTCATTCATCTATTTAGTACCAAAGACGGGATCACACTATATATACTGTTTTGAACTGGCTTTTTTCTCACTTGCAGATATCTCCCTGTCAGAACATATACGTCTCTCTTGTTTTGCTTTTTCTAAAATAAGAATGTTTATGTCAGCTTTATTCAGAATTGCCAAAACCGGGAAACAACCCAGATGTCTAGCAACTGGTCAATGGATAAACAAATGGTCGGACATCCACACAATGGAGTATTCCCCAGCAGTACGAGGAATCAACCACTGATACATACAACATGGATGAATCTCAAAGGCAGCACGCTAAGTGGAAGGAGCCCGAAACGCACAGGCACACGCTCTATGATTCCACTTACATGACGCTCCAGAAGAGATGGAACGACACAGACAGAAACTAGATCAGGAGTTGCCAGGGCCTGGAAGGGGGGAAAGGGGATTGACTATAAAGGGACGTGAGGGAATTTTCTGGAATGAAATAAATATTCCATATCTTGATCGCGGTGGTGGTCTCCCGACCATCTACATTTGGTCAAAACTCATACCATTTTTGTATACCTCAAAAGTGTGAATTACACCTTGACAGAAATAAGTGCATACGTCCACACTGAGATCCCCACACAAAGGTACCAGCAGCTTTATATGTACTGGTCAAACGCTGGAAACACCCTACACGTCGTCAACAGGTGAATGGACAAATGGGGGTACATCCATACACTAGAGCATCATTTGGCATCTAAAGAAATGAACTCCAACACACAAACAGAGCATGGGTGCATCCCACAAAAACTATGCTGAGTGGGAAAAGCCAGACAACAAAAGGGCACACACACTCTCTACGGTTT
Source organism: Orcinus orca (assembly GCF_937001465.1). Taxonomy (NCBI): domain Eukaryota; kingdom Metazoa; phylum Chordata; class Mammalia; order Artiodactyla; family Delphinidae; genus Orcinus; species Orcinus orca. The sequence continues at coordinate 6,945,618 of NC_064568.1, forward strand.
CCTTTACAGGAAACTCCAGAAAAGAGAAACTTTGGTACAGTTGTACAGTGACAGAAAGCAGACCAATGGCTGCGGGGGACGGCAGGGTGGGGAGGGGTGAGAGGAGGGTGACAACTGAGAAGAGGTAACTTCTGGGGTAGTGGGCATGCTCATTATCTTGATTTGGTGACTATTTCACAGATAAACACAAATGTCAACATTTATCATATTATACACTTTACCCTCATTATAAGTATTTACAAACATACTCATAAAGCTTTTTTTATAAATAACTTCATGGTGTTCCATGGTGTGTATGATCATATCGTCATTTTTTTAACCGCCTCCCAATTGATAGATATTTCACTTGTTAGCAATGCTTCACTACCATAACTAGTGCTACAACGAACATCCTCGTCCCTCTGTCTTCCTTACTTGTATGCATTTCCCTAGCGTACAAGTGAAATTGCTGCATCAGAGGGTACACACATATTAAATTTTGATGGAAGCCACCCAATGACCTCCAGAAACACTGCAGCCATGAACACTCCCGAGTGTGGAGGAGAGGCCAGCTCCTCCCACCCTGGACCCACTTGGCCACAGCTTTCATCTCTGACTTGAATTTTAATTTTTTGCACAATGAATTATAAGTACCACAACAAGAGATGATGGGAGACCCTATTTGGGTCCAGAAGAAGAGAAAGAAACTAGATTAAAAAAAATTATTTCCTCCATGTTTTTAGAAACCATTTACCAAAAAGGCCTTCTGGAAAGTTTCACCTAAGTGTCTCCAAAGGCTCCTTCCCCTGTGACATTCAATCCCCGGGTGAATGTGCTGGGTAATACATCTGAAGAAAACTGTCGGAATATGAGAAATTGTCCCAAACTGCCCCGAACCACATCTGAGCTGACCAAACCGACCTCTCTGCAGTACCGGGGGCCTGGTGCCCAAAAGGGGCAGAGCTCTGGGAATTCAGCAAAGGGACAGGTCGTGACTGTCCGCGTATAGGGGAGGTCTTCAGCTTCCCACCCCAGGGTGAAGGGGATGCTTTTGGAGCCTAGTCACAAAAAAGCCAGCTGCTCCAACGGCCTCCACATCAAGTCAGAAAAGTGCTCCCCTCTCAAATTAGTGAAGAGGATTAGGGCTTGCACAGGGGTCAGAGCTCTGCAGAAGACATGGGTTCAAATCCCAGCTCCGCCATCTCGCTGGGGGTCATAAGATACGTCTCTTCACCTTGGCCTTAGTTTTCTCATATGTAAAATGGGGATGGTAATAATAATGATGATGAATCCGTATGATTGGACTGTCATGAGAATTAAACAGTCAGGAGAGCGCTGGGGTTAAGAACTCAGGATCTGGGCTTCCCTGGTGGCGCAGTGGTTGAGAGTCCGCCTGCCGATGCAGAGGACGCGGGTTCGTGCCCCGGTCCAGGAGGATCCCACATGCCGCGGAGCGGCTGGGCCCGTGAGCCGTGGCCGCTGGGCCTGCGCATCCGGAGCCTGTGCTCCGCGACGGGAGAGGCCACAGCAGTGAGAGGCCTGCGTACCGCAAAAAAAAACAAACAAACAAACAAAAAAAAGAACTCAGGATCTGCAGTCCAGCAGATGTGACTCAGAATCTCGACTCTGATACTTAGTAAAGCTGAGATCTCAAGCAAACCTCAGAGCCTGCTCACCTCATCTGTAGGTGAACATAATGACTTTATCAATCTCATGGGGATTCAGATGACCTAGAAAGGTAATATATGTAAAGTGCCAAACACAGAGTTGGGCGTGTTGTTATATTTTTGAAATGACACTATACACACGCACACGTATATTTGAATGACAGTTCTTATAAACATACAAAATGGAAATTATTGTTTTTATTATCGAAACCTAAAAGGGCTGAAATTAACTTTCACCAATTTAAAGACAAACACTAGGACTTCCCTGGAGGTCCAGCGGTTAAGACTCTGGGCTTCTGCGGTAGGGGACATGGGTTCGATCCCCGGTTGGGGAACTAAGATCCCACATGCTGCATGACGCGGCCAAAAAATTTAAAAAATAAAGACAAACGCTATATGATTGCCTGACATGCAGAGAGAAGACATGGATTTCCCCTAAACATTCTAAACTTTCTTATCATGAAAAAGTAATTGTTGCCTGGATGGTGCAGGGGGAAGGTTACAGCTACTTTGCACAAGTACAAATCAAACCCTGGACTGAGGCCTCGTTAGCATCTGTAAAATGGGTACAGTGGAGGTCCCTGCCCTCCCCACCCCTTGACCCCTCATAGCTGTGAGAAAGAAGTGACTGGTTCCCTTACCAAGTAAACTGGGCTCCGGTTGTCGTCCATCGCGGGGATGCCAGTGAGGACCTCAGCTAACACCTGTGAGAACACGGAGTTAGCACGGTTCACACACACATGCACAAGTTCACCCAGGAGCTTCTGGCCAAGAAAGAAGTTCCTTCTCAGGAACAAATTCTGAGCTCCAGGCCTGGCTCTGGCATCTGCCAGCACAGACACTTGCCCAAAATCTGGAACGTGGGATTATCACTAAACACCTCCTCCAGCTAAACACACCACCCAGCTACTAGGAGAAGGTTTAAGTTAATTGATAGCAAGGTAGGGAGGATGAAAACCAAATGTGTGTGTATTACCATCAGACAGATAGACAAGATACAGACACACACACACCTCTCTCTCTCTCTATATATATACATATATACATCTATCTGTATACACACACTATATATACTAAAGATATTTTCATTTAAAACCCATCAGGAATGGTAAGCAGGCACTGCTATGTTAATCTCAAGAAAAGGAGGAATCCATGTGCAGACACCTATTCTAGACAGAAAATCTCGGCAGGATCTATAGCACGTTTCATCCACAGGCCTTTATTCACATTATTTGTTCATTAATACATCCATTTAAGAAAGGAGCACAGCCCTGAGCCAGTGTAAGCCACCACAAAATTGACAAACTGTGATCTGTATCTTAATAAATGGGAAACCTGCTTTGAACAGAAATTCAGCAGCGATAACAGCACACTGGCTAAGGGGTCTCTAGTCAGACAGACCTGGGTTCAAATTCTGACTCTGTTCCTTACATGCTTTGGTGATCTTTGGGCAAGAAACTAAAATCTGGGGACTTCCCTGGCGGTCCAGTGGTTTAGACTCAGCGCTTCCACTGCAGGGGGGTGCGGGTTCAATCCCTGGTCAGGGAACTAAGATCCCACATGCCGCATCTGAGCCTGTATCCTTATGTGGTACGTGGTGATCTAGTGGTTGTAAATATGAGGCAGTGGGTACTCCATCTTAGTGTCAAATCTCCCTCCCACAACTTCTCTCAAAGTCAGAATGAGGTCACATCACTGCCAAGAACTCCTCCACCCAGAAAGGGCCTGCAGGGTTACTAACAGACTGGCACTGGCCAGGAGGGGGCAGCAGAGGGCACCCCTGTAGCTGGCGGAGGAGCCCATGGAAAAGGGACTCCGGCTGGGGTCCTGCCAAGGCAGGAGGGAAGAATAAGAGGAAATAAATAGACAGACATTTCCTCTGCCTCTTCCACAAGGCAAGCCCTGTGCCAGGCCTTTTACAGAGGTTACTTAGCGCTCACCAAAAAGAACACTGACCTACTACGGTATAGCACGGAGAACTATATTCAATATTCTGGGATAAACCACAATGGAAAAGAATATAAAAAGAATGTATATATGTGTATAACTGAGTCATTGTGCTGTACAGCAGAAATGACCATAACGCTGTAAATCAACTATACGTCAATAAAAAAATAAATTAAGAAAAAAAACACACAGAGAAATGCAGTGTTCCCCACAACAAGAACCAAAGTTCAAAATCGTACCATCCATCAGTGGCAGGGCTGAGAAAAAGACTGAAGGGAGCCAGTAGGCACTCACTGAATGAATGAATGAGTGAATAGGAAAGTCAATTGTTGCATCAGGAGCTGAGTTAAAAAGTCAAGAGTAAACAGAAATCAAGAGTGAGGGTGTGAAGGCAGGAAGAATAACGGTAACCACAATAATAATAATCACGTTGACCTATGCAACATACTCTGCTAACCAGTTTATATATGTTATCTTATTAATCTCCTTATGTATGAATACCCCCATTTTCCAGAGGACAAAACTGAGGCCCAGAGTTATAGGTGACACCCTAGGTCACACAGCTGAAAGTAACTGAGCTGGGACTCAAACCCATGCTCTTAAGCTCTACCTTATAAGTGCCTGGCAGCCTTGGGCTTCAGTTCCACTGGTTCTTAAAGGAGCAGGAGCTTGGGCTGGCCCTGCTGAGCTTCACTGAGCCCCTCGCAGTGGGGCTGATGGGAGCGAGGAGGGGGAGGCGGGAGGGAATTGGGGGACAAGTAAACCAGAAGGGCCGATGGGCTGGGAGACAGAGGGAAGCAGAATCTGGTATGCGGAGGCTGGGCTGAGGGCAGAAAGTGGCTCAGAGGAAGGGCATTAGTGGGAGAGGTAGATGGACAGACTGTGGTCAAAGAGAGGAAATACAGAGTTTAAGGCTGGAGAGGAAGAGAGAAGGCAAGGTCCAAGGTGCAGCTGTTGGCTCCTGGCAGAGGTCAGCCAGCGACTGTCACTTTTCTCAGCCAGCATTTCCCAGACCAGGATCCACAGGTGTCTGATGCTTAGAGATACTAAGAAAACAAGGTTCCATGGTCAAGGGAATTTGGGAAACATTTTGGGAAGAGGTTGCCATGGAGACCCTTTCAGAAAACAGCTTAGGAGTGAGCAGTGCCAGCAAGTTAGGGTCACTGAAGACCCTCAGCAAGTTTATAAGCCAGTCCTGACGGGGGGGTGGAGATTGGGAGCCCACCTCCATACCATTGCTGGGTGGTGGTGAATTCACAATTACCAGATTAAAGGCTATTTACCATATGAAAGGCTCTTGTTAATTTTGTGGTAACTTTTTTTTTTTCCTGCTTAACCTTGCTCAACCCAGCATTTCTCAAACCTACTTAAACACATCAAAACCCTTTAAACACATCAAACCTATTGAGATCTCAGGGAATTGGTATTCTTTGGAGACTGCTACACTCAGACCATGAACTCCTCGGGGAGGGATTGTGTTTTAGTTACATTTACATTCCAAGTGCCTGACACACAGTACTGAAGGACAGCAGTGGTGACAAGGACAGAGGTTGGATGGGTAGATAGATACTGAATGGATGGGTGGCTGTTGCCGATGAATGGTTGGATAACAACTGGACTGATGGACGGATGGACAGATGGACAAAACAGATGGATGAACAAACAAGAACAAACAGACAACTGGATAGATAATTAGATGGCTGGCTGGATGCGAATCAGGGAAGTCAGGAGGTACCTTTAGCCTATTGGAATCTGGACACTCATGGGGCGGGGGCCTTTACTTCAAGGGTTGGCAAACTTTTTCTGTAACAGGCTAGATCATAAATACTTTAGGTTTTGTGAGCCACAAACAATCTCTGTCACATCTTCCTTTATTATGATTGTTGTTGTTGCTGTTATTATTCAATCTTTTATAAATGTAAAAACTAGTCTTAATTATAGGCCATAGAAAATGGCCATTGGACTGGTTCTGACCTGTGTGCCATAGTTTGCCAACCCCTGCTGTACTTGGTGGAACATTTCTAAGAGCCTCTATTATGTGCTTACAAAGGAGCCATGGGAAGGACAAATGTGTACAGGCCCAGATCTGAGCAGAGAGGGAAGTTCTTACTATTCCACAGCCGAATATGTCCACTCGCTTTGTCAGCTGCCCCACCCTGATGAAATCTTCTGGAAGGTATGCAGTGGAGGCCTGGAAAAGGCGGGTCTTCATCGTGGTGTATTTTGACTTTTTGTTGACAGGACACCAGTGAGCCATCGAATGAGCCAGCTTGGGGGTGAAGTTTTGGTCCAGCAAGACATTGGAGCTGTGGGAAAGAAGGCAGAGAGAACCCTCTTGTTTTGAGGTAGACAAGAAGAGGTTGCCATGGAAACCCTTTCGGAAAACAGCTTAGGAGTGAGCAGTGCCAGCAAGTTAGGGTCACTGAAGACCCTCAACAAGTTTATAAGCCAGTCCTGACAGGGGGTGGGGATTGGGAGCCCACCTCCACCAGCAAATGGGGATGGAGCTAAGATTAGTCCTGCTGTCCCAGAAATGGCATTTGGTGGCCAGACAGGTGCAGCCATCCTGATCCGCATGGATGTCAGCCCGGATCAACCTCAGCCTGCCAAGCCCAGAGGCTGTGCCGCCTCCATCTCTTCAGAAGCTGCTCCAACCCCCAGCTCCGGCCCAGCTGACTCACGTCTAAATGCCAGCATCCTTTGGGACTGAACCTGCCCAGATCACAGGGAATAAGAAGAGCAATAAAAATATTCTTGGAGGGCTTCCCTGGTGGCGCAGCGGTTGAGAGTCCGCCTGCCGATGCAGGGGACGCGGGTTCGTGCCCCGGTCCGGGAAGATCCCACATGCCGCGGAGCGGCTGGGCCCGTGAGCCATGGCCGCTGAGCCTGCGCGTCCGGAGCCTGTGAGGAGAGGCCCGCGTACAGAGAAAAAAAAAAAAAATTCTTGGACCGTGGGAATGAACACTCTTAGAAAGTACTCCAGAGGAAAAATTTAAAATTTTTAAAAACTAAGCTTCAAGTATAGAAATATTCAAACTAACCCCAAATGGTTTTTAAAAAGTAGACACAGAGAGCAGTTCTCCTAGGTTCCCTTACCCTGCTGCTCTCCGCTCAAGCGCCCCCTTTCAATAAAGCCTTTGGTTTTGTCATAAAAAGTAGACACCAATTCCAATATCCACTATTAGGAGTTTTTATGTAAATTATGGGCAAATACCTTCAATGGAAGACTAAGAAGTCATGAAAAATGATGACAGGCAATGTGGGGAAATGTTTACCATGTTTAACTCATGGGGAAAAAGAGAATATGAATTGGTAAACGGGTAACGGTGCTATCTTAGGGCTGAGATGTCTGTGTGGGCAGGGGTGGGAAAAAACCCAGAAAAGTGGCGGCCAGCTGGTGAGTGAGGGCAGCAGGGCCAGGATGACCACCTGCCCTTTCATTTCCTTTCTTGCTATTACAATTGTTTGTGCAATCAAACAAAAATCAGGGGGGAGAAAAGAGGAAAGGGCTTCCACTTGCCAAATGGGGAGAGAACTCTGAGGAAGTATGAATTCTATGGTTTCGAGTTCAGTTTTGCCAGATCTTCTGGTATCTTCTGGAATCCCTCTCCATGCTTCCAGTCTTGGGAGCACGTTACTGATATGCTGGGGTACACACCTAACTTGCATCACAGTATCTGTGACAACAGATGCACAAGCAAGAACGGGTCTCCAGGACTTCCCTGGTGGCGCAGTGGTTAAGAATCCGCCTGCCAATGCAGGGGACATGGGTTCGAGCCCTGGTCCGGGAAGATCCCACATGCCGCGGAGCAACTAAGCCCGTGAGCCACAACTACCGAGCCTGCGCTCTAGAGCCCGCGAGCGACAACTACTGAGCCCACGAGCCACAACTGCTGAGCCTGCATGCCACAACTACTGAGCCCCTGTGCCACAACTACTGAAGTCCTCGCTCCTAGAGCCCGTGCTCCGCAACAAGAGAAGCCACCACCACGAGAAGCCCGCGCACCACAACGAAGAGTAGCCCCCGCTCGCCGCAACTAGAGAAAGCCCGCGTGCAGCAACGAAGACCCAACGCAGCCAAAAGTTAATTAATTAATTTAAAAAAAAAAGAAGAACGGGTCTCCGCAAAGAGCCTGAGCAAGGAGCTCCAAAGCCCAGGGAGCCTGGCAGACATGGCCCACAGCTTAAGGACCTGATCCAGACCAGCTGCTGGAGGGGAAGTGAAATACAGCAGGGGAGTGGAGGGCTTGTTGGGGAAATACCAACAAGCTTTTGGGGGAAATACTTTTGTTAGGGAAAGACAAACGTGGAGACAGGCAGTTCATGCTGACAGCAATCAGGGACAGAGTACAACCCAGAAACACTGATGTTCGAGGGTATAACAAAGAAAGAAGAGCCCCAAGAGAGGCAAGGAAGGGAGAGAAAGTGAAAGAGAAGAGAGACAGAGGGAGAGGAATGGGACCCAGGAGTGTGCGACATCTCATCCCTGTAGCCCAGCCCTGGGCGGGGCCCAGCCCACCTCTCTCACCTCTTGACGTTGCCATGGATGATCTCCAGGCCATGCAGATGCTCCACGGCATGAAGCAGCCCTGAGCAGATGACGACACGCTGGGGCCAGGGGAGCGGGTCCGAGCCACCCTAAGAGAAAGAAAAGGAGGAGAAAACAGTCACACATATGCCTTTGTAAAGTCCCAGTGGCAGGGTCCTGGGCTCCTGTCTCTCCTCCAGCCCTCATGTCCTCTGCAACAGGGCTCGGCCAGCATGGTTTACTGGCAGGGTACCGGTTTTGACATCAGACACATCTAGGTATAAATCCCAGCTCAGACATGCACTAGCTGTGTGACTTTGGAAAAGACACTCAACGTCTCTGAGCCTCTGCTTCATCAGATATAAAATAGAAATGTTAATCCCTATGCTTTAGGGTTGTTGTAAGGATTCAAAGGAGTGAATGGTATGCCCCTAGCATAGTGCCTGTTACACAGTGGGTGCTCAAAAAGCAGAAGTTATTTTTATCATGACTATCACGTGGCAGCTCTGGAATTCTTCTCTAGGAGGGGCTGGTTGGGAGAGGAGCTAGGGAGCGCACATGGGCGGATTTTATAAGTATTTGGGGAGATCTCACAAGAGCTGATGGGGATTATCGGTGGTCTAAAGCCCCCTACCTGCCACTGAATGTCCAAGCAAAATCACCTCTTATGTTTTAGGTCATCTCTTAGGTCCCACAGCCTCTAAGAACTGGCCTTGCTAATGGATTTCTTCTAAAAAACTCTGGAATCTGGAGCCACACAAACCCAGTTTAAACTCTAGCCCTGATACGTGTCAGCTGTGTTCCTTTGGGTAAGTCACTTTGCCTCTCTGTGCCAGAGACTCCTCTTTTTGAAAATGGGGGAAACCTCCAGGGCTGTGGCAAGGTCCGAAGGAGATGTGTAAAGCCATTACCAAGGTGTCTTGCACACAGTGAGAGTTCAGCAAAGCTACCAATCATTATTACACCATGAATAACTGCTTCGTCTGGTCCCTGACAAGGGAAGCAATAATTCTGTTGCAGAGTGACTTTTTACCCTCTGTTTGAGGATTTTATGGGAAGGAGGCTTGTCTTAAAAATGGTAATTTTAATAGATACAGCACTCACATAGTATGACCTGCAAAAGGTCAAAAGGGTGTGGAATAAAGTTTCTCTTCCAACCTATGCTCCATCTACATAGTTCTCCCCAGAGGCAGTCAAGGCACCAGTTTCTTGTATCTTTTCTGAAATATTCCATAAATTCACGAGCAAATAGGAATTAACTAGAATAGCATTTTTTAATAAAAATTTGCCTCCAATTTCCATACTCAGTTAATTCTTCTTCTTGTCCTATTGCATTGGCTAGCACCTTCAGAACAATGTTGAATAATATAGCACTATGGGGTACCTTTGTCTTGCTCTTGACTTAAATGCCTCTTGTCAAAAAACATTTTAAATAGGTTTTTACCTGAAGATGTTTAGCCAGATCTTATCTATCTTGGCCCACCTCCTCTTCTCGAAGGGTCTCTCGAAGGCCCTCTCGAAGGCCCCTTTCCCCTCTGGACTCCTAAAAGTCCTTAACCCTGATTCTCCAACTGGGTACTGCCTAATCCTGTTCTTTGACCATGACCGAGCCCCTTACCTGACCCTGGAGTCTGTCCTGTAAAGAGCCATTTGCCATGTATGGGTAGATCAAGCTGTAAAACTGTTCTCCAGTGCAGAGGCCCAGCAGAGGTAAGACATTGGGGTGGCAGCATCTGAAATCAGACATCAGTACAGGGATGAGGAGTCAGACGGAAAGAATAATCAAAGACTGCTCCATTTCCTACCTCCTAAACCTCTTCTGCCCTCTCCACCCCCTGAGGCCACGAGTAACCTCCCAGGTACTGAATGCTCTAAACCCTGAGAGCCCAGCAACAGGGTAGAGATGACAACTGCATGCCCTCAAGGAGCTTAAAATCAAGTAACTCAAAGTACATGACACCCTAACCACCCGTCTTCCAGAAACAGAGGCTTAGAGGTTAAGGAACTTGCCCAAGGTCACAACTAGCAAACACTGAAGCCAGGACCAGATAGCAGGTCTGTTTGACTCCCAGGATTCGGGTTCTTCCCCGAAATCCTCTTCTGGTGGGTTCCGAGTCACTGTTCCCTCTTGACCCTCTTCCCACCTCTCTGACTGCTCTTTCTTGGCCTTTTCCACTAAGACCCTCCTCCTTTGCCTTCCCCTGAAACTTGAATCTCCCTGGCTGGGCTCATCATCTTGTTTTATAAGCTTCTCCACCAGGAATCTCTCACCCCTATGAGGAACACCCCCAAATCTCTCATCTCCAGGCACATCCCACACACCAGAACTGACTGTCAAATTGCATCCCAATGTTCCAGGTGAACAGCCTAGACTCAGCAAGTTCCAAACCTGCTTCTCTGCCCACAGTTATTTTCTCAACCAAGGGCACCACCATCCATCCAGTTTCCTAGAAACCTCCTCACCTCCCCCATCTAATTAGTCACTGTTTACTGTCATACATAGCTTTCAATACACCCCCTTCATTCTCCCCTCCTCTGCCTTGGGTCCGACCCCAGTGAACCCTCCCCAGCACTGTTGCAACGGCCTCCTGCCTGATCCCTTGGCCCCCCTCCAATCCCCCCAGGCCATCCTACTGCACAATTTTCACACTCAGTAGAGTTATTTACACTTCACTCTCCCCACTGGACTCCCCACTGGCTGTGTATTCTTCATGTCTGCACTCCCTAGAACAAAGAAAGGCCCTGACTGACGACTCACATTTGCAAATCAATGAATGAAGGAGTGACTACCGACTCCAGGAAGGCACTATGCCAAGGTGGAAAGGGAATCAGATTTCCCGTTTCCATTAAGTGTGTCTGTGTGTGGATAAGTGTGTGTGTATATATGTGTGCATGCGCACGCGTGCGTGTGTGTGTAGTCATGCATATGTATGAAGAGAGAAAGGATTAAAGAAAATATATCAAAATCTGAATACCGTAGTAGTTACTTATAGGTGCTATGGAAAATTGGTGATTTCTCTTTTCCTCTTTACAATTTTCTTTATTTCTTAAAATACTCCACAATCATCACACACTGCCCAAGGCTACACACTGGCAGAGGAACTCAGACAGTGACTTGCCAGGTTGAATGACAGCTGGTGTCCAGCACACTGCAAGGGTCTAGTATGTGCGTGTTCAATCCATCAGGCAATGATGGCAGAGCCAAGATAAGTGTCCAGGTATCCAAATGTCCTCCCCCTCTCTTTCCCAGTCCCCCCCACCAAGCTCTGTGACGGGGAGGCTCACTTTACTTCAACCAACCACATTCCAGCTCTGCCACTTACTAGCTGTGCGATCTTGGACAAGACACTTAACGTCTCTGTGCCTCAATTTGCCCATGTGTAAAATAATGTGAAAACAGTAGCCATGTTACAGGGGTCTTGTGAGGATTAAATGAGCTTACATAAAGAGAATGCTTAAAACGTGCCTGCCACATAGGAAGCACTATATACAGGTTAGCGGTCATCACTATCAAACAAAGTATTTTCCAAAGGGGAGGCTTACCTACGACAAATTTGTACCTCTACCTGGAAGAATTTTTCAATTGATCCTGGACCTGAACAGGGCACCTGTGGGAAAAGACACTGAAACATGAAAATCTAGCCTCACCATGTAGTCTCCACCCCTTACTGGAAACCAATAAGTGCCCACCTCTCTGAGCTTCTTGAAGATGAATGGAGTGCCGAGCCTTTGCCCTCTGTAGATGTCAGCAAAGGTCCCCTCACTGATTTTGTGGTTTGGGTTGAAGTTATCAGTTGCCTGGACCACGTCCACCTCGCTCCAGAAAAGGCTGTCATCAGCCAGGCTCAAAAGTGTCTCCTGCTTAGGAATGGAGGTGCTGAAATCCTGGGAATTCAGAGAGAAGAGACTGAGATTAATATGGAATTAATATGGAAAATACTATTTTCCCTACTACCTCAGGGACTCTCAGAACAGCAGAGCTGAGGGGTGAAGGGGATCATCTCATCCAGTGAGGAGGGATGGCAAAAAGGACAGATCCCAGCTCTGCTTCTAACTTGCTCCGTGACCTTGGACAAGTTGCTTAACCTCTCTGAGCCTTCATTTCCTCATCAGCAAAAATAAAGATAACCATAATACCCTGGAGGGTAATTTTGAAGATTAACTAAAATGTGAGTATTCCCGGCCCATGGTGGAGGTTTCCTTTTTTTTTTTTTTTTTTTCCCCAGTTTACAAAGGTGAGCACCAAGGGGGTCAAAGAACTGAAGTGAGTTTACACGGCGGGTCGATGGCTGGGCTTGTGTCCCCGGTCCTGCACACGGTATACATGCCGGGAAGCAGGACACAGGTTCACATAACCTGTGTAAGCCTAAGAAAAGCAGCTCTGCATCAATCCCTTTTCTTCTTAAAAATAGGTGTACATAAACTTCCATTTTTTTTAAGTTATATGTGCTCTTATAAACAGTTTTAGATAATTAGAGGGGAGCTAATTATACATGATCTCATTATCCACTTAACTGCTATTAAAGTTTAGTGTAATTCTTGTCAGTTAGATACACGAGAATTTATTTTTAAAAATTGGGACCATGCCGCACCCACCGTTTTGATTTCCAGTGTTTTCTCTAAACGTTATACCATGATCATTCTTCCAATTACTAAATCATCTTTGAAAATGATTAATTATTAAAAAATAAATAAGCCTGCTTAAGTGACAGTCCCTTTTATGCAAGAGCTCCACTAACCAGACCCATGTAGCACTGGCTTCCCTGCCAGGCACTCTGCCCAGGACACCTTTAGGGGCCCACGAAAACATCTTAACGTAATTTCTTTCGAAGTCTGAGGAACAAAAATGAACTTTTCAAGTTGAAGAAAATGTTTTAATTTTTAATCCAACTTGGATTATGTTCATCTTTATACCGTTGCAGTCATAAAGTGTAATTTTAAGTAATATTTTTAAATGAAAGAAAGGGCCTAGAAAGGCAAAAATGCTTAAGATTCACAGAAGTCACTTGTGACCCTGGACCCAAATCATTAAAAATTCAGGATAACTCCAATATATTTTGTGTTGAAAAAAGGTTGAAGGGGAGGCATTTTGACTACTGCAACCAAGATATTTTGGGAGGAGGAAGATGCCAATTATCAGCTCTCATTTAAATACAAATAACGGAAAAGCTCATTAAAAACTACAGTGCACCCTCTCCCCGCCCCTGATTTACTGAGGGCCAGCACTGAGAGTCTTAGAAGCTCAGAGCAATTCAATGGGCCTCGTTTCTCCCCTTCATCCCGACCCCTAACCCCCAAACTGTTCCCGAGGAATAAACACGTTGCATTTCTGAGAGAGGGTCACAGCTGGGAGCTACTGCTGGGGGGCAGAGGCTTTACCTTTGAATCGGATGAGGCTGGTAGGTCGGTGTTTACGGAAGGAGAGGCATCTTCAGCAGGGCCCCAGGGGCTAGCTCTGGCTGGAGCAGGCCCTGGAAAGGAGGGACAGTGGGTCAGGCCACAGCCACTGGAGGAAGGAGGGACAGGTCCCTGCCTGGTCCCCAGACCCAGTCAGTCTCTCATTCACTCCACAAACATTTTACTGTCAGTGATGACAGCTGCCATTTCCTGACACCACAGGCGCCAGCCTACCCGCTGCTCGAGCGTTACCCCGTGGAAGCCTTATGACAGCCCTGTGGGTTGGTCCTATACAAAGTCCCCGTGTGACAGGTGGAGAAAGGGAAGCACTGGAGGTGGCCACTTGCCCAGGGCCACGCTGAAAGTAAGTGGCAGAGTCGGCCTTCAAATGGAGATCCTTGGGCCTTCTAACCCCTACACTGTCCCACCTCCCACAAAAGCAGCAGAGAAGGACACAGGTGCGTTAGATACAGAGCCTGCCCTCCAGAAACCTCCACGGCAGCAGGAATGGCAATAACCAGCCTCCCAGGGCAGAGGCAGGAGAAGCCTGCCTTAGTGGGTTGGGAGATCAAGGAGGCCTTCACAGAGGAAGGAACACTTGACCTGAGCTTCAAAAAGGGGAAAACATTTGCAACAAGTAGCTATGACGTAGGGAGGGCACCGAGGCCGTGGAACCGGCCCACGAGGAGGTGTGGCAGCAGGAAAGCCCAGGCGAGCAGTAAACATTCCGGGCACGCTTAGTTAGCAAACACTGACAGCATTCCCAATGCTCCCCTAAGCTAACTCATTTCACGCTCATAATAGCCCCAGGAGAGAGATGCCAGTATCATCTACTCTTTACAGGTGGTGAAACTGAGGCACGGAGGGGTGACGCAACCTTTCCAAGGGCACCCAGTCAGTGGCTCCAGAGCCTGTGCTCTTAATCCCTTAGTGAATGTGGAAGATTCACAAGAGAGGTGCGGCTTGAAGAGTAGTTCAGGGTCAGGGAAAGTCAGGTTAAAGAGGCTGACGTGTCCTCACCAGGCACCACGTGAAGATTAATCTGAAGGCTAATGGGGCAGTCTGGGGTCTGCAGGTCAGAGCAGGTGCAGGCCGGGAACAAGACAGGCCACGTAGCTGACCCACATGAAAGTGGACCTGACCAGCAGCCTGAAGCTTCAGATGTCACCGTTGGAAACACCCAAGTGGCCCTACTGCAGGGCTGGCCTCTGAGTAACAGGGGGCCGGCCCTTCCAAGGGAAACTGACTTTGACCCAAGGGTTGCTGGCCAAATCCACCTGTTTCAAGTATTTCTGGCTTACCTCATCAAGAAAGGAGTGATTAATGTGGACCTTTGACCATAGAAAACGTTAACTCAGAATACTGAAAACAGCACCATGGTGAAGCTAGCATCAGCCTTCCAAAACTACTAACCAAGGCAGCTGAGAAAACAAAACTCACCTGACAGAAAGCCTGAGGCTCTTTCATCCTCTCAGAGGAGGGGCCCCCCTAAGCCTCTCTCCCTGCATTGTCTGCTGCTTCTAGAGTCTTTTGTTTGTTTGTTTGTTTTCTTTTTTTCACATTTTCCAGCATTGGCGATATTTGAAAGGACTACACTTGAGAAGGTACCGTGCTGGTACACCCACACTGCACCAGCAACCCCCAGAACGGGGTACTAACAACAAACACCCCTCCCCAAAATACACAGGTGCGCACACACATTCACACACACCCTCTTTGTCTCTCAGTGCACTACAACTTAAACTGACCTTTGGACTTCCCCGGTGGCGCAGTGGTTAAGAATCCACCTGTCAATGCAGGGGGACATGGGTTCGATCCCTGATGGGTTCGATCCCTGATCCAGGAAGATCCCATATACCACGTAGCAACTAAACCCGTGCGCCACAACTACTGAGCCCACATGCCGCAACTACTGAAGCCCGCGTGCCTAGAGCCCAGAGCTCCGCAACAAGAGAAGCCACCGCAATGAGAAGCCTGTGCACCGCAACGAAGAGTAGCCCCCGCTGGCGCAATTAGAGAAAAGCCCGCACACAGCAACAAAGACCCAACGCAGCCAAAAACATTTTTTAAATATATAAACTGAGCTTCAGGGTAAGAGCTATAGCTCAGACACGGGAATTAAACCTTTGGCAAAAAAAAAGGAAAAAATAAAACCAGAATAAATGGATAAAGAAGATGTGGCATATTTATACAGCAGAATATTACTCAGCCATAAAAAAAAAATTGACATAATGCCATTTGCAGCAACACGAATGGACCTAGAGATTATCATACTAAGTGAAGTAAGCCAGGCAGACAAATAGCATATATCACTTACATGTAGAATCTAAAAAAAGTGATACAAATGAACTTACATACAAAACAGCAATAGACCCACAGACATAGAAAACAAACTTACGGTTACCAAAGGGGAAAGGGTGAGGGGGAGATAAATTAGGAGTTGGGATTAACAGATACACCCTACTATATATAAAATAGATAACCAACAAGGATCTACTGTAGAGTCCAGGGAACTATACTCAATATTTTGTAATAACCTGTAGGGAAAAGAATCTGAAAAAGAATATATATATATATAACTGAATCACTTTGCTGTATACCTAAAACCAACACAACATTGTAAATCAACTATACTTCAATTAAAAAAATAAAAAGGTAAAATAAAAAACAAAATAACTAAAACCAGCAACGTGCTACAGACCAGCTGGCAGCCCTGTAACTGACCAGAGCCCAGCCGTTCACTTAAATCCGTCCGCGCGTCCGCATGCACCCAGGCCGTGCTTCCCGAGGCTGCTCCCACCCCGACTCCCCACCCCTGGTGACTGGGTGTGGAGGGGAGACTGCCTTGCAGTAAGGCTCCTGGCCACTGCTGCTCCAGTGGTGGAGGCCTCTGCCCTTGCCCTGCCTTCTCTTGGGCTCAGCTCAATACCCTTGGCCTGAGTCACCCAAACTGTGGTCACAGTCATCCATCTCCTAGGTGTGGGCCGTGTGTCTGTCCTGCTCCACAGTGAGTTACTTGATGTTTTCTTTCAATCCACTCCAGTTCACGTATTACATATTCAGCCTTGAAATCCCTAGGTTTTGTGCATGTGATATATTCTCTGCCTAACACCCGTGTTCCATGTACCACTGGGGACAGACACTCTACACTCTGGGAACTGCTGTTCCAGGCCAACTTGACTTCCCTCCTGCCTCTTTCCTGGAGTTCTGCTCTATCTGCTCTCCCCGCCCCAGGGCTGACCTCAGAGCAGGCTGCACACACGGTCCCTCATCCTCTCCCACTGCCCAGCGAGGCCAAGGTCAGCACTAGCCTCACACAGCCATGATTCTCTGGTCTGATCGATGCCTGGGGTTTGCTCTGGGGGCTGCACCAGGCGTCTCAGTGTGCGGGGATCGCTGAGGTCTGCTCTTGTGACACAGGAGGGCTACTAGGGGTGGTTGAGTCTATTTATCCCTGTGGTTTGCGTAGGGGGAGCGGGGGGCGGGGGGAGGGAGTGGAATTGGAACCAATACCGCAAGGCTGAGAAATCAGATAAGAACTAGCCCTTGCTTCCACTCATGGAAGGCCTGGGCCAGGGAAGACAGTGGTCTACACAAATGTCATTTCCAAAACACTAAGAGTTAACCCTTCACGGTGCCATTTCCCACAGAAATCTTTCTAGAACGTTTGCTTTCTCAAGCAGAATGCTGAGTTGCGTCACTGCAGGCAGGAACAAAGAGCACGCAATGTTTCTGCATCTCATTCGGGGTTTTCTGGCTCCTGCCCTGTGGCTGGCAGTGGGTCGGCCTCTACAGCTTCCCCATCTCTTTCTTGGTAGCAGACAGAACTGAGCTCAAGTCCTGGCTCTGTCATTACTAAAGATTTGACCTTGGGTGGGTTGTGCTTCCTTTCTTTAGCTTTCTCAGATGTAGAAAAAAAACCCCAAAACACAGAAATAGTCCATTCTTTGTAGAGTTCTTGTCCAGATTAAAAGACATGACATAAAGCACAAAGATCAGTCTCTGGTATATGTGGGGTACCAAGGCTGGTAAAACTATGTGTAGATTAAATCAATTCTGATGGACAGACGATGGCCTCTCCCATAGGTAAGGCTTTGCAACAGTTATTTCAGCCACTCAGAGCCCTTTTATCTGTTTTTGTTTTTGTTTTTGCGGTACGTGGGCCTCTCACTGCTGTGGCCTCTTCCGTTGCAGAGCACAGACTCCGGACGCGCAGGCTCAGCGGCCATGGCTCACGGGCCCAGCCGCTCCGCGGCATGTGGGATTCTTCCCAGGCCGGGGCACGAAACCGTGTCCCCCTGCATCGGCAGGCAGACTCCCAACCACTGTGCCACCAGGGAAGCCCCAGAGCCCTTTTATCTGAAATCTAGCTTTGAGAATCTGTTTAAGGAGGTGCTTAGAACCTGTCCATGGCTCATCTGCTCGTGTATTTTCCTTCTCCATGTCTCTCCCCACTACAGAGGTTAGGATGTGGGCTCTGGAACAATTCACCTGAGCTGAATCCCAGTCCCACCGCTTGCTCAGCCATGGAGCTCTGGCAGGCTATGTCTCCTTCCCCAGCTATCAAGAGCCCCCTCCCTGGGTGGTCTGGCTGATTCAGTGACAGGCGGCACCATTCCTCCCTGTGTGTGCCCTCCTCCCCAGCCACCTCTGCCTCCACGTTCTCCACTCCTACGAGATACTCAGCTGGAACTCTGGGCCCAATGGAACCTTGGGTTTTCCCAAGAAAAGACTGGCTTTGGGTTATCTGATGAAATTAATGATGATGCCCTTATTTTTAGTTTGGGCAAAGATAGACAGTCAACTTCCTGTCTCTGTCTACAGACTCTATTTATTGTCCTGACCTGTCTGGGCACATGTCCTCCCAAGTGCCATGCAAGAAAGCGGAGGGTGCAAAGTCTGGCGGAGACATAATGATGCTTGTTTTCACGGCAGCCTAAATAAGGAACCTCTGAAGAAGCTGCTATACCAGTAACCTCCTCCAGCTCCACCAGCACTCCCCTAGAATTTCCCTATTTTATTATTATCTTTCCCGTTGGCCATCGATCAGTATCCTATTAGCTTTAGGACCATTTCCCCTTATCTTTAATTGCCGATCAAAGTTCTGCTCTTTTGTTTTTTTTTTTAAACTCTTTAGCCACAGGAAATGATTTAGACTCCTTGGTCTAGGATTAACTTTCCAGACGCAACGTATCTGGGGTGCCTGGAATGTTCCTAATATCGGCTAACGTTTAATGAGCACCTACGTGGTGGCAACACCAAGGTGTATGATTCCTAACCACACACGATGACGTAGGCGGTTAGGAATTATTATTCTATTGTTATGCGCATTTTATAGATGAAGAAAATGAGGTGCAGAGAGGCTAAGTCATTCTCCTGCTGGAAGGGCAGAGCTGGATTCAAACACGGGTCCGCCCGATGCAAAAGCCCGTGCACGCGCCTCTCAGCCGACGCTGACCCTGGCTCTGGGAGCCACGTCAACGGATTTGGGAGGTTTCATGGATTTGGGGTCTCTTTCCACTCATGAGGCTGCGGGAGAGCAGAAGGCGGGCGGGGCTCCGGGGGAGAGGTGGGGAGGACGGCATCAGGAGCGGGTACCCCTCGGGAAGTTACCCGCTGGCTGAGTCCTTCCATCGTTTGGCAAACTGTCCCCCAGCCCTTCCCTGGGCACAAGGGGGTGGAGACAAAGCTGAAGCGGGCCGAGAGGCTGTGCGGTAGGGGTGTGTGCAGCGGTTGAGGATACAAGCGTTCAAATCACATGGCTCAGGTGCCTGTGCTGGGGGCTTGCGGAACCACAGGGAAAATACCTGGGCTCCGGAGCATATGACCTCGGCAGGCTGCTTAACCTCTCTGTGCTTCGTTTTCCTCATCTGTCAAATGGGGAGAAAAACAATACCAAACTCATACAGTTAGTTCAGGGTTAAATAGCTCAACTTCTTGAAGGGCTTAGAACAGTGTCTGACACATAGAAAGCCCCCAGTTACTGAGTTTGTTTTTTTCTTTTTACAAAAATGGGAAACTTCCCTGGAGGTCCAGTGGTTAAGACTCCGTGCTTCCAATGCAGGGGTCACAGGTTCAACCCCTGGTTGGGGAACTAAGATTCCCACCAGCTGTGCAGCACAGCCCAAAAAAAAAAAATTAATAATAACAATTAAAATACACCTCGCTGGGAATTCCCTTGTGGTCCAGTGGTTAGGAATCCACGTTTCCACAGCAGGGGTCACGGGTTCAATCCCTGGTCGGGTAACTAAGATCCCACATGCCGTGCAGAGCAACCAAAAAAAAAAAGAGGTAATAGACGGTATATATCCTTTTGTCGTCTGACATTTTAACTTTTTAAACTCAGTATATCGTGAGCATATTTCCATGTATGTATACAGACCTACATCATTGCCAGCAGCATTTTATTGTCACCACCATCTGTGGTTAATTTTGCCATCCACATTTGTTGTTTCCAATTTTTTGCTATTATATGCTGAACTAAATGTCTGTATAGATAAAACATTTCCTTAAATAAATCTTCTTTAAATTAAAAAATTAAGTTAAATTAAAATTACCCGGGCCTGGAAAGGTGGCTGGCCTCATGGGCTGCTCCGTTTCTTGTTCATCATCAGCGTTTCTTACAGAAGCTGCCAAAGGCTTTCCTGGCTTCACCGTATCCAAGAAGTCTGGGATGGAAGACTTGATTTCAGGAACTGATTTCCCTGAAATGAGGTGGGAAGAAAGAAAGCTATTATCATTCAATGAAGGGGGCTAGCCATCAACAGGCTGGGTCCAGAAATCAGAGACCTTGACCAGAGTCTTGCCTCAGCCTCAAGTTCATGATGTGCCCCCCGAGAGTTGTTTTTCCCTCTGGGCCTCGGCCTCCCCATGTGTAAGGTGTAGCTCTTGGACCCGACAATGGTCCAGCTGAGATACTCTGTCAGACACACCTACTTCCAGTCCTACCTGCTGTGTGACCTTAGACAAGTCACTTCCCTTCTCTGAGCTTGTTTCCTCACCTATGAAACAGAGAGATGATCATCATGATAACATGATAACATCTGCTTGCCTCCCTCACAGGGCTGTTGGGAGCGGGGAATGAGAGTGCAGACATGCAAGGCCTCTGCAGACCACACGGTTCCCTGAACACATGGGGAAGTCAAAGATCTCCACCCGGCTGAGTCCCTAAGTCGAGCCCCTAAATATAAAAGTACTGGCAGTCCTCCAGCTTCCCCTTCCAAGAGCAGTGGAGACATGTGCATCCTTCCCTGTTTTAGACACAGGAAGCCTGAAAATAGCAGCCACGTCAACTGCCAGCCGACACTGCACAATGCACGGCCAGGCCCAGCTCTGAGCGCAAGCAATCCTCCCCAGGTCCCTTGCTGCAGCCTGGTGGAGATGAGGACCCTGAGGCCTGAGCAGCTTAAGTGGCTTGTCTGAGATCACACAGCCTGGTCAGGCAGGACCGGCTCAAAGAGCCTGGGTGGAGGTCACCTGTTTTTCCAGAGTAATCACTTCTTTGCATTGCATTGGGAAACCCCAAAGGTGCCAGAGGGTGTGTCTCCACCAGCTTCCACAGAGCCTGCTACGAGTGAACCTGCTTCCTCTCCCTTCCCCCCACCACTGCCATTCTCTCTCCAGGATGGTCCCGGCCTCCAGCTCCAGTGGCCTCCAGAGCCCTCCCCAGGCTGCATCTTACTAAAATACAGACCTGGCCTCACCACCTCCCTGCTTAAAGCCTTTACGACTCCCCACTGGCAGGATAAGGCACACACTCTTCACGTGAGCCCTCCTATCTCCCCACTGCCTCCCAGACCAAATCCAAATTCTACAGCCCTGCATTCAAGGCCCTTCACCCTCTGGTGGTCAGAGGTGGACCCATGTTTGAGAACCGAAAACACAGAGGGCACTGAAGCCCAGGGAGGGCCAGCCCACTCGCTCACTCTCACGTGGGCACCAGGTGGGGCTGAGACAAAACACACGCTTCCAGCCTTTGAGTCTCCAGGAGCATTTATTCCAACAGGTAAACAGTGTCTCTCTCTCTCAACAAAACCGATCGTCACCACGGGACCAAGCACGGGACCAAGCTTCTCAAATCCGAGCTGTGGGACTAGAACAATATCAGCAACGCCTCAGCGAACGGCACTCCAGTGTGCACAGCACGACGCAGATTTATTTGGTTTTCCTGACGACCTCTGATGGTTAACAGAATTCTCTGCATTTTATTAGCATATTGAGGCTCAGACGGGTAAAATGGTTTGTCCCGAGTCAAACAGCTGATGGGATTCAAACCTGGGGCTGGTTTCCCTGTCATCCGGTCCGGCAGAACCACTCACATGGCCACTGTCCTCAGCATCCCTACTCCCCTCTGCAGGGGGGCCCCGACTGAGGAACAGCAGGACAAAGGGTACGAGCAAGTGAGGAAAGGCCAGAAGGCCGAATGGGGGATAGTGGGTGACTTTTTCCATGTTTCCTTTACTGACATACTGTTCTTTTAAATGGAACCATCTTCTAAAAGAAGTAGCAGAGCTTAGCGGTTCAGAGTCCAGGCTCTGACCTGACACCAGCTCCCTCACCTCCCAGCTGTGTTTGCTTTGGATAACTTCCATGAGACTAAGGGAGCTAGCACATGTTAACCAATGAGCTCAAAAGATGTGCACTTCATGGGTGGTGTTGTGATCATATTTTTAAAATACCGGGTCACCTCTTAAGCAGCCCAGAGCGGGTGTAAGGGGCGTAGTTCGGGAGTCTTTCCGTTTTCATTTAACACAACCCCGCATCATGTACACTTTTTTGTTGTTTTACTGTATTTGTTTTTTTTCATTGCGGTAAAATACATTTAACGTGAAATGTATCATCTTAATCATTTTAAAGTCTACAGTTCAGTGGCATTGCGCGCATTCACGCCGCTGTCCAGCCACCACCGCCATCCATCTCCAGAACTTTTTCATCTTCCCAAACTGAAACTCTGCCCTCATTAAACACCAACTCCCCCTCCCCACTCCTCCAGCCCCTGGCAACCACCATTCTACTTCTGTCTCTTTAAATGAATTTATTCATTTAAATATTTTGACTTGTGTGAGGTGTTTTTTTTCACTTTAACAGTAACTAAAAAGATGTATGTGGATATCCATGATATGGAGAGGTGTTAATATATTTTTTAATTGAGATATAATTGGCATAGAACATTATATTAGTTTCAGGTATATATCATAATGATTTGATATTTGTATGTACTGTGAAATGATCACCACAGTAAGTCTAGTTAACATCCATCACCACACAGTTACGAATTTTTTCTTGTGATGAGAACTTTTAAGGTCTACCCTCTTAGCAACTTACAACTATGCGAAGTACAGTATTGTTAACTCCAGTCACCACGCCGCACATTACATCCCCTGTACTTATTTATCTTGTAACTGGAAGTTCTCCCTTTTGACCCTCTTCACCCATTTTGGGCCCGCGCTCCACCTCTGGCAACCACCAATATATTGTTGACTGACAGTGAAAGAGGATATATAATGTGTTACCCAGGTTTTTTTTCTTTGTAAAATATGTGTAAAAGAACCCGAAGAATATACAGGAAATGCTAACTGTGAACATTTCTGGATGGTGTGATTATCAAGGACTGTATAATTGTGGGTTGGGGGGGTTATTTGCATTTGGCAGAATCTTTCAACAATGATCATGTATGTATCAGTTGCACAGTAAATTGTTTCTTAAGAAAAAAGTCAGTAAGCAAGCTTGCTCGAACAGGGACGAGAACGGAGCCTTCCGATGAGGGTGAGTAGCCCGAAAGCAGTTGAGCAGCAGATGCAGGGCCCGCTCGCTCCTGGATTTTGCCACTGATGGTCTAGGACGTGCCCTTGACACCTTCACTGTGTGTGTCCTCACCCCAGCCCTAGGGGTAGCAAAGAGGGAAACGGAAGCTCAGGGAGGCGGGGTCCCCTGCCAGAACCAATGGCTGAGCAGGATTTACGGGCCCTGTGGGGACCCCGGAGAACACACACTTCGTTTCTCCCCACTTGGGGTCCTCAGGCACCACGCGCCCCCAACCCAATCGCCTCAGGGAGAGGTCCTTCTGGCCCAAACTGGGATCCCAGAAGCGAGGCTCCTCCCCAAGGGCAGCCCTACCGGCAGGACTCACAGATTCCCACGTCTCTGCTCACGTAATGCACTGCTCTCCACAGGCACAGGGTGACACCGTCCCTCGTGCAAAGTGACAACTTTGCCGGTGAGAGTCACTGGCAGTGAAGGCTGACTCGTGAGAAGATCCAGGGCAGAAGCAAAGACCCCAGGAGGAAGGGGTCCCAATGCCACTCTGAGCCCTCTTCCCCCCTGCCCTCCCCTCTCTGGCCCAGGGAGACGGCCCCTTGACGCACCCTCCCTCCACCAACTGCCTCAGTTGGGGTCCTACCCATGTACCTCAAAGGGCCGTGTCCACGCCATCCTCATGATGACATGTGTATGAGACACAAGGGCAGATGTGACTCCTCTGTGGCCCCAGCTCCCCTCGCGTCAGGCAGGCTGGGCCTGCTGGTGAAGGGGACCCCAGACAGCCCACCACAGTAGGAGGTGTTCCTGGCTGCATCAGCTTCTAAAGGTGCCACCTGCACCCCAACTGCCTGCATCCCCAGAATAAGCGGCACTTCCCCCCATCCAAGGCCCAGCTGAGCCTGTTTCATCATCAGACAAATGGAAGTGAAGGTGATGGTCCCGGCCTGACCTAACTTCAGTGTCCTATTCCTTATTTCTTTCCCTTTCTGCACAGATCTTTGCCTCTCCATCAAGACCTATGTGGCAGGAATACCGAAGCCACCCACCCATTTGTGGCTGACCTCCCTGGCCTCCACCAACAGGGGATAGAAAAGGCTTCATTATGTTCTCAACCTAAGGTGAGTCTGCAGTGACAGGCAGGGGCCTACAGCTGGCACCGTGGTCCATGCAAACATGTGGGACTGGGGCACATGCCCGCCCGAGGAGGGAACAGCCCTGAGGCATGGGCACCAGCACCGGCGGGTGCCAGCCTGAGACAGCTTGTCAGCGCATTTCTGCTGCAGCGCCCCCTCCCACCTAGTCACACACGAGGGCCCCACCCAGCCACAGAGGCCAACGTCAGGCCTGCAGTAACAATCAGATGACAAGCTTCAGTTTCCTGTGAAACCCCCGTTGCAGCCCTCTGTGGGTGTTCAGATGCAGACAATAAATAAGAGGCATAAACAGGACACATCTTCATTTTGACGCTTAGGTTGCCAGGGCCCGAGCTTAGCTGGAAGGCGCAGGGCAGGCCTTTGCTGCCTCTTTTCCCACCAGCAAACCCAGAAGAGGGAGAAACTGTGGCTTTTCTGCCCTTAATGCCTGGAAGCTTACCCCTGATAGCTGAGCGGATACAACACCCACTCCTTTGGGCCGGTACGTAAACCAGAGTGCCGTTGAAATAAAAATAGAACATCGAGGGCAGGATGGAGCAAAGGAGGACAAAATGTTCATGAAGAAGGGTCATGACGAGCTTTAAATCTCACGAGTTTCCTGTGAGTTTCCGGTCTGCCAAGGCCAGGACCAAAAAGCAAGCTGGTTACGTCATCTATTCCTATGACTGATGTACGGGAACAGCCTCACGCTTCCAGGACAGCACTCTTTCTTCCGCTGGAATCTCACAAAGATTCCATGCATAAAGTTAATTCTGCAGGATCATGAGATCCAAAAATAGGAATTGTGATCATAGAGTAGAAGCGAGAGCAAGTGTGGGGAAGTTTCCAGAGCCAGGCTTTCTAATCCTAGCTGTACGCGCAAGGACAGATTTCTTAACCCTCTGAGCTTCATTTGCATCTTCTGCGGAGTCAGAATAATTATAACCCCTCTGTCCCAGAACAGTCCCAGGACTCAGTGGGACCAGATACAAAAAGCAGCTGGGCCAAGGCCAAGGCCAGGACACAAACTGTGACGTAGTCATCCTCTGTCCTCTGTCCTCTCTCCCTACCCAAAAGAACCTCTGATCCCAACTTAGGGTCTCTGAAGGAAGCAAATGGGGTGGATGGCTGTATTCAACAGTTTAAACCCTCTAATGGGGACTTCCCTGGTGGTGCAGTGGTTAAGAATCCACCTGCCAAGGCAGGGGACACGGGTTCGATCCCTGGTCCGGGAAGATCCCACCTGCCGCGGAGCAACTAAACCCGTGTACCACAACTACTGAGCCTGAGCTCTAGAGCATGCGAGCCACAACTACTGAGCCCACGCGCCACAACTACTGAAGCCCACGAGCCTAGAGCCCACGCTCCGCAACAAGAGAAGCCACTGCAACGAGAAGTGCGCACACCACAACAAAGAGTAGCCCCCGCTGGCTGCAACTAGAGAAAGCCCGCACACGCCAAAATGAAGACCCAACGCAGCCAAAAAAAACAAAAAAGAAAAAAAAAACCCTCTAATGGACACATGACTCTCAGTGGGCAGTGGCAGGGCCTTGAAGGTGCAGTAGCCGTAGGGATGAGTAATACAGAAGCCCAGCTAGACCTGCTTCCGCCCGCTGTGTCGTTGGCAGCCCCTGGTCACACACAGGAGGACAGGCAGCTTGGAGTTCTCCCTGCCAGTGCCCCTAGGGACGGGAGGGGATGCCAGTGCTCGAAATAACAGCTTCAGTGTCTGTGGGCACCAAGGGGTTGATGCATTGGTTCTCAGATCAATTAAATCAGAGCCTGGATGCTTTCGAAAGTTCCCTAGGTGAGGCTGAGAACGACTGGCTTAACCCGGAGTGATGAGGGTTGAGTTTCTGGCACCAGGGGGCAGAGAAAGGGGGCAAAAGCATTTCTCTGTGCTCTCTCCACAGTTCCCAGGGGACGATGGGCCTGATTCCCTTTTCTCTCTGCTTTGTATTTTCAGGATGTCCCACTCTCTCTAATGAGCACAAGAGCCCAAAGATGAACTCAGGGCTTCCAGCCCGCCATGCACACCGCAGCCAGGGTCACAGGCAAGGGAAACGCTCCAAATCTCATCCGACAAGTGGGATGAGGAACTGTACCCTACACCCCCAGAGATGATGAGATAAGTAAGTGCTCAACAGTTATAAGCTACCGTTGTAATTTACTATCATGAGGATCATCACCCCTGAGTCTAGGTCAGGCTTTTTTTTTTTGTCCTAAGTGCTTTCCCATAGGTGTGGCCTACTGAATTCAGAGGACACCTCTGGGGAGAAAGCCCAGTTGCTCTCTCCAGTTTATACTTGCGTAAAGTGAAACCTGAAACAGTTCTCTTATTTACATGTTTACATTACATGTTTACTGAGGTCCCGCTTCCTTTGGTCAAAAGGCTTAGGTGTGCTGGGCCCTTGGCAGAGGGGCCTGGGTTCTCCTCGCCGGCTGGCAGCCTGGGAACATTTAACACAGTGGCAAATCCGGGAGCCACATGCTTGAGCAGAGGGGACTCCAGCTGCCGGCAAGGTCTTTCCCCAGTGAGCACAGTCTGGAATTGCCCACACTCTGCTCAGCCCTCAAAGTAAACAGTGACGTAATATTTATAAATTTGTTTTTATTCTTTGTATTTATTCTGACTCGTGTGGCTGAAACAGATCCCTTCTAGAGCAAATGAAAGTGATTCATCCCTAACTAAAGAACCTAGGTGCCAGCTGGCCGTATCAAGACAAAAAGAGCTTTCTGGACCCTCTCTTTTCCTTTTCCTTTCCCTCCCAATCCCTGGGCTCAACCTTCCTGGGCATCCAAAGTCCACGTACACAAACCAGTCAAAACTCCCAACTCAAGCTAGACGGGAAGTTAGGCAAATAAGAGGGCATGACCTTGTCTTAAGACCTGATCGCCCTATCACGGCTCCTCCACTGGACCTGCTCACCGGCTGCTAAAATGACTCATCCATCCTTATTCATTTATTCACTGTGTTAGGGACTGGGGGCTCTGACTTAACAAAACTCACATGACAGTTAAAAGATACCTAATTTTAAACAGGGAGGAGTTCTATGCTGACAACAAACTGGAGGAAGGGAGGGGGGCACCTGACACTTACTTACACGGGGTGCCCAGGGCAGATTCTGTGGGCAGGTGCCATTTAAGCAGAAACCCAGAAGATGAGAGGGATGAGCCAGGGGAAGAATGCAAGGGAGCTGGGGAGGGGCCCGCATTCTAAGGGGAAGGAATAGCACATGCGAAAATCCTGAGGAAGAAAACACTTCGGTGCATCTCCTCAAATGAAGGATGACCCTAGCGGCTGAGCTGAATGAATGCGGCGGAAAGTAGCCAAGATGAGGTGAGAGAACTGGGCAAGGGTTAGTCCACGTGAGATCTCGTAGGCCATGGTTAGGCAGAACCTTAAAACAAACCCCCTTGAACTGAGGTACCCAGTAGCTGAGACAGGGCTTACCAAATAGTTATTTGCTCCCTCTCAGACTCCAGCCTCCCTTGCAGTTAGGCTGGGGCCACGTAACCGGTTCTGGCCAATGGATTTTAAGTGGAAATGCTACTGTCACTTCCTGGACAAAGCAATTAAGAGCTGGCGAGCCTCGTCCATCTGTCTCTTCCCCTCCACAGTGACCCTGGAAGCCGTGCACTCCCGATGGCCTGCCGAGTGCCAGAAGGCAGGAGCCAGCACTGCACTTGGAGAAACTGATTCTTTGCTGTGTTGAACAGCTGAGATTTCTGGGTTTATCTGTGACCTCAACATAACGTAGCCCATCCTGATTAATGGGTAACCTCGACATGTGTCCAAAGCTCGTAACCCAGAGGAGCTGCTTAGGACCACATTGCACAGAGTGGGAGCTCAGTAAACCGCAGCTCCTCTCCCTCCAGCTCGTACCCGTCCTCTCTGAAAAACTGGGGGCTGGTTTAGAGGCACCACACACAAGCCCCTCTGTCCATGCTCACATTTACTCCCAAGAAACCCGCAGTGATTAAAGCCTCGCTCTTTTCCAGTGGAATAACGAACACACAGAAGGACAGTCAGAAGACCATCCTGAGCCCCTCAGCAAGGATGTGCGAAGAGCCTCGCATCGCTCATGTTCTGAAGCGCCCCCACTTACGAGAAAAGCAGACAGGGCAACGTCTACGCCTATTTTTCAGAGACTTAATGCCATCTAGTGACCTCCCCCAGCAGGGGTTAAGGTCACGCAGACCTGCATCCCTTTCCAGCCGGTTGCTTACTTGCTGTGTGGCTTTGGGCAAGTTACTTATCCCTGCACCTCAGTTTCCTCATCTGTAAAATGGGAATAGCGAGCTTTGTGAGATAAGATACTTGCCTGGCACATATTAGGTGCTAAATACAAGTTATGACTAGCATTCAGATAACAGTGACTCCTGACCAGGACTTTGGCGCGGGGTGGGGCGGGGGGGTGGTCTTGGCCCTGTGCAGTGCCACGCCCAGGGGCAAGTCTCCACGGGCCGCAGGGTCTGAGTTCTTCCCACGCTTTTTTGTCCCCTAGTGGTAGGAAAGGGGCGGATGTTGGGAAAACTTCCAGGAGAACACACACCAGCCCTGTCTGGCCCTTGCAACAGCTCAGCCTCTTTGCGAGAGAAAGGGTGTGTTCTCTTCCATTTCACTTTAGGCAGCAGATAGAAATTCCCCACGCAGTGAAAGCCCAGCTCCAGGAAGGAAATGACTTTGGCTGAGCTGCCAAACCAAAAGTTAGAAACTGTGAAAGCTGCACAACCAAGACGAGACTGCGTGAAAACTGGGAAACTTGAAAGAAACTCCCAGGAAGACAGTAGCAGCAGATGGGAAGATGAAACCTTGGTCACCTCCCTTGGAGTCCCTTCAGGTTCCAGAAGCTTCTTGCTTTCCTACTCAGTTGACACCTGGAACCTCACAGGCCCCTGTTCCCCACTGTGGCCAGAGCAATGGGGGTACTCCCAGGTAGAAGCCCTCGAAAACCTTCCCTACACTCCTGATGAAAGTAGACCTGACCACACCCAAGCATTGCTCCTTCCCACCACCGGGCCTTTGCACGTGCTGTTCCCTCTGCCTGGATACGCCTGTGTGGTCGGCCCGCCAGTCCTTTGAATGGAGGCTCAAGTTTCAGCTCCTTGGGGAAGCTTCCCCAGATGAAATCAAACCTTCTCCTCTCCTACCCTCCTACCTACCTACCCACCCGACCTACACTTCTCCTTTGAGCACTCCTGCTGTGGTTGGGTACACGTCTCTATGCCATCATCCTGTTCATGCCCGTCTCCCACACTAAACTGTAAGCTCCTTGAGGTCGGAGCCCTTGTCTGTATTTCCACTGCTGCGTCCCCGGCACCTAGCACACAGCAGGCACTTGATACATGTCTCAGTTCACTACTGACTCTCTTGTCCAGATTTTGTGTATCTAACTCTCTATGGGGATGAACGAGGGAGAGTGTCACCGCACGAATCAGGCACACCTGGTTTCGAGCCTCCATGCTCAGAGTTAGAGCCATCGGACCCCCGCCATCGGCAGGCTCAGGTCCCCTGCCTGCCTCAGTGCCGTTTAATCAGGTCCCCTGCCTGCCGCAGTGGCCGTGATGACAGCCGACCTGCCTCTGGCTGGAAGCCACAGCTCTGATATATCGGCCTCTGCCTTGATTCCGGCTCCTGAGACCCGCAGATGCCAGCACCTAGACCCTGGAGCCTGGCTCACAGCCCTCTCCCTAAATAAGCCTGGTGGTCGGGAAAAGTCCCCCTCAGGAGTAGGACTCTCACGTTTTAAGCCCCAGGGTGATGGCTGGCCCTAGCCTCCAGGGTCAGACTCTCCTGACGTTGAATGCTGACCTGGCCATGCAAATGCTGCCCCTGGTCCCCCAGACTCTCTATAAAGAGGCTCCCCTGGGATGCCCAGCAATCGCACCATGGCCACCATTGTACCAGAGCAGTGATTCCCACAGTGTACTGGTTCCATGGGAATATTAATAAGTATCAAATGAAAAGGGGGCTCTGTGGTCAAATGTAAATGGAAAACACTGACCTAAATAGATTTCTTTGCTATAGAACTTATCAGAGCCTTAAAACGTTGGGTGTGCATTGTGACTCCCCAAAGGTAGGGGGCACTGATAAAGCATACAGATATCCCAAGGTTAGTGATTCATGAAGCCTCTAGCTGCACGGTGTAACTTGCTGGAGCACACATCTGGGGCATGTGATTGGGGAAATGCTACTCTGCACCATGACTCGCCCTGCGGACGTCCTATGCACACAGTACTTTCCCCATCACAGAAAGACATTTTTCAATCAGGACGCAAAAGTGGCATTCCTCTTCCTGTCCTGACCCAGAGACTGGGGCTTCATCCAAGACCCAGCTCTTCCCTGTGGGCTCAGAAGAGCCTGGAGATGTGAAGACATCCATGGAAGACCACTTTATGACGGGTCTTTGCCAGAAGTCGGGAGGTGAAAGTGGAGAGGGGAGGGTAAGAAAGGGCGAGTAAACGACGCTTCACCTCACAAAGTGACGCACCAAGAGGCACTGCCTAGAGCTCATGGAAAAATAATTATATATGTAATGATATTCGTTAAAGGTTAGAAAAACGACCTACAGACCCACAGAGGAGCCAAAGGGGGAGAGGAGGTATGTACAGCCAAATCCTGGTCTAGGAAGTGAATGGATAATATAGAAATTGATATATATGAAAAGAACAGGAGAAGCACATTATTTAGAGATGGTACAAATGTGGTAGAGAATAGCCATTCCCCTTGTCTTCCTATATTCTAGAAGTTTTAGCTAGACATACGGCTGCTAAAAACCACATTTTTTAGCTACTGCCAGACTCCCTTTGCAGCTAATTGTGGTCACGTGACTAGGTTCTAGCTAATAGAACTTTGTGAAGTGATAAAGCGCATCTTTCAGATTGTACCCTTAGAAGGAAAGAAAATCCCCTCCCCTTCCTGCTGCCCGGAATGTGGAAAAGAGAGGAACAGCCGGAGCGAGTACCTCAAACCACAAGGTGGAAGCCACATGCGCAGGGCAGCAGAATAAGGTAGAAAAAACGCTTGAATCCCTGACACTGTGGATCCGCCCCATCAGCTTTGGGTTGCCGACACACACGCCGCTAGTGGAAAGAAACCCTCTTTTAGTTTAACCTGGTGTTGTTTTGGCCTTTCCTACCGGAGCTAAATCAATATAATAATGCTCCAGGTGGCAAGGACCCAGACATTGCAGACTGGAAAGCTGATTACTGTGCTTACACCAAAGCAAAACCGTCACCCGTGACCCTCGGAAGGCAGGCCACGTGCTACGAGCACCCATAACTCTAAGGGGAGAAGCTGCAAATGCTCTGAATGTTGGTACACGTTGCTTCTCTTTTAGGGACCTCCAACAGAGGGAGAAGAACTCCACTGGAGCCAGACCGTGTTCAAGCAGAGATGAAAAGGAAGACTCTTGGCCTGTAGTAGACAATCCAAGTTGACCAAGAACCCCCCTGTCAGGGGCCCTGAAGGGTCAGCCCCAGCAGGAGGTGATACCATGGCCCCAACCATTCTAATCCCCACTCCACCTTTCTCAGTCCACTGACGAACTGCAGGAGGGGCTCTCTGCCAGACACAGAGCCCAGAAACAAGAGTCAAGATAAGAGTGCTTCCGCCCCATCTAAGCTATTGTTTCAGTGGCCCCGGGGGAGGCTCCAGGCGTGCACCTTCCATTAGGAGGAGAGGGGGGCAGGCCGAGCTCACAGGCCACCAAGCGAAAGAACCAACCTTTCAGGGTTAAGAATGAAGCTACCTAGGCTAGATCATCAGCTGTGGCTGTCACACAGAGAGCTGATGAGAAGCCAAGAGACCAGAAGCTTCCAGCATTTTGAGAGACCTGTACCGCCAAAGAAGCCACAGTCCTGGTGTGACAAAAGCCGGCCATTATTTGACGCCACAGCTCCTCCCAGGTGCCCAAACCCCTCCCCCAGCAGGAAGTGGGCTGTGAAAGCCGTGTAGCCCCCCCCCATAAGGGCAGCCTCTCCAGTGCCCACTTCCACTGAGGCCGCAGGCATGCTCCCCCAATGTCTACCCCACCCCCCAAGACAGAGCCAGTAGTCAGAGAACCAGGTGCTGGGTCAGCGGTTCTTAAACTTTTATCTGCACCTGAATATCCTGGAGGGAGACTCAGGACTCCACCCCTGGCGTTTCTGAATCGGCAGCTGAGGTCAGGCCTGAGAACCTGCATTTCTAACAAGCTCCCAGGGGATGCTGATGCTCAGAAGTCCAGGGAACACACTTTGAGGATCACTGGTCAACTGAGAAGAACAAGGGGCTGCCAGATGGACCAAACAAAGGACCCACTCCCCTTGCCAGAAGACACTCCCCTGGGGAAAGGGTGAGCACGTTTTGCTCGTGGGAGGAAGGGTGCATGTGGATACTTGGGTGGCCCAAAGCAGAGGGCTGTAGGAAGACAGCTGGCCCTCCAGTATGTATCCCCTCCTCTGCTAGAGTAACAGACGCTTTAGTTGTGCACACAGGCTCCCAGCTACAGATTACATTTCCCAGCCTCCCCTGCAACTAGGCGTGATCATGTGACCAGTCCTGGCCAACGGCCTGGGAAGGGAGGTTATGTTGCAGCTTCCAGGGGACCGTGCCCTTCTTGTAGGCTGGAAGGCACGTGTGGAGGCACACAGTAGCCGTCTCAGGTAGGAGCTGGGAGCCGGCTGTCCCAGACGGCAGAGCAATGAAAACGAAAGAAACTGGTCCTTGACACTGGGCAGCTGCCCTATGAGCCCTGGGCAGCTTGGACGGTCACAGGAGAGAGGAATAAACGTCTGTCTCATTTAAGTCACTACAGCCTACCCTTAGTAACAGCAATGAACCTGGGATGCTAATACAGGAAGCCACCAAGAAACAGCTAAAAGAGCAAAATGGTTGATACTGGCGAGCAGATTTGCCAGAAGAAGGAATGGTAAGCCTTCTACACTCATTTATTCTAATTCTTATAACATTTAGTGTTTGACAATCGAACAATAATGGTCTTGGCAATTAAGGTTGAGAAGATACCAAGGAACAGAGACCCACACACCTAGCTCTCTGTACAATGGCACTAGCAGCCCCAGAGCACGTGATTTCAAGACACTGGACACACATGTGGCCCCCTGGGAACCCCACACTCCACCTTCCGGTTCACATACAACCTATGGAAGGCCTCTGCTACATGCAAATACTTACGACCTATGGAAGGCCTCTGCTACATGCAAATACTTACGACCTGGAGTCGTAAGTCTCTGAGGACAACACTTTGTCTCTGGGACTTTTGGTGTCTGGTTTTCAAGCTCTGTTTTATTCAAACTTATTCTTAAAGCTCTCTAAGAAGTGGTGGGCAGAAGTCAGGTTCTCAAACTGCTGTGGGCAACCGAGCAAGTTCATAAACAATCTTCAGCAAGTAAATGCAAACTAAGGTTTAACTAATGTTACAATTAGGGAAGGGAAAACTGACCGGTTGGAATAACAGAAACTTAATATGCTTCACACATGCCCTCTATATTCACTTCCAAAAAGTGACCAAGATTTATGGCACTTTTTCTCCCTAATGAAAAACAAACAAAAAAAAATCCAAGATACAGAAAGGGGAAGTGTCTTGCCTGAGGACTGAAGGCAATAGTGACAACACAACCGAACTCCCGAAACAAAAGTGGATGCAGAGACAGGCTTGAACCTCTCTTCCTCAGGCAATTTTAATCAGCAAGGCTAAGCAGCAGAGAAAAGAGGATTGGGGAACACAGGTGGACTCTCACAGCCCTGAGAGGTTAGAGGAGGTTGGAACCGGAAAACAGGGAACTGAGTAAAGTTCTAAGAAGAAAGGATGACAGACAAATATCACTGTTTCCTGGAAGCCCAAACACCGAGTGCAGTGAAGTTCCCGTGAGAAAAGCTAAGAAGGAGGGCTCTGATCCAAATGCGCCTGGGTGTGACCGGACCTGTGCCCTTCGGGGAGGCTCTGAGCCGTTCCTGACCTCCGTGTCCTCAGGGGGAGAAGGGGCTCCTTAGATCGCCCACCTCGAGGGGCTGCTGGGAGGAGCCACGCTCAGCGCCTGGTGCCTCGAAAGTGCCCAGTCAGTGTCAGCTTCAGAGTGTCACGCTGCAATGAGTATGTTTCTCTGAATCTGGCACTATGTTGTGTGCTGACCTCAAATCGTTAAGAATATATTCGAGATTAGTCAACAGCCAGGTTCTGACGTCAGTGGCAAGCTGGTGTGTCCAGTGAGAGGCCTGTGTCTCAATCCCCAGTACGTCTCTGCCCACAGGCCTCGGGACACCCCTGCAGCATCCCAGTGCCCTGCAGAGACAAAACCGGCGTCCCCCTCCCCAAAGTGGCCTGAGCAGGAGGCCTGGTCCCTCCATTCTGACTGTACCTGACCCAGCGGCTTTCCCGCTCCCCCTCTGCAGCACCCCCTCTCCACACCTACCTCTCTCCCTCTCTCCTTCTCTCCCTCTCTCCCTCTCTCTCTCTCTCTCTGGCATCCTTGGGTGGGCATGAATTTCCTCACCTCTTTTTGAACCCATTAAGAGTTTATCACTGGACTTCCCTGGTGGCGCAGTGGTTAAGAATCCACCTGCCAATGCAGGGGACATGGGTTCGAGCCCTGGTCCGGGAAGATCCCACATGTCGCGGAGCAACTAAGCCTGTGCGCCACAACTACTGAGCCTGTGCTCTAGAGCCCATGCGCCACAACTACTGAGCCCGTGCACCACAACTACTGAAACCCACGCACCTAGAACCTGGGCTCCGCAACAAGAGAAGCCACCGCAACGAGAAGCCTGCGCACCACAACGAAGAGTAGCCCCCGCTCACCACAACCAGAGAAAGCCTGCACGCGGCAACGAAGACCCAACGCAGCCAAAAATAAAATAAATTTAAAATAAATTTTAAAAAAAAGAGTTTACCACTAATTCTCTCAAAACATGAAAAGTATGTGAAGGCACATCTACTCCATAATCAGTTCTACCACGTGCCAGGTTCTGGGGATGCAGACAAGCCAGACAGGGGTCTGCAAGCAGCTACACAGGATAGGCATTGGTCGCACCAACCAACCAATGTGGCATGGGTCTGAGCAGGTCTCCACCTGTAAGGCCACCCTGGTGTCTCCTGACTTATCTCTGAGGGTGGAGGTCTCTAAGCCCCCACTCCTCCTCCTGGAAGCCCTCCCTGATTTAGTCAGGCAGGTGCTGAACTGAGGTCTGTTGGTTCAGCCAGGTTATTCCCAGCTCAGGAACCCCCGCCAGGACAGCTCCAGGGCCTACAGGGTCTTCCACAGGCCTCTGGGGCTCTGAATGCCCTGCTCTCTACCTCCCACACCAGCTCTATGCTACTTCCTGCAACACCCCAGGCCTTTGCACAAGGGCCTTTGTCCCCTCTCCCCTGGGCTTTCTTACTCCAGCTCTTCACATGGCTGTCTTCTTTCCATTCCTCCAACTTCACCTCCTCAGACTGGCCTTCCATGACAACCGTGTTCTAGAAGGCTCCCCTACCTTGTCACTCCATCCCCTTATTTTTACTTGTTTTCCTGTCTACTGACTGTCTCCTCATGACTATGCTCTCCACGAGGGCAGAGGACCTATCGCTTTGCCCACCTGTATTCCAGGACCTCGGACAGCACCAGGCACTGGCCAGGGGCTCAGTGAGTACCTGTGAGAAGTCTGGCTCACTGTCCCACACTGAAGGGGTCTCTTTGGGGACATGGCGGGGGGGGCCAGGTGGAGATAATCAGACCCCTCATCCCCCTGCCTCTGCTGAGCACTGGCTGAACACCAGGCCCTTGACGTGTTCTATTTCTTCAATTGCACAGACACCCTGCAAGGTAGGGAGGTATTATTTATTACCTGCTAAATACATTCCCACCATGGTTGTATTCTCCTGTAGGAGGACAATTTGGTAATACTGGTATTGATATCAATCAAAACTTAAAATACACAAACCTTCAACCCAGCCATTCCAATATTGGAAAGTCACCCCATGCGAGATTCACATGTGTGCAAACGGGGTGCACATCCCAACACTGTACACAGGAGGCAACTGCTAGAAGCAACCTGAACACCTATCAATAAATCATGGTACATCTGTCAAAGGAATACAATGTGGCTGTTGAAAGAATGTCTCAGTATGAAACAATCTGCAAGATCGACTGCTAGGTGAAAATAAAGGGGACAGCCGAGTGCATGGTGTTCTCTTACTATCTGTATAAAAAAGTGTTGTAGACACATATATACATTTGCCTAGAAAATCTCTAGGAAGGTGGATAAGAAATTGTGACTACTGGTTACTTCTTGGGAGGCCAAATTGGGAAACAGGATGAGGACGTAAATAATTTTTACTGTAGACTTTCTTGAATTTTTATGCTACAGCTATTTTTAAATTTCTATTTATTTATTTTTGGAACAGAGAACAAAAATTTAAAAGGTGTAAAAAGACTGACAATAAAGTCTCTCTCCAACACCTGGTTCCCTGGCCACCCGATTCCTCTCCCCAGGGGTGACCACCGTTACTAATTTCTTAGTTGGATGGTAAACTCTTTCATTCAAATTTTTTTAAGATTAAGAAAGGTTTTCTGGGGCTTCCCTGGTGGCGCAGTGGTTGAGAGTCCGCCTGCCGATGCAGGGGACACGGGTTCGTGCCCCGGTCCGGGAAGATCCCACATGCCGCGGAGCGGCTGGGTGAGCCATGGCCGCTGAGCCTGTGCGTCCGGAACCTGTGCTCAGCAACGGGAGAGGCTACAACAGTGAGAGGCCCGCGTACCGCAAAAATAAATAAATAAATAAAAA
This sequence comes from Orcinus orca, assembly GCF_937001465.1. Classification (NCBI taxonomy): domain Eukaryota; kingdom Metazoa; phylum Chordata; class Mammalia; order Artiodactyla; family Delphinidae; genus Orcinus; species Orcinus orca. Next base: position 6,982,797 of record NC_064568.1, read on the forward strand.
TAAAGGTTTTCTAATTTTATTTATTTTTACATTTTGGCCATGCCGAGCAGCATGCAGGATCTTAGTTCCCCAACCAGGGATCAAACCCATGCCCCCTGCAGTGGAAGCGCGGAGTCTTAACCACTGGACCGCCAGGGAAACTCCAAGAAAGATTTTAAGGTGAGAGGGCATAGCTCACGCTGGCTGCTAGGGGGCCTTGGTAACTCACAGTTGAGGATGATCTGGGCGGCGCGGTAGAGCTCTAGATGGCACAGGAGGTCCAGCAGCTGCTGGACGGTGGCCTGCCGCATGCTCCACCACCACAGCAGCTCGCGCGTGATGCTCACGCCCTGCGCCCGCTCCATAGACTTGATCTTCCGCAGCTGGGTCAGGTCTGTGATCACATAGGAGGCTGGAAGGCAAGCAAAAAGGGATGCTTAGAGCCAGAAGGGCAGCCCCTCCACCAGAGGGTCACCATGCTGGCCCAGCTCTGTCTACCACAAAGCCGCCTGGCCCCATCCTACCTGAAACTCCACCAGGAGCTGGGGTCCACAGGCAGCCCAAGTCATTCAGTGCCCGTGGGGACCAGCACACTCACACTTTAATGTAAATGTCAACTTGGTTGCCACACAAGACTTAGGAGAAAGACCAATGGACGAGAGGGCCAGGGGCCTTGAGGTTTAGCTGCTTATTTGCTATGTGCAAGTCACTTCCCCAGTGGGATGGGAGGCTCGGTTTCCTCAACTGTAATAGAGAACTTGCCTTCCAAACAGAAGTCCCGTGTAGGCAGAGAGTTTTCTCTGTTCCGTTCACTGTTAGATCCTCAGAACAGGGAAGCGTGCCTGGCACAGAGTGGGGGCAGGGCCAGGACCAAAGTGAGGCAGGGGAGGCACCCAAGGCGCAAATTTGAAGGAGGTGCTCATTCTCAGGGCTGGTCCTGCACCTGTAGCAGCAGCCAGAGAGTAGGTGCCTCCTATAATTTTGCCTTGGGGGGCTTCCCTGGTGGCGCAGTGGTTGAGAGTCCGCCTGCCGATGCAGGGGACGCAGGTTCGTGCCCCGGTCCGGGAAGATCCCACATGCCGCGGAGCAGCTCGGCCCGTGAGCCATGGCTGCTGAGCCTGCGCGTCCAGAACCTGTGCTCCGCAACGGGAGAGGCCACAACAGTGAGAGGCCAGCGTACCACAAAAAAAAAATAAATAAAAAATAAAATTTTGCCTTGGGCATCTCATTCTCCTCAGCTCTAAGTCCCAGCCCTGGCAGGGGGAACTGAATGAATGAATGAATGAGTGAATGAACGAATCCACAGCCCACCATCCTCACAGAACTGCTATTAGGAGCAAGAGAGCTATGGATCTAAAAGCACTTTGCCAAGTCTGAAGCACTGTGCAATTTGCAGGGGGCTACTGTCCACAATACTAAAACTAATGCATTCCTTCTTTTCATTTTCTATTATAAAATGGTTGCTCATTAAAGAAAACTTGGAAAAACGCAGGGGAAAGAAGCTAATAAATTACACAGCATCCCACGAGGGTACTTTCCCTTCCGAAAGTCTCCCCACCACACGCACAGGGGTGCTTCTGGATCCAGTTAGTGCCAGGCTGTAAGTAAGACTGTGCATCCAGGCCTTATTTACTAACATTATACCATAAGCATTTTCCAAATTGGTACAAGCTCTTCATACATGGAATTTTTGAACGGTCACATAGTATTCTGCTGAGTTTCCTGAAGTGAGGGAGGCATTTTTTATTCCCCTAAACTAGGACTAAAATAATCGGACTTCAGTTCCAGGATTTCAGAAATCGTGGAGCAGGTATCTACGTGAACATCAAGTCATACATTCATTCAACAAAATATTATTGAGCTCCAGGCCTCTGAGAAGCTCTAGAGATACAGGGGTGAGTCAACCAGAAGCCCACGGAGCTTTTCTGTTTGAAAAATACAAACGTAAGTGAACTGAGTGGGGAAGAGGAAGACAAGAGACCACGCCTATGTAATGGCTTGAAGGCCAGGCTACAGTTTGAACCTGATCCTAAGAGCCACGGACACCAGGACACCATGGAAGACCTCAGAGCCAGGGAGGGACGCGATCATATTGTACAGTCCCTGTCCCTCTGGAGGAATGGGGAAGGTTGTGACAGCCTCCCACAGAGAGAAAGCCTCTGGGAGAAGTGCCCTGTTAGGGATGGGAAGTTCTTGAGTTGTAACTTTAGTCACTGGAAAGCCCAGGCCAGATTCCTGGTCCATGGGAAGTGATGTCAGCAGGGTCAGGGGCTGCCTCCAGCAGCAGAGAGAAAAGAGTAGAGGGAAGAGGAAGGAACCCCTTCCCCCCAGCCCTCCCTGCACAGGAGCTCTGTTCGTGGGCTCACCTCCCACGCTCCGAGGCAGCGTGATGTCATGGGAAGAACAGAAGCCCAGGGCCGCCCCTGGGGCTCCACTGCGGCAGCAGAAGCCAAGCCCAGCCCTCACATCTGTGGGCTGCATTTTTCCTCACAGGCAATGCAGGAGGAAGAGGAATTAAACCCAGAGGTGCCTTGCAATGTGGACGTTGTAGCTCCGTGAAAGTGGCATCTCTTATGGTGTTGACCTGCCAGCATTTAACATGACCCTTAAAACAGGGTCAAGACAAGATAGAGGTCTCAGGGGGATGAGTCACTGCCGAGCGCCCTGCTGAGTCCATGGCTCTTTGCCCAACACACACCAGTAATACCTGGTCGTTACGGAACATTTGGAAAACGGGAGAAAATCAAAGCCCCCGTGATCATCCCACTTGGAAGACCCCAAGAAAAGCACTGTTTATACTCTTGCTTCTAATCTTCCAGGTTTTTCTATTAGATATAAAAGTACATGCTTATGCCAGCAGGATGGTACAGTGGTGGGTTCAGGGCCCAGACTCTGGATTCTGAGGCCTGGGTTCAAATCTTCTCTCTGCTACTTACTTCCCACGTGCTTGGGGAACGCCCTTCACTTCTCGCCGTGCCTCAGTTTCCTCATTTGCAAAAGAGGAAAACAACAGCACCTGCCTCAGAGGTTGTTGTGAGGATTAGATTAGTTATATGTATAGAATAATATGTATGTGATATAAATGTTCACTGCAATTGTCAAGCCATCTACACTCTATGAAAACCTGCTTTTATCCCCAATGGTTAACACTATGTGGCAATCATCCCTCCTGGTCTGACTTCCTGAATCTTGCAGGACACAGTAGACAACCTTGCCCATCTTCAAAGCCCTCTGGAGCAGAGACACACAGCTTCCTGAAGTGATCCGCCCTCGCCCTCGGGTGAAACGCCCTTTGTCCAGACTAAACAGACTCTTTCCTGGTTGAGGGAAGGGGAAAGCGTCTTGTCCCTTAAGCCTCTCAGCAACTCATCCCCATTTTACAGATGAGGAAACTAAAAGCTCAGAGAGAGGCAGTCACTCGCCTGAAGCACACAGCTGGGCAGGGACAAAGCAGGCCTGTGCACAAAGGCTGGCACACGCATGAGACAGCAAGATGGAGAGCCGTCCAACAGAGGAAGCCCTGCCCCAGGATCCCTGGGAATACACCTTGGGTGAGTGAAGCTGTGAGAAGCCTGGTTTCCCCCAAGGGCAAAAATGAACGCAGCCACAATCATAGGGAAATGAGCAGGAGGGAGCCACATTATCTGCCAAAACTGTCAAATCCAAAGAGCGTGCGTATTTGTGGCTGTGTGCTTTTCTTTTTTTTTTTTTTTTTTGTGGCGGTACGCGGGCCTCTCACTGTTGCGGCCTCTCCCGTTGCGGAGCACAGGCTCCGGACGCGCAGGCTCAGCGGCCATGGCTCACGGGCCCAGCCGCTCCGCGGCATGTGGGATCTTCCCGGACCGGGGCACGAACCCGTGTCCCCTGCATCGGCAGGCGGACTCTCAACCACTGCGCCACCAGGGAAGTCCAGGCTGTGTGCTTTTCTGAATCACTTTATGGATTTTTCCACCTCCACTCCCCGGTATCACAATCAGCCCCAAGGGATGATCTCTTCTAAAACGATGCACATTATCTGTAATAGTCAAAGACTAGAATGTCATTTTAAAAAAAAAAAAAAAAGAATAAATTGTGGAATATGGAGTAGGATTTCTCAACCTAAAAAAAAAAAAAAAAAGACTCGCAGAAACCGAGGCTCTTTAGGACTGGAAGGACAATCACAGTCGCTTACTGTGCTGAACAGAAAACCATGGAATGCTGTGACTTGCCAAGGAGCTGCTACCTGGGGGGCACGGCTGGCTCCCAGCCCAGTGACCTCTGACCCAGCACGGAGAGCTGGCCAAGCATGGGCTCCAAGCCATCCCGTGTCCCCACCGTTCCCACATCCTTCAGCCCATCATTCATTCCAGTGGCACTGAGTGTCTGCCCACTGGCCGGGCACTGCCTCAGACACTGGGAATACAGGAGCAAACTAGATGCGTGATGTCCCTGCCCTCATGGCGCCGACATTCTACAGGGAGAGACAGACATAAACCAATAAGGAACAAGGTCAAAGCATGTTAAGAGGAATGAAGAAAATAAAACACGTTGATAAGAAAAAGAGGAAAGGGGGACAGGGTCAGCCTCTCAAACAAGGTGACATATGAACTGAGAAATGAAAGACTATAGCCCCCCAAAGACGTCAGTGTCCTAAACCCCGAAACCTGTGCATATGGTACCTTACGTGACAAAAGGGACTTTGCAGATGGCATTAAGTTAAGGATTTTGAGATGAGATTACCCTGGATTATCTGACTGAGCCCAGGGGTCCTTATCAGAGGAAGGCAGGAGTGTCCGATTCAGAGAAGATCATGACAGAAGCAGAGGTCAGAGGAAGAGATTTGAAGATGCTACCCCATGTCTTTGAAAGTGGAGGAGGGGCCACAGGCCAAGGGACGCAGGCAGCCTCTAGAAGCCAGTGAAGGCAGGGAAATGGATTCTCCCCTAGAGCCTCCAGAAGGACAGCTGCCCTGCCAACACCTTGATTTTAGGACTTCTGACCTCCAGAACTGTAACACAATAATGGCTGTTTTTAAACTATTAAATTTGTGGTAATTTGTTACAGCAGCAAGAGGAAACTAACAGAGACTAGAAAGCTAGCCACGTGGAGGACAGGGCGAAGAATGTCCCAGACAGAGGAAACAGCAAGTACAAAGGCCCTGAGTCTGGACCAAGGAGGCCAGTGTGGCTGGAGCAGGGTGGGCATGAGAGGGTGTTGGAGGAGAGGAGGTCAAAAGTCAATGGCACTCAGACTGTGCCAGACCCGGCAGGCCTGGTGAGGGATTTGGATTATAACCTAAATCACAATGGGCAGCTCCTGAGGACCTTGAACAATACTGGTGTCTCCAAGCCCTAAGGAGTCAGAGGTATTCTCCTCAGAGGATGTACAAATGCACATGAAGAGACGGCCAACATCATTAGGCATTACAGAAATGCTAATCAAAACCAGAGCAAGAGGCACGTCTCCAAGCCCTAAGGAGTCAGAGGTATTCTCCTCAGAGGATGTACAAATGCACATGAAGAGACGGCCAACATCATTAGTCATTACAGAAATGCTAATCAAAACCAGAGCAAGAGGCACGTCTCCAAGCCCTAAAGAGTCAGAGGTATTCTCCTCAGAGGATGTACAAATGCACATGAAGAGACGGCCAACATCATTAGTCATTACAGAAATGCTAATCAAAACCAGAGCAAGAGGCACTTCCCTGGTGGTCCAGTGGTAAAGAATCCGCCTTCCAATGCAGGGGACACAGGTTTGATCCCTGGTTGGGGAACTAAGATCCCACATGCCGCGGGGCAGCTAAGCCCGCGTGACACAACTACTGAGCCCACACGCCCTGCGGCCTGTGCGCCACAACTGGAGAGAGAAAACCTGCACAGCACAACTAGAGAGAAGCCCGAGTGCCACAGCAAAGAGCCCGCACGCCACAATAAAAAGATCCCGCGTGCCTCAACAAAGAACCTGTGTGCCTGCATCTAAGACCCGACGCAGCCAAAATAAATAAATAAATAAACAAACACAGCGAGAAACCACTTCTCACCTGCTCAGATGGCTACAAACTCAGAAAGACAGACGATAACAAGTGTTGGGGGGAGGGGACGTGGAGAAATTGGGACCCTCACACATTGCTGGTGGGAATGTAAAATGGTACTCGCACTTCCAAAAACAGTCTGACACTTCCTCAAAATGTTAAACGCAGAGTTACCCTATGACTCAGTAATTCCCCTCCTAGGTATCTACGCAAGGGAAATGAAAACGTAAAGGCACACAGAGACATACACAAATGTATACAGGAGCGTTATTCATAATAGCCAAAAAGTGGAAAGAACCCAAATGCCCATCAAATGACAGAAGAATAAATAAAATGCAGTATGTCCACACGATGGAATGTTATTCAGGAATAAATAAAAAGAAATTGGGACTTTCCTGGTGGTCCAGTGGGAAAGAATCCACCTTGCAATGCAGGGGACGCAGGTTCGATCCCTGGTCAGGGAATTAAGATTCCCACCTGCATTGGGGCAACTAAGCCAGTGCACCACAACTACTGAGCTCACGTGCCTCAACTAGAGAGACTGTTTGCCGCAAAACTACACAGCCCACGCGCCCTGCAGCCTGCGCGCCACAACTAGAGACGAGAAAACCCCGCACACCACAGCTAGAGAGAAGCCCGCGTGCCGCAACGAAAGATCCCACATGCCACAACTGAGACCCGATATAGCCAAGAAATAAATAAAATAAATAATAAATAAATCTTAAAAAAAAAGAAATTAAGCACTGATACTTGCTATGACATGGATTAACCTTGGAAACATGCTAAATAAGTCAGTCACAAAGGACTACATATTGTATGATTTATTCCATTTATATGAAATGTCCAGAATAGGCAATGCCTAAAGCTGGGGGGAAATGGGAGATGTGTGTGAGAGTGATGAGGGAGACAGCTGAGGGGTACAGGGCTTCTTTCTGGGGTAATGAAAATGTTCTAAGATTGATTTGGCGACGGACGCACAACTCTGCATATACTAGATGCCACTGAATTGTACACTTTAAATGGGTGAATTGCGTGGTAGGTGAATTATACCTTAATCAAGCTGTTTTTTAAAAAAAGTCATACACAGAGAACAGACTAGTGCTTGCCAAGGGGGAGGGGGTGTGGGGGAGGGATGGATTGGGAGTTTGGGATTAGCAGGTTCGAACTAATATACATACTGACAGAATGGATAAACAACAAGGTCCTACTGTATAGCACAGGGAACTATATTCAATAGTTCCTGTGATAAACCATAATGGAAAAGAATTTTTAAAAAGAATGTGTGTGTGTGTGTGTATATATATATATATATATATATATATATATATAAAAAACTGAATCATTTTGCTGTACAGCAGAAATTAACACAACATTGTAAATCAACTATACTTTAATTTTTTAAATTTTAGTAAAATAAAAATGAAAAGAAAGCCATAGGTGTGCCTTCTAAAATAGCCACAACATCCTAGAAACAGAAGTTGCTGTGGCCTTCACAATTGAGGCCAACATGGAAAACACTAGAGAGAGTCTCTTCCACAAACTGTTTGCCCACTGCTCAGGAAACAGTCGAAGTAGTTAAATCACAGATCATCTGAGCAAAGGGACACAGTGCAGTCTAGGAAATCAGATGGTGACAGACATTCTCAGAGGTGCCCTGACTTGTTACCAGGGACAGCCTCTGTGGGGAGGCTGAGGGGCAGGGAGGGGAAAGATATTTACTTTCCCCTCTGTCCCAGGGGCGTGATTTACACCATTTAACCTAGTACATGTTATTTTTTTCCACAAAAAAGTTAATAAAAATACACACTGAAAGTAAAAGCCTAAATCCATGTTGCTAAAGAATATTGCTTGGCAAGAAAAAATAATTGTGATATAGTTTAAGTGAAAAAAAGCAGGCTAGTAGAGTGTACAAAATGATACGATTTTTGGAAAACGTATATACATAAATAAATATGGTTAGTAAAAAAGACTAGAAGGCATAAGACACCCAGCACCCTGCTGGCACATAGTCAGAAGCCAATACATGTTAGCGGCTGCTGTTGTTATTATTACTATTGGCAACCAAATGGTAAGAATGGTATCCCTTATGGGGATATATATACACATATAGCTGACTCACTTTCTTGTACAGCAGAAACTAACACAACATTGTAAAGCATTTATACTCCAATAAAGATGTGGGAAAAAAAAGAATGGTATCCTTGGGCTTCCCTGGTGGCACAGTGGTTAAGAATCTGCCTACCAATGCAAGGCACACAGGTTCGAGCCCTGGCCTGGGAAGATCCTACATGCCACGTAGTAACTAAGCCTGTGCGCCACAACTACTGAGCCTGAGCTCTAGAGCCCGCAAACCACAACTACTGAGCCCACGTCCCACAAGTACGGAAGCCCGCGCACCTACAGCCCACGCTCCACAACGAGAAGCCTCCGCAATGAGAAGCCCGCGCACCACAACGAAGAGTAGCCCCCGCTCACCGCAACTAGAGAAAGACCGCGCGCAGCAACAAAGACCCAACATAGCCAAAAATAAATTCATTAATTAATTTTAAAAAAATACTCCCTCCAAATTAAAAAAAAAAATGGTATCCCTGAGTGGTGGAGTTTGAGCTACTCTTTATTTCCCGCAGTACTTTGCAATAAGAGTGTATTATTTTTGTGACTGGTTTAAAACAGGATTTCTGAACCTCAGCACTACTGACACTTTAGGCTGGATAGTTCTTTGTGGAGGGGGCGGTTCTGTGCATTGCAGGACGTTTAGCAGCATCCCTGGCCTCTACTCACTACATCCCCCAAGTTACGACAACCAAAAATGTCTCCAGACATCGGCAAATGTTCCCTAAGGGGGCAACATCACCCCTGGTTGAGAACTACTAGGTTAAAATATATATTATTTCCTCAAACTGGATGGATAAAAACATACATGTTCTTTTTATTATTATTCTTTCCACTGTACATAAATATTATATTCCCTTTGTACGAATGGTATATATCATAATCTCAATTTTAAAGAAAATATAGATATTACTTTAAAAATAAAGTGGCACCAGTCACATTGACTTAAAACATGAACCTGAGAATAACTGTTAACACTTCCTTAATACTTACAAGAACCTCTGACACATAGGTGTCAAGTGCTTTTTATACAATTTTCATTCCTCATAACCACCGCCAGTTTACAGATTAAGAAGCTGAGACTCAAACAGGTTAAGCAACTTGCCCAAAGTCACCAGCTGGATGTGGTGGAGCCTGGAAGGCGCCTGAGGACCACACGCGCAGCCTCCCCCAGGATGCCAAGCCCTCAGCCAATCACCAGGCACAAACAAACAAAATACACCAAGAAGTTACGATGTCCTGGCGGGGCCAGCCGCCGGGGTTCAGAGCCCAGTACGCCACTTAGCAACGCCATACCCTGGCCCCCCAAAGTAACTCTACCTTTAAAGCCGTTTCGTCGTCTGTTAGATGGGGTAAGAGAAATAGGCACTTTACAGGCTGTCGTGGGAATTAAATGAGATAATCGGTGTCAGGTGCTTACATCAGGGCCGGGCACACAGTAAGCACTAGTCACTGCTGAGAGCGATCATTTTCGGCTTTACTGTAAACAGCGAAGTCGAGCCAGTCATTACTTAGCGACAGACTAACAGCAGAAATCCTCCGAAATCACCTAACACCTTCCAAATGACCACAGAGAGGGGGCAGCGCCTGCCCGAGGGCACACAGTGAGGCCCGGGTCCAGAATGGCAGCACAGAGAGCCCCTAGAATCAGGACCCGCGTAAACAGGCGGGGAGGGGGTTTAGCGGGGTCGCAGGGGTGCCCACTCACCGAACTGCATCCAGTCCCACTCGCTCAGCGCGTCCATGTTGCGGCACAGGTCGTCCAGCACCCAGGCGGGCAGCTGGTAGATGTAGCAGGACATGGCCGGGCTCCGAGGGCCGGCGGGCCGGCAACGCAGACAACTGAGTCCTACGCGGCAGGACTCCGCTTCTCTACCGGCTGGCTGGTGGGTCCACCCAGCGCAAGGCCGCCGGGGAAGTGGGCGGGGCTGGGCTTGGGCTCTACTGCCCCCCAGCGGTCACCGGGGTCGCGACGCCTCCCGGCCGGCTGGACCAGTGGCTGCGAAACCAAGAGGGTCAGAGCCGCCAGGAGGGGAAACAGGCCCAGAGGAGCAAGGGAACACGGGCAAGTCCACACGGGAATTCAGCGGCAGTCCCAAGAGACCTTCTGAGTCCACCTCCAGGTCTTTTGGCCCTCTGCCACATACGATTCCTTCAAGAGCTAGTCTATTAATTACCTGCTATATGTGGGGCAATGTTCGAGGTGCTGGAGATGCATAAGTGGAGAAAACTTACCAAAGTCCATGTTTTCATGGGACTTACAATCTAGGCGGGGGTGGGAATGGGGGAGGAAACTAGCAACAAATAATAACAGCATTGAATAGGTAAGTTACATGAAATGCTAAAAGGTCAAAGTGCTGTGGCAGGGGGTGGGGGAAGGAAAGAAAAAGAGGAACGAGGTGTTCAGAGCGAGCAGGGGGAGGACTGTATTAAATAGGGTAGTCAGGATAGACTGATTTTTTTTTATAAATTTTATTTATTTATTTATTTATTTGGCTGCATTGGGTCTTCGTTGCTGCACGCGGGCTTTCTCTAGCTGCTACGAGCAGGGGCTACTGTTCATTGCAGTGCGTGGGCTTCTCACTGGGGTGGCTTCTCTTGGTGCAGAGCACGGGCTCTAGGCCAGCGGGCTCAGTAGTTGTAGCTCACGGGCTTAGTTGCTCCACAGCATGTGGGATCTTCCCGGACCAGGGCTCGAATCCATGTCCCCTGCATTGGCGGGCAGATTCTTAACCACTGAGCCACCAGGGAAGTCCCTAGACTCTGATTTTAAGGGCTAATATTTATTGAGCAGCTACTATGTGCCAGGGACTGTTCTAGGTGCTGGGGTTCCCTCTGAAGAAAAAAAGTACAAAATCCCTGCCCTGGAGGAAGACACACAATAAGCAGTAAAAATGCTAAATAAGTAAATAATTTAGCACTGTAGAAGGTGATAGGTAATGTTAGGGAATAAAAATAGATTATAGTAAAAGAGAGTAGAAGTAGCTAATTGCATTATTCATTGTCTTAGAAGGTGATAAATATTATTGGGGCAAAGCAGAATATGGTAAGAGGAACTGGGGGGCAAAGTGAATTATTGAATAGGGTAGAAGGAGAACATAATCACTAGTATTTATTAAGCATTTATGATGGGCAAACTTCACCAAGGTTGTTTTACTTACTCCTCACAATGACCTTATGTGTTACCCCCACTCTACAGATGAGGAAACTGAGGTACCGAGAAGTCAAATAACTTGCCTAAAATCATACAGGTACAAAGTGGCAGAGCTGGGATTTGAACCCAATCCGTCTGACCACTAGCTACAAGCTGCCTCGTTATTGCAATAACTACCGTTTATCTATACCTACAATGTGCTTTGCATAAATCATTTTATGTAACTCTCATAAGCCTATGCTTTTACACAGAAGTAAATGGGTTCCAAGAAGTGAGGCAGTATCATCTAAGGCACATAAGCAACTAGAGCACCACTTTGCAGCTGCAAACATCAGCTATGGAAAGAAGAAGGAAACTAAAAGGAAAGTGAGCAGCCCTGAGAACAAGCCCCATCTCTGCTACCAACAGGTTTTGCGACCCTGGACAACTCATGTCACTTCTCGAGCCTCACTTTCCACATCCTTAAAGTGGGACTAATCATTCCTCCTGCTTAGAGCTGTGAGCGAAGGAAAAGGATTAAATCAATTTACACAATTATAAACAGATTAGTTTATAAACAATCGCTCATATATTGATTAAATCAATTTAGACAGGGTCTTCCTTGCACAGAGAATGCGATCCAAAAATGGTAGTCGCCATTGATAATATTGAAAAAGCGCCCACTGGCCTTGGGGTCCTATTGGGATTTGGGTCCTAGTTCAGTCACTGTCTCTGGCTCTTCATCCTTGAGCCAGTTTGCAGTTTTTTCTTCTGTAAATTGGGTATCCTGCTCCACCCACTTCGAAGGATTTCTGTGAAGTTTAAACAGACCCCAAAATGCTCGGGGTAAACTGTAAAGTGCTGAGCCCCACAAGGAATCACTATTATGTGAGTGTACCTCCTTGGTGTTTGACATGGGGTGCATTCCAGCGCTCCAAGACTGCTTTTCAGGGCAAGTCTCATGTTGCAGCAGTGGTTGAAGGAGGAATTTGAGGTAGAAGAGCTCCAGGAATGGTCTGACGGAGGCTGAGTGGAAAAAGCACCTACATCCCAGGTGCAAGGGGCAAAGGAGGATAAGGGTCCTTCTTTTTCTCTCCTCTATTTGTAGAGTCCCGGCCTGCTTTCCCCTTTGCTGCAAGCACAGAGCCGCTGTCCCTTGTAGTGCTTCTCCCCTAGGGCCAGGGGACCTCTTCCCCTTGGTGAGGCTTTATAACCACAGAAGGTTCGCAACAGCCTTGGCCCGTCCAGGAGACAGGTAGGCCGGGCAGCCCCTCTCTCTCTGCTGCCTCCTCCGGCCCCTGGTTGCAGTGTTCCTTCTTGCCCAGCTCCAGGGCTTGCGACCTGAGTCCTAGGATTCTTTCCTGCAAAGACGATTGAGTAGTTCTGGGCCTAAGCAGGCCATCTTAGGCACACATCTTTGTCCCCATTCTTTAGAATATGTTCTTCAAAGTAAGGTCTTTGCTATCACTAATTAACAGAGTTGCCACTCACCTATCAAGTACCAGGCATTTAACGCATATTATCTGGGGTCCCCACAATGACCCTACAGGGTAGGTTTATCATTCCCATTCTACAGATGGGGAAACTGAGGCTCAAGTCAATTGTAACTTGTCCAAGCCAAACTGGCCAAGTGACAAGATTCAACCCAAGTCTGATTCCAAAGGGAGGGCTCTTTGTGCCCTATTATATCACCTCACCCTGAAAAATTTCCTGTGATCCTGCACACATGTCTTCTCCTAATTCGCTTTTCCGTGACCAACAGCCTCCACACCAGGATGTTAGAAACAGTTATTGAGGCCGAATGTGGTTAGTGATATAGTGTGCCATTTTGACCTGTTCATGTTTAATTCCCTTGAAGTTACAATCAGAGGTTTGCAATCCCTGCTACACCTTAGAATCAATCATCTGGGAGCTTTAAAAAGACTCTACAGGCCCAGCCCTACCTCCAACCAGAGATCCAGGCACGATTGTTCTGGGCTGGGACTCAGGCGCTAGCATTTCAAAAAGCTTCTCGGGTAGTTCTACTTATGTGCCAGCAGAGTTGAGGACCCATGTGACATCAGGAAGATGGGCACGAAGGAAGGCTGATGAAAAGGAAATAACCACAGTAAGTGTACTTTGCACATATTTTTTCTTTTCTAATAAAAATAACGTTATTGGTTTTTCTGATAGTACATGATCACTGTCTGAAAAAAGGAGTGAATTAAGAAAAAACCCAGGGACTTCCCTGGCGGTCCAGTGGTTGGGACTTGGCCTTCCAAAGCAGGGGCTGCGGGTTCGATCCCTGGTCAGAGAGCTGAGATCTCACATGCCTCGTGGCTAAAAAAACAAGACATAGAGCAGAGGCAGCATTGTGGCAAATTCAGTAGAGACTCGGAGGATGGTCCACATCAAAAAGAGAAAAAACCCAGTCCTAGCCTTTCTTCCTCCTGTAGAGGGGAAAAGCCAGTTCCCCCTTCTGTGTTTCTCCTTACCTTTGTAAGCCAGCAGGACCCTATGGGGCCTTCCCAGAACAGACAACCCGCACCCCTGCCACCCCCAGCATCCTCTGCCTCTCTTTTGTCTGTAGAAAACCTTTAGGCCCCTAGGCCTTCCTCGAGTTCCAGAGAGTGAATTTAATCAGCAATGTGAGAAAATGCAGAAAGAAAGGGGAACAGTCAAGCATGACAAAACAATAACAGTTTAGCCATTAAACAAAGTTGAGGACTTTTAGCTCCTCCTCAAGGGCTATAGGTAATATTCTGAGCCAAATTCTTTGAATGGTTTTGCAGATACTAAAACCCCCACCGGGTGGAAGAAGTTAACCTTACACTGCCCACAAGCACGTAGACCCCAGACCAGTTGGGACCAGAAGGTTGATGTTGTTGACTCCCAATTATCTCATCCCCAACCAATCAGAAGAGTGTCCACTAGCTGACCACACACCCCACAACACCCCCTCCCTCACACTGTCTTTAAAAACCTTTTCCCAAAAGCCTTCGAGGAGTTCAGGGTTTTTGAGCACTAGCCACCTGGACTCCTTGCTTGGCGCCCTGCAATAAACGCTGCACTCCCCTTCACCACAACCGGGCGTCAGTAGATTGGCTTTACTGCACGGGGCAAGCAGACCCAAGTTTCGTTCGCCGACAGTATTACACACAACACGTCACTTCTGACACTTCTGGTCACCAAATGGAGGAGAAGGGGTAGTTTCCCCACAACAAGCAATTCTCTGTGACACCAGCTGGGTGTCCTACAATTAAACTTAATTCTAACACTATCTACCTGGAGATAAGTGTCAGATCCCACAGGTTAAGGGCTCAGTTCTGCAAGACTGCCCTCAACCCCGCTTCAGTTGCCAGTCCCAAGTAGTAGGTCCCCAGGTTACCTATAACTTCCGTCCAACTTGGCTACAAATCAGAGGTTCCCAGGACCCCTCCTCAAGTTCAATTAAGTTGCTAAAGTGACTCACAGAACTCATGGAAACACACTTACCAGTTCATTAAAGGCTATGACAAAGGACTCAGATGAACCGTCAGATGAAGAGACACACAGGGTGAGGTCTGGGAGCATGCCAGGCACAGGACCTTCTGTCCCGGTGGAGTTGGGGTGCATCAACCTCCCAGTGTGGGTGCGTTTGTCCCCCTGGAAGGTCTCTGAACCCCCTACTTTGGGAGTTTATGGAGGCTCCGTCAAGTAGGCATGATCAATTATGAACCTCATTTTCAGCCCCTCTCCCTTCTCTGGAGAAGGCTGGGGCGGGCTGAAAATTCCAAGCTTCTAATGATGGCTTGGCTTTTCTGGTGACCAGACCCCATCCCAGAGTCATCCAGGAGCCCACCAGAGTCCTCTTGTTAGAACAAAAAGGTGCCGCTAGTGATCTTATCACTTAGGAATTTACAAGGGCTTTAGGAGCTCTGTGCCAGGAACTGGGGCAGAGACATAGCTATATCTATATCTATATGTCTATGTCTATATATCTATATCTATTCCATTATCTCAATTATCTCAGAGAGAGAGACACAGAGAAAGAGAATGAACACCTTCCCATAATTTCATCCTGGATAGGCCACCATTATTAATACTTTGCTGTATATACTTTCACATATTTTTAGACCTCTATAAAATTAATTTTTTTTTTTTTTTTTTTTTTTTCGGTATGCGGGTCTCTCACTGTTGTGGCCTCTCACGTTGCTGAGCACAGGCTCCGGACGCACAGGCTCAGCGGCCATGGCTCACGGGCGCAGCCGCTCCGCAGCATGTGGGATCTTCCCGGACCGGGGCACGAACCCGTGTCCCCTGCATCGGCAGGCGGACTCTCAACCACTGCGCCACCAGGGAAGCCCTAAAATTAATTTTTAATATAAAAAATTTTAAAACAATTTTCTGTAAATGTTTTTCAATTAATAATAGTTTTTCATGTCCTTAAATAAGCATCTACCTTTTCCTTTTTAACAGTTTATTTGGGAGCACCATACTTTATTTGGCCAACTTCCTATTAATGTACATTTATTTCCAGTATTGGGGTCTGTTCCAGAGGGGTCTGCTTTCTCATCTACAGGAAGGGTAGGGAAGTCCTAAAGTCTATCAAGGAAAACCATAAACCAATAGTTGGAAAACTGCTACCCCGAGGACACACCAGACCCCCCTCCAAATTCCCCCCACTCTCTGCATTTGCTCCAGGACAGGGTAATCCAGAACTGCTAGAATAACCCTCCCCTTTAGTTCCCACCTGATGCTTCTGAGCACTGGATAACTGCAGCATGAGTTCTCAATATTCCCGCATTGGACCGGGGTATCTGATCACCCTCCTCCAGGTGAAGAATGTCATCTCATGTCCTCCCTAGAAAACTGCTGCTAGGCTATCCTTTGCCCAATTAACTCTCCTTCAATTTATCTGAGGATAAAATGGTTCGCTATGATTTCCTCTGGGTTTTTCAGAAGCATTTGCAGGGCCAGCCCAGTCCTCAAGAACTCAACTTCTCCCAACTGGAACAAAACAATCTTCTGTGTTTTCTACCTGAATACGGAGAGAGCGTATTGCTATTTAGTGTAAGTTAAGCCAACTCGTACTCTCCTGAGGTTTCACGTTCCAAACTCTGAAACTAGTTTTGTGGGTTTCTCTCTCATTTACCTATCCAGTATTATTGCCCCTTTTGGTTATCACCACAAGTATATTTCATTCTTCTGTGATCTGCCAATGGATTACTGGGTATGTGTGGTGATGGGGGAAAGTCCCCAGGAAAATGTTCTGTTGGGGCAGGGAGCTTAGGTGTGCTGACAGAATGGGGAAACGGTGAAAGGGTATCAGGCAGCTCAGTGACTAGCATAGAGTAGGGCTGAGGTGCCAAGAACAGGATACAGAAACCTAGCATGAAAGTATCTGAAAAGTTCACTGGTGTTCCTATTTCAAGAATGCAAAACACTGGTATCTATTTCACGGCCTTAGTGAGCTGAGTACCCTGTTGTTGTTGTTTTTATCACATTCTCAATATAAGTCCTGGTGAGATATTAACCACTTGTTTTTTAATAGACTACTTTCTAGAGCAGTTTTATGTTCACAGCATAATTGAGAGGAAGGTACAGGATTTCCTATATACGTCCTGGCCCCACCCCCACCCCCACCCCCCCCCCCAACAAAGTCTCCTTTCCATTATTAACACCTGCCCCTGCCAGGGTGGTACCTTTGTTCCAATTGATGGACCTACACTGCTACATCATTATCACCCCAAGTCTACCGTTTACCTTAGGGTTCACTTTTGGTGTTGTACATTATGTGGGTTTGGACGAATTTATAATGATATATATCCACTATTATAACATCAGACAGAATAGATTGCTCTAAAAAATTCTGTGCTCCACCTATTCATCCCCCCCTCTCCCCCTACCCCTTATTATTATTATTTTTTTTGTGTGGTACGCGGGCCTCTCACTGTTGTGGCCTCTCCTGTTGCGGAGCACAGGCTCCGGACGCGCAGGCTCAGCGGCCATGGCCCACGGTCCCAGCCGCTCCTCGGCATGTGGGATTTTCCCGGACCGGGGCACGAACCCACGTCCCCTGCATCGGCAGGCGGACTCTCAACCACTGCGCCACCAGGGAAGCCCACCCTTACCCGTTTTAATTTATCATTTATTTTTAACAAAGATGACAGTATTTTTTTTTAATTTTTATTTATTTATTTTTGGCTACGTTGGGTCTTCGTTGCTGTGCGCGGGCTTTCTCTAGTTGCGGTGAGCAGGGGCTACTCTTTGTTGCGGTGCATGGGCTTCTCATTGCGGTGGCTTCTCTTCATTGTGGAGCAGGGGCTCTAGGTACACGGGCTTCAGTAACTGTAGCACGTGGACTCAGGAGTTGCAGCTCGTGGGCTCTAGAGTGCAGGCTCAGTAGTTGTGGTGCATGGACTTAGCTGCTCCGTGGCATTGGGATCTTCCTGGACCAAGGATCGAACCCGTGTCCCCTGCATTGGCAGGCTGTCTACTTTCACTTACTAATATGCATTTAAATTTCCTCCGTGTCTTTTCACGGTTAACAGCTCACTTCATCTTAATGCTGAGTAATATTCCATTGTATTAGAGTTATTCCATTATATCACAGTTTATGTGTTCATTCACCTACTAAAGGACATCTTGGTTGCTTCCAAGATTTGGCAATTATGAACAAAGCTGCTGTAAACATCCATGTGCAAGTTTTTGGACATAAGTTTTCAACTCCTTTGAGTAAATACTAAGGAGCACAATTACTGGATGGTACGATAAGAATATGTTTTGTAAGAAATCACCAAACTGTCTTCCAAAGTGGCTGTACCATTTTGCATTCCCATTAGCAATGAATGAGAGTTCCCGTTGCTCCACATCCTCACCGGCATTTAGTATTGTCAGTGTTCTGGATTTTGGCCATTCTTTTTTTTTTTGGCCATTCTACTAGGTGTGTAGTAGTAACTCACTGTTGTTTTAATTTGCAGTTCCCTGATGATATATAATGTGGAGCATCTTTTCATATACTTAGTTGCCACCTGTATGAGGTGTCTGTTACGGTTGGTTCTATTTTCATGAAAAAAAAACAAAAACAAACCACCTGTGTTCCAACTGTGAATGCTTTTTTTCTTAATACTTTTCTGTAGAGCTTAAATTTTTTACAGTGATATTTCATTTTTACAAGAAAAATAAAGCTAAAAGAAACAAAGTTTTAAACAAAATCCAGTGCTGGAAAGAGAAGGGACTGAGAATGAAAGCAGGTTTCTTGCCTTTGTCCATCCACCTCCCCACCCCCGCCCCGCCCCCCTTAAGCCTTTAAGCAAACATGGCCTTCACAGCTCTCCAAGAAAGAAGAGCCTGGCAAATGACACCACCACACCTTACCTATTTCTTTTACTTAGCACCATTTAATGTATCCAAAAAAGCTTTTTTTTAAGTCAAAATAGATAAGATCACAGTTTCTTAAAAGTAATACATTTAATACATTCTTAAGATTTCAAATGAGTACATACATGCTATAGGTTTTCAATCTTCCTTGGACAACACAAAAAACACAGTACTCAAATTGCAAGTTTTGACAGGAACATGAAATCTCATTTTGACACAAAGACAGGTTTAAAAAATAATAAAACCAACACTGAACTAATTGAGCACCAGCAGGCTTCCTTAAATCTCCCATCCTATCCCACTTTCAAAATCATATGGCTGCCTCTGTACCAGCATTTCTTCTTCCCTACCCAACAATTCGACAAAAAAGTTAGATAAAAAATTACAGGTGTGTCACTGAATGAGTACCACAACAGGCTAAAGAAAAAAAAAAAAGCCCATTTACTTGCTGAATGTTGAAAGAGGAGGATAAGATTAGGTGGGAAAACTGTATGGCGTTTGATTCATTCGCTTCACTCTGATATCAGAGCATAGGAACTGTGCTCAAAGGGACTAATAAAGATGCCAAGAAATAGCCCAACGTTATTTATAAAAGGAAGGCTGCACTCATGTCTGTGAAGAGCTTATAATACCATGGAAAAATATTTAAGTTATAAAGTTAAATGAGAAAGTAGAATACAAAACTTTATATTCAGTATGATCTCAACTACTACATAAAACCAAGCCAAAAAAAGGCTAAAAGTTCAAAATGTTAAGTTAGTGGTTGTATTTAAGTAGTGTACCTAATTGGATCTTTTCTCTTCCTTTACTTTTCTGTCTCTTCCAACACTTTCTCTACTGGAGAGTTTTGTTTTTAGTTTTTTGTTTTTTTTAACGATTAGCTACCAAAGAAGGAGGCCTGATAGAAGTATTGAATTTAATGAATTTAAGTCCAGCCTATCGGAAAGGATCTGTACATGTATAAAATTAGAAAACATTCCAGGCTACCCGCTGAATCCACAGTGTGTTAGCAGTAACTTCCAAGAGGCTGGAGGGCTTTGTCCTCTCCTCCAGGCAGGTGCAAAGTGTCACCAGATCCCGCCTGATGAAAAATTGCTGAATCGAACAAAAATGTCATGGATTTACAAAAAGGAACAGAAGTACCCACATGTGGCAAAAACCTATTTATAGTACAGGAGTAGCTCTTTTTTTTTTTTTTTTTTTTTGCGGTACACGGGCCTCTCATTGTTGTGGCCTCTCCCCGTTGTGGAGCACAGGCTCCGGACGTGCAGGCTCAGCGGCCACGGCTCATGGGCCCAGCTGCTCCGCGGCATGTGGGATCTTCCCGGACCGGGGCACGAACCCATGTCCCCTGCATCGGCAGGAGGACTCTCAACCACTGTGCCATCAGGGAAGCCCCCCCCCCTTTTTTTTTTTTAGGAGTAGCTCTTTAATACTATGATTAAACAAGTATCTCCTATCTTCTGTGCACATAGCAAGTTTCAAAAAAGCTATCATCAATAAGAACTGTAGAAAGCTAATCCTGGCTTAGAAACAGAAATAAAACAGCTCTGCAACAACAGTGGGCAGAGAAAAGCCACAACTTAGAAAATTATAAAAACTGCTTTCTATAAAATTGATGCCCTTTAAAACATTTGTTTACTGTATATACTTTAAGGTCCCCACTACCACCCGCCCTCAAAAAAAAGGGTGAAAACCTCTAACACTTTCTACCAAAGTAGCCACTGGTTTGTTCATTCAATAAACACTGAGGGAAGGCTCATAACGTGCGAGGCACTGGAGTCTCAAAGAGCAGACTGCTATGCCCCTGCCCCAATGACATCTTGGTCTCTCAGTGCGGGACGCAGGGACATCACCAACCACAATACAGGAATGAAAAGCAGATGTCACTGCTTTCCTACAACTCAAGAATAAGCTACAATTCTCACTCAATTACTTACACAAAAGTCCTTACACAGAAACTTTCCTGACTCACTAGGAGGCAAAAATGCAACTACTTTACCTTCATAAATACTTCTAGAAGGGACAGGCATTAAATTACATTTTGTGATATTTGCCCTTAAACATCACAGCGCCCAGTAGTGAGGTCAGTTAACTTTCTTTTAAGCAATGGAGCTTTTTGACTCCAAGAATGAGACACTTTGAAGCCGAGAAAAAGTGAGCAGTCCTAGGTCTAGATCAAGACTTGTCAGGACTGTCAAAAGCAGAGACCCAGGAGTGTAAATTTCAATTAAAATCTTCAGTCTCCTCTGCCATCCGCTGATTTTCAATATGCTCCTGGGTCAACCGCTCCAGGTCCTTCCACACATTTGGGTGGTCCTCCAAATCTTCGTAGAGGGATCTCGCAATGTCCAGTCTCCTGTAATCCTCAGGCTTGACTAGGCTTCGCACAACCTGGAGGCAGCGCTCTTTCAGGGTGTACACTGTAAGGGCAGAAAACCGACTCTCAGCAGCAGACTCAGGCCTGAGGACAAGGGCTGAGTGAGAGGCTTTGCCAACCGTGGCAATTACATTTGCAACAGCTGGACCTCGCTTTGGACAAAAAAAGTGAGTACATGGGTTGTGGCAGAGTGTAATGTGATGGCCGCAACAGACATCTCACAGTATTCATGACCCTGTGTAGGAAATTTCCTCGGGAGTGGGCTGGGCCTGGGATGTGCTTTAACTAACTGAATGTGGGCACAGTGACGCAGTGGCGATTCTGGGTCTCAGCCTTAAGAAGCCCTGGCAACGTTCGCTTTTACACTCTCAGGAGCCCTGAGCTACCCAGCAGGAGAGACCATACAAAGAGGGCCAGGCCCTGAGATGACCCAGGAGAGAGGCCCAGGCCCCAGCCAACCCGCCAGCAGAAGGCAGTGATTACCAGTGAGCAGAATAACCACCGAGCTGAGCTCTGCCCCGGCTGCAGAATTATAAACAAATAAAATGGTTGTTGTTAGGTTGGGGGTAGCTGTCACACAGCAACAGATAACCAAAGAAGTGTGTAACTGGGTTTTGGGGGAACTCAAATCCTATTTTAAACTTACCGGGGAACTTACTCTTTAAAGGTCTCCTTTAAGGCAAAATTTCCTACATTTAACTTACCAGTGCTCCCTTCTGTATACCCACTGCCTGAAAGCAGGATCTAAATGCACATACTAGTTTGAACCCTACATACACATACTCGTTTGAAGCTGCAGGTATTTGGGTTTTTTTAACCCAACAGATCATCAGTTTCTAAGGGTTCAACCTAATAAAATCACTTGAGTTTTAAACAAGTGGTAAGCTGTGAAGCTAATGTTCAATGTGGTGATTCTTCTTAAAACCCCTGATTGACACAGTGACCTTGACTGGGTTAAATTACACTGAAAGATACAACACTAGAAGTCAATAAATAAGCCATGATATCTCATTCTCTACACCTTTTTTTCTCCTGAGACTCCAGGGCGTAATTCTGCTCCACAGCGAGCGAAACAAAATGCATTCATAATTCTACAATCAAGTATTTTAATTTAGCCCACCCTTGACCAGCCCAAAGAGCTTCTGAGATACCACGACATCTTTGTCCAACATACAGCATACAAGTAAATTACTTCCACTTTATTCATGGTGGAGAATAGGACACAGAAAGGTTGGATACCTTGCTCAGCATCAGGCAAAAATCACTAATGACTGGGCTCCTTCAAGTGGCCTATCCTCTACTTAGGATACAACAGCCTATCTTTTTAAAAAGTAAGATGGAACATCAGTACCTGGCAGTGTGATGTTTGCAAAAATAGGCTGTCCATCAACATTGAGAGACGGCACAAACAGCTCAGTCTGGTTAACTAGGAGCCCATCAGATGTCCCAGCATCTCGGAAGAGCCAAAGATGACCTGTTCAGACAAGCAAAGGTTAAGGAGCCACACACCTATTTCCTTCATCTCCTCACTCTGACACTGAAAATATCTACCTCTCATTCTGCTTAAATACCATACAAAGCCATTCCAATAATGTTATTTTATTTAGTCCTCACAAAAGATCCAGGTAAAGATGAGAAAAAAAGGTCTGAAAATGCCAAGTGACTTGCTCAAGGCAACAGGGACAGTAAGGAGAAGGGCAAGTATTCCAGCGAGGCTCCAAAACCCAGGCCCTTTCTGCTATCTTGGTGCAAAAGCAAAGTACAGGAACTGCAAATCACACCAAAGGCTGCAAACTAAAAGGAGAGAAAAGGTCACCAGCTCCTCAGAACTGTGCTTCTCAAAAGCAAGAAGATACAAAAACATCACGTTGAAAGAAAAAAGCCAGACAGAAAAGGGTACTTTCTGTAGAAAGAGATAAAATTAGTCAATGGTGTGAAAAATCAGAAGAGTGAAAGGGGTAGGAGAGAATTTTCTGGGGTGATGAAAATATTCTAATCTGTAACTTGATCTAGATGTTGTCAAAACCCATCAAACCCTAAGACATTTGTATTTTACTCTATGTAAATTATACCTGAATTTAAGAAATAAACACATGCAAAAAAAAAAAAGAGAGAGAGAGAGAGAGAGGGGCACTTGGAAGGAGACAAAATTCCAGGGCTAAGATTCTGTTTAAGGAGGGAGGAGGCTGCCTCAGAATAAAAAACAGCATGTGTTCCTGGGGCATAAATTTACTTGAAGATTTGGTGGGAAAATTTAAGAAATGTAAAGTAGGAAGTAATTTTTTTTTCTTGTAGTAACATATACATAAAATTGACTATTAACCATTTTTAAGTGTACAGTTTAGTATCGATAACGTTAAGTACATTCACGTGGTAATTTTTTTTTAATGTTTATATTAAATCAGGCACAGATAAATTTTGGAGAAGAATACAAAATTCACACAATTTCCTAGATAAAATAGGAGACTACAGAAATGTTAATGCCTGGAAGAACTGCGTTGTTCCTCATTTAATATTAGCAGAACTTCGGTGTAAAAGTTTGAAGAGCATTATTGAGTAGGCGACCCTCAAGGAAAAAAGATCCATTAGGATCCTCCGAGGAAGAGAGTGAAAATTTAGCAAGCATTAACTTCTCTTCTTGAAAACCAAGGGAAGATTACTGCCACTTTATGCAGTAAGGCCTAGACAGCCCCAACCTGGGTTATTACAACAGTTTCCTAACTGCTACCAGTACTCTTCCCCCTCCAAACCACTTTGCAACCTGGGTAAGCTTTTCAGTATTAAATCAGGCAATGTCATTTCCCTGCTTAAAAACTTTCAATGGTCCCCATTTCCCTAAGGGTAAGACCACCTTTCAGACTTCCTCTCCCACCATTCCATACCCTCTCCCCTTTCCCAGGCTCCAGGTGTTAGCCCATGCTGTTCACTCTGCCTACAGCTCTCCACTCGGGTCTTGGGTTAGTAAGATCCCATTCATCATGCAGGATTCCCTTTCTTCTCTGCGAAGTTCCAACTCAAAGCACACACCCCTCCCTTTCACTGAGCAGGTGCCCTGCTGTGCTCCGTTCCTATGGCAGCAATTATGACACTGGCTTGTTCTTAACTACTTATGCATTTGTCTCGTCTCCCCCACTTGACCGCGATCTCCATGAAGGCAGGGACCCTACGCGGACGTGGCCCGCTGGGCACATCGGAGAATGTGGGATTCTCCCATTCACGGACTGAACAAACGGGCGTGAGGGATGGAATACACGTGGGGTCGATCATCAAATGCAAATTATGCACTCTTAAAAGAAGAATGATCTGTCACTAGCTGCGTCTACTTGGATCTGTCACAACCTCTCTGGGGCGTCAGTTTCTCGAGTGTAAAATGGTAATAATAATGACAACAGCACCTGCCTCTCCGGATGGGGCAGGAATTCGGTGAGATCGAGCCACCGTTATCGTTGCTATCAGGCCTAGAGCGCTGGGCAGCGCGCTGGGCACAGCTCAGCACCGGGCTCGTTGAGGCCAGGACAAGGGGGCGGCGCGGCCGGGCGCGAATGGGCGACCGCGGCCCGCCTACCTCGGTAGCTATGGATGCGGCGGCCCGTGCCGGGGGGCAGCGTCGGGTAGGGCTGCGGCTCGCCGTCGAAGTTGAGCCACACGGGCAGCACCACGCGCGGGCTGCGGTTGCAGAAGATGACCTGGGACGGCTCGCGAGTGTTCACTGAGCGCAGCATCGGCCGCGACCGCCCAGCCTCCATCTCCTGCTGGGAGCCGGGCTCCTCCGTGTGGGACTATTACGAACCGCACTGCTCCGCGTCCGCCTCCTCCGCGTCCGCCTCCTCCGCGTCCGCCTCCTCCGCGTCCGCCTCCTCCGCGTCCGCCTCCTCCGCGCCGGTCTCTGCCTCTTCCGCGTTCCCCGCCCTCCCGAGCATTACCTCCCGGAGCCAGAACTACCCGGGCCTAGCCGCCTTGGGATTCGTTGGCCGCGCGGGGCGGGGCGGGGCGGGGCGGGGCGTGCGTGCGCGTCCCCGGCAGGCGTGCGTGCAGTTTTCGCGCGCTCTCGGTGGGGGATGGAATACAGCCTGGAAGATGGCCGGCTTGAGGCCGTGCGCATGCGCAGATGGATCCCCTGAGGATTGAGGGTCCCGCTTTCACGGAAGCGGGCGGAGGCGTTAAGCCGTCCTGTGCCAGGATTTCCCCTGTAATTTGGATTCTCGTACCTCTCGTACGTTTCTTACACAGCGTTTCTTTAGTTTCATTCATTGTCTTAAGACCTTCATGGTTTTTGCCATATTCTCCCTACCTTCTGCACTATTATTTATTTACTAATTTTCTCATTGATCAAGTTTGTTTTGTCTCCATTTTGGGTCACAAAATTTGAGTTTTGTACAGAAAAGTAGGATAAAGTGAAATTTTCCCAGTCCCCCCAGCCACCTAGAGAGAGTCCCTGGAGGCAACAGGTAACATGTTTTTTTGTCCTTCCTTTCAAAATTATTCTATGCATACGCAAGCAATTAAACACATTTGAGAAGAAATTTTATATCACTACCATCAATGGAAATTCTTTATCATTTGCCATAGAAGAATACAGTGGAACGAATTTAAAGAAAACAAAACAACAGTTACTAAACTTTGTTCTCTGTAAAGGCTCTGAGCCTGCGTGCGTTCTGTTGGTTCAAAAGTCAGCCAAGTGTTAAATGTTAGATACCGAGTGTTAGTTGTCAAACCAACTTCCTTCCCCCTGGACATAATCAGAAAGATTTCCTTTAGGAAACTGAAGAGAGAATAAACTTTCACAATTCAGTCTGTGTGCCCTCTGAAATTCACACCCACCTGGGTTCTCATTCCAGGTTTAGCTTCAGATATGAGATATCTCTGAGCCTTTAATTGCTCATCTTTGAAAATGGCATTTTTAAGAAGTACCTATGTCATAGGAGTGTGGATTAAGTGGAAAAGTGTTCAGTGCCTAGCACATAGCAAGCACTCTGCAAATAGCAGCAGTTACTATTTATAAAGATGAGTTAAAAACACTGTCTCTACCCTCAAAATACTACTGGGCTACTGGGAAAGCACAGGACATGTAGACTGATTTGTTTTCTTTATTGTGGTTGATGTAGGACATGTAGTTTTATTATTGGTTATACCAGTAAAAGAGCAAGTGGAAGGTGACTAGCTGATCTGAAAAGAATCAGGTAAATCTTCATTAACCCCAGGAGGGGTTAACATCTGAGACGAACTTTGAATAAAGCCTAGGAGTTCTCCCTTCCCAACTCCCATCATACAAATATCTAGCCTGGGTGTCAGATCAGGCATCATGCCCATCGGGGGACTAGGCAGACCCCGCAGCAGGCACTGATTCCCCTATCCAGTTTGCTTCTCACTGACTAAACTCACTGCCTCCAAGCCCAGGACTCCTCAGTCCTACCACTTACTGAAAACTCACCTGGCGGCCCAGGCCAATAAGGAACACATACTTGTGCCCACAGACCAGCACTATGGCCCTAACATTTAAAATAAACAGCAGGGAGAACGGAGCAAATAGGCTTTTCTGTTTTTGTTTTTGGCTGCACTCCTAGACAGCTGTTCTCAGTCAAATCCACAAGTAAAGGGGTTTAGGTTTATGATTTTCACCCATCTGAGCAACCTCTTTTTCAGTTTCTTTGGTTGCCTGACATGAAAGCACACTCTTCTCCACAAACTACATTGAAGAATGGCAACACCATTAAAAATAGGGAAAACTTACTGAGGAAAATGAAATAAAAGGGGGAAAGAGCTATCAAATTATATGCATAGTGTGATGACATTTATGTAAAATGTGTCATTATTTCCTCAGCCAACCCCATTTTCTAGAATATAGTTTTATTACCTTTATAATGAAAACAACTAAATCAATCCTCCCCCAGCTTTTATTGAGATATAATAGACCTAAATCAATTCTGAAGAGCCATGAAGAGGAAAAAATAACCAGACCTACTATGTGCAAAGCGCTATGGTAAAAATTTGAGAAATGAAATGTTTATTTATGAAAGATTAAAACTACAAAGTTTAAACACTCATTTCTTCCTTCATTCTGAGAATATCTGAGGGCCTACTAGGTGCCAGGTGCTGTGCTAAGTGTTGAGAATATTGCAGATAAGTCATGCCTTCACAGCACTTCAATGAGTGTCCCATAATCATCACACAAATAAAAACAAAGTTGCAGTTACCACTAGTGCAACAAAGGAGAGACACATGGTGCTAGGTAAACCTGAAGAAAGATGGTACATGAGTCCCTGTAATTAAATTTCAGTGACCTGAAATAGACTCTACTTGGAGAAGCTCAGAAATAGAGTTCAGAGGGTTTCATTTTAGTCAAAGATGAACTTCAAGGAGAAAGAATAAATCTATCAAATGCAAGGCACTCTACTAAGCATTCCACATTCATGAAAGCCATGTCATTATCTCCACTTTACAGCTAAGGAAACTGAAGGGGTTATAAGGGTATAAAGGGGGTGGTCAGAGGAGAGTGCTGGATTAGAGGGGCTCATCATCTGGTGCCTTTGAGAAAATGATGGTATGAGTGAATCTAAGGAGTCTGAGAAATCTACAAAGGAACTAACACGCTGAACCTAGGTAATTCTCCTCTGGGCTGTCCTTGACAGCACATTATACAAAGAGACGGCACATCCTGATGGCCTCCAGCAGGATCAAGTGACCAGCAGTGACACAGACCGCCAGGTTTCGCGAACATTAATGTGGAAATATTTGTGGAGGGAAACCTGAGAAAGACAGGATTTTCTGTTAATCAAATCCCAATGGCTCAGAGCCATCATAATTCTCAGGATTCATGCAAACATTCCCTTACTCCCAGGATAGTGAGGTGAAACATATCAGTTTAATATGACAGAAATGTCTACATCCCTAAAATGAAAGCAGTTGTGGAGATAAACACAGGTCTTAACAGTGACATTGTATCACTGCAAATGTTTACAAAGATCATTTAAGAGGAAGGAAAACATATTTAGGGTACTCTAAGTAAAAGTAAAGCTACAGGCTATATTGTTCTTAGAGTACATTTTCCACTACTGAAAACCAAACAAGTAGAGAAAAAGAAGAAAATGTACCCAAGTATTTTAAAACAACTGGTGACTTTTTTTTCCCCTTCTACTTTGCTGCCTTTTCAAAATTTTCTTTTAGGGGACTTCCCTGGTGGCGCAGTGGTTAAGAATCCACCTGCCAACGCAGGCGACAAGGGTTCCATCCCTGGTCGGGGAAGATCCCACATGCCGCGGAGCAACTAAGCCTATAAACCGCAACTACTGAGCCTGCGCTCTAGAGCCCACGAGCCACAACTACTGAAGCCCATGTGCCTAGAGCCCATACTCCGCAACAAGACACCACAATGAGAAGCACGTGCACCACAACAAAGAGTAGCCCATGCTCGCCACAACTAGAGAAAGCCCATGCGCAGTAACGAAGACGCAATGCAGCCAATAAATACATTTATATAAAAAAAGTTTTCTTTTAGGATATATTTCGCCTTGTTTATACTTTGACCAATCAAAAAATACAAAGATGTACAATAATAAAGCAAACACTGATAATCTTACCATATAAAGTAAAAAACACATTGTCACTTATTTACTTTTTAAAGTTAAGACAACATAAATGATGAGGCTAAAATACCCTTTGACTTCCACCTTGGTCCCATTTCCCTCCTTCCTCCTCAGAGGCAGTAACTACCATGAGTTAGATGTATATCTAACCAGGCTATTTTTTTTTTTTCTAAATTTATTTTAAATTTCTAGAGTTCACGCATTTTGGTGGATAGAGGTGTGTTTTGACAACATGCATAGTCATGGAACGATCACAACAATCAAAATACAGAACAATCCACCCTCTCCCACCCCCCAAAGAGAATGTGATGAAACCCTACCCCCAGGCTTAAGTCTTGACACCCACTGACCCATCAGTCCTCTGTTCCTATAGTTCTGCCTTTTCCATAATGTCATATAATGGGACCACACAGCATGTAGTGTTTCGAGTCTGGCTTTTCACTTAGCATAGTGCATTTGAGATTCATCCATGTTGTAGAATGTATCAAGTTTATTTCTTTCCATCACCAAGTGGTAGGCCACTGCACTCACCAATTAAGCAACATTGAGTAATCACGAATAAAACTCCTATAAGCATCTGCATACAGGTTTTGTGTGTGTGTGTCTATAAGTTTTCACTTCTCTTAGGTGAGACTCATCTAGGGATGAGATTGCTGAGACATACAGTAAGGGCATGTTTAACTTCGTGAGAAATCGCTAAATTGTCTTCCCAGAGTAGTCATATCATTTTGCATTCCTACCAGCAATGTATGAGTGTTCCAGTCACTCCACATCCTTGCCTGCACTTATTATCAGGATTTTCTTCTTTTTGAAAAATTCTACCCATTCTAATAGATTGCGTATGGTATTTCGATGAGGTTTTTATTTTTATTTCCTAATGACTAATAATGTTGAACGTCTTTTCATGAGCTTGTTTGCCATCCTTTTGTCTTTGAAGTTTCAGTTCAAATCTTCTGTCCATTTCTTTATTAGCTTGTTTTCTTACTTTTGAGTTTTGATAGTTCTTTTATCCAGGACAATTTTTATTCATGATGGTGAGGCGACTGAGAACAATCTGCATTCAGAAAAGCTGGGGATAGTCTTTAACCTCTCTGAACTCCTAGTCTCCTATGGTTCAAATCAAAACAGCTATCCTGGCAACATCTTAATTTTATCATAAAAGGATAAAACAGATGTTTAAATTTTAAAAACTGAACGATTTAGTGAACAGATTAAAATGTAAAGTATAACTTTATCATCATCGGTGAGGGTGAAATGTTAGTATAACAGAACTCTAAGTACATAAGTTGAAGTGACACACTGGGGACAAAATAAACGGTGGTTTAGCATAACACTGTTTATGGACCGAAATGACCTATGAGCAAAGACATGTATAACTTGAGAATAAAATCCCAGTTTCTGGAGCCTGACCAAATAAGGTCTTTCAAAAGAGGGAAACCGAGAGACAGCTAGGGAAAGTGCCAGAGTTGATTAAATTCTTTAGGCAAGACTTCCAGAAAATATAACACACAATTCAGTCTTCAGAGAAAGGAAGCTGGAAGAAGTGAAACTTGACAACATAGACATCAATGCAAACAGTGTTTGCCAGACACAGCCAGGAAAACCCCTGAAGCCTTCTTTACCAAAGGAAGGACGGGGAAGAGGCAGGTAAGACTAACGTGAGTATGTAATAACAGCTTAAAAATTATCTAATGGGGCTTCCCTGGTGGCGCAGTGGTTAAGAATTCGCCTGCCAACCTACCTAAGGAGACAAAAGATCTGTATGCAGAAAATTATAAGACACTGGTGAAAGAAATTAAAGATGATACAAATAGTTGGAGACATATACCATGTTCTTGGATTGGAAGAATCAACATTGTGAAAACGACTCTACTACCCAAAGCAATCTACAGATTCAATGCAATCCCTATCAAACTACCAATGGCATTTTTCACAGAACTAGAACAAAAAATTGCACAATTTGTATGGAAACACAAAAGACCCCGAATAGCCAAAGCAATCTTGGGAAAGAAAAACGGAGCTGGAGGAAGCAGGCTCCCTGACTTCAGACTATACTACAAAGCTACAGTAATCAACACAGTATGGTACTGACACAAAAAACAGAAATATAGATCAATGGAACAGGACAGAAAGCCCAGAGATAAACCCATGCACATATGGTCACCTTATCTTTGATAAAGGAAGCAAGAATATACAATGGAGAAAAGACAGCCTCTTCAATAAGTGGTGCTGGGAAAACTGGACAGCTACATGTAAAAGAATGAAATTAGAACACTCCCTGACACCATACATAAAAATAAACTCAAAATGGATTAAAGACCTAAATGTAAGGCCAGACAGTATCAAACTCTCAGAGGAAAACATAGGCAGAACACTCTATGACATCAATCACAGCAAGATCCTTTTTGACCCACCTCCTAGAGAAATGGAAATAAAAACAAAAATAAACAAATGGGACCTAATGAAACTTAAAAGCTTTTGCACAGCAAAGGAAACCATAAACAAGACAAAAAGACAACGCTCAGAATGGGAGAAAATATTTGCAAATGAAGCAATGATAAAGGATTAATCTCCAAAATTTACAAGCAGCTCACGTAGCTCAATATCAAAAAAACAAACAACCCAATCCAAACATGGGCAGAAGACCTAAATAGACATTTCTCCA
The DNA here is from genome assembly GCF_937001465.1 of Orcinus orca. Classification (NCBI taxonomy): domain Eukaryota; kingdom Metazoa; phylum Chordata; class Mammalia; order Artiodactyla; family Delphinidae; genus Orcinus; species Orcinus orca. Next base: position 7,014,000 of record NC_064568.1, read on the forward strand.
AAGAAGGTATACAGATTGCCAACAAACACATGAAAGGATGTTCAACATCACTAATCATGAGAGAAATGCAAATCAAAACTACAATGAGGTATCACCTCATACCAGTCAGAATGGCCATCATCAAAAAATCTACAAACAAATGCTGGAGAGAGTGTGGAGAAAAGGGAACCCTGTTGCACTGTTGGTGGGAATGTAAATTGATACAGCCACTATGGAGAACAGTAAGGAAGGTCCTTAGAAAACTAAAAGTAGAATTACCATATGACCCAGCAATCCCACTCCTGGGCATATACCCTGAGAAAACCATAATTCAACAAGAGTCATGTACCACAATGTTCACTGCAGCTCTATTTACAACAGCCAGGACATGGAAGCAACCTAAGTGTCCACTGACAGATGAATGGATAAAGAAGATGTGGCACATATATACAACGGAATATTACTCAGCCATAAAAAGAAACGAAATTGAGTTATTTGTAGTGAGGTGGATGGACCTAGAGTCTGTCATACAGAGTGAAGTAAGAAAGAGAAAAACAAGTACCGTATGCTAACACATATATATGGAATGTTAAAAAAAAAAGGTCATGAAGAACCTAGGGGCAAGACGGGAATAAAGACGCAGACCTACTAGAGAATGGACTTGAGGACACAGGGAGGGGGAAGGGTAAGCTGGGACGAAGTGAGAAAGTGTAATGGACATATATACACTACCAAATGTAAAACACAGCCAGTGGGAAGCAGCCACATAGCACAGGGAGATCAGCTTGGTGCTTTGTGACCACATAGAGAGGTGGGATAGGGAGGGTGGGAGGGAGGGAGACGCAAGAGGGAAGAGATATGGGGATATGTGTATATGTATAGCTGATTCACTTTGTTACAAAGCAGAAACTAACACACCATTGTAAAGCAATTATACTCCAATAACGATGTTAAAAGAAAAAAAAAAAGAGGGCTTCCCTGGTGGCGCAGTGGTTGAGGGTCCGCCTGCCGATGTAGGGGACACGGGTTCGTGCCCCGGTTCGGGAGGATCCCACGTGCCGCGGAGCGGCTGGGCCCGTGAGCCATGGCCGCTGGGCCTGCGCCTCCGGAGCCTGTGCTCCGCAATGGGAGAGGCCACGGCAGTGAGAGGCCCGCATACCGCAAAAAAAAAAAAAAAAAAAAAAATCCGCCTGCCAATGCAGGGGACACGGGTTCGAGCCCTGGTCCCGGAAGATCCCACAGGCTGCGGAGCAACTAAGCCCATGCGCCACGACTACTGAGCATGGGCTCTAGAGCCTGCGAGCCACAACTACTGAGTCCACGTGCTGCAACTACTGAAGCCCACACACCTAGAGCCCATGCTCCACAGCAAGAGAAGCCACCGCAATGAGAAGCCTGCGCACCGCAACGAAGAGTAGGCCCTGCTCGCCGCAACTAGAGAAAGCCCGCGTGCAGCAACGAAGACCTAACACTGCCAAAAATAAAATATATAAAATAAGTTTATATTAAAAAAAAATTATCTAATAGCACTGAAGTAGGAACGAGAAAGGAAGTTTTAGATGTGGTTATACCACACTTGGGAGTGAAACGGTTACAGGCAGGTCTAGGTTCAAGGTCCAGCACCTTTCCTTACTTTGTACGACTCTGGACAAGTTTCAGCCTCTCTAAAGAACTGCATGGAGGTAAGAACGCCTACTTCTTAGGGCTTGAGGACTAAATGAAACAGAGTACACGGACTTCCCTGGTGGCGCCGTGGTTGAGAGTCTGCCTGCCGATGCAGGGGACGCGGGTTCGTGCCCCGGTCCGGGAAGATCCCACATGCCGCGGAGCGGCTGGGCCCGTGAGCCATGGCCGCTGAGCCTGCGCGTCCGGAGCCTGTGCTCCGCAACGGGAGAGGCCACAACGGTGAGAGGCCCGTGTACCACACACACACACACACACACACACACACACAAAAGAGTACACAAAGCACTTAGCACATCTAGCACGTGGTAACACTCAATAAGTTACAGACAATACTAGTTACATATCCGTGAGCGAGCCGAGGCTCATTTTATAAAGGGGGTATTGACAGTTACACAGGAAAGCACTCTGACACCTCAAAGTGCCAGGTAAGCAGCAGGAGTTACCTCTACTGGAGGAGGTCAAGCTCACTGGTTCCCACGCCAGTTGCTCTCCTTACAAGCAGCAGCTTACCATTAGCAACATGGTATTTAGGGCACTAACTTTTTTAGAAATATTACTTTGATATCAACAAATTAACAGAATGTCTATAGGACCATAAAAAAATTATCATTTTCACGTCATCTAAGGAAGGGTTTTTCTGGCTTCTATAGATTATCATCGCTTTTGCCTCTATTACTATCTTGTTATAGTCCTTGCACATAGTAGGAACTTAGTATCTGTTAAACTGACTGCAGAGCACCGGATAATCTAAAACTTGAACTTTACAAGTACTTATTTATCTCAGAAAGGATAGAGAAGATATTATGAATAATGAACTCAAGCGATTGTTAGATCACCTCAGATGAGCTCAATAATGTTGAAAAACAGCACTTACCAAAGTAAAGGAGGTCAGTATTGCCTCCATTGTAATACCACATTTTTAAGTGAAGGTACTACTTAAAATGGTCTTCCAAAGGTCTAAGCACGGATCTAAGCTCAGATGTGACAATGCAAAGCAGCTTGAGCTCTGCCAAGTCACTTCAATTGCTATTTACTGACTACCTGCCTTTTGCAAGGTACCCAGCTGAGCAACACAGGCAAAGGCACTGATGTATACTGTACGATGCAGACACCAAGACAGAGAACAAGATCAAACCCAGGGCTGAAGCGCAGTATTAGCATGGCAGGATGGGAGGGACTGAGAAAAGGAACAGGGCAGCACTGAATGAAAAGTAACGTTAGGAAAACTTTATGGAGGAGGTTCGGCTTAAGCTAGACCTTGAGTGGCAAGTAAGATTTGAATAGGGAGAAATGACTTCCACATGACTAAAATGAAAATCTACATGGTGGCTAAGCCGTTAGGAGTGGGTTGGCACAAGTTTATAGCAGGCTTTGATGCTAGAATGAAAAGTTTTAGACTCTTCTGCTTAAATGATTTGCTTTTCAAAAAGAAGCAGACATTTAGCTTGTACTTTATAAAACTAATAGTCTTCCCTGGGTTGCAGTTAAATTGTGTAGATGCTGGTATTTCAACAGACGGCAAGCATCACGCCTGATTCAACACTGCATATTTTATTGGAGCATAAAGTGCCTACATACTAAGTACTCGGTAAATGTCCACTGAACGACCAAACGATTCTCAGGATGGACTAGCGCAAAGTCCAAATATGGGGGCTCCAGCTGGCAAGCCACCTAGGGTTTGATCAAACAGCTACATCTGAAAGTTTGCTGTTAGAGTAAGAATCCCACACATCAGATTTCTGTGGAATACGTGAGCCCCATCTCTAGCTCCTCTCCCCACCACAATCACAGCAGTCAGATAAAGTTGAGGAGTTTATTAGGGAAATATGAGAGATAAAGACACCCCAAGTGAGAGAAAGAAAACTCTGAAAATGTCCCTTTTCAAGCCAAGTGGGGGCCTGGGCTTGACCTCCCCAAAAGGACAAGAAACTGGTGGGTTAGCAACAACATTCTCTGGCAGCCACTTCGCCAGGGCACCACAGCCAGGACTGCTTCTGACCCCCGGCCAAAGGTGGGGAGGAGGCAAAGACCGTTTACAGAATCAATGCAGAGGCAATGAGAACTGCAAGGAAAGGCTGAGATAGAGAGAGAGAGAGAGAGGTGGGGAGGACCTTGACAGAGTCCCACCTTCTGGCTCTTAGCGCCTCAAATATGTTGACAAGTAGTTCTACAAAGTGTCACTGAAGAAGTAAAATGCCTAATGTTGTTTCTGAGAGTTCCCCTGGCTCCTCCCCACACGCCACATCACACTGCTGGGTGTACATGGCAGAGCCCAAAGGCCACATTTTTGAAAAAAAGGAAAACAAGAATAAGCCCTGTTGCTCTTTAAGAAGAGAGGAAGGAGCTGAAGGCTGCTGGGGCCTTTCCCACGAGGGTCTGCGTTCTGTAAAAGCAACTTCCCAGCAGCAGCATGACACAGTTCTAGGTGAGAGTCTCACCTTTTGTCACCTGTCAAAGGAAAATTGACAATCAGATAAATTCAAAAGCATTAGAGGAGTCTAAAAAAAAAAATCTTATTTTCTATCCTAGGTAGTTGGGAGTGGTAGAAAAGATGACAGCTTCAGAGTCCCAGAAAGCTGGTTTAAATTCAGGCAAGGTAGTTAACTTCTCTAAGCCTGTTTCTGCTTCCAGGTTTTTTCAGCAACAAGTGGAAATGTGCATTCTCTCTTGTACAGCCATGCCTGCCTCATGAGGAAGGCCCTTGCCCATCATACTCACCCTTGCTTCAATGTACTCTATTCTCCGCTCAAGAGCTGTCAATTTCTCGTTTAGTGTTGCGAGTCTTGAACGACAAGACATATCTGGTAAAAGAAGACTGACGTTCAGGATTAATGCCATTCCAGACACAAACACACACACAGCCCCTAAGATGAAGAGGAGGAATGATATATCATGCAGAGCACAGATAAGAAGAACGAGTGGGCAAAACAAGGCAGTGGGAGGATAAGGTGAGAAGTATCTTAGGAGCACAGCTGCTTGGAGAGGATCTGCCTAACTTCCTACCAAACGTGGCAGGCAGAGAATAATGCCGCCCCGCCCCAACCACACCCCCACCCCCCCACCCCCCCCACCCCCCGCAAGATGTCTACGCTCTAATCCCCAGAACCTGTGAATATGTATCCTACAGGCAAAGGGACTTTGCACATGTGATTAAAGTTAAGGACCTTGAGATCTTGGATTATCCAGATGGGCCCCATCTAATCACAAATCCATAAATGGAAGAGAAAGGCAGAAGAAAAGTGGAAGAAGAGATTCAAAGTGTGAGAGGGACTCAACCTGCCACTGTTGGCTTTGAAGATGGAGGGAGGTAGCCATAAACCAAGGGATGCAAGTGACCTTTAGAAGCTGGGCGTGGTCCTTAGCTGCCAGCCAGCAAGGAAACAGGGACCTTAGTCTGACAGCTGCAAGAAACAGAATTCTGCCAACAACCTACGCGCAGGAAGCAGCTCGTCTTCTAGAGCCTCCAGCCCTGCTGACACTGTGATTTCAGCCCAGTGAACCAGTGTTGGACTTCTGACCTACACAACTGTATGATAATAAATGCATGTGGTTTAAGCCGCTATATTTGTAGTAATCTGTTATCGCAGCAATAGAAAAGAGAAAACTAATACAGCAAGGCTGTACAGATGGCCATTTGCTAATAGGCAAACCAAGAGTTTCAAAAGAGGGGAAATGACAAGAGGATGAAAATAATCTCAATAGGGAAGAAAAGCAGAGGCCAAGGAAGCAGCAGACCCTGAGGAGGAGGGAAGCTGTGGTGTTTCTGAGCTCATGGAAGCCAGCTCACTGCTGCTGCTCTAAGCGTGCTTGATGTCCCATCAGCACCTGCACAGGCCTTTCAGAACAAGAGAAAACTTGGAGAACATCAACTACCCTGTGGATCCCACCTTTCATCTGCAAAAAATTCCTTTTCTTCCCCTATCCTTTCCAATCTCTTTAACACCTCACCCAAAAGGAAACCTAGACTTGCCCTAAAATACCTTTCCCCCTGCAAACTTCTCTGACACCGATCACTTGGCGACTCTTCCTCCAACTGTTCTCAACATCCGGGAGGAAAAGGTTTCCAGGCATGCTAATTACTCCCATACGCCTCCCCAAACTGTTCTTCAGTCATCTCTCAATAATCCTCACTTCTGAAGTTTAAAATATCTGCTCTCCGAGACACTCTCCCACCCAGTGATCTCATACTTAGCTCACACCCCTCCTTTTCATCTCTTCCCTGGATGCTATGCAAAAGCGCTTCAGCACCCAATTTAACAAATCTTGCACACCCTGATCTTGCCTTGCCTTTCATTTCATCAGGTCCAAATCTTACTCATCTTGCCCTTTTAAACATTCTCCTTCAAGTCAATTCAAAGTGGACCTCTGAGAGGTCTTTGCTGAGTGGATATACTTCTCCCTCTTCTGTAAGGATTTGCCTATTCTGGACATTGTTCACTCTTCTTTTTCATCTTGTTTTTTTGTGTTTTTTTTAAAATCTGCTAGTGCTGCTGCTTCTAATTCCCAGGCCCAGCTTGAGCAGAAGCACCTCAGCACCCTCCTTTTCCCGGATACACCGCCACTGCTAGGACTGCCCAACAGGACCTAATCTCTTTTCAGCCTGGTTTTTAGAAGCTCAGAGGCACATCGCGTATGCTTTTCAGTAAGAGCATGAATGTTATCACCGATAACCTGTCTTTTCCCATAAAGAAAAGAGCAGAATAGCATACATAAACAGGTGCCTAAGGAAAACTTGTATTCTAATATGGAACTCTCATGAACACCTTTTTTTTTTTTTTTTCTTCTAACGGTATGATAGTAGGCCATTTGATTATTTTTATGGCTTTAACTTTACAACAATGAAATATTCGTGAATTTTAAAAAGTATTTTTCTTTATTTGATGCGGGTGGGATACTGGAGAAATGAAAGGTCAAACATCTATTGAGGAATCCATACTTGTCTATATATTGTGTACTTTTATTTCAAGAACTGATTTAAAATTCCTAAAAGGATGCTATAATAAGTTATTATGCCATTTTACAGACTGAATTAAGTAAATTTCAGGGAGGTATGAAACTTGCCTAAGGCTATCCAGCTACCAAGCGGTAGAAGTGAGAATTAAATCCAGGTATACCTATAAAAAAAAAAAAAAAGAAGGCGAGGGCAGCACCAGGGTATGGGGTTGTTAGTTTTATAGGGGTGAGTAATTTCATACGCTGATGAGTGGGAGGAGTATTCCAGCTATTTTGGGGAAGGGGTGGGGATTTCTAGGAATTGAGCCACCGCCCACTTTTTGACCTTTATGGTCATCCTTGGAACTGTCGTGGCACCTGTGGGTGTGTCGCTTAGCTTGCTGATGTGTTACAATGAGTGTATACTGAGGCTCAAGGTCTAGTGGAAGTAGACTCGTCCGCCATCTTGGACCTATTTTGTTCTAATCAGTTTATGTTGTGTCCTCGGGCTATGTAATTCTTTTAAAGGTTGTGCCCTGCCCCCTTTCCTCCTGTTTCATATTGAATATATAATATTTACCAGAGTATGTTTTAATAATTAATACATGATATATTGTATAATTAATTTATATATCATATATATAATGATATCTATAGGTATTTGTTCCAATAAGTCATTAAAAATAAATGAATATTCAAAAAAAAAAAAAAAAAAAACGTCTGCCAAAATGAAGGCGCAGGGTGGTGAGAGGGAGGGTTCCTTCCTGGATGGCTGTTCTGTTCTAGCTCTGTCAATCTGGTGATGAATCAGAATCCAAGAACAGCACTATGTTACTGGCCTGCATGGATAAGCACTGTTGAAAATGTAAAGTGTTGAACTCTAGAAACTTCAGTCATATTTCAGATCCCATTAAATATACACCGATTCAAACAAAATGCTGGGAAACCATGCGGCAGCCGGACAAATTTGAAACCACAATGCATTTATATGTACATTATCACCAGACTGTAATGGAAAAAGCAAGTTGTCCTCATCAGGGTGCTTGATGGCGTGCATACATTACCACCGCTAACAACTGCCAGTTACCAGACAACTTCTCTGAACTCTTACTGCACGTAACCTTAACCTACAAAAAGCAGCACTGTCTTTCTCTTAAGGTCTTATTTCTCCAACAAAATTATAAACTTCCTAAGAGTGGCTATGTCCATTTATTCTTATTTATCCCTTTCTCACAGCATCTGACGCACAGCTGGAGTTACAAGAGGCAAGCTGTATTTGTTTGCCAAGTATAAGAATTGAGATTTAAAAACAGCCTCATTCTCAGGCTTCCCTGGTGGCGCAGTGGTTGAGAGTCCGCCTGCCGATGCAGGGGACACGAGTCTGTGCCCCGGTCCGGGAAGACCCCACATGCCGCGGAGCGGCTGGGCCTGTCTGTGAGCCATGGCCGCTGAGCCTGCACGTCCGGAGGCTGTGCTCCACAACAGGAGAGGCCACAACAGTGAGAGGCCCACGTACTGCAAAAAACAAACAAACAAACAAACAAAAACCAGCCTCATTCTCTATTCTTTTTTGTTACATTTCTCTGAACATATTAGCTTTAGAGTCAGAAAAAAAGGTGTAAAAATAAAAAGCTATCATCTGTAACAATCTATTTTTAGAAACATCATCAATTCAAAGTACAGAATAGGCCCAGTGTTAGGATGTTAGTGCTCCATCACGATCTGTGTGTCCTCAGGTTCAGGTGGTCCTCCAATGCTTAAAGGGTAAACCACAAAGAGATCAAAATTCTACTCACACTAGCTGGAATCACAGGGTAAAAGCTGTTCAGAATCATTAGGTATCCCGGAAAAACAGTTCCCTCCCCAAAGCACATGCCCTACACAACCTCTCTGTGGTCAGGGTGAGAATTATAGGTCTGCTGCCATTTTCAAAAAGCTATAGATGCCCCCTCAAAGTAAACGCCTGCTAAATCTCTGCACCACCAAATCACATTATAAACACAATACAAAGCCCCCCCAGATACATGTCAGAATTGAGGAGTCATGCTAAGGGCTTAGACAGGGAAAATACATCCCACACTCACTCATGCTGAGTCATCCAATGCCAAGACAACACACTGAAGTCTATCCTTACGATTTACCCAGTTTCTCAGCCTGGTGGTCTTTGTCTAAACTCTTGTATCATGATATCGTCAATCTTCAGGAACTTGCCTCAGGTATACCTAACTGCTAAGACAAATTGCTTTAACTTTTAATCGTGCTTCCTAATTGTTCTTACTTGTAATTAATTGTTCTTTTCTTTAAAAGGACTAAATACACTTTCTAAAATCTTCAAAAACAACCTAGTAATTACTGCAAACATTAGGCCATTATCCTCACCTTAAAGGAGAATAATGGCCTAAGCCAAGGGAAGCCATTTCTCCCAGCTCCCATTCCTGAAGAACGGAATCCTATGCATCTACTTCCTTGGTCTAGGACTTGCTGGAAATTTTGAAGAAAAAAAAAAAAGTCTTTATTCTCTATCTGATCATAAAATGGGACTCACACGCAGTTGCTAAAATCTCACAACAGGTATTTCCTTGCTTATAAAGCAAGAAAAGAGACACTCCTCCTCCGCAATCCTAAGCTCAAACTCTTCAATTTTCAGTTCGTTCCAAGACTCACCCACTAAAACTTCAGTAATATGTCAAGAAGTTTTATGCCAGAGATAAATGTATGTTTATTATATGCTTATTAATATGATTCCGTGCTCAGAAACGAGGTTATTACATTACCTAGATCCAAACTGGGGGAAGTGAGATGCTAGATCACTTTTCAATTTTGAACAACAGCACCAGTTTAACTTGTTATTTTAGATGCTTTATTTACTGAACTGACATTCTTAATACTCTGTTTGGATATTCTGTGTCTACATATCAGATACTAACTCCTACCTGATAAATGAAGCCTTTTGCTTTGGGGTTTTTTGGGGGGTTTTTTTTTGCGGTACGCGGGCCTCTCACTGTTGTGGCCTCTCCCGTCGCGGAGCACAGGCTCCGGACGCGCAGGCTCAGCGGCCATGGCTCACGGACCCAGCCGCTCCGCGGCATGTGGGGTCTTCCCGGACCGGGGCACGAACCCGTGTCCCCTGCATCGGCAGGTGGACTCTCAACCACTGCGCCACCAGGGAAGCCCTGCTTCTGGTTTTAAAAGTAAAAACTCTCCACGTCAGTTATCTGTCCAACTACTTTCCATTGCCTCTCCAGACTAAGCCAAAGTGTCAAAGCTGTGACCCTGTCATCACTCCATCCCTCCCGGGGCACGAAACATTTTGTTTTCTCTTACCTGGCTCTGCCTCTGAGGGAACGTTATGAGTAAAGAATACCCTAAAGCACCCCCAATAATAGTTTAGCTAAGGAAGGAGAGACAATTAGGAAAACTAACATCAAAATAGTTTGCACAGAACTTAAAAAATAATTTCAGGATACATGAGTTCTATGACTTCTTGACTACCATTCCCTACTACAACCTCTATACTAAGTTATGTGTGTGAATTTGTATCACTGACATATAATTTATACTATTCTCATCTCTCATTAATACTACCTTCACCCTCATTCCCTGTGTGAGGAAATCCATCACACCAAGTCACATTGTATGTGAATATATTAAGACAAAAGCAATGTTCTGCTTTGCTCTGAAGTTGTCCTTATTTCATCTTCAAGGCTTCTGTGTCCCCCACAGAACCTGAGAGAGAGCCTTGTACTCAGATCTAGTTTCTCTTGCTGATACTTTCTGACAAGACTCTTGCCCTGTCACCTTTATACTCCTCAGGACTTGTCAGTTCTCTAGCTAGAAAATAATTCCTTTTGAAATCTTTTTTAATACATCGGTGTCCCCTCCTTAATCTTAATCGCTTAATGTTGCTGAAAGAGTGGACCAGAAGCACAGCAGTTGGAAAAAGATCACTAGACGTCATCCCCACACCTTGTGATGCCATAGAAAGTCTACCCAGTGTTCAGTTCTCTCAAAGAAACACTTGGAGAACATGAGGTAGGGGGTCTCTGCTAGGCGCCTGCCGTCCAGAAGGATGTGGAACAATGCGAAGAGAATTTAAAACTGTCACGAGCAGGCCTAGGAAAGATTTTGCTAGAAGCAGACAGAACACCCACTGTCGGCTAGAGACTAGCAATGCAGAGATGTCCATGGCCTGACGCGATGTGGACCTTACTCTGCCCTCACCTGCTGCCACTCAGCACAGCGCGCGCGGAGACAGAAAGGAACCCACAGGAGGGGCCGGAGGAGCGACTAAGAGGCTCGGAGCTCAAGGGCTTCGACTCGATCCGGAAGGAGATGGGCAACCGTCTAGAGTCTTTACAAGGCAGTAACACAGCCATGCTGCGTCCCGAGAGCCAAGCGGGGACTGGAAGCGAAGCACAGAAGAAGGGAGGCGACTGAAGAGAAGAAAAGAAGCAGACGATGGATGAGGCTGCCTGACGTATCCGGGAAAAGGAAAGACTTGTTAATGGATCCGGGGTGAAGGTAAGGAAGCCGATGAGCTCAGCGTGGGGCAGGAACACCCCACAGGGACTGCCCAGTGGAGGCCGGGAGTCAGGGCGAGAGGGGGAAGGTGCGGCCTGAAGGAGGAAGCGAAAACCAGCAGGAGCCCAAGGCTCCCCGAGTCCCCTTCAAAGCTTCTCAGCGCCCTCCCTCAGCAGGCCTCCCTCCTCCCAGCCTCCCCCGGCTCGCCCGCTGACCGAACGAGTTGAGAAAGTCTGCGATTTTCTTGATGCTGCTGGTGATGACCTCAATGTACTCCCGGTTCGCCCAGTCCTGGTGAATCTCCCGCTGCACCGGATCCTCTTGCCCCGCCATGGCTGCAGCCTAAGGAAGCGCGATTGCGCAGGCGCCTCGACCCTCCAGGCCGCCAGTGCGCCTGCGCCGCCAGTCCACACCGTTCCTGGGGCACCCACGAATCCATGGGCCTTGTGGTGCGCCTGCGCATTGTCACATCTTCACTGGCCTCTTCGCGCTGCTCCCACGCCCCTGAAGACCGTCGCCTCCAGGCCGTGGAGAAGAATGGAGTGCGCACGCGCCAAAGTCACCCCCACCCCCACCCCACCCCCCGCTACCACCACCTCTGTCTCTGGAGGTTACGATCCTTGGCGGGGGAGCGTGGGCCCGCATCATCCCTTCCCTCGGGTGCTCCAGACTAAGCTTGCGGTCTGTGTCCACAATAAGCTGGGCATAGCCAATTAAACCACATTAAATACAAATCATTTTTAAAATGCCTTTTAACAACACAACATGATGTCCCACCTTACAATTATCAAATGAACAAACGTTATTTTTTTTTTTAACGATAATACTCAGTGTTGAAGAGGCTGAGGGGAAATTGGTAAACTCGTAAATAGCTGGTCACACTGTAAACTGGCACAAACCCTTCGGAAGGAAATTTGTAAATTGTTAGCAAGAGCTGTAAAAATTTTCAAACTTTTTAACCTAGGTATTAACAAAAGTATTGAAAAAGAAAAAACACTTTATGCACAAAGGTGTTCTTTGAGGCATTATGTGTTTTTTAAAAATAAATCTCAACAGTTGGGGAATGGCTAAACATTGGTATGGCCACTTAGAGCAATATTATGCAGTCATATAAATGCTAATTATGAAAAACTGTGGCAACATAATGGAGATGATAAATGAAAGGGAAAACAAAATGCATGTGTTGTTTTTTAAATTGCAACTATGCAAAAATTATATCTGCTTGAGGACAAGAAGGATATACCAAAAAAATGTCAATACCTAGTTTGTTAAGGTAGTGGAATTACGTGCAATTTTATTTGTTTCAGGGAATATTTACAATCTGGTTTATATGGTAAATGCCTTTTAGTTTTTAAAAAGTGATGAACAGTCAGATTTCTTCTAGCAGTAGCTGGGAAGAAAACATTACTAACAGTCCTGTACTCTGGTAGAAGATCTTATAAGCTATAATGCTGCTTTTTTTAAATATAAATTTATTTATTTAATTTATTTATTTTTGGCTGTGTTGGGTCTTCGTTGCTTCACGCAGGCTTTCTCTAGTTGTGGCGAGCGGGGGCTACTCTTCGTTGCGGTGCGTGGGCTTCTCATTGCGGTGGCTTCTTTCATTGCAGAGCATGGGCTCTAGGCATGCAGGCTTCAGTAGTTGCAGCACGCGGGCTCAGTAGTTGTGGCTCACAGGCTTTAGAGTACAGGCTCAGTAGTTGTGGCGCACGGGCTTAGTTGCTCCGCTGCATGTGGGATCTTCCCGGACCAGGGCTTGAACCCATAGTCCCCTACCTTGGCAGGCAGATTCTCAATCACTGCTCCACCAGGGAAGCCCCTATAATGATGCTTTAATAGCTGTTACCTCACTGGATCCTCACAAACCCTGTGGAAGGAAGTGAGGAAGAGGTTTCCAATTTTACAGATGAGAAAACTGAAGTCCAGGAAGTCCATCTGAGCTCTCCCACATTTTCATGTAAATGGTTTCTAAAATAATAATAAATATCGATCCTAAATATCAAACGCAGGCATCCAGAAGGCTCTCTGCCATTCAGTCCTCCAGTTATGGGTTTGCCAATGTGGTACTTCTTCATTGTAGGAATTGTTCCCAACGCGTGATGCAGGGCTTCACAGGCAAGCTTCAGGAATGCTCTTGGTGCAACAAGGAGTGCTTCCAGGTGATAGACTGCCTCAGCATAAGGGAGACAGATCCCTATCCTTGAGTCTGTCACACACTTCACAGAACTTGGGGATCTTGTCACTGACTCCAGGTATAACAATCAGCGCGAAATCAAATTCGTGAAGAAATGTTTTGATTGTATTGTGTGGTCATTTGAGTTGCCTTTGCAATCATGTGTACTTGGACCATTATTTGCATGGCTATAGGTATAGTGTGTGCAGTGTGGCAATGTTGCTGGCTACTGTAAAAACATTATATGGGCTCTCAGCAGAGCAAATGCGGCTGTTGTCACGAGAATCCCTGGATGGTGCAACCAGAATGTTGTGTTGCATGATACAGACCAAACTGATGTTGTAGATCATCAATAATATGAAGTATGGGAGATTCTGGCTTTCTATACATGTATGGTAGCCGTGGAGGTGGAGTATCAGACTTGGAGGTGATGGCAAATGGTACCTCCAGGAATACATCCCTTAATGCTGGGCAGATTAGACAGAGGACTGTGGTGCATATTGTCATAACAGCATGAAGCCTTCTCTATCCAACAATTCTTAATCATACAATTCTGCTTTGGGGGACTTTCATTTAAAAAACACAAGTGGGCTTCGCTGGTGGCGCAGTGGTTGAGAGTCCGCCTGCCGATGCAGGGGACACGGGTTCGTGCCCCGGTCTGGGAAGATCCCACATGCCGCGGAGCAGCTGGGCCCGTGAGCCATGGCCGCTGCGCCTGCGCGTCCGGAGCCTGTGCTCCGCAACGGGAGGCCACAACAGTGAGAGGCCCGCGTACCAACCCCCACCCCAAAAAAATAAAAAACACAACTGTGCAATAAATACTCCTGTTTTGTTTGCTTTTTAAATAACAAGTATCTCTTTTATTCAAGAGGAAAATAAAAATAAACTTACTGGGTGAAAAAAAGTTGCAATTCAAAATCATCTCAGGGGACTTCCCCGGTGGTCCAGTGGGTAGGACTCCACGCTCCCAATGCAGGGGGCCCGGGTTCAATCCCTGGTGAGGGAACTAGATCACACATGCATGGCGCAACTAAGAGTCTGCATGCCGCAATGAAGATCCCAAGTGCCGCAACTAAGACCCGGTGCAGCCAAAATAAATATATATATATATATATTTTGCGTTACGCGGGCCTCTCACTGTTGTGGCCTCTCCGTTGCGGAGCACAGGCTCCGGACACGCAGGCTCAGCAGCCATGGCTCACAGGCCCAGCCGCTCCGCGGCACGTGGGATCTTCCCGGACCGGGGCACAAACCCGTGTCCCCTGCGTTGGCAGGCGGACTCTCAACTGCTGCGCCACCAGGGAAGCCCGGTTCTGCCCAATATTTAGGCTGGACATTTGATAAAGCCTTTTCCCTCTGGCCCTATTTCCTCTTAGGAGACAAGTGAGGAAAGGCTCCTGGGATTTTTCTTTTTTTGGTCATATGCTCAGAGGCGTTAACGCCCTCCACCTGCACCTTGCCTTGGTGGTGTACCAGAGCAGCCCTGATCCTGGATGTATGCTCCTAGGGTCATAATATCAAGCACCAGAAGCCTTCCACAGCCTGTTTGGAATAGATAACTATCCCCTGGGTGTCAATTTCTCATCCGAAGGCAGCCCGGATATTTGAGCAGTATGCACAAGGGCCTGCATAGATCAGGAGAAACATACCAGTTGGAGGAAATCAACAAATCTCCTTTCTACTAACCACTGTCAGGGGCAGGTCTTCTGGTTTGAAAGGTCACTAACAATTCCCTTTAAAAAATGAAACTTACCGTGTCACAAACTATGGTGGAGGTGTCAAACTTTTAACAGTATTTCCTGGGCAATTACTGGATGGGATGGGATCAGATCTGCTGCTACCTTTGAGGGAGACTAGAGAAGGGGCAGAGAAATACACTTGACTGGAAAGAAAAGGGATATGCTATGCCCCTTAACATAATAGGTAGGTGCTCAAAAAATGTTAGTAGTTGACAATTTTAAAGTAGAAAAATGGCAAGTCCGAATTCTACTTGGATAAATTTTGCATTAGCAACATCCTCCCAGCCCTTTCCTTTATCTCCAAAGGGCGGGGCGGGAATCAAGTTCTTAACCAGTGGGTCTTTCATAGATAAGAAAAAAACAAAAACAAAACACACATAGAAGAACCAGAAAAATCTTTTATAAACTTTAAAAGACTGGCCTTTGGAATTCTTTTCCCTCCCAGCCTGGTGTAATTCCTCTGAGGTGGTATATAAATAGCTCAGGGCCCTGAGAGAGCTGCTCCCTTGTGTCAGAAAAGAGGTTTTTAGGGCCAAGAGCAGACTGTCTCCATAATTAAGAATAGTAAAAGCTGAAGTTCCTTAAAGGAACAGCATAAGAAGTTCTCAAACTACAAGGTACAACAGACTCCCCTGGAGGGTTTGTTTAAATGCAGAATGCAGGGTCCTTCCCCCCAGAGTTTCTGATTCTATAGGTCTCAGGTGGGGCCCAAGAATCTGCATTTCTGCCACATTCCCAGATGACTGTCATGGTTCTAGTCCCTGAATCATACTTTGAGGCCGCCCCCACCGCGGGTCCCAGCAGCTCGGGCGGCAGGAGGAGCGGCAGCGGCCAGGCAGCCCAGCTTCGCGAAGGCTCTCGGCACGCCGCGGCACGCCCACCCCGCCGCCACGATGCCCAAGAGGAAGGTCAGCTCGGCCGAGGGGGCGGCGAAGGAGGAGCCCAAGAGGAGATCGGTGAGGTTGTCAGCTAATCCGGCTCCTGCAAAAGTGGAAACGAAGCCAAAAAAGGCGGCAGGAAAGGATAAATCTTCCGACAAAAAAAGTGCAAACAAAAGGCAAAAGGGGAGCAAAGGGAAAACAGACTGAAGTGGCCAACCAAGAGACTAAAGAGTTACCTGCAGAAAATGGAGAAACTAAAAATGAGGAGAGCCCAGCTTCTGATGAAGCAGGAGAGAAAGAAGCCAAGTCTGATTAATATCACACACCTGGTCCTATCAGTGGTCCCTGTTTCCCTTCTTGTACAATCCAGAGGAATATTTTTATCAACTATTTTGTAAATGCAAGTTTTTTAGTAGCTCTAGAAACATTTTTAAAAAGGAAGGAATCCCACCTCATCCCATTTTTTAAGTGTAAATGCTTTTTTTTAAGAGGTGAAATCATTTGCTGGTTGTTTATTTTTTGGTACAACCAGAAAATAGTGGGATATTGAATATGGGAGGCTTTGATTCTCTTGGGTGTAGCTTTTATATCCTATAATACAAAGCATACTAAATGGCAGTTTGGAGTCAGTTGTGCATTTAATGTCTTAAACACTTTAAATTACTTCTCTTCCCACGTTGTTTTTGGTAGAATTGTTTCCTAAAGCAAACCACTCACCCCTTGATCTTGGCTCTCCTGGGCAGAATTTTGTGCACTCTGTAACATCTTTGGTTGTGGTACTCCAGTTCTTCTAGTAACTGTTAATGTGCTGTGAACGACCGACAATTTGAGTATGTAGTGTATGTGATTATTAAATTGTGAATTAGTGGGACTTACGATGTAACAGCATATCAATATTTGAAGATATTGGTACTTGATATCCTGTGAAGGAAAATTTGCCCCCAAATTTTAAGCTGGAAAGTCACTGGAATAACTGTTCAGAAAAGAATCACAACTACATATTTTTTAGGTTTTTGGTACGTATGTTGAGAATTGTGTACAAGTTGAAATGTCTGTGTACTGATCCTCAAAACAACCAATAAAATCTCAATTATGAAAGAAAAAAAAGAATCATACTTTGAGAACCAACGGTATAAATACATGGGATTTAGAGTCACAAATATTTGGCAAGACACACCTTTCTGAGCATCCATCCACAAATCATGAAATGCCAGCAGCTTCTGCCACCTGAGAGGCATAGATTCCGACTTCAGCAGTTATCAACACAGCACAGATCCTAATGCTGAACAGGGACACTCCATTTTGGACACATCTATTTCCTCATCTGTAAAATGGGTACAAACCTACCTTCAGAGGCTTGTGATAAGGTTTAATAAAGTACACATAGCAGTTGCCAGATTCAATACTTGTCACTATCCTCTACTGCCCTTTATAGAATTACTAATATCCTAACATCTATTGGAATCTTTTCATGAGAACTATAGAGTAAGTTAAAGTCAATAATGAGACAGAGATGTGAATTTAAACAGCCATGCCCTTGCCAAAAGCATGCTAGGAAAATTCCATGTTCTGATTCCTCTCCTCTAGGACTGTCAATGGCAGGATACCAGCTCTGGTCACCATGGACCCCACCGGATGAGGGCTTCCAATGGCTGCAGCATACAACACCTACACCTTCCAAGCACCCCTTTAGGGCTTCCCCCTGTTTCCCCCACACCCCTTCTAATCTTGAAGTGCAGCTGTGCTTTCAAGAGGTCTCTCTAGTTCTAGACAGTCCATTCCTGGAGCCTGGGGTGAGTCCCAAGTTGCTCTGCCACACGTCAGAGCTCCGAACCATGAACAACAAGAAAGGGCTGGTCAGGAAGCTTCAGCCTGTCTGCCTCAATGGAGTGGATTCTGTCTTTGGCAGGGTCATCACGGCTCAGCCGCCAAAGTGGACTGGGACCTTCAGAGTTTCAGACAAGTCAGCCGTTTGCAAAATCATCAGCCGGGAGCACCAGGGGCCCACTGGACTTAAGGAAGCCTCAGATTCAGATGACAGTGACCATGTGCAAATAGATGCTGTGCTCCATCCTCTTGCTGTATGCGACATACAATAAGTGCACCTTTGCCTTGCAACACTCCAAGTAAAGTGTCCCCATCTGATCCCCATTCCTCACACCACGCCTTTTGCTATGTGTCTGAAGCTTACATAGACCTTTCTGTGTAAAGGAAACTGTGTTTGCCCCAGCCATCTTGCTTTTCAGTCAAACAGTGACAATTCAGGAGCCCCCGTCCTCTCTTCCTGTCCAAAAATAGGCCAGTGACAGAGCAAGGGAGAACATTTCTATTGTAAAGCTGAACAACCATTTAGAGTCAAACTAGCATTGACATGTACATGTAATAAAGAACCATTAAACAAACCATATAAACCAATGAGCCTACCGTGAACTCTTTTCAACACTGAAGACCACAATGAGTTGGGGAAACAAAGAGTGTCAAGGAAGGAGATTATGGATTTCTATGTACATGAGGATGAAGGGGTCAAAAATCTGTATGTGGGTCAACGATTAATTTAAAAAAACAAAAACAAATAACCTCCCCCACCATAAAACGAACAAAAAAACCTAACCAGCCACACCCTAATACTACCAGAGAGTACAAAAGTGGGTACAAATATAACAAATATTAATTAATACTTACAGCCTGGCAAAAAAGAACTTGGTAGCAGCACTGAAACTGGGCTTTCTGGCAGAAGACATGAGAGTTCTCCATTTTAGCTGAAATGTACTCCTAATGTTCTATTTTTAATAAACTATAAGTAATTTTGTAGCATTGTTCTAACTAGATTATAGGTATAACTCAGAATAATGTGGAAATAAAATAAAAATTATATATGCAAAGTTAACATGAATTTGATGCTGCCTTTTTCTCCTTTATCATATCTACATGACCACCAAAAATTTAAAAAGCAGCCAAACATTCGACTTTCTTTGGGCATTAAAAGAAATTCGTCACTCCTCCAAAAAAGATCACAAAATATCTTCTCATCTCAAATAATAGGGTCCTTGTAATAGGGAACATATGATTGTAATTGGTAGAACTGATGTGTTGTACCAGTCTCCATTATTTCTCTGCACAAACACCAATTCAGTTCCATCTATGAAGGAAATTCGAAAATAGGAATGAGGTAGCTGAGGCAGAACTTAAAACAGAATTTATTTGTAAGACTGGTACAAGCCTAAATTCTAGAATAAATCCAGAGTTTCAAAACTAGCTCCTGAAGCTCAGAGTCACAGCACTGCCCTGAATTCAGGAGGCTAGCACAGCACTGCCATGTTTGCCTAAATTGGTAAGTAACACTACATTCGAATTCTGAGCCACGGTCTTTGATGTTAGTAGACAACCTGTGAAATCCACAATTAAGTTGATTCAATAAAGCCCCTTCTTTAAGGACAAAATAGGATGCTTCCTGTTAGAAAGGCAGACAGCAGATTTGAAACCCTGAACACAAAATGGTAAGTAGCTGGCAGAGATGGGGAGGGAGTATCATTCTGTGGTCTAATCAGAGTCATCATCACTCTCTTGCTCCTTTTCTCCATCACTTGCTTCATCTTCTTCACCGTCCTAAGAGGCAAAGGATAATTAAGTATTTTAGGTCATCTGGGCGACGCCATGACTTGCAACACTGCTCCCACAGCATATATGACTGTATTGTATCGTTGTTAAAAACAATGATAGGTTTTAAACCATTCTTTTGAGAATGAATCAGAGGCTCCCCCATTCTTGTATCATGGCCTCTAAGCCAAGACGATGGAGGGAGCCATTTTGATACTGACTTATGCCATTCTGCAACCCAACCAAATATGCATGATTTGTAAATAAGCCACGGCCCTCCAGCTCCACTGCATGTGTGTGACATAGGAACAAAATGGGCAGTCAATATAGAATGAAATGTTTGTTAAATTCAAAATCCAATAGGAATCCAGAGTAAAATTCTCTCTGGTTTGTAAAATCTAATCTGGGAGGCTTGCTTATGACAAAGCACCAAACTAATAGGATACTGTCTGCCTCAAAACTATTTTATGGGGACTTCCCTGGTGGCGCAGTGGTTAAGAATCCACCTGCCAATGCAGGGGAGACGGGTTCGAGCCCTAGTCTGGGAAGATCCCACATGCCGCGGAGCAACTAAGCCCGCGTGCCACAACTACTGAAGCCCGTGCTCTGCAACAAACAGAACCCACCGCAATGAGAAGCCCGTGCACCACAACGAAGAGTAGGCCCCGCTCGCCGCAACTAGCGAAAGCCCGCATGCAGCAACAAAGACCCAACGCAGCCAAAAATAAATAAATAAATAAATTTATAGGGAAAAAAAGAAAGCCATAAACCTTTTTTATCAGAACAAGGTGGAGATATTCTATACAAATAAAACAGAGGACCATGTAATAAAAGAATTTTTCATACTAAATAGTCCTTACGCATCAGCCTCAAATTGCATTACAAACTGTATCCACAGCAGGGGTTCTTAAATCTCAGCTTCTCTGTATCTATAACCCACCTGAATTGTAACAAACTTTAATAAATATATACATTTTTCTTTAGCTTTCTTTAAAGTCTCAAAAGCATTGGTAGTAGCCCAAAAGAGCATAAGGACTCCTACTCTTACTTTAGTCCTCAGTGGTAGCAGCTTTTGATTCTGTGCTTTAGCTTTCACATTTCTATTTTAGATATTCAAACAACATGTTTAAATGGTTTAACTCATTCTTCTCAACACTTAGAGAACACTTTGACCTCTTCTTATCTCCCCTCTAAAATGGTTTCAGATATGAATTCAGGAGGCTATAATGGAAGGGAACTTTCAACTCTATAACATATGCTACAAACAACTCCAGATACTCAAGTTGTGATTAAAATATTGAGTGATTATAATATCGTGTGGGTTTTTTTCTGGCCCCCACAGAATTCACATCAGCACAGAAGCTTTTTTGGAGGGAATGGAGATGGGCATAGAAGTATCTGATTATAAAATCAAGCAGGGAAAATTCTGCACTCTCTACCATCAATGACACTCTGGTGCCTTTTACAGACATACCTCTGTTCCTTTGCTCTTGGAGACCTGGGATGACGTATCATCCTCACTCTCATCTGCTGTGCTCTCCTGGGAATTCTGGGATATAATCTCTTCACCCTGAATGTGAATGGGCCAGGACAAACAGTGGGTTATAATGATCACATATGGGGTCTCAAGGGGAGAAAGGCTTAGTTTATAGACAAAGCAAAGAAAGATATTCAGTCATTCAAATATGGTCAAACACGGACACCAACCTGTGATCCAGCATCTAGAGAAGTGATAATCAACCCAAGATTTCTAAGATGCTTGTGGCTCTGATACAATATGTAGTTTTAAAGGTTCATCTTTGTATTCTAATATCATACTAGTTTTACAAGGCCAGACTGTATTGGTGACTCTTTCAGGTAATGCTGAATATGGTTCTAAAGTTTCCCAAATACCTTAAGGTATGTGAGCATGAACACAAACACACCAATCACAAATGGCCATGTAGAGGCTAAAGGATGGTACACTAAAATGGTTTAAGAACATCAAATCTGGATCAGGACTGTTTGGACTCAAACCCTTGCTCCACTCACTTATGGCTGAATGATAAGTTTACTTAACTTTGCTGAGCTTCAATTTCCTCATGGAAGCAAGAGATTGAAGTGAAGAAAGGAAGCTAATTTTCTGGGGAGCTATTCTTTTCATACATAAGATTTTTTCTTTTCTTTTCTTTTTTTTTTTTGCGGTACGCGGGCCTCTCACTGTTGTGGCCTCTCCCGCTGCGGAGCACAGGCTCTGGACGTGCAGGCTCAGCGGCCATGGCTCCACGGCATGTGGGATCCGCCTGGACTGGGGCACGAACCCGTGTCCCCTGCATCGGCAGGCAGACTCTCAACCACTGTGCCACCAGGGAAGCCCAGATTTTTTTTTTTTTTTTTTTGTATATAAGATTTTAAGACTCAGATGTTGTAAGCATGAATGAGGAGGGCTTGCACTGTATTTGAAAAATGCTATAACTCCAAAGTAGTAGTATAAGCAAAACAAGATTTCAGCCAGTCAGTCAGACAATTGAAAGAACTAAGAAATGCTCATTTGTTAAAATTAGCCAGAGAATAATTTCAGGAACAAGACAGACTGGTTTTAGGGGAAAAAACCCAAAATAACTAAACAAACAAAGTTTTATATACAAAAATATTCTAAATCTACCCACATTAGGGCTTAAAGGTATCCCTCTAGCTATGGAAGGAGGTTTTCCTGATCTGCTCCTCTATGTCTGAGGCCTTGTTGATATCAATGGTATGTTTTGGTGCCTTCGCTGCCTGGGATGAGGAGTGCAACCTGCAACCAGGGCCCAAAGGCAATGTATCCTAACGTTAAGAGCTAAACAGTCACAGATTTGAGAAAAGCAGTTTTGAGTATTGAGAGAGTGGGGCTTAGGTGACCTTCCTTAGATACTTTCCAATGCTCTCACAAAGAAAGGAAGTAGGAGATTACTACTGGCGGGCTCCCAGGCTTACCTGCAAGTCCCGGTTTTTGAGATTGCCCAGCCAAAAAGCCTCTCGGCAATTGTTGAGGATGAGCATGGCTTTCACTCTGCAAACTAACAGCTCCAGGGTCTTTTTGAGCAAAGGCACATGCTTGGTGAGTTTCGTGTCCTGGTGAATCTGAATGGAAACAAATGCATCCAACTCATCTGGGTTTATCATCATGCTTTCACATTTCCTATACAGAAACTTTTGAATTCCTGACACCTTGAACACTGAACAAGACCATATGCCCTGCCAGTACAGGCCAGAGACATGTTCCATCAAAGAGCAGTAGTCTGGCAGAGTATTCCGAAGAGAATGGCAGCTGTCCTTCAAGCTAAAAGAGCCTAGAAGACATACCACCAACACTTCACGGTTCCTCTTCATAACCTCTTATTGATCAATTATCAATGAATTTATGTAAAATATTCTTGAATGTATATTCTACTGATATTAAACAACAGAGAGTATCCCTGTTTAGCTGAGGGAGTCCTTATAAAATTCCACTGTTCAGCACCTTAAAAAGTTAGAACCAGGGGAGGAAATGAACAACAGGAACTGGGCTTGCCAGTGACTGCAGCACTCCATGGTTCTGTGTTCCTTCACACAAAAAATGACTGGCTCAACTCCAGGCTTCAAGTGGAAAAGTCCTTTAATGCTAAAATGTTCTCACAAGAGACAGATGTGTTCCTTGACAAGTAAGTAGTACAGCTGAAAAGCTCTAAAAACAGCTGCTTTTAGAACTACCTCTTGTCTCCAGCAGAGTCATCACTTACATAATATTCCTCCTGCCCAGAGTACTTTGTAGCAGTTACACATTCACCAACATTCTCTCACCAAAGAAGCGCTCCTGGAGGAAACAGGGCTATGGAGTTTGAGTCAAATTTCAGATGCAGAAATTCCCCTCTAGATGATTACCCAATCTCTGCCAGCAACTGAGGATTTGACCACTCTGAATAAACTGCCTTTGGACAGACATAGTCCCAGAAATAAAGGCTCAAGAGGGGTAAAAAAGGAAGAAGGCACTGGAGCCCACGGATCTCCAAAATCACAACCACAGATTAAACCAACAGGTGGGTTGGTGGTGTGACCTGCTTTCCATCTTACCTTGGAATGCCCACACAGGTGATGAAGCAGCCTTGTATTCAACTGGAAGGTTTCCAGTAAACTCAGAACATCTTCCTATAACCAACAACATTCATAAGTGCCATATGAAACATTCTCATTTCATTTTATATGCAAGATATTCTTGCAACCAAGGGTTCCAAAGAGGATCAAGCCTGCGGGTTCCAGCTGTATATGGATAATCATCTCTTCTTTTTTTAAAATTGAGGTATAGTTGATTTACAATATGTTTCAGGTGTACAACATAGTGATTCACAATTTTTCAAGATTATGCTAGACAATTACCTTAATTTGGCCCTCAAATAGGAGGAGGAGTGATCACTGGCTATCCTCCCCTTTATCTTTCTGAGTTATGAGGGACCAACCAAATATTGTGAGAGTGTTTTGCAAAGTTCAACTTGCTAAGTATGTGTAAGAAGTAATCATCTCTGTTTCTGTTCTTTTTATTTTTAAATTAAAATTTTTGGCTGCACTGTGGGGCACGCGGGACCTTAGTTCCCCGACCAGGGATGGAACCCGCACCCCCTACAGTGGAAGCGTGAAGTCTTCACCACTGGACTGCCAGGGGAGCCCCTGTTTCTATTCTTATTTCACTACTCTAGTCTTGGATCCCACTTGGGTAAAAAACTCTCAAGACTCCGTTATAACAAGAGTTTAAGACACAAATGAGGTTTTTTTCGTTTGTTTGTTTTGTTTTTAAATTCCCAAGACCAGACTTAGAGAAGCACACAGGAATAAGCAAATGACACACTAATATGTGAGGTCCTGGGACTGCAGTAGCACAATAAAATCAAGCTAAAAAGAACAACCATCCTCAAGTCTGTAGGAGAAGTAGGAAGGCGGACGTACTATGGAACATTCAGTCCTACATGGGCATCTCTGGGGATAGGTGAAGTGACCAGAAGTACCTAAGCAGATCTGTGGCCCAGAACCTGGGCAAGGGGACCACCCCCATGCCAGCCCAGGAATCGCCATGGACATATCTTCTGAACAACTGTACAGGGCATATTTTTGCTCTCTGTTCTCAGTTCTTACCCGATGTTTTCTAAAACTGAAGTCTAGGAGAGGCATACACTGCTTCAGAAATGCTTCCACAAAGAGACGCCCGTACTGAAGAAGAGAAGAGACACACTGGTGATGACCTCTAGCTGAGGTCTTTTACCTGAAAGTCCCCTGCCTCAGGCAGCATAACATTTCCCAGACCAGGGGGTTTATTTTCTTATTTTTATATATAAAAAATAAATTGGAAAGGGTCCAAAAGGTTAATTTGGAGAATGTAGCTTAATGCAAAAGCTAAATGGGCCTGCTAACTAAGCCCCAGAATTAGGCAGACTTACCTACCCCAGACACAGTCAATGCACAGGGGTGTTGCTCAGCTTGAGAATGAGGGCACAGAGGAACAGAGGGGAACCCCAGCTCCCTGAGGACACCTTACTCTCAAGAGGAAAGAACTGCGTAGAGCTGAGAAAGCACATGACCACTTGCCCAATTTACCAATCAGGTAAATGACTCCCCCTTCTCACCCATCTCCCATAATGGCACCAGGGTGGAGTGAGTAAAGAGGAAGAGAGAAGCCAGGAGATAATGAGAATGGGGCACCATCCACAAGAAGGAACTGTCAAGAGTGGGCCTAGAAGCATTCTCCCTATAGTGTTCTTTAGCTCTTAAGCTGTCAAAGATTTGATGGGTTTACCATCAAATCTATGGCTAATCTGGGATATTCCCCGGCAGAGGAGTTCAGCAGATACCAGAACACCAGCTCCCACATTGATAAGGCCATACATGGGCTTTAAAAAGAGCAATCACCCACTCCTCCTTCCTTTCTATTGCCTGGGAAGGAATGGCAGGGAGTGACTACTGCTCCTGAAGCCACTAATCCTATTTCTAAGACTAAGTTTTCAAACTCATAGTAAAATTGGTTTCTCTTGTCATCCAACTAGTATGGGAAAACATATCCATGGTCTTTTCTAGACTACCTGATAGCACAGATTCTGGAGACTGGCTTTTGGGCAAGGTATTAAGCAATTCCACTCAGTTAACTCACAGGAAGGATAAACACTAAAGAGGGCCGGTCTCACCTTCAAACATACATGCAGAACAGGACGGCTGTCAAACACCTGTAGAGATGAAGGACAAGAAACCAAAGCTGAAGCCTGCTCCTCTGAGCACCCCAGCCTCCTCCCCACCATGCAAAGCACAGCTCTGAGTGTTGCAGAGACGTCTAAAATGAAGAAGGCAGGCCAACATGTCAACAAGTCAATTACAAAGCAGAACGAAGGAATCCCTGTAACTGAAGTTCAAGAAAAGGAAGAGGGGAGCTGAGAGGAACAAGGAATTGATTCCAACTGGGAATGTTAAGAAGATGGCATTGCAGAGGCCCCAAACCTTGATCTGAAGCCTGAAGAAAGAGTAGATGAGGCAGAAAGGAGAGAGAGCAACATTCTAAGCTGGAGGAACAGTCTGAGCAAAATCATGGAGTGGGGGAGAGCACAGAGTATGTGTGAGGGATAAAGAAGGCACTCAGGTGGGAAGAGGGACACAGTGGGGAATGTGCTCAGACCCACGGCGGGGTGGTGGTGGCGATGACATGGGGAAGGACCCATTAAATAGTAAGTGCTGTGGCACAGATGGGAAGGAGGAAGGCAGAGAAGGAAAAGACACTGCTCAGGAAGAGGGGAAGGGGTTATCCAGGGTGGGTGGGGCATAGGGAAGAAGATGTGGGAAGCAGATCCCCAAGGGAGGCTGGGGAGAGTCCAGTTTGGAAGCCAGGCCCCTTGGTGGTTCCTGCAATTAGCCAGTGAGATGAGATAAGGAGCTTCCATGCTCACCTTTATCAGGTTGATGAGGATACTGAAGTCTCGAACAGCCATGTTCCAGTAGAGGAGCTTCTCTTCATGAATCTAGAGGCAGCCAAATATACACACACCTCTGAATCACAGCCAAATACTTCTCTTACTGTACTCCTACTAATATATGGTTCTTGAACTACACAGTTATACAGAGATTTAAGCCAATTATCCTCCTACAGAGATGTGGCAACCAGTGCACCCACAAGATAGTTCTGAGGCCTGCATGTATGTGGTAACATTAGGGTACCTCATAGAGACTTTCTAATAAGAGGACCTCTCTTCAATAATTTCCAAGTAGGAAAAAGCCTCTGTAACATACCTCTGGGCCATCAGCTCCCTGTGGCTTCTCTGATTCCCTAGGCAAGCCCTATCTCCCAGCAGGCTAGCTCGGTTCTGGTTAGCAGGCTACCAAGGCCCAGGCTACCACAGCATCTCAAACAGGCTTGCTCACCTCATGCCAGATCACAAGTTGCAGCCCGGTATATGAGGCTGCAACCAAAGATATTTTTTTCCAGACTAGGTCTATGGAGTCCCAAGTCCCCTGGGAAGTAGCCAGGGAAAACAGAGCCCAATCCTCACTTCCAACCAGAGGGAAAGGAAATTAAACCAGAAGCTCTTTGAAAAAAAATCCTGGATCTTAGTAACTCGAAGGAAATAGCTTAGGAGAAAATTCTGGACCCAAGGAGTAGAAGAATCAGCAGCTTCCAAGTAATCCAGAGTCTACTTCTTGGGGTGGGAATATCTGACTTACCTGCTCCGAGTCTGCTGCTGTTCCAGCCTGAAGACCTTTCACTGTCTTCTCTAGTTCAGCCATCATCACATGGAAGAAAATGACAAACGTGTGCCTAGAAGAGAAAAGGATGATGCCCACACAATGATGCACTGCTCAGAAACAAAGTCCTGGGAAGAAGCCAGGGAACCAAAAGTTATTTCCCTCCCCACCTCTCTGAATGTCCTTTCACTAGGGTCCACCCTAAGAGGACGTGAGAGTGGGAAGGATTTAGAAATAAGCCGAGAAGATGGCCTGTGAAATCAGAGGATTAAGTTCATGAAGGGTGAGTGTAGTGGTAAAGAGCAGGAAAGTAGTGGTGAGAAGATCTGAGTTTAAGTTCCTAGTTCCATATTTACTTTATTGCCTGTATCAACTGAGCAAGCCCCCTAACACTCATTTTTCTCATCAGTGAAACAGGGGTAATGATACCTACCTCACAGATTCATCAAAAGGATCAAGTGAGATAAACGATGTAAGAGTGTGTTATAAACTGTGAAGACCATACGAGTGTCAGATAACCACTGATATTATGAGACACAAAACCCATTAAGTGAGACATATATGGTTAGATACAACAATCACTGTATCCTTCTAAAGATGGCTAAAATACTGGAAAAGTAATTTCACATTTAAAGGATGAAAGCACTGATAGAAGTCTGGTGATTAAATATCCAATGCCGCTGAAGACTGTAACTACTGAAAATTCATTCCTCAGTAAGGTCCTTTCACATGGGCTGGCTAAGAGCTGCTTGGAGAGAATGCACAGTAGACACTGTGTGTGTTGAATGAATGATTGTACCTACCCTCTGTATCAGAACTAGATGAAGAGTAAGGTAGTTATTTGGAAACTACATACATTAGACAGTGTGATTCTAACTTAGGGAGAGAACAAGAGGAGAGTACTCCCTTACCTGGTCAGTGTAGGGAATGTGGAGGAAGATGCCTCTTTAGGAGAGCTGATCAGCTCCGGGACACCAACACCAGCGATCTCCTCTATGGCCTTCAGAACACTGTCTGTGTGCTCCAGGTAGATGCTGCATTGACAGCCATAGGAGTATGAATGCATGTTACAGAATTCCTAAATCAAGATTTCTTTCTTGAGACATTACCAGGTACTAAGCTTTAAAACAACTATTAGCATTTATTTTACTTTATTTTTTTTTACTTTTTGGCTGCACCACGTGGCTTGTGGGATCTTAGTTCCCCAACCAGGGACTGAACCTGGGGCCATAGCAGTGAAAGCGCCAAGTCTTAACCACTGGACCGCCAGGGAACTCCCAATACTTATTTTTAATAAGGATTCCAAATACTTGTCAGGAGGTAAAGGAAATGATGTCTCAGTTGGAAATACAGTTAGACACCTTGAAAGTGATGGCTGTGTCTTGGATATGGTAGGCAATAATAAATATCTGACTCACTGGTTAACAAGGCAGGATACAACAGCAGACTCCCCCACTTCCTCTATGATTTGATTTAATAAAGAACTAGCTGACAGTATAAAACAGAACAAGAAGATCTGACAATCCACATATTCAAAATTATGTTAATTTCAAACCTACTTCACTGCTTCCAAGTTACCCCTAACCAAGGTAATTTCTCAGTTTTTGACCAGACAAGGGATCTGAACAGTGGCAAAATGGAAGGCTATTTGGCTTGTGGACAGAAACTAAGCCTCTCACCTAAGCAAAGCCTGGAGCTGGTCATTAGGAATGCCGCTCTTCTCTTTCTCCTCACTTGGCCACACCCGGAAAAGGAACTGTCTGGCCAGGGAAGCTGTTGGAGAAACAAGGCAAAGATATCTCATTCATGGAAAATGAACTTCACTCTTGTTTTGCAGGCTTTTGGGGATGATTACTGACCAAAGGGATTATTCCTTTATATTTACTATGACGTTCCTGGG
Source organism: Orcinus orca (assembly GCF_937001465.1). Taxonomy (NCBI): domain Eukaryota; kingdom Metazoa; phylum Chordata; class Mammalia; order Artiodactyla; family Delphinidae; genus Orcinus; species Orcinus orca. The sequence continues at coordinate 7,043,118 of NC_064568.1, forward strand.
CTAACAGACAATTTGAAAAAAAGCTGTCATGAATTCCTGCTCTACTGGTTCTTCTACCAGAAATAAACCCATTTCTCTAAGACTCAACATGTCGCACCCTCTTACCCTGTCTTGACACAAACGTGAACCACACAGACACACAGAGAAAAGGAATGCTGCTGGGCAGTGGGAAGTCCATCTCAGCTCCTCCTTGGCAGGCCAACAAGCAGTGGCTGCTTCCTAGATTCATACCAAACCCTCCCCTTTTAAACAACAGGGAATAATAAAGGTTTGTTTTGCATGTTCTCCTTGCTTTCTGTCTGTGCTGCCAATTAAGTTGTATCAGTGAGATGCATTTCAAGAGCTATGTCAAAAGATAGTTAAAGAAAAAGATCAGGGGGACTTCCCTGGTGGTCCAGCGATTAAGAATCCGTCTTGCAATGCAGAGGACGCCGGTTCGATCCCTGGTCGGGGAACTAAGATCCCACATGCCACGGGGCAACTAAGCCCGCACACCACAACTAGAGAAAAGCCCTCATGCCACAACTAGAGAGAAGCCCGTGCGCTGCAACGAAAGATCCTGCGTGCCACAACTAAGACCTGACGCAGCCAAAAATAAATAAATAAAAATTTTAAAAAAATAAAAGAAGGAAAGAAAGAAAGAAAAAGATCAGGGATGGGGCCAAACCTTTCTTTACACTTAATTCTGATTTCTCCTCTCTCTCCCATTTTATTAACTTCACGGTTTATGTCTTTCAGTCAAATGTCTCAGATACTTAAGGGAAAAAAAAAAAAAAAAGAAGGACATAAACAAAAGCCAAACAAAATCTAGCCAACTGAACTAACCACACTCAGTCCAGTCAATGTCAGCAGACATCAGACATAGCTCCTTCTGGAAAAATGTCCTTCTTGGTATAGCAAGAGAGCACATCCAGAGTTATGGACAGATTTGCTTATAAAATTTACAAGGTCCTAGGAAGCCCTAAGTTTACAAGTCTATTCATGAAAGAAAAAAGAGGATATGGCCCATCACCAATTTTTCCTTTGTTCTGAGTAGGAGCTGTAGATTTCTCCAAAATGACCATCAAAAGTCTGATGAGATAAAGAGCACACTGGAAACTGGGAATGCTGAGATGGAAATTCTGCAAGTAATGGAAGCTCTGGCTGTAAGGAGACAAGAAAAAAAATAAAAAACAACACCACAAGTATTACAGATGTGTCTAAATCCATGAGTTATCCAAGTCCGCTTAAATGCTTGATGGTCTAATCAGAATCCTCCTCATTTGCAGGGGCTTTAGTAGAACATTCTTTCAAGACCTTACAGAGACTATAATTTTGTATAAAGAAAGTTAGGGCATGGAGGCCAGAGCTCAGCGGATGGAATGTTGGCCTTGAAGAGGTCATGTATGCCAAGATACCCAAATGCTAGCATAGGCCATGCTGACTACATTATTCTCAGTGTAGAATAAATTACTTGCTCTTTAAGGCATTATGCAACACACTGAGAATAATGTTTAAATTCTGGGTTCATAGGGACAAAGTGAAAGGAAATGATAAGGCAGAGAAAGCAGAGCTTCTAATAAATGTACCATAAATGGCTAGCTTTCAATGCTCTGAATGGCAGATGTGAGTCACAATTAATCCAAAACTGTAGGTGAAATAAAACTAGAGTCAACTCCTGATGGATTGGTGGAAAGGAATTCAAACAAATTTAAAAGTACTGTATTGAAAATGAAATAAGGCTCTATAGGCAGGAATGACAAGCATTGACTGTGGACCCAGTGATGGCCTAGGCTATCAGGGGAGGTAAGGGAAAGACCAAGGTGCTCTGGTTGAAGCTGGGGTAGAGGCTGGAAGCTGTGCCCCTTAGAGCTCCTTCTCACCTCCTATGCCCTCGGCCTAGGCTCCTTTTCTTCCAAGACGAGGGAAATGGACAGGTAATCAGTGGTAACTAACTGCTACCTAATTACCCAACCCTACTAGGAGACAGAGTAGGTCCCTGGATAATCAGCTGACTACAGATGGCCAGTGCTTTCATCAACATTACCTGAAAAGGCGAACTTTACAGGATGAAGGGTGCATAAAGATTTAGTTTGATTAATTCAACAGTTTCTAATGCTTCAGGATATATCTGAATACACACATGAGAAAGCTCACATAAATGAGGAAAAGTCACTGAAAATACCAAGTTATCTCCAAGAAATCTTGCCAATCTTATTCCTAGGAGTTTCTTGGGACAACACTCAGGGATATGTGGTCTGACCCACCTAAGCAGCTCCTCCAAAGCTTGGTCAGGCTCTCCTGGCTTCAGTCGGTTAGCAAGGACCTCAAGGGCTGAGTACAGTAAATTAGTATTTTCAGGTTGAAAAAATCCGTTCCTAAGGGAAAGTCAAGGAAAGGTAGTTTAGCTCAGTTTCAGGAAGATTACGTGGACAGCAGTTGAGGATCCTGGCCTCCAGTCTGTACCATCGATAAAACAGAAGACAAAGGAGAACTGAAGTACTGAAAGTGCTCAAGTGCTAAATTCAGTCACTGCCGTATCAGACTAGAAGTTGAAGTGTATCTGAAAACGTCTTTCCTTAAGGACCTAACAGTCCTCCTAGGATTATTTTCAAGGCAAACAAAGCTCTCCTTCATTCTTTACATTTTAGAGATAACTATCAGTCTTCTCTAAAAAAACAGGAATAACTTTGTGAAATTGCTTAAATCCATGTCTAATCCATAGTAGATGTTCAGCAAAGAACTTATTCCTTCTTCTGTATTAAGTCAAGTCTTGACAATTCTATCTTCAGATTATCTTTCCTATTGTCCCTTCCTTTCCAAGCCAAGGCCATCACTCTAGGCCAGGCCCTTATCATCATCCCATGCACAGATCATGTCAACTTTTTTTTTTTTTTTTTTTTTTTTTGGTGGTACGCGGGCCTCCCACCGCCACGGCCCCTCCCGTTGCGGAGCACAGGCTCCAGACGCGCAGGCCCAGTGGCCACGGCTCACAGGCCCAGCTGCTCCGCGGCACACGGGATCCTCCCGGACCGGGTCACGAACCCGCGCCCCCTGCATCGGCAGGCGGACCCCCAACCACTGCGCCACCAGGGAAGCCCATGTCAACATCTTCTGACTGGTCTTTTTGATTGCCTTTCCAATCCCTTTGTCCTGCATGCTGCTGCCAAAAGGATTTTCGTAAAACACTGCTTTTACTATATCATGGCTGTGATCATAAAACTCCAAAATTGCTTCCCTGGACAACATTCAAATTCTTCTGCCTGACCTTCAAGGCCCAGCACAATCTGACCCCCTCGATCTTTCACTCCTCTAGAAACATTTCCACATCACCAGTGATAGCCTCTTTTCCTTTCCACAAATGAATTCTGAGGGCCTCTTATGGGCTGCAGGTTTTTCAGGGGGGGAGGTGGGGGGTGGGGATGGCTTTATTAAAGTATAATTGACATACAATAAAATTCATGTATTTAAAATGCTGAATTCGATCAGCTGACTTATATATAAACCCATGAAACCACCATGGCACTGAAAATAATAAACATATCTATTACCCCCAAAAGTTTCCTCGTATTCCTTTGTAATCCATCCCTCCTTCCATCCTCCCGCCCAATGCGAGGCAACCACTGAACTGTTTTCTGTCACTAAAAAATTATATGCTTCTTCTAGAATTTTATATAAATACAATCAAATACTACATACTCTTACGGTCTTGGTTTTTCTTCACTATAATTCTTTTTTCATCCATGTAGTTGCAATGTAGTATTCTACCACATCAACATACCACAATTTGTTTATCTGTTAACTATTCGATGGACATTTGAATTGTTTCCAATTTGGGGCTATTACAAATAAAGCTGTAATAAACATTCATTCACAAGCCTTTGTGTAGACACATGTTTTCATTTCTCTCGGATAAATACTAGGAATGAAATGGCTGGGTTGTATGGTAGGTGTATATCTAACTTTTTAAGGAACTGCCAAACAGTTTTCAAAAGTGGGTGCACCATTGTATAGCTGCACCAGCAGCATGTGAGAGCTCCAGTTACTCTACATCCTCGCCAACACTTGGCGAGGTAAATCTTTTTAATTTAGCCATTCTGTGATTTTTACTTGCATTTCCTTAACAACTAATACTGCTGAATATCTTCGCATGTGTTTATTTGCCATCCATTTATCTCCTTGTTTCAGCATCTGTTCAAATCCTTTGTCAGGCACTGTTTTTAAGTACTGAGGATATGACAATGGCTGGTCTCTGCCTTCATGGAGCTCACAGTCCAGCAGGGAAGACAGATCAACAAGTAATTATAATAAAATGTGATCAGTTTTATCGTAAGAGTATTAGCAAAGAAGTGGGGATAAGAGAGGCAGAAAGGAGACTTACCTGGCCTAGGGGTCAAGGAAGATGCCCCTGAGGAAGTACAGTTTAAATCCAGATCTCAGGGATGATTTAGAAAAGACTGGGGATCAAGGAGGGTGAGGATCCTGGTAGAAGGATGGGTATGTGTGGAGCCTTCCAGGTAAAAGCTATACAGGGTGCTGAAATTAATTCAGTACAGCTGGAGGGCAGAGTGCAAGACAGTGAGTAGAATAGCAGGAGTCAGATAATAAAAGGCCTTAGAAGCTGGGTAAAAGAGTTTGAACTCAAGAGAAATCTAACGGCAATCAGAAGCCAAAGTTGCGCTAGGATAAGATCGGGTTTGTGTTGGGAAGATCGCTTTAACTGCTGCGTGAAGAAGGGACCGAAAGAGGACAGCTGGAGGCAGACAGACCAACTGTGAAACTAATCCAGTCCTGGTGACAGACGACAGAAGTCTGGAAGCAGTGGAGGAGGAGAGAACAGGTGGTCATTTAGGTGTTATCTAGAAGACAAACTCAGCAGGATTCTGTGATCAGATGTGGGAGAGAGAAAGGGTAGACCGTAGAGGAAGGAACAAAGAATAACTCCTGGTTTCTGGCTCAACAACTGGTGGCGCCATCTATCTGGCCAGGGAAAGCCGAAGGAGATGTGGGAAGGAAGAAACACTTGTTTTGGATGTGATGAGTCTGAGGTGTCAATGACATATCTATAACGGGGTGCTGAGTAGGCAGTTGGAGATAAATGCCTGCAGCTCAGAAGTTAAATTTTAGCACGAATTTAAGCTTGGGTGAGACTGCCCAGGAAACCTGTATAATGAGAACAGAGAGGCCAGGACCCAGCCCTGAGGAACAAAACCATTTAAAGGACACACCTCCCTCGTTTCTACTTTTGTCCATGCCATGCTTTCCAGTTTCTTCCTTTACCTCCCAAAAAGCCATCTACCCTCCAAGGGCCCCGTGAAGTCCCATGATTTCATGAAGGCACCCCTAAACACCCCAGCTTACACAGCTTTCAGCTCTTTACCTCATAATCTGGAATTTATCCATAACTTGTTTAATAACAACTTCTTAACTGACAGTCTCTCTGGTGCTATTAGGGAAAGGTTGCCACAGCAAACTCACTAAGAATCAGACGGCCAGATTTGTTACAGGTTAGCCAAAAGCAAGTCATCTGATTTTCAGATGAGTTAATAATAGTGACTCCATAAGACACAGAGCGTGCAAGACCAAATGAAATGATGCAGACAAAACCACTACAGAAAGAATAAGCATCATATTTACATAAAATTTTGGAGCCCTTTCCTTCTTTTCTATACCTCAGTGCCTTGGTGACTGTCAAGCAGAAGCAAGGACATACTTGATTATCTCTACCTACTGTACTTGCCACATACTCACCAAGCAAAAAGTCCATGTAAAATCTGCAGTAGCCTCTGATAGCAGGAAGACATTATGTCGTACTCCTGACCTGTCGTACTTCCTGGTCCATCAACTACATCATGATTCTTAGCAGTTAAGCACTACAAGGGAAAAATGCTTTTAAGACTGTTGCTTCAGCAATTGCCCTCATTCTCCTTCAATATTTCTCAGCCAAAAATGAAATCTCTTGTTCATTAAGCGATTTCTAAGTCTCTATAATGATAAGATAGGCTTCTGACCTGAAAATAGTTGTGAATGTTCTCCAGATGGTTACACATGGGGCTCAGCAGTTGAACAACACTATGAGCGATTTCTGAGGCAGATCTCTGGTGGAGATGTGAGAATCCAATATTCCGGTTTCCTTTGCTCTATAATAAATTCAGAGTTACGAGGGAAGGAACTGTTGGATAGCTTCTCTGAAACTAAGAGTTTATTATAGAGTTTAATCAAACCTTGTGCTACCGGGTAGAATGGACAGAAGAAATTAGGGATATATTTTGACAGAGGGAACTCACTCAATCTTCAAATAACCAAGAGATTGGCTTTTAGAGAGTACAGACAGTGTTTGAGAAGTATAGACCCAAAATTACTAATGAGATAAAACTCACACGAAAATAGAAATCATTTAGGCTGATAAGAATGTACAGCAAATACTAAGTATAAGAAGAAAGGATCAAGTAACTAGATATACTAATTTTAAATGTTTACACCTAAAACTTATACATTTTGTCGTTTGTGTCATCCCACTGCTTCCCCAGAGGCTACATGCATTGGTCCATTAGATACACACTCGAGATTCTGGACTTCTCTAGACAGCTGACTACTATGCTGAGGCTTGGGCAAGGGCTTAGTTCGGGAGGGTGTTAAAACCAAAACCCAAGCAAAGAACAGGATTCAGGAATGCTCAGAGCATTTAGAAATACATTTTCTGTTTTGGGTGGCTTTTCTGTTTTCTCTGTTTCAGAGTTCCTTTCTAAAGCAAAATGAACGTGGGCTGGCAATGGGGCTACCACCATGCTACCCAAAAACAATACCAGAGAAAGTGACAACTTACTCACTACTAAGACCTCCTTGTTTCCAAATCCAGAGGCCAGGGCCTGTGCTCCTGCCTGTACTAACCTTGAGGAAGGGGACTCTCCTGGTCACAGAAGGTGTTAGCATGTTCTCCAGCTTCTGGGCGAGATCTTCCAGCAAGAAAAGCAGCTCAGGGGGCTGAAGCTGCACAACTTCTGTAGCCTATCACAAGGAGGAAGGAAAGAGTAATTCCCAGCATGTCCTAGCCATCTTTCTGGGGGACACATTTCATGTTTACTCTTTACAATGGGTGAAGAATCTGACCATTACCAAAAAAGGGGGAAATTCTGCCCCACCTCATATAAATGGCTGTAGTACTCTGTCAACAAATCAAAAAGTCATGCACTTCTTAAGTAAAACAAAATTTAAAATTATTAAATGGGAATGAGGCAGTATAGTTTTAGAAGACACACTTTTGCTCTAGAAATAAATGCCTCTGGTGTATCCTTCCACCTATGGACCCGTGATGCATTTCCTAAGTAATTTGGGATAAAAAAAATGACTAATTAAAGGGAATTTTGCTTTTCTCTGTTCATTAAGTAATTCTTTCATATTTTCTTCCACCTAATGTTTTGCTACTATTAATTCTGGGCAGGATCCTTATAACTATATTACACTACCATAAGTAGAATGGGTCAAGCAGTCTCACTTCAAACTTTTCACTCAACATACAGCTATGGAGAATCTCCAAGTACAGGCTGACGCAGAAAGACTGAAAAAAAAAAAAAAAAACTCCATTTTGAAGGAGCTTACATTCTTGAAAAATCTATGGTAAAAATCCATGCATTTTCTCAAAAAAATTTTTTTAACCTGGAAAAACTCTACTCTCTGGTGAAATCCCATACCAAAAGGTACCTTCTCTGTGTAAATGTCTTCTACTTCCAACTTCATTATAAATACCATTCTCTCCTCAGTTTCACTGGTACTTGGTTCAGACCATCAATATACAATGTACTGCTAGTTGTCTCCTTCCTTTATTAGATTATAAGCTAGCTGAAGGCAAGCATCATGCTTACGTAATACTGAATTGCCAATATCTAGATTTGCATCAAAAACAAAAAAGGCCTCAACAAACACTCATGGACACTGAACAAATGTCACAAAAAAGTGAAAAGAGCATTGTGTAACTATAAATCACAACAGTGTTGCTCCACAAAAGTAATCTAAATAGGTTATTATTAGTAACGTGAAGTAAGGATCACATCATTAGCATGATCTTTTGTAATACCTAATGCACTATAAAAAAAACTTAGACTTATAAACATCAAGATGATGAGGATGATTATTCATCCACACTTGCACATATAAAGGCTTTGGAAGCCAGAGTCCAACTTCTCCCAGGGTCATGGTTTTCTTTTGGAAATAGGAATAGAGCTGAGGAACCTTCTGAAATAAGATTAAGTTCTGGGATCTCAGCTCTGTCACTTACTTCAGTGTGCATTTCAGTATCTAGGATGAACTTGGCCACGAGCCCACAATGCAGAATAGAGAAGACCTCAAGGTCCAGTTCTCGGAAAAAAGCGTGGTAATTCTGTAATGATACTGATGTCTTTTCTTCTTTCCCTCTGAACTCCTGGGAGGAAAGTACCAGAAACCAATAGAATAAGGCTTCTATATTAATCTAACTTTAAATGAAGATTTCAAAATGCAATTGCGCATTTATTTTATGTAAAAAGTTACAGTTCATCACATCCTTTTACCAACTTCCTTTTACCAAAGTCCCTAAATATTCCTGAAACAGATCACGTATTGTAATATTGGGATATAGGTCACACATCGATACTCAGTTGGTTTCCACTTAGGGATGAATATAGACAAATCAAGGCACTATGGTGTGGTACAGAAAACTATGAGCTTAGGGGCCAGAAAGATTTGGCTTCAAATCCTTGCTCAAGCACTTATTAACTGTGTAACTTTACACAAGTCACCTATCCTCTCTGGATCTTAGTTTCCTCATCTATTAAATGTAAATATCAATACTAAGCTTGAGTTTTTAGGAAGATTAGAGGAGTTACACATAAATTCTCAATAAACAGTACCTAAAAAACAGAAATAATTGGGATCCAAATAATTGGGATCCAAATAATTAGGCAATTTCACAAACCTACCCTGTGGGTGGTACAATTACAGGAAAAGGACCTACTGTTTATTAAGTATCTGTATTAAGAAACTGTACTAATGGGCTTCCCTGGTGGCGCAGTGGTTGAGAGTCTGCCTGCCGATGCAGGGAAAACGGGTTCGTGCCCTGGTCCGGGAAGATCCCACATGCCGCAGAGCGGCTGTGCCCATGAGCCATGGCCGCTGAGCCTGAGCGTCCAGAGCCTGTGCGTCCAGAGCCTGTGCTCCGCAACAGGAGAGGCCACGACAGTGAGAGGCCCGCGTACCGCAAAAAAAAAAAAAAAGAAACTGTACTAAGCATTTCATGTTATCTAAATTCATTGAGAAAGAGATAATCTGGGATCCGAAGAGGAAAGAGGCTAAAAGAAGTATATCTTGTACTACATACAAAGAATTTGCTAATTGCTACAAGTGAGAATTCAAAGTACTCCTGGGATGCAAAAAAGGGAGTAATACAATCAAGAAAATAATTAGAAAAACAGTGTGTGGTAGTGATAAATGTTTGGAGTCTAACCCAAACTCTGCTACTGAGAGGGTCACTCCAAGGCCTAGGAGAGTTTGTTCGCCTCTCTTTTCCCTAATCCTTCTCTCTGTAAAATGCATAGGATAATGCTGGCCCTTTGTTAATCTCACCGGGCTGTCACACACCTTCATAGATACCAGTCATTCCAATACCTTTTCCAGCTGGCTCCTATCAGATGGCGCAGGGTCACATTCTGAATTATCCTCCTTTGAAAGTGGGTCAGGGGAGGATGTTTTGTTGCCATCTGCTTTTCGCTTCCTTCCTCCTTGTATTTCAAGAAGAGAAAAGTGACTCAAATAATCAATAATCATGTTTACTAAATATCACTGCCTTCAAGAAACAACCTGCTGAAGACTACCTACAGACAGGAGGTAATTTTATAACCCTATATTATAGTTCATTGATAACCATGCCAAAGAAGGGTTCAATTATATAATCTCTCCAATTACTGATGCCTTGATGCGCATAACCTCTAAGTGAATTCAGCATGGCACATAGGGAGACACAGAATAAGAAGAAAAGAGCATACTCACCTAAATTTCCTTGTATTCTGATTTTTGCTGAAACAGCAGTACTGGTATGAGGTGTTACTTCTGAAGTTTCCAAGTCAAAGTTTGCAAGGGGAGGAACATAGTCTGGAGTGACTGAAACAAACAGCAGGAAGCTCAATGAATACCAACCATATACCACTATTAGACTTGAATTCTAATCACCCGATTAGCTAAAAACTAGTTTCCAGAACTGCCAAGCATGGCTGACTGCCTGTAAGATGCATTCAGGTCATCTGACGTTAATCATTTTGGCATAGTAAAATAGCCAAAGATAACTTACAGGAATATCATATTAATTGATTATGATCAATCAACATAAAACCATTATACCAATATAAAACATCCAAGCAGATAAGAACTAAAAATAAATTAACTTACATTTAAAATCTAAAGATATTAGCAATATCTGGTCACATAGCAGTTTGTTTTACACACAATTATTTAGATGAGAGCCTGAGGGAGGCTCCATGTTTTCCCCAGAGAATCAAGCTAGCACTTTATTTTTATTTATTTATTAATTATTTTTGGCTGCGCCAAGTCTTAGTTGCAGCACACTGGATCTTCGCTGCAGCAAGCGGACCTCCTAGTTGTGTCATGTGGGCTTCTTAGTTGCAGTATGCATGTAGGATCTAGTTCCCCGACCAGGGGTCAAATCTGGGCCCCCTGCATTGGGAGCAGGGAGTCTTACCCACTGGACCACCAGGGAAGTCCCAAAGCTAGCACTGTAAAATGACAAGTTTTCTTAATGGCCAGAAGGTATTAAGAGGCCTCTCAGCTGTATTCCTGGTTCATAATGATGTTCAAGAAGGCAAAGGGCACTGGAAGTTTGACATCCAAAGAAGCAATGTAATTTACAAAAAGCCCAACCAATGTTTTATATCTTGTATTAAACACCAAGGTTTCCTGGAGATAACAATGGGAGGAAAATGGATGTATTCTTTTTTTTTTTTAATTTTCTTTCTTTCTTTATTTACTTTTGGCTGTGTCGGGTCTTTGTTGCTGCACGCGGGCTTTCTCTAGTTGCGGTGAGCGGGGGATACTTTTCGTTGCGGTGCATGGGCTTCTCATTGTGGTGGCTTCTCTTGTTGCGGAGCATGGGCTCTAGGCATGGGCTTCAGTAGGTGTGGCATGCAGGCTCAGCAGTTGTGGCTCGCGGGCTCTAGAGCACAGGCTCAGTAGTTGTGGCACACGGGCTTAGCTGTTCCGCGGCATGTGGGATCTTCCCGGACCAGGGCTCGAACCCGTGTCCCCTGCGTTGGCAGGCGGATTCTTAACCACTGAACCACCAGGGAAGTCTGATGTACTCATTTTTTAAAATTTTTGTTGAGCAACCATTTTCTTGTCCCACGAGTCGGGGGCAGCTATCGTTGAGTCTGGCTTAAAAGCTAACTCTGCTATCTCCTCACCACTGCCCAGCAGGGCTGCAATACAGGACCCTTCCCTCACCTGCCAAGTGCTTTTCCAGGAGTTGCTGCAGCTCTACAATGTGCTTTAACCGGGTGAGCACCTTCACTTTCATCTCGGGTAATGTTTGCCGACAGAAGGCATTTACAACCTGTGGAAGTAAAAATTATATTCTCACACTGTGAACTATTCAGATTTTAACCTTGTTTGCGTTATTCAGCGAGAGCTAAAAGAGTTGTTTGGTGACAGCATCTGTGAGTCTAGTGAGAAATGTCAAAGTGTTCTCAGCAAGGGGCTGTAAAGAAAAAGCTCTGGGCCAATAGAGGAGATCTAACTTCTAATCCTGGTTCTACTTATTTCTAGTTAAGTAATAAGGTGGAACAACACAATAGCTAGAAAGTATACACTTCGGTGAAACAGATCCTAGTCTGCTACTTACTAGTTGTGTGACCTTGGCCAAGTCTTTAACCTTTCTGAGCTTTTATTTCTTCAGCTATAAAACTGGAATGCAGTCATATGGATTAAGTGTGAATAAAGAAACTAGCCCAGCATTTGGCACATGTGTTTGATAAATTTTAATGACTTTGAACTCTCTGTACCTGCAATTCCATATGTGTAAAACGAGGATAATAATATCCATCCCGCCTACATCATAATATAGTTGTCAGGATAAGAAGAGATATTTCAAGTGAATAAACATTCTCAGAAATAATATGCATGAGAAAGGAAGTGTGATATAGATGTAAGATGTTACCATCATTTTCTGCATTTCATTTTCATTATATTTCATTATGATTGTGCATTTCATTAAGCACAAACATACTGTAAAGGAAAGTGAAAACTATCATTCACTTGATCTCACTAAATCGAAACATTAAGTGCATAGTGATGTAAGGAGGAACAGTATTTTCACAGTGGTGAAGGTGAAGTTATTCCAGGCAGAAGTAGATTACCATGAAAAGGCTTGGAGGTAGTAAAGCATGGGCAACAGTAAGTGAATTCTAAGTATTTTGATTTCGCTGCATCAGGAGGCGCATATGATTAGGGAAGGGTAGGATACAACCTCTGCAGAAACACACAGGGGTTAGTGGTTGGTGAAGAATTTTTAAGGAGCCTCGTGGAACCAAGGAAACTGTTTCCTTTCAAGAGAAACTACAGACAGTAAGTGAATTGTCCTAGTAACTCTGCTCACCTCTCGGAACCAGTTGAGAGTAAGAAATATAAGTGAACATATGAATGAACGCTCTTTAACAGACATGGACTCCAGTCTCTCTCCAGGCTCCAGGTCAGTGAGGAATATAGGACAGTCTGAAAGAGAAGGACAAACATTTCTAATCCCCTTTAGTTCAAGTCAACAGAACATGGATGCTGCCCCTAGAGCTAGCTCTCCTTCTACTTACTTTCCCCTTTAACTAGTATTTGAAGGTCAAGCTTTGATTAGTCTCAAAAATACTTCCATATCATGCAGCAGTCAATAAATATAATCTAAAAGTCTCTGTGAAGTTAAAAAATTCCTTCCCCCACACACATGTACCAGTCTGCCCCTTCCCTAAGTTTACCAAAGAAAGGTTACAAAGAAGAAAGGATCTGATAACTTCATCCTATACCTAATAAACCATCAATCTCCTCCAAGTTTCCATTATGTTGTCTGTCCACACAAAGTCTCAGTAACCTGAAGTAGGGAGCCAGGCACAACGGAGAAACCAATCTGGGAAGGAAAAATCCATTTTTAGACCACGGTTTATAGACACATTAGTCCATGTTTATAGGGAGCCCAACCTTATAATTAAGGAGGTTTGCCCAAAATAAATGTCTACTTTTAAGAACATATAACAAGGAATGTAATGGATGCTCACCAAATAAATAATGAACTGAATTGGAGGAAGACAGAGGTAAGTAGACTGAATGCCCATGTGTTAGGAGGAAGTGGAGATAAGACGGAAGGAGGGTGTTAAGAGTGGCAGAGATAGACAAACACGTTCATGGGTGGGAAAAAGGAACAGAAACAAAAGCAGCCTCACAGAATATCTGTTGGCTGTCATGACTCAATGCAAATCCCAAACCCAGGGTCTGGGAGAAAACAAGGAGTCTGCCCCATTCTTAGGAGCCCATCCATATACCACCTGTCTTGGGAGAAATCCTTTTCAATCAAGTTCTCAAGAGACTGCATGAACTGCGGCATTCCCCATGAACATTCAAAATACCAACAGAGGTTTTAGAGAAGAAAAAGTGTACTGACTTTTGGTCTGATTCCTGCGAAGTCAGTCTACCCCCATCTTTCACAAAGTCCCGAGAGAACAACAGTGGCAGGAGGTTGATGGCAATCCCATCACAACTATCATAGTCTTCTAGTCCGTAGAGAGCTTTCACAGGAAATGGATAGTCACTGTGGAGAGAACCCAGAATCTGATACCGCAATTCAAGGGTATGGCAAGTCTATGGGAGAAACCACTAGAACAAACTAATCTCCTCTGTTATGAGGAGAAGTAAGAAAGAGGAGAAAGAACAAGTGGGGAATCTTTTAGCAATCCTGGAGCTGGGGGTGCCGGGGTACTGGGGTTGGGAGGAGGGAAGTTGTGGGAGTGGGCTAGACTTGGCTGAGGTCAAGACATTCTGAGGTTTGCACCAGCAATTGACATAACTGACATAATTTCTTGACCAGTACAACCATGTCAGTGGGTAAACGGTACTTACCCTTCTGGAACAACACAGATGTCCACCACAAAGGCATCCTGGAAATCATTAAAGATGGTCTGCCCAGCCCATTCCTTTAGGAAACAAACAAAAAAGGCTGGGTAGACCAGGGTATATGTGCTATAAAGCCCTAAATAAACTATTAACCTTTCTAAAGCTTCAGTTTCCTCATTTCTGAAAAGAAAATAACAATAATACATACCTCATCATTCTGATGTGGAATAGATATAATACATGAAAAATGCTTAACACAGTGCTTGGCACAGAATAGATGGTGGCTTTCAACGACATCATTAACCACATGTTCATCATCCTCATCCCTTATTTTTATTATATGAAGGAGGCCTCAGAGGAGAGGCCTGGGGCCGAGTGAGTCAGAACAGCCTTCCCAATTAGAATATGGGAGAGCTCACAGGAAGATCTTTTTATTTTTGCAGCACAACAGAGGGAAGGGTTTGAAGAATGTATAGTAAAGCAGCCCTCATGCTTCACTGCTTTAAGAAAAGATACTTGGACATACCAGCACTTGTGGAGCCAGCTTTCTGCCTTGGATCAGGTTGGCAAATTCATCATAATAAAGTGCAGAGGCCTGAGGAGACTGCTCACTGCAGGAATGAACCAACTGTAGCAAGGAGGTTACCTGGAGCAGTCGAAGAGAAAGAACGGTCCAGCCCTTGGGATGCCAGTGCTTCCTAATTAAACACCATTCACCCCATTCAGTAGTAAGTTTTTCCCTTTCCGATTTCACTGGCAAAGCTCTTATCACCACCTCTCACCTGAGGTTTTTCCTAAGCCTCCTGACCAATCCATCTCTTTTGAATCTCATCTCTTTTCCAATCCATCATACACATGAAACTGATTAATTTCTCTAAAGCGAAGCTTGGATTATGCCATTTCTATGCTAAGAAACCCTTACGGACTACCTCTGTGGAAAAATTAAATCAAAATGTCTTGATTCACATTCAGAGCTCTCTGTTTTCTATCTCCAAACTAGCTTTAGCTCCAACTCTCCAATTACACACTTACTTGTCCCTATGCTCCAGTCAATCTGCTACTCTCAAACATGACCCACCTTTTTTGCTCTCTAGGAATTTACAATTTAATTAGGAAGATTAGACAGATACAGAACTAAAATACAACCCAAGCCAGTGGATTCTAAAGGACAAAAGAGTGGTACAAATTACAAAAGCTATGAGTTCAGGAAAACATATTTTGAAAAAAAAAGCCTTCTTTCTGGCAAGGTGACAGTGACCAGAAGCAATTCCTCGGTTACTCATAAACATATCCAACTACACGACAAGAACTTACCTGTGTACACTGTTCACTGCTGAGGTCTCCTCTCCCTGGGGTCAAACTGGAAGATCTACTTCTAAAAACATTATTTTAGACCCATTTTTGTAATATTTTGTTAACAACTGGCAATAAATTTAAGAAATGTGCCTTCCTTGGGATTGGGGTGGAGATAAAAGTGCACGAAAGCACAGACAAGTTTGTTTGTTTTTAAAATATTTATTTATTTAGCTGCACTGGGTCTTTGATGCAGCATGCGGGATCTGGTTCCCTGACCAGGGATGGAACCCAGGCCCCCTACATTGGGAGCATGGAGTCTTAACCACTGGACCACCAAGCCAGTCCCCAAGTATTTATTTAGACCATACAAAATGTGGATTAGAGCAAACAATGGTTATCTTAGATTTTTTTAAGGATACATTAAATTAGTAAAAATCATAGGGGCAAGCACTCGGCATTGTTCTATTTAATGCTCTCAACAGCTCTATGAAGTAAATACTATTAATATCTTTATTTCACAGATGT
The DNA here is from genome assembly GCF_937001465.1 of Orcinus orca. NCBI lineage: Eukaryota > Metazoa > Chordata > Mammalia > Artiodactyla > Delphinidae > Orcinus > Orcinus orca. Next base: position 7,059,048 of record NC_064568.1, read on the forward strand.
GAGAATACAAAGGTACAGAGAGGTAAAGTAACTTACCCAAGATCATTCAACTAATAAATAACGGAACCAGTATTTCACCCCAGGCAAGCAGTATGGCTCCAGAGAATGAACTTTTAACCAGTATACTATGCAGCCTCTACGGATTACTAATGATGACTCTAAGGATGTTTCCTGAGGTGCCAGAAATTCATGACAAATCATTTCCAAGAAGCATGAACTAAATTCCAATCTCATTTTGCAATGGTAACAACTTATCAAGCCCCAAGCTTCTTTTAGGTGTTACAATTGTGGCATCAAAGTGCAAAGGGGGAAAAAGCCACAGGAAGACTTTATTTATATCAAACATGGTGTTCCAGACAGGAATAACACAGCAGTGGAGAAAGCTGTATTGTCTAGTGCCCAGGATTGGAGCAGATGCAGAAGAATGCATCCCAGGGAGATCAGGGTTTCCCTTTTTTAGAAACACTTCTAGAACTTAATTTCTTAGCAATCCCTAGTTTTAAACCATCAGAATGTAATGACTGTTATTGCAATTCTGTAAAAATTATATGTAGTATATACAGTCAAGATTAGAAGGAACATAGGGGACTTCCCTGGTGGTCCAGTGATTAAGAATCTGTCTTCCAATGCAGGGGACGGGGTTCGATTCCTGGTTGGGGAACTAGCATCCCAAATGCCGCAGGGCAACTAAGCCCGTGCGCTCTAGAGCCCATGCGCCACAACCAGAGAGCCCACATGCTGCAACTACTGAGCACGCACACTCTGGAGCCTGTGCACAAGTAGAGAGTCCGCACACTCCGTAGCCCACGCTCCACAACTAGAGAGAGGCCCACGCGCCACAACGAAGAGTTCACACACCGCAATGAAAGATCCCACGCGCTGCAACGAAAGATCCCACATGCTGCAACATGGAAAAGTGGCAAAAAACATTTGCTCACTTCTCTTATTATGGTTTTAATGTCTTCTGTTACAATGATGTCTACACAATGTAACAATTTATTTTTTAAGACAGCAACTTGATTAATTGACCATGAGCCACAGAAATCAGAATTTCCATGCATACCTGTCTGCTGCTATGATGCCAGCCATAGTGACAGCACCAATAATACCAGTGAGCTTGTACTTGAACATGGTGCTAGAGAGCTGTTTTCGTATCACCAGGTGCATGTCATCCTACAAGGAAACAATGACAAAGATGAAGATGTTGGAATGGTACAGCAAAAGACCCTATGAATATTAGAGCCAAAAACCCTAGAATAGCAAGGGTTCTATCATTTACTAACTGTGTGGTCTTTGGTGAGTCATTTCATCTTTCTGAGTCTCAATTTTTTTCATCTATAAAATGGGAAAGGTTTTTCAAGGATCAGAGACAAATTACGAAAAATTCCAAGAACAGGGCCCAACATATGGTAGACATTCAATAATAACAGCTATTATTGTTACCGTTGTGATAGTTGCTTGATATAGATAATGTATATTATCATAATGTTGTTGGCTGATCAGGTAGAAGTAATCAAACAGAAAAAAGTACTTAGGAATAAATTTAACCAAGGAGGCAAAAGACTTATACATTAAAAACTGCATAACAGGGCTTCCCTGATGGCACAGTGGTTGAGAGTCCGCCTGCCGATGCAGGGGACACAGGTTCGTGCCCCAGTCCGGGAAGATCCCACATGCCGCGGAGCGGCTGGGCCCGTGAGTCGTGGCCGCTGAGCCTGCGCATCCGTAGCCTGTGCTCCGCAACGGCAGAGGTCACAACAGTGAGAGGCCCACATACCGCAAAAAAAAAAACAACTGCATAACATTGCTGAAAGAAATTAAAGAAGACCTAAATAAATGGAAAGATATCCCATGTTCATGGAATGTTAAGATGATAACATGCTCATTCAATGTAATCCTTATTAAAATACCAACGGCATTTTTTACAGAAATAGAAAAACCCATACTAAAATTCATATGGAATTTCAAGAGACCCCTAATAGCCAAAACTATCTCGAGGGACTTCCCTGGTGGTGCAGTGGTTAAGAATCCACCTGCCAGTGCAGGGGACATGGGTTTGATCCCTGGCCTGGGAAGATCCCACATGCCGTGGAGCAACTAAGCCCATGCACCACAACTACTGAGCCTGCGCTCCAGAGCCTGCAAGCCACAACTACTGAAGCCCACACACCTAGAGCCACAGTAAGAGAAGCCACCGCAATGAAAAGCCCGCACACCACAATAAAGAGTAGCCCCCGCTCGCTGCAACTAGAGAAAGCTCTCACGCAGCAACAAAGACCCAACACAGCCAAAAAATAAATACAAAAACTAGAATTAAAGAAAAAACAAACAATGTTGAAAAAGAAAAAATTTGGAGAGCTCACACTTCCCAATTTCAAAAGTACTACAAAGTTACAGTAATCAAAAGTGTGCTACCGGCATAAGGACACACATTTAGGCCAACAGATAGAATAGATCCTAGAAATAAACCCTCACACATACGGCCAATTGATTGTCCACAAAGGTGCCCAGACCACTCAATGGAAAAAGAGTCTTTTCAACAAAAGGTACTAGAAAAAACTGGATACCCACACACACAAAAATGAAGTTGAGGGACTTCCCTGGTGGACCGGTGGGTAAGACTCTGCGTTCCCAATGCAGGGGGCCCAGGTTCGATCCCTGGTCAGGGAACTGGATCCCGTATGCATGCCGCAACTAGTAGTTCATATGCCGAAACTAAGAGTCCTCATGCTGCAACTGAGAAGTCCTCATGCTGCAACTAAGAAGTCCACATGCCACAACTAAGGATCCCGCACGCTGCGATGAGGATCCCGTGTGCCGCAACTAAGACCCGGCACAACCAAAATAAATAAATAAATAAATAAAATAAAAACTAGCTTGTTTAAAAAAAAATGAAGTTGAACCCTTATACCATATTTAAAAATTAACTCAAAGTGAATCAATGATTTAAATTTAAGAGCTAAAACTAAAACTCTGAGAAGAAATCATAGGGGAGATTTTTCATGACTTCAAATTTGGCAATTTTTTAAAAGTATGACACCAAAAGTACCACTAACAAAAGAAAAAAAATAGATTGGTTGGACTTCATCAAAACTACGTTAAAGAACACTATCAAGATTAAAAGACAATCCACAGAACGGGAGGAAAAAATCTGCAAATCATATATCTGATTAGGGATTAATATCCAGAGTATATAAAGAACTCCTATACGTCAACAACAACAAAAAATAATCCATTTAAAAAGTGAGAAAAAAAAAAAGTGAGCAAAGGACTTGAATAGACTTTTTCCAAAGAAGATATACAAGGACCAATAAGCACACAACAAGATGCTCAACATCATTAGTCATCTGGGAAATGGAAATCAAAACCACAATGAGATACCACTTTTCAAACGGTAGGATAGTTAAACATAAAAAATAGAAAATAAGTGTTGGTGAGGATGTGGAAAAATTGGAACCCTCTACTGTTCATGGGAATGTAAAATGGTGCACCCACTGTGGAAAGCAGTTTAGTGGTTCCTCAAAATGTTAAACACAGAATCATTACATGACTCAGAAATTCCACTTCTAGGTATGCACCCAAGAGAAGTGAAAACAGGGACTCAAAGAGATACCTGTACATCAATGTTCATAGCAGCATTATTCAAAATAGCCAAAAGATGGAAAAAAAGCCAATATCCATCAATGGGTGAATGGATAAACTACTTGCAGTCTATACATACAATGGAACACTATCAGCCATAAAAAGGAATAAAGTCCTGAGATATCCTACAACGTGGAGGAACCGTGAACACATTATGCTAAGTGAAAAAAGCCAGACACAAAAGGATAAATATTGTACGACTCTATTTAAATGAAGTACCTAGATGATGCAAATTCATAGAAGTATATTAGAGGTTACCAGGGTGTAGAGAAAGGGAATGGGGAGTTATTGCTTAATGGGGACAGAGTTTCTGTTCGGGATGATGAAAAAGTTCTGGAGATGGACAATGCTGGTGGTTGCACAACACTGTCAATGTACTTAATGTCACTGAGTTGTACACTTAACATTGGTTAAAATAGTAAAACTTATCTTACGTATATTTTACCACAATTAAAAAATAAAATAGGGCTTCCCTGGTGGCACAGTGGTTAAGAAACCACCTGCCAAGGCAGGGGACACAGGTTTGAGCCCTGGTCCAGGAAGATCCCACATGCCGTGGAGCAACTAAGCCCGTGCACCACAACTACTAAGCCCATGTGCCACAACTACTGAAGCCCATGCGCCTAGAGCCCGTGCTCCACAACAAGAGAAGCCACTGCCCTGAGAAGCCCGTGCACTGCAACGAAGAGTAGCCCCCGCTTGCCACAACTAGAGAAAGCCTGCACGCAGCAACGAAGACCCAACGCAGCCATAAATAAATAAATTAATTAAAATAAAATAAAATAATGATGTAGTTCTATTATTACTGACATGAAGAAATCGTCAAACTGTACTGCTAAATGAAACAAGCAAGACACAGAACAAGAGGGTAAGGTGTGGAATATAGGTATACAAGTAAATACAAATTTGTTAATTCTCAGAACATCTCAGAAAGCCATAAGCTAATAACAGCGATTGCCTTTAGAGAACCAGATGCCTAGAGGACTGAGAGCGAGGAGACATCTTTCACTACTTTTCTATACCTTCTGAATTTTGTACCATGCGTGTATATTACCCAGCCAATTAATTTTAGTTAAAAAAAAAAGTATTGGTTGTTCAAAGTCACAGGCCAGTATGGATTACTGCCACAAGGTGGCACTAAAGATATAAAAGAGCTATGAGTTATGATTCCAACCTAATCTTTAGTTCTTTTGCCTGGCTTTTTCAATGAATGATGCCCCCAAATGAGAGCAGGCCCAGATGGAGTTCACATTAGATGGAGATGTTCCTTAGGGAACAAGGGAATTCCCTGTGTCCCCGTGGCACTCAGTACAGTACCTGAGTGGCTTTTCTTACTCAGTTTCATAATTAGCTGATTACAGACTCATTTTCACCCTAACAGACTAAGCTCCTTGAGGGCAGGAGGTCTAATATATACCTATCATCTCAGTGCTTGGCACACAGTAGACACCTAATGTTTGTAGTAAGAAAAGAATAAACAAATGCTAGGACTACAGCTATGTACTCTATTCCTACCACTACACAGGCTGCAGTAATTTTGTTCAGCAAATTTCAATTGAAGAGGTTTAAAAGATTCTTTCTCAACACACTGCCTCTTACCTGAATGTGACTGCTGGCTTCATGCTGTTTGCTAAATGCCAGTGTGCTGAGAATATAGAAGAGTTTTCGTATTTGCTGGGGTGACATATTATCCAGATAGTCTAGTATGCCCTGGGACAAAAAAATGCCAATGATGAGATTAGCAAGTAACATTTTTTTTCCTTTAAATAAAAAAATTAAAATCCTCATAACAGGCACACACAGATAGCCAAGCATCTGTTCCACAAAAGCTCCAGTTCTCTAAAACTATGCTCAGAGCCCAAAGGGTTGATGTTCTGCTTAGTCATGCTAACATACCTCCTCCTAGTTCCCCTTTTCTTTTTTCTTTTTTTTTTTTGCAGTACACAGACCTCTCACTGTTGTGGCCTCTCCCATTGTGGAGCACAGGCTCCGGACGCGCAGGCTCAGCGGCCATGGCTCACGGACCCAGCCGCTCAGAGGCATGTGGGATCTTCCCGGACCGGGGCACGAACCCGTGTCCCCTGCATCGGCAGGTGGACTCTCAACCACTGCACCACCAGGGAAGCCCCTCCCCCTATTCTTTTTCTCCACACTTCTCTTTTTCTTAGTGAAAACAATATTCTGCCAAAAGTTATGTCTCTGACCTTATTTCTCAGCTTCTACTCCATGAATTACTTATTCATCCTCTACAGATACGGAAAGAGTCACAGGGGAACTACTTACTTTTTGACTTTGGGCAAAGCCTCAGTTTTCTCATCTGTAAAATGGGGATAACAGGGCCTACATAGTTATCTTTCAAAGCCCAGACTTGATTATGTCAAACCCTCATTATAAACCTGTAACAAGGGACTTCCCTGGTGGGGCAGTGGTTAAGAATTCGCCTGCCAATGCAGGGGACACGGGTTCGATCCCTGGTCCGGGAAGATCCCACATGCCACAGAGCAACTAAGCCTGTGCGCCACAGCTACTGAGCCTGCGCTCTAGAGCCCACGAGCCACAACTACTGAAGTCCGCACGCCTAGAGCCCGTGCTCCGCAACAAGAGAAGCCACCACAATGAGAAGCCCACACACAGCAATGAAGAGTAGAGAAAGCCCACGTGCAGCAACGAAGACCCAACGCACTAAAAATAAATAAATGAATTAAAAAAAAAACACAAAAACTTGTAACAAGCTCCCTCTTGTCCATAAAATACAGTTGCAACTCTTTAGCATAGTATTTAAGATCCTTCATAATCTGGCCCTGTCCTATGTCCTCATCTCCCACCAGCGCTCACCTTATCCTATCCGCCAACCATGCTAATCTACCTGTCATCCCTCAGGCACACCATGGACGTGGGTGGTGCCAATTTGCTTCTGTTCAAACTGTTCTCTGCCTAGATGTACTACCCTTACTTTTTCTTGTCAAATCTCTATCCTTCAAGAATCACTCCAATGTTATTTCTTCTTTAAAGACTTCTCCAGTTAATTATTCCTGCTCTGGTATATCTACAGCACGTTATTAGAGAATTCATCATGTATTTATAGTGACTTACTTATGTGTCTTACTTTCTATCATCAAAGGCAAAGACTAACTTTTATATCCACAGCACCCAGAATAGAGCCTGGCACATGGTTAGGTAAAAACAAGTATTCACTGAATGAATTAATACAAAGATAGATGAGTTATTTTTTCTATTATTTGCCCCATCACCCTCACCTCCTTTATCACCTGCTTCTACCAATTACAGTGCTCAATATCTAGAGTACAAAGTAAATTGCTGTTAACTAACATAGATATCAGGTACCTCTCAGATATATGCAAGAAAAAAAAATGATTCAGTATGTCAATGGTAGGACTAAATACCTTCACAAAGACAGCATTCAGCCTCATAGCAGATGGGTTTAGAACTACCAAATCTAGGAGGACATCCAATGCAGTATCAACTTCAGCTTCGTTCCCACTGCAGATATGGGTCACCAGGGCACCAATCACTTCCTATACAGAGAAGAGTCAACAGGACAGTGTGAAGCTAAAATATGGTATGGTCATCTAAAGAGGTTCATGCCAGAGGCCATTCCAATCTCAACTTGGTTAAAATCCCAACCCACCCCATCCCATCATCTAATTCTATTAACTAGTTTTCATTAATGTTAGATTCAGGAGGTTTAGGATTATGTCACTCTAACAACACTACCATCCAGTCTTCACTTATTTCCCATAATTTACCAGTGAGCACTGTCTAAACCCTCCTGATTTTGCTCCCTGGCGTAGTCTTTTTCTTTTTCTCATATGGGTTAAATATTACCCATTAAGTTGTGGTTGTACTTAATCTATTGAAATTTACTGAAAAGGTAGCACTCAAGGAGCTAAAGGTTTTTACAAAGAGACTTGTATGTTTCAAGTAAACATGGGTAATGATGTTGTCTCTACGACATTAAGATGATTCCCCCCAAAAGTTTTAGATGTCATTCTCCCTTTCCTTTATACTGCTGCTCCACACTGAGTCACATGGTTTTCTCGAGTGCAGTAGCTATCTCATGCCAGCTGAGTCTATAGTTCTGTTTTAAATTTAAAAAATTTTGTCTTCATTTTTAAAAGTTCCATTCAAATGTGCTTTAATGTTGTTAATAAAGGTACAGCATACATAAACAATACAAAATAAGACACTTTGTTTTCATAATCACTTTCCATAAGTACAGCCCTCCCTGACTGGATATGTGCTACTAAATTTGGTGTCCCGTGTTCATGGGAACAGGGTTAGGCCCTCAGGCATTTCTCCTTCATTTCTTTTCCACCACACTTTTTTCTAGAGAACAACTCCAGGATCAATTGGCAGTTGATTATTTAGAGCTAAGTTTAAAACTGCCATTACTGTACTCTGAAAATTGCACGATAACCCCAGCCCTTTAAGCCAATGTTTGTTTGAAGTTGACTGGAGCTGGACCTTATTTTAGACTCAGAGAATTTTAAAGCTCAAAACACAGAGTTAGATCCTCAAGTCCAATCTCATTTTGAGACTAGAACTAGAATTAAGTTTTCCCAACTCCCAGTTCAGAGTTCTTTCTCCTTCAATGTCTTCCAAACAAGAAGAAATAAAAACATAAGATCACATGCAAGTCACCTGGAATTGCATTTCTTTCCTTTTCCCTGTTCCCTCATTCCCAAAATAAACATTTCAACATACCTGCTGGCAGTAAGTGTCAAAAAAGTTAAATGCATATTTGTAGAGGAAACTGCCAAACAAAATTATGCTCTGGTCTAGGGAGTGCAACAAACTCTGCGCCAGTGACAAAATGGATGGACAAATATCCTTAAGAACCTTGAGGAGGGAAGAGTAGAGAGAAATGAAGCTGTGGGAGAAACTTAGTTATCACAGCATCTAGAGTTGCTATTGCTAACCCTATTAAGATGTCAGAGTTCTTCCCAATTCTCATTTTAACTTAAGGAACTTTAATCTTTGTTTTACTCAGAATAATCCTTCACCATGCTGAGTTTCTCTCAGGATCAGTGAGATTCAACGTATGGGTAAGAATTGACCTGTAAGCTCAAGGAAGTTAAACCACAAGCCTAATAGCTGGTAATCTGCTCCTATCTGCCCAGTTTGGAACTAGAATCCATATCTTCTAAATCCCAATTTCCTCACTTAATCATACTGCCTCCCTGGGGATATAGCAGGTCTCCTCTGCCTTGGTTATGATTTGAAATCAGTCTATAAGGTTCAATGCTAATTAAACTGATTTCTTTTAAAGAACATCAAGAGGAGAACTGATCATGTCCTACCAAGAAGGTAGTATAGGTGGACATTAATGGAACCAGAATAAATAATGAGTTGTTATGTCCAGTTTCTTTACTGATATCATCACAATTAAAACAAAATCTTAAATTAAGCACTGAAATGGGTATAATGCTTTACTGAGGAAAATGCAATAAAAATTATATATGGTTTCTGCCCTATGCAAAATTATAGCCCAAAACATGTATCATAGCAGAAATAAGCACAGAAAGAACTGTAAGATAAAATAATACAAACTTTAAATCCATTCCTAAATATAAAGTCTATTTATGTATGTATGTATGTATGTACGTATCTATGGCTGCATTGGGTCTTTGTTGCTGCGCACAGGCTTTCTCTAGTTGCAGCGAGCGGAGGCTACTCTTTGTTGTGGTGTACAGGCTTCTCATTGTGGTGGCTTCTCTTGCTGTGGAGCTCGGGCTTTAGGCGCGAGGGCTTCAGTAGCTGTGGCTTGCTGGTTCTAGAGCACAAGCTCCATAGTTGTGGCGCACGGGCTTAGTTGCTCCGTGGCATGTGGGATCTTCCTGGACCAGGGCTCGAACCTGTGTCCCCTGCATTGGCAAGTGGATCCTTAACCACTGTGCCACCAGGGAAGCCCATAAATATAAAGTCTTAAGACGCAGCTACATATTCTCATTAGTTCCTAAGTCAGGTCCTAAACCTCTGGTTCACCCAGTTTTCTAAGAAGCTATATACACTATTAATATCCTGAATATTCACCTGGAAAACACCATTCCTAGATTATAAAATTCCAATTCAAATGGTTTATATTTCAACAGGAATGATCATCTCAGGGTCATGGTGTTGAATGGCTAAACAGTGATGGTTCAATAGATACAAAATTACATCTCTATTAGCATTCCTCTGATCCTGTTATACTCAGGGGTTTTTAGAAACTACTTAAAAAAGGATACAGAAGGCAAGTTTATCAAAGTTGCAGATCATAGACAGCTAGACAATTAAAATGATTAACATAAAATTAAGATTCAAAAGTCTCAATGGGCTTGAACAATGGGCTGAAACTAAGATGACGTTTTATAAGGCAGCTGTAAAGTTTTCTATTCTAGGTTAAAAATAAAGTTATATAAATATGTCATTAGAAGACCTGAATTGCAATATTTCCTATAAAAAAAGAATTCGGGGTTTGAGTCTAGTAAGTTCAACATAAACCAATTTTGTGACTTTTTTGCTAAAAAGATGAAAACCGATCTTAGTTTGATTTGATTAACATTATAATGTCTCAATCAAGGTAAGTAATAATCCTACTATGTTTTGAAATATACTGAGCTCCCTGCCAAACATCTACACACAGCAAAGCTGGTGGTGTCATCATTCCCACACTGGGTAGGAAAGGTTAAAATGACCTCTCTAAAACTTTAAGACTGATGCTGTCTTATTCTGACACTTACCAAGTAATGAATATAGAATGTACTCTGTAGTAGCTGTTCTTGAAAGCAGCCTGATCGAATCTTATTTCTTAGCACCCTCTCAATGCACTTCTTTGTCTGAGTGTTGGTGCTATAGATGATGAAAAGCATTGCCAGGTCAAGAACCTGTTGTCAATAAATATGCAACAACATGAAAACAGTTTAATAAATCAGTACATTTACTACAACAAAACAGCAGCTCTCAACTTTTTCCCATTAAAACAAAGAATACTCATTTGCTCAACATACTCTCATGGGAGTACCTATGTTTTCATAAAACCCAGAAATATTTTTCAGAGCAATAAAGTGCCACAACTATTAACCACTGGTACCTTTTAAAAAATATTGGAATACAAGCAAAAGTAGTATTATTACAGAAATAACTTTGAATAGCTTCACATTTATTATGGAAAAAAAGATTAAGTCACTTGCCAACTTCACTATAAATTTTCATTATTATTAGGAAAATTACTTTGTGAAAAGTTGGAGAGTCTGTAAATGTCTGTCAATATGAAAAAGGTTATAAAAATTATGATGGTCATTTTCAGCACATTATATGGCCATTAAAAATGAGATAGGGGACTTCCCTGGTGGTGCAGTGGTTAAGAATCAGCCTGCCAATGCAGGGGACACGGGTTTGAGCCCTGGTCTGGGAAGATCCCACATGCTTCAGAGCAACTAAGCCCGTGCACCACAACTACTGAAGCCCTCACGCCTAGAACCTATGCTCCGCAACAAGAGAAGCCACCGCAATGAGAAGCCCATGCACCACAACAAAGACCCATCGCAGGCAAAAATAAATAAATAAATAAATAAATTTATTTATTTATTTAAAAAAAAGAGAGAGAGAGAGAGAGATAGGCTAGAGACTTCCCTGGTGGTCCAGCGGTTAAGACTCCATGCTTCCAATGCAGGGGGCGCGGGTTTGACCCCTGGTAAGGAAACAGATCTTACATGCCATGTGGTGTGCCCCCCAAAAATATTTTTTTTAATTAAACAATAAAAAAATATTTTAAAAAATGAGATAGGATATATTTTTTGACAGACATTCACGACATATTGTGAAGCAAAAGAAAGCAACCTGCAATAATCATAGTAATTCTATTTTTGTAAAAACAATATACAAGTACAAATATGTATAAAAGTGAGTGTGCCTGCACTTGCACACACATACAACTTGTATATGAATAGGAAAAAATCTGGAAGAATGATTATCCATGAAGAGTGGCACAGAGAGTGGAGGTAAACTTTATTTTACACATATTTAGATTACTTGTGGGGTTTTTTTCCTCCGCAATTAGCTTGTATTACCTATGTTTAAAAAAAAAAAGAGGGACTTCCCTGGCTGTCCAGTGGTTAAGAATCTGCCGTCCAACGCAGGGGATGCAGGTTCGATCTGTGGTCGGGGAGCTAAGATCCCATATGCCACAGGGCAACTAAGCCCGCGTGCCGCCAAGTACTGAGCCCAATGCGCTCTAGAGCCCATGCGCCACAACTACTGAGCCTGCACACCACAACCAGAGAGCCCAAGGGCTGCAACTACTGAGCCTGTGTGCTAAAACTAGAGACAAGACCGCACAACGCAACAAAAGATCCCACATGCCGCAACTAAGACCTGACATAGCCAAATAAATAAATAAAGAGTTACAGCTGCCAAGTAACAGAAAAATATTTTTTAAAAAAGAGAGATGGGCTTCCCTGGTGGCGCAGTGGTTGAGAGTCCGCCTGCCGTGCCCCGGTCCGGGAAGATCCCACATGCCTGTGAGCCATGGCCGCTGAGCCTGCGCGTCCGGAGCCTGTGCTCCGCGACAGGAGAGGCCACAACAGTGAGAGGCCCGCGTACCGCAAAAAAAAAAAAGAGAGAGAGAGAGAGAGACAGAGAGAGAGACAGAGAGACAGAGAAGTTAAAAAGTCAAGCAAGACAAAAAAGAAAAACACAAATTACTTGGAACTCACACAACTCAAAAGGAAAAAAACCAAACAATCCAATTAAAAGATGGACAGGGAATCTGAATAGAAATTTTTCCAAAGAAGACATACAGATAGCCAACCTCCATGTAACGATGCTCAACATAACTAATCATCAGGGAAACGTAAATCAAAACCACAATGAGATATCACTTCGCACCTGTTAGAACAGCTATCATCAAAAGGACAAAAAATAACATATGTTGGCAAGGATGTAGAGAAGAGGGAACCCTTGTGCACTGTTGGTGGAAATGTAAATTGATGCAACCACTATGGAAAACGGTATGGTGGTTCCTCAAAAAAATAAAAATAGAACTACTATAGATCCAGCAATTCCACTTCTGGCTACGTATCTGAAGAAAACAAAAAACACTAATTCACAAAGATATCTGCACCCCATGTTCATTAGAACATTATTTACAATAGCCAAGACATGGAAACAACCCAAGTGTCCATTGATGGAATGGATAAAGAAAATGTGATATAAACACACACACTCTCTCTAGAATATTATTCAACCATAAAAAAGAACGAATCTTGCTATTGGCAACAACATGTATGAACACTGAAGGCATTATGCTAAGTGAAATAAGTCAGACAGAGAAAGACAAATAGTGTATGATTTCAATTATATGTGGAATCTAAAAACTAAAACAAAAATGAACTCACAAATACAGAGAACAGATTGGTGGTTGCCAGAGGTAGGGGTAGGGAGTTGGTAGGGAGTTGGTAAAGGGGGCCAAAAGGTACAAATTTCAGTTATAAAATAAATAAGTCATGGGGGTGTAATGTACAGCATGGTGAATATAGTTAATAATACTGTATTGCACATTTGAAAGTTACTAAGCGAGTAGACCTTAAAAGTTCTCATCACAAGTAAAGAAAATGGTAGCTATGTATGGTGATGGACATTAACAACGTATTGTGGTGATCATTTTGCAATATATACAAGTAACAGATCATTACATTGTACACCTGAAACTAATATAAAATGTCAATTATATCTCAATTAATGAGAAAAGATATTTTAATAAATGTTAGATGTTCTAATTAATAAAAGCAAAAACAATAAATTACTTGAGACATCCCTTCACTGAAGGCCCAACTCAGACACCAAAATTCTGACAGATTATAGCAGAACACAATACAGTTATTAAAAATGACAATAAAAGGACTGCCCTGGCAGTCCAGTGGTTAAGACTCCATGCTCCCAATCCGGGGGCATGGGTTCAATCCCCGGTTGGGGAAGATCCTGCATGTGGCATGGTGTGGCCGAAAAAAAAAAAAAGACAATAAATATAATGCAGAAGCATGCAAAATGTTTATGACACAATGTGAAGAGAAAAAAAATCAGAATACAAAATTATATTTATACAATGATCAGAAATCTGTAAAAACAGCTATGCAGGAGGTCAAGGGTTATGCAATAATAAAACCGTTGTCTTAGATATTCTGATTCCCTACCCACCCTCAACCTGGCAACCACAAAAAATTATTGAGTTTTTCATTGTTTTATTCAGTATCACAGCAGCTTTTAAAATAGTCATCTAACAACTGGATAATCCAACTAACAAAACTCTACAAAACAAGAGATTCCAACTAAAGAAAATCCTTAAAGGGAACCAATCAGTACACAAGAAATTCAATCATCTGTCTTCTTGACTGAAGAAAGTATCTCCAGATTTAAGACAGATTCAGTACCACTGCCCTGAGAGTAGATGGAATATTTGATTCAGTTCTGTCAGGTAAAGGAAAGTGAAACATGAAATGCCACTATCTTGACAATTCCATGTGGTGGGAGGAAGGGCAATCAGACAGACAGAGGGGCCTGAATACCTAACTCATGACCCAGGCGACTCTAGTCCTCACCTCCTCATGGGAGGGGGACTCAGCTTCTTTGACTGCAACTCATTATGCCTGCTTGGAATGTTACTATTTCCCTTTATGGATATTTTATTTCATTTTATTGCCAGAATAAAGACCATCTGGCAAGTCACCCCTTCAGATCATCTTCCTCAGGCAGCTAATGTTTATTAGAGCAGCTACAAAAGTCACAGAAGGGATGACTGGAAGGAGCCAGAGGAAACAGCAGGAAGGAAAGCCAGCCAATATCACTAATTTTACATCTGTAAGACTTAAAATTCATAGTACATGAACAGTACCTTGTGTTCCGACACTGAGGTGGTGTTTTCAATTGCCTGCAAAAACAAGGGTTACAAAAATATTACAACACATAAGAACATTTTTCGCCTTATTCAGCATGCTCTGTTCTCTGATCTGAGAACCAATCTGCCCATCTGGCAACCATCACCTATTATTTCTACTCGACTGACTTTTAAGACTTTTATTTCAACCTACCTTTACTTACATATCTGTCACTGATTGCCACCCATTTCTTCCTCAATGTTTAAAGATCTCACTCACCTTAATCCAGGCTTCTGAAATGATTTTCTCATATCTAACAGCTGACTTTATTACATCAAAGAGAAGAATAACACAGTCTTGACCGCTGTTTTCTTGATTTCCTGAAGAACTACAAGTAGCAGAGGGAAAAAAAAATCATTCTTCCACTTACCACAGAGGAACCTGTAAGATCTGGGTTCCTGCTTACTAGCCACGTGCCTTAAAACAAGTCACAACTTCATGTATACACTGGCTAGTAAAACTGTACTGCAGTCTATCTGGAATTGATCTGCAGAGCAAAGGGAGTACGTACACACACACACACACACACACACACACACACACACACACACATACAGATACTTATACATAGAATTATGATTTGAAAAACTGTATAGTAGTACACAATTGTAATACTACTACCACTATTTGTAGTTGTTAAGTATTAAGATCTTCTGTCCGGGATTCAGAATAAACATCAGAAAACTTTCCTTGCCTATGTGAGAAAAACAGTGATAACTTTCCATGAGTTTATACCTTTTTTGTCCTTTATTTTTCACCTTGCTTTGAGAAGCCTGCAACAACGATGGCAAAATACAATGCTGCAGATCCAATTTCTCCCGAAGCTCAGAAATTACCTACGGCAAATAAATATTAGCTATGTGTTCTGCTCATTCACAGCAGATAGGCACAATCTATTCTTTCAATAGAAAAACCATAACATTTTCCTGAAAGACTGAGGAAGAAGAATTATTAAATTAAATGTATTGTCAGGACTTCCCTGGTGATCCAGTGGTTGAGAATCCACCTTCCATTGCAGGGGACACAGGTTTGATCTCTGGTCAGGGAAGTAAGATCCCATATGTCACAGGGCAGCTAAGCCTGTGCGCCGCAACTACTGAGCCCACACACCCTGGAGCCTGTGCATCACAACCACAGAGAAGCCCACGTGCCCCAAGAGAAGAGCCCACGTGCCACAACGAAAGATCCTATGTGCTGCAACTAAGACCTGACACAGACAAAAATATATAAAGTGCTTTACTTATTTAATTAAATGTATTGTTAAACAAGGCATTTTGAAAAAGGCAGCTGATGAAAATAGCTAATGTGAGTATAGTATGCCATGCTCTTTACTTTTTTTATTATTTTTTAAAATATTTATGGGCTTCCCTGGTGGCGCAGTGGTTGAGAGTCCGCTGGCTGATGCAGGGGACATGGGTTCGTGCCCCGGTCTGGGAGGATTCCACATGCCGCAGAGCGGCTGGGCCCATGAGCCATGGCCGCTGAGCCTGTGCGTCCAGAGCCTGTGCTCCGCAACGGGAGAAGCCACAACAGTGAGAGGCCCGCGTACCGCAAAAAAATAAAAATATTTATTATTTTTGGTTGCATCAGGTCTTAGTTGTGGTATGCAGGATCTTTTGTTGCAGCATGTGGGATCTTTCGTTGTGGCGTGCGGGCTTCTCTCTAGCTGTGGTGCTCGGGCTCCAGAGTGCATGGGCTCTGTAGTTGTGGCACTCAGGCTCTGTAGTTGTGGCACATGGGCTTTCTAGTTGTGGTGCGTGGGCTCAGCAGTTGTGGCACATGGGCTTAGCTGCCCCGTGGCACATGGGATCTTAGTTCCCCAACAGGGATTGAACCCGTGTCCCCTGCATTGGAAGGCGTATTCATAACCACTGGACCACCAGGGAAGTCCCTGTCATGCTCTTTAAAATTTCAGAATTCCTTCAGGCATTACACTGAAATAGCAAATATAACCTGTAGTAGCTTATATAGAACAAGTCTGGCTAGTAGCTCCATTCTCTCCCCTGCTGGATTAATCAGCATTATCAATTAGTTTCGGGACAGAGGCGAGCAATTTGAACCGATTAATTTAAATAATTTATCTTGATGTATCTTCCTCAAGGTTAGTCTTTTTTTGACTTCTGAGTTTCACAAGGGCACCACTGCTATCCCCTGTACTCTCTAGGATCTAGCTGCCTACAGTGCTGGGCAACAGTAGGGTACCTCAAGTGCATCCGTGGCTGTTATGGAATGAAGAATGAACTTGATGATCATAGGTAAATCGTCCAACATGACAGATGACAGCTTACCCATCACTAACTGGCGGACCTAAACATAAAAAGCACAAAAACCTTACATATTTTCATGTTAATGCCTCAATCTAGTACTGACTCGTTAGGTAAAATCAGAAAAATTATTTCTCTCACTCAGTTTTCTCACTTGTAATTTTGGAAGAAAAACGTCTCATTTTATTTTTTTTTCCAAATTACAAGCTTTCAATTTTTAACGCTACAGCTTCTTCAAAAACAGACAGGTGATAAACATGAAAGTCTTCTTCTCTTAATTTTGGAGTCTGAATTTTCCACTGGCTAGAGGAAGGCATAAAAAGTTGTTATTCTTATGGGAGCAGTTTGTAACTATACAGGCAATACAGAAGATTTCCACTAAAACATACTGATTAAAAATGAGCAGTTAATCTATCATAGTATGGCATAGGAAATTCACTGAAAAGAAAAAAGAGAGCAAACGTCATTCAGCATTGTTTCAAAATGAAATTTTCATTATATACGATTGGTCCAAGGCAATGACTAATTGACACTGGTTCTGGGAAGCAAGCAAGCTGGCACTCTTTCTGGAGAGTAGAGTCCTCCCTACCTTAGTCAGGAGCTTCGGCTCAAGTTGGAGGCTAGAGAGGACATCCAGGATTGGGACAGTGAGCAAAGTATTCTCTGTTAGAAGGTCACTGTGAATAGGAGAAAGAGAGAAGTTGTGCAAATTTTAACAGAGCTGGGCAAATAATGACGGGAAAATCACTCAAGGTATAGGAAGAGAGGATATACTTAGTTCCAATTAAATTCTATTTATAGTATGTTTCATTAACATTCTCTTGGTTTAAAAAAAATGCTCATTTTGAAAAATTCAAACAATAAACAAAGCAGAAACAAGAAGCCCTACCTTATCATCCCCACTACTCAGAGGAAACCACTACTGAGTTTAGTATATATCCTTCCTGAGAAAAGGAAAAAGAAAACCTACAACAATTACAATGAAGTGTGATAAACATGATAGACGTAAGTAGTAGGGTTCTACAGTAGCACACAGTGCTATACACAGAAGGAGCATCCTGCCCAAAAGCACAAAAGCAAGAAATCACTGGACATTTTTGGAGACAGCTTTACAGACAACTATAGAAAAGGAGGTATAACAAATTGGAAGTTTTTAACTACTTCTAGGATAAATACATGGTTGCATTAAAACAGAAATAAAATTATGTAGTGATATTGTTCTCCTCTTCTTCATTATTGCCCTATCAATTAGTATTTTTCACGTAAACGTTAGTAAGCAATGGATGTCTGCAATAGATCTGACACAGCAATGTGCGTTAGAATGAATCATTTAGGGACCAAAGAAGTTGATGTTTAATAATCTCCACAAACTATGTGGATGTGCAGTCAAGATGGAGGACACCCTTGGATAGAGAAAATGTTAACAAAACAAAGGAATAATGTTTATGTCTCTGCAGACCAAATTTATACACCTAATCCTAAGCCAGACTTCATATTCATGACAGATACACAGGTCTACTCAAATATATACTCATTATTAGAAAAGAAAGAAAGTATATGGATCTACTCAAATATACACTCATTGGGGCTTCCCTGGTGGCACAGTGGTTAAGAATCCGCCTGCCATTGCAGGGGACACGGGTTCGAGCCCTGGTCTGGGAAGATCCCACATGCCGTGGAGCAACTAAGCCCGTACGCCACAACTACTGAGCCTGCGCTCTAGAGCCCGCAAGCCACAACTACTGAGCCCGCGTGCCACTACTACTAAAGCCCGCACACCTAGAGTCTGTACTCTGCAGGAAGAGAAGCCACCACAATGAGAAGCCCACGCACTGCAATGAAGACGCAACACAGCCAAAAATGAATAAATAAATAAAATTTAAAAAACAGGGACTTCCCTGGTGGCGCAGTTGTTAAGAATCCACCTGCCAATGCAGAGGACACGGGTTTGATCACTGGTCCAGGAAGATCGCACGTCGTGGAGCCACTAAGCCCACATGCTGCAACTACTGAGCCCACGTGCCACAACTACTGAGCCTGTGTGCTGCAACTACTGAAGCCTGCGTGCCTAGAGCCTGTGCTCAGCAACAAGTGAAGCCACCGCAATGAGAAGCCCGTGCACCGCAACGAAGAGTAGCCCCCACTCGCCGCAACTAGAGAAAGCCCATGCGCAGCAACAAAAACACAACGCAGCCAAAAAAAACCACTCATTATTAGAAAAGCAAGTCAAATTCCACACCCTAGAAAGATGGGTATCATCCTCTTTTATAAAAAAAAGAAACACATTATTACTACTCTTTTTATACTGCAGTGATAAGGCTCCCAAAGTGAAGTCTTGCTTAAGATGCCAACGAGGTGCTTACCCACCTGAGTTCTTTCCCCACATCAGCATGCTGGGAATCCCCTAGGATCTCAGGTAGGCTGGTGACAAAGTCATGCTGCAGGTACACTGGAGCAATACTGATTAGCTGCATGATCTTGGTGGTGAGATCCTGCAGTGGAGGAGACTATTAGAATTGTAACATTACCCAGAATAGAGAAAGACCTCCTACTCATGAAATGTAGAGCTGGAATTATTTTGTGTACAATACGACAACTACACACACACTCAAGCTCAAAGCCTAAAATCAGAGAGGCAAGTGACCCAGAGATTTTCACACATGAGATGGTACATAGAAAAAAAATAGGCTGGATGTCATATTATTTAATACTTTTTTTTCTTTTTTTTTTAATTTTTTGGCTGCACCGAGCATCTTGTGAGATATTAGTTCCCCGACCAGGGATTGAACCTGGGCCCCTGGCAGGGAGAGTGCAGAGTCTTAACCACTGGACTACCAGGGAAGTCCAACAATTGGGGGCTCTTTTGCTTTTTTTTTTTCCCGTTTCTACTGTCTTTATTTCACTTAATCTTCACAACTGTATTCCCATTTTTAAAATGTAGGGGGTATGTGTTGCTCAAAGATACACAATTAATAAGTGGCAGACCCAAAATTCCAGCCCAGATGAGATTCCAAAACTCATGTTCTTCCAAATAAAGATTTAGCCTTTTAATGTCTGACAAAAATTAGTAGAATGATTTAAGAACTCTGAAAAGAAATGGGCCTTAAGCAACAGGCTCAAAACAGATTCAACTTTACCAAGGTGCTTAATAACAAGTAACATAAACCCAAAGAAATCTTCCTCAATATGTAATTAAAGTAACACATTTGCAGTGAAGTAGGATGGTTTTGGATCTCATTGCTTTTGAGAAATAAAACATAATAATAATCTCTGTACTTTGAGAAGTTAATGAATTCCTTCCAAATATTTATTTAATAAATGACATCCAGTCATCATAATTAGATACACTTCTTATTTTAGAGAAATTTAATGGGTGAAATAACCATGGTTTTTAAATTATTAAAGCTAAAAAAGATAATGGATAGAAAAATATGAATTCTTTGTTTAGAAAGGAAAAAATATCATGCAAATTCCAAAAGTTTGGTTAAGTGTGGAAAACACTCTCTCTATAAATCCAAGAGACAGAAAAAGTCCCCAACATACCTTACTATCCACAACTCTGTCAAGCCACTTCAGTTGATTGATGATGAGTCGAGGCATGCTGAGTCCATCACTGTTCACGCTGAATGTTAGGATGGATGAGAAGTCAGGAAAGTAGCCTTTCTGACTTACACAGCAGCAAGCATTAATACTGCATATAACATTTCAGCCATTCAGTTAACATTTACTAAACACTTACCATGCGTTGCACACTGTGCTAAACACACAGGTAATACAAAAAAAAGCATGAGACATATGCTTATGTATGTTGAGAAAGATGTCTGGAGGAAGACGCACTAAACTGTTAGTGGCTATATCTGGGGAGGGTTTAGAGAGGGGAAGAAAAGTCTGGAGAGTATCTCTTAAAATATATGAACAATTAAAAAAAATAAACGTAACAAACTTTAACAAATTGAGTAAGATAAATTGTTTTTAAAGGTAAACAATGGGGACTTCCCTGGTGGTGCAGTGGTTAAGAATCCGCCTGCCAATGCAGGGGACACGGGTTCGAGCCCTGGCTCGGGAAGGTCCCACACGCCGCAAAGCAACTAAGCCCATGTGCCACAACTACTGAGCCTGCGCTCTAGAGCCCGTGAGCCACAACTACTGAGCGTGTGCGCCTAGAGCCCGTGCTCTGCAGCAACAGAAGCCACCGCCATGAGAAGCCCACGCACCGCAACAAAGAGTAGCCCCTGCTCGCGGCAACTAGAGAACGCCTGCGCACAAGGCCCAAAGCCGCCAAAATAAATAAAAAAATAAATTAAATAAAGTTTAAAACTAACTAAATAAATAAATAAAATAAGAGGTTAAAAACTAATTACATCAATTTGGTAAAGTACCAAAAAATGCAAGTAATTTTTACCACTGTGGAAACAGAAGATTTTCAGATTTAGACTATGTCAAAGTACTGAAAACCATTTATGGATGCAGAGAAGTTGGCTCAGTATTAGTATTATCATTAATATAACAATACTTATTAATAATCATTAATTATTATCATTAATATAATAAATTATTATAAATAACTTTCTAGTATTATTTCCCCTAAAATGACAGTCTCTGCCTTCTTCCCAGCCTCCTATATCTAACTTTTGGACCACCTCCAGCTCCTCTTCTTGACAGCATTCTCAGTCTTTGTTTACTATAGACAAATTTAACTGCTAAAAAAGACTTAGCCAGGACACAAAGCATAGTGCATGCCATTCAGGCAAATCATAAATTTCTAAAGATAAATCTTCAAGTTTACTATTGTTACATACAAGACCTAGAAGCAGCACATATTAAAAAGGAGGAAATAAAAATTACCTAAATCCTCTCTCCCAGAGAGGTCCACCATTGATATACATGCGTATATGTATCTATGTAAATGTGTATGTATGTACCTTTAACAAAATACTGAGTGGAACTGTAAATACTGATTTGTAGCCTGTTTTTTCAATTAATGCATGGTATTAAATAATCCTCTTTATAATTTTTAATGTCCACATGATATTCCATTATGTGGATATACCTAATTTACTTAACCAATCTCCTATAGTTGAATATCTCAGTTTACAATTTTTGTTACTTTAAAGAGTAATATTATTCATTACTGTTTTCATTCATAGGTATTGCCTTAGGATAAATTTGGAGGCATGGCTGAACATTAAAGGGTATGCAAAATCTTAGGTTTTGATACACACAACCTACTGCCCTTCAGAGTAATTACACTGCTTTATATGTTTACCAGTGATATATGAGCAGCCTGTTCATCGCACTCAACAAGGGAGATCCTTCGCGAGGGAAAAAAATTCTATTTATTGTTTGAAATTGTTGTATTTGATTATTAATGAACTTGAGCATTAAAAAAAAGTGTTTAATGCTCTCATATTTCTTCTCCGTGAATTGTCTATTCATGACCTTTATGTACTTATCTGTTAGGCTGTTCTTTTTTTCTCTTAGTTATTTTTTTATTATTACTATTTTTAAGTAAATTTATTCATTTTTATGTTTGGCTGCATTGGGTCTTCGTTGCTGCACGCAGGCTTTCTCCAGTTACGGTGAGCGGGGGCTACTCTTCATTGCAGTGCGCGGGCTTATCATTGCAGTGGCTTCTCTTGTTGCGGAGCATGGGCTCTAGGTGCGCGGGCTTCAGTAGTTGTGGCACGTGGGCTCAGTAGTTGTGGCTGGCGGGCTCTAGAATGCAGGCCCAGTAGTTGTGGCCCACGGGCTTAGTTGCTCTGCAGCATGTGGGATCTCCTCGGACCAGGGCTTGAACCCGCGTCCCCTGCATTGGCAGGCAGATTCTTAACCACTGCGCCACCAGGGAAGTCCCTTAGTTATTTTTTAAAGTAAAAAAGAAAAAAAAAAAAAGTAAAAAAGAATTTTTTTTTTTTTTTTTGCGGTATGTGGGCCTCTCACTGCTGTGGCCTCTCCTGCCGCGGAGCACAGGCTCCAGACGCACAGGCCCAAGGGCCATGGCTCACGGGCCCAGCCGCTCCGCGGCACGTGGGATCCTCCCAGACCGGGGCACGAACCCGCGTCCCCTGCATCGGCAGGCGGACTCTCAACCACTGCGCCACCAGGGAAGCCCAAAAAAGAATTTTTTGGGGGGGTCACAGCACGCAGCTTGCAGGATCTCAGTTCCCCCGATCAAGGATCAAAGCCAGGCCCCAAGAGAGTGAAAGCCCGGAATCCTAACCACTGGACCGCCAGGAAATTCCCTTAAAGTAAATTTTTAAAAATGGTAGCTCATATGCAGTATAAAATTGAAAAGGTAAAGAACAGTATTCAGAGAATATATAACTCCTGGGAGACAACCAAGTGGCTCCACTCCTGGGAGACAACCACTATTACCAGTTTAGTGTGTATCCTAGGAATACATGGACATATAAATAGATGAAATTTCAAAGAAAGTCACCCCAGTAAAACTTCAGTAGTCATTTAAGAATCTGGAGGCATAATAAATATGATCTTCAGACATACCAATGATGCTTCAGAGCAATCTTTTCAGAGAGAAACCTAAGTACACCAGGGTACTTTGAGCATTCCAGAGTAACTCCACTTACTTTTTGAAAATAAATTCTGGCAACTTTTCAAATAAGATTTTGATAATGGCAGGCTAAAAAAGAAGACATAGGGAGTTAGGAGACTGTCTCGAAATGTACAACAGAAATGTATAATTAGCTGTAATTCTCTCCAACAAGAGTTCTTGGAGGAAAAACCCTGCCTAATTGAAATCCTCATTATAACAATGTCCACCTGGTGGGAATGTAAATTGATACAGCCAATATAGAGAACAGTATGGAGGTTCCTTAAAAAACTAAAAATAGAACTACCATATGACCCAGCAATCCCATTACTGGGCATATACCCTGAGAAAACCATAATTCAAAAAGAGTCATGTACCACAATGTTCATTGCAGCAGTATTTACAATAGCCAGGACATGGAAACAACCTAAATGTCCACTGACAGAGGAGTGGATAAAGAAGATGCGGCACATATATACAATGGAATATTAATGAGGCATAAAAAGAAACAAAATTGAGTTATTTGTAGTGAGGTGGATGGACCTAGAGTCTGTCATTCATAGTGAAGTCAGTCAGAAAAACAAATACTGTATGCTAACACATATATATGGAATCTAAAAAAAAATATATATGGTTCTAATGTACCTAGTGGCAGGACAGGAATAAAGACACAGACGTAGAGAATGTATGTGAGGACACGGGGAGGGGGAAGGGTAAGCTGGGACGAAGTGAGAGAGTGGCATGTACTTATATTACAACCAAATGTAAAATAGTGGGAAGCAGCTGCATAGCACAGGGAGATCAGCTCAGTGCTTTGTGACCACCTAGAGGGGTGGGATAGGGAAGAGTGGGAGGGAGACGCAAGAGGGAGGGGATATGGGGCTATATATACACATATAGCTGATTCGCTTTGTTATACAGCAGAAACTAACACAACATTGTAAAGCAATTATACTCCAATAAAGATTTAAAAACAAAAAAGTATGTCCACATGAATGCTGCCTATATTTTGAATATAACCTGTTGGAATACAAAGATTTATCAATAATCTGTCCTCTGAAAAATTACAAAATGACTATCAAGGCAACATTAAAATAATCAGATAATCAAAAACATTATTAATTATGATGACAATTGTTAACCTATGAAATGCAGGCCTTAACAGATTATCAAATAGTTTGCAAGAAAAGATTTCTCTTTGGAGGAACAAGAGAGCTCTGAGATTTAAGCTAACTAAATTATATTCAAGATTTCCAATGAAAAGGAATTAAGATCAACAGTGCAAGAGAAGAAAAGAGGAAAAATGAAGGACAGGGTGGGAGGGAGACTTTTCATTGTATATACATTTCTATAATTTGAGATGTTTAAAACATCTCACTGATTGTCTAATCAATAAATTAAGAGAGAAAGGAGGAGGAAAAGGGAAAGATCTAGTTAATAAGCAAATACGAAGCTAAATGGGAGATGATGCAGATGTGAATATGGCAGAGATATACAAGGTACTCAGAACACACAGGATGAAGCTTTACAAAACAGGAATCAGAGGCCGCCAGGATAAATGAAGCTTCAAGATGTATTGGGTTTATCAGCTCAGTCCAAAGCCACAGATATTGCCCTACAAGATTCATGTCAGCAACAGGGCTGTGGTAACCTGTTGCAAACCCAAACTCTCCCATTAACCCTGCTCTGCCCTGTGCTCCAGCCACTTACACTTGGGCATACACCACAAATCACATCCATTAAATGTCCACAGAAAAAGTGGCACAGTCTCACCTGTAATATGTCAATCCCCAGAAGCAATTTAATGAGGCTCTTACAGTAAGATGTGCCCATGCTGTAAAAAAAAAAAAAAAAAAAAAGGAGAGATTGGTTTTCTATTTTGATTTTCTTTTAATGTTTTTATTATCCTTTCTCTGTAAAATTGGTTAACTATGTAATTTTTAAGGAGAAACTATCCTGTTAGATAAGAAATACAGAACATGAGAAGATAGCTTTTAAGTCACAGACAAGTGGAGTTGAAACTGTATCAACACAGGTGAGACACATTCTAGAAAACATTCTGGTTCTTAGTCTTGTTATCATAAACTTAATAATTTAAAGGTTAGGTTAAAACTTTGAGGAAAAGAGAGCTATAAATCAAAAGTAAAATTCCAAAAAATCGCATTCTGCCCCAACCCCACCTCCCAATCCAGTTAAGTGTAACAGACTAAATTTCAGCAACAGTCCAGTGCTTCGTCTCCACACCTGGCTTCCTCATCCTGCAGATGTTCACAAGACAAAAGGCAGTTCCTGAAACTGTTTTGGTCCTCAATGTAAGACTCCAGGCCACTAACGAATTCTTCTATTATCTTAGTGACATTAAAAAAAAAAAAAAAAAAGAGTAAGATTTTTAGTTTAACATTTGCTGTCAATTAGCTAAAATCATTCAAGCCTATTCAACTTTATGCTAGTGTCTTTAAACTCCCAATTCCAGAGCACTGCTGGCAAAAACAAAAATACTAAGGAGAAAATACATACTTTGGGATAAGAAGGATGTTTCCTCAGAGTCTGAAAGAGCTTCCTTTGGAAAATGATTTGATCCACAGCTAAGAGAAAAGAAGACTAGTTGGTCCCCAGTGTCTTTAACACTTCCTACCAGAGTTTTACTTTCCTAAGACCTAGGTTCCTGTCTGATGAAACCAATAAAGATATTTCCAACCTAATTTCAGAGCCAACTCTTATAAACCCACGGCAAAACAGAATTAGCTTTTATAAAGGATAGCTACTAAGTATTCTTAAAAAATAAAGAAAGCCAAAACCTTAGCTGGATGGAATAATCTATGCCCGCAAAGTAGGGCCTTATATGGCTTTATAAATTTTCTTCTGAAATTATTCTGACACAGATTTAATTGCTCTCTAGGTATTAATTTATTTTTTCACAAGAAAACATAAAGTAATACTAGTACATAACATTCTTCCTTAAAAAAAAAAAAGGATTAGACATACCTTACTTAATATGCATTAATCAGTACCAAAGAGAATAACAACATTCTCTAAAAAGCAATTTCAGTTTCATCCTTATCTCAAGACAGATGGTGTTCCCATTTCTAATCTTCATTGCCTCTCTAGAAAATCCATGATTCAGTCCTGAGCCCATTCACTATACCCAGACAAAAGATTTTGATTAAAATATTACCTAGTTGATTCTGATTCTCTCCTGTTCTAAGAGTAATTCCTGATGTCTTAAGAAGCTTTACAAAGACACTGTTATTTTCTTCAACTTCATTATGAACATGAGATTTCTTTGTCTTTTTGGAAAGCGGCTGTTTCCTGGCTTCTGAAAGTAGACAAAATTTTCAAGAATGTGACAAATAGTAAAGCAAAGGTTAAAATGTAAACCCTAGAACAATAACCCTAAGAGGAAAGTTGATGGGTTCCTGAAGAACTATACTGGAACTGATGCTGCTGTGCAATTTTCTCTCTAACAAGTGTCAGCAATAATGGCTTGCAAACAAACAAATAGAACAATCAACAAATTGAATTATTTTCACTTACTGAGTTTTCATTTGAAGAATTCAAAATGTGCCACCTCTAACAAGAATGACCAGAGAAATGTTTTCCAGCCAAATTCTAAAGCAGTCAGGGTGTCTCATGTGGTCTACAAACCACAGTGTTGGAATCACTGGGAAGCTTACTAAAAGCATATTCTTAGGTCATGTCCCAGAGCTACAGAATCAAAATTTCAGGGATGGAGCATGGGAATCTGAATTATTAATATGCTCTCCAGGTAAAAATCCTGACGCACACCAAAGTTTGAGAACCAACGATCAGGATATAGAGGTAGAAAGAATGCAGCAGGTTCTCCTACATCATATCTTTGAGTACAAAGCCCAGACTGATTTCATCCCAAGGCTTTCAATCCATAAGAAATAATAAAAAAATAAGCAAACAAAAACAAAAAGGTGGGCTTCCCTGGTGGCGCAGTGGTTGAGAGTCCGCCTGCCGATGCAGGGGACACGGGTTCGTGCCCCGGTCTGGGAGGATCCCACATGCCGCGGAGCGGCTAGGCCCGTGAGTCATGGCCGCTGAGCCTGCGCGTCTGGAGCCTCTGCTCCGCAACGCGAGAGGCCACAACAGTGAGAGGCCGGCGTACCACAAAAAAAAATAATAATAAAAAATAAAAAGGAGTATTTGCAATTTTAGAGAATTTAACATTTAATAAAAAAAAAACAAAAAAAAACCAAAAAGGTACCAGAAGTTAAGTATGATTATCTACTCTTCTCCCTTAATGAAGCAACGTTAGAATTGCCTTAATAGAGTGGATGAGTGTGATGAATGAAAGACTATCAACCTCTTCTCATTGGAACTCTTAGGGCTTCTGTCAACTGCATTCTCACATGGACAGCTTCTGTACTCTTTCTTTGCCTCTGGTGTGCTTGCTTTGATATGATACTTTTCCTTTATACATCGCCATCATAGCATTTATCTAGATCATCATTTTTAAGGCAGGAAAGAGGACCATAAGATTTTTAAAGGTAAGGGACTTCCATGGCGGTCCAGTGGTTAAGATTCTGCCTCCCCATGCAGGAGACGCGGGTTCAATCCCTGGTCAGAGAACTAAGATCCCACATGCCAAAAGGCAACTAAGCCCATCCACTGCAACTACTAAGCCCACATGCCACAACTAGAGAGAAGCCCTCACACAGCAGAGGAGGATCCCACATGCTGCAACGAAGATCCTGTGTACCAAAACTAAGACCCAATGCGGCCAAAAATTAAAAATAATAATAATAAATAAATATTTTTTAAAAAGTGGTGGGAAGTGGGGGAGCTTGTTTAAAATACAACCCAATCCAGAGATCCTTTAAAAACAATAAAAATAAAAAATAAAGGGTATAGACTATGTCATATCTTTGTGCCCCAGCACCTAAAGGATGTACAATAGTTAAGCTCTTATGTATGTAGATTCCTCCTACGTATGTAGAGACTGAAACTCACAGACTATGGGCATGCCCAAAGTCATACATGCAATTAGAGGCAGAAATTTCATTCCAAATCTCCTGATGCTAGATTCTGTGTGCCCCATCCATTAAGCCTTGGTGACTCCAGCACTTGAAAACAGGAACTTTATAACCTTTTAGTGCCTCACACATTTGCTACAGGAAATAAAGCAACAAATGACTAGACACTTACTAGAGGCATCTTCTGTCAGGTTCTCTTTATCCTCAGATGTTGGGAGTCTTCTTTTGGAAACCATTTTGACCAAAGCCTTTTTCAGTTAAATTGCAAATCAGAGAACAGAAATAACCTGTTAGAAGCTAAATTCTGAGAAGTTAAAGCTATTAGCTCAAAGAAAACTATCCAAAACCAAAGACTTTGCAAAATGCTATCTAAATCCAGGTGCTGAGAAAATTTCAACTCCTCTATCTGCTCAAAACTCCCTTGTTTTCAAGACTTGTTTACCTAGTTGCCTCTTTAGCCACACCGTTTCCCTCTTGCTGAAAGATAAAACCCACAGTTCTCTGACATTTAAGATCCTTCATCATCTAGCCACAATCTACTGCTCCTTTAACTCATTAACCGCATACTATATGCTAGGGACTGTGCTAGGTGCTGGGGTTACAACTGTGAACCAAATACAATCCCTGTCCTCAGGGAGTTTACTATATAGTACCAAGTAGTCCTGATGTAGTTATAAAAGAAAAGTGCAGGGCTTCCCTGGTGGTGCAGTGGTTGGGAGTCCGCCTGCCGATGCAGGGGACACGGGTTCGTGCCCCGGTCTGGGAAGAGCCCACATGCCATGGAGCGCCTGGGCCCGTGAGCCATGGCCGCTGAGCCTGCGCGTCCGGAGCCTGTGCTCTGCAGCGGGAGAGGCCACAACAGTGAGAGGCCCACGTACCGCAAAAAAAAAAAAAGTGCAGGGTGCTATGAGGAAATCTAGTCTAGTTGGCGGTGATGAAGAAAAGCAGGGACAATTTCTCAGAGATAATCTCTTTGAGAAAGTGATTTTTAAGCAGAGACCTGAGGGTTAAAGTAAGAGTTAGCCAGTAGAAGAGGTATGAGAAGAGTGGTCCAGGCAGAGAAAAACTCAACACTGAAACAGGGAGAATGTAGAGTGAGAAATGAGCCTCCAGAGGTAGAGGAGGGCCTGAACCACAGTGAGTTCTATTTTGTAAGCTAGAACCTTCCTGGTTTCAGTGCTTTTGCATAAGATGTTGTTTTCACCTGAAATGCTCTTAACCGCCTGGAAATTACTCCTCCTCCTTAAAGACTCAGTCAAATGTCATCTTCCTCCTATCCCCAAGGGAGATTACTACTCCAGCTTCCCTGCTCCAGAGTATATGTAGGAGCCCTTACAATGCACTAGACTGTGGGGCTCCTTGAGAGCATGAACCCAGTGTCCTTTATTTCAGGTATACCTAGTGCCCAGCACGGTACCTGGCATAAAAAAAATTTCCGAGAATATTCGCTAAATGAGAATGGCTGGCAGGCAGGTAAATACTAACAGCTAATAAAAACTATTTTAAGTGCTTTACATTTGATACTTCATTTATTCCTCACAAAACTTTTTGAGGTAGCTACCATTATTCTCACATTCAGTGGCAGAGCTGGGATTCCAATTTAGCAATCCGGCTCCAGGATCTGCCTCTTAACTACCACCTACACTTACTCTTGATTATAATAGTCCCTTCCAATAATATTTACCATTTACTATGTACCAAGCGTCATGCTAAGCGTTTTCTTTATCCGTTGCCTCGTTTACTACTTATAACCATTACCGGCCATTCTGTCGATGGAAAAACTAAGGCAAGTCAGGGCCTCCTGACTTCAGGGCACACGCCCGTAACACGTGCTAACCGGTCCCGCTTCCAGAGAAGCCTGAAAGCCGGGGAGACCGGACGGGCTGCCCGGACCAGGTCCTCCGGGGAGGGGGCAGGGGTCAAGTCCTTCCTCACTTCGTCATTTTAACGACGCAAGGAGGTACCTGGGAGGATCATCCCACGACAAGACAGTTGAGGAAGCTGAGGTTCGGGGCACGGAGCCCCAGAAGGAAAGGCCGGGCTCTGCCGGGGCCTAGAGACCGGGCCGCAGAGACGCCGGGCCTCTCGAGGAGACAGCCGCTGCCCCACTCACCCGCCGAGATGCCGTTGTTGCCCCTCCTTTTCGACTTTCCCGCGCGGCACAACGTCACACTGACGCCACCGAAGCGCGCCTCGCCATGACGTCAAACTTCCGCGCCGGAAGCCGGCGGCCGCGCGGCCCGACGGCGGACAGGGCGCAAGGGCAGAGGCTGAGGTGGGGTTCCGGGCTCGCCTAGCTGAGGGGCGTGAGAAGGCCCGGAGGCGAGCTCGACGAGCAGACCTGCGCCCCGGTGAAGATCGACCCGGCTACAGCTGGCCGGGAGCCGGCTCTCTGTGAAGATGGCAGGGCCGGAGCTGCTGCTCGACTCCAACATCCGCCTCTGGGTGGTCCTGCCTATCGTTATCATCACCTTCTTCGTGGGCATGATTCGCCACTACGTGTCCATCCTGCTGCAGAGCGACAAAAAGCTCACCCAGGAACAAGTCTCCGACAGGTCAGCTCCCTCCCCTCTCCGACGATCTCACTCTCTCGTGACCTTGGGCGAGAAAGTGCAGGGGTTATGTCGGTTTGCCCGGGTTCACATCGCGCCCCCGCTAGCTGACTGTCCTTGGCTGAGTTACCCCTGTGTTTCACTTTCTTCATCTGCAAAAGGACGATGATACCAGGTCATGCCTCATAGAGCAGGCGTGGGGATTAAATTTTAGGTGATGTCTGTAAAACATTTCTCTAGATACAGGATAAGTTTCCATGAGCCTGAATGATCACAAAATGGGACATTTGGTTTCATAAATTTTTACTGCCTCAAAAGTTACTAAAATTTTTCTAAAATGTGTTAAACCAAAACTGAAAAATACACAAATAAAAAAATATTAGACAATATTTGGGAATAGAATGTATGTAAAAAGTGGTTCTCAAGATTGAAGAATACACTGACTCTTTGGAAAGGAAAAAAAACAAAAACTAGAGTTTTACTTTAAGAAAATGTTTTTCAGTTGCAAATTACCACTGCAAAACAGAAACTTTTCCTTTATAACCAGTACAAGGACTTATTTTTAGATGTTAATGAAAATGCAAAATTAAAAATTTCTTGTAGAATTTGCAGACCTTAGAGAAACTGAGTGTTTAGAACGTATAGGATGATTTAAGTTTGCCTTGCTTCAGGGTTTAAATGCCTCAAGGTCACTGATTCTCAACCCCACTTCTGCAAAATTGCTCAGCAGTATAGAGACCTAGCCGAATTTCTGTTCAGCCTGTGGAAGTCCTGAATTATCTATAGTGAACAAGGTTTTCTTGATGACCAACCATGTGCCCTGCACTGTGCTGTATGCTCTGGGGTACAAAATATGACAAGGTCAAGATCCTACTCTCAGTGAGTTTCAGTCCAAGTGATAAAACATGCACAAGGAAAATAGGAGATACCATTAACTTAGTGCTTAGGATATGCCAGTACAGTGGTAATCACTTTAAATGACATAGTATATGGGAAGAATTCAGCTTAAAGTCCTTCAGTATTTCCTTTTTGCTCTTTAAAAAAAAATGTGATAAAACACACATAACATAAAATTTTCCATTTCGACTGTTTTTAAGTATACAATTCAGTGGCATTAAGTACATTCACATTGTTGTGCAACTGTCACCACCGTCCACTTCCAGAATATTTTCCTCATCCCTAACAGAAACTCTGAGCCTATTAAATAATGACTCATTTCCTTCTCCCTCAGCCCCTGGGACCCACCGTTCTACTTTCTATCTCTAGGTACTTCCTATAAGTGGAATCATACAGTATTTGTCCCTTTGTGTCTGGCTCATTTCACTTAGTATAATGTGTTCATGGTTCATCCATGTTGTTGCAAATGAGGGGTTTCCTTCTTTTTCATGGCTGAATAATATTCCTCTGTGTGTGTGTCTATATATATATATATCATGTTGTCTTTATCCTTTCAAGGTTGTTTCTATATCTGGGCTATTGTGATTCATACTGCAATGATGCAAATATATATATATATTTTTAATGTGATTCTATTCTATTTTTCATTTTTTGTGGAACCTCCACACTATTTTCCATAAAGGTTGTACCAGTTTACATTCCCACTAGCAGGGGTTTCCTTTCCTCCCCCTTTTGCTTTTAAGATAAAGACTAAAATACAGTGGAACCCTTAAAAAGAAAGGAATCATGTTACATGGTACAACATAGATAAACCTTAAGGACATTAAGCTAAGTAAAAGAAACCAGACCCAAAAAGACAGTATCTGTATGATTCCATTTATGTGAAGTATCTAAAATAGTCAAATTCACAGAAAATATTGATAGAATGGTGGTTACCAGGAGCTGGGAGAGGGGGAATGGGGGAGTTACTGTGCAATGGGAAGAGTTTCAGGTTTGCAGGATGAAAAAGTTCCGGAGATCTATTTCACAACAATGTGAATATACTTAACACTACTGAACTGTGCGCTTACATGTGGTAAAGATGGTAAATTTTGTTACATGTTTTTCACCACAGTTTTTTAAAAAAGCATTGAGACTCACATGGCCTTGCATAGTCTGCCTCTTGCCAACCTCTCAAGCCTTGTCTCACCACATTTCTGTAGTCCTCTTTCTTCCAGCCATATGGCCTTTTCAGGTCCTCAGAGACAGTGCTTACTCCTCCCTCACAGCTGTTCCCTCCAGCACGTGGCCAAGGTAATCTCTACTCATCCTTAAGATTTCAATGTCATCATACTGCCTCAGCAAAGCTTTCTCCAAGACCTCGACTTACTAGACTCAGTCACATCCCCCATTCATCTCTCCTTCCTAGGACATAACAGATGAATTTCACATTTATTCCTGTGGTTATTTGATTAATGTTTTTCTCCCCCACTAAACTTTAATTTTGTGGAGATATTTGCTTTTTGATCACTGTTGTTCATGTCACCTAACATGGCACTCAGAAGCTCAAGAAGTATTTCTTCAATGAGAATAAATCTGTTATTATACACAATATGAATGGAGGCATAGGGAATTTAAATGACTCACCCAAGATCACATAATTAACAAGTGGCAGAGCAAAGACTTCAACCCATCCGTCTAACATCAGAGCTTAAATTGTTACCCATTATTGGAGACCCAGTGCTGCTTATACTGTCAGTGGTAAAGGACCAATTTTTTTGGTTTTTCAATTTCCAGTTTATCTCAGACTGGTGCTTTTGTAAAATTTTTTGATCACATATTTGGATGTTGTGACAATGTCAATTTACTATAAAGGTTTCTAAACCCTCACTCTCAGTGACTTTTCTTA
Organism: Orcinus orca; assembly: GCF_937001465.1. Lineage (NCBI taxonomy): Eukaryota > Metazoa > Chordata > Mammalia > Artiodactyla > Delphinidae > Orcinus > Orcinus orca. The sequence goes on from NC_064568.1 coordinate 7,092,775, forward strand.
CCTCGTCACAGACCAGTGTTGGTACACAGGCCACATTGTGAATAGCTTTATTTATGTATTTATTTAAAAGATGTCCTTATTTATTTTTTTAATTTATTTTTGGCTGCATTAGGTCTTCGTTGCTGCGCATGGACTTTCTCTAGTTGTGGCCAGTGGGGGCTACTCTTCGTTGCAGTGCGTGGGCTTCTCATTGCGATGGCTTCTTTTCTTGTGAAGCATGGGCTCTAGGTGCACGGCGTTCAGTAGTTGTGATGCGTGGGCTCAGTAGTTGTGGCTCATGGCCTCTAGAGCGCAGGCTCAGTAGTTGTGGCACATGGGCTTAGTTGCTCCGCGGCATGTGGGATCTTCCCGGACCAGGGCTTGAACCCGTGTCCCCTTCATTGGCAGGCGGATTCTTAACCACTGCGCCACCAGAGAAGTCCATGAATAGCTTTAGACTAGCTCCCAGGGAACGAAACATATCACCTGTCACCTCTGTAGGCTTGTGTATAGAGCAGTCAGCTGTACAGTATAATGAGGTCAAGAGGAGGAGGACCAGAGAGAATTCCATGAGGCCACCGGGCATCAAGAAGAGTTCCATGGAATATTACCCAGCCATAAAAAGGAATGAAATGTTCCCATTTGCAGCAACATGGATGGACCTAGAGAATATTATGCTTAGTGAAATAAGCCAGATGAAGAGAAACACTGTATCACTTATATGTGAAATCTAAAATATAATACAAATGAATCTATATAGAAAACAGAAACAGACTCACAGACATAGAAAACAAACTTATGGTTACCGAAGGGCACCAGGAGGCGGGGAGGAACAAATTATGAGTATGGGATTAACAGATACAAACTACTGTACCTAAAATAGATAAGCAACAAGGATTTACTGTATAACACAGGGAATTATATCTAATATCTTGTAATAACCTATAATGGAAAATAATAAGCAAAAAAATACCTGAATCACTATGAAACTAATGCAATATTGTAAATCAACTATACTTCAATTAAAAAAAGAGTTCTAGGGCTTCCCTGGTGGCGCAGTAGTTGAGAGTCCGCCTGCCAATGCAGGGGACGCGGGTTCGTGCCCCCGTCTGGGAAGATCCCACATGCCGCGGAGCGCCTGGTTCCGTGAGCCATGGCCACTGAGCCTGCACGTCTGGAGACTGTGCTCCGCAACAGGAGAGGCCACAACAGTGAGAGGCCCGCGTACCGCAAAAAAAAAAAAAAAAAAAGTTCTATGGAGAAGGTGGGATTTGAAAAGGGTATTGGGGCATGATGAGGTAGAATTGGTGAGGGAGGGGGCGCTAGAGCAATCTCAGCACATGGAGAAGCTAGAATATGCATAAGGTGACAACGGGACCCTAAGCGTACCGGCTGACTGCTTAGGGCAGGTGGGCTACACCGTGGAGTAGACAGAAAACCAAGAACAGTTTTCTTGTGTTCATTTCTGTATACAGTTTTTTTCACTTTTCAAGAAGGATTTCCATTAACTTAAGGAGGTTTTTTATTCCCCTCATTAAAACAACCTTTGAAAATCTAGAAAAAAATTAGCATTTTTATCTCTTCTGTGTGATGTTTGTATCTTAGCACTGCCTACTTGTGGCATTACACTTTGTTATCTGTAATGATCAATTATGTTCAAGTATCAGATAATTTCATTTATTAATTCAATAAGTATTTATTGAAAGCTTACTAACAGCCTGAATCCTGAGTACAACTTCTATTTGTTTTCTGTGAGGTAACAACCCTGTCAAGTCTTGTACTCACTTCTCTATCGGGTTTAAAAACTTTCTTCGTTTATCCTCACCCTTCCTCCCTCCTCCTGGCCCCAGGTCTTCTGAGTTGCATCCAACTGCTACTCTTTTCACTCAGAGAAAGTTCCTTCTTAGCTCATTATAAAGTAAGAAAAAGCTGAGCGTAATGTGCCAAATGTGCCTTCCTCAGAAATCTTTGTTCAGGAACAGTCACTTCTGAAAAATGCTCTTTTGGAAAGCTCATTGTTGGGTTAAATATGTTCTACTGGTTTTAAGGACACTGTACTTTGAAAAGTTTCCGCACAGAGCTATTGCCAAATAGGCCCTGTCGTGTTTAAATAGGTGTTCTACTTTATTCTCTCATTTTCTTCTAGTGTTTCGCTTTTAAAAATCTCATTGTCTTGGTTGTATTTTTCAGTCAAGTCCTAATTCGAAGCAGAGTCCTCAGGGAAAACGGAAAATACATTCCCAAACAGGTACTCATAAATGAGTAAAGCTCCATGATTCACTGTTGAGGGCAGTAGATATCTGAGTGTTTTATAAGGGGACTCTTGGGGGAAAGCTGAAGGCGGGCAAGTCAGTAATTATGCTGTGTCCTGGTGGTGTTTGCTGTCATTGTGACCTTGCCCTTCTTGGGAAATTGTTTTTAAATGTGACCCAGCTAAAGTGTCAGGTCGGCTGCCAAGTAGGCTGCCAGCTCTGAGTGTAACAGCATATTCCAATGGCCTTCTGACTAAACCTTGGGGGAATAATTTGACAATGTGCTATGTCACAGTTTTAAGACTTAAAAAGTTCTTTTTTCTACTAGTCTTTCCTGACACGAAAATATTACTTCAACAACCCAGAGGATGGATTTTTCAAAAAAACTAAAAGGAAGGTTGTTCCTCCTTCTCCTATGACTGGTATGTTTATTCCCTTCTCTCATCTTTAAGGAAGACTTTTAACATTATTGGGGGGATGGGCAGGGAGGATGTCGTTTTATTTGAAATTTAAATTTTACAAGACAGTAATCTAAGGGACCTTAGGGATCATCAGATACAGGAATCTACAGAAGTGGGGTTCCCTTTTTCCAATAAATCTTCAGGGAACCCCAGTGTATAAAGTGGATTAAAAAAGAGCTCTCAGGGCTTCCCTGGTGGCGCAGTGGTTGAGAGTCCGCCTGCCGATGCAGGGGACACGGGTTCGTGCCCCAGTCCAGGAAGATCCCACATGTCGCGGAGCGGCTAGGCCCATGAGCCAAGGCTGCTGAACCTGCGCGTCCAGAGCCTGTGCTCCACAACGGGAGAGGCCACAACAGTGAGAGGCCCGCGTACCACAAAAAAAAAAAAAAAAAGAGCTCTCAGCTGAGGGGGTGGGGACTAGAGCCATTGTCCCTGGGTCTCTCCCCTTTGCTGTTCCTCAGGACCCGGGGCTCTGAGAAGCACAGCTGGAAAGCATTCCAGTCCCGGGTCCCATCCAGTGCCTGGATCCTACTGCTGACAGATGACCTCCAGATTCTGCCTGACTGTTCCCTAGACCATCCATTTCTTTGTCAGACATGATTGCTTGGCCCGTCCTACAGTTTTTCCTCTAACAGATTTCTTACTTTCTCTGATCCCAGTCATGTGAAAAATACAACATCTTTAAGGTAAAACAAAATAACTTATTATTCAGTGTTGCCTATCCACTCATTTCAGTACCTATTTCTTTAGGTGAGATAACCAGTTATTTAAAACCTAGACAAAAGATACTGGAATTGATTTTAATAAGTCTTTTAGAAAACCTACAAGAAAAAAAAGACCAGTAAGTATATGAAAAGATACTTGACATCACTAAAATCAGTGGAATGCAAATTAAAACAAGATGTCGTTTTTAGCCCATTAAACTGGCAAAGATTGAAGAGCTTGACCAAAACTGCTATTGTCAAGGTCATGGGAAGTTAGGCCCTCTCACTGTTGTTGAAAGTCAGTTTTAAATTTAAATGGTCAAATCCCTTGGCCCAGAAATTCTTCTAAGAGTTTCTCTTACAGAAACACTTACATAAACATGCAGATTTATGTACAAGGAAGTTGTTGGTAACACTGTTTACTGGCCAAAAAACCAAACAAACAAACAAAAAAACAATCTATAGGCCTACCCAGAAGTGATGAATGACCACACGGTGGACTCCCATGCAGACATTAAAAATAATGAGAGATATTATATCAATGTGGAAACATCATTCACAATATGTTAACTTTTTAAAATTAAGAAGCAGAATAGGGACTTCCCTGGTGGCGCACTTGTTGGGAATCCGCCTGCCAGTGCAGGGGACACGGGTTTGAGCCCTGGTCCAGGAAGATCCCACATGCCGTGGAGCAACTAGGCCCATGTGCCGCATCTACCGAGCCTGTGCTTTAGAGCCCACGAGCCACAACTACTGAGCACTTGTTCCACAACTACTGAAGCCCGTGCGCCTAGAGCCCATGCTTTGCAACAAGAGAAGCCACTGCAATGAGAAGCACGCACACCGCAACGAAGAGTAGCTCCCGCTCGCCACAAGTAGAGAAAGCCTGAGGGCAGCAACGAAGACCCAATGCAGCCAAAAATAAATAATAAATTAATTAAGTAAGTAAAAAAAAAAAAAGAATCTGCCTGCCAATGCAGGGGACACGGGTTCGAGCCCTGGTCAGGGAAGATCCCACGTGCCATGGAGCAACTAAGCCCGTGCGCCACAACTACTGAGCCTGCACTCTAGAGCCCGCGAGCCACAACTACTGCCCGTGTGCCACAACTACTGAAGCCCGCGCACCTAGAGCCCATGCTCCACAACTAGAGAAGCCACTGCAATGAGAAGCCCACGCACCACAACACAGAGTAGCCCCCACTTGCCAGAACCAGAGAAAGCCCGCGCGTAGCAACGAAGACCCAACACGGTCAAAAAACAAAACAAACAAAAAAAAGTAGCAGAATAGTAAGCATAGTAGTCCTTTATATGTATATATATATAGAGAGAGAGAGAGAGAGAGAGAGAAACTATTGTGTGTATATTCATGTATAATTGCATATGTATGTTTTTATAGATATATAAAGATGGAAGGAGATAAAACAAACAGCTAAAAATGTTCAGAGAGTAGGCTCAGAGGAACTATCTGCATCCTGTGTTTCTATGTCGTTTGAATTTTTTACAATGAGCTTGTATTACTTTAATTATCAAATAAATTTAAAACTTACAAAAATAGGAGTAAGTCCCTGCCAACAGTGGTAACAGGTATTGGTTTCTTGTGTTTTTGTCTTAGATCCCACTATGCTCACAGACATGATGAAGGGCAATGTCACAAATGTCCTCCCTATGATTCTTATTGGTGGATGGATCAACATGACATTTTCAGGCTTTGTCACAAGTAAGTTACAGACCCAGAAGACTTAAGGTTTACTTCATCTGTGATCCTTTCCCATGACCCTATTCAGAAATCCAAGGGCTGCTGAGACACTACTATCATGGGTCCTGTGTTCTCTAGTGGAAACTGATAAGTCTTTGAACAAAAAAATTTAGTATGATCTGATTTTATGGCTCTTATCCCAAAATGATCATAAGTTCATGATGTGGTTGCTTTTTTACTAATAGGGACTCAAACAAGTGGCTTGCTAGTTTATATCCGAAACTAGTTTGGTATTCTAGTGAGTAGGGAAAGGGAAGCCTATTTCTGTCTTCACTTCATTTTCTAGGTGTTGGGGTGAGTTGTTGGTCAATTTGTAAGCTGCTTTGATTTAAATGAACTAGGTTTCTCAGTAATGTAGTTCTTTGTGTGTATGTATTTCACTTTGGGCTTAACAGATCAGTGCAAGTTTCTTTCCCAGATTTTGGGACACAGCTCAGTTTGAGCCCCTGCTTCTTAAGCACTAGAGAAGCTGGTGTTCAAGGAACTAGAGCAGAGTGACATTTGACTGTTAATTCTTCAGAAGGTGACACACATCTCCTTGTGGAAATCATTTTCTAAACACTTTATGGTACAGATTTCCCACCTCCTCAGGGAAAGAATATGTGCATCACACTTAAACTGTTCTACAAAGGAAGCTGGGAGTGATTCTGAATTTTTTTTTCTTCTCTGCAGCCAAGGTCCCATTTCCATTGACCCTCCGTTTTAAGCCTATGCTACAGCAAGGAATTGAACTACTCACATTAGATGCCTCCTGGTAAGGACTTTCTTCTATTTAATAAAAACACCAACCAAAATCTAAAACAGGGATCTCTTGAATAGGATTTCCAGTTTGCCTGCTTCACTGGAATGGGTTTTTGGAGTTTTTCTCATTGAAACTCCACTCAATGCCACAGGTGGATTATGGCAACTTTTACATGAGTCTTGCAAAAGGAGAGAATGTATCAGCCTCTTTAATTAATTAATTTTATTTTTGGCTGCGTTGAGTCTTCGTTGCTGCACACGGGCTTTCTCTAGTTGTGGCGAGCGGGGGCTACTCTTCATTGCAGTGCGCGGCCTTCTCATTGCAATGGCTTCTCTTGTTACGGAGCACGGGCTCTGGGTGTGCAGGCTTCCGTAGTTGTGGCACATGGGCTCAGTAGCTGTGGCTTGCGGGCTCTAGAGCATAGGCTCAGTAGTTGTGGTGCATGGGCTCCGTTGCTCCACGGCATGTGGGATCTTCCTGGACCAGGGCTCAAACCCGTGTCCCCTGCATTGGCAGGCAGATTCTTAACCACTGCACCACCAGGGAAGCCCTGTATCTGCCTCTTTTTCCCTAGCATCGTGGGGCTTAGGAGTCCAAGAGCAGATGTGTCCACCCCAAGAAATTTAAAAGATAAAGCCAGGAACTCTGGCCAAGGCAGACTTTTTAGCAATACATACCCTGGAGCTTATGGAAGTGGATGTTGGTATTCTTTTTTCCAAAATACATTACTGCTAATAACAACATTAATCCTTTTCATTGGTACCAGTCACTGTTCTAAGGATTTTCCATATATTATTTTATAATACATGGAAACCCTATGAAGTAATTGGAGACACTGAGATTTGACCACAAACCTGTCCAAATCCAACATCGTGTCTTACCATTCTGTTTTTTATAGCCAGAGTAATAAAACCCAAAATCTGAAGAGCTCTTAGAACACTGCTACAGCCTCTGGAATGCAGCAGTGCTTCTTCATGTGGTCTCTCCAGATTATTTTGTCTATGGCTTCCCAAAGACTAGCATCTAAAGGAAGCCAAACAGTAGGAGGAGGAGGCGAAAGGGAAACAGGGGTAACCAGTGCTGATCTTGATTCACTCCCCGGTTGGAGCAGAGCAGTCTCTGGTTTTTTGGGAGGGACAGGATAGACCCGGTGCTGGGAGAGTCTTGGCTATGCACCCTTACCCCAGAGGAGAAAAGCTATACTTAATATGAGTAGCATGACTCTATTAAACCTTGACCTTCCAGTCTCATGGGGGCTAAACAAAAACTTCATGGGCTGGAGAAAAGCTTTCTTGTCTTTTCTCAGCATGTGATATACTCGCATGGACAAAGGAGCCTAGAACCGGATATAAACTAGCTTACCAACCTGCCACATTATGTACAGATAGGTGTGACCCAAGTATTGGAATGAAGTGTGGGTTCTTTCCATCTCTGTATCATTTCTTATACTCTTTAGTTTTTATTATATGCGAGCATGTTAACTTTATTGAGGTAAGGTGGGAAACCTAAGCTAAGGAGAGCTTTGATGATAATAGTTCAAAACTTGGAATGGCTTTCCCAGTTGCTACAGTCTTCAGTATGAAGCCCACCAACACTTGTGATTCCTTCTAGAGAATGGAATTCAGGACAGGAGGCCTCTTTCTATTTATATTTTATGTACTTAAGTATTGTTTACATTTATTATATATAACAAGTGTGTGTTGTTTTTATGATTACAAATAATAAATGGTTTGAAAACCCATTATGTATGAAGGAAAAATTAAATTAAACAAAGCTTGCATTCCCTGATAAAATGAAGCACACCAGTTGTGAGTTCAGTTCCTGCTACTGAATGCCAAAGAATTTATCACATAGCCGGAAGGAGCAGTTTGCCTCCATATATTACCTTATTCTATCCTCATGGCAGCTCTGTGAAGTGAGTGGAGGAATTGAGATTTGACCCCAAAGTCTGTCCAAATCCAGTGCTCAGCTTTTCGCATGCAGAGAGCTATAACTATTTGTAACGTGGCCTTCACAACTTGTGTTTCTTCTTTGGTTGTGCTTTGGATGACTACAGCCTGCCCCAGGTGATTCCTTTACATACTCTGAACAGCTCTGGTTGGTAGAAAAGTGTGTGAACTACATTAATTCTGAAATAACTTACCTACGTTGTTTCACTTTTGCTTCCTAGGGTGAGTTCTGCATCCTGGTATTTCCTCAATGTCTTTGGGCTTCGAAGCATTTACTCTCTGATTTTGGGCCAAGATAATGGTAAGAAGCAAATACTTCAATAGATGAGTCATTCATGCCAGGGCCAGAATGATCATGTAGGCTATGCTGTTTGTGAACACAGTCAAATACAGTGCTTCATTCCTTAAACGTATTCATAAGTTTCTGAGGTATTCTGAGTCTTAAAAACCCCAGGGTCAGACTGAAGATCTGAATTCTCCTTGGTAATCATGGGGACAGTATTTAGTTGCCCAGAGTCTGATGCCCTCCTGTGAGGGATCCAGCACCAGCAATACAAGCCTGTAAACCTGAAGCTGAAAGAAGGCCGGGTTTGATCAGTTTACTCATTGCCTAGAGTTCCTGCTGGTATCAATCCTGGCTCTCTTACTTAATAGCTGGGACCTTGGGCAAGTTACTTACCCACTCCAATCCTCTGTTTGCCTATCTTAATAATTGACTTCTGGGTTTGTTGTTAGGAGTAGATGAGGTAGATACATAAAGTACTTAGTGAAGTACCTGGCATGTAGGAGTTGCTCAGTAACTGATGGCTGTTGTTAGTGTTACTTAAATTTGAAATAAAGTTTAGCACTTCCTTTAGTTATCTTCCGTCTCCTGCTATTATCATGTCCATTTTTCAGAAGAGGTAAAGTGTTTTCACATAGTGCGTGACAGGGCCAGTGAACTGTCATATGGTTCTCTAACCCACTGCCAAGCATCTGTAAGTGCTGTGTAAGGACCATCCTTCTCCGAGGGTCCTGGGTGCTTTCTGCGCCCTGGCACTCATGCGGATGTGTCTTACGCTGCAGCTGCTGACCAATCACGGATGATGCAGGAACAGATGACTGGAGCAGCCATGGCCATGCCTGCAGACACCAACAAAGCTTTTAAGGTACACTCACTTCTCCTCCGAGCTTCACTGAAGCTCGGAAAGGTGTTACCAGAGTTACCTTTAAAGATGAATTTCCTGGGCTTCCCTGGTGGTGCAGTGGTTGAGAGTCCACCTGCCGATGCAGGGGACACGGGTTTGTGCCCCGGTCTGGAATGATCCCACATGCCGCGGAGCGGCTGGGCCTGTGAGCCATGGCCGCTGAGCCTGCGCGTCCGGAGCCTGTGCTCCGCAACGGGAGAGACCACAACAGTGAGAGGCCTGCGTGCTGCAAAAAAAAAAAAAAAATGAATTTCCTGAAGTGAGTGTAGTATGTATGGTTCCATCCTTTAAATTTAGCAAAAATGTATTTCCATTTACATGTCTCTTATTCCAGAGACAGAATCATCTGTTAAGTAAATTAGAGATTCTTGGTACTTTTACTGGTTTTTATATGCTCACCCCATTTAATCCACACTGTAAATAAAGTTATAAAAACAGCCCAATCAGAGGTACCAGCTAAACATTTGGAATATTTTGAACTTTTTTGGACCATGATATAAATTTCATTCAGTAAAATCTAAATTGGGAATTCCTTGGCGGTCCAGTGCTTAGGACTCCGTGCTCTGACTGCTGAGGGCCTGGGCTCAGTCCATGGCCAAGGAACTAACATCCCACAGGCCACACGGCACAGCCAAAAAAAAAAAAAAAAAAATCTAAATTACTTACAGCCTTTCATGAAATGATTCTGGAATTTGTAAAATCCAATATCATTTTTGTACAGCAAACTCTCACTAATTTTTCATGATAAAAACTAGAAATAGAGGTGAATTTGCTCATCTTGATGAAAGATATCTATGAAAGACCCACAGCTAACATCCATACTCATACTGAAAGCTTTTCCCCTAGGGTTAGGAACAAGACAAGGATGTCCACTCTCGCCACTTCTATTCAACATTGTACTAGATGTTCTAGCCTGGACAGTTAGGCAAGAAAAAGAAAGAAAAGGCATCTAGATTAGAAAGGAAGAAGTAAAACTATCTTTGTTTGCAAATAACATGGTCTCGTATATAGAATATCATAAGGAATCCACAAAAAAACTATTACACGTAATAAGTTCAGCAAGGTTTTAGGATACAAGATCAATATTCAGAAAGCAGTCATTGTTCTACACACTGGTAATAAAGAATCTGAAAAATTGAAATTAAGAAAACAATTCCAAACCATAATGGAAAAGAATGTAAAAAAGTAATGTCTATATGCGTATAACTGATTCACTTTTCTGTATAGCAGAGATTGGTATGACATTTGTAAATCAACTATACTTCAAATAAAAAAAAATTTTAAAAACCCAATTCCACTTACAATAGTATCAAAAAGAAATAAGAAGAAATTTAAAACACGCAAGACTTGTACACTGATAATTGTAAAATACTGCTGAAAGAAACTAAAGAAGACCTAAATAAATGGAAATATATCCATGTACATATTATCTTGACTTAATATTATCAAGATGGCAATAGCCCTAGATCTGTTGATCTACAGATTCAACATAATCCCTATCAAAATTCCACCAACGTTTCTTGCAGAAATTGGCATCTGATCCAGAAGTTCATATGGAGATGAAAGGGCCCCAGAACAGGCAAAACGATGTTGAATAATAACAAAGTTGGAAGACACACACTTCCTGATCTGAAAACCTACTTCTGAGCTACAGTAATCAAGACTGTGTGGGGGGTGGGGGGCTTCCCTGGTGGCGCAGTGGTTAAGAACCCGCCTGCCAATGCAGGGGACACGGGTTTGAGCCCTGGCCCGGGAAGATCCCACATGCCACAGAGCAACTAAGCTCATGTGCCACAACTACTGAGCCTGTGCTCTAGAGCCTGCGAGCCGCAACTACTAAAGCCCGTACACCTAGAGCCTGTGCTCCACAGCAAGAGAAGCCACTGCAATGGGAAGCCCATGCACCGCAACGAAGAGTAGCCCCCGCTCACCACAACTAGAGAAAGCCCGCATGCAGCAACGAAGACCCAACACAGCCAAAAATAAAAATAAAATAAATAAATTTATTTAAAAAAAAAAAAAAAAAGACTGTGTGGGATTGGCATATGGACAGACATCCAGATCAACAGAATAGAATTGAGAGTTCAGAAATAAATCCATACATTTAGATCAAATGATTTTTGACAAAGGTGCCAAGACAATTCAGTGGGGGAGAAAAGATTCTTATTGCTTACTGGGTACAGGGTTTCTGTTTCAGGGGATGAAAAATTTGGAAATAGATAGTGGTGATGGTTGCACAGCATTGTGAACCTAATAAATGCCACTTAACAGTGGCTAAAAGTGGCAAATTTTGTATTGTATATATATTTTAACACAATAAAAAAAATTTTTTGAATAGAAGTTTTTAAATGGGTTAAAGACTTAAAGAACTAAAATTATAAAGCTCTTAAAAGAAAACATAGGTGTAAATGTTTGTGACCTTGGATTAGGCCATGGTTTCTTAGATATGACATCAAAAGCATTAGCAGCGAAAGGAAAAATAGATAAGTGGAACTTTGTCAAAATGAAGACTGTGGGCTTCCCTGGTGGCACAGTGGTTGAGAGTCCACCTGCCGATGCAGGGGACACAGGTTCGTGCCCTGGTCTGGGAAGATCCTACGTGCTGCAGAGCGGCTAGGCTCGTGAGCCATGGCCACTGAGCCTGCGCATCCGGAGCCTGTGCTCTGCAACGTGAGAGGCCACAACAAAGAGAGGCCCACGTACCGCAAAAAAAAGAAAAAAAAAAACCCACAATGAGATACAAAGATGGATAATGAGTGTTGACAAAGATGCAAAGAAACTGGAACCCTCATACCTGCTGGTGATTGTGCAGCCACTTCGGAACACAGTTTTTAGCCTTTCCTCAAAGAGTTAAACATAGTTACCATATATGACCCAGCAGTTCTACTCTTAGCTAAGTACCCAAGAGAATTGAAAACACATATTCACACAAAAACTTGTTCAGGGACTTCCCGGGTGGTGCAGTGGTTAAGAATCCGCCTGCCAATGCAGGGGAAAAGGGTTTGATCCCTGGTCCGGGAAGATCCCACATGCTGCGGAGCAACCAAGCCCATGAGCCACAACTACTAAGCCTGTGCTCTAGAGCCCTCAAGCCACAACTACTGAAGCCCGCATGCCTAGAAGCCCGTGCTCCGCAGCAAGAGAAGCAACCGCAATGAGAAGCCCACGCACTGCAAGGAAGAGTAGCCCCCGCTCGCTGCAACTACAGAAAGCCCGCGCAGCAACGAAGCCCCAACAAAGCCAAAAAAAAAAGATACAGAAAGTAAAGTAGTAGTTGCCAGGGTTTGAGGGAGGGGATAGTGGGGAGTGTTTGCTATTTGGTATGGAGTTGTTTTTGCAGTGACGAAAGTGTTCTGGAATTAGGTAGTGGTGATGGTTGCACATCTTTGTGAATATACTAAAAACCACTAAATTGCACACATTAAAGGGGTGAATTTGACGGCCTAAATTATATATTTAAAAACCCACACCCATGAGCTAACATTTGTATTGCACATGAAGTTTCACACAACATTTTTTAAAAACCTACTAAAGGCGAAAGTAGTCAGCATTAATAGAATACTTGAGAAGTGTAATTAGTTGCCAGCGCCAATGACTTTGAACAAATTCTTTCTTTCTTAGCCTAGTCTCCTAGTCTGTCACTTGGGGGCGGGGGGTGGGTAAGGGGAGAGCAGCACCTACCTCATAGGATTGAGTGAGCATCACGTGTACATAGCTGAACCCAGCTCCTGGCCCAAGCAGGTCAGCGCTGCTCTTATAACAGCCCTTCTCTCCCTGCCCCCACGTTCTCTTCCTCTGCAGACAGAGTGGGAAGCTTTGGAGCTGACGGATCACCAGTGGGCACTAGATGATGTCGAAGAGGAGCTCATGGCCAAAGACCTCCACTTTGAAGGCATGTTCAAAAAGGAATTACAGACCTCTATTTTTTGAAGACCAAGCGGGGGTCAGCTGTGTCAGGAACTCGGAGTAGCGCTTAACCTTGTAACTTTTGTTTGAGCTGGAGCCTCTCGGAATAAAAAGGGGGATGCGTGAGCTGGCGGGTGTGCAGCAAGGATTGTTCTTGTCTGAGCTGGGTTCCCCTTTATGTTTGAAACCAGAAGAAACATGAGGAGTGTGTGCTGCATGACTTGCCCAGAAACAACTAGTTTTGAAATATTTAAAATTTTCCTTTTGGTGACTCTAGTAATAAAAGTAAGAGAGGGGGGAAACTCAAGCTAGTGATAATATATAAAACTTACAAAAAATTCAGGAATTTCAGAAAAAGTGTTGTCAATTAAACCTAATTATTATGTACAGTCACTCTGACTTCTAAACCATAGTAAACTCCTGTTTTCTTGGGATCCAAACACCCCGCGTTTTACCTTTAATTTTTTGTTAGTATTTTTATAACTTTCCTTACGCAAATAATACATTTTCATTACCGAAAATTTAGGACCGATGGATAAGCAAAACGAAACTCTCTGTGTTGTTCATTTTGCACCTGCAGAATGACATGAAGAGCCAATCTGTTAAAACCTTATTCAAACAAACTCTTTTCAGAGTGAATACCCAGGGCCAGGACAGACTTAGCAAACCTTCTCTCTGTCTTAATACTGTCCAGTGAAAATTGGTGACCCTGAGACACTGCCAGATTCTCAAGTGCCTTTGGGATCCTCAAAGACTTCAACGGTTAAGTAATGCAAGGTCTTGATCTGGAGTTCAGAATATATCAAATCCGTTGACAAATCAGTGCTGTACTGTATATGGCTACTCTGTTGAACGAAAGACCCCATGTCCGAGTTATTCTGGATGAGAGAGAGCTTACATATGGTTGTAAGAAGGGAGAGAGGAGAACAAATTTTTAAAATTAAAAAAAAAAAAAGAAGAGAGGGTGATTGCTGGCAGACACATAGGTAAGGGTTGCCCAGGAATAATTCTGCCTGGATTAACTGTCCCAGGGAAGTGGCAGAGGGCCATTTCCGTACCAAGAGGTGAATGTAATTTACATGCTGAACGCTATAATCAAAAACAAACAACTCAACTCTACAAATTAAACCATTCTGTTTTCTTTTCTTTGCCTGTAAAAATGTTGCCTCTGTGGGTCACTAACAGCCTTCTGCTAGCAGTTATGAGTGTCTATCATGGACCAGTGCTGGAGAGTCTAAGATGGAAAAAGATGTAACTCTTGCCCTCAGGAACTCATAAGAGAGACACATAAGAAATTGGTGGCTCTTAATCGTTCACTGGGTCACAGGACCTCTTTGAGACTCTGATGCAAGTTCTGACCCTCCCCTCCTGAGTAACACACATGGGCACAGACACACAGACCTCTCGGGTAACCCCAGGAGCATTAATAGACCTTCCAAAGCCTATTCATAGTGACCCACTGACCCAAGGTAAGAAATGCTAATATTTAAAAGAGCTACTAAAATAAAATATTAAAGGAGCAAGGGTTCCCAGGAGAGCTAACCTTTGACCTGGGCCTTGAAAGAGTTCTGCAGTGTAGAAGGGCATCCCAAGCAAAGGGAACAGAACCAGCAAAGACCTTCAGATTAAAATGTCTACAATTCACTGCTCCCTGACAAGTTGGGGGGAGTTGTATGGTATATACCAAAAGGTCCAGGTAGGGCAGGAATGGGAACAGTAACTGATGATTGAGTGATGTCACCCTCTTTCCTACAAGGCATCCTCAGAGCATTTCAGTCTGCCTCTTGATCCACACACAGTTTGTCCTTTTCCCTGTAGCAAAGTTAGGTGGGTAAAATGTGTGAGACTTTTCTGACCCATCACAGTGGTAAGTGCACATTTCCTTGGCACCAGCAAGTCAAAGGAAAAAGCCAAGTTTGTTTTAGCAGGCTCTTCCCAGAACCAGCTCACAAGTTCAGGGAACAGTCCTTATCGTGTGTGCTTCTTGGAGTTTAATTTGGGTCAGACTGCTAGATGAGCGTTCTGCCTTTTCCACCAACCTGGACTTAGAACCTGAAACCATTTAGGACAACCTGAAATGTCCACTTACTGATCGCGGTATGGAAGGCACCTTGCGTGGAAGGCTAAACATTGACAGTTGCACAACACAGCTCAGAAAAATAATGATGACTTAGATTTGAGGACAGTAGGTAAACCTGCACTTAGGCAAAAGTCAGTGTGGTTCCTCTGTTTGGTCTGTAAGGAGTGTGATGGGCATGGATGTATGTGTGAGACACGGGGGATTACTAACTGTGAAGAATACTGCAGTTGCAAGTGATAGAAACAGAACTCAATCTGGCTTAAGCAATTTTTTTTAAAGGAATGTAAGTTGGTTCAGTAACTAAAATGTTCAGTGGTCAGTGTCTTCACTGTAGCCAGGGCTTCACTGATATCATCAAGACTTGGTTGCTTTCTCAGGTCTGCCTTTTTCTACAATCAGGTAGTTTGTCTTCTCATGGAGACACCAGCTTAGTAACCCCAGTGAAAAGCACCCCTTAAAATTCCAGTAAAAGTCAGGCTACTTGATTTGGGTCATGTACACATTCCAGGAAATGCTTAGCCCTACCTAACTATAAGGAATGAAAATGGGATAAGGATGATTCCCTAAAGGAAAATAGGGGTGTTGCTGCCAGAGGAAGGTGGCATGGGTACCAGGAAAGAAAAAACAATCATGTTTTACCCTTTAATAACCTGGAATGTTTCCCAAAGGAGGTACTGCCCTATCTTAGTAGGCCATGAAGTCTGCAAATATTTACTGGATTTCTACAACATGCCCCATGCCATGCTAGATATTTTCAGATTTTCCTGTTCACTAAACAAGACATTCATTGACCATCTGCCCAAAACTGCACACGAGCAAGCCACACTCCAGACCTTAAGAGCTCAGAAAACTGTGTCACATGTCATGACAGGGATAATCCGAGGGAGGCTGTGGGAATGTCCTGCAAGTCATCCAACCTGGGAGGCCCAGCAAAGTATCATCTCAAGATGTGAAGGATTACAAGGAATTAGATACAGAGCCAGGGGAAGATATAAGGGAAGATTATCCCAGGCAGACGGAACAGTGTATGCAAGGTCCCAAGAGCTGAGGTGGTGGTGTTTTCACGAAACCGAAACAAGATTTGGGTGACCCTGAAGTGTAGAGAATAAAAAGATGTAATGAGCGCCGGGTTATTTAAATGAATAGTAAGGCATTTGAATTATATCTCTATAAAGCTGCAGTTAAAAAAAAAGACGTGATGAAGCAAAGGCAAGCCCAGATGGCAGAGAGCCTGTAAGTCACCCCTCAGACACGAACTTGATCTTGACGTGGCTTCAGGAGCCTTGCGGAGGGACTGATGGGAAAGGATTTGCTACTGGGCAGGGAAAGGAGTGGATGGGGTAGAAGTGGAGAGTGAGACGGTAGTGAGGTCATAGTGGGGTGGACTTGAGTCCATTTAGATGATTAGCTCCTCCTTTCTTGCTCTGATTCAGTGTGTGGCTTTGCATAAGACACTTCCCCTCTCTGGGTCTCAGTCTCCCCATCTGCCAAAAGGAGATCTGCAGCCACTTTGGAAAACAGTCTGGCAGTTCCTCAGAAGCTTAAACAAAGTTTCCATATGATCCACTCCTAGATAGATATCCCAAGAGAAATGAGAACGTATGTCCACACAAAAACTTGTACACCGTCACTCACAGCAGCATTATTCACAATAGCCAAGAAGTGGAAACAACCCAGATGTCCATCAACCGATGAATGCATGTATAAACTATGGTATATCCATACAATGGAATATCATTCAGTAATAAAAAGAATGACATTCTGACAACCTATGATGCGATGAAGTGTGGAACTAAATGAAGACAATCACAAAAGATCACATACACGATCCTATTTTTTATGAAATGTCCAGAATGGGCAAATCCATAGGGTCAAAAGATAGATTAGTGGTTGCCAGGGCTTGCGAGGAGGAAAATGGGGAGTGATTGCTAATGGGTACAGGTTTCTTTTGGGGGTAATGAAAATGTTCTGGTGGGAATGTAAATTGGTATAACCACTATGGAGAACATTATGGAGGTTCCTTAAAAAATTAAAAATAGAATCACCATATGATCCTGCAATCACACTCCTGGGTATATACCCGGAAAAAACTATAATTCACAAAAAATACATGTACGCCAATGTTCACTGCAGCACTATTTACAATAGCCAAGACATGGAAGCAACCTAAATGTCCATCGACAGATGAATGGATAAGAAAGATGTGTTATATATATACAATGGAATATTACTCAGCCATGAAAAATGCAATAATGCCATTTGCAGCAACATGGATGGACCTAGAGATTATCATACAGTACTAAGTAAAGTAAGCCAGATAAGAGAAAGACAAATATGTGTTATCACTTGTATGTGCAATCTAAAAAAAAAAAGGTACAGGGACTTCCCTGGCGGTCCAGTGGTTAAGATTCCGTGCTCCCAATGGAGGGCACATGGGTTCTATCCCTGGTCAGGAAACTAAGATCCCGCATGCTGCATGGCACAGCCATAAATAAATAAATTAATTAAATGAATAAATAAAAATTTTAAAAGGTACAAATGAACTTATTCACAGAACAGAAATAGACCTACAGACATAGAAAACAAACTTATGGTTACCAAAGGGGAAAGGGGTGGGGGATAAATTAGGAGTTTGGGATTAACATATACACACTACTATATACAAAACAGATAACTGACAAGGAACTACTGTGTAGAACAGGGAACTATACTCAATACTTTATAATAACCTGTTAGGGAAAAGAATCTGAAAAAGAATATATGTGTATATATATGTGTGTGTGTGTATATATGTCTGAATCACTGTGCTGTACACATGAAACTAACACAACATTGTAAATCAATTATACTTCAATAATAAAAAATATAATAAAGAAAATGTTCTAAAGTTGTGGTGATAGGGACTTCCCTGGTGGCGCAGTAGTTAAGAATCCGCCTGCCAATGCAGGGGACACGGCTTGAAGCCCTGGTCAGGGAAGATCCCACATGCCGTGGAGCAACTAAGCCCGTGCACCACAACTACTGAGCCTGCGCTCTAGAGCCTGTGAGCCACAACTGCTGAGCCTGCGTGCCACAACTAATGAAGCCCACGCACCTAGAGCCTGTGCTCTGCAACAAAGAGAAGCCACTGCAATGAGAGGCCCTCGCCCCACAACAAAGAGTAGCCCCCGCTCGCCACAACTAGAGAAAACCCACGTGCAGCAACACAGATCCAACAGCCAAAAATAAATAAATGTATTTTAAAAATGAAATAAAAAATAAAATTGTAATGATAGCTGCACAACTTGGTGAATATAATAAGACCCACTGGATAGTACACCTTAAATAGGTGAATTTTATGTCATGTGAATTACATCACTGTTAAGTGGGAGAGGGGGATCATAAGCCCTTGGCAGTTGACATCAAGATCTCTCATGGTCATGGCTACGAGAGGCTCTTGTAGACTATCCAGGCTGCAGAAGGAGGGCATCGAGGAGACATCTGCGACTGCTGGGTGCAGAGGGGTGTCAGGGGTCTGCCAGCATGTCCCTGAGCCTCTCCTGTGCTTTAACCCCCTGCCCTGCCACCCCCTCCTGCTGACCCTGCTCTCACCTTCGTCCCACCTCCCCATCTCCCGGGCTCTGGGGCAGCCTGGGAAGGTCCGTGGGCTTCAGACACCTGAGTTCTGTATCCCTGCCCCTCCAAAGTGGGCTAGTACCCAATACCTAAAATGTTTTATTTAAATTTATTTTTGTGAGCAACCAGCTCACAAAATGCACGGCCAACCCTGTGCAATCTTTTCCTTTCTTCCATTTCTTTGTGAATTTCTTTTTCATTTAAAAGTTCTTATTATGGAAAATTTCAACCATACACAAGAGTGGAGATGATAGTATACAGACGTACCCATCTCCCTCCACTGATAATGAATAATTCTCAACAGTTCGCCAGTATTTCATGTATCTTCCAAACCCGCTGTTTTGCCTGGAGTGTTTTAAAAGTAAATCTTAGATACGATATCATTTCACACGTAAATATTTTAGTAAGTAGCTCTAACAGATAAGGAATTTTTAAAACATGACCCACTATGCCGTTATTCACCTAGTCCAAACATGTTTATTCTTTAGTCTGCTAAGGACCAACCAATGTTCAGACCACCCCCAGGCATCTTAAAACGCCTCTGTGCAGTTGGTTTGTTTGGGTGAAGATCCCAACAAGGCCCACATGTGGCATTTGACTGCTATGTCTCTTAAGTCTCTTTTATAACGTTTTCCCCTCCCCCTGCTTTTTTTCAAGCTGTTTATTTGTTGAAGAAACCACGTATTTGTTACAGAAGTCTGTGAGTCTTTTTGAAAGTATTCTTATCTGGATGGGAAACCAAATCTTTAGATTATTTTTCGCTTCAAGGAAAGATTAAGGGGAATTAACAATAGATAGATGAATTCGTGATAGGTGCGTAGAAAATTAAGCAAGTAAAAAACCAAGCAACACTTACCCCAGGAAAAACAGAACATCTAGCAAAGGAATTATAATCACGGTACACTCCTGACTCAGCCTGAATAATTTGTCTCGTGGTTCTTGTAAATGCAGGCTTATGATATAAACAAAGGCTGCGCAGAAAAATGTGGAAGGCAGTATGAGAGCTAAATCTTCACGTTCCTTTGTAGTAGTCAATAGGTAGAATCTAAAACTGAAAAAAAAAATTTAACATTAGCAGCATAAATCTGACGCTTAGAAAATACATATAAAAACCAGAAGGAATAATCAGAAATGCCAGAAAGAGTTGAAGGGAATTGGGAGTGAGAGTGAATGAAATAAGGAACAGTTGATTTTAAAGTGTGTACTGGATAATCAGACTTATTAACAACAAAAAACTATGTTTTTTGAAAAGACTGGGTTCGTTTAGTTGGTATCCGTGGAGGCTAAAATCTGAGAAGGAATGAGTTAAGACTGCAGGAACCCTTGAGGCTTAATTTGGCCAGTTGAGTGAAAGGGTATAATTGTTCCTGTCCTCAGAGATAGGACAGCGGGCAGAACACAAAGAATGTCCTCCAGGCGGCAGCATCTCGCCCACGCCCCACTGCACCCGCCACCCCACCCACCCCCCACCCCACCCCACCCCCGTGCTGCCTTTTGTTCCTCTGCTCCTGCCCGCCAGAGCTACCAGCCAGAACAGAAATGCCAGCCAATTGTCCTGTCTAAGCAGGAGATGTCATCATTGCTGTGACTCACCTTTGCCTTTTCCTTCTCTCTCCCTTTCCTTGGGAGCTTCCCAGGTACTCTAGGTTAGGAGCTCCCAACAACTCCCAACGCTGGTGGTTTGCTGTCCTTTCAAGAGATCCCAGTTGGAGGCCTATTTTCAGACTCAAACTCCTAGCACAGTTGGAGCCACCTGGAAGGCCTGGGTTTTTCATCTCCCCTTCTCTCTCTGAGATGCCTCCAGAGGGACTAGGATGGTGTCATCACTCTTAAGATCACTGGCTCTTATGGTTTGGCTTCTTATTTGCTGTGTGTCCTTGGACAAATTACTTCACCTCTCTGAGCTTGGACTTGCTGGCTGTAAAATAGAGAGCATAATAATATATAGGGTTGCTGTCAGGAATTAAAAAGAATAATGCATGTACGCTGTGTAGCACAGCTCCTGGCAGACTAAGCACTTGGTAAACAGAGCTACTGACCATCCCCCATAAGCTTGGAATCATCCCCTGCCCATTCTTGCTGTCCCAGAGTCTCCAGGATGATGCTAAGAGCTCCTCTGAGAGTCAGGATACTCCCCACCTACACCTGGCACCCCATGCTCCCCACTTACGTTCAACTCCACCCACCCACCCCCCCCCCACCCACCCCCCCCGTCAGTCTCCTCTTTCCATTGGATCAGCTTTCATCTTGGCCTCTGGGCAAAGGGATCATAATATCCCTTGCCTTTGTGTGTGATCTCAAAAGCCCTACCAATCCATGGTTTGGAAACACAATGGGATTGGGGCTCCTGGCTCCAAAGAGGTATCCAGGGAGCAGCGAAAGGATCCTGAGTGGATTGGGGGGTTGGGCACTGTCAAGGCAGTGAGACTCTGCAGGGGCATGAATGGGTGGTCCACGCACACACACCCTGCCCTCCTCGGGGGAAACTGAGGAAGGGAACCAAGCCGGCTCCAAACCTGCTGAGGGAATCTCGACATCTCTAGGGAGACTCATTAGAGAGTTCACAGGAGGCACTGAGAAGAGGGACCTGGACCCCGCAGCTTCTGTAGTGCGCCCCTAGAACTGTCCTCCCACCAAGACTGCCCACAGGGGAAAAGACAGAGGTCCCTCAAAGGAAATTAGGATACTGTCAGGAAGAGAGATCTTGGACAATGCCAAAAAATGCCAATTATCTATTACATATAGAATCAGGATCTAGATAACTTCCCACAAGATCAGAACAACTGGTTAGATCTAACAAGATAAAATAAACAACAAATAAATGTAGCATCCTACAGTGAGGGTCAAGAGACCAAATGCACACAACGAGATGAGGAAGACCTAGTCAATACTGGGCAATAAAGTGATGTGGCTGCCAGAAACATTACTTTAGGGTGAGGTCATGTTAATAGAGGAGTAGAATCTAGGAAAGGGGAGGTGAAAGTTCAGCTTTATTCTCAACTGGGTTCAGTTCCAAGAGTTATACTTTAAAGAGGACATCGTTGACCTGGTAAAAAGGAAACAGAGGAGAGATGTCACAATGGTGAAATCCCAGAACCCTGTCCTTCGAGGAAAGACTACAAGAACTGGGAGCGTTTGGCCTGGAAGGAGAAAATTCTAGAGAAATGAGAGATGACTTTACAATCCTGAAGGGGTTCCCACAAGAAAAACAGTAAAGCTGGTCAGATGATATGGTGAAATGGGAAAAGCCTGAACCCTCTCCCAGAGTCAGAAAAGCTGGATTCAGTCTCCACCGTTTATCAGCTACTAGGGACTGAACACCCTTCAAACTGCAACATGTCAGACACAACTAATGGCTGAGTATTGCTCTTCTGTGAGAGACGCAGGTAGGAAAACACTGGAAGAGAGATTTCAGCTCAGACCTAGGAAGGATCTTTCTTTCTTTTTAAAATGATATTTATCCTTCTTATCTCTGATCACAAAAGAAATACATGATTGTATTAAACATTGGTAAACAGAAAAGCAAAATTAGATAAAAATCGCATCACCCACTATTTACCTTCTAATATTTAGGGATAGGATAGATGATTGATTGATTGATTGACAGATGTTAACAAAAATGGGATCATACAAATACTTACCTGAGAGAATTTAGAGTATCAGCATTAATGATGTATATATTAGCATGTAAGAATGCTTACTGCAGTATTGTTTCTAGGAGAAAAAAAAAAAAAAGCTGTCAACCACCTGATTACTTATCAGTAGGGGAATACTGGGAATGTTTGCGAAACTAACGGTACATCCACAGCATACAATACTGTGCAGCTAATTGAAAGAAAGGGTGGAGCTAGTATATACTGCCTTCGAAATGTTTCCAACATATATCTGCTTAAGGCAAAACAAAGTTATAGAATAATAGGCATAGTATGATCCCATTTTTGTAGAAATGCATGCACATATATATTTTATATGATGCAAAGAAAACAGAATGGTGTTAACAATGGGTATATTTGGGGGGCAGAGTTGGAGAGACCAAGGATAAGACAGTTCATGTGTTCTTTGAACATTTCTATGTTGCTTGAATTGGGACAATCAGCACATATTACTTTTATAATTCAAATGACTGAAATTTAAATAAACAACAATCTACTCTGGACATGTCTCCATGCCATTAAAGATTCTACATCATATTTAATGACCACATGTATTCCTTGTGTGGATTCCTCTTAATGTGTTGAACCTAATGGTGGAGATTTAGTACATCAGGAGCTGTCCAAAGAGGGACCTGGAGCATTCTGACAGACAGACCTGAAAATGTGCAGACCCACTGACCTAACCATGCCTCAGGGAGGAAATTATCTGATAGGTACACTAGTGCATGTGCACACAGATGTCTATGCGAGCATGTCCCTGCCTCATTATTCCTGCTAGCAAAAGGCTAGAAACAATCTACATGTCCAACCTCATGAACCAGATAAATAAAAATGACAGGCTGATCATACGCTGTAGTTCTCAACACTGAATACAAGAAATGAGATGGATCTGTAGAAATGTACATGGAAAATGTGCCAGGATATATTGCAAAGTGAAGGGGAAAAAGGCAAGTTACAGAACGACATGTACAGTATGATCTCTTTTCTATTTAAAAAGTATATATGGCTGTGCCTTGAAAAAGCTGAAGGATACACATCAAGCTGTAGGTAGGATTTACCTGTAGGTCCGTATGTAGTATGTATGTAGCCCTATAAGGATATAGGTCTAGAGACATTAAGGAAGTGAGCTCCCCGTCCCAGGAGGTATGCAAACAGAGATTGGCTGCCCCGTTTTCGGGGATGCTGCGGAAGTGATTTCTACATCCCTCGGAGGTGACCTCAGTTCCCTTCTTAGCCCTAAGAATCTCTTAGAGAGGGGTGGTCAGGACTGGGAGAAGAATCCACCCCTAAGGGGAAAGGGTTAAGCGGGGATGGCGCTCCTGTGGGCGGGCTCCGCCATCGGCAGCGCCGGGCTCTGTTAGCCAAGTCTGAGCATCTCGGAGGATGCGGCGCGGCAAGCGGCTTCAGGGACGCGCGCAAGGTGAACGCGGGGGCTGCCAACTCGGCGCCCAGGTGAGGAGCTGGACTAGGGCGGGGGTGATGGCGGGACCCAGGCAGGGAGCATGGCCTGCAGCCCCCCTCTCAGGTGCGAGCGGCAGGGCCTGCACCAGCGTGCACCCCCCACCCAGGACACTGCGGGAAGGCGCGGAGCCAGGGGAGAGGAGATGGAGGAAAAGGAGAGGTAACCTGAGATGGACCAGCTCCTGGAGGCTGCCCTGCGGCGGCCCTCGCCCTGCCCCCAGGCCGGCCTCTTCCCAGTCCCTGAGGGAGGGAGAACACCCCCCCACACACACAAAAAAATCTCTTCAGCAGCAGGAAACCAGGACTGTGCAGCCCCCTTCTCATCCGGAGGTGACTACATCTCTTGGATTGCGGGTGGTGAGTAGATGGTAGATGCTTATCGCTGAAGGCCCAACTCTGCTTCTCCTGCTCTGCAAAGCTTTTCGGACCCCCTGTGTAAAATGAGCCAATGCGGGTTTCACAGCCCCTAGTATGGCCATTTGCAGCCTGTGTGACCTTGGGCGAGTTGCTCAACCTCTCTGAACCTTGCTTTCTTCCCCTATGAAATGGGTATACCCACACCAGCTTGTTTGGGGAGGGGTGGATAAAATCGAGGACAAGCAGCTAAGCTTAGCACAGGAGCCTAAGTGGGTAAGAGCTCAAAACAGGAGTACTATTATTAACCAGTGCCTGTGTTAGTGGCCTTCCAGTCCTTCCCCCTCAGCTCACCACCACTCCCCACATTGGAACTGAGCCTTCTCTTTGGGTCCCCAGCACCTAGCCTGGGCCAGGAGCAGAGCATGAGCTCGGTGAATGTTTGAGAAACGAACTAATGAGGCAGATTGGGGAATGGGTTTAAGGGGTCTTTGATTCCCCCTAAAATTACCCACAAGCTTTGGTGAACCTGGACACTTTCCTGGGGAGCGGACCTGGAGTTTTCTTCGGCTTCTCAAGGTGTCTGTGAGCCACCAAGGGTCTTTGAGCATAACTGTTTCCCAGAGAGGAAAGGAACAGGGCCTCTGCCCCTAAACACACCCAGGCACAGGCTCTCACAGCCAATGGCCCCCTCTCCTGGTCCCCCTTTCCTGGCCGTGGGGTCCCGTCTTGCCTCCCGGTTCCATTAGGGACTCTCAGGAAGCGGCACCATAAGGGAATATCCACCTGGGCCAGGCATATGCAGTGGCTGGAGAAAAGAAATAAAAGACGCAGATGCAGCCCTTGAGAAGCCCCAGGAGGGTGGGGGAGAGAGGAGATTATTATACTATGTGACTGGTGTGACAGGAAAGGGTGGAGGGAGTGTCAGGGAAATAAATACTCAAGCTGAAACAAGCCACCATCATATCCTACCTGGATTTCTGCACTAGCCTCTCTCCCCCTTTTAAAACACTTCTCAGATCTCATGACTCCCATGCTTAACATCTCCATTGGCTTCCTGGGACACTTAGAATAAAATGCAGGTGCCTTTTCGTGGCTTTTGAGAAAGGCCCACCTTCCTGATTTCATCTCCCTCTGCTCCTTTCTCCTGAATCTGCTGTGCTCCTCATTCCTGCTGAAGGGCCTCTGCGCTTTCTGTTCCCTCCTCCAGATGCTTTTTCTGGATATCATCAAATGGCTGACTCCTTCTTCCCATTCAGCATTTAGCTTAAATATCACCTGAGTGGCCTTTCTAGCACTCCTGGGTCAAGTAGCCCCCCCTCCTTCTATCTCTTAACCCTGTTTTATGTTCTCCATAGCTCACCTTATTTAAAATTATTCATTGTCTGTCTCTTACCTAGAACACCAGCTCCATGAGGGCAGGTATCTTGTCAATCTTGTTCACTGCTTTATCCCCAAGGTTTGGCACATAGTATGTCCTCCAATTTTTTGTTGACATAGTTAAGGGGGCTGGTGAGAAAGAAAGCTTTCTGGACAAAAGGAAAAGTAAAAGGGCTCTAATGCTTATTAAGCTGCAATTATGGGCCTGGCCCATCCTGTGTTTTGTTATGTCTTATAAGAGCCCCTTTGAGTTAGGTACTACTATTATACCCATTTTACTGATGGGAAAACCATGATGCAGAGGGGAAAAGTAACTCACTCAGGAAATGGTGAAACTGGGATTGAAACCCAGGTCACTCCTCAAAGGCACGGCTGTATTTCTCTCCCTCTCCACCTCTCTGATATTTGACCTGGGCCCTCAAAAATAGGATTTAAAAAAAAAAAAAAAAAGAATAGGATTTCAGCAAGTGAAGGAGAAGGGAGAGGGCACTGCAGCCTGAGGGAAGAGCAGGAGCAAAGGCGGGGCGCCAGGCAGTTCCGTGGGTGTTGAGGGTGAGGTGAGCATCCTGGTGTGGCCTTGGAAGGCCAGGAGAGGAGCTTATATTCTCTCGTGAGGGCGATGGGGGCCATTGACGGTTTAGAATTAGGGCAAGTGGCATGACCAGAGATGCAGTTTTAAAAGGTCACTCTGGGCAGCATGAAGAGGTTGAAGAGGAAGGGGCGGGTAGAGGAGGAGGATTCTTCCTTTCTTTCCCACCAGCTTCCCTGGGGCAGCCATGGGAGACCCATCTCATGCCAACCCCCTCCTTTTTTTAGGCTCATCCGGTGAAGACTGGAAGCTGAGGGCTCCAGGCCCAGGCATCAGAGCGGACCATGGCTCCCAGCCCCTGGGGCTGTGTGTATGGCCTCCTGCTGCTGTTGCTGCTGCTGTCCCTGGGGGCTGGCTCTGCCCTGGGCCGGGGCCTTCCCAGGCCACTTGAGGACTTGGAACCACACTTGATCCCAGGAGCCCACCCCAAGGGCCCTGTTGGCACAGAGCCCCAGGCCTTTGACTTCTTCTGGGAGAAGCCCAGAGATGAGAGCCCCTGGAACTCCAATGTCCCCCAGGTCCCTGCTGAGGAGGTGCCTGAGAGGCCCACAGACTCCCTTGGCCCAGCCCTGCATGGACCTAAAGCATCCCATGGGGTGCAGAGAGAAGGACTCCCAGTAACTGATGACCTCCAGGTGGCTCGAGGGCCAATTTTTCAGGGCTGGACAGGACCTCCTGAATCACAGGAGTCTATGGAGCAAGAAGCACCAGCCCCCTATCCAGTGGGCACCCCCCATCTCACTTTCATCCCCACAACTCCCAGACTCCAACTCGGGCTAGCCACAGTTCCCCCCACCCCAGGGCAGCCTGGAAGCCAAGTGGGACAGCGACCACCTAGAGATGAGGGTCTTGTGGCCAAAGCCAAGATCAGGGTCTCAGAGACATCCCCCTGGCACCACAAGGGCCCTCCCCACACTCCTGCGCCACGCCCAGGCACTGTCATGAGGCCAGGGCTGAAAGAACAGGGTGGGAGTGAGGAGGACTTCCAGGAGGCAGCTCAAGGCCCCCTCCTCACTCAGCAGGAGCCAGCAGCCCCTGATGCTGGCTCAGCATCACCAGCTGAGGTGGCATCCTCTCAGGAGCCTGGGTCCCAGCCGGACCTGGCATTGGCCAGAAGCCTTCCTCCTGCTGAGGAGCTGCCCATGGAGCTCCCCAAGAAGGCTGGAGGTGGGGAGACCTGGGAAGTCAGTATTCCAAGTCCCTCACCCAAACAGACTGACCTCCCTGATGTTAGGGGCTCATCAGGACCCCAGCCCTCAGGTCTCCCAGCCTCAGAGACTCCTCATGGGCAGCCCAAGCCAGGTGGGTATCAAAGTGAGGGTGCTGAGCAGGGCTGGGACGGGCAGTGTTCTAGGGCAGCTGGATGCCCCAGTTTCTGTGTGACCTCTGATCCCTCTGGGTCCTGCTTTCCTCATTCTGGCAAATGAGGGTGACTGTGCCTCCCTCCTGGGGGATTAGATTTTGGGGAACGCTGGAGGGTCAGGCAAAGCAATGACTGCTTTTGTTATTTCAGAGATAGCAGCAATGAATGGAGCAGACCCCATCTCCCCCCAGCGGGTGAGAGGAGCAGTGGAGGCCCCAGGTACCCCCAAGTCCCTCATCCCTGGCCCTTCGGACCCTGGCCCAACTACAAACGGAACAGAGAGCCCTGTGGGAGCCCTGCAGCCAGGTGAGGGCATGGCTCAGGGGTTGGGGAGATCGGGTACTCTAATACCTAAGAACTTGTGTGAGGTATATATGCGAGGGGTGGGGAGTGAATGGGGACAAACACCTCCTTAAAGGAAATGGCCAACAACTTCAAACAACTTAGGATAATAAACTACTACTCACTGGGTACTCTGGGAGAAGTCATTTGCACTTTGGGGGCTAGAAAATTCTTAAATATAAATTCTTAAGTATACATGGGTATATTTAGTGCAGTGATTCTCCAACTCCCACAGTTCGCCAGAGGAGCTTTTAAAAAATTCCACTGCCCAGGCCCCAGCACAAGGAATTCTGACGGAGTTGATCTCCAGGTGATTCTAATATGCAGTCCCCGTTGAGAGCTGCTGGAATGTTAATAAAAATGATAGGTCACATCCATTTAACACTTATTGGGTGTTGGGGACTGTGCTAAACATTTATTCCTCACCACAACCCAGCGAGGAGGGGTGCTGTTACCATCCCCATTTTACAGATGTGCTTAGAAAAGTTAAGTAACTTGCTCACCACACCGGAGGATGATGGAAAATCAAAAGTACTTTTCAAAGGGCTATTTTAATATTATTATTGTTGCAGATGAAGCTGAGGAGTGGCCGGGGCGCCCCCAAAGCCATCCTCCAGCGCCCCCTGTCCAGGCCCCCTCGACGTCACGCCGGGGCCTCATTCGGGTCACCACGCAGCGTGCCCTGGGCCAGCCACCCCCTCCGGAGCCCTCCGCCAGCTCCATGGCATCAGTCCCAGCCTCCAGCCCCCCGGCCAACGCCACCTCACCCCCCCTGCGCTGGGGTCCCCTGCGGCGGGTGCTGAGCTTTTCCTGGGAGCTGCACGTCTACGGGGTCGGGGTGCTCTTCCTGCTGCCTGCGTTGTTGGCACTGGCCTCGCTGGCAGCCGGCCCTGCGGGGCCCCGGTTGGCACTGGTGGCGGCGGTGCTGGTGCTGGTGGCGTCGGGGCTGCGGTCCGCCTACATGCTCACCGACCCCTATGGCTCGCAGGCACGACTGGGTTTACGCGCCGGCCTAGTGCTCTACAATCTGCCCTTTCCCTTGCTACTCACCGCGCTGGCGGCCCTGACCCTGCTCGGCCTGGGCGCGGGGCTGCCACAGCAGCTGCAGAACCCTCTCCTCCTGGGAGCGCTGGCGTTGGCGCACGGCTTGGGGCTGCTCGCCACAGACCTGCTGTCGGCGAGGCCTGCTTTCAACCTCCTGGCTCAGGGCTTATCGTGCGCCTGGGGCGCGTCCGTGGCTCTGGGCACGCTCTGCCTGTGCCGTCGCCGCCTGCTGGACGGGCCGAGGGGCTGGGATGCCAGTCCGGGCCCGAGGCTGCTGGCCGTGGCGGGCGCGCTGGGGCTGCTGGCCAGTGGCTTGCAGCTGGCGGCCGCGCTCTGGCTGTACCCGGGCCCCGGCCGGGTGGGCCACTTCTCGTGGGCCTGGTGGGGCGTCCACTTCTGGCTGCGCCTGCTGGAGCTGACGTGGGCGCTCACCCTGGCGCTGGCCGCTCTGGCCGCCGCGCGGCCCAGGCCGCCCACAGAGCACGCCTGCTGGGCTAAGCTGCTGCGCCTGGCGTGCCCTGCGCCCTCCGGCAAGAGCGAGGTGCCCGAGAGGCCCAACAACTGCTACGCGGGGCCCAGCAGCGTCGGCGCGGGTACCCTGGACATTAGCAAGAGTCTCATCCGCAACCCGGCGGAGGGTGGGCCTCCAGCCACGCCCAGTTCAGGCGCCTGGGGTTCGGCTGCGTCGCTGGGCCGCGGTCCCCTGGGTGGCCCGGGACTGTCCCGCAGCAGCATGGGGCCGGCGCCATCGATGAGCGAGCTGGACCTGCGGCCGCCATCACCCATCAACCTGAGCCGCAGCATCGACGCCGCGCTCTTCCGAGAGCACTTGGTGCGAGACAGCATCTTCCGGCGCTGCGGCCTCCGTGGCCTGGCCTCCCCGCCGCCCGGGGGCGCGCTGCGGCCGCGCCGGGGCAGCCACCCCGACGCCGAGCTAGACGGCGCAGGTTCTTCGCTCCTCCGCGGCCGCAGCCGGTCGCTCAGCGACGTGCGCGTGCGCGGCCCGGTCCCACCACATGTAGCGGACGAGCCTGAAGGGGCGGCTTCCGGCAGCTCCGTGGACAGCTTCTCACGGGTCTCGCTCAAGATCAGCTGGAACCCCTGGCGCCACGGGCTGTCGTCGATGGACAGTCTGCCCCTGGATGAGCTGCCCAGCACGGTGCAGCTACTGTCTGCCCCAGCTCCTGCCCCGGGTCCCGCCCGGGCCGGGGAGCCCCAGAATGGGATCCAGCCTCAATGCAAGCCCGGAGACTCCCGCAGCGCCTCCAGTGACACCATCGAGCTCTGAGGGGGTCCAGAAACTCAGAACCAGGGCCCCGCCCTCGATGGCCCTACCGCGGCATGACCTTCTGGGATGCTGAGCATTTGAAAAACATTCCGGGAGTATTCCTGGGCCCCAACTGATTGCAGCCTCCGGAGACAGCCGGACACGAACCCACCCCCACCCCCAGATTTTTGTTTTTTAAAATATCTCTATTTTTCAGCGGGTATTTTGCACAGAGGCCATGACTTACGCGGAATACAGGGTGGACATGCACGTATTTGGGAATGGGGAACAGGGTCCAGGTGCCCTAACATCCCATCCAGACCCTCCAGTGTGAAGATGAGGCTCGACTGTCCAGACTGTCCTCTTTGTGCCAAAGAAATAAACCCTTAGGACTTGGCTCAAGCCTCCCTGCGGCCATGCCAGGATCTTGTCTAGAGGATATGCCCACCCCCAGTGATTTCAAGTGCTGTGTTTATTGCGGAGGGGAGGACTTCCAAAGGAAAGGGCCCTCAACCCTTGGAGACTTTAGAAATAATGGCTATCAATATTTCATGGAACATCTGTCTGCTGTACGCTGTCTTCAGCTTTTCACATCCATCACCTTAATTCTCACACTAAGCCTGAGTGAGAAGCGTTATCATGCCCATTTTATAGATGAGAAGAGTGAAGTTCAGAGATGAAAGTCATTTGTCAGGGTCCTTTGGCAAATGATAGCTGGTACTGAACTGAGGAAGTTCCACTCCTAAGCCTGGTTCCTCCATCCCATCTCCCTTCTCTTAACACTACTTCAGGGCCAACCCTCTCCTTTGTCCTCCTTCTACTGCTCCTCCATCAGGATACCCTCAGTTTCCCAGGGTTTCAGGAAACTTCCCCAAGGGTGGAGGGGCTCTCAGTAGCTTAGGCCAACCTATGGTGGGTGGGGGCAGGTAGTAAGACAAGCTTCTCCATTTTCCAAGACCTTTCTTTATTTCCTGAGATGAATAAATAAATCAGTGGCTGAGGGGCAAGGGGGTGAGGACAGAACAGGAGCTGACAGCATGCAGCTGGCAGGAGGGGGTTGTGAAGGGACACCCTCCCCCCACATCCTGGGCAGGGGCCAAAGCTCACGAGCAGCCACGACGAGGAGACACTTTTTAAAAAAATTCACAACACTGTGAAGCCTGACCAGTGCCCCAAGGCCAAGATCTCATGGCACCCACCTATAGGGCTACTTTTTCACCCAAGGGCCTCAGCTGCCCAGGCCCAGGTGTCTGCGCTGCCCCATAAGGTGGGTAGAGGGTGCTTACCGCACTCAAAAATAAAGCAAGTGCCTCAAGTGTCCAGGTGGGAGAGTCCCGACCTTGGGGGCAGCCTGGGCAGGAGGAGATGCTGCAGGTGTGGCAGGGATTATCTGCCCTTGATGAAGCCCTCCAGCACACGGTCACTGCGCTCTGACAACCAGTAGCCGGTCATGGCTGCCACAGCCCCAATGAAGATGGCAGTGAAGACCAAGTCACCCTTGGCGGCCAGCGTAGCCAGTGCACAGATGATGACACCGAAGAACATCTGCTGCAGCACCACCAGCTCGTCCTCTGTCATCTCCGAGAAGAAGCCTGCTGACTCTGGGCAAGAGAAGCGCCCGTCACTCATCCCCTGTTCCTGGAGCCTCCCACACACCTGATCATCACTGCCACACGCCTGCCTGGCACGCCAGCACACAGTGTCATTTACTGCTGAGAACAACTCCAAGACGGGCA
The DNA here is from genome assembly GCF_937001465.1 of Orcinus orca. Classification (NCBI taxonomy): domain Eukaryota; kingdom Metazoa; phylum Chordata; class Mammalia; order Artiodactyla; family Delphinidae; genus Orcinus; species Orcinus orca. The sequence goes on from NC_064568.1 coordinate 7,124,595, forward strand.
TTTATTATCCCTGTCTTACTAGATGGGAAACTGAGGCGCAGAGAGGTGAAGAGGTTTGCCCAAGGCCACGTGGGAGAGTTGGGTCAGAGCATGTGTACTAGCCCCACTGCAGAGCCAGAGTGCCTGGATATGACGCCCAGCTCTGCCACCTGCTTGCCATGGGGCCCTGGACAAGTTTTCTCATCTCTCTGCGTCCCTGCTTCCACTAGGCAAGATGGGGATGAGAACAATAGCTACAGCACTGGATTTGTTGTAGGGGTGAGATAAGTTAATACATGCAATATGCCTGGGACAGCGTGTGGCCCACAGGAACTGTGGGAGTGGCCACTATCGTCAGCACTGCGATTGTCCTTCGTCTCATCACCCCCACGGCCTACAAGAGCCCTCGGGCGGGGCAAGGGCAGATGAAGAAAGAGGCTCGGCGGGCACAGAATGATATGACACCAACTCCGATTTCCTTTCTACCCTGGGAGGTGTGAGGTCACCAAAAGCCACCCTGGGGGTCAGAGGTGGGGTTCGGGTCCCAGTGCAGCCTCATGAGGGCTGGGTGGCAGTGCAGGTGGGCCAGGGCCTGCAGCTGCCTGAAGGAGGGGTTTGCCTGCCCTCCCCCTGGATAAGGACCTCCCCTCCCCAGGTTTCTGGGGCCGAGCTGGGGCTCACCTGGGATCTGCTCCTTCACACAGATGCCCTCGATCTGTTTGTAGCCCTCAGCACAGACACAGCGGTAACTGCCCTCGGTGTTCTCGCATTGCTCGTTCTCTCCTGGACACACCGCCATCTCACACTCGTCCACGTCTTGACGGAGGCCAAGGAGAGGTCAGAGCCCTGACCGCCAGCGTCCCACAGGCAGCACCCCTGACTCTGGTCTCACTCACATCCTGACACCCGCTCTGTGCTGACGCAGGCAACATTCCACCCTTCCTTCCCACGCCCCGTCCACATTTCGGCCCCTGTCAATTTGTGGTGGATGAGACGCTCCCAGGTGGCAGGACACTCACCGAGACACTTGGAGCCCACCTGCTGGTAGCCAGGGCTACACTTCTTACAGCGGCCAGGCCCTGCCCCCATGCAGCCCAGGCAGGCCTTGGCACAGTCTGGAGAAGGGAGAGGACAGACAAGGGTGCGAGCTGCCCGTATGCCTGGGGGAAGCCCTGCTCCAGAAGAGGCCTAGGGCAGGGGGTGGGGGGTGGGGCGGTGCCAGCACCTGGGAACGCGGCGGTTTGGGGGGAAAGGCGTGGAGCAGTTCCTTCTACCCTCCCCACACCCCTCCCCCGCAGGAGCGGACAGTTACCTCGGCACTCATAGGAGCCCTCCGTGTTCACGCAGAACTGGTGGGCTCCACAGCTGGCTCGCTCTGTGCCACACTCATCAATGTCTGCAAAGAGGCCGGTAGGGTGGGGATTTCAATCCCTATTTCACTAACAGGGAAGCTGAGGCCAGGGTTGTTGGGAATGGACTTGCCCAGGCTTAAACAGTGTGGCTGATACTGCAGGCTGTCCACCAACACAGATGCAGAGGTGCAGCTGGACTCAGGGCTGTCGAGCTAGAGACTGTGTTTTTCAATCTGCCTTGCAGCTAAGTGTGGCCTTGTGATTCAGTTCTGGCCAACGTGTTGTAAACAGAAGTGATGTGCTCCACTTTTCACTTGGCCTTAATACAACAGACTTGGATCCTCCGTGCACTTTCTTCTCTTTCGCACTTCCTGAATACCAGGTCATGATACATAGAGGTGACCGTGATCCAGCCTCAACACCCAAGGGGATGACTGTCCACTAAGACAGGATGAATCTAGGTCTTTAATGACTATGACAAGCAGAGCTTTTCTGCCAGTCTGGACCACTGGCTTCCAGACTGTGATATGAGATGAAAATAAACCTCTAAATTCATTAAGCCACAGTCTTTGGGGATCTTTCTGTTACAGCAGCTTAGCTTTTACCCTCGTCTCGAACACAGGTTTCCTGACCCCAAGTTCAGTATGCTCATTCTCCGGGTTAACCCTTCCTCAATTTTCGAGACTTGACCCAAGTGACACCTCCTCCAAGAAGGCTTCCCTGATTCCCCACTACCACTGAATTGGAAGAGAGACATTTCTCACTGTACAACGATCAGTCTATACTGTAAGCGCCTGGTTACTTTTCTGCCTTCCCAACCAGGCTGATATCTCTATGAAGATGGGGACTGGACTGGTCTAGCCCAGAGATGTGTGTGTTGATGGGGGACCAAGCCCAAGACCTTGCCCACCTCTGCAGACCTAGGGCAGGGTCCCACTCACCTACACACTTGAGGTGATGCAGGGCCCAGCCCTTCTTGCACTGTAAACAGTTTGATTCCTCAGGTCCTGAGCAGCGGGCACAGGGGCCAAAACAAGCTGGGTAGAATGGGGGAAGTATGAGGGTGGGCAGGCAGGTACCCCACACGCCCCTGCCCAAGGCCACGCCTCTTGACTACCTACCCGAACATACCAGATGGCTGGCATTGCGCTGTGCCTCAAAGTAGCCGAGGCCACACTGGCCACAGGCCTCACCCCCATAGCCGGCTTGGCAGTCACAGTGCCCGCTGCCCCCTCGAGTTCCTTCCCCTTCACACTGCCCGTAGCCACCGCAGGGCCGCTCCGCACCCCCAGGACAGGCTGTGGGCAGACACCAAACCAGGTGGGATCATAAATACAACCTTGTACGTACAGAATATTTTCCCCGTATTAGTAAGCATTTTTGGAGAGGAAACAATTTTAACGACATCATAATATTTTGTCATAAAACTGTATGAAATTTACTTAACCAACACCCCATTGTGGAACAGTTAGGTTATTTACAAATCTTTTCTTTTATAAAAACTGAATTGACCATCTTTGTTGCTAGCTCTTTGTATCTGCAGCTTTGAGAGAGATTTTTCTAAAAGGGGCTGGTAGTTAAGTTCAGCTCCTGCCTCAGGACTGTGTGTAGAAAAAGGTGGTGACAACAGGGCCTTCAGCAGCACCTGCCCGTCCCTAGGAAGGTCACCTTAGTCCAGACATGGGAAATGCCTGGTGAGGGGGGGCATTTCTTAAATACATGACAGAAACCATGGCCGCATCTGACTCAGTCTAACCCCATATCCTTTTTCAGAGCCGTTCCCCATGGATTTGTGCATCTCACCAGCCCTGTGAGGCAGGCGAGAACAGAGGTCCAGGGAAGTGATATGAGCAGCCTGAGCTCACACAGCCAGCCAGGGGCCGAGCCAGGACTGGATCCCTGGCCCCAGCAGTCCCCTTCCATCCCCCAAGAGGAACTTGAAAAACTCACGAAGGCAGGAGGGCCCAAAGGTGCCTGAGGGGCAGCAGAGCTTCAGGGAATCTGAGCAGAGCCACTGGAAGAGGTCTGGGGCTTCCTGCTGCCTGAGGCGGAGGGATGGTGAGGGGGCTGAGACAGTGTCAGAGGTGCTGCCGTCTCCCGCAACCTCCCACAGGATCTGTGATACAGCCCGTCTTGGGTGTAAGACCCATAAGGCTGCCCTTTCCCCGTCTGACAGAGGGGCAGTCTGCAGCTCAGAGTGAGAGCTTGGGCCCCCCAGCAAGTCCTCAGCACACCTGGGTTTGGAGGAAGGAGCTGAATGAGGACACAGCCCCTAGCTCGCCACCCTCTGCTTTACCAGCCGGCCCTGCCTGAGCCCCTCCCAGGAAGGCCCCCGCTACTCACTTGTGAAACCACCAGCTCTCCACCAGCTCCTCACTCAGCTCCAGCAGGCGGTGGCACTCGAAGTCCGACTTGCTGCACACGCCCTCGAGCACCTCTACCAGGCGGGTCTCACTGACCAGACAGGGATGGGTGGTAGGAACACACTCCAGCCCACCCACCACCCTCTTTACAATCTCCCCCCTCCCCACCTCATGCCAGATAATGTCAAAGGCCAGAGGCCACAATGGAAGGGGTATTGGTTTGGGGAGACCTGGGTTCCAATCTAGTAGTGTGACCTTGGGCAAGTAACTTAACCTCTCCTGAACGTGTTTTCTCATCTGTAAAATGGGGACAATGGCTCTCCTCTAGGTTGGCTGGAAGATAGCTCAGTCCCTGCATCTGTACAACAGAATATAATACCCTTGCTGGGTAGATGTGGTTAAAAATATATCATGTAACAAGTGTTAGCAAGGATGTGGAGAAACTGGAACCCTCCTACATTGCACGTGGGAATGAAAAACGGTGCAGCCGCTGTAGAAAACAGTTTGGCAGTTCCTCCATAAATTAAACATGGAATCACGGCATGACTCAGTAATTCCACTCCTGGATACATACCCAAGAAAATGCAAAACAGGTGTTCAAACTTGTACACAAATGTTCATAGCAATACTATACACAGTAGCCAAATGGTAGAAACAACCCAAATGTCCATCAGCTGATAAACGGACAAACAAATGTGATCTATTCATACAATGGAAGATTACTAAGCCTTAAAAAGGAATGAAGTACTGATATTTGTTACATGATGGACGAACCTTGAAAACATTATGCTAAGTGAAAGAAGCCGGACATAAAAGGCCATATTGTATGATTCCAACAGAATCAGCAAATCCATAGAGATGGAAAACAGATTAGTGGTTGCTAAGGGCTGGGAGGAGGGAGAATGAAGAGTGACTGCTCAATAGGGATGGAGTTTCTTTTGGGGGGGGATGAAATCAGTCTGGAACTAGATAATGGCAATAGTTGCAAAACCTGAATATACTGACTATCTCTAATGGTAAGTTTTATGTTATTGCATTCTACCACAGTAAAAAATTTTTAAAAAATACATTTACACATAAAATGTATTATATTATATATTTAAAGGGTCTGGCACAGTGCCTGGCATATAGGAGGTGATTTAAAACAAAACAAAAAAACAGTAACCATTATAGAGCTAGAAGTGCCCTTAGGGTTATTTTGGTCAATCCCCTCATTCCCAAATGAGGCAACTAAGCCCCACGGAGGGAAAGGAAAATGACCACTGTTATGTAATAACGAAACTTTTATTTCTAGGACGTATCATAGTTTAATCCTTACCACGATCCTATGAAATAGGATTGGCATTAATACTCCCGTTTTACAGATAAGGAAATTGAGGATCAGAGAGGTTACCCTAAGGTACAAAGGGTCAGAAATGACAACCTGGTCTAATTCCAGTTTGACATTGAAAAGCTAGAGGGCCTAGGACTCAGGCCTCTCCTCTCAATAAAATCTCATCTTGTCCCCTGGTTTTACACACTGACTATACGCTGATAACTGTCAAATTCATGTTTCCAGCCCTGCTTCTACCCTGAACTCCTGACTCCTAAATCTAACTCTACTTGACTGTTTAACAGACATCTCAGCCCAACATGTTCAATGAGAACGTCTGATTCCAGACCCGTTTCTCCCATCTCGGAAGACAGTCCCACGATTCACCCAGTTGCTCAGGCCCAAAACCCAGTGAGCACCTTTTATTCTACTTTTTCTCTCACACCCCATAATGATTCCATCATCATGTCCTATCAGTCTATCTGCAAAATATACCCAGAATCTGACCCCTTCTCACCAGGTCCACCACTACCGTCACGCCTAGACTGTGCACTAGCCTCCCAACTGGTCTTCCTGCTCCTCCACCTTGGCCCCCTATAGTCTGTTAGTGTAAGTGACCTTTTATAGGTACAAATAATACCACATCACTTTCCTGCTCCAAACCTTCCAATGACTTCCCGCTACACTCAGAACGAAATCTGAATGCCTTTCTGCGGCCTTCAAGACTCTCTGCCTTCACCTTCCACCACTCTCCCTTCTGCTCACTCCAAATCCAGCCACTTCTCAAATGCACCAAGCTCAGTCCCGCTCTGTCCAAAACCCTTCCCCGACTGTCGCACAGTTTGCTTCTGCACCTCAGGTCTCTGTTCGAATGTCATACCTTGAATGCCATGCCTCCCACCATTCTGCTTTACTGTTCTTCACCTGATAAGACATTATTTACTTACTTATTCACTGTTTCCTCTACTAGAATAGAAGCTCCTTGAAGAAAGAATTCTGCTTGGCTTGTTTAGTGCTCTTCTATAGATATTCAGTGATATTTGTTGAATAAGTGCTCCCCAAGTGTCTCTAGGCTTCCGCCAGCAGAGCACAGATTGGGATGTTAGATATACAAATACACACCTTCAGCCTCTTCCTTACCTGTCCTTGTATTTGGACAACTTCTCTTCCTCCCAGGCAGTGTTTCCACCTCCAAAGTTATCCCGGATGGTTCTCTCCAGGCCCTGGAAATGGAGAAAACTAGTAATAGCTAAGTACAGTGTCTGGCACATTCTAGCACTTATATTTCACTGACCAGGAAACTGAGGCACAGAGAGGCACCTACCCAAGGCCATACAACCAGTAAGTAACCAAGCTGGGACACTTGAGTCTATGCAGACTTGTATGCCAGAGCTCCCAGCTCTCAACCCCTGTGCTAACAGTAGCTAGCCCCCTCCTCTTACACTGCTGGTGCACCCACCTTGTTGAAACTGTCGACCAGTCCCCGGCAGGTATGACATGGATGGGGCTCAGTGGGGGAAGAAGACTTGGGAGGCGGAGAAAGCTGGGCCCAGACCGGGCCTGGGAGGCCAAGGAAGAGGCTCAGGCCCCAGAGCAGAGCTGGGGCTAGGCCCCTCGGGGCCCGTGGGGCCATCTTTTCCCAGGCTGGGGACCTGTAGACACAGGACATGGGGAGGGTTCGCTGGAGGAGCCAAGTGGGAAAGAAAAGCGTGGGTTCTGAGGTGCCGCGGGTCTGGGAGCCCAGATCTGTGTTATAAGAAAAGAAGGTCTAGACTGGGGTAAGGCAGAGGGAAGGGAGATAGTTGCGGAAAGGAGCCTATTCTGCAATTCCTGGACGGGAACAAGTTATCCTCGTCACCGCAGGGGGAGGTGGCCTGGATCCTCGGCAAGGGGGTAGGAGTCAGCCCATTGTTTTAGGGTCGGGATATGGTTCTTAGGGGCTGGATCAGCGGAATTAAGGAGAATGGATCAGATTTCTAAATACTGCGGGAGAAGACGTCGGATGGACGGTCTTGGGGGGAGGAGTCCGGAACCCCGGTCTTGGGGAGGGGGGGAGGAGCCCGGATCCGGATACGAAGAGAAGGGGTCAGGTTCGGGGTCTGCAGACTGCAAACGCACGGCCCCCGAGCGGGCAAGGAAGGATCCAGACCCACGAAGGCCGCGGAGGAGGAAGAGACAACCCACCGAGCCCGCGGACGCCACAGGCTCAGCCTCCTCAACACCGCCGCCGCCGCCGCCGCCGCCGCCGCCGGCTGCGTAAGACGTGCGCCCTCCGCCGGCTCTGCAGTCCGGAGGGCGGAGCCCGCGCCACAGCCAATGGTAGCAGGCCATGTGCCATTGCGTCACCCCACGCCAGCCAACCAGAGGCGTCGCCGTCCTGCACCTGTCCGGGTGTTAAAGGGGCGCGGGGATACCAGATACGGGGACAGTTCGTCCCAGCGGCTGGGGCACTGAGACACACGTGGGAGACACGGGTAGAAAAATAGCGTCTGCCTTTATTCAAGTCCTGTCCTCTGCCTCAGGCCCCATCCCGCGTCCCGTCCCCGGGGCCCGGAAGCAGCTGTCCAGGGCGGGCTGCAGGGCCCGGGATACCTGCTCCGCTCTCTCCGCGAGCCGCCAGGGGTGGGGGGCTGCGGGCCCCTGCAGGGTCCCCAGGAACTCGGGCATCTGTGAGGGCAGTGAGAAGACCGGCACGCTGCGGAACAGGGCGGGCACGGCGTCCGGGGACAGCAGTCTGTCGAAGTAGGCCCCGACGTAGCGGCCGGGCGCCCGACCCTGCAAGAAGTCTGGCAGCAAGCAGCTGAGCGAGGCGGCGAAGGCGTCGTGCGGGCCGTGAGCCCCGGGCGCCGACGTCGCGTCCTGCAGCCATTCGCGGCACAGCGCCACGGCCCCGGGCGAGAAGAGCAGGACCACCACGCCGCCCTCCTGCAGGGTCTGGCGCCGCTGCGCGTGGAACCAGGCCAGGGGCCCCTGCGCACTCAGTTCGCGGCGGCTCCACAGGTCCACGGCCACGCGCAGCGGCAGCTGGAACAGCGCCGAAGCCAGGGCGCCCACCAGGCGCTCGAAGCCAGCGTCGTCGGCGGAGTAGAGGAGCAGAGCCGCGCGGCTCCTGGCGGCCGCTGTGGAAAAGAACACAGCAGGAGCGGAGACGTGAGCTGGCCCGAGGCCCGGCCCTCTGGGGGCCGCCCCCCGCCCGGCGCTGGCTCACACTCACCCCCCGCGCGGACGTCCTCCTTCAAGAGCCTCAGCCACCCTGTGAGGGGAGAGGAGCGGAGGCAGGCGGTGAGCCCAGCCGCCGCCTTCTCCTGGCCAGCTCCCAGGTCCACTGGAGTCCTGCCCCTGGGGAATGGGGAGCCGGGAAGCGCTCACCTTTCACGTGGTTCTTTTTGAGGAGGAGGAGAAGGAAAAGCACAGCGGCCAAGAGTAAGCAGGCCATCCAGACCAGGGCCCAGCGCCGGTGGATGTCTAGGAGACCCAGGGGAGAAGACAGGCTTGTTAGAGACCCCCACTTCACGAAGGAGAAAAACGAGGCTCAGAGAAATGAAGAGATTTGCCCGATGTCCACAGCTCACAGGGTCAGTGTATGAACATAGATCCATTTACTTGGGTGACCTTGGATAAGTGACTTCCCCTTCTGCCTCAGTTCACCTCTGTAAAATTGGGATAACAATAATATCTACTTAACAGGATTGCTGTGAGGACTATATGTATTAATACACATAAAGCACTGAACAGGGTGCTGGGCATATTAAGTGCTCAAATGTCAGCTAAGATTATCGACTCCTAAGGGACTTCCCTGGTGGTCCAGTGGCTAAGGCACCGTGATCCCAATGCAGGGGGCCTGGCTTGGATCCCCGATCAGGAAACTAGATCCCACATGCCCAACTAAGAGTTCACATTCTGCAACTAAAGATCCCGCATGCCACAGTGAAGATCCCACGTGCCACGACTAAGATCCAGCGCAGCCAAACACATAAATAAATAAATGTTTTTTAAAAAAAGATTATTGCCCCCTAAGCCTAGGGTTGCTGGACCCTTGACCTCACTCTCTTGGATGACCGCAAGAGCCTTCTAACTGGTATTTCTGATTCTTCTATGCCTCTAATTCATTACAACATGGCAGCCCCAGAGATCTTTTTTTTTTTTCAATAAATGTATTTATTTATTTTTGGCTGCGTTGGGCCTTTGTTGCTGCATGCAGGCTTTCTCTAGTTGCGGCGTGCAGGGGGCTACTCTTCATTGCGGTGTGCGGGCTTCTCGTTGCGGAGCATGGGCTCTACGTGTGTGCGCTTCAGTTGTTGTGCAGGGTCAGTACTTGTGGCGCACGGGCTTAGTTGCCCCGCGGCATGTGGGATCTTCCCGGACCAGGGCTCGAACCCGTGTCCCCTGCATTGGCTGGCAGATTCTTAACCACTGTGCCACCAGGGAAGTCCCCCCAGAGATCTTTTTAAAATACAAATTTGGGGGCTTCCCTGGTGGTACAGTGGTTAAGAATCTGCCAGCCAATGCAGGGGACACGGGTTCGAGCCCTGGTCCGGGAAGATCCCACATGCCGCGGGGCAAGTAAGCCCGTGCGCCACAAGTACTGAGCCTGTGCTCTAGGGTCCACAAGCCATAACTACTGAGCCTGCATGCCACAACTACTGAAGCCCTCGCTCCTCGAGCCTGTGCTCTGCAACAAGAGAAGCCACCACAATGAGAAGCCCGCACACCTCAATGAAGAGTAGCCCCCGCTTGCCACAGCTGAGAAAGCCCACACGCAGCAGCAACAAAGACCCAATGCAGCCAAAAATAAATAAATAAAAAATAGATAAATTTATTTAAAAAAATACAAATTTGATTATAGCCTTTTGGGAAGCTCCTGCTACTCTTAACATAAAATCCAAATGGCTTACATCGGCTCCCAAGGCCCTACATGGCCCTTGCATCCTAATCTCATGACGGAGGCCTATCTCTCAAGACCCTCCAGCCACATTGGCTTCCTTGGAGTTCCTCAAAAAAGCACCCCAGAGTCTTCACAAAAATGCATCTCTTCCCCCTTCATCTCGCTCAGCCTTCAGAGTTCACCTCCAACCTTTCCCCTGAACTAGGTCAGGTCCCCATTATATGCATTCAGGGCTTTGGACACTTTTATAGTGAATGCTTCAATAGCCCACACTTCCTAAATGATTGTTTAGCTAATGTCTTTCTAGTTTCTATGGCTGGCATGGAGACAGGGAACGTGTCTCTTTGGTGATGCTGGGATCCCTGCAAGCGCCCCTTGTGGTGTTTGAATTAATGAAGGAATGACCCTCTGATTGAAAGGCTAAGGCCATTGTGTATGCTCCCCCCAGGAATGGTCCCTGTGAAGATTCCAGCTCCTGGTGCAGAGAAGAAGGGCAGTTCTTGTAATACTCACACTTTTCCATGGGGCAGGCCCATAGTGCTCCCAGGTCATCGTCCCACAGCTGTAAGACACAAACAAAACCAAATCCAGAGCCCCCAGCTTGGTATTCAACACCCATCAAGTGTGGTCCCAAATTTCCAGCCTCAGCTATGCATGTTTCACACACACACACAGCAGCCGCAAGCTGCTCTGCCTTTGCTTATGCTGTGTCTATTTCCTGGACTGTACCTTGCTACTGGTGCCAGATTGGGCCCACATGAAAAGACCCTTCCTTGAAGCTCTCCCTGGAACCCAAAACTTAGCACATTGGTTATTAGCTGTCTTAACCCAATGGTTATCTCTTTGCTGGTCTCTTCAGCCATGAGCAACTTGGAGACAGGAACTATGCTTCTTCAACTCTTAGCTTCCCCGGGGCTGGACACAAAATAAGCACACACAGATGGTGGGTGGATGCTAGAGGGGCAATGAGGAGGCCCCTGCCCCTGAAGAGTGACAGTTTTCCTGCTAGGCACAGGAAGAGGTAGAAGAGGTTGAAGACAGGGTTTGAGGCCTGTTGCCTTTGGGCATTGGGGAGGGCCCTCCTGCCACCTACTCACCTGAAGACACTGGCCTGACTGCACATCTTGTAGTAACGGCTCTCCAAGACGAGCTGCCCTCTGCCAAGCCAAGGGATGGGTGCTGTCACCTAGAGGCACCACACCTAGGAGGCCACCAGGCTACAGCTGGGCAGAATAGTAGGGGGGAGGGTCTGGGAGACTTTTCAGAGGCCACTGAGAACAAGGCCCAGGTCTGAGTTACCCCTACATTCCCAGAGACCAGCACAGGGCCTGGCACAGAGGAGGGGAAATTGAATAGTGAAAATTTGAGGCCAGGTTTGAAGTGGAGCTGGAAAGGGACATGAAGGAGGGTCCCCCATCCCTCACCGTGGACGCCCTGCTAAGCAGTGGAGTGCAGCCACTGGGTTCCAAGGCGCAGAGTGATCTGTTGTCCTGGGGGCCTCGTGTCTCCACGAGCAGCATGTCATCCTTGAGGGGCCCCAGGGAGTCTGGAAAGGGTGAGAGCCCACTCTGAGTGAGACCCAACCTGGTTGAGGGCTGCCACTCCCCTGCCCCATGCCTGACTTTCACCCCCAGGAGCTGGCACCTCCAGGGTCCACCCCTATTGCAGTGGCCCTGCCCCAGCCTCCCCCAGGTCCCACTCACCAGCCCACAAGCACTCTTGTAGCTCCTGCTTCTCCCAGGTGCTCACCTGCTCAGAAGGGGCCAGGGTTAGGGGCACGAGGAAAAGCAAAAGCTGAAGCCAGAAAAACCAGAAGAGAAGGGACAGACAAGGGGAGGCCTGTCAGGTTGGGGGGTGGGGTCTGGACTCTGGACTTGACCTTAGGCAGAACTGGGTTCAAGGCTGAGTAATTAGGAATCACTCCATCTTTCTCAGCCTCAGCCTTGTGAGGTCATCTGTGCTAAAGGGCCTTACGGCCATAAATTAACTCTTTTCAGTTCTGACAGAACACTTTATACACTCCCTTCTCACCTAACCACCTTCTCAAAGAGGCTTCATCTGACTGCCCCTCTTGAAATTGCAACTCCAACCCTCCTTTATCCTTCCCCACCTTTTCCTATAGTATTTATATACAATTTTAACATACTGTATAATTTACTTATTATGCCTATTGTCTGCCTTTTTCCATTACAACATGAACTCTTTAAGGGTGAGAACATTTATTGGTTTTATTCACTGACATCTATTCCAAGAGCCTAAAACAGTGCCTGAAACATAATGGCTCAATAAATCTGGAATTAATATTTTTATAACTACCCTTCGAAGTTATAAAGCAACCCATTTCTACAGGTAGAGAAATAGGATAATTATAGCAATAATCAAAGCAGTTAACATTTATTGAGAATTTAGTTTGTGCCCGTTGCTAAGATGAAGCATTGTTTAATCTTCATAACCACTCTATGAAGTATTCAATAGTTACTATTATCATCCCCATTAAACAGATGAGGAGACTGATGTTCAGAGAGGTGAAGTGCCCAGGGTCCCGTGCCATGCACCGGTAAAGTAAATAGTGGAACCCCTAAAGAGGAAGCTGGTAACCACTTTGCTCCAGGGACCCAAGGATAAAGTGGATTCAGAAGACAGTGACTGGGAGTCCGGGAGGTCCTGACCCCAAGCCTGGCTCTCTGGCGCCCCTTTCTTGCCTGGACACAGATGTTGGGGTGGCCTTTCAGCAAAGGGAACTCAAGAGCCTTCTGTGGAAAGAGGGTAATGGGTGGGGTCATTAAATTTGGGCCCCTAGGTTCCCCTTCCTTCCCCAACCCCGGGAACCTCCTGCCGCCTCACTTACATTCACAGTGACATTCTCTCGGGGCAGCGGTGGGACCAGCGGCTGGCAGGGGCCCCCATCCGGTGCCTGCCAACACAGTGTGGCCTCAGCGGGTAGTGAGCACGGCGCGTCCAGCCGCCAGGCCCGCGGGGGCAGCAGCTGCAGCCGGGCGGCACGCCAAAGGTTCCGGTGTGCACGGGGGTCTGCAGGGAGAGGGTCTGGTTACTGCGTGCCACCAGGTCCCGCCCGCACTGCTCCCGCCCTGGCAGAGCCGGTCCACTCACCCTCCCTAAAGGGGCAGATGCTGGTCCTGACAGAGTCGGGCTCTAGACGCCATACCTAGAAAGGAAACGGGGCTCCACAGGTCAGTTCAACCCAGCTGAACTAAACCCTGGGGATGCATTCACTCAGCCCATACAGTCAGTGCTCCTTGGCCCTCCGTATTCGCTGTTCTGCATCCTCGGATCAAAAATATTCCGGGGAAAAAAATTCCAGAAAGTTGCAAAAAGCAAAACTTGGATTTGCCTGCAGGAAACTGTTTACATAGCATTTACATTGTATTAGTTATTATAAGCAATCTAGAAATGATTTCAAGTATACAGGAGCATGTGAGTAGGTTATGTGTAAATACTACACCATTTTATATTATATAAAGGACTTGAGCATCTGCAGATTTTGGTATCCACAGAGATCCTGGAACTAATCCCTCTGGGATACTGGATATGGAAGGAGGATGTATTTCACCAACATATGCCCAAGTCTTTTTGCCCTTTACAAGGGCCTAGAATTGCACACATTTATTCTTCCAGCAAGCCCTATGCCAACATTTGGCAACATCTTCACTCGACAAATTTTTAATGAGTACTTACTATGTGTCTTAGCACTGTGATAGGCATAGGGACTTTTAACAATTAAATCCACAATCACTTTGTGAGAACCTACTTAGCACAGGTTCTCAGCACAGCGTTAAGGACACATCCATTTATTCATTTTTTCTTCCAATAGACATTTTTTTTTTTTTTTTGGTTGCGTTGGGTCTTCATTGTTGCGTGCGGGCTTTCTCTAGTTGAGGCGAACAGGGGCAACTCTTCATTGTGGTGCACGGGCTTCTCGTTGCGGTGGCTTCTCTTGTTGCCGAGCACGGGCTCTAGGCGCACAGGCTTCAGTAGCTGCGGCTCGCGGGCTCTAGAGCGCAGGCTCAGTAGTTGTGGCACACGGGCTTAGTTGCTCCATGGCATGTGGGATCTTCCCGGACCAGAGATCGAACCCGTGTCCCCTGCATTGGCAGGCGGATTCTTAACCACTGTGCCACCAGGGAAGTACCCAACAGACTTTTTAAGTGCACCCATTCTTGGCTTAGCCCTGTTCTAAAGCACTAGAGATAATAATTTATACAACAAATGTATAAGAGCACCTACTACGTAGCAGGCATTGGGCTTGGCAGTGAGGACATTTATATCACAGCAAACATTTCATGAGTGTCTGTTATATGTCCTATCACTGTGCTAGGCAGTAGAGTTTCACTCATTCACTCATTCGTTCACTTAACAAACTTAATTAGCACCCACTACATACCAGTTATTATGCAAGGCTCTGGAGAAATTACTAAATTAGAATAGATATCATTTCCTTGTTTTCAAGGAAATTACAAATTCACAGTTGTAGTAAGGATAAGACATGTATACAAATTAATAAATCAATCACTCATTTATTGAGGATTTGTGGTATGCAAGAAGAGACAGGTGCCCAAATAAGAAAACAAGTGATAAATGATAAATAGAAAAGAAAAGACAGAAATGCAAGAAGATTTGGAGACAGAAGAGGCCAGGAGGTTGGGCAAAAGCTTTGGGAAAGAGGTGACTGGAAGGATTGAGGTGTATGGAAAAGAAGGATTGGGGTGTATAGAAAAGAAGTGAGGGCATTTCAGGTAGCGGGAATGAGAGACATTAATGTCAGAGGTAAAACAGATGGGACCTGATGACCAATTAAATGTATAATCAGAGGGAGAATATATTATTATAACATATATAAGCTGGAAGTGGCACACTTCCTTATAACAGCCCTGTGAGGCTGGTACTGTTTATTCCCATTTTACTGATAGGAAACAGGCTCAGAGAGGTGAAGTGACTTGTCCAAGGTCACACAGCTAGCAAATGGCAAGTCAGGATTCAAATAAGTCTGAGTTCACAGCGCACGCTCTACTCTCCAGGGGAGCACAAAGAAGGAATTGGAGGAGTAGTGGAAGCCTTCAAGGGGGAGATGACATCTGAAGGGGGCCTTGAAGCACAAGTAGAAGTGCTGGGGATAGAGGATCACGAAGAGCATTCAGGGCATGTACAAGCAGAAAACATAGGACAGCAAAGTGCAAGGGAGGGCCAGTCCCCCTAGGGAGCCACAGTTTCCATCTCAGAGAGGAGTGTGGAGGGTGGGGAGACCAGGAAGGTGAGGGCCAACCGTCTCACCAGTTCCCTAATCCCTGTCCCCGGGCACCCAGCTGGACTCTGCTCCTACCTGAATACAGAGGCAGGGAACCAGGTCTGTGTGGTTCAAGGTAATGGTCTGCGGCCCAGTCTGTGGGAGAAGCAGAAGGAGAGAAGTTGAAGAAGATGAGGAAGAGGAAGGCGGGAAGCCGAAGTTAAGGACACCGGGCAGGCAGCCGTTCCCCCACCAATGTTCCTTGCTTCGGGTGTGGGTGGCTGTGTCCTTTTCAGAGGTGCCCTATGATAATGCGCTTGCAACTTCAGCACAAGCATCGGCCTGCAGTGGGAATGGACCTGGGGAGGGAGAGGCCTCACCAGGTTTCTGTGCCACCAGGGTTTTGCAGGGCCCGGGACCTGGTTCCAGTACAGGGAGAGGCCAAAGCGCTGATCCTCAGGGATGTCCACCACCAGGTGCACGTCGTTGCCATCTGCAGACACGTTGAGCACGGGCAGGGCTGCGGAGGAGGCAAAGAGAGAGACTTCCTTCACCTCTTCTGTACACCCAAGCCTGGGTCACATCCACCCACTGCCCCTTTGGAGTTTCCGTCAAAGCCCTTAGACTAGGAGGCCCCTGGAGGGCAGAGCCTGTGTCTCCATGTCAGACCAGACTTCAGCCACAGCCCAGGACTGAACCCATGTAGGCCCCAGTATGGGGTCTGGAGAGGGCTCTTCTTCTTGCTTCTCCCTCTGCAGCCAGAAGTACCTGTAACCACTGTAAAATAAATCATTCTCCTCTGCTCAGAACCTTCTGATGGCCCCCACATCACCCCAGAGTCAAAGCCAGAGTCATTACAGTGGCTTGCAAGTCCCTCCCCAGTATGGCTGCTGTGAACACTCTAACCTCATTTCCTAGCACTCTTGTCCTTAATTAACCTGCTGCAGACACACTGTCCTCCTTACTAATACTTAAAAACACTAGACACACTCCTGCCTCAGGCCCTTTGCACTGGCTATTCCCTTCACATGGAACCCTCTTCCCTCAGATACCCCATGGCTCCTCCCTCACCTCCTTCAGGTCTTTTGCTCACTGACCACTCCAACTCCCAACCTCTCTATCCCCCTTCCCTGAAATTTCTCCATAGCACTAATAACCATCTAACTTATTGCATATTTCACATCTCCATGTGTTCATCGTGTCCTCCATCACCCCCACCCTGACCCTGACTCCCAGCTAGAACATCAGCTCTGTGAAGGCAGGGATTTTTGTCAGTTGTTTTTTTTTTTTTTTAATTGGTTTGTCTCCAGTGCCTAGGGCTATTCCTTGAGCAGGGTAATGACTCAATAAATATCTGCTGAATAAGTGAATCAGTGTCTACCAAATGAATAAAGACATGAAATCCATGTTGTGTATCTGTATCCTCAAACCTCTGGTGCTGAGTAGTCTTTAATGAATTACCAAAGAGGCATCAAGCTTAAGTTTCAGAACCCAAATAGAAAATGAAGTTGAAATCTTTTGAGTTCAAAAGCATCACAGTGTTTCTATCTCCATGTGGCTGGTAGTTATGCAAGTGTATACATATGTAAAAATTAATTGAACTGGACATTAAAATTGGTGCACTTTACACACTTTTCTGTATGTATGTTATACCATGATAAAAAAGAAAATACAAAACAAAAATATGAACAAAACAAAGTCCAAATAGTACATGAGAAAAATCATCAGAACCTTGAGTTTCTTAGCCCTTATTTTATGATTTAATATTATTTTTATTTTAATATATGGGGGCGGGGTGCACCATAATCTTGACAATGTTTTGGGCCACTAGATGTTCCTGGTACTAATAAATATTTGTTCTAAGAAGTGAGAGATTCACCTTTATATTCTAAATGTCTGGCACTGAGTAAGAGCTACCGCAGTTCTTTTGTGATAAAATGAATGAATGAATAAATGAGCTCTGTGAGCCTCTGGGATGTGGCAGCCAGACCTGAAGTTCACTCCAAGGGTCCCTCACACTCCAGACCCACCCCCACCCTCCTCCCAGCCCTGCTGGCCCTAGCTCCTACCCCAGCAGCTCTGAATGCTGTCCCGGACTTCAAGACCCCTGCAGTCTGGGGAGAGATCACAGAAAAGCCTCTAGTGGGGTTGGGGGCAAAGAAAGAATGGGGGCAATCCGACCCATGGGGAGCCCTGGGAAGGGCTCCCTGTCCCCTCAATACCACCCATATATATTCCAGTGCCCAAAGCACCTTCCCCAGACACTGGGAAGCAACGTCACCTGGGGAGAGGAGGCATGAGGGACTGACTATGGGCAGCTGGGAGTGAGAGTGCCTGAGAGCGGCCGGGACGAGGAAGGGGGTTAAAGCAGAAGGGCAGTGGCCGGTGGGGAGAGAGACTAAGGGGCCAGCACTCGGGGCCCCTCAGGCTGTGGGGCCACTTACCAGGCAGCTGCTGTGTGAGATTGAGTTCCTTCTGGTACCGGGGCTGAGTGTAGGACCAGATTCGCACCTCAGCCCCCAGGGCAGCCTCGAAGCACTCAAATACTACAGAGCCCTGTGAGGAGAGGGTGGCGGAAGGCTGGTGGTATAGGGCTCAGAATTGAGGCTCCTCTCCATGGTCTGCTCCACTCACCCTCTGCCCTATTCCCAAACAATGACTATTCATACTGTATGGCCCCCAATTCTGCTGCGAACATGTCCTCAAAGGCCTCTAGTTCTAAAGCACACAGCCTCAGGAGGGGTGGCAGCAGGGCCAGGATTAGTGCCCCCACTCTATTAGTCCTTGCCTCATCCCTGCTGTTCCAGGTCACGTGCCAAAGCTAAGGTGATCAGAGACCCCAGACCCCAGCGCAAATGTGGGAGGCCCTCCCCACAGAAGTCGTTCTCACTCCCAGTGCCTCAGTGGGCCTCATGATTGCCCTGTGAGGGGGACCAGCAGGTGATCTCCCATTATTTTCCAGGTAAGACGATACAGACTGGGGGCCGGGGACAGGAGGGAAGTCAAAGTTTGAGTGACTTGGCCCAAGTGGAGATACATATCCCAACCATGAGCAGCCCCCTGAGGCTGGGAGAAGCTCCGCAGGGGTACAGACATGGTACATGTGGGGCAGCCACGGACAGTATGGCAGGGAATCCGGAAAAGTGGATTCAGCCCACAGACCTCCCCTCTGCAAGCCTCAGCTTCTCTATCTGGAGCATGAGGGCAATAATAATGTCTAGTTCATGGGGGTAGTTTTGAGGATTACAACAGAAAGGAAAAATTAAACTTTCTGAGACTCTTCCGTGTTGGGTATTATACCAGGTGTTTTATACATATCAACTCATTTTACTCTCATAACAGCTATGTGAGGTAGGACTATTCTTTTTTTTTTGGCCACACCGGGTGGCCTGTGGGATCTTAGCTCCCCAACCAAGGATCGAACCCGGGCCCTCGGCAGTGAAAGCGCAGAATTCCAACTACTGGACCACCAGGGAACTCCCGAGGTAGGACTGTTCTTTTTCCCACTTTACGGACAGGAAAACTGAGGCATAAAGGACTGAAAGAATTTGCTCACAGCCCTGCTAGAATCAGGACCTAAAGAGATAATGCACGTGAAAACCCTTCATAAATTCATTATTATTTCGCATACCACAGACTGACCAGGCTGCACGAGGGCAGCAGGCACTCGCACCTCCAGTAGGACGCAGCGGGCAGTAGGGTAGGCCTGGAAGGAGAGCACGACGTGGGCCTGGAGAGAGGCTGTGAGCAACAGGGCAGGGGGTCGGTCAGGCTCAGGGGCCCTGGGCAAGGCTCTGGCGAGGGGCAGTTGGGCCAAGCCGGCTTCTCCTCACCGTTCTTAGGCTCCTCGATCGCTGGGTCCTCTGCAATTCCAAACGTCTCTTCATCTTCAGGCTCTTCCCAGTACCCTGGAATGACCCGAGAGCAAGGCTCAGATCTAGCCCCAGCTCTGGTTTTGGGTTCCTTCCAGGAAGCTCAGTGCTAGGAAGCAGAGGCCAGGCTTGGGGCCGGGGGTGTGGGCGGGGAGACCAGTGTGACCTGGGGGTTCCGTTGGCCAGTGTCCTCCAGGAGAATACTGAGGATGCCCCGTGCTTCCTGACAGACACCCTCCCTGGTCTTCGTGCCCACTCCAGACACACTCACATGCACCAATGCCCAGTCATGGGATGACAGGCTCACCATGCACAGCCAAGTGGACATCCACACGCACACAGAGGTCACAGTCGGTATCCTTGTAGCACCTTAGCACCAGCTCTGTCTGCAGGCCTGTGGGCACCAGCACGGGGCCTGGGGCAGACACGAGGCTCCCAGGCAGGCAGAGCACATCACCATCTGTGTGTGAAGGGTGGGGTGGGAGCTGAAGCTTCTCAGACCCAGAATCTGGTTGCACCTGACAATCCCAGAGGGCCAAGGAGCTTTGGGCTCTTCCTGGGCTGAGGGTAGGTGGTGAGGGCATGGGACTGAACAGCTCCCCTCCCTTCTGCCCACCTGGGAAGATCTTTCCTCTCTAAAAATAGGGCTACTTACCCCAGAGGTGGCAGGAAAGGCCCTGGGAAGGAGGTAAAGACAAGTTAGAGTTTATGCGTCCAAATGTAACCACCTTTTCCTGAGGCCCCCCCACCCGCCTACCTCTTTCTAGGGCTCCCTTTTCCAAGTCCCTCCCAGAAGAGCTCAGGCCCAGCTCTTGCCCCCTCCCCATTCTTCTCTTACCCCATCAGCACCCGACAGACCAGCCAGGGCAGTTCTGACGGTGATGGCAGCGGCAGGAGCCAGGCTAGGGCCTCAATGGCCGCAGACCGAGCCCTGAGCCTTCCTCAACACTCCTACAGTCCCAGACTCACCGGAGAGCAGCGGGCAGTGTCCTGAGGCCCCGCAACCCTCTCTAGAGAGAGGACCACAGGGTTTCGGCCCAGTGCCAAGGACAGAAAGAACCAGGGCACAGGCATCTTCCAGGTGCCAGGCAGCACCCAGGCCTGAGGCCCTGTCCTGCCCGCCCCCCGAAGGGGGGCTGACACCACACCTCTTCTCCCACTCAGCTGCGTGCCTGCGGGCAGGAGGGGCCGGAAGCCCTCCCCAGTCTCGGGGTCCCGGCGCTGGGCCGCTTGCGCACGCCCTCTCCCAGGAGTCGTGACTCCCATCCAGTCCCTGCCAGAGTGCTTTCGTTTTGGCTCCTGGCAGGCAGCCGGCTGTTCCCGCCCCGCCCGGCCCCTCCCACCAACACCAGGCCTGGGAGCCAGCAGCCTGGACCTGAGTGGTGGCCTCACTCCCTCCCTCTTTTCCTCTCCTCCTCTTCCCCTTCTCCTCCTTCTCTGCTGACACCTGGCTGGGAGGGGCCCCTGGAGAGGGTGGTGGCCTAATGGCTGAGTGAGGGAGCTCTTACTCACTCTGGGAGTCCCTAAGGAGGAAGTCTCCATTGAGACAACCAAGGCCTTAGGCAATCCTGGGGCATTTGCACTTCCCACGTGACTCTGGGATCTTGGTGTCCACGGGGCCCCTCTTACTGGCCACCCCAGGTCCCTTCAGACATTCCCCTTGGGCCTCACTGTGGGACACGATCTCTAAAGACAGGGACAAGGGGCACCGTAACATGAGCTTTTCGCCTCTTCCCGGCCTATGCTCAAGCGAGGGGAAGGGGTGGATGGGACCCAGGACCCAGAGCCAGGAAGACAGGGTCCTATTTGTGCTGTTGCCATGGGCTGGCTGCGTGACTGTGGCCCCACACCACCTTTCTGAACCTGTGTTTTCTTCTCTTCTCTCTGAAGAATCACAGTGAGGATCAAGGAAATTTCCAGGGAGACACTGCTTGTGAGAATATGACAGACATGGATGTGGATTTGGGCCCAGAAAATGATGCATAACAACCGCCAGGCAGGGTCTTGCTGACCCTTCCCCCAACTCAGCACCCCGGGCACACTGGAAAAGCACCTTGTGTTTCTTAGTTTATCCATCATGTTCACCTTTATTCAACTTTCTCTATCTCAGTCTCCACTGTCCCACCTTTGCCCCCATCACCCAGGGCCAAAGCCTCCTTCCCTGGGTCCAGAGCCCTCCCTCCCTCCCTTCCTCCCACTCTGGGCAGGGCCCCGGTCTGGAAAAGGGGGATCCCTGGCTCCCAAAGGGGTTTCTGTCCCCCCACCCCCTCTGCAGCCACCTCCCACTCAGAGCTGCCATGTCTCCTGCCTCCCCAACCCCTGTCCCAACCTCTCTGGCCTGGACTGGAGCACGTGCAGACGACTCTTCTCTGGAATTTCGGAGAGAGGAAGTGGGACGATCCCCCACTCACAACAGCACTGAGGTCAGAGGAGTTCTCAGGAAAGAGTGACTCTCCCTGGGGGCTCTGAGGGAGAGAACCCTCAAGCATAAGCATGAGGAAGAGACTGGACCCTGGGGGAACGTGGGGAACGGGCTGGGACAGTGAGTGTGATGCCCCGCTCCCGGGCTGGGAGGTAGCGTAAGGCTTTGTGGCCAGTGGCCCCTAGGAGGCATCCAACGATTCCAGGGTAGAAGCCTCATTCGGGGCTTCCAGCCAGTGCCCCTAGGCCTGCGGCCACAGACATCTGGACTGCGGTGAGCTCTGCTCAGCCTTGATCGGCAAGTTTGGCGGCCTCGCGTTCCAGCTGGCGGCACAGCTCCACGCGACTCCGCAGGCACGGCCGGGCCGCGAGGCGGCCCCAGCTGGTGGCTTGAGTAGAAGTCCGCGCGTCCAGCGCCCGCAGCAGGCGCGGCAGGTCTTGAAGCAGGCGGTAGCGGGGCAGGGCGCGCAGGGGCGGAGGAATGTCGCCTTTGGCGCAGAGGCGACTGAAGTAAGCGAGCAGCGGCAGCGGGCGCGGGGCGGCGCGGAGCAGGGTGTGCAGGGGTGCGGCGCGGGCATCCGGGCCGCCGGCGGGGCTCGGGCTGGCGCAGCTCCACAGCAGCAGCACGGTGCCCCGCTCCCGCGCCACGCGCGCCCGTGCCGCCCAGAGCCACGGCAGCGGGCCCACGCGCGCCACCCGCGTGCCCTCCCACAGGTCCACGATCACGTCGCGCCCGCCGCCCAGCGCGGCCCGCAGCAGTTCAGCCAGCGCTCCCACCAGGCGCCGCTGCGCCTCGGAGTCCGCCACGTGCAGGAGCAGCACCGGCCGCGCTCGACCTGGGCCTGGGGGTGGGAGCAACAGATGAACAGGGTGGGGGGCTACGGGACAGCCCAGCCCTTTCCTCCCAGGCCTCCGCGCTACATGATAGGGTTAACTCCACCACCCCCGCCTTTCTTCATCTGCGCTGGGGATGGGTACCGAAGGCAGCTTTAGCCTACAGGCCTATAGGGCGCCTTTGGGCTAATTAGATAAAGGTGCCCAGGAAGAGGAGAGGGCTAGGGCGCCAGGTGCAGCGCAGGCTGGATTTCCGCGCCACTAGCGTCTGGCCTAGAGACTGGTGCAGTGAACCACCTGCAGGACCTTTGCCCTGCCTTAACCATTCCTTCCCACTAGGGGGCATAAGACTCACCGCCTTGGGTAACAGAGAGGGGGGTGCAGCGGCAGGGACAAGGCTCTTTCGGAAGGGAGCCTGGGCGGGGGAGGGATGGGGGCAACTGGCCTAGGAGCCAAGGAAGTCTGAATCCCCAGGTTACCCCCAGTGAGCTTACCTGACAGTGGGCGCTGGCAGGTGAGCACCAGAACAACACCCAGTAGGGTGGTGAAGGCCAGCAGTACCAGGATCAAGAGCCCCAGGAGCCTATGAGAGACTGAGCCAAGAAGGGTGAGGCCAAGCCCGGCTCCTCAGTGCCCAACCTCCCTCTCACTCCCCCTCCCCCTCCCAAGAACTCACCATCCGGACACAGGAGGTGCTTCCAGGCAAACTGGACATCTGACCTCCACACCTGAGGGCACAGAGCCCCCCAATCCCTGTAAGCCAGGGTAAACCCTCCTCCCAGGGGAAGTTGAATAAGGCATGGGGATAGTGAAGGGGAATCCCTCTGGATAGGGAATTCCTCCAGCACAGGGTTTGTGTCTGGTCCAGCTCTGGCTGGGCACAGAACAAGGTCAAGAGTGGCAAACTCAGAAAGTAAACCCAGGGACTTCCCTGGCGGTCCAGTGGTTAAGACTTTGCCTTCCAATGCAGGGGGTGCGGGTTCAATCCTGGTCAGTGAGCTAAGATCCCACATGCCTCAGGACCAAAATACCAAAACATAAAACAGAAGCAATATTGTAACAAATTCAATAAAGACTTTAAAAAAATGGTCCACATCAAAAAAGAAAGAAAGAAAGTAAACCCAAAGTTAACCAGAGCATCCATGAGGACGTGGAAGGCACAGGCCCTGACTGAAGTAATCAGACACCACTGAGCTCCAGCCCATGATCACCATGCCTGAATGTGGAAACAAAGCACCAGGTTTTCTGATTTTTTTCAAGAGACGCCAGAAATCAACTTTTTAAAATGTGACATCTCCCAATATTTAAGTGGTGGCAACTAATTCCAATTTTGAACACCGTGCTGGCCAAGTCAAACATTTTTATGGACTGGATTTGCCCCATGTGTCACCTGTGGTATAGATGACAGGGGAGTATATGCAGCAGAGTGAGGGCAGGATTCCTTACCAGGACACAGCCCCCTGGCCTCAGGAAGGGAACGATGAGGTCTAGTGTCACTGAGCTTGAGCCCTGAGTCTGTGGGAAAAAAGAGCAGAATGACTGTCCCCATAGAGGCAGATCTGGCTCTGTCCAGCCCCTGAGTCTTTGCCCATTGCTGTGTTCCTCCTCTACCCACCACCCCTACCCAAACCCTACCCAGGCTTAGGGCCAAGTGCCACCCCTGACAAGAAGCCTTCCCAGGCTTCATTCCCAGATCCCGCTGATCATTCCCAGATCTGAACTGCTGCACAGATAAACATTAATCAGGCAATCAGGCACTCATCAACAAACATACTCTGGGTGCCTACTCTGTGTCAGCCCCTGAGGAGACAAGGCGGGCATGGACATTGTCTCTGTCCTCTAGCAGCTCACAAACCAGGAGGCTAATTATATGCTGCCTCCCTTCTCTGTTCTGCGCACCTGAAGGGGCAGCTTGTCCATTGGAAAGAACGTAAGTTGTAGAGTCAGGAGACCACAGCTAACAAAGTCAGGCTTAACTATTGCCTTTGTGGTTCCTAGCTGTGGGATCTTTGCATGGAGAGAGACTTCCTTTCTCCTTGAGCCTCAGTTTCTTCAACTGTGTGTGATAGATAATAATCCTTGTTTTACTGGGTTACTGAAAGCATCAAATGGGAATATGCAGGTGAACCCCCTTTATAATACAAAGTACAGGGACTTCCCTGGTGGTCCAGTGGGTAAGACTCCACGCTCCCAATGCAGGGGGACCGGGTTCCATCCCTAGTCAGGAAACTAGATCCTGCATGCAGGCAACTAAAAGTCTGCATGCCACAACTAACAGTTCGCAGGCCGCAACTAAGAAGTCCGCATGCTGCAACTAAAAGATCCCATGTGCCGCAACTAAGACACGGCACAGCCAAAATAAATAAATAAATAAATATTAAAAAATACACAGTGCAATGTGTATTCATTTAGTAGTAGCAGCTGTTATTACATTATGGACTCCTTAGGGGCAGACTGTGTTATATACTTTTCTTGTATCTCCCAGGGCCTAATACAGAGTGGGAACAGAGTAGGCACTCAATAAATGCATGCTGAACTGACTGCCATCTGTCTACAGGCAAGGATGTGGCTTCACCCTGTGCTCTGGGTGCTGGTTAGAGAGTTGATCAGTCTCCACCCTTTGGGAACACCCTCCACCACCTACCCCATACCCCAGCCCTGCCCCAGACCCCATTCTCCAGCCAGCTGTGAGCAGGTGCCGATGCAGTAGCTCTCAAATCGTGGTTAAACTCAATGACGTTCTCAGCTCACAAAAATAAATGAGTCCATGGATTTAGCTCTCAATTTTAAGTTATCCCACATGACTTTGTCGTAAATCTTAAGCATGGTTTCGACTTAAATCTTAAGCATTTCCTACCACCTGTAGGCTTGGGAGCCCTCACAGAATACAAAACAAATAAACAAGCTGCATGTAAGTAAGAAAGAACTGAAACAAGCTAGCTATGCTTAGTCAGCTTGGTGCTGTGGTTTTGCGGATATATTTGATGGTGGTTTTTATGTCAGATACACAGAAGAGAGTCTGCTAGTCAAACTGCTGTTAGTTCACATGATAGAGTTAAATCTGTCAGTAGTTTACAGTATTCTGCGAAGAGCACTTCAGCTTCCTGGGGCTCTGCCTCCCAAAGATAGAGAACGTCTGCCAGGAGCCTTGTGGAGGAAGGCAGGAGAGTAGTGGTAGAGGACAGCTGGTTCAAGAGAAGGCATCAATATAAAATGTGGTGGGAGTTCAAGTGGGCCAGAGAACAGCTGGGAGTGGGAGGGCCAGTCTCTTGTCTCTGTTTATCCCTGTAGGTTCAAAATCAAAAAGGATTAGAGGGACTTCCCTGGTGGCGCAGTGGTTAAGAATCCGCCTGCCAATGCAAGGAACACAGGTTCGAGCTCTGGTCTGAGAAGATCCCACATGCTGCGGAGCAACTAAGCCCGTGAGCCACAACTACTGAGCCCATAAGCCACAACTACTGAGCCCACTCGCCACGACTAGAGAAAACCCACGCACAGCAACGAAGATCCAACACAGCCAAAAAAATAAAAAATAAAAATAAATTTATAAAAAAAAGAAAAGAAAAGGATTAGAAACTGCTCCACTGAAGACCCCAATGACTGGCAGAGGAGGCAGCTGAACAAAGGCTGGCCAAGTAAATAAATAACCAGATGTTGTAAGAGATTTGCTTGCCTCCACCTGCTGTGCTCTAATCAAGAGGTTCTAGAGGGGGCCAAGCCCTGGCTAGGCCATACCTGGCTGACGTTGTACACAGGGGGCACCATGCTGTCCTGCCCCAAGCCTGAGTGGCTCCAGGCAGCACTGAAGGTGGCGGGCATCCTTGAGGAGAAGTGAAGGACCAGCTGCTGGGCCTGGGTATCCATGCTCACGTTCCAGGATGGGGCTGCCAGGGGGTAGGAAAGGGCATCATGTAATAGATGATGGTTTGTGGGAGGTAATAGAAGCCGGGCTGCAGTTAACAGAGAAGTCAGGGCAGGGATAGAATTTGGCTTTGCCGCAGTTGCATGAGGGTGAAATGGTGGGAAGGGGTCCCAGCCAGGGTCACTTATTGGCTCACCGAATGTCTGGTGGGGGCATTCAACGTGGCTGCTGTTTCCAAAAGAGAACTGAGAAATCCAAGAATGGCAAGTCAGCAAGCTCCAGGCACCATGCACACCCTTCCCCCTCCTGTGTTGCCCATGCTTGTACCTTGAAGCAGAGCTGAGGGTGCAAGTCCACCTTCTCCAAGACATACCACTGTGGTGGGAGAAGGGAGTTAGGGAGCAGGGCCCTGGGCCCCAGCCCTGCCCACCCAGGTCCTAGGGAGGCCGTCTCACCCCCTCTGACTCTCGAGCCATGGCGTTGGGGACGTCTTCGCAGAGGGTGTGCCAGCCCCGCCTCTGGCAGAGGGAGGCGTCCAGCTTCAGTGGGCAGCGGAGTGTCAGGGCCATGACCATCTGACTGTGCTGGCTGTGGTCAGTAAAGTTCACCGACTCCCAGAAGTCCGAGCCATCTGGGCAGGCAGCAGGGGCAGAGAGTGAGGCCCAGAGTGAGGCCCAGGAGGCCTGAGCCCCATCCCCAGGGCATCGGGAGATGATATTTGTGAGGGAGCCTGGCACAGCCCTGGTTTGCCTAGGTGCCTGATAAACGAGCATGCCTCCTCCTGCCCCTCCTGTTGCCTCTTCTATTTAGCTGTCTCCTCTCCTTCCTGCACCTCCATTCTGGCCAACTCCTTGCTGCTCCCCAAACTCCAAATCTTCATATCTTTGCTTATGTTCCTCTCAGAATCAGGAATGCTTTCCCCTCCCTTCTCTCCTTTCTAAATCCTGCGCATTTTCTGAGCCCAGCTCAGATGTTACTCCCTTTAGGAGACCTTTTCTACTCATGGACAGCCGTCATGGGCTTCTCCCTCCCCTGAGTTCACGCCTTACAGCCTATTCCTTAATTACAACCCTGCCCTGGACCATAGGATGCTTTGAGCTATTCATTTGTCATGTTTGAGAATCCTGTCTCTGCAAGCTGGGCTCAACAGTATGCATAGATGTCACCAACCACTTTCGCATATAATATTGAACTCCAGCCTCATAAGGAGTTGGAAAGTGAGGCAGGGCAAGTATCATTAGTTTACAGATGAGGAAACTGAGGCTCGGAGAAGAATGAGTGGCAGTGTTGGGATGTGAGCCCAGGCCCTCTGGTCCACCTTCTTAGGACATTACCTCCTGGGGTGGATATTTCTGAACAGTGCTAGTACAATGTTCAATGCTCTGATTTATTGGCAGGCTGATTGCTAGACATGGTAGCCCATGACTTGCCCCCACTGACTCCAGAGAAAGTGCCTGCATGCCTTCTGGGGACCTTCTCCAACGCAGGTGTAGAGGGTGTGCAAGTGCGTGTGTGTGTATGTGCATGTACGTGTACGTTTGCGGGGGAGAGAGAGACAGAGAGAAGCTGTGCGTGCACAAGAGTCACATGAGTAGCACTCACAGGCTTCAGGCCAGCTCTGGAAGGGACACTTTTTGTGCCTCACCGTGTCTTCTTGCAGGTAGGACACCTGTGGGGACAGGGGAGCAGGGAAGAAGGGTCAGAGGAATGGCTTTCCCTACATCACTCAGACTTGAAACTCATTCTGGCTTGACCTTGCCCAGATGCAAGCTGCCTGAGCTGGCAGGGCACCGAGGAGGGGAAGAAGTGTGGGGTGTGGGCAACGGTGGGTGGCACTTGGCACTCAGGGAGGAACCCCAGACTATAGGAGCAAGATCAGTGGGTGAGGGGCTGAGTCCATTTTTCCTGGAGAGGAAAACGTATCCCCACAAAAAGGCAAATCATGAGGTCCACATTCCTCAACTTTGGCCTTCCCTGGCCTCCACTCTCAGCGATTCCTAAGGCGCTGAGTGTCCCATAGGGCCCCTCCCTCTGAAAGCCCAACACCCAATGTTATCCCCCTGGCAGGTGCTCCCCGCTCCAGGTCTCTGCCTGCACCCTTCCTTTTGTCTCCTCCTGGGTGACAAGGCCTCCGCCTTTCCTGTCTAGCCCAAAGGAGTCTTAATGCTAGGCACCTCAGTCTTACAAGGAGAGGAGGAGGACTTCCACGCAGGGCTAGTGGGGATGAGACTTCTGGGGCCATATGGAGCCTTGCAGTGGCCACGAGCCCCCACTGTGACAGCTCAGAACACCCAGTGAAGGCAGCTGTCTATCCTGCCTCTGTGGGCTGAGGCCGGGTCTCGACAAAGGCAAGCTGGGTCTGGGTGGGGCTGAGGTTGGACTCACCCCCAGGAATGTGCCATGGTCAGCAGGACACCTCCATCCCTGGCTCTGTGTGTGGCTCACTGTCAGGCTGGCACCAGTCTTCCCTAGCATCTCGTTAACACCAGCCCTTTTAAAACCTGACTTAGTGGAGATATGCTTGACCAATGGTGCTATCTGGGTGGCCTAGGAGTGAAGCCATGGACCACCCACACCTTCTCCTCTGCTCACCTCGATGCACAGACAGGGCAGAAGGAATTCATAAGGCAGGTCTACAGTGCAGCCCCCAGACACAATTTTCTGTGGACAAAGCAGCAAAGGAAGAGAAGAAGAGGGGCCTGAGAAAGAGCAGAGGCACCCTGGAAAACGGCAGGAGAAAACTGGGACCGTGGTCACCACATACCCTACTTTTCCTCTTATCTGAGACATTTCTTCCTCTGAGAAATTTCTTCTCAGGGCGTCTCTGCCCTGTAATCTGACCATCTGCTCTAGGTGTCTCAATATATGGAATGAGGGGAGTGGGGAGGAGATGGGGAAAGGAATATACATTTATTGAGCCCCTACTAAATGCCAGGGAGGGTGCTAGGTGCTAGAAGCACCAACTCAATTAATTAAATGCTAGCATCATGGTGATCTTGGGAGGCATCATCGCCATTTTAAATGTGGAGAACTGAGGGACTCGGGTACAGCATCAGTCCCCTCAAATGGCACCAACTGTATACAAGGGCATCCGTGACAACTGGAGGTTGAAGTGGAGTGTCAGGGCCTAGGCCGGAAGAATAGGGGACATCTCATTCTCTGAGGAGCAGTGACAAAAGGGAGGGAGATGGAAGGGTACCAAGACAGATGTGACCATTTTGTTATTTTCTCAGGAGAACAGCTTCTTGGGGGAACTGAAAAGTCCTCTTAATGCAACCTGAATCTCACTGAGGGTCCTCTCACTGGGGGTAAGTGCCATATCCATTTCTCTGCTAGGCATTCATGGCTGCCCCAGGTCTCTGCCTGCCCTCTCCATCCTCTCCCGCCAGGAGACAAGGCCCCCTAGTTCTCTGCCTAGACCAAAGAAGTCTTCATGCTAGGCACTTCAGACTTGTAAGGAAGTCTTGGACAATCACCACCTCTCTCTGGTACTCAGTCTCCCCATCTGTATAATGGGTAGGTCCTTTCACTCCAGCCCTGTGTGATTTGGCTTTTACAGGCAGATGGCCCTCCATACCTGGGCATCAAAGGGACGGCTCAGCTCCTCACACTCCAGTGCCCACTGGTGGCAAAGACGCACACTGACCTCAGGGCCTGGAGGAATGGTCACTTGAATAACCCGTGCCTCAGGCAGCAAGTCAAAGGAGAACTCAGGCCCTGGGGAGAAGGGGGACTTGGTGGCCTTGTCTTTTCGCCTTAGCACAGGTACCACTACTTGGCTCCACCATCTCCAGTCACACGATGTGCCTACCTCCAAGCCTTTGTGAGCCACGTTTGGAGAGAACTTCCCCTTTCTCTGGATCTGCAGGTTGGGTTCTTTTGGAACGCAGCCCCTTGTGGGAGGTGTCTGGGGAGGGGACGGAGATGTGATGGCCTTTCTCAGACAGGCAACGGCTACTTAGCAGCTTCCTCTGCAGGCAGAGAGCAAGGCTGGGCTGGCCTCAGGCCAGGAATCAGGAACTCTGGCTTCTATTCCTGTCTCTGGAATCCAGGGCACCACAGGCAAGCTGCTCAACCTTTAAGGCTCAGTGTCCCTAACTGTGTAATGGACAGAATAGTCTTCTTGAGTCCACTCTTTCCAACTCTCTTTTATGGCTGGAGAACAGAATGAGAAGCCAGAAAGAGAAGGGCTGTGGGGTGTAGGGAAGGGCTGGAACTGACAGGGAGAGTACCTGAGCAGATGCTGGCATCGTGTGCCTCCTACAGAACCGGAACTTGTAAGACTTTTTGGATTTCTGCACCAGGAGGTGCAGCCAGTCCCACTGAAGACCTGCACAGGGAATGACACATTTACTATCCAGCCCTTCACGGCCCCTCCGCTACCTGGAGATGTGACCCAGTGTTGGACAGTCAGTCATTTTAGATCAGGGAGGGTAATGATCGCAAACTTCTTTAGTCCTAAGTTATGATACAATCAAAAAAGCTTTTTCTCTTCTTAAGTAGAGAAAAACTATGTATATACAAAGACGTTCATGGTAGCATTATATATAACAGTGAACAATTAAAAACTGTCAATTCTTAAGCAGTGTGTGGGCATTTAGTATGCCCCAGGCACTGAGCTAGGCAATGAAAATGTAGAGTTGAATAAGACAGATCTTACTTTACAGATAGAAGGTAAAAATAGTAAACTCATAGAACTAAACCATTTTAATCCCAAGAATTGGTACCAGCTGAAAGGAGAAACACCTTCACAAAACGATACAACTGAACTCACAAATATCAGTCATGGTGTGTGCCATTTTAGGAGGGCCTAATTCTCTGCTGAGGTTGACAACAGGACAAACATCTTTTCTAGTAGGATAAGTTTTACTAGCGTCAGCCTAGGGGCCCCCCCAAATTCCCCCAATTCCAATCTCCACTAAGAATGGCCCAAAGGACTGTTTCTCATACCCGAAGGATCTGACACCAGATGCAGGCACCAACAGCAGGGACAGTGGCAGAGCCAAGCACGCCAAGGCTTTGGGGAGGGGGGAAAGGCCGATAGGGTATGGCGAGGAATCTGGGCAGATCTTCCTGTGAAAGATGAAAAGGAAATCAAATGGTAAGGTCCCAGGAGTTCCCTCCTGCCTCAGAAAAGTTGGACTTGAGGCTGAGCTCTGCCACTTACATCCTGGCCGACTGAGCTGGGGCAAGTTACAGACTCCTCTAAGTCTCAGCTTCATCATTCATAAAGCGGAGCTGCTGTCAAGATCAAGTAACATAATGCGTGGGAAAATGCCTTACGAAGTATAATAAAATGTACCCTAAAACAGGAAGGATCATTGTTGTATTACTGACTGCTGAGGGACCAATTAAGGGAGAGTGCCTGGAGACTTACCTGGCTCTCATTTAATCCTCCCCACAGCTCAGGGACAGCTGTTTTCATTGTATAATCATTTCTACCGTGCTGCTATACCCCTCAGAAACCGTGCACTGCCTGAAGCCATGCATGGAGTATGTGGCAGAATTACAACGCAAATCCAGGCTCACCTTGTGTTTTTTCTTTGATACTATGCTACTTCCCAGGTTGAGAACCAAAAATTAGAATGGAAGAATGGGGAAGAGGAGCAGGGCAGGGAATGAGACTCACCAGTGAAACTGTCATCCTGAAGGCACAGGGCCCAGTAGGGAAAAGAAAGGACAGAAGTATAATTAGTAGGTATTCCCACAAGGAGCATTCTCCCTGGGGTGTTTGCCTCACATCACCTAATTTCGGGGTCTGCAGAAGCCAATAGCCCATCCACTCTGGCTCTTTTCTTCCCAGCTCCACCCTGCCCAGGCCCTCAGTGCACCAGGACCTTGACTATCCATCCCTTCAAGACGACGTAGAGAATATACTGAGGCTGCCACCAGAGCTCAGGGACTTGGGTAGCAGGAAAGGACAGGTGGAGAGTGGGGAGCTGTACCAGCCTGTGCCAGCCAGGTGTCCCCACCCAGCAGCAGCAGGCACACCTTACCATGTGGGAGGCCAGCAGACAGAGGGTGCTCCAGCTGGGAAGGTAGGGGCAGCCAATACTAGCAGAGGCAGACAGGCCAAGGAGCAGCTGGACGAGAGGCAGGAGCAGGGCTGTCAGTCCGGGGCTCCCCATGGGCTTCCGAGGGATCAGGGTATCCAGAACATGGCTGCGCCTCCTGAAGGTGCGTGGCAGGGCCTTGCCGTGCAGCAGCAGGGAGTGCAGTGCCAGCAGGAGCCCTCGCCTCAGCCTGCCGCTGCCCCGCCCTGCCCCAAAGCTCCTCCTCAAGCTCAACCAGCCGGCCAGGCCACATTCCTTTTCCTCCAAGTGGAGGGACTGAAGGACACTTGCCCCCCAGAAAACCCTACTCCCCTACCTGGAGGGCAAGGGGGCTCCTGCTCTGGCAGAGAAATAACAGGCAAGAGGCCGGCACAGGGTCAGGGGGATGGATGGCGGCTGCACCCACTTCGTAACTCCTCCTACTCCTGCAACACCCTGCAGATCAGACCCGCCCCTTAGCGTGCTCCTGGCCTTGAATCTCCCCTGGACACGTACTTCATCCTCTCACTTAAAAGACTGACAGAGCCATGAAGCACTTCTCTGCAGTGGGTGCTGGAGACCGAGGTGACTGATGCACCACTCAGAGGTGGGCAGAACAAAAAAGCACGTAAACCTCACATGTCCCCCTGTGCATCCTGGCTCCCACCTGGCTGACTTCCAGGACTAGGGTCCAGCTTTCTCTCTCTACCTGTTGGCCAGTTCCAGCACTTCTGCCAAAGGGCCTCCAGCTTCAAGGATCCACTCATCAGTACAGTCTGCTCAGGAAGCCCCAGGTCTCATAGCTGAGCCCTGGAGCTGAGGGAGTGGGCCCCACGCATTGACCTGGTTTCCTGTGGTTTCCGACGCTGAAGAGGCTCCATTCTCTGCGGGGACCCTCCACGTCATCCCATGGCTTCCTCCTGCTCATGGAGCATTTGAACTGCTTCAGCCCTCACCTTGGTGACACACACCGTAGAAAGTTTGGGACACACCTACTGGGTGAAGGTATCTTGAGACTGTTATTATCCCTCTGCACTTTCAGTAGCTTGATCATACCTATCTTTAGGCCAATTCTAGTTCTTAAGTCTTTAGGTCCACTGTCTAAAGACCCCATTGTACCCATTATCCTAAAAATACCCTCTAGCTTTTGAGTTTCTTAGAAAGACCCTTTCTTATCTTTGTTTTTCCAGTGCCTAGCAATGGATGTCGTGAAATAGGTGCTCTGTAGTTGAATAAATGTAAATTATGATGTTTCATCTAAGCAGCAGTTTATCTATTTCACATTTCATAAGCACTTTCATATTTGATCCTCCTAACCACCTTACAAGACAGGTGATAATTATTCATTTCATAAAGAGAGAAATAAGGAAGCAGAAAGGAGAATGATTTGGTCAAGGTCTCTAGCCCAAGGAGCTCCAATTCTGCCATCCTCTCACAGTTCATTTCTCTTTCTACCATCCTTATGGCCTCTCCTCCCACTGCCTCATCCCCCTCTGCTTCTGGGAACCCAAAAGGGCCTGCCTGACACAGTTCTGTCTTTTGACCTTGAAGTCCATCACTGCAAACAAATCAGTAAGATGTGAAGGGAGAAAAGGGTGGTCTGGCCATACTAAAGACAGGTTAGGGAGTCTTCCCCCTAAATTTCACCTAGCCCACAATGGTTTAGATCTATACCGCTAATGTGTTTTCTAATGCTGGGGGCGTGAAGTGAGAAACTTGGCTCCATTCTAGAATACTTTTCTCTTTTGACTCCTTTTATCTTCTGATTTGATTCTCACAGTGAAAATACTTGGTTAACTGCTCCCTGACCCTGGCTAAGGTATGGTAGGAGAAGCAGAAAACAAATAACAGACACATACACACGAGAAATAAAGAACAGAAAGGGAAGAAAAGGACCACATAGAAAAGGCAGAGGAAGAAAGAAGAAAGGGGGAAAGGAGAGAGAAAAGGAGGTCTGTATTTTATTGTTTTGCTAGTTTGTTGTGGAGCCTGTTCCAAAAAGGATTTAAAATAAAAAGCACAGTGGGTAAATTCCAGCACACCCTGGGGAAGGGGGAGGGGGTCAGATCACAATTTGCTGAACTCCTATTATCAGGCTCTGGGCTGTGTGCTTTGCCCACATTATCTCATATTATTGGTACTACAACCCTTGAGGTCAGTCTTACTAAACATCTTACAGACTTGGAAACACTGGGAAGATTAAGTAACTTGTCCAAACAGAAAATGGAGAGCTGAGACTCACCCCTGTGTCTTTCTAGCTCTTTCTGTCAGAACACACTGCTTGGGGAGATCTGTGGTTTCTGGGCCCTGTAGTCCACAGAAGTACTAGAATGAGGGGACTTCCCTGGTGGTGCAGTGGATAAGACTGTGCTCCCAATGCAGGGGGCGTGGGTTCAATCCCTGGTCAGGGAGCTAGATCCCCACATGCATGCCATAACTAAGAGTTCTCATGCCACAACTAAGGAGCCCGCCTGCTGCAACTAAGACCCTGTGCAACCAAATAAATAAATATTTTTTGAAAAAAACAGATGTCATGAAGGGCTTTAAAAAAAAAAGTAGTACTAGACGGAACAATGTGATGAGTTGGTAGGATTAACAACATGGGGGGGAGAAATTGTAATAGTTGGAAAGAAAAAAGGATAGTAGGTCTTACGGGAGTGAGTCATCAGTGATCAGATTTCTAGGAGAGTAGGGATTGTTTGGCAAGTGTCAACAAGGGGGGAGTACTTCTGTGGCTGGAACAGGAGGGGGCCAACTGGAGTAAAGGCAACAGAGGTGTGTGGTAGGCCTGCAGCACAGAAGTCCTGTCCTTTTGGAAGGTGGCCAAGGCCTATCTCACCTGTGGTTTGTGTCTGAATGAGCTGATCCAGACTTCACTCTCCAGTAACCTTTACGTGGGGAGCAAGCCAGGCGCTCAGGAGGTCTTGGCAGGCCCCTACGCGTGCTCAGGTAGACAGTACACTGTGGGGTCCTTGGGCAGCCATTCTTCCTGACAAAGCCTTACCCGTGCATGGACGCTGAATGCAGCAGCGTCTCCAGGCTCTTCCTGTAATGCCAGATTCCCAAGGTCTGTTGCGGCAACTGTGCCTACTGTTTGGGCACCCTGGGCAAGAAGGTCCAACCAATTAGACCAACAAAAACCAAGAGTACACAAGTGTTCCTTTCTTATTCCTGCTCTTCCAGAAGGGATCAATCTCCAGAATATCGATGCAAGAAGTTATGCTTAAGAGAAGAGGAAGGGACCCCCAATCTGAGAGGGGAACACCAACACTGCTCATCAAGGGAAGGGACTTTGATATTTATTAAGCACCTACTATGTACTATACAGTTTATATACATTATTTTATTTAATCCTCACAACAACCCTGGGTGGTAGATGCTATGATCCCCATACGTTAGATAAAAACAGAGGCTCAAATATCTTGCTCAAGGCAAAAGGTAGCAAAATGCCTGGCTAGATTTCTAACCTGAGTCAGTGTAATATCAAAAACTGTTCTTTCCACTATACCACACTGCCTTTCCCATAGACTAGATGCTCACTAAGGGTTCTTCCAAGGCCTACACCCTCTAGCTCTGTAAACATCAGGGATTAATAACCATTCCTCACATTTGTATAGTGTTAGGGTTCTTAAAGCACCTTCACAAGATTTTACCTCATTTGATCTTCAAAACAATCCTGTGAATTTGGCAGGCCTGATCTTGGTACTTGAGCTTGTCTCCTCATCCAAATACAGTGCTCTTCCCACTAAATCAAGATCCCTTTCAAAGGGGATCTTGTTTACTTCAGGGAATACTACAACCATGAGGCAGGGGGAAAAAATGCTTGGAAAGCCCAAAAAGCAGAATCCCAACAAGCCAACAAGCAGAAAACTAAAATGAACCAAACGGCTCTCTTTTCGTGTTGACAATAATTTTCGGAATGGGTCTTTTCTTTTTTTAATTTTATTTATTTTTTGCTGCATTGGGTCTTTGTTGCTATGTGCGGGCTTTCTTTAGTTGTGGCGAGTGGGGACTACTCCTCGTTGTGGTGCCCGGGCTTCTCATTGCGGTGGCTACTCTTGTTGCAGATCACGGGCTCTAGGCGCGTGGGTTTCAGTAGTTGTAGCGCACGGGCTTAGTTGCTCTGTGGCATGTGGGATCTTCCCGGACTAGGGATCGAACGCATGTCCCCTGAATTGACAGGCGGATGCTCAACCACTGCACCATCAGGGAAGTCCCTTCATAATGGGTCTTGAAAAGCACTACAAGACTGTAAAGTACCATTCTAGTAATCAAATAAATTTTAAATTCTTTTTTTAATAATTATTTACATCCCGGTTCTTTAAAAATCAGCAATCTGTGCCTGGTGCACATAACTCCATTACCCACTCATTTCCATCTGCACCTCTCTGCTATCCAAATCCTACCCTTCACTCTAGTTCTTTGCTCTGACTTTAGGCTACAATAGCACAAGTTACTTCATTCAATAAATTCAGAGTGCACGATGCACATTAGGTAAAGAGCAAGGGGTGAGGAAAAGACATGTAAACTAGTAATTCTGTCAGTAGAAGAGATAAAATTAAAATGCCATGTGAATTCAAAGAACCCTCACTCCTTGAAGTGAAGTAGCCAGAAGGCTCCAGAATTACCGTATAAAACTAGGTCTTGAAAGATAAGTAATAAAGAAGTATAAAAGCAGAAAAGGAAAATTTTTAAGGAAACTGGGGAAACATGGAACCAATATGGGGATTCATAAGAGGTTTTCCTGACTGAGACAGACAGTGTGTGAGTGACAGTGTCAGGAGATAAATCAAGAGTGATGCACTGGAACCACACTTTGGAAATGTCTGAAAAGGATTAAGGAATTTTGGTTGTTCAAAAAATAATGGCACATCGGGCTTCCCTGGTGGCACAGTGGTTAAGAATCCGCCTGCCACTGCAGGGAGCAGGGGTTTGAGCCCTGGTCCGGGAAGATCCCACATGCCAAGAAGCAACTAAGCCCATGCGCCACAACTACTGAGCCTGTGCTCTAGAGCCCACAAGCCACAACTACTGAGCCCACATGCTACAACTACTGAAGCCGGCACACCTGCAGCCCGTGCTCCTCAACAAGAGAAGCCACCGCAACGAGAAGCCCGCACACCACAACAAAGAGCAGCCCCCGCTCGCCGCAACTAGAGAAAGCCCGCGCACAGCAACAAAGACCCAACGTAGCCAAAAATAAAGAAAGAAAAGAAAAAAATAATGGCACATAGTAGGGACTTGATGATCCAGAGCTGTATTCTTGGTATACTCACTTGCACACAGGGATGCAGGAAGAGGAATGAATATGAGGTAGAAGGCAAAGAGTTAAGTTTCGGACACACTGAGTTTGAAATGATAATCAGGACATCTAAAGGTTGGGTACCTAGAAGTACTGCCAGTACCTAATAGAGACTGAGTACACACCTAATGTTTTTGTTTTTATTTATTTTTGTTTGTGTTGGGTCTTCGTTGCTGCACGCGGGCTTTTCTCTAGTTGCAGCAAGCGGGGGCTACTCTTTGTTGCGGTGTGCGGGCTTCTCATTGCAGTGGCTTCTCTTGTGGAGCATGGGCTCTAGGCTCGCAGGCTTCAGTAGTTGTAGCGCACGCACTTAGTTGCTCCGAGGCATGTGGGATCTTCTCGGACCAGGGCTCCAATCCGTGTCCCCTGCATTGGCAGGCGGATTCTTAACCACTGCGCCACCAGGGAAGCCCAACACACATCTTTCATGCAATAAATATGTACCATGTCAGACTTTTATGTGTGAAAGGGCCTTTAGTTCACAGATCTCTTTCCCTTTTTTTTTTTTTTTGCGGTATGCGGGCCTCTCACTGTTGTGGCCTCTCCCGTTGCGGAGCACAGGCTCCGGACACACAGGCTCAGCGGCCATGGCTCACGGTCCCAGCCACTCTGCGGCATGTGGGATCTTCCCGGACATGGGCACGAACCCGTGTCCCCTGCATTGGCAGGCGGACTCTCAACCACTGCGCCACCAGGGAAGCCCCCCACTACTATTTTTAACTTCTCTGCTCCACACCAGACATACTGTGTTCATTAGTTGTTTCAAATGGATATTTCGTTTCACCTAGATTGCAAATTTTTTATATGCAGGATACTTTAAAATTCTTTTGGATACCATAAAACAGTATTAGACACATAACTAACACTGTTAACACTGAATGATAAACATGAATATCCAACCAAAAGACGAACCCATAACCCAGGCTGGATAAATGAGAACGGACCATTTGAGAGGTGGAGGTTAAATGTATGGCCCACAGTAGTTCCTGCCAATCAGCTGCAGGGTTGCAACTATGACTTAAGTTCCCTATGTCCAGTTCACTTCCCCACCGCCACTGCCAGGTTTCTCGGGGAGCCTCTACGTACCTCCTAGTGACTAAGGCCACTCAAACAACACACTTTTCACACTCTATCAGATGTCGAACACAAAGCACAGGGGGGACAAGGCAGTTGTAACTTTATTGAGGTTCTTTTTAATTAAAACGCTTCACAGTAGAGACCACAGCCTGCAAGGGGAGCAGCCTCTCAAATGTTTCCTGCCCCATGACTCATAGATTGAAGTAGAATGTGATTTATTCCCTATCTCCTCCAGTCTCGGTGGCTAAGGGGTGATGGATGGAAGCAGAGAGAATGACCAAAAAGAGGCAAGGATGAAAAACTCAGAAGGATCTCAACTTTAACCAGCTGAAATTTGTTTCACAGCTGCTGATCACCCAGTTCCACCAACCAGGAGTAAATTAAACATAGTTTTGCTACCAGCTGATGGCAACAGAAGGAGCTTTGCAGAACTTGGACCTAGTTTGCACTAGTTGTCAACATCGCAGCTGCCAAAATCACCGAAGGAGGTTTTAGAACAGCTCCTCTACCCTCTCACTCCACTGGATGGGAGGCCCAGGCTTCACCTCACACAGTAGTTCATCAAGCAGGCTTCATTTACGCTTCTTCTCCTGTGTGCTGGTGAACCAAGAGTCTAGGAGCTTCTTGCTGTAGTATAACTGCCAGGCATGCACTTGGACCACCAGCACCAACACCAGATACATGACGGAGACGGCAGAAAAACCAAAGAGGAAGCGGTAGGCCTTGCCATGGCGGTAGAGCTGCTGTGCAGCAGGGAACATCTCCATGCTGCCATATATGAGGGGAGCGATGGAAAAGAGCCCCATGCTGATCATGGAGAGCACCAGGTAGCTAATGTTGTTGCGGGGGAAGGAGAGGAGGCCCAAGAGGGAGGGCACAATGCTCAGCAAATAGGGGTACTCCCACTGATAGGGCATGGCCACCTGATCATGCGACAAGAGCCTCAGGTGCCCCACGCTCATCTTGGCAACCAGCAGCAGCCATATGATCAGATGCACGTAGATCAGCTTCTTGATTTCATACTTGAGGGTCACACTGTGGGGCAGAGCAGAGGGAGAAGTACCTTTCATTCAAAATTTTCTGACCACCAACTCTATGTCAGGCAACTATACTGGACACTGGGAAACAGACGTGAATAAGGTATAGTTCCTGCCTGGAGGCTGGGAACAAGGTACACAGGAAGAAAAAAGCAATTAGAAAACGAACTGGAAAAACTCTAGTAAATCTATGTTGCAAAATATATGGAATCACAGGAAGGAGTAATGAATTCTGATTGAGATGAGTTGACTGAGAAGGCTGTCTGGACAAGGGTGTTATCTGAGCTAGGCTCTGAGACGTGGGTGGAGATGGACATTCCAAGCAGAGGTAACAGCATGCAGGCAAAAAGGCATAAGCATTTGTGTTCCAGGAGAGCAAATGGTTGGGTGTGGAAGGACTACAATGTGGTGGAGAGGGGAGTAGCAGGATATGAAGTTGCAAAGACTATCACTGAGTCACTTTAAAGACAGAAGAGTAACTCAGGGCTGTGTTTACAAAGAGAACTCTGGGGAATTCCCTGGCGGTCCAGTGGTTAGAAATCTGGTTTTCACTGCCAAGGCCACAGGTTCAATCCCTGGTCGGGCAACTAAGGTCCTGCAAGCCCCATGGCGTGGCCAAAAAAAAAAATGAAAGGCAACTCTGACTGTGGCATAGGAGGATAGCCTATGGAAGGAGGTATTGGCAGCAAGGAAACCAACTCAGGCTGCCCGTACTTCTCCAGCTAGAGTACATTTTTCATCTAAAGTAAGGATATTTTCTCTTATTCTTTGAATTCTCTCAGGTCCTAAATATATCCCCTTCACGCCTTCATAGAGTAGACTTTCTGCTCTAGACAGGCATGAAAACACTGGCTTGAGTTGTGAGGTGCCCTTTAGACAAGGGTCTAAGGATAAGAATAAAAGGTTTCAAAGAGCTTCTCATTCTTTAAAACTCTGGAGAAAAAGACGTGGAAAAGATTCAGGGAAATTTCAATGGATTTAAGTAAGAAAATCTCTAAAAAATTTTTATTTTTAAAAATATTCATTATAGAAAGTGCAGAAAGGTGGGGCGGTAGGGGAATCAGTCACTTGTAGACTTGAAGCTCCATGAAGGCAGGGACCAGTTTTGTTTGTTTGTCAATAGACTTTTTTATTGAAGGTATAACATGAATACAAAGACCAGGGCTGCTTTCGCTATTCTATCCTCAGGGCCTAGCACAATGCTTGATGGGTGGAAGCTCAATAAATATTTGTTGAACGAATAAACGAATGTAGAAATATCCCTTATGTGGGGGGGGGGGTTCATAAAACTCATTTGACGCAGAGTTAAGTCTGGACTTCAAGGTCCAAATCCCCAAAACGACCCAAAATATAACAGCTACCGCGTACTGGACAGACTTATGTGCTAGATCTTATGCTACGCTCTTTATGCGATTATTGGCTCACTAATTCATCACCAAGACCGAAAAGGTAGATTAATTTTCCCTTGCCAGATAAGCAAACTGAGGCTCAATTAGAAATCAGGTTCCCGACATCAGAGAGCGGGGCCAGCATCGCCGAGACACCGGAGCCCAAGCGGGGCCGGACCCCTCAAGGCACAGCGGGATCAATGGGTGGAACTCACAGGAGCTACGGGGCTTCCCGGGATTGGGGGCCGGCCCCGGGCCGTCGCAGGAGGAGGGGACTTGGCAGGTGCGCGAGAGCGGGCTGGGGAGCAAGACCCTGAGGCCGGGCCGGCGTCGCGTCCCAGGCCCTGCGAGCTCCTCGCCTCACTTCATACCTCATCTGGTAGTGCGTGGCGACGCGCTCCCGGTGCTGAAAGTCGCTGCCGTCGGTGCCGGCCGCTCGCGGGCCTGCCCGAGACGCCATCTTCCCTGCCCAGAGCCCTGGAGCCCCTCACGCCAACCAGCTGCAGCTACTAGAGCGCTAACATGCCTGCCAACCCTAAGCGCGTCGCCTCAGTTCCGCCCACCCAACAGCCGAGCGGTTCTGTGAGGACAACTTCCGGCCTCTCTGTCTCCGGAGGACCGACTCTGTAGTCACGTCCCTGCGCACGCGCACACATAAGCACACGCTTTTCTTCTAGGCCCCGCCCTGTTCGTCTCTCCCCAGCATTTGGAGCGCGCAGAAAATTAAACCGTAGCGCGTGTTTCTTTTTGCCAAGGTCGGGAGCTGATACTCCAGCCTCTCGAGCACTTACACTTTCTTTAACTCTAATTCGATTTTAAGACGTCTCTGTTCCCACTTCACAGATGGAGAAACTGATGCCTGGAAGGGATCTGTGACTTTCCCAAGAGCGTGCATCTTTCACACTCAAAGTCTCAAAGTATCTCCCCACAGATTAATCTTTGCAAGAAGAAACGGTAACTTTACAGTGGAGAAACCTGGCACTCACCCCCTTAACTAAGTAATCAAGTTAACTTGCCCAGGAGTGAGACAAACTGACTCCTTATGCCTCCTGCTAATATTGAGGACACAGCATCACTGAGGTGATATTCTTGCCCAAAATACTTAACCTGAATCTAATCATGAAGAGGTGACAGATAAACTCAAATTGAGGGACATTCTACAAAATAACTGGACTATACTTTTAAGAAATGTCAAGGCCATGAAAGAAAAAGAAATTAGGCAGAGGCAGAAAGCAGAGTAGTGGTTGCC
The DNA here is from genome assembly GCF_937001465.1 of Orcinus orca. NCBI lineage: Eukaryota > Metazoa > Chordata > Mammalia > Artiodactyla > Delphinidae > Orcinus > Orcinus orca. Next base: position 7,166,802 of record NC_064568.1, read on the forward strand.
AAGGAACGTGGTGATGATGGTTGCACAACTGTATGAATATACTTCATGCCACTGAACTGTATACTTAAAAATCGTTAATTTTATGTTATGTACACTTTACCACAATAAAAAAATACATAAAATAAGAATTTCAAAATTGTTATCTGAAAAAACTGAAGTATCTTTTTATGTTTGAGTCATTTGTATTTCATTTCCCTGAACTGTGTTCATATCCTTTGTCTATTTTTCTACTGCATTGTTGGCCTTGTTAATTTATATACAGATGGCAGAGAGAGACAGAGAGAGAGATGACCTCTTGTCTATAATTTTAGTTGCCATATATTTTTCCTATTTATTGTATGTCTTTTGACTTTACTCATGGTGTCACAATTTTAACATGCAGAATAGTTTTTTCATAAGGTTGAATATATAGTCTTTTCTTTTTTGGCTTCTCAATTTTGCTTCATAACTAGAGTCCTTCTCTGTTCCAAGATGCTCAAATGATTTTATGCATTTCAGCATTTGGGAACCACGCTGACATCTGCCTCCCAGACTAGAGGTGAGCGCCTCAAAGAGAGGGATAAGAACTGAGTCATCAGGACTTCTCTGGTGGCGCAGTGGTTAAGAATCCGCCTGCAGGTGACACGGGTTCGATCCCTGGTCCGGGAAGACCCCACATGCTGTGGAGCAACTAAGCCCATGCGCCACAACTACGGAGCCTGCACTCTAGAGCCCGTGAGCCACAACTACTAAGCCCGCGTGCCTAGAGCCCGTGCTCCGCAACATGAGAAGCCACCGCAACGAGAAGTCCGTGCACCGCAACAAAGAGTAGCCCCTGCTCACCGCAACTAGAGAAAGCACGCGCACAGCAACGAAGACCCAACGCAGCCATAAATAAATAAATAAAAAAGAAATGCTTGCTGAATACATAAATTATGCATGAGCCAAAACCATCCTCTTCTCTTAAGCACTGTGAAGAATCCTCAGGTTCACTAAGCATTCCTCCATTCCCCCACAGACACTCTCTGGCTTTAGCTTGTGCTTATCTTTTTCTTTTCTGTGTGTGATTTCCATGATGTTCATCAGGGCTTCTGAGTCAGACTGCTTCTGAGTCATCCATTGGCTTATCATGAGACACTAGGCACATGTTGGATGTTCAATAAATATTTGAGGCATGAATGTCCAAGGGAGGGGCCCCAACCCTTTCCCCATAATTTCCTCTCTGAAGTATTGGTACTTCTCTTCTGGCTCTTGGTCTGTCTTGAAGTTTAGTGATTTGTGTTCCTGTTTCCTCACCCTGCTCATTCTCTTCTCAAATCCTTTGCACTGATGTTTCCTTTGCCTTGAATGCCCCCAGCCCACCTCCAGGACTTCAAAAGACGATTCCAGTCCCGGGTGGAACACTATAGACTGGATGTTTGTGTCCCCCACCCTTGCCTCCATTTGTATGTTGAAACCTAATCCCCAGTGTGATGGTATTTGGAGGTAGAATTTCGGGGTGGTGGGATTAGTATACTTATCAAAGAGACTCTCTTGCTCCTTCTACCAGGTGAGGACACAGAGAGAGGACAGCTCTCTGTGAACCAGGAAGAAGGTCTTCACCAGAGACCAGAACTACCAGCACCTTGATCTTGGACTTGTCAGCCTCCAGAACTATGAGAAATAAGTTTCTTATTAGCCACCAGTTTATGGTATTCTGTATAGCAGCCCAAACAGACCAAGACACTCCAGGTCTTGAAAAGACTGACTTCTCATCAGTCAGGATTTAGCTGAAAGCTCACCTCTGAGGCCTTTCTTTCTTTTTTTAAGTTTATTTATTTATTTATTTTTGGCTGCATTGGGTCTTTGTTGCTGCGTGTGGGCTTTCTCTAGTTGCGGCGAGCGGGGGCTACTCTTCGTTGCGGTGTGCAGGCTTCTCACTGCGCTGGCTTTTCTCGTTGCGGAGCATGGGCTCTATGTGCGCAGGCTTCAGTAGTTGTGGCTCGCGGGCTTAGCTGCTCCGCGGCATGTGGGATCTTCCCGGACCAGGGCTCGAACCCATGTCCCCTTTGCTGGCAGGCAGATTCTTAACCACTGCGCCACCAGGGAAGCCCTGAGGCCTGTCTTAAGCCTACAGGCCAATCTAGCTCTCCAGCCATTTGTTATCATATCACCTTGTGTTGTTTTCCTCCCAGAACATCATTATCTGAAATTATCTTGATTATTTGCATATTTGTTCATGGTCTGAGTTCCCCCTTCCTCCAGGAATGTCAGCTCCTTGAAGTGTGGGACAAGGCTGTGTTGTTTCCTGCTGTATTCTCAGACCCTAGGAGGGCTGGCACAAGGTAGGTACCTAATAAGTATTTGTTGAGTGAGTGAATGATGGTTGCCTGAAAGTTTTTATAGGGAAGGATTTAGATATAAGTAATAGGATAATGATGATGATGATGATTATAGCTATTTATTGAGCCTGAAGGGTGCACTAAACTTTATATCAAGTACTTTTCACGATTATCTCATTTAATCTTCATGACAACCCAGTGGGGTAGGAACCATTTTTAATCCCCATTTGTTAGATCCAACTGAAGCTTAGATGAGTTACATCACACAGCTAGTGCTAGACTGCTGGTTTTCAAAATAGGGTCCCTAAGTAGCCACAGTGTCAGCATCACCTCGGAAACTCTTAGAAATACACTTTCTTAGGCCCCACCCCAGACATACTGAGTCAGAAACTCTGCGGTGGAGCCCAGCAATCTAATCTTTAACAAGTCTTCCATGTGATTCTGATGCACTAGTGTGAAAAACCCAACTGTAAAAGAAAGGTGAGGTTGGACTCTTTTTTTAAAAACAGCTTTATGGAGATATAATCCATATACCATACACACTTAGGTGTACAATCCGATGGTTTGAGTATATTTGCAGGGTTGTACAACCTCCAAATAGATTTAGCACAATCATCAAAGTAGATTGTGTTCAGATTACTAGATTAGAACTTTTTTTGGGCTCCCCTGAAAGAAACCCCATGCCCACTAGCAGTTCCCATTCCCCTTCCACTCCCCAGCCCCTCTAAACAACCACTAATTAATTTTTTGTCTTTATAGTTTTGTCTATTCCGGACATTTCATACAAGTGGAATGATACAAGTATGTATGTGATCTCTTGTGACTGGCTTTGCCTAATGTTTGCATAATAAATCCCTTGTGATTTCACTTTGCATAATGTTTTCAACGTTTGTCCATGTACTGAAGTAGCATATATCCTTTCGATTGACAAATAATATTCCATTTATGGATATACCACTCTTTTTTATCCATTCATCAATTGACGAACATTTGGGTTGTTTCTACATTTTGCCTGTTATGAATAACACTATGAACTTTCTCGTGTATGAGTTTTTGTGTGGACATAGATTTTCATTTCCCTTGGAGATATATATATAACTCCAAATATTAGGTATATGTAGAACTTCTGGGTCATAGATCTTACACTCTTAACCACTACACATTTCAGCTAGTCTTTATTATTATTATTAAATTATCTGCTATTATTAAATAATTATATTATCAATAACACCAATATTTGTTTCTATCTATTAAGTATCTCTGTTGCAAAGCCCTTTACTTTTATTATTACAAATCCTTACCTCGGTCAGGATCATTAAGACAGGAATCATTATCTCTGTTGAAGAGGTGAGCGAAACTGGGGCTCAGGAGGTTAAGGGAACTTGTCTACACTCCAACAGCTAACATGGGTAGAGCTGGGACCACCATGCACACCTGCCTGTTTCCTGTGCCCTGTGTGCCCAATACCATGTCCTGGGCCATACCCTGCCCCAAATCTTTCGAAACATGCCTCCACCCCTCCTTTCTGGCTTTTTCTGGAAGTGAGGCTGGCTTGACATCCCAAGGGTGAGAGCTGCACACTCAGTGCCTGTGCTCTTTTCCAGCTGGGGCTGGAGGCCAGGGGAGGGGCTGCCCTGGGAGCTGGAAATAAAATGGACGGAGGGCTGGGCTGAGAAGGGCAGTATTGGAAGGTTAGGAGGCTGGGAAGTGGGAGGTAAGGAGTTTCTTACTCTGGGTTTTTTGTTTTGGTTTGGTTCTGGCTCCTAGAGAACCGGTGAGGTGGGGCTGGGTAGAGTTTTGTGACTGGGAGTGAGGCGGGAGGCTGAAGCAAGCTGATGTGGGTAGTGCTAAGTGGGGAGAGGGCTTTCTCAGACAGGCTGGCCTGGGGCGTCCCCTGCATTGTCAGAAGGAAAGACTGGGGAGGGGCTGCGTTCCATGCACTCCTTGAGCCCCTGGCTCTGTGGCAGGCCCTGTCTGCAGGGGGGCAGGGAAAGGGAGAACATCTCAGGGCGAGGCACCCAAGGAGCGGGGCTGCTATGGCAGAAGCAGACACTGAGGCCCACTTGGCTAGGAAGAAGGAAGGGCAAGGATGAAGGGGAAATTCTGTGAGCCATCTAAGAAGGCTTTCCGAGATGTGGAAAACAGTGAAACTCAGGCTTCAGGGCTGCAAACGTTTAGCCCTGGGCCAAGGGAGGCATTACAGGTGGAGGACCTGCCTGCAGGAGGGCTTGGAGCCTGCAGGAGCTAGATCGAGCAGGCTCAGGAGAGAAGGGCTGGCAGGTCAGCCCAGGGCCGTCAGCTAGTGCCCAGAATGGCGGCCAGCAGCCTTGAGCCACAGTGGCTGTGTACATTTAAGTTAGTTAACATTCAATAAAAATTAAAATCCAGCTCCTCAGTTGTACGGACACACTTCAAGGGCTCAGTTGCCATGTGGGGCTAGCAGCTCCAGTATTGGAGAGAACGGATGTAGAACGGTTCCATCGTGGTAGAAAGTCTCTGGCCAGCAGGAACCCTCAGGAGGGGTTCGGATTGCTCAAGGACCCACTGGAGAGAGCAGGCTTAGACTGGGTTGCCTGGCCTGGGAGGTCTCTGAACAACATGTAAGGGAAGGTCCCCAGCAGTGCAAGGTGCTGTGACTCGCCTCCTGCCAGCGTAAAGTGGACTCTGCCCCCAGGGACAGGAACTAACCAGGCAGGGCCTCTTCAGTCCCGACTTGTGAACCCTGATCAGTGTGACCAGAGCCAGGGTCAGAGAAACATGGAGTGAGTGGTGCCGGGGAGGGAGGAGCGGCTGCTGAGGGGGGCTGAGCCTGGGCACTAAGGGGGTCTCCAGCTTGCTCATGGTGGCGTACGTGGGTGGGACAGGGGAAGGGCTGGGGGAGGTGTGTGTGTGAGTTGCTAGGGGAGACCAGAGGAGAGGCTTGCTGGATGGAGGTGGGGTTGCTCTGTGTCAAAAGACAAGAGAGAGGGAACCCTCCCATCCCCACCTCAGGAGCTGTCTCTGCTTCCTTCCCAGGCCCAACACTGTCCAGCTGACGAGGATGGAATACGCCATGAAGTCCCTCAGCCTTCTCTACCCCAGGTCCCTCTCCAGGTGAGGAGAGCCAAGCATGGAAGGGAAGGGGAGCTACTGTGAGCTGTAGGGCAGACCTTCTTGAACTTCGATGGGCACATAAGTCACCTGGGTGTCTTATTCAAACGCAGGTGCTGATTCAGGAGGTCTGGAGTGGGACCCAAGATTTGCCCCTCCCACAAGCCCCCAGGAGATATTAATGCTGCTGTCTCTCCCCCCACAGTCCCCCATATCACACATTGAGTAGACAGAGGTAGATACTGCTTGATGCTTTCATTATTGATCTCATTTAAACCTCACCACAACTTTGGGAAGTGGGGATTATTATGCCAAATTAACAGATGGGGAAACCGAGGCACAGGGTGGGCTCTCTCAGTCACCTAGCAAATGGGTAGTGGAGTCAGGATTCGAACTTGGGTCTGCCCGACTCCAAAATCTAGGTTCACTGCACACCTTTTGTTCTACATCGTGTATCTGAGTTCAAAACTGTCTTATATTGACCTCAGCTTTGCCACTTCATCTCACATTACAGGTGAGAAGAATGAGGCTAAGAGAGGAAAGTGGTAATTGGGCAAATGTGGGGTAGTCTTCTATGACTGGCTACTTGTCATGGTCTGAAACCCAGCAGTGTCAATATCACTTGGGAACTCATTACATATATAAAATCTCAGAACCCACCCAGACCTACTGAATCAGAACCTGCATTTTAACAAGATCACCAGGGGAGTGACGTGTCCACTAAAGTTTAAGATGCACTGATCCAGGGACTCCCCTGGTGGCCCAGTGAGTAACACTCCGCACTCCCAATGCAGGGGGCATGGGTTCGATACCTGGTCGGGGAACTAGATGCCACATACATGCCAAAACTAAGAAGTCCACATGCTGCAACTAAAGATCCCGCATGCCACTACAAAGATCCCGCGTGCTGCAACTAAGACCTGGCTCAGCCAAAATAAATAAATAATTTTTTTTTTTTTTAAAAAGATGCACCAATCCAGCAGGCTTTTGAGGAAGACTCTCTAGAACAGGTTTGGTGGGTGGTAGGGGAGGAGAAATATGATGAGCTCAGCCTAGAGGACTGGGAGGTAAGTTACCCTGCTGTGCGTTGAGGGCTGGGAGGCATCAGACAGCTCATTCTGATGCTCCATATGGCCTCCAGGTACGTGGCAGTCAGCACCTCGGTGGTGACCCAGAAGCTGCTGTCACAGTCCAGCCCGGAGGCCCCCAGGGCCCGGCCCTGCAGAGTAAGCAATGCTGACCGGAGTGTGCGGAAGGGCATCATGACACACAGCCTTGAGGACCTCTGCCTCAAGGTAGGAATGGGCCTGCCTCTGCACAGCCCACCACGGGGACTTTGGCAGAGAGCTGGCCCCAACAGCTGCCTCTGCATCGTGAGCTAGGAGTTCAGCAGGGATGGAGTTCATGGCTTAGATGGTGAAAAGATTTCCTTTCTAATGGCAGCTCCAGTGGGCTTGTAGTGCCCACCTGGAATCCTGTCTGTCTGTTGACAGGGGGAGGGCAGTACATTACCATCTGATACTAACAATAGGTCAGTGGTATTTTTGGAGTCTATTTTTCTTACTGGAGGGACCCTTAGGTTCCCTTTTCCAGTAGTACTTAAACTTGTAGAATTGCCCAGACGTTGGAGTATTGAGTAAGATTTTAGAGATTCCCTTCCCTATCTCCTTCCCTTACCTTCATGCAGGGCAATTCTCCTTCAATCTGTCTCCTACATTGGCCTTCCATGCAAAGCTTTGTTAACAGCTGTGGAAGACTTTTTCAAACTATTGATTAGATAGGACTTCCCTGGTGGTCCAGTGGTTAAGACTTCCTGCTCCAATGCAGGAGGCACAGGTTCAATCCCTGGTTAGGGAACTAAGGTCCCGCATGTCCCTCGGCACAGTCAAAAAAAAAAAAGTAAAAACTATTGATCAGGTAAGCTTTCAGAGAGGAAACCAAGGACACGCAGCTCTTGTGGGTGGTAGTAACATTGGGCAAGAATGACACCCTTCCCTATTTCCATGCTCCCCCTACACTTGATTGTACACTCCCCCTACACTTGTCCTAATCCTTCCTTCTTATAAAGACACCTTTCCTTCTTACAAGTCATAGTGGATTATGGCCCACTCTAATGCCCTAATTTTAATGTAATTACTTTTTTAAAGACTCTATCTCCAAATATAGTCACACTCTGAGGTACTGGGATTAGGACTTCAACATATGAATTTGGGGGGGATACCATTCAGCCCATAATACATACAAATCAACTGAATAGAACTGAGAGTCCAAAAATAAATCCACGTATCTGTGCTCAGTTGATTTTTAACAGGATGCCAAGACTATTCAATGGAGAAAGAATAGTCTTTTCAACAAATATTCCTGAGACAATGGGCTATCCAAATGCAAAAGAATGAAGTTGGATCCCTCCCTCATACTACATATAAAATTAATTCAAAATAGATCAAAGACCTAAATGTAGAGCTAAAACTATAAAACTCTTAGAAGAAAACATAGGTATAAGTGTTCATAACCTTGGTTTCTTAGATATGGCACCAAAGCACAAGTAACCAAAGGGAAAAAAGTTGGACTTTATCAACATTAAAAACTTTTGTGCATCAAAGGACACGATCAAAAAAAAAGAAAAGATAACCCACAGAATGGGAGAAAATATTTGCTAATCACATATCTGATAAGGGTCTAGTATCAAGAATATATAAAGAACTCTTAAAACTCAGTAAAAAGATGATCCTTTTGAAAATGGGCAAAGAATCTGAGTAGATATTTCTGCAAAGAAGATGTACAAATGGCTGATAACACATGAAAAGATGCTCACCACCCTTAGTCATTAGGGAAATGCAAATCAAAAACACTTCATACCGCTAGAATGGCTAAAATAAAAGACAGACTAAAACAAGTGTTGGTGAGGATGTGGAGAAATTGCTGTTGGGAATGTAAAATCATGCAACAGCTTCAGAAAACAGTTTGGTATTTCCTTAAGAAGAGTAAACATAGTGTTATTATATGACTCAGCAATTCCAATCCTAGGTATATAGCCAGGAAAATTGAAAAGACATGTCACACAAAAATTTGTACATGAATGTGCATAGCAGCATTATTCATAATACTCAAAAAATAGAAACAACCCACATGTCCATCAATTGAAGAATGGATTAAAAATGTGGTATATCTATTTAGTAGAATATTATTCAGCCATAAGAAAGTAAAGAATCATGCTGCAACATAGAAGAACCTTGAAAACATGTTCGTGAAAGAAGCCAGTCTAAAAAGACCACACATTGTATGATTCCACTTATATGAAATGTCCAGCATAGACAGATCCACAGAGATGGACAGAAGAGGAGAGGTTGCCAAGGGCTAGGAAATGAGGAGTGACAGCTAATGGGGCTAGGTTTCTCTTTGGGGTAAAAATGGGGTTGAAAATGTTTTGAAATTATACAGTGGTGGTAGTTGCACAACTTTGTGAATATGCTAAAAACCACTGGATTGTAGACTTTAAAAGAGTGAATTTTATGGCATGCAAATTATATCACAATTAAAAGTTACATGTGTGACTCCCGTTATAATTTTTTAAGATTTATTTATTTTTTATTTTTATTTATTTATTTATTTTGGCTGTGTCGGGTCTTAGTTGTGGCCCATGGGATCTTCGTTGAGGCATAAGGGATCTTTCGTCATGGCGCGTGGGCTTCTCTCTAGTTGTGGCATGCGGGTTTTCTCTTATCTAGTTGTGGCGCGCGGGCTCCAGGGTATGTGGGCTCTACAGTATGCAGCACGCGGGCTCTAGTTGAGGTGCACAAGCTCAGTAGTTGTGGCATGCCGGCTTAGTTGCCCCGCGGCATGTGGGATCTTAGTTTCCTGACCAGGGATCGAACCTGCTTCCCCTGCATTGCAAGACAGATTCTTTACCACTGGACCACCAGGGAAGTCCCTCCCATTATATTTTTATTGGACAGCACTATTCTAGAATATTAACCATGAAGTCAGATACCAAGGGATACCATAATATAGGTTCTTTGGATGGTGATCCCACAGCAAGAGCCCTGGGTTCCAGTCCCATCCCATAAGTCCCGGCCCACTCGTGTGTGTCTGAGGTGTGCCAGCTGAGGTGTGTGATGTGGGTCTTCCCCATACCAGCTCTGTGGCTACGTGTGATGGCAGAAGCATCACTTACCTTATTCTCCAGGTCCAGGATACCCTGATGCTGGCAGACAAGCCTTTCTTCCTGGTGCTGGAGGAAGATGGCACAATTGTAGAGACAGAAGAGTATTTCCAATCCCTGACAGATGACACCGTGCTCATGGTCCTCCATAAGGGGCAGAAATGGCAGCCCCCATCAGAGCAGGTGACGTCCCACCTGTCAGGGAGAGTACTGGGAGCTTAGAAGAAATCCTTGAGGGGTGCCAACCACATGCTTGTCTTGATGCAGGGCACTAGGTACCAACTCTCCCTCTCCCGTAAGCCTGCCAAGAAGATTGATGTGGCCCAAGTAACCTTCGACCTGTACAAGGTGAACCCACAGGACTTCATTGGTTGCCTGAACGTGAAGGCGACTCTCTATGGCACATACTCCCTTTCCTATGATCTGCGCTGCTACGGCGCCAGGCGCATCATGAAGTGAGTGAATTGGGGTTAGCTGGGGACAGGCTGGGTACACTGCAATGGGAGAGGCGCTATCTTCTCCCATGCACCTCAGGCTTCTCGGAGCCTGGGCCTGGTGTTGATGCTGACAAAGTATGACAATTAGCATTTGTCTAGGACTTTATGGCTGAATTCATGTTTTAGTTTATTGTAGTATATGCCAAAGGGATACATATACTCCTGCTGGTGGAACCTGGATACATTTAGCTTTTCTAATTACCTTCCACTATAACAACTAATTATTTTTCACCTAAAGTAGTAAGTTTTCCTAAGTAGTCTTCTAATCTTTTGAAAAATGAACATGTGTCAAAAATTTTATTGAACTCAACTAGTGAGAGAACCAGCAAGAAGTTACAATCAGTTCAAAATCCCACCCACATATAGATCCAACAAGAATGCTGAGCTATTTATAAATACAAAATTGGATTTTTCCATGGGGGTGGGAGGGATGAAATAACTGTCCTTCCATAGAACAGAATTAATTTGTATGTCTGTGGACAATAGTCATTTGTATCATCTAATGAACTTTCAAAGAAACTTTTTACTTTACTTTTGAAAGTCTAATCAACTATCACAGGAAGCATGGGAATATGTTTAATCATAAGACAAGTACTGTTATGGTAGTGGTTTCCATATTCAGCTATTCCAGTGGTGCTCTAGAGAACTCTTACCTCATTAGGCAGATGTAGCCACTGAGGCAGAGACATCCAAGTAGTCGAAAACCACAAAGCTGGCCTCTTGCCAGTTACTTCTCACAGATGCTACTCCTCCCCAGTTGCTTCATTTAGTGGTTACTGAGCACTCTCTGTGTCCTGGCCCTACGCTAGGAGCTAGAGACACAGAGATAAATAAGATGTCAGAACAAGCTCCATGAGGGCAAGAATTGCTGTTGCCTCCAATACCTTGGTGAATGCTGGTACGTAGCAATAATTCAAATAATTGTACAAGGAATGAAGATACATATGATCCTCATTTTCAGGGGTTTCTGAGAAATTCTACTCCTTCCGGAGTTCTGCCAGAACGTGTGTAGCTAGAGCACACCAGACCTTCTTGGCTTTCCGAGTTTATTCTCTGCATTCCCAGTCTGCAGATGAGGGACCTGAGGCCGCGTGGTTCTGCCTGCCACAGATAACACTCAGCGGCAGGCTTGAGCCTCGTTCTATGGCAAGAAGTTCCCTTTTCCTCTTATACCAGATCATATACCCCTCTTGATCTGGGCTTGCTGCCAGCAGTTTGCAGATTGCAAAATCTAGAGCAAGAAGTTTCAGCCTTTAAACTCAGTCCGTCTAGGGGAAATGGGACCCTCAGACCTAAACATAGTAGGCATATTGGTCCCAAAAGAAAAACAAAAAACAACAGCAAGCTGGAATCAGTGGAATGACTTAGTGGCGTCAGCAAGTGTTTTTTCTTTAATGGTGGTAAAATACACATACCGTAAAATTTACCATTTTAACCACTTTTTTTTAAGTATAAAATTCAGTGACGTTAAGTACATTCACAGTGTTGTGCAACAGTTACTTGTAAATCTATTTCCAGAACTTTTTCATCATCCCAAACTGTAACTCTGTACCCATTAAACACTAACTCTCCACACCCCCTTCCCCCAGCCCTGCTAACCTCTGTCCTACTTCCTGTCTCCATTAATTTTCCTATTCTAGGCAACTCATGTAGGTATAATCATACAATACTTGCCCTTTTGTGTCTGGTTTATTTTACTTAGCATAATGTTTTCAAAGTTCATCCATATTGTAGCATGTGTCAGAATTTCATTCCTATTCATGTCCAGACAGCTGGTTTGAAGCCTCAGTTCTCTAATTTGAGAAATGGGTATACTTCTCAGGTTTCACCTTTAAATTTTTTAAGTATTTTCATATACAGATGTTTATGATTCTAATTGTCTTCCTGTCCCCCTCCACCTCAGCCATAACATAAGTTCATTTACTGAATGAAGGTTAATAGAAGACAAGTTTTAATATCAGCCAGAAAGAATTTATTTTCCTTTTGTTTTCTTCTCCCTGAACCCTCCTAGGACTAGACACCCCTAGTGACCCTCACCTATCTCTTTCAAACAGATCTGGATAAGAATTTGGTTAAAGTAGTCAAGCATTCAACCAGCTAGTCTTGACCCTACGTTTCCCCTTCTCTTCTACATATCAGGTCCTGTGTTAAGTGATTTATGTTATTTCATCCTCCTAACCCTGTGTGGGATCAAAATGGTATGATCTCACTTTACAGATGAGGGTGCCGAAGCTCAGAGCTATAGAAGTTTGCCAAGGTTGCCACAGCTAATGAAACTGAATTAGAACTCAGGCCTGTCTGACTGGAGTTCTGTCCTCAGTACACTGCAACACCAGACATGGAGATCTTCACGTCCAGCACTCTGAAAATTAGCTAGACTACAAATGACTTGGAAACACTTCTGTCTAGAACAGAGGTTGTGAAGGGCAGAGTCATGTGACAGAGATCAGTCTGGCTGGCCCCAAGTAGCATTAGAAAAATAAAAGGCCTTGTTAAATGAGCTTGAATTTTGCATGAGAAGAGGGAGGTTGTGGATGTCTCAGTTAAGGTACGATTGCAGGTAACACTGTAGACCCTGTCCCATTTGCTGAGGGAGGGCAGCATCTGTTCTGTTTGCACACCACTCTACAGTTTATGAAGTTATGAACGCGGCGTGGGGGAGCAGGCATTTAGGGGGAGGAGGAAGGGGCTTTCTTTGTGTTTTGACCCTAGTGCCTTCTCATCCCACCCAGAGAAGCTCTCCGCTGGGCCCTCTTCAGCACGCAGGCCGCAGGCCACGTGCTGCTCGGCACCTCCCGTTACCTGCAGCAGCTCCTGGATGCCACAGAGGGAGGGCAGCCCTCCAAGAGCAAAGCCCCATCCCTCATCCCGACCTGTCTGAAGATACTGCAATGAAAGTCCAGCCAAGGACTAGACCGGGGACCCCATGCTCAGCTGGTAGCACCCACAAGCCTGGCAGCTAGAGAGCTTCTTACCTTCCCAACACCTCCCTCAGCCCCACAGGAACATGAATGATGAAGCAGGGGGAAGGGCCGGAAACCTGGCCTGGGCTGGCCAAAGGAGAACTGAGGGCTCTTGGCCTGGCCCGGCTCCTTCCTGCCCCAGGTAGCTTCGCGGGCCAAGACTGGTCACCAGCAGGCTATGGCAGGAAGGCTGCCCCTCAGCAACCTGTCTTCACGTGCTACACTTTCATTACACTGCCTACCTCCTGGCCTCCTGTCCCAAATGCTTCTGAGTGAATTGTCAACCCACTCGTGTATGATACTAGAGAGTTCGCAATAAATTATTTATGCTGATACATTTTCTTTGCTTCTGTTCTTTGCGAGCTGAGGGTGGGGTTCTATCTGGAAAGTTGGTAAGGTCTAAGGGAAGAGAGAACTCTGTTGTCAAACCATTCTCCATAATGTGGGGTTATAGGAAACAGCACTTTTTCTACCAAAAAAACAAACAACAAAAAAAATTACAATTAATTCTGAAACTAATGTCTGCTTAATCTGAGGCTTGAGCAGATCATGTAATGAATATGGTAAATGACAATTTCCAAAATAAGTTTGCCTACCAGAAGGACTTTGGGAACACAAAAGACCCAGAATTGCCAAAGCAATCCTGAGGAAAAAGAACAAAGCTGGAGGCATAACCCTCCCAGACTTCAGACAATACTACAAAGCTACAGTAATCAAAACAGCATGGTATTGGCACAGAAATAGACATATGGATCAATGGAAGGAAATAGAGAGCACAGAAATAAACCCATACCTACAGTCAATTAATCTTCGACAAAGCGGGTAAGAATATACAATGGAGAAAAGACAGTCTCTTCAATAAGTGGTGCTGGGAAAACTGAACAGCTCCATATAAAAGAATGAAATGAGAACATTCTCTACTACCATATACGAAAGTAAACTCAAAATGAATTAAAGACCTAAATGTAAGACTGGATACTATAAAACTCCTAGAGGAGAACAGAGGCAGAACATTCTTTGACATAAATCGCAGCAATATTTATTTTGGATCTGTCTCCTAGAATAATGGAAATAAATGCAAAAATAAACAAATGCAACCTAAATAAACTCAAAAGCTTTTGCACAGCAAAGGAAACCATAAGCAAAATGAAAAGACAACCTCCAGAGTGGGAGAAAATATTTGCAAAAGATGCAACTGACAAGGGCTTAATTTCCAAAATATAAAAACAGCTTATATAGCTCAGTATCAAAAAAAGCAAACCACCCAATCAAAAAATGGGCAGAAGACCTAAATAGACATCTCTCCAAAGAAGACATATAGATGGCCAGTAGGCACATGAAAAGATGCTCAACATTGCTAATTATTAGAGAAGTGCAAATCAAAACTACAATGAGGTATCACGTCACACCAGTCAGAATGGCCATCATCAAAAAGTCTACAAATAATAAATGCTAGAGAGGGTGTGGAGAAAAAGAACCCTCCTACACTGTTGGTGGGAATGGAAATTGTGCAGCCACTATGGAGAACAGTATGGGGGTCCCTAAAAAACTAAAGATAAAGCTGCTATATGATCCAGCAATCCCACTTCTGGCCATATATCTGGAAAAGACAAAAACTCTAATTCAAAAAGAAATGTGCCCCCCAATGCTCATAGCAGCACTACTTACAATAGCCAAGATATGGAAGCAACTTAAGTGTCCATCAACAGATGAATGGGTGAAGAAGATGTGGTACATATATACAATGGACTAGTACTCAGCCATAAAAAAGAATGAAATAATGCCATTTGCAGCAACATGGATGGACCTAGAGATGATCACAAAATGTGAAGCAAGTCAGACAGAGAAAGACAAATATCATATGATATCACTTCTATGTGGAATCTAGAAACATGATATAAATGAACTTATTTAGAAAACGGAAACAGACCCACAGACATAGAAAACAAACTTACGGTTACCGAAGGGGAAGGCGGAGAGGGGGACAAATTAGGAGCTTGGGATTAACAGATACACACTACTATATATAAAGTAGGGGGGGCTTCCCTGGTGGCGCAGTGGTGGAGAGTCTGCTTGCTGATGCAGGGGACACGGGTTTGTGCCCCGGTCCGGGAGGACCCCACATGCCGCGGAGCGGCTGGGCCCATGAGCCATGGCCGCTGGGCCTGCGCGTCCGGAGACTGTGCTCCGCAACGGGAGAGGCCACAGCAGTGAGAGGCCTGCGTACCGCCAAAAAAAAAAAAAAAAAAGGTAAACAAGGTCCTACTGTATAGCGCAGGGAACTATATTCAATATCTTGTAATAACCTACAATGGAAAAGAATCTGAAAAAGAATATATATATATGTATAACTGAATCACTTTGCTGTACACCAGAAACTAACCCAACACTGTAAATCAACTATACCTCAATTTAAAAAAAAAAAAGAAGGGCTTTAATAGGGATTATGGGATTAAGGCACTCTTCCAGTTTCTCAATGTCACATTTTAGTACAACCTTTTAAGTGTGTAGGTGGGAAAGTACTAGTCAAGCTGTAATGCAACTCTCCTCCGAAGCCTTCCCTAGCTTGCTAGACAGCCCTCCTTTCGTGTTCAGAACTCTTAATCTTAGGATTTCGAAATGAGCCGTTAGGTAGCCACAAAGTATTAGGTCATCAGTGTGAGCTGGCATTTTTCAATATCAAGCAACTCAAACAAGACAAGCATGAAAGGCTAGGTTTGTAGGAGACTGTGCTTTGGTCTGTGCCTCTCAGATTCAAATATGTGTCATTTCTGACTAATTATAAAGGCTACTTGGGTTTATTAAATACTAAGACAAAGGCCTATGTTACCAAAGTTAAAGTCTGGAGGGTTATTTCTGGCAGCTGACCCATACCCTACAGCCATGTGTGGAAGGAGCTGCCAGAGCTAGCAAGGAACATTTCCATTCTGGGCTTTCCTGCTCTTGCAGCTATGGCTGGAGGCCTGGCTCAGTGCTGTCCTGGGTCCATGGGGTAGGCCTTCTGGTACGAAGGCATGATGTTTACGTCAGCACAGAAGCTATTCCCATTCAACTCTTGCTGAGGCTGTGGCCTACCTGCTCTTCTTGTGAAGTTAGTCATACACTGAGTTGGGCTGGGGTGGTTGAAACTTGGCATTTGTCCCAACTTGCCGTCCTCCTGATATTCTGAGTTTCACATGTGAGTCTTGAGTGGCTGATCACTGTCTCTTGGCACTGAGCCCTCCCAGCCTAGGGATAATTAGGTTTCTTCCTTTTCTTCTGGAAGCTTGGAGATTAATGGAGTCACACCAGCTGTGGGCAGTGAACAGGAGAGGGCAGGCTTTGCTGAGGCTGGGGCCTGTGGAGGGAAAATTCCAAAGAGCAAGGGGGCTCAAGCCTTGGCAGGGCCAGGGGCCAGTCCAAGTGGGGGAATGGCCCTTCCTGGGGCCAAGCGTGGCCAGCGGTGAAGTCTGCTGCCGGTAAGGTAGGCTGTGTCCTGCCCCTCGGCCTCCGCCTTTCCATCTTTGCTCAAGCTGCAAATTATGAACGCACCTTTCAGAAGAGAGGTTCCAAAATACCGTGGGGCCTTAGGACACAGCACAGTAATGTCCAAGCCCAAAGCAAGATAAAATGACTTGCATTCTTGCTAAATTTCTTGCCAGTCCTGTCTGAATTTGTGCACATTTAAAAATTGACTTTTGGGACTTCCCTGGTTGGTCCAGAGGTTAAGACTCCACGCTCCCAATGCAGGGGGCCCGGGTTAGATCCCTGGTCAGGGAACTGGATCCCACATGCTGCAACTAAAACTCCTGCATGCTGCAACTAAGACCCAGCAAGACCAAGTAAGTAAATATATATATATCTTTTTAAATTGACTATTTAAACCTTTGAATTAAAACCAATTAAGTTTACTGAGGTATAATTTACATACAATAAAATCTACCCTTTTAAGGTATATAGTTCAATAAGGTTTGGCAAATTTATACAGATATGTAACCACTAGTTCCAGTACACCAAAAATTTCCCTTCTTCCCCTTTCTAGTCGATTCTCATTCCCTCAACCACTCCAGCCCTTGTCAACCACTGACTTTTCTAAAATGTCATGTAACTAAAATCACACAGTCTTTTAAAAATTTTATTTCTACTTATTTTCATTATTTAAAAAAATTTTTATGAACCATAGTCTTTTATATCTGGCTTAGTTTTTTTTTTTGGCCGCACCATGCAGCATGCAGGATCTTAGTTCCCCAACCAGGGATCGAACCCACACCCCCTGCAGTAGAAGCACAAGTCTTTTTTTTTTTTTTTTTTGGTGAGTAATTTATTTTATTTTATTTTTTGTTTCTGCTTTATAACAAAGTGAATCAGTTATACATACACATGTGTTCCCATATCTCTTCAAGACCTCTTGTGTCTCCCTCCCTCCCACCCTCCCTATCCCACCCCTCCAGGCGGTCACAAAGCACCGAGAAGCACGAGTCTTAACCACTGGACCACCAGGGAAGTCCCTTTTTTTTGGGGGGGGTGGTCTGGCTTATATTTTTAAACTAGGGCTCCATGTGTGTCTGAAGAAGAGATATATCAATGAGGTTAAAAATTTAAGCAGTTCTAAAGGGTAAAAATAATTATTCACGTTCTGACTTCTGATTCCTTTTCTGGAAGCAATCAACATCTCATTTGTGTATGTCCTTTCAGAAATGCAGAAATATTTAAATATAATAAATATATGTAAATCACACGCATGCACGTATATGCATATTCTAGTCACACTGTTCTTCACTGTGTTGTTTTTCGATTTAATATATTCTGGAGATGGATTCACATTACCACATGTAGACCCCCACACATTCTTCAATTAATGGCTGCATATGTATGTGCTACAATTAATTTAGCCATTCCTCTGTTGACAGATGTTGGTTTACCTGCAGTCTTTCACTAATGCAAACAACGAATTGAAAGTTATAGTGCTCTTAGTAAACAAAATAATACACAGGTTGCATGTAACTTTTCCATAGTTGTAATTACAAGATAGAGCCCATTTTGCTTTTTGCTTTTTTTGCACTTACCTTCTTTTTCCTGTTGCCCGCGCCCTCTCCTCCCACCCACACCTTCCCCCCCTGGTGAATTTCTGAGTTCTTCACAGTCTGTCAATCACAACTCCTGCTGGGGAGCTTTCTCAGATTTCAGCGGGCTCCTGGGCTCCTCACTCTTCGCTCTCTCAGCATCTCCACAGCTTTTCGCCAAGGTGGGTTGTGCTGCTGTGATCTTAAAGGTGAACTTCTTGTGGTTGGGGCCGAGTCTCGTTAATCTGTTTGCAGTTCACAGATGCCAAGGCCTTGCGTAGAGTTAGCATTCAAAAAATGATGACTGGGTGATTAATAAGATTTATTTCCTTTATAGATCTAATCAAGGGACGATTTGTTTCCGGCTTTGAGATTTGTTTTGGGTTTGCTGTTATAGATAGTGGTGCAGTGAACGTCTTTCTGCCTCTGGCCTTTTCTCCTTTTGGATTTTGCACCAGGCTGTGTTCCTCAAAGCAAGTTCACTGTACCAACGAGTGTGGATTTTTTTTTTCTTTTCCAGTTTGCCTTACAAAATTGTGCGCAATGGCGGTTTTGTTTGTTTGTTTTGTTTTGTTTTTTGCGGTACGCGGGCCTCTCACTGTTGTGGCCTCTCCCGTTGCGGAGCACAGGCTCCGGACGCGCAGGCTCAGCGGCCGTGGCTCAGGGGCCCAGCCGCTCCGCGGCATGTGGGATCTTCCCGGGGGGCACGAAGCCGTGTCCCCTGCATCGGCAGGCGTACTCTCAACCACTGCGCCACCAGGGAAGCCCTGGCGGGTTTTTTTTTTTTTTTGAAGTCAGAAGGCTCCTAAGAATTGCAATGATGATCAGAAAACCTGGCTTTGTCCTAAGACAGGTCCTCTGACCCCCAGTAAATTCCTCCTCTGCTCCGTGACTCGCTTTCCCCAAAAGCACAGACGAGAATTTGTTCACCTCGTTCCTGGGCAAAGGCAAAACTCCGCCTTCTCACAGATCTGAGCCTCGCTATTCCGATTGACAGTCAATCTGACCAATCGGCGCGCTGTGGGGCACCTCCGAGGAGCCCTTCCGGACACATGCGCACTGTCCTCGCTCCGGAGATGGGCGGCTGTCATGTTTTGGGCCAGGTCTGGGGTGGCTGGCGGCGGGGTCCGGGGGTCCGCGCAGCGCGCACAGCCTCAAGCTTTGGCACCGAGGCCCGGTGATTAGAAACCCCCGCCCTCCTTTGTGTAGGAGGGAGGTTGGGGCCGGGGGAGGGTGTGTGCGGGATCTGGAGTTAGGCAGATATGGGTTCTAATCCACCTCTGCTGTGTGATCCTAAACTGGTCAGTAGACCTCTCTGAGCCTCAGTTCTCTCTTCTGTACAGTGGGGCCAGTCGAACCTAACATTTCGGGAAACTCAACCTAGGCTTTCTAAAGCATTAGTAGGAAGCCGCAGCATTTAGGAAGAGGTGTGTGGAGATAAGAATGGGCGGCAATGATTCTCCTGTTGCTTACCTAACCTTTTCCAGGCATCAGCAGCAACGTCGAGGCTCCAGCAAACGGTCGGGGCCCCTGGATGACCAGCCTTTCTCGGGGCTGCTGCGGCCAGAGAACGTCAGTAGGGAGGAGCTGGTTGATGTGCTGAGGGCAGCTGTGGTGGATCAGAAAGGTGAGGGGTGGGAGGGACGGCTGCAGGGAGACCCAGAAGGGGAGGAGTCTTCACCTGAGCCTTCTGAGCATCTGGCTGGGTTCCCTACTAAAGCCTGTGGGATCAAATCCTGGTTCTGCCTCCCACCAGCCATAGGAGCTGGGACCAGACACATAACCTCTCTGTGCCTCAGCATCATGGGGATAGGGCTGTGGGGTGGGAAAGTGTAAATAACTAGAGAGCTTTGCACTAGTAGGCTCTCTGTAAAGGAAATTGCTGTAATAAAAGGTTTATTGAGGGGCAAAACACAGGCTTCGGAGCCATATGTAGGCTCTGTAATCAGCTTGCTGTGTGGCTTTAGGAGAATAATTTCTCTGAGCCTCAGTCTCCGGTGATTTTTAAATTTTCTCAGCTATTTATTGAGCATAGGTTATGTTCCAGGCACTGTTCTAGACATGGCTATATAGTGCTGAACAAAATAAATGTGGTTTCCGCCTTCAGGGAGCCAACATTTTAGCGGGAGAAATTGATTAACCAGAAAATAAATGAAAAACGTACTTACTAGTGATCAGTGCTATGAATAAAACAGCCATGATGAGGAACTGCAGGAAGGGAGCAGACATTAGATTGGAGACTCGGGCCTCTTTGTGATGGTGACATTTGAGCCACGATGATATGAAGGAAGCAGCCACGTGAAAATCTGAGAGAGAGGAAACAGCAAGCGCAAGGGCCCTGACGTGGCAGGCAGCCAGCTTAGCATATGCAAGGTTCAGAGAGTTCAGCCTGATAACTCATGTATGAGAGTTGTACTGGGACCACACGATAATACGAATTGAGAAAGTGCTTTGTAAACTGCATTTGCTGTTGATGATGTTTATGTATTATACGTTTCAGGACCTCTGGTGACATTGAACAAGCCACTGGGCCTGCCAGTGACAGGTATGTGCAGGGGAAAGAGATGCAATGAAAGGGGTTTTGATGTCTCTGAGGGGACGAAATAGTGAAGAGAAAGGAAAGGTGGGATAAAGTTGCCTCTGGGAGCAACTTGTACTCTTCCTTTTATTTCCCCCAGGAAAACCAGGAGAGCTGACGTTGCTCTCAGTGCTCCCGGAGCTGAGCCAGTCCCTGGGGCTCGGGGAGCGGGAGCTCCAGGTTGTCCGAGCATCTGGGAAGTAAGTGGTGGGGGTGAGAGGAAGGTAGAAGGACAGGCATCCATCTGCGGTGGGGGCATAACTACTTGGGAATAAACTGAGGCATTTTCCTTGGGCTGGTTTGGGATCACAGAGGTAGGATACAAGGAAAAGGAGGAGGAAGTGGATAGATCTGGGTTCAAATCCTTATGCATAAACTGTGATCTTAGCTATCACTGAGCCTCAGTTTCTTTAATCATAAAATAGAGCTAATAATATCTATGCTCAGTGTGCAGTCACTTCTCTAATTCCGTATTCATGGCAGGTATTGTCAACTGATCTGTGATATTCTTTCCTCTAATTGCCATCTATTAGAGATGGTGCTTGAGATGAAATGTTTCTGCAGTTCCACAAACTCATGAGCTTGCTTGTGGGGAATTTAATTATTTAATAGCTAATATATATAAAGTTCCTAGTACAGTGCCTAGCACATGGTAGACACTCAACAGTTGGTGGTAATTGTTATGATGTTTGGCTCTGAGCTCCCTGGGAGCCAGAGCAAAATGAGGAACACATTTAAGCAATGTACTCTTATCACACACGGGGAAGACTTACTTGTTTCTCAAGAGGAGGTCTGCGTCATAGTCCTGATGTTACTGTTTGGTCTTAGGCAGGTCAGGTGTTCCTTTCTAGGGGTCTCTTTTTTTTTTTTTTTGGTTGTGCCAAGCGGCATACAGGATCTTAGTTCCCCAACCAGGTATTGAACCCGCACCTCCAGCACTGGAAGTGCAGAGTCTTAACCACTGGAACGCCAGGAAAGTCCGGGGTCTCCTTTCTGTGTGGGTGAGCCCAGGGGATTTTAACTTTTGTGATTTGTCTCCTTCCTCCAGGGAAACCTCTGGGCTTGTACTCCTCTCCAGTTGTCCCCAGACAGCAAGCCACCTCCAGAAGTTCTTCACTCACTCGCAGAGAGCCAGGAGACCCACAGTCACCTACTGGTGAGAGGGGCTGGGAGGCTCCCAGGGCAATGGACAGGTCCCAGCAAAAGCCACTGCGTGACTTCCTCTTGCCTCTTTCTCAGTGCTGTCACTGATGGGATCCCAGCTACTTCTGAGGGGAAGATCCAAGCAGCTCTGAAACTGGAACACATTGATGGGGTCAATCTTGTGAGTCAGGGTCTAGGTGGGGAGGAGGAGCGGTCCTTCCAGACATATTACCCCTACAGGGTATAGACGTGGGGTGACTGGCCCTCCAGACCCCTAATACAGGCGAGTGACGACTGCCTATACTGTGGCCCTGTCCTGAGTCTGTTGGGAGCAAGGAGAGTCTGCGGGTAGTTCCCAGGTGTGTGTGAAGCTTGTTCATTCTTGGGGGCTGCCACCACAGGTAGTTCCAGTGAAGTCCCCATCCCGAAAGGACATCTTGGAAGGTGTCAAGAGGACCCTCAGCTACTTCCGTGTGGTGGCCATGGGCTCTGGCTGTGCCCTGGTCCAGCTGCAGCCACTGACAGGTGGGTCTGGAGCCCCAGCCAGACTTGACAAATGGTATTTGGCTGGAGGAGGCAGGAGGTGGGAGGGTGGTGGTAGTTTTAGTGGCAGCCTGGGGAGCATCTGATGGACTGTAAGGATGTATGTGACCAGCTCCACCTGGAGGGGCAGTGCTTCTCCTATCAGTCTGATGGTCACCCCTCTGCAGCTCACCTGTTTTTTCTCTTAGTTATCGATCTCAACGTCTTCTCTTTACCTTTGATGTTCTGTAGTTTCACTATGGTGATTCCAGGTTTGTGGGTTAGTTTTATTTATCTTGCTTGGGATTCACTGTGTTTCCTGAGTCTGAAGATTAATCTCTTTCATCCATCCTGGAAAGTTCCCTTTTCAAATGTGCCTCTTGCATCCTTCCTTTTGAATGCCTGATAGACGTTTGACTTTCTCATTCTACTGCTGTGTCTCAACTTTTCTTTCACATTTTTCATGTCTTTATCTCTGCTGCTTTCTGGGTAATCTTTAGATCTACCTTCCAGTTGAGTAATTTTCTCTTCCGCTGGATCTAACCTGCCAGTTTAACCTACCCATTGATTGTATTTTTCACTTCTAGAAGTTCTAGTTGGTTTTTTTTTTTTAGTTGGTTCTTTTACAAATACAAATGGCCTTCCAAAAAATAAGGTATCTGGTTTTTTCTCATATTACTTGTTCTTTTTTGTCTTTAGTCATTTAAAACATATTTATGTTGTGTTTCTATAATTCCATTGTCTGAGATTCTGAGGGTCTAACCCTGTTGTGTTTCCTGCAGACTCTCTCCCCTTGGTGGATTGTTTCCTTCTTCTTCTGTGATTCAGGATTGTGAATTCAGGTTGAGCTGGGCTTTTATCAGTGGAAATCCTTTATTGCCTCATTGGAGGTGGTGACTTCAGGAGAGGTTCTGCCTTTGCTTCTGCTGAGTGCCCCATGTCACTGCTTCAGGACCTAAATATTAATGTCTCAGTTGGAAGTTCACAGTTCATGCACGTGGTATTAGAGCCCCAAACCTGTGTGAGAGCAGCTCAGTTCATAGCAGCAGTTCATGGTTGTGAATTCTTTTTTCTTCCCCTCATCCAGACCTAAGGTTCTCGTCTCCCTTCCTTGGCGGCTGGCTTTTTCTCCTGGTCCATCCTGTCAATGAAGATGTAGCCTCTCTGATTTCATTTGGGCACCAAGACCTCACCCCTGGCCCCTTGTAGCTACTTAAACCCAAGCCCCCTGCATCCCAAGATTGGCAGTACCCTGGAATAGGTGAAACGTTGGCTTCCCTGTGCTCTGGATTTGTTTTCCTTTTGCATCTTCGTCTGGGGGACCTTACTTTCCTCTGTGCCCAGCTGTGTATTTAGAAGGATGATCATTAAAGTTTTCCAGTGTTTCTAAGTGGTTTATAAGAAGTGGATTTTTAGATTATCCAGTCCAGCATATTGCCAGACGTGAAAGCAGAGGACAGCTCCTGGGTTTGAATCCCAGCTTACGGTGGGCCAGTCACTTCTTTTTGAGCTTCGGTTTTCCTGTCTATAAGGTGGGAATGATGATAGAACCCACCTTATAGGGTTGTCAGGAGGATTAATAAGTTAACTTATGTGAACAATTTTGTACCATTTAAGTTTCCCCAAAACCAGTTCAAATTGGTGTAATCTAAAAGGGGAAGTTATTGGCTCAAGTAACTCAAAGTTCAGGCCTGGCTGCATCCGGAGGCTCAGAGGACATCATCAAGAAGCTGTTTCTCACTTTCTTTTCACCTCCTGCCCGCTGGCTTCTACCTCCCACAGGCTCTCCCCGTGGGGGCAGAGATGGCAGGCGCTTCAGCAGCCCCAGGCTCACCCCCCAGCGGGAAAGAGCGTTCTTTATTCCCAGTAGCTTCCCAGTAAATTCAGTGTTGCCCCTCTTCATGGACGAATCCCGCAGGGCCGGTGGACTGACAGCTCTGACTGTCCTGACCTGGTCATGCACCCCTCTCCACTGGCAGGGGTGGTAGCATTCACCTCTCTGAAACCACACCATCTGAGAATGGGGGTGGCATCTCCCCAGAGGAAAGGGGAGGGGCAATACCGGGTGGACAGAAAGAGCCGCTGCCTGCCATCTGTCCTGTCTCTCTTGTCTTCTAGCGTTTCCCAGCCAGCTACAGGCGCACATGGCACTACAGCTCTGCCCTCTGCTCGGGGACCACATGTACTCTGCCCGTGTGGCCACTGTTCTGGGCCAGCGCTTTCTGCTGCCTGCTGAGAGCACCAGGCCCCAAAGACAGGTACCAAAGCCCACCTGCCGGCTACCTTTTGGGGTGGGCTGGGGGTGGGGGTGGAGAGCATCTCCAGACATTAGCTATGCAGCTTGGGCTTCCATAGCTCCCTGTAGCCCTGTCCTGCTCTGTGGCCCTGAGCAAATGAAACCCCCTCTCTTGGGTCTCTTTCTGCCCATCTGTTCAATAAGGAAGTCGAACTGGCTGATTTCTAAAGGCCCTGCTAAGTCTGCCATTCTTTTTGGTGTAAGGGGTAAAAGAGGTTGTGTGTGTCTATTTGGGTAACTCTGTCTGCTCTAACAGAATAACCTCAAGTACCAGAGCCTTAACACAATAACTTCCTTCCGTGTTAAGTCCAATTAATGGCGGTAGGGTAGAGATGGGCTTGCTCCTGCATGGGTCACTCAGGGACCCAGGCTGTTGCTATCCAGCCAGCGGAGGAGGAGACAGGGCAGGTTCACGGGGGAGGTTTTCTTGGGCCAGATCTGGAAGCGGGATACATGCTCACACTCCTGTGGCATTCAGTGGGGCTCAATCACACGGCCTCACCAACCTGCAGGAGGGGCTGGGGAATGTAGTTTCGCTGAATGCCCAGGAAACTGATTCGGTGACCCCCTAGCTGGTCTCTGCCCGTAGTGTGTGTGTGAGTGTGTACATGTGTACGTGTAGAGAGGCATGCAGAACACGGACGCAGAGGAAGGAGGAAGTACTTGCCTCACTCCCATTTTGCTTAGAGCTCACCTGGCTGAATGCTGACATGTCTCTCCCACCCCAGGTCCTGGATGAAGCCCTCCTCCGCCGCCTCCACCTGACCCCCTCCCAGGCTGCCCAGCTGCCCCTGCACCTCCACCTGCATTGTCTCTACCTCCCAGGTGCCAGGCCCAGGGACCCACCCATCAAGCTTCTGGCACCTTTGCCCTCTTATTTCTCCAGGACCCTGCATTGCCTGGGGCTCCACTACCAATAGTCCTTCTGTTCCTGCTGGAAAGCAGTGGGGGTTGGAGGGCGGATGGGCTGCAGTCAGGCCCGAGGAGAGTGAGGTCAGTGCTCAACACGCAGAAGGCCATAGTGTAAGATCCTCTGTAGTTGGACAAACTTAAGATCACATCCTAAGGCCACTTGCTGAGTGGTGTTGGGCAAATGACTTCACCTCTCTGGACCTGAGATAATAAAAGTACCTACCCTCATAGTATCGTTTTCAGGATTTGCTGAGAAAGAAAATGTTTATCATGGACCGTGGTTTCTGCTGAGTTCAGTATGTGGTCTTTATATTTGGCTGTTTCTGGCCCAATTCTAGCTGAGAGAAAATGTTAGGTTTTAAAAAAAAATTGTGGTAAAATACACCTAATAAAATTTACCATCTTAACCATTTTTAAGTGTACAGTTCAGTGGCATTAAGGACATTCACACTGTCGTGCAGCCATCACTACCATCCATCTCCAGAACTTTCTCACCTTCCCAAACTGAAACTCTCCCCATTAAACACCAACTCCCCCTCCCCCACCCCTCCCAGCCCCAGTTGCCACCATTCTGTCATCTGTCTCTATGTATTTGACTACTCATTTAAGTGAAGATGTTAGATCTTTCACTTTAAAAAACCGTGAAATATATGAAACATACAGAGTGCATAAAACATCTCTGTGATTTAAAGAATAACTCTAAGGTGACACCCACATAACCACCACTCGGCACAAAACTGAAGCATCCCTTCTCCTATCCTAGACAACAGCAGCTCTCAACCCTGGCCCGACATGAGAACCCCCTACCCTGCCCACTCAGAAAGCCATGCCTCCCATGACTGCACCCCCAAGATGCTGGTTTCACCAGTCTGGAATGGAGACCCTGGCATCAGATCTTTTTTAAAAGCTCTGGAATGGGTACTGTTGCTCAGTCAAGGTTGGAAACCACTGCCCAGACTTGGGAGAATTCTTTGTTTGTTTTTTAGAGTTTTACCACGTACACATGCATCCTTAAACAATATATTTCCTTTTGCCCTGTTTCTGAAGTTTCTGTTGGAATGGAATTGTGCTGCATATATCCTTTTGAGACTTGTTCTCGCTCTACCCTGTGAAATGCATCCGTTGTGTGGCGCGGAGTTGGAATGTCAGAGCTTGCAGTCTACCCATCTGACTGTTAATGGACACTTAGGTCGTCAGCTGTTACCACAGTGCTGCTGTGAGCCCACCTGTACGCATCTCCTGGTTCAGCTGTGCAAGAATGGATTCATAAATATACAGAATTTATGTATCTTCATTTGACTAGTGTGTTAGTTTCCTAGGGCTGCTGCTGCAACAAATTACCACAACCTGAGTGGCCTAAAGCAACAGAAATGGATTCTCTCCCAGTTCTGGAGGCCATAAGTCCAAAATCAAGGTGTCAGCAGGGCTGTGCTCTCCCTGAAGGTTCTAGGTGAGAATCCTTCCTTGCCTCTTGCTGGCTTGTGGCTGCATCACACCAGCCTCTGCCTGTCTCCACATGGCCTTCTCCTCGTTTGTCTTCTCTTGTCTCTTGTAAGGACACTTGTCATTGGATTTAGGCCCCATCTGGATAATCCAGGATGATCTCATCTAAAAATCTTTAACGTACTTACATCTACAAAGACCCTTTTTTCCAAATAAAGTCATATTCACAGGTTCCAGGAAGACATACCAATGTTCAACCCATTACAATTAAGAAATACCAAACTTTTTCAGATGGGTGTAGCTTTTTGGATATTTCCTTTTTAGGTGACCTTGGCCCCTTGCAGAGGAAGGGAGAGACCCACTTCATCTGGAGAAGGGCTGGGTCCACTCTTCTGCTGTGTCTCCTGCTGTAAATCTTGTGCCCATTAGATGTCATTCTGCTGCCAGCCCAGCTCCTCTGGGCCTGGGGACTGGGGAGACCCGCAGGGCTCAGCAGTCGTGGTAATGTGTCCCAGCCTTCTGCTCACTGCCACATGATCTTGGGCAAGCCATGTCTCCTAGTTCAGACTCAGTTTCCTCATCTGTAACATGAGACTTATCCTCCCACCCCGAGATCAGAGATGCCAGGGGAGTCCCTGGACAGGATGCCTCATGTCTGTCACTGGATGGGAATTCTGGGCCTTGCTTTGTGGAGGAGTTGCTGATTGGCCTCTAGCTCTTGTTCTGGACCTTGGGGTACAGAGCCGCACCCTACTCTCTCTTCACCCTCTAAGAGAAAAGGAGCCAAGCCTCAAATACTTCATTTGCTTTTTTACTTGGTGCTGCGTCCAGGATAAGGGCAGTGACGATCGAAGCAAGGACTTCTGTAGCCACACGTCCCTCATGCCTCCCAGACCCTGGTGTGCACTGATAAGGGGCAGGGGTCCCGGAAGGCTCAGTGTCGCCATGAGGCATGTCTCAGCCTTGGGTTTGTCGCAGAGTCTGGCCTTGAAGTTGCCTTTGGCCTTGATCTTCCTACGGGTGCTAGGAAGATTTCCAACTTCAAAGCGTTGAGACCACAAGTTACTTCCAAGTGGGGGACCATGAAAGCACTGGGGAGCAAGAGCCTCGGTGTGAAAGGAGGAGAGAAGATCAGGAATCTGTTCAGGAAGGGGGTTCTGAGGGATACAAGCCCTTCCCTTGGGGCTCAGGCCAGCCTGGGAGCTACCCTCTACCTCTGCCCTTCCAGCCCTAACCCCAGTTCTCAGCATTGCCCACCAGGGTATGGGTCACCGTTCGAGGCCCACCTTTCTTGGTTTCAGGGCGTTGGGTGCCAGCTTGAGCTCAGGGTTAGGTGGGAGGGAAATCAAAACCTTGGCAGTAGGTAGAGTCATCAAGGCCTTGCCTGTGGTCGACAGGGCCTCAGAGCCCACCAGCCTGCTGTGCTGTAGTCTGAGGCCCCGCCCCTGGGGTCGGAGCACACGGGGAGAAGGCAGCTGGGCTGTGCTGTGGAGGGTGGGGAAGTGGTGATGGGCTGCGAGGGCCTGGGGAGCCCCAGGCTGACCAGCTGCCCCTCCAGGTGTGCATGGAGGGCGGGGAGGCAGGGGGAGCTGACGGCTGGGGTGTGTGAGGGCAGATGGGGCCCACCCGGTTCCTTCTCCAGAGGCTGTGGGAAGAACACAGGGTTTGGAGTCCAACAGACCTGGGGTCTGCATCCCAGCTCTGCCCCTTCTGAGCTGTGCAACCTCGGGCAACTTCCTTAAACTTCCTGATACCTCAGCTGGAAAATGGGGATAATAGCACCTACCTCACTAGGTTGTGAGGACTAAAAGAGCTGGTCAGGTATCAACACGGTGTAAACTGTTAAGTGCTGTACAAATATTAGTTCCTTTCCACAAGGTGACTTTGCATGGAGGCAAAGACAGAATACTGCAGCAGGAAAAGCTTGGGGTCTGGAGAGAGCTCAACCTGGGACTGAGACCTGGCATCTTTGAAATGAGCACAACTGCCTGGCTGAGTGACTGCTTTGGAGGGGACAATACTCATTTGGCTGTGTGTTTTTTAAAAATACTTTGTAAATGGTGGCTTTTACTTACTACCGGTGGCTCTTGGGTGGGGACAGATCCAGGTGGTTAGGAGGGGCTTGGAGAGCAGGAAGAAATTGCCTTGAGACCCTGGGGTGTTTTGGGGAATGGTCTTACCCAGGGCCCGGGGGTTCTTCAGACTCAATGGCAATCTGTTCAAGGGGTGGGGATGCCTGTCCCCACTAGCAAAGGTCATGGTGAAAATGCAGCCCATCATCGTGCTGCGGGGGGTCCCACTTCCGGAGACTGGGGCGGACCAGGGCTGTGGCACTTTTCGCCTTGCCTTTCTTCCCCTTTCCAGGGGCCGAGGTGGTGGCAGCGGAGTCTGGCTTCTCAGTGTGCCCCAGGCTCCTGGCCCCAGCAACTTTCCTAGAAGCTGACCTGTGGGTAAGGGTTCCCGAGTCCTTGCCTTCCCCAGAGCCTCGCTGGGTCAGCAGGTGAGGGAGGGCTGGGCGGGCTTCTATTTGCCGGTGACACATCGCCAGGGGCTTCTTGATGGTGGAGCCCTCTACTAGGAGCCGGATACCCACATACTGGGGCACCTCCACGGCAGGCTGTGGGGAAGAAGAGGAGACGAGGCCTGCTCAGACAGTGCTGCTGGAATCCTAGGCCTGGAAGGACTCGGAGCACAGGTAGACAGAATTAACTTCTGGGGCACCTGGTCAGGAGACATTTCTGGGCTGAGAAATGCAAAGCCCATCTCTGTCTCTTAAGGGGTCTGGGCCTGGAGGCCTGAATCAGTACCTAGAAGGTCACAGAGCCCCTGAGATGAGTGACCCAGAGGAACGGGGAAGTCTTAGCCATGCCCCCACCTGCACCCCTCCAACCCCTTGCTCTCCTAAACTGCCCAGCCGCCGCTGGAATGTGTGTTCTCCTCCACAGGCCGCTGCCGATGGACAGCTTCCTGAGATGAGCGAGATTCTCTGCTGAGAGCATGTGAGTTACGACACCCAGACAGATAAGAGGCCTGGAGCCTGCCTAAATCCTTGTCTGAACCCAAGACATGGGGAAGCAGAGCCTCAAAGAAGGCATTCTGTGGAGGGCATGAAGTAGCAAATATGCAGATGGAGGCAGAGAAAACAGCCCAAGAAAGGAGCTCCTGTACCACTTTCAATTCCCATTAAGCCAAGCTGTACTTCATGCAGCTGGACACAGGAGAGCACCCTGTGTCTTGCCAGGAATCTCCTTTTATTTTTTATTATTATTATTTTTTGGCCACACCACATGGCATGCGGGATCTTAGTTCCCTGACCAGGGAGCGAACCCATGCTCCTTGCCATGGAAGCACGGAGTCTTAACCGCTGGACTGCCAGGGAAGTTCCTAGGAACCCTCCTTTTAACCTGGAGCTAGTATGAGGTGTTTTCTGCGTCATCAAAAGATCCCGATTAGAATCTATCTAAACAGTCACTTGGAGCTTCTTAAAAATACAGATATCAAGGTCCTACTGTACAGCACAGGGAACTACATTCAATAACCTGGAATAAACCATAAAGGAAAAGAATATGAAAAAGAATGTATGTATATGTATAACTGAATCACTTTGCTGTAGAGCAGAAGTTAACACAACATTGTAAATAACTATACTTCAATAAAAAAGAAATACAGATATCAGAGCTCAAGGAAAGCCCAGTCGATGAGGCAAAGCTCAACCTTATGGAAAAATCTCAGCTAATAAACGTAGAAGGAATGACAGAATTGGCAATTTACCATTTTGCAACTCTAATACAATAGGTAAGAATCAAAATTAGATATCAAAACAAGTAGGTGAAAAGGATGACAGGAAAATGTGTCATCTGCACACTGCCAAAGAATCACCCTACAAAGAAACTGATCATTGCCAAGGGGAGGATGCAACTTTCAATGGACAGATCTGGTAGCCAAGACCTTAAAGCCACGGTCAGACTTAGCATCACTAATCATGAGATACTCCGACAATGTGTGATGCTGTATGAGGTACCCAGCATCACCTCTCAAGTATACTTGCCAAAAATGTGTAATCTGAACTTCATCAAGCCGTGTGACCTAACTTCTACTTTATAGGACATTCAGATAACAGATGAACAAGTTAAATACCACCATGAGGAAACAATCAGATAAATCCAGAATGTGGGACAGTTCTGTAAAACAACCAGCCTGGTGCCTTCAAAAGATCCAAATATGGGAAGAAAAAGCAGTGGGGCTGTTCTAGATTATAAGAGATTAAAGAACATCAAAGAGAATAAAATACCTAGGAATAAATTTAACCAAGGAGGTGAAAGACCTGTACACTGAAAACTGTAAGACAATGAAGAAAGAAACTGAAGATGACACAAATAAATGGAAAGATATTCTGCACTCATGAATTGGAAGAATTAATATTATTAAAATGTGTATACCACCAAAGGAATCTATAGGTTCAATGCAATCCCTATCAAAATTCCAATGATATTTTTCACAAAAAGAGAAAAATCAATCCCCAAATATGTATGGAACCACATAAGACCCCAAATAGTCAAAGAAATCTTGAGAAAGAACAAAGCTGGAGGCATCACACTTCCTGACTTCAAACCATATTACAAAGCTATAGTGATCAAAATAGTATGATACTGGCATAAAAACAGACATGTAGATCAATGGAACAGAATTAAAAGCCCAGAAATAAAACCACACTTATGTGGTCAATTCATTCATGACAAAGGAGACAAGAATATACAGTCTCTTTAATAAATAGTGTCAGGAAAACTGGACAGCCACATGCAAAGAATAAAACTGGACCACTATCTTACACCATACAGAAAAATCAACTCAAATGGATTAAAGACTTGAACATAAGACCTTAAACCATAAAACTCCTAGAAGAAAACAGGCAGGAAGTTCCTTCACATCAGTCTTCGCAAAGTTTTTTGGATTTGACACCAAAAGCAAAGGCAACAAAAGCAAAAATAAACAAACTAAAAAGCTTTTGCACAGTGAAGGAAATCATCAACAAAATCAAAAGACAACCTACCAGATTGGTTCAAGATGGCGGAGTAGAAGGACGTGCGCTCACTCCCTCTTGCGAGAGCACCAGAATCATAACTAACTGCTGAACAATCATTGACAGGAAGACACTGGAACTCACCAAAAAAGATACTCCACATCCAAAGACAAAGGAGAAGCCATAATGAGATGGCAGGAGGGGCACAATCACAATAAAACCAAATCCCATAACTGCTGGATGGGTGGCTCACAGACTGAAGAACACTTATACCACAAAAGTCCACTGACTGGAGTGAAGGTTCTGAGCCCCATGTCAGGCTTCCTAACCTGGGGGTCCAGCAACGGGAGGAGGAATTCCTAGAGAATCAGGCTTTGAAGACTAGCGGGATCTGATTGCAGGACTTCGACAGGACTGGGGGAAACAGAGACTCCAATATGGATGGCACACACGAAGTAATATGCACATCGGAACCCAGGGGAAGGAGCAGTGACCCCACAGGAGACTGAACCAGAGCTACCTGCTAGTGTTGAAGGGTTTCCTGCAGAGGCGGGCGGGAGGGTGTGGCTCACCGTGAGGACAAGGACACTGGCAGCAAAAGTTCTGGGAAGTACTCCTTGGCGTGAGCCCTCCCAGAGTCTGCCATTAGCCCCACCAAAGAGCCAGGTAGGATCCAGTGCTGGGTGGCGTCAGGCCAAACAACAAACAGGGAGGGAACCCAACCCACCCATCAGCAGACAAGTAGATTAAAGTTTTACTGAGCTCTGCCCACCAGAGCAACAAACAGCTCTACCCACAGCTCTTCCCTCCCATCAGGAAACTTGCACAAGCCTCTTAGATAGCCTCATCCACCAGAGGGCAGACAGCAGAAGCAAGAAGAATTACAATCCTGCAGCCTGTGGAACAAAAACCACCTTCACAGAAAGACAGACAAGATGAAAAGGCAGAGGGCTATGTACCAGATGAAGGAACAAGATAAAACCCCAGAAAAACAACTAAATGAAGTGGAGATAGGCAGCCTTCTAGAAAAAGACTGCAGAATAATGATAGTGAAGATGATCCAGGACCTCAGAAAAAGAATGGAGGCAAAGATGGAGAAGATGCAAGAAATGTTTAACAAAGACCTAGAAGAGTTAAAGAACAAACAGAGATGAACAATACAATCACTGAAATGAAAACTACACTAGAAGGAATCAATAGCAGAATAACTGAGGCAGAAGAACGGATAAGTGACCTGGAAGACAGAATGGTGGAATTCACTGCTGCCGAACAGAATAAAGAAAAAAGAATGAAAAGAAATGAAGACAGCCTAAGAGACCTCTGGGACAACATTAAATGCAACAACATTCGCATGATAGGGGTCCCAGAAGGAGAAGAGAGAGAGAGAAAGGACCCGAGAAACTATTTGAAGAGATTATAGTTGAAAATTTCCCTAACATGGGAAAGGAAATAGCCACCCAAGTCCAGGAAGCACAGAGACCCAGGCAGGATAAACCCAAGGAGAAACACACTGAGACACATAGTAATCAAACTGACAAAAATCAAAGACAAAGAAAAGTCACTGAAAGCAACAAGGGGAAAATGACAACATACAAGGGAACTCCCATAAGGTTAACAGCTGATTTCTCAGCAGAAACTCTACAAGCCAGAAGGGAGTGGCATGATATATTTAAAGTGATGAAAGGCAAGAACCTACAACCAAGATTACTCTACCTGGCAAGGATCTCATTCACATTCGATGGAGAAATCAAAAGCTTTACAGACAAGCAAAAGCTAAGAGAATTCCGCACCACCGAACCAGCTCTACAACAAATGCTAAAGGCACTTCTCTAAGTGGGAAACACAAGAGAAGAAAAGGACCTACAAAAACAAACCCATTACAATTAAGAAAATGTTCACAGGAACATACATATCTATAATTACCTTAAACGAGAATGGATTAAATGCTCCAACCAAAAGACACAGGCTCGCTGAATGGATACAAAATCAAGACCCATATACATGCTGTCTACAAGAGACCCACTTCAGACCTAGGGATATATACAGACTGAAAATGAGGGGATGGAAAAAGATATTCCATGCAAATGGAAATCAAAAGAAAGCTGGAATAACAATACTCCTATCAGATAAAATAGAGTTTAAAATAAAGAATGTTACAAGAGACAAGGAAGAACACTACATATTCAAGGGATCAATCGACGAAGAAGATATAAAAATTCTAAATATATATGCACCCAACACAGGAACACCTCCATACATAAGGCAAATGCTAACAGCTATAAAAGAGGAAATCGACAGTAACACAATAATAGTGGGGGACTTTAACACCTCACTTACACCAATGGACAGATCATCCAAATAGAAAATTAATAAGGAAACACAAGCTTTAAATGACACAATAGACCAGACAGATTTAATTGATATTTATAGGACATTCCATCCGAAAACAGCAGATTACACTTTCTTCTCAAGTGCACACAAAACATCCTCCAGGATAGACCACATCTTAGGTCACAAATCAAGCCTCGGTGAATTTAAGAAAATTGAAATCATATCAACCATCTTTTCTGACCACAATGCTATGAGATTAGAAATCAATTACAGGGAAAAAAACCATAAAAAATACAAACACATGGAGGCTAAACAATGTTACTAAATAACCAAGAGTTCACTGAAGAAATCAAAGAGGAAATCAAACAATACCTAGAGACAAATGACAATGAAAACACGACGATCCAAAACCTATGGGATGCAGCAAATGCAGTTCTAAGAGGGAAGTTTTTTTTTTTTGTTTTTTTTTTTTGCGGTACGCGGGCCTCTCTCACTGTTGTGGCCTCTCCCGTTGTGGAGCACAGGCTCCGGACGCGCAGGCTCAGCGGCCATGGCTCACGGGCCCAGCCGCTCCGCGGCATGTGGGATCTTCCCGGACCGGGGCACGAACCCATGTCCCCTGCATCGGCAGGCGGACTCTCAACCACTGCGCCACCAGGGAAGCTAAGAGGGAAGTTTATAGCAATACAAGCCTACCTCAAGAAACAAGAAAAATCTCAAACAATCTAACCTCACACTTAAAGGAACTAGAGAAAGAAGAACAAACAAAACCCAAAGTTAGTAGAAGGAAAGAAATCATAAAGATCAGAGCAGAAACAAAGAAAACAATAGCAAAGATCAATAAAACTAAAAGCTGGTTCTTTGAGAAGATAAAATTGATAAACCATTAGCCAGACTCTTCAAGAAAAAGAGGGAGAGGACTCAAATCAATAAAATTAGAAATGAAAAAGGAGACGTTATAAAAGACACCACAGAAATACAAAGCATCCTAAGAGACTACTACAAGCAACTCTATGCCAATAAAATGGACAACCTGGAAGAAATAGACAAATTCTTAGAAGGGTATAACCTTCCGACACTGAACCAGGAAGAAACAGAAAATAAGAACAGACCAATCACAGTAAGTACATTGAAACTGTGATTAAAAATCTTCCAAGGGCTTCCCTGGTGGCGCAGTGGTTGAGAGTCCGCCTGCCGATGCAGGGGACACGGGTTCGTGCCCCGGACCGGGGGGATCCCACGTGCCACGGAGCGGCTGGGCCCATGAGCCATGGCCGCTGAGCCTGCGCATCCGGAGCCTGTGCTCCGCAATGGGAGAGGCCACAACAGTGAGAGGCCCGCGTATCGCAAAAAATAAATAAATAAAAAATCTTCCAACAAACAGAAGTCCAGGAACAGATGGCTTCACAGGTGAATTGTATCAA
The DNA here is from genome assembly GCF_937001465.1 of Orcinus orca. Classification (NCBI taxonomy): domain Eukaryota; kingdom Metazoa; phylum Chordata; class Mammalia; order Artiodactyla; family Delphinidae; genus Orcinus; species Orcinus orca. Next base: position 7,202,525 of record NC_064568.1, read on the forward strand.
ACATTTAGAGAAGAGCTAACACCCATCCTGCTCAAACTCTTCCAAAAAATTGCAGAGGAAGGAACACTCCCAAACTCATTCTATGAGGCCACCATCACCCTGATACCAAAACTAGAGAAAAATATTACAAAAAAAGAAAATTACAGACCAATATCACTGATGAATATAGATGCAAAAATCCTCAACAAAATACTAGCAAACAGAATCCAACAACACATTAAGCGGATCATACACCATGATCAAGTGTGATTTATCCCAGGGATGCAAGGATTCTTCAATATACGCAGATCAATCAATGTGATACACCATATTAACAAATTGAAGAAGAAAAACCATATGATCATCTCAATAGATGCAGAAAAAGCTTTTGACAAAATTCAACACTCATTTATAGTAAAAACTCTCCAGAAAGTGGGCAAAGAGGGAACCTTCATCAACATAATAAAGGTCATATATGACAAACCCACAGCACACATCATTCTCATTGGTGAAAAACTGAAAACATTTCCTCTAAGATCAGGAAAAAGACAAGGATGTCCACTCTCACCACTATTATTCAACATACTTTTGGAAGTCCTAGACACAGCAATCAGAGAAGAAAAAGAAATAAAAGGAATACAAATTTGAAAAGAAGAAGTAAAACTGTCACTGTTTGCAGATAACATGATACTATACATAGAGAATCCTAAAGATGCCGCCAGAAAACTACTAGAGCTAATCAAAGAATTTGGTAAGGTTGCAGGATACAAAATTAATGCACAGAAATCTCTTGCATTCCTATACACTAATGATGAAAAATCTGAAAGAGAAATTAAGGAAACACTCCCATTTACCACTGCAACAAAAAGAATAAAATACCTAGGAATAAACCTACCTAGGGAGACAAAAGACCTGTATGCAGAAAACTATAAGACAGTGATGAAAGAAATTCAAAACGATACAAACAGATGGAGAGATATACCATGTTCTTGGATTGGAAGAATCAATATTGTGAAAATGACTATACTACCCAAAGCAATCTACAGATTCAATGCAATCTCTATCAAATTACCAATGGCATTTTTTACAGAACTAGAACAAAAACTCTTAAAATTTGTATGGAGACACAAAAGACCCCAAATAGCCAAAGCAGTCTTGAGGGAAAAAAACGGAGCTGGAGGAATCAGACTCCCTGACTTCAGACTGTACTACATAGCTACAGTAATCAAGACAATATGGTACTGGCACAAAAACAGAAATACAGATCAATGGAACAGGATAGAAAGCCCAGAGATAAACCCACGCACCTATGGTCAACTAATCTATGACAAAGGAGGCAAGGATATACAATGGAGAAAAGACAGTTCTCTTCAATAAGTGGTGCTGAGAAAACTGGACAGCTACATGTGAAAGAATGAAATTAGAACACTCCCTGACACCATACACAAAAATAAACTCAAAATGGATTAGAGACCTAAGTGTAAGACTGGACACTATAAAACTCTTAGAGGAAAACATAGGAAGAACACTCTTTGACATAAATCACAGCAAGATCTTTTTTGATCCACCTCCTAGAGTAATGGAAATAAAAGCACAATTAAACAAATGGGACCTAATGAAACTTGAAAGCTTTTGCACAGCAAAGGAAACTACAAACAAGACGAAAAGACAACCCTCAGAATGGGAGAAAATATTTGCGAACAAATCAACGGACAAAGGATTAATCTCCAAAATATATAAGCAACTCCTGCAGCTCAATATTCAAAAAACGAAAACCCCAATCCAAAAATGGGCATTAGACCTAAATAGACATTTCTCTAAGGAAGACATACAGATGGCCAAGAAGCACGTGAAAACGTGCTCAACATCACTAATTATTAGAGCAATTCAAATCAAAACTACAATGAGGTTATCACCTCACACCAGTTAGAATGGGCATCATCAGAAAATCTACAAACAACAAACGCTGGAGAGGGTGTGGAGAAAAGGGAACCTTCCTGCACTGTTGGTGGGAATGTAAATTGATACAGCCCCTATGGAGAACAGTATGGAGGTTCCTTGAAAAACTAAAAATAGAATTACCATATGACCCAGCAATCCCACTACTGTGCATATACCCAGAGAAAACCATAATTCAAAAAGACACATGCACCCCAGTGTTCATTGCAGCACTATTTACAACAGCCAGGTCATGGAAGCAACCTAAATGCCCATCGACAGACGAATGGTCTGTTGAAGATGTGGTACACATACACAATGGAATAGTACTCAGCCATAAAAAGGAATGAAATTGGGTCATTTGTAGAGACGTGGATGGATCTAGAGACTGTCATACAGAGTGAGATAAATCAGAAAGAGAAAAACAAATATCGTATATTAACGCATACATGTGGAACCTAGAAAAATGGTACAGATGAACTGGTTTGCAGGGCAGAAATTGAGATGGAGATGTAGAGAACAAACGTATGGACACCAAGAGGGGGAAGCGGTGGCAGGGGGGTGGTGGTGGTGGGATGAACTGGGAGATTGGGATTGACATGTATACACTAATATGTATAAAATGGATAACTAATAAGAATCTGCTGTATAAAAAAATAAATAAAAAATTAAAAAAAAAGACAAACTACCAAATGGGAGAAAATGTTTGTAAATCATTTGTAAGAGGTTTATATCCAAACATACAAACACAATCTTTTTTTTTTTTTTTTTTTGGGCTGCACTATGTGGCATGCGGGTTCTTAGTTCCCCGACCAGGCATCTAACCCACGCCCCCTGCAGTGGAAGCACGGAGTCTTATCCACTGGACCACAAGGGAAGTCCCCAAAATATATGAAGACAATCTGATTAGAAAATGGGCAAAGGATCTGAATAGACATTTTTTAGAAGACATACAGATGGCCAACAGGTACATGAATATGTGCTCAACATCACTAATCATCAGGGAAATGCAAATCAAAGCCACAGTGAGATATCATCTTACACCTGTTAGAATGGCTATCATCCGAAAGACAAAAAATTACAAGTGTTGGCGAGGATGTAAGGAAAAGGGAACCCTTGTGCATGGTTGGTGGGAATGTAAATCGCTACAGGCACTATGGAAAACAGTATGGAGATTTCTTGAAAAGTTAAACATAAAACTACCATATGATCCAGCAATTCCACTTCTGGGTGTTTACCTGAAGGAAATGAAAACACTAACTCGAAAAGATATCTGCAAGCCCATGTTCATGGCAGCATTATTTACAATAACCAACACATGGAAGCAACGTAAGCATCCACTCATGGATGAGTAGACAACGAAAATGTGGTATATATAAATATACAATGGAATATTACTCAGCCATTAAAAAGAAGAAAATCTCAGGAGTTCCCTGGTGGTCCAGTGGTTTAAGGCTCTGTGCTACCACTGCAAGGGAGCATGGGTTCTATCCCTGGTCAGGGAACTAAGATCCCACATGCAGCATGGCATGGCCCCAAAAAATAAATAAATAAAAAGAAGAAAATCTTGCCATTTGTGGCAATGTGGATAGACCTTGAGGGCATTATGCTAAGTGAAATAAGTCAGACAGAGAAAGACAAACACCATATAATTTCAATTATATGTGGAATCTAAAATCAAAAACAAACTGAACTCACTGATACAGAGAAAGATAGTTGGTGGGTGGGCAAAGTGGGTGAAGGGGATAAAAAGTTACAAACTTTCAGTTACAAAATAAATAAGTCATGTAAGGTACAGAATGGTGACTATAGTTAATAATGCTGTATTGCATACTTGAAAGTTGCTGAGAAAGTAAATGCAAGGAAAAAAAATTTGTAACTGTGGTGATAGATGTTAACTAGACTTACTGGTGATCATTTCACAATATATACAAATATTATGTTGTACATCTGAAGCTAACCATGTTGTACGTCAATGATATCTAAAAACAAAACAAAACAAAAAAAACTTCAGAGAAATCTAAGCCATGCCTAATAGGTCCTTTAAAGCAGCTGCAGGTCTTTTCAGCATCCCAAGTGTATACCTGTAGGTCTTATGATTAAGTCTTTAACACATTTTGAGTTAAAAGACAGGGTTGCAGGCCCTCTCTGTTAACAGTAGGGCTTCTATAATTTTGAGGGCTGTTGTCCTACATCAGCCTCATAGAAGAGAGAAGAGTTTATCTCTAAGATCTGTGGACATGGCCTTTGTGTAATAAAATGGGTTATAAATTGATATACAAGAAACCCACAAGGTTTTTAAAAATATCAACTTGGACTGAAAGGGACAGATGCAATATGAAATGGAAGAGGCTTCTGTACCCCCAAAATTCTTTGAGCAGGTAACAGACTAAGAACTATCGAGCATGATCACAGAAGAGGGAGGATGACTCAAGGCTGAACTGACTTCCCAATGGATGGAAGCAAGAGACACAGGGAACTCCTAGAAAGTAATAATGGATCCTAAGAGCAAAAGGAGAATTAAGTGCCAGGGTGGGTTTCACAATTGCTATGGACTAATGATTCCTATGTACTTCCCACCCTGCCTCTCCTTTCTGAGTGGGAGTACCTATTTAAAAAAAAAAAAAAAAGCAAAGAAAGGAAATGAAAGAGACAAAACAACCAATGCAAAGCGTGAATCTTGATTACATGTTGGTTTACAAAACCAAAACAAAAAGACTTGGCTATAAGAGATTTTGGGAAAAACTAGGATATTTGAAAAGTACAGATGCATAGTCCCTAAACCAGTCATTTCGGGTCAACCTCTGGGGGTGGGGCTTCCTGACAACAGTACCTTTGGAAAACTTTCCGGGAGATTCTGGCCTGTGATCAGCATTTGGGAACCACTAAGTTAAAACTTTCCCTTCCCCTTTGCTTCATCTTATTTTCCTGCCCTTATGTTTCCTCATTTACAGTTTTTGAAGCCAAAATGTCAATATATTAAATTAAGATACAATCAGTAACTGACAAAGACCAGGACACTTGGGTTATACGATCAGCACATTCTCTCCCTGTGGCCAAACTTTGATGGAAGCCTAATCCCAATCAGAAGGTTTAGGATACTTAATTTAATAACCACAGGAAATTACTTGCAGCGTTCAGAAACACTTGAAGTCAGTTTTCTGACTTTTAAAAATCTTATTCCAATAAGTGGATTCAAACCTCTTTTTGGAACGAGGTAAAATAAATAATAACAACAAAGATAATAACATAACAATAGTAATAGCAGCCTCCTCAAATTGGCTCTTACTATATGTGAGGCACTTTACAGTGATGGCATTTATCATAAAACTCCTAACAACCTTACTAGGTACTAACAATAGCTAAAACCTCTGTAGCATTTACTATGTGCCAGGCACCTCTAAAATGCTTTACCTGTATCAGCTCATTTAATTTTCACAATCTTATGACGTAGGTACCATTTTCATTCCCGCTCTACAAATAAGGAAACTGAGACCCCTAGAGGTTAGGAATTTGAGCCAGGATTTGAACCCAGGGAGGTTTCAGAGTCTATGCTTTTAACACTATGCTACTGGCCTCTCTAGAAATATTATCCACACGTTAACTCATTTCATCTCCCAAACCCCAGGAGAAAGATGGTTATAGCATGTCCATCTTACAGATGGGGAAATGGAGGCTCAAGGGGGTGAAGTGGCTGTACCCAGTCACTGTGGCAGGACCAGGACTTGAGCCAGGTTTATATGACTGCAAAGCCCTGAGCTCCACTATGGGAAGGCCTCCCTGGGTGCTGCCTGGGCCTGGCCACCTCACCTGTTTGTAGATGAGCTCGAAGGCCCCCGTGTCACAGCTGCGGTCCAGCCGCTGGTCGATGACCACGCGCAGGGTGTCGGCCTGTACGCCGGCACAGAGCCGGGCGGTGACAGCCGTGGAGGGTGCCATGGTGGGGCTGGCGTTGATCTCGATCAGCCAGGGCTGGAAGTCCTCACCGAACACAAAGTCAGCGCCATAGAGCTCGAAGCTGGCCTTCCGACACTGCACGGTGTCCTGGGAGGTCTGCAGGGCGTGGATCACTGCAGCCTTCATGCCAGGCACGATGATGGTGGACCAGGCGTTCGGGGCCCCCATCTCCTGCAGGTGGGCCTGGAACTTCTGGCTTGACCACATGTTATCTGAGGGCAGCAGTGGGTGTCGGTGGCACGAATTCTCCAGGCGCTTCTGGATGGAGTTGTTGCACAGGTGCACGGAGCTGGGACAGAGAGCAGAAAGCTGAGGGCTGGCTCCCTGTGCCCCTCCCACCCAAACGTGGGGAGGGCAGGCAAACCCCGGAACCAGCCCGGCACACTCTGGACCATTCAGCTTGAGGTGACAAAGGCCTCATCACATTCTTCTAGGGCCACTACCAGTCTTCACTCAGGACCTCTCTGAGGGCACAGGGGCCACAGTGTTAAGTGCTTTGTGACAGTGTCAGTTAACCCTCCCAGTGCCTGGAAGATAAGAAGGTGGTTAAGAGTATGGGCCCCATGGTCACTAAGACACGTGCTCAAGTTCTATCTTCATCGCTGACTGGTAAGACCTTACATAAGTCATTTAACCCATGGGCTCCTTTCAACATCTGTAAAATGGGGGTAAGTAACAGTACCACTTCACCGGGTTTTCACGGAGGACTGAGATAACATACATGAAGTGCTTAGCAATCGTCACATACAGAGCACTCAGTAGCCGACAGCTATGAGCTCCATATTACTGCCTCCATTCTTCAGATGTGGCAACGGAAGCTTAAATACTGATAGGTTTTCACCTGACCCAAGTCACAGAGCTTGGAAGCTTCAGAGACGGAATTTGAACCGAGGGCTCAACAGGCTTCCTCTCCCCCGAAATGAACGCTGCAACCTGCCTCTCTCCTCTCGCATTTCTCCTGATCCCCCTTTACCCCGCTCTACATCCTTTCTTCCATAACACATATCACTTTTAACCCATTAGATGATTTTACTGATTATGTTCATGGCTTGTCTGTTTCTCCCTGTTGGAATATGAACTCTTGAGGGCTGGGCTCGTTTTGTTCACTGCTGTGTCCCACGTGCCTAGAACACTGAACGGCACAGGGTACACACAGGTGTTGGATGGATAGAGGCCTGCCTGCCTGCAGAGTGTGTTTGGAGCCCCGCATTGCCTTGGAATCGCTGCTTCCTGCCAGCTCCCCAGCTAGACTGGGAGCTCATGGGAGTGAGGGTTCTGGGGGAGGCTCACTTGTCCAGGTTCTTCAAGGAGAAGGGCTGTGTAGAGAAGCGGATGTAGCTGTCGCGGTAGAACCACACAGTAAGCGGGTTCCAGTCGGTCACCAGGAACCACTGTCTCAGATCAAACTTGGTGCCAAAGATGAGCAGGGGCTGCTCAATATACTTCTGCACCACCCACTTGCCGTCCTTCATCATCATAGGATTGCCATCCACCAGCTTCAGCATCTCCTCCAGGTGGTCCATGCACATGATGCCTTCGGGGGAAACGGTGGTCAGGGATCAGGCCAGGCTTGGGCTGGGAGATGGACAGCTCATCATAAGCTCTCATCCCCAAAGGACTGATAGGCCCAAATGGGTGAGCCTGCCCCCTTCTCCCTGTTCCCTTTGGGAAAGCTGAGAATCTGCTAAGGATTTAAAGTTTAAAAAAAAATTAACCAGTTTTATTTGATGAAAAGGAATATATGCACGGATAACAATTCAAACAGTACTGGGCTTTTTTAAAAACCATGTGCATAAATGACTCTGATTAGTTTTTCATAATAACTAATGGAATATAAAACAACAGAAGTGAAAAGTAGGCAGTACAAAAGGGTATACAATGAAAAAAAATACATCTCCTTCCCCAGAGGCAGCCAAGTGCTGCTTCCAGGTCCTATGGATAGGCTCCCAGGTTATGGAAGAGTTGTGTGTGCCTCAGTTTCATAGGATTCTATGCACTTAAACATGCTAAGGAATTGGAACACTGCTTGGTACTTGGTGAGCATTCAGTAAATGTTAACTCGTATCATTATTACTAGTTACCTGTGGAAAACATCTCTAGCTATATATTTGCTGGCTCAAAGGGTATGTGCATTTTTTCACTTTATAGAACAAAGATGTTCTACCAATCTGCACTCCCAGTAAGAGTGTATGAGATTGTGTGTTTGCCCACATTCTATCAACACTGTTGATGATTTATTTTTGCCATTCTCTTAGCTAGAATGATATTTTAATTTTATGTTTTATAACGAGTGAAGTTAAGTATCTTATGCTAAAAAGGCGTTATTTTAATGCTGATATATACAGCTGACCCTTGAACAACACGGGGATTAGGAGCGCCAACCCTCCGAGCAGTCAAAAATTATCAAATAACTTTACAGTAGGCCCCCTGTATCCGTGGTTCCGCATCCACGGATTCAACCAGCAACAGATCATGTAGTACTGAAGTATGTATACAGCGAAAGAAATCCGCATATATGTGGACCCATGCAGTTCAAACCCACGTTGTTCAAGGGTCTACAGTAAGAATCACAAGGCAAACAAACACACAAATCAATCTCATTTCTTCATTGTTTGGCCCCTCAAACAGTCTGATTGCCCGCCAATGGCACAGAATAACTTGTGCCGGGTTCCCAAGCCAGATCCTTTCTCAAATGGCCAGAATGATCACTAAGATTCCCAATAACATGACGCCTTGTATAGCCAAAGACTGAGGCTGTTCATGACCTCTGACCCAGCAATTTCACTTAGGAATTTATCCTAAGGAAATAAATGGAAAGGCTGCTAAGATATCTGCACAGGATATTCAACACAGTGTTGCTTGTAATAGCAATTCATCAATCAATAATCAAATAAACAGGAAAAAAAATGGCGGCCATCTAAATATCCATCAGAAAAGGATTAGGTAAGACCACGAGAGTACATCTAAACAAGATTAGACTATGTAGCTGTAAAACAGAATGAGGTAAGAAAGCACCTACTGTACTTTTATATAAAATTCAAAAACAGGCAACACTAATCTATGGTGTTATAAGTCAGCATAGGGGTTCCCATTGCAGGGAGGTAGAGACCTGGAGATGGCATGGGAGGGGGCCCTCTAGGGTGCTGTATTTCATGATGTGGGTGCTGTTTCCACGAGTGTGTTCACTATGTGACAATTCACTAAGTTGTATATTCACAATGTATACCCTTTTCAGTGAAGTATATTGTATACATATTTCAATTAAGTTTTTCTAAAAATGGAGAGAAAATGTTGAAATACTTTGGGATTCACTGTATTATTCTCTCTGCTTTTGTGTATGTTTGAAAAGTGTCTATAATAATAAGCTAAAAACAGGCAGGGAAGAAAAGCAGATCTAGATGTACTAAAATGGAGTGATCTCCAAGATCTACTGTTAAGAAAAAAGAAAGGTGCAAAAAATAAATGAGTAATACTCACTAATATGGAAAGATATAATAAATGAAAAAAGGAAGCTACCAAATAGTATGCTCTTATTTAAAATAAAATAAAACATGCACACTCTCTCCAGATGCATAGAAGAAAGTATAGAAAGAAACACATCACAAGGTGAATTGTAGTTATCTCAGGGAAATCAAGGGTGCCTTCGCTTCCTTCCACTTTTCTGTACTGTCTGATCTTTTTAAAAAAAATAACAAATACGTATTTTCATACTTGGAAAAAACCAACAAAACTATTTCCAAGGTAGAAAAAGAAAAGACTATGATGCTGGTTTTGAAAAGACGTCCCAACAGGAGTGTCCCATAGTGTGTGGAGCTGCGACAGCTTCACTTGGACATGAACAAATTCACCCAAGGGCAGGCAGTACGTGGAGCGATCTGCTGCCAGAAGTCTGTTTTTTACATCTTGGAAGTCCTTAACCATCTTTTAAAGGCTGGGCTAATGCACCACTCCAGCTTGCTGGCTGCCCTGCTCAAATTCCATTCATGCTAAGCAGTCAGAATAATAATAGCTGTTATTACATAGCAGGTACTCTGTAAAAGCGCAGGATCTAAGCACTTTCCATATATGATTCTCATGTAATCCTCTCAGGTAGGCATCATTGGCTTCATTTTAACAATGATGAAAATGAGGCACGGAAGAGGTTAACTAACCTGCCCGAGGTCTTATGGATATTAGGAGGCAGAGCTGGGGTTTGAATCCAGGAAGTCTCGCTCCCAGCATCCATACCCTTGACCCCTGTACTACAACCTCACAAGGATGCACTGGTCAAATATGAGAGCCCTTAGATGACAAGCAACTGCATGTGAGTATCACCAGACCTGCCTAAAGCATTAACCTAAACCCTCAGGGCAGGAGAGGAGGTGCTGGCATCATCATCACAGCAGCCAACATTGATGGGGTGGCTACTGTGCCAGGCACCATGCTGAGTGGTAGATGTACTACCTTGTTTAATCCTCAACAGATAAGGGAACTGAGGTTCAGAGAAGTGATATAACTTGTTCAAGGTCACACAGCATGTAAGTAGCAGAGCTGGGATTCGAACCTAGGTAGTTTGGCTCCAACAGAACCTGTACTATTTAACTTCCCTGGCCTCTAGCTGGGGAGGGTGTAGGGTGCTGGTACAGGAAGCAGGGGCTGACCCCCACCTCGTCCACGGGACTTGGCTCCCGGCTTCACGATCCAGATGTTGCGATCTCCTTCCATGTCCATCTGGGGCACCACGGCCCGCAGCTGCTGCAGGATGTCCTCACAGCGCTGGACCTGAGTGTCGAGGTACCTGAGTTCTGCCCCCTCGCTGTGGGGAGATGATGGGACTTGGGCAGGGCTGGGCCTGGGGGCATCCTGGTGAACAAGGCAAGGGGAGACAAAAGCTCCCTGGCCATGGTCCAACCAGCTTTGGTCACGCCCTTCCCCTAGAGATCCAGATAGGTCTCTCCCAAACCTCCAGCCCCACGCTCAGGCTGTCCCCCAAATCCACCCTGCCCAGGGCACCGTCCCAGACTGCTGGAATGGGAGAGGATGGGGACATTCTACCTACTGTACCCCCCTCACTCCAACACTCCACCTTCTGCCACCTCCCTTTCTATTACATTAAAACTGCCTTTGATAGAATTTAATCATACCAGCATCAAATGATGAGGCACCACTATGTGCCAGGCACTGTGCCAAGGGCTTTATCTATATTATCACTAATCCATCTCCAGGGAGATGTTACTGGTCCCATTTTAGAGAAGTATAAACTGAAGGTTGGAGAGTTGAGGGATTTGCCCAAGGCCACACACTGAGTTAAGTGGCAGGATGCAAACTCCACTCTTCCTGATTCTTCATCCACAGGTGCTTTGGGGGGTTCATTCCCCTCCTAATCAGAACCTAACACTGGTTGATAGGTGGCCACTTTCTAGTCTAATTCTTTTTTTTTTTTTTTTGCGGTACGCGGGCCTCTCACTGTTGTGGCCTCTCTCATTGCGGAGCACAGGCTCCGGACGCGCAGGCTCAGCAGCCATGGCTCACGGGCCCAGCCGCTCCGCGGCATGTGGGATCTTCCCGGACCGGGGCACGAACCCGTGTCCCCTGCATCGGCAGGCGGACTCTCAACCACTGTGCCACCAGGGAAGCCCCTTAGTCTAATTCTTTTCTAGCACATCTGTATGACACATCTCCTTGATTTATTTCTCTTCCCATCACTTACCACCTGACACCCAGACCCATTTGGTTATTGCCTGTCTCTGCTCACTGGAACGTAAGCTTTATGAGGGCAGGAATATTTTTTGTAGTTGTTATTCTCTGCTGTAGTCCCAACCCCAAGCAGTACCCAGCACTTATTAGGCGCTCCCTGAAAGTTTGTTAACTGAATGACTGGTTGGATAAGTAAGTCCTCTGGCGGGAGCTGGCCTCAGCAACTGGGCTGTACTGATAAGGGTTCATGGACAAAGAGGGACCTGTTCCCTACAGGACGCAGAATGTCCTCAGCTAAACCAAGTCACAAAATACCCCAGATGGTAGCCTCATCCAAACTCTCCCATTTGTTTTCTTCTGAATGAATACGAAGGAAGCCTCCACTAGATGGTAACGTCTCTTTAACATCTTAGCCTCTTGAATGTCTCCAGCCACGGAGAACTTGTCTCTCTGTTGCTAAGACAGGAGCAGCAGCAGCAGCTGGGCAGTGCCAGGAACGGGGACAGTCAGATGGAGGGGGCTTGGCAAGGCCTCTTACTCACACGTAAGTCCTGGCTCTTCTATTTCCACAAGGTTTGCTGGAAACTTTTCTGTGGCCATGGCATAAAGAATCTGCTGAGCAAATCCGTGATTTGGCCCAGGAAAGTGTCACGTGGTGGTGGCAGGGGCACGTGCAACTTGAAAAAGTGTATTCAACATGACAATATGATTTTATATTTAGCAAAAAAATAAACAGTGTTTCTGTGGAAAGTGAACCTTGATAAAAGCCTGGTTGGTGGGGGGAGCGGGGAAAAAAAAAAAAGCCTGGCTGGTGCGTCATGGATTTGTTTTTTAAAAAGTTGAGAAGCAGCGATAAATACTGAATAAATTAATAAAAGCTAATGATCTGTACTGAACAATTCAAGGCAATGTTATATGATGTAATATTTTATGTAATCCTGACTTTTGAGAGGTTCCTCCAGCCCCCAACTTGCCCCACATCCGGAAATGCAGAGGACTGACATTCTTTCCACCTACTGTTCTAACTCAGTCCTGATCATTCTTAATTTAAGAAGGGTGGCTTCATGTTTTCTGACAGGTGAGGGGAAAGTATGGGGTCACCTAGTTTTTGTTTCCCAATGTTTAAAAAAAGATACAAATGAATTATTCATCAGTGATGTGGGTTTGCTTGGTAATTCATTTGTCCAAAGTTCATTTATTAGTTCTTCAGTCTCCATCAATCATTAAATCTGTCTGTTCCTTTCTATTCTAACACCATGCCAGCTGAGGGCCCTGGCACTCCCCCCGCCAAGCTTACTGCTGTGTGCCCCTGAGGGCAGGGACTTCGTTTCATTTCTGGAGCCTGGCACAACTCCTGGCACACAGGAGGGGCTTGGTAAATGCTGAGTGTGCTCCTGCCTTCAGGGTCCTCCTCCGTCCAGGCTCTCCCACACACTCTGCTGAACGGAGTCTCTCTACAACAGCTCCAGGTCCATCTCAATACTCCTTTGCTCTGCTCAAGAACCTTTTCCCGGAGTGTGTTTTGCAAACGCAACCGCTCAGGATGCTTGGGGCGGGGGGCTGGGGTCACCTAAGTACAGGATATACTGCACACGCTGTCTCTCTTGGAGGTTTACACCACCCATAGGTTCTGAAAAGTCCTGCGTCAAGAAAACCTATTTTAACTAACTTTGTTTAACCCAATGTTTTCCAAATGTGATGGACCACAAAAGCCCCTTTTTCATAAACTCTATTTACGGCCTGTAGTACTAGCCTCCTGTGTAGTACACTTTGGGAAACGTTGGCCTGCAGGATAAAATCTAAATGACTTAATAGAGTCTTACTTTGTGAGTGAAAACTAAGAGTCAGTGCTGAGAACATCATACAGATTATCCTGTCTAATCCTACCTTTCAGGCAGACATTATTTTTAAACCAATTTTACATTTGAGAAAAGCAAAGCTCATAAGGATTAGTGATGTTCCCAAGGTCACAGAGCTTGGAAGCGGCAAAGGCAGACTCAGGTCTATCTGACAGCACAGCCATGATCTTGGTCACTATGCTATGTCAAGGTCTGGGAAGAGTAGTTTGGACCCTATTATGAAGGCAGTGGGAGCTCTTGGGGGTTCTGAAGAAGGAGAATAGTGGGGTGAACAAAATGGGGAGGTTTGGAGAGAGATGGGGGCAGCACTCGACAGAGAGGGTCTGTCCCTGAGCATCAGCTCAGAACACGGAAGCTGCCCGAGAGCAAGGAGCACCTGCCATGCCCCATGGCCAGGGCTGCAGAGGTACTCACTGGACCACTTGATAGTAGCGCTGGAGGAAGTGGGACCAGCCCTCAGGGCTCAGGTAGAGCGGGGCCTCCATGTCCTTGTCAATGTCCACGTGGGCCACGTTGTTAAGGTGCTCCTCGCAGGCACACAGAGCCTCATCCACAAACTCTGGGGACACCGTCACCGGCTTTTTCTCTTGTTTCTTGGGCTGCTTGTCTCCTGTAGAGACAGGGAGGGGGCTGTCACTATCCCATATGCCATGGCCCCCACTGCCCCAAGGCCTGTCACTTACCTGAGACTTCACCCTAAATACACCTGAGGCCCAGCACACACCTGCATCCCCTACTGCCCTGGGACCTATCACTCACCTGGGGCTTTTGTTCTAAATTCACCTGCGGCCCCAGTGCTCACCCTTGGCCCTCAGTGTCCCAGGACCTATCACTCGTTTGAGGCTCCACCCTAAATGTCCCCGAAGCATCTCAGCACCTATAACCCCAGCACACACCTGCAGCCTCTCCGTGCTTGGGAGTTCTGACACGCCTGGGGCCTTTGTGCCCCTGATCCCGACACATGACCGTCTTCTTTGCACCTGACACACCCAAGAGACAGCAATTGGGCAGTCGGCCTCTGGAAGAGCCAGGGATTTTCCTCCTCCCAGTAGAGCTGCCCCTCACTTCTTCGAATCCCTGGCTGATTAGACCCTGGGTTACAGGGTGGAGGCTGTGAGGTAGGAGCTAAGTCCAGAGAGGGAAAAGGCAAGCAATGGGTTGAGCCAGCAGGCAGCGAGGGACTCTCTGTGTCCCCCTTCACAAGGCACAAGGAGTCCTCAGACCAAGTGAAACTACATGGTTGCACAGCTTCCTCTCCTCACAGACCTGAGCTCCCCACAGGGCAGGGATGGACCACATCCTCTTAGTCTGTCCTCTCTCGAGTGCTTGGCCACATGCCAGGACCATAGGAGGGCTGAATGAGGCAGTGGGTCAATTAACAAATGTATAGGAAGACACTTGGGTAGGTGGTTGGGACAGAAAAATGATGAGTGGATGGGCCGGAGGACACATAGGTGGTGGATGGCTGGATGGAAAAGAGGTAAATGGATGGGGAGACAAGGACAGATAGGTAGATAGGTAGGAAGGTGGAGTGGCTAGATGGATAGGGAGAGAGGAGCTGAGAGAAGTAGGTGAATGAACAGAACGACAGTGGGGGGGAAGATGAATGGATGGATGAATGGGTAGGTGCATGAGTCGGGTGGGTGAGAAGGTAGGCAGATGGATGGACAAAGGGTGCACAGATGGGTGGATAAATGTACGGATGGGCTGGTAGGAAGGGGTGGTGGATGGGCAGATGGATGAGAAAAATACAAAGACAGATGCGTGGATGAACAGGTGGATGGGTGTGTGGCTGGGTGGGAGGATAAGCGACTGGGGGGTGGAGGTAACCACAGTGCTTACCTGGGGCCTCTGCCTCTTCTGCTTGGATAGAGTATGACTTCCATTCTGACTTTACCACCAGCTTGAGAACGTTGCGGGCAGCTGTCAGCCAGAAGTCCTCTGCTCCGGGGGCAGGGGATACCCTGCTCAGCCTCTAGGCTCCAGGACTATTCTGGTTCCGGAACCTGAGCATGACCTGCCCCATTTTGGATCCGGAACCTGACTACTGTTTCTGATTCTAGAACCCGGACTAGAACCTGGCTTCTGTTTCAACTGTAGAACCAGACCCAGAACCTCACCTGACTTGGCTCATACTCTACCTTCTGAATCATGCCTGGATCTGCTGTCTGCTTTCTCTCTTCTGTTCCTGATCCACTTTTTTTTTTTCTTTTGGTGAATTTTTTTAAATTTTATTTTTTAATTGATGTATAGTTGATTTACAATGTCCTGATCCACTTTTGATACTTATCTAGCCTGAGAACCAGACCTTGGCCCAGAATCTATATCAGATTTGGAGACTAATTTAAACCTAGCATCTATTCTGGATCCAAATTCTGACCTGACTTTAGGGCATGTGCTGGAGTCGGAGCCTACTCTGCCTGAGAATCCCAAAGTCTAGAGCCTTTTCTAGGTTTGGAACCCAGTCTAGCCAGTGGAATCTGACACAAGGTTGGAACTTATTCTGGATTCCAAACTCAACCAAGAGACCAACTTTTAGAACCTGCTCTAGAAAGTAAACTAAGCTACATCAGCTCTTCTGGAGGTCTGGGTTGACCAAGGCAGGAGGCTCATTAAGGGAGGTACATTAGGGAAAGATAAGGATTGGGGAGGGAGAAGGATATCTGCTGGGGTAGATGAGGGCATGAGGAGAGGGGCCCTTTGCTCTCCAACACCAGCCAGGGCTTTAGCGCTCATCCCTCGGCTTGAGGGTCCAGGCATGGGGCTGGCATCTCCTTACCTATGAAGGCCTTTTTGTCATCCTCAGCCCCCAGGCGGTAGCAGCGCGGGAAGAAGGAGTCGGCATCGGCCTCGTCAAACCACGGCAAATTCCGGAGATTGAGACACAGACCCACCTATGGAGTTAGCCGCTGAGGGGGCAGGGTGGCACTGGCCCAGAGGGCCTCCAAGGGCCCCCACACTTGGCACACACCCAGACAGCTCAAGGGGACCCTGCTTGGACGTGCTCAGGGCCTCTGCCCCACTTGCTAGGCTTGACCCACTCATGTCCACCTCCCCGTGTTGCCCATGTGGTTCCTCCGCCGAGTATGCCCCACATCCTTCCCATCCACTCTTTCACACCCTTAAATACCTGCCTTCTCTAGGAATCCTCCCAGTCTACACTAATAATATACTAGCAGGTCTCAGTTATAAAGCCTATCAATCTTGCCATAACCCTAGATGATAGGTCTTACTGGTATTCTCATTTAAAGATGAGGAACCTGGGCTTCCCTGGTGGCGCAGTGCTTAAGAATCCGCCTGCCAATGCAGGGGACACGGGTTCAATCTCTGGTCCGGGAAGATCCCACATGCCGTGGAGCAACTAAGCCCGCGAGCCACAACTACTGAAGCCAGCGCCCCTAGAGCCTGTGCTCCGCAATGAGAGAAGCCACCGCAATGAGAAGCCCGCGCACCACAACAAAGAGTAGGCCCCACTCGCCCCAACTAGAGAAAGCCTCCGCACAGCAACGAAGACCCAAAGCAGCCAAAAATAAATAAATTAAAAAAAAAAAAAGATGAGGGACCTGAGGCTCAGAGAGGTAAAGTCACTTGTTAATAAACCCAGCTAAGATATAATGGATCCATCAGCCAGATATGCTCTGCTTGGAGAGAAGGGTCCTCCTGTTCACTATCACCGGACTTGGTGTTTGTTCTGTCTCCAGATCCCATTTGGATCCTGGAATCTATGTTAGGCATCATGTCTACATGTGGCAGACATGCTGCAGGGGTTAGATTTGAACCCAGGCGTGTCCGAATCCCACTGAGTCATATACCTCCCCATCTCCTGAAAACTCTTACTGACGAGGAGAACAGGGAGTGAGGTTGCCGGCCCAAGGGTGGGGGTGTTAGAAGCTGCCATGCCCGCGCCCTGGAGAACCCACCTTTGTGGTAAAGGAGCCCGCCTGGGCATAGTGGTTTATCATTTGATCCTTGGAGAGGAAGCGACAGTCCAGCATGTTCCGCCGAGTGGTCCAGATGAAGTAGGGGATCTCGTTCCGAACCATGCGCGACTGTGGGGAAGGGAGGAGACAGGGGAGGCTAATGTGGGCAGCACAAGGCCCGAGGAGGCTTCTCCCCGCTCTGCTGAGCAAGGTGGGAGAATGGAAGGAAAGGTTGCTATCAAGGGGGCCTCTAGCCCACACGCCATCTTTGTGTACATTAAGAAAAGACATGTCTTCCTCCGGGGCACACACTGCGTGAGCAGAGAGCAGGTGAGCTCGCAGCTCCTTTGGCCAGGTGCCCCCAGGCAGTGACTAAGCCCCACACCTGAACGCCACACCTTGTTCTGGCTCTTGGCCATGAGTGACTTGCTCAGTGGCATGACTGTGCCTCCAAGCTGGTGGGCACACTGCATGTGACAAAGGCTCTCTCGTGGGCTCCACCTCTCTCCGTCCTTCCTGCAACTCTGGGAGGTAGGACTATTGATAACCTGTAACACCATGTGCCAGGCCCTGTTCTAAGCTTGCCATGTCAACTCATTTAATCCTCACTACGACCCTATGAGGTAGGTGCTACCATTATCCCCATTTCACAGATGAGGGAACTGAGGCACAGGGACTTGTCCAAGGGCTCACAAGATTGGGCCATATGGAAGTGGCAGTCCTCAACCTCGCCTGACAGACGAAAACGGCAGTTTGGTCTAGTTCAGCTCAGTAAGTGGTGGTGCCAAGATTGAAAGCCAAGTGTCCCCATCTCAGCACACACACCCTCCACAACATCATACCAGCCTCTTTCAAAACGTTTTAAGCCCTTCCTGCTAGCCTTCCCTTGCTGGGGACGGGGGAAGATGAACTATGGGGTTTTTATTTGGAAGGGGGAAATTACCAGGCGTGCAGGTTGTGCCGGCTTCTGATAACAACCTGGCAACAAACAGTTCTGAACCCAGGCCAGCCTTGTCTGTGTCCCTCACCACTCCGCTGGCCTACCTAGGCTTTAGAGAACCAATCCGTTTTTATCACAGATAGGGAAACTGAGGCCCAGAGAAGGAAAGGACTTGTCTGGGGTCACCCAGCTGGACTCTAGTGCTCTCCCTCAAACGAAGCAGACCCCTGTCCAGCCCCCTGGGCCCTCACCATCAGAGCATGCGTCCCATGCAGGTCATCAAATTCCAGTAAATCATCGAAGTCGAACAGCTGTGGTAGCCGGAATGCTTCATCCTCATCTTCGTCCTCTGTGGATGCAGAGACCAGGCCTGGTAAGGCCCCTGTCCCCACCCCACAGGCCCATATCACAGCCTCAACCCTGGGACAGCGGGAACCAAAGGGATGGGACTCAGGAAGTTTGGGGAAAGGGAGGGATTGCTCACCATCCTCAGTGGTGTCACTGTCACCCAGATCCTTGTGTGGTGGTGGCAGCGTGGTACCCAAGTGATGGACCATCTTCTTCTCCACCCAGCCCCTCCGGCGCAAAAGCCACCGGATCACAGGGTAGCAGCCTTGGATCATGAAAATCTTCTTCTGCTGCAAGGTGACAGAAGAATGCTTGTTCAGTAAGTATAGCCTAAGTGCCTGTCACAGGGGATATAACGGTGAACCAGACAGCTATGGCCTCTGCCTTCAGGAAATTTTTATATTCCAGTAGAAGAGACAGGATATAAATAAATAGAAAAATAATCTGCATAATAATCATCACAAGAGTAACTATATTTATTTGCTAATATTTACTGAGCACCTTCTATGTGTTAATCACTTATATACATTACTAACAATGATATGTATTTTTAATAGATACTATTATCACCACTTAACTGGTTATGAAACAGAGACATAGAGAGATTGAGTAGCTTGGCCACACAGTGGTTAAGTGAAAGAGCAGGAATTTACATCCAGGCTGGCGAGCTCGAGAAACTGGATCTTAATGGGGACCCAGAGAAACAGTCAGGGGAGGCTGAGAAGGAGCCAGGAATGTGCAGAGCCGGGCAAATGGCAGTTCAGGCAGAGGGAAAAGCATGTGCAAAGGTCTTGAGGCTGGAGAGGTTGGGAGGAACTGGAAGGAAGCCAGGGTGAATGGAGTGTGGAAAATGAGGGGGAGACCTCCTGAGAGGTAGAAGTAGACTGTGGAAGGTCCTGCAGGCCTTGGAACGAACTTGAATTTTATATTAAGAGTAGCATGAAGCAATAAAGTGAAGGGAGGGAGTGACATAGTTGGAGGCTGTAAGTGTGGCTTGCTGGCTTGCTGTCGTACGGAAAACAGATGGAGGGGACAAGGATGGAAGCAGGGAGACGAGGCAGAAGGCTGTTGTTGTTTCTGCAGGTTCTTACAGTGGAGATGGATGGGAACAAGGCAATAGAGGTGAGATTCGTTTTGGAAATAGAGACTAGTTTTGCTGATGGGATTAGATGTGTGGGTGAGGGAACAGAAAGATCAGATTTCTGGCTTGAACAACTGGGAGATGGAGGAGATCAGAGAGTAGGGAGGAGAACAGGTTTGGGCAGGAAAATCAAGAGTATGGTTTGGGACATGGGTCTGAAATGCTTTGATGTTCCCTGGGCGATGTCAAGTGGGGGGCTGGATCTCTGGAGCGTGCAATTAGAGGACAGGCTGGGCTGGAAAGGGCATGGAGGGGGCACAGCACACTGACTGGACTCACGGCCAAGGAGACAGGTGTGGAGAGGGACCCAGGGAACCAGGAGTGTCCCAAGAAGTCTTCAAAGGCAACTGAAAAGTAGCTGCCAGGGAGGGAGAAAGGAGAACTAGGAGTGTGCAGACAGCCAAAAGGGAAGGTACGTGTGGGGGGTCGGTGCCTAAGGTGCCAAACCAAGGTCAGGACAGAAGAGGGACTGACTGCTGGATCTGGCTCCTTGGAGGTCACCAGTGACCTTGACTAGAGTGGTTCCCGATGGGAGTGGGGAAGGGCAGGGAACCAGAGTGGTGGGAGCTGAGGAGTGAATCCCAGGTGAAGTAGACAATTCTGCCAAGAAGTCTGGCTGTGAAGGGGGTATTGAAAAATGGGGAAGTATTTGAAGATGGGTGTGGATCAAGGGATCAAGGATTTTTTTCTTGTATGTTTTCTAAGGATGGGAGAAAATAGTGCAGGGAGGCAGGATGAGCCACTCTCCAGGCCCTTTCTAGACCCCCAAGCTCCCTCCGACCTTGATAGCTCTCTCCACGTGGATCTTGGCGTTTCTGAGCCGGCCCATGTGTTGAGACGCCTTGGAGAATCCTCGCCAAAGGACAAGAGAACCTGCAGAAAGATGCGCAGTGGGGCTGGGGTTGGCACCCCTCCTCTCTCTCCACTCTTCATCCGGATGCTCATCCTCTACAGCTCTTCTCCGGATCCCCACGTCCGCCCCCAGTCTTCTGGTCCTGGCCCCAACTGCCTCGGGCCAGGAGGGGCGGGCCGCAAAGGGCCTCACCGTCCTGCGGCGGGTCGTCCTCCTGGGCCGGGGTGGGCGAGGGCCCAGGGGGGGCAGGGATCCGCGGCTCCCTGGGCGTGGCTGCCGTGGGCCGAGGACTCGAGGTCGCAGCCTAGGCGGAGCGCCGAGGCTGGGCTGCCTGCCCAGCGTTGGCCGCCTGCCGGAGCCTCCTCTGGAAGCTGGAACTCGGAGTGGCGCGCCCAGGGCCATGGGGCGGGGGGACTGGTGCGGGGCTCGGGCGGCAGCGGCTTTCGCGGCCAGCTGCACACGGGACCCGCGTCCTGGCGGTACCAGGCGGTGGAGCCGCGAGGTACAGCCCCCAGCTCCTCCGCCCTCAGGAGCAGCGCCGCGTCGGGGCCGTGCGTGCACCCCTCGCCGCGCGCGCGCGTTCCCAGGGCCCCAGAGCCCGCCTCCCGTCCGCGCGCAGCCGCGTCTCGCAGGAGGGCCCTTCGGTGCCCGAGCTGGGCCCTCCGTTCTGAGGCCCCGCCCTCTGTCTTTTGTCGCCTTAGAAACCATTCACCCGGCACAATCAGGCCTCGGGGGGGGCTGGTTCGGTGGGACTACTTCCAGCAGGCCAAACTCCGAGCCTCACCTGCCCCAGACCCTTAATGAACAGGGAGCTGGAGTTGGAAGCGCAGAGCACTCACTGGTCCGCCAGTTTCTAACAGAGTCCTGATTCTTTATCCAGCGCTTCCTGGGGCTTCAGTTATTCCGCAGTATTCATAGGGGACCACATGCTACGTGGTGAGCTAGGTGCTGGGGACCGGAAGAACCACCTAGGGATGGTCCCTGATTTCACGGAGCTTACAGCCAAGTGAAGGGGAAACAAACAAAAAGCAAGCAACACAGGAATAAACAGGTGTAGGTATGATAAGGGCAATGAACAAGCAATGAACTGAAACTAGGAAGGGGGCACACTTTATATAAGGTAATCAAGGATGTCCTCTCTTAAGAGATGACATTTAAGCTGAAGCCTACAGAATGCAAAGGTGTTGAGGAGTTTGCCAGGGGAGGGATAGCATTCCAGGGAGAGGAAATTCTCAGCAACAGCCCTGAGAGAGTAAGAACCTTCCTGGGGAACTAAAAGGAAGCCAGTGTCCTGGTGAGACCTGATCAGATCTGCAGGACCTGGCAGATGGAGCTAGGGTAAGGCCCTTGGGGGTAGATTTGAAAGCCAGGGCAGTATTATGGGGAAAATAATGAAGTGCAGAACACACCCCGCCCCCCCGCCAAAAAAAACCCCTCGGAAATAAAGTATCATGGTTTGAGTCGACTGCGGGGAAAAAAACAAGTTATGCAACAGCCCTCAAGACAAGACTGTAAGCAACCTTTTTGGAAGTAGTAGGAAAGTGTTAACCTCAAATGTCACAGGTGAGATAAATAAGGCTCCAAGACGTTAAATAATTTGCCTTAAATCGCACAGCAGAGGCAGCACTGGAACCCAGATCTGACTCTAGAGCCCCACTCTGAAACAGAATTGCTATTAGGGCTTCCCTGGTGGCGCAGTGGTTGAGAGTCTGCCTACCGATGCAGGGGACACGGGTTCGTGCCCCGGTCCGGGAAGATCCCACATGCCACGGAGCGGCTGGGCCTGTGAGCCATGGCCGCTGTGCCTGCGCGTCCGGAGCCCGTGCTCCGCAACGAGAGAGGCCACAACAGTGAGAGGCCCGCGTACCACACACACACACACACACACACACACACACAAAGAAATGCTATTAAACACAAGTCCATGTCATCACTCAGAGGGTTGCCTACCAGTAATGCAAGTACCAAATGGACAGTCTGCGAGGCAAACTGTAGCAATGCCCACTCAAGCAAAGTCCACGAACACAGATTTTTTATTCACTGGTAGATCTGCTCATACAGTGACGGTGGGTCCTCCACAGAGCTGTCCAGCCAACCCTAACCACTGAAATCACTCTTCCCAACCCTGTGGCTGGTGACTGGGCTTCCCAAAAGGCATGCCGTCAGGAGAGGACTGGCTGATTGGCAACCGTCCGGTCTGTACTCACCAGCAGCAAATTTGGTTCTAGGGGCTCTGAACCCTGAGAGATGGATCTGTGACAAATGAGAGTTCTAGTTGGCTCACCCAGGCAATGCTGTCCTGTGAGGGCTGAGTGAGCAGCTACCATACTCTATTGGACATCCACCTTCACCGTGAGCACCTTCTTGAAAGCAACATTCACTGCAAAGCTAGGATACAGCCATATGCCCCAGAGAAGGGCACACCTAATTCTGCAAGGCAGGAGGGGGAGAGTCACAGAGGTAATGTCATAAAGGGGATGACAGCTGTCCAAGCTGCCCCCACCCCCAGCCCCTCCATCCTTTAACAGTACCTTGTCCTGTTTCAAGAGACCCCCTTTTGGCCACATGGAAGAAACTCTTGAAAACTCAGCTCAAAGGCCAACCCTTCTGAAACTTTTCCTGACATCCTCTTCCATAAAAACACCCCCTGTGGGCGCCCCCAGACTTCCAGTAGTGAATCTGAAATGCTTCAACGCACCTATTCACACACCCAGGCATTTTACTGGCCCCCCAAGTCTCCCTGAGACAGGGATGATGTCATCCCCCACATCCAGCACAATGGAAGTTACCAAACAGCTTGGATGCTGGGCTGGTGGAAAGATCAGTTACTATTTATTCAGTACCTGTACGGCAGGTACTGTGTCAGATTTACATTATCTCCACTTTAAGAAACTGAAGCACAGACTATAAATAACTCGCTCAAATTCATCAGTAAGAATCAGGACTCAAGACATTTTTTTTTTAACTTCAAGGTATCACTAAGGCTTAGTGCTGTCCAAGAGAACTTTCTGCAATGATGGAAATGTTCTATTTACATACCCTGTGACCCGGCAGGCATCAGCAACTTGTAGCTATTGAGCACTGGTAGGACTGAGACAGTAGATTTTAAACTTTTTTAACTGTAACAATTAGACACACGTGGCTAGTGATTACTGTCAGCACAGGTAAAGGCAGAAAGCTTGGATTTGAACTCTACCCTCTTGCTCACTAGCTGGGAGATTCGGGGCAGACTGCTGCATCTCATGGAACCTCAGTTTCCTTAGCCATGAAATGGGATCATTATTTCTCTGAGGTTACCTTCTAGCCCAAATGAGCTCATTACATGAAAAGAACCAAAGCTCTATATAGGCAGAGAGAGCAGTTTCAGAAATGGGTGGAGCCTGGACTGCAATAGAGGTCTCTTGGGTTAGGGCCCTCGGCAGGACTAACGCCAGGGGCCAATCACGAAACTGTCTCTGGTGGGGACCCCCAGACCCAAGTGCCAGCCAGATGGTCTTAGGGAAGAAAAAGCCTCACCTCCCAGCTTTTCAGGTATACACAGAGAGCACAGACCTCATGCACCCCCAGAGGGGCAAAAAGAGACTTTAATTAGGGGAGGAAGGATCCACCAGAATAAGAAAAGGTACAGCGAGCGTGGGAGCAGAGGAGCCAGAGCAGGCAGGAGGCCCCAGCCGGGAAGCTCTGGAGGACTCACCTCTCCACCTCTAGCACAGGCACTGCACTGACAGACAAGGCGAAACAGCGGCCCCTCTCAGCTGGGAGGGCACGAAGAGGCCCCTGCGGCCAGAGGTTGCCTAGCTTTCAGGCCCCAGCTCCTAGGTGTGGCTGGTGGCCACCAGTTCAGCCCTTGTCCCCAACCAGTGCTGGGTGGCCATCTTCAGGCAGAGCTCAGGAAGCTGGCAGAGGGTCTCCACCGCTTCTATTGGCTCAAGGAAATAAGAGAACGAGGGAGAGGAACTGGAGTCTGAAACCTCCCTCCCTCCCCACCTGTGGTGGCTCCAGGGAGGAACAGCAGTCGCCTTCTGGCTCCAGGCCCGCCCAGACCCACAGCGACCAGTAAGGTACAATCACTGGGACCAGTCACAGCCACTGGAGGTGGAGGTTGTTTGTTTAAAAAAAAAAAAAAAAAAAAAAGACAAAAAGGTTACAGTCTCCTACAAGCACAGAGTTTTAAGTTTCAAGACGTTAAAAAAAAATCTGTCCCGGCCCAGGGGACTGAACATCAGAAGCCAGCCTGACCAGGCACATGTGGCCTTGGGGCAGGTCCACTGCTGCTTTGCTGCCCAGCTAGCAAGCACACCCCCCCCCCACATCTAATGCCCACCCCGACACCCAGCTCCCCTCCGCTGCTGCTGCCGCCGTCGCCACCGCTGCTCTGGGGAGTAACTCCAGGACGCCTTCGCAGAGACACGGGGGAGTCTGAGGGGGAAGGCCACGAGATCCAGCCAGATGCTTTAGAACTGTCAAGAGAACCAAGAGGCGGTGAATGATGTTATTACTGTATCCTCGCAGGCCTGCTCTGGGGAGGTGGGCTGATTTGAGAGCTGCAGCTGTACTCAGATCTCTGCAGGGCAGGGTTCGGTCTCAGGACACCCTGTGGGCACACTCTAATTTAGCCAGCATTCAGCAGTGTGACCTTTGGGGCACTGGCCCTAAAACCTAGCACTGGACAAGGCAGAAAAATTAAGGGTGACGTGGGTTTTTCCACAGCTCCCCTTGGTCGTGCCACAAGGGCTGCCAGAAAGCCCTGTCACTGTGCCTTGCTTACTGAACTGAGGTTGCCTTCTTTAGAAATGGGGGCTCACATGCAAATGCTTGGGGATTCAGAGAGGGAGCCAGGATCTGGTACTCTGTGTCAAGCTCTGTGTGGTCCTCCAAGTAAGACAGGCCCTTGAAATGCTTTCTAACCTCAAATATCTCCCATGGTGCCTAGAACAGCCCTGGACATTTTATAGACCAGAGGTTGTGGACCAATGGCCCACGAGCTGAACTCAGCCCAAAGATGAGCAGTGTTTGGCCCACAGTTTAAAAGAATATGAATCAGTCGATATGAATATGAATTAGCCAACCTTGAAAATATAGTACACTGCACAAAGATCCAGATTTTGAGATTCTTTTGATGAAGCCACGGAGGGCCAGAGCTGTGCGGTGGTGATCCTCTTCAGGTGAGGCATGTGCTCACCAGATCCCCACACGGCCCACCTCACTCATGTACATTACCGGCCCGACCCTTACATGCACCTGATGCCATTATACTATCTTAGATCTTGAGTCTGAAAACTCCAATTCCTGGTTCCTTCACTTACTGGCTGAGGCACCTTGGACATATGACTTAACTTCCAGAGCCCAGATAACTCATCTATGAAATGGGGATGCCACCTGATTCAAAGATTGTTTTAGGTATTAAATGAGATACTTGAACGTACATTTTTAGCTGTATTACCACAGAAATGTACTTACTGTAACAACTAAATGACTGTCGAATGAATGACCCAAATACTAAATTGGGACAAGAACTATTTTTCTTCAGTTGAGTTCAGAGGCCTCACAGTGCCCTGGCCATATAACCTTGTGCTACAATACAGGGAAAGCTTACTAGGCACCAGGTGATATGCTTTATACACATTTCTTCATTAATGCTCAACCACACTGAATGGTACGTATTAATTAACAGTCTCACTTCACAGCCGAGGAAACTGAGGCTTTGTCGAGAGGTTCTGTAACATGCCCGAGGAAGCAGTGGAGCCGGACTCACACATAGGTGGCCTGACTCCACGGCCTGTGTGACCTGAACAAGCGTGTTCCCCTGGCTGCACAGTACAGCTACTTTGTACACTGGCTGTCCTCAGTATAATTAAAGCCCAGGGGAAGCGGGTGTAATATCCATTTTCAGGAATCTGAGCTCCTCCGGGGCTGGATCTGTACGCACTGGTAGGAGTAAACACTAATTCTACCATCCAGGGATCATAGTTGACTCTGAGGGGAACATAACAACAAACCAAGGACTGTTTGGAAAAAGAAAAAAAAAAGGCACGTCGTGAATGACTAAAAAAGAACAACTGTGTCATCACTTCATCAGTGTAAACAATTCGTCCTCCTCAAAGGGCTGTAGTCCTTTCCGTCACGAAGCCACAAACAACTAAAGAGGGATCTGTAGGACTTAAGCCGTGAAAACGATGGAAAACAGGCTGAAGAAATCATGACTTTAAGCCTGAGAAGCAGATGCCAAAGGAAACTATTCCAGTCTGTTTGAAAACTGGAATTACACTCTGATTAACTGCCCTACACTCCTAGAAAATTCACATGTGGATTTAACTTGCCTCACTCGGGGATTGAACTAGATACAGGGAAGGACTGTGTACACTTTGAGATGTAGAAATGAGCGACTAAGAGAGGCATCACCCAGGCCCCCGGAGATGGAAAATGCCCTGCAGCTCTCCAACATGAAGCACGGGCCCTCCCGCCCCAAGGAATCAGGCTGACCTGCAGCCCACCAGAGCTCCTAGAGGCCTCAGGAAATATTCACCCACCGTTGGCACCACTTTCCCACCAGATGCTAAATTCTCAGCACGACCCATTGGTCTTTCTACTTCTGGAAACAAACCAGGAAGGCCCCTACACTTACATTCTTGAGGAACTCCTCGGCCACAATGCGCGCACGGGCATTGACCGACAGCTTCATCTCACTGATCTCCTTGTCGATTTCTTCCATGAAGTGGATCACAAAGTCCACCAACTTGTGTTTATACATCTGCTCTGTGTGGAAGTTGGTGATCAGAAAACTGATGTCATACCCCTAGGGAAGGAAGACAGTGGGGAGCAGGGAGAGAAGAAACAGGAGAGAATCAGCATCCTGGGGGCGCTGAGCTGGCCGTGCCCTCTATGTCCACTTAGCCACATGCTTCCAGCTGCTTGTGACCCTATCCCAAGCTACATGCCCTTCAGGCAGCAGCCCACCTGCTCTGGTGGGGTGTGTATGTTGGATCCAAGGAACCAACAGTTGGATCAACTGAACCCAGTTGAGAATTTTGTGTCTATCAGACATCTCTGGCAGACTATCTGTGGCACAGACAGTTGCATTCAGAATGAGTCAACGGAGAGTGAAGGGACTGGAAATCTTGTCAAAGAAGAATCTCTTCAAACAAAAGGAACATCTAGTCCAGAGAGAAGCGAAGATGCTGTGGGAGAAGGATGGGACTGAGGTCTTTAACTATCAGATGGGCTGTGTGTAGAAGAGCAATTTTATTTATTCTGGGTGGCCCTGGAGGTTAGATCTAGGACCAGAAATTTTAATTTTAGCTCAGGATGAGGACGAGCTTGGCCAACATGTCTAATGTGTTTGACGATGGTGTTTGCTGCTCGCTCTGTGTGGTAGTTGCTTAGTCACTGGCAGAGAGTTGATCTGGCAGGGAGTCTGTAGAGAGGACTCAAGTACAAAGTCAGACAACAAGTGACCCAATGTCAACTGTGGCCTTGAGACTCTGATTCAGTTGGTGGCAGAGTTTAGATTTCTGATTCATCATGCCCTTTCTGCCGCTAGACTACAGGCTCTGGGAAGGTGCACAGTGCATCTCATCTTTTTTGCCTTTTCCATGGTTGAGGCAGACCCAGCCTCCGAAGCTGATTCCCCTTATTCCCACAACAGCCGAAACGAAGGCCAATTCTCACCCACAAAGGCCGTGGGTTCCCTACAGCTGGGGGAGCAGCAATCCCAGTTCTAGAAACAATCCCAGGCCAGTAACAGTTGATGTGGTAGTGGAATTCTGGGTATTACAAACATATGGATCACACAGTCTCACCTCCACTGGTTTCCTTCGGAGGATAAAGAAGTTCTCTGCTCTCATCATCATGAAGCGCATGAACTTGTGACATAAAATCTTCTCGATCTCATCAGCCTGGCGAGAGCAAAGGAGAAACGTGTTTCCCTAAAGCTGACACTCTAGGCCAACAGAAATCTGGAGCCTGGTCTTCTGACTGCAATTTCTCCCAGGTTCGCTGGAGGTAGTGGGGTTGGGTATTGGAACACCACCACCTGAACTCTGAATCGTGGGGTAACTGGTTGCCAACTGAAAAGAGGGTCTACTACATTAGGGCCCTCCAACTTAATGGGACGTTATCATGATCTTGCCTTCACCCATTCCAGAAAAGTAATTCTGGCAAGCCCACATCTTTTTTTAATTTTAATTTTTTGGCCACGCCGCATGGCATGCAGAGTTCCCCGACCAGGGATAGAACCTGTGCCCCCTGCAGTAGAAGTGCAGAGTCTTAACCACTGGAAGGGAAGTCCTGGCAAACTCAAACCTTTTATCTGTTCCTTCTGCAGACTTCCTGAGACTCCCCTGGTGGTGCAGTGGTTAAGAATCCGCCTGCAAACGCAGGGGACATGGGTTCGAGCCCTAGTCCGGGAAGATCATGCCGCAGAGCTACTACGTCCATGCGCCACAACTACTGGGCCCACACGCCACAACTACTGAAGCCTGTGTGCCTAGAGCCTGTGCTCCGCAACAAGAGGAACAGATAAACCTTTTATCTGTTCCTTCCAGAGTCCACATCTATATTCAAAACTACCCTTTCCTTTCTTATTTCACTAGTGCTACATTTTCCAGTCTGTGATACATACTGTGAAGAATATCAGAGATAACCTTAGGTGGTCTCCACGTTAGTAGCAATGAACATCAAACAAACCCCAAAGTTTCTCCCTGATGAACTCTCAACATTTCTGAAGGAAGAATTTTGCTGCACAGGGCAGACACACCCTTAACAGCCCCCAACACTTGTTAATCTCCCCTTTCAACAAACAGAGCAGGTCCTTGGCTTAGAGCTTTCTATAGGCAGAAGTGTCTAGTCTGAACTTAATAACCTTGTTGTTTTCAACGTGCTTGTTTTTTAGACTTGTCCTCAATTTGGCAAGTGGTATTGTTTTTCCATTTGTGGCACAAAGTTTCTTTTTCAAACAAATTTAAGTAGGAGAAAATAAGTTGGGCTTCCCTGGTGGCGCACTGGTTAATAATCTGCCTGTCAATGCAGGGGACACGGGTTCGAGCCCTGGTCCGGGAAGATCCCACATGCCACGGAGGAACTAAGCCCGTGTGCCACAACTACTGAGCCTGCACTCTAGAGCCCATGAGCCACAACTACTAAGCCCACGTGCCACAACTACTGAAGCCCACGCGCCACAACTACTGAAGCCCACGTGCCTAGAGCCCACATACTGCAATGAAGAGTAGCCCCCACTTGTGGCAACTAAACAAGGCCCACGTGCAGCAGCAAAGACCCAACATAGCCAAGAAGAAATAAATAAATAAATAATAAGTCAATAAGTTAATTGAAAGAAATCTATTAAGTAAAGAAGCGTCCAAGTAGTCGATAAATATGGCAGAAATTATGGTGGTAGTGGGAGTGTCAGACATTTGTGAAACACAGAGGAAAGATAAGAAATTACACTTCCTGAGACTCCCCTGGTGGCGCAGTGGTTAAGAATCCGCCTGCAAACGCAGGGGACATGGGTTCGAGCCCTAGTCCGGGAAGATCATGCCGCAGAGCTACTACGTTCATGCGCCACAACTACTGGGCCCACACGCCACAACTACTGAAGCCTGTGTGCCTAGAGCCTGTGCTCCGCAACAAGAGGAACCACAATGAGAAGCCCGCACACTGCAAGGAAGAGTAGCCCCTGCTCGCCGCAACTAGAGAAAGCCTGTGCATGGCAACGAAGACCCAGCAGTGAAAAATAAATAAACTAAATTTATTTAAAAAAAAAAGAAATTACACTCCATATTTTTACCCTAAATCTCCCTTTCGGAGTTTATAGCTATCAAATTGATACTGTTACTGCTTATTTTTCTGAACTGGACTTATCCTTCATTCCTTAGGAAAAGTTTTGTGACCTGACACCAAACTGGCCTGTAGCCTTGGCTGCTACATTTCCTGCCTTCTAATGCAGAGCAAGGCCTAGAAGATGGGGCTGATCTCTCTTTATCTACCGAGCTGATGAGTTTGGCAAATCATTTCCTGGTAATAGAACCTGGGTTTCTTTGCACCCTGAATCTGGCATGCTGATCTCTCACATGGGGGCCCCTGGCCTCCCGGTGAGGCAGGGGATCTGTGGTGAGCTCACCTGTTTCACAGCAATGCTGACCCGGACAGAGTTGATGGAGCCTTCAATCAGAACCTTTTCCTTCTCATTCCTGCTGATGGTCACAGGCTGTAGCAGGAGCTCTTTGCTACTCCTGAAAACACAAAATCACAGAGGCCTCTGTACTATAAAAGAACAGAATGGTCAAGGAGACCCCACAGCAGATCCTAGAATCACTATCTGGGACCACAGAGTCCAAGGAATAGGAGACTCACAAGCAGGGGTGCTCCAAGATGGGGGCAGCAAGCGTGTTCTCCAGCAGAAAGAGCACAGGCTCTGGAGTCAGGGCGAAAACGTTTTGAAATCCAGCCTCCTCTGTTACTTTCCTTGGGCAAGTTACCCTGTTGGAATCTCAACTTCCTCATTTGTAAAATGACTCTGATTCCTATTTCACTGCTGAGGACTGAGAGAGATCAAAAAGGGTCAAGTGTCTAACAGTGTGCCTGGCACACTGTAGGAGCTTTACAAATGACAGCTCTTATTTTCATAACTATAGGCAAACCCATACACTGTTTAGGGAATGAGGAGAGAACCTGCCTTAGAGAGAAGGACAAGCTAAAATCGAACAGTCTGGCCTCCTTTAATGATCAATCCAGAAGGATTCACTTGTTCAACATTAAGATCCCTCTCAGCTCAGTTCCCATTTTGATGTCCCTGGATCCCTGTGATGACAGTTGGTAGTTAACTATGGTGGTGCTATCTGGGAGCTATTATCCTTTAAAAATACCTATTGGAAACCATATATGTTAAGTAGCATAAAAGGGCACATCCTAACATCTTGTCAGTTTTCTTAAATTCAAATCATATCAACTTAGTGTGGTAACACTGCTTATCTCAGTTGTGTATGTCCCAGATTAAATTTTAAAGGGGAAAAAGAATAATTATTTACAAAACATAAATTACATAAGAGAAAATAATCCCAAGTACGGAATATTTGGAGTAGACGACGGATGAGTCCATTTTTTTTTTGGGGGGGGGGTGGTGGTGGGGGCGGAATCCTTGATCTTTAAATTAGAAAAGAATAGAGATGGCATCTCAGGTAACTAAATTCTTAGTCTACTCCTTAAACTGCCAGAGGGCTCACTAACTCCATGGGAGGTAATTCCCAAATGGCCCTACGCTGAGAAGTCACACCTTGTGTCAAGCAATCTTGGCTCCAGAGCAGCTTCTCCCCTGAGTTTTGTCCTGCCAACCCACTGACCCTATTTTCTGAACTTCAAATTGGGAACCATTGTTCATCTGGCAGCAAGACAAAAAATGTGAACTGTAGTTGTACTGACAACTCCAGGATGGAAGTTACTCATGGCACACAGTCATCTCTGGGTGCTGCACCCATCAACCCCACCCCTTTTCCTTCCCTACCTGACTTCCACTTCGGGCTTGTTGTGTCGTTCTACCACCTGGGAGGAGAAATTCTCCAGGCAGAGGGCAGCCTGCAGTGTGGCCCGCACGGCACTCAGGTAGGGACGGAGAGTGGCAGTCTGTAGGAAAAAGGCCAACAGAGGATCAGAATCTGTCTCACCAAACCCACTGGTCCCCTAGTCCAGCTACACAGGACCCAGGCAGTACTCAGGGTCCCTGACTCTCAGATACTACAGTAAACACAATAGACTAGGCCTTCAAGGTGCCTTTCATTCTAGGTTTAGAACAGTGGTTCTCAACAGGGGACCATTTTGCCTGCCAGGGGACATTTGGCAATGTCAAGACATTTTTCATTTTTACAACGTGGGGTGGGGTAGGGGTTACTGGTGTTGAGTAGGCAGAAGTCAGGCATACTGCTAAATATCCTACAATGCACAACAAAGAATTATTCAGCCCCAAATACTGCTGAAGTTGAGAAACTCTGGTCTAGAAGCATACAGGTGAATGACTGTTTTCAATCTACCTTTTGAGCCAACAAATGTATAGATCTACAGTGTGCCAGCCTGGGAATTCAAAGATGATTAAGACCTTCTCTACCCTTAAAACAGCTCGACTAGGTCAGGAAAACAGAGAAAGTAACTATGATATAATGGGTAAAATGTAAAAGAAATTTACAATTTTTATTTGCAAAAAAAATTGGTTTTGATTTGAAGATGGAAATAAGATTAGGAGGACTTTACAATGATAAAAAGTAGAATGACATTCCCAATAGAGGCAACGGTGTCTAGCTACACTGGCCTGTCTTCAGTTCCTTGTATTAGCCAAGTTTTTTCTCACCTCAGGCCTTCACACATGCCAAACCATCTATCTGCAGGCTTTTCTCCCCCTTCTTTGCCTAAGTCATCCTTTAGATCTTGGTTTATTCAGGGAAGGCCTCCTCCTTCCTCAGAGAGGCCTTTCCTGACTTCGCTCTTCATTGCACTTACTATAATTTACAGTGACACACCCTTTATATATCGTTCATAAAGTAATTTTCTCCTTCACTAAACTGTAAGCTCCATGGTCAACAGACCATGTCTATTTTATTCAAATTTACATACCCTGCACCTAGGTCAGTCAGCACCTTACATATACTCTGTCTTACTCAGTTTCTGTAGAATAAGTGAATGAATGAAAAAATAACTTAAGCAAGATCAGAATAACAAAAAAGGGCAGTAAGAGTTCCAGAAGTAGTAATGAGTACAGTGTTGCCAGGAAGCATTTTAGATTCTATGGATGAGGCTGCAGTAGTAGCCTAGAGATTCATGGAGAATCTCAAATGCCAGGCTACTGAGTGTAGCTCTTCTTTTAAGGTGGCAAGGAACTGCTGGGGCTTTCTGAGGAGGAAGTTACATGACTACAGTTGCATGGCAACTCTGTGGAGAATGGACTGGAGGAGAGGGAAGTGAGAGAGCAGGCAGAGAAGATTATTTAAGGAGGGTAATGAGGGCTTGGCCTGGAGCAATGCAGGACAAGCAAGATTATCTCTGTCAAAATTCAGACAGCAAATCTGAAAAAGGTGCATTTTAGGTGGCCAGCCCTGTGGTGCCTGCCCTTTCAAAAATAGAACAGACACATTCTCGTGTAATATCTCAACAAGTTTGATGTTTAAAAATTCAAGAGGCATGGCCTAAATTAAAACAAAAAAAAGAATATCCCAGCTTTCTAGCTGACATAAGAGGACACAAAGGCGGAATAAGTAACACAAGAGGGTGAGCAAGTTTAGGGAGAGAAGATGAGTTTTGATCCAGAGGTCTAATTTCAAGGTGTCTTCAAGATATCCAGGTGAACCTTGAACGAGAACCTTCCCAGGTGAACCTAGGAAGGTAGATTTAGGAGTCACCATAAATCACATGGTCACGAAAACCTGTACATTAAATAGGTATCACCAGAGAGAGTGCAAAGAGGGGAAGGTAGTGAGCCAAGTCTCAGTTGCCAGGAACACCCACAGTTATCAAGAGAATTTCCTGCAAGGGAGGGGTCAGCAGTATGAGAGCTTATATTCTACAGTAAGGCTGATACGGTTGAGTTCTGACCAGGAAGAGGTCTACGTAGAGGAAGCATAAAAGAGATCCTTCCGTGAGAAAGAAGCAAGGCTGGGGCAACATGAAGAGTGGGATAAGCAAGTGTGGAAGTTTCCCTGAGAGAACTGTGGGGTCAAGCGGGTAAGAGAGAACAGGGGAGTGTATTTAGTGAAGGTCTACTCTGGGTGGGGAGGTGGCCCTACTACGGGCTGCGGCTTACTACGTGCCTTCGAGGCGCTACCACGAACCTAGGAGAGCCCACTTCCGGCTTCCTCCATGCCTCAGTATCCCCCACCTGCTTCAAGGACCAGACTATGCAGCCGCAAGGCCTGCTTCTTACAAGGGCGTCCCCCGCTCGCCCCTTCCTCACCTCGGCCCCGCCCCGCCCTCTTTCTCCCAGCCTCAGGGTGCCCCCACACCCCCTGCATCCCTCGGCCCAGGGCCTCTCCGCTGCAAAGCCGCATCTCCCCCAGACCCAGATCCCTGAGACAGAACAGCGGCGGTCCCGGGCCCGGGGCCCGTCTCTCACCATCGCGGGCGCTGGCTGGGCCGGAAAGCGGAAGTGCGGAAGTGGCCAGTCCCGCGCCGCCTTCTCTTTCGCGAGAAGCGCAGCCGCAGTATCCGCCCGGACGTCTGGACTGTACCATCAACGCTCCGAGCGGGGGAGGAGGAGGCTAAGAACATTTGGCCCCTCGGAAGTTTTCCCCCTAGAACTGTCTTGGTAGTTTTAGGCTCCTGAAGTGTAAAGTCACTACTCAAGTTTCTCCCGTTACCCATGGAGCTCTTGCTTGCGACTCTGGCCGTCTTGTCGTCTTTGCCGCCTTCTTCCCTCATAGCCATGCAATGGTGCAGCCCGGCCTCAGGTTGGGCACCATATTAGGACACGGCGAGGCGGAGGAGCCCTTCGATCTTTCCGGTTCTGCGCCCCCATCCTTTCTCCGGGCCCCTCCTACCTGCAGCCTTTGGGGCTCGACGGGACTAACAGCCCGGCAGAGAACCCGGCCGCCGAGCCCCGCCCCCCGGCGCCGGGCTGTTCCCTAGGGTCCGCGCGAGGCATACCCTCTCCACCCCACCTGCAGCGGGCT
Source organism: Orcinus orca (assembly GCF_937001465.1). Lineage (NCBI taxonomy): Eukaryota > Metazoa > Chordata > Mammalia > Artiodactyla > Delphinidae > Orcinus > Orcinus orca. Next base: position 7,237,781 of record NC_064568.1, read on the forward strand.
CGCTTGCTGCCCGCAAACCTCCATCCTCCGAAAGACACAGGGTCTGGCCCTCGCGTCTTTCCGCCCCCGCGTCAACTGCTGGGGCACCGCACATAGCCAGTTCCGGGGCGGTTGCTCGCACCGACCGGAACTCCCCGCCCCCTCCCGTGGCCGCGGGGCCGTGGGAGGCAGCAAGGAGGAGGTAGAGGGGGCGGAGGCCGCGGTAGGGTGTTCTTAGAGGACTGGGACCCTAAAGGCGGGACATTGGGGCGATCCATGGGTGGGGCCAGCCATTAACCAGCCCCACTTTTTCTGTGCCAGGCACTGAACTGAGCTCTTGACGGGCATCATCTCTTAATCCTCAGAACATCCCTGGGAGGTAGGTACTATTGTTACCCCATTTTACAGATTCAGACTAATTATGGGGAAACAGACTCAGGCTTCTTTTGCCCTATTTTACGGATGGAAAAACGAGACTCAGGAGAGTTCATCAACATGTTCAGGGCTACATAAATAGAAATTGGTCAAGCCTGGGCTTGAATCCCGATATATCTGGCTTACCAGCCCACATATTTTACTATCAGGACAAAGAGAAGGGGCAGAGGTGGGGAGGGGTGAGACAAGGAGAGGCTGGGAGGCACAAAGAACATTAAGATAATAAGTATGCGATGCTTGGAACTCTGGGGCTTTGCAGAATTCAGGAAGAGTGGAACTGCAGGGAAGCGCATCAGGAAGACAAGCGTAGTATACCATGGCGGTTAGGGGCACAGACTCAAAACTATCTGGATTCAAATTGCATGTTGGTAAGCTTGGACATGAACACACACAGAGTCTCAGTTTCCTCATCTGTAAAATGGAGATAAGCATGGTCCCTGCTCATGGGGTTGGGTGAGGAATTCAATGAGAAGCCAGTAATGTGTCTGCACCTCACTTGGCACACAGTAGGTGCTCTATGAGTAAGAGCTGTGCCATCAACCTTGTCAATAGGTTACTGAAGCCTGACTTTCTCCTGGATGGAAGGAGCCCTTGGGCTTTTCTTGTGCCACTTCCCCCCACCCCCCATCAGTGGTCCTTTCCTCTCCAGCTCCACAGCGTCCCCTATCCTGGGCCATGAGTGAGCTGAAGGACTGCCCCTTGCAGTTCCACGACTTCAAGTCTGTGGACCACCTGAAGGTCTGTCCCCGCTACACAGCAGTGTTGGCCCGCTCTGAGGATGATGGCATCGGTATCGAGGAGCTGGACACTCTGCAGCTGGAGCTTGAGACCCTGCTTTCTTCTGCCAGCCGACGCTTGCGGGTGCTTGAGGCCGAAACCCAGGTGATACCCCACAGAGGGTACATCACCAGGGATGGACTGTGACAAGTTATGGGTTAGCCTCATCTGCTGAGGCCTGGGTTACAGGAGCTTAGTGGGGAAGAGAGAGACCCAAACTGGGCTTGCGTGACATGGAAAATGTGCAAGAATGTGCATGATCCTCATACACTGCGAGATTTCTGATTCACTAAGCAACTAGTGACCCTCGCTCCCCACAATGTTCTGGGTCCTGTGCTAGTCACTAGAGGGAGGTAATTAGGACAGTTCTGGTCTTTGGGGAGTTTGCCAACTAAAGGGAAGGGGAGGTCAGACAAGTACCAGGAGAAGTGCTGTTGTGGTTAGGAGTACTGGGGGAACTGTAATGGGGAGGCCTGGATTTGAATCCTGACCTAAGCGCTTGCTAGCGTTGCTATTGCCAATGCTAAATTCCAACGCTTGCAAAAGTTACCTCCTGCCTCTGAGGATCAGTTCTCCATCTGCCAAGTGGGCTGGATAATAGGAGCTACCTCAGAGCTTTTGTGAGAATTAAAAAGACTTTTTGCAAAGGCTCAGCCCAATGTCTCACACTAAATAAGCATGCCAAACATTATTTACTCGTATGACTCTCATTATTTCTATTTATGGCATAAATATTCTCTGAGCCCTGGGTGCCAGGTGCTATGCCAGATCCTGGGGACCAGAGATGGTTAAGATGAACTTCCTGGTCTCCAATAGCTTATAATCTTCTTGAAGAGACAAAGTATTCTGTTTATTCTAGTTATGACCAAACAACATGATTGGGCCTACAGTGGAGGTACGAAGTACCAGATACTCATAGAGGAAGAAGATGCCATTTTAACTGGACTTCAGAAGATGAATAAAATTAATTTGTGGTCCCTGGGAATCCACTGAAGCTTTTTGAGCAGGGCTGTGGCACAATCAGTTGTATTTTAGCATCTAAGAAGCTGGATAACTGATTCAGAAAAGGCTTCCCAGTTGTGGTGACATTTGAAGTAAAGGTTTGCTGGGAGGCATGCTTGCTTCCACCGGAAAGTTACCACCAGCGTATTTTCCTAGGGCTAATGTGCACTGAGATGTGATCTACTTGTTTGAACTGCTGAATGCTGTGTGACCAGCTTGGGTGCTACAGAGGTGAATCAATACAGACAAACAAGTGAATGGAATGATGAGAAATATATGAATAAAATCCTGTGAGATGGGCACAGAAAAGGAGCTGAGTTTTGCAGTATGAGTAGGCATTTGCTGGATAAAAAGGGGAGGGGGAGAGACGGCGCCTTCTTGAGTTCTAGATCCTTATTTTTCACCGGGAGACAGAGTTGTCCTGTGTCTTCCCTTCTCCCCCTCAGTGACAGTCTCTGTGAATTTCAGATCCTCACCGACTGGCAAGATAAGAAAGGTGACCGACGATTCCTGAAGCTGGGTCGAGACCATGAGCTTGGTGCTCCCCCCAAACATGGGAAGCCCAAGAAGCAGAAACTGGAAGGGAAGGCGGGACATGGGCCGGGCCCTGGCCCTGGGCGACCCAAATCCAAAAACCTTCAGCCCAAGATCCAGGAATATGAATTCACTGATGACCCAATTGACGTGCCACGTATCCCCAAGAATGACGCCCCCAACAGGTTCTGGGCCAGGGGACATAAATGGGCCTTGGGATTTGGGTATTGGAGGCTGTGGAAGGGTCCGGGGGTTAGGCTGGTGGGGCAGGGAGCACCCCGTCAGGCTTTGCTTCTCTCTGCAGATTCTGGGCTTCGGTGGAGCCCTACTGTGCCGACATCACCAGTGAGGAGGTGCGCACGCTAGAGGAGCTACTGAAACCCCCAGAAGATGAGGCTGAACATTACAAGGTAGAGACCCCAGGCCTAGATAGACGTGATGGAGAACAAGAAGGCTCAGAGGTGCCTCAGAATCAGAGATCGCAGTGCTGTACATCATCTTCTTTCCCTGCCCTGCCTAGCCTCCCGTCTGTTCCATTAACCCACCCAGACACCCAAGTTCTAACTCTCAGCTTCCTCCCTTCTGCCCCATCCAAATGGTCACCACGTCCTAAGGCACCTTCTTCAGTGAGATCCTCCCTTTTTCTCTCATCGCCATCCCCTCTGCTTTGGCTCAAGCCTTCACCAGCTTTTACCTTAACAGCCTCTTAACACTTTCTTCCCTCCAGAGCAGGGGTCCCCAACCCCGGGGCCGTGGACCGGTAGCGGGCCGCAGCCAGTTAGGAACTGGGCCGCACAGCAGGAGGTGAGCAGTGGGCGAGCGAAGCTTCATCTGCCGCTCTCCCATTGCTGACGTCACCGCCTGAGCCACCCCCCCGGCCCCCCACCCTGGTCCATGGAAAAACTGTCTTCCACGAAACCGGTCCTGGTGCCAAAAAGCTTGGGGACTGCTGCTCTAGGGGGATTCTCTTTTTTTTAATATATGAAAATTTATTTTTTTATGATGAAAATAAAAAAGGTTCCATTAAAGAAAATGTAGAAAATACAAAAAAGTGTTGGTGGGAAATTCTCCCATAGCTCAGCTGTCATGTTCGGATGTGCTCATGACATGGCCTCCCCTGGCTCCCGTTACCTACAGAATCGAGTCCAAGCATCTCGGCCCTTGGTGGCACAGCCCCAGTGCCCCTCTCCAGTTTCCTTGGCCACACTCCCTCTCCACTGCTGTATTTATCAGCCCCCACAAGCACCTTGCCCTCACTCCAGGGTCCTTGCTGGTCTCTGGGCCTCTGCACATGCCCTTCTCCCCTTGGCAAACTAACACCCTTTGAGCCCCTGATCGCATGTTACCGCCACCAAAATGGCTTTACAGATTCCCCAGCAGAAGGTTGGTCGGTCTTGTGTGCGCCACAGCACCTTGACCTACCTCTGTCACTTCACTTGTCTGAATTTTTTAAAAATTTATCTGAAAAGGTAATCCACACAGGCAGTAACAAGTTCAAGCAATGCGAAAGATATTTTCCTCTCACTTCTGACCCTAGGATCTATAGTTCTCTCTAGAGATAACAGCTGTCAACGGAAAAGGTCCATGTACACGCACCATTCTGCACCTTACATCTTGGAAATTGTTTTGTATTGCCGTCTGTGTGTTTCAGTTCCGTACGTACCTGGCTTCCTTACTAGACTGTGAGTGTAGAGATTTTATCTCCTTTATCTCTTCTCACCTGTACCAGGCTCAGGCCTTGGCCCTGGGCTAGGTACTTGGGAAGACAGGTAAATGGAGCAATGAGGGATGAACGAAGAGCCTGTTGGCAGTCCCAAGCGCGCAGAGAGCCCCTGACACCCCAGGCACGACTGGCCTGTATTTACTGCTTTGGGACCGGATGGGATGTCTCCCACAGATCCCGCCCCTGGGGAAGCACTACTCCCAGCGCTGGGCACAGGAGGACCTGCTGGAGGAGCAGAAGGACGGGGCCCGGGCAGCAGCCGTGGCTGACAAGAAGAAAGGCCTCATGGGGCCACTGACTGAACTGGACACGAAAGGTAGGCCCCTCACCTCCCTGCCCACCCCAGGCCAGGACTTGAGTTCCTAGCACTTCAGCACACATGTCCATCCCTTCTCTACCCGATTCAGATGTGGATGCCCTGCTGAAGAAGTCTGAGGCCCAGCACGAGCAGCCGGAAGACGGGTGCCCCTTTGGTGCCCTGACGCAGCGACTCCTGCAGGCCTTGGTGGAGGTGAGCACCCCAACCCAAAACAAGAACTGTATTCACTCTGTTTCAATGTTTAATTTTTTATTGTTTATTGAAGTACATTATACATTTAGAAAGGTACATAGGTCATAAATGTACAGCTTGATCAGTTTTCACAAATGAGCACACTTACAGCCCCAGGACCACAAAAGAAAACATCATCAGTATTCTTGAAGGCCCTCTCATGCCCCTCCCAGTTTTTAACCTGCCCCCAAGGTAGCTGCTACTCCACAGTTACTTTTGCTGAGCGTTGGCTGAAGGCCCCGTGCAAGGGGCTTTCTACACATCCTCTCGTTAGAGGCAAAGACAGTGGTTAACCCCATGTTACACCCAACAAGGTCGAGGCTCAAAAAAGGGAACTGTTTGCTTGAGGTCACACAGCTAACACACAGAAGCAGGACTCAAACCCCAGGTTCAGGGTCCCTTTCTTTATGCCTGCTGGCTGCCCTTAGGCATATCTCTTCACCTCTTGAGCCTCAGTTTCCTGGCTGTCTCAAACACGATAGCGTCTTTCTGGGCACACGTTCCAGGTTGGCTGAGGTGGGGGCAGGGGGACATCTCCGTTCCACACCATCAGACGGGGACCCCACGTATGCTGGCTTTGCTGTCTTAAACATGCACTCTGCACAAGGTCACTCCAAGTGTGATTGCCACTCCAAGCCCACAGAAAAAGAGCAAAGAGGAGTGTGTGAAGGCCGTGGCCAGCTGTGGCTCTTATCTCTTCTAATCACTTTCCACTGGAGAGAGTTTGTCAGATGACCACCCCTGACTGCAGAGGAGGCTGGGAAGTGTGGTGTATCTGGGCAGCCATAAGCCCAGCTACTGTGGAAGAAAGGCAAGAATGGCTTTTGGACAGCTGGCAGCCTCTGCTGCAGCATGCTTAGCGCAGCACCTGGTGCATTGCAAACGGTTAATATACCTTAGCTCTTCTCATTACTATTGTTGAGTGTTACCGTCACTCTTCTGTGCTCCCTTCTTTTGGTATCAGTACAAAATAAAGAATTTTTAAAATGATCAAAGTTTTTTAGAGTCGGTTTGGGAAGACTTCCCACAGCGGGTGGGATGAGAAAAATAAAAAGATATTTCTGGTATGTGAAGACTGTCCGTGTAGGACAGAGGGGGGCAGGAAAATGGTAATACTGTAGCTCTTTCTCCCTCCATGCATTTCTGTGCTCTTCTAGGAAAATATTATTTCCCCCATGGAGGACTCTCCTATTCCGGACATGTCTGGAAAAGAATCAGGGGCTGATGGGGCAAGCACCTCTCCCCGCAATCAGAACAAACCCTTCAGGTGAGTGACATCCTGTCCATGCCTCACAGTCTGGCCTCTGCTTCTGTTGACTTTTGTCCATCCCAGCATGGGTGGTCTTCATTAATAGAGAGACTGAGGACATTTTGATAAAGACCAATAGAAGTCAGATGTGCGTGCTGGGCCAGGATTTCCACATGCACAGGCTTAGTACAGGGTTTTCATCATGGCCCTGTTCTTACTGTAAACAACCTAAATGTCCACCTGGAGGAGACTGGTTGGCTAAATTGTCGTAACTCCATCTGATGAAATAACTTGCAACTATTAATCACACTAGAGAAATATAACTGACACGCAAAGATGTAAACAATAGAGTGATAAGTGGAAACTGTCAGTTGTAGCACAATACAGACAATATGATCCTATTTTTACTTAAGATATATTTAAATGTTGGTACATGGCGGGGAAAAGCTAAAATAATACATTAAAAAAGTGGGAATAATATGTAACACAATCTGGAATACGTATAGTATTTATATAAGAACATAAAATACATATTTTTATGTATATAACGTAATGTGGTAAGAAGATGGTAATATATATAATAGTAACAGGTAACAAAATAGTGATTCTCTTTGGGTCGTTAGCATTGTAGGTTTTTCTGTATTTTATATTACATAGCGTATCGATATATGTTGCGTATGTTTACAACAAGACCAGATGTGTCTGTCTCTATATTTTTATGTGTAGATAGATAGAGAGACAGTGCTCAAAGAGAAAGGAAGGTGTTCACTAACCTTGGGCACCTCAGAGCGGTCCCCCTTGCAGGCTGGCCCTTGAGCTGAGCACTGCCTTTGCCTGCAGTGTGCCGCATACCAAGTCCCTGGAGAGCCGCATCAAGGAGGAGCTGATCGCCCAGGGCCTGCTGGAATCTGAGGACCGCCCTGCAGAGGACTCGGAGGACGAAGTTCTGGCGGAGCTGCGCAAACGGCAGGCCGAGCTGAAAGCGCTCAGTGCCCACAACCGCACCAAGAAGCACGACCTGCTGAGGTGAGTGTGGACAGGATGCCCGGGCCAGGGCGTGGCCAGCGAGGCCTTGGCCATGCTGGTGACCTTCCGGGAGCTTTACGACAGGCTTTCCAAACCCAGCAGGGCCTCTAAATCACCCGGAGGGCTTTGAAAAAAATGTCAGTGCCGGGCACCACCCCACTGGTTTTGTCTCAAACAGATTCTTATTCCACAGACTACAGCTCAGGCATCTGTGACTTGTTTATTCACTTCTAATTGTGGTAACAACAAATAACACAAAATTTACCCTCTAAACCATTTTCAAGTGTACGGTTCAGTGGTGTTAACTGTATTCGCATTGTTGTGTGGTTTACTTTTAAGTCTTTCCATGCTTAACTTTCTTTCTCCCCCAGAGTTTTATTGTGAAAAATTTCATACACACAGAAACTCTGACAGAGTAGTACAGTAAACACCAGTATACTCTCCACCTCAGTTTATCAACTGTTAACATTTTCTTGAGCATCTGTGATTACTACCAGCCCCTCACCAGGAACTGACCAGTGTTTTCGTGCGATGTCATTCATTTTCTATTCATTCCCATCCATCTTGCCCTGCACTCCTCACAACAAGGGTGCAGGTGGTATCTGTAGGGAGATCATGGTAGTGGCTACCCTTTTCTTGGGAAGATAGAGAAGCAGCCCAACTAAGTCCCCTTGCTCCTCGTAGGCAGGTGCTGTGTCTCCGCCTCACAGAGCCCCAGCAGAGCAGGGCACGCTCGTTCACTTGGCCACCTCTGCCTGTCTCTTAGACGTTGTGCTGGGTTAGGAAGAGAGGCAGGGCAAAGGGCTTGCAGTCACCACGTGAGTGGCTGGTAAAGACGTGCATCATTAGAAGGAGAAGTTGCTGGCAAGCTGCTAGGGTATTTAAGGATGAGGGTATACTGAGTGCCTACCGTGTACCAGGGGCTTTATGTACACCCTCTTACTTAATCTCTGCTATAGCCCAGGGAGTAGGTGGTAGTGTTCCCTGTTTACCAAATAAGGAAATAAAGGCCCAGTGAAATGAGTGCTCTGCTGAAGGTCACACAGCCAATAAACAGCTAAGCTGTGACTGGAGCCCAAGACTGAATCCAGAGCCTCTTTCTAGTTCCCTTTCAAGGGCTAGAAGAGGAAAATACAGATGAAAGAGTACTGAGGAAGGGAGGGGGACGGGAGAGAGAGAGAGGTGGGGATGTGCAGCTACAGAAGTAATGGGCAGTGAAGGAACTAGCTTGGCTATCAGAAGGCCAGCGTGCAGCCCTCAGCCCTGCATGGGTAGCTGCAGGGCCTTAAGCAAGGCATCTCCTGCCCTGAGCAGCAGCTTCCCCTTCTGAAAACAGGTTGGACTAGATAGATCTCTAAGTGACCTTCCAGCTCCACCATGAATTGAATTTATAGGTCAGGTTCCATTCGGAGGGGTCAGTTTGGTATCTCACTCACCTCCTGTAGACCTCAGGCTGTCTAGACCCTTAGGTTGCTCTGGAGTTTGGTTGCTGAAGTAAAAGCAGGTCTTCTGCTGGCACCAGAACACTTTTTTTTTTAAATTAATTTATTTCATTTATTTATTTTTGGCTGCATTGGGTCTTCGTTGCTGTGCACGGGCTTTCTCTAGTTGCAGAGAGCTGGGGCTACTCTTCATTGCGGTGGCTTCTCTTGTTGCAGAGCACGGGCTCTAGAGCACAGGCTCAGTAGTTGTGGTGCACGGGCTTAGTTGCTCCACAGCATGTGGGATCTTCGCGGACCAGGGCTCGAACCCGTGTCCCCTGCATTGGCAGGTGGATTCTTAACCACTGCGCCACCAGGGAAGCCCCCAGAACACCTTTTAAAGAATATTGTTTGGAGGAAGCCTGCCTTGATTCAGATCTCCTCCTCACTAGTTGTGGGATCTTGGGGCATTTCTTATCCTCCTTGAGCCTCAGTTTCCTCACTGGTAACATAGGAATAATAGTACCTACCTCACAAGGTTGTTAGGATTAACTGAGCTGATATTTTTGAAGAGGTAGTACCTGGCACAGGGCACCATGTAAGCGTGGCTCAATAACTTTGCTATTTGGTATGAAATGGTCCACAGGAGTGGCAGCCCTGGGTAGTGGGGTGGGCTCAGTCTGGAACAGGGAGGAGCCCTATTCTGGTGGGCTTCCCATGGCACCTGGCCGGCTGGTCCCCACAGGCTGGCAAAGGAGGAGGTGAGTCGGCAGGAGCTGAGGCAGCGGGTCCGCATGGCAGACAATGAGGTCATGGACGCATTCCGCAAGATCATGGCTGCCCGGCAGAAGAAGCGGACGCCCACCAAGAAGGAGAAGGACCAGGCCTGGAAGACTCTGAAGGAGCGTGAGAGCATCCTAAAGCTGCTGGACGGGTAGCTCTCACCCCTGCCTCAGGCTGCCTTCCCCCGGCTTGGGAGGGGGAGGCCCACTTCCTTCTTTGGGCTGCCAGAAGCCTCAGCCTGTGGCTGCCTGTCTAATGGCGACAGTCTCTAGAAGCTGTGACCCTTCTCTGAGGTCTTTTGGCCCAGCTCTGTACAGCCAGGACACGAGAGGCCCTGCTGGGCTGGCCTGGGGCCCAGTCTCTGCTTGGTCCCCCAAGATGGGGGGGCTTCATTTCTGGGTTGTCCTCGTCCCCCTCTTCACCATCTCCCACTCCCCTACCCCTTTCACCCTCAAGGACTTCTCCCTTGTGGTTTTGTAAAGTACCAACTTAAGAATAAAGTGACTGGTGTGGTTTTTTTTAAAAAGCATCCAGAATCTTTGTCTGTTATTGTGGGGTAGAAAGGAACTTGTGTGGGTGGCATAGTTTAGGAGGGCATGCTTGAGGGCTCTCAGCCTGTGGCCACTCGCCTAGGTCATTCGTTCAGGGAGAACGTTCTGAAGATACTTGTGGCCACAGGTAACAGAACACCCCAGCTCAAGGTGGTTTAACAAGGAAGTGTGTTAGCTAGGGGTTTGGTGGTCCTGGGGCAGCGTGGCACCCAGGGTTAGCCAATCTCCAGCAACTCAACAAGGCCATCAAGGGTCCAGGTGTCTCCACACTCCCACGGTGTCAGCTTTTGCCTAAAGTGGGTTCCCTTCCAGCTGTGCAGTGGCAGCCAGTAGCAGTTGATGGAGGCCAAATGCTTCCTCATTTCTGTCCAGCACGAGAGAGGGCAGGAAGGCGCCAGCTGGCTTCCATGCCCACCCAAAAGAGCAAGAAGCCTTTCGCAGACACCCTTGTGTCTCACCAGCCCAAACTAGGTCCTACGTGCCCATTTTTGAACCAGTCACTGGCAAGGGATGACTCTAATGGGTTTAAACTACTCTCCGTGAAAATGGAATCAGCTTCCCCACTAAGCCTAAGGCAGTGGGGAGACAAGGTGGAACCCGACAAAGATCTGAAGAGGAAGGGGAAATGGATGCTGGATAGGCCACCAAGAGCGTGCCTTCCACAGCCCCGGTTAGGAAGCTAGGCCTGGGAGTCACAGATGAATAAATACACTCTCGTCCCTGCCTCCAGTTGTTCCCAAACTATGGTGTCAGAGAGTCGGAGAATAATTTGCAATTTACTGTGGGAAGGTTGGGGTCCACGTGGAGGAGGGGAGGGGAAGCTTCCCTGAGGAACTGACCTATGAACTGAACCATAGAGAAGGATGGCCAGGACGGCCAACATTCTTGTGTGCCCAGCACCTCTCCTATTGGAGAACTGTCCCCTCCCCACTCCATGTAGCTCTGTGGGGCTGTCAAACTCGTGGATACATGGCCCTAGCTTGGCCAATCTCAGTCCACCATCCCTCTAGCCACAGTGATTGATCCAAAGAGTGGGCATGTGACCCAAGCTGGGCCAATCAGAGGCCTTCCATAAGATTGCTCTATGGATGTGGAAAGAAAGGAGGATTTCTCTTCCTTTATATGAAAAACTATAAAATACAAGCTTGAACCACCCAGTAACCCATTTTCCTGCCACATGGAAGAGTCTGCCTGAGAATAAAGCCAATACAGAGGAGCAGAGCCAGGAGATGGAGAAGACAGAGCACTCATGATGTACCTGGAGCCCTGGATCCTCCATTAGAGTTCAGCTATATCCACCCACAAATGCTTCTTTTGGCTTAAGCTAGTTTACTTTGGAGGTGTTATCTGTCAACTGAAGAAGACCTAATAAAAGCGGATTTTGGCAAAAAGAAGGGTGGAGTAGGGTCCTTCAAGAAATGACAGCGTGAGGATCTGCCTCCTGCTACGTGGCAGTGGGGGAGGGGTGAGGGTCGGGGGGCACGGCTGCAGATTTTCAGTGACCCACTGACCCTAGCTTGTGTACAGTCTTCTCAGAAAAAACACCCACACTTAATTTCTGAAATTAAGTGCTCAGTAAATTCAGTCCTTTACAAGGCACTGTTCAACTCGTTAAGCTACTGAATCTTCTCAACTATCCCTCATGGTAGGAACTAATAACATCCCATTCACAGATAAGGAAGCTAAGTCAGGAGTTTACATGTGTTGCTTGCTCAAACAATTGATTAGTGGTCGAGCCAGGTTTCAAGCTCAGTTCATCTGACTTGCGCACAGAGCCTCTTTATTACACAGTGCATCAGGACCCCACTTCCTTATAGTCTGTGAATGGTACTTCCAGGCTCAGGCAGTGCACAACCTGTGCAACCATACATGGCAGCCCTGCCTACAGACCCCCTGTTCTTAATTCACTACTCATTTCCATGTCCATTAGACCAGACCATAAGTATGGTAGGCGTTGTTAATAGAGTGTTCCAGGAACAGAGACAGATTTGTGGAGGAGGTAGGATGGCAGCTGAGGTCCCAAAATTAGGTAGAATTGTGAGAGAGGAAGGTAGATATAATAAATAGAAGGAAAAACCCTAGAAGAGTGACTGGGCCTGATTCATTAGGGGAAAAACTTAACTTTCTTATCAGTTGTGAGAATTCTAGTTATTCTAGTTATTCTCTATTGTACACCTACTATCTGCCTAGTACTGTGCTGGGCCCTTTACTCCCATGTCTTATTTGATGCTCACCACACATCTGCAAGGTGAGTAGTAACATCCCTACCCTGCAGAGGAGGACATCAAGGCTAAAAAAGGTTCACTGCCTTCTGAGGCTACACAGCCTTGGTGCAGGAACAGTTACCACCATGATAGCACCATCCCTGGCAGAGTTGACAACCGCAGCAGGACAGGGAGTCCCTTCTTATGGCCATACCCATGTCCGCTGGAGCCAAAGAAGGCTTCCTTTATGGGGTTTGGAGAAAGCTGGGTTCCCTGTGATGAGGGGGAGATTAGTTCCAGCACCTCAAGGTTCCAATTTTATTTGTTTATTATTTTATTTTTTGGCCGACCCCACGGCTTGCAGGATCTTAGTTCCCTGACCAGGGATTGAAACTGGCCCCAGCAGTGGAAGTGTGGAGTCCTAACGACTGGACCTCCAGGGAATTCCCTAGGCTCCAATTTTAATTTGAAACAATATTGACACTTTATCACCAGTTTGGTGAAAAAGTCTTTTGTGTCTTGGCCCTGAAAATCATCCACCAGCATTGTTTACCAGAGTCCCAAATGCCTTACAACTGACTTTCAGAAACACCAGGGTGAGTGAGAACAGGATTGGGTAGAGATTAAGCCCTGGCATAGGGAACATGACGCAGCATGGGTCCCCAGGCCAGTTCTGGGGAACTGACTGTTAGATGCTGGGTCCCAGGTGACTTCTGGTAAGAAGGAAGCAATGGGAGACTTCCCTGGTGGCACAGTGGTTAAGAATCTGCCTGCCAATGCAGGGGACACGGGTTCAAGCCCTGGTCCAGGAAGATCCCACATGCCGTGGAGCAACTAAGCCCACGAGCCACAACTACTGAGCTCATATGCCACAACTACTGAAGCCCACGTGCCTAGAGCCCATACTCCTCAACAAGAGAAGTCACCGCAATGAGAACCTGGTGGCCTAGTGGTTAGGATTCTGGGCTTTCACTGCCGTGGCCTGGGTTCAATCCCTGGTGGGTGAACTGAGATCCTAAAGGCCACAGGGCACAGCCAAAAAAAAAAAAAAAAAAGGAATGGCTGGAACTTTGTGGAAAAATGGTCAGAGGGTAAATTCCTTTCCTGATCTGTGACTGAGGACTCAAAGGAGAGAACTAAGCACAAATGGATCATAACTCACTTGTTCGTGTATTAACTCACTCATCATTTCTTCTCTTCACTCACCTCATTGATTTATTCACTCCATCTACCTGCCTCCTTTTCCTCATTCATACTTTTGTTTCCTTACTCAGTGACCCTGTTACCGTGGCTAAGAGCTATGTAGGTGACTAAGGCTTCAGAGAAGGGAAGGCAGCTGGGCAGAAAACCAACACACAAGGCAATAAAAGCAATAATAGAAGAATGTACAAAATGTGTAGGGACCTGGGACAGAGAATGGTTTAACAACAGCTTAGAGGGTCAGGAAAGCCTTCGGGGAGGATGTGGAAAGGAGGTTGCCGATCAGAAGATATTCCAGACAAAAGGAACAGCAAGGCACAAAGGTGCGAACAGCTTGCCTGCTTAGAGAGACGTGAGAACTTCAGTGTGACTGGAGCCCTGGGTGTGTGGAGGGGGAGGGAAAGATGAGAGATGAGGCGGAAAGTAGGTTGAGACCAGGCTGGAATAGCCTTTGGATGGCAGGTTAAGGAGCACTGGTTTTATTCTTGAGGTCAAGGGTTCTCAAAGTGTGGTTCCTGAACCAGCAACATCAGCATCACCTGAGAACTTAATAAAGATGCAAATTCTCAGGGCCCAGACCTACCCAGTCAGTAGGGCTACAGGCGGGGCCCAGCTGGCTCTGTTTTAGCACGCCCTCCAGCTGATTCCTAATGCATTGTACAGTTTGGGCATCACTTTCCTAGGTAGTATAGAGCCAGGGTTGGTTTGTGACCAGGGCAGTGCCATAATAACACTCTGAAGTGGAAAGTACTCTGATAGCAGCATGGAAGCTATACTGAATAGAGGGGGTGAGGCTGCAATTGGGGCAGACGAGAGTGCAATCATGTGCAAAGTAATACATCTCAGGGACTTCCCTGGTGGCACAGTGGTTAAGAATCCACCTGCCAATGCAGGGGACACAGGTCCGAGCCCTGGTCCAGGAAGATCCCACATGCCTCGGTGCAACTAAGCCCGTGTGCCACAACTACTGAAGCCCGCGCGCCTAGAGCCCAGGCTCCACAACAAGAGAAGCCACTGCAATGAGAAGCCCGCGCACCGCAACGAAGAGTAGCCCCCGCTCACTGCAACTAGAGAAAGCCCGCGTGCAGCAACCAAGGCCCAACACAGCTGATAAGTAAATAAATAAATAGTTTTTAAAAAGTGTCTTTAAAAAACAAAAGAAGAAAGAAATACATCTGAGATAGGGCTTCCCTGGTGGCGCAGTGGTTAAGAATCCGCCTGCCAATGCAGGGGACACGGGTTCAAGCCCTGGTCCGGGAAGATCCCACATGTCGCGGAGCAACTAAGCCCACCCAACACAACTACTGAGCCTGCACTCTAGAGCCCATGAGCCACAACTACTGAGCCTGCGTGCCACAACTGCTGAAGCCCATGTGCCTAGAGCGCATGCTCTGCAACAAGAGAAGCCACCGCAATAAGACCGCGCACTGCAATGAAGAGTAGCCCCTACTCGCCGCAGCTAGAGAAAGACTGCACAGCTACAAAGACCCAATACAGCCGTAAATAAGTTAGTAAATAAATAAATAAATAAATAAATAAATAAAAGAAAGAAATACATCTGAGATGGCGGATGTGGCAGAAACTGGTAGATGTCCTTCCAAATCTGTTCTCCCTTTCTTCTATAGTAACAGAACTCCTGATTTTTAGCTGGACATGTTTCTCTGAAAGACTAAATATCCCAGCCTCCTTTGCAGTTAGGTGTGATCACATAACCGAGTTTTGGCTGATTTTTGCGGTACATGGGCATCTCACTGCTGTGGCCTCTCCCGTTGCGGAGCACAGGCTCCGGACACGCAGGCTCAGCGGCCATGGCTCACGGGCCCAGCCGCTCCGCGGCATGTGGGATCTTCCCAGACTGGGGCACGAACCCATGTCCCCTGCATCAGCAGGTGGACTCTCAACCACTGCGCCACCAGGGAAGCCCCACTATGAGGTCTTGAGTGCCAGTGCATGTGCCCTCCATGTCCCCCGCTACCCCTGGCTGGGATGAGGCATGGTGGCCACCCATCTTGAAACATGTGGTCAAAGACACCATAGGAACAGCTGAGCAACAAGATAAGAAGCTAGGTTCCCTCGTAGTAATCGTACCAGCCTGAGACTGCTGTGGCCAGATGGTTATATACTTCTATTTTATTTAAGTCACAATTATTTTGGGTGTCTCTTAGAGAAACCAAACCTATATTCTAGTTGATACAGTGAGTAGCTGGCATGCCAAGCCCTCTTTTCAAACTATACCTGTTTCCTTCTCTTCCCTTCTTCTCCTCTTTCTTTTTCAAAAGAATTTGAGAAAACTTATAACTGAGGGTGTGTCTCATAAGTTTCATAAAACACAAATATAAAGTTAAGCCCATCTGATTTAATGGAGTCGCTGTCTTTAAGCATTAGATTTAGCTTTGAGCTTCCTGGAAGCTAAGGCGAAAAATGGAAAGGAAATATGATGAATCAGTCTCAGAACATTTGATATCAGAGTAAAGGGCATCTCCCAGTTTTCAGGACAAAAATTCTAATAATTTGTCATGCTGGAGAAATTTCTCAACTAGAGTCATATGTTGATAAGATTCTCCATAAATTTGGCAGCAAAAGGAGACTGAGTTTCACATGGTGATTTCTTATCACAAGCTTTGATGAAAGCTCAGGGCCTGTTGTTAAAACAACTCTGGGAGGACGGTTATGCAAGGGACAAAGCTAGGGTGATGCTCAGCACTGTACATGAATTTGATCCTCTCAACAACCTATGTCAAAGCAGGTAATATTATTACACTTGTTTTACAGATGAGGAAACTAGGATACAGAAAGGGGAATGGCCAGATCAGAGAGTTGGTGGTGAGCCAGTTTTGTAAGGCAGGTCTTAGACTCCAGAGGCCCTTTTTACACGTCCCTCTCTAGGGCCTACCAGCACCCTCACATACAAAATTGTAGGTATTGTGGGTTGAGAATCAGAGAAAAGCACAAGAATCATTGCCCCAGACGGAGGGCAGGAGGGAAGATGGCAGAGTAGAAGGACGTGCGCTCACTCCCTCTTGTGAGAGCACTCGAATCACAACTAACTGCTGAACAATCATCGACAGCAAGACACTGGAACTCACCAAAAAAGATACCCCACATCCAAAGACAAAGGAGAAGCCACAATGAGACAGTAAGAGGGGCGCAATCACAATAAACTCAAATCCCATAACTGCTGGGTAGGTGACTCACAAACTGGAGAACACTTATACTACATAAGTCCACCCACTGGAGTGAAGGTTCTGAGCCCCACGTCAGGCTTCCCAACCTGGGGGTCTGGCAATGGGAGGAGGAATTCCTAGAGAATCAGACTTTGAAGGCTAGTGGGATTTGATTGCAGGACTTCGACAGGACTGGGGGAAACAGAGACTCCACTCTTCGAGAGCACACACAAAGTAATATGCACATTGGGACCCAGGGGAAGAAGCAGTCACCCTATAGGAGACTGAACCAGACCTATCTGCTAGTGTTGGAGGGTCTTCTGCAGAGGCGGGGGGTGGCTGTGGCTCACCATGGGGACAAGGACACTGGCAGCAGAAGTTCTGAGAAATGCCCCTTGGCTTGAGCCCTCCCAGAGTCCGCCATTAGCCCCACCAAAGAGCCCGGTAGGCTCCAGTGTTGGGTTGCCTCAGGCCAAACAACTAACAGGGAGGGAACCCCATCCCACCTATCAGCAGACAAGTGGATTAAAGTTTTACTGAGCTCTGCCCACCAGAGCAACACCCAGCTCTACGCACCACCAGTCCCTCCCATCAGGAAACTTGTACAAGCCTCTTAGATAGCCTCATCCACCAGAGGGCAGACAGCAGAAGCAAGAAGAACTACAATCCTGCAGCCTGTGGAACAGAAACCACCTTCACAGAAAGATAGACAAGATGAAAAGGCAGAGGGCTATGTACCAGATGAAGGAACAAGATAAAACCCCAGAAAAACAACTAAATGAAGTGGAGATAGGCAACCTTCCAGAAAAAGAATTCAGAATAATGATAGTGAAGATGATCCAGGACCTCAGAAAAAGAATGGACGCAAAGATGGAGAAGATGCAAGAAATGTTTAACAAAGACCTAGAAGAGTTAAAGAACAAACAGAGATGAACAATACAATCACTGAAATGAAAACTACACTAGAAGGAATCAATAGCAGAATAACTGAGGCAGAAGAACGGATAAGTGACCTGGAAGACAGAATGGTGGAATTCACTGCTGCCGAACAGAATAAAGAAAAAAGAATGAAAAGAAATGAAGACAGCCTAAGAGACCTCTGGGACAACATTAAACACAACAACATTCACATGATAGGGGTCCCAGAAGGAGAAGAGAGAGAGAGAAAGGACTCGAGAAAATATCAGAAGAGATTATAGTCGAAAACTTCCCTAACATGGGAAAGGAAATAGCCACCCAAGTCCAGGAAGTACAGAGAGACCAGGCACGATAAACCGAAGGAGAAACACACTGAGACACAAAGTAATCATATTGACAAAAATCAAAGACAAAGAAGTCATTGAAAGCAACGAGGGGAAAATGAAAAATAACATACAAGGGAACTCCCATAAGGTTAAAAGCTGATTTCTCAGCAGAAACTCTACAAGCCAGAAGAGAGTGGCATGATATATTTAAAGTGATGAAAGGGAAGAACCTACAACCAAGATTACTCTACCCGGCAAGGATGCAATTCAGATTTGACGGAGAAATCAAAAGCTTTACAGAGAAGCAAAAGCTAAGATAATTCAGCACCACCAATCCAGCTCTACAACATATGCTAAAGGAACTTCTCTAAGTGGGAAACACAAGAGAAGGAAAGGACCTACAAAAACAAACCCAAAACAATTAAGAAAATGGTAATAGGAACATACATATCTATAATTACCTTAAACGAGAATGGATTAAATGCTCCAACCAGAAGACACAGACTGGCTGAATGGATACGAAAACAAGACCCGTATATATGCTGTCTACAGAAGACGCACTTCAGACCTAGGGACACATACAGACTAAAAGTGAGAGGATGGAAAAAGATGTTTCATGCAAATGGAAATCAAAAGAAAGCTGGAGTAGCAATACTCCTATCAGATAAAATAGACTTTAAAATAAAGAATGTTACAAGAGACAAGGAAGGACACTACATAATGATCAAGGGATCAATCCAAAAGGAAGATATAACAATTATAAACATATATGCACCCAACATGGGAGCACCTCAATACATAAGGCAACTGCTAACAGCTCTAAAGGAGGAAATCGACAGTAACACAATAATAGTGGGGGACTTTAACACCTCACTTACACCAATGGACAGATCATCCAAACAGAAAATTAATAAGGAAACACAAGCTTTAAATGACACAACAGACCAGACATATTTAATAGACATTTATAGGACATTCCATCCCAAAACAGCAGATTACACTTTCTTCTCAAGTACACATGGAACATTCTCCAGGATAGATCACATCTTGGGTCACAAATCAAGCCTCAGTAAATTTAAGAAAATTGAAATCATATCAACCATCTTTTCTGACCACACGCTACAAGATTAGAAATCAATTACAGGGGAAAAAACACAACAAACACAAACACATGGAGGCTAAACAATACGTTACTAAATAACCAAGAGATCACTGAAGAAATCAAAGAGGAAATCAAAAAATACCTAGAGACAAATGACAATGAAAACACGACGATCCAAAACCTATGGGACGCAGCAAAAGGAGTTCTAAGAAGGAAGTTTATAGCAATACAAGCCTACCTCAAGAAACAAGAAAAATCTCAAAACAATCTGACCTTACACCTAAAGGAACCAGAGAAAGAAGAACAAACAAAACCCAAAGTTAGTAGAAGGAAAGAAATCATAAAGATCAGAGCAGAAACAAAGAAAACAATAGCAAAGATCAATAAAACTAAAAGCTGGTTCTTTGAGAAGATAAAATTGATAAACCATTAGCGAGACACATCAAGAAAACGAGGGAGAGGACTCAAATCGATAAAATTAGAAATGAAAAAGGAGACGTTACAACAGACACCGCAGAAATACAAAGCATCCTAAGAGACTACTACAAGCAACTCTATGCCGATAAAATGGACAGCCTGGAAGGAATGGACAAATTCTTAGAAAGGTATAACCTTCCAACACTGAACCAGGAAGAAACAGAAAATATGAACAGACCAATCACAAGTAAGGAAATTGAAACTGTGATTAAAAATGTTCCAAAAAAGTCCAGGACCAGATGGCTTCACAGGTGAATTCTATCAAACATTTAGAGAACAGCTAACACCCATCCTTCTCAAACTCTTCCAAAAAATTGCAGAGGAAAGAACACTCCCAAACTCATTCTATGAGGCCACCATCACCCTGATACCAAAACTAGACAAAGATACTACAAAAAAAGAAAATTACAGACTAATACCACTGAAGAATATAGATGCAAAAATCCTCAACAAAATACTAGCAAACAGAATCCAATAATACATTAAAAGGATCATACACCATGATCAAGTGGGATTTATCCCAGGGATGCAAGGATTCTTCAATATATGCAAATCAATCAATGTGATACACCATATTAACAAATTGAAGAAGAAAAACCGTATGATCATCTCAATAGATGCAGAAAAAGCTTTTGCCAAAATTCAACACCCATTTATGATAAAAACTCTCTAGAAAGTGGGCATAGAGGGAACTTACCTCAACATAATAAAGGCCATATACGACAAACCCACAGCAAACATCATTCTCAATGGTGAAAAACTGAAAGCATTTCCTGTAAGATCAGGAACAAGACAAGGATGTCCTCTCTCACCACTATTATTCAACATAGTGTTGGAAGTCCTAGCCACGGCAATCAGAGAAGAAAAAGAACTAAAAGGAATACAAATTGGAAAAGAAGAAGTAAAACTGTCACTGTTTGCAGATGACACGATACTATACATAGAGAATCCTAAAGATGCCGCCAGAAAACTACTAGAGCTAATCAATGAATTTGGTAAAGTTGCAGGATACAAAATTAATGCACAATGGACTTGAGGACATGGGGAGGGGGAAGGGTAAGCTGAGACGAAGTGAGAGAGTGGCATGGACTTATATATACCACCAAATGTAAAATAGATAGCGAGTAGGAAGCAGCCACATAGCACAGGGAGATCAGCTCAGTGCTTGGTGACCACCTTGAGGGGTGGGATAGGGAGAGCGGGAGGGAGACGCAAGAGGGAGGAGATATGGGGATATATGTATATGTATAGCTGATTCACTTTGTTATAAAGCAGAAACTAACACATCATTATAAAGCAATTATACTCCAATAAAGATGTTAAAAAACAAAACAAAAAAACCCCAAAATTAATGCACAGATATCTCTTGCATTCCTATACACTAATGATGAAAAATCTGAATGAGAAATTAAGGAAACACTCCCATTTACCATTGCAACCAAAAGAATAAAATACCTAGGAATAAACCTACCTAGGGAGACAAAAGACCTGTATGCAGCAAACTACAAGACACAGATGAAAGAAATTGAAGATGATAAAACAGATGGAGAGATATACCATGTTCTTGGATTGGAAGAATCAATATTATGAAAATAACTATACTACCCAAAGCAATCTACAGATTCAATGCAATCCCTATCAAATTACCAATGGCATTTTTTACAGAACTAGAACAAAAAATATTAAAATTTGTATGGAGACAGAAAAGACCCCGAAGAGCCAAAGCAGTTTTGAGGGAAAAAAACGGAGCAGGAGGAATCAGACTCCCTGACTTCAGACTATACTACCCATGCACGTATGGTCAACTAATCTATGACAAAGGAGGCAAGGATATACAATGGAGAAAAGACACTCTCTTCAATAAGTGGTGCTGAGAAAACTGGACAGCTACATGTAAAAGAATGAAATTAGAACACTCCCTAACACCATACACAAAAATAAACTCAAAATGGATTAGAGACCTAAATGTTAAGACCGGAAACTCTCGCACTGCAATGAAGAGTAGCCCCCGCTCGCCACAACTAGAGAAAGCCCGCCCACAGCAACAAAGACCCAACGCAGCCAAAAAAAAAAAAAAGACTGGACACTCTAAAACTCTTAGAGGAAAACATAGGAAAAACACGCTTTGACATAAATCACAGCAAGATCTTTTTTGATCCACCTCCTAGAGAAATGGAAATAAAAACAAAAATAAACAAATGGGACCTAATGAAACTTAAAAGCTTTTTCAAAGCAAAGGAAACTACAAACAACATGGAAAGACAACCCTCAGAACAGGAGAAAATATTTGCAAACGAATCAACGGACAAAGGATTAATCTCCAAAATATATAAACAGCTCATGCAGCTCAATATTAAAAAAACAAACAACCCAATCCAAAAAATGGGCAGAAGACCTAAATAGACATTTCTCTAAAGAAGACATACAGATGGCCAAGAAGCACAAGAAAAGCTGCTCAGCATCACTAATTATTAGAGAAATGCAAATCAAAGCTACAATGAGGTATTACCTCACACCAGTTAGAATGGGCATCATCAGGAAATCTACAAACAACAAATGCTGGAGAGGGTTTGGAGAAAAGGGAACCCTCTTGCACTGTTGGTGGGAATGTAAGTTGATATAACCACTATGGAGAACAGTATGGAGGTTGCTTAAAAAACTAAAAATAGACTTATACCCAGAGAAAACCATAATTCGAAAAGACACATGCACCCCAATGTTCACTGCAGCACTATTTACAATAGCCAGGTCATGGAAGCAACCTAAATGCCCATCGACAGACAAACGGATAAAGAAAATTGGTACATACATGCAATGGAATATTACTCAGCCATTAAAAGGACTGAAATTGGTCATTTGTAGAGACGTGGATGGATCTAGAGACTGTCATACAGAGTGAAGTAAGTCAGAAAGAGAAAAACAAATATTGTATATTAACGCATATATGTGGAGCCTAGAAAACTGGTATAGATGAACCGGTTTGCAGGGCAGAAACAGAGACACAGATGTAGAGAACAAACGTATGGACACGAAGTGGGGAAAGCAGCAGGGGTGGTGGTGGTGGGATGAATTGGGAGATTGGGATTGACATGTATACACTAATATGTATAAAATGGATGACTAATAAGAACCTGCTGTTTAAAAAAATAAATAAAATACACAAATTCCAAAAAAAAAGAATCACTGCCCCAGAATATGCCTGTGTTAGCCAAGAGAAATTAGTGAGATCTGGTAAATATTAGAGGGACCTCTGAGCCTCTTAAGATAGGCTGCCACTGATAGGGTGAGGAAGTAGGGGTAGGTACTCTGGAAGCAGAGGGGAAACCCCAAATTTTGAGCTTGATTTCGAGCTTGACTAGAACTTGTGGGGCTTCAAGAATGGAAGGAGAAATAATATTGAAAATGCTGTCCTAGGGCAGCTAATGTCTAGAAAAGGAGAAAAAAACTCTTCTCTGTCTCACTTCTTACTGAGCACCCACTCAGTAAGTACCAAGTATGTGCTAGGAACCCAAGTGACAACAAGGGAACTAGCCTACTGGGTGAAAGGCATTTTCTAAGTTGTCTCATTCTCAAAATAACCCTACAAAGAAGGTATGATTATTGGTGTGATTATGTCATTCTCTAGATGAGGAAACTGAGGCTCAGAGCTGTTAAATGATTTGCCCAAGTTCCCACAGCTGGTAAGGGGTGGGGGTGAAGTTTGAACCCAGATCTGTCTGACTCCAAATCTTTCAATGCACTATCACTGTTTCATTAGCAGGGAGAGAAAAGGGTGATGAATTTGACATTTAAATCCATTCTATTTCTTTGTTGTTATTGTTGTTAAAATACAATTTAAATAACTAAACACCAAATTGGTACACACCCACCATCTTTTGGCATAATTTTTTTAAGTGACTTTTTGATTGTAAAGTTAATATTACTCAACAAAAAAATGTTTGGAGACTACAGACATGTAGAGAGAAGTGAAAGAAACAAAACTGAATCAGAGGGACTTCCCTGGTTGCGCAGTGGTTAAGAATCCTCCTGCCAATGCAGGGGAGATGGGTTCGAGCCCTGGTCTGGAAAGATCCCACATGCTGTGGAGCAACTAAGCCCATGCGCCACAACTAGTGAGCCTGCGCTCTAGAACCTGTAAGCCACTACTACTGAAGCCCCCGCGCCTAGAGCCCGTGCTCTGCAACAAGAGAAGCCACCGCAATGAGAAGCCCACGCACCACAAGAAAGAGTAGCCCCTACTCACCGCAACTAGGCAACTAGAGAAAGCCCACTTTTTCAATGAAGACCCAACACAGCCAAAAATAAATAATTAATCAATGGAAAAAAAAAAACGAATCAGATAATTCTTTAACCATTAACATTTGTGGTGTTTCTCTCCACTCTGCTATGAATAATTTGTAGTTTGCATTTTACATTGAAGTTATCAAACTGCATACCTGCTTAACATTATAAGCATTTTTTCCGTTTTTAAGTAGGTTGCATTACCGTCAATTTACGAGCTGTGAAATATTACATCTGGTAGATGTACTTTATGTTTTTTAATCATTCCCTTCTTGGTGATTTCTTGTAAATTTTCCTGTTATAAAAATATTCCTTTAAACATCTTGGCGCATATATATTTGTCCTAATTTAGGATTATTTCCCTGAAATTCATTCCCAGAAGAGAAATTCCTGGGTCAAAAGGCCTGGACATTATTTCTTTTTTTAATAAATTTATTTATTTATTTATTTATTTTTGGCTGCGTTGGGTCTTCATTGCTGCGTGCAGGCTTTCTCTAGTTGCGGCGAGCAGGGGCTACTCTTCGTTGTGGTGTGCAGGCTTCTCACTGCGGTGGCTTCTCTTGTTGTGGAGCACGGGCTGTAGGTGCGCAGGCTTCAGTAGTTGTGGAGTGCAGGCTCAGCAGTTGTGGCTTGTGGTCTCTAGAGCACAGGCTCAGTAACTGTGGCTCATGGGCTTAGTTGCTTCAAGGCATGTGGGATCTCCTGGACCAGGGCTCAAACCCGTGTCCCCTTCATTGGCAGGCGGATTCTTAACCACTGCACCACCAGGGAAGTCCCAGGCCTGGACATTATTTAAGCCTTTGATGCATACTGCCAAATTGCTTTCCAAAAGAAAGATTTTTAGCAAGTCATTTTCCCACCAGAAATGTAGAAGTATCCATTGCTCACACTAACACCAGCTTTTGGGGTTACCAGTTTTTTTAACCTTTATATTTGAGAGGGTATAAATGGCTTCTTTTAGTTTGTACTTCCTTAACTACTTGTGAGGTAGAGAATGTTCCATGTTCATTGTGTTTCATCTGTCTCCTTTGACCATTTATTGGGTTCTTAGTCTATTATCAATTTTATGTTCTTTTCATAATGGAAATATTAACCCATTGTTTGTAAAACATTTCCCCAGTCTGAAGTTTGCCTTTTACTGTTAGTTATGATTTTGGAATAAGGTAGGGTTTTTCTTTTTTTCTTTTTTTGCTTTGTTTCCAAAAACAGAAGTTAAGAATGTTTTTATATTTGTGATGCAACAGACAAGGGCTTAATTTCCAAAATATACGAACAGCTCATACAACTCAAAAACAAAAAAACAAACAACCCAATGGAAAAATGAGCAGAAGACCTAAATAGACATTTCTCCAAAGAAGAAATACAAATAGCTAATAGGCACATGAAAAGATGCTCAACATCATTATTAGAGAAATACAAATCAAAACTACAATGAGGCACCACCTCACACTGGTCAGAATGGCCATCATTAAAACGCTACAAATAACAAATGCTGGAGAGGGTGTGGAGGAAAGGGAACCCTCCTACACTGTTGGTGGGAATATAAGTTGGTGCAGCCACTATGGAGAACAGAATGGAGGTTCTTCAGAAAATTAAAAATAGAGCTACCATATAATCCAGCAATCCCACTCCTGAGCATATATCCAGAAAAAACTCTAATCCAAAAAGCTACACGCACCCCTATGTTCACTGCAGCACTATTCACAATAGCCAAGACATGGAAACAACCTAAATGTCCTTCTACAGATGACTGGATAAAGAAAATGGGGTACCTATATACAATGGAATACTACTCAGCCATAAAAAAGAATGAAATAATGCCATTTGCAGCAACATGGGTGCAACTAGAGATTATCATACTAAGTGAACCAAGTCAGAAAGAGAAAGACAAATAACCATATGGTATCACTTACAGGTGGAATCTAAAATATGACACAAGGAACACCCTGGTGGTCCAGGGGTTAGGACTTGGCACTTTCACTGCCATGGCTCAGGTTCGATCCTTGGTCTGGGAACTAAGATCCCGCAAGCCGAGCAGCATGGCCAAAAAATAAATACATAAATAAGATAAAATATAACATGAAATGAACCTATCTACGAAGCAGAAACAGACTCACAGACATAGAGGACAGGTTTGTGGTTGCCAACAGGGAGGGGGTTGGGGGAGGGATGGGGTGGAGGCTGGGGTTAGCAGATGTAAGCTATTATATACGGAATGGATAAACTCAAGGTCCTACTGTATAGCACAGAGAATTATATTTAGTATCCTATGATAAACCGTAATGGAAAAGAATATAAAAAAAGAATGTGTATATATACATATACATATACATATATATATATATATATATATATATGTATAGGTGAATCACTTTGCTGTACAGCCGAAATTAACACAACATTGTAAATCAACTATACTTCAATTAAAAAAAAGAATGTTTTTATGTTTGTAAAGAAACCTGTCCATCTTTTCCTTGTGATTTCTTCCATTTTTCTCTAATCTTAAAAGATCATTCACTCATCTAATGGCTAATTTTCTGTTGGATTCAAGAATTGATGGAGGGACTTCCCTGGTGGTCCAGTGGCTAAGACTCTGAGCTCCCAATGCAGGGGGCCCAGGTTTGATTCCTGGTCAGGGAACTAGATCCCACATGCTGTAACTTAGAGTTCGCATGCCGCAACTAAAGATCCTGCACGCTGCAACTAAAGATCCCACATGCCTCAACTAAGCCCTGGTGCAGCCAAATAAATAAATAATAATAAAAGAATTGATGGAGATGTCTGAGTTGTTCTGTCATTTTTTAATAACAAAAGAGAGAAGAGGATTATTTCCTTTACTTTTTTTTTTTCATATATTTGACTTTCCTTGACTTTTTGCTTCAGTACCTTGAAATATGCTCACTGGAAATGGGGGCTGTAGGAGGAAGTGTGTATATGTATACACATCCAAAAAAGTCTGGAAGAATATGTACCAAAACATATTAACGCCATTTTTTTTCTGACTGATGGGAGCACGGCTGGGATGGATTTGTTAGTTGTGCCTGCCCAGGACTATTTCCTTTGGGCAGGATAGCCATCTTCATCCCCTGTGACTTTGGTGTGGCTGCCCATGACAGTACACTTACCCTGTATAGTACCTTATTCCTCTGGCAACAGTTCTGGGGGTAAAGGCATAGGCATGTCTCTCCAGCAGAGCCCATCGGAGTCCCTCCCTGAGACTGATACATGAAACTGGGTGTAGCTCCTCTTTTGCTGGGTTCAGTTGGAAAGTTGGGGCTGCCTCACACCATGCTTCCTGCCAGGTAGAGGAGATCACTCTGCAGAGGAAAGGAAGCCGAAGTGTAAAGAAAAATCGAGACAAGGAGAGATGAGAGAAAGCAAATCCTCCAAGTACTGTATCTCCAGTTCCAGTCTCACACCCTGATCCATGGTTTTCCTCTTTCAGTCTTGCCTCAGCTACTGTGAGCCATAGGTTCCTCTTTGGTGAAGCTGGCTTAGATTGGGATTCTATTACTTGACAAGTGAAAGAATCTAACCAATGGCAAGGAGATTCAGGGGAGGGAAATTGCCCGGGAAATTGCCCCTTAGCCCCCTATCCCCAGGCAAACCAGGTCCCTTCTCTGAGCCTCAGTTTACACTAGAAGTAAATTTTAGCTGTCAAATTTTTAATTCCAATGGTATTCAAGGCATTTCACATACATCAGTCTCATAGAATTCTCAGGAGAATTCTGAGTCAGTCATCGATATTCCCAATGAAGAAACTGAGACTCAGAAAGGCAGAGTGTGACTCAGATAAGTTAGTCTCAGAAGCCTTTCTAGGGGGATTTCCCTGGTGGCGCAGTGGTTAAGAATCCACCTGCCAATGCAGGAGACATGGGTTTGAGCCCTGGGCCGGGAAGATCCCACATGCCATGGAGCAACTAAGCCCGTGCGCCACAACTACTGAGCCTGCGCTCTGGAGCCCAGGAGCCACAACTGCTGAGCCCACGTGCCACAACTACTGAAGCCCGCGCGCCTACTCTCGCCATAACTATAGAAAGCCCGCGCGCAGCAACGAAGACCCAAAGCAGCCAAAAATAAAATAAATTTATAAAAAAAAAAAAAGCCTTGGGCTTCCGTGGTGGGGCAGTGGTTGAGAGTCCGCCTGCCGATGCAGGGGACACGGGTTCGTGACCCGGTCCGGGAGGATCCCACATGCAGCGGAGCGGCTGGGCCCGTGAGCCATGGCCACTGAGACTGCGCTCCGCAACGGGAGAGGCCACAACAGTGAGAGGCCCGCGTACCGCAAAAAAAAAAAAAAAAATCCTTTTTAGGAATCTCTGCCATCTTCCTTTCTCACTGTAAAATGGGCATAATAACTGACCACCCTCAGACACAGTCCTGAGGATAAGAGAGGGAAAAGCCAGTTGAAGTTGAGTTGGGGGTAAGCATTGTCCCTTCCCCATCTTCCTGGAAAATGCAGGAATTCAAGAGTTAGGGCTAGCACTGGGTGATGATGGAGGTGTAGTTGGGGTCCCCGGCAAAGAGCCTCCTCTGGCTGCCTTCAGTCCATCCAGCCCCAACCCTACTTCCTGGGAGTTGCTGCCCCGCCCCCCGCCCCCACACACACACCCCGGGCCACCTTCCCAAAGAAGGCCTCGCGCAAGAGGACGTCAGTCAGTTCCCTTGGCCCCCTGCCTACCTCCCCGGGGCACTTTTGGGCTTTCCCTCCCCAACCTGGCCCCGAGCCATCGGTCACTGGCGCCTGCCCAGTCACGCGGTCCTCTTTGGCCGACTTCCTCCAGGATCCTGATTTAACTCTCCCTCCTCCCCCGTCCCTCCCCGCCCCAGGCTCTCAGGGCACCCTCCTGTTCTGCCCGGCAGGTGTAGGGAAGTAGAGCATCAGCTCTGCCTCAGAGGGGGACCTCGGGCTTTAGTTTTCCCGCCTGTCAAATGCGGCCCCCACCCTACGGTTGCCTCAATTCTCTTCACTGCCTCCTACTCTTGCTTTGTCCTTTCCCTACGGCCCCATCCCTCCACCCCCATCAGTTTCCTAAGCTCTTCCCAGGGCCTAATTCCCCGGGGCGGAGGTGGGGGGGTAGGGGAGAAGGGACAGCGTCCAACCTTAAGAGAGCTCAAGGAACTGGTCTGAAAGGAACTCCAAGAGACAGGGTGAAAATGGCCAGCTTCCGCCATCAGACAGACTTGGGTTCGAATTCGACTCTACTTCTGACCAACTGCTGATTCTGAACCCTTCATCTCTCTGTGCCTCAGTTGTTCCTTCTGTGAAACGGGGACCCTGCCGGGAGACGAAGGATGGAAAGACCCAAAGGGAGGCTCCAACCTGAACTAAGGGTTCCCCCGCCCCCCCCGCCCCCCCCCCGCCCCCAGCGCCCCTTCCCTAGCCTGGGAGCGGTTCCTCACCTCCCAGTCCCTAGTCCCTCCGCCGCAGGCTCCTCCTCCTCTGACATCAGAGCCGCGGGCGGGCGGAGGGAGCCAGCTGAGTCCGAATCGAGCCCTAGCCCGAGAACGGGCGGGCGGGCTGGCCAAGCGCGCAGCAGCGGCGGACGGCGGACGGTGCTCGGCACCTGACAACTCGCGCCTCCCAGCCAGCCCCGCGGCTGGGCAGCCGCAGGTACAGCCCGGGAACCGCCCCGCCCGTGACCCTGGGCGCTGTCGGGCGGCGGGACCCTTCAGCCGCTGGACACCAACCCCGAAAGATGGGAGGGGGTGCCTGGGCGTACTGGACTGTACAGGGGCAGGGCTGGGCCTTTCTCCCCCACCTATGCCCCAGGCCCAGCTGCCTTTACTGAGTGGGTAAAAGAGGGAGGAGGAGGAGGAGGAGGAGGAGGAGGAGGAGGAGGAGGAGGGTGTGTGTGTGTGTGTGTGTGTGTGTGTGTGTGTGTGTGTGTGTGTGTGTGTGTGTGTGTCTGCCTTCAGGAGGAGGGGTGTGTGTGTGTGTGTGTGTGTCTGCCTTCAGGAGGAGGGGTGTGTGTGTGTGTCTGCCTTAAGCTGGGCCTGAATGTGGAAGGACTGGGCATTAGGAGGTAAAGACGTGTGGGGGCCGTGTTGGGGTATGCGAATGTCATAGCACAGGCAAGTGGATCTGCTATGAAGTTGCAGCATGTTGGTGTGTAAGCGTATCCGTATGGGTGGGGATGTCTGGGAAACAGTGTTTGGGCTGCACATTGTGTATCTAGGTGTTGTGTGTGCTGGAATCTGGCTCAAAGGGTAGTAAGTCAGAGTTGGGGGGTATACAGTTGTGTACTGAGGATGTTTGGAGTTAGATGTTTTGAGGATTTGGAGTTTAAGAGCTTCTAGGGTGTATAGGAGCTGGAGGGTGAAGGGTGTGAATGAATCTGGGATGTCTGGTATACAGGTGAGGGGTCTGTGTGTGTCTGTCCTGTCTGCATGTCATCTCGTCCAGGTGTACGTGGATTTGTGTTTTGGGGTGTGAGAGGGATCTGTGGGAGGGATGTCTGGATGTGAGGATGTCTGAGGAAGTGTGTGTTTGGACATGTGTGCTGATGTCTGGGTGTACATGTATGATGAGATGTCAGAGCATCATCTGGAGATGGAGTGTGCTGGATCTGGGGGCAGGTGTTTGGGTTCAGGGGTGTGGGTGGGTCTTGGTGTGGTGTATCTGGGTGTAGGGATATGTGTGGAACTGTGAGGTTTGTATTTGCCAGGCCTCCAGGTGGGTTTTAAAATTCTGCCTCTAGAGCTTACCATCAAGTTTCCTTTCCTAGAAGTTTCTGCCCCTGGGATAGGTGGCCAGACCCCCCTGGGAACAAAGTCCCACCCAAAGAGTGGGATCGCACATCAGGGGCTCTAGTCAGGGCACCTTCCCCTCATTTTCCCACAGAAAAAACAGAGAAGAAAAGTGCTCTTCCTGAGGTCACACAGTACACTGGTCTCTCTTTTGGCCTCACTTTCTGTGGGCCTGGGATGGGATTGAGAGGCTGTGTTCTCTGGATGGGTCCTAGTCTGGCCGCAGCCCCCTCCAAGGCCTTTACCTTCAGCAAGCTTAGCTGGGGCCCCAGCTAGGGTCATTGGGCAACTCTGGGTCCAGACCCTATCCATCGCCAACCTCAGTCTCCCCATTCTCCATCTGATGAATGGAGAGAGAATGCTCACCCTCTACTGCTGGTTGAGACAGACGTCTCAACAGAAAAGTACAGGCTGGATCAGGGTGAGATCAAGCCGGGAGGGGACAGGTTGGGTGGGACCATTTCTCAGGCTGCTGGGACCCAGATGGGGAGTCAGGAGTGAGAGGGGGGTAACAGGAGGTCCAGGGAGCTCCAGCTGCGGCTGCTGTTGCTGTGGTAACAGTGCAGAAGGAGCTATTTAAAAACATGGCTGAGATATTGCTGGAAGCCCAGGCTGCCGGAAAACTGATTTCCGAGAGGCCTGGCAGGGAGGAGGAGGGGGGAGAGGAGACACCCCAGCAATTCCCAGGGTGGGGCTGGGACATCGCTGGTTCTGGGGACGGGGGATCCTCCGGGGCTGTGCATTTCTATAAGCTGCTCTGGGGTCTTCTCTGCTGTCCTCCCAGAGGTCAGTGTCCCCCTGAGTGTTTGGATTTAGAGAGGGAGGAACTGGGAGGTGAGCTGAATAAACGAATGAATGAGTGACTTTGTTGAATAAAGAATTTTGCTGCCACCCTGAAGGATTTTCCTCTAGGCATAAGGATATGATGCATGGATGTTGCTGAATGAACAAATGGCCTGTGAATGAGTGAAAGTTGAATGATTTTGTCAAATGAATGAATCAAGGAATGAATAAACGCAGGCTGAATGGGGCCCCCAGTAAGTTCCCACGAAGAAGCCTGGGCCCTGCTGAGTCTTTTCCTTCCATTCCCTTTCCCAGGAGCCCTGGCTGTGGCCAGGGGGCAGTGGGCCATGCCGGGGGCAGTGGAAGGCCCCAGCTGGAAGCAGGCGGAGGACATTGGGGACATTTACGACTTCCGTGATGTTCTGGGAACGTGAGTCTCAGGGCAGGAGGAAAGGGAGAGCTGTTCCTGAGCTGGGGGTGGGGGTGGGGCGGTTGGGAAGGTCCTCACTCCTGGGCCTGACTGGCTGGGGAGGCTGAGTCCAGGGTGGTGCTTCCTCTAGCCAGTTGATCACTGCTTCCTGTTTCCTACTGCCCAGGCCCCATGGTGGCCTTGTATGGCCCGACTGGCCTGGGCTTCTCACTTCTGGCTGACAGTGGGTGGAACAGAGGCTGCTCTTGCCACAGCTCTGGGTTCCTGTGACGAGAAGAAAGTGGGAGGAATGAAGGAGCCAGTTTTTCAAACTTGCTGCCAAGAACTGGGGGTTCTGGCCTAGGTTTTGGAACTGAAGCTGGGCGTGGCTTTGTTCTCAGTGGTGGGAATCCAGAAATAACTCAAACCTGATCTCCCAAGTCGATCCCAAACATGTGAGGGAGACAGACCTACGGAAAATGACAACAGGGTGTGTGCTGTGCTCTAGCTAAATTCGGGAATGAGGACTTTGTTGAGCCCAGAGAGAGCAGTGGCTTCTGTGTGGAGAAGAACTTTATGGAGAAGGGAGTATTAGAGCCGGGGACTAAAGGATGGGTAGGAGTGTACTTGTCAGAGAGGGAGAAGGCATTCCAGGCAGAAGGAATAGCATCAGCAAAGGTTCAGAGGCATGTTATGTGTGGAAGGAGAGAGAGTCTAGTGGAGCTTCTCATCAGAGGCTGGGGGAAGAGTGGAAGAAGAGGCTGAGAAGAGAGAGGAACAGGTCATGTAAGGCCTGAAAGCCAAGCTATGGAGGCTGGACTTGACCCCATGAGCCACAGGAAGACATTTAAGACTTTGTGGCAGATTTGCAATTCAGGATGGTCACTCTGGCCACAGCACAGAAGGGAAATTGGAGAGGGACAAGACTGGAAACCAGCAATGAGGCTATCACAGTCACTAGTTATTCTGACGATTGAGCTTTCACGAGAGATGCTTTTCTTTGACTTATGGCTTCTTATTATCCCAGGGAAAGCAAACCGTCCTAGAAAGAACACTAGTAAACCCTCCTTAATCAGTGAACTTTAGTGAAAATGAATGTGTTCCTTTCTAAGAGCCTGTTAGAAAGCATTGCTTCTCAAACTTCAGTGAGGATACACATCACCTGACAGTCTTGTTAAAATGCAGATTCTAGGGCTTCCCTAGTGGCGCAGTAGTTAAGAATCCGCCTGCCAATGCAGGGGACACAGGTTCGAGCCCTGGTCCGGGAAGATCCCACATGATGCGGAGCAACTAAGCCTGTGCACCACAACTACTGAGCCTACACTCTAGAGCCCATGAGCCACAACTACTGAAGCCCGCGTGCCTAGAGCCCGTGTTCAACAAGAGAAGCCACCACAATGAGAAGCCTGCGCACTGCAACAAAGGGTAGCCCCCGCTCGCCGCAACTAGAGAAAGCCCGCGCGCAGCAACAAAGATCCAACACAGCCAAAAATAAAATAATAAATAAAAATTAAAAATGCAGATTCTGATTTAGTAGGTCTAGGGCAGGGCCTGAGATTCCACACTTCTGAAAAGTTCCCAGGTGATACTGATGGTTCTTCATGGTTCTAAAGGGTGTTAAATAAGCCATGACTCAAATTGGCTTTTGCAGAAAAAGGAGTGAATGAGTCATGCACATAATAAAAAAGCCTAGGGAGTAAACTTCAGGCATGGGATGCAGGGGCTCACATGATATTATCAGGAAATTGTCTTTGACGGTTTCTCAGCTCTGATATCCTTTGTGTTGGCTTCATTCTCAAGCAGGCTCTCCCCAAGTGGTGGCAAAGATGACCACCATTAGCTCCAAGCTTACGTCTTACCACCTTAGCAGGAAAGAGCACCTCATTCTCAAAGTGCCAGTAACCTGGCTTATATCACAGGACCCAATTACTGTGGCCAGGGGATAGACTACTCTGATTGGCCAGGTCACCTCTGGCACCAGGGAGGTGAATGAGTGATGGAGGGAGGCTCATCCCATCTCCTTGGTCTGGGGATGGTCACGTAACCCATAGGGGGATGGAGGAGAGGCTTGAGGGAAGCTGAGTTCCCCACCTCGTGAATCCCCTCTCTCTGCAGAGGGGCCTTCTCGGAGGTAATCCTGGCAGAAGATAAGAGGACTCAGAAGCTGGTGGCCATCAAATGTATCGCCAAGAAGGTTCTGGAGGGCAAGGAGGGCAGCATGCAGAATGAGATTGCTGTCCTGCACAAGTACGTGAGCCACATCCTGTCCCTGCCCTGGGTTGACCCTGCCTTGACCCCTCCCATTCGCTTCCTATCTCTGCTTTGGGCAAATCATCTAACCTCTCTGAGCCTCAAATTGCTCATTTGTAACACGAGGTAATAATCTCCACTTGGTAGGGATTTGGGGAGCATTAGAGGTCCCTTATTTCAAGTGCCTGGCACAACAGCTAACATGACAGATGTGACCGAGATGCCACTGCTTCTTTACAGTGGTTTAATGTCCAATCAGATCTAAAGGTCAGTCCTTGAATGTGTCTCAAACCCATGTATCTCAACTGACGTTATCTCTAGACCTACCGCAAGTTCCTGCCACATATTAAACCACCCAGCAAGTTGAAAAATGCCCATCTGCGGATGCCCTGACTCAACAACCAAATGGTCTCCAAACTGTTCATGCTGATGGGAAACCTGCTGTTCTCACTGGAAAGCTCATATAGAATCTTCACTTCCAGCCTCCCCCCTGAGCTTTCCAACCACCATGGGCAGGGATGAAATAATCATTTCCACTATTGGGTCAGGGAGACTGAGGCCCAGAGAGGACAAAGGACTTGCCCAAGGTCACACAGCAAGTTTGTGGCAGAGCCAAATCTTCCATCAAACTCAATTACCATCATTGGTTCATTTCTGGAGCGTTTACTGTGTGCCAGGCATTGTGCCGATTCTTCCCTGCATTTCCTCACATGATCCTCACTCCACCACTTGGAGGGAAGTACTATCACTGGCTTCATATTATAGATGAAGAAACTGAAGCCCGGAGAGGTTACCCTCAATTCAGTGAATATGAGTGAGCACCCACTCTGCACCAGGTGTGGAGCAACGGTGGTGAGCAAGATAAAGCTGCTGGTATCATGGAGATGATGTTCTGGTGGGGGAGGCTGACAACTTTATAAACCCAGACAAGTGTTAAAATCATATACTGATCAGCACTGTGAGGTGAGAAGACTTGCCCCCGAACAGCACGTGGCAGAGGCGGATGAGGACCCGGGTCTGTCTGACGCCGGAGCCCAGTGTTAACCCCTGTGGCTCTCCTGCCTTCCATGACACTATGATACATCATGGTAAATCAGCTTTTCCCTCTGAGACCCAGATCTCAGGCTCGTCCTGCCCAGGTTTGCAGGCGGTGGTTCTTCACCATGAGGGTGGGGAGGTGGCTGAACTGTCCTCACCTCTGAACCACCTCATTTCTCCTTTCAGGATCAAGCACCCCAACATTGTAGCCCTGGATGACATCTATGAAAGTGGGGGACACCTCTATCTCATCATGCAGCTGTGAGTGGCCCTGCCTCTGCACCTTCCTCACAGCTCTCCCTGCTGCCCCCTCCCTGGCCTCTCTGCCTTCCGTTCTCTTGTCCAGACTGCCCTGTCCCTGGCTACAGGGTGTCAGGTGGGGAGCTGTTTGACCGAATTGTGGAAAAAGGCTTTTACACAGAGCGGGACGCCAGCCGCCTCATCTTCCAGGTGCTGGATGCCGTCAAGTACCTGCACGACCTGGGCATCGTACACCGAGACCTCAAGGTGGGTGTGAGGGTGTGTGGGGAGCTGGGGCACCCAGGGGTGGGGCCTCTGCAAACTCCTGAGACCTTGGGTACCTCTCACCCCCTTGCTGAGCCTTGCTTTCCCATCTGCAGAATTGACCCGGTAAGCCCTAAACTGCTTCCTCCCCATTCCATCTCTGACACACAAATGGACACAAAGGTGAACTGTGCTGTTATTTTATCCCAGTCGCATCTTATGTCTTTTTCTGATAATAAAAGTCCCACTTGCTCTTTGTAGAAAACTTGAATGGGGTAGCAAAACACAAAGAAGAAAGCCAGAAGCCCCTGAAAGCCTGCTCCTCAGAGACAATGATGGGGTTCACGTTTTGTAGTACATCTCATTCTGCTCTAGAAGAGTGCTGGGGTGAAACAGATCTGGGTCTGAATTCTCTCCCTGCCACTCCCCTCCCTAACTGTAGATTCTCAGGCAAGTCACTTTGCCTCTCAAGGCATCAGTTTCCCCCACTGTAAAGTGGGATTATTCAGAGTGGGCTAGCAGGGATGTGGTAAGGATAAACTGAAATCAAGCACAAGACAGGATCTGGCGCACAAAAATTCTTTAGGGTGTCACAGTACACACCTGAGGTTTATAGGAAATTCCCTTCCATATCCCCGAGGCCCTTGTCCTTTTGGAACTTCGAACTTAATTGAGTTTCTTGTGCCTCCAACCAAGATGGCAGCTGTGATGCCACAGTGGCTTTTGGGGGGCTCGCTGGGGTGCTTGGGGAGGCAGAAGGTCCTGCTGGCCTCTGGCCATCTCCCACTCCTCTTCCCCCACCTCCCATCTTCCAAGCCAGAGAATCTGCTGTACTACAGCCTGGATGAAGACTCCAAGATCATGATCTCCGACTTTGGCCTCTCCAAGATGGAAGACCCCGGCAGCGTGCTCTCCACAGCCTGCGGGACCCCAGGATACGTGGGTGCGGAGGGCCGTGGGCTGGGACTGTGGGCGGGGGAGGAACCCAAAGCTGCCGGGCAGATTTGTCACCACCATGTCCCCTTCCCTCCACAGCCCCTGAAGTGCTGGCCCAGAAGCCCTACAGCAAGGCAGTGGATTGCTGGTCCATTGGGGTCATCGCCTATATCCTGTGAGTGGGGGGCTTGGCCGTTGGGGATGTGGCTTCAGAGTTCTTCTCTCCCCTACTTTGCTCTCTTCCTCCTCCCTGCCATTTCTTCTTTCCTGCCATCCATATTTATATCTACCAATTAATGACTAATATTACTTCACTCAACAGATACTATGTTTCTGGCACTGTGCCAAGCACTGGGGCTTTAGCAGAGAATAAGACAGACAAGGTGCCTGCCCTCAGGGGGCAGACATGCTAGTAAGGGAGACAGAAAATAAATAAGTAAATCTATAAAATAATCGCAGGTGGTAAGAAATATTAAGAAAAATCAAGCAGGGGAGGGAGACGGGGATGGATGCTATTGTAGATAGGAGGTCAGGGAGCCTCTCTGAGGAGGTGGCATGAGTGGCATCCTGACTGAAGTGAGGGAGCCAGACATTCGAGGTGTGGGGGGAGAATGGTTTAGGCAGAGGGCACAGCAAGTGCAAAGGCCCTGAGGAAGGACAGATGGCGGCATGTTAAGGAACAGAAAGCCAGGGTAGCTGGACAGGAGTGAGCAAGGCAGAGAGGGCCAAATTTCCCCCCTTTGTAAAAGGGGGAACTCCTTCCTGTGGGTCCTGCCTGATCCCTGAGACTGCCCCAAAGCTCCATCCTGGAGCCAGTGGGTACAATGAAAATGGAAATGAGAATGAGTTTCTCCTTGCCCAGGCTCTGTGGTTATCCCCCCTTCTATGACGAGAACGATGCCAAACTCTTTGAACAGATTTTGAAGGCCGAGTACGAGTTTGACTCTCCTTATTGGGACGACATCTCTGACTCTGGTATTTGGGGCTTTGCTTTCTTCCCCTGGGTCCTACCTCCGGTGCCTTCCTCATCTGCTTTGGGGGTCTCCTCTCTGCCTTCCTTCCACCAGATTCCCCAGCCCCAGACTAACAGAGCTGTCTTCGAGACCAGACACCCACCCTGGGTGCTTCTCTTTGCCTGGCTCCTGGCCTGAGAAACTGTAGGCTTTCATTCATTCGGTCTTCAAACATAGTATTTTAGAAAATACCTCCCCCCACTGACTTCCTAATGCCTAAGACACCACCATTCATGTTTTTATCTGTCTTCCTGTGCCTCCGATTAGGAGGCAAAGCTGTGAAGCCATTATCAGTCATGTACACATCAGTGTGAATACACTGAGCACAATCTTATCTAGGAACAAGTTATTCTTAAGGGAGAAAGCTGGAGGGTTGGGGTGGGCCTGGGGGCTTAGAGAAAAGGGTGCAGGTGGGGTGGGGTGGTGAATGGACAGATCTGGCTTCGGTGCCAGCCAGACCTGAGGGGTGGGTTCTATCTTGGGGGTGTTCTCAGGCACCACCATGCTGTCTTTGCTCTTGTCTTGGGGATTCAGCCAAAGACTTCATCCAGCACTTGATGGAGAAGGATCCAGAGAAGAGGTTCACCTGTGAACAGGCCTTGCAGCACCCCTGGTGAGAGCTCCCACAAGCTGCAGGCTGGGGTGGGATCTGGGGCCCCCAGGCCTGCCTCAACCTTCACTGACAACCCTCCACCCACATCCGCTCTAGGATTGCAGGAGATACAGCTCTAGATAAGAATATTCACCAGTCGGTGAGCGAGCAGATCAAGAAGAACTTTGCCAAGAGCAAGTGGAAGGTGAGCCCACGTTTAGTCCTGGGTCCCAGCCTCCCCAGGACTCCTCCCCAGCCCCATCCAGCCCTCAGCTCACACAGAAGCTTGCACCTTGTGGGGCACACTGTAAATGCTCAGGGGTGCTTACTGAAGAACCTCATTCATTCATTCAATGCTCTGACACCTACTCTATTCCAGTGATGGTCCCTGACCTCCAAGTCTAGAGGGAGAACAGTGTATACTTCTTAAGGAGACATCGAACCCAAGCCACGAGATCCTGGAAGGGGCATAAACCTGTCAGACGTGATAGCCGAGTAGGAATTAGCTGGGCACAGCAGAATAATGTCTGAGGCAGACGGAACCAGGGTGCAAAGGGCCAGGAGACGTGAGAGTGCAGCCATTCAGGGCAGTGTAAGCGCTAAGCCTGGCTGGACTGGAGGAGCTGTGGGGCAGGAGCCCAGGCTGCAGACCCAGGTAGGGGCCAGGCTGCTCGGGGGCCACAGTGGAGCAATGATTTGATCCTGAGGATGCTGAGGAGCCCCAGAAGGATCTTCAGCTGGAACTTGCCCATTAGAAAGGGCTCTCAAGATGCAGAAAGGCACAGTGGAGGCTGGGAGACCCTTTAGGGGGCTGTGGCAGAGACATAGGAGACGGTGAGGGCTTGGACCAGAGCAGTGGCACTGCGAACAGAGAACACTGGTTGGTCCAGGAGTCGTTTGGGAGGCAGAACTGACAAGAAGTGATGGTACAATGGATATTGGGGGAGAGAAGAGATGTCCAGGGCTGGCCCAAGATTTTGGTCGGGGATGAAGTAGATGGCGGTACCGTCACTAAGATGGAGATCCCAGGGGCAGAAACTTGTTTTAGGGGATGATTTTGGTTTGGGACATGGTAAATTTGAGGGACATCTCAGTGGATAGGTTGAATAGAGAATGATACACAGACACCTGGGTAAGTTAGTTAACCTCTCTGTGCCTCAGTTTCCTCCTTTGACAATGGTGACAGTAATAGTGCCCACCTCAAAGACATTCGTGAAGATTAAATGAACTACTATGTAAAGTGCTTAGAACAGTGCCTGACACCTAATGCTATATTGTTTACGCTTATGTGAATATAAATTAATTATATATAAAAAATTACGCACGTCTATCTATATATACATTTTATACGTGTGTGTATTACTATATGATATGACTGAATATAGTTTAATAAAGCCTTGTAGATGTTTCAGGGAGTTTTAGGCGATCAACCAATATTGCCTGAATAAAACTAACAGAACTGCTGCGAGAATTACACCGCCAGACCCTGCCCTGTGATGTCCTGCTCTCTCCAAAGTCCATTCTTATGCCTCTCCACAGCAAGCCTTCAATGCCACGGCCGTGGTGCGGCACATGAGGAAGCTACAGCTGGGCACCAGCCAGGAGGGGCAGGGACAGACGGCGAGCCACGGGGAGCTGCTGGCCCCAGCAGCTGGGGGTGAGGCCCTGGGCTCTGTGGAAGGGCAAGGGTGGTCCACAGAGAGGCACCCACACTGGAGCAGAGGGTCTCCTCCTGTGGCCAACTCTGCTTTCTCTCCCCGTGTAGGGCCGGTGGCCAGCTGCTGCTGTCGAGACTGCTGCGTGGAGCCGGGCCCGGAACTGTCTCCCACACTGGCCCCCCAGCTCTAGGGGCCTGGATCCCCCGTGTAGGAGGGGTTGGGGGCAGCCTGCTCCCCCCCTCCCTGAACTGGGGAGTTACCCTGCTCCACCCGCTCCGCACCCCTTTCCCTACAGCCCCTCCACTGCATTTTCCATACAAATGTTTCTATTTTATTGTTCCTTCTTATAATAAAGGGAAGAGGTTAAAACCACAGGTAGCTCTGTCTCCCCAGACAACTCCCATCCCACACTGTCACGCAAACTGCTTGATTTGAGGGTGCCTGGCCCCTGAGGTAGCTGCAAGGAGCCCCCTTTCCAACATGAGACTGGATGGGGGTGAGAAGGGCGAATGGTGGGGAGGGGTATTTGGGGCATCCCTTCGTCCAGCGCCCCCACCTAGCCTTCCGGCCCTGGGCATCTCTTTCTGCGCTTTGCTGGTGGCTCCTGAGCTCTGTGGGGTTGGTGCAGGTCAGCACTGAACAGCACCTGGTTGGGGGGAGGAGTCTGAGTGGAGAGAGGGTACACTGGGGTCAAGACTGGGGGTGCCGTGTGGGGAGCCGGAAGGGTTCATGGGGGGCAGGGCTGAGGCAAGGAGAGTCCACTGGAGTCAGGGCTGGGGTGGGTGGAGAGTTCTTTAGGGTCACCTGGGGCAGTGGCGGGGTAGAAGAAAGTGGGTCAGGGCTTGGGGCGAAGTCCTATGGGGTCTGGACTGGAGGAGTACGGGAAGGCTAGGTACACTCACTGCTTGGGCCCAGCCAGCATAAGGTCCCCACAGGCTCCGGAAAAAGCTTCCTAAACCAGAAGTGGTGAGGCAACATTGATTGGCCCTCCTGCTCCCTATCCACAAGGGTGGGGCGTAGGGGGAGGTGTGGGAAGTTTCCACCACCTCAGCTCACTGCCAGTCCCGACATCCCACTCTCTCCTTACCCAGTTCCTTGTTGGCCTGGGGGCTCGGACCCTTGGTGGTGGGGTGCCAGCTGTAGTCACATTGAGCGATCTGCCACACGTGGACATCCACGGGCACAGCCTGGGGCTTGTCTAGGGCCATCAAGCAGATGCAGTCGGCCACCTTTGACAGACACAGAGTGAGTCACAGAGGAGGAATGGCAGGGTCCAGCCAGCAACCTGCTTCTAGCCCCAAAGCCAGCTGCTTCCTTCTCCACTCTGAGGTTACTATGATTGTACATTCTATTAATAATTTAAAACACAGCTGTGTGGACTTCCCTGGTGGCACAGTGGTTAAGAATCCGCATGCCAATGCAGGGGACATGGGTTCAAGCCCTGGTCCAGGAAGATCCCACATGCCGCGGAGCAACTAAGCCCGTGCGCCACAGCTACTGAGCCTGCGCTCTAGAGCCCGCGAGCCACAACTACTGAGCCCATGAGCCACAACTACTGAGCCCGTGCACCTACAGCCCGTGCTCCGCAACAAGAGAAGCCACTGCAATGAGAAGCCCATGTATTGCAATGAAGAGTAGCCCCTGCTCACGGCAACTAGAGAAATCCTGCGTGCAGCAACGAAGACCCAATGCAGCCAAAAATAAATAAATAAATAAATTAATTAATTTAAAAAAGAAATAGCTACTGGTATTAAGAAATTCTTTTTAAAAAAATATAGGGCTTCCCTGGTGGTGCAGTGGTTGAGAGTCCGCCTGCCGATGCAGGGGACACGGGTTCATGCCCCGGTCCGGGAAGATCCCACATGCCGCGGAGCGGCTGGGCCCGTGAGCCATGGCCGCTGAGCCTGCACGTCCAGAGCCTGTGCTCTGCAGCGGGAGAGGCCACAACAGTGAGAGGCCCATGTACCACAAAAGAAAAAAAAAAAAAAAAAAAAAAATATATATATAAAAATAAAAAACAGCTGTGATGAGAGTGCTACTGGGTGAACATCTTATGTGTGTCAGGTTCTCGTTTGTTTTTTTTAATAAATTTATTTATTTATTTAATTTATTTTTGGCTGCATTGGGTCTTCGTTGCTTCACGCGGGCTTTTCTCTAGTTGCGGTGAGTGGGGGCCCCTCCTCGTTGTGGCGTGCAGGCTTATTGTTGTGGCTTCTCTTGTTGTGAAGCACGGGCTCTAGGTGCACGGGCTTCAGTAATTGTGGCACACGGGCTCAGCAGTTGTGACTCACGGGCTCCAGAGCGCAGGCTCAGCAGCTGTGGCCCCCGGGCTTAGTTGCTCCATAGCATGTCGGATCCTCCCGGACCAGGGCTCGAACCCGTGTCTCCTGTATTGGCAGGCGGATTCTTAACCACTGCGC
This sequence comes from Orcinus orca, assembly GCF_937001465.1. Lineage (NCBI taxonomy): Eukaryota > Metazoa > Chordata > Mammalia > Artiodactyla > Delphinidae > Orcinus > Orcinus orca. Next base: position 7,279,836 of record NC_064568.1, read on the forward strand.
CACCAGGGAAGCCCCTTGTCTTGTTTCGCAGACAAGAAAACTGAGGTTCTGAAAGGTGAAATGACTTGGCCAAAGTTACACAGCTAGGCAGACGCAGAACCCAGATTTAATGTTAGGCTGGAGTTCAGAGCCCATGAAAAAGAGTTCTTTAAGCAAAAGTTCATTTTTAAAGTACAGAGAAATATAAAAGAGAAAACAATAAATGCCAAATTCCCAATCATCTTTCTGATAGCTAACGCTGTTGATATTTAACAAGAAGTTCTATAAGTGCATATAATTTTACGAGAAGAACAAAATGAAAAGTGGAAACATCTTTTCATTTGTCTTCCCAAAGGTAACCACTATTAAGTTCCCTGTGATTCCCTCTGGAAATTTCTGCATATAGCAGTGTATATATGTACCTAAACAAATGGTTTTTCTAAAAACGCATTCAAAAGAGCAATGTCTTTTATACCCTTTCTGCATTCTACATTTCTCTAATAAAACATCTGCTGGTATCCTTTCTCCTTCCCACTCTGCCTCCAGAAGAGAAGCCCACATCCAAGCACCCAACTCTCAGGCCTGCCTTCTCTACTCCTCCGCTACTCTCTGCATGGGTGGTGAGGGCAGCTCCTACCCCCCTGGGGTCTTACCTTGGTGCCTATCCCAGGCAGGGTGCAGAGGGCCTTATGGGCCTCCTCGTAGGGCGCCTTGCGCAGCTGCTGCAGCCAGGGAAGTCCACCCCGTTCTTCCAGGATGGCTCGGGCACTGGCACTCACATAGCGGGCACGATACCCCAGGCCCAGCTTCCTGAGCTGAGCCTCCACCTGTGGCCCTGTGGGGTGGTGGGGAGGGGATCAGGGGTCAGGCATTATCACATCCTTCCTGTCATCAGGCTAGTGTGTGAGCCCTGCACCCCACAGGAATGCTTTCCCTAAGCACCCCTCTCCTACCTTGCCACCCTCTGGGAGACCCCAGGACACTTGCATGTACAAAGGAAAGGGTTAAGGCCTGGGTTCTGCCCCTCCACAAATGTTCTCTGAGCACTGACTATGTGCTGTGCACTGCAGAAGGGACTGAGAAGGACTTGCTGCCCTGGAGGAACTCCCCAGTTAAGTTCCTTAACCTTTCCAAAGGGCGTTCACATTCATGATCTAAAATAAAAGTCATAATAACAGCAACAGCTTCTATTTTCAAGTCCCGGGTATCATGCATGGGCAAAGTGCTTTAGGTACATTATCATGCTTACTTTTCTCAAGGACCCTGATGACAATATTATTGTTCTTCCCACTTTGTGGATGGAGAAAATGAAGGCCTAGAAGAGGTTAAGTAACTTGCTCAAGAAAGGACATGGTAGAGATGGGACCTTGCACTGAGGTCTGGGACACCAAGCCTGTGCTCTTAACCCATTGCACTACCTACCTCATGATTGCTTTATTCATCCCTCAAACCCTTCTGGATAGAGACTGTTATTCCCATTCCACAAACAAGTTAAGAGAAGCTTGGAGAGGTGAATGAATTTCTTGAGGTCTTATGACTACTAGGCTGGGAGCTAAGACCCAAGATTGGGTTTCTAAGCACCTAAAACATTCTGTTTTCTCCAGAGGGGGCTGTCTCCTTGCTATGCAGTCACCAAGCACTTTCTCTAGCTTGGTTCTCACAACTGCCAACTGATATACTTGCCTCTGTAAAATACTTGCCTCACAGGGCTGCCGTGAAGAACATATGTGTTTCTGGTTGCAGAATTGTTGGATTCATTGCAGAGATAACAAGTTGAATTTTCTGTTTACATCCCATAAGCCAAACACTGTGCTAGGTGCAGTATGTGTATTCCTTTACTCAACCCTCATGACAACTCTGATAGGTAGGTGCTATTCTTTTTTTTTTTTTTTTTTTTTTGCGGTACGTGGGCCTCTCACTGTTGTGGCCTCTCCTGTCACGGAGCACAAGCTCCGGACGTGCAGGCTCAGCGGCCATGGCTCACGGGCCCAGCCGCTCCACGGCATGTGGCATCTTCCCGGACCGGGGCATGAACCCGTGTCCCCTGCATCGGCAGGCGGACTCTCAACCACTGCACCACCAGGGAAGCCCGGTAGGTGCTATTCTTATCCCATTCAATGGATTAAAAAACTGAGGCACACAGAGGCTAAATAATGGCTCAAGGTCATATATGTAGAAGTCACGTGCCAGAGTTGAGATTCTGACCCAGGCAGGCTGTCTCTAGAATGCGTGCTCTTAAGCCCAAATTACTGTACACTGTATACAGATGTCTTCTGATGAGCCATTGAACCCATGGGGCAAAAGGTCCAGACTACTGAGGTGCTGACATTTCAGGGGCAGATAAGGAAGATGAGGTGTAACTGGGGCTGATCAGACCAGGCAGGGCAGTATTCTGGATGAGGGCAGTATTTAGAAAGGCAGGAAGCTTTGAGATGGGAGAAGGGCACCAGGGGAGAACTGAACAGACCTTGAAAGCTGCTGGAAGGCCTGGAGGCAAGGACCCACCTACTCACCAGCCAGGGCCTGCAAGCTGGGGAAGCCATGGTAGATGACATCATCAAGCTGGAGGAGCCGAGGTCCGAAGGTCTGGCAGAGCCGCTCCACCATGCCAGTGATGCGGGCAATGTTGTTGTTGGAGGAACAGATGAAGGAGAAGAGACACTCAATGGGATCCTGTTGAAGGAGTCGCACACCTGGGGACCAGAAAGGCAGAGGAACCAGAAATCACCTGTTATTGGGAGTGGCCTCTTCTCACCCTCAGATTCTAGGTACCAAGGCTCCGGGGTATCCCAGGGGAACGAGGGACAGCACTGTTAGAGAAAGAAACACCAGAGCTCTCATTCCTCATAGCATCTTGTGAGGTCTGGGTTATCATCCCATTCCACAGATGAAGAAGCCACAATGTAAGCACTATGAGGGTGGGGATTTGTTTCTGTTTTGTTCACTGTGGTATCCCCAGTCGCATAGCTGACGCTCTGTAAACATTTACAGAATGAATGATGTCACCAGCCCCAGATCACACAGCCAGGATTTGGCTCAATATCCTTGTCACTCCACTATGGTGGTCAGCAGGACAATAATAACAGTAATAATAATTACTATGTGTCAGGCACTATTCTAAGCACTTTACATGGCTTAGCTTCTTTAATCCTCATAAAATCCTATGAGGTGGATATAATCCCCATTTTACAGATGGTGAAACTGAGTAACTTAACCAAATCACAAGCACCCCAACCCCTGCCTCAGGCTCTGTACTCACCTTGGAATTTCTGAGCCACCTCTTGAAAGTGGGGGTCCACAGAACTCCAATGGTGATACAGCTGAGCAAGGCTGACATCCAGCCGGAAGTACTGTCGCACGGCCTTTAGCTCTTCCAGTGTGGGCCTGCCAACCCGGCCCTTATCCCCTCGGTACACAGTGCAGTAAAGATGCTCCTCAGTCTGGGTCAGTGTCCATACCTGGTCGGCCAGCACGCCACTCCAGTGCGCAGGGCTTTGCTCCCTCCACCTGACCCCCAGGCACAGGGCAGCCCTAGCACTCAGTTTCCCTTCCTGCACCCTTTGGGGCCCTCCCATCTTATAACTGCTCCATATACAAAACTGACTTACAAATTGCAAAGTAAAAGTGCTTTCTTTTACATCAGTTATATCATGTAATCCTCGCAACAACACTGCGCAGGCTTATTACCTCACCTCCACTTTATAAAGCATGTAACAGGGTCACCACCCGTGCCTCAGTCTCCTCTTTTGTACTCTGAAGTTTCTTCATCACCCCCAATGCACCCCAGGATCTGCTGTGCCGAGGAGCCAGGAGCCAGGGTCACTCACCGGAATGACTGTCCAGAAGCCAGAACCAGGTCCAGGCGCAGCTCAGAGCGTGGACAGGGGATGGAGGCCCACAGGGCCGGGACGGAGGCTAGAGTGCGATGTCTCATGCTACGCTGCAGAAGGGAGCGGGCTAACATTTCCACGTCAGGCTCCGCCCCATGATGCCCTCGCCCACTCAAAGCAGCTCAACGCTCCGCCGAGACACCGCCCCAAAGGTCACGCCCCTCTAGGCCTCGCCCACCAAATCCTAGCCTCTTAATTTGCTTATTTAAGGCCCGCCCAGTTTTATTCAATTTCTCCACTCCCCAAAGGCCCCACTCCTTGCGGTTCACCAACGCTCCGTCCCTCCCACTCTGTCCCGACACTCCCGTCCTTCCTCCTTACGTATCCTCCCACGCCCCCCACAGCCTCCGGGCGCGCACCACTGTCCCCACTGTCCCAAAAAGCTTCCGCGACTTTGGGAAGCGCGCGGAAGCGCTCTCTTCGGCTTTCTCCGGCGTCCGACCTCTCTCACCGGAAGTACGGTTCAAGCCCGGCTAATTGGATCCAGCGGTAGCCAATCCACGGAGAGTTAAGAGTCGCCAATGAGAATCGGGCGTGGCGGCGGGTGGGCGGGCCTTTCCGTGGCGCCGCAGCGGTTGGCGCGCTCTGGGCTAGCTGCCCGCCCTTGGGCTTTCCTCTGTGGGCTCGGCTGCACTCGGCACGCCGGTGTGTCCCATCCCCGCTCCCCAGGGTCCGGGCGCACTGTGCGCCCTCAGGCCCCAGTCCTCACTGCCTGATCTTCTCGGAGCCCTGGGATTCCTCAGGGTCTGCCCGCCCACAGAACCAAGTCCTATCCCTCGCCATCCTTAGCCTTTCTCACCGAGCCTCTCGGGGCTGATCCTCGCCCTCCTCAGTCGGCCTCCCCTGAACCACCCCCTCACTGAGAATCGCGCCGGAACGCAGCTCCGGGCCCGCCGAGCCCCTGAGGTGTCTCCACGGCATCTGGCTCCCGAGGATTCTGCCTTCGCGCTCACCCGCTGAGCCGCTACCCTCCAAGGGCTTGTCCCTGAGCCTCGACGCTGTAGGCTTAGGCCTCCTCACAGACTTCCTCGTCAGAGGCCTGCCTCCTCGGACTGGCTGCCACAGCTGCTCCCTCCGTCTAGGGCCTTCCTCCACAGCACTCCCTCAGCCCTGCCCAACGGGGCCTGGGTAGGCCTGCCTCGGGGACTGCGCCCAGCGGCCCAGAGAGGCCACAGGACCACCAAGTGTGTGGCCCCTCGGGCAGCCCCGGTGCCAGGGTCGGCTACCTGACCCAGGAGAGATGTATCATGTAACTTCTTACCTTCTGGAGAAAGACACAAAAAGCAGGGCCACAAGAACTGCCTCTGGGCGGTGATTCTTGGTTACTGTATCTGAGCCATTAGCCTTCAGATTCCTTAAGGGACAGACTGACGGCTGATGTATCTCTGTGTGCTTCTTGCCACAGTTCCAAGCAGCGGGGGCCGTGAGCCTGGCAGCGTCTCAGTTCCAGGCTTCAGGAGTTACCAGGCCCTGGGGCAGCTGCTTCCTGCGTCTGTCTCCTCGTGCACGGCCCACAGGTGCCTGGTGCTTAGAGGGCATTCCTCCAGTAAATGCTTAAATTGGAAGAGGTGTCAAGGTGGGGAATGAAGAGTCCCTCTGCATTCCTGCTGAGGCCCCAGCTAAACAGGGGAAGAAGGGTCACACAGCTATAGTGACTCTGAAGCAGCACCCGGACCGTCTCACTGGCAAAGGACTCGAAGCATCTGCAGTTCACGAAGGAATGGCCACGAGACTCTTCCCTTCCAGTCGTTCGGCATACTGGTTGAAGAGCCAGCTGTGGAGGCGGGCTCTTGTTCAAATGCTAGCTCTGCGACTTCCTAGTTGTGGGAACTTTGGCAAGTTACTTAATTTGTCTAAACCTTGGTGTCTTTGTGGAGGTAACTACCCTGTCATTAACTTTCCCCGTAGTTATTGCAAGGATTATACAAAACTGTGTATCTAAAGGTGCTTCAGCACAGGGTCTACCACTCAGTGAAGGACATGGGGAATGGGAGCTGTCATACTGGGTTAGCCAAAGACTTTGTTTGGGTTTTTCCGTAAGATGTTACAGAAAAACACGAATGAACTTTTCGGCCAACCCAATATTATCTTTGCTGTTGTCTTACAAATGCAGCAGGCACAGCAGCCAGCAACCACTTGGGCCCAATTATTTACCATCCCCGAGGAACACAGCCTCACTTTTGCCCTGGCAGAAGGCAAGAACCAAGAATTCCAAACAGACCATTTATTTTCTAAGAATCAATATATTTTCTTCCTTTGAAATAAATACAAACCAGTTTGAAAGGTGGGGGAATCTATGGGAAGAAGGGAAGTGGGGACAGGCCCCAGTCTTTTTTTTAGTACCAAATGACTCTGGCGCGACCCGGAAACGCAGTTACAAATGAGAATAATTTAAATTCTCCACTATTTACAGTATTTACAACAGCAGGGGAGGGGGGTCACCTAGTGCCCCTCTTCCGGGCTGGACAGACATCAATCTCAATGCTAGGCTGTGCAGATGCCAGCTCACCTCACCACCTCAGGGGCCTCAGGCCACTAGGCAGTTAGGGGTTCTCCTGGCATGAGTAGGCAGAGGTGGTTGGATGGCCTGTTTTACGCAGCGTCCTAAGCTTGGCCCACCAACATGCGCTACAATGCCGTGAGGTCTCTGGAGCTTTCTGGCCTGTGGAACCTCCCCTCTCATTGCGCAGAGCCTCCATGGGCCCTTGGAGTGTTCTGTACAGTCCAGCTGCACTCAGGGCGGGAGGGACCTCCCCCACCCAGCTTCCCCTGAGACTGGCCCCAAGACCAGGAATGAGTCAGTGCAGAGGCCGGTGCCACTCCAGGACAGTGAGCAAAGGGGAGGAGAGAGGTGGCAGGGCACTGTAGGTTGGGTTGTGCTGGACATTATCAGTCACTATCGCTGGTCTCACTGCTCTGCTCGCCCTGCACCTTGCTGCGGTGCTGCAGAGCCCTGTGGTAGGCGATCTGTACTGACTTGCGGATGTTGGATTTCCGGCCCTCCAGCATCTTCTCCTTGTCAAGGTCCTGGTTCACGCCCAGAGGAACCAGCTTAGTCCTGGGCAGCCACTGCCTGTAGGACGAGGTGAGAAGCGAGTAAGTCATCTCTTATCTCTGGGGGAGCAACAGGCACCAGCCTTCCTCACTTGTTCATTCCTTCAAAAACTCCTCCTGAGTGCCCCACTCTGGGCCAGGCTCTGGTGGGAATTAAAGAAACCAAGAGATGCAGTCCCTGCTCTCAAGGAACTGCTCACAGGCTAGTGAGGAAAAGAGCCCAGTCATCGGTCACAACGGGGTAATCATAGGTTAGTTATGGGCACAAAAAGGAGCTTTGACCTACCCTGAAATAGGTACCTTGTCCAGTGGGCTCCAGGCAGACTTAACTGACATTAAACATCCTCTGCAGACAATTAACAACCAGAGACCACACATGTAAGTGTGACGGAACAGGCATTCAGAACCTGAATGATTATGCCTGCTTTATCCCCATCTTGTCACCATGGAGGCAGAGGTGGGAAAAGTAAGTCTAGAAGCCACTTTAGTCTGGGTGGGGAGCCACCCCCACATTTGTCACAGTCACTCACGGTCCTTTGATTTCTAGCTACAGCTGTCTGTCAGCTGCTGCCCGCTCAGTCTCTCAGACTCTTGGTCAACACAACCCTTTTGCTCAAAGATCTAAGTCCCTCCCCCACTGATTTATGACAGCTCAGGCTGTCTGTTGCTGGAGTTCCCTGGCAACCTGCCCCGATACCGAGGGTTGCATCTGTGGCTATGAGTCACATCAAATGCTCCCCTCCTCCCTTACCAGGTTCGCTTGTTGTCAAAGAAGAGGACGAGGTAGAGATGCTCTCGGGCTTCCTGGGTCATCTGTTCCCCAAGTTTCAGCACCTCCAGTGGGGGCACAGGGATGGGAACCCCATGGTGGAACATACCTTCCCGGGGCATCTTTGGATCAATGATCTAAGGGTGTAATAAGACCTTGGTTTAGTTCAGTCTCCTTCCCAAGGCTTACCCTATCCAAGAATTTGGAGACTACGTCTGAAGTGGGAACAGAAAATGGTTACCACACTCCTAGGGCTGCAGTGCTGACCCTTGGCTTATTTCCATGCTGAACTATTTCAGAGCCCAAGGGGCAAAGGGAAGAAAGAGGGAGAGATGGAGAAACTAACCAGGGACCTCTAAGTGTCTATCTGCCAAAGACTCCTGTGCTCTGCAGCTCAGCAGAGAGTAGAAAAAGTCTGCTACTTTTGAGTCTGTGTTCTGGGGTTGGAAGACAAGGGATATGACAAGAAAAGTGGAAGCCTACCAGAGCTGGGTATGATGGATACCCTCGGCATTTGGCCCACACCAGGTCCAGAGCATCCAGTGGGGAGTCCTCATCCTCTGACAGCCAGCCAGCTCCCCGGCCCAGACTCTTCCTTACCACTTCACAGGAATGGGAGAGAGGGGGCGGATCAGCAGTCCGGGGTCTGGCAAGGCCCTGACACTGGGCCCCCAGAACCCCTGGCTTTGGGCAGGCGTACTTACTGCTGTGGCCCACGCCGCGGCCAGTGCCCACGGAGTAGGCCTCGTTCTCAGTGCCTGAGGTATCTTCACTGCTATCCTCTGGGAACGTGCCCCGAGAGAAGGAGGGCTTGCCCCGGCCTTGTTTTGAAGGCGTTGTGCTGTGGACAAAAGGGAAGCTCAACTCAAAGGAGGGGAAGAGTGGGGAATGGCATGGTGGGTATCCTCCCTTCTTTAAGCCCCTAGGGTCTAAGACGTTTGGAAAGCAGAGGCTACTTGAAGAATTTCAAACTCAAATGCCCTCAGGGACTTGGGGGTGATCTGACTGAAGTGGGCTGGACATAGCAGTAGTGCTGAATGCATGCGCCCATCTTAAGTCAACAGTGGCCAGAACTGCCAGTCTGATTTTTACAGAGACTACAGAAACTGGGAATTTTATATGCCACTTCCGAAACTTTTTTTTTTTTTTTAATACTATGCTGGCCAAACAAAATGTCTGCAGGCCAAATCCAGCCCACAAGGAACCAGTTTATGCCCTCTGTTCTAAACCATCAGCTTAACACAGGGTGGGCTCCTCTGTTTCATTATGGTGACAGTCTCATCTATTCCATTTATTTTGCAGAGAACCTTTGGTTTGAGCCATCTTAATCTAGGCTAAAATGGCTGCCACCCCACTCCCCATAGGGAAATCTAGAAGGCCATCCCGGAGGTGGGTCTTGATCCGGAGGACTGGTACCTGGTCCGGTCTGAGGCAGCGCTGCTGCTGCTACTGCTGCTGGACTCAGAGTCCGAGCTGCTCCGAGGAAGGCTGCAGTCATTACGATACACCAAGAAACTCTTCTTTACTGGCTGGTTTCCACCGCTGAAGCCGTTGGCTGGTAAGTCTTGGTTGGGGGGAGGGGGGAAGGGAAAGAATCAGTCAGGAAGATGTAGATCAGAGATCTACTGGGGGTAAGAGGGACTTAGAGCTTGGCTTTCACTTCTGTGCTGGAAAATTCCTCCAACCTTGGCCAGCAGAGCTAGCTCTGGGCAGTGTCCACCACAGTTGGCCACAGCTCTGCCCCACCCCTTGCACTTCCCTTGGCAGTTACTAGCCTTAGGACACAAATGGCTTAAAGGAGATTCCCCAAGGAGGATAAGAAGAGAAAAGGTGAAGTGATACAATGGGGGGGGGGGGCCCTGGATGGGAATCTAGCTGGGTCAGCATCTCTGGGCTTCAGTTTCCCCATCTGTAAAATGAGGGAATTGAATTAAAGGATTCCTAAGGGCCCTTCTAGCTCTGATATATTATGGGCAAATGAAGGGATAGGTGGGAGTTATATGGGGAAGGATGGCAGCTTTGCTCACTCTACTGCGGGGCTGGGTGATGGTGAGGCTCACCCATTGGGGGGTCTTCTGTGGATTTATCACTGTCGCTGTCTGAACTCGAACTGGGCCGAGGGCTCCTACCCCGCTTGCGCTGACGCAGGGAGCCCATGATGGGGAGCTGGGGGGGCCCCACAGGACTGCCTCCGTGGCTGGGGGTCATCTGGCTCTCCCGGTTTTTGGGGGGCCGGCCCGGCCTCTTGGGCGGTCCAGCTGTCTTCGGGTTCTTTTTGGAGAACAGAACTGAGGTTCTCCTGCCCACCTCATGTGCGGGGGTTGAGGACATGTTGGGACCCAGGCCTGGAGCAGAGAAAGAGAGAAGGAGAGTCGGTGAGGGGCCTGATGTGGGAAGGGCATACATCCAGGGTAGGCCCTGGGTATATAGGACCATAACTCCAGGTAGAGTAGGGGAGATAATCTGGGGGGCATGGAGTTGGGAACATTGTCTCTTATACAAATAGCCAGAGAGGCAGCTAAGAGGCCCTTGACTGGGGAATTGAGGGAGAAAGTGCAGCTGGCTGTGCATGAGGGACCTCTGCCTGGGGCATGGCAGGCGCTGAGTGTGTGCTGCAGAGTCAAAGTCTGGCTGGCCTCGGGGTCCACCATGCTGCGGGGTTCAGACCTTTGCTTGTCTCCTGGCTGCTGCTCTCCTCGGCGGCACTGTCTGTCTGCCCGTCCTTGTCACAGGCTGCCGGGTGGGGTGTCAGGCTGCCCCGGCTGGAGGGGCCGTGCCGCTCAGGCCCATCCCGTCCAGTTTCCCGCTGGGTGGCAAGCTTGCGCCGCAGTGCCGTCATCTCTTTCTTGATCATCTTTGCACGCCTTGAGCGGCCCACGCTCTGCTTACTGGCATTCACCTCATCCAGCCGCTCAAGCAACAGCTTCAGCTGCTCTTCCACCGGCAAGTGCTTCTGGTTCTCCAGCAGGACCAGCCGCTCTTCCTCTGCTGCCAGGGGTGGGAATAGGGAGGAAAGGGTCAGACTCAGGGCAGTCCTCTGGGCCCCGTGAACCTGGGCAGGCAACAAGAAACCCACTCTTCTCCCCCTCTGCTTCTCACCAGGAGCAGCTGTGAAACAATAGCCCCGAGATGTGCAATGGCAGGGACTGCTATGCATTCACCCAGTCTGGCTTCTTAGAGCGCATTCCTGGGGATAGCCTGCCACTGCTCAGCCTAGCTGCTTCCTGCCTACACAATGCCTGCTCCCAGGAGGGGACTTTGGAAAGCTGTTCATCCCTGGCATTGGCGTCTATGTGGAGGTGTGACTTATCACCCACCATCTTCGGTGTGGTGTGAGGCCTCGTCTCCAGCCAGGCTGTGGGGGATATGCATGCCCGTCTCAAAGTCAATGCCCATTTTTTCTGCCTGGCGCCGGGCCTGGCGGAGCACAGCACCACCCTGCTCACGGAGCCGCACTGCTGCCCGGTAGAAGATGGTATCCTTGGCATTATACTTGAGGCAGTTGCTGACGATGAGGTTGAAGTCCTCCTCAAAATCATCAAAGTTCAGGTAGCGGTAAGCCTCCAAGTTCTGCTTCATGGTGAAAAAGTCCATAGGCTTTTTGATGTGGTCTAGGTAGTCAGGTACCTGGGAGAACACGGTAGGTGTAGCTAAGTGGAGATACGTTCCTCATTCCCCCTGAACCCCTGTTCCTAATAACCTCCCTTGAAATGCATCCAGCAACCTCCTCCCACCACAGTTAGAGGCAGGCATTCAGCACAGGGGAAAAGAAAGCCGGATTCTAGTCTTGACTTTACTAGTCACAAGCTGTGTGACCTTGGCAAGCCTCTTAACCTCTCTGGGCCTTCTTTTCCTCACCTAGAAAACAGTAATGAAATTACAGCCAAATCTATCTCCTAGAGCCATATGACGCTTTAGTAAGAAAATGACTAGGGGAATCCTCTGGAAAAAAACACCACCTTGCATTCCTATAGCTCTCTTTACTTATCATTAAGACTTATAAGGAGGCTGCTGCCTCAGGCCTCTCATTTTATACCTTTTAGAGAGAAGAGTCTGCCAGTCAGGACCTAGGGCTTCAGAGATGGTTCTTTAGGTGCTGAGCCTTCTAAATTCTCCGTTCTAGGGTTCAGCACCCGGAAAGTGTCTTCCTGCCCTGGGATAATTCATTTGGCAGACTCAGTCCCTGCCTCTGGGGAAGGAGTGCAGATTGCCTCCCATTCTGGGCCCTTGGGATATGACAGGGACAAGACAGAGTCCAGGTGATGCATGTGGCTCCAGTTCATCCTGGAGCCCCAGAGCCACCAGCCCCTCTCTTCAAGGTCCCCTCCTAGTCCCTGGCCCAGACCTGCAGCGGGGGTCCATCTGGGAGAGGAACAGAAAGAAGGTGGAGTGAGGGGAAGGGATTCTTACTTCGTCCAATTCGGTTACCTCAGACAGAGGGACCGGCTCGCTGAAGATGTTGCCTGTGTCCTTCTCTTGGAGCTGCTCCAGGGTTTTTCGAAGGAGGATGAGGAAAGGGGTCAGCTGCATCTCCATGGCAATCTGCTGGACCTTGATCTGACACACATAAAGGCCCGATCAGCCAGGCCTAGGCCAGTCCCTTGGCAGAGAGGTCTGAGGAGATGGCTGTAGCTGGTATGGGAACTCGCCTTCCTTCCCACCCTACACAGCTCGGTGTACTTGACTCCTCTGGACTTTCCCTTCCTTGAGCTCCCAGCACCAGCTACCTGCATCACATAATTTAGGATTCCGGTCACACTCTCCTGCGACATTCTGCTTCCGGTGTGCTTGAGAGCAAACTGAGCTCACGAGACCTGACTCCCGCATCAGCCCTGTTGCTTCCTGGACAGGTGACACATACTTGTCCATGTTTTCTGTTTTCCCGGGTCTGTTTTCTCTACTGTAAAAAAGAGTTGGCCCAGGAGCACTCACCGTCTCCCTTTTGAGTTTCTCCCGCTTGCGGATCAGCTCCACCAGCAGCCGGGCTCGCTCCAGGTCGTGCCGAAGCCGCTGCCAGGACTTGAGCTGTTCTTTGAGGGCCCAGTTCTTGTCCTCAGAATCTCTCTGAAGAGGCAAAAGAGGGATCAGGAAATGATGAGAGAGCCAGAGGGGACGAGAGCCCAGGAAACTTGGGTCAAGGGCAGGCAAAGCCAAAGGAGGGAGCACAGTGATTTATTGGTAGGCTCACTAACTAACTGAAGTGGAAGCTCCTCAACCCACATGGCCCCTAGGCCCAGCACAGAGTCGGTGCTCAGTATATGCTTGCTGTGAACGAACAGATGAACACATAGGAAAAATGCGTTAAAAATCATCTGTAAGGATTTCATCCTGAGCTTGCTTTGAGGCCTAGTTTAAAGGAGGAAACAGCCCAAGCCCTCAGACACTGGAAACTACAGTCACAAATCTCTGCTCTTGGGGACTTCCCTGGCGGTCCAGTGGTTAAGACTCCACGCTTCCAAGGCAGGGGGTGCGGGTTCGATCCCTGGTCGGGGAACTAAGATCCCACATGCCGGGCGGTACGGCCCCCCCAAAATCTCTGTCCTCGTGCCCCTGGCACTAGTTCCTAGAGCCCACAGGGAATCTGACACAGTACCCCAACTTGGTCACAGTTCCTCTGAGACTGCAGGTGTGTCTGCAGGCGACGCAGCAGTGGGACCCCATTCCGTGACTGCCTCTTCAGCGTCCAGTAGCTGTGCAGCCTCTGCATGAACTGGCTCTTCCTTTGGATGGTCAGGCGGTTAGTGATTTTACTGAGCCTGGGAAGCAGGAGAGCAAAGAGAAAAACCCCTTGGGCCCTGATTTTCTTAAGCAGAACAGTGGTCTCTGGCTAATGAGAGTTTCTGAGTGGGGCTAAATAGGGAATAAATCTACTGTCAGAAAGGCCTATGACACTGGGCTAAGGCAAAGAAGAGCAAAGAGAGCTGTCAATGGCAACTCAGCAGGCAGGGAGCCAAGCTCCCAGCTCTAAGCCAGATCCATAATTCTGTTCCCCAGTGGGTCAGGGAGCCTGCCCCTAAGACTGCTCTTGTCATTGCAGCCCAGAGTGCTATTTGACCCTGGGATACCCAACTCAGACTGAGCCTGGGAAGGTTTTAAGATGAAGTATTACTGTACAGCAGTAAACTATAGGAAATCGACTATATAGCACAAGAGAGAGTAAAAAGTAACTGATGACTGTAGCCCTCATTTGGACTTATTTGTGGCAGCAACCGTTTCACGATTCCTAGAGCGTATCCGTCCCCCTTCTTCATTCCATTCTCCCTTCAGAGTCGGACCATTTCTTCCACTGTGGCTGGTAGCTATTCCAGCCTCTTTCTTCCTAACTTAAACCACCTCATCAAAATGGAAGGCAGTTTAAAACACGTTAGGTCTGCCAGATAAAAGCTGAAGTTTCTGTTTCCTAGTGTAAAAGCCAGGTGACCTGCTAGAGCTCATCTCTTTTGATATTAAAAACAAAAAGCAAAAAAACCCCAAAACTTCTATGTAGCTCCTGATAGGAAGAAGATACCCCAACCCTGTCACTCCACTCAGGGGGCTGTCAGTCTCCAACAGGGCTTCTTCCCTCAACAGCCTGTCCACCTGCTCCCCTCATACCTGTGTGGTGGGATGCAGGGCACAGACACCACAGGTGCTGCTGCCCGTTTCTCTGCCAAGATCTTCCGCGCCTTCTTCATCTTGATCCGGGACTTGGCCTTGGCCTTCTTGACCTTCTCTGAGCTCCAACTCTTACCCTCCTCCTCCTCCTCCTCCTCCTCCTCCTCCCCCTCGCTGTGGGACAGGGCAGGCAGGCGGCGTGCTGAACCTGGAGGCGTATGGATGTCGCAGTAGGCAGTCTTGCGGACGCTGAAGGAGGTGCCATTGGCACCCGTCTCCCGCACAGGCTCCATCTTCATGTAAAGGCCAGCCTGCTGGGCACACGTCACATGGAAGGCTGTGTAGCAGTTAGCCTTGTGGCACTGGATGCAGGCCCCTGAGCCCCGCTGTTTGCAAATGTAGCAGGTCAGCTTCCAGCGAGCTGGTGGGATGTGCTCGATGCTGTCGATAGGCTCCAGGAAGACCGTGTTGGCGAAGCAGACCTCAGGGATCCACAGGGCACACACCACATGGGCCCAGCGCCCATCATCTGTCTGCTTGAAGGCACCGCCCTTGTTGGGGCACAGGGCGCAGTCCACAGCACGGGAGGGTGACTGTAGGCAGCGGCGGCACAGCCACTGGCCCTCAGGGATGTAGGGGACACCGTAGCACTCCTGGTGCACAGCCAGGTTGCACATGTCACAGAAGAGGATGACATTGCTGTTCTGGCACTCACCATCATTGCAGATACAGCACACTGCATCCTCATCCACGAGCGCATTGGGGTCGCCTTTATTGTGGCTCTCAAAGTAGGACTCTTTCTCCAGCCGGTCCATTAAGTACTCAAAGATTTCCTGCGGAATGGGACTCACACCCTCCGTCTTCCGCCGCTCGTTCATGATATCCAGCCAGATGTAGTCCTCCTCATCCATGTCATACTCTACTTCCTCATCCAGCTCTTCCGCCGACTTCTCGATGTACCTGCAGTGCACATAGGCAGCTCAGCACCAGAAGGTTGAGATTTCCCTCCTTTAAAGACCATGGGTTATATCTGCCGAGTACTCATCCTATTCTAGGCCTGTGCCTTTACGTCTGTGTTGTCTGATTCTATCCTCACCTTTACCCCAGGCACTCTAAGTCCTATAATCATTCTTATTTTGCAGAAAAGGAAAACTTACATTTGGGGAGGTTAATTCACCTGCCCTGGTCCTCTTGTGAGAAAGTGGCAGAGCTGGGATATGAACCCAACCATGCCGATTTCAAAGCTCATGTCCTAGCTGCTACACTGCCTCCTTTGAGGTGCAGAGGCTCAGCCAGACTCCTGAAGGATGGGGCAGCTAGGACCCATTATTGGGGTGATCTGGGTGATGATACAAGGAGTCAGAGGAAGGAAGGTCCTCAGTTTTCATTTGCAAATCATACATAAGTTGTTTTAGCACCAACTGGCTATGTCCTGAATGCAGCTGCTGTAGGTCTTCTGTTAGCTGGTACCAGCATCAGCTCAGGGCTCCCTCAAACTCTAGGTACTCTTTACTCTCTGGATAACCTTGGGAAATAACAGTCAGAATAACTAAGATTTACTGAGCATTTACTATAAGCTAGGCATTGTGCTAAGTTATCACATTTATTTTCCCCATAGCAATAGGGTCAATGTTTTTACTCTCCTCACTTTATAGATGAGGAAACTGGAAGCTTTGAGAAGTTAATTAACTACCCAACACAGTTAGTTCACACAACCAGGAAGTGGCAGAGTGAGGATTCAAACTCCACTTCACAGCACTCAGTGAGCCAGCAGGACTGCAGCTAACGATTGCTCCAGGTGCCTGGGATACAAAGTAGGCTCCCCACCCCCTTGCCATGCACACTCTAGGTGGCCTGACCCTGGTGTTGTAAAGCTACAGGGAGCTACAACGGAAAGAACAGGGCTTTGCCCTCTAACAAACCTGGATTTACATCCTGGCTCTGTTACTTTGTGGCATTCAGGACATCACTGCCCTTTTTCTGAACCTCAGTCTTATTTTTATTTATTTATTTTTTTTGCGGTACGCGGGCCTCTCACTGTTGTGGCCTCTCCCGTTGTGGAGCACAGGCTCTGGACGTGCAGGCTCAGCGGCCATGGCTCACGGGCCCAGCTGCTCCGCGGCATGTGGGATCTTCCAGGACCGGGGCACGAACCCGTGTCCCCTGCATCAGCAGGCGGACTCTCAACCACTGCGCCACCAGGGAAGCCCTGAACCTCAGTTTTATTGATGACAGAATGAGAAACAAATGGGCTAAATCAAGTGGCACACAGCAGGCCCTAGATAAATGTTAGTTCCCATGCCTCCCCTCTCCTCTCCACAAGGGAAATGTGGCTCTGGGGGCTACAGCAGGCCAGGCAAGCAGAGGTTCCGGAGCCATGCTCTGGATAACAGCAGGCGAGTGAGCTGATCTCTCTGGGCCTTGGTTTCCACACCTGTAGAATGGTGATGCTAACTTGAACCTATTTCATACAGCTGTTGTGAACATTAAATGAGTTACTACAGGTAAAGGGCTTAGAACAGTAGCTGGCATGGAGCAAGTACTCAATAAATGTTAGCTTTATTATTAGTTTTTGTATAGATCTGCCCCACCCTGTCTTGCGTTATAACTGTTTTTGTGTCTTAACTCCTCCACTATTAGATAAGAGGCAAGAACCATGTCTGATTCACCACACAGAAATAGGTGCTCAGTGTTGCTCGTTTGAAAGACATTTAGGGGGTGGACGGGAGGACAGACTAAAATACTGTGTCTATCAGAAGCAACTTCTTCCTTAGCCCTTTACCTCTTCCCCAGGGTGAATGCAATGTCCTCATCCTTGAAAAAGGGTGTGGCTCAGGGCTAGTGTGAAACATCTGGTCCCTTCCAGGCCTTGGCACCAGCTCTCAACCTTTTCTCTGCCACGACACACGTGACATTATGTGATGGTGCATAACACACTCCCACCATGCAGCAAGATTACAGGGTGTGGTGCAGATAAGGTAGGCTGCATGTCACGTACAATTCCTGACACAGCAGCTGACACTCCACCCTCTCTCTCCCCCTCAAGAAAGCATACCAGATGTGAGCAAGAGCAAGTGGTGTTATTAGAGGGATGACCTCAAATCTTCTTACATTTATATAAAAAGTAAATCATTTCCAAAAGAGGCAGTTCTGCTAACAGTAGTAACAAATTACATGCAACACACCTCCCAACTGATTGCAGTGCACCAGCTGAAAGCTGCTGCCTGGAGAACAGATCTGATTCCCCCGAGGAAAGAGTGAATCTGAGTGGAGGGGTGAAGAAAAGGAGCAGAGGAGCTGGGCTGGGCTGCTTACTGGAGCCAAGAGCACTGAAGAGCCATTAGGAGAGAGGGCAGGCCCAGAGAGGGGTCTGTGTGTTGGGAGGTGGGCATGGCAGTCAGTACTAACAGACAAGAGAGGCAGTAGAAAGCCAGAGGGAAACGGAGCTGGGCTGAACAGATGAAAGGATGGAAGAGAGGAAGAAGAGACTGGCTAGCATGTGAACAGCGGTGAGAGGAGAGTGACGCATTGGGCCAAATTACTTGAGTTCCCAAAGATTTGCTTTTAAAAAACTGAGATTTAGTATAACATCACATGGGTTGCCCTTCTGGTAAAAACTACCTTTCATATAAAAACCTTTACAACAAGTCCTTGTCAGAGATCAGGCTTTCTGATTAGCTGACACCAAAGATGGCTCCTTAACTAACTCACCCAAATGCCCTCTTTGACTTGGATGCCAAGACTCTAAGAAATTTTACACTTGGTTTTTATTCCATCCTTCAGCTAGGGTTTCTGTATGTAGTTCCACCACCACACTTCCCCACTCCTTCATTTTTTTACCTCAAGTTAAAGGAATTTAGCCTTATGCCTGTGACTTTTTAAAAATATTAATTAATTAATTAATTTATTTATTTTTGGTGCATTGGGTCTTTGTTGCTGCACGCGGGCTTCTCACTGCAGTGGCCCCTCCTGTCACGGAGCATGGGCTCCAGGCACACAGGCCTCAGCAGTCGTGGCTTGCAGGCTCTAGAGCACAGGCTCAGTAGTTGTGGCGCACGGGCTTAGCTGCTCCACGGCATGTGGGATCTTCCCGGACCAGGGCTCGAACCCGTGTCCCCTGCGTTGGCAGGTGGATTCCCAACCACTGCGTCACCAGGGAAGCCCTATGCCTGTGACTTTATTAGGAGCCACTGTGACTAACTTTTGGAAAGAAGTGGGGTACTAAGAAACAGTTAAATGAAACAAATAAAAGGGTCCTTGGAGGAGTACAAAACATAGGCGATGAAAATACTGCTTACGCAGGCTAAAGGATGGGTGACAATAACAGAACAAGTAATGGGAAAATTACTTCTTTAGATTTACAAACTGATTTTATAACTTTATGAAATCATTGTCCCTAGTCTTGTACCTTTAGGCTACCAGAGGAATATTATACCTACTCTGCAGATGGGGTCACTGCAACACCAAAAGCTGGATGCCTTTCCCAAGATCACAGAGTGATGGAGTAGAAAGAGTCAGGAACAAAAAATGGGACCTTTTGATACTGTGGAAATAGTGCAGCTTTGGAGTCAGAGGAACCTGGGTTTGTCAGCTATCTACTGACATGTGACTTCTCGGTCCTTTTTCTGGACCGTGGTTTCCTCATCTGTGAAATCAGAACAATACCTACCTGAGTAAGTTGTGAGAATAAAATAATGGAATGGCTATAAGGCACCCAGTGCAGGGCCTGGCATGTGGCAGTGTAGACGAAGTGCCATCATTGGCTGGGGCACTTTTATGCCTTGGCAGGACCAGTGTGCTTCTGCTGTGCTTTACCCCTGCCACTGCCTATCACCTATCTTTGACTCCTGAGCCCTGCTTGACCAGTTTTCCAGAGTTGGGAGGTGGAGGCGGCCTTACCGGTAATAGGAAGTCGGCCGGGGCGGGGCATCAGGGGTATCCTGCTCCAACTCCCGGTATACCACCTCTGGCAGCTTGGGAGTGGTGCTTGCAGAAGCATTGTGGTGATGGTGATGGTTGGAGTCCTTGCGCTTCTCCTTGTTCTTATGCTTGCCTGACTTGGGAGTAGCAGCCGGTGTCTCAGTGTTCTCCTTATTGCTGCCATTCTCAGGGGCCTCCTCAGGGGCCTCCTCATCTTCTGACACCACATCCAGGTTGTCAAAGATGCTGATGCGGTGGACGCGGCCGTGCAGGTCCACCTCCACCATGCGCTGGGCCTGTGCGTAACTCATCACCTCACGGCTGGGCGACTGGGATACCTCTGAGGGGGTGGGTGACTGCTTGTTGGCTGGGCGTGACTGGCGCCCCTTCTTCTTGTGCTTTCGGAGTGGAGTCTGCTGTGGGGGCGGTGGGTTGTCATGGTCATAGTGGTACAGGTGGTACTCAATACCACTGTAACTCTTGTAGACCTTGCGGCAGGTCTCCACAGGGCACTCATACGGTGGCTTAGTTGCCCGCAAGTTGTGGCAGAAAGTCTTCACGTCAAAGTCCACCCCCATGCTGTCACATCTAGAATGTACAGATCAGTTAGCACAGGCCGAGGGAAGAGTTCCTGGCCACCCACTCCACTCTCTCCAGCCCTCCCTCTCCCCAAGGGTCCTGGCCAGCCAACCTCTACAGCAGCTCCAAATGCCCCCTCCTCCACAACATGGCCATAGTCTCGGCCTTATCACCTCTTGCCTGATCATCCTGCTCTGTGTCTCAGTTCTTCCAGCCTAATCTCACACAATGTGTCCAGAACGATCTTTCTACCAAGTAGAAACGATCATGTTAGTCTCTTGATTAAAAGCATCCTCCTGATGTTCCCCACTTACTTCAGGATAATATCCAAATTCCTTATGATGATATTCAAGGTGCTCCTTTCACTGTGTGGCCTTAGTCCTCCTTTCTAGATTCTTTTCACCAGTTACAGCTGTATTTCTGTCTAACCAGGACAACTTGCCAGTCCCTGAATGTTACAACCTCTCATTCCTGCAAGATGATCTCTATTTAGAATGCCTTCCAACCTCCCTGATTAGTGAGCTCCCACTCATTCTTCAAAACATGGCTCGAATGTCACTCCTGTTATGCTTCTTTGTCTCTCCCATGGAGAGCTGTGTTTCCCCAGCATTTCATCCTCACCTCCACCATGGCATTCACCACACTGGAAGTTCTCTGTCTCCTCCCATTAGACTGGGAGCTGTGCAGTGCAGACACCAGAGCCTACCCACCTCTGTATCCCCAGTACCTGGCATGTAGTGTTGTTTTGGCCAATGAATAAATAATCTGTTGAATGAATAGCTAAATGAGGGGATCACCAGTTCTGGAGATGAGATGGATGAAGGCTAGTGTCAGCCCATGCAGAAGTTTGAACAGGTAGCCAATGATTTGGTCCTGGACTCCAGCAGAAATCACTGGGTTACAGAAAGAATTAGTTAATTTCTGAGGCCTTTAAGGTAAGCCTATGCCCTGGCCCTGGGAGTGGCACCAGGCCCTAAGGGTACAAACAGGAACATGACAATCCAGGCACACTCAGCTCCATGCTGGTCCTCAGAGCCCTCCCTTCCTCCTCTCCAGTGTTCCTGGGTGAGTGGAGACAGCAGATGGCACCAGCCCCCAGGAAGCCCAGCTTGGTCAGAGAGACTGCCCCAATTTCTCCAGGCCTAGCTGAGTGCAACAATTTAACTGTGGTCTTGGCACCATTCCAAGCAAAGCCACCCTGAGCTCCCTGATTAATAACGGTCCTTGTTGGCTCCTCTCCTGCGACTTAACCAAGCTAGTGAGCTGCTCCAGTCTCTCCGTCAAAGCCCCAGATTGTCATATCAGTAAAACTACTCCTTAAACTCGCCCCTACTTCCTACCTGCACCTGTCTTTAAACAAACCAATCAGAAGCACAAACAAACTCTCCTCTTTCTATGATGAGTCCCTGGTGAACGCTGCAGCTCTGCTGCCCCGGCTGGCTCCCTAATCAGCACAGAAACCCCCAGCAAACGTCCCGCTGGGACTCAGAAACCGAAGCACAGAGGAGAGACAAGGCAACTTAGACCCGAAAGCCCGTGGGGAGGGCCCCGGCCCAGGGGTATGGCGGCGGCATCTGCCCCAGGCGCTCCGAGGGCTGGAGGAAGTAGGGGGCGGAGGCCAGAGGGATTAGGCCGGGCCGGGCGGTGCCCGCAGCCCTCTCCCGGATGCGGCTACGTTTCCCCTTTGTCGAAATGTAAAATGTTAAACAAGGCTCTTCTCCTGCCATTGGCCCAGGCAGCCCCAGGCAACCCCGAAGGATACAGTGTTGCCCGGAATGCAGGCTGTGAGCGAATGCACTGTCAGTTCTCCGGGCTGGAGTGGCCCGAGGGTACTCGGGCTGGGCAGCTCAGTGCGCGCCCCACGAAAGTAGCCTACCCCTTCCCGGCTGGCCACTCCCGCCCTCGTCCCTGGCCCGCACTCACCGGCCACCTCGAGTCCGGTCTCATTGCCGAGGGCGCCCGCCGGGGCTCCGACCCCACTAGGGGAGGCCGGCGGGGAAAGACGGGCCGGGGATGGGGAGCCCCAATTCCGGAGACTGCAGACCTCGCCACCCCGACCCCCTGCCGCCCCACGCTCTGGCCCGGCTCCCTGGGATTCCCGCGCTGACCCCTGCCGCTCCCAGTCCCGCCGGCGCCCCGGTCTTTCAATTGCGGCGGCCGCCGCCCCTTTCGAAAGCCCCTAGGTTGCCCGGTCTCGGGACCCAGCACCGCCGGAACAATGGAGGCTCCCGGAGGCAGCGCGGGGACGGCGGCGGCGGAGACGGTGGCGGCAAAGGCAGTGGCAGCGGCGGCGGCAGCAGCGGCGGCGACGGCGTCTGCGCAGGGTAAACGCGACGCCGCAACGCTGCCGAGCTGCACTTTCGCCACACATCCCCGCCCGCCCGCTGAGGCTCGAGAGGCCATTCTCTGGGATTCGGAAGTGCCCTGGACACCCTACATGGCTTTTCTAGCACCTCCATCTTAGAGCTGAGTTTCTGGAGACTGAAGTTGCGGTACTCGGGACCCGGAGTGGTGGGGCCGTTTGTAGCGAATCTGCGACCACGTACGGTGAGCGCGGACTGGGCGTGAGGAGCCCGCCCTTCTCCCTTCCCCCTCTGCCTCTCTCCCCCCCTCCTCCTTCTCTCCCTCCTGCTGGCGCCGCGGCTGCGGTAGGGACCTGGCCTTGGTCTCGGAGGAAGGCGGCGAGGCGGGGCGGGAGCCACGGGGCGGGACTGGGGGCAGGGCCAAGAGCAAGAGGGACGCGGACAGGAGCCTAAGGGGGACCCGAAGTTATAGGTAGGGGCGGGGCGGGGCTGGAAGAGAATAAACCAGTCTACGGGGCGGGGTTTGCGGAGAGTGGGCGGGGCCATCTGTAAAGCAGACCCCCAGTAAGGAGAATAGGGGCTGAACGGGGGGTGAAGCGTGGGACTAAACAGAAAAGTGGGCCTCAGAAAAGAAAGGGCGGGGCTTTGGGTGGGCCTGGAACTTGGAGATGGGCTAGGGGGAAAGGATATAGCTGGGAAAAACGATGTGAGGCTGAAGGTAAACGGTGGGGCTTGGGAAAGGTAAAGGGGCAGGGCTGGAGAAAAAGGTGTGAATCTGAAAGTAGCTGCCTGATTGGGGGTGGTGCGGAAGGCTGGTGGGGCGTGAAAGGGGTTGTGTAAGGTAAAATGAGATTCAGATGCTGGAACCCTGTAGGTAGGCGGGGAAATGCTTCATGGCTACGGGTTGCCGGTTGGAAGATAGTGTCAAAACAGAGCTGCGGGCTTCCCTGGTGGCACAGTGGTTGAGAGTCC
Source organism: Orcinus orca (assembly GCF_937001465.1). Lineage (NCBI taxonomy): Eukaryota > Metazoa > Chordata > Mammalia > Artiodactyla > Delphinidae > Orcinus > Orcinus orca. The sequence continues at coordinate 7,302,896 of NC_064568.1, forward strand.
GCCTGCCGATGCAGGGAACACGGGTTCGTGCCCCGGTCCGGGAAGGTCCCACATGCCGCGGAGCGGCTGGGCCCGTGAACCATGGCCGCTGAGCCTGCGCGTCCGGAGCCTGTGCTCCGCAACGGGAGAGGCCACAGCAGTGAGAGGCCCGCGTACCGAAAAATAAAAAAAAATAAACAAAGAAACAGAGCTGCTTTTAATGTGACTGGGCCACTTAGTAGCTATGTGAATTTGGGCAAGTCGTTAAATTCTTCCTCACCTACCTTTACTTATTTGTAAAGCTGAGCTCGACAACTCTGTTGTCAGTTCTTGGGGGCTTCGGAGAACTTGGGGGCCAGGAAGAGTCCACTTGTTAAACAATACTTGTTGCTGAGCCTGTCCAGTTTTGCCATCAACGGCGAGCGTGAAAGATTCTGCCAGGGTTCTGGGGCAAAGCCCAAAGCATCTGGAAACTTCTATTTTATCTTAATACAAACCTTGCAGTTGACCCACTATAAAGTATGTGTTTTCATATACAGTGTCTTCCCCCAAACATCCTTATAAAATTAACACCCCAGGAAGAGGTTTGCTGATTAAGATCTTTGGATCCGGAGTCAAACTGTTGGGTTCTCTACAATAAGTGACTTAACCGCTCTGAGCCTTAGTTTCTTCATGTGTAAAATGGAGATAAAATAGTGCTTACCTCACAGGATTGTTGTGAGGATTGAATAAGATGATACCTGTAAATCACCTAGCACAGTGTCTGACGTGTAGTGAATACTCAAAGAAAATATCAACTCTTTTATTATCCTCACTCAAAAAACTTGGACTAGATGGATTAGAGCAGAGTTATACAGAATCATCTTAAAGCTGACCCCTTTGGAGGTCAAGAACCCCTTTTAGAATCTGATAAAAGCTATGGGCCTCTCCCCTCAGAAAAAATGTACACACATAAAGATTCACTTGTTCCTTAACGTATTTGAAGAATGTCTCAAGTGTTAGATGAATGTGTGTTAGGATGGGGATGAACCCTAGTTGAAACTGTCCTTGCCCCCTCCTTCTCTTGGTGTGGCCCCAGATCCTGGGTCCCTCCCTCCCCAAGACCCATGAGACAGAACTGGAGTAGAGATCAGCTTTATTATTGGCATGAAGGCAGGGAGTGCCAGGCCCTCCTATGGTTGAGGGGGCAGAGGGCTCGACCAGCCAGTACCGATCCTCCAAGCTGGCCTTCCAGTGAGGTCCAGGGTTCCAGGTGCCTCTGGCTTTCAGCAGAAGCAGTGGGTGGGCAGGTGAGCAGGCTGCTAGGCTTTGGATAGGTGGGCTATTCAGGGATGCTCTGGAGCTGGCGTCGGCCTGGGGTTGGCAGGGGGTGGAGGGCGAGGCTGGATGTCCCTGGTGCGCATATAGGACAGTAGCTGCTCTGGGATCTCGGCCAGCACGTCCTTGGCTAGTCGGGCCATGCTCAGCACCTGGTTCCCTGACCGGTCGACATAGTCTCGGAATGGGACGAACTGGGACAGGCACAGACAATCAGATGTGGGTGGTGGACAGAAGAGAGGGGAGTGGGGAAGGCAGCAGTAGGGAGGCTTCCTCTTTGACCTCCTAACATCTCTTTCCAAATATCACACTATCTCTCTCCCCCATCTTGAGGAGCTTTCTACATTTGCTTTCTCTCCACCCACTTTTTTTTTCACCTTCTGTTCACCCTCAACCCACTCTAATTTGGCTTCATGTAGTCTACTGAAACTGCTCTCGCTAACGATGTCAACAGCACCATTTTCCCAAATTAGTCCAGAGGGCAATGATTGTCAGCCTCATCTTGCTGACTCCTCTTTAGCTTTCTATTACATTTGACCATAATCTTCCTGAACACTTCCCCCTCTTGACACATTACATTCTTCTAGATTCTCCTACCTTTCTGGATGCCTTTCCCCCCATCCCCACCCCCAGTCCTCTGGGTCTACCTAATCTCTAAATCTGGTGCCTTCTCTCTCTCAGTTCTCTTCCTGGGTGATTTCATACACTTCTGTGACTTTACAAACTGTTCCCTGGATTAAGAGATACAAACTACTATGTATAAAATAGATAAGCAACAAGGATATATTGTATAACACAGGGAATTATAGCTTTTATCTTGTAATAACGTTTAATGGAGTATAAACTAAAAATACTGAATCACTATGCTGTATACCTGAAACATATTGTAAATCAACTATACTTCAATTAAAAAAAAAAAACCTGTTCCCTGATGACTCCCCAATTTATACATCCATCCCTGACCTCTTTTTTAAGGCCCAGAGCCACATATTCACTTGTCCATATCACATCTCCTTTCATTGGTCTTAGATACCTCAAGCCCAATGTGTTTACAACGGAATTCTAGGCTTGTCTGCCAAATCTGCTCCTCCTCCAGCTTTCTCTTTACCAGTAAATGGGATTATCACTCACCCAGTGGCTCAGTATAGAAAACTGAGAATCATCCTTGAAGCCCTGCTCCCTGTCACCATTTAATCAAATCTTCAACTCTTGGAAATTTTTCTTAAATAATCTTTTGAAAATGCTTCTTCTCTCCATCCTTACTGCTTCCATTCCCATCCAAATCCCCTGTACTACTTCAAAGGCTTCCTCATTAACGGGTCTACCTGCCTTCTCTCTTGCCCTGCTATAGTCCACCGTCCTGCAGCATCTCTGCATGTCTTAAAATGCAAGTCTGACCACCCCACTTCTCTACGTAAAATCCTTCAAGAGCTTTCCAGTTCTTTTAGAACAAAGCTCTGAGCTTCACCATGACTGGCAAGGCCTTGGCTTCCTCTTCCTCTCACTCCCTGTGATCCTGCCACCCTGGCCTCTTGCCCTCTCCATGATTGGGCAAGTTCTTTTGAGCCTAAGGGCCTTCTCACGTGCTGCTTCTCTACCTGTAATGCTTATACCTCCTTTAGATTTCAGCTCATATGTCATTCCCTCGTAGTAGCCTTCCCTGACTACCCTACCTAATCAGGTCCCTGTTATAGGCTCTCATTGTGGCATTTGCTGTCCCTCTGGAGCACCTATCACAATCTAATGAGATGTGTGATTATTATTGGTTGCCTCCACTAGAGGGCAGGAGCCTTGGGATCTCCTACACTATGAATCCACGATGGCTGCAGCAACCTGCCTGTTTCTCAAAAAGAGTTTGTTGAATGAATGTAGGTAGGCTGAAAGAGTGAAGGGAAGAAAGGCAGGTGATTAAGAAGGCAGTAAAGGAGAACAGCTGCTAACTTAGCCTCTCCTTCCCACCGTGCCTTTTGACTCCATGACTTCCTCTCCCGGGTCAGGTCTACCTGAACGATGTCCCGCTCTGCATAGCGTCCCCTAGAGGACACGCGCACGTCATCACCATCCAACTCTTCCATTGCTGCGGAAAAGACACCCCTCAGCTGATTGGCCTTTCCCACACCAACCCATGCTGCCCCCTCCCTCTTAGCTCCCCTTTGGAGTCATCATGAGAATGCCTAACGGTTGTATCAAAGTCCTACAAATACTAGGCATTGTAATGGAGTTATTATTATGCCCTCCCACGCATTCCTTCATCCCAGGAACCCCAGGAGGGAAGTATCTGTATCAACAGCCTTGGTTATGAAGAGGAAACAGGTTCAGAGAAGGTCTGTGACTTGGCCAAAGTCCAGCACAGGCATCCATCCTATCTTTTCTATGAGGCAGGCCTGGGTGCCCAGATCCTCCCCTATTTTCCCGTTATTGGTCCCACTCATGGACACCCCCCATCTTACCCTCAAACATGGCTGGTCCCACACCGACAATAATGATGGACATGGGCAGTGAGGAGGCCTGTGAGGGAAAGAGGGTAAATGGTTGGGGTGAGCAGGCATAACAAGGGAAGTGGCTGTTGGGAGACAATTCTGTGTGTGTGATGTTTCTGCACATCTTACAAGCAGAGGCACTGATTCCCTTTGTGTCAGATTATCTTTTCAAGGATGTCTCCATATGTAACTGCCTTGAAAGATACAGTGTCTTCCTACAGAGCAAAGGGCAGGTTTGTTTACTGTCCAGTATAATATCTCGCACTGGAACAAAGGGAAGGCATGCTTACTGCCCATTATAAAAGACTCGGGTTCTCTACACTTAGGGTTTCTGTTCTATAATGCAACCCACTGTGGGTACAGGTGTCATCTGGCCCTCTGCACATTATCTTGTGGGAAGCGGGACTTAGTGAATCAGAGCCAATGCTGATAGTTGAGCTACTGCTATTGCTGGGAATAGCAAAGTCCTTTGCTTTTTCTGGCCACGCTGCATGGCATGTGGGATCTTAGTTCCCCAACCAGGGATCGAACCCATACCCCCTGCAGTGGAGTCTTAACCACTGGACCACCAGGGAAGTCCCAAAGTCCTTTGCTTTTGTGTCTGCTGCCAGCATCCATGAAACTGGCAGGTTAACTTGTTAGCTTGCGTGTAGGGTAAAATCTCAACCCCTTCACGGTTATTAACAGTGACCCCTCCCTTCCAAGCCCTCCTCCTCAGACTCACACTGACAATGGCCTCCTTGGTCTGTGTCATGTCAGAGATGACCCCATCAGTGATGATGAGCAGAACATAGTACTGAGAACCATCAGAGATCTTGGCTGCAGCCCTGGGTGAGAGGCCAAGATCAGAATTCAGCTGAAAGCCCAGAGTTCAAAGGAATGTCCTGTCCCTAAAACTTCCACAGCCAGCACGTAAGCAGTGGTCAAGGACTGGGGCTTCTGAAGCTCATGCTCCTTCCCCAGACCTGGCTGCCTGCCCCACCTACCATCCCTCCAGTTACATTTATAGAACACTCACTATAGCAGGTACTGTGTTTAGGCACTGGAGGTACACAGTGAGAAAAAACAAATCCATCCCAGTCCCCTTGAGAGGGGATGCTGATCTAAGAATCACAGAAATAGCTATAGAATTGCACTTGTGATGAGAGTTGGGATAGAAAGAGACACTGCTATGACAGTGTCCTGTAGGAATCTTGACATGGCCCAGGTCAGTGAAAGCTTCTTTAAGGAAACAGTGTTTGAGGATAAAGGAGAGGAGGAAGGAGAAGAGGCTAAGTGAAGGGGGAGAATTATTCCAGGTAGAAGGAACAGCATGGACAAAGGCCCCAAAATGGGACTGGAGGAATCCTACCCTTTCTGGAGCCCAGAAAGAGAAGGAAGCAGAGTGGACCACGTGACTGAAATGAGGTGGGGCCCAAACCACACAGGGCTTTGTTGGCCCTGGAAAGATGTTGGTATTTATACAAGAACAAGACCAAAGACTGAAGGCCTCCTTTCTTCCCTCTCTCACCCATTTCTCCTCTCTCCCTTCTCCCCTCTGCTGACCACATCCCATTGCCTAGGCTTCTGGGTCCTCAGCCAGTCTAACAGCTGCTCCCAGAGCTCCTTTCCCTTCTCTCACTATCAGTCTTTGAATCCAAGATTTTTTGATCTGAAAAGGACTTCAGAAGTCATTAACTCTAGTCCCCTTATTTTACACATAAGAAAAACGAGACCTCAGAGAGCACAAAGGCCGTGGCAGACCTGGTCTCTTGACTTCCAGTGTTGGGCCCTGTGTGGATTGGAAAGGATGGAGTTGCACTCTCCAGTAAGGTAGCCTCTATTGAAATTTATATTAATTAAGTTAAATAAAATTCAACATTCAGTTCCTTGTTCCCCCTAGCAACTTTTCAAGCGCTCACTATCTGTATGTGCCTGGCAGCTACCATATAGGACATCACAGATACAGAACATTTCCATCATTGCAGAGTTCTGTTGGACAGTGCTGGTATTTAAGCTTGATATAAAGAAGGAGGAAAGCGTGGTGAGAGTGGAGAATTCAAATAGCTCCAGTTCATTTTGCCCAGGGCCCAGGGTGGGAGTGGGCCATGATCCGTTCCTGAATCCTGGCTGCAGCCTCCTCATAGGCTTGGGCTGGTACTGTTTCCTGTCACTCACTCATTTTGCAAATAATCACTGCACACCTGCTATGTGTCAGGCCAGGCACCAAGTTTGGTGCTGAGCATGCAGCAGAGAATTGGACATTGTCCTGCGGGGTGATGGATGCTTTCACCACTAAGATGCAGTGAGGTTAGGGCTTTGAGGACATGACATCTAACCCAAGACCTGAAAAATGAGTAGGAGTTAGCCAGGTGGAGGTGGAGGTGGGGTGGGGGGAGGAGGGGAGGGTAAAGGGAAAGTGTTCCAGAGAGAAGGAATAGCACGTACAAACCAAGAGAGTGTGTTCTAGGGGGTGCACGTGGGGCCACAGAAGAGAGATGAGGCTGGAGCAGTGGGCAATGGCCCCCTCATGAAGGGATTTGTGAGCCAGGGCATTGGGGGGCATGGAAGGGCGTTGGGCACGGGAGGTACATCTTTAGCTCCCTGCCGATGCCTGGCATTCCCAAGGCCATTTAGACCTGGAGCTGGGTGACTGGCTGGGGAAGGCCAGTCTGTGCCCCACCTGGCTGTGGGGTGGGAAACGACAAAGAGTCATCTGTGATCATCAAAATCACAGCCGCACTCTTGACATACGTGATCTAATTTAATCCCCACCACCATTCTATGAGGTAGGCACATTTTTTATTCCAATTTTTAAAATGAGAAAAGTGAAGTTCAGAGACATTAAGTAGCATCCCCAAGGGGTGGTGCAGCTGGGGTCCAAGCCCACGCTTGAACATCTGAACCTAAAGCCTGAGCTCTTGATTCCTCCAGTCTTCCTTCCAGCCTGCTCTCTGGATACTCCTCCGTACACACTGCACATTCTGCTCAGAGTATACTGTTCACTGTTTACCGAGCTCACCCTTCATACCTCTGTGCTTTTCACAGGTGGTTCCTGCTGCCAGGCCTGCTCTGTGCATCTTCCTCTGATAAAGTCCAGTTTGCCCTCTGCACCCAGCCAAGCAGTCAGTCCCCTCTGTGACTAGACTGCCTTGGGTCTCTCAGACTCTCCTTCTCCCTCTGCCTTCTAGGATGCCACCCACCAAGACGGGCTGTCTGCCCTTCCAAATGGGTTCTCACATCCCTGAGGGTACCAGCATGTGTACCAAGGGGAACCCAAGGTCACAGGATACCGGAGGCACTCATTATACTATATGATTTGGTGGATAAAGCTAGATGACTCTAAGTACACTTAAAACACCTTCCCCCACCCCCCCAGATTATAGCAAACATGGACACAATATGAGAAGAATGTAAATTTGCATGCATTTTAAAGATAAAATATGGGGATTTCAAAGACATTTTCAGCTTGGCTGCTTTCAGCTGTGCCCCCAGTTTCCCCTAGGGGAAGCTGTTGTTTGCCTTTGCCAACAGGCAACTTGCTGGAAAAGTCTCGGAAGCTCCGGCCTACAGAAGGTAATGATTTATTTATATTTCTGTCTCCTGCACCGAGGCAGGAGATCTCAAGGGCTGAGCCTAGATCTGATTCATCTGTGAGTCTCTAGTGCCCCAGCAGAGAACTGAGCACACACAGATGCCCTTAGAATAGTAATAATGATAATAATAGTACCAGTAATAGCTAACACCTATAGCACTTACAATGTGGCAGGCACTGTTCTCAGTGCTTGACAAATATTAATTTAGTTAGTCCTCACAACAGCTCTATGATACTATTATCCCCATGTACAGCTGAGGAAACAGGCATAGAGAGGTTAACAGTCTTGCCCAAAGTGACACAGCTAGTAAGTGGTAGAGTGGGTGTAACTTAGCTAGTCTAGCCCCATAGCCCACATTCATGCTACATTCTCCTTTATGGAATGTTGACTGACTGACTGAATGAATGAGTGAACTTGCCCAAGATAATATTTAAGAAGTCTGTTTAATAACAACAAAAAAATGTGCTCAGGTTCCATTATTAAGTGAAAAACTCAGTAGTGAAATATTACATGTAATTTGACTGCCATTATGGTTGCATAAGGAAGACTGTCAATAACTATATATACATCCACATTCCCATGGGCCGTATTCTGGGTGATTTCTTATTTAATTTCTCCATCCTTGAAATTTTCTACAGCAATGTTATGTTACTTTTGTAATTAAAGAAACTATTATCTCACTACAAATTAAAAAATAACTAATCTTTATTAGAGAAAAGGCAAGTCTCTGGACATATAAATCTCCCTGAAATCCTTCAACTTTTCTTCTCTTTGTTTCATCTTTTTACTTTCAAGTTTTCTGAGGTACTTTGTTTTCGATGGGTCTCTTCTATTTAGCATACTACAGTTTACTTATTATTTTTTTATTCAATCAGAAAAACTTTAGGTTCACTGACATATGTTTGGTTTTAGTTGTCATTTTATTTTATCTGCATTTAAGAAAATCATTTGTTACATGAGCTGGATTTTCTTTGCATTGTGTTTTTGTTCTGAAAATTTGGAGTTACTCTTTTGTTTTTAGAAGTTACTCTTCTATAGTTTAATCTGCAACTTAAGCTCATTTTAATCTACCATGAGCACTTACTATGGGCCACACACTGTGCTAATCATTCTTTTTTTTTTTAAAGAGTTTGTAATTTCTTTTTTTTTAAATTAATTTTATTTATATTTATTTTTGGCTGCGTTGGGTCTTCGTTGCTGTGCATGGGCTTTCTCTAGTTGTGGCGAGCAGGGACTACTCTTCGTTGCAGTGCACGGGCTTCTCGTTGCGGTGGCTTCTCTTGTTGTGGAGCACAGGCTCTAGGCGCGCGGGCTACAGTAGTTGTGGCTCACGGGCTCTAGACCTCAGGCTCAGTAGTTGTGGCGAACGGGCTTAGTTGCTCTGCGGCATGTGGGATCTTCCCGGACCAGGGCTTGAACCCGTGTCCCCTGCATTGGCAGGCGGATTCTTAACCACTGGGCCCCAGGGAAGTCCTAATCATTCTTATATTGTTATCTAATTTTAAATTTCCAATAACCCTATAAAGAAGGTACTATGGTTATCCATTATTACACCTATTTACAGGGATGAAATGGAGGCTTAGAGAAGCTAAGTTGCTTCAGGTCACATGGTTAGTGAGTGGTAGACCTGGGATCACTCCCAGGTCTGATGCCCAAACTTGTGCCTTACCCACTGTTCTGTAGGCCCTTTTCTCTTCCCCGAACTTGAGGCCTGGGTTGTTGTTCCCAGGGAGTGGGGTTGGGGTAGTTTGTTGACACCCTTTCTACCTCAGAATAAGGCATTATGTAACCTCTTTATAACAGAGCCTGACCAACACTGAAAATTTCACCTTCTCCCCAGAGCCCAAATTCACCCAAGAGTGGTCCTAACTATTCTTGGGAAGTCAGTTCACTGTCTGGGTCCCCTTAGTTTCCCCCAGCCCCACCCAGTTTCCTTACCTGGCCACCAGGTTGATGACAGGGGCGAAGTAGGTGGGCCCGTAGAGCTGCACTGTGCGCAGGCTCTGGAAGTAGCTCTCCAACACGCCCTCAATGCCCACACAGTTGGGGTCCTCATCATTGTTGTTCTGTCAGGGAAGATGCCCTGCTGGGCTGATCCTAGCTCACTCTTTCCTTCTTGCATCGCTGTCTCTCAGAGTCCCCTCCAAACTCCAACCCTGCCCCCTCCCTGCTCTGCCACCTTCTCCTAGCTCCTCCTGCTACTTGGCAGGTCCTTGACCCTTAGAAGAGACATAAGCAGAAGAATTTGTCAACTTGGGTGGGCCAGATGCCAGGGCATGGAGTCTAGGCTCTGGCCATACCATACCAGGGGGAACTGGTGGGAGATCCGTCCCTCGGGAGGCAGCTTGGCCCCAAAGCCGTAAGCTGGGAACAGCTTGTCACTGTCATAGTTCTGGATGATTTCTCCCACTGCCTTGAGGGCCATGGCATAGGCGCTGAGCTGATAAGGACTCATGTAGTGCAGGGAGGTGGGCTGCAGGGGATTCCCTATAGGGAAACAGGAGACCCACGTCATGGTCATCTTGATGATCTATTAGTTCACCTGCCTATCATTGTATGCATCCATCCACCTATCCATTCATCCACTCTTTACCCATGTACTCCCTCATTATTTTACCCAGTCATCCAAATGTTCATTTATCCATCTATCCATCCACCAACCCCTATAGGTATCCCTCAGTTCATCCACATACTCATACATCCATTCACCCATCCACTGGCCATAAATCCATCTTTCAGTCTACCTATTCATCTCCATCTGTCCGCTTCTCCATTCTCTTATCCAACTACCCACCCACCTAACCATCCATCCATCTATCCATCCATTCACTTGTTCACCTGCTATTTCTCTTTCTTTCCCATCCATCCATATAGCCATATTCTTTCATCCATCTATCCATCTCTATCCATCCCTATCCATCCCATTCATTCACCTGCCTGTCTATCCTCATATGGATCCATTCACCTGTCCACTCATCCATTTCCCCAATTTAAACATCTGAGCATTTGTCCACCCACATACCAGTTCATGCATCTACCTGTCTAACCCACTGTACTCACTCATTACCCATTTGCCCCCTCTGTTTATAAATCTATCTACCCACCCAGTCATCCACCCATTTACCTATTCATCTCTCATTACACTCGTATTCCCTCCCATCCATTCATTTACTCATCTGCTTCTCAAGCTATGTAGACCTGTCTATCCTTTCAACTTTCTTTGATCCATTTACCCACTTATTTTTCTGTACCCTCTCCTACCATTACATCCAGTAATCTCCTCACGACACTCCTGCCCCAGTATGAGCCTGACTGGGCCTTGCCTCAAGCCTGGGCTTTCTGGGTAGCTTAACTCTTATTCCCAGGTTGGAATCCAGGCCAATCCCTAGGGACTTCTTTAGCATTCCTCCGTACCCCATTCCCCCATCCATGCCTCACCATTGGAAGCTGTGAAGTCAATGGCTACTGTGAAGTTCAGCTGCGTCCTATTGGGGAAATAGATGGATTGAGAAGTGAGGGACTAATAACTTACTATACCGGGATTTCTCAAACACTAGTGTGCATATGAGCCACCTGGGTATCGTGTTAAAATGCAAATTCTGAACTGGATGGTCTGGGTGGAGCCTGAGATTCTGCTTTTCTAACAAACTCCCAAGTGAGGCAGATGCTGCTGGCCCACTGAACACACTTTGGGTGGCAGAATTAAATGCCTGCTGCATGACATAATGTGCGCGATGGAATTTAATTTAACCCTTACTATCGTCCTGAAGTAGTACTTAACAGCTCCATTTTACACTGGAGAAGAGTGAGGTTTAGAGAAGACAAGTACCTTTCTGAGGCCAGCCTGTGTCCCCTAAACCAAGCAGGATGTCCCCTACAGCCTGCTTATCGTTTCCCTCTTTCTTGGCTTCTCCCTCTTGCCTGGACGTATCTTCTGCCTGGGCCCCAGTAAGGTTACTGGGGACACCTTTGAAAACCACTGGTCTGTCATCTTCCCAGGGCGGGCTGGAAGACTGGGTTGAAAGGCAGCCCCATGGAGAGAACTAAGATGGGCGGCACTCTGCACTTTATAAAGCACTTTGTAGTCTGCCAAGTGTTTTAAAGTTTATCCTCATGATCTCTTTGGACCCTGACCATTAATGAATAGTAAAACTGAGGCTCAGAACTGGGAGTAACTCATTGCTGGGCTTTCAGCCAAAAGCTTGGCCTGTGACTCACCCTCCCTTGATGTAATCGACAAAAGTGAATTCAGAGTCCACAGAAAAGGAAAGCAGCGTCACCTGCGGGACAGAAGAGGCAGCCCTGCTACTTTGGAAAGTGTAGTCAGGGTAGAAAAAGGGAAAGAGGCACTTGATTTCACCCCCTATCCCACCCTGTCCAATTTCTGAAAGGGCAAAAAGGAGAAGCTGTCAGAAACATTTGGATTTCCAAAAATATATTAAATTGGGAAATATAACTTAGGTTTTCCCCAAAAATCTGCAAAAGAGTAAATTTCAAAACAATTTCCTTAGGTGAGAGAAAAAAAAATTAAAAACAAAACACAACAAAAACTTAAATGGTGCCACCTTGTATCCAACATTACTATATCCAAGTAATCTGTGCCAACAGCTTTCCCATACCCTCAACATTTGCCATGTCATGCTATGTCAGTGGGGATAGAGACAGAAGGATCCAGGGAGGGACAGGGCTCTAGGGAGTACTCACAGTTCCCGAGTTGACATATTTCTTCTTCTTACATTTCTTCCGAGGGTTAAGTACCTAAGTGAAGAAGATAACAGTGATGGAGGGAAACAGGACGGGAACCACAGACTGAGCACACTAGGATGGAGGGCCTGGGCAACCTGGGCAGGGCTGGAGCTCTCACCTCATACACTGTGAACTGGTTCTGGGCCTTGCTCAGCTCTCTGTAGCTAGTGGTAAACTCACCGATGAAGTCGTGACTGCAATGAGACCAGAGGTGGGTAAGCAACAACTGCTGGTGGTTTGGAGACATCTCTGAAACCAGTCTTTTTTTTTTTTTATTTTATTTAAATAAACCATTAGAGTACTGGGAGGTAATCTCATTAGTTTTATTTTTTTTAATTTATTATTATTTTTAAATTGATTTATTTTTTGGCTGCATTGGGTGTTTGTTGCTGCTCGTGGCTTTCTCTAGCTGCAGCGAGCGGGGCTACTCTTTGTTGTGGTGTGCAGGCTTCTCATCGCGGTGGCATCTCTTCTTGTGGAGCTCAAGCTCTAGGCGTGTGGGCTTCAGTAGTTGTGGTGGGCGGGCTCAGTAGTTGTGGCTCGTGGGCTCTAGAGTGCAGGCTCAATAGTTGTGGCGCACGGGCTTAGTTGCTCCACGGCATGTGGGATCTTTGTGGATCAGGGCTCGAACCCGTGTCCCCTGCATTGGCAGGCAGATTCTTAACCACTGCACCACCAGGGAAGCCTGAAACCAGTCTTTTATTTCCACTATCTGTGCCTCTACTTGGGCTGCAGGGCACTGGGGCTTGGGCTAGAAGAGGGACCAAGCTAAGGGGAAGAGAAGGGAAGCGACAGTGTACCAGAGAGACAACTGAGGGCATCAGTTGTACCCAAGGTCTTGGCATCTGTCATCAACCTTTCTGGCTCCCAAGGCTACTTTGGGGTTCCTAGTGAATGTACTACATATTTCAGGGAACTGTTTGTGTTAATTATAGGAGAGGGCAGTACTATGTGGAGCAGTGCTACCTTCCATCCCGGTCCCAGTCGTACACATCAATCTTCACTGTTCTGAAATGCAGGAGATAAACGTAGGCTGGGTGTGTATGATAAATCTGAGACACCCCCACCCACTTAACTATACATAAAACATCTTCCAATCCACCCATCTGTCCTTCTATCAAACTTCCTCCTATCCCTCCTATCCATTCATTAGTCCATGCACATACCCAACTATCTACTGCCACTACCAGTATTACTACTACTACTGATATTTATACTGCTGTTACTATACTTCACTCTTGACTTTTTTTTTTTTTTGGCTGCACCACATAGCTTGCGGGATCTTATTTCCCCAACCAGGGATTGAACCCAGGCCCTCCGCAGTGAAAGGGCAGAGTCCTAACCACTGGACCGCCAGGGAATTCCCTACAACTTATTGAGTCTTACTATATTCCAGGTATTGTTCTCAGCACTTTCACAGACTAATTTAATTTAACAATCATTCTATAAAGTAAGAACTATTGAGATAGCCTCATCCACCAGAGGGCAGACAGCAGAAACAAGAAGGACTACAATCCTGCAGCCTGCAGAACGAAAACCACAATCACAGAAAGACAGACAAGATGAAAAGGCAGAGGACTATGTCCCAGATGAAGGAACAACATAAAACCCCAGAAAAACAACTAAATGAAGCGGAGATAGGCAACCTTCCAGAAAAAGAATTCAGAATAATGATAGTGAAGATGATCGAGGACCTTGGAAAAAGAATGGAGGCAAAGATCAAGAATATGCAAGAAATGTTTAACAAAAATTTAGAAGAATTAAAGAACAAACAAACAGAAATGAACAATACAATAACTAAAATGAAAACTACACTAGAAGGAATCAATAGCAGAATAACTGAGGCAGAAGAACGCCTAAGTGACCTGGAAGACAGAATGGTGGAATTCACTGCTGCCGAACAGAATAAAGAAAAAAGAATGAAAAGAAATGAAGACAGCCTAAGAGACCTCTGGGACAACATTAAACACAACAACATTCGCATGATAGGGGTCCCAGAAGGAGAAGAGAAAGAGAAAGGACCAGAGAAAATATCTGAAGAGATTATAGTCGAAAACTTCCCTAACATGGGAAAGGAAATAGCCACCCAAGTCCAGGAAGCACAGAGAGTCCCAGGCAGGATAAACCCAAGGAGAAACACGCTGAGACACATAGTAATCAAATTGACAAAAATTAAAGAAGAAGAAAACTTATTGAAAGCAACAAGGGAAAAATGACAAATAACATACAAGAGAACTCCCATAAGGTTAACAGCTGATTTCTCAGCAGAAACTCTACAAGCCAGAAGAGAGTGGCATGATATATTTAAAGTGATGAAAGGGAAGAACCTACAACCAAGATTACTCTACCTGGCAAGGATGTCATTCAGATTTGATGGAGAAATCAAAAGCTTTACAGGCAAGCAAAAGCTAAGATAATTCAGCACCACCAATCCAGCTCTACAACAAATGCTAAAGGAACTTCTCTAAGTGGGAAACACAAGAGAAGAAAAGGACCTACAAAAACAAACCCAAAACAATTAAGAAAATGGTAATAGGAACATACATATCTACAATTACCTTAAACGAGAATGGATTAAATGCTCCAACCAGAAGACACAGACTGGCTGAATGGATACGAAAACAAGACCCGTATATATGCTGTCTACAGAAGACGCACTTCAGACCTAGGGACACATACAGACTAAAAGTGAGGGGATGGAAAAAGATGTTCCATGCAATGGAAATCAAAAGAAAGCTGGAGTAGCAATACTCATATCAGATAAAATAGACTTTAAAATAAAGAATGTTACAAGAGACAAGGAAGGACACTACATAATGATCAAGGGATCAATCCAAGAAGAAGATATAACTATTCTAAATATATATGCACCCAACACAGGAACACCTCCATACATAAGGCAAATGCTAACAGCTATAAAAGAGGAAATCGACAGTAACACAATAATAGTGGGGGAATTTAACACCTCACTTACACCAATGGACAGATCATCCAAACAGAAAATTAATAAGGAAACACAAGCTTTAAATGACACAATAGACCAGACAGATTTAATTGATATTTATAGGACATTCCATCCGAAAACAGCAGATTACACTTTCTTCTCAAGTGCACACAAAACATCCTCCAGGATAGACCACATCTTGGGTCACAAATCAAGCCTCGGTGAATTTAAGAAAATTGAAATCACATCAAGCATCTTTTCCAACCACAGTGCTATGAGATTAGAAATCAATTACAGGGAAAAAAACAAAAAACACAAACACATGGAGGCTAAACAATATGCTACTAAATAACCAAGAGATCACTGAAGAAATCAAAGAGGAAATCAAAAAATACCTAGAGACAAATGACAATGAAAACACGACAACCCAAAACCTATGGGATGCAGCAAAGCAGTTCTCAGAGGGAAGTTTATAGCCATACAGTCCTACCTCAAGAAACAAGAAAAATCTCAAATTAACAATCTGACCTTACACCTAAAGGAACTAGAGGAAGAAGAACAAACAAAACCCAAAGTTAGTAGAAGGAAAGAAATCATAAAGATCAGAGCAGAAATAAATGAAATAGAAACAATAGCAAAGATCAATAAAACTAAAAGCTGGTTCATTGAGAAGATAAACAAAATTGATAAACCTTTAGCCAGACTCATCAAGAAAAAGAGGGAGAGGACTCAAATCAATAAAATTAGAAATGAAAAAGGAGAAGTTACAATGGACCCTGCAGAAATACAAAGCATCCTAGGAGACTACTACAAGCAACTATATGCCAATAAAATGGATAACCCGGAAGAAATGGACAAATTCTTAGAAAGGTATAACCTTCCAAGACTG
The DNA here is from genome assembly GCF_937001465.1 of Orcinus orca. NCBI lineage: Eukaryota > Metazoa > Chordata > Mammalia > Artiodactyla > Delphinidae > Orcinus > Orcinus orca. The sequence goes on from NC_064568.1 coordinate 7,318,826, forward strand.
AACCAGTAAGAAACAGAAAATATGAACAGACCAATCACAAATAAGGAAATTAAAACTGTGACTAAAAATCTTCCAACAAACAAAAGTCCAGGACCAGATGGCTTCACAGGTGAATTCTATCAAACATTTAGAGAACAGCTAACACCCATCCTTCTCAAACTCTTCCAAAAATTTGCAGAGGAAGGAACATTCCCAAACTCATTCTATGAGGCCACCATCACCCTGATACCAAAACCAGACAAAGATACTACAAGAAAAGAAAACTACAGGCCAATATCACTGATGAATATAGATGCAAAAATCCTCAACAAAATACTAGCAAACAGAATCCAACAACACATTAAAAGGATCATACACCATGATCAAGTGGGATTTATCCCAGGGATGCAAGGATTCTTCAATATACGCAGATCAATAAATGTGATACACCATATTAACAAACTGAAGAAGAAAAACCATATGGTCATCTCAACAGATGCAGAAAAGCTTTTGACAAAATCCAACACCCATTTATGATAAAAACTCTCCAGAAAGTGGGCATAGAGGGAACCTACCTCAACATAATAAAGGCTGTATATGACAAAACCATGGCAAACATCATTCTCAATGGTGAAAAACTGAAAGCATTTCCTCTATCAAGAAGGATTCATCTATCCAACCAAACATCCAGCCATCTGACATTTGTCCATCTGATCATCCATTCTTCTACATAACCATCCACTTATATGCCCATCCATCCTTCTACCCACTCACCTATCTTCATACTGCCCATTTGTTAGATCATATGGTCAGCCTATCCATCTACTTTACACTCATCCACCAACTAATTCATCCACTAATCCATCCATTCCCTCTGCTATCCATTCATGTGTCTATCCATCAATCTACCTGTCGTTCCACCTGTTTATGCTCCTGCTTTTTCAGTCATCCCTCTGCCTCTCCAACCAACTCACCAATCTCTCATATACCCATTCATCCTCTCACACATTTAGTCATCCACCCATTAATCCACCCATCATCTGTCCATCCACTAATCCACCCATCAGTCCACTCATCCATTCATCTGCTATCCATTCATCCATCTCCCCCTCTACCCACCCACCAGTCCTCTTATACACCCATCCACATACCCATCTAGTCATTCACCAGTTTATCTATTCATCTGACCACCCATCCATGTATCTGCTTACTCATTTGTTCATTTGCCCTTTCATTCATCCATCCATCCATCCATCCATCCATCCACCTATTCATCCATGTGGCTATCCGTCTGCTTCCCCATGCACCCATCTCCATGTCCAAAATTCTGTCTCACTGAGTAGGATCCTCCAACACTATTATGACCCTTCTACCTTCATTCTTGGGCCCAGGAACCCCACTCTCATGCCCTTGTCCCCTTACTCCTTAGCTTATGCTGAAGCAGACCTGTCATAGTCTCCATTGCACAATACCCGCACAGGGATGCTGAAGGGCTGCCACACAGGATTCAGCGTGTTTTTCACAACCTCCGTCTTGTGGCAGATGGTGAACCTGGAGAGGACAGGAGGATTGGAACCTGCCTTTGGGGTAGGACTGAGCCCAGAGACAGGGCCTGATACTCTTGGAGATTCAAGCACATATCAGGCACTGCCTTGAGTGGATTCTGGGCTCAGGTCCCGGTGGAGTCTAAGATGTCCCAGCCTAAGAGCCCTAATGGGCCCATGGTCACAGTGGGGGCAGTGACTCACGTGCCATCCTCATTGCTCCTATAGAACACAAGGAAGGGGTCTGATTTCCCAAAGAAGTCCTTCTTGTCCAGCTTGTTTGCACACAGCTGCATGGTGGCAATATCCTATGGATGAAATTGGGCTATTGACACTCAAATTGCTCACAAACTCAGACAGCCCACTACAGGGAGTTTGGGGAGAGAAGAGAGCCTCCTGGGTCTAGTATGTGGCCCTTACTGACCCGACAATTGCTAAGCTCCTCTGCGGTCAGCAATATGGTCCCACACTTCTTGCCTGGTACACCCCTGGAAGCAGAAAAAGCCTCTTTGTGAGGGGAGAGGGGAGAGTAGGAAACAAGAATTGGGGTGGCCAATCTGGGATTGGGTAGGTCAGGGGATACAATCTGTCATTGACTGACAGTCCCGAGTATGTCCACCTCTGTCCTAGGTGGCTTCTGGTGGGGAAAGACCTGACTTTGACTAGGGAAGGTTTCTAGTCTGGAAGGAAGGGGTTAACCTAGCCTACGTGGACATATCATAATGGTAGCACAGGAAAGACATAGGATTTAGAGTTCTGGGCAAGTTATTTTCCCTTTCTTTGGGCCCTGGTTTTCTCTTTATGTAATGGGAATCTTGCCCACCTCTCAGGGTTGTGAAGAGATCAGAATGAATGCCTGGAAGGAAAAGCAGTTGGTAAACTTGGTAGATATGAAGGTGGTTCTCTTTCTCAAAGCAGACTCTTCATCTACGATACACCAGACACTGTTCTAGGTATGAATTGGCCAGTTGGCACTTTCCAGCTCTGCTAGACCCTGCCTTCAGGGAGCTTCCAGGGGAAGGTGGGATGTCAAAGCCAATAGGCAAGTAGAGCATGATGTAGCAATCCTAACGAGGGAGAGGAATTTCTATCCAGATCTGGGGCAAAAGGGCTGGTTTGTTAGGTCAAAGATGCTGTGCTTTCTGAAGACTGTGAAGAGTGAGATCAAAAAGTCCAGGGCAGCCTTATCTTCTTCTGACCCAAGAAGGGACACTTCCACGTGCCCGAAGGGTGCATACCAGGATACCCATCCCCAACTTGCCTTGGGTCTCCAAGCAGCCAGGGACCCTGTTGATATGGGCCTGCAAACCCTAACCCCCATGGGATCCAAAAGTGTGGTAGAGAGGAAGCTAGGTTAGGAGTATTCTCAGTTCAAGTTTTGACTCCAGCTTGCTATGTGGCTTTCCCCATCTTTAAAATGAGAATTTGAACCATTTCTTTGGCTCCTTTGATCTCTGACTCTCTGTGCTTTAAAAAGACAGAGTGTAATGAGTACAGGGACTCTTCACCTGCACGTTCAGAACCGAGTCGCTGATCCTACTGCCTTCTCACTGTCCTTTGCTTCCTTAATGTTCTCCCTCATCTCATCACCCAGTGTGAATTCCAGTCATTCTGGACTATAATAATCACTCCCTTGCATCCTACTTCTTTTCCCTTACCCTCTCTCACTTCTATATACTTATCTGGCAGAACCACAGCCCTAGTTAAATCCAATTCTCTGCCTAACCTGTATTACACCTGTGCAACTGAATATGGCCAGAGGAAAACACACATTCATGCTAATTGCTTTCATTTTAAATGTGTGACCACAAACCTCAAGAGGGTCCTTAATCATACCATACACCCCGAGTCACTTCATGTTTCCAGTTCCGCGAGATGGCAGTTTCGCTCTTCCTCCTCCCTCCTCAACCCGCAAGCCTCCTCCTCCATCCTCACTCTCAGCCAATGACCTTGTTTCCTACCTCACTGACAAAACTGAAGCAACCAGAGGAGAATGTCCACAGACCCACCACGCACCTACCCTGCCTCCAGTATCTTCTCCAACACGAGGCCTTCCTACCGTTGCTATAAATGACTATCCATGTGCCTATTTACCCCTCCACTGTGTGCTACTTTCCACACCCTCCCTCTTGCCTGCACAGGGACGTCACTCTAGCAACTCCCCCCCCCTTTTTTTTTTCTCTTTTGGCCACGCCACACGTTATGTGGGATCTTACTTCCTCAACCAGGGATTGAACCCACACCCGCTACATTGGAAGCGTGGAGTCTTAACCACTGGACCGCCAGGGAAGTCCCTCCCCTCTTTTTATTATGTCAAATTTTCAGTTTCTACTGGATCATTCCCATTAGCATACAAATGTGGTATAATTTTTCTCATGTTAAAATATTACAAACCTATTCTTGCTCGCACTTCCCTCTCCAGCCACCCCTCCTTTTCTCTTCTCTTCTTTGCAGCAAAACCCCTTGAAAGATTCCTAATTCCCATTCCTCTCTTCCATTCTCTTCTAAACCTCCCCAACCAGGCTGTCACTCCCATCTCTCCTTCAAAACTCTGCTTGTCAGCGTCACCGGCGACCTCCATCTGGCTAAACCCAACGGCCAGTTCCCGATCCTCACCTTACTTGACCTGCAGCAGCATTTGACATAGTTGGCCACTCTCTTGTCCTTGATAAACATCCTTCACTTTGCTGCCGGGACAGCACCACCTGCTTTCGGTTACCCTCCCATTTCACTAATGATCCTTCTCAGCCTCCCTTTCTAGCTCCAATTCGTGGAGTCCTTGATCTTCCCTCTCTCCTCGCTCCCTTAGTGATCTCATCTAATCTCATGTCCTTAAAGAGCACCTAAGATTCACGTTTCTTATTGCCTATTTGACATGTCCACTCAGATGTCTAATAAAAATTATGAATTTCAACAGGTCAGACTGAACTCCTGGTTGACTTCCTCCCACAGCTTACTCCTCCCTCACTTTTTTTAAAAAAAATATCATCGTTTATGGCAACTCCATCTTTCCATTTGTTCAGGCCAAAGACCTTGGTATCATCCTCGTCTCCTCTTATCCTCTCACATCCATATGTGATCTGTCAGGAACCTGTTGGTTCCACCTTCAAGATACATCCAGAATCTGACCAATTCTCCCCTCCTTCACTGCTAGCACCGTGGATTACTTCTACCTTTGTCCACCCAAGGTTTAGTCTCAACCCGGCAGCATCCTTTGAAAGCAAGTCAGATCATATCAATCCTCTGCTCAGAACCCTCCAGTGACTTCCAACTCAGAGTAAAAACTAAAGTCCTTACAGTGGCTACAAGGCTCTAACTGTCAATGCTCCAAACTCACCTTCTCCTTTCTTCCCCCTGCTCACGCACTTCCACCCACACTGGCCTCCTTGCTGCTCTTTGAACACATCAGACTTCTGCACTGGCAGTTTCCTCTGCCTGGAACATTCCTCCTCCAGATATCTGCACAGCGCACTCCCTTACTTCCTTCAGGTCACTGCTCTGAAGTTACCTCTCTAGGAGGCCTACTCAAGCATTCTGTTGAACACTGCAACACCTACCCACCCAGCATTTTCAGTCCCCCTAATTCTGCTCTACTTTGTCTTTATTCCTCAATATTTAATGTCTTCTAATATATTATGTAATTTACTTATTTATTATGTCAGTTTTGTACTGTTTTTCTCCCCCTTCTGTTATATAAGCTCCCTGAGGGCAGGAACCTTTGTTTTGTTCACCACTGCAACCCAAGCCCCTTGAACAGTGGCTGACATAGAGTGAGTATATGCCCAGTAGTGTCTGTGGAATGGATACATCCCTGGTGCCTAGCACAGGGTATAGCATACAAAACAAGCTAATAAATATTTAGTGAGTGAATGTAATGTAAATTCCAGAGAACCTGATTTAGTGAGGAAAGCTTCCTGGAGGAGAAAGGCTTGGAAGTGGACCTTAAAGGTTGAATCAGACTTAGAAAAAGAATGAAAAGGGTGAGGAAAGAGAGAGACAAGATCCGTCAGGCCTGAGACTGACTTGAGCAAAGCCCTGGAGGTTGGATTTTCCCAGGAGGGTGATGGAAGCCACTGAAGGCCCCTGACCAGGGGAATCCCAGCCTCCATCAGTACAGGGTCAGCTGTGTCTTTAGGAGGAGCATTTGGAGGCCCGCCCTTCCCCCGCTCCCCTTCAGGTTCAGCTCACGTGAGGGGTCGCTCTACTCGGCTGCCCTGGCCTCCGATCACCTCTCCCAGGGCCAGGAACGCTTGTCCCAGGAAATCCTGCGCCGGGATACAGAGTCAGCGGGGCGAGGACCGGCTGGCGGCGCAGAGTCCCAGCCCAGCCCTGGTGACGCTGCTGCACTGACCACGGCGACTGTAGGCAGCGGTACCACGCGGCCGGGGCTTTAAAGGAGGCGCGGGGTCCCCAGGAAAGCTGCCCTTCTTGGTCCTGCCATCACTTTAAGCCAAGATACCATCCCACCCCTCGCCTTTCACACACCACACATGTCGCCCCCGCCCAGCCCCGTTCAGCCTCACCTTCTGAGAGTCCCAGCAACAGTCGAGAAGGAAGAGTAGCAGTGAGTAAGAGGCACAGGCGGGAAACCGAGGCAGGAGCAGGAGAGGAGGGCAGGGAGGGCAGGTTCGGGGCCGAAGAAGGTCGAGTCGGGTTTGAGGGGGAGGAGGGTTCTAAGGAGGGTCGTTTAACACACACTGAGCGCCGCCTGTGTGCCCAGCCAGCCCGTGAGTGAACGGTCGCTCACCGGTTTGGAGATGTTGGTTCTGGAGTCGACGTTGTACCTGGGAAGAGAGTGGGACCAACATGGGGCGGGGCTGGTGGGAGAGCCTGGGAAAGGAGTCGGATTTCGAGTCCAGGTTAAAATTGTGGGTGGAAGGTAGGGGCAGCCTTGCACCCGAATTCAACCTGGACTTCCTTTTGGCAGGAGTCGGCGTCATTGTGAGTCAGACCCGGGGCGAGGCCAAGTTCGGGGTCTGCTGGGGGCAGGATCACGTCAGAGGTAGGGCTTGGGAAGGAGCGGAGGGTTGGATCTGACCTAAGGGCAGGGCCAACCTAGACTTGTGGGCGGAGCTAAGGCTGAGCCGAGCCCTTCAGAGTGCCACAGAACCGGGCTTGGGGGTGGAGCCAGGCCGGGGGTGGGGGGTGGGGCCCGCGTGGGGGCGGAGCCAGCCGGAATTTCGGGCTGATCGAGGTCGGGGGGCGGTCCAAGCCAGATCCGGGGCGGGGCTCACACATCGAAGCGCAGGTTTTGCTTTTCCTCGAAGAAGTAGTCGAGGACGAATTTGCGCACGAAGTCTGGGTTCAGCGTGTTGTCGATCACCTCGGTCCGTCCGAACTGAATGGAGAGCGGAGAGTCAGCGCGAGGCCTGTAAGGGGGCAGGTGGTTCCCAGGGGCGGCTCCGGACTGGCCAAGGGTTCTAGGACTTACCTCCCGCCACTCTTGGCTGGCCTGGCTCTGCGTGTAGAGCACCACCACTGCAGGCGGGAGCGGGGGCGGGAAGGGAAGGACTTCAGGTCGGCCCGCACCCCCTCCCCGCCCCTCAGTCTTTCCCGGACCCCAGGTTCCCTCCCTCCTGGCCCTGGTGCCGCCTACTGGGGTCGGACTTGGAGAAGGTGTCGAGGTCCAGCAGGTTCCTAGAGAAAGGGACAGACAGACGGACACGGGGTGGATCATTCTGGAGCCCATCGCCTCGAACCTGCCCAAAGATGGGCACCTGGGGAGGCACGGGGCTCACATCACACTCCCCTCCCCCGTTACTACCTCCGGCTTGGGTGTGTGTGTGGGGGGGGGGCGCGTTATCAGCACCCTGGACAACACCGGAAATCTGCGCCCAAGAACCGTTTCACTGCGGACTGGACTGCCTCCAAGGGTCCAGGAAAGAGGGCTAGCCCCCAGAACTTTGCCCTCCTGCGGCGCAGATCCTACTGGACCCCCGAGACCCGTCCCTTGAAGCCGCAGGCTGAGCCCTCTTTTGTACTTGGAGCTATTCCAGGAAACCCCCTTCCCGAGTCCGCTAGCGACTCCCCTGAGTCTGCAGCCGCGATTTTCCTTCCCGAATGCTGCTTCCCCAGCGGTCTAGCCCCTCTCCGCGTTGAGCCCCGGAGCTGGGTGGTGCTGGGGCAATGCCTAAGCCCTCCCCAGCGTGGCCCGCTCACCGGCAGGACACGGTAATTTCAATCTTGGTGGCCGGGACGCTGCGCTCAGAGGCTCCGCTGAGCGACATGGCTGGTCGGCTAGCCGGAGCTGCGGCAGGCTGCGAGACGGGGGCCGCCGGAGCTGCTAGGGGCGGCGGCGGGGTCGGCCCATGTGCCGCCGCGGCGCTGGCGGCGGAGGCTGCACTCCCTCCAGCCCTGCGCGCACTCTTGCTGCTCGCGCCTTCACTGTGGCCGGCGGCGCAGCGGCTCCAGATGGCAACACAGCCCCGCCCGGCCCTGCGGGTGGCCCCCACCCCACTGGAGCAGCCTCGAGCAGGCCAAGAACCTTACACAGATTCGAACTCCAACCCACAAGGTGGGAGAGTCCTCCCAGCGCGTTTCCCCGGGGCCAAAGCCAGTGCCCCCCCACATCCCCGCGAGCTGTCCCCGAAGCTGAAGGGTTCCAGATACCTGGTGGGCGTTGGGGTCGATTCCTCTTCTTGAGCCGCTCGCTCAATCTGCTTCTCCTCCTTCCCACTCCCGTCCTCCCTCCCTCAGTCTCTGAAGAGTTACACATTTGCGTGACCTTGGGCAAGTTACTTAACGTCTCTGTGGCTCAGTCAGTTCATTAGTAGAATGGCCATTAATAGCACCTATTCGGGGTGTTGTAAAATTTCATCGAGAATAATCCACAGAAAGGAGTTAGCACAGGGGATTGTACACAGTAAATACTCAAGAAATGTTCACCGGCATTATTTCCTTCTTGGCATTCACACTGATGACCTCTTTTGTGTTTAGAGTCAGAGGTCAGTAAATGGTGGCTGTTACAGCACTGTGCAAAACCTTTTGTCCATGTCCTTGAACCCGCATGACTTCATGGTGTTAAGAGATGCAGACACACTCTGTGAGGATGCAACCCACTCCAGGTCACACGGTAGGTTGTCAGCCAGGTCCATCCTCCCCACATCACCTACTACCTCCAAAGCCCTGGAAGCCAATCCCTCACCGAAGGAACGCAGGGGCTGCAGGTCACCTGTACCAGTCTGCTAAACTTGTTAAAAATGAAGATTCTCCCCACACCCTTCCCAGCTAAATGAAACTCAGCAACTTCAAGTCTGAATTTCAGGCAGCCCTGGAAATCTGCATGGATAAACAGGCTCCCTAGGGGGGACTAGGGCCCACTCAGGCCTGAGGACCACTGCTCCCACCTTAACAGCCTGTGACTACATGTCCCCGTCTCACTGGAGACTCTCATGGCTCAGGAGTTAAGGGGAACACCCAAGTCTCCAGTTCCCTTCCTGCTTCATCTGTACCCCTCCCCCCAGCAAAAAGAAGGACAAGGAGAACCTTCTAAATAACTCCACAAAGACAGGAGCCAAATGATAATGCGATAGAGTAGCTGTTCAAAAAGGCTTTGATTTCATTTTGTGATCTGTGTCAAAACTGCCTCATTCTCAGCGCGGGTGACCCCTCCTCCCCAGGAGACGAGAATGGAAAGTGGGGGTCTTTTGTGAAGTCTCGGCCTCCACAAGGCCCCAGGGAAACCCCACATAGTTCTGAGAGTTGACAGGAATCCTGGCAAAGACTAAGGTGGGTGGGAGGCAGTGACAAGTAGGGTGGCGGACACCAGTCAGGAAGCTGGGGTGGGGGAGAACCCCGTCCTTGGCCCTGCTCAGCCTTGGGGCTGCCATGTGCATGATGGAGAAGGGGAGATTTCCCCCCACCTTGAAGCACCCCTTGGCTGGGCATGGCTTTGATTCCGCTTAGGGCTCAGGTGAGAGAGGAGCAGGAAGCTGTCATGAGCTGGCTGCTTCATAAGGTGCTGCTGCTGGTGCCCCGGAGTCCAACACCACGGACAAACTGCTCCAGCAGGCCGATGGCACCGGAGGGACTGGGGGCTGCTGCCCGAAGCCCCACTGTGCTGCTGTAGGCAGCCAAGAAGGCTGAGCGCACCTCCTGTAGCCGAGTCTCCCGTTCACTCAGGGCTGTAAGCCTGTGCGGAGGGAGGGAGGGAAAGAGAGAGAATTAACGCATTACCCTGGGGCAGGATCCAACATTCTCATCCTGACGCCACACTGCCTATCCTTCTGCATTCCTCAGTAGAAGGCCAGCATCTGCCCCGTGGCCATACTACCCTTGTGGTTCAGGCCCCAAATGTTTGGCCCTGTTCCTCTTTTAAACTCTCTCTCAGCTCTCAGGCTGCTGTTCCTACCTGGAGAGGCCAGAGCCCTCACCTTCAGTCACTGCAGTCCCCAGGTAAACAGCTAGGAAGGTGCTGGCTTTTCCAGCAGGACTTCTTTTCTCATTCTATCTGCTTTTCCTTCCCTGGCCTCTACAGGCACTTATCACAAGTCAAGAAGGGGAACAACAAGTGTGAATTCCACGTAAGGCTGTTTGATGACTTGAAGAGTCTTTAATAGAAAAGGCCTGAGATACCAGCCACGCCCAACCTCTGGACTCAACCTCTGAAGTCTAGGGGTAGGAGGGACACAGAATTAGAGGAAAGGTCACAGACCCACATGAGATGAGCCCTCACATTCCCATCTACCTAAGCACAAAGACCAGCCCTGACCACTAACTCACTCCAAAATTTCCCCTAAGAGACCAATCACTGGGTAACCCCTCCTGCAAATTTGTTAGAAGCAGCAGCAATATCCCCAGTTCCCAAGCCCAAATGACTTGCACCTAGGGCCTGGGGTAGCACATGGAGATATGAGGATAAGTGAGTGTCCAGGGGTAAGTATGGGGAGAACAGACCCAGGGAAGACAGATTGGTGGGAGTGGGGTGTGTGTGTGAGAGAGTGTGAGAGAGAGTGAGAGAGTGAGAGAGAGTTGAGAGAGAGAAGCAGCAGCAGCAGCAGAAGCAGGTTGTAGGGCGAAGGAAAGTCAAATAGCTCTAGCAGCAGCACTAAGAAAATGGGGCTGATACTGGATTCCTGCAATACCATGAACAACTCCGAAGTCTCTCTTGGCATGTGGGGTAGATACGTGGCCCCGGATTTTCTTTACTTCCTAATTAGGTTTTACATAGGCTGGAGACCATGTGTGCTTCTTTAGCTTTTCCTGAGAGCATATAACCAGGAGAAATACAGATAGTAGTTCATATTCACAGGGAATATCTAAAGGTCCGTATGTATGCATTCTCATTGCCCCCTATTTTTAGGAGGCAGAAAGGGGAGAGATCACAACTTATTTAGAAACAAGATAACTGGAGCCCAGAGAGAGTATGTGATCCGCTTGAGGACATATGGCAGGCAGAGACTGGAGCTACCATAGTGCCATTCCCTCTCAAGAGATGAGCTAGCAGGCTAGAGAAGTCAAGGCTGATATCCCAAGACAGAGCTGGTAAACATATTGGTTTTTTTTTTTTTTATTTTTTTGGCCATGCAGCATGTGGGATCTTAGTTCCCCAACCAGGGATCGAACCCGTACCCCCCTGAAGTGGAAGTGCAGAGTCTTAACCACTGGACCGCCAGGGAAGTCCCCAGAGCTAGTAAACATAACAGCTAGGATTTGGATTAAATTTCTCTGACATCAAAGCCAAAGCAGTGAACCCACATACTATGTGACCTCACCAGGAATCAACCCTGACCCTAGGCCCATCCTGCAGTGTTGGAGGCCATGGGATCACGGAGAACCTAGCCCTCCTCTGGGAACCACCCCTAACCTGAGGGTTGGCTGGGAGCACAGAGAGCTACTCAAGGCATAAATTGTAGGATCTGGGGCTAGAGCTGCCCGCTTCAGTGGCTAATACCAGGTAAGTGAGGGGTGCTATTAAGCAGGGGCAGAGATGTCTGCTTCCTCCAGAGGTAGCTCTTAGGCTCTCTGGCTGAAGTAGGAAGAGCCTACAGAAAGGTGCAGACATCTATTTCTTTAATCCTCAAAAATCTACGAGATCTTGTTTCTGGCTTAAGGGCCTGGCTATAGAGAAGGCTGTACCAGGCCCTAGTGGCCTCTAAAGTCCTTGGGCTACTCCCTAGCTGCGGGGCCAGGGCCTGTGAGCACCATCTAGGAATCCCAAGGTCTGGCCCCTGCTTGCCCTCAGCAGGAATCCTTCTCAACTCCCAAGGGCAACTTGCCTCCAACCTGTCAGCCCTGGAGGGTATGAACTGGATTCTGGTGGTGGTGATGAACACCCAGCAGCCGGTGGGGAGGCGAAGGCCCTTAGGCAGCCACGGACCAGAAGCAGATCCTGCTCCCCAGGCCACCGGAGGCTCTCCCCGCCTGACATCCGTGAAACAGCAGCGCAGGCAGGGGGCAGGCGGCAGCCAGAGAGGCAGCTGCTCTGCTAGAACTGGAAGTCCAGCATTGGAGCTTTGGAGGGAGAGGATTTTACAGGCTTGGGCTTTGGATGGGCATCCCTGTCCAATTTTCTTTCCTGACCAGAGACAAAAGCAGATGACAAAAGGGGGGAGGGGACAGCAAGGAACCCTCGGTTCTGCTTGGGAGCACAGCCCTCGGGCTAACCCGTTTTGGCTCTGGTCTCCACCATACACCTACTTTCACTACTCCACTGTTCTGCTTTCAAAGGGTTCTCATGTCAGGCAAAGCCTTGGACAGAAATAGAATCTTTTATAGCTAGCGTCCAGCCAGCTTTCCCTAAGGGTGTGTGCCCCAAGAGACCCATGGATGGGTTTTAGAGGCTGGGGAGAGTGAACACACTCCAACGCACTTCCTGAGCAGTCCATCAGGCCCCCTTCATACCTCAGGGTCCAGGAGCAGTGAGGTATACTTAACTGAGACACTCGGGAGGGGCAGGGAGCCCAGGCCAGCTCCCTGGGGCCTGCTGCTGCCTCATTCCTAGCCAGCACTCAGTGGCTCACCAGCTTTTGATACGGGCGGGCGGGCGGGGTGGGGTGGGGTGGGGGCAGGGCATCCTGTCTTCTCAAGCAAGACACTTACAGACAATTGTTAGGGAGCTCATCCGGGAAGCTGAAAGGGAGAGAGGAGTCTGTGTGCAGGACAGCCCGTTCCTGAATACTGCCACAGCCTGTTACCATCTGCCAGCTGCCAAAGTCTGTGGAGAGAGAGGATCCGGGCAGGGGATGGTCCACTGATCTGGGGCAGAGAGGAGAGAGAGGGGAGATGATGTAGTCAGTCATATGCCTGACAGGGGAGGCCCTGGAGGAGTGGGGCGGGGAGGCTACGGTGGCCCTGGGACCGGGCCACAAGGGTCTGTTGGTAGAGCAGCTGTAACGTTAACCATTTTCTCCAAAAGTACAAAAACAGCTGGACAGGTTATGACCAAGAAAGAAGAGTAAAAACCACAAGGCAGGGACTTCCCTGGTGGCGCAGTGGTTAAGAATCTGCCTGCCAATGCAGGGGACACGGGTTCGAGCCCTGGTCTGGGAGGATCCCACATGCCACGGAGCAGCTGGGCCCATGCACCGCAGCTGCTGAGCCTGAGCTCTGGAGCCCACGAGCCACAGCTGCTGGGCCTGCGTGCCTGGGGCCTGTGCTCTGCAGCGAGAGAGGCCACTGCAATAAGAAGCCCGAGCACCGCAATGAAGAGTAGCCCCCGCTCGCCGCAACTAGAGAAAGTCCACGCACAGCAACAAAGACCCAACGCAGCCAAAAGTAAATAAAATAAAATAAAATAAATTTATTAAAAAAAAAAAAAAGACCATAAGGCAGGCTCAGCTGTGAGGACAATGTATCATGCAAAGACTTACAGGAGCAAAAGAACAAGAGCAAAGCATGGTGACAAAGGTGAGCCAGCAACCAAAGCCTGGGATCAGGGCATGCCTGCTCTGGCTGACAAAGCAAGTCAAATCTCAACAGCACCAAAAGGAGGGGAGCAAGGCTGAATGCCCCAGGAACCAGGGAGGCAGGATCACCCCACACTCCCTGGCATGCAGATTGGCAGGGTGGCAATGCAGAACCCAGACCACTGAGGTCCTATGGTAGAGATGGGAGAACAAGCCTCTTGGGGACGGTGCGGGCGGTGACCTAGATGGAAGAGGAAGGTGACGGGAGCCCTGAGCCCTGCCCTCTTCCTCTGCAGCGCCTTCCAGGAGCCAAAGTTCGTATTCACAAGCATCAACCCAGCAACCTCACTGGCTATGCCCAGGAGGAAGGAATGAAATCAGGCAGCCAACTTGACAACTTCATCAGGCCTTTTTCAAGCAGAAGTTTGGGGGGTGCGGGGAGAGGAAAGCTGTATTGGGAATCTACCACCACCTCCCCACTCACAGCCCAGCCTTCTCTGCTGTCTCTGGACAGTAGCCCAGCTGGTGGGGGAGGAAGGGAGGAGACAGGGAAACATCAAACAAGGCCCTTCCATCAGCTACCCCAGGTCCCAATCCCCAGAGGCGCATCATCTTTGATGCTTGACCCTTTGTTCTTTAATTCAAGAATAGCAGAAGGTGCTCCTGTAGGGACCCAGAAACAGAGCAGAAGCATGAATAGTGGTACAGGGGGTGGGATACTGAAAAATTAATTGACCTTGGCCCACCCAGTTAGCTGGAGTCAAGGGCTCCTAGACTGAGGTGACAGTCCCCATGGGTCCCCAGGCCAGCTTATCCTCAAGTAGTTGCCAAGCTGAGTGCAGCTCTGGCCAGCAATGCATCTCTGCTGATCATAAATCATCTTTTTTTTTTTTTGTGGTACGCGGGCCTCTCACTGTTGTGGCCTCTCCCGTTGCAGAGCACAGGCTCCAGACGCGCAGGCTCAGCGGCCATGGCTCACGGGCCCAGCCGCTCCACGGCATGTGGGATCCTCCCGGACCGGGGCACGAACCCGTGTTCCCTGCATCAGCAGGTGGACTCCCAACCACTGCGCCACCAGGGAAGCCCTCATCTCCTTCTTAGAGGAAGGAAAATGGCAGCCCAGACAGGTAAGGACACTCACCCAAGGTTCCACGGCTACAGAGTGCAAGAATAGATTTTTAAAGCCAAGATTGATTACAGATTTGCTGTACAACAGAACCACCTTGAGACCAGGGAAAACAGCTAGCTTTCTACGTTAAAGCCGCCGTGAATCGGACCCACCCTGCAACATAGAGACTTGCCATATTCATTGCTCCTGCTCTACTCTGGAAGGTGTATGACAGCAGCACTGGGGATGAGGACAGGTCATGGTCTGCTACCTGGTGGAAGCCCTAGTGACTGACAAAGCAGGGCTTCCTTCTTCCTACGTGGAGAAACTTGGTAGGGTTCAGGCCAGACACTGTATCTCTGGTGATCCTTAACTGTCTATAAATCAGAGACTGCTGCCTACATGCAAGAGCAAGCTACATGCCACCGTGTGGTGCCTGCCCTGTGCTTCCCCTGGGTCACGCTGGAGTCTTCAGTCAATGCAACCCTTCTTGAGGGCAGCCTGGCTCCACAAATCTCACCTCCTGCTCAAACTTTAAGGTAAGGCAGAGTTTCTTTTCCAGTTTTCGGGAAAATAATTGCTAAACAGCAGAGTATTGAGGGAATGAAAGTAATGTGAAGTACAGGAGGCTGGGTAGGACGAGGGACTTATGGGGCAGGGAACATGGGGGTTTCTTATGCTCCTAACCCCACTCCCCAGGGCTATCAGAGACTCACACTTCCAATGGGAAAATGACAGATGGAATATGGTTACAGAGAGGTTCCCAGCACGGGCTCTTGGTCTCCTAGGCTAGTCCCTTGCCTGTACTTCCCGTGTGCAGCAGGTAGCACCCCCAGGCAAGAGCCATGCTTGAAGCAGCCCGGGGACAGCTGTAGTATGGAGTAGGCAGCACAGACAGCAACAGGGCACATGATCCCAGGGGCCACAAAGGAATCTCAGCAAGCAGCCCAACCATCTTTTGCATCTTTTTCAAGAGTGAGCACACAGGCTCCAAATGAATCTTCGTATTTGAGGCTTTTGTCAAGCAAAGGGTTGCAAAGCAACCGTTGCGTTCCTGGGTTTGAGAGCAAGGGGCTGTGCTAAGCAAAGAGGTCCTTGTAAGTACACATCTGGAGTAGCTGGCTAGAGGGGGCACCTAAAGATGACAGGGAACAGTCACGAGAAGGAAGCACCTGCACCTGCCGAGTGAAAGAAGGAAGGAAAACTTTCAAGTTAGCCTCAGTACACAGGTAACGCAACCAGCCTTAATACAACCCCATGCTCTTCTGCCCTATACCCTTACTCGAGTGCAAACACAGCATCTACCTCCACCGACCTACCTACAGGACTGGAGGGCACATGGGGCCAAGCTGCCCTCAAACTGGACAACTGTGGAGCTGACAGTGCTTCCAAGGTCATCCATCCACATCCCGAGGGCCCAGACCTCTGCCCAGGAGGTTGGCTTCTTGGCAACATTTCACTCCCTTAGATGGGTATGGCCTAAGCCCCTGTTCACAGCACCAACAGAGCTAAATGGCCCCACCCTGCCCCACACCTGCCAGACCCCTGCTGTGGGCCAGCTCAGGCAAGTGTGTTTTAGCTGGTCCTTTTGGAAGGGGGTACAGGAGTATCCATACAAGCAGAGCTGGCCCAAGCCACACAGCTGAGGCGAGGAGAAAGAGGTCTGGCCTGAGGTACCTGATCTGGCCTTTTACCTAGCTGCCCAGTGCCCTGACACAGCCCACAGTCCTTCAGAAATGAGACTGATAAGGACGGGTCTTAACCACAACTACAGTTTACTGAGCATTTCCAGTACTCATGGAAAGGATAAGTATTACTATGTGCCACGTATTTTGCTCCATTACCTCACTTAAACCCAAACTTATGGAGACCAGGATCATTACTGCCACTTTAAAGATGGGATAAAAAAGACTGAGCTCAGAAGGGAAGTGTTTTTTGCAAGTCACACAGCTAGAAGTGGCAAAGCTGGGATTGAAACCCAGTCTGACCAAAACCCATGCTAGCCGCATAGTACACTGATCTTCCTTCCTGATAAGAGATGGTGGAGGCCTCAGGGATTGACTCGGGGATGGACACTTCCAACTTCCAACTGGAATCAAGCACAGAGTTTCTGATCTATGGTTGGAAAAGAGGCCTTCACGTGGTCCCTGGATGTGAGAAAGGAAGCACATGGAGTAGCTGGCCCCATTAGGGAAGCTGGCCAGAAGACAAAGCTAGCATGTAGAAAGAGGCAAGGAGAAAGAACCATAGGGAAACGGAGTTGGAACCTTGAGGAAGCTGGGCCTGAAGGCTGCATTTTTCCAACGTAAACCAACGGTTTTCCTTTATTGTTTAAACTCTTTTGAGATGGATTTTCTGTTACTTGCATCTAAAAGCACCTGATCTGACAGCTCACAGAGAGGGCTTGAAGGTTCACAGCTAGGAAGGACCTGGGCAGTTAGTTGCCCATTTAAGCCTCTGATGATGAGAAAAAAGAAACCCAAAGCTATCAAGTGACATGTCTGAAGTCATGCAGGGAACGAACATTTGAGCCAAGACCCAGAATCCTAGCCTTTCAGAGAGCTTGAATGTCACCTAATTTGTACCTACCCCCCACCACTACCAAGCCTCCAGGTGATGGTCCCACAGCCTCTGCCCAAGTGAACGCCTCCAGGAATGGGGCCTTAGGGAAGAATCCTTCGGTTCAACAAGGGCCTGACTCCTCGGAACAAGTGACTTCAAAAATGGCTAGGACAAGATTCATCAGACTTGAAGTCATCAGTTTCCCTCAGCCTGGACTTCAGGCATTGGGGTATGTGTGTGTCTGTGTGTCTGTTTGTGCGGGTGTGTGTGTTTGTGTGAACCAGGGACCTCTGCTTTCCTGCAGCAGCCCAAGGAGAAGTCTTTTGGGGCTCTAAGTTTTCTCTTATGGGTCTCAAGCTGGCAATGCCTTTAGGCTTCTCACCGCTCATCTCTGGTCTGAAGCTGTGGCCCCATGGGAGAACACATCAAACGTTAAGACAGGAACCCTATGTGTTACAGAAAGCAATCTGGTTTCTCTGCCTCATTAAACATAGCCGGGGACAGAGCTCATTGCTCATAACAAGCAGTTAGTAGGTGGTGAAGGATGGGGAAAGAGCAGCTATCTGGGCAGCAGAGTTGGCACCTATGTTGTCACTTAGCTAACCAACCAGGCCGCTGGATGTCCCTCAGCCAAGTTCACGTGCTCTTCAGGCAGCTTGGCTTCCAGCTGGGCTCAGTGGTAGCACCATCCCTCCTCAGGCACAACAGTGCTATGCTAGCAACCCCCATCCCTAAAGATGTCTGACTCTGGAGCAGAGACCAAGACTACACACGGTGCGGGGCGCTTTACTGACCAGGGCTCGGAGAGGCATGTGAGCACTGGTCCTGCCTCTTCCCAGCCCCCAGCCCTACAGGTGACGAGAGATTTAACAATGGTCCAGAAACGCAACTCAATTAGAAGCTGCTGCAGTAGCAGCTAATGAAGCAAAAGGGCCACCAGTCTTGCCAGTGAAGGGTACGGGGTTGGGACTGGGTAAGAGTCAGCACCCCACAGAACTTTCTTCTGAATCTGACACATAGTTCTTAGCTTTGAACAAAGCTTCACCAATTCTTTTCACAGGGAAGTCCTACCTTAAAAGAGATATTCTTGTAGAACTTGGGAATGTGGAGCATAGGAAACCCAGAGAATTCACACTGTAAGGGGAATTTCGGCCGTCACAGATAGCTTTACTAAAGGGTTTCTTTCCACACAGTTCCCTTTGCTGCACTAAAAAGCTGATTGGCTGTCGTTACCTTAGAGAAGCAGGAAAGCTAATGACAGAATCCCTCAGGCACTTTAAGATAAGAGAGACTAAATTAATTTTAATGTTAATGGAAATATGTAATTATAATTAGAATGCTCCAAATCTGAATAAACTAGTCTTTCAAATCCTGTGGCAAACAAGCAGCCAATCCAGAACCCTGTCACCTGGCCAGCCCAGCCTGGCTACAAGCAGGCACTCCCAGAATACACCAGCAGAGCCATCAAACACCTCACAGCAGTCCACCTCACGCCTTTCCAAGGCGCCCCATTTTGGCCCAGTTATTCCAGCCTCCTTCACCAGGCCCCAGCTCACAGGGCCGTGAGATCAGGAGGACACCCCCAATCCTCCTCAGCCTCCTGGACCATCCTGGACCAGCCATAAGCATCTGAGCCCCCAGTGCAGGCAGATAACCAGTGGCGAGACCGAGGGAAATGACCACGAGATCGAACTAGGATCTTTTGTCAGGAAGAAGGGAATATGATGAAAAGCTACGGTGTATGATGGGGTGCTGCCTCAGTGGGGGAGCCCCCAACAGCTGGACAGTTAAGACCAGGGAGGACCCAGGGGACAGGAGGAATCTTCTGGTTTCCTTCCCAGTTGTCCAGCGATGTTGCACAGGCAGAAAAGGAGGCAGGGACGATGAGCAAGAGCTCCGGCCCAGAAGAGGAAGGGTCACGCAGTGCCGCAGCAGGCCCACAGGGGCCCTGAGGAAAGCTGCAGAGACACGTGGGGTGGCACAGAGGATGCGGATGAGCACGGCACGTGGGCTTGTGTGCTCGGCACCCTCTCCGCTCTGCTGCCTCCACCAGACCCGTGGGGACAGAGAGGTTGTGGCCTTTATTTAACAGACTCAGCTACAGCGCTGACGGACATGGCAGTGCTCCGAGGTGAAGGGCTCACCTTCAGAGGTGAGCACACGGGACCCCTCTGGACAGTGCAGCTCCACTCACCTAGAGCTCATCCGCTCAGCCTATGTGGGGAGGGTGCTCGTCCCCACCTTCCTCCATTGCTTGCTTTTGCCCAGAAAGGAAAAACCAGAGGACGGTGATGGGAGGAGAGTTCCCAAAGTTTCAGGGTTTTCTTTGTAATAAGCTTGTGACCTTTGGGTTCAGTTTCCTCCTTGGTAACATGCCTGCCACAAGGAAAGACCTGAAATTCTGGAGCAGTATCCAACAGAGCTGGGCTTGAATCTAGAGTGGACTTCAACGCTCACGATCTTTCTGCTAAATGTCTTTTCTCCCTGGAATTTATTAAGGACCTCTTAAGTCGCACACTTCTTTGTTCTCTTCAGAAGGGCCAGACATTCTCAAGGCCTTAGAAAACAAAGTAATTCACAGGCCTCCTTCCCTGGCTGTATGACATGGAAGGAGTGTTATGGGGTCAGCTAGGAAATGCCTCCCCCAAATGCCAGGCCATCCCTCAGCCCTAAGCCCCTGGCCAGTGCTCAGCTTTAACCTCACCAAGGAAACATCAGTTCTGCAGCACACTCCAGCCACACCTGTCCATCCTGGCTGAGCTGCTCCCTTTCCAGACGTGCAGGCCAGCGAGGCTTGCCCCAGCCACACACATCTAGCCTAGCTCCCTACCGTCTGTCCTCTTCAGTGCCCCACCCATTCAGACGAGAAACGGGAGGGCCAGAAGCACCTCGGAGGATCTAGCGCCATCTCTTTAATCAGAATGTGAGGTCCACAGGGGGGCTGAGACCTGGCAAAGGCAAGAGGGAGGGGCAGCCCCAACTCCCTGCCCATGACATCACAACTACTACACCTTCTGGATACCGATCCGCCAGGGCTCTGGGAAGGGGGAGTCTCAAACCCCTCTGCGAACCAGCTCCTGCTCTGTATCCAAACATTAACCCATCCTCCAAACAGTGCGTGAGCCTGCAAGCTTGTTGATCCCCTCTGGCCTCCTGGGTACACTGCCTGCCAGGCCGCATGCCCTGGAACCCCACTCTCTAGCCTTACTAACAGGGAAGGGCTAGCCACCCCACCATTAGGACTTTGGAGGTCCTCACCTGGGCTTGGGGACCTCCAGGGGACTGCTACCCAGCCTGAAAAAGTTGTCAGAATGGTTCGAGGACGAGGAGCTGGAGGACTTGGCTTCCACCAGTGCCTGGTGGGAAGGCAGGCGGTCCTCTGAGGGCTGCGGCCGGTTCCAGAGCACACTCTGTGGAGAGGATGAGTGGCTCTTCCTCCTGCAGTGGAAAGATAGGGCTGCTGGCTAAGGGGCCACCTCAGGCAAACCCTCTGCCCACCTGTACTAAATCTCAGGGCCCACTTTTTACTTGCACTGGAAAAATGCCACATGGGAGTGGGCATACTTCAGCACTCCCTTGGGCTCGGCCACGGGCAGCGAGAGCTGCGTCTTCACAGAGGGAATGTTACGTCTGAACAAAACTGGCCTGCTGGCCTCAGTGCACATGCTGGAAAACAGATTCTTAACTAACACTTTAGTAACTGACTTTCCCTGCTAATGTTATAAAAAATATTGAGCCCTTTGTCCACGGGGAAGGTCATCTGATTCTCAAAGGAGCTGACCCTCAACAAGCTCCCAATTCCCAATCATTATTTTGTACTCACCCCTTTTTTCTTTTTCTAAGCTGGCCCCCCACCTCCCAGGCAAATGATACAAGGGAGCACCCCCAGGAAGTCCCTTTAACACCAGCGCCCTCCTCACCCGACCCTGTCTTCCCAGCCCTGCAGCTTCCTCCTTCATCCCGCAGTGCCCCCCACCAACCAGATGGCTGGCCTCTGAGGCCCAGTAGAGACAGCAGGGCATGGAGCTCAGCTCTCAGGCCTACTGTCGGGGGCCCCTTTGTTCCTGGGGCTCCCTGGAGCTGGAGCCCTGGCTCACAGCTGTTAGCAAGCTTAGTTCCAGCCTGGCCCTCACCAAGCTGCCTGAGTCTGTGCTCCTGCAGGGACCAGCTCCACGGTCTCATAGGTGAAGCTCCCGGCGGCTCCTGGGGAGCTCTCCATGACCAGAGAGAAGTCACTGCCAAGGCTGGTGGTGCTGCCACGATCCTTCCGTCCTGAAAGAAGCCAGTGCCATCAATCAGCACAACATCTTCTCCTGCTAGGGGTCCCCCACCTCTTCCACACTGAAGTTTCTAGAACAAGCAGTCCCTATGTGGTCTATAGTCAGAAAGATATACAGAGGAAGTCTGCTGGGGCCCATGACTCACTCAGCATGCAGATATCTTCCACAGTGAAGCCTGCATCCCGGGCTGGCAAACTCTTCCTCCTATAAACAGAAGCCAGGACAGTGAATTCCAGATTGGGCTGAGGTCTCCCACGTCCCCTGCATGCTGTCCACCTGGGAAAGAAGCTCCAACTCACTGGAAACTCATGGACACAGGTTCTACCTGAACTGTTGCAGAAAGGCCAGGCCCACTTCTGAGGCCAGCAAAGCCTGCCGCCTCCCTGTCAGTGTGGCCCTCAGAGTTCAAGTCTGGTCCAGCACACTAGGAGCTTGGACTTGGAAAGCTTGGACTTGGAAAGCAAGCAAAGACACCTACTCTCACAGGGGTCCTAAAGCAATTACCAAGCAAGACCCCTGTGTTTGCCAGGCTGGAAGCAGACTCTGCTCTGTGGCGGTGGGCTGTGCAGACACCCCTCTGCAGCAGCACAGGGAAGGAAGCCATCAGCTCAGGCAGGAGAAGCTTCTGCCATGGCGGTGGCATGGGGAGCTGGGAGTCCCCCTATCCTTGGGCTGGCTTTTCCCTGCATCAACGAGCCCTGCTCTCCTGGTCACAAGATGAGCCTCTTCAGCTGCTGGCCCTCCCCAGGTACCCCTACCTGCCCTCAGAGGGAAGGCAGGGACAGGAAGCCAGCCTGCCAAGCATGCAGGGAAGCAGGGCAGGGATAAGGCAGCGAGCAAGACCCCCACCGCCCTAGCGCGGCCCTTCCCAGAGCACCTTGCTCCCAGTGAGAGCAGGTCTCTCCTTACCTCTGTATCTTCAGAGCAGAGAACTCCTCAGAGATGATATGCTTCAAAAAATTGAAGCAGAAGAAGAAAATCTGAGAGACCAAAAAGCAGCACACATGAGAAGATAGCAGTCTCCAGGGAGAAGAATCTAGGTGGCAGAACTCCCAGGAGAGGGCAACCAGTGACCCTGGTCAACCCCTGATGGACAGCAGCCCTGCTTTGGGGACCCTGCTGGATATTCTGGTGTAGAAACAGTACGGGCGGTAGAGAAGGCTTAGGAGGTCGGGCAGGTGTGCCTGGGCTGGGGCAAGGAAGGAAGGGCGTTTCCTTCCTGAGAACGCAAGAGGGTAAGCCAGTGATGTTTCAAACCATCTTCAAACTGAACACACATGTTCTCAAGCTACTGAAAAGGAGGAAGAGAACAGCTTCTTCTCCCTCTCAGCCTCTCCTAAGAACCCCAGGGAGAGAGGCTAACAGGGAAGGACAGCTGGGAGAGAATTTCGGGGCAAGAAGATTAATGGACACAGCAGGAACACAATGCAAGGGCAAGAGATCAGATTTTGTAGAAGAAATACCGGGAAACAGTGGTTCAGGAGAACCAGGGCTGAGGGGCAGCCACTGCCTGGCCCGCGGCCTGCACTGTTCAGAAACTGTAAGGGGCAGGACGAAGTCTGAGGCGGGCAAAGCCGGAGCAGGCTCCTGAGCTCTGACCCTGCCTCCGCATCCCCAGCTCCGTGAGCAAGTTCTCTCTTCTCCCTCCCAGCCAGTGCCCTGGTCCAACGGGCCTCTGTGAAGTGCACACAATGCAGTCTCTGCAGCTGATTCTGCAAGGTGTGGTCCATCAACCCCTCACTTGGAAAAACACCCACAGGGTATCGCAGAGCCCCGTAAGATCTCCTCAAAAAATAAAAAAGGAGGGAGGGTGCCTAGGTCAGGCCAGTATGAAAACTTTGTTACATAACTTTTTTGGTGGGCCGCCCCCGCACAGCTTGTGGGATTTTACTTCCCTGACCAGGGATTGAACCTGGGCCCTTGGCAGTGAAAGCACGGAGTCCTGAGCACAGAGTCCTAACCACTGGACAGCCAGGGAAGTCCCTGTTACATAAAATTAAATAGGTGTCTTCACCACAGATTTTTTAGTCTTTAATATGCTAATGTGTTCTGAGAGCCTCAAAGGCAAAGGAGGGATACGGAGCTGTTTAACAGGCCCCAGCTTTTTGCATGTTTTTAAAGTATCAGAGTTTTGAGCGTGTGCGGGGAGGAAGGGAGGGCTAAGAGAAAAGCCCACATCCTGCCAACCCTCCCAGCTGAGAAGACCCTCTTGTTTATGTTGAGACGTGGCCAGGGTTTGAGTCCAGAATCCACTGGGCTCAGCCGCATCCCCTGCCCAGTCTCTGAAGGTGGAATCTGGCCTGCTCTGGGGACGGGGAGACAGCATGGGGGTCAGCAGGTACTGGAGCGCCAGCTCCAGCAAATCTCAAAATGAGAGGCTGCAAAGGGGCTTTACGTGCGGATTTCAGTGCCAAAGTCACCACCTCTGACAGAGCTCATGGAGGCCTCTGAGGAACAGGCTTATGGGCTCTGCAGTCCTGGCGGATGCAATAAGTGCTCAAACGAAGAGATTTAGAAGGGGAGAGGAGCAGCTGAGAGGGAGGAACAAAAGAAGAATGCACAAGATAAGATGCCCAGAAAAGAGGCAGCCTCAGGAGGGTGAGAAAGATGCCTCAGGAAAATGGGGGGGGAGCCAACACTGCGTGCAGCTCCCACGCTGGGCATCTGGACTCATTCTCTTTGTGAGGCAGCAGAATCGACACCAGGAGACTCAAGGTTAATCACATTACCCAAGGTCACCCAGGTAGTAAGTGGCACAACTGGGGTTCACACTCAGGTCCGACTCCAGGTCTGTGTGCAGGGAAAACAGGCTGAAAACAAGAGTACCGAAGAGCCAAAGACTAAAAAAGGTAGCTAAGGATAAGGCGTGGACAGGGCAGAGAGGAGGAAGGAGGGACAGCGCGCGGACAGGAAGGGGACCCACAGCCCGCTGGCTGGGATTGGTCGGGGGGTGAGGAGCTGGCAGGACCCTGCTTGCACGGAAGGCCCTGGGGCTTAAAAGCTGCCGAGTGGGTGTGATGAGACAAGGGAGGACAGGGAAGAGCTTCTGGCTTTAGCTGTGAGGGTGAGGGGCACAGGAAAGCACTTGTAAACTGGTTCCAGAGCTGAGTGCAGAAAACAAGGTCACTCATAAGAAGGCCGGCACAGAACGGGGGGAAGAGGACTGACACACGAAGGTCACAGGTAAGTGTTCTCTCCGCGAGAGAGGGGGACTGAGGCTCAGAACGGGGCTGCTGTGCCGGTGCTTTTCCTGCCACTCTGCCTGATCCCAGCACTCACCAGGCAAGGAACCGCCCCCAAAGTGTGGACACCAAACAGACCATCACCCTGTCCCTCTTGGGGGTAAAAGAGCCCGAGCTCGCGGAGCCCTGACGTGTGCCCGCAGACCGTGAGCAGTACCCACCTCCTCTCCTTTGCTGAGTCGATCTACCAACATGTGCCTGAAACAAGAAGGCGAGGAGGTCAAAGCGAGCACCTCCCAGACAAGAGGATGAAGGGGGACCAGAGCCACAGGGACAGCCCATGGCTTTGGCACCCCAGCCTCAGGTGGGCCCGACCACACCTTCTCTCTTCCCAAGGGGGTGGGACCATCTTCGCCTTCAACCCTGTCACAGGGGCCACCACACCCACGCACACAAAAAGGAGGTTCCCAAGCACTGGAGCACCCCACAGCCCGACAGTTCCCGAAGGCTCACCCGAAGAGGAACCAGTCGTAGGCCACCGTTAGGTAGAGGATCTCAGCGGGCTTCAGGGATGCGTGGATGAGCCCGTCCTGGAAGAGACGGGCCCAGATCAGAAAGAAGCCTCCCCACGACGGCCCCCTCCTGGCCTCGGGGGCTGAGTCACAACCACCGCCCCCGTGACAGCCAGGCTGCCTGACAGCCCCCGGAGCGGGGTTAAACACGACACCTGCTCTGGACACGTGAGGTCCCTCGCTCCGAAGCCTCTCTGCTTTCTGGAAACAGTCCCAGCACTCACAAAGGGCCTCTGAATGCTCCCTGACCGCACGGCCCAGCCCGTCCATACTCACAGCCCACAAGGAAAGGCGCAGGAGAGAGATGAAGAGGGGCGTCCGGTCCCAGCCTGAGATACAGTGTACTAGCAGTCCGCTGTCATCTACACAGGAACGTGGAACGGGAGGCCCAGGAGAGAAGCAAACACGGGCTGATGAAAAGGGGATGTGCCACCGCCCTGGCCTGGGGTGAGAGCCAGGCCACCCCAGAACCACGGCCTAGCTCCAGAGGCAGGCATGTGATGTTTCTGCCAACCTGGCCACAGTGACCGGTTCAAGGATGGGCACTGGATCCAAACTGAGGCAATGAGCGGGAGCTCTGGGACAGAGGCCGTCTCCCTCTTCTGGAGGGGTTAAGATGGCAGGAAACAAGTCTGGAACGATTGCCAGCCATGAAGCTAACTAAACAGTGGGTATGAGACAAGGAGAGATGCTTTGTGGTATTTGGCACCTGGCTCTGCTCTTGGGCCTTCTTGGTTAAATAAACGAATACATTTCCATTTGTTCAAGCAAGTGCAACCCCACACAGGTCCTGACTGATATGGAGGAACCAGAGTCAGACCGCCCTAGGACACTGAGCATAATGGGCTCATCCAATCAAAACAGTCAAACTGGCTGGAGTACCCTCTGGAGAACAGGCCCTCCAGGGGCTCTTGTGTGTGCCCAAGAAGAGGCCAGGACTGACTTTCTCTCACCTTTCTGAACCAAAAGAGGCCACTGCAGCCCCACACAAAAGGCTGATGCTCAAAGCTCAAAGGCCAGCTGAATGTGGTTCAGATGGTAACAAGTTCATAATTTTGGGCATGGAATAAATCTGCCAATGACAAGGGAATCCCCAAATCCTTCTCCCATAGAGCAAAAGGCCCCAATAAACACACATTTGCGATGTCAAGACCTGGGAACACCCAGAAGATCCTATGGCTTGAGGCAAGCAGAGGCAGACTCACCGTCACTGTTAATTATGGAAAGCAGCAGTTTCAGGTAGTTTTGTGTTTGTTGCACCAGATCCCAACTCTGTTGGAGAAGAAAAATAAAAGGATTCTATGAATAGGTGTTTAACTCAGAATGGAAATTTAAAGTATTTTTAAAATAAAATGCTATGAGTTATTCTGGGGAAACAAGTACCCCAGGCTCATGGTCACAGGCCACAGGTCCCAAATCCCAGACTATCTGAAACTTCACTTTTCACACATCCCTGCACCCTCCCCCACGGGCCCCTCCCTCAGTGTGCTCTGACCCAACGTGCGGGTGAGGGAGGGGAAGCCGTGCAGGAGCCTGGGCAACCCACAGCCCCACAGCCACAAGCAGCAGCCGGACACTAGCTCCTCTGAGCCCTGGGCTCCAGGCACGGCTGTCTAGGGAATTAACAGAAGCCGACAAAGAGCCCTGAGCCCGTGGCCATTGTCACCAAATGGAAAGAGCCATTTCTTTATCTGCCATCACATCACAGAAACCAAGGTAACCATCAACCTTCTCATCAATCAGGTTTCACACGTTTTTTATTGCTACTCACTGCATAGTCTTTTAATGAGTAACAAATGCAGTCTGTTTGGTAAACAAAAATCTTTTAAAACAGGAGGCCCACGAGGTGGGAGAGCAAAAACAAGCAAAAGCCATAGAGATCGGAACCTCTGTTCTAGCCCAAGCTAAAGGTCCAGACTAGACCCTCTGAGAAACAGTCCATTTTGGAATCCGGAAGCCCACGGAGGGGCCTGACCCAGTTCTGTGGCCCCCTCCCCCTAGCTGGGGACAGTCTCTTAACATGACTGCTTCTCAGTGTCTGGGGCTGTGCAGAGAAGGCGGTGAATGCCAGCTAGCGAGAGCGCTGCCCTGGGGAGGGTGAACACAGCACCTGTAATTGGAATGGTTTTCCCAGGAACTTAAACCAGGCTCATTTACCTGACCTTCCCATGGACCCTGGAGAGTCCTGACCCACTTGCAGGAGCTGCAGAGAAAGCCGCTGCAGTGCCGTGCTGATAAACTTATTACTACCCGTGGTGGCTCGGGGGTCTCTCTGCTCATCTGGTTCAACGTGTCAGACACACCATTGCCAAGAGATTTCCTCCGCGCTGTGATTCCAGCGGGTGAGGAAAAGCAGGAGAGGTGGGAGCTACGCAGCAGGTGTGCAGGGAGGTCAGGCTGGCTCGGGGAGGACTGCAGCGGCCGGGAAAGGGCAGGAGGTGACCAAGGACGAGCCCGCAGGGCAGCTCCCACAACGGCAGCTGTTTGAAGGGGACATAAATGACCAAGGAGCGGTGGCAGACTCCGCTGGCCACCGTGCCCAGGGCTGGGGCAGGAACCACAGCCTGGGGAGCGCTGGGTCGGCAGAGGCCCAAGGTCACACAGCTAAGCTGAGCTGGGGTCTGGACCCAGGCCTGTGGTCACACACCGCACTGTAGGAACACCTCCTCAGATACCAGAGTGAGAAACAGAAGAGGACCTGGGAAATGCATGAAAATCTAGGCTCACCTCTGACTCTCAATCTATGTGTGCCGTGACAAAGCCTCCAGATACAGAGGTGAGTACCACATATCGGCCTTACGTTTCCATGCCTGGTGCATGCCTCTTTCCCTGGCTGGCAAACTCCTACTCATCCTTTAAAGGCCCAGCCCCATTATCTTCTCTACAGAGTCTTCTTCTGTGGCCACTGGTCAATACCCCTACTACGCAGGTGATGGTTACGCTGTTGCCTCGGAATTTTCCTAGACTGAGCCCAGTGAGGGCGGAGGCCATTTTGGCACGTCTGCATCTGTAAGGCTTCGTGCTTAGGGACTAGGAGGTACCTGTAGAATGTTCTTTCACTGACTAGTCATAGTCAGGGGCCAGGTTGAGGAGCAGCAGCCACTGGAAGGGGTCTTCGGGCACAGAATGAAAGAGCAGAGCTTTATGGAATTCCATCTGGCTACACAGAGGTCAGCAACACCCACACATGCACTACTGCTCGTGCAATGGGAAACAGTGGTGTGAACGTGACTGTGGGCCTGGCCCTGGGACACAGCAGTGAACACAATGACTCCAGCCCTGAGGCTGGAGGGAAGGGAAGGCAAAGTGAATTGCTGCAGGTGTGCTAATTAAAAGGAGCCCTCTAAGATGCTGCAGGACCATGTAATTGGGGAGGTGAGCCTAGCCTGATCCATGGGGACCCTTAGGGAAGGCTCCTTGGAGATGGTGACATGCATGTGAGAAAAGGGGAGGGAAAGCACACGAGTGTTTGTGGCAGAGAGAAGAGCATGTGCAAACCTGGAGAGCATCTTCCCTAAGGGGTGGAGAGGCGGTCAGGGTAGCTGGAGGGGAGGGAGTGGACAGCCAGTGAGTCACCAGAACAAGCCTGGACCACGTGGAGCTGGGTGGACCACATAAGGGTCCTTGGACTTATCCTGAGGGAAAAAGGAAAGTCAGTGGCAGCTGTGAAGGAAGGAGTGACAGTGACGACCCTGCCCCATCATCTGAGTATCGTGCTCTGCCAGGCCCTATTCACTATTTCCAGTCGGTTGCCCCTTCAACGTGGACCCACGCTCAGCCATGAGACGATGGTAGCCTGCATTAGGCCAGTGACCTAAGGGATGGAGGCAAGAAGGACTGGGGAGTTTCCCTGGGGCAGAGACTTACAGAACTGATGGGACCAGCCATGGGTGTTGGGGAGAAGAGCCCCCATTTTTCGAGTCTGAGCATCTGGGTAAATGGTGGAGGGCTCGGGGGTGCTGTGGGTTGTGGCCAATTCCATTCTGGGCAGCTTGAGTTTGAGGTGCTTGCATGACGGGACACTTGGAAAAGGAAGTAGGTGTGGATCACTGAGAGAGGCCAGGCCAGGCCGGGCCCAGAGCCCGGATTAAGGGGAATGTAGATGCAAGCATACAACCTCTCTAGGGATGGGGGAGAGGAGGCACATCAGGGAATTCTTCTTGGAGTGGACACTCGAGCCAAATCCTGAAGGCAGTGTGTCAGCCAGACAAGAGGAGGCTGGGAGGGCCAGCCAGGCAGAGGGAACAGACATGGGGAAGGCAGTGGGAACAATGAGGCTACTTGTCCTGGCTGAAGCAAGTGGCAAGGACACTGCTAATGGCCTGTGGGCTTGTACAGTGGGCTAAACGCGGTAGAGAGATGGATCCATCCAGTAAGACTGGGGACCCTTTGGACTTCCTTGGTGGTACGGTAGTTAAGAATCCACCTGCCAATGCAGGGGACACGGGTTCGAGCCCTGGTCCGGGAAGATCCCACATGCCGCAGAGCAAAAAAGCCTGTGTGCCACAACTACTGAGCCGGCGCTCTAGAGCCTGTGCGCCACAACTACCAAGCCTGTGTGTCACAACTACTGAAGCCCATGCGCCTAGAGCCCATGCTCCACAACAAGAGAAGCCACTGCAATGAGAAGCCTGCGCACCGCAACAAAGAGTACCCCCGCTCGCTGCAACTAGAGAAAGCCTGCGCACAGCAACGAAGACCTAATGCAGCCAAAAATAAATAAACTAAAAAAAAAAAAAAAGACTGGGGACCCTTCCATGGCAGACGATGACAAAGAGAAGAGAAGCACAGTGGAAATAATTTTAAGGTTTCTATAACCAAATCAGGTCAGGCAGCTCTGCACTTTCTCTGATGGAACACGCATTTAAAAGGTGAAATGAAAAACGTCACTAAATCCCAGAGCTGGAAAAGCAAACTCCATGAGGTCCTCCTCTGGAAACAGAACTCCCTGGTGGATGCAAATCTTTCAGTGAGTCATGTTCAGAAAGCTTTGATTTTCTGGGCCAAGAAATCAGGAGAGAGAGTTCAACAGGTAAGCAGCTCCTCCTTTCCCAGGAGGTCAGAGGTCACAAGCCAGGCCTTCAGGTGTCTGCCTGAGGGACTTGTGGGGCAGGCACCAGGGGTCCCCTCACCTGATACTGGCTCCAGTCAATGTTCAGAGAGCAAGTCAGGAAGTCGGGGATGCTCAGAGGGGCATCAACGTAGTCCTGGGGACAGAAAGACACTGTGAGATGCAGGCTGTCCACCAGGAGAAGCCAGGATGACCAGGCAGGTTGAGGCCCTGAAGCTGTGGCTACCACAGGCAGGCAGGATGTCCCCCCACAGTGCTCGCCTTCTCAGGGCCAGATGCCTGTGCCACCCTGGGAGTGATGGCTTAAAAATCAAAGGGACCAGATACTGCTGCCAAGTGGAGCTTTTCAGTTGGCGTTTGAGTGTTTACGGCTGACACAGAGGTGATCAGCGTATTCAGCCTCCGGCAGCTCCTGGGCTGCTCCCACCCGCTGAGGAGGAGCTCTTCACACAGAGAGCGGAGCAAAAATGAAGGACTTTTCCTACCTTTTCCCTGAAAACTCTTTTAAAGAAAAGGAGAAATTAAAGGGGGAGAGAAAAGTATATATGATGAGAGTTTAAACATGTACATACAAGGAGGAGAGAGGGAAAAATAATGAGACTCATTCAGGGAAGAGCAAAGAAAGGAGAAGGGTAGCTGTTTTCCCCAAGAAGATTACTGGCTGGTTTCCCTTCACAAACAGAAGACCCAAGCTGATGAATGTTATTGCTCATACCTGCTTCCAGTTAAAAATGAGCCCTTCAGCCATGTAATCCCGATCCTTATATTCCTTGAAAAATTCACAGCCTGGAAAAGAAGGGCAGAGTCGTGACACCACCCTTCCTGGCCCAGTGTCCTGAGATGCCCCTGGGTGCTGGAGGACCGGGGCGGCCACCAGCGCACACACTCCAAAGTGGGCCCCAGATGACATGAGTGGAGGCTGGACCAGGCGAGCGGGAGCCTCCAACGCTCCTTGGGTTTCTAGCCAGAGACCTTCCCGATGAGGCAGCCCCTGCCTGCACACCTCTGTGTCTCTCTCCCTCTGTGCTCACTGGTTGTTGGTCACTTTTCTCTCATTTCAGGTCCCTCTGCCCTACAAGTCCCTGAAGTGCCAACAGCCAGAGAACAACAGCGCGGTTTACAGTTTGAGCCCTGGCAGCACCTTCTCAGCAACTTACCTAGTTACGGAGGATCACCCTCCCTCCTGTTACAGACACACTTCAGAGATACTGAGGGTTCAATTCCAGACCACCGCAATAAAGCAAGCCACACGAATTTTTTGGTTTCCCAGTGCATATTAAAGTTATGTTTACACTGTATTATAGTTTATTGAGTGTGTGATAGCACTATGTCTAAAAAATATATATATCTTAAATTTAAAAAATACCTTAAATAAAAAATACTTCAGGGAATTCCTTGGCGGTCCAGTGGTTAGGACTTGGTACACTGCTGTGGGCCCCAGTTCAATCCCTGGTCAGGGAATTAAGATCCTACAAGCCACACAGCACGGCCAAAAAAAAAAAAACAACAAACACTTTATTGCTAAAAAATGGTGACCATAATCTGAGCCTACAGTGAGGTGGAGTAGTAACATCGAAGATCACTGATCACAGGTCAGCATAAAAAATGGAGTGATAATGGAAAATTCTGAGGTATTGTGAGAACTATCAAAATGTGACAGAGACACGAGGTGAACAAATACTGGGAAAATGTCTCCAATAGACTTGACACAGGGTTGCCACAAATGCTCAGTTTGTAAAAAATGCAATATATGAAGAGTAACAAAGCGAAGAGCAATAAAATGAGGTCTGCCTGTACCAACCTCGCAGGCTTTCAGTGAGGACCGAACATCGTAACATGAGAGAAAGGACCATGGACAGTGCCTGAAATGGGACAGGCGCTCAAGAGACACGTCCTTCTCCAACAAACCTTGCCAAGATGTGCTTTCTGTATCATTCACCAGAAAAACTATAAGAAATACCACCAGGGTAAGACCTCAGGAACAGAGAGAGGAGTGGAGAGAAAAGGGCCTTGGCAATGTTCCCAGCTTCAAACCTCAGCCTTTCATGTAGCCCTGTGACTGTGAACAAGTTAATTTCTCTAAGCCTTGATTTTCTCATTTGTAAAGTGATTAAGGATGAAATGAAACAATACGTATAAAACAGCTGGCACAGCACTGCGACAAGGGGCACTCAGGTGACAGCATACTGGTGCCATCCTCATGCCACCGCTGCAGTGAGAGCCCCAGTGCAACCCTGCAGCTCAGCCTGGGGAGAACGAGGCCTGCACTCCTCTCAGTTCCTCCACCAGGACCAATACAAACTCCAGAGGGCACAAGGCTCTGGCCACAGGTCCAAGTCTGGTAAGGTCCCCAAAGGCAACAAAACAGTTGCCTGAATTCTGTCAAAGTAGCCACAGGCCATAAACATCCACACAGAACTCTCCAGCTCCTCTTGGGACATGCTCCTGTCTGGGGCCACACCAGGGAAGAAAGGAAAGGTTCTTTCATGGAGGAAGGTCTGGAGACTTAGCCTGTGTGTTCTGCAGACCTGGCTCTCACCACCCCACACACTCCTGCACTCGAATCCCCCAGGCCTCACTGTGGATGGGGAAGTCAGGAATCAATCCTCAGCTCTAACACTTCAGCGGATTCTTGGGTGCCTCACTGGGAGAAAGAAGAAATATAAATATCAGACAGAGGCCCTGAGCTTATGAGCCTGGGAGTAGGAGGGACACCAATCATTCCTCAGAACTCCCGTAAAGTGCTCTGTTTTCTCAAACTTGAGCGCTTGAATCAACACTGCAGGCTCCAGGCCGAGCTCTGACCAGCATATAATGCAGAAGCAACTGTGAGAAACGGAGAGAATTAAAGCAGCCTCGGTACCCAGGGCAATGCCTTGACATTCATTACCTGAACAGGCTTCTGAGCCTGTTGAGAGGCAAACAGACAGGACCAAAAAAGTGAAGTGAGAACGGAAGCTCGCTCAAGAGGGAAACAAATTAGACTCATGCTGGGGAGTTTCTGGCCCCGTCTATCTTGGTGCCCTGAAGGAAGTGCTCCCAGAACACTTCCCGTTTTCAAGGGCTAGTCTAAGCCTAAGTTAGTCTGACAGAGAACTGATACCACCGCAGTTCCTGTCTGGGCTTCAAAGTCATCAGAGGGCTCAACAGAGACCCCTGAAATGGCAGCAGAGTGCATTTCAGGACTTGGTCTGGATAACATCAATTTTGTTATGAAGTATAATAATGTAGGCATGTAAAGAAATTTAAGAACATGAGCAGAGGAAGCAAGGTAATTAAGGTAAGCAAGTTAAGTGCTTCTCCTGTCCCCTCATCTGGGTGTGCAGCAGCATCTCCTGCCACCTAGGCTTCTGGGTTTTTACTGATGCCTCTTAATCTCCCCTCAACACCATACACAACTATCAGATGCAGTACACGATATTCTGGGAAGAATGGGGGAAAAAAATTCACAGAGAGATGGTATCATCTTACCATTCTGGCGTTTTCTTTTCTTACCATTTTGTGTAAGCACTTTTTCTCTTACATAGTTGAGATTGTAGTATTTAATTTTCTATCTTGCTTATTAGCACCTTAAGCATTTTTCTATGACTATGTAATATCTCGTTCTACTATGGATGGCTGTACCATCAGTTACATCATCATTATTCTGATTGATGAAAACATTTCCCATGTTTGGCTGGTATAATCAGACATGATGAACATCTTCAGGCCCAAGCTGGCTGGATTATGGCCTAATGAATAACTGGGTCAAAAGATGTTAGTTAATAGTTCAGGAGTCTTTTAACAAGCTGCCCAACGACAGCAGAAAGGATATTGTGCTACTGTTCTGGAGCAAAACGATTTTTTTCTTTTCTTTTCTTTGTTTTAAAGTGTGGTGGTTTTTTTTTTTTTTTTGGCTGCTGCCATGCGGCATGCGGGATCCTTATTTCCCCAACCAGGGATCGAACCCATGCCCCTTCAGTGGAAGCACGGAGTCTGAACCACTGGACTGCCAGGGAAGTCCCACAAAACAATTTTTTCTAAGCCAAGTGTTACCGAGAAGCTGAACACAAAGAAAGAAAGCTGGCGCGTGGCTCCTCAGCCAACTCCGTCCTCTCCCGTGCATTCGGCAGAGAGTACTTCAGTCTGGGTACCCCCAGAGCATCTCCTGAGAGTCAGGAGCTTTAGAGCTACCTGAGGGAAGCTCCAGTGCAGACCCCCAGCGGGGACATCCCTGTCTTGACACATCTCTGACGCTGCCGAGCCCACGGCATCATCATCATGGTTCTGCATCTGCCGAAAGCGAGTCTCTCCTCCCAGGCACCCGTCACTCGGCCTGGTGTTGGCACCTGTCAGGGACAGGTCTGGCACTTCGCCCAGAGTAAGCATCATTAACCACATTTTATGCAGGATGAAACTGATGCTCAGAAGGGTTAAGGGACTTGTTCAAGGACACAGTGCTGGGACTGGAATGCACGCCCAGCCCTACATGCCACCAAATGCCAAGCTAGCAGAGAAGAGTGAGGAGAGACCCTGAAGGAGGCCACTGTAAGACAGCCAGGCCACAGGGGTCGTGGTTTGGATACCACCAGCTCACACTGAGGAGGATATACCCTCTGCCCACGAGGCACTGGATGAACTTGAGGTTCTAATGAGAAGGCCTTGTGTCTCTACTGCAACCTGGGGTCACCAGCCTGCTCTCTATTGGCCACATGGCTCCAAGATGAGGAGACAAGATCCAGCACAGGACTGAAGGCAGGTGCTACTGCTGAGGAGCAGGAGAGAGGTTTCAAGGAGAAAGAGTCCACTTTCTACTGTCTGTTGACAAAGTTTGGTGCTGATGTTAGGGCTCTAATACCTCCTTGAACGAGCAGGTGTTGCCAGAAAGAAAGCTTAAACGCTACAAACTGGACTAACGCAGCTTCAGTATCCAGTGCAGAGAACACTGCCCTGGCCACAGGTCGCATACAGTCTGTGCCAGAGACAAATGCAGCCAGCTGTGTGCTCACCACGGTGCTCTGTGACACGGTGAGGCCACCAACCACGTGCAACTGGGGACAGAGCACTTACATCCTCACCACGGCAACAGCCAGTGCAGCATAGATGGTTGCTGACACGGAGGACTAACGATGTCATTTCACACCGAAACAGCACATTAGCTGCCCAGAGCACGCCGATAAACCTGACCTCACCTAATCCGCACAACAAGACCCTGAGCTAAGCCTCACCAACTTCCAGTGATACCTGAGAAAACCTGAGGCTGGGCGAGGTGAAGTAACTCGCTCAAGAGCGCAGTAGGGAGGACCTGAGCCAGGACTCCATTCCTGGGCCGCTCCCAGGGGAAAGCCCCCCTACACACACACAAGGACAGCGTCCTACCCTAAGGTGAGAGCCAAGGACCAGGAGCTGCACTGCCCTATGCTGAGCGACAGCAGATCCTGTCCGAGAGCTCCGGGGCATCTGTGCACCTAAGTGGCCAGGGCCTGAGGAGGGCCTCAAAGAGCCCCAGTCCTGGGAAGCCTGTCCCTTGACCAGACCCTGGAAAGAGCCCCTACCTGGATACGGGATGGAGAGGAGAGTGAAGTCGGCATAGCGCTGGGCTTTGTCCACCTTCTCGGAGGAGGTGACACTACAAGACAGGATACAACGTGTTACGGCATCACAACACACGCACACCATTCCCCACAAGCATTACCACAGCTCAAATGATCCTCCTGCTATAGAAACTACTGTTCAGAGTTAGGAATGATGCCC
Organism: Orcinus orca; assembly: GCF_937001465.1. NCBI lineage: Eukaryota > Metazoa > Chordata > Mammalia > Artiodactyla > Delphinidae > Orcinus > Orcinus orca. The sequence goes on from NC_064568.1 coordinate 7,354,703, forward strand.
TCCAGGGGGCTTACTTAGAACGACTAAGAAATGCGACTGCTCTGCCGCCTCTACCCCAAGTCACCAGGTGAGAGCGCCGACTCCCCCGGACCCCACAGCACCCGCAACGCAAAGGGACCTAAGCCGCGGAACAAGCTTCCCCCAAAGGCAGCATCGCCCCCTGACCCGCAGGGCGGAGTGAGAAAAGAGCAAAATAACAGAGACACTGTCCAAAAGGGGCCCTGGGGCGGACTCTCGTCTCCACCTTCTCCGGCATCCACTGCGGACACTCCCAGACAGCATCGGAGAGACACAGGACTACTCTGACAGACAGCGGGATGTGCAGGTGACTGCAAACTGCTGAGCTGTAACAGCCTCAGTGTGGCTTATTTTCTAAGACATACTTGGCAAAATTAAAAGTGGCTATTATAAAAAATAAACAACACTTTGGAAAAATTCCCCAAATTTCATCACCCTAACCCAGGTTCCATTTGTTTCTAATTTTGCCTTACCGTAAGAAGATTTGTTCCACACAGGACATAAAAATTGAGTAAATACTGATTTTTTTCGATCCACTTTAAAAGAGACTCTAATCTACCAGAGATGGCGCAGCAGCAGCAGAGCACACGTTAGAGACCCACGGCTCCCTTGGTGCTCTCCGCACCACCCCAGAGAAAGTGACTTAACCTCTCCGGCTTCAGTTTCTCCCCTCCAAGAGGGAGACACTAGAACCTCCTTGCAAGGAGGGCTGTGTGAGGATACAGGGAGAGGATGCACGAGGCCTGGCACGCAGTGTGCCCTTGTAACTGCTCTGTGCCATCTCCGACCCCACGAGCCTGTGAGCACACGGCCTCCACCCACTTCGCAGGGGGTGCCCTGCACTCACTTCATGCCAAACTTCACCTTCTTGTTCTCCACCATCAGGTCACAGATGTATTTCACTGACAGGTACCGGAGCAGCTTGATGTCATACCCTCTGACCTTATCAAAAAGATGCGTGTCGGAACTTCTGAAACAAAGAGCCAGAGGGAGAAGGTGCACTGCACATTCATCCACAAAAGTCTGGGGCGTGAGGGGCGCGTTCAAGGAAGTCTAGTTTCTACAGAAGAATTTCTGATTCTCTTCTCCAGAAGACAGAGGGAGGGCCAAGAGAGGACAACCGCTCCCAGGGAAGGTGACTTTCTAAGTGATTATCCCGCTCTCTGGGACGCATTTCAAAGAGGAGCGATCTACACCTGGGGCGGAAAAGGGATTTTTGGCGCTGCTTGACGTGAAGCCAGAAGACTCAAGATAATCTCTGAGCTCTAAAAAGCAGCAGGCTACTGGCTGATAGAGTCTTTGAGCCTCCATTAGAGTTTATCTCTCTCCACCCCCCTCCCTTTCCCCATTTATGACCGTTTTTAGCCATATGACTTGCTCAAAATGTAACAGATAGAAACTTTCACTGGGAGATGGACTTTTTAGAGCTATGTTATCAACTGATTGTGAAATATTAGCAAGTGAATTCCCTCTGCTTAGAAGGCCGCTGAAGCAAGGAGAAAGATAAAATTTTCCTAATCTCCAGGCTGCCTTTTGATCAGTCATACAGATAAAGGCAAAAGCAGAACGAATAAAGTCACCATTAATTTTTTTTTGTAATGCCCACTGCTTTGCTGTCCCCAGCGGACTCCTCACCAAGAACAGTGTGCACTGTGGAAGATGGCCTGGCTGGGGCAGAGGTCGTTTGATCCCGGGGGAAGAGCCAAACATTCTTGAGCACAAGCCAGAGCCACTGCTCTTGGAACTAACGGGCAGAAGCCGGGCACAGCGAGATGCCTTTTCATGCACCGAGCCATGATTTTGGGCGGCTGATCTGACCAGGGTGCTGGTGTGCATTCCAGAGACACCCGACACCAGTTAAAGACTTTCCATGTGGTACAGACCATGCAAAGGAGCTTTTCCAAAATAACCATTACTGCCGTTTTCTAAAAATATTTGGAAAGGAGGTAGGAAGAGTGGGAGCCAGCCCCCTCCTTCCCTTTAAGGGAGCCTAAAACATTCCTCTGTAGCAAGCGCCTTATGGCACCTATCACACAGCTGTGGAGCTCCTAGTGCCCACACCTCTCACGTGGGGACCACAGTCCTTGCTTGCCCTGTGCCTCGGGCCAGGTGTGCTGTGCATCACCTGGTAGGCCAGACGTCACACCCTGGAAACCGTGGGGCTTGAAGACACACAGATGTCTGGCCTGTGTTTTGGGCCTGGGGTGCCAGGAACCCCAGGGTTGGGGCACTCGCTCTGCAGTCCTGGCGAGCACAGACTGCTCAGGTAGTCCATAAAGTCAGCTTCGGGTGAAGCTACAGGGTGGACTTCAACAACCCTGTTGCAGGGGCGTGGGCCTGGCAGCAGGAGGAAGGGAGCCAATCCACTCACCTGGACCACTGATGAGGTCATGACCGTCAGTAGGAAAATGGCCACCACCGCTCAGACGCCTGCCCCCAACCCAAGCCCAGACCCATAACCACCTGGCACTGACCGAAGCGCACAGTCCTCCTCCGTGACATCCTCTGCATCTGCCCAGGCGTCGTCTGCACCCCCTGTGGGAGAAACCTGCGGTCAGCACCGAGGCCAAGGCAGGGGCTCCACCCAGGGGCTTCCTGACCAGTCTCCCCCCGGCTACACCCTAAGGACCACACTCCTGCCTCTCTCAGCATCCGAAGCCCCACATGCCTGGCAGTGTTCGTCACCCCCAGCATCTCCTCAGGTGATGAAAGGAGGGCCCTTGCCCATCCCCCAGCTTGCTGCCCCTCCACCTACACCACTGCAGCCCTAGGTGGCTATTCTCCACCACTGGCTTCCTGTTCTTAGTCAAAGACGGTGCAGCTCAACGCTCACCTGAGAAAATATAGTTGTAGCCAGTGCGTCCATACAGCTCCCCCCATCCAGCCAGCGTTGCCGACCTGCAAATATGCTGGGAGAGAAACCGCATTTTCAGGGTCAGGTGGTTTTCTGGAGTTTTTTGGTTCGGTTTTTCCCAGGCTTTCTTGAGATATAATTGACATATGACATTGTGTAAGTTTAAGGTGTACAACACACTGATCTGATACGCTTACTTATTGCAAAATCATTACCATCGTAGCGTTAGCTAACACCTGCATCATGTCACATAATCACCACTTCTTTTTTTGTGGTGAAAACATTTAAGATCATCTCTCTGTGCAACTTTCATGTATCTAATACAGTATTATTAACTATAATCACCATGCTGTACATTAGATCCACAGAACTTACTCATCTCACAACTGGAAGTTTGTACCCTCTGACCAACAGTCAGGTGGTTTTCTGAAGTGCACACAGTGGGGGGAACCCCTGGGGACCCTCCAGGCCAGGAAAATGGGTGCAGGAGCACTGCCCAAAGTCTTCACAGCAGTCACTCCGAAGTATGCCTAGAATTTAACCTGCAGCCTCTGTCAAGAGGTTCTCTCTCCCAAACGAGAGGCACCAGAGTGTCACTAACAGTAATGGGTAGATTCAGTGGTCGTCACGCATGTACTTGGGTAAGATCTGGCGGTTATCACATGTGTTTATGAGTACAGGACTGAAACAAGTACACCACCTTCCCACTGGATTTACACAAGCCCATGAGAGAGATGTCGCAGGCGGCAGGCACTGTTGCTGCTTCACAGATGAAAAGACGAGGCATGGACGCAGGGAGGTGAAGTGATGCCTAAGGTACCACAGAGGGGGTTGAGCTGGGACCTGATCGAGCCCACCTCCCTCCGGAGCCTGCGAGCTGACCGTCACTGGAACTGCTTAGCACAGTGGAGGGCAACCTTTGCAGCAGGAGGGCCAATTAAGGGAGAAATGTTCGGGTTTTTTTTTTTTTTTTAAAGAAATTTTATCTTCTCTCTCCTCTGTATCAAGGAAGCGTAGTGGCTTTAACTGTGCTTAACTATCCTTTTACTCTTTCCTCATCACTGAAGGAGCATTTCAAGAGCTAGAATTCTAGAAACCAGGCAATGGGCATGAACTTCATTATTTAACTTTAAGGCTGAATCTTTATAAATTGTGTTTGATGAGATGCAGGAGGAATGAGAGGAGGTATCTGGTGACCCCACGGTCCAGTTACAGGCTGAGGGAGGCTGTGAGGGTGGCTGGGAGGTTACACTAGGCAGGGGGAAGGCATTTCTGAACGGGTCACGCAGCCTGGTGGTGTAAGGAGGGTCCCTGGAAAACTGCAGAATACTGCCCAAGGGGTCTTCTTCTCCACTTGTAAGACAGGGGGAAAGAAACGGTTTTGCTGCTAGGAAAGGGGTGTGGTGGGAACTGGCAGGTCATCACCCGGCTGGGGCAGGGGGCAGGTGATAGAAAGGCAACCTGCTACAACCCGGGCGGGGTGGGGTGATTTTCCAGTGCCGGGGGCAAGAATGCAATCGTGGGAGGGTTGTCCTGGAAGCCTATGAAGAAGGGCTCGGGCAGAGATTCCTGCTGGCCTGAGCAGGATGCACTCTGCTGGGGCTGCTTCATTTTTTCTGGGTCCAAAAGCATTTTGAAAATCTGATGAAAATGATAAACTGTCTCTGGATAAAAATGTACACACCAGAGTTTACCTACATCTCCAAGTCCATCCATGGACCCATCTCCAGCCCCCGATAAGAGGCCCTACTCTGAAGAGACCAACTCAGTAATTAGGAACTGCAGCAGGGAAATGTCAATCCTCAGGCTGAGGACCCCCCAAGACTCTCATGGTAAGAAGGGAGGTCTGATTCCTGAAAGCAAGACAATGGGGGGTACGTGGTTTGAGTTTGACTGGCACATGTTATCATGCCCACCCTCCCCCATCATCCAAGCTGCCGGCGCCAAATCTCAGTCTTCTTTGCATTACTCTGTTAACTCTTTTCAGAGCGGACACACACCCCTTCCTTCCTTAGCTGCTGAGCTCTGAGTTCTTTTCAAGGTTCAGATTCTTCTTTCTGCTCAGTTCTCCCATCTCTTTTCGACCCTGTCTTTTTGGTAACAGAGGCAGATACACCTGGCACAGAGGACTCATCAGATGGAGAAGAATGGGAGAGAGGGCCAGCTCCCCAAGTGAAGCACCAACCTCTGCAGGAAGGTCCCGAGCCGGCACCTGGGGGAAGCTGCACCCCAAGGCAGAGTCTAACACCTGACCTTGCTCCCTGGCCTCACGGCTCCAAAGCATAATCTGCCATTTCTGTACTTTAAGCTTCGCTCTTGACTGAAAAAGCAGGATGTACTCTGAATGCTCTCCACTTACCAAATTAGGAGTGGCCTCTAACTCTGCATGAGAAATACGGCTCTATAGGATATGCTAATGTAGTAACCAACTTTAGCACACGGAATAAAAGCAGCTGCCCTCTGCTCCCCATCTCTTTAAGGGAGGAAACAAAGAGAAAGATGACCTGTTCTGCTTTTAACTGCCTAAAACCCAGATACAGATGTTGGGGAAGAGAACGGCATGGGAGAACTGCTTACCCTTAAATGCTTGAACTTAGTTGTAAAAGAATTTTAATAAAATATATCATTTAACCCAATATATCCAAAATATTACTATGTCAACATATAATCACTTTAAAAATTATTCATGTTTTACATTTTTTGGACTAAGTCTTCAAAATTCAATATGTATTTTATACTTGCAGCACATCTCAACTAGGATACTTTATTTTCAGCATTTAAAGGGAAACGTAGTCCTGCCCCAAAATAAAGTTGTGTTTAACCAAAAAAAATCTACATTGCTTCAGCTATAAAATGGAAATTAATTGAAATGAAATACAATCAGACATTTAGTTCCTTGGCTGCCCCAGCCACACTGGACTGAATCTGGAGAGAAGCAGGAAGCGGGCACTTCTGAACATACCTCCCCCTCCCCAGCCCGGCAGGATGTGCTGGTAGCAAACACTGCTGTCACTGCACTGGCTAGGGCCTGCTGGGAGCCACGTCTCTGAGGATGAGATCCCCACCTCACAACAGAAGACCCTCTCCTGCCCTTTGCCATCTCCCGCTCAGCTGCTAGTTCACAGGTCAACCTTCCCCACTCACTGAGCTCCACAGGGACAGGCCTGTCTTAGTCACTTGTCCCCCGAGAACCCAGCAGAGCCCACGACCACTTTAAAGAGCAGTGTCTTCCCACCTTCCCAGCTTGCACGTACAAGCTGGGTGGGCACTTGCTAGGCGCTGGGAGGACAGCAGCAAGACAAGGCCTCTGCCCTCAAAGGGATTACCGCTGAGAGGAGACAGCAGACTTGCAAACACAATAGGAATAAAACGTATATAAGGTGTTTGATCCCTGCTTGGGGAACTAAGACCCCACAAGCTGCACGGCATGGCCAAAAAAAAAGAGAGGATAATCCCTCCAACTCTTTGCCCTTCCTCTGAAGTGAGTTGCCTTGGGCTCTTTCTCCCAGGCCTGCTGCAATCTCACTGGACTAAGCCAGTCAATGTGGCACTTTCCCAAATGCATTCCGGAAAGTCCCTTCCTCAAGGTCTGCCGAGTGAGAAATAGCAGACCTGACTGCACTACACAGGTCCCTCTGCTTCAGGACTTCTCAGAGCCTTTCCTGTGTCAGTGCACACTTACCGATGTACCTCTTGAATCTGGAGCTTGGGGGTCAGGCCAAATCTAGTAACGTGCTATCTCTCACCCTTGTTTGACAGGGAATGCTTTGCACAAGCACATCCTTAAATTACTATTCTGTGGAACACACTGTGGGAAGCACAGGTTTGAGTTTTCCTATGTACATTCTAGCAACAAGCACTATGCCCCACAGAGCAGTGTGTTATAGTCCAGTTATCTAAACCGGAGTTCCCAGAGCTTACAGCAACACGGAACTTTCCAAAGGGGAAGAGGGAATAAATAGCTTTAAGATGATCAATTTCTGGAACTTGACTTCCAGACATACTTTTCCCTAAAATCGACCTGTCCACGAAAGCCTGTGGTCAAGTCTCCTTTCCTACCCCCCCCTTTCACATCCCCCCTTCTTCCATTTTACGAAAGGAAGGCACAAAGGGATGGAAACAAGCCCTGTGTCTCTCCTCCCCACTGCCCTGCCCCAGTCCTCATCTGCGCTGGGAGCCGGACTATATAGTCCGACAGGCACCAAGACCACAGCGCATTCAGGTACATATTGGACAACTAGAATAGAGAGCCTAAGGGACTTCCCTGGCGGTCCAGTGGTTGAGACTTCACCTTCCAGTGCAGCAGGTGCAGGTTCGATCCCTGGTAAGGAACCTAAGATCCCACATGCCTGGCGGCCAAAAAACCAAAACATAGAACAGAAGCAATACTGTAACAAACTCAATAAAGATTAAAAAAAAAACAAAAACAAGAATAGAGAGGCTACACCCCTGCTTCCCTCCCCTGCTCCAGGCTCTCTGTTAGTCCGTTCCTTCTGGATTAATCTTTCTCAAAATGCTATTTGCATCTTGTACTTCCCTGCTCAGAAATCACAGTGGCTCTCCCAGCAAACCTAAACACCTTGGCCAGCAACCAGCCTCCTGCATTCAGTCCCTTCCATCCTCGGCTCCACCACGTACCTTGCGCTCCCGTCAGGGAGTCTCTCGGACTTTGCGCACCTGGCTTCATGCTCCCCCAGCGCTGGCACCTGCCTGGAACACCCTCCCACCCTTCCTCCAAAGCTTGCTGCCTAGTCCCGCTCACTTAATGAGGCCATGTCTGTCAGTCCACACTGCTGCCCATCTGGGGTTTTTTTGTTTTAATTTTTGACCGCATTGCACAGCATGCAGGATCTTAGTTCCCCAACCAGGAATCGAACCCACACCCCCTGAAGTGGAAGCACAGGATCTTAACCGCTGGACCGCCAGGGAAGTCCCCAACTGCTGCCCGTCTTAAGTGGGTTCCTCTGACACCACACCATGTGGCCCTAAGCTGCAGTGTGGTAACTTGAGTGCGTTTTGCAGTTAAGTTTAAACCCCAGCTCTCTAGTTGTGTAAACGTGGGGAAGTTATTTAACCACTCTGAGCCTTCGTTTCATTTGCAAAATGGGAATATCAAATACACCAAAGGATTATAAAAAGAGGTGAAATGAGACCATAGTGGGCAGCCAAATTAACAACAGTCACTAGAATATAAGCTTGATAAGGGTGCGGATTTTTGTGTACCTTGTATGCTGATGTACCTTGAGGCCTGAACATGACACACATTCAATAAATACTTGGTAAATTATATGACTGAAAGAATGAACAAACAACAATGTACTTACTCATCTGATCTAATCTATTCATGAACTTTTGATGTAGGCATGATTATTTTTCCCCTTTTATAGAGGAAGAAACTGAGGCCTTGCACAGGCAGGAAGTAACAGAGCCGGGATCAGAACGTAGGCAGTCTGGCTCCAGGACACAGGGTGGGGTCCTCTGCTGTGACTGTCCCTTTCCTAATTAGACTCACCTTCAAAAAAAGTTGTATCAGAATTGGTCTGTTTCTCTGGCCTGCTTCCCACCGCACCAGGCACCCAGTAATCACCCAAACTTGGCTGGCAAAAGCCAAGAACACGAGACTCTACACTTTGCATTAAGCCAGGTACCCCACGAGAGGGTCTCAGGGAGTGCGAGGCTAAGGTGTGGTCTTACCTTGCCCTTGAACAGGATCACTGGGCAGACAAAACGTCCTCTGCACCTGGCCGTCTTGCTGCGGTTGACGAGGTCCTGCAACTTGCTCACCTGTACGGTGCTCTGAAACCTAAAAACGGGCAAGAGAGGTAGGTCAGTCTGCTTCCGCGTGAGTACTGTGTGCCCCATACTAGGGTTCTGTGTGTGTGAATATTCATTCCAAATTTAATAAATGCTCAGATTCCTAAATTCTAGATCATGGACATTCTAAGCTTTTCAAGAAAAGAAAAAAATGCTATATTATAGATAATAAAATGGAAGTCATCCTGATTTCAAAACCTTTAAGATTAAAAAAAAAAAGCTACTCTGAAGACATGGTATTTAAAATACAGAAACATATATAGCAAACTGAACGTTGATTATATCTAGGGGGTTCAGTATCTTACTCCAAAAGTAAGACAATACGTGTGCTGGGGACCCTCAGGAAATCATGGGGCCATTCTTGTCATCTTTCAGAGTGCAGGATAAGATGAAGGTTCACATTTCACACGGCTATGAGCCTCTGATACCTCCCCAAAGTTCCAGCTACCTCTAACAGTCCAAAAAGCCAACAGGGGAGGGAATGCTGGAGCAAAGGTAGTGAAAGAGAAGCTATTTGTGGCCTTGAGAAGCACCGTAGTTAATGCACTGGGTTTAATAAGGGAGCTTCTAGAAGATGAAAAAAACACATTTAGAAATGAGCTTAAGCAACTCACACATATTAAATCAGGTTAAATCAGCTGACCCCTAAAATAAGGGTCTACTCTCATAGCTTCACCCATTGATCCTTTTTTTCTTTTCTTCTTTTAAAATTTCTTGGCCGTGCTGAAAGGCATGCAGGATCTTAGTTCCCTGACCAGGGTTTGAACCCGTGCCCCCTGCAGTGGAAGTGCAGAGTCTTAACCACGGGACCACCAGGGAAGTCCCCACCCGTAGATTCTTAACAAAAGACTCCACAGCAGCCAGTCAGAGCTTCTGGTTGCAAGAGGAACAGGAGGCAGGAAAGTTCAAGAGTGGGAAGCTACCCCCGCCATGCAGAGTAATGCAGGGTGACAGAAGAGAAGGGAGGGAAGACACTCAAGTGCCCTCCTTACAAGGGCTGAGCTTCCAGGCCGAGTCCAAGAGGGCGTTCATTCCTTCTACATCCTAGTCGTGCTAGCACTCCCGTGTCACTGCACAGCATGTGCACACAAATAATTGTCTCAGAATGAGTAAGTTCACCAACTCCTATACATCTGTGGTACCCTTTTAAGCATATCTGGATGCTGCTGGCACCAATAAAAATACAGTCTTTTAAAAACACTGCTGATTTCTTAGTAGCCTTCATAGATATATTCTCAAACCAGTTACTAATAAAATAACTACTATCAAGTGAAGATGTGAAATTGAAGTTAAACAGCGGTCTTCAAATAAAAACCTGGACCAAGAGTTTGGTGATCATGGAAAGAGAACAGGGGATAAAATAAGAGGACTTATACTTCCTATGGTGTATTTTTCTGTAAGGTCTGATTTAAGATTTTTTTTCATTTTTATTAGACATTTTGTTTTAAATCACAGAATTATTACATCCTTACCATAACCAATTCAAACAACAAAGAAGTGACTACATGTTATTTTTACGATCAAGATTTTTTTCCTTTTTTTGATGGAAGGTGGAAGGCTGGGGTGCCTCTTCAAGGTGCCCGTAGGATGGCACAGGCCAACCAGCCAGGTCCTAGAAAAAACATGGCTCACTGAAAACTAAGTTCTGCCACCTTCCCCTCACTCAGGTTCTCTATGAAATAAAAAGGCACCTCAGGGTTTCCCTGGTGGCACAGTGGTTAAGAATCCGCCTGCCAATGCAGGGCACACGGGTTAGAGCCCTGGTCCGGGAAGATCCCACGTGCCGCGGAGCAACTAAGCCCGTGTGCCACAACTACTGAGCCCACATGCCACAACTACTGAGTCCATGCACCTAGGGACCATGCTCCGCAATAAGAGAAGCCACCGCAATGAGAAGCCCATGCACAGGAACAAAGACCCAATGCAGCCAAAACGTTAAAAAAAAAAAGGCACCTCAGAATGAAGCAATGGCCTAATTAAACTCAGATGCCAAGATAATATAAAACTGAGCACACACAGTACTGCTCACAGTAGTCTCCCTCCCACCTTTTGGTGGCCTCCGTCCATTTGCACAGATGTGGTCAGCACCATCTGTTTTAACTGACTCTCACGGAGCTCACTCCAGCAGCTCTAAAAGCCTTGAAACTGCATATGATTCTCCCAGGCTGAATCCTTCCATTCAGTAAACTCTCCACAAAACTGAGGGAGAGAATATGCCAGCATTTCCCTCTTAGAGGCTCTGGGCAGTCTTATCATGTGAAGGAAGGCACCTTTTTCTTGTTAGGCTAGCTGGTGCTTTATTTTCCTGGGTCCCCTACTCAAAGAACCAATTCAGTTTCTGTTCTCAGTGGTTCCTGTTTTTATTTTTATCTCTTGGCCTCAGAATCTTTCCCTTACTGTGCTAAGCACTGGGCTGTGTCAGGCACCTGATACTCATATTTGAATGAATGAAAGTGAGCTTGTGTATTTATGTCTGTCTTGTGGGACTGAGCCCTTAACCTGTGGGATCTAATGTTATCTGTAAAACACAAGGCTGGCGTCTGAAAGTTGGTGGAATGGGAGAACAACCCCCCCCACCCTACGCTCACACACGAGTTGGAATTAGCAAGTGCAGAACTTTAACCACTGTCTCCCAATGCTTCACCTGTACTTGCCCTAATTCTGGCCTTTGTTACACTGTCATTGCTCATTGATTGGTCTGTGTTACCCACCAGATCTAAAGGTAGGGACTTCATCTCTCTGGTAGGGCCTGCAACTAGACCCCTGGGGTCTGCCTCATGGCAGCAGTTTGCCTCGTTGACAAACTCATGTCTTCGTCGTTCAGAGATCCCCATCCAGGCTTCTAGTCCCAGATACGGGCTCAACTGGGGAGGTGGGTTAAGAGGACCAAACCACTTCCCGAATCCAGTTCTACCCTGTGTAACTCAGTCTAATTAGTGTCATATTAACACCAAGTCCAGGCATGTGTAAAGAAGCAAAAAGTTCTACTTCTTCCCACCTGAACATGCACATACTCCCTTCTCTTTAACAGGCATCGCCCACTCAGTATCACTTCGAGGCCTTGCAAGAAGTGAAAAGTAAAAACAAAGTCCACGGGACTTCCCTGGTGGCGGAGTGGGTAAGACTCCATGCTCCCAACGCAGGGGGCCTGGGTTCGATCCCTGGTCAGTGAACTAGATCCCACATGCGTGCCACAACTAAGAGTTCACAAGCCACAACTAAGGAGCCCGCCTGCCGCAACTAAGGAGCCCACGTGCCGCGACTAAGACCCGGCACAACCAAATAATAAATAAAAACAAACAGGGCTGCCCTGGTGGCGCAGTGGTTGAGAGTCCGCCTGCCGATGCAGGGGACACGGGTTCGTGCCCCAGTCCGGGAAGATCCCACATGCCGCGGAGCGGCTGGGCCCGTGAGCCATGGCCGCTGAGCCCGTGAGCCATGGCCGCTGAGCCTGTGCGTCTGGAGCCTGTGCTCCGCAACGGGAGAGGCCACAACAGTGAGAGGCCCGCGTACCGCCAAAAAAACAAAAAACAAACAAACAAACAAAAACAAACTCCACAACTCCTCTAGGGTTAGGGATATACTGCAGTGGCCCTAGCCTGGGCGGCTAGACCCTGCTAGGCAAGATGGGAGTGCCATGGTGGTGACAGAAAGAAGAGGCAGTCATACAAGTGCTCTGATCTACATTCAATTCCTTTTCCCAATACATTCTTTTTTCTCAGTGCACCCCACCACGACCTCATTACAGGGCACACTTATAGATCTCCCATTTTACTCCTCCGCTTGAAAGGCTTCTCTGGCTCCCTGCGGTTCCCAGGCTATAGCAAAGGTGAGACTCATCTAGGGAGCTCTCTGAGGCACAGATTCTGGAAACTGTGATTCAGGGACCCTGGAATCTGTGATTTCAATGACTGCTCAGGGGGTACTAGCCCAATAACCACTAACACCCACAAGTCCACATGCCTGATGATCAAGACCATATACAATTGTAAAGCAATTATACTCCAATAAAGATGTTAAAAAAAAAAAAAAAAAAGACCATATACAAGCTGGTCCCTAACAAAGGACATTTCAGGGACACCCCTACTCATCCTTCCAAATCCAGCTGAAAGGTCTCCCGAAACACACACCGGGCAGAATCCACCCGTTCTCCCCAGTTCGTCTACAGCAGTGCTTCTCAAACCTCCATGTGCGTACGAATCACTGGGCCATCTTGTTATGCTGTGATTTTGATTCAGTGGCTCTGGAGTCCAAGACTCAGAATCTCTAGCCGTTCCTGGGTGCGCTGATGGGCGCACTGTGAGCAGTGATGGCCCGCTGCACTTTGCAGCACGACTCTACCATAGCACTCATCATCACAGTGCTTCCACGGGGCCAGGCTTTCATGGATATTGTTGGCAACAGCTTCTGGAATTCCCTTAAAATCAACAGCAAGCAGGGCGCCTAGGGGAACAAACTTTGAGATCAACAGAAAGCACTTCCTAGAGCATCAGTGATTATTTATCAGTGTCAAACAACTGCTACCATTTACTGACTGCCTATGGGCTGCATCCTGTGCTGGGTGCTCTGTGTCTGCTCTGGTGTGAACTGTTACCACACGCAAAGCACTCGGGCCTTGGGAGGCCCTCAATAAATGGTAGCTCTTATTTCTAATTCTTACAGCACACACGTCAGGCTTGGAATAACCCTGTTTATCGGCAGGAACTGCAAAAGCCACTTTTCTAAATAGAGGTAGAAACTGATGAGGAAACTAAGAGACAAAGAGGTTCAGTACCTTGCCCAAGTTAGTTACACAGCCAGCAAGCAGGGCAGCCAGCACGTACGCTGACCTCAGGCTCTTAATCTCTACATACGGTAAGTGCCCTTCCACATGTTGACAAAGCATACCTCCCACTTGCTCTCTTAAAAAAAAAGAAAAAAACAGAACAGAAAACACTGAGGTTCAGAGAGGTGAGCTGTGAAGTCAGCTGTCTCAGGACAATGAGCTATAGGGTAGGAGTAAAACAGGAGGCCAGGGCTGTGACTCCCAACCCCTCCTTCTACGCTGTGCTACTCTGCCAATCTAAGATGTGAAACCCTGAAGAAAACAAAGATGCCAATGAGGCTTGACACCTGGGAAAAGTGAGCCTGCCCCACCCAGCTGCAGACTTTCCTAACCCCGGGGATGAGCTGTCAAGGCCTTCCCAGATGGGCACGCTTTGGTTACATGATGCTCACGTGTCTTTCTCCTTCTCAGAACTCTCATACTCCAGGAACACGATGTGCTGGGGGTAGTGGCCGCAGATATCCCCATTCACATTTTGGATCACGCTGTAACAGTAGTCTCGGCCAAACAGCTCCAGACACCTCTTCTCAATGCGCTCAACCTGCACAGAGGAGGAGATCTGAGCATAAAGAAGATTCTGGCGTTCTGAGAATTAGGCGGTTCCTGACCTGGAGAGGTCTCTGGGAATGACAATGTGCCTCTGTGATTATAATTCAATACCAGGAAAAGACATCTTGCTAGATCACAGCCCCTAAACGTGTGGTTCATGAACCCACATGGTAAACTCCGGGAGAGACTCTGAACCCCTCAATGTAGTGGTGAAACTGTGTATGATAAGCATTTGAAGAGAGGTTGACATCTTTCATTAGATTCTCAAAGGGGTCCACAATCCATAAAATATTAAGAACCCCTGCTCTAAGTTACTTTATTTTATTTTTAATTATTTATTTATTTTATTTTTGGCTGCATTGGGTCTTTGCTGGAGCACACGGGCTTTCTCTAGCTGCGGCAAGCAGGGGCTATTCTTTGTTGCAGTGCGCGGGCTTCTCATTGTGGTGGCTGCTCTTGTTGCACAGCATGGGCTTCAGTAGTTGTGGCTCGCGGGCTCTAGAGTGCAGGCTCAGTAGTTGTGGCACACGGGCTTAGTTGCTCCACGGCACGTGGGATCTTCCCGGACCAGGGCTCGAACCCCTGTCCCCTGCATTGGCAGGCAGATTCTTAACCACTGCGCCACCAGGGAAGTCCCTCTCTAGGTTACTTTAACCGACACTAATCCATTATCTTCCTTTGGCTCCAGATTCTTCCCCATTCTCCAGCCACAGACCAGTACCTAGAAGCTCTAGTTAGTGTAATGAGTAAAAGATGCAGACAAAGCTGTCTCCTTACACGCAATTTGCTTATGAAATAGAAGGAACACCTCCCTTAAAATTGCTCTTGTTTTGCTCAGTTCAGGGAAAGACCCACCAGAAGAACGACATAAAACCTGTAACATCTCAACAAGTCTGCAAAAGATCAGAAGTTTAGGACCAGGTGGAGTGAGTCAAGTATAACTTTTTACAACCCTAATCTTCAGGGGTGTGTAAGAAGGAAGGGGGGCCCAGCAAAACTGACCCTCTAGCCACCCAAAAGACCAACGTGGAGGGAAAAACTCACAAGAATTAGAAATCCTCAAATTTCAAGGGGCATGAGTATCATTAAGAAGCCTATTAGAAAATACAAATTCCAGATTCCCACCCTCAGAAATTCTAACTCAGTAGGACTGGGTGGGATCAAGGAACCTTTATTTTTAACAAACACCCCAGATGATGATGAAACAGGTGGTCCTCAGGCTAAGCTCTGAAAAATACTCGGTCATTTGGAGAGTGGGGGAGACCCATCATTACGAAGTCTTCCCTGCATTACTTCAGACTAGCAGATGCCAAGTTCAGTAAGTCCTAGCATAGGTAACCCCTGGAGCCAAACCAGAGTTTCATGGCCTGGGAGGGAACAGAATTCCATTGGAAAACCTGATGCTAAACCTGCCAAAACCACGTGGGGGATGAAAGATGGCAGGGTCGGCAAGATTCCCATCAGACTGTCAGGCAATGCCTAAGATGGGAATGGCCTGACCAGACTGGAAGCCTTCCAGGTCTGGCAATAAGGAGCCTGAAGGGAATCCCAAAAGTAGAAAAAAAGAGAAACTAAGACTTGCTTTTGACAAAGGAACAGAGGGAGTATGAGTTGCCTTCCTGCTTTATGGGGGAAGGAAAGGGATGGGCCTAATTCTAAAGTCATGCTGAGACTATACAAGGGAGCAACACACTCAGTTTATCTCTTGGCTCCATTCTGCCCCACCCCTCCAGCCCCTTCACTCTGATCTCTGACCTGGATAAATCCTCTACACTTCAAAAAATCTAGACATGAGGGTTTTTGTCCCCATACCTAACGCATGGGAATAACCCTCCTCAGCGCCTCTTCTCTAATCTCTGAACAAGGCCACTCAGCGCTAATCTCTGACCTCCACACCCTTTTGTCTCAAACCAAAACGTCGTCCTTCCTTGGCTTGGCTCGTTCTGAGCCCAGTTCCTCCTTTTCGGTTTTTAAACCCAACCCTTACTCTCCGGGTCCAGACACTGGGCACTTCCCTCTCTCTCTGTCCTATGACCCCTGACCTCAGCAACGTCGCAAACCAGGGACCTTCTCTTTCTGCTCATCGCGCCTCCGTACTCACCTTAGAGCCTCCCGTCCCGCTGCAGTCCTTGGCCCGGTACTGAGTCCGGGAGAACTCCTCCAGCAGCTCCCCGAGCCCCGGCTCCTGCGGCTGTGGGGTGCCTGAAGAAGCCGAGGACCCCGCCGAGGCGGCGGCGGCTGCCCGAGCGCCGGCCATGGCCCAGCCCCGCGTCCCTATCAGCGCCCTGCGTCGCCCTCAGCGCGGGCCAGCCCGGCCCATGGCACCTGGAGGCACCGACTCCGAGCCCTGAACCTCCGGAGCCGCCTCAGCCGCCTCCTTCGCTTTCCACTTCCGGCCCCGCCCCACCCAGCCGGATGTTTACTCCAGAGCTGGCCAGTCGGAGCCCAGGACTCGCGCCCTGCCCCACGATTACCTGCCCACTCCCGACGCGGAGCGGTCCAAGTGGTCTCCGGAGAGGGGACCGCGGCCGCTCTCAGAAACCTCGTGCTCCGCCCCACCGGGTTTCCCCTGGGAAGCCAGGCTAAACCATTGGGGCTGCGGGGGGGTACGCGCGGGACTAGGAGGAAGGAACCACGGGAAAGAACCAGCCGAAGAGTGGAATAAACCATTATTAACAGGGAGAGGAGGCGGGAACTCTCGGAGGCACCTAATTAGTGTTGGCAACCATAGTAATGACAATAAATAATAATAAAACAGCATTTCGTAAGGCACTTTGCTTGCGTTGCTGCTTACAGCCGTCCCTCTGATTATAGTGCTGCAATAGTCAACCCGCTTTATTGAAGTAACCGCGGGTCATGACTGGCTCGAAATTCTGTGAGTAGAAAGCCCCATGTTATTTTTCTTTTTTTCTTAATGGAGTATGTCAAACATTCACAGAAATGGAGACAATAGTATAATGAACCCTCATGTGTCCATTAGCTTGTTTCAATAATCATCAACATACACCAATCTATCTTGTTTCATCAATCTTTGCCCCATCCAATAGTATTATTTTAAAGCACATCTCATTATTTAACCTGTGAATACTTCAGTATTAATCTTCTAACAGATTAGTACTGTTAAAAAATGATTAAGGAAGAGAATTTAGGTGTTAAACATACTTTAACACTTCATGAAGCCACCACTGTTTGTTCCCAAGGGTCCAAAGAACTGCAACACGGGACTGAAGGCAGGACACTTTCATAGGATAAAGAATAAGGAACAAGGAAGAAATGGGAATTCCCTGGCGGTCCATTGGTTAGGACTCCTCTGCACTTTCACTGCTGAGGACCTAGGTTCAGTCCCTGGTCAGGGAACTAAGATCCCTGCAAGCCACCTGGCGGCCAAAAAAAAAAAAAAAAAAAAACGAACATGGAAGAGAAAAATAGAAAATGAATAAAGAACAAGAAAGTAATTATAAAGCCCAGAGTTTGGGGATTGGCTGACTAGATATACTGTGTTTCTGGTCAAGCAGAACATTTACAGAGATACCAAAGTTACTAAGTTTTGCTCCCTTGCTGTGGCACTCTGGGCAGGAGTGGCTCCATCTTTGGCCTAGAAATTTATTTCAGTAATTCTCCCTTTTCTCATCCTCTTGACCATTCAAGAGGTTTGGTCAAAAATATCAGTACTAACATGACCCTCAGTCACCATTGCCTCTTCTGCTCTCAGTGTAGCATTCACAAGAGGTGATGTCAGGCTTGTATTCTTGGCCCTGGTTCCGTTCTTCTGTTCTCTTTTGTCACTTCAGTCAGAGAGAGACCATGTGTTGGCTGGTCAGTGGCTGCCCACATGCCTTTAAAACTTTTGAGAGAACCCAGCTTATCAGGGAGAGAGTAATAATTACTAGCAACAAAACAATGTCCATGGTTTGGAGAGTACTCCTAAGCCAGGGTCCCCATGATCCAAACCAGCTAGAAAACTGGGGACACTGCTTTAAGCCAGTTGGCCTGTTTATGTATTTCATGTAACTATGTCTCCCCACCCCAGAAATGTTTATGCAGTGCGCTTGTTCCGTTGAAATCGAGGTGTTATAAATCAGGGAGAAGTTTGTGACGGGAAGAAAGAACTACAGGATCACCAGCGTCCAAGCCAGTCCAACAGTTAGTTTACCTTTCTCTGCAATGGTCTGAGGTAGGTGAACAGTTATCTTTCCAGGCTAGAGCAAGCCAAAAGGTGGAGAAGAGAACAATAAAGACCTTCATGATGTAAGAATTAGGAAAAGGATGGTCAGAGAAGGAAGAATGGAAGGAAATGCTCTTAATCTGACTTCTTGGGAGGAAACAGTCTACCTCACTGTTGCCTAGTTCTCTTCCTAGTCAATTGGATTTTGAGGTCTTTGGCATTTAAACAGGGCCAGATGTCAGGTGGGGTCTTCTTCAGTTGTGAAACATGTACCCAAATTTTTTAATTTGTTTGTGTTAAATTTGGCTCTTTTATTTTGCTATATATTTTTATTTATTTATTTATTTATTTATTTATTTATTTGGCTGTGCCGGGTCTCCGTTGTGGCACATGGGATCTTTGCTGTTGCGTGCAGGATCTTCGTTGCAGTATGCAGTATCTTCTAGTTGCAGCATGCGAACTCCTAGTTGTGCAATGTGGGATCTAGTTCCCGGACCAGGGATCGAACCTGGGCCCCCTGCAATGGGAGCACATAGTCGTAGACCCTGGACCACAAGGGAAGTCCCTGTACCCACATTTTCACACCTTGTAATTCGACACTGATGTTAGTGGTCAAGAACACTTGGTAGGGTCCTTTCCAGGAATCTCACTTTTGCAAAAGCATCAAAGTAAAACAATAATTGTCAGTAAATGACAACGAACTTTAAAATGCCCATGGTTGGAGATCTGATGAGAGTTCATTATAATGGAAATTGACAAGGAAATTTGGTTATTTCTGTGACACCCAACATTTTTAAGACAATAACTAGGAATCTGGGAAGCTGAGGCCCATTGGGTAGCTAGCAGGGCACAGGACTGAGCTGAAAAGCCATACTTCCCTGTTAACATCTTGTGCTCGTGCCGAGGGGGCAATGGTGGCTTCCTGTATCCTCCTGCACACTGGACGAAGATGTCCCTGATTGGACTGGGCACCTGGAAGAGCGAGCCTGGCCAGGTAAAAGCAGTTATTAAGTATGTCTTGAGTATAGGCTACCGCCACATTGACTGTGCTATCTACGACAACGAGACTGAGATTGGGGAAGCCCTGAAGGAGGATGCGGGATCTGGCAAGTTGGTGCCTCAGGAGGAGCTGTTTGTGACTTCCAAGCTGTGGAACACGAATCACCACCCTGAGGATGTGGAGCCTGACCTCCGGAAGACACTCGCTGACCCCCAGCTGGAGTATTTGGACCTGTACCTGATGCACTGGCCTTATGCCTTTGAGCGGGAGACAACCCCTTTCCTAAGAATGCTGATGGGACTATACGCTATGACTCCACCCACTACAAGGAGACTTGGAAGGCTCTGGAGGCACCGGTGGCTAAGGGGTTGGTGAGGGCACTGGGCCTGTCCAACTTCAGCAGTCAGCAGATCAATGATGTGCTCAGTGTGGCCTCGGTGCGCCCAGCTGTCCTGCAGGTGGAATGCCACCCATACCTGGCTCAGAATGAGCTGATTGCCCACTGCCAAGCACGCGGCCTGGAGGTGACTGCTTATAGCCCTCTGGGCTCCTCTGAGCGTGCTTGGCGTGATCCTGATGAGCCTGTCCTGCTTGAGGAGCCAGTGGTCCTGGCACTGGCTGAAAATCATGGCCGGTCTCCAGCTCAGATCTTGCTCAGGTGGCAGGTCCAGCAGAAAGTGAGCTGCATCCCCAAGAGTGTCACACCTTCCCATATCCTTCAGAACATCCAGGTGTTTGACTTTACCTTTAGCGTGGAGGAGATGAAGCAGCTGGATGCCCTGAATAAAAATTTGCCATTCATCATGCCCATGCTTACGGTGGATGGGAAGAGGGTCCCGAGAGATGCAGGTCACCCCCTTCAATGACCCATACTGAGACCACAGCTTCCTGGCTTCCTTTTCATCTCTCCAGCTATAACGTCCTGCCATCCCCAGAAAGGAGTTAATAAAGCCATTGGAGTATCCATCCAAAAAAAAAAGACGGTAACTAGGATTATAACTTGTAACATTATACCATGCATATCAGATTTTTAGGAATTTTATATAAGTTCTGGAACACTTATGTTAATAACATACCCACACAAAGATAAGCTAAAGTTAAACATCACTTCTTATTTGGCAATGTTTTCTTTGTAATTTAACATATCAAATAAGCCTAATTAGCTTCACATTTCTCTTTTTATAAGGAGAGAGAACAAATATACTAGGGGCCCTTTGGAAAATCCCAAAGTTGGCCACAGGTCAAAAAAAACTTCATTTAGAATTTGATTTTGGGGGGTTCCCTGGTGGCGCAGTGGTTAAGAATCCACCTGCCAATGAAGGGGACACAGGTTTGAGCCCTGGTCCCACATGCTGCGGAGCAAGTAAGCCCGTGAGCCACAACTACTGAGCCTGCGCTCTAAAGCCCATGAGTCACAACTACTGAGCCACGTGTCACAACTGCTGAAGCCCACGTGCCTAGAGCCCGTGCTCTGCCACAAAGAGAAGCCACCGCAATGCAAAGCCCGCGCACCACAAAGAAGAGTAGCCCCTGCTCACAGCAACTAGAGAAAGCCTGCACGCAGCAACGAAGACCCAACACAGCCAAAAATAGATAAATAAAATTTTTTAAAATTGGATATATTAAAAAAAGAAAGAATTTGATTTGGGGGAAGTTTGTCAAAAATATCCATTTAAGGGACTTCCCTGGTGGCCCAGTGGGTAGGTAAGACTCTGCGCTCCCAATGCAGGCGGCCCGGGTTTGATCCCTGGTCAGGGAACTAGATCTCGCATGCATGCCACAACTAAGAGCCTGCGTGCAGCAACTAAGACCCAGAACAGCCAAAATAAATAAATAAGTAAATAAATATTTTTAAAAAATATCCATTTAACCAAAGTGACAAGTAAAGACTTCAAAGGCAAGTACAGAAGGTTATATAGTTGTAAAAACCCCAAACCCTTAGCTTTTTTAAGATTCAGGGTTTTCTATTCGCAGATTAAATGTCTTTAAAAATATGACTAGGCTTTTGAGAAAAAAATAAAACTGAAAATCTTGAAAACCTCGACATATCAGAAGTGTTTATTTTTTGGAATTGTTACCGAGTCCAACCTCGCTCTGCTCACCGCGCAACAGGGCAATGAATCGCAGACGAGGTGTTGAGGCAGGGAATACGACTTTATCAGGAAAGCCGGCAGATGGAGAAGATGGCAGACTAGTGTCTCTGAGAAATCATCTTATCAGGGTTTGGATGCCAGTTTCTTTTATAGAATCAGAGAGGGAGAGGCGGAGAGGAAGTAAAGTAAAAGGGCCATCAGTCTTGCAAAACATCTCCTGGAATGACCAGCCTCAGTGAGAGGATTTTTTTTTTTTTTCTTGCAGCCATTCACAGGTGGGCAGGGTTCCCTGAGGCAGGCCATTTTGTATGATTGTAATAACAAAAGCAACGCAAAGGAAAGGTTAAAGAAACAGATCCAACATGGAGTCCAATTTAGCTCTTCCCTGTTACAATTTCCCACTGTCAATGTCCATTCTACAATCTTGTGGAAAAAGGGGTGACAAAGTTCTAACTGCTCGGTCAGATGGATCTTTCTGGGAGTGTCCGCAATCGGTGTCAGTGTTCCAGATGCTGAGATTTGTCTTTTGTTCCGCTTTGGAAGTGTCTACTTGACACCTGTAGACTTACAAATATTCACAACCTAAAAGTTGAGAGTTGTCAGGAATTTTGAGGGCTTCAAGCCCAGGAGGCTGCATCTCAAGTTAAGAAATTTAGCATTTTTCTATGTATGGGAAGATGCTAGACTCTGGGCTCACTGAAATAATTTCTTTGATATGCACCACAGCCCAGATGGGGCCTGTATCCTGTATTTTCACATCCTGCGTTTCCTCAGGGCTCACCATAGGGAGTGGCTGCAGTCTGATGGCTGCTAGATGGCAGGTATTCTTCTTCTTCCTGAGTTTCCTCAGTGTTCACTGGCTCACACTGGGGGGCTGCAATCGCTGATGATTGATCCTCTCCTCTTGGTCAGGAATTTGACCAATATTTGGGAGACATTTCACGATCAAATTTTGTCCCATGGTGCTGGGAGGCTCATCCCAGATCAGGCGAAAATTCTTGATATGCCACTCCAGGTGCTAATTTTTGTATTAGGCCCTATTGATAATTAAAGATTCTCTGGATCCTCTAATTATGATCCAGGAGACATTTTCCCTTGTTGCTTCTTCCCATACCTAGAATCACATTATTAAAGTTATTTTTATGGTATAAAAGTGATCTATTTCCTTAAGATGTTTAGCCATAGACGTTTTGTTGGAGGCCTGGTTACACACTGGGTACTGCAAGAGACAACAATCTTATAAAATAGGATATAAGTAACAGCTAGTAACATTGACAAAGACATACTGCAGCAGGGAGACACAAAGCACAAACAATTTGGAAATAAAGAACAAATTAAAACAATGATTAGCATAATATCAAGTCCATAGGAGAACCAGCTGGAGACAACAAATTCTGTCAGGATCAGGTAGAGAGAAAAAGATAAATGTTTCATCTTTGTTTAAAAAGGCATACTTTATCAACTTGTTGTAGGTCATAGCATAAGGTTATAGCATAAAAGTTTTTTCCTAAAAACAAAGATTAAAGTCAATATATTTCCTAAAGGCACAAAGTTATAAATCATATTTACCAGTTCACTCAGTCCCATGTAATTAATTCCCATTGATCTGGATGATATAATCATGTTTCCCATTAGTTTTGTCATTTGTTACCCAGTCCAGTGATATTATCTAAAGGCTATAAGAAACTTATATTTGTTCAAAAGTTCCTTTTTATCAGCCTTCTTGAAAAATCTTCATTTTGTAAAAGCATCAGGACAAAAAACAAAATAGCATGGTTAAAAATTTGAGTACAATGCAATTAGCAGGATTCTTGGATATAACATTTTAGAATAACTAGTATTATGATTGTTAACATATCAGGACATACCAGATGTTAGGGATTCCATATAAATTTTGGAATATCTATATAAATGACATTTATCCATACACTATAATCTAAGGTTCATCTCCAATCACTTTACGATGTTTCTGAAGTAACTTAACATACCAAATAAACTTAGTTTGACATCTCTCTCTGAGATGTCTCAGAGATGTTCTTTCGAAGTATCCAGAGTCAGCTGGAGGCTAAAAAGCTTTAGTCAGATTTGGATATTTGGGAAGTTTGTTAAAAATATCAAAAAGGTTTTACAACACAACAGGATGTAGGTCACTGTGAAACAGTGCCTATTCATTTAACCAAGTCACAAAATGATGAAACAAAAACAAATACGGAGCACCTAAGGGCACAGAAACTCATTTAATCTGTTATCAAAAGGAGCAGTCTAACAGAGAGGGAGATCAAATTTCAGTCTTGTATTAGCTTACTTAACGAAATCCATTTACTTATTTAACTTCAATCTAAATTCAGTTAATCCTGACCATGTACAAAACTTTCTTAGTAAAATGTAATTCCATTCCTTGTAACTTCTTAACTGAAAACACACATTCTACCATACTGAAATGTTTTATTATTTTCAGTAGCTTTAATTCTATATTTAAATTAGAATCTCCGACTCTTAAAAACCTTAATTTCTAGGGACAATCAAGAGGCAAGTAATACTTACCAAATCTGGAGAAACTATTTTAGATGATTTTTAGAACATAATTATTCTTAGAGTTTACCTAAAAGCTCTTATCTCATTTATATTTACTTTAAAGTTTCATCATATCAAGTTATTTTTCTTGCTGACAAATTTGCAACAGATATAACAAGATTTCATTTAGCTTCTATTAAACCTAGGTGCAGTGAAAGTACTATACTTAATGTTGATGGCTCCAAAGACATGTCTATATTAATTAGAGCAACAAACTTAAACATTAATACCAGGTATTAATTTAATACTAAATATTTCCTGGTTCACGTGAAACTGAAACTCATTTACCTTAATTTCTCTTGTATTTATAATTGTTTGGTTTGTAAGGGCTTACGTTTCTTTAAGCCAATTAAATAAGGCTCATTTACAGATTAACCTCAGCAATGTTATCCAAGACAAAAATACATACAAACATACAAACAGAGAGACATCATAGTTCTCATTTCAAAATTTCAGCCCTGAGTCAGGTACAGTAGTGTAAAACCCATCAGTTTACAAAAGAGGTTGGATTAAAGTTGGGTTTCTGGCAAATGGAACAAATCAAGCTCATTTGTCTAGATGGCTAAACCCTTTCTACTAATATTTATGGTAAACAAGTCAAGTTCTAAATTACTGTACCCTCTTTTACAAAATTTGCATTTTAAAAAGATGGCAGAGATAAGGGTTTCTGAGAAGACCAGGTAGGACATTTGTATCTCAAAGGTACAGGCAAGTTTCTCCTAGGATGACTTTGTTTCCCCTTTGTTTAATATTTACAAGTCTCTTAAGATTACTCATATTTATTAGAAAATCAATCAACTTGTTCCCCACTGTCAATGTTACCGGGGACTCCTGTGGGGAAATCAGGGTCTGATGCCTCAAGTCCAAGGGATTCCCCTGGCCTCTTACAGGATATTAGGGCAAGGGAAATTGCCCTGCTGCAGAAGTGCCTCCCAGTCCAAATTGGGTGCCCTGTAGGGTCTTAGATGGTGATACTAAACCAGGTCGCTGTGCCCCGGGTGTTACCACAGAAACTTCTATTTGATTCCAATGGGTAGGGGAAACAGGAGGCAGTGAATATGTTGGCAGCATGGGGGTGGGGACATTTGGAACAACTGCCAGTGTAGCCTGCTCGGTCACTGGGGGAGCTGGGTAGGCTGGGGTGGGGGCTAAGTTTTGAAATAACATGTCCCCACTCTCATTTTCTCCCTCTCCCCCTTGGGTTTCCTTTCAGATCACAGCACTATAAGGTGGCAGTCCTATGACTCCTTTTCCTCCTGATGCAATAGCATAAATGCTCCTATATATGGAATCTCATCTCTTTTCCCTGCTCTTTTGCAGAACATTTCGATCTGCGAGATTATATAATAATTGAGTGAGCCATTCAGGGGCCATCGTTCTTCTGATCCTAACATATATTGGGTTCATACCCTATTACAGTAGTATATCATGTCTCTCTTAGTCATAGGCTCCCGGCTATGTTTTGCCCATTTATCTAATATATGCCCCAAAGGGTTTTCCTTCGGGATAGGTGAAGTATTTCCCATTTTTATCAGTTTGACTACACCAAAACACAAAAGACACAGACAAATTCCAACACAAAAGGCACAAATTCTAGCATCAATGCACACAAAACCAAAACAAAACCAAGAGCAAAACCAACGAACTAGTTCCCAGATCAGGTAGACTTACCCTACAAAACCAACGAACTAGTTCCCAGTGAACCCGCTCCCAGAATCAGGTAGAGTCCAACAACAATTCCCCCCCTCCAACAGGGAACCCCAACCACACTGGCTTGTACCGTAAAGGAAAAGCCCAGATTGAGGGGGAATATGTTCCCAGCATGCACACCAGAGGAACTTAACCTTCAGAATTGAATGGAGTCTGTCGACTCGTAGTCCCAAATGGAACTGAAGTTCCCCAGATTGGCACTGAAGTTCCCAGATGGAACCGTCATTACCCAAATTGAAGTCTGTCGGTTCTTTGCTTCAGCTGCCAAGCACTGGGGTAGCCGGTGCCGCTTCAGGGAACTTTGAAGGGAAGATCCTCGGGACAAATGGTCCTGGCAGCTGCTAGGGCCTTGCCCCAATATTCCCTGACCGGGCCGGCTAGCCACGAGCTGCAAGTCTCCTGGCTGGCTCGCCAAATTTGTTACCGAGTCCAAGCTTTCTCTGCTTGCCACATGACAGGCCAACGAATCGGAGATGAGGTGCTGAGGCAAGGAATACAACTTTATTCGGAAAGAAGGCAGACTGAGAAGATGGCAGACTAGTGTCTCTGAAAAACCATTTTATCTGGGTCTGGATGCCAGTTTCTGTTATAGAATCAGAGAGGCAGAGGCAGTGAGGAAGTAAAGTAAAAAGGCAGAATAGAGAGGGAGAGGCAGTGTGGAAGTAAAGTAGAAGGGCCATCAGTCTTGCAAAACATCTCCTGGAATGACGAGCCTTGGTGAGGGGATGTGTTAGTTTCTTTTTTCTTGCAGCCATTCACAGGTGGGCAGGGTTCCCTGAGGCAGGCCATTATGTATGATTATAATAAAGAAAGCAATGAAGAGCAAAGGTTAAAGTCAAAGAAACAGATCCAACATGGAGTCCAATTTAACTCTTCCCTGTTACAGAATGACATATAATTTTAGAGTACTTTCTCTTCATCAAAAGCATAATCTAAAGTAATTGGTCTCTAATGCCTGTCATTCTTCAATATTTTTTCAGTGTTGTTAAAAATTTTCAGATTTAAGGATGATAACTCTAGTGACTAAAATGTTATAATCTAAGTGCACATTGCATAAATAAAGCTTAGCATTTGGCAATAAGTTAAATTTTTTGTACATTTGGGGAAAGGGGTGGATAGTGTAAATAATTTTCAATTATGACATGGAACAGGATGATGACTTTTTTGTGGTTTGATAAAGAAAATTTAGGTTTTATTTTAATAACTTCATTGAACTGTCAAGCAAATAGGAAAAATGAAAAAATGAAAAAGCCCTCTTGTAGCTGATAAGACAGTGCTGGTTTGGTTCAATCAGCAGTAGCCTCCATGTCTGATTTTATTTGAGCTCAATGAACAAAAATTTTCATTAAATGGGCTTCCCCGGTGGCACAGTGGTTGGGAGTCCACCTGCCGGTGCAGGGGACGCGGGTTCGTGCCCCAGTCTGGGAGGATCCCGCATGCCGCGGAGTGGCTGGGCCCGTGGGCCATGGCCGCTGGTCCTGCGCGTCTGAAGCCTGTGTTCTGCAGCAGGAGGGGCCGTGGCGGTGAGAGGCCCGCGTACTACAAAAAAAAAAAAATTCATTAAAAAAAAAGATTCAGGATTTTCTTAAGTAATCAAAAACCTGATAAAGGTAACACGAAGTACAGTAAATTATTTTGATAAGACACAAAATCTTCACTTTCCAGGCAGATTACTCAAAAGGCACCTTTTCTCACCAAAAAACACATCCTACATTCCTTACATAGAGAAGTTTCCTGTATTATTTCTAGTAGTTTTAATTATCTACATGTTTTAGAATTCTTAACCCTTAGAATCCTTAATTCCTATTTAAAACTAAGAAGTAAGCAATCTGTTACACTAGTATTTTGTGGATTGGTAAATTTATAAATACATTTCATAATTTCTGGAAGTATATATATATATATATATTTTGGCGGTATGCGGGCCTCTCACTGTTGTGGCCTCTCCCGTTGCAGAGCACAGGCTCCGGACGTGCAGGCTCAGTGGTCGTGGCTTACGGGCCCAGCCACTCTGGGCATGTGGGATCTTCCCGGACAGGGGCACGAACTCGTATCCCCTAAATTGGCAGGCGGACTATCAACCACTGCACCACCAGGGAAGCCCCTGTCATATTTTAGATTCCACATATAAATGATACCATATGGGGACTTCCCTGGTGGTGCAGTGGTTAAGAATGCACCTGCCAATGCAGGGGACACGGGTTCGAGCCCTGGTCCAGGAAGATCCCAAATGCTGCAGGGCAACTAAGCCCATGTGCCACAACTACTGAGCCTGCGCTCTAGAGCCTGTAAGCCACAACTACTGAGCCTGTGTGCCACAACTACTGAGGTCCGCGCACCTAGAGCCTGTGCTCTGCAACAAGAGAAGTCACCTCAGTGAGAAGCCTGCACACTGCCGCCAAGAATAGCCCCCGCTCGCCGCAACTAGAGAAAGTCCGCATGCAGCAAAGAAGACCCAAAGCAGCCAAAAATAAATAAATATAATAAATAAATTTATATATAAAAAAAGATACCATGGACATTTAAAAAAAAATGATATCATATGTTATTTGTCTTTCTCCTTCTGACTTACTTCACTTAGTATGATAATCTCTAGTTGCATCTATGTTGCTGCAAATGGCATTATTTCATTCTTTTTTATGCCTGAGTAGTATCACATTGTATATATATTCCATTGCATATATGTACCACATCTTCTTTATCCATTCATCTGTTGATGGACATTTAGGTTGTTTCTGTGTCTTGGCTATCGTGAATAGTGCTGTTATAAACATACGGGTGCATGTATCTTTTTGAATTATAGTTTTGTCAGGATATATGCCCAGGAGTGGGATTGCTAGATCATATGATAATTCTATTTTCAGTTTTCTTTTTTTTCCCCCCTTTTTTTGGCTGTGCCGCACGGCATGAAGGATCTTAGTTCCCTGACTAGGGATGGAACCTGTGCCCCCTGCAGTGGAAGCATGGAGTCCTAATCACTGGACCACCAGGGAAGTCCCATATTTTTAGTTTTCTGAGGAACCTCCATACTGTTTTCCACAGTGGCTGCACCAACTTACATTCCCACCAACAGTATAGGAGGAGAACGCTACCACTTTCAATGATTTGTTAATCAATCAACTAATTAACCAAGTTTATATGGAGTGCTACTATGTGCCAGGCACCAGGCAAGGCCTGGGAGTGAGTGGTGGATCCTTGAGCTTTGCTATTCACCATCTTGTAGGGAAGGCAGAGGGTAAACAGCAATCCAGTGGGTGGAATGCCAAGGAAGAGCAATTTAGATGCTCTGGCAAAATTTGTTCTTCTGGAATCTCATCTGCAGAAAATCTGAACCAGGAGGCTGAGTTCCCAGTTGACATCTCTCCCAGGACACCTGCCTGAATCAGAGAAGGAATTAACTCTCCAGCCAGACTAATATATGCCCTCTATTTAATACTGCTAAATGGTGGGACTTCCCTGGTGGTCCAGTGGTTAAGAATCCACCTTCCAATGCAGGGGACACAGGTTCAATCCCTGGTCGGGGAACTAAAATCCCACATGCTATGGGGCAACTAAGCCTGCACACTGCAACTACTGAGCCCGTGCGTCACAACTAGAGAGGAGCCCACGTGCCACCACGAAGAGCCTGAGCACCGCAACTGAGAGCTGATACAGCCAAAATAAGTAAATATATGTTTTTAAATTGCCAAATGGTATCCCCAGAAAGATTCTGGGTAGAGTTTCATTATTGCTAATCAAGGGCCTGTCTGGTGGATTATTTAATAACAAGCCCCACTCAAGACTTCTGACTTCAAGATGGATTTTTTTTGGCCCAGTTGAAGCCCAGGAAATTACATTTCTGATTGTTGAGTCTATCCTTACAAATAACTGGGATGAATCCCCAAAGAAAAGTGCATGGTCTTTGGAGTCAGGCAGACCAGACTGTGCTGGGTTTCCAGGCTGTGTAACCTTGAGCAAGGCACTTTTTTTTTTCCCATCTGTGCTGCACAGGATCTTAGTTCCTAGACCAGGGATTGAACCCGGGCTGGCAGTGAATGGACAGCCAGGGAATGCCCGAGCAAGGCACTTGTGTTCTCTAAGTCTCAGTTTTCTCATCTGTAAAGTGGGGACACTGGCATCTTTGTTATTGGTCATCAAAAGGATTAAAGGCAATACATATTATACAGACCCAACACATGGCAGTCAAGAACAAACGTTTTCTTTGTTTTTTCCTTGTTGCACAAAATGACATTCAAATCAGTTGGGCTTTCTAAATAGGTTGGATTTCTTCCTCGAGAGAATGGCAGGGAGGTTAGTCAATATGGCTGGGATTCTTTTTCTTTTTATTAGTAAACTAAATTTTGTTTTTGGGATTCTTTTAGTTGTATAGCTCTTTGGTCCTTTTAAATTTTTTTTCCAAACCAGGATGATATTTGACACTTCAGAAAAAAATCCAGCGTTGGCTGTTTATAGGAATAAGAATTATCCTTCATAGGAATGTAGAAAAGACATTCAGAGAAGAGAAGCAGTGTGAAGTCAAGCCAAGCCTGGGAACTCATCATAACACATTCACTGGAAATGTCCATCTTATCCATAATTAAACTATAGCTGTTAAGTTTATACTGCAAGTGAGAAAAATAACTATTTTGACTCCTCAATCTTTCTTTAAGATAAATTATCACTTTTTTCATAAGGTATCAGCTATAAGGAAGCGTAGTGAAGTTTTGATTTTTTGGAAAAGAAGTTAATGATCTGGAAGTTTCAACTCACTTGAGTTAAAGACTGACTCCCCTCACAGGTCAAGGTGTACACCATGGACTGCAGCAGGGGTGCACCTGTGTAAAATGGCTGGGATTCTTGGGACAGAGTTTTAAAAAGTAAATTAGTCCTATTGTATTCTAATTATAAAAGTAATACTGAATTTCAGCCTATATGGTAGACTGAGTTGGTAACAAACTATCTTTTCTCCCGGTCTACACTCCTAGAACTGTTTGGAAATGTTGCCTACCAAAAAACCATTTCCAACTACAACTTGTCCTTTCTTCACCATTGGCAGAGCCCACTTACCACTACAGAGAGTGGAGAATGCTCACATACATTTTTCCAGCCTCTCTTGTGGATATAGGCAGGTTACTGAGTCCTGGCCATTGGGAACTGAGGGAAAGTTTGCAAAGGGACTCTGGAGAAGATTGTCCTCCCTAATATAAAGAGAGGCATGAGAGGAAATGCCCCCTTCCTTTACTCGGGGCATGGCCATGTCTGCTGCTGCCATCTTGTGACCATAATAAAGAATATTACAGATGGAATGCAGAGACGAAAGATGGAAAGTTCTTGGTTCCTTGCTGTCATTGTTGAGTCACAAAGTTGAGAATCCTTAATCTTTGCTACAACCGTTCATCACTGAGTATTATGTTAGCTATAAATTTGTCATATATGGCGTTTATTATGTTGAGGTATGTTCCTTCTATACCAAATCAGTTGAGAGATTTCATCATGAAAGGATGTTGAATTTTGTCAAATGTTTTTTCTGCATGTATTGAGATACTTATATGGTTTTTATCTTTCATTCCATTAATATGGTGTATTATATTTATTGGTTTGCATATGTTGAGCCCTCTTTGCATCCCAGAGACAAATACCACTTGATCATGATGTATGATCCTTCTAATGAACTGTTGAATTCAGTTTGCTAGTATTTTGCTGAGAATATTTGCATCTGTATTCATCAGGGATATTGGTCTGTAATTTTCTTTTCTTGGAGTATCCTGATCTAGCTTTGGTATCAGGGTAATGCTGTCCTCATAAAATGAGTTTGGTAGTATTCCCTCCCTTTCAACTTTTTGGAAGAGTTTGAAAAGGATGGGCATTGGTTCTTCCCTAAATGTTTGGTAGAATTTACCCATAAAGGCACCTGTTCCTGGGTTTTTCTTTGTTGGGACATTTTTTATTTTTTATTTTTTGCAGTACGCGGGCCTCTCACTGTTGTGGCCTCTCCCGCTGCGGAGCACAGGCTCCGGACGCGCAGGCTCAGCGGCCATGGCTCACGGGCCCAGCCGCTCCGCGGCATGTGGGATCTTCCCGGACCGGGGCACGAACCCGCGTCCCCTGCATCGGCAGGCAGACTCTCAACCACGGCGCCACCAGGGAAGCCCTGTTGGGACATTTTTGAATACTTATTCAATCTCCTTACTATCGGTCTGTTCAGATTTTCTATTTCTTCATCATTCAGTCTTGGCAGGTTGTATGTTTCTAGGAATTTATCCATTCTTAATTTTTTTTAAAAAAATATTTATTTGGTTGCACCAGATCTTAGTTGCAGCAGGCAAGCTCCTTAGTTGCGGCTTGTGGGCTCTTTAGTTGCAGCACGCGAGCTCCTTAGCTGTGGCATGCGAACTCTTAGTTGCAGCACACATGTAGGATCTAGTTTCCTGACCAGGGATCGAACCCCGGCCCCCTGCATTGGGAGCGCGGAGTCTTACCCACTGGATCACCAGGGAAATCCCTATGCACAAGTTTCTGTGTGTATATATGCTTTCATTTCTCTTAGGAAGACCTTGAGCTTGGAACACATGGAGAGCACTCACTTGCCCTCAAATTAAGTTAAACTATGTATGTTTAGGGTATGTAAAGCTCCAGATGGTCAGGTTAGAACAAACGTGGGAATGTGTTTCTATGGCATCTGCTAGTCTTTGGGAGTTTCCCAGGAGCAATCACCTCTGCTTTTTATAGCCTTCCTATGTCTCAGATTTGAGGTCATAACCTAGTCACTGTTCTCCTTTGTGAGGAGTGTAATTGCTGGGTCATATGATAATACTATGTTTAACATTTTGAGAAACTTCCAAATTTCTTTCCATTTTGTATTCTTTTTTCTTTGGCCACGCTGCACGGCTTACGGAATCTTAGTTCCCCAACTAAAGATGGAACCCATGCCCCCTGCAGTGAAACTGCGGAGTCCTTACCGCCGTACCGCCAGGGAATTCCCTCCAGTTTGTACTCCTACTATCCATGTATGAGGGTTCCAATTTCTCCATCCTCATCAACACTTATTTTCTGTCTTTTTTTTTTTTTTTCGGTACGCGGGCCTCTCACTGTTGTGGCCTCTCCCGTTGCGGAGCACAGGCTCCGGACGCGCAGGCTCAGCGGCCATGGCTCACGGGCCCAGCCGTTCCGCGGCATGTGGGATCTTCCCAGACCGGGGCACAAACCCGTGTCCCCTGCATTGGCAGGCGGACTCTCAACCACTGCGCCACCAGGGAAGCCCTATTATCTGTCTTTTTAATTTTAGCTACCCTAGTCGTTGTGAAGAGGTATCTCAATGTGATTCAATTGATTTCTGACAAAGGTACAAAGGTTATTCAAAGGAGAAAAAAGTCTTTTCAACAAGTAGTGCCAGAACAATTGGATGTACATATGCAAAAGATGAACCTCACCCTAACCTCTCATCATAAAGAAAAATTAACTCAAAATGGATGATAGACTTATATGTAAAGATTAAAACTATACAACTTCTGAAAGGAAACTTAGAGGAAAATTTTTATTACCTAGATCAAGCACAAATTTCTTAGATATTATATAAAAAATATAATCCATAAAATAAAAATTGATAAATTGGCCTTCATCAAAATTAAGAACTTTTGCTCTTCAAAAGATACTATTAAGAGAATGAAAAGATAAGCTACAAATTAGGAGAAAATATTCACAAAACACATATCTAACAAAGGATTTGTATCCATAATATATAAAGAACTCTGAAAATTTTATAATGAGATAACCAACAACCCAACAGAAAATGGGCAGAAGATTTGAACAGACACTTCACTAGTTAAGCAAATAAGCACATGAGAAGATGCCCAACATCATTAGTCATTAGGGAAATGTAAATTAAAAGCCACTCAAATGGCTCAAATTAAAAAAAAAAGTACCAAGTTCTAGTGCAGATGAGGAAAAACTAGAACACTTATACATAGCTGGTGGGAATGCAATGTAGTACAGCCACTCTAGAAAACTGTTTGTCATTTTCTTATAAAGTTAAATATATACTTATCATATGACTCAACAATCTCACTCCTAGGTATTTACCTTAGAGAAGTGACAACTTATATTCATACAAAGGCCTATACATGAATGTTTAGAGTAGCCTTATTTATAATTTTCAAAATGTGGAAACAATCCAAATGGCCCTCAATTGGTGAACAGATAGATAAACTACGGTTCATCTATACAATGGATCCCTACGTAGCAACTAAAAGAAACCAACTACTGATACACCCAACAAAATGGTTGAATTGCAAATGCATGATGCCAACTTAAACAAGTTAGACTGAAAACGGTACATACTGCATGATTCCATTTATGTGACATTGTTGAAAAGGCAAAACCCACAGGGAAAGAAAACAAACAAGTGGTGGGAGTTTGGGATTGATATATACACACTATTATATTTAAAATAGATAACCAACAAGGACCTACTGTATAGCACAGGGAACCCTACTCAATATTCTGTAGTAACCTAAATGGGAAAAGAATTTGAAAAAGAATATATACATACATATACATATATATATATATATATATATATAACTGAATCACTTTGCTGGGCACCTGAAACTAACACAACATTGTAAATCAACTATAGTCCAATATAAAATAAAAATTAAAAATAAAAACAAGAAAACAAACAAGTGTTTGTCCAGGGTTTAGGGTGGGGTGAGGAGCCTACATCAGAGGGAAAGTAGGGAATTTTGGGGAGTGATGGATCTGTTCTGTATTTTAATTGTGGCAGTGGTCACACAGAACTCTATGTGTCTGTCAATACTGAAGTGAATGAATTTTATTGTATCTAAATTATACCTCTGGCCTTGCCTGAATTTCTTGTCTGGCCTCTGATCAATTTCTATTGATTGAGGAAGGCCAAGAACCCTGGTCAGTATCACATGGAGTGAGATATCCAGACCCCCAGTGGATGGACAGCTGCCCAGTCTATCCAGTTTCCACATATGAGCTGCAATGAAACTAAACTAGATGGCACATTCTTTACCCTTCACTGTAAACATCTTCAGTCTGTTCTAAAGCGCTGCAGCTCCGGGATACTCGAGTCTCCTGGGTGGCATTCGCTGATACCCACCCACTGTGGGGTACAGCACACCAAGGTACGTTGCTCCATGTCAGACCACTATGCACTTTTCCAGGCCACCCTGGTCACTGTCTGTGGAGAAGGCATCTTACCAGCAAGCCCGGATATGACGGTTCCCCACCACTGCTCATGTAGTCAAGAGTTGGGAATGTTCTAGAATTGCTTAATTAGGAAAGTTCCTTTCACACTCCAGTGGTGATTTTTGATTGAACCCAGCACGAGTTTTAATCCTCTGGCAATTCTTTCTGGATGAGCCTATGCTTTAAAAGATCTATGTTGGGGCTTCCCTGGTGGTGCAGTGGTTGAGAGTCCGCCTGCTGATGCAGGGGACACGGGTTCGTGCCCCAGTCCAGGAAGATCCCACATGCCGCGGAGCGGCTGGGCCCGTGAGCCATGGCCGCTGAGCCTGCGCGTCCGGAGCCTGTGCTCCACGGCAGGAGAGGCCGCAACAGTGAGAGGCCTGCGTACTACAAAAAAAAAAAAAAAAAAAAAAAAAAAAGTAGGGGTAACCAATAAAGGGTAGAAATAAAATACAGGCATCTCTTGCTTAACATCAGTAATCTGTGTTAGAAATCAGATGTTCTGTGTGAAAACACAGACCAGAAGGAAGTGTAGTTCCCATTATTTTAAACGGGAAAAATTATAATGCATGATGTGTCAACACCAAACCTCAAACAATTTCCTAAAACATAAATAAAATACAGTGAAACACCTGTACACAAGCAACAGTCTATTGTATTAAGATTTAATATGATTAACCAGCAGTAGCAGCGGCACTTACATCTGTCCCAAGGTCTGGGCGAGGGGAAAACTAGGCAGCCCTGTACCGCAGGCCCTCACACTTTCTTTCTTTCTTGAAGAAACACAAAACCCTTGAGATTCATGTACTGTATGACGGAGAAAAAAAAAGTACCTAATGTTCCCCCCCAAAAAGATAGTATATTTTGTACTTTGTAAGTGTTCATTAAAATGGAAGAAAAAAATGAAAAAACAAAAGATTTAATATGATTAAAACCACTGCTTCCTTCAAACAGTGTAGTACCAACATAAAGATAGACATACAGACCAACAGAACAGACTATAGACTAGAAAGCCTAGGAATAAAGCCGCACATATATGGTCAGTTGATTTTCAACAAGGATGCCAAAATCCATTCAATGAGGGAAAAGACAGTCTTTTCAATAAATGGTGCTGGGACAACTGGATAGCCACATGCAAAAGATTGAAGTTGCACCCTTACGTTACACCATGTACAAAAATTAACTCAAATAGATTAAAGACCTAAACATAAGAGCTAAAACTATAAAAATGTTAGAAAAAAACACAGGGGAAAAGCTTTACGCCATTGTATTTGGCAATAATTTCTTGGATATGACACAAAAGCACAGGCAACAAAGAAAAAATTGACAAATCTGACTTCATCAAAATTTACATTTGTGCATCAAAGGACACTAACAAGAGAGTGAAAAGACAACCCACTGAATGGGAGAAAATATTTACAAATCATATATCTGATAAGAGGTTAATATTCTGAGAATATAAAGAACTCCTACAACTCAACAACAAACAAGCAACCCAATCCAAAAATGAAGAAAGGCTGTGAATAGACATTTCTCCAAAGAAGATGTACGAACATCAATAAGTCCATGAAAAGATGTTTAACATCCCTAGTCATTAGGGAAATGCAAATTAAAACCACAATGAAATACTACTTCAGAGCAAGTAAGATGACAATTAAAACAAAACAGAAAATAACAAGTGTTGGCAAGGATGTGGAGAAATTAGGACGCTTGGCACTGCTGGTGGGAATGCAAAATCGTGCAGCTGCTGTAGAAAACAGTTTGGTGGTTTCTCAAGAAGTTAAACATAGGATTACCATATGATCTAGCAATTTCAGTTCTAGGTTTATAGCCAAAAGAATTGAAAGCAGGGACTCAAATGGTTATTTGTACACCAACGTTCATAGCAGTGTTATTCCCAATAGTCAAAAGGTAGAAACAACACAAATGTCCATCAACAGATAAGTGGATAGACAAAATATATTATATACATAAAATGAAATCATAACTTTAAAAAAGAATACAATTTTGGTACATGCTACAACATGGATGAACCTGGGAAACATTATGTTAAGGAAAATAAGCCAGACACAAAAGGACAAATATTGTATGATTCCACTTGGATAAGGTACCTAGAATAGGCCAATTCATAGACAGAAAGTAGAACAGAGGTTACCAGGGGCTGGGGGACACAGAAGAAATAGGGAGTTATTGTTTAATAGGTACAGAGTTTGTTTGAGATGATGAAAAAGTTCTGAAAATTGAAGAGGTGATGGTTGCACATTGTGATTGTACTTGATGCTACTGAATGTACACTTAAAAATGGTTAAAAGAGTAAGTTTTGTTATGTATATTTTACTACACACAAGAAGCAAAACCAGAAACCACTGCTTCCTAACCACCAAACAAATGATGCTGCTGTTAGCAAACGAGAGCCTTGTGTGTAACAGCCCCGATACCATGATACTTCCCTTAGCACCAACATCTCAGATGCACACCCATTTTGTTGATGTGGAGGCACAATTTACAAAGAACACTTCATTCTGATATTCTACCAATAGTGGCTGGAATATTGCTTGAGCTATTTCCTACACTGAGTTCTGTTTAAAACATTGTGCTGAGTTTTAGGGATGTAAATATAAAATTTTCTTATTTAGAAAATATGGGCCAGAAAATGTTGCGTTGAGAGATAAGAAAGTTGTGTGATGTTCTGGTATTGAAAACCAAGAGGATTCTCGTGGGAAATGTCTCACAAAGTATGAATTACAGATCTTCCAAACTAAGAGAAGCAAAATCAAGAATAAAGAAAACTAAACCGGGCTTCCCTGGTGGCGCAGTGGTTGAGAGTCCGTCTGCCGATGCAGGGGACGCGGGTTCGTGCCCTGATCCGGGAGGATCCCGCGTGCCGCGGAGCGGCTGGGCCCGTGAGCCATGGCCGCTGGGCCT
This sequence comes from Orcinus orca, assembly GCF_937001465.1. NCBI lineage: Eukaryota > Metazoa > Chordata > Mammalia > Artiodactyla > Delphinidae > Orcinus > Orcinus orca. The sequence continues at coordinate 7,392,422 of NC_064568.1, forward strand.
GTGCGTCCGGAGCCTGTGCTCCTCGACGGGAGAGGCCACAGCAGTGAGAGGCCTGCGTACAGCAAAAAAAAAAAAAAAAAAAAAAAAAAAAAAATAAGAAAACTAAACCATTAAAATAGAAGGCTTAGAAGGAGAAAAAAGATGCATAGAGAAAGCATAGTAAATGTAAAACACAAAATTAGATGGTAGAAATAAGTTCACATTGATCAATAATCACAATAAATGTAAACAGATCAATGTTTACTTATTATAAGACAGAGACTTTAATATTGGATTTTTTTTATGAAGCTTTTTGATTTTTACAAAAGACACTCCAAAAACATAATGACAGAAAGACTAAAGATAAAAGACTATACTACAGGAAAATACTAGTCAAAAGAATGCTAGTATGCATCTATAATAATAACTTTGTCTCAATATATGTAGTAAAAAATCAATAGACTCACAAGGAGAAACTGGTAAATCAGCAATCATAATGGGAGATTTTCCTCCCCAACATTTTCGGGCTTAGTTGCTCCGTGGCATGTGGGATCTTCCCAGACCACGGCTCGAACCTCTGTCCCCTGCATTGGCAGGCAGATTCTTAATCACTGCACCACCAGGGAAGTCCCAATAATGGGAGATTTTAACACACTTCTCAGAAATGCATGGATCAAGCAGACAGGGAAAAAAAAAAAAGAGTAATCTACAAAATGTGAACAATGCAATGAACAGACTTGAGCTAACAGACATAGAAAGAACTTCCTTCCATTAACAGGGAGAGCATATTCTTTAAAAGCACAGTTATGAAAATGAACCATGTACTAGGCCTCAAAGGGATATTCCACAGACTCCAAAGTATGAATATCACACAGACCACATTCTCTGACCACAAAGCTAGCAAACCCATCTTGCCATGGCTTGGGAAGATCTTGCTTGGGCATGGAGCCAACCATGGATGGGAAAGCAGGGTCCATGGGTAGATGTTGACTCCCAACCCTATCACATGAGCTGCTGGATCCTACTGGAACCTATTCCTGCTTATGCCAGTTTTTATTGGGTCTCTGTCATTTGCAACCCAAGAGTTCTGAATAAAACAGATACTTCCCAGGTGAGACATGGTACAGCTATGAAGGCATCTTGTTACTGAATGAACAAATTCTTCACATGTAAAGTTTGTTTCAAGTACAGAGCCCATTATTTCATCACCCATGAAAGAATACATACTTTTTAACGATGTGCTCTTTATAGATGAAACAACTGAGATTCCAAAAGTTGAATGGGGCTTCCCTGGTGGCACAGTGGTTGAGAGTCCGCCTGCTGATGCAGGGGACACAGGTTCGTGCCCCGGTCTGGGAAGATCCAACATGTTGCGGAGCGGCTAGGCCCGTGAGCCCTGGCCGCTGAGCCTGTGCATCCACAGCCTGTGCTCCACAACGGGAGAGGCCACAACAGTGAGAGCCCCGTGTACCGCCAAAAAAAAAAAAAAAAAAAGAAAAAGTTGAATGACTCATTTAATATCACAGCTCCAGCGAGCCCATTCACATGGCTCTGAAAATCTCTGAGTGAACCTCTGTCATTCTAATTCTACTCCATCTGTTTCCTTGTTCTTGCACTAGGCAGTGAGTTCCTCCAGGGCAGAGACTGGGTCTTCCTCATCTTTGTGTCCCCACTGCACAGCAAAGGACCTGTCAAGTAGAAGATGTCACTGACACTTACTAGCCGAGTGGCTGAAGGAATGAATGACTTGATTATCAAGTCAAAGAGCAAGATTTAATGTGTGAGGTTGAGGGAGGAAAGAGAAAGAAATGGCCTTCCTTAGGACTCTTTCAGGGACATGAGACAGAAAACTAATTCAAACCATTGTAAAGAAAAGAGGGGGATTTAAGAAAACCATAGAAAGACAGGCATAACTTTCACCGCAGGCTCTTAAAAGTATTAAGAACCTCTTCGGACTTCCCTGATGGTGCAGTGGTTAAGAATCTGTCTGCCAATGCAGGGGACACGGGTTCAAGCCCTGGTCCGGGAAGATCCCACATGCCATGGAGCAACTAAGCCCGTGTGCCACAACTACTGAGCCTGCGCTCTAGAGCCCGCAAACCACAACTGCTGAGCCCTAGTGCCACAACTACTGAAGCCTGCACACTTAGAGCCCATGCTCAGCAACAAGAGAAGCCACTGCAATGAGAAGCCGGCGCACCGTAACGAAGAATAACTCCCGCTCGCTGCAACTAGAGAAGGCCCGCACACAGCAATGAAGACCCAACGCAGCCATTAAAAAAAAAAAAGAAACTCTTCATCTCTCTGAGGATACGTTGGCCTATTCTCTTGGTCTCTGCCATGGGACGGTGAGCATGTAGCATCCTTACAGCTTATAATCCAAGGAATGAAGAGCTGAGACTTGCACCCAGATGGTCTGATGCCAGTAACCACATGATACGGAAATAAAAAGGAAACCCGGGTGGTTGAGAAGAATTGAATCCACTCTACAGAATAATCTATACGGCATGGTAGTTAAGAATGTGGGCTCTACCTAGGGATAAATACCAGCTGTTTCACTTGCTAGAGGTGTGATTTTGGGGAAGTAATTTTTTTGCTTTTTGGCCATGCCTCGCGGCATGTAGGATCTTACTTCCCCAGCCAGGGATCAAACCTGTGCCCCCTGCAGTGGAAGTGCAGAATCTTAACCACTGGACTGCCAGGGAAGTCCCAGGGGAAGTAATTTAACTTCTGTGTCCTCGTCTGTAAAATGGGCATACCTCATTGTCCTCATGTGTAAAACAGTTCACGTCTGTATTAGTTTGCTAGGGCTACCATTATAAAATACTACAGGCTGCGTGGCTTAAACAACAGATATTTATTTTCTCACAGTTCTGGAGGCTAAAAGTCCAAGATCAAGGTGTTAGCAAGTTTGATTTCTTCTGAGGCCCCTCAGAAGGTGGCTCCTTTCTTGCTATGTTCCCCATGGTCATCATCTAGCCTCTGTCCTAATCTCCTCTTAAAAGGACACCAGTGTGGGCTTCCCTGGTGGCGCAGTGGTTGAGAGTCCGCCTGCCGATGCAGGGGACATGGGTTCGTGCCCCGGTCCGGGAAGATCCCACATGCCGCGGAGCGGCTGGGCCCGTGAGCCATGGCCGCTGAGCCTGCGCGTCCGGAGCCTGTGCTCCGCAATGGGAGAGGCCACATGAGAGGCTCGCATACCGCAAAAAAAAAAAAAAAAAAGGACACCAGTGATACTGGATTAGGGCCCACCCATATCACCTCACTTTACCTTAATCACCTCTTTAAAGGCCCTATCTCCAAATAGTCACATTTTGAGGTATTGGGAGTTAGGACTTGAACATATGAATTTGGGGGTGGGGGAGAGGGATATAATTCAGCCCATAACACTACCTCTTAGGGTTGTTGTAAGATTAAATGAGATAATATATCTAAAGCAAAGATCAGGGGAGCTAGAATGCTGTAAGAGCTTAATAACCGTTCAAGGTAACTGAACGTTTACTTTAGGCATAAGGGTATCTGACAAGTCACAAACCTTTCTCTGCTAGGATGTTGGCTGGAAGTGCCCTGGGGGCTTCTCTCATCCAGGTCCAGGATCATCTTTGCCTTATGGTCTAAAGTTCCCAACTTGAGCTCACAACTGTTCTGTTCTGTTCTTCCTGTGGAGAGTTCTCAGACTTCCTTTCTGTAGGAAAGGAAGACTCCCCAAGGTTAGTCTTGAAAACGAGGAGACATTCTGTCCCAGCTACTTATAGCTCTGAGAGTGCCTTTCCAATACCACTGTAATTTCTACTCCTTGGGCAAGCCACTTATTAAAATTTAATGACAATCACTTACATTTATAAAGCCATTTTCAGTTTACAAAGCTCTTTTCCGTGCATTCTCTCTCTTGATCCTCATAACATTTGTAGGAAGGAAGGATGTTTTTCTCTGTTTTATAAATGAAGAAAATGAGGCTGTGAGGAGTAGCATCACTGTCCTAGGTCATACAGTGGCAGAGATGCACCTCAAATTTTTGCCTTTGGGTTCCAATATGTCAGGAGTAGCTCACCCTTTCAGGCATTTTTCTACAATGTAAATAATCCAGTACACCAGTCCGGGTTGGGGGAGATGTAGGTAAATTATTTGGGACTATTTTGACCGGAAGTGACAAAAACCCAACACAAACTGGCTTCAACAAAAACTGAATTCATTGGTTTACCTAACAGAACAATCCAGAAGCAGGTCTTCAGGCATGGATGGATCCAGGTGCTCAAATTATGTCACCAGGACTGTCTCTTTCCATTTCTTAGCTTCTCTTTGTGTTCACTTTATTCTTAGACAATCTCTCTGCTTGGGGTGTCAAAGATGCCCCCCTGTGGTTGAAGCTGAAGCCCCAGCTCAACAAACTCAGTAAACGGGGAACAATCTCTTTCTCGTAAACTGCAGCAAATGACCTGGATATCATTCTCAACTATTTGGCTTGGCCTATGGGCCCACCCAGACCCAATCGTTGTGTCTAGAACAATGGAATATGTTCATTCTCCAGGCCTGATCATTTGCCCGGTTCTGGAGAGGAGTAGGGTGAGTCTCACCAAATCCAGGGCCTGAGTGAGGGGGAAAGGAGTTTCTTTAAAGACAAAGTACTGATGTCAGAAGCGGTGTGGGTGGCAGGCAGCTCTCTCCAGGGTGTCATCGCTCTGCAGAGCTAGAACAGAGCAACCAGTGAGGAGCTGGGGGCCCATCTTAGCAAGAACTCTCAGTTCTTCCCTGGAGAGAGAGTAGTAAGTGGACTTCTGTGATTTTTTTTCCCTGGAGTGCCTAGCTTGGCTCAGCAGGATAGGAAAAAAGACAATAATTCATGGCAGAATAAGGAGAAAAGATGGAACTTCTGGCTCCGGTAACTTATATTCAGAACAGTACCCACACCAGGAGCACCCACAGAAGGAGACTTTGAGGTGCCCTTTGAGGATGACTTCCCTCCCCCCTCTTCTCAGCACCTTCTGTCTCCCCATGAAGCTGTGAGCTCCAGGAAGGCAGGGACCACATCTGTTTTACCCACCATCTTCTCCCAGGGCCTAGCATAGTGCTGTGTTGGCACATTGCAGGAGCCTATCACATATTTATTGGGTGGATGAAAAAAATTAATGAATCAGGTTGATCACTTGAATTGGTAGGATGGACTCACCTCTTTGTACAAGTCAATCCCTCTCTTTGGCCTCTGTTCTCCATCTGTCAAGTGGGAGAAGGTGTAGAATGAGACTCTCTTCACAGCCCCTTCCAGCTCATGCTTCTGGGATCTTAGGGTTCTCAGGAGACTGTCTGGATGCCTCTTCAAGGAACCAGTGGAAGGGGAAACCAAACTGATTGAACATACTGTCTCAGGTGAGATGACTTCACATGGGTCTGTGGTCCCCAAATTGTGGGGGACTGCACATTTTTTTTTTTTAATTTTGGAAGGAAATAACACTGCCTGTTTCTTATTTTGCCAAATAAAGCCACTGGCGGGGGGTGGGGGGTGGAACAACTGTCATTAACTGTCATCACTATTTCTTTAAAAAATCGAATTTTTTATACCAGGAAGGCAGGAAGTACATCATCTCAGAAACAAAACAAAACAAAACAAAAAAACAGTCCCTCTACCCCGGGGAAAAAAGACAGGTGGCAACCTCACATGATGATAATTACGTGTGTTTTTTGCACATAGATCTAAATTTCACCAGACTGATCCCTGTGTATGGTCCAGTATTTGGAACCTACTAACAGAGATTATTTTCACCACCTCTCAACACCTGTGAAGTGGGGCTTAATCTGCCCACTTTACAGATGGGGAAATAGAGGTTCAGAGAGCAAGTGCAAGGTCACGGAGACAGTTAAGTAGTAGTCAGAACTTTCTGGATGACCACCCAGATCATCTTGGCAGATCCTAAGCCAAAAGGTATTTCACTGCAGGGAAGAAATGACCTGCACTGGCTCCCTTGGAGTGTCCCCTCATTTTCTCGGGCCTAACCGCAAACTGCCTGGACTGGTATGCTCCGTTCTTTAACACACCCTCCTGATGTGTCCGCTTCATGCCAGGCACTGGGAGAGTGTAGGGAGAGAAACCAACACGTCCCCAGCCTCCTTTTCTCCTGTTCCCCATACTCACCCCGTGTCCCACTCTCCAGGCCCAGCTCCACACACCGGCGGCCAACGAATCCCCACCGCGGGCGTGGGCCGCTAACAGTTTAGGAAGTTCCCTCTCCCAGAGGTGCTGGCGATTTCCTAGGAGACTCTGGGAACCTTCAACGCCTCCAAGACCCAAAGGACTGGAAGCGTAACGGTGCCACTCGACAGGCACTGTGGTAGGCTGTACCCGAGGTAATTTGGGAGCAAGGGATCAGTTCAAACGCTGTGAACTAACACCCTGTTCTGCCCCTGCAGCGGTCCCATGGGCTTTGCGTGGACCCACAATCGCTCAGCTCCGGCCGGAAGGAGGGGGGTCCCCCAAATTAGAAGGCCTTACTGTGGCGGGGGCTTACTGCTCCGGCTGGGGGACCCCAAGGACCGTGCCGACCCCTCTCCGGGACTGGCGGACACCCGAGCTCCCTTTCCTGTTCCGCTCCGCCCCGCACGCCGGCGGCAGGAACGCGCCTCCGTCGGGCCGCGCCGGTGCCCGAGAGCTCGCGCTTCCGCGCGGGAGCGCGCCCCGGGGAGAGCCCGAGCAAGATGGAGGCCGCGCCGAGGCCGCCGCCTGGGCCCGGGAAGCCGCCGCTCGGAGCGCCGAGCCGCGGCGCCTAGGCCGTGGCAGTCCCGGACCCACTGCTCCGGACCGGGCCCAGGTTGGTCTCCCCGCACCCCATTCCCGCGGCCGCAGCCTCCGCGTGCGTCCGGCCTGGGCGCGCGGCAGCCGCCCCCCACCCCCCATCCCTGGCCCTACCCGGGCCCGGCCGCTCCCCCGCTCCCCGGGGACAGCCCCTGCCCACTGCCCGCCCCTCGCGGCTCGGGCTGCCTGCCGGCGCCTGTCCCTCGTCCCCTTGGCCTGGAAAACCTCTCTCCCTGTAGCCCTGGCCCGCCAAACGTAGGCTCCCCCGAGCCCTGTCTTCTGAGGGACCCTCCCAACCCCCCTGCCCCCTGTTCAGACCCTGCGGCTCCGGCCCCCGATGTCCCTCTAGCCTCATCCTGGTTTCTGCACTTCGCCCTCCCTGTCCCAGCCCCCATATCACCTTCCCAGTCCCCTGGCACTAACCCCTTACATCCCTTTCTTACCCCCTCGTAGAAGCGCCCACCCCCCTCTCCACAGCCCCTTTCTAGACACCCAATACCAGACCTCCTTTTACCCCGAACACCAGCCCCCAGATTCCCTTCCGAGCTCCCTGTAAAACCCCGCTGCTAATTCTCCGCTGCCGGTCTCCAGCCTCCATTCCATCTCCCCACGGTCCCCTCTTACTTCGCCGGTACCAGCCCCCAAGCCCCCTCCCCAACGCCACCGTAACCACTTTCTAGCGCCCCGCCTCCAGCTCTCCTGTGCTCATTCCAGCTCCCTCATCCCAGCCCCCCAACTTTCACATGGCCTCTTCCTATGTCCCCGAATTGGAGATCTTTGCCAGTCTCCCCCTACCCTGACACCTTCCCGATACTCTCATGACCCCCTCCTAGCTCCTCCATACCAGCCCCCAGGTCCCTTCAGCTCCGCCTCAGGCCCCGCCCTCGCGGGTTCCTTGGCTTAGGGTCGCTTCTCGCGTGCGTCCCCAGCTCCCGCCCGGCAGCCCGGCTGTCGGTCCCGGGCCGGCGGCCCCCGCAAGCCGCCGCCGGCCCCGCCCCCGGGCACCATGCTGCCCTCGCAGGAGGCCTCCAAGCTCTACCACGAGCACTACATGCGGAACTCGCGGGCCATCGGTGTGCTATGGGCCATCTTCACCATCTGCTTCGCCATCATCAACGTGGTGGTCTTCATCCAGCCCTACTGGGTGGGCGACAGCGTGAGCACCCCCAAGCCTGGTTACTTCGGCCTCTTCCACTACTGTGTGGGCAGCGGGCTGGCGGGCCGCGAGCTCACCTGCCGCGGCTCGTTCACCGACTTCAGCACTATCCCGTCCGGCGCCTTCAAGGCGGCCGCCTTCTTCGTGCTGCTCTCCATGGTGCTGATCCTCGGCTGCATCACCTGCTTTGCTCTTTTCTTCTTCTGCAACACGGCCACGGTCTACAAGATCTGCGCCTGGATGCAGCTCTTGGCAGGTAGGGGAGGGGCGGGGGTGGGACTTCTAGAACAGACGCTGAGGAAGGGGCTTCTTCCAGGACCCCTTCTTGGAGGAGTCAGAGACAGATTCTGCTCCTCTGTCTAAAGACACACCTCCTTCGCTGACTCTAAGCAGCCAGTGGGGAGGGGATTCTATGAGAGAGACACCTTGGGGCAGAGGGCATAGCCTTAGAACTGGGTCTGTAGGTCTGTGTGCTTGGACGTGGGCAGATTGCGTTTATTGATGGATGAGCATTATGTCTGAGTTTCTGAGGGTCTCTGAGAAAGAGACCCTTGGCTCTTAAGTGAAATAACTATCTGAATGAGGAGTTACTCTAGGTGTGAGCAATTTCTGTTGCATTGAAAAAAGCATGAGGGACTTCCCTGGTGGTCCAGTGGTTAAGATTCTGTGCTCCCAATGCAGGGGGCACGGGTTTGATCCCTGGTAGGGGGACTAAGATCCCTCATGCCACACGGCGTGACCTAAAAAATTAGAAACAAAACAATGAGACGGGGAATCAAGAGGTCTGACAGTGGCCTTTAACTTGCTAACGTTACCAACTTGGATGTTTCACTTTACTTCTCTGAGGCTCAGTTTCCTCATCTGTAAAACAGTGGAGAAGAGTCCAAGAACTCATGGAAGAGTAATTTATAAACTATAAAGTTGGGAAAAGACGGAGGCTGGTGTTAAGAGAAGGCTGTCTGTAGTGTCTGTCCAATGTTGGAAGTGTAGGTGGTTGACAACACCTGGCAACATGGGCCTCTGGAGAGCAGGTCTCCAGCCTCCCACCCCCACCAAGGCAGGAAGGGTTCTGGTGCCATGCCTAGCGGGAATGAGTCTCTGGGACCCTCTGAAATGTTTGGTTCAGACAGACGCCTTGCCCTAAAAACCAGAGAAGGGCCTTTTGGGAGTAAGAACTGCTGAGACAGTTTTCCAGGATCCATTAGAGTCCCCCATCACTGCCTACCTTTCAATCGAAGACAGATTTTGAAGATTCAGCAACTTGGGCATTTGCCTAATTGCAGGCAGGGAAGAGAGTTGGGCTGAGGACAGTTGGGCCAGGGGATGGCAGGGATGGAGGAGGAGGACCGATGAAGGCTGGTGAAGGAAAACGTTTAGAGCCTTCCAGGTTGAGAAAGAGAAGGGAAAATGTGATGATCATGCAGCAGAGGTGGTTTTTCAAAATAAGCACCTCAGGATATTCAACAAGTGTCAGCCCCTTCAAAGAGACCTCCTGAAGAAGCTGTTTTCTCACTTGCTGATGGTTCCACTCCTCAAAACATTGTAGGAAATTGTCTTTGGATTGTGGTGTGTATACTCTTGAACATCGTCCTTGAGGGGAAACCTCTATTTTTTTAAAAATTAAATAATTTATTTATTTTTGGCTGCATTGGGTCTTCGTTGCTGCGCACGGGCTTTCTCTAGTTGCGGTGAGCGGGGGCTACTCTTCGTTGCGGTGCACGGGCTTCTCATTGCGGTGGCTTCTCTTGTTGTGGAGCACGGGCTCTAGGCGCGTGGGCTTCAGTAGTTGCGGCACGCGGGCTCAGTAGTTGTGGTGCGCAGGCTTAGTTGCTCTGCAGCGTGTGGGATCTTCCCGGACCAGGGATCGAACCCGTGTCCCCCTCATTGGCAGGCGGATTCTTAACCACTGCGCCACCAGGGAAGTCCCAAACCTCCATTTTTTAAAGGAGGACTATGATTTTTGGAAATGGCCAAGTGTAGAAAACACAATGGATGGGAGTTCCCTGGTGGCACAGTGATTAAGACTCCACGCTCCTGATGCAAGGGACCCAGGTTCAATCCCTGGTCAGGGAACTAGATCCCACATGCGTGCTGCAACTAAGAGTTCGCATGCCACAACTAAGGAGCACACCAGCCATAACTAAGGAGCCCGCCTGCTGCAACTAAGACTCAGCACAACCAAATAAATAAATTAATTTAAAAAATTAAAAAAGAAGAAAACACAATGGGTGGTCAAGATGAGAACTGTCACTTGAGATGAAAGCCAAGGTGTGAAGGCAAAATCATGAGGCTGGTTTGCTTCCCCAAGAGGACTGTTACAAATGCTGGGAGGAATTTCTGGCCCGTTGGAAGATTGTTCAAACTCCCAAAAGGACTACGTTGCAGAAGGCAGCATTTATTCAGTGTGGACATTCTAGTGGGCTTGCTCCAATTGACTTAGATGGAGGTCTTTTAAGATTTTGGAGAAAGTGAGAAAGGAGAACTGTAGGATGTGGGGCATATCTCCATATTTATCAGTACCCAGAAGGTGATTTCCATTCTACTCTTAAAAGGCGAGCTGGAAAGAATATATGCTCAGCTGGAACTCCCATATCCTGAACCTTGATTTGTAGTCTGCAGATGGGTTACTGACCTCTTAGCCTTCCAGTTCGCTGTAATCCATCCAATTCTCTGTAATCCATGTGGGTTTAATCTTGGGGATTTGATGAACTATTCAACAACCCTCATGTAAATATAGAATTTCAGGGATCTTAGGAATCAGCTCCTTCAAACCCTGCCTTCCTCCACCCCCATCATAGAGAGAGGAAACTGAGCCTAGAGACATAAAGGTCTTACCCAAAGTCACACAGCCAGTAATAGAGTAAACTAGCCATGACTCCTGGTCCAGTGCTCTTTCCCTTGTGTTTCGCCCCACCCCTAAGGGCAGTTATCAGAGTTGAGCAGTTCATTGTATTTTACTTAGAGATTTCTGAGCTCTGGCTAAGTGACTGACTTACTTTGCTTAATAAAGGGCAGAGGTCAGGGACTTCCCTGGTGGCGCAGTGGTTAAGGATCTGCCTGCCAATTCAGGGGACACGGGTTTGAGCCCTGGTCTGGGAAGATCCCACATGCCGTGGAGCAACTAAACCCGTGTGCCACAACTACTGAGCCCACGTGCCACAACTACTGAAGCCTGCGCGCCTGGAGCCCGTGCTCCGCAACCAGAGAAGCCACTTCAATAAGAAGCCTGCGCACCACAATGAAGAGTAGCCCCTACTCACCGCAACTAGAGAAAGCCCAAGCGCAGCAACAAAGACCCAACGCAGCCAAAAATAAATAAATTTATAAAAAAAAAAAGAAAGGGGCAGAGGCCAGAGCACTAGACTACAAGTCATGGGATTGCGCTGGTGGGGGAGGGTTGTCTTAGTTAATTCTGCCTGTGACTCACCATGTAGTGTTAAGCAACCACTTTTTAGCTTAAATCTCAGTTTTCTCATCTGTACAGTGGGGGGACTAATCAGTCAGATTAGTGGATTTAAAGTATCTCTTTCAGGCCTGTGGGGTTCCTAGAATAACTCTTTTACCAAGATCATTCCACTCAGAAAGTGAGAATCAGTCATCCTCAGAGAAACTGCAGAGAAGCAGAGGGCCTTATTTGTATCAGATAAGAATTAGAAGGACTTCCCTGGTGGTCCAGTGGTTAAGACTCTGTGCGTCCACTGCAGGGGGCACAGGTTTGATCCCTGGTTGGGAAACTAAGATCCCGCATGCCATGCAGTGCAGACAGAAAAAAAAAAAAAGAGAGAATGCCTGTTGTATGGTTCTTGTTCAAGTGAACATTTACTCAAGCTGTTTATTGGCCATGCCATGCAGCATGTGGGCAATCCCTGCTCTCAGGAAGCTTACCATCTAGGTGAATCACTATACTGGTCAGCAGTCTTTCAGTGAAAAGTGACAGAAACCCAACTCAAGCTGACTTAAGTAAATTAAAATAAGATAAAGGGCTTCCCTGGTGGCGCAGTGGTTGAGAGTCTGCCTGCAGATGCAGGGGACACAGGTTCGTGCCCTGGTCTGGGAAGATCCCACATGCTGCAGAGCGGCTGGGCCCGTGAGCCATGGCCGCGGAGCCTGCGTGTCCGGAGCCTGTGCTCCGCAACGGGAGAGGCCAAAACAGTGAGAGGCCCACGTACCGGAAAAAAAAAATAAATAAATAAATAAAATAAGGTAAAGAGGGTAGTGTTTTTGGCTCACACACATTAAAAGTCAAGAGCACTGGCTTCAGGCACGGATGGATCCAGATGCTCAAATAACGTCATTAAAAATCAGTCTCTCAGTAGCATTGACATATATACACTACCAAATGTAAAATAGATAGCTAGTGGGAAGCAGCTGCATCGCACAGGGAGATCAGCTGGTTGCTTTGTGACCACTTAGAGGGGTGGGATAGGGAGGGTGGGAGGGAGAGGCAAGAGGGAGGGGATATGGGGATATATGTATACATATAGCTGATTCACTTTGTTATATAGCAGAAAGTAACACAACCTTGTAAAGCAATTATACCCCCCCAAAAAAATCAATCTCTTGGGACTTCCCTGGTGGTCCAGTGGCTAAGACTCCGCACACCCTATCTATCCAGGGGGCCTGGGTTTGATCCCTGGTCGGGAACTAGATCCCACATGCTGCAACTAAGAGTTTGCATGCAGCAACGAATATCCCGAGTGCCAGTGCCGCCAAATAAATAAATAAATATTAAAAAAAATCAGTCAACCTCCATTTCCTGGTTCCTCTGTGTTGGCTCACTTTTAAATTCACTTCTCTCTTGAAGGTTATAAGTAAGGCTACCAGCAGCTCTGAATTTACATTGCTTCAGCTTAGCGATGCCTGTGGAATAAAAAAGAGCTTTTATTCAATGGTTCCAGCAAAAGTTCCAGGGCTGATTCTGATTGTCTAGCTTTGGTCAAGTGTCTACCTCTTAATTAATCAGTGTGACTGTCTAAGGTCTCGGCCACATACCCATTCCTGGGACACATGAACTGATAGGGGAGAAAGATAAATTCCCACAAAGGGAAATCAGGTGTGACCACTGGAAGAGGGCTACTGTGGGTTAGACAAGTGCAGACAGAGGCCTCATCCTGGACAGTCTGAGCACTAATATGTGCTCAGCTTTAGGTGCTGTGGAAGCCCAGGGCAACTGAGGAGGATACCGCCTTAGTTGGGAGGTGAAGCTTGAGTGGGGCTGGGTGTGGACAGATGTGAGTTGCGAGAGAGCATTCTGAATGGAGAGGAGGATCATGGACGGAGAGACACAGAGGGGAGAAAGCCACATCTGGCTTGAGTGTGGCATCCACGTAGGGGAGCAGCAGTGAAAGAGGCCAGGAAGGAATGATGGGGCTACAGTGTGCAAGGCTCTGAGTACTGGGTCAAAAAATTTGGATTTAATCAGCAGGCGGTTCGAAGCTACTACCACTGTTAATAATCAGGAAAAAAATAGTTAACATTTTCTGAGCCTTTACTATATGCTTGACCATATGCTAAACATTTACATGCATACTGTCATTGAATCCTCACAAAAATCCTATGGGGTAGGTACCACTATGAGTATTTCATAGATGAGAACACTGAGCCTCTGAAAGGAAAGAGTCATTTGTCCAAGGTCATACAGGGGGTAAGTGGTAGAGCCAGAATTGTAACTCAGTCTGTCTAACTAGAAAGCCCAAGGATTTATAAAGGAACATTCAGGATGGGAATAGAGACAGGATGAATTTGCCAGAAGAGTCGAATGCTAAGTAGGCTGGGAGACTCAGGTGGCTCTTTGTGGAGTTAGGGGTCAGCTTTTCTTTTTTAAAAAAATTAATTAATTAATTAATTTTTGGCTGTGTTTGGTCTTTGTTGTTGTGTGTGGGCTTCTAGTTGTGGCGAGCGGGGGCTACTCTTCGTTGCGGTGCACGGGCTTCTCATTGCGGTGGCTTCTCTTGTTGAGGAGCATGGGCTCTAGGCGTGTATGCGTCAGTAGTTGTGGCATGCGGGCTCAGTAGTTGTGGTGCACGGGCTTAGTTGCTCTGCGGCACGTGGGATCCTCCCGGACCAGGGCTCAGACCCGTGTCCCCTGCATTGGCAGGAGGATTCTTAACCACTGCGCCAACAGGGAAGTCCCAGGGGTCAGTTTTTCAAGGCTTCTCAGGATATCTCTGCTACTCTTTACCTGGTCTTTCCCATTTTCGGGTGCTAGACACTTTCACATTCGTTATGTCATTTACTGTTCATCTGTTAAAATGACTTGTCCAAAGGTCACACATCTAGTGAAAGAAGGAGCTGAAACTTCACATGAGTCTAAATGGATCTAGAACCTGTTTTTAGCCCTGAACTGAAACACAGGACGTGAATACACAGATTACAAGTTACAACTGTCAGGTGTATGTACTCAGTGTTTACCTGTGGGCTGAGTGAGGTTAGCCAAGGGGAGGTTGCTGGCTGGAGTAGAGACTCAGACTGGAAGCCTGGTCGAGGCTCCGAGGGGGCAGTGTGGGGAAGTGGTGGAGGACTTAGAATTCCCACTTTGCCACTTCCCAGCTGTGTCCCTTGGATAAGTGGGTTTCCTCTCTGAGCCTCAGTTCCCTTATCTGTAAAATGGAGGTGATTATTGTACCTACTTCAGAGGTGATGGAAAGAAAGAAATGAAACCATGGGGCTGAAATGCTGAGTGTGGTTCCTGGTATACAGTGTGAACAACCAGTAAATGTCCACTGTTATTCTTGTGACATAGTCTGAGTGAAGAGTAGCTTGTGAGGGGTCCTTGCTACTCAGGTGAAAGACTTTGGACTTGCTGAGATGATCAAAGGCCTTAAGAAGTCATAGACCTTCAGCTGGGAAGGGTCTTACCAATCAGCTGGCTCAACTCCCTTGTTGTACAGATAACGAAACTGAGTCCCAGAGAGAAGAGACAAGGCCATGCTCACAAAGTGAGACTCCTCCATCCACAGAAGGGAGGTGATTCTGACCACATTTATTCAGTGTCGAGAGCCTACTATGTGTCAGACACTGCCCAGTGCTAGAATCACTGTGGCAAACAGCACGTGTGAGATATAGTGGGAGCTGGGGAGACTGATGGTGGAGGTGGCAGCAGGGGCTGGTTGGTGCGCCAGAGGTGAGCATCTTCCAGCCTCCCAGATGTGTGTCCTAAATCATCAGGGGTCTCTGAGGTAGGAGCAGCAGTGTCACTACAGCCTAGAATATGCATCCACATCCCTCCCCGCTTCCTTGGCTTATGTTTCAGATTTGGTTTGGGATTTTATTCATCCAGTGAGTCTCTGTTGAATGTGATGAGACTGCTGAGCACATTGGGGGAATTTCTTTCCTCCCACTCTTTTTTTTTTTTTTTCCTCCCACTCTTCCCTCCCACATTTTCTTGCTCCCCCAATTCCCCCTTCCTTCCTTCTTTCCTGCCTTCCACTTTCCTTCCCTCCCTCCCTTCTTGCATTTTTTTGCTTTGCTCCTTCTCTCCCTATTCCCTTCCTTTCTTTCTCACATC
Source organism: Orcinus orca (assembly GCF_937001465.1). Taxonomy (NCBI): domain Eukaryota; kingdom Metazoa; phylum Chordata; class Mammalia; order Artiodactyla; family Delphinidae; genus Orcinus; species Orcinus orca. The sequence continues at coordinate 7,407,848 of NC_064568.1, forward strand.
AGTCCTTTACTGACAGCCTCCTCTGTGTGTCAGGCTATGCTAGGCTCAGGGAATCCTGAGTAAGAGTCCTCGCTCCCCGGAAGCTCATAGTCTAATGGGAGAGGCAGGAAAGAAATTGGATCATCACACTATGGGATGACATATGAAATGATTGAATCATGCAAGGGTATCTTGGGGGCACACACTTCTGACACATTAAGGACAGCCAGAGAAGTCTTCCAAAAAGTAACGGCATTTGAGCTGAGTCTTAAAGGATGAGAAGGGGAACCAGGCAGAAGAGACAGTATGATTGAAGGTGTGGAGGAGGGAAATAGCCTGGTGTGTTTTGGGCACCACAAACAATTCGCACAAGGGGAGGTGAGAGCTGAGACTGGGAAGGTGGAGAGGGGCTGGACTGCGGATGCCTTCTAAGCCATGGTCAGGAGTTTAGACTTTATCTATAAGCAGCAGATAGTTGTTGACTTTTTTTTTTTTAATCTTTAAAAATTTTTCCAGACTTTCACTTACTTTTCGGAAAAGTTAATACATGCACGTGAAACAAAGTTCAAAAGATAAAATGGTGTTTAATCAGATGTAAGTCTCCTCCCTGCTCTCATTTCTCAGTGACCCTCCCAGAAGTCTCCTCCCAGGGGCAACCACTTTTACCATTTCTTGAGTATCCTTTCCAAGAAATCCCATAAATATACAAGCAAATTCAAACTATATTTTAAAAAAATAAATGGTATATTAGTTATCTATGGCTGCATAGCAGATTACCCCAACACTTAGTGGCCGAAAGCAACAAGCATTTATTATCTCTGTTTCTGTGAGTCACAGGAATTTGGGAGTGCTTAGATGGGTAGTTCTGGCTTGAGGTGTCTCATGAAGTTGCACCCAAGACCTTAGCTGGGGTCGGCTGGAGGAGACCTCAGAATGAGTGCTCTGAGAGAGAGCAATAAGAAGGTATGATGCCCACCCCCCGCTTCTTTGGTAATAGCTTTATTGAGATTTAAATCATATGCCATACAATTCACACATATAAAGTGTACAATTCAGTAGTTTTTAGTATATTTACAGAGTTGTGTAACCATTACCACAATCAATTTTAAGATATTTACATAACCTCAAGACGCCTTATATCTATCCTTTCGCTGTCTCCCCTTAAGCCTACCATGCTCATCTTCTCTGTCCTCTAAGCAGCCACTAACCTACTTTCTGTCTATTAAGCCTGTTCTGGACATTTTGTATACACGGAACCATATAATATGTGGTCTTTGTGATTGGCATCTTTCACTTAGCATAATGTTTTCAAGGTTCATTCATGTTGCAGCATGGATCAATACTTCATTCCTTTTTACAGCTGAATAATATTCCATTGTATGGATATACTGCATTTTGTTTATCCAGTCATCAGCTGATGGCCACTTGGATTGTCTCCACCTTTTGGCTATTATGAATAATGTTGCTGTGAACGCTTGTGTACAAGTTTTTGTGTGGACACATGTTTTCGTTTCCCTTGGATATATTCCCGAGAGTCTAATTGCTGGCTCAGGTGGCAACTCTAACGTTTTGAAGAACTGCCAGATTGTACTCCAAAGGGGCAGTACCATTTTACTTTCCCACCGGCAGTGTGTGAAGGTGCTTAGTCATATCCTCATCAACACTTATGTTATTATCTGACTTTTGGATTACAGCCATCCTCCTGGGTGTGAACTGGTAACTCGTGGTTTTGATTTCCATTTCCCTAATGATTAGTGATGTTAAGCATCTTTTCAGGCGCTTGTTGGCCATTTATATACCTTCTTTGGAGAAACACCTATTCAGATCCTTTGCCCATTTTTTTCTTCCAGTTTTATTGAGATACAGTTGACATACAGCACTGTATAAGTTTCAGGTGTACAGCATAATTTGGCTTAGTGAACATCCATCATCTTATATAGATACAAAATTAAAGAAATAGAAAATTTTTGTGTGTGATGAGAACTCTGAGGATTTACTCTCTTAACAGCTTTCATATATAACATACGGAGGTGGTAATTATATTTTTGATGCTGTACATGACATCCCTAGCACTTATTTACCTTATAACTGGAAGTTTGTACTTTTTGACCACCTTCATCCAGTTGTCTCTCCCCCCACCCCCACCTCTGGTAACCACAAGTCTGTTCTCTTTTTCTTTTTCTTTTTTTTGAAGTATAATTGACCTACAACACTGTTAGTTCCTATCATAAACACTGTTAGTTCCTATCATACAACACAGTGATTTGATATTTCTATATATTTCAAAATGATCACCATGATGAGTCTAGTTACTGTATGTTACCATATAAACATATATTTATTGACTGTACTCCCTACACTGCACATTTCATAGCCACGACTCATTTATTTTGCAACTGGGAGTTTGTACCTTTTAATCTGTCTCACCTATTTCTTTCCTCCCCTCATTCCCTTCCCCTTTGCCCATTTAAAAATTGGATTATTTTTCTTTTTACTATTGAGTTGTAAGAGTTCTTTATACTCTTGTTATAAGTCCCTTATCAGATATATGATTTGCAAATATTTTCTTCCGTTCTATGGCTGTCTTTTCACTTTCTTGATGGTGTTCTTTGAAGCACAAAAGTTTTAAATTTACACAAAGTCCAGTTTATCTTTTTGTTGTTGTTGTTGTTGCTTGTGCTTTTGATGTCATTTCTAAGAATCCATTGCCAAACCCAAGGTTACAAAAATTTACCTCTGTTTTCCTCTAAGCGTTTTATAGTTTTAGTTTTTACACTTAGGGCTCTCATCCATTTGAGTTAATTTTTGTATATGGTGTAAAGTAAGAGTTCAACTTCATTCTTTTGAATGTGGCTCTCCAGTTGTCCCTGAACCGTTTATTGAAAACAGTGTTCTTTCTCAACTGAATGGTCTTGGCACCCTTGCCAAAAATCAATTGACCATGGGTTAATTTCTGGACTTTCACTTCTGCTCCATTGATCTGTATGTCTATCCTTATGCCAGTAACAGTCTGTCTTGATTACTGTTGCTTTGTAGTGAGTTTTCAAATCAGGAAGTGTGAGTCCTCCAACTTTGTTCTTTTTCATGATTGTTTTGGCCATCCCACTGCCTTTTTTTTTTTTAATTGAAGTATAGTTGATTTACAATATTGTGTTAGTTTCACATGTACAACAAAATGAGTTATATACATATATTTCTCAGATTGTAGGTTATTACAAGATATTGAATATAGTTTCCTGTGTTATACAGTAAATCCTTGTTGCTTATCTATTTTATGTATTGTAGTAGTTTCTATCCGTTAATCCCATACTCCTAATTTATCCCTCTCCCCCCCTCCCTTTCCCCTTTGGTAACCATAAATTGGTTTTCTAGTTGTGAGTCTGTTTCTGTTTTGTATATAGATTCATTTGTATTATTTTTAGATTCCACATGTAAGTGATATCATATAATATTTGTCTTTCTCTGTCTGACTTCCTTCACTTTGTATTATATTCTCTAGGTCCATCCATGTTGCTGCAAATGGCAATATTTCATTCTTTTTTATGGCTGAGTAATATTCCATTGCATATATATACCACATCTTTTTCATCTTTTCTGGATATATGTCCAGGAGTGGAATTGCTCGATCATATGGTGGCTCTATTTTTTCTTTTTTTTTCTTTTTCTTTTTTTTTTGCGGTACGCGGGCCTCTCACTGTTGCGGCCTCTCCCGTTGCGGAGCACAGGCTCTGGACGCGCAAGCTCAGCGGCCATGGCTCACGGACCCAGCCGCTCCGCGGCATGCGGGATCTTCCCGGACTGGGGCACGAACCCGTGTCCCCTGCATCGGCAGGCAGACTCTCAACCACTGCGCCACCAGGGAAGCCCTCTATTTTTTCTTTTTTAAGGAATCTCTGTACGGTTCTCTGTAGTGGCTGCAACAATTTACATTCCCACCAACAGTGTAGGAGGGTTCCCTTTTCTCCACACCCTCTCCAGCATTTGTTGTTTGTGGACTTTTTAATGATGGCTGTTCTGACCAGTGTGAGGTGGTACCTCATTGTAGTTTTGATTTGCATTTCTCTAATAATTAGTGATGTTGAGCGTCTTTTCACATGCCTGTTGGCCATCTGTATGTCTTTTTTCAGAGAAATGTCTATTTATGTGTTCCACCCATTTTAAAATTGGATTATTTGGTTCCTTTGCTATTGAGTTGTATGAGCTGTTTATATATTTTGGATATTAACCCCTTGTCAGTTACATGGTTTGCAAATACTTTCTCCCGTTCTGTAGGTTGTCTTTTCATTCTGTTGATGGTTTCTTTTGCCTTGGGAGACTGATCTAAGAAATATTGCTATGATTTATGTCAGAGAACCTTTTGCCTATGTTCTCTTCTAAGATTTTATGGTGTCGTGTCTTATATATAGGTCTTTAAGCCATTTTGAGTTTATTTTTGTGTATGCTGTGAGGGAGTGTCCTAATGTCACTAACTTATATGCAGTGGTCCAGTTTTCCCAGCACCCCTTGCTGAAGAGACTGTCTTTTCTCCATTGTACATTCTTGCCTCCTTTGTCGTAGCAAATGCCTTTTATGTTCTAATCTCAGATATCACAGACCACTTCTGCCACACTCTATTGTTAGAAGTGAGTTACTAAATCCAGCCCACATTCAAGGGGAGGAGAATTCAGCTCCTCCTCTTGAAAGGAAGTATATTTAAAAAGTTGTGGACATATTTATAAACCACCACAAATGGTAGCATACTAAACACTTGGTTTGTCTTGCTTTTTAAATTCAACAACACATCTTGGAGATTGTTCCAGATCAGTGTACAGAGAGCTGCTTTTTTCTTAAGAGCTGCATAATATACTTTCGAGTGGATGTGTCATCTTTTATGTCATCAATATTTAAGTTATTTACAATATCTTGCTATCGCAGTGTTTCAGTGGATGATGTATATAATTTGATACATATGTAAGTATAAGGATAACATAAAGATCTAGAGTGGAATTGCTGGATTAAATGGTCTTTATGTTTACAATTTTGACAGATCCAGTCAGGTCCCCTCCGTGGAAGTTATGCAGAGTTACATTTCCAGCAACAATGTACGAGGGTACCTGTTTCCCCGCATTCTTGCCAACTGTGTTATCAAATATTTTATTTTTGCCAAACTGATGGGAAAAAGTACTCTGTTATGATAGTAATTTGTCTTTCTTTTATGAATGAGGTCGAGCATCTTTTATATATACAGGCCGACCTTATTTTATTGCAGTTCACTTTAGTACACCTCACAGATATTGCCTTTTTTTTTTTTTTTAAACAAATTGAAGGTTTGAGGCAACCCTGTGTTGAGCAAGTCTATCGGTGCCATTTTTCCAAATAGCATTTGCTACACTTTGTGTCTCTGTGTCACATTTTGGTAATTCTCACAATATTTCATACTTTTTCATTGTTATATTTGTTATGGGTGATCTGTGATCAGTGATCTTTGTAATTGTTTTGGCATTTTTTTAGCTATAAAGTATTTTAAGTTTGTACATTTTTTTAGACATAATGCTATTGCACACTTAATAGGCTATAGTGTAGTGTAAACATAACTTTTATATGCACTGGGAAGCCAAAAAAAAATTTGTGTCATTCGCTTTATTGTGATATTTGCTTTATTGTGGAGGTCTGGAACTGCACCCGCAATATCTCCAAGGTGTACCTGTATGTTTTCTGTAAACTGTCAGTTCAGAAATATTTTTCTACCAAGCTAATGGTATTTTTCCTCTGATTTGTAAGAACTCTTTATAAATTAAAAGAGCTAGCTCTTTGTGATATGTTACAAATATTGTCTCCCAGTTTATCTTTTGACTTTGTCTATGGATGTTTTCCTCATGGTGAAATTTGTTTTTTCTCAACGTAAGCACATCATCAGTTCCCTCCTATATGCCTCCTGAGTGTAGTATAATACCTAGAATGGCCTTGGAGTGTTTTGAGTGGGGGCGGGGGGGAATCATAGATCTGGTTGTTGGTAGAGAGGATGGGCTGGAGGTGTCGAGAGGATGACGGCTGAACTGTTCTTATTCTGACAGCCTCTTATTTTTGTCTTATTCTTTTCATTCCATTTCATGTTATTCATCATTATCAACCTTTTATCCCAGAGCCGTTTAATGGCATAAGGAGAGCCCTGGATCAGGAGTCTGGGTTGGCACATAGTAGGTGCTTAATAAGTGTCTATTGAATGAATGAATGATGAGCTCTTTTCTTTTCTTTTTTTTTGGCCGTGCAGTGCGGCCTATGGGCTCTTAGTTCCCTGACTAGGGATCGAACCTGTGCTCCCTGCATTGGGAGCGTGGAGTCTTAACCACTGGACCGCCAGGGAAGTCCCTGAATGATAAGCTCTGATTTAAGTCCTAGCTCCACCACCCGCTCCTTTGGAGGCAGCACGTTCAGCAGTCAGCCAACCTGAATTTGAATCCTGAGTGTGGCATTACCAACTAAGTGTCCTTTGGAAGGTTATACAATTTCTGACTCTAAGTTTCCTCCTCTATAAAATGGGGACCATAATAGTAACTAGCTCATGGGGCAGTTAAAGGATTGATTGAGAATGTGTGTACACACCCTGGCACAAAGGAAACCCAATTTGCCAAACAGCAATTGTTATTAGCTGTCGTGTGACTTTCGTCATAACCCTTTGGTTCCAACATTCCATGGTCTGTGCTACAACCAGGGAGGAAAGGTTGAAAAGTGGGGAGAACTGGGAAATACACCTGGAAAAGCAGGGGAGCTCTGAAAGTTGGGCCTTGAAGTCTGGGGTCTTATTCTTAGGTTATGGGCAATTACTTGTAGGCATGGGAATGACCAGGGCCAGATGTGGGTTTAGAAAGATGACTTGGGGACTTCCCTGGTGGCGCAGTGGTTAAGAATCCGCCTGCCAATGCAGGGGACACGGGTTCGAGCCCTGGTCCGGGACGATCCCACATGCCACGGAGCAACTAAGCCCGTGCGCCACAACTACTGAGCTTGCACTCGAGAGCCCGTGAGCCGCAACTACTGAGCCCACACGTCACAACTACTGAAGCCTGCATGCCTAGAGCCCGTGCTCCGCAACAAGAGAAGCCACCACAATGAGAAGCCCGCTCACGGCAACTAGAGAAAGCCTGCGAGCAGCAACGAAGACCCAGTGCAGCCAAAAATAAATAAATTTTTAAAAAAGGAAAAGAAAGGTGACTTGGGCAGTTGCTGCAGGGAAGGGACTGATGGAGGCCTGATGGGAGACCAGGAGCCTGGGGGGAAAGCAGTGGCAGTGGTCCAGGTGAGAGGGGCTGAGGCCGGGGCACGGGAGGAGGAGAAAACTGGAGACCTATTTAGGATCCCAGTAGGTGTGTGTGTGTGGGATGGGGTGAGGACAGGCAGGCCTTGCAGGTGACGCAGGGTCCTCTCGTTGAACGATTTGGTCTTGGAATGACATTCCCAAAGGACACAGCAGGGAGATCCGCTCAGTCTGGGAAATGCTGAATTTGCGGTCCCTATGAGACCCACAGGAGGAGGGCTCTGACCAGCTGTTGACTATCTGGCCTCGAACCGAGGAAAGAGGTCTCAGCTGGAGATGTTAGATGTCAGTCTGAGTGTGGGTGAAATTGCCCGGGGAGAGCGTGTAGAGGGAAAAGAGGAGACAGCCTCGAAACACCAACCTTTAAGATGCAGGTCGAGGAGGAGCCAGAAAAGGCGGCTTGGAGAGAGGCGCCAGAGCAGCTGCTCAGATTAGCAACAGGGAAACTGAGAAGGACAGCCTTGAGAAAGGACGGCTGCCTGGAGGAGCCAGAGGGACGCGGAAGGGACGGAGCCGCCTGCGTGGTGGGCCTGGGCCAGACTGGAGGAGTGAGGCAGGATGCGGGGAGAGCGGCGGGAGCTTTCTGACCGAGCCCTTGAGATGAGTGTGGCAGAGCCGAGCCAGGGTAGCGGGGGATGCAGCGCATTCAAAGGTTGTCAAGAGGCTGTGTGTGGGTTCCATGCAGGCTGGGCCCAGGGCTGGTGGAGTAAATACTGTTCCCAAATAATTACCACACAAAGTGATGGGCGTCCCATCTCTCCATAACAGCATCTGTGACAACAGATACAATTATTTGTGTTCCTAACAGTCCCCCTACTAAACAGTAGTCTTCTCAAGATCAGGAACCACGAGCCGGGGACTGAATGGCTTGGAGGAAGTGTCCGAGGGAGAGGGAACAGTCAGTGCCAAGCCCTCCAGGGGGCGCTGAACTAGAAATGTTGTTAGGGTTAGGGTTAGAAGGGAGGCCCAGGGTGGCTGGAGTGTACGGATCGAGAGGCCGAATGGCGTGGGGGAAAGTGGGGTGAGCCTGTGGGTCACACAGGCCAGGACCAGGCGTCAGGGTTTACCCTGAGTGTAGTGGGAAGCTTTTGAAGGGTATTGAGCAGGGGAGTGGCACCATCTGCTTTCGACGGCTCACTCTGGATGCTGAGTGGAGAACAGATGATGGGGCCAGGATGAGAGCAGAGAAACTAGTTAGGAGGCCACTGCGGGCTTCCAGGAGGGAGATCATGGCAGCTTGGACAGATGGTGGCAGTGGAGATGGAGAAAAGAGGTCAGTCCGAGATATTTTTGGAGGTCAAGACAGTCGGCCTTGCAAGTGGACTGGACTGGGGGTGAGGGAAATGGAGGAGTCAGGGTGTTCCCGTAATCTGGGTGCTGGATGGGGTGTAGGGAGCCCAGGCACGAGAGTCCCGTCCCCTCCGAGCTCCCCAGCTAATGGAGGCACTAAGATTGGGCCTGGATCTTCAAATCCAGCGGGCGGGGTTGACTGTTAGGAGAGGTCTGGTCTCCCTTGTACAATAAGCCCCTGCCCTGGGAGGCAGGACAGAGCTGGTGGGAGGGACATGAGGACAACCTCCTTCTTAGGGTGTGTGTGTGTGGGGTGTCTCCCTACAGCCCCCTAGTGCACCAGGCCTGGGGAGGCGCTCCCTTGGAAAGCTGTGGTCGTGGTGCCGACACAGGTCCTTCTCCGGGCTTCTCTCAGCCCCCAAGTCAGCCTGGTTCCTTCTAGAAAAACCTTCCTAAATGTGAGGAAGGGACTCATAGAAGATACAGGATACAAGCAGCCATCCGTGCATTCTGTGCTATACTGCTTCTCTATATCTCACCTTTTCTAGGACTTTTTACAGCTTCGTAAAATTATCATTGTTCTTTGTACAAAGATTGGAGAATGTAGATGACCAAGATTACACACATAATCTCACTTTCCCAGAAACAGTCAACTTAACTGTTGGTCTGAAGTCATAACAGTATGGAGTACTGGTTATGAGCAGGCTCTGGAGCCAGACTGTCTGGGTTCAGATCCTGGTTCTGTAACTTACCAGCTGTGTGACTTTGGATAACTTGGATGACCTCTCTGTGCCTCTGTGTCCTCAACTGTAAAAAGAAGAAAATAATAGTACCTACTCCACAGAGTGTTGTGGGGATTAAATGAAGTAATGTGCGTAAGGTACTTAGCATAGTTCCTGATGTGGTAAATTTTATATAACTATTTGCTATAACTATGTAAGTATTTCTTCCCAAAATGAAATTATATTGTACATTATTTTTCACATCCTTTTGAAACCTAACATATCATAAGTATTTTCTGTGTCATTAAATCTTCCTCAGTATAGTTTAATAGGGGAGTAGTATTCCATGGTATGAAAGAATATTCCTGTGTTGTTGGATAATTAGTTGCTTCTTTCTTTCCTTCCTTCTTTTATTATTTCTCCCTCTCTTCCTCCCTTCTTTTCCTGCTCTCTTCCTTCTTCTCTTTCTTGCAAATAAAGATGTGATAGACATCCTCATAGCTAAATCTTAGAGCAGATCCTTGAGCATTTTCTTAGAATAAATTCCTAGAAATTGGCAAGCTCAGTCAAAAGGGGTCTAGAGATTTTCAGTTTTATGGGTTTTTTTGTGATTAATTCATTATTTCTGTGAGCTCCATTTGGCTTGTGCATTGCAGTTCTTTGTTGCTTTAATTATTTCATTCCAAGTGAGTGAAAAAATCTCTGGCCATAGTCACTTATTAGTGATCAACTCCCACCTACCTTAAGGTTTCAGTAGGTAACTTATTCACGTGGTCCTGAATTCAAAAGGTGTAGCAGGTTAGCAGTGCAAGGTCTCCATCCTGTCCTATCCTTGGCTCCTCAGTCCCCTCCTTAGAAGTAACCAGGGTTATCAGTGTGAATGTTATATAAATGAAGTCACATTTTCCCCCAATGTTATGACTCTAAGGGGCATCCAAGTTGTTGCATGTAGCTGCCATAACAAAATACCATAGCCTGGGTGGCTTACATTTATTTTCCCATAGTTCAGGAAACTAGAATTCCAAGACCTAGAATTCCAGACCAGCATGGTCTGGTTCTGGTGAGAGTCCTATTCTTGGCTTGCAGACGGCCACCTTCTTGCTGTGTCGTCAGGTGGCAGGTGCAGGGAGAGAGCAAGCTCTCTGGTATCTCTTCTTATAAGAGCACTAATCCCATCATGGGGCCTCACTCTCATGACCTCATCTAACCCTAATTACCTCCCCAAGGCCCCTTCCACAAATACTCTCACATTGGAGGTTACGGCTTCAAAATATGACTTTTATGGGGACACAGTTCAGTCCATATCAAGCCTCTTTGGAGTCTGCTCAGGGACAGAAAGCCCTGGGGGACATCCAATCTGACCCCCTAGTAATGGGTAGCAGCCGGGGTGCATCAGGCATGGAGGGGACAGCTGAGCATAAACAAAGCCCTCCCTTTAGGAGTGATCGGCTCAGTGTATGTCCCTTGAGGATAGTGTCATGGTGTCATAATGAAACTCTATTAAAATAGCTAAGCATAAAATGCATAATTAAAAAGCTTTACATAAAGACACATTTACACCACAAGCTTTAAAGGACACAAGCACCCACGTATATTGTATATTTTCTCTTAACTTCATCACTTTTTTAGTCTCATCCTGGGTTCATTCCCCAAACTCAAGTATTGTTTTTCCTTTTAACTTTCCTTTAGTTGCTTAATTATATTTTAAAAATGTAAGAGGATTTCATGGCCAGACATAGGTGGCAAAGGACTGGACATAATATTATCATTTTTATCATAAAAGTAATATATGCAAATGTTAAACACTTTCCAACAGTACAGGAGGGCAGAGAATAAAAAGTGTCTCCCTCCTTTCCTCCTCCACCCCAGGCAGTGTTTCAGAGGTTCCCATCATTAAGTTGCTTCTGTATTCTTCCAGAAATGTTTATAGACATGCAAGCTTACGTATGTATATTCTTTGAAAAACCAATATTTTAAATTATGTTTTTTTTAATTTTATGAGTAATACATGAATACATTCACTCCGTGAAAAGCTGAAGCATTACAAACAGGCTAAAGTCCCCACCCACTCCCTGCCCAGAGGCCACCATTATTATGAACGTAATTTCTATTTTTCCTGATCTTTTTGTGTGCATTTACATACACATCCATGAGGAAAATACGTCGTGTCATTTTCTGTGTTCCCTTTCCTCCCTCCCTTCCTTCCTCTTTCTCTTTTTTTTTTTTTTTTTTGGTAAAGTACACATAACATAAAATTTACCATTTTACCCATTCTTAGATGTCCAGTTCTGTGCCATTAAGAACATTCACCCTGTTGTGCAACCACCCTCACCATCTGTCCCCACAACTCTTTTCACATGCAGAACTCTGTCCCCATTAAACACTAACTCCCCATGCCCCGCCCCCAGTCCCTGACAACCAGCATTCTACTTTCCGCCTCTAGGAATCTGACTGCTCTTGGTTCCTCCTATACGTGGAATCATACAATATTTGACCTTTTGTGACTGGCTCATATAATTTAGCATAATGTCCTCCAGATTCCTCCACGTTGTAGCATGTGTCAGGATTTCCTTCCTTTTTAAGGTGCTCTGAGGTGTCTCAGATCATTTGACAGGTAAAAGCATCCAGCTAGAACCTAAGAACAATGTTTTGTTTTTACTGTACTTATGGTTATAGTTGCCTTCTATCTATGGTAAATGATCCTGGTTTCCTTTTCTTTGATGGTGATATAAAGCTTACTTTTACAGTAAATGCCTCTCAGTTAAAAAGTGAGTCTGTGGAATTCCCTGGCGGTCCAGTAGTTGGAACTCCGCTTTTACTGCTGAGGGCCTGGGTTCAGTCCCTGGTTGGTTGGGGAACTAAGATCCCACAAGCCGCGTGGCACGGCCAAAGAAAAAGTGAGTCTATTCAGAGAGAAACATTCAGTAAAGACCTGTCTGGGTTTGAATACAGAGCCCGCCACCTCCTAGCTGTGTGACATGGATACGATACGACTTAGTTCTTCTGAGCCTCAGGTTAGTTATAGGATTAAATGAGATCATGCATGTTAGGAGCTTCACACCCTGGCATATGGTTAAGCACTCAATACTATTTGTTATTGTTATTATATTATTAATAACAGTAATATTATTAATCTTAAATTTGTCCAACACCACCTGGCTGCTTGGGAAGTCAGCAGACTCTAGGGTGACTGGATATCGGTGCCCCATCCGAAGGCCCCTTCCCCTAGACCAGCGGTTCTCAACCAGGGACATCTTTGCCCCCAAGGGGACATTTGACAGTGGCTTGAGACTTTTTTTTTATCACTATGACTGTGGGTGGTGGGTAGAAGCTAGGGGTGATGCTGTACATCCCACAATGCACCCCACTTACCCCACCCTGCACCCTGCACCTGTGTCTATGCCTTATAGCAGGTGGCTCTTCAGCCAGCTCATTATTTCCAAGAGACTTGAACTTGGACTCCAGAGACCTCAGCCATGGTTTCCTCTTCCAGCACACAGGGATGCTGAAGGCTGCCTTGTCTCTAGTTATTCCACCTCCTGATCGTTGAGCCTCTTGATCACCTACCTGGTCTATGCTGTCCCTAGAGGTCTCTTCCTCTCCTGCCCCAGGTCTCAGGAAACCTGTCTGATTGGCTTTTCTCCACTTGCTTTACTGCTGGGTGTTTGTAGTTCCTAGAGCAGCCTCTGGGGCCCCATAGCCACCACCTAAAACACTGCAGAGTAAAGGAGGCAGAGAGAGTGAGTGAGAGATGGAGAGAGAGGTCCCCCCACCCCGCCCCAACGCCTTCTCTGAGTGCCCTGTCATCCTGGGTCTCCTTCCAGTCGCTCCCTGACATGTATAAATATTCTATTTGTGTGTTGATTTGATTTGATTCGTCTCCACACACCTCCGCTCCTGAGGACAAGAAACCGTGACTGGCAGTGTCCCCAGCACCCTGCATAGTGCCTGACACATAGAAGACACTCAGAATTTATTTGTGGAATATATGAAGGGAGAGGCAGAGAGAGGAAAGGGCGAGGGGATAGATAAAGGGAAGGAAGACAAGCAAGAAAAGGCAGAGAGAAGAGGAGGGGTGTTGAATGAATGTCAGATGCTGAGATCTAAGGAGAGAAGGGAAGAGGGAGGGTCGAGACTGAGGATTAAGCACTGTATAGACTAGCTGGAGAGAGAGGGGGAGGGGTGTGGAGAGAGAGGCAAAAAAAGATGAAAAGGGTGGAGAAGAGAAAGGAATGGAGACACACGACTAGAGAGACACGTAAGTGATGAGGCAGCGAGACAGAGAAAACGTGCAGGCGCAGAGCTCCGGGAGAAAACCTCTTTGAACGCTGAGCTTGCAGAGGGAGGAGGACCACCTGCAGGCTACTGCTGCGGTTTCCATGGTGACGGGGATGCTCTGGGCAGGAGAGGAAACACTGTACGGGGAGAGGAGGAGGGACTGGGTGGGTTTTGCCCCTCCCAGGCTCTTTCCTCACCCCTGCCTCAAGCTGGAGATTCAGGGCCGAGGACGGGGAGGTGGGAGTGCAGCCTCCCCCGCCCTCCTCAAAGGACCCTGCAGATGTGAAGAACTTAGGCGCCTCGTCTCCCACTCCCCCATCCCTGGCATTTGACCCTCCTCCCCTCTCCCGGGTCCTGGAGGGTCCTGAAGAGTGTTAGGGAAATATGGGAAGGTGGCTGGGTCAAGCCCTCTCCGTGGGCTCCTCCTCTCTTCCCACCCCATAATTGCTAGAGCGCCCCTGGGCTCCGTCCTGGGCCTTCTCTTCAGTTTCCATAACGTCCCGTCCTAGGGATTTACATGCCCACAGCTCCCACATTTATATCCCCAGCCCTGATTTCTCCCTGAGTTTCCTTCTCCATTTGGGTATCTAAAGGGCATCTTCAAACTTGTTGAATTCTTTAACTCACCAAGCTCATTCTTGCCTCGGGGCCTTTTTGCATTTGCCATTCCCTTTGCCACGAGCTCTTTTCCCCAGCCATTTATTAGAGGTGTCTTTCACTTGAGCTAAGAATTGTCTTGGAGAAGGCGAGCGCTTTGGAGAGGGGAGGAAGGCCTGCTCCAACGTGTGTGTGTGTGTGTGTGTGTGTGTGTGTGTGTGTGTGTGTGTTTGAGTGTGTAAGATCACAGTGCTGTCAGGGGCGCCCTGTGTCAGTATAAGGAGCACACCCTAGGGGAGTGTGGAAGGACTGTCCTGTTAGAAGGTCGGAGTGAGGCCAGAGGAGGCAGAACTCGAGGCAGGGAAGAGTCCGTGCTGTGGGGAGCACTTCCTCGTACGGTAGATGAGGGAAAGAGATGGCAAAGCCAGGTGTCCCCCTCCCCATCCTGGCAACGAACGAGATGTGCCTCCTAGACAGTGGGCAGAACTGACCGCCACTCCCACTTTGTCATCACTGTCATCTAAAACCCAGGTTAAGCACCTGTGGGCCTGGCGGGGGGTCAAGGGCCCCTCTGCCCCAACCTGAGCCTTGTGGTGACCTCAGGTCTCAGACACAGTAACAGTAACTGGCGGACTGTCAGGCACTAAAAAAGGCAACATAAAGCCAGTGGACATAGTCATAAACTCTCTGCCAGGAGGGGAAGGTCTCAGCTGGAGGTGGCCTACTGAGCCCGGAAAATGGCTCTCAATAAAAATTTGTTGAGTAAATGACAAAAATAAAAAATAAAGAATGGTGAGGATGGGAGAGGGTAAGCATGGCCAAGACGCTAAAGGGAGCTGAAGGAGGTGACCCTGGTTTGCTATTTTCTCCTATTTCCAGGAAGCCTTCCCGGAGGAGGAGTTGATTTGATGGGGGCAGGAGGTGGCATTGTGTTTTGGAAAGTTTCTGCTCCCCAAGGCATGAGGCCCTCCCAGGGTGTAGAGTTTCTGGATCCACAGGAGGTGGTTCATAAGCTCTTGGGTTGATGGGAGGTGCGGGGGAGCGGGGCCCAGCCTCAGGGGGCCTCCTGGTGGTCCTCAGGCTCTGGGAAGTAATCTTCCCCTTCTCTCTTCCTTCCTGACCCTGGCGGTGGGCTCGGCCTGGCGACCCCTCAGCTCTGTGCCTTGTGCTGGGCTGCATGATCTTCCCCGACGGCTGGGACGCCGAGACGATCCGGGACATGTGTGGGGCCAAGACCGGGAAGTACTCCCTGGGGGACTGTTCGGTGCGCTGGGCGTACATCCTGGCCATCATCGGCATCCTCAACGCCCTCATCCTCTCCTTCCTTGCCTTCGTGCTGGGCAACCGGCAAACGGACCTGCTGCAGGAGGAGCTCAAGCAGGAGAACAAAGGTGAGCGGGCGCACGCTTCCGGGTGGGTGGCTGGCAGTCGCGGGGTGCGGAGGTGGGCGAGGCCGGCCCCGCCAGGCGGGGCACCTTCAAAGTCAAGTGAAGCACAGGGTGGAAACCTTAACAGAGAGGCCGACTTCCTGGGAGACAGTTGGAGGTTATCCCTCAAATCCGAACATTGGCACGCCTGACCCAGCAAACCCTCCCATGAGTATAAACCCAGGAGAAATGTATGAATGCTCTTGGCTGCAGTTGCAAAATAGCAAACACTAAAAACTACCTAAATGGCCATTGACAGGAGGATGGATAAATATATGGTGATACATTCACATCACAGAATTGTTTACAACTGTGGAAATGAATGAACGTGTTATATGTAATGGAATGAATGGATACATCCTGGAAACATAATATTGAGAGAGAGGGGAAAAAATAGAATTCCAGAAGACGACAGTGAGATAATTTTTTTGAGTTAACAAACTAAGTAACACTATGCTAAATACAGTTTAAATATATATATATATATATATGTGTGGTAATATTGCGTATTTTTTAAAAAAGCAAAGAAATGATCAATACAAAAGGTATCATGGTGGTTCTCTGTAGCTGGGATGGAAGCAGGGAAGCAAGGACATGAGGTGGGGGACAGGTGGGTGTGTACAAACTATTGGCGAGTTAAGTACTTGCATGGTGAGCCCACAGATGTTTGGTGCAGTATGCTTTATACCTAGTATAGTACACATAAACTTTCGTATGTATGAGGTAACATTAATATACAATAAAGAAAAAATTGACACCTAAGGCCAGAGTCTCAGGGATTACCAGTTATCAGATGCTTATCTGTGTATCTATGTATGTCCCTTTGTGAAATATGTGGTAGTGCTATGTGCTAATATAGGAGAGGCATCGTCCAAAACAAATCCCTCCTCAGATTGCTTTTTGTGCTCAACTCTAGAGCACGTCTTAAAGATCTTTATCATTTTGTGGAGAACCATCTTGTCCTTTTTATCCAATGCCTAGCATTACATAAGACGAAGGAATTATAGTTTCTTAACTGTTCTCCTTGTAGGGGCTGTTAGGGAGGTTCCCAGGTTTTTACTGTTACTGGCAATGCTACAGTGACCATCTTTGTCCTTGCCTTCTGTTTTCTTGGTGTCTTTCCAGAAGTGGAATTGCACACTCACCATTGTAGTGATAATTCCAGATTGCTCTCTAAAGGAAGGTCAGTCCTCTGACCCAGGGGCCCATGCTGCCCCTAGAGAAAGGGGAGACACCCCGTCTGTCTGGGTGCCCGTTTTCTGCCATGGGAAATCGGATTTCGTCGTCTCACCCTTCCTTGAGCTCTTAGCGTGTGCTGGATGTATGTTCATCACTTTCCTTTAATTACATTCATCTCTTGGAGCCTCTTATCTGTAAAATGGGGATAGTGACGGTTATTATCTCATTTGGCAGGAGTTACTCTAGTATTGTGGTGTGAATACCCTTGGACTGTGAAGGCAGGTTGTCTGTGTTGGAAGCAGGTTGAGCTAAGGAATGAATTCACCTCTTTGAGCCTCAGTTTCCTGCACTGCCTAAAATGAGGGTGGTGAAAAAAAAAAAAAGTAAGACTCACGTCCTTTTTATCCCCCGAGGATACTCAGAGGCCTGATCTATGGAGTGGTCCACAGTCTCCATCCTCTTCCAAGTACAACTGGACTTGGATACAAACAGGCACACCAGATGACTGGAAGGACACCTGACCAGTGCTAAGCACTGACACCCAGACTCTACGTGACTCACCCCACGTGAGCCCAGTCCAGGCCTGCACTGTCCCCCAGTCCCCACCATCTATGCGTATTCCAGACCAACCCCTCAGAACTGTCATCGTAAGATGGGACAAGGGATGGGGAGAGGCGCTCCGGCTTCAGAACAACCCTTTCATTTCATCCTCCTGAGAAGCCTCCTAATCCAAGTCAGATGTTTCACGTCTTTGAGGCATCTATTGCCGACCCTTGTCCCAGTCCCTGTTCTCCGTGAGGCCGCCTCCTCTGCCTCCCCATGGCAGGGAGAGCTCAGCCTCCAGTCTAACATGTCTTGGAGGTGACAGTGGAGTAAGAGAAAGAAGAAAAGAGCAGAATTTGTCTCATGAATCAGCACTCCCCCAACTGTGGTTTATGTAAAAAGTTTCAGAGCACCAAATAATACTGAGGGTTTCACAGCCCATTTCAGGTAATGTTATGTTTGGTAAATTTAACATGTTTTAAATGGAGGTTACCAACTGCTATATAAAGTGTTTATTAAATTAGAAAAAATTGTTTGCTAATACTTTCACAAAATATAAGTCATTCTGCTCTACACCTCCAACTTCTGTAGTACTGTATGTCAATTATATCTCAATAAAACTGAAAGAAAAATAAAGGAAAAAAAAAACAAAAAACGAGGGTGGTGAGAATGGTACCACCTAACAGGGCTGTCCTGCAAGGAAGAAAGACTGTGCCTATAACGGGGCAGTGGTGAATGCTCAGCGAAAGCTGTCACTCCTCACAGCTCCCCATCAGGCAGGCATCATAACCACCATTTTATAAATGAGAAAGCCGAGGTCTGGACAGGTCCAGTGACTTGCCCAAGGTTACCTAAGTGGTGGAGCCAGGATTTGAGGTCCAAGTCCAAAGGCCAGGCTCTTCCCTGCTGCCAGTCCCCTTTTCAGGGCCCTCCTGGGCTGCTAAGCTGTCCGTCTCTGAGGCTCCTGTCCCTGGAGACACTGGCACCTGGTGGTTTCTATGGTTTTGGTGTGAGGTCGGAGCCTGCCCTCTGGTGGCAGCTTCCAAAAGTGCAAGACTAAGACAGCCACGTGGCCTTTCCAAAGAAGTTTGGGGTTGTGACTAGTGTGAGGTTGGCCCACTCAGTGTCCTCTCCTTCCTCCCCAAAGCGCCCTAACAGCTCAGTGTTAAAAGTGACATAAGGGAGCCCCAGTTTGCCTTCCTTCAGCATCTGGGGATTTCCTTCCCTCATTGGGAACTCAAGGTGTGTGAGCCTCACCATTCAGTTCTGAGACAAAGACCTCTGGAAGAAAAGTAAGCTCTACTTTGGTGTCATTTCCACTATTTACTATGTGCCAAACACTGTGCAAAGCCCTCGGCTGGCATTATTTACATCTTTTTAACCCCTCAGAATCACTCTGTGAAGAAGTAGGCTATGTTCATTTTACAGATGAGGAAATTGGGGCTCAGAGAGGTGGAATAACTGGCTCAAGGCCTTCCAGCTAGTCAGGGCTGGCTGCGTTTCAGAACCTGGGCAGCTCACCCCTCTGCCCAGCTTTGCCCTGAGGAGTGGCTGACGGAGCCCCAGTGCCAGGCGGCCTCTGACTTTCTCCAATTCTCTCTCTCTCTCTTAGATTTTGTGGGCTCTACAGTAAGCTCTGTGTTGCGGCCAGGGGGTGATGTCTCTGGATGGGGAGTCCTCCCCTGTCCCGTCGCTCACTCACAGGGACCCTGAAGGCCGGGATCACAGCCCAGGAGTTGACCTGCCCTCAGCTTGTCCTGTCTCCTGCCCTCTCATCCCTCCATTCACGCTCTGAGGGAAGACCCCGATCTTGGACTGACCTCACCTGCTACCTGCCTGCGAGCTCCGGGCTTTGAAGAGAGGCTGGGGCTGGGATGCAGCCTGAGGGAGGGGAGAGGCCCTGCAGAGCCTGGGAGGGTCTGGGTCTGCACCTCCCTCAACTGACCTAAGGGAGACAGCCCCCAGTCCCTGGCCTCCTCTTCCCCTCCAGTCTGGCCAGGGCCTTGCAGAGTCTTCAGGGGAAGGCGACGCCGTGGTTCCCCCACCAGGCTCCCTCAGTCCGGAGGGCTGCTGCCTGGCTCTATCCTCGCCTCCTCTGGTCCCCGCCTCCTGCAGAAACTTATCCAAGACACTGCTCCAGGGCAGCAGACTGGACTCTTTCCTATCTTTTTTTTTGGCTGATGGTGGTTCCATCATCTCGTCACAGAGCTCCAGGCGCCACCGGCCTCCCTCGGGCCTCTCTGCTCCTGCTGCAGCCTGGTCCCAGCTCTCTCAAAGGAGTCTGAGCTGCACCGAGGGAGAAAGCACAGGGCCTTCTGGTCAGATGCTGACTGGGGCCCTGTCCACGTGGACTCTGAGCCAAGACAGGCAGGCTCTGGAGGCAGTGCCTGGACTCCTGTCTTGATGGCGCTTGGCCTCTGCAGCTGGGGCTGGAAGTAGCTCTGGGGCTAGCCTGGCCTCCTCCCTGCTCGGATGGCTCACCAGTGACTGGACCCTTGACCCCGGCCTGTTTTGTACAGCGTAGAACTTCTTGGCTCTGTTGTCAGGGTTGGGGAGAGGCGCCCATGAGTAGGGAATTAGGGGATGCGTCGCCCCTCTGCCCCTTCTCGTGCTGTCCCCCCATCCCCTTCTGCCAAGGGCAGAGACTGTCTTGCCTCTTTGATACTTTTCTGCGTAACTTGAACTTGCAGGTCACCTCTGAACAGGGTATCCCCTGTCCCCATCCCCAGCCCTAGTAACCCTCTCCCCACCTCTTCCTCCTCCCTGCCCACCTCTCGCCTTGCGGTTTGCCCAGGGTCTGCAACCCAGTGGGCACGCTTGGAGCCGAGGCATGAGTGTGTGTGTGTGTGTGTGTGTGTGTGTGTGTGTGTGTGCGCGCGCGCGCGCGCGTGTAGGTGTTTGTGGGGCAGATGAAGTCTTCTCTCCCCCTCTCCTCCCACCGTGGGGACATCTCCTCCCTTCCTGCAGGGAGCACAGGAAGGAGACTGCAGGTGTTTCTGACCTCCCCTCACTGCCTTGGGGACCTGGTGGTAGAGCCATCTGGCTTGGGGCGTGGATGGCCCCTTCCAGCCCCCATTTTGGCGGCCGGTTGGCTTCATTTCGTGTGCCTACTTCTGTCTCCAGGTACTGGCTGCCTGGCCTATTGTGGAGGGGGGGCATGAGGCCCCTGCAGGCTCAGTGGGGAAGCGTGTGGTCTCCCTGTCATGTCGGCCTCAGCCCAAGGAGGGAGGAAAGCAGCGAGTGCCATGTATTTGCAGCCTTGTGTTCATTTCCATAGGACCTGGACCTGACAGAGTTTCCAAGACAGACCCTAGAAATCCTCTGCCTGAGTCCCCCATCTGGACCCTAACTGGAGTCACATGCTGGGGCCTGGGAGGGTTCCTGAAACCTGGAACTTAACTAAGTCCTGACCCCGGCCCTCTCTACTCCCTCCTCCTGGGCAGACACCTGCCCCTTGTGCTGTGGTCCCTGCACTGTGCTCCCCTCTCCCCTGCTCCCACCAGGGTCCCGTGCTGAGTGGGAGGGTGAGGGGAGCCTCGTGAAGGTGTGGAGTGGGGGGCAGAAGTGAGTTCCTCCAAGATCCAAACCAAAGCCCAATGTTGGAGGGCATCAGGGGGAGGGGCCAGGAGCAAGGGATTAGAAATGGGAGGAAGGGGACTTCCCTGGCGGGCCAGTGGCTAAGACTCCACGCTTCCAGTGCAGGGGGTGCGGGTTCCATCCCTGGTCGGGGAACTAAGATACCACGTGCCGCATGGTGCGGCCATAAAAAGAGAAAAGAAATGGGGAGAAGACAGAGATGGGAGAAAGAGAAGAAGGAGGTGCAGAGACAGGGAGAGAAGGAGGGAGGGAGACCAGGCGATGGGGGGTGGGGTGGATTTAGAGGGTATAGAAGTGGAGCAAGTGACCAGAGAGGGAGGCGTGATGGATAGAGCACCTGGAGGTGGGAGGGGAGGTGGCCAGAGACGAGGAAGGAACGGGGATGGGAAGGAGGCAAAGGGAGAGGTGAGCTGTTGGAGGCCAGGTGCAGGGGGAGAAAGGAAGGGGAAGGAGAGGAGGATAGAGGGGACAGGACTCGGAGGAATGGGGAGCAGCTGCTGCGTGCCCACTGTGCGAGGGGAGAGCCTATCACCCACGGGGGCCACAGACCCCTGTGGGCTGCTGGTGGGAAGGTTAGGACCTACCTCCTCAGAGGCGGAGGCGGGGCCCAGGCAGCCATGCCCCACCCCATTGGGGTAGAGGCGCCACATCAAGGGAACTGTCTAGGTGATTGCTGAGCAGGTTAGCGCCACTGGAGTGGGTTAGTGGTAGAGAAAGGGAGGGTGGTTCCCCTTGGGGTGGTTGGACAGTGATTCCCTGTTACCATCCACCCAGCCAGCTGCTGTGGGGCAGTGGGAGACGCACCCAGGAGCTTGGGGTTAGGAGGGGAGTGTTGGTGGGGCTGAAGGAGCACCAGGGTGCCTTAGGGAAGGGAAAGAGGCTGGAGTGGGTACCAAACCAAAGCCCTGTCCCTGAAGCTTTTTAGCAGAGGTGGGAGCAGAGCGGGAAACATGTTTCAACCAGAGACCCCAGGTGAGGCTGAAGTGTCACCAAGCCGGGGCCCAGATGGCTCTCTGGGGCCAGGAAGCCATCACAGCAAGGATGTCTGTAGTTTGCTCTCACCCACGTCTGGCAACTTCGCTTAAGCCTTCGGGAGGACGCTGAAGCAGAGATGGTCCGTTCCCAGATCGGTCTCTTGGTCCCTGAAAGACGCCGAGCTTTGAGCGGCCCACTGAGGCACCCCTCCCCCAGCCGTGCCTGGACCAGAGGGCTCTGGCACCATCTGGTTTCCTTTGCCTGGTGTGGGACTATCTCAGGAGAGGCCAATGCAGCTCCAACCTAGTGGGGGTTCAGAGCACTGCTTGTTCAAGTCCTTCCGGGTCTTGGGATGTGTGAACTTTCCTCTCTGGGGACCAGTACCCATGGAGGAAAACGCCATGGGTAGGATCAAGATCTTTTTCAGGCCTGCTATAGCCAAGAAGTTAAGAGCTTTTAGACAAGGCTGTAGGGAAGAATTCTTTGGCCACCTTTTGAAGTTCCTACTTGGGCACAGGGGAGTCACCCTTCTCCAGCTTCCAGTGTGAACTGAGAAAGGGAAACCCTCTCTCTGGAGAAGCTGGGACCTTCCCAGCACGAGAAACCTCCGCAGGCCCCTGCCTGGCTCAGGGCTAGCCTTCGGGGGGGACTGGAGTTTCCTGAGAAGGGAACAAGGGAGCCACAGTCCTCCCCTGAGCTCTGATCAGCAGAGGGCCTATGCTGTGTGTCATTAGGATAGCTTGGTGTTGTCTACACCCCATTAGTAAGTTCCGTCTGAACGTGTCCTCACTGTTCATCGTCCAATTTGGTAACATTGATTTTGGTCCAGACCCCTTCTGCTGCTGCTGGGTTTGAGCTTCAGTGCAGGTGGAATGACATTCAAATAAAGAAACACTTTATATCACCCATGCTAGCTTCTCCTTCTCTGAGTTGGCCCCCAGGGGATTAAGAGGGGCGAGATTCAACCTGACCCTTTGTACCAGCCGTGGCTGCGTATTAACAGACCTTATGTGGAGGTAGCCAGACCATGACTGACATGGAACCCAGCACCACTTTCAATCCTGGCTTTCATCCTCAAGGACACCTCATGGCCTGAAGTGGCTGCCTGGACTCGTCACTTTGATCCACAATTTCATTTTAAAGAGACTTCTGGAGATCCCATAGGACTGAGTCACACTGCACACCTAACTGAAATGTAATCTGTTAACAAATAAAATTGTTGTTGTTTCCAAGGCGAAAGGAGAGAAGAGCTGGCAGTCTCTGCCAGCTCCTGATTACATGGGCTTGAAAACAAGGCTCCACCCTTTTCTGCCTGTGTGGCCTTGGTCAAGTCCTTTCACTTCTCTCTAAAGTAAGGAACAATGAGGGAATGCGTGTGAATTGCTTTGCAGTGTCTTGCACATAGTTAACATGCCCCATGTGTCAGCTACATTGATTATAATTTTTGCACTTGGGAATTGAATCTTCATTCAACACATTTTGAGCACATAGTATCTGCTAGGAACTTAAAGTAACAAAATCAGAGTTTCTGTCTTAAGGGTCTGGTTGGGGAGATGAAGTCTGCCTGGTGCAAGGTACTGTGGGTACCCCAGGTAGGGATACCTTGCATGGCTTTAGGTGGGGTGGGTAGAGCAGGGGATGGACAATTTTAACTGTAGGATGAACAGGAGGTAGGCAGGCAGGCAGGGGCAAGGAGAGCCATTCATGAAAGACAGCGCAGCTTGGGGAAAAAGGCTGAGATGAGAAACCGAAATGAACCTGTGAAGAAATAAGAGCAATTTAGAAACGCTGAACTGTAAACTGTGAGGTAGGGAGGGTCAGAGATTAATCTGGAGAGATCAGCACAGGCCAGATGATGACTAAGCTCTGATGCTGTGTACAGCAGTTCAGACCTAAGAGCAATGGGGCAGGAATTTAAGCAGGAAAAGGACACAATTAGATAGGCATTTCAGAAAGATCACTCTGGTTGTAGTGTTAGGGGGTTGAGTTAGATGGAGACAATTTTAAGAAAAAGTAAAGCAGAAGTCTGGCCTGAAGCAAGGTGGTGGCAGTGCTTTTGAGAGAGGTAAGGAATTCAATATTTAGGAAATAGAAATTACACTTAGTAACTGACTGATTGTGGGGATAATGGATACAGTGGCGTCAAGGAGGAGAGTTAAATTTTTTGCTTGGGGGGAAAAGAAAAATTTGCCAGTATAGCAGGGGAGCAAGATAATCAGTTCAATTTGAGACATGCATGTGGGACATCCTGGTGGACTGTCCAGTAGTCAGTTGACTTAATTAATTTGGGAGCTCAAGAGAAAGATTTGGGCCAGAAACACAAACACATGCAGGTAATGGTTGACATATGAAGTACAGATGAGCTTGTTCAGGGTGACTGTGTAGTGTGAAAAGAGCATGGGGCTGCAAAATGCTGGAAAACAACAACATATAAAGGTCAGAGGAATGGATGTCCAGAGAGTCAGAGCTATGACGAGAACCATGAGAATGTGGTGTTAGCGAAACCAAGGATTTAGAATTCAAGGGGAAGGTCAACTGATCAGATGGAGCAGAGGTCCAGAATTAGGGACTTAAAAATGTGTCTCCTAGATTTGGGAACAAGGAAGCTACTGCTGGATTTGGTAAAAGCCTGTTCAGAGGAGTGAGGTTAGAGCCCAAATGAGGTCTGTTCAGGAAGAGAATGGGAGGTGACTGAGTGCGGGTCACCTTCTGGAGAAGCGTGTCTAAGAAGGGAGAATCGGTGACTGGAACTCTTTCAGGAAATCTTAAGTAGAGTGAACAAGCAGTGGACAAATACCAGCATGTAATCCAGAGGAGGAGGAGGAGTTCTGAATGTAGGTCATGGCCGGTAAGAGTTTAAAGATAAAGAGAGGATGACTAATGGAAGAGGCGAGGAAGCCTCTTTTTGGGGGTAAAGTACAACGTTTAGGGAGCTCTTGCCCGATGGCGTCCAATTCTTCAGTGAAGCAGGAGGCAACACTGTCTACTGAAAGAGAAGGGAATGAGCAAGGGGTTTGAGAAGAATTATGAAAGTTTGGAACAGTTGCTAAAGGAGCTGTCCAAGGATATAAAAGGATCAAGAAAAGGACTGATGGGTGACCATGAATATGTGGTGACACCAACAGATGGGAGGGCAGGCACAGAAGGTAGACTATAGACTGAAAGGGAGGTGCAAGGTAAGCCGAGTCAGAGAGCCACCAACAGATCTAGGCTGGGTATGGGAAAAGGAGAGCCTGCAATGGGGCAAACTGACGGAGGAAATGGAGAAATCAAGGTGCTAAAGTTTACGTGAAAAAGCTGGAAGGTTAGGAGACTGTATCTAATTAGAAAGTTGGGTATTTGACCTGAATATTCTGAGTAATTCTTATAAAAGACTTTGAGATGTGAGGCAACCTGGTTAGGATGTCTACCCAAATGGTAAGGATAATGGCAGAAATCGGTGTGCAGAAGACAAGCCAAGTTGCCCCAAAAATCAAAGAATCAGAGAGAGAGGTTGGACAGTTAAGATGACAGCAGGAAGAAGGCTGAAAGCGCAGTAACCAATGCGTGAGCAGCAGAGGAAGCAGGGATTTTTAATCTGAGGGATAAGATATATTTTGTCTGGAAACATTTAGGGAGAGCCTCCACGCAACAGGATGTGAGAAGGAGCAGCCTTCACGTCAGAGGCTGCAAAGGAGGTGGCGTCCTAACGAGAGAACCATATTCAGTCAAGGCCAACAGACAATATGGAGGAGGTAGGGGTTTGTCCATCAAAGAAAAGAGCACTGCAGAAAAGTTGGGAGGGAAGGATGGTATGTCGTAAAATTAGAGAGCGCTGGGAAGCCAGACGACATGGAGGACTGTCATTTTGGGAGGTGACTAAGGAGCATGAAATTGGTAGAACTCACCAGACTCCAAGTTTCCAACAGAGCTCTAGTTTGAAACCCCTTTCAAGTCCACTGAGGCAGAGCAGAAGGACTGGTGACACCATCTGCTGGCACCCATACAGATCTGGAGTTCTGGAAAGCTCATTTAGGTGCCGAAATCCAACCTGAGTGGGTTGGAGGCTTCTTCAGATTCATTTAGTCATTCAACAAAATATGTGTCAAATGCCTGTTCTGCTCAGGTACTGCCAGGCTCTAGAAATACACAAATAAGTCAGACAGAGACCCTGGGCTCAAATGACATTAGGTCACTTAGTAGCAGGGCTGTTTGCCTGTTTATTGTGGCTATGTAAGGCTTTGTTCTTTGTTTTGTTAGACATATTGCAGCATAAGACAAATGTACAGGCAGATGACCTATTAAACATAACCTTCTCACCATAACCAAAGAAAATCTTGCTGACCGCCCCAGAAGCCTTTCCAGTGCCCCCAAACACTACCCCCCTTCCTTCCCTCCTAAGAGTAACCACCGCCTGGATTTTTATTGTAATCACTTTCCAACTTCTATAATTTTTTTCATCCAAGTGAGCATCTTTAAACAAAATCGTTTAGTTTTGACTATTCTTTGGATATGTCTTTACTCACTTTGTTTCTTTTCATCCCTCCTTGCAATTTGTTGAAGAAACTGGACCATTTGTTATGTAGTGTTCCACAGCTGGGATTTTGCTGGCTCCATTCTTGTGGTTTAGCTGAACAAGTTCCCTCTGTTCTCTGTAGTTCCAGAAAACTGGATCTAGATGCTTATTCACATTCAAGTGTATGTTTGAACATTTTAATGACTGCTTCATAGTTGTTGTTGTTTTTTAATCAAGAGATACATAGTATCTAATTGCTTTTGTGTAATTACGGGTTAAACAATAGTGATGCTCCAAACCTATCATTCTCTTATTTGTGGGAGAGCTTCTATAAAGGGAAACATCCTCATTTTCGATCTAGCCAGATAGTGGTACAACTTGTATAGGAAAGGCAAGAATAATGCTGGAGTATTTCCCTTTATTTTCTAGTTTTCAAAAATAGAGTTGGTTCCCTAACATCCTCCCAAGATGAACAATTATTATGTTTTGGTACCATTATGAACTCATGGATTTAAACATACTTGATTCCGTTACAGTTATCATAATTAATGCTTAAAATGTTGTCGCTGGTTAGCAGAAGCCTCTTTAAATTGGTGTGTCTTTTTTTTTTTTTAATATTTATTTATTTGGCTGCACCGGGTCTTAATTGTGGCACGTGGGATCTTTAGTTGCAGCATGCAGACTCAGTTGGGGCATGTGGACTCTTAGTTGGTTCTCAAGGACATTGGATTCATTTGCTTCCTCTCACATTAAAGCCCTCATATATAATACCACAAATATAACTACTAAAACCATATTATTTTCTGCTTATTTCTTTGTAGTTGCACTGTACTTACATTGCCTAGGTCACATGAACCAGCTGACACTGCAGTCTCACCTTATATTCCTCATTCATTCTTAGTTCTACACGTAGCTAACTGCATATAATTAACTCACAACCAGACTTTCTGTTGCTGTTTCTTAAGATAGTTTGGGCATCCAAATCAGCTCAGTTTCTAACATATTCCTAAGAAAGAATTAACAGGAATAAAGTTTCCCAGGTTCTGGCATAAGGATGACAGTTTGCTGCTATTACATAGTTGGTATGAAACTTTTGGTTCATAGTCTCTTTGAGTATCTTAAATATATTATTCCATTCTCTTTTGCCATAAAGTGTGGCTGTCAAAAAACCTGACAGAGGGACTTCCCTGGTGGCGCAGTGGTTAAGAATCCGTCTGCCAATGCAGGGGACACGAGTTTGATCCCCGGCCTGGGAAGATCCCACATGCCGCAGAGCAACTAAGCCCGTGCACCACAACTACTGAGCCTGCACTCCAGAGCCCATGCGCCACAACTACTGAGGCCACGTGCCTAGAGCCCGTGCTCCGCAACAAGAGAAGCCACCGCAATGAGAAGCCCGTGCACCGCAATGAAGAGTAGCCCCTGCTCCCTGCAACTAGAGAAAGCCCGCGCACAGCAACGAAGAACCAATGCAGCCATAAAACAAACCAAAACCTGACAGAGCTTAATTTTCCTTCCATTGTAAATAACTTTTTAGGCCTAGATATCCAAGATTTTTTCTTTTCTTTAAACTCCAACAATTTTAGAATGTCTTGATATTGGGTTTGAATTCTTGGTTGAATTTACAAGGTATGCATTATGTTCTTTCAGTCTGTAGTTTGAAATATTTAAGGAAAAGTTTTCTTGAATTATAACTTTTGGTATTTGTTCTGTTCTCTTGCTTTTATTTTATGTTGTGAAACGATCACCGCAATGTCTAATCAACATCTGTCATCACACCGTTACAAAAATTGTTTTCTTGTGATTTTTTTTTTTTTTTTTTTTCCTGCGGTACTCAGGCCTCTCACCGTTGTGGCCTCTCCTGCTGCGGAGCACAGGCTCCGGACGCGGAGGCTCAGCAGCCATGGCTCACGGGCCCAGCCGCTCCGCGGCATGTGGGATCCTCCCGGACCAGGGCACGAACCCGTGTCCCCTGCATCGGCAGGCGGACTCTCAACCACTGCGCCACCAGGGAAGCCCGATGAGAACTTTTAAGATCTACTCCTTTAGCAACTTGCAAATTCAGTATTATTATTATTTTAAAATTTATTTATTTTATTTATTTTTGGCTGCATTGGGTCTTCGTTGTTGCGCGCAGGCTTCCTCTAGTTGCGGTGAGCGGGGGCTACTCTTTGTTGTGGTGCACGGGCTTCTCATTGTGGTGGCTTCTCTCTTTGCGAAGCACAGGCTCTAGGAGCGCAGGCTTCAGTAGTTGTGGCATGCAGGCTCAGTAGTTGTGGCTCACGAGCTCTAGAGCACAGGCTCAGTAGTTGTGGTGCACGGACGGGCTTAGTTGCTCCACGTCATGTGGGATCTTCCCAGACCAGGGCTCGAACCCGTGTCCCCTGCATTGGCAGGTGGATTCTTAACCACGGCGCCACCAGGGAAGCCCGCAAATACAGTATTATTAACTCTAGTCAACAGGCTGTATATTACATCCCTAGGACTTATTTATAACTCCAAGTTTGACCTTTTGACCACCTTCACCCATCTGGCCTACCTCCCAACCTCCACCTCTGGCAACCAACCACAAATCTGTTCTCTGTATCCCTGAGGTTTTTTTTTTGTTTGTTTTTTTAAGATTACCCATATAAGTGAGATCATATGGTATCTGTCTTTTTCTAAATTACTTCACTTAGCATGATGCCCTCAAGGAGCAACCATGTTGTTGCAAATGGTGGGATTTCATTTTTTGCTTATGGCTGTCATTGTAAATATACATTTTCTTTATCCATTCATCCATTTATGGACATGTAGGATGTTTCCATATCTAGGCTACTGTAAGTAATGCTGCAGTGAACATGGGGGTGCAAATGTCTTTTTGAGTTAGTCTTTTTTTTTTTCAGGTAAATACCCAGAAGTGGGATTGCTGGATCGTATGGTAGTTCTATTTTTAATTCTCTGAGGAACCTCTGTACTGGTTTCCATGGAGGCTGCAAAAATTTACATCCCCACCAAGAGTGCACATGGGTTCACTTTTCTCCACATCTTCATTGAACTGATTTGTCTTTTTGATAACAGCCATTCTAACAGGTGTGAAGTGGTATTTCATTGTAGTTTTGATTTACATTTCCCTGGTGATTAGTGATGTGGAGCACCTTTTATGTCCTGTTTGCCATCTGTCTCTCTTACTTGGAAAAGTATATTCAGATCCTCTGCCCATTTTTTAATTGCAATTTTTCTTTTTGTGTTATATGAGTTCTTTATATATTTTTAGATACTAACACCTTATCAGATATATGATTTGTAAATATTTTCTCCCATTCAGTAGGTTGCCTTTTCATTTTGTCCATGGTTCCCCTTCTTCTGCTGTGCAGACGATTTTTAGTTTGAGGTAGTCTCACTTGTTTACTTTGGCTTTTGTTGCTTGTGTGGTGTCAAATCCAAAAAATCATAATCAAGACCGATGGCAAGGAGCATACTGCCTATGTTTTCTTCTAGGAGTTTCATAGTTTCAAGTATTACATTCAAGTCTTTAATCCATTGAGTTGATTTCTGTACATGGTGTAAGACAGTGGTCCCATTACATTCTTTTACACGTGGCTGTCCAGTTTTCCCACTTATTAAAGAGACTGTCCTTTTCCCTGTTGTATATTCTTGGCTCCTCTGTCATAAATTAATTGATCATATATGCGTGAGTTTATTTTTGGGTTCTCTGTTCTGTTCCATTTATCTATGTGTCTTTTTTTTTAAATACTGTTGTAATCACCACAGCTTTGTAATATAGTTTGAAATCAGAAAGCATGATGCCCGCCTCCAGCTTTGTTCTTTCTCAAGATTGCTTTGGCTATTCAGGGTCTTTTGTGGTTCCACATATATTTTAGGATTGTTTGCTCTACTTCTGTGAAATACGCCATTGGAATTTTGGTAAGGATTGCACTCAATCTTAAGATTGCTTTTGGTTGTCTGTTTACTTGTTGAGTTTTAAGAGCTCTTTGTATGTTGCGTAACAGTCCCTTATTAGAGATGTCTTTTGCAAGTATTTTCTCCCAGTATGTGGCTTGTCTTCTCACTCTGTTAGTGTATTTTTTAGAACAGATGTTAATTTTAAAGTCCAGCTTACCAATTATTTCTTTCATGAATGGTGGTTTTGGTGTTGTATCTAAAAAGTCATCGCCAAACCCAAGGTTTTCTAGATTTTCTGTTATTGTCTAGGTATAGTTTTGCATTTAGGTCTGTGATACATTGAGTTAGTTTTTGTTAAGAGTTGTTTGTTTTTTCCCTTAAATTTATTTATTTATTTATGGCTGTGTTGGGTCTTCATTGCTGCGCACGGGCTTTCTCTAGTTGCAGCGAGTGGGAGCTACTCTTTGTTGCGGTGCGTGGGCATCTCATTGTGGTGGCTTCTCTTGTTCGAAGCACGGGCTCTAGATGTGTGGGCTTCAGTAGTTGTGGCTTGCGGTCTCCAGAGCGCAGGCTCAGTAGTTGTGGCACACCAGCTTAGTTGCTCCGTGGCATGTGGGATCTTCTCAGACTATGACTCGAACCCATGTCCCCTGCACTGGCAGGCGGATTCATTAAAAAAAAAAAATTATTTATTTGGCTGCATTGGGTCTTCGTT
Source organism: Orcinus orca (assembly GCF_937001465.1). Classification (NCBI taxonomy): domain Eukaryota; kingdom Metazoa; phylum Chordata; class Mammalia; order Artiodactyla; family Delphinidae; genus Orcinus; species Orcinus orca. The sequence continues at coordinate 7,438,824 of NC_064568.1, forward strand.
GCTGAAAGCAGGCTTCCTCTAGTTGTGTCAAGCAGGGGCTACTGTTCGTTGCAGTGTGCGGGCTTCATTAATTGTGGCACGCAGGCTCAGTAGTTGTGGCTCTTGGGCTCTAGAGCGCAGGATCAGTAGTTGTGGCACACGGGCTTACTTGCTCCATGGCATGTGGGATCTTCCCGGACCAGGGCTCGAACCCGTGTCCCCTGCATTGGCAGGCAGATTTTTAACCACTGCACCACCAGGGAAGTCCTGTGAAGAGTGTTTAAGGTCTGTGTCTAGATTCATTTTTTGCACGTGGATGTCCAACTGTTCCAGCCCCATTTGTTGAAGACTATCTTTTCCCCACCGTATTGCCCTTGCTTGTTTGTCAAATATCAGTTGATTGTATTTGTGTGGGTTTGCTTCCGGGTGCTCTATCAACCTATTTGTCTATTCTTATTCCAGTACCATGCTATTTTGACTACTGTAGCTTTATAGTAAGTCTCAAAGGCTGGCTGACTTCATTCTTCCCTTTTAACACTGTGTTGGCTACTCTGGGTCTTTTTCCTCTGCCTATAAACTTTAGAATAATTTTGTTGATATCCAGAAAACAACCTGCTGGGATTTTATTTTATTTTTGGCTGTGTTGGGTCTTTGTTGCTGCGTGCAGGCTTTCTCTAGTTGCGTTGAGTGAGGGTTGCTCTTCGTAGTGGTGGGCAGCCTTCTCACTGCAGTGGCTTCTCTTGTTGCAGAGCACGGGCTCTAGGTGCACAGGCCTCAGTAGTTGCGGCACGTGTGCTCAGTATTTGTGGCTCGCGGGCTCTAGAGCACAGGCTCAGTAGTTGTGGCGCACGGGCTTAGTTGCTCTGCGGCACGTGGGATATTCCTGGACCAGGACTCAAACCTGTGTCCCCTGCATTCGCAGGCAGGTTCTTAACCACTGCGCCACCAGGGAGGCCCTATCTGCTGGGACTTTGATTGGGATTACGAATCTAAAGGTCAAGTTGAGATCAGACATCCTGACATTGAGTCTTCCCATTCATGGCCATGGAATATCCCTGTTTCTTTAGTTCTTTGATTTCTTTCATCAAGAATTCTGTAGTTTTACCCATATAGGTCTTTTAGATATTTTGTTAGATTTATACCTATTTCATTTTTTCAGTTCTTATGTAAATGTTAGTGTTTAAACTTTCAAATTCCAGTTGTTCGTATGTAAGGAAGCAACTGACATTTATATCATTAACCTTATACCTTGCAACCTTGCTATAACTGCTTATTAGTTGCATCTTTTTATTTTGGGGGGGTCAATTCTTTTGGATTTTCTATAAGACAATTATGTCCTCCTCTGTGAACAGTCATTTGTTTTCCCAATCTGTATACCTGTTATTTCCTTTTCCTGTCCTATTTCATTAGCATGCTTTTATCTGTGGGGATATTATTCTGCTCCTTTCTTGTAACTGTTTGGAATTTGACTATGGTACTTTCTGTTACCCATTTTTATGGGTAAATAAAGGGAGGTATGATTTCTTTCTAGTTTCAAGGTTTTACAGCACATTTTTTCTGTATGTGTAAAATATTAAAATATGGACTGTGCAAACAATAGCAGTTGACATTCAGCAGAACAATTAATTTTTTTACATATTTATTTATTTATATTATTTTTGGCTGTGTTGGGTCTTCATTGCTGTGTGTGGGCTTTCTCTAGTTGCAGCGAGCAGGGGCTACTCTTCGTTGCGGTGCATAGGCTTCTCATTGCGGTGGCTTTTCTTGTTGTGGAGCATGGGCTCTAGGTGAGCGGGCTTCAGTAGTTGTGGCACGTGGGCTCAGTAGTTGTGGCTCCTGGGCTCTGGAGCACAGGCTTAGTAGTTACGGCACACGAGCTTAGTTGCTCTGCGGCATGTGGGATCTTCCCGGACCAGGGCTTGAACCCATGTCCCCTGTGCTGGCAGGCGGATCTTTAACCACTGCGCCACCAGGGAAGCCCCAGCAGAACAACCTATGACTTGTTTCTCTCAGGAGTTAAAGAACAAGGTAAGTTATTTAACACTTTTATGGACAATCCTAGTTTCACTCATTCAAAATACTTTATTTAATGTGATCCTCCACCTCTCCTGCTCAATTTGGATTCTATCAGGAGTTTCTTTTCAGTGTGGAGCTCTGTCCTGGGAGCTTTGCTGTTTAGAATTGTCTTGGGCCCAGACTGCTCCAGCCCCTTCAGACTTACCCAAGCACCTTTGCCCGCACTGCAAATCCCTTCTAGTTTGACTGTTGTTCTCAAATTGGCTCGCTGAACTTCCAAGTGAGTGCTCGTTTGGAGTTCTGAGACCCATCAGACACACCATTGCTTCCTCTGGAACAGAACGTGATACCATGAAGGTCTTGTGGCTATTGGTGTTTTGAGGCTCATGGGTATGTGTAATTTTCCTATAAAGTTGCCCAAGGTTTTGTATCTCAGAGTAAGTTTTGAGTGTAGGAGCAGGGAAAAGTTATAGAGGAACACCATCTCCTTCAATAACTATGCTTTTTCTCCAAGCTGTTTCCTTTATTCATCTTCAGCACAGGAACCTTTCTGTCTCTGAGCCTCATAGCAGGTTATGAAGGCTGTGCTGATGAACTGATAATCAGTGTAGTTTCAAAGTAAATGGCCTACTCCATTTGGACAATAGTGCATTTTTTTCTTCAGGGTGACCTTTAGTAAACAGAGAACCATGCACCATCAAAATGATGCCTGAAGGCTAAAAAGCCCAGACTGCTTTTTAAGGCAAGAACTGGTATGATATACTTTTCCTGCTAGTTAAGTGATTTCTAGTCAGTTTCAAAGCATCTCTAGCTATCTCTTTTTGTTTCCTGGGTAAACTGCAAAATTTCCAATACTGTCAGTTGGAGCCTGCCATTTAGAAGAGAGAAATCTTGGACACATTATATCCTCTGAAACTAATAAAAAATTATAGAATGGGAATAATATACCTACCTTAACATATTCTAAGGATGAATGAGACAACCAATGACATAAATGGAAGAGCCTGGTTAACTGTGAAGTTGTATACAAGGTGCACTTGCTTATTTCTTTAATACAGTTCAGCTTCTAATATTTATATCACATCGAAAGCAACGTACCTAGTAATAGAGAAGGAGGCTGTCTTATCTTCATATTCCCAGCACCTTACATATAGCCTAGCACTCAGTAGCTGTTTAGTAAAGGATTATAGCCTGATCTTAATCATAAAATGGTGAAGGAAGATCAGTCTGTATTCCTGACCCCATTATGGACAAAACAACACCAAGAGCACAGTCTCCTGAATGTGGGTCCATCTTTGCTCTCTTCAAGTAAGGACAGCGTTAGGAAAACCAGGCAAGCCAAGGTCACAGAACTGGACAAAGAAGTTCTCAACTTATGATTATTATGGTTAAGAATTTTATTATCAAAATTATTACATCTCTTGTGAAAGTTCAAATGTTACAGCAAGGTGTAAACACTCCACTTGAGAAAGAAGTGATACTTCTTCCCTTCCAAGAGTCCCCCCCACCCCCCGCCCCCCCCCCCAGAGGTCTGGTCTTGACAGCACCCTGCCCACACAGAGTGGCTGGGGTCTCTGCACGTGCCAGGCAGGGTGAGGGCCGCCTGCCCGCTGGCCTCTCCCCTCAGTCAAAAGCCAAGGGGAGAATGCAAACCCCAGCCCAAATGGAGAGACATTTACATACGTTTTATATAATATACAAAGAAACCAGCATCCCAGGCAACATGATTTCCACTCCCAACGCTCTCCCAGACTGATGGGTTTGTGGGGGAAACAAAAAGAAAAGTATTCTGCTGAAGTCTCAGCATTAAAAAAAAATCTCCCCTCATTTGAGCAAACACCTGATTTCAATTTTGAAAAAGTGAAATTTTGTAACAGTCACACACAAAGAGAGAAGACTGTGCATATGATAGTTGTAGGAGAGGGTAGAAAGAAAGGGGATGTAAGAGGCTGAGGGAAAAAAGGAGAAAACAAACTGGAGGGAAGGAAGGAGGGAGACTCACAGTATTATCTTGTCCAAAAGAAAGAAGTAAGGTCCACTGCAGCACCAGGGATTACACCTGTCAGATATCTGCTACCCCTACCATGGTTATAACTGAATACAAAATTAGATAAATAAAAACACGCCGGATATTACAGTAAACAAGTGAAAGAAATAAGCTGGCAACCGTATGGAATTTAAAAAGATTGTGTACTCCACCTGGCTGGCTCCAGGGCTCCTGCAGGGGTGTACAACAGGCACAATGCACTGATGGGGAGAAGCCAGTCTGCTCTCATCTCTCATCCAGAACAGTGTTATTAGGTATGTGGGTGGCTTTATAACACTCTCACCTGGGCCACTCTCAAATAAGCATCTCCCAAAGAAACGTGGGACATGCCACACACAATCACAGCCCTGTCGGTGCCATTCCACAAATGTATCTTTCCACTCTTACCCTGCAGTCACGAGTGCATGCTCCCCAATCATGGAGGCAGTCCTACTCAGGGGATCGTCAACTCCTGATTAATTGGGAGTAGAAAAAATAAAATTCAAAGAATTCCCTAACCACCTGGGACCCTTCCTAATCAAATTTATTGCCAAAAGCTGATAAGTAGCAATGCAATTGGCCCATCTCAGTTATATCTCTTTTCTTTGCCTACTTACTTCATAGATTACTGAGCTGTGAAATAGCTGGGGGAAGGGGAGTGGGATGGTACCAGCTGGGGGCTCAGACAATCTACTAGGACAGTCTGCTCCTGAATAATCAAGAGTTGACCATGAGCTCTTCCTCAGAGATCCAGGCACCCCTCAGTCAAAGCACACTCCAAGCTTCACTATCCCCGCCTCTTTCTTGGTGTTTCTAAGACAAAGGTAAGGAATATTCTTGGGTGGACACATCTTGGCCAGATAACTGCTTTTGGAATGGTTGTCTTATATACCTACCTTTTTTCTTAAGTGCATAAAACCCTAACACTACTCAGATGGCTTGGGGCTTTGAGATTTGCTCTTCTCACCATTTTTTCCTTTGAAAACTTTTTTTTTTTTTTGATTTAAAAAGATGTCCTCACTGCACAAGTGACTACAGGATACAGGCAAGGATGGGAGACGGAGGCTTCAACACAACTCATTGCACTTAGAACCATTACTAACCGAAACACCATTTGCTTGTCAACAATGTACCCTTAACAGCAGGGAGAAACTTCTTTATAGTCTCTGCTTCAGACAAGATTTACATCTTTCTCCAAGGCCAGAGCCAGTCACGACCACAAGTCTTGTTTCTTGTTGACCAGACCCAATCCTCTGGCACCTTGTACCCCCTCCCCCAGCAATATGCTCGGCCTAGGTTCCAGAGGCAGCTGGAAGGAAGCAGCTATGGGCTCATTCAAGTTCTGTTTGCCCAAATCCAGAAGCCCTAGGAAAGTCCTGTCTGAGTCTTGACCCCTGACCCCTGCAGTGGCTGGAGCCGGTACTGGTGCACACCCCCACTCCCTCGATGTGGGTAGTGCTGTGAATTGGAAACCGCAGATACCCTGGAGGCCTGGTAGGCAGCTGACTGCCCAGCACTGGGCAGACTGATAGTCCGGAAGTCTGATGGCAATGACGACCTAGAGTTCTGAGGAAAGGAGGTGGAACTCAGAGTTCCTGTGCTGGACTGGGAAACCGAGTCTGAGGTCGGCGAGTCTGAGGGGCCCTGCGGGGTAGGGCTAGCAGCACTAGAAGGGCAGCTCCTCCTTGGAAGACTGCTGCCGGTGCTGTTTCCAGAATGTGGCTGGCTGCTATAATACCCTGGTGTCCCCGTAAATGGGGCCAACGAGTCTGTGGACACAGGGTGGGCAGGGCTGGAATAGGACGTGGAAGAGAGGGAGGATTCTGAAGAACCATGAGAAGGGGGGTTCCCAGGTCTCAGTGCAGTAGTTCGATAACTGTATCCCGGAGACTGGGTGGGATGTCCTCTAAAGGGGGAGGAACTCTGTTGAAGGAGGCTTTGTGATTCTGTCCGTGGACTATCACACTGCAGGAGCTAGAAAGAGTTGGGAGGAAAACATAAGGAGGTGAAAAAGTCCCTATTTAAGCCATTTAGGCTTGTGAATATTTAAAATATCCTACTTTTTCTTCATCTTCTTAAACATTTGTTCTTTTTAGGATACCAAGGACAGTAAAATGGCTGTCTTTGGTCACTTAATTTTTCTGGCATGATTTATTACCTGAAGGTGAGCAGATGATGACTTATTTCCAAAGCTGCTGAAACTATATGCAAAGACGGCATCTCAACTGCAAAGGATGGCCAGGATCACAAAACATTTGGAACCCAGAACACATTCTTATGCCCAGAGATGAGCACTTTCTTGTCTCACCTGGTAGCTGTATCTGGAAGGGCTGTAAACGGCTGCTCCTTTAGAGAGTGCTGAGCTCAGTGTCTCTGGGCCTTCACCATCTGCAGGGTCTGGAAGGTAATACAAAATCAACTTATTTTCTTAGAATAAGTGTGAGAGAGCCATTGTTCATTCAAGTCACCAATGCCAGCACCAACCCATGCCGCTCTCTTTCTGACAAATCAGGTGAGTGCAGCATGCCAGAAGGGCAAAAGGAGCGGTTAATTATGGGGTGTTTTAAATGCCTGATCTGATTTCTGTCTCCTTTTTTCTCTTCATCCTTCATCAAGGTGATTCCCAGGGCTTTGGAGAGATGAGTTACATAAAGGTATCCTTTGGGAAAAAAGAGCAGACAAAGAGCAAGCAATGCTAGATCTTAAGAATGCTGTAGCCCAAAAGAGTGAAAGCAAGACTGAGCTGGAACTCTGCATACAGGGGAGCCCAACTGCATAAGAAATGGACTCACCTCAGCCCAGCATTTGGTGTGCATTGTGTAGAGCCTGGCTCGTGTCCCTGTACCTGGTTGGCAGAAGGCCATAGGCTCACCTGAGTCTTTTTCTGTGATGTTACTCTCCCACGTGGGAGAAGGCTCTCCTTTTTGGGCCACCCTCACACTGCTTCGGAGGACCTTGGGGATGCTCCCTCCTTCTCGGAGTCGTTCTACTGATGTGGGAACCATCCTGTGAAGGCAATAGGGTGTGGAGGTTTATGCCACAGGACTTTAGAGATAAGAGTCTGGAACAAACAAAGCTCTGACAAAAAACTGTACAACGTTTTCTCTTTCTCTTTTATTTATTTATTTATTTATTTTTAGAACACCCTCTTTTTAAACGTTATTTTCTTCAGGACCAATTTAAAACAAGGTATTTTCTCTGCCTCAAACTATGTCAGGCACTTAAGAATAAACACTTCTAAAGAAAAATAGCAATTAAGGAAAAGGGGGATTTGAAGCTGTTTACTTCTTTTAACCTCCATCTTGAAATGCTAATTCTCTCTTCTGTGAACTCATGTGACTGGCATGTGGTAGCAGTTTGTTTCACAGATGAATGAACATTACTCCCTTGAGCCATGTCTCTCCTTTCTCAAGACCTCATTTCTTCAGTTCAAGATCCCTAAAATGCCTCATTCTTTATTTCACTCATTTGATACTCAGTACTTGACATTAGTATTATTTGCATTGTCCCCTAAACCAGACAAATCCTTTCAGAACGTGTCACATCTCTCTGCATATTCTAGCCATGTGGAACTGAGATATCTGTTGTTAATTTAAGGGGAACTGAGCTCAAATCCTGACTTACCTTTCACACGAAATGAGAAAATAGAAGAGGCAGTGTTAGTGCCCAGCAAAAAAAATAACTCCACTGTGTCCACAGCTATATGCCATCCAACATGTTGTTTTGCAGGCTCGGTGGCAATTCTTTGCTTCTGTAGGGCTGGTGGATTGTGGCTGATACTATTAAATCAGCTGAATAGGGTAGATAGCACTGTTGGCTGGCTTTGTCAGGTAAGTGTTTCCGTACATCTTAGGTAAAGAGCCTAGATGTTTACTTCCCTCCTGAATTTAATCATTAAAGCATCAAACATAAACTTACCACCTACTGCTGATACTCTCTTGAGGTCTGCAGTGAGATGAAGTGCCCCTGGAATCCGATGGGCTTACGGCCTCCAAATGAGACATAGAGGAATGAGATGGGGAGAACTTTTTGTGAGGGGAAGATGGGGTTCGGGCTGAGGATCCCTGCACACCATGGGCACCAGTGTCAGAAAGTGAGTTACTGCTGCCTTGCCCAGCTCCTGCAGACTTGCTTTTGCTCTGTGTAGAGTCACCTCCCCCACCAGCAGAATTTTCCTTGGCTTCCTGTTTCCGTTTGCGGTACTCCAGCAGGGATACCTAGGAAGGAAAAAAGAAATAGGACCCTAGCTAGACATCATTAGTGGATCACTAGCAATGGGGAAAGAAGATGGAATCCTAGTAAACTGCTAGCAAGCCATGCAAACAAAGCAGGCACCAACAGGTGACTTTTTCCAATGTGAGAGAGACCTGAGCACAGCTACTTATTTAAATCAGTCAGAAACTGGTAAGGAAAAGAGAATACACTAGGAGATGGCATTTTTGAAAAATGGTATTCACCAGTAGACCTCAACCTTTATTCTGCCTTCAGAAAAACCTGTGAGATTACAGTTCCCTTCAACAAAAGTGTGCTATCATAGCTATTTGGAACAATGGTAGCACCCAGAAAAGGGAAGGTGAAGAGCTGGGAGTCTGTGTAGTTTGAAAAAGTCTCCTAGGTGATTCTGATAGCTCTTCCTCACTCCCCAGAAATCTCTAGTTAGTCGTTTAAAAACAAAACAAAACAACACACACACACACACACACACACAAACAAAAAGAAAAAGCCAATGCTTCAGGGTTTTTAAATGTGCTCAAATTTTCAAGATATATCCAGGGATTTATTACTGTTACTGTTTTACACATAGAGAAACTAGTGTAAAAGGAGAAAGGAAATGATTTCCTGTTTATATTTTAGCAAGCCAGCTCTAGAAAGCCTGTACTTGGAAACTTCTCCTCGATCTGCCATTCCTCTGCCTTATTCTTTCCTGACTGCCACAACAAACCCCTCCTCCCTGCCCTGCCTAGTACACCTCCTCTCTGCTGTTACAGCACACTGTGCTTACACTGCCTGTCGACCTATTACAATGTCTTGTATGCTTGTAAACTGTCATGTTCTACAAGGGCAAAGACCAAGTTTATTTGGCTTTTTATCTTTAACATACAGTGCAGAACTTGGTTGATAGCAGGTGCTCAACAATATTTCTGAAATAACAGGTCATAATTTCAAAGACGGCATGATTTCAATCACTTTTGCACATAATAAATGAAACCATGATTTCAATCACTTTTGCACATAATAAATGAAACCAGAAATCCAAAGACTGTTTCCACTTTTGTTCCTGCTAGTCAGTGCTGTTGATGCAACAGTATTCCAGACCCAGTGCTTTTTTTTTTTTTGGCTGCGCCTCGCAGCATGTGGGATCTTTGTTCCCCAACCAGGGTTCGATCCATAGTGAAAGCACGGTGTCCTAACCACCGGACCACCAGGGAATTTTCCCCGCAATGCTATTTTGTTACAAATTATCTGCCAGTGTTTCCTCCTTCTTTTATCCACTTAGGGCTCTCATTTATCTGTTCAAATGTAAAATATAATGAAAACACAAATTAAGACAATTTTGTGTATGCATTTTCTATAGACAATCATGGAAAGGGGTTAATAATAAATTCTGTTAACGTATTTCACTGTAATGCAAAGACAAAAAGCCACTAGGCTACATTTGAACAAGAGTACCACAGACATTTTGCAATTATGTGAGACTGTCACACACACAACATTAAACACCTCTAGCTCTGACCAGTAAATGGAAGTTGCTGTGACAACTCAAAATACTCCTATGCATTTCCAAATGCCCTTAGTTGAAAACCACTGACATAAAAAAAGCACACGTTTGGCTTTGTAATTTATAGATCAGGCATCACCTACAAGTCAAGCCCCAAACCAGATCTCTGCGACCTGGCCCTGCCCACCTCTGTATTCTCCTCCTGACTATCCCCACTATTCACCTGCCACCATAGCAACATTCAACTGCAACCACATCACATCCCTGCTGCCCACTCAATGGAGTGTCACAGTTACTTGTTCTGCTCTCTCTTCTGTAAGATTTTCACCCCCTCAATTTGTTGGCTGATTGATTCCTACTTCCTGTTTTGAGATCAGACAAATCAGTGACCTGTCACCTTGCACTCTACCACCCCTCAAACTTGGCTATGAACCTCTTGTTTGTTCTCAAGTACCCTCCACATATCCGACTTGGTCAGATTTCCTGTTAAGTTGTTCTCATCACATCTGAACAACTCCTTTCTCATCATTAGTACAATTATCTGCTAAGCTCAGTCTGACTTGCTATAAGCTCCCTTAGGGCGGAACCTAGGAGGCAATATAGCATGGTGGCAATAAGAGCATGCAATCTGGAATCAGACCTGGGTAGTGTCCTGGCTCTTCCATATACTAGCTGTGTGACCATGGCAAGTTACTCAACTTGCCTTAGTTTCATCATCTACAAAATGGGAAATTACCCATCTTACAGGATTATTGTGAGGTTAAATGCATAAGAAGAGCTTAACAGTGCCTAGAACATGAAAAGTACTATATAAAACATGTAAGTAGCATTATTCTTTTTCACTGCTTTATCCTTTGAATTGCCTAGCCACGTGTATGGCACATACATGGTAGGCATTTGAATTTGCTTAACATTTACAACACTCATCAAATTATATTAAAACAGTCTTTCACTAGACATGCCAAGAGACCGTCTTACTTATCTTCATTTTCCTCACACTGAGAACAGTGCTGAAAACACAGTGGTAACTCAGTAAATATCTGTTGAATTATTCAGTTGAAGTTCTTCAAAAGAGCCTATAAAATGTGAAACACTTACCTTTTTCCTCTGTGGTGGGTTCTGTGGGGCAGATGGGACTCCCTCACAAGCCCTTTCGCCACCAGGTGACATGGATCCACGAGAGAGGTCTTTCATAAAACCATGCTCATATCTGCTGGGAAACCCTTCTGCAGGGGAACAATAGCCCCCATCCAAATGTAAAGGCTTCCTATCCCCTACTAGGGGAGACCCTCGATACAATCCATCTGCTCGAGGCATAGCGTTCAATGGGGAGTAGGCATACATCAAGTTAAACTCTGTCCGAAATGTCTGGTCCGAGTTTCTCACAAGGGTCTGATGTCCATCTCCACTCCTGCTTGTAAAGCCAGTCTCAGAGGTGGGTCCGATAGAGGGATGAGGAGCCAGGTCAGAATGACCCGAGCTTATCAGGGAAGGTCTGTCAGCACAGCTGTTAGTGTTGGAGTCAAGGTAGCCTACTTTTGTCAAGTCCAGGTCTTTTCGGTGACAAAGCTGAAAGAATAAAAATCAACGGGGACATGGGGTAGAGGAGAAAGGAAAAAGTCAAAGGGCAGAAAAGAAGGGAAGTGAGGGGGCACAGGTGAATAAGAATAGGTAAGAGGGACGAAAGTAGAAGAGAGAAAGCCATTAACATCTGTAAAGGTCCCATGTAATACCAGTGTATACACGCCAGATTACCAAAGAATCCTGGCCTTCCCCAAATTGTTTTAAAGTCTTTCTGGAGGAGAATACTGGGAAAGTCAGAATTAGATAACTGGCCAAATGTGACTATTTTGCCTGCTTAGCCTTTCATCAGGTTTGCTGAGTCACCTTGCACTACATTCAGGGACTGGCAGTATAATTAGGGATTTACCTGAGCCCCATGGAGCCACAGAGGTGAGAATAGTGTCTTAAGATAACTGGCTTCTGGAGTTATTCATTTCTAAACTAATATTGATGGAAGGTGGGAGGAGGGAAAAGGGTGAAAGAAAGTAGAAAGTAGACGAAAAGTCAAGTATTTAAGTTACTGGTTCAGGAAAGAAGAATGGTATTAGTTAACGACATCAACCAACCAGTTCTTCACTCACTTTCACTATTAAGTATGTATTTCTCATAAAACTTTCTGGCCACTCAATTCTTCTTTTTGCATCCTCTAACGTATGTTAACATACCACAAGGCCACTAATGCTCATCACTGCAGAGCATCTGAAATGCTGAAACGTACCAAAAATAAACCCATCTACTTGGTCATCATTACCTCCTAACATCAAGATTTTCTGCCACTGTGTCAGCTACAGCTAACTCTCTAGAAAGAATAGTACCAGAAACCCAGGTGACACACCATGTCAGCCTCCAAATTATGCTATCTTAGAATCTTTAGCAACTGAGGGAGAGCTTTACATTCCTTACAAAATAGAGTAAAAAACACCCAGAAGACCTCTAGTACACTAGAATACAATCTTCTTCAGTTTCACATTGATCTATAAAATCCTACTGATTCAGAATTTGGTCACCTGTCACTGATTTTAGCACTAACTTTTTACTGGAAGGGTGTGGGTTAATTTCTGAAAGGTTATGAGAGACTATCACTTTCTCTTTAAGAGGAAAAAGGCTCCATGTGGATTCATGGAGTTAATCATTACTACGTTCATCCAAATCTTTTAACAGTTAAGAAACTCTAGCACTAAAATCTGAATTTAACATCTCCATAGCAGTAGGATTTGATATTCTAAGAGATACCATTTGTACAGCAACCATTTCCCAAGCACTGCAGAATGGAGCCCTGAGTCACAGAAGCCATGGGCTGACTTAAGCTGAGAGGCATGACTCTTTCTAAAGAAGCTGCTTAATCTATCAACCAAAGCTCAAAACATCCAGTTAAACAGCTGTCAGATTAACCCGGGAATAAGGCATAAATCGCTGCCTAACTTTTCCAATATAAGCTGCTCCTTTATCAGCCCAAGATAATAAAGATCAAAAAACAGCTCCTACCAACTGTTGATATAACCTTCCTTATTTAACAAACACACTGTTAGACTTTCTTTAACAAGGTTCCCACCGCATCTTCAGCTCCTTTAAACTTGATTTCTAGATTCTATTCTTTAAGAAAACTCTTCAGCCATACCCTTCCCCCCCACCCCCCCAAAACAACAAAAACAAACCCACCACACACACACACACACACACACACACACACAACTACTTCATTTTCCTCCATCTACATTGAGAGTTCTGAGTAACCACAGGCACACATGGGAAGATTCATTCAACTTACAGTGACCAATCGGCCACCCTCCAGCCCATCACCCCATTCACTCAGATCCCCCAGCCCTCCCCACACAGGCAGGAGCACACTCATGCACACTCACTCTCAGCCTCCAAGTGTGATTGAGATGGTGTGATAACTACCTCGGGTGACAGGGACTCGGGCCTATTCGCAGGGGAACTCTCAGGGGAGGATATGTTCTAGAGGAGGAAAAGCATCTTGTTATTCATCTACTCAAAGAAGCAAAACAAAACAAACAAAAAATAAAGCAAAAAAAAGCAAGCATAGATGGTTAGCCACAAATTTTGGGGGGTGGGGCAGGGAGAAGGGTAAGAAGGCACAAGGGAAATGTTCAAATGCAGAATTCATCTCGATGGACAGAATGACTTGTTAAAATGCTTCCTGGCGTCTCTGAAAGCATTTAAGGATAAACTGGTTATGTATCATGCTGTAAGTAAACATCTCAAGCAGATACCAAGAGTTAAATTGGTAAGATTTTACACTATTACAGTATATGTCTTTCTATGTTAGAAGAGATTTCCTACAGTACTTGTTATTGAGGGGCACCCTACCACTCATTCCTCATGCTTAGGGGCACCTTTTCTCTTCACCCCACACCCTATTCTGAATGTCACATTTCCTCAATTCTCCTGTGTGACTCAAGCCTGCCACCATTACCCAGGGAAACTGCTTAGCATGTTGGGGGCTGACAGGGCTAGGAAGATGGCCAGTTCCTCTTGAATGACAGTTGCAGAAGTTATGATTGATGGATTCTCTAGCTCATAGGCTAGATGGTTCTTAACATAATCCAACTGGATCTGACCACCACCACTAAAGTTCTTCTGATATTAAAATCCACTGTACTTTGAGGAATAGAGGGAAAAAAGAAAAGAAAATAAAAAAAAACGGCAGATGTGTACACTTCCAGTCTCTGGTCCTAAACAGGGCTACCATTAGGGCGGCTTTTGCATGAGGCAGCACTCCCGTATGAAACAGGAACTGGGCAGTAAGTTCAGATGGGAAGGTATGAAGGATAAAAAGCAGAGAATGACAGTGGTTGCTGTGACAAGGATTCAGGGGCAAGGTAGGGGAGGGCCTCTAATATCACAGGCTCTGGACAGCTGTGGCCTGGGTGGCTGGCCCATCCTGGGGCAGGAAATGAGGCTGTTTTAGCAGAGCAGGGGTACTGGTGTTCACTTTATTTGGTGGGGTGGTAGTATGTGCGAGATGGATAGTGGGGTATGGCTCTCCAGGCAGGAAAACAAAGGAAGCGTTATTCTGCTGGAAAGGAGGGGTTCATTAAACTTGGCCTCCCAATGTTGCTTTCACTTTTTTTTTTGATGCTTCCCTTTCCTCATGATCTTGCCTCTCTTCTACTACATGTCTTTTCAACTCATTCCCTTAGCATTTCTCACTTTCCTTCTTTCAAAAATATTCTTCCCCCAGCCAAGCTGATCTTCACTTGTGACACCTTTCTGCTATTTCTCTTGTGTCATAGTCTTGGATGGAAATAAGGCTCCCCACCTCCCCATACTAGAATATAGGAAAGAGTATAGCAATTAGAATGGTGATAAAGATGGTTGGGATGATGAAATCTGTTTTTTGAATTGATGAAAAAGGCCAAATTTTCTTAGTTAAATCATGAGACTAAAACAGTGAAAACATGCACTGAACTTTTTGAAAGGATCGGCTACTTAATGTATTATGTTTTCTTTCCCTCCTGGTATCCTAACATTATGCTTAGACTACGCATCACTAAAATGATCTCTGATTAAAAAAAATAGAAAATAAAAACACCTTACAGTTGCATAGAATTTCAGTTATCCAAAACGCTGCAAGGGGTAGGAAATACACTGAGTGCTAAACCCGGCTGTTCTAGATGGCAACCCACCTTCTAATTTCACCTTTAATTATAATAAAACATTAATTATAATAAAGTATGAAATTCTACTCCTAGAATCTACTGCCTCCCAGTGAGAACGTCCTCTCACGAAATTTTACCATCAAACTTTGGCTGCTAAATGAAAAATCAACTGCAATTAGATCCAAGTAAAGTTGGTAAGGCCCATATCAGCTGTTTTCCTATCTGACTAAAAAGAACGCCACAGGGAATTTGGTAAAGGGTAACTTCCCTAGAAATCAAATGTAACCAGAAGGTTCTGTTCGCCTTCTCAAAAAGGTTTGCTCTGAAAGTAAGTTAATATGGTCGAGTTTAGGTACAGAATACAGCTGTCTCTTACTTTCAAGGTTGCTAAGTTTCCTCTTTCTGAGTTAGTCATTTAAAGGTTCAGGTCTTTTTAATCTCCATGCTCTCACAAAAACTGAATAGGTAGGATGGCACTGATTAGAACATTCACCTTTATCAAAGAACACATCTGGAAACGTGCAAGGTAGGGTCAGAGCTGAGTGTTTAGTCATCAGAACAAATTTTTCTGAGAAGGAATAGATAGTGTCTGTTTAATTTAATTATAAATCAAAGCAACATGCGATAGATGAGTTTTTTTTTTTAACGCACGCACACGGATTCTATTCAGTAAAGCTGCCGTCACTCAAACTTGAATACTAAAGCAATTCAGAAGTAACTTTTTGAAACAGCTGACCAGAGAGCGAGTGTAATAAATCTGCTTCTTATAAATGCATGTTGCTAGGCTCTTTCTACTTCTCATTCCTAACACATGAGGAGAAGGAAAAGTAATCTGGGAATGAATAAAACCCCTAAATTGCCATAAACCATACCTCAGTGCTTTCTAAATCTGTTTACTTAGGCACACGAGAATGCAAAATAACAGACACTTCACTTATTTAAAGGCCTAGAAATGGAGGCACAACCAATCAGTATAACCTGAGCGCTCAGGCAGGTGTCATTAATGGTTACTAAGCAGCTAGAGGCCTATTTTAACCAAGGTATACAGTAAAGATAAAGATCTAGCACGATTACCACCTAAAGTAATGGAGGTTGATGAATTGCATGCAAAAGATAAGATGAGTGTCACCTGTGGGAGCACTACTCCTATTTTGGGAAGTATGGGGACTGCCAAGATGAGAGGCTACCAGGTAATAGGTCACAATGACCCTGAGGTTTCCCATTCTCTTGCTAAGATGGGCGAAGAACATGGTAAAGAAACATTTGGAGTGATGTATTTGAAATGAGGAGGTGCAAATAATGATTTTCATATTCAGCACTCCCAACAACCAAACCCAAATCACCTCAAATTGCAGAGGAGTATTGCAGCGACTAGCAGTAGTAAGAGACGTGACTGGTGAGAACATGAGGCTGTATCCATTTCGACACTCCTCTTCTGGGTGAGATGGGCCAGGTGTGGTCAGCTGGGGGCTCTTTGAGCCTGGATTGGGAGGGGGTGGTGTGACTGGAGAAAGAGGCCGCAGTAACTTGGTAACATTCTGCTCCATCAGATAGCGAGATTTCCATTTCTTTAATGGGCTCAACAAGTCTGTGAAATACAAAGCTTGGATGAGAGGTCTGAAATTACATCCTCAAGGGCTGCTTCATAGTGAAGCCATTATTAATCTCTAGCCCACAATGGCTGGTAACTCCACTTTTGCCTCATCCCATTGTTATCTCCGGCAATCAAACCAAAAGCCCAAAGACTTTTTAATTGTCACACTTAAAGTAATTCTCAAAATTCTCTACCTCCCAGAAAATCACCAGATGAATTTGACCCTTCTGATAACTAATCCCTGGAGCTAATTTAATCTCTTGTAGTGGAAAATATAAATTTAGTTTTTTCACACTGAATTTCTGAACATCTCTAATCTGTGTCTCTTTGCTAAAATCACCCTCTACTGAGCTCAGTTTCAAGGTTTTATGTATTTTTGCCATTCTTTACCAGCTCTTTATGTAATATTGTTTTAGTAGGAAAGAGTTACACATGATTACTTGATCCTTGTTGAGTCCTTAGTTTTATAGTGCTTCAAAGTGTGAAATCATTTCTACAGAAACTTCTCCCAATCATTTTCAAAAAGTAGGGTGGTACTCTTTTTCTGATTGGAATATCCTACTTTCTACTGTACACTTCTTAGTTCCACTTTGAAAGGAAGTTAATATACTATAAATTTTACTGACCACTCAGGCCAATGCACCTGTCTCACTTTCTCAAAGGAAAAATCTATTTTTATTCGTTTACAGTTTAAAGCTATTCATTTACTAAATACCTACAATATGGAAACCACTGAACCAGGTAAGTGGGGGAAAATGGTTATCATGTATTCTATTTTAAATGAGTTTACAAATGTGTAAGAAAAAGAAAACATATATAAAACGTGTAAGTTTAAGAACCTCAACAGAGGTGATCATACTGCTATGTTAGTAAAAAAAAAAAAAATATGCTTTTAAGTGCTTATTACACACCAGGCACTATTCTACGTGCTTTATGTGAATTATCAGATGTAATTTGAGTAACTCTATAAACCCAGTACTATTATTATCCCCACTTTACAGATAAGGAATTTGATGTATAAAGAGAGAAAGACTAGGTCACCTGGTTCCCATCTACATTCTTAATCATTAGGTTAAATTATACCCCCAAGGCTTGGTGGAAGGAGTGACATTTACCCCAAGTCTTTGAGGAAAAGTTTTCGGACAGTAATCAGAGCTGTGCTTGAGAAAGATTCTCCTGGTAGCAATGGTTAGGATAAGAATGGACACTGGGAAACTATTTGGAGTTAATGAAGTAAACAGAAAGAGTTATGAGGCTTGAACTAGGGCAGTAGAGGTTGAAGCAGAGACAAGAAATAAAAGCAAAAAACACTGGAGATACATATTTCTCCTTTCATATATATAAAAATTTAAAATTTTTCCTAGATTAGAAGTATATTTCTATTTTCCTTCTGTTCCAGATACTCATTTTTCTTTTCTCCTTTTGAAAAGTGCCTAGGTATAAACAAACAAACATGTGATTCATGACTTATAGTTAGGTTTATATATTTTGAGAGTCTTAAACAGTGAATCTTTCAAAAGACTGCTATACTGCTAGGTCCAACGCTGTAACTACTAAAGGTAATTATGTAAGTGATAAAGTTGATTGTAGAAAAGTTATAAAGTTCAGATGAACTCTCCCACCCCCAAAATCAACTTAAAGGTCATTCATTTAAAATATATTTACTGAGTACTTATTATGATACATTCAACAAGAGACCTGACACCTGCCCTTATGAGGTTTATGGGCCAGTGGTAATCTGCATACTTTTTTCTATGAACGGCACTATATTTACAAAATTGTTTTTTTCAAGTTTCATTTTTCTTCTTTTTGCCATACACAGCTATCAAATTTCATGTGGTTAAACCTATCTTTTATGGTTTTTTACCTTTACTCAAATAATTCCTAAGGTTATCTAAACAAACACCCACATATTGAAACACATACATAACTTGAAATCATATCCACAAATTAATTCATTGTTAATATGCTGGTGTATTTTCATCTAGAACTCTTTCCTGACATGTCCTTACTCACCCTGTCTAAATCACACTGGACAATAACCTACTATTTTCAATCAGAAATACATAGTAAAAATCCTTCCATTACAATGACAAAAATGTTACAATTATATTTTAATTTTATTAATAGTCTTGGGCTATACAATGTTTTATATTTTTATTTAGTCAAATATATCAACCATTTCCTTTATTTTCTGCCTCTGATGTCATGTTTTTGTCACCCCACCCCAAGACAATAAAAATACTGACCAATTTTCCCTTTATCTCCATATTTAATTTTTGAATTCAACTCAGAACATATAGTAGTTTTGGTACTAGTATGTTCTATCCTTTTCACAGGCCAAATGGCTAGCATATTCTTCCAAATTCTTTTGTAATTATAGAATAATCATATTTCTCTATTGATTTGAAATATGACATTTATCCGACTAGATACTGGGTTTAGTTCTGAATGTTATTCTGTACACTTTTTAGTAAAATTGTTTGGGCAATTCCAGTTATTCTACTCTAGCTCTCCAAAATATTTTGCCTATTCTAGCATACTTGTTCATGTCAATGAACTGTAGAAATCATTTGTCAACTATGCTGATACTGGGACTTCCCTGCAGTCCAGTGGTTGGGACTTTGCCTTCCAATGCAGAGGGTGCGGGTTCGATCCCTGGTCAGGGAGCTGGGATCCCCCATGCCTCACGGCCAAAAAACCAAAACATAGAGCAGAAACAATATTGTAACAAATTCAATAAAGACTTTAAAAATGGTCCACATCAAAAAACAAACAACTTTAAAACAAACTAACAAACACTATGCTGATACTACCCCCTCCCCGAGGCTGACTGGGGTTGTATTAAATTCATGAGTAATTTGTCAAGAATTCTAACTGAGCACCGTGGCACGATCTTTTAGCTACTCATGCCTTCATTTATATTCCTCCTCCTCCTCATTATTATTATTATTTTGGCTCTGCTGCGCAGCTTGTGGGATCTTAGTTCCCTGACTAGGTATTGAACCCAGGTCCTCAGCTGTGAGAGTGTGGAGTTCTAACCACTGGACCGCCAAGGAATTCCTTATATTCCTCTCCATTATAGATCTGCCACATTTCTAATTAGGTTTATTCTGCAGTGTTCACTATCTTCTGTTACCACTGTGAACTGGATGTATTTCTCCCTGTGTATTACCTAAATGTTATTGCTAACATGTAAGAAAATGTTTACATATTTTTGTACCCAGCTACCCTATTGATCTCTACCAGTTTTTCAGTTAATTCTCTTGGCTTTTCCAGGTAGAGTAGCATATTATTTGTATACAATGGCAACAAATACATCCTCTTTACCAAAACTTTTATCTCATAGATTTTCTTTTTGGTAATCAGTTTGGGTAACAATTCTAGATGTTGTTATATAAGAATGGTAATAGTGGGATAAGTTGATAACCAATTTAAAAGTTTAATCTAACTAGTTTTCACCAGGAAACATAACTGGCAATTGTTTTCAGATAGATGTAAAATAAAAAATCATTCAGTATGTTATTAGATTTATCATTAAATTCACAGTTACTGTGCTATTACTCCCCCTTCTCCATTTGGCTGGCTAATAAATTATATGAATAAAATTTCAAATACTGAACCAACCACCTTTACATTCCACGGAAAAATTTTATTTCATCATAATAAACTATTCTTTTAATAGTCTTACAGATTCAAGATTCAGATCAGTGAAATCTAATTCAAAAGTAGTACTGTGCTATTTTTTGGAGGTTAATTTGATAAAATAGAGTAAAAAATTTAATGCTACTCTATAGTATTCCACCAAAAGTATGTGTAATAGAAGATAAACCACAAATTCTAACATTTCTTTATTTGTTGAAACCCAGGTTGTTTTTATCCTGCATGTGTTTGCAATTATTAATAATTCCATGACTAACACTTTGTATAAAAATTTTGGTCCACACCTATTTCTACAGAACAAGTACCTAGAACAACAACTTCTAGGTTAAGGAATGAATTTTTAAAATGCATGACAGGGACTTCCCTGGTGGTGCAGTGGTTAAGAATCCACCTGCCAATGCAGGGGACACAGGTTTGAGCCCTGGTCCGGAAAGATCCCACATGCCGCGGAGCAACTAAACCTGTGCGCCACAACTACTGAGCCTGCGCTCTAGAGCCCGGGAGCCACAACTACTGAGCCCGCACGCCTAGAGCCTGTGCTCTGCAACAAGAGAAGCCACCGCAATGAGAAACCACGCACTGCAAGGAAGAGTAGCTCCCACTTGCCGAACTAGAGAAAAGCCTGTGCACAGCAACAAAGATCCAATGCAGCCAAAAAAATAAATAAACTAAAAAAATAAAATGCATGATAAATCTTACCAAATTGCTAGTAGGGGGTATTACTTCCCTGTCATATATATATATATATATATATTTTTTTTTTTTTTTTCTTTTTCTTTTTTTTTTTTTTGCGGTACGTGGGCCTCTCACTGTTGTAGCCTCTCCCATTGCGGAGCACAGGCTCCGGACGCGCAGGCTCAGCGGCCATGGCTCACGGGCCCAGCCGCTCCGCGGCATGTGGGATCTTCCCGGACCGGGACACGAACCCGTGTCCCCTGCATCGGCAGGCGGACTCTCAACCGCCGTGCCACCAGGGAAGCCCTTCCCTGTCATTTTTGTTGCAAATCCTTTCTCCCAATATTTTTGTCTTCTATTAATTCAGAGAACTAAGGACATAGAAACATTGTTTATTTAACTTTAATTAAAAAACATGGGGGCTTCCCTGGTGGCGCGGCGGTTGAGAGTCCGCCTGCCGATGCAGGGGACACGGGTTCGTGACCCGGTCCGGGAAGATCCCACATGCCGTGGAGCGGCTGGGCCCGTGAGCCATGGCCGCTGAGCCTGCCCGTCCGGAGCCTGTGCTCCGCAACGGGAGAGGCCACAACAGTGAGAGGCCCGCGTACCGCAAAAACAAAAACAAAACCCAAAACACTGAATGCACATAGAATTTACTTTGGCAAAGATCTAAGTCTTTCTCATCCCCCATGCAAGTAAAAATTCCAGAATAATTTACCAAATCTTTCACTTACATAAGGCCTGCTTCTGGCTATTCTGTTCCATATATACATCCATTATTGCACCTGTACTAATTACCAGCTTCTAGATTCATAATAGAAGTTAGTTTTACACTTCTAGGTAAAGTACTTCTTTGTCATTACTTTTTCAATTTTTTCTTATTTTCATGTTTGCTTTTTATGATAAACTTCCAAGATCATTTAATCAAACCCCCAAACAAACTAGTTTGATGGAAACTATCTGAAGCCAGGAAAGAAACTGACTCATTATATTTCTTCTTTCCATTAATCAGTATGGGAGTTCCCTTCATTTCCTCAAGACTTAAAAAAATATTTCTCAGTAATGATTTGCTTTACATGTCCCCACCATTATTCCTAGGCAGTTTCTCAGTTCTGTTTAGTCCGGCAATGAAAAATTTTTCTTCATTTTCTTGGTACATAAATGGTATTAATTTTTGCATATCCAGCAGTTTTGTTGAACTCCTGTTAATTTTTTCAAATGATTGTTTAGGCTCTCCTAGATAGATATCCACATCATTTACAAATAATGAACATTATGTCCTCCCCTGCCTGAAGAGTAATACCATTTATTTCCATACAACTTTAGCTTCTAGGAACTTAGAATCTTTAATGTATCCTAGTACATGACTAATTTCTGCAAATGTTCCATAGATGTTCGACAAGAAATCTGTAGATAATGACAATAATAATTCCTATTAAGGGTCTGATACGGTAATTTATGTACCTTAATTTAATCTCATATTAGCTCTACAAAGCAGATATTACTATACCCATTTCACAGATGAGGCTCAGAGATAACTTTATAACTTGCCCAACATCATATAGTTAGTAAAGGGCAGAGATGGTCTTCAAACTCAGGTCTGTTGGATTCTTTCTACTACACCAATTTGTATCCCTTTTTGTTTTCTTTTTTCCCTTTCTTGATTAATATTTTCTTGATCTTTTTGAGAGGGAAAAAACCCAAAGAAACCAAATAAAAATAATTCCTCAGGATTTACACTAACTTGTAGCAATATACCAAGTCACTCATTTGAGTATTGCTTTTTTTTTTTTTTTTTTTTTGCGGTACGTGGGCCTCTCACTGTTGTGGCCTCTCCCGTTGCGGAGCACAGGCTCTGGACGCTCAGGCTCAGCGGCCATGGCTCACGGGCCCAGCCGCTCCGCGGCATGTGGGATCTTCCCGGACCGGGGCACGAACCTGTGTCCCCTGCATCGGCAGGCGGACTCGTAACCACTGCGCCACCAGGGAAGCCCTGCTTGGTTATAATTAAATATTTTCCCATTTACGTTGTTCCTGAAGGGCAAGGTGTGTCCTCTGAATGTTTCTCACTGCTAGAGACGAGAGAAGTTCAATAAAGGTTGGTGACTAACAGTCCTACTTCCATTCCAACCAGGGCACATAGTAACAAAGGCAACTTTCCCTATGAGTCTTTGCCAGTCAGGACATGAATTGCTAATACAGCCTCCCTTTCCCATCCTCAAATACACACACACACACACACACACACACACACACACACACACACACACACACACACACACACAGACCATACATATACATATGTGTGTATACTAGATAGAAGATTTCAGTTAAGTAATACTCTCACCGTACTGTAAAAGCTGCCAATAAATTGATAATATTGACGGAAATCTTTTACCAGCATTTCTTTATGTTAACCTGGTTTGAGTAAATCTCCCTAATATTTGGTGAAGAGAATAAGATATTTTAAATACATGGTATCATTTATCTTCCAGATGTTCTACACTGGGATCTTATTATCCTGAGGTTACACATGCGATAACTTACAAGGTATAATCCAATCTAGGGATAGAAAAACAAAGTCAATAATTTTTAAAAAATCTGTTTTTAGTAGCCTATTTTTCCCCCAAATACAGTATTACACAAAGTTTTAATATAAAGCAGATATTCCTAGTACAAATCTCTTTATTTAATTCAAGTTCATATTTACTCAGACAATAAACAGAAACAAAGAAGTGGTTTTTATGAAAATCGGAAATATTACTATGTGACTTTTAGCATCTTATTTATTTTGGCATTTTGTTTTGATTGCATAATATTCACAAAATTGATTTAGAGATAAATAAACTAAGAGGAATCACACAGAACTTTTCAATTAAAGTAATACTGGCCAAGAGAAACCGGTAATAAGACTATCCCAAAATAAGTTAAGTTGGTATCAAGTCCATACACCAGTGCTTTCAACTGCAATTCAATTAAAACCCCTGCAAGAGTCACTGGAAAACCAGTGGGCCAGATGATTTTACATGACCCTCCGGTTTGAAAACAACCAATTCATAATAATTTCTCATTTACTTCACTCATCCCCTGCCCCTTCAACCAAGTCCCACCCAACTCAATCACCTACGATTTTGACTCTTTCCTGAACAGCGCCCCGCATCTTTCTTGCTTATTTCTCCTCTTATACATATGGATATAGATTTCCTAAACTTACTACTTTAAATGTATCTAACCTTTTTTTAACCATTTCTGCTGTTATCTGTACACTGTCTAGTTCCTTCTTTGTCGTCCTGGGAATACTGATCCCTGACTTGAGATCTCTCTCTTCCTCTGTAAAGACAGATGTAAAGTAACTATTTAGAGAACAATGCTATTTCTTTTTTTTGTATCAGACTTTTTAAAGTACTCAGTGAAATTTTTTATGTAGACCCAAAATAATCATTGCTCATGTATTCAGAAAGGTCTGCCACACATACCTGCATTGTCTTTGCAGATACTAGAAGAATTACTATTCTCATTACTTTGGTATAGGTGCTGAGTTCTAGTCTCTTGGGGTACAGATGATGTCTGGGTCATCCCTTCTTCCAAGGCTTGCTTTATCCAGCGCTATAATGGGAAAAGAATCAGGGAATTATCAATAATCATTTAAAACTATTTAGGTCACCTATTTTAAATGCATTAACCAGGTCATTACATATCAACTGGTGAGAGATGCAATACAATGCATTCATTCAGGTCCACAGTCAAGTAGTTTTTGTCTTGTGTTTCAGCATTCTAGGATAGTGCCCCATCAATTCCTTTTATGGGGCATAACTGAGAAAACCTGGATTACACATAATGAAGTCCCACAAAAAAGCCCAAACCAATAAAAAAAAAAAAGATTACTATTTAACTTTTCATATTGCTTAGAATGGGATAAATGGGAAAAGATAAGGAAGAAATCTTAGCATTTATTTAAGAGAGACTCTGATCACACAGGATGAAACTAGCACATAAAATAAGTGCATAGAAGGAAGATAAAAGATCTCTTAAGAGTTGTCTGCCCTGTGTTGGGCATATCTGAATAATCGAAAAGATTCACAAGAAAACTTTGGATGAGGATAAACAGCTCTTCACTACAAGTACCGAAATGCTTCCAGAAAGTCTACTCTCAGAATATCCTCTGAGTTTTCCCTCCTTGTTAAGTAGTTTGGTTAAATTATGCATGAATAATACAAATCATCACCTGAATAAATGACCTTCTGCAGAAATCAAAAAGGCAAAAAAAAGTAAAAAAGAGCTCTCTAATCAGTCATTTTTTGTTGTGAATAATGGAATCTAAAATGATGGAAATAGATTTTTGTCAGAAAGTCTGCAGAGATTAGCATAATAAGATTATGCATCCTGTGGAAGAGAGAAAATTTCTTACCTGTAATTGTGTTCTCTTAAGATACAGTTGTAGGTTGCTCACCACTCTGTGGCTCTCCTGCCCTGACATAAGACAGATCGAATTTTGATAAACATCAATTTCTGAGTCAGACCCTATCCCAAATAGGAAGAGCAAAGGTGATTATAACTTTACACCTTTAGAAAACCAATATTACAGGTAAGTAAATATTCTCTTTACCAAAGAGAGAAATTCTAATAGATTTACCCTCTTAGAAACTTAGGAAATAATGTGAGGAAACCAGACCATGTGGTCTGCCAAATGAAAGCAAGAATAAAATTATGAACATGAGGGGGTAAAGAGTGAGTAAGTACCTAAGAAAGACAGCTCAGCATCTATTGAATCACATCAGCATTTTAGGATTTGATCAGGTCTCTGAAAAGCCAAAACAAGACCAAGAATGAACTAACTCTCCTACATACAGAATACTGATATAAAGATGAAAACTGTCAGAACCATAGCTCCTTACATAGAAGAGACCTCAGAGGTTACCTTGTCTTAACGCACTCATTATACAGATGGGGAAAATAAGGCCAGGAGGCCAAAAAGAGTGAAAATCCTTTGTTATAGATACCTTATTACATACAAGTTTTTCATCAGAGCAGATGACAGGACTCATTTGGGGTCACTGTCCTTTCTTCCTAGAGAAGTCAATTTCTTGTATTTCCAGTGTCAAATAGACGCACCCATAAAAGAACTTACACTCTGGATCTGATGACTACAAAAAGGGAAAGTAAAACCAGGACAAGGGCATTCTAAGGAATAAGATGCTGCTTTGGTTAGCTTAAGGTTGAACACAGCAACATGATCAAACCCATTCCTCCCTGACCCTATATGTACGTCTACACAATATTTCAGGGCCTGTAAAGAAGGAACATGAACAGCTATTTGTATCTAACAAATCCCAATCACCCCTACAGATAATAAATTAACTTTAGACAACCCCTCTCCCCAAGTTCTAGCTACAGTTATTAAGGTCAAAAGAACATTTCTCCCTTCCCTGAAAGTCTGTGTTGAAGAGATTTTTAGGAAGCTCAGAGATGGGCAACAGAAATGTCTTAAAGGGTCTCATTACGATGGGGAAAGAGAAAGGAATTAATTTGGGTTTTAGGGTCCAAAGACCTGGATTGAAACTTGGCTGTGTCTCTTACTAGACGCCTAACTCTGGGCCAGTTACTGAACGCTTCTGAGCCAAAGCTTCTGGATCTGTAAATTGAAGCAATAATCCCAGCCTCACAGGGTTATCATGAATGGTGAGACAGTGTGTGTGAAGAAAGCTTGTAGCACAGTACTGGGCACACATGTTCAGTGAGGACTAGTTCAACTGAATTTCAGTGCTATGTACAGACATATACAGATTAACAACACTCTAGTGCACATCATGAAATATCAATGCAAAACACAGTGTTTCATTTTCAGTCTGAACGGGAAACCAAATGCCCACACATATTATGCCTACAAGGTAAGTTTAGAGATTTAGAGAGAGCAAGGAGGGATACTACCGAAAGGCTTCTTAGCCAGTCATAAATGCTTCCATTCTAAAATAACAAGTGAAGTAAAATCCAACAAAAGACATGCTATAACATGCTAGTTAAGAACTGTGAATCGATTTAATTTAGAAACTACAGAGACATCACAAAACATTCTGCCAAATACTCTAAGAATCTGGGTGCAAATATACCCATGCAGCTTTATACTGTTTTAAACTTATGAAGCTTTTATCTCCTTTAATCAGATATGAAAGAGTAAGCCTATTAAGAATGTACACTGTTCTAACTAATCCCATGGAGGATGGTTGTTTTCATCTGTTTAAATTATATTCTTCTCTGATGGATTTTCAGAAATTTATTACAATTTTGTTTTATCATGGAAATCTTCTTAGGTCCTGTACTATATGAGTACTTTCTAACCAATCTAAAAAATCTTCTCCTTCCCCATCTAGGATAAAGCTGAGTTCAATTTCTATATAAGGCCCAATTTCATTAATTTTGTCCCATAAAAAGTTACAGTCTTGTTGTGTAATATAATCTTGATACATTAACAGCAACTATTAAATCTGTGATTAAAACTTAATTTTAAAAGACCCAATTTAAGTAAGATAATTTGATATATAAGTCAGCATACATAGCCTGAACTCTTCCCAAAGACCAATATGACACAAATAGATAAAAGTGCCTGAGCAGAGCCTGTATAAAACAAGACTAAGGATGGTCAGATACATGTGGAGAATATAACACGGACATGAGTTAAGTATTTCTAACTGTTGCCAATGGAGACACAAAGATGAGATACAGATATAAGTCCTAAACCATAACCAGGTAAAAAGAGCTCTAAGAAATGGATTTTCTATCAGATTTGAAGTCATATTTCTACACGTTTTCGATTTTCACAGAACTCTGCTACTTGGAAAAAAGCAAGATGGGAATAGAAAGATTATAACCCAGCATCACAATGATCAAGGCAGTATTTTAAGAGGCTAGTCCGTACTATTTACAATTCAGACTTCACTATTACTCTGTATTAATAATTGTTCACCCTTCTTAAAGGACCAAAATAAGAAATTCTATTATCTGACTTGGTAAGATGCTTCAGTAGTTAACATCCTAGGAAATCTAGTACTGTGTCTAGCCAAAGACAGAACAAAAGGAAAAAGTCTATTTCATATATATTAAACCATCTCTTGACTTGTTCCTCCAAACTAAAGACCATATTTACAGCTTCTCTAATTGTTCAATACTACTCTGAAAATGTAGTTAAAGATTCTGAGCTGTTACTCTTAATGAGGGACTGAGCTAAATGTAACAGGAAGATTAGTTTCGCATGCCATACCACAGTTAATGCCCTTCTCCAATTATTACAGAATTAGGTTAATCATAATGGTCATTAAATGGCAAATACTTTTTTTTCCTTCTCAGATAATTTGTAAGATCCAGGATAAGTAACTTGGTATAATAAAAGATCCCCAGAGACCCAACTTTCCTTTATCACTTAGGCAAATTTCTAGTCTTATTTTCTTCTTAAGAAAGTTGTCACTGTTTTCACTTCTGACACCTGAAAGTTATGTTAGTCCATCATCCACAAACACTTCTGGCAAAGATCTCATGGTCAAATTTCTCTTTAGGAGTTGTTCTACTTGGTAATTTCCCCTAAATAAACCAGTAAGTGACTCAAACACTTAGGTAAGATTAGGAAAAGACTTTCTTCAGTGTATGCTGCTCATTCAGTGGTAGTACCCTTCCTTTGTGTGCAGATCCCTGTTGCCCTCCTCCCCTCCATATCCCACACCACTTTGGCTCATCTTTTATGCCCCCTCCCCCCAAGAAATAGTATCTGCTCTTTGGGAAAAGAGAAAAGCTTTAAGTTTGGAGGAGTCAGGGAAGACCTGCCTGGAGTTGGAGACTTCATCACATCAAATAATCTATATGCAGCATCCTCATGTACGTGATGCCAGTGGAGGAGGGCAATGGCAGACACTGAGGAAGGCAGCCTGAATCCAGATCTGAGGATAAGAGAAAAGGGTGTTCCAGGGAACAGAC
The DNA here is from genome assembly GCF_937001465.1 of Orcinus orca. Taxonomy (NCBI): domain Eukaryota; kingdom Metazoa; phylum Chordata; class Mammalia; order Artiodactyla; family Delphinidae; genus Orcinus; species Orcinus orca. Next base: position 7,467,644 of record NC_064568.1, read on the forward strand.
TCTACCTCAAAAGAAGACCAAATGAAAGGGTGTCCTATACTTCTAGAAACACGAAAATGACATTATAGGTCTGAGGGAGTGATCTATTCTTGAGAGACACCTTTGGAAAATATGCAGGGCTTCTGGGAACTAAGAAAGAGCATTCCAAAAACAAACAGCCATCAAATACTACTGTCACTAGATCCAAAAACAATATATAACTAGAGAAGAGCGAGAGAGAGGCAGAGAGAGAGGCAGAGAGAGGGAGAGAGAGAGGGAGAGAGAGAGAGAGAGAAAAATTTTATAGTGGGTTCCATAATCACTAGGGAATAAACAGTCCAACTTGTCATTTGATCAAGGAAAAGGAATTATGCCAATTGTAAACAGGACTTTTCCTCTACTCTCAGTCAAATGATAACAGTGACTGAATTAATCCAAAACACAATTCAATCATTCTTTAACTTGTACAACAGTGCTCTAGAGTACCTGGGGCCCAATCTCACACAATAATCACAAATGGACATGTTAACCAATATCACAGGAGCACACACAGAACACCCCTCCCTACCCAGTCACCAACTGCTATGTGCTCTCAACTCAGTAACCACAAGGGCTCTCAGAAAAGACAACAGTGAATACTCACAAACTGAGCACCAAAAATGTAGTATACATCCCACCTTAGTCTCACTGACTCTTGATGCGTCAGTATTTGTGGTTGAACAACTAACTCATTATAAACTCATACGGGCAGAGTGTGGCTATCTAGAGAACGTGTTAGATATGTCACCAGTACTGGAATCCTAGCTTAAAAGAAAAAACCGCGTAAACACAGACATACCTTTTTACAGGAGCTGAACATGCCATCAGGCAGAAGCGGCCTTCGACGCCTCTCAGGGATAAAGGGTGAGCCAAAGCGAATGTAGTGTTTGGGGGTGGTGCAAATTAACGGGGAATGGATAAGACCGGGTAACATGTTCAGGGTCGTTGCCAGTACAGTTGGGTCCGTGGTGATACGTAAAGGGCACTCAACAGGGCACTCTTGCTTCTCTGCTTTGTCATTCAACCACTCTGTAACTAGATACTAAGTTAAAAAAGAGACCATCAGTTGATGCTGCAGATGCAAAAGCCAGAGGAAGCAGTGTAGCTCACAAACACAAACCTCATCTAGAAACTAGACAGAGGTAGATATAGCAGCTGCAGAGAGTATGAATCGCACATTCAGAGCACAAGGGTATCTTCTTTCACCCTCTCCATGAGCACTATGGAAAGAATGATTTCAGCTCAGCAATTTAAACTCTGCCTAAAAATTATGCGAACAAAAGTAAGGCAGCAGGATGACCTCAGCCCTATGTGTCTAAGCATTTTATCTAAAACTTTCAATCTAATAAATCTTAGATTATTATTATTTTTTTTTCCCCTGGGGATTACAGGTCCTTTCACTTTACTAAGCCACAGCTTTCGGCAGACTACACTTAACGAAGATGTACTTGTAACTTACCTTTTTGGTTTTGGGGTATTTAGATGCAGCACGGTTGACATGGGATCCAGTAACTGACACCACAGTTGGGTCAGACCCTGTTAATTGCCTGTTTTCTCCTGAACTGTCTACATTTCCAGCTTCAGTAGGAGTTACTGAGCTGTTATTTCCCCCCTCTTCCAAGGCAGCTTGTGATAACTCTGCCTGCTGTGCAATGGCCTGCTTCTGACGCTTTAGTCTTTGGGCTGAACTGGTCCGGTACCGAGAAATTCGACTCTTCGGTCGGGGCCTAGAAGGCTTTGCTGGAGGTGGTTTGGGGACTGGTTTTTCGGCAGCAACATCCTATAACAATAGCAAAGTTAACTGCTTACCAGAAATTTCTTATCAGCAAACATTCTATCCAGCTTCCTATTCGCTTTAAGCATTCTGAATGTTTACTGGTGAAAAAAGTGAGCGTTTAAAAACATTAATTTCAAATGTAATCCTTATAAAATTCATACATTTAAATCAGCTAAAAAGGCTACAGGAAGATGTCTCAGTTATTTCTTTTTCTAATAAGTATTTATAAAATAGGTCTAAAGACAGCTGAAAGTAGCCACCTAATTTTAGGTTCTTAGCAGGGAAGGTAATTCTTCCTTTGTCTCTTTCCCCAGATACTAAGGTTTTAGCTTAAGGCTTAGAATCTATGGCTAAGGTAGGAAAAGGAACGAAGAATTAATTCTGAGAATCTTATGAAAGGTCAGGTACATGACAGTGCTACACAGAGAGCCAAAGAGAAACCACATGATTTTTATGAACTCACCACCAACAATATCTGGCAGAAATTATAGAAAGTCCCATTCTAGTCTGAGAGTATCTAGTCATTCAAATTCTGTCTCCTTGAATCCCACGAATCAGCTGACTGAAAATAGTCTTACTTACTGCGAAATAAGGCAAAGCTGAAAATGCTGACACTAACCATTCCAAAAGCTAGGTAACTGATATTAGCAAAAGAAAGACCGACTAAGACCTGGAGTCTTTTCATCTTACCCCTGCTTGGGAAGACCTCCGGGTGTTCACTCCAACACTCTGTGGGTTGCTTGGGACGGCAATGTTTGAAGCAGGGTTGCTAACTTCAGATTCAGGGGCTTCAGTTTTTGTCTCCTCTCCCACAGGAGTCTCTGAGGTGGTGGTAGTAACCTCTATGTCAGAGTTGCTCTGTTCCAAGGGCTGATCCCGCCGCTTCTTTCTTTTTTCTAAGTTTTCAAAAGCATGCATGATGGCTTCAACCTTCCTATCTTCCCGGGTCTAGAAAGAAATAACATTAGCATAGAAGGAAGCCTCAACCAGGAGAAGGGAACAGCTTTTCAAAAGTATTATTAATGGAAATTGATAGATATTTATAGAAAATACTAATAAGATAATATATATATCTTTGAGAACATAAGATAAAAACTAAAAATTTTTCATCTTAAATGTTGCAAAGAGTTGTAAAGAAAGGCAAGGTCAAACCCAAGCTTTTCAAAAAGGGTCAGCTATTTTGAAACTTTTTAATACAAAAGAAAAATAGCCATCAAAACCAATTTTTCTCTGTATTTTCAGAGTTCAAAAAAAAAAAAAAGTCAAGCAGATTTTCTTAAACAGCTTCTCAGGGACAGAAATAAACATGACTGATTTCAGCCATAAAGCAGAATTTTTGAATCCATATGACTGAATGTTGTGTTTGTTTTTTAAATGTCAACATTCACACAACAAACTTAGGAAATTCCTAAGTTAGAGTAAGTAGCCTAAGGATATTTTGTTCCATTAAGACAGTTTTTTGCAAATCAAACCGTTAGTAAGAAACCTCTTAAAACCATCATCTGGTAATAGTCATTAGAGAACTACGTGTGTCTGTGTAAAAAATCGTAATAAAATCTACTTTATAGAAAAAGCCCACACTGTGACCTAGAGGTGATGGCATAGTAACTTACTGAAGAAATGAGATGATATAAATTCAGAAGACAAGGGGTTTACATGCTATAGGTAACATGAGTCAGCAGGAACAAAAAGACGTTAGAAGGTACTCACCCTCTTGCTATGAGCTGGGTTCTCCTGGTCATCTGTAATCTCTTCTTTCTCTTCTTCTGCTTTTTCTTCTGGATTGTGTATTGCCTTTAAGACAGAGTAAATACTCAGCTGTATTCTTAAGCTCTAAGAAAACTCAATCCCTGTTTTTTGGCTCGTAGCTTAAAACTCTCTAGAAACAATTTCCAGTGCTTTATAGTGTTACTCATGTGGGGCTACATAGTAAACACAGATGATAAATCTCATTCACTGGACTGAAACCTGATAAGTACCTGAATGGATATTCTTGACATTGTAAAAAATAATAAAAAGATAATGAATGAAAGCACACCCACCTTGATATGAAGGTTATTAAGTGTTAATATAGATTCCCTACATAAAACAACATGTGGCAACCTGAGATCCTCTTCATCTGAAGAGGATCAACACCAAAGCAACAGCCTCTGACCAGGGGAGATTACCTCATGGTCACTGGATACAATTACTTTCTCAGGAATTTGCTCTGGCTGCTGGTTGTTTTCCTCTTCTGGAGCCTCATTTTGCTGCTCCATCTCTAGCTCTTTCCGTCGTGCTTTTCTACGTCTTGTCTCTGCTCCGATGGTGGGCAGGCTTGGAGGAGGTGGAAGTGGCGGTTCTGCAGCACTGGGATTCCTTTTCTGTATAGGGCAATTCCGGTTCCCCTTGTGACATGCACAGTCCACTTTATAATTACTGCTCCAAAGAAACAACCAAAAGTGCCTGTTTCAGTACCCCTGAATATCAGTTATATTACCCATTCATTCTCTTGTAATATTAGTATAGTAATTTACTCTAGTTTCATCTTTGAACAAGGTAACTAGTCATTAAGAAAGTCCGATAAATACTTTCAACATTCTGTGTTTCTCTATATAACCCCAACGCTTCCCCTATATATGGTCAGTGGAAAGGAAATGAAGTTCCCACTAAATTCAATTCTCCCAACTGTCTACGCTATTTAGTGAATCAGTGACAGACTCTGCAGTGGCCGTACCCTTCTCCATGTCCTCACTTTTACCTACTGATTCCCTACTTATTATTAATACCTTTTCTTCTTGCACCTGTGCCCAAACATCAATTGCCACATAACCCCTGTTTGCCTGAAAGGACCAAGGGAGAAAAGCATCCATTTTACAAAACCCATCACATAATCACCTATGATTTGCCATCTGTTTTTCGGCATTGCCATATACAGCTACATTACATGGCTTGAGTGGATGGAGCAAAGCTTTAAATTCTCATTCTATATGATCCCTGGTACAAGTGCTGTGTGCATAACAATAGATGCTACTACAATTTCTACGTGTGTTTCATACATACACTTTTTGTTATGCTTGCTACATAGAGGCAGAGGCCAAAACACCCTTGGTTAGAAGATTGGTAAGCAGTATCACACTATGTAGCTGTGTCTCTTAAGAAAACACCCTCAGTCTGTCTTTCCCTCCACAATTTCTAGGCAGAAAATGCATTACTCATGGAAAGATTAGGTTTAAAAAAAAAAAAAGCAGCAAATGGCAAGGCACAAAAGCAGACTGAACAGAATAGCTTAATCTGTAAGACAAGCAATTCACGTTAGGAAAGGTTGTGGAAATCTTACCAGTTACTGTACTCATAGTCAAATGCTATGGTGACCTCAGCATCCTTGGTGATGGCAGACACAGCATAGATACAGAGGTGAATCATCCCATCTGCAATCATGTGTCGCACCTGTGTGAACAAGGCTTATGGTTATGATTTATCAAAAAGACCAGGAACTCTCCATAAGAGGGAAAAAACCTTTTACCAAAATGATATCTCCTCACTTAGAGTTAATGGTAGTCTGTCATTTAACTTCATCATTTCATCTGAAACTATCATATAGTAATTGAACATTTATGATACTTCTTGAAATAAATGAAGAAATCTTGAGATGTTAGCAATCAGGGTCTGCTCTACATCTTTTTTTTTTTTAAATAAATCTATTTATTTATATTTATTTTGGGCTGCATTAGGTCCTCGTTTCTGCACGCGGCCTTTCTCTAGTTGTGGCAAGCGGGGGCTACTCTTCATTGCGGTACGTGGGCCTTTCACTGTAGTTACTTCTCTTGTTGCAGAGCGTGGGCTCTAGGCACGCAGGCTTCAGTAGTTGTGGCACAAGGGCTCAGTAATTGTAGCTCGTGGGCTCTAGAACGCAGGCTCAGTAGTTATGGCACACGGGCTTAGTTGCTCCGCGACACGTGGGATCTTCCCAGACCAGGGCTTGAACCCGTATCCCCTGCAATGGCAGGCGGATTCTTAACCACTGTGCCACCAGGAAGCCCCTGTTCTACCTCTTAAAGCTGTTTTCAGTTGCACCAGAAAATTAAAATTCCTTAAGTCTATAAGAAAAGCTCTGTGGATTTTCTTGCTGCATTTGATGTGGTTGCACTCATTATGCACCAAATACTGAACTTTAGAAATGTCTAGAATCTCTCTCACAATCCTATTAGCTAAAATCTAAAAAACTGCAACCACACACTTTCGTTTTGACCCAATAATAAAATCTTTTATATGGCAATTCTTTAATATAACGTCACTGACTTCTTATCCAGTCTAGCTCTTTCTCTTTAGCAAATGCTAACATGCTTTTGCCCATTTCTGCCTTCTCTAAAGAAAATCCATTCCTTGCCCACATCCTGTGAGAACAGATGCATTATTACTTTTGTTTTTCATCTCTTACAACGAAAGATCATAACCATTATCTACAGACCTTAATCTGGGTGAAGTTTTCAGACTGCTTCTTCAGTTGACTTGTCCTTTTGGTGGTTCCATTCAAAGAGAAATTGCTACAGAAATCTTACCTCTGCATTTGGTGTACATGATCTTCTGATGAACCGAGCATCATTACCGAAAGTACGTGCATCCACACACATCTCTACACCATTGAATTTTGAGTAGAAGAGCACAAAGGGGTATGGTCTAGGGATATAATTAAAATTCCTGTAATTCTCAATACAAATAAAAAGGCCACCCCATGATTTCAAATATGAAGCATATGCTGACAGAAGAAGCAGTAGTCCTTTGCAATGCCTACACTTGGAAAACATCACATGCTTGTCTGCTTCTGATTAAAGAATAAGCACAAAGCAAGGAATGCTTCGCTTGGAAAGGAGTCATCACCACTTTATACGTTAAACAATTTGCAGGTTTATTTGCACTTCTCTACAAATAGCAGAGAGGGGTGAGCTTATCTGAGCTGTAATCTTTTCCCCCAAGAGCATCCCATCAACCAGGATGGTTTTTATAGCCATATGCTCAGCCAGGCCTACTTTAGCCCTTACTACTCAATGAATGATGCTCTTACTTTTTGAAGAAATGTCCATTGACCTCAAATTGCTGCCGTAACATGACTTTGCCTCGATACTCTATTATAAGAGTGTCCAAAGCCAAATCTCTTGCAGCCCTCAGGATCTTCCGGTGCTTCTGAACACGAGTGACTCTTCCCAACTGTAGCTAAATAAAATCAGAATATTAACATTAGATAATATCAACAGCAGCTTAGCAGACATTTAAAATATTTCTTAATTGAGGAAAAGGCACCAATATTTTTAGGTTTTATTTGTATGTTACTTAGCTCGATGATCAGACATTTTAAAATATGATAAAACCTTAGTATTTCTAGGAAACAGGCTCCATCTAGTGAACCTGCCACCCCCCCAATCCTCAAAGACAAAAAAAAAAAAAAAAATCTAAGAAAAATATATGATTAAAACTTTAGTGGCTCTATGTTTAATGTAAGAGTTTAGGTTTAGGTTTCTATTAATCTTAATAACTCCTACTGAGACTATATAAAATTTCCTACCCTAATTTATCTATTTTTAATTAATAAAGATACGTAGTTTAAAAACACGTATCCGAACAGTTTCTAGTTACTGTAACTTGCTTTTAGTTAAAGATGCTCAATAGCTGGCTAATTTGTTATTCTAAGGCCATCTGAAAGAAACAGTAATTCCAAAATATGTCCTTTTCCTGGGTTCTTAAAATCTCAACTACTAGGCTTCCCTGGTGGTGCAGTGGCTGAGAGTCCGCCTGCCGGTGCAGGGGACACGAGTTCGTGCCCCGGTCCGGGAAGGTCCCACATGCTGTGGAGCGGCTGGGTCCGTGAGCCATGGCCGCTGAGCCTGCGCGTCCAGAGCCTATGCTCCGCAATGGGAGAGGCCACAGCAGTGACAGGCCCACGTACCGCCAAAAAAAAAAAAAAAAAAATCTCAACTACTTAGGGAGTCTTTAACCCTTTGATCCTTACCTGCATTTGGGAACCAATAACTGTATTATTACAGGCCAATTCAGTCTTATTAATAGTGTCTAAAATAGCAGGTTTGCCCACAAATTCCTTGCTAGAATGTAGATGTTGTTCAAGGGCGTTCTGTACATCTGCACTGTACTGATTAGTGAAGGCTTCTTCATATTGATCAGTCCATAGTCTTATCCGATTTTCCCATCCCTCAGTTGTATTCTCATCTAAATTCTGTGCTTCAGAAGGAGAATTCTGTAGAGAACAAAGGTCAAGTAGGTTAGGAGAGTCCATTAAAGGGCAGGGGTGGGTGGGTGGGGTGGGGTGGGCTGAATATCCAGAGAAGATTAGTTTTCACTTGGCAGTTGGTGTGCCATAAGAGTAATGGCCTGGGAGTCAGGATCTGGCTTCTATCATGGTTTCATTACCAGTGAGCTGTGAGGTTCAGCTTCCTCATTTATAAAGTGAGAAATTAATCTGGATTGCAATTCCATCCCATCACTGTCATTTTATGACCATTTTTAAGTCATAAAAATCAAACTTATCAGAAGAATGACATCAAGTTCATAAGAAAATCTTCATAAAAATGAACAATACAGACACCTTAAAATATCCATATTGCTTAAATTTCAATACTTATCAAACAACAGTGTGCCATCTCAAATTGGTAGTTTTACTAGCATCCAGGAGAATGTTTTTGTGCGACTTATTATTTTTAATATACAATTAATACATGTTCATTCTAAAAATACATGTGAACCAAATAAACAAATAAGTAACTCATACTCTTGCCTCCCATAGAAAAAGCTATCATTTGGAGTATATCTTTCTAGCACTCTACTTTTGACATTTTAAAACAGCCACCCTCTGTAGAGGTGAGGTGGGTGGAGGGGCGTGGGTAGGGGCAGTGTAGGAAATGCTGAGAGATACTGTGCTATATCTCTTTCAGAAAACCGCTGCCCTCTATGACAACATAGTACTGAGGAAAGATTATTACATCTCACCAACATCATCCTAAACAGTTTTATATGTGCTTGTGCTATAGAGACACAGCTGAACTCTGATACATGTTCTCCTCCATTGTGTTCAGGACTTAAGGTGTCGTCAGAAAACAAAACAAACGTGTGATGATGTCACACTAGTGACAACAAGAAGGAAAAGACACTATAGTACCAAAGCTACCTGCAAATCCATGTCGACTCTAAACTTGCAAAAACAGGTATGAAAAAATTAAATATAGTTTCCACAAATTACAGAGAAAACATTTATACCCATTATAACAATTACTTTCTTTCACTTCTGTGTCACTAGTTTTGATTGACTATTGTCTACCATCCTTCCCCCAAGGAACAGGGAAATCAAAGGAAAAAGTTAACACCACTGTTTTTCACATTTGTCACTAGAGTCCAAAAGAATGAACAATAAACAAGGGATGTAACAAACACCTAAGGCTAACACACTGAGAACAGACTATCACCAGCTTGAGGTGTCAGTAGCAGCTGAGCAACAGAAAAGTACAAAAGCTGAGGCTTAAGGGTGTTTATAAGACTGGGGATTAGGGGTGCCCAAATAGTATTCCCAGGTTTAAGCACCCAGCAGTGATCACTGAACTTATAACTTGTTAAACAATGTATACTGGAAGCCTCTGCCATAGTTTTAGCTACTGTTCACTAATATAACTGTATACTCTGCTATCCCATTCTTCCAGGTACTGGAGACCCCATCTCAGTGGGTTTAGAGCAGTGGTTCTCAACCAGAGGGGATTTTGCCACCAAGGAGACATTTAGTAATACCTGAAGTCATTTCTGATTAATACACCTGGGTGTGTGTGTTACTGGCACCCAGCAGGTAAATGCTAGGGATGCTGCTACACAGCCGACTGTAATGCGAAAGACAGCCCTGATCCCTGCAAAGAATTATTTGGTTCAAATGTCAACAGGGTCGAGGTTGAGAAACCCTGGTTTAGAGCAGTCTCCAGTAGGGAAATTCAACTTTGGGGTTAAAAAGCCAAATGATAGGTTCTTCTCATTCTTAAGGTATTGTTCCCACTCAGATGTTTGGTGTAGTTCTTACTAACAATTAATTCTGAGTACAAAATTTATAACTCAATTTAGAATTCTGATATGAGAATCAAAATAAACCAACTAGTACTATTTTTTTGTGGGGGGGCCTACTCTTCATTGCCGTGTGTGGGCCTCTCATTGCGGTGGCCTCTCTCGTCTTGGAGCACCAGCTCTAGGTGCGCGGGCTCTAGAGCACAGCCTCAGTAGTTGTGGCGCACGGGCCTAGCTGCTCTGCAGCATGTGGGATCTTCCTGAACCAGGGCTCAAACCCGTGTCCCCTGCATTGGCAGCCGGATTCCTAACCACTGCGCCACCAGGGAAGCCCCAGTACTTTTTAGTTATCTAAATTTTAACATGCTTATGGGGCTATCTGTCAACATCTCAAAACTGCAAGCAATATTTGGGGTTTACATGTAGTTTTCTGGGAGAGCCAATCAACTGCTTTCAAACCTCTGGAAGTTAAGTTACAATAGTTAGCTGATAAAAGAGAAAAGGCTTAACACCTGGGATCAGGGGCTACGTCTGCCCCTTAAATCTACTGAAGGTCCCCTCTAAGCAACTGTCTCCTTGCAGGAGACAGATCTAACAAAGAAACAGTAATTGTGTTCCAAGATATCCCAGGATTCTGATGGTCTTGGGCTCTTAAGTCCTCTCCCATCTCTTTTACAGATATGTACAAATCTGTTTATGGGTATATGCACGGTGAGGCCTTCTAATTTTATATAAAGTGCTACCTGAGATCTTTCTAACATGAGTCATATTGGTGTTCCATATGTATGTGTGTGTGTGTGTGTGCATAAATCCTAAGAAAGCCTCCCCTCACTAACAAGAGTTTAATGTTTACCACAGAACGGTCAACAGGAAAGATCCTGCTTTTATATCAGTTACACATTTAGGCATAAGTATACTTATGGAATTACACTCAACCTTAATTCTAATTAAATGCTTTGAAGCCATTAAGTAATGGTTTGGGAGGTATGCTGTCCTTCTATATACACACATAGATAAAGGAAGATACCAGACAGTATATTCAAATCTCCTTTGGGCAAACTCTTTCCTTATCACCTAGTAACTGAAAGTCCCTTTAAACCATTGTACATAATTTCTCTATTCTCCAACCACTACCCGAAATCATGCCTCATAAGCTCTTTTATTTGATAACCGAAGAAAAGAAGCACACCAGCATCACCCGAGTCTTCTGTACCAAACAGATATGCCAGGAGAAAACAGCTCAAAAGTAAGTAATTCCAGTATTCTTATCAAAACTACTACCTTCCTACTGGTGAAATTTATCCTTCCAACTGGTGATTAAAGCCTACAGGGAGCTAGGGCGGGTGCACAAGAGATGCTCTATCACCAGAAAATCCTCACTCCTGAGGTGGAGGCCAATCACAATGATGGAAAACATCAGCCTCATTTTGTCTGGCAAAATGTCACTTACCCCCATGCCGAGAGAAGCAGCTAATGAAAAACCAATAAATGAAGGCTAATTACAGAAAGGGAAAATATTTCAGAAAATGGTCAAGAAAATCTACTTTGGAGAAAGGCTCTATGAAAACTGAATGGCAACAATTACAAACTAACGAAAAGCAGGGTCCAAGATTCCCAGACCATCAATGTCAGGAAAGAAGCTGACCAAAATGCAAGATCACAGTGAAGTAAAACACAGCATCAGGGAAGAATACCCCTTACCTTCATCCGCAAGGACTTCCGGGATCCCTCTCGAAATGCCTATCCCAAAGAGGAAAACAAGTAGAACAAAACAAAACTTGGTACCAAAATGACAGTTATACCTATCTGAGACTAAAACTAAGGCAAGAACTAGTGTTCTAGTCTGTCCCCTTTACCCTAGGTAACAAATACAATGGAATTCCCCACACTATTATCAAGAATAGGGGTAGCACATGGCCAGTGAACTCTGAGGCTAATTCCAATACTTTCCATTGCAGGATTAGGTAATAAACAGGGAAGAGCATGCATCACTTAAATCCTATATGCACCCCTGACACTAAAAGAAAAAGTAAATAAAAATGTTAAGTAAGGCTGCAGATTTACCAGTTTTGAAATTAAGAAGGAAACAAAGACCAATCCCCTTAACAAGGGGTGGGCAAGTCACCTAGGAGCAACAAAGTTGCCGTGATGGGGAAGAAAGAACACAAAACAGAAGAGATTTCTTCTGGAGACTTTTTAGTTGAGAATACAGGAAAGTGACCACAACACTGAGGAAGCCTAGACCATTCAAGAGATGTTTCCTGAATTTTTTGTAACAAGGGAAAAACAATCAACCAACGACATGAAGTGGGCATGTACCAGGACAAGAATTTCAGACTGGGTTTTGGGATTGAGGAGGTGGGAGATACTGTAAGGACAGTGGAAGCCTAGACTGGAGGCTGCAGCACACATGGACTTGTGCCAGGTGGGGCTGGGATTTCATACCTGGGATGGGGGCTGGAGCAAAAGAAACTCTGTGCCAGTTGTGATGATATGGAATAAGAGAGGTTGATCTACATGTTCATAATACAAAGTAGCTGATTTGTGCAAGAAGAGCAAAAGTGGCCCTTCAAACATCTGGATCAAATTTCTTAAAAGAATTCTGGTGCATTCTTCATCCAAAATTTGGGCTATTTCAGACACATTTCTATTTGAGATAGTTTTACCCTTCATACCTTGATTTTCTTCGTCTTTGGTGCTGCACGACCCTTTTCTGGACTCTTTTTCCGCTTCTTGGGTTTGGTTCTTCTAACAGTTAAGGTGATGCTTGTAGGTGTGTGCTGTGTTGCTGTATACAACACAGTGGAAGGAGAAAGCTCCTCATCCCAGCTTTCTGTTGCACTGCTATCCCCACCTGAAAAAAGGTTATTTCATAGTTCATGTTGTACAAAAAGCCTCATAAATACATTAAAAGCAGCTTATTCCTTTCGATCTAGCCCATACCCAGTAAGTTATTACTTCTACTATTAACTCTATTATCTGTGGAACATATACCTACATTCCATATAGAAACAAGATTCTTTCTGCATCATTGGCATTAAGCATAGAAAACCCTGTTCTATATCATGTATTTCTACCCTTGAATTCAGTCCCCAATCTCCACTGCCTCAATGTATATGTAACAGAAAAGGATGTGTGTGTGTGTGCGTGTGCACACGTGTGTGCGCCCGTGCATGCTCACAAGGAATAATTTGATTACTATAGGGCTAAAATTGTTGACTCTGGATACAATTAATTCACAACAATAGAATTACAATGGTCTTGAGAGGACTTCAATCACTGTCCATGAAAAGAGCTGGGGACCATGGGAACTTACAAGAGGGGTTCTTGGGATGAATATTAAAACCACAAAATAGTATATGTCAAAATATGGTCCTAACCCATCTTTGGCTCACCTGATATGTTGTCCTGCTTCCGCCGATGAAGTCTAATAACCTTCCCCCTGCTCATTCCCCTAAAGAGGGAAAATAAACTTAAAGTAGTCCTTCCAACAGCATGCAGCGCATCATCAACACACATGGGAGAAGTATCTCTGCATATACTACCCCCTTCCTCCCACCTACCAAATGTTTCCAGGACATTAAATTTCATATCAAATTCAATAGCTTTAACATCAATCTCTCATTCCTTGTTGTCAGCAATTCTCACCTAGTGCAGAGAATTCGAGCCAAGGAGCACTAAGGAATCATCTACATTAACAAACACAAGAAAGAATACTTTGAGCTTTTCCCTACTAATAAGAAACCCTAATCCCAGCAACCCAGGGCTGGATTTAGATGGAACACGATCTTACCTGCACTTGTCACAGTTGAGAAGGAAGCCATCCTGAGAAAGACCACAAGGACACCAGGTAGGAACAGTCTCTCCTTCAGAGTTCGGGCTGTCTCCACAGCGTTCCTCTACGGGCGACGGCAGGCCATTCAGGTCAGAACGGGGGATGATCGTCTGGACAGGGGGAGAAGCAGGAGGTGTCGGAGGAGGAGGGGCTCCGTAATTATGATCCTGAAAATAAGATTTTTTAAATCAACAGTGTCCAAACACTGGCCCCTCTCTCCCCTAAAGTATGGTACATATGGAAAGAAAGAAGAAAGTAGTACCCTTCGTTTTTTGGCTTCAACCAGGAAAGTGATAAAACAAAATGCCAAGGTCAACTGGGACATAAAAACAAGAACAATGATGCAGGGCTAGACGTCCGCTGGAGGCAGGGAAGTGCAAAAGGGGCAACTTCGTCATGCTGCATATAAACATTTCAAGAAAGTCACAATGTATAAGAATGGATTACACTCCAGGAAGATCACTGCTCTGGAGAGAAACAAATGCATACTCACAGCATAAGGCAGTCCTCGACACCCATGTCTCTGAGTGGTCCCATAATTATGAGTGGAATACACGCTCTTCTCATTAACTGCTGGACTAGCCTCCACAGATTCAGGGCTGCACAAAGGCGAAAAGCAACGCATGATAGCATAACACCTAATCTTCCCTTAAACTAAGACTTAACTTCCCATTCTAACCCCTCCTCTTTCCACAACCACCAGCCACTAGAATAAGAGAAAGAACTCAGTGAAACAATCTGATTAACATAACTAAGCCTATAAATAACAGTAGGAGTGTCATTAAATGTGGATTTGTGTGTAACATGAAGCCAGTACAGGCAGATGTCTCAAAGCAGGCACCTGGGATACAAGGTGTCCCTAATGACAAACACAAACGTACCAGCTGAGCAGGGAGTTTCCCCTAGAGAAGCCACTCTGGGCTGGTTTAGACTCAGAACTATTCTTCTTAATTGGATCTCTTAATACTTCCATGAAACCTCACATGACATTTGCAGTGAGTGAGATGATGAAAGTGCCTTCTGCACTGCCCCAGGGACCAGGCCCTCTTCCATTCACTACCAAGACAGGATACCCTGAAGAAAGTACAGGTAAAAACAATGGCATCTTATATTTATCATACCTCTCATCTTGATGAACCCCCAAACACCTTCCAAATATTAGAGTAATAATTTCTCATCTACCAATGACATGCAAGCATATCAAGGACACAATTATTTAATAGCTGCATGATAATACCATAGAACTTCAAACTATTCAAAACTGTACTCAGAAGTTTAGTCTAACGACAAATAACAACAGTAGTATTGGCTACCATTTTGAATTGCCCATTATTTGCAAGGTGCTTTATATGTATTAATTCATTTACTCTGCCACTACTAAACATGATAAACAGCACCCCATCTTTACAGAACATGAAGTTGAGGTGGTGAGATTATATGACTTCACCAAGGTTACCCACTGACAGAGCCAGGATTTGAAACAATGTCTGACTCTAAAGTCTGTGCTCTTTCCACTATGCCTAATTGGTTTGGAAACCACGATAACTTTCTTCTTTTAAAGAAAATTACATAAGATCTTAAGTAACCAGGCTTAGTGAGAAGCTTGGTTGAGTATGTTTCTGTACCCTCACTGAGTGGAAAGTAAACTGTTCAAACACAATTTATTAAAATAAAATAATTATAAATGTGTTCAAATTTAGAAATTTAATGTAAACCCTTACTTGATAATAAAAAGGCATAGGTGGCTAAGGACAAAATTCACGTTTTGGGGCAAAAAGAACTTTAACTCTGATTACTTAGGTACCTGGTTAGGTTTTGGAGAATACTGAAAGATAATTAACGAATGCAATTGTATGATTTGCAGAACTGAATAATGGGTTATCCGTCATTTAAATTAACCAGCACTGAGATTCACAAATCAGAAACTCCAAAGACACACGTAACTCAGCCTTAGTGGTGGATCAAAGGGTCTTTTAGGGAATCAAATAATGAATATTGTTTGCTTCAAGTAATGTACATTTTTCCTGCTTAGAAATACACATAATATAGGACTTGGCAGGAATCAAGTGTGCAGTTCAATGTGGTGTAATGTCAGCTGAGAAGTGAGGGATAAAAGAAAATTCTGAGATATGTATCCAACTCACCCAGTTATTTGCTCCAAAACTGTAAGAAGGGATCTTATAAATAACAGCAAAGGTAATTTCTAGGTGAAGAAGAACTTTAGACACAGGAAAGTATTCTCTGTTAGTGAAGTGCATGCATTTTATTACTTAAGAGTGTCTGCAAGATGGGAACTGGGTGGGGGTAGGGGAATACATCAAGAATGCAGGTCAGTATTCTTGAGAAATAGATGATCTGAACGTGGCTCACTGAGAGGCAATCAGCTCTGAGTATTAGGAAACAGGTGGGGTTTCTTAAATAAACCAAAGGCAAACAAGCATTAATAAAATGAAGGTAGAATTTAGTTTCTATGATGGACAGGTTAAGAGAAAGTAATAACTTTACACAACATTGTTAATTTACTAGATAAACAAGTATTTCAAAGAGCTGTACATATTTTATGCAAGAGATTTTGTACCACTGAACACATGGGGTGAAACATGATAGCTGTTTATTAGAAATGGAATTTGTTTTTTTTGGACGGGAAAAAGGAAAGTGGCATGAAATAAAAGATGGCCATGGAGATGGAGCTGTGCCGGTTGTATCTTACCCATCTCCAAACTGGGTAAATATGAACATATGCACTTCATGTGCAAGTCTAGGGAATAAAAATAAAATGTATATTGTGTAGGTTAAAAGGCCATCCCACTGCACAATACTTTGTAGTCAAGCATAGCATTTAATATATTGCTATGCGTGCCAAATACTAAAATTTAAGCTCACATCTTTTGATGAGGAAACTTTGCAATTTCCATACTGGTTACTGATTAAATACATAGTTACATGCTGACAGGTAACTACAGGATTTCCTAGGATATTCCCTGACATACAGAAACATATATCAGCTCTTATCTATATTTTAAAATATCGATAAAAATTTTGGAGTGTTAGGATCGCATCTCTTTATTAGTGAATGATTTTACGCAAATGTAATCATAGCCTTTCTTCCCCTATGTTTGAACTTCTATGACAGCTAGGCACATACACAGAAGCCATGCTTACGAAAGATATACTCCATCAACTGTGTTCCAAGTATAATATGCAACCTGCTGTTATAACACTACCTCTTAGAAAATGTCTTTAATTCATTTATGGCAGGATTGTAAATTCAGAAAAGTCTTTGCTTCTATTGTTACATCTAGAGGTTTTCCTACAAATATACAAAAAAAACAAAAACAAAACATAATGCATACCATTGCCATCAGATTTAAAATCCCATAAGGTAAGGTCTAGATCTTTTATTTAGTTGAGGATGTTATCCTGTCCCCAGGTTTAATCTTAGAGTGCCCAGAACAGTGGAATATGCATGACAGTGACATATGCACAGTGAAGCATTAACAAATATCATCAATAATTTAACAGAGTGGTATATAAGCTAATTGTTGACATTCTCTTGCTTTATAGGAATACTAAACGAAAAACTGTATAATTAGCTAAGACCACAGTATCAGAAATCTGTCTGGAGATTATGGATGAAAATGTTTCAGGAAACAGAAACACTGCAGTCAAACTTTTAGGCCACAAGTATTTTTTGATTCTGCAATTACTTCTGGACTCCCTAGCAACATTTATGGGCAGTTAGCTCTGTACTATGGGAAAAATCCCTGTTTTAAGAATAATAGCTTTAGGTCTTTTCCTTAGCTACTAACCCCAAACTCGTTGAGTTAATCTTTTCGTTGAAATTTCTGACAAATGTTAATGTTGTTTACATATACAGTCTGTCGGCCAATCCATATAGGAGGCTAGTGGTTGACTTTATACAAATTCATTAACACTACACAATTACCTATGAATGCAGGAAGATTTTTAAGTACTCTATTTGGGAAACAGGTGTAAAATTGGTAGTCTCGGCTATTGGCATAACTACATCTCTGTGGCATGCAAAAAAACAAAAACAAAACAAAACAGGAAAAAAGGCCCTGGAAGTAACACAATCCACCCTTCCCTACCCCCCGACCCTCCATCTTCCTTTTTATATGGGAATAAGGCCAGAAACTGCTTTCAATTCTACACGACCCCAGAATATAATACACTGCTTCTTAGGGTAGCTTCATGTTAAGCCTTCCTCTTTAAGGAAGTCATGAAACAGTTAAATTATCCTAGGTGGCTTTGTGAAGAAACATACATGCTCTTTACTAATATTCTCAGTCTTAAGGAAGAAAACCACTATTATCAGGGATGCAGTTGAACCCAGAGTTCTGGTACAGCTTCTTTACTTTGCTGGAGGGGAAGGAATCCCCAGGGACTGTGAGAATGGCAAGAGAAACAGGGGAATTAGAGCAACACCCACCTCACTCAAGAAGTGGCTGTGGGATCAAGAGTCTGAACTGGACCTGAACATATTCAAAACACCAGGATTTTTCCAGCCCAGACCCTAATCCCTGGTACTGCCTGGAATAGACTTGGCTTCTGGGGGTGTGCTGCCCCCTAGGCCCCTTGGGTCTCTTTCGCTGGACTTTCACATCCTGGTGTAGTGCCACTTCGTCTTGAAAGGTAGGGGGCTTCCACTTCCTTTCTGTAAGCAAGGAAGATTGGGTACAAGGGAGGTAAAAGGACAAGAGGGGGGGAATCTGTGAGCAGGGGGAATCTTGGACAACTTAAAAGAGAAGGGATACAAAAGTCTAAAAAATTTTAAACTGTGAATATAAAGTTTTATAATGAAGGCCTACCTTCATTGCCATTTGGCATTTAAATTCTTCAAGAATTGAGAGTCTATTTTAGGGATTGGACTTTTCGACAAATTCTGAATTCCTAAAGCTGCTCTTAGCTGAAAAAAAAGTTTGGTACCACTGATTTTGAAGGTCCTCTTTCTAGGCAATGAATATTATAAAAACAGATGATACTAATTTCCACATTTTCTATCCCAAATATCAGAATGTCTAAGTAACCTGCCCATATAGCTGCAGCCCCTTTACTCTAGAACAATGAGAAGTACATAGGAAGAGGCCTTCAAGGAAAATCAGTTGGAGAGAACTCCTCCTTATCCTTCATTCATCAGATAATCATTAACTCTACAGAAGCAGGTAGTGACACTTACTTATTTCAATCTTCCTCACCCATCAAAATAAATGAAAACATAATCACTACCTTGAAAATTTAATTCTATTAATTATTTACTCAGAAATCCCGCCCCGCCAAATTCTTTTCCTCCCGCTTCTAATTCTTTTTTTCCTCCAGTTTCTATGGGGGAAAGGGAAAGGTCTAATGTCATTTACAATGGGCTAGGCTTGGGTTTAGAAAATACCACGTTATTTATTATTAGATGCCCACAAGAAATTTGTCTCCACACAAACTGGTAATGTATCTGCTACCTAGGAAGCAGCACTTACTCTGATCCAGCAGCCATATCTGAGTAGGATGTATCTGGTGTGGTGACTCCCAGAGGGATTGCAATGCTCATGACGTCCAACACAGCAGAGAGTGGAAATCACGGGGTCCAATTATCAGAGACTGGCCACTCTGAGAGTGGGGGTGAGCTGCAGAGCCTCAACCAACATGTTATGGACATGAGGAATCCTAGAACAGAAAAGGAAAACATCTAGTAACCAGAAAGTTCTTTGAATTTATTGCAAATATTACTGAATATTTTTCTATTTTTTGAACAAAGCTTTTAAGGGATAAATATAAAACAAATACAAGGGATCAACATTGTATCGTGTTTACTATGTTCTACATTAATGTTCCACAAAGTGAGCTAGCAAAAGTTATGCTCACTTTTCATTTCTATTTTAATTTTTTTCTTTTCAGATAAAGGGAAAGTAACAGTCTGCTCATCAGTGAGCACATTTCTCCCATTCCACAACTGCTTATCAAACAAAAATTTCTGACACCCTAGGACCTAACTAACAAGAAAGAGAACAGTTAAAAGAATTTACTAGTTTAATGTTATAGTTTAATGTTATTCCTTCCAAATTAAATATGATGATAAAAGAAATCAATTTGCTTATATTTGACTGAATAGCTGTTTCTTATTGCCTTCTTTTGTCATGGAATACTCTTTTCCTTCTTTTAAACCTTTTTAATAACTATAATTTTGGGAGAAGATGTAGTTAGTAATGATATCTGTGAGATAATATCCACTGCTAGGTATGAATAAAAACATAAACCACAAAGTGTACAGTTTCATGATAAAAATAAGAAAATTTTGCATGGAAAAGCAGTGAGGATACCTTGAGTTGGTGACCACAGTGGAGTTTGGGAACAGAAAGAAACAAACTTGGTAGTGTAAAGAAACAAAAGTAGATTAAGTAGATTAAGAGATTTGGAGGTATGGTGCAAAGGGAAAAAGTGTACTTTGACTTTACATTAGTGATTTTATAGTTCTGTAAAAAAAAAACATTAAAAGAATGGAACACAAAGCATTTTATGTGGGAGGAAAGAAAGTCAATGTGACTGTTAAGGCCCAGGTTAATACAGATTTTTGCAAAAAAACTACAAAAAGAAGTCATGACTGATATACTGACTCATGATAAGACAAATAAGACAGTAGAAAATGGTTATTTATACTAAAAAAATTAAATCAAATGAAAACTATACCATATTAATTGAGTCAATACAGGGGATCAATGCAAATTTTAAAATGGTAGATGATCTCAGATGCTTGACTCTTATTTTGAAATACGAAGCAAATTAACATGGAAAAGAAAACCAATAGTGAACAGTGAATCAGGACAAGATTTTTAAGAACACGTAAAGATAATACTCTTCTGTATCATTATTTTACAATGCTAGAACAGCGATAAACTAAGCAGTCCTCCCTGGCACCTACACTTTGAAAGAGCTGGATCTCACTAATGGACCTAGGACTCTCCAAATCCGGGTGTGGCAATATACCTGTTCCCACTCAACTTGAGGTGACATGTTGGACTTGAGACTGAAATGAAAAGGGCAAATCTTCCTATCTATTGCTTCCTCACAGCTCATAAAACAAAAGTGACTAATACAACTTTCTGCCTTTGGGCCTATTTTACACATAAATGTTTCCTTTCCCTAACAAACCGAACAGAGGAGAGCAGTACATTCTCTAATCCTCTGGGAAATTGAAATAAAATCTGTTAGTAACAGAAGAGAGAATACTTATCAAATAAGCCCAAAAGGGCATTTTTAAACATTGGGGATTTGTTGGTTACAACTCTTTCTCCATTTGGTATCACTGCATAATTCTCAAAAAAAAAAAAAAAGTCCAGAGGCTACTTGGCTAAATAACCAGAACAGAGTCTAATAATGAGCATACTACTACCTTGACCAATACAGGAATCTGAATCGTGTGTTATATTTCAGTAAAGAACCCCTCACTGCCAATTACTCAACACCATTAAAAAATCCTCTGTCATAGCCATTACTGTTATATGCCCATAAAAAAATGTAGGTGTCTAGATAAAAGAAAATTTACAAAACTAAGCTGACAGTGGTTATTTTTCTGAGTCAAAAAAAGATATACTAAAAGGAAAAGATGGAAAAATCACTTCAGATAATATCTCCTTAATAAATGAGTAAGTGATTAATACATTCCTTAATGAAATCTCAACCCAGCTAATTTGGATAGTTGAAAAATAACTTTAAGAAAGATTAAGTAGTTAATTACTTTCATGAATTCTTCCATTTCCCTTTTGTGTAATTTTACATGACCTCTTCCACTCTTCTGATGAAGGCATTTTGGATTAGCTTGGTTATCCTGTTCCAAATAATACTCTTATAATATTGGGTGTTTTTAATTAAAAAAAAAAAAAGATAACAAAACCTAATTTCTCATATGACCCCAAGACTAGTTCCTTTCCTAAATAACATGCAAAATGTAGCTATTAAAATGTTAACTGAAAAACTTCTAACAGATCATCTATATGCAGTATTTTACTATAATTACCCTGGTTTTATAAGACAAGACAATAGGCTCCTACTATAGTTTACCAAGCTTAGTAGTTATAGCAGTTACTAATTTATCACATAGTTGGAGATATGTCCTAGAAAGAATTGATAAGAATTAAAATCTCTAGGTGGAACAGTTTCAAAGTATCTTTTACTTGTTAATTTGTCTCTCTCTCTTCCTACCAAAGTAAAAACTCAATGAGAACAAGGATTTTTGTATTTTATCCTCAGTTGTAGTTCCACAGCCTACAACAGCACCTGGCACATAGAGGGTATTTGAGAATATTTGCTGAATAAATTATGATCACTCATATCAAAATTATAGTTTTTAGCATTCATTGAAGTACAAAAATTAAAACAAATTAAAAGAATTTACTTGGCTCAGTCACCTTTTTATAGACCTCTGAATATGAAGTCCCCCAAAATTATCTGCCAGTAGTTCTGAAGACCTAGAAAAAGTTGAGAAGCAAATTAGTATAGAAAGAAATAACACAGATGGACACGTGGAATAGAATTCTACAGAAATAATATTTTAACGGTAATTGTTCCATTTAGTACTGTATCTTTGTCCTTTAACCTTGTTATCTTATTTTCCTGTAAAGCCAGAACCTAAATAAAGGGTAGAAAAGGCAATTGTCTATTTGAGTTAAGAAGTGATATATATTGTCTCTGGGTAATCCTTTTCTTTCCTTCAAATCAGAATTCTCTCCCATTTCCCAAAGGATTCCTTCTTTTTATCTCTCCTAGGAGGTGCTTTTCTCCTCCTCTGACCCATTCTTAAATTCGGAGGCTTTTCTTTAATCAAATGTCAGATTTATTCTCCAGTCAGACAGGGACCTACCATGATCTATTAGAGTTCATATTAGTCCTTTCTTCCCCCTACCCTCTTGTCCTACTACAGAAAGAGTGACAAGAGGGAATCCATTTGTGGTCATCTACACAATGGAAAGCATGTAGAAAACAGAGCTTTAATTAGCTTTCTACACTCCAAAAAGAAAAGGAAAATAGGTGATGACATAGGACTTGGGGGGGTAAAAAGTCAAATTTAACATTAGCCAGAAAGGAGTTTCAACATCTGAAATGCTATATCATATATGTGAAAAGAGTTGTGTGTGAGATTCCAGTTACCAAGCAGTAGAGAGTAAATGTTCTTTATGTTGATATCTTACGGATTTCTAACTTTTTATTAAAAATTGGAAAATAAACTATTCTTTAGAAACAATTTTAAAAGAGCATACTCAGAACTGTAAAAATAAAAGGTATGAAGGTAACAGTAAATGGAAGGAAGAAAAAAATTACACCAAGGAAGAAACAGACTCCTTTAGCAACAACAAATAAGAAAGAAAAATGGAGAGGAGTAAAAAGAGAAATAAGTACATGAGTATACAGTAGGGGGAAAATGAATGCATCGCAATTTCAATTTCATTTCAGTTTAACTACAATCCATCAGACCCCCCAGGAACTGTAGTTAAGTTCTTGGACTCAGAAGCAGAACCAGCTTGACTCCCAGTACTGAGTACTCTTTTGAGAAGTCACCATTTACATATAGTTTCTAAGGAAAAGGCTTTTAAGAACGTGCCAGAAATAGTTTATAATTACCCCAGTCTTTTAAATTGAATTCAGAAATGGTCAATAGTCTCTGTATCTGCCATTCTGACAGTCTCTTCTCTATATGACTTGCTGAAAGCACAAGACCCATGTGATCTGTCAGGTCACTCTCAGAGAAAACAGACAAAAAGTGTTTTAAGAACAACTCCAACAGAGATTTCAGAAAAAGAAATTGCATCAGCCAGGTGAGCCGGAAGCAGCTGGGAGACAAGAGTCCAATAAACAGCCAATCCGATGAAAGAAATTCAGAACAAGTCTGCTTCAGTAATCCTGTGAAGAGGACTGGCAGGAAGAGGAGTGCCGCTTCAGAAAAAGAACAGGCCTCATATGCTTCAGACAGTCTTTGTACTGTGGCTGTGGACCTTGGCCATTCTCCCAGAAATGATGCAATCCTGATGAACAAGATCTGCTGCCAGAGAAACAATTGTTAACAGCCTATGCAGACAGCAACTTAGCCAAGAAGCAATCTCTGATCAACTCTCTCACAAACCACCAGAAAGTCAAATTTCTTCCTCAGTTTTGATCTCTGACAAAATATGTTAGTGAATATATATTTAGATATATACAAACACGCCATTTTCTCAAAATGTCCCTTTTAAGTTCCTGTGGCTTTATAATATCTATCCTCTATCATTACATTTGAAAGAAAACACTGAGATTATTTTTATTTTTATGAATTCTCAAGCTAACAGCAAGGTATTTACGTTGAAATTTTACACTTTTCTCCCCTTCTTATAAAAAAAAATGTTTGGGGATGTAGTGGATTCCCTAAGTTTTAAATTCACTCTGCAATCTAGGGCCCAATTATGAGATTTCAAAGTAAAGACAAATATGTACACTCACTAATTCAGGGCCAGAAAGGTGTATTTTTAGACATTTTTGAAATTATGTGAAACTCAATATGTTAAAAATAGGCAGGTGTTACAGAAAAAGAGAAAAATCTCTTCTTGCTTAGGCTGACACAAAAGGTAGGCTGAGTAATATCAGTTTGCAATGCCCACTTTTCTCAAGGGCAGTAATATTACTTCAGATCTTTTAAGAGGGTTAATGATTATTTTCATCCTATTAGCCACAACTTACTATTTTAGAATCTAAAACATCCTCCACCTAAAAATTCTCCCAAGGTGACTTCCCTGGTGGCACAGTGGTTAAGACTCCACGCTCCCAATGCAGGGAGCCCGGGTTCGATCCCTGGTCAGGGAACTAGAAACCACACGCATGCGGCAACTAAGACCTGGCGCAACCAAATAAATAAATAAATATTTTTTTAAAAAAAGAAAAAATCCTCCCTAGACTCCTCATCTCCTAGGCCTGGTTTCTTTTTCAGAGCTTTGGTATCAGGTTGTTCACACAGTATTGTTATGAAATTATTAGGATTTTTTCCTGCCTTGCATACTAAATAAAAGACTCTGTATACAAGAAACCTCATTTCTCTAAACTCCAACTAGCCAGATGCGACAATTAACCAAATTTCTTCTTTTTTTTTTTTTTTGCGGTACGCGGGCCTCTCACTGTTGTGGCCTCTCCCGTCATGGAACACAGGCTCCGGACGCGCAGGCTCAGCGGCCATGGCTCACGGGCCCAGCCGCTCCGCGGCATGTGGGATCTTCCCAGACCGGGGCACGAACCCGTGTCCCCTGCATCGGCAGGCGGACTCTCAACCACTGCGCCACCAGGGAAGCCCAAATTTCTTCTTTTTGAAAGCAATAACCCTTAAACTGGGATTCACTATAAACACAAGCTTCTAAAATGTATTCTGAAATCAATATGTTCAGCCCAATCTACTACCCCGATATTTAAACTATTAATAAAAATCAACAGATATACAGAATAACTCTGAAGCAGTAAAAATTTTTAATAGGCCAATAAATGAATAAATTCAACACAATTAAGATGGAAAAAAAGTCAGAAAAATTTTCAATAAGGGTTAAAAGAAAATAACCACTAATTTTAAGATTCAACTTCTGAATCTACTGATTATTCAAAATTTTGTTATACATGTAAGTTGAGATTATTCTTAAATACTTCTATACTTAAATTTCCTACTTTTGAATGACTAAACAGTAAAAAGGGAAGACAGAGAGAATATTAGAAGACTTTTTTGTATGTTTATATCCTCAATTTTTAAATCACATAACACTTAAGAAAGCAGTAAATATATATGTACATTTAGCTACACAACCAACTTGCCTGAGAACTAATGTGGCAGCTGCATTATACGCTTATCTTCCATTTCCCACCCAAACTGAGATATTGAGGAAAAACACTGCCGTTGTACTGTTTAACATAAAGCTTTTTATCTTGGGAGGAGAAAATGTATGTTAGGAAAAAGTACTGTATTAGGAGTTAGGAAATTTGAGTTCTAGCCTACAACTTAATTAGTCTGGTGATTTCTGAAAAATCACTTTTTATAGATGAGACTTAAGTTCCTCAAAGTAAAATCTTCACTGGGTTTCCTCCTGCTCTAAATTTCTGTGAATCGTGACACTGACTTGGGCAATTCATGCAATGTCTCGGTTTTCTCAGTGTACAGTAGAAAGAATAATACCTGTACGGCTGACATAGGTGCACATAGACTAGTGTTTGTAGCAAATAATAATTTAAGTGGCTCTCTGGAACTTTAAAATATACGTAAACAAAGAGGAGGTGCTACTAATAATCTGAATGTGGCTAAAAATTATTTTCACTCATCTCTAACAGTGTATATTTCAATTTTGCTAAAGTAAAATAAACCGTGTGAGAAAAGGATATGTAAGAAACATGCAAAAAAAGAAAAGTATAGGAGAGAGAAGTGATAAGCATTAGAAGAAATAAATAAGAATTATTGGAAAATAAGAGATGTACTCTAAGAAAAGAGAAAGAGCTCAGAGATCTGGGGAAAAGTTCATGTACTTGGGGTAGTGTAAGTTATAAGTTAGGCTTATGATCTGAAGCAAGTTAATACAGGCAAAGGATCTAGAAATTCAGGGCTGAAGAGAAGAAAAGACAAACGTGTTGGGATAAACAATTAAGAGAGACTAAAGAAACATCGTTATTTAGTAATTTAGAGCCAAGATAAAGTTTTGCTTTTCTCCCACCTCTTCTCCTTCAACACCTGTTTATCCCTTGGCTCCTTTGCCTAAATTTATACTCCCTCTAGGGGCTACTGGGCTTGGCACAATAAACTGATGTCTACAAAAGCTCTAAACTTACTAGAGTAGGAGGTAATTAAAACCCAATTAAAAAAAAATCCTATTTCAGTCCATAGTAAGAATTTCTTTCCCCATGAAATACTTCAATAATGGCAATATTATAGAGGCGAAGACATACTTCATTGTGCTTGGAAGGAAGGGGGGTGAGTAACAGGATAAGAGTACACTCTATAAATAACGAAACTAAATCTTAAATTATTTTAAGATGACAGTGAAGAAAAAGAAATATTTTATTTACAACTCATTTAACAATGATAAACAGATATTTACTGCTAAACTAACCAAGGATGCACAGACTCTTTCTGCCCTTAACAATAATCAGTTAGGAAAATTTTAGGTTTCTAAGTGTCAAATAAAGATGATACCCTCAATGAACTTCGATTTACCTCTTTAAAGAGCTATATTCTAAAGACTTTCTAAAGGTTTTGTCCTACTGTGTTTGAAGCCTCTGGTCATGCTTTAGAGCCATGTTCCATACTAGATCGGAAAAGAACCTCTCCTACCTCTGTGTCTGCCTCCTCTAAATCCATACTTTTTTCATTTTCAAACCCTGAATGGGAACCATGTTTACTTACTCCAGACAAAGTGAGACATACATATTTATAAGGAATTGATATCTTTATATTTTCAGTAGTTTAGGCAAAATTTCTCCAGTTGATAAGAAATTTAGAGTTTCAAGTTCAGAGTCGGATTCATTATTCTATAGATGAAGAAACAGAGCTATAAAAGTGTTAACTTATAAGAAGTCACACACACAGTAGTGGAGTTAAGAAGAAAATTAGCATTTTAATGGATAGGTTCTACTTATTAAAGTAATCACTACTAACTTTAGATAGCAATATTTGAATTAAAAGAAAAAAATATATTTTTTTTGGCTGCTGAGCAGCTTGTGGGATCTTAGTTCCCCAACCAGGGATTGAACCTCGGCCCTCCACAGTGAGAGCGCAGAGTCCTAACCAAGAGTCCACCAGGGAATTCCCTAAAAGAAAATTTTAAAAAATTAAGCACCAATTATTGTTGGTACTACGTTATACAAACAAGTCCAGATTAACATTCCTGGCTCTCTTGGGATTTATATTACCTAGATTTGTCAGGGTTTTCTTCATTCGTTCATTCAACAATCATGAAGTGAGTAACTACTCATGTAACTCTACTACGTATAAAAACGATCTTAAGTTTTATTTAAAAATGTTTCTCTTGGGACTTCCCCGGTGGCACAGTGGTTAAGAATCCGCCTGCCAACGCAGGGAACACAGGTTCGATCCCTCCTCTGGGAAGATCCCACATGCCGCAGAGCAACTAAGCCCATGCACCACAACTACTGAGCCTGTGCTCTAGAGCCTGCGAGCCACAACTACTGAGCCTGCGAGCCACAACTACTGAAGCCCACGCACCTAGAGCCCGTGCTCCGCAACAAGAGGAGCCACAATGAGAAGCCCATGCACCACAATGAAGAGTAGTTCCCACTCGCTGCAACTAGAGAAAGCCCGCATGCAGCAACAAAGACCCAACGCAGCCCCCGCTCCCCCCAAAATAATAAAGTTTCTCTTATCCAAGTAGAAGAGGGTAGGCACTTTGCAAAAACTCTTTCTGTTTGCCTGTGTGCCAAAGTATTGCATCTTCACAACCATGAAGGGAAAAGAAAATCCTGAAGTGTGTCTCTACAATTAATGAGTCATCCTGAAGTGAAAACAACACCCTACCCCCAAAGAAAGAAAACCCCAAACCACTCCATCTTTTAGCAATGACACAGAGGGGTACAGAAACAGATTCTTTTATAAATCTCTTAAACTGTTTAGACAAAACTTTTCACTGATTGGTCTCATGAAAAATTCTATTAAGAATGAAGAAGAATAAAGAACAATGGGCAGCAAGAACCTTCAAAACACAGACAAACAGAAGCTGACTGTATGTGTTCTGTGATTATTTGACAGACCAGGTGGCTAAGTATCTAGCAGTAAAGGAATTTAAAGCTTAATAATTCTGATATGCACAACGGGGATCCTCTCCTGACCAATAGCTGTATCTTTATTGACTTATTGAGAAATAATAAATGCTTATAAAAATATACAAACATTACAAACGCATAAAAAGTAGAAGTGAAATTCTCACATAATTCCACTTCCCAAAGTTCCCCAAAGATGAAAGTGAGAACCCTACTTTTCTTTAATCAGCTTTGCTCATTTAGTAGTAAGTTTCGGACATCTTTCTATATGCACATGTACAAAATTTATTTCTTCCTCTTAAACAACAGCACTGGGGCTTCCCTGGTGATGTAGTGGTTAAGAATCTGCCTGCCAATGCAGGGGACAGGGGTTCAAGCCCTGGTCTGGGAAGATCCCAACCGCCATGGAGCAACTAAGTCCGTGTGTCACAACTACTGAGCCTGCAAGCCACAACTACTGCGCCCACACACCACAACTACTGAAGCCCGTGCGCCTACAGCCCATGCTCCGCAAAACAAGCCACCGCAATGAGAAGCCCGTGCACCGCAACGACGACCCAATGCAGCCAAACAAAAAAAAGACAGCACTGTATTCTATCCTATGGATGCACTATAATTTAAATCAATTCTCTGCATGAGAATGTTTAGATTGTTGCTAATTTTCCATAATATACACAATGCTGCACTGAATGGACATGTACATGTACATATGCCTTTCTTTATACATGTGTATAAACAATTCCTTAGGACACATTCTTAGAAGTGGAACTGCTAGAAGGGCATGAGCACATTTAGTAGTGATGCCGAACCACCCTCCAGAAAGTTAAAGCCATTTTACACTGCTACAAACATAGTGGGAAGGCTACATTTTCCCGTAAGGTTCAAAATAATTTCAATTCTAACATTCCTCATAGAGTTTCTTCCTTAGAAGACTCTCTACAGCCTACAAGAAAACCCTAAAATGAAAGTTAATTGCAAATTCTCAACATTTCTGTGATACACTTTTAAGACTACTGACTGGATGTACTGGATGTCCTCTAAAATTCTTTTATACTAAGTAGGAAATCTCAGTTGCTTTTTCACTAAACTTGGGATGGGATCTTCAAAGTAAAACCTAGATAAGGCACCATTACACAACGGAAGTATTTTCTTATGGTTGTCCCATGACATAACTTTAAATTCATTTAATAGAATGCAGTGCCAAGCTCTAAATTTCTTTTCCCAGTAATGAAAAAACAAATGCTAGCCATCTAGCTGGCATCTGTTGATTTGAGCTCTTCAGTTTCAAATAAGCTATCAAAACTCTGTTCTAGCAGTTCTGCCTCAGTAGTATATATGATGCCTTCCATTTTTAATTACCTTCAGAAAGAGAAAAAAGTTTGAAACTACAAGAAGCTTGTCAATATTGACTTACTAAAAGACAGAGTGCCAAAATATTGACTCAATTTGTAACGTAGCTACAAATCATTTGGTATATACTCCACTATGACACCAGACATGGTTCAAATCTAAGTCCTGGGTCAATGAGGCAAAAAACCTCTCCTTTTCACTGAGCTGGCACTAGCACCTGACTGACAGTGTAGATGCAGAGGTATTCTTTCTCCTCTGAATATTTCACAGATTGTCTTTTATCCATCCATTCACCAACACTACTCACCTCCTTATGATTTCAAGGTTGCAGTGAACTGCTCTCCTGAGTTCTCAACCCTTCAATCTACTCTTCATTCTCCCATGACGCTAAATAACTATGACCATTATCATTCTACTATTAGAAACCTATAATGGCTACCTAATACCTACTGGGTTAGTTCAAACTCCTTTGCCTGAATGGAAAACCACCTTTGTTAATTAGCTATTCATCTGTTTCTTTTCCTTCAAAATTTTGTTCACACTACTTATCTTGTCTGATATGCTATTTTTTTGCATCTTAAAAAAACTTTATCATGAAAAATTTCAAACAAATACAAAACCAGAGAAAACCCTGTAATGAACTCACAGACTACCGAGTTTTAATCAACAACCAACTCATAGCCAATCTTATTTTATCTATAATCTTTCCTCTTCTACATGATTATTTTAAAGCAAATCCCAGAAATATCAGTTGTACATATTACATTTGCTGAATAAAGTTATCCCTTGTTTATTATAAATATGGCGAGAGTGGTTGGCTTATAATGACAGGTGGCAGTGACAGGGAAAGAAAGACCATCATTCCAAGGCAAAAGTGAAAATGGATAAAAACGTAACGTAATTCATCAATTGATTTGCTGAGTAATGTTTAGGCTTTACAGTTATACACACATAACTATTAAAAATGTCAATCTTTTTCTTTTAAGAAAAAAAAACTACTGGGAATTCCCTGGTGGTCCAGTGGTTAGGACTCCACTCTTCCACTGCAGGAGACACAAATTTGATCCCTGGTTGGGGAACTAGGATCCCACAAGCCGTGTAGCCAAAAAAAAAAACCCCAAAAAACAAATACTGTAAGCAATTTTTAAATTTGATATGGACAATTTTTTAATAGATTCATTTATTTATCTATTTATTTATTTACGTATTTATGGCTGCGGGCGGGTTTTCTCTAGTCATGGCGAGCGGGGGCTACTCTTCGTTGCGGTGCGTGGGCTTCTCATTGCAGTGGCTTCTCTTGTTGCGGAGCACGGGCTCTAGGTGCACGGGCTGTAGTAGTTGTGGCTCGTGGGCTCTAGAGCACAGGCTCAGTAGTTGTGGCGCACGGGCTTAGTTGCTCCGTGGCACGTGGGATCTTCCTGGACCAGGAATTGAACCCATGTCCCCTGCATTGGCAGGCGGATTCTTAACCACTGAGCCCCCACGGAAGCCCTGATATGGACCTTTTTTTTTTTTTTGCGGTACATGGGCATCTCACTGTTGTGGCCTCTCCCGTTGTGGAGCATAGGCTCCGGACGGGCAGGCTCAGCAGCCATGGCTCACGGGCCTAGCTGCTCTGCAGCATGTGGGATCTTCCCAGACCAGGGCACGAACCCGTGTCCCCTGCATCAGCAGGTGGACTCTCAACCACTGCACCACCAGCAAAGCCCTGGACCATTTTTTTTAAAAAAAAAAATTTATTTATTTTTGGCTGTGTTGGGTCTTTGTTTCTGGGCGCAGGGTTTCTCTAGTTGTGGCGAGTGGGGCCCACTCCTCAACGCGGTGCGCGGGCCTCTCTTCTTGCGGAGCACAGGCTCCAGACGCGCAGGCTCAGTAGTTGTGGCTCACGGGCCTAGTTACTCCGCGGCATGTGGGATCTTCCCAGACCAGGGCTCTAACCCGTGTCCCCTGCACTGGCAGGCAGATTCTCAACCACTGCACCACCAGGGAAGCCCAGCCCTGGACCATTTTTAAAGTCTTTATTGAGTGTGTTAAAATATTGCTTCTGTTTTGGTTTTCTGGCCCTGAGGCATGTGGGATCTTAGCTCCCCCACCAGGGATGAAACCCGCACCCCCTGCATTGGAAGGCAAAGTCTTAACCACTGGACTGCCAGGGAAGTCCCAGTAAGCAATTATTATTATATTTTTAATTTTTATTTATTTATTTATTTTTGACTGTGTTGGATCTTCATTTCTGTGTGTGGGCTTTCTCTAGTTGAGGCGAGCAGGGGCCACTCTTCATTGCGATGCGCGGACCTCTCACTGCCGCGGTCTCTCGTTGCGGAGCACAAGCTCCAGACACACAAGCTCAGTAGTTGTGGGGCAAGGGCCTAGTTGCTCCGCGGTATGTGGGATCTTCCCAGACCAGGGCTTGAACCCATGTCCCCTGCATCGGCAGGTGGATTCTTAACCACTGAGCCCCCAGGGAAGCCCTGATATGGACCATTTTTAAAGTCTTTATTGAGTTTGTTACAATATTGCTTCTGTTTTGGTTTTCTGGCCCTGAGGAATGTGGGATCTTAGCTCCCCCACCAGGGATCAAACCTGCACCCACTGCATTGGAAGGCAAAGTCTTAACCACTGGACTGCCAGGGAAGTCCCAGTAAGCAATTTTTTTATCTGAGTTTGTTGATAACAAAATTTCTTGTGTTCTTGGGAATGCAAATTTTTCCTTATAGCAGAGTTAAGTACAAGCATACACACGACCCACATCTCTGACATAGCATTCTTATTTGTATATGCTATGTGTCAATAAGTAAAAATGGATAAAACACAGAAGAAACACCTGGAAGCAGTTAAGTGTGATAAACCAATGCATTATAGAGGACTGTGACCACCTAGAGGGGTGGGATAGGGAGGGTGGGAGGGAGGGAGATGCAAGAGGGAAGAGATATGGGGATATATGTATATGTACAGCTGATTCACTCTGTTATAAAGCAGAAACTAACACACCATTGTAAAGCAATTATACTCCAATAAAGATGTTAGAAAAGAAAAAAAAATTGGTTTTGAGTCAAAAAAAAGAAAAGATAAGGACTGTAACATCACACTAGCAATGGATCATATCTGAGGTGCTAGCCAGCTGTTCTTTTTAATGAGCAGTTTCTTAAGAGTACTAGAACCTTAGGCTGATGACTAACTTAGGGTTAAAAAAGCTCACATACTCAATGGAAGCATACTTTCCAGCCAAAAAATAACTCACTAATAATAGTGAGTGTCACAGAACAGAAACATTTGGGAATATATATAGCTGATACCTATATAAACCACAAAGCAAAGATATCTTAAGATCCAGTTAGTGGAAAATAGGCCCAAATCAATGCCAATGCAAATATATACCAACACATTCTATTACCAAACTACCCTCCATAAGCTATACTGATAACAATAAAACTAAACTCAGGATAATTTGTAATTTAAAAAGTAACAGTGATGTAAGACAATGATCAACTCAAAGAAACACTGATGTACATTGTTTTACCTAAGCCAAAAACTAGCCTACATTTACTCATATAGTAGCTTACTGGGTAAAATGAAATCTTTGGAATGGTAAGTACATCATTTCCCTAGAAGTCCAAGAGGATGAACATCTCTGGACCAACTAGCTAGTAATTTGTTATGAGATGCAGAAACTTGTAAGAGTTCTCATCATGAAAAACATCAAAAATATTTAACTTATGGATTGTAAAATTATTCTCTGGAGATCTTAATATGAAAATAATTTAAAAACCTTGATACAGAGAATTCCCTGGCGGTCCAGTGGTTAGGGCTCTGCGTTTTCACTGCTGAGGGCTTGGGTTCAATCCCTGGTTGGGGAACTTAGATCCCACAAGCTGCGTGGCGTAGCCAATAAAAATAAAAACCCTCATAATTCAGTTTCAGTAAACCCTTCAGCTGTATTTGGGCCAAAATTCTCATTCATTAATTAATACTTAACAATAAACTAGCCCCAGGACACGGACAAAACAGTACTTTTTAATGAATACAACTGGTACAGTAAAGTTGCTCCAAATTCTCATGCAAAATATAATCACAACCATATACTACGTTAAAATTTCCCAGTTATTTTATTGTCTCTTTCAATCATCTCTGTTGCTTTTCCTGTCCTGTCAGAGTCTGACCCTAAGCAAAGCCCACAATTCTACCACTGAACAAAGTGGAGTAAAACATAAAGCATCTTAGGATTTAGCTTCTATTTTTCTTTTTTGTTAAAACATTTTCTATGTATAAACTTATTTTTTCCTAAGTAAAATATTTCTAAATGCTCAACATTACTGTTTTTGAATATGGTATTTCCTTTTCCAGTGCCTGGTAACCAGTATAAAAACTAAGACTTAAAAAAAATAAAAAAGCCTATGCCCTAGATTTTGACAAATCTCTTGTAGACCACCACTAATAACTTCAGAGCAGTGGTTCCCAATCTTTTTGGGTATGAGGATAGCTTTTAAAACTGCAAAAATTTTGGGGGGTGGAAGAAATGGCTATAGGGGGTCAAAGGTAGAAACTTCCAGTTGTAAAATAAATAAATCATGGGGGTATAATCTGTAGCATGGTGACTAGTTAATACTGTATTGCACATTTGAAAGTTGCTAAGAGAGTAGATCTTAAAAGTTCTCATCACAAGAAAAAAAAGTTGTAACTAAGGTGAGGGATGTTAGCTAGACTTATTATGGTGATCATTTCACAACATATACAAATCATTATGAAATCATTATGTTGTACACCTGAAACTAATGTCAATTAAACCTCAAAAAAAAAATTAAAAAAATAAGACCATTAAGGTGGGCCCTAATCCAACATAACTGGTGTCCTTACAAGAGAAAATCTGGACACACAAAACACACCAGGGACATGCACACACAGAGGAAGGACCATACGAAGAGGCAAGAGACTGACCATCTGCAAGCCAAGGAGAGAGGCCTCAGGAGAAACCACCCCTGCCGACACCTTGATCTCTCAGAATTTTAGCCTCAAAAAAAGGGCAAAGAAGATTATCTGCTGACTAGGAAAGTACAGTAAAAAAACAAACAAACAAAAAACAAAAACAAAAAACCCTGCATTTGTCAACACATTAGATCCTTTGCAATTGGGGCTCCTGGCCCACAAAGCACCAGTGCCCAAGAATAATAACTATGGGGCTTCCCTGGTGACGCAGTGGTTGAGAGTCCACCTGCCAATGCAGGGGACACGGGTTCGTGCCCCAGTCCAGGAAGATCCCACATTCCGCGGAGCGGCTGGGCCCGTGAGCCATGGCTGCTGAGCCTGCGCGCCCGGAGCCTGTGCTCCGCCACAACAGTGAGAGGCCCGCGTACCGCAAAAAAAAAAAATAAAAATAATAATAATAATTATGGAGAACTGACAATATTTCTGCACAAGAGCCTTTCATTTATGCCCTTAAGGACCATTATCTATTAACATTTAGCCACGACAGGACTAAACAATTTATACTCTGATAAATGTATCAGATGATACTTACTAAAAGTGACAAAAAAAAGGGAAACAAACAAAATCCCTGCCTAAGAAGGTGCCTTTCTTTGACCTCTTGGGCCAAACCACCATAAAGCCCCCTGTTAAAGCAAAGATGTCTTTACATTCAACCCTGAATTGTGAAAAAAATTACATGACCCATGGCTCTTCAATGAACTTTGGATTTCTTAAGAATCCACTAAGACTTAAGTTTGTGTTTCATGTTTTAAACTCCAACTCTTCCCCCATCTGTACATGAAAGCAAGAAGGAAGCCCACGACGCAGGCTCTCCATTTGCCTTGGTATTTATATTAAAAATTTATCTGGGGGCGCTTCCCTGGTGGCGCTTCCCTGGTGGCGCAGTGGTTGAGGGTCCGCCTGCCGATGCGGGGGACGCGGGTTAGTGCCCCGGTCCGGGAGGATCCCGCATGCTGCGGAGCGGCTGGGCCCGTGAGCCATGGCCGCTGAGCCTGCGCATCCGGAGCCTGTGCTCCGCAGCGGGAGAGGCCGCGGCGGTGAGAGGCCCAAGTCCCGCAAAAAAAAAAAAAAAAAAAATCCGGGGTATAACTACCTTGTTACAGTTTTTCTAGCAGATTTCTAACTTAACACCTCTTAGCTATTATTTGAGCATACATACTCATTAAATTCCTACCAACTCTACATTAGTGTACTGTTCAAAGGAAACAATATTGGCCTAAAATTTTCTTTGAGGGGGACCTACAACAAATGTTTATTTGGCTATCAGTCTATTACAGTTCAAACAAAATCCTTATTTACAAGCCAAAATAAGTTTTAAAGATAAATGTTTGGGAGCAGCTTGATACCATTCCTTATTCTACAAAAATTCAAATTCCTTTTAGAAGTCTTAGCAGACTTCTAGACCTATTATTAATGCCTCCCTTTTTTACTTCCTTTTTTTTTTTTCTTTAATTTTTAATTTTGGGCTGCACTGGGTCTTCGTTGCTGTGTGCGGGCTTTCTCTAGTTGTGGAGCACCAGCCCTAGGTGCGCAAGCTCAGTAGTTGTGGCTCATGGGCTCTAGAGTGCAGACTCAGTAGTTGTGGCTCACGGGCTTAGTTGCTCCATGGCAGGTGGGATCTTCCCGGACCAGGGATTGAACCCGTGTCCCCTGCATTGGCAGGTGGATTCTTAACCACTGCGCCACCAGGGAAGTCCTTTACTTCCTTTTTTAAAGGTATTTTCTTTGGGAAAAAATTGATTTATCAAGCACAACTGAGTGTGCATCTGTGCCAATTTGATACAAGTAGGTTTTGATTTCTAGTAGCAAAATTATTTAAAATTTCAAAACTACAAGAATTCACAGATTATTTCTTTATAAGAAAACAAGTACGTTCACGGGTGGACTCTGTGGTGGTTTGCTGCTTGGCCCAATAGGTCAAAGGGGGGCACCTCTTCAGGCTGAAGAAGAAATCAACTGAGTCAAGCTGCTCTCTTAGGAACCAAATCATAGGATGCCTATAGTTCTTAACCTTTTTGAAGAGTAAACACAGATTTCTGTGATAATCTTAAGAAGATTATGAAACATTACCTCAGAAAAATGTAGAGACAAAACTCAGGGAAAAATTCTAGGGATTCCTAGGCCTCTGATCTACACCCATTCCTGAAACGCAGGCAGTCTGGAATAATGGAAGCCGGTAACTGACTGAATGGTAAATACCCTCGAAGTCAGAATTTACAATATGTCCAGTAGGGGACAAAGTCCAATAAAACCTCATCAATTTCCTCTCTTTATCCAGATCCAGGACCGCTATCCAATTTGAGGCAAAGAATCCTAGAGGAAAAAGGGGAAAAACTACAGATGGATGGCAACATCCAAAGTCAGGAGGAGAGGAAAGTGCAGATTATGTTGGTGGAGTCTTCTTTAAATAACATAATACAGTATAATGAAAAGATCCTGGAATCATACAGGGTTGACTCACCTTATTACTAGTTGTGCGATCACTCTGATTCAGTTTGTTCATCTGTAAGCCACTCCTATAGCACTACTTTGAGAATTAAGTAACATAACATTGAGAACTTAGCAAGATACTTAGCACACTGCAGGTACCTACTTTTGGTATGCAGGGTTACAATATTACAGAAGTAAGTAGAGGTCAAAAGGCAAATAGGAACCACTTTCCTGCTTCCAAGGCAATAGTATTTAGCGGAAGAAAGGAACCTACAGTTTGAGTTTTGTTAATAACTTGCCAAGTCTACTAACGTTAAAACTTGCTAACAGTCACAGAATAATCTGCACTCTTAGTCAAATACCCTATTAATTTTCTTAGAGAAATCTGAACTGTTTGGCATTGATGTGGTATTTATAAGATACTTTTTCAGAAATTCAACCAGCTCATAAAATGAAATCTAATATATACTGAATATACTGTTAATTTAGCCACTTGCTTCCTCAATCCTGTCCAATTCCTCTCAGGAAGGCTCTCCAGAATTCTATACAGACTTCTAAAAAATATTAGTTTCCTTTTACTACAAAGTCATATCTGCGTAGCCACTCTGTTTTTCCATTGACTGGAAGTATCATGTGACAGTCACAAAAGGAACTGGGCTCAGAAAGCAAGTAGCACCAATGGGGAAAGACTGAAACATCTGAGTATGTTACTATCTGCTTTAACAAGACTCAAAACAGCCAATTTGATAGACACCTTTATTTTATCCTTTAAAATGTTTTATTGTGAAACATTTCAAACAAGTAATAAAAGTAAACTTTTAGAAGAAACTCCATTTATGTAACATCTTTCAACAATTACCAACTCACAGTCAATCTTGTTCCATCTTTTACCTCTCCTCCATTCTAAAGCAAACACCAGGAACATATCATTTCGTCCATAAATATTTCAGCATGTATCTCTAAAAGACAGATTCTTTAAAAAAAAAAAAAAAAAAGCGTGCATTTCAGTTCCTGTTTTGTTTTGGAGGGAAGATAACTTTATTTTTAAAATTTTCATTGGAATATAGTTGATTTACAATGTTGTATTAATCTCTGCTGTACAGCAAAGTGAATCAGTTATACATATATTTACATATATCCACTTTTTAAGATTCTTTTCCCATACAGGTTATTACAGAGTATTGAGTAGAGTTCCCTGTGCTACATACAGTAGGTCCTTATTAATTATCTATTTTATACATAGTAGTGTGTGTATGTCAATCCCAATCTCCCAATTTAGCCCCCTCCCCTTTTGGGGGGAAGATAACTCAAACCACCATTTTGTCCTTTCCTAGAACTCCCATTCCTATATCTAAAGGATTGTCATCCAATCTGAATTCACTTTAGCACTCCTCAATCTCACTCTAATCCCAAAGTACTAAAACAAACAAACAAAAACCTTCCAAAAAAATTAAAGAGGGAACACTTCAAAACTCATTTTACCCTGATATCAAAGCCAGATATTAATACTACAAGATAAGAAAACTACAGGTCAATAACCCTGATTAACATACATGCAAAAATCCTCAACAAAATATTAGCAAACTCAATTCAACAGTACATTGAAAGGATCATATACCATGATCAAATGGGTTTTATTCCTGGGATGCAAGGATGGTTCAACTACCCAAATCAATCAATGTTATACACATTAAAAACCATATGATCATCTCAATAGATGCAGAAAAAGCATTTTACAAATTCCACCATCCTTTCATGATAAAAACTCTCAATGAATTGGGTACAGATGGAGTGTACCTCAACATAATAAAGGCCATATATGACAACCCACAGCTAACATCATACTCAATGGTGAAAAGTTGAAAGCTTTTAAGATCAGGAACAAGATAAAGATTTCCACTCTTACCACTATTATTCAAAACAGTAGTGGAAGTACTAACCAGAGCAATTAGACAAGAAAAAGGAAAGAAAGAAAAAAAAGAAAAGGCATCCAAATCAGAAATAAAATCATCTCTGTCTGCAGATGCCATGGTATTATAACTAGCAAACCCTAAAAATTCCCCCCAAAATGTTTAGAATAAACAAATTCAAGGAATTCCCTGGTGGTGCAGTGCTTAAGAATCCGCTTGCCACTGCAGGGGACATGGGTTTGATCCCTGGTCCAGGAAGATCCCACATGCCGTGGAGCAACTAAGCCCGTCTGCCACTACTGAGCCCACGCGCCACAACTACTGAAGCCCGCACGCTGCAACCACTGAAGCCCATGAGTCTACAGCCCGTACTCCGCAATGAGAAGCCACTGCAGTTAGAGGCCAACGCGCTGCAATAAAGAGTAGCCCCTGCTCGCTGCAACTACAGAAAGCCCATGCGCAGCAACGAAGACCCAACACAGCAACAAAACCCCAAAACAACAACAACAAAAAACAAATTCAGCAAAGCGACAGGATATAAAATCAATATATAAAAAAATCACTAACAACAAACTACAGGAATGAGAAATTAAGAAAACAATCCTATTTACAACAACATCAAAAAGCATAAAATAATTAGGAATAAATCCAACCAAGTGAAAGATCTGTGCACTGAAAACTGTAAAACACTGATGAAACAAATCAAAGACACAAACGAATGGAAAGACAGCTCGAGCTCATCAACTGGAAGAATACTGCTAAAATGTCCATACTATCCGAAGTGATCTACAGATTCAAAGCAATCCCTATCAAAATTCCAATGGCATTTTCGCTGAATAGCCAAAGCAATCTTGAGAAGGAAAAACAAATCTGAAGCATCATATTTCCTGATTTCAAACTATATTACAAAAACTCAGTATGGTGTTGTCATAAAAACAGACACATATATCAATGGAACAGGCTGAAGAGCCCAGAAATAAACCCATGCATATACGGTAAACTAATTTTCAACAAAGGTATCAAGAATATACAATGGGGGCTTCCCTGGTGGCGCAGTGGTTGAGAATCTGCCTGCTAGTACAGGGGACACGGGTTCGAGCCCTGCTCTGGGAGGATCCCACATGCCGCGGAGCAACTAGGCCCGTGAGCCACAACTACTGAACCTGCGCTCCGCAACAAGAGAGGCCGCGACAGTGAAAGGCCTGCGCACCGCGATGAAGAGTGGCCCCCGCTCGCCACAACTAGAGAAAGCCCACGCACAGAAAAGACCCAGCACAGCCAAAAATAAATAAATAAATGAAATTAAAAAAAAAAAAAAAAAAGAATATACAATGGGGAGAAATTCAGCAAAAGCTATGAATTAGGACTTCTTTGGATATTCTTTAATTTTGAGAAGCATCTTTCTGTTACTAGAGCTGTTAAGAGTATTTTATAGGCCATGACAGCACTGTAAGCAACCTAAGTGTCCATAAACAGATAAATGGATAAAGAAGATGTGGTACATACACACAATGAAGTATTACTCAGCCATAAAAAGAGAATGAAATACTGCCCTTTGCAGAAAAAGGATGGACCTAGAGATTATCATACTAAGTGAAGCCACACAAAGACAAAATTGTATGGTATCACTTATATGTGGAATCTAAAAAATAACACAAAAGAACTCATTTACAAAACAGAAACAGACATAGAAAACAAACTTATGGTTATCAAAGGGGAAAGGGATGGGGTGGGATAAATTTCTGATAAATTATTTCAAAATATAAATCACAGTACTTCTACAGCTGATAATTCTGATGGAGTAATTTTTCTTAAAAATTTAACTCTTTATATAAATCAGTTTGTTGTAAATCTGAATTGAATTTTAAAATGTAAATTTATACAATAGCATTTTAGTGTTTCCTCTGACATTTTCTGTAAATAATGGAGGTTGTACAAGAAACTAAAAGTGGCTTTTTTTATTTGCGTATAATTAAAATATAATGTAATTAAAATTTCATTCATATATATAAAAAAGAATACACAATGGGGAAAGGATAATCTCTCTTTACCATAAATGGTGCCAGGAAAACTGAATATCCACATGCAAAAGAATGCAACTGGACGCCTATCTTATATCACACAGAAAAATCAACTCGAAATCTATTAAAAAGACATGAATGTGAGACCTGAAACCAAGCAACTCCTAGAAGAAAACATAGGAGATAAGGTCCTTGACACTGATGTTGCCAATGATTTCTTTTTTTAAATATACTTAGGGCTGCATTGGGTCTTCGTTGCCGCGTGCAGGCTTTCCCTAGTTTTGGCAAGCAGAAGCTACTCTTCATTGCGGTGCATGGGCTTCTTACTGCAGTGGCTTCTCTTGTTGCGGAGCAGGGCTCTATGCGTGTGGGCTTCAGTAGTTGTGGCACGCAGGCTCAGTAGTTGTGGCTTGCGGGCTAAGAGCACAGCCTCAGTAATTGTGGCGCACGGGCTTAGTTGCTCTGCAGCATGTGGGATCTTCCCGGACCAGGGCTCAAACCCGTGTCCCCTGCACTGGCAGGCGGATTCTTAACCACTGCGCCACCAGGGAACTCCCGCTAATTATTTTCTTAAAAATTAATTTTTATTAGAGTACAGTTGCTGTACAATGTTGTGTTGGTTTCTGGTGTACAACAAAGTGAATCAGTTATACATATACACATAACCACTCTTTTTTTTAGATTTCCTTCCCGTTTAGGTCACCAGAGAGCACTGAGTTCCCTGTGCTATACAGTAGATTCTCATTAGTCATCTGTTTTATATATAGTAATGTATATATGTCAATCCCAATCTCCCAATTCATACCACCCCTCCCCCCTTGGTAACCATAGTTTGTTTTCTACTTCTGTGACTCTACTAATGCTTTGCAAGTAAGTTCATCTGAATTATTTTTCTAGATTCCACATATAAGCGATATTATATGATATTTGTCTTTCTCTTTCTGACTTGCTTCACTCTGTATGACAATCTCTAGGTCCATCCACGTCACTGCAAATGGTATTATTTTGTTCCTTTTTATGGCTGAGTAACATTCCATTGTATATATGTATCACATCTTCTTTATTGCCAATGATTTTTTTTTGATTTAACACCAAACGCCAGGACAACCAAAGCAAAAATAA
The DNA here is from genome assembly GCF_937001465.1 of Orcinus orca. Classification (NCBI taxonomy): domain Eukaryota; kingdom Metazoa; phylum Chordata; class Mammalia; order Artiodactyla; family Delphinidae; genus Orcinus; species Orcinus orca. Next base: position 7,509,887 of record NC_064568.1, read on the forward strand.
ACAAGTGAGACTACAACAAACTAAAAGTTTCTGCAGAGCAAAAGAAACCATCAACGAAAAGAAAACATAATATGGAATGGGAGAAATTATCTGCAAACCACAGAGCTGATGAAGGGTTAACGTCAAAAACATTTAAGGAACACATACAACTCAATAGCCAAAAAAGGAAAAGAACAAAAAAAAAACCCAATTAAAAAAAGGGCGAAGGACCTGAATAGATATTTTCCCAAAGAAGACATAAAAATGCCCAACGGATCCTTGAAAAGGTCAACACCACCAATCATCAGGGAAATGCAAATCAAAACCACAATAAGACATCACCTCACACCTGTCAGGATGACTATTATCAAAAAGACAAGAGATAACAAATACTGATGAAGATGTGGAAGAAAGGGAACCCTTGTGCACTGTTGGTGGGAATGTAAATCAGTGCAGCCACTATGGGAAACAGTCTGGAGGTCTTCAAGAAATTAAAAGTAGAACTACCATTTGATCTAGCAATCTCATTTCTGGGTATATATCCAAAGGAAACAAAATCACATCTTGAAGAGCTATCTGTACTCCCATGTTCACTACAGCATTATTTACAATAGCTAAGTTATGTAAACAACTTAAGTGTCTGCTGAAGGATGCATGGATTAAGAAAATGTGATATCTACCTATCTATCTAGCTGTTTACCTACCTACAATAGAACATTATTCATAAAAAAGAAGGGAATCCTACCATTTGTGACAACATGGATGAACCTGGGGGGTGTTATGCTAAGAGAAGTCAGACAGAGAAAGACATATGTTGCACGGTATCACCACTTATACAGGAATTGGTAAAAAACAAACAAAGCAAAAACCCATAGAAAAAGACTGTAGAATGGTGGTTGCCAGGAGTCGGAGTGTAAGAGAAATGGGAAGAGGTTAGTAAAAGCGTATAAACTTTCAGTGAAAAGGGTGTCTAAGTTCTGAGGATCTAATGTATAACACATATTGGAAAACTGAAACGTGCTGAGAGATTAGAATTTATAGGTTCCCTCACACACAAAAAGGTAAACATGTGATGGATGAATGTTAATTAACTTAATTGCTGGAATCCTTTCACAACATATGTGTATATCAAACAATCATGCTGTATGCTATAAATATATCACAATTTTGCTTCTCAATTATACCTCAATAAAGCTTAAAAACAAAACAAAACACAAAACAAAAACACCTGACCTGATGAGCAACCTGGACTTACATAGCTTTACCTGAAGGCTCTTAAAAGGCTGATATATCTTAGAATTCCAGAGTTAAAAAATTCCTTTCACTCTGGTCAGTAGAAGCCCTAGAGCCACTTCTAATGATGTCTGAAAAGGACCTTGGATCCTGAAAATAAGTTTTGTTTCCTTAAAGCTCCCTTCTCTGGACTTCCCTGGCGGCACAGTGGTTGAGAATCCGCCTGCCAATTCAGGGGACAAGGGTTTGATCCCTGGTCCAGGAAGATCCCACATGATGCAGAGCAACTAAGCCCACGTGCCACAACTACTGAGCCGGTGTGCTGCAACTACTGAAGCCCATGCGCCTAGAGCCCGTGCTCCACATCAAGAGAAGCCACCACAACGAGAAGTCACGCACTGCAACAAAGAGTAGCCCTCGCTCACCACAACTAGAGAAAGCCCGCGCACAGCAACGAAGACCCAATGTAGCCAAAACCAAAAAAAAAAAGAAAAAAAAAACCACACCCAAAACTCCCTTCTCTATTAAGATATTTAATGTAATTATATTTATATAGCAAGCACTGGTACCTTTGTAAAGTCAGAAGTCTCAAATTTTAGCTAGACACCAATTATTCCTCTGTTAACAGCTGGTTCTTTTCATATAACCAAGTGAAGTTGTGAAAATCAGATGCTATATTTACAGCATGTAAGCATTACTTATCCTAAGATGCAGACAGAGTTTAGAGAATTGATCAAATATTCATAACAATAACGAATTCCAAAATAAAAGCTAACATCTGGAGAATGCTTCTTTTCTAAAAGCCACTGTGTCCTCAATCACTTTGCATGCATCAGCTCATGTAACGCCCACAACTTCATGAGAAAGGCACTATCCCTATGTAGCCAAAGACTTACACTCACTAAGCTGAGAAACTTGTCCAAGGCCAGAGCAAGGAAACCCCCAAACTAGAACCTGACCCAAGGTCTATCCAATTTCAGAACCCTCACACCTTTAACCACTATCACTTCACCATTTGGCATATCTTGATTTAATATTTTTTAGCATACAAAATAAATATATTAGAATGTGACATAAGATTGCTGAAATGATGCTGTAACTTTTTTCTTTTTAGGTATTATAATTAGAAAGGATAAGACAGATTTAATATTTAACAGGTTTAAGATTTTCAACAATTTGATTTTTAATTTAAAACTTATAAAATCAAATAATTTGACTTTTAAATGACAAAGCTAAAAATTAGATGACATCCTTTCTAAGATAATATCTAAATTTCAGGTCTAAGGGTGAATCATCGAAAAAATGTTAATTGATGACCTTTGTACTACAAGTACTTCCAGTGTCCCATGTGGTAGTCAAGGTCAAGTATCTGAAATCATCAGGGACAAATGGAAAATGATCTAACAACTCAAGAGAGAGAATTTTTACTGGAGAAAGGAAGTTTCTTATCTTGAACTGTTTATATTAAGTCAAGAAATTCGGGACCCTAGAAGAACAGAAAAGTCTATGTCCTTTTCCATGGCCTAAAAGTTATCAGTTACTGAAAAATCTAGAAGCAGATAAGTTTTAGTAAATAAACTAACTTATATGCTTTTGTGTTACAACAGAAGCACCACGACAAAATATCACTTTAAATAGTATTCATATGAACCTGTATTCGTAAGTCTTACATACAGGGACAGGAAGATAACAGAATGGAAAAACCACTGTAATTTGACTGTATATCCTTGGAGGAATATATGCTCAGGGCAAAGACAAACAAAACAAACTCACTTTCCAGTAATCATATTGTTCTGCCATTCTAAAACTGTTGTGTGTGTATCGTGGGACAAAGCAAAGTAATTACATTGGTTATTAGTGGAAACTGGGATTTGAGGCATGAGGAAAAGATTAGGCTTATGAAAATATCATGAAGCACTAAATTCAAAATAGAAGTTATCAAACACCAACAACTGATATTTTAAAACAAAAAAAGGAAAGAGAAAAAGAGGAAAGGAGAGAAACCATTTTTTAGTTCTGTTCACTGAAAAGGTCTAGAAACAAGGTCCAACCCAAGAGCACTAAACACTCCTAACACCCAGACCATGGTCTCTAAGTACCATTTCCCACTAAAAGAAATCAGAGTTTTGCAGAAATGAGTAATTCCAGGTTTGGGGCGGGAAATACACAAAATGATCCTAGAACATCTTGTCATACTAGAAAGCAAGGAATCAATCAAAACAAGCCAGGAAACGACTGAGAATAAATAAAAATGACTCAGAAGCCAACAGCCAAATGTGGGACCATTTGAATGTCAAAACTAGTAACTCCAAGGGACTGAAACATATCAAACAGGTTTAAAACCTTAAGTACACAATAATAACAACACTTTATTGTTCACCTCTAGACGTTGCTAAGTTACCAACCCATTATTTTGAAAATTAGTAAGAGGGGGGAAAAAGAAACCAAGTACTGATCTTGCTTTTTGTATTCAAACTGTATCTTAGGGTACCATATAATTAATGAGGGGGAGTATTACAGAAATTAAATGAAGTAGTGATATCACCATTCCACAACCATAAAGGAAATAAGGATCTAAGCCTGTTCTTCTCAAACTGTGGTCTGAGAACTCCTGAAGGTCTTGAGATTCTTTCGGGGAATAAGTGAAGGCTTTCCCTTTTTAACTACGCATCTGTGTTAGGCCAGATTTTCTTCAGTCTTTAACCAAAACAACTTATCACAACAAATTAAACGCAGAAGTAACTATGAGAAAGCAGCTACCTTCTATCACTAAAGAGACTTACAAAAATGTTAAACAATACCATTAAAAAAACTGGAAAGTTATTTTTCATAACAGTCATGTTACTTATGTCAGCAGGATTTGTTATTGCTATTCTAAAATTGGTTAATAAATATTTAAAAATATTATCAGTTTTAATTTCTAATATGGTAAATCTCAATAGAAACTACAAAAACAGAAACCCTCTGGGGCCTTCAACAGCTGCCTAACATCACAAAGACAAGCAGACATTATGTAAGTCTTAAGGGAAGTATCCACTACTTTTATAAAGTATACTTGAAATGGATCTAATCACTAATTTACATAAAATATGGGGGGGTCATCTAATAGGAGAATATGTTAAATGACACCATAGAGACACACTTTCCAAAATCCAAGAGTAAGAACTCAACACAATGATAAATTTCATTAGTCAGTGTATTACATGAGAAAAAGAGAAGAGAGAAGCTATAAATTAGAAAGACACAAACTAATCCACCAAGTGCAACGAACGTATGGACCTTATCTTGACCAAATGGAATGGTTTCAGTAAAATCCAAAGGGAGTCCATTTTTCTACATTCCCTCTATTTTGTTGTATTTGGAATTTTTCATCATAAAAAATTAAATCTGTACCTATCCCCTCCCTCACCACAAACTGAAAGGAAAAGAAAAAGGCATTCTAAACTGTCCACGTGGAAATGGGGGTTCAGAGAGGCCAACAGAAAAATCCTAGCCGAGAGGACAATCAGAAGAGCTCTATAAAAGAAAACTGCATTGCTGTGGAGTGATGAAAAGTTCCACAACCCTCTATAATTAGGGTGAGCATGTAATTTACGGCCCAAATTGGGACATTTTTGAGACTGAAAGGGGTGCTATCACTAACTACCTGCTAAACACAAAACAGGACTCTCCCAGGTAAACCAAGACGTATGGTCACTCTATCCACAAAAGATTAAAAATCATTTTCACAGAAGATATTCAACTCAATCCTTTGGGTAACCATTTTCCATAGAAACATATTCCTAATGTAATAGAGTTCAGAAAAGCTAAGGTATTCTTCACACACAAAAAATTACTTTTCATCTTTCTTGCCTGGCACAGTTATATCATAAAGTGGGATATGCCTACTTCTCTTCTCGTTGCTCAGTGTATTCTGCAAACCTCCAGCCATTTCTTTTCATACCAACTGTGCATGATAAACTATGAGAGGAAAGTTACACTTACCCAGAGCCTTGCTTTTCTAAAAATACACGTCTTCCCATGGGCCTCCACACATGACTTAGTCAGACTCCTACTCAATTTATGAACAGACACCTTATTCCTAGCAATACTTCAAATCTTAACAGCCTAGGGGTAAAGCAAGAGTAAGCAAAAACATTTTGATCAGGTCAGCCAGCCCAAGCTCCAAAGGGCCTTGGGGTTGGCATTATTATTACCTACTTGTTCTAAAGTGGTATGGCTACAGTAACTGCAGAGCTCCATACATGTTAATATAATTTTCAAATTTTTTAATTTTTAGCAAATATCTGGTTTTAGTATTGCTTATATAACATGTCACCAAGAGATGAGTACCTGTTAAACTGTGAATATTTTATGCCATTTCATAGGTTTTAAAGTATTGGGTAAACCTTTTCAATAAAAGTAGCCTAAATATGAAAGTATGCAACAATTTGGTACAATTTAGCCTCATACTAAAATGTGGATTGATACCCTGTCAACCTACCTTTATTCTTTTCTATTACTAAGCTATGACATTAAAGTTCTAATTGCCATAAATAAAACTAAATTTCTCTAGTAAGAATGCAAATAATTTAAAACGGACTTCAAAAATTTGGACTTGCTTCTGCAATTTCCTCAAGCCTGTTCTTTGTTATTTTTGTTTTCTTAAAGTCATTTCACCATATATTTTCCAGGCTGTGGGCATAAAGACACTTAACTTGCATGGTTGTAGCAGTCTGCACCACAGAAATCAAGAATATAAAAATTTATGTATTCACACAACAATCTAATGCTACATGTGGCATGCAATCAATCACAGTCCCTCAAAAGTCTTTCTCCTTGTTTTACTTTAAGAGATTAAACTCTTTTGTCTTTAGAACTAAAATACAGTTTTTTTAAAAAAGTGTCCTCTACACTCTATCCCAAATGCTAACATATTAAACATTTATTTTTCAAATAACTATCTGACTGTGGCTCTTCCATTCCTGTCTGGTTTCTCTTTTAAAATAAGTCAACTCTCAACAGCCTACGTTAATAAAGGAAAATGTAACATAAAGGCAGAGTAATTGCCAACAGGTCCTTCCAGGTCATTCCTCATAAATAAAACCTTCCTTGGATGCCAAGAATGCCCAAACAGTTGATTATTAACTGCAGATCATCCTCCTTCGCAGAGCTGTGAGAGAGTACAAACTGTATGTGTTGTGGCATGCACAGAGGTTGGTGGAAGGAAATAGATTTTTCAACACAGGCCAAAGATCATAACAGGACAGGAATAAAAAACCATGGAGACAGGGGGACAAAAAAAGAAAAGAAACAACCTTAAACAAAATGACAAACAATGGGTGCAAATGTAAAACAATGACATCCATCTGGATATACATTAAAATTAACAAGTCAACATTACTAAATATGCTAACACTATACTGGAACATCCTAACCAGATCATAACTTCTAAGAATTATGAAATTATCCTCTTACTATATCCAGCAGTGCACATGCCTTATTAGATTACTGGATTTTATCTGAGTCTTCACATTTCATGAGTGGGGAGGAGGAAATTTCAGCATCAGAAAATAATAAAAATAAAATTTCTTGTTTGGGGAGGTGGTGTGGGAAAAACAAGGCTTGAAAAATATAAATTATGCAGCTTGAAGAAAGAAGTCTGAAAAATCTATATTCAAACAATTTCACCTCCACTAAGGTAAAGGGGTAAATATTCATCAAGGTTTAATTTTTAACCTTACTTTTGTCATAAATCTGAGTTACACTAATTAGTAATTCCCAATTCAAATTGCAAATACTATCTACAGAAGAGATTCTCTCTTTTTTCAAGCTAATAATACGGTGGCATCTGGTGGTAATAATGATTGTGTGACCAACCAATGAAAAATAAGTATGCTTAAAAACAGTTTTTTTTCCTGTAAGGCTAAGAACTGAAATGGCTTATCAAGAAAGAGAATGCAAGGTACTGAAGTTATAAAACCTCTTTCACTACTGATTTTTAAGAATAGGACAAATCAGCTTTGTCTTTAAGTATATATAAACAATCGAATCATAATAAAAATCCTAATAGCCCATCCAATTTTCCCCCTTTGTCCTATTTTCCTTCTTGCTGGGGAGAGGCACTGCAGGATGATAATAGCAGGAAATAAGGTGGAGCAGCTGCACAGGCAAGATGAGGTAGGTAGTGCTGCGTTTCACCTTCATTCTAGCCTACTGCTGACTACGTCTTACTGAAAATGAGATTAGCTGTCTGGGGAGCCAAAGCAGTTATCAAAACCTTTGGGATCAAAATGTGCGCCCTCCTCACTCTTGCCAGGAACTTTTTAGGGTAATAGGAGTACTAGGAACCACGATGAAGAGATTTCTAATTATTTGGGAAGTGGTGTGTGTGCGCCCGAGTGTGTGTACATGCACAAGCACATGCGTAAAGGATGTTTACCCTAGTGCTAGCAATGTGGGTCTTAGGACTCGTAAAGAAAACTGTCTGGAATGGAGGCCAGGGTTTGAACTAGATGGCTTCTATTTTACTCCCACAAATCTATGGAAATAATCCGTGTGAATGAATTTTAAAGAGAAGAAATGACTACCCTTAATTTCCATAATAATATAAAATACAGCCCACTAAATTTCATGTTAATGAAAAAAACTTCTAACTAATGGCAGAGATGATTAGTCACTCAAATTTCCCTTTTCAGGTCAAAATATATCTTTACTGCCAAGACCACTGCACATAAAAATATAATGTTAAGTATGTAACATTTCTTTTACTGAGGGAAAAGACACAAAACTTGGTCGTTTGTTTACTATTATAATGTGCATTAAAGGCAGTTTTTTAGCTATTCTATTAAGTTAAAACATCTCTTCTTTGCTAACAGCCACAAGCTCTGAACCCATAAGTAAAAATTAGCACTCCAGTTTCCTTTATCATCTCCTCCAGTCTGGATAGAAGGGAAAACTTTAAAGCTAGTTTAATAACATTGCAATACAGGTGGTATCTCAATTCAAGCAACAGATGTACTCTTGGAAAGCTGAGTTCAAACCAATCATGTCTAAAAATCAAATTCTCCTAAAATATATTAAGCATTTAAAAGAACCACAGCATATACCTTTTATAAAGCAGGAATCCTTTTGCAATCAAAATAACTGCTATCTAATTTGTGAATGCAATTCTTTAATATTTTGGGTTTTTAAAAAGAAGTGGCACACATGTATTGTTCAACATTTATTTTAAAACTAACTACAGGGCTTCTCTGGTGGCTCAGTGGTTAAGCATCCACCTGCCAATGCAAGGGACATGAGTTCGAGCCCTGGTCTGGGAAGATCACAAGCCGCAGAGCAACTAAGCCTGTGCGCCACAACTAGTGAGCCTGCCAGCCACAACTACTGAGCCCGTGTGCCACAACTACTGAAACCCGTGCACCTAGAGCCTGTGCTCTGCAACGAGAAGCCCACGCGCTGCAACGAAGAGTTGCCCCCGCTCGCCACAACTAGACAAAGCCTGCGCGCAGCAACGAAGACCCAAAGCAGCCAAAAATAAATGAATAAATAAATAAATTTAAATAAATAAATAAAAGTAACTATAAATACTGTTCAGGACATTGATCCTTTTAATATTTTAATGAAAACCTCCAAAAACTTTCAAATATTTCATTATGATTTTGCTTAAAGGGATAGATAATGACAGATCTCTTCCAACTCTGATTCATATTAATTATAATAAACTAGATGCAACCATCCCACTTGCAACTGGGAATTGAGCACGTATGTATCAAACAAGGTTGTGCCTAACTTAAAAGGGGGGCTGGGTAAACTCCAGAGAATATCATGTTCTCCAGGAAGTAGGGATGAGACAAACAGTAAGTAACCTTTCTTTAGTTAGCATTTTACATGATGGCAACCCAACACTTGAATGCTGAAGGATGCTCTCCATGATACTGATATAAAATTGGAGCTAACAATATGCAACTATTTCACAAAGGGAAGCAAACTATTCTACTTACTCTGTTCTAATCCCAACCCAAATAAGGACAATGTATGTGTTGAAATATAAAAGTTTTATTCAGATAGAATATTCTTTTCCATTTTTTTAATGAGAATTCAGCTCTCAGATGCTCCAGAATTGGTCTACTGGGGGGGAGGGGTGATTTGTATTTAGGAGGGTGGAGAACATGGGATTTATTCTTTTAATCTATACAAAGGTTTTATTTTCCTTGGAGGAGGGGATGGGTTCCTACCAGATATTCAGGGACATACTAAATTTGGGGTTAACATTATATGGTTGGCACAAATTCAATGCTCGAGTAGGAACTATAAATGATTTCTTTAATTGTATGCCAAACTGAATAATCTCCCAGGGAAAAGAACCTCCTCCTCCTGCCTTTCCTACCTCCTGCCCCTCCCCCATCAACACTGCCTCCCTGCTGTGCAAAGAGCCCTTTGTCCTGCCCCGTACTTATCTAGCTGTTTGGCCATATTGACAGGCCAACTAGAGGCATAATAAGCGAGTCAGTCTGATATAAGCAGCTGGCAATTTCAAACAAATATCTTCCTTTTCTACTCAGACCAAATCCTGCTGCAGAGGTCTCAGGCCCCTCCCATGCTTCCACCTATTTTTCAAACAGCGCAGCAGGGAACTCTGCATTTTCTCTCAATTAGGTAGCACATCAAAAACTTGATTCCCCAGACAGAAACAAATTCTGTATAAAGTCCTACATCCACTGTTTTTTCTGTGATTCATAACATAGGCCAAGGAGTACCCTCAGCTCTAGGTGTATAACATGACTAACATGGCTAAGAAAATGATTCTTACTCCTTCAATTTGCCATCAAAACTCTGATAATTCTCATACTTCAAGGAAAGACAGAAGAGCACAGAAGAGGAATCAGTCAGATGAAATCAACAGTCGTATACATCAAGCAAAACTGGCCAATAATCCTAGTGTTTTAAAAATACTAAGACATTATTCCAATAAGCAGAAAATTCCTTATCCCTGTCTTTGTATCAAAGATACTTAATGTGACCCTTACATCTCTCCCTGAGGTATTCAGCAAACAAAATCCATATGATGGAGAAACTGAGTGAGGCAGGATGGGATTACAAATTCCTTGCTCAGTGAGGGCTCATATGAAGTAGACAGAGATTCTGCTTCATTGTTCCTTTATTATCTCTCATAGTTCCCTTCATAAAGTGTTAAGAGTTTAATATATTCTGTCAAAATAAGAGGATTCTCTAAAGTAATGTTTTCCAACACCCGTCCCCCACCAAGTTACAGGGTATCTTTTTTCATAAGACTGCAACTAATTAAACAAAATATGTATCAAGATATTAAAGAAATGATATTCTATCAACCTTTGGTGAACTCCCCTGACCCTTTCCAAGAGAAATCAATCATTGCATCAAGGGAAAGGTTAAAAATGCCATTTCACTACATATTTTGGAATTTTTGGTAGCAAGGAATGGTATCAATCCCCGTTTATCATAGGTACATTATACCTATTTTCTAAGGAGTGCCTCTGAAAGGATTTTTTTTTTTACAAATAACTACCAGTTGTATTACTAAATATGTATTATCTTACAATTTTGTGGAGTCAAAGTTTTGTTTGTTTTAAACAAACATCCCTATCAATAAGTTTTAGTTTTCAATAGCCAAAACAATTTTTATAAAAAAAATTCACTGCTAGGCCTTTTAGTTTCAAATTAAACTGACACATCACCAGAGGTGAACCACAAGTTATAAAAAATTTTTATTCATGATCCAATTTCTCACTGATAAGATGTATCCAACAATCATTAACTGTCCTTAACTGTGGCCTAATGTTTCATAAGTTATTTGAATATGAAGAGGATAAAGTAAAAGTGGTTGTCTGCACATCTGCATTTTCTCCCATATTATTTTCCTGTCCAAAGGAAAAAAAATGAAGTAGCCACTCTCCTCCAGAAAGGCCAAAATAAGCCCAGAAAGTATGTAAGTTCCTGGACACAAAACACTATCAAAAGATATTAAAAATTTCAAGCATACTGGTTAAATAAATCCTATGAAAAGGCCCTCTATGCTCTTAAGGAAATGATCTTACATTAAGATCACAAGGGGGTTCCAAACAGGAAATACAAGTTAAAAGCAATTACTTTATAAGGTAACTTTCATGTTACATAATAACTTAAAGACATTTATATCTAAACTATGTTAAACGGCCAGTATGAGTGAAACCATATTTACCTGATATGACATCTTTTATATGTGATAGTAATAAGAATTAGAACCACCTAAAATATTATCCATTAAAGGTTCTGTTTCATTAGTCTGCTTATATCCCTGAGCGACAATGCAAGCAACCTTTGTGAATGACAAAACTCATTTCCATTCTTTTTGGTTCCCGCCACAAATGCCAGAGTCACACCACACATTACAGATGACTGGGTACATCTGCACAAAACTGAACATATCAAAATTCTTAGGGAAAAAAATACATGGGCTGCAAGAGTTGTAGGGATGTAACTGATGGTATATTGTGGTGGTGGTTCTTCTTCAAGTTCTTCCATACTCAGCAAACTGTTTGCTTAATCAGAGATCTCCCTGAAGTGTGGGAGCTGTGGGGGAAGAGAGACCACATAAGGGGCTCAGAGGCTGTCTTCTCAAGTATCCTGTCCACTAGATACTTGATTTCTGAATATTCTTTCTAGTCTGTCCCATATTTCAGATGGATCACGGCCAAACATATACATCCTTGTGATCTCAGATGACTATATTCAACATTATTTTAATGAATCAATATCATAGGTCAAATTCTAAAGAAAAAAAATCTAATCTGGAGAAGTCTATTACAAATACAGAAAAAAAGAAAATACTTCTAATAGTTATATATATAGAAATAATTCCTAAAAGGACAGTTCTTTTTAAAGTTTAAGATTCCGAATTTAGTAAAATGTTTAGCAAAACACCTGTTCAATAAGGTAAATATGGTCTAACCAGAAGGAGACATACAAATAAAGTATTAAAATTGATTTAATGATTAAAGAGATGGAGGAAAACCTGTCAGTTGCAGAAAAATGAACCGATATTTTCCCCATTCTCGTTCTCAGGGAGATCCTTAAATTCTTATTACTTTGGTTGTAAATGTATTGAAAAATTAAAACTCAAATGGAACTTCCAGTCCTATCCAAGCAAAAACCCCAGGGAAAACCCAAAATGTGCCAAAAAACCAAAAACCGAACAAAAAAGAAAAGTCTTTAACTATGATCCAGTTTCCAGATGGTGATATCCATAAATGGGTAGAAGGTTACGAATTGCTAGTTCTCATGTCCCCACCAATAAAATGCAAACCAGCTCAGCAGTGAAAATTCCCAGGAAAGCAAGGTTTCTTCTTAGTCCTAAAGCAGCCATCGCTTAAGTGCAGCTCCCTGCAGCCAACAGCATTAATGGACGCTGCACTGCTGTCCTTCCCTGGAGACAGCAGCCAGCACTACTCAAGCTTCTCACGTAGCAACCAGAGCTCCAGAGCCAGCAGCTGCTGCTGCCTTGTATACTCACCCCGGTGATCCAACCCAAAGGAACAACCTTCTCCTTACCCCACCCCCACTCCTTACACACTCTTTTTTTTGGGGGGGGTGGAGTGGGGTGGGGGGAGGACCAGTGTTCCATGCCAGGAGGGCTGGAATTATGCCTTTAGAAAGAAACAATCCTAAAGTCACCCTTTTAGTTTGAACTAAGTCCTTTTATTAGAAAAATCAACATTTACCAAATTCCAAATATATATTTAATAAGCCAGCAATTTAGGAGTGCAGATTAAGCTTTAGTCTTTAAAAGGCCAATTTGACTCTCTTTACAGTCAAATTTAAATCTGCAGTTAAAGACAGCGGCTTGTGTTATGTCCTACCAAAGGACATAATTCATTTTTCTATATATAATGACATGCTGAGTAAACCTTAAAGATTCTAATCCCATAATGGGCCAGAATTTTTGGCTACAGAAGAAAACTAATGATCCTCCTGAGAAAACTGGTAGAAACCAATAAAAAAATTACCTCTGTCCTCCAAGAGGCCCAGAAACCTCTGATAATGTGAATATTCTCTGCTTTAATACTACCTCAGATTCCATACACCTAAAATTACCATTTATAATTTTTCTCTCAAAGTGACGTAAAAACATTAAGGATATAAAACTAATCACCAAGAAATTTTCCCAAATAGGGGGTACACATTCTCCTGAAAAGCTCAAACACTCAACTCAGCTGAATCCTCCCTAATCAAAGTATAGCTATGTAACTGCCCAACAAAAAAATGTTAATATGACCTTGGTTACATATCTGTTATTTAAATGCAACTCGTTTAATCAAGTGCTAAGGGAAATTAGCAGAGGACCTAGGGATTTTTCCAGTACTACAAGAACGGGGAAAACTGGAAAAATGAACTAACTACAGACAAAGCCCAACGGAACCCAGAGGTCTGGGCAAGAAATGAGTTAGTGGTGAACACACTGCACGAGTAACATGAGAAAGCAGAAAATGCAGGTCATACACGCAACCCCTGACCCAGACCAGCAGAGCTGGCTCCAGCACCAGTATACACGGGAAAGACCAGTTATTCCTAAGAAGTGAGACAAGCAAAAGAACTCTGTAGAATAAATTAGCAGAGAAGGGGCTTTCCCGACAGTTAAACTTTCCCTCTCACGCGATTCACCTACTTAAAACCAGGGCTCTTCCTCACCACCATTCACTTCGCATCCCTGGCTTCCGCACAGACGGAAAGGGAATTCATAAAGGCTACATTTTTCTGCCTTTAAAGACGTTCGCAAATGATCGCTCTCCACGCCCAAGGCAGGCAAAACGACACAATCTGGCTCCACTCCAAGCGAGAACCCTACAAATTCAGTAGGGCCATCTCAGAGATACTGGGGCAAACGCCACCGAGAGCCCAAGAATGCGAGCTGGGGGTGGCGAAGGTAACGTCTTTAGTGTGGGGAACGAAGCAATCATCTGCGATGGGGACCCTGGCCGAAAGGGAAGGCGTCCAGAAACATTCTGGGGGGGGAGGGGGAGATGGAGATCGAGGCCCCCAGAGGGATCAGAGTTGTCACAAGGCCGCGCGAACGGGGGTGGGGGTGAGGTTTGGGGAGGGGGAAGAAGTGTGCCTGTGTATTTTGAGGGGAGACCAGCGAGAGGCCTACCCTCAAGTAAAAGGTAAACGTGGAGTAGGCAGTTCCCAGGAAAAGGGATGAAGAGGCGTGGGGGGAGGGGAAACGTCCTGACCCAGGAAAGACGTGAAAAGGGTAGCGGGGTCGACGAGATTACCGACGGGGCCTCTCTGCCTGGGCAAGAGGGGTGCAACGATGTGTGGGGGGCGGCGAGCGGGATGAGAAGGGGCAGCATCCTCCTTGCTGAGGGCCTGGGGAGGGCCAGGCCCACGTCCCGAGAGCGAGCGCGGGGAGACGGAGGAGGTGACCCTTCCCTCCCCCGGGGCCCGGTCGTGAGGGTAGGTCTCGCTTTTCTGTCGGACCCTTACCTTGTCCCAGGCCTGGGCCCGGGCTGCGGCGCACGGCACTCCCGGGAGGCAGCAGGACTCGAGTTAGGCCCAACGCGGCGCCACGGCGTTTCCTGGCCGGGAATGGCCCGTGCCCGTGAGGTGGGGGTGGGGGGCAGAAAGGCGGAGCGAGCCGAAGCCGGGGAGGGGGAAGGGCCAGGAAAGGAAGGGGGGCCGGCACTACAGTGTTGGCGAACTGGCGGGACTGGGGCTGCGTGAGTCTCTGAGCGCAGGCGGGCGGCGGCCGCCCCTCCCCCGGCGGCGGCGGCGGCGGCGGCGGCGGCGGCGGCAGCGGCAGCAGCTCACTCAGCCCGCTGCCCGAGCGGAAACGCCACTGACCGCACGGGGATTCCCAGCGCCGGCGCCAGGGGCACCCGGGACACGCCCCCTCCCGCACCGCCATTGGCCCCTCCGCCCACCGCCCCGCACTCATTGGCCAACTCGCCGCCAATCAGCGGAAGCCGCCGGGGCCGCCTAGAGAAGAGGCTGTGCTCTGGAGCTCCCGCTCCTCAGAGAGCCTCGGCTAGGTAGGGGAGCGGAACTCTGGTGGGGAGGGGGGGGCCTGGCGGTTTGGCGGGGGGGAGGGTGGGTGGCTGAGGCCGTCTGGTCGGTAGCTGGGGGTCATCTTCCCCCGCGGGAAGTCGGGAGCATAGCGTTTGTTACGCTGCAAGGGAAAGAGGTGGTTAGAGGCAGGCGGGAGTGTGGCCTGCCCTGTGGCAACCGGAGGGGGAGGGAGAAGGGAGCGGAAAAGGCTCGAATCCGGACGGAGCCATTGCTCCCTCAGAGGGAGGGGCGCTTCCGGCTATTCTGCTGTCACTGATTGGTTGCCGCTCCTCCCGCCGTGTGTGAAAACACAAATGGCGTGTTTTGGTTGGAGCAAAGCGCCTGTCAGTTACAGCCTCGGGAGTGCGCAGCCGCCTAGAGACTCTCGCATTGCCCCCTGGGGCGGGTAGGTAGGTGGGGTGGGGAGCGAGCTGGACTGGCGGGCGCGGTCGGCCTCCCGCGGGGGGGAGGAGAGGGTCAGTGAAAGTGGCTCCGTGCGGACGTCCTGCCACCCTCCCATTCCTTCGGGGGAGTCGGTTTACCCGCCGCCTGCTTGGCTTCGGCATCTGATTGGCTGCTGAAGCCCCGGCAACGGCCCCTTGTTATTGGCTCGGGTCCCAAATGAGCGAAACCACTGCGCGGGTCGGCGGGGAGGCGGTCGTTGGTACGGCCCTCCCCGAGGCCCAGCGCCGCAGTGTCTGGCCCCGCGCCCCTGCGCAACGTGGCAGGAAGCGCGCGCTGGAGGCGGGGGCGGGCTGCAGGGCCGAGGCTTCTGGGTGGCGGCGACTGCGGCTCCGCCCTGGGCGTCCGCCGCCTGAAGGACGAGACTAGCCCGACGTGCTCCTGGACCCGTGGGGGTGGAGGAAGGAGCGGGGGTCCGTCCTGGTGGTTTGTGGGTGGGAGGCGCATGGTCTCCAAAAATCGGCGCGAGCTGCAATCCAGAAGGAGCTGCAGAGGAGGGGGCGGAGAGAAGGCCGCACCCTGCTCGGCAGGGGGAGGGGAGTGCCGCAATACCTTTATGGGAGTTCTCGGCTGCCTCCTGTCTCCTAAGGACCGCCCTGGGCCTAGAAAAATCCCTCCCTCCCCCGCGATCTCGTCATCGCTTCCATGTCGAGTCGCTCCTTCTCGATTGTGGGCGGGATTCTTTTGCCCACGCTTAACCTGATTCCTGGGCGTTGTCCTGCAGGAAACTGAGCAGGTGTAAGATTATGAGGACGAGCCCAGTTTCTCTACCCACAGACTTGAGTTTGTGTCACAAAGTAATTATAATAGGGGTGGAGGGGGGAAATGGAGTCCAGGCAACACCTGGGGCTGATTTTATGCAGCGAGACTGCGTGTTATTAGTTCTTAAGATCTTTTTTCGCATTTTTCCTGGAGATTAAGGGAGGTAGATGAAAGGCATGATCTCCTGAGTTTTAAACTTTACCCATTTGAAGCCCTTGCTACACCACCAAAATAGAGCATCTTAGATTTAAATCTTAATCTTAAAATTTTAGTCCCCCACCCTTGCATCCCCAGGGTCAGGCATTTTAGCAACTCTCACTCATGCTTTCAGCCCATTTTCTATTTGTTTTACTTGCTCATTTAGTCCCAGACATACCATTGGCTTTCTTGTCTCCTGTTTTGGTAGCCCGGTAAGTCATGAAACCACACAGGCTACCCAACTTGAGCATAGGCCTCACTCTTGCCCAGCAATGCGTTTATTTCTCCTTTACGGATATTCTTGAATCTTCACCTTAATTTTCATTTTGTCCTTTTCCCTCATCTGGGATTCTATTCCTGACCCTCTTCTCAGTCCACATGATTTTGGCTACTGCTTTCCTGAGAATTGGGTGTGAGGTTCAGCAACATCTCTCTTTTATGTCCTTTGAATACCTTTCAGTCCATCTCCAGTGCTGTTCTCATCAGTAACTGAGCTCAGTTGCCATAATGTTAGTAGTCTCTGAACTAGTGTCTCCATCTCCGGTATCTGCTGTTACAACTTTTGTGTGTCCAGGACAGTTGTCCTAACATAAAGATAGAGCATGAAAATAACTGATCCAACTCCATTATTGGCTCCCTAACTACTGACAGGATGAATTCCATCGTTGCAAATGTGATATACAAGGTCCCTCAATGGACTGATCTCACCTTAACAGCTTTTTCCTTTGCCACAGTTTTCTGCATATACACACAAACACTACTTCTCAAGTCACACTGAATTGACTGCTGTTTACCCAAATCATAGTGAGATTATCAGACCTCCTTGTAGGGTGGTTCCTCCTGGAATGTTACCCTTGATAATCCTTACCCTTCCAGTAAAAACTGTTAAAACTCAAATATCATCTTGCCTTCTGTGATCTGCCGTCCTTTAAGCCAGACTCGCCTACAAAAAAGTTAGTATTGCTTTCTCTTGGTCCCAAAGCAGGTTGAATCATAGCACTTCTCAGGTTGTTGTTGTTGCTTGTTTAAATTCTCTTAACTATTCGGAGCTTCTTGAGGGCACAGGCTCTTGTTGAGTCTTGTACCTAAGCTCCTAGTATATTCCTTGATGGCTAGCCAACCCTAAATGAAAGAATGTCTTTATAAGGTTTGATAGATTGGCCTCTCAAACACTTCTTTGTGCACTTGCTAATGCTCTAGATTAGCACTGCCCACGAGAACCTTGTGCAGTGATGGAAATACCCCATAGTTGTGCTGTCCAATATGGTGGCCACTAATCACACATTACTTTTGAGCCCTGGAAATGTGGCTATTATGACTAAGGAAGTCAGTTTTTAATTTTATGTAATTTAAGCTTAAATTGCCACTGTGGAGGTGTGGCTATAGCCACAAAGTTGTGTTGTAGATTGCAGAATACTTAATATGGACATTGATAATTTTGTCTTCATACTGAGCAGTAAGGAAATAAAAGTTGAACCTTTCTGGCCCATTTAGGTGTGCGCCCCGCCCCCCCCCAGCCCCCCACCAAGTTGGTTGGTTGGTTGGTTGGTTGGTTGGTTGGTTGGTTGGTTGTTTTTTTGTTTTCTTTTTTTGCGGTACTCTGGCCTCTCACTGCTGTGGCCCCTCCCGTTGCGGAGCACAGGCTCCAGACGCGCAGGCTCAGCGGCCATGGTTCACGGGCCCAGCCGCTCCGCGGCATGTGGGATCTACCCGGACCGGGGCACAAACCCGTGTCCCCTGCATCGGCAGGCAGACTCCCAACCACTGCAGCCACCAGGGAAGCCCGGTTGGTTTGTTTTAAAACTTATTTGTATACTTTAGCTGACAGCTGAATCCAGCAAACCATTACTAAAGATAAACCTGCCTTGGACAATGGTGTGTTGAGAAAGCAACTGTTGATTCGTTTGAGTTTCAAGAAGGCATAATGGATTTTAGGAAAGTGGGATTTCATTAAATCATAACGGTGACAGAAGTTTAATGAGGAATAGGACTATATCTGATGTTAGTGAAACTAGCCCTGAATTTCAGTTCTACAAAGTTTTCAATTTTGGAAAAACTTCCATCAGAGGAGGCCCTAAGTATCATATCTTAAGTTACAGGAAATCATCACAAAGTAAGTTTTCATTCTGATGAAGTATAAATTAATAGATATGTTTTAACACCAAAATGCTTTTTGGTTTGTATGCTAATATAGATAGCATCTTGTAAATTTCAAATTTTTTATATTTAAAAAACAAGTTTTTTAACTTAAAATTTCTTAAGATTTCTCCTTAAAATATGAGAAGTGCACGTAATTGGCTTGCTATTTAATGCAGATTCCCAGTCCCACGCTCAGAGATTCTGAATTCAGTTAAGACTGGTGGGGGTCACTAGAATTCTGTGTCTTTTATATGCTTCTGATGTTGGTGGCCCAGAAAGCACACTACAAATACAGACCCGAGGGGCTACAGTATGCCTATCTTACAAAAATGATTACAACTTCAGGGAAACTGTATGTCCCCTCTACTTTGTAATTTTTTCCTCCAGAAAAACTGAATAAATGGGGAAACATTTTGAAAGGCAAAAAAAAAAAAGTTATATTTAATAGTTTGGGAAACATACAGGTCAGACTGCTTTGTTTTAAAAGGAATGTTAAACTATTCCAAGTAATCTTTTTTTTTTACTTTTTTACCAAGAAAGTTCCCTCTTTTGTCTGTTGTCCCACTAAATGCATTCCTCAATGATACAGATTTGTTCTTGATTCCCTGGTGCCTGAACACAGAACTGGATACTCAATAAATGTTGATTTTATTGATTTATATGTGAAGTTTGTTTTCAAGTAATAGTTTAAATCCACAGAAGCAATGCTCCTTTTATGGAGAAACTTTAGGATCATACTTAACCCAAGTCACCTGATATTCTATTCATAAAGGAATCTGATGCCTCATGGTCTCTGAATACATTTGTCTGCCATTCAGCTCTTCCTTGGGTTTCCTGTGCAAACCTTTGCACTCATCCTCTTCCTATGCTTGACTTCCTTAGGCTTTATTACAATTTTTTAAACAAAGCAGCTACTTACCTCCTTCTGAAGTAGAGCCATATTATTTCTTATACTCCTAGGACAGAAATTAAATAGAGTGAAAACTTGTACTTGCATGAGAGAGTTGAAGGCTTTGTAAGGGATTTTATAATCTTTTTTTTTTAAGATTTAAAAAATTTGAACTACATAATGTTTCTCTCATTTTTTATGCACGGAAGAGGTTTGGTATAATTATGGTTTGCACCTGTTAATCCAGAATATGATAGGGATCAACATCACAAGTGTAAGACTAGTTTGTTTTAAGCCCATCTTAATTTTAGAGCACATTGTTAGGTCACATATCCAGAAGTCTGGTACTTTACTTTGCAGGCTGAGAATTCTTGATTTAGTTACATAGTAGCGTACAATTTTATTGGAGGATGTATTTCTCCAGAAGACTTTGCTTCTTATCCATGACTCCTCATGGATTCTTGATGGAGTGGGTGAGAAACTGGGTTATTAGAGAACTGTTAATAGAATGGTATAAAATATTTAGGTTTATTTTATCTAGGCCAGTGTTGAACTTGATGACTTATTCCTGGTATCATGATGTATACCTTCCTGGTGACTAGAGAGATTATTTTCTGCCTCTCTGATTATATCTGGAAGTCATGGTTACACTTAATAATTCTACTTTCTAGCTTTTTTCCTGGACCTTTGCTTTGTACTGGTACTTAGTCACCCTTTGTGTTCTAGTTTTTTGGGTTTTTAAAAAACATGTTTACGATTGGCTCTTCCTGCTGACAACAGTAACACATTTTCAGATCACATTTATAGAATTGGTTATGTTACCAGCTAATGAACCCCACCTCTAGTATATGGATTTTAGTCAATTCAGTCAACACTCTTTACAGACTTTCTTCTTTTTACTGACCTTTGGTTAAAATCTCATCCCAGACTTTTTAGTATAATAAGTAGTGGTAACTTACTAGTGCATACTATAGGCAAAGCTAATGGAAACACAGCTTAGAAGAAATGAACTAATAATATTCATTGAGTGCCAGTTGTGTACCAGATAGTATGCCAGACTCTGCCATTGTATTTAGTGTGGTTCTAATACATGAAACCTCATCTTACAGAGTAGGAAACTGAAGCTGTGAGGTTGAACAACTTTCCTATAGACATAGCAACTAATTAAGGGCCAGGGATTGAGACTGATCTGACTTGCTTAGTCAGTATTCCTTACCAATTTAGGGTACTGTGTTTCTCTGATGGAAACAGTCTTTTAGGAAATTTAATCTGGCTACAGATGCAGGATGGGTTGTAGGGTTGAAGGCAGAGAGACCGCTTAGGAGATTCTTTTACAGTAGTCCAAACAGGAAGTGATTAGGTCTGGTATACAGTGATGGCAGTCAAAATGGAAAGGAAGTTAAAAGAGTCAGACTGACCAAATGGTCACTGAAAATGGTCTCGACACATCACTTCTTAAGGAAGCCTTCCTTGATGCCTTAACTCCACTGTATTGGGTACCCACCTGAATGCTGTCATAGCATTTCTCGCAGTTGTAATTAGTAATTGGGGTTTTTTCCCTATTTTTTTAGGTTGCTCCTTGAGGGCATGACATTGCTTGTTTATGGCTATATCCCTGTTGTGTAAGCATACAGAAGTCTTCAAGGTCAAAACTGTTTTCATAACACAGTAAGTCCCCTACATACTAACCTTCAAGTTGCGAACTTTCAAAGATGCGAACATGTGTTTGCACGTCCAGTCGTGTAAGTTAGTTCACGTGTCTGGCGTACATTGTCACATGCCTGCAGCCTCTACAAGTGGTTGTGCTTTTTTGTACTTTACTGTATACAGTAGTATAGTATCTTTATTTCAAGCCCAGCATGTCCAGAAGTGCTGTAGCTGGTACTGCTAAGAAGCCCCAAGTGATAACGATGGAAACAAAAGTGAAAATAATTGAGAGGGTGGAGCGAGGCGAAAAGATGGTAGACGTTGTTCATTCTTATAACATGAATCGTTCAACCATCAGCATGATTCTAAAGAACAAGGACAAGATCATGGAACATGTGAAGTCTGCTGTGCCAATGATGGCGACAATAATGTTGAAGAAGCGGGAAAAGTGACGGAGATGGGGAAACTTCTCAGTGTGTGGATGCAGGATCAGCATCAGCATCGAGTCCCCCTCAGCTTAATGCTGATGCAAGAAAAGCTAAAAGGCTTTATGAAGACTTGAAGAAGAAACATGGTGAAGAACCAGAGGGTGCATCTTTTAATGCCAGCTATGGCTGGTTTCATCAGTTCAAGGCTAGAGCCAACCTTCACAATGTAGAAGTAAGTGGCAAGGCAGCGAGTGCAGATATGGTAGCTGCCCGGGATAAGGAGTCCAAAGAGGTTTTTAGCAACTTAGTGACCCTCAGAGAGAAGCTGGAGCTAGATCTGCAAGAGGACGACTTCATTGAACTCCTTGCTGTGCAACACGAGGAGCTTACTGACGAAGACCTGATGGAATTGGAGGCCCAGAGAAAGGACGAAGAGAGACAAGAGGGGGAAGTAACCGAAGAGATTCACGACACAGGAAATGGCAAGGGGATTTTCTTTATTCGAGGAGGCACTGTTAGTTTTTGAGGTGCAGGATCCGAATGTAGAACAGTACATGAAGGTTGCAGCAGCCGTTCGGGATGCAATCCAGTGCAACCGTGTCATCTACAACGAGAAAAAAAGAGCTACTACCCAGACATCATTGGGTTGTTTTTTCAAGAGGGTAGATAGAATTGAATCCAGCAAGGAACCAGAACCTGTGCCATCAGTGTCAGGCGTGAGTGAAACTGCAGCTTGCCTTTTGTCTCCTGTTGCTGACCATCCCTGAGTTCTACCATCTTCTACCTCCTCTCCCTCCTCCAGTCAGTAACTCTTGCCTGTTCACTCGATGCCAGCCCTTGTATGCCAGCTGTTGTACTGTACTGTACTACTGTACTTTTTAAGGTACTGTACTGTAAGATTAAAAATATTTTATTTTTTGTATTTATTTTTATATAAACCTATTATTAGTACAGTACTACATAGCCGATTGGGTACCTAGGCTAACTTTGTTGGACTTATGAACAAATTGCACTTATGAATGCCCTCTTGGAACTGAACTTGTTCGTTATGTAGGGGGCTTACTGTACTAAGACGTAACTTACCTTTTCAACTCATTCTCACAAGTACATAGAGGCTACATGATATGTGTTGGATGACATCATCACTAATGTTAATTGAATGGTGCTGTATATTCTTGAATTTTTCACAATTTCCTAAGGTCGTAGGTTTAGGGTATGAATATCTGTGTCTTTAGAAATTCACTCTTCAGGTTATACCTCCAAAACCCCAGCAAACCTCAGTATTATGCAGTTATTATAAAATCTTGTAGTTTTCCTTGCACCTAAGCATAAACATGAATACATTCTGTTATCAAATAAGGTGATGAATATTTCAGAGTTGTCTGACACATAGGGAGAATCAACTCCAAAAAACTATGAGAAAAACCTACTGAAGTATCTTAAAGGATAGGTTATTGTATGAGATTACATGCTTTGTAATGTGCCATTCTTTGTTGAAAATAGTTACTTCCGTGAAAGTGTTAATATTTTTACTGTATTTTACTTTTTTTCTGTTTTTCTAATTATGGTAAAATATTGGTAAACAAAGCTACTTGGAGCCCTCAGTTTTTAAGAATGTGAAGGGGTCCTGAGCCAAGAAGTTTGAGAAAGCTGCTGTAGCACAGTGTATATTGTAAACAAACACTCATGCCTGTTGAGTAGCTGGATGTAGCTAAAAATGACTCCCAGCACTAAGTGTGGATTACTGGGAGGATGGGCACGCTAAGACAGGGAGCAGGTTTTAGTGGAGAAAGATAGGTTCCTGTTGAGTTTAAGTAGGACTTACAGGAGAAGGGATAACAATAGTAGGCAGTTGGAAATTCAGAATTTGGGCGTGAGAAAAACTAAAACACCATTCTCCTTTGCAGTGAAAACTGCTTTCATCATGGAATATATCACTGAACAGCTACTACCTCACAACTGATTGGCATACGTGTTAGCCTTGGGGCAAAAGTATGAGGGTGACAGAGCAGGCTTCTTGTAAACAATGATGAATATTTTCACATTGTGCACTTTTTAAAATTTGGCACAGGAGAGACCTATATATGGTGTTTCTCCTGAACTTAAAAAAAAAAATGTAACCAAGGTACAATAATTTGATTTTTTTGTCCTAGAAGTTTCAAACTTTCATCATATTCCCACATAACACCTCATCTGAACTTGGAAAAGGCTATGCTTAGAATAAGGATGTTCTACTTTTCCTATGCCTAGCTCAGTAATTAATATTAAGCACTTGTGGGCATGAGTATACTTCAGGCACTTTACAGACCTTTTAAAATACTTCCTTTTTTCAGTCTTCAGCTTACCTTTTGGTCCTTGCAGTGGAAACATGAGCCATGTCTGCAATGTGACATGTCAGAATCTAAAATTTTCTGAAAGTCTTATTACCATTTTAAAAGAAATGTTTAAACAAATGTTTCCCTCTCTAGCCAAGTAGTATATTGTCTCTGGGAGATAACCATCTTCCTTTAATTTCATTAAATTTATAAAGTCTGTCTCAATGTCTGTTGTTTTTTTTCCCCTCTAAAATGCATTGAATGTCTGCTCTATAACTCAAGTCATTCTGTTTTCAGATTACTAAGATTACCTTCCCCATCTTTTTACATCCCCATGGTACAGGTCTGTTTCAAAAGTTGAAAACCAAGGTCACAGAACTAGTAGGTGGCAGTGTCATATATAATTCAATCTCAGCTTTTCTGAATCCTCATGTAGCGCATTTCCTGTTCCTGTCACCAGATTACAAAACAATACTAGAGAGGAAGATGGCAAACTATTACAATGTTCGCTACATACTTATATCATCTTAAATCACATCTGTTCATGTTTTTATGATGGTATTTAATAGGACTAAAGCTATGATATATTGAGCACAAATTTGATACACGTAAAAACAGCCAATATGCAAAAATACCCATTTGTTCAACAGATATTAAACGTCCATGCTGATAGGTAATGTGTCAGGCAGTTGATGAACAGTAGAGAAAACATGGTCCTTGTACTTTTCCAGTCCTATGGACTGCTGACCAACACTTAGAGGTTTAAATCGTTTCTTTTGTGAGAGGTGAAAGGCTGTTTGTTCTATGTTGAACCCATAATAGTGAAACTGCATTCTGATGACCTTAAAAACTCCAGTCTAGGATATAAGACCCTTATAAATGTCTTACTTCCAATTCATTCTCAAGGGTGAGGTATATCAGAGAGAAACCATACAAGGACTGTTGGCTCTGCTGCTAATGTGAACTCTATTCTTTCAAAGGAAAGAAGTACTGTGTCCTTTTATTCTAAATGAGACATCAAAAGTTAGTATGTTACTGACATGACACTGAAAATCTAAGCTGAATGCAGCCAGAAACTCCAAAGTAAACTGAATACAGAATGCCACATAAAACCCCAACTCTGTTGCACAGAAGCACTGTTTTTACAAGGACTTGATGTTTAGGTTATTTCATTTTCCACTGTCTTGGGAAGGACTTTGCTACTGCAAAAGCAATTAAATATGAATAGTGACTGAGAGAAAATAAAAGAACTTACACAAAGTTTTTAATTCAAAGATACATCAGTTTGTTCTCTAGTCCTTTAGAGAAGCCAACAAAAATACTTTGACAGGTTTATGTTTGACTTTGAAAGGCATCACCACCTTTGTGTACTGAAAGAAAAATTTATTTAAATATGGCTTGTTGGTCCCATACTTCATCTACCAGTGTAATCCCTGCTGTTTACAAATAGAAATGTCTATTTAGTTCTATTAATCTGAATAACAGATGCATATTGTAATTTTTAAAGCAGATAGTAAACTTTTCTGTCTTGTGAGATTTCACCTTGTCATGGGGCAAACACTATTTTACAAAGTGTAATAATGCTTCATTTTTTAAAGTTGAGGTGAAGAACCTGAGCAACTACATAACAAAGCTGCAGAGGCAATGAAATGTAACCTCACAATCTGATTATGCTCTCTGCCTTTCCCTTAGGCCAGGGTAGCTTTCCACCTGCTACAGTGGAAAACAGGAACTGCTATAAAGCCTGAAAATAAAATGTTCTAAACCCAAATCCCAGAGTATTTTAGTAGGCTTAGCATCTTTAAAGCATTTTAAGAAAAGTACTAATTGCCCAACTACAACAGCTCCAAAGAAAAGTTCTGCTTTCTCTTAAGACTTGTTCCATTCTATTCACACCTTTTGCTATCTAGGGTGAAGAGATTTACACCAAACATCACTTTTATTAATACTATTTTTCTCTCAAAGCAAGTTCTTCATGCTGACATGTCCACTGTCAGGAAGCACTGGCAGCGCTACTAATCATCTTCAGTCTTTGCATCACCAAGGAGATCTTTCTCCATCTTGTTCTGAAGGATGAACAAAAGTTTGAGGTGTACGTTTCAGAAGATAAACTGCAGCATGAAGACCCCCTATGTTGACCCAGACGGTATGTACCTTCCGCCACAGGTGTCCCATTCCAGATAATGCCTGTGTACACACAAAAAGTAGAAAAGTAATTAGCTGATAACTGCTTCTCTACCAACCAGGGGTCTTAGTAAGAAACACTGGGAGAAAACAAATCTTATTGAAATATCCCCAAGTATACTTAAAAAGGTCCTAAAGTTGTCATGGGCTGGCTGAGTTTTCAAGCTAACGTACAGCACCTTGATAAAGCATTTCTTGTCCTGGGTCAGTAGTACAGCTTGGCCTGTCCCTGGCCTACAGACACGGCTCATCTCCCGTAGGCAAGCTGGATAAAGGTTCCAGTTTCTCTTCTTGGAGCCCATCCTATAAAAGAAGGTCTAATGAGTCACTTACTTTTGCAAAAAATAAGTATCTAGGACTATATGAAATGAGAAGTTACTAAAAACTCATTTTCATTGCAATAAGAAAGTCCTGAGGTATGAAAAACAGTTGCCTTCTAGAGCCAGACCTTTGTCATTACATGTCAATGAAATGGTTAGATTTAGTTAAGTTGTTAAGAATTCTGAATGGGATGAACTGGTTACGGAAAAGATCTGACAACTATAATAGTTATGTTAATAGTTATGTAAATTGTCCCCTTAATGAGTATAAGCAATCATTATGTAAATGAAACCAGTGATTAAAAAATATCCTGATAACCAAGTTTTCCTCAACCTTTCTCTGAACTATTAATGTAATTCAACAACGGGCTACAAAGTGGATAAACCTGTGATGGTCAGGATCAAAGTGTAGTTAGTACATTCCTGAGTTCTCATAAGAAACAAAATGGGTGAATCTATCATATTGTTACATTCTTAAGTGAAAAACTGTTAAGTCTGCTAAAAGAAACGGAAGATTTCTGACAGAATAAGCTCAAGGAAAATACAACAGATTTAGAAGACAAGTGGGTACTAATATAACAAATGAAAGTAAAATTCATTTTTTTACAAGTCCCACCTTTTTCCAAATGGCATGTCTGTTACAATAATGTCCACAGAGCCAGTTCTTAGTGGCAAGTTGCAGATATCCCACTGAATAGTATCTATGGGCAAGCCCCAGGACAGTTTGCTGTGGCGACAAAAGAAAAGGTGCTTCAACATATCCCGAAGAATGAAATTTTAGAAGACTTTTCTTCTGAAGAGACTGCTATAAAATACAAAAACTAAAATAATAATATCAGTGACAACATCAAGAACTTAGTAAAAATTTTTAAAGTAGCAGGTAGGCAGAAAGCATAGGTCATAAGCTAAAACTTTTATAATGACAGTCCGTAAAAAAGTAAATTAAAAAATTAGTTAAGATTCGTTTTCAAAAGCTCTCTATATCTGTTTCATCTACAATTTAAGCAGACAGATTAAGGGGAAAAGACCGTTAACACAAAGAACTGTAGTACACAACTTGAAAACAGTGTTGAGGCAGTTAATTACCTAACTGATGATGTAAAAACATTGTTGATGAAACATACACTGGAAAAAACCAGAACACTAAAGAGAAAAAAGCTGATGAGGTGACACACCTGAAGGATAAAGTTTGGTCAGTCTACACAGAAATAACAGGAGACCTAAAGAAACAGGTATGTAAAATTAGGAAATATAGAGGTACTGGTCTTAAGATTAAAAAACATGTATCATACTATAAAAAAACAAGAGAACAAAAAAGTTAACATCAAAAAAATAATGACAGAAGGCAGGATGAGTATAATAATATAAATGATTTAAATCCTCCCCATTAAGGCAAACCTACTAGTTTAAGAAACAAAATTATAACAGGCAATAATAATGCACAGGCTAAAAATTAAAAGCAAATCAAGATTATGAGCAGAAATTAAATGTTGTAATATTGATATTTAATAAAGAATTTAAGAAAAAATAAAATGCAATAGAGGTAATCACTACATAATAGGAAAAAATACAGATATTAAAAATATGTATTACACTCACAAGCGCCAATAGCTACAATAAAACAAAACAAAAAAGGCAAAAAATATTAAAAGTCAATGTAAGATTGGGACTTCCCTGGTGGTCCGGTGGTAAAGAATCTGCCTTCCAATGCAGGGGATGTGTGGCTTTGATCCCTGGTCAGGGAACTAAGATCCCACATGCTGCGGGGCAACCAAGCCCACATTGCCACAACTACTGAGCTCCTGCGCCTCAACGAGAGAGCCCACGTGCCACAAACTCACAGCTAGAGAGAGAAAAATCTACACACCACAATTAGAGAGAGGCCCGCTCGCCACAATGAAATATCCCGCATGCCTCAATGAAGACCCCGTGTACTGCAACTAAGACCCGATGCAGCCAAATAAATTAAAAAAATAAATATTTTTAAAAAATCAAGGTAAGATAGAAATAGTACAGGTTGAACAGACAAAAAGTGAAGATGCAGAGGATATGAAAAATGATAAAATATTCAGAAACTAGAAAAATTATTTGCTTAAAAATACCAGGTTTCAAAGAAACCCTAGTCATGTACTATGCCTCAGGAAAAATCTCAAATATAAAACAAAATATACCATAAAAATTCATTAATCACAATAAAACATAATATAAAAATAAACTAAAAGCTTTTAACTACTTATGTATAAAAAATGATCTAAACCATTGGTCCTCAAAGTTGGGCCACAGACCAGCAGCATCAACATCACTGGGAAGCTTGCCAGGAAATGCAGACCCTCAGGTCCCATCCTAAACCTACTGAATCAGAATCTGTGTGTAGTTAACAGGTTACCCAGGTGATTCATCGGAACATTAAAGTTTGAAAAGCACTGTCCTAAACAATTAGAGAGAATCAAGTATATAACAAATCATTTAGAAAGTAACCAAAACAGATTTATCAAAATCTATAGGATATGGTCAACAGGAGTACTTAGCATAAAAGTCAGCTCTAGTAAAAACTTTTATTAAAAAGAAGACATTGGGCTTCCCTGGTGGCGCAGTGGTTGAGAGTCCACCTGCTGATGCAGGGGACATGGGTTCATGCCCCGGTCTGGGAGGATCCCACATGCCACGGAGCGGCTGGGCCCGTGAGCCATGGCCGCTGAGCCTGCGCGTCTGGAGCCTGTGCTCCACAACGGGAAAGGCCACAACAGTGAGAGGCCTGCATACCGCAAAAAAACAAAAAAAACAAACAAAAAAAAGAAGACATTTACAGCATATAACTTAAGATTTTAGATAACAAATGAAAAGACCTCAATAGGAAATAGGAATAAAAAACAAAAAGCATCAAGCATAAAACCACAGAACAAATAGTATATGAAAGAACAAAACAAAGCACTGGCAATCTAATCAAAAGGGAAAAAAAAACTAGCAAAGAAAAGAGGATAAGCAATATACAGACAAAATAATATTAAGGCATACCATGTATAAATAATATGAAAATTTGCATAAAATGAACAAATATTCTTAAAAACAACTGATTTCTACTTACAAATATAAACCTCACATTAAGGGTCATGGAGGCAGCTGTGAGGTCAATCATGGGATATCATGACTTCCTGTGCTCCTGGATATGAAGCACCTGTAAGACCTAACAAATCTGCTTACCGCTACATATTTCTGCCACCTTGTAAGAAAATGAAGGACTCCAAGCAGAGGAGACCAGAGAAACAATTTTGTGATGAGGCGTCTCGTAGGAAACTGCAGACCAAGTGCTATTTCAACCAATTCTTCCCAAAGACAGCTGAGACTTTGAAAGAATGGTGAAAGGCTGGCACAGATGGTGTGTCGTCAAATCCAATTTGTAGCAATGGGCTAGGGCTTAAGGTACTATAGCAACATACATCTCAGGATGGGAAATTTCCCAGAGGCTAACAGACTTTCAATGCACATATATCAAAGGGATATGGCTGAAGGACCTTGGAATATTTTGCTTGGAGAAGAGAGGATGTGGAGAGCTGGGATAAGGAGAGGAGGGTTGGTAGCCCTTCAAATATCTGATGTTAATCATCACTGTGACACAGAGATAAGATTTTTCTTTATGGACTCAAGTGGAAGAAAAAACCCAGATCTGTACAAGGTACAGGGAGAGATTCATGTTCCCTAAAAGATATGACTAGCACTCAAAGCTGTGCTAAGCTGGAATCAACAGCCTTCAGAGTCATAAGAGGTGTTTATACAGGCTGGAAGACCACTGGTCAGGATCTCCTACAGGACATTTAGGGACTGTAGGGACAGCTTTCAGGTCTTTTCCAACTCTGAGATTTAAGTGCCAAATAACAGAGGAAAGGCTAAATAAACTGTAATATTTCTGTACAATGGAATATTATGCAGTCATTAAAAAACAGATTGAATAAAAACATAAACGTTTGAAAATTTTTTAATGTTTTCAACTGTTTAATTGCATTAGAAAATATTAATATTTTAATATGTACTTGTTTTACAAGAACCTAGAAATTTTGAATTGAGAAAATGATTACAAAGCGTGTCTATGTGTCAGTCTGAGTTATGAATGAATTAGGTCCTGGGGCCCATGTGGTCTTGTAAGACTACAATCATCAAAAATGGTCCTGAAACATACTAATAAGAGGACATGAAAGCTAATATGTGTGGGATATGCAAATATTTGAACATTAGATTATTTTCCCCCTGGTATTTCTCTAATACTTATAGCATGTAGCAGAGGACTGAGTTCCTTGTTGGTGTTCAATTAAGTTTCAGATATGAGAGTGCACCGCTGCCACTTCGGTCCTCTTCCCCGACAGCTAGGAGGACAGCTAGGGCCCCTTCTCTCACCCCCTTCACCGGGTGCCTTCTCCAAACTACATCACTTATTCAATACTAAAACATTTCCAGAGAAAAGACCACTAGTCAGTTATAGGAGGAGTCTTGTGCCTCTGTTAATCCCCCAGCTGGATGCCTGCATGCACTAATGGAAAACTTATGAAATTAAAATGAATCTATGCAGTTCTTCCACTACATGGGAAAAAAGATATCTGAATAAGGAAAGAAAAAGGAAGACAGAAATAAAAATAGTTGCATTAGGGTGGGGGAAATTATAGTTAAATTTAAAATATTTTAAAAATACAAATTAGTTTCAATCAACTTTTAAAATTTAAATGGAGTTTCAATATATTCATTTGGCTATAATACTGTCACAATGCACTGGTTGTATTAGTTCATAAAGCCAATAAGAAAAGTGATTATTGGACTTCCCTGGTGGTGCAGTGGTTAAGAATCTGCCTGCCAATGCAGGGGACACAAATTTGATCCTGGCCCAGGAAGATCCCACATGCTGCGGAGCAACTAAACCTGTGTACCACAACTACTGAGCCTGTGCTCTAGAGCCTGCAAGCCACAACTACTGAGCCTGTGTGCCACAGCTACTGAAGCCCAGGAGCCTAGAGCCCGTGCTCTGCAACAAGAGAAGCCACTGCAATGAGAAGCCCGTGCACCGCAATGAAGAATAGCCCCTGTCTGCCGCAACTAGAGAAAGCCTGTGTGCAGCAACGAAGACCCCACGCAGCCAAAAAGAAATAATTAATTTTAAAAAAAGAAAGAAAGAAAACTGATTATCTAAGTCTAAGAGATGCTACAAAATCTTTTAAATTAAAATTTTACCCTTCTTTCACTTGGCTCTTGGTCAATAAAGATGAGATGTTATTTGCTGCTCTATTCACAGCCAATGGATTATTATCACCAGCAATGTGATAACAGTTAGACCATTCTGTAGCCCCCTGAAAGACAAGAGTATATATGAAAACAGAAGTAGCCAACTGCAAAAAAAAAAAAACAAAACCATAATACGATTAAAGGTAAAATCATTTCAATCACTTGTCAATAAACAAGACAATCCAACCCAATCCAATAATCCAATGCTTTTCTAAAGTGGCAAAATACTGCATGCTGTCAACTTTGCTATTCCCCTTGCTTGAAATGCCCTCCTGTTCTGTTTGCTGAACTCTTACTCATCTCTCAAGGCCCAGCTCAAATGTCATGCCCTCTGTGACATCAAGCACAACTCTCCAAGCTGTCTCTCATTTGCCCCTCCAAAAGCACTCTGTACATGTATCTGCCACTGCACTTGCTCTCTTTTTAATTATTTCTATACCTGTCTGCGGCTCAAAACGTCTAGGAACTCCTTAAGGATAGGTCTGGTGTGTCACTCAGTCCCTCACCCAGCAGTGTCTGCCACACAGTAGGTATTACAGACTTTAAATACAAACATAGTTTAACCAAATCAAACTGACTAACCTATATCCTTTTGTGATTATGGAATTTTTATATAATCCAATAACCTGGAATATTTGAGAATTTAAAGTGTAATGTCTATTATATAGGCTTTTGAATGATAACCACCATATTCTTGAAAGGATTTTGTCACTTTTTTTTTTAAAATAAATTTCTTTATTTATATTTGGCTGTGTTGGGTCTTCGTTGCTGCACACGGGCTTTCTCTAGTTGCTGCGAGTGCTGGCTCCTCATTGCAGTGGCTTCTCTTGTTGTGGAGCATGGGCTCTAGGTGTGCGGGCTTCAGTAGTTGTGGCGCTCAGGCTCAGTAGTTGTGGCTTGCGGGCTCTAGAGTGCAGGCTCAGTAGCTGTGGTGCACGGGTTTAGTTGCTCCATGGCATGTGGGATCTTCCTGGACCAGGGCTCAAACGCATGTCCCCTGCATTGGCAGGCGGATTCTTAACCACTGCGCCACCAGGGAAACCCAGGATTTTGTAATTTTAAATCAAAAACATGTCAGCAGAACAGAAATACCGAGCTTTCCATATTAGTTGTGCAATGGGGTGACATACTACCCTAGGCCTGAACAATGTTCTATGCAGATTAACAGAAGGTTTCTGACATGAAAGCAGAGACAGTTCTGCCCTTGGTTTAGGGATGAGTAACAAACACCTCTTCCATGGTAAACAGTAATACCCCCATATCTATGGACACAGGGCTTCTTAGCTTTTTCTTTTGCCCAGACCCTTGAGGGTAATGGAGA
This sequence comes from Orcinus orca, assembly GCF_937001465.1. Lineage (NCBI taxonomy): Eukaryota > Metazoa > Chordata > Mammalia > Artiodactyla > Delphinidae > Orcinus > Orcinus orca. The sequence continues at coordinate 7,543,069 of NC_064568.1, forward strand.
AGGGTGATGTAGGGAGGATGATGTAGAGTTTGATGAAAACCTCTCTGGTGATTCTGATTGCCGAGTATTCATTTTTTCTTCTAAACCTATTTAGATTTTTGGGTTTTATAGTACTTCCAAGTTTTAAAGGCAGTATTATAAATCAAATACTTTATACTTTGGTGAACAAACTGTTTATATACCCTTTCAATTCCTTTCATAATTTCATTCATTTTGATCATATACCAACTTAGGTTTTTCCATATCGACATTCTCATGCCTACCCCTACATGGAAATGCCTCAAACATTTTCTTTTTATCTTTTTTTTTTTTTGGTGGGGCTGGGAGCTCCTCTGGTCTCTCTCTAGCTCTGTTGTATATTTCTTGACATGTAGTAACCTTCACTGCTACTCCAGACCATAGACACATCATGGTTTAATGCTAGAGAAGCACACTCTGCTTTGTTCCCAGAATTCTTTGTGGCAACAACTGAGTTTTCTCTGTGTGGCTCTTTAGCCAGAGTAAATTTCTCTAGCTGAGACTAGCAGAAAACAGCAGTCATCTAGATTACTATGATTTCCTTCTGGGATTCTAATTCCCAGATAGCCGATGTCATTTTCTAATTGCAGTCTGGATTATTTTTCCCTTTGTGGGTTGTTTTGGACTTGCTCATCTGTCCAGTTTCTGCTCAGTCACAGAATCTGTAGTATCTCCCTGCAGTTTGTTCCCATTGGCTTTACATATACTATACATAAAGCAATTTTTTACAAATTTAAATTTGTAATTTTTTACAAATTTAAATTTAATTTAATTTAAATTTAATTTTTTTTTTTTTTTTGCGGTACGCGGGCCTCTCACTGCCATGACCTCTCCCATAACGGAGCACAGGTTCCGGACGCGCAGGCCCCGCGGCCATGGCTCACGGGCCCAGCCGCTCCGCGGCATGTGGGATCCTCCCGGACCGGGGCACAAACCCGTGTCCCCTGCATCGGCAGGCGGACTCTCAACCACTGCGCCACCAGGGAAGCCCTAAATTTAAATTTAATTTAAATTTTTTACAAATTTAAGCAATTTTACTGGCGCCCTCTTCCAAATTATTTATTATAAAAGTTTAGGTAATATTGATTCAATAATACAGATTCAAGGAGACTCTCCTGTTAAATGTTCTCCAATTAGAAAATGCCTTTCTATTTCTTGCTTTGCTTTAGGCAGTTTTTGAGTCCTCTCAATGTCATGGTATTTTCTGAAAACTTTGTAACCTTGTTAAACTTCCTAACAAACCTAACTAATGGTCACAGGCTTCCCCATCTTACAAGAACCTAGGAGGATGAAGAAGCATAGTCTCACTTTATAGAGATGAAATGCCCTCCTCCAGTTCAAGCTTGTACCTTCAATTATCTTTTCTGTTCAAGTCTACCAGTTTGTCTGTTACAGAAATGGGACTCACCAGTTTGTAATTCTCAGCCTCCTCTGTAATCCAGTGACTAAACATGACTTATAACCTAAATCTAGTCCTTGGCTATTTGTAATAAGTGGCTACATCCTTATCACAAAAGTTCCAGCTTTACTAGTGTAATTCCCTCAAAACTCTTGGGTCCATGGATCTAACCTTGGTGATTTCATTATGTCTATTTACCCATGAGTTCTAGAACATTCTGGATGTATCACTTCCTTATCTAAAAGCTAAAGAAGGGCTCCCCTGGTGGCGCAGTAGTTAAGAATATGCCTGCCAATGCAGGGGACCCAAGTTTGAGCCCTGGCCTGGGAAGATCCTACATGCCATGGAGCACCTAAGGCTGTGCACCACAACTACTGAGTCTGTGCTCTAGAGCCCGCAAACCACAACTACTGAAGCCCATGTACCTAGAGCCCATGCTCCGCAACAAGGGAAGCCACCACGATAAGAAGCCCGCACACCGCAACAAAGAATAGCCCCCACTGGCCGCAACTAGAGAAAGCCCATGCACCGCAACAAAGACCCAATGCAGACAAAAATAAAATTTAAAAAATAATAAATAAATAAATAAAAGCTAAAGAAAAGTTATTACCTCAATTGATATTGCCCCTGTTCCACACATCGGATCAACTATTATATCAGTAGGCTGAGGAGCACAGAGCCTAGAGAAGAAAACAGCCTATGTGAACAGACAAGACTTCCACAAAGACTATTCCTAAAGCTGTAAGATCAAAGGCCTGTTATGCTAGCATGAAGAAACAATTGATATTTATTTTTAAAATCAATTTGTAATTACATGTTGACTCTATATCCTAGCACTTACAAAAACATTACATATAACTAAAAGTCCCCTTTGACTAACTACCATCCAAAATCCCATTTCACTTCCAAATGGAAATAGCTTCTAGATCTGTTAATATATGTGTGTATATGCTTTTAGAAAACACACGTTATTTTGTATATAGACCTGTGTTGTTACATTTAAAACAACTCAAATGTGTGAAGTAGAATATATATCAATATAAGTTTACTGGAAATTATTCATTCAGTATTCCTTTCCTAATTAATTCAATTTGAAAGATAATAACATTGCTATAAAATAACTGCTTTACTTTGAGCACCTAGTATTTGCCAGGCATGGATTTAAGCTCTTTGCATGCATTATCTCTTTTAGTCCTTTTAACCATCTTGTGAGATAGGTTACTATTATTATTCTCATTTACAGATAAGCTGATGCAAACCTGTCCATGGACACAAAGCTAGTAGGTGACAGAGTCAGGATTAGAGGAATTACTGTTAGTGGCTTAAATGTTACCTCTTCTATGAAGCATCCCCTCCTCAGACAGGCGACAAGGTTTCTCTTTCCTCCTTTTGTCCTGCTATTCTTTCCACATTCTATTATGGTTCTCCCTTACAAAACTGAGATTCCTGGGGACTAACTCTGGATTCTTATTGTAATACCTGCCCAGCTCTACTTCTCCATTCCTGCCCCTCAACACACGGCAACAGAATCCTTGGCAACCCTCTTGGTAGTAAGCAACCCCGTACTCCTAGCCACTGCTGCTGCGTCTGGGTGAACACATGACTGAAACTATGTCAACCAGATTCTCTCTTCTAAGACGTGGGAACAAAGAGCTAGAAGACCTAGGCAGTATGGGGCTGGCTGGTTATTTAAAATTGGAAATACATAAATTTAGATGATGGGCAGCCATTTGCACAGATGAGCAAAACAAGAACCTGTAGGCTCCCAGGGTAGATAAAAGTGACTGTCTAGGTTTCTGGTGGTTTTCTAAGACCTGGTTCCTACCCTTCTTAAGATATGGCTTTTAGTTTTTCTGTGGATTTCCCAAGACTTCTCAGTATCTTGCCAGTAATTCCCCCTCCCACACAATCATCACTTTTTTTTAATCTTAAACTAGCTTACTTAGGTTTCTAACAGTTGCACCCAAAATAACTCTCCATATCCCTGGCTCCCACCATAATGCCTGGCAGTAGATAATAATTGTTTGTTAAATGAATGAAGACTAGGAGCTCTTCCTTAATCAAACGGGTGCAGTTTTCTATTGTTGTCATTGAATTGACAGGTTCCAATTGTATTGAACTAGGACTCCATGGATGAGCAGGGTAAAAGAGGAAGCAAAGATTGGAGGAGTAAGAAATACAATTAACTACCAGGCTATGCCAGGCACCGTATGTAACAGGTATTTTTCATCTGTTTTTGCAATTTACTCCTCACTAATAATCCTTTAAGTCTAATATCAAACCCATTTTGCAGTCTGGCAAACAGAAACTTAGAGAAAACAACTCGTCCTAGTGGTAGAAAGAAACACCCAATCAAAGGGAAAAGGGCAAAGGAGAAAGAAAGTTATATCTTGCTCTTGGAAAAGTGGAAAATTTTCCATGTGAGTATAAAATTTTAAAATATAAGTAAAAGCTCTCTGTGTTCACTTATACATTATACACATTAAAAAAATCTCTGCTTTCATCTGCTTCACTGCATAGAAATGAAACAAAGCAAAATTTGTTCTATTTCCCAACACGCAGTATATCCTTTCTAAACAGAAACGTGATAACCACGTTCAAGAGGCAGATGAAAACTACTGTTCTCATTTTAAAATCAAGAAAATTGAGATAGTAATTAAGTGATATTTTCAGGATCTCAAGGAATCAACATTGGATACAAAGAAAGAGCTTTAGCTTTTTATCCTGTTCCTTAACTACTAGATTCTAACACAGTACCTCACAAAAAATTAAATTTTGAAGGGAAAATTCAAACCAAGTTGTCACTTTCATCTACATGGCAAACCCATTCTCTTACCTGAGCATCCCATAGGCAAGAGTAGATCTAAGAGTTGTGGGTCCAAAATGTGTGATATTTCTTCGGTGGAGACTCTCTTCTGTCAATGCAATGCCCACAACAATTTCATTATCATGGATATTCAAAAGAACCTATAAAATAATAAAATAGTTTTAGGGTTATTCGAACTGTACTTATCACTAAGATTTTAAAATTTGAGGCTTTATTAATTTTTGTTACTTTATTACTGAGGTATACTTTGCATACAGTAAAATGCACAAATCTTAAGTGTGAAGCGCAGTAATTTTTACATATAAATGCTGTGTAACCATCATATAAACATATATATAGTTTTTCTTGCCCTCTGTCAATACCCACCACAAATTATCATTAATCTGACCACTACCGTGATAAACTCTTCTGTCTTTTTTTGAGCTTCATATAAATGAAATAATTTAAGAATACTGTATTTAAAATTTTTTTAATCTATTTTATTCTCCTTTTAATTCACCGTATTCACAAGTTAGCTATAACCAGATTCCCCCCGAATTTTTATAAGAGAAACACATTTTGAAGGTTTCCAGGTTTTTAATATGCATTTTTAAAATTTTTAACTTTTTTGGAAAAAATTCCAAACATCCAGAAATGCTGGCACAACACTGGCACAACGAACTCTTAAGTATGCTCTTCATTTAGATTAACCAACTGTTAACGATGGGCCACATTTGCTTTAAAACCTATTATTTTTTTAGTATTTTTTAAAACTTGACTCAAGTAATGTCTGTGAAAGAATGTTTCTTTTTGGTCTTAGTTATAGTTTTTCTAACACACAGTTAAATATATACTATTCAAACAAAAATAAAAGTTGAAATAAAATATGTTCTGCAATCTTCCACCTAAAATTTCCTCATCATGATCTTAACAGCAGCAGCTAACACTTACCTAGCTATATGCAAACCACTGTTCTACACACTTTATATTTGTTACCTCATTTCATAGCCACACCCTCTGAGCTAGGTATTATTATCCTCCTTTTATAGATAAGGAAATCAAGGCACAAAGAGGTCGGTTTACTTGCCCAAAGTTATGCAGCTTGTAAACTGAGATTTAAATCCATGTAGTATGGCTCCAGAGTCTGTACTCTGAGCTCCCATGCTAACTTCTGGACATCACTGTTCTAGTTAGCCTATTCATTCTCATAACAGCTGTTACAAGAAAAAAAAGAATGGGGACTTGTTCTTCTGATTTGATATGCAAAAACAAAAGTTACAGAGAGAACAGGCAACTTGCCCCAGATTCAAGTGTCCCAAAAGCAACAGTAAATGACTCCTTGGTGAAAACGTCAGCTGCTAGGGGCCTTTTAAGCTGTCAGAGATGGAAAGACTTGTTAGTATGGCTCACATGTGAATCACCCTTATAGTAGAAGATTGAGACCAAGGAGGGTAAGCATGCTAAAAAGAGGTATCTGGATTTGGGAATCTAGCAGAATTTAAGAAAAAGGACAGCTGGCTCTAGCATGAGTATTAGCAATGATGTCCTGATTTTAGAAGGTCAAGGTTTGTTTTAAAAATGTATTCCACTTCAGAAGCAAAGTCTGAAACCAAGACACACAAAACAAAATAGTTGTTTTAATTCTTTTGAATTTTATAATCTGAAAGTCCGCATAATGTTGTAAAAAGCACTAGATTAGAAATTAGAAAATTCAAGTCTTAATAGCTCCCATCTATTAAGCATGTAGTATAGACCAGGTATCACACCAGATACTTAAAATGTATAATCTCATTTAACCTTCAGGACACACAGGTATAAACTATTATTGGCTCCATTTGAAACAGAGGCTCAGAGAGAATAACTTGTCCAAAGTTACACAGTTAGGGAGTCAAAAGTTGGATCTAGCTCTGTCTCAATAGCCCATGCTCTTGTTAATGATACCCTACAGTTCCTTTGTGACATCTTTGGTTCTGGTATCAGGGTGATGGTGGCCTCACAGAATGAGTTTGGGAGTGTTCCTCCCTCTGCTATATTTTGGAAGAGTTTGAGAAGGATAAGTGTTAGCTCTTCTCTAAACGTTTGATAGAATTCGCCTGTGAAGCCATCTGGTCCTGGGCTTTTGTTTGTTGGAAGATTTTTAATCACAGTTTCAATTTCAGTGCTTGTGATTGGTCTGTTCATATTTTCTATTTCTTCCTGGTTCAGTCTCGGAAGGTTGTGCATTTCTAAGAATTTGTCCATTTCTTCCACGTTGTCCATTTTATTGGCATATAGTTGCTTGTAGTAATCTCTCATGATGCTTTGTATCTCTTTAGTGTCAGTTGTTACTTCTCCTTTTTCATTTCTAATTCTATTGATTTGAGTCTTCTTTTTTTCTTGATGAGTCTGGCTAATGGTTTCTCAATTTTGTTCATCTTCTCAAAGAACCAGCTTTTAGTTTTACTGATCTTTGCTATAGTTTCCTTCATTTCTTTTTCATTTATTTCTGATCTGATCTTTATGATTTATTTCCTTCTGCTAACTTTGGGGGTTTTTTTGTACTTCTTTCTCTAATTGCTTTAGATGTAAGGTTAGGTTGTTTATTTGAGATGTTTCTTGTTTCTTAAGTAGGATTGTATTGCTATAAACTTCCCTCTTAGAACTGCTTTTGCTGCATCCCATAGGTTTTGAGTCGTTGTGTAGACATTTTTCCAAAGATATACAGATTGCCAACAAACACATGAAAGGATGCTCAACATCATTAATCATTAGAGAAATGCAAATCAAAAACTACAATGAGATATCATCTCACACCGGTCAGAATGGCCATCATCAAAAAATCTACAAACAATAAATGCTGGAGAGGGTGTGGAGAAAAGGGAACCCTCTTGCACTGTTGGTGGGAATGTAAACTGATACAGCCACTATGGAGAACAGTATGGAGGTTGCTTAAAAAACTACAAATAGAACTACCATACGACCCAGCAATCCCACTACTGGGCATATACCCTGAGAAAACCATAATTCAAAAAGAGTCATGTACCACAACGTTCACTACAGCTCTATTTACAATAGCCAGGACATGGACGCAACCTAAGTGTCCACCGACAGATGAATGGATAAAGAAGATGTGGCACATATATACAATGGAATATTACTCAGCCATAAAAAAGAAACGAAATTGAGTTATTTGTAGTGAGGTGGATGGACCTAGAGTCTATCATACAGAGTGAAGTAAGTCAGAAAGAGAAAAACAAATACTGTATGCTAACACATATATATAGAATCTAAGAAAAAAATGGTCATGAAGAACCTAGGGGCAAGACAGGAATAAAGACGCAGACCTACTAGAGAATGGACTTGAAGATATGGGAAGGGGGAAGGGTAAGCTGGGACAAAGTGAGAGAGTGGCATGGACATATATACACTACCAAATGTAAAATAGATAGCTAGTGGGAAACCGCCACATAGCACAGGGAGATCAGCTCGGTGCTTTGTGACCACCTAGAGGGGTGGGGTAGGAAGGGTGGGAGGGAGGGAGACGCAAGAGGGAAGAGATATGGGGATATATGTATATGTATAACTGATTCATTTTGTTATAAAGCAGAAACTAACACACCATTGTTAAGCAATTATACTCCAATAAAGATGTTAAAAAAAAAAAGATACCCTATTAGCTTTGTGGCCTCAGTTTAATTTGTCCATAAGATTGGGTTAGTCTTGAAAATTCTACACATTTATGAGAGCCTTCTTGAATCCTCACAGTAAGAGCCTGCACTTACCTCCACATCAAAGTTGGTCATGTCAGCCTTCCACTTAAAATAATCTTGAACAGCACCCCCAAAATCTCTTGCCGCCTCATTTGAGGAAAAGCAATGTTTCTCTCCTGCCCTGTTGCATGTGACTCTAAACTTCAGCACTTCAGGATCAGTTTCTTCTTTTGAGCTTTCCTCAGTCTCATCTTTGCAAGATGTCAAATCATCACCTACTAATGTTGATATCTCTTCTTTGATGGCTGCATTTTCATAATAGTCTAAGATCTGTGAATCTAAGACATTGTTAGTGAACTCTTTTTTGACATCTCTCTCATCTGTTTTGTCTCCTCGTCCACTTTCAATCTTCTCTTTACTTGAATTCTGATTTATCTTTTTGTGCTTTGTTTTTTTTTTCTTGAAACATGTGTTAATTTTCCATATTTTTAAAGGGTCTGACCATGGAAGCTTCCCAGCCAAGTCCTCAAAATCCTTTAGAACTTCTTCCTATAAAAGAGAGAATGAAATCCATTCATTTCATTCATTTCTCACCACTTTAATTGAACAAATAAACCCCTACTTTGCCTACAGACTATGTTAATTGTTATGTTGGGGGTGGCAGGAGTACAGGACAAAAGAGTAAATAATATAATGTCTGCAATTGAGGAAATTAAAGTCTCACTGAAAATTAAGATTTACACAAATTAAGGCTACGACAGAATAATACAAGACAGAATGGTAGATCAGAGGCTGGGATTCAAGATTAAAATGTAAGCAAATAAGGAACTATTAACAGTGGTTACCTCCAGCGAGTGGAAATGAGGAGATGAAAGACAGGGGAGGGAGGGCAGCTTACCTCTCACTGACTTCCTTTTGAATTTTGTGCTGTGTATACAAATTAACTATTTTTGAAAAGAAAAAACCCAAAGCTTAAGCAGTTAAAAATGTATCTATCCAATTTCTAAATAGTATCTATAGTCATCTTTTAGAAAAGTAAATCTGATCATGCTTAAAGCCCCTCAACAGCCTCCCATTACACCCCCCAAAATTTAACTTCCTTAAAAAGCCCAAACAACCCGACTCTTGCCTGTGTCTCTTACATCACTTCAGGATCATTCTCTCCCTAGCTTCGTACCTCTGCTTGGAAGGTATTTGCTTCATATGGCCTCTCTGCATTGCTGGTTCTCTTCTCATTATTTAACAGCAATTTAAAAGGCACATCCTTTGAGAGACCTGCTCTACTTAAAGTAATCCTCTCAAGTCATTCTTTTCTCATTTTATTTTCTTTAGAGAACTTAACATTATCTAAAGTTATTAGGTTTAGGCTCCTCCCAGAAGGTAAGCACAGGGTGGAAAGACCTTGGCTGTCTTGACCATTGCTATAAACCACACATTAGAGCAGTGTCTGGTGTAAAAAAGGTGCTCAGTAAACAGCTAATGGATATGTGGTAAAATGTTAAAATGGGTGGTACAGAGCCGTGCTATCCAATTCAACAGCCACTAGTCACATACAGCTACTGAAATATTTTAAATGATTTAAAATTAAAAATTCAGTTTCTCAGTCATATTAGCTACACTTCACATGGCTATCATGCTGGACAGCATAAACATACAACATTTCCATCAGAAGTTCTGGTGCAGAGCACTGGCACAGACAGTATATGTTACTGAAGATCAAAGTAGAAAGAAATCAGTGCTGACTGATGGAGCTGAGACTTGAATTGGAAATGAGTGAAGGCTCTAATACTACTTGAAACCTGATGAAATAATGGTAATTTCAGGTTGGGCAAATTCAATTTTATTTACAAATAATTTCCATATAAAGGGCATCTATAGGACTTGTAGGTTTAACATGGTGGGATAACACTGGTACAGCCCCTTTCTTTCTTCAGAAACCACTCTAAAAGAAAAGAACAACAGAAATACCAACTCTATCCTAATAGAATCTACATGATATCTGTAACCTAGAAACAGAACATAAGAATTCTAACATAAGAATTCCCAGGTTCAGTGAAGGTAAAGCAGAGGTGCAGAAAGACAACAGAGGGAGAATGACTACAGATCTCAGACAAAGGGGAGAGCAGTCTGCAGAGCAGTAGGAAATAAACTCTTCTCTGGAACAGCAGGGAACAAGTACATGCACTGAGAGGGAGCGTCCCTGGATCTCGTTTGTACCCAGAAGCAGCAGAGGAGAGAATTGGAGGCTGAACAAGGAATCTCACAGACATGCTCTATTTGCTGGAAACAGAGTAGAGATGGGGAGAGATACTCTACATTGTGAATAACCCTAAAGCTGCTGAATGCTTCCAGCTAGGGAGAAGTAATGGTTAAAAGAACTCATTAAGTGGTATGGAAATTACACCTCAATAAAGCTATTTAAAAAAAAAGGAAGAGAACTCATTCACCACAACCTTTTGTCAAAAGGAACTTCACAGTGAACCAGAGGGATTTCTTGCTAGCTTGGAACAGTTCCTGAACCTCCTATAAACAGTAGGCCCAAGAGGAACTACCTCATTCAAAGATGAGCAATTATCAAAAGTTATCAGCACCAGACTTACATGAACGGAAAAAAGAAGAAAAGGGACAGAAAAACAGTGGACTAAATCCAGTGACCAGAAAGACACTGCCACAGAGCAGCTGAAAACCGTGGTCAAATATGTTGACATGACATCAAAAAATGTAATAAGGAGATACTTTTGTAAAATAAGAGCTCAAAGCAGACATATAAAAGCAGGAAAAAGATGAGGGGAGCCGCCAGAAGGAGATGAAACAGGATCTTGTAGAGTTCAAAGAAAAGTGGAATAAAAAAACAAACCACTGCAAAAATGAAGACCATATTGAAAGCACCACATATAAAAGCCACCGCTGAAAACACAGTAAGGGATGTGAAGAAAAGTAAAGCAAATACAATAAAAATGAGCAAAAATTTTAAAATGGATTAGAGAGAACATGATAAAACATCAAAGACAGTCAAAGAGATCCTGCTGTATGTATAACTGGTTTATCCCTGATGGAGGGATTTAAAATAAAGGAAACATACTAAAAAAATAATTCAAGAAAACTTTCAAGAAACATAAATGGAAGTGAATTTCTCTACAGACTGACATGTCTTAACTGGAATTAGCAACAAGGAGATGTACCCTGGTGAACTTCAAAATTGAAAAAAAAAAATCATCTGGGCATCAAGCAAAAATAACAAGAAAGCAACAAATAAGGAGGAAAAATAACAGGATGACTTCAGAATTCTCCATGGCAACATTTCATGCTAGAAGAGAACAAACATTGTCTATGATATTCTTAAGGAAGGAAAGCGTGACTCCAAATTTTAAACCCAAACTATTAATCAAATAGAAAGGTGAAAGACAAACATTTGTGAACTCATGCCAGTCAAGAGATAAAAACTGTAACAAAAGGACAGGTAGTATGTCTATAATCAATTTAACTATAGGACTAAAATGAAAACAAATACAGGGATTATGACTGCAAAACAGAATGTAAATGTTACAAAGTGGCCTGTCCTTAGAGGGGAAAGGGAACAGAAGATGGGAAGTAATTTAAGCACACTGATATCCTCTTCTCTCATACCCCAAGGTCAAAGGATAGAAATTAATGCTTAGCAGAGAAAGTGCAAAACACAGGCAGTTTGGTGCTTCCAGAATATAATCTCAGTGACTTTTCATGCAGCATTAAAGCTTTTCGGGTTTCATCCACTCTTTAAAAAAAAAAATAAATAAAGATGATTTTTTAAAAAGTATATTTAAAGGATTTAAAGGCATGTGGTTCAACACTAAGAAAAATTATAAAACTGGAAGGTGAAAGGGAAGGAAGAGAGATGTGGGAAATATGCCAATTTCATCACTGCTCTTAGTAGGGATTCAAAAATACTGTGTAAGCAGTAGATTAAGTTGTATTTATAAAGGTAATAGCTAGAGAGCAAATACAAGCCTTCCAAATATTTTAAAACACGTGCACGGGGAAAAAGCAAAGAAAACACGTAACATAAATTTTTAAAAAGAAAGAAAAAGAAAGCAGAAGGCATGTAGCATAAATGTGACTGAACCAAGACCAAACATTTCTGTCGTGTCAATAAACATCAATGGGATATACTTATTAAACAGAAAAATGACCCTCAGACTGAATATGTACAAGGGTGTATATAGGATGTTCATTGCACTACTGTAATAGCAAGACTGTGAAAAATCCTAATGTCCTAAAATGGGACCGATTAAATTGTGATACAGTCAAATCCAACAATGATATTGCCATCATCTCCAAGAAAAATGAGAAAAAGCACAGCACAGGACAGTATGTATGTCATACTTCCATTTGTGTAAATATGTAAATAAAATACACATATTCATAAAATATCTCTAGAAGGATATCTCAGAAATTGGTAATAGTTGTTGCCTCCAAGGAGGGAAACACGTGGTATGAAAACAGGGGAATACTTTTCACTGTATATCTTTTCAGTCTTTACAGTTTTGCTCTAAGAACATGTATAAACTAGCTTAAAAAAATTTTAATCACAGATGTTAGCCTTTTTTTAAATCAGTTAATAAAAAGGCTAATAAAATTCATGATATCATCTGAATATTTAAAAATAAGAGAACCCATTAGAATGCTTAAACTAACAGGCTTTTATAAGCCATGAGAAAGTATAATGCAACAAAGAAAAACTGATGGTCAACAGAATGAAAACTAGAAGCGAATGTTTAAAAACAAGGTTTTATTGGGGGCATGTTCCAAATTAAGTCCACAAAGTGGAGGGCTTAACAATTTCTCATGGTTATACACAAGAGAAGTTGCCCTTGCAGAGATCTGAAAATCTACCTCAGGGCTTCCCTGGTGGCGCAGCAGTTAAGAATCTACCTGCCAATGCAGGGGACACAGGTTCATGCCCTGGTCTGGGCAGATCCCACATGCCGTGGAGCAACTAAGCCCATGTGCCACAACTTCTGAGCCTGAGTGCCATAACTACTGAAGCCCATGCACCTAGAGCCCGTGCTCCACAACAAGAAAAGCCACCGCAATGAGAAGCCCGCGCACCGCAACGAAGAGTAGCCCCCGCTCGCCGCAACTAGAGAAAGCCCGTGTCCAACAACAAAGACCCAATGCAGCCAAAAGTAAAATAAATAAATTAATTAAAAAAAAAAATAAAAGGTGAAATTATTTTTTAAAAAAAGAAAAAAAAATGAAAGAAAATCTGCCTTAATCCCTGCTGCTCTTCTTCTGGGACTTCCACCAGTAATATCTTTTGCAGTTACTTACAAGGCAACTCTGAATACCTGGCTCATATAGAACCATTCCATAATAACAAATTCACCTCCAAAAATACTCAAAATAATACAAATTCTAAGATGACAAAAACATAGTAATTGAAGAAAATATTAATAACACCCTAGTAGGTTAGAGGCAAGAATTTAAGATGGACACTTATAGTTTTAAAAAATATGTTAACATTTATTCATGTATAGAATTGACTATCACAATTTTGAAATACTTAAGAGCAAAAACTGTCAGTACCCTGCCTGCTATTCACTAGTTTTATAGATATGATATGGTTGGCAATGCCTATCAGAAGGCTGAAGGGTTATAAAACTAGTGTTAGAAGTTACATTTTTAGTTAATAAAATTATCATCTATTTTGAGTCTCAGTTCTTTTAGGTCTGTTTTTTTCTAGGTTGGGGGTTCATATCAGTTTAGTTTTTGAAATCAACCTGTTGTCAATAAGTAAAAATTAGAGAATTAGGCAGCACATCACAACTTTAAAAAAGATTATTTCTAATATAGGCAATAAAACTGAAAGAAAAAAGTTTTGAAGCATTTGACTCTGGAAACCAGACCAAAAAGCAATCTGGAAAAATACCAAAGACTCACTGTGATCTATTTTCAGCGTTCAGCTTAGGCAGCGTCTCAATATTTAGGAATCAGATGCTAAATACAAGTTGGGGACAAAGCTGTTATCCTAACAACTGAAGGAGTATTTAGATATTACTTTGGCTTTATTTCAAAAAACAAGCTAGAGAAGAAAGCAGGGCAAAAGGAGCATGGTGAGAGAAAGTGTTATTTGTAGATGACACAAACTGTCACCTACTCTGGTTCACAGCCTAGAAGCAATTCTATTTTGAAACCATATACATCAGCAAAGCTCATCTAAGGTGTCCATCTTTTGTAAGAAAGTCAAACAATTTGTTCTATTTCTTATAAGTTTTTCAATATTGATATTTATTTCTTTGTTGTTATTCTTTCATCTTTTTAGAAAATGGAATACAATTAACATATAATATTATTTTAGTCTCAGGTGTACACATAATGATTCAGTATTTGTTTACATTGCAAAATGATCACCACAATCTAGTTAACATCTGTCACCATACCGTTAAAATTTTTTTTCTTGTGACGAGAACTTTTAAGACCTACTATCTTAGCAATTTGCAAATGTGCAATACAGTATTAATTACAGTCACCATACTGTACATTATAGCCCCAGGACTTACTTATAACTGGAAATCTGTACCTGTTGACTCCCTTCATCCATTCCCCACCCCCTGCAATAATGATTTTTAAAAGCAACTTTTGCGATGGACTATCAATAAATCTCTGGATTTTACTGTAAAAGTCTCCCAGTATTCTATATTATAAAAGCAGCAGTAATGCTAAACGATACACAGAATGTGAAAAGTGGAAATAATCTCTTTGGGAAGACGGCTGAAAATCAGCTACTGCGTTTGGGATAGCTCACCTTTGTTTCTTTGAACTGGTAATCCTTAAACTCCTGAACAACCACAAATAAGTTATCAACTGATCTCAGACAGTGAACCTGGGGAGGGAAAAAAATGTTAGAAACAAATTTCTCCAAAAACTTTTGAAGTGCATAAACTATCAGCATTTAAATATAAAAATCAGGTACAAAGATTTTAAAGCAGCTAATACCTATAATTTGTATTTAAAATTTTTCCCAGCTTCTGTTCCTCTACAGAAAAGGAAAAGAGACAGATGGCAGGATAGAAGCTTGAAGTGTTATGTGGGCAACATGGGTTTTGGGGGGAAGGGAGAGAGGAAGACAGTGAAGTGGGGCTTTATACTGCCCTCATGGCTCTCTGGGGTACTGTATAGGTAGGGTTTGAGCTCCAGCTCTGTGATTATTAGCTAAGCAACCCTGTGCAAATTACTTACTCCTAAGCTCAATTTTAGGAATAAAATTAATTAATCCTTAATTAATGAGGATAATGGTAGGGCCTATCTTTACAAAGCTGCTGAGTTGTTATCTAAAACACTGGATGAAAAATACTTGCTTACCAATTCATCCCACAGATATGTAGTGGGTGTCTACTATATGCCAGATACTAAGAGCTTGGGAGATATTGACCAAAAAAAAGAAAAAAAACAAACAAACAGGCAACAATCCCTGCCCTCATGTTGCTTATGTAGTAATGAGATACAGCTTAGCTTTTACTTTAGTGGGATGGCAGTTTTGCTGACCTTCACTTCTCACCTTCAGTGATTCCTAATTACTTTTGAGCAAGAATAAATTTGACACAGATAAAAAGAAAAATCTCTCCCTTTATGCTTCACCACTGAAGTCTAAACTTCAGCTAGATGCTGAAGTAAATAAATTCTAAGAGGCGTAGCAGATACTAAGAATTTCTTCATAAGTCTCACAGGATCCTTTCTGGTGAATTCATCCTCAGGAAATACTAGGATCACTTCTAAAAAATAAAGCAAACCTAGTAGTCACACTTACAAATCAGTACCCAATGGAAAATGCAGTAATACTTTAAAATTACCTGATTTGGGGCAGAGCAAAGAAAAGAAAAGCAATAAGGATTCCAGAGAGGTCTGTAAACTAGAAAGTAACCATAAAATGATATATTTAGAAACCTATTTTAAACATTGCTTCATTCAAACCTGAGCCAGACTTTCCACTGAAATGTCAAAATATATCTTGCCCCGGTCTTTGCTGATTTTGCACGGTGACCCCAATTTCTCTCTCACTTCATCTGCAGCTGTTTGCTCAAAACCAGTAGGCACAGTGGCTCCAATAGTGACTTGGAGATGTTCAGACTCACTTCTGAGGCCACTTTCTGTCACTTGTATAGACCTCTGGTTCTCATGAAGGTTCACATCCAGGAGCTGGTTAGTGGCTTCTTGAACATCAGACATATTGGCAGTGCTTCCAAGGTCCTGAATATAGTCCCTTTAAAAGTAGTACAGAAAAGAAAAAGAAATAATGCCTAAACGTTATCACCTCTTATTTCAACTATAACTAAAAACATCTGCTTTGGAGGTCTGGCAGAACAATGCAACACAACGGAATCAGTATTCACCAAAGATAAAAGGACTGAATAACATGGGTACAAAGTAGAGGATATAAAATATTATTAAACAAGCAATACAGGTACTGTGGAAGAAAAGGAGACAGACAAGAGTATTTCCACAGCATGCAATGTTTGGTTTGGGATCACCTATCTTGATGATAGCCATCGCATAACTACAACAGTTAATCCCAAAACAGAAGTTGCTACAACACATTCAAAAATATTTCTACATCTAGTCCTTTTTCAGCTAGCAGTTAAGAACATGGGGCTTTGGAATTTCAGACCTGGGTCTGAATTCTTGCCCTCACCATTCAGAGGCTGAATGACCTAAAACAAGTTTATTCTCCATTGCCTCAACTTCCTTATCTGCCAAATGGGAACTGAATAATGCCTCTCTCTTAGAGTTGTTGTAAGACTTCAGTGGGAATAGCATACTGCCAGGCCCATGATTAAAACTTGCTAATTAAGGATATCTATCTTCCTCCTTGAAATGGACAGTGATTCATGCATTAAAAAATGATCAACTGAGCACCTACTATCTAGTGACTACAAATATTTGAATGCCTAGGACAGGATAGGCTCTGGGATGCTTGGATGGGCATCAAGAGAGACCTGTGAACTATTTAAACCAGTAAGCCAAATTTCCTTTATCTGAGCTTTTGGTAGGGTGGGGGGCGGGGTGGAGTAGGAGGGACTAAAGAGCTGGGTGGGAGGTGGAGATCAATAGTTCTCGGCAGATTTTCAAAGTTTCGTGAGCCAAAACAAGTAGGCCCAGAGTACCTACACAGTTCTTGTTCTGTACCCGGGACAGGCGACAGTGTCTAACACAAATGTCAGTTCCTGCCATTAAGGAGCTCACAATCACTGTGATAACGACCTCCATCTGCTAAATAAGGCAGCTGAAGCCCACGAAAGGACGTATCCTACCACGGTCAGAGAGCCAACCAATGGCGCAGGCTAGAATGAAACCCACGTCTCCCGACTCCCACCCCCAGGGCCCTAATCACAGGATCCTGGGGAGCAGGTGAAGCCCAGGGAAAGGTAGCGAGAAGGGCTCCACCGTGGATCGTGCTGAAGTGTACCCAGTCTCCGGCCCGGGTCGCAAGACGAAGGCCGCCCTTCCCTGCCGAGGGTCAGCAGCGCCCCAACGGGCCACTCCCACCCGCCGCCCGGTTACCGGTCGCCAATGAACACCCTTCCGGCTCCCGGTGCCGCCGAGGCCAGCGCGCCCAGGTCACCGCGCCGGAAGTCGCCTCGGTGCCCCGGAAACGGAAATCTGGTGGCGCGGTCACAGGGGCTCCGCGCTAGGGGCGGGCGCCGGTGCGAGGTCGCTGAGGAAAGGGCGTGTGTGTAAAGGTCTGTGCGCGGTGGCGTGCAGTACGTGGTGGTTGGTTTCTGCGTTTGCGGACAGGCGCCTCAGCAAGCTGAACCGGGGAGGCCGCGGGCTTCGTCGCCAGACGTCCTTGTAGCTAACTTTAGAGAGCGCTTAGCGGCGCTGGCACTGAGTAAGCGCTTCACACGCGTCATTTAATTTGTTCCAATAATTCTCAAGTGGCAGGGGCCACCCCTCTTAAAGCCGGGGAAACAGTCTCACAGAGGTTAAGTATCTTGCCCAAAACGTCCCCCACAGCACTTTAGAGGCAGAACTGGGATTTGAACTTGGGTGCTGTGACTCCAGAATGCTTGCTCTTAGCGTCTGAGCCAGTATTGCTCAAACTAGTCCCTGAGTTGTACATTGCCTTCATTATTTTTGCCCAATTGTACTGTTGTTTACTTAACACTTTTCTTTAAATTTATAGTTTCAACAAGTTATTTTAGAAGGAGATTTTACAATTCAACAAAAAGTAATTCATTTAAAAATGGGCAAAGGCCATTTGGAATATTTCTCCAGAGAAGACACGCATATGGTCAACAGTCACGTGGAAGGATGATCAAGGTTACTAGTCATTAGGGAAATGCAAATTAAAACCGCAGTGAAATACCTATTTGAGTGGCTAAAAGTTTTAAAAAGTGGACATGCCAAGTTTCAGTAAGGGTGTGGAGCAATGGAACACTTGGGCTTTGCTGGTGGGAATGCAAAATGGTACAGCCACTGTTGAAAACAGTTTGTCCTTTCCTCATAAAGTTAAACAGAATTACCTTATGATCCAGCATTTCTACTGGTAGCTATATACCCAAGAGAACTGAAAACAGATGTTCAAACAAAAACTTTTACATGAATGTGCTTAGCAGCATTATTTATAAGAGCCAAAAAGTGGAAACAACCAGAATATCCCTCAGCTGATGAATAGGTAAACAAAAGTGGTGTATCCACACAATGCAGTATTATTCAGTCATTAAGAAAAGGAATGAAGTACTGAAACATGCTACAACATGGATGAACGTTGAAAACATGCAAAGTGAAAAAAAACAACAACAGTCCCCAAAGACCACATATTCCATTTGTATGAAATGTCTAGAATAGGCGAATATATACAGACAGAAAGATTAGTGGTTGTTTAGGGCTGGGGGGAATGAGGAGATTGGGGAGTGATAGCTAAAGGGTATGGGGTTTCTTTTTGGGGTGTTGAGAATGTTCTGGAAGTAGTGATGGTTGCACAACATTGTGACTATTACTAAGAAACACTGAATTGTACAGTTTAAAATATTTAAATTGGTGAAGTTTGTCTTAAAGGAAACTTTGGTGTCATGGGAAACTCTTCTGCAGTTTCCTCACATGCAAAATGCTACTTCTCTCATAAGAGTTCTTGCAAGCTTTAAATGAGATTAACGTGTTACATAATTAAAATAAATCGTGCCATTAAAAAAAATACAGTGGAAACAAAGTTATTAAATGCTGGCCAGATAGTGTTCCCTATAAAAGGTTCTAAATGTGAGGCCCATTTGCTTTTTAAAAGGATAAATTATCAAGTATTAGAGACAAAATTGCATTAAATGAGACCTTCTTGACATAATGAGAGGGATTAAAATATTGAAAAGATTCTTTCCACTTGATTCAGTGTTATTTAATGCATACCTTTATACTATTTAAATTGTCTCTCATAAACAGGTCACACACGTGGGGAAACATTACCCTAAGACAGTAACTACCTGTAATGTTAGGTCTGTCGTTGAAGCAACAGAATTTTTTTTTTATAAATTTAGTTAGTTAGTTAGTTATGGCTGCGTTGGGTCTTCGTTGATGCATGCGGGCTTTCTCTAGTTGCGGCGAGCGGGGGACTGCTCTTCATTGCGGTGCGTGGGCTTCTCATTGCAGTGGCTTCTCTTGTTGCGGAGTGCGGGCTCTAGGCGCGCGGGCTTCAGTAGTTGTGGCGCACGGGCTTAGTTTCTCCACGGCATGTGGGATCTTCCCAAACCAGCGCTTGAACCCGTGTCCCCTGCATTGGCAAGTGGATTCTTAACCACTGCTCCATCAGGGAAGTCTGCAACAGAACTTCTTGAACATGTATTACATGTTAGACACTCTCAGGCACTAAAGATACAGCACTGAAAATTTTTTCTAGAGCTTATATGCTAATGGAAATGACAGACAATACAGAAAAATACACATGTCATCCCTGTGATGATAAGTATTACGGAGAAAAACTAATGAAGAGTGCTAGAGAGATGGAGGGGAAAACCTATTTTATATCAGGTGGTCAGGAAGGCCTCTTTGATAAGGTGACAAAGCAGAACCTGAAGGAAATGAAAAGCAAGCCATTTGGGTATCTGGGCGAAGAGCATTCCAGGCTGAGGGCAGGAACATGTTCAACAGGGTTTAGGAATAGCCAGCCAGGAGGCCAGTGTAGACTGGGAGGAGAGAATGAGGGGGAGAGAAGGAGAAGATAAGATGGGATGGGTACATCATATAGGCCAATGTTTTACAAATTGTCACCGTGACTTAGATTTTAAAAGAAATCACTCTGGCTGCTGCACGGAGAACAGTAGAGTGCAGGAATGGAAGCAGTCCCCAGGCCATTTCAGTGGTCCAAGTGAGAGAGAATGATGACTCAAACTAGGATATTAGGGGTGGGTGTGGTGAGAATTGTCAGATTCTAGTGTATTTTGAGGGATGACCTGTCACTGCTGATGAATTGGATGTGGGTTTGAAAACAAGGTAAAGAACAGGAAGTTTAAGGGTCAGACCTAGCAGATTTTGCTGGTTCAAAGTGCCCATATTCTGCTGGGGGATGAATGCTCAAGAGCTCAGGCCAAAATGCTACAGAGGAAGTAAAAATGGACATATTTGCTCTTTAGAGTTCTGGTTCTGGTTTATTGCAAAGAGTCATAAACCAGAACCAAAATAGTATTCTAGCTTACATCAGACAAACCCTGATGATCTGCAGTGAAAATATTGACTAAAGTGCATCCTTGCTTGAAAATGCCAGTTTTGAATAAGTAACACATACCTGTAGAAGTTGAAGCTTCTAATTCCTAACTGGTAGTTGTATTATAGTAAACTAAAGTGACCCCTAAGTAAATAAGCAAATGATTAAATTTAATAATCCCTATCAGATACAGTGACACAAATTAGGAACTGAGTGGTAGTTGCTCCCATGAACACATATCTATTTTACCCTAATAGCTGTCTATCCTTGCCTATTCATAAGGGTAAAACAATATCGTGGTTAGAAAGTTAAAGAGTACAGCCACTCCCCAGCCCTGTCCCTTCCTCTGCTCTTGTACGGAAGCAAGGACTGTTAACCACGTCTGCCTTTAGTTTACATGGTGATTTCCTCCATGTCGCTAAATAGCATGCTTGAAGTGCTATGTTTTGCTTTTTCAATTTTGGCGTTATCTGTGAAGTCTGTTGTGGTACTTGAGATTTAGCCTATTTCCCCCTCCCTTCCCCTCCCATTAAAGTTACAGCCCAATATAGTTTGTTCCTCTATGTTAAATTTACTGGGGTAAATTTAAGCGATATATGAAACATTTTTTTGTTTTATCAGCTGTAGACAGTATCTTTTGATTCCCCATACTGTTAGGTGAGGGTTTTATCAGCACTTCTGGCCTTTCTGCTGCCCACTTTGTAACTTTCTCTACTTTTCTTCCTTTTTAAAAAAAAAAATTTATTTTATTTATTTATTTATATTTTTGGCTGCGTTGGGTCTTTGTTGCTGTGCGCAGGCTTTTCTCTAGTTGCGGCGAGCAGGGGCTACTCTTCGTTGCAGTGCGTGGGCTTCTCTTGTTGCAAAGCATGGGCTCTAGGCGTGCAGGCTTCAGTAGTTGTGCCTTGTGGGCTCAGTAGTTTGTGGCTCGTGGGCTCTAGAGTGCAGGCTCAGTAGTTGTGGCGCATGGGCTTCATTGCTCCACGTCATGTGGGATCTTCCTGGACCAGGGCTATGAACCCATGTTCCCTGCATTGGCAGGCGGATTCTTAACCACTGCGCCACCAGGGAAGCCCCTCTCTACTTTTCTTCTTTATAGCTCCCAACCTATTTTGTTAGGATTCCGCTTGCCAGGTTGGATTCCTGTGGGGATGTAATTGAAAGAAAGGATACCCCTACACCTGCTTCTCACTCAAGAAACTACTAAAATTCCATCGTCCCCAAGAAAACCTTTTGGGACCTCATTGGGAAACAAGTGATGTGTCTACAATCCTATTAATGAAATGATATGGTAGACTAGGAGACCATGAACTCTTAACCCAACGGACCTTTGGCCTGTCAGGTGATGATAACAACTAGAGAGGAAAGCAATCAGCTTTGGCCGTGCCCTGAACAAGCTGAGATTTGTTTACTTTTCCCAAGCCCTGTCAAGCCAAAGGCTATAAAACTGCTTTAAGTAATATAACTCCTGCGAGAACTCTCCAATAGAATTAGTGACATCACAGTGAATTTTCAAGAGAATGTCCTTGAAATTTATCGTTCACCTTAAACTTCCTATGGATAAGTAGGTTTATTTAAAAGCAACTCATTCATCTTAAAAGGAACTGTATTTTGGCTGTAATTGAGATTGCAAGGAGGAAGAAGGTAATGAGCTGGGGAGCAAAACACCGCTGCCACCTAGTGGTCACTCATTCTGAAACACGGCAGTTCTTTGAAAGCACAGACAGCAGAAAAGGAACTGAGTTGGTACAGGAAACATCCAGCAAATGTTTGGAACTGGGGAAACTTCTGTTCCCTCTTCCCTTGTTAGAAAGGGATGTTTGTGAGCCTTTTTTAAATAGTCAAAGACGAAGCAAGGTATTAATGGGGTTGACCCTGAGAGCCGTTCTTCCTTTGTGTAATCAGAAGAATTAACAAAGCGCTGACAAAGGGAGAATGTTGTTAGATAAACACGGACGGCCACCAGATCTCTAGCATGAAGTGGAAGCTCCAGAAGGAAGCAGGAAGTGCAACTAGTGAGCAGAGAGGGACCACAGTGAAGCAGGACCCTCTGCAGTGGTTACTGCAGCAGCAGCATGGGTCTAGAGGCAAAGCAGAATTAGAAGCAAGGCCAACAGGGAAGATGATGATTAAGTTGCATAGACTCAGGATCACTGGTCAGCAGTAGCCTCGGAGACCATGGTCTTGGCACTGTAGTACTGCTTGATTCAGGGTGAACTAGTCAGGACACGCAGGGGATAACAAAAGTAATTAACATTTATGGAGCACATACTCTATCCAGGCAGTGCTTTACATGCATTATCTCATAATAGTCCTGTGGAGTAGATGTTGTTACCAGCCCTGTTCTGAAGATTGTGAACTTGAGTCTAAGTAACTAGCCCAAAGTCACAGAGCTAATGAGACTTAGAGCCAAGATTTGAACCAAGGCAATTTGATCCGAGTTCAAGCTCTTCATTGCCATGCTTTCCTGCTTCCCTAAGGGGGAGGGAACATGGGGTTCAATGCCTCTAACTCTACTGACTGTTGTATTGAGGGATAGTTGTGAATTGGAACTCTGAAGGTGATTAAGATCTGGTCTTAGGTCTGCCACCTACTTGCAGGAGGATATTTAACCTTTCAGGAACTAATTTTCCTTATTGTAAAATAGGGATAAAATGGTGATTATTTCATAAGTTGTTGTTGAAGATTCATTAAGATAGTATAGTTTTTGGCATGTGGCAAGTGAGATGGCTTGCCTGCAAAATGGTTGCCAACAATTCTCATCATTGTAAGGATCAATATTCCTCCCCAAAAGAGGTGGGATCTATTTCCCTTCCCCTAGAAGTGTGCCTGGGCTTATGACTTGCTCTGGCCAGTAGGACGTGGCAGATGTGTTGTTGGCCAATTCCAAGCCCAGGTCTTAAGAGGCCTGGCAGTTTCCACTTTTGCTCTCTTGGACCACTTGTGCCACTTTGTAGGGAAGCTCAGCCTAGATTCTTGTGTGGTAAGAGACCACATGGAGAAAGAGGCATCAGGGAGCCGGAGTCCCACCTGAATGCAGCCATGTGAGTGAGCTGTTGAGACCTGAACTGACCTGCCAACCTATATAATTATAAGAAATAATAATTCATTGCTGTGAAATGACTAAGTTTTGGGATAGTTTGTTATACAGCAAATAGAAAGTCCTCAATAAATGGCATCTATTAGTATTATAATTGGTGCTGGTGAGGGATTCAGCCAAATATCTGGTTTATCTTTTCTTAGGTCACTGGGTTTTTTTTTCCTCTTTCACTGAAAAAGACTGAGAGAAACAAGGGTTATATGTGCAGGTGAATGTTGCTTGTTACAAATAGGTCTTGTATTTTTATTAAAACAGGATATCTACTCAGAAAGACTTTGTTAGCATTTCAAATTGCTATATACATTTGATATAATATAGAAGTATATTTCTTCAGACATTTCCAATTCAGGCTTTTTACTAAATTGGTTATGGTGGGACCTTCCGAAGCCTTTATGTTGGAGACCTTCCAAAACCTTTATGTTGGAGGAGCTGAGGCGTGAACAGAGATTTATCTTCTTTCTAGCATCTGAAAGCCTTGAAAAGGACACTTCACTCTGACCTTCATCTCCTTTATCTCCCTGTTCCTAAATTCTCTTTTTCTGTCCCTTCTCACATACTTTTCCTATCTCATTTCCTTATTGGATGATTAAATAAGATCTTCCCTACTG
Source organism: Orcinus orca (assembly GCF_937001465.1). NCBI lineage: Eukaryota > Metazoa > Chordata > Mammalia > Artiodactyla > Delphinidae > Orcinus > Orcinus orca. The sequence continues at coordinate 7,567,356 of NC_064568.1, forward strand.
AAATGTAAGTTCCAAGAAGGAGGAGATTTTCACCTATTTGTTCTCTACAGAACATTCTTAGAACAGTGCCTGGCACACAGAAGGTGTGCCACGAATGTGTGTTGAATGAATTAAATAATGCATATAAAAGCACTTAGAACAGTGTCTGGCATAGGGTAGATGATGCTGAATAAATATAACCTATGGCAATTCAGTACTGTAACACATGAGATCATTCACATTTGTCTTATAAATGTTCTATTACTTTTAGTCTTTCCTCTCTTTTCTTTCCACTTATCCCTGCTTTTCTTTTTCTGTCATTGCATCTTCTCTCCTACCCTTGCTTGTGGCCTGTCAGGGACCCTCATTGGTGTTGTTTCATCCTACCTCAGAGGATGGGCAGAGAAAACTTTTTGGAACTTTGTCTTGGATGAAAAGTAACTATTTGTGATTTATAGCTGACCTAGGACTGTGCATAAAATTCTGCTGTTAAGGCAAGCCAAATTTTGATGGTACTGAATATTTTATCTAGAGGCCTGGATAATGGAAAACAACACGCTTATTAAGTTATAGTCTAACAAATGCTTGACTGTACATGTCTCTGGGTGTGTGGGTATTTCTAGTGCCTGTTGGTGAATAACTGCTACTCTTGGCAGTAGAGATGTGAGCAGAATCAAGCAGAACTGATTTAGCTAATTTTCTTGTCCCCTTTTTCTCCATAAGGGAATGGAAATGTACTGCCATGCAGTGGAGCAGTTCTTCCTCGGGCTCGTAACATTACGGAATTCCTGTTGAAATGCGAGCTGGACTGGTGAAAACCAGATTCTCATATCGTCTCATGAGCTGTTTGTCAAGGTAAATCCTATATATTTTAAAATCAAGGGGAAACTTTGAACCTATCTTCAGAACCAGTTATACAGATATCTCCATTTCCTCCAATAATCACTTATGTAGGAAGAGCTCTCTCCTCTTTCCTGCTAGTCTTTCAGATTCAAAGCAGGAGTTTCATGAATCTGTAGGCCAGCAGCTGGGTAGCTTGAGCTGAGTACAAAACAGTATTGGTGCAGTTCTCAACACAGTGTTGTTTATGTTTCTATTAGGCTAATAGGTGGCTCAGATCTCTTACCCCTGCTAATGTTTGAGTCCTGTTTTATATATATATTCATATAATATATATTCCTGCATATATTCTGTCACATAAGACCACTGTTTTAAAAACCAAGAGTTGGGAGGAGAAAGGGTGAGTCTGTGAGCCTCCTGTCGCTCTTTCCCAAAATTGCTTTCAGCCACTCTGTTTTCTTTCCTTCTTTCAAACATCTGATCACCTTATAGGCAATAATTTACCAGGTCTCTTTACTAGGTTAACCAACTTAGTAAATCAACGTAGACTCAGGGCAGTGAGATTTTGAGGCATTCAGACCAATGATTTGCACATATGTTAATTGGCACAAAAGACCTCGTAATACACCTAACCCATCCATTCCACTTCTTGTGAGAAGAGAATTTGATGATAACAAAGGATTAGGGAGGAACAAAATAGCAACCCCAAGTGGCAATATCATAACGTTTATGCATGAACAATATCATAAAACCAGAAAAACAACTATATTTGACCCGTGAAATAACACATACAAGAACGGCTGTATTTGAAACTTAAGACTCTATGAAGTCTCCCCAGTCCCCTCAAAATCATTCCTGAAAACTGTGGAAATTCCAGCAGTCTGTGCTGTCACATGTGTGGCAGGAAATTTGCATCATTACCAAACTTTCTGTGGCAGCCAAAGTTTTTGATAATTGGCAGTACTGCACTTTTTTTCTTTTTGAGACTATAAAATTTTAATCACTCTTAATAATTAATGAAGAAAGCTATTAAGTACTTAGTCATATATAAAAATGAAAGTCCTTGGCCTTGCATGGCATTTGTTCTAAGAGTTGAAGAAAGAACTTTCATATTTTGAACTCTTCATGTTTCGTCAGGAAGACTGTAGTGGGCCACAACTATATGTGGAAACTTGCTGGCCCAAATGACTACAACAGCCTTATTTCTGAGCCTTCTCTGGCCTGTGTTTTTGAAGCTGTAAGTTTTTTCCAAGTCTTTGAGTAACAATTTGATTTCTGCATTAAAATGATCACTCTACTGGTGGAAACATAATAAATGAGTAAAACCTTTCCATGGAGTATTTGGCAAAGATTCAAAGTCTTAAAAATATGCATCCCCGTTGACCTGGCAATTCTACCCCAAAAGAGTTAATTATGATATGAACAAAGATGCATGTACAAAGATGTTTATTATAGGATATTTTAAAATATTTTTAGGGACTTCCCTAGTGGTCCAGTGGTAAAGAATCTGCCTTAGAATGCAGGGGGCTCTGGTTCGATCCCTGGTCAGGGAACTAAGATCCCACATGCCGCAGTGCAACTAAGCCCATGCGCCACAACTACTGAGCTCGCACGCTTCAACTAGAGAGGCTGCGTGCCACAAACTGCAGAGCCCACATGCTCTGGAACCTATACGCCACAACTACAGAGCCCACGTGCCCTGGAGCCTGTGTGCCACAACTAGAGAAGAGAAAATCCACACGCCACAACTAGAGAGAAGCCTGTGCACCACAACGAAAGATCCTGCATGCCTCAACGAAGATCCCGCATGCCATGACTAAGACCCGATGCAGCCAAAAGTAAAATAAAATAAAAATTAAAAAATAATAATAAAATATTTTTTTACTAGGTAATTTTATACTAAGAAATTGTTCACAACTCTAATTTTAAAAAGTAGGGCAGGGCTTCCCTGGTTGGCGCAGTGGTTGAGAGTCTGCCTGCCTATGCAGGGGACATGGGTTCGTGCCCCGGTCTGGGAAGATCCCACATGCCACGGAGCGGCTAGGCCTGTGAGCCATGGCTGCTGAGCCTGCACGTCCGGAGCCTGTGCTCTGCAATGGGAGAGGCCACAACAGTGAGAGGCCCGCGTACCGCAAAAAAAAAAAAAAAAAAAAAAAAGTAGGGCATATAAAGTATGTATAATATAATCCTTTTTATCTGAAGATGTATGTTTATTTATAGAAAATGGCTGGAAGTATATATAATACAGTGTTAATGGTGATTATCTTTTTGTGCTATTACAAACTCTTTTCTGATGTCCACAATAAACATGTATTAATTCTGTAATAAGAAGAAAGGTATTTAAATATAGTTAAAATTTTAAAAAATCCCTTTGGCAGTTGTGGTTATTAGAATATGAATGAAGGAGATTGCATGAGAGCTTATTGCAGTGATTCAGGCAAAAGACAATGTAAGTAAGAACCAAGGATAAGGCAGTGTGGATAGAGAAGGAAAAGCTTATTGAAGACATATTCAGTAGTTTTCTGAGAACTATAAACACACACCACACCTCCAAGTCAATAAACATTGATCTTTTTTTTAAAAAAATATTTATTTATTTGGCTGCACCAGGTCTTAGTCGTGGCATGTGGGATCTTCATTGCAGCATGCGGGATCTTTAGTTGTGGCATGCAGGATCTTTAGTTGCAGCATGCAGGATCTTTAGTTGTGGCATGTGGGATCTAGTTCCCTGACCAGAGATCGAACCCGGGTCCCCTGCATTGGGAGCGTGCAGTCTCAGCCACTGGACCACCAGGGGAGTCCCAACAGTCATCTTTTAAAAGAGCTAACATGATTCATCTATATCCTTAGAGAAGGGGTCCCCAACCCCGGGGCTGCAGACTGGTACTGGTCTGCAGCTTGTTAGGAACTGGGCTGCAGAGCAGGAGGTGAGCGGCAGGCAAGTGAGTAAAGCTTCATCTGCCGCTCCCCGTCGCTCCCCATCGCTCCCCATCACTCACATTACTGCCTGAACCACCTCCCCCCTACCCCGTCCATGGAAAAATTGTCTTCCACAGCACTGGTCCCTGGTGCCAAAGAGGTTGGGGACCGCTGCCTTAGAGTACCTTCTAATATGCATTTAAAGAAACTCAGAGCCAATTCTGATGACAGGGTTTTGGTTTTCTGACTTGTTCAGCTGAGTTAATGGAGGTCCCGTTGATCAAGAAAGAGAATTAAGAGGAGGACAGGATTGTGGAAGGAAAAAATCAATTCAGTTTTGGACATGTGGAGTCTGAGGAGTTTGTGGGACACATACTAAGCTGTGGTACACTAGTCTGAAGCTTAGTTCTGGTCAGTAGATACAGAATTAGGGATCATCAGTGAATGAGTGATGGTTAAAACTGGTTGGTTGTTATGGTTACCTGGAGAGTGAACAGTGAGAAAAGGGCTGAGCGGGGACCCTTGTGGAACCCTTACAGTTCAGGGCAGGGTGAGAAAGAGGAGGTCCCGGAGAAGACTGAAGAGTGGGGAGCGAGGCCAGCCCGTAATAGGCTAATCCAAGTTCAAAGCCTGGCGAGAATGAACAGTTGGACAAGTTCAAGGTTGCTTTCATTTCTGCTTACTCTCTAATGTGCGAGCAAACATTGAATGAATAGATGCTGGGGTTTCTTCTGCTCCTAGTGGAGCTGTGTGACCAGAGTTCAGGGGTCAGTGCAGTCCCTCTCAAGTCTGATCTGCCATTCACTGCTCTTCAGCCTGGGAAAGGGGTCCGTAGCCCTCAAGGGTCTGGGTATTACTTCTTAAGGCAATTGCTCACTGTTCCACAGGTACTTCCTCACGTGTTCTCTCTTCTTACTGCCGCTCCACCTGCACCAGGCTTGTCTGTAGCATCCCAAAAGTGGCCAGAGAGGTTCAGAGGGAAAAGGCAGTGAGGGAGGGGAGAATTTCAGAGAAGGAATTGTCAACAGTATCACGTGTCAGTAAGGTAAAGTAATATAAGTGCTAACAAGTTCCCACTATATTTGGCAATTTAGGGCTATTTGTAACCATACACATAGGGTACTGCCAAGCTCAGATTCCCACAAAAGTCATTTTCAGTCTCGTGAAACGTAATCCAAATATTTATTTTAGCTGTGGTATTTTGTTACAGCAGCCTGAGATGACTAAGACAGCCACCCTGCCAGACTCCCTCCTTTATGGTGATTTTCTCTTAGTGGTCCTATTGTCTCTTCTAACAGTTGGGTTTTTAAAGGAACTCCCCTGTCCATCATACAGGTTGTAGCATATTCCACTTGTGGGCAGTTCAGCCTCTCTTCCATAGGGCTCTTGTGTCCCATGAACATCAAGGAGTGCAGCTGGGTACCAATTTCATTGTCCCCGAACCTTCCCAACAGGTGAGAAGACTATTGGATGTTGGTCTTCCCAGAGCATACGGTGGACTTCTAGGTGACTCAAGTCTATCAGGTCATCCCTGATTCATGGAATGCTCAGTTGCCCTTAAGTGGCAAAATAAAAGAAACACATTCCAATGGAAAGTGTGGGTCTTTAGCACCAAATTATAATTACTGGGCTTTATAAAGCATGGCATTTGTCAGAGGCAACAATGCTTAGACTCTCCTGCAAGGGATGAGGCAGCTCCAATCTTATGTCTGTTACCAGCTTCATTTGGGGCCCCAAACTGAAGCATTATAAATATCCGTATCTTTTTACATCTGTCATTGTTTATTATTTGGTTTTCCATCTGCCCTGCTCTGGAACAGGAGGAAGAGAAGACAGAGGGAAATGGTAAACTCTTTAGAGGAATAGTGCCAGATATTAAATCCATAAACAAAATAGATTGAACCGGAAAGAATGAGTCAGAGATGAAGGAAGCGTGAAAGCAGTGAGTATCACACTGGGAAAATCTCACCTGAAAGTGCTGACTGAATGCTCCTGCTGTATTTGTGATTGGCTCTGTAAGTCTGATCAGCACAATTGGGTTCCTGCACTGCTTGCGCCTCACTGCCCTGTGAGTGCATTTTCATTGTTTCCTCATATTGAGCCCTTAGATTCATTTATATAATGCAAGCTGATGACCCGTGGTGAGATTGTCCTTTCCTCTGGTGATAATGATCCTGTCGCACCAGGTTCCTGTTTCACTGGAGTGTGAAGAGAGTTAGGCTGATTGATTGAGTCCACGCTGGAGTGAAATAAGAATTTTACTGGAGAGTCCCTTGGTCTTGCTGCATAATAATGCCTCAGACGGTACTTAAAACTGGGAGTTATCTGCGTGCCCAGCCCTCTTGTAGTAGTTGCAAACAGGCAGCACCTGGGTCTGATGTATTTTATTTGGTCTACCTAGGGTTTAGAATTAGTTGACAACATTTAAAAATAGGCATATTCCACACCCAATTTTCCTGCTTCTCTTTAAAACTGGAAGATCTGTAACGCTGGCCCTGCAGTCCCTCCCGGAAATGACTGGCTGATGCTGAGTGGGTCACTGCCCTTTAGTGTGGACATGAGCTCTCCAGGTCGCCACAGTCCCTGCTGCTGCACTCATTTATGTTGGCCACCAGAGGCACCTGAGTTTGTGTTCCATGACCTATAGGAAGGACGTGCAGGGGAGGAAAAGCCTTTTTCCTCTATCATCCTAGGTTTGTGGCTCTGCCTAAGAATCAAATTGATAATATATAGATTAACAAGAGAAGAAAACCAGTTTTAATTATATAGGTACACATGGGAGTTTCACAAAGAAACAAGACTCAAGGAAGTGGCCAGATGATTGAGGTTTATATACCATCTTAGGCTAGACAAAGGAAAAGGGGTTTTGGGCTTCTGGGTAGGAGAGAAAACTTATGACAAAGTGAGAGGAGGAAATATATGATAATTGTCTTATTATGTAGGTAAGAGTTTCTTAGGTGATAAAAGTCGTCTTTCTTCCTGGTATAGAGACACCTTTACAAATGGAAAGTTCTTTCATAAATATAAGTTTCCTTTACAAAAGGGAGAATTTATACTCTAGTTTTAAGCAGTTAGGGGGAGGTGAAGAGCTTTTCTTTCCTCTGCTTGTTTCAATTCCCTTTAGCTTAAAATAATCCATATGCAAAAGAGGCATAATTTCATATGGCGTATGCTGGTACCCTTCAGAAGGAAACTAGCATTTATTGAATGTCACTTTTATAGATGAACCACTGTGTCTTGTAACTTGCACATGTGATCTAATTTGATTTTCCTAACAACCCAGTAAGATTTGAGCTCCAGTGCTCCAGGGACCATGCCTGTGATGCTTCAGGACACGCCACCTCAAAATATGGCACCTTGGCATATTGTGTATTTTAAGCTGAAGGAATTTGAGAACACAGCAGAATCAGGAGGGTCACTCTGACCTTCTCCCTACCCTTCTCCCCTGAAACAAGTCATAAAACCTTCATGTGAGAAGTGCCCTCCCTATACAGGTTTCCCCTGCTATCTGAAAGTAGAGCATTCCTGTGAAACCTTTCGTAAGACAAAGTGGCACGAGGTGAAGAAGCAATTACCTCAGGACACATCTTGCTAATGGATGCACAAAGTAAATGAAGATAAAGCACAGATGCTCACAGACACCGTTCAAAGGTGAGGTGCCTAGTGCTGAGATGCTGAGTGTAGTTCCTGGGGAAGGAGCTTTGTGGAGCCACGCTGCTCTGGATGTGTGCTCACTGCAAAACAAACGCTAAATGCTATTTTCATTTTTTTTGTCTTTTTCATTTTCCTTTTTTTTTTTTTTTGTAAAAATGAAAATCCTCTTCAGATTTCTTTCAGTTAGCAGAAGCAGGAAAATGTAGGTTTTTTGTAAAAGTGAAGTGGCATAAAGTGAGCTTTTGAAAAGCAGGGGATATCTGTACCTGGAGGAAAGGTATATCCTCATCTCTGAAGACAAAGGGACCCTGAGAAGAATCCTAACAAGCAGATCTTGATAAGTTTCCCTCCTACTCCTTACCCTCCCGTTCCTCCCTGACTATCCACTCTTCATCAAATCTAGCATTCGGGCTTCCCTGGTGGCGCAGTGGTTGAGAGTCTGCCTGTCGATGCAGGGGACACGGGTTCATGCCCCGGTCCGGGAAGATGCCACATGCCGCGGAGCGGCTGAGCCCGTGAGCCATGGCCGCTGAGCCTGCGCGTCCGGAGCCTGTGCTCCGCAACGGGAGAGGCCACAACAGTGAGAGGCCCGCGTACCGCAAAAAAAAAACAAAAAACAAAAAGAAAACCTCTAGCATTAACCTCTCAGGTCTAACTGTTTCTTTGGGTCCTCATTTCCTTATGAAGCCTCCCATGTAACATAAAACTTATATTTCATTAATTTGTATGCTTTTCTCCTGTTAATCTATGTCAGTTTAACTTTCAGACCCAGCTAGGCACCCTAAGAGGGTCGAGAAAACGTTTTTCCTCAACACTGTGAGAGTACCCTGCACTCAGTGTAGTCAAAGCTACGTGGTAGGAGCTTTGAATGGATGAAGGTACCCATGAACACATAAATATATGAATGCAGCATTTTAATTCCATTTTTGTAGATGAGAAAACCAAGGCCATGAACAGTTAAATAACTTAATCAGATTCATAGAGCCAATAGAGGTTACAGTTGGAATTTAAAGATGAGACTGTATGACTTCAAAGGTTCAGTGTGAAAGAAAAGACCATGGGTCATTCAGGGCCAAATGCATGGTAGGCACTTTGTAAGTACTTACTGAATTGGTTGACAATGCTCAAGCATATTTTCATGAGTACAAGTAGCCAGAAGATTGCAGGCATGGATCTTAGCTTCTGAAGTTTATTTAAGACCTACTGGTGTCTAGGTGCCTTGAACTTCGGGATTTTGTAATAATCAGTCTCTGTAGTAGAGGGCACCATTGGCATGTGACAAGGAGGCCATGACATTTCTGTCCACACTTGACTTGTGTCCCATAAATGTGGTAAAATCCCAAAGTTAATTCTCCTTACACATCTAAGGACCTTCCTCCAGGGCTTATTTCCTTAAACTACCTGCTGATGGTGCTTGGTTACCACCCTGGAACCCAGAGCTGTGCTGAGGGATAAATGTAATTCAGTGCTCCTTTGGGAGCTTATTAGGAGGGCCTAAAGCTGGCATAGGAAGCAGGCCCCTCAAAATGAAGCCCCTGTCAGTGAGAAGGGATTAGCCTGGCTGAGGAAAATGGGGGAGTGGGGAAGAGGGTATCCTGTGGCTTAGTTTCCACCTTTATGCTGATTATTCCTAAATTGATCTATAATTTTGATAACTCTCAAACAAGTCTCATAATTTCAAAAACTGTTAGATATTTCTTCCAGACCTTTGTGTACCATGACTCCAAAACCAGCATATGGAAAAGTGAACATATCATATTTTTGCCCATACATCAGTCTTTCCTTTTAGTTTTTTTCTGTTAGTGTTTATGTATTCTTTCACTTACCAAGGTTTAAACTTTGGATTTTTCTACTGTTACCAGATCAAACTTGGGTGTGCTTACCCACCATACAGTAAAGCCAATTTACTTCACCGGGTGGTGGAGGAAAGTACAGTTTTTATTGCAGGGCCCAGCAAAGAGTATGGGTGGCCCATTCTCAAAAGATCCGAGCTCCCTGATGGCTTTCAGGGAAGGGTTTTTAAAGGCAACATTCGGGGTAAAGGCTGTGGGGTGTATGACCTTCTTCTGATTGGTTGGTGGTGAGTTAATGGGATGATGTTTCAGGAACCTTAATCACCAACCTTCTGGTTCCAACCAGTCTGGGGTTTACATGATTATGGTCAGCATGTAGTCACCATCCTCCACCTGAGTGGAGGATGACTTGGCCCTATAGGCAAGTGAGTTTCCAGCCCGGGCTTTACCCTGAAGAGTGCTCAACAGACTTGAAAGCCTTTTACACATCCATTATCCCAGCAACCCCACAAGGTCAGCTGTATTAAATCTCCATTTTGCAGCTGAGGAAACTGAGGACTAGTGAGCTAAGGGACATCCCTAGAGCCACATAGTGACAGAGCAGGATGAAAACCCATCACTTTTCACTTCTTCTTCAGTGCTTTCTCCCTTCCATCTGGGCAACTGACTGTTAGTCTCTCCAGGCCAATATACCTGGCTGCCACCAAAGCCAAACTCTGTAAGTTAATAGGGTACCACGTTTTCAAGAAGGGGAACCCTCTATCTTGTCTTTATTTATTGTGAATATTTTCTGTAAAGTGTTTAATATACTAACTAGTACATAGAAGGTCCTTAATGAAAGATAGTTACTCTTATTATTATCTACTTTGTTTGTATAGCATCACTTGATGCCCTTTTCCTTCTTTCCCTACTCTCCATACCCCTGGCTGGATACTTTCGTCCCTCATCTAAGATCTGGTACATTTTCTGTATCTCTATTATAGCACATAATCACACTGTATTATATTTTCTTAATGTGTCTCTCTACTTACTCCCTCAGTCCTTGGGTGCTTTGGTTTCAGGGATTATTTTTATTTCCAATTTTTGTAGCACAGGGCCTGGCCCAAACTAGGTGCTGCCCAAAGTAAATGCTGAAGGGAATGGAATTCCCTTGACTGGAATTGAAATTCAGTTGCACAGTTGCAAGATACATTCAGTCATATTCTAATTTTACTCCCTATAATAATCATCCTGTGAAGCAAGTATTATTATTAATATCATTATACGCATATTAAGAATGAAGAAATGAAGCTCAGAATTCTGAGTTCTCTCCAACTGGTGTTACTAGGTGATGTTTGCCAGGTTTTCCATCAAACAGTTGATTGTTATTCTTTGCTTTTCTTTATAATTTGTGCAAGGCTTTCTCCCTGACAGCAGAGCCTAAGCCTTATGTAGATCTTTATCCCCAGCATGGGGTGTGGCAGGTGGCAGACACTCAGTAAGCATTGATTTGAACGTAATTTCCACTGCTATATGTTAGAAGCTGTGTCTGTTACCAGTTGAGGGAAATGTTTGAAAGTATAATCTAAAAGTTGCTCATGATTAAATCTACTTTCTCTCCATCTGAATATTATCCAAATATACTCACTGTTTTATCAGAGATTGGATGCTGAGAGAGAGAGAGAGAGAGAGACTGGGATTGACTTGGATCTTTGAGAAAAGGACATGGGAGGTTGCACGGTAACCAGACCCTGTCTGAGAGAGAATTCTTTCTTTGTGCTAATACCAGAGAGTGCAGGGCTGTCATGTGAGGAGCAGTTACGCCCTTTGTGTATCAGGTAAGGCAGTAAAGAGAGGACTAAGGTTCAAGGAAAGGAGGAATTAGAAAGGGCCAAGTGATTGAAATCAACAAAGGGAATGGGTCAAGAAATATGAGAAATGGAGAGGAAGGAAAGACTGAGAGGGTGCTCTGTAGATAGCATTTAAAAGAGACTAAGGAATGCAAAGTGACCCACTGTGAAGGAGCCACCAGATACCATCTGTACTCTCCCTCCTCACCCCCACCGTGAGACACTTTCTTCTGAAAAGGATTGTCATCATCAAACCCCAAACACCACTGCAGTATTTTGTGGTGCTATTGCTTTTAAAATATAGACTGTAATTTTATTTTAAGAATCTGATTAATCTGTGATAACATTCTGGTATTTTGTAAAACTAAAATATGCTAAGGCATCCTGTCAAGAGAGACGATAAGTCAAGAAGCTAGGGTATTTTTTTCCTATGATCATGGTTGCTGATTTTGATAGGGAATTACCCACGTGCAAGAAACATTTCCTGGTATTAGCAGTGGGTTCCATATCATGTTTTGTGCTAATTTGATTTTCTGGTCTAGAGCCATTTGTGTCTGAATAAAAACGACAGCTATATTCACAATCATCATATTCTCTTTGGATCAAGTTCCTTTTGCTCATGAGACTGTTATTATTGAAGAAGCATTTAGTTGTAGGTAAAGGACCCTTGCCTTCTGTCTTTAACTGAAACTCAGCCTGCCACAGTTAATATGTTTCATGATTCAGTAAATCTGGGAAGAAAAACCTAGTGTGCTGTAAAAGCAAAGGAAAAAATATTAATTGATTTCAGCACACATTTTCCTATGTAAACAAGGCCTTGCTTTCACGTAGAAAGAGCTCTCTTGACATTCTTTTTTGCATAATCTTCCACACGTTCTTACCATTATCTGTTTAGTTGTATGTAGTTCTGTTTTCAGAAGAAGAACCCTTTGGTCTGTTTAGAAGGGAGCGTGAGATCTGTAATCACTCTCTGGGCATGGAGTGTGGGCTTGATCTACGTGTTAGGAAAAGAAGTGCAAGAGAGCCTCACTGAAAGGGCTTCTACCTCACTGTGTTATTTAGTATTTTTTTTTTGCCGCATTGACCTAGCATAGGCACCTCAATGACTTGAGATAGGCTCTCAGCTTTGTAAATTCAAGTTGTATCAGTTAGCTATTGTTGCAGAACAAATCACCCTACAACTTAGTGGCTAAAACCAACAACAGTATATTACTTTTCACTATTTTATGGATTTGCTGGGTAGTTTTTCTGCTCATTTTGCCTGGACTCACTCACATGGCTGCATTCATTTGGAAGGTCACCTGGGGGATGGGCTCATTTGGGCTATGGGGAATGTCTGGGCCTCTCTCTCTATGTGGTATTTCATTTTGGGCTTCTTCACACCATGGTGGTCTTGGGGTTACAAGAGGATAAAGGTGGAAGCTGCAAGGCTTCTGGAACTTCCATGATGTCACTTCTACCATATTCTGTCAGTGCAAGTCTCAAAAACAGCTTAGATTTGAGGAATGGGGAATCTACCTCTCTTGTAAGAAAGAGACCCTATGTGTTGTGGCCAAGTTTTTCTACCACATGGCTACTTATCTAGGAGAGAATTATTAGGATATTTGGGACTGGGAAGCGTGCTTATATCTGGGTTTTGAGTCTTCGATAGTTGCCAACTGAGCCAGCTGTCCCTAAAGTGGAGTGTGTATGACAGTAGCTGGATGTGTACAAGTTTGCTTCCATAATTGTATTCCAGAGTCATCCCACATCAGACTAGGGCAAATTGCGTCGTCTCATTTCCTCATCTTTAAAGTGTGAATAGTAATAGTGTCTCCCACATAAATTGTGAGGATTCAGTGAGAAAGATAATGTATGGAAGGTGCTCTGCATGGTTCCTGGACACAGCAGGTGTTCAAATGAATGATAGCTAATTTAACTTTTTGGTTTTCTTATTTTAAATCCTGTTGTTGTTGTTGTTGTTTTACAAGTAATTCACAACATTCTTTTCAGGAAAATCTGAAAATATAGAATAGCAAAAAGAGAAAAATTATTTCAAATTACCCAGTATCTTACCACCCAGTTTTAGTCACTGTCAGCCTTTTGGTGAAATTCATCTAGCGTCTAGACTTTTTTCAATGCATATGAACATATGAATAAGTACATGTTAGAGAGAGAGAGATATTGGTTTGTGTGTGTTTAAGTTATATATATAATATATATATATAATTTTTAAAATCACAGAAGTACCCATTACTTTTTATTATTTGTATCCTTCTCATCCTGGCATTTGTATAGGCACTGAGACTGCAGTGTTAAGTAGAACCTGACTCACAACGTGTCATTTTAGTCTTCCATGGATCCCAGCTCATACCTGTTACCAGATCTGAATTTCTCAGGGTGAATCTAGGAAACACCAGGCTCCAGAGATGCTCTGGGAAAGAAAGGTTTCTTGGTCAAATAAGTTAGAGAAATGCTACATATTCTCTTCTAGTCTTTGAGAATCACAGATGCTCATTTGTGATTAGATAAATATTAAATTAAATTAATATATATTAAATTAAATATGTGATTAAAAATACAAAGGCTCTGAGAAGTCCTGTTGTAAAGCACCCTATTTCACTTTAACCCAAACTTTCCCAAATTTAAGTGAAATCTTCTTTTGCTTTTATTTAAAAAAATAATATACAGTAAAAATAACTTTTTTTTTTGGTGTACAATTCTGTAAAATTTCACACATACATAGATTCGTGTAACCACCACCACAGTCAGGATACAGAACAGTTTCATCATACCCCAAAACGCCCTGGTGCTATCCCTTTATAGTCATATCCCTACTCCCCCAAGCTCTGGCAACCAATAGACACGTTCTTCACCAATATAGTTTTCTTTTTTACAAGAAAGTCATATAAATGGAATTATACTGCCTTTGAGACTGGCTTCTTTCACTCGGGTAATACCTTTGAGACACATCCATGTTGGATGTATCAAGAGTTAGGTCTTTCTCATTGTTGAGTAGTATTGTATGGTATGGATGTCCCAGTTTGTTTATCCTGTTGAAGGACATCTGGGTGGTTTCCAGCCTTTGGTGATTATGAATGGAACTGCTATAAACATTCATGTACAGGTTTTTGTGTGAACATAAATTTTTACTTCTCTAAGGTGAATACCCAGGAATGGGATTGCTGGGTCATATGGTAAGTGGATGTAAGCAAATTCTTACTATCTGTGTAATACCTATTAAGATCCCACATAATTAGTATTTCACAGAATGTGCTATTAACACCCTACAGTCCTAGTATGTCACAGAACATACTTAGGAAATAAAGCTTTGGGAAGGCCTTGAATGATGTGACAATGCTGTATTTGAGAGTCAAATAGACCTCAAATCCATCTCCCCCATCCAAATTTTGCTTAGGTTCTGCCAGGACTCCCACCACATTCCCATTTGTTGAGGACCTACTGCCAGACATTTGTATCATGATCACATTTAGTTTAACCCTCACAACAGTCCTGTGATTTTGCAGATGAAGGAGCTGAGGACCAGAGAGGTTAAATGGCTAGCTTAGGTTCCCACAGCTGATAAGTAGCTGAGCTTTGAAGCCTTGTATCTTATCTCCAAGCCTAGTGCTTTTTTTGCTACCCCCTCTACATGTCTTTTTCTCCCTTTCTCTCTTGAAACATGCTTTTTCTGGGTCTGCAGTCAGTTGTCTTAGACCAGGGCTGGCAAATAAAAAGCACAAATGCTGTCATTTCCCACTTCCGTGCTCTTGGCAGACATTGCTAGTTCAGTTCCATCTTCTCTTTGTTGCTCAGCCCTGGTGCAACTTTCTCCAGACAACTATCAGTTGATTGGAATTAGCATTTGAGCTAATAACCATCTACTATTTTGTTCCTGGACTCTGTATTAGTTATCTATTGCTATGTAACAAAGTACCTCAAAACATAGTGGCTTAAAAATAGTAAACATCATTTATGATCTCGCACAATTTCTATGGATCCAGAATTCAGTTAGGGCAGGTAGAATGGCTGGCTCTATTCTGCCACGCCTGGCACATTCAGTTGGAAGACTTGAAGGCTGGGGCCGAAGTCATCTTAGTTTTGTTCACTCACTTGTCTGGTGGTTGATTCTGGTTGTTGGCTGAGGACCTACCTGGGGCTGTTGTCTGAACATCCTCATGTGTCCTCTCCCTGTGACTTGGGCTTCCTCAAATTGTGGTGCCTTGCTTGGTTCTAAAGCCTAGAATGGAGGGAGAGAGAGAGAGAGAGAGAGAGAGAGAGTGAGAAAACATCCCTTTTATCACGTTCTATTTCTTAGAAGTGAGTCACTAAATCTGTTCATTTTCAAGGGGCAGTAAATTAAACTCCATGTTTTAAAGGAAGGAGCGTCAACTAATTTGTGGACATATTTAAAAACCACCAGATGTTGTGCACATATTGGACATAGATGGTGTCTGTGTAACATTCTTTGCGTGGGCCTCGTTTAGCACTATGAATAATTAAGTGTTGGAATTAAGTTTTTTTGGTGGTAACAGTTGGAGCTAACATTGTTCAGAGCCTTTTACCCAGCATGCCCACAGTGAATATTCACTGGTTGGAGACAGTACCTTGGAATCTAACCTCTCTGCCCTTCATTGGGTCTTTTTTTTTTTTAATTTATATATTTTATTTACTTATTTTTAGCTGTGTTGGGTCTTCGTTGCTGTGCGTGGGCTTTCTCTAGTTGTGGTGAGCAGGGGCTACTCTTCCTTGCGGTGCGCGGGCTTCTCATTGTGGTGGCTTCTCTTGTTGCGGAGCACGGGCTCTAGGCATGTGGACTTCATTAGTTGTGGGATGCAGGCTCTAGAGTGCAGGCTCAGTAGTTGTGGCACACGGGCTTTGTTGCTCCGTGGCATGTGGGATCTTCCTGGACCAGGACTCGAACCCGTGTCCCCTGCATTGACAGGCGAATTCTTAACCACTGCGCCACCAGGGAAGTCCCTCTTCATTGGGTCTTAAAGACAACTTCCTTTATCAGTGTGAGAGGTTTGGCTAGAGACCCAGAGGTAGGACCTCTGACAGAAAAAGCTGAGGGGAAGTACATTTAGATCTTATTCTTTATGTAATTCCACAAAAGTGTTGTGCTTTCAGTGCACCTGTCCATATTTTCATTATTCAGTGCAAATTTTTATGCACAGTGAATTAGCAAGACTCTTTCAGACATTAACAGATAACCAGAAAAGGGAATTTACTGGTTCACTTAATTGAGAAGTTCAAGGGGATGAATTTATTAAGATTGGATCCAGGCACTCAAAGAATGTTCGTAGGATACAGTTTCTTTCTCTTGTCTGCCCCTGTATTTTAGCTCTATTTCCTACTCTATTGGCTTTATTCTCAGGCAGACTCTCCCTGGGAGGTGGTCCAAATGGACAGCACCATTACATTATACTGGCTTAGCAAGCCCAGTAGCCCAAGTTGCCTCTTTTCTTATTGCTCTAGAAAAGTGCCAAGGTTGATGCTTGTCTTAGTTCCTTTGGGCTGCAGTAATAAAATACCACAGACGGGTGGCTTACAAACAACAGAAATTTATTTCTCACAGTTCTGGAGGCTGGAGTCCAAGATCATGGTGCCGGCAGATTTGGTATGGTATCTGATTAGGCCCCACTTCCTGGTTCATAGATGATATCTTCTTGCTGTGTCCTCACATGGTGGAAAGGGCAAGGGATCTGTTTTGTAAGAACACGAATCCCATTCACGAAGGCTCTACCCTCATGACCCAAACACCTCTGCAAACACCCAAACACCCTCATGACATCAAGCACCACCGCAAAGACCTCACCTGCTTATTCCGTCATATCTGGGGGTTAGGATTTCAACATATGAATTTGAGGGGGACACAAACATTCAGACCACAACAACACTGATTGGCCTACCTTGGGTCATGAACTTCCCCCTGAGCCAATCACTGTGATGTATGTGGAATCCTGGCCTGGCCAGTAGGCAGTCAGTCCCTCTTGAACCCATGAGCTAAGGTTGGGGGCATTTGTTTCTCCAAAGGATGGGATGGGCTTTGTTATCAGAAGCCGGCAAGCTAGACAAAGGCAACAGACATTCCCTGAGCAGAGCGACATGCCTTTAGACCCCGAGGACTTTCTCTGATCTCTGCTCTCCCGTTCCTGTCCTGGCTTTCCACTCAGCCAGTCCTCACTTTCACAATCATGTTCCTACTCAACTTGTGGGCTCTGAGTTTCCCAGGACAACTTAAAGGGCAAAAGCATCCATTTATAGTCTAAGGTCTAGCTCTTACTATTGATGCCTTGATTTACTTCTGTGACTCCTACATTCCTGACTCCTGGCCAACTTAGGATTTGAGGGGCATAGGACGCTTTGGTTTTGATCTTAATTTTCTGGACTCTTAACCTGCCTCTCATAGTCCCGAAGCAGTTACTACTTGACCTGTGGCCTTTGCTTGGGGCCTTTTGACTCCCTAGTTTCTGGTGTTTACGAATCTGTTAACCCCTTACTTCCCTCGCATCCTGTCTCCTGGTTTATTTTATTACTTTGCCTTGTTACCACTACGCCTTGGCTTAATTGTATCTCATGGGCCAACTGATTTCCTAACATTGGTCAGTATTCTGGTCTATGCCTTCTCCATCAACAGGCCTCCCTTTCTCCCTTTCTTCTTCTGGAGGACAAGCTGAGATAACAGTGGAGTTAGCCTTGGATTCAGAACCAGAAGCCCTGAGTTCAAAACTTGGCATATGTGACTTTAGGCAAGGCTTTCTAGTCTGTCTGCACCCCAGTCTTCTCACTTGTAAGAATAATATCTACCTCACAGGATTGCCTTGAAGATTAAACAGGAGAATGCAGATATGGCAAGATAATAATAGATAATAATTCTAAAATGCTAATGTGTGTGTGTATTTTAAATTAGTTTTTCTTCACCCTTCTATGGCTCTTTTGTTTATGCAGTCTTCCCCATTTAAGCAGGTAGGCCATTCTGTGCTCATTAATTCAGGGAAGGAAACGTCAGAGCAGAAAAAACAAATAAGAATCTTTTTTACTTTGGTTTCCAAGAGTCTAAAGCCCTTAGTGGAACACTGAGATCACTGGACGTGGCCAGAATGAGTGGGGGCAAGAGCTTTGAAGAGAGATTCTCCCTCAGAGGAGCAGAGAATCCACTGTTCTGGGCAGAGGAGGGGAGGTAAGGGTGGGAAGAAGACACACAGCGAGTCTGATAAAAGTAGAGCCCTGGGGAGCAGAAAGGACAGGGCTGGCCGACTCCAGGTTCCCAGTGTGGCCCAGAAATGGTGCTGGGCCAGAAAGGGTCATGCAGCCTGGGGTGAGGGATATGTCAGTGATGATCAGCGAGGATTGAAGCCTACGGGCCAAACAGGGTGATGGCGATTTCATCTGACAGCTGTGTGGATAGATGACAGCAAGGACCAGAATGCAAGCCCTGATCACAGCCCACCCACCCACCCCCACACACAGTGATTATCCATAAACACCCAGAGCCTAGAGGCATTCCCTGAAGGTGGGAGGAAGACTTTAAATTAGCCGAGGTTACATTTTTACCACTCTGGTTGAATAGAGGCTAAGAATGAAGTTGAGTTATACAAATATTTTTATATTTTGTGTATAACTGTGTGGTAGATTGAGAGCCATAACTACTACCCTAGAAAGCACTTAGCCTGTGTCTGTAGGTCGGTACCAGACTACTTTTACTGAATTTGAATCCAGATGTTATTGAGCCTTTGAATATAATGTCCTGCTTGATGTCTGAGGCCTGGTACAGCCACTCCCTACATCAGGGGTTCTCAAAGGGTGGTCACTTGTGAGAAACACACTTTCTCAGGCCCTGCCCCAGAACTGAATCAGAAACTCTTCCAGGTCATTTTGATGCATGCTAAAGTTTGAGAACAACTGCTCTACATCATTTCTGTTTTCTCTTCTCATTTACACTCTCAGTTTCTCAGACTTGTTCAAACATAGTCAAGTTACGGTTTGACACTTGACTAGCTTCAGCTTTGGGCCAGCCAGACATTTTATGCTTCTCATATGAGGAAGGAGAGTTTCTGATTTCCCCCCGAGTTTTCCTCATAAACATCCCAGTTTCATTTCCCTTCATGGAGGACCCAGTTTCTGGAAAATAGGGAGATGGGGAGAAGACCCTTCAGTAAATCGGGAGAGGAAATCCCAGACAAACATGGTCTTAAACCTTTACCAAATATGCAAGGAGCCGGTGAACTTCAGAGGGAATGATTTTTGTGGCCAGGCAAAGTTCCTGGGGAAATTTATGACCTAAACATTTCCCTGTTTCTGGGTCAGGAAATGATAGCACACAGATGGAATTTACAAAGGGAGCCTGAATGTAGTGGCCCCACCCAGGCAGCTCAGCCAAAGCCCCTTTCACTGGCTCTATTCAAGTATAATGAGTACTCCCCAGGCTCTCCTGGCTGGCTGCTTTTTCTTTTTCTTCGACTGCTTTCACTTTTTCACAGAGCACTGCCGTGCATGTAGTCCACTTGGGACCGGGGTGAGCCTTGATTTGGCAGGAGAAAGGAAGAAGTACACAGTGGCCTACAAAATTGAATCGCTCTGCCTCCCTGGCCCCTTTCCTTGAATAATAGGCCTTTGTGCTTTGAAATGTAGGGAAGTCCCAGTTTCTCAGGCTTAAAAAAAAAAACCCAAACCTTCCTCCAACTTCTCCTGCCTTAAGATGCTTAGCAGGAAGTAGTTAAGGGGCAGAACAATTATTAAATCAAATGTTTCTTTTACAATTTTAGAAATCGCTAGGATAGCTGATTTCTAAACAAATACATTTGATGCATTCCTTCAGATGGACAAAAAATATTGACTCAATTAAAAAATCCAGCTTAAAAAAATCATATAGGACAAATTGCTGCATTAAAAAAGAAAAAAACAAACCTGTTTTTGGCTCTAGCCAGTGACCCACTTTCATAAAATATTTGACAGAACAAAATTGCATTACCAGAGAGGAGTCCAGACAACCTTTGGAATCTGTTGAAATGGGTTTTTGATAATAGATATTATTTAGGTCATCTCTGTTCTTCCTTCCTGAATTTTATCTTATTTTTTCAAAGAAGAATGTTAATAGCATCACATTGTTTTTTTTAAATCCTGGAAGCAAATTATATTGAAAAATCATTATCATCATTTAAGTCCCCATATGTTTCAATGGTTTATGTATATTTGAACATCTTTGATTTTCATTTCACCATAAAAGATGTGATTTCACCATTAATTTTGAATTTTGTAGAATGTAGCAAAAGGTATAAAACATTCTTTAATCAAGGACTTATTTCTTTGGCTGCGTTGCTGGAGGCCAGGCTCTGGAACTAAACTTGGAGTAAGAGGTTATTGTCTGCCCCTCCAGCAGCATTCCCCTTCTTTCCAGTTACAGCCCAGATTTGTGTTTTCTCCTCTAGGCTACTTGATCTCTGCAAGGCTCCACTCTCACAGAGGAGAGAACACTGGATCCCTACCTGGCCAATCGAATTAGCAATCCCTTTCTCCCACCCAGCATGGGGAGGGGAAAAGGCACAGTGATTGGTTTAGGGATGGGCCATATGACCTAGCCATAGGCAATGAAATGCACCTGAGACTTTTCTGGGATTGGTGGTAGAGAGGCAGGTGCTGTCCTCCCTTTGATGCTAAAGTTTGGGAGAAGGTGGAGCTGGAGACACAGCAGCCAGTTTGACACCCTAAAGTGAGAGCCTGAAGCTATGGCAGAGGCTGGGGGCCTTTAAAGAGCCTGAGGATGAATGAAGCAACCCTACTGAAGATAGAGCTAAGAAATGGAGAGAAACCCAATCCTGATGACATCATTGAGCCGTGTGCCTGAAGCCAGACCTACCACTAGAATGTTTAGTTGTTCTAGTCAACAGATCTCCTTAGTGCTTAAGCCAGTTTTCTATTTTTAAACGTGGTCTTGCCAAGGCAGGTCTGGAGTCCAAAGGTACTGGGCATTTGCTAAGACAAGGCTCCAGGTGCTGGGAATGAGGCTGGAGTTTGGTTGTCAGAACTGGGCCCCAGTGCCACCCTGCTCCCCAACCGCCTGGCTCTTGCCTGGGCAGGGCAGGGGGTGACTCGATGCTGGTTTCTGCAGAGGGGTGCTGGATCGACTTAAGTCCTTGCCATCTCAGGTCAGGTCTGTTCTGGGAACTAGGAACAGGACCAGACTTGGAGGTAGGGGATCACATCCCTTCAGCTGTGGGGAGGGGAGGGGCAACCTGGACACATATTGTGAGGGGCTATAGAACAGAAACTTCATGCTGTGTTACATCTCTTTCATTGCATGGGCTCTTTTTCCCCTCCTGCTCTGTGTGCCCACCAGAGCAAAGAGTGTCTTTACTTTGGGTTTCTGCCCTGAATATCTTCCCACCCTCTTGTGCTCTGCCTAACTTCCACAACCGGGTTAGACATCTCTCCTCAGTATTCCCGTAAGCTCTTTTATGTACAGAGCATCTCATTTTTCATATTATATTTTCATTCATTTATTCAACAACTATTACTGAGTGCCTGCCATGTTGTTCTAGGCATTGAAGGTACAGCAGTGAACAAGGCAAAAATACCTGCCTTCAAGGAGTTACAGTATATTCTAATGGGTGGAGATAGGCAATAAAATAAGTAAATTATAAGTCTTTTAAAAGTGGATTTGTGCAAAGGGGAAAGAATAGGGAAAGAGAATAAGGACTGACAGGGAAAGGTGATAGTTTTTAGTAGACTGGTGAGGGGCGACTTCATTGAGAAGGTGGCATTTGAGTAGATTTGAAGGACATGAATGAACAAGCCATGTGGGTCTCTGGGGGAAATACTCTCCAGGTGAATGGAACAGCAAGTGCAAAGGCCCTGAGCTGGGGACTTGGTGTGTTTGAGGTACAGCAAGGCAGCCAGTGTGAGTGGAGGGAGTAAGCTCCAGGGAGAGGAGTAGCAGTTGAAGTCATCACGGGGTTAACAGGGAAATAGGGATCAGAGGTTATTGTAATTATTTACTGCTGCATAAGGAACCACTCCAAAACTTAATGGCATAACACAATTTATTATTTCTCACGATTCTGTGGTTTGACCAGGCAATTATGCTGCTGGTCTCACCCTGTGGTCCCTCATGCGGCTGATAAAGCAGGACACTAGGATGGCTGGGCTGGGCCTTTCTCCCAGTGTGGTTTCTCACCATTCACTTGTTTTGCCCAACCTTCTTATGTGACAGCTGGGTCCCAAAAGGGAGCATTCCAAGGGGACCAGCCCCAATGTGCGAGTGCTTATCTAGCCTCTGCTTGCATCACATTTTCCAGTGTTCCATTGGCCAAAAACAAAGCAAGCCGTGTGGCCAAGCCCAGAGTCAGGATGGGAGTGACTCTATCCAAGAATGTGAATACCAGGATGCAGGAGTCATTGGGGGCCACCATAAAAATGCTCAGGGATCCTGGCTTCTAAACCCATTGAGACAGTGAGGCAAGGGTGTACATGATTGATGGGCTGTGGGGTTTGGCTGGAGTGGAGGACAGAGGCCAGGTCAAGAATGTTGACCACGTTCCTGTGATCTAGTTGACTGGCTTTGTCCTTTGGTAGAGCCAAGGGGTCATCTGAGAGGACTGTAGTTCTCCATCATTTCCGTCAGCCTCCATTTTCTTAGATGTGAACAGTTGGCATCTTCTCAGTCATATTTAAGGTACCGTGTACACAGTTTCAAGACAAGCCTCCAGGATGAATCTCCAGCTAGACTGCTTCCTTTTCAGCTGCACCTATGTATAAATTTTGGAGTTACCACTGACACTGTAAATAAAAGGAAATAAGATCTGGTGAATCCATTTGAATTCACCCAAATTTGAAAGGAATAGAGATAAAATTACAAGGAGCAGATAGCTACCAAAATGATTGTTCATTGATTCATGCAAAAAATATTTGCTGACCACCTGTCATGTGCCAGGCATGTGGTATCACAGGCATTAAAGACATTCTGGAGAGGACCCTGAAGTCTACTTATTGAGTCTCATTTAACAGTCGGCTCTCTGTGAAAACTGCTTCCTTTTTAATATGTTCATAAAAAGGTCTTTTAGGTGGTCTTCCCTGGACTGTCATCTTCCTTTTATCTCCTCATTGTCCATAGCGTTTGGAATCATTTCAGTGCTTTTCTGATTATTTTGGTTTTCAAAGTAAAAATAACTTTATACATTTTCTTGTTTTTAAAATGATCTATGCTTGTTTAAAAATATCTGAACACACAGACGACTGGAAAGAAGAGCATAAAAATCTCGTGAAATTCCACCATCCTGAGGGCACCACTGGTAACATTTTCATTAACAGCCTTCAGACGTCCCTCAGTGAATATACGTACATGATGCAATAAACGGAGTTGGGCTGTAACCTGATTTTTTTAAATCCCATTTTGTGAGCTTCACATTTGTTGAGTCCCACAATGCTGGATATTTAGGTTGTTTGCGATTTTTGTAACGGATTACATAATTTTTTGATTCTCTGATTTCAGCTCCACCCCTGGGGTTTTCCTGTTTTCTCTGGGACATATTTTTCTACTTTGCTGAAGATACTATCTTTGTAGGATTTTTTTTTTTTGTCTTGTCAGTTTTGATCATTGACATCTGTTTTGTTTAGGACCTCTAACAGGAGTTTCTAAGTGGTTTTCAAGTAATGTATGATAGACTTTTAAAGGCCTTATTCAATCTTTTCATTAAATGTAGCCTACATTTGATTGACTAAAACATCACCTCAATAGATGTGTGGTGGGTTCCTAGGCTGGCCATTTCCCTCTGTATTTTTGAGTTCAGTTCTGTGTAAACATGGTTACCAGGCTTGCTACCATTCCCTCCTTAAAGTGATTTCATACTATCAGCATTTCCAGCCCCAAAGACCCCTGGCTGACCTGGGTGTTCGGAGGTGAAGCTCCCTCCAGAAGTTCTGTGCCCTGGCTGGCAGTGTGGGTGGCATGTGAGGCAGGCAGCGATAGAAGCTAGCTGGGCCTAGGTGGGCTTCTGCTCCACTTCTTGACCCACCACATCCTGAGACTCAACTCTGGGCAGTGCCCTGCCACTGTAACCCTGTCACATCGCACACTAATCCTTTGTTATGTGACTGCCGCCCTACCCTGGGCTGTGAGCTTCTCAAGGGAGGGACCTTTCCCATCCTGTGCAGTACCTGAGAAATATTTGCTGAATGAATGAATGAGTGATTGACTGAGTGAATAAAGGCAAGAAAAAAAATCCTGATATTACCCCCAAGCAATGTTTTGATGCTCAGTGCAGGGAAAGAGGAGGGAGGTGGGGAAGCCAGGTTACAGAGAAACACAGCCTTAAGTGTGTGGGCTTTGGAGTGGGAAAACCAGGACTGAAATCTGGGCCGGACAACCTACCAGCTGTGTGACCGCGGGCAAGTCACTCAACTTTTCTGCAGTTAAGTCTCCTTATACATAAAAGGGGATTCATTCAAGTAACAGGTAGATTCAATAAGTATTTATTGAATGCATTGGGTTAGGCACTATTCTAGGTGCTGGGGAGTCAGCAGGGAACACAGTTTTCTGTGACAGCCATGGGATCACGCTGTTCAGAGCAACTTTAGGAGAGAAACTCTTAAGAGCTGCAAAGAAGCTAACTTTAGCCTCCCTCCACTGCACCACCCTGTTAATGCTGAGGCTGCAATGAGGGTGTAGGCCACTGCAGCCTGGGCTCTTCTTGCCCAATCCTTCTGTCCCCCTCTCTCTCCGTGGGTGTCAGACCTGATCAGGGTCAGAGGCTTTCCTGCCTCCCCCTTCTCCTTCCCCTTTATCCTTCAGAGATGTGTCTCCCAATAAGTCTCTTGCATGTCTAATTCTGTCTTGCTGTCAGCTTCCTGGAAGGCCCAAACCAATATAGCTCTGTTCTCAAGAAGCTTACCTGATGGAAATCAAGTAGTACATACCTCTGAAGGTTGTTGTGAGGATTAAATGAGATGAAATTTGACAAGGGCGCAGCTGAAGGCCAGCACCAACTAAGAGCTCAGTCAAGGATACACATTGTTGTTTCTATTGTTATTATCCTCACTGATTTTATTACCCAGGTGAGCAGGTAGAGAATGATATCTTTCAGGTGTCAATTTCTTTGGTTGGTTCAACCCAGTGGACTGTACCTATATCCATGTGTCCTTCAGGGTGTCTTCAGGAACAAGAGGCTAGAAACTGGAAGTGGGAAATCCTGGGAAGATGCTTTGTAGCCTTCAGAAAGTGAGCCTGGAGCTTCCAGAAGAATCTTCTGATTCTAGGAAGGTTGGAGTGTGGAAGGGAAGAAGTCTGAATGACCATCTTTGAGGTCTGTCCTTGGCTGAGAATAGCACAGGCCACTCACTGAAGCTTAGAGGAAAGAGTGATGGGGCAGCAGAATGTGGTGAACATGAGTACAGGAGTGTGGAGCCAGGCTGCCCGCATGCAAATCCCAGCCCTGCCACTTACTACCTACCTCCCAGGCTTGTTATGAGATTTACGGTAATAAAGATAGAAAGCTCAGCACAGAGTAAGTGTCTGAAAACTGTTGGCCCCTCCCCCTGCCCGCCTCCCCCAACACTTTTATTCCATTATACTTGGAATAGTTAACATTGTGTAACTCCTGTGGGTTGGAGAATTATGGTCAGGGCCTGGGCTAGGAAGCCACTGTCCTAATCTCTGTGGATTATTGTGAAGGAGAGGAAGGCCCAGGGAACGAAAGGAGGGAGGGCGTGTGGGCATGGAAGAGGAGTTGGGCTTTCGCTGGGCAAATATTTATTGAGCAGCCACCATATGCCAGCCCCTCTGCTGGGTGGTGGGTTTATGAAGGTGATTAGGACACAGGCACTCTTCCTAAGGGGCTCAGATACTAACTCGGAAGCCAGGGGTGGACAAACAGGTCTGTAAACAGTGTGCCGGGTCCCATGATGAGGCAACACACAAAACTTGGGGGCATGTGACCGTGGGTGGAATGGTTCTTGCCATTGCTCCCCTCCCAGACCAAGTGAAGCTCCTATGGCTCCTAGAGTTTTCCACAGAGCAAACTCATCCCACGAGTACAGGATGAATGTCTCCCTTTCCTGCCAGACAGAGGATGCTGAGGGGACGTGGCCCGTGAGCGCCCTGCTCCTGTTCTCCCCCAGGGCCTGGCGCAGGGCTCCGCACACGTAGGCAAATATTTGTTGACTGAGTGATCTTCTGTCTCCCTGCTGTAAACGAGTATGACAACGTTGATCTCAGGGGTGGTTGTGTGGATCAATGGGGTCATGTTTATCAAATGTAAATCACCTTACAAATGTCATTATTGTAGACTTTTCTAATTGGTGTAGTCTCTTGTGGATTAATGTAGTAAGCTGTGCAGTCCTTCTGAACTTTCTTATGTGGTTATGTGGAGAATTAAGTAAATATATATAATATTAGAACAGGGCCTATCACGTCATAAATGCTCAAAAAGTCTTGGCTAAATCAGTGGGTATAAAATTTCAGTTATGCAAGATGAATAAGTTCTAGACAACATAGCCCCTATAGTTAACAACACTGTGTTGTACAGTTGAAAACCTGTTTAGAGAATAGATCTCACCACAATTAAATTCTTCTTGTGGTAAGAAATTGTTCATATCGCAATTAAATAAATTCCCCCAAACTGAAATCAAAACAAGCAAACAGGGCTTCCCTGGTGGCACAGTGATTGAGAGTCTGCCTGCCGATGCAGGGGACACGGATTCGTGCCCCCGTCCGGGAGGATCCCACATGCTGCGGAGCGGCTGGGCTCGTGAGCCATGGCCGCTGAGCCTGCGCGTCCAGAGCCTGTGCTCCGCAATGGGAGAGGCCACAACCGTGAGAGGCCCGCGTACCGCAAAAAAAACACAAACAAACAAACAAAAAAACCAAGCAAACAAAAAAACCCATGAAGGACAAAAATATATGTAGGAAAAATAGAGGCAACGTTATAACTTATTAGAGTGCCCAGAACAAATACATCACTTCTAAAATTTATCATTCACCTTGGTTTATAACCCATTACTATTTCAAAATAAAGTGGTGAAAAAATGTGGGGGGAAAAAGTCTTAGCTATTATAAATATTATCACTGTTGCTAGTTTTTTATGTGTCATTTTACTGATCAGAATTCTGAGATTAAGAGAGGTGAAGCACCTCGCCAGGGACCACACAGCTGAATGTGGGCAGAGCGGCCCCTAGGAACCAGGTTTTCGGAGTCCCGACCCAATGCTCTGGGACATTCTTGGAACTTCCCGCCAGGGGACGCTCTTCGCCCGGGATAGGATCTGGCCAAGGATCCAGCAGCAGCCTTTTCTAACTAGAAGAACCTAGCATTCTAGAGCTAGCAGGGATTTTGATCATGTCTAAGCCCTTCTCTCAGAGGGACAGAAACAAAGCTCTGAGAATGTATGTATCTGGGCCCAGATTCACCCATGGTCACCAGGTGATGCTGAGATGGAGTCCCAGTTTCCCCTTTCCAAATCTCATTTGCTTCCTGCCTCCTTGTGTCATCCCTTGCCCACGTCCCTGCAGCCACTTCTGGACTGTCCCTTGCAGAGCTAGGTGCTTCCCTGCTGGGCGTTTGCAGAGCTCAGCTGTCTGGGGGTAGAGAAGGTGTTTGGGAGCAGGGCAGGTGCTGTGGCAGGTTGGGGAGCCCTCCCCATTTCTTACCATTCTCTGGCGTCATTCAGGGTAGTGTGTGCACTGCTAAGGGCAGGGATCCAGGAACTAAACTGCCTTTGTCCAAACCCTTGTCCTCCCCTTACCAGTCCTGCATCTCATTGTCCCATCTATAAAACAGGAGCTATAAAATACCCATCCCGCAGGGTCTTTGTGAGGATCGAGTTAATATGTGCAAAGCACTTGGAACAGTTGTAAGCACACGGTAAGAGCTATAAAAGTGTTAGTTCTCAGTATTATAACTCACCAGCATCCTACCTGGATATGCGTTGATGTGAGAGTTTCAGTATGATTCATCACACTCCCCAGCTATTCACGCGTCTGTAGTATCCTTTCATAATAACAAGTGCCATCTACTTGCAGTTAGGCTGTGCAGTATGCTAAACCTGTGATTTCATTATATCAGTTAATCCACAGAACAACCCGTGGATACTATTATTGTTCTCAACTCAGAGTTGCTTAGTCAAGACTAAGGCATTTACCAGACTCACACAGAAAGTGACAGACCTGGACTCACACTCAGGCCTGTGTGATGTCAAAGCTGAGGCTTTTTACCACTACACCGTCTGACCTCCTCTTGAAGCCAATTAAAAACAATAAAATCAAGCCCCCGGAGGAGCCCCAGCATCCGCTTTGCTCACGCCTCTCTGCAGGACCTATCTCTCTCAGAAGCAATCCTGCAGGGTGAGGTTTCCTACCACTCTTTTTTTTTTTTTTTTTAACATCTTTATTGGAGTATGATTGCTTTACAATGGTGTGTTAGTTTCTGGTTTACAACAAAATGAATCAGTTATATATATACATATGTTCCCATATCTCTTCCCTCTTGCGTCTCCCTCCTACCACTCTTATCCTTCGGGACAAAGGAGCAGATTTCACAGATGTCTCCCTGCTTCCTGGTAAAGACACAGCATACTTTGACCGACAAACAAAGAGCCCTCTTCAGATTAGAGCTGAGTTAGCCACACAGTCTTCAAGGGCCACCTTCCCAGCCTCCTGTTTCTTCTGCAGCCTGCAGACCCCTTACCTGGGCAGGGTGGGTTGCCTGCATCTCAGGCACATGAATTCACTGAGTTCTGGGTGATCCAGATGTAACACGAGCTCTCAGTGACTCAGGCCAGCCTATCTGGGATTTTTCCTCTCTTGGCATGTGAGAGAGCCTGCAGTGTTGACATCTTTTAGCCAAGAAAGAAGCAGCAGGCACCAACCTATAATTACAGAATCATAGAACGTCAGTCAGGGCTGGAAGGGACCATAGGATGCGGAGAAAAGTATCCTGACAAGAGAAGGTTCTTGGTCAGGATCTCGTTGAGCAGGAAGGAAGGTACCCAGATTTAAGCCCTTACTTATCCTTGGTACCTTTCCTGGTACCCACAGCTCCCAGAGGTGCTGAGAGAGGGCTGAGCTGGGACAGGGTGGGAATGTGCATCTAGGCCACTGAGTATGTGTGCATTCAGTGCTCGCTCTCTCTCTCTCATAGGTGATGATCCTGTAAAACAGGCTTTCTCAACCTCAGCACTAGTGGCGTTTGGGGCTGGATAATTCCTTGTCTCAGGGGCTGTCCCGTGTTTAGCAGCATCTTGGGCCTCTACCCACTAGATGCCAGTAGCACTCTCCCAGTTGTGTGACAACGAAAAATGTCTCCAGGCATTGCCAAATGTCCCCCTTCCTGCTCCCCACTCTTGTTGAGAACCAGTGTTCTAAAAACCGGCTCCTTCTCTTCTGGAAACATGTATTAAAAGCTTACTATGAGCCATGCTCTGCTGGCACATGAATCAAGCATGGGCTCTGTCCTTAAAGGAAGGACTCATTCAGAGTCCAGCTGGGGAGATGGACAGGGCCACACAGGTGGCAGAGTATGGGAAGCCCTTCCACAGAGATAAGCACTAGGTTCTCTGAGGGGCACAGGGCAGGTGCTTCACTGACTGGAGATCCAAGAAGGCTTCATAGGAGGACATGGCAATTTTCCAGGCAGGCAAGGCAGGTGAACAACATTCCAGGCAGAAGGAATGGAATATACAAAGGTCAAGAGTTGTGAAGTGTGACGTGTTGGCTGAAAAAAGTATTCTAGTGTGACCGTGTCCTAGAGTGCAAATGGGGAGTGGTTAGGGAGCAGCCTGGAGGAGGGTGAGGCAAGACTAACGAGGGTGGGACTTCCGTGGTGGTGCAGTGGTTAAGAATCTTCCTGCCAATGCAGTGGGCATGGGTTCGATCCCTGGCCCAGGAAGATCCCACACCCCGCGGAGCAGCTAAGCCCGTGCGCCACAACTACTGAGCCTGCGCTCTAGAGCCCGCGAGCCACAGCTACTGAAGCCCGTGTGCCCTAGAACCTGTGTACCACAACTACTGAGCCCATGCGCTGCAACTACTGAAGCCTGGCACACCTAGAACCCGTGTTCTGCAACAAGAGAAGCCACCGCCGTGAGAAGCCCACGCACCACAATGAAGAGGAGCTCCCGCTCACCACAACTAGAGAAAAAAGCCGCGCGCAGCAATGAAGACCCAAATGCAGCCAAAAAAATAAAAAATAAAAAAAGTAAGAATGAGGAGGAGGATAATGATGATGGTTAACTCATATTAACCATTATTATATGTCATAATATATGGCATCTAATGATGATGGTTAACTCATATTGAGCACTTATTGTATGCCATACTGTTCCAAGTGTCTTATGTATATTGTTTCTTCATGTTCAGGGCAATCCTTTGAGGAAGGTATTATTGTTATTACTTCTACTTTATAGATGGTAAAAATGATGCACAGAGAGATTATGTAACTTGCCCCAGCCACACAGCTTGGGAAGGTGATGGAAATTTGGTTATGAGATCCAAGGATTTTGAAGTAGAGCAGTGTCATGATCAGTGTCTCAGTTACCTTTTGCTGCATAGAAAACCGCCCCAAAGTGACTGGCTTAACCAATGCACTTTATTATATTTCATGATTTCGTGGGTTGGCTGGGGCTCAGCTGGGTGGTTCCTCTGCTGGTCTGGCTTGGACTCTCTCATGCAGTAGCAGTGAGGAGGGGCTGGATGTCTGCCACCTCGATGTTCCTCCATGTAGCCTCTCTCCTCTCTCTTCTTCTATCTGGGCCTTTGCCCATGACCACTTTCTCTTGCAGAGTAGCCTGTTCTTCTTGGTGGCTCAGTAGCTGCCAGGCCTTTTTAATGTGAGGACTTGGAAGTCCCAAGATGTTGTTTCCTCTGTAGTATTCTTTTTTTTTTTTTTTTTTTTTGCGGTACACGGGCCTCTCACTGTTGTGGCCTCTCCTGTTGCGGAGCACAGGGTCCGGACGCACAGGCTCAGCGGCCATGGCTCATGGGCCCAGCTGCTCCGCGGCATGTGGGATCTTCCTGGACCGGGGCACGAACCCACGTCCCCTGCATCGGCAGGCGAACTCCCACCCACTGCGTCACCAGGGAAGCCCCTCTGTAGTATTATTCTAGTCAAAGTGGTCACAGGCACAGCCCAGATTCACAGGGAGGGGACATGGGGCCCACCTCTGGTAGGAGGAGAGGCACACACATATAGGGAGGGAAGGGAGGAATTGTTTGAGGCCATTTTTGGCTACTGGATATCAGAGCCAGATTTTTATTCTAGAAAGAATGTTCTGGCAGCACTGTGGAGGTGGATTGAAGAGGGCAAGACTAAAGACATGAAGGTGAATTATGAAGTCACTGTAACAGCTTCAACAATTTTGGCTGAATTGGTCATTCAGCATCTCTCTTTTCTTCTGTTACTGTGGAAAGATCAGAGTAATTGTGTTTTTAAAATTATTAATTAATTAATTTGGTTGCACTGGGTCTTTGTTGCAGCAGGCGGGTTCCTTAGTTGTGGCTCCAGGGCTCCTTGGTTGTGGCTTGCTGACTCTTTAGTTGTGGCACGTGGGCTCCTTAGTTGTGGCAGGCGGACTCCTTAGTTGCAGCTTGCCAGCTCCTTAGTTGTGGCATATGAACTCTTAGTTGTGGCAGGCATGTGGGATCTAATTCCCTGACCAGGGCTGGAACCTGGGCCCCCTGCTTTGGGATCACGGAGTCTTATCCACTGTGCCACAAGGGAAGTCCCAATTGTGTTTTAATAATAATAATAATAACACAATAATCATACTAGCCTACAATTTATTAAGCACATATTGTATGCCAAGCACTGTCGTAAGAACTTTTCTACACATTTTAATCCTCACAATTAGCTCATGAGGTATATTCCTATTTTACCTTCTAGAAAACTGAGATCAGGTGTGTCAGTCACCTTGGGCTGCCATAAAAAGCTACCACAGACTGAGTGGCTTAAACAACGGAAATTTATTTCCTACAGTTCTGGAGGCTGGACGCTCGAGATAAGGTGTTGGCAGTGTTGGTTTCTTCCGATGCCTCCCTCCTTGGCTTGTAGATGGCTGTCTTCTCCCTGTGTCCTCACATGGTCTTTCTTCTGTGTGTGTCTGTGTCCTGATCTCCTCTTTTTAGAAGGACAACAGTCCTATAGGATTAGGGCCTCCCACATGACCTCATTTTACCTTCATCACCTCATTTTACCTTCATCACACTTCATCGCCTGTCTCCAAATACAGTCACATTCTGAGGTACTGAGGGTTAGGACTGCAACAAACAAATTTTGAGGGGACACAATTCAGCCCATAGAGTCAGGTAGCCTCTGCTCATGTGATTAATAGGTGGGAAGCAAGTATTTGACCTGGTCTGTCTGACTTCAGGCTCCTGTTGTTAACTGCTCCTTATAGTATTACTCCAAATTGTCTTCAGTTCTTGTCCCAAGCAGGAAAGAACAAGGTGGAGGAAGACACCAAGCCTGTAGAGCTTTGCATTTAGGACTTAGCTATTTCTAACTGAGGAGTAGGAGCTGAATTCCACTTACCTGTTCTGTGTCTTTCACCTGTCACTCTATCATAGTGACCTTTTCGGAAGGGCACTGAAAGATGGCGGGGGTGGCATATCCTGATAGAATCATACTAGGGGATGATAGTAATGATCACTAACACTTTATGAATGTGTACAGTGTGCCCGGAAGAATGCTAAGTGCTTTACGTGCATTATTTAATTCTCACAATAATCCTGTCAGGTGGGTATTGTTATGTTTCCTATTTTACATATGGGGAAACTGAGGCAAAGTGGTGCATTAACCTGCCCCAATTCACCCAGCTAATAAGAAGTGGCAGAGTCAAGCTGAGCACTCAGGCCATCTGAATCCAGAATGTGTACTCTTAACTATTATTCTTCCATACTGACTCTGGGAACCTGGTAAAGAATGTTTTTTTGATGTCGAGTTGTATGAGCTGTTTATATATTTTGGATATTAATCTCTTATTGGTCATATCATTTGCAAATATTTTCTTTCATTCAGTAGGTTGTCTCTTCATTTTGTTAGTGGTCTCCTTTGCTGTGCAAAAGCTTTTAAGTTTAACTAGGTCCCATTTGTTTATTTTTGTTTTTATTTCCTTTGCTTTAGGAGACAGATCCAAAAAAATATTGCTATGATTTATGTCAAAGAGTGTTCTGCCTATGTTTTACTGTTTTCTTCTAGGAGTTTTATGGTTTCTGGCCTTACATTTAGGTCTTTAACCCATTTTGAATTTATTTTTGTTTATGGTGTTAGAGAATGTTCTAATTTCATTCTTTTGCATGTAGCTGTCCAGTTTTCCCAGCACAACTCATTGAAGAGATTGTCTTTTCTCCATTGTATATACTTTCTTACTTTGTCATAGATTAATTGACTGTAAGTACATGGGTTTATTTCTAGGCTGTCTATTGTGTCCACTGAGCTACGTGTCTGTTTTTGTGCCAGTATCATGCTGTTTTGATTACTGTAGCTTTGTAGTATAGTGTGAAGTCAGGGAGCGTGATTCTTCCAACTCTATTCTTCTTTTTCAAGATTGTTTTGTCTATTCGGGGTGTTTTGTGTTTCCGTACAAATTTTAAAACTATTTGTTCTAGTTCTGTGAAAAATGCCATTGGTGTTTTGATAGGTATTGCATTGAATCTGTAGTTTGCCTTGGGTAGTATGGCCATTCTGACAATATTAATTCTTCCAATCCAAGAACAAGATATATCTTTCCATCTGTTTGTGTTGTCTTCAGTATCTTTCATGGGCAGAATATCTGAATAGACATTTTAATAAAGAGGAAATGGAGATGGCCAACAGGCACATGAAAAGATGCTTAACATCACTAATCATCAGGGAAATGCAAATCAAAACCACAATGAGATATCAACTCATAGCTGTCAGAATAGCTATCATCAAAAAGAACACCAATAACAAATGTTGGTGAGGATGTGGAGAAAAGGAAACCCTTGTACACTGCTGTTGGGAATGTAAATTGGTACAGCCATTTTGGAAAACAGTATGGAGGTTTCTCAAAAAACTAAAAATAGAACTACCATATGACCCAGCAATTCCCCTTCTGGGTATATATCTGAAAAAACAAAACCACTAATTCAAAAATATACATGCACCCCAGTGTTCATAGCAGCATTATTTACAATAGCCAAGATATGGAAGCAACCTAAGTGTCCATCAACAGATGAATGGATGAAGCAGATGTGATATACACACACACACACGCGTGTGTGCACGCACACACAATGGAATATTACTCAGCCATAAAAAAGAATGAAAATTTGACATTTGCAACAACATGGTTGAACTTGGAGGGCATTATGCTAAGTGAAATAAGTCATACAGAGAAAGACAAATACTGTATGATATCACTTGTATGTGGAATCTAAAAAATACCACAAACTAGTGAATATAACAAGAAAGAAACAGACTCAGAGATTTAGAGAACAAACTAGTGGTTATCAGTGGGGAGAGGGAAGGGGGGAGGGGCAATACAGGGATAGGGTATTAAGAGATGCAAACTAGTATGTATAAAATAAGCTACAAGGATGCACTGTACGAAACAGGGAGTATAGTCAGTATTTTATAATAACTATAAATGGAGTATAACTTTTAACAATTGTGAATCACTATATTGTACACCTGTATCTTATATGATATTGTACATCAACTATACTTCAATTAAAAAAAAAGAATGAGTCTACACTATTTCCACAAAAAAGAATCTAAGTCAGAGAAGACCCGTTAGGCCATCATTTACCCAAAAGTTTTCAATTTCAACCATCAAGATATTTATTGCTACATATCAAAATAAAATACTGATACTGTTTCTTGATTTATCAATTATAGAAATCACTTACTGACTTGGTGTTATCTGAGATTAAAATGTCTGTCAGTTACTTGCCTTCTATCTTTTCCTGCAAACCCCTATAATCAATATTTATTGATATCATATTATGTTTATGTAATTATTGTCCATTGCAAAGCCAAAAAGTATACTGTGATTACATTTCCTTCCTTGTATACATTTTTGTTTTTACTGGAGTTGATAATATTTGATTGCTTTTTTTAAAAAAATAAATTTATTTATTTAATTAATTAATTTGTTTTGGCTGCGTTGCATTTTCACTGCTGGGCGCAGGCTTTCTCTAGTTGTGGTGAGCGGGGGCTACTCTTCGTTGCGGTGCTCAGGCTCCTCATTGCAGTGGCTTCTCTTGTTGCAGAGCATGGGCTCTAGGAGCGTGGGCCTCAGTAGTTGTGGCACACAGGCTCAGTAGTTGTGGCTCACGGGCTCTAGAGCGCAGGCCCAGTAGTTGTGGCTCACGGGCTTAGTTGCTCTGCGGCATGTGGGATCTTCCTGGACCAGGGCTCGAACCCGTGTCTCCTGCATTGGCAGGCGGCTTCTTAACCAGTGTGCCACCAGGGAAGTCCCTGTTTGTTTGTTTTACTTGCATTATTTTCTATGTACCTGTCCTTTTCTTTCTAATTAGAACTTTCATGTCCTATCAATAGTTTTTCATGCTCAGGTGTGTATACCCCTCTATCTGGAACTTTCCTCCTTGAAGCCCTCCTCCTCCAGTACAGACAGGTTTTACTTTATGCCTTTCACCTAAAGTAATGATAAATTAAATAATAACTATTATTCTGGGAGTTCTCTTTTCTTTTATGTTGGAACCCCTGTTTCCTGGGTCCCAGGTCTTTCTTTACTTCCTGGTTTTGGTGACACTTCTCCTTCTGTTGCTTTTTAAGAAATGATACATGGGAGATATATTTTTTTGAGTTCTTGCTTATTTGAAAATGTCTTTTTTTCTACCCTCACTCTGGATTTGCCGTTTGGCCATATAGAATTCAGGTTGCAAATTATTTTCCCTTAAAGACATTGTTCCATTGTCTTCTAGCTTTTAGGGTCATTTTTGAGAAGTCCAATGCCATTTTTAATCCTATTTCTTTGTATGTGACTTATCTTTCTGGACACTTCTAGTTCTTCTCTGTATCCCTGGTATGCTGAAACTTGGCATTCATCCTTCTTCATTCATTAGGCTTTCAGTTGGAGACTTGGGTCCTTCAGTTCCAGGAAATTTTTCTTAAATTATTTCTTTGATAATCTTTTCCTCCTCTGTTTTCTTATTTGGATGTTGAATTCAAATGATTCCCTAAATATTTTATCCTTATACTATCCTTATTATTTTCCATCATTTTGCCTTTTTATTACTTCCAACCTGTCTATTAACTTTTTAACATTGATGATCACTTTTGATTTCCAAGGGCTTTTTTTATTTTTGATAATATACTGCTTTTAAAAAATTGATGGGACTTCCCTGGTGGCGCAGTGATTAAGAATCCGCCTGCCAATGCAGGGGACACGGGTTTGAGCCCTGGTCTGGGAAGATCCCACATGCCACGGAGTAACTAAGCCCATCCACCAAAACTACTGGGCCTGCTCTCTAGAGCCCGCGAGCCACAACTACTGAAGCCTATGCGCCCAGAGGCCGTGATCCGCAACAAGAGAAGCCATCGCATTGAGTAGCCTGCGCACTGCAATGAAGAGTAGCCCCCGCTCGCCGCAGCTAGAGAAAGCCTGCGCACAGCAACGAAGACCCAACACAGCCAAAAATAAA
This sequence comes from Orcinus orca, assembly GCF_937001465.1. NCBI lineage: Eukaryota > Metazoa > Chordata > Mammalia > Artiodactyla > Delphinidae > Orcinus > Orcinus orca. The sequence continues at coordinate 7,603,963 of NC_064568.1, forward strand.
TAAATAAAATTAAAAGAAAAATAAAAAATTGATGGATGTGATATCTTCTCTGAACTCTCTAGGAGTATTAATTGTAATTTTTATTTGAAGCTTTCTTCTGTTTCTGGCATGATCTGTTTCTTGCTGATCCAATTTTTTTTTGCGGGGGTGGTTTGTTTTGCTCTCTGTCTTTCATGATGGGGGCTTTCCTCCAGTGTCTGATAACCCTTAGTTATCACTTCATATTTTAGAGTAAGGCACAAGACCTAATTGGAGGGGGGAGGGATAAATTCGGAGTTTGGGATCAAAATATAAACACTACTATATATAAAATAGATAACCAACAAGGACCTACTTATAGCACAGGGAACTAAAATTAGTATCTTGTAATAACCTATAATGGAAAATTTAAAAAGAACATAAATATACATAAATATATACATATGTAAAAATTCTTTTCCATATATATAACTGAATCACCTTGCTGTACACTTGAAACTGACACACTGTAAATCAACTATATTTCAATTAAAAAAGGCAAAAGAAAGACCTAACTGTAAGCCCTATGTGTACATACAGAACTTATCAAGTGGAAGCCTTTACTGTTGGGTTTTTGGTGGGGGTCTTGCTGTTTTGTTAGGGGAACTCCAGATGTTATTATCTATGGTTTTCTTCCTCTGGGGCAGTTCAGTTTCTTAGGAGAAGAATCTTCTCATCTGCTGTCTAGGGGTAACACACGTTGCCTGCATTTGGGGAGCAGAGTCGAGGAAGAGGACTGGGGTTCCCACTGCTCAGGATGCACTCTCGCTGAGTCTCCCTATTTCCAGACCTTACCTCACTCCTGCTGGCTACTGTGCCAGTTGTACTGGAATCTAGGGCCTCCCCAGTTCAGATCCGCCAGGGATCAAGCTTCCATTCTCCTGCCTGGGTAAAGAGTAACTGCTTGGCTTCTGGGGCAGAGGATGTTTTCAGCTCTGATCCTTACTGGGTTCAATCCTTTTTTTTTTTTTTTTTTGCAGTATGTGGGCCTCTCACTGTTGTGGCCTCTCCCGTTGCGGAGCACAGGCTCCGGACGTGCAGGCTCAGCAGCCATGGCTCACAGGCCCAGCCACTCCGCGGCATGTGGGATCTTCCTGGACCGGGTCACGAACCCATGTCCCCTGCATTGACAGGCGGACTCTCAACCACTGCGCCACCAGGGAAGCCCTGTGTTCCATCCTTTTATCATGGGCCAAATTTTTCAGAGGTTTTGTGGGTCAGTCAGTTTGCTTCTCACCTGTAACCCCCTTCCCCACTCCCCCTCCCTTGCTCTGCTATGATGTTACCATTCCTCCGCTTTCCATCTTTTAAAAAGGAACAGAATAAATGCCAATAAGCACATAAAAAGCTGCTGCACACCACCAACCATCAGGGAAATGCAAATCAAAACCACAATGAAATGCCACTTCATACCCATTAGGCTGGCTTATTATTAAAAAAAAACCAAAACAAAAACTAACAGTGTTGGGGTGGATATGGAGAAATTGGAACCCTTGCACATTGTTGGTGTGAATGTGAAATGGTGCAGCTGCTGCGGAAAATAATGTTTCCTCAAAAATGTTAAACATAGAATTACCATTTGATTCAGCAGTTCCACTTCTGGGTATATACACAAAAGTTTTGAAAGCAGGGACTTGAATAAATATTTGCACACCAGTGTTCATGGCAGCAGTATTCACAATAGCCAAAAGGTGGAAACTGCCAGAATGTCCATTGATGGATGAATGGATAAACAAAGGGTAGTAATATCCATACAGTGGAATATTATTCAGCCTCAAAAAGGAATGATTGTATCAGTTTTTCCTCAGTAAAGCTGAAAATGAAATATAGTCTGATTTTGTAGGGGATAAAAAAGGAATGAAATTCTGGCACATGCTATAACATGGCTAAGCCTTAAAGACATTATGTTAAGTGAAATAAGCCAGTGACAACAGGACAAATATTATCTGATTCCACTTATATTCCGCTACTTAGGGTAGTCAAAGATGTAGAGACAAAAAATAGAATAGGGTTTACCATGGGCTGAGGGAGGGGGGATAGGGAATTATTATTTAATGGCTCCAGGGTTTCAGTTTGGGATGATGAGAAAGTTCTGGAGATGGATGGTGATGATGGTTGCACAATAATGTGAATGTACTAAATGCCACTGAACTGTACACTTAAATATGACTAAAATAGTAAATTTTATGTTGTGTGTATTTTACCACAATTTTAAAAAATCTGAAAAAAAAAGCTGAAAAAAAAGCAGAAATCACTTGCTTACTGTGGTATCATGTCCCATTTTCTTCATCTATGTGAACATACTCCTTTTTAATTCTTTTACCGTCATTTTGGTGGGGTCTCAGGAAAAAGCGACAATATATGTGTGTAGTTAATGCATCATGTATAACTAATTTCCCTCAAGTATTTTTTCAGTGCCTGCTACATGGATGACACTGTGCTTGTGAATATAAATGTGATTGGTTTCCATGTTGAAAAAGAAAAAAAATCGCAGGCACAATACTTCTTCTATACTTGTACACTGTCAAATACAGTCTTGGCTCTGAGGTCACTAAAGCAGGGAGAAAATGGATTTGCTGCAATATTTAATATATTTGCTGTCATCTTGGACCATGGCCCTAAGTTGCCGTAGCAACGGACAGAGCAGGAACTTCATTAGAGGAGGAGCTCCTTGGATTTTAACCATGTTATTCAATCAGGCATGAATGATGGGATAGACCATCACATGGCACACAGAAGATCTTTTATTTTGATAAGCTGTGTAATTAGCTAAATCTAATAAGTCATTGGAACAAGTAAAACAACAACCTAAAACCTTGCTTTTTGCATCTTTTCTGGAGTCATCAGTAGTCAAAAGATTTCCTTGGAATTTCCTTGGTGGAACTCTCCAAAGCAGTGCTAGCAGTACTCTTTGAATATCATCAGCAAAGGGCAGGAAGGGGCACCAACAGATTAATGATGGATAACAGCTTACTGTCACTGGCATGTTGAAAGAAGATGCCTGGCATAAACAAGGTCATCAAAGAAATTATCATAGGCAAGCTTTAGGTCTTTGTCACAGGTGGGTGGGGAGCTATTTTTTGGAGGGAAGAAGCGTGCCTTCCCAAACACACACATACACACACTCACATCCACACCCACACCCACACCCACATACCCGCTTGAAAAAGCTTCAGTAGCAATTTCAAAGCAACATGCAGTGAGTCCATATTGCTAAGAGAGTTCAAAATAAAATGTGATCAGAATCAGGTGGGGGTGGGGTGGTAGTAATCACCACCAGGGATGGCTTCCAGGAGGACAAGAGCTTTAAGTGGCGTTTTGGAAAAAGGAAGAGTCACACACTCTTGAGGAAGGCAGAGTTGTGTCTGATTCATTAAGACCTTACCATCACTCCAAATCCCCAGTTTGTCTGCTTGTGGTTAAATCAGACTCATTTTCAACATTTCCTCCTAACAGCCTTCCAGGAGGCCCCAGGCAGAGCAATCCAATTGAATCACATCCTGGTGAACTTAAGAAGGCAAGTATTTATTTTCAAGTCTCTTTACCACCTCTGGAAATTAATTGTTTTGTTGACTCACTTTCCTTCCCCAAAGGGTAACTTCTGAGTTTGTCGCCTATTTACAATACTGGTCTATTTTACTGCAAATATTCTTTCATTGTGTTGTTCTCCCCTGGATACAATTGTAGTATATATAGCCAAACATGAAATACATCGTTTTTGGTTTTTTTGTTTCTTCCTTTTTTGGGGAGATGCTAATATTCTAAAGCCCTAAGCAAGGTAGCATGCGGTTTACAAAGAAGGGCCAGATGCAGTCCTTTCATGCTGTTAAGGGACAACAATAGAAGAAATGACAGAAGATAATCAGTGATTAATTACCAGATGAGTGATAGATACCAGGTGGTCCCAACCTGAGCTTCCCAGCCCCACGGGGTAATGAGGGAAGCAGGGAGGGGGTGCCTGTGAGTTATTTTCAGGACTTCAAAAAAGAGTAACCAAAAAAGCTCATATATACCAGAGATTAGATGCACAGGCTATTTAAACCAAAACATCAGGTTTCTTTGTTCTGGGCTAGAATTATAACAAGTCAGTTATAGAATAGAAATACCAGTTACCCCATGCTGATTGGAAGCTCTGATTGGTAGTTACCCTTGTCTTTTTTTTTTTTAAGCTGTGGTTTTGTTTTTTTTTTTGAAGATGTTGGGGGTAGGAATTAATTAATTAATTAATTAATTTTTGCTGTGTTGGGTCTTCGTTTCTGTGCAAGGGCTTTCTCTAGTTGTGGCAAGCGGGGGCCACTCTTCATCGCAGTGCGCGGGCCTCTCACTATCGCGGCCTCTCTTGTTGCGGAGCACAGGCTCCAGACGTGCAGGCTCAGTAGTTGTGGCTCACGGGCCTAGTTGCTCTGCAGCATGTGGGATCCTCCCAGACCAGGGCTCGAACCCGTGTCCCCTGCATTAGCAGGCAGACTCTCAACCACTGCACCACCAGGGAAGCCCTACTCTTGTCTTTGATTAATAAAACATGAGAAAATGAATTATTGCTTGATAAGTATGTTTTGTTTGATAGACAAAAAGTATTTCAAAGCATGGGATTTGTGAAGGGAGGATAATAAAATGGTTTGGGTGAAAAGACTGGGAATGAGGAAGATGAACAGGAAGTGGTTAGGAGCAGTTTAATGTGGATAGAGAGTGCAGAGAAGGAGGGACCCTCGTAAACAAGGTTGTGAAAGATGTGTAGGATTTACCTGTGCAGTGGTTCCCAAAGTGTGGTCTGCACCCACAGCATCAGCACCACCTGGAAACTTGTTAGAAATACAAATTCTTGGGTCTCACCTGCTGAATCAGAAACTGGGAATGATGCCCATCCATCTGTGGTCTAACAGGCCCTTCAGGTGATTCTGATTTACACTACAGTTTGAGAACCAAATCTATACCATCCTTTTCTAAAATTTGAAATACTAATGAAACAGGAGACAATTCTAAGAACTACCTGCTCAGCCTTAAAACAAAATGAATCACTATCAAGAAAGTTATTTCCTTTTCCAATCTCTCATGCCTTTTGATAGCATCACAGAGCAAGAGTCTTGTCCTCATTCGCATCTCTTTTTCAAACAAGGAGAACAGGCTGCATTCAGGTTCAAAGGCCTGGCAGGTGATGGAATCTAACTTGACGCTGATAACTTGGTGTTCCTTCCCTCCCATTTATTTTTACAGTTACCTTCCCTTTTGGCAAGTGATGCTAGTTTTCCTTTTGCAAAAGGAGTATAAAGTATTCCTTCTGAAAACTTTTTTTATGTATAAATGTGATTCGATTTAAAGAAAAAAGGTAAAAGTACTAGAGGTATGTGGAAATGGAGAACATACTCAAGGCATTATGTGAATGATTGAAATTAAGTCTGTTTAAGACAACAATTTGTGTGTGTGTGTTTGGCATTGATGCTTGAATGGATAAATTTATATTTGTCCTTGTTTATTGGTGTTTTGGGAGAATAAACCACAGATTGAAGCAAGTACAAGTACAAAGGAAAAAAGTATCCAGATAGCAAAAGGCATTCCAGGCAACAACCTACGACCACTTGTGGGAGCAATACCTAGTACAACAAAATCCTCCACAGCAAAAGGAGCCACTCAGTCCTTTGGGGTCAGTTGTGCCAGGATTTTGTGATACTTCATTTCCTGAAGTATAGGGTTGTTGAGATGTGATGAGAGCCGGAACACAGGCTTTGTAATCTCTTGAGGAAAAGAAGAAAACAGTTCTTGCATAGGTGACAATTAACATCATGTTTCCACCCATACCAGATTCATAGAGATGCTTTTTCATCACTTCATTTTGAGTCAAGAAGTGCCCAAGTTAATTGATTTATGTACAAACATAGATGTGTCCCAGCATGCTATGGATAGGGTTATTCAGAGGGAAATTATGCTGTATTCCTTTTCTTACAATATTTTAATTACAGGTAAAGTCTGATGAAAAATAATATAAAGGGCATCCTCTAAGATAATGATTGTCTAACTTTTTTGACCTCAGTGCATGAAACACATTTTACAGCTTTTTTGACCTCAACTTTTTTGACCTCAATGCATGAAATACATTTTACAGGTTGGCCCAGTGTGTGTGTGCACACACAGGTACACACATACCCACACGCACACTTTATAACACCTAAATAAAGGTTTAATGAAATAATACTCATCCTTATAGCAAAAGACATGCTCTGCAAGATTTTACTCTATCTTATTAAAATGATTTTCCAATCCTTTAGTGGTCTCTTTCCCACCTTCCTTCTCTGAGGATACTGACTCAGTAGGTTTGGGATGGAGCTTGGAAATCTGCAAGTTTTGATAAGTTACCTAGAGGATTCTGATGCAGGTGGAACTTGGCCACACTTTGAGAAACACTACTTTCAAGGAAACGATAATAGAATCCTAAGGTGTTAGTATATGAAAAACTTTATGAATCTTATAGTCCAGAGTTGGAAGAACCTCCATTACCTACTCAATAAAGTTGAAATATAGAATGACATTCAAGGCCCTTCTTTCGCTAACCCCTGCTGAGCTTTTCAAGTATAAACCCAGCTGTGACCTTGCTGCTCTCCCTCACTCCTGTTCCACACAACCAAACTGCAACAGATAAATCATCATTTATGCACCACATGCTTTTATGTAGACTTTCATTTCTTGCAGTATAGTGGAATGGCTTACCCTGACTGATCCTCCCGCTGAAAAGAGCTAAATGTGCTAGATGACATAAAAAGCCATTAAAAAATGTGTTAATGAGCCAGCAAGTTATTAAGGAATCCTCAAAGACCAAAAACTAAATAAGTAAAGTAAGCAGAACCCCAAAGCTGGCTTTTGCCTCAAAGATACTTGCTGAACTGGCTGATTTTTTTAAAATTAATTTTTATTGGAGTATGGTTGCTTTACAATGTTGTGTTAGCCTCCAGTGCACAACAAAATGATTCAGTCATACACATACAGATATCCCCTCCCTTTTGGACTTCCCTCCCATTTCGCTTACCACAGTGCATTAGGTAGAGTTCCCTGTGCTATACAGTATGTTCCCATCTGAACTGGCTGATTTTTGAGCTTTAGTTTTTCATGGGGAGACAGAAAGTGAAGCTTAGAACCTGCCTAAGGTAGGGGTCTAATAGGACCCCTTCCATAAAGTGAGGACCTCAAATGGCCATACCTCACTGTAAAGGCACTTTAGTGCAAGGGTGATTTAGAAATAAACCTGTCACCTGAAGAATAAAAATAGTTGCTTATCTTGAAGACTGGGCCTGGGTGGAGGGTCAAAAAAAATCTTCCCTGAAAATTTATAATCATAAGTCAATCCTTATAAGGATCTATAGCATGAATTCACACAACCAAAGTGATTCTAGGTTAGTAGTATCCTTGAGGTTCCTAGCAGAACCAAATGCACACCCCGTAGAGGAACCTGTCTTCCCCAGGCCTCAAGGAATTCTTCATGATAACGTTTTAAGAAATTTCAGCTCATGATCAAAAATGGTAAAAATACATAAGGAAGCGAGGCAACATGAGTACTGAGCCAGCAGAAACAACAGACGGCAGAATCAGACCCATGAAGACTATAGATAGTGGAATTATCACAGAATATAAAAGAAGTATTTTAATATGTTTAAAGAAATAAGAAATAAAATTACAAATAAAGAATCAGACTGTAAAACTGACAAAGTATATTAAAAAAAGAATTTCTAGAAATAAGTGATTATGGATTCAGCAGTTAATTAGGCAACATTGAGGAGAGAATCAGTAACCTGGGGGAGAGTTCTAAAAAATATGTTCAGAATGCAGCACAGAGACACAAAGGGATGGAAAATATGAGAGATTAAGTGATCTGGAAGATAGAATTAAATAATTTTATACACGTATAATTGGTGTTCTGGAAGAAGAGGAGAGAAAGAATGTTGCAGAGACAATATTTGAACAGATGTTAGTTGAGAATTTTTCAGTGTTGCTGAAAGACACCTGTTCACACATTCAGGAAGCCCAGTGAATCTCATGTTAGATAAAAAGAAATCCACACCTGCACATAGCATAAATGAAACTGCAGAACACTAAGACAAAGAGAAGATCTTAAAGCAATCAGAGAGAAAGACAGATCATCTTTAAAGAATGGTAGTTATCCTGACAGTTGTCCTCTCAACAGCAATAGTAGAAACCATTGAAATATCTTAAATGTCCTGAGAGAAAAAGAACTGTGAACCTACGATTATATATGTAGCAAAACTATTTTTAAAGGAGGATATGCAGACAAAATCTGTGAGAAGTCATCACCAGCAGACTCACCAAAGGAAATTCTAAAGAATATACTTTAGGCAGAAGGAAGGTCTGAGGTGCAAGAAGGAATGAAGAGCAAAGAAAATGATAAATATGTGGACGAATAAAAAAGTCAACTCTATAAGACAAAAACAATGTCTTGTAAGATTAAAAAAACCAAGATAAAACTGAGGTTTATGATAATAATGGTTCAAAATTTGGGGAGAATGTGATTAAAGTTGAAGAGTTATAATCCTTATTTTTGGGGAGGAGAGGAGGATCAAGATACTGATCGATTTGGATTTTGACAAGCATCCATGCTTGTCAGATTACTTGTCAGTTACTAAAAGAATAGGAACAGAACGGCTGCAGTCTCTCCCCTATACAGTCTGCAACTCTAATGCTAGTGAGCTCCTGTGTCTTACTTGGGTCTATACTTCTGGACAGTGGTGAACAAGTGGGGAGCAATGCGAATGGTCTGCCCACGTGGGGAGGAGTATTTCATCAGTGGCATTGTTTGGAATTGCCAGTACACTAACAACAAAGCATACCAACTTTTAGTGGGTTTTATTATTGTTTAAATTCTCCATTCCCCCAACTCCATGGCACTGTTCCCAGATTCTCACTGATAGCTTTTCCCTTCCCAAGCAGTGACCCATGTGAGGTCTGATTTTTCAATTTGCAGATGTCCGGCTTTTTGCTATTTGCTCATTCTTCTTTAGGTCATTACCTTGATCAACAGCATACTTCAGAGCACTGATTCTAGAACATTCACGGAACCCTGAGATTCCTCATGACCCTGTCAGGGGGTCCTCAAGGTAAAAAATATCCTTAGATTAATACTAAGACTATCATTTGCCATTTCACCACGTTGACATTTGCACTAATGGTGCAAAAGCGATGGTGGCTAAAGCCACTGGCACCTTAGCAGAAATCAAGGCAGTGGCACCAATCTTTCCTAGTGTTACTTGTGTTGCATACCAAAGTAGGATGATTGTCTCAGGAAGAGTGCTTGTGCAACTGTTGAGCTGTGAGTTGAACTAGCTGCTTGTTTCACAAAACACCATTTTTTTACTTGAAAGAATGAGTGACAGAAGACTGTAGGGAAGGTTTATGCTTCAAAGGAAAACCCTGCGTTGTGTATAGCACATACTTAGCTGGTTAGGATTGTATGGAGCTATTTTGCAACTCTGTAAGTTGTAGTTAACTGATAGCAATGCGAAATAATTCTTTTCTATAGATATGCAAATTACTTGTGTCTGGTGGAGGGATACCCCATCCCCCTCTATGAAAAAGCCAGTTCTGTGCCATGTGCGCATTCATTTCAACATTCTTTTATTCATTATAAATTTGTGCTTCTTTAGCTTCTCCTTTGAACTGGTTCAAACATCTGCTTGATTCTCTCATCATGATTTAAATAAAATCTTTAACATGTGGTTGTTTCTTATCTGTATGAGAGTTACAGTTTTACCTTTTTAAAAAATTATCTTTTAACAAAAAACTATAGTTACTCCAGCTTAGGTATGTGGCAGAAAATTTCTCAAAAATAATTGAAATTAGCCTGTCAAGGAAAACACTGACAGTATTTGTTATCAAAGATCAAATTCAAGCTTTCAAGGAAAAATTAGAATATCTTCCACTATTAACTTGACAGCTTCCTAACACTTAAAGACTTATCTCCTGAGACTGGCAGTGATGTTAATGAATGTGGTCTTGTATAGTGAAATGTGACAACATTTGGAAGGTCTGCATAACTCAGTGAGCCAGTATTTTCCAAATGACCAATGCATGATGTTAAAGAATCATGCATAGGTAAAAAAGAAATCCATTCAAAGTGCATGAAAGCTGATAGAATTTAATATAACAGAGTTCCCTGATATGGTTTCAGATTCTACATGCAACTAATCTTTAAGAAACTAACAGTTGCTGAGTTTTGATGTAGTTGATTATCAAAGAAGAAAATTCACAATTATCTGAAGTCTATAAAGTATTCCTTCCTATTCCAACTATATATCTGTGTGAGACTGTATTTTCTTCATATACTTCAATCCAAACAACTCATTACAATAGATTGAATGCAGAAACAGATATGAGAACCTAGCTGCTCTCTATCAAGCCAGACATCAAAGAAATTTGCATGAATGTAAAGCAATGCCACTCTTCTCATTACATTTTTTTTTGTTTTGGAAAATAGTTATATTTCATGAAAATATGTAATTAATGTTAAAATGTAATGAGGTTATTATTGTTATTTTTAAATAGACTAATAAATAGTTTTGAAAACCCATATAAACAAAGGCTCTTTGGGAATCTTCAGTAATTTTTAAGTGTGGAAAAGGATCCTGACACCAAAATGTTTGAGAACCACTGCACAAGGAAAGATTGTTAAATGTGAATAGGTTAAGTTGTCAGTTTATGTCAGAAGATGGGGTATGGAAAGAAGTGGTCCTATAGATTAAGATGAAGCTGGATTTCCTCTTGCATTATGCACAAGTCTTCTGGGGGGAAACTGGCCTAGTTCTGGCTTTGCCATTAATAATAATAGTATTAGTTATATTGGGAGCCCCTATTGTATGCTAAATATACTACATGGATCTACATGGATTACTTCATTTATTCCTACAACAACCTTAAAAGGTAGGCCTTATTATTATTATTGTCATTGTAATTATTGTTATTCTTAAGTAAACCCAGGTTCAAAGAAGTTAAGTGACTTGCCCAGAATCTAACAGCCATGATGCAGACCCCGCTCTGTCCTGTTCCACAGCCAGTGGGCTTAACCAGGAGTCCCTGTCATCTCCTGATTCTGAGTGAGCATGGCCAAGTCCTGGGTCTTGGTTTCCTCATCTGTAAAACAAATGAGGTTAGACAGAGCTTCACCCACCTTGGGTCAGGTCCTCAGCTCTGTGCAGAACATGTAGCATATTCTCCTGACTTCAAGAGACTCCCAGTCCAGGTGATCCCTAACGTCTGTTCAAACTGCCTGATTCTGTACTTTTCACCGCCCATATTCTTTTTGCTGTCGCTGTGAGTCCTGGGGTTTGAATGGCTTTGTGGTTGGAAGTGAAGAAGTCCAAGCAGAGGGTGAAGAGGCTGCCAGTTCAACAGTGTGGAGTGGCAAGATATTAATCTAGTAGTTAATTCATCTTGCCACTGAATCCTAGGGGCCTGAAACCAGAAACCTAAGCATGAAGCTTCCACTGCCGGAGGATTTTATCCCCCCCACCAATTCAGGAATTGCTTTCAGCCAACATTACCTCTGCTTTCTGAGCACAAGCCAGGCTATTGTGCTGGAAATAATCTGCATTAGTCTTATTGGAGTGGCTTGTGTTGCCATAGTTACTGTTTGGGTTCTGTGCACCTAAAATTTCAAGGATTTATCAGGAAAAAAAGAGTTTGCTGATTTTTCTCTTTGGAACATCAGATTGGAGAAAAACCGGATTTTTTTTCCTATTAAATGTCTTTTCTGGGTGGGTACTGTCATACCCGGCATTGCAGAGTTACGGTTAACTCTGCAGTAGTGAAAAGCGGGCTTGGCCATGGCCTTGAAAAATGGACTTGTCAGCATCATGCTGAGGACCCACAATCACTGCCTGATGGTGCATGGAAAGGCAGGTTGTCATTGCTGGTTGTGCAGCTCAGGAAATTGCACGAGACAGCTGGTTATTTATGACACAGAAACACAGAGCTTCTTAGTAGGTTTCCCAGTTGCCGCCACTCTATAAACAGTCACTTTCCACCCAGCACTGAGGCTGGGTCAGAAGTTTTCATGGAGGTGGGAAGGGGAGCGGGGCATGAAATGGTGTGGGCAAAGAGAGCCAACCTGCTGCTCCACACACGTGAGCAACTGGAAGTGCGCTACATGGAGACTCTGCTTTTGTAGTAGTGATGTCTGTTTGTGCTGCCTGTTTGCTTATCTAGTTTGCAGACTGCGTCAGCCCACAGTTGAGTCCAGAAATAGTCCCCTTTGCCTGGTCGCCATGAGCCAGACTGGTCTTTATGTGGCTGTCTCCTAGGAGCCCAAAGCTATGCCACATGGCTGGAAGCTGTGTTTACAAGCTTTTCATCTGCCTTCCTTAACTTGTGGTTGCTATGGTTTCCTTCGCCTGCTGGGCCTGGCCTTTTTAGGGGGACAGGCTGTCCACTCAACCGAAAGCCAGGGGCACAGCTCTGCCAGCGTTGGCCTTTTGGCCACAATCCCAACCACATCTCATCACCTGCCCATTCTGAGCCCTAAACCTCACCCCTGGTGGGGCTGACCTTGACTTTTGCCCCAGCACCAGTCCAGTGTGGGTTCCACCACCTTACTGCCTATCCTGGGACTTTCCATTGGCCTCATCAGGGCACTGATTTTGTTCTCATCAGACTGATTTCTCAGTAGCTTGGATGTTACTTCGTAGAGCCCTGTCTTCCTCTACAATCATCGCAATCTCCTACTTATATGCACGGCTCGTTTAAACCTCATGACAGCTCCATGAGGTGGCCATTGCATCCCCTGTAACAGACATCTGTTGCTGCTGGCCCAGCATCCATTCCCCCCTTTCCAGGCAATAGCATTTTGTCTTTTGGGGTACCGCTCCCTTTTCCCCATTCTCAGCTCTAGTGGGGCTCATCCCACCACTCTTATTCCAGGGCCTGGCCAATCAGAATATTCTTATCTCCTAGCTTCAATGGTTGGTCCAGGGATTCATCACGTGATCCAAGCCAGGTCAGTGAGAATTAATTACAGAACTTGCACAAGAAAGAAGTTTTTTTGCTCTTGTTTAGGGTATTAGATGTAATCTTGATGTGCTGGTATGGGGGGCCTACAACTTAGGAAGAATGAAACAATGCAGAGAATAGAATTAAGAGGTTAAGAGAGAACCTGTGACTTGGTGACATTGTGTGCCTCAGCTGTAAACCAAATACTTGAGTCAGAAAAAACTCCCTTTTTATGCAAATGCCTGTTTGAGTTGGGTTTTCTGTCACTTCCAAGTGACAGAGTCTGATATATCCCTATTCAAGAGGACATCGAGGCTCAGAGAAGTGAAATAACCTGTCCAGGATACCCAGCTACTGCAGTGTGACCCCATTTCTCTTGACTCCAAACACTGTCTCTTCCACTATCCCATACTGACTTTGAATAGTAGTCTTACATTTGTGATACATTTCACAACATGCAGAGTACTTTCACATGACTTATACCACACACCAATTTACTGCTCCCAGCACAGGGCTAATTATTTTTATTGTTTTAAACACAGTACTATCATTCCCATTTTCTAGATGAGGGTATTGAAGACTGGTTGCGTGTGCACTTAGTGAGTGACTAAGTGGGGCTGCTTACTTTAACTCTGGTTTAATATTCATTCCACCTCTCTCCATCACTCCCTGAATTGCCCCAGCTGCGGGCCTCTTGTCTCCTTCTTTTCCCCAAGGAGCCTTGACCACTCTTTGGAGGTAGTTGCCTTTGGAGGAGGTCTGACACGATGGCAGGGGCATGGGGTCTGGGAGTCAAACAGATCCACGTTTAGATCTTGCTTCTACCACTTACTGACTCTGTAACCATGGGCAAGTTACTCACTTTATTCTGAACTCTAGTTTCCTCTTTTGTAAAACCTATGAGTCAGGGAGAATACTACTTACTTTACAAGATTTTTGTGAGGATTAAATGAAGCCAATGCATGTGAGCAGTAATAATAATAATATCAACAATGAACGTGAATTGAGCATTTACTGTATTATTTAATATTATTATCTCTATATTCCAAATGAGAAAACCGAGGTACAGAAAGGTCAAGTGACTTGCCCAAGGTCACATATCTTATGAGTGGCAGAGCAGCATTCAACCCAAACATGCTGGTTAAGAACTCTTAATCACAGCACTCAGCAGAGTAAGTGTTTAAATAACAGAATTACTCTGTATCCTACTCCTATTTCTCTGAAAAGTTCAGTATCCGGTTTCAGGAAAGAACCGAAGCAGTGGATCTAGGGTGGAAGAGGGCCATGTCTGGTAGACAGATCAGAGTAGACTGGAGGCTATACCAGGGAGGTAATAACGGTCAGAGCACCTACATGGATCAGAGACGAGGAAGACAGGTGGGGCCTGGATGCCAATAAAGGAGGGCCCAGCAAGACATGTGGGCTTAGGAACTAGAGACCCACAGAGCCAGAGAAAGCACACTAGGAGACGCCGTAGTGACCCAGAAGGCTCTTTATTTCAGGCTGAGAGCTTTGCTGTGGTTTCTGTTAAGCCAGGAACCCACTGAAGAGTAGTTGACCGGGGCCCTGCAGGAGAAGGGGTTAGGATTAGGTGGAACTGCAGCTTCTGGCAGGCATCTGTATCTTGACATTGACTGAGGCTTGATAGTGATAATCTCAACTCATTCACTCAATATATCTTTGTAACCCAATGGAAAAAAGTCTTATTTTCCTAGCAGTAGATTCTTTCCTCGCTTAGGACTGCCCGTCCTTCCTCATTTCAGGAAACGTATGTAGGTGGGTGAACACTTTGATCAGCTGCTTGGGGTGGGGGTGAAGATGAGTTCCTAAGCATTAAGCTTGAAGAACAATATGTAGATGGTTCTGCTCCATTAACTAACCACCAGGCTCATATTTGGTTGAGTGGGTTGGTACTTTAAGGCTGAGAACCGAATAGATTTGGGACAATAGAGCATAGTTTTTAGAGGCTGAGAAAAAGGAAGAGGAAGAGAAGGAGCAAAAATGAACTAACTGCAGGGGAGAAGACTTTGAGGGAAAAGAAGAAAAATATTTAAAGGAACTTTTATGAAATCTCGTCACACTATGTGCAGTGTAAACTTTCCTTTCTGTCTCCCCAACAATTCTTTGGTAAAATAGACATTGCTTATTAATGTGTTGCGGCGTTTAATTTCTTTTGAGAATACATTGAAATGCTGAGTCCCCATTCAAGGTGGGCATATGATGAACAAAACTTGCCCACTGGGATCTTGCCACATCTGGGACACATATTTTTGGAGCACCTACTATGTGCCAGGTATAGTGCCAGGCACTGAGGTTAAAAAAACTAGACATGGTCTTGGCTCCTAAGAAGTGTACAGTCTTTCGGAAGAGCATGTATGGAAACAGATTCAGTGGAAGACTTTAATCTGGGAGGCTGAACATCAGAGTTGTTCTAAAAGGATATTGAATGTGGTCTTTCACTTACAGACAGACATATGGACCAATGGAATGAAGAGCCCAGAGACAAACCCTCATATATATGGTCAAATGATTTTCAGCTAGGGTTTGAATACCATTCAATGGGGAAAGGACAGTGTTTTCAACAAAGAGTTTTGGGAAAACTGGATATTGACTTGCAAATGAATGAAATTGGACCCTTATTTTATACCATATGAAAAAAAAAACACCTCAAAATGGATTCGAGACCTAAATATAAGAGCTAAAACTATAAAACTCTTAGAAGAAAACATAGGGGAAAAGTTTCATGACATTGAATTTGGCAGTGATTTCTTGGATATGACATCAAAAGCATAGGCAACAACAGAAAAATAGATAAATTGGACTACATCAAAATTTAAAACTTATGTGCAACAAAGGCCACAGAGTGAAAAGGCAATGAACAGAATGGGAAAAATATTTGCAAATCATCTATCTGATAAAGGGTTAATATCCAGAATACATAAAGAACTCCTACAACTCAACAACAGCTTTAAAAACAACCTCATTAAAAAATTGACATAGCCTAGGGATAAGACAGGAATAAAGGCGCAGACGTAGAGAAAGGACTTGAGGATACGGGGAGGGGGAAGGGTAAGCTGGGATGAAGTGAGAGAGTGACATGGACACACATACACTACCAAATGTAAAATAGATAGCTGGTGGGAAGCAGCCACATAGCACAGGGAGATCAGCTCAGTGCTTTGTGACCACCTAGAGGGGTGGGATAGGGAAGGTGGGAGGGAGACGCAAGAGGGAGGGGATATCGGGATATGTATACATACAGCTGATTCACTTTGTTATACAGCAGAAACTAACACACCATTGTAAAGCAATTATACTCCAATAAAGATATTTAAAAAAAAATGGACATAGGACATTTCTCCAAAGAAGAAAAACAAATGGCCAGTAAGCTCATGAACAGATGCTGAACATCACAAATCACTAGAGAAATGCAGATTAAAACCATGATAAGGTATCTCTTCATACCCATTAAGACGACTACTATCAAAACAGAAAATAACAAGTGTTAGTGGGAATGGGGAGAAATTGGAACCCTTGTACACTGTTAATGGAAATGTAGAATGGTACAGCCACTGTGGAAAACAGTATGGCAGTTCCTTAAAAGAGTAAAGATAGAATTACCATATGATCCAGCAATTTTACTTCTGGATATATACACACAAGAACTGAAAGCAGGGATTTGAACAAATATTTATACAACAATGTTCATAGCAGCATTAATCACAATAGCCAAAATGTGGAAACAACTCAAATGTCCGTCAATGGATGAATGGATAAACAAAATGTGGTCTATACAAACAATGAAATATTATTTAGGCTTAAAAAAGGAATGAAATTCTGACACATGCTACTACATGGATGAACCTTGAGGACATTATGCTAAGTGAAACCTTCTAGTCACAAAAGGGCAAATACTGTATGATTCCACTTATATGAGAGACCTAGAACAGTCAAAATCAGAGGCAGAAAGTAGAATGAAGGTTTCCAGGAGCTGGGGAGTGGGTACAGGATTTCAGTTTGGGGTGATGAAAATGTTCCTGAGATAGATGGTGGTGGTAGCACAGCAATGTGAATATACTTAATGTCACTGAACTGTACACTTAAAAATGGTTAAGGTGATAAACCTTATGTGTATTTTACTGCAGTCAAAAAAGTTTTCTTAAGTAAAAAAAAAAAAGTTATCACTCACTCAAAAATCACACCACTGTAAAGACTGACAACATTTTGTACTGTGAAGAGATGATGTGATTTGGTGGACTGTGAATGACTGGTGATGGCTGCCCAGAGGTAGATTGTCATAGACAATGGCCATGGCATTGCAATGGACTTGTGGCTACAGAAATTGTGACAGTTTTTGAACATTCATCTGCTGTGGCAGGTAAAAATGACTTTAGTTTGATCATTGTCAAGGTAAACAAATTTTGGCATTAAGTTATCGAAACTCCAGAACGACTGTAATGTCAGAATGGAGCAGGTCTAAGACCTTCCATGCAAATGATCTTCTGCTGTGATTGCAATATGAGAAGCACCATGAAAGAGATAGGTGTATAGTACCTATTTGTTCACGCAGTCTTTTTTTTTTTTTTTAAGATTTATTTATTATTTATTTATTTAATTTAGTTTTGGCTGTGTCGGGTCTTAGTTGCGGCACGTGGGATCTTTGTTGAGGCATGCGGGATCTTTCGTTGTGGTGCTCAGGCTCTTTGTTGCGGTGCACAAGCTTCTCTCTAGTTGTGGTGCGCTGGCTCCAGGGCTCGTGGGCTCTGTAGTTTGCAGCACGCAGGCTCTCTAGTTGAGGCATGCAAGCTCAGTAGTTGTGGCATGTGGGCTTAGTTTCCCCATGGCATGTGGGATCTTTAATCCCCTGACCAGAGATCGAACCCGAGTCCCCTGCATTGTAAGGCGGATTCTTTACCACTGGACCACCAGGGAAGTCCCTGTTCACTCAGCCTTGAGATATTTCCTGTGGACTTCATACGTTCCAGGAGACAGGACAGAGGTGTACATTCCTAATTTTTCTCTCCATCCTCTGCCATTCTGTGCTTTCTTCTTTTGGCATCGTGCTTTGGCTGTAGGGTTCATTTTGCCTTGTTAGCCAGGCTGATGTGATGGAAATTCAGCCTACAAAATGGTACCTTTTGTTCAATGGGGAAAGCAATTGTCCCAAGCTTTCAGAAGTTTATGTGTAGGTTTACGGAACTGCTCTCAGCAACACCACCTCTGAGGGAGTGAGGGCAGCAGAATCAATCCCTGGGAATCTCTGAAGCTGGAATGATCCTTCAGAGTTGTCCAAAGTGTGGCGGGACCACCTATGCCACAGTCATTGATGCAAGTGTCTGAGGAGGGGGCATAATGTGGAGTGAGTGGTGTCCTTGGCTGAGGTCAAGGCCTGAGGGGAGTTGTAACTGGGAGCCCTCAACAGCCAGCACTCCTGGGCACTTGGGGAGTGAGTGCCTCAGTCCTGATGGGGATCTGGTGGCACAGCAGACTCACAGGCACTGTATGGATACTCTGCTTTGGTCCTCAGGAATTCCTGGTGGAAGATTTAGGCCATTTCCTGGAAAGGTAGCACACAGTACCAGCAGCATGAACAAAACAAGAGTTGAGTTCTTGTTAACTTTTTAAAAATCTCTTGCTCAAACAATATTAAAAAAGCAAAAATAGAAATAAAATTTTAAACCCCTGCCTTCTTTCTGAATTACTTGTTTTCACTTGCTGTGCTATTATCTGGTCAGATTAGCCTTATGCACATACCAGTTTTATATAGTTAAGATTATCGGTATTATGTATATGTGTATATATGATGTATTATATGTGTATAAACAACACTATATTTTCCTTACTATAGTTTTTTTTTTTTAGTGTTTTTTAAATGAGTTAAATTTCATACAGAGAAATGTACAGATCTTATTATACAATTAGACTAGTTTTGATAAATGTATACACCTGAGTAACTACCACCCCAGTCAAGGAAACATTTCCATCACTCTGAAAAGTTCCTGGTGACCTCACCTGGTCAGTTTCCACCCCCATAGGCAACTCCTGTTCTGATTTATTAAAAAAAATTTTTTTCCAGTTCTATTGAGATATAATTGACATATAGCACTGTATAACTTTAAGGTATATAGCATAGTGACTTGACTTACATATGTTGTGAAATGATTGCTGCAAGTTTAGTTATCCATCATCTCATACAGATACAAAAAAAAGAAAAAAAAATTTTCCCTTGTGATGCGAACTCTTAGGATTTACTCTCTTAACTTTCAGATATACTCTGCAGCCGCGTTAACTATAGTCATCAATGTTGTACCTTACATCCCCAGTACTTATTTATCTTATAAGTGGAAGTTTGTACCTTTTGACCACTTTCCTCCAATCCCCCCATCTCACCCCCTGTATCTCTGGTAACCACAAATCTGATCTCTTTTTCCTGAGTTTGGTTTTGTTATTGTTGTTTTTAGATTCCACAAGATTTCTTTCTTTTTTATGGCCGATTAATATTTCAATTTATGTAAATACCACAACTTCTTTATCCATTCTTTTTTGTTTTTTAATTTGTTTTTGGCTGTTGAGTCTTTGCTGCTGCATGCGGGCTTTCTGTAGTTGTGGCGAGTGGGGGCTACTTTTTGTTGTTGCGGTGTGTGGGCTTCTCATTGCGATGGCTTTTCTTGTTGTGGAGCATGTGTTCTAGGGGCACAGGCTTCAGTAGTTGTAGCATGTAGGCTCAGTAGTCGTGGTGTGCGGGCTCTAGGGCACAGGCTCAGTAGTCGTGGCTCACGGCCTTAGTTGCTCTGAGGCATGTGGGATCTTCCCAGACCAGGGTTGGAACCTGTGTCCCCTGCATTGGCAGGCGGATTCTTAACCACTGTGCCACCAGGGAAGTCCCTTATCCATTCTTTATCTATTCAGCACTCAGGTTGTTTCCAGATCTTGGCTACTGTAAATAATGCTGCTAGGAAAAGTGGGGGCATGGGAGCAGATATCTTTTTGACATAGTGTTTTTGTTTCCATCAGATACATTCCTAGAAGTGGAATTACTGTATCATATGCTAGTTCTATTTTTAATTTTTTTAAGATTTAGTTTATTTATTTATCTTTGGCTGCGCTGGGTCTTCGTTGTTGCATGTGGGCTTTCTCAAGTTGCTACGAGCAGGGGCTACTCTTCATTGTGATGTGCGGGCTTCTTGTTGCGGAAGCTTCTCTTGTTGCGGAGCACGGGCTCTAGGCATGCGGGCTTCAGTAGTTGTGGCTTGCAGGCTCTAGACCACAGGCTCAATAGTTGTGGCGCATGGCCTTAGCTGCTCCGCGTCATGTGGGATCTTCCCGGACCAGGGCTGGAACCCGTGTCTCCAGCATTGGCAGGCGGTTTCTTAACCACTGCACCACCAGGGAAGCCCTATTTTTAATTTTTTGAGGAACCTCCGTACTGTTTTCCATAGTGGCCGCACCAATTTACATTCCCACCAACAGTGCACAAGGGTTTCCTTTCCTCTACACCCTGGCCAGAAATTTGTTATCTCTTATCTTTTTTTTTTTTTCCAGTACGCGCGCCTCTCACTGTTGTGGCCTCTCCCGTTACGGAGTGCAGGCTCAGTGGCCATGGCTCACAGGCCTAGCTGCTCCGCCGCATGTGGGATCTTCCCGGACCGGGGCACGAAAACCCGTGTCCCCTGCATCGGCAGGCGGACTCTCAACCACTGCGCCACCAAGGAAGCCCATCTTATCTTTTTTATAATAGTCATTCTAACAGGCATGAGGTGGTATCTCAGTGTGGTTTTGATTTGCGTTTCTGTAATGATTAAAGATGTTGAGAGTGTTTTTCATATACCTGTTGGCCATTTGTATATCTTCTCTGGAGAAATGTCTATTCAGGTCCTTTTCCCAGTTTTAATTGGATTATTTGGTTTTTTGCTATTGAGTTTTGTGAGTTCTTCATATATTTTGGATATTAACACCTTATCAGAGAGGTGATTTGCAAATATTTTCATCCATTCTGTTGGTTGCCTTTTCATTTTTTAAAAAAAATAAATTTATTTATTTTATTTATTTATTTTTGGCTGCATTGGGTCTTCGTTGCTGTGCATGGGCTTTCTCTAGTTGTGGCGAGCAGGGGCTACTCTTCGTTGCGGTGCATGGGCTTCTCATTGCAGTGGCTTCTCTTGTTGCGGAGCAGGGGCTCTAGGCACACAGGCTTCATTAGTTGTGGCACATGGGCTCAGTAGTTGTGGCACATGGGCTCTAGAGCGCAGGCTCAGTAGTTGTGGCACACGGACTTAGTTGCTCCGCGGCATGTGGGATCTTCTCAGACCAGGGCTCAAACCTGTGTCCCCTGGATTGGCAGGCGGATTCTTAACCACTGCGCCACCAGGGAAGCCCTGCCTTTTCATTTTGTTGATGGTTTCCTTTGTTGTGCAGAAGCATTTTTTAGTCCTCTTATTTATTTTTTACTTTGTTGATTGTGCTTTAGGTGTCATAGCCTGAAAATCATTGCCAAGACTCTGATTTTTATCATCATGGGTTAGTTTTGTCTGCTTTTGAATTTTACATAAAAGGAAGCCTAGAGGATTGACTCTTTTGATACAAACATATTTTAAAAATCGACTTTTCCCTGTTCTTTATACTAATGTATTTTTCTGGATGTGAAAAGTATATCTTTTTATTATCAACATTTGAAAATATAGAATAATATTATGCAGCATTAAAAATTATTGTCCTTAGATCCACTCTCCATAGGTAACCGCTGAATCTTGGCATATTTCCTTACAGCAGTGGTTTTCAAAGTCTAGTCTCCAGGCTAACAACATCAGAGAACTTGTTAGAAATGCAAAATTTCTAGCCTCATCCCAGGCCTTCTGAGTCAGAAACTTTGCAGGTAGCACCCAGCAGTGTGTTTAAGGAAGTCCTCCAGGTGTCTCTGATACATGAGTATTTGAGAACAATTTCCTTATAATGTTTTTCTCTTTCTTTCCTTTCTTTCTTAGATGAGATCATGCTGTGCTAACATTTTTACGTTCTACCTTTTCATGTAACAATTTATCGGAAACATTACTATGTCATGACAGTTAATGAGTTAACTTATCCAGACTAAGAAAAATTTGTATGGTATGTAAGTATAGTAATGAAGCTAAATGTGGCCTGTTTTGGCTTTTGCCTTCTCTTGGGATATCTACTTCCCAACTCGACCGCATTTGTGGACAGCTTCCTTTACTGGCTCTCATCACCATTTAGCATGATGGTGCTGGAAATGTGTTTGGGTGGAATGATTCCAGTTGAACTTGGGAAGATTTACAGACAGACCTCGTCTGGTGTAGGTCTGGTGAGTAACAATTTCATCCAGGCAAATGATGCAGAGGACTGACACTTGTCGTTCCCAAATAAGAGTTGGTCGTCTGAAGTCTAGGTGGGCAGACACAGACATGCCAATGACAGAGGACACATCTTGAAGGAAAGGTAGCTATGTGGCTCTGTTGGGGACACTGTCTGGGTCCTTGGTTATAGTTGAACAATAACCCTCCCTCTTGCCTCATGAGCCAGCCCTACTAAGGAGCACTATGTCCAGTGGGAGACTCCAGACTGGCAGGCCTTATCCTCAGTTGTCCTGAGTACATCCCTCCATATAAAGGCTTTATAGTCATCTTACAAGAAATTATCTTTAAAGAAATGGCCTTAGGGACTCAGATTGGGAAAGTAACTTACCCAAGGTCACATAGTTGGGGTGTGTTGGCAATGCTGTGATTCCCATCTAAATCACCTAACTCCAGATTCTGCCTGCTTTCCGCTCTTGGTGCTGCCTTCTAGAGAGTATATGGTCCTTTTCCTATGCCTGGTGGACAGGGCATCAGGAAAGGGGGCAGTGTCAGACTGTTTCAGGGCATTAGGTACCTATATTGACACTTCTGGGGAAAGTGATAGAAGAAAACATGAAAGGCAAAGTGAGTGGGTTTTGGAACTATGTTGATTTGATTTAGAGTCAGAGATAAGGCACTTATGGGTTGTGTGACTGTATCAGTTATCTGTAGCTGAGTAACAAATTATCCCCCAAAATGTGGCATAAAACACACACATTGGGCTTCCCTGGTGGTGCAGTGGTTGAGAGTCCGCCTGCCGATGCAGGGGACACGGGTTCGTGCCCCGGTCTGGGAAGATCCCATATGCCACGGAGCAGCTGGGCCCGTGAGCCATGGCCACTGAGCCTGCGCGTCCGGAGCCTGTGCTCCGCAACGGGAGAGGCCACAACAGTGAGAGGCCCGCGCACGACAAAAAAAAAAAAACAAAAAACACACACATTTATTATCTCACAGTTTCTGTGGATCAACAATCCAGGTTTGGTTTCCCTGGGTCCTCTGCTTCAGGAGCTCTCATGAGGCTGCAGTTGAGGTGTCAGTTGGTGCTGAGGTCTCATATGAAGACTCAACTGGGGAAGGGTCTTATATTAATCAACTCGGGCTGCCATAACAAAGTACCACAGACTGGGTTGCTTAAACAGCAGACATTCACAGTTCCAGAGCCTGGAAGTCTGAGGTCAGGGGGCCAGGTGGGCTCTGGTGAGAGCTCTGTTCCTGGCTTGCAGACAGCCACCTTCTTGCTGTGTCCTCACATGGTGGAGGGAGAGAGAGCAAGATCTCTGGTCTCTTATAAGGATACTAGTCCCTTCATGAGGGCCCTACACTCACGAGCTCATCTAAATCTAATTTACCTTCCAAAGGTCCCATCTCCAGACACTAGCACTTTGGGGGTTAGGGCCTCAGCGTATGGATTTTGGGGGAACACAGTTGAGTCCATAGCAGATCCACTCCTAAGCTTGTGTGGTTGTTGGTAGGACTCAGTTCCTTATGGGTTGCTGGACTAAGGGCCTCAGTTCCTTGCTGCCTGTCAGTTAGAGGTCACCCTCTGTTACTTCCACGTGGGCCTCTCCAACAAGGCAGATGACTTAACTTCTCTGAATCATCCCCCTTTTTACCCTATGAAATGGGGACGGTTATAGCTCTTCGAGAGTTGCTGTGATAATTCATTGACATAATGTAGAAAATAGCTTTGCACAGAGGCTGGCATCTTGTTGGGGCTTCCTAAATGGTAACTGTTATTACTGTTATTATAATTTTTTGAGCATCTGATACTCTAGAGCCTGGCCATTGTCCAGATTGCATATGAGGATATGTCCCCTGTCTCCTGCTATAACAGAGTCTTCCCCAGATTAAGGACAGTTTCTAAACCACAGAGAAAATGCAGTTTATTTCCTGAAGCATCTCAGACCACTGGACTGGCAGTTCTCAGAGATGTGCCATGAAGTATACAGTAGTCATACCTTTTTTTGTCCCTCCATGTCAGCCTCTTAGAGCAGGCCCAAGAGTTTCCTTTCACACCCCTAGAGAAACCAGACCCCTTACAGCATCCACTGCCCGTGAATGACATGGATTCTCCAGGAAGTTCAACTTGAGCCACCTTCACGTAGTCCACCTCAGTTTATCCTGTCTCTTAAACCATTGTCTGTTCTCGGTCTCATATTTGGTACTGTCTCAAAGCATAGTGTCTGCTCCTTTCCCATCCAGTCCTGGCACAGTTAACAAGGTGAAGCAGTGCTTTCCAGAGGCCTTGGAAGCCATATCTTTCTCAATCATCATTTGGGGCTATTACAGGGGGAAGTATGACTTTGTCTTATTGCCACGGGATCATGTAGATGTCCTAATCCTCACTCTGCAGAAATAAGACCAGACTGAATGTCTGTTCTGAATTATCTTTCTGCCTAAATGGAGCCCAGGAGGGACCCTAACTTGCAAAAAATATATTATTCAGCTGAATGCTGATTTCATTTCCTAAAAGAGATTGGGTCCAAATAAGACTTTAATTGAATTCAGCCTCTTGACCTGACACTGACTTGGTTCTCCCTCCCACTGCCTTCCAACATTAGACAAGGGAGGAGGAGGAGAAATAGACAAATAAAGAGATTCACATGGATTTATAGGCCGAACCACTTCCACATTCCTTAAAGCCGGAATGGCTGTATAAGAAACAGCTGCAGTATTTACTGGGGCCTCATGAGGCCTCATTACCATCCCACCTCCTCACAGCGGGTGTTCAGCTCCAAATGGAGTGCAGTGGAGGGAGTAATTGACTCTGCTGCTCTGGCACCTGGTGTTTCTGCCAAATGCCTGAGGTCCCTGCAGCAAAGAAACCGCCTGTCCTGAGCTGGGTGGAGGGAAGCCTCAGGGCCTCTAGAGAGAGGTGGAGAGCAGAGCCAAGAGGAGGTCAGAAGGGATTTCATTGTTCACTTGTTCATATCTTTGTCCATTCACTCAAGAATTTTTTATTGAGCACCTACTAAATGTCGGGTACTGTTTAGGCACAGGAGACATAGTGAGACATGGTCCCTGCCTTCTGAGAGCTTATACTCTAGAGCTGCTCTGTCCAATACAGTAACCATGAAATTTAAATATAAACTCATTAAAACAAAATCAAATTGAAAATTCAGTTATTCAGGCACATGTGCACATTTCAAGTGCTCATAGGCTAATGGTCATTGTATCGATCAGTACAGGTAAAGAACATTTCTGCCACTGCAGAAAGGTCCATCAGACCCACTGGAATAGAGTGGGTGGGGTGCAGAGGGTCATTAAGTGAACAATCATATAGGTAAATAAGGTAACGTCAGATGTAGTGACACTATGAAGAAAACAAAACGGGAATGGGCTAGAGTTGCCTTTTGAGTAGGGTGGTTTGGGTGGGCTTCTCTGAGAATTATTGAAGTGTCCACTGAGCCCCTGTATGCCTTGACACACGGGCCAAGGTCCTGGAGGGAGCTGGGTGACCCTGGAGGGAGCTGGGTGAACAGCAAGTCCTTGGAGCATTCCAGAAGTGTAAGAAAGCTGCTGTGGCTTGGAGTAGGGAGCCAGAGGGGGAGCAGTATGGGGTCAGGGGCAAGGCAGAGGCCCAGTTGCATGGGTCATGGGGAAGAGTGTGATGGGAGGCTATTGCAGGGTATTTAGAGGGACGCATCAGGATCTGATTTATATGTTACAAGCTCACTCTGGCTTCTGGGTTGATCATGGATTGTAAGGAGGCTAGACTGGAGGCAGAGGGACCAGGAAGGAGGCTATTAAGGTAGCTAACCCCAGAAGGGTAGCTCTGTAGGAGATAATTCCTCATCTGAAAATATGGGTACAATAATAGTACCCAGTGTATGCTGTCACTGATGCAAGGATACAGTGAAGCAACATTTGTGAAGGACCCAGTCTTCAGAGCACCGCAGTACGTGGCATTATCTTGTCTAACTCCCTTTATAGCTCGCCTAGATGATGCTAACAGCCTCTCCTCTGCTTTCTAGTTCCTTGTCTTGCCTATTCTAGCCCAGTTTCCTCACTGTCAGTGGAGTCACCTTTTCGGAAAGGCCAATCTGTTGAGGTCAGTTCCCTTCAGAGGCTCCCGACTGAATCTCAGCTAAACTTGAAACTTGTTAACATGGCTTAGGAGGCTCTTCACACTGTGGCCCACGTTCCTCTCCGGGATCATATCCTTCAGGCTCCACCTTGAGCTCAGACTCCACCTACACTGATCATCACCTTTTAGCTCATGCCACTCCACATGCCCAAAACACTTTCCCTCTCTGTCTTGGACTTGCTGTCTTCAGCTCTCTCTCTTTCTAGGCTCAGCTTAGAAATTTCCACCTCTGAGAAGTCATCTCTGGCTCTCCAAGTGTAGGTCAGGTGCATTTACCATGAGAGCCCATGGAACCCTGTATTTTTTCCTCATGTTTAGCTATAATTGCTTGTTTACCTGTCTCCTCAATTAAACTAAGATCCCCATGTCAGTTGGGACTATGTCCATCTGGTCTGTGATTGTGTCTAGCTCTTTGTATGCTTAGCTCATATGAAATGTTTAAGATATATTTGTTGAATGAGTAAGTGTATGAGTTAATAAAAATTTTCAATTCATATCCCTTAGTGTAGCTGCTTTCATTCTCTTTATCCTTCTTTTTCCCATTATTATTATTATTTTGAATCAGCCATTCTTCAGGCTTCCTAACCTGAGTGTCTTAGCTCAGGCTACCGTAACAAAATACCATACTGAGTGGCTTAAACAATAGATATTTATGTTCTCCTAGTTCTGGAGGCTGGAGGGCCAAGGTTAGGTGTGAGCATGGTCTGGTTTTCATTAGGACCTTCTCCTGGCTTGCAGACAGCTACCTTCTTGCTGTGTTTTCACACACAGGAGGGGTTTGGGGGAAGAGAGAGTGAGAGAGACTAAGAGAGAGAGAGTGTTGCCGAGAGAGCTCTCTGGTGTCTCTTCTTGTAAGGCACTAATCCCATCGTGAGGCCCCACCCTCATGACCTCATCTAACCTTAAGTATCTCCCAAAGGCCCCACTTTCAAATACCATCACAGTGGGGGTTAGGGCTTCAACATATGAATTTGGAGGATGTTACAAACATTCAGTTTATAACTCTAAGACGAGGTGAGGATTTGACACGGGTTCCCTACTTCCTACCCTGGAATCCACTGACAGCTGATGGCCTGCATGATGTATTCAATAGTAGTTAGATGACCTAGGTTTAGAGCCCAGCTCCAGCATTTATGAATTGTAACACCCTGATCAAGTCACATCATCTCTTTCTTCTCCCAGTACTCAATAGAGGGTATTTAAGATGGTCAGGACATACTTGTTAACCACATATACAGGCTCAGTGGGTACTTCAATAATTCCTCACATCAACAGCATAAGACCTCTCATTCATTATCTCATTTAATCCTCTCAAGAACCCTAAGAATTCATATTGTTTTCCCATTGCAGAGATGAGAAGATTGAGTCTCTGGGAGTCCCCAGTAGTCCCTTTGTCCTGATCCTGGAATATTGTCCTTCTGCTTTTGTTTCATGGCCTCCTGTTTCACTCCTCACGCCCTGTCCAATCTTGAGGACTTGTGACCTGGGCAGGCATCTGTTGGTCTGCAGTCTCTGGCCTGAGTCCTTGTAGGTTGGTGCTGTGGTCTGAATGTTTGTGTCTCCCCCAAATTCACATGTTGGAATCCTAACACCAAATGTGATGGCATTAGGAGGTGGGGTTTTTGGGAGGTGATTAGGTCATGAGGGTGGAGCCCTAAGAAATGGGATTAGTGCCCTTATATTAGAGACCTGAGAGAGCTCCCTAGTTCCTTCTGCCTACTTAGGATACATGAGAAGTCTGACTTGGAAGAGGGCCCTCAGGCAACCATGCTGGCACCCTCATCTCAAACTTCCAGTCTCCAGAACTGTGAGAAATAAATGTTTGTTGTTTATCAGCCACCCAGTCTGTGGTGTTTTGTTATAGTGCCTGAACAGACTAAGACTTTGGGCTACCTGACCAAGCACCTGTGACTATGCATTGCTGTGATTTTCCCCATAACTTAGAATTAAAAAACTTTAAAAGGTATAAGTTCTCTAGTGTGGACTTTCATAGGGTCAGTATATCAAACCCAATTCTTCCCCTTTCAAGTTTTGAACCAACTGAGAAGTAGATAAAGGAGAAAGGCAGAGGGTTATCTTGTTATTTATGTAACAAGCACATATATGACTGACTAGGTGCCAGCCAGCAACTTGCCCATGGTCACACAGCTAGTAGGTGGTAGAACCAGGCTTCCAACCCAGCTCCAGAAACTTGTTATTCTACTTCTTAAATCGTAAGCTTTGTTCATGATAAAGCTACAGTGGAGGACAGGGATTAGGTGCATGTCCAAAATGGCGAATTAACTCTCTATTCCTGAATTAGACTCTCCCAGCTGGTTGTGGCCCCCATAGGTGTGTCCACTATGGAGGAGCTAGCCCTGCTTCTCCTACTGCAAGTTTGGTACTTCCTATAAGCAGGCAGACCTGAAAAGAGAAGATTAAGGGGGTGAGTTCAGTGTCTCCTTCCAAATTTACCAATCTGCTAAGTCACTTTTCCTCCTCTAGGGAGGAGTAAGTGAGAGATGGGGAGAATGGCCAAAGTGTTCACTGAACTAAGGTCTCTTCAGGTGGAATAAATGTTCCCCGAACCCCATGGAGGCTGTGGACCAAATGCCTCATCATCCTTGGAAGTGAGCAAACTCTGCTGGCAATGAGTCAAGGGCTCAAGTGTTTTCAAGTCCTTCTTTCTGTTCTTCCAGAATTAGGATTCTGAGGCCTAGCTGTGAATCACTGTTCCTGTGACTGCCTAGCCTTTGGATGGACAAGAGGACAGCTGGGCTGCATATCAGGAACTGCTCTTCTTAAAAAGCCAGAGGACTTCTGTAGCATCACCTAGCAGCCCTCCTCAGGCTTAGTGACAGGTCCTGATTGCTAAGAGACTGATTAAGTCTCCCCTTTTCTTTTTTCTTTTTTTTTTTTTTTTTGGTGGTACGCAGGCCTCTCACTGTTGTGGCCCCTCCCGTCGCAGAGCACAGGCTCCGGACGTGCAGGCTCCGCAGCCATGGCTCACGGGCCCAGCCGCTCCATGGCATGCGGGATCTTCCCGGACCGGGGCACGAACCCGTGTCCCCTGCATCGGCAGGCGGACTCCCAACCACTGCGCCACCAGGGAAGCCCTCCCCTTTTCTTAACAGAGCCAGGTGGGCATGTGCCTGAGGCTTGAGGCTTCCTGTGTGTATCTCAGTGTCTCTCGTAGGGTCTGGTGCCTATATGGGTGGGGAAAGAACATCGGATGTGGGATCAGGTGTCCTGGTTTCTTGCCTGGCTCCCATTTATTAGCCATGGGAGGTTGAGAAAGTCCTTCAGCCTCCCTGTGCCTTCATTTCCTCATCTGTAAAATGGGAGTGATATTACCTATCTCAAAGGGCTGTGTGAGGATCAAGATAATGGATGAGAATGTGCTTTATAAACAACAGAGCTGGATAATTTCAAGCTGCTTTATCACATTTCCCAAGGATCTTTTCTGTGAATCCCCCTTTCTTCTTTCCCACATCCTTTTCATAGCAGACACAGGTTGATTGCTCATCCAGCATCCATTCTTCCTTCTTCTGGAATAGCACCCTGATTCTTCTTTGGGAATCTCTTGGGCCACGTGGATTGTTTGGATCTGACCCATCCTACAGCTCCTTGGGCAAGCCCATGATCCAGGCCTGACCAAGCAGAATATTCTATCCCTCTGGCCATACTAATTGGTTCAAGCATAGCCATGGGCCCCAGCTTGGCTCAGCTGACCATTCTTGGGGCTTTTGCTGGAATTCCTGGGAAGGACTTTGCCTCCTTTGCCAGAATTGCCAGCTTGAAGAATGTATGCCTGGACTGTTGGGGGCCACCTTTGCCATCTTATGGGGAGAGTCTGCCACTATACAGGAAAGCAGAATGGTGAGTTGGAGAAAGGTGTGTCCTCTTGAAATTGTTAGAGCTCCTGGACCCAGCCATGCCTGATTTATGTTCATTATGAATGAGGTTGATTAGCATTTCATATGTTTTTCTCTTTCTGTGAACTGTTATTCATATTCTTTACTGATTTTTCTAATGGACTGTTGGTGTTTTTCTCGTAGATTTGAAGGAACATTTTTTGGTATTTATTTTATATTGAACTGAAATTCACAGAAGATAAAATTAACCACTTTAAAGTGTACAATTTGGTGGCATTTAGTACATTCACAATGTTGTGCAACCATCACTTCTATCTAGTACCAAAGAATTTTCATCATCACCAAATCGTATCCATTAAGCAGTCACTCCCCATTCTCCACCTCCCTCAGCTCTTGGCAACCACTAACCTACTTTCTATCTCTATGGGTTTATTTTTTCTGGATATTTCATATAAATGGACTCATACAATATGAGACCTTTTGTGTCTGTCTTCTTTCACTTAGCATAATGTGTCAAAGATTCATCCAGATTGTGGCATCATCAGTGTTTCATTCCTCTTTATGGCTGAATGATATTCCATTATACATATAGAACATGCTTTACTTATCCATTCGTCTGTTGATGGACATTTGGATTATTTCCACCTTTTGGCTATGGTGAACAGTGCTGCTAGAACATTCATGTACAAGTATTTGCTTGAACTGTATATTAGGAAAATTAGTCCTTGGCCTGTGATAGGTGTTGCAAACATGCTTTCTCAGTTTGCAGTTTGTCTTTGACTTTGCTTGTGATTTTGGCCAGGCAGAATTTTGAAACAATTGTTATGTAGTTGAATCTTTCAGGCTTTTATGGCTTATGGGTTTTGTGACACAGTTAGGAAGGCCATTATTTTTTAATTTAATTTAATTTTTTTTTTAAGCATGCACTGTGTAGCATGCAGGATCTTAGTTCCCCCACCAGGGTTCAAAGCCATACCTCCTGCATTGGAAGTACAGAGTCTTAACCACTGGACTGCCAGGGAAGTCCCAGGAAGGCCATCATTATACTTGAGGTTATAAAATAATTCTTCCATTAAAACTGCAACTTGGGCTTCCCTGGTGGCGCAGTGGTTGAGAGTCCGCCTGCTGATGCAGGGGACACGGGTTCGTGCCCCGGTCTGGGAAGATCCCACATGCCGCGGAGCGGCTAGGCCCGTGAGCCATAGCCGCTGAGCCTGTACGTCTGGAGCCTGTGCTCCGCCACGGGAGAGGCCACAACAGTGAGAGGCCCGTGTACCGCAAAAACAAACAAACAAACAAACAAAACCCTGCAACTTATCTACTCCTATCAAACAGGGATTAAAAACAGCCGCACTTGCCCCCCTCTTCCCGCCACCCCCTCCCCACCCCGAGTTACTGTGAGGACCAAATAAGAGAAACGATATGAAAGGGCTTTATAAAATATAAAGCAGTATATATATACAGACAAGACATGTTATTATCGTCACTATTAACTGTATCAAATTCTGGCACTAACTAGCTGAGTTCTGCTGTTGCTTTCATTTTGCAGAGGAGAGATTGAAGGGCAGAATTATTTACCAAGCCAGCCAAGGTTGCATTAATTGGTAGCATTGGAGAATGTCACAAAAGATATCAACTCTTATTAGTCATCTTGGGAGTGTTTCATATTTGACCAGAAAAATAAAATTGCCTTAAACTAAAAACTATTCTGGTCATTCTTCCTCCAAGTAGAGTCTTTTTTTTTTTTTTTTTTTCTACCAGGAAAAGAAACCAGTTCAGTGGGTTTTGTGTTATTCAGCTGTAATTGTGATTTAAGCTTCATCAGTGGCTGTTTGTGACATGTTTTCCTTATATTTTAAACTCTAAATTCTTTCTTTAATGGCAGACTTCAGGTTGAACACTATATTCATTGAAGAAAAATGTTACTACTTGACAGCAATTATTCCTACGCTGATTGCTCTGGGATAGAATTGGGTACTGGTTGAGTCCTTGGGCTCTGATATGGCCGGATGTGGACTTGCATGCAATTCAGTTGTGTGATCCTGGGCAAATTGCTTCACTGCTCTGTCCCCCTGTTTCCCCATCTGTAAAACAAGGATGATTACAGCACCTGACCCAGTGATAAGATCTATGTCAGTGATAAAACCTATATAGAATACTTGGCCCAGTGCCTGTATGGAGTGAGGGCTTGATAAATATTAGCTATTAGTATAATTCAGGAATATCTAAAAGAATCCAGGAAATGAGCCTGAGGGAAGTGAAATATACCCTCCAGGGGCTATTCCCATCCTTGGGGGGTGGGGCTGGCACAGATCAAATCACGTGGCAGAGCCCCTGGCCCTGCCGCCTACCACATTTATTTTTGGAGCAATCTGGTTTCTGTTTCTTCCATGTGAAGGGTAATTATCAGGTATGGCATTTGGTTCTCATATAGCGAGGAAGAAGTGGCCACATGGAAGAGAATGTCACAGAGGGCAGCTGGGAGATTGGGGTGAGCTGTGGGGAGGAGTGGAAGGAAAAGAGCAGGTCATACCACCTCTTGGGGAAGGAAGATTCTGGATGCTGTGGGTTCACGGTGTGTTATGATGTATTCACAGGGGGCACAACGCTTTTTTTCTTTTTCCCTTTTTCTTTTTCCTCCCTTCCTGCGTCCAACCCAGGCATGTGTGGAGCCCCATCTGTGGTCCTAGACCCAGCATGGTTGAACCCTAAAAAGAAATACTGCATGGGACCTCTGCTATGTGCCAGGCACTTTAAACCCATGATCACACTGGATCCTGTGCAAAGAGTGAGATTCCCACCATTTTACGGACGAGGAAACTGAGACTCAGTGAAGGCACAGAAGCTACCTAAGACCCCCCAACACGCTGGAATGGCAGAGCCAGAATTTAAACCACCACCTGTCTTTTTTTTTTTTTTTTTTTGCGGTACGCGGGCCTCTCACTGTTGTGGCCTCTCCCGTTGCGGAGCACAGGCTCCAGACGCGCAGGCCCAGTGGCCATGGCTCACGGGCCCAGCCGCTCCGCGGCATGTGGGATCCTCCCAGACCGGGGCAGGAACCCGTGTTCCCTGCATCGGCAGGCAGACTCTCAACCACTGCACCACCAGGGAAGCCCCACCACCTGTCTTATGCCGAAGCCCAGCTGCTTCTGTTGTTCAGCACCTAGCTCTATACCATACTTCATTTCAGTTTTATATGGCTTTTTGCGACATTTCTCTGGCTCAGGTCCTTACACATGGGTCTCCCAGAAATCTTTGTGGATTTTAAATTTTGGTAATGAAGAGAATAGCTGACATTTGCTAGTTCCTGCCTCAAATAGGCAACAAGCAGTTTAAGTCACTTGCTCTAGTGTTCAGAGCTGGTCAGTGGCAGAGCCAGGCAGGGAATCCAGTTTGTCACATCCCCAAATGCATGATACTAGCTCCCATTTTCCTTTGAGAGTCTAGGCTTGAGGCAGGGATGCTAATCTCTGAGCACATCTTTCTCAGGTGACATGTGTGGCTTTCACTGTTTTAAAATGGTCCAAAGGGTGACTGCAGAGGGCCTGAGTGTGTCTATGGGAAGGGAGAGGCGGGGGGTAATGGTGATGGCTGTGGGCCAGTGGCATCTACCTGTGAACTCTGTGACCTCCTGTCTCTGGGCACAAAGCTATAATAAGCCCTGTGGACTTCTCGCTTGCTTTTTCCAAGCAGATCTCATGCATTCCCAACTGTGGCTTGTACTGTTTGCTCCAGCTCGTACTGAGTGCCCCTCACCTCCCCATGCCGACCTGGGGAGAATGGCTGCAGCTGTCACTTTCTCTAGGAAGCCTCAATGGACTGGCATGGATAACCTATTTACTTCTGAACCCAAATCAAGTCATTTATTATGCACTCAGAAAAAGGCAAATGGAAGATTATTTTGAGAAATTTGTGAAAATACGACATTCGGGGGACAATACATGTTAAGGACCATCTTAATATGTGAAATTCCAGTGGCAGCAACCCTGTAGTGCTTGATTTCATTTTTACAGAACAGATCTTATTCTGCCTTAACTGCATGTGAAATGGGTTTAATCTCCAGTAGAATGCAGGAGACTTTGCACATCTGCACGGGCAGAATCTGGGGTCAGACAGCCTAGGTTTGAATGCTGGTGACTTTGGGTAAGTCACCTCCCATACCTGTGCCTCTGTTCCTTCACATATACTATGCTGTGAGGTTGTTGAGGGATATCATGGTTAATAAGAATTGCTCTCACTTACTTATTACCAGGCTCTGCACTAAGCTCAGCCTCACATTCTTACTTGAGCCTCCAAGAGCTCCCTCATTCCGGAAGGCCCTTACCCTGCAATATTTTTTCCTCACAGCACTTATCATCTTCAACCATATTATATAACTTTCTCATCTTGTTTATCTTTCATCTTCCCCTCCCAGGGCCTCTCGCCTTGCACAACTCCAGGAGGCACCATTCACAATGCATTCTGAGTTCTGCTCGGGGCTGCTTTTACTGAGAATATTACCATGACTGGTGCTGACTTCCCAGAGTTGGGTGATGTGGACACCCTGGAGCTTCAGGAGGGTGGGGATTTTTTTTCTTTTTTTTTGGCGGGGGCTAGTTTGATCATTGCTGTGTTCCCATACCCAGAACGGTGCCTGACCTGTATTAAGCGTAAAGTAAATATTTGTTGAGAGAAAGAATGAAAAAGCCCCCAAAGAGAACCCATTTTACTGGTGAGGAAACTGAGGCTCAATGAGTTATTGATTTGCCCAAAGCCCCATGAGACCCTGAGGTGGCTGGGTTTCCAGCAAGCCTGCTCCCAACAGCTGTGCAAAGCTGTGTGTCTGAGACGCCTGGCATTGTCCCTGCCACCCCATAATGCTCAACAAATATTAATGAGGTTGCCTACATGGGTCAGCCCCTCTCCTCTGCTAGATGATCCGGCAGAGTGACAAACTGTCACATAGCCATTGCTTTGAGAAATTGAATTAAATTGCATGTTGCAAAGAAAAGGTGGACCTTTTGGAGTTTTTGGAGGAAAAATCCCTAACCCAACTGCTAATGGTAGGAGTTTGCAGGGGCCTCTCAGGCCTCCCCAGCCCAGTTCTTTTTCCTGCCTCCTTCCCTTTTGTGAATGTTTCTTCCCCTTTTTGCTTGCAGTGAGTTCTGCTCTCCTGTAGGCTACAATGTGTCAGTTGTTATAAAATCCGGGAGGTGGAGCTTGGTGACGAGAGCGGTGGGGGGAGCGCTTGGCCAGCCCCGCAGGGCGAGCAGTCCGGCCCCCTGTTCACCCCGAGCTTAAGCCTTGCAGCAGGAGAACTTCCACCTCGCTCTCCTGGCTTTGAGCCTCACTGTACATCGGACCAAAGGCGCAGAAGGGAGGGAGGATGCGAGATGACCGGCTCTTTGGCAACCTGACCATCTCCTTAGCAGAGAGCCTTCGAAAGCCAGCCGGAGGCTGACTGCAGGACCAAGGAGGTGCCGCGCCTCTCGTGGATGTGTGTGTGTGTGTGTGTGAGCGGGTAAGCGGGTGTGAGGGTGTGTGTGTGCTTCACAACTGTGTGTGTGCATGTCCGGATGAGTGTGTGAGTACACCCATAAGTGTGTGTGTGTGTGTGTGTGTGTGTGTGTGTGTGTGTGTGTGAGTGGGGTGAGTGAGCGCTCTCGGTTATATTATTTTTTTGGAAGAAAAATCTTGAAAATATCAGGCAGGTTACCGTGCTCCTAGGGTGGTGGTTCTTCTTCTGGTCAAGAGGACTTGGCCAGACCAAGCTACTACAGACATTTTTCAGCGAGTAAAGAGAATTTTCCCCTGAGAACAAGAGGGATTTTTTTCCCCTGGCTCTGCAGCCAGTGAAAGAGATTTGTCCCTACACCTGTGAAATCGACCAGAGCCGTGTGATTACCAGGGCTGGAGCGAGGACTCGGGAAGAAAAGGAGCAATAAATCCAACAGCCTGTCAGTGCCTTTGGCCACATTGGAAGATGTCATCTCAAACTAAGTTCAAGAAAGACAAAGAGATCATTGCCGAATATGAAGCCCAAATAAAAGGTGAGATTTGGGCTGGGGAGTCATGCCTCCCCTCCCCTTTCCTTCTTCTCTTGCTTTGGCTTTTTTCCCTTTTCCTCCCTGCCATCATGAAATGCTGTTATGCATCAATAATCTTATTGTGAGGAGGAACAGTGGCAGCCGCACAAGTCCGGACTGGTTTCAACTGCAGAGAGCGCTGGCGCTGGGAGTATGGATTGTAGAACGGGCGGCGATCACTGCATTGCAGGTGTGTGAGGAGGATCCTACGCCCTGCTTTAGGAGTGTCGCGGATACTCCATCATCTTGGCCATGACATGTCACTCTAAGGCCATTTTGACAGTCACTGCCTCCTCCCCCCGCCATGCAAAAAACCCCTTAATTTGATTTATTTTTTTAATGATCTGGGTTTTTTTCTCTCTCCTTTCTGGTTTTTGTCATTGCTTTGCCTCTGTCCCTTTCTCTGGGCTGGAATTCACATGCATGTGCTCAGGGAAGCAGCATCCCTGGGCTGCACTTCTTTGTCGGTGACTCTCAGCTGGACTGGGTTGCCATGGATTAACTGTTATGGAGCATATTGATCCAAACTAATGCAGGCATTTAGGCATAAAGAGGGAGCTCAGTGCAGAAAATGTATTGTCTCGCAGTGTGCAGCCCCGATCACCGTCTGTGCACTAGCGTTTAGGGTCATCAGCCTTCACTGAAAGCCAAGAGCTCAGTGTGCTGGCTGGTAGGCGCTGCCTGGCTTCCGTAGTGTCAGGGAAAGCTTGCCAGGAGGATGAGGTGACCTCTGACTGCTTGTTCCAGCTTTAGTGCTACTCACTGGGTGCACACTCCTCTAAATCCACACTAGCAAGGGGAGAGAGGAAACCGGACACAATCGTATAGACAGATTCAGGCAGAATCCTTATTTAGGCCAGACTGGAGCTTCTCCCACCCTCATGAGTTCTAGGCTCAGCCTTGGCAAGGAAAACCTGAAAGCACCATCCACCATGCTCACCCTTTCTCTTGGGATGTACTCTAAGAGAAGCCTGGGCCTGGCCTCTTGGCATATGTTTTCTTTCTGGTCACAGTTCTCCTTGCTGCAACACAGGGTGTGTTGTGGTCTCCTGAAGAAAGAGTAAAGACAAAATACATCTTCGGGGCTGTTGATGCCTGCCCCTGAGGTTATAGGTGGACTGTTGAGCAAGTTGGTTATTTGGGGCTCCGGCAACCTGAGGTTCCACACCTGCTTCTAGGTGCTGCTGCAGCTCAAGGCTCAGTGACCCAGGAAGTGGGGTGGCCTCCACAGGAGCGGTGGGAGGCTGCGCATCACAGCTGCTGTACACGCTTCAGATGCTTGGGAAACTTTGGGAGGGGAGCAGCCATCAGGGGAGAGCTTTGTTTTTTTCCAGTCTCGCCAACCGTCTTGTGCCTTTCAGTTCTGCTCAAACCTGGCGTGCTGATCACCTCTCAGTAGACCCCAGGAAGAAATGAGCAGAAAACCCTGCTCTTCCCTGGGCTCCTCCTCTTTAGTTTTCAGTTCAGTGTAGAAGACAGTGATTTACAATGTTTCAGCGTTCCTGAAAATTTAGATACCCGCCCTTTATTGGTCAGAGATCTGAATTCTCTCGAGTGTTCAATACAAAGCCTGGTTTCAGCCTTTGCCTGCACACTTTTTAGGAAGTTTATGTTTTGTAAGACTGGCTGATTATTACTGTTTTTTAAAACTGAGTTTCCCTTGAAAAATGCCATAAGAGAGAAGGGTATGGTGAGTTTGGGACAGTCTGGAGTTTTTATAAGCATCGTCTTGGTAGAAAATGTGCTCATCTCATTTTTGAAGGATTGCCACCACTGGGCCCCTGAACTTTGCTTGAGGATCAATTAAGCATTTATAGCTCTGGCTGATTCTTTTACTTTTTATTTTTTGCCTTTATTTTAACAACTAATTAGCAAGGACAAGGTAATGCATTTCAGCAGGAAATTTGTCCAAATGATCTTGTCTCTTCCAGACTCTAAATGTCTCTGCATTCTAGTTAAAAGAGTTTGATTTTATTCCTTCAGGGTTGACACCCACACAATTTAGGTCAGGATGCTATTGCGCCCGAAATTGTCCGGAATCTTTTCTGTCAAAATTCTCTTTGTTCATCATCATCATCATAACTGTTGATGTGTGTTCAAGGGCTCAACTGTTTCCATGGCTCACTCCCAGACCTCACCACTCTTGGCCTACACAAAATACAGACAGGGTCTGTAGGAGCTCAGTTTTAGAGATGAGGAAACTGAGGCCTTGTAGTGTTAAATGACTTGCCCAAGGTCACAAGGTGGGAAATGTGAAGGCAGCTGGTTTTCTTCCAGGCCCAGTGTCCCCGATACATTGTTTGCCTGAAGCTGCCCCTTGAAGGATTGATGTCAGTAGCAGATGGCAGTTTTGTGGTGGGGACCGGCTGCCTCTCGATCACGGCCCATTGTTTACCCTCTTACTTTCCTCCCTTGCCTTTGTTGCTGGCCTCTGAAGAGCGTTTGACCAAACACCAAAAATAATGCCTGATGCCAATTACCTTCGGTATCATCTGGCCAGTTTGCCACAAACACTCCACCTAGTTTGACAGATTTTGTCCTCTGTGCATTTTGTGAGGGGAACTTTTGATTTTTAAAAATAATACTGAGTTCTTTGTTGGCTTAGTCCCTTTTTTCTCTTTTTGAAGCATTTACTGACCTAACAAAGGGGAATTTTTTTTTTTCTTTAAAGGGGAATGTTTTAAAACAGCTTTTTTTTTCCTATTGTGAAAAATTTCAGACTCATGCCTTCTCTTGCCTAATCAGATACTTGAATCCCTTTGATTATATACCTGCAACACAGTAGTACACCACATGCTTGCACATTTCCAGTGATAGAGAACTCACCACTTCCCAAGCCCACATACTCTGTTTTTGGACCACTCTGGCTGTTGTAAGCAGTTTTTATGTTGGGTTAAGTATGTCTCTAATCCACCTTTTGGTTCTATACCTTGGGACTTCATAGAACAAGACAGATGCTTCTTTCCCATGACTGCCCATTGGGTGTTTGGAGACTCCGATCATAACCCAGGGACTATGATTATCTCCCATTTGCTCATATAAGATGGTTCACTGCTGCTTTATCATCTTCACTCACCTTGGGAGCTACTGCATCCCGGGTTGCAAACTCCAGTGTCTTTGAGTACTTGGCAGGTAGAATAAGTGAGTGAAGCTGGCTAAGTAAGATGAGTTGTGGCAGCTGGCCCACTGCCTCAACCAGGGCAACATAAGAAGAGGTGGTAGTTATGGTCAGCCCGAGAGCACATGTCCTGTCCAAATGGGCAGTCTCTACTTGGGTTCAACCAGTTGTTACCACTTAGAATGTAGGCCCAGCCAGATCTTTCAATTTTTCAACAGATACCAGTAATCTGGATTAGAGCTTTATGCTTTTGAAGAGATTTTGCCAAATAGACCTCCAAAAGATTGTACTGTCAAAAGCCTTCTTTAAGAGTGATACTAAGTTCTAAATGCGACTCTTTAAATGTGATTGGAGAAAGAAGACCACTATCACTTCCTTTATGGTGTATGTAATGCTTCTATTAATACAGCCCAAGGGTTGAATTAGCCCTTTTCACTGCCCACCCCATCATTGCACTGTATATATTTTATCTGCTATATTTCTCTCATCCACTAGGCTAGGAGCCTTGTCAGAGAGAAGAAAATGAAGTGAATTTAATATGACTTGTTCTTGGTGACCCTGTGCTGGCTCCAAAGCGATGTTGCTTTCTGTCCGAGGTGTTCACAAGTGTCCCTTTATGAATCTGTTCAGGAACCATGCCTGAGAGTGACACCATATTCTCAGTCTGGAACTGGCAAGCTCGAACTTCTTTCCCCTCTTGAAAATCAGAACATTTGCCCATCTCCAGCTTTATGGCGCCTATCCTATTTTTCACAGTTTCCTCAAAGATCCCTGATAGTGTTTGGTAATCTTATTTGCAGGTGCTCTCCACTGTCCTGGGCTCTAATTCGTCTTGCTGTTAGACATAATGGTCTGTTCTGCATTTATTCAGAATTCCCATTTCCATTTCATCTTAATAGAAAATGAAAATAGAAATGTAGTGATTGATTTTCGTGTTTTATTTTTTTATTACACATCCATATTCATTTTAGGCCATCTTCTTAATGGCGTAAGTCTAGAATTGGGGGGAAGAAGACAAGGTATTGAAGAAGATCACAGAGAAGTATTTATTTACTCATTCATTTATAGGTTCATTCAGTGAACATTGAGCATCGGCTTTGTTCTTAGTCTTGTGCTGGGTGTTGTGAGAGACGCAAAATATAGGATACATTCTTGGCTAAGAGTTTTCTTGGAATATGGCAATAAAATCAGTGAAGGAAAAGAAATTAAAAAAACCCCAAACATAAAAAACTTCTAACTCAGCACCAGAATGAATTTAGTCTTAAAGAGATTATGCGATAGAGTGATTGGACAATGACCTTAGGAGACCTCACCACCTTCAGTGGCTTCAGTGAGGAAAGTAGGCTGGGTTGGGGAACAGTGGGGAGTAGTGAGGACTGTGGCTGATTAGAGAGCTCACTTAGAGGAGGCAGCCCCTGCTCAGCTCTCGCCTGTCATTACCATGAAGGGATGTGAGCCCAGAGTGGTTAGTTCTTTCAGTGTTTCCAGGGCATCTGGATTTTAAACCAAAGTCTCCTGATTATCATTTTAAATATTTAAAAATTTAACTTTTAAAACGTTTAAAAAATTGGGTTGTCTTTTTCATTATTGAGCTATAAGAGTTCTTTCTACATTCTGGATACAAGTTCCTTATCAGATATATGATTTGCAAATATTTTATCCCATTCTGTTGGTTATCTTTTCCCTTTTTTGATGGTGTCCTTTGAATCACAAAAGTTTTAAAATTTTTATGAAGTTCTGATTATCTATTTCTTTCTTTCTTTTCCCATGCTTTTGGTGTCATATCTAAGAATCTTTTGCCAAATCCAAGGCCATGATGAAAATCTCCTGATTTTTAAGTGGTAGCTCAAGTTTTTAAGAAACTCTTTGCTACATGAACAAACCTGTCGGTAGGAGAGCTTCAGCCTGTGCCCACCAGTCTGCAACTTGTGGCCTACAAGTTGACATCCATAAAGGGTCTTGGTGATGGGGCCTCAGCCAATTTACCTGTTTCATCTTCAGTTGTTTTCTCTATTATAGGCCTGTGCTCTCATATCCACTTTAGACCAATTCCTTGTCTCTGCATCCTCCATACACTTTTTCACCTCCAAATATTTCCCCATTTGTGCCTTTATTCTGCTTAAAATGACTCCTTCTTCCCCTCTTTTTTTTTTCCTTTTTTCTTGTCTGGGCAACTCCTGACCATCCTTCAATGCCTGCTCAAATGATCCCTCTTCCATGACGCCTTCCTAATAACTCTTCTGGGCAGAATGAGTGATTCCTCACATCTGCCTCTCTATTTTTAGCCTTATTATCCTTCATTCCTATTTTATGTTTAGTCCTTCAGCCATGAACTCTTGAGGGCAGAAATGCTTATGGTCATTTTCATTTCCCCCATGTGATTGGCGTACAATCAGTTGAGTGAGTGACTGATAAGTTACTAATAAGAAGTTTTACTCTTATAACTCACAGCTCAAGCTCAAGCTCGAGTTATATTTTCTTTGACACTTGTCTTAGCTTGGGCTGCTATAACAATATACCATGGGTGGCTGGGTGGCTTAAACAACAGACATTTACTTCTCGTAATTCTGGAGGCTGGGAAGCCTAAGATCAAGGTGCCCACAGATTTGGTTCCTGGTGAGAGCGCGCTTCCTGGCTTGTAGACAGTTGCCTTCTTGCTGTGCTCACATGATCTTTCCTCTGTGTGTGGAGAGAGAGCTCTCTATCCTCCTCTTCTTAGAAGGGGACTATTCCCATTATGAGGGCACCACTCTCATGATCTCATG
The DNA here is from genome assembly GCF_937001465.1 of Orcinus orca. Lineage (NCBI taxonomy): Eukaryota > Metazoa > Chordata > Mammalia > Artiodactyla > Delphinidae > Orcinus > Orcinus orca. The sequence goes on from NC_064568.1 coordinate 7,646,198, forward strand.
TGAGCCTAATCACCTCCCAGTGGCCCTACCCATCTCCAAACACCATCACATTGGAGGTTAGGGCTTCAACATGTGAATCTGGGGAGGAACACCAAACATTCAACCCCTAACAATGTCATACTTTCTGTTCCATTGAAAGTGGAGCTTTTATTTGTTAAGGAAATATTTTTCATGGCTTGATGAGTTTCCTTGTTTGTGCCTGATAGGGGAGATGTTTGTCTATGGAGACTGGGTGAAGGCTGATGTGTTGAAAGCTTAGGTGATGTTTGGTGGGGTGATGTCTGTCACAGTCGTGGTGGGATGTGGTTGGGGCACATGGCACACCAGGCACCTCCCAGTCTGAGGAAATCAGTGGATCTGGGGGTCTATATTGGCCATTTCTGGAGTTCTCACCACCAGAGTTTATATGCTAGGGACGACCTTTCCTTTCCAGAAACCTCTATTATTTGTTCATTCATTCACTCACTTACTCACTCACTCATTCAGTGACTGTTACAAGCCATGCTTCATTTCAGGCTATACAGCTTTGCTTATCAGTGGGAGGTAATTTATTTATCTCTACGTCTCAGTCATGCATATGGTATCTCATTTTGTGATCCCCCAAATTCTGTGAAATAGTCATTATTATTCCTATTTTACGGATTAAAACGTAAAATTCAGAAACATAAATTGTATCAGATTGCAGAGCGAACAGTGGCAGAGCCGAGGTTTAAACTGGAGGCTTTCTGACTTCCAGTTGTACAGGGAGGCAAGATGTATGCCAGGGCAATTTGGCCCTGAAACCCAGGGGTTCCTTCACTGGGGGGCCAGTCTGGGGCGGGTTTTAGTCTTTGACTTCCTACCCTTCCTAACCCTTCCACACTCCTTCTAATCCAATCTCTGCTATCCCCTACTTAGCCACCTAGCTGTGTCAGATCCCTCACTCCCACTTTGAAAAAGGGCCCACTGGAGACTTGACGGAGGCTCCACCAGCCTGGAAATACAGAACCAGCAATTTTAGGTGTCTTCTGGTCCAACGCTCCCACTTTTTTTTTTTCCCCTCCAGATGTGGAAGCTGATGTTCAGAGAAGACTTCTGGCTCGCAGGCACTTCTAGACCATATTTCCGTGAACACAAAAGCTCTATTCGCTTGGCTCGTTGCTGTAGCCTCATTGCTGTAGCCTTGTGCCTGCACCTCGTTGGTGATCAATAACCGCATGGAGTTGAATTGCTTTGGTGGGTGGGGCAAGCCAGGTGGGGACGGTTGCCTGGGAGGCAGAGCAAAGGTGCCTTGGAAAATAGGATGAGGCGGGGGTATAACATGGAAAGGAGGAGAGGAGGTGAGGCTGGTTCAGAAACTCGGTCCTGTCCTTGTAGCTGCCAGGAAGGGGACAGGGGTTGACGTCTTAAAGGTGCTGAGTTTCAGTTCAGAACCTCTGGCCTAATACAGGCTGCAGCAAGCTGTATCCTGGGCTTGATTTCACTTGTAAATGATTTCTTCCTGATGGCTTGTTGGTGTTTATAAAATATCTTGGCTGCCCAGGAGTGGGGTTTTGGCTCCGTTCTCTTAATTTGTTTAATCATTAGGCCAATTTATGTTTGGAGTAGTGTTCCCTGAGGTGTATTCCATGAAATTGGATGTAAAGAGGCATTGGGTGGAAAAAAATAGCTCTGTGGTCAAATAGGTTTTGGAAGTTCTAGCATAAAGTGAGTTAAATAGGTTTGTTTCCCACAGGACTTGAATGTGTTAAGTGTGAACCGCCAAGAAGCGGGCCACAGACTTTCCTCAAACTTACTCAGCCTTGTAAACCTTTTTCATAGAATATCCCACAAGACTGTTCCAGAGATTACATTTTGGACAATGTCAGGCTACACAGTTTGTGGGTTACCCAGATTCTTTCTCTTTTTGCCTTTTGCCCAGTTCCCTAATTTTTACAGTTTCCTAAGAAGACAGTTTGAAGAGGGGAAGAGGTAAAACAAATACGTATCCAGCTCAGATAAGTGATATCAATGTGGTGTTTCGAGGTCACTTAGAAAATGTGGCTTTTGACATTTCCATTTACTGAGCGCTCAACCATTGATTTAAATGGTAATTTGGTGACAGTTCTTTCCTGATCAATATGCGTGGTGTGTGAGCGCGTGCCCGCCTGTGTGTGACAGTAAGGAGGTGCACTCAGCTGCAGGCAGTGTGCAAGGGACCTTGAATGGACCTTGGTGCCACCGCTGGGATTGCACAGTTGATGCCAGCTAATAACAATGCAGATGGACACGCAGAAGCCCGTGGCCTGTGGCGCCTCAGGGTGAGCAGATCTCAGCCACAAATCCAGGTGCAATAAAAATATGGTTTTCTTTATTTTTCTGTAACTCGATTTACATTTCACATCCCTATTCTGCTGCGAGTGGCAGAAATAAATCTAAGTGAATTGGGGGTTTTCCTCTTGTTTTCTCCAGTGTTGTGTCCCAAGGTGCAGGGGGACTGGGGCAGTGCCAAGGGGACATCTGTTGTGGTTTATTATCAATCTACTTTGGCAACTACCAAGATATCCTCCTTCCTGTTGGGTCTGCAGTGGTCTGTCCAGCCAGTGGTCCTTCTCTGTTCCAAACCTGAGGCCATTTTGCCTGTTCCCCTCCTCACCTCCTTCTATGAGATTTGCAGGCACTGGGGGTCATCCTGGGACTCACACACCATGCTGGGTCATGAGAGACTCTGGGCATTAGTCTCAGGCCCATCTTGCTGTGTCCAGCACTCACTTCTCCTCCAGGACCTCCCTAGGGTGCTGCCTGGGGAAGTGGCCCAGTTCCTCGGGTCTCAGATTGTGCAAATATATGTGGACATTCCCTCATCACCCTCCTTCCCTGGGCTTGTCTGTGGTGAGGCAGGATGTGGGTTATTTTCTTACAGATCCATAAAATCTACACACACCTTGCTTTATAGTCTCCCAGAATCTTTATCCATGTGTGGGGGAGGGAAGGAGAGGGGGATTAATAGGGGTGGTAGCCTGGCTCTTTGTCATCATTCTCTCAAAGCTATTGTCCATAACCCACATTCTTTCTCTTCTCCCTGAGGGCTGCGATTTTGAAAGTCAAAAGCCAAGAATTGACTCTTTCCCTGTATTATCCCTGAGACAGTGAACACAGAATGCCCTCCCTGCCTGAATAAGGTCCAGGAGGTCTAAGGAAATATGGGAGGAAAACCTTCAATATTTCAAAATATTAAATGCAGGGAATTTCCTTCCTTTTACATCTGCACCATCCTGGCCCAGGCCACCATCACCTCTTCTTGGGACCACGGCAACATCCCCCCAACTTAGGGTTTCTCCACCTCCGCACTACTGATATTTGGGGCTGTGTCTTTTTTTTTTTTTTTTTTTTTGGCGGTACGCGGGCCTCTAACTGTTGTGGCCTCTCCCGTTGCGGAGCACAGGCTCCAGACGCACAGGCTCAGCGGCCATGGCTCACGGGCCCAGCCGCTCCGCGGCATGTGGGATCTTCCCAGACCGGGGCACGAACCCATGTCCCCTGCATCGGCAGGCGGACTCTCAAACACTGCGCCACCAGGGAAGCCCGGGGCTGCGTCATTTTTTGTTGTGAGGGGCTGTCCTGCACCATGTGGGATGTTGAGCAGCATCCCTGACCTCTACCCACTAGGTAGAGGTGTCAGCAGCCACCTCCCTGCCCCCAAAGTTGTGACAACCAAAAATGTCTAGGCCTGCGTTAAAGCCGCTCTCCTAACTGGTCTCTCTGCTTCTTCTCTTGTCTTTATAGTCTGTCTCCCTGCAGCAGCCAGCAGTAATCCTCACACAATTTAATCTAATCATGTCACTTCCTAGTTTCAAACCCTCTGGTAGTATCTCACTGCTCAAGAATTGAATCCAAGCTGCTAGCTGGGCTTACGAAGCCCTACTCTGCCCATCTCAGCCAGCTCATCTCTCCACTCTCCTGGTGCCTTGAATTCTCTAAAATTGTACCCCCTTTGGAACTTTGCACTTAGCTTTTCCTTCTTTCTGGAATCCTCTTCCCCTGGATTGTCACATGGCTGGCCTCTTCTAGGTATTCAACTCTTGGCTTGCATGTCACTTCCTGACCACCCAATCTTAAGTATCTATGGAGTAACTATTGGATTAGCTGACTTGAAGTCTCAGGAGAGCACTTCAAGCTGTATGATGTTTTCCCTATACGATATTTTCCCTTCTTTTTTCTTTTTACCGGAATTGAAAGTCTTTAAGAACAAGAGTTTTGTTTCTCATGTCCATTTGTGTTTTGTTAGTACCTAGAATAACATTTGGTATATAATAGGTGACCGTGGGATTCGGTGAGTGAACGGTAAGTGTAGATGTCCTTGTGCTGGCCTTTTTTTTTTTTTTTTAATATTTATTTATTTTATTTTATTATTTTAATTTATTTTTTTGGCTGCGTCAGGTCTTAGTTGCGGCACATGGGATCTTTGGCGAGGCATGTGGGATCTTTTTTCCTTGCGGCGCGTGTGCTCTTTGTCGCGGCGTGCAGGTTTTCTCTCTCTTGTTGAGGTGAGCGGGCTCAGTAGTTGCGGCACCCGGGCTTAGTTGCCCCACACGTGTGGGATCTTAGTTCCTCGACCCGGGATCGAACCTGCATCCCCTGCATTGGAAGGCGGATTCTTTACCACTGGGTCCCCAGACTTTGCACCTAAGCACACATGTATATTCTGCTTTGGGGTGCATGGGCTTGTACCAGGAATTGTAGTTTAGAGGCACATAATGGAGCAGATCCAGGCTTTCTGAAACCCTGACTGAGAGGTAATTCAAGAAGACGAAGAATCCAAAGAAGGGACAATTGTATCTATGCAGAGCCGTCCAACCTTTGGCTTAGAGGGGAATGAGATAGAGAGACCAGGGGGCCACTTGCAGGGATACTGCAGGGAATTTAATGTTTTCTGTTGAGTTCCTATTATATAGCTGAAATGGGGACACAGAAATGGATAAAATATGGTCCCTGTCCCTGTCTTCGATGGACTCATAGTTTTCCAGGAAAGATAGTTACAAAAATAGATTAATCGATTGTAGTACAGTGTGGTAAGTACTGGGACAGCACTGGAATCACACACTGTGGAAACTCAGAGTGAAAGTGACAGCTTTGCTGGGGAGAGATGGAGAAGTTCTTCTAGAAGAAAGGACTTTTGGGTAGGGTTTTGAAGGATAGGTAGAAGCTCTCCAAGTGGGGAAAGGCATTTCATGAAGAGAGAACAGCAAGCGCAAAAGCATGGGTGTCATGAAAGGGCCTGGGTACTTGGACAATGGTGAGAAGTCTGATGTGGCTAAAATCCAGAATAGGTAGAATGGAGTAGGGGTGGGAGATAAGACCAGAAGTGAGAGGATTTTGAAGTTCCTTTCTAACCACTGGCTCCTGTGAGTCTTTGACCTTGGAGACAGTGGATGAAACTCTTATTTTTTGATAATACTTTTTTCTGATTTTTGGGTATAATGCATGCTCATTCTTTTAAAAGTTTTGAAAATACAGGAAAAATAGAAGAATCTAGAAGTCACTACCTGAGATAATCACTGTAAAAATTCAGTGTATTACCTTTCAGACTTCAGATCTCTTTTATATCTATATATAACAAAAAATAGGATCCTAGGTCTTTAATGAAAAATTATAAAAATGAAGCTGATAGGCAAAACATCGTAGGCCTATAGGCCTACGGCTTGAAATAGAGTATGACCTTACAATAAAGAGACTTTGCTAAGTAAGAACATCAGTCAATATGCATGACCTCCCACGTGTTTTGATGGTCCATGAGGGCTGGGGATTTGTTTGTCGGAAACCATTTTCTTGTGGTGATAGGTTTGTGTGTGGCCATTTCTGTCCCACCAGATTTATATAAAACTCATCAAGAACTTCCCCATCTCCACATCTGTCCCAGCTACTTTCAGCTAAAAAATCTCCCCTTCCTGGTCCTACATAGTCTCACTTCCCTGTTGGTACCCAGGCAGCTGTTCCTGCCTTTGGCAGGAAGTATTAAAAGGAGAGACCTGTCAAAGGCAAAGAATTTAGCCTCCACAGCAGGTTCCCCCTCCCTGGTGGTACCTTTCCTCATTGTTGGCCCTCTGCCCGCGTCCCTGGTCATCAGTGGTACTTTTGGGGTTCCTGTTTGCCGGTCTGCTCTTAGCAGTGGTAACCTGCTATCCCTTTTCTTCTGATGGCTGGTGAGGGTATTTCCTGGGTATGGTTTACTATAGATCAGTAAGTTTTCCAACTCTTTGTCAGACAGAAAGGCCTGGATTCCTGTAGGCAGGTAGAGTTCCTATGGAGGAATTGGAGCTTGGTGGGAGGGGACAGCTCCAAAGGGGGACCATCCATAGCTTAGAGTGCCTTATAAGGAATTAGAGAGACATGCCATGAGAGGACCCTTACCAGTGAAACACCTTAGCCACCTTCAGGGACAGAAAAGAGTGGGTGTCTCTTCTCTGATTTCATTTGTACTAAAGAATGCAAACTGGCTGAGCAATGTGACTGCTCCCCAGCTGTTGTCTCAGCAGGATATTTCAAGCAGAGTTGCCAGCACGTTACTTTTTAGTTTACAGCATCTGTATTTTGATCAGTGGCCTCTCCAGACAGTATGTTTTGGATCTCCTGAAGACATATTATCATCTTGGGGAAACTGAGGCAGAACAACAGCCACTCTCTCACTTCTGACACCTGGTAACTGATTACTCCTGGACCTCCAACCCCAGTCATTTGGACTCCGGAGCTTTTGCCTGGTTTTGGTCTTTTGAGTTTACTTGTCCCTTGACAAAGCTAATGTAGGGCTTTGGCCTGATCAGTTCTGGCCTGACCCTCCTGTCTCAGGTCTTATCCTGAGTGTCTCTGTCTTGCTGGATCTCATACTTGGCATAATAGTGCCATCGAAACTCTGCGCCCAAAACAGCAGGGGTCCTATTGTCTCCTGCCAGAAACACAGAATTTTTAGACCATTGGGAATAGTGGGAAAGAAATGTTGAGGTTGTGGTGGGTCAGTCCACTTTGATTTAGTTTAACAAGTATTTATTGAGTTCCTTCTATATTCCCTGCCCTCATAGACTTTATAATGCTGTGAGGGAGACACATTTTAACTTGTAATCACAAAAAGATTGAGTATTATGTAAGGGTGGTTCAGAGTTCTTCAGGGAACCTGTAGCAAATGGATCTAAATTGCTGAAAATGTTGTGATTTCTGATATTGGTCTGTAAAACTGAATCATATTGGCTAAGCTTACCTCACCACCATTATTTCCTGAGTTATTTAAGATCTAGACCGAACCATCTTTCCATTTAGAGAAGGGTCAGAAGCTATCAAAATACTTAAGGGGTCAGGAAGATGGGTTCTTCTAAGAGTAACACACAATTCTTTGTGTAAAAGATAAAAGTAGTTCCAAAAAAGGAATTTTCTAATAGTTATACTCAAGTTGGTAAATATAATCATAGGGTAAGTGCTTTTAAGGTGAAATTAAAACCAGGGATCAACTGAAGAGGATTGAAAATCATCTTGGTTGGATAGAGTTATGCTAAAGTCACATAAATTGGGTGAGACAAGAGTATGGATTGTGGAAGGAGGCAGCTGTGTTATGGGGGGGGACCGTGCTCTGGATGGAATTGCACAGACCTGGGTTTGTGTCTTGGCTTATGGCTCATCAGCTGAGTGATGTCTTTTTTTTAATCCAAGAAAGAAGAAAAATAGATATAATACCTCATCAGTTTCCGTATATGAAAAATGGGGATAGTCATACCTACTCGTGTGTGTGTGTATGTGTGTGTGTGAGAATTAGTTGAAATAACACACATCAGAATTTCCAGCATGCTGCTTGGCACACAGGAGCATTCACTGAACGATGGAAATGTTAGCTCAACCACTCAGAAGGTCACCAACATTGAGTCTTTGGACAGTGAACCTGAGCCTACAGGTGACGCCCTCAGTGAGTGTACCAATTAGTAGGGAGAGGAAAATGCAACAGTACTGGAAAACCATCAGTAGAGGTGGCGTTACCTGTATGGGCAGCTGGGAGAGGAAGGTTCCAGTAACTCTTAGACAGGCATGATGCTTTCTTTGCCTATTGCAGTGTTTTTACCCAGTGTGACCCCTGGGCTACCTGCATTAGAATCTCTGGGGGTGGGACCTGGGAACCTGCGTTTTACAAATGTCCCAGTTTTCATGAACTTGAAATATTTGGACCTGGACTGTGGTGAACTCACCAACTTGACTGTCTGTGTATCGTTTTTTGAAGGCAAAAGAACATTTAGTTGCCATGTCGACTACTGATGAATGAGAAAAAAAACAAACCTGAACCCCCAGTGTGTGTGTGTGTGTGTGTGTGTGTGTGTGTATGTTACAATCCTGTGTTTTTTTTAATAAAAAATGTTTGTCTTTATTTATTTAGGTGTACCTAAAAAGAGTCTGATAGTTCTTACTGACTGGTAATGATGTTTATTCTTGGGAACTAGGAATGGAGTGGAAGTCAGGGATGGGGCAGGATGGTAGTGACAGGGAACAGCAGAAAGGAGACCTTTTCTCCTTATATTGTTCAATATTGATTCAATTCTAAAATAATGAGCATGATTACTTTTCTAATTAAAAAGCCACCAAGATGACAATAAGTAAGGAATTTGACAAATTTTCCTGCTGTGGAGGATGTTCAGACATCAACTGAACTATAAAAGAAAAGAAAAGAAAGAAATGTAGAAAGAAAGAAAGACATCTGCAAGAGATACTTAAGTTATGCTTAACTTCTTGTGGTGCTCATTATATACAGTAAGAATGATTGCTGAAATGCAATGTATTATTTTACTGGATTATTCCTCCATGTAGCGAGGAAGATTTTTTTCCCTGCTCTTCCACAATTCTAAGAGATGGTCCTAGAGGGGGAATAGTCAAGCCCAACCATTTAGTTTATTGGGTTTAAATCAGAAGCCATTGTGGTGCTGTGTCCAGAGTCTGGGATTCAGAGGCATAGACCTGATTTTCATCTCTGATCTATCTTTTGAGCAAGGCACATCTCCATTCTGCATCCTTGCTTCCTCATCCGTAAAATGAGGGTGTTATCTACCTTAAGGGCTAGTTGCTGCGAGGATCAAATGAGGTGCTGTGTGAGAAAGTAAACTCTAGAGTGCTGCAGAAATGTTAATTATTTCTATTTTTGCCTAGCTCCCCCCGCGGACATGCTGCTATTACCGCCGCGTTGTTTATGTGTCTGTCTCCCTGTGAGCTCATTGAGTGCAGGGGCCTTGTTTTATTCATTCCCTGAATTCTTATGCCTAGTGCCTGCAACACAAGAGGCATTCAAAGCAAGTTCTGGAATAGCTATCAAGGATAGAAAAATACGTGCACAGTTAGGTTTTGGCTTATGAAAATATTAAGATGCTCTTCCAGGAAATGCTGTCTTCTACTTCTATTTAAAGGAATTAAAAAAAATTCATCCAAGTCGACAACAGAAATGATACTGCCAGGAGAAGGTAAAGAACTTTATTAAGGAAAATTTAATTGCCCAGTTTCTAAAGAGACAGCCACATCTCTCCATCCTCATTACTGTCAAGTGCGGGATGGCTGTTTCCAGGGAGGGCAAGATGAATGAAAAAAGATCGTGAAAAGGCAAATCCTGATACCCCTGGAGAAAACTCTCCCAAGAAACAGGAATGCCCCCTGGATCACCAGTTTCCTTTATTGTTTGTCAGAGCCCTAGAATAAGCCTTCTCTGGACTCCTCAGACAATGGCCCTCTTTGGCCTCTACCCCAGACCTTGGCTGGTGAACCACAAAGTCCCTTACTTCCCCTGGAAAATAAGTTGCTTGACAAAACTGGAAGGATTATCTGAGGCCCAATTTAGGGGCTCCGCTACCTCTAAGACCCAGATAATTATCATCTGAATGGGCAGAGGGGTGGACTGGGGCCAAGACTGGAAACAGAGCCCTGGTGTAGATCTGCAGTTAGAGCAGAGGGGACCAATCTCAGCTTTGGCAGTCTGGACCCTTCTCCAGCACTGCCACGAATCTGCACTGTCTTCTGCCTTTCCCGTACCAGTTGCCTAAGCACAGGACAGCTGGAGAACACCATTACATGGGTTCATAATTGTCCAAACAAGTGCTGATTGCTGCATGGACCGTTGTCAGCCTAGATGAAGTCTCTAGTGGCCTGCCAAAAGGCTCTGCCCTGTTCATTGTTTTAATTGAGTATTTGGATGAGGACATGAGCATGTCTATCCAGTTTGAGAATGTCAGGAAACCAAGGAGTGCAGGCTTGGTGGTAAGGACATGTTTTTTTTAAAAAAATATTTATTTATTTATTTATTTGGTTGTTCTGGGTCTCAGTTGTGGCAGGCTCATTAGTTATGGCTCAGAGGCTCCTTAGTTGTGGCACGTGTGCTCCTTCGTTGCGGCTCACGGCTCCTTAGTTGTGGCATGTGAACTCTTAGTTGCAGCATGCATGTGGGATCTAGTTCCCTGACCAGGGATCGAACCCAGCCCTCCTGCATTGGGAGCATGGAGTCTTAACCACTGCACCACCAGGGAAGTCCCAGGACCTGGTTGTTGGTATAGAACTGCCCGAGTTTTGCAGCCCAGCTTCTCTACTTTCTAGCTGTGTGACTTTGGGCAAGCCTTTTCATCTCATTGAGCCTCAGTTTCCCCATATGTAAATTGGAGATAATTATCCAACCTCAAAGAGTTATCTAGGGGGTTAAATTAGATAATGAATGTAAAGCCCTCCACACAGTGCCTGGCACATAGTAAGGACTCAGTGTTGGTTATTATTATTAATAATCACAAGTATAAGAGTAATATGGTAGGCTTGGGAGTCCAGTAGATCTGGGCTCAGATTTCAGCTGTGCTGCTTATTAGTGTGGACAAATTGTTTAACTTCTCTGAGGCTCAGCTCTCTGTACCACTGTAAAATAGGAAAAATAATACCTACGTTGGGCATTTCTGCAAAGCACTCAGGCCAGAACAGACACACAGTGGATGCCCCATAAACAGTGGTTATCATTAAGAGAAACAGCACATCGTGTGGCAGACAGAACCAGGAAGCAGAGAAATCTTAAGAGAATGGGATGAGGTACTGACTCTAAAAATGTGAGTTTAATAGTATCTTTAAGAGAATACTACCAACTCTTCAAGAGAAAGATATTGAGCTCTGAAAGGAATTTCTCCTTTGAATAGATAGAAACATGAATGGGGCAATAACAAATTGGCCTTTGGTTAGGATGCCAGACCTTGGACCCTGGCCCCAGCCTGGTCCCTTGTCCAGGTGGTTTTTGCCCCTCCCACCCCCCCACCCCGGGAAGTTCCAGAGGGAAATAGATGATAGAGGCCACGGACTGGGAAATGAACACCTGGCTTGAAGCTGTGGCTCAACACCCTAATGCAGAAGTCTGGTTCTCTACATGAACTCCTTTGGCCCAGGCGGCTTGGGCATGCAGGCCTCCCCTCCAAGCCCATACTTGAATCTTGGTTCTGTTGCTCCAGGGTAACCAAAGCTGGTCTGGAGCTTGAACCTCTGCCCCGTCCCTGTAGGGACCAGCCTGGACAACTGCCCTGACTTTTCTCTGAGATGCCAACAGGCCTAACCAGACACAAAGGAGAAGAGAGAGTCAGAAGCCAGGACTCACCTAGACTTGACCTTTGACCTCCTTGGAAGTACAACCTCTTGGAATTTTGGTCCGCAAAGGTGCCTAGAACCTGGCAAGTGTATAATATTGTATCACTCCAATGGATGGATTCCCATGCTCTTCATTGTGACCCTGACTTGGAAGAAGTAAATTGAGTTGGCCTTTAGCTCACTAGAGGTCAAAATCCCCCTCCCTCCCCATCCTTGTTGACCTTTCTTCTAACACCACCAGGAGCTTAACAGCCAAGCCTATGGTCAACTCAGGGTGTGGCTATCTCCCTTTGTGGAAGAAGTCAATGGAGAATCAATGACTCCCAGACTGCATCCTCAGAAGTCTGGATTTAAGAATGACTCCTTGATAGCCTTCTCTTTCTCCAGATGTTTAAAGCAGCTCAAAACTAAAAAAAAAAAAAAAAATTCAACTTATTTTCTTCCAGACCAGCACTGATCACCAAGCAAGATGTATTTTATTGAGATGCACAACAAAGTGAGCAACTTCATAGAAAAATCTGTATTTTTGACTCTTATGAGACAAACCAGACGATCTGGTGTGCTGGACCCCTGTTCCCTCACAGCAGCCAGTCAGCCAGAGCTGAGTGGCAGCCGCCGTTCTTAGATGAGGCCTGCACTCTTAAGTCTCCACTATTTCCTGGGCCAGGAGCTCCTCCTGGGTCCCTACACCCCCTTATCTCACACCCACTGCTTCATTCATTTCCCTAAGCTCCCTGGTTTCTATGGGCAGTTGGGTTTGCCATTTCTTAATAAGGCCAAGAAGTTACATTCTATCTTGTCTTTCAAATTATGCTCATCAGATAGGATTGCACAATGAGAATCACATGACAGCATAGCAAATGGTGCAATATCTATGAAACAACAATGCCTGACTTGCCACCATCCTTTCAAATTTCAGAATAGAGACTCCCTTTCATTACTTTAAGTAAAGCCTTTACTTTTCCTCAAGGATGAGTTTGAGGTTGGAGTCCAGGGCAAGACACTCTCCCCCAAGGAGAAGCACTGTGGGGGCTGCCTCTGACACATCCCTGAGGGGAACTGGGGGGAGGTGGGCTGGAGGGCCCTTCAGCTGCTGGAGGCCATTGAGGACCTGGTGATGTGGTGCGTGGTGGCCTTAGTCATCCCCCTGTAGTAGTCACAACACATTTTTAGTAGTTAAAAAACCCCCCAGTGTAAGTTGATAGTTTGCACACTGAAGCACAGTTCACTAAAAGCAATTCTGCTCAAACAGTGTGGTCCAGGAACTGTGCATTGAACTCTGAAGTCAGACCCAGAATGGAATTTCAGCTTCACTACTTACTGATTGCTTGGCCTTGGGCAAGTCATCTCACATCTCTACGCCTCAGCTTCCACCTCCTTAAAATGGGCACCTCGCTGGACTCTTTTTTTTTTTAAATTAATTAATTAATTAATTTTTGGCTGTGTTGGGTCTTTGTTGCTGTGTGCACGGGCTTTCCCTAGTTGCGGCGAGTGGGGGCTACTCTTCGTTGCGGTGCGCGGGCTTCTCATTGCTGTGGCTTCTCTTGTTGCGGAGCACGGGCTCTAGGCGCGCGGGCTCAGTAGTTGTGGCTCGTGGGCTTAGTTGCTCCACGGCATGTGGGATCTTCCCGGACCAGGGCTCGAACCCATGTCCCCTGCATTGGCAGGCGATTCTTAACCGCTGCGCCACCAGGGAAGTTCTCTCTGGGACTCTTGTGAGGATTAAATGACATAATTCACACTCAGTATTTAGCTTAGTGTCTGGAACGTGGGTCACACTCTGTTACGCTTCCCCAGATGTGAAGGGCTTGATCTGATCCAAGAGTGAGATTAGAACATCTAGAGCAGAACCGGCAGCTTGCAGGCAAACTTAGACTCACTAGTGTGTTTTGTTTGGCCTTTGGAACATTTACAAAGGTGAATTAATTCCCAACATTAAAAAATTAGAAAGTCTTTAAAAAATCAGGAGACTTTACATAAAAATCCAGATTTCTGGCATTTCTTATGAGATGGGAAGATCTAGAAAACACTGGGCGCCTGTTTTCAGACAGAGGCAAGAATTGGCTGCCCCCTCCAACTGGGGCACAGGCTCCACTTTTTCTAGGGCCCACCTAGTTCACTTCACTCATTTTTGTTACCTGCTTGGGCGTTTGAGTTTTTTGATCTGGAGGAAGGGACCAACCTTCATTCAATCCTCCATAAATATTTCCAGCAACCAGGCTTTGGAGAAGGAGACAGCAGGTCGTATTTACTGGCAAATGCCCCAGTGCCTTCTGTGTTATTGATTGCACGCAGGGCCCTCAGCTCCAGAAATCTGTGGGGCAGAGGTAGTGCCAAGGTCCTCTTAAAAGAATCTGGGACACTAACAAAGATTTGTACCTGTTAATGGATGGCTGCCTTATCACAACCTGTAGGTGGGCTGAAATTTAAGAAGGAAGAAAGTGTAAAGCTTGCCCTTCTGTCTAAGAACCCAGCTGGCCAAGCACAGACTGGGGAGAGGTGTGCTCAGCAGAGCGCTGGTGAAAAAGACTCAAGGTTCTCGTTGACATTAAGTTTGGTGTGAGTCATGGGGAGGCAGCTGCCAAAAAACGTAATCTGATTTGGGGCTGGGTTTATGGAAGTTTAGTGTCTGGAAGACCTTTCTAACAATTAGAGCTGTCTTGAAAGGACAGGCAGACAGCCTCAGGAAGCCTCAAGCTCCCTGGTGTAGGAGTTTGAAGCTGGGTGACATGCCCCTGGAAAAGATTGTCAGAGTGAGGATTTAGGCATCAGAGGGAGGTTTGTTCTAAGTGACATATAAGGTCTCTGCCAACCCTGTGATTCTGCTTCCTGCAGCCCAGTGGAAGAAGATAATTTCCTTAACAAAAGTAAAAATCTTGCTTTCTGATAGAGGAAAGCAGAACACGCTGAAGAGGCAGCCATTTTGCTCAGACTCTGTCCAAGTGGAAATGTAAACTTGCAGCTCTCACCTAGAGATTTGGACAGCACACGTCACTGGCCCTGCTTCATTCCTGAACCTCATCTCACCTGCAACGCCGTCCCTGACGCCCCCCTCATTTCTCAGAGATGGAGGGGGTGATGGGGAAGGATCTGTTTTGCACATTCTGGTAATTTGTTTAAGCTGAACTTTTATGCAGAGCTTGCAAACTGAAGGCACACAGGCCAGATCCAGCCCTTAGTCGTGTTTGATTTGGCCTGGACTGTGTCTTTGAAAAATGTGAATTAGATGCCAACAAGTAAAAATGAGGAGATTTCACATAAAATCTGGACTTCCAGCACCTTTTTAAAAAGTCAGAAGGTCTGGCAGCGCTGGGCCTGCATTCCCACGTGGCAGCACGCGATGGGGCTGAGCGCCAGAGCCCTTCCTGGGTAGGATTCGAGCTCTCACTTGGCCACTGTCCTCATCCCCCTAACCTCGCCTGCTCTGCTAGTTCACCTGAGCCCCCGAGGCCCCTATAGGTACTGGAGTTAGTGACACCTGGTGTAGTGTTGTGGTGGTTGTTTATTTTAATCAAAATCTCATTGAACTTTTATTTTCATTATATAAAAGTCACTGATTTTCTCCAACTTTGGAGGGAATATCATGTTTGGGATGGTCTGACTTAAAATATGGCCTTTGTGGTTTGCCTGTATTTCACTTTCTAGGAGGCGGGTTGGGTGGGGCACCTCAAAGAGGAATTAGACATCTTCAGAGCAGCTGGAAGCAAGATAAAATCTGTATCTCAGGAAAGACTTGCTATAGGTGCCAAGACAGTGTGGACCAAGAATGCAAACAGCACCAGTGTCAATGTCAAATTGAAATTTTCCTCCAGAACTAACTATACAGAGGATGCCTTACTCTCTGAGGAGCAGAAGAGGTTTGTTTATTTAAGCATGACCAGTACATTGGGCAGCAGTTTGTTTGCAAGGCTATATCAAAATGCACTGCATGGTCAGAGACATCTTTAAGGTGCAGTCCTGGATGCCTCTTGGTCATCTCCCCAGCAGTGTGGCAGGCAGCTGGGGGCTACAGGGGAGGGTTGGGAGTAGGGTGGGGGGGAGCAGAGATGCTTTTGCAGCTGCTCCTAATGAATAATGTTGGCTTGCATACCATCAGCCCCCGTTTCTTGCATCTCAGCAGACACCCCTGCCTCTTCTTTTGAACTGCTCCAAGGCTTCTGATGGTTTTCCTTATATTGATCCAAATCTTCACCCTTGTAACTTCCACGCCATGGGCCTGTTCTGGAGCCATGCAGAACAATGGCTTCCCCTTGCACAGCACAGCCCTGCAGATGTCTGCCTAGTGGTTTCCTCTGTTTTGCGAGCTGGCTGACCTTCCCCGCTTGGAGGGGATGGGGTGTGGGCGGGGTCGCAGAGAGACCAGGTGGAGGCGGCTGAGGCAGTGTTGCTCACAGGTGGCTCCCAAGCTGGCTGCTTCTGCTTGGAAGCCCGAGTTTCGTATGAAGCACCTTCCTCTCCAGAGGCTCCTGGTGCCAGCCTCAGAACCTCTCTGCCAGCTGCTGGGGTCTGAATCTTCTTAGGGAACTTTGGTATTTGGTGGTAGAAATTGCAAGAACTTCACCAGAAGCGAGGATGGTCAAGGGCTGTTAGCTCAGTGTCTGATGGCTGCTAGGAGTCAGGGGAGTGAGGCCCACTGTGGACTTATTGGTTGGCTGCCCCACTCCGAGACAGAATCTGCTAGACCCTCATCCTGCTTGAGTCTGTCTCTCTGCTCTTAGGTTCTCAGACTGAAATTGTCCAACCCAGACCTTCAAAATCCTTAGGAACTCCCTCCAACACCACTTCCTTGTAGAACGAGCCCCTCCCTGCATAGGACCTTGGGCTTATCACTTAGGAAATGCCCTTCTGGTCTGAGTATTTCTAGTGTAGACAAAGGGTCTTGTCTGGCTCTCCACAGTCATGTGGCGGCGATTTTCTGTTTTTACTGTAGTTGCCTCAGTGTATCCTTTTATTGAGTCATCCTTTGCCTGTTATTTTCCTTTCACCTTTCCCTAATCGTTTTTTGAAGACTTGCCTTTCTTGGGACCTTTCTTCCACAGATAGACGTGGTATTTGTGAATTGTGGTTATTCTAGGAAGACTTATCTCTTGGCAGTGCCAGGGACTGTCTGTGACTACTTGGCATCTGGAAGATGCTGGATCTTTATGGTAGGGGAGAAGATGGGCAGGTGCCATCTGAACTGCCTGGAGAGGGTTAGAGTTGCAGGATGGTGGGTGGGTGGATGGTGTTTCCATATATCCATCTCCCTTCCCACTTTCTTCCTTCTGTCCCCTTCCCCACAATCCCCACTTCTTGTTTTGGAAAAGGAAATGGCAACATCCATTTCTAAGTAGCGTGACATCTCAGTATAACATCATTGTTGTTTGCTAATCTGGGGCCCTGGCCATTCCCTACCTGACCTGCTTCGCCTTCCCTGCGCACTTCCTTGCATCTGAGTCAGAAGTAGGGAGATCTTGGACTTCCGTGGTGGCGCAGTGGTTAAGAATCTGCCTGCCGGGGCTTCCCTGGTGGCGCAATGGTTGAGAGTCCGCCTGCTGATGCAGGGGACGCGGGTTCGTGCCCCGGTCCGGGAGGATCCCATATGCTGCGGAGTGGCTGGGCCTGTGAGCCATGGCCGCTGGGCCTGCGCGTCCGGAGCCTGTGCTCCGCAACGGGAGAGGCCACGGCAGTGAGAGGCCCGCGTACCAAAAAAAAAAAAAAAAAAGAAAAAAGAAACAAAAAAAGAATCTGCCTGCCAATGCAGGGGACACGGGTTCGATTCCTGCGCTGGAAAGATCCCACATGCCGTGGAGCAACTAAGCCCGTGCGCCACAACTACTGAGCCTGCACCCTAGAGCCTGCGAGACACAACTGCTGAGCCTGCGTGCCACAGCTACTGAAGCCCACGTGCCTAGAGCCTGTGCTCCACAGCAAGAGAAGCCACCGCAATGAGAAGACTGCGCACCGCAACAAAGAGTAGCCCCTGCTCACTGCAGCTAGAGAAAGCCCCGTGCACAGCAACGAAGATCCAATGCAGCCAAAAAAATAATTGGAAAAAAAAAAAAAAGAAGTAGAGAGGTCTTTTGTCTCAAAGAGTTGTTCCATTAACTGGTGTTACCCAAAGTATTACCTTTGGGTAATACTTGGTGACAAAATCCAGTTGGTGCTGTAGGTGATACATGGAAAAGCTAGGGGCATGGAGCATGTATGCGTGGAGTATGAGCAAGGGTCTTTTCTTGGGGGGGAGATCAAATGTTCCTTCTGCAGGAGGATCTGTCCCTATCAGAACCCCATGGCTTGTGGAATGGCTTTGCGTGAAGAAACAGCCTATCTGGAGCCCATGTCACTCCTGTAGTGCGGGGAGCTAGTCAAACCTTCAAGAGGAGAGGTGCCTATCTTCCATCCAGAATCAAGATTAATTGATGTTCTTTAATGGAAACAAATTGAATCTCTCAGCAACCCTTCCCATTAGGCTTCCAGTAGTGCACTATTCTATGGAGGCCAGGCGAGTTCTTTAGAATCAACAGGTTCTTGGAAACAGTTGACTCCTTGAAGCTCTTCATGTCTTTCCTCAGAATGGCTGGTGGGAAATGGAGAGAAAATACCTTTAAGTTACTGGGCTGAAGGTGTGATTCTCATTTGCCTGTGGTTTGCTCGACCCACTCACATTGTTGTCGCATTTGATCTTCCACAGCCTGTGGGGCAGGTAGAGCTGGGTTATTATCATCTGTATTTTATAGGTGAGGAACTCTCTAGACTCTGGAACACCAGTCCCTCAAGATGTCTGCTCTAAAAAGGGCTGTGTGTTCAAATAGGCATGAGAAGCATTCTAGTGTGTTCCCTCCTTAGAGAGTCATAGAGCACAGCTGCATATTAAAGGCTCTGATAAGTCCTATAAAAAAAAGAAAATATTTAACCCATTGTTTCCTGAACTCATTAACTCATTAACATCTTCTAGATGTTCAAACTTTTTCTGTAAATGGCCAGATAGTAAACATTTCAGGCTTTGTGGGCCATATGGTCTCTGTCTCAACTACTCAGCTTTGCTCTTGAGTGCCAAAGCATCCATGGACAATAGAGAAATGAGTGGGCGTGCCTGTGCTCCAACAAAACTTTATTTACAAAAATAGGCTGTGGGCTAGATTTGACTCATGGACTGTAGCGTGCTAATCCTTGTTCTAGAACAAGCATCCTTGGAGAGATGCTGCTTTAAGTGTCCAGAGTCCTACATAGGGACTGCACTCCCAGCTCCCAGAACAGGTGGCATGGTGGCAATGTCTCATTGAATGTGGCTCAGAGGTTGGATGCTTTGCTCAGGGTGTATGACTGCCAAGTGCCATCAGAGATGTCACCCAGGCTCTTGACTATAAATTCTATTTTTCATTGTTTTCTGCTTTTCTGGAGTGAAAGACCCAGGAAGGGAGCAAAATGCACTGAGTACCTGCCTGTGCATCCAAAGTGATATACACGTAGGTGCATGTGGGTGTTTGCGTGCAAGTTGGTCTGAATACGACCATGGCATTTGTGTTGTTAAGCATGAATGTGGCCAGTGGAAAAGTTATCCAGTTAGAGGTCTTTGTTTCAAAGCATCTAATGGGAGGTGCTAAAGAGATTCACCAGTGCCGTTTAAATTGAGGTCTGCAGGGAGAAATCAGGAATGTATTCAATCAATGTACAAGAATTGACTAAACACCTAACATGTGCCCTCACTTTAATTAGAACTTTTGGTTGCAACAACAAAAACCAAATGAAGCTGATGGTAGTGAAAATGGAGTTTATTATAAAGATGCAGGGTGTTATCTGGAACCCAGGTGGGGAAATGAAGTTGGCCTCGGACTGGCTTGGGATCAGGAACGGGGTGCTAGGGAGCCCTGGTTTGTTCTCGATGTTAATTGGTGTACTTTCTCTCACTGTGGCTTCTCTCTGTACATCGGTTTCACTCTTCCTTCTTAGCAAACTGGCTATTTCTGATACGTGTACGTCACGGGTGTACATGGTTGCCCACAGCTCCGAAGTTCATGTTTTAGCTGGAGTGAATGCGTGGAAAGATTGTCTCTCTTACTCCTTCCCTCTGTCTCTCTCTCATTTGCCTTCTTTTCCTCCTCCCTCACTTCAGTATTGCTGGGGAAGACACTCTGATTGGCCCAGCTTAGGTGGTCCCTGAACCAGTCACTGTGGACAGGAATGTGGGGTTAACAACACAACTCTGCCAGCCAGGATGCTACTGGTGGGGCAGGCACTTTCCAGCGAAGGAGGTCTATACAGCCCTGCCCTGACTAGGCATTAAGCAGGTGCAAGGTGAAACAGAATATTTTTATCCGTTGACATTTATAAACTAGCTGGAAGGTAAAACAAATACTTAGTGGCAATGAGGATGTCAGATGTGCTAAATTGTTTCATTAGGCAGTGAAGAAGATAATAGTATAAATAAGGGACTGATTTTGCTGTATAGACATTGAGTGCAAAAAGAGAGACGGGAAAGGGCTGTGGGCTGGCATCACCAGGAAGAGTTTTAGGCAGCAAATGTATGTTCTCTGAGGGCAGAGGAGAAACCAAAAATTAGACTAGGGAAATGGGCATGGGTAAAGACATAGAATTACAGACATGAGTGTGGTCTGGTTCCTTAACAAGATGGGGGAAGTAACTTTAGAGCAGTGGGAAGTGCACTCAGGGAAGAGGGAAACATGGCTGGAGGCACGGTCCACGGTGGTCTGGTTCACTGTAGCAGAAGGGGACAGGTGGGGCTGTAACAGGAGGGCCTGGAAGCTAGAAGTCCAGCCCCTGGGGGAGGGGCCTCCAGCTCCACAGAGGCAAGAGGAGTCCAAGCAGGTGCGGGTCTATCCAGGTGGGAGTGCTGGGTGTCTGGGATGGGGGTTCTGCATGGTGCCAGCAAGACAGAGCAAAAAGCAGGGCCTGGCCAAGGGGTTGGGTAATTCAGAGACAGGACCCAGGCACTGAGGAATAAGGCAGATACTGTTGCCGGAGTGTGGGACAAGGCGGGACTTGAGAGAGCGGGGATTGGGGTACAAGACAGAATCCCAGGGCATCTGAATCGGGCCGTGACGTCGCAGCTGGACCAGCAATGAGAACGGAGTTCAAACTCTCCTCTTCCCTTTCCCTCACTGAAACTTTCCTGTTCTCTCTCCCATTGCTCAGGACCTCATAGCTGACGATTAGCTACTCATCTGGAGAGTCAGTGATCGATGCAGGTGTCACCCATTTTAGGGACTTTTGCATTGGAACAGAAGCCACAAGTGCCTTAAACCAAGAGAAAGAAAGTGCATGGGATTTTAGGATGGAGATACTAAGCGCGACATCAAAGATTTCATTGGTGCCCCTTCGTTTGGGGATAGGATTAGCAGAAAAGATGCCAGCTGTCCAGCAGTGAGGGAGCTTTGGCCCTGGACCTGAACACTTTTAGAGCAGAGATGTGAGGCCATCACATAACAGCTAGACAACATCTTTAGGGAGGAAAAAGCAGCCAGCATAGGTACTATCTGAGGACTAGTTGGCTTCAGAGGAGGCCTTGTCTTGGTGTTCATTTGCAGCTAAAAGAGGCGGGGGGCAGAAAGGCAGGGGCATGCAGGATTTGGAGTTGGGAGAGAGGGATTTGGGTTCTTGACCCACCACTCCCTCACTGGGTGAAGTTACTCAGTCCCCCTGAGCCTCAGTGCTCTCCTCTGTAAATGGGGTCACAGTATCCACCATGATAGCCTGTGTGCCCATCCCTGCCACACATTAGATGCTCAGTATATACGTGTTATATCTAAACCTCGACTCCTACTTAGAATCATAGAATTTGCCCAAATGCCCACCCTAGGCAGGAATCTCTGATAGCTGTGAAGCTTCTGATTGGAACTTCCCATAGCAAGGCATTGACCACCTCATAAATAAGACCATCCCATTATTGGAAAGATTTGCTAGAAAGGTCTTCCTTGAATAGAACTGCAAGTCACTTCCTTTGGAACAACCAGAATAGGTCTAAGCTTATTCCCATGGTAACGTCTCCATGCTGTGAGGACCGCTTTCATGTATTCCTAAGTCAGTGATGGGGAATAGTTCATATCTAATGTGCCATCTGTGCCCCTTTATGGAGAGAACTCTCGTTTGGGGATAGAACGATCCCTAACCAAGTGCCAACTGTGATGGATTGGTAGTGGCTGCTGGAGAGCTGTGTTGAGAAGGATTCTGAGGCTGTGTTCCAGGGTCAGTAGGAAAAGATTATATCTACCATGGGCTTGGGGGTGAGCAGTGGTGGTATATGTGCTGGGTATTTGTTTTCTCTGCTAAGCATTCTCATGTTAGGTTATTCCTTTGTGCTTAAGGTGACTTGTTCCCTCACCTTCTGTTCTCTTTTTCCTGCCACACTTCAACTTATCAACGTTTTAAAAGCCATCTGGCTGCCAGATCTTCTACCTCATTCGTTTCTAGGGTGGATTTAACCAATCTGGCTGGCCGGACTGGGGTTTTTCCTAGAGCAGTATTTTTCCCAAATAGAGGAGGACCATTTTTGAGTTTGCAGCCCACTGATAAACTTTCCAAATTATTAATATCCCTTAAAATATGGAGCCCAAGCTAAGCACTGTCTTTTGGAAGTACTTGGAACAATATGGAGGCCAGCGAGACTCATAACACATCCCTTGATCCTGGTAATGCAGCTGAAAGTTCGCATTAGCTTTTTCCCTGTGTTTATAAAGCTGAAGCTCAGAGACTCTGCTCCTGAGTCTGAGGGTGGTGGTGGGGGAGGTGGGAGGGAGGAGGGGTAGGAGAGCCAGACCCAGTCCGGCAACATCTCCTCCTGCCCCTGCCGTGCCTGCCCCTTCTGCTCTCCTCCCTTGTCTTGTGGGTAGGGACCACTGGCGCATGGCTCCTTTGGGTGGAAGAGCTTCCGCTGAGGCTGCAGGAGCGCCCTGCTTCCTCTTTCTGCCGTCACAGTTCTCTGCTGCCTCTGTGAATCTCTTTGTAGTTTGGCTTCAACAAGACTAGGGCCTGCAGCCAGTACAGCGAGGTCCAAAGGGCCCAGGTCTCCTTGTCACAATAAGGTGGTCTGCCCGAAAGGTCCCTGGACCGCTCTCTATCCTTGAAGTGTCTCCCATTCTGCAGCACTACAGAAAACCTAAGGGTGATGCAGGGATTTCCTCATAAAGCTCACTGTGTATAATTAATGTCCTGCCCTTTATCCTTTATTTTAAATTACGTTCTTCCTTTCTGGTGTGTGTGTGTGTGTTTGTGTGTGTGTGTGTGTGTGAGAGAGAGAAATTATCCTTTCTTAAACAGTTGGGGTAGTTTTTTCTCCTTAATACCCTTTGCAATGTTGGCCACCCTTTGTAGACACCCCCCCCCCATTTTTTTGGAGGGGGCGTGGATTTTACTGAACTGTGAAATCTGGTCTGAAAACTAGAAGCTTGTCCGATGTGAGGCCCATCAGGACTCGATATGCCTTCTGGAGGGTCTGGAAGATGCAATCTGTCATCCCAGTGAGGCCACTGAGGCACGGGATTGGGCAATGGGTGACTTTTATTAGTAGTTTAAATTTCCCACAGCCCAGGTTATTTTAAAGTTGGTGGTGTTTGGAATTGTGGATTTGGGAGACTCCGTTGATGAGTGCCAGCCTTGTCGATTTTTAGCGTGGCTCTGGCAACTGACTTAGCCCCTTAGTACCTCAGTTTCTTTGTCTGAATCAGAACAGCTGTGCCCTTTTCCTAGGGTTGTAAGAGTAATTGTCAGCGACACTGTTTAGCTGCAAGACCCATCAAATGCTGCCCATTATTGTAGTTATTTCTGATAACATTCAGCTAGCATTTATCATGGCTTCCACAACCCTGTGGCCATTCAGCTTTTGAAGGGTGGGGGAGGGTTCAGAGACTGATGCAGAGATGACAGGGTGGGGGTACCCCATGAGGCACTTTGGGGGACAGTTCTCTGCATAGGCTGTCCCCTGAATCGCAGATGTCCCCTGGCCCCTGCCCACTAAGTGCTGGTAGTGCCCGCCAGTTTTGTGACGTTGCCCACAAATTTTGCATTCCCCTTGGAGGGATGGTCCTGCCTCCAGGGTAGAGCCACCGACTGAGTGCTTTGGAATGGTCGGAGGCAGAAGTAGATGCAGTATGGAAAAGAGGGGTCTTTAGAGAATGGCCTGGTGGATGATAGTCTTAACCTGCGCATATTAGCAGTTGCATATTAGTCTGTTCTGGGTATTGAACAGAGAGGGAGCCTGGGTGTCACAGAAGGAGCATAGGGGGTCTGCCCCCTGGGAGGCAGGGGGTCTGCACTAAACCTCCCATTTGTTGCTAACTAGTTGGGGGACCTTGAGAAAATCTCTTCTCTTCTCTGTAAAAGAGGGTATGGAGAAGATGGTCCTTTTCAGCTCTGTGGCTCCAGGATTTGAAGGGGAAATGGCTTAGATTTGAGTGAGACCAAAGGAAGAACTTCCTACATGTCATGCTATGAAGAGGGAAGAATAGGCCTGACTTCTCACCTTTGTTTGGGTTGAAAAAGATGAAATCTGTTAGGAAGGTCAGATTGGAAGAGCTGACCTGCTGAAATTGCTTCCTGGACCCTCTCATTCTCTTCATTTTAATTGTTCATTTAAATTTAGTTCATTTTTGAATATGTAATATAGACACATATAAAGCACAGTAAATATAGTGGAAAGTATTCCCATCCACCAAGCTCCCCTTCCCCAAAGGCCACTTCAGTTTATCCTCCCAGAGATTTTTACTCTCACTCTTTTAGAGCTGGGACTGCGAAGATGGTTTTAAACATGCTTTGGTTGTTATGCCTTTAACTTTCTGGTCTGAAGGGTGAGAAATTTGATCCTCCTATAGCATGTGGTTAGTTTCCTACAGTGAATTTTCCCTATTAGTCATAGTTTCTTTTTGCCACTCTTGGGTAGAGATACAGCCCTTTTCTTCTCTTGCCACATTCCCCCACTCCCAAGTTCCCCATCCTCCATTTGAATCAAGGAATTTCATAAGCACAGATCAAACTTAAGATATGACATCTGGATGCCTCGCAGCTTCTCCCTCCGTGGATTTCAGAGGGGGCTCATTTTACATAATTGTCTATTTTGATTATTTCCAAAATGGTTTCATAGCCTTATGTTCTCTTTTGTCTTGGAGCTTAACTCGATCCTGCAAGGAACTGCTTTGTTCCTCGTCGGGTGTTGTAAAGTTTTTGCTTACTGGGTGGGAAGCCCTGTTGGATGTTAACCATATATTGAGGGAAGAACTCTGGACTTGGAGGGAGAAAATCTGGGTTTGAGTGCAAAATAAGCTTCTTCCTTGCTGTGTGATCTTTGGCAAGCTGCTTGGCCTCTCTGAACCTCTGTTTCCTCATCTATAAAATGAGTGCTACCTGCCCTATAGGGCTGCTTTTAAGCTTAAATAAAGCAATGAATGTGAGTATATTTGCAAACTGTTAAGAGGCTTACAGTTATAATTATTGTCATGCTTTTAAAAAGTATTTATTAAACTTCTGGATACCAGAGATAGAGTGGGAAATAAGCTTAGATTCTTGTGTGTATTGGTGGAGGTGGTGTAGGGGGATAAGGGAAGGCAGGGAACTGGCAATAAAAAGGTTAACTAGTAAACAAGATAAATTCAGATAATAGTAACCATTAAAAAAATAAAATAGTAATAGAGAATGAAGGGGGGTTGTTGGAACTTCTGATAAAAGATCAGGAAAAGCCTCTCTAAGTTGACACCTGCATGTCATGTGAAAAGCTGGAGAAGAGAATCCAGGCCTGGGAAGCAGGAGGTGCAAAAGCCCTGGGGCAGGAACAACAAGCTTGGAGAATTAAAAAAAGAAAAATGGGGAAGGAACTGTAACAAAGCAGGCACAGAAAGAATAAGGCGAACAAGATAGAGAAGGATACAAGAACTGGGAGAGATTGGCCAGAACAGGGTCATAGAGGGCCTCGTGGACCATGTTAAGAGCTTATATTTTATTCTACATGCAATTAGAGATTTTAAGCAGGGAGATGACATGATCAGTTTTCTCCTTTAGAAGGATCCTTCCTCCTAGAACGTGGAGAATAGACTGTGGGTAGGTGAGCAGAAGCAGTGGGACCAGTTAGGGGCGTGTGCCATCATCTAGGCAAGAGAGGATGCCTGCACAGCAGAAGATGCACAGATGAAGTCTTCCTGGAGCTGTTTGAGTATGAAGCTCATGCAACTGTTTCCACAGGAAAAGGACAGTCTCTGGTGCGAAGTAGGATGTTCTCTTTTCCTTTTCCCATCTGCTTTGTTCTTGTAGGAGTGTGAAGGGAGTTGAAGTGGGCACAGGGAAATTCTGCATATCCTTTTCAGATGATGCAGGGTTTGGGACTACATGTTCCTATAATGAATCAACAAGCATTTATTGACTAAAGGAAGGTTTTTCTAGGTCTTTGGTTTTCACTTCGGGTCAGAGTTTCCTGTGGACAAACTGGGCATCTGCCTAGAAGCCTGACAAGGAATGGTCTACATGATTTGTGTTTTCAATGGGCACAAGAAGCAGTAGAGATACCAACTCAGGGCCACCCATATGACAGTGCAGGTTGTCCCCTGCACAAGGCACTTGGCTAAGAGGTGGGGCCTGAAAGCCAGTTCAAACTCTGCTCACCAAGCATTTGCCCTGACGTGGAGGTGTATCAGCAGGGAGAAGGGGCTGCCCTTTTATAATTGGCACCAAGGCTCATCTGGGTTAGCAGTAGCACTTTCCAGCCCTTGGGGTTTCTGCTTTGTGGCCCGGTTTCCAAGGTCTGTCTTCACCTTTTCTATTCCAGTCAATTAGCATTTGTTTTAAGAAGTATTTATTCAATACCTACTGTGTACCAGGCA
This sequence comes from Orcinus orca, assembly GCF_937001465.1. Classification (NCBI taxonomy): domain Eukaryota; kingdom Metazoa; phylum Chordata; class Mammalia; order Artiodactyla; family Delphinidae; genus Orcinus; species Orcinus orca. The sequence goes on from NC_064568.1 coordinate 7,672,576, forward strand.
CTGGGTTTATACTGATGAACAGACAGACACACTTCTTGCCCTCCCAGAGTTTATAGTCTAGTGGAGGTCATTCCATCTTTCTTCATAGCAACTGGAGAGCTTTCTTTTGGGGAAGGCTGAGCTGATCTCAGTCCCTGTTCTCTGAGACATGAAATGTTAACATCTGACTTGGAAGCACCTCTGGGGGTTGGGAAACAATGACCACCACCCACAATACACATGCACCTGAGTCCAGACTTCCAGGGAGATGGGTCCAGCGTGGCTATGGACTGTTATTAGCTCAGCTACTTCATTGACCTCTTATTAGGAGAAGCCAAAGGAAAAAACAAAAGTCATTAGAAAAGGGTAAGGTTTATCCTTGAGCCTTGGAGTCTTCATAAAGATTCTGCTTAAAATAGGTACACTTTTCTGTATGTTTATGACACTTCAATAAAAAGTTATGAAAAATCTCCTTAAGTTTGTTGAGTTGTTGGGGTCTGGGCTTTGAGAATTCAAGACAGGGAGATAGGTCAGCCATATAAGTCAGGCCTCCCAGGGGTCTCTGTGTCTTGAGAGAGTCCTCAGGCCCTTGATTCCATTCTTTAGCTTAATGAATAATCAGATTATTTTATCTGCGTTTGAGGAATCCATTTTTTTGCCAGCCAAACTCACAAAAGATTGTTTCATAAGCCCTAGTATCCATAGATGGATGAACACTGGGAGATCCACCTCTCCTGGGCATTTGTTCTCCCCAGCTTCAAGGTAGCTGGGAAACAGAATTAGTCACAGTTTGTTTGGGAAGCTTGGAACAAGAGAAAGAGAGCTGGGTGGTTTTCAGATTTTTTTTTTCCAGGCTGTGGTGGAGCCAGGAGAATGAGAAATTCCATACATCTTGTGACCAGATGTGGCATCTTTAACTAGGACTCAGCTGTATCAGCAAAACAGAGTCCATTTTAAACAATGCTCCTTTATTTACCTGTTTATTTTAATATTTACATTGTGTTTTTTAAGATTATAAAAGTAATGCCCACTTTCCCCTCAATGGTTTATTGAGAAAATGTTCAAACATATAGCAAAAATACCTAATTAAAAAAATCATATATCAGAAGTGTCCCATAAAGAGAGTAAAACGTTCTCATAATCCTGCCTCCTGGAGAGAAAATGCCTATTACCTGTTTCGTATATATTCCTCCAGACTTTTTTTCTATATGTGTATGAAGGTATTTTATTATGATTGCCTGAACAATCATATAATATCATTCATACTATTTTCCTTCTTTTAAAAAAAATTAACAATATATCTCAGACATCTTTGCATGTGAGAATTTATTGATCTATTTCATTCTTTTTTTATATAAATTTATTCATTTATTTATGGCTGCATTGGGCCTTTGTTGCTGTGAGGGCTTTCTTTAGTTGTGGTGAGTGGGCTCTAGAGCGCAGGCTCAGTAGTTATGGTGCACAGGCTTAGCTGCTCTGCAGCATGTGGGATCTTCCTGGACCAGGGCTCAAACCCGTGTCCCCTGCATTAGCAGGCAGATTCTCAACCACTGCACCACCAGGGAAGTCCCTATTTCATTGTGTTTGTAAAGTAGCTTTACTGAGGTATAAGTTACATGCCATCAAATTTACCTGTTTTAAGTGTACAAGTCATTAAATTGTTAGTAAAATTTCAGAATTGTGCAACTAACTACACAGTCCAATTTTATTTATTTATTTTTAAATTTTTATAAATTTGTTTATTTATTTATTGGCTGTGTTGGGCCTTCGTTGCTGTGTGCGGGCTTTCTCTGGTTGCGGCGAGCAGGGGCTACTCTTCGTTGTGGTGCGTGGGCTTCTCATTGTGGTGGCTTCTCTTTGTTGCGGAGTGCGGACTCTAGGCACCCAGGCTTCAGTAGTTGTGGCACGCGAGCTCAGTAGTTGTGTCTCGTGGGCTCTAGAGCGCAGGCTCAGTAGTTGTGGCGCATGGGCTTTGTTGCTCCGTGGCATGTGGGATCTTCTCGGACCGGGGCTCGAACCTGTGTCCCCTGCATTGGCAGGCAGATTCTTAACCACTGCACTACCAGGGAAGTCCACAGTCCAATTTTAGAACTTTTCCATTACCCCTAAAAGATTCCTCGTGTCCGTTCGCAGTCACCCCCATCCTCATCTCTGTTACCAGGCAATCTATTTTCTGCCTCTGTAGATTTGCCTTTTATGGGCTTGCATATAAATGGAATTATAAACACAGTATATGTATTTCGTGTGTGTCTAGCTTCTTTTAGGGAGCACAGTGTTTTTGAGATTCTGTCCAGTTGTAGCATGTAACAGACCTTGGTTGCTTCTCAATACTACTCCATTTTAGGATATACCACATTTTGTTTGTTTACCAGTTGGTGGATATTTAGGTTGTTTCCAATTTTGGGCTATTATGAATAATGCTTCTACAAACATTTGTGTACAAATCTCTGTGTGGATACATTTCATTCTTTTTGAGTGCATGTATAGAGTTCCATTTTATGGCTGTCCATTAATGTATTTAGCCAAACCCCACTGATGGCCATTTACTTGGATTTTGATTTTTTTGATGAATAATGTGTATTGGACATCCTTATGTATATATATATATGTGTGTGTGTATATATATATATATCTTTGGTGAATGTTTTGGAAGGATATATATTTACAAGGGGAGGTTCTGAGTCAACAGATGTAAACATTTGACAGTTCAATAGCTGGTGTCAAGTTGTCTTCCAAGAGAAGCTGCACCAATTTATACCTCCCACCCCCGGCAGCACAGGAGAGTAGCTGTTTTCCCATGTGCTTGTCATGTGCAAGAATGAATATTTTATTGTGTATTAACACATATATGTGGAATCTAGAAAAACGGTACAGATGAACCAATTTGCAAGGCGGAAGTAGAGACACAGATGTAGAGAACAAACGTATGGAGACCAAGGGGGGAAAGGGAGGGTGGGATGAATTGGGAGATGGGGATTGACATATATACACTAATATGTATAAAATAGGTAACTAATGACAACCTGCTGTATAGCACAGGGAACTCCACTTTGCTGTACAGTAGAAACTAACATGACATTGTAAAACAACTGTACCCCAATTAAAAAAAAGAATGAATATTTTCATTTTTTAAAATCTCATAAATGAAAAATGTCTCATTGTCATTTTAATTGTTATTTCTTTTATTATTGGAGAAGTTGTTGACCACTTATATGTCAGTTTCTTAATATTTTACTGGTTATCTTTTCCTATGACTTTGAAATAATTCTTTGTATTTTAGGAAGTTGGCTCTTTGCTTATAAAATGAACTGCAAATTTTTCATTCCTCAGCTTATCCTTTTTTTTTTCCCCATCAGAAACTCTGTTCATGGTAGTGTGCTATACAGATATTTTACATTTTTGAGTACTCATATCTGTTAGGGAAAAAGGGATCTGTGAACATTTTACAAGTATCACTTAGATATTTATAATTTCCCCAGAAGGAGGTGAGGAAGGTAAAATATTGATAGGGGAGAAAGCTGAGGAGTGCAATATGTGCTTCATCTACCAAACAGCTGAATGGGTGAGATTTTTTTCAACTTTTTATAGTTGTTTTGGTGTCACATAAGCACAGCTTCCAGGTATTAGTGCAAAACCTGAGAACTGAATCTGGATATTTTTTACTTCCCAGCCCCTTGCTTGTAATAATTATGACAGCTGACGTTAACAGAATCCACACTGTATGCCATTTGTTCCCACTCCTCCTTGCAGTCGCTCTATGAGATAGGTAGTTATTTCCTCATGGAAAAAGGCACAGGGATCTTCGGATAACTTGCTCAGTCATACAGATGGCAGATGCTGGGGCTGGGATTCAGGCTCACGTTTGCCTGACACCAGAGCCTGTGCTTAACCAGGAATCTCTCATCCTCGCTTCTGAAGCATTCAATGAGTTCACCTAGGTCTGACCAGTAAGGAGATATTTGAGGAGGCCTTTATAAAGGGACACAGATCCTCAGGAAAGTGGAATGTAGAGTGAGAAGGCCACTGATTTGGGCTGCAGGATCTGTGGGTTCTAGTTTTAACTCCCCAAGACTCTTTTCTTGTAATGAGAGAAGGCATGTGTTTGCAGCAGAGTCCGGGGAGGCGGGGGCAGGAAGAGTGGACCCTAAGACCCTTCTGGGTTTTCTGTTTGCTCCATGGTAGGAATAAGCTGGCTGTTGGCAATTAGATCTAGGCCCAATGGAGGGAGATTGGGGTAGTGGGAGAAGAGAGGTGCTTTAAACTCCGAAGTCAAATGGTGTCTAGGTGAGTATGGCTGTGCCTGGGATATTTGACCCTAGGTGATACTGTTGCCTAACCTGGATAGGCAATGAGGATATTGAAGACCTAGAAAGGATATGATTAAAATCCCGAAAAATCATGGGGATCCAGGAAAGGGTAGATATACTCTTGCTCATGTATTAGCTACCTAGGAAGCCTAAGGTTCCGAGGGCAACTGTGGGAGGGGACACAAAGATGAGTCAGTGTGGCTTGTTCTCAGGGGACTCACCATCTGGGTAGGGAAATGGGATCTATTCAGACATTACTCGAACTCAGGCAGAAGTGGTGACAGGAGAGTTTCAGATAAAGAGCTTGGGAGGCAGAAAGAAGGAGCACCGGCTTCGAAGTGAGATAGACCTGGCCTTGAGTTATGTCCTATGATAATGACAACAACATCATTTGTTGAGCATGTACCATGTATGTTGCATGGAGTGGCAGACAAGGAGGTCCCCTTCAGAACTGAAGGACTTATCCCCAGGTCCTGGAGAGACTGTTGGCTGTCAGCCCTCTTTGAGAACGGCCCCTGCTGAAGGGAGCTGCATAGTCCCAGATTATGCCCCCTTCCCAGCCCTAGGTATCCCCTCCCCCAAACCTAGACAACTTGAAGAGCCCACTCAGCTTCAGTGCCTCCACTGAGACTGCATTGTGGCTTGGCTCCTCACTCTGTCCAGTCCTGCTTCCTTCCCCTTCCTATCACAGGTTTTGAAAAGAAGAACATACCCTAAAACACTCCTGTATGATGATCTCCATCTCAGAGTTTGCTTCCCAGGGAGCCCAATCCATGACACATAGATGATCTATTCTCATGAGAGACCACTGAGCTGGATTACTTATTCTGTTTTAAAGATGAAGTAATTCAGACGTAGGGAGCTTGGATGGCTCGCCCAGGGACAGTATGTGGCACATCTCGAGTTCAAACTAAGTCTGTGCTCAAAGTACAGTCTTTCTATATTGCCACCCTGTAGGTGTGGGACTTTAAGCAGTGGAAACCATGGGGTTATAAAATCGGGTTGCTGGAAGGGAACTCAAAGTTCATTTGGTTAGAGCTCTCATTTCTTAACCTCTGGATCTAAGTTGCTGAGATCCAGGGCTGAAAGTCTCATGTCCTGGGAACTCCTTTACTCCCTCATGGACCAGGGTGGTGGGTCACCCCATGTGAGGATTGACTGAGCACTCAGTGAATCCATCCATTCAGTCATTCATTCAACAGATGTTCATTGAGCATCTGCTATGTGCCAGGGACCACTTCAGGGACCAGGGGTACAGCAGTAAACAGAGCAAAGCTCTTGCCCTCTTGGAGTTGCCTTTCAGCGGGGATGGGGCAGACAGCAATGAAACAGACAAATAAGTACACACTATAATGTCAAGCAATGGTAGGGACTATGAAGGAAAATGAAGAGAATGCGGGGGATGGAGGGTGCTGGGCTGAGGGCGAGGAAGTGTCCTAGTTTAGAGTCAGGGGATAAAGAAGCTTTCTGGGATGAGGGGACCTTTGGCTAAGGACCTGAATGAAGAGAGGAACTGGCTATACAGAGGCCAGTGGAAGTGCCTTCCAGGAGGGAGGAACAGTGCATGCCAAGGCCCTGGGCATTGTCAGGTTTAAGAAAGATGAAAGAGGTGTGTGGCAGGCGCATGATGAGCGAAGGGGGAGAGGGGATTGGAGAGGAATCAAGGGGCCATAATCCTGCAGGGCCTGGGGGCTAGGAATAAAGAACTTGGGTTTTATTGCAAGTTGTTTTGGAGAAAGTGAGTGGCATGATCAAGTTTATGTTTCAAAGGGGGTTTTGTGACTGTTATGCTGAGAATAGATTGTAACTAATGTCATTTCCATTTCTTTCCTGGATTATTTATATTTCTGTTTCTATTTGGGGACAGTCAGAGAGAACGTTGTGGAGAACATCATACTTAAAACCACGGGCTTGGGAATCAGACTCCCTGAGTTCAAATCCTGGTTCCACCACTCCCTGGCAATGGGACCTTGAACTGTTTGCTTAATGTATTTAAGCCTTGACTTCCCCATCAGTAAAATGGAGATAATAACCCACCTAATTTATGAACTGAGTTTGTTATGAGGATAAGATGTGAAAATGCTCATAGAGTTCAGCACAGCACTTGCATTTCTTTTTACAAATGATTTTTAAAATTGTGGTTAAAATATAACAGAAAATGGACCATTTAAACTTTTTTTTTTGAGCACATGGCTTGCGGGATCTGAGTTCCCTGGTCAGGGATTGAACCCAGGCGCTCGGCAGCGTAAGCGCAGAGTCCTAATCACTGGACTGCCAGGGAATTTCCCATTTAAACTATATATATATTTTTTTCGGCACGCGGGCCTGTCACTGTTGCGGCCTCTCCCGTTGCGCGGAGCACAGGCTCTGGATGCGCAGGCCCAGCGGCCATGGCTCATGGGCCCAGCTGCTCCGCCGGCATGTGGGATCCTCCTGGACCGGGGCACGAACCCGTGTCCCCTGCATCAGCAGGTGGACTCCCAACCACTGCGCCACCGGGGAAGCCCCATTTAAACTATTTTTAAGTGTACAGTTTGGTGGCATTAAGTACATTCACATTGTTGTGCAACCATCATCACCATCCACTTCCAGAGCCTTTTTTCACCTTCCCATCTGGTTGCATTAAAACAGTAACTCCCATGATCCTCCCCTAGACTCTGGCAACCACCATTCTACTTTCTATCTCTGCGTCTGACTGCTCCAGGGACCTCATATAAGTAGAATCATACAGTGCTTGTCTTTTTTGACTGGCTTATTCTACTTCACATAATGTCCTCAAGGTTCATCCTTATTGCAGCATGTGTCAGAATTTCCTTCCTTTTTAAGGCTGAATAGTATTCCATTGTATGCATATACCATGTTTTGTTTATCCATCCATCCATTGATGGGCATTTGGGTTGCTTCCACTTCTGGCTGTTGTGAATCCTGCACGTGCATTGTATAAGCACTGGATTTATCTTTGCCATAATTTTTATCCTGCTTTGTGTAAGTGCAGGGAAATGATTGGTGCTTAGGACCAGGAGGCAGGAGATGTAGCTTCTAGATTTGTGTGAGGTCAACTCTTTTATTCTGTCTGAACCTCAGCTCTCTCATCTATGAAATGGTGATGCTAATGCCTACTTCAGGGGGCTTGTTGTAAAGATCAAATTAGATATATTCTGCACACTTTAGAGCTAGGCTGTCCAATATGGTAGCCACCAGCCACATGTGACTGCTGAGCTTTGAAATGTGGTTAGTCCAAATTGTGACATGCTGTGAATGCAAAATGCGTACGTATTTTGAAAACTTTAGTACAGAATAAGGAGAATGTGAAATATCTCAAGTAATAACCTTTTATATTGATTATATATTGACATAATATTTCAGATATATTGCCTCCTCCTGCCTCCTGGTTAAACAAAATATATTATTAAAAGTAATTTTACCTCTATTTTTATTTTATTATTTTTTATTTTTAAAATTTTGTATATTTTTAAAGTTATTTATTTTATTTATTTTTTATTTTATTTTTTGGGCTGTTTCGGGTCTTAGTTGAGGTATGCGGGATCTTTGTTGCAGCATGCGGGATCTTTTGTTGCAGCATGTGGGATCTTTTGTTGCAGTGCAGGCTTCTCTCTAGTTGTAGCGCGCAGGCTCCAGGGCACGTGGGCTCTGTAGTTGTGGCGTGCGGGTTCCAGAGCACGTGGGCTCTGTAGTTTGCAGCACACAGACTCTCTAGTTGAGGTGCGCTGGCTCAGTAGTTGTGGCGCAGGGGCTTAGTTGCTTTGCGGCATGTGGGATCTTGGTTCCCCCACCAGGGATCAAACCCGCGTCCCCTGCATTGGAAGGCGGACTCTTTACCAGTGGACCACTGGTAAGTGGTCCCTATTATTTTTTAAATTAAAGTGTAATTGAGTTACAATATTATATTAGTTTCAGGTATATAACATGGTAATTCAATATTTTTATAGATAAAGTTATCCTTATAAACTTATAAAATATTGGCTATATTCCCTGTGCTGTACATTACATCCTTGTAACTTACTTATTTTATACCTAGTAGTTTGTACCTCTTAACGCCCTCACCTATCTTGCCCCCACCCCCACCTCTTTTTATTTTTTAATGTGGCCACCAGAAAACTTAAAATGACACTGTGGCTTGCTTCAGATTTTGATTGGATAGCTCTGGTCTAGAGTTCATCACTCATTTTCAGATCTAGATCAGTAATTCTCTGGGTGTTCCTCGCATGGTTAGTTGGGGTCTGAAAGGAGATTCTCTCCCAGAGCTCTAGGGCAGACAAGTGATTTATATCACAAAGGTGGTGCACTTTAAATGGTGATCAATGTTTATGGCCCATGGAAGCTTAAACAAGCTGAGAGAATAGGCCCCAGCGTTGCTGCCAATAACGTCCAGCCATTAACGTGCAGCCTCCCGGTTCCCTCCACAAAGGGTGGTTTCAGCATCGCCACTCTGCTGGGGTTGGTGATTCAGCTCCGTGTTCCCCAGCGACAATAGATTTCTTCTTTTCAAAGCCTGACTCCTACGGAGGCCAGGGTTGGGAAGTGGGGAGGGCAGGCGATTTCCCAGCTAAAGCCTCTGTGTATCGCTAATTGTATTATCACAGTTTCTTTAGGGAAAAATCATGCATTTATTTAGGACTTAAAAAATAAGAAGACCCTAGGGAGAGTTAAGATCCATTTGGTACTGTGTTTGGGTGTAGCATTTTTTCCCCCTGTAGAGTAGAGGAGAAAAGAATTTCTATTTTGCAGCTGGAAGAGAGCTTTTGTGTGCACGCCCCTCCCTCTTTCCTCATTTTATCTCCCCACTGATAGGATATTGAGGGAGCTGAGACAACGAGTGTTCCACACAGAAACAGAGATAAGTTTGGAGGCGAAGCCAGTGGGAGAAAAGGCACAGCTAGCTCAGGCCTGGGGGAGGGGGGAACAGGGTGGGAGGGCCGCCCCACCCCCCTGCTCTCTGTATCCCCAGGGCACTTCCCACACTAATGCTCTGCCCAGAGTTGAGAGGCCAGTCACCCAGGCTTCCACTCCTGCGCGTGTTAGGCAGGCAGGCACTCTGCCTTCGCCAGCTTTCCTGAGTGTCACATGGACTTTTGTCACATGTGCTGTTCTGCCATGGGGTCTAAGTAGTTTCCGAGACAGGTCCCAGATGCTTCATGGCTTCTTCATTCACTCTTAGGACGGTGGTCTACAGATGAGGGCAATCACAGATCCCACGCAGCAGTGGGCTGGGGATGGAGGCAAGCGCTTCCTAGCATGTGAACCAGTACTAGTGAGGCCTGCCTCCACCTCGCTATGGGGGATGGAAGGGAGCTGCCTGCTGAGCAGTCAGGAGACCAGGCTCCAGCAGGGTGTAAGTCAGTTTGACACATATTGGCCTCTGTTTCATCTACAGAATGGGAATACTGTTCCAGTCCTGCCTACCCCACAAGGTTGTTATGAAGACCAAATGAGACCTGGGTATGAAAGCAATTTGCACGTTGTAAAGGGCCTTGTGAATGCAGGATGTTGTCTTTGCTTTTCCTGCAACACCTAGCTTAATGACTTAATTAGTTTATACATATTTTTACAGTCTTACCATGGGCCAGACCCTGAACTAGGCATGGAGGATATAAACGCCTTTCCCGCCCTCATGGACCTCATGGTCCAATGGAGGAAAAGACATAAAGCAGGTAATTGCAATTCAGGGGGTAAGAGCCACAGGAAGGGTAAGATCAGGGGCTGCAGGAGCACAGAAGAACTGTATATCCCAGCTTTGGAGCTTGAGAGGGCTTCCTGGAGGAAGTGACATTTAAGTTGGGGTCTGAGGGATGAAAACATGTGGTCAGTTCTCAATATGTGTTTGTTGAATGAATAAGATAATTAAAAATGCTATGAGCTGCAAGGATAACTGCCCCTCATTTATCAGTTTATAGATAGGAAACTGACCAGAGAGGTTAAATAATTCCCTAAGGGGCCCAGCAAGTATATGGTAGAGTTAGGAATAGAATCCAGGTTCAATGCCCCAGATTTTGCTGAGCTCAGGAGAGTGGGTGAGTGTTCCAATATAGGGACAGGCTGCAGCTGCAGGGACAAGCTGGGAGGGGCATGGGATATGGTGCTCTCTAGTTTAAAGAGGACAAAACTATCTTTATGAGGCTGGGTTCTCTGGGAAACAGACTTTGAGTTGGAGACTTCTGTGCAGTAAGGTTGTTGAGGATTGCTCTTAGGATCAACGTCTGTGCAGGAGGGAAGGAAGCAGGATTGGGCAGAGAGAGAAGCTGACCTGCTATGCAGTCATATCGAAAGCCTCAGCTGATCTCACAGGGAGCACTGAAGTGGAATGGCCTACAGAGTTGTCATGAACTGGGGAGGAGGCTGAACTTACACCCTCACAGCAACCTGTCACTGGGGTTGGTTTCCCCCCAAAAGGCACTGTGACCTTTGGAGAGGCCTAGAGCACATTTAGATATGGGCTCAGCTGAGGGCTGTGGGGTGCCAACCCCGCGGGCAGCTGGGGGATGTTACCACCATCCTGGTGCTGGGGAATGGATGCAGGAAAAACAATAGAGGTCTAGGTGGCGAAGGCAAAGTCCAAGGCCTGCAGGCTCAGTGGAGAATCAGGCCGAATGTCAGTTTGGCGGTTCTCACAAAGAGAAAGAAGGGTTCCTAGGGTCTGGACAGAGCTGGGGCAGGAATCTAGGAGGGGGCTCAAGGTGAGGCAGGCAGGCAGTTTCTACCTGGAGGTCTGAGTAGGGGCGGTAAAAACCTCTGCTCTAGACAAGAGTTCAAGGGTGAGGCCCAGGTCTTTGCTAGTGCAGGTCAGGCTAGCACAATCCAGAGTGGCAACTTGTCCTTGGGCCTCCCTGGGAGGGTTTTCAGCCCCCTGGAACTGGGGGCTCAGAGGTAATTAAGGTTTGGCTTCATAAAAGGCCTGGTATCTGGATTGGCTGGTGTCTTGGGAGGAGACTGTGCCTTCCGGTGGTCCAGCTGTGGGGACAGGCGAGGCAGAGCCTGGGAGATGAAGTGGGAGCTGACACCACTGTATCTCTGCATCAACGAACAGTCTCCAGAGTCCCCACCCAACTGCCTCAAGGGTGAACTAATTTGGCCTCTGCTCCTACCATAGCTGTTTCCATGGATACATTTCAAGCCTCAGTCTGGTCATCTTCAAAAGCATCAAAGGCAGCAAACCTCATCCATGCATAATCTTTTGTTATAGCCCTTCCCCCACCCCTCCCACCCATCCTCTGAACCGAAGAGACTGGCTTAACTGTGGCACAGTCATCTAGCGAAAGAAGTATTGAACTTTTCCTGGAAGTTTAGGAGACGTGAGTTTGAATCCCAGTCTTGTCATTTATAAAATGCAAATAACAACACCTAGGGCATAGAGTTGTTGTAAGGATTAAATAAGATAAATGTATCTGGAAATGCCTAGCACGTTGCCTGGCCCATGGTGGGTCCTCATTAAATGTTAGTTTCTTTCCTCTCTCTGTATTGATCAGATGCACCACTTAGAAGTCCCATTTCTCCAGGAGCACCCACAGTCTTTGTACAGTGTCTCCTTGAGTGTCACCAGGCACTTGATAGTGACTAAGCACTCCTTGATGTCAGTTTACTTTCCCTGATGGCAAGCATCACATCCTGTGACTGTGGCCTCATGGAGTATCTCTTCACCATTCTCTTTGCTGGCCCCCAAGTTTGGAAGGAATAGAATGGACCAGTGTCCTTCTCTCTCTTCTTAAGGCCAGGCCTTTGCTGGGAGCAAGCTGAGGCACACAGAGGTGGGGGAGGCTCCTTGCCTCCAGAGAGTCTATTCTAGCAGATGGCTCTGCTGCAGCTCTGCTTAGGAGGTTAATGGACACCAGATGTCTTGGCAGGCAAGCTTTCATTTTCTCCTGGAACCACTTAATTTGGCTGAACATCTGCCTTGGCTTCTGGGCTTTTCCATCACCTGAGCTTCAACACTGGTTCAACCACCAATGGATGTCAGGGGAGCTCCCTCTCCCCTTGCCTCACTGGGGGTCTTGGGGTCTACCAGTCTGATTTGTGAGACTTAGAGGTGGTGGTCGAGAGAGCACAGAGTGGGATATGGTTGGCTCCTGCCACTGTCCTTCATGTCTGGTCCATTGTTACTGAGCCTTCCTGTTGGAAAACTGATTTTAAGCTAACAAAATGGTGTCTGCTTGTTTAAGGAGTATATCCATCTGGACCAGCCTTGGCTGGCTGTCATGGGGCTGGCGGGGGGGGTGGTGTCGAGTCTTTGGAAGTGGCTTGAAGGAGGTGCCTGTATGTTCACCCCTCTCCTGCTCCATGGCCTCTGTTGGTGCATTTCCAGACCACTGACAGCTGATTACCTCAGGGGGCAGTTGTGACTTGATTTGTGCTTGGAAAGTACCATTGTGTTGTTGGTACCACTGGTTTTTAAAGGTTGGTATGTGTCAGAGTGACTGGAGGAGTTTAGTAAGGTGCAAACTGCTGGACTCTACCATGGGATTCAGTAGTGTGTGGTGAAGCCCAGGAATCTGCTGCATTTGAAACAAGCACACCAGGTAATGCTGATGCAGGTAACTTTAGACTACTCAGAGCAAGATGACCTGGAACCCTGTCTTTTTGGGATCTGGAATTGCTTTTGCTTTCTATTCCAGGGGTGTGCACACGTATCCATGATCCTTCTTCTTTGCCAGGGAAACTGCCCATCCATTAAGATCCAGATCAAAAGTGGCTTCAACTGTGAGAACTTTTCTGAACACCCCTTTATTGGGTAGAATTACTTGCTTCCTCCTTTTGCTTCTATAGCACTTTGCAGGTACTCTTATTGGATGGTACACCTCACTTTGTGTGTGTGTGTGCTCTTTGAGGACAGGGAGCTCATCTTCTTCATCTTTCTGTTTATCTTAGAGTATTGCAGACTAGCGTGTCATAGACACCAATAAATATTTAGTGACTGAACAAAAGAATCTTGTCCAACCCCCTAATACCATACTCTTACTATATAGAGGGTCTTCATAAAGTATATTCAAATAAGACAATTTTAGTTTTGATAATATAGCTCATTTATCTTAAAAAGTATCAATGATATTTAAAGGATGAATACATTTTCTTTTCATGGCTCATGGCTCTAATCTCCATAGGACACAGTTTACTATCTTCCAGGCTGTAGTTATTTCCCCTCACCCCCCAAGCACACAAATGATGCCTTGCATATAAATGTCACATTATTAGCCTCTACTTTAAACAGTTTGCTTTTAAATGCCATCTTTATGGTTACTAGTCAACCTACAACCTATATGAATTTTGTAATTCCTAAGGCCTTTTTGAAGATTGCTTTTTTTTCTCTCACATTTATACTTCAAAGTCTAGAGGTTAGTCTCCCACTTCTTCTCTGTCATAATTCCTCTGTTTAATAGCTCAAATTGCTGTCTGTCTCAATGGCAAGTTTCCAATGGACAGGGACCACGTGTTTGCAATTCTTTTTGGACAGGGCTTCGCACCTCCAGTCATAGTGAAATTTGTAGAGTGCCATATAGTTTATATGGTGCTTTCCCATGATCAATGCTTTGAATCAGGAAAAACTACTATTTCCCCTCTAGGGTCTCACCAGCTAGTAAGGGACATAGCTAATGTTTGAATGCAGTTCTACTCCCTCTAAATCCCTTTCAAATATGATATTGCAGTACTAGTTATAATAACAAACAAACAAAAGCACAACCTATATAATGTCCATTGGGAGGAGAATAGTTAAGCGTTGGATGGTGTCTTAACTTGGGCTGCTGTGATAAAATACCACAGACTGGGTGACTTAGAAACCAGATATTTATTTCTCACGGTTCTAGAGGTTGGGAAGTCCAAAATAAAGATGCCAGCATGGTCAAATTCTTGGTGAGGGCTCTCTTCCTGGTTTACAAATGGCTACCTTCTTGCATATCCTCAAGTGGCATAGAAAGAGAGAACAATAGAGAGCTCAAGAACTCTGGTCTCTTCCTTTTCGTATAAGGACACTAATCCCATCATAGGAGCCCCACCCTCATGACCTCATCTAAATTTCATTACCTCCCAAAGGCCCCACCTCCAAATAACATCATATTGGGGGCTAAAGGCTTCAATAAATGAATTTGGGCGGACACTCACATTGAGTCCATAACAGATGGTCACAGCCATTTGATGGAATGTTACTCAGCCTTTAGACAAGAGGCCTCGGCAGGCGATTTAGCAACATGTAAAAGATTTTACTGTTATGGCAATGATATAGAATGAATAAGGAAGGAAACTTGGGAAAATGAACACCATTCAACTGGTGGTTGGGGTGAAGTGACATGAACGTTTATATTTTGTGTTTTTTTTATTGTTGTTGTTTTGTTTTGTTTTAATTTCAGTGACTGTTGCTAGAACATCAGTGTTACCGAGAAACAAAAACACGAAACTGAACCCCTCCTCGTCCCCTGCCTTTGCCACTGCACATTTGCACTTTATTAATGCTTCTGAGGTGCTGATGAAGTGAGAACAACTTTCAGCTCCCAGAGAGCGAGTGTGTGTGCATGAGTCACGGGAGTGTGGTCTGATGCAGATCATTAAGCCTGTGGCAAATGCAGAATTAAGTAACTCTGATAACAGCTCTGGAGCATCCTTCTTGGAGATTAAACCTTTCAGGCTTTTAGCAGCTGAGAGGTGCTGGGGATCGGAGATAGCTGGCTTAGAAAGGAAAGGAAGCAGGGCAGATATTGGATGGGGACAGGAAGGAAAATGCATCACGTTCAGGTTAGTGCTCTTTTCTGATATTGTCTGTCGCCTGGAAAAGCATTGGAAAATGTCCCATTATCTGCGGAGAGGACAGTGTGTCTGCCTGCTTCCTGTCTTTTGCTTACTTGCTTTCCTACAGGCTGGGTTTTAATTTCATGTTCTGGCCTATTCCTCCAGCTTGTCTGTGGGTGCGTTTTCATTCTCACTCAATGACTGATCCTGTTTTACATGTGAATGCCCTTCGGAATTCAAGGGGGGTCCTACACCTTGTTGGGAAGAAGGACCAGGCCTCTCCTCTCTGCAGCCCTTTCCTTGCACCTGTTCATTCAATACATACATAGGTTGCCCCTTTATTGTGCTGGGCACAATGCTAGGTGCTGAGAGTAGACAGATATGGTCTTTCCCTTCACGGAGCTTACAGTTAAACACTGGTTGTTCAGGATGGGCTGCATAATTTGTAGGGCCTGGTAGAAGACGAAAGTGTGGGGCCCTTTATTCAAAAATTATTAAGAATTTATTGCTTCCTTATTACTCCAATCCTCTTATCCCTGTGTGTGAGATTTGAGCAGCCTTAGAAGAGGAGAATGTCTTCCTTGACTCAGTGGGCCTACAGAGAGACAATTGAACACACATAAAAGGCAAGATAAATATTAAGTAAATATTGGTTGCTTGAGACATGCAGCTAGGCCACACAGACATGCACAGAATGCTCAACTTCTCTGAAAATTATCTGGACGTAATCAAATATGATGATGGAAAGCTTTGTCATTCAAAGTTTTGCCTTGTGAAGCAAATGGATAGGCTGTGATCAGTCTAATTATTATAGGCCTGAAAGACAGGCTTTATAGAAAGGTCCGTTTTCTGTAGTTAACATGGAGTAGAGAGTTTAGCAGTTTTCGTAAGGCAACAGATAACCTAACTGAAAGTAATGATAGAACTAAGAGTAACTACAATAGGATAGTGTCACATTTCACAAAGTGTCCTCTAGAATGTTAATTTTTAGAGAGAGAGAAATTTGACAAAATTGGTAATTTGACAAATCAGTTTTAGAAATGCTTCATACTTCGTTCCCTCTTGGAGATTTACAATTCATATGAAAGTCCCATGGCAGCAAAGAAGCCCTCAACACTTTTAGTACAATGTTATTTATGGTAGCTCTTTTAAAAAGTAATAACTAGCGACTCTATCAATCAACAGGGATTCTGAAAAATATGCTCTGGGAAACGTTGTTGATATACTTCCAAACTTTTAAAATGGGTGGTCTAGGGACACAGGACCTGGATTTGAGACCCACTTACAACCATGAACAAGTTACATGGCCTCTTTCGGACACTGTCTCCCCATCCGTTAAGTAATAAAATCCACATCAACACAATTATACAGATTAAATGAGATACTAGGTCTGAGGAAACCTCATGTAAACTGTTAAGCTGTCCTGCAAAACATTTAGTGGCTATTGGAACAATATTGAAATAAACAAGAATTATTTTCTCTATTTAAGAGTGGGTAAACTGAGTCTTGGAGAGGTTGAGGAGGGAGCCTGAAGTTCCAGAGGCGTTTAATGGCAAAGACAGTCAGTTTCCTGCTTCACAATTCTCATGAAGATGCGTTTTAAACCAACTCTGCTTGTACATTTTAGTTTAGAAAACAAATAGGCTACCTCTTTGACAGTCACGCCCCATGGAACAGCTGGAGGCAGACGCTGGCATCAAAATGCCAACTTTCCTTTCCAGCTTTGACATCTGATGTTAGCAGAATGATGAATTCAGAAGTGACAGATTTCAAGAGGATTTGTGTCCTTTCCAGGCCAGCACACCCTGTTATCTGTGAGTCCCCTCTCTACTCAGAAAACCACCAGTGAGGTTGATTGAAAAGGGAAGGTGGCTTTTTTCTGTCATGAATGAGAAAGAACCTGGTGGGTTTTCTGTTATATACCTTTTGGAGGGAGGACAGAATCTTTGGGAAGGTGTTTTCTAGAAGAAAACACATTGTTTTTCTTCCTTCTTTGAAGGAAAAGCAGTGCAGAGTGAAAAACATGGAAGCAGGAATTACGAGATCTGGTTCTTGTCCTGTTTCTTCAACTAACTAGTCGTGTGATCCTTAGCAGTTCCATCACCCTTTCTGGGTGCACGTTTCCTATCTTAAAGTGAGAGTTTTGGACTAGTTTGCAAAATTTATGGTTTTTGTGTTCTGCCTTTGTGAATTTTCCATGTCTGTATCACCTTTTTATTATTTTTCTGAGTATTTTTCTTTAAACAGCTCCATTCTGTACAAATTATTTTAAAGGGAAACATTACATATTTCTGCAAGTGAAAAGTGAGCATTGCTGCTAGATATTGAAGGTGACTAAAAACAAAAGCAAAGCATGGGGACTTCCCTGGTGGCACAGTGGTTAAGAATCCGCCTACAAATGCAGGGGACGTGGGTTCAAGCCCTGGTCCGGGAAGATCCCACATGCCATGGAGCAGCCAGTACTCACAGCAGCAGAGGGATAGTGCATGGCCTGGATAAGATGATCGAGACCGGACACTAACAGTGTCCTCTACTACAGCAGGTCATCTGATGTTTTATCCATGACCTGACCTGTGGCATCCTCTCCTTTGTTTATATGTTTCCATGGAGAATAAAGCAATGGAACAGAAATCTAGAGCCCTGGGTTCTGGTCTTGGCTTTCCTACTACCCTGTTGTATGACCTTGGAAAAGCTATTCAACATCTCTTGTTTCCTCACCCATGAAAGGAGGAATCATATGATCACTCAGGAGACTTCCAGCTCTGTACAACCTCAAACTATGTGATCCTCTTACCCATCTGGCCTGTGTTGGAAGCATTACAGGAACCATGTCTCACTGTAGTACTGTAGGACCTAACACTCAAAAGTTTCCTCTCTGATCGCCAGGCTTAGAGAGCCAACAGTAAAAATATATAACATTTATTGAGCACTTACTATATACAAGGCATTTTAGGCCTTAACTCATCTAATCCACGTATCAACCCTGTGACATAGGGTTTGTTTGTTCTTTCTATTTCACAGATGAGAAAACTGAGGCTCAGAAATATTAAGTAACTTGCCCAGTTACATAGCTAGTAAACAGCCACTTTGGGATTCCAGGCCCAGTCTACTGGATTCCAGAGCCTGTGCTTTCTTTTCTTTTTTTTAAATGTTTATTTATTTATTTTATTTGGGCTGTGCTGGGTCTTAGTTGCGGCACATGAGATCTTCGCTGCGACATGCAGGCTCTTAGTTGTGGTATGTGGGATCTTTTAGTTGTGGCATGCATGTGGGATCTAGTTCCCTGATCAGGTATCAAACCCGGGCCCCCTGCATTGGGAGCATGGAGTCGTAGCCATTGGACCACGGGAAGTCCCCAGGGCCTGTGCTTTCAACCATTTTCCATATTCCCTTATTGGGGTAGTATTTATGTGAGGCTCTTGCTGCATCTTGGTCCCCATTTGGGACCTAGAGACTGGTTGGTACCACCCCTCTCCACTTACTCTCTGCCTTTCTCTCTCTGGGCCCTCTTCTGGGTAGAATGGGCTGTAAGCCCTTTGCAACTCAGGCCTTTGTAACTGTTGAAAAAGCAAATGAAGGAGGAAGGCCAGGAGGCCAGAAGCCAGCTGTGCACTCAGCCGTTTGTCTGGGACGCACAGTGATGGGCGGAGGAGCAAAGAAGGCTGGTTTTGAGCATTTCCCGGTGATGCCTCCCCGGGGGCGCTGCAGGCTCTGTGCTGCTATGGGGGCTGCTGGGTCTGCAGAGCACAGCTAGGAGATGTGGGATTCACCCTTGACTTAGTGATGGCTTGGATCACCTGTACCCAGAAGCAGCCCGGCCGCTCTGTGATATCTGGTCCTGGGGCCAAGCGTGGAGGGACCACAACTCACATTGACTCCTTGCCACCTGGAAACCCATAAAGTGCAGCTTAGCACCAGGCAAGGGGAGACTTTCTGTGCAGACCAAAGAGCTTTTCTTTCTCACCAGCTTTTCTTTCTCACTGTTTCCCTCGGCCCCACACCCCCACTCCATGTAACAGGGATCTGAGTCTCACCTCCCTGATATCTGGCCCAAGACCCCATCTAGGTGTTTGAAATCTCCTCACATGTCCCTTGTTTTCTTAGGCGTCTGCCACCCATCCCGGGCGTTTCCTCTGCCCGGCTCCCCATTTCACAGCAGGCGCTAATGCCTTTCTTGTGATTCTGCCAGCAGAGAAATCAAGGTCAGGGAGATCTGCCAAGTATACCTTTTGGTGGTTTTTAAGGAGGAGCAATCTGTAAGTGATCACTGAAGGCAAAGGGCTGAAGGGATGGCTTCAGGGGGAGAAAAAAGGATGGACAAAGCAGTCTGTCTACCCTGGATGGTAGAAATGAATAATAGTGAGAGAAGCCACATTGGCAGTCGGGACACCCCCAAACTTTTTCCTGCAGGATCCTCCATTTCAGCGGCTGATACCATCATTCATCCAGTTGCCCAGGCCAGAAACCTGGGAGTCAGCCTTGACTTTTCTCCCTCACTCCAGAGTCTAGTTGTGGCTTCTGTTTTCTGAATCTCCCTTGTTTTCAGTCCTTCTCCATGGCCACTGCCCACTACCAAGGGCTCGCCAGCTCTTGCCTGGACTGGTTTAGCAGTCTCCTCCCTGGTCTTGGTCTTCCTGCTTCCAGCCCTGTCCCCTCCTCCCATCGATCCCCACCTGTAGTGCGAAGTGTCTTCCAGAATGTCCTTTTGACCTTGTCATGCCAGCCCCAAGTTAGAACCCTTCAGTTTCATAATGACTGCCTCCAGGATGAAGTTCAAACTCATTAGCCTGCCAGGCACAGCTCTTCTTTCTCTGCTCCTGCTTGACCCTCTGTGGTGGGGGTCTCCAAGACCACCCTTATGTTAGATGATTTTCTAGAAGGGTTCCCAGCACTCAGAAAAGCTGTTATACTCATAGGTTATGGTTTATTACAGCAAAAGGATACAGATTGAAATCAGGAAATGAAAAAGTGTGTGGGGGGGTGAGTCCAGGGGACACTAGGCATAAGCTTCCAGTTATCCTCTCCCAGTGGAGTCCTGTGGACAGCGCTTCATTCTCCCAGCAATGATGTGTGACCACACTTATGAAGTGTTGCCAGCAGGGATGCGCACCTGAGTCTCGGTGTTTAGAGTCTTTATTGGGGGTCAATCACATAGGCATGGATTACCCATGTGACTGAACTTAGGAAACAAACCCAGGCCTTCATCATAAATCACGTTGTTAGCATAGACAATCTGGTGTGGCCCAAAGCCCCAGGTATACCAGGTATAGGAGCTGGTCAAGAATCAGTCCTTTCTTTGGAATGTGCAGGGTTGGAGCACCCCAGGCCTCCTGAGTTAACCCTTTATTGCACATCCTCCAAACTCAGGTCTACCACTCTCTCCCATGCACCCAGCACTCCAGCTGTATCATTTAGCCTGCACTGTCATGCCTCTGTGCCTTTGCATGCACTGTTCCTTATGCCTGGAATTCCCTTCCACCTCTCCTGCCCTAGTCTACCTGGTGAGCTCTCACTCATCCTCAAGTCTCCAGGGAAGCATTCCCTCCTGTGAGAAGCCTTCCCTGATGCCCGCAGGCAAGCTGAGCTTCTCCCTCCCTGTGCGCCCAAAGTGCTCTGTAAATGTCTCCTCTCATCATAGGTCATTCAGCATCTACTTCCCACACAATAGGAAACACTGTAAGTTCTTTTAAGATAGGGAACATGTAGGCCCTTAAAAATAATGTTTACTTTATGTTTTTGCAGTGCTAAAAGTAATACTTGCTCATGGTAGAAAAACTGGGGCAGTGTATTGCTTCTCAACTATTTCTCTCCAGTGCTTTCCACCTAATAATCCTGGTGACCAGAGGGCCTGGACCTGCCTCTGCCTCCAAGTTCCTGCCTGATGTTGATTCAATCTGTTTGAATAAGGGTGGTTCACAGCTGTGCTCTCTTCCCTCCTCCTTTCCCCCTTCATCCAGAAACATGTGGAATGGGCTGGGAGTTGAGGAAAACGGAGGCCCTGTCCTGAGGAGCTCAGCGTGGTCGGGGAGACAGGCCCTGGACAGCTCACCATGGTGTGATGAAGTTGCTGGCAACACAGAGGAGGAAGAGGAGGAGGAGGAGGGGGAGGGGGAGAAGGAAGAGCGGGGAGGGGGAGAAGGAGGAAGGGGAGGAGGGAGTTTTTTTGCAGGAAGTAGAAATAGGGTAGGAATGGAATAAGAGAAAACTTCCCAAGAAGTTGACATTTGGGCTAGGCCTTGAAGGAACTGGAGGATTTTCCTCAGAAAGGGGAGGAAAGGGGTTTCCAGGCCAAGGTCATGGAACAAAGGGGTGACCGGCTGTGCATGGCCTGGACTGGCTGGGCTGAAGGCTGAGGGGCCCCCCTTCCCCCAGACTCCCCAGCCCTCAGATGTGACACACCACTTGACTTTCCTTTGATCCCAGGCAGGGGTTATTCCCAGGGGGCTGCCCTTGCTGAGCTGCTGGCCCCAAGTTCTGTTTTGGTCATGGGGTTTCTTTATTTTTTTTATGTCATTTGGCTCTGAATATGTGTGAAATTGTAATTCAGGCTCAAAATAACTAGCTGATTAAAACCTAGTGAAACAAAAAAATGGGGGGAAATGTGCACTGAGACAGATGTCGAGCAGCCCCAGGTAGCTTAACTGCAGGCCAGGTTTAAGCCTATAAATATATTGATGGGCACGTCTTTCTGTTCTGAAACAGCAGCCATGGGGATCGAGTCAGCCGGTGCTATTCCATGTACCACGTTTTTCATTTCAAGGGGTCTTTTCAGCAAAATGAGACCTTTTGGGGCCAGGCTGTCATGCTTGAGATCGTAGTGAGACCTGTGTGTTCATGCCAGGAGCTCAGTGTCCTACCTGAGTCCTGCTGTCTGCTGTCTTCTCAGTCACTCACTGCTGCTACCTGCCACTGCAAGAGGACTTTGTACTCCTTATTCTGCAGCCTTTAGGTGCTTTGAAAAGATCACAAAGGCTTCCTGGGATATTTTTCCAATGTTAGTTGACTTCACATGTGTTAGTGAAATTACCAGCCTCGTCCATGGGTTATATGAGGATATTTCTGAATCTAGTTCTGTTCTTTTCTGAGTTTTTCCTTCCCTTTGTGTTTAAATCCCTTCTTTGCCACTTAGTGGTCCTGGAGTCTTGGGCAGGTTACTAACCTCTCTTGTGCCTTAATTTCATCTATGAAGCGGGGATGATTATAGCACCTTTCTCACTGTTCTGGCAGGATTGAATGATATTATATGTGAAAAGCACTTAGAACAGTACTTGGCACACAGTGCTAATAAGTGATTAGGAGTATTTTGATTACCCGTAGCTCAAAATTACACTCTCAGGTCCATCTCCTGTTTTAAACCTTGGAATACTAGGAAAATGGAACATGCAGGGAGACCTGGGTTTGAGTCCTTATTTTTCCACCAGCTTATTCTGTGATGTTGGGTAAGTCAGCTCTGCCTCTTGGGACTTAATATGGTCATAGTCAAATGATGAGGGTGGACTAGATCAGGAATGACAGGTGGAGGAAGGGCATAGAACTTCTGGATTTTCTCTCTCATTTCCTACCAGTCTCAGATATGATCTCAAACTCTTCTGAATACAGCTCTCCAGGCAGCCATTGTGAATTGATTAGATGGCACCTGATTTCACATCTGTTTTCTGTCCCTGGATTAGATGATGTTCTAACTCTGATAGTCTATAATCTTAAATAAAGCGGTGCAAGGATCCCCAATTTCAAGCTCCACAGATAGTGCATCCCCTTGCCATATACCTCTGCCTATTAAGTATGACTCGAGATAAAACTAACTTCCAGAAGGGACTCATATCCCATTTAGCTGGGGATGAGCAGGGGCTTGCCTTTTACTGGCTGCAACATTTCCTAAACCTCTGTTTCCTCTGCATAATGTTCAAGACAGTCCAACTGAAGGTCTGAACACCTTTTATTTCCATCTTTGAATTTGACTTTTAAGTCAGCTTTATAAGTATTTGCATCTGTATGTCCTCTTTTAGGCAGACGTGGACAGGGCTTGGCCTCTGCCCTCACGGAGTTTATAACTTTATAGGGGAGGTAGGATTGAGGCACACACAGCAGTGAAAAACAGTACAAAGTTGTATACAATCGGTTGCTAAGTTAAGTACTAAAACATACATTATACGTCAGAGATAGGAAAACACAGCATGGCAGACATAACTAATCAGTCACTACAGTCTTTCCGTAGTAAGCTCAGATGCTGCCTAGTAATCCCTCTCAACGTGGAGTTCCAGGCAGCCACTACCATAGGTCAGAGTTGGCATGTGTAGTAAAATCTATATGCCATCCTGTGTTAGTTAAAATATGTAAAGCTAGCTGCTGTAATAGATAAATCTCAAAATCTCAGTGGCTCAGCACAATAAAAGTTTATTTCACACTCATTTTGAATTGGTAGGGAAATCTGCTCCACACAGTCATTCAGAGACCCAGGCTTCTTCCATCTTGTGACTCCGGCCCTCCTCAAGGCCTGTGGAGTCCTTCCCATTCAGCCATAGATGGGGAAAGAGAGAGTGAGGACCATGCCTGAGAATTCTGTATAGGTTAGGCCTGGAAAAGGCAGGCACTACTGTGCTCACATTTTATTGGCCAGAACCCAGGAACATGACCACACCTGACTGCAAGGAAGGCTGGAAAGTTAGTCTAGCTGTGTGCCTGAGAAGGAGGGAAGAAATGCAGATACTGGTGGGCACTAGCAATTTCTGCCATGTACCCTGGAATCACAGGAACTTCCAAAAAGGGTGGAGTTGTCAGAGAAGGCTTTAAGAAGGGCTCTGAAAGATGTATAAGATGTGAATTTGTCAAAGGCAGTAGGGAGGGCATTTGAGACAGGGGTAAAAGCAGGAATAAAGTTTACGGCTGGGAACCATTTGGCCTTAGGCTAAGACAGAAAGGAGACGACATAGGCTGCGCTAAAGGTTTGTGGAAGGAAATCCTGCATGGATGGGATTAAGTGATGGTGGATCCTTGACTGTGATGATATTTCCTCTCTAAATGCAGAAATTTGGACAAGTGTTTTGTCTCCAGCAAAAGCTACTAAAAAGGCAAAGATCTGGTAGCAATCAGTCGTCTGATTCTTTCAGCTTCTGTTTTGTCCTCCAGCTATCCTTCAGTGAACCCAGTGGCCTATTTAGAAATACCACCCTTTCTCAAGTTTCCTCAAAACCCTTTCCTTAATGGTGTGAAGAGAATTCCCAATGAGAAGAGAGCGAGGGGGGCAGGGAGCTGGGAGCCCTCTTCTTAGCCCAACTTTGCATCTTTCCCTATTTACATTTATTATCATGCACTGATTATTCACAGAGAGCCTTGCCCTTTGTGGGTTCGCATTAATTTAGATTGCTTTTGAAAAGCAATCAAGGAGGGAATTAAGTGATCATACATCAAGGGGAAAAAAAGACATGGCACCAAAGAGATGGGATGCGCTTTGCTGTAACTGATCGGGTCAGGCTGCTGTGAGCTTTCCTCTAAGCCCAGGAGATATTGGCAGGTGCACCTCAGCTCTCCTGGGACCTTTGTGGGCCTGTTCATCACACTTCTGATCAGTATCCCCATGGATCAGAATACAGAAGAGGCATAAGTGGCAAGTAGATGATCACTGGCCTGAGACAAGACAGTTTCCCTTTCTGAGCCTCAGTTTCCTCATCTGTAAAACGAAAAGGGGGATTAGGTGATCTTTCAGGCCCCTCCTTGTAGGTCTACAACTCTCTGCCAAAGTCTTTTTGAAGACTAAACAATTGTGTAACATTACAAATGGACACACCAACTACCTGCTCCTAATCCATAAAGTTTTCCTTGCTCAGTCTTCCCATGGGCATTAATAGGAAAAGGAAAGTGAACTAACATTTCTCTCTCTCTCTCCTGCGTCAGTTATCCAGTGCTCTTGATCTAGGCTGTGGATTTCTCAACTGTTTGTTTTTCGTTTTATTTGGGAGGTCTTTGAAAACCTGTGTTTGTAAAGTGGAATATGCATACAGGTAAGCGCACATTTGATAGGTATACAGCTCGACTCTTGCTTTTTTTTTTTTTTAATCTTTATTGGAGTATAATTGCTTCACAATACCATGTTAGTTTCTGTTGCACAACAAATCGAATCAGCATACGCATACATATGTCCCCACATCCCCTCCCTCTTGAGCCTCCCTCCCATCCTCCCTATCCCACCCTTCTAGGTCATCGCAAAGCGCCGAGCCAATCTCCCTGTGCTATGCTGCTGCTTCCCACCAGTCAACTATTTTACATTTGGTAGTGTATATATGTCGATGCTACTTTCACTTCGTCCCAGCTTCACCCTCCCATCCCATGTCATCAAGTCCATTCTCTATGTCTGCCTCTTTATTCCTGGCCTGCAACTAGGTTCATCAGTACCACTTTTTTTTTTTTTTTTAAGATTCCATACATATGCGTTAGCATATGGTATTTGTTTTTCTCTTTTTGACTTACTTCACTCTGTATGACAAACTCTAGGTCCATCCACCTCACTACAAATAACTCAATTTTGTTTCTTTTTATGACTGAGTAATATTCCATTGTATATATGTGCCACATCTTCTTTATCCAATTATCTGTCAGTGGACATTTAGGTTGCTTCCATGTCCTGGCTGTTGTAAATAGTGCTGCAATGAACATTGGGGTGCATGTCTCTTTTTGAATTATGGTTTTCTCAGGGTATATGCCCAGTGGTGGGATTGCTGGGTCATATGGTAGTTCTATTTTTTAGCCTTTTAAGGAACCTCCATATTGTTTTCCATAGTGGTTGTATCGATTTACATTCCCACCAACAGTGTAGGAGGGTTCCCTTTTCACCACACCCTTTCCAGCATTTATTATTTCTAGCTTTTTTGATAATGGCCATTCTGACTGGCATGAGGTGATACCTCATTGTAGTTTTGATTTGCATTTCTCTAACAATTAGTGATGTTGAGCATCTTTTCATGTGCCTCCTGGCCATCTGTATGTCTTCCTTGGTGAAACGTCTATTTAGATCTTCCACCCATTTTTTAACTGGATTGTTTGTTTTTTTGTTATTGAGCTCCATGAGCTATTTGTATATTTTGGAGATTAATCCTTTGTCTGTTGTTTCATTTGCAAATATTTTCTCCCGTTCTGAGGGCTGTCTTTTTGTCTTGTTTATGGTTTCCTTTACTGTACAAAGGCTTTTAGGTTTAATTAAGTCCCATTTGTTTATTTTTGTTTTTATTTCTGTTACTCAAGGGGGTGAGTCAAAAAAGATCTTGCTGTGATTTATGTCAAAGAGTGTTTTTCCTGTGTTTTCCTCTAAAAGTTTTATAGTGTCTGGTCTTACATTTAAGTCTTTAATCCATTCGGAGTTTATTTTTGTGTATGGTATTAGGTAGTGTTCTAATTCTTTTTACATTCTTTTACGTGTAGCTGTCCAGTTTTCCCAGCACCACTTATTGAAAAGGCTGTCTTTTCTCCATTGTATACTCTTGCCTCCTTTGTCGTAAATTAGGTGCCCATTTGTGCGTGGGTTTATCTTTGGGCATTCTATCCTGTACCATTGGTCTATATTTCTGTTTTTGTGCCAGTACCATACTGTCTTGATTACTGTAGCTTTGTGGTATAGTTTGAAGTTGGGGAGCCTGATTCCTCCAACTCCGTTTTTCTTTCTCAAGATTGCTTTGGCTATTCGAGATCTTTTGTGTTTCCATACGAATTGTAAGATTTTTTGTTCTAATTCTGTGAAGAATGTCATTGGTAGTTTGATAGGGATTGCATTGAATCTGTAGGTTACTTTGTGTAGTATAGTCATTTTCACAATATTGATTCTTCTAATCCAAGAACATGGTATATATCTCCATCTGTCTATGTCAACTTTGATTTCTTTCATCAGTGTTTTATAGTTTTCTGAGTACAAGTCTTTCACCTCCTTAGGTAGGTTTATTCCTAGGTATTTTATTCTTTTTGTTGCAGTGGTAAATGGGAGTGTTTCCTTAATTTCTCTTTCTGATTTTTCGTTGTTGGTGTATACCAATGCCAGAGATTTCTGTGCATTAATTTTGTATCCTGCAACCTTACCAAATTCATTGACTAGTTCTAGTAGTTTTCTGCTGGCATCTTTAGGATTTTCTATGTATAGTATCATGTCATTGGCAAATAGTGACAGTTTTACTTCTTCTTTTCCAATTTGTATTTCCTTTATTTCTTTTTCTTCTCTGATTGCTGTGGCTAGGACTTCCAGAACAAAGTTGAGTAAGAGTGGCGAGAGTGGACATCCTTGTCTCGTTCCTGATCCTAGTGGAAATGCTTTCAGTTTTTCACCATTGGGTATGATGCTTGCTGTGGGTTTGTCATATATGGACTTTATTATGTTGAGGTGGGTTCCCTCTATGCCCATTTTCTGGAGAGTTTTTTTCTTAAATGGGTGTTGAATTTTGTCAAAAGCTTTTTCTGCATCTATTGAGATGATCATGTGGTTGTTATTCGTTAATTTGTTAATGTGGTGTATCACATGGATTGATTTGCATATTTTGAAGAATCCTTGCATCCCTGGGATAAATCCCACTTGATCATGGTGTATGATCCATTTAATGTGCTGTTGTATTCTTTTTGCTAGTATTTTGTTGAGGATTTTTGCATCTATGTTCATCAGTGATATTGGTCTATAATTTTCTTTTTTGGTAACATCTTATTCTGGTTTTGGGATCAGGGTGATGGTGGCTTCGTAGAATGAATTTGGGAGTGTTTCTCCCTCTGCAGTTTTTTGGAAGAGTTTGAGAAGGATTGGTGTTAGCTCTTCTCTAAATGATAGAATTCGCCTGTGAAGCCATCTGGTCCTGGACTTTTGTTTGTTGTTAGATTTTTGATTACGGTTTCAATGTCATTACTTGTGATAGGTCTGTTTATATTTTCTAATTCTTCCTGGTTCAGTCTTAGAAATTGTACCTTTCCAAGAATTTGTCCATTTCTTCGTGGTTGTCCATTTTATTGGCATATAGTTGTTGGTAGCAGTCTTATAATCGTTTGTATTTCTGCGGTTTGACCCTTGCTTTTATGATAATTTTACTGTATTCTCTTTCCCCTCCCTCCACCGTCTTCTAATTTGGGATGGACACTGAAAGGGATTGGGACAAGAGTCCCAAATTGATTGCTTCCATAGGCCTCTGGCAGGGGGTTGTTTGCTAATCACCATTATGGTTACTGCAAAGATTTGCAAGTGTTCTGAGGGTGTCACTGATTGGTATAAGCCGCATCTCACACAGGCTTGGATGAGATCCCCAGGGAGCAGACATCCGGTGAAATGAGACGGAGCCGAGGCCCTGATTGAAGAGGTTGGCAAAGGAAAAGGAGATAGGAGGAGGAGAGTGAGGTGGAACGGAGCACATGCTGTCAGAAAGAGCAACAAAGGGAAAGAAGCAGCAGAGCCTAGATTCATGTAAGCCCAGGGGGGTGGAGACAGGGGTGCGGGGTGGGGTGGCAAGTTCTGGCAAGGAAGAGAGAGGATGAGGAGGACCAGGGCTGAGACAGGCCCCTGGCTTTGTGATTACGAGGGTGGGGAAGATGGTGCTTCTTTGAAGAGGTGAAAGGGTGATGACGCGTGGAGAGATAATGGCTGTGCAGCACTTAGCATGGCGTTTGTGTGTGTGCTGGTGTGGTTCTCCCCCTAATTACCTCTCATCTGCCCTCAATTACTGGATGACAGTGATTAAATCCTGTCCAGCCCCTTCCTCAGTTAATCCACCGACTGGGCCACCTCGCTTCCACGTTTTGCCTGGGAGGCACATTGCATTTTAGAGAAATCGCCATTATAGCTCTTTTTGTTGAGGAAAAAGTAAGATACAGGGAGAATTTAGTACCCGCTGGCTGTAGAAAGGTCTAATTAACCTTGTTCTGGGGCTAGCCACATGACAAGCTGCTCCTCTGTAGAATAACAGATGCCCCTGATGTTTATTCAAGAGCAGATTATCGACTGGACTGACTTAAACTGAGTAGATTTCAATAACCAGAAATAAATATCTGCTTCGGGCTACCTAAGGACACAGCACACGTTTAGCTGAGGTTCCTGCTTTTCCCACACACTTAGCTGAGGTTCTCCAAAGGATAGCTTCCTTATCTGAAAGATAGGGTAAGTGATACTTAGCTTGCAGAGTTATAGGAGGGTTAAATGAGATTTTCTATCTCACATACTTAGTGTCATCTCTGGCATGTAGCAGGCATTCGATAAAAAGTGGTATTGATGATGCTACAAGCAAGCATTTATTGAGTGTCCCAGGTGCTGTTACAGAATGAATAATACAGGACTCCTGTTCTTAAGGGGCTGGCAATGCAGCAATAAAGAGAGACTCATAATACTCAGGAAGTAATCACAAGGCACGGTGGTAAACATGGTAATAGAGGGGCACTCTGAGTTCTGCGAGAACAGAGGAGAGGACAGTGGATCCTCTCTGGGAGAGACAGACAAGGCTGCCCTGGAGGAGGAGTCTCTCAAGTTAGACCTTGAAGGCAGAGTGGAGAAGAGACATTCCTGGCAAAGGAGACTACACGTCCAAAGGCAGTGAGGTTGGAGACAGCTTGGTGCTCTTTGAGGAAGCATCCACTGGTGGTGGCATGAGAGAAATGGACTTGGTGACTCTTTCCACCAGCCCCAGCATTTGAGGGTGACGGGGTTGGAGAACGCAGAGCTGTCTGGTGTGGATGGAAAGTGGAGTGCTTCCAGTACTCTGCCTCGCTGAACCCTGTGTGCCAGCCCACTCCCTGCTCCTCCATCTAATCTTCTAAGTAGCCTATTGGGAAGGAGGGATCAAGCTTGGCATCCAGGGCTCATTACAGTCTGTTTCTAAGCCTTTTTTCACTCTATTACAAGTGGGGTGCACCTGGGATGCCCTCCCCTCCTGCAGTCAGCCCAGGTCACAGGTGGCTCCTTCTTCCACTGAGCCTCTCTCTCTGGCCACGCCAGCCACGACCTCTGCCTTCTCTTGGAGCACAAGGTAGCTAGCAAGAGGGGCTGGAATCTGGCCGAGACTAGGCACGGGGGGGCAGGGGTTAGAGAGGCACACGTGGTGGAAAGTGGGGGGGCAGTGTGTCCAGGGGCACCCAGTATGTCAATGGGAGGTGGGATTCCAGGTAGAGAAGGGGGCTCGCACTGTTTCTGAAACCACAGATGGCCCAGTGGGTGGCTGGAGTGCTGCGAAGGGGAGTCTGGGCCTGGGACCTTTGGGAATCTAGGGCAGAGCCTCCTAGGGGGAAGAGCCTGTCTGGGGAGGGAAGATGGTAAGAGCAAGGTATACCAGGCAGGTGACTGGTATAGCACCCACACCAGGGCTTGGGAACAAGGTGGGCTCCTGGCGGTCATACTGGTATTTGTGTTGCCTGGGAGTGAGGTGGTGTGGGTACAGCTGATTCATACCTTCTGTCTGGTAGGGATCTTTCTGGAGCTAGGTAAAGGCTCTTAGGAGGAGAGGTGCAAAGGTAAGGAGCCAGGCTGTACTGGATAACCTCCCTCTTCTAATCTCTCCTATAAAGCAACTAACTAGCTCTTTACTATTTGTGTGACCTTTAGTTTCTGAATGCCGTTTACAGTACTGTAGCCAAGTCCTCATCGAACTTTCAAGGGGCTCTGCCTAACTCCCACTTAGACCTCCAAGGCAAAATCTGTGTCTGCATTTCTAATAATAAGAAGAATGTCAACAACAGGGTCCATTTATTGAGCACTTCTTCTAGGTACTGGGAGATTTACATGTATGGCTGATTCGATCCTCCTGTTAAGACCTTGAGGCAAGCTTATTCCCACTTGACACATGAAGAAACTGAGGCTCAAAGAATTTAAAATCCAGTGTTGAAGGTCACACAGCTAGTAACTGTTGCAGTTCAGATTCAAATGAAGTCTCGGGCAGAGTCTGTACTTTTAATCCCTGTGCTATGCTGTGAAATCAAATCATTCCAATTTATTGAAACTGGTCTTTGTTAAAAGCCATGACACTGCAGTGCATTATCATGCTCCCTCCTTACCTTGGCCTCCAGCATCACTTTGCTTATAATCTCTGTATGTGAATTAATTGATTGATTGAACTGGGGGAGGGGGTGGAGATTGAGGGGGTGCACAACCTGGGGCACCTGGAGTAGTGTCCTTTCCTTCCTTGAGCCCCTTGGAGAGAGACCTGGGGGTGGATGGAAACGTCTGCAGAGAATGTTTTTCAAACAGCCTCCGAAAGCACTTTGCCGAGCAACAAAGAGCCTTTCAGAGCACAGCTCCTTAGGTGGTGAGGGGCTCAAAGGGGTGGGGGACTTGCAAGCTGAGAGCAGAGTGGGAGGGCCTGGAGTCGCCACTGCCTACAGCTCTGGCTCCACCAAAAAGCCAAGCTGAAGAGGATTGAGTTTCATCTTGGGGTACCGCTGCGGGGCTGAGGGGCCGGGACTGAGGGTCCAGGGCTAGGGCTGGGGTGAAGGCGCATGAGAGGGAGAAGGTCTTTAGGGAATACTACAGGTGTGTGTGTGTGTGTGTGTGTGTGTGTGTGTGTGTGTGAGAGAGAGAGAGAGAGAGAGAGTGTGTGAGAGAGCGAGAGCGAGAGAGCGAGAGAGCGAGAGCGAGAGCGAGAGAGAGAGCGAGAGAGAGAGAGAGAGAGAGAGAGAGAGAGAGAGAGAGAGAACAAATCCGTTTCAGTTCTAGAACACAACTCTGTGGGTGTGGAAGGACATTCAAAACTAGTTTCCTAGGGACATACGTGTTTTTAATTAAGAATAGTTTTAACTTATAAAAGTAATACATGCTTGCTGTAAAAATTCAACTATCAAGGTTTATAAACCTCTAAATAAAACTTTGAAAGCTCTTGCCACCCATCATAAGTTATCACTGTTAACATTGTGGATGTATTCTCCCAGACTCTGTGTGTGTGTGTGTATACTGTGTTTTAGATACATAATTAAACATCTGTGTACTAGATAATGTAACTATAGTGGCTAAGTTCTATCGAACGCTTACTATGTGCCAGCCTTTATAGTAAGTAGGAGGTGTTCTTTATTTTCATGACCTCATTTCATTCTTACATCTCTGTGAAGTTAGGTATTAATGATCCCCATTCACAGGATGGGGGAAGTGAGACTTAGTGAGGTGCCGGGGGTAGAAATGTGGCTGCAAGATGCGGACGTTTCCTGCTGGTCTAGTTCACCTTGTTTATAACAAAGTGGGATCACATGTGCCCTCTCTGCAGCGGGGCTTCTGCTCTGGCCCGTTTTCTTGGCCCCTTCACCACCTCCTCCTTCTTTCCCAGTTCCCAGTCATGGCCTTCCCCTTTGGATGCAGTTTGCTCAGTGAGTCTGATAGGAAGGCATGCTAAAGTGTAAGGATTGTGATCATCACTGGGTGAGTTTGGTAGGCAGAATAATGCCTCGCCCCCCGCAAAGAGCCCTGCATCCTGATTCCCTGGGAGCCTGTGAGTGTTACTTCACACAGCAACGGGACTTTGCAGATGTCATTAAGGTTGTTGTTAGTTTCCCAGAGCTACCCCAACAAAGCACCAAAAAAATTGGTTGGCTTAAAACAACAGAAATTTCTTGTCTCACAATTCTGGAGGCTAGAAGTCTGAAATCAAGGTGTCAGCAGGGCCGTGCTCTCTCTGCTGACTCTAGGGGAGGATCCTTCCTCGCCTCTTCCGGCTTCTGGTGTTTGCTGGCAATCCTTGCCGTTCCTTGGCTTGTAGGTGCATCACTCCAGTCACATGGCTGTCTTCTCCCTGTGTGTCTTCACGTTGTCTTCCCTCTGTGTATGTCTGTCCCTGTGTCCAAATTTCCCCTTTTTATAAGGACACCAGTCACCTTGGATCAGGGTCCACCCAAATGACCTCCTTTTAACTTGGTTACTTTTGTGAGACCCTATTTCCAATTAAGGTCGCATTCTGAGATATTTGGGGCTTAGGACTTCAACATATCTTTTTTGGAGGGGGGCACAATTCAACCCATAACGACCTTAAAATATGGAGATTATCGTGGATTATCGGGGGGCCCAGTCTAATCACATGGGCCCTGAAAAGCTGAGCACTATCTCTGGCTGGAGACAGAGGAGAGGTGCCCAGAGGGGAAGTTAGAAGGATATGA
The DNA here is from genome assembly GCF_937001465.1 of Orcinus orca. Taxonomy (NCBI): domain Eukaryota; kingdom Metazoa; phylum Chordata; class Mammalia; order Artiodactyla; family Delphinidae; genus Orcinus; species Orcinus orca. The sequence goes on from NC_064568.1 coordinate 7,705,665, forward strand.
CCCATTGCGCCACCCCTGGCTCTGAGACATGGGGACCTGTCCAAGGGCAAAGACTGGAGAGAAGCCTCTAGGAGCTGAGGGTGCCCCCCAGCTGACAGCCAGCCAGGATATGGTGACCTCAGTCCTACAACTGCAAGGAACTAGGTTCTCCCACAACCACAATCCAGGAGGAAGTGGATTCTTCCCTGAATCTTCCCATAAGAGCCCAGCCAGCCAATACCTTGATTTCATCCCTGTAAGGCCCTAGACCGAAAACCAGCTGAGTCAACCTGGACTTCTGAGCCTCAGAACTGTGAGATAATAAATTTGTGCTTAAATTGCTGAGTTGGTAGAAATTTGTTCTGGCAGTAATAGAAAAGGAATACAGTTACCTTCCCATTTCACCGGACCTTCAGTGCCTTAAGCCAAAGACATGGCCAATGATAGGAATTCTCGGGGCCTCACGTTTACTTTCTTGGATCTTTGAATAATACCACCATCCTGTACAGAATGTGATGTTTCCCAGTGCATTTCTTGCAAAATTTCACTTGCTTCTCCCAGGAGCCCTGTGAGCTCTAGGGATATTATTCTCCCCATTTTACAAGGCAGGAAACCATGTGATTTAATGAAGGAAGTGATTTGCTCAGGGCCTCACAGAAGTGGGATTGCAAGCCAGGTTTCCTGTTTCCAAATCACAGGCACGTTTTGCCACAGCCCATGGCTGCCTCTATTTCCCAAAGCACCTGTTGTCTGAACACAGTTACAGCTGTCCGAAGGCTTGGGCCCCTTGTGAGGGCGTGAGCTTCCTTTTGCAGAGAAATGGTCAAGCAGGAGCCAGTGGACAATTTGCCTGAGGAAGGGATTCCTGCCATCCGTGGGAGGACGTTGGCAGGTGCCTCCTGATGCCCTTTTCAATTCAGGATCTACAGTGGGAGGTGGGATGAGCTTTTGGTACCACAATTCAGACAAGAGAAAGCCCACTGGGTCTTGCCTGGAGAAGATGCACAGAGGAGGTGAGCAGGACTTGGAGGGGATGGCTGCGTTTGGATTTCTGGCGTGATTGCAGGGCATGCCTCTTGCCCACGCCTTCCAGCAAAAGTTGCTTTGGTGAAACTTGCAGGCAGGGTGTGGGTCAAACCTGAAGAGAGTGGACCCCATGGCCTCTGGCCTGCCCTCCTCTCGCTCAACGCCCCCTCAAGTCCATGGTGCTGGCTGAGGGCACACCATGTGGTTGTAGCCAAAAGAACAGTGGTGGGAGAGCAAAGGGGTAAGGGAAATACAGGCGGAGAATAACTTCCTGCCCAGCCTGGCTTCCCGTGGCTTCCCCGCTAACCCACTCGAACTCTCATTAACTCTCTTTGTCTCTCTGTGGGTGGAGAGCAAACAGCCTGTCTTCTGAGGGCAGCTGCCCTCCTATTAAAGGTTCCTTAGCAATTTTCCACTTGTCCTTGAGCCTGGGGCGTCCCCTCCTCAGTCTTGTCGCCTGCATGGCTGAGGTGACTTAGACTGTACCTTCCCCATGCCTGAACTCCCTGGGGAGCTACCTCGCTTCTGCCCTTCCTCCCGCCTGTCTTGGAGTGCCCGTCAGTTCAGGAGCTCTTTCTAGCCCCCAGACCACACGCCATGGGGATGGCTGGAAATGATGGCCTCGCGGGTTTCAGGCTGGGAAGTAGCACAGCATGGTGGACAGAACTGGATATTTACTAAACACTTCCTGTGTGCCTGGCCCTGTGCTAGGACTCAGGGACACAGCACTGAACAAGCCAGAAGAGGACCATGTGCCAGCCTTGGTTCCATCCCTGCTGGTGGCGAGACCCTGAGCTCATCACCTCACCTCTGTGTTACAATCATGTCGAACAATGACTGAAGCGGCGCTTTGCAAGCATGCTGTAAACTGTAAACTCTATGGAGGAGGTATTGTTAGTTTGTATCCCCTCACTCGATCCTCTCAATTATCTCATGAGGTAGGCATGGCAGCAGTTCTTATACCCATCTTACAGTTGAGAAAGTAAAGCCTTGGGCGGCTGAAGAGCAGGAGTGGGAGCAGGAGCTAAGTGTTCAGCTACTTAGCTGTGAGCTGATTCTATTTTACTGCATACTGTGCCCCAGGAGTTCACTGGTGACAGTGTTTAATGACATTTTCAACAACCACAGCATTCATAAACTCACATTCATCAACTGCTTACTATTTACCAAGGACTGGGTTAAATCCTTTATATGCCTATTATTATTCCCACTTTCCAGATGAGAAAATTGAGGCTCGGCAAGGATAAGTCATTTGTCCAAGGTCACTTTTCTATGCAGAGGCAGAGTCAGGGTTCATACTCAGGTGTGTCTGACCCCAGAGCCTAGAGTTGTAACCTCTGTGCTATTGCTTATCCAGCTGAGCATCTCAAACTGATGTGCCCAAAATAACCAGAAAGCATACAAGAGAGTAGGAAGCGGGTAGACTAGCAGTAATCACAACCCAACACACACACCCCACCTAGAAGTGTGCCTCAGGCAGTGGGGGCTGTGGGCATCAAGAGGGATGGCTTCCTGCAGCCGAGCTTTATCGGGAAAGTGGATCTTAAACAATGGGCAGGATTGGAAACTCAGAAGGGCAGAGGCGGGTGTGAACAGGGGACCTGGAGAAGAAAGGGAGATGAGGAGGGGATCAGGCTGATGGGTGCATGTGGGGGAGCAGTGGAGATCACATGGGCTTTACCTGAAGCAAAGGAACTGAAGTTTGTTCCAGCAGCCATTGCAGCTGTGGCCCAGCTGCCCACGCCCTGGCCACTGAAGGAAATGAGTGCCCAGAGACGTCTCTGGGTCTGGGGTGGAGTAAAGATCGTGCCTTTTTTGTTGTTTATCATTCTGGACCTTGAAGTTAGAGAAGAAGAGGAACAGAGCTACTTTCTCCTAGACTCAGGGAGGAGGAAGGAGAACAGAGGGGACCAGGCCTAGGGAGGGGTTGGGAGAGCCTGGCATGGCAACACTGGTCTGTGAGCCTAGAGACCCATGTGCTGCGCTCCTGTGTAGCACTGTGAAGTTTGAATATAGATTCCTCTCTGGCGCCCAGTTTTCCAAACTGTGACTTGAGAGATGTATCAGTAAGAACCACTGCTTGCAAGTGACAGAAACATCATTCAAACGGCTGAAAACAGGGCTTTATTGACTCCTGTGATTGGAAAGTCCAGGGATAGTTCTAATTCTATGGTTGGTTGGATCTGGAGGTTCAAATGGTATCATCAGGTATCTGTTTCTCTCCATCTTTTGCTCTCTTCTCCACTGAGATGCCTTGTGTTACAGGCAGGTTCACCCTTCAAGATCTCAAGGTGACTGCCAAATTCTCCAGGCTTACCTTCTACCAGCCTTGCAACCCACAGAAGAAGAGCATCTGTCAGTAGTTCTTGCAGAAGCCCTAGGGTACACCCTAGGACAGCTCCTGGTCCTACGTGGTCATGTGGCCAGGGATGCCTGCCTCTAATTTCCCAGACTGGGGTCACATGATGTCCATTAGAGTTGAAGGTAGAGTTAGTCCCACAGAAGTCACATGGAGTGAGAATGGGACGGGATGATTTCCCCAGAGGTACATAGGAGGGCTGATACCAGAAGAAGGGGGAATGAACATCAGGCACGCAAGAACCGCAGATGCCCTCCTCAGCATCCAAGGGCTGACCTGCCTGTTTCTGAATGAAGCCACTGACAATGGGGCCCCTCTAAATTGTGTTAGGGTCATGGAGCCCTTTAAGAATGCCATGAAAGCCACGATCCCCCTCCCTAGAAAGACACACAGAACTCCTTAGCATGGCCTCTGAGGCACTGCATGATCGGTCTCTCCTGCCTCCCCCAGACCCCCAGCTGGCCACACGGGCCTCTAGCTGTTCCTTGTTCTCACCATGCTGCCTCCCTCCAAAGGACCTTGAATTTGCTCTTCCTTCTGAGTTAACGTCACCTCTGTGTATGTTGCCTCGTAAACCTCTCCCTGGCACCTAATTCAAGAGCAGTTTAAAATTTTTTATATGGTGGTTTGGCTAATATCTGTCTTTTCCAGCAGAACGGAGGCTCCATGGAGGAGGGAGCTGATTTTGCTTCCCTTTATATCTGTAGCACCCAGTAGAGTGTCTGGCACATAGTTGATGCTTAATAGTAGACAGGTAAATATATACCTTTAAATATGCAATTTTCCCTGAATTATTTTTAGTGGCATACACCTACCTAGAGTCAGTCTCTGAACCTCAGGTTAACAACCTAAGAATAAAAAATGGAAAAGTGAAGGCATTGGACAGTCAGCTCACTTAAAGCAGGGCCATGCAAATGAGGACCTCCTCCCTACCTGGGCCAATTTTTCTCACAATCTAGGTGCCATTGACTTAAGTTGAAGTCTTCTAAGTGGAGTCCCATGGATGATTAGTGTGGGTAAAACCTGTGGTCAAATAAATTTGGGAAACACCGTCTAATCTGATATATCCTCCTGCTCTTGGAGATTTACAACATACATTAGTAATAGTAATATATTTTAAAAAATTATCATTAGTATAACGATCATTTATCAAGGGCTTACTGTGTGCTAGGTACCTTACTAGGTCCTTCACACGTATTTTCACAAGTAATCTCATAATAGCCTTATGCAATAGATGCCATCATCACCCCATGTTACAGAAGACAAATGAATGCTTGCATGGATTAAGAATCTCAAGTTATTGTCTAGAAAGTGGTAGATATGGAACTCAAATCCTGGCGATCTGATAGGTGTCCAGTCTCCTTACTCAACTGAAGATATGAGAAATCCTATAGTGGAAACACTTTACCTTTGTGTAACGTGTGTTTGTTGATAATGGAATCCCTTTTCTCTCCAAACACTTAGAAGATCTCAAGGATCACACCTAATTCGGGACATGCTGGTGAAGTCTTAATTCATGTTGAGTAGGACTGAGACCAGAAGAATGTACCTGGCACAGACTCAATGCCACAAATATTTCTGGAGCACCCCTTGTGCCAGATGTGGTGCTAGTGGGCACAAAGCCACATTCTCATTGCCCAGGGGCACCCATAGCAGACCGGAGCCTGCTCCTGGGCTGCCCCACCGAGAGCCTGCCTGTCTCTGGGTCTTCCTTGGACCATTCAGCTGTGTCTTCCCTTGGTGGGGTACTGCCCTGAGTCATGTCTATGAGTTAGTTCACAGCTAAACACACGTTCATTCTGTAAATGTTTAGTGAGGACCTTCTGTGCTCCAGGACCTGTGCTAGGGATTGGGGATCCAGAGGCAAATAAAATACTCTCTCTTTTCCCAGGACATCCATTGTCTAGGTCAGTGCATAGGACATCCAATGTACAAGGTAGACTGAGAAGTGCTGTGTGAATTTCGAGATACAAGCAATTACTATTTTTTTCGATTAACCAAATTAATTTTAGTTTGGGATTTAAGCTCATGCCTAAATGATGTTGGAACATGTGGACGTTGGGCAAGTCCAGATGTTTGGCTGATAGCAGTAAGCAGCTGTGTGTTCCGAAGCATCCTGGGGAATTCCTGCCCACCTGCCGCACAGGGTGGGGAGGGACGTGGGAATGAGGTGCTGGCTCAACAAGAGTCCTCAGACTGTGCCTCCAGCCACGCCTGGGCAGCGAGCGTCTGCGTGCATAGAATGCCATCGCCCACTGCCCCTGCCCACTGTCTCCCCAGCCCACGGAAGGACGCCTTTCTGGTGTCCAGTGTTGCCAGGTCACTCACATTTCTCCAGATTACTCACCTGAGCCCCGAGGGACAAGCATAGGCTTTTCATTTCAGTGACCTCGGGTTCCTCATCCATCAAATGGGAGTAAAGATTCCTCCTCAGGAAGTGGCCTGAAGGGTGGGGAGGTGGGGAGGTGGGGACGGGGTCGGCAGGGCAGGTCCAGGCAGAAGGAGCAGCATGTGTGAAGCTGCTGAAGTGCGACAGAGGTGGCACGTTGGAGGAGTTGGAACAAGTTTAGTCCTTAGAATGTCACTTGGCTGTGCCCTCCTCTGGGGAGCATCCTGCCAACCCCCAGGCCCACTTTATTTCTTCTCCCCCATCACTTTCTCCACCCTGGCACTATTCCAATCCACTCAAACTCCCCCTTGGCTCAGCTGTTTCTCCCTTTAGCCAGTAAGATGCCTGATGCACAGCTATTATCTTTACTTTATTATCTACTACTTTATTATCTTGGATATCTTGGTAGGTGTCAGTGACTCTCAAACAGATACTCCTCTGAAGGGGTCAGCTGTTTCACTGGCAGTGCCCCCAGGCCATGTAAACAGGGAGGCTCCCGCCATCTGGGGCCTGCCAGGGCTGGACAGGGGACAAGCGTGAGGACGTCTGACTCAGCGTGGAAGCTCTTCCTCCGTGCTCTTGCTCCTGACGTGCCACGCACTTGCCAGCTTCAGTGTGCAGGGCTGCCTGTGTTGGCCGGCTGAAGCTTTTCTGCTCTGTGGCCTCCTAAGCAGGGAGTGTGGGAAGCATCCTGCCAGGGCTCGGCCAGATGTGGCCAAACTTCTGCAGCGGCGTTTGCCCCAGTCTGCAGATGTCCAGCCTCGCTGCGCCAGCCTGGCCGACTCGGCCGGGCCACAGTGTACAGCGCTCGGGGGTTGGTGGCCGTGAGCCATGCCTCACCACCTCTCCTGTTGGCCTTGGTAATTCCCAACTTCCTCTCACATGACTTCTGTCTCTGTTTACTTCTCTCTCTGGCCTCCCTGCCTGCGGCGTCCCCGTGCCACCTCCAGTCTAATCTGCTGCACTAAACCCAGCCCCTGCGCTGGCCCCTTCCTGGTGGCCTCATTCCAGAGTGTGTGCTGTCTTTGGCTCACCCTCCCAGCCCGCGCACCACCCTCCCACGCCAACTCTCTCTACCACTGCGAAGGAGGATCGGTGCACTTTTTCATGTGAAACCTATGATGTTGTATCTGGGGCTCCTCCATCAAGTGCCCAGGAGGGGACCAGCTCCTGGGGGGGCAGAAATGGGCTGCTCTTAAGTCATGGGATGAACATTCCATAGCAGCCTAGCTCAGAGCTTGACTGAAAACAAATGAGTGGGTAGACACATGGGGAGGCAGACGTGAGCTCTGGGGATCCAGGCTCTGAGCGCCCCAGAGAGTTGGGGGAAGGTATCTATTATGGGTTGTATTGTGTCCTTCCCAAAGATGTTGAAGTTCTGAGCCCTCAAGAGCTGCGAATGCGACTTGATTTGGAAATAGGGTCTTTGCAGAGATCAAATTAAGGTGAGGTCGTTAGGGTGGGCCCTCATCCAGTATGACTAGTGTCTAAGGGGAAATTTGGACACAGACACACACACACAGGGAGGGTGCCACGTGAAGATGAGGGCAGAGAGGGGGTGATGCATGTACAAACCAAGGAATGCCAAAGGTCGCCAGCAAATCTCCGCGAGATGTGGGGCCTCCCTTACAGCCCTCAGAAGGAACCAACCCTGCTGACACCTTGATCTCAGACTTTTAGCCTCCAAAACAGAGGCAATAAATTTCTATTGTTTAAGCCAGGCAGTTTGTGGTCCTTTCTTATGGCAGCCCCAGGAAATGAATACAGTATTTGAATACCTTCAGAGCCTCTCACTTCTGATTATGGGTCAGTGTGCTCTAGCTATCAAGTTTATTTGCATCTAATTTAGTTTGGACATACAGGCTCTATTTTGAGATATCTGGGCAGAGATTTTGATAATAATAATAAAAACTTTTAATAAGACTCTAATGAGAGTATTAATAAGATTCTAATAAGGAACTTTTTAATATCCTTCTTACTGGTGTAGAGCTGGGCAAGGGATAAAACAACCCATTATCCCATATATACTTTTACAGGGTTTTCCAGTCTACAAAAAGCTTTCTTATTTATTATCCCATTTGGTGCTCAGGGCGACCCTGTGAGGTTAGTACTGTGAGCATTCCCATTTTGCAGAGGAAAGAACTGAGGCTCACAGATGTCCCATAATTGTCTTAAGTGGCAGAGCTGGGACTTAAATGTCAGCCTTCTGACTTGAGTCTCATGTTCTTTCCATGCCCTCACAGCTGCCTCCGAACTTGGAGCAGATGGGACAGTTCAAGGGCAGCTGAGCCCTTGCCTGGTGGCCTGAGGAGTAACACAGTCTTTTGATCCTCTTTCAGGAGCAAGGAAGAGGGGACATCATCCTGCCGGGACCTTGCCAGGTTCTCGTAGGACTTTGTGGTGGCCACAGGGGGCCTCCAGGGTTCTTGGGCCCCTGCTAGAGCAAGGTCCTACTGTGAGAGTGGGCCCTTGTGGGTCATTTACAGCACACAGCAGTTGAGGAGAGGCTCCAGCGGGGAGCTGGCTGCCCAGGGGTGGGATTGCCACTCATCACATAGTGAACTGTCCTCCTCCACGTCTCACGGCCCCGACCCTTAGCAAGCTGGAGCACAATGACGCTTTGCAGTCCAGGGCCACTTTGTAGCCCTCCTCGGGACTTTGAAAGTGCCCACTACCTACTAATAAGTGAAGAGCTTGGGGGAGAGGAATGGCCAGAAGGTGTGGAGTCTGAGGTCTGAGTTCAGGCCTCTGCAGAGTGTGACCCTGGGCAAGTTTCCTTTGACTTCGCTGCGCCTCAGGGCCCACACCTGTGAAATGGCTGGAGGACAGCGTCCAGCTTGCTGGGCAGAGGTGAGGAGGAAACGACAGGTGGGAGCTCTTTCTAATGTTGACCTCGATGTTATTCCCAACAATAATAACAGTGAATGTCCCTGAGTCTTTGGGGGCAAAGACCATAAATCCTTCTTCGTGTGAGGAGCCATAAAGAACCGTTGGCCGCTTCCTAAAGAGCAGTACTAACCTGCTCCCTTTGCCTCTCATTTGTTGTGCCTGGGTGTGACTCACATTCTTTTGCAGTTTTTTGGCCTCTTTAGAAAACTCTTCTGGTTTCTATCACCAGAGAGTTTCTTTCCACTCCGTCCCTCCTCACCCACTCCCGCCACCACCACCATGGCTCTGAGGTTGTCATGTGAGTGTTTTCCACGTAAAAAATCTGGAAAACCCATTCAAGCCAAACAGAAGGACGATCTTACTGAATCTGAAGTTGATTGAGTTGGTCGCACTGCCCTGGTGCGGGGCTTCTGCGGGCTTCAGAACTCTCCAAGGGTGCGAGACTGAGGACCTGTTTGTTCTGAAACCTTCGCTGACACATCCCACATGCCGCCACTGTCTCAGTGCAGCAATAAACCCTGTGTCCTTTCTTGTGTCAGTGTTTCCTGTGGGTCTGTCACTGCGTGGGGCGCTTTACATGCATTAAATCCTCATTTTATCCTCTGAAATGCCAAACACTGGTCTGTCCAACTTTAAAGTCCAGGTTCTAAGCAGTTCTGGTGTAACTGTCTGAAGGAACTCTCGCCCAATCCCTTCATCCTGCAGGTGAGGAAACTGAGGCTCAGGAAGGGGGATGGCAACTTCCTAGAAGGAGGAACCGGACCCCAGATGTCCTAACTTCTAGGGCTTTTTCTGCTGCCCCTTCCTCCCCCTCAGAGACGCGCCAAACTGCTGCTGGGAGCTGCCCAGTGAGTACCAGCGGGAGCCCTCACTCAGCTATGCTCTTGCTGTTACATCCCAGGTCTCGGTTAAACCTGACAAAGGTGGTATTGGTTAATTCAAGCCGTTGTCTACTTCAAAGAGTTGTACTCAAAGTCAAGTGTCTGGACTCATAAGTTTGGCACCCAGAGGGAGTTATTTGCTCTGATACCAGGCACCTGAACTCAGCAAAAATTCATAATTAGTAGTTAATAGCGCGGAAATGTCTCACCATTCCCGGAACATGCAATGACATGTAACGCCTCGTTTCCTTTGTACATACTGTTCTCAAAGCCCTGAGTGTTCTCCCTCCTGATCCCACCCTCCTCTTATTCTCTGCCTGGTGAACTCTTACTCATCCTTCAAGAACAGTTTCTTGATTCATGTCCAACCACCCTTCTCCCCAACCCTATTGTAAGTAGTTATAATATTACTACAATCTGCTTCTCCCACTAGACTGTAAACTCTACAAGGGCCTGAACAATGTCTTATACACAATAATAGTATTTAAATAATAGTACTTAAAAAGTTCTTCCTTGTAGCCAGGCTCTGTGCTAACACTTTCTGCGCATTATCTCATTTCATCCTTCATGACGTTATCAGGTAGACATCATTACTTGTCCTAATTCCTAGATGAAAATGCAGATTCACAGAGAAGTTTGGAAACTTGCCCGAGGTTACACCATAGGTGGCAGAGTCAGGGTTGAGGTCAGTGCTGCCATGTACAGTTGTGCTGGCTGCGTACTTCCCAAGGGCATCTGGGGTGCCCTCACCGTGGTGCAGAGCTGTGAATGTTGGGAGGAAGGGGCACACAGGCACCATGAGGTCTGGCTCCAGAGTTCAGGCTCTTAACCACTGTGACATTCTGGGAATATAAATATGCACAGTCATATTGTCAGTGTCCAGCACAGAGTAGGAGCCCAAATGTAGATGAAAGGGATTATGAACCAGTAGGCTTTCCCATTTTCTTCCTTCCCTTTTTACTGCAGAAACAGGTCATCACTTAACAGGTTACTTGGTTTAAGAAGCACATCTTTTAGTTGACTTGCCTTGTAGCAGGTACAAAGAAATGGCTGAAAACCCAGAAAAAAGTCTTCATCTGGAGCTCTAAGTGTTACACAGTTGTCTTTTATTCTAAGTAAATCCATTCTCCCAATTTGGACCTTTGACAGTTGTTAGGCTGGTGTTAAAAAGCCACAGGTGAACCGAAACAAAAGCTGGTTTTGAAACCAGCTGCCGGAACTGCACATCTGCTGGTGCATGAATGCTGGTCCTGGTTCTAGCCCTGGTGCACGAGTACTACGTTCTCCGGCGGGGCCTCAGAAGGTCCTGAATGGGGTGGCCTGGCTGCTGCCCAACCCGCTGACTTTCTGAGTGTACTTGGAGCAGCTGGTAACAGCAGAGCTGGTGGGTGGGCCTCTGTGACAGGCAAAAACCGGGGCTTTAGGTTGAAATGTCTATAGAAATGTCTGAGTTTGTGCAGACAAAGCAAGGGACGGGAGAGGCCTGGGGACAAAGTTCTGTCTGATGGACTTTTGGGCTGAGAATTCAAGCTGTGCATTCTGGTCCTGCCTTGTGGCTTTGTAACACCTCCTGTTGACATAGAGGCCTGCCGCTTGCTTGTTGCATCCCCGGACAGGTCTCTTAACTTCTCTGGGCTTCCGTTTACTCCCGAGCAGAGGGGGAGAATGTCACCTCCTGCAGAGGATTGTGATGGGGAGTCAATGAGCTAATGTTTATGAAAAAAAACACTTTGTGTATTGGAAAGGGCTGTGCAGATGCTCTAACTACCATTATTTGTCATTAGGTAGCTTTTCTTGCCAGTCCCTGGGGCAGTTTGCTCCCAGCTGCATCTGCTGAGTGTGCTCGGAGGTGGTGTTGATGGAGGAGTAGGGTGGGAAGAAAACAGCAAGGCAGGCAGAAGACAGGGAGACTTAGCCTGGGGCTTTTGTTTACAAGTGGAGAGAACGGGTTTGGCTTTTTTTCAGTCTGAAGTGGGAAAGTTGATGGTCTTCAGCAGATGAGAGTTTGGAAGCTGGATTCTCCTTCTTATTTTTCATCCCGGATGTCCAGGGACATTCCTTAAAATTAGCACATCTGAAGGCTGAAGGCAGCCCAAAGCCAGGGACTTGGCAAAGGAATGCAGATCCCAACTTCACTCTCCTTCTAGGCTGGTCTCTTTGCTGTAGGCCTGTTACTTCACGCTCACAGCCACCTCCACACTCTCGCTCTGATGTTCCCTCCATCCAGCACATCCTTCCTACGCCTGTCCAAATAAAATCCGTGCTGCAGGACTAGTCACACTTCCATTCATTCCACAGATATGTGTCGAGTGTCATTCCTCAAGACAGGGAACACGGGAGAAGGCTCACATTTAGGGGAACAGCAGAGGATGCTAAGTTTTGCTCAGACACGTTGAGGGTGAGGAGCATCTGGTAGCCCGGGTCCTGGAGGCAGGGAATTCAGCCCCTGGAACTCAGGAGCAAGGTCAGAGGATGGGGCATGGACGTGGGAGTCGTCAGCACGTGTGTGAAGTAGAGGCACAGGCACGGGCAAGGTCGCTTAAGGAGAACCTGAGTTGTAAGTTGAGAAGAGCAATGGAAATGATGCCTGGCAACCAAGTGTCGAGTTCAGAAGGGAACCAGCGGTGGAGAATGAGAGGGAGAGTAAAGAGGTAGTAGACGGAAAGCCAGCAAGATGAGCAGTGGCCTCTTGCGGTTTGAATGGTGGGAGAGCCTAGCAAGGGCAGCAGGGAGGGCAGGCAGATGGACGGTGGAAACAGCCCACCGGAGGAGCATTCGCAGCCCCACAAGGACCGATGGTCCCCTTTCTCTGTCTGTGGGAATCGCTGCCGTAGGTGAGCTGTCGCTGGTAGTGAGAGCGTGTCGTATCTCTCAAAGGCTACCGGTTCACAAAAGGATGGAGAACCCAGGACTGGAGGTCTCCAGGAGGCTGGAGAACAGGCATGGTTGGGAGTCAGGTAGTAGCAGAAATAAAGGAATGAGTTGCAGCTAGAAAGAGGCATTATCCAGTTCAGGATTTCAGAGGTAGGGCAGTTCCTGGGAGCTGACAAGGTCAGGGTGGGGCCACATGAGTGGGTTCTGAGGAGGGGTGGAGCAGAAGACTATTAGATTAGTGAGGACAGAGAACTGAAGCCAGAGTGGTAATTGGTCATCAGTGTGGATGTTCAACTGGCCTCAGGCAAGGGCAACAGTGCATGTCATGAGGAAGCTGTGTACCAACAGCCAAGTCCACATTTGCTTTTGTGGGTGTGGCTTGGAGGTCTGGAAATGACTACGTGCTAGTTAGGGTAGAGACACCCAAAGATACTAGGCTTAAATACATTGATTTCTGTCTCATGTAACAACACTGCTGGCTTCGACTGTCAGCAAGGCACTGCTCCATGAAGTCGTTCAGGACTTCTGTACTATGGCTCTGCCATTTTCTAGGATGTTGAACTTACTTACAGGCTGTTGCTGGGTCCCATGAGGACCACTCACATTGCATTGGAAAACACTTAGTCACAGGTCACCCTTAGCTGCAAGGGAGGCTGGGAAATTCACATCTGGGGCAGATATGAGCTCAGTTAGTACACTATCCCTATGGACAAAGGAGGGAACAAAATTTGTGGGACCATCTAGCAATCTGGCACAGATGTTTTTTTTTTTATCCTTTGATGTGAATATTTATTTTCATGTTATCCTGTATCACACAAAGAATAGCAAATGAAGGACAATCAGTAAATACTGCTGAGAGATAAAAACTCTGTCCTAAAAAGATTTGATGGATATACAAAATATGGCTGATTCATATTTCAGTAGCGTGGTTCTTTTCTAATACTAAATCAGTCAACTGGAAGATAAGAGAAGTTCCTCCATAACGCAGGCTAGAAAAGTCTATTCAATTTTATTTAAAATCTGTATGCTGTAAAAGTACATGCCATGGAATTTACTAGGATGACAACTAGATAGATACGAAATTCATGACATATTGATTCAACATATTGAACTGGTTTTTAAAACCAATTTATATAAATGATTATAATAGTCTATATTATGTTTAGCTCTTGAGGCATATGGTAGTAAATTTGAATTTAATTTTAAATAAATTTACATAAATATAAAAAGTTCAGTAATTTTTATCCACCCTGCATAAATTAAAAACAAATTAAAAAACAAAAGTATTGTACTTTATAAATGCACTTGAGGCCAAAGTTCAAACCAGAAATCTAAGTTTATTTCTTACAAAGAAATCAAAGAATGACTGACTTTCATAGAAAGTCATCAATGGAGAAGGTTCTACTGAATATTAGGCAGTAAATATATAAATATGTATGTAAATATATATTTAGCAGTAAATATGACTTACATTTACTATATATTCTTTAAAAATTAATGTAACTGAAAAAACTTCACACTGATGGCACAGATGGTTTTAAGGATGGACAGTCATTCGTTCAACAAATACTTATTCAGTGCCTCTTATGGGCTGGGTCCTGGAGTTACAGAGAGGGACACAGACACGATGCCTGCCCTGATGGAGCGCACAGCCTAGTGGGTGGTGTGGTCTTCAGAGGAGGAAAAGGCAGCTGATGAGTGGAAGCTGTAGACGAACCAAGTGAGAGCCGAGAGATGGGCGACTTTCGCAGGAGAGGGCTGTGAGGGAAGAGTGGTGTCAAGGAAGACTAGACTGGGGCTTAGGCAGTAGGTAGAGGGCGATTCGTTCATTCATTCATTGTTTACTCAACAAGCATTTGGTGATAGGGATGCAGTGATAAGTGAAAACAGTTATAGTGCCCACTCTTATTGGGTTTTCCTCCTAATAGGGTTTCTTCCTCACTTATCAGGTAATCACATGTATGGGATGAATAATTACACCTGAGGTAAGACTTTGAAGGAGCAGAATTTAGATCTGTGAGAGCATTTTACAAGGGGGTATTAGACGGAGGGTTCGGGGAGGGAGGAATGACGATTTGAAAGATGAATGGGTGTTAACCAGGTAAGGAGCAGCCAGACCAAGGGAACAGCATGTACAAAGGCCCTGGGGATGGAGGACTGAAAAATGGCCCGTGTGGCTGAGGCAGGGTGGAGGTGGAGGGGAGGAGGGACAGTGGAAAGGTAACCTGGGGCAAGCACACACGGGACCTGAAGGTTCTTAAGGATTTTGGCCTTTATCCTAGGAGCCAAGGGAAGCCACAGATGAGTCTGAAGCGCGAGGAGTGACATGGTCAGAACCCTGGGAAGAGCTAAGCCCATAAAGTTGTGACTTTGCAGCAGAATAGACAGAAGGTATAGGACAAGGATCAGAAAGGGGTCAGAAAAGCTAGAGAACAGGAAGGGCAGAGGGCTGCCTTGGGCAGGGTTTGTGGCTCACAGGGACACTGGAGGCAGGGATTTGAGGAGCAGATGGAGGGACAGGGAAGGGGCTCATTAACTTCAGGCTTCCATCTGGAACTGGGGGTGAAGCTGTGTGTCTCCATCTGGGTTATTTAGCAATCCTGGGACTTTAGCTGTTTTCCTATCTGTAAAAGAAGAGCTTCTATGAGGATCAAAGGGAAGATCAGCTAACAGCAGGGTGCAGTATGAATATCATGGATATTGAGAATAATGATATAGACGATATGGAGTATGGAGTGGCTGTGACATCCACCTGAAATGCCTACACTGTGTGGGAAGAAAGAGGATAGGGTTCAAGGGGCAAGGAGAGGCTTAGCAGTGGCCACACCTGATGTCTCCGTTAGGGAGGTTTTTCAGAATAACTGTGTGTGTGTGTGTAGGGGTGCGTGTAAATTGGTCTGGTTGTCAGGGGATTTGAGGTCCGAGCTCAGCACCAGTGGTCCTTGCTGGGAGGTTTGAGCAATTCGGTTCCCCAATTTATATGGTAGATTCTGATGTTTAAAGGCATGAGGCCCTGAAAAAGATCAGCCAAGCTGTTTACCAGCTATAGGCTTATAATAATATAGAAATAATAGTTGTTGCTGGGAATTAAAGGGGATGCTGCACCTAAGGTGCTTCATACAGTCCTGGAATAGTGGATGCACATTCAGTGGAAACAGTGGTCCCCAACTTCCTCATCTGTGAAGAGCTGAGATGAATCTGTCCCAGTGGTGACAATGACAAGGGTTTCCACTGGGAGTGTCAGGGTTTCCTGTGAGTGTTTCCCACGGGTGGGATCCTGGGGTCTCTGATTCACCCAGCGCCGCTTGTGCACAGGCCCCAGGTCCACAACCTGCCCCAGGCACGGCTTGCTGGAGGCCTGGAGCCGAGGTCCTTGCCATGGTTCAGGCCAGGCCTATGGCCAGGATCCTAGAAGCGCCCAGAAGCCCTTGGGTGGAGTCTGCCTCCTCCTTTTTCCTGTACACCCCCTGCCCCCCACCTCCCCTCCCCTCTTTGCTGTGAAAGCAGAAGCCTTCCCGCTGGGCCCAAGCAGCAGAGTGGCCTAAATTTAGCCTTCTGGCTTCAGCGGTGAGCCACAGGTGAAGACCAAGGGGAAAGCACAAAGGCGGCCACATTTTCAAAATACCTTTGGTCAAGACCATAAATGGCAAATCTGAGGCCCTTGGTCCACGGCACGCCCTCTGCTTGTTTTTGAGGGAAGACTGGAGAACAATCTTGTTTCCTTCTCGGCTGCTTCCCCAGTTGACCCTCCCTTGAAACCCCGCCCCCGCCCCCACTTTGCCCAGCTTGGAGCCATTCTCTCTCCCAGGAGTGCGGCCCTGGGCTACAGAGCAGGCCCCCATGGCCTGTGTTTGGTTTGGGCAGTATAATCTGGTTTGGCTCAGACAGACCAGCGTCATTATGCAGGCTCCATCCGCCTCAGTTCAGCCAGGGCTGCCGCCTTAGGAGGCCTGGTCAGACAGGCCTGGTGAGATGCTTCACGTCTATGCTATGGA
Source organism: Orcinus orca (assembly GCF_937001465.1). Classification (NCBI taxonomy): domain Eukaryota; kingdom Metazoa; phylum Chordata; class Mammalia; order Artiodactyla; family Delphinidae; genus Orcinus; species Orcinus orca. The sequence goes on from NC_064568.1 coordinate 7,722,057, forward strand.
CCAGGCATCCTCCTAACAATCTTACCTCAATCAGCCCATTTAATCTTCCTAATAACCTAAGAAGTGGGTACGATGATCACCCTCTTTTATAGATGAGGAAAGTGAAGCACAGACAGGGTAACTCTCTCAAAATCATACAGCTGGTAAGTGGCAGAGGCCACCTCCAAAGCCCACCCCTTGACGGCCACAGGACACCACCCCCATCATATAGCATCACCCTTTCTGAATCACTTACTGTGCCAGCCACTTTTATGTACATTATCTCAGTTAATCCTCAACACATCCTATGAGGCAGCTACTGCTATTACTGTTCCCTTTTTATAAAAGTGGAAACTGAGGCTCTGAGAAGTTGATCGAATCGCCCAGGGTCGGGATGGGAAGCCGTGGAATAATGAGTGCAGCTGTGCCACCAGGCTGTTAAGCTCCTGTCCCCTCGCCTGCCCACCCTCAAGTGCTTCACCCAAAGCCAGCTTCCCTGGGAGTGCTCCTGCCTGCCAGATCATCCTGGAGCCTTTGTCCCTGTGTTGGGAGGCTTGTCCTCACTGTGGTTTAACTCGTGGGCTTCATCACAGCAGCCAGCAAGTGCAACAGAGAGAGCAGGGGCTGCTCAGGATTGAAATTGTAGGCAGCAAGCTCCATGGGCAGACCTTGCTCCCAGAGCCCCAAATATTAGGATTGAAATAGTCCATGTGCTCCTCAGGAGTAGGGATTCTTTGCAGTCATTGGAGGGGGCGGGGTGGGGTGGGGTTAAGGGAGCATCTTAATACTCCATTCTTTATTTTTGCTTCATCTATTGTGTACACTAAGGTATTTATTTATTTAATTGTGGCAAAATATACATAACAAAATTCACCACTTTAATCGTTTTCAAGCATACAGGTCAGTGGCATTGAGTATATTCATATTATTGTGCAGCCATCGTCACCATCCATCTTTAGAACCTTTTTGTCTCCCCAAACTGAAACTCTGTATCCTTTAAATACTAACTCCTCACTCCCCCTACCCCCACCCCCACCCCTGCAAACATCATTCTACTTTGTGCCTCTAGGGACCTCATATAAGTGGAATCATACAATATTTGTTTGGCTTATTTCACTTAGTATAATGTTTTTGATGTTCATCCATGTTATATGTCAGAATTTCCTTCCCTTTTAAGGCTGAATAATATTCCATTGTATGTATAGAGCACATTTTGTTTATTCCTTCATCCAGCCATAGACATTTGTATTGCTTCCCCCTTTTGGCTATTGCAAATAACACTGCTATGATATATTGAGGTTTTATGGGAAAGTTTGCTTGAAAGAAAATCCAGTTGCTAAAAGAAATTTGGAAACCACCACAATGGACCAAAGTTGGGGGAGATGGAGACCCAGTAAGCATGAGTAAGTTACCTGTACGTAATGGGCAGAGCCAAAACTATAGCCTTCAGACTCTGAGTCCAGCACTTTCTCTCCCTCTGATTGCTGGCTCTGATATTTAGAAGGAGGAAGGAAGGAGAATGCGGCTCTGTCCTGGGGGCAACTGCTCTGTGTCCATAAACCTCCTGGAGCTGCAGAGAGGACTGGATTCAATATTTATTGAGTGCCCACGGGAGCCAGTCCAACGTGGAGATAGAGTTTGTGTCTCTTTCTGCGTCTCACTGCTTGTGTGACCTTGGGTCCTCTTCTTGCTTCTCAGAGCCTAGGGTCATTGTGAAGATCAGATGAGATGAGATGTGTCCAGTGAATCTGGGGCAGCGTCTGGCACACAGTGCCCAGAGAGCAGGAGCTGCCACTCTACGAGGCACTGCTGGGGATAAAGAGATAAACAAGACAGGCTCTGGCCCTTGGGAGTTCTTCTCAGTGCATCATATCAAGAGGCACATGATGTTGATTTGTCCCATTATTGGTGATATTGACATTTATCAGTTGATTAAGATGGTGTCTGCCAGGTTTCTCCATTGCAAAGTTGATTAACAAGTGTTTTGTACTCATTAATAAATTTCTATTTAATAAGTATTTTGTGGGAACTACTTTGAGACAGTGTACAGATTCTATTCCTCATCAAACTTTGACCCTGCAGTTTTAGCATCATGTTTTGCCAAATGATGATTCTATAATTCCTTCTACATTTATTATTTGCAATTCTACTACAAGGTAGAGGCTTTACACCTTTATTTATTTGTTTGTCCATTCATTCATTTGTATCAGCACAAACTCATGAATTTCTATTTTATTCAATGGGCTATAATCCACAACAGTCATTATTTATTTTGATGCTCAAATTGTTTTTCTGTAAATTTAAAAATATCTGGTAGGCTTGGCGAATAATACATAAACTACTGTGATTTTGTAACGTAAAATTATAATAATATTGAGCCCTTTCCATGTGCCAGGCACTGTTCTAAGTTTCTTTATTAACTCTTTATATATATAAATTCTTCACATATGTAATAGTTATTTATTGCTGTGAAACAAGTTATCCCAAAACATAGCAGTTTAGAAACAACAAACATTTTCTGGCTCACACAGCTTCTGTGGATCAGGAATCAGGAGTGTTTGCTGGGTGGTTCTGGCTCAGGCTCTCTCAAGAGCTTGCAGTGGAGATCCCAGGGCTGCAGTCATCTAAGGGCTTAACTGGGGCTAGAGGATTCACTTTGAAGATATGCAACTCACCTGGCTGTTGGCTGGAGGCCTCAGTTCCTCTCCGCAGGGACTCCTCCACAGGGCTGTTGGAGTGTCCTCACAACGTGGCAGCTGGCTTCCACAGAGAGTGATCCCACAGGGAGAGTAAGGAGGAAACCACAGCGCCTTGTATGACCTCGTCTTAGAAGTCATACACCATCACTTCTGCCACAGTCCATTCATTAGAAGCGAGTCACTGACTACATCCCACACTTAAGGGGAGATGAAGGATGTTCCTAGGCCCTTTTGAAGAGAGCGGGTCAAAGGATTTGTGATCGTATTGAAAAGCCACCACAAAATACATAAACTCCTGTGAATTCTTTCATCCATACTATATAACCCTAAAAGGTAGGCATTACTCTCTGACCAGTTAAGTGCCTTGGCCTAGGTCACACAAGCAGACAGTGGTAAAGCTGGGATTTGAACCCAGGCAGCCTGGCTCCAGGGCCCACATTCTCAGCCACTACCTGATTTGGCAGGGCCTTGAGGCAAGGAAATGGAGAATTCCTCAAGGTATTTGAGGGGAAAGAGACATGATCCATCCACCCTAGCCGTGGAAGGCAGCATGCAGCAAGGTACAGGGTGATGGGTAGCCCCACTGCCTTCTCCAGTAGGGCTTGCCCGCAGATCCCCTTTCTAGCTCTGTACCTAGGAGGCCTATCTTCCCACCTGTTGCTTTCCATTTGCTTATTTTGCAGGTAGACAGTTAGAGAAAAGCAGCGTAAATCATAATTTTTTAAAACGGGCAGAATGGTGGTGCTGGCCTCTCTGGCGTGGCAAAGCGTTAGGGGAAGGCTTGGGGGTGGAGCACCTTTAAAAATGGGACAATATGAGACATGGTCTTTACCCTCAGGAGCACAGAGTCCATTTGGAAGACAAGAACATAAACATGAAGTTATTTAAAACCTGGGTTACATGTAATTACCTTTTAAATGGTAGGGCCAAGGCTTGTGTCTTGGTTGCCCTTATATTCCACCACAGTGCCTAGTAGGGCGCCTGGCTTTGCTTATTGATTGCTAAGTGAATGAATGTTGCTATCCTACCATGGCATGGGTGGCAGAGACAAGAAGGAGGTGGCTGGTGAGGTGAGGCAAGCCGGCCAGGGGAAGTGCCTATCGTGAAGTGTCTGGCCTCGGAAGGCAGCATTAGGTAGGGGAACTAGCAGAGGTTAACAGCCAAGCAGGTGTCATCAGGGATCTACAAAGACTGACAAGCATCGAGAGATGGGCTGAGAACTCAAGGACAGGCAGATACCGGAGGCCAGGAGGGGTCTGGCAAAGGGAATCTGGGCGGCAGGTATGAGAACCTAGAATCTACGTGGGCAGGCAAAGAGAGTTATAGCTCCAGCACCAGAGCATGGAATATGACTGGACGCTGAGGCAGACACACTTTACCCTTTGGTGCCTTTTGACCTCATTTGGGCCTGAACTGGTGTCTGAGGGGCTCACTCTTAGGAATGTGAACAGGAAGGGACTGGAGTGAATTTAGGGTGCCAAGGGGCTAGGGTTTCACTTGGGCAAGCCCCCTTCAGTGTCTCCTGCAGGTTTCTTTATTTCTTTTTTTTTTTTTTTTTAATATTTATGTATTTATGTATTTGGTTGCACCGGGCGGGTCTTAGTTGCAGCAGGCCGGGTCCTTAGTTGTAGCATGTGGGCTCTTAGTTGCGGCATGCATGTGGCACCTAGTTCCCTAAACAGGGATCGAACCCTGGCGTCCTGCAGCGGGAGCTTGGAGTCTTATCCACTGCGCCACCAGGGAAGTCCGTCGCCTGCAGGTTTCTAAGGCTTTCACTTGCCCAAATTGTGGTTTATGGTGCAGACTGGAGTGAGGGTGAACCTGCTCTCCAGGGGTTTTTAGTGTTGAATTCCTTAGGAGACACCCAGTCCTACACTGCGGATGAGACCCAGGGAACCCTACTGCCATGGAAGCCTGTCTGCAATTCTTGACTTTTCTTTCTGTGCAAAAAGAGGGAATAGCTTCTTAAATTTCCCTACAGAGAAGATTTAAGTTTGTGATTTGAGCCCCAGCTTTGCCACTTCTTTCTTGTGGGACTTTCGGCAGGTGATATGGGATAATTCCTCATCTGGGACATGGGGGTAATTAATACCCACCTCCCTGGGTTTTGGGGAGAATCAATTCAATCAGACACGTGAATATAATTGTTCAAACAGCAAGTGCTGTGTGAACCTAAGGGAATATTACTGTGAAACAAACTCCAGCCAGTGAGAGCTGAAAGATCTTAATATTGTCACTGGGCCCCTCTTTACATAGGGACCCGGATGTCCCAAGGGAGCTACAGACTTGATGTACTGCTCTTGGCTCATGGAGCAAAAACTCAAGATGATCCTGGTTGATAAAACCTCCGATTTGACTAGAATCCCTCCCCACCCCCTACTCTTTGTAAAGGACTGATGTTTTCTGTGAGAGTGCCCTACGGAACGCTCCCAGGTTTGAGCGGACAGGAGACTCAGATAGAATCCTGGCTGGGCCGCATGGTTTCACCCCAGCTAGGAAGGGGCTTTGTTCTCGCATCGCCTTGGCGGGTCCAGCCAGGCTCGCTCCTTCTAGGTAATACCTGAAAGAGTTATTTTAGCTGGACTTTCAGAGATTAGGACTTTCACATAAGTATTAGGTGAAAATAACAATGGCTCTTATTCATTAAATGGTATGCGAGCAACTTCTGAGTATGAGTTTCCCCTTGAAGAATCTTCCCTTGAGCCTAAAAATGCTCCTCTGGATTACTTCCTGTGTTAGTTTCCAAGAAACAGGAAGTTGTCCCTCCTGCCTATAGTAGTTTGTGTTTTAATTGTTTGGTGTCTATATATATGTGTGGGTTAGAGATGTATAAGTTGTCCTCAACCCTTTGGTTTAGATTTCATTTTCTTCTTTGGGTCCTCTTACTTCAGTTCCTGGTGTCCCCCAGTGTAAACTAGAGAAGGCCGGTCATGTAATGGCCAAGAATGGGAGCTCTGGGGACATTTTGGGTACATCTCAAGCTTCCCTTTCCCCTTTCATATATAAGGAGTGCAGCAGCATCTGCCTCACAGGGTTGTTTTGAGGCTGAAAGTTGCTAATATGTGTAAATTTACTTAGATAGTACCTAGTGCATAGTGAACACTCAATAAATGTCAGGGTTTTTTTTTCAAGTAGCACATATGGTATTCGTTACCCTCAAGAAAAATATGTGCCCCAGAAATATAAACAGGTTGAAAAGTTCAGATAAATCTGTGGATCCATGCTTGGAATATTAAAGAAAATAGGGTACTTGGGGGTACAGAGTACAGTCTTAATAAGTATTTTTCTTTATTTCGAAATGAAGGGTACAGGGGATGCCCCTTTGAGGTACTAGGCCCTGCTCTGTTTGCCTGGCTGCATCTTGTCTGTTGAAATACGTACCTGGGCTTTTTTCTGCTGCCCTCACTTTTCCAGATCTAGGGGAAGTCCCTTGGGAAATACGTTAATAGATCTTGCTCCTCTGGCCAGTATAGTTCTTTCCCACTCCTGGGCTGGAGCCTCAATGCTTTAGTGATAAGACCAAGTGGCAACTTCCCCTGGAATACATGTTGGAGAGGAAATGGGGAATTCAAAGTGCCCGATGAGAGGCAGGGTTCCAGAGCCAGGTTTATTGCTTGAAATCTGGAGCTGAAGTGGGTTTCCCTCACTTGGAAAAGAAGATTGGAAAAAAGCTCCTCTTGACTGCTGCCTACGGCTATGACAAATAGAAAGTGAGATGCTAATATATCCTTGCAGACAGTACCCAGCAAGTCAAGTCCCCCAGCACTCAGCGGTAAGCTTGAGCGTTCCCAGTATCACCATGGGATTTAAGCCCTGAGCTGCCACTGGGGTGTGGTCTGCACGGGGGACTCTAGTGGTCCAGGAAAAGCCTAGTGCAAAATGCCAGATAGATAGATATATAGGTAGAGAATGCAACAGGCACAAAACAAACCTCCCACTCAAGATAAGCCTACGGTTCCAGATTCCAAAACACGTGGGAGGAAAACTATTGCTAAGAAAAAAAGAGAAAGAAAGAAAGGAATATAGCCAGCACAATCAACAATAGGGAAATGAATTCACTTCAGACTACAAGAAATAAGAGTGAAAGCTAATGATGTCTTCAAACTATGTGTGAGGAGGATCCTCAAAGGGCTGAAGAAAGGAATATCATCTATAAAAAAGAATAAGAATAAATGAAATAAATGTAAGCAGAAACTAAACAAGAACACAGAATATAAAAAGAACCAATTAGAAATCAGGAAATATATAGTTTTGAATCTCTTAATAAAACCTCAATAGAGGGGATAGACTCAATACTGGACATAAGTGAAGAAAGGGTTGGTGAATTAGAAGTCGGTACTGAGGAGTTCATCAGGGACTCAACCCAGGATGAGAAATTAAAAATATGAAAGAGCAGTTAAGAGACACAGAGAATAGATCAAAAGACTCTAATATATGTCAGAGTTTCAGAAGAAGAGAATAGAGGAGATGAATGAGAGGCAATATTTGATTAGACAGTGAATGCACATTTTCTCATAACCAAAGAAAGATGTGAGTTCTAGGGTTGAAAAAAGCAACCATAAGTGACAGATAAAAATAAATTCACATCTAGACATGTTGTAGCGCAACTTCAGAACCGTAAGAACACAGACAAACTCTTAAAAGCTCCACGGAGAAAAGGCAAATTACCTGCAAAGGAGTAACAACTAGCCTGACAGCAGACTTCTCATCAGCAACAGCAGCTGCCAGAGGACAGTGAGGGAGCACCTTGAAAAGCTGAGCAAGTACGACTGTCAGCCCAGAAGCCTCCGCTCAGCTAAACCAGCACTCGAGAGTGAGGATGATAGGCATTTTCAGATATACAAAAAGAAGAAAGTTCAGTACACACTGATGCTTGCTGAAAGAAATACTAAAAGATGAACCTTATCAAGAAGAAAAGTGAGATGAAATATTGAGATTAAAAAATGGCATGCAGAAAAAACCCTGAGCCTAGAAATTGGTGAAATAGTTTGATTGCAGATGTATGTAACCATTGACTATGTTTTTAAAAAGCACAAAACCAAAACTTTTGTGCAAAAAAAAAGTACAGAGGGGGCAGTTTCTACTCCCTTTCATCTGATTGTTGCCATGTAGGAAATAAGCCCAGTGTTTCCAGATCGCTGGTCTTTCAAGGCAAACCACAAAGCCAGAACTTTTATGTGAAATCTCCTGAGTTTTAAGGGTTCGCAACAAGTTCAGTGATTTTTAAGACACCAAGCTCTTCAACACTTTGAAGAGTCAAGAAAACTACAGCCATATATAGTATATAACACTGTACAGCCATTCAGCCTGCAGTTGGTGACCTCGGGCACAGGCAATGTTTAAATGTCCCTTTGGCTCTCTGGTCTCTATCACATGAGCAGAGATGCCTTCTCCGGGGGCTGGTACTTGGACTGGGAATTGAAGGATGGATGGGATTTAATTAAGTGGAGAGGAGCAGGAAGGGCACTTGAGACCTTGAGGTGGGAGTGCATCTGTAGTGGCTCAAGAAATAATTTGGTGGGGGTGGGGTTTGAGAGGAGGAGGTTGGTTGGGGCCAGAGATGTTTAAATATTGTCCTGAATCCTTGTGTCCTCCTTAAGATCTGGAAGCTGGTCTATTTTGAGTCACATAGTTTAGTGTCTTACATCATTCCCCAGGGACGGCCGTGGTGAGTAAATGAGCACTACTTGGTGATGAGGGTGAGAACGCCAATGAAAAAGGCAAGAAGGAGAAATCCAGGCACATCTGGGAGATTATGTGGTGTGATGGGATGCTTCCCAAGGAGCTACGTAATGTGTCAGCTGGTCCTTTAATTAGAAACAGTGATCTGGAAAGCATGGCTGCAGTGTGGTAATTCACGTGGATTTCTCAGTAGCTTGAGTCTCTGGCTCTGAGCTTTTCTAAATGGCAGTGTTGCAACGCTCTGAACCAGTTGGTTTCTTTGAAATAAAACCAGGTAAACAAATAGAGGGGACGTGGGTGGGAGTGGTGGAGGGAAGCTGGATCATGAGTCAGGAGACCCCACTTCTAGTCTGGTTCTTGCCCTCAGCTCCTTCAGAGACAGAGCCTGTCTTACAGGGGTTTAGATCCCAAAGTCAGCATGTTGGGTCATGTCAGTCCCTGAAATTGCCCTTAAAATAGAATGTACATGGTTTAGTGTGTGTAACACTATATAGTAAGGTGTGTATATGTATAATGTATAAAGTGCCATGAGTAGAGTCGATATAACGATCATTTATTATGGAGAAAATTACATTATTTAAACTATCTTTTTATCACTCTCTTTTTTGCCACGTGTATTTTGACTTTGTATTAGTTAAATGCTCATATATTACAACTGGACTGTATAAACTTGAGCATAAAAAAATCATTGCTTTGGGCCTCAGTAAAATAAAATGAGTGGCCCAGATAATTTACAGGCCCCCGTTCAGCTCAAAATCATTGACTCTTTTTTTTTTTGACATTGTAATTGAGTGTCCTTGATGCAGGCGGCAGGGTCGAATGTGGTTAAGGACACAGGTTCTGTGTCTGGCAGGCTGTGTTCTCATTTTGACTTTATTCCTGCTTAATTGGGTGGCTCTGGGAAAGTATGCCTCAGGTTTGTTCTTTTAAAATCTGTAAAATAGGGATAATAGTATCTGCCTCATAGGGATGCTGCGAAGCTTAAATGATCCTTGTATATGCTTAGAGTAATGCCTGGCATAGTATTTGCTCAATAAATACCTCTTCTTCTTCTTCTTGCTATTATTTGCAAAACACCATGGTAAGTGCTCTTAGGAATACAAAAACTGGTACCCTCAGTCTAATCAAGATTTACTCGTGGGGCTTCCCTGGTGGCGCAGTGGTTAAGAATCCGCCTGCCAGCGCAGGGGACACAGGTTCGAGCCCTGGTCCGGGAAGATCCCACATGCCACAGAGCAACTAAGCCTGTGCACCACAACTACTGAGCCTGCGCTCTAGAGCCCGTGAGCCACAACTACTGAAGCCCGCGTGCCTTGAGCCCATGCCTTGCAACAAGAGAAGCCGTCGCAATGAGAAATCTGCGCACCACAATGAAGAGTAGCCCCCGCTCGCTGCAAGTAGAGAAAGCCCGCGCGCAGCAACGAAGACCCAACACAGCCAAAAAAAAAAAAAAAAAAAAAAAAAATCTATATAAAAAAAAAGATTTACTTGTGCTGGCTAGTATACAAAGAGTTTATTATAAGGATATAATAGGCAATATTAGGGCTGTTGAGAGTGGGGTTCCCTGGGAAACAGGTGCTGAGATGGAGATTAGCATGCAGGGCATTTATTGGGGTGTCTGATTGGCATCAACCCTTCTGAAGGTGATTGGCCAGAGGGAGGAGTTGAGCTCTGATGCAGTCCCAGTGAAGGCCTCAGCCCATTCTATGTGACATTCTGGAACTTGGAGAGGCCCTTCAGACTTGTCCCAGGTTGGAGCAAGGGGCCCAGGCCTTTACATGGGATGTTGATCAGTCATGGACGTGGGTTGCTGCTGGAAGGAGCGTGACCATGGGTGAGGCAGCGTTCTTCAGTCTCCAGAGGGGCTGGCAGCCACGGGTAGTCTTCCGGAAGCATTCCCAGCAGCTGGGAGGATGCAGCCTTCCTTCCTGAAGGAGAATCTGGTGGCTGATTCTGTGTCCCCCACAGTGCCCAGGGGCAGAGAGCAGAGTTAAGCCAGTACTTCCAAGGTTGGAGCTGGGAGGTTAGGAATGGAGGCCACTCTGCTCATTTCTCAGGGGTCGTGTGTCTCTGCTTCTCTCTGCCCCTTTCTCCTGCCTCTCTCTGACCACAGGCTTTCTCACCTACTCACTTTGCTCACGGCCCACGATGGCCACCGGCCCAGAGCCTGCATGGCTTTAAGGCTCCTGTTCCCATCACAACTGCCCTCAATCCTTGTGTCCTAGTTCAAATGTCTGAGAGAGACTAGCTGGTTCGAGCAGCCTGTGAGTGGACACCCTCTCCCCACACCCAGCTTGGATCACTGTCCACTCCTATCCCAGTCACTGGAGTGCGGTCTGGCATGTTGTACCTCTCCTTTCCAGGGGTCGTGGCCAGGTCAGCCACCGTCAAACATGTCTATGGGACACTTAGGAGCTCTTCTGATGTGCAGGCAGTATTCAAGGTACAGGGGATGCTGCAGAAAATCTAACCGACAACAGTTCCTCATGGAGGGCACGTTCTATTGCGGGGAGACTGACTGTGAAGAAATAAATAAGATCCGACCCAGGCAAGGCTTGGGACCTAGAACAGCATTTCCCTGGGGCACAGGCAATGATGTGGGAGGAGCAGGACGAGCTCCTGGTTTGTTCTTCTCTTCTCTCCCTTGCGGCTTCAGTCATTTCTTTCTGACTGGCTCCCCGTTGCTTCCATCTCCTCATTTCCAAACCTGGCCTGTCTTTCAGTAGCAGCAGCAGCAGCAGCAGTACCTTTGCTCTCCCCTGAGCTCCTTGCCGGCCACCCCTCTGGCAGTCCAACCCCACTATGTCTGACAGCCTCAGCCCACAAACCGGCAGCCCTCCAGTCTTCCCTACTGCAGTGGAGTTCACAGTCATCCTCACAGACGGAAACCTTGGGATGACCCTCGGCTCTGCTCTTTCCATCCAGCCAGTTGTCCAGTCATTTGGAGTCTGTTTCTCACATCTGTCTTCTCTTCTCCAGCCGGTTCTGGCGGGATCTTCTTAATTGCTCTTCTTGGCTTCAGTCTCTCCTTCCCAACCCATTAGTTGGTCAGATGAATATTCCCGAAATGCACCCCTGATGTCACATTCTTTGACTCAATTACCTTCTGGATAAAGTTCAACCTCCATCTCTTGGTATCTCAGAACCTCCTTCATTGGGCTCCAGCTTGCCTGTCCAGCTGACCTTCTACTTTTTCCCTATTGTTGATGGCTGTGCTCCAAGCACCCAGAATGAGTGCCCAGGTTGGTTCCAGCCTTCCCTACCTCCGCACTTTTGGATGTTTCCTTCCCCCTCTAGACCTTTTCCTCATTCTCCTCAATCTTTGACTCATCTTTCTTTCTAGAAGCCCTGCCTGATTCACTCAGCCAGTAATGGCCCATCTTGCCCTCTTCCAAACTCTTCAAATTCCATCTGAATCTCACTGCCACCCCTTCCCATTTGATAACTGTATTGCAGGCTGTTCCACACATATTTGATCTCCCCTACGTAATGGCTGAGCCAAAGGGTGACTTCAACCTCTTCTCCCCAAGGCACCCCACATAAATACATAATCTAAGTAAAAATTCACTCTCCTTATTCTCAACCAGCTTCAAAGCTATTTCCCAAGTGTCCGCATCCAGCAGATTGCTGCCTCTAGGCTCTGTCTATACAGAAAGTCTGGTGTTGACCCAGTTTTTTCTGGACTGGAGGTCTTTGCAGACAGGATTGAGGGCCAGTCATCTTCAGTCCTCCTCGGGGCTGGCACAGTGTGTCCACTTAGGGCGGACTTGGCTGAAAGAATGAATGGATGGATGAATGAATGCCACAACATACAGCCTCCCCTGGCATTTTTTTCCCCATTTTTCTCCATAGAGATGAGCATACTTCTGTCTCCCTCTGATTGGCTGCTTTAGAGGAGTGTTCTAGATTCCATCGGTAAACTTTCATTTCCTCACTCTGTCCCGTGCGAGAACCAGCAAAGAACCTACAGGCAGGTAGCAAATGTCCCTTACAGTAAAAATGCAAGAACTTCTGCTGCTGCCCTTAGAAGGCTGTCCTCAGGCCCTGCTCCCTGAGTGTGCAATGGAACTGCTCTGTGGCCTCTGCGTTTGTTTCTCTATCTGTGCGTGGCCTTGAACATAAATACGGAAAAAGTGTCTGGGATGATGGCTGGGTCCCTCTGATGCTGGTCCCTCTGGAGTCCCCTTTCCTCCCCCACCTTCTTACTTCCAGGCTTCAGTGCCAGATATCTCATCAGGCCTCTGCCAGGCTGAGTCTTCACTGGGAACCTGCTCCCTGACACCTCTCCTAGCCCCACGGCTCCTCTCCAGCCCTTAGATTTCTGCTGAGATGTCACTCCTTCCAGGAACCCCTCCCTAGCCTCCCTGCCCACCCTCCTCTCCGTGAATTGTAATTGCTTATCAGTCCTCCTCCCTGGTCTGTGCACTCCACAAAGGCAGGGCAGGGTCTGCCTTGCTCACCACTGTGTCCCCAGTGCCGAGCACGGTGCCGGGCATGTAGTAGGCACTCAGCAAATACACGCTGAGTGAATCGATGGAGGCATAGGAGGATGGGTGGATGGAACAGGCGCTGTGTACCTGTTAGCTACTGCCATAGAATCGTGCACGACAACCACCTACACAGCTTAGTGGCATGGGTCACAAGGTTCATTGCTCGTGTGTCTGGAGGTCAGCTAGGCAGCTCTGTTGATCTTGGCTGGGTTCACTCACATGTATGAGGTTAGCTGTTTTGGGCCAGGGTGACTGGGGCAACCAGGGCAACCAGGGCAACGCAGCTCCATTCCCGTGTCTCCTGTCCTCCCACAGGCTAGTCTGGGCTTGTGCTCCTGGCAATGGCAGGGGTGTAAGAGCAGGTGGGCACAGGCGATGAAGTGGGGAGGAGCGGCACAGACTCCTGGTTTGTTGTTACACGCAAGGCCTCTGGGGCCCAGGTATACCACATTCTCTCAGCCAAAGCAAGTCATAGGCCAGCCCAGATCCAAGGGGTGGGGAAACAGATTCTACCTCTTTAGTGAGAGAGGAACTATAGAGTCACGTGGCAAAGATAGTGAGTACAGGGAGGAGCTGAAGAAGTTTGGGGCATCTAATGAAACCTGGCACGCTGGGCATCACAAATCCTGGGTCATAGTTCACCCCTAGCTGGGGCCTCAGGGAGCTCACATGTGTCTGGCGGGCCTAGGGCTTCTGTTTCCTCACCTGGAAAATGGGAATGATGGTATCCGCCCTGCCCGCCTATAATTACAAGGAGTTCATTCATTCATTCTTTCTTCGGCCCACGCTCAGAGTTTGGGAAGTGGTTTCTGATCTGAACAGTACTGTGCAGCAGGATCGCTCTCCCATGGGCACTTGCCCAACAGAACTGGGGAGGAAGTGGGACAGTGGAGAGGTGATGGCGAGACCAGGAACCTGCTGCCAGCCCCACGTCCTAGGTTTCCCACATCTCAAGTTCTCCACTGTGAACTGGAGGCCATGTGGGGTCTAATAAATGATGGATGCAGATGGGTTTTGAAAAGCATCAAGCATTATGTGGTTGTAAGGTACTGTTAGACACAGGCCACTTTGCCGAAGTAGCTATTTCACGAGTCTGGCTTTACCCCATGGCACTTCCTCTGTGTCCCCAGGAGACGAGATGGTCAGGAGCGAATTGTTCTGTAAAGATGTTTTCATAGCCCAATAAAAATGACAAGCGACACTTGCTAGGTATCCTTTTTCTGCATGAACACCATGCAGCTCTGCCTGCAGAATTGCTGGTGACCGTACCCCAGGTTCCCCAGCCTGCCGACCGCCCAGGGTAGAGAAATGCTAGAGTTCGTGCTTTTCCCTGGGCGTTTTCTTTTTTCAGTCCTATGTGGTCATCCCCTCAAATAAAAGTCCATGTTTCTGGAGGAGAAGCAGGCCTCTCCTTCATCTCTCCCCCCACCCTCCCTTGAGTTTATGGTTCTTGGTGATTAGCCACATCTCTGAAATGCTAATGGGAGGTACACTTGGGCACTTGAGCTAAACTGGATCCGTGGGCATTTCTCCCACTGGCTTGGGAGGAAAAGCCCCATCAAAACAACAGCCCCTCTCTAGTTCTGGAGACAGCCCCGGGGGTGGGAGGTGGGGCTTGGGGCCTTTCATTCCTGAACTTGGAAAGGGGGCTTTTGAAAGATGGGCCTTGCAGAGTGGGACAGGGAGGCCAGAGAATGGTAATGAATTCGCAGGGTCTGGGTGCCCATCTGAGCCCATGCCGACTCCGGCTTGCACCCTGGCATCTGTTTTTGTGGTTTCAGTGCAGGCTGCATTCCTTTCTGAGGCTTCACATCTCTCCAGAGGCCGTCGCTCTGGCTGGCTGCATGGAAACACCTGGCTCAGAGCACGTCCAAGTCCCACAGAAGTGCAAAAGGAAGCGTTTGAACACTTCTTGCTGACAGCACGGTGTTATTTTTCTCTTCCCTCTCTCATGAATCATTGTGCCTGGAATCTTTCCTGGAGGGGTTCATCTGGCTCATGGTTCTGTCCCCGGAATCGGGGACCCTGGTGCTCTGGTGAGTGGGAAGCCGAGGCGCTGAGACTTGGGGGACGAGCCTTCCTGGGCTCACATGTCCTGGGCTTAGGTTCTGGCTGCAGCACATGGCGGCCCAGTGGCCTTGGGAGCTTGCCAAATGAGCCTCAGTTTGCTCATTCACAAGCTCCTCCAGGTGCGTGGTCACACTAAGGGAGATCAGGTATGTGAACCTGCCTCGAGCAGATGGGTTTTGAATCTGATTTGAGATTGATCAACCTTGGATCCCTTACCTCGCTTCTCTGGTGGCTGCCATGATCCCATGTTCATGTTCTCTATGGAAGGGGAAATCCGGGCAGGGGCCCGGCAGTGCCACATGTCCAAAGGGTATCTCACATGTGCCGTGAACAAGTGTACTCGTGTTATAGTTGACATCTGCTTCCTGCCAGGAACCTAGAGTGAAGCATCACCCCCTTGCCCCAGCTACGGTGCCCTTGTGGGATTACCACTTCCGTTCCAGGGCCTGGGCCTGGTGCTCTCTGAGCTGCATCCCCTTAGGTGCCTCTGTGATCCTGCTGGTCTGTGTTGCCCCAGAGCCATCTCTGCTCTAAGCCAAAGGGTGGAAGAAGCCCTTTTCTCCTACTCTGCTAAGCTTTATCATGAAATCTCATGGTGTCTCCCATGGGACATCTGAATTGGGCCTTGAGGTATGACTAGGAGTTCACAAAATGAAGGGTAAATGTAATACCCATATTTTACCTAGAAGCTACCTCTTCTCCCAGACTGTCTTCCTTTTCACGGGTTTATGAACTCAGTTACACACATAGATGCTGGGGTTGTCTGCCTGACACCTCTGATCTCAGTTTGGGCTCCGAACTGCCTGCATGTGGCAGTGGCAGCACATCACATCACGGCCTTCATCACCACCAGCCAAGGTGGAGAGAACTCTGAGCCGGACGCTGTAAAGGAAAGGCTGCATGTGGAGGCTACTGCGAGAAACTCAGCATTTGAAAGTGGTCCGGTGGCACTGCATGCCTGGGGCTCTTGTAAAAGTTAAGGAAGCAGGATTTGTCAGTCATCACATGAAATACCTACTTTGTGGAAGGAACTTAATCTCTCAGCTGAGCCTCCCCATCCCTGACTGTAGGATCACAGTAGCCTCCTGAGCGGTCTCCTTTTCTCCCATCTCCTCTCACCTGTCTCCCATGCTGCCACCACGTTTTTCCATCAGATTGACTGTGGGGTAAAGTTTGAGTCCCCGAATGTGGCCTTCAAGGTCATCCACAGTCTGGCTCCAAAGAACCCTTCCCACCTGAGCTTCTGCATCCTGCCAAACTCCTTAACTTGTGGGCTCAGCAAGCCCTTTGCCAGTCCCTGAACACACCATGCACTTCCAGACCTTGGGGCCTCGTCCACTGACTTACTCCTGCTGCCTTCTCTGCTGTTGCCTCAGCTGGTGAACACCATCCACCCTCCAAGGCCAGGCCCAGATGCCAAGTGAAGCCTCTGATCGCTTTGGCCATTACTGTCTTCCCTGCAGAGTCCCTGCTTCCTCCTTAGTGGGCTCCTAGGCTCTTTTGTGCATACCTCCATCCCAGCTCATGGTTGTAGTTTTTGTATTTGTTGGTCTCTGCTGAATTTCTCAAGAGCAGGTCCTGTGTCATCTCCATTGTTGTATCCTCCTGTCCTTGCACAGGGCCTGGTAGGTGCTAACCAATCTTGACTGAACGTGTAAATGAATGATTGAATGTAGTAATAGAAAGTTAGATATGAATTGGGTCATCCACATCTTAGGAGGAAGGGAGGATTTTGAGTATTTGAGTAAAACATAAAGTTTATATAAAACGGAGAGAAAAGAAAGTATCCAAGAGGTTTCCAGGTCTAGGTAGAAACAAGAAACTTTTTATCTCCCTTCTGAGCATTCTGAAAAGACTTGCTAGAGTTGAAGATAAAGCAATTAACTTAGAGAAGAAAGAAAGGAAGAATACATGGGCCTGAATAAGAATGCATTTTCAGATTTAAACATGGATAGTGCATATGTAACATTTATTGGATACTCAGGCCAAGCACTTTACATGCATAATCTCATTTAATGATCTTAGCGACACCATAAAGGAGTTATTACATTTCTCCAAACCTGTCGACAAATAGGAGTTAGGATAAGAGAAAAGCAGAGAGAAGAAGAAAAGGTCATTGCAGGCAGAAGAATAGCAAGTACGAAGGTTCTGAGGCAGGAAGGAACTTGGTATGTTCAAGCAGCAGAGAGAAGGCTTGGGGGGCTGGAAGATAGTGAGCAAGGGACAGAGGGAACCAGGTGAGGCCGTGCGGGGGTGGAGAGAACACATCATAGAGAGTCTTGTAGGCCCCATTAGGGGTTGGTCTGTTATCCTAAAAGGGATGATAATCCATTGAAGGATTTTAGGCTGGAGGTGAAGAATGGGGAGGAGAGAGACTTGCTGGTGGTGACATGAATGAGAGTTCTACTTTCCAAAGAAGAACTGATTTAAAAACATTGGAAAGGGGACAAATGTGATGTGGGCACTGGTTTAGGAGGCTGCTGTGGTTGTCTAGGTCGGAGATGATGGCGGCTTTCACTAGGGTTGTGGTGGAGATGGAGAGAAATGGATGAATTTAGAAGTCTTGGGGCACTAGAATGGATTGGGATGGAGGCTTGGGTGTATGGGAGAGGTAAGGTGATGGCCAGTTTCTAACTCGAGCAAGTAGGGGAATCAAAGTGCCATTTCCTTAACCTAGGGGATATGTGGTGAGATAGGTTTCAGGGTGGGAATGAGGGGCATCTCATGGCAAAGGGGTCTGGGGAACTCCCTGGGAGGAAATGCTGGCTTTGACGATCACTAAGGTCCCTAGAATTTCAGAAAGTAGGACTCAGGCCAGACCACCGCCCTCCCTATCAGGTGCTTGTAGATCCGTTATGTCCCTTCTTATGGGACGTGGTGGACCCAGAGCCTTGTAAAGACTGTGGTTTTGCCCAGCACTCCTCAACCTCTCAAAGACAGACGCTGTAAAGGAATCAGCACCACTGGCATTTGTGTTTCTGCTATATAGGAAATATATTTCATGTATTTCCTACCATGAAGTACGTTCAGGATCCAAAAGGTTTGGTCCTGGAAACTGGAACGCAATATTAGATGGCATTTTATCTGTTCAGTTCCCCCATAAGCTGACCCACAGCAGCTGCCCTCACTCAGGAGGGAGAATGTAAGAGTTGAACAGGAGGAAACAGGCAGTGCTTCGAAAGTTAGAATCTGCTATTGTTGTGTTCTTGCCAGCAATTCACCTCAGTGTTGGGAGAAATTACTAGAGGCCAAGGGAAGAGGAAGGGGAAGGCCGAGGGGCTGGAGTTCATCTGCACGCGATGGGTGCGGGAGGTGGGCACCTTGGCTGGGAGGTGACTCCTGTGGAACTATAGAGCACGTAACCTGAATTATGCCCAAACGGGGCACAGAGGGGTGTTAGACTAAGAAATTGTCCACTTGGTTAACATCCGATAAGCTCTTAACGCTGAAATAGACCTTAATCCAACAACCCGGATTTGTATGGAATTTGAAGCCCAGAGCTTGGTCCGTAGTAGGACCACAAAAGCAATCCATTGACCGACTGACCGAGAAGAGTGAGGCTATCTGGCCAACGTCTCATGAAGAGTTATGGCCCAGGCAGGGAGCAGAAAGAACCCATTACATTTCCGCTGCCAAGTGGCAAGCGAATAAACATGAGGTATTTTTCCTCTTTGGTAGTAGGACCCAAGACATGAAATACGTGCTTGGCAGAGAGTTCCATATTGCATTAGCAGCACACATAGATTTATACTGGGGTAGTGAGTGCTCTCTCTGAGCCCAAGTGTGAGTGATGGGATTCCAGCCTGACTGTTGAAATTTGCTGTAACGCTGGGAGATGCGTCTGCTAAGGACGCTGTAACCACTTCCTTTGTGGTCGAGCTTGTGTCGCTATTGCAGTTGGTGGATGTACAGCCACATTTTGCTCTAATTTGCAGGTAATGGACTCTTATAAAGTAATAATAATCATACCACGAAGAAGAATCACAGCTGTTAAACTTTTTACTGTTTATAGAACTCTTTCATGTGTGTATATATATCCTAATTTGATTTTTACCACAATTATTAAGTAGGTCTCATTAATCCCAGTTTATGGATGAGGTTAATACCTTAAGGCAGAGAGGGAACTAGCCCAGACCCTATTTTTTCAAGTCCATGTTTGAGTATGAAATAGCCTTACCAGACCACAGCATGTTCATGTGCTAACATTATCTGTGCTCAGGCTTGTAAGCCATTATTAAGCCATTAGGCAACCATAATAATTCTGTATTTTTTTCTGAGCCTTTTCCTAAAATTTGTCTGGACTCAGAATTTGAGAAGGTACATATCTAGATTCCTTTTGTTATGTCTTGCTGCACTCCATCTATCCTCTGAGGCATGGAAGGTCTCCTGAAGAGTTTCCCTGAAGGTTCCTGATTGACAACAAGAATTTAGAGCAGTGATTGTAAAGACTTGCTTGATGTGCACTACAAAAATAAAACTCCTTCAAATAAACAGGCCCCGCTCACTGACCTCCTTGAAAATTTAACCTCTGCCCCTGTTGTCGAATGGATAAAGATTCCCTTTGAAAACCTTTGCAGAGTTTTACACACACAGACACACACACACACAGAGGAGCAACCCACCTTGTTTCTCATTCTCTTCTTTCCAAAAATCAATTGGCAAGAATTTGCAAAGTTGCCAGAACGAGGTAATGGGCAATAATTCACGTAGCTTTCAGAAACATAAATCACTCAGCCTGATGTAGTGCCTTTCCATCCCATGGCAAGCCTTCGTGAGCAGTAGCTGCAATGTGCATAAAATATTTGGGCTTCACTGAGGCCTTGGATATTCTTCCATGTGGCATTCTCATCAGAAGGTCAAGGAAATTCATCCTGCATCCTATTACTGTCAGGTGAATGCACACATGGCCGGAGGCACCTTCTCAATGAAGATTAGCAGCTCTGGCCCCAGCTGGTCATTTCAACATGAGTTAATGGGGTCAAGGTGGGGACAGCTATGGCACAGTGGGGTCTGTCATGCTCTGGGTTTGAATCAGGGCTGGCACTAGCTAAAGTGACATTTGCTGGAGTCATAAACTAGAGGTTTATAGATCACTTTTGTTTAGCAGATACAGCATTAACATTAAAGAGTGAATTTGAATATATTTGGTGAAATCTGTGCTCTCTGTATTGTTTTATGCAAGGTCTCTAATCACATTTTTGTTACCTGCCTAACCCCTGGAGATATTTGAGGTTGCTACCCTACTAGACCCAACCATGGCCTTTCCAGGGCCAATTGATAGTAAGCTGCTTTTTGTTTCTAAGAAACTCTTTTTTTAATCCTTTTTTTTTTTTGGCTGCGCTGCTCAACTTGTGGGATGTTAGTTCCCGAACCCGGGCCCTTGGCAGTGAGAGCCTGGAATCCTAACCACTGGACTCCCAGGGAATTCCCGATAGTGAGTGTTTTTTAAAATTTACTGCCCCTCCCCATATTAGAGGTGTAATGTCTATTATGTAGAGGATTTGAAAAATACAGAAATAGAAAAGCACAGGGATTAGTGCAGGTGTTGGCAACCTTGGTCCAATGGGTCAAATGTGGCCCATTGCCTGTTCTTATAAATAAAGTTTTATTGAAACACAGCCATGTGTATTCATTGCCATACTGTCTGTGGCTACTCTTGTGCTACAAGAGTAGGATTGGGTAGTTGCAATAGAGACTGTATGGCCTGCAAAACCTAAAATATTTACTATCTAGCCCCTTAGGAAAAATTTGCCAAGCCATGGCTTAGCACCTAGGTGCTCAGGAAATATTTATCCAAGAAATGAATCAATCTGTAATCCCACCACGTAGAGGTAACCACAATTAACACTTCGGTGTATATTCTTTAGTTTTTCTCTGTGTATAAATAGGTATAGTTATATTTTGGGAAGACTAAATTATACCTCCTATTTTTGTAACCCACTTTTGTTATTTAACTATATATTATGGGCGTTTTCCAATTAACTTTAACTTTCCAATTAATTACATATTAACTACTGTAACTATTAACTACTATATTAACTATAATAACTATTATATCATTATATCATTAACTATTATACAGCACTGATTTTTAAACTGCAGAGAAGTTTATCGCATGGATGTATGAGGATATTTAACCAATCCTCTGTTGTTGGATTATGTTGCATTGTGTCCAAGTTTTTACTTTTATAAATAACGTTGTGATAAAAACTCCTGCACATTTTTGGGTGTATTCCTCTGATCCTAGAAAGGGAATTATTCCAATTCATATTGCTAATTTTTTTTTTCACCTAGGTATGCCTTATCCTCCCAGTACACTGGTACTTCCTTGAGGGCAGGGATCCTGTTGTACACGTTATTTCTATCTCAGATCCTCCTGTCCTTTAACACAGATATAGTAGGCAGTCAGGAAATGCTTGTGGGTTTGTATAATATAATGCCCAGCTCCTTCTCTCTGCTTTTCTGGATCCTACAAATCCCGCCTCAGCTCTCCTCCTTCATGAGGTCTCAGCTAGCTCTCCAGCACCCCAAGGTCCCTCCCTCTTCTGGTCATCTGAATTTCTATATCATGCACTGCTTAGACCATATTCTGTAATTCTTTAGAGCTTTCAAAGTGGTAATAATGTACACTGTATAAGTTTCCCATGGCTGCTGTAACAAATTACCACTAATCTGGTGACTTAAAACAACACACATTAATTCTCTCACAGTTGTAGAAGCTAGAAGTCTGAAGTCAGTTTCACCAGGCCAAAATAAGGATGTTGTCAGGGGACCCCACTTACTCCTTCCAGAGACGCTGGGGGAGAATCCATTCCTTGTCTCTTCCAGCTTCTGGTGGCTGCCAGCGTTCCCTGGCTTGTGGCTGCATCACTCCAATCTCTGCCTCTGTAGTCTCATCACCTCTTCCTCTTCTGTCTGTGCCAATCTCTTTCTTTCTCTCTCCTATAAGGACACTCGTGATTCCATTTAGGATCTACCTGGGTAATTCAGGATAATCTGCTCATCTCAAGATCCTTAATTTAATCATATCTGCACAGTCCTTTTCTGCCATTTAAGGTAATATTCACAGGTTCTAGGGATTAGGAGCTGAATATCCTTGCGGGGGTGTCATTATTCAACCTTCCACAATGCACTGTTTCTTCTGACTGGCTAATATATTCATTTAAAAATATTTGTGAGGAACCAATTTGGTGGTAGACACTGACATTGTGCTAGCTGCCTGTTGTCACAACAGAGCAGAAAGGACTTGTATATGAAGAACTGTAGTCAAAAGAGCTGAGCAGTGGCTAAGAAGCTGGGAGACCCAGGTTCTGGTACCACATTGGGGTAAGGCTCTCTGTTCCTCAGTTTCCCTTTTGTGAATTAAGGAACTAGACCAATTGCTGTTTCCTGAAGTGAGGGATGAGCACCACTGATGGTGTATATATAGGGTAATTTTAGGTGGTTCACAGGGACAGAACTAAATAGTGTTGACTCACAGAAACAGATAACTTATTTCCTTTGTTAATTCTCCTTCAACCCTCTTAAGGAGAAAATTGCTGTTAGGTGCTAGTGTGTCTTCAACACTTCCTTCAATACTTACCAGACTCCTTTTATCAAAAAGAAAGCTGGATGGGCTTCCCTGGTGGCGCAGTGGTTAAGAATCCGCCTGCCAATCAGGGGACACGGGTTTGAGCCCCGATCCAGGGAGATTCCACATGCCGCAGAGCAACTAAGCCCATGCGCCACAACTACTGAACCTGTGCTCTAGAGCTCATGAGCCACAACTACTGAGCCCGCATGCCACAACTACTGAAGCCTGCGTGCCTAGAGCTCATGCTCCACAACAAGAGAAGCCACCGCAATGAGAAGCCCGCGCACTGCCACGAAGAGTAGCCCCTGCTCGCCACAACTAGAGATAGCTTATGCGCAGCAATGAAGACCCAATGCAGCCAAAAGTAAAATAAATTAATTTAAAAAAACAAAAAAGAAAGAAATCTGGTCTCAGGCTACAGAATCTAGGCAGAATTGAATAACATTATTTTCTGATCATTGTATTTACTTTTACAGTTACCTTCCATCAATGGAGAGTGACTCAGGTTTTTCCATTTATGTCAATACTGTAAAGTATCCCCTGTAAAAAGTGAGGTGATTTAAAAATATATATTAAATAAATATAGGATAGATGGTTTTTAGAGAGGACACATTGTGAAAATGGCTCTGAAGTTTAGGAAACAGATGTTTCCAGGGGTCCCCAGTTCTCTGACTTCTGAGTTCTGGGAGCAGGGTAGGATTGGAAACACAAAGAAAAGCGTCTTTGGTCAGAGGATGCAGCTGGAAATTCAGTATTAATGATTCCTGACCTTTTCCCATTTAAATACATCTGATCCTTCAAGAACCATTGAGCAACAAAGTCGTGAATATTAATGTCGTGTTGAAACTGATCATGTCCAATTTTAACTGAGAGCTTCTGGTAGGAGGAGGCGTGGCCTTATTCTGACCATTCTTTGCTTTTCACTGAACATCTGGAAGGTGGGGAGGCAACTTCCGTCTGACTTCTTCATGAGAAGGAATGGCTGTTATTTGGACACAGCCCAGATGCTGTAGGGAAACCCTCTCTCCCACCCACTCCGCTTTGAACTCTCCTCAAGGGACCTGGCTTCGCAATCCAGGTAGGGATGTCCACAGGGCCGCAGAGCTGAATCTGTGCTATTGGACCACAGTGGGAAGTGGGAATCTCGTCTCCCATCTTTTCAACTATGAACGTATATCCAGTGCTAATTCCCTAGTTTCTTTGGGACCATATAATTTCCTCTTAGAGGAAGATTTTCCTGGCTGACAGCATTATCATCATCATCATTAAATAGTTCTTATTTTTTCAGAACACTAGCTCATATACTCTGTTTCCTTTGTGGGGGAGGCACATGGTCTTCCCCATGTTCATCAACAGAAGCAGAGGGGGAAATGCCAGTCACTTCACCCAGCTGCTTTCCAACATATGTGTTCCCCCACTCCCCAGAAAGCTGGAAGCGGATATAATTTTGTTTCAGGGAGGCCTCAGGGGTTGATGTGCTTTGATTATCTGTTCTAAGCCTGGCCTTTGCTACCCCGAGTAATTGTGAGATGGCTAAAGACAGAGTGTAAAAACTTGGCTGACTTGGTATAGGACATACGGTAAGCGCGCAGGAAACACCTCTGGCAAGTGATACATGATTTGGAGCCAAAAGCCTCCTTAATGTTTAGATGAAATTAGGCAAATCACTTCACCTCTCTGTGCCTCAGTCTATCCAGTGGTATAACAGTAGTAGCGACCTCTTCCTAAGGCTGTAGCATAATATTCACTGCTTTGCTTGAAGAAGGAGACAGTGGGAAGCACGAAGTGCCATAATTGTCTGCTGTTATTCGTTCCATTTTGCAGATGGGAAAGCCACGGCCCAGAGAGGCTGATTTGCTGAAGTTCACACAGCTAGCGAACTTCAAGGCCAGGCTCTGAACTCAGCAACTCTGATCCCAGACCCAGCTCTTGGCACCGTATCACCCAGTGGCCCATTTATCAGGGCTGAGGCCGTGCTAAGATTTGAGAAACAATCTCATTCTGGGTCTGATTCCCTCAGATGGGTGGGGAGCAGAGCTAGACCAGGGCAGCACCTGGCAGGGTCAGGCCAGCCGGAATTGAATCCTGTGATTCCCACAGGTCCTTTACCTTCTCTTGGGCCTCAATTTCCTCATCCTTCCCTGCCGCCCTCTTCTGTGGTCAGAAGCGATGTAGGATGCGAAGGGGCTTGGTCAAGGTTAATTAAGGACAGACTTAAGTCTTTAGTAGAGGTCCTGGGCAAAATGAGAGAGATAATGCAAGGTGCCGTGAGCCGGTTGGAGCCTGCAGAGAGAAGCTTGCTTCCAGGGGGAGGCTGGCTCCACTGGTCGGGCGGGGCAGAGCTGGTCGCATGGCGGCAGTGGTTGCAGGGAAACGGCTGTGCGCGAATTCTGCCCTGACAGCAGCCCGGAGCTGGGTGCCCTCCGGGGCGTGGGGCCCCACGACGAGCTGCATCTTTACGTTCACGAGGCTGGGTGAAGTGGCTGGGGTGCAGAGCCCGTGCTGGGGTCGTGGAGACTTTTGTGCAGGACCCAGAGAAGGAAAGAAACGTGGGCCCAGGCTGGCACAGATGCAGGGAAGGAAGAGGGAACGTAGCGCCGACAGGCCGCAGGATGATACACCAGGGTGTCCCGGGGTGATACATGGTCCTTGTGGGGTGGTGGACAGAGGGCGTGACTTGAGCCTGGGAATCAGCTAGCTCAGTGCCCAGCGTGCCCCAGTCTCACTCTACGTGGCTGCAGCGATAGTGATGTCTCATTCCTGCCATTTATTTATTTACTTATTTAATATATATTTATTTATTTATGTTTGGCTGCGTTGGGTCTTCGTTGCTTCACGCGGGCTTTCTCTAGTTGCGGTGAGCGGGGGCTACTCTTTGTTGCGGTGCGTGGGCTTCTCACTGCGGTGGCTTCTCTTGTTGCGGAGTACGGGCTCTAGGCGCTCGGGCTTCAGTAGTTGTGGCACACGGGCTCAGTAGTTGTGGCTCGCGGGCTCTAGAGCGCAGGCTCAGTAGTTGTGGCGCACAGCTGTTGCTGCTCCACAACATGTGGGATCTTCCCGCATCAGGGCTCGAACCCATGCCGCCTGCATTGGCAGGCGGATTCTTAACCACTGCGCCACCAGGGAAGTCCTCCTGCCATTTATTGCCTACCTGCTATGTACCAGGCACCAAGCCAGGGGCTTTATATGCACACCACCTCTCGCCCTTTTGACAAACCCACCAGGAAGGTATTATTATTCTCCATTTTATAGACTAGAAAAGAGACTCAGAGAGCCAAGGCGACTTCTGCAAAGTGGAGAAAACCAGGTTTGGAGTCCAGGCTGGCTCTCCCCAAAGCCTGGGAGCTGTGCCCTTCCTGCTGTGTCATGCCACCTCTCGGTGGTGGCTGTTTGCCGAGGGTCTTCTAGGTGCCTGGCACATTCTACACATTATTTTTGATCTTTGCAGCAATGCTGCAGGATAAGCACAGTTACCTGCCTTTTACAGATGGGAAAACAGTTCAGAGAAAATGACTCGTTGGCCCAAGACCTCATGATGGCCTCTGGCAGAGACAACAGTCCAACTCATGAGAGCAGTTGGAGTCCAGACTCTGCTGCGTCCATCCACTCTGCCACACTGCTTCTCCTAAGGCTAGAGGCGGATGGCTGTGGACCCCTCAGGATCCTGGGCGTTGGGCTGGCGGCAATGAGAGTGGGTCTCCATCACACTGTTGTGAGGGCCTCGCGGGCCCCATTACACTGCTCTTGTTGGAAGCACTGAGCGCAAATTCTGAGCAATAAAACATGGGTGTCACCCCTGCCTTAGGACTTTATTCCATCTGAGGATATGAGAAATGGCCACAGAAAGCAATAACAATAAATGAGAATCATAGCTAACCATTACTGAGCCTCTCATACAGTGCTATCCAATAGAAGTTTCTTCAGTGATGGAAATATTCTGTGCTGTCCAATACAGTAGCCACTAGCCACACGTGCTTTTGAGCGATGGAAAAGTGGCACGTGCAACTGAGGAATGAATGTTTTATTTTGATCAAATTTAAATAGCCACGTGTGGCTAGTGGCCACTGTGTGCAGTGCTGATATAGATGAAGCAGTGTACCAAGAACTTTCTCCATGGTCACTTATCAACCCTTAACAACAATATGAGGTAGATTACTATCATCCCCATTTTACAGGGGGAACTGAGTCCCTGGGAAATGAGGAAATGTTCCTGAGTTCACCTGCTGAATATGTGGCAGGGCCAGGCTTTGAACTGGTGTCTTCTTCTATCACAGGAGGGCCTGAGGTCAAGCTCAGGTTGCACTGGGGGACACGATGACAGCCAGAACCAGTGAGAATGGCACAGAGATGACAGATGGAGTGGGGGGTGGAGACAGGAGGTGGAGTGGGACATGATCCCTGCAAGAGGGGGCGTTGGGACAACCCCCAGGGAAAGCACCCTGACCTGGAGACTGGGTCATCTTGGCTCCTGTCTGCCCCTTACTCTGGATTTGAGCCCTGGCTCTGCCACTTTCTGGGTGACCATAGGCACTCACACCCCCTCCTTGCGTCTCAATTGCTTCATCTATAAAGTAGGAATGAGAATAGTGCCAGCCTCAGGCAGGATTGTGTGTAGTTGTGTAACATACCATCCTCCTTGTTAGCTCCTGAAACTTTGTCCTGGGGAGGGTACACCAGCCGCCTCTGGGGAGCAGAGCGGGAAAACACTTGATCTTGATTTTCAGGACGGACACAGACTGTGAAAGTGGGGCCTCACCGTCCCAGGGAGTGTCAGAAAAGTTACCACATTCGCAGGACAGGGTCTAAAGATGAGAATTGAGCGGGGCCTGCTCTGAGGGTCGTGCTCTGGCCCCCTCCTTCTAGCCCAGGAGAGCCCTCTGCAGGATAGGGGCAGAGGCCTCTAGGGACAAGTTATTGGCATTCTTAATTTCTAACTGGTCAGACCTGTTAACCAGAGCTGCAGGCTCTGTATCATATTTCTGGCCTTGCCTGACTTTCTTTGTTCTCCTTTTTATTACGGAAAGTTTCAAACATTACAAAATTAGAGAGAATAGTATAAGAAGCCTCTTCCCCATGTTCATCACTACAGCTAAACTTCACCAATCAACTCAAGGCCAATCATGTTTTTTACCTATATTGCTACCACTCCCTGGTCCCCTACCCAAGGTTATTTTGAAGTAAATCCCAGCGTGTCAGGTTTCTAATAGTCCCTGTGACCCTCTCATAAATTTCTGCTGGGAGTACAAGTTGGTGAAATTTCAGGGAAGGGCACTTTTGCAATCTCAAAATGCTAACATCAGTGCCTTTTGATCTGCACTTCTCTGTGAAGAATCCATCACACAGGTGACATCCCTGCAGGTGTGCAAAATGAGGCTTGTATATGGCTGTTTATTCCAGCACTTTTTATGGTGGTAAACAATTACAAACAACCTAAAGGTCCAGGAAAGGGGACTGGCTAAAAAAATTGTACATCTGGAATATAGAATATAGAATGTGGAATTCTATAGTGCTGTAAAAAGGAATGTGGAAGTTCTTTATAAAATGACATGGATTGAGTTCCCCAGTGTATTTTGTGTGTGTGTGTTTTGTTTTGTTTTGTTTTTGGCTGCAGCATGCAGCATGCGGGATCTTAGTTCCCCGACCAGGGATTGAATCTGTGCTCCCTGCATTGGAGCGAAGTCCCTTACAATGTATTCTTAAAAGAAGAAAGTACAGAACACTGTGAATGTCATGCTATATAATATGTATAAAAACAGGGGAAATAATGTTTTTGAAATATGCAGTTATTTCTAGAAACGTGAACTTGGAAACTTGGTTACCTTGCTAGAGAGGGACTAGGTGGCTGGTGAACAAGGGTGGAAGAGACAACTTCCTCTTTATACACTTTCTACTTTTTGAATTTTGTACTAATTTTTAAAACTCCTGTGTTTTAAAACTAGAATTCCCTCTTTTTCCTGTAAACCTAAAACTGCTCTTAAATTTAGTCTATTACTTAACAAAAAGGTATTTATCCAGATGCGGTGATGACTTATGTTTACACAAAAGCTTGCACAAAATATTCATAATTGTCAAAAAGGTGAGTGGATACAGAAACCATAAATATTATTACAAATAATGGAATATTATTACAAATAATGGAATATTATGCAGCAATAAAAAGAAATGTGCTATCAAGCCATGAAAAGACATGAAAGAACTGTAAGTGCATATTACTAAGTAAAAGAAGCCAGTTTTAAAGCCTACATAATGTATGATTCCAACTATACGACCTTTAGAAAAAGGCAAAACTACAGAGATAGTAAAAAGATGAGTAGTTGCTGGGGGTTAGGACGAGGAGGGAGGAAAGGATGACTAGATGGAGCATAGGGGATTTTTAGGGCAGTGAAAATACTCTGTATAATACTGTAGTGATGCCTACATGACATTATGCATTTTTTAAAACCATAGATGTAAAACACAAGAGTGACCCTAATGTAATCTATGGACTTTAGTTAATAATAATATATCAGTATTGTCCATCAATTGTAATAAATGTACCACACCAATGCAAGAGGCTAATAATAGGGGGATCTGTGCAGGAGAGTGAGGGAGGTTATATGAGAACTCTGTACTTTCTGGTTAATTTTTCTTTAAACCTAAAACTGCTCTAAAAATAGTCCATTAATTAAAAAAAAAAATAGAGGGCTTCCCTGGTGGCGCAGTGGTTAAGAATCCGCCTGCCTGGGCTTCCCTGGTGGCACAGTGGTTGAGAGTCTGCCTGCCGATGTGGGGGACACGGGTTCGTGCCCTGGTACGGGAAGATCCCACATGCCGCAGAGCGGCTGGGCCCGTGAGCCATGGCCGCTGAGCCTGCGTGTCCGGAGCCTGTGCTCTGCAACAGGAGAGGCCACAGCAGTGAGAGGCCCGCGTACCGCAAAAAAAAAAAAAAAAAAAGAATTCGCCTGCCAATGCAGGGGGCACGGGTTCAGACCCTGGTCCTGGAAGATCCCACATGCTGTGGAGCAACTAAGCCCGTGCGCCACAACTACTGAGCCTGTGCTCTAGAGCCCGTGAGCCACAATACTGAGCCCACGTGCTACAACTGCTGAAGCCTGTGCACCTAGAGCCCGCGCTCCACAACAAGAGAAGCCACCGCAATTAGAAGCCCGCGCACCACAACAAAGACCCAATGCAGCCAAAAATAAATAAATAAAATTTAAAAAAAGAGAGGGAAAAGAATCAAAATAAAATTAAATTAAAAAAAAAAAGAATTCTTAATTACCTTGGATCTGAAGAATCTCCCTGCTCCCTCTGCTTGTGAGGTTGTGGTTGTGAGTGGGGTGAAGAGTGTGAGGAAACTTGTCCTCCTGCAACGTGGGTCACCTGAGTATTGCCATGGGTGGTAGCATTGGTGCAGGCGCCATGGTCTTGGGTGAGACTGTTGCTTGCACAATAAGCGGGAGTGTTAAGGGGGGTGGTTAGGCAGGCTGTCGACTCTTGGACTCTGAATGTCGGAGGCGTTTGGCCTCTATCCTGTAAGCAATAGGGAGTCATCTTTCTAAGTCCAAGCTCGTCCTGCTCTCGGCACAACAGGCCAGTAATTTGAGAGACGGGTTGTTGTGGCAGGGAATAGTGACTTTATTTGGAAAGCCAGGAGACTGAGAAGATGATGGACTAGTGTCCCAAAGGACCATCTTCCCCGATTCAGGATTCAGGCTTCTTTCTTACTAAAAGGGGAGGGGGTGTGGTTGGTGGTTGCAAACTTCTTGGCGCAGGAATCCTTTGAATCCTTTGTTCCTGCAGCTGTTTACGCAGGCCTGGTCACAGTGTTCTTGTAAACCTCCAGCAGGACAAATGTTATTCTCTGTTCTGCAACTTTTTTATCTCTATATGAATGGAAGAGTGTTATTCCTTTAAAGGCCAGAGACTTGAGAAGGGCTATCCTGTATATTTCAGGCCATAGGCAACATTCTTTTCATGGTTAACTTGTAGCAAAAGCAATAGAATACAAAGGTTAAAGTAAAAGAAGCACATCAAATATGGAGTAGAATTTGTTCTCCCCTATTACTCCGTGGAGAGTTTTATCAGGAGAGCAACACAGGGAGAGCTGTGCTTCAGGAGACCTTCTCTGGGCTTCACGCCTCTGTCTGTAAAACCAGAGGCTGCGCCAGGAGTCATGCACGTCCCCTGCAGCTCTAAGGTTCTGATATCAAAGCCTTTTCCGACTTTCCAAGCCCCTTCTCCTCCCTGCCCAACCCCCTTTGATTTTTCTGCTACTCAGTGCTGTGCTGAGCCTGGAACCACTCCCAGGGGACAGTCTTCTGAATGAAGTCTGTGCCTTGTGAGCAATTGTTTTATTTATTTATTTATTTCCCCCTCCTTTTGAAATCTTCCAGGAGAAAAACCAAATCTGTGCTGGCTCCAAGGAAGAGCAAGTTGGAAGGGAGTTAGAGATAAGGAGATGGGTAGTCAAATCCCTGCAGGGTTCTACAGCACCAGCAGGCTGCAGTCCGGCTCCTGCCAGGGCATTTCCTGCTAGAAAGACTTGACTCTGAGCCGTCCAAGCTGCTAGAGCCTCCAGCTGCTTGTGTGAACTGGGGGAGGTTTCTCTGCTCCTTCCAAATCATCTCCTGTCAGCACAGTGTGATTTATGAGATTTTCCTCTAAAATATGAGAACATTGGCTCCTGATCATGCCCTATAATGGAGGAGGGCAGTGGCTGCAGCATTTTTGATAAATAATATCTCTTTAGCCCACCGTCTTGTTACAAAAAGGATACAAGAAGTTGAATACACAACTTCTTGTGTATTGAACACAAGAAGTTAGATTCAAGTCTTTTAAAGCAAGTAGTATGGCCTCAGTTAGGTGAGGAGTTGGGAGGGTCATTGCTCCCATCTGAAGGAGCTGGGCTTGATTTTTAGCTTAATTGCCACACATCAGCTGTTATGACCAGAGACTGCTTACCTCTGAGCCTCCACTTCCTCATCTATGGGGAAAAAGTGGGGGAATACTAGTAGCACCCACCTTAGAGGGGGTGCTATACAGATTCTGTGAGATAAATATCCAAAGAACTCAGCATCAGGCGTGGAACACATGATGTGCTCTGTAAGTGCTCACAGTAATTATTAAGGTTATTATGAGTCCTAAATAGTGGATGGTCTACAAGTAATTTTAAAAATATTTAGGGACTTCTCTGGTGGTCCAGTGGTTAAGACTTTGCCTTCCAATGCAGTGGGTGCGGGTTCGATCCCTGGTTGGGGAGCTAAGATCCCACATGCCTCCGGGCCAAAAAAGCAAAACATAAAAACAGAAGCAATATTGTAACAAATTCAGTAAAGACTTTAAAAATGGTTCCCATCAAAAAAAAAAATTTAGAAAGCATTTTTGTAACTATGTGTTGATATGGCAGGGTTTGTACTTGTGGAGTGAAGGCATCTCAATCCAATTTAACAAGTAGGCTGTGTCAAGGAGTGCCTGCGTAGATTGTTACAGTTCATAGAACAAAATGTGACCTTGGACAAGTTCCTGATTGGTTCACACAGAAGCCTTGGTTTCTTCATCTGTAAAAATGGATAATAATAATATCCATGTCTGGTGTGGGAACAGTGTATGTGTGGTGTGTGTGAATGTGTGTGGTGTATGTGTGTGAGTGTGCATGTGGACATGTGTGGTGTGTGTGTGGTATGTGGTGTGTTTGTAGTGTGTGTGTGGTGGTTGTGGTGTATGTGTGGTATGTGAGTTTGTGTGGTATATGTATGTGGTTTGTGTATGGTGTGTGTATCTGTGGTGGGTTGTGTGTGGTGTGTGTAAATGCGTGCATGGTGAGTGTGTGCGTTTTGTGTGAGTGTGTGGCGTGTGTTGTATGTGTGTCTGGTGTATGTGTGGTGTGTGTATGGTGCTTGTGTGGTGTGTGTGTGTGTGTGTGTGTGTGTTGGGTGAGATTCCCATAATCACAGCAATTGATGTCCTTGGGTAAAAGCACTTGGTAAAGGCAAATAGTAATTTGTTATACAGATACTGACATACCATGTGTGCTGGGAGAATCCACTGTTAGAACTTAAATTTCATTCGGGGAGCTAAGGCAATATGACGCGCATACATGAAGAATTAAAAAAATAGTACGAGGCGGTCTGAGACTAATTGCAAGTACCAAGGGAGTTCATAGGAGGGTCATGAGGGCTGAGCTGTCCAGGACTTCCTGGGAGGAGCAGAGCTTGGGCTCTAAAGCACTGGTTTTAAAACTTTTTTGCTTGCCTACCCTCTAAATGAACTTTGGGGGAAAAAATCTCTTTTGCCCCACACATTTTAACTTGACATCTGAAATGTTTCATTAGAAGTTTAAATAGTTACAAAGGATATCATTTCTGCCTGGTTGTAAATATTGACCTCTTAGAGCAAAATTACCCTACTCTCTTAAATGTATCAAATGGAAACTAAATAACAGCAATTTTTAGTTTGCCTTTTTATTGAAGTATCACTTATAAACAGTAGAATGCCCAGATCTTAAGTGTGCAGCTCAGTTCATTTTTACCAGTGTGCCTACCACCCAGATCAAGGTGTAACCTTGATAGTCTATCTCCAGCATTCCAGAATATACCCTCACATCCCCTCTCAGTCAGTATCCCCCAAAGGTGATCATTTCTCTGACCTCTATCACCATAAACTATTTTTGCATGATCTCATTTTTTCTTCCTTCTTTCCATCAACATAAGGAGAGTTAAGCAAGTAGCAAGCAGTAGTTCATTTTTTCCTTATCGTATAGTATTCCATTGAATGAATACCTCACATTTAAAAACTCTTACCTACTCTTTGCATAAATTTACCTTACTATTTTAAGAGTGACAAGCATTTTGAAATAAATTGCCCTACTGAAAAAAAAATCTTATCTACTCTTAATGGACATTTTGGGTTGTTTCTAATATTTAGCTATAAATCTTCTATGAGTATTTTTCCGTATTTTTTTGTACACATAAACACTGATTTCTTTGGGGTATGATCCATGAGTGGAATTACCAGGTGGTAAGATAAATACCACAATATATTGGTATCCACCACCACTCATCAAAAATTACCTATACAAGGCAGAAATTTTACATTTACATTGTTCCTGTCTTTACCTTCTTGAGCTCATAATTTCCTTCTACTTCCTTCACAGAATTTTATTGTAATATATTTTTATGCTTAAACTTTTTTATTTTTTTACTTATTATTTATTTATTTAATTTCTTTTTTGGCTGTGTCAGGTCTTAGTTGCGGCACGTGGGCTCTCTCTTTGAGGCACACGAGCTCAGTAGTTGTGGCGCACGGGCTTAGTTGCCCCGCGACATGTGGGATCTTAATTCCCTGACCAGGGATCGAACCCGCGTCCCCTGCATTGTAAGGCAGATTCTTTACCACTGGACCACCAGGGAAGTCCCTGAACTTTTTTATTGATTGCTCTATTCTTTTTGCCCAAAATATGTATTTAAATTGAAATGGACCTTTAAAAAAAATTCCTTTGGCCATAAAACCCTAAGTATCTTTATTTCAGATTGATTTATCATACAGTTCATCAAAATAATATCAATGTTTTATAATTTGATAAATAATTACTAAAAATAAAAAGTAAGACAGTATGGGAAATACTTCTCATAATGATGTGGATGGATGGTTGATGGCTTTAAGGTGCATAAGGACCATCCAGGGATCTTGTTAAAATGCAGATTGTGATTCAGAAGGTCTGGGTTGGGACCTGAGGTTCTGTGTTTCTAATAAGTCTATGGGTGATGCTAATGCTACTGGTCCATGGACCACACTTTGAGGAGCGAGGATTTATGAACTAGGTTAAAGAAGATTTGCGAGCACCAACATTCTAAATCGTCCTCAAAGTCTGTCTTGACACTTTGGGGCACTGCACCACAGCCAGACTCTGGACGACGGAGAAGTTAGTCTTTCTTCTGCAAAGAGAGAGGACAGTTGTAAAGAGTGAGGTGGGAAAGGAGAGATGCTGAGGCACATTCTCAGGCAGAGGAGGAAAGAGTGGGAATGGAAACAGGATCTCAAACCGATTCCTTTGTAACACTTCCTGCCTGTGCACCCCTTGGGAAGGCTTCGAGTGCCCCAGAGTAGGGCTGCCCCCTTTGAAGACCATTTCTCCAGAGGATGCTAAGATGGTGCTGGCCACCTTTTCAGACAGGAGGCCCATTTCTGCAGGAGGAATTGGACATCTCAGGGACTGGTTTGGATTGCTTGGAGAGTCCACTGGGGGTAAATCCAGAGAAATGAAGTTTGGGGCCAGGTGATGGGTGGCCTTGAATTCTGTGCTAAGGAGTTGGACTTAATACTCAGCCAGAGTGGGGGTGCCTTGGGCAGTTTTGAGCAGGGAGTTGGTGTGAGCATAGAGTGGGGAGACTGATCTCTTGAGCAGCTCGTGGGATGGCAGGGAAGGGGTTAATGCATGGAGATGGCAGCAGTGGCAGAACCACTGGGATCTGGCTGTGATTTTTATCTCTAGCCCCTGCTTATGAACTTTTGCCCTGGTTGCACAGACCTGATTTGCTCTGTCAGGATTTCCTGAAGTCTGGGCTACATACCTGAGATGTTGATGCAATGGAATTCAAGGTGATTCAGAGTAGAACACAGGCATGGCCTTAAATAACCCTGAAACCTAAGAGTGAATAACACTGAAACGCTCAGCCCTCGCTCAGTCCTGACTATACCTGGAGAAAGTCTGTCTTTAACTCCTCTCATGCTCCTGTATTCCTCTTGTTGATGGAGATCGAGCAGTTTAGGCTTAGGGCGTTTGATAGCAGTAGTCTTTAGAGAGAATTTTACAAAATTTCTGTTTTTGTTGAATAAATTTTCTGTGTATCAGGGTGGCAAGTCGTTCTAGTTTTACACTTGTCATAATGACATAAAACTGTAAGTTCTTTCCAGTAAGAAAAATGAGCAAATTTACTGGATCATACAGAAGAAATAATAATGCTGGTCGTGTGTGGATATGGCAAAAATCGTGGTGGTGACGTGCAATGATTCAACTTTGGAAAACACTGGGTTACACCATGGCCAAAACTGGCATTTGCCAAATCGTCCTGCCAATACCTGGAGAGGCTCTGGGTGGCAGATGGTAGGGAGGGGGTAGCTGGAATTGCAGTGCCTGGGCCACTGGCATTGGGTCGACTGGGTGGGTCCCTCTGCTCTCCCCACCATTGCCTAACAGCCTGCTCCTGCCTCTGTCCGCAGAGATCCGCACGCAGCTGGTGGAGCAGTTCAAGTGCTTGGAGCAGCAGTCTGAGTCGAGGCTGCAGCTGCTCCAGGACCTCCAGGAGTTTTTCCGCCGGAAAGCCGAGATCGAGCTTGAGTACTCCCGCAGCCTGGAGAAACTGGCTGAGCGCTTCTCCTCCAAGATCCGCAGCTCCCGGGAGCACCAGTTCAAGTGAGAAGGGGCCAGGGGTCTGGGGCGGTGGGAGGCAGTGCTGGGGCTGAAGCAGAAATGAGGCAAGGACTCACTGGGGGCAAATGGTGTGCGTCTAGGGCCCGGGGTCTGCAGGTAACTTCCAACTCCAAGCCTCAGTCTTCCTCAGCGTAAAGTGAAGCTAGAAATAGTTGCTACCCATAAAGATGCTGAAGGGAATACACAAGGGACCCAAGAGAAGTGCTTGTCACAGAGTTAAGTGCTCAATAAATCGTTCTGTTGTGATTATCCCACCAAGCACCAGGCTCTGCGCTGTCTTCCATTTGGGCCAAGGTGACAGCCTACCTCCTTTCAGGACATCCTGACTCTCCCCAGTTCTCTTTTATCTGGGGGTGAGCCAGCCCATGTCTGCATTCCTTCAGCACAATGGCCTCAGAATTTCTTCCCTGTGAAACAGATGCTCAAAGCATTCCTCTTCCTTCCTCCCCTGGAGGACAGTGCCAGGCTTAGTTGCTGCCTTAGTTGCTTATTTACCTACACACACCCTCCAGGGCCTAATTTCTCATACCCTAAGCTCTGATTTCGAGGAGGGAGGGAGGCTTGGTCCTCTTGGGCACGTCCCTGGCTGAGTTCTCCAGCTGCAAATGCCCCTAGCTCAGAACCCGCGGGGCCAGCCGCCAAGCGTGGGCAGGAGCCACGACCTCACTGGGATGCGTCCTCCTACACCTGTCTCCCCCTCCGCCGTACTCCCTGGAGGTCCCCCTCCCCTGTGGGTCATCTCTCCAGTGAATGGCCCTCAACCCCAGGAGACCAGAGACTTGTTTCATCCTGCCTGCCCCGTTCTTCTTTCCCCTGGGTTCGATCTCTTTTTTTCTCTCTACGTAGCTTTAAATTGTGGTAAAATACACATAACATAAAGTTTACCATCTTAAATATATATATATATATTTTTGCTGTACGCGGGCCTCTCACTGCTGTGGCCTCTCCCGTTGCGGAGCACAGGCTCCAGACGCGCAGGCTTAGCGGCCATGGCTCACGGGCCCAGCTGCTCCGCGGCATGTGGGAAATTCCCAGACCGGGGCATGAACCCGTGTCCCCTGCATCGGCAGGCAGACTCTCAACCACTGCGCCGCCAGGGAAGCCCTTAAATATTTTAAAATGTACAGGAGTGTGGCATTAAGTACATTCACACTGTTGTGCAACCATCACCCCCATCCTTCCCCAGAACCCTTGCTTCATCTTACAAGTGTGAAACTCTGCACCCTGTAAATAATGCCCCATTTCCCTCTCCCCCCGCCCTGGCACCCACCATTCTACTGTCTATCTCTATGAGTCTGACTGCTCTACGGACCTCATATTAGTGGAATCATACAGTATTTGTCCTTTTGTGACTGGCTTATTCCACTTCGCCTAATGTCCGCAAGGTATACCCATGTTGTCACATGTGTCAGAATGTCCTTCCTTTTTAAGGCTGAATGATACTCCATTGTGTGTATAGACCACCCTTTGTTTAGTTGCGTCCACCTTGCTCTCTCTGTCTTTTGCGTTCTGCTCCGGCCAGGGAGTGCTGTTCCTTTAAGCTCCCCTCAACATCTCCCTAAATCGGTGCCTCAGCATTTGAACACTCACTTTTGTGCCTTCTTCCCTTGACATTTGGGGAGAAGAAATTGCTTTATTAAAGGGCAAAAATGTATTACACTTTTGCAAATACCATGCATGTTTTTCCACCCAATCTCATCTATTCAAACTTTCACTGCAGGAGGATGCTTCTGTTAATAACTTCCTCCCAGGCACTATCTGGGCCCTTTCATACATAATCTTGTTTTTCTGATATATTTTTTGGAGAAAGGGTGTGCTTTTTTAAATGATAAAAGTAAAATACTCATTGTATACAATTTAGAAAATGTAGAAAAGTAGAAGAAAAAAAAAATCACTCGCAGTCCCATGACTCAGAAGCTCACATTTTGTGCCTTTTCTTGCCTGCCTTTTGATAATAAAAACAACAGCGATGATTTATTGAGCACATTAACTGAGTACTTACTCTGAGCTGGATGGGTATTACTACCCCATCTTAGAGATGAGGACAGCGAAGCTCTGACTGAGTGGCTTGTACAAACATGTCTGTGGGCCAATTATTGGAAAGTGACAGATTTGAACCTTTGCTCTCATTTTGCCTCCTTGGCCTGAGATAAGAAAGGGCCTGCGTGTGGTCTGAGAACAGCCATGGACTCTGAACACTCCCCTAAAACCACAGACACACTGCAGAAACCCACGTCTCTGGCTGCGCTGTCATGGGAGCCATCCAGGCTGTGTGATCCGGCTGGAGCTCAGCTCCTGCCCCTCTCCTTCCTCTTGGTTTGAAATCAGCTCTCTTCCCATTCTCGGTGTGAACATGGTGGAGAGGAGGGAGGCGGGGCACTGGGGGAGCATGGGCGGGCATCCCCTCTTCCCTTGCATTGCCTGTAATGAGCTCAGTCAGCCCCTCATGGCTTCATTAACCGAGGCCACCAGACAGAACAGGAGCCCCAGCTGGCAGTCTGGCCAAGCAGGCCGCTGGACACACTCTGAAAATGTCTAATTAGGGTGTGGCCCTGGCCAGTGCAGCTGCTGCAGGCCCTCTGCATGAGGCTAATGCTTTGGCATTGCCCCCGATGGCTTTTGGAAGCAGGAGTCTCCAGGGGATGCCTGGACTTGCCCTTTGACCCCAGGGCCAACCAGCCTGACCTCTGGCTGCCTCTTCTTTGGAGCTCAGTGCACAGGGTCTGTGCTGTGCTCTGTCCTGGCTGTCCAGAGAAGCCTTGTCCTGCTGTCTTGTAGATCCTTTATTAAGAGGGTCCACCTATCTGCCAGGTACCCTCTCAGGGTATGGGTCTGGTCATTTTATTCCTACTACACTGGGCCCCCTCGGGGCAGAGGTGGGGCCTTTGTGAGTGAGCAGGAGGAAGGGAGGAAGAAAGGGAGGGAGGGGATTTACTTGGTCTATGAAGTTCACTATGGCTGAGAGATTTGGTTCAGAGAGGGAATTAATTTGCCCGAGATCTCACAGCAAATCAGTGGCAAAACTGGGATGGGCACTGCCTTAGTCCACTTGGGCTTCTATAACAAAGTACCACGGACCGGGTGGCTTGTAAACAGACATGTTTTTCCTCACACTTCCGGAGGCTGGAAGCCTGAGATCAGGGTGCCAACGTGGTGAGGTTCCGGTGAACGCCCTCCTGTGGCTTGCGGACACCTGATTCTCCTTGTGTCCTCCCACAGTGAGAGGAACAGAGAGAGGAAGCAAGCTCTAGAGACTCTTACAAGGGCACTAATCCCATCATGAGGGCTCCCTTCCTCTCGCCCTTATCTATTCCTAATTTCCTGCCAAAGACCCCATGTCCCAACAACATCACATTGGGAGTAGGGTGTCAACATATGACTTCTGGGGCAACACAAACATTCAGGCCATAACAGGAACTCACATCTCTTGACTCCAAGTCCATTGCTCCTCCTTTTGCTCCATGGGCTCCGTCTCTCTACGGCTCCAGCTGCTCCCTCTCCACCTGGGCAGCTGAAAAATTTACAGCTGCCCAGGAGGTACCCAGGAGGAGTCTGGGCTAGACTAACCCAGACTGAGTTCCATGTGGCACCTGATTCAAAGAAAGGCTCAGCTGGTGGCCCTGACAGTTTACCTGGGGCAGGTTGAACATTCAGAGAAAAACATCATCACATGTGTCTTTTCTACCATCACATATTTCTATTCTAACACTTTTTTCAAAGCACTCTGACGTCTTTGCTCTCTTACAATCCTGATGATAACCCAGGGATGCAGAGAGGGAGCCAGTGGTTTTATCTCAAGCCAACTGAGTGCCAGGCAAGCTGAGTGGGATTTTACAAAGGACACATCGTGAGCTGTTGAGTGAGAAAACCCAGGGCTCCTGGCTTCCAGCTCAGGCATCTCTCTCCGAAAAGCCATGTGGGCCATCATATTTGAAATGTGTATATTGAGGACCTCTTATTTTCTTAGACCGTGCTTCATGATGAAGACACAGGTTAATGAGACACTGCCCCTCCTCTCTCTCTCTCTCTCTCTCTTTCTCTCTCTCTCTCTCTCTCTCTCTCTCTCGAGCACGTGGCGTGGGGGATGTCCATAGGTGGTGTGCTTGGGGCAGGCACCCAGTCCCCGAGGCCCTGTTCTTTGAACCCTGCCACCTGCTTGCTCTTTAGGCCTCAGCGTTTAGATGTCACTTCCTCTGCAAAGCTTCCTTGAGTCTGACCTGGTGCCTTCCTGTGTGTGCCCACAATATTCTGCACTTGTTGATTCACTTATTCAGTAGGTATTTATCGAGCACCTACCACGTGCCTGGCCCTGGCTTACAGTGGCAAACAAGACAGACTTGGTTCCTGCTGTGGTGGAATTTACCACCTAGTGGAGGAGAGATGCAAATCAAACATAGAAAACAAATAAACGAATCCAATGATTGCTGGGATGGAACAATTGCTAGGGTCTGGGTTGGAGGGTCTAAGACAGCTTCCCCCATGTTCCCTGGCACTTTGGTGAAGACAGCTGTAAGGCTGGGCTCAGCTGGGCTGCCTCCCTCTCCACATGGGGCCAGGGCCTCACTTCAGTCGTGGGAGCTCAGGGCACCGAGGTGGCAGGAGGGCAATCCGCAGTCTTCTTGGACCCCACCTCCAGCCCCTGCCGAGATTCTCTTGATCAGAGTGGTCTCAGCTCTAGCTCAAGGGAGGGAAAATAAAGCCTTCCTCTCACTGGAGGACTGTCAAAGGATTCGCAGCCCTCTTGAATCCTCCGCACTGAGCTAAAACGGCAGCCAGGGAAGGCTTCTGGAGGAAGTGGCATTTAAGCAGAGACCCGAGGGCTGAGAAGGAGCAGCCGTGGGGACAGTGTGAGGGGAAGAGAGGCCAATGGGGCTGGAACTGGTGGTGAGGAGAGCCATACCCATCCTCAGTAGGAGTAGCATGATCTGATTTCCAATTTTGAAAGATCACCCTGGATTGGAGGGGGCAAGAGTGGAGCTGAGCAGACTAGCAGGGTGATGGGAGTATAGCTCTCCAGGCAGGGGTGACGAGGGCCTGGGTGATAGCAGAGTTGACAGAGAGTGGACAGGTGCTGGGAAATCTGTCAGAGGCAGAATTGAGGAAAAGAGAAGAATCTGTTATGGACTTGAGATGAAGGGACTTGAGAAGGGCCTAAGGCAAAAGCTGCCACCCTGTGTTGTAGTCACCTTTTTTCCTTGTCTGTCCCTCTTTTGACTACTGGGCTGCCAGCTCTGAGATGGAAGAGGGGGTGGCTGTTAACTTGGGGTCCCTAGCATCTGGCACCAGGTTTGGCATATGGTTGGTCCTCACTGAATGTTTGTTGAATGAATGAATGAAGGTCAGGTGGTAATTAATGTGACTCTGGGCTGGGGGTGGTTGGGGGCAGGGAAGGGGACATTTGTGGCTGCAGTAGGAGCTTGGGGAGGCCATCTGGGTGAAGGCAAAGGTACCACCAGTTGTGGTACCTGGCACAGGCACAGGGTTGCTGAGAGGACAGTCCTTCATTGGGGAATCGGGAACGCAGAAGTTGAGCTCTAGTTTAGAGTGTCGTCTTGACCAGCAGCTTCAGCGTCCCCATCCCGGGGGAACTTGTCAGAAGAGCAAAGGCTCTGGCCTCCCCTCAGACCCACTGAATAAGAAACTCTGGGGGGTGGGGGTGGGCAGCAATTTGTATTTTAACAAGCCCTCCAGGGGATTCTGATGGCCATTCACTGCTGAAGAGTTGCCCAGGATGATGACTTTCTAGGTGATAAATTGTTTACAATTCACTTTCAGGTTGTGCTGGCTTTCCAGACCCCTCCTCTCCCCCAGCATAAAATCCATAATCCACTGCCCTTTTGCAGCCGGGCCAGATGCGCTGGCCTTTTCCTTTTTGAGGCTGGGAGCCTGTCCTGAGCAGGAATGTGCTGGGGAGGGCAGCACACGGGGACCTTAAGACCTGCCTCTGGGGGTAGAGGGGTGTCCTGCGAACAAATTTGGTAGGTCTAGGCAGCCAGAGGTTTCCTGGAACTAAGATTTCTTCTTCCTCCAGAGAAGTGTTTTCTGAAACTCCAACACCTTGAGCTGTCCAGCTGTGGAGGCTGGTGGTGGGGCGTGCGGGAGGAGGCAAAGAGAGCGAGAATGAGTGGAGGTGGGAAAGACTGCCACTCTGTGCCTCCCCTTAGAGATTCCCCATGAGAGGCTCTGAGAGGTTTTACAATAAATAAGCCTGTAGACTTCTTTCTGAAGGCTGTTTGACCACAGGATTCTCCCTCTTTCAGGATGTTTATTAATTTTTTACCAAACAAGCGCTCCTTGGGACCCAGTTTAAAAAGCTCTGTTGAGACAAACTCTGGATTCCCCTCTGGAATGTTCACGCTACATGCAAATAGTGTGGGAGGTGACACAGTCCCCTTCTTAGAATTCTGACTCCCTCCGTTTTTGACACCCCTGACCTTCCGGGGATATACCTGCTAAAAATACTCCCTCCAGAAGTCTAAGTGTTGGTTGCTGCTATTTGGACAGCTGTGAAAAAAAAACAACAGGGAATTCTATTCAAATATGTTTAGACTGTGGAAAGTCAGAGTGTGGAAAGAGCTGGGAGGTGCTTGGCCAGTCAGTGAATAATGCTTAATATTCTCTGCACAGGAGGTTTGGAGCATCTCTTAGCTTCACGGAGCAGTTGACAGGGAGGATTCAGTGAGCAGCTAAGTTGATTGCCAAGAAAATGCTTCTTTGGGGGGATAAAACATCACAGACTTTTTGTTTCCACAGATGTAGCATTTCCCTAAAAAGATGCTATAATTTAGACTTAGCCTTCCAGGTGAATCCTAAGGTTAGAAGCACTTTTCTAGTGAGTAAAATGTGCAAAGGATTCATAATGAAAAGGTTTGCTCAGACCGAGGTGGGGATAATGGGGGAGGTCCTCCAGGTGGCGAATCGCATTTCCATTCATAGCTGCTGCTGTTACTATGGCTACCATCGCACCAGTGATGGCTTTCCAGTAATGCTGTCCAGAGCTGGTATTCTCCTAGGACAGGTTGCCAGCCGACTCTTTCCTGGTGGCTCTGTGTCTGTGCTGTGCAGGTTGTTTAATCTTTCAAATTCCCCCCACATCCATATTACCATACGCCCGGTGCCCTATAGATGTTTGACATGGATCGTGTCATTTAACCTTCATGATAAACGTTGTGACCTTTGAGGCAGGTACTATCTCTGTCTTTCTAGTTGAAAACATTGAGGTTTTGTGAAATTAAGTAATTTGTCCAGAGGGACACAGCTAGAACAGGTAACTGGCAGAACTAGGATTTTTTTTTAATATTTTAATTTTATTGGAGTGTAGTTGATTTACAATGTTGTGTTAATTTCAGGTGTACAGCAAAGTGATTCAGTTATACATATACATATATTCATTCTTTTTTAGATTATTTTCTCATATAGGTTGTCACAGAATGTTGGGTAGAGTTCCCTGTGCTTTACAGTAGGTCCTTGTTGGTTCTCTATCTTGTATATAGTAGTGTGTGTGCGTTCATCCCAAGCACCTGATGCAACTAACCCTCCCCCCGACGTTTCCCCTTTGGTAACCATAAGTTTGTTTTCGATGTCTGTAAGTCTGCTTCTGTTTTGTAAAAGAGTTCATTTGTATCTTTTTTTCAAAAATTAGATTCCACATATGGGTGATATCATATGATGTTTGTCTTTCTCTGTCTGACTTACTTCACTTACTGTGATAATCTAGGATTCTAATCTTGGTTTAACTGGCTCCAAAGTGCAAAATTTCTTCTAGCTGCATGCCTCTCGGTGTGTCCCCTCACCTCTCTGGGCTGGTTTCGTGTTCCCGGAGAGTCAGCCATCAGACCACATCCTCCTCGTGTGGGCGTCAGAGGGCTCCTTCTGCTGGTCAGCTCATGCTCGTCTCCCCAGGGCCAGCTCAGGGCTCACCTCCTCTGCGAAGTCCCTGCTGCAGGTCCCAGGTTCGCAGTCACTGCTCCTCCCCTGGCCTGCCATGGTGATCTGTATGTCACTCTCCTGGGGCTCGGGTCAGATTATCAAGGGATGATCCAGTTCATACGTCTCGTTCTCCCACCTCAGTCTGCCAGCTGCTTGACGGCAAGGGGCCATTTCTAGTCCCTCTCTCTCTCTGACATACAATAGAAGCTCTATCAAAGTTTTTTGAATGAATAACTGAAAAGACCAAGATACTACTGAATACTTTCTTCAAATACTTGAAGGAAATAGACTTGTGGGGATGCTGAAGGAGAGAAGTGAGGTCCAAGGATAGCATTTTCAGAAAAGCAGACTTTAACTTAACCTTGAGAACGTTCCAGTAGCCAGAGCTGTCCAGCAAGAAAAGGGCTGCCTTGGGAGGTGTGAGTGCCCAATCCATGGAGGTATGTACACAACACAGTTGGGTGTTTTAGGGGCACATTTCTGTAGTGTGAAGGCTTGTCAGACCGGATCAGTGTTCCTCAGAATGAGGGAGGGATCATCGATAGCATGTGTGCCATAAATAGTGACTGATCTTTTCAGTTCTCTTTCAGTCTTTGTGGTTATAGTTTGGTTCTAGTGTGTTGCTAACACCTCTCTAACCCTCCATTTAACAAACAGACAGCAGATCTTGGGTATCAGCATCTGCCTAGGATTCAGTGATACTGTTTGGAACTTACTTTTTTCCAGTAACCTTCTATTTAGGGCGAGTAAAGCTGGTTTTTAAATTTTTATTTTAACTAAGACTAGGGAGAGTCCTTTTTGTAAATAAATCCATTTAAGTAAAAAGAGACACTCAACAGGGAGGTATGAAGTATGGTGGTGTGCAGCATGGCAGAAATCCTGAAGCCAACATGAGATACCCCAAGGGCCCCTGCCAGCTCCTCCTGGAAAGTGAACATCTTTCATCTTCACCCTCTTCATCCCCCACCTTTGTTTTCATT
This sequence comes from Orcinus orca, assembly GCF_937001465.1. Lineage (NCBI taxonomy): Eukaryota > Metazoa > Chordata > Mammalia > Artiodactyla > Delphinidae > Orcinus > Orcinus orca. The sequence goes on from NC_064568.1 coordinate 7,766,870, forward strand.
GCTGGGAGGGATTTTGAGGCAGGAGGGTCAGCCCCTTGAGTGGTCTTTGCAATGGCTACAGCCCCTTATCCTCCTTCCAGTTTTTCCTTCTGGGGCCTCTCCAGATCCTACACCCAGTTTCCTGGAATCCTCAGAGACTGTAATCAGCAACTTCCAAAGTATTAATATTAACCAGGACGTGATTTATTTATATTTGGATATGCTTGATACACATAGATATATGTATATCATTTAAATTTTATTCTAAAAATGAAAATAGAAGTTGTAATAAAGATAAAATAGATGTTGTTGTAATTAACAAGCAGTGATATGCAGGGGTTTAGTTTTGACTCAGTTCCATTAGGCAAAGAGGACAATAATGATCTTCCAAGATTATACAGCACCTTACACTTTGCAGAGTGCCTTCCCAGCCTTTAGCTGCTTAAATCCTCCCAAGAGTCCTGGTGGGCTGAGGGAGTCAGGGAAGGTGTCATCATCCCCATCTGACAGGCAGAGGACCTGAAGGCCAGACAGGGTGGGCCTGGCTTAGGATCCCCGCTGATTGGTGAAAGAACTGACCGGAGGAACTGTGGGTCAGCGCCCTTCCTCTGCCAGGTGCTGCACGTACCACGTGATGCACCCATTTTGCAGGTGGATAAACCAAGGCAAAAGTTCTCACAGGGAAAGAGAAGATGAGGTTGGCCAGACGTTGCCTAATGAGGCAGGAATTTTTGTTCCAGTACCAAGAATACATTCAGCGAGTCAAAAGGGAGCTCAGGAGTGCTGCTGGACCAGACCCAGTGTGCCATCACTTTGAGGTGTGAGGACTGATCCTCAGGGTGGAGGGGGCGTCTCCGGACCATTGGTACTGGGCCTTGAAGTACACATGGGGGAGAAGGTAGTAATGGGAGGAGGAAAACCAACATTTATAGCAAACCTACCATGGGCTGTATGGTCACATACATCAGTCAATGGATTTTCCCAATAGCCAAGCGAGGTGCTGGTAGCAATAATAGTGATGCCAGTAATAATGATTATTACTATTATCAGGCACTGGGTTTGATGCTGAGAGTGTCTTATGAATTACCTCATTTAATCCTTAAAGCACCACTGTGAGGTAGGCGTTATCAACCCTGTTTTACAGATAAAGAAAGAAAAGGTTTGACTAGCTTCGCAGTTCACCCAGCTGGTGAGGAGCAGAACTGGTATTTGAACCCCAGCCTGTGACTCCATAGCACCCAGCATGGGTAAGCAGAACCTGCTTCGGGCAGGTGACCCAGTGGATGTAGTTCTTCCCTTATGGAATGACTGTCTCAGGGCTGGTGTCAGCCAACAGCAGCTTCTAAGTCAGCAGATCTCAGCTTCTTGAAGGGGCTGCCCTGCCCTGAAGCCTCACATCCACTGTTTGCCACCAGGTGACTCCCAGGCAAAGCCCCAAATTCTCCCCCCTCACCTGGACAGCTGCTCTGCCTCCCACCTGGCCTTCCCGCCCAGCGATCATATCACTGGACCATTCAAAACCTTCATTCAGCCTTGACCTTCGAAGTCCTTCGTGGTCTGGCTCCTCCCTTCCTGCCACCTTTTCACCATGCCCTGCATCACTGCTGCCCGAGCCCAAAAGAACTTCTTTCAGCCCCGGAACATCCATGTCTTGTCTGACCTCACAGCTTCACACTCAGCCTTCCGTCTGCCTGCAGGATATGTCTGTCTTTGTGTTTCCCATCCAGCAAACTCTTACGTGTGCTTCAAGCCCACTGCAAATGTTTCTGTGATAACCCATCCACCCTGAGGCAGAATGAGCCGCTCCCTCCCCCACTCCTCTGAGATCCCCTTCCTCACACAGCATGATGTAGGAAACGTCTGTTACTCTCCCCTGCTCAGCATCCCTCCCTTCTTTTGATAACAAGACCTAGATTTTCCTCTGGGGAATCATCCCTGAACAATGGTGAGGCTGTGACCAGCATTGTATCCTCTTGGCCACAGAGCTTTAATCTAGCGACCTGCAATCCAGGATTTTTGGTGGAACAGGTCGGGAAAAGCCCCCTTTTTACTGGGATTACTAGCAGTCAGGGTACTTTTGGTTTGAAGAGGGCCTGCCTGAGAGTGAAGCCAGTACAGAGAGAGGAAAGCAGAGCCAAATGATAGAGACCAGGTCCCGCTGACATCCTTTGAGCCCCTGGATGCAGCCATGCCCGAGGGCAACAACCTCCTATTCCTTTACATTTTTTTGATTAAAATTTTTGATCCTGAAAGTTTTTCTTCCTCCCATTACTACCATTTTTGTTTAAGCCAGTCTGAAGTAAGTTTTTCCGTCACTTCAACTAAAGGTGTTCTGACCAATGGCCATAAGAATTCTTGGTTTGCCTTAAGTTCAACTACTAGATCGTGAGCCTTCTCAAGGCTCATCCAGTCATCTTTTTAACCCCCTGGGACTGGGCAGTGCCTATTAGCACATGGCAGATACTCAAAGGATATTAGAAGAGTGAGTGAATGAGTGAATGAATTAGAGTCTGCCAAGGGCTCTGGAGGGATACAGGGAAATATGAGAGGTGGTTCCTGCCTTCAAGGGGCTTATAGAATAAGTGATGACACAAGCCCACATGTGTGGAGGGCAACTGACGAGTGAGTTAAGCGAGAAGATAAAAAATGTCATCTGGAAGTAACTATATGAGAAGATTGAAATGAGTGGTTCAGACAGAACATTCTGTGGATCTCAGGTGATCTCTGGAGGAAAGGCCTTTGAAGTAGATTTTGCTGCGTGGAGTGAAGAGGGGAAGGCATTCCGAGCGAGTGAATGCACAGATGCGAGGTGGAGATGCGTGTGACCCAGGAAGAGTCCTTCCCAGGTTTCAGCAGCCTCACTTTCTTGTCTTTGAAGCTAGATACATAAAAGTGTAGAAAATAGCCATTCACTATTTCCATTTTTGTGCTTCTTGTTAGGCTTTTCAAATAAATAAGTTGGGGAATTGGGAAAAAAAATCCTTTGTCAGGTCACATGTATACATTTGGTTTTGGAATATATGGTTGCTCTTGTCACAGAGGTCTGAAAGGCCCTCACTGGCCACTCCGTCACTCACGCGTCCATTTGATGGGTGAGGCAGTAAAGCCTCAGACAGGTCGAGCCGCAAGCCCAAGAACACACAGCCAGTTAGCAGCAGAGCCATGCTCCCCAACTCCCAGTACAATAGACTCAGAAGCCTTGGGGGGCAAAAGATAGGTAAATGAAGAAACCCATTCCTGGCGCAGAGCTTCACCCACTGCCTGGAGCAGAAAGGGGGATGAGGGAGAGGGCTGGGCAGGCAGCAGATTGGGCCTTAAATGGGCTTTAAATGCTGGCGGAGGAGGTTAGACTTTATCCTCTGTGTCGTAGGTCCATTTGCTCCTCTGATGGACCACAGGAAAGATGCCCAAGTGACCATGTAAACTCTCCTCAGACTTCTGATCCACTTGGGGTAGTAGCCTATTAGGGGTTGAATTTTGTCCTCCAAAAATTCACATGTTGAAATCCTAAACCCCCAGTACCTCAGAGTGTGACCTTGTTTGGAAATAGGGTCTTTACAGAGGTAATCAAGTAAAGATGAGGTCATTAGAGTGGGCCCTAATCCAACATGACTGGTGTCCCTATACTATAAAAAAAGGGGAATTTGGACATAGACACACATCCAGGGAAAACATCACGTGAACATGAAGGCAGAGATTGGGGTGATGTGTCTACATGCCACGGATCACCAAAGATGGCTGGAATACCAAAGATGGCCAGCATACCGCCAGAGGGGGGGACACGGAACAGAGTCTCTCTCACAGCCCTTAGAAGGAACCAACCCTGCTGACACCATGATCTCAGACTTCCAGCCTCCAAAACTGAGAGGCAATACATTTCTGCTATTGAAGTGACCCATCTGTGGTGCTCTGTTACTGAAGACTGGTGTCCAGCAGTACACAGCCCAGATGCTCATCCTGTCCCTCAAGGCCCTGGTCTATGCTGCCTCTGTGGCCTTGTCTCCACCCCTTGGACATCCGCTCTGCCCTCGGGAAGGCGCCCATGCACGCAGAGCCTTCACGTCGACTGCTGGGGATGCTCTCCCTTATCCCTAGGCCACTGTACAACCTACGCATTTTTCTGGTCCTACCTCATCCTTCTGGGCACTTTTCACCTATCAGCTGACTGTGTGCCCAGACCTGCCTGACACCAGAGAAACAGTGGTGAAGAGGACAGATGTAAGCTGGAAAGGGGTCAAAGACAGAAACAGAAAGTAAATGAACAGGACGGATGTCAGGCGTGGTAGTGCTGTAATAACGATAAAATGGGGTGGTGTACTAGAGATCCAGGAGCCGCTGGGGGACAGGGGAGGCCTCAATCAGGAGAAACATCTCAGCTAACGTCTCAGTGACAAGAAGGACCACCTCCACCTTCCCTGGGTGAGGTAAACCCCCCCCCCACCGCCCCCCTCCGTTATAGACTCAGGAGGCACCATGCATTTCTCTCTCACAGCTCTTATCACCGACACCATTTCCTATCTACTTACGTGCTTATTTGATTGTCCCCTGAGGCCCCTACTGGACCGTAAGCTCCATGAATCAGGGAGCATGACTCACTTTGCTTAGCACTGTCTGGCACAAAACATGGCACCCAGTTAATATTTTCAGAATTAATGATTCATGCTCCCAGCAAGGACAAGGAATTCCAAATCCTGATTGGGGCAACTTAGGTAGCAAGAGGTTAACCATACTTTTTGGGCCCCGGAACTAATTGAGGGAGTGCTTTTCTGAGCTTTGCTGGCAGCTGCCCAAGCAAGCGTAGTGCAAGACCCTGGAATGTCTTGGAAGCGAGTGGGAAGCCAGAGGCAGGGACTCTGCGTCTTGGGGACGGGGTCAGCTGCAGGAGCTCCCCTCCCTCCCGGAGGGACCACCATCCCCGGGCAGTGGATTTGCATTCATCTGCATTTGGATGGGGCTCAACAGGCCTGGAAATGGGTTCTGTTTGCTAAGTGGAATTTTCCGGTGCCCAGCCAGAAGAAGAAGAAGGGAGAAGCTGGCTCACTGCTGATTTCATTTTCCCAACTCACCAGCTTGGCGAGGCCTCGCTCCTCTAGCTGCAGTTGCTTGGATCCTCGTACCCAGCTCCCCTAGCCAAGGAAAGAAAGCTGTGACTCACCAGAAATTTTCGTTGCTGTTTTCTGGCTGTAAAAAGTAAAATACATACACATCTATGTGAAAGTTCTCAATTATACCTTAGCTCAGCAGCTTCCACCTGCTCTGTGGACACAGGGATGCAAGACTGGAAAAGGAGAAAAGCCCTCAAGATGTGCCTTAGAGGACAGAACGCCTGCCCAGGTTCATTTTGGCATCTTCCAGAAGTGTGGCTGCAGCAGGCAAAATGGCTGCTAGCATGGAGAGCTGGATCTCAGGTCAAAGGGGTCCTGTTTTCAAAAGGGACAAGTAACCTCCTGAAAAGAGAAGGCCGGTGTCCAGCTCTGCCATACGTGGCCTGGATGCTTCTTCCTGCGGTCCCGGTACAATCCAGATGGCCCGTGGGATGGTGATCAGTGCGCTGGCCGGAGCCCTCGGGACCCCGCACCTGCCCCTCTTCTGCCTTGCTCCCCGGGCTCTAGCCACACTGGCCTTCATTCGGTGCCTTAAATGCACTGAGCTCCCTGCCCCACAGTGAGCCTTTGCCCATTCTGTTCCCTCTGCCTGGAATCGTTACCCACAAGCCCACTCTCCTGGCCCCTTTACCTGCCTCCCCCATCTCTTCCTTTAGAGCCTAGCTGAAAGGCCCCTTCCTTAGGGACACTTTAGAGACCCCCGAAATCCGGCCAGGTCCCCTCGATATGAGTCCTCATGCACCATGCTCTCCTTTCTGGCACTTTCTGTGGCTGTGACTCCATCCACACGTGCTGAACTCTCTGAGGGTTATGTGTCTCCCCCACTGGACTGTAAGCTCCGTGGAGGCAGGAGCTGTGTCTGTTGTGCTCCATGTCATGTCCCTGGGGACTGGTCCATGTGAAATATGCAATAAGAATGTATCGAGTGGGGGAACTTTTGAATGACCCTGGAGCTTTTTTCTGGTGTTTAACACCAAGGTTGACAATATGGTCTAAGTAGGCAGGCCACAGGGGTTAAGAGACCTGCATATAGTCACACAGGCAGTATGGACTTAGGGGTACCCCTCCCCCCCCAAGTCCAGGTGTCTTTCTGTTTCATCGTGTCTTTCTGTCTCACCATGCTGGGCCCCATCTGTGGCCTTCCCTCTTCTTTCTGACATGGTGAGAGCCAGGTACCATTGTGGCCAAGGCCACAGATGGCAGCTCTCCACAGAGCGGTCAACTCCACCCTGACCCTGGCTGTGGACAGCCCTGTTCACCCCGGTCTTTTAGTTTACAAATGAGCTGCCCCACACGAGGGGAGCCAGGGCTGAGAGAAGATGGGGAGAGCAGAAGCAGCCTCCCGTGCTGGAGTGGACCCAGAGGATGGACCTGCTGGTTGCACGGCAGGCCTGGGACAGTGTCTGCAGAGGATGGGCTGGCACATCATCCCCACTGTAGGCCTCTTCCAGCTCACCAGGGCAGGAGGAGCGCAGCCCTGCCCCATCCCTCCAGCTGCAGCCTCGACAGGCCTCCTGAGAATTTGCCTCTTCTGCCACGTGGTGGTCACGTGCATTTGTAAAGAGTTCCAGGTCATTCCATGGTTTCAAATATCATCCAAGTGCTTGTTGCCGGCGTCCACATTTATCTCTCTAGCCCAGATATTGCCTTCTGAGTGTTCCACAAGCCCTTTAGACTCACCGTCTTCAAATAAAACTCATCGCCTTCCCTCCCTACCCTGCCCCTGTAAATGTTCCTCATCTCCGTAAATGCTACCCCTGCTCTCAGGCACCCAGCCTGAAAGACTTGGAGTCATTCTGAGCATCTTCTTTTCCCTCCCAACCAGTTAATCTCAGGGTCCAGTCAGTTTACCACCTAAATGTTTCTTGAATCCCTCAACTTCCCTCTTGGCCCCCTCAAGCCCATCCTCCACGCAGTAGCCAGAGTGAGAGTTTGAAAGTGGAATTTTATCCTTTCACTCCCCGCCAACCTCAGGATGAAGCTCAAACTCTCTACTGGGACTTAAGGCCCTTAACTATGTGGCCTCTTCCTAATTCTCCAACCTTGTTTTTCACTCTCCCCCCATCACTCCAGGACATGATGCTTGAGCCCCCTTGACTATGCTTGACTCACCAACCTGCTCTCTCTAGGCCTTTGTTCATCATATTTCTCCACCTAGAAAGCTCTCCCCTGTCAAACTCCATTCCAGCCTTTAGTTCTCAGTCTAGAAAGTGCTTCCTCCAGGAAGCCATCCATGCTCACCCCTCCACCAGATCTGGGCGAGGGGGCCTCCTCTGCCCCATAGTCTCCTTCCCATCACTACATTTATGAGGCTGTATCATCATCTTCTGCTTCCTTGTGTGTCTCCCTTACCTGAATGCAGCCTTGTGGAGCAGGGTCTTGCCTGCTGTGATTACTGCTGCATCCCCAGCCCCTCGCCTGCCTGGCACGTACACACGGAGACAGACGATGAATGAATGAAAGCCTGAATGAACCAAGGCCTCATCTCCTCAACAGCCACTCACTTTAGCTTGACAAGTCCTTGGTTGCTTTCGGGTAACTCTCCCCTCCTTGCCTCTGCTCCTTCTGCCGCCCCTGTAATCCTGTCTGCATCTGTGTTGCCTCCTGCCCACAGCTGCTGATAAGGAAAGCGCCTCCTTTCCACTCTTTCTCTTACCCAGTCTCTCCCTGGCCAGGTGACCTAATTAATGGTCCCCAAGCTGTCCCAGCACTTTTGCACCCTTTCAAGACCTTTTTCCTTTCCCCTGAAACTTACCTTCTGGCTGTGACTTCCATAAATTTTGCACATTTAATTCCCTGATGCTGTTCAATTCTTGCATCCCAGGCTGAGCTCAGCCCCTGAAGTAATTTAGGTAACAGCTCGATTATCTCATCTCTCCTTTCATCTTTGCATTTCCATCGCCACCTAGGAAGCTGTGGAAATGTAAAGTATTTTCTGCCCAAACCCACTTCTCCCCTTGCAGTTCTTATCTTGGTTCATGTCATCAGCATCCAACCAGTCGCCTGAGATCCAAATCTCAGAATCACCATCCACTTCCCCCTCCCCCACCCCCTCTCTATTTCCAGGAAGTCTCCAAGATTCTCTGCTCTCTTGGTGAGGAGTCTCTTAAATTCACCCTTCTCTGGCCACCACCCAGGCCCTCATCATCTCTCTTTTCCTGGACTAGGGTCACCTCCTGACTGGTCCTCCTGCCTCCAGCCCCACACCTCTGCCCACACCCATCCAGCCCTCCACTCATCCACCTGTTCATCCATCCACCCGTCTATCCACCCAACAAGCCACCCACCCACCAACCCATCCACCCACCCACTCATCTGTCCATCATCCTCCAGTCTGCCCACAATGATCTTTCTAAGACACACATTGGTTAGATCATACCTCTGCTTAAATAACTTCCATGACTCTACACTGCCTACAGCAGGCATTCTTAACCCTGGATGCACATTAGAATCTTATAGAGAATGTTTTAAAAATACCAAGGTTCTACCCCCAGAGATTCTGACTTAATTGATCTTGGGTGGGGCCTGGGTCTTGGTGTTTTTTAAAAGCTTCCCAGGTGATTTTAGTGTGCAACCTGGGTTGAGAACCATATGGCCTAGATGATAAAATCCCAACTCATTAGGCTGGTGTTCGATTCCCCACAATCAAACCTTTCACCTGTCTCCCCATCCTTATGTCCTCCCCTAACATGCTCACAATTCTAGCTCTGCCGAGCTGCTTCTCTATCTTTGTATCCACAGGTCCCTCTGCCTACAATTCCATCTCTCTGCCCCTCTATTTGGAAAACTCGTACCTATTCTTCAAGACCCAGCACAAATGTGACCTTTTCTGTTGGATTTCTCTTCTACAGCACCTACTACATGTCAGGCACATTGCTGGGCACTGGATATGGTGACTAAGACAGAAACAGTTCCTGCTTTCACAGAACTTCGAGTAGGGTGATGGGTGGGGAGTGGAAACTCCTTAAGGCAGGAATTCTCAAACCTGAGAGTGCATCGCAATCCTCTGGAGGGCTGGTCAAAACACAGGTGCTGGTCCCACCTCCAGGATTTCTTATTAAGTGGTCTGGAGTGGCCCCGACAATTTACATTTCCAACAAATTTCAAAGTGAAGCTGATGCATCTGGGCTGGGGACCACCTCTGAGAACCGCTGCCCTGGAGCGAGGTCCTCTGAGGCACACTCTCCAGGGAGTATCATTTAAGCCAAGACTCAGAGGAAGAGAGAAGAGCAGGGGCTCACACATTCCAGATGGCACAGCGCGCGTGAAGACCCCAGGCGGGAAGAAGCTGGCAGGAAAGCAAAGGGGCCTGTGTGACGGGGACGTGGAGTGGGCTCCGCATCTTCTCCAGCTTCTCGCGCAGAACGGGTGCTCTGCATGTTTCTATCCCAGCGCTTCAGCACCTTCCACTGTAATCCTTCTGCCTCAGCCACCTCATTAGGAGCCCCTCCGAGGCAGGTCTGTGTCCACGCTCACCCAGAGCCCACCTGAGACCTGACACGGAATAAATGCTGAGGGATTTGGGCTGGGCTGTTGGATTTCAGTGTTCTGGCCTTTTCTCTAGGCTATAAACAAAGGAGAAACTGCTTCGTTTCTCTTACAGCATAATGTCTCCTCCATTTTCCTTAGAGGTCTCTAACATATCCATCCTCTCTCTCAACCAAATTCCTTTCTCCCAAATTCCGACTACCTGGGCAGATTTTTAAGCCCGTTTGGTGACAGAAAGAAAAGTCAACTGGCCTCTCCTCACCTATCCTTCCCAAGCCCAGGGTTTGGGTGCAGTGAGGGGTGTACGTGCTGTGGCTGCCCAGAGGCCCTCAGGGCTACGCTTCCACTTGACTTTGGGAGGATGATGTGGTCAAAGCGGAAGTCAGCAGAATTCCCTTCCTCAGAAACACTGATCGTGGGAGGCCGCATTTCCTCAGAGAACCATGGCCAGCCCCCTGGGGGAGCCAGGCAGGCCTGGGGGACTGGACCTTGAGCCAGTCACCCTAGGTGGTGGATGGCCCTCTGCCCCAACATCACCTTCCTGCCTTGGAAAGTGGAGGAAGGGTCTTAGGTCAAGTACACATGCCAGATGCCCCATGTGGCAACGTGGGATTATTGGTTTGATTTTGGTTTCTGATTGTCCTTTACTGTCTTCCTGGACACTATATACACTTTATTGAGACTAACAGAGGGGTCTTTGGTAAAGCACAGAGAAGAGAGATATCCCCCATTTCATTTTTGGAAATATCCCATTTCCCAAGTTTCGGGAAACACTGGTGCATAGATCTGTGGTTCTCAGACTTGCGTGGGAATCGGCAGCTTGGAGGGCTTGTTAAAACCCAGATCACTGGGTCACCTCCAGAGGTTCTGATTCAGCAGGGCTGGAGTGAGGCTCAAGAGCCTGCATTTCTTATAGACCCCAGGCGATGCTGCTGCTGGTCTGGGGACCCCGACACTTTGAGAACCCCTCTTTTAGCATAATGCCCAGCTAGAGGACACTAAGAATGTGTCAGTCCTTGAAGGACAAAGATTTGTCTTGTGTGTACTTCACTCAAAAGCAGATTTCCTTAGGCTCTCTTCCCAAGTATAGAACCTGAAATCCTCCAGGCCCTCAGCTCCATTGAGGGGCAAAGGAATGTGTTTCCAAGAGGCCAAGAGACCAGGACTGACCCTGGAGGAGGACAAAAAGGTTAAGAGCCTGAGGGACCCCCAGAGGTTGGGGGAGGCAAGGAGGGGAAGGAAAGGGTCCACTTTTTGTTCTTTCCCCTGTATATTTCTAGAACTCATACAAGAATTTCAAGCACAACTGGTTTAGTATTTCTTAACACCAGGGAAGACAGCTTCCTCTCAGAAGGGAGAGATACATGTATCAAGTGCTACATCCAGTGGGAGAGTAGGACGGGATAGGACTTCTAGTCAAAGACCTGGGTTTTGGCCCCAGCACTGCTCTGTGACCTTGGGAGGATTGCTTCCTCATGGTCTCTGTTGCCCCAGCTGTTAAATATGTTATAATAAAACGAGTTTGAAAGGGCCCCATGAGGGTCAAAAGAGCCACGGTGGGTGACAACATAGAACACTGTGTGGCTGGCAGTTTCAGTGGAGCCAACTTGAGCTGTCTTGGTTTCCACAGGAAGGACCAATATCTCCTCTCGCCCGTGAACTGTTGGTATCTAGTCCTGCATCAGACCAGGCGGGAGAGCCGAGACCATGCCACCCTCAATGACATCTTCATGAACAATGTCATCGTTCGCCTCTCTCAAATCAGCGAGGATGTCATCAGACTCTTCAAAAAGGTGGGTACTTGGGCCACCCGAGTTTCTGCCCCAGGCTGGCCTTGGCAAGACAGCCAGCCATGGTGGGGTGTGGTCTGGGGACATGGGACCAGGGGTCAGGCATGTTGAAGGGTGCGGGGTGCTGAGGCCTGGACTTGGCACCGCAGACCCTGAGTTTGAGTCCTGGATGTGGCTGCGGGGCTCAGCCACTTCAGCAACCACCATCACCACAAAAATAAAAACCTTTGCATGGTTAGGTAAGTAGTACACTCATTGTAGGAGATTTGGAAACATAGAGATGAGCTCACACTTATATAAAAAATAAAATTCAAAAACAAACAAACACTTAGAAATTAATGTCACCTGAAATGCTGTCACTCAGCCATAATCACTTTGGTTGTCATAGGAACTTCTTTATATGTACATATGTAAATACATTTTCTATGAGTGCTGATTTTATACACTTTCTAGAATATGTATGTACTTTTCCCAAATGAGATCAGACTGCATATACGATTTTACTCTCTGCTTATGTCACCTAACAAATTATATAACACTGGATTACAAAATTTTCCCATATCAATATAATTCCACAACATTTTGAAAGATTGCATAGTATTTCATCATACAGATGTACCCTAGTTTATTTAACCAATCCCTTATTGTTGAACACTTCAGTGATTTCCATATTATTATAAATACTGCTGCTTTGAGCTTCTTTTATATACACCTTTGTCACATTCACTGCTATTTTTTTAATTGAAGTATAGTTTATTTACAATATTCTATTAGTTGTAGGTGTATAGCATAGTGATTCAGTATTTTTGTAGGTTGTACTCCATTAAAAGTTATAAGATAATGGCTATATTTCCCTGTGCTACACAATATATCCTTGTTGCTTATTTATTTCATTTATTGTAGTTTGTGTCTCTTAATCCCGTACCACTAATTTGCCCCTCTCCCTTTTGGTAACCAGTAGTTTGTTTTCTATATCTGTGTGTCTGTTTCTGTTTTGCATATACATTCATTTGTATTGTTTTTTAGATTCCACATATAAATGATGTAATATAGTATTTGTCTTTGTCTGACTTACTTCACTAAGCATAATATTCTCTAGGTCCATCCACATTGCTGCAAATAGCAGACTTTCATTCTTTTTTTATGGCTGAATAATATTCCACTGTATATGTATATATAGATATACCACATGTACTTTATCCATTCATCTGTTGATGGGCCACTGCTACTTTCTTTTTTTCTTTAACATCTTTATTGGAGTATAATTGCTTTACAGTGGTGTGTTAGTTTCTTCTGTATAACAAAGTGAATCAGCTATACGTATACATATATCCCCATATCTCCCCATATCTCCTCCCTCTTGCGTCTCCCTCCCATCCTCCCTATCCCACCCCTCTAGGTGGACACAAAGCACCGAGCTGATCTCCCTGCGCAATGCAGCTGCTTCCCATTAGCTATCTGTTTTACACTTGGTAGTGTATATATGTCCATGCCATTCTCTCACTTCATCCCCGCTTACCCTTCGCCCTCCCCGTGTCCTCAAGTCCATTCTCTATGTCTGCGTTTTTATTCCTGTCCTGCCCCTAGGTTCTTCAGAACCTTTTTTTTTTTAGATTCCACATATATGTGTTAGCATATAGTATTTGTTTTTCCCTTTCTGACTTACTTCACTCTGTATGACAGTCTCTAGGTCCATTCACCTCATTACAAATAACTCAATTTTGTTTCTTTTTATGGCTGAGTAATATTCCATTGTATATATGTGCCACATCTTCTTTATCCATTCATCTGTTGATGGACATTTAGGTTGCTTCCATGTCCTTCCTATTGTAAATAGTGCTGCAATGAACACTGTGGTACATGACTCTTTTTGAATTATCGTTTTCTCAGGGTATATGCCCAGTAGTGGGATTGCTGAGTCATATGGTACTTCTATTTTTAGTTTTTTTAAGGAACCTCCATACTGTTCTCCATAGTGGCTGTATCAATTTACTTTCCCACCAACAGCTCAACAGGTTCCCTTTTCTCCACTCTCCAGCATTTATTGTTTGTAGATTTTTTGATGATGGCCATTCTGACCAGTGTGAGGTGATACCTCATTGTAGTTTTGATTTGCATTTCTCTAATGATTAGTGATGTTGAGCATCCTTTCACGTGTTTGTTGGCAATCTGTATATCTTCTTTGGAGAAATGTCTATTTAGGTCTTCTGCCCATGTTTGGATTGGGTTGTTTGTTTTTTTGATATTGAGCTGCATGAGCTACTTGTATATTTTGGTGATAAATCCTTTGTCAGTTGCTTCATTTGCAAATATTTTCTCCCATTCTGAGGGTTGTCTTTTGGTCTTGTTTATGGTTTCCTCTGCTGTGCAAAAGCTTTTAAGTTTCATTAGGTCCCATTTGTTTATTTTTGTTTTTATTTCCATTTCTCTAGGAGGTGGGTCAAAAAGGATCTTGCTGTGATTTATGTCATGGAGTGTTCGACCTATGTTTTCCTCTAAGAGTTTTATAGTGTCTGGCCTTACATTTAGGTCTTTAATCCATTTTGAGTTTATTTTTGTGTATGGTGTTACCAAGTGTTCTAATTTCATTCTTTTACATGTAGCTGTCCAGTTTTCCCAGCACCACTTATTGAAGAGGTTGTCTTTTCTCCATTGTATACTCTTGCCTCCTTTATCAAAGATAAGGTGACCATATGTGCATGGGTTTACCTCTGGGCTTTCTATCCTGTTCCATTGATCTATATTCCTGTTTTTGTGCCAGTACCATACTGTCTTGATTACTATAGTTTTGCAGTATACTCTGAAGTCCAGGAGCCTGATTCCTCCAGCTCCATTTTTCTTTCTCAAGATTGCTCTGGCTCTTCGGGGTCTTTTGTGTTTCCTTATGAATTGTAAAATTTTTTGTTCTAGTTCTGTGAAAAATGCCATTGGTAGTTTGATAGGGATTACATTGAATCTGTAGATTGCTTTGGGTAGTATAGTCATTTTCACAATGTTGATTCTTCCAATCCAAGAACATGGTATATCTCTCCATCTGTTTGTGTCATCTTTGATTCCTTTCATCAGTGTCTTATAGTTTTCTGAGTACAGGTCTTTTACCTCCTTAGGTAGGTTTATTCCTAGGTATTTTATTCTTTTTGTTGCAGTGGTAAATGGGAGTGTTTCCTTAATTTCTCTTTCAGATTTTTCATCATTAGTGTATAGGAATGCAAGAGATTTCTGTGCATTAATTTTGTATCCTGCTACTTTACCAAATTCATTGATTAGCTCTAGTAGTTTTCTGGTAGCATGTTTAGGATTCTCTATGTATAGTATCATGTCATCTGCAAACAGTGACAGTTTTACTTCTTCTTTTCCGATTTGGATTCTTTTTATTTCTTTTTCTTCTCTGATTGCTGTGACTAAAACTTCCAAAACTATGTTGAATAATAGTGGTGAGAGTGGGCAACCTTGTCTTGTTCCTGATCTTAGTGGAAATGGTTTCAGTTTTTCACCATTGAGAACGATGTTGGCTGGGCCACTGCTATTTTCTTGAGATCTGTTTCTGTAACGGGAATTTTAGGGTCAAATTTTGCTCATTTGTTTGTCTATCTAATGAGGTTAAGATCATCTGCTTCCCAGGGGCAGTATGAGGGTTAAATGAAATGGTGCAAGTGAAGGAGGTGGGTATTATTGAGAAGTGTTTCAGGATATGGTCTTTGGGTCCACAAGTCTTCAATTTCTGGCTTCATAATCCTGGTTCCATTGTTTATTAGCTGTGTGTCTTTGGGTTTGTTACTGAAACTCTCTGAGCCTGTTTCCTTATTTGTGAAATGGGGATAGAAATACCCACAGGGTAGTTGCTTGGGTTAAGAGGCTTATTAATCCCAAGTAAAGCATGGAAAGCAGCGCCTGTCACTAAGTGCTCAGGAAAGCTGGCTATTATAATACGAGTGTAAGAGACTATTACTACTAAAATGATCGAGCTCATCTGTTCTTGCCAGGCACCAGTTTTAGAGAAGAGGTGACCTGGGATTGCTATACACACAGAGGAAGAAGACAAGTTGGTTTGAAATATAGTCATCTCTCCCTGGTCTGTATGTGGATTGTCCACTTTGAGGATTACTTCTATTGCAAAATTGTTACTGCAGGCTAATTCCCTGCCCACCCCCCCGCCCCCCGCCACACAATCTGCTCTGGTCTCCTCCTGGGGCTGCGTTTATGAAGTGTAGTCTAAGTTTAATATTTGTGTAAGCAAACATAATTAGAAAGGTAAATACAGTGCAATAAAAAAAAAATTCACATAGTGCTTTGCAAAGGCAAACTGAAGGGATTCAGATTGCTTGGTCCCATCACAAGCCCCCGCCTGCTGCTGCCACTGTCACATCTTTTTTTCTGGGTGGGAGGGACTCACAGAGAAAGGGTCATCTGGGCCTTTAGGAAATGAAGGATCTTTTCCTGAGCTGAGCCCTGGGACAAGTGAGATAAATCTTTTCAGCTCTCATTTAGGCTGACAGCAGCCTCACTTGTGATGGAGGTTAACAGGGTGGAAAATAATGAAAAAAGGTCTACAGCTGAGCTCCTGGCTGCCTTGTTACCAGCTCTGTGCCTGTGGAACAAAGGAAACGACCCGGCCCCTCTGGGCCAAGAGAGAGCTGGGGGACGGGGCCTGACTGGCTGATTTAGCACAGCGTGGCCCCCTTGTGTCACATCAGTTATAGATGATCTCAGCCCTGAGCCCTGCATCCTTACATAATAATAGTTCTGCAGACCTCAAACGACTGCAGGGGCTGGTCTCTGGTCAGACTGGGGAACAAGATCATCACTCAGCCCATTTTACAGATGAGAAGGTAAAGCCTGAGAATGGCCAGTTGTCATCACTTCCAGGAGGCAGCACGGCTGGGCTTTTGGAGTTTGTCTCAGAGCCACCTGTCACTGACATTGTGACCCTGCGTAAGTCTCTCTGAGCCTCAGTTTTCTCATCTGGGAAGAGGAGATGGTGACAGTGCCACACTTGGAGTGGGAGTCCTTCGCCATCTGACAAGTGACATTCTGTCACTGCCTCTGCAGGAGGTGGGAGTGGCTTCCAGGCCAGGTGTCCTTCCTGTGCCTGGGCCTGGGGCAGCTGCTCCACCTGCCAGCTCCTCAGTGGTGCAGAATGCTCTTTGACTTCATAACTCACCTTTTCCCGATTCTCCATTTCCCCTTCTGCAATGCAGTGTGCTATGCCTGGAAGCAGCACTTCTCATTCCACAGCCATTCTAGGCTTCATTTGGGCAAATGGACTTGTGCATGCAGGTGGCCGTTGCTTTAACTGTGAGATGTGGATCCACCAGAGCAGAATGGACTGGATGAGGTCTTAGCAGCCACCGTAGTGATCAGGACACTTATGGTTGCAAACAACAGAAACGCAGCTCAGCTAGCTTGAGGGAGGAAAGGGAGCTTATCGGCTCTTCAGAGCCAAGACTGGCTTCAGGCAGGGGGCTTCAAGGGCACCAAGGGTGTTGTTAGGACCCAATCTCTCTGCAATTCTGCGCCAATTTTCTTTGTTTTCCAGTTTTTTGTTTTGTTTTGTTTTTAAGGAGGGGTGGGAGAAGGGCTCATGCATAGTCAGTCTCTCTCTCTGTGATGACCACATGGCCCCTGCAGCCCCAGGCTTACATCCTACCTGCTTCAAGTCCAGCGGAAAGTGAGAGGTCCCTTCTCCCAGAATTGGTTCTTACAGGCTCTGACTGGACCAGTGTGGGTCACGCGAGTGCTCCTGAAGCTGGGCATACACTCAACTCCCCCTTATGCATAGGACAAAGGATGGCTGAGGGTGGCTCCCCAGGAAAAACTGGGTGCTCTTACAAGAAGGTGAAATAAAACAATGGGTGTCCACTAGGCCTTCTGTTCCAGTCCTTTTATCATCCTCTTCATGAGCTGTCCTCTCTCTGCCAGATCTCCCCCAATAATGGGCATTCGTTACCTTGCATTACATTTGGGGACAACTGAGACCAATAGAAAATTCTCCCCAATGTTGAGATGAAATCTTTCAGGGTTTCCACTCACAGGTCCTGTGGGCCACCTAGATCAATCCACATGGAAATCTATCAGGTACTCATGACCACACACCCAGGCCCTTCCCGCCTCTGGGTAAACATGCCAGGTTCCTTCAGCTGACCCCCGTGACTTGGCTTTGAGTTTTCTCTCCTCCTGGGTCAGGCTCCAGGGCTGCTCTGACAGGCATAAGTTAATATTCAGAACCACTCAGAACCCTCCAGAAAGCTCTGACCAGCTAAGAGGAGAGCAGGGCTGTCTAGACCCTTTATTTCTAATAATGAAGCCTATGAAGGCACTTGCCTTTTTCATGATCGTCTCAGCGCATTTGACCCACTCTGAACTCTCAGCTCAAATCTCCAGGGGATTTTGTACCAAATGTTTTTTAATCTGTCCATGAATTCTGTCCTTGTGTTTTTTTATATTTGCCCTTTTAAAACTTCATTTTATTAGATTCTGGTCAAATGGGATCAGTGTCCTTTTTTTTTTTTTTTTTTTTTTTTTTGGTGGGCAAAGGCTCTGGACACGCAGGCTCAGCGGCCATGGCTCACGGGCCCAGCCGCTCTGCGGCATGTGGGATCTTCCCGGACCGGGGCACGAACCCGCGTCCCCTGCATCGGCAGGCGGACTCCCAGCCACTGCGCCACCAGGGAAGCCCTCAGTGTCCTTTTTTAAGCGATTTTTCAAGCAGCAATACGGTAACTTTTCCAAGAGTTTCCTCATTCCTCCTCTGTGGGAGAAGCCTGTTTTATAACCTCTCCATGTCTTCCTCCTCTGTGTTACTTTCTTCTACGTGTCAGTTCTTTGGCCTCATGTTTGATTCTTCTCTACTTTCTTAGTGGAGAAGGTGGAAAGTGGGGCAGAGGGTTGAGAATGAGTTCACAGTGGAGGTGATGCTTGAATTGGGTGTTGAAGGATGAATAGGAGTCTCCCAAGTGGGGAAAGGAGGTTAGGAGTTCAGTGTTAGGACAAAGGCAAGAGCACAGGGGACAGAGTGTCATGATGGGGGTCCACGGCACCTTGGAACAGAGGCTGCAAAATGGTGGTCCGCAGCTGAATTTGGTTCTCAAGTGTAATCTGCTTGGCCCTCACTATGTTAAGAAAATTTCAACCAATATTTTACTTTATTTTATTTTATTTTTGCGGTACGTGGGCCTCTCACTGTTGTGGCTTCTCCTGTTGCAGAGCACAGGCTCCGGACGCACAGGCTTAGCGGCCGTGGCTCATGGGCCCAGCCGCTCTGTGGTATGTGGGATCTTCCCGGACTGGGGCACGAAGCCGTGTCCCCTGCATCGGCAGGTGGACTCTCAACCACTGAGCCACCAGGGAAGCCCTTTTTTTTTTTTTTAATATTTTAAAATTGTGGGATTTCGCATAAAAATCAGAACTTTGTATTCCTCTTAAAAAGCCAGAAGCTCTGACAGTACCAGAACAACATGGGGTCATTCTTGGCGGTACTTGTCCAGAGCTGAGTAGCCGCTGGTCCTTCAGGCTGGGCACACTCGCTCCACTGCCCCACAGCCCCTGTGGGTTGTCTGGTGAATGACACCGATCCCTTTATTTTAGCTCCTTGGCCCTTTGTGCATTTGAGTTTGTGGCCTCATCTTTAAACACGATCTAACAGAGCTTCTCAAAGTCTAGCATCAGAATCACCTGGAGGGCTTGGTAAACATGGATTGCTGGGCCCCATGCCCACAGCTTCTGATTCACCAGGTTGAAGTGAGCCCTGAGATTCTGCATTTCTAACGAGTTCCCAGGCGCTGCTGATGCTGCTGATCTGGGGATCACACATGGGGAATGACTTGCCTAGTCCAACCTCCTGGTTTTACAGGTGAGGAAATGCAGGCCCACCTCTGGTAAGCACAGAATCCGGCCCCAGATGCAGGTTCTCTACTCCAGGTCCAGTCCTGAATCCACTGCCCCCCATGGTGCACCAACAGGGAGGGTCCATCTGCACCCTGCTTGCTCTCTCTTCCCGCCCCAACCGTTTCTGAGCTGGGCATTGAAGCCCATTTCATTTCCAGCCTCAGCTTCCTTAACAATAGCCATCCATTATTCTCTGCTCTGATGCCTGCAGAATTTAATTACTTGCCCCAGCCGTGGAGTGAGTTTGATTGTTGGAAGCTGTGGTATTCTGAAGGAAGCGCTAATGAGGAAAGACTCTTAGCAGAGAAGAGAGGGCATTCGGGGGGCTTGTGTTTGAAAGCAGCCATTCATTGTGTGGCAATAAGGGCTTGGTCTTCAGTGAGCTTTTTCGTTCCTGCCTTGAAGATGTCCGTCACATTTCATAAATAAATCAGGGCTTTTGTATCCAATAATTGCCTTGCTTTGTGACCAAGATCAAAAGCACCAATGGCCTTGGATTCAAAGCCAAGTTTATTTTTTATTTTTGGGTTGCAGGAGAGAGTGAGGGTTTGCATGCTGGAGGGTCCAGCTCTGATGCCTGCACAGACAGAGAGAGTGAAGTGGGCAGACTGCCAGGGACGAGGAGCCTTCAGCCGTCTCCACTGTCTGCCAGGGAGACAAGTTGTGAACGCTCGCTCTGCTAGTTGAGGCTGCTGAGCTGGTCGCCATGTTCCCAACTCACTCAGCAGACATGTATTAGTGCTTTTGTGACAATAGATAAGCAGTAATCATAGATAACAAACAATTAGTGAGTGCTTACTGTATGCCGGGCTCTGGGCTAAGCGTTCACTTCTTAAAGCCTTAGAGGAAGATGTTGTCATCACCCCCATTTTACAGATGAGGAAACTGATGCCTATAAAGGTGAAGCTGGGGTTTGAATCCAGATTTGTCTGACCCAAGAGCCCATGCTTAGTGGTAAAGGCAGGTGCTAAAGAGGATGGAGAGATGAATCAGACACAGTGCCTTCCCTCAAGGAGCTGGCAGTGAACAATGGAAGTGAAGACAGATGTGCATCAATGATGCAAATACAGCAGAAAGGGAAGTTGGTTCAGAGGGAGGAGGACTTCTAATCTGGGCTGGGGGGCACTTTGGAGAAGGTTTTATGTTGAGGATGCAGCATCTGAAGTGAATCTTGAAGTGAGGATTAGGATCTATGCCAGCTTGGGTTCCCAGGAACCTGACTCTCAGACAGTGATTATGGTGCAGGGGTGTATTATCAAGTGTTCTTGGGGTCCCCACTGCAGAAGGAAGGGAGGGAGGCAGGATTCAGGGAATTTGCAAGAAAGGCCTCAAATGACTCCTTGGGGAGCTCTGAGGCTGGGGTGGCCCTTCTGAGTTGTCCTGGGTTGTGGCAAGGAAACTAGGCCTTTATACCCTCATGTTGCTCCTGGGAGGGCATGTGGCCTTGGGTAGGTGCCTCTTTGGTGAGGCACTTCCAAACAGGGCTGATAGCTGGGGGTGCCTGCCAGGAGCACTCCCCATAGCTGGGGGAATAAGTCCTCCAGTCCTGAAGGGGATCTGAGTGGTGCATTGCTGTGTCCCCAGTGGATATGCAGAGATCTGGCAGAAAAATCTGGGTCCCAGATCATGAGCAGGTCGGCCAGCGTTGCAGTCTACTGCAGTGGTTAGGGGTATGGACAGACTGTGTAATCCCTGTTCTGCCACTTTCCAGATGTGTGAGCTCAACCTAATTCCTAAACCGCTGACTTTCAACATTTTCAAAAGGAAGCTAATAAAAAACCTCTTTCTTAGGGTTGTTGTAAGGATTAAAAAATGAGGATATAAGATGCCTACCTGGTACACAGTAAGCAATCATTAAATATTAGTTATTATTAGGAGGATTATTGGGACTTCAAGAAAGAACATAGTGAGAATTAAGTTCAGAGGTGGGATGAAGGAACATTCAGGCACACAGGTTAAATAACGGGTCAGAAATAAGAAAATATGCTCAGGAAACCACTCACTGATTAGTTCTAACTGATGGTGGTCTTGCTTTTTTTTTATAACCTTATTTCTTTTTCTTGCCTTATTATATTGATTTGGACCTCAATTGATATAGTGTAGAGGGAAATGGGAGAGAAATGGCATTCTTGTCTTTCTTTAAATTTATTTTTTATCGAAGTATAGTTGATTTACAATGTTGTGTTAATTACTGCTGTATAGCAAAGTGACTCAGTTATACATATATACATTCTTTTTCATCTTCTTTTCCATTATGGTTTATCACAGGATATTGAATACTTTCTTGACTTTTAAAAAGCATGCTTTTATCTTTTCACCATTTAACGCTTAGCGAGTTAGGAATAAATAGAAACCTCCTTAGTCTAATAAAGGGTGTTAACCGAAAACCACCAGTAAATCTCATACTTCCTGCTGAAGCATTCAGCAAGATGGCTGATTACAAGATCAATATATAAAAATTAATAACATTCCTGTGCATACATTAGGGCTTCCCTGGTGGCACAATGGTTAAGAATCCACCCGCCAATGCAGGAGACATGGGTTTGAGCCCTGGTCCGGGAAGATCCCACATGCCGCGGAGCAACTAAGCCCGTGTGCCACAACTACTGAACCTGTGCTCTAGAACCTGCAAGCCACAACTACTGAGCCCACGGGCTGCAACTACTGAAGCCCGTGCGCCTAGAGCCCATGCTGTGCAACAAGAGAAGCCACTGCAATGAGAAGCCTGCGCTCCGCGACGAAGAATAGCCCCCGCTCGCTGCAACTAGAGAAAGCCTGCGCACAACAACGAAGACCCAATGCAGCCAAAAATAAATAAACTAATTAATTAAAAAAAAAGAATCTAACAGAGCAGAAACTAAAGTTTAGAAAAAATGCATACATTAGAAAACAAGAATGATGGAAAATTAATGCCATTAATGCTATAAATTAGCTGCATCCTAGGAATTTTGATAAGTGATGTTTTCATTGTCATTCAGATATAAATATTTCATAATTTGCATTTTGCAATTTCTTCTTTGCCCCATAAATTTTTCAGAATTATGTATATTTTATTTCCAAAGATTTTCTTTAAAGCTTTCTACTTGCTTTAAATTTTTAACTTGATTACCCCATAAAAAGAAAATAAGGCCTGTAGGCTCTATTTTTTTGGTATTTGTTGGAGCATTTGCCTTATCAGATATGAAGACTTCCTCTTAAGTGATAGTCAGTAAAACCAGTAATATTAGACCAATGCTAAGTAAACTAACCGATGGTCCAGATCAGAGCCCAGAAACAAAGCCCCCCACAAATGGGAACACAGTATATGGCAGTGGTGCATTACAGATTAGGGGAAAGGATAGCCTGTTTAGTAAATGGATCTGATTCCACTGGTTGCTTGTCCATTTCTTATTATTTTTTAGGAACTGGTTTAAACACACACACACAAACATGCACACACACACACACACACACTTTTTCTTCCATATGGAATAAAATTAGACCTCCACCTTAGTTCCCAAAAATATATTCTAGATGGATTAAAGTGCTAAAGGTAAAAAACAAAACTTTAAAAAATTCTGGAAGAAAATGTAGAAGATTCTATTTAAAACCTTGGCAGGTAGGAAAAGGTTGCTTAAACATAAAACAAAAAAGCACACACCATAAAGGAAAATATTGATAAATTCCATTACATAAAGATTTTTAAAATCTTCTATACAACAACAACTGCAACAAATAAATAAGGGGAAAATACAGACCAGGCAAGGAAAAGATATTTGGCATGCATAGAATTAATAAAAGGTTAATAACCTGAATATAAAAATCAGCTCCCACAAATAAATTGGAAAAGGGCAAACAACCCAATAGGAACATGGATAAAAGATATAAATAAGTCACAGAAAATGAAATTTAAATGGTTAAAAATATAAGAAAAGATGCTCATACTTACAGGTTATCAGGAGAAGGTAAAATAAAAGAAAATGAGACACAGTTTGACGCCCATTAGATTGGTCAAATAATCCCAAGTGCTGGCAAGAATGTGGAGCAGCAGGGCCACTTGTGTCCTCCTAATAAACATGTAAATTGGTTCAGCCCCTTTGGAGAACACTGGGAGTGTCTTGTGACAGAGAAGGAAGAGGTACATACCCTGTATCCCAGCAGTTCCACTTCTAAGTACAACCTAAAATATTCTAGCATATCTGCACACACACAAAACCTTGTGCCAGGAGGTTTTCTGCAATAGTGTTTGTAGTAAAGAAACAAAGGGAAATCACCTCAATGGCCATCGTGGAGGGACTGGTTAAATAAGCTATGGATAGTCACATGATGGACTGTTGTACAATCATTTAGATGGAGGAACTAGATCTACATAAAGCAATTGTGTATAAAAGTTGAAAACACAATGTTGGGTGAAGAAAGCAAGGTACACTATACTATTTTTATAAATTTAAAACTCAAACAGTTCATATTGTTTGTATTCTTAGATACGTGTCTGAAACAGAGCTATACAAAGGTGGACTGGCTAAGAATACACACCAGCTTCACAAGAGTTATTGAGGGATGAGGGAAGAAGGGAGGAGACAACGCTTCAGTGCTCTCTGTAACATTTTGCTTCCTAAGAGTGATTTTGAAGCAAAAATGGCAAAATTTTAATGGTTATCTAATTTGGGTGGCATATTCGTGGGTGTTTGTTATTGTTCTCTCTACTCTTCTGTGTGTTTTAAATATTGGAGTGCTGAAATTAAGTGGTGGGGTGGGGAAGGTAGGTTGGAGACAGATCAAGGGGGCCTTGGGTGTCAGAGTGAGAAGCTGGGCTTTATTTTTTAGGCAAAGAAGAACCACTGAAGGTTCTTGAGTAGGGGGTGTTGTGGCCAGAGTCAAATTTAAGGACGACTGATTTCGTGCATTTGATGGCTTTGAAAAGAGAGTTGCTGGACTCAGTTGTTATACATATTGACTAATATACAAGTTAGTAGTGGAAGGTGACAGGGGCCTGGATCAGGGAGGTTGATATGGAAATAGAAAGGAATGAGTGGATAGGTGGATGGGTAGGTTCATGGGTAGATGGGTGGATGAGTGGATGGGTGGATGGGTGAATGGGTGGGAAGGTGGTGGATAGGTGGGTGGATACATAGGTATTCACAAACAATGCAAATAAAGTAGAAGATCAGATCCTAAAATGACAAGGAGGTTAGAGAGGTATCTCAGGTCAGTTATTCAGCAGGAATAAGTGATCAATAATGTTTTGAATCCAACAGATAAGCCTGACAACATCCATATTCACCTTGAAGAGAATGTAGAGGGGGAGAAAACAGCTCAAAACTGAGGGGCTTCTGGTTTTTGTAGCTATTGGTTTTTCAGGAAGACGGATTTGTCACGCTCCTTAGGATACAGAGACTCTCACCATCCCCTGAGCCTATTGATGCTTATCTGTGAGAGATTTATGTCCCCCAACTCTTGCCAAAAAAATGAAAAAAATCAGGGACATAGGAAAGATTATTCCTGAGTATGTTCTGCTTTCACGGAGACTCAGCCCAGCAGTCTACACTGTGTCCTTCTGCCTTGGCCTGGAAGCCAGGGGGTGGGGTCAGGACGTGGTCACAGAAAACAGGAGATTCTACAAAACGGAACTGGGTACTGTCTGTTGTCTGATACTGACGGTGACCTAAAGGAGAGCCTTTTAAATATCTGCATGCTTCTTATGGTAAGGCAGAGGAATATCCGTTTTATAATTATTTTGGAATGTTTGGGGAAAAAAATTCTAAAGGCACAGGGAGTCATAACTCTCCCAGCAACAGGGTGGAAGCAACAGAGTGGAATCGTTGAGAGAATCACATTTAGTAGCTCTGTGATCTTGAGCAAATTACTCACCCTCCCTGAGCCTCTGTGTCCTAATCTTTAAAGTGGGGTTACAGTGGGGTTATATCCCATAGGCTGATATTAGGCTTACGTAAGGTACTGTCAGTAAAGCAGTTGTCATTGGGCCTGGTACACGCTAAGAGATCAAAGAAACGATAGCTATTATTGTTGTTATTTTCTTTAATGATAAGTATTATTGGTAGTAATATCAATAGTACTAAGCATTACTATTAACGATAAGTATTATATGAATAATAATATTTAGTATTATTAGAAGAGATCCAGAAACTCCT
This sequence comes from Orcinus orca, assembly GCF_937001465.1. Classification (NCBI taxonomy): domain Eukaryota; kingdom Metazoa; phylum Chordata; class Mammalia; order Artiodactyla; family Delphinidae; genus Orcinus; species Orcinus orca. The sequence goes on from NC_064568.1 coordinate 7,792,247, forward strand.
AGCCTGACCGTATCAGGTCACTTGGCCATGCCATTCCAAGGTATCCTCAGACATTAAGCATTTCTGAAAATGAAGGCTTTCAGCACAAACAGGGTCCCCAGAGAGATGCTGGGAGGAATTAGGGGGGGAAGAGGGTGACAGACACGACATTAGGCTTTTTGCCTTAGCCTGCTGCTGGCCTCCTGGGAGGCACTAGTGGGGCCCACTTCTGCCGAGGACGTTTGATGAATGGTCGCAGGGCCTCCTGTTTCCTTGCTGCCCGATATCCCAGCCCTGGTGTTCCAGCTCCTTGTGAAAACAAATAGATGACAACATTTGGAGTTGCAGCCACAGGAGACAGAAGTTAGTTTGGGAAGGGGAGGAAAGAAGGGAGGTGTCCAGGAGCAGGGAAAGGAAGAAGGTGGGGGGAGGGGGAAGAGTAACAAGTGTCTTGGTGGAAGGTGGGCGGAGTGTAGGCTAAGGATGATGTTAGGAGGCAAGGGGTAAGGACGTGCCAGAGCGCTGGCAGCCCAGTTACTGGCAAGTTAGGACACGGCCCGGAGAATGGCAGCCAGTTAGCTGTCCAAGTGGCTGTGTTCAGGGATAAATTGACCTTCCAGGACAGAGTTGGAGAAGCCCCATCCCTCCAAGACACGCCCCTCAAGCCTTTGCTTTGGAAATAAAAATGCAGTCTCTTTGGGAGATGGCCAGTGCTTACATATATCATTTATTTAAATGGGGAACATCTGTGGGTCTCCAGTTTTGTTATTTGATGAGAAAATAAGCTGAAGCAGTGGATTAGCACTAAAAGAGACAGAGTTTTTGTTTTTACTTTGTTTGTATATTTGTTTCCCATTATTTCCTTCGAACCTCAGAACTAGGAAAACCAGGGAATGTTCCCAAAGGGGGAAAACTGGACATGAGAACATCAAGCAAAGAGAAAAGGAAGACAGGTGTTGCTGACTCAACGCCTGATGCGATGAAAGAGGGGACGGTTGGAGTTGAGGAAGGTTCCACCTTACTCTCTGCCTTAAAGTTTTCTAAGGGTTGTTTCGAATGGTCTCCTCTGGAGAAGTGAGAGGGAGTCTTGTCATTGAAACCCAGAATTTTAATGTTTTCTAGATGTGCAGAATGACCAGCTCCACATTTGAGTTAGCCTGAGGGAGACAGAAACATACCCTTTGCAAAGAGAACTTTTCAAATACAGCTCATGAAGTCCTAGGATTTGTAGTGACAGTTCTGAGGGTTTCCCCTTAATAGCGAGATCAGCCCTGCGTTGAAAAGCAAATTCAGCCATCCACAGCAGGACTTTTGGTGAAGACATTGATTTCGCTCAGGAACACCGTGTCAAAAAATTTTTGTCATCTGGTGCCATCTTGACGTGAACGTACAGGATTTGGTTTTGTCTTGTGTTTTGCGGAAAAGCGAGAGTCAAAGCTGGCCCCCTTTTACCCTCTCCATTCGCTGGCTCTGCGTATTGGTTAGCTCACGCACAGGTAGCATGGAGTTCCTTTTGTGCGCAAGTCTTCGTGAACAGCACTCTGCGAAGCCAGAGTCCCAGCCTTTAAGGGGCTTATGCTCTCTCTAGTCGGTTGAAACTTGGACCTTTTGCAGAAACTGTTTGAAAGCTGGTGCTTGGTAGAGGGTTTTCAGAAGGCTGTCTCACCCTGTGGTTATTTTGGTGTCTTCATGCTAAAATAAGCAGAGTGCATCAGTATTGTTTCACATGAGCAAAGGTGGAAATTCACGGGATTCTGTAAGCTGGAAAAGTCCAGAGGTAAGTCTTAGCATCACTAGGTCAGGACAGAAATGCTGTTGTCGAGGCCCTGACTCTCCTTGTGGTGGGTAGCTCGAGACCCCTGATGTCCTTGCTTGGTGACCCCAGAGGAGAGATGATCTGAGAGTATGGTTCTTAGAAAGCTGCAGGGAAAATTCTTGTTGGCTCAGCCTGGAATACATTTCCATCTCTGACCCAGTCACTAGACACAGGGCACCAGAGCGCTCTGGTCAGGCTGGGTCCCGTGCTGGATGGACCATCTGGTGTGATCAGACAAGCAGGGGTGAGTGCCACCTGTATCTCATCTTTTGTTATCAGAACAAGGAAGAAGGGAGAAGCCAGAGATGGCCATCATGGCCGATTTAGTCCTGGCAGGGCAGGTGGGCCAAGAAGGACCAGGCCAAGGAGAACTCTACTGCCTGCAAGTGAGGGTGAGGCCCAAGGGTGCAGATTTTTGCACAAGTGGTGAGAAAGCACATCGATGGGCTGGTGGCGTCCAGAGGGTATGCCGTTCTTTGCAGCCTGGACTTGTGGCCTGGACTCATCTCTGTGACAGCATTGCAGTGGCTTCTCTTCACCTGTGTGCCTGTATCTCGTCTTGGCCCTGGGGAAACAGGCCACAGAAGGTCCTTATGAGTGCCGGCTTTGGGGTTAGAGCAACCAAAAGTTGAATCCTGGCTCTGCCACTTCCTAGCTGTACAGCGTGGGGCAAGTTGCTTAACCCTTATGAGCCACCAGCCCTCGTCTGCCAGGCGGGCATAATAATAGTACCTGCCTTAAAGGTTTCCATTAGATAATATATGGAGGTGACTTTGGACAGTGTTTACCTATGGAATGTGCTCCAGAAATGCTGGCTGCAGCTGATGGAGCAGGGACCAGGTCTCACTCAGCTTTGTGTCATTAGTGCCTCGTGGAGGCTCGTATGTAGTAGGCCATTCAAATAAATGCTGGTGTAAATCAAATAAAAGCCAGGTGAGGAACTGGCCACAGAGCTACAGGAAGAGGTAGTGCAGACAGGAGGATGGGTTCAGGGGCGTGGGGTTCTATGCAGACAGTGGGGTCTGGGTCCACGGGAGAGTCAGGAGGTTCAGCCTCAGGAACCAGACTCTTCGGTGACTCTCAAAGGTTGGCATGTGAGAAGGGCTCTTGTGGAAAGATCCTCTCACACGTCTGGATTTGGCAGGTCTGGGATGGCTGCCTTGATGAGCACCAGGGGATACAGACGGCTGCCCCCAGTGAGACCCCACTGGTTTCTGGGTCATAAACTCAAAGGGATGGGTGAAGGGAGATGCTGTGGCCAACTGGAGAGCACAACCCCATCCGAAGGGGCCGCTGTGCTCCAAGTCGGGGCTCAGCCTCGCTGGATCTTCTAGTTTTTCAAGAGAAGCTGAAAATCTGGACTTGTAAGGGCAATTTCCTGATTTTTAAATGCTGGAAAGAGTCAGATTTTCTGAAAACACTGAATGGCCAAATAAAACGCATCTGTAGCCCAGAGAAGCTGCCACTTGGAGCCCTAAGTCTAGGGCAGCGGTTCCACCCAGGACGATTTTGTCCCCTAGGGAACATTTGGCAATGTTTGGAGATCATTTTTGTCGTCACAGCTTGCGGTGGGGTAGGGGATGCTCCTGGCATCTAGAGGTGATAGGCCAGGAATGCTGCTAAGCGTCTCGTAATGCCCAGGACAGCCCCCACCCCCATCCGAGTGACCTGGTCCTCAGGGGAGTTTAACTGTCCTTAGCCGTGGGCAAAAAAAGAAGCAGGGCCGGGGCCACCTGCCACCCAATTTTACAGATTTTTGGGTTAGAGAGACAGGGCTTTGTCCTTCCAACCCCGAAGTACCAGGGCTGAACCCTCCTTGGCCCAGTGTAATCATATTCTACAGTCTGCACACTTCCTGTCCTTGAAGGAAGCAACCCACCACCCCAACCTCTGTAGGCATGAAAGCCATGCGAGAAATGCAGACAGAGTGCGAATACACTGCCGCTGGGGTCCCCAAGGGCTGGGTGTGGTGTCTGCTGGGGATGATCAGGGTTTTAGCCTCCCCTTCATGATGGAATGTTTGGTTTGGGTTCAGTAGTTTCTGGAACTGTAGTGAGACTCTTTCCCTTCCCAACAAAACCCAACCATAAAAAATAAAATGCCTTTAGTCCTTTGCAGTTCTATTGGCTGAGCACTCACTGTGGCCAGCCCTGCCCAGGCTTGGTGCTGAGGGGGAGAGAGCAGAGACTCAGGCAGGTTCCCTCTGGTGACTTGCAGCGCCTCCATCCAATCCACCCTCTTCTACCCGTAGCTTCATCTTCCTGAAGAAGCACAGTCTGCCGTCAGACTCTGCTGCTCAAAAACCTTCAGAGGCTCCCAGGTGCGCTCTGACTGAAGCCTGCACTCTGCTAGCCTCCGTGATCTGGCCCAACCTGCCTTCCAAGCGTATCTTCTGCTCTTCTGTTGCTGTGCTTCTCTCTTAGCAAACCACATTTTCCCCTATTCCCGGCCTCCGTGCCTTTGCTCAGGCTGTGCCTCCTGTCTAGAATGCCGTCTCTGGCCATCCGTGCAAGGTCAGGTGGCTCCGGTCGTGGTCCCTCCAGCCTCTTCATCCCTGCTTCCCACATCGCCTCCTCTTTCACTCTTTTGCAGCCTTTTCTGCCTCATGCCTTAGAATTATTTGGTTCTTGACCCTTGATCCCACCAAACTGGGAAGAGTTAATAAAAAATTCAACTTTGAATTCCCTTTTCTGGGCAACTTCCTAGCCTTGCCCCTGGCATCCAGTGGGTATTGATTCAGCCTGTACCACTGTTTCCCAAGCTCTTTGCCTGTGCCTGGTATGATACCAGTGCTGTCATGTGCGTCATCTTTTTTCATCCTTACAGGGACTTCATGACACTTGTGACATCGTCCCACTTTTACAGATAAGGAAACTAAGTCTTAGAGGAACTGTCACTGGATTCATTCATAGGTTCACTCAACAAACATACTTAATGAACACCCACTATGCGACAGGCTCTACGGCTTGCCGGGAAGAGTGGGGAGGTGAGACATTGCAGATTGGGTACCTGGGAAGCTGACTCTGAGGCCTGAATTTAACATCTTAGCAGAATGATTAGGGAGTGTATTTGGGATCCACCCCCTAGGGAGGGCGGGGGAGGAAGCTGAGTGAAGCTAAGCTATAGTGCAGGCAGGCTTACTTAAGGTCTTAGCCAGCCCTACGGGGAGTTCTAAAGAGAGCACAACCCTTTAGAGCTGTCCAGGTTGAGACAGGAGAGACCAGCCTCTATGCCCCACATAGATCCATCTTTGGATGAGGTGTCGGTCTTTGGAGGGCTTGTCACCACATCCTCTGATGCCATCCCTGAAGCTTTCTCTTGGCTGGGGGCTGTCTGCTGCCAGCCGTCCCAGCAGCTGGGGGATATGAGCATCTACCACCAGACAGAAAGTCTCTTTGCCCTCATGGGGTTTACCTTCAGGTGGGGGAAACAAATGACAAATGAATAAACAAGTAAACAAGCAAGATCACTGCACTTCCCTTTATAAATGCAAAGAAGGACAGTAACGGGCACTCATTTTACAGGCGAGGAAGCGAAGATGCTGAGAGGTAAAATGGTTTAAAGTCCTGTTCTCCAATCCCAGTCTCTGTGGCTCTGAAATTCAGCCCTCTCCACCCCATAACCAGACCTCTGCCAGTTGTATGGAGCCTTGAAAGTCAAGCTAAAGAGCTGGGTCTTGATCCCATAGGCACTGAGGCAGTCTTAGAGGGACACAGTAAAATGCATTTCTAGGAAATGACATTGGAATGGGCATGCAGAATCGGGAACCAGAGTCAGGACTTGGTTGAGGGGCGGCTTCACGAATCTGGGTCCTGCAACGATGACATTGCTTGCTCTGGGACTGGTGATGGGAAATGCATCCATTAGGTTGCTTTGGGCTGCCAATGGCAGGAAACCCAGCTTTAAGTAGCTTAACTAGTAAATCCACAGAAGTAGAAGTTCACCAGTAGGCAGGCTGTGGGTTCAGTTCAACCAGTTTCTCTGGAGGTCATTAGCAGCTAGGTTTCTTGTTCTGCCCAAGGCGGCTTCCTCTCCTGGTCCTAAGAGGCCTGGTGGTAGCCACTGGGGCTCCATGCTTTTTTGCTAGCACTCAGTAGGAAAGCTGAAATTCCCCTCAACCTTCTAAGTCCTCTTCCATGCAGTTGTCAAATACTCACCCCCAGACTAACAACACATACAGAATCTACCATCTTGAGTCGGGATGGGGGTCAGCGATGTCCTGGAAAGAATTTGGCTGGAGGGATGAAAGCAGGGCCAAATTCACGTCTCTGTTAGGAAGCAGGAAGGGCAAGAATGGATAGTGGGGAGGGAACGGGTATAGCCTGCTGCAGAAAACAAAGGACTGGGTGGTTCGAAGGCAGGATGCACTGACAGGTTGGATTGAGGACGGGGGATTTTTTAAAAAGTGTCAAAAATAGCTCCAAATTTCCAGTTGCCATGTCTGGGAAGATATTATCCCATTGACTGAACTTGAGGAGATGGAGGAAAAGTCACAACTTTGTTTTGGATAATTTGAATTTGATGTGATGAGGCGCCATCCAAACTGTACTGTTTTGCAGCAGCTGAAGATATGGGTCTTTGAGGTCATGCAGGATGGAGCCCGAGAAGTGGGAGCTGAAGTCAGCAGTGCGTGGGGAGCCGGCTGGGGCTGAGCTGAGAAGGCTGGACTCTTCCGAGCAGAGCTGCTTCTAGAAATTTTTCTGACAGGGGTCCCTGCCCACGTGCATGGTGACAGAGTACAGTGATGTTCACTGTCTCATTGTTTGGAATATTAAGAGACTGGAGACAACCTGCTAGTTAATTAGTTACGATACATCTGGTGTATGGAACCCCGAGCAGCTATTAGAAAAAGAGGATGCAAGAGCTACGTGTCCTGTCAAGGAACAATCTCTCAGTTATATTGTTAGGTGGAAAAAAGCAAGAAACAAAGGCTTGTATAGAATACTTTCATTTGTGTTAAAAAAAACCCAGACACTATCCAACTGTATGCATGTATATTCATCGACTGTTTCTGGAAGGTATCAGAAGAAACTTAATAGCACTTGCCTCTGGGTGGGGTTCTGGGAGCCCAGGACACTTACTTTTCACTTTTTACCTTGCTGACTGTTAGAGTTCCTTTAACCGTGTGCATTTATTACCTATCAAAAAAGTTGGATCATAAAAACAAATACGTGAGAAACTGAATCTTGGGTGTCAGAGATGTTGGCCAGACCGAGGACCAAGAGGAGGCCATTGGAGGGTGTCAGAGAGTCCGAGGCAAATGTCAGGGGGAGGGGCCACAGGTGAGGCTGAGGAACCGGCTGAGACTCAGGGAGAATGGAAGGAGATGGGGACAGCTCCTTGGGCTCATCGAGCACCTCTGTAGATGCCCAGGATGCGACCGAAGATTCTCCCGGAGCTCTGCACAGAAAGTTCTGCCGAGACTCTACTGTGCTTTTGGATTGGGTCTCCTTGCTTTAGTCGCCAGAGCTGGAGGGAGGTCTAAACAGATCTCTGCAATTGCCCTGGAGTCCTTGCTATCTCTTAGGAGATCTAAGAGATCTCCTGTAGGGACTGCCTTCACATGGGTGATTCTTGGCCATCCAGGGCCAGAAGCTGAGAGGAAGGCAGTGGGCCAGGTGAAGAGCCTGGGAAGGCATCATGTCTGATACTGAGCCTTCCTCAGCGACCTCAGAGTCCGGGGGCTCTGACCTGTGAAGGAGCCAGAGGAAGGCCAGTCAGCCGCTGGCCATGCTTGAGGCTGAGGGAGCTGAGAGAGAGGACAGGATGACTCAGCTGTCAGGGGCCAAGAGCAGGGCTTCCATTGTCAATACAGAAGTTTCATATGATGGCCTGGGCAAACAGGGAGAGCATTTCCCCTCCCCCTAATAATAATAATAACACAGTCATCCCTCAATATGGGGGGGGATTGGCTCCAGGACCCGCCCCCCCCACGTGATACCAAAATCCAACAATGCTCAAAGTCCCTTGTATAAAATGGCATAGTATTTGCATATAATTATGCACATTCTCCCATATACTTTAAATCATCTCTAGACTACTTATAATACCTAATACAGTGTAAACACTATGTTAATAGTTACAAATACACTGTAAATGCTATATGTAAATAGTTGGCAGTAGAGTACAAGACAAATTCAAGTTTTGCTTTTTGGAACTCTCTGGAATTTTTTTTCAAATATTTTCTATCTGCAGTTGGTTGAATCCTTGGATGCAGAACACATGGATATGGAGGGATGACTGTAATAATAATAATATGCAAAATAACAGAATCCTGGAATCTTCAGGCTGGAGGGAACCTGGAGATAATTTGTCCGTTGTTTTCTGACTCATGTCCCTCAATATACTAAATATGTATGTCACTTCATGGTTTGGATTGAGGTCAGCTAAACTTGCACCCTACAGCCCCAAAATCCATGCACGTGAGGGCATGAAAGCCTCTGAAAAGTTCTGCAGTAAGAAGACCCGCCTCATTTTGTTCAAGGAGCTTTCTAAAGTTTTTTATTTTATAGATGTGAGAACTTAGGTTCCAAGGCCATGTGACTACTCGGCAGCGCAGCCAGGCAAGAACGCCGACCCCCTGCCTCAAGCGCCAGTGGGCTGTCTGTTTACCTGAGCTGCTCACTGAATTGAGAGGCTAGATCATTATTTCTCATACTGGGTTCTTTGGAACCCCAGTCTCATGAGATGTTAGTGAGTATTGAGCTAGGGACACACACTCTAGTCACATCAGCTGAAGACACCCAGAATTACAGAAAGCTGAACAGGTTGATTGGCTGTGGGGCTTCTCAGAATCTTTAATATGGTGTCTCTGTGAAACATCAAGGTAAGGAGGGGATGTGTAGGGTTCCCCAACTTATATGGCCCAGGAATTCCTGTTTTAAGGAGCCACTCTCGGTGGATTTGTTCTGTGGATGTGAGTTGAGGTATTCAGGTCTGGGTCGATGAAGTTTATGTCATTTTCTGTACCCCTTTCCACCCCACCCCAAGCATTACTGCCCTTTCTGTGTTGAAGAGGAAATTGGTCAGTGCAGCCAGCTCCCTTCTGCCTTTCTGACGCTTGTTCTTCCATATTCCAGAGCAAGGAGATCGGCCTGCAGATGCATGAGGAGCTCCTGAAGGTCACCAATGAGCTCTACACGGTGAGTCTCGCTCAGGCTCCGCTGCTGTTTGGGATTGGGCCCCCTTTCTTCTGCACCCAGCACAGGGGGGTGGCTGACCAGAGATCTGGGGTGACCCTGGGCCTTTTTGCTGTGTCTTTTGCCTGAGTGACAGTGGGTCATCACGATGGGATGTAATGACTCACAGCCCCAGCTTCTGATTCAGTACATTTGGGGAGGGGCCCCGGGTATGTTTAATTTGTAAAAGTTCACAGAGATCCAGATTACCTGCCAGCTGTGGGAATGTATTACCTCCCAAACCTGAAGACGCAAAGCTGGAGTGGAGAGAGCGCGGGTCAGGTAGGACAGGCTGAAGCTGAGGCCCGCTCCTTACTGACTGTGGGACCTGAGGCGGGCAGGTAGCTCATCTGGGTCTCAGTATTCTCATCTGCAAAATGGAGCACTCTTCTGAGGGTCACGTGAGGGGCAGAGGGTAGGGGTTGGGGGGTGGATGAGCATGCCTCACCATCTCAGGGGAATAGTTTCAGAACATCACAATTTGGCCCAGAACTGGCCTTGTTCCCTGCTTAGAGGCAAGATCTAACTGGGTTTGGGATGGGTGTTAGAATCTGAGAAAGTGAGTGGATGGGGAACACAAGCACAGTGGTTATAGTGAGGGAAGTTACAGCCTGTGCTTTGAGGAGCCATGGGCTTCCGTGGGGAGGAGTGAGGAGAGGCCCAGTGACAGCCTGGGGGAGCAGGGTGAGGAGGCCCAGCAGACAGAACTACAGGCCCACCATTCCTAAGGCAATCAGGCCAGAGAAAAACTGTTATGTTTTAAGTATGTGGAGATTCCTCATAAAGCTTCTCATTAAAAGGGGAGGATTCTGCTGCTAAAATTATATTTGAAAAGCTCTGGTATGAGGGGAAGAAGAGCAGGTTGTAAGAGGCCCCTCTCTTTGGTATTGTTATCTTTCTAAGTCCATGTTCTGTGCAACCAGCAGGTGGTAGACCTCTCAGGGGCCAAGAACCTTTGCCCAAGAGCCTGTACTTCAGGTTGGAAGTCCTGCCTCAGACTCCAACCAGCTATGGGACTTTGGGCCAGGCATTCGATCTTCTGGGCCTCAGTCTCCCAATCAGTAAAATGGGGGTGAGAGTTCCTAGAGATTAGTCTATAAAAGTTGAAACACATATTTCTGTGATTCCAAGTTAAGGAGAAAAACTCGCACCCTGACAGTTTTTTAATGGATCGTTGCTTGGGGTAAAGGAAGCACTGCTGCTGGAGAAAACATATGACTTTGAGTCAGATTGGACTGTGGGGAAATCACCTTGTGGTTTACAGCACAGACTCTGGAGCTGGAGACCTGGATTCAAATACAGTTGATAAATAGAAATAATAATACCTGCTTTTTACACCCCCTTGTGAGAATTAAAGGGGATCAGATATGTAAGCATGACCAGGACAAAGAGAACCAAGAGGCGCAGCATATCAGAGGTTCCCATGGTCCCTTCACCACTGCTATCTCCACCTCCCTGGCGAGTGTGAAGTGGACTGTGTGTTCCCACTTTAGCACCCGGTGGAGAAGCCGGGTGGTAAAGGGGCAAGGCCGGGAACCAGATGAGATGTTTCTCCTCAGAATTCTGCAGAGGGTTTGTTCCCCTGTTGAGGACCTTTTCATGTTTCTCAGGCACTTCACCTCCACAGTGTTCCAGCAACTGGGTCCACATCCAGGACCCCAGCCACTCCCACCCAGATCTCTAAGCTTTCCTCTGGGCTCCAGCTGGGCTCCCCTCCTGGGTGCTCTCTGTTCACCCCAGATTTCTCCCCTCTTGGCTCCTTTACCCCTGTAGATCCCCCGGCCTACAGCCACCCTCTTTCTTCCTCTGCTTGTCTGAGTCATACTCAGTTTTCAAACCCAGACCAAACTCCACTACCTTGAGCAAGCCGTCACTGCTGGGCCTCAAATTCCTTTGGCAGTTTAAAAAAACCCCTTATGTTATCTTGAATGTCTCCACCCTGTCTCTTCCGTTGGCACGTACACTCCCTGGAGTCAGATCTTGGTGAGAAGCACTGCGCTTAGGGCCCAAGGCCTCAGTTTGAACCCAGCTGTTTTGTCTTGGGCGAGTCACTTCAGCTCTCAGTGAAATGTGGGCTGGAAATAGAAGCTTTCTCCAGTTTGTAGGCTGGATAGGGCAGAAGGGTCAGGGAGCAGGAGGATGACACTGGTGCTCACACACGGGTGTCCCTGCTGGCCATGGGGCAGGGTGGCTGGACAGAAGTGACACTGGCCTTAGGCACACAGGCCAGGCAGGCAGGCTGGTCCCTGCTTGCCATCTCCCAGCAGCCTGGCAATGGCCTTGGAGCTGGTGGGGAAGGAAGGGCCAGCCCCTCCCCACTGTCTCCTTTTGCCATGTGCTGCAGAAAAGTGAGAACACGGTGGGGCCAACAGCACCCCCTGCCCCCCACCAGGTCATTCGCTGCCTGCACTGAGTTTTCAGTAGTTGCCCAGAAATTCATTTAAATTCAGATATTTGGGGCTGCCTTCTGTGGACTTAGCACCACAGGAGACATAGCAGCCGGCCGTGAACATTTCAAGAGTTGGTATTTGAAGTGTCTTGTACATCCTTGGTGTTCCCAGGGTACTTGTTGAAGGAGGGAGGGAAGGATCTATGAATAAGTGAAAGAAACTGGTTTTGCCTGCAAGGAGTTTAGAATCTGTGCAGGGAAATGAGAGTAAACTTGTGAACTGGTGATATCACCGCCTAAGACAGAGCCTAGCGTGTGCTGGATACCTGGACTCGGAGGGAGGGCACCTAGACTGTGAGCCTGGGGAAGCTGAGCCAGGTTCTCTACAGCTGTCCCAGTAGGGCAGTGCTGGCACACAGTAGGCAATCAATACATATTCACTGAGCGAAGAAATGAGGGGTAGAGTTTGTGCATGTGTGAGAGATTGACTGAGGGTTCAGAAAAGGGCTGGGGCTACTGTGATCAAAGGTGAGTTCTGGGCCTGGTGCCTTTGGATGGGTAGGAATTAACAAAGCACAGGGGGACAGAGGAAGAGAAAGGGAATTCTGAGCAGGAGAGACAACACAGGATCATGGCAGAGCAAACCGATTACAGAGGGAGGTGGGTTTGAATTCCTGCTGCACCACCTCCCAGCTTGGCCAAGTCAAATATCGTCTTTGGACCTCAAAACAAGTATAATAATAACAACCATGGCCAGAATGTATCTCACACTGTATTAGATACTTTATACACATTATTTAATTGACACACATTTTACAGATAAAGAAACTGAGGCACAAAGAAGTAAAGCCTGGCTTAAGGCCTTTGTATCAGTTATCAACTGCTGCATAACAACTTCTGTCAAAACTCAGTGGCTGAAAACGACAAGCATTTTATTCACTCGAGATTCTGTGTGTTGGTGATTTGGGCTGGGTTCAACTGGGGCCACTGATGTGGCTACAGTTTCCTGGCCATTGAAAAAAAGAGCCCCAAATGGGAAAACCCCAGTGCGGTTTCAAGCCTTTGTTTGTGTCACATTTGCTAATATCTCATTCCCCAAATCAAGTCACACAGCCAAGCCCAGAGCTGTGGGATGGAGAAGTAAACTGCTTGCGAAGTGACGATGCAAAGGGGCATCCCTGAGGCCATCGGGCAACTACTGTGGCCGTCTTTGCAAACAGTCCACCACAGCACCCAGTTGCTGAGGATGCTCTGGACCCCAATGCCATGCTTCGTTACTAGAGATTTGCTTTGAGCACTTTCTGGTTACCGTGCCTTGTTATGCAAGCCTTTAGATGCTCCCTCCTCCCCCAGCCCCGGAGTCATGACCACAGGGACTAAAGAGGAAATGATGTAGAGAAAGGACTGTCCAGTAAGCCCCACGTTTTTTCTCTCAATGTTTTAGAGGAGGTGGTACTGGGCATAATGATGATAGAGATGAATGCTTACTGCCACCTGTCTCCTACTTTAGGGAAAAGGCTTGTCTCCACCTGGGACCAGGAAGGACACAGAGAAGACGGCAGGGCTGGGCATTTTGTAGGTTCATTTGTTCGTTGGTTCATTCGTTCATTCACTCAACAAGGTTTCCCTCTGCCCAGTCCTCATCACCTTGAGGTGCCTTCCTTTCTAAAACATGCCAGTGCTTACACACACACGCACACACACCCCCCACACCCCCCCACACACCCCCACACACACCCCACACACGTCACACCTCACGTATTTTTCCCTAGACTCCCATCAGCCTGACACAATACATAGCTCTTGATCATCGTGTATTGACCTGAGAGGAAAGAAGGGCAGAGGGTGAGAATGTGGGCCAGTGTGCCAGTCTTTGCTCCAGAAGAAGCAAAACCAAAACAAAACAATAACAAAGCACTCTGTTTTCATTGTTCAGCTAAAACTACGTTCAGATTTTCAATATAGTTCTAGATCATGAAATGCACCTGTTGTGCTTTGCACTGACAAACATTGTAGCATCTGCCACCGGGCCCCTCCTGCTGGGCTCAGTAGCCCTGCTCCAGGCTCTCCCAGGCAGGGCTGCTGGGCCTGTCTTCCAAGTCCAGCACTGCTAGTGGGGCCCCTGAGACTTGGTTCAGGGTGACGTGGAGGGGGCCTGAGGAGCATCCACACCAACTGCTGCTGGTGATAGGTAGACGCCAATTGGAGTAATGAATGGGCTCTACCTTTTACCTACTCCAGCTTTGACTTGATTGTGCGCTGGGCTCAGGGGTATGAAATCAACTCTGGGCCCCCAGGCAAATTTTTGCTAAGGTGTCTCCCTCTTGATGACCACTCTCAGGGATGCAGTGGTGGAGAGAGCCTGAGATGGGACCCAGCAGCATGGGTTCTGGCCCCAGCTCCCTCCCAGGCTCACTGTGTGTCTTCCTGGACTGACATCTGTCATCACTGAGGTATAAACACTGAGGTTTCATCATGTCACTGGGCCCTATGCCATTTACTTCATAATTTTCTTTAAATTGACTCCTTTGTAAAAAAAAACCCTCTCCCGGTCATAATTAATTCATGGGTAAGCAGCCTTGTGTACTGGAAATAGCACAGGTTTCAGAGCCAGATGGACCTGGGTTCAAGGCGCTGTCACTTGTTAAACACGCTGAGCCTCAGCTCCCTAGAATATGGGAGTGTCACCACCTCATCTCTCTGGATTCTAAGAGTGAGTGGCATAGAGTATAGCACAGTGCCTGGTGAACGCCAGTGTTAAATCATTGTGTGTTTTATGAAAGGGTGAAGCATAAATATTTTTCATTTATGCTTCTAAATCTTTCCTCTCTCCTCTCCCCTACAATGCCACTAGGCCAGCCCGAGCTCTGAGAATATTTTGCCTAAAAAAGTTCAGCCACCTCCTGATCGCTCTCCTATCCTCCAGGCTTGCCGTCTATTACACATGTTACATACTCGAGCCAGTATTTTTCCTTTTTAAAAAATTGTTGAATATTTAAAGTTAGAAATAGATAATGCATGCATTTTGTAAAAAACCCGATAAACAGTACAAAAAGATACATAGTGAGAAGTATGTCTCCTCTGCCCACCTCTCCCCCTCCTCCCATACAAGCCTGGTTACTAGTTTCTAGTTCAGCTGGTGGCTCCTTGCGGAGATATTTAATTCATCACTAAGCATACATGGACACACATATCCCGCACAAGTGGCAACAACTGGGCCTACTGTTCTGCATCTTGCTTTTGCGGTTATGTTTTGGAGATTGTTTCATATCACTAATCATTAGAGCCTCCACTTTTATATGGTGATTATCACGTGCTGGGCACTGGTCTAAATGCCCAGTGTCTTAATTCGTTTCATCCTCTGTTCACTTTTGAGGTAGGTGGTAGTATTACCACCCCATTTTAGACATGAGGGGTGCGAGGCACAGAGAGACTGGGTAGCCAGCCCAAAGTCACCCAGCGGGGGAGTGGCGGAGCCTGCTCCAAGTCTACTCCCAAAAGCTACTTACATAAATACATTCAACTAGTTATATAAACATACACATATAAATTACTTATATATATATATATTTTGGAAGGAAATGATACTTCACATTAGCAAATGAAAAACAACTTGGTATAAATAGAAAGGTTCCATAAGCTAAATGAAGAAAAAACAGGGTTAATTCTTGCCAGTGCCTTCAAAGCAGGCATTAGACATGAGAGCACCAAACTGAGTTTTTCCTCCCGATATACTCAGAAGGATTCCAAGAGAACTGAAAAGGTGTAACACCTGAAATCACCTCAGTAACACAAGCGGTTCCCGTCACACACTTTGGGAAACACTGACGCAGTGCCAGTTAGCTGGGCTCTGGTCCTCGATTTCCCCATCTGCGGCATGAAGGCACGAATCTAGAGGAACTCTGAGGCTCCTCTCAGGCTTGTATCTTCCTGCCACGCCGCCCAGGGAGGGAGACGAGGGCGCGTCTCTGACTCAGGGCAAGGCAGGCCCTGCTGGACTGTCACAGCTGCTGGCCAGGGCGTATGCCCAGTGTCATCTAGGAATGGTGGTGGTCCTAAGAAGAATGGGGGGAACAAGCTTTCCTTCTAGACAACCTCCTTCCCCGCCTCAGCTCTCCTGCGTGGACATTCCTTCACTCACTCAGCAGACGTTTACTGATCATCATTGTGTCGAGAGCATGGGATGTGGCTACGCCATGTGACAAGTGTCAGTGGGGATATGGACACGGTGTGAATGGAGAAGAGATGGCATTGGATTTGGAGCTGAATGACAGTGGAGTTTCCCAGGTGGAGAGCAAGGCAGAGAAGCAGGAAGCCGGGTACGGGGAGCAGCCCCTGTTCAGCCGGTCAGTGTTTGTGAGTCAGGCACTAAGTGTGGCCAGTCGAGACCAGGATTGATCCTGGGTAGTGGGGAAGCTAGCGGGGAAGGAAGTCTGCCTTTTGGGACTCATTCAGTAGCAAGAGACGGAAAGCCAGGAAAACCTGACATATCTAAAAATGGCAATTTATTGAATCTCGGAGGCTGACACACTTGTTTCATTGTCTGTCTCCCCAGGAGAGTGAATAATCTGAGGGCAGAGGCCCTATCTGCCTTCCACGCAGTACTGTTGGCAGCACCTGGTATATCATACCTGCATGTAATAAGCTGTTCAATAAATATTTAATGATTGAAGGTGTAGCCACTCCGCCCACCAATACACTCACCAGATCAGAGGCAGCAGAACTGCGTCTCCTCCATTTTATCCTATTCCCTCCCTCACTTTTCCTTCTTCCTTCTGTCTTCCTTCCCCCTCCTTTCCTTTCCCTCCCTCCCTTCCCTCCATCCTCCCCTCCCTTATTTGGTGTTGTTTTCCTCTGCAGGAGGCTTCTCCCCTGTGGTGACAAAGTTGGCCCAAGTCCATCCCTCTTCCCCACCCTCCCAAGCTCACTTTCTATCAGCTCAGCGTCCCCTAGTGGAAAGTGAACACTCCCTTCCTGGTGTTTCCAGCGGAAGCCCAGGGCTGTCTCTAATTGGCCTGGCTGGGGTCCCATCGCTGTGGCCAGATTAACATCATGCATACTGATAGGTCAGGCCTGGGTCTGCTGCCCTGTACCCAGGGATTGGGGGGTAGTGTCAGTTTCCCATGAACCACATGGAATGAGAATGGTGGAGCGGAATTTGGGGGATTTCCTCAAAGAAAATCAGGAAGATGTTCCAGAAGGAGGGGGACTGGATGATCCTACGCAGAGAGCAACAACAGATGTCTGCTGAGGGGGAGGAGCTCAGGAAGGAGGAGAAAGTGGCTCCATTGGCTGGTTTGCAAACAAACACCTGATGTTCTACCTGTAAGCTGTTCCTCAAACCTGTTTGGCTCCTGCTTCTAATGGGCTTAATGCTGACACTGCTTCCTTTGTCTGGAATAATCTATCCCCACCCCAGTCCCTGTTCACCTAGCTAATAGCTACTCTTCCTTCAAGGTTCAGTTTAGATATCACTTCCTCAGGAAGCCTTCCTTTAGCACCCTGTACCCCCCTCATCCGTGCACTTATCACACCCTGTGATAATCACTTGCATAACTGTCTGTGTCCCTACTAAGGTGTGTATTCTGTGAGGGCAGAGACCATATCTGTCTTCTACATTGTAGTGTTTCCTATAATGGCACCGAGTGCAGTAACTAGCACATAATGAACTGTTCAATAAATATTAAATGATTGAAGGTGTAGCTGTTGCCCTACCCCCAAATATATTCAGCAGAGCAAAGGCAATAGAATCTACCTCCCCTGTTTTATCCTCCCTCCATCCCATCCATCCACCCACCCACCCACTTATCTATCCATCCATCCACCCACCCATTTATCCAGCCAGCCAGTCAGCTGTCGTCCACTCATTCATGCAAATATATATTGCTACTTGCTGGGTGCCAGTCTCTGCCCTAATACAGGGATTATGATCATGGACAACGTCCTGGCCCTCATGGACTTTGCACTGTAGTTGGGTGAGACAGTTTATAAATGTGCAAATGGAATAAGACAGTGATTATAATTTCTACAGAGAACGTAGGCCACACAGAGTGTGGGCGCTCAGACTGAAGTTTGGGTACTTCAAGGGTGTCTTTGTCATGTCCTGGCCCAGGGTCTCACCTCATACACAACTGTTGTGTGGCCTAGGGATGGCCCTTCCTGTGGGGTGGAGGAAGTGTACATGGACTGCATTGTTGAGAACCTATTTTCTAAAAACTGATCCTTTTCCTGCCCCAGCATGTCCCTGTATTAATGCTGTTAACTTCCAGATTGCCTTTGCCTTCTTTTGCATTTAAATGCAGATCTGAAGAGCTGTACAGATAGTACTTTCCTGTTTTCATGATCTGAGGGTTTGGGAAGATGCAAAAGGCAAAGTGTACACAGCAAAGGCAGCATGATCACCAGAAAAGGCAATGTCCACAGCTTGGAAGGCCCGGCCATCTGGCTTGCTGTGTGACTTAGGCCACATGCTTGCTATTTCTGGGCCTTAGTTTCTTTCAATGACAGGTTAATACACCAAAGTTTCTGGAGGGCCTCTGATAACCTATGAAACTGATTTGGGCCAAGAATAGTGGTCTCACTTACATGTTCCTATATAGTGCTTCTTAGCCTGTGCTGGACTTCTTCTGAAAGGCTCTCCCTGATAGGGTCTTGAGGGTTGGAAAGAGAACGCCCATCTGGCAGTAAGCTGGGTGGGTGCCTCTGAGGGCCCCTCTGGAGAGCCCGGGTTGAAGACCAGGTCCCAGTGACTTGGCCTCAGCTCAGCTCCTGCATCCACTTCTGCTCCCTTCCCCGCCCCAGCACTGCTGTCAGCTCGCCACTCTACAGTCACAGCTTACTGAGTTCTTTCCTAGCCACCCCCTTTGGCCTTTGCCAGGCAGCACAGAGAGGTCAAGCCTCTGCCACGGTCATCCAGCAAGTGGTGGGAAGGTCAAGTTTCAAAACTGGGTCTCCTGAGTCCCTGTGGGGCAGAGGACCCTTTCATCCCTATTTCGTGGTTTCCTCTTTGGTAAAGCAGGGATGATATAGTCTACGTCACAGGGTTTTTGTGAGAAATAAGTGAGTTAATATATGTGAAGTGCTTACAACTAGGCCTGGTGTGTAGTAAGTGGTCGGTAAGTGTTAGCTGCTATTGTTGTTATTATTGTTATCATGCTGCCTCCCAGGATTGGGGTAAAGATTAATTGAAATGCTCCTTGGTGATAATGAATAGAGAGGTTTGCAAACTCTGTGAAGTAATAGATAATTTTAAAATATTATTCAGCATCTCCTGGACTGGCAATACCGAGCAGGCTGTTCTAGACTATTGAGCTAAGGGGCTTTCATCCTGAAGCCCATGTTTCAGGTAATTAAATAAAGGAAACATCTTAGAGGATTCTGGGCATAAATAGTTAGACTCACTTCAGAGAGGTCCCTAGGTTAAGCTCTTTTGTGGCAGCTGTGTGACGTAAGTGACACCAGTGATCAAGTTCACCATTATTCTTGGGATCAGGAATTACCAACTGGATCACATAGAGGGGGAGGAGCAAAGAAAGCAGTGGTGCCTGTGAATGTGGAGGTGTAGAGGGAAGGTTCAAGAATGGGAGAGAGGCCCGGAGACAGCCTTCAGCCAGCTTCCCGACTCTGAGCTGCGTTATGTTCCAGGAGCCATGGCTTAAAGGTGGTTGAAAGTAGGCAACTGCCTTGGTTATCTGTAAACCTGCAGTCATCCCCTTTGGCCACTAGATGTCAAGAACACATTGATCCAACACACTTTCTGGTCCATTGAGTTGTTTAGAAAGAAACTTAGAGGTATTGGCGTAAGGAGTGGATGAAATCAGCAAGAAGGGCATATCTAGAGGCTTTAGGGCAACTGCAGATGAGCAGAGATGGGTGGGATGCAGAGAAGAAGTCTTTCCACCAAGACCCAAGAAGAAAAGTTGATTTCAGTTTTTCATTTATTGTTTTGAAACGTGGGGAGGTTTTCAGGATGAAAGGAGGGAGAAACATGGTGTAGAATAATTTTTTTTTCACATTAGCTAATGTTTTTTAGAGTTTGTGAGCATTTTCCTGAAGTCAAGTGAGTAAGTTCAAGATTTTCAAACCCTCAGCCCAAATCAGGGATGTCGATGCTGGTGGTGATGGTAGCAGCTAATGCTTACATGGCTTTTACTGTGTGGTTGGTATTGCCTTTAGCACCTTATAAAAAATTAACTTATTTAGTCCTCACGACAAACCTATGAGGTAGGTGCCATTATCATCCCCATTTTATACATGAGGGAGCAGATGTCAGAGAGGTTATGTGACTTGCCCAAGGTCACACAGCCGGTTAGTGGCAGCATCAAGATTCAGCCCAGACGTTTGGGCCAGAGGCCATATTCTTACCTGACATGCTCTACAATAGATGTTGCCCCCACTGACTCCTGACATATGACAAAGGGGACTTGCTTAACAACAGATCAATGCTGTGATTTCACAGTAAGAATCACAGAGGAAGTCCTCATTTAAAAGTCTCACTTCACAGGACTTCAAATGACAGTGAATAAGGTTATAACATTGGCCAGTAATTCATTCTGAGTTCCTTGACTTAAAGGGCCTGGCTTGTCAGAAGCACATCCCATCCCGAGGCGGAAGCTTGTGCTCCATTAGCTGCTGTAATTACCCAAACAACAGGAGAAGAGGACCAACAAGGCTCAGGAGCCATGAATTCCAGAAATTTCTTGTGTTTCTTAGCATAGAAAGATGGTCATAAACTTGATATTGCAAAGGGAAGTGTACTATTTGGGGACTGGGAGATAGAATACTGTTGGTATGGGCCTGGCCCAGCTTGCTCTAAGGCTGCCCCAAATACTCACATCTGAGGAACAAATGGTAATGAATTAAGGAACCGGTATGATATGATAGAATTAAAAGTCTGAGACCAGATTTTTAATGTGGTTAGATATACACTTACTATATGACCCTCCATTCCACTCCTAGGTATTTACCCAAGAGCAACGAAAACATATGTCCACATAAAGAATGGTACATGGACATTCCTAGCAGCTTTATTCGTAAGAGCCAAAAACTGCAAACAACCCCAATAACGGTCAACACGTGAACAGATAAACAAATTGTGGTATAGCCATACAAGGCAATACTACTCAGCAGTAAAAAAGAATTTCTGATACATGCAACAACATGGGAGAATCTCAAAAAAATTATGCTGAGTGAGCAAGGGTAGGTGTAAAAGAGTTTATACTCGATGGGTCCATGTACATGAAGTTCTAGAACACACAAAAACAATCTACAGTGACAGAAAGCAAATCGGTGATTGCCTGTGGCTGGGGTAAGGGGTGGGGATCGACTGGAAAGGGTCAAGAGGGATCTTTTTGGTGTGATGGGAGTGTTCTGTATCTTGATGGTGATGATGATCCCATGGATGTAAAGTCTGGAAACTATGCTGATAATACTGTATGATCTTGGATAAGTCACCCTATTCTTCTGGGCCTTAGTTTCCCTATTTGTAAAATTTGGTGGTTGGATTAGATGATGTATAGGATTCCTTCTGACTCAAAAATTCCCTTGATATAACAATATCCAACTCTTAATGTGGAAGTAGAGTAGCAAAGTGCAATTTTCTTTATAGGAATTCATTTTATAGCCAAGGATGAGTTTATTTCTGAGAGCATAGAATATCTATTAGGTTACCCAATAATATTCCTTTGGGGAACAGAGCCATTTACAGGCCAATTTTACTCAAGGAAACAGCTGAGATAACGATTTGTGTGTAAGAAGGATGTTCCCATAGAAATCCCGCGGGTACCTGAGGAGGGCCTTTTCCAGCGACACTGTGGGGAGGGAGTAGGACACAAGAGACACAGCTGGCAGGGCCGGAGAGGGCAGCTGAAGAAGGCCGTGTTCACCATATCACCTCTGACAGCCCCAAAATGCCCGGGGCCTGTGGTGGCCCTTTTAAATTTCCTCTTTACTGGTCCATTCCTGGCACTTAGTAATCACTTAATGATGTTGTTGATGATGATGATGATGAAACTGCTGCTGCTGCTGCTGATCATCATTTCCAGTCCTCAGACCGTCTGTGCAAAAGTAAAGGGCTGTGGGATTTCAGAGCATGTCATGGGAAGAGGGCTGGGACAGAGCTGACTGGAACACAGAACTTGGAAGGGGGCTGCCAGCGCTAGGGCCACCCTTGCTGGGCCATAACAGCCTGTTGATTTCCCACACTCGTGTGTCTCCAGGTCATGAAAACCTACCACATGTACCATGCGGAGAGCATCAGTGCGGAAAGCAAGCTGAAGGAGGCTGAGAAGCAGGAGGAGAAGCAGTTCAACAAGTCGGGAGACCTCAGCATGAACCTGCTCCGGCATGAGGACCGGCCCCAGCGCCGTAGCTCCGTGAAGAAGATTGAGAAGATGAAGGAGAAGGCGAGTGAAGTCCCCGGGTATCGGGGTGGGAAGGAAGGGGAGGGCCAGGCTCCCCACAGCCTCAGCCTCCACCTCCGCACCCTGAGGGACTAGGGCTGGAATAATGCTGCCAGCGTCTGCTGTCTTGGAGGTCAGTGTCACGGTAGAGGCAGGGCTGGCCATGCCTCTGCTCACACTTGTTAGGCCTCAGGCGAGGGTCAATAGCAGGAGAGGCACTCAGCTGGCAAGACAGCTGAACTGCGATGAGACTCTCGCCCAGCGAGCACATTCTGGCAAGAATCACCAGGCGTTAGTGGGGGTGGGGCCTGCCCTGGACGTCAGTTTAGTCGCCGGGGGGCTGATTGGGACTTCGTGTGTCCCAACAAGAGGGAACGGCGCTGGCGTACCAACCAGCACCTGGGAACCAGGTAAAGAACCATTCTGAAGAAATTGCCATCGCCAAGCCAAAGCTGGGCCAGTGAGAATCCTTGTGTGTTGGTGCTGGAAAAGAGCTTCGGTAGGGCATGGTGAAAGTGCTAGTTTTGGAGTCAGGCTGAGTTTTGAAGATGCCACATGTACAGCGACTCTCTGACCTTCAATATTATTTTATTTATTTATTTATTTTTAAATTAGTTAATTAATTAATTTGTTTCTGGCTGCCTTGGGTGTTTGTTGCTACGCACGCGGGCTTTCTCTAGTTGTGGCGAGTGGGGGCTACTCTCCGTTGTGGTGTGCGGGCTTCTCCTTGAGGTGGCTTCTCTTGTTGTGGAGCATGGGCTGTAGGTACACGGGCTTCAGTAGTTGTGGCATGCGGGCTCAGTAGTTGTGGCTTGTGGGCTCTAGAGCTCAGGCTCAGTAGTTGGGTCACATGGGCTTAGTTGCTCCGCGGCATGTGGGATCTTCCCGGACCAGGGCTCGAACCCATGTCCCCTGCATTGGCAGGCGGATTCTTAACCACTGCACCACCGGGGAAGTCCCTGACCTTCAATTTTAAAAACTGACAGTGATGGCAAACAAATCTCCTTTCTCATGTCAACTCTGATCAATTGATAGTGGCTTCCCAGAGCCCTATGCTGAGGATTGTGAGCCCTCTCGAGGCTTTAGTTAAAGACAGTGCTGTGATCAATTAATGATGTCTGTCTTGGCCAAGGAATTTAGAGGGGCAGTGTGCATGCTGCTTTTTGTCATCCTAGATTGGGTTACTTCTAAGGTTCCTTTCTTCTTAAAAAGCTATGATATTCTTGTTGAATTCTCTGCATTCATTCATTCCATGAAATCAGCAAACATTTCCTGAGCTCTTTCTATTTGCAAACATTGCATCAGATGTTTATTTGGGCTTCTATGAGACTAATTCTATGATTATATGATCCTACAGCTCTTAAAAATTATAGGAGATTGAGTGGGAACATAATCCAACAGGACCTGGGTAAGCTGGCAAAGTAACCAAAGGCAGGTAAAATAAAAATTCAGGGTAATTTCCAAAGGCAAAGAAAAATATGCTCCACAGTAACCAGGCAGAGACCCAGTTAAAAAATGGGCAAAGGAATTGAATAGACATACCTCTGAAGAACATATATGAGTGGCCAATAAATACATGAAAAGATGCTCAGCATCATTAGTTATTAAGGAAATGCAATTCAAAACCACAGTGAGATACCACTTCACACCCACCATGATGGCTAAGATAAAAAAGTCAGATAATCACAAGTGTCGGTGCGGGTGTAGAGAAATTGGAACCATCATACATTGCTGGAGGGAATGTAAAATGATGCAGCCACTTTGGAACATAGTCTGGAAGTTCCTCAAAATGTTAAACATAGAGTTACCATATGACTCAGCAGTTCCACTCCTAGGTATCCACCCAAGAGAAATTTAAACATGTGTCCAGACAAAACTTTGCACATGAATGTTCATAGCAGCATTATGCATAATAGCCAAAGGGTAGAAACAATCCAAATAAATAAACGTCCTTCAGCTGATGAATAAAATATGGTGAATCCCTGTAAGGGAATATTCAGCCATGAAAAGGAATGAATACAGACTACAGCATGGATGAACCTTGAAAACAGTAGGCTAAGTGAAAGAAACCTGTCACGAAAGACCACATATTACATGATTCCATTTATTTGAAATGTGCAGAGTAGATAAATCCATAGAGACAGAAAGTAGATTATTGGTTGCCAGGAGCCGTGGCAGAAAAGAATGCAGAGTGACTGCTAATGGGTACAGGGTTTCTCTTGGGGTGATGAAAATATTCTAAATTTAGATAGTGGTGATGGTTGTACAATATGTCTGTGAATATACTAGAAATGAATGTTAAAAATAAGATAACCAGGGGCTTCCCTGGTGGCGCAGTGGTTGAGAGTCCGCCTGCCAATGCAGGGGACACGAGTTCGTGCCCCGGTCTGGGAAGATCCCACATGCCGCGGAGCGGCTGGGCCTGTGAGCCATGGCCGCTGAGTCTGCGCGTCTGGAGCCTGTGCTCCGCAATGGGAGAGGCCACAGCAGTGAGAGGCCCGTGTACCCCAAAAAAAAAAAAAAAAAAAAAGATAACCAGGCAGGGAATTATGGAGCTACAACATAGGGGGGTAGCTATAGAGGGGATATGTAGAGAGGTAGAGAAAGCACTGGTTAGTGGGGTCTGGAGACTAAGTTTTAGTTCAGAGTTGTATGCTAACTGGCCATTTGGCTCTTGGACAGCCAACTTCTTTTCAATTTTCATCTCCTCGCCTATAAAATGGATGAATTAAAGTAAGATATCTTCAAGTATCCTTTCCAGGCATAAAATTTTATGAGTCCATGAAGAGCTGAAAATGGTCTCAGGGTTATAGTAGCCCCCTGGAAATGGGCCAGGAATTTCAAAACTCTCTGTGGAGGGTGGGTGTGTGGTTGGTACAGGGTATAACCAGAAGTTTGTTTCTAGAAATTCCCAGAATAAGTGAACCCTGGAGAAAGGTCAGAGGAGATGTCTGAAGAGAATTAAAAGGCTGACAATGGGGGCATCTCTACTGAACAGCTAGCGAACTCAATCTGGAGGAAGGAAGGTTGAGAGTGCCTAGGTAGGAAGAAGCCCTGTTTCTTTAAGGAGAGCTGTCTCTCTCCTCAGCAGTGGGACTCATCTGTCTGAAGGGGGCAAGGGGACAGCTCTGTAACCCACGGACTCTTTACTGCTTCCTGCCCAGGATGGCCCAGAACAGAAACAGCTTCCCAGGGAGGCGGTCCAGCTCCTAGCCGAGACTGCACCTCTGGCTGCCCACCCCGCCTCTCCCCACCACGCACAACCAGACAGCCAGTGGCAATCACTTCATGCTGCCCGTGCAGGGACTGTTCTGGGTGCTGTAGGCTCAGTCATGAACAGGGACCATTAAGTCCCTGACTTCACAGAGCTTACTTTCTAGCAGGGGACCCTGAAAATCATCAAGTAATCAAAGAGGTAAAAAATGTAATTTGGGGTGGTGAAAAGTACTTATGAAAAATTTGAGCAACCAAGATGTCCTTCAGTAGGTGAGTGGCTAAGTTACTGTGGTCCATCCAGACAATGGAATGTTATTCAGCACTAAAAAGAAATGAGCTGTCAAGCCATGAAAAGACACGGAGGCACCTTAAATGCATGTTACAAAGTGAAAGAAACCAATCTGGAAAGGCTACATACTGCACGATTCCAACTATATGACATTCTAGAAAAGGCAGAACTATGGAACAGTAAGAAGGTCAGTGGTTACAGCAGTTAGGTGGGAGACAGGGATGAACAGGTAGAGCACAGAGGATTTGCAGGGCAGGGAAACTGCTCTGATACTCTAATGATGGATACATGTCATTATACATCTGTTCAAATTCACAGAATGTACAACACCAAGACTGAACCCTAAGGTAAACTGTGGGTGACTACAATGTGTTAGTATAGGTCCATCAATTGTAACAAATGTACCACCTGGTGCCGGGGGGTGTTGATATTGGGGGGACGTGGTGTGTGTATGGGAGTAGGGGTGTGTGCGCGAAATCTCAGCACCTTCCTCTCAATTTTGCTGTGAAGCTAAAACTGCTCTAAAAAAAGAGTCTCTTAAAAATTAAATAAAAATGAAAATAATCACTAAAAATTGAACAAAGATTAAATGAATGGGAAAAATAGAGCAGGACAGAATGTGGGGAGGAGGCAGTCAAGATGCCGGGGACACATTTTAGACACGGTTGTGTGGTCAGAGGCCCATGCGACTGTGTGACCATGGCTAAGGACCTGAATGACGTGGAGCAGGCCACGCAGGGACCTGGAAGGGTGGCCTGCCAGCCGGAGAGAATGGGTCTGAGTCTAGAGGCAGGAATGAACTTGGCCTCTTAAAGGACGTGCAGAGGAGGGGATGACAGGAGCGTGGAGGAAGAGCCAGGTCAGGAGGGCTTCACAGGCTGTCGTCCGGGTTTGGGCAGCCTCTGGGGGTGTTGAGTAGGGGCCTCCGGAGGTCTTAGTTACACTCCCGGAAAAGGCCACTGCTTACCCGACATTGCCGACGATGGCTGCACATGTGCAGTGTCAGGTGAGCTTTTTGAGTACGGGGTCCAGATCTTACTCACCTGGCCCATGGAGTAAGGCTTTCCAGGGCCGTGCGGGGAGCTGATCGCAGGCAGTGACCCTAAAGAAAATCTCAAATCCCTCCCATCAGCGGCTCTGCTTTCACATCCACTCTTTCCTTCCTCCAGAGGCAGGCAAAGTATTCTGAGAACAAGCTGAAATGCACTAAGGCCCGGAACGACTACTTGCTGAATCTGGCGGCCACCAACGCAGCTATAAGCAAATACTACATCCACGATGTCTCTGACCTCATCGACGTGAGCTCCTGGGGAGTCTGGGGTTGAACAGGGTCCTGCACCGCCTGGTGCGAGTCATCAGCTGAGGGAGGGCTGGCCCTTGTCCTTAGCTGGCATATGGGGCGGCCAGTGGCCCCTGGAGCCCTAACGGAGGGGAAGGACAGGGAGCCTTTGGGGCCTGGGAAGGAGTATCACCCTGTGGCTTCTACCTCCATGGGTGGGAGTGGGCCTCTGGCGGCCCTTGCACACTTGGGCTGGGCAGTTGTAATTCAGCGTGCACTTTCCAAGTGTCCTCCTCTACACCAGGTCTTTTACTGGGTTTGGGGGTACAGGGGTGATCGTACACAGTTCATGCCCTGGGGAACTTCCCAGGATGGTAAAGATGCTTATCTGTTTAACACGCCTGGGTCCAGTCCACTAGACACACACACACATACGGAAGAAAACAATGAATGAGACAAAATTATACAGGTCAGCTTTACTTGGGGATGTTATGTTGGGAGAAATCAGGCAGTTTAAGCAAGAGGAAATGGAACACTGACTGCTGAGCACCAGCTGTGCAGGACACACTGGTAGGACAATGAGGTTTCGGGAAAGAATTCTGTGAGTGGTGCCTTCGGGGAGGCTCCTGCATCATCTGTGACAGAGCTGGGGCTGCTTCGCATGTGTTCATGCAGACAGGGATCCGGCCCAGCAGATGCTCGGTCAGGCTTCCTTGAGGGTGGGTGCGTCCTTTTCCTCTGGCCTGGGTGTATCCCGTCAGGAAGTCAGAGGGTCACCGCTCTTCCCTTGGCTGCAGAGGGGACCCATTATCGCCATTATCACCACCCCCAGGAGAGGGAGCTGCCTGGTCCTGCCTTCCAAATGCCCGGGGGCCAGACCCCTCCTCTTTCCTACCTTTCAGCTTTCTTTTTCACCCAACCCTTTCATCTTTTTATTTACCAAATTTTTATTGAGTGCCTTCTAGCTCTAGCTCTTGAGGTACAACAGTGGATAAGAGCCAGGGGGTCTGTCCTCATGGAGCTCAGCCTACATAACCCTGATGCATTAAAGGCAAACGTAATGCCAAGCAGTGGGTGTTACCATGAGGGAGGTGGAGGGAGTTGTGGACACCTGGATGAGGGACACCTGGTGTGAACTCTGAGTGGGGAGAACATCAAGGAAGGCTTCCTGGAGGAAGTGACCTCTAAACTGAAACCAAAGGAAGAGTATTTAGGCAGGAGGAGAGAGGAAGAGTCTTCAGGCAGAGGGAATGCGTGTGTAAAGGCCTGGAGATGAGAAAGAAAGCAGTGAGTTTGGGGAGCCGCGAGGAGCACTGTCATTGCCCAGATCGCAGTCCCCCGCTCCCTCCGAGGGCTTTGCCATGACTTGTGTGGTAAGATTCCAAAGTGCATGAGGGCCTCCAGCATGAAAGATTTGACCATGGAATAGGAGGTAGTCGTAAGTCACTGTGACGGCCCCACCTCCATGTCACCACCCTCACCTGCACCTTCTGTGTGTGCTTCTCTCCAAGTGCTGTGATTTGGGCTTTCATGCCAGCCTGGCCCGCACCTTCCGGACCTACCTCTCAGCCGAGTACAACCTGGAGACCTCTCGCCATGAGGGGCTGGACGTCATCGAGAACGCGGTGGACAACCTGGATTCCCGAAGTGACAAGCACACAGTCATGGACATGTGCAACCAGGTCTTCTGTCCCCCCCTCAAGTTTGAGTTCCAGCCCCACATGGGGGACGAGGTAGGCTTCTCCCAGGAGCCCATGCTTGAGGTTGCTTCCATCTGTCTCCCGTGGGCTCCCAGAGCATCAGTGGGAGGAGAACGTCAGCGGAGAGGCCTGGGGTCAAGTTCTTGGTGCATGGGCTTCCCTAGCTGAGGAGTTTACCACGAATACCCTAATCTTGGCAGCTCAAGTCCCCCACCTGCAGAATTGCGAGACCATAGCTTCCCATGAAATCCCTCGCAGCTATGTCTAGAAGACCCCAAGGGAGTCCCACATCTGCACACAGACAATCATCTCACGTTCTCCCCTCGGATGGATGGCCTCAAATCACCGAAGGCGGGGCCTCAGCAGAGCCACTCGGACCTGTGCTCCAGTGCCGTGAGCCCTTGGAGTACCAGCCAACCCAGTTTTCTTCAGGGCTTGCGCTGCTCACATCCTCATTATGTTCTGGAAAAAAAAATGGGAGAAGGCGCTCTTCACTAGCCCCTAAGCAGCACACTAGTTACCTGAGTTTCACACAACTTCTTATGAAAATAGCTCCTTGAGCTTTTCCATGTCATTCCTCCCTCTCTCCAGGGCTCAGGCCCCAGTCCCTGGAACCAACGGAGAGAGCCACCAGGTGTCATATCTGCCTCCCCATCTCCACCATCTCTACCCCAGGGACATGTGCCCAGAACTTTCTCCTAGTGGCCCTGTTCCCTCCCCCCAGGCACACGAGAGTCAGGGGGACCCAGCCAGCCTCTGGATCCCAGTGGGAGCTCAGCTGGGCTGTCGCTGTACCTGCTTAGCAGGGAGGGACCAGGAGGCGCCTTTAACGATGGCATTTGCTGGACCCTCCAGTGGCTCTGCCCACTTTCTTCATTTGCAAGAGATGCCTTCTGCCGGGCTTCCCCACAGCTCCTGCCCCATCCCTGTGCCCTCATGTCCAGCCCTTTGGCTCATCAGCTGGTGACTGCAGGGTCGGGTTGCCCAGTTAGTGGTAAAGAACAGAGGCCTGCTGTCCCTTATGAGCTCAGCCAAGTTACGGCAGGCAGCCCAGCCCACAGGTAGTGAGAGCCCTGGTGGGAATGGGTGTAGGCGAACAGTATCGCTCTCTCATCTTCTTCTCTTCTCCCCTCCTCTCTCAGCGGCCCCTGTGAGAGGGCCGCTGCCCCATGCCTGCCTCTCTCTCAAGCATCTTCCTGCTGGGCCACTCTGCTGACTGTTTCCCATCCTTTGTTCTTTTCACTGGCTTCTCTTAGGCAGTTGCTTCCTTACCACCACTTCCTGCCTGGAAATTAACCAATTAGTCTCACTTAATGAGATTATGTCCAAGCTCTGAGTAGCAAACCGTCACATGCTGCACAAATGTAGACCACAACCGAGAGCGTGAGAGGGTGGCCCCTGGCTCCCGGCTGGCTCTGGTGTCGCTGGGTACAAGCTGTGTGACCTTGGGTAGGTCACTTAACCTTTCCAGGCCTGTTTCTGCAGTTGTCAATGGGGATGTTAATGATAGGCCGGCCCCAGCTATGCACAGGTGGCAAGGGCCCCGGTCAACCGCAGGCGGTGGCTGTCATTTCTGCAGGTGTGCCAGGTCAGTGCTCAGCAGCCCGTCCAGACGGAACTGCTCATGCGGTACCACCAGCTGCAGTCCAGACTGGCCACTCTCAAGATCGAGAACGAGGAGGTGAGTGAGCCCCTCCACCCTGTGAGGATTTCTTTACAAAGGCCTGACTGGTCCTGCAGAGTCTACTCTTGCCATGGAACACGTAAGAAATCAGGGTTCATCTGTAACATGCACAACTGTCAAAACCAACTACACCAAGAATCTTTGATGGCATGGGGAATGCTCACAAGATGTTAAAGAAAAGCAAGGAGGAAGTAGAACTCTATGTTCAGTACTGTCCTAACCAGGATAAACTGAAGTATGCGTGCACGTTTCTGTGCATATTCACGGGCATAGAGAAAAAGACTGGAAGGAAATACTTTGAATGTTGATAGTGGTTTTGTCTGGGTTGCAGGAGTATAGGTGATTTCTGTTTTCTTCTCTGTGCTTTTCTCTATTTTCTGCAGTGAGCTTATGTTATTTTTATCATCAGAAATGTAGTAGGTATTTTAAATTACACAATGAAATAACCCAGGGCACACTAAATGTGTCATAGATTCTGAGCTCCAGGGAGCTTCTGTCTCACCGTGGCCAGCACACCTCCCTTGCAGCTGGTGGCTCAGGACTTCTGCCAGGTGGGCACAAATGGAAGTACCAGCTGGAGTGGCTCCATTCTGATGTGCACTGATGAGGCCACATGGGAGACCTCCTGTTCCAGCCAGGATGCCCCCACCCAGGGAGGACATCACCCAATTGGAGGACACCAGGACATGGGAGTGTCACCCAAGATCATGGGCATGTCCATCCTTGAGAAG
Source organism: Orcinus orca (assembly GCF_937001465.1). Classification (NCBI taxonomy): domain Eukaryota; kingdom Metazoa; phylum Chordata; class Mammalia; order Artiodactyla; family Delphinidae; genus Orcinus; species Orcinus orca. The sequence goes on from NC_064568.1 coordinate 7,822,908, forward strand.
TGCAGTTGCAGCTGGAGATGGGGAGCCGTGGTCCCTGTCTTCAGACCTCAAGAGGGCTGTTCTAGGCAGAGAGGGCAGGTTGCTTTGCGTCTTCAAAAAGGACGTAGCCAGGACGAACATGAGCCAGAGTGTAGCTAAGGATGAACGAATCAAAGCAGTCCCTGGGGGGTGGTTATGTGGAGACAAATTATATATTTGTTTATCAAACCTGAGAAGAGAGAGGATATGGCCAGAGTGTTTTCTTTCTTTATTTATGCCCTACATCTTCCCATGAAGCGTTTTAAATTGTTTACATGGAACGGTATATGCTGTATATGGATAATAATGTTAATGGAATTTAAATTGAAAATCGGGGCACAGAAAGGAGGGTGAAGCACATGCTCCTCTGGGTAGGCTGTTCATGGCCATGGAAATGCTCAGTTTTGAACCTGAGCTTCTGTGAGCCTATGTTAGAAAGAACCGATTCACCCATTTATTCATTCAAGTATTTATTTAGCACATACTATGCGCTAAACATTGTGCAGAGTTCAGTGAGTGGATGAGACAATATAGTACCTCCTCTCACGGAGTTTATGTTCTAGTGAGAAAAGACAGGTGGTAAAACACAGAAGCGAACGAACCCATAAGTGAATACGTACACAGAATATCAGACAGTAAGTTAAGGATGGTGGTCGGGGGTGGGTGGGGGGAGGCCTGATGTCACCAGGAGGCGACTTTTTTTTTTTTTTTATTTTTATTTTTTATTTTTTTAAACATCTTTATTGGAGTATAATTGCTTTACAATGGTATGTTAGTTTCAGCTTCACAACAAAATGAATCAGTTATATATACACATATGTTCCCATATCTCTTCCCGCTTGCGTCTCCCTCCCTCCCACCCTCCCTATCCCACCCCTCCAGGCGGTCACAAAGCACCGAGCTGATCTCCCTGTGCTATGCGGCTGCTTCCCACTAGCTATCTACCTTACGTTTGGTAGTGTATATATGTCCATGCCTCTTTATCGCTTTGTCACCGTTTACCCTTCCCCCTCCCCATAGCCTCAAGTCCATTCTCTAGTAAGTCTGTGTCTTTATTCCTGTTTCACCCCTAGGTTCTTCATGACATTTTTTTTTCTTAAATTCCATATATATGTGTTAGCATACGGTATTTGTCTCTCTCTTTCTGACTTACTTCACTCTGTATGACAGACTCTAGGTCTATCCACCTCATTACAAATAGCTCAATTTCGTCTCTTTTTATGGCTGAGTAATATTCCATTGTATATATGTGCCACATCTTCTTTATCCATTCATCCGATGATGGACACTTAGGTTGTTTCCATCTCTGGGCTATTGTAAATAGAGCTGCAATGAACATTTTGGTACATGACTCTTTTTGAATTATGGTTTTCTCAGGGTATATGCCCAGTAGTGGGATTGCTGGGTCATATGGTAGTTCTATTTGTAGCTTTTTAAGGAACCTCCATACTGTTCTCCACAGTGGCTGTATCAATTTACATTCCCACCAACAGTGTAAGAGGGTTCCCTTTTCTCCACACCCTCTCCAGCATTTATTGTTTCTAGATTTTTTGATGATGGCCATTCTGACTGGTGTGAGATGATATCTCATTGTCATTTTGATTTGCATTTCTCTAATGATTAGTGATGTTGAGCATTCTTTCATGTGTTTGTTGGCACTCTGTATATCTTCTTTGGAGAAATGTCTATTTAGGTCTTCTGCCCATTTTGGATTGGGTTGTTTGTTTTTTTGTTATTAAGCTGCATGAGCTGCTTGTAAATTTTGGAGATTAATCCTTTGTCAGTTGCTTCATTTGCAAATATTTTCTCCCATTCTGAGGGTTGTCTTTTTGTCTTCTTTATGGTTTCCTTTGCTGTGCAAAAGCTTTTAAGTTTCATTAGGTCCCATTTGTTTACTTTTGTTTTTATTTCCATTTCTCTAGGAGGTGGGTCAAAAAGGACCTTGCTGTGATTTATGTCATAGAGTGTTCTGCCTATGTTTTCCTCTAAGAGTTGGATAGTTTCTGGCCTTACATTTAGGTCTTTAATCCATTTTGAGCTTATTTTTGTGTATGGTGTTAGGGAGTGATCTAATCTCATACTTTTACATGTAGCTGTCCAGTTTTCCCAGCACCACTTATTGAATAGGCTGTCCTTTCTCCAAGGAGGCGACTTTTAAGTTGAGATCTGAGTGACAAGGGAGGCTTTGAGCAGCAATCACTGTGGAGCGAATGTGGACACAGTTCCCCCAGGACTGTGTTTGGAGCGACCCTCCATCCAAGTTCCAGTACGCCCTTTAGGCACAGTTCAGTGAAGGGCTGTGGGGAGGCCGGGGCCCTGCGTGTGGAGCCTCCGAGGTCCTGCTCGGTCCCGGGAGAGGAGTCGGAGTCCTGGAGGACCGAGCACAATGCGTGTGTCTTGGGTCTATCTTCCTCGAGGCTGTTTTGTCTCAGTCAGGCTTGCGTGGACTCAGTGGCCGACAGCAGAGGAGTTCACTCACTGAGGACAGCGCTGCCCTTATCCAGACTGTGTCCCCTCCCTTCTCTGGATGAAGGAAACGGGGAGCGTTTCTAGCGTTGCTCCTCCTCAGGGACCTGCCTCCCAGTAGGAGCTGGTTTGGGGTTGTATAACCATAAAGAAACACAAACCTCAAAACCGAAGTTCCTTGTTGGTCACAACCTTCTCCGACGTTGTCTCCAGCAGAAGCAGTCCCATGGCCTGACTTTAGATTAGGCCACCTGGCTTCTCCCCCCAGCCAGCTGCTGGCCTTACTTTCCACATCACTGTAACGGGAATGAGCATCGTTGTCCTGCCTGCCTCCTGATGCTTTGTGTGGAAGAAATCAAGGAACGGTTGGGAAAGGGCTATGAGTGTCAAAGGCATTCTGAGGCTGAAGGATTTTTGTCAACCTGAAGGATTTTTGTGTTTCCCCAGGTTAGAAAAACCCTGGACGCCACCATGCAGACCTTGCAGGACATGCTGACTGTGGAGGACTTTGACGTCTCCGATGCCTTCCAACATAGCCGGTCCACAGAGTCTGTGAAGTCAGCTGCCTCCGAGACCTACATGAGCAAGCTCAACATCGCCAAGAGGAGAGCCAACCAGCAGGAGACAGAAATGTTTTATTTTACAGTAAGTGGCGTCCTGGCCCAAGACCCTCTGTCTGCCCCCCCACCGGCAGTGATTTTGGGGAGCAGCCCAAACTACTGGGAGCCAGAGGAACCACGTGGGTCCGTTAGACCTACAGGTCTTCCAGCATGTTTTCAGGTTAAATTGCCTGGCGTGGCTTTGTGAAATGCAGAAAGTGAGCTACCAGTGGGTAGCACCAGCCTTGATCTTGGATTGACAGTTATTGTGATTTTCCTTTTCTAGAAAAAATACAGAGAGAGTTGTGTTCAGTAGGGTGAGAGGAAAAGGGGCGAACAGAGCCAGGTGCACGCCCCAAGTAACAACCCCCAAGTTTAGTGTGTGGTTGTCATGTCAAGTTGTGTCAAATTTGGGCATGGACTCTGCAAACAACACCCTGAGTGATCTTTGCAAATTGCTGGTGAGTTGCCAGCCCTTCATGTAAAATCCCAGATTACTTACATTTCACTTGGCCAAGGAGGAACAGGAATGAGAGCCATTGGGGCTTTATTTCAACATGTATTTAGTGAACATGGAATGGGGTTAGAAAGGACCTTACATCTTCCATCTGATGTTGGACCCTGTTCAACCTTATCCCTGCCCAAAAGTCATTCAGATTCTGCTTGAACAACCCCAGATTAAAAAGCTCCCTCCTTCCCCAAACAACCCTTTTGTTTGGCTTGCGGCTGGCTATAGATATTATGATGTTTTCCCGTATCTCTGTTATCTTCAGAAATCTTCCTCACTAGGATTTCTGGTCATTGATCTTAATTCTGTTCTCTGGGGCAACCCAGAGAGAGGCTAATTCTACTTGACAGTCTGGCAAGGTTGCAGGGAGCTGGGTTTTTATTTCTCCAGGCTAAACATATCTACTTCTTTCGATCCAGCCTCTTAAAGCTTTTGTTTTGAGTGCCCTCAGCATCCTAGCGACCCTCTCCCGGAATGTGTTCCACTTGTCCCACTTGTCGGTGCTTCTTCTAAAGTGAGATTCCCAGCAGGGGAGTGACCAGCACAGAGCAGGGCTAAACTTTCACCTCCCTCCACATTAGGGGCTATGCTTCTCTTTCCGTATGTCCTAAGACCATATTCTTTTTTTTTTTTTTTTAAGCTAGTATCAGCTAAATCTCTGTTCCCACTGTACTGCCATTAAATGAGGCCACCCTCCTCCTATGGGATGTGTAGGTGATGTCTTGGGTGGGTCTGATGTTTATCACCGTTTAGATTTCCTCTTGATGGGTTCAGCTCATGGTTCCAGACTGTCAGGATCCTGACCGGCTGCTCATCACGTATGCTGTCTCTTCAGACCTTGTGTCTGCAGATTCAGTAAGCGTGGCTTCTGTACCTTAAAGTTTGTCAAAAAAAAAAAAAAAAAAAAAACTAATTGGTACTTCAGGGCCCAGGCCAAAGACAGAGTTATTCAAAACATGCCACTAGGCTAATATTGATCCATTAATCAGCACTTTTAGATTGTGGTCATTTAACCAGTCACAAACCCACCCAGTTCTAACATCCAGCTCCATTTCATGCTAGGCCTCATCAAATCCCTGTCAAAAACCAACGGTTGACGCCTACTGCATTTCCTTTGTCAACACTCTTTGACTTTGTTGTTTTCAAGAAAGAACCGATTCACTCATTTACTCATTCAGGTATCTATTTAGCACATACTACGTGAATACTGTGTGAATCAGCCCATGCCAGTTTCGGGGGCTCACCACTTCCACGAGGGGCCTACTGTGTTTGTAGAGAATTTACGGGTTACAAAGATAAGTGAGGAGTGTGGGTGAATATTGTCACTTAGGCAGCAGGAGCAAAGAAGGGGGTTCAGCCTGCTTGAAATTAAAAGACAGCATCCATGATGGGGGTCATGGATGTTATATGTTGATCTGAATATTCAAGTTATCAACCTGGTTGGCTAGTACACCTCATGACGTGATGTTGTGACATTTAGGTATTTTAAGGACATAACACTCCTTTTAAAGCAAACATTAATACGATTCAATGGCATTCTTTCCTTCATGGGTCACACGTGAAGCCTGGGTGAAGCTTGGAAGAAGTAGCCAGGATCCCCAAGCCCCAGAGCCCCAGTGTGTAATTTGCACTAACCAGGTGTAATTTGCACTAACCCACCAAAGCATGAGTTACAAGTTTGGGATTGGAGCTTCACCTGGCTTGGGACAGTGAGGCAGGGTGGAGAGAATACCTACTTATACCGCAGCTCTGCTTTTTATGGTGAATTCTTAAACACAGGGCGATAAAATCAGAGGGCTATATTACTGGAAGCATCCAGAGAGAGCCTATAGGTGGGTAGTTATCAAACCGAAGTGTGCTTTTGAATCATGTAGGAAGCTTGTTGAAAACGTAGGTTCCCAGACTACCACCCTCCCTGAGGTGGCACCCTGGAAATGTGAGCACTTCTGGGCCTCTGTGGTGTCCTCCTCGGGTTAGACTCACAGTCTTCCAGAGCAGGAATCTGCATGTGGACACTCTCCCCAGCTGGGTAGGAGGCCACTGGTCCCTGCACCACACTTGGAGAAGCACCATGAGTCTACTCATTTTACCTTGAGGAGGGCATGAGGTCCAGAAATGTTCAGAAATCTGGCCAAGATCGCACACTGAGTGACCACAGCTCTGAGCTCTTTCTCCTTCTGGGTAGAATGGGAATGGTGATGCTTCCACCATTTGTCATCTGAGACTGCAGTGAGGACCAGATGTACATGTTTGAAAACCGTCTACAGATACAAGGGGGAGTGACTCTTAGCAACCACGGGACAAGGCCCTAGGAGCTAAGAAGGACCACGGCCAAGGAGACAGGACGCCACAAGCCCCAGAAACCCAGCAGGGAGGGGCCAGGGTGCGGTGACCTCAGTCTTATCTGGGCACATGTCAGCCCCCTCCCCGTGGGCCTTTCCCCACACCTGTCTTCAGCGGGAAGATGGTGACATTCCAGATGTCCTGAGCTGCTGAGGCACACTTCTTTGCTCCTCTGCGCCCTTTCTGAGCCTTCTGGCTGGGGAATAGAATGGGTTTTTTGGTGAGAAACTAGCTGGCAGATTTGGGGCAATCACATCTGTTCCTGTGCCTTCATTCTCAGGGCCTTTGTAATTGCGTTCCCCTCTGCTTAGACCCTTCCCTCCCGTGTGCACCCACACGGCTGTCTTCCTCACCTCCTTCAGGCCGGGGCTGAGATGGCAACTTTGCAGTGAGGTCTGCCCTCACTCCCAGTTCCTCATTCCTGCCTTGTTTCCATCCCTAGCGTTCACCACCATTGACCAATTGTGTATTTTACTTACGTTTTTGTTAGTTTATTGTCTCTCTCTTACCCTGCTATGTCAGTCCCACCAGGTCAGAGATTTCAGCTGAATTTCTCAGCACCTACTATATGCCTGGCACAGCTGTAGGCACCGAGGATCCAGAAAGGAACCTGCATGGACGGTGCCTACAGTGGCTCATGGTCCAGCAGAGAGGGCTCCTGGCCTGTGACTGGGCGACATGGGGTGGGCAGGGCCGAGGGAAGCTGGTAGTTGTATAGAGGCATGGCTGAGGCCAGGCTGAACTGGGGGCAGGTGGATGTGTTTCTGTTCTGGGTGCCCCGTTCCTGGCACTGCTTCCAAGTGCATTGTGTTTGGCCAGGCCCCAGAACTAGAGGCAGCCTGGGGTCCTAGGGCAAATCATTTCTTGTGCCAGCCTCACCTTTCTCATCTGTAAAAAGAAGAAAATCATATCCCCAAATGCAGTTCGGGTTATTTTAATAGGAACGTCTCCAGGGGCCTGCAATGCCCTTCCTCCTTCAGAGTGCAGCCAGATAAAAGAAGACATGTTCTGAGGCTCCCCTCTGACAGATCTGATAACGCTTTCTTGTCTCGGCTGCATGCTCTTGGCCCAGAAGCATGGAGGAATTTGATGGCTAAAGAAGCCCACTGCCCGGGCTCCTGCAGTCCTCACCTGACAGAAGCACCTTTCACTGCGCACATCCCCCGAGCTTTCTCTGTGTTCCCAAACTGAACTGAAATGCCTCATAGGACTGGACAGCCATGCTTGGCAGAGCTGGGGATCTGATGGAGCCGACGCAGAAACCCCTTTCCCTGTGCCTGGGGCCTTGAGGGTGGCCTCCCGCCCTGGAGGTCCATTATGGAAGCAGAAATGGCAGGACTTGGCCCTGCGATCTGTAATGTCCTTGTGCCTTGTGTCTTACAGAAATTTAAAGAATATGTGAACGGCAGTAACCTCATCACTAAGCTACAGGCCAAGCATGACTTACTCAAGCAGACTCTGGGCGAAGGTGAGTCAGGTGGCAGAGGCTGGCAAGGGGGGCTGTCTTCCCGCTGGGTTGTGTTGTGGCCCCTTGAGCTGTTTCACATGGAGATCCCGGGCACTTGGTGGAATGAGGTCTGGTCCTAGAGCCACCTACCGGGATGAGCAATCTGGGAAAATAGCTCTGGTACAGATGCTGAGGGGGTCCAGTCTGGCTGCAGAAACTATGGGGCAAGCACAAGTCTTAGTTTGGGTTGTGGAGGAGGGTCCCAGATAAAGTGATGAGGGTCCCCAATAGGTAGGGGGTGGGATTCAGGGAACAGGCATCTGCACTGTTGCTTTTTAGCAGATTCTGTTTGCCAGGAATACTACTGGAGTGCCTGGCCAGGATTCTAGGTTCAAGAAGAAAAATGCATACGTGTAAAGCAGAGTTTGGTCCTTGGGAGACCTGGGACTAGACTTAAAGCTCCCCAAAGGCTTCCAACGATGGGTGGGATAAAATCCCAACTGCTCCCATGGCACACGAGGCCCAAGGTCACTTGACCTCCGCCTGCCTCGCTGACCTCATCTACCCATCCTCCACTTCCCTACTGTTCTCCAGTGGCACTGAGCTCCTTTCTGCACATCAAAGCTCATCTAAGAAACGAAATTGAGTTGTTTGTAGTGAGGTGGATGGACCTAGAGTCTGTCATACAGAGTGAAGTAAGTCAGAAAGAGAAAAACAAATACCGTATGCTAACACATATATATGGAATCTAAAAAAAAAAAAAAAATGGTCATGAAGAACCTAGGGACAAGACGGGAATAAAGACGCAGACCTACTAGAGAATGGACTTGAGAACACGGGGAGGGGGAAGGGTAAGCTGGGACAAAGTGAGAGAGTGGCATGAACATATATACACTACCAAATGTAAAATAGATAGCTAGTGGGAAGCAGCAGCATAGCACAGGGAGATCAGCTTGGTGCTTTGAGACCACCTAGAGCAGTGGGACAGGGAGGGTGGGAGGGAGGGAGACGCAAGAGGGAGGAGATATGGGGATATTTGTATATGTATAGCTGATTCACTTTGTTATAAAGCAGAAACTAACACACCATTGTAAAGCAATTATACTCCAATAAAGATGTTAAAAAAAAAAAGCTCATCCAACTTATTCCTGCCTCAGGGCCTTTGCATCTGCTGTTCCCACTGCCTGGAATGCCCTTACCCCATGTCTCTGTGTGGATGGCTCCCTATCCTTCAGCTGTCAGCACAGATGTCACTTCCTCCTGAGACCCTTCTGACACCCAACCTCAAGGAATCACCACCTCTGTCCCAACACTCTTTCTGTTTGATTTTCCTCATCTCACTCATCACCATGTGAAATCCTCCTATATACTATTTGTTCACCTGCTTATTGTCGTTGGTCACACCCCCACCCCCAAGAGCATCATATCTTCAACCAGAGTAGGGACTTCCTTGCTTATTTTGTCTACCACTTTATCTAGTGTCTAGAACAGTGCCTGGCTCATATCAGGCACTCAGTAGCCACTGAATGAATGTTGAATGGAAAGGTCACCAGAACACGAACTAGAAACCATCCAAGGTCAAGGTTGTGTCAACTGAAAACAAAAATGCACACCCTAAGAGCTGAGAGTTATATTTTATTCAGTGGACAAAATTGAGGACTTAAGCCCAGGGCACAGCATCTCAGATAACTCTGAGATACTGTTCCAAAGAGGCAAGGTGGGGAGCCAGGATATATAGGAGTTTTTGCAACAAAGACCAGGTAGTCAGAACATCTAAAGATTGCTGTTAATAAAAGAAAACCAGACATCTCACGTTAAGGAATTTGGCACTTTTCTATATATGGGAAGATGCAAGAGTCTGGGCTCAGTGCAATCATTCCTTTGATATGCACCTCAGCTCTCTGGAGCCAGTATCCTGTCTTTTCTCATGCTGAGTTTCCTCAGGGTGCACCGTTTGTTGAGGGGGGTGGGCAGGTGGCGGGTGGCTGCAGTATCTGATGATTCACTGGTAGGCATTATGTTTTATTTATTTATTTAGGCTACTTCGGGTCTTAGTTGCGGCACGCAGGGTCTTTGTTGCGGCACGCGGGATCTTTGTTGCGGCATGTGGGATCTTTCATTGCAGCACGTGGGCTCTTTGTTGCGGCACGCGGGCTTCTCTCTAGTTGTGGCACGTGGGCTCTAGAGCGCGCACAGGCTCAGTAGTTGCGGCACTCTGGCTTAGTTGCCCTGTGGCATGTGGGATCTTATTTCCCCAACCGGGGGCTGAATCTGTCCCCTGCATTGGAAAGTAGATTCTCAACCACTGGCCCACCAGGGAAGTCCCTGGGCATTATGTTTCCATCCCAAGTTCCCTCAGGGCTCTCCGTTGGGAGTGGCTGTAGTGGCTGATGCCTGCAACATCCCTTGTTTACTGATATGGCAGCCAGCATTTTTAGTTCACAGATGGTTTACAGCAAGTCCTGGCGGCCCTGGAGCCGGGTATGAGGCTCAGCTTTGAGGGGAGGAGCTGACCTGGGGCTTCTGAAGCTACTGGGCAACCTCAGAGATAGTCTTGTGTTCTGTTTAGAGAGGGCTGTTGGCTGAAGGATGTGCTCCACTGAAAGGAAAGAAAACATGGGGTCTGGGAAACAGGGGGCAGTACAAGAGAGATGGAGGGAATTTCTAAGATGATGACGCCAGTAGATCCCGAGATGACAGCTTGAAGCAGCCTAGAGAGCTCCCAGGAGTGTTCTGGGGAAGGAGTGTGACAGGACAAGAGTTGTGCTGGGCTGTGGGGCTGGTGGTCACTGCCGGTGGGAGTTCGCTGTCCGCAACATGTCCTTGCCTTCCCTGGCTCGCTCTCTTCTCCCTGTGGGTGCACATTCTAGTGGCTGTGTCCCAGCCACACAAGTCCCTAATTCCTGTCCACTCAGCAGCTATCAAGGGGGCTGCCAGGCTCTGCAGGTGCTTGGCATTTGTGAGCCCCATGCTTTAGAAGAACTGGTGAAAAATGAAACCATTTCCCAACCCCAAGGCACTTAACATTCTCGCTGGGAGACAACACATGAATTCATAAAAAATTAAATAACGATAACACTATCACACAGAAATACTGACTGAATTGCCAGGCGAACAGTACAGACTCTGAGGGTTGTGAGTCCAGAGAGGGAGGTTTCGCTGTGGGCCCAGGAGAGCTGGAAAGGCTTCAAGGAAGATGAATAACTAGGGCTTGAAGGAATAGCCAGGACTTTAAAACTAATACCAATGGAATTTTTTCAATCAACTTTGTTGACATATAATGGATATACCATAAAATGCACCCATTTTATGTGTAGAAATCAGTTTTGACAAACACATACATTCACCTGTCACCACCACCCGGAAGTTTGCTTGTGCCTCTTTGCATTCAGCTGCCCCCATCCTCCACCTCAAGGCACCACTGATCTGATTTCTATTGCCATAGACTAGTTTTTTGTGTTCTAGCTGGTGAGAGCTTGGGAGCTCTTGGAGGTGATGGGAATGTTCTATATCCTGCTTTGGGTGGTAGTTAGACATGGGTGTTTACATTTGTCAAAACTCATTGATGGAGAGGAAGAGTGGGGGAGAAGGAGTTGCAATGAGCTTTTTCTTCATTTCCCCTGTCCCACCCCTCTACATTCTGCCCATCCTGACATTTCAGTATTGGACCAGGCGAATGGGGCCATGGAGGAGTCTGGGTAACACGGAGGAACAAGAACAGCAAGAATATAGGGAAAGGGGAGAGACAGAAAGTCCTCGAGAGGAGCTTGGGTGTGTGTGTGACGGGGGCAGCTTCCACAGCTCACAGAATCAGTTTTTATGATCATGGGACTGGGGGCTGCTGCTCATGAGTTGTAGCAAAATGTGGGTCCATGTGAGTTGCTGGCTACTTGTACTTTTGAAATCAGATACCCTGGATTTAGAAAACAAGATGTTCTTTTATAAAATAAGATCCCAGATGAGGAAGTGCTTCTCTCCAGCTCCTCCGTGAGTGCTCTCACATGCAACCTTTTATTCCTGCCCTTGCCTGAATGGCCTTAATGAAATAATAATAATAATTAGTTTTGGTTGGCGTAACTCGTGATCCATTTGGTCTTCCAAGTTTATTTAGCCTTCAGCTGCGCCTTGCTTTGAGATGTGATTTATGAGTCCTTCATCTGACTTTTGAGCTGAAGAGCAGCAAAAAACTGAAAATGCAACTTCAGAAGTATAATGGAGGCTAAGAAAGAGCCATCTAGAAGAATTTCCACAGTCCTGTTTTCTCATAAGCCAGCAGTGAGGAAAGCCCACTGTGCTGCTTTTGATAAATGGGATGGGTCTTGTTAGACTGGTCAATTCTGGAGAAGTTTTTTTTCCTCTTTTTTACATCTTTATTGGAGTATAATTGCTTGTGTTAGTTTCTACTGTATAACAAAGTGAATCAGCTGTATGCATACGTATATCCCCATATCCCCTCCCTCTTGTATCTCCCTCCCACCCTCCTTATCTCACCCCTCTAGGTGGTCACAGAGCGCTGAGCTGATCTCCCTGTGCCAGTGCTTCCCACTAGCTATCTGTTTTACATTTGGTAGTGTATATATATCCATGCCACCCTCTCACTTCTTCCCAGCTCACCCTTCCCCCTCCCCGTATCCTTAAGTCCATTCTCTACGTCTTTGTCTTTATTGCTGTTCTGCCCCTAGGTTCATCAGAACCATCTTTTTTTTAGATTCCATATATGTGTGTCAGCATATGGTATTTGTTTCTCTCCTTCTGACTTACTTCACTCTGTATGACAGACTCTAGGTCCATCCACCTCACTACAAATAACTCAATTTCGTTTCTTTTTATGGCTGAGTAATATTCCATTGTATATATGTGCCACATCTTCTTTATCCATTCATCTCTCGATGGACACGTAGGTTGCTTCCATGTCTTGGCTACTGTAAATAGAGCTGCAATGAACATTGTGGTACATGACTCTTTTTGAATTATGGTTTTCTCAGGGTATATGCCCAGTAGTGGGATTGCTGGGTCATATGGTAGTTCTATTTGTAGTTTTTTAAGGAACCTCCGTAGTGTTCTCCATAGTTATTTAAATTTTAATAAACTTTTTGTTTTAGAATAGTTTTATATTTATAGAAAAGTTGCAAAGATAAGGTAGTACAGTTCCCATATACTCCACATCCAATTTCCCCTATTATTAACATCTTCATTTTACACGAATATGGTATATTTGTCACAATTAATGAATATTGATACCTTATTATTAACTGAAGTTAGTAAATTACTGAATTACTCAAGCTGAAACTAAATCTTCAGTCATTTTTGTGTCTCCCCTGCACAATAAAGGTATATGTGGATTCTAAGGGCATTAGGGGAAAGGGGAGAATTTGCGCTGACTTAGTTTGATAAAGAACTTGCCCGTTGGGCAAAGTTGGGGCATGAAAAAATTGAGCGGGCCAAAGAATGCTCAGAATCTTCTAATTCACTCTTCTGAGCATCTTCAGATGATTCCCCTCCACCTGGACATGTTAACTCTTCCATTCAGTAGAAAGCTCTTCTAAGAGTGGGGCTAGGGTAGGGTGACACCTGCCTCAATGGCCTTTTTAGGTCATCTGAGAGCTATTATATATTGGGGGGATAAGCTGGTTATTTTGAAAACAGGTGAGAAATATGGGGCCAAGTGGAATATTTTTACTAAAAAGATACAAAGCTTTTTTTTTTAATGAAATGAAATATCATGTCTAGTGCCTCAGTTTCTCTCCAGTACTCTTTTGACAGCACGCCTCAAAGAAACCACAAGTTGGAGGAAACTAGGTCTTTTGGGTCACCCTCACTTAGAAGCGAATTTTTGAACATGGCACACAAGTCAAAATGCTTCTAGGTGCCCTGCAAATTGTCATTCCTTGTTACAAATGTCGCTGCCACATCTTGGGAACAAGAGCACACACCCTTATGTGCCCTTGGCTGTTGCTATGTCGTTTTATTGGCCAGAGGATTCTTAGTTTATCATCTCTGAGTCTTAGATTTCTGAGCTCTTTATTGCCCTGGTTAGTCAGTAAGCTCCAGGCTTTACACTTAAGATATGGGTGGGTTTTCAATTTACTCTATAGCCCCTCTGGGGTGAATGGTGCATTGTCTATAAAAGGGATGAGATATAACCTTTTCAGGCCAAGGTTTAATAGCCCATCACAGAGCAAAATGTCCACCGGGACCAGACAGTCTGACCTTCTAGAAAATGACTGAGCCACCAAGTATAAAATATATTTTTAAAACCTGAAGAGATCTCAGGTGGTAAAGGGCAGAACATTTTTAATTTCTGTTATTTGTTAGAAGTTGAAACACCATATTCCAAAAGATGTTTCTGGTAAAGAGGTTCTTGAGGTCTGGAATGTGAGTCAAAGCTGAAGGAGAATAAATTCGATTCGTTGCCAGAGGAAGGTCTGTCTTGAGTGTGTTCTGACACATTCTACTCCAGGACTCAGATCCTTTGATTCCTACCTACCCCTTTCTTCCCCCCCCGGCCATCCATTCATCTGTCCATCCATCCATGGGGACACAGTATATACAAGACGAACAAGGTTCCTGCCCTCGTGGGGAAGAGAGACCTCAAACAGGAAACAAACCATTAAGTAAAGAATTATAACTGTGAGTGTCCTCGAATAGAAAATTGGGGCTGAGATAGAGAATAGTTGTGTACGGGGTTGGGGAGCATTGGGGCACCTGCTTTAGGTTGGGTGATCAGAGAGGCCTCCGAGGGGAGGTGATGTTTAAGCTGAGACTGAAGGATGGGAAGGCGTCAGCTGTGTGAAAAACTGAGGAGAGAGTGTTGGGGCAGAGGGAACAGCCTGTGTGAAGGCAGGAAGGGATGTGGTGAGGTAGGAATAAAAGAAGGGCACTGTGCCTGGACCACAGTGAGTATGTAGGGGAGTGGGCAATTCTGGAACTAAGAGGAGGTAGAGCTGGAACCTCTTCCTAGGTCCCCTTTGTCAGTCAGAGTTGCACAGCTGACTACAGCTCTAAGGGAAATGATGTGCTTTATAGTCAACCCAGGCCACTGGCTGACGCTTTCATGAGTGGGCTGCCGTCAGCTTCAACTCAGGGTCTTAGATCTACGTGAAAATTTAACTCAAGTTGATGTCTGGTAGGAATTTGCCCCAGACCCCAGGCACATAATCAAATTAAGCAGAGCAAATTTTCCTGTTTTACCCAACTTTTCTCCTTTCCTCCTTTGGCTTCTGTTCAGCCGGTTGCAGTCACTCTTGTAACTGCTTGTGGCTTTGGTCAGGAATTAAGGAATTGTGTGCTGATTCGCTCCAAGTTTTATTCTCAGACTTCTCTAACTCTCTTCCTCCCCTCATTTTTCTCCCCATTCAGCATTGCTTTCTGAAACAATAGAGAAATATAAATGCTCAGTTCTTTTTTTTTGAATAAAGTCCCTTCATGTGAATGCTAGATGGGATTCTAGGGTCTGGAGCTGTTCTGTCCAATATGGTGGCCACAAGCCACATGAGGCTATCGAACACTTGAATCGTGGCTAGTCTGAATTGAGATGTGTAAAACGAGCACCAGATTTCAAAGAGTTAGTAATATATATATCTTATTAATTTTTATATTGATACATATTGAAATAGTATTTTTGATATATTAGATTAAATACAATGTATCATTAAAATTAATCTTTCATGTTTCTCTTTACTTTTTATATGTGGCTACTAGAAATTGTGGCTTGCATTATATTTCCATGGGACAGCACCGGCTTAGAGGTTCTCTACTGCACCATAAAAATAATGAAGTACTGAATCATGCTGTGGATGAACCTCAAAAGCATTATGCTCAGTGAAAGAAGCCAAATGCAAAAGACCACATATCGTATGATTCTATTTTTATGAAATATCCAGAATAAGCGAATCTGCAGAGACAGAGGGTGGATGAGTGGTTGCCATAGGCTGGAGATGGGAAGAGGGAGTGACTATAAATCGGCACAAGGGATCTTTTCAGTGTGATGGAAATGTTCTAAAATTGAGTTGTGATGGTTGCACAGCTTTGAATATTTACTAAAAATCACTGAATTATACATTTTAAATGTGTGAATTTTATGATATGTAAATTATACCTCAATAATTAAAAAAGAGGGCAGTGGATATGAGACTGGAATTCCAGGGAAATGTAAGATCTGGAGATAAAGTTAGGAAGTCTCAGCAAGCATTTGAGATCACCTAGAGAGGGTGGAGGAGACCCAGTTTGCATCCTGGGGGCATTCCAATATTTAGAGGTTAGAGTTTGGACAGATGAGGAGACAACAAGAGAAACTGAGGAACAGCCTGTAGGGCAGGAAGGACACCTGGAAAGTGTACAGAGTCATGAAAATCAAGAGGAAAAAGCTTTATAAGAAGAAGGGAGTGATTAACTGAGGTAGGCAGTGCTGAGCAGTCAGGTAAGAGCAGAGGAGACATTAGGTTCAGCCGCACAGAGCAGTCTCCGTGGAGTGGTGAGGACAAAAGCCAGCTGCGGTAAGGCAAGAGGAGGAAGTGACAGGGACCCCAAACAGAGCTCCTTCAGGAAGTTTTGCTGGAAAGGAGAGCTGAGAAATGGAGATTGAGTTAGAGGAGAAATGGGATCAAGGGGAGGCTTAAAAGGCAGGTTGGATGTATCCAGTGTACGTGTTGATACGCTGATGGAAATGATCCAGAAGAGAGGAGACTGGCGATGCTAGAGAGAGGGGAGACACTTGCAGAAGCAAAGCCCCTGAAAAGGGCCGAGGGCATGGGACCTGTGGCATGGGGTCTGGGTTTTAGCAGAAGCAGGATGCTTCCTCCAGAGCACTGGGAAAGGAGGTAGCGGGGGAGTGGGCAAGCGCAGGTAGGTGGGTAGGTCTCATGGTGGTACCCAGAGACCCTGTCTTATTGATTTTGTTTTCCAGTGAAGGAAGCGAGAAGGTCTTCAGCTGAGGATGAAGGCAGGAGGGCTGGGGGTGGGCACTTGGCGGGGTTGAGTGACAACAGAAGGTGTCTTATGGCTGATACCCTTCAGTGCCGGGCATGACAGGTGCTCAGTAAACCTTTGTGGACATAAAGCAGTGCGTGGGCTCTCCAGCTGGGGTATGCATAGAAGAGAGTACTGGGAGTGCTGTCAAAATGCAGATTCCTGGGTCCTTATCCAGGAAAGAGCCCAAAAAATCTGTATTTTTGACAAGAGTTCCAGAAGATTCTGATGCCACTGGTCAGCAGGTTGTAGTTTGAGAATCACTGAAAATCAAATGCGTAGGAACAATAACAAATGAAAAATATGTGAACATGGCCCTACAAATAGGAGGCACTGAGGATTTGATAAGACTCAGTTCTTCGCAACAGAACATACCTTAGGCATAATAAGATTTCCCATTTCACAAATAATTAAGGTGTTAGTTGTTTCTTGTTTTTAGAAAAAGATGAATGTTCTCCGCTCAAAAATAAACCAACAAAAACGAAAACAAAACCAACAATTAAATCAATGTACACTTTTCTTTCCAGGGGAGAGAGCAGAATGCGGTACAACCAGGTAAGAGCGGTGCATCTTGTTTCCTTCACCTGCTGCCTGAGTGGGCAGTGGGAGGAGGTGGGGGGAGCAGGACAGACGGGGAGGTGGGGAGACAGTGCTGGAGCTCAGGGCAGCGGAGGAGTCTTAGAGGGGACAGCTCCTCGCCAGTGTCCCCACGGGGGTGTGGTTGTGCTGAGAGGGAAGGCAAAGGTCTTTTGGCTGCTCTGCTGGTTCCAGCATTAGACTGGTGATGGGGAGGGAGCCTTTCAGAGCTGCTGTGGGAAGTGGGTGTCGTCCCTTGTTGCTATCCATCTGGTGGGAGGACGGGAAGGTAATATATATTGCAGAGTGGCTGAGGGCAACCAGGAGAAGCCAGAGGCTGTGGGGTAGCTGCCCACCTGTCTCCCCATCCGTTCTATGGCTGCTGAGCAAATCGCCGAGGCGTGGGGCCCAGCCCGGGGTCCCAGTTTGCCAAGGCTCCGGGTTTGGCTGGAAACGCACACCACCGGGCATACGCATGCGCATATCCACACGAGCGGGCGCAGACGCCCGCTGCTGCCTGCCCTGGCTTCGGACCTCGCAGCACTGGGATGGCCTGATGGCAGAGCCCCTGGTGGGGGAAGTAATAGTGGGCAGCTTCTGCTTTCTCTCCAGCTCGCTCAACATTATCCTCCGGGCTTCTCCCTGAGCAGACCAGAACCAGTGAACACTTTCACTCAGCAGCTGATAGCTGAGAGGCTGGCTTCAGGACTGGACCTTTCCTCTACCTGTGGAGAGTTTAGGTCCATAAGCAGCCCTATCGCTGCCCGGGTTCCTTAGAGCCCATCCATTTCCGTGTTCCCAGCAATGCCCGTCCCACTGCCCAAGTTGAATTGAGCTGGTGGCCCAGAGGCCTGCGCTTTTCCATCACGTGGCCGTTGAGAGCTACTTCTGCCTCATTCTGGGCCCAGTGACCCAAAGACATACTTTTCCCACAAGTTCTTCCCAGTGGCCCAGAATCCTGGAAAGCTGTCCTACTTGGCAAGAGGGAGGATGAACCCTTAACTCCCGCCTCATGTGGAAGGGAGTTGGCTGGGAAAAGGCTTGGAAAGCTCTGAGGTTTTCAGTTTGCTGGCCCAGGGTGGGGGAAGACTGAGGGCTCTCCAGAAGCTTAGCCTGTGCAGCTGTTCCTCTAGGCCCCGGCAGTCCCCGGACATTGGGAAGATTCATGAGACCAGGCGAGGCCCTCCCAGCACATGGGTCAGCAGATGTGCAGGGTTACTTTCTAAGAACCTTTTAGAAACAAACTCCTATTTATTTATTTACTTACTTATTGCAAGAGTGTTGTCATAGTACCAGAACAACAGAAGCCACATTTTACACCAAAGTTTGCAAATAATTAAACAGATGGGGGGATGAATTGAGCCATCCCTCACTTCCTCCTAATTCCTAAAACTCATGTGGGAGAAGATGATTCCAGCAGATTGTAGGAGAGATCTGTAATCAAACCCTTAGCGAGGTCCCAGGGTCTTCCTTAGAGAAATGTTGAGAGGTTTTTTTGTTTTTTTGTTTTTTTTTTAAATAAAGCCCTCTGAGATGCTGTCTTCCACACCCTCTTTGACCTAGGGCCTGGGAAATCCAAGCTAGGATTACAGACCTCCCACTTAGATACACTGCACTAAGCTGCAAATCCAGCCATCTGCACTTTGGCCCTTGGCCAAGGTCAAAGGCAACTCTTAGTAAAGTAAAAGCTTCCTCTTACTTCCAAAAATCATTTTTAACTTATTGTGGAGTGCACTGCTAACTTGGAAGTGTATTTTAAATTTATCTTAAATGTCCTGGGTGAGCTATTTCTATACTGTGGCCCTCTTTATCTGCCATAGTTTCCTGTCCGAGGTCAGTGTTGTTTTGGGTGATTATTTGAGCAGGTCCCCTCAGCCAAGTTGTTGCTGGCCTTGTATAGACAGACCAAGTTTTGCACATGGACTGCAACACATTGTATATTTTTTTCTCATACTTTAGAACGTTATCTTAGAATAGCCCCAATTCATAATAACCCTGTAATTAGGCTGACCAGATGCAATAATGCGCTTGAAAGACATATGGTAAATGGCAAAGCCAGATGCAAATGTAAGGTTTGATATGGTTTTTCAAACCATTGACTGGCTTCCCTAACCTAGGCTGACTCGCTCCAAGTCTGGATTAGCAGTGAAATCACTCGAGATTTCTTGTCCAAACAGATGCAACCCCATGCACACCCATGCACAGCTTCCAAGAGCCTGACCACCATTGAACTACAATATTGCTGCCATTTTGGATGTTGACACCCACATCTGTTGGGTTGTCTAGGGAAATAACCATCCTTCTGGTCACAGAATAATTTTGAGGCCAATTCCTATGTTACTAATGCGTGTTAATTTTTATCTTGGTTGAAAGGCAGAAAGGGGACATTGGTCTCTGGTTTCTCTTTCTTCCTCTCCGTGGCTTTCTCTGTTCCTGTTTTCCCTGCCTCCCTCCCTCTCTCTCTCTCTCTCTCTCTCTTTCCTTTTGCTCTGCAACTGAGCAGCAGAAGAGATGGAAGGCTTAGGCTGCCCCACTTTCCTTGGCTGAGCTGCCCCCCTGCTCCCCACTTTGTGCCCCACCCAGCACTTCAGTAAGTCGGTATCAATTTGGTGTCATGCAAAGTTGGGATAGCTACGTTTCCTTGTCAGAGATTCCGCTTACTGCACAGAGCACCACACAAAAGAAAGAAATCTTGATGCGGTTCTAACAGTCCTTTGCTTTCTGGATTGGGCAGAAATTATGTAACTTCAAGGAAAAAAGAATCCTTAGGACTTATTTTAGGAAATAAATTTTAAAGGCACCCTAGATATTTTTGGTATTGGGTGTCCAACACCTGCATTAAGAGTCTGTACTCTTGCTGACCATGAGAGTTTAATAGATGATTTAAAGCTATTGCTGAATGTTCTGTGATAAAATCAATTTCCCAATTTCCATAATCACACCGGAACCTGAAATAGGAAGAGCTGAATTCTATTCCTATGACCTTGGGCAAGTTTCTTAATCTCTCCTGGGCTCGTTTACCTTATGTTTAAAGTAGGTTTAATAGTTCTTGCCTATCTCACAGGGTTGTCGTGAGGGTATCATGCAGTGTGAGATAAGGAAATGATGTGAGAACGTCCAAAAACAGAAACCCAAATCACCATGGAAACAAGGTGGTGCAGCTGCTACCCTCCAGTTATGATACGTAAAACCTATGGCCCTGTCACATTTTTGGCACTCTCTTTTGGCATTTGGAAATTCAAAAGCAGATCTGTTGTAAGAAATATCACTCTCACATAACCCACATCCTCAAAAAATAAGTAACTTATGAAAAAGAAATGACATGGACTTAGCTAACCAAATTGACGTAGATCCGAGATGAGCTCAAAATACTCTTGCCTGTTGTTTCTTTGCAAAATTTTGGTCTGTGCTGTTATTTTAGTTCCAGTGTTTGGGTGGCATGAGATTTGGATTCCACTGTGTCTTTGCCCATGCATGTCCTGGAGCTAGCAGCATTTGCTCAGTATTCAGACACCTAGAAGTTGATCCGAGTTCCCTAGATGGCGGGCCTGCTGAGGGAGACAGGCACCACAAGGCCAGTGAGCAAGGCAGCATGAGTCTTATCTCCTTGACTGGCTCCACGGCACATACGATTTCTTGCCCATTCACAGAAATCAGTCAAGGCTTGTGGGCCCAGGTCTGTGTTCATCACGCATGGACATTATCTGTGTCAGGCTTGGTCCCCACTTGGTACCTCTCAAATTATGAACGAAGCCAGTTGAAAATGAACTGTGTCTCTTGGTTAGGGACTCTCCTCCTAACCTCAGAAAGCCCTTTGCCCTAGAAGGCTGGCAGCATTGAGTCAGGCCAACTTGGGTGGTGAAAGATGAGCAAATAAGCCAACACAGGTATATGCATGTGAGCAACTCTGGAAACTGGTCCAGTGTTTGTGGCTGTTTCGCTGTCGCTGGTGAACTGTGGTATGATCGCCCCTCCCTGTGGCCGAGATGGAGCGCAGGGAATGGAGATCCTAAAGTCAAGCAAGACACTTTCAACCTGACCCCACGGGTCCTCCGCTGGCAAGGGTTAATGGGATGGATGAGTCTTTGGCTGGAAATGAGAAAGTTCCCTAAGGCTCCATGACAGACCCTTTGGTAAAAATCTTGGGATTGGAGCCAAAGAGGCCTGGGTTTGCGGCCTAGCTCTGCCACCTCCCCCCTCTAGGCCTCAGTTTAGGCCTCTGTAAAATGGGACCATACGTGCAGGGTTGAGCTGACATTAAGTGTGATAATGGATTTGAAAACATTGTAACTGAAAGTGTACTTGACTAAAGGACAGGAGATAATCATCATCCTGGGTCCCCTGGGGACCCCAAAGAAGCTGCAGCCTCCCTCCTGGCATCAATTTCTTCATCTCTAAAATAAGAATAATAATTGCCTGGCTCTTAGATCAATGGATTAAAGATTAGTCAAGTGCATTTGAAATGCAAGGAGGCATTAGGAAGATCAGTGCCCTGGTATGGTGGGAGTTGAGACTTGGTGATGCATTTAAGCCAACATGATGAAAATTAACCCTTCCAATCATCTTTGAAAGTCTCTTGCTTTCTTGGGCTACAGATTACATCTCTCCCCTGATTCCCCCTCCATCTGGTCAGCTTTGCGGGATGACAGCCCTGATTGGAGTTTCAATGGTTTCCTGGACACGTGCTGTGCCCTCCTGTGATTTAGAATACATTTGTGTTACTCCTGCCTGACACCGTGGGTAAATTAAGACCTGCTTAAACATCCAGAGGCCTTCAGATGGAGCATTGGACACCAATGCGCTGGGGGTTCAGGCCTTCCATTTGCATTTTGTGTTCTCCTCCAGTCGTGGGTCGTAAGAGCGTCTTTCCCAGTTGTATGTTTACCTTGTTTGCTTTCTTGATTTCTTTTGTTCCGTTTTCCCCTAGGCCCCCCTGTCTTCCCCCTAAACCACAGAAAATGAGGAGACCTAGGCCTCTCTCAGTGTGTAGCCATAAACTATTTAACGGCTGTATGGAAGCGTTCATTAAGGTACTTGCTGGGGAGCCACGGAGTCCGCGAATGCACCCAATGTAATGGCAGCCTTTCTCCACCTCCTCCCCCGGCCAACAGCCCTGCCCCAACCTACCGACCTATCAACGACTGACGGACTGGAACTTTCAATCCGGGCCCTCGGCCAGGCCTTGTGGCAAGCTGGTCCTCCCGGCAGCCTGCTCTTAGCTTCAGTGAGGGCTTCTAATCAGAGCTGCTCTTGCCTCTGACCAGTCGCTCCTAAGTGCTTTCCCTTGATTCTCAACCCTGGGGGAGGGTTGCAATCACGCTGGGACCCAGTAAAATCCAGGTGGCGCTGAATCCGTGCCAGACAGTGGTCCCTGTCAGCCCCACTTCACTGCTTCAGGAACTGCAGTCCTGACCAGCCTGAGGGACACTTAGAGAAACCCCCTCGCCTTGAGTCACACTCACATCTCCCAAGAGGGGACAGGTTGGAAACAATACAAAGAAAAGCCCTGTGAGTAACTGTGTTTTTATACAAGTGATTTTTTAAAGTTGAGAATATACCAGCAAAGGAACACAACACATACAATTTGTATGAGAGACAACCCTTCCACCTAATTTTGTTTCTTGTTAGGCAGTTTGGGAGAAGAGAAAAGAGCTGAGGTAGTCCCTTTAGAATTCCAGGTTAATCCTTTACACCTTAAACTAAAAAAAAAGCTTTTCACCTCAGTGAGTTTCTCTTCTTACTTCTTGGCTGCAAAGGGTGCAGGATCAAGCCATCCCAGATAGAACAGCTCAAGGCAAGTTAAGATGGTGGTGGAGTTGAAAAGGGCAGCACGTGGGGGACATACTTGAGGAAGGGGAGATGCATTCTGAACATTACTTAGGGGAACAGCAGAAGGTCCCTGACAGTTATTGGAAGCGTGCCCCATCTAACGAAGACCGTTTGCAGAAAATAAGAGTCAGGAGAAAAGTAAAGGTTCTCGGGCCCTGCCGACACTTTTGGAGTGCTGAGGCTGCCCCTGCTCTGGCTCTCTATCCTCTGTCCTCATATAGGGCATGCACAGGACTTGCTGGGCAGGGAGGGTTGGCCTCAGGCGTGGGAGGGGGTAGGCAGGACCAGCCTGGGTCCCTCTGTCTGTAAGCTGAGTTCTGGGGGACAGTGGGGGAAGGGAAAGGGGAAAAGGAGGGCACACGTTGGCACTGCCCGGGGGTGGGAAACAGCAGCAGCTGCTCTAGGATGCCTCAGAGGAGGGAGGTGTGGAGGACCCCAAAATGAGGGGTGCTACTGCGTGCATCAGGGAAGGGGTGCTATTTGGAGGTGACTCCGAGTGAGCAGTTTGCCATCCAGAAGGTCATGGGAAGAGGGGCTGTCTCAAGAGCCCTTTCTTCATCCTCCCTCCTCGCTCCAACAAGACTTTCTTCTCGAAAAAGCCATACTCCAGAGCTGAGAGGGGACTGAGGCCCATTTGCTACTCTCTCTGCCCTCAAGGAGCTTATCATGTTGCTCGGGAGGTTTTTGACAGAAGGCTGAACGCGGAAGATGATTAAGGATGAGCACTTGGTGACTGATTCCCCACGGAAATAATTTCTGTGAGAGCTCAGAGCAGGAAGAACTGTGAGCAGTGGGGTCCGGGCGGCTTTGAAGGATGGGGCGGAACACAGCAGAGGGGAGGACGGAGGAGCCCCTGAGAGGAGGAACAGAATGAGCAAAGGCTCAGAGACACAGACACCTTTCAGAATATGCTCAGCTCTTTGGAAACAGGTGCTCTGTCAGGACGCTTGGAAGGAGCTCTTACCTAATGGCATTTGCAAGTTAGGTGTTCTGTTCAGTGAAACAGTCTCTGAATGGAGAGCTCCTACAAAAAATGCATGACGATCGAGTGCCATGCACCAACCGCGGGATTGTCTGCCCCTTGGAGGTAGTCACCAGGAAGCCACATCCTTATTCTAAATATATAGCCATTGCTGCAGCTGGTCAGTCTTCCGAGAGCCTGCAGCAGGACCTTCGTCAGCGGTGCCAAAACTTTGTCTGAGAAAGGACACCCCAGTCTTTGGAATGAAAAGCGCCAATCAGAGCCCGGCTTTGTAGCCCCTAGAGCCACAATATGGCAAGAGGCATAGGCTGTAGTGGGCGCTAGGGGACTGGCTCTGAAAAGAGCCCCCAGAGAGGGTCACCCCAGAGCACTAGGCAGCAGCATGTTGCTGAAATAAGAGCACAGCCTCCTCAGGGGACCGTTTGACTGAAAAAAGTATGTTTGTTGAGCGAATGCATTTTTTTATAGTCACGTGTGCTTGTACCGCACATCATCTGTGCAATTCCGCCAGCTCTTCTGCGTGCCCACTCTAAGCTCCCTGTGGGGACAGACTGCAGCGGCGGGACCCCAACCTCAAGGACTGTTAACTCTCAGAAAATGAAAAGGCAGTGTGATGCATCCAGTCCTTCAACCTTTGGGAATGGAATTTAATTTCCTCTTATGATTCCCATGCTATCTGGAAGAAGATTCAGTGTGAACTAAGAATCCCCAGCTCTGAAATTCTAAAGCTCTGAAAGGCTTTTCAATAAAATAACAGCACAGAAACTCCGTGATTATGAGGGTTTAGAGGGACAAGGAAGCATCCCCAAGAATGCCGGATAAACGTAGTTGGAGTTATTGTATAAATCTCTAGGACCTTACCTGAATGGATTCTTTTCAAAATGCTTGATTTTCCCCCCCTTCTCTCGGATAGAAGGAAACCCAATTTATTATGATAAATTTTGAGGCCCAGGAGGTCTACCTTCGGGCTGGGGCAGGGGGAGTCCTTACTTTGTTTCAATAAAATGAGAATGATAATTACCCACCTCCTGAGTGTGTGACGAGGATCAGATGAGTAACACCTGCCGGGTTCTAGAGCTCTGCCTGGCGCAGGGTAAACACCATGGAAATGTTAGCTGTTAGTGCTGCCTGGGCTTTCCGGAGAGTGCCCACGGGGCCCTGTCTGATCACCTGGCACTGCTGTCCTAGGTTCAGGGAGGCATAGTCGACATAGGAAAATTCTAGTTGCTGAGGTGCCAGGGGCTGGACAGGTGACGCCAGCAAGCAGGCGCACATGCTCCCGTTTCTCAGTCGGGATGAGACACAGCACGCACCCCAGAGCCTGACCCACTGCATGTGTGGGAAGAAAGAAGAGGCCTTGCTCGCCTGCAAATGGGCGACTTCAGTGAAAGCAGAGCCTCCGGTTCTGCCCGCAAGATCACGAAGGCTCTCTGACTCCACTGCCCTCCCTCCTCCAGGCTTTGTCAGCTTTTGCGTTCCCTGAGGCTTTTTCAGTGCCAGGGTGAGGGTCCGTGGGCAGAAGGAAAGCAAAGCCAAGTGGGTACCCGGGACAAGCTGCCCCAGGTGTTTGGTAGGAAAGCATGGGCAGCGGTGTGGAATTTGGAACCAGATGGAATCCTGTTTGGTCCTATCCAGAGGGCACCTCATAAACACGGTCTTGGTTAACTAAGAGCTAAGAGCGAGGTTTCCTGAGCTGACTTGCAGGGCCAGTGTCACAGGAGACACCTGAGGGCGTGTGTCCCTCCTTTTCTGTGGGTGGCTGGGCTAACGTTAAAGAGTCTTAGGTGGGCTCTCACCATTGGTGAGTAAACAGCCCCCTGTGTTGAGGAGAAGCTAGACTTGGGGTGGGGCAAGTGTTCAGTACACACCGTTCCTGCCCTTTGACAAGGACTGAAAGAGGCCCCTTTGCCCCCTGGCGTCCGAGGCAGCCACCTGGAAGGCTGGCCGGGCAGGTCCGGAGCTCCACTGGGCCCACGGTTTGCCTGCCGTCTCCCCGGACCTCCGCTGGCTGCCATTGCATTTCGGCGTTCCCGGACTCTGAAGGAGCTGCTTGCTCTAACTGGTCTTATTACTTCTGCGTAATCTTTTCTTTTTCTTCTGCTCTGCTGCCTGTTTATTTTTTGTTATCAGAGGAAGAAGAAATGCTCGAACCAGGAACCAGGTATTTACTGGAAAGGTCCGTCAGCCCCATTCAACTGGATGGAACCTGTCTTTAGCCCTGACTAGTAGCACAGGGCCCGCCTTGCCTGTTGCCAATGAGTCCACTTTGTTACCCTCTCCATGACGGTAGTTAATCAAGGACAGAATTTGCAGGTGGGGTGTGGAGGACCCACGAAAGCATCGAAATCATGGTTTTTTTCTTTGTCCCTTTACATGAGCATATTACATATGCCTCATTGCTTCCTCACCTTCTGAGGAGGCTAGTGCTTAACCTGTCCCCTTTGCAAAGAGAGTTTTAAAAAATTTTTATGCTCTGTAAGTGGCCTGAAATAGCAGAGAGGTCAACCAGTCACGGAATCCGAAAGGAAATTATCCCGTGCCCAGCTCTCTGTGGTTGTGGGCCAGTCTAGGAAAATATAATTGAAAATACATTCACACCCCAGATGCATGTATTTAGAACTGCATCTTATTCAGCCTTTCTGACTAAGGTTGCCACTCAGTGGTCAGTGGCTGACGTTAGCTGTTTCTAGAACTTTTCCTTTTAATGTGTTTACTGTTAAACAAATATCTGTCTGGATGTTTAGGTTGTTACTTGTGAGTAGAATTGGTCACCCCTCCTCCGAGCTCAAAAGGATCCCTGGGGCCAGCCTTGCTTCCCCCATGGTGTGTCCTTCTTAATTCCGGCAGCAGGTCCTACAGTACTAGGCAGAGGCCTTGATCCTGCCCTGAGCGCTGGGAGAACAGAGTTGAGATGGGGCTGAGGGCAGTGGGAGGCAGAGAAGTCTTCGAGGGCGGATTCCAGCCCCTCCAGGCGGTGGGCTCCCTCCCCTTCCCTGATGTGCCTATCAGGCCTCCTGAGCCCTGATTCCTTCCCAGCTGAATAGGAAGACAGAGCATTTCTTTAAAATGATCACAGCTATGGCTTTTCTGCAATCACAGAAGACTTTCTATTTTAACTGTTTGTGGAGACTTTAGAATTAGTGTTTCCTTGCTTGTTTTCCTACTAATCTGATGGTACTAATTTTCTGGCTTGAGTTCATAATCTGTGTTTGCAGTGTCTTCTCTCCTGTGGTGGTTGCCAAGTCCAATACAACTCACAACTTTTTTTCTTAAGGATTCAGGACAAGCTATACCACTGGTCGTCGAGAGCTGCATCAGATACATCAATTTATATGGTAAGCTCGATCTCAGGGCAGTGTTTTCAGCTCTTTCCAGAACAGGTGCTAGGCTGTTCTCATAAGATATGAGATTCAAATTCGTCTGGGAAGATTTCCTGTTGCTGCTCTGCTTCTGAGGGGAAAACGTTCTATGGAACAGCTGCTATCTTGAGTGCTGTCTATTGAGCCTTGTGTGTCGGGGGAACTGAAGATGGTGGTGAGAAGACCCAGGAGCTAGGAGAACCGAGGAGCAGGGAGGGCACGTGGGACAACTGTATTAGTTCCTTTTTTGCTCACACTCGAGCCCAGAGCTCTGCACTTTGAGCGCTGAATGAGATTGGTCAACCGATCAGTTAATCCTGCTAGACTGTGGTAAGCTCCATGGAGGAAATAGAGTGTCTGGGATTTGCCACATGGTGTCCCCAGCACTTAAATTGTGCCTCCATCTGTTCATTTATTCATCCCTCCAAAAATATATTTCCAGAGTGCATAGCAGGCACTTTTTTTGACAATGGCAGCATAGCCACAAACCAGACAGGTAGGATGCTGGCCCTAGGTAGCTTACATGACCAATTAGAAGGGCAAGGGAATGAACAGGCAGAGAGACAAATAATATAATTTCAGATAGTGATAATGCCAAGGAACTAATTAAAGGGGATAGAGAATGGCTAGAGGAGGGCAGGCCTGCTTTGGCTAAGGTTGTAAGGAGAGCCATCTCCGAGGGGGTGATATTTGAGTAGAAGAAGCCAGCCAGGTGGAGAGAATGGCAAGTGTCAAGGCCTAATATGGGAAAGAAGGCCAGCATAACTGGATGGGAATGAGCCAGGAGGATGGGGTAAGAGACACAGGTGGTAGAAATTCAGCACGAAAGAAATGAACAACGTTTATTGAGCACATACTATATGTACAAACCAAACTTTAACTAAAGCCTGCCTTTAAGGGTAAACACTTTCCTGAATTATAAAGTGGAGAGTTGTTTCATATAGAAAAACTGAATCTCAGGGAAAGGATCCCAGTCTTAATTCCCTTTTCAGATGAGGGAGGCCCTCTAATTCCTTCAATCTTATAGGTCGCTGTTTTGTTGTTACTGCTGTGTCAGGTATCAAGTTCTCCTCTTTGTTAAGGCCTTGTAGAAACACATAGAAAATGAGATCGTCCTTCTGCAATAAGTTAATGTCCCCCAAACTCCTTGATCCCAAGCCAGCATGCACTCTAGACTCTAGATTTTCTTGAAGGAAGACATTGTCTGTGATGGGCGAGGGAATGGTTGAGGGAGTGGCATTAATCATTCTCATTCAGAGTCTCTGTGGCTGTTAAACTCCGATGGCATTTGTAAACTCAGGTCAAGCTACTTGGGACCAGTGCAACTGATGAATGCACTAGGCAGCATTCACTACCCAGTTATTTGATTGAGCTGACCTGTGGGTTAAAGTGGAAGTCATTCACTGGTCCAGTGTTGATATAAACTTCTTGTTTCCTTCAAGCCCAAACAAGAGACCCTAGACATATGAAGCAGAATGTGACTGAGTATTTGGACCAGCTGAAGTTCATCGCAAAGGCTCCTTTGGGGCTTCTGCCAGGAGACGGTCACTGGGAATGACTCTGTTACAAAGGATGGTGGGAGAAAGAGGCAAGCAGTGGGGAGAGTCTTCCGTGTTCCCAGTGGCCTGATGAGCTCAAGGCATTTTCTCTTTCTTTTTTTGTTTGTTTATTTCTTTTAGGACTCCAGCAGCAAGGGATCTTCAGAGTGCCAGGATCCCAGGTTGAAGTCAATGACATCAAAAATTCCTTTGAGAGAGGTAGGTGTGAAGTGATCATCTCCAGCTTGTGTCCAGAGGAAGCCAGGTTGGGTGTTAACGCATGTCTTAGAGCCAGTGGTGCTGGGGTAGCTTGTATCAACATCTCTTCCCAACTTCACCTTCAGCGACTTCACCTTGGTAGCTCGAAATCAGCCAAGGTGGGAGTATTTACACCACAGAAATGGGCAAACACTAAGACCTTTGATCTTTTTCTTTTCGCCACCAAAGAGCTAGCTGTTGAACATTTATCAGCACACATGGATGACTTTCTCTGGTAGGCTCTACAGTGGTTGCTGGGAAAGAGGGCCTTGGAGTTATTGTGTGAATCTGTAAAGGCTGCTGTGTTTTAGAAAAGTTGGAAGAAGCTAGATAACATGGAGTGGCTTAGAATTGCCTAATTCTTTTTTATGCAGTGTTTTTGGCAAAGCTATTCTCCCCAACCCTTGGAGA
This sequence comes from Orcinus orca, assembly GCF_937001465.1. Classification (NCBI taxonomy): domain Eukaryota; kingdom Metazoa; phylum Chordata; class Mammalia; order Artiodactyla; family Delphinidae; genus Orcinus; species Orcinus orca. The sequence goes on from NC_064568.1 coordinate 7,852,209, forward strand.
GGTTACCTAGTTCCCACTTTGGTATAAAAGCTTATCAGGAATGAAGTGGCCACCAGAATGTGGCTTATTTGGTTGAGCCTCCCTTGGCCTCAGGATCCCTGATGGGAACAGATGGCCAGTGTCAGTGTCCAAGCAAAGTAAGGAATTCCTAGGGTCAGGAGGAGCTCAATTCTTCTTAAACCTCTGCCTTTTTATACTAGTACATATCTTGCTGCTACAGTGAAACTGAGAGTCCGTGCATTTCCGTTCAAGGAAATATTTTCCAGCATCACACTCTCTGGTTGTTGAACAAAGCCCATCCCAGGGAGGAAAGAAGAGCCAGTGTGGGGCATCCTAAGCGATATTTGCACCTCTAGTTTCACAGCGTTTGGAAGCATCCCGTCTCCGTAGTTACTCCTCAGCTCTGATTTACTACATTTTTCTCTGAGTAGTTAGGTACTAAGTTTGGTCTGAGGACCCGGATCCCAAACCCATTTCCCCGCAATACATCACATCCCAATTTACAAAGCACTTTCTTACCCATTCTTCTATGTAATCCTCCTAATAGCCTTGGAAGGTTATGGTTTGTCCTTGTTGGTTGTGCTCTGAGCAAGCCTCTCCCCGGGGCTCCAGCCCTAAAATTCTCCCGACTTATTGCCAGGCTTCCTGGAGGGGCTGCCTCCTGAGCAGACTCACCTTCGGTCACCCTATCCTCCCACTTCCGTCCTGAGATCTAGCTCCAGGGCAGAGGAAGCAGTCTGTCAGCCCCAGGCAGTCACCACCATAGCCCCCAGCACAGAGCTTTGCAGCACTAGGCACTCTGGCTTGGAACCGGGTGTGGAGAGCAGGACTGGGCTGGATATGGCTCTCAGTGGCCCATGAGGAGGGTCCTGGAGAGCTTAGGGTTTGGAGTCCACTCCAGGATCTTGGGTACTTAGAACCAGGGAGCCCCAGAATTGCCCTGCTCCAAGCTCCTACTCGCGCATTCATTCATCCTCTCAACAAGCCTGCATTGAGCCCTGCACTGCACTGGGTAATGGACTAGGGCCTGTCAATATGATAGGAACAACAGACAAGTCACTGCTAGCAGAGAACCAGTTTAGTAAACAGCACGGTCAGCGCAAGCATGGAGTAATCGCTGGGTAGCATGGGAGCCCCTAGCCCAGTTTGCGTGGTAGGGGGAGGAATAGCAAAGCCTCGAAAGGCTTCCTGGAAGAGGAAATGCCTAAGCTAAGGCTTGAAGAGTAAGAGTCAGGGGAAGCAGGGAAAGGGCATTCCAGACCAAGGGAACAGCATGTGCAAAGCCCATACAGCAAGAGGTATCCTCCCCTCAGCATCCCTGATAGAAGTGTCATTCATCATTTCCCTGAGCTTCTCTTGGCAATGACAGACAGCCCAGCCAGGGTTTGGTTTCTTTATTTCCCCCAATTCCTTAACACCCCTGCTGCCCTGTGTTCATTGTAAGTGAACAGAGCCGTGGTCTGAACCCTTTGCTGGTTCCATCCTCCTGGGCTCACCCCATCAGAGAGAATTCCTTGTATGTCGTGAGTAAACTGCCTGGTGCCTCCAGCCCAGTGACCGCTCCCCGTTGTGTTTTCTTACTTGCCAGTGTCTTGTAAGTAAGTACCTTGCTGTACCAGGCAGCCAGGCCCAATCCCCACCCCAGCAGCGCTGCTTTCTGTCCTTCCTGAACGTGATTTCTAAGGTCAGCACCTTCTGTTACTTGCTCAGGTGCCTTGGAGGGGTATTTGTGCAAATTAGACTTCTCTGCTCCTTGGAGCGAAGAGATCACCTGACCCAAACCTCAGCTGCAAAAATTGTTTTCTGCTTTTTCGTTGCCTCATGTGTGCAGTTGGCCCCTCTCCCTCTCACCCCTGTTCCGGGATGAAACTCATTCTCTTGCCCGCTTCGTTCTTCGGCTCCACCCAAGCCTACACGGGAGCATGGCTTATTCTGAAAGAATAGTTCCTGGGATGTCTCTTTTAGAAAAACCCTTTTTGGCTTCTCTGGGCTGGCTGGTACCCAGATTTCACATGCATTACTTTCTGTTTCTTGACATTCACCACCCACCGGCCCTGGGTTTGGGTTCCTGACCTGGCTGACCCTCGGGGCACCTCCTCCCCCATCTCCTGAAACCGGCTTTCCTCTCCCTGGCTCGCTGCTGTGTTCTTCTCAGCCCCTGGCAGTGAGCGGCCCGGGCCCACTCCTCGCGGCCCACCTGCTCTAACTGGCGATGGAACTTTCTCTCCAAACCATTACATTGTGTGTTTTTCCTTTCTTCCTTTTATTTTAAAAATTTTAAACCCTCTAATCACTGCAGGGTGCCTGTCCTTTGCCACTTGTTCAAACAGACATGGGTCTTTTCCTCCTTGGCCCCTTTTTTTCTCTCTTTGGGCGAAGCTCTTGCCTACGCTCCGTGCAGAAGGCTGTTGAAAGGAGCACGGACCTCTTTTTGTTAAGCTTCTGAAAAAATTACATGTTAGAAATCCATTTTTGGCTTATTATTCCTAAACGCACTTTCCTTCTCCTCTGACATGAGTCAACCAGGGTTTTAGTTGGGATTATGATTTTTTTTTTTTTGCGGTACGCGGGCCTCTCACTGTTGTGGCCTCTCCCGTCGCGGAGCACAGGTTCCGGACGCGCAGGCTCAGCGGCCATGGCTCACGGGCCCAGCCGCTCTGCGGCATGTGGGATCTTCCCGGACCGGGGCACGAACCCGTGTCCCCTGCATCGGCAGGCAGACTCTCAATCACTGCGCCACCAGGGAAGCCCAAGGGATTATGATTTTTTTTATTATATTTTGCTGTCAGTAAATCTCAAACTCAGCACTCAAGTTTTGAGATCTTCCTGTAATCTTCTGGCAAAATGAAGGAGAAAACATCACGGAAAAACAGGAATCAGCAGCTGTGCTGTGGAAAGAGCTGTGGTTTGCTGTTGTCTCCCAGGCTAGCTTTTTGCCTCTCTGTTTTCCCCACAAACCAATCCCCTGTCCTCTTGGTATGTAAAAGGTGAGAGAGCTGCCTGTGTTCTCTCCTCATGTGGAAGGGTGGCTGGAAAGGGAGTCAATGGTCTCACATCAACTGTGGGTTTGGATTTGGGGCTGAAATCATGGCATGTAGGATCTGACACATTCTAGACTCTGGATGTGGCCCTTCTCAGATCTGTTTCCTACCCCAGGAAGAGGGGTGTGAGCGGGAGACACAGGGAGGGGTTGTCACGTTGCGGAGCCTCGGGATGGAGCTGGGAGGATCCTGGCCGCAGAGACCTGCCCCGGAGAGACCACCTGTGGGCTTCCTGCCATGCCCCCATCCAGCAGCACGTTCCCCTAGAGCTGTGAGCACACACGGTGTGTTCACTCTGCCCTGGGTGCAGCCTGCCTTCAGCCCTTAGGGAATGCTGGGGCGACCTGGCTGGGAGCAGGCTGCAGGCAGGGCTGTTTGGTAATAATTCCGCCTCCTTCCCCGGGAAACTAGCTAGCAAAATGGGAACTAGCTTTCTCTTGGACTGGCCTGGAATTTTAGCTCTAATTCTCCTCCTGGAGGAAGCCATCATTCACATACACCATCCTGCTCATCTTGAACTCTGGAATTCCATTCATTTCTAAGCCAAAATTGGCAACCCTTGCAGAGAGCCGAAGGCCTGGGCTAGGAGGGAGGATTGTTTGGATGGCTCCTTTTATGGACGAAGTGCCTTCTGGGAGGAAGAGCAAGAATGGATGGTGTGTGTGTGTGTGTGTGTGTGTGTGTGGTCAGTAAGTTAACCAGACTTAACAAGGAGAGCTTGTATGGAGGAAATAAAATCCTTGTGCTTTTGGATCATGAGACCACAAGAGTAACATGTGGTGCACTAGGGGAACAGCTTAATACAGCGCAGTTTTCAAACTCTTACGGTCCTTCAGAGGGGCTTCAAGGGCTGCTACTGAGATAAGGAGGGAAGATGAGAAGGTGGGGCTTGCACCTTTCTCTAAATTCAACTAAGGCAGCTTTGCTCATCCATGGGAACTTTTTTCTTGAAAAAAAAAAAAAAAGTTGAGATTCTACTGTAAAGGAAGGAGGGAGAGAAGGAGGGAAGGAAGGAAGATGATAGATGGATAGGTAGATAGATAGATAGATAGATAGATAGATAGATAGATAGGCATGCAGGCAGACAGGCAGAAGATAGAATTGAAAACCACAGGTAGAAGAAGGAATATCTCCCAGGCATTACGAGACCTGGGAGCTGCTGGTGTCTGTTTCTGACTACATAAGCAAGTTGTTTCATTTGTTGGGGCCTCAGCTTTCTTGCAGGTGAGAGGGGTGGAGCTGGGACCATGCCTCCCTTGGTGCCATGCAGTGCTGTTTTGCGGATTAAGAGAGATCACATATGCCAGTGTGCTTCTCACTTGAAAAGTGCTATATCAGTATAGGCAATATATAGATATATATATTTTTTTTATGTTTTCTCTCTTCCTTCCTCATGAGAAAGTCTTGTGGGGGAAGCATTTTCCTTTTTTTTTTTTCCAGTTTTTGAATTTTTAAATTTGTTTCAAAGTTAAACCCAAGACACATTGACTTCATAGGAAATCCACTGAGAAATGATTTTCTAGGCTAAACACCTGTTTCCCTCTAGTGTCCCCCAACAGAGCATGTACATGTTATTTACTTTCATTTTATAATCACTGCTGTCCCACCACTATACCAAGATCACTTAAACTGTGTGTGTGGTATTCTGAATATTCTTACTGATACCCTAAGTTCACTAACTGCAAAAGATTTTCTGGGATAACCTGTCACTTGAATTCTTTGGCTACTTTTGAAGATGAAGTCCAAAGAACTCTTAAATGATTCTCCTTTGGGGAAGATGGTATTTTATAGGCATTAGCAACTGGCACCTGGGGCTGTACTGATCCCATCTGGCATCACTGGGAGGCAACCTGTAAAACCAAAGAATCATTTGATGCAACAGGCAACTAAGTGACTCAAAACTGAAGGTTAAATTTAAAGAAAAAACTAATTTAGAGAAAAAAAGGTAATCCTAGAGGAACTCATTCTAAGCCATCAGTCATTATGCCTCTGTGTGTGTGTGTGTGTGTGTGTGTGTGTGTGTGTGTGTGTGTGTAAGGCAAAACCAGATTGATTCAGTGCAGGCTGGTGGGTCCCAGATGATTGCTTAGAATGAGTTTTCCGGAGACAGTGATCTGAGGGAACAGAATCTGGCAAGTGGCCAGTACCAGTAAAGAGCAGCCATGAAGTGCTGGGGACATTTACATTCAACCCCTGTGGGGAAGCATTTTCATCTCCTCCTATGGGAACGTCTGAGAGGTTGACCTATGGAACACAATGCATGGGCTGCCACACACAGTCGTTCAGGCTGGGCACTGCACAAGAGTACTCAGCCACGAGGACAGGAGTGTGCTGAACTCTGGCTCATGCCCTGGCAGCCACAAGCCCTGGTTCAGGAAGTGTGTGTGTGGGGGTGTCTTTCTCTAATTTGCACTAAAGCATGTTGGGGCCAGCAGAGGCCCTGGCAGTGACACACATTCTCTTCCCACAGAGGCATAGTATAGAGATCCAAGTATGAATTTGCAGTTCTGCTCTTTTTTTTTTTTTTTTTAACGGTACGCGGGCCTCTCACTGTTGTGGCCTCTCCCGTCGCGGAGCACAGGTTCCGGATGCGCAGGCTCAGCAGCCATGGCTCACGGGCCCAGCCGCTCCGCGGCATGTGGGATCCTCCAGGCACTGGGCACGAACCCGCGTCCCCTGCATCGGCAGGCGGACTCTCAACCACTGCGCCACCAGGGAAGCCCGCAGTTCTGCTCTTCATTACTTACCAGACTTAGATTGCTCTGGGCTGTTCTGGCAGGAGGAGGAGAAGCCCAGTGAACAGACCTCTCTCAGCACCTTCAGGGAGGTGTCAGGTTGCTGCCTGCTTCCTTTCACGTCCCCCATGGAAATCCTGGGGGTGAACTAGCTCAGCAACCCCCATTAAACTGAAAAGTGCTGCTCTCCTGAGATATTTTCCCCTGTGCAATTGGCAAAAATTTAAAAGACATTCCATGGGCAAGGCTATGGAAAAGCAGCCTTCTCCCATGTTGCTGGGAGGAGGAGAAAATGGTGCCGCCCCACCAGAGGAGAATTTGGCTTTATCTGATGAAACTACACGTTTGTTTGCCCTTTGACCCAGTAATCCCACTTCTAGGAACCTACCACAGAGACACACCTCTATGAATAAGAAACACAGGTACAAGGTTATTTGTTGTGGCAGTATTCGTAACAGCAAAAGATGGAAATGTCAATCCATAGGAGACTGGTTGACTACATTATGGTCTATCCATGAAATAGAGTCGTTTGCGGCCATAAAAAAAAAAATGAGGAAGATCTGTATGAACTGACAAGGAGGGATTTCTAGGATTTACTGTTTAGAGAAGAAACAAGTATATGTAGTAGCAGAGTGTGCTACGTCCATTTTATGTAAGAAATGAGGGAAGGTAAAAAAATTGTATATGTGTATTTGCTTATTTTTGCAGAAAGAAAGATTAGCAGGACAAACCAGAGACTAATGAAAATGGTTAAATGTAAGGTGTAGGGAGAGAAGAATAAGAATAGGGCTTCTCTGCAAGCAACTTTTTATCTGGTTAGGACTCCTGGAACATGTGGATGCTTTATATTTTCAAAATTGCATACTTTAAAAAAAAAGGATTTCTAAAAAAATTAAATCCCTAAAATTGAATAAAAATAGAAACAAATAAGCTGTATATCAGACTGACAACCATACAGAGAGTAACTTTTCAACATGTGCTCTGGTCATACACTTTTTTAAAAGCTCTATTGAATTACATACCATAAGGCTCATCCATTTTTTAAAGTGTATATTTTAGTAGTTTCTAGTATATTTATAGATTTGTACATCATCACCATAATCTAATTTCAGAAAATTCTCATCATCCCTAAAAGGAACCCTGTACCCATTTATAGTCACTCCCTGTACCGCTTACACCCCAGCCCCCATCCCTAGGCAACCACTAATCTACTTTCTGTCTTCTGATCATATGTCTTTAGTGGGATACATTCTGAGGGCCTAAAAAACAAAAAAAGCCCTGCAAATAAATGTTAATTTTTATGTAGTAGGTTTATCACTAGTGGTGATATTGCTATTAAAAATCTGAAACTAGGGCTTCCCTGGTGGCGCAGTGGTTGAGGGTCCACCTGCTGATGCAGGGGACATGGGTTCGTGCCCTGGTCTGGGAGGATCCCACATGCCGCAGAGCGGCTGGGCCCGTGAGCCATGGCCGCTGAGCCTGCGCGTCCGGAGCCTGTGCTCTGCAACGGGAGAGGCCACAACAGTGAGAGGCCCATGTACCACAAAAAAACCAAAAACAAAAACAAAAAAATCTGAAACTATTTTATGTATATTGTAGGATAAGGCAGATACATTAAAATATCAATTATAAATACTATTCAGAACAAGATTTTCACTGTAAGAAAAATGAAATGAAAAGACAAAATAAATGAAGGTAAATAAAACATTGTACCTTAAACATGAATTAGAAATATCAATGTGAACTTGTGAAAAAAAAATATGTATATTCTAGCTCTATGTACTGAAAGAGCCTAGATGTTCTTTATGACACTCCTGTAGCAATGAGCACACCTAGAACCGAGATCTTGGTTTCTAAATACCATGCCCTGCAAAAAGCAAACAAAGCTCCTTAGAGAAGTTTTTTATTCCAGGTCTAGGTCAAGGAAAGTACCAGGTGATTCAGGGACATTTTTTATGCCAGTAAGCAATTAAGTGCTCAATAGAGGTCGCATCAAAGGACATAAGAAAGGACTCCCCCTGGCCAAATCTGGGGACAATCTGAGCACCCCAATGAATAGTGATGTAGCGGGTTATAACACTTTAATTAAAAATTATAAAAACAAGCCCGTAAAATGTTTTTTAAAAAAATAGGAGGGTGGCGGGAACACGGAGAAAGCTCTTCTTTAGGGAAGAATGCCGCCTAATAATTGTAGATGGAATGACAGAATCAGAAAATCACCATTTTGTTAGAACCGCAGGGTAATAATTGATTTGGGCAAAAGTTATCATTGGATGCTCAAAGCACTGGGTAAAATATGTTTAGCATGATGACATGCACATAGGTCACTTACTGTTTACAAAAATATTTTATATTTTACACTTGTTATTACAAAGGAGAAAATATACCTTTACAGTGTAGAGATCCAGAGGCCACCACCTTAACCCAGTGATCAAGCATTACCCACATAGTATTCTTGGCCACAATATTTAACCTGACTCTAATCATGAGGAAGCAATCAGACAGATCCTGAACGTGAGGCATTCTACAAGGCAGTTGGCCTGGACTCTTCAATAAAAGTCAATATTATGAAAAACAAACTAACAATAAAAAATGTTGGGGTCTGTTTTGCATTCAAAAGACTAACGAAGCATAACAACTGAATGAATTGTGTGAACACTGATTAGATCTTAGCGTTTGAAAAATTCTATGAAAGACGTGGGACAATGGGGAATGTTTGGGTAAAGTCTGTGACACGGTGTTTTGGAACTCTTGTTAATTTTCTTAGGTGTAATACACAGTTACGTAGGGGAATAGCCTTATGCTGAGGAGGAACGTGTTGAAGTATTTAGCAGTGATGTGTTGTAATGTCTACAAAACACTCTCAAATAATTGAGCAGTACTAAATATAAGTAGAGAAATGGAGGGAGAGCAAATATGGCAAGATGAGTGTAACTGTAGGGTGATGGATGTTCATTATTTTAATTCTACAGCGTTGTTAGAGATTGGAGCAGTTTCAGAATCCGCTGCAGGGAGCACCCTAAGCATGCTGTGTGGCGGAGGCTGTCACATCTGTCCTCCAGTTCAGGCTGGTCCAGGTCACCTCTTCCGCCATCTGCACACACCCTGCCCCCTTACCGAGCTGAATCGTCATCTCCTGTTTCCCCTTAGGTGAAGACCCGCTTGTGGATGATCAAAATGAACGAGATATCAATTCAGTCGCTGGCGTTCTAAAACTGTATTTCCGAGGACTGGAAAACCCACTCTTTCCTAAGGAAAGGTTTCAAGATTTGATATCTACTATTAGTAAGTATTTCCCAGGTGGAATGATCAATTTCTTGACCAATCTTTATTGAAGCTGCACTCCAGGCTCATCGCTGCAGGGGAGGGGTGCCTTGAAAGAAGCCATATGACTCTTGTCTTCATGGAACTTAAAACCTAGTTGTGGAAATAACAAGATGGTTTATAATAGAAGGACTCATGGGCATGGTACACCTCTGGGTATGGGAGGAGCTCAGAAGAGAAGAGGCAGAGGGAGCCTTGGTTTCTCAGATCACAGCTGACGGAGAATGATGTGAGTAGAGTCTTCGGGGAGGAGTGGACTCAGGGATCCTAGGAAGGGTTGGGGACACACAGATCAATGGGACCAGCAGGAGGGTGTTCCAGCCAGTACATGGTGTAAGATGCTGGAAGGGTCCGATGGAGCAAGAAAGGGAAGACCTTGAATGCCTTGCAAGGATTCCAGAGCTTTTCCCCTTGGGTTACAGGGAGCCATGGAAGGTTTGGGAGTCAGGTCAGCAATATGGCAAACAGGGAAATGATGAAAATAAGTTGATTGTGGGCTTCCTCTGACATCACTAGCCATGAGAGTCCTTCTTGACTAGTATTTCTGTGGATAAAGGCAGGAGCCCAATCTAGGGGCTGAAGTAAAGGCACCTTGACTGTAAGATGCCAAAATCCACGACAATCTTTTGGGAGTATTTTTTTAAATAAACTTTTAATTTTAGAATATTAGAATGTTAGTATTTTGGAATAAACTCTTTTTTTTTTTAATAAACTCTTTGAGTTGCAGAAAAGTTGCCCCACACCCCGTTTCACTAGGGATGCTTCTCACAATGTTCTGAGGGATATTTGCAGCCAGGGAAGTGCCCCAGGAGGTGACAAGAGCCTAGGGAGGCTTGAACCCTCTTATTTGTCTTGTGTGAAAGGCGCTTCCTCCTCTCTTTTGCCCCGCCACTACTTCCTGCTCATCTTTCCTGATCCACTTCAGGCTCCAGACCACCTCTCAGAAATCCCAGGCCACAGAGGCCCATCCCTGTCTGAGCCCAGTGTCACCTGCTCAGCCAGTATTTCCAGAAGCTCCAATAGACCAGTTCCTGAGCGGACAAGGTGTTTGGCCCCTGGTACAAGGTCATGGCATTGTGTACCTTGAATGACAGTGTGAGAGGAAAAGTCCCTCCTCAGTTCCCTCCCAAAGCCTTGGCTACATCAAGGAGTGACACCCCCTCTGCCCCCAACGTACAAGTCAATCTCCCTGCTAAACAGAGAGAGCAGGACCTCAGTCTCAGAAACTTTTGTATAAAACAATGTCTACCTATAATTTGGTAGCATTGTTTTGCTTTCATTGTATCTCTTTTTATGTTACCTTCTAATTATGGCAAGTGATCCTGGTTTCTCCTTTACAGAGTGAGGTAAGGTCTCCTTTTTTTTTTCTTTTTGCAGTACATGGGCCTCTCACTGTTGTGGCCTCTCCCGTTGCGGAGCACAGGCTCCGGACGCACAGGCTCAGCGGCCATGGCTCACGGGCCCAGCCGCTCTGCGGCATGTGTGATCTTCCCGGACCGGGGCACGAACCCGTGTCCCCTACATTGGCAGGCGGACCCTCAACCACTGCGCCACCAGGGAAGCCCAAGGTCTCCTTTTTTAAAGAAATGTATTTAAGAAAACAGTATTAATAAACAGTAGTGGAGGTGGTCTAGGGCAGTGTGACTGAAGCCAAGGACATGGAGGGGCCTGTATGGGGGGCAGTGGACTCGATATGTGTGCCAGAGCCTTCCACTCTGTGTGGAGGCCTTGGTGAGGTGCCAGACCTTGAAGGTAGGCTGGAGCATGCCAGGTGGAGAAGAGAGATCACCAGTGTGTGCAAAGGCCTGGAGCAGGAGAGCCTTCGTGTGTTTGGGTGGAGGGGTGGGGGGTGGCTAAGGTGGCCTGGCACAGTTCTTCTGCAGGGCACTACTGGCACTTTGGGTAGAGCAGTGCCTTGTTGTGTGTCCCACACATTCAGGACCCTTAGCACCTTGGCCCCTGGATCCCAAATGCCAGTGGCACCCTCCAGTCACTGCAACAACCCCAGAGAATGCCCCACATATTTGTTAGTGCCCCAGAGGTGCATGCCCACTTCATCTGAGAAGCATGGCTCTCAGTCATCTTCAGATACTTGGAGAAGGGGCGGCAGCTGGGAGATGAAGCAGGCAAGGGTGGTTGAAGCTGCATCATGAAGGGCCTTGGATACAGAGGAGAAAGGGGGAAGCTGTGTTTTAAAAGGAACATGCTGACAGGATCTGGAGGCTGGAGAGAGGAGGGGCTGAGTGAGAAAAACATGTTTTTCTCTGAGAAAGAAACTGACATGGGTTTATGCATCAGCCCTGCAGATAATCATTGGAGCTTTGGTAGCTCACTCTTAGCCTGAGCTTTCTCTCTCTACAGAGAAAAGCCCACAAAGCACTTTTTTCTCCTTACCAAGCCCAATTTGCTGCCCCCAACTCTGGCTTGACTGATTAAATGTCTGTATCTCTAGGATTGACCTGAAAACGGGGGCAGAGACAAGAGCCCAGGAATCACCAGCCTCTTTGACCAATATACAGCTCAGGAGGTGGTTATTTATTCAGTGTTCATTTCCTGAGCACCTACTCTGTGCCAGGCCTGTGCTGCAGCTGGTGTTTTTAAAGAGTCTAATAAAACCTGGTCCCTGCCTGTGTTCATCAGGACTCATAGGCTACAGGTGACAGAAACTCAGCTTACACTGACTTAACCCGTAAAAGGGAATGTAGTGGCTCATATATCTGAAAAGTTAAGGCCCAGCTGGACTCAGACCTCACACGACATCTTCAGGAATCTGTGCCCTCCAGCTCTGTGGTGACTGCACTCCCGGACACCATCTTCTTTCCTGGGAGCCCCCAGCTGCTCCTCTACCCAGTTGCAAGAGGGAACTTCTCTCTAGGTTTCTCCAGCTGAGTCCCAAGGATCAACCCTGATTTGTTCTGATTAGGCCATGGACCCCTTCCTGGGCCCAGCCCTGTGGCTAGGGGAATTTGATGCTCTGATTGGCCAGGCCAGGGTCACATTTCCATCCCTGGAACTGAAAGTAAAACTGCCTCCCCCTGGGCTTCCCTGGTGGTGCAGTGGTTAAGAATCTGCCTGCCAATGCAGGGGACACGGTTTGATCCCTAGTCTGGGAAGATCCCGCATGCCGCAGAGCAACTAAGCCTGTGCACCACAACTACTGAGCCCATGCGCCACAACTACTGAAGCCCGCATGCCTAGAGCCCATGCTCTGCAACAAGAGAAGCCACCACAACGAGAAGCCCGCACACCACAACCAAGAGTAGCCCCCGCTTGCCGCAACTAGAGAAAGCCCATGTGCAGCAACGAAGACCCAACACAGCCAAAAATAAATAAATTAATTAAAACAAAACAAAAAACCTGCCTTCCCCTGAACCACATGGGCTGATCTCACAGGTGGGGCTCACAGATGTCAGCTACTTGGCTCTCTGATGATGAAAGGCGCCCTGAAAAGTCCCTTTGTGTTACAGAACTGGAGAACCCAGCTGAGAGGGTGCACCAGATCCAACAAATCCTCATCACCCTTCCCCGCGTGGTCATCGTGGTCATGAGATACCTCTTCGCTTTCCTCAACCAGTGAGTTGCCCAGCCAAGGGGGGGACCCCCTCTTTGACTCAGCCCTGGCCTCCTTTGGGAGGGGGTGTCCTGAGGTTTGTAGGTACAACTGTTCCTAGAACATGGGACCCTCCTGAACGTGAGTAGAGCCCCCAAGAGAAAGAAACCACGGGGGAGGATTCACCTTTCCCTGGTGACTTGTGGGTACTCCTTTCTTGTAGCCTCTCGCAATATAGTGACGAGAACATGATGGATCCCTACAACCTGGCCATCTGCTTCGGGCCCACCCTCATGCACATCCCCGATGGGCAAGACCCTGTGTCCTGCCAGGCACACGTCAATGAAGTCATCAAAACCATCATCATCCACCATGAAGCCATCTTCCCCAGCCCCCGGGAGCTAGAGGGACCTGTGTATGAAAAATGCATGGCTGGAGGGGAAGAATATTGGTAAGATTCCATTCTTCTTAATATTATTATTATCATCGTTGTTGTTGTTACTGTTGAACCAGAACAGTAAGAAACCCTTTGATTTTCTTACTGCTTTTTAGTCTGTACTCCCATATATATTTTCTCATTTGAGCTTCGCACCAGCCTTATACCAGGGATAGGTACATCAGTCAAGACTGTCTTGATTTATAAGGGACAGAAATACAACTCAAACTGGCTTAAGCCAATTGGGAATTTAGTTTTAACTAAATAAAGTCTGGGATCATGGCTTTAGGTATAGCTGGATCCAGGAGTTCAACTATTATCATCAGGACTCAGTCCTGCAATTCCCAGCCCCTGGCTGCTTTCTTCTACATTGGCTTCATTCTCAGGCAGCCTCTCCCTTGGTAGTTTCAAAGAGGCATCTGGTAACGCCAGTTTAGAGCCTGTTCTCTCACCATCCCCAGTGGAAAAAGAGCTTCTCCTTCCCAAATGTTTTAACACAAGTCCAAGAATTACGTCTCCTCCTGAGGCTTGGGTCTGGTGAACTAATCACATCGATTAGGAGATGTATGTAATGCTGTCATTGGCCAGGTGAGCTGCAAGCCCATCTCAGGCAACAGGGGGTGGATAATCCCCACCTCAGCCTCTTAAACTGAGAATGACACTTCCCACCCTTGTCCCCTACCATCTAGAGTTCTCTTTTTCTGGCAAAGTTTGTTCACTTTCTTTGAGAGCTCCACACCAGGCCAACAGGTGCTAGTTGGGCACCTCTGTGTACCTGGTGCTACACTGGGTCTTGGGAGAAATATTTTAGAATCTTATCAAACTCAGGGCTGACTACCTTCCCCAGGCTAAGACCTGAAAATACGGTGAAAATAGAACATTTCTGTGAAGACAGAAAATTCAGAACACCAACTGACAAAAACCAAAGGGTTCCTACTCTTTCTTTCTTCCCAATCCAGGACAACACACAGCTGTATGTTTAGGTATTACCCACACTGCTTTCAGCCAGATGCCTACAGGGGAGTTACTCTTTTGATTGTCAGAGCGTTCCTGGACTCTTGCCTCGCTTTAGTTCTGTGGGCATATTTGGGCAGCGGCTTCAAAGAAGGGAAACGTTCCAGCCTCCTTGTTTCTCTGCAACACTTCTCTGCATAGAAACACCGGGCCACAGCTCTCTAATCTCATCTGAGGCACCTGGAGCCAGTCTGTCCCTGATCTGTAACAGAAATCCTACAACCAGCAAGCACACTTTTTAGACAAAGGAAGCTTTTCAACTTTATCGCTTTTGCAGCCATTACCAGTTTTCTTTTCTTGCTGCAGTATATATAATTAGTGCTCTGGGAAGGCACGTACAGATCTTAGCATACTTACCAAAGCACTACATACAGTAACCACACTTTTCTTAATCCCATTTGTGCCCCATGAGAAAGGAAAACTAATTACATGGTAATTTTGGAGGAGTGTTCAAAGCCAAAAAGGAGGATTTGGTTGAGGGTCTCATCACAGTGGACAACATTCATTCACCAAATGGTTACTGAGCATCTGTCCTGGGCCAGGCCCTGGGCTGAGGAGTAGGGATGTAACCTGACCAGGAGTAACCCCTGAGACAGGGAGGAGGAAACAGGCAGTTCTAGGAGTAGGGGCCCTGGAGCCAATGTAGGGAGGTCAAGAAAGGCTTCCTGGAGGAAACACGGTGACTTGACTGAGACCTGAAGGATGAACTGGGTCAGCCAGGTGAGAGCGGGCAAAGAATGTGCTAGGCCTGGAGCATGCAATAAAATGAAAAGTGTTCTGTATGCCTGCAGTGTTGCATGTGACAAGAGAATGGTGAGGGAGGAGGCCCCACAGGCCGGCAGGAGCCAGGTTATGAAAGGTCTTAAGCCATTGTGCAGAGTCTGGAACTTATCCAGGAGAATTTTTCATAATAAAGTCCATTTTCCTTTAAATGGTATTGTAAATGTCACCTTCAAGAAGCCTTCCTTGACACCCTATGTAGGTCCCCTCTCCTGTTCTTGTCTCTGCTCATTTGTGCCTATATAACATATTTCAACTTGTAGCACTTCTGTTTCTCAGCCCATGAGGGCAGGGTTTGTGTCCACGTTACCCGTCAACGCATCCCTCTTACCTAGCACCATGCCTGGCATAGATTAAGACTCAATCAATGGTTTGATTAAAAAAAAAAAACTGATTGGCTCACTATGTGAATGAAGCCTGGCCTTAAGAAGCTTACAATCCAGTGAGGGGGCAGCAGCTGATGAAATTATCCCCGTGCATTAATGACAGAATTTGATGGTCCTGGACTCACTCTACCCCTAAGCCCATCATGGCTGCCAGCCTGCTCGCCACCTGGGCTGATGTGGATTTTGCACGCAGCACCATGAGGCAGCCCCAAGGAACCCACTCCTTGGGAGCTTCACCCACCTCGCTGAGCTTGTCACCTCTGCTGCAAGACAGGCAGGGAGCCAGGCCAGATGGATGACTCTCAGTACTTCCAAAGTTCCTTCTGCTCTGGCCTGAGGTCCTTCTGAGGAAAAACGTCGGTGTTTTACTGCCTTCTAGATCTTACAGAATACTTAGGCACTGACGGCCTTTACCAAGAAGACAGCCCAGCAAATTTCAGGGCTGGGGTCAGTTGGGGGATGGTATTCAGGGAATCTTCCCAATGGGTGAGGGGGCCGGGAGTGGTTTTCTGTTAGGAAGGTCTGCGGGTGGTCAGATCAAAAACTGGGATGAAGTGGGCCTGGCCTGATCTGGGTCAAGGTGCAGAGGTGGGCTAGGCCGGCGCCTGCGGGAGGCTGAGGGCAGCGTGAGGTACAAAGCCCCCTCCCTATGTTTCCTTGCAGCGACAGCCCACACAGCGAGCCAGGGACCATCGACGAAGTTGACCACGACAATGGCACCGAGCCTCACACCAGTGATGAAGGTGAGTGAGGGGGAATCGGGGCGAAGAACTCACCTGGGGCCTCTCCTGCTGACTCATGCCTGCCCACCTGCTGGGCTGACCCACGTAACCTCCACCCATCCAGCTTTGGAAGTCAGCACGTCATCCTCTGATGCAGACAGCGACCCAGAAAGACCTCCAGTCCACTGCATCCCCACACGGCTTGCCTCCTTCCCTTCTGTGTCCTGCCTGGCCTGAGTGCAAATCCTAAGGGACAAGAGTTTCCTAAGTAGGAAGCAGGCTTTGTCCTCTGTCCCTCCCCTGTTGGGGGTCTGTTCTGCGCCCGGCCTGAGCTGGGACCTGGGGCACATCAATGAACCAGACATGGGTCATCAAGGCGTTCCTGGTCTTGTCACCTGACAGGTCGAGAGCAGCTCCCCACCATGCAGAGTGACAATGCCAGGCTACAGGGGTGACCCAGTGCAGTGGGTACCCCGAAGGCGAGGCCAAACTGTGGTGACCCAGGGAAGTGTTAGCATATATAGAGAGAAAGGCCAGCCTGGGCTCTGAGGGACTCCTCAGACCTTCCACCCCTCTAGACAAGGAAATAAAATCAGGTTTGTCTCTAGGGAGCCTGGACACTACAGGCAAGCAGTCTGGATAATATGGGCCTGGGGCCAGCATTTCCATTAGGCAGATCAGGCACAGTGCCCAGGGCCCACGATGCTTTCAGGGCCCATGAAAACGTTTTAATTTTTTTTTTAATAATAAGAAAAAAGAGAATATGAGCCTGGATTATATTCATCTCTGTACAATGCAGTTGTAAGATATAATTTTTGACGTTCCTTTTAGTGGAGGAAGGGGCCCATGCAAGCCCAGGTGCCAAGGGCCTGAGAGTCACAACACCTCCCTATGTTGACTGAGCACAGCCCTCCTTTCTCCCTGTGATAGTCTCACTTTTAAAAAATCATTATTCAGCAGTTCTCTTATTGGCCTTTGTGTTTGTCTTGTGGGACAGTCCCAGGCCCTGTTGGCCACCATTTTTGTCAGGAGAACTGGGTATCTCCTCAGGTGATGTTTCTGGGAGTTGGCATAAGAGGCAAGACTAATAGGTGGGTTTTCATATTCTAGTGGGACTATTTCAGTTTCCAGCCACAGAACCTCCAACTCAAACTGACTTAAGCCTAAAAGGGATTCAGATCATATACTTGAAAGTCCCAGGGTAGGCATGGCTTTAGGCATAGCTGGATCCAGGAGCTTAGTAGAGCTTGTCAGGAATGTGTCTCCACCTTGCCGTTCTGCTTCCCTCTGTGTTGGCTTCATCCTCAGGTAGGATCTCCCTGTGTGGTGGTCTCTGGCAACTCCAGGCTTTCCTCATCCTTTTACCCAAAGTCGCAGTGGAAGAGAGCTTCCTTTTCAGAATGGTTCCAAGAAAGCTGCTGGGATGAAGTCTCACTGCATTGCCTTGAGTCACGCACCGAGGCGAGAACCAGTCACTGTGGCCCGAGAGGGAGCTGATGGGTCGGACCTGGGTCCCAGGGCAGGAAAGCACATCTAGGCACAGTGTTCAGCTCTGCCAGAATCCTCAGAGGCTGAAGTCATCCTGAGCTGAGGAAAGTGTCCTGCAGAGCCTTTGTTTTGAGATATGAAGGCTGCCACCTTCTGCTTGTTTGCAGTGGTTTGCTTTTCTCTGTTCTTCCTTTCCTCTCTTTTCCTACCACCTCCGATCCACCCTCTTCCTCTATCACTTTTAACAGCCCCCCTTCTCGTTCTCTCCATCTGTTGCTTGTTTATTCGTGTGTGTGTGTGTGTGTGTGCGCGCGCGCACGCATGCGTGTGCGCGCAGCTCTTGTTCTAGATCTTGCTGTCAGCCTCTCTTCTTCCACTGGTGGAAAACACCTCTTGTCCAACAAGTTAGACTGAGTTTTCAGCATTGAGACCTGTGGGGGCTGCTGGTGGAGGCAGACACGTCTGTGAGGAAGTGGGTCAGGTGCCCTCTGAGGAGCCTTGCAGCCTTCCTGGGGCACCCACTTTTGGGGGGCTGAGGTCTCTGTCAGTCACCCTGCACCTGCTGTGTTTCCCCACAGCTCCTCACTGGGGGTGGAAGGTGCTGTGGGCATCAGGACTGAGGAGGGGGAAGGCCAGAGAGCACGGGGCTTGCTGCCACAGGACACACCTGGCAGGCTTCACCCCCACCAAGAAAACCCCCAGAAAATGCTGCCTCGACCCCTCAGAGCAGAGGCACACAGGTCCCTGGAAGGGGATAGATCAGAGCCTTGTGTCTGCTTCTCCAGGAGGTACTGCCCCTATTGTTATTTGTCATGCTGCTGGTTTCTGAGAATGACAAAGGTAGGAAGAATTGTCCTGGAAGGACAGTGGTTCTCCCTGGGAGAGTGAGTTCAGGGAAGGCTCTCTCTGTATCCTGTGTGTTGGTGTGGGTGCTGAACCATGGACGTTCTCTGGAGAAAAACTAATTGCGTTGTCAAATGTTTACATTCATGCCAACTCCAGCTGAAACAGTCATAGAAATGTTGAGCTGCAGGAATGGTCAAGGGGGCACTGGACTCGAGACCTTTATGGCCATGTGATCTTTGATAAGCCACATAACCTCTGGCCTTGGTCTCCTTATCTGTAAAATGGGAATGGCAGCAGCAAGAGAATTGTGGTCTAGGTTAAAATGAGGTGACATACATGAAAGAGCTTAGCACAGTGCTTGGGACCACTAGATGGCTAGGAAACATTAATTGACTGTGTATCCAGTGTAAATCTTTCCTGATCCTGATAAAGAAACCGAGTCCAAAGAATTTTATTGATGTAACTATTTATTGGCAGCCTAACTGCCTGATTTCTTACCTACTTCCCTCTAAGACATTTCATGTAGGGGATCCATTGGTATCTTCGTCTCTCTTGAAAGTACCCTGTATGAATGGAGCCCAGCCCTTCAAAGGTCAAATAGGCCATAACACCACAACTCCACGTCCTTGTATTTGATGGCTCACCCAATGAGTGACCGAAGTGGAGGACCAAGTCAGTTGTTTGAGAGTCTCCTGCCTTTGCTGTCTCAGCAGATTCTGCACCTAACTGACGCCCGCTGCCCTGTCTTGAGTCTATAACACATCATGGGTGTGAGTGTGGAAAATCCATTTGTGCTTGCTCTTCCTGTCTCCAAGACTTAGGAAGAAACGATGGTTAGGCTAAGAACCCTTGATTGTCGGAAATAAACAATGAAAACATTAAGGCAGCCAGTCAGTAGCAACTTTATTAATACAATGCTAAATGAGGAAGCAGACTGCCAGACAAAGAAACCACTGAAACTGGTAACAGAAACGTGCTCATATAGTTAAAATGTGCACCATCATCCTTTCATTGATATTTTCCCCAAATTCGCCAAATTGCCCTTGACTCTTTGCACATCATCTACATCTAGAAAGCCATTAAACCATTAACTCTTTGCACACATCAGGTATCCATATATGGGCTTTAGGAGGCCCATTACAGGCAAAATTTATTTCTGTAGGAACGTGTGCCTCTGAGAAGAGGTCCACAGTTTTCATCAGATTGTTCTAGGCATTGACTAGAAATCAGGGTAAGATTTTTACTTGTTTCTAAAATATTGGTTCCCAGTATCTTCTTTAATAAAAAAATTTCAAACACACCGAAAAGTTGAAGATAATTGTACAGTGAACAGCCATATAACTACCACTTAGTTTCTACAATTGATAACATTTTGCTTTATTTGCTTTTTCATGTATCTGTCTACCCATCCGTCAATCCATCTTATTTTGTTTTTTATTTATTTATTTATTTATCTATCTACCTATCTATCTATTTTTGCCTGCATTGGGTCTTTGTTGCTACGCACAGGCTTTCTCTAGTTGCGGCGAGCGGGGGCTACTGTTCGTTGCAGTGCGTGGGCTTCTCATCGCAGTGGCTTCTGTTGTTGTGGCGCACGGGGTCTAGAGCGCAGGTCAGTAGTTGTGGCACACGGGCTTAGTTGCTCTGCAGCATGTGGGATCCTCCTGAACTAGGGCTCGAACCCGTGTCCCCTGTATTGGCAGGCGGATTCCTAACCACTGCACCACCAGGGAAGTCCCTCCATCTTATTTTTAACACATTTCAAAGTAAGTTTCAGTCATCACTGAATGTCTCTCCCAGACACTTCAGCAAGCAAATCATTAAAAAGGGCCAGTATTGTTCATGGTTCTTTTTTTAAAGTAAAATTGCAACACTGAAATGCATAAATTTTAAGTGTTTCATCCATGAGTTTTTATAAATGCAAAAAATTTGTATAACTCAAACCCCTCTCAAGATACAGAACATTTCCAATACCCCAGAATGTTCCTTCATGCCCTTTCCCACTCAGTCCCTGCCCCAAAAGCCCAAGAAGCAACCGCTGATGTGATTTTTTTCCACCAGAGATTAGTGTTGCCTGTTCTAGAACTTCACATAAATAGAATTGTGAAGAGAGTCTTTCTGCTCTGTCTTCTTCCACTCGGCATAATGTTTGGAGATTCATCCGTATTGTATGTATTAGGCAAGGTTTTGAGGGTATTAAAATGGTATTTCAGTCAGTTTACACGTGAAAGCCCGATTCTGCCTGAATGATTGCCACTCTGCCCTGTAAGAAATAAAGACAATAGAAAAACGAGAACAGTGGTCACGTCATTATTTCCTCACCGCTAGTGTAGGGATGGTAAACTGGCCAGCACCACGTGCTTAGGCCTGAAACCTGGGTAGGAATCTCACTGCCTCTTTTATTTTAACCATTTTAATGAGATATAATTCACATACCATACAGTTCACCCATTTAAAGTGTACAATTCAGTGGTGTTTAATATATTCACAGATACGTGCAATCATCACCATAGTCAATTTTTGAACATTTTTTTCAAAAAAATGTTATTTTTGAACATTTTCATCACGATGGAAAGGACCCCCATGGCCTTAGCTCTCATCCCTTACTCTCCTTTCCCTCCCACATTTCTCCCCAACCCTAAGCAACCACTAATCTACTTTCTGTCTCTGTGTGTTTATCTATTCCAGACATTTCATATAATGAAATCATGCCGTATGTGGCCTTTGTATATGGCTTCTTTCACTTAGCATTATGTTTTCAAGATTCATTCCTGTTGTAGCATGAATCTGGAATTCATTCCTTTCTATGGCTGAATACTATCCCATTGTGTGGACAGACCGTGTTTTGTTTATCCATTTGTCAGTTGATAGACATTTGGGTTGTTTCCACTTTTTGGCTTTTATGAATATTGCTGCTGTAAACATTTGTATACAACTTTTATGCAGCCATATGTTTTCATAAAAAAAGCATCATAAATTGAAATTATTATTCTTTACCCCACTGAATGATCTTGGCCCCCTTGTAAAAAATCATCTGGCCATAGATGTATAGGTTTATTTCTGGACTCTCAGTTTTATTCCACTGATCCGTATGTATATCCTTGTGCCAGTACAATATTGTCTTGATTACTGTTGCTTTGTAGTGTGTTTGTTCTTCTTTTTCAAGATTGTTCTTCTTTTTCAAGATTTTTTTGGCTATACTGGGTTCTTTGCAATTCCATATGAATTTTAGAATCAGCTTATCAGTTTCTACAATGAAGTCACCTGGGGTTCTGATGGTGATTGCGTTGGATTTGTACATCAGTTTGGGAGTAGTGTCATCATAAGTGCTATGTCTCTGATCCATGAACATAGGATGTTTTCGAATTTTTTATATCTTATTTAATTTCTTTCAACAATAATTTGTAGTTTTCAGAATATGAGTTTTACACTTCTTTTGTTAAATTTATTCCTCAGTATTTTATTCTTTTTGATGCTAATGTAGATGGAATTGTGTACTTAATTTCATGTTGAATTGTTCATTACAAGTGTATAGAAATACAATTGATCTTAATAATTGTTCTTGTAACCTGCAACCTTGCTGAACTTGTTCATTCATTCAAATAGTTTTTAGTGAGTTCCTTATGATTTTCTATATACAAGATCATAGCATCTGTGAATAGACATAGTTTTACTTCTTCTTTTCCAATCTGGGTGCTTTTTATTTCTTTTCTTTGCCCAATTGCCCTGGCTAGAACCACCAGTACAATGTTGATTACAGGTGGTGAGAATGGACATCCTTGTCTTGCACCTGACCTGAGGGGGAAAGCATCCAGTATTTCACTGTTAAGTATGATGTTAGTTGTAGGTTTGTCATAGATGCCATTTATCAGGTTGAAGAAGATCCCTTCTCTTCCTGGTTTGCTGAGTGTTTTTATCATGTTGGCTTTTGCCAAATGCTTTTTCTTCATCTACTGAGATGATGATGTGATTTTTTTTGTTTTTTATTCTATTGATTGATATATTACATTAATTGATGGGGGCGATGTTAAACCAATTTTGCATTCCTTGGATAAATTCCACTTGGGTGTGGCACAAAATTCTTTTTATATGTTACTGGATTCAGTTTTCTAGTATTTTGTTGAAGATTCTTGCACACACATTCATGAGATATTGGTCTACAGTTTTCTTGCGACATCTTTGTCTGATTTGGGTATAAGGTTAATACTGACCTCATAAAATGAGTTGGGAAGCATTTCCTCCTCTTCTAGTTTTTGAAAGAGTTTGTGAAGAATAGTTATTAATTCTTTAAATGTTTGGTCTAATTTAGCAGCAAAACTGTCTGGGCCTAGGCATTTCTTTGCGGGTGGGTAGTTTGGTCTTTTTTTTTTTTTAAACTGTTTCAATCTCTTTATTTGTTATAGGTCTCTACAGATTTCCTATTTTTTCTTAAGTTAGTTTCAGTAGTTTGTGTCTTTATAGGAATTTGTTCATTTCATCTAACTTATTCAGTTTACTGGCATACAGATGTTCACAATATTGCTTTATAATCCTTTTTTCTTTCTGTAAGTTTGGCCGTAATGTCTCTTTTTCATTTCTGATTCTAGTGATTTGAGTCTTCTCTTTTTTTCTTGGTCATTGTAGCTAAAGGTTTGTCAATCTGTTTGATCTTTTTAAAGAACCAGGCTTTGGTTTAATTGACCTTGTCTATAATTTATCTATTCTCTATTTCATTAATTTCTACTCTGATCTTTATTATTTCCTTCCTTGCTTTAAGTATATTTTGCTCTTCCTTTTTCCAGTGACTTACAGTGGAAGTTTAAGCTATTGACTTGAGCTCTACTTTTTCTTAATACAGGTGTTTACAGCTATAAATTTCTAAGCACTGCTTTAGCTGCATCGCATACATTTTGGTATGTTGTGTCTTCATTTTCATTCATCTCAAAGTATTTTCTGATGTCCCTTTTGATCTTTTCTTTGACCATTGGTTATTTAGGAGGACGTTGTTCAATTCTTCATAATTTTGAGTTTCCTACTATTGAGAACTCAGTAGTTTCATTCTATTGTGATTGGAGAAAATACTTTATATTATTTATAGTCTTTTAAATTACCTGAAGTTTGCTTTATGGCCCGGAATATGGCATATCCTAGAGAATGTTCCATGTGCACTTGAGAAGAATGTGTATCCTCTTCTTGTTGGGTGGTGCATCCTATAGATGTATGTTAGGTGTACTTGGTTTATAATGTTAAATTTTCTGTTTCTTTGTTGATCTTGTGTCTAGTTGTTCTGTTCCTTATTGGAAGTAGGGTGTTGAGGTCTCCAATGATTATTTTTTTGAATTATCTGTTTTTCCCTTCATTTCTGACATTATTTGCTTCTTGTATTTTGCTGCTCTATTATTAGATGCATTATATTTATCATTGTTATATCTCCCTAATGGATTGAACCTTTTGTCATTATAAAATGTACCTCTTTATTTCTAGTAATTTTTCTGTGTTATAGCCTGTGTAGTCTGATATTAGGATAGCCACTCTAGATTTCCTGTGGCTGTAGTTTGCATAATATAGTTTCCCCATCATTTTACTTTTGCTCTAATTGTGTCTTTGAATCTAAAGATGTCTCCTATAGACATCATATAGTTGGATCCTGTTATTTTATCTAGTCTGACAGTCTCTGCATTTTAATTGGATTGTTTAATCCGTTCACATTTAATGTTATTATTGACATAGTTGGATTTTTACCTGACGTTTTCCTTTTTTGTTTTCTATGTGTCATGGTTTTTTGTTCCTTTATTTCTTCTTTACTACTTTCTTTTGCATTAAGTATTTTCTAATGTAGTATTTTAATTTTTAAATGATTTTTAAACTGTGTTTAACTATATTTTTGAGTTATTTTTAAGTGGTTGCTCTAGGGCCTGCCACATATGTCCTAACTCTGAGAATGAACTTCAGATTTATACTAGCTTAATTCCAGTAATATGTGAAAATATTACTCATATATAGTTCTATTCCCCTTTCTGTATTTTTGTGGTATTATTGGTATACATATTACATCTGTTAATTTTATAAATGCAGCAGCACATTGTTATAATTTTTTTTTTTACCATCTGTAGCCATTTCCTTAGCCCAGTACAGCTTTGCTCTCACCTCCTTTGTTTTCTAATTGCAAACATATTATACATATATTACATTTCTGTGTGTTATAGGCCCAGCAATACATTATATACATATATTATACACATATTTTTTAGACTTGCTTTTAAAATAAATTAAGAGAAGAAAAGAGAAAAAATATGCATTTATACTCTTTTATGGTTACATAATTATCTTTATTAGTGCTCTCTGTTTTTTCTGTGGATTCAAATTACTATAAGGGTTACTTGTTTTCAACCTGAAAAAACTTCCTTTAGTGTTTCTTATAAGGTAGATTTGCTAGATAACACATTTTGGGTTTTTTTTTTTTAATCTGAAGATATCCTTATTTTGCCTAACTTTTGAAAGATAGCTTTTCTAGATTTAAGATTCTTGGTTGACAGTTATTTTTTGGAGCACTCTTAATGTGGCATCCCACTGTCTTCTGACCTCCATTGTTTCTACTGAAAAGTCAGCTGTTAATCTTATTTGGGTTCCCTGAAAGTGATAAATTATTTTTCTCTTAATGCTTTCAAAATTGTCTCCATGTCTCTGACTTTCAGCGTTATTACTGTGATGTGTCTATATGTAGATCTTCTTGCATTTGTCCTACTTGGCATTTGTTCAGCTTCCTAGATGTGTAGGTTATTGTTTTTTCAATAAATTTGGGAATTTTTCAGCCATTATTTCTTCAAATATTTTTTCTGTTCATTTTTCTCTTTTCTACTACTCCTGTTACACGTATGTTGACACACTTAATGGTATCCCACATTTCTCTATGGCTTTGTTCATTTTTCTTCCTTCTTTTGTCTCTTGGTTCTTTAGCTTTCATCATTATTTCTATCAATCTGTCTTCAAGTTTGCTAATTCTGTAGCCATTTCAAATCTACTATTGAGCCCCTCTAGTAAATGTTTAATTTCAGTTGCTGTATTTTTTAATTCCAGAATTTTTTTTTTTTTTTTTTTGCGGTACACAGACCTCTCACTGTTGTGACCTCTCCCATTGCGGAGCACAGGCTCTGGACACGCAGGCTCAGCGGCCATGGCTCACGGACCTAGCTGCTCCGTGGCATGTGGGATCTTCCCGGACCGGGGAATGAACCCGTGTCCCCTGCATTGGCAGGTGGACTCTCAACCACTGCACCACCAGGGAAGCCCTAATTCCAGAATTTTTTAATTTATAATTTGTATCTCTTTATTGATATTCTCTATTTGATTCAACATTGTCCTCATACTTTACTTCTTTAATCATGGTTTCCTTTACCTGTAAACATATTTGTAACAGCTACTTTGATATTTGTTAAATTTGACATCTGGTCATTCTCACAGGCATTTTCTGTTGTCTGCTTTTTATTTCCCTCCAGTGTTTGCATCATACTTTCTTTTTTCATACTTTTTGGGGTTTTTTGCATGTCTTCTAATTATTTTTGGTTGGAAACTGGACATTTTAGATAAAATATTATAACAACTCTGGGTACTGGTCCCTACCCTGTGAGGCTTATTTGTTATTTGCTTCTGTGTTTGTTTAACGACTGACTGGACTGTTTCAGTGACATCTGTGTTCCCCTTCCTCCCTTCCCCCATACATACAGTGTTAAGCCTGATATTACTTCCCAGAGAGGAACAGCTTTGCGTATGCCCACAATCACCTGGGATGACAGTGGTTTTGGTAGGGTTCTCTTTCCCTGACTACATCCAGCTGTTAAACTCCAATAATTGCTGCATGTTTTGCTCTGTTTTTTTTTAACATCTTTATTGGAGTATAATTGCTTTACAGTGGTGTGTTAGTTTCTGCTGTATAACAAAGTGAGTCAGCTATATGTATACATATATCCCCATATCTCCTCCCTCTTGCATCTCCCTCCCACCCTCCCTATCCCACCCCTGTAGGTGGTCACAAAGCACTGAGCTGATCTCCCTGTGCTATGCGGCTGCTTCCCCCTAGCTGTTTTACATTTGGTAGTGTATATATGTCCATGCCACTCTCTCACTTTGTCCCAGCTTACCCTTCCCCCTCCCCGTGTCCTCAAGTCCATTCTCTAGTAGGTCTGCGTCTTTATTCCCGTCTTGCCCCTAGGTTCTTCATGACCTTTTTTTTTTTTTTTAGATTCCATATATATGTGTTAGCATATGGTATTTTTTTTTCTCTTTCTGACTTACTTCACTCTATATGACAGACTCTGTGTCATCCACCTCACTACAAATAACTCAATTTCATTTCTTTTTATGGCTGAGTGATATCCATTGTATATATGTGCCACATCTTCTTTATCCATTCATCTGTCGATGGACACTTAGGTTGCTTCCATGTCCTGGCTATTGTAAATATTAACGGTGTCCTCAGTCATAAATTTTTCTACAAACCAATCCAATCAAACTCTGTCTCCTTTGAAGGAATAGTTTCTGAGGTCATTGTTTGGTATTTGTTTTGACCCTAGGAGGGCTCCTCTCAGCTGTCTAATTCTCTGGTTATCTCTTCCAAAATAGCTGGCCTATAATTTGGGGTGTATCTACATTAAATCTGTGAACCTGCCCCCAGTTGCCTTTCACCACAATCTCCACTGTTCTTGAGAGCACCCTTAGGCCTAAACTTCCCCAAGCTCTGTTGCAAAGTGAAGTCAATTCCTTTGGGAAGAGAGTAGCAGCTGTTTTGCAGCCTACTTCTTCCCCCAGGCAGAATCTCTGAGGTAGAGGTCTGGAGCTGGGGGTGAGGACAATGGCAAGCTTCTGAGTGACCTGCGCATTCTAGGAGCTGAGTGCTTTGTGGAGAGGAAGGCAGCATCCTGAGGCCCTCTCAGCTTGCCTCTTCTCACAAGGAATCATCACCTCATGAGGTGGGGTAAGGGTGATCAGGGCCCGAATATTCTTACGGGTGCTGTGCCCAAGGCAGAACTTCTATTGTGTAAGTGAAGGTTGGGTGGAATGAGGAGCCCTCACCTCTCTACCGTACTCACCTGGGACTTAGCCTCAGCAACAGGTAGCTGAGGGCAGGAGGAGAAACACTGATGTCCTGCTCCTCCTGGGAAGAAAGCCCTCCTGCTGGAAGCTTGGTGGGAGAGGAAGCCCTATATTCGGGCTACAGGAGTCTGAAGTGGAGTCTGCCTCCCTGAGCTTGTGGGTGCTGGTGGAGGGAGGGAGTAGTCTTGGTTCAAATTGCACAGACTCTCACTTTTCTTACCGAATTTTCATAGATTTTCTTGAATAGATGTTTCTGCATTTGTTGTTTGCCTGTAGGACCATTTCCAGAGGCTTTCAGTCGTTGTTTGCTTGTTTTTGCATTTTTCACAAGTTTCACTGAAGGGTAGATCAGCAGATCTCCCCACAGTGTCCTGCCAGGTTCATCACTCTCCTATACTCTTAAATAAGATCAAAGCCTTAATACTAGCTGGTGCTGCAGCCAGAGGCAATGAAAGAACCCAAGGTCATGAGTGAACAGAGGAGAAAAGAAGGACCCTGTGGACAGGCCCCAGGTGATTTCATTACTTTGGTTGCAGGGAAGATGAGAGAGAAGAGAGGGCACAGCCATGTTCCTACCCTTTAACATGGTGACTGTGGCCTCTGATAAATGGTCCTAATGAGATTAGGATTCTCTCTTAAAAGAGGAGAGACTGTGTGTGGGAGGGGATGGGCGGGGTGGACAGGGGGCAGTGAGGTGGTTTGAGAGGGACAGAGCCGTCTGCTCTCCCGTGACCTAAAAGGGTCCTCTGTTGCGGCATCATTAGAGAGGGGCATTTGCGCTTCCTCTTGGGTGATAAGTAGAGAAGGATAACGAGTATGGGATTTGCAAAATCTCCAGCCTTCAGATTCTGAAATGAAACCAAAGTTCCAGTCTGTCTTTTCTTCTCCATGTCAGGCCCTGGGCTATTGTAACCACCGCTGAACTGCTCCTGCCTCCAGCCTCTCCCCTCCAGTCCTTTTCCAATTCTGCAACTGCTCTGCTTCTGGAGTGACTTTTCTAAAGTGTGACTCCAGCCGGGCCTCTACGGGGACAGCCTTCAACCTCTTCTTTAGCTCAGGAATGGCCTCTGTATTTCTTCACTCCCTGTAGGGCCCGTGGGGCACCTACCTGGCCTAACCAGCCTCTCCATAAGCAGGAGTCAAATTGAATACCAGTCATACAGTATGGTATATATGTATATTTATATTTACACTGTGTCCGTGTAAAGGCCCGGTAGCAGGAAGAAGCATATTGTGTTTTAAAAACATCAAGAAGGCTCTATTAATGATACCTGGGACCTGGGCTTAGATCTCAGCTCATCACTCTCTACTTATATGACTCGCCCCTTGCATGACAGATCATTTCACCTCAACCTCAGTTTCCTCACCTGTAAAATGAGGATAGTGTGCAGATACTGTTGTGAGGATATCACTTACATGTGATAACATAAGTAGAACCCTTGGCACATGGTAAAAGCTTAATTTGTTCATACAAGTAACAAGTATGTATTGAGTGCCTACTCATCCCAGGGACTGTTGTAAAAGTGGAAAAATAGCAGGAAATAAAATAAAATCCCTGTCTAATGGAGCTCACATTTTAGTAGGAAAGATCAGCAGTAAACAAATTTGGAAACTACACATTTGTGCACACACACAAAAGTTCAGGTTTTGATCTGATCTATGAAGAAGAATAAAGCAAGAGCGATCTGAAGTTGGTGCTTTTGAAGTTAGTGAAGGGTGGCCAGGAAAGGTCTTGCTGAAGCATTGGCATTTGGGTACAGATCTGAAAGAAATGAGAAAATGGCACACAGTGGTCAGTAAATATTTGTGAAATGTGAATGATGCAAATGTCTGGGAAGAAAATATCCCAAGGAAGGCAATAACAAGTGCAAAGGCCCTGTGGCAGGAGTACTTGGCATGCTTTAAGAGCATTAAGAAGGCTCTGTGAATATTTATACTGTAGTTTTTAGGGGTAAAGTGTACTGATGTCTGCAACTTACTTTAAAATTCATTAAAAAATTAGATGGATGGATGGATGGATAGATAGAGGGATGGACAGATATATGCTTATGTTAGTATAGTAAAATGTTCATAGTAGCATTTAGGTGGTAGGTATATGAATATTCACCGTAAAATTCTTTCAACTTTACTTTGTGTTTGAAAAGTATCATAATGCAGTGTTGGCGGAGAAACATCAGGAAGTCTAGTGAGGCTGGAGCAGACTGAGGGAAGGAGAGAGTACAGAGAGAAGGCCACCGAGGTCTCCAGGGCCCAGAGCATAGAGGGCCTCATAAGCTGTGAGGAGACATTTGTGTTTTTTTCTAAGCACAATGGGAAGCCTTCAGAGGGATTTGAACAAGAGAGTTTCATGATCTAATTTATGACTTTAAAAGATCCCTCTGGCTGCTATGGGGAGAAATGCAAGCAAGCATGAAAGCAAGGAGGCCAGGTAGAGGGACAGTGGTGGTCTGGACTGGGGGGTTGCAGTGGAGGTGGTGAGGCTGGTCAGATTCAGGGGGCAATTTGAAGGAGCTGCTGATGGATTAGATATGCATTGCCCAAGAGCAGGGCTTTGGCCTCAGCAGGGCAGATGGTGGTTCTGTTTCCTAAGATGGGGAAGATGAGGGAATGAAGTAAGTTTGGGGAGGGGTGTGTGGGAGAGTGGTAAGAGGGAGAATCACATGTTCTATTTTAGGTGTGAAAAAACAAATAATAGACTTCCTAATAAATGGTAGCTATTATCACTGTTTCTACCCCACACGATTACATAGTGACCTCTGCAAACACAGGAGCTCTCTCTTAGCTTGCAGCTCAGCTCTACTCATCTTTTCTTCTTTTCTCCCCCTTACATTTTCCACTTTTCCTCGCTCCTCCACCCGCCACTCCAGACCACCACCAGTGACTGCTGGAGCCTCTGGAAATGAGCAAGCCTCTGCCCGGGTCGGCTCCTTCAAAATTACAGGGGGTGGGATCAGAGGAAGCCCTTGGGGTCAAACCCGAGAGCATGCAGACCGTGGGGTTCAGTTCATGGGCTTGCAAAGCCCTCCGGCCTTTCTGTCTCTGTAGCTAGGCAGACACACAGATCACCAGGTGGTGCTAACACATGGCTGGTGGGAGATTCAAAGACGCAGCAGAAAGAAGTACAGAGATCTCTCCATTTTACTGAGAAGGTGACTCTGAGTCCAGATCTGAGTTCATTTGACCCATTTAGCCAGGCTGTCATTTTGCATCAACTATGTCAGAACAGCATGTAAAGACATT
Source organism: Orcinus orca (assembly GCF_937001465.1). Lineage (NCBI taxonomy): Eukaryota > Metazoa > Chordata > Mammalia > Artiodactyla > Delphinidae > Orcinus > Orcinus orca. The sequence goes on from NC_064568.1 coordinate 7,882,840, forward strand.
TGTCAGGTAGCCATCTGGGGAAAGCTGACTTAGCTGTCAGAGGCCTGCTGTCTGCAGAAGGCTGTCCCAGGCACTGAGGGCTGGGTCCACCAAGAGGCCACTGCATCTCATGGGGGCACTGGCCCAGTCTTCTTGAGCCACCTGCTCACAGAGAGGAGTCCTAGTGTGCATGCATGGGTTGGGGATTAACAGGGAGGGATGATTTCCATGCTGCTCATGGCCCTTAGGAGTCATTAGCTCTGGTAACAACAACAACTAACTCTCATATGAAGCTAATTGTGTGCCAGGCACCGTTACAAGCACTTCATGTGTAATAACTCGTTTAATCCTATGACATCCCTATAAGGTAGGTACTATTATTATCATTCCCATTTTACAGATGAGGAAATGGAGGCTTAGAAAAGAGAACTAAGTTGTTCAAGGTCACACAGGTAAAAAGTGGCAAAGCCAGGTATCGTGGCTTTGCCACTTTTTACCTGTGTAAAACTACATGGTGGACAGGTGGACAGGCTGCTTGGACAGAATCAAGATAATCCACGAGGACAGGAGAAGAGACAGTCCCATGGATGCTCGGCACAGGGAAGGTATCTGCAGGATAGAGAGAGCAGGGGCCACCTTTGTTACTCTTTTGTTTATTAGAATTTAATATATCTGTCTGTCTATATAGGTGTATATATATGTATTCTCTTTATAATATTAAACATCTTTGTGCTTGCTTTAAAATACAAATACATTAACACTTATACATTACCCATTTTCTACCATTTTCTACCCATTTTCACTTCTCAGGGTACAAGCTACAACATAGGTTAAATAAATCATAGGCTTAACTGTCCTGCTCCCCCAAAAGTCTCCTTCCCAAAGATCACTAGCTGCATGGTCTTGAGCAAAACACTTAAATTCTCTGCACCTCAGATTTCTTTGTGTAGACCCACCCCATAAGCTAAAGCCATTAGTAATTATAATCATAATCACAAGAGCCACTATCAGCTGAATACCTAATGTATTGTATGTCTGTGCTATGCTGAGCACTTTCCGTATCTCTCTCTTTTTTTTTAAATGTATTGAAGTCTCGTGTCTTTCTTCTTTTAGATATAATTGATATATAACAGTTTATTAGTATCGGGTGTATAGCATGATGATTCGATATATGTATATATTATGAAATGATCACCACAATAAGTCAGGTTTAACATTCATCACCACACATAGTTACTTTTTTTTCTTATGATGAGAACTTTTAAGACCTACTCTCTTAGTAAGTTTCAAATATATAGCACAATTTATAGTCACTGTGCTGTATATTACATCCTATGATTTACTGATCTTATCACTGGGAGTTTGTACCTTTTGACTCCTTTCACCCATTTTGTCCACCCCCACCTCTGGCAACCACCAGTCTGTTCTCTGTATCAGTGAGTTTGGTTTGTTTTTGATTTCAGATTCCACATACAAGTGAGATCATACACTATTTGTCTTCTTCTGTCTGACTTATTTTATTAGCATAACGCCCTCAAGGTCCATTCATGTTGTTGCAAATGGCAGGATTTCCTTCTTTTTTTATGGCTGAATAATTTTCCATTGTTTATATACACCAATCTTCTTTATCCATTCATCTGTCGATGGACATTTTGGTTGCTTCCATGTCTTGGCTATTGTAAATAGTGCTGCAATGAACTTGGGGGTGCAGGTATCCTTTCAAGTTAAGTGTTTTCATTTCCTGTGGATAAATACCCAGAAGTGGAATTGCTGGATCACATGGTAGTTCTATTTTTAGTTTTTGGAGGAAACCCCATACTGTTTTCTGTAGGGGCTGCACCAATTTATTTCCCACCAGCAGTGCATAAGGATTTCCTTTTCTCCACATCCTCGCCAACTCTTGTCGTTTCTTGTCTTTCTCATAATAGCCATTCTAACAGGTATGAGGTGATATCTCATGATTTTGATTTTTGATTTGCATTTTCCTGATGATTAATGATGTTGAGCATCTTTTCATGCACCTGTTGGCCATCTTTTTGTCTTCTTTCATGGATTATCGTTTAAGTCTCCTAAAGGCAACTGAAATGTACAGAAATTATGTAACCTGCCTGCGGTCACACAAACAAGAGGTGACAGAGCTGGGCAGTAGAAGTGTCTCAAGGGCAAGAGCTATGTTCTCATTGCTTAACTCAGGCAGGACCTGTCACTGACCAGAGAAGAATAAAGCTTTGATGGGTAAATGTGCGTGTGCAAAGAGATATGCTTGATCTATAGCCCCCATAAGAATTCTCCCGCTCCCCAAATTAAGTTCATGGATGAGTGTGTTAGTCAGCTCAGGCTGCCATAATAGAATACCACAGACTGAGGGGCTTAAACAACAGAAATATATTTCCTCACAGTTCAGGAGGCTAGAAGTCCAAGATCAAGGTGCCATTAGGGTTGGGCTCTGCTGTTGTCTCTCTTCCTGGCTTGTAGACAGCTGCCTTCTCACTGTGTCCTCACAAGGCCTTTCCACTGTGCACGTGAAGAGACAGAAAGAGAGATCTCCGACGTCTCTTCCTCTTCTCAGAGTGACACCAGTTCTATCAGATTAGGGCCCCACCCTTATGACCTCACTTAAGCTTAATTACTTCCTAAACACCTCATCTCCAAATACCATTACATTGGAAGTGAGGGCTGCAACATTTGGATTTGAGGGAAGACAGAATTCAGTCCATAACAATGAGCTCTGAAGAGAAGCTTCTGGGAACCCTTAAAAATTGTGTACAATATTTTGCATGGAAGGGAATCCATATATAACATCTGTTTGACTTCCCAAAAGGTAAGAACCACTGGTGGTATTATAAGTGAACAAAGAGGGAAAGGGTTCATGGAAAAATGGAAACAGAGCTGGCATTAAGGGATAGAAGAAAAAGAAATTTCTTATAATATTGTTTTAATAAGTGTTAAAAAGTGGAGAACAAGAAGGGCAGTGGAAGGTAAGGATGTAGTATTTCAGCCCCATTTTCCATTTGGGGAAGTTAGATGGCCTGCCTGAGATCACAGCATGGAGAGTGGACCTGAGCCTAGAACCCAGTATCCTGAGCCCCAGTCCACGCTGTTTTCACCAGGCTTGTTGTCTGTGCTGCCCCACAGAAGCCAGGGCCATCTGAGTGAGGCTCCTGGGATGCTCTTCTGCTGGCCTCATAGATGCTCTTCCCCTTGCTTTCCTTCTAGAAGTGGAGCAGATCGAGGCCATCGCCAAGTTTGACTACGTGGGGCGGTCCCCGCGTGAGCTGTCCTTCAAGAAGGGAGCCTCACTGCTCCTGTACCACCGCGCCTCCGAGGACTGGTGGGAGGGTCGTCACAACGGCGTGGATGGGCTCATCCCACATCAGTACATAGTTGTACAGGACATGTGAGTGGGAATTGAGATCTTCTGTGAAGAATGCCATGATTGATTAGTGATGTCTGGAATGGGCACAGGAATGGGAGTACTGGATTGTATGACAGCACTTTGCTCTCCCTGGTATGACACACTTGGTCTTCCGTAAGAATGGATTATGTCTAACCTCCCTTTGAATGGTAACCTACTTAACAAATAAGCAAATTGCTCATCCTTCAGAGTCCACAGGGACAATGTTTGGTGCCCTTGGCTCACCATCCCGGCCCACCTGACAGCCTCCAGGGCGTTTATCACCCACTATGGTTCTCAGTGTCCAGTGGATCTTGCCATATACCTCCACCCTCCTGGGCCTTCCCTGTAGCCAGTGGCCATCCCACTCCCCTCTTAATAGCCCACCATTCTCTACCCCGAGGTGGCTGTCTCAGGAGATGGGCAGAAACAATCATCCCTTCATTTCCAGCTAAGAGGGTACTATTTTTTAAAAAAGAATTTTGGGCATTAAAAAAAAGCCCTACATCCCAAATACCTAGCCCCACCATAATGCCCAGAAAGTCTACACCTTCCATTCTTTGAAAGCCTGTGAAGGTTCCTGCACACACTCCCTCCGAGCTCCAGTCTGCCTCAGGTGGAACTGATTTACCAAGGAAGCAGCCACCAAGCTGGGCCTCAAGGGGACGGTCTGGAGACAGAGAAAAGTCCAGAGCTCAGCAAACAACAAGACGATCCAAAGCAGCTCTCTGATGTCCCCAGGCCTCTGAGGGCAGGGAGAGGTCATGGGGGGGAGGTGGGCAGGGCACCCCAACAAGCTCCAGGCCCCTCACACCTGTTCAAAGCCCCGGGTGCGGAGAGGGATGGAGATGCCTTCCTTCTCCCTCGCTGGACCCCCAAACTGCTGCTCATCGCCCAGGGCTCAGCTTGCAGGCCCCCTCCCCCATTTCTCCAGCACACCCTCCCCTTTAGCTTATCCCAGTCTCGAGCAGCTGGGAGAGAAGAGCCTAGATGAGGGGAGGAGAAGGTAGGCACGGGCAGTGCCACAGAGGGCCTCCTGCTGGAGAAGCAGCAGCGGCTCAACCACGAGGTGTGTGTGGATCCAGCCCCTCAGGTCTCAGCACATGTCGGTTCTCTGGAGCGAATCCCTCCCAATTCACGTCTGTCCTTCTCCCCAGGGACGATGCCTTCTCGGACAGCCTGAGCCAAAAGGCCGACAGCGAGGCCAGCAGTGGGCCACTGCTGGACGACAAGGCCTCCTCCAAAAACGACCTCCAGTCCCCCACGGAGCACATCTCGGATTACGGCTTTGGGGGGGTGATGGGCCGGTAGGAAACGCGGATTCATTCTTTGCGGCTAGTACAGTGCCGGTTTGTGTCTGACTGGGGAGAAGCAAGAGCACAGGAGGGAAAGAGGGAGGTTGTTGTGGCCCCTTCTTCCCCACAAGATATGACATGGGGCACAGCTGGTGGGCTGGCTGGAACTGGCCTAGAATGTCAGATAGAAAGTGATCCAGCTTGGGGCAGAGGTGGAGAAAGAGGAGGAAAGACATATTGGCAACCAATGCTTTTTATTTAAAATAATAATAAACGGGAAAGAGAGAGTTGCAAGTTGGCAAGTATTTTTCCTCTCTGTCTCCAGTTCTTACACCTCCTCCCCACTTTCTGTTGAAGACCTAAGTTGTTATATTTAAAAATGTAAAGCTCACTTAGTCCCTGAAGTGCACTGCAGAAACAGAAGCCTCACACCCACTTCGTGGGGGCAAATTGACACTCGGCTCCACGCACATATTTGGTGGGAGCAGATTTGCCAGTTTCTTCACTCCTGCGTGTGGGCGGGGCTGTCACATGATCTTTCCGCCAGGTACGGAGCTGGACTCCTCACTCCCTCTACAGGTATAGTCCAAAGCACGTGGCTGTTTAAAGAAAAAAATACAATAAGGAAAAGAGAAGGAGGGAGAGAGGGAGGCTGTCGTGGCCCCTTCTTCCCCACAAGATGTGACGTTGGAAAGGAAAGCTGGCAGTGTGTCACTGCTTTCTTAATCGAATTCTCAAAATGTCATATTCTTTGTTTTTCTGGTGGAGAGATCATGGGATCAACCCACACATGGGGCACTTGCAGATAAAGCCAGAGAAATCAGCCACAATAGGAACATATGTTTATGAAGTTATTTCAGCAAAAGTCCCAGTGCCTCTTTTCAGTGTATTCCGTTCGGTTCAGGGTGCTGATAAGTGATAGAATCAGGGCAGATGGACGGTTGGGGTAGGTAGATGACAGAGTCATGGTCCCTTGACTTCCAGGGGGGCCGTATCTTCTCCTGCCTCAATTTCCCTCTCCCTCTGTCCTCTTTCATCTACCTTCTTCTCGTTCTTTCCCAGTACTCTTCCTCTCGAACACCAATGCTTTGGTGCTGTTGGGGTGCCCACAGGAGGTGCTTAGCTTGGCTGGTGGCCCAGGGTCTAAAGCGCTGCTGACCACACTGAGCTTGGTCCCCGTCACAATCCATTCCCGCACTCTGCCCCTCTTCCCCGCCCCCTTGCCACTTCCAGCCTTCCCTCCCCTCACCAGTGCCTTTGAGTCTTCAGTGCCCTCCATAGGACACAGCAAAATCTCCTGTGGGTAGAACCTCTTCAAAGTGCTTTCCCACCTACTGAACCTCCCTCAGAAGGTGGGCAAGGAATATTATGCCCATTTAACAGATTAATAAAGTGGGTCTGAAAGAGGTCACTGGAAAGTCTGTGACAGAGACAGGACAAGAATTCGCCTTCCTGATAGACACTCTAGTCCCCTTTTCACTCCACCACAGGCCTCCCTGAGGGGTGAAAGGTATCCAAGTGCACGCAAGGCGTTCCAGTGATGCACATTTTACTCTTAATGACTAGTTGTCCAAGGTCTGGAAAAGCCTCATAGGAACAGCCTTTGGTGACAACACTGGGCTGTGGTCAGTTCCCAGGGGGGCCTTCTGAGCTTAGAACCCAGTGTCCTGAGCCCCAGCCCACGCTGTTTTCACCAGGCTTGTTGTCTGTGCTGCCCCATGGAAACCAGGGCCATCTTTCAGGGAGCTTGCAGGGAGCTGGTAACTCTTTGGTATAGTCAAGCCTCAATGCCTCAGACCAGTCAGAGGCCCTTTGGAATCATGGAGACCTCTAAACCGCTTAAGAACATACCATGGGCCCACCTAACCCGGAGCGAAGTGTTCCCAGGTTGAAATCCTCCTGGCCCTGACCTAACGTGTAGACGAGATTCACTATGTAATTGGCACCACCCCCGGCTGGAGCTTGGAACGCCCCCGACTCCTTCGTGTGTGCAGATGAAACCCGCGGGCCTGAGTCACGTGCTCAGACAGTGCCTTCCCTGCAGAACCGCAGAGTCTGGCTGAACGAGGCTTTACTATACCCACTCCCTAGACTAGTGTGTAGCGTTTGGCCTGGGGGTTGGCTGACCCGTGTGACACTGGCCAGGGTTGACCTCTGCCCCACGCCCCGCCCCCTGGCTCCTTTGCAGAGTGCGGTTACGATCTGATGGAGCAGCCATCCCCAGGCGCCGAAGCGGGGGAGACACACACAGCCCGCCCCGGGGCCTGGGCCCCAGCATAGACACGCCACCCCGGGCCGCCGCCTGCCCCAGCAGTCCCCACAAAATCCCCCTCTCCCGGGGGCGGATCGAGAGCCCCGAGAAGCGGAGGATGGCGACGTTCGGGAGCGCCGGCAGCATCAACTACCCCGACAAGAAGGCGCTCTCCGAAGGGCACTGCATCCGGTCGACGTGCGGCTCCACCAGGCACAGCAGCCTGGGGGACCACAAGTCCCTGGAGGCCGAGGCCCTGGCAGAAGTAAGGGCCGGCGGGAAGACAGGCTGCGCCAGCCGACACCCAGAGGGGCAGGGGGTGGGCACCTGCAGACGGGGGAGCCCCTTCGCCCTTCAGGCCAGGCTCAGGCTAAGCCAGAACGTGAGGTAGATAATGAGCTGGCCCCCCTGTGGGAGCGGAAGCTGGATGGGTGCAACTGCTGGCTGGGGCTCCTGTGAAGACCCAAGGGCCCAGTCTCCAGGGCCAGAGGTGGGATTCCCGGATGTGGGGGTGTGGTAATGGTAGACTTCTCCATAACATGGCAAGATTGTGCTCTTCATGTTTTCATTTGTTCATCTTGTCATTCATTCATTCATTTGTTCATTCATTCATTTATTGACAAATACTGATTGAGCATCTGTTGTGTGGCAATCACTGGCTGGCACTGAGAGTATAATTGACCTAAAATGGATCCAGGCCCTGCCCACATGGAGCTTATGGTTTAGAGAAGAGAGAGATGCCAACCAGTAACACACACAGCTGTGAAATGGCAGCTGGGTCAGGAGTCTTGAATGAGGGGACTCTGCATTTCAAGAGTGCTTTTAGAGTTTTGTGTTTTTTTAAATAACTTTTTAAAAATCTGGATGAGAAACCTGTGTGATTTTTACACTTGCCAAGCAAACCAAACACATCCATTTAAGAAATTGTTATGAGACAGTTTGTTCAAGTTGTTTAATAATTTGCATAGCTACTTTCCTGTGTTTTTGATACTTTTATCATAGTTCAGAAGTTTCCATTTTTCCCTCTGGAACTTGGCAGGATGCCCATTATGAATCCCCTTCCCAGTGTTTTCTCCCAGTTTAGAAAAGAGAGACAGTTAGAACCTTTGGGTCGGTTAGGATTGTATTGTGAAGAGTGGCCTTGAATCCCTGTTCACAAGGGGAAGGGAAAGCTGAGAGCTTGGGGGCTGTGTTCTAGAGGAGGCCAGGAAAGGTTCTCAGGGATATCAACACAGCAAGTGAAACACCTCGCAGGATCTAGTTTGGCCCCAGGTCTCAATGCCCACTCCCAAGGTATCAGCATCTTGGCATGGGTCCAGCAGAGCAGCCGGGCAGCCTGCTGCTCCCTCCATTGTTGGAGGCCATTCTCTTGGGAAGCATTGCCCTAGCATCCGCCGTCACCTGGAAGGTCAGGCCACCTGAGGCCTGGCCCAGAGCCCTTTACACGGAGAATCAAATGAAGTCTACGCCACTGTTTCCAAAGCAGGTCTCACAGCAGACTGGTTCCATGGGGTATTAGTGGAGGGGAAAAAGGTGTTCTATGGTCAAGAAAGTTTGGGGAATGCTGGTCTTGCAAATTTGAATGGGTTGTCTGCAACAAGCATTATTAAATATGTTGATGTGCATTGTGAATCTTCAAGAAAGAGAGCAGGGCACACCCATCTCCCAGACTTCTTTGACCTTTAGTCACAGAGCATTTTGCAAGAGCGGCCTAAAGAATACACGTGGGGCATGCCGCTCGCATTTTCTGTCTGCAGACATATCTCCACACGCTAATTTGATAGCTGCCATTCGATAGCAGAGCATGGGAAATGGTATGTAAATAGCCAAGGGCACCCTGGATGGCCTCCAGCCTGCTCAGCATTGGCTCTGATGAGCACTTGACATTGCAGGCTGCGGAGGGCAGCTATGTAGTAGTAGGTGGAGTTACCTGAAATCCTCTGGTCTCAAAATGTCTTTTAGGATTTAGACTGGAGCCCAGTTAAAGAGGCAGTTTGGGGATCTGGCAGCACCGCCATCCAAGGTGGGAAGGTCTCGTTCGAGAGGAGGTGAAAAGGGATCGTTTTCCCCCGCTGTCCGTGCTCCCCAGCGCCTCTCTGCAGCTCCACTCTGAGATCACGGCATCACCTCTCAGACTAACGCAAGGCTCACGCCTAAACCCCCCAGCTGATCTTTCTCTGGACTCGCTGTCTTCCTGGCTCACACTCTGCGAGGGTGGAGTGGTGGTGGTGGGGATGGTGGTGGAGGGGCGATAATTATATTTTATTTATTAGTTTTGCCTTTTGGCTCCTGCTGGAGTAGAGCAGACAGAGTAGTGATGTCAGTGGGGGACTTTAAGCAGACTGAGACGCGGAAGGCGGGCTTGATCACTGCAGGGTTGGGATGTAGCAAAGGTTGGGACAGGACTGCCTTCTCTCCTGTCAGGTGGGACCCCCGTCACAGCCCCACAGTTATTCCTTGTAGGTAAAGGCACAAACAGCATCTTCTTTAAAGTAGACAGTGTTAAGGGCAAAGGATAAAATGTCCTGGGGAAGCATAAATGCTAATATTAGCCATTAGCTAATCATCAGTAGTCTCTTCACCAAACAAGATGATAGGCTGGGACCCTGATGGAGGCCAGATTGGAGCCTGTCGTGGAGGCCCAGCGGGCAGGAGCCGCCTGAGGACAGGGGAGGAGAGGAGGTGAAAGAAGACGTGGACGAGGAAGGGGCCGGCAGGACCCCTGTGGGCACCAGCCCCATCAGTCTGACCAGACTTTCAGTTTTCCCAGAGCTGCCCCAGGGCAGAAAAGCTAGTGTGTCTCAATAGTCATCCCGGAGCCTGAGGTGGGTCAGCACTTTCCAGCAGCGGTTCTGTCCCTCCTTGTCCTCTCGGTGGCCCAGCTCAGCCTGAGCAGCTCCCCCTGCCTCTGTGTGGAGGCATCCCTGGGAAACCCCACGGGAGCCGAGGACTCTGGCTGAAGGGAGTGTGAAAACCACCATCCAGCAGTTCACAAAGTGTCATCACGTCCACTGTCTCATCCCATCTTCACGGTCAGCAGGGGGCTTTCAGCACCTGGACCGAGTGTTGTGCGGAGCCACTGAGACTTGCCCGAGGTTGCCCAGCAGCGGTAGCAGAGGAACCTTTTTCCCTCCCAAACCTGGGCTCTGCATCCAGGCCCAGGGCTCCTGGGTTAAATGCTGTCATCCAGCTCCAGTGCTCACTCCTGGAATGCTGAGCCCCAGGTCGGCCCTCTGGGCTGCCAGAATCTCTCTCTGTGTCATTCAAAGTGCTCTCATGCTGATGAGCTCTTAAATATCGCAATATCTCTGGGAATTGTGTAGGCAGATGAAGATTTTTGTTGCTTTTTAAATTTTCCATTTTTAAAAAAATTGTTCTGATTATAATACAGAGAAGAAAGTAACAGTCCTATCATCCTGGGGTGAGCATTGCAAACATTCTGATATACAACCTCCACACAAATTTCCTATGGACAAAGGAGAGATATATTTTTTAATAATAATAGTTAGAGGCATGAACGCTGGAGCCAGAACTACTATGCTGCTAAGTAGCTGTGTGACCTTGGACAAGTTACTTAACCAGTCTGAGCTTCCATTTCCTCATGTGTGACGTGAGCGTAATGGTAGTTCCTACCAGATAAGTGAGAGGATTAAATGAATTGTTAGGGGAAGGGGCTTGAATTGGTGCTTGGTTTTAGCTGTTATTGTCATTGTTATTGTCATTATTTGGAAATACTCACTAGGTACCAGGTGCCATGCCATGCTCTTCGCAGGGACCATATCATTAAATACACTCATCAACCCCTTGAGGTCAGTATTACACATGTCTGTAATCTACAAATGAGGATTCTGTGACTCAGAGAGGTAAGGTGGCTTGCCCACAGTCACACAGCAGGGAAGTCACAGAAATAGGATTTGAACCCAGGTCTGTCTGACTGCAGAGCCTGCCACCACTAGGTCTGTGATACTCACACTGATTTTCCTTACGGTTATAAGAGTCCCTGGGATCCAATCTCCAACCCTTCCATGAGATTTGTGGGGAAGCCTCCCTAAGAATCCTACAAGCTGGGTAGCAGCCCCAGAAGGGTTAGATCCCAGCCCTCCAGACTCTGTGCTGACGAGCGCTCTCCCTGTCCCCAGGACATCGAGAAGACCATGAGCACAGCTCTGCACGAGCTGCGGGAACTGGAGAGGCAGAACACAGTCAAGCAGGCGCCAGATGTGGTGCTGGACACCCTGGAGCCCCTGAAGAACCCGCCAGGCCCCATCAGCTCAGAGCCGGCCAGCCCCCTGCACACCATCGTCATCCGCGACCCCGACGCCGCCATGCGTCGCAGCAGCAGTTCCTCCACCGAGATGATGACCACCTTCAAGCCAGCCCTGTCCGCCCGCCTGGCCGGCGCCCAGCTGCGCCCGCCCCCCATGCGGCCGGTGCGGCCCGTGGTCCAGCATCGGTCCAGCAGCAGCAGCAGCTCGGGCGTGGGCAGCCCGGCCGTGACGCCCACCGAGAAGATGTTCCCCAACAGCTCGGCCGACAAGTCGGGCACCATGTGACCTGCGGGGTGGCGGGCACCGCCCCGGCCCGCCGTGGCCCGCCGTGGCCGAGGGTGGCCTCTGTGACTCCCACGTCCTCCCGGTGCTCCTGGCCTTGTCGGGCAGGGCCCGGAAGGTCAGCCTGGGAGCGGGTCTGTGTGGAGCTGAGGCCCAGGCCCGAGCCACAGCTCGCCTTCAGCCACATGAATCCACAGGCCTCCCTCCTGTGTGCACACAGACGGCCAAGCGGAGAGGAGCAGCCGCCGCAGCCGGAGCCTTTCCCAAGGTCGCGGCAAATGTTAAATGGCTTCACCCGTGTATCGTCACTGGAAAGTTATTCTCTCGACATTCTCTCTACATGCATCCATACGTGTGTATGTATGTGTATGTGCATATGTACACGTATATATGTACGTATGTGTCTGTAGGAGTGTGTGTGTGTATATATATATTTATGCATCTATATACATATACTAGATCTGGACACACATATGAAATGTATATAGGATCTCCTTTTTCTTTTTACGAAACTTAGATTTACCTCAGACCCATGCCACCAAACATCTCCCGCTGAGTTATTTGGTGGGATTTGCAGGGACTTTTCTGGGAGAATTTAAGGCCCACAGTAACTGCGAATGAAGCAATATACTACTAACCTGCAGAAAAACAAAACCAGTCTCCCACTGTCTCCAGAAGTTGTGGCCTTCCAGAACAGTCTGCCCCTAAAGGAAGGGTGGGGCAGGTGGTACCCCGGGCAGGCTGCTCCCAGAGGTGGGGAACCCTTCACAGAGCCCCTCCCCCCCATCCACCCCAGAGACCCTGCCTTTCCACACGGGGGCCAAGACCAACTGCACCCCAAAGGCATGGAGGACGTTGGCGAGAAGAGCCCTGTCTGCGGCGGCCTGTGTTCGACTGTAGAAGAGGGGATGGTGAGAGCCTGAGCCCCATCGTAGCGCAGTATTATGTGTGGTTGGGAAAAAGGAAAAAAAAAACCCAAACAGTGGTGTGGAACACTTCAAAACCTAGAAACGCTGTAGGAATAAATCTGTGGTAACTATAGAGGTTTAACTTATACCATTTTCAAAATATTTAATTTTGTCTTTTCCTCTTTCTACTAATTATACTGTGTCAAAATCTGGAACTAAACAGGCAAGGAGACTTTGAGTCCCATCATTTTAATTTGAAATCAGGCCGTGACACGCTCTGGCTGGTGGCCTCTTGCATGAACCACACGGGACCGTAAGTGCCCACCTCAGACCAGGGCCGGGGAGGGAGTCCTTGGCACTTGCCGTCCTAGAGAACGCTTCGGTGGACTTTATGCAATGAAATAAGCTTCCCTCTCCCCTTTCCCTTCCCTTTTGCCCACCTCCTCCAGCACATTTAACTCAATTGAAAATATGGGGTTAGGTTTGGGGGGCGTGTCACCCACCTCACTGAACCTCTGTCTCCTGCTCCATAAAAATGTAAGCGAGCAAGCCATGCAACCTAGAAAGCATTGTGCCAACACGATTGCTCTCTTCACGGTCATCACTAAGGTGAAAACCATCCAGCGCCATCCTTTTGAAACCTCCTAATGGCATTTGAGAAGTGGGCAGTGGAATTTTCCTGCCAGCTTCATAAGAGCCATGAAGCCCGGTCCTGCAGGTACATCACCTCTTGACATTCCATCATCACCATTTCAGCCCATTGGATTAAGTTTCGCCCTCTCCTCTGGTCCCCAGACGGGGGGACCTATGAAGCCACGTTACCTAGGTGTATAGGGGTGGTGAGCCACGCTGCCTTGCCTGAAGCACTGGCCTTGAGGGCACACAGTGGAGGAAAGAATAAGAAAGGGCACAAAAAGAGAATGCCAGGGAGAGGCCAGTGACAAACTTGACCTTCCTTGTTTTGCCTATAACTCCTGGAAATGAAAGAGCCTCAGAACGAGCTAGGAGCCCTCTGTCTTTTTAGCACATAAACATACCCCCATATTACAGGTTAGGAGAGGAAGCAAGGCCTTAGGATGGCTGTGACTTGTCCAAGATTTAATAGATGGCTGAGAGGGGGGCTGGGTCCAGTTCCTAAAGTCATTTATTTGCAAGGATGCTGTGCTGTTCAGTGGGATAAGAGACTTCTCATGTCCGCCCCAGAGAGACTCGCAGACCTTAAATGCAGTGGCCTCCTGTGCAAAATGCCACATTCTCTGCCATGACTACCAGACGAAAAGTGAAAATCTGAGTTGACAGATCTGTTGCCTGAAATACATAACACCAGTCAGATCATGTGGATTTTCCTCTGAAATGACTAACTTCTTCTTTCCTTATTGAAAATAGGCCTGCCTTTCACTGAATTACCTGAGGGCAGAGCCTTTGCCGTTTTCTGTAGGCACCTATTCTTCCATTGGGAAATGGCTGGTGAGTTCACATTTAGGGAAGCTCACACCTCACTCATCCAGCTCCAAATCTGAGCCTTGACGCAGAACCACGTGGAAAAGTACTTCCCCCTGCCCCACCCATCTGGCGCCCTGCATGTCTCAGGCCCCCTCCACGCGCATCCAGGCCCGCCCCCTGTCACGAGCATTGGCATTCTCGTCCTGACTCCTGCCTGTGTTAGTCCACTATATATTGCTGTATTTGCTTAAATGCTGGAAAGTAACTGTTAAAATGTGAAACTGTAATTTTTAAAAAGGCTACAATGAAATCACAGCCAATGCCACTCACCAAATCTTTGCACCTAGTAGATAGATCAGTGTAAAAAACAAGTACCAGAAACCTAACTGTACAGTGAGCGTGGGGGGAAACGTAGTAACCTAGTTAGTAGTCCTCAGTATAACCAGTTGTACAAGGGGAAGTGGTGTTTACCTGCTTGTCCATCACGATTACCGAAAGCTGTATTGATCAGTTCATTGATAACGGGCAATTTTTTTTTTTTTTTCTTCACAGAACAGTTTCTTAACCTTCAACTTACCCTGAGGTCAAGCCTTTTGTCTTTATGTGTTACTGGTGTTCAGTCTCTTTTAGGAATGAACCAGCAAGATGTTCATTTAAAACTGACCAAAGACAATTCATTCCTGGTCTAGTTTCCTGGGCCTGGGGCCCAGCCTCCGGCCACTAAGGACCTTTCTTGGATAAAACGGAGAATGAGCCGTGCTTCCTACCCCTCTCTCACTCTCTCCCTTTAGTCCCCTTTCCTCTTAAAGAGCTGCTCTGAGCTGTGGGATTCTGTGAAAAATTCTTGCCTTTCCTTGTTTTCAGTGCTAACGATTTCTCACCTTGAAGCGCCTTTTGAACCCCAGACAGAGCGCACAACTGGAGGGAATTGTCAGCTTGGGAATCAGACTTGGGAGTCTTTTCTCTGAGGTCACTGGGCCCAGGGGCAGGAGAGAAACGGATTCCCGAGGGTTGAAAGGTTCCTATTCCATGAAGAAATCCAAGTGGGAAGAGATGCAGGGAAGTGGAGTCATCCCTCGGCTGCCGGCGGAACTAGCAGCTCAGCGATCTGCCTTATAAACAAACACTCCAGAACTGGCTGGTGGTACCCCCAGGGGGCCAGCACAGGGAAGGGCCTGGCGTGGGGCTTCCTTCCCTGTTGGAGGCCCTCGGAGTGCCTTGTCAGGGGGATTTCTTTCTCATTCAGGAGGCACGGATGCAGAGGACTTCCTGGGACCTGGTCATTACCTGGCGCTCAGCGCACGTACACAGCTGATGGCAAACCATGAGGCCTAATGGAATGGTTCTTCCTCTCAGTCTCTCTGTCCCTAACCTTTCATACTAGAGCAAATGCCTCATCCTCCTGAGAAACCTAGAAAGAAGGACGGCTGGCTCACAACCATAGGGGTTAGGGGCTGCTGGGTTCAGGGAGGGAGACCTGGAGGAAAAGGCAGGAAGCGGGTGAGCCGAGGTGTTGCTAAGATGATTTTCTGCTGTGCAGAGCTAATGGTGATGTTTCATGGCAACTTCCCCGGTTCTCTGGGGTCCCCGCTCCTCTGAGCAGCCGTGTGGAGAATTCCGCACATACCTAAAGCTGCTGGGGGAGCTGAGGGCAGGGGCTTTGCTGCCAGGTCTGCGTCCTCCTTGCCTCTCTGAGGTTGATCTGCCAGGGTCCCGCCATCTCATCCTCTGGGACTGCCCCTTGCCGACACCTCCTTTCTGTGTGAAAGGACAAATGACAGGCAAACGACAACCTTGAACCAGAGCAGCCAGAGTGCGTTTTGCTTCCCTCAAATGGAAGTAGCTTCTGGCCAGAGTTTCTGCTCAGGCTCTAGTCCCCGGCAGTGTGACTGTTTACTCGGTTTGGCAATAGGTTTGGTTCTGATTGCTTCAGAGTGGCTGGTCTATTTCATTTCCTTTGGTTTCCTTCCCCCCCAAACTGTCAGGAAAATCAAACCGAAATCACCCTAGGAGATTGCTGGTTGCCTGTCCCCGTGTGGCGATAAGTGTTGCCCTCTCCCGGACATCATTTCTCTACCTTACAACCCAGCGCCCGTGCTGTAGAGTGTCTGACTGGATCCTCTGTCGCGTATTCTGATGGTGCCTGCTGGTTTGACGTGGAGCTATCCTGTGAAATAAAACAGCTTAACTTTTCTCAAACGTGCTCCGGTGGCTTTTTGGAAGGGTGAGGTTGCCCGCTGGGGATGGGGAGGCCCCAGGGGGGTGTTCCTACCCTCCAGTCCACGGTCAGTGTGCTTCCCCCGGGAAGCATCCCTGAGATGTCCTTTAGCTCAGGTCGAACATTGTGAAGGCCAAGTTTCCAAAGAGGACTGCGTCCGCTGCAGAGCTAACTGAAGGAGGTAAGTGTGGGGTGCCTGCTGGGAAAGCGAGAACCAGGACAGTCAGAGCAAAGGCAAGGGGGAGGGGGAGCCATCATCTGAGGAGAGGCCTTCCTGAGCTTATGACGAATCAGCGGAGGCCACAGGATACTATTGCCAGTGTGACTGCATATGCAGCATTTTAGCACCTGTTGTCTACACACGTGTGATACAGCCCCTTGGAATTGTGTGTGTGTGTGTGCATGTGTGAAGTGTTTGTTGATCACTTATTTCTGTCCCAGACACTAGATTAAGTATGCATTTCTCATCAAATTCTCAAAACAGCTATTGAAGGTAAGTACCCTTCTTAAACCCCATTCTGCAGAAGATGAAATGGAGGCTCTGAGAGGCTAAGCAACTTGTCCGAACTCAGGCTAGGAAGTGAAGGAGCCCGAATCTGAATTCAGCCCATCTGACCCCGCAGCCGTGCTGTTTACACATTCATTGTCTTGCCTGCCCTCAAGCAAGCTCATCACAGTGGGATTGGCGGCAGGATCCCATGATGAAGGTAGCTCCCTGCGGGGCCGTAGTCAAGGAATACACCGGGCCTTTCCTTTCCAGTGAGCCCTCTGGTGGACCTTCACACAGGGGCCTTTGCAGAAGAGAACCAGGTCTTCTGCCAGCCTCAGGGAATCCATGAGTCCCCCCATAACCACTCACCACTCAGTGGCGGCCTTTCGCTAATTCCAGGCTCCAATGCGGTGCAGCCTGCTGAGGGTCTAGATTTTGGGTGCATTCCATAATCTCTTATCTGGCTCAAAGCAACCGTGCTTGCTTGAGAACCCTGAAAAAGAAGCCTGTCATTCAACAAGTGTGTGGTAAGCACCTTGGTGTGAGCCTTGCCCCAAGCTGGCTGCTGGGGAGACGGACGAGACCCAGTTCCTACCCTCAAGTTGCTCGCAGTCTAATTGCACAAGACGATCACTCCAGAATCCTGAAATCAACTTTTACTCATTAAAGCAACGATGCAAAGGACAGCATCTCTGACCCACGAAGGAACAAAGAAAGGACACATTTTAGCTGCCTGATGGCTTTGCCAGCCCCAAAGCAGTCCATTGCTGGACTGCCCACTTCTGGGGATATCTGTTTAGGACTCTGCGAGGGACGAGCTATCCAACCCACATAGCCTTAAGGAAAGAGAATTTACTTGCTCACATAGCTGGGAACTCCAGGCTAGGACGGGCTCCAAGCCGGATGGTCTGAGAGTGGCGTGGTCTCCCAGCCGCAGTCCCCTCTTCTCAGGCTGGCTCTACTCAGCTCTGCCTGTTAACTTTATGCTCACAGGGCTCTCCGATATCTTGCGATTGCCCGATGGCTGCGGAAGCTCCCCCTGCCTGCACCTCCTCAGCTTCAACACAAGGAAAGTCTTAAGTTTGATTCACCTCGGTCAGAATTACGCTGCAGGTCATCCCTGAAGCAGCCAGAGGGTCTAAACAACGCCTGGTGTCAAGGGGGGTGTCAACCCCACCCACACCTTCTCTCAGGAATGAATAGTTGCCGAAAGGAGATCCTGGGGGCTGTCCTTGTGCTGTAGACCATGATAAATACTAAATGGTCACTGAGTTGTAGAGTGGTTAGTTACGCAGCAATAGCTAACTGATAGGCTAGAAAAATGCTCATGCAGATATACTCCAACTTTGCACTTATCCCTGGACTCCAGGTCAACTTAACAATAATAAAACTAATATTCATCAAGCACATGCTGGGTGTTCTTCCAAGAACACAGTGCTGAGTACTTCACATACTTCACCTCACTGAAACCTTAAGACCATCCACAGGGGTAAATTCTGTTAGCATCCCTATTTGACACATGAGGAAGGTGATGTGCAGGGGCTTTAAGCCCAGGATTCCATACCTGCTCTGGTCCCCTCCTATGACCCCTGTCCCCATCTCTAGGTAAGTGCTTTGTCTTCCCACAGCACCCATTGCCTAAGAGGAGTACAGCCACCCTCGTGGGTGTGAATGACTGCAAGGCCAGACTGCCTGGGTTTGAACCCTGGCCTCCCCTCCTTACCAGCAGAGAAGGCTCAGGAAAATTCTCTACAGTTCTGCCCCTCAGTTCTGTCACCTCTAAAGCAGGGATAGTAATAGTCCCTGCCTCAGAGGCTTGTCATGAGAAGTAGATAAGTTAGTACATAGAACATGCTTGGGACAGTGCCTGGCGCAGAGAAAACCCTCAATAAATGTAGCTGCTATAATGATGATCTTGCCTTCTGGAGAGCCCTAATTCCAGTGCCCCAGTCCCAAAGCCAGATTTGTTGTTTTCCCCAATGGGCCTTGGGGCCTTTGAGTAAATCAGCTAGCTCACCGCCTGCCTCTGTCCCAGAACCCCAAATGGGAACATATAGGTATATAAATACATCTGTATTGAGCATCTACTGTGTGCCAGGCACTGTTCTAAGCAACTTACATGGACTATCTCATTCTCTTCCAACAGAGAGACTATAATGTATGAACCATTACTGAGCTCCATCAGGTTCAGAGAAGTAAAGTAACTTTCTGAAGATCACACAGTTGATAAGTGGTAAACTTGAATACCTGTGGAAGAGGTCAACTCAAAACATAGGTGGCTGGCTTCCCCCCTGCCCCCCATCCCTGCCCTCATATTAATTTCTTTGTTTTCAACGTGCCCGGCCTAGGTCTCCATTCCACTGATGGCAAACATATAGACACCCGTGACTGCTCAGACCCACCAAGACTCCTGGTGACAGCTTCTTCCTGGCCCCCAGATATACAGACGCTACTTAGACAAAGTGGATGCAGGAGGGCAGGGGTAGGGCTGAATTTGACTCTTTGTCCCCTATAGGCCCAACACAGGCACTTTAGTGAAAGGTCGATTAAATGCAAGGATGAGATTTTTAAAAAAATGCATAAGGAATGCGTGGGGTGATTGCTCTTCTGCATTTCTTCCTCAAAGCTTGGGCTCACGTCCAGCCCGATACTCTACTGCCATCATGTGGCTGTTTGTAAAATGGCAGGTGGGATCTGTGGTCTCCAATTTTTACTGTGAAAAATTTCAAACTTCGAGAATACAGAGGATAGTGTAACCTATTATGTCTATCATTTAGATTTAACAATTATTTAAATTTTTCCAAGTTTGCTTTATATTTTTAAAATTTCAAATAGATCACCATCATGATATTTTACCCTGAGATACATCAGCATCATCTCTAAACATGACATTTTTCTACCTAATGACAGTTGCATGTTTACAACTAATCAAATTAACAATAATTTCTCAGTATAATTTAATACCTAATTCATATTCAAGTTTTAACGATTGTTCCCCAAAACGTCTTTTAAAGTTTGGTTTGCTCAAATCAGGAGCCCAACAAGGGCATAGTGGGGTTACATCTCAAGTCTTTTTTATTTTAAAACAAAACTAACCTCTGGGCATGACTTGGGAAGAACTCTGGCTTGCTTTCTGGTAGAATGCCCCATGGTCTGGATTTCTTTGATTGCTTCCATGAGCTGTCAGTTCCCTGTGGCTGCCCTCCATGTATGTTTGTGAGGTAATAGAAAATATGTGCACTGGTCTCTGCCCCAGTTCCTGGCACAGCGCCCCTAAAGCCCTTGTAAATTCCTAAGTGATAAGATCACTAGCGGCACCTTTTTGTTCTAACGAGAGGACTCTGGTGGTCTCCTGGATGACTCCGGGATGGGGTCTGGTCACCAGAAAAGCCAAGCCATCATTAGAAGCTTGGAATTTTCAGCCCGCCCCAGCCTTCTCCAGAGAAGGGAGAGGGGCTGAAAATGAGGTTCATAATTGATCATGCCTACTTGACGGAGCCTCCATAAACTCCCAAAGTAGGGGGTTCAGAGACCTTCCAGGGGGACAAACGCACCCACACTGGGAGGGTGATGCACCCCAACTCCACCGGGACAGAAGGTCCTGTGCCCTGCATGCTCCCAGACCTCACCCTGTGTGTCTCTTCATCTGACGGTTCATCTGAGTCCTTTGTCATAGCCTTTAATGAACTGGTAAGTGTGTTTCCCTGAGTTCTGTGAGCCACTTTAGCAAATTAGTCGAACTCAAGGAGGGGTCATTAGAACCTCTGATCTACAGCTGTTGCTCAGAAGCCAGGCGATAACATGAGTTTCTGATTGGCATTTGAATGGGGTCGGGGAGGCAGGCCTGTGAGACTGAGCCCTTGACCTGCGGGGTCTGACACCATCTCTGGGTAGACAGTGTCAGAACCGAGTTCAGTTGTAGGACAGCCAGCTGGGTCGCAGAGAATTGCTTGTTGTGGGGAAACACCATGCATTTGGGGACCAGAAGTGTGCCAAGTGTCACATGTGGCTAGCGATGGAGACTCACGGGAAGAGAGA
The DNA here is from genome assembly GCF_937001465.1 of Orcinus orca. NCBI lineage: Eukaryota > Metazoa > Chordata > Mammalia > Artiodactyla > Delphinidae > Orcinus > Orcinus orca. The sequence continues at coordinate 7,903,406 of NC_064568.1, forward strand.
TGCATTAGGGAGCGTTCCCTACACAGAAGAACTGAGTTTATCTGATTCAGTCTCGTAACCTGGGAACTGGATCTAAATGTTTGATTAGGTTCAGTTTCACCATTTCAGGCAGGAATGCTTCCTGGAGGGTGAGTACTCCACATCATGTCACATCAGGGGCTGTGTGCTGTTTGGTGCCCCCTTTCAGGATTGATGAGATGGGTTAGTGGGTTCAGGTGGGTTCACCCTCAGCCTCCCACCATGGCCTGATCATTTGGAACCTAAGTATCCTGTCCCTCAAGAACCTCCTACCCAATGGTCTTACAATGACTTTCTAATTTCATTTCTTCTATATTTATCAGCTAAAATTCTCGTCAACAGGGGCTAGTATTTCCCTAAAATACAGTTCATTCTGGAGAAGAATAAATGCTTAATTCTTCCTCCTTATCTATCAACCTTCAGAGTAAGAAGCCAATACAATCTCAACCTCCAATGGTAGCAAATGAGGGCTTTCTTTTCTTCTGCTGAGACTCATTATAAATTCCTGGATTTTCAAATATTCATTGCATTCCAATCCGTTGCAATCCATATTCTTTCCGTGGCTTAAGTCTGCAGGGTTAGCTTCAGGATGGCTCCATTAGTTTTGGGCAACTCCCTCATTTGGGCACAGTATGATTTTCCAGGCTCCTCTTCCACCTACTCTGCCCCAGACCTAAAATCAGCCATGTCTCCAAGGAGCCCTGATTTCTCTTCATGGGGACAGTATTTAGGGACCCCAATCTGTGCACTAGTAAGTGGTGGGGCTGAGATTTGAACTCAGGCAGTCTGACTTCAGAGCTGGTGCTGTTAACCTCTCTGACCTCTGGTTAACAACAGGTATTAGTAATAATTATAACTATTACTCCTACTGATATAACTGGCCACTCACTACGTGTCATCTTAGATATCTTGGTAGGTGCTTCCCAAGATTTAAAAAACAAAGTTATTCTAACAACCCTCTGAGATAGGCATTGTTACTCTTATCCTAGAAAAGAGGAAACTGAGGCTCTGAAAGGTCAGTGATTCATCCAAGGTCACCGGGTCAGCGGAAGAGCATAGATGCAAACTGAAGTCTGTGTGACTCTAAATCTTGTTCCCCTAGTCACCAAAGAGACTTCTGTCCTGCGTGATTCCCACCCTGCCTCCTTTCAGTGGTCCCCCGCTTTTCTCCCTTAGCCCCAGGCACTCCCTGTATCCCAGGGCCCCAGAGCCCCCGGGCCAGGTGATCCACCCAGGGAGCATTTGTTGGGCGCCCCCTGCACTCACAGCTGGGGCTGGGGCACAGCTGGTCTAGTCGGGGAGATGAAGTAGTTGCCATGTGGTGTATTTGTGCTATAACATGAGAGGGGCAACCTGCTTTAGCACCCCCAGAGGGCACTCAACGCTCCCAAGGGGGCTCTGGGAATTTAAACAGTCTTTAAGAATCAAAGAATTGGAGCTTGAATTGGGGGGGGGGGGCGTGTTTCCAGACATCATGACAGATGGTGGAGATTTTCTGGCGCAGGACTCAGCTACACAGCCCTGAATTAGTTCCAGGTAGAGGGCTGCCTCCTTATAGGAGGAATGGCTTGGAGACTGTGGGGACAGGAATTGTTGCATAGAAGAATCGTCTTGCTCTGGCACCTGTAAAATCCAGCACCAGATTGGAAGCAGAGTCCAGATAAGTATCGGGATCAAAGAGAGCAGGAGATGGCTCTGGAAAGAGGAGGGACCAGTAGGACTGGGGCTGTACCTGGGGTCTCCCAAACCAGGCTCCAGGCAGGCAAACGACTCCCGGGGAGGGTCACTTTGGTTTTTGCTCACTATAGCAGTTGGCCATTGCTGTCTAACAAACACACCCCCAAACTTAGTGGCTTAAGACAATAGACATTTTTTATTTACCACGATCCTGTGGATATATTGAGCAGTTTTATGGGCAGAGCTGGCTGGGCTGCTCTTTGCGGTAGGCAGGTGGCTTGCCTGGGGTTGGATGGTCTGGGATGGCCTCACCCACATGTCTGGCAGGTGACTCCATGATGACTTGGCCACTGTCCCTCAACATGCAGGAGGATTCTTAGGGTTTGTTCACATGCCGGCCCTGGGGCTGGGTCTCCAGGGTGGGAGTGGCTGGTGAGAACAAGGCAGGGTCTACATCTAGGAGGAGTTAGAGGGTGGCCTGGTCATAGGGATAGAGTCCCCAGTAAGCACAGAGCCCAAAGCACCTTCACCTCCTCCAACTGCTGCCACCTGGTCCAGCCCCGTCACAGCCCCTGACGGGTACATCTACGCTTTTCCCACTAAAATCCTTTCATCACCCAGCAGCTAGAAATGAAATGTAGATGAAAGTGTGAATGATTCTAAATCTTTTAAAAATGTAAATCTTTTGAAAATGTAAATCAGATCATGTCCCTTCCCTGCCTAAAACCCTCCAAGAGCTCCCCGTGGGCGTTATAGAAACATAATAACCCTGGCATCTGACACTCACACGACACTTGCTTGTTAGGTGCCAGGTGCTGCTCTAGGCACTTAAATTACAATAACTTATTTAATTCTCACAACATCCCTATAAAGCAAATACTACTATTGTCACCCCATTTTACAGATGAGAAAACTGAGGCAGAGAGAGGTTAAATAATTTGTCCAAGTTAACATGGATTAAAACCCAAACTCTTTTCTCAAGGCCTGGAACTCTCCACAGCCCCGGTCTTTACATGGCTGCCTCTAGCTTATCAGTTGTATCCTAGCACAGATGTCATCTTCTCAGAGAGAGCTTCCCAGATCAGCCAGTTTATAGCGTCTCCCCACTCTCTACCACACCATCCTCTCTTGTTTTCACATCACTTCCCATTTTATTAAATGCGCTTATCTACTCCTTTTCTTACATTCTCCCTTGTTTCTGTCCTGGCCCCATCCTCTGCCAAGGTGTCAGCTCCTGAGAGCAGGGACCACGACTCTTGTTCACCTCTGAATTCCAGCACCTGGAAGAGGTGGGTACCGGCTCAATAAACATTTGTTAGAATTGAGGGAGGAAAAGAGGGAGGGAGAGAGGGAAGAAAGAAGGGATAAAGCCTCCTTCAATATTCCCCTCCCATGCCTAGAATGAGGCTGGGTCCTGGAGGAAGAATGGAGGACAAAGAGGAGTGTGATTACGAGAAACCCCGGCAAGGAACTCGGGGGCCTGGGACCCCTCAAGGTACAGCCAGACCAGGCCCCACACTCAGCTGGGAGAATGTTCTCCTGATTAGGGTTGTCAGATTTGGCAAATAAAATACAAGATGCTCAGTTAAATTTGAATTTCAGATACACAGTGAATAAATCTTTAGTTTAAGTATGTCATGTGCAATATTTAGGATATACGTATATTAAAAAACTGTCTGCTCTTGATCTGAAATTCAAATTTGCTGGACATCCCGTATTTTATCTGGCCACCCTATCCCGGATCCTCTCTTTGCGCTAGTGCAACAAGAGATTCTACTGAGCACTGGCTTTTTCTGTACAGAACGTTTTGTTTTTACTCCCGAATAAGGAAGTGCAATCTCTTTATTGATCTAACAGAAGGAGAATGTCTGTGGAACCAGCAGCTTGTTAGAGGAGATTGGCTCCTGCGGGTGGATAAATACTGTGGGGAGGGCAAGGCAGATGCTTTGTCCTGAGCTCAAAGTGGCTTTCAGAACCTGCTTGTGCCCTTGTGTGGACTTTCCTTCCCCGGCCCAGAGGTGGGCTTGAGTGGGTGCTACTGAAGAGGGCAGGAAGGGAACTGCTTGGCCCGGGAGGAGATTTATGGGTATGTGGGCTTATTCCAGAGATTCGCTCATTCATTCCGTCCCACCAAGCAGCTGGTGGCAGGAAGTCAGAGATGAATGGTCCTGGGTGCTGCCCTGGAGGCTCTCCAGAGACGGGGAGATGGGTTTGGACCCCAAGGCCAACGAGTGATGCCTGCTTCCAAACCTGTCTTCATAGTTGAATAGGAAGCGTGCATTTCTTTCCCTGTCTTGTCTCTCTCTCCCCTTCCTTCCCCATTCCTTTTCTCTTTTCTCATCTCCTCTCTATCCTTTTCTCACCTCCCCAGAGCTTTGCCACCTTAAACCTTGTAGCCAACTAGTACCATAAAAGAACAATTACTGGTGCACTCAGGCTTGGGATCTGGTCTTGGTCTCATTTCCTTTGTCTTCCCAAGCCTACCCCATCTCCTTGCATCCAGGACTAGGCAATGCATCCAGCACAGCCTGGATCCAATACATCCAGCGTAGCCTGGAGTTCATTTACATGCCCCTTTCTAATTGGCTGATACAAACCCACTGCCTCCCCTAACCTGCCACTCCCCACCTTCCTGTTGGAGCCCCACTAGGTCTAGCATCCTGGGATCCTTAGACCTCTGCCCTGCGGCCTTGTCTACTCAGTTATTTCTCCATAAAATGTCAGTGGGTGATCCCTTCTGGTTTGGGGTTAAAAGATCTAGATTCAACGTCGGACTTTGCCACTGACAAGCTGTGTGATCTTGAATGAGTCCTTTTGCCTCTCTGAGACTCAGTTCCTACATCTATAAAATGGGAATAATTCTCATGATGGGGTCCTTATAAGAATATTCTGTAGTGCTTAATATGGACGAAAGCCAGACTGCCCAAGTCAAATCCTTCCTCTTCCACTTACTAGCAGAACGCACTATGCCAGTTATCTATTTATTTCTCTTTCCTCATTTGGTTGGAGTGAGTCTGAAATAAGTCAACATACGTAAAAACATCTAGAACAGTGCTTTGCATACAAAGTGCCTAATAAGTGTCAGCTATTGTTGTGATGGATATTAAAGTCCTTTGTCCAAATGCTGTTAATATCATTATTGCCCAATGAGTCTTTGGGCACAGGCTGGGAAAAATCAATTTAATATATCTCTGACTCAGGGGCCAGAGTTCCTTAGGAAGAGAGCCCAGAGGAGTGAAGCCTTAACCTCTCTGAGCCTCCTTGTCTTCATCTGTAAAATGGCAATAGCAGCCTCACTTCTGCCTACTTCACAGGGACGCTCTGACTGGCCAATGGTAAGCACTTAAAAAAAAAATTATGAAGGAATGAATACATGGACCACAGCGGGAAGCAGTGGCAAGCTGCAGGGGTCTTCCCTGAGTAACTGACTTGCTGTATGCTGACTTGCTGCCCACGAGACATGATGTGAAGGAGGCCCACATCAGGCAGCCTATCGATGAGTGCTGAGTTGAGCAGACAGACTGAGTGGTGCGATGGTCAACGCTACACATCTGGGTAACGGGCACTCGTACTCACTTGGTGAGAGTATAAATGTATCGGTACAGCCCTTTTGGAAAATCACATAGTGCTAGCTATCACAGTGTTTAAAGAACACACAAATTCACCTAGCAGTTCCATTTACAGGAAATCATCCCCCAAATATTCTGGCTCAAGTGTGCCAAGATTTATATAGATAGTGTGTTCATTGCAACTGTTTGCAATAATGAAAAACTGGAAACAACCTAAATAGTCCTCAGTATGGGTGTACATAAGTAAATTGTGGTATATCTGTATTATGGACTATGTAGCTATTAAAAGGAACGAAGTAAATCTATATGTATTAACATGGAGAGGTCTCAGGATATATGTAAATAAACCCACAGAAAACCTCAAGTTGACAGAGGTATGCATTTAATGTATCAACATTTGTGGGCAAAAAAACCTGTATCTATGTATCTGCACAGGAAATATCTGGAAGACTACACGCCAAAGTTAAGATGATTATATTAAATTAACCATCCTATTTGATAAAAGAGCTCCTATTTTAAGGCCAGAGGCCCTATGTGTAGTCTGGTCAAAGAAATTGCGTGACTCAGAGAAACTCTATTCACTTTTTTGAGCCAAAGCTTTCTCTTGCGTAAACGAATAATGATATTTACCTGTCAGTATTGTGATGGGGTGAGATGAAATAATGGATGTGAAAACCCCGGCTCTGAGCAGAGACAGCTCATTATAGCAATCAGGGAGGGCGACCGGAAGGAAGAGGCAGGAGCCCAGACCTTGAAAGGTTTGGCAAGGCCTGGATTTGGTTTGATTTTAGGCTGTCTCTTCCTAACATTCAACAGGTATTCACTTATTAATGGTACAGTGCAAAACCCGCAAGAGGGTATTTTAACCACACATCTGCGCAAGGAGGCATAGCGGAAGCCTGGCGCGTGCGCAAAGAGAGTCACTTCGGTTGCGCTTCGGCCACGTCCTACAACTCCCAGCATGCTCCGCACCCGCGTCGGGCGCGTCGCCGACTGCTGACGTAGCTCTGTAGCGCGGGGAATTTCGAGTGGCAGTGGAGCGCTGGAGACCAGTGGGTCGCGGACCCTCCACCTTCTTTAGGGGAGGCCATGGACTCCCTAGTAGAGCCCCGGTGGCCTCCGGGCCTGGCAGTCATGAAGGTGAGTGCTTCGGGGAGGTCGGGGGCGTACGACGTCCGCGGGAGGCCAGCCCCGCCTTGAGGAGGAGAAAGGACGAGGCGCCAGCGCCGAATTGGGCCAGGATACCCGGCTCTGCGTTGCCATTTGCCACAGCGTGGATCTGGGCCTCAGTTTCTTCCTCTCCTGGGAAGTACCGGGGACAGGCCTTGGTCCCTTATGGTGAGCCTAGGTTGGCTGTCGTATGGGACGGGGTATTCTGCCGTTCAGTCACAACAATCACAATGATGTGGAAAGAAACACTTACTCTAAACGGTGGAAACGACAGTGATACCTAATCCTTTCTTAGAGCTTACTGCGTGCCAAGCATTATGTAAACTCTCCCAGTACTTTAGTGAAGAATCTCCCACAGTGACACCGGACACGGTTTGGAGTGGAGCTTGCATCAGAAAACATTTATTTAATCACCTAGCAAAGCGGGCAGTCTCCTTTACATTCTCATTCATTTCTTCTAATTACCCTCAAGAAGCCTAGTGCTACTTTGCCCTAATTCCTCCCTAACGTGTCCTAACTCTTGATAGTTGTGCATCCTCTCTTTTAAACAAAGAAATCAGGACTCACGTTTAGCACTAGCCTTTCTTTTTTTTTTTCGGCACGCGGGCCTCTCACTGTTGTGGCCTCTCCCGTTGCGGAGCACAGGCTCCGGACGCGCAGGCTCAGCGGCCATGGCTCACGGGCCCAGCCGCTCCGCGGCACGTGGGATCTTCCCGGACCGGGGCACGAACCCGTGTCCCCTGCATCGGCAGGCGGACTCTCAACCACTGCACCACCAGGGAAGCCCTAGCCTTTCATTTTATTGAAGTCTTTCACTCAAATAACATTGATTTTTGTGGCTACTTTGTTTTTGGCAATGCATTCCTGTTTCCATGGACGGTAGTGGTGAGTCCTGGATTCCTACTATGTTTGGTCAAGAGCAAACACACCATTCTGTACTAGCTAGAATCAGTTGCTTGGTTTTTCTCCTTGTTCTGTGATTATTTCCATTTGTGACTGAGCAAAATCATGTTCTTCTGTTGCTCAGTTTTGTAAACTACGGATTATGGTATCTGCCCCACTGACTCATAAGGTGACTTTGAGAATTAAGTGAAGGGACTTGGGGGAGGTTAAAGTAAGTATAAGGCCTTGTTCTACCTGCCATCATCAGTGTCATCTACAGGGCTTGGTGACTGAAGATCTCCTCATGTTGAAGAGCTGACATTGTGGAAGGATCTGGGAAAGCCGTGGTTTTGCAGTTGTGGTGGCTTTGGCTCCAGTGTGCGGTGGAGAAGAGCATAGATTTGAGTTCCAATGGTTCTGGCTTAAATTTAGTCTCTGCCTTCTATTTAACAGTGTGACCTTGATTCAGTTACTTAATCTCTCTGAGCCTGGGTTGCCTCAACTATAAACTGGAGACAGAAATAGTTTATAAGGTTGGTTAAATGAGTTGATGTGTGTGGATAGGGATCCTGTCTGGCTTATTCACTGTGCCTAACACAATGCCTGGCACATGGTGGGTGTTCAAAAATTATTTGCTAATTGATTGAAGGTATCTAGAAGGTAGTAAGCATTAAATCAATATATCTTTATTATTGTTATTAATGCTTAACATGTGTTAAGTATTTCTCCCCCTGCTTTTTAGTGGTTGTCATGAAGATTATGAATTGGATAAGGGAAGTGAAAGCTTCCCCCTTCCACTTTCTCTAAGTTGAGGAAATCCCAGGGCATCCACTGGACTGAACATCTGTGCAAGAATGTTATAGCTCATCGGATGCGGTATCACTTCCACAGATCCTGCTCAGCACATCTGTCAGAACCACTCCTCCAGGAGAGGACGGTGATAAAGAAAGCAAATAGACCAGGTGTCAGGGCTTTGGCTTCTGGTCCTGCCTCTGCTCTTGATTGATTTTCAACACAATCCTCTAGCTTTTTGTGTCAGTGGTAGCTTACCATCCAAAGTAATGGAAGATTTGGGCATTTGAATGTTTATTTCCCTGGTTTTACTGTAACAAACATTTGTTTTTGACAGATTATAAATGTAGAATGTGTATATAGTAGAAAAAAATTAAAATTTACAGTAAGATAAAGGAGGAAATGAAAGTTACCTGGCATCCTACCATCTAGAGAGAACCACTGTTTAACATTTCCTCTTATTGTTCTTCAGTTTTTCTCATGTGTGATCATGCACACACATACCCACGATGTGTATATGCATTTAAAATTTGGGATCACCTTGGAGTCAACCTCTCGGATTTGATCCAACACCTTATAAGCTCTATAGGCTTCACCTAAAAAATTGGCATATAGATGCTATAGACCTCCTAAGATTGTTAAGGAGATTAAACTACATAGTTCTGTTGTTATGTATTATTGTTGTAGGTTTGTTCTCTGATTTTTTTTTGTTTGCATTAAAACATGAACATTTTTCCATGCATTAATTATTCTTTGAAAGCATGTTTCCTTTAATGGCAACAATATTTCATATGTGAACTATTAGAGACATTAGTCTTTTTGTTTGTTTGCATTTTTAAAATTTAGGTCATACACTCATGGTTCAAAAAGTACGCGAAATAAAAAGTAAAAGTCTTCCTCCAAACTTGTCCCTCATCTGTCCAGTTTCCTGACCCCTTTGACCATTATTTGTTACGTTCTTGTGTTCAGATTTGCATTCAGATTTATATTCTTATTCCCTCCTCCCTTTTTAACAAAAGGTCACAGACAGTGTGTACTGCCTGTACCTTACTTCCTTTTTTCACTTTTCTTGGCAATCTTTCCGTACCAGTACATAAGAGAGCACGCTCTCTCTCTCTCTCTCTCTCTCTCTCTCTTTCCTCTTAAATATCTGCTCAGTATTCTTTTGAATGAAATAACATTTTAGGGCTTCCCTGGTGGCGCAGTGGTTAAGAGTCTGCCTGCCAATGCAGGGGACATGGGTTCGAGCCCTGGTCGGGGAAGATCCCACATGCTGCGGAGCAACTAGGCCCGTGCGCCATAACTACTGAGCTTGCGCTCTAGAGCCCGCACGCCACAGCTACTGAAGACCGCGTGCCACAACTACTGAAGCCTGCGCGCCTAGAGCCTGTGCTCCGCAACAGGAGAGGCCACCGCAATGAGAAGCCCGTGCACTGCGACGAAGAGTAGCCCCCGCTCGCCACAACTAGAGAAAGCCTGCGTGCAGCAATGAAGACCCAACGCAGCCAAAAATAATAAATAAATAAATTTATAAAAAGAAAAGAAATAACATTTTAAATGATTTAGAAGATTTTAGGTTGCGAGAGAGATCCTTTCCTGTTTGGGTTTCATTCCAGGTGGACGCACATCTATCTGACTTTGCAGATTGCCTGCCTCTTCCCCTCCTTCTGCTGTCACTGGCGCCAGCTCTTTCCAGGGCTTCCTCATCTGGCTCCACCCTGTAGTACTGTACAGTACCGAGCAGAAAGCACTGGATTGACGGCCGGTAGACAGGAAGTTTTGTCCTGGCTTGACTCATGTGCTGTGAGCCTGCTCTGGATACAAGTTTACTCATTTGTGAAGTAAGGGTTTTAACTAGATAATTTCTAGTGTTTCTCTTTAATATTCTCTGATCTGGTTCTTACCCTGTGTGGTGAATGGCTGCTGGTACCTTTCACCCCCGCAGTGACAGTGGGCCAGGGAATGGGGTCTGAAGAGGAGGAGGCTTGGAGGAGGAACTGGAAATACATGGCAAGTAGAAGAGAAATAGAGTAGCCCTTTTGTGACGGGCTGGCAACATGGAGTGGGATTCTGTACAGTGTCAGCTTTATCTTTCTGAAGTGTTCTCTATAACCTAAGATTTGAATAAGTCATATGGGGGAGGTTTTCTCTCCCCTGCAGTTTATGTGGACTTAGCTTTTGAGTTTGAATATTTGACAAAGAAGTATTATTAAATTATTTTTTTAGGGGATGGAGAAGGAGTTCTGTGGCAGATGTTCCAGTCTTGGTGGCTTTCTGATAGGTGTGTATGTATTTATGCATTTCAGACAATAGATGATTTGCTGCGCTGTGGAATTTGCTTTGAATATTTCAACATTGCAATGATGATTCCTCAGTGTTCACATAACTGTAAGTATGTATTGTTTCTCTGAGTTACAAAAATGTGGTTTTTTATGTAATGTAGTATTATTTTAACACCAAAGATAAGTACACATTTATTATTTATTTCTCACCTTTAGCTCCTCTATCTTGAAGTTTTAGCATGGTCTTTTCCATGACCTCCCTCTTAAATATTGAATATTTTTTACAAGGTTCCTATATTTTCTACCACCTCCCTCTTGGATACTTTTATGCCTTTTGTAACATTCACAGGAATAAAGATTTTGATCACTATATATTGTTATTTGCCCGGCACTTTTAGATGTTAAATTTCAGATTTTTCATTTTTAGCAGGATAGGAGATAGGTGGTTCAACCAAGTAGTCCTTGGCATAGAATTTTAAAGTTAAAAAATTCCACTGGGAGAATTCTACAACTGAAGAGTATTGCAGACAGTTTTATCACTTAACTTGCTGTGTGATGGTGGGAAGACTCATATATTGAAATGTGCTTGTACTTCTCTTCGTGAGTCTAGTATGTACATATTTTTTATACTGTGGTTTGACGTATTTAGTGCATGGGGTGCACTTGTCATTGTTCTGGATTTAGCCATCAGTTTATGGATTATGTAGGCTTATGATCGTTCTTATTCTCTATTTTCGAGTTGATTTGCCTTGGAAAGTTAAAAAAAATGTTAGGCTTAAAAAATGGTTTTAGTGGATAGTAGTAGCTTTGGTGAAAAAAGTTTCCATAGGGAAGACATAATAAGAGGATGGTGGTGGTAGCAACATGGGCATTAGAGATAAACTTAGGCTTGACTCTTAGCTCTCCACTTATTAGGTGGGTGAGATTGCAAACGCTCAACATTTCTTCAGATGTGAAACCCTGGTGAGTAGTTTCTGCCTTAGGAGATGGTTGTGAGAATTAAATGTACAGAGTCCAGTGTCTGGCACGTTTTAGGGCCTTAATAAATCTTAGTTTCCTTCTAGGCTAGATTCATATTAGGAACCAAGATAAGTTTTGGGGATTGTTTCTAAATATGTGTTAAAATCACCTTTATTTAGGTATGATTTATATGTAGTAAAAGGCATCCATTTTAAGTGCGCAGTAAAATGTACAAGTGTCAACGAGTTTCAACAAATGTTTATACCAGGTAATGACTACAATTAAGATATTAAACATTTCTATCACTTGACAGAGTTCTCCCCATTATCAGTCAGTATGGCCCCAGGGAATTATATGTGGGTCTGTTTCTGGATCCTCTTCTATTTCATTGATTTTTATGTCTATCCTTGTGCCAGTACTACACTGTCTTAATTACGGTAGCCTTCTAGTAAGTCTTCAAGTCAAGTATTGTAACTACTCCAACGTTGTTTTTCTTTATCAAGATTGTCTTGGTTCTTTTAGGATCTTTGCATTTTATATGCATTTCAATGTAAATTTTAGAATCAGGTTGTCAGTTTCTACCAAGAAAAGCCTGCTGGGATGTTCCTTGGGATTGCACTAAATCTAGAGATCCATCTGAGGATATATGACTTTTTTTTTTTTGAGATTTATTTATTTTTTATTTATTTTTGGCTGCGTCGGGTTTTAGTTGCAGCACGTGGCATCTTTGTTGAGGCATGCGGGATCTTTCGTTGCAGCATGTGGGCTTCTCTGTAGTTGTGGTGTGCGGGTTTTCTCTCTCTAGTTGTGGCGCACAGGCTTCAGGGCGCATGGGCTCTGTAGTTGTGGGGTGCAGGTTCCAGGACGCATGGGCTCTGTAGTGTGTGGCCCTCAGGCTCTAGTTGAGGCGCGCAAACTCAGTGGTTGTGGCACTCGGGCTTAGTTACCCTGCGGCATGTGGGATCTTCGTTCCCTGACCAGGGATTGAACTTGCTTCCCCTGCATTGTAAGGCAGATTCTTTACCACTGTACCACCAGCGAAGTCCCTATGACATCTTAACAGTGTTGTCTTCAATGTAAAAATGTTGTCCTAAATTAGAAATAAATCCCAGAAAATAGTCAGGATTATCTTAAAGCAAAAGGACAGCTTTATTGCTTGCAAGGTTTGCAAACAGGGGATATGCAGCCTTTGGCTGTAACCTAAAGTACCTTTGGGTGTAGGGGGTAAAGAGAGAGGGATTTTTAAAAACAAACTGTAGAAGTCACAGTTGGGAGACTTGCAAAGAGGATTGGCTGGCCCCTGCAGCCTGACCACAAGTCCTTGAAGCTTGACTATAGTTTTTGATGATTGGCTTGGTCATCAGAGCTTCTAGTTGGGGACGTTTCCAGGTAGGACCTTTAGCAGAATCAGAAGTCATAGTTTTCTGTTCTTGGTTTTAATGAGAACATAGAGTACGTGACTGAATCCGGTCTGTCATGACTGCCTGGCTCCGTTTTATTTTGAGTCCCTGTTAGCCACACTGGGCCCATTTTCTAAGTTCCTTACACAGGGATTCCTCTTATTTTTACTTTTCCTTAGGGGATTTTATTTTTATATGAACATGGTGTGTTCCTCCATTCTTTAGCTCTTCTTTATTTCTCTCCACAGTGCTGTTAGTTTTCAGTGCACAGCCCTTGCACTTAGAAATAACAGTTTTTTTAATTGACTTTTTATCCTGTGATCTTGCTAAATTCACTTTTTAATTCCAGCATCTTTTTTGTTGATTCCTTAGGAATTTTTATATACACAATCATGTCATCTGTGAATAAAAACAGTTTTACTTCTTCCTTCCTTAATCTGCATGCCTCATATTTCTAGTTGTTAGACAGGCTAAGTACCTCTAGTAGAATGTTAAAAAGAAGTGGTGTAGGTGAATATCCTTTCTTTATTCCCAGTTTTATGGGGAAAGCTTTCAGTCTTTCAGGCATAATGTTAGTTGTAAGTTTTATCGTATTCTTAATACATTTTCATAAATTTATCAGGTTGAGGCAATTCGTCTATGCTCTGAATTAGCTGAGAGTTTTTTTTTTAATCATAAATGGTTACTGAATTTTGTCAAGTTTGTTTTTTTTGCATGTATAGAGATGCTCATATGTTTTAATTCCTTTATTTTAGAATATGATTAATTACACTGATTTGTTTTTAAATGTTACAACAACCTTGAATTCCTTTCAATAAATTTGTCCATTTAATCTAAGCTGTTGAGTTTATCAGCATAGAGCTTGAAAATTGCTACTCCCTAGGGACTTCCCTGGCAGTCCAGTGGTTAAGACTCTTCCCTTACACCGCAGGGGGTGCGGGTTTGATCTCTGGTCAGGAAAAGAAGTTCCCACATGTCGTGCTGCAATGGCCCAGAAAAAAACAAAACAAAACAAAACAACCTACTCCCTACTGTCCTTCTCTTGTCTGGAGGATATGTAGTGATATTCCCTTTTATCCATATGCTAGAAAGGTGTGTTTTCTTTTTTTTTCCTTGATTAATCTAGCAAAAGGTTTATCAATTTTATTGCTGTTTTCAAAGAACCAACTTTTGGTTCATTGTTTTCTGTATTTTATCTTTTTTCTATTTTATTGATTTATACTTTCAAAATCTTTATTATTTCCTTTCTTTTACTTATATGAGTTTAATTTGCTCTTATATTTCTAACTTTCTAAGGTAGAAGATGAGATCGATATTAGACCTTCTTTTCTAATATAAACGTTTAAAGCTATAAATTTTCCTTTAAGCCCTGCTTTAGCTACATCCCACAAATTTTGATATGTGAGTTTTCATTTTTGTTTAGTTTAAAGTGTATGCTAATGTCCTTTTTGATTTATTTTTTGACCCATGAGTTATTTAGAAGTCTTTAGTTTAATTTCTAAAAATTTGGGAGTTTTCCTGCTATCTTCCTGTTATTAATGTCTAATTTAATTATGTTCTTTTCAAAACTCAAACAATTATGTCCGATTTCAGTTTTTAAATCAAACTGAGACTTGTTTTATGGCCCACAATATGGTCATTCTTGGTTAATGTTTCACGTATACTTTAAAAGAATGTCTATTCTAGTTGGGCGGAGTGTTCTATGAATGTTAATTAGATCAACTTGGTTGATACTGCTTTTTAAATCTTCTGTATCTCTGCTGGTTCTCTGTGTATTATTTTATCAGTACTGAGAGAGGAGTGTCGAAATCTCCAAATATAATTGTGGATTTGTCTGATTTTTCTTTTTACTTCTGTAAGTTTGTGCTTTATATATTTTTGAAGCATTTTTATTAGGCACATACACATTTATGATTATTTTGTCTTCCTGATGAATTGGCTGTTTTGTGATTGTGAAATGGCCCTCTTTATCCCTGGTAATGTTCTTTGTTCTAAAGTCTTCTTTTTTCTGATATTAATATAGTCACTCCCACTTCTTTAAGATTAGTGTTTTCATGGTTTGTCTTTTTCCATCCTTTTACTTCTCATCTACCTGTGTCTTGATATTTATATTGGACTTTTTTAGACAGTATATATTTTGGGTCTTCCCATTCAATCTAGTCTGAAAATATCTATTTTTACTTGGAATATTTAGACATACACTGTATAATATAGTAGCTGCTAGCCTCATACGGCTATTTATATTTCAGTTAAAATTAATTAAACTTAAATAAAATTAAAACTTTAGATTCCCAGTTCCACTAGCCTCATTTCAAGTGTTGAATAGCACATGTGGCTAGTGGCTGCTATCTTGGATAGTGCAGATATAGAACATTTCCATCATTGCAGAAAGTTAATTATTGGTAAGGCTGGATCTAGATATACTACCTTGCTTTCTGTTTTTTATTTACTCATCTATTTTTTCTTCTCTTCCAGCCTTTTAAAAAAAAATTGAACATTTAAAAAATATTAAATCTTTTCCACAGTTGACTTATTAGTGCTACTTCTTTGTTTTATTATTTTAGCGGCTGTTTAAAATAGGCATCTTTAAGTTATTACAGTCTCCCTTTGAACGATATTATACCACTTGACTAGTGTAAAACTGTTACAGCTGTGCACTTCTTCCTTTTTTAAATTGAAATATAGTTGATTTACAATATTATATTAGTTTCAGGTGTACAACATAGTGATTCAATATTTTTATAGATTGTACTACATTTAAAGTTATTATCAAATATTGGCTACCTTCTCTGTGCTGTACAACAGCGGTCCCCAACCTTTTTGGCACCAGGGACTGGTTTTGTGGAAGACAATTTTTCCATGGACGCGGGGGGTGGGGGATGGTTCAGGTGGTAATGTGAGCGATGGGGAGTGATGGGGAGCAGCAGATGAAGCTTTGCTCGCTCGCCTGCCGCTCACCTCCTGCTCTGCAGTCTGGTTCCCCTGCTTTGGCACCCCTGCTGTACAATATATCCTTGTAGCTTACTTATTTTATAAATACATAGTAGTTTGTACTTCTCAATCCTTCACCCCTATCTTGCCCCTCCCCCATTTCCTTTCCTCTCCCCCATTTCCTTTCCCCACTAGTTCTCTCTATCTGTGAGTCTGTTTCTATTTTGTTATATTTATTTGTTTCATTTTTTAGGTTCCACATGTGAGAGATAGCATATAGTATTTGTCTTTCTCTGACTTATTTCACTAAGCATAATAACCTCCAGGTACATCCATGTTGTTGCAAATGGCAAAATTTCATTCTTTATTGTGGCTGAGTAATATTCCATTGTATATGTACCACCTGTTCTTTATCCATTCATCGTCTTTAAGTGATAGACACTAAGTTGCTTCCATATCTTGACTGTTGTTAAATAACGCTCCTATGAACATTGGGATGCATGTATCTTTTCAAATTAGTGTTTTTGGTTTTTTTGAGGTATATACCCAAGAGTGGAATTGCTGGATCATATGGTAGTTCTGTTTTTAGTTTTTTGAGGAACCTCCACTGTCTTCCATAGCGGTTTCACCAACTTACATTCCCCAGCAGTGTACTAGGGTTCCCTTTTCTCAACATCTTCACCAGCATTTGAAATTTGTGGTCTTTGTGATTCGTCATACTGACAGGTGTGAGATGATCTCTCATTGTGGTTTTGATTTGCATTTCTCTGATGGTGAGTGATGTTGAGCATCTTTTCACATGGCTGTTGGCCAGCTATATGTCTTCTTTGGAAAAATGTCTATTCAGGTCCTCTGCCCATTTTTTAATTGGGTTTTTTTTTTTTTTGACACTGAGTTGTATGAGCTGTTTATATATTTTGAATATTAACTCCTATTTGGTCATATCATTTGCAAATATTTCTCCCATTCAGTAGGTTGTCTTTTTGTTTTGTTGATGGTTTCTTTTGCTGTGCAAAAGCTTTTACGTTTAATTAGGTTTCATTTGTTTATTTTTGCTTTTATTTCCTTTTTCACAGAAGACAGATCCAAAAAACTATTGCTACGATTTATGTCAAAGAGTGTTCTGCCTGTGTTTTCTTTCAGGAGGTTTATGGTTTCAGTCTTACATTTAGATCTTTTGATTTTCTTTTTGTATATCGTGTGAAAATGTTCTAATTTCATTCTTCCTTTTTCACTAACTGCCTTTATTCTTTTTTTATTTTTTAATAGATCTTTATTGGAGTATAATTGCTTCACAATACTGTGTTAGTTTCTGTTGCACAACAAAGTGAATCACGCATATGCATACACATGTCCCCATATCCCCTACCTCTTGAGCCTCCCTATCCCACCCTTCTAGGTCATCACAAAGTGCCGAGCCGATCTCCCTGTGCTATGCTGATGCTTCCCACCAGTCAACTGTTTTACATGTGGTAGTGTATATATGTTGATGCTACTATCACTTCGCCCTAGCTTCGCCCTCCCACCCCATGTCCTCAAGTACGTTTTCTATGTCTACCTCATTATTCCTGCCTTGCAACTAGGTTCATCAGTACCAATTTTTTTTCAGATTCCATATATTTATGTGTTAGCGTATGGTATTTGTTTTTCTCTTTTTTTTGTCTTTCCATGTCTTCATCCATTCTTTTTTTTTTTTAATTTAATTTTATTTATTTTTTTATACAGCAGGTTCTTATTGGTTGTTTTTCTTTCTGACTTACTTCACTCTGTATGACAGACTCTAGGTCCATCCACCTCACTACAAATAACTCAATTTTGTTTCCTTTTATGGCTGAGTAATATTCCATTGTATATATGTGCCACGTCTTCTTTATCCATTCATCTGTCGATGGACATTTAGGTTGGTTCCATGTCCTGGCTATTGTAAATAGTGCTGCAGTGAACATTGTGGTGCATGTCTCTTTTTGAATTATGTTTTTCTCAGGGTATATGCCCACTGATGGGATTGCTGGGTCATATGGTACTTCTATTTTTAGTTTTTTAAGGAACCTCCATACTGTTCTCCATAGTGGTTGTATCAATTTACATTCCCACCAGCAGTGCAGCAGGGTTCTCTTTTCATCACACCCTTTCCAGCATTTATTGTTTGTAAATTTTTGATGATGGCCATTCTCACCGGCATGAGATGATACCTCATTGTAGTTTTGACTTGCATTTCTCTAATAATTAGTGATGTTGGGCATCTTTTCATGTGCCTCTTGGCCATCTGTATGTCTTCCTTGGTGAAATGTCTGTTTACGTCTTCCACCCATTTTTTAACTGGATTGTTTGTTTTTTTGATATTGAGCTCCCTGAGCTGTTTGTATATTTTGGAGATTAATCTTTTTGTCTGTTTCATTTGCAAATATTTTCTCCCATTCTGAGGGTTGTCTTTTCGTCTTGTTTATGGTTTCCTTTGCTGTGCAAAAGCTTTTTAGTTTAATTAAGTCTTATTTGTTTATTTTTGTTTTTATTTCCGTTACTCTAGGAGGTGGGTCAAAAAAGATCTTGCTGTGGTTTATGTCAAAGAGTGTTTTTCCTATGTTGTCCTCTAAGAGTTATATAGTGTCTGGTCTTACATTTAAGTCTTTAATCCATTCGGAGTTTATTTTTGTGTATGGTGTTAGGGAGTGTTCTAATTTCGTTCTTTTACATGTAGCTGTCCGGTTTTCCCAGCACCACTTACTGAGGAGGCTGTCTTTTCTCCATTGTATGTTCTTGCCTCCTTTGTCGTAAATTAGGTGTCTGTATGTGCATGGGTATATCTTTGGGCATTCTATCCTATACCATTGATCTGTATTTCTGTTTTTGTGCTAGTACTATACTGTCTTGATTACTTGTAGCTTTGTGGTATAGTTTGAAGTGGGGGAGCCTGATTCCTCCAACTCTGTTTTTCTTTCTCAATATTGCTTTGGCTATTTGGGGTCTTTTGTGTTTCCATATGAATTGTAAAATTTTTTGTTGTAATTCTGTGAAGAAATGCCGTTGGTGGTTTGATAGGGATTGCATTGAACCTGTAGATTGCTTTGGGTAGTATGGTCATTTTCACAATATTGATTCTTCCAATCCAAGAACATGGTATATTTCTCCATCTGTTTATGTCATCTTTGATTTCTTTCATCAGTGTTTTATAGTTTTCTGAGTACAAGTCTTTCACCTCCTTATTCAGGTTTATTCCTTGTATTTTATTCTTTTTGTTGTAATGGTAAATGGGAGTGTTTCCTTAATTTCTCTTTCTGATTTTTAATTGTTGGTGTGTAGAAGTGCCAGAGATTTCTGTGCATTAATTTTGTGTCCTGCAGCCTTACCAAATTCATTGATTAGTTCTAATAGTTGTCTGGTGTCAGCTTTAGGATTTTCTATATATAGTATCATGTCATCTGCAAACAGTGACAGTTTTACTTCTTCTTTTCCTATTTTTATTCCTTTTATTTCTTCTTCTTCTCTGATTGCTGGGGCTAGGACTTCCAAAACTATGTTGAATAAGAGTGGTGGGAGTGGACATCCTTTTCTTGTTCCAGATCTTAGTGGAAATGCTTTCACTTTTTCACATTGAGTATGATGTTTGCTGTGGGTTTGTCATATATGGCCTTTATCATGTTGAGGTAGGTTCCCTCTATGCCCATTTTCTGGAGAGTTTTTATCATAAATGGGTGTTGAATTTTGTCAAAAGCTTTTTCTACATCTATTGAGATGATCATGTGGTTTTTATTCCTTAATTTGTTAATGTGGTGTATCACATGGATTGATTTGCGTATATTGAAGAATCCTTGCATCCCTGGGATAAATCCCACTTGATCATGGTGTATGATCCTTTTAATATGCTGTTGTATTCTTTTTGCTAGTATTTTGTTGAGGATTTTTGCATCTATGTTCATCAGTGATATTGGTCTATAATTTTCTTTTGTTGTGATATCTTTTTCTGGTTTTGGTATCGGGGTGATGGTGGCTTCATAGAATGAATTAGGGAGTGTTTCTTCCTCTGCAATTTTTTGGAAGAGTTTTAGAAGGATCGATGTTAGCTCTTTTCTGAATGTTTGATAGAATTCGCCTGTGAAGCCATCTGGTCCTGGACTTGTGTTTGTTGGAAGATTTTTAATTATGGTTTCAATTTCATTACTTATGATAGGTCTGTTTATATTTTCTAATTCTTCCTGGTTCAGTCTTGGAAAATTGTGCCTTTCCAATAATTTGTCCATTTCTTCGTGGTTGTTTGTTTTATTGGCATAGAGTTGTTTGTAGTAGTTTCTTATAATCCTTTGTATTTCTGCAGTGTCAGTTATCATTCTTCCTTTTTCATTTCTAATTTTATTGAATTGTGTCCTCTCCCTTTTTTTCTTGATGAGTCTGGCTAAGGGTTTATCAATTTTGTTTATCTTCTCAAAGAACCAGCTTTTAGTTTTATTGATCTTTGCTATTGTTTTCTTCATTTCTATTTCATTTATTTCTGCTCTGATCTTTATGATTTCTTTCCTTCTACTGACTTTGGGATATCTTTGTTCTTCTTTCTCTAGTTGTTTTAAGTGTAGGATTAGATTGTTTATTTGAGATTTTTCTTGTTTCTTGAAGTGAGATTGTATTGCTATAAACTTCCCTCTTAGAACTGCTTTTGCTGCGTCCCGTGGGTTTTGGGTCGTTGTGTTCTCATTGTCATTTGTTTCTGTGTATTTTTTTATTTCTTCTTTGATTTCTTCAGTGATCTCTTGGTTATCTGGTAGCTCACTGTTTAGCCTCCATGTATTTGTGTTTTTACAGCTTTTTTCCTGTAATTGATATCCAGTCTCATCACATTGTGGTCAGAAAAGGTACTTGATACAGTTTCAATTTTCTTAAATTTTCCGAGGCTTGATTTGTGACCCAGGATGTGATCTATTCTGGAGAATGTTCCATGTGCACTTGAGAAGAAAGTGTATTCTGCCACTTTCAGGTGTAATGTTCTATAAATATCAATTAGATCTATCTGGCCTGTTGTGTCATTTAAAGCTTGTATTTCCTTACTTATTTTCTGTTTGGATGATCTGTCCATTGTTGTAAGTGGGGTGTTAAAGTCCCCTACTATTATTGTGGTACTCTTGATTTCTCCTTTCATGGTTGTTAGCATTTGCCTTATGTGTTCAGGTGCTCCTATGTTG
This sequence comes from Orcinus orca, assembly GCF_937001465.1. NCBI lineage: Eukaryota > Metazoa > Chordata > Mammalia > Artiodactyla > Delphinidae > Orcinus > Orcinus orca. The sequence continues at coordinate 7,924,258 of NC_064568.1, forward strand.
GGTGCATAAACATGTATAATTGTTATATTTTCTTTTTGGATTGATCCTTTGATCATTATGTAGTATCCCTCCTTATCTTTTATAACAGTCTTTATTTTAAAGTATATTTTATCTGATACGAGTATTGCTACTCCAGCTTTCATTTGATTTCCATTTGCATGGAATATCTTTTTCCATCCCTTCACTTTCAGTCTGTTTGTGTCATTAGGTCTGAAGTAGGTCTCTTGTAGACAGCATATATACGGGTCTTGTTTTTGTATCCATTCAGCCAGTCTGTCTTTTGGTTGGGACATTTAATCCATTTGCATTCAAGGATGTTATTGATATTTATGTTCCTATTACCATTTTCTTAATTGTTTTCGGTTTGTTTTTGTTGGTCCTTTTCTTGTGTTTCCCTCTTAGAGAAGTTTCTTTAGCATTTGTTGTAAAGCTGGTTTGGTGGTGCTGAATTCTCTTAGCTTTTGCTTGTCTGAAAAGCTTTTGACTTCTCCATCGAATCTGAATGAGATCGTTGCTGGGTAGAGTAATCTTGGTTGTAGGTTTTTCTCTTTCATCACTTTAAGTGTATCCTGCCACTGCCTTCTGACCTGAAGAGTTTCAACTGAAAAATCAGTTGATAACCTAATGGGGATTCTTTTGTGTGTTATTTTTTGTTGTTCCCGTGCTGCTTTTAATTTTTTTTCTTTGAATTTAATTTTTGTTAGTTTGATTAATATTTGTCTTGGTGTGTTTTTCCTAGGGTTTATCCTGTATGGGACTCTCTGTGCTTCTTGGACTTTCCTATGTTAGGGAAGTTTTCAACTATAATCTTTTCAGATATTTTCTCAGACCCTTTCTTTTTCTCTTCTTCTGGGATCTCTATAATTCGAATGTTGGTGCGTTTAGTGTTGTCCCATAGGTCTCTGAGATTGTCTTCAGTTCTTTTCATTCTTTTTTTCTTTATTCTGCTTCTCGGCAGTTATTTCCACCATTTTGTCCTCCAGCTCACTTATTTGTTCTTCTGCCTCGGTTATTCTGTTATTGATTCCTTCTAGTGTATGTTTCATTTCAGTTATTGTGTTGTTCATCTCTGTTTGTTCTTTAGTTCTTCTATATCTTTCTTAAACATTTCTTGTATTTTCTCGATCTGTGACTCCATCCTATTTCCGAGATTCTGGATCATCCTTACTATCATTACTCTAAATTCTTTTTCAGGCACATTGCCTGTTTCCTCTTCATTTATTTGGTCTTGTAGATTTTTACCTTGCTCCTTCATCTGTGACATATTTTTTTTGCCATCTCATTTGTTTTTCTTTAATGAGTGGGATTGTGTTCCTGTTTTACTGGTTGTTTGGCCTGAGGCTTCTAACACTGGGGTTTGTAGGCTGTTGGGTAGAGCTGGGTCTTGGTGCTGAGAGGAGGAACTCTGTGAGACCTCACTCCGATGAATATTCCCTCGGTCTGAGGTTCTCTGTTAGTCCAGTGGTTCGGACTTGGAGCTCCCACTGCAGGAGCTTCGGCCCAACCCCGGACTTGTGAACCAAGATCCTGCAAGCTGCCTGGGGCACAAAACAAACAAACAAACAAAAACAATGATAACAAAGTAAAAAATAAAATGAGACTAGGAAACTAACATATCTGTTAGGAAGAATATAAAAATAAAAATTTAGATGAATCAACAACCAGAATGCACAGTAGTACCATAACAGTGAAAAAGAGGAGGAGGGGGAAAAAAGGGTGTGGGGGAGGCCTTGGCTGTGGAGGGCGGGGTCTAAGCAAGGGTGAGCTTTGGGCAATGGACGGGGCCAATGCCCAGGTCCCACAGGGCTGGAAAAGGCCCTGGGGGCTTTGGGGGCTGGGGCTTAGGCTCAAGGAACAGAAGGGGCCCAGGTGTGCCCCCCACCCCTGGTCTCGGAGGGCAGGGGACCTCACCTGGGAGCCCAGCAGGCTTCCTGGGCTCAAGTGGGCAGGGCAAATGCCCTCCTCTCCTTTCCTCTCCTGTTCCTCTGGTCTGTGAGGGCCCCTCCCACCTGCCTCTCCTGATCTCCCCTGTCTCCCTCCTATGCCCCCAAGGACTCACATGGCCTGGAGGGGGGTTTGGAGGGCAGGGGATTGGCCTGGGAGCTCAACAGGCTCCCTGGGCCTGAGTGGGTGGGGCAGTCGCCCTCTGCTCCTCTCCCGCTCCTCCTGGAGGGCCCCTTCTGCCTGCCTCTCCTGATCTTCCCTGCCTCAGGGGTGCTGATCCTGTCTGGCCTTCACTTTTCCTCCTCCCTCAGTCCCCCTATGTCCTACCGGTTCACTTTGGGGTTCCTCCCATCTCCTTGGGCATCAGAGTCCCCCACCAGCGGCTGGTGGGTGCCCTAGTTGTGGGGAGATGCTAACTCCGCGTCTTCCCACACCACCATCTTGACTCTGCCTTCTAATTTAATTCTTTTACATGTAACTATCCAGTTTTTCCAGCACCACTTTTTTTGAAGGTAATGTATTTTCCCCATTATATATTTTTGCCTTCTTTATCATAGATTAATTGATGATAAGTGTATGGGTTTATTTCTGGTCTCTCTTTTCTGTTCCACTGATCTATGTGTCTCTTTTTGTGCCAGTACCATGCTGTTTTGATTACTGTAGCATTGTAGTATACTCTGAGGCCAGGTAGTGTGATACATCCAGCTTTGGTCTTTTTTCTTAAGACTGCTTAGGCTACTTGGGGTCTTTTATGATTCCATATAAATTTTAGGATTGTTCGTTCTATTTCTGTGAAAATGCCATGGGTATACAACTGTGTGCTTCTGTTCCCCCCCCTTCTGTCATCCTGTTGTTGTCTTTCCTTTTATGATGTGCACATATACTACAGACACAATACATTGTTATTATATTTGCTTTATTTACTTTCTATAAATTTACTTATTTATTTATTTACTTTTGGCTGCGTTGGATCTTCGTTGCTGAGCACGGGCTTTTTCTAGTTGGAGCGAGTGGGGGCTACTCTTCGTTGCGGTGTGCGGGCTTCTCATTGCGGTGGCTTCTCTTTGTTGCAGAACACAGGCTCTAGATGCGCAGCCTTCAGTAGTTGTGGCACATGGGCCCCGTAGTTGTGGCTTGTGGGCTGTAGAGCTCAGGCTCAGTAGTTGTGGCACACGGGCTTAGTTGCTCTGTGGCATGTGGAATCTTCCCGGATCAGGGCTCAAACCTATGTCCCCTGCATTGGCAGGTGGATTCTTAACCACTGCACTAGCAGGGAAGTCCCTGTATTTGCCTTAGACAGCTCATTATCTTTTAAGACAAATTTAAAAATGAAAAAGTAGTCTTTTATATTTAGGCACATTAATCATTTCTTATACTCTCCTTTGTATACATCAACGTTTTCTTCTTATGTCGTTTATATTTTCTCTGTTGCATTTCTTGTAGCACCAGCATGCTGCTAAAGAATTCTCTCAGCTTTTGTTTCCCTGAAAAAATTATTTCATTGCTTTTTGAAAGGGGTTTTCAGTGGGTATGCAGTTCAAAGTTAATTTTTCTCCTTTCTGAATGTCATTCTACAGTTTTCCGGCTTGACTAGTTTCAGATGAAACCAGGTGTGTTAGGTTTTTTTTTTTTATAGGTTTCTGTATATAATGTGTCATTTTTCTTCTGGCTGCTTTTCAGATTTTCTCTTTATTACCAGATTTTAGAAATTTGTAATGTGCTTTAGTGTGATTTACTTTGTGTTTGTACTGCTTGTGGTCCATTGAACTGCTTCAGTTTATGGGTTTATATTTGGAAAAAATTTAACGCTTTTTCTTTGAGTATTTTTCTGTTTACACACCCACCTCCACACCCGAGCTCCAATTCAGATTACACTTTGTTAGACCTTTATTAACTTTATTCCACTACTTTATGTTAATCTATAGACATTGAGGCTCTGTTTTTTTTTTCTTTTCCTTTTTGGTAATCTCTCCCCACCCCCATCCTTTTTGTGCTTAATTTTGGATAATTTATTTTGTTATGATTTCAAGTTTATTGATCTTTTATTCTGCACTGTCTCATCAACTGTTAGTCTCATCCAGTGAAATTTTCATTTTAGATATTGTTTTGTTCCTCTCTAGGAATTTTACTTTTTTAGTATCTTCCATTTCTTTCCTTATTAGGTTCGTGTGTGTGTCTATTTTAATCCTTGAATATATTGAACATATTCTAATAGCTAGTTTAACCTCACTGTCTGCTAATTCATTATCTCTATTGTTTCTAAAACTATCTATTGATTGATTCCATCCCTCCCCCCCGCCACATACTTCTGGTTATAGAGCACATTTTCTTTTGCTTCTTTGCATTTCTGGTAATTTTTGATTGGATGCTTTCCATTGTAGTTTTCACATTTTTGAGTGTTTAGATTTTGTTGTATACTTTATTGGAGTGTTGGGTTTTGTTGTGGAAGGCTTCTTTTTTTGTTGTGGAAGGATCAGACTGGTTCTGTCAAGTTTTGTTTCTAAGCTTTGTCATTATGAATCTAGAGTAAACTTTTTTATAGGACTATAGTGGGGGAAGGATGAGAAACACATAACATAAAACCTTCTCCATTAACAAGTTGGTAAGTGTATAGTATAGTATTGTTAACTATATGTGCATTGTTGTACAGCATGTCTTTAGAACTTTTTCATCTTGTATGACTAAAATTCTGTACCCGTTGCACAGCAGCTACCCTTTTCTCCCTCCCCCTGGCCCTGGCAACAACCATTCTATTTTCTGCTTGTATGAGTTCATTTAGATACCGCATATAAATATAATCATGCAGTATTTGTCCTTCTGTGATAGGCTTATTTCACCTAGCTTAATATCCTCGAGGTTCATCCATGTTGTGGCATATGACAGAATTTCCTTCTTTTTTAAGGCTGAATGATATTCCATTTTATGTCTATAGAGAGCATATATTTTTTTAATCTGTTCATCCACTGGTGGACACTTGGGTTGCTCCCTCCTTTTAGCTCTTGTGAATAATGCTGCTATGAACACAGGAGTGCAAATATCTCTTTGAAATTCTGTTTTCAGTTCTTTTTGATCAATACCCAGAAATGGGTTGTTGGATCATATGGTAACTGTATTTTTAATTTTTTGAAATGCCTCCATACTTTTTTCCATAGTGACTGCACCATTTTACATTCCCATCAACAGTGCACAAGGGTTCTGATTTCTCCACGCCATCACCAACGCTTGTTATTTTCTTTTCTTCTTTTTTTTTTTTGATAGTGGCTATCCTAACAGATGATGTCATTATGGTTTTGATTTGCATTTCCTCCATGATTAGTGATGGCGACGATCTTTTCATATACCTGTTTGCCATTTGTATGTCTTTGGAGAAATGCCTTTTCAAGTTCTTTGCCCATTTTTAATCAGATTACATGTTTTTTTGTTATTGAGTTACAGGCGTTTGTTGTATGTTTTGATATTTTTGGATATTAACTCAGGTATATGGTTAGCAAATATTTTCTTATGTTTCATAAGTTGTTCTTTTATTCTGTTGATTGCAGAAGCTTTTTCGTTTGATGAAGTCCCACTTGTCTATTTTTGCTTTTATTGCCTGTGCTTTTGGTATCATATCCAGGAAATCATTCCTAAGACTAATGTTATGAGGCTTTTTCCCTTTATTTTCTCCAGGCAACTTTATAGTTTCAAGTCTTTATTCTTTTACAGTGGAAATCCAGTTTTCCCAGCACTATTTGTTGAAGAGACTGTCCTTTCCCCATTGCGTACTCCTGGCACCCTTTTCAAGGACCATTTGACTGCCTATGTGTGGGTTTATTTCTGCATTCTCTATTCCATTGGTGTACATTCCTGTCTTTATGTTAATACCATATTATTTGGTTACTGTAGATTTGTAATATGTTTTGAAGTCTGGAAATGTGAGACCTCTAGCTTTGCCTTTCACATTATTTTGGCTATTCAAGGTCCTTTGTGGTTCCATATGAATTTTAGAATTGACTTACCTGTTTCTGCAGAAAATACCATTGGTATTTTGATAAGGATTGCATTGAATCTGTGGATTGCTTTTGTTAGTATGAGCATTTTAACAATGTTAAGTTATCCAGTCAGTGAACATGGAAGTGCCTTCTGCAGTTTCTTTCAGCAGTGTTTTATAGTTTTCGGTGTACTTGTCTTTTGCCGCCTTGGTTAAGTTTATTCCTAATTATGTTATTCTTTGTGATGCTATTGTAAATGCGATTGTTTTCTTAATATCTTTTCTGGATTGCTAGTTTTAGAAGTGAAACTGACTTGTGCATTTTGATTTCGTATCCATCAACTTCGCTGAATTCATTTATTAGTTCTAACAATTTTTCTTGTGGTATCTTTAGAATTTTCTACATATAAGATTATGTCCTCTGTGAACTGAGATAATTTTACTTCTTCCTTTCTGATTTGGATGTTCTTTATTTTTTTTTAACGTTTAATTGCTCTAGGTAGGACTTCAAGTACTATGTTGAATAGAAGTGGCAAGAGTGGGCATTGTTGCCATGCTTCTGATCTTAATGGAAATCATTGGGTATGATATTAGCTGTGTGCTTTTCATAATGGCTTTTATTATGTTGAGGTAATTTCCTTCTAATTTTGTTGAGTTTTTTTTTTTTATCATGTAAGGGGGTTGAATTTTGTCAGATGCTTTTTCTGCATCTATTGTGAGATGATCATATGATTTTTATCCTGGTTCTGTTAGTGGTGTAGCACATTGATTTTGTGTGTGTGTGTGTGTGTGTGTTTTTTTGCGGTATGTGGGCCTCTCACTGTTGTGGCCTCTCCCGCTGCGGAGCACAGGCTCCGGACACGCAGGCTCAGTGGCCATGGCTCACGGGCCCAGCCGCTCCGCGGCATGTGGGATCTTCCCGGACCGGAGCACGAACCCGTGTCCCCTGCATCGGCAGGCAGACTCTCAACAACTGCGCCACCAGGGAAGCCCCACATTGATTTTTGTATGTCAACCTATCCTTGCATCCCAGGAATGAATCCCACTGGGTCATGGTGATGATGCTTTTAATGTGTGGTTGAATTCAGTTTGCTAATATTTGTTGATGATTTTTCATCAGGGATGTTGGTCTGTAGTTTTCTTGTAATGTCTTTGGTATCAGAATAATGCTTGCCTCATAAAATAAGTTTGGAAGTGTTTCCTTCTCAATTTTTATGAAATGTTTGAGAAAGATTGGTGTTAATTCTTTTAATGTTTGGTAGAATTCTGCGGTGAAGCCATCTGGTTGTAGGCTTTTCTTTGTTGGCAGATTTTTGATTACTGGTTCAGTCTATGCACTAGTTTCAAGTCAGTTCATATTTTCTATTTCTTCATGAATCAGTCTTGGTACGTTCAACTTGTTCGTATATATTGTTCACACTAGTCTCTTTTAACTCTTTCTATTTCTGTGGCGTCAGTTTTAATGTCTCCTCTATCATTTCTGATTTTATTTACTTGAGTCTTCGTTTTTTCTTAGTCTGGTTAAGGGTTTGTCAGTCTTTTCAGGAACCAACTCTTAATTCCATTGATTTTTTTTTTTTCCTATTCTCTTTTGTTTATTTCTGCTCTAATCTTTACTATTTCCTTTCTTTCAGTAACTTTGGGCTTCGTTAGTTCTTTCTCTAGTTCCTTGGTATGTAAAGTTAGGTTTTTATTTGAGATTCTTTTTCTTGTTCTTAGTGTAGCCATTTACTTCTATAAACCTCCCTCTCAGTGGTGCTTTTGCTGCATCCCTTAAGTTTTGGTGTGTTGTGATTTCATTTTTTAAAACATTTTCTGATTTCCCTTTTCATTTCTTCTTTGACCTATTGCCTGTTCGGGAGTGTGTTAATTTCCACATATTCGTGAATTTTCCATTTTTTTCTTCTGCTATTGATTTCTAGTTTCATTCTGTTATGGTCAGAAAAGATACTTGATGTGATTATTTTCTGACTCAACATGTAATCTCTCCTGGACAGTGGTCTGTGTGCACTTGAAAAGAATGTGTGCTCTGCTGATGTTCTGTATATGTCTATTAGATGGCTTTGGTTTATTGTATTGTTTAAATCCTCTGTTTCCTTATTGATCTTCTGTCCTATCCATCATTGAAAGTTGAGGCATTGAAACCTTCTACTATTATTGTTTTGCTATGTGTTTCTCTAGTTCTGTTGGTGTTTGCTTTGTGTGTTTGGGTGCTCTTTTATGGTGTCCTATAAGCCCCTTAGGCTTCTTCTTTCTTTTTCCTTTTTGTGCCTATGAATGAATAATTTCAAATGACTTGTCTTTAAGTGCATTGATTCTTCTGCTTGATCAAGTCCACTGCTGAGCTCTTCTGTTAAATTTTTCATTTCAGTTTCAAGTATCCCCTGCTTTTCAAAAGTTTGCTTTATAACACTTCCCTTTTATGAAAGACCTACATTAGGACCAATTTCCATTAACCAAAAGAAACCTGAAGAGGATTTTCACTTTTACAAAAAAAAGGCAAAAGGTGAAAATAGCCTTCAGTATTTTTTTTGAATGAACTGTAATAGAAGTGGTGTGCACCCTGAACAGCAAGAGTGGCACCCCTGGCAACTACACTCAGCATCGCAGCATCAAGCTGCCATAGCTTTGAACTGTGTCTGTGAGTATCTGTGTTTCATGTTGCTTTATTTTGTGCATCTTCACTTTTTCACTTTTTGCCATTTTGGCTTATGAAAGTTTTCACAGGACCAGTCAACTTTCAGATGGTGGGGGAAACCTGTATTATATTCTTCATCTCCAGAATTTCTGTTTGGTTCTCTTTTGTGTTTTATGTCTGTGCTGGTACTTTCGTTTTGTTCATGCATCATTTTCCTTAGTTCATTGAGCATCTTTATGATGGTTATTTAAAATTTTTCGTCAGGTAATTCATACACATCTGTTTTTTTAGGATTAGTTTCTGGAGATTGGCCATGTTTTCCTGTTTCTTTGTATGCCTTGTTACTCTGTTGGGATCCATGCATTTGAAAAAACAGTCACCTTGTACAGGATTTACAGACAAGCTTCCTATAGGGAAAGCCAGATGTTCCTGCACTAACTCACCAGCCAGCCCAGCTAGAGATTCTGGGGACCTCTTAAACCTTTTCTGTGGATGGATCTTCTCTAGACTTATGAGTATAGTTAGAGATGTTTTGCTGGTTTCTTTTTTCATTACTGTGTAATCTTTTGCTGCTTCTTGTATCTGTGGTACTTCAGAGTATTTGGAATTGCAGCAAACTGCCCAGCTTTTTTTGTTCCTAGCGGCCCCCATGCACTAGAGTATGCCAGGTCCCATCAGAAGTCCAAGTCAGGCAAGGTAGAAGCAGTCCCTGGGGCAGCCCCTTGGAAAGCTGAAATACTGGTTGCATCCTTCTCTCTTCTCTTTCTCTCCAAATGAGAAGCCACTGAGTTATATCGGCCTCCATCTGTATTGTGGGTCCTCTGGAGCAGTGTCCCAGCTCTTTTTTGTTCTCGTTAGTCTCCAGGCATTTAGAGTATGACAGGTCTCTTCAGTACTGTGAGTTGGGTGAGATAGACACAAGTCCCTTGGGCAGCCCCCTGGAAAGCTGGAACGTTGGATGCACGTTCTTCCCCAAGAGAAGCTGAGAGGTGGGAATTTCTCCTGCCTGCTCCCAGGGGAGGGGTAATGGTGAATGAGTGACTACTCGTGCAAACCGTCACCTTTGTTCTCAGCCACTCCAACCTGGTCCCCTTTCTTGTCAGTGATTAGATTCAGGCAAGATGGAAACCAGTCCCTGGGGCAGCCACATGAAAATTCTGAACATTTCATATGTGTTTCAGTCTTCTCTTGCTCCCTCCCCCGGAGTATGGAGTGTCTTTCTGATTATGTGGTGCTGAGCCAGGGGTAGGAACTCTGGCAAGTGAGGGCCACAAGTTTTCTACTGGCTTTGATGTGGCTGGTTTTGTGCTTGCCTTGGGGTATAGGAGCATCTTAACTAGTATCTGGCTTTCTCACGAAGGGAATTGGTTTATGTATTGTTGTTGATTTGTGTTTCCATGGGAAAAGTAGGGTCTGGTTTCCTGTTCTGCCATCTTGCTGACATCACCCACTTTCTATGGCTAATTTATTCATATACTAAGGTATGACATTCTGGGGTGTGTACTCAATGCCCATGCATTTAGTGAGGTTCCTCCAACCTGCCTGCTAGAAATTTCATGAACTCTTGACGCTTTGTTACCTCTCCAGTTATTGTTCTTTCCCTGGAAGTTGATCTTTGTTTGGCCTTATGGATTTTCACGCCCATGTATGTGCAGATTTGCCTACAGTCATAGAATTGAATGGATTTGTATTCATATTTCTGGAGGTCTTTCTGTATGTAGCATCTTTCTTTCTGGTACTCTGCCCTACAAATTCTAGCTACCTGGATTGCCCTGAACTCTGATCTTTGTTTCTTCAACTAGCAAGACTGATGGGCTTTTGGCTTTCCTCCCTGCATGGTGGTCCAAAGTCTGAAAATTTAGAAAGAGTTGTTTTATATTTTCCCTTGGTATTTTAGTTGTTTACAGAAGGAGGGTAATTCTGGATATTGGTTACTTTCTCCTGGACAGAGATGGAAGTCTACTCTATATATTTTAATTATGTCATTTTAGGGAAGAAAGACTTGACTTTTTATGAAATCAGTGAACTCAGCTGAAAAATTAACCTTTACTTCCATTCTTTTTTTTTCATGTTTCTTTGTCACATACAGTTGTCACTGATGCCATTCTTTATCTAAGAGGAATTCAGTGGAGAATACTTCCAATAAAGATAATTTATTTTATGAGCACTTATTTTTCATACTCTACCTGTCATGATTCAATAGGCATTCTACTAATCATCAGTTGTCACAGGTTCCCTCAAGACTAAAAGTTGCTCTGGATCTGTAATTGTTTTAATGACACAAAAGCCCCCAGAGTTTAGTAGAAGCCAGACTTAGCTATCGTGTTCTGCTATCATCCTGGATTGACTAGAATTGGTGACCCAGAATCCTAGCCATTTTGCTGTTCCTTTCCTTAAACATTTCAGGATTTGTCATTTTAAATTTCTTTATTTGGTTTTCCTATGTTAGCTTTTTGGGTGTAGGTAGTGAATACTGCATTTGCATATCTGCTGCTATTAAGGTTTGAGTGGGGTGCAGTGGCAGAATGCAGGACAGTTAAATTGATTGAAATTCATGCTATTAAAGAGGGAGAGGGCCTGGACTTAACTCCAATCCATAAAACACCATTAAGTGAGAATGTTCTCACTAATAGATTCATCTGCTTAAGTGCCAATTTACTTTGCACTTTTTCTGACTTGAAAATGGAAGATGCTCAAAATATTTACTGCTAGGTGAAATCATTGGCTTTTAGGCACTGTTAAATTACTACTATTTTAAAGATGGACCAGCAGTCATTTTTCTTTTTCTTTTGTGGATTTTTGACTCACAAAATTAATTGAGGCTTGTGTTGTAATAAAAAGCAATTTAGGGCTTCGCTGGTAGCACAGTGGTTAAGAATCCACCTGCCAATGCAGGGGACATGGGTTCGAGCCCTGGTCCGGGAAGATCCCACATGCTGTGGAGCAGCTAAGCCCGTGTGCCACAACTGCTGAGCCTACGTGCCTAGAGCCCGTGCTCCACAACTAGAGAAGCCACCTCAATGAGAAGCCCTGCACCGCAATGAAGAGTAGCCCCTGCTCCCCGCAACTAGAGAAAGCCCATGCACGGCAGCAAAGACCCAACACAGCCAAAAAAAAGCAATTTAATTTTACTAAAAAAAAAAAGTGAAATGTGAAATGTTCCGTTTACTGACTTTTTCTAAATTAAGAGGCAATGTAAGATTCTTTTAGGCAAATAGTCAGTGTTATTCTTCTTTATCATTCTTATGAGGCAGCACTGTGAAGCAAGACGGGAGAAAAGAGATAGTTACACATACAGAAGGGACATATAGTTATGCAGAACTGCCCTTATGGAGATGCTGGAGTGCTGGTTGTTAGTTGGAGGGATGTTATTCTCTTATCAGCTAACTGGTCACTTAACACTGGACTTGGAGGCAGAGGCCAGCTTTCTCAGCTTTGAAAGGAGCCTTCGAAAGCATCTCCTATACCAGATGTTCCTGCACTAACTCACCAGCCAGCCCAGCTAGAGATTCTGGGGACTTCTTAAACCTTTTCTGTGGATGGAACTGGATTTTCTTTTTTTAATTGGACACTTTAGAATTATTTTTGACATGGTTCATTTTCTCATAAAATCCTTAAGATCACATGCAAAATGGATTGGCTTAAGTTTTAGAAACTTGCTTTTTACTGTCAGGATGCTATGCTCTTCTGATATATGAAAGCCAGCAGATGGCTGCATCCTGTTTGAGATTAGAAATACCTCCTTCCCCAGGCTTGCTTGCCTCTTTGAAACTACCCTTTATTTCACTGTTTTATTCTTCCCTCCCCGACCCTATACACATGGCTCATAGTTGGGCTTTTGGGTGGAAAAACAAACTTCACAGGTGATTTAAATAAAGCCAGCTAGAAATACACGGTTCAAAGTTGTTCAACTGCTCTACTTTGATTGAAATATCATGGTTGCTCACTAGAGAATAAATTATGCTGGTCTGCAGTTCACCAGTACATATTTAGTAGTAGACTGGTAGGTTGAAATTAAGCCAAGGGCTTGATCCACTTTGGACTAGTGTCTGGTTCTCCATGTTTGGAAAGAAAACACGTATAAGATTATGCAGAAGAGAAAGCAGTAGCCTCATTTTACATACTCTGATACAAGTGATCCTATTAATTAAGTACATATTGGTATTACATAGGTATATATAATAAGTGCTTCTTATAAGCAAATTATAAATATTTTAAATAATTAATTAGAAATATGTTAAAAGCTCGGACTCTGGTACGTGCCTTTGCCACCTATTAATTCCATAATCTTGGGCAAGTTGGTTAAGCTGTATACTGCATTTTCCTTCTTGTAAAATGGGACTAATAGTACCGACCTCAGGGTTGCTGTACGGATTGAAAGTGTTAATACAGCTACCATGCTTAAAACAGTGCACAGTAAGTACACACTGTTATGTTAAATCGAATGAAATTGCCAATATTTGTCCTTTTTTGACTTACCAAAAGTTTCATATGGTTCAATCTAGTACAAAAACATATTAATTAAAAAAAATAATTGTTGTTCAATCAGAATCACATATTATGGACGTGATTTACTGATCAAAATCCATTGGATCGGTATGACTGGGGATAGAGCCTGGCAACTAAACTAAAGCCAACAATAATCTCTGCAGGTGACTCAGATGAGCAGCCAGGTTTGGGAATTCTTGACTTACAGTATCACTCAGGAGACTTTATATACTGTGGAGAGAGTAACATTGATAGTCAAGAGAATGAGTATAGAGAGGAATTTTGCCTCAGGATGAATCATATTTCAGGTCTCATCTGCATCTGATTTAGCTGATATTTAGATGAGAGTTTGGCCTTCAGACTTTAGAGTTGATGTTGGGATGAATTACGACTTTTGGGATTGGTGGGATGGGGAGAATGTGTTTTGCATGTGAGAAGGACATGGATTTTGGGGGTAAGGGGTGAAATGCTATGGACTGAAGTGTGTTCCCCCCCACCCCAGAATTCATAAGCCCTCAGCCCCAGTTTGATGGTATTTGGAGGTGGTGCCTTTGGGAGATGCCCCTGATAGTGGGATTAGTGCGCTTATAAGAAGAGATGTAGAAAAATTAAAAAAAAAAGAAGAGCTGTAGAAAGCTTGTTCTTTCTTCTCTGGCCATAACAGGACACAGTGAGTAGGCAGCTGTTTATAGGCCAGGAAGAGAGTCCTCACCACAAACCTATGATACTGGCACCTTGATCTTGAACTTCTAGCTTCCAGAACTGTGAGAAAAGAAATTCCTGTTGTTTAAGCAACCAGTCTGTGGTATTTTTTATGGCAGGCAGAGCTAAGACACCTAATTCCTCCCTCCAGTCCTTTGTATCACTGCTGTCATTCATTTTACTTACACATAAGCATATGTATATTTACATAAGCATAAATAATCTAATTTGCTGCTATTATTATTTTGAACAAACTATTGTCTGTTACATCAATTAAGAATAAGAAAAAAAGGTTTTAATTTTACCTGTACTTACTCCTTCTGGAATTGCTCTTCTTTTCTGTATGTGGATCCAAGTGTCTGGCTTATATTATTTTTCTTTTCTCTGAAGAACTTCTTTTTTTAACGTTTCTGGCGATGTCAGTCTACTGGGAGCACATTTCCTTAATTATTGTTTGTCTGAGAAAGTCTTTTATTTCTCTTTCACTTTTGAGGGATCATTTTGCAGAATATAAAATTCTAGGTTGGTGGGTTTTTTCTCTCTTGCTTGCATGGTTTCTGAGAAATCAGATTTAATTCTTAACCTTTGCTCATCTGTAAGTAAGGTGTTGTTTCCCCTCTGGCTTTTTCCAAGATTTTTTCTTTATTTTTGATTTTCCACAGTTTGAATGTGATATACCAAGTTGTGGGGTTTTTGGCATGTTTCCTGCTTGGTGTTCTTTTAGCTGCTTGGATCTGTGGTTTGGTGTCTGACAATCTGAGGGAAATTCTCAGTCATTAATGCTTCAAATATTTCTTGCTTTCTTTCTCTTTTTCTTCTGTTTCTGGTATTGTTATTACGTGTATGTTACACCTTTTATAGTTGTCCTGCTAAAAAATGTTCTTGAATATTGTTCTGTGGATTTTTTTTTCCAATCTTTTTTATTTTTGCTTTATAGCTTTGGAAGATTTTATTGAGATATCCTCAAGTGCAGTGATTTTTTTTCCCTCAGCTGTGTCCTGTCTAGTAATGAGCACATGAAAGACATTTTTCATTTCTTCTACAGTTTCTCATCTCTAGCATTTCTTTTTTTGATTCTTCCTTAGAATTTTCAGCTCTCTGTATACATTACCCATTTCTTCTTGCATGTTGTCTACTTTGTCCAGTAGAGCCCTTAGCATCTTAATCATAGTTGTTTTAAGTTTCTGGTCTGATAATTCCAACATTCCTGCCATATCTAACTATGCTAATGATGCCTGCGCTTTCTTCAAACTGTGTTTTTTGCCTTTTAGTATGCCTTATAATTTTTTCCTCATAGTGGGACATGATGTACTGGGTAAAAGCAAGTGTAGTAAATAGGCCTGTAGTAATGCGTCATGAGATTGGTGGGGGCTGGGTAGTGTTCTATATTCCTACAATTAGGTCTGTCTCTTAGTGAGCCTGTGCCCTGGACTGTGAACTTCACAAGTGGTTCTCAATTTTTCACCCCCTTAGGTGGGACAGGATGGCTAGAGGTAGCTGAAGTTGGTTATTTCCCATCCCCCAGGTTAGCTGGGCTCTGGTAATAGCCCAATAGAATAGGCTCCAGTAAAACTGTTTCTCTTGAAGTTAGGCCTTGTTAAGAAGAACAGAGTGCTCTTGTGTATTTCAAAATGATTTACTTTTCCTCCTCTTCTTGCAGAAGAACTCGGGAATTTTTTTCTTATAGTCACTGTGAGAACCTGGTAGAACCCTTGGAGCAAAAACTCACATAACTGTCAGGCCTCCCCTCCCCAGTGTCTGGGTCCCCATTGAGTTTTTAACTCTCAGACTTGTCCACACTGAGCCTCCGGCAATTGGTCAATTACAGTTCAGATTTTCCTACGCCAACAGTGGTTCCAGCAGAACCTCTTTCTCTGGTTCCCATGCAAGTTTCTGCTCTGGTACGTTGTGTTTCTTTGTATCCATCCTGTCTGTCTCTTCAGTTTTGGAGGCAGCAGTTTACCTCATAAGGTCACTTCTCTGATGGATCTAGGAAGGATTATTGATTTTTTAGTTCAGCTTTTTATGGGTTATTAGATGGAGTGATGACTTCCACGCTCCTTACGTGCCAAACTGGAAGTCCTCGTTCATTTTGCTTTGCTTCCCCAAAGAACTTCACTTGTTGCCTGATCTTTCTTTTTCATAATGTGTTTCATTGTTCCTGGGTGCTCTTACTGAGGCTGGCATGACTTGTTCACTTCCAGGATGTCTGTACCCGAAATCCTACTGCCTCCTTCTCCTTAACTAAACTGAATCCTTTAATGAGGCCCCCTCACTAAGGTGAATTTGTGCCAATAGCAAATGGTACCAGTAAGGTACCATTGTATTAGTCACATTTGGGGAGATCATTTTATGCTGCTTTGGGTGTGAAGAATTAGTTCATGCCAATTTCCACTTAAATTGTTAAGACTTAATACATTGTCCTTAATACACTGAATTGTACTGTAATTGCCTCACGCTTTTTTAATTCCTTGAGGTCAAGAATCTTCCCTCTTTCCTTAGTGTCTGCCACAAAAGTATTTGTAAAGTGTGGGATGAAGGGTATCATTTACAGAGTTAGGATGTAGAAATCCCTAATTTGATAATCCAGGTATATATTATTTCTTAACACATGTATAGATCTTATTTCAAAATTTATATTTTAGAATGTTAGGCAGTGGAGATATCTGACATGTTTATACAAATTCATCCTAGGTCTTACGTATGTTTCCTTCATTTTACAGATGGAAGATACAGAGAGTGATACATGTTGCTTATAGAGTTGTGATATGCTAGGGACTCATAATTATTATCATTTGATATGTTTCCCTTTTCTAAAAATGCTATTTAATCATATTTGCAAATGTGTAGAGATAGAGTAGAGGTACTAGAATTTTGAGATTATAATGATATACCTTAGATGATGGAAATATTCTAGGGTTTAAGTCAGGTTTTGTTAGAAGTCAGAATCCAATAGTCTTATACAGCTTAAGTAATTTATTATGTTGCATTTGTGTTTTTGCAGACTGTTCTCTTTGTATAAGAAAATTTCTGTCCTATAAAACACAATGTCCAACTTGCTGTGTGGTGAGTTTTTCTTTTCTTTTTTTTCTTTAAACTAAGTGGTGCAGATATTTCTGCTTCATGTATACACAAAAGCCCAGGGAAGATGTATAATTATTGAATTAAGCTATATCAAAGACAATTTCAGAAAGGACTTATAAAATACATATATGGAGAACTGGGCTTTGTTCCACTTTTCATAAAGATTTCTGATAACCTAAATGTATTTTAGGAGGAAAAAACTAATTTTAAGATCAGGACACTTTAAATCTTATGAACTGTGTTTTTATGGCTCCTCACTTTTTATAATTTCTCAACTTGGGTAGAAAATCTGATGGTAGGATCATTTATCTGCAAAAGATTGATATTTAAGTATTTGTGCAGAAGGCAGATTCAGCTTAACTGGCCCCTTACCTCTTTCCCAAACCAGACCTTCAGGGAAAACACCAAGAAACTTGTTAAAGTTTCTGAAGCATTTTATGTAGTGGAAATAGGTGAAAAGGTATGTAAAAAGGGAAGGTAAACATAAGTAGGAATAAAGAAAGAAGAAAAAGAGATAGTAAGGTCTGATAGAAAGGACACTGGGGCTAATTAAAGGGTTTGGGTTCTAGTTTGGTGCCTCTGGTAGGTGCATCGTGTCAGGATGTCACTGAACTTGTTTGGCTCCCAAGTCTAAGCTCTTTCCAACTAGGGATGCTGCTGTCATCAAGATGGTATCATCACAGAGGTAAAGTGTATGCCATTTACGCTAGATAGCTACTGGGTTTATCGTTTTCCTCTTGCAGTCTTGAACACCAATCTTGTTTTAAAAGTCTCTTTGAGCACCTAAGGCTCTCGTGTTATTACTTTAAAAGAGCATCTCTGTTCTGCTTTTCAGGAGACATTTTTGGGAGAGCTGAGTGCTGGCATTTTGAAGAAGGATTCTTGCTCATGTTAGGTTTTATCTTAGTACAGAGTACATATGTTTTTACCAGATGCTTTGGAGAGCTTTTAAACAGACTTCCAGTCAGCAGATAGTGATTCACTGTTTTAAAATTCCGTATTAGTATGAGATGAATGAACTTCATTTTGAGGTTTTCCTGGAAGACTTAGTGGGATGGGGAATCTCAGGAGGATGAGACATACGTTTTCAAAAACAAGATTATGACAAGTTAATGATTGTTTCTGACCTTTTTCTATCTGTTGTTTTTCTTTTCCAGACAGTCACAGAGCCGGACCTGAAAAGTAACCGCGTATTAGATGAACTGGTAAAAAGCTTGAATTTTGCACGGTATGGTTTCTTTTGTGACTAATCCCTAACTGCTTTTGCCTTTTATATGTGTCCGCCCCTTTACTCTGTGCACTTTTCGGGGTTGGGGAATGCAGGGCTGCATATTTGGGGGTAAAAGAAGGGATGCAACAACAGTCATTAATCACATATGGACAATCTAATCATAATAGGATTTTCTTCCTTTACCTAACAGAAAGTCTCCTGTTATGAAAAACAAGAGTCAAAATGTAGATTTGGGCACTTACTTTCGAGTATTTCAGAAATACTTCAGCTTTATCTTTTATTTTCCCTGCCCCAGCATTAGAATCAACCATTTTCCCGAGGAGCCCTGGGTCCTTTTATTGGAGAATGGCATTTAGAAATCAGGATCTGGAGCTGGGTATGCTCATTGTTACTGGGGCGTCATTGCTTCTAAACCCTCTCAGTGGACAGAGCTGGGTAGCATATGCATGTGTATGTGTGCACACATATATGTATAATAGTTTCTGTGTCATATATTAATCCATTAATTCTTAATCCGATTTGCTCAGCATGTATAAAATGATGTGTAACATGAAATGTGTAATTGCTGGTGCTTTATAAAGTGTAGCTTTACTTCTTAACTGTCAAATGTATGATGGTGATAGTCAGTGCTCACCCAGAGGGATTTAAAAAGGCATGTTTTATCAGACAATATCTTGAATTATTTTTAGTTTTAATCATGCAAGCCAAGCAGGAATTTTTGGAGTTTTTATTAGGAATATACTGTGTTTAGTTAATGGTTAGGTGGCCACATACTTAAGTACATGAATTCCAAGCTTGTTGGGACGTTCTTGGAGGTTCATCACATTACTTCTAAAAATGTAAAGAGATTTCTTCCAGTAGAATTGCACATTTTTTCATTGGTTTGCATACTAAAAATGATCAGATTTAGTACTCTGAACTCGCCTAGTAAGGCATTTTAGAAATCACCTGGTTGGTTATTTCCCTAGGGAGAGTCATAAGAAGGTGGTATACTTTCCTAGATTAAGACACTCTGAGATTCTCTGGTGCTCATAATTAAAGTGATTGCTTTTCTTATTTTAAAGTCCTTCACCAGTTAGATATTGAAGTTGGTAAGAAAAGATGGAGACATGTATTTAAAAAGGAATTGATCAGCTGTCTGCTTTTCTCTGAGGCAGCAAAATTGTATCTCATGGCTTATTTTTTCCTCAGCTGGTATTGAAAGCATAACAGCCTCCCTGCTAGGAAAAAGGGACTGTTACGAAGAACTGCATCTGTATGTTGAAGATAAATGATCAGCATCTTTGGGTTCATAGACCCTTTGGTAACTTAAAGGGAGGCCTTGGAATGATTGTGCTCTCTCCTTCTCTCCTCCCTCCCCAAACAAATAGGCTATTTAAATATTCTTTGTAGTGGGTGTGGCGGGGTAGGAAGCATTCTTTGTAGATTTGGGACAGATTTTATCATTTGTTTCTCCCTCTGTTTGCCTTCTTGGAATTGCTTTATGGGGAACATTTCTTGGACATTTGTCATATCTAAAGTGCTGTGGTACTTCATTTGCAAAATTAGTAGGGTTGAAATTCAACGTAATCGGTTTAATTACTTGTTTGAAATGTGGTTTAGATCAGTGAGGGGGGAAGTTTAATTTTATGAGTAAAATGTAAGTCATTTATATTGTTTATTGATTTTATTTCTTCCTGTGCTTCCCATCTGTCATTGCCATTTTATGATATTATGATTTTTAAAAATTTAATATTCTAAACTGAATAACAAAAGAGTATTGGAAATAATTCCAGAGGTCTTCAGGCACGAGGCTGACACGCAGATCTTACATTTTCTTCTAACTTTTGCCCTTTATTTTCAGGAAACAAGTGTTTTGTTTTCTTTTTTCCCTTGACTCTTTTTTTTTTTTTTTTTTTTTGCGGTACGCGGGCCTCTCACTGCTGTGGCCTCTCCCGCCACAGAGCAACAGGCTCCGGACGCGCAGGCCCAGCGGCCACGGCCCACGGGTGCAGCCGCTCCGCGGCATGTGGGATCCTCCCGGACCGGGGCACGAACCCGCGTCCCCTGCATCGGCAGGCGGACTCTCAACCACTGTGCCACCAGGGAAGCCCCCCTTGACTCATTTTTATTTAAAATAATGTTCTTAAGAAACTGTTGTATTGGACAAAATTTATTTAGAATATTGTTGTCCAAGTGGAACATCATTCTTTTTTTATTTTAAATGAATTTATTTATTTATTTTTGGCTGTGTTGGGTCTTCGTTGCTGTGTGCGGGCTTTCTCTACTTGCAGTGAGCAGGGGCTACTCTTCGTACAGTGCGCGGGCTTCTTACCATGGTGGCTTCTCTTGTTGCAGAGCATGGGCTCTAGGCGTGCAGTGCGGGCTCTAGAGCACAGTCTCGGTAGTTGTGGCGCATGGGCTTAGTTGCTCTGTGGCATCTTCCCGGACCAGGGCTCAAACCCATGTCCCTGCTTTGGCAGGCGGATTCTTGACCACTGCGCCACCAAGGAAGTCCCTGGAATATCATTCTTGACCTAAGCAAGAAAATGTTGTTTCTGTATTTTTGCATAGCAGCCAGTCTACATGTATATTATATGTTTTTACAAATTGAGAGTACAGAGCGTTATTTATTGCTTTGCATGTATATTATATTTTTTTAGAAATTGAGAGTATAGAGCATTATTTATTGCTTTGGTTTATCCACCATCAAGGTATGAATTTTTCTCCAGGTACTTTTTCCAAGTTTAAAAATTTAAACAGGGACATCCCTGGTGGCACAGTGGTTAAGAATCCGCCTGCCAGTGCAGGGGACATGGGTTCGAGCCCTGGTCCAGGAAGATCCCACATGCCGCAGGCAGCTAAGTCTGTGTGCCACAACTACTGAGCCTGTGCTCTAGAGCCCGCGAGCCACAACTGCTGAGCCCACGTGCCACAACTACTGAAGCCCGTGTGCCTGGAGTCCGTGTTCCACAACAGGAGGAGCCACTGAAATGAGAAGCCCGTGCACCACAACGAAGAGTAGCCCCCTCTCGCCGCAACTAGAGAAAGCTTGCGTGCAGCAATGAAGACCCAATGCAGCCAATAAATGAATGAATGAATAAATAAATAAATAAATTTAAACAGATGATAATGGATAATTCCCTTAGCATCTCACAAGAGTATGTAGAGTATAATTTCACCTTTCCTTATGGTATAGTTTAAAGCATACTGGGTTTGGGTTCAGGCAGAATTAGGTTCCAGTCTTGACCCTACTAGTTTTGATATGAGTGTGATGAAGATATTAATCCTTTTTGGCTTCTATTCCACATCTGAACAACGGGAATAATATTGTTGACACTTTGAGGAATTGTAAGGATTAGAAATGAAGAGATATATTAAAAGATATATAGCATAGTACTGTATCTGGAACAAAGGAACCTAAGAAAAGATTCCTATCATTACTACCTATATATTTTATCTATTTATATTGTGGTGCCCTGTTATACATATGTGCGTGCCCTAAGGAGCTAATGAGACCTTGTGCTTTGGTGGGCCTCTGCCTGTTTGACCAAATGGTCCTAGACTGCCGTTTGCATGTTCCAGATTAGAAGAGATACTTTCAGGGACATTTACTAGTTGCCAAAGTCCATGGACTTGATTGCATGGATTTTATGACTGCCCATGTCTACCCAGAGGCCTGTTTTCTCTTTTGATTCTTAGCCACATTCTGAAGAGGTAAAGTTATTGTATAGTTAACAAATGGGGAAGATTTTCCTGTATTTTATTGTCACAGTTATTCTGAAAGTCCATAATTCATCCAATTTGAATGTCTGTGAGGAATGCTGTTAGGCGTTATAATGCCAACTCACTTTAATATACAGGAGTGATGGAAAGTGAAGGAAAAATTAGCAATTCAGACTGAGTATCAGTTTTGGAATTAATATTTTCACACAGCTCATTTTTAAGGTATGTGAATTGCCGTAAACAGTCTCATGGTTTTAAATACCAGTTGTACGTTCATGGCTTCCAGATTTATATATCAGCTAGATCTCTCTCCAGGACATCATCGTCACATATCCAACTGCTTATCTCACACCTCTGCTTGGACCCCTTAAAACCAGAACTAAACTGATTCCCTCTGCTGCCCCCCAGGCCCCACTCCCAATCTGCTGCTCCCACAGTCTCGCTCATCTCAGTAAATGGCAGCTCCCGCCTCTCTCCCTCAAGGCCAAAAAACCTTGGGGTCATCCTTGACCCCACTCTTTCACACTTAGTCTGTCATTCCATCAGTAAGTCCCATTGGTTCTATCTCTGCTCTCCTTCCAGAATCTGACAACTTTCCCTCACTATGCCAATCCTGTTCAAGCCAGCATCAGCCCAGATACGGTGATTACTTCTTAGTGGCCTTACCTCTGGTTTTGTCCCCTTACAGTCCTTCTGAGGGCAGCAAGCAAACCGATCCTTGAAAATAAAAAGTAGGTCATACTGCATGTCGCTCAGATGTGGTTTCCTATCTCATTTGGAGCAGAACCCCAAGTCGTCTCAATGGCAGTCCTCTGGGCCCTTCAGAGTAGGCTCCCTGACTTCCTTGCCTGCTTCTCTCCCCCAGGTCAATTAGCTCCAGTCACACTGGCCTTCTCCCTGTTTCTCAAGCATGTTAATCACACTCTGACCTTAGAGACTCTGCTTACTGTTATTTCTAAGTGAAAGTGTTTCCCTAGATGTCCACACAGTTTAATCCTCTACTTTCTTGGGCTGTGTTTTTCATAGGCATCTTCTCAGTGAAGTCTTCTGTGACCATCCTGTAAAGAGTATCAAGCTTATCCTCTCCGAATTCATGGCTTCATCGGCTTCCTTTTTTTCATAGTAATTTTCACATATGTTGTGGGTGTCTATTCTCTCTTCCCTTACTATAGTGTAAACTTCATGAGGACAGAAACTATTTTGTTCTCTATTATATTTCCACTGCTGAGATTAGCAGGCACCTGAAGAAGTTAATGAATTTTAATTTTAGCATGGGGCATAATTTTATTATTGCAGTGGTGCAACTGTCTGCCACGTTCTTTATTGGCATGTGTTGAAGTAAGAGATCAAATTGGAAGACTAAAATTCGTCTCAATTGTGAATAAAAGCAAAAAGGAGTTATCTCTAGGGTAGACACTTAGCTGAAAAGGTATACTTGTGTAGCAGCATGGAAGTGATTTATCAGTGATAGTTTTATCAATTAGTTGGAGAGTGTGTCTTTTACTTTGTCATAACGAGATGAAAGCTTTTCTCAGAACCTTCTTTGCACCAAATCCACATCCTAGAAGAAAAAGAGACTTAATGATTGTGGTTCTCTACTTTTACTTTATTTCTCTTTCCTCGCAAAGATGAAGATCTTGAATTTTTTTTTTAACCTTTCTCCCACTGTAGCTTTTATTTATTCACTTTCAAACTTTTTATTGTGGAAAAGTTCAAATATATATAAAAATAGAGAACATGGTGTAATGACCCTCAGGTACACATCACCTTCCTTAAACATTTATCAGCTTATGGACGTTTTTGATCTTCTACACATCTACGCACCCTCTCTCAACCCTGATTATTCATTTAAAAATATTTAATAGTAACGTTGAAAATAGTAGATATGCCTATTAGTCTAAGGACATATTTAAAACGATCAAAGCATTCAGATTATGACTGGCAATTAAATATGATATAAAGCAGGATATCTTGTTGTAAATAGAGTTTTTGTGGATTTTTGTAAAACTGTAAAGCAGAATAAGATATTTACTGCTTTTTTCTTTTTGTATTATTTCCTGCCCAGTGAAGTAACTAACCCCGAGGTGGTATGAGTGTTAATAGAGTAGTTTTATTGACTTCAGGCCAACAGAGAAAGGGAAATTCAGTAAAAAAAATATGTTGTTGTGGTAAGCATTTCGTCTTTTTCTGAATCTTTTGAATTCAAATGATAGTATATGGATTATTTTTTCCCTGTTTCCATATTGATAGACATTTGGGCTGTTTCTGGTTTTTGTCTATTATGAATACTACTGCTGTGAACATTCTGGTACATATCTTTTGGCATGTATTTCTTTTGGCATATATCTAGAAGTGTAGTTGCTCGGTCAGAGACTAGGCATTCATTTATTTGCTGGTATCTTTAAAGCTAGTTTCCAAATGGTTAAAACAATTACATTTCTACCGTGAAGTATGAGAGTTCCAGTTGCTCCATAGCCTCACCAACAGTTGCTATTCCTGGTCTTTCTAGTTGTAGCCTTTCTCATTAGTGTATCAGTGAGATTTTAAAAAATTATTGTTACTGTTTTTATTTTTACTATTTCTTGATTTTTTAAAACTGTGGTAAAATTTACATATAATGAAATACATACAGTAAGTTTGAATTTTGATCATCGAATTTTGATAATCATACATCTGTGTCATTACCATCATAGTCAAGATATGGAACATTTCCATACCATGACTTCTTTATTCTGCTTCTAGTCAGTCCCACCCCCATAGATAGAACCCCCCCATGGGTTTCTATCATCATAGATTGTTCTTAAACTTCATGTAAGTGGAATCATATAGTATACGTTTATTCTTTTCTTTTGCTTCACATAATATTTCTGTTATTTGCCTATGTTATTGCTTGTGTCAGTATTTTCTTTTTTACTGCTGAATAGTATCCATTGTATGAATACGCACAATGTGCTTATCTATACCTCTATTGATGAATTTGAATTGTTTCCAGTTTATGGCTAGTATTGTAAAAGCTCCTGTGAACATTTGTGTGCAGGCTTTGTGTAGGCATCTATTTTCATTCTTTGGGTATATATCCAGGAATGGAATTGCAGGCTTATAGGGCAGATGTATATTGAACTTTATAAGGAATTGGCAAACAGTTTTCCAGTTGGATTGGACCACAGTGAATTTCAGTTGCTCCACATCGTGGTTAATATTTGGTACTGTTAGTCCTTTTATTTGTAAGCATTCTATTGGGTGTGAAATGGTAACTCATGGTGGTTTAATTTACATTTCCTGATGACTAGTGTACCTTTTCATGTGCTTATTGACTCTTCTTTTTATCTTTGGTGAAGTGTCCTGGTTTCTTAGCCAATTTTAAAAAATTGCATTGTTTGTCTTTTTCTTATTGATTAGCGGTTCTTTATGTATTTTGGTCAAATATATTTTCCTTCCTGTCTGTAGCTTGCCTTTTCATTTTCTAAGGGTGTCGTTTGATGAACAGACATTTTAATTTTGAAGTCCAGTCTATTGTCTCTCTCTTTTTCTTTCTTTCTCTCTCTCTCTTTCTGTGTCTCTTTCTCTTTTTTATAAAATGATTATAACTTTTTTTTAATTCTGCCTAAGAAATCTTTGCCTACCTCAGGTCATAAAGATTTTTTCATATGTTTTCTTAGAATTGTGGTTTTAGCTTTTATAGGTAGGCCTATGAACCTATTCAAGTTAATTTTTAGGTATGATGGAGGTAAGTGTCAGGATTCATTTTTTTCTCAGCAGATATTCATTTGCTCCAGCCCCATTTGTTAAAAAGACTCACTGTATTACCACATCAGTTTTCTTTTGGTTAGTGTTTGCATGGTACATCTTTTCCCACCGTTTTTCCCCAATCTTCCTGGATCTTTATATTTAAAGTGTTTTCTTTTAAACAGTATATAGTTGCATCTTATTTTTTAATCCAGTCTGATAAGCTTTGTGTTTTAACTGGAGTCTGTATCCATTACATTTAATCGATTACTTGCTCTCTGTTTTCTCTTTGTCCATTTGTTCTTTTTAAAAAAATTATTCCTTTCCTGTCCTTTTTTGACTATTTTTATTATTTTATCTCAAGTTTTGGCATTATACTTCTTAGTGTTGCTCTTTTTAGTTTTTACTGAACAAATTACAAAATACATCCTTAACGTATTATAGTACTAACCATAAATTAGTACTTTTATCATGTCCTGAACAATGCAAGAATTTTATAATATTTTTGCATTATCTTAATGTCTCTTTTTTGCTATGTTAGAGTTATTTTACTTCCATGTATGTTATGAATTCCACAAGCCATTGCTAGTGCTTTTCAAAAGTCAATACTCTTGAATTTAACTACATATTTACCTCTTCTCGAGCCTTGCTGACATTTTTTTGTGCTTACATCTACGATTATTTTCCTTAAGCTGAAGAACAGTTCTTGTAGTAATTCTTGTCTCTTGGTGAGGAATTCTCTTAGCATTTGTTTGCTTAAGAATGTATTTTGCTTTCATTTTGGAAGAATATTTTCAATGGGAATAGAATTCATCTGTGTTTTTTCTCCTGTACTTTTTGAAAACTAAATTTTAAAATAAATTTATTTATTTATTTATTTTTGGCTGCATTGGGTCTTTGTTGCTGCACGCGGACTTTCTCTAGTTATGGCGAGTGGGGGCTACTCTTTGTTGTGGTGCGCGGGCTTCTCATTGCAGTGGCTTCTCTGGTTGAGGAGCACAGGCTCTAGGCGCACAGGCTTCAGTAGCTGTGGCATGTGGGGTCAGTAGTTGTGGCTTGAGGGCTCTAGAGCGCAGGCTCAGTAGTTGTGGCGCACGGGCTTAGTTGCTCCGCGGCATGTAAGACCTACCCCGACCAGAGTTCGAACCCGTGTCCCCTGCATTGGCAGGCAGATTCTTAACCACTGTGCCACCAGGGAAGCCCTCCTGTACTTTTAAGATGTCATTCTGTTATCTTCTTGCTTCCATAGGTTTTGTTGACAAGTCAATGATATTTCTTACTGTTATTTCCTTAGAGCCATGGTTCTTAACTGAGACTGATTTTGCTTTCTCTTTACCTCTTCCCCCAGGGAACATTTGGTGATACCTGTTTATGTTTTGGTTGTCCCAACCTGGGGCAGGGGTGTTATGCTATTGATATTCCTACAAGGCACAGAACAGTCTCTTACAGCAAAAAATTATTTGACTCACAGTGTCAATAGTGCCAAGGTTGGGGAACTGTGCCTTAGGGGTAGTTTACAAGGTTGTTTGGTTGTTTACAAGATTTCTCTGGTTGTTTACAAGATTTTCTCTTTATTCTTTCATTTTTCAGCAGTTTGATTATCATGTGCCTAGGTTTCATTTTCTTTGTTTTATCCTTTTTTGGGATGGGTTTTAATTCCCTCTTACAGCATAGAATTTTTAAAATTCATTTGTCTATTATTTTCTTCTTTTTTCTTTATTCATCATGTCTCAATCATAGTTCTTTTGAAGTTCTTCTAATGCCACTCGGATCACCTGGATCTGCTTCTAATGACTATTTTATCTCTTGATTAGTAGCTAATTTCTCTGCATGTCTAGTAATTTTTAAATGTTTGTTGAATGTGGATGTAATGTTATAGAGGCTGTGAATTACCTTCCTTTGAAAAATGTTGAATTTTGTTCTGACTTGCAGTTAAATTACTAGCTCTTCACTTTCATTCTGTCAAGGTTTGGATTAGTTTTTTGTTAGATTTGGTCTATTTCACTTTTGTTTCTATTTCTAGAGTGTGGTCCTTCCCTGGCCTTTGTAGGGTTTCAGCTGAACGTCTAGGGTCTTTACCAAAATCTCTCAGCTTTGGCTGGGCTCAAACTCTAACAGCTTTCCAGCATTGACCTTTAGAATCTCAGCTTCCCGGCATCTGCTTCCTGCCGGGCCTCCTATGGCTTCGTCTTATGCTTCTCCAGCCCTGGAGATGATCGGGAATTGATGAGCATTTCTCAGCAGACTTTTAGGGTATTCTGTGGCTCCTCCCTGCCCAGCACCCTGTCCCTCCAGTCCTAGTGATCTTTGCCCAGAGCTCTAATCTCTGTTCCTTCCACCGTGTTGACTATAGTGCATGCTTACAGACATTTTTATATCTTCTGTTTAGATTTAAAATTATTTATGGCTGGAGAGTAAGTCTCATATGAGCTATTCTTTGTGACCAGAATCTGAAGTCCTCCCATTATCTTTTATAGACAGATGAACTGCTTTTAAAATCAGATTTATTGCTTTGTAGTTTAGTCTAGAAGAAACACTGGTTTTGTTGTCATTGTAGAGTAAGTTCTGTATTTCGTAGAAACAAGTGTTGAGAGCACAGCTTATGTCAGTTAGGTTATTATGTATACAGAAGTTGAGGTCTTAAT
The DNA here is from genome assembly GCF_937001465.1 of Orcinus orca. Lineage (NCBI taxonomy): Eukaryota > Metazoa > Chordata > Mammalia > Artiodactyla > Delphinidae > Orcinus > Orcinus orca. The sequence goes on from NC_064568.1 coordinate 7,952,388, forward strand.
TAACTGTTATGTTTTCTTTGCTTCAAGGAATCATCTGTTGCAGTTTGCCCTAGAGTCACCACGCATCTCTTCTGCTTCCTCCTCTTCAAAGAACCTTGCTGCCAAAGTGCACACTTCTGTAGCCTTCAGACGTTCATTAAAGCAAGAAAGCAGGCTAATGGAGAACTTCTTGATTAGAGAAGCTGGTGGTTCTGTGTCAGAGTTGCTGATAAAAGAGAATGAAAGCAAATTCAGCCCTCAAAAAGAGCTGAGCTCTTCTACAAAGACCAGAGGGACACCTTCCGTAGAAAAGTCAGCTCCGGGTTTCTCAGAGGCTAGTGTTCCTGAGACACCCTCTACATCGGCCTTGAAAGAAGTTACTAAAGGTAGGAAATTATTTTCACATGTTTGTTTTCTTACTTAAGAGAAATCTTCTCATCCCACATGACATAATATATAAGCAGCATTTTTGAGGGGGAAGGAATGGGAAAGGGCAGACCCACTTTCATCTTGTAACAGCCTCAGAGATGGATGTAGGCAGTGCTTCCAGATGTGTTCTCTTTCTGCCTCATAGAATAGGAATTCAGGCTGATGGCTGGAAAAGTGAAGCTGTTTTAATTAGTTCTTACTTCACGTATGACGTACCTTTCTGCTTTTCAGCTTTTCATTCCCCCCTCATCCTTTATATCAGTTCCAGTTTAACCTTAAAGAGCTCATTTTATCTTAAGATATCAGCACTTGAACACTTCCAAGCTGTTCTGAGTGGCATTTATAGCCTTAGACAGTTTGACCACTCCCTTAGCTGTTTGACCTTATTTCTCACGTCTCCCTCTCAAAATCCTTCTGCCATAGCCAAGCTGATCTCCCCACTATTCCTTGAAAACACTCGGGCATCGGAAAAGTGCAATGTGCAGGCCAGATTTGGCTTGTCACCCGTTTTTGTAAACAAGGCTTCACTGGAACACAGCCATGTCCATTTGTTTACCTGTTGTCTGTGGCTGCTTTCATGCTACCTGCCATGGTTCATTGGCTGTGACAGAGACCATCTGGCCCCCAAAGCCTAAAATCTTTACTACCTGCCCCTTTGCTAAAAATGTCTGCCAACCCTGTTCCACCTTTCCAGACTCTATCCAGGTCTAACCATTCTTTGGTTATGTTACATAGTATTGATTTGTCACATTACTAAAGTACTACAGCACTTGTTTTCTGGACTGTTTTGTGTATAGTTGGCTTAACTTTTTGATGACTAGGTCAGCTTGTTTATTCTCTTGTTTCCATGTCTTCTTGCCAGTGGAGTTCAGAGCACCCTTTAGGTAGAAACTCTGTCTTAGATATTTTTGGTACGCCCATACCACACACAGTGCAGGGCTGTTAGTGGTTACTAAACTTAGGTTGAAATTAGTTTATTTGTACTCAAGTGTTTAAATTTCATATGGCTATGTGAATTTTTTACTTACATTTCCTAGGATATCTTATCTTTTTCAATTTTTTTTTATTAATTGCCACTTCTTATTATATGTTTTTAAGTGATAACATTTTCCCTGTAGCAGAACCTTTTTTCCAAGCGAAATCTTGCAGTGAACCATAGCATACAAAGTGGATAAAATTGGCCTTGCCCCATTAGAGTGGATTTGGAGGGTCTGGGGATTGTGCTCTCCACGTGAGCTCCCCCTGCATCCCTGCCTGTTAGCCATGGTGGCCTCTAGGCCCTGAGATACCTCCACAGGTCCCTTAACTCCATCAAACAGTTTCAGAATGATTGTGTTCCACTTTTTAACGCTACACTTGTATAGGCATACCTCAAAGAAATTGCGGGTTTGGTTCCAAACCACTGCAGTAAAGCAAATATCACAATAAAGTGAGTCATGAATTTTTTTGTTTCCCAGTGCATATAAAAGTTATATTTACACTATACTGTAGTCTGTTAAGTGTGCCATAGCATTATGTCTACAAAAACAATATACACACCTTGATTAAAAAATGGTTTATTGGGGCTTCCCTGATGGCGCAGTGGTTGGGAGTCCGCCTGCTGATGCAGGGGATGCGGGTTCGTGCCCCGGTCCGGGAAGATCCTACATGCCGCGGAGCGGCTGGACCCGTGGGCCATGGCTGCTGGGCCTGCGCATCCGGAGCCTGTGCTCCGCAACAGGAGAGGCCACAACAGTGAGAGGCCTGCGTACCGCAAAAAAAAAAAAAAAGTTTATTGCTTAAAAATGCTGACAGTCTCAATTAATCGTCAACAAAGGAAACAGGAATATAAAATGGAGAAAAGACAGTGTCTTCAGCAAGTGGTGTTGGGAAAGCTAGACAGCCACATGTAAGTCAATGAAGTTAGAACACACCCTCACACCATACACAAAAATAAATTCAAAATGGCTTAAAGATTTAAATATAAGACATGACACCATGAAACTTTTAGAAGAGAACACAGGCAAAACATTCTCTGACATAAATCATACCAGTGTTTTCTTAGGTTAGTCTCCCAAGGCAATAGAAATAAAAGCAAAAATAGGGGAATTTCCTGGCAGTCCAATTGTTAGGACACAGAGCTTCATTGCTGAGGGCCTGGGTTCAATCCCTGGTCGGGGAGCTAAGATCCCACAAGCTGCCTGGTGCAGCCCAAAATAAAATAAAATGAAAGCAAAAATAAACAAATGGGGCCTAATCAAACCTAAAAGCTTTGTACAGCAAAGGAAACCATAAACAAAGCAAAAAGACAACCTATGGAATGGGAGAAAATTTTTGCAAATGATGTGACTGACAAGGGCTTAATTTCAAAGTATACGAACAGCTCATGCAGCTCAATAATGAAAAAACAAAACCCAATCAAAAAATGGACAGAAGACCTAAACAGACATTTCTCCAAAGAAGACATACAGATGGCCAACAGGCACATGAAAAGATGCTCAACATTGCTAATTAGTAGTGAAATGCAAATCAAAACTACAATGAGGTACCACCTCACACTGGTCAGATGGCCATCAAAAAGGCTACAAATAACAAATGCTGGAGAGGGTGTGGAGAAGAGGGAACACTGCTACATTGTTGGTAGAAATGTAAATTGCAGTGCAGCCACTAAGGAAAACAGTATGGAGGTTCCTTTAATAACTCAAAATAGGGTTACCATATGATCCAACAATCCCACTCCTGGGCATATATCCAGACAAAACTATAATTCGAAAAGATACATGCACCCCTATGTTCATAGCAGCACTATTTACAATAGCCAAGACATTGAAACAGCCTAAATGTTCATTGATAGATGAATGGATAAAGAAGATGTGGTGCATATATACAATGGAATATTACTCCGCAATAAAAAAGAATGAAAGAATACCATTTGCAGCAACAGGTGTAGACCTAGAGATTATCATACTAAGCAAAGCAAGTCAGAAAGAGAAAGACAAATACCATATGATATCACTTATATATGAAATCTAAAATACGACACGAACATATCTACGAAACAGAAACTGACTCACAGACTTAGAAAATAAACTTATGTTTACCAAGGGGGAAGGGAGTGGGAGGGGGATAAATTAGGAGTGTGGGATTAGCAGATACAAGCTGCTGTATATAAAATAGGTAAACGACAAGGTCCTACTATATAGCACGGGGAACTATATTCAATATCCTGTAATAAACCATAATGAAGAATATGAAAAAGAATAGATATATGTATTTATATATATGTATAAGTGAATCACTTTGTTGTACACAAGAAACTAACACAACATTGTGAATCAACTCTACTTCAGTTAAAAAAAAAATGCTGGGACTTCCCTGGTGGTCCAGTGGTTAGGACTCTGTGCTCTCACTGCCGAGGGTCCAGGTTCAATCCCTGGTCAGGGAACTAAGATCCCACATGCCCCTAGCTGTACATACCCTCACCTCACCTTCCTCCTGTGGCACGTATATCTTACTCAGGTGGTTAAGATTGCTTCGGTGCTAAAGATGAATGGGTCCTAAGACAGGAAAACTTAATATTAGTTTTATAGCTTCGTCACGCCTTGTTAGAAAAGAGTTAACTAAAGCATTTTCTAAAAAACAGATTTCCAAACTTCTTCGCAATCTCTTCCTCTAGGCCCAGGATTCTAATTATGTGACTTTCCACAAGGTAGCCCTTACCCAGTAAGCAGTCTATTCTACTCCTGCTGCCCTGAGGTGTCCTTTTTCTCTTCTGCTTTTCCAAGTGCATGTTAAGGTTGGATTCCTTTTTTTATCTTAGTTGCTGAAAGGTGCTGGGTTATATTATTTTTGCTCTTTCCACAAATAATAAAATCTTTCTCTTTTTGAAAAATACAGTGGATTGTCCTGTTTGTGGAGTTCATATTCCAGAAAATCACATTAACAAGCACTTAGACAGCTGTTTATCACGTGAAGAGAAGAAAGAAAGCCTCAGAAGGTAAGAAAGTTAAGCATAACCGTTGAGCTACTTTAGCTTGTTGCCTCCTGTGGTTTATAAAATTTGAGCCAACTCCACTGGCTCTCGTCCATTCTCTCTCCTTGTTCTTTCCTCAACTCCCACCTTGCCAGATGTAATTAACTTTATTATATGCTAATAAAATTTGACTTAACAAGAAACTAGTGATTTAGAATTCAGTTGTTTTTAAACTTGTTTTCTTCTCTTAGAATTTTAGAACTACCATAAAGCCCTTGGCCCAAGAAAGCAAGGTTAGACTCTGAATATAGAACACATCAAATCTGTTTTTGGTTCTTAGGAAGCTCAGAAGTTTAAATTTGTAAAATCTAGCTTTTTCAAAAATTCTGAATAGTTAATTACTATATACATATGACATACTATATACACATGACAGTAAAAGGTACAAAAGGCACCTGAAAGTAACACAACATTGTAAATCAACTGTACTCCAGTAAAAATTAAAAAGAAAAAAGGTACAAAATGGTATGTTTTTTTGCCTTTTTTTGTTTTTTTAGAAAATATGGAATCACTTATTCATTCAACAAATACTTATTAAGCACATAACCATGTGCCAGGCATTCTACAAAGCACTGGTGAATCAATGGTGAATGAAAGTCAAATTATCTGCTCTTAACACCCTTTTGTTCTGGAAGGATGCAACCAGTAGGCTTGCATTTTGAAGGCAGTGGTTTTCTCTGTTACTGCATCTATAGAAGCTTGCAGTTGTATAGTTTGTCTGTGGGGCAGACTCAAAAGGGTGTGTTTGAAATAGAGAGATAGAGAGAGAGAGAGAGAGAGAGAGAGAGAGAGAGAGAGTGTGTCCCAGCCAGCTACCCAGATGAGATAACTAAGTTGTCAACCCAGTATCTGCACCTAAACTCACACTATTCTGCCTCGCCTTATACATCAAAATCACAATAGTTTATTAAACTAGGCCACTGTTGTTATTACACATGTAAGTTGTAAGTTAGGAATCAAATTGTAGTCAAAGTTAATCTGTAGGGTGTTAAAGAATCAGTGATAATGAAGATAATAAGGAAGCAGAAGCTGCAAATTACATGAGTCTGGTGATAAAGGGAAGAGGACAGATGAGATGGTAGTTTGGGGAAGGATTAAGGAGCAAGATCAGGGAACATTTTATTTTTTAAAATAGCAAAATTATATAAGCCTTTAGCCTCCTGCTATCTCCAGGGAGAGAGCAGGTGATATAAAGAACAAGAGATCAAAAGTCCAGTAATGAAGTTATCCTTGACATGCAGAAGGAACCCTTCCTCTGAAACAGGATGGAAGAGGGAGAGAATAGGTGATAATTCCGAGATCTGGAAAGGAGAGGGCGGAAATTGAAGAAATTAATCGTATCCGGGAGGTGGGAATGAACAGAATGATTGGCTCTTACGTTTGGTCTGTTTGGAAGAACTTGGAAGAGTGCCAGAAACCGTGCTGCTAAGACAGGACTATTTTATTGTTCTTTTGTGAGTAAAGCTAAAATGGTGTCACTAGATTTTATGAGTAAGTCTGGAGTGAATGCAGGTTCCGAGGGACGAACTCTGGCTGTTATAATTTACAAAAGTTAACATATAAAGCACAGTGATGCTTTATTAGTTTACAGCAGGGGGCACCAGTTGCCAGTTCTTACTGTCGTGTTCTTAGCTTGATAGTTAACTTCTTTCCCCGAGCAGGACCTTTTCTTCAAGCGAAAACGCACAGTGAACCATAACATATAAAACAGAGAAAATTGGCCCTGTTCCATTAAAGTGGAGGTGGAGGGCTTGGGGACTGTGCTCCTCTCTCTGAACTCCCTCTGCGTCCCTGCCTCGTATCCACAGTGGCCTTCAGGCCCCAAGATCCCTCCACAGGTCCCTGCGACAGATGCCTGTGCGGTCCTGCGTGCCCAGTACTCACTCCTAGTGGGTACGTTTGTTGACGAGAATAAAATTTAGATTTTTAGGTTGCCTAGTTAGTCGAGATTTGGAATAAAGCTGGATCATCACGAGGATTATTTCTCATAAGCCGTGAGAATCTAATGACCTGCCTTTCTCCTTAGAAATGTTTTTTCCTGAAGAGTGAGTTGGGAATATGGAAGCTGGGCATTTTCTCCTTGAAGAGTAAGGAATCAGCACTGATAATCTTGCTTGGACTGCTCTTTCTCTAGATGCATCCATTGTATTTCTTCTAACACACTTAGCTCTGTCAGTTTATCCAAAGACGTACTCCTCTGTGTGTAATTAAGTTCAAATTCCAGTAGTGGTTCCAAACAGGCTCTGTGGAATACTATAATCCTGCCGATTACTCTGTAGCGCAATTTAGAAGCACTGCATTCACTCCCTCTTTCTCTCTCTCTTAGGGAAAGAGTCACTGTGTAAGTTAGTGTATTGAAGGCTCTGAGAATTCCTTCGTCAAACATAATTGTTGGATTTTGTTTAATCCAGTAATTCCTAAATTTATTTGACCTTAAAACCTTTTTGTCCTTATAACTCATCTTGCAAAGCTAGTGTTTGTGAAGATAAACTTAGGGAGACATTGAACCACCTTTCTCTTTAGTTACATCCTCGTCCTGGGGTCTGGTCACATAAAAGAATCTCTGACATTTAAAAAATGTTCTCCACAGCACCCCAACAGGCCACTTCTTTAATTTGGATACAGCCCTTAACCCATTCCGTGTAGATTCATATCAGAGTTGATTCAAAGGATACTCTTCCTTTTGAGGTCCTCAGATTCTTAGGACCCTTAAATGCATTACTGTTTCACCAAATCATGGAAGAAAGGTAAAGTAGCATTTTCATGTTTTGGGAAACATTTATCAGGCTTCGTATTTTAAAATTCATGACAGAAATGGTTGATTTCTGCTGGTGCTTTTCATTGTAAATGCCAGTGAACAGTAGAGTTTTCCATTAGAAATTCACAGTCGTAAGTTTTATCATCTATCCTAATAAAATTAAAAAAATGTTTTAGGTACAGACTTACTGACTTCCCTCACAGTGTTCTTGTATAAACTCCTACAAAAGGTTTTTCAGCTCTTGCTACCTTCTGTGATTTTATTTAGCCATAATCTTATCAGTGTTGTAGAGTCCAATAGGCTGTCTGTCATTATAAGAAGAGTAATTTTCGGAAAAATGTAATCTGTTGAGGGTTTACAGGTCTTTCTGCAGTTATATAGTTATTTCTGGCTTTTAGACCATATTGATAGAGCATAAAAGAAATAACCTAGCCAGGGAATGGTACTGTTGGGTAATAGAGAAATGTTTGGTTGTTTTCAGTCTGTATTCAACTGTATTCTCTCCCTCTCAGTGTGGCCTCTGGACCATTTGCATTAGATTTCCACGTGAAACCTTGTTAATAGAGATTTTCAGTTTCCACTTAAAGAGCTGAGTCAGAATTGGTGGGTGGTGTAGCCATGCGACTGAGAACTGCATTTTAAATAAGCTCTCCAGGTGGTTCTGAGATGCACTCAAGTTTGAGCAGCATGGCCTTGTGCCAGCTAGTTATATGCAAGTCTTTTGTAAAATCTTGTTTTTCTGGATAAACCTATTACTTTCAAGTTCCTATTAATTCTTACCTGAAGTTTTGATATTTCATCTAAAAATGATTGCAGTTGTAGTGACTACCTTGAATACATGTTTATTAAGCACCTTATTGCTATAGTGTTGAGCCAGGTGATGTACTTAGAGAACCAGGTATAATCAGATTAAATAGATTAAAATTCACTCTGGGTTCCTGTTTAAATAATCGTCTCAAGTCATTGATACCCTTAGGTAGCTTGACTTCTACATATTCTATTTAAAGAAATAATGTTTCTTAATTGGTGTTTAGAGGGAGTATAAGTCATTCGATAGAGCTTTGTCATATTTAAAATTGTAGCTTAGTGCTTATCATTGTATTCGTTATGTAAATACAGTGAAGAGCCAGGTGGGGATTTTGCCAGTACACTTCTTAATGCCTTATATATTTGTTAATATAATTAATTGAAGTTGGAGAAAAAAAAAACAGTGCTGTGTTTCTTGCTGTTGTTTTCAGTTGTGTTCTTTTGAAGATGATCCCATAAATACTACCTACCCATCAACTGTCTGAATTCTTTTTCCATTGGTGTAATGAGTTGGGTAAAGCTAACCATCCCAACAAGTCTTCTTTTATTTCATCTAGTGCTTTTGCAAAATGATTGCCTTGGGCCTAAGTGGGCATGTTTGGCTATGCGTCAGACATTTTTTTAAAGAAGATATATATGATGATATTCTTAAATCCATAGCCTGACCCGCGATAGCATTTGTACTCTAATCATCTGAGATAGCTGGTTTTATAGAGATTTGTGTGGAAACCATGGGCAGATTTTAGGAAAAGCATGCTTTAAAGAGGTAGTGAATAAGTTCACGTAAGTGTGACCCTAATTTCTCATAGCATTTAGTCCACAAGCCTTCTGTATGAGTCCCAGGTCTGCATCTTTAGGCCAGGCCTCTCTCTGAGACCTAAACTAACTTTGTCTAAGTTTTGGCTGCCACCTAGACCCCTCTATCGGAATGTCCCACTGCCACTTTAGATGCATCACTGTCAGAAAAAGACTGTCAACTTTATTTGTAAATTTAATCCTTCTTCTCTTTCCTTTTTTGTCTTAATGGTTCTGCTATTCTCCCAGTCGCCTTGGTATTGAGTCAGAAGGTAAATTACTGTTTTACGTGAAAAGCATTGGATAATTCACAGTAAACCTCAGTGATCTCTTTTCTCCCTTTTCAGCTCTGTTCACAAGAGGAAGCCACTGCCTAAAACTGTATATAACTTGCTCTCAGATAGAGATTTAAAGAAAAAGCTAAAACAGCATGGATTATCTGTTCAAGGAAACAAACAGCAGCTCATTAAAAGGCACCAAGAATTTGTACACATGTACAATGCCCAGTGTGATGCTTTGCATCCTAAATCAGGTAAAGTAATTAAACAATGAGTTGTGTTTATCCTCTGGATAAAGCAGTTTTGTGTGGCTTAGTGGTTGTAAAGCACAGAAAAAATTTTTAATACATTTTTGATAATAGGTAAGGTATGCAAATGTACTCCTTCTGAAGGTACCTAGAGTGTCCTGTGATAAGCCAGCCTTTCTCTCAGCCCGTCTCTCCGTCCCCCTTCCCTTCTCAGAGGCAACCACTGCTGCCAGCTTCTCATGAATATGAAGGTTGATCTAGAGAGCATGGCCTATAATCCTAGTTTTGCAACTTTATGACTGGGTGACTATGGGCAAATTACTTATTATATCTGACCTTGGTTTTCTCCCCCATAAAGTAAGAGTTATAATACTACCTACTTCATAGTGTTTTTGCGCAGAATAAATGATAAAATGCATGTAAAGTCCTAGCATAGTACCTTAGCAAGTAGTCAGCATTGAATAAATGTTACCATTAGATTATTAAGATTGTTATGCACAAAAATATATCCTTGATCATTATTGTTATAAAAATGTTAATTTTACATACATACTGCTTAATAGTTTGTTCTTTCCATTTAACCTCACACAAATTTTGGAGTTCTTTCAGTTATTAGCATATGGATGGAATTACCTAATTAAAAAAAAACTAAAGTATAATATGCAAATAGGAACTTACACAAATTGTAAATATATTGTTCAGTGAATTATCACAAAGCAAAGGGAAAGTGCCTTTGTAACCACTACTCAGATCAGTACCAGCATCACAGAAGCCCCCTCCCAATCACCACTACCTTCATTCTCAGAGATGACCACCTTCTTGACTTCTCAAACCATATATTCATTTGCCTATTTTTGCCTATATTTTATCTTTATATAAATGAAATAATAAGTAGCTTATGCATTCTTCTCAGTCTGATTTCATTTTTTTTACATTATGTTTATAAGGTTTATCCATATTTTTGTGTACAGTTGTGATTTTTAAAAATTTTTTGTTGCTGTAGCGTATTCTATTATATAAATATATTACACTGTCCATTCGGTGGCTGATGGACATTTGGATTTTTCCACTCTTTGGCTTTTAAGAATAATGCTGCTATGAGTAACCTTTTGCAGGTCTCTTGGTGCTCGTAGGCACACGTGTTTGGGGGATACATATGCCTATCCCCCAAATTATGTTTTGGCAGATGTTCAGCTTTCATGGGTACAGGCAGAAACTCAGTGCCAATGTATGCTCTCATCAGGAGGGTACAAGATTCCAGTTTTTCCACATCCTTAACAACATCAATATTGTCAATTTTCCGTTTTGGCCATTCTGGTGGGTCCACAGTAGTGTCTCATTATGGTTTTAATTTTTGTTTCCCTAATGGCTTGTAGTGTTCAGCATATTTTTATATTGTTATTGGCCACCTGGATATTCTCTTTGGTGAAATACCCATTTAAGTCTTGTGCCCGATTTTTCTGTGCTGTGGATCTGTTGTTTCCTGATTTACTTGTGGGGGTACGTGAATTTTTCTGGATACACATCTTGCTGGGTGTATGTGTGTTTCGCCTTTAATTTCATCTTTTCCCTCTCTTAATGGCTTCATTTGAGAGGTAGAAGTTTTAAATTTTATATCCAGTTCATTGCATTTTCCCATTGTTAGTACTTTTTTGTCTTTGCCTACCGCAAGATCATGTTTTCTTCTAAGAGCATTATTCTTTTTGCTTCTACCTTTCAATCTACAGTTTATCTGGAATTGGTTTTAGCATACGTTGCGAGGTAAGGGGCGAGATTCTTTTGTTGTTTCCATATGGATAGCTGATTGATGTCACACCATTTATTGAAAAGCCATCCTTTACACATTGAATTGTTGGTACAGCTTGGTTGAGAATCAGCTAACCGTGTATGTGTGGGTCTGGACATTGTTTTGTTCCATTGGGTCATTTATTTATCCTTGTGCCAGTAGTGTACTGTCTTAATTAGTTTATGAGTAATTTGTAATAGATCTTGCTGTCTGGTAATGTAGTTCCTCCAGCTTTGTTGTTTATTGAGATTGTCTATTTATATGTGAATGGGTATACAAATTGTGGTACAGCCATACAGTGGAACACTGCTTAGCAATAAAAATGAACTACTGATAAGTGCAACAACATGGATAAATCTCAGAAGCATTGTGCTAAGTGAAAGAAGCCAGATACGAAAGACAACACACTGTATAATTTTAAAAGTCCATTGATTTAGCATTTTGGAAAAGGCAAAACTATAGGGGCATAGAAGAGATCAGTATGCCCCAGGGCCTGAGGGTAAGGGGGAGGGAATTTACTGCAGTGGGGCAGAAGAATTTCTGGGGGTGAAGGAAATGTTCTAGATTTTGGCTGAAACGATGACTAAATGACTATTAATAGGCAACTGGGCTTGCCTCCAATTTTTGGCTATTCTGGATAAAGCTACTATAAACATGGGCTTATAGATTTTTATGTAGCCATGTGCTTTCATTTCTCTGGTATTTTCCTTTTCACTCAGTTTAAACATTTTCTAATTTTTGTTGAGATCTCTTTTACCCATGGGTTATTTGGAAGTGTTTCCAATTTCCAAATATTTGAATATTTCGCAGATATCTTTTTTTTAAATCATTTCTAATTTGATTCCATTGAAGCAGTTCTGTATGATTTCGGACCTTTTACCTTTATTGAGACTTGTTTTATAACTCAGCATTAGGTCTTCCTTGGTGAGTGTTCCTTAAGCACTTGAAAATTTGGGGGTTTTTTGTTCAGTGATCTGTAGTGTTAGTTATGTAAAGTTGCTAGGTAGTATGTTCAAGTATTCTACATCCTTACTTATGCTGTGTTTACTGATTCTATCAGTACTGAGAGGATTATTGAAATCTCCAAGGGTATTTGTGGATTTTTAATTTTTCCTTTCAGTATGCTCTGTTTTCTTTACATTTTGAATCTCAGTAATGGGGTGTATGTGCATTTAGTATTGTTATGTCTTCTTGATGAATTAACCTATTCACTATTATGACATATTTGTTTTAGTCTCTGGTAATATTCCATAAATAATAATCTTATTTCACTTTTTTCTTTAAACATACTGTGTCATTATATTTAAACTGTGTTTTTTGGTAAGCAGTATGTGGTTTGGATTTGCTTTTTAAACTTAATTTGGCAAGATATACCATTAAATTGTAGACTTTAAAACTTTTTCATTTAATCTATTTGGTTGGGTTTAAATCTACCATCTTGCTCTTTATTTTCTCTTTGTCCTGTCCATTCTTTGTTTTTTTTTCTTTTCTTGCTTCCTTTTAGATTATTTTTTAGTTCTCTATTCTATCTCCACTGTTGGCTTATTAGCTGTACCTCTGTTTAATTTCTTTTAGCAGTTGTTCTAGAGTTTACCACGTGCATCTTAAACTTATCACAGTCTACCTTCAGATATTATTGTACTACGTGTTTAACATAAGGACCTTACCCTTTCCATCCTTGGTTTTATTGTCATAGATTTTTCTTCTATGTGTTATAAACCTCATAATACTTTGTTACCATTTTTGCTTTAAACTGTCAATTTTCCTTTAAAGAAATTTTAAAAATTGAAAAGGAAAGTCTCTATGTGCCTACACATTCACCATTTATAGTATTCCGTATTTCTTTGCTTAGATCCAGGTTTCCATCTGATGTCATTTTCTTTTGGTCTGAAAATCTTCATTTAATGTTTCTTGTAGTGCACATATGTTGAGACAAGTTCTTTCTACTTTTATTTGTCTGAAAAAGTCTTAACTTTGCATTCTTTAAAAAAAAACCTTCATTTGGAAATAATCTTGAACTTATGGGAAGGTTGAAACATTATCATAAAGAACACATATGTACGCTTTACACAGATTCACCTGTTAACATTTTCCCCCATTTGGTTTATGAATTACTGTTTCTCTCTCTTTATTAATGTATATGTGTTTGTGTGTGTGTACATCTTTATATACACATATATTTTTCTTAAACTATCTGAGAATAAGGCGTATAATCTTGTCTCCTGAATACTTTATTGTGTATTTCCTAAGAAAAGAGATATTCTCTTTTATTGCTGCAGTACAGTTATCAACTTTAGTAAATTCATCTTTGTTAAATAATTCTTTAATCTATCATCTCTATTCCAGTTTCAGCAGTTGACCCCGTAATGGCCTTTATGGATTTTTTTCCCCCCTCCATTACATGATCCAGTTTTGGATCACATTATTAAATTTAGTTGTAATATCCTCTCAGTCTCTTTCAGTCTGGAACAATTCCTCAGCCTTTCTTTGTCTTCTGTGACATTGACATTGGCATTTTAAAAGAATACAGTCTTTGTTGTTGTTGGGTTTTTTCCCCAAATAGAATATTCCTCATTTTGGCTTTGTCCTATGTTTCCTTATAATTATGTTCAGGTTGTGCATTCGTGGCCAGAATACTATATAAGTGATGTTTTGTCCTTCTCAGAATATCACCTCTAGAGGTATTTGACATCTTTGTGCCCTTCATTTGTGATGGCAGGTTTGATCACCTTGTCGATTTCTTCACTGTGTAGTTTCCTCATTACTCCTAGTAAGCAATCTGTAGAGAGACACTTTCATACCATCTAAATATTCTATACCTCATTAAAATCTCACGCCTGTATTTAGCATTCTTTGGTAATTTTTACCTGAACTAGTTTTTTCTGTGTAGTTGCACATGTTGATTTTCTAATTTTAGCCTTCCTTCCACATTTGCCAGTTGACACCTGCCATGGTTCTGAAAACAGGAGCCTTCCTTTCTTGTATTTAATTTGTCTATTATCAATATGGATTCACAGATTTATAGCTTATTTCCATCCTTAATTATTTTGGTGTTTATGTTTCTAGATTTGGCCAGTGGGAGCTTCTCCATGCTGATCCTTGGTCCTCATGCCATAGTTTCATTATTATCATTATTATTTTTTACCATTTCCTTATTTCTAGCATAACAAGGTAGTGATTCCCTGTCCCAGCCCTGGAATCAGCCATTTCCCTGAGAAGCTTTGGTTCTTTTGGGGGGAAAACAAGATAAGGCTACCAGCTATGCTCATTGCTACCTGGTACCTTTGCTTCTAGACTCTTCCAGCAGGTGGAGCTCAGGAATATATACACACATATACATATGCATACATGGATATGTGTATACATACACATGCATGTATGCCTGTATACTACATGTATATGTATGCATGTAAATCCACTTATACATATTAGAAATCATGAGAACATACCAATACCTTTACTTTCAATCCAGCCCCACAGAGGTCTTCTTTACCTTTCTCTATTTCATATTTGTATTTCCCTTTTTCGACAGGGAGAATCTTCCCTCTTAGTAGCATCAGCACGTTTACTAATTTGTTCAGTTCTGTAATATATGTAAAATCGTTTCAGAATTGCTTCATCTGTACTACTACACCTTTCTGCAACCAGAGAAAGAATTCCAGATTTTTTTTTAGTTCTCTCTACCCAGTCTTCCCTTTCCCCTCCCCCATCACCTGCACTAAGGGTACATAGTCATTTACTGTGTTCATAAATTTTTTTTCCCCTTTATTGTGGTTATGTTATTTGAAGTAATATAGTGACAGTTCATTTGTTTCACTTTGTTTCCAGTTAAAAAAATAAATTTATTTATTTATGTGTTTTTATTTTTGGCTGTGTTGGGTTTTCGTTGCTGCGTGCGGGCTTTCTCTAGTTGTGGTGAGTGGGGGCTACTCTTTGTTACAGTGCACGGGCTTCTCATTGCAGTGGCTTCTCTTGTTGCAGAGCATGGGCTCTAGGCGCACGGGCTTCAGTAGTTGTGGCTCGCGGGCTCAGTTGCTCCGTAGCATGTGAGATCTTCCTGGGCCAGGGCTCGAATCCATGTCCCCTGCATTGGCAGGCAGATTCTTAACCACTGTGCCACCAGGGAAGCCCTTTGTTTACAATTTTTATTGTCGTTATTTAGTTTCCTCTTCTAAGTATGAGAAATTAGTAACAGATGTATCATGTAAACTGCTTTAAAGATATATACAGTTGACCCTTGAACAACATGGGTTTGAACTGCAGATTATATGCAGAGTTCTTTCAGTAAATATAGTACCTGTGTTTTAATTTTACAGATCTTTAAATTAACTAAGTGTGGGGGGAAGTTTGTGTGGCAGCCTGGGAGCATCATCAGTGTTTAGCTGGAGTAGGTCTGATATTGTCAGAAAGGTTTCTGATCTCTCCCTTTCACTGACCTTTGCTTAAAATAGATTTTCCTTGAGACTTTTTTTTTCTTTCTTCTGTGAGTGTTGGTGGTTCTGGATTGCAGGCTTCACCAGAGACGAGTCTGGGATATTGTGAAGATAAAAAGAAAACCCGGGGAACGTACCGCAGTGTTGTTCCTCAAATTCTGAGGTCCTTAGCCAGTCCATTTTCCTCCTTCCACTTTTCAGAATTCTCTTAACCTTGTCTGTTATATCCAGGGTTTGTAGTTATGCTTTGCAGGTAAGATTATGAGAAATGAGAAGAGACATGAGTCTAGGCCATCTTGTTTGGAAACAGAAGTCCTTGTTCATGTATGTATTTTTGATTTCTGTTTTAGGTGCAAACACATTAAGATTGTTAAGTCTTCTTGGTGACTTGACCGCTTTCTGTAATTTCCCTCTTTGTCCCTGATAACATTCATTGCTCTGGAGTCTCTTGCACCTCATATTAATATAGCTATTTCAGATTTCTTTTCATTGGTATTTACAGGATACATTGCTTTCCGTTCTTTGTTTTGAACCTATTTTGAATCTATGTCTTTTATTTAAAATTGGTTCTTTGTTGACAGTATATTGTTTGGCTTTTCTTGTTTAATCCAGTCTGCATTCTCTGGCTCTTATTAGTGCCTTTAGACCATTTACATTTGATGTAGTTGGCTTTCGACTTAGCATCTTGCTAGTTGTTTTGTTTGTTCCATCTGCTTTTTGTTCCTTCTATCCTTTTTTTTTTTAAATATCTTGGATTAATTGAGTATTTAAAAAATAATATTTCATTTCTACTATTGACTTACTATTGTACCTCTTTTTCAAAATTTTAGTGTTTGCCTTAGGGTTTACAGTATACACCTTTAATTAGTCACAGTCTACCTTCAGATAATAAACTGCTTTGCTTGTAGTATAAGAACCTTATACAACAGTTTACTCCCAGTCCCTAATTCTTTGTGCTGTTGTTGTCATGCTGTTAACACAATGCATTGCTATTGTTTTTCCTTTAAACAGACAATTATCTTTTATAGTAGTTAAAAATAAGAAAAGTATATTTCATATTTACCTTCATTTTTACCATTTCTAACACTTTGTTTCTTCTTATAGAGATGAATTTCTGGTTTTAAATTTCTTTTGCTTGAAGAAATTCCTTTAACACTTTTTTTGGTACAGATCTGCTAATAATATATTCTGTCAGTTTTTGTTTGTCTCAGAAAGTCTTCATTTCTCTTTCACTTTTGAAAAATATTGCCCTTGATATAGAATTCTGGGTTGGTAGGTTTTTTCCCCAACACTTTAAATTCTTCATTCTGTTGTCTTCTGGATTGAATAGTTTTTGATGAGCAGTATGATGTAATACATGACTTTTATTGGTGTGGTATACCCCTTTTTCTCACTGGCTTCAAGATTTTCTTTGTGTGTCTATGTGTAGGTATATTATTGCGTTTTTGTTTTGTTATTTGTTCTGCTTGATATTCTTCAAGCTTCTTGCATTTGTGGTTTGACATCTTTCATTATATTTAGTAAATTCTGGCCATTAGATCTTCAAATATTTTCTCTCCCTTTTTTCTTCTTCTGGGATTTCTATTACGTGTATGTTAGGGCTTTTGATATTGTCTCACAGCTCTTAGTTGCTCTATTCTGGTTTTTTTGTGGTTTTTTTCCCCCTTTTTCTCTATTTCTGTTTGGGTAATACCATCGATCCCATTTTTAAGTTCACCTATTCTTTCCTTAGCTGGGTCAAGTTATCTCTGCTAATGTTTTTTTATTTCTAACATTTCTGTTTTATTCTTCTTGATGATTTCATCTCTCTCGTGAAATGCCCCATCTGTTCCTGCATGTTGTTCATCTTTTCCACTAGATGTAGCATATTAATCGTAGTTATTTTAAATTCCATGTCTGGTAGTTGTAACATCTGGGCAACTGATATCTGAGTTTGATTTTGTTATTGTTGTTTGTTTGCCTGCTTGTTCATATATCTTGTAAATTTTGGTTGAAAACCAGACTTAATACATGAGACTCTAAATGCTGAAGTAAATAGTATGAATGACTAAAAAATGGACTTGTCTCCTCTTCTGCTAGGACTTCACTGTGTGTGGTTGATTGGTTTGGATTTTGTTGTTGCTGTGGTTGTCCTCGGTTGACCACCACTTTCATATCCCTTGTGCTTTTTAGGTCGGTGCCTGAGCTACCAGAAGTTTGTTTGTTTGTTTTTAAAATGTACCTGTATCACTCGCACTTAGGTTTTCCCTGTGAACCTGTGCCTTAAGGAGTCTTTCCATGCTCACTTCTCTCCCAGTGGCTGATGACAGTTACCTGTCACTTGGAGTGTCCTGGCTCCGTGGTAGGGAACATGAGGTTGTTCTCTGTTATTCTAGCTTAGCCTCTGTCTTAGGCAGGCCCTTGATTCTGGGTCTCACAGGTGGGTCTCTCTCAGTGATCCTTTGCCTCCCCAGGTGGCAAGGGTCCTCTAGTGGTCTGGGCCCAGGGCAGTTTCCTGACCCCTCTGCCGGAGTAGAGGGTTTTGTTTGTTTACTTTTTCTCTGTTTACCTGTGCTCTGGGGACTTCAGTTTTGCTGACCTTCCCTCAGTGGCTTAATGCTTTTGTTTCCTAGGGTTAAAGATCTGATGGGGCTTCATGTCCTTCCTGCACTGGGGGCTGTTCTTTCCCAAGCCTGTATCCGGAGGGATACTTTTTCTAATTTCTCATCCTTCCCCCATTAGTTCTTGAGAGTATCCAGTAAGGTCTATAGAAAACCTTGGAATGGGTGTGAGTCCCCTTGTGTCTAAGATTCCCAGGATTTTTATATTTTCATGGTGGTTCACCCTTCGCCTTTTGCAATTTATCAAAAAGTTTATCTGAGGGACTTTCCTGGCGGTCCAGTGGTTAAGACTATGTGCTTCCACTGCAGGGAGCGCGGGTTCGATCCCTGGTCTGGGAACTAAGATCTCGCATGCCTTGCTGTGCGGCCAAAAAAAAAAAGTTTATCTGAAATCTTCTTACCCAGCGGTAGGATAATCCTTGTTTTCTTATGTCAACCAGTACTCATGACCCCTCTCTTCTCTGAGGCACATGACTTTCCTTAGATTTCAGGCTAGTTGGTTTCCCTGTGACGTTAGTTCTGTTGGATTCGAGTAAAGTTACAGTTTTATAGGTTATCCAGCCTTTTCTCATTGTTAGGGTGAGAATGACACTATATCCAGCTCTTTACATCACAAACAGAATCAGAAGTCTCTCCGAAAGATTTAAGCCCCTAAATTGCATCTAATCCTAGTACAGTTTCCTTAATACCTTAGAAGACAGTATGCCAGATGTTCTCTAACTTGAGTGATACTTGGGTTAGTGGATTGGGTAGAATGCAAGTGGTCCCTTTGCTTTCCTGTTATACCATGATTCACAGAGGGAGAGATTGTTTACATTGTTTCTACTGGTCTTATGATATTAGGGAGGCAAGAGGTACCTCTCAGTGCTTGAAAAACAAACTTTGAAATGAGGTAATTGCATTCTTAAATGATTCTCTCGAGGACTTTCAGTTTTGTAAAAAACTTTTTAATAGAGATTATTTGTAAGTTCTATAGAATTTCAGTTCTTACGGTGAAGAATATGGTGATTTCCCCTGTTTACCTGTTACCTGACTCAAACAGTTGTCAACTCATGCCTAATCGCCTGTTGTCTGTCATTTACATCCCTTCATGGATTATTTTGAAGCAAATTCTAGATATAGTATCTTTTTATGTATAAATGTGTGTAAGGGATTGTAGTTTTTTCTCCCTATACTATATGTGTATTTTAGTCTTAATATGTTGGCCTAGTAGGCAGAAGGATAGCATTGGCAAATTTCATGCTATTTGCATTCAAAGGTATTTATATATGAGATGGAGTATATTTCAGATCTCTTTGATGTATGTGATTGGTAAAATACACCTACTGACAAAAATTCTGGAATCAAGGCCATCTACCCCCTAGTATTCGTAGACCTTTGTCTTTCCTTGCAAAGTAGACTGTTGTAACATTTTGTACATTGGAGTTTCAGTGGATATCCCCTAAGAATAGAATTCACTCTAACATTAATTTTCATATTCCATTGGAACTCTTGTTTATACCTATATCCTCAAAGGAAAGAGCAAAATGACTTTGCTGTACTCTTCCAGTTATATTTTAAACTGTAATTGCATGTGTAAAAGTTAAGTGTTTTAACTCTGTTATTTTTTTTTAACCCTTTTATTTTGAAATGACTTTAGACTTACAGAAAAATTACAAAGACAGGACAGGGAGTTCATGTATACCCATCGTCCAGCTTCAGTGTTAAGAGTTTATATAACCAGGGTACATTGAACAACACCATGTAATTAATATTGGCTATATGCCCTTATTTTAACAGCTGCTGAAATAGTTCAAGAAATTGAAAATATGGAGAAGACTAGGATGCGTCTTGAAGCTAGTAAACTCAACGAAAGCGTATGTTGATGGTCTTTTTCAGTATCTCGGTAGAAATGAAGGAAGGAAAAGTCGAATACCCTACAAATTAAAGCAAACCAGTGTTAAATCTGTTCAGTGGGAAATGTACTAGAACACATTTCCATTTAATGTATTATGATTTACTTGCAGCTCATTTTAGCATTTTTATCATATTTAGAAGTCTTCTGGCACAAGATCAATCCAAAGTAGAGTTTATTGATGAATTACAGTTTTATGGAAAAAAGCATGTGCCCGTACATAAGGTAACCTTGGTATTGGTCCTTTTTCTGGTGGTTGCATTTAATAAGTTCTTCAACATTTAACCTCTGTGGCCCTTAAGATCTTCATCTGTAAAACTCAGGGGGTTAACTATTATAATCTCTAAGATCCCCTTTTAGCTCTGGCATTCTGCAATTCTATGGTTATACTGATGGTGAAATTAAGTAATTTTAAGAGTTGATGAGGATTGAGCATCTGTTGAGCTTACTGAGGGAATCAGAGACCTAAATTTCTTCACTATTGCCTTCCTCTAGCTTGATGGTCCAAAACTTGAGGAAAGGATACCAAAGAAGAAAATAGCCATTGTGTCCTTTGACACTAGAGGAAGTGTTTTGGGCTCTCCCAAGTAGACTTTTTTCCTAGACCATCGGTAATGTGTTTGTAAGGAAAGCAACAACCTTAGGGAAGTAAGTTTATAATCAGATAGTAGAAAAAAATGAGATTTTCATTGACTTTACTATTACCTGTGTGCTAACTATAAGACTATAATGAATCGTGTAAGTACATTTCAGATCTTTTAAGTCTAAAATTTTAAAAAGTGAATTAGAAATTCACTTTTGTATTATTGCATTTTCTCTGTATACCTTTGTGTAGACTTGGAAAAGTTAGGCTGGAAAAGGTAGAAGACAAACAAGAAGATCTGCCTTGTTAATGATCTGCTAAATGTCTCTTCAGTCTTGTAGTTTTATGTTACCTATTGTAGTAATGAATGTGGAAAATTAAATATTGAAAGTAGGAAGCTTAATTGATTGTTGTCTTAATACTTCATAAATTCTAATGGAATCAGTGTTGCATTTTCTACTGATGAAAAAAAGTAATGAGTAAAATGTATGTTAATTACAATATTCAAGAGAAGTAAACAGGAGTTAATCTTCCTAAGTCTATATAAAACAGACATGAGAGATTATTTTCCTCTATTTTAAACATCTCCATTTGAGATCTTAAAGTTTATAGTACTAATTTCTAATTTTTGTCATTTTTGGTAATTTTTAATTAAGAATTTTTGGATTTTTTAGATAATGGTTTTTACAAAGGACCAAACAGAAAAGGAAATAGATGAAATTCACAGTAACTATCGTAAGTTATGTAATATTTTCTTTGTTTACAAAGAACTTGGGTTACAGTTTTTCATCTTAAGTATTTTTATATTAATGTTTAATACAAACTTTCTTGTTAATATTACTTAAGAGACTGAATTTTGGTTGAGTGTTTACTCAAGATGGTGACCTTTTTTTGTAACTATGTGTGTGGTCTTTGATTTGTGACTAACATTCTACTTTGAGCTTATCACTAAGCACTTTGCAACTATTAATTAGTTGCTCTCAAAGCATCTCTGTGAGAAGAAAATGGGATTAAAATGGAAACATTCCTGACTTGCCATCCTGTCCTCAGGCCAGTGACAGTATTTATGTAAAGAATTTCAGCACTCTGTAGCTTGCATATTTATGCTGAAGATAGTTTTCATTTTATTCATTATTACCAGCTTCCCAAATTTATCGCTTCATTTTCCTTAAATGACCTTTATATGTATCTTTCCCAGTGCTAGCACGTTACTGTTTTGTCAATTAGATAGCTGCTTATTCTTTGGCTGGTTGGTTGGTTTTTAGTTTAAATTTAAATTTAAGTGCCTGGCAAACAGTAGATAGTTAATATTTGCTGAATGAATATTCCACACATGATATGCCTTAGTTGTGCCAAAAGAATTGTGTTTTCTTTTTTCACTTAAGCTTTGAAGGGGCAGATACAGCTGTGATCTGTGTGGGGCGGGAGGATGAAGTACACAGGCACTAGATGTAGTTGTGATGGCCCGAGCCTTCTCGGAGTAGGGAAAGGAGGCTGGAGGATTCACGGACCAGAGGCTGAACCACAAAAGTTACAGCGCTGGTGCTCTAAAGGTAGCCAGATGTGATCGATCCTCTTTGATCAGCCTTTGGGAAGCCAACGTAATTTTTCTTGATACAGGAGCTAGAGAATATCAGATGATCACTGAAGTGGCAAAACTAAGGCCTGTAGCAACAAGGAAACCAGAAAATTTGCATGGAACAAAAATAATCTAAATCACTAAAGGATGGTATCTAACAATTACGCTACACTAAAGAAAACGTGGGTTAGATATAGGCAAGAAAATATACAAGTATCTATTGCCCACCATTTAAATATCTTTAAAAACTTTAATTTTACTAAATAGGTCAACATGTTAAATTAATTCACTTAGCTCTAAAATAAACCTTGGTATATACTTTTTTTTTTTAAACCTTTTGGGCACTTGCTAAAGCTCAAGCACTTGTTATTAACATTATAGTGTAGTTACAGTTTGATTTAGTATCAGGATCTAAATATACCATATATGGTTCTTCTGTTTTTTAAACCTTTTTATTAATGTTTTAATGTACGTGAGTTTTTGATTTTTTTAATTTACTTTTTGGCTGTGTGGGGTCTTTGTTGCTGCACGCAGGCTTTCTCTAGTTGAGGAGAGCAGGGGCTACTCTTCGTTGCGGTGCACGGCCTTCTCATTTTGGTGGCTTCTCTTGTTGTGGAGCACGGGCTGTAGGCACGTGGGCTTCAGTAGTTGTGGCGCATGGGCTCAGTAGTTGTGGCTCGCGGGCTCTAGAGTGCAGGCTCAGTAGTTGTGGTGCACGGGCTTAGTTGCTCCGTGGCTTGTGGGATCTTCCCGGACCAGGGCTCGAACCCGTGTCTCCTGCATTGGCAGGCGGATTCTCAACCACTGCGCCACCAGGGAAGCCCATGTATGTGGTTTTTAAGCACATTTCTCTAAGGCTTATTAAAAACTCTGACTCCTCGCCACCTCCCTGTCTCCATCTTCATTTCCTAGAATTAACAACTGTCAAATCTTTTGGCTTTTGTTTTAGTAATTACCTTCATGTTTATAAAAGATGATTCTTTCTGCTATTTCTTGAAGTGTTTCAGTTTTCCATGTTAACAATTGATTGAAGTCCTAATTTGAAGAATGAAAATTTAACTCTTTTGTACATCCTGACTCTTACCTTCTCCTCCCTCCCAGTTTCTGAATATTGTCATAATTTTTTATAAGGTCAGTATTAGTTACAGACATTGTATACAGTTTGAACCAGGCAACATACAATACTATGGTTATGAAGTTTGTCAGAGTATGCCACCACCCAAGAATATGCCACCATGACATGTTGCTTTGAGCAGAAGGCAATTGAGAAGCAGCAGAAAGGAAAGCTCTCTGCCTTCCCCCATTTGCCTAAGTGTAGGACACAATTACAAAGGTGTCTGTCCCTCCTCCCCTCTCTATCCCTAGAAGTAAGTTAGTCTTCCTGTTGACGGAGAAGGCTCTGACTTAAATCAGCATAGCAGACTTCACTCTTGTTTACTGTGTTTTTCCTGGCCATCTCCCCATAACTGGCCTCCCACACACCTTTCTTTCTTGTTTTTTTTAATCTAGCTGAAGATGGTATTTAAGCCAGTGTTCTAAGTCACCTCCAAGTGGCTTAGAGTTACTTATTTTTTTCTGTGTATCTTCCATATATACATGAGGTAGACACGTTAAAAAACGTCTGTTTGTTTTTCTCATGTAAATTTGTCTTTTGTTATAAAGCCCCAACTAAGAACTAAGAAGGTTAGAAGGGAGATTATTTTTCTTCCCTTACAGTTGTAATTCCTTTTAGGAAAACATTCTGTTTTCCCTATAATTAGTAATTTTATTTGCTTAGTTTTCTATTTATCTGATATTAATTTATCTGTAAACTTTCCATGAGAAATGTCAGTGACTTTCTGTTTACATTGAAACTCACAGATTGTTTATCAACTCACTATTTTCTCCAGAACATCTTACCTGAAGCAGCCCCCAGCCCTTTTCCAGGCTACTGTGACTGTGCTTTGGGTCTCCTTCATAGCTACCCTGGAATTTCCTTTCACCAGCCTTCTGGGTATTCTCTCCTCCCTCCTGTGTCAGTTCACCTATTTCAGGATCCAAATCTGCCTCTTCTTTTTCCTTGTTTTGGTGGAATACATTTTTCCAGGCAAGTCTCTTGGGGAAAAAAAGCGTATATGGAGGAATACATTTTGAGTCCATACATAGCTGGAAATAATTACTTTTACTATTGATTTATTATTTGGCTTAGATAAATTGCCCACATAGCTAGTAAAAAGCAGGACTGGAAATTAAACCCACATTCATCCCATGCTCAATTTGAAGCCCTTTGCACTGTAGCATGCTTTGAATCTGAGTGAATAGCTTGTATGTTGAGAACTTCTTTTGAGTGGGGGTGGGGGTGCGCTAAGCTTTAGTTTCAGGTTATCTTGCTTAAAAAAAAGCTTAATTTTGTGAATGAGTTACTTTGGTAGTTTTGTGATAATATATCTTTCTTATTTTCTTTAGCAGTCTTTTGGATAGATTTATCTTCACGAGTCCCTCTTTTAGAAGAGGAGAGAAACAGTGAAATCAATTTGAGGCTTAGTTGCAGATCTGTAGAAAGTGTATTTGATACAGAGTTGAATCAAATGAGTTTATTGAGTTACCTGCGGGTTTCAGGTTGCAAATGCTTTTGGTAGGTCTTCTTAATTAAGACTGAATTGCTCCAGTAAGAGGCAGAATCTTAGCCTGAAGGAAGTTACTCTACTTGCCTAACTGCCATGACAGACATATTTTGGGGATCTTCACGCTCTTCACCTTGGTAAAATATAGTTTTATACGCTGCCAAGAAAAAAAAGACAAACCTCCAGTGAACACTCCGGGATTACCTCCTGTAACTTTTCCTGAGAGCACCAGCTTAGTCCTGTTAAGTAGGCAAGGCATTTTAGCTTAATATGTTCCTTTGTTTTTTTAATTTGGTTGTTCACTAATTCAGTAAATGTTTATTGAGCATCTACTATGTGCTAGCTGTTCTTCTAGGTAGTGAGTATAGAGCAGTGAGCAAGATACATAAATTTCTCATCATGGAGCTTATATTCTAATAGCAGACAGATAAATAACAGTAAATCAGCAGATGATTATAACAATTTTAGGTGGCAGATGCTATAAAGAAAATAAAGCAGAGTAATTTATAGAAATTATGGGGGCATTAGATAATGTAGTCAAGAAAAGGTTTTTCTTGAGGAGTTGACATTTGAGATGAGTCATAAGTAAAAAAAACAATCGAAATGGGCTTCCCTGGTGGCACAGTGGTTGAGAATCTGCCTGCCAATGCAGGGGACACGGGTTTGAGCCCTGGTCTCGGAAGATCCCACATGCCGCGGAGCAACTAGGCCCGTGAGCCACAACTACTGAGCCTGCGCATCTGGAGCTTGTGCTCTGCAACAGGAGAGGCTGTGACAGTGAGAGGCCCACGCACCGTGATGAAGAGTGGCCCCTGCTTGCCGCAACTAGAGAAAGCCCTCATGCAGAAACGAAGACCCAACACAGCCAAAAAATAAAATTAAATAAATAAAAAATGACGTAAAATTACAAAAAAACAAAACAAAACAATATTGCTAGCGGAACTTCCCTGGTGGCGCAGTGGTTAAGACTCCGTGCTCCTAATGCAGGGGGCTTGGGTTTGATCCCCGGTCAGGCGCAGACAAAAAAAAAAAAAAAAAATTGAAATGAAAATAAAGGCAGCCATTCACAGAGCCGGAGGAAGAGTATTGCAGGCAGAGGGAGTGTCAGGGGCAGAGGTGCTGAGGTAGACACAGCGTTGGCGGGTGTGAGTAGAGTGTAGTGAGCGAAGCGGAAGAGTGGTGTACAGGGAGGCAGGGCCAGGTCCCGGAAGGAAAGACCTTGTAAGAGTGTACTGGGCTTTATTCTTCCTGCAGTGGGAAGTCATTGGAGAGTTTAGAAAGACAAGTAATATGATTTTATTTATGTCTAAAAAGATGGCATCTGCTGAATAGAGAATAAATTGTAAGGTGGCAAGAAATAGTAAGAAAACTAACCGAAAGGCTCTTCACTCAGGCAATATTTATGGATCACCCAGACAGTATTCTAGGTATTGGGAATATAACATTAAAGAAACAGACCAAGTCTCTGCCCACATGGAGCTTACACTGTATTGGGAATAGTCAGACAGTAAACAAACGAGTAAGGTGTGTCAGATAGTGATACATGCTATGAAGAGACTTAAGGTAGGGATAGAAAGTGATGGAGCTGCTCGACCAGAAGGGCTCCTTTAAGAAGGGTGATGTGATGTTTGAGAAGAGACCTGAATGAAGTGAGGCCATTTTAGTAAATTAGGTCAGGGATGTGGCATTTCTAGAGTGGTAGCAGAAGTAAAATACACAATTCAAGGTCA
Source organism: Orcinus orca (assembly GCF_937001465.1). Classification (NCBI taxonomy): domain Eukaryota; kingdom Metazoa; phylum Chordata; class Mammalia; order Artiodactyla; family Delphinidae; genus Orcinus; species Orcinus orca. The sequence goes on from NC_064568.1 coordinate 7,978,902, forward strand.
GCTTTCAAAGTAGAACCAATAGTACTTGCTGATGAATTTAATATAGGGGGCGAATAAAAGAGGAATCAAGAATGACCCCTGCATTTTTGGTTCAAGCACCTGGAGAAGTGATGATGCCATTTACTGAGATGGAGACCAGGGTGAGGATTGTGGATGGGGTAATGGAATCAAAATTCCTATTTTGTCTGTGTTAAGTTTTGGGTTTTAGTGGATATCCAAGTGGAAAAGAGAATTAGGCATGAATGGATGAATCTATCTAACTAAAAAGACATGTGCTTTAAAATTGTATACTTAGATACAATTAGCTGGGAGAAGAGGTCTGTGGGGAACAGAGCCTAAGGCTAAGCCCTGGGGCACCCCAACGTTTAGAGCAACAATTCTCAGTTCTCTAAGCCTCTGTACACTCTTAAAATTTGTCTAGGGCACCAAAGAGCTTTCATTTATGTGGGTTATAGTTGTTGATATGTATCATATTACAGATTAAAGCTTGGGGGACTTCTGCTTCTGGCCAAGACAGAATAATTGGGACCTGATATACAACAACCCCCCCGCCCCCCCCAAAAACAACAAACAACCACTGTAAATGGACAAAACATATGAAATAGTTTTCAAGACGTTAGACACTAGGTAACAAAGGACAGGAATCTCTGAGAGATGGAAAAATTTATTATACGAGCCCTGTAATAGAGTTTCTAGGCTCCGGGTCGGGCAGGGAGAGCCTAGGCAGAGCTTGGGGGGCTCTGAGTTAAGGAGAAAGAAAGACCAGAGAAACTGAAGGAGCTGAAGTTTGCAAGCCAGAGTGCGGAGAAGAGAAAGTTGCACTGAAGAGAGAACCCCGGGGGTCTGCAGAAGGTCACCTTGTGAGTTCATTCAGTGCACAAAGTCTGTTCACAAAGCCCTCTGGAAGATCACCAATATTTGGAAACTAAATAATACACTTCCAAATAACACATGGGTCTAAGAAAAATTAAAACCGAGAAATTTCAAAAATATTTATTAACTTATTTAAAAACAACAATAAATTCATTATATTAACATAAATCATAAATGGCATATTTTGGTAAAAAGATAACTTTCCCAGCACAGAAAAATCAAAGTAAGTGGAGATTTCTACTCCTAGCCCAGATGGAATAACAGACTGTATTTACTTTTCTCCCTTAAAAGCTAGAAAACCAGATGAAATATATAAATCAGTCGATTTTCAGATATTGGAAAAAGGTAGCACAGGACTGTTTCCCCTGAGAGAAAGAAAACAAATAAGATGGTGAGCTCTACAGGTCCAGCAGCTTGCAGGCAGCTTTAAGGTCCCGGGTGGGGGAACCTCAAAATAATCACTAAATAGGTACAACAATATAAAATTAACAATATCCTATTGAAATTACCAGGAATTCAAAGAAGCAAAAAATAACATCCTAGAAAAGAGAAAAATCAATTAATAGAACCAGACCCGGCAGTGACAGAGATGATGAAACTAGTAGATAAAACTGTTTAAACAACATTTACAAATATGTTCTTTAGAAGAAGGAAGAATGAGGGAGGGTCATGCTGAGTTGAGAAATGGACAGTATTTAAAAAAGACCAAAAAGGGAGTTCCCTGGCAGTCCAGTGGTTAGGAGTCCTCGCTTTCACTGACCCGGGTTTGATCCCTGGTTGGGGAACTAGATCCCAGAAGGCGCACAGTGTGGCCAAAAAACAAAAACAAAAACAAAAAAAACAAATGGAATTCCTTAGATGACATACATACTTGAATTGAAAAATATTCTGGCTGAGGTAAATGCAGATTAGGGAATAAATTGAACTGAATGAAAGGACATCATAGCAATGTGTGTTGCAGCTAAAGCAATGCTTAGAAGGAAATGTGTAGCATTAAAAGCTTATATTAGAAAAGAGAAGAGGTTTTAAATTTGTTATCTATGCTTTCATCTTAAGAAACTAGGGAAAGAAGGGCAAATTCCATCCTAAGTAAGCAGATGGAGAGTAACAGTGAAGAGCAGAAATCAGTGAAATTGAAGACAGAAAAATAACAGAAAATCTATGAAACCACAACCTGTTTGTAAAGGTCAACAAAATTGGGAACCCTCTAGCAAGCCTGATTAGGACAAAAAGAGAGAAAGCACAAATTGCCAATATCAGGAATAAAAGAGGGAGAATTACTAAGTATCCTATTGATATTAAAAGCACAGTAAGGGAATATTATGAATAACTTCATGCCAGTCAGTGTGGAAACATACATGAAATGGACAAGTTTCTTGAAAGACACAAATTACCAAACCTTACTCAAGAAGAAATAGATAAGGTTGAATAGCCCTATATCTAGTAAATGAATTGAATTTGCATCCCCAGGAAGAAAACTCCAGATCCAGTTGGCATCGCTGGTGTGAATTCTGTGAAACACATAAGGAAGGAAATAATACCAATTCTACAAAATTTTTTCTAAAAAGTTGAAAAGGAAGGAATACTTCCTACCTCATTTTATGAAACTAAAGTTTCCATGAAAGTTAAAACCAGACAAGGGTAGTATAATAAAAAGTTCTGACCAATATTCCTCATGAACATAGATGCAAAAATTCTTAACAATATTTTAGTAAATCAAATCCAGCACAACATAAAAAGGATAATGCATTATAACCAAGTGGAATTTATCCTAAGAATGCAAGATTGGTTTAATGTTAGAAAATTAATCAATATAATTCAGTGTATTAACAGAGTGGAAGAAAAACCACTATAATTTTATAGGTAGATGCAGAATAAGTATATGTCAAAGTTGAACACCCATTAGTAATAAAAACTCTCACTAAATGAGAATTTTTTAAATCTGGTATAGCAGGGATCCCCAACCCCTGGGCTGTGGACCGGTACCAGTCCACGGCCTGTTAGGAACCGGGCCGCACAGCAGGAGGTGAGCGGCAGGCGAGCGAGTGAAGCTTCATCTGCCGCTCCCCGTTGCTCCCATTACCACCTGAACCATCCTCCAACCCCGGTCTGTGGAAAACTTGTCTTCCATGAAATCAGTCCCTGGTGCAAACAGGTTGGGGACCGCTCTGGTATAGGATATCTGAAAAACCTACAGCTAACATCATATTTAATGGTAAAATATTGAATGCTTCTCTTCTGACTAGGAACAGGGTAGAGAAGTCTATTCTTACCACTTTTGTTCAGCATTGTACCGTGGGTCCTTGGCAGTGTGATAAGGCAAGAAAGAGAAGTAATATTCAGATTTGAAAGGAAGAAATAAGACTTTTTGTTCACAGTTGACATGATCATCTTTCACAAGTAGTATGAATCGTAAAAGAAAAAGAAAAAAGTGATAAATTATATTTCATTAAAACAAAAGCTTTTACACTTCAGAAGACAAATATGAAGGGACTTCCCTGGCGGTCCAGTTGTTAAGACTCCATGTTTCCACTGCAGGGGGTGTGGGTTCGATTCCTGGTAGGGAAACTAACATCCCACATGCTGCATGGTGCGGCAAAAAAAAAAAAAAAAGAGAGAGAAATACGAAAATGAAAAAACAAGTCACAGATTGTGAGAAAATATTGTAAAATTTATATTTGACAAAGTGCTAGTATCTGTATTATATAAAGAACTCTTAAAATTCAATAAGTCCTAGGATGTATTTTTTAAAAGCGCAGATATTTAAACATCTTCAGAGAAGGAGATACTCAAATACCAAATAACCACATGAAAAGGTATGGTTATTTTAATGGCAAAAAAGAAAAAAGAAAGAAAGAAAGGATAATCCCAAGTGTTGGCCAGGATGTAGAGCTAATGGAACTCTTATACATTGCTGGTGAGAATGCAATATGATACAGCCACTTAGATAAACAGTTTAGTAGTCTGTTATAAATGGAAACATAAACCTACCTACCAGTGATTCTACTCCTAGCTATTTACCCAGCAGAAGTGAAAGCATATGTCCACATCTAGATTTTTATTTATTTTTGTTTTATAAATTTATTTATTTTATTTTATTTATTTTTGGCTGCGTTGGGTCTTTGTTGCTGCATGCGGGCTTTCTCTAGTTGCGGTGAGCGGGGGCTGCTCTTCATTGCGGTGTGTGGGCTTCTCACTGCGGTGGCTTCTCGTTGCGGAGCATGGGCTCCAGGCGCATGGGCTTTGGTAGTTGCGGCATGCGGGCTTAGTTACTCCGCAGCATATGGAATCTTCCCGGACCAGGGCTCAAACCCATGACCCCTGCATTGGCAGGCGGATTCTTAACCACTGAGCCCCTAGGGAAGTCCCAATAGTTTACTTCTTTTTAGAGCTGAATGACACTCCACTCTCTGGATGTACCACAGTTTATTATCCATTAACCTAACGAAGGACATCTTGGTTGTTTCCTCTTTCCATTTTTAATGCACTCTGGCACTTTTTATTCTATTCTTTTTTTTTTGCGGTACGCGGGCCTCTCACTGCCGTGGCCTCTCCCGTTGCGGAGCACAGGCTCGGGACGCGCAGGCTCAGCAGCCATGGCTCACGGGCCCAGCCGCTCCGTGGCATGTGGGATCTTCCCGGACTGGGGCACGAACCCGTGTCCCCTGCATCAGCAGGCGGACTCTCAACCACTGCACCACCAGGGAAGCCCCATCCTATTCTTATTATTGTTTTAAGAAAAAAATGCTGGTCTGGATCTACTAAGTTGTTTTCACAACCCACACTCTGTTTCAAAAGCACGGTCCCGTCCTAGGCTTATTTGTATGCAGTGGGAAAGATTCACAAGAGAGGGGGAAATAGATGATAGAGTAAAGGATAATTGCACATACTGTATCACTGTATTACAGTATGTATCACATACTGTAAGAAGGCCTTAGTGATGGCATCCAGAGCATAAATTAGCAGTTGGCCCTTAATTGCAGCAAGGATCACCATTTCATGCTAACTGCCAGGAAGATACATCATGTGTGCACAGATGAAGTAGTGGTAGTTGGAAGACGACAGAGTTCCTGTTAGAACTTTTCTGTAGTTTCGAAGTAGTGTGAGCCCAACTGAGAAGGGAGTGTTGGAGGTTTGGAGAAAGTATGAAGTCGACATTTTGGAGAATTGTAAAGCAAAGTTTACTTGAGAAATGTAGAGAAGTTGTACGATAGTGCTGAGTGCTTGTTTGAGACTTACGGTCATGAATTTAAAGTGAGGCTAGTCAGTTCAGGTTAAATGAATGAATCCTGAGTGAATGTTAGCCTTCAGTGTTAATCTGTTCTTCATCCTTGTTTGCTGCGTGGGTGTCATAGGTAGTTCCGGAAAAAAAGACGTGAGATTTTACTTTGGGAGACACTGACTTCAGACTCACTCTGTGACTTAAAGTAAATGAGTATGTATCTCAGTGACATCACTTTAGAGGCTAGAGTCTGTCCCACTCTCGGGATCCTGGTTTTGGTGCACCCCTGGGTTCACGGGCAGACCCAGAGATACTCTGGCTGTAAACGCTGCTCTAAAAAAAGAGCAGGTGAGGTGGTGAGGGCATGAAGGGCTTGACTTGGCACTAGAAAAGATGATGGTATTTCAACTTGGTGAGGCAGAAAGGGTGGTATGATTCAAGTATTAAAAATCTTGAAGAGTATGCCTTGGTTCAATGTGGGCTTATTCGTCAGCTCCTACCACTGTCTGAACCACTTAAAACTTTTAAGAGGTAAATTCAGGGCATTGAGCCAGCAGAACTGAGACTTTAAACTCTAAAGTTCTCCTTGCCAAATGGCAGAACTCCTAAAATGAGGTGGAGAAATGCGTGGGAACAATTTTATTAGTGATAATCTCTTGGCATTGTTCATTTTTTGAGGGGTTATTGGACTTCTTGGGCCAAAGCCAAAGCTGTGGTTGCCATTTACTTTTTGCTTTCCAGCCTAGCTGTAGGGGTAATTAGATTTAAAAAGAAAATCTCTTCTAAACCTGGGATTTTATTACTTTAGAAGATAAAGTCATTAAGCCTCCTTAGCTGTTATGAGATTACTTTAGCAAGTTTCCTGAGTCATTCTAAATCCACAATCCATAAGTACACAACGGAGGAGCCTTACTAGCAGGAGAAGCCTTACTAGCAGAATGGCCCAGGCTGATCTGCTTAAATTATGTCGACCCCATAGTGCTGTGTTACCCTTGCCTAACACAAACTACATAAGGATGGCAGTGGTGGTAGCCCATTGATTCTGGGGAGCTGAACAAGTACAAAGTAATTGTTCTCAAATGTATAGAGTTAAATAGGACTTAAAAGAAATCACTTAGCTTGTATTCTACATGAGATCTCACCTATTTCTGAAGAGCTAATTTTTTCTAGTAATCTTTACGGGCAGCTTATATTTTGCTGAAATTTTAACCAGTCTCTTATTTAAAATTTACCAGACACTTTGCAACCCAACACATTAGTTTCACTGGGAGTTTTCATACACATACCATGCACATAAATATGTTGGAATTAGGAGCATTCTGTCCCTAATGTCCAAAGAACAGTCACATGTATAGATCAGGAATATTGAAATGAATATGCAAATGGAGGGAAAACTGGCTTTTTCCAGAGGGGGACGGAAGTCAATCGAACCTTCACCAGACAGGATTCTGCTTGTCTATAGACAAGAATTGTTTTCCATTGTGCTCGGTTATCTACAATTTACAGAACTGTAACATAGCTCAAGGGCAGTGGATGACTGAAATCCTGGAAGGGTGGCTCTAGAAAATGCATAGTTTTCAACCGAAGCACAAATTTTCCCCTAAACCCAGTTATTCATGGGAATAACTACAGGGAATATGATGGTTACTGGAGGAAAACAGTCTCAAAACTTTGTGTTAACTACTTGCAGTATGAATCTTTCTAAAATGTATTTTTATAGGATCTACAACATCATTTTGGACCATGACTTAAGTGTTTAAGGTTGCTAGATAAGTAAGTACAGCCTCAGCTGTTTGAACCATGATTCAGAGTCACAAATAGATGTGTTCAAGTCCATGGTCGAATGACGAACAGCTACTCTTTATTGAGTAAATTAATGTACACTAATAATGGTGACCTGGAGGTCAGGCTTAAATTATCTTCAGAGGTGTTAAAGTAGTAGTAAATTAAGATTGGTTAATTATAATATCCTAAGATAAGGTAGATTGGTGGTGGTGGGGATCTTAGATTATTAAAGGGGTTCTGATAGGAAACAGGCAAGAAATGTGAAGGAAAAAGGGGAAATTAAAGTAGATATCCTGTGTTTTTATCCAACTTTCCTAGAAGCTTCTGCTTTTATACTCAGTGTTCTTCCTCTTAGTACTCGGTTGTGTCTGGGAAGTTAGAATGGTGTCTTTTGGTTATATTTAAGAAAACAGCATCTTTCATACTCTTATCAAAAAGTCTTTTTAGGGCTTCCCTGGTGGCGCAGTGGTTGAGAGTCTGCCTGCCGATGCAGGGGACACGGGTTCGTGCCCCGGTCCAGGAAGATCCCACATGCCGCGGAGCGGCTAGGCCCGTGAGCCATGACTGCTGAGCCTGTGTGTCCGGAGCCTGTTCTCCGCAACGGGAGAGGCCACAACAGTGAGAGGCCAGCGTACGGCAAAAAGAAAAGCCTTTTTAAAAGAGTGGGATATGGCAAGAAACTACAGTTGCGAACTAGGAATATCATGTTTCAAGTTTGTATCTGAGGAAGGGGGAAGATATAAAAGAATGCTTCCTCAGCTCCCCAGGCCTTTTAAATTCGTTGTAAGTGTGTCCAAAGGGTGCTGTTCTTGAGCAAGCTTGTGTTATTCTTGGTGTTCAGTCCATCGGTTGTAGACATGTAACTTTTATAGTCCTTGATTTACTGAGAAGATCTTTTGAATTTCAGGTATAAAACATCAGAATGAATTTCAGCGTCTGGTGGATCAAGCCAAAAAAGGATATAAGAAAACTGTTGGAATGTCAAAAAAAAAAGTAAAAGAAGAAGATGAATCTACAGAAAAGCTATTATCTGTATGCGTGGGTAAGAGACTTTAACTAAAAACAGAAGTATATGGAATTTTTAAATTTTTAATATCAAAAGGAAAAAACAAAGGAATTTACTTTGGACTTAATTGGTATTTGAAATGGGCAAAAGTATTTTTAGACATATAGCAGTTGTTGGATGTAAACTAGGTTTATTACTCTGGGAAGAATGATCGTGGAGATGTCCTGAAGACACAGTTTCTAAAATCTGTCTTCCTTTCCATTAATGAGAAATCAGAAGTTTTTTAGTTGTTTAAGCTTGAGGTATAGGATTTATTGCTGCAGATCCTTAGGTATCCTACAAAGAGAATAAATTATTTTTATTATAGGTCGCTGGTAATAACTTTGGATGGAATGTTCTGCTAAAATATCTAAGGCTAGTACACAGCACATTCCAATTTCAACCCATTTTAAAATTTGAGATTGATATTATATTTGTGTTGCCAGGACTTTGGGCCAGTGAACAAAAAAACAATCATAATGGAGGAAAGTGCACAAGAAAATTCTTTATTATTTTGTCTTTATTGTGATAAAAATAAACAAAACATATTTATCATTTTAACCATTCATAAATGTACAATTCAGTGGCATTAAGTACACTCACGGTGTTGTGTCACCATCACCACTATTACACCCAAAACTTTTTCATCATTTCCAGTGAAAACTCTGTACCCATTAAATAATAACTCTTCCACTTTCCCCACCATTTCTTGGTAATCTCTGGTCTACTTTCTGTGTCTATGAATTTGCTTATTCTAGGTACCTCATATAAGTGGAATCATATATTATTTGTCCTTCGTCAGCTTATTTCATTAAGCATAATGTTTTCAAGGTCCCCATGTTGTAGCATATATCAAAATTTCATTATTTTTTATGGCTGAATTCCATTGTATCTATATACCACATTTTGTTTATCCATTCTTCTGTAATGGGTTATTTTCACCGTTTGGCAGTTGTGAATAATGCTGCTGTGTGCATTGGTGTTCATGTGTCTGTTCAAGTCTCTGCTTTCCATTCTTTTGGATATGTACCTAGCAATGGAATTTCTGGTTCACATAGTAATTCTTTGTTTACCTTTTCAGAAACCACCAAACTATTTTCCATAGTGGCTGCACCATTTTACATTCCCACCAGCAATGCTTGAGGATTCCAATTTCTCTATATGTGTGTCAACACTCGTTATTTTCCCTTTTTTTTTTTTTTTTTTTTTTTTTTTTTTTTACTGTAGCCACCTTGGTAGATGTCAATTTGTATCTCATTGTGGTTTTTTGATTTGTATTTTTCTAATGACTAATGATGTTGAGCATCTTTTTATATGGTTAGTGGCCATTTGTTTTTCTTCTTTGGAGAAATGTCTGTTCAAGTCTTTTGCCCATTTTTTAATTGGCTTGTTTGTTTTTTTGTTGTTGAGTTTTAAGAGTTCTTTAAATATTTTGAATATTAATCCATTATATATATGGTTTGCAAATGTTTTTCAGCTTTTTTCTGGGTTGTCTTTTTGTTTTCAGGATAGTATCTTTTGATGCATAGAGTGCTTTATTTTGATGAAGACCAGTTTATCAATTTTTTCTTTTGTTGCTTGTGCTTTTGCTATTATAGCCATGAAGTTGTTGCAAAATCAGTGTCATGAAGATTTTCCTATGTGATTTCTCCGAAGAGTTTTATAGTTTTAGCTCTTACGTTTAGGCCTGTGGTCCACTTTGAGTTAATTTTTGTATATGGTGTAAGTAACGGTCCATCTTCATCTTTTTGCATGTAGATAATGCAGTTTTCTGAGCACCATTTGTTAAAAAGACTGTCCTTTCTCTGTTGAATGCTTTTGACATCCTTGTTGAAAATCAATTGACCATGTATGTGAGGGTTTATTTCTGTACTCTGTGTTGTATTTAATTGGTCTGTATGTCTATCCTTACGCCAGTGCTATACTGTTTTAATTACCATAGCTTTGTAACAAAGTTAAGAGTTGGAGTCCTCCAACTCTTGGGGTATGAGTCCTCCAACTTTATTCTTCCTTTTCAAGGTTGTTTTGGCCATTTGGTTCCCTTGAGAGTCCATGTGAATGTTACGATGGATTTTTCTATTTCTGCAAAAAGTGCCATTGGGATTGCATTGATTAGTTGCTTTGGTTAGTTGACATCTTAACAATATTAAGTCTTCTGTTCCATGAACACAGGATGTCTGTCATTCATTTTTGTCTTTTTAAAAATTACTTTCAACAATGTTTTGTAGTTTTCAGCATGCAAGTCTTTCACCTCCTTGGTTAGATTTATTTCTGAGTGTTTTATTCTTTCAGTGCTATTACATTCTTTATTTTTGTCCTCAGTTCTTTTGGTGTCATGTAGTAGGTTGCTGCCTGAGTATAAGTATATACTTTATGGTCTTTGTGAACAAGTTAAATTTGTTCATGCAGTTGTTAAAGGACGTTGTCAGAGAGTAGTTGAGGTCCTGAGAAAATCTGGCTTAATATCTCGGATTAAGAGAATATTTTTGTTTATTGGCTGAATCTCTTTTGAAAATGATTGATTGCTTGTAGTCAGGGGTGGTGTATTCTTTGTGTTTGTGCACATGAGTATTGCTCTGTCTGGGGTTCAGTGATGAGTGCTGCTGGTAGATAGCTGCGCGTGAACGCGTGTGTCTGGGAGGGGTGGGAAGTGTGAGAGAGAGGCAGACAGACTGGCACAGACCAAAAGGTTGGGCTTTTTATTTTTTTGCGGTACGCGGGCCTCTCACTGTTGTGGCCTCTCCCGTTGTGGGGCACAGGCTCCAGACGCGCAGGCTCAGCGGCCATGGCTCACGGGGCCAGCCGCTCCGTGGCATGTGGGATCTTCCCGGACCTGGGCACGAACCCGTGTCCCCTGCATCGGCAGGCAGACTCTCAACCATTGCGCCACCAGGGAAGCCCAGGTTGGGCTTTTTATAGCATCATACAACCAGTGTAACTTTTGCTCTTTAGAGTAAACTTGCTCATTAAAGTGCCAATATAAGTGAACAAGGTATGTGTCCTGTTAAGTAAAACCTTCATCTGTTTTTGTTGCTTGACGTTTCTTTAGGGAGGTTTAATGTCGGGGCCTCATGTTTTCGGCTTTATTTGGAGTTCCGTCCTGAGATCCATGGGCAGATATGAAGGATAACTGACTTCCATTGCCCCCAGTTGTTGAATGATATTTGTCTGCAAGAGGGAATTTATCCTGTAGAAGCTTATATAAGAGGGGAAGAAGTAAGAGAAGAATATAAATCAGGTGCAAAAATAAAAGGTAGTTTTATGTTGAATTCCTGCTCCGTGGTTTGCCGGCTTGATTGCATTCTCCCAGCCAGTTGAGTGATAGAGTTGCCTGGGTTCACCGGGTTTACTGGGTGATTGATTCCTCTCAACTGGTCCTAGGTGTCTGTTTACAAGAGAATATCCTAGAGATCCTGGATGGTCCTTTTAGTTGACTGCATGTTTCCCTTTCCCAGGTAAACATTAGAGGGTACAGTTTTGTTTTGGTAATGAGCAGGCTTAGCGAAAGCCAGACAACATCAGGAGCTTATTTTTAGAAATTGTACTCTTGTGTGATGTAGGCTGTTCACGAGGGTAACAAAAACTTATAATTGTTTCTGGAAAAATCTTGACCATATGGAGTTGGAAAGGTTTTTGTTTATTTGTTTGAAGAATCTTATTCTTTTTCCATAAACTTTATCTTTATAACAAAACCTTGACAGTTCTCATTGGTGTCCTTTGTTAAAGGTCACTTGCCTCCACAAGTGCATGAGTGATGTGTGAAAGCTCTTCTTCTCTGTGAGCAAACCCATGAAAGGGGACTCTATCCCAGTAGCACGTGTCAGGCATGTCAAGAACTCACTTGGTCCCTGAATCTTAAAGCCAGCACAAGTGAAGTCCCAGCAGAGCCCTGAAACACATCGTGAGGGAGGGGCCTGGACACTGAAGAATCCTGCACAGAGATGATTTTCTGCACTCATATTCACAGATATTTGGTCACATCTGCATGTCATCTTCCTGCAAACACCGTGTCTGCATCCCCCCAGCTTTCCTGGGCCTTTATCTTTATCTGCAGTAAGAGACCTCGGAAAGTGAGAATATGATAAGGGATGTGTAGAAATGTGACATGTGTTGGATCAAACAGATATATTGGTTATGTCTTATTAGTTTTTCTCTTCCCCAGTGAATATTAGATTCTATGTAACAGATTTAGAAAAATGTCCAGATGGATTCACTACCATTCAGCAGTCAGTGACAAATATTGTGCTTCTCTTATTAATTGAATCTTTAATCCTTTTTTGTCATGTTTCTTATGTTTATCACTCTTCTCTGATCTGTGAAATATTCAGGAATTCTTTAGTAATACTGTAAATAAAAGCCTCATTAGAATTATAAGGTTCTCCCTGCTCCTGGTTTTAAAGAACATTTTATTTTTGAATTAATTAATCTGGAAATACATTGGGTGGACAGTATAACCAGATAGCACCAGTGTAGTGCTAATTCTTACTCTCTGGCTGTCACTAGAGTTTTGGAATCAGTGTTCCATAAACTCCTATTTTACCAAATAGGAATATTAAATGTTGTGGAAATAATAAATACACAGAGGTTGTAAATTTGAAGGTACTCTTAAATGTTTCTTTTTTTTCTTTCTTTCATTTCTTTTTTCCTTTTTAGGACAGGAAGATAATAAAATGAAATTCTCAGATATACCCTCAGTAACAAACCACTTCCCTCAGTCAAAGCTGGACTCCCCAGGGAAACTAGAGCCTGACAGACCAGATGATTCTTCCAGTTGTACTGATATTCAAGAGGAAGCTCTTTCTTCACCAGAGTCAGAGTCATGCAATAGGTAAGAAACTTGCAGTAGTTGATTATTTTAAATTTCTGTTTTCTATGCATGCTAAGAGACCAGCACAAGTAGCCAGAAAATAGCTTTGAGCCCTGGTGCCATTCCTCATCTCCTTCCACTGTCTCCTGCGCTTTGTAGGGTTCACAGAGGGATCAGGGCGGGATGTGGGGCGTATGTGCAGCAGTCACTGGGGACTTCGTCTTCTGCTCTGTAGGCTTTTTTTTTTTAGTTTTTTAAAATTGTTACTGGAGTATAGTTGATTTACAGTATTGTGTTAGTTTCTGCTGTACAGCAAAGTGAATCTGTTACACATATATCCACTCTTTTTTTAGATTCTTTTCCCATATAGGCCATTATGAGTATTGGGTAGAGTTCTTTGTGCTATACAGTAGGTCCTTATTAGTTATCTATTTTATATATAGTAGTGTGTGTATGTCAATCCCAGTCTTCCAACTTTATCCCTTCCCCCTCCCCCTTATCCCATGGTAACCATAAGTTTATTTTCTGCATCTGTAACTCTTTTTCTCTTTTGTAGATAAGTTCATTTGTACCCTTTTCTTAGATTCCACATATAAGCAATATCATACGGTATTTGTCTTTGTCTGTCTGACTTAGTTCACTCAGTATGACAATGCCTCGGTCCATCCATGTTGCTGCAAATGTAGCCTTTATATAGATATTTTTCCTAGAGTTAGAAAAGAGAGCCTGACTGGCAGTGAAATTTTTATCAAAAGAATGAGTGAAGGAGGTAAACACAGCTACACTAGAAAGCAGAGGTGGCCAGAAAGACAAAAGAAAGAAAAATTTAATTGAGCAAATAGAATGGATGGGGAACCTTTTACAATGAGAGATTTGGAGGTGAGTCATTTTTCCAAAATTTTTAAAAGACAATTTAAGAAGATGATGTGTTTTTGAAAGATGACATAGTGTTGTGTTATAGTTACCATTTTGTGTTCTCACCATTCACTTTATATGATAAATGCTACCCATGTTTCTACCTCATCTTTATAACTTTTTTTAGTAGATGCAGCATTCTGTTGGGTTTCTGTACCATAATTGACCAAACTTTTAAATTTCTATTGTATTTCTACATCTTCCCCAGTGTTTTTTATACTTACACACCTAAAGCTGTGGTAGAGCTCTCCCTATAGGAAGTCTTTTGTTTCTAATGAATTACTCCCTTAACTTTAGCATCATTTTGACCTTGGTAGGTGGTGTTGTTGCCTTCTGAATGAATTGTACCAATTTTAAATGCTAACAGCAACATGTTATTTAATCTTTGGTATTTGTTCATTTAAAAATTGTTCACAGTACTCTAGAATGATAGATTATGTCTAGTCTAAAATATCAAATTAAGAAGAAATTTTTTTATGAGAAGAATATACCCAAGGACCCTCTGCTTTCCTAGGGTTCTTGGAAAACAGCTTCAGGTTATTCAGAATCAAGTATTAGGAAGGGAAAATCTTCTCATTTTGCCCTGAACATTTTCAAGATCAGATCGGGATCAGTTTTTTCCCGAGTTGGGTAAAGGCAGAACATACGGTAGCCTGAGTTTCTGCAAGACTGTGGCTCTGCTGCACAGTTACTCTGGATCAGGCCATTCCTGTAAGTTCATTGGGTAGTGTTTGCTTTTAAACACAAAACTTACCAGAGTACAGGGTAGAAACGGAGAAGAAACAGAGTTCAGGGAAATAAGAGTGAGTTTTTAAGCATAGTCACGAGATGCCCGAATGTTCTGGAATGCCAGGATGAAATGGGACATTTTAATAAATTTGGAGTGGAGGGTGGAATGGAGGAAAATGAAAGGGGAGACACATGGCAGCCAGATGTATTTTTATCTTGTGGTGAGAGTGTGGAAAACAGGATGAGTTTGTTGGAGGTGTTGGCCTCAGACAGACTTACAGGCATCACTGAACTGTGAGAGGGTTATTAAACCATTGAATTTCTTTTAAAGTAGGCTCTTATATGCTTCCACACTTTAATTAGTTATGCATGTATATATGTCTACACACACACACACACACACACACACACACACACACACCCCCAATACACCCATGACCAGTGGAACTACCTGCTAATTGCGAATTTTTAACAGCTTTATTGAGATATAATTTACATACCATACAATTCACTCATTTAAGTGACAATTCAATGGTTTTTACTGTGTTGCCAAAGTTGTGCCACCATCACCACAATTTTAGAGCATTTTCATCACCCGGTAAAGAAACCTCATCCCCATGAGCAGTCACTCCACATTTCCTCCCAGCTCTGCTAGCTCCTGGCAACTACTGATCTACTCTGTCTCTATTGATCTGCCTGTTTTGGACATCTCATATAAACAGGATCATACAATATGTGGTCTTTTGTAACTGGCTTCTTTTACTTAGTATACTGTCTGCAAGGTTTATCCATTTTGTATCATGTTTCAGTACTATATTCCTTTTTCTTTCTAAATTATATTCCATTGTATAGATATGCATTTTATTTATTCATTTATTAGGTGATGGACGTTTGGGTTGTTTCTAATTGTAGTTTTGACAAGGACAAAAATCACTGACTTTGTTTGCACACTTTGGAAGCTTAGCTTTAGAGACCGAATATGAGGATTTGCGTGGCTTGCCTTGAGAAATCGGTCAGTGTCTGGTACTCATATCTCAAGTATAAAGAAGTGTTACACACATTGTAAATATTAAATATGTTAAACTTTAAAATTTTAATTTAATTAAATGCGCTTTTATACCCTCCTTTTAATTTGCCCTGTCATTTTGTCAGTCTAAGGTTTTTTACATTTAAAATGTTGTGTCTGTTCCTTATATAAGACCTAGAAACTCAGGCTAAAGGGAGAGTGGGAGTACAGTGGTATTTGCTTTGATACCAGGGCGGACCACTGGGCAGCCGATTCCCGAGTGGACTGTGGAGGAGGAAGTGTGCAGGGGGAGCAGCCGTGGTGCAGCAGGAAAGTACAGGCTTACATTTGAGTGGCTTCGGGTCAGGATCTGCTGGGTGATTTGGGAGTCAATCTTTTGAAGTCCGTTTCCATAGCTATGAAAAGCATGTATAAATACCTTCTGTCTCAGATCTGTTGGGAAGATGAAATGAGATAATAGATGTGAGGGTCTTTGATAAATATATGATTATTATTCTGGTTTTATAAAGACCAAATCAATTGAATTTTCTTCAGTAATACATTAAAACTTGGGTCTCTAGGACTGGATATTTCAGAAATGCTTTCATAGTCCTCTATTCCTTCATTCTAATTCTTAGAGTAAATCCCACAATTTATTTTTTTTTTCCTACTTCCGTTCTGAACTTTAGAAAGTTGTGAGCCTGGGCTAATTAGTTCCATTGAAAATTCATTTAATTCAGCCTCAGCTGGGTGCTCACCACCTAATTTACTCCTTATTGCATTTCCTACCCAGTTGCCTGTGTCTGTTTCCTCACTTTGAATGAACACCTTGTCTCCCAGTTCACCAAGGCAGCTAATCTGACCTGTCTCCAGATCTTCCTTTCCATTTTAAGGTTTCTTGTAATTTCTGACCACTTCTTTCCTGTTAGTTGTAAGAGAAAGATATATTTCTTAATACATTTCTAAAGACATATTCTTTCTTAAGATGAATTCATCCACCTCCTCTGAGACTTTGCTCCATCACTCATGTCTTAAGTTTGCTCTCAGATGACGCTTTTTCGTAGCCCTTCCTACGATCTCTTCTCTTATTCTTCCCACTACGCAGGAAGTAATTTTGACTTCCTCTGTGAATTCCTGTAGCAGCGTCTCTGAATTCCATAGCAGTTTGTCTAAATCAAATCTTGCCTTGTATTATAGTTATTTGACTATCCTTGTCCTTCCTATTATTACTCATCAAAGTCCTTAAGAATTGAGTCTGTCACTCATTTAAAAAAATATCTCCTGCCTTGGGTCACTACACGACCATTATTAAGTGAAGGATTTCTTGATTCTAAGGTGTACATTTTCTGTTTTACATTTTAATGTCTGAAATTGTGATAGGTACAGTGATCAATGGCGTTTTACAGTTGCTGCCAGCCAGGTGGTAGTTGTGATATACTTGCCAGTGTGTGAGTTTCAGTTGAGTTACATGTATTGTTAACATTACAGTGGTTTGTCATTTAAAATGTCTTCAACAAAATAATGAGAAAAAAGTTGTGTACGAAGAAAGTAACAAAATACAGCAGGGTGAAAATTTGATGTTAGCGAGGTAGTGTTCACTGTTGGATGAATGACTATTTCTGTATTTTCTTGCAAAACAGTCAAATGATTTACAAGACCTGAAGATGCCCACAAGTGTCTGAAGACTTGTTACGTTTTGTTAGTGAACTATGTGCAAAGGATTGCTTGTTTGTTACATGATCTACTGAAGGCAGGAGAAATGGTCACATCCCTTGGAATAGATGGGAAAAATTTCAAAGTAATAACAGTGAGCCTGACTGATTCATCTGTTGCAAAGACTGTTGTTTGGGTGTCAAGTATCAATTTGTCAGACATTTCTTGCTGTCTTTGAACAGAAGCTGCTCATCTTCCAGTCACAGGTTATGTGATTGAGAAAAACAAAATTATGAGTTTAGTTTGCAGAATGGGTGTCAGTGCCTTAAATGAAATGCCTGGAGACAATTGTCAGGTAATTTGGAGAAATGCTTTATCTCCAGTACTTTTGGTGGTACGGAGGATGACTTTGTGAGGGAAAAAACAGACATCGTAGACGTTGAGTCAAAACACAATGAAGAGGGCTTCCCTGGTGGCACAGTGGTTGAGAGTCTGCCTGCCAATGCAGGGGACGCGGGTTCGTGCCCTGGTCCGGGAAGATCCCACATGCCGCGGAGCAGCTGGGCCCGTGAGCCATGGCCACTGAGCCTGCGCGTCCAGAGCCTGTGCTCCGCAATGGGAGAGGCCACAACAGTGAGAGGCCTGCGTACCGCAAAAAAAACAAAACAACAAAAAAAAAACACGATGAAGTGTAGGGCTCCAAATCTGAATACGTTTTAGGAATACTTTAACCAACTTATTTCAGTTTTTAAAAAAATATATGTACAACAATGGTATAAGATAAAAACCTATGTCTACATATGTTTAAAAGAACTCTGGATATGTAAACATTAAAAATAATGGTTCCTCTTACCATTAATGTTGTCTTAGATTTTTGAAATGTAGTATCTGAATATGAATAAGGTCCCTAACTCACTTTGAGCATAATTTTACCACCTAGTTGGAAACTAATAAAGTCAGTCATAACACTCATAAAGTTGGTGGTAACCTGGCAGAAGGCTGTCACAAAGTATGGTGATCCATTGGTTAATGCCAGTGCGATTTAGTGACTCTAAAATCTAA
This sequence comes from Orcinus orca, assembly GCF_937001465.1. Lineage (NCBI taxonomy): Eukaryota > Metazoa > Chordata > Mammalia > Artiodactyla > Delphinidae > Orcinus > Orcinus orca. The sequence continues at coordinate 7,996,999 of NC_064568.1, forward strand.
ATGGTCAAGAGAGATACGCAGTTGATTAGGATAATTAACACCTTAGAAATCAGGACAAGAATTCAAAGTGAAAAGGGACCCATCACAACCAAATGCCTTTAGTGGAATCAAAGCATTTCAGAGATTAGTGGTCTTTATTTGTCTGGTCCAACATTTATTTTCCATAATTCAGACATCACATGGAAGGGCGATGAGACATGACACTCAGTGACTTTGTTCAGATCTTTTCCAACCCTAACATTCTGTAATCCTTTTATTTTTGACAAGTTAATAGTTGATAAATTATCTGTGTTCTTTTACCGCTTGACCATTGCAGACCATGAATCAACCTTCTAGAATTATGCTTATTCCTTGTACATTGAAGTGTTCATTTTTTACGAAAATTTTCTCACTTTTTCTTTTTATGATAGTTTTATTGCTTTCACTGTAAAGCCCTAGATTTTCAAAACAACTTTTAATTTAGATGTTATGCATGCTTATTGTGAAAAATAGAAAATTTAGGTAAACAAAAAGTAAGAGTCCAGTAAAATTTTACCAGCCAGAAAGAACTGTTAACACTTTCATATGTACATTCTTCTAAAGACAGCAGTATGGGTACGTGGATACTTAGAGGAACATTTTTAATACAGAAGCATCATACTATTTTGTAAATTTTTATGCTTTTTTTTTCTCTTTTAAAGAGACAAGTCATGCTGTTTTAGGTCTAATGTGAGTGAAAATAAATTGTGAGTTGTTTTTTTAATTTATGTAGTCATGCTGTAATACAGATTATAGATCTTATTGAATTACACTGTTGGTTTTCTTTGTGTTAGAGCAGTATTTAAATTTATGTAATATGCCAGATTGACAACTAAGAATAATCTTAAAGATCCAATAGGTGTATCTAATCCAAATAATTACTAGGATGAAACTGTTGCTAATTTGTTTCTTAACTCGTAAATAAGTACCTCTTTTAGAGTTTTAATTATTAATGTTATATTGATTCTTTCTTGCCAATTTGAAGACAGATGATAAAAAAATTGATAAGAATTTTAGATTTTTGTACACCCCCTAGATGACTTCCGGGAGTTCAAGAGACTTGTCCAAATTTCTGTAAATTCACTTATTGTTCTTCTTAAGAAGAGAGGGCTTTTGTTCCCTGAGTTTTGGCAAGCAGAAAAAACTCCATTTTTATTGAGTGCTAAGTTATAAGAAAATATGCTTTTGATTATGACCCTAGAGAGGAAGCTTTAATCTTCATGTAGAGATGAATAGTGGTCATGCTATTTAAAAAAAATATTTATGCACTTTAATTCTAGGCAATATAAGTTAAAAAGAAACTTTTTATGTAACTGGAAAAAATTGAGTAATGTCATAGATTAGGTAATATTATATCAGTATTCAATTTCCTGATTTTGAAAATTTTATTATTGTTGTGTAAGTGAATGTACTTGTTCTTAAGAAATGCACGCTGAAGGGTTAAAGGGACATGATGGCTGAAACTCTCAGTGCTTAAAAAAATAACGTGTATGTGTGTGAGTGTACACACACAGAGAGAAAGAGTGAGAAAGCAAATGTGGCAAAATGTTAGCAATTGGAAAATCTGGGTGAAGGGTCTAAGAGTCATTTTTTTTGTAAGTGTGAAATTGTTAAAATTAAAAAAAATTATTGGAAAGGGTCATTTTCCATAATCAGAGAAGCTTGTTTATACCAGAAGATTTTCTAAAGGAAAGATTTATAGTTACGATTTTATTGGCTAAAAAAAGTGGTAGCCAGGGATCTACATGGGATGCTGAGTATTGTTTTCAGTCTCTGAAACCATATTTATTTCAGTCAGTCTGTTCAGGACTGACCCAACATGGTTACCTCAGCTTTGGTGTGTTAGAGAGTGTGGGCTAATGAAGCAGGGACTTTGATTTCAGTAGGAATGAAGAGTATCACAGAGACCACCTAATTTCACTGCTTGGTAACCTGTAACCTGCGTGAACCTTCTTGCAGATGCCAAGTGCTGGTCATAAAAGAACCTGGGTCAGATAAGGTGTGAATGAGTACATTTTAACTTTTCACACTTCCTGGCCAAAACCATTACCTCTTTTTTGATGCTAGGTCAGTAGCAGCATCATTGTAGGAATTACAATACAGACAGGCACAGAACACCGGAAACTTTGACAAAGAGGCGTATTAACTGTGGGCCGTGCATTTCATATATTTTGGTACAACTTTTCCTCACTTTTCAGTCATTTTTCCAAGAGCTATCTGTCCAAACTTCTTAAGAGCAAGAGAGCAAAAAACAAAAATATGTGAAGAAATCTTGATTACAATTGGTTGGAAACTTTAAGGAGTAGTTAAATTTCAGCTTTTCTTAAATTCTGAGTCAATTGGAGAATGATGGGGAAATTGTAAGAGAAAAAGTGCCATTGTGACACTCATCTGAGGAATGTAGAGTACTGGCACCATCAGCCTGTTGATGAGACCACGCTGAGTTTATTGCTTGTTGAAGGGAATGGGAAACACTACCTCTATCATCAAAGTGGCCTCTCAGCCAGAGGGGCAAAGCTGACTTGTGTGTTGAGATGACGATTTTGGTTTAGTCAGTTCTTTCAGTGCGGGTCTTGGTTAGGATTGGGTAAACCTGGTAGTTCAGAATTGGTGAGTACAGCAAGATGAGGATTCCTGAGGAGAGGAGCTCCAAGAGTCCTTGGGGGATGTCCCTTGATGCTTGCTATTGAAAAGCTGATGGGTTTTGTAGGAGGCTTTTGGACTCAACAATATGTGAGTGCTAGGAGTGTTCTGTGTTATATCACTTAGTCCACAGGCAAGCCCATTTTAGAGAAGTGGAAATGAAAGGTCTAAGGGGTCACATAATCAGCTTAGGGTTGTACACATGGTAGATGGCAGTACCAGGACTCGAGCCGAGGTCTAGCTGACGTCAGAGCCCAAGTTTTCCTGACTGATAATGCTTATGGCCAAGCCGGCTCGCTCTTCACATTCTTGAAAGAGTGTAAACATGCAGTGCTTGAAATGTTTGGGCTTCCTGAGAAGCAGACCCCGAGACAAGGATTTGAGTGGAAGTGGTTAATTTAGAAGGTGAAAGAACCACACCGTAGGGAGTGGGGAAGTGCGACAGGAAAGGGAAGATAACATTTAAGGGGCATATTATCAAACCAGACGTCCCTGTGAGCGATGGGGGTTTATCCCTCCTGGGAACTGGGAGCTGGTTTAAAACACACACCTGAGTTGTCCCACCCAAGGCAAGGGGCAGGGGTATGTCGTTTGGTTGGGGGCTGCTCCCTGCTGCTTCTAGCCTTTCATGCTGGCGACAGAGCTGGCTCCAGCACGTCAGGCAAAGGCGCTTACGTTTGGAGATCAAGTACATCAGGGGATGAGGGCAAGGGGATAGGGGCAGGGCACCAGTGGGATCTGCCCAGGCCGTGATTCCAACTGAAGACAGGAAACTGGTTTGCTTTTCTGTAGACTCTATTAATGCAAATGGGGTACTGTAGACTTCTGTCTGTATCTCGGGCCCAAGAGAAGGCAGGAGCGGGGGTGGGGGGAGTCCCAGAGCTCATTGCCCCTCTGTGCCCCTGTTTGCCAAGCTCACTTGCCCATCGCTGCCAGGAAGGGGAGACGTAAGGGTATTTGGGGGCTGTTGAATAAGTGGTAGACGAGCAGATGCCAGGGAGAGAAAGGGACAGATAATCTCTAAAGCTCTGAGACAAATGGGTCCACAAACTGCTGGAGGAAAATGTGTTTGTTGATGAGAAACAATTTACTTTTTCCTCTTGTGTGATAGATAATGAACTGAAGTATGAAGTAATCTTTTTTTATCAAACTGAAGTTCACCAACATACTAAATAAAAATCTCTGGGTCTTAGGCAGGAAAATCACAAGCACGGAACTGGGAGTTCTTTGATTGTCGGGAATATTTCCTCGTTATCCTGGTTTGTTTCTCCTCGGCGGCAGTTAGAGCACTGTTAGTGGGCCTTGTGGTGTCTGTGGATGTCCTCTCCGCTTTGGACCTGACTCTCCAGGGTGTGGCAGAAGAAGCCAGCTGGTCCTTCTGGGGAAAGTCTTTAGAAGTACCTCATTAAAAGGTGACAATATTGTGTGCCTTTGAATCCTCCTTGGACAAAAAGGGGGGGAGAAAGCTAACCTTTTATTTGGCACATTTCATAGCAATTATTTTTAACTGTTTTTTACACAGAATTGCTTCTTCATGATTAAGAATTAGAAGGTATTTTGAAGTACACTTCTCTGTACCCTGATTTGCACTGATGTGTGAACCTTAAATATTTCTCTAATATGTATTTGCTGGGGTTTTTCCCTGACTTATTTCAGAAAATTTTGTCTAATTCTGCTCGTCTGTAGCTTAGCGTTTTCATCTGTAGCTTAGCGTAATATTTTTTTTCTTCATGTTACTTGTGTGTCTTTGTCTTAAGTGGATGGCAAATGGGAGTCAGGTTTCTGACTGTTGGAGGGGAGACTACAGACAAATAAGGGTAAAACTATCCATGTGGTAGTGGATTAGAATTGGAGACCTTAAAATGAACTCATGTTTAGCTTAATATAGAGTCAGATGGGTACATACAGAAATATTTATAGATCTGTGTGTGTAAGTGAGCTAGTTATTTTACACATGGGTTTCCTTTTTCTGTGAGCTGCCAGGGCCCAGAAGCAAGGGCAGCACAGCTGCAAGGAGCACACCTAGTACCCTGATCTTTGTATTTAATAACATTTTCCAGAAGAAGGAACCAGTGCTTCTTGGAGAAATGGCTGAATCCAGGGCTGGGGCAGGAAGCAGGGATATGCTAGAAAAAGAGACAGAAAAGGGGGGAAGGAAGGTGAGAGGAAAGGAAAGGGAAAAGAAGGGGAGAAGAAGAGAAAACAAAAACCTGACAGACATACCTCAGCCGAGAGATCAAGGTCAGCATCAACAGCAGTGTTCTGTTGATGGCGTGTGTGCTCCTGGTGTGATGCCCTGGAAATGACACATTTCCTCTGTGGTCTTCCTCCTCCAAACTCAGTAACCTCAGTCAGACTGTGTGAAAAACATCAGACAAACTCCAGTTGAGGGTCATTCTGCAAAATGACCTGACCAGCATGCCTCAAAACTGTCAAGGTCATCAAAAACAAGGAAAGTCTGAGAAACCAACACTGTCTGGAGGCAGCTAAGGAGATACGACTACTAAATGTAATGTGGTGTCCTGAATGGGACACTGGAACCAAAAAAGGACATTAAGTAAAGACTAAAGAAATACAAATCAAATATGAACCTTAGTAATAATAACGTATTAATATTGCTTCATTGGTTGTAACTAATGTATCAGACCTAATGTAGGATGTTAACAATAGAAGAAACTGGGTGTGGGGCGTATGGGAACTTTCTGTACTATCTTTGCAACTTCTCTGTAAATATAAAACTATTCTAAAATTAAAGGTTTTTTTTAAGTACATTACAACATCAAAATAAGGAGATATAGTGGCATGAAAATATTCAAAGAATGTACTGAATACTGGAAAACCAAAGTCATCGAAACATTTTCTTCAGTGGTAAATTGCACAGTTTCTAGGTTGTAGTAAGTTTAGTTATTGAATTCTTTTTTTCTTTCATTTAATAGTACGTATTACATTTAGTCATATAAATTAATAAAGCCCTGTGTAGTACATTCCATAAGGTCCATTATTTTATACTATGTTAAAATTTAATCCATAAATGAAGCGTGAAGGAAGAATTCTGTTTTCCTCTCGGTTGTCTTACTTGTTTTATCAGTTTTGCTTTCTTGTGCTAATGTTTTTACTTTATAGACTGATTCCACCTCAGAGGATGTAGCTAACCCGGCCTTTACGTTTCATCAAAAGAGAAAACATGCACTGTTTACGATAGGCCTCATCGTCTTCAGTTACCATGTTTTCATTAGTGAATATATACTTGTAAAAGTGGTTTGAGTAGTGATCCTCCCAGAACAATGTGAAAGTACAGATAGTTTTTATCTTTTCTCGCATTCTCATCGGCAAAGGGTATTTGCTGTTAAATAATGGGGTTTTCTTCTAATCTCACATACTTCATGTTGGCACCTTTTAGGGATTTTTTTTTTTTTTTTTTTTGCATTACGCGGGCCTCTCACTGCTGTGGCCTCTCCCGCCGCGAAGCACAGGCTCCGGACGCGCAGGCCCAGCGGCCACGGCTCACGGGCCCAGCCGCTCCGCGGCACGTGGGATCCTCCCAGACCGGGGCACGAACCCGCGTCCCCTGCATCGGCAGGCGGACTCTCAACCACTGCGCCACCAGGGAAGCCCGGGATTTTTTTTTTTAATGCATTTTCACTGGGTAATCTGATGGGCTTCTTTATAGTAGCTTTTTTTGTTTTTGTTTTATAATAAATTCATGATTTTTCAGCATTCTGAGTCAACCCTAGGTGGTAGATATTTTTCTTTGTTTTCACCAAATTCATGAACTGCCATGATATAAAGACCCTCTGTAAAATTACTTTGCGCCCTTCAATTTTCTGTATCAGGAGAGAGTTTTACAATTCCATAGTGGTTGCTAACTTGCGTATCTAAAATGCTTGTTGAAATTGGCAGTCCCTTCTAGGTTCCACACTTGTCACATGGTACCTTCATTGTCATAGCTTGTAGCAGTGTCTGATTGTCACCGGAGGTTTTGGTACGATGACTGTAGTTGTGAGAGTTTGGGTTGGCATGATGCGGTAATACTTGCTATTTGCATAAGGTTGAAGTTTTTAAAAATGTGTTTCCCTTTTTAGTTTTTCAGACATTTTGTAAACCATATAGGGATTCTTGTTTCAATGTGCTTCTTTGTATATTTGGCTTGATTCATAAAACAGATATAATCTTGACTGGTTCAGAGTTTAATTCTTCATTTAAAAAAAAAAAAAAAGAGTAGGCGAGAACGTATTTTTCAGAATGCTTGGAGCAGAGTAAGTATGAGACCTTGAAGGAACTACCAGTTCCTTCTAAATGTTAGAGGATCAGTAGTTATTTTGGATCAGCACTCCCAGACCCCCAAACATAGGCAGGCAGTTAAGAGCTTTCTCTAGTTTAACACAAATTGTCAGAATCAGAATCCTTTAGTCTTGTTCTGGTGAATGAAATTGGATGAACTAGAAATGATATGTAACTTGCACATCATGCTGTTGGAATTTTGTATTTTCAGTGAATTGTTCAAGTTTATCATTTGTTATAGTCAACTTGAAAGTTAAAGTCAGAGCTTTTTTCCTGCCTTCTCAATTTATATTTCTCACTGAAGAAAATGTTTCGATGACTTTGCTTTTAAATCAGAAGAACACATGTTTTGAGGTCTCCTTGGAGACCTTCAGCACCTGGGAAGAAGGCACGTTAGGATAGAATACAAACATTTTCAATTTCAAAGGTACCTTGAGAAATCACTGAATGTAGTAGCTTCATATCACAGGTAAGGAAATGGAGGCCTAGAGAGGTGATGTGACTTTTCTCAAATCATTCACCAAATAGAATTGAAGCCAGTAATTCTCAGCCCAGATTTTGCCCCGTTATAACATGAATTGTGTCAGAATTTTTATCTTGGGTGCCATTGATTCCTTTGTGAGTAGAACAGCATTTTAATTGAGTTATTTAAAATGTCAGTTAGACATAGAATGACCATATGTTCTGGTGTCTCTGAGATCGGCTGGTTCCCACTTATTCTCTTGGCATCATTATTAGTTGTACCCTGTATCACTCTCCCCAGTGTCTGGGTTTAGATGGTAGATTATATGGTTGTCCTGTCAGAGGGACATGCCGTGTTTATTTTCACGTCTTCTTTGTTCTCTTAGTCCCACACAAATAGTCACATTCTGGAACATGGGTACATATTAAATTGCTGATTTTGCTTACTCCTATTGATTTTACCACGTAAGTAGTACCCATTATTCTTGTATCTTAGAGAGGTTCAAGCATTAAAGTATGATGGGCCTCAAATGCAGAGGCTTGTTATTTTTTAGGTAATTCTGCAGAAGTCACTTGGGGAAGCCTGGAAGGTGCTTTCCTATGCTGCCCCTGCCCTAGTAAGCACATTTCGTTGGAGCCTTTTGCATCTTGCTACTGGAGTATGGGTAATGGTACAGATCAAAAATTTAAAAATATGTGTCAACATTAAAATTTGGAGTCAATATAGTTTTGGAGGGATAATTCTCATACACTAGATCATTTGGTCTAAGGCCTCATTTTTGTGGGAACTGAGTCACAAGGCGGTTCAGTGTCCACTGCCTAAAACCCAGCAGTGTAAGGCAGTTTTAAAATTCTCCTCCTCCTTGAAAAGATTGTAAGACTAGAGTTTTATGGCCTGAACCTTGACTTGATACTGGGTTTCTGTGGTTTGGTGGTTGGTATTGGCCAGGCATCCCACATTTGTACAGTTGAACATGCGTCCTCAGCATGGGCAGCTGGGCAGATGATATAGAAGTGGGCCTGGCTGTGCAGAAGACATGCTGCTCCCATCAAGAGCTTCATACCCTCCCTCTTGTTGTCAAGGGAACTTGTATTCGAATGAAAGCTTCTTCAGTGGTAGAGGAAATTTTCACCTTGAGATGCTGCTTGTCTTGTAATTCCTTTCTCCTTACGGGGCTGAATATTGTAACCTGTTACTGTGATCTCGTTGTCTTCTAGTATTGGGGTTTTTTTGTGTTGGTCATTTATGCTGCTAATAGTTGAGTCAGAACAAAATGAAGCATCGTGATTTTGTCCCCCTGCCCACTTAACTTGAGATTTTGATTCAGTATCTAGTTGTAGCGGTGAAAATTTTGCTAATTAAAAAAATTTGTCCCTTACATTAGACTCTCAGAGTTAATGTCTTCTTTTTTTTCTTTTTTTCCCTTAAATTTATAAGTTAAACATAAGCACAAATGTTTGATTGTAACTCGAAATTGAGTTTTTTCCAGAGGGCCAAGAGGATTCCAGTGTTCAGAATTAACCTAATGTCCTTTTATCTCTTCCTTGAAAAAAAATACACAGTACTTTTCTTCACTTTTTATAAGAATTTAAAGTGATTGACCTAAAAGGTATGATTCTCTCTTGAATACAATATTTCCTAACCCTTTCCTTGCCACCTAAAAAAATGATAGCATTTGTGTGTCAGACACTTCCATCAAAGAGATGATTGATGCTGGAGGCCAGAGGTGCTGCCATGGGCTTAAAAATTGTTTTGGCTATTCTGGGTCCTTTTGCACCTCTATATAAACTTTAAAATTAACTTGTCAGTTGCTAAAAAAGAAAGAAAAGGTCTACTGGAATTTTGAATGAGATTAAATTCAATCTATAGATTAATTTGTGGACCAACTGACTTATCAATATTGATCTGGTAACAGTATGGTCTGGTTTATATGGTTTAAAAGGATGACTCCAGATGCTGTGAAGAGTGAATGGGGGGTTAGAGGTGAAGCGAGTGGCAGCAGGGAGACCAGTTAGGCTTTGGTCCAGTCCATCTGAGGGGTCATGGTAGAGCAGATTAGGACCATCATGGTAAAGACGGAAATGGGTGGGATTGGGGATATATTTTGGAGGTAGGATAGACAGCATGTGCAGGTGGTTTGGACGTGGTAGGACAGGAAAAGCTCAGCCTGTGGATGAATTTTGGCTTTAACAACTGGGGGCATGGTTGTACTTGCTAAGTAAGATGGGGAAATCTGAGAGAGGCAGTAGAAAGCTTGGCCAAGGGTTGGGGGTGGGTCGTGTTGGTAATCAGGGGTTTTGTTTGGGGCCTGTGAGATGACCAAGTAGAGATATCAGACAAGGAGGCGGCAGTAAGGAGAGAGATCAGGGCCCGAGATACACTTAAAGGCATGGTGTTGGCTCTGAGCCTATAGTGCAGATGTGCAGAAGAAGAAAAAGGCACCTAGGACTGAACCCTCTCTCACTCGAACATTGAGAAAGTAGAAGCATTTAGAAAAGACTGAGCAAACGAGATCCAGGAAGAATAAGACCAGTGGTGGATGAAGAAAACTAAGACATTGTGATACCATGGAAGCTGACAGAAGAAAACAGATGAGAAGTCAAATGAGACAAGACTTGTTTGACTAGGGAGCAGGGACTGTGGACTTGGGCAACATGAAGGTTTTAGCAGGTGTGGCTTCGAGTGAAGGGGTTCCCTGGAAGACTGACCGGTGTGCACTGAGGGGAAGCCTTAGGGGACGAAGGAGAGAGCAACTCCCACCAGCTCTCAGGAACTTCTGCTGTGAAGGGTGGCGGAGGTTAGGACTGTACGTGGAGGAACACGGGATTGCGGGAGGGCTTTGATGGGAATATGCGATCGAGAAGGGGACACTGATGAGGGGTGGGGAGCCAGCTGCGTGAGTGAAGTCCCGAGGAGGCAGCGAGGTGGGAGCAGGTGGAAGGGTCGGCCTTTGTTAGGAGAGGGGTTGACTGACCTATAGAAGCAGCAAGGAAGTCAGGACCTAGGCACAGTTGCAGGGGCAACAAGTTCCTGCCGGTTTTTTTGTTTTTGAATTTTTGACTGCGCTGCATGGCTTGCGGGATCTCAGTTCCCCAACCAGAGGTTGAACCTGGACGTTGGCACTGAAAGCCCAGAATCCTAAGCACTAGGCCACCAGGGAACTCCCCTGCTTTTATCTTCTTAACGTAGTTAAGGCAGTTTCATCAGCTGAGATTGGGGTGGGCTGGTGGGTAGGCAGTTTGAGGTGTGAGCCTTTGAGAATGGGAAACAGAACATGCCAGGAAAGTTTTGTAGGATCACCTGATAGTGAGGATTGCCCATACAGTAGATGCTTGCTTTGGAATTCTTTGTCGTCAACTAAGAAAAACTTCGAATGTGTTTAACTTTCAGATATAACTTAGAAATGTTGTTGACTATGAAAGAAGACATGCTAATACATTTTCTTATCATGTATAGAGGTTTAATAGAACCTTTTTTAAAACATTCCAGATTTGATATTCTTTTTGAGCACCTAGAGACTGAGAAGGAAAGGACCCACAAACTCAAAAGAAAAATGGGCAAAAGCCTTGAACAGACGGTTTGCCCAGAGAGAAATGCAAATTTCATCTATTTCTCACCCATGAGGTTGGCAAGCATCTTAACATTTGCTAATAGACTCTGCAGTAAGGGTATGAGGAAACACACACTCTCATTTATTACTACATAATACAGTCCCTAAGGAGAGGAAGCTGGTGAGACCAACCAAAAGTACTGTTTGGCCTTTTACCCAGTATTCTCATGAATTTGTCCTATAAGTACACCTGCACCCGTACAAATGACTATACTTGGAGTTACTCATCGAGTCATTGTTTATCATAACAGAAGGTTGGAAACTACTTTGAATATTCATCCTTGGGGGCTGGTTGATTAAACTCTGGTACATCCACACAATGAGATGCTATGTGATTGTTCAAAAAGGAAAATCTCTACATGCTGACAGGGAGAGATTTCCAGGATACGTTTGCAAGTGAAAAGACCAAAATTCAGAACAGCATAGATAGCATTCTGCTTCTTTTCTAAAAGGGGAGGAAATGAGTATACTTTTATTTGTTTGGTTTTGCATAAAGAAACATCAGAAGAATAAACAACAAACTAATAAGTGATTATGTGCTGGAGTCAGAGGGGAACGGATTGCCTGCGGACAGAGGAGGAAGTGAGACCTCTCAGTGTCCATCTTCTCATGTCATTTTGATTTTGAACCATGTAAAGATATGAATTTACTTTAGCCAAAAAAAAGAGTAGGTACTTTACAATAAAGTTTTGGAAATCGTCGTCGTCTTCGTCAGTGTCATATTATATAAATTGATTCGTGAAGGTTCGTGATGCAGCAGTAAGGTATGACAGATATAGTAACGGGGTTTTGTAATTTAGGGGCACTGGAATTATTAAGAAAATTGCTGAATAGGTGTTTATGTTTCTGGTCAAATTAAGAGAAAACAGTATCTAAAGAAAACCTTGTCAAAGTAACTGAACCTAAGGTGTAAGTATCTTACTGTAATTCAATGATAGATTTGTTATTTTTTAAAATCTTTTTAATTGTTTTTGGAAGGTTAACACATTACATTTGGTTTTTAACTGTTAAGAATGTGTCATTGAATGAATTTGGTTTTTAACTGTTAAGAATGTGTCATTGAATGAATTTAAAGTTGCCACAAAATCTTTTTCTACTAATATACCTTACTGTTTTGTAATTTATTACAGACTGTTTTTTTTTTTTTTCTGGGAATATTTCTGGACTTCAGAATACCCCTGAAAGCTAAATGGTTCATCTTGTTTCAGATGGAGAATTTTGATTGTTGAAAAGCTTGTAGAGAAAATGTGGGAACGTGGAGTCGTGTTCCCATATCTTTTGCATTTTCAAAAGAGCTTAAACTGGGTGGTACCTGGGATCTACAGTCCTTTGGATGAATGGGGCATTGTGTCTTCCCCTTATCTTCCCCTAAGATGCTATGACATCGAGTCCTTGAAATTTATATGCGTCCATCAGATCCCTGTACCTAGCCTTCCATCTTTGTTCATCTTTGTTCATCAGCTCAGCCATGGCTTTGCGCCTCTAGCAGGGTGCCTGGCACATGGTAGATTATTGAATTAATTTCCCTGAGCTTCAGTTTCCTCGTTGATAAAATAGGATGATAGTGTCTGTGCCCTGCCAGCCTCTCTGGGTGCTTCTAAAAGCAAATGAGGTGATCATGTATTGTGAATTCTTTGTAAATTGAACATTTCAGCTCTTATTAAGGATTTTCCACATATTACTTGATAAGAAGTTCGTTCTGTTATTATATTTTTCTTATATCTGAGTCTGGAGCTTCCTTCATTTTATCTTTTTCTAGATCAAGTGGAGAGCATGAAAACATCCCTCTTTTCCCTTTCGTTTCTCTGAGTTTTTGTCTACCTGTCAATTGGGGATAAAACCTAGGGTTCTTCTATGAATTAAAGCTAGTGTATATAAACTAGTCATCACAGTGATTTGTAGAAGTGACTGCTAACAAAATGGTAATTTTTTGTTTTGTCATTGAGTGATTTTTTTTTTCAACCTAGGATGTTTACTATTCTAATGTTATTGTGAGCCACCTGCTAAAATACTTGGCACATAAGTTGTTGCTCACCCTATAGAACAGAGTATTTGAAACAGGGGTCTGAGGAAGGATTCATGGAGCTGGTAGCATTTATTTAAGTACCGTTGTCTAGTGGGCTTATATGCTGTCCATCAGTCTTCCAGTGATCAGCCCTTAAAGAGGTATTTTTTTAAGTTGGATATACTCAGCCATGCTCAAATTAATGCCACAATTATGAGGGGAGATTTGGGGGTGGGGTGGGGATTGGTGGAGAGTAACTAGTAGATAATAGAAAAATTCCACTTGTAAGTAATCTTTAATCCGCAGGATTTTTATAGCAGATGTTTGCATTTTACCTACCCCACAGTACCCTGTGTACCTGCCATGCTGGATAAATAAAAAGTTCTGATGAATTTGCACCCTGGTGTCATAGAAACCAAAGATTAAAGATTGAAACAGCACATAGTGATCTGGTCTCCTAGGGCAAAGTGAAGCATGGTGCTGAGGCAGTTATTTGGGTAATTCAGACCCACATCTGGTTTATGAAAATGGATGCAGCGTTTATTGAACACTTACTGTGTGCCAAGCTCTATGCTAAACATTCTGTGTATTATATTGGTTAATCTTTAAAATATTCCTTTGAACTATATGTCTTATTATCCTGACTTTACAGGTGAGGATATTGAGACTTGGAAAGATTAAGTTGCTTGCCCAGGGTACACTAAATGACAGAAACAAGACTGAAACCTTGACTTTGTCCAACACTAAAACCTGTGACTTTTTTCCTCTGGGTAGTACGAGCAGTCATCCCTTTGCCAGAGGAACTTGGTATGTCACTTTTCAGCTTTGGTGGTAAAATATTGACCGGTAGAAATAGAAGGCTGCAAGAGAAAGCAAGTGTTTTCCTTCACCTGATAAGATGTTATGCCACTACTTTTGATCAGAGAATGACAAGAGTAAAATATTATAGGAGGACCAACTAGGACAAAGAACAGCCAGCAGCCAGCAAACAAAGAAGAAAGCAGTTGAGCTTACACTTCGGAAAGTTTGAGCTGAAAATGAAGTCTACATGGTATGAAAAATTGAGTGTGGGTGTTCCAAATAGAGCTACTAGACTCTTCCTGTACAGGGGCTGGGAATTCCATAGAATTGAAGATTCATATTTTTTTGCCTATAAACCTTTATCTCATGTATTTAATTTGTATAATAATATCCACTCTAGCCTGGTCTGGATGGTGACATCAGACAGCACGATTTGAACACCCTCCCACAGGGAGCTCTAACGTTCAAGTTCCAGACTCCACATTCATCTGGCTTCTTAAATCATGGTCTCCCGGAGTGTTCCAAACCCAAATTGTAGGGAATCTGAAGTTTACTCCGAAAAAATTTCTTGTCTGAGAATTAAAAGCTACAGCTGTGTAGGCTTGTGCGTGCCCTGACTCTGGGTATACTGGAGGGAGTAATTTATTTTCTCCTGTGGAGGATTGTTTAGATGTCTTGAAAGTGTGTGAAAGGAATTTTTGATCTCCAAGGCATATTAAAATGATTAAGATTTCAAAAATACTAATTACTGCTCTACACAAGGAAGAGATCTGAGAGTGATAATTTTAGTAGCACTGCCTGTTTTGCCCAGTAGTCTCTTTGTAAAATCCTATTTGTAAAACAGTGTGTTTAATTTCAGGAATGTGGCTTTTGAGTAGAGTATAGTAAGTACATTACCTTAAAAAGGAATGGACATTTCTGCCTGCTATTGTAATTGTATTAGTCAGCATCAACTCACAGTTTCTTAGTGGGGACTAGAATTGGAGCAGCAGACATAGCAAAATATGCTGAAACTTCATTTTAGGTAAACATCAAGCCTCGCAAACTTTCTATCATTCAGTTTAGTGATCTGGTTATCATCAGGTTAGTGACTGAGCTGGAGTAGAAGGAAAGGTGATGAGAATTGAGGAAATCGAGGCACTGTGCGTCGTGCTAGTTGGTAGTATTGAAGTTGCAGACGAAGAGGAGATTGCAGACCACTTCTGAGATGTGTCTTGTAAACCTCCTGTACCGTCTGTTTTCACTGAAGTAGTGTAGCAAAAACCTCTTAGGTTTGTGTCCTTAATGCTCCGCAAGTGTTTTCCTTCAACAAATCGGTGATTTGTACTGATGATTTGAAAGCCCGGAGGTTAATTGATCACAGACTTATAGGTTATTTGACAGGCTTGGCCGTTGCTTACTTAGCTGGAAGAGTAGGGATGCTTTGTAACCTTCCTGCTGAAAAAAAATTGTATGTGTGTGTTGGAGGGTGTCAGCAGGAAGCCCACTTTACTGTTTCTCTAGTGATGTGATACCTGCCAGGACCTAGAGCTATATGACCGCCCCTTTCTCCCATTCCCCTAGCTCATGGGTTCTCAGTAGGAGCGATTTCACCCCCCAAGGGGTGGGAATTGCTGGGGGGGGGCTAGATGGTTAAAAAGAAAATCTTACTCCGCGTGTAAAGCGTGTATACACACACATAGTATGTAAACAAATATACATTATGTTTGTGGTATTAATATTTCATGGAGGGGCAATTAGGGAAAAAAAAAAGCTCTGAAAAGACTTCTTAGGTGTGGGGAGTGGGGCCAGTCATGGAAAAAGGTTGAGAGACACTGCCCTAGCTCCGTTCAGGTAGGGAAGAGCGGGTGATGGTATCAGTATCACTTGGCGTAGAGAGAAGGAAATGAAAATCTCCCATAAACAGCTTCAGTTTTCTTGATAAAGTTGGTGTAGTTACCACCAAAGTAAGGATTAAAAAAGGTTGGGATCTTGTGAACGGAAAGGTTTAGACCTCTTCTATGGGAATAAGGGTGGCAGTGTATGCTAGCCCTCCCCGGCGAGTGGCCAGGTGGGTCTGTCTCTTAGGAAAATAATGAAGTTGGTGAAATCTGCCTTGTGTCTCCTTGAGGGTCTTCTGCTTTTTCCTCTCCTCTCCTAATGAACACTATATTTAGCTAGCTGTTTAATGGGAAAGCTTATAATAGGCTTGTATATACTAAGGTGAAAATGACTGATGATAAATTAATGTGTTATTATTTTCAGGGACACTTGCATTTGAGCAGGGGGCCATCCTCAGTGTAAGAGTAGTAGATGCTTAGGTACCCTGACAGGTTAGGTCAATGATTCCTGTCCCAGGGACCTGAAAGAATGATTGCAGCTGGTCTGCAAAAGCATATGCATATCAAGAATTATCCCTGGACATAATCGAGAGTGTCTCACAGGCGTATGTACTACTATTTTTAAAATGTATATATGTGCTTCTCTAATGGATAAAATATAAATTAACGGTATTACTAAATTTATAATACTTCACTGTTGTTACATGTTTTCTCGATCCACAAATACGAGGAGTCTTGCTTCTACCCTTTGAGGAACCTCATCCTGAATTGTGCTCACTGTATTGGAGGGTCACTACATTGCAATGCGAATGGAGCGCTTCCACATAGGCCATTGTACACACAAGCTACAGTCAGGGGCGCCCTGCGTGTAGCTCCTTGAGGGGCTTGGGAATTGGGGAAGTCCCTTGAGTAAAATGTGTGGTACAGAACTATGTTTATTGACTGTTGCCCCTTATTTTTGTTGTTCAGGCACTGTAGGCAAACACTGCTTCAAAGTAGTTTTTCAGAAGTGGTTGAGAATGATTCACTGACACTTTAAATCTTCATAATTTTTAAACTGTTGTTATCTCTTAGAATATCACTGGAAATGAGATTGGCACTAACATTTCCAAACCTGTTGTCTCTTGCCTGAGAGAGAGTTAGTCCTTTGTTTGAGCCTTCTTTATCCTGGGGGTTGTGACGGCTGTTTGAGTTGTCCCATACACTGCCCATGGCATTCTGTGTCTTATGTGTCTTGGATGTCTAAAGAAATGCTTTTTTTCCTAATATATATATATATATATATATATATATATATATATATATATACACACACACACACACACACACACACAAGGAATTTAGTTGGGTAAGAACAAGATGCTAAAAGCCTTAAAACATTTTTCTTTTAAAGAAGTAATACCTGTCCTCTCTATCCTTATTTACTCTGCTCCCCTGCCTCCCGCCCTGCCCTGCACAGATAGGCTAAAGATTACGTAGCACTTTAAGCTAAGTTGCATTATAACAAATTACAGCATTAGCACAGTTCAAATTTATTACATTTTACTTTATTTGGTTACAGAGGGACTAACAGACACTTAGGAACTTAATATCTCTTGTGAATTTCATTACTAAACTGCAGTTTTTAAAACATGATTTGATCTTTGGTTGCCATAAATTGAAATTGAAAAGGCTCACGATTATATTCCATTTGAATTCAGGTTTTTTCACTGAGGCGTTTATTTAAGCTTTAGGGATATTTTTTTCTTTATTATTGCTGATTAATTAAGGTTTTTTGTACAGCTTCATTGAAATTGATGTATAATAAACTGCAAATATTTAAAGCACACGATTTGATGACTTTTGTCACATGTGTACTGTGAAGTCGTCAGCACAGTCGAGGTGATGACCTATCCATCACACCTATGCATCACCAAAGTTTCCTTGGGCCACTCTGTAATCCCTCCTTGCCCACCCCCTGCCCCCTGCAGGTAACCACTGGTCTGCTGGTTTGCTTTCTGTCACTAGAGATTAGCTTGCATTTTCTAGAATTTTATATGAATGGAACCACAGTCTTTTTATTGTCTGGTAATATTGATGTACATGTCCTTTTAGTTCCAGTTCAGACATCATAAGAGATCTTCTAGAAGAAGAGGAAGCCTGGGAAGCATCGCATAAGTGAGTTCTCATAATCACGAAATAAGCATGTACTTTGACCTGATAAATTATAATTCTATACAGTTGATTTTCAAACCAAAGAATATTTGTGCTTACTGACTTAAGCAAGTAATAATTCACAAAAATCAAGGTAAAGATTTCCAGTTCACTACTTGTTTCTCTATATTTCTGCTTAGAAATGGAATCTTAGTGTAATAACTCCAGTTACTTGTCAGAAGTTGTTTTTCTAAAGATAAATTGTTCCAATGGGCAATTAATAGTCAGGAATTAACAGTCGGGCCTTAAGCACTGGCTTAGACTCTTTAGAAAACTTTTCACCCTTTCCTAAATGTTGCCAGTCATAAGACTGTAGTACAACTGGGCAGATTTGTTCCACTAAGATTTCATGAAGCTCACATACCACAAGTGGGCCCTCAAAACTGCCTAGCACTTTTACTGTTTCTGTGATTATTTCTTTGTTTTGTCCTTCACAAGGATTACTTGAACCCTTCTCAATTCTTTTCAGTGTCTCCAGCCTCGCTGAAGACCTTTTCTCTTCCTTTGTAGAGAAAATAGAAGCCATTTTATGGGAATCCTCATGTTTCCAACACCAGATGTATAAATCTGCCAGTGTTTGTACATATTTTATCCCTCCTTTTATAATTTCTTCATTTTATAATAAAGGGCTGCCTCTTTATTATAGAATCTAGTTTCTCCTACCTCGTTCCTACCCTCTTGTCAGGAATGTTACGCGTTCTCTCTTCTCTCATCTCTCCCTCTCCTGTCCTCTCTCTCTCTCTCTCTCTCTCTCTCGTTAGGTTTTCAGCGAGCCCAAATCTCTCCCATCTTGAAACCAACTGACTGACTACCCCCTCACTCAGTCTCATCCTGAAGCTGCTCTCGTGTCTCTCCTTCCTTTCGCAGTAGGTGGCCTCTACTTGCAGTTTCATTCTTCATCTCCCACTGACTCATCAGCATCCTCAGCCAGGCCCATCCTTCTTCTGAAATAGCCTTCATTGAAGTCATCGAAGACCTCTATGTGTCTAAGTCCAAAGGACAACTTTTTAGACTTCATCTCCTTTGACTTCTTAGCAGCATCTGATGTTCTTGACATTTTCACCTTTCTGAAAGCCTCTCTGAGGCTGAAAGAGGGAAATCTCCATCCAAGGTCACTTAGCAATAAGTGGTAAGTGATGGAGCTGAGATTTTAATCTATGTCAAAATTCAGCTCTATGGACCATTAAGCCAAATTGTCTTTCCCAAGAATGAGGTTTCCTGTGCTGACATTTTGTAGTATTATAGCTGAATCACTGAGAGAATGGAAAAGTGTGGTGTATCCAGGGAAAGCATTATGAGTAGGTTTATCAGGCCAATGAGATATTTGGCGGCTCAAACAGTAGCGTTTTATGAAAGTTTGAGATTGTGGCTGCATTAGTCTCACCTAAGCATTATTGAACTTTGAATTCTACGAGAGGAGGCCACTCATTAGCTAACTACTTCCTCTTGTACCAGGAATTCCCCTGGTTATGCTAAACTAAACCCTGACGTTAATGGCTATGACAAGCTGTAGCCCAAAATTCCTGAGTCCAAGCCCATTCTTGGCAATGATGACCTCTTAAAGTCATTATTATAAGAAATCACTTAGAAAACAAATCCCATCGCTTGATCCTCACAGATAATAAATGTTAAAGCTGGAAGGATGTAAGTGCTCATCTAGTCCAGTCCCTTCATTTTATAGAGAAGGAGGCTGAGCTCCAGAGAGGTAAGTTGATGAAGTTAGTGGCCTAACCTAGCTAGTTAGTGGCCTGCTGGGGTAAGAATTCAGGCTTCCTGGTTTCAGCCAAGTGTAGAGCAGTTTAAACCAGCTTATGCCACAGTGTAGCTTTAGAAGCAGAATCAGGAAAAGGCTGCACAGCTTTACTTTTCAACAAAATGTGATAGTTCTACAAATACCCATCTTAAGCTTACAGGCATTTTGTGGTACCACAAGTGGCATATTTGAGATATTAGTCCTAGAACATACTATTTCAGCCCCAACACGTTCTCCTAATTCCATAAGTGATTGAGAGGTTCTATTAGCAACACAGTGCCCCCATATAAAGCAGTATTTTCATAAGCAGCAAAAAAAACCCAAACAAAACCCAATACAAAACGCTGTTTTCTGCAGCCTGGTCTTGGGTTCTTATATCTGTGAATATTGGTTCATCTTACCATTTTGAGCTACAGGATATATTTACGTTGAACAGAATGAAAATAGGAAGAAAAATGGTCCAGGTCAATCATTTCATGTTTCCAGATTTCATCTTCCTTATCCATAAAATGTGGGGAATGTCTCCTCGGAGGGTCTGAGTCCCTTCTCTCCTGACCTGCGCCTCTTCCATTGTCCCCTCCCTCAGTGAATGGTGGTATCACCGTCTGGCCCACTGTTCCAGCCAGAAACCTAAGAATCATCTTCAACTTCTCATTGTCCCTTACCTCTCACCTGCAGCGATTGCGAGGTCCTATAGATAAGTGGTCCTCAGACTTAAATTTACATCAAGATCACTTGGAGGACTTGTTAAAACACGGATTATTGGGCTCCACTCAATCCTGAGATCAGGATTCAGGAGATTTGGGGTGGGGCTCAGGAGTTTACATTTCAGCACGCTCCCCGGTGTTGCTGACGCTGCTTCTGGGGCCCCGCGTTGAGTAGCGGGGCTGTGGACGACCCCTGAACTGCCTCTGTTGGCCCCTCTGTGCCACGGCCTGCGCAGGCCCTTCGCTCTTCTCTCTGGCTTCCTACCACAGCCATCCAGCTGCCTCTCTGCCTCTAGTCAGTACGCTTAATTCTGCCCGTGAGACCTAAAATACGCTGTGTTCTCTCTGTGGTAAAGTCCTGCAGGGACTCACCAGCATCCAAGGCTCTTCCATCCATGGCCCCAGCCTACCTGCTGGCCCCTGGACCGTCCTTCCTCCCCTCCCCGCCCCGCCTTGTTGCAGCCTGGCTGAACTACTCACATTGGCTTCAAAGTCATGCTGCCTTGTACCTGCTGTTGCTTCCGCCTGAGTTGCCTTTTCCCCTTTCTTCGGACGGGAGTTGTCGTTCCTTCCTTCCCAGCAGCCCCTGGCTGCTCCCCTGCTCCCGCAGCAGTGGGCGCTTACCACCCGACGCGCTTCCTAGAGCAGATGTTCATTATACCCCACGCCCCGCACGGTGCCTGGGGGGACCCATGGTGGGCACTCAGTAGGCGTATGAGGGATTGAATATGTCAGTCAGTGTTCATTGGATCTGATCACACTCCCTGGTGGATTCTAGCTGTTAGTGACACGGCTTACGTGGCTTCAAGAACCTGTGAATGGATGAGATTGCCACTTACAAATCTTTTTTAATCCTTTATCTCTTAGTGCCTTAAAAATCTTTTTTTAGGAAATAGCTTTTTCTAGTGTTATAAAATCAGAAAAGGAAGAATCATTTTCTCTGTTGATAATCTGCATTTCATCCTAACCCCATGAGAAGTCATTTGCAGTGTGCTAATGAGCGCATCGTGTTTTCTAAGGGAGGACTATTAATAATTTGACTGTCTTTCTTTGGAGGAGTGAACTTTATTAACTGTTACTTATTAATAGCTATTACTAATGTATGCACATCTTAAGTGTACAGCTTGATGAATTTTTACAACTGAATACCCCTGAGGTTAGGGTTACTTTGGTGGCCCCGGTGAATCACGCACCTCCAGTATCCACACTCCTGAGGCCCACGTTGATTCTGGGTTCGGCCATGTGATGTGAGAAGAAGTTTGGTAAGCGTTTGCACAGTGGGGCTTGTCCTTTCCAGACACTCACTTTTAGGATGATGCTTCTTGGACCCAGCCCCTCTGCTGTGAGAAGCCCACCCCAGGCATGGAGAGAGGACAGCTGGAGGAGAACGGAGGTCCAGCCCTCCCTCCAGCCGAGCTCCCAGTCAACAGCCAGCTCCAGCTTGCCACCCTGCTAGTGAGCCTTCCTCACAGTGGATCCTCCAGACCCAGTTAAGCTGTCTGTTCTGAGCCCTGCCCAGATCTAGAATCATGACCAAATAAGGGATTGTGCTATTTCATGAGAATGTAGCAGTAGATAACCAAAACAAATTGAACAGAAAGTTTCTGTTTAGTTTTTAATTGCCATGTAACAAATCACCCGGAAATTTAGGAGCTTAAGCCACAGCCACTTCATTTGCTTATGATTCTTCAGTCTGGGCTGGCCTCAGGCTGCTGGTGGTTATTTATGTGGCATGTAGCCAACTGGCAGGGCGGCTGGAGGTGATGTTCCGCTGAGGTGTCTGGACTTCTCTGTCTTTCCATGTAGTCTGGGAGCCTGTTCTTCTCCATGTGGTTTCTCCGCATGGTCTCTCCATGTGGTCTTTCCAGCAGGATAGCTGGGATTTTGTATATGGAGGCTCAGGGCCCCTGTGCCAGTTATCAGTTTACTGCCTCAGCTCCAAATTCATCCTTTTTGCCTGCTCTGTGAAAACTGAATTGGGCCCTTTAAATAGTTTTCCTTTGCCGGCTCTCCTGATGTTAAGTTTTATCAGTAGAGGGCACTGGAGAGACATTGCAGGAAGAAGAGATTTTGCCTCTTGGTTGCTGGCCTTCCCCAGTGCCTGGTCCTACAGTGTACCCTGGCCAGCAGCTCATTGCTCTGACTCAGTTAGCCACAGCCATGCCCTCTCCATGCAGCTGTCTGGATCTGTCTGGGGAGAGGGCTCTTCCTGGGGTGCTGCATCTCAACCCTGAGAAGCAGCTGTTCCTTATTTCTACTCTTTCTATAATATATTCTTCAGGATTCTCTTTCCTTCTTACTAGCCAACCCCTCGTTACTCCAGTCCTCTGTTACAGTTAGTAATTCTTTATACTAAACTTTTCTGTTCAAGTTATCATGGTCCTGATTGGACCCAGACTGATACAGTTCCCAAGAGGTGCAAATACAAAAATCTCTTAGCCTTCTTAAGACTTAGTCCTGAAACTTGTGCTGTATCACTTTGGCCACATCCTGTTGGTTAAAGTAAGTCACAAGGCCAGCCCCAGACGCTAGGGAAGGGGATTGCAGAAAGGCAGGAGGTGTGGATCATGGGGGGCCACCAAGGTCACCACCCAGATGTGGATGTGGAACATTCCTGGCATTCTAAGAGCCTTCTCATGCC
This sequence comes from Orcinus orca, assembly GCF_937001465.1. Taxonomy (NCBI): domain Eukaryota; kingdom Metazoa; phylum Chordata; class Mammalia; order Artiodactyla; family Delphinidae; genus Orcinus; species Orcinus orca. The sequence continues at coordinate 8,019,934 of NC_064568.1, forward strand.
TCCTCCCAGAGGTAAGCACAGCTCTGGCTTCCATCACCATGGGTTAATTTTGCCTGGTTTTAAATTGCTTATAAATGGAATCGTATAGTGTGCGCTCTTGGAGACAACGTTACAGGTGTGAGAATTTTCCATGGTTGCATATCACGGTAGTTTGTTATTTTTCACTGCTTTATCTAGAGCGGTGGCTTTCAAAGTGTGGTTTCCTGACCAGCAGCATTTGTATCACCTGGGAATATATTAGAAAGGGAAATTCTTGAGCCCCACACCAGACCTTCTGAATGAGAAACTCTGGGGATGGGGACCATCAACCTGTGTTTTAAGAAGCCCTCAGGTGATCCTGCTGTAGGCCAAAGTTTGAGAACCTCTGCTCTGTGATATTCCACTGTATGAATAAGTCACCATTTATTTACCCATACTACTTTTGCTAGATATATTTCTTCGAGTTTTTGGCTGTCATGAATAAGGATGTCAGGAACATAACTGTTAAATGTCCTTTGGTGCATGTGCTTTTGTTTCTTTTGAGTATATACTGCGGAGTGGTATAGCTGGGTGTTAGGATGTGCATGTATCCAGTAGCTTCTCCCAGCCATTTTTCCAAAGTGCTCACGCCAGTTTAAACTCCCATTCACAGTGGGCGGTCCAGAAGTTCCATTTCCTCATCAGTGATGGGCATTCTTAGTTTTTTCATTTTAGTCATTCTCCTTCATAGGGTCTAGTGGCGTCTCATTGTGATTTAAATTTGCATTCCTCTGATAAATATGTTATTAAAAATAATATTCTTTTGTTGTTTGTTTACTATTTTCTAATTGCTTGTTGCTAATATATGAAGCAAATTAAATTTTTACATTAACCCTGTATTCACGAGTTTTGATAAATTTACTTAATAATTGGTTGTGGTTTTTTTCGACATCTATAACCATGTCATCTCAATATAATACCTTTTCTAAAGTCTTTGTTAATGCTTAATTGAACAGTTTAGGACTGCTATTTAGATGTTAACTAGAAGTGGTAATAAGGGTATCCTCTTCTTATTCCCAATCTTAGTGGGAAAGCATTCAATATTTTTACCTTATATTCCTAGTTTTTAACATAAATGGATGATGAATATTTTCAAGTGTTTTATGTTTTATATTGAATATATTGAGAAGAGTATGTGATTTTTCTCCTTTATTTTTTTAATGTGGTGAATGACATTGATCTTTTGCATGTTAAATCAAGATTGCATTCTTGAAATAAACCTAATTTGTTGATGGTGTATTAACTCTTTTGTATGTTGCTAGACTTGGTTTCTTAATATTTTGTTTAAGATGTTTTGTTGTTATGTTGAGAAACTGGCCTGTAACTTGCCTTCCGTGTAATACTTGTCCGTTTTTGGTCCTTCTTCAAGCTTATGCACTAGTATTCTGGACGGGCCCTTTGCCCCATACAGTGCTTAAAAAATTGAAAGTACTTACAGCAGGGAAACAACCAATCTAGTGTTTCCAAAAAAAAAAAAAAACCAAAAACAAAAGAAGAAGAATCAGAAACCTCTTCCCTCTTTAAATGGCCCTTATTCTGCCCAGGTAAATCATCCTGGTAATAGTGTATACTGGAAGCCGGCTGGTCATAGATGGCCACATCTCCCAGGTATGGCTTCTGTGTTCAGTAGATTCAGGGCTTCCTGATGCCTCTCACCATGGTCCGCCACAGGAGTATCCCCAATTGGCTAACAGCATTCAGTTGGCAAAGTTTGCTCAAAAATCCATTGATTATACCTTCCAGAGGCTAAGAATTTAAAAGCCTGTTGTGTTTGGGCCATGTTATTAAGTGTCATCATTCTAGTAAATAAGTGTGTTACATGCTTGGAAAAAAATCTTGAGGTGGTTTATCCTATTAGGATTCCTGCATCTTTGAGGATGAGGTATTTTAGAGAATTACTCTGGGAGAACCTTGAGATCCTTGCTTGCTAGGGACTCTGCTTCAAGCCCATGCTTATGGTAGAGGCTGCTTCTTCCACTAACACTATAGCCATGTTTGTTGCCAGCTATTGTGAAGGCAAATCAAAGAGGGGAAATATGGGAGAAACACATTACTTAAAATTTTAGAAGGAAATTAAAAACAAGGTAAGAGAGCAAAGAAACAGTAATTTTATAGAAGTTAAATATAAGGGGGAACATCCCATTAAAAAAAAAAAACCCAGAAGCCAAATAAATAAATGGCAATAAAATATTAAGATGAGAAATTTGGGACTTCCCTGGTGGTGCAGTGGTTAAGAATCCGCTTGCCGATGCAGGGGACACGGGTTCAAGCCCTGGTCCGGGAAGATCCCACATGCCGCGGAGCAACTAAGCCCGCGAGCCACAACTACTGAGCCCACGCGCCTAGAGCCCGTGCTCTGCCACAAAGAGGAGCCACCGCAATGAGAAGCCTGCGTACCGAAACGAAGAGTAGCCCCTGCTCGCTGCAACTAGAGAAAGCCCGTGCGCAGCAACGAAGACCCAACGCAGCCAAAAATAAGTAAATAAATAAATTTATTTATTTAGGGAAAAAAAGATGAGAAATTTGACTTGTGAAAGTTTAGAGATATTAAGACCATGAGTTAAAAGCTGGGGGAAAAAAATTAAAAAGATAAAGGAGAAAACATTCAGGAGAGTTGTGAAATAAGGACGTCTGGAAATTCTCTGCGTAAAAGCAATGACAAAATTGACAAAACTTGGCAGAATCAACTTTTTCAAAACTGAAAATTAACCAAAGACAGCAACAATCCAAGGAGCATTTCTTCAAGAAAAATATCTGAATTTTAGTTAGAACAGTGAGCTTTGTGGTGATTTGACTTCCCCTGTTCCCATCCCCCTCTCTCTAGCCCGGCAGTGGCCTTGGGAGCCAGTAGTGTGCTGTCGTGATGAGGACCAGCAGCCTGGCAACCCGCAGAAAGGGCAGAACGGAGTTGGAGCGCCTTCACAGCCTCATTCCCAGAGAATTATTATTTGATCTGTCTGGTGGTTTCCTGGAGGACTCCCACTTGCAAGACTGTCTACCTGACTTGGAGCTCACCCAGTGCGAAAAGCCTCTTTTTCCCCTGAGGTGTTTGTTTAAAACAATTAGAGACAATTGATTAACTTCATAGCCATGTGAGGTAGATAACAGTTGGGGCAAACAATATGTTAAGCAAAAAGCTTAAAGGAAAGCCTGGAAAATAAGATTTCCATAGGGGCTTTGACCAGCTCTGATGTATTCCTGTGGCTCTGGAAGGTCACACGCATGCTTAGGGCTCTGTGTGTGTGCAGGAGAGACCTGAGAGGGTCCTAATCTCTCACCTTGAGCTGACTATGAGGCTCCATGCAAGCTGAAAGGAGAGGCTAAGGTGGAGTTGTCCCCCAAGTGCTGAATGCATGCCCCAACACACAGAGTCCCTTGGCAAACACTGATTGTGACAAGGGCTTCTGTGTTATATTGGTTCCAGGCGATTAGGGAAAGTTCTGTCTAATCATTAGCTGACCACTAAGCTCATGTAGCATACACGTCAGTGGTCTCACACAGCAAAGAATGTATATTTACAGGAGCTCAGAAAGTCACTTAACAAACAGCAGCAGACACCAACATGAACAGACGCTGAGGAAGGAGGAAAATCTAATTCCCATAGTTGCCACAGTATATTAGTAAAAATGTCCAGTTTTCAACAAAATATTAGACATAAACAAAGAAACAAGAAACTGTGGCCTATACACACCGGGGCGGGGGAGAAGCAACCAATGAAATCAGCTGTTTTGACTCTGATCAAAGGACTAAAGGGATGTATGAGAACAGTGTCTCACCAAATAGAGGATACCAATAAAGAAATAGAAATTATTTATTTATTTTGTGGTACGCGGGCCTCTCACTGCTGTGGCCTCTCCTGTTGCGGAGCACAGGCTCCGGACGTGCAGGCTCAGCAGCCATGGCTCATGGGCCCAGCCGCCCCGCGGCATGTGGGATCCTCCCGGACCGGGACACGAACCCATGTCCCCTGCAACAGCCGGCGGACTCTCAACCACTGCGCCACCAGGGAAGCCCAGAAATTATTTTTTAAAAATAGAAATTCTGGAGTTGAAAAACAAAATAGCTGAAATGAAAATTTCACTAAGAGGCTCAACAACAGATTTGAGCAGGTGTAAGGAAGACTCAATATTGAGATTACAGTTATCCCTCAGAATCCATGAGGGTTGGTTCCAGGACCCTGCCCCGCACTGCTGCAGTTACCAAAATCCATAGATACTCAAGTCCCATATATAAAATGGTGTAATATTTGCATTTAACCTATGTACATCTTCCCATATACTTTATTTATTTTAATATTTATTTATTTATTTATCTTTGGCTGCATTGGGTCTTTGTTCCTGCGCACAGGCTTTCTCTGGTTGCGGTGAGCGGGGGCTACTCTTCGTTGCGGTGCTTCTCATTGCAGTGGCTTCTCTTCTTGTGGGGCACGGGCTCTAGGCGTGCAGGCTTCAGTAGTTGTGGCACACAGGCTCAGTACTTGAGGCTCGTGGGCTTTAGAGTGCAGGGTCAGTAGTTGTGGCACATGGGCTTAGTTGCTCCATGGCATGTGGGATCTTCCCAGACCAGGGCTCACACCTGTGTCCCCTGCATTGGCAGGCAGATTCTTAACCACTGCGCCACCAGGGAAGCCCCTCCCATATACTTTAAATCATCTCTTATTATTCTCTACATCATTTTCTAGTTTATAAGTGCCTTCCCATGCGTTTTCATTTAATCCTCCAAATAGCCTTCTACTCCACTGACAAACCTGGGAAATCAGGCAGAGCCTGACCCCTGCCACTCCCCATCCCCTGCTTTACCCCTGTGCCCCATGTGGGCTCTCTTCAGTGTCCTGCCCTCTGTCAGTGTCTCAAGGAGCGCTGCCGAGGCTCCGGTGTCGGGGGCCCGCAGCACCAGGCTGTGCTGCAAAATCCAGAAAACGTCAACTTTCGTCTTCCCACCTGCTTGTGTGGCAGCCACCCCTTTCCCCAGTGCTCTGCCCGAAGTGAAAGGATGCGTGTGGCTCATCTCTCTTGGGAGGGGATTTTGTTTCCTTGGTTCCCTTACAACCTCAGCTGTCTGACAGGATCATGATAAGTTATGATTTTGTTCATCTCTCTGGCTTCACCTTGTTGTTAGGATGGAAGCACATTTTCTGCAGCTTTCTGCCTCTGGAGCAGAAGCGTAAAGCAGCTCGATTCTGATTCAGAAGAAAGGAGTTCAGTTCCTAACTCTGTCACTTATGATCTGTGATCTTTGCTAAGTCACCTGTTTTCTCAGTTGTGCAGTGGAAATAATAAAAGTCATAATAATTATCATAGCAGACTTGTCAGTGGAGTAGAAGGCTATTTGGAGGCTCACATAAAAACACATGGGAAGGGGCTTGTAAACTAGAAACTGCTGTGGAATAATAGCGATCATCATTTTCTAAGCTGCCATTTTGTTTCTTCCATTTTCAGATATGATCTTCAAGACACAGAAATAAGTCCCAGACAGAATCGTCGCATGAGGTCCGCTGAAAGTGCTGAGCTCGAGCCAAGAAATAAGCGGAACAGGAATTAGTGTGGGTTTGTTGACTTTCCCAGTGCAGTCATCAGAAGATGGTACTTTTGTTGCCATGGTGATTTCATATTCATAATTGCCCAAGTGAAGATGTTACATTCTAAATATTATGTTTAACTGATTTTTATTCTTTTCTGCCTTTCTAGGGAAAAAAAAAAAAAACCTTAGAAAGCATCCTCACTTGGTCAGTTACCTCCTGCCCTCAAAACATCTCTCTCTAAAAATACTGGCATCCACACATTCACCAGCTTTGCAGAGGACAGAGACTTTTTGACAAAAGGGTTTTGTTTGATTTTGTTTCTAAATTTCAGAATGTCCTTAAGCCATTCTCCTCATCCATGGAGAAGCCAGCTTCAGAAAAGGATCCTTTAACCCCTCTACCACAAGGAGTGGTTGAGGCATTCAGAGCCACTGTGTTTCTGGAAAGGTAGAATGTCCTAACTCAAGTCCTCCGTGAGCGTGAGCACGCGAGGCCTGGAGGCCGATGCGCGTGTTACAGCTGTTTCAGGATGGTTGTTGCCCGAGTTTCATGTGGTGGTTAGTTAGACCTGTGTCTTACACTTTACTTGGAGTAGGATGTTAGTACTGTAACCTAAAGGCACAAAACAGTAACTTTGAAACATTAGGCATATTCTTCAGAAATGGCGCTTACAAATGATTCTTTCGTCTTTTTTTCACTTGGGTAAATCAAATCTTTAACACTTTGAATCCCAGCTATTAAATGGAAAGAATGCAATAAATGAATTTTGTCACTGAGTAGACTCTATATCAATTTAAAATAAAGTCCTTGAAACAATCTCCTGTGAATGGTTGAGTACAAGCTACAAATCATTGGAAAGGGTTGATCAGAAATTGTTCTCTCAAACAGAAATATAGATCAATGGAACAGGATAGAAAGCCCAGAGATAAACCCACGCACATATGGACACCTTATCTTTGATAAAGGAGGCAGGAATGTACAGTGGAGAAAGGACAGCCTCTTCAATAAGTGGTGCTGGGAAAACTGGACAGGTACATGTAAAAGTATGAGATTAGATCACTCCCTAACACCATACACAAAAATAAGCTCAAAATGGATTAAAGACCTAAATGTAAGGCCAGAAACTATCAAACTCTTAGAGGAAAACATAGGCAGAACACTCTATGACATAAATCACAGCAAGATCCTTTTTGACCCACCTCCTAGAGAAATGGAAATAAACAAAAATAAACAAATGGGACCTAATGAAACTTCAAAGCTTTTGCACAGCAAAGGAAACCATAAACAAGACCAAAAGACAGCCCTCAGAATGGGAGAAAATATTTGCAAATGAAACAACTGACAAAGGATTGATCTCCAAAATATACAAGCAGCTCATGCAGCTCAATATCAAAAAAACAACCCAATCCAAAAATGGGCAGAAGACCTAAATAGACATTTCTCCAAAGAAGATATACAGACTGCCAACAAACACATGAAAGAATGCTCAACATCATTAATCATTAGAGAAATGCAAATCAAAACCACAATGAGATATCATCTCATACCAGTCAGAATGGCCATCATCAAAAAATCTAGAAACAATAAATGCTGGAGAGGGTGGAGAAAAGGGAACACTCTTGCACTGCTGGTGGGTATGTGAATTGGTACAGCCGCTATGGAGAACAGTATGGAGGTTCCTTAAAAAACTACAAATAACACTACCATATGACCCAGCAATCCCCACTACTGGGCATATACCCTGAGAAAACCATAATTCAAAGAGTCATGTACCAAAATGTTCATTGCAGCTCTATTTACAATAGCCAGGAGATGGAAACAACCTAAGTGTCCATCATTGGATGAATGGATGAAGAAGATGTGGCACATATATACAATGGAATATTACTCAGCCATAAAAAGAGACGAAATTGAGCTATTTGTAATGAGGTGGATGGACCTAGAGTCTGTCATACAGCGTGAAGTAAGTCAGAAAGAGAAAGACAAATACTGTATGCTAACACATATATATGGAATTTAAGAAAAAAAAATGTCATGAAGAACCTAGGGGTAAGAAAGGAATAAAGACACAGACCTGCTAGAGAATGGACTTAAGGATATGGGGAGGGGGAACGGTAAGCTGGGACAAAGTGAGAGAGAGGCATGGACATATATACACTACCAAACGTAAAATAGATAGCTAGTGGGAAGCAGCCGCATAGCACAGGGAGATCAGCTCGGTGCTTTGTGACCACCTAGAGGGGTGGGATAGGGAGGGTGGGAGGGAGGGAGACGCAAGAGGGAAGAGATGGGGATATTTGTATATGTATAACTGATTCACTTTGTTATAAAGCAGAAACTAGTACACCATTGTAAAGCAATTATACTCCAATAAAGATGTAAAAAATAAAAATAAAAAAAATAAAGCAGAAACTAACACACCATTGTAAAGCAATTATACTCCAGTAAAGATGTAAAAAAAAAAACTTGTTCTCTCTGTGCAAAATGTCCCCCAGTTCCCAGTTCCTTCCAGTGTTCCTAATGCCTGTGTTTGGCATTTCAGAGCCAGTCCCCTGCCACCGGTGCCAGCAACTCTGGGGCTGCCTGTGTCCTGGTGACAGCAGGGCTACTTCACCAGAGTCCAGGAAGACCCTGGTGTTGGTTTGGGGGTGGAGGGCCTGATCCTGCCCTGGGCCAAGTGTCCCAGCACCTCAGGGTAGCCATCCCTGCTCCCTCTGAGCTCCTGGAAGGAGGAGGTGGCTGGAACCCTGCTGTGTAAAACAGCACCTAGAATTCGGAAGGAGTACCTGCGCAGGTGCTTTCCCATTGGCTCCCAGATGGCCTGGCATTTCTCGATTTCTTCTTTGCTTACCGAAGAGGCAAGGCTTTTGCCTGGGAAGGATTCTGGGCAGCCATGCAGGTAGGTGGGGCAGCCTGCTCCAGCTTCAAGAAGTTGTTAGAATGCCACCCCTCTCGTGTGCCACCTTTGCAACTCTTGCAGGCACCATGGGCTCCCCTCTCTGGTCCCAGCATGTTGGAGGCAACACCCCACCCCCGCCTCCATCCCGTGATGCCCCACTCCCACCCTCTCCCAGACAGCCATGGGTCAGGCTGGGGCAGACATGCTCCACTGTATTTGGGGGGGTGGACACAGGCGTCCTTCCCTGTAATCTTGGCTTGGCAGCCAGCACGGCTCACCCTCCAGACCACTGACCTGTGGGAAAGAAGAGGTGTGCAATTGCCTTGCCCAGCCTCTGAGAATCCTGCTTTGTGGCTCAACTGAAGTGGCTCCTGCTCTGTGAGGGCCTGCCAGCAAGTTCCTTGGAGGCTCTGTGCTGAGGATGATCTGAAGCTGCCACCTACCTTCCTGAGGGCTCAGGTGGTGAGTTACTAACTAATATCTAGGCTTCTGAGACTTGTAATGGAGGGAACAGGAGGGATGGAGAGGTTGAAAGGGGAGGAAACATCAACTGGGTCTCGTCCATGGCTTCGTGTAGGTTCATGTAGGACTCAACAAATTCCTGGGAATCCTACCCCTTGGAGACCACACCAACTTCGCTTGCTTGTTTCTTTAAGAGCTTCACTGAGATAGAGTTCACTCAACATACAATTCACCCATTTAAAGCTTACAATTATATTTAGAGACCATCACCATAATCAATTTTAGAACACTTTTGTTGCCCATGGTCCCCTTATTCGTCACCCCCCACTCTCCCATCCTTCCCAGCCCTAGGCAACAACTAAGCTACTTTGTTTCTATATTTCCTTATTCTGTGTGTTTCATATCAATGAAATCATACAATACATGGTCTTTGGGGTCTGACTTCTTTCACTCAGCCTAAAGTATTCAAGGTCATACATGTAGCATTTATCAGTCCTTCATTTCTTTTTATTGCTGAATAGTATTTCATTGTATGGGATATACCACATTTTGTTTATCCATTCATCAGCTGATGGATATTTGGGTTGTTTCAGTTTATTTTCACTATTGTTAATGGTGTGCCTGTAAGCAGTTGTGTACAAGTTTTTGTGTGAACATGTTTTTATTTGTCTTGGGTATATACCTACGAATGGCATTTCTGAATCATATGGTAACTCTGTGCTTAATATTTTATATTTAACTGCCAAACTCTTTTCCAAAGTGGCTGCACAATTTGCCCACTAGCACTCTATTAGTCTTCCAATTTCTCCATGTCCTTGCCAACACTTGTGATTATCTGTCTTTCTTATTATGGCCATGCTAGTGGGTGTGAAGTGGTATCTCATTGTGTTTTTGATTTGCATTTTCTCAATAGCTAATGATGTTGAGCATCTTTTCATGTGCTTTTTGGCCATTTCTATGTCTTCTCTGGAAAAATGTCTATTCAGATTTTTTGCCCATTTTAAAATTGGGTTTTTAAAAAATTGTTGCATTGTAAGAGTTAATTGTATAGTTTTTAAAATTTCAGCTTCTGATTGTATATTGATAGGTTAGAGAGATAGAAATGATTTTTGCATATTAATCGTGTATCGAGCAATCTTGCTAAACTCATACGTTTGGTAGCTTTTTTGTAGATTCCATTCAATTTTCTCTAATAGAGAATCATGTAAACATGTAATCATGTTAAGACTTTTGTATTTCTTCCTTTCCAATATGGATGTCTTTTATTCTGGATATAAATTCTCTACCAGATAAATGCTTTGAATCACGTTGGGAATATTTGCTTCTACTCCTAGTTTGCTGAGAATTTTTTAAAAATCAGAAATGATTATTGAATATTGTCAAATGCTTTTTCTGTATTTATTGAGATGATCATACGGTTTTTCTTTTTTAGTTTATTAATATTGTGAATTACACAGTTTGTTTTTTTTATTTTTTAAATTTTATTTATTTATTTATTACTTACTTTGACTGCATTGGGTCTTCATTGCTGCGTGTGGGCTTTTTCTAGTTGCGGCAAGCTGGGTCTACTCTTCATTGCAGTGCGCAGGCTTCTCATTGTGGTGGCTTCTCTTGTTGCAGAGCACGGTCTCTAGGCGCATGGGCTTCAGTAGTTGTGGCATGGGGGTCAGTAGTTGTGGCTCGCAGGCTCTAGAGTGCAGTCTCAGTAGTTGTGGCACATGGGCTTAGTTGCTCCGCGGCATGTGGTATCTTCCTGGCCAGGGATCGAACCCATGTCCCCTGCATTGGCAGACGGATTCTTAACCACTGTGACACGGGGAGGTCCCACAGATTGATTTTTAAATGTTAAAACAAAAGTGGGAGAGACCCCACTTGGTTCTGATGTGTTACCTTTTTACATATTGTTGGATTTAATTTACCAAAATTTTGTTTAGAATTTTTTGCATCTATATTTAGGAGGGATATTGGTCTGTAGTTTTCATTACTTTTTATGTCTTTATCTGGTTTTGGTATTAGGATAATGCTGGCCTCATGGAATGAGCTGGGAAGTATTTTCTCCTTCAGTTTTCTGGAAAAGTTTGTGTAGAACTGGTTTTATTTATTCCTAAGGTGTTTAGCAGAATTCACCAGTGAAGCGATATGAGCCTGGAATTTTCTTTGTGGGTAGGTTTTTAACAATATATTTCATTTCTTAATGTATGCAGGCCTATTCAGGTTATCTGTTTCTTCTTCAGTAAACTTTAGTAGTTTGTGTCTTTCAAGGAATCCATCCATTTCATTTAAATTGACAGATTTACAGACAGAAGTTGCTTATAATTTTCCCTTTTGTGTACAAATTTTTGTGAGAATCTCTTTGACCTTTCTCATTTCTGTTATTGGTAGTTGGTGTTTTCTTTCTTTCTTTTTTTTTTTCCCCCCATCAGACTGTTTAGAAGTTTATTAATTTTATTGGTCTCAGGCAAACAGCTCTTGGTTTCATTGAATTTCTCTAATGTTTCACTCTTTTCTATTTGATTGATTGCCACTCTATCTTTTATTTCCTTTCTGTTGCCTACTTTGGATTTAATTGTTCTTTTTGTATTTTCTTAAGGTAGAGGCTTAGGTCATTGATTTGAGTCCTTTCTTCTTTTCTAAGAGATGCATTTAATGCTACAAAATTTCCCCAAAGTACAGCTTTAACTGCATTCCACAAATTTTTATGTTCTGTTTTAATTTTCATTCAGTTCAAAATACTTTCTAATTTCCCTTTTGATTTCTTATTTGATACATGAGTTACATATAAATATGTTACTTTCCAAATATTTGATAATTTTTCGTAGAGCTTTATTTTATTGATTTCTAATTTAATTCTTCAACTTTTATGACTTGAACCCTTTTACATGTATTGAGACTTTTTTTAATGCCCTAGAAGATGGTCTATCTTGGTAAATGTTCAGTATGCACTTGAAAAGAATATGTGTTCAGGACTTCCCTGGTGGTGCAATGGTTAAGAATCCGCCTGCCAATGCAGGAGACGTGGGTTCAATCCTTGGTCCGGGAAGATCCCACATGCTGCGGAGCAACTTATGCCCGTGCACCACAACTACTGAGCCTGCACTCTAGAGCCCGCGAGCCACAACTACTAGGGCCTGTGTGCCACAACTACTGCAGCCCACACACCTAGAGCCCGTGCTCCACAACAAGAGAAGCCACTGCAATGAGAAGCCTGTGCACCGCAACAAAGAGTAGCCCCTGCTCGCCACAACCAGAGAAAGCCTGTGCGCAGCAGCGAAGACCCAACACAGCCAAAAATAAATTTAAAAAGAAGAGTAATGCTTTAAAAAGAAGAATGTGTGTTCTACTGTTGTTGGGTGGAGTGTTTGATAAATGTCAATTATATCAAGTTGTTTGACAGTGTTGCTCAAGGCTACTCTGTCCTTGCTGATTTTCTGTCTGCTTGTTCTGTCAGTTTTTGAGAGAGTTACTGGAATTTCTGAATGTAATTGTGGATTTGTCAGTTTCTCCTTATAGTTCTTCATTTTTGCTTCATGTATTTTTTTTTTTTCGCGGTACACGGGCCTCTCACTGTTGTGGCCTCTCCCATTGTGGAGCACAGGCTCCGGATGTGCAGGCTCAGCGGCCATGGCTCACGGGCCCAGCTGCTCCGCGGCATGTGGGATCCTCCTGGACCGGGGCACGAACCCGTGTCCCCTGCATCGGCAGGCGGACTCTCAAACACTGCGCCACCAGGGAAGCCCTGCTTCATGTATTTTGAACCTCTGTTAATAGGGGCATAACCATTTAGGATTATTATGTCCTCTTGATGAATTCACCTCTTTTTCTTCATAAGGTATACCTTCTTTATCTGTAGTAATATTCTTTGCTCTTAAATCTACCTTGTCTGGTATTAGAATACCCCATCCAGCTTTTTTTTTGGCTAGTGCATTTTTCCATCCTTTACGTTTTTTAAATTCTATTTTAATTTTATTTTTTATTTATTTTTACTGTTTTAATTAAAGTATAGTTGATTTATAACATGGTATTGATTTCAGGTATACAACATAATGATTCAATATTTTTATAGATTATACTACATTTAAAGTTATTATAAAATATTCGCTATATTCCCTATGCTGTACGATATATCCTTGTAGCTTTTTGGCTGTGTTGGGTCTTCGTTGCTGCACACGGGCTTTTCTCTAGTTGTGGTGAGCGGGGGCTACTCTTCGTTGCAGTGCATGGGCTTCTCATTGCGGTGGCTTCTCTTGTTGCAGAGCACAGGCTCTAGGCGCGTGGACTTCAGTAGTTGTGGCTCGTGGGCTCAGTAGTTGTGGCTCGCGGGCTCTAGAGCACAGGCTCAGTAGTTGTGGTGCACGGGCTTAGTTGCTCTGCAGCATGTGGGACCTTCCTGGACTAGGGCTCAAACCCGTGTCCCCTGCATTGGCAGGTGGATTCTTAAGCACTGCACTACCAGGGAAGTCCCTATTTTATATATAGTAGTTTATACCTCTTAGTCTCCTGCCCCTGTCTTGCCCCTCCTCCCTTCCCTCTCCTCACTGGTAAACACCAATTTGTTCTCTGTATCTTTGAGTCTGTTTGGTTTTTTGTTTGTTTGTTTTGTTTCTGGCCACACCATGCAGCTTGTGGGATTTTAGTTTCCCAACCAGGGATCGAACCCAGGCCCTCAGGAGTGAGAGCACAGAGCTCTAACTAACCACTGGACCACCAGGGAATTCCCGAGTCTGTTTCTGTTTGTGCCTTTATATTTAAAGTACATTTCTTGTAGACAGCATATATAGTTGGTGTTGTTTTCTTATCCAATCTGACAGTTGCAGTTTCTGCCTTTTAATTGGTGTGTTTAAAACCTTTATATTTAATGTGATTGTTGGTGTGGTCATGTATAAGTCTGTCATTGTGCTGTTGTTTTCTGTTTTGTCCCATCTGTTCTTCATTCCTTTTTTTCCTCTTTTTCTTCTTTATTTGGATTATTTTTTATTCTGTTTTATCTCTTTTGGTGATTTATTAGCTATAGCTCCTTATTTTGTTATTTTAGTGGTTGAATTAGGGCTTATGGTAGTCATTTTTATCACAGCCTACTTTCAAGTATTATACTACTTCAGGTGTAATATAAGAATCTTCTGATGCTTCCATTTATCCACCCCCCCACCTTTATATTATTGCTGTTATACAATTTACTTTTACATATGTTATAAACACTGTACTACATTGTTATTGTTGTTTAGACTGTAAATTATCTTTTAAAGGGATTTATATAATAAACAAAAAATCATGTCTGTTAATCTATGTAGTTACCATTTTTGATGCTCATTATTCCTTTGTATATATCCACATTTCTATCTAGTATCATTTTCCTTCCACTTGAAGGACTTTCTTTAACATTTCTTCTGCTGGTGATAATTTTGTTCAGCTTTTGTATGTCTTCATTTCACCTTCGATTTTGAAAGAAATGTTAGTTAAGTATAGAATTGTGAGCTGACATTTTTTTTTCTTGTCACTTGATTTGTTTCCTGTGAGAAAGTTTCTGTCATCCTTGTCATTGTTCTTTCTGTTTGTAACATGTCTTTCTTCTCTGGCTGTTTTTAAGATTTTCTCTTTTTTATTAGATTTGAACAATTTAATAATAATAATATGCATTGGTGATGTTTTCTTCATGTTTCTTGGGGTTTATTGAGGTCTTTGGATCTGTGGGTTTATCCTTTTCATCAAATGTGGAAAATTTTTTTTTTTTTTTTTTTTGCGGTACGCGGGCCTCTCACTGTTATGGCATCTCCCGTTGCGGAGCACAGGCTCCGGACGCGCAGGCTCAGCGGCCATGGCTCACGGGCGCAGCCGCTCCGCGGCATGTGGGATCTTCCCGGACCGGGGCACGAACCCGTGTCCCCTGCATCGGCAGGCGGACTCTCAACCACTGCGCCACCAGGGAAGCCCAAATGTGGAAAATTTTGATGATTATTTTCTTCTGTCCTCCCCTCTCATTCCTCTCCTTTGAGGATTCGTTCCAGTTACATTTATATTAGGCCATTAAGTTGTCCCATAGTTCACTGATGCTCTTTTCATTTTTTAAAATTCTGTTTTTCTGTTTTTCATTTTGTATACCTTCTGTTGCTACACTTCAAGTGATTTCATCTTTTCTGAAATGTCTGATCTGCCTTTAATCACCTCCACTGTACTCTTCATCTCAAACACTGTAGTTTTCATCTCTAGAAGTCTGATTTGGATCTTTTTACATCTTCAATGTCTCTACTTAGTTAATTATCTGGACACATGGAATTCTGATAGAATAACTGTTTTAATGTCCTGTCTGCTAATTCTAATATATGTGTTAGACCTGGGTCACTTTTAATCAATTGCTTGACTCCCACATCATGGGTTGTGTTTTCCTGATTCTTTGCCTGCTTGGTAATTTTTTATCGGATGCCAGACATTGTGAATCATACCTTGTTGGATGCTGAATGTTTCTCTTGCAAATAATTTGGATCATTGTTCTGGGACACAGTTGAGTTATGTGGAAACAATTTGATTCTTTTGGTTCTTGCTTTTAAGATATTTTTGGTGGGCTCAGAAAAGGCTCAGTCTAGGGCTAATTTTTTCCTCCTTTTGAGGCAAGACCTTCCTGACGACTCAACTGAATGCCCTGTGAATTGTGGCTTTTCCAGTCTGGCTGGTGACAATAGGCTGTGGCCAGCTGTATGTGAACGCTAGGCACGGATGCCGCGAATCCTTCCCAATAGTTCTTTGCCAGCCTCCAGTAGTTTCCTCACACGTGCTAATTAATATTCCCCTAAAGACTTAGGGCAGACCCTCTGCGGGTCTCCAGGGTTTGCTCTCTGCAGAAATCTCCTCTCTGTGTTTTTGTCTAGCTGGTCTCCCTGGATTCCCAGCTCCATCTACTCAACTCAGGGACCTCATCAAGCTCCACTGGGGTCTCCCTTCCCTGCACCCCCTGGAAACTCTCCCAAGGCACTTACCTGGGGTAGCTGAAGGGCTCATGCACCTGGTGTTTTCCCATCTCTCAGGGATCACCGTCCTTTATCACCCAATGGCAACCTTCTTGAAAATTGCTATTTTACAAACTTTTTTTTGCATGTGCGCTATGTTTTCAAAATGTTTAAAAAAATTTTTTGTTCAAGTGACAGAGTAAATCTGATGCCTGTTACTCCTCTTTGGCTGGAAGTGAAAGTTGCCCAAATTGCCTTGTAAGTAACAATTGCCTTGTTACTTAAATTGTAAAATAATAAGAATAATCTCAAGATCATCCATAGGGAAATAGTTAAATAAATGTGGTACGTGCATTACATGCATTAAAATGTTGTATTTTAAAGCTGTTAAACGTTTTGGAAGATATTTATAGATGTAACTTGCTAATGTAACAAGTAAAGAGATTGCAAATCCATATCTATAGTAAATTCCAATGCTTCAACATATGTCAATATGTATTCTTCATGTATTATGTGTATGCATAGAGAAAATAAAATACCCCAACATATGATTTCTGAATTTGGGTATTTTGGCTGAATATCAATTTTCTTCTTGTTTTCTACATTTTCTAAATTGTCTCTAGAATGCATTCTTTGAGAATCCTATATGTGTGTATGTGTCTGTATGTACGTATATTATATGTTTGTGTGTATGTACACGCACACAGGCACACACATGTTGTGGGGTGGGTAAGGAAGAAATACAGAGGCTTGATTACAGGAGGCAGAGGAGACTTGGGCCATAAGCCAGGCTCTGCCGCAACTCGCCTGTGTGATTCAGGGCAAATCATTTTCCTTCTCTGGCCTTAGTCTTCTCAGCAGCAAAATGATCTTCAGACCCCCGTCCTGCTAGAACATTCCGGGAGCCAGTGACTGATTGAAAGTGCACATGGCCTTGCTTGTTCTGTCCTTTTCATTTCTCCTCCCATGGCTTCCTGAAGAGCTGGATAAAGCCTCTCTGTGAGTCCAGATGGGTGCACTGTTCTGTGCTGGTCTGTTTTTCTAGGTCGAGGAGGCCTGGAGTAGGGAATTGCAGGGAGCTGATAATTTTGAAGGAACATCGCCCTCGTCTGCTTCCTGCCAGTCTGAAGTGAGCAGCGAGCAGTGGGTTGTGCAGCGGCCAAGGCATCACCCACAGTAGGAGCTGGAGCAGGTGCGGATTCCTGCCCCCTCCCCCGCCCCCTGCCACCCCTGGCCAGCTGGTGGCATCTCCTTGCTCACTTCCGGGCAGCTGTTCTCAGCTTCCCTGGGGAACCTCCCTGTCCCTGCCAGATGTGAAAGCACAGCTTGCTCCTGTTGCTCAGCTCTTCCAGCTTCTGTCTCTAAGTAGCCAGGGTGTTAGCCCTGAAAAGTAGAGGATGGCAGCAGGGATTGGCAAGGGAAGTCCCATCAGAGGGGCGATGGCCGCCAGAGCCAGGGGATGGGAATTTGGGCGCGCCATCTTAGGGTTCTGTCCACCACAAACCGTCTCTACCTCTCGGCACTGTGAGTTAAATAAAACATGGAAGTGCCCAGCACAGCACCTGCCATGTTGTTCGGCTTTCATATATATCCGTTAGATCCCTTTCTCTGACTTGTTCATGATTACTTGAGGGCACAGGATCCACCTTGATGTTTTTCTTTATCTCCAGCACCTGGACATGTGTCCTTCTGCAAGAAGGAAGGAGGACTACATCAGAGAGCAGGTTTGGGGGAGGGGTTGGGGCTTTGGGAGGAGCCACGGAGCAGGGTGGGGCCAGGCTCAGATATGAAGGGGCAGAGGGTGTCTGTGAGCATCGAGGACAGGCTGTGCCTCTGTAACCTCTCTCAGGTCGCAGGCCACTCCCAGCCTGTGGCTGCCGCTGCCAGCAAGGGGGCTGTTGCTGCTCGCCCCGCATGAGCATCTGTAGAGGACGGTGGAAGAGCTGCTCCAGGGCAAGGCGAGGAGGAGACGCCCTGGGTGCCTGCCCAGTACCTGGGGACCTCCCTGGTGTCCTCTCATCGAGCTCTTTCCCCAGTGGGACAGACCTGCAAATGCAATTTAGAAATCCCGGTTGATGTGCCTCCTGGAATTCAGGGCTCCAGGTGTGAATACTCCAGCAAGAGGGAGCCAGGCACTAGGGCTGAGGCAGGAGAAAACGGGTGGGGCTGGTGTGAGGAAATGGGGTGCCTGGATGAGCAGGTGCAAGGGGGTTCTGTACTCACGCCTTTGCTCGTCATGCCCTTCCCCTCGAAGCCCAGTTGCAGCCCCAGCTGCCCCATGAGGCTTTCCCCCATTACCTTACATGAGAGCAGTCAGCTCCTCCTTTCTCCTTGTTCATGGGCAGTAGGTTTCAGTAAAGAAGTGGACCAGGAGTCAGGATACCTGGGTCCCACTTTGTCAACTAACGTGCTTTATGAACATGGGCGTGTTAGTTACCTCCTCTGGGAATCAGGTTTTCCTACCCTTTAAACGAGGAGGCTGGAGCACACACTCTGAGGTTCCTGTCAGCTTTCCATTCAGAGATGCTTCAATTCCAAAGCCCTATTTTATTCTATTTTTGTATTTTGCTCTTGACCCTTCTCCTATTGGCCTTGAGTTTAGGGCTCTGTGTGGCCACCAGTGCTTCCACATGGACTAAAACACAGCTGGAGTCCATACCATAATCGTTTGCTGAATGAACACCACGCCTAGGCCCACTGGTTCCATTTTTAGGAGTGTGCCCCGAATTCCTAAGCAGCCCGTGAGCTTCCTGAATTTAGGTATTGGGGTGTCCCCCTTTCAGAACCCAGACTTGGCTGAGAAAGGACCCAGAGGCGTACTTGGGGGATGGGGGGAGTTCCCATACGCTAACATCAAGACAAGAATAACGCTGTAAATTAACTATACTTCACTTTAAAAAAAAAAAGATTAAAAAGTTTAAAAATGAAAAAAAAGAGAATAGACTGACTCAGGCCATAGTTCCTCGCCGTACGATAGCTACACCTCCCCCACCAGCCATACACCCAAGCCCACGCTTCCCAACTGAATTCAGCCAATCAGCAACACCTTCACTTCAGAGGCTCGTAGCAGCGAATCAGCAACAGCTTCACTCCAGCGCGCACGCTGCTCACGTCAGGGTTCGGAATCAGCGGAGGTCACGCTTCTGAAGCAGTGTTTTCTCAGCTAGAAAGGAACCGCTCCCCAAACGTGCGTACTTCTGAGAGTCTGCACCCCCTGAACTCTGCGCTCCTCTAGACCAGCTCTGGTTTGTCCAGTGTGTGCCTCCCCAGTGGCTCTCCCTTGCCTAGCTAGTAGTTGGGCCTCTGGTAGGAGGTGACGAGGGGTGGCCTCTTCCTGGGACGGGTTACGGTCCGACTTGGGACGCGCGGCGTGCGCGCTGGCAGCTACCAGCTCGGCCCCCTCACTGTAGTAACTCCGTGCCTAGGAGAGTCCCTGGCCCATAGGTGCTCGATGAAGAGCCCTTGAACTGTTTAATGTGGTGGTGGTGGGGGGCGCCTCCGACTCGTGCTGGGGCTGAGGCAGGGGATAAGGCCCCAGAGTGGGAAACAGCCAGTGGGAAGGGAGAAGTGCTTTCTCCCTGAGAGAGCAGCTTGCGCTGGAGGTCAGGGAGCTGGGCCAGGACGTGAGAAGGCTCTGAGCATTCGGGCAGCGGTGAGTAGCGCCTGCGTTCTTAGCCCCTGGAATGTGCCCGTTCTCCTTGCCCATCTCTGCCCATCACACAAAGCGTTTAAGGGCTTGTCCTGTCTGCACAAAAGAGGGCTCGGTGAGGGTACGGAAGACAAGCCAGTCAAACCTGTTGGCCGGAAGGGACCTCGACATTGGCTGATAGAATCAGAGGCCCCAAGATATTCTGATACCTGAAACGCTGGGCTGATGCCGCAGTATCACACTGGAAGAGATCAGCAGACGCTCGCTTCACCTTTCTGGGCTTCCTGTCCGCCCCTGTAAAGTGAGGAGACTGGTCTAAGAAAACACAGGTGCCCGCACCCTGTGCCCTGATTTAATTGGTCTCTGATTGGGCCTGTGAGATGGTAGGGTTTTTTGTGGGTTTTTTTTTTTTTTTCAGTTTTTACTTTCTATTTAGCAACTCAGATTGAGACCAAGTAACCCTCCCAATAGGTTTAGGTTTTGAGGGATTGTAATAAAGAGAAGACGTGGGACACCAGTAACGGTTAAGGTCTTGAGAAAAGGACAGAATGTGCCCGAGACAGCAGGGGACAGAAAGGGTGGCCCTTGAGGCACCAGGTGTCCGCGACTCAATGTTCCAAGTGTGTGCGACCCTGACTGGGGGCAGAGGTGGGACCAGGAAGCACCAAGGCCTCTCTTTAGCCCAGTGGACATCGACCAGAACTTTCTACAGAAGAACTTGTGCTTTTAGGCCTCGGCTATTTGCTGGAGACACCACCGAGAACTCAGCTGTCACCCGGGGTCGTTTACAGGCCCCCAGGACTGAACATTTATCGCTGCCGGGATAGGTAACTCCACCCTGAGACGGGTGGGTGCTCTCGCGTCCACTCCTGGAGGCCTGGAGAGTCTGACGAGAGGGAAAGAGAGACGGGCTTCCGCTTTCCTGAGCTACGGGAAGAGCGCGAGGTGGCGGGACGAGGGCGGTGCTCAGTTCTTCAGCCGGGACGCTTCGCACAGGTACGCGGCCAGCGTCTCGGTGCCTTTAGCGTAGTTGCGCCTGTTGAGCTCTTCATTCTGGGAGTGGGCTCCGTCATCTGCTGACCCCACAGGCAGCAGGATGTCATTCTTCCCAGTGATTCCCAGTGGAGTTAGAACCATGGAGCTAAGTCGGTATCTGAGAGCAGTTTCAGCTGGGACATTCTGTGACCTCTGTACTCACCTTGGTGTGGTTGGTACAGGAAGGGGGCACAGCATGTGGGAAAACAGCTTAGGGTTTAATGCTTTTAGTGGTAATAGGAGTCGTGGCTCCCACTTACTGAGCTCATGTTCCATGCTGGGTTCTTTGAATGCGTTCTCTTTTAATGGGATTGTCCCAACAACCCTATGAGGTCAGTATCATGATGGACATTTTAGAGATGAGGGAACCGAAGCTCAGAGAGGTGATTTGACCTGCTCGAGGTCGCACAGCAGACCGATCAGTGGCTGACCTGGGTTTTGAATGTACCTCTGAACTGACTTCACAGCTGATGCTCTTTCCAAACTGGGAAGTTTGGAATAGTTGCTTGGACAATTAATGCATCCGTGGGTTCCTTTAACATCTGACTGGGGAGGGGAAAGTCCCCGTCTTTTCTGCTTTGGCTACACACCATCACTAGAGTATCGGGCTCTGCTCTCTTATTTTTGGGTAACACCGGCCAGCTAGGGTTCTTTGGGATGAGTGAGGCCCCCCAGGCAGCTGAGAGGATTGCCCCTGTCCTGTGGAGAACCATGCGGGAGTCTTGGGCCTTAGCTTCGGAATCAGGGAAGGGAGGTCGGAGCTCTGTCTTCTGCTGTCACGGGCGGTTGTGTGCAAGAAGGGACAGGGACTCTGAAGCAGAGGGTCCGGCAGTCCTGAGCACTGGCAGGGCAGCACTCATCACACAGCAGTGAGCGGTAACCAACCTGCTCTGAACCTAGTTTATGAGATGAAGTCTTTGCTAGGGAATTAGCACACCTCCTGCATGCTCTGTGTGTTTCTGAGACAGTTGCTTTGGGGTGACCCTGTCCCTCTCTGGGCTGGAGGCTGGGGGAGAAGCTTCAGGGGACCCTCAGTGTGGCCCAGGTGCCTCCATCTGCTGCTCTGTAACATCTCAAGGATGCAGACCCCGTCCACCTGTGCTGGAACCCAGCAGGCAGGTGCAGGGCGCAACCTCCCGCCTCGCTTCCCAGTAACTTTGTTTCTAACTAGGAGTGTAGGCGTAGGCCTTGAGGAGCAGGATGTGGACGCACTAGGTGGGCACTTGGATCTCAGCTCCTTGGTGCAACGCTCTGGTGGATTCAGGTGGACAAACGCAGAGCCCGAGCTGGAGAGCTGGGCACTGTGGGCACCGAGACCTGAACTGGACGTAGTGTCTGTCCCCGGGAAGCTCAAAGTCTAGTTTGGGGAAGACAGAAGCTGCTTAGCTGACTAATATAGGAAGTGGATGGTGGTGAGTATGAGGACGATGATGTGGGACCCAGGAGAGGAAGGAGTTCTGATTGAGGCAGGAGTTCCCAGCCAGCTCCACAGAAGCCGTGACGCTCTCCAGGTAAGACCTGTCGAGGAGGAGAATTTCTGATGCGTGGCTAGACTGGAAAACAGGCCCATGGAAAGGAGATGGTGGGAGAGGTCAGGGAGGTGTGTTTGTGCTGTAGGGGACGGGGGCAGTGTCAAGAGCATGGGTACCTGGGTGTAGCTGTGCCTTGGTTCATACCCAGGACGTCCCCCTCCCCCTTTCCAGTGGAATTCCGCCTCCATCTGGTGCGTCCACCCTTTACGTGGCCCTGTCCTTCGCGACGGCGGCTCCCCTCGCCGGTCATTGGTTTGGGCTCGAGCACTTGGTGCAGTTGTGGTCACGGAGGTGTGAGAGGCGTGTGGCAGGGGCTTCTGGGAGAGGCTTCCTCACTGTCAGAAGGAGACACACAGGAATGGAAGGTCATCTTTTCTTCTGGATGTTACTGTGTTTGCGTGTCACGCTGCACTGGGGACCACTGTCTTGCTACCAGGAAGGGAGTGAGTCTGAGAGCAAAGCCCAGGCTGAAGGTAGTGGGACCGGAAGATGGAGAGAATCCTCCTCATCCTTGAAGGTGTTGTTGGGCAGCTGCGTTTGCTCACCCAGCTCTGGACTCCTTGTGTTAAATAATGTTTGTCTTCAGCGTTGGCATTTTGAGATGGGGCTGTCTGTTACATGCAGCTGACAGCCTCCTTCCAGAAACAAAGGACACTCTGAGGGGCGCCACACATCCAGGGCTTTCCCAAGTGTGGTTGTCCCTCCTGAGAACGGATTATTGTTTCCAGTGTGAGCTAACCATCTTCTGCCACTCCAGCCTTTCCTGAGCCTGGGTCCACGCGGGGGCAACTAATTGGGGACCCCTCCATTTTAGACAAATCCCTTTATATTCTAAGACCAGCTGAACTTAATATATATGTAAAAATCTGCTGCACATCATCCTGGGGTCTCGCCACAGAGAGTTGCCCAAGTGAGAATCAACACCTATAGGCAAAGTGCCTGCCCTCGACCCTTGAGATTCTGGGTTGGTTTTTGAAACCCCTGTTTGTCTCTCCTGCTGGGTAGCACGCAGGCCCCAGACCTGGTTGCTCCGGAGGATCAGCACCTGTCTGTTCCAGTTCCCTCTGGTGGTTTCAAGAGCGAATTCTGGGTGGACTGAGTAGTCTATATTATATGTCCAGCTGCCCACCCAGAACATACATACCCTTCACACGTAGTATAAGTTCATTAAGCTTTTTTTTTTAAAAAAAAAAAAAACCAACATGCTCTGGTGTAGGAACAAAACACAAACTTAATTTTGTTCAGAGAGATGCCCACCCATATGCTCAGAATCTCGCCTTGAGAAATCATTCCCTCCAATGCAGCATGTGGCTCTCAGGGTCTCTCTGAGCCTGACCGAGGCTAGAATATCCACACGCTCTGCTTGATTCCTATATCTCCATCAGAGCTACGTTCAACTGATAGGCTGTTTTTTGTTTTATTAATTATTCACGTTATTACAATTATTAACATTTTCTAACATTACAAGATGTTTGGGGAATTGAAAAATGAAATCAGTCTCAATCCCTCCATCTAACGTGCCTCTGAATTAATTTCATTGTGGCATGTGATTTCCAGTATTATCCACATACAGACACATTTGTGTGCTGCACACCTCGTACACGTACGTTTTTGTCTCCTGGTTTTTTCATCTTATTAAATTATGAGACATGACCATGCTGCCCCATCGTTTTTAATAATTATTTTAATGGTTGCATGATAGGAACAGCAAGCAGTGGAATAATTTAACTTCATAACAGACACTGGTGGTGGTTTACAGAACCGTTTTCCTTTCCTCCTCCTCTTCCTCTTCTTCAGCTTCTTTGTGTATCCCCCACTCCCCCACCTCCCCGCTTCCTGGAAGGAGGATTCAGGAATCAGTGAGTCCATCCCCACCTTCAGGGACAAATCCTGATTCGTCAAAGTCAACCGTAGTGTTCCCATATCTCTCAGCAGAGATTGGTTTAGGTCCCTGCATGTGTTGCTATTCTTTGAAGGGGCATGAGGGGATGTCTCTGCGGAGCTTCTAGGAAAAGCTTTCATGCTCCTAAAATGAAGCAACAGGAAGAGATGTCCCCTCCTTCCACTGGATGTCATTTTATCTGTAGGTGATGCCTGCAAATGTAGCAGGAAACATATCCTATATCCCAGTTCAATCAACCTTTGCCTCCCGTTGGTAAACGTTCAAGCCTATTTTAGGGTGTAGTCCTGAAGCCTATTCTGTTACTAGGGCCTGTATATTGTTAGAGCCTATAGTTACCTATGATCAGGAACCTATTGTTAGGCATTTGGAGTGTTCAGACCTGGAGTGTTTCCTGGGCAGCCGATTTCTCACCTCACCTAATGTCTTCCCCAAACTCTGGGGCACTTCTGAGAGTCTTATGGTGAATGTTCTGCTCGTCACTGGTGTGGAAGGTTGGGGACTAAACCAGGTCAGCCAAGTTCTCTCCTTTTCTGTTGTCCCAAGTGAGTCAAGGCACAGACAGCCGACAGAGCCAGTTTGAACTGATCACTGGGGACAGTCTGACAAGTGTGACTCAGAGCTGGAGATAAGGCAGGAGGCAGCAGGATGCCCGGCTCTTAAAGATGTCCTAGACATAGAGGGAACCTACCTCAACATAATAAAAGCCATATACAAGAAACCCACAGCAAACATCAGTCTCAGTGGTGAAAAACTGAAAGCATTTCCTCTAAGATCAGGAATAAGACAAGGATGTCCACTCTCGCCACTATTACTCAACATAGTTTTGGAAGTACTAGCCACGGCAGTCAGAGAAGAAAAAGAAATAAAAGGAATACAGATTGGAAAAGAAGATGTAAAACGGTCACTGTTTGCAGATGACCTGATACTATACATAGATAATCCTAAAGATAACCACCAGAAAACTGCTAGAGCTCATAAATGAATTTGGTCAAGTTGCAGGATACAAAATTAATGCACAGAAATCTCTTGCATTCCTCTACACTAACAACGAAAGATCAGAAAGAGAAATTAAGGAAACAATCCCATTCACCATTGCAACAAAAAGAATAAAATACCTAGGAATAAACCTACCTAAGGAGGTAAAAGACCTGTTCTCAGAAAACTATGAGACACTGATGAAAGAAATCAAAGATGACATAAACAGATGGAGAGATATACCATGTTCTTGGATTGGAAGAATCAATATTATGAAAACGACTCTACTACCCAAAGCAATCTACAGATTCAGTGCAATCTCTATCAAATTACCAATGGCATTTTTTACAGAACTACAACAAAAAATCTTAAAATTTGTATGGAGACACAGAAGACCCCAAATAGCCAAAGCAGTCTTGAGGGATAAAAACAGAGCTGGAGGAGTCAGACTCCCTGACTTCAGACTATACTACAAAGCTACAGTAATCAAGATAATATGGTACTGGCACCAAAACAGAAATATAGGTCAGTGGAACACGATAGAAAGCCCAGAGATAAACCCACACACCTGTGGTCAACTAATCTATGACGAAGGAGGCAAGGATATACAATGAAGAAAAGACAGTCTCTTCAATAAGTGGCACTGGGGGGCTTCCCTGGTGGCACAGTGGTTGAGAGTCCGCCTGCCGATGCAGGGGACACGGGTTCATGCCCCGGTCCGGGAAGATCCCACATGCTGTGGAGCGGCTGGGCCCGTGAGCCAGGGTCGCTGGGCCTGCGCGTCTGGAGCCTGTGCTCTGCAGCGCAAGAAGCCACAGTGGTGAGAGGCCCGCGTACCGCAAAAAAAAATAAATAAATAAGTGACACTGGGAAAATTGGACAGCTGCATTTAAAAGAATGAAATTAGAACCCTCTCTTAACACCATACACAAAAATAAACTCAAAATGGATTAAGGATGTAAATGTAAGACTGGACACTTAAAACTCTTAGAGGAAAACATAGGGAGAACACTCTTTGACATAAATCACAGCAAGATGTTTTTTGACCCGCCTCCTAGAATAATGTAAATAAAAACAAAAATAAACAAATGGGACCTGATGAAACTTAAAAGCTTTTGCACAGCAGAGGAAACTATAAACAAGATGAAAAGACAACCCTCAGAATGGGAGAAAATATTTGCAAACAAATCAATGGACCAAGGCTTAATCTCCAAAATATATAAACAGCCTATGCGACTGAATATTAAAAAAAAAAAAAACCCACTCAAAAAATGGGAAGACTTAAATAGACATTTCTGCAAAGAAGACATACAGATGGCCAAGAGGCACATGAAAACCTGCTCAACATCACTAATCATTAGAGAAATGCAAATCAAAACTACAATGAGGTATCACCTCACACCGGTTAGAATGGGCATCATCAGAAAATCTACAAACAACAAATGTTGGAGAAGGTGTGGAGAAAAGGGAACTGTCTTGCACTGTTGGTGGGAATGTCAATTGATACAACCACTATGGAGAACAGTATGGAGGTTCCTTAAAAAACTAAAAATAGAATTACCATATGATGCAGCAATCCCACTACTGGACATATACCCAGAGAAAACCATAATTCAGAAAGACACACGCACCCCAGTGTTCATTGCAGCACTATTTACAATAGCCAGGTCATGGAAGCAACCTAAATGCCCATCAAGAGACGAATGAATAAAGAAGATGTGGTACATATGTACAATGGAATATTACTCAGCCATAAAAAGGATCGAAATTGGGTCATTTGTAGAGATGTGGATGGACTTAGGGACTGTCATACAGAGTGAAGTAAGTCAGAAAGAACAGCTGTCATATATTAAGGCATATATGTGGAATCTAGAAAAATGGTACAGATGAACAGGTTTGCAAGGCAGAAATAGAGACACAGATGTAGAGACCAGATGTATGGACACCAAGGGGGGAATGCAGGGCGGGGGAGTGGTGGTGGTGGGATGAATTGGGAGATTGGGATTAACATATATACACTAATATATATAAAGTAGATAACTAATAAATACCTGCTGTATAAAAAAGTAAATAAAAGATTGAAAAAAAAAAGATGCCCTAGAAAGCGCTTCAGCCTTCAGGGCCAAGAGCCCATGGGAGATAGTCCTCTTGGGTCTTCTCAAATGAAGACTCCTCGCCGGAGACCGAGGCCTGCAGACTTGGACTCCTGTCTTCCTCTAGTGGACTGAACCTTCGGACGTGCTCCATTTAGAGTTGTTGGATTATTAATTGACATATTTGAAATAGAGTGAAACAGTGGCAATTTCTGGGCCACATACTGTGTGTTAGGCTCTAGAAGTAAAGACCTAAGTAAGTTTATGTCTTCTTAACAAGCATACCATGTAATGGAGAAAATTGGAAAGTATTGCTTATTATCACTACTACCCAGGATCCATGTATTTGAAGTTCAAGTAAGAGTTTTCTTAGCACATGATATATGGTCCGTCCATTGCCGCCATGGCGGGGAAACAAGTGTTACAGGCTCTGTGGGCCTGGACCTCATCTGCAAGGCCATGTGGGCATGTCGTCCTTGACATTTTTCATGACCAGTCTTCGGGCAGTTTGAGCTGAGAAGTGATGCCGTCTCGTTTCTCATTCCCACAGCCTCGTATCTGGATTGACAGGAGCAGGAAAGGATGAGGTTGGAGGAATCTGGAGCATCTGGAGAGAGGTCTTGGGCCCTTCTCCTTGGACTGCAGGCACAGGTAACACCAAACAGAAGCTTCCCCCTGGATGGTGCCTTGGCATCAGCTCCTCCCTTTCCCTGCAGCTGGAAGACACACACTCGGTCTTGATAAAGAAAGTGTAAAGATTTACTTGTTTAGCTAAACAAGATAGCTAGGGTTGTTTCAAACATTAAAAACAGAAACAAAACAAAAAAAAACCCCAAATCCTTTCTTTTAATGGAAACTTACCTGGAGCTGCATATGTGAAACAGGTTATCAGGGAATGCTCTTGGTGGATATTTTGAGAGTGGGGGGTCCTGCCCATCCAACCCCACTGTTTCCATGGAGACCCTTCAAGTCCTTGGTGGAAGCCATAGTGCTCTGCAGAAAAGTTTGAAGCCATAGATTAGACCCACTCCAGCTAGACGCACTCCAATGTCCCTGGGGTGAATTGAGCTCTCTTGAGATTCCCAGCCCTAAGGAATCTTCCTGGCCAGCCACCTGGTTGATACCTGGAGTTCCATCTCTTGGGGCCTTTGGGGGTTTTGGTCTTTCCAGAATGTCCCATAGAAATGCACATGTTCTCGGGAAGGGTACAACAAGCCCAGGACCCATTCCCAGTCACATTCACTCATTCATTCATTTATTCAGCTAATGTCTGTTGAGCACGTACTAAGTGTTGCGTCCTGTTCTCCATACCAGGGGTACGGTTCTGAGCAAACAGACAAAAAGCCCTGCCCTCTTGCAGCCTGTATTGCACTGGGGGCTGGAGGGGCAGGTAGCTGGCAGCCAGGCTAGAGGTTTAGGGGACAGTGCTGGGGGCAGACTGCCCAGAACAGAAGATAATCTTGCTGTCCTTGCCTCTGAGCTGCTGGCCCTGCTCGGCCGGAGCTGAATGACGTGCTGAGTCAAACCAGCTTGGCGGGGCTTCTCTGCTGAGGCAGTTGGTTTGCGCGCACCCTCATGAGGTCTTGGGGTCTGGTGGTGACGCCTTGGGGTGGAGGAGAGGGTGCGCTGGGTGGTGGCAAGGAGAGGCCACTGAGCGCTTAACTTGGATCTAACTCAGGGCTTCTCAAACTTTGCTGCACGTTTGGACACCTCGGGAGCTGTGAAAACGTGGCTCCCGGGCTGCACTCCCGGGCTATCTAACCAGATTTTTTAAAAATAATAACAGCTGCTGCTGCTTTTAAAAAAATCATTTATTTTTTTGTCTGTGTTGGGTCTTCGTTGCTGCGCGCAGGCTTTCTCTAGCTGCGGCGAGCGGGGGCTCCTCTTCGTTGCTGTGCGCGGGCTTCTTATTGCGGTGACTTCTCTTGTTGCGGAGCATGGGCTCTAGGCGCGTGGGCTTCAGTAGTGGTGGCTCGTGGGGTCAGTAGTTGTGGCTCGCGGGCTCTAGAGTGCAGGTTCAGTAGTTGTAGCGCATGGGCTTAGCTGCTCCATGGCATGTGGGATCTTCCCAGACCAGGGCTCGAACCTGTGTGCCCTGCGCTGGCAGGCGGATTCTTAACCACTGTGCCACCAGGGAAGTCCCTCTAACCAGATTCTGAGGCGTGGGTCTCCAGCCTCAGGAGTGTAAAAACTCCTTGGGTAGGTATAATGTCCAGCCATGTGAGAGAACCACTGAACTCACTTATATAATAGTCTCTGTAAGATTTTTCTTGCTGAAAGGTATCCTGGGCTTTAAATGCATGTAGACAGTGTTCTCTACCTTTGGACAGTATCAGACTCACCTGGGGAACTTGGTTAAACACACACAGTCTCTCCTATACCCATGTGTTGGGGGCCTGTATGCTCTTATCAGCTCCGCAGGGGATTCTGAGACGCACCAGCGTTGAACTGCTGGGTCAGAGGATGCGCGGGAGGAGAGGCAGGCTGAGTGAGCAGAGCAGCTCACGAGTCCGTGCCTCCTTGGGCCCCCAGCCAGGAAGAAAACAAGTATTCGTGTGTAGGGTTGGTGACTTTGCAGCTCTGACGCCTGCAGCACTGCACTGGAACTTAGCACTCTGTAGCTAGTATTGGCCCAGTTTGACAGATGGGCAACTGAGGCACAAAGATAGGATGCAACTTGCCCAAGGCCACGTGAGATTCAAACCGCAGACAGGCCTGACTCCAGATCCTGGGGCTGGGACCGAGTCATGATTTTCTTCTGTGACCCACAGTCTGTTTCAGGGAGCACCAGAGAGGCCCATGTGTCTCAGCTCTCATCATCTCTTAGAAGTGGCTGTAAAAGTCCAGGCTGGAGACTCCTTTGCTCACAAGAAACCACTCCCAGTTCACGCTCTCCTGTTCACTCTGCTCTTGCTCTCCTGCGGGGAGGCTTGCAGGCCCCTCGTTTCTCCTAGAACCCTGGAATTAGCCCTGATTGTACATCTAAGGAGCAGAATTTTTAGGGCCACGATGCAGTTTGGTAAAATTAGACCTATCTTCAAACTGCACGCATTTACCCTTTCCGGTATCTTCGCAACTGCAAAAATCATACGTTGACTCTACAGATCGAATATTTGCCTTTAGTTCAAAATTTTACATGATCCAAGTGCTTTCGGCAAGCATCTGTGAAAATCTAGACTAAAAAATGGCGTGAAAGAGTGGGAGGTTGTTTTTTTGTTTTGGTTTTTTGTGGTACGTGGGCCTCTCACTGTTGTGGCCTCTCCCATTGTGGAGCACAGGCTCCGGGCGCGCAGGCTCAGCGGCCATGGCTCACGGGCCCAGCCACTCCGCGGCATGTGGGATCTTCCCGGACCGGGTCACAAACCCGTGTCCCCTGCATCGGCAGGTGACTCTCAACCACTGCGGCACCAGAGAAGCCCAAGGGAGGTTGTTCTTTTTAAGGAATGCATTTTCTTCTGAGCCTGTCAGCAAAGTAAAAGTGTGTTTATTAGATTTTGAACACACGTATTTTCAGAGCCACACTTACTGTGTGCAGCAAGTACAGCCCTGTTTGGTGCCTGACCATATAAGTGTCTAAGGAAGAGACTTCATTCCTGCTTCTTGACAAACATGAAATAGCTTTCAAGAAAACGCACGCAGAGGCAATTAAGATTATGAACGGCTTTGGTAGCAACCGTCCTGCGTTATTAATTTTGTAATACAGTCATGCTCCTCTTCATTCATATGTGATGGAAAGCCTTGTGGCCCAGAGGGAAGAACAGGACAGCATTTATGGAATTGTTTTTAAGGTTTCTGAATGCTGGCAGTGCTTTGCCCGCATTCAGGGTTGCATTCCTCTTTCCCTCAGCGACCTTGCTGGGCATGGGAAGCTTGCCTTTGAGATATAACTGCTCCTTCGGAAGCCTGCGGAGACCTGTACGCAACCAGCACGACGTTGCCTAAAGGGAGCAGCACGAGCAGCGAGCCTCGTTTGGAATCGGCTGCGTTTCCTCAGGGAGCTGGGGGGGACGCGATGCGCCCATGGGGAAAGGCCCCTCCAGTCGTCTCTGGGGATGAGGATGTGCTGTGGCTGCAGCGTCCAGCATTTGTTCCAAGCTTTACAGTTTGCAAACCGTTTCTAAACCCAGGATCTCCTGATGATCCTTGAAGGAGGCAGGACACGGCTCTGGTTAGGTCTTGTTTACCAATGGGGAAGAGAACCTTGCAGGGGTTAAATGATATATTTAGTCTCTTCTGGCCTCCTGTCCACAGTCACCCATTCTCTCCCTCCCTCCCTCCCACCCCCAAACGCCTCCTTGTCCCCTGGGCCCCCAGGCCCCTGCCCTGCATTGTGTTATCAAAGGCCCTGGTGCTCTGCCTGCCGCCCGCTGGTAGCCGCGCTGCACCTAGCCTAGCAGGGAGCTGCCGCGAGTTCGGGCCTCAGCCAGTTTTGTCTTGAGGGGAGCAAAGCCGCACAGATGTCTCTCCAACCCCGTGAGGAAGGGGTCAGCGGATCACTCTGCGTTCCTTTAGATGATGTCGTGTCTTTGCAAAGTCTGGGTCTCCAGTGTTTGCAGGGATGGGAGTCCCGGCGACAAGCAGTGTGGACAGAATGGAAGGTGGCACTGTCCAGTCACATCGTGAGGTGTGAGGAGTTGCCCACCAGGCACCCCAGTCCCACCAGGAAGTAATTGTGGTCCTTTAAGAATGGGATGGAAAGATTAATTCCTGTGCATGTTGTCGTAGCTGTTGCTAGTGCATAGACACTCAGGAAGTGTCTTGGACCTGACTCCATGGTGAATGGGGCTGGTGGGCATCTCTAGCGGCCCAGGGGCATTGTGAACAAACCCTGGTGCCACGAGGGTCTCGTGAACCTGGAATTTTGGGAAGCCTGTGGGGAAGCTGAAGGTGTAGCTCCTCTTTTCCCAGGGGACTCGGAGAGTTTGAAAAGCTTTTCAACCCAAGGCTGGGTGGGTTTCCCTGCTCCAACAAGATGCAGAGGAGACAACTCCAGGCAGTCTTCCCAGCCCTCCTGAGTCACACTGGGGGGTGGTCCCTGATGTGCAGGTTGGCCTAAGTCACTAAAATAATTAGTTGCCCAGGAGTGGGTGGAGAGCGACATGGGTGTTCATCATCTCGTGTCCAGGGGACACGCTGATGATCCCAGACAGTGTGTCGCCAGTGGAGGGCTCAGAGCATCAGCCTGTGTTCACTCCTTTTCCTTAGGATTTTAGTCAGTGTCCTTCATACACCTTTCCCCCCCCCCACCCAAGGAGCAACATGGGCAGCCTGGAATAGTGGGGCTGGAGTGTGGGTGTTTGCTGAGCCCTCAGTGACCCACGGCTGAGCTTCTTCCGGCTCCCCAGACCGCCACGCCACGCCAACCCTGCCCCTGCCTCCCTCCCGGGTGGGTCCTACACTGGGACATCGAGGGGCTGGAGGCGGCAGGTGCTGCCTGGTGTTAAGAGCTGTGAAAGGCAGAATCAGGACCAAGGGAGAGCTTCCTTTTCCTTAACCCATTGCCATCCTCTTTAAAATGGAGTGGAAAATTCCTATTCCTTGCAGGGCTGCCAAGAGGGTCAAAACACCATAAAGTACCCTGGAAATGTACTGGTTTGTTGGTATCTGACATGTCTACCACAGGTAGACACAGGTGTCACATTTTGAGAAAAATCCAGGTGTTTGGATCTTAAGAAATGATTTTGTTGTCACACATCTTGGACAGGAGGACAGGTTCCTGAGATTTAGGTTGGTGTGATCCTGACAAGTACCTAACAAGATGCCATCCCATTCTTCTTATATAAAATATATGTTATGTATGTATGGTCTTAGTTGAGGTTTTTGATCCTATCTATCGGTGTCTCACTTGTGGATCCTGGGAGAGAAAATCTGTTTGGCCAAGTTTGGATCAGGTGTACCCGACAATCAGAGGGACATGGTTACAGGTACCAGATGCTGTTTATGTTTGTCTGGACCCTGCTCCTTTAAGCTGGTGGACACACCAATCCTCAATAACCACTGGATCATAAAAGCCAGTTGTGAGCACCTGCCCACCAGTCTTCTTGTTCCAGACCTTTCTTGCTTGTTTCTGACTAGTTTCCACTTTCCTCTGGTTCCTGTAATTCCCTCCTGCATTTATTACCTTGCTCTTGTACTTTCCCGTTTGGTGTTTTTCTTCTGAAATTGATGCATCTCAACTCTTCCAGAAGGACTTTGGCTTGGATATACCTTCCAATGCACAGCAACAGCCAGCAGTGGATTTAGCTGAGATTTAGTTCTTCTGGGTTGAGTTGAGACTTGGGGTGCAGTAGCTATCCTGGCTGACTCCTTGGACTCAACTTGCAGCCCTGGTCCACGACTCCACTTTGCAAAGCGGGAGTTAGGCAATTTCTTTGTCTCTTTCTCTGTCTAGACCAGGGGTCCCCAACCCCCAGGCCACAGACCAGTACCGGTTAGGAACTGGGCCACACAGCCGGAGGTGAGCAGAGGGCAAGCGAGCAAAGCTTCACCTGTATTTCCAGCCGCTCCCCATCGCTTGCATCACCACCCACCGCCTGAGCACTGCCTCCTGTCAGATCAGCGGCGGTGTTAGTCTCATGGGAACACGACCCCTATTGTGAACTGCACATGCGAGGGATCTAGGTTGTGTGCTCTTTATGAGAATCTAATGCCTGATCTGAGGTGGAGCTGAGGGGGTGCTAGTGCTAGGGAGTGGCTGCAGATACAGGTTATCATTAGCAGAGAGGTTTGACTGCACAGAGACCAAAATAAATCAGTTGCTTGCAGACTCATATCAAAACCCAATCAGTGAGTGGCAAGTGAAAACAAGTTCAGGGCTCCCAGTGACTCTGCATTACGGTGAGATGTATAATTATTTCATTATGTATTAAAATGTAATAATAATAGAAATAAAGTGCAAAATAAATGTAATACACCTGAATCATCCTGAAACCATCCCCCCACCCCCTGCCCCGGTCCGTGGAAAAATTGTCTTCCATGAAACCACTCCCTGGTGCCAAAAAGGTTGGGGACTGCTGGTCTATACCACAATCCTCTTGAGGGCAGGTACTGTGTTTCCAGATGTTATTTGTCATTTTGTCCCTACAGAATCAAGGGAATTGAGTGGGACGTACAATCAAGAGAGAATAGGGCTTCCCTGGTGGCGCAGTGGTTGAGAGTCTGCCTGCCGATGCAGGGGACACGGGTTCGTGCCCCAGTCCAGGAAGATCCCACATGCCGCGGAGCGGCTGGGCCCGTGAGCCATGGCTGCTGAGCCTGCGCCTCTGGAGCCTGTGCTCCGCAATGGGAGAGGCCACAACAGTGAGAGGCCCGTGTACCACAAAAAAAAAAAAAAAAAAAAAAAAAAAAGAATAGATTTGGACTGGACGCTTGTAATGGACTGTGATGTTTTATGGCTACCGGCATCCCAAACTGTTTCTTACTTGGGGACATCCTTCATTGGTGGTAGTCACAGTCCTGTCTCCTCAGAGCACCAAGGGGACCAAACATTCCTTTTCCTCAGCCCCTGGCCTCTTGGGCATGTGTGACCTAGGCTTGGCCAACCAGATGCCCCCACCTTGAACTTTGAACCTTGAGGGAGTTGCACAAAAACAGTGGTCACATGAGAAGTAATGCTTGCAGGGGGAGTGGACAAATTAAGGTCATGGCTGGTCTCTAGTGGCAGCTGTGCCAGAGGAAGTGATCTAACCCAGCTACTCCAGTGGCCTGACCTGGGCTGTGTCTTGGCCACCGGGCCCCTCCTGGTTTCTGCCTATTTTTTGAGCTTACTTCTCCATTTTTGTGACAGGTTCAGAGAATGGCACAATATCTTATCAATAAATTCCTAGTTTTGCTTCAGTGAATCAGAGTACATCTTTGTGTTTTTGGTTTTGTAACTGAAAACCTAATTAATGCAGCCTGTGAATAATAATAAACAGTGGCTTCCATCCACCAGGTACATGCCAGGTGCCAGGCGGCTACTAAGTGCTTCGTATAGATGACATTTAATCTTTACAACAGTCTTGGGGGATTTGTTATTTTTCTCATTTTGCATATTAGACTCAGAGAGGCTTCTATGAATACTGCTGTGAATCCTCTTGTGTATATCTTCCTGACGTTCCCGCGCACACATTGGTTATACGTGTAGGAATGGAATTGTGGGGTCATAAAGT
The DNA here is from genome assembly GCF_937001465.1 of Orcinus orca. Taxonomy (NCBI): domain Eukaryota; kingdom Metazoa; phylum Chordata; class Mammalia; order Artiodactyla; family Delphinidae; genus Orcinus; species Orcinus orca. The sequence continues at coordinate 8,055,109 of NC_064568.1, forward strand.
CCAGATGTGTTCATCTTCATTAGCTAATGTTCATCTGTTTTATAAAACGTGCTTACACATTTATACTCCCACCAGCACTTGTATGAGATTCCGGTTTCATCATGTGAGTGGATCTCGGCCATCATTTGATACTGTGTCTTTTTTTTTTTTTAAACATCTTTATTGGAGTATAATTGCTTTACAGTGTTGTGTTAGTTTCTGCTGTATAACAAAGTGAATCAGCTATACGTATACATATATCCCCATATCTCCTCCCTCTTGTGTCTCTCTCCCACCCTCCCTATCCCACCCCTCTAGGTGGTCACAAAGCACCGAGCTGATCTCCCTGTGTTGTGCGGCTGCTTCCCTGGTATTGTGTCCTTTTAATATTAGTCCTTCTGTCAGGTGTCCAGTGGTATATTGTTATATCGCTTTTTTTAAAAATTATTTTTATAGCTTTTTTTATAATTGTTATAACTTTGTTATAACTTGTTATAGCTTTTCTTAAAAATTATTTTTTGTTGGAATATAGTTGATTTTCATTGTTGTGTTTCTGCTGTACAGCAGAGTGAATCAGTTATAAATATACCCACTCTTTTTAAGATTCTTTTCCCCTTATAGGTCATTACAGAATATTAAGTAGAGTTCCCTGTGTTGTACCATAGGTTTCTTATTAGTTATCTATTTTATATACAGTAGTGTATATATGTCAATCCCAATCTCCCAGTTTATCCCTCCCCCCTTTTCCTTGGTGACCATAAGTTTGTTTTCTGTATCTGTGGCTCTATTTCGGTTTTGTAGATAAGTTCATTTGTATCGTTTTTTTTAGATTCCACATATAAGCAGTATCATATGATATTTGTCTTTCTCTGACTTACTTCACTCAGTGTGACAATCTCTAGGTTTCATTATAGCTTAATTTGCGTTTCTGTCAGGCCCAATGAGGTTGAGCACCTTTGAAAAATAATTTTTTTTATGTGGACCAGTTTTAAAGTCGTTATTGAATTTGTAACAATATTGCTTATGTTTTATGTTTTGCTTTTTGGGCTGCAAGGCATGTGGGGTCTTAGCTCCCCGACCAGGCATTGAACCTGCACCTCCTGCATTGGAAGGTGAAGTCCTAACCACTGAACTGCCAAGGAAGTCCCCAGAGGGCTTTTTAATTTTATTTACTTACTTATTTATAAAATTTATTTATTTTTGGCTGTCTTGGGTCTTCGTTGCTACACGTGGGCTTTCTCTAGTTACGGTGAGCGGGGGCTACTCTTCGTTGTGGAGCACGGGCTCTAGGCACGTGGGTTCCAGTAGTTGTGGCTTGCGGGCTCTAGAGTGCAGGCTCAGGAGTTGTGGTGCTTGGGCTTAGTTGCTCTGAGGCATGTGGGATCTTCCTAGACCAGGGCTCGAACCCATGTCCCCTGCATTGGCAGGCAGATTCCCAACCACTGTGCCACCAGGAAAGTCCCCTAAAAATAGTTTTTATTTTTTAATAATATTGAGCATGTAGTCCAAGGGATTTCCATACACTACCTCTGCCCCTCAGACTTACACACACATACACATGAGTTTCCCCTGTTACTAACATCTTGCATTAGTGTGGTATTTTGTTGTAACTAATGCAATAATATTAATATATTATTATTAACGCAAGTCCACAGTTTATATTAAGGTTCTCTCTCTGTGTTGTATAATTCTCTGGGTTTTGGCAAATGCATCATGTCATGTGTCCACCGTAACAGTATCGTTGAAGATAGTTTTACTGCCCTAAAAACTCTGTGCACTATCCACTCGTGTCTCCCTACTTCCCCTGTACCTCTGACAACCACTGATCTTTTCACTGTCTATAGTTTTGCCTTTTCCAGAATGTCATATAGTTGGAATCACACAATATGTAGACTTTTTAGACTGGCTTCTTCCACTTAACACTGTATTGAAGGTCTCTCCATGTCCTTTTGTGACTTAGTAGCTAATTTCTTTTTATCACTGAATAATATTCCATTGTTTGGATTAATATTCAGAACATGCAGTTTGTTTATCCATTCACATATCGAAGAACGTCTCGGTTGCTTCCACATTTTGGCAGTTGTTTGTAAAGCTGCTGTAAACATCCACGTGCAGGTTTTTGTGTGCACATAAGTTTTCCGTACAATTGGTTAAATACCAAGGAACACGATTGCTGGATTGTAAGTAAGAGTTTTGTTTAGTTTTATAAGAAACTACCAAACTGTCTTCCAAAGTGGCCATTTTTCATTCCACCAGCAATGAGTGAGACTTCCTGTTGCTTCACATCCTCGTCAGCATTTAATATTGTCAGTTTTTGGATCTTAGCCATTCTAATATGTGGGTAGTGGTATCTCATTTTCATTTGCAGTTCTGTAATGACATATAAATTTGAACACCTTTTCATATGTGTATTTGCCATCTATATGTCTTCACAGATGAAGTGGGTATGCACAACTTTGCCTATTTTTATTTATTTATTTTTGGTTGTGTTGGGTCTTTGTTGCTGTGCATGGGCTTTCTCTAGTTGCGATGTGCAGGGGCTACTCTTCACTGCGGTGCGCAGGCTTCACATTGCGGTGCTTCTCGTTGCGGAGCACGGGCTCTAGGCGTGCGGGCTTCAGTAGTTGTGGCTCGCAGGCTGTAGAGCGCAGGCTCAGTAGTTGTGGCGCACGGACTCAGTTGCTCCATGCGTGTGGAATCTTCCCAGACCAGGGCTCGAACCTGTGTCCCCTGCATTGGCAGGCGGATTCTTAACCACTGTCCCACCAGGGAAGTCCACTTTTATCTATTTTAGACCCAGTAACCTTAATAAATTATCTTAGTAATTCTAATAGTTTATCTGAGGGTTCATACAATCTGTAAATAATGATAGTGTTGTTTTCTCCTTTACATGCCATACAGTTTTATTGTTTGAATCTTCTTGTACTGCATAGGACTTCCAGTAACGTGTAGACTGGAAGAGGTATTAATAGACATCCTTAACTTGCTCCTGATTTTGACGGGAATGTTCTCAATATTTCAGCATTAGTTATGGTGTCCTCTTTAGGTTCTTACAGGAGCCCTTTATCAGGTTAAGGAAGTTCTCTTCTATTCCTAGGTTGTTAAAGTGTCTTTGTTTTTAACATGAAAGGATGAATTTTATCAAATGTTCTTACTACGTTAATTGAGGTTACCATAGGAATTTCCTTCCTATCGCATTTGAAATGGCCTCATTTCTAATTGCTAAATTCATGCCCATTTTACAAGGCCTCCCCAAACCTCCCTAACAGTTGCCCACTCTGTATCATAAGGAATCCCATCTCCTCGCTTTTCACGTGACGATTGGCCTCTTTGAGGATGGCAACCATAGGTTATTCACCTCTATATGGCTAATGCCCAGCATGCTGGCACATAGTAAGTGCTAACAAAATGTTGACCGAGTTACGGAGTGAAACTTTATTAAAGCCTTGAAGATTTTCGATTTTATAGTCTCTTGTCTCCAGGTATTTGTTCCCCTTCTAGCCTGGATGCTTTCAAGTATACGGTGCACATCTGATTATTCCCTTTGTCCCTCTGGCTCCCAGCCCAGAGCCTGATTCAGAGCACTTGTCACTGACTGAATGAATTCTTGCTCTCCTTGGGACGCTGTGTCACTAGAACGCTTCAGTTAGACTTCCAGGAGTAGCTGATCCTTCTTCACAGTCCCCCTTTGCAGAGAGAGGTTTGCTTCCCTCCCACCCTCAGGGAACCAGGCCAGGCCCGATGGCTGAGGGCAAAGGAATTTTCTCCTTTCCTTCAGATTAACTTTTAAAAAGTTATTTTGCAACAGTCTGGACTTAATTGGCCAGGAATGAAGGCTGGGGAAAGCGAGCCATAAAGCGCATGCCTTCCCTCTAGTAGAAACTGAAGCAAGGAAGGGCAGCAGTGTCAGAGTACTGGCCGCTGATAGGTCTTTACTCAGTGCCAGGCTGGGCCCTGTGGAAGTGAGCAGGACATGTAGGCCACTGTCTGGAGCCTTGAATTTATTTTTCACCATGGAAACAGGAAACTCACATTTGGTAAGTTAAACAGCACCTCCAGGCCATCTGTCCACTCATTCATGCACGTATCCCTCCATCCATTCATTCATTCACTTAGTATTGCAGAGCCCCTACTGTGTGGCAGGCATTGTGCTAAGTAAGCACTAGTGGATTCAGGGATGAAGAGATGCCTGCAACCCAAGGAAGGTCATAAGGTTGGAAAGCAGTTGGTGCATGTTAGGAGGGTGTCTAGGGCTCAGAAGCCTGGAGAGCCAAGTGAGAAAGAGTCCATCGAAGACTCCAGAATGTTAGGAGTTGGGGATGTAGCAGACGGTACTGAGAACAGATCAGTTGCAGATGAGAAAACCTAGATTCTAGACTCAGCTCTGCCACCAGCTTGCTCCGAGTTGTTTCTCCTCTCTACTTCTCAGTTCTCTCACTTATAAATCAAGGAAACTGGTCTAGCTCTCTGCCAGCACTGGTCATTCAGGAGGCCAAGCACCAGCCCTTTTCTTTGTTCTCTAGTGTGTTTGCGTTTGCCGCAGACCATCTCAGCCATGCTCGCTGTCAGACTGCATCCTGCCAAGTTTCATCCGAAGGAAGCAGAATTAGAGGATAAGACAGAACAAGACAAAAATAAGCATCCTATGTGTCCTCAAAGAAATAAGAAAGGCTGTTGGAACATGAAGCAGGGACAGGCAGTGATGAAGAAGATACCAGACAAGGAAAACCTAATCATTGAAATAACAGACTCAATACGTAGGTTGACAACAGAAAAGGAAAAGCTGAACAATAATATATCAGTTAGCTTTTGCTCTGTAACAAACTATTGCCAAACTTAGTGGCTTAAAACAGTCATTTATTACTGCTTATAGTTCTGGGCAGAACTGGGCAGTTCTGTTGATCTGGGTCAGACTCAGTTGACCTCAGCTGAACTTGCTCAGCTCAGGCATCTGTGGTCAGCTGCAGGGTCAGCTGGTGGCTAGCGGGTTTAAGATTGTCTCACTCATTGTCTGACAGTTGTCTGGCTGTCAGCTGGGACAAAGTGGCTGACTAGGCCATGTCTCTTATTGTCTAGTAGGCTCACCTGGGCTTGTTCACATGGTGATGTCAAGATTCTAAGAGAGAGAGGATGCAAATGGTCAAAGTATGTCACAATGCCAGCCCGTCAAGGATGAGGAAATAGACTATCTGCTGGTGAGAGAAGCTGCAAAGTAACACTGCAAAGGGCACAGACAAAGGAAGAAATGTAGGGTTGTGGCCATGTTTTCATTCTACCAAAGTGCATCCTTTGACCATCCTCTGAACGTTGTTCACGTTCCTCTCACGTGAAAAGTATTACCACTCACATCCCAGAACCCTAACAACTCCTCATTGAACTGACATCCAGCTTGAAGTCCAGGATCCCATGATCTTTATCAGGTTTCAGTGAATAAATGCCACGAATATGGCTCCTCTTCATTTGGAGACCCATGAACCAAGAAGATGACTTATGTGATGTGCACATACCTGACATGCATTGGTGAGACAGGCAAAGGGTCAACGTAATGGCTGTGCTTGTCCAGAGGGGGAAGAACAGGGAGCACATAGCAGGCCCTGGTCATGGCAGTGCTGAAATCCAGCTGGGCTCACGTCCACAGGTCTGCCCGCTTGAGAGCGGGAGATATTCCTTGGTTAGGTCTACCTCCTGGGAGTGGCTCCTGAGTCTGTTTTTCTCTCTGGCTCTTGGGTCTACACTCTGGGACCTGCATTTCCAAGAAACGACTTGCATTTGCAGCTCGGTAACTTCCTCAGTCTGCTTCCTGTCTTTGAAAATTGGGGACCTAGAGGCCCTTTGGCAGTTTAAACAATTTCAGATCCGAGTTCCTTTTAATCCAGGCTGGCAGCACCTTCCCATGTTCAGCTCCCTTAAAAACCACATGGGCTTACTATGAATATGATTTGAGTTCATTCCATTTGAAAAAAGTCACACCCACAGCTGTTTGTGAGATATGACCCTCCTTTAGATTTATTCGCAGCTACTTTGGGCCTATCAGGCAGCCATGGGACAGTGTCCTTAAAGTTCCTAGGAGCCCTTTTGTCTAAATGAAAGAGTCTCCTAGGAGGCAACAGTTTAATTCTCTCAGAGGGTTAAAAAGGGTCTTTCAGTCATATGAGCACATTTGTAATGAAAGTTGCACAAAGCTTCCACTGGCTTGAAGACCTCCCGCCTGGACATTGATAGTTCCTCTGGTCATGGTGTCCAAAGCAGGCTCCTTCTGTGGACTGGCAAGGTAGCCTAGAAAGTGTGCTCAGAGGGGCACCAGGAAGATTCCATTCTTAGACCCAAAAATCTTTTTTCTTTCTCCCATGCCTGCATTTCTTCCATAGAGGCTCATTGCTTGGGGTTAAGCATTAACCGGTCAAGAGGATCTGCCATGTATGGTCATTGTCATGGGTAACGTGCACTAATTACCTAGCTCAGGGCCTGGCCTTTAGACAGTGCTGAGCACGTCCTCGTCCCCTGCTCCCGGTGCACTCTTGCTTTCCCTAAGGATCCGGATTTACAGTTTATATTACACCACAGGAGGGAACATGGTAAGGCCCTGTCACCTCAGTGTAAGTGAATTTGTTGGTCGGTTCCTGGCACAAATATTTATTGAGCACCTACTATGTACCAGGCACTGTGCTAGGCACTGGAACCATAGTCATAAGTCAGCCATTGTTCCTGCTTTTTTGGGGTGTATAATCCAGTGGGGTAGATGGAAAGTCAACAGTCTGTCAAATGATGACAGATTGTGGGGATCCCATGATGGAAACAAGGTGAGGGGGCTGAGACGGGGCCGCTGGGGAGCCCTGCTGTCTGGTGAGAGCAGAGAGCAGGGAGGAGGGATGTGGAGGCTGGAAAAAGGGAGGCTGAGGACAGCCCAGGGCCTCCTCCGCAGTCCTGTCCAATGACTGCAGAAAGGACACTTTAGTTCAAATAAACAAATAAATCTAGAGAAATATGATCTGTCATAGCCAACTCGATACCGTTAGTCATGATTCCCTCGAGGATCAGAGCAGTGGGCTCAGGTGTCCGGAGCCCTGGGCTCTAATGCCAGCATAGCCCCCAACCCGCTAAGTGTCCTTGGCAAGTCCCCCCCCACTCCGGGGCCCCTGGATCCTGGAGTCCATGCCGAGGGGTGGAACTCAGTGCTTTCTGACCACCCTTGGTCATGAAATGACCAACACTTTCCATGGGAGTTTAACAGCCCCAGAAAGGCAGATGGCCGATTGCCACTCAGTTCCCGACTGTCAGAGTTCCACCTGCTCTGCCCAGCTGTGCAGTTGCCCTGCCTCACTTCACTGGCTTCCAGCTCCGGGCCATCTTTTCTTTTAAGTGTTTAGTCATAGACCGGATGGTTGGCAAATCACGGTACCCGGGGCGCGGTGACGATATGGCCTGGATATCCTTCCAGAAAGCCATCGCTTACTCTTTGTTCAACCCAAATGCTTGGGGGTTGCCTGCCATGTTCTGTGCTTTTAAAACTTCCCGTCTCCAAGAATCAGAGCAGATAATAATAATCAACATCACAGCAAGGACCACCGTTTATTGAGTACCTCCTGTGCCCTCAGTGATTGGGACCATTGCATTTCATCCTCCCATTAGGCCTGCGAAGTGGGCACCGTGGCCACAATTTCATGGATGAGGGACCTGAAGCTCAGAAAGATGAAGCCAGCTCACGGTGGGGGTGTGATCCTGAGCCACAGACATGTGGCTCTGGAAGACCCGTCCCTGCCACTGTGCTGCCCTGCAGTCCTCTTTGCCGGCTGCAGGGGAGAGCAGCAGGCGGGCCCGGGAAAGGTGGGATCTGTCTCCACCAAAGACCCTGCTTGTCTGCATCTCCCCCCGGGGCCAGGCTCTGCCAGCAAAGGGTTGTGCCTGTTTAGAAGTGAGTCGCTTGAGCTCACCCAGCAAAACCTCTTGGCACAGCCTCGCCTAGCCGTAGCTCTGGCCACAGTCTTGAAGCCCAGGCCTCCTTTCCATCCCCCTGAAGTCACAGAGGAAATATCAGCCCTGCTTGTCCCACATCTGCCTAGAAGTGGTGACAGAAGTCATTCTTCCGCCTGGGCCACTTCCCTTGTCGACAGCGCCGGACACACAGACCCAGCTGGGCATAGATGGCCTGTGGCAAAGGGAGGCTGGAAGCGGGAGATACCATCGCAGGTCCTGTTAGAAAGAACCATCCCAGGGGCAGGGATGCTGGGCCGGGCAGGGATGCTGGGCCAGGCCGTGGGCCCTGTCTCCGACGTTGCGTAACTCAAGCAACACAATTTGATTCCTCCCTGTGTCCAGGGCTTCAGTCCTCACGTCATGGGACACACCTCCGAGGTGTGGCTCTTTCCGGCCGAAGCGATTTGTCATCAAGAGGTTTCAGTTACACGTCCTGACATTGGAGGCGGTGGAGGGGCAGCGTGGGCTGTGGTGGGCTTTGCCCTCCCAGCAGCGTAACGGTGTCCTCAAGACCCTGACCTTTTCCATCTCTCCACTCTGTTACCCAGTGTCAGCTTCATCCAAGGCCGGTTCTGCTCTTGGTCGGAGGCCAGCCGCTGGCAGCAGGGGCTGCGCCCGTGCAGAGGGGCTGCGCCCGTGCAGAGGGGCTGCTTTCCAAGGCTCTCGCCTGTGAGGGAGAAGCCTCTTGCCCAGGAATCCTCCAGGAAACCTTTCCTTGGAAGTCACTGGCCGGAGGGGAATAGGATCCTCATCGAGGGGTTAGATGAATCCCCTCTTGCCTGAGTCACTCGTGGGTGGTGCTGAGGACAGTGGAGAGCTGAGCAAATTCAGGTTTTATGAGGATGGAGGAGAATGGTTGCCTAGGAGGCACCAAAAGGGTCCGTCTGCTTGGGGCGCAGGGAGGCCCCAGGGAGCACCAGGAAACCAGCTGCGTTTGTGGCTGATTCTTAAAAAACGCATTACGTGCCAGCAGCATGGCTGAAGTAGAAACCAGGGCTGCAGAAGGGGCGAAGAGAGAGCCGTCCACACTTCTCAAATGTCCTGTTACCGTTGGCCCTGCCCTTCCTTCTCCCCACAGAGGTTTTGAGGAATTCCGAGACTCAGATTGTTAGAGCTGATACCTGGGTGAGGACTCTGAGATCCAGAGGGTGGAGTTCTTCCTCTCGGAGGAGCTGGGGCAGATGCCAGCCTCTGAAGGCTCCACCCACCAGCCTCAAGTACCCCAATCAGAGGCCACCATCTCTTCTCCAGGGTCCGCGCTCTGGTGCTAAGACGATGATCAGGGTTGTCAACGATAATATACCATTTTACAGTCTTAGGAAGTTCTTTTCACATTCATTATTTTATCAATGCCCAAAGCCATCAGGTAAGTATGAAAAACTCTATTAAAAACTGAGAAATCCATCGCGAGCTGCTGGGCACTTGCCAGGTGGCCCTTTCAGAAAGGGGGACAAGCTTCCCAGAAGAGCAGAGAAGGAGCCCCGACACACATGACTTCCCAGTTTTGCACTGGGCGACTCTGGACCATCTGAAGAGCAGTGTTTTGATACTACAGCTGAGGACACATTTCTTGACCTTAAGGAATAAGCTCTCAAGCTTTCAGCATTTAAAAAAGAACATCAAGTGATGTGTACAGCAGACATCACCCCATCACTGAGGTCTGCCCTATCCTTTCCTGAGGCTCAGACCATCCATCTCTGAGCCTCCGCTGGGGCCTGACCATTCATTGCCCAAATCCCTCGCCTCAGCCTGGTGCTCACGCAGACTCTTCCCTTACCTCTGCCCAGAGATTGAAACTCACTTGCCTGTCCTTCATCCCAGCCCTGATCTGTCTCTCACGCGCTTCTGAGCCTTAGCCCACCCTTAACTGCATCCTTTACCCAAACACACCATTGTGGACCCCATCCCATCCCTCACCCCATTCCCGAAACTACCTCCAGCCCCGATAACCAGCAAACCACCCAAACCCAAATACCAAACGTCACCCGACTTTGGCCCCCCTGCGTCCTTCACTTTGTTCTTGAGCCCCAGGGCTAGGAGCGAAGGTGCTATTGGACGCATCCCTGGGAAACTGCATAAATGCTCAGCAGTCAGTGGGTTCTTTTTTAGGCTAACAAAACAAGTGTGGCTATCACTTTGTCTGCAGAATCAAACTGGCTGCTCCCAATGGCACTGCCCACACCGAGGCCAGGCCCGAGAGGACACTGGGCAGAAGACAACCCCCAGCAGTGCCATTTGTACCCAGATCAGGTGGAGGGAGTGGAGTTTTGCAGTCAGTAAGCTGAGCAGCCACATGAGTGCTGCACACAGAGCCTGAGAAAAGTGCGGTAATTACTTGACGTAATGACATGGTGATGAGGCACCTCTGACACAGGACAGGCGGGCGCAAACCACCCGTCTTTTCAAGCCAACAAGCAAGGTTCATTTTTCAGATTGCTAGTGTTCATTAGAGCTCTGGATTTTCTATCATTCCAATTGTTCACTGGTTTGTCTCCTCTGTGCCTTGCTGAGTGATTGACTTTCCAAAGCACCGTGGTTCCTGGGAGGCTGAGACGAGCTCTAGAAACGCCCGGTGTGCTGTCATTATCCCTGGCAGCGCCATTGGGTGGGCCAGCCTCTCTCATCTCAACCTGCCGGCAATAACCCGAGCCATCTTTCTTTGGGAAAATGTCAGCTTGATTAGAGGTGGCTTCCACAGTGGATTGGGGGCGGGGTGGTGGTGGGGAAACAAATAGCTTCAGTACTCAATGAGAATTTTTTTTTTTTGCTTCAGACCCAAGTTAGGTTTTTAACCTGCAGAAATGCCCAAGAACTTTCAGCCAGTATTGTAGTTAGACCAAAGCTCGATTTTGATTGACACACAGAACACCCCCTCCTGTTGCTGAAGTGCTGCATACTTTCCAAAGTCATCATTCTATCCGTCTTTTTCACAGTATCCCTGCGTGGAAGGCGTTATTATTGGCATTTCACAGATGGGGAAATGGAGGCTCGGAGTGGGGCGTGTCGTTTGTCAAGATGGTGGAGCTTTTCTGAACCCCCATCTCCTGAGCCCTGACTAGCACTCTTGCCAGCATGGTATTGACAGCTCAGGGAGGGCGGCTGAGGCCCGGAAGGCTGGGTGATGTGTCAAGTGTGACTGCCCTGGGAGAGGGGATGTGGGTAAGCCCAGGACACCATCTGTGAAACACGGACATGATTGCAAACCTGGAAATTCCATTTCCTTAGCTGTTCGCAAATATCTACAGGCTTTATGTGATGTTAACTGAATATCCAGGTGTTTGACTGACTTATTTTTTCCTCGGGGTCATTGTTAGTATTTGGTCTTTTGTAACAGAGAGCCGGGTGCTTGATATCTGTATCTCCTTTGATTCTTGAAACAACACTGAGATGTGGATGTGCTGGTCCCCACTTTACTGATAAGAAGTTAAATAACTTGCCTGAGGTCCCCAACTTCAGGGCAGAGCTGAGGTTTGAACCAAGGTCTGGATTCCTCTTATCTACTGCAGTTCCCTCTTCTTTATAAGCCTGAAAAAATGGAATTCTAGTCTGAGCTTTGTCTCTTCTGAGTTCTCTGTCCTTGGACGGGTTAACAAAATTCAGTGAATGTTTATTGAGTGAAACTTTGTCCAGGCCATGGGCTAAAGGGAAGTGGGCAGGGCAGGAAATGCAAAGACCTAAAAAAAAAAAAAAAAAAATCAGGGTCTCTGTCCTGAGTTTTAACATTGATGAATGAATAACTTCCCTTCTCTAGTGGATGAGAATGCATCCATAAATGAGTGAGTTAGGCTGGGTTTTCTGGAAGGGTCCTTCCAGAGTTCATATACCATGGATTCTGTGATACTGATGGTCTAGAGTCACAAGAGGGTGGTGCCCGAATCTCCTGGAGGTCCATCTGGGCTTTCACAGCGTCACAGGTGATCAATCCCACACTTCAGAAAGCTTCCCCGACTCTCACCATCCATGAAAGGTTCTTTATCTTCTCTAAGCACTGTCTTTTGTACAGCTATCTGATTTAATCCGTACACCAACAATTTGAGCTCAGCGTTATTCTTTTTTGTTTTGGTTTTTTGCGGTACGCGGGCCTTTCACTGTTGCGGCCTCTCCAGCTGCGGAGCACAGGCTCCGGACGCGCAGGCTCAGCGGCCGTGGCTCACGGGCCCAGCCGCTCCGCGGCATGTGGGATCTTCCCGGACCAGGGCACGAACCCGCGTTCCCTGCATCGATAGGTGGACTCTCAACCACTGCGCCACCAGGGAAGCCCTCAGCGTTATTCTTATCACCACTTTAAAAATGAAAAAACAGGCTCGGTGATTTTTGTCGCTTGCACAGTGTCATAGAACTAGCGCGAGGCAAGGCTGGGACTTCACATGGAAGAGTCAATGCAACAGCTGCTGCCTCCTAACATAGACCATGGGAGTAGCTCAGGCTCTGGGCAAAGCTGGCTTGAACTGAGACCCAGGGCTCTGAAAACACCATCCAAAGATGCTCAAGGTGGGGTCGCAAGTCGTCTGCTTCCCCACAGACCATTTGGCATTTGTCACACTAGATTTTTTTCATTCTCCTTGGGACCTTGTCTGTGAGTCAGTCCTTGGTGTATGGTAAGACAAACTACAGGAAATGGAGCCAGCCAGGTGATCTTTTGGAACCTCTGAGACGCCTGTTCTGTGACACAAGGGTACTCAGTTTCCCTGCAGCCCGTCTGTCTTGGGATGGGAGATGAGTGGAGCCTTTGGCCCCATCTGCAGAAGACAGATGTCCTCACCACTCAGATGATGTCACTCGCATTTCCTGACCCTTTACAACCTCTTGCTCCTGACAGGTGGTCATCATACCTCATCATGGGCTACCTTCCTCCCCTGGCAAAGGAACGAGGTTGAGGCAGGGCTCTTCATTCGCCAGCTAAAGAGCGTTAAACTGGTATCTTTGCGTTGAATAAAACAAAACAAAACAGAACATCTGGGGGGACCAAATAAGAGTCAATTCGTTAAACAGTGAGTTATTGAAAAAGTAGAATTAGTAGAATATATCACACTACTGGTTGGTAACCAGTTCTAGCTGGTCATTTTTTTTTCTAATTAAAAAAATTTTTTTATGCAGCTGCTTCCCACCAGCTATCTAGTTCACATTTGGTAGTGTATATATGTCCACGCCACTCTCTCACTTCGTCCCAGCTTACCCTTCCCCCTCCCCGTGTCCTCAAGTCCATTCTCTACATCTGTGTCTTTATTCCTGTCCTGCCTCTAGATTCATCAGAACCTTTTTTTCTTTAGATTCCATACATATGTGTTAGCATATGGTATGTGTTTTTCTCTTTCTGACTTACTTCGCTCTGTATGACAGACTCTAGGTCCATCCACCTCACTACAAATAACTCAATTTCGTTTCTTTTTATGGCTGAGTAATATTCCATTGTATGTATGTGCCACATCTTCTTTATCCATTCATCTGTCGATGGACACTTAGGTTGCTTCCATCTCCTGGCTATTGTAAATAGAGCTGCAATGAATATATTGGTACCTGACTCTTTTTGAATTATGGTTTTCTCAGGGTATATGCCCAGTCGCGGGATTGCTGGGTCGTATGCTAGTTTGTCTCCATGAATTTGCCTGTTCTGAACATTTCCTGTAAATGGAATGATACAATATATGGTCTTTTGTGACTGGCTTCTTTCACTTAGTGCATGTATTTCTTTTAGGTTTCATACATGTTGTGGCATGTATCGTTCATTTTTATGGCTGAATAATATTCTGTTGTATGGATGCAAGACGTTTTACTTACCCATTCATCAGCTGATGGACATTTGGGTTTCCACTTTTTGCCTGTTATGAATAATACTGCTGTGAACATGCATGTACAAGTTTTTGTGTGGACATGTTTTCACTTGCCTTCGATGGGGGTTGCTGACTCATATACTAAGTCTATTAAGTCTGTGTTTTTTTTTTATTGAACTGTAGTTGATTTACAATACTGTGTTAGTTTCAGGTGTACAGCAAAGTGATTCGGTTTCATATATATATATATATGTACACACACATACATATATGTGTATATATATATATTCTTTTTCGGATTCTTTTCCATTGTAAGTTATTACAAAATAGTGAATAGAGTTCCCTGTACTATACAGTAGGTCTTTTGTTGTTTATCCCTTTTATATATAGTAGTGTGTATCTGTTAATCCCAAGCTCCTAGTTTATCCCTTCCCCCCTTCTTCCCCTTTGGTAACCATAAGTTTGTGTTCTGTGTCTATGAGTCTGTTTCTGTTTAGTAAATAAGTTAATTTGTATTATCTTTTAGATTTCGCATATTAAAATACATGGACCGCTTCACGAATTTACGTGTTATCCTTGCGCAGGGGCCATGCTAGTTTTCTCTGTGTCTTTGCAGTTGTAGTTATGTGCTGCCAGAATGAGCACTATTAAGTCTGTGTTTCATCTTTTAAGGAACTACCAGACTATTTTCAAAAGTGGCTGGGTTATTTTACAGTCTAATTATCAGTGTGTGAGGTTCAGATTTCTGCACATTCCGGTTATTATCTGTCTTTTTTACTATAGCCATGCTAGTGGGTGTGAAATTGTATCTAATTGTGGTTTTGATTTGGTGGCTAATGATGTTAAGCATCTTTTCATGTGCTTGTTGGCCATTTGGATATCTTCTTTGTGGAAATTTCCATTCATATATTTTGCTCATTTAAAAAATTGTTTTATTATTGAGTTTTAATACTTTTTAAATTTTTAATAAATTTTTTATTTTTGGCTCCTTTGGGTCTTAGTTGCTGTGTGTGGACTTTCTCTAGTTGCAGCGATCGGGGGCTACTCTTTGTTGTGGTGTGTGGGCTTCTCATTGCCGTGGCTTCTCTTGTTGCGGAGCATGGGCCCTAGAGTGCAGGCTCAGTAATTGTGGCACACGGGCTTAGTTGCTCTGCGGCATGTGGGATCTTCCTGGACCAGGAATCGAACCCGTGTCCCCTGCATTAGCAGGCAGATTCCTAACTACTGTGCCACCAGGGAAGTCCCTATAATTAAAAAAAATTCTGGACACAAGTCCCCTATCAGAGAGATGATTTGCAAACATATTTTGTGGGTTATCTTTTCACTTTCTTGATAGAACCTTCAATCTGTAGCTAGTCAGTAGTAAGCACAGGTGACAACTTTGACTTGCAGTTGATGTCTGAAGTGGGTGGGTGGGCCAGTCTTCATAGGACTGAACCATTAACATGTGGGATCTGAAACTAACCATTAACATGTGGGATCTGAAACTATCTCTGGATATAGTGTCAGAATTGAGTTGAATTGTAGAACACCAAGTTGGAGTCTGGAAATTGCCTGATGGTGTGTGGGAACCCCCACATGCACTGGAATTGGTGACCATAACCTTTAATGCCTTAATCAGTTTGGAAAGTTTATGGCCATTTTATTCTTCACATATTTCTTCTACTCTGTTCTATCCTATTCTATTCTAATTTCTCTTCTCCTTCTGGATTCCAGTTGTATGTGTTAGACATTCTTATATTCTCCCTCAGATCCCCTTTTCTCTATTCTGTCTTTTTATGTATTTCAATTTGTATACTTTCCTTTTTGTTTCAATTCGTATACTTTCTACTAACCTGTATTCAGGTTCACTGATTATTTCTTGGGCTGTATCCAATGCCTTGTTAAGTCCATGTAATGAAATCTTCATTTCTAATTTTGTATTATTCATCTCTAGCACATCCATTTGATTCTTTTTTGTTTCCATGTCTCTCCTTAAATTTCCTATTCATTCACATATACTCTCCATCTTTTCCATTACATATTTTAGCATCTTTATCATAGCTATTTCAATATTCTTGTTTGATCTTTCCAACATCTGAGCCATCTTTAGGTCTGCTTCTATTGACCATTTCCTCTGTTGACCATAGATCACATTTCTTTTTTTTTCATATGACTTGTTATCTTCGGTTGCATGCTAAACATTTTATATTAAAGAACATAGAAAGAAAAACACTGTTCTGTCAGGCTGCTAGAGCAGGGGCTGACTTGGTTGGATCTGAAATTGAGCAGTGTTTGGACTTTGTTATAGCCTTCCTTTCATTCATTTCACCCTTGGCTTCACATTACTTGAAGGCAGAATCAGTACTTTCCCTTCAGCATGGATTAAATCATTGGCCATATAATTGAACTCGATTTCTACCTCCCTCACTTCGCTGAGGTCATGCTGGCCCAGAGTTCCAACTGTCTAATCATGTGGTTTGTCTTTTGGGCAACCAGCTCCCATCCTGAAGCTCTCTGGAGGTCCACCATAAGTCACCTCATTAGCAAAACAAAGAGTTCTGTCACTCAGGAAATTCAAAGAATTTTTGAAGCTCTGTGCCAGGAATCAGGGACAAAGACCAGATGTGTTCTCCATTATACTATAGACTTTCCCTCAGCTCTCCTGCCCATCCCTCACCTTCTGAGGGAAGCTTGCACTTGGAGAGAGGTCTCAGCCTGATGTACTGCAGCATGGATTTCTTCTTCTCTCCTTCTCTGCCCCATACATTGAAGGTTCACAGGGTAAGAGGTGGTGAGTGGGTGCAGACCCAGGCTGTGGGTGTGACTCTTCAGGACTCTCATCAGTCATGGCAGCCCAAACACTGCCCTTAAAAGTCTGCTTGGGGCGGACCTTCAAGATGGCAGAGGGGGGCTTCCCTGGTGGTGCAGTGGTTGGGAGTCCGCCTGCCGATGCAGGGGACATGGGTTCGTGCCCCAGTCCGGGAGGATCCCACATGCTGCGGAGCGGCTGGGCCCGTGGGCCATGGCTGCTGGGTCTGCACGTCCGGAGCCTGTGCTCCGCAACGGGAGGGGCCGCAACAGTGAGAGGCCTACGTACTGCCAAAAAAAAAAAAAAAAAAAGATGGCAGAGGAGTCAGACGTGGAGATCACATTCCTCCCCACAAATACATCAAAAATACTTCTACATCTGGAACATCTCCTATAGAACACCTACCAAATGCTGGCAGAAGAGCTCAGACTTCCCCAAAGGCAAGAAAATCCCCACGTACCTGGCCATGGGGCTGACAGTGTCTTGGTGCTCCGGCCTGGTGTCAGGCCTGCGCCTCGGAGGTGGGAGAGCAGAGTTCAGGATAATGGACCGTCAGAGACCTCCCTGACCCACGTAATATCAGTTGGCAAGAGCGCTCCCAGAGACCTCTGTCTCAACACTAACACCCAGATCAACCCAACAGCCAGCAAGCTCCAGTGCTGGATGCCCCATACCAAACAACTAGAATGACGGGAACACAACCCACCCATTAGCATAGAGGCTGCCTTAAAACCATAATTACTTCACAGACACCCCAAAACACACCACTGGACGCAGCCCTGCCCACCAGAAAGACAAAATCCAGCCCCACCCACCAGAACACAGGCCCCAGTCCCCTGCATCAGGAAGCCTACACAAGCCACTGAAACAGCCTTACCCACGGGGAGCAGACACCAAAAACAGTGGGAACAATGAACCTGCAGGCTGCGAAAAGGACACCCCAAACACAGTAAGTTAAGCAAAATGAGAGGACAGAGAAATACGCAGCAGGTGAAGGAGCAAGGTAAAAACCCACCAGACCAAACAAATGAAGAGGAAATAGGCAGTCTACCTGAAAAAGAATTCAGAGTAATGTTAATAAAGATGATCCCAGATCTTGGAAATAGAATGGAGAAAATACAAGAAATGTTTAACAAGGACCTAGAAGAACTAAAGACCTAACAAACAATGATGAACAACACAATAAATGGAATTTTAAAATCTCTAGAAGGAATCAATAGCAGAATAACTGAGGCAGAAGAATGGATAAGTGACCTGGAAGATAAAATAGTGGAAATAACTACTGCAGAGCAGAATAAAGAAAAAAGAATGAAAAGAATTGAGGACAGTCTCAGAGACCTCTGGGACAACATTAAATGCACCAACATTCGAATTATAGGGGTCCCAGAAGAGGAAGAGCAAAAGAAAGGGTCTGAGAAGATATTTGAAGAGATTGTAGTTGAAAACTTCCCTAATATGGGAAAGGAAGTAGTCAATCAAGTCCAGGAAGTGCAGAGAGTCCCATACAGGATAAATCCAAGGAGAAACACGCCAAGACACATATTAATCAAACTGTCAAAAAATAAATACAAAGAAAAACTATTAAAAGCAGCAAGGGAAAAGCAACAAATAACATACAAGGGAATCCCCATAAGGTTAACAGCTGACCTTTCAGCAGAAACTGCAAGCCAGAAGGGAGTGGCAGGACATATTTAAAGTGATGAAAAGGAAAAACCTACAACCAAGATTACTCTAGCCAGCAAGGATCTCATTCAGATTTGACTGAG
Source organism: Orcinus orca (assembly GCF_937001465.1). Lineage (NCBI taxonomy): Eukaryota > Metazoa > Chordata > Mammalia > Artiodactyla > Delphinidae > Orcinus > Orcinus orca. Next base: position 8,073,390 of record NC_064568.1, read on the forward strand.
AAATTAAAATCTTTACAGACAGGCAAAAGTTAAGAGAATGCAGCACCACCAAACCAGCTTTACAACAAATGCTAAAGGAACTTCTCTAGGCAGGAAACACAAGAGAAGGAAAAGACCTACAATAACAAACCCAAAACAATTAAGAAAATGGTAATAGGAGCATACATATCGATAACTACCTTAAACATAAATGGATTAGATGCTCCAACCAAAAGACATAGACTGGCTGAGTGGATACATAAACAAGACCTGTATATATGCTGTCTACAAGAGACCCACTTCAGACCTAGGGACACATACAGACTGAAAGTGAGGGGATGGAAAAAGATATCCCATGCAAATGGAAATCAAAAGAAAGCTGGAGTAGCAATTCTCATATCAGACAAAATAGACTTTAAAGACTATTACAAGAGACAAAGAAGGACACTACATAATGATCAAGGGATCAATCCAAGAAGAAGATATAACAATTGGAAATATTTATGCACCCAACATAGGAGCACCTCAATACATAAGACAAATGCTAACAGCCATAAAGGGGGAAATCGACAGTAACACAATCATAGCAGGGGACTTTAACACCCCACTTTCACCGATAGATCATCCAAAATGAAAATAAATAAGGAAACGCCATCTTTAAATGATACACTAAAAAAGATGGACTTAATTGATATTTATAGGACATTCCATCCAAAAACAACAGAATACACTTTCTTCTCAAGTGCTCATGGAACATCCTTCAGGATAGATCATATCTTGGGTCACAAATCAAGCCTTGCTAAATTTAAGAAAATTCTAATCGTATCAAGTATCTTTTCTGACCATAATGCTATGAGACTAGATATCAATTGTAGGAAAAAATCTGTAAAAAATACAAACACATGGAGGCTAAACAATACACTACTAAATAACCAAGAGATCACTGAATAAATCAAAGAGGAAATCAAAAGATACCTAGAAACAAATAACAATGAAAACACGATGACCCAAAACCTATGGGATGCAGCAAAAGGAGTTTTAAGAGGGAAGTTTATAGCAATGCAGTCCTTCCTCAAGAAACAACAAACATCTCAAATCAACAACCTAACCTTACACCTAAGGCAATTAGAGAAAGAAGAACAAAAAAACCCCAAAGTTAGCAGAAGGAAAGAAATCATAAAGGTCAGATCAGAAGTAAATGAAAAAGAAATGAAGGAAACAGTAGCAAAGATCAATAAAACTAAAACCTGGTTCTTTGAGATGATAAACAAAATTCATACCATTAGCCAGACTCATCAAGAAGAAAAGGGAGAATACTCATATCAATAGAATTAGAAATGAAAAAGGAGAAGAAACAACTGACACTACAGAAATACAAAGGATCAGGAGGTATTACTATAAGCACCTCTATGCCAATAAAATGGACAACGTGGAAGAAATGGACACATTCTTAGAAAAGCACAACCTTGTGAGACTGAACCAGGAAGAAATAGAAAATATAAACAGACCAATCACAAGCACTGAAATTGAGACTGTGATTTAAAAATCTTCCAACAAACAAAAGCACAGCACCAGATGGCTTCACAGGTTAATTCTATCAAACATTTAGAGAAGAGCTAACACCTATACTTTCAAACTGTTCCAAAATATAGCAGAGGGAGGAACACTCCCAAACTCATTCTACGAGCCCACCATCACCCTGATACCAAAACCAGACAAGGATGTCACAAAGAAAGAAAACTACAGGCCAATATCACTGATGAACATAGATGCAAAAATCCTCAACAAAATACTAGCAAACTGAATTGAACAGCACATTAAAAGGATCATACACCATGATCAAGTGGGGTTTACCTCAGGAATGCAAGGATTCTTCAATATAGGCAAATGAATAAATGTGATACACCATATTAACAAATTGAAGGAGAAAAAACATATGATCATCTCAATAGATGCAGAAAAAGCTTTCAACAAAATTCAACACCCATTAATGATAAAAACCCTCCAGAAAGTAGGTATAGAGGGAACTTAACATAATAAAGGCCATATATGACAAACCCACAGCAAACATCGTTCTCAGTGGTGAAAAGCTGAAACCATTTCCTCTAACATCAGGAACAAGACAAGGTTGTCCACTCTCACCAGTATTATTCAACATAGTTTTGGAAGTTTTAGCCACAGCAGTCAGAAGATCAAGAAATAAAAGGAATCCAAATCAGAGAAGAAGATGTAGAGCTGTCACTGTTTGCTGATGACATGATAGTATACATAGAGAATCCTAAAGATGCTACCAGAACACTACTAGAGCTAATCATTGAATCTGGTAAAGTAGCAGAATACAAAATTAATGCACAGAAATCTCTTGCATTCCTCTATACTAATGATGAAAAATCTCAAAGAGAAACTAAGGAAACACTCCCATTTACCACTGCAACAAAAAGAGTAAAATACCTAGGAATAAACCTACCTAAGGAGATAAAAGACCTGTATGCAGAAAACTATAAGACACTGATGAAAGAAATTAAAGATGACACAAACAGATGGAGAGATATACCATGTTCTTGGATTGGAAGAATCAGCATTGTGAAAATGACTCTACTACCCAAAGCAATCTGCAGATTCAATGCAATCCTTATCAAACTACCACTGGCATTTTTCACAGAACTAGAACAAAAAATTTCACAATTTGTATGGAAACACGAAAGACCCCGAATAACCAAAGCGATCTTGAGAAAGAAAAACAGAGCTGGAGGAATCAGGCTCCCTGACTTCAGACTATACTACAAAGCTATAGTAATCAAGACAGTATGGTACTGGCACAAAAACAGAAATATAGATCAATGGAACAGGATAGAAAGCCCAGAGGTAAACCCATGCACATATGGTCACCTTATCTTTGATAAAGGAGGCAAGAATATACAATGGAGAAAAGAGAGCCTCTTCAATAAGTGGTGCTGGGAAAACTGGATAGCTACATGTAAAAGAATGAAATTAGAACACTCCCTAACACCATCCACAAAAATAAGCTCAAAATGGATTAAAGACCTAAATGTAAGGCCAGACACTATCAAACTCTTAGAGGAAAACATAGGCAGAACACTCTATGACATAAATCACAGCAAGACCCTTTTTGACCCACCTCCTAGAGAAATGGAAATAAAAACAAAAATAAACAAATGGGACCTAATGAAACTTAAAAGCTTTTGCACAACAAAGGAAACCATAAATAAGACGAAGAGACAACCCTCAGAATGGGAGAAAATATTTGCAAATGAAGCAACTGACAAAGGATTAATCTCCAAAATTTACAAGCAGCTCATGCAGCTCAATATCAAAAAAACAAACAACCCAATCCAAAAATGGGCAAAAGACCTAAATAGACATTTCTCCAAAGAAGATATACTGCCAACAAACACATGAAAGAATGCTCAACATCATTAGTCATTAGAGAAATGCAAATCAAAGGTACAATGAGATATCATCTCACACCAGTCAGAATGTCCATCATCAAAAAATCTACAAACAATAAATGCTGGAGAGGGTGTGAAGAAAAGGGAACCCTCTTGCACTGTTGGTGGAAATGTAAATTGATACAGCCACTATGGAGAACAGTATGGAGGTTCCTTAAAAAACTAAAAATAGAGCTACCGTTTGACCCAGCAATCCCACTACTGGGCATATACCCTGAGAAAACCATAATTCAAGAAGAGTCATGTACCAAAATGTTCATTGCAGCTCTATTTACAATAGCCAGGACATGGAAGCAACCTAAGTGTCCATCAACAGATGAATGGATAAAGAAGATGTGACACATATATACAATGGAATATTACGCAGCCATAAAAGGAAACAAAATTGAGTTATTTATAGTGAGGCGGATGGACCTAGAGTCTGTCACACAGTGAAGTCAGTCAGAAAGAGAAAAACAAGTACCGTATGCTAACACATATATATGGAATCTAAAAATTAAAAAAAAGGTCATGAAGAACATAGGGGCAAGACCGGAATAAAGACACAGGCCAACTAGAGAATGGACTTAAGGATATGGGGAGGGGGAAGGGTAAGCTGGGACAAAGTGAGAGAGTGGCATGGACATATATACACTACCAAACGTAAAATAGATAGCTAGTGGGAAGCAGCCGCATAGCACAGGGAGATCAGCTCGGTGCTTTGTGACCACCTAGAGGGGTGGGATAGAGAGGGTGGGAGGGAGGGAGATGCAAGAGGGAAGAGATGTGGGGACATATGTATATGTGTAACTGATTCACTTTGTTGTAAAGCAGAAACCAACACACCCATTGTAAAGCAATTATACTACAATAAAGTTGTTAAAAAAAAAATGAAGGGACATCCCACAGAATGGGAGAAAATAGTTACAAATTGTATATTTGATAAGGGACTTGTATCCAGAATATATAATGAATTCTTAAAATCCAATAAAAAGACAACCCAATTTAAAAAATTGGCAGAGAGTAAATAGACATTTCTTCAGAGAAGATACACAGATGGCCAGTGAGCACATGAAAGGATGAAAGGATGCTCAGTAGCATTAGACATCAGGAAAGTGCGAGTGGAAACCACACTGAGATACTACTTCACATCCAGTAGGATGGCTAGAATCCAACAAGAGCGATGCTACCCGTGTTCTCAAGGATGTGGAGAAACTGGAACCCTCATGCTGTATTAGTGGGGATGTAAAACTCCTCAAAAGGTTCAAGAGAGTTATCATATGCCCCAGCAATTTCACTCCTAGGTATATGCCCGAGAAAACTGAAAATACATGTCTATACAAAACCTGTGCCAGGCGTACCTTAGAGGTATTGTGGGTTCAATTCCAGACCAGCACAATAAAGTGAATATTGCAATAAAGCGAGTCCCGAATTATTTGGTTTCCTAGAGTGCATATAAAAGTTATGTTTTAACCTCTTGAACAATGGAGGGGTTAGGGGTGCCGACCCCCTGTGCACTCGAAAATCTGTCGTTCAGGGCTCAGCTCTACATACCTTAATTAAAAATGATTGCTAAGAAATGCTAGCCGTCATCTCAGCCTTTAGTGAGCTACCATTTTTTTGCTGGTGGAGGGTCTTGCCTTGATGTGATGGCTGCTTGACTGATCAGTGCGGTGGTTGCTCAAGGGTGGGGTGGCTCTGGAAATTTCTTAAAATAAGACGACAGTGAAGTTTGCCACATTCATGAACTCTTTCTTCCGTGAACGATTTCTCCGCAGCATGCAGTGCTGTTTGGTAGCATTTTACCTGCAGCAGAACTTCTTTCAAAATTGGAGCCAGTGCTTGCAGACCCTGCCACTGCTGTAGCCACTAAGTTGATGTACTCTAAACCCTTCGTTGTCATTTCAGCAGTCTTCACAGCATTTTCACCAGGAATAGACTCCATGTCAAGAAACCACTTTATTTGCTCATGTGTTAGAAGCAGCTCCTCGTCTGTTCAGGTTTTGTCATGCGATTGCAGCAGTTCAGCCACATCTTCAGGCCCCGCTTCTATTTGTAGTCCTCTTGCGATTTCCATCTGCAGCTCCTTCCTCCAGTGAAGGCTGAAACCCCTTCAAGCCATCCATGAGGGAATCAGCATCTTCCAAACTCCTGTTAGTGTTGGTATTTCGACCGCTTCTCATGAATCAGGAATGTTCTTAATGGCGTCTAGAATGGTGAATCCTTTCCAGAAGGTTGTCCGTTTACTTTGCCCAGATCCTTCAGAGGAATTAGGTTAGGGAAGCTCTGGGGAGCCAGGCTTTGCTTTGAGGTTCAGTCCCCCTGCCTGGAGCCTCATTTGGATGCCGTGGTGGCCGTCCCCTCTCTAGATGCCCTGGGTAGCTGGTGAGGGGGCCTCCCAATGCCCAGCTGTCTCTAGGCCACACAGGACCCCTGGGCGCTGCAAAGCCCACCTGGGAGGACAAACCAAAGGTCAGGCTGGAGGAGAAAATGAACGGAGCCCTCACGCTACTCCCATCCCTGGTGCGTGGCTTGGCAGGGAGGGCAGCTCCCCTTCTGTTTGAATTGACCAGGCCACTTAATCATCTTTTCATTGAGTCTGAACTTCAAGAAGCTTTTCAGGTGCAAGAAAGCTGGTTGAAGCCTGGGGCAGCTCTCTGCCTGTGGGTAGGGTGAGTGTCCACCTGCTTCTTCTCTCCATTCTGAAAGTTAGTTAATTTAGATTAGAATTAGGGTTTAGGCTAGGTCTAATTCACGGTGAAGTTAATTAATTTAGGTGAAACATTCTCCCCCAAAGGCGACCCGGTGTAGAAGCATGTGACCTGGGTTTGGAACTCGCCCCCGATGGATTTCAGCCACTCCCTCCCACGCCTGCTCGCTGTGCCTGACCAGGGAGGGGTATTTTGCAGCCGGAGCTGGCATCAGAAGCCCCTCTTTAAATGCATATCCCTCAGGTAGGGGAAATGCATGAAATCTCTAATGCATCGTAGAAATAAGTGAATCTAAGTGTTTCTTCGTAGAATCCCAGATGTTTGGGGACAGGATGGGAAAGACAGGGCTCCCTTGATGTCCACGTGTCCCTGGACCTCACGATGTCCCTCCACAAACATTTAATAGACACTGTTGAACATTGCTCTTGTGCCAGCTGCTTTGTATACACAGTCTCTTTTTTTTTTTTTTTAACTGAGGTACAGTTGGCACACAGCACTGTTTCAGGTGTACAGGATAATGATTTCACTTAACACTCAGCACAGTCTAATCCTTACAGCATCCATTCGAGGAAGGTCACCTAGTCACATTGTTACAGTTGAGGAGGCTTCCCTGTTCCCCCTCGTGACCAGGCGGGCACATTGTCAGTCCCAGGATCTGCACGTTTGAGACAGCCATTGGTTCATCAGCCAACTCATTGATCACGTGTCTTGTGCACGCACAGCATACTAGGCACAGGGACCCAGTGGTGACCACAACCAGACCTGGCATTACCCAGAAACCCACGCAAATGTACACGCCATCACACCCGTGGAAGGTGCTAAGGAGGAGGGGTCTGCAGGACGCGTGGTCCTGATGGAGTCAGGAAGCTGTGGCGGGTTTGCTGGGGTAAGAGGCATGAGCAGGAGGTCGCTTGGCCACGGTGTGTGGGCAGTGGCTGAGGCTCAGGGGACCGGAAAGAGGGTGGTATGAAACGAGGTTGGTGTGGGCAGCAGGGCCTGGACCACTCGGGCGCCCTGGGCTGCCTTAAAGCCTTTGGTCTTTACCCCTGGGGGCAGGGGGAGGACATTGAACTGTTTGCAACAGAGGATGACATCATCACAAGTGTCATTTTAAAAGGCAACTAGCTGCTGTATGGAGTGCAGGTGGGAGGGGACAAGGGGGTTGCCGTGTCCGGAGTGTGTGTGGCTGGCAGCTTGGAGTGGAGCAGTGTTGTGGAGATGGGGGAGGGGGAGACAGCGTCACAAGATACCTAGGGAGTAAGTCAGATAGTCCTTGGGATGGAGGGAACCGTGCGAAGGGTGGTGGGCGGGCGGGTGGGATTCATGGGCCCACGGCCCCTCCGTTAGCTCAGGCTTCTGTCACTTTCTTAATCAACTTTGAACAAGGGGCTCTGCATTGTCACTTGGCACCTGGCCTTGCAAATTAGGTGCCTAGACCTGCCCTGGGCTGGAACTGGGGCTCTAAGCCCCCTCCCCCCACCTCCAGGTGGTCCAGAAGCAGCTCTTCTGGCAGAGGTGGTGCAGGCCCTGGACCTGGAGGGCTCACTGCCCCGAGCCATGAAGCTGCAAACAGGCCAGAGCTGCAGCCATAGGGGCCTGGCCCTGCAAGGAAGCAGCAGCAGCCGGGGCCAGTCCTGACCCCATTCTGGAGCTCACTTTTATTCTCTAAGAAGCAGGGAGATGGCGAGACACGATTTCTGGAGTCCTTTTTGGCTCAACATTTAATGTCTTTATGATTCTCCTGTGTCTTTGTTCCGAGTTCCTGCGGCCTCTCCACAGGCTGTGCCGGCCCTCAGGACTGCTGGGACGTGTATGTAGACGCTGGCTTGGAGGGGCTCCGCAGGACCCTTGCTTGTCCTCTCTGTCATTTCTCTGTCGCGCTGTGCCTGACTTCCCACGGTTAGAGAGAAATGTACCGAGATGTAAAAAACAAACAACAACAAGAACAGAAAACCACTTCTGGGAGCAGTGATACTTGTGGCCGCTTTCCGCTGAAATCTCTGTGCTGTGATCTTCACTGGAGGGGCGGGAGGAGAGAGAGGACAGACCCCCGGTGACAGTTTGGCCCAGAGCTGGGCGGCGCAGGTCCCCAGGGTGGGCCAGAAGCGCCCGGCTTGCCAGGGACCGTTTTGCTGGCCAGGAGGACATCTGAGCCTCTGTTTCTGCAAGCTGCATGCGTCTCCACTGGCCCTGCGGCCTGCAGAGGTTTCTGTTTTCATTTCTCAGCGGTTTGCTCAGTACTTCGCGTCCTGTTTAGGATGTGTGGTTTCTTTAGGACCAATACCCTTGGCTCCTAATCTGGGACCTTGGGCTATAATATTGGGGTGTGATGGATGTGGGGGGCACGTGGGGAAAACGCTCACTAACGTGGTTTTCGTGCCCTAGGCCTCTGGTTCACTCAGACCAGGGTACGGTGAAGGGAACCTTGAGCTCTGTGGCTTGGGGTGCAGAGGACAAATTCCAGCTCAGTCCTCTGGGTGTGGCCACTGCTTCCTGACCTGTGGTCCCCAGACTCCTGGGCGTCCTTGTAGGCAGCGGCCACATCCTAGCTCCTGTTTCTTGGATGCTCACCAGGCACCATTTCACCTCTTCTTTCATTGCAGCTTCCTGAACGCCTCACTGACGTGGTGGGATTGTGTTTTTTCCCCAAGTTGCACAGCAGTACTTTTAGTCACACATGCCTCTAGCACCTCACCGCTCCCTGCAAAGGACAAAGTCTGTACTCCTCCTCCTGAGCCTGGGTGGGGCTTCGTGACTGCTTTGTGGGGCAGAATGTGGCAGAGGGACGCGCTGCGACTTCTGAGACTAAGCTACAAACGGCGGCGTGCCTTCTTGGGTCTCTGTCTGTCTCTGTCTCCGGCTCACTGTCTCTCTGTGTCTCTGGCTTACTGTCTGTCTCTACTCTTTCTTGTGGTGCTTGCCCTTGGAACCCAGCCACCCTGTGGTGAGGCAGCCTGGGAACCCACGCACAGGCCTTCTGACCCACAGCTAGGATCCTGGCCAGCATCGGATGCTCTGCGGGCAGACAAGCCTTCACAAGCCACAGGGTGATGATTCCAGCCCCCAGCCTTTGTGTTGATGTTGAACAGAGCAGAGACGAGCTGTCGCTGCCAAGTCCCGTCCAAGTCACTGTTTCACAAGCAAAGGGCACATCCACTCTCTAGCGCCCTGGTCCGTAGCTCCAGAACACACAGTTTCCAGAAAATGGGTGACAGACCAGGAGGGAGTCAGGGATCTGGTCTGATACCAATTAGTGGGGCAGTCTTAGGCAAATCACTTAATGTCATGAGCCTCAGTTTCTCCATCTGTGAGGTGGGCAAGGTATGGGATTTGATAGTTGGAGCAGCGGGACACTCCTAGCAGGGGAAGGGGCTGAGCAAGGGCGTAGAGGTGGAATGCACGGGAGGAGGGGGTGTTGGGAGACCTGCACGGCCCCGGGAGCTATGCCTGGTCCAGGGAGCAGGGCGGTGTCGGTGGAGGGGAGGCCGACAGGATGGACCAGGGGCTCGGAAGGGGTCGTGGGGTGGGATTTGAAGCAGCCTGTTAAGAACTAGGAGTTTGGTGTCTGTGCCGTATTGGAGAGGTGGCTTGGTCAGCGGGGCACGTGCTCAGCACCCCGAGCCTGGCGTCCTGGTCTCAGCGCGGCTTCTGATTCGTTGGGTGACATTGAACAATGTCACCTTCCTTGTTCCACACCTCAGAGTCATCCTGTGTGAAATGAACGTACATGTGTCTCTGTGTTCCTCATGTCCCAAGGCTGTAGAATCCTTGGGGTCCTGCCCTCGCGTCAGGTGTCCTGGGTCAGCTCTGGGAGGCTGCTCCTTCAGGAAGGGCTGCTGCACTCGGCTCGCCCCCAAACACAGGCTGCGGGGACCTTGGCTGTCCCGCCCTGGTTTGCTGCATCCGTCTTGTGAGGACATGTTGCTGGAGAGTGGCCTTTCTAGGACGCTGTTGATGAGTGTCACCAGCACCTTACAGGTGGGGGGAAGGTGCTGCGTGCTTGACATTGTGAGGGGCTCCTCTGCCTTTCCACTGGCTGCCCAGCCCCACTCAAGCCCGAGCTGACTGGGGACGCTGGGGAGCTCACCAGCATGTGAGCTGGGGGGCACTTTCCACGTGCAGGCAGGGCAGAGAGTGGAGGCCGGAGGTACTTCCATTGGTCTGTGATGAGGCTTTTGGAAATAGAGTCTCTCTTTTCACATTGCAAAGATAATCCCTATGTACTATGAGAATCAGAACATACAGGTAGTAAAACTAGTCAAACCACCCCTATGTGTTTGTCAGGTACTGCGGGGACAGTTCTCCTCTTCCCTTCCCTCTTCCTTCCCTTCGTCCTCCTTCTCCCCCTCGTCCTCCCCCTCCTCACGTGGGCACGTGCGCGTGCACACACACACACACGCGCGACCGTTCCATGTCAGTTAGCACAGATCCATTCTGTCGTTTTTCCCCTCCACGTGGTTTTTCACTGGATGCACATCCAACAGTCTCACTCCACTCATCCCTCGTGACCGTTACCAGCAACATTTGGTTAGCGTCTGTGTACCTATCTCTTGGCATTTTTACAGGATTGTTTCCAGGTTACCTCACTGGAAGCGTTCGCTGCTGTGCCCAAAGGTAGCCATGTTTTTAAGGCTTTTGATACCTCTTGTCCAGGTTCCTTCCAAGGAGGCTCTTCCAGAACACAGTCGTGGCAGCGATGTTCGAGAGCCTCAGATCCCATGAGGCACCCTTCTCTTTCACTTTCACCAGCCTGAGAGGTGAAAAGTGACGTTTCAGTTGTTGAAGCCTCCCTCTCCTGGCCGAGGGCGTTAGCGTCTCCCTCACCGTCCGTGCTCGGTCCTTCTGCTAGTGTTTACCGAGTACCTACTGCGTGCCCGAGCCGTCGGTGGCACTGAGCACGCTCCATCACACGGTCTGTTTGTGCTCGCAGCTCCGCTGTGTGTGTTTTGCTCACTAGACCTAGAGGATGATAGACAGGGAGAGCTGTGAGGGATCTCAGAGATTGTCCAGTACCCTCACTTTTCGGGGAAGAACCCAAGGCCAGGGAGCGTGGGGACTTGCCCTTGGCCACACAGGGCTGTGCACTCCTGGTGGAATTGTAACTTGGGGTCCCAGTCCTTCTGCCTGTCTTGGTTTTTCCTCCAGCGCAGGGTCACTGGTTGGTGGAGTTCACCTCCCGACTCAGTGCTGCCATCCAGGGTCACCCTGCCGGGCACACAGTAGGTGCTTAGAAAACTATTTACCGCATGAATGTTTGTGCACGAGAGAGCACGGAGTGCGCTCTGTCACGGTGTGCTCAACATCCCAGGAGGAAAGTCAGACTTCCATAAAGAAATGCCCCCCTTTTTGTTTCTTGAATGGAAAAGGAAAATGAGAGGGCTGTTGGAATTGGTGGAGACGGAGAGACAGGGCTGCCTGGGGCTTGGGACAGGTTTGCGGTCGGAGCTGTCAGGTCACTGGAATTTCCCTCAGGTTCTCTCCTTCCACCAGAGATGGACTGATCGAAGCGGGGCAGGGGGCGGTAATGCAGACAGGAGAAGAGCTTTGCTTCCTTCGTGTGCCCTGTGTGAATCTGGACTGACTCTCCAGTGATTCCAGGGGACTGTCTCAAGTCACCTCTCTTACCTCCGTGCGGTTCATACCCAACCCCCTTGCCAACCCCTTGCCTAATCATGGGTCACATGTCTCCCTCAGGTAAAACACTCAGGCCGCCAGGCACTCTGGTCACCACAGCGACCAGGCTGGGGGGCTAGTGCCTGCCCCTGGCTAGATATGCCTCAGGCATTACGCCAGCCACGCTGGCCTTCTTTAACCAGCTGTGAGGCCTTGGGCAAGCCCCTCCCCCTCTCTGAACCTCAGTTTCCTCCTCTGTAGAATAGACATCATGAGAATCCCAGGCATTCTGTGTGCTGTGAAGAGAACACCCGGGTTTAAGTGACTCTTGGCTCCTCTAGGCCCTACTTTTCCAAAAGAAGTCACACATTCCAAAGCCCCTTATTCTCAATAAACCTTTTCTTCTGCCCAAGAACAGCCTACTTAAAAAAAAAAGAACACCCTGCTTTCATTCCAAGCTCCGTTCCTTCCGAAGAAGGCCTTTTCTCTCTGGTCATGCCTTAACCTAGGCCACTGGTGTCTGCAAGTGGGGAATGCATGTCTTGACAGTAGTTCCCTAATAGGGGTTGTGTTGTCACGTCCACGGTCAGTGGACATGTTTGTGGAATTGGAAGCATCACGCTTTATCTCTGCCATCACTCCCTCTTGGGAAGAATAGGGAACATGTCTGAATAGCACACTTTGTCACAAAGAGCCCTCTTTCAGCCAGATTTCCCCAGAGAGATTGTTCCGGGGAAACAAAGGACTGACTGACCCTAGTGGTTAATTTGCTGAGGGGTGTTCTTGGGTAATCCAGCATTGTTCTCTCAGCACATTGTTATTGACAGGTATGTGCAATAGGAAAGATAATGGTAAATATATAAAGGACTGTGGTGTGCGGGACTTATTCTAGGCACTTAACACAGCACCGGGGAGACTGGACATGTTCACATTACAGGTGAAGTCTGTAGTCAGGCACCAGCGTTTCTGAAAATGGGGATTTCTCAGTGGGCTGAGGTGGTCAGGGAGGGCTTCTCTGAGGAGGTAAAGATCTCAAATTCTCATCACACCAGTTGGGGTTCAAAGGAGTTACTTTCCTTGCCTGGCACAGTTTCTCTCTCTCTGTCACACACACACACACACACACACACACACAGTTGGTCTTACTGAATTGAAAAGACACAAGAGTTTGATCTGGAAGATGAGTAAGATGGAGGTTTATTGGATGAGAAAATATATTTTCATAGGATGGTCCTGGGGTGAGAATTGTCAATGTGAGAAAACAGCTTCAGATGTACAGGATTTAACGGTTTGCAAAGCACTCCTCACGTCAATGAAGTCTTATTTCCTCACAGCCCCATGAGGTCAGCACCCAGGGAAAGTGAGTCTCAGAGGCTCCGTGACTTGGCCACAGAGGTAAGTAGGTGGTAAAACCCAGACTCTAGCATTTACTGCTGCAAGTTCACAGCGCTTTCCAAGATGAAAACATGCTTTCCTCTCTCCACGGAACAGGGGAATGAAACATATGTTGAGAAGCGGCCTAAAACGATGCGGGCCGGAGGAAGTACGTGAGAGTTGTAAGCTGCCGCCCTGGCCCGGCCTCGTGAACCTCCCAGGCCATCCCACATGCCCTGATGGTCCTGCATCTGGACAGCATCGGTAAATGTAAGGACACCAGGGAGCAAGTTTGCTGGCAGCAAGGTTATTGCTAGGATGTGTCCTCTGTCTTCATGTCTGAGTGTGTCTCTGATGCTGTCCTGTGCTAGAAGCCCCAGTGGAGACAGAGATCATTGGGGCGGGGAGGGGGGGCGGTAAGGGGTGGACTAAATGCGTTTATGGCTCATTTCTACCCGGACTAAAGAGCAGGGCCACCTGGGCTTGGTTGGACCCATCTCTAAATAAATGTACCAGAGCTGGAAAATTCCAAAGATGCTAGAACTCAACATCCAGTTCCTGGAGGTAGGTGTGGGTATTGGACAGGTCATCCGCTGGGTGGGAAGATTCCTTAGGTGGCCTGGTCCACTCAAGAGTGACACTGCCCATGGGGATTTTTATTTCTTCTCTCCTTCCCTCTGTCTCTCCTTCCCTCTGTCCTTTCCTCCTGCCTTCCCTCCCCTCCATCCTTCTAGAGTTCAGTGGTCCAGGAAATCTGATCCCTGAAGGCAGCTCTCTTCCAGGAGAAAGAGGGGCAGGCTGGCCTCTGGATGCCATGTTTTCTACCCTGAATTTACCCGTCAGGAGTGCTTAGGAAAAACCCCTCCTCATCCCACATGGAGCAGGGCAGATGTGTTTTACTCGGTAGAATTAAACTGTTAGATGGCACAGATCATCAAATTCCAGAAAACCAGAGGGATGAGATCTCAGAGATAAGCTATTTTGACCAGCCCCCTCATTTTACAGTTGGGGAAACTGAGGCAGAGTGAGATGGTCAGGATCACTTAATCCTCACCTGAGTGGTCTGTAACTTTAACCTGTAATTTACGTGACACTACTATTATTAATACTATTAATTATTATTAATAGTATTAATATATTAATATTAATTATACTATATTATATATTAATATTATATATTAATATATAATATATAATATATATAATATATATTATATATATAATATATAATATATAATATATATAATATATATTATATATATAATATATATTATATATTAATATATTAATATTAATTATACTATTATTAATACTATTAAAGCAAGACATCCGGACCAAAATGGAGTCACTTATGCTAAGCCTCAGGTCACCAAACTGGGATTTAACTTAAATATAGTTTTGGCTGTCCCAGAGATGGAATTTTAAACCAGTCAAGCAGGAATCACCTGATCAGCTCGAGTTAGGTAATCCGCTTGCTTGACCCCTGCCATCCTCTGTAGGCAAAGTAACCTTGCAATAACCAGTCTGCTCTTGGCCTAGCATAACTTCCTTGTTTCCACTCCCTTCTGCCTATAAAAGTCTGTCATTTTGTACAGCTCCTCAGAGCTCCTTTATATGCGCTAGATTGGATGCTGCCTAACTCACGAATCATTGAATAAAGCCAGTAAAATCTTTAACATTTATTCAGTTGAGTTTTGTTTTTAAACAATATTATGACACAACTCTCTAGGGCAAGAAAAAGACAACTTCTGTCTCTCACCGCTTCACGATGGTGCTGAAATTCCCAGGCCTATCCTGGAATGCTCTCTCACCTAGAACCCTGGGCCCAGGATGGCAGCAGTGGTCTCTTCCCAGGATGTCTTGACAGAGAGCTGTAATTGTGGAAACCCTGTCCTTGGCTAACTCTATTCTAGCCACAAGATTAAAAGAGGGGTAAGAGGAATGTCAGGAGGAGATGTGCATTTAATAATTTTTAAAGAGCCTTGTCCACTTCTGAATCCTCACTTTGTTTTCCTGCCTTAATTCTTGGTCACTGTAAATTACTTCAAAAAATGATTTTAGAATAGAAAAAGAGCTAGGAGTCAGAGAAGACGTCTTTAACGTTTCATATTCCTTTGACACTTTTTAGGATTTTAATTTTGAAGCATAGCAAAGAGGCAGAAATGGCTTTGGGCCATAGACGAGCAGAATCACTTTAAAATGAAGATAGTTTTTTTTTAGCTTGAGATCTTCCCCTAAAACTACCTGAAGAGTGAACACCTCTCCCAGTGCTGATTGGAACAGAAAGTATTTCTAATTCCCTATGAATGAAAATAGGAACAAAAGTATTCCAAAGCAAGGACATAACTTGAATTCAGAGCTGAATCTATTACATCAAGCTCCGGGGAAGGGGTCGGTGGGGAGGCCCTGAAGTTGACCTGATGATTGGGAAATACCAGTTGAATGCTTTTGTAACTTCATCACTGTCAACAGGAAGACACTGCTATCCAAGCCTCCCATTTGCCTGAGAGTCAGGAGCTTCTAAACCAAGAAAGGAAGAAACCAAGCGGATTATTTACGAGCTCCTTCCCTCTTGCTGCTTGAAGCCGCTGTGCTATTGCGCCGGGGCAAGGCTGGGCGAGTTTACACCGCTCGGCGGGGGTCGGCAAGGCCGGCCTCCCGCGCCTCCTAGCGGACCTGTGGGGTGGTGCAGCCCGTGCCACCCGCTGCAGGAAAGCGGGCCACCGGCCGGCAGCGCCGCACCCTGACGCCGTCTGCGCGCACAGCCTCGGCAGCGCTCTTTGCTCGCCGCCAGTCCCTATCCAGCGACCAGTCAGGCTGCGGGCGAGGGGATTCCAGCCCAGGCTCCAGAGTCCGAGCCCTCAGCATCCTATCAGACTGGGTACCGGCAGCAGCCACCTCAACCTGGGCCGGGAGCGCAAGCGGCTTTGGAGCTGTCAGCGGCGGTGCAGCTTCCCCAGGGAGCCAACTTTAGGTTCGCCTAACGACTCGGTGCAGGTAGCTGGGTCCTGCGCACGGGTGGACGGGATTGCTGGGGCTGGTGGGGCCCCTGGGACGCGGGTGGAGGTGGTGGGGTGCTTTGCGATTCTGGTTCCTGGAGGCGCCGCCTCCCTCGGCTGTCGGGGGCCAAGACACGTGTCGAGTTCCCGAACTTTCCAGGATGCTGGGCTGGGGAGGAAACCCGCGAGAGGTGTCTAGCCAGAGCGGTACTGGGAACAGCGTTTGGGCGTCCTGGGTAGTATTGAGCCAGGAGTGCCTCCAGGATGGACCACTGGACTGGGTTCCAAAGAAGCAGCTGTTGTGGAAGTTCAGGGGTGGATGGCTAGGCATTTTAGAAACGGGGGGTTGGAGGGGGCTGGTCCTGAGCTGGGTTTCCCAGGCAGGTGGCTATTTGGGGGGTCTCCGGCGGGAGCAACTGGAGTAGGGTTTACTAGGAGAGGTGGCTGTGCTGTGGGTTCTGGGGTGTGGGTAGCTAGTTGGGGGGATCGCTAGGGGAGGTGGCTGGCTTATAAGTCCCAGTCCCGGAGGAAACTGATTTTAACCCTCCGTCTCCGTCTCCTTCATTGGAAGCGACTTTCTCAAGGAACTGCGGGTCCGGCATTCCCGCTCATTTCGTGTCTCAGAGGGAGGTACCTGAAACGGGGATTTCTGGGGCGGCGGCTGAGCAACCCCAGGGCCGGCGGTTGTGACCCTAGTCCTAGATGATTTGGGGTTCCTGGGAAGGGGACAGCTGAGCCGCACAGGCGTCGGCAGAGAAGCGTGCGTTTTCTCACGGCCCTCGGGGTTTGTTTCAGGGGCCGATCCGTCAGATCGCTCCGCGGAGTCTCAGGGAGTGGAACCCAGGAGCCCCCAGGCACGCCCGGGCTGCGCGTCGGGCCCCGCCCCGCGCGCCACGCCTTAAAGGGCTCGAAGGCCTGGGGCGCACGGCGGCGGCCACCGTCATGGAGGGTGCGCTTGCCGCCAACTGGAGCGCCGAGGCGGTCAACGGGAGCGCGGCGCCCCCGGGGGCCGAGGGCAACCTCACCGCTGGGCCGCCACAGCGCAACGAGGCCCTGGCGCGGGTGGAGGTAGCCGTGCTGTGCCTCATCCTCTTCCTGGCGCTGAGCGGCAACGCGTGCGTGCTGCTGGCGCTGCGCACCACGCGCCGCAAGCACTCGCGCCTCTTCTTCTTCATGAAGCACCTGAGTATAGCCGACCTGGTGGTGGCGGTGTTCCAGGTGCTGCCGCAGCTGCTGTGGGACATCACCTTCCGCTTCTACGGACCCGACCTGTTATGCCGCCTCGTCAAGTACCTGCAGGTGGTGGGCATGTTCGCCTCCACCTACCTCCTGCTGCTCATGTCGCTCGACCGCTGCCTGGCCATCTGCCAGCCGCTGCGCGTGCTGCGCCGCCGCACCGACCGTCTGGCCGTGCTCGCCACATGGCTGGGCTGCCTGGTGGCCAGCGCGCCGCAGGTGCACATCTTCTCGCTGCGCGAGGTTGCCGATGGCGTCTTCGACTGCTGGGCCGTCTTCATCCAGCCCTGGGGGCCGAAGGCCTACATCACGTGGATCACGCTCGCCGTCTACATCGTGCCCGTCCTCGTGCTTGCCGCCTGCTACGGCCTCATCACCTTCAAGATCTGGCAGAACTTGCGGCTCAAGACGGCGGCGGCGGCGGCCGAGGCGGCCGCGGGACCCGAGGGCGCGGCGGCGGACTGCGCGGGGCGCGGGGCTTTGGCCCGCGTCAGCAGCGTCAAGCTCATCTCCAAGGCCAAGATCCGCACGGTCAAAATGACCTTCATCATCGTGCTGGCCTTCATCGTGTGCTGGACGCCATTCTTTTTCGTGCAGATGTGGAGCGTCTGGGACGCCGAGGCGCCCAAGGAAGGTAGCGCTGGCGGGAAAGCGGGAGGAGGGCGCGCGGCGGGGCGGGGCCGTGGTCCTGCTGCATCTGAACGTCCAGGGGCCGTTCTGTTCTGGGGGCCTCATGGGGGGATTTGAGTCATGGCCCCGTCATCCGCTGGCCTAGTGATTTGGGGCGTAACTTCCCTGAGCCTTGACTTCCCTTTCTGTAAAATAGCAAAAATGAAAAAAGTACTAGCTCTCCCCAGCAGCAGGGGAATGAAATGAGGAAATGCACGGAAAATCCCTAGCACAGTCTTTGGG
Source organism: Orcinus orca (assembly GCF_937001465.1). Classification (NCBI taxonomy): domain Eukaryota; kingdom Metazoa; phylum Chordata; class Mammalia; order Artiodactyla; family Delphinidae; genus Orcinus; species Orcinus orca. The sequence goes on from NC_064568.1 coordinate 8,091,663, forward strand.
CTACATATTTGGTTCACTATTATGGACCAGGAAACGGAGGTTCCAGTGACTGGCCTTTTCCACCTGCTTAGCGAAGCGGGGGAGCCGAGTTTCCAGCCCAGGCCCAAGCTCAAGCTCCTGCCACGTAAAGTTCACTTTACGTTGAGCTTCCACTTTAAGTTCAAGTCAACCTGAGCCCGAGGTCTGGTTTGGATCAGAGCAGCGGGAGGTGGGCGATTGGATTCCTCCCCAGCAAGTGCTGAGAAGCTGCGGGGCAGGGCTCCGTCAGGGTGCGGAGACTAGTCCTGAGCCCGTCGCCCAGTGGAGACGGCGAGCTGTGCCGCGCGGAGGTGAGTACCGCGGGGACGGCGGGCAGTGCGGGGCTGGCGGTGCTCAGGAGCAGAGATGGCGCTTCTCCTGGGTGGGGGGCGGGGACGGGCAGGGAAGGGAAAGGGGACGCAGACTTTCCCATTTGACTGGGGAGGCTGGGGGATTTCGGGAGGCGGTGAACGCCCTCTCCAGATTGAAGGACTGGGAGGTCAGGGCTGAGGGTGGCCGGGAGACCGGGAGGAGAGGGTAGGACGGAAGGCTCTGTGGGGAGGGATCCTGGGGGAGCAGAGCGCCTCGGGTCCGACTTGTAGCCGTCGCTTTGCGGCTGGGACCCCCAGGCAGCTCCCGCCTTCAGCCTTCACCACGGACAATTCAGGTAGCTCATTAGCAAAGAATAGGAGGGATCAGTGGTGGTGAATGACTTACACCTTTTGGTTTGAGGGTAAGCACGTAACACTGCGCTGGGATGCCCAAGGCTCAAATGCTTGTAAGGAAAGACCCGAGGGGTTTGCTTTCACCTCTTCTGTCCTTGAGATAGCGCAAATGTCCCATTTCTGGATAGAATCACTACTGCTAACAGTAGTCTCCAACACAGCCACTCCGTGGAAGCTGAAATCTTCCTTCATGCAGTTGGATAACTTTGCTTTGCTCTCTTCCCCAGACCTCAGACTCCTTGCTTGCCCCAGCCATCCCAATTAGCCCAGTGTTTGCCTTAGTGGCCAGAGCAGTTATCATTCAGCATTTATTGAGGACCTGGGGTATGCCCGGCTGGGTGGTTTGCAGGTGAGGATTGCTGTGAAGACTCAGCAAAGCCAGCCTGGCTTCATGGTGCAGCCCCTGGGAACACCTTGCAGAAGGGGTTCGGCGGTCCAAAGAGGGGAAGGCACTGGCTGCAGATCACACAGCAGATGGGAGGCAGACTAGAACTGGGGTTTCCTGCCCTCACCTCATCCCCCCAGCACCAGGCTTCTTTTGAAGAGCACGTGACTAGGGAGTTGGGTTGGGCAAAAGCCAGGAGTGGGTGTTTCTAGACAAGGCATCAGGCCACACCTGTTTCCTGCGTGGGATCTGAAGAGCTACTTGACCCAGGTCTTGAGGAGCTCAGACACCAGCCCTTAAGGAAATGAGACCCTTAGAGCAGCTATTGGGGAGACTTGGCATCTAGGCCTCCCTGCAGCCTTTACTCACTGAAGGGTCTTCTCTCTCCTCGAGTTCGTCCCATTCTGCAGATAGTCTGCTCCTCTCTTTGCCGTCCCCTCGCCTCTCCTGTTCATTTTCTCCTTGGTAACTTTTCTCCTCCCTCCCCTCTCCCTTCCCCCATGACTTCCATGACTGCACCTGTGCTCCTCACTTTCCTCCCTAGAGAATGAGTATGTGGTCAACGCAGATCATGGTTATTCAGTAAAGTTTAGATCTTTTCTACACTTGAAAAGCTTATCGAACAATTCATTTTCCTGTCTTAAAAACAAGATACAGGAACAGAGAGAGAGAGGGAGTTCCCAGCTAAAGTGGGGCCAGAGGCATTTTGGGTACATGTGGCCACCTGAGGATTTCTGGGGGGGTGGTTGGGGGGTGGGAGGGGAGACGTGCAGCGGAGACGGGCTTCTACTTGGGCTCCAGGAGCCTCAGGTCCTGTCTCTCTTTGCTCCTTTCCTGGTTCAGGGGAAAGGGTGGTGGCACGTGAAGCACCCAGGTCTTCCGGGTCCCCCTTGGCATTCTGCCTTGGCTGCTCTGAGAAGAGCACAAACGCAGACGGCAGGAGAGTCCTGATGCCGCTGCTGCCAGCACTCCCTCCCCGAGTGCTGTCACGCCTCGGCCTCAGGGCTGCAGGGTCCGGGGATGTGGGCTGAGCCAGAAGCCCGCCTTGTGCCCACTTGGCCTTAACCTGGATAATTACGAGTAGCAGGCTGGGATCAGAACAATTGCGTTTACAGTCACTTCGGAGACGTGACTCAGTCTCGAGGCTCTGGGCAAGTAGTAAGGAAGGAACAAGACAGGGACATTCGAGCTACCTGAGCTTTTGATCAGCAAAGTGGAATTGATGCACAGCCCTCACTTTCCTGTCCAGGAGGAATGGAATTTACCAGAACACAAACTCTCTAGATCAGGGCCCCTGGCTCTGCTCATCTCCTGGCGAGTGGAAATCCAGGGAGCCCTTGTGAACAGCGAGACATTCTTCCCAGCAGCCCGGGGGCAGGCAGCCTTAGGGACGCAGGAGTGGGGCCTCGTTCCTGCTGTCAGCTTCATCACAAAAGCCTCTGGGCCAGCGAGCAGCGCCTTAACCCCTGACCATGGGTCGGGGCCAACAGGGCGGCTGGAGAAGTCACACGTGTCTTGGCAGCTGGCCTCGTGGCCTCCACAGGACTCCAGGTCCCTCCTTCCTTAGGGTTCCCTCCCCCGCAATTCCCTCGAAATGCAGCGCGCTTCTCCCATCTCTCCCCTTGTACACCTTCAGTCACACCAAGTGCTGCCTTTGTGGGTTTAGAGCTCACCTTGTTCCAAAAATAATTTGAGGGGGGGCCCAAAGATTCGGGTGCCGCAGCAAGATAAAATGGACGTGAGGAAGCTGGGAAGAACGGGGGAAAAGGTTAGAGGAATGGTAATACAGTAATAGCAATTATGAAGTCTCCGTGCGGGGCAGGGGGTGAGCTGCACGTGGGGCTTCCTTTCGTAAGAGCCAAAGCAAAGAGGGGAACTCTCAATTTCAGTATTTGCATTGTTCAGAGAGAAAAGCAGGGAGGGGAGAAAAAGGCAAGGGGAGGGTTGTGGTTATGTAATGAGCCCCCCTCCCCACACCCCGTTTCAGAGCAGCCACATGCTGGTAGGGCCCTGCTTTGGTGACGCTGCAGAAGGAGGGCTGGGACCAGACACCCCTGGCAGGTTTGGAGAAGCCCCGGATGGAACTTTCAGGATCGAATTGCGCAGCCAAAGACCTGGCACCGGCCTTTTCCCTTGAACTCCGTGGAACTTGCTTTGCTGTTGGTCCCAAGGAGTGGTTCTCAGGGAGGAGATGAAGATGGATGATGGATCCACTTGGAGACCGTGGGCGGGCGCTGTAGGTTCCCAGGTCCCCGTGCAGGGAAAGAGCAGGTGTTGGAGCCACGTGACTGGCCTGTGTTTGGAGCCCACCCTCCCACTTTCTCCTGTGTGTCCTCGAGCAGGTGGTCTCCCTTCTCTGAGCTTCAGCTTCTTCCTCCTCTCTTACAAGGAGGATAGCAAGTCTATTCGTGGGGCTGATACGAGGATGACATGGTGTGGCCCGTGGCACCTGGGGGAGCCACGTGGTCAATGTCACTCTTCTCTCCTCCCCCCATTCTAGTTGTTAAATGTTTTGTTTGCCTTCGTGGGATTGACTTTGAGAATCTCGGCAGGGATTTGAGCTGGAGGAGCTAGACGTTTTTCTCTTGAGAGCCTGGGTGGAGGGGCCTGGGGTGGCAGCAGAGTCTGCTGGACGGTAGGCGGTGTGTCCGGGGAGGTTTGGTATATGGAGAAGCTCGTGAAAGCCAGAGAGCTGGACTGTGAGCCTTGTCACAGCGGGGGCACCACCTGTCCTGTTCACTGGTGTGTGCCCAGTGCCCAGCACAAGGTGGGCCACCTGTCCGAGCTCAAGCGGTGCTTGTTGAACAAATGTGTAGGGTATGGGAAGAGGAAGGTGCCCGTTACGGGGCTGGGCTGGGTGTACAGAGCTGGACTCAAGAGAAATGAAAGCTCTCTAGGCAGCGCTCTGGCCGTAGGGTTGGCTACTTGGTGAAGAAGTGAGCGCCCCAGCACTGGGAGCAATCAAGCTTCTGCCCGGGAGGGTACCAGGAGGAAGGTTGAAATGCACAGGTGGCCTAGTTTTAAGTGTTTCCCCCGTCTGTGAAACGAGCTTGCCAGCACCTCCCGGTTTTTGTGGAACTGTGGCCCCTCCAGTGTGGCTGCCCGCCCAGCCTGCCTTTCCAAGGACACTGTGCCCGAGGTGTGGGTGGACCACATACCTTGGAGGGGCCTGCTGGTCAGGCAACCCGATGATAGGGCGGAGAGCAGAGCCCAAGTCCACTGTGTGGGCTGCTTTGTGCATAACTCCAGGGGGTTCCATTTAAGGAACCTGAGAATGAGAATGGTCTGTGAGAATGGTATTCCTAGGAGCTGTGCAGTGCACAACCTGAACAATTGGACAAGGCAGCTTCATCCAGTTCTGACTCTCGTGAAGCTTTCCCTGTTGCCCCCACCTGAGGGTCTCCTTCCTTCTCCAGTGCGTTCATTCTATAAGCAGTGATTCAGCGCCTCCCAAGGGTCCTGTCCACACAACCTCTGCCTCAATTTGTCCTCCTATGAGGAGAGTTGGCAAGGACCCCTCCCCAGTCCCTCCCCTGCCCTCGTGTGGCCAGCAGCTGGCACATGCATAGACGTGGGACAGTGAGGCCAAGGTTGGTCTCTGGGAGGGACACCCCCAGCTTCTGCCGGGATGGTTCTGTCCCCGGGTGTGGCCAGATGGAGCAGCAGCCGTCCCCCTGGGTGGCTGACTGGAACTGTCTGGGGCTGTTTGCTGGGGTTAAGAATAGGGTTTAGGTTGTGGGCCGGGTGGAGGGTGCTGGTGGCACAGGGCCTGGCATGTAGTAAGTGCTCAATCAATGCTTTAAAAATAGAGAAATTTCAAGATGTTTCAGCGTCCTGGGGTCAGTGCGTGCAGCTGAGGGAATGCAGGTTGTCGTGAGCTCAGGAGCACATTTTCACCGAGGGGCTGCAGTCTTTGTTGAGTGATGGCAAGCCCGGGGATGCTGGGAACAACGGCATTGTTAAGAGGTCAAGAGAAGTTAAGGCCTTGCCTGGAGGAGACAGTAGGAGGCAAGGTGGGGAGGGTCTAGCTCTGGGTTTGGAAACGCAAGGGGACCCTTGCATGAGGGACGGGCGGGAAGGAGGTGTGACCAGGCGGTGTTTCGTGTCCCAGCCCCTGATTCCTGGTTCCGGTGATCCTGATTCCTGGCCACTGAGGGGCACCCTCTGCCAGCACCTTCCTCCTTACTCTACTGGGAGCTGGCGCCTCCCACCCTTTGCCAGATGCTGCAGTACCACGGGGCTCTGCCCTCCACGGCCCATGCCTCACACTCTAATGGTCACTTCTACTCATTTCTCTTTCTTTCTCTTTCTGCCTGACCTTGATATCTGACTGTGAACTTAATTTCCCAGAGGGAATTGCATTTGAGTCCAGTCATCTTGTTAGGGGCCCATCTCCCATTGTCAGGCAGGGAAATTGTCTTTTTGCTTTTCCAACATGCTAGTGTCGGTGGCTGATTTATCAGGACTTCCTGTCTGCTGATTTCATGCCCACTTCAACTTAGTCCCTTATTGAGCATTTCCCATTTTCCAGTTTCTGCTAGCAGCCAAGGACAGAGCCACAAATGAGACACAGTCCCCAACCACAGATTATTAACATGAATAATGACAGTATGAAGGGATGATGCTGTGAGAGAGGTATTCGTTTATCAAGTACTGTGAGTGCCCCCAGGAGGTATTTATTGATTCAGTCTCCCTGGGAAAAAATCAGGAGGATTTCAGAGAGGAAGCAACATTTGCAAAGGTTTTGAAGGGTGAGTAGGAGCTGGCTGTGCAGAGAAGCAGATGCACGTTCCCTGAGGAGATCATTGAACAGTTACTTTATTTTCTTTCCCTGTATTGAAGGAATACTTGTCATGCTTCAGTGTGCACACAGATCACGTGGGGGAACTTGTTAAAGCGCAGATTCTGATTCATTAGGTCTGGGTGAGGCCCATGAGTCTGTATTTTTTAACAATTTCCCAGGTGATGCCTGTGCAGGGCCCCTGCAGCTGGCCTGTTGACTGCACATTGAGTAATGAGGCTTTAATGTATCATCTCTGTGACCAAAACATGTGGCTTGCCTTTACACGTGTGGCCCAAGTTGGCGGCAGGGCCCTGTCATTCTCTGAAGGGTAGAGAAGGGCTGGTTGTTCACAGGAAGCCCCAGCTCTTCTGCTTCTAGGATGTGGTTATTCCTCAGGTCTTGCCCGGTGGGCCCCACATATCCCCAGATTTGAGCAGTGACATCACAGACCATTTAAAGCTCTGTAGCCCACAAATTTAGCTCTTCTTCCTGACCTTACACATGGTGAGACCACACATCTGTGACTTCTACAATTCCAGTGTGGTAAAATGGTGGTCTTTTCAAAGAAGGTGCCCTGGAGTACATGTTAGTATTCAATCCTTATGTAAGTGCACATTCAAAAAACATTTGTAAAACAGCCTTCTGTACACCACATCTCCCAAATTCTCATGTAGCTCCTAAAGGAATAGGGATTTAGATTCCTTGTGAGGGAGACCTGATTCAGGATCTGGGCGGCGGGGCGGAGACCTTGAACCAAGTGACTGGTTTCTGGAGTGAGAGCCTCTTAGGAGAGTGGATGAGCTTGATTCAGATGAGAGGTGTCAGCTGAGCCACCGGTCTTTGAATTGTATGTGACACGTGTTCGTTGCCTCAGGAACGGCGCAGCCGGAGAGGCCATGGCCAGGTGCCCCGTCAGCTGTTCTGGGCTAATTTGAGCCCAGGGTGACGCGATGGTGATGGGCGGGGGCAGTGCCGGGAAATCCGAACAGGGGACTTCTTGGGGCTTGAGTAAAGCCGGACTGGTGGGTGGGTGACTGCTGGGGGCACCCTGTCCTCGCATGGCCCTCGGCTGTCCACCTCCTCCGTGAGTGAGGGCGCCAGGAGGAAGTTCAGCGTGGTGTCTGTGTCCCGGGGGTACAGTGCCCAGCAGGGGACGTTTGCCATTGGCGCGTGGCCATTCCCGCTCAGGCCTCTGCTTGGCACGTAGGAGCCCCCGCTTGAAGATCACCCCTAGTCCCCAGCCCTGGGCCCCCCCCTCCCCGAGTGCTGCAGCTCCCTGTTGACTGGAGGGCCTGTCTGTGCTTCTCTCTTTCCCACCTGAGTTTGTAAATCCCCTGAGGGCATGTCCCCAGGGCCAACTTGGTGGCTGGCACTGAGTGGAACATCGATCTCCTCATTTCCATCCCCCACCCCCTGCCTCATGCCCTAAGCCCTGGCCAGGCAGGTGTGAGGGCTGATCCCTGGCCCGGCGCCTCCCACTCGACCTTCCTTCTCTGCCAGGACCAGAGAGAGCTTTTTGCAGGCCCTCAGGGCTCAGTCCTGGGCGACAAGTGTTCCTTTTACCGAGTGGAGTGGAAGAGACGGATGAGAACCAGCTCTCCCGGTGGAGACCCTGAAATCCCGCTCTTGCACATGGTTGCAGCCCCCGTCCCTTTTGGGTTTTTCCAAAACGGACTATCTAGAGTTCCTTTGGGGTCATGTAATCCAGTCCCAGGGCTCCAGGTTTTCATTTTGTTTTGTTTCGTTCTTTTTAATTTTGAAGTCGGGGAGAAGAGGGTAAAGGACAGTTTCTTGAATCAACGTTAGATTAGGAGTCCCCAACCTTGAGCGATAAAAAGTTATACACAGTTGATCGTATTTCGTATCTGTAAGTAATAATACGATAACCTGAACAAACACTTTGCCGTTTACAAAGCCGTTTCACACTTTTTTTTTTTCAATTTTCTCCAAGTCCTTGAGGGAGTCACCTCCATTTCACAGATGAGGATATTAAAGCTCAGACAGTAGATGTGGCTCAGAGAAATGAGTGGGTGGGAGGGGGGTTCACACCCCACGGGTTTGCGTCCGGATCCTCTGTGAGGGGCTCCCCGATGGCCAGACACCCCCAGGAGGTGCTGACTGCTGACCACACCTCTCTTGGATGAGTCTTGTCGATTCTGGTTTCCAGGGCCTTCTTTTATCCACACTGACGTCACCGTCGCTCTGCTTTATGGAAAATGTGGCTGGGGCCATTGTCGCCAGGAGCTCGGTAGCTCTTCAGAGCAGCTGGCACGCAGGCACGGGGCGGACCTTGGTGCCCTGGTGTGCAGCAGGCACTGGACGTGGGCTGCCCAGGACAGGGTGTTACCCTCTGGCCCCAGGTGCAAGGTGGCCGAGCCAGGGTTTGTGGGAGGTCTGGGTACTTAAAAGTAAAGGCATCACCCACTTCTGCTTCTGGTGGTGTGGGGAGAAGTGAGCTCAGCTTACCCTGTGGGTCTGCCCCTCCCCTTTTTGAGCCCTTTTCTTCTGCTTTTTAACATCTTCTCCTACAGGCATTTAGATCAAGGATTGGCTCACTTTTTCTGTAAAAGGCCAAACAGTAAATATTTGAGGCTCGCAGGATGTAAGGTCTCTGTAACAGCTACTCAGCTTTGCCCTTGTAGTGCGAAAGCTGGCATTGACAATATATGAATGAATAGATGTGGCTGTGTTTCAGTAAAGCTTCATTTACAAAAACAAGCAGCAGGTGGGGTTTGGCCCATGGGCTGTTTGCTGGCCCCTCGTCCAGACCAGGAGACATTTCTGCCAGGAAGGATGGTGATCTGATAGGAGGCAATGGGTTTCCCCTCCCGGATTTTAAAAGACCATTACGGGACTTCCCTGGTGGCACGGCGGTTAAGAATCCACCTGCCAGTGCAGGGGACACAGGCTCGATCCCTGGTCTGGGAAGATCCCACATGCCACGAAACAACTAAGCCCGTGCGCCACAAGTACTGAGCCTGCGCTCTAGAGCCCGCAACCCACAACTACTGAAGCCCGCGCGCCTAGAGCCCGTACTCCGCAACGAGAAGCCACCGCAGTGAGAAGCCCCACGCACTGCAACGAAGAGTAGCCCCCGCTCGCCATGACTAGAGAAAGCCCGCGCGCAGCAACAAAGACCCAACGCAGCCCAAAATAAATGAATAAAATAAATTTATTTAAAAAAATAATATAAAAGACCATTACTGGGGAGTGGGCAGTGCTTAGCCTCCGAGGGGGCCTACATCTGTTTTAGGAAAAGAAAGTTGCTCTCTGACTCCGTCCTTCAAATCATATGAGGGCAATTGCCCAGTCAGCCCATGTCTCTGCTTTGGGAGTGAGGGGATTTGCTCACTGGAGCCAAGCTGACTAGTATGAATGCTGACCTAGCTTTAAAAGGCATCCAGCTTCATTACTTTCAGGTGGGAACACAGGGGGACTTGTGTGTCCCTGGGGAAGGCACTTTCCTTCTCCGAGCTTCACTTTCCTCATGTACAAAATGGAGATGAGACCGCTTTGAAAACTCTTCTGTGCAAGCTTGAGCCGTGATTCCCATGGTTGACATTGCTGCATTGTCGTATGCCCCCTTGGAAGCTGCATCATGAAATGCCAAGGACGACGCTTTCCATGCTTTGTTCTGTTCCTCTCCTTCTTCAATTCCAGGAAGCCTTTCTAGCCACTGCAAAGGGCGATGTTACAGCCTAAAGAAGATGAAGTAAGTGCAGGAAGTAGATGAGGTGCAGTTAGTCCTTGTGCTCAGAAACCGTCAATGGCTCCCCAGTGCCTGTAGATTTAAGTTCGTGCTCAGCCTGGATTCAAGGTCCTCCTCCTCAGCCTTGCTCTTTCCAGTTTCCTCTCCTGTGAACCCACCCCCGCCCCCAACTCTGGCAGCCCCTGTATGCTGTTGGACAGTCTCACCTTTGTACCTTTATTTCTGCAGCATCCTTCCTTTGAAATGTCCTCCATAGCCTGTGTTTTATTCCCAAATAGCTTGAAATTCCACTGCTGGGAACCCATGTCTTTGGTTGGTTGGGATATTGCCACATTTTTAAAAAGTCCAAATGTGCCCTTAGGATTTGGCAACTTGATACGAGCAGGTTCAGCTTAGAGGGTCCTCCTTCCCCGAGAGCCAGGCCAGGCCGGTCATTCGTGTCTGTGGCCACCAGGTGGGGATAGAGGTGCTGGCCGTGGTCCCAACTGCTCCCATCCAGGCTGGCCACTTGGAGGTGGGAAAACTCGGGTGGGGCTGCTCAGGAATTCATTAACTGTTTACTTTTCTGTGGTTTTACTGTTTCTGTAGGTTGTTTATAAAAAATAGGATAAATAAGTTAAAAGATCCAAATGTCAAGAGTGAGGCGAGTAACTTAACATGAATAGCTAAGATAATGCCTTGTAAGTGTTCAGCGAGGTAGAACATGCTGCCTTTCTGTTCAAGTGAGAACTGCATCCCCGACACGTCCTTCTACCCATTTCACAGCTCTGTACGCCTGTGTTCTTCCCTTGTGTCTGGCACTTTACTTCTCAATGCCTTTAAAAAATATTTTTTTTAAATCTTTTTACCGCGCCGTGAGGCATGTGGGATCTTATCCCCCGACCGGGGATCGAACCCACGCCCCCTGAGCTGGAAGCACGGAGTTTTAACCACTGGACCACAAGGGAAGTCCCTCGATGCCTTTTTAAATTTTGACTTTTATGTGTTTATTTTGTCTCTTTCATTTTATATGTTTAATTACAATTTTGAGATATTTTTAGACTTTGTGATATTTCACCAGGTTTCTAAACTTAAATTCATCCTTTTTTACACATGGAAATCAAATACTTTTTTCCATTCTCTTTCATAGAATTCAACAGTACTGGCTTCCCCCCACCCCACCCTTCACTTATCTTTACTATTTTAGTCTAAGGATTAGGTTTACTTTCTAATCCTTTGCTTTCTAAACATTTTCGTTTGCAGGACTTGTGGACTTTGCGTGTTACAGCTTGCTTTTGTTCCAGCAGGTGCACCAGGTAATTAGAGCAGTGGTTCTCAAACTTGGGTGTGCGTCAGAATCCCCTGGAGGACTGTTTATAGCAGATCGTTGAGCCTCACCCCCAGGAGTCTGATCCACTAGATCTAGGGTGGGGCCTGAGAATTTACACTTCTGTCAAGTTCCCAGGTGAGCTGGGGACCCCACTTTGAGAACCACTGAATTCCTCTTAAACAATCACCCTCCCCCTTTGGTGCTTGGAGACGTGGCTGACAGACATCTCTGTGCTCTGTCTGCGTCCACAGTGGCGTCTAGATCTTGCAACTCCAGTTGGCCTGTGAGAAATTCTTTCCTGGATTGAGCTCTTGAATTCTGGAGTTCTTCCTTGAAAACTTGTTGCAGAAAATATCGGACTAGTGGATTTTCCAAGCCTTCTTGCAGTTACCGTTACTCGTAAGGGTGTGGCCGTGAACAGCATTCTTGGGAACACCGTTTTCCGTGTGGGTTTCTGGGGGGGGTGCCTGTGTCCTCCTCTGCCGCTGGGAGTGTGTACATTTGTCAGATTAAGACCATTGAAGGAAACCCAGGCTCCCCACCCCACCCCCTATTTGGAGGTATTTAGGATTAGGAATTTTTCTTCCTCCCTGAAGCTTAAATTTTGACAAGCAATGTCTTGAAGTTGATTTCTGATCATTAATTTTACCTGAAATTCAGTAAATCCTCAGTGTAATAGCTTCTGCATAGCGCCTCACATAATTTTAGTGTCCCCTTCTCCTGCACAAGTCTTATTTGTCGGCTGAAGCAGTGCTCTTAGGCGTATCTTCACAGAAACACTTTCAGTGTTCTCAGCTGTGAAGGCAGCACACGCCTTCTTGTCACTGCGCCTTTGCCTGTGCCGTTCCTTCTGCCCGAAGGGCCCTTCCTCCCTTCTCTGCCTGGGAACCTCCTAAGCATCCTTCAGGTAGCAGGTGCTCTTTCACCCTCGCAGTGTTCCCGGGAGATCTGGGGACTCTTGTTATCCCCATTTAAAGGTTAGGCAACAGCAGTTTCTTGGGGAGTTAAAAGTATTTGTTGCTGGCGGGGCTAGAATACAAACTAGGTCTGGCAGCTTCTGCCTCTGAGCTCTTGGATACTCTGAGTGGGAGGCAGTCGATACTCGCGGGGTGAGTGATGAATGGACGGACAGGCGGCCGTGCCAATGGAAGCCCGTGGTGGGTCACCTTCGCTTGGGAGAAAGGACAGGGAATGTTCCAGGGCTGGGCTAAGCTGGGGGAGGCATGGGGGGTAGGCTGAGTGCACGCCCAGAGCATGGATATGGAAGGCAGGCAGACTTGGTCTCTTTGGTCCTCTGTCTTGTGACTGGCCTGTGGCCCCTGTTCTCAGGAGGTGATGCTCCATGCCCCAGCAGTGATGCCCTGTCCTCCTTTCTCCCCACCCTCCACCCCCCGCAGCCTCGGCTTTCATCATCGCCATGCTGCTGGCCAGCCTCAACAGCTGCTGCAACCCCTGGATCTACATGCTCTTCACGGGCCACCTCTTCCACGAACTCGTGCAGCGCTTCCTCTGCTGCTCGTCCAGCTGCCTGAAGGGCCGCCGGCCCAGGGAGACAAGCGTCAGCAAAAAGAGCAACTCATCGACCTTTGTCCTGAGCCCGGACAGCTCCAGCCAGAGGGGCTGCTCGCAGCCGTCCACGGTGTGACCGGCGGGGCCAGGACCACCCCTCTTGGCTTGGATTGTACAACAGGGACAGTCTGGCCATTGGTGGTCGTGTACGTGTGTGTATAAGGTACCTTTCAGTGTGTGCCCCTCCGCACCTTGCGGGGCTCGAGCGGGGTGGGGAAGTGGTCTCCGTGGGGGAAGGTGATAGGGTGACTCAGCCATCAGCCGAGCCCCGGATCTACCCTGGGCTCCCACGGGTACTCCTGCTGCCCTGACCCCACTGTTTCATCTGGCTGCTGGATGGGTTGTGGGTTTGTTTTGTTTTGTTTCCCCTGGACCTGTAATTTCACTCCAGTATCTTTTTGCTCCTTTATCCTGGGGTCTTGTGAAAGGTAGTAAGTATAGGATTGGTGACCAGATGGGTGCGGAAGCCTAGTGTTCTGAGCTTGGGATGAGAAATGGGACCTTGGTGGTGATGGTGCTGATATCCTCCTGGCCTCAGAGTGCTTCTGCCTTTGAGTGGACTGGTGCTAGCGTCCTTGAGCACCAGCTTGTCAGATGGTGGCCCTAGAGCAGGAGATTCTCTTAGGAGACTGTCTGGCACAGGCAGCCAATTAAAACTTGGGTTAAAAATGTTTAAGAGGAAAAAAATGTTTAAGAAGCTAATACTTTAGAAGCAGTTGGGAAAGAAAAGGAAATAAAAGACATCCAGATTGGAAAAGAAGTAAAACTCCTTACAGATGATGTGATTTTGTATGTAGAAAATTCTAAGGAATTCATGCACACACATGTACACACAAACGCATTGGAACTAATACATGAATTCAAGGTTGTGGAATACAAGGTCAATACAAAAATCAAGTGTATTTCTTTACACTGGCAATGAACAGTATGAAAATGAAATTAATAATTTCATTTATAATAGTATCAGAAAGAAAAGGAATAAATTTAATGAAAGAAGTGCAGGACTTACATCCTGAAAACTACAAAATATTGTTGAAAGAAATAGAAGACTTAAATAAATGGAAAGACATCCTGTGTTCATGGCTCAGAGACTTAAATATTGTTAAGATAACAGTACTCTCCAAGTTGATCTTATAGATTCAGTGTAATCCTTATCAAAATCCTAGCTGGCTTCTTTGCACAAATTGCTAAGATGATCCTAAAATTCACGTGGAAATTGCACAAATAATAGAATAGCCAAATAAACCTTGAAAAACAGGGACAGAGTTGATGGATTCACCCTTCCTGGTTCAAAACTTATTACAAAGCTACAGTAATCAAAAGAATGTGATATAGACAAAAAGACAGATATATAGACCAATGTAATGGAATAGAGAGTTCAGATATAAACCCTTATGTTTATGGCCAAAAGATTTTTGACAAGTGTGACAAGAGAATTAAATTGGGGAGATTGTCTTTTCGATAAATGGCGCCTGGACAGCTGGATATCCACATGTAAAAGAATGCGGTTGGACCTCTACCTCATACTATATACAAAAATTAACTCAAAATGCATCAACCTAAATGTAAGAGCTAAAACTATAAAAGTCTTAGAAGACAACATAGGGCTAAATATTTGTGACCTTGGGTTAGGCCATGGTTTCTTAGATAATGACACCCAAAACAGAAGTCAGAGGAAGAATAGATAAATTGGACCTCATCAAAATGGGGCACAAAACTTTCGTGTTTCATAGGACACTGTCGAGAAAGTGATGACAGCTCATGGAATGGAAGAAATATTTGGAAGCCATATACTTGTATCTAGAATACATCAAGAACTCTTACGATTTAAGAATGAAAAGCCAAATAACCCAGTTTAAAAAATGGGCAACATATTTGAACAAACAAGTGAATAGACGTATTTTCGTATCTCTCCAAAGAAGAGATGTAAGTGGCCCATAAGCACGTGAGAAGGTGCTCAGTATTATTACTCGCGAGGGAAATGCAAATCAAAACCACAGTGAAGTAGCACTGCACACCCTCTAAGATGGCTCTAATCATGGGCAATGATAGGTGCTGGCGAGCATGGAGAGAAACTGGAGCTCTCCTCCATCGCTCGTGGGAAGGTACAGTGGTGCAGCCAATTTGGAAAACAGTTTGGCAGCTCCTGAAAAAGTTAAACATAGAATTACCATGTGAGCCAGAAATGCTACTCCTAGGTATTTACTCAAGAGAAACGGAAGCATATATACACACAAAAACTTGTCCACAAATGTTTATAGCAGTATAAATCATAATAGCCAAAAATGGAAATAACCCAAATACCTACCAACTGATGAATGGATAAATAAACGTAGTATATCTATGCAATGGCACATTGTTGAACTATGGAAAGAAAGGAAGTACTGACACAGGCTCCAGCATGGAGGAACCTTGAAAACATCATGCTAAGTGAAAGAAGCCTTGCGAAAAGCCACATACTCCATGATTCCATTTATATGAAATGCCCGGAATAGGCAAAATTACCAAGACAAATTATACAACAGTGGTTGCCAGGGGCTGGAGGCTGGGGTGGGTGGGGCGTGACCGCTGAGCGCCATATGGGCTTTCTTTGTGGTGATGAACATTTTCTTTGGTTAGTGATGTGCACGATTTTGAGAATATGCTAAAAGCCACTGAATTAAATACTTAAAATAATGTTGACGAGCTGAATTCAGAGGCAACCAGCTTGAAGGATGCATTTCTTGGAATCTCTTACCTCCCAGAACTTTTGTTTCTCACTGACTCACCATTTCAGAAGAATCCATGGTTTTCTTACTCAGTTTTCCTGCGAGAGATGGTGTTTCCGGTTTCAGCAAAAGTACCAGCAGTGATAATACCCGGTAAACGTGTCGTCAGATGTCCTCTCAGCCTTGAGGTACAACATGACCGTGTCCGGGAAACACCTTTAGTCGTTAAATACAGGCCGTTATAGATCAGAGGTTTTCCGACTGGGACTGGCCAGCTCAGTGGCACGCTGGGGCACTTTTTTTATTTGCACATATATATTTTTGGACTCACTGTGACACAGCAAGAGCACTTCCCAAAGCCCCAGATCTCCACACACACTTTCCTCTTCTCCCTCCACACTGCATTGTATACACACGTGCACATACGCACACAGTAGAACGAGCCAGCAGGGTCTGGATGTTCAGGGAGAAGAGAGGCGTGCACTGAAATGCCAGTGTTCGAAACCCCAGCATTTAGGATAAGATCTTCAGTATAACTGGAGACTGAGCACGATGTCATCTTTGAGCCCAGAGGCAGTGCAGTGTTGCTGTGATGGGCGCTTAGTGTCAACACCAGCCAGTCCTGGCTCTTTGGGAAGCTAACAGGGTGCTGGTTTGGGGTTCCGTGCCCACATCCAGGACACTGGGCACCCTGGGTGCGAGTGCAGCAGTGGTGGGGTCTGTTGGCATTTGAGCCTCTCTGCTCACCAGCCAGAGACGCCCCATTCTCTGCTGTTCCCCGGAAAGTTGCCATTCTAGCAGCCGCCAGAGGCCACTGGGGATCAAGGAGACAGCCACTCAATAGATTTTTCTGACCACGGGCACAACCTTGCTGAGAACCCAGGAGTTGCAAGGTTCTTGGGCACCAGAACCAACTGGGACACCTTCCTCATTCTTCTCCCGTGAAAGCTCTGGTTGGGACCTTGGCTCTCATTATGGCACAGGAGTCTTTTGTAGCCAGTCAGTGACATTTGATTCCAGCAGCGCCGCTGGCTACACGCCCGTCCACTCCCAGTCTCGTCCTGGAGAGTATTTTCACAATCGCTTGCTCCTTCCCCAACCGAAGTCTGGAAGAAGGAGAGTAGGGGTCCAGGACGCTGCCTGGGGCTTGGTCGTTCCTGTCCTCCTCTGGACCCCACTCCTAAGGTCCTCCAGCCACCTTTGCCCACCGTTTCAGGCCTGTTTACAAACCTAACACATGCCTGGAGGTGCCAGTAAATTGGAGCGTGCAGATTTTCTTCCGGAATGTTTCATCGTTCTGATGTTGAAAAGTGAAATGCAAACAGTTGAGGACTCAGAGCCTTACTTCTTTAGGCCCTGAAAAAAAGTCTGTCACACCATTTGGTCTCCCTTGGGGGCTGGGTCTATGGGTTATGACTGCAGGAAGCTGCCTTTTAAGAAGATCCTGGTTTCAAAGTGCTCGACCTTTTGTGTTTAATTGCGATGAAATGCCCCTAAATGCAGAATGTGAATTCCTCGATTTCGTTCTAGTTGGTGACTTTCTGTGGCACCTGCTCTCTGTGCTCGTTGGTGAATGATGTGCCCGATAATGAGATGCCTGCTTCATTGGCTGCTTTATAGAAGGTGCACTTAATAAACGTATTTTTTTCCATAGATTGCTTTGCCTTCTTTCTTTAACCTGAGAACAGTGACCACATCTGGTGGCTTACAGACTTGAATATCTTTGCCGGCTTCCCTTGAATCGCCATAAATCTGTCTGATTATGACACAGGTGCATCTGAGCTGTGGCAGGTAGGGGGTGGGGGCAGGAGGGGACCTGGTCCCAATCTCTTGGGTCACAGGTACTCTGACTTATCAGAGTTCTGTCGGAAGATGCGCTAAGAGCCAGGAACAAACCTCTTGTACGGTGTAGCCACACCCACCGTGTGCCACTGTCTAACTCCAGACGTAATGGGCTAGATTGTCACCTTGAAGGGACCCTAAGGCATATTTCTTCCGGTGGGATATGGGGGCCACCTGCAGAATCACAAGTGGTTTTGTGTTTGTTCCTGGGCTCCACTACTGAATCACAACCTGCATCTTAAACAAGAGTCCCTGATGAGCCGGACGTCGCGTATGAGAGAGAGCAGAATGCCACCCCCTCCTCTGGCCCGTTTTCATCACGCCCCCAGCGTGCTGTCCTGCCAGCTACTTCTTGGGGCCGGGGGTCCCCAGAAGGAACAACACCTCAGACATACATGCATCTGGATGTGTGTCCTTTCTCCAGCCCCATGAGCTTCACGGGGGATGGAGCGCCTGCCGTAGCCTGGCCCTTAGAGAAGGAGAGCCAGCTTGAAAAATAGGCGTCAGGGTCAAGTCAAGTCACAGCAAATGCGGCGATGGTCAAAAGTCTGCGTAGGGCTTCCCTGGTGGCGCAGTGGTTGAGAGTCTGCCTGCCGATGCAGGGGACACGGGTTCGTGCCCCGGTCCGGGAACATCCCACGTGCCGCGGAGCGGCTGCGCCCGTGAGCCATGGCCGCTGAGCCTGCACGTCCGGAGCCTGTGCTCCGCAACGGGAGAGGCCACAGCAGTGAGAGGCCCGCGTACCACAAACAAAACAAAACAAAACAAAACAAAAGTCTAAGTAACCCAAGATTCCAAGTCTGAAACGGATGGCCTAACAATGTGAGAGACATTTGATGGGGAGGCCCTTTGCAAGGGAGTAAGCGACGTTGGCTTATACCTGTTAGCGGGAGGAGCCTGGGCTCTGCATCCACTTGAGAACATGAAGAGCCCCAGGTAGAGCAGAGAGCAGTGGGCTGGAACCACAGCACGAATGTGGCTAGCTGTGTACCTTTTGGCAAGTCTGCTGACCTCTCTGGGCGGTGACTTCCTTGTTTGCAAAAAGTAAGGGATGATGATGAAGTGTTCAGGAGGAAAATATACCAATATCTGCAGCTTATTTAAAAATGCCTAAAGAAAGGTGAGATTGGTGGATGATGGATGGCGATGCAACAAAGGAGAAGCAGGGAACTGAATCGTAGAGCCTAGATGGCGGGTAGATAGGTGTTCACGGCAAACCTTTTCAACATTCCTCGGTGTTTGAAAATGTCATACGAAGATACTCGAAAAGACGAAAATGGGTAAAAAGAGCTAAAATGGACATTAGAGATCATTTCATGCAGGATTAAACTGAGGCCAGAGAAGGCAACTAGGTGGAGAGGCAGAACCAAGGCTGCCTGTGCCCTGTCTCTGGTTCATGTGCCGTTCCCTCTGCCTCATTGCCCCAGGACCCTTGGGTGCATGGCCGGCTGCCAGTGAGGTGATGCCTCTGAAAACAGGCCAAGTGTTTTGGAACCTGAATTTTATGAGACTTAAATGGGTGTTGCATGGAAAAAAAAAGGGTCATATAGGGTTGGGGGCTATTGGCCTAAACAGCTTTCTTTTCTGCAGGACTTGTCAGAGCCTTTAATGTACTAATGTCTATTGAAAAATCTCTAAGAGAAATATGGAGCATTTTCCAAACAAATTTAAGCACAAAAGCCACCCCCCTCCTTTTTCTGAGGACTTAGTTCTGGAAACACCCTTGGGAAAAGCATCCCTAAAGAATGTAAGATTTCTGGGGGTTTTGTAGTTGTTTTGTTGCTGCTGAGTGTAGGTGGGCAGGAGGTGGGACATATCCTTTCCATTGCCGTTTATTTCCATTTTACTTCCATGGTGAGTCCACATATGCTTGAATAGGGCCTTATGCCATCACCACATCTGCGGGGCTGAGGGTGTACATGCCAAGAGGCTGTGCCAGGGGCTCAGTGTCTGAGCCAAAGGGGAGCTTTGAACCCAGGCCCTGCCCTCAGTGGTGCCCAGGGAGTATCACCTTCCCCTTCTAACCCAGCGGCCATTTTCTTCTGTGGGTGACCACTGGCTGGCCCAGGGGCAACAGAAATCCACAGGAAATAATCTCCCAAGGAACAGTTACCCAGCAAACAAGAATTCCCTGAGAAACCAAAATCTGGTTCTTGCATTTGGCCAAGAGAAGGGCCGACCAGCTTGCCCCTCCTGCTTCTCAGGGCAGAGAAATATATTCTGGAGCTGGTCAGGACGCGCACCCACCTTATGGACACATGCAAAACACAGCATTTCCCAGATGCAGCCGGAAACCCTTTATTGGAGCCACCCTGCTAACGCCAGCAGTCACTGGTGGTTTCCTGGCGGGGAGGGGGTGTGTCCAGGTGGGAGCTGAGGGCTGGATTGTGCCGTTACAGTACAAGTGAATGCAAAGATTTGCGGTAGCTGCCTCTTAGCCAATGATCTTCCTGGCACCCGGTCATGGGGGGTGTTGTGGTGGGGCAGGGGGCGGAGGGAAGGCCACTGCGCTTCCGTGGCGGGCTGTCTTTTCTCTCCGGCTTCCCTACTCTGTGTGCTCCCGTCTTGGGGGGAAGCAGCGGTCCCCAGGGAGAAAGAGCGTGCCGGCAGCCCCGCAGAGCCTGATGGTGGGGCCAGCCCAGCGGGGCTCCCCTGCCCCGCCACCCCTGCTGCCCACCCAGCCTCATACTTCTTTCCGCAGCATCACCTTGATGTTGCTGCAGACCTGGCCCAGGGCAGCGAAGAGCGGGTTGCAGAAGGTGCGGATGCAGAGCGAGTAGATGTGGCTGATGCACTGGATCTCGATCAGGTAGCTCTTGATGCAGGGCACCACCGCCCAGATGTGGCAGAAGGAGATGCAGGCGAACAGGAAGCCCCAGAGCAGGGCCAGCGGGACCCCCAGCAGTGTGGACAGCAGGCGGTAGCACCAGTACTTGGAGACGGTGAAGGTGGTGTAGCTCACCTTCCACACGCCATCAAAACTGTAGGTGCCCACGGGCTCCGCGATCACGTCTTCGAAATCCACCTGCAGGGGTGGGAGGGGGAACCCTCAAGTCACAGCAGCCACCCACTCCTCAAGCGTCAGAACCCCCTGGGGGGCTTGTTAAACCAGGTGGCTGGGCCCCACCCCCTGGGATTCTGACCCCGGTGAGTCCAGGGTGGGGCCTGAGAGCCTGCATTTCTGACATGTCCCAGGTGATGCCGGTGCTGTCCCAGAGCAGAGAGGAACAAGAGCCGGTCCACTTCTCTCTCTCATGGATGGATCAGAGGCCCCCCGGGAGTTGAGTAACTTACTAAAAGAAACTAAGTTAGAGGCAGACCATGAGCCGTGGCTCTGAAATTCTATTATTTTGTGATCCTAGGGAATTGGACAGTCATGCTGAAAAAATGTACCGGGTGCCTGCCGATAGGATGATGAACAGGCAAAGGTTCCTGCCCTCCTGGAGCTTACGGCAGGCAGTTACACCACAGTGACCAGTGCTCCGGTAAGGGAAGGACAGGCCGTGTGCACCCACAGGGTGACATTTAACTTAGCCTGGGTGTCAGGCTTCCTGGAGGAGGTGACATCTAGCTAAGCGGATACCTAGAGGTAGCCAGGGGGAGGGAGGAGTTGTGGGCTGGAAAAGAGCATTTGGGGCACCAGCTGCTGCGACCCAGTGGGATAGACAGTGTGTGCTCCTGGGGAGATGTAGGTGCTTCTGGAAGGCCAAGCGCAGGCCCAGGCCGGAGGGAGGCTGGAGAGGCCAGGCGGGGCACGCATGGGGGCTTGAGTGCAATGAGAGCCACTCAGGGCTTTTGCACAGGGTGTGGCTCGGCTGGATCTGAGCCTTTTTTCAGTTGAGGTATAATTGACATCTAACATTATATTCATTTCAGGTGTTCAGCATAATTTGATTTTGTATATGTTGGGAAATGATCACTGCACTGAGTGTAGTTAACGTGTGTCGCCACACACAGTTACGTATTTGTGTGTGTGATGAGACCTTTTGTGACTACTCTCTTGGCACCTTTTAAATAGACGCTGCGTACAGTATTGTTAACTGCAGTCACCATGCTCTACTTTACATCCCCAGGACTTACTTATCTTATAACTGGAAGTTTGCACCCGTTGAGCCCCTTCACCCATTTCACCACCCCTCTCCCCGCCTCTGGAAACCACCAGCCTGTCCTCTGCATCTCTGATCTGAGTTTTGACTGGCTCATTCTGGCTGCCACAGCTGTGAGGATGCACGTGGGGGGCGAGTTGGGAGCCGTCGCCGAATCCCGCCCGGTTTGGGGTCATGGAGGTGTTTAGAGGGAGGTGCAGCGGCCTGAGAGCTGTGTTAGGATCCAGCACGTGGTGAGGTGAGGGCCGCGGCGTCCTGGCTGGTGGAGGCATCTGGTGTCTGAGCGCAGCACCCGTGGAGGACACAGGCTTTGCTCTCCCCACGCTGGTCCTGCAGCGACCTCAGACCTTCCTCTGCCGCTGCCCACCCCATCCCTCCTTTGCAGCTGCGAGGAACGTGGGCGTTCAGAGACTCCTGCTCACGCATCCCACTGAAATGGTGACTGAGGCCCCATTTGGGAAGACGGAAGAAATACAACAGATTGCTTTCAGCCAAGTCACTTAACTTTTCGCTAATCCCTGCTGTGCATTAAGCACCGTCATAGCTACTTTCTCATATGTGATTTCATTTAGTGGCACTGAGCCTTAGCTGTCTTGTCTGTAACATGGGGGCAGTGTGTTCCTGGGCTGTTTTCATAGTAGTTGGTTGAATGAATGCATGAATGGATCAGACTAATTGGCGGGGGGAGTGGGGACCAGCGATGCCAGAGCTCAAACTTCAACTCCCAAGTGAACCGTTTTCCTACTTTTTGAGGGGAAGGGGATCCCCTCTATGCCTAAAGTTATTATTAAAATTACTTTTTCTTATAACATAGCCACATTGCAGAAAATTAAGAGAATAGCAAAAACAAAACACAAGCATCTCCCATTTGTATTTCTCTAGTACTAAAATTATTATTGCTTTGGTGTTTTTCTTTCCAGTGTAACTCTTTTGGTGGGGGGGAGTGGACATGACCATGTTGTATGTCCAGTGTTGAGGCCTGTTTTTCTCGTGTGGCTGGTTTCTGAGCTCCTGTGCCAGGCCTCAGATCCCTGGGTCCCCCCGGAGACAGCTGAGGATGCAGCCCCACCCTGGGGATGGTAACGTTGTTGTGGAGCAAAGTTCATGGGGTGAGATTTCAGGCTGCAGGCGATGTTCAAAAGCTGACTTGGGTGGGCAGAGGTCCTTCCGGGACCCACTCGTACATCTCAACCTCCAGCTTTCTCTCTGCAGGGGTTTAGCAGAGGTCACATAACCTCTCAGATGGCCCCTGGATGGAAGGGAAGGGCTGGAAGGAGGAATATGAATATGGTCCTCATCTTCTTGGAAAGGGTGGCACTGCTTCCTGGAGGGCTTCTTGGAGGTGGAGGTGGTGTCTGGGTGGGAATTTGGGGGGCTGGGGGTTTGGAGGCAAGAGATGCAGGAGTAGTGTGCTGGATGTTTGTAAAAGAAGGCCCAAGTTGCTTGGGGAATGTCCCATGGCTTTGGAGAGTGGATGGAAAGGGCTGGCATCTTTCTACATCTGCTCTATATGGGCAGAAATCCAGAGTTGCTGTTGCTTGCAGATCCAAGAAGCTGGGGACTATAGGCCCTGGGGGACCATCCCAACGTTGACGTGGTACATGCACCATGATTGTGGAGATTCAGTCGAACCCCCAGGACCTGGATCCTGCCGACTGAGGTGTTCTGACCTCTGAAGCCCGCCCCTCGCCTATCATGGCCATGTCCGGCCTGTGCCTGATGCCTCCTAGCCCCCGGGCTGGGCTCTGGATCCTGGTGTGGCCCCAGGAACTTGGGTAGCTGAGGGAGGCCTTTGGGTGGAGGCGTGCTCCCCGCCTTTATCCAGCAGGCTCTCCCTCCTTCCTCCTCTCTCCCATTCAGCGCCTGGGGCCGCTACTGCCCCTCCTGTGACTGTTCCTTAGGACCGTGTCTCCCCACTCACAGATGACCCAGCCCTGCCTCCTCACGTCCAGCTGGGCAGACAGGTGCATCTGGGCGTCCTGATTCTAATCTAAGCTCTTCACGCGGCCCCAGCCAGGGTCAGACCCCGAGGCAGATGCTGGCTCTCAGGGAGGGTGACTGTCCCCTCTGAGGTCTGGTCCTTGTTGGCCAGAGAGACCTGCCCCAGGGCAGGGCCCCCAGCCCCTTCTTCGCAGCCGTCCACTCTGCTCCAAGCAGGCAGCAATTCCCCTGCCCCTCGGCAGCCCAGCCTGCTTTGTTCACTTATTCCTCCATTCAACACGTTTGATGATTTGTGTCTGGCCTCTAAGAGGCGACAAAGTGGAAAAGAGCCCTTGAGTGAAGTCGCAGTGCTGAGGTTTGAGTCCAGCTCTGCCTCTTATTGGCTCTGTGACCTTCAGCAAGTGTCTTAGCTTTCATATGCCTCGTTTCCCTAGATTGATTTCATTAGGTTTATCGGAGGATTGAATAAGATACGACATGTAAATACTCAGAACATGGCCTGGCACAGAATCCCTGATCACTAATTGTTAGCTGCTGGTGGCCGTTACAGAGCGCTTTCTTCAACAGGAAGCTAGGGTCCCAAAGGTGGGTTTGCACACCAGCGCAGTTGCTGATCTGATGAGTGACCTTGGCAGATAACCTCTTTGAGCTTCATTTCCTCAACTGTAAAATGTGTTTGCTACTTCTTACAACTCTGTTATGAAGAAGTAATTTCTTTTCCATCCATCCATTTCCCACCATCTGTTCATTTACCCATCCATCTATCTATCCATTCTCCCATCCATCCACCCACCTATCCATCCCTCCATGGATCCATCAATCTATCCATCCATCTATCCATCCATCCACCAATTCGTATCCATCCATCCATCCATCCAAACAGATATTTATTAAGCACCCACCTTGTGCTAGGCACACCTCCTCTTGGGCAATGCTTAGTACAATACACGGTAGCTGCCCAGTGACAGTAATCGTTTGTTCAATTGCTCTGAAGTTCCTATGAAAATATATCTCAGAAAAGCTGCTGACACCCAGATCGTAAATACGACAGTTCTCCAACCTACCTGGTCGTAAATGTGTGTGTGCATGCGTACTCAGCCTGCGCAGGTAAGATGGATGGGGTCCTCTTTTCCCTCCTTTTCTGCTATGGTAATAATCCTGCCCCCAAGGATCTCTCTGCCTGTTAATGATTTTTTTTTTTTTTTTTTTTTTTTTTGCACAAGGTAGAAACTGTTGTTGCTGGCATTTGAATTATTTCAAGTAATTGCCTTAGGCACTGTGCACAGGGCAACAGCTCCGTTGTCTGTGAATGCGAAAATATGCTCTCAGAGGGACAGGTAGTCCTGGGAGGAGGAGGCCGTTCCTAATCAGGACTGAGCACTGAGACCGCTCTCTGGTCACCGCACTAGTTTGGGGAGATATTTATAAGGCCGGCTCAGGCAGCCCTGGGCAGACGCGCCAGTGTATCAGAGGCGCACGGTGACTTCATTTCTTAATTCGTTTCTGGAAGTGGAGGGGAGATGGCTGCTGGCAGGGGGCTCGGGCCGTGGGCGGAGCCTCAGGAGGCGGGGCTAGCTGTGGGAAGGGGAGAAAGGGGCTGCTCGTAAGGTTGGTGTCCCCTTCTCTGGCATATTTATTTTTGGAAGAGCAAGAGAGCCAGTTGATTCATCGGAACCGGCCAGCGCGCCGCTCCCGCCGTCCCCAAGAAGGCGGGGAAGGTGCAGGACAGCAGAGCTGGGCTGCCGGCGGCGGTTGAGGGGGAGGCCAGGCGCCACACCCACTTCAAAAATGCCTCCCCCGCATTCCTGCGTGACTCAGTCCTTGGGCATACAGGGCCCTGCGCAGTTCAGACAGGCGCTCTGTGGGTGGGGGGAACGGCTCTCGACAGGGGGACAGATATCTGGGTCCAGTTTCCACTTGTTCAGCGAATCACTGTGTGATTTGAGACCTGGTACTTGCCCTCTCTGGGCCTGTGTTTTTTGTTTGTTCTCAGTTTTTTGTTTGTTTGTTTTAACTCTACCGAGAGGATTGGACCAACATCCCTAGTGACACGGAGTTAGTTTCGGAGTCAAGACCCAAAGGAGTGGCTTAGCTTTGTTGGGTCTTGGTTTTCTCACCTATTACCTTGCTATTTAAAGAGTGGTCCACAGTCACTGCCCCCTTCCCAACAAGGCAAGTACAGAAGTTGAGAGTAGGCATTTGGAAATAGTCACAGTGATGGGAGCCAATAATTTTATGTCTGTTGATTCTACTAATAATAAAAACTGGAGCTTACATTGTCAATGCCTGTTTTTCCGTTCATCTCTCTAGTAGTTAATTTTTATTGACTTTTATGATTCGTGTACAACAGATGGGAATAATAATAATAAAACTGACCTTTCACCCAGATAGCCTGAGAAGCACTGGCCTGTAAAGTTAAAGCTAAAATGAGGTGATCGCTGCAGAATAGCTGAGAAACGGCAAAGCTCTGCTTCACGTGTTATAATTGGCAATAACGTGAAAAGATGCTCAACATCACTAATTATCAGAGAAATGCAAATCAAAAGCACAATGACGTGTCACCTCACACCAGTCAAAATGGCCATCATCAAAAAGTCTACGAACAATAAATGCTGGAGAGGGTGTGGAGAAAAGGGAACCCTCCTACCCAGCTGGTGGGAATGTGAATTGGTAACAGCCGCTATGGAGAACAGTATGGTAGTCCCTTAAAAACTAAAAATAGTGCTACCTTATGACCCAGCAGTCCCACTCCTGGGCATATATCTGGAGAAAACCATAATTTGAAAAGATACATGTACCCCAGTGTTCACTGAAGCACTGTTTACAATAGCCAGGACGTGGAAGCAACATAAATGCCGATCAACAGAGGAATGGATAAAGAAGATATGGTACCTGTATACTGATACAATGGTATATTATTCAGCCATAGAAGAGAACAAAACGATGCCATCTGCAGCAACGTGGATGGACCTAGAGATTGTCATACTGAGGGAAGTAAGTCAGACCCAGAAAGACAAATACCATATGATATCGCTTATATGTGGAATGTAAAAAAATGGCACAAATGAACCTATTTACAAAACAGAACTAGAGTCACAGATGTAGAAAACAATCTTATGGTTACCAAGGGGGGAAGGGGGCAAGGGATAAATTGGGAGGTTGGGATTGACACATACACACTACTATATATAAAATAGATGATTGATAAGGACCTCCTGTATAGCACAGGGAACTCTACTCAATACTCTGTAATGACCTATATGGGAAAAGAATCTAAAAAAGAGTGGATACGTATATATGTATAACTGATTCACTTTGCTGGACACCGGAAACGAACACAACATTGTAAATCAACTGTACTCCAAACAAATTAATTAAAAAATAGAATTCTATACAATCTGGGATAACCATAGTAACGCCCACAATTTGGCCCTTGTAGGTGTCTGTTTCTGGCCATGTGTCTTACATCCAGCATTTTGCCCAGCCTGTAAGGGACGAACAGGGGTGGAGCCCACGCTGGCCTGACATCAAAGCCTGAGCCTGAATTTCTCCTGCTGTCTCCCTGATCAGGGTCATCGCAGGACCGGGTACCTCAGCAGGAGGTGAGGCAAGAATGCAACACAGACTGGTTCTGAGGGCAGGAAGAGGGGGGCCAGGGATTAGTGGGATCTTGGGGTCCAGGGCATCCTACAGGGGGTGCCTGGGGCACCTGGCCTGGAGGTAAGGACACTTGGGTTCATATAAAGGAACTGTGAAGAGACCAAGATAACAGAGGGTGACCAGGGTGGGGGGTGTGTGAAGAGAAGGGATCCACCAGAGGAGCCCTCATCAGATCTCAGAGCCCTGTCCTTGCCCGTCTCTTCCCTCCCCTCCCTGCCCCCTTAGTCTCTGCCTTCGGGAAGGCTGGTGCGGTGGACGGGAGAGTAGTAGGAATGGCCCTGGGTTGAGCTGTAGGTTAGCTGTGCACCAGCTTCTGGGGGGAAGTTAGCTAGTCTCCAAAGATGACCCCAGATTGGTCACGCCTCTCAGCACACAGTCTCAGACCATAGGGAGGCTGGGCTTGCCCTGTGACTCGCTTTAACCACCAGAATGCTGTAGAGGAGATGCTGCTGCAGCTGCATGAGAGGCCGCCAGTGAGACCAGCAGAGCTGCCCAGCTGAGCTGCTCAGCCCACAGAACCGAGAGAGCCTCAAAGGCTTGGTGCTTTAAGCATGGAGTTTTAGGGTGATTGTCACACAGCAGTGGATAACTGGTACGCTGTGTCTTTAGGGGAAACTGGTGACAACTCTGGACTACAGGTTTATCTTCTATAGGACAAGGGGAACTTGTTTGTACTTTAAAGTACAAAGCATTCACTGGCCCTGCCTCATAAAATTTCTGGTGGCAGGGCCCAGAAATCTGCATTTTCACAAGCTCCCCAAGAAAGTGGATGTTTTTAAAAACTCTGGTTGATACACAGGAGTCCCTACAACACTGTGTTGTAAATACCTCAGTGTGAGTTAATCCAGGGTATAGCCCTTCTTAGAGGTACTTGCCAGGGGTACTTTCCAAAATGAAGGAATTGCCAGTGTGGTATGCCTGGCAGGTCATGACCTTTCCTAATTCAGCCTCAACCTGCCCTTTCTGCCTCCTCTCCCACAACTTCCCTTTCAGATGCTCCTAGTCCCATTTTTCGCCTGCAGACAGCATAGCAAAGAGGTTTCGCCTGTGGGCCAACTCAGCCTAGCTGATGGTCCATGGCTTCCTGGAAACGTGCTGTGATCCATTAGTAATGTCCGCCACGGACATAGGCAGGGGAGTGGCAATACCCGTTCCTCACGTGTTCTGACTTTGCCCATCATTCTCCTCTACGTTGTGGCCTTTGCTTATTTTGTTCCCTCTTCTTGGAAAGCCTGATGCCCCCTTTCCACATTTTACATTTTTCTTATTATTTATGCACCTTGGATACCACCTCTCCACGAAGCTGGTGCCTGATTTTCCCAGATGAAAGTGATGTCTTCCTCCTTCCTGTGACCCTTCATCTGGCACTGATTTTAGGCATGTATCACCTCCTCCTGTGCATTCTCATTGTTTTTAGTCTCATCTTCTCTGTCTGTTGGAATTCTTGGATTCTTGGAATCTGTTGGATTCTTCTCAAGAGGAAGCACCAGGTCAGTTTCACAGGGTGTCCAGATGGGCCCACAGTGGGAGCAGAGTTTGGAGACCTTGGGGGAAGGAGGGTTACTGGGTCCTCTGGGTGTTTGTTAGCCTAAGCTGAGAGGCAGAAGGTGCTGTCTGTGTGCTTTTCTGAAGGGGGAGGGTCTTGTGGCAGATGTGGGTTGGAGGTAGGTGGGAACTAGTGTGATGGGCCGGGGTCAGGTCTCTCCCTCGGCCCTGGTTGAAGGGCCGGCCCTGAGTGCCTGTGGGGAGTGGTTGAAACCAGAAGCTGAAGGACCTGCCTGCCGAGGGGTTCATATGTCCCTGCTCTAGGGCCCGGCTGCCTAAGTGTGAGTTGGGGAGGGGGAGGAGTGTCGATGAGAAAGCCCTGAGACCTCTCACAAATAACTGGTGGACTTTGGGGTGGGACTGGGGGCCTGCAGGAATGCACGAGGAAGGGGCTGGAGGCTTTGCAATCTGGGTCTGAAGGGAATGGTGTCCTCACTGACCAGCTGGAGTGCCAGGGACCGCTGGCCTCCTTTCCCGCCCCCCGAGAGCCTAGCATGGGCCCTACACGCAGTGGGTCTCATTGCTCATTGCCACGTCCTCTGCGACAGCACAGTGCCTGGAACGGAGCAGGCGCTCAGGAATGACTCGTGGAATCGATGTTCCATGAATGGTGGTGATGGTGGGGGTGAGGGGAATGAGGCGAGCCTCTCCTCTGCCCAGGCCCAGCCTGGAGCTGGGAGACTACAGTCAAGACTGCTAGACTGTGCGGAGCTCTCCCTCAGCTGTTGGCACTCACTTTCCAGCCTGGGTTCAAGGGTAGCACCAGGCCTTGCTCAGGGAAGTTTGGGAAAGTTTTGACTCTAGAAATCCAGAGGGAGCACCTCCTTCTGCTGAGGGTCAAATCCAAGGGCCCGGTGGGTGCGTCTCCTGCTCTTCACCCTTGTCTTTTCTGTGTGAAGCCGCAGCAGCTGGCGGTGGAGGGGACGGGTCTCCCTTTTCTCCACCCGGCCTCTGTCTACACTAGGGACTCAGGCCTAGAGAGGGAAAGGGATTTGCCCAGGGTCACACAGCAAGCTAGAGTCAGGGCTGGGACTAGACTTGGGTCTCTGTAGCCTGTCTTATTCTACCATCTTACGGCGTCATCCTCACACACGTGGAGCCTGTTCCCACATGTGACACCACCCCGACGGGAGCCTTTCCAGCCTTCATCTTGGCCTGACCTTGTTTCTCTTTCTCTCCATCTCTGTCTCCCTCACCCTCTCGGTCCCTTGTCCTCCCCCCCCACCCCCGGTCCTTTCCCTGGTCGATGAAAGACATCCAGGTGACCCGAAGGCCAGCCTGTTCAGATGGACGTCTCTCTTTCAGCCACGCTCTCTCCCATTTCTTCCTTTTCTTCATTCTTTCACATCCCATTACACCAACCTGAAGTCTCCTTGAACCTGTCTGTGGTATTTATCTGGTTCAGTTTTAGAATCCCTGTTCTAAATTTCAAAACGTTTTCATCTCTCACTCATTAAAAATGAAAGAAAAAGTCAAATAAGTTCCCAAACCAGGGAATGTCCAGTAAATACACCAAATAATCATCTCCTCTCGACAAGAACATTTGTGGGCCTCTTGCTTCACCTTTGAGGCATGGTTTTCTGGGGCTCAGGGCCTCCGGGAGAGGGTAGCTCCCAGCGCCCTGGGAGGCTGCGTAAGCAGCTGCGTCCGTGTGGCCGCCCCCATCCCTGCCTTGGATTATAATCTGGGCCTCGAGCCTGGAGCCAGCTCCCTCCTGGCTTACTGGGACCCGAGAGCCCCTCTCCACTTGTCACCTGCTGCGGGATCCTTCAGAAAACACATGCTCCCTAAGGGTCCTCTTTTGCATTCCCGCAGCCGCCAGGGCCCACCAGAGGGGAGCCCGAGTGTCAACGCCGGCCCTGGCTTAGCTCTCTTGTCCTCCAGGCTCCTAATCAGCTCACATTTGCACACCCTTGCTGTGTGCCAGGGACTCTCGTAGGCACTTTCAAACCTCTTATCTCATGCAATCCTCTCGGTCTATTTCTATTGCACAGCGCTGCTCTGAGATCCATTTACCCTGGGGGAGTAAATTGTGTTCATTTTACAGGGGGTCCAGTGTCACTGTTTTTAAGTAGAGGAGTCTGGATTTGAAACCACATCTGTTAGTGTCAAGTCGGGGACCGTTCCGTCTAGATCCCACTGAACAAACCACGACAAATACTGTTTGACGTGCGTATGGTGCTTTTCAGTTCGGAACGTTCATTCCCTAATTTTGCCGCACTTCCCAAACTGTGCTGTGATGGCCCTCTCTGCACCACAGATGATATTTATAAATACAATAATAGCATAATATGAGCTGTTACAGGGAAATGCCCTGAGTGAGGTGAGGGCACAGAGGAAGGAGCTCCTGGTTGCTTGGAGGAGTTGGGGAAGGCTTCCTGAGCAGGTGACATTTGAATCAGGTCTCGAAGGCTGAGCGGGCGTCCACCACGTGGAGGAGAGGAGGCTGGCTGCTGGCAAAGACACAGGAGGCATGGGAGCTGGAGGTGGAAGGGGAAGGTGGGGGCCAGATGTGCTGGGGTTCGAATGCCATGGGGGGAAGTTAGACTCATGCAGCATGGGAGGTGTCCCACTGAAGGTGACCACGCAGGGCTGTCCTTTAGAAGAAGCCCTTAACCCCGCTGTCTAATCCAGTGGCCTTGAGCTATGTACGAGCACTTGACCTGTGGCTAGTGCAACCGAAGGATTCTAAATCGTGTTTAATTTTAATTAAAATGTAAAAACTGATAGTTAATTCTGTGATTGGGAAACTTGTGAGAATGTTTGGCACAGTTTGGGTTTGTGAATCAGTTTTCGACTGTTCATTATATGAAATCTAAAGATAGAAGGGTTTCTCATAAAAACTTTGGAGTCTGAACTGAGATGCATCCCACGTCTCAGATACACACTAGATTTTGAAGATGAAGAAAGATTATACAGTTGTTCACCAATAATTGTTTTGTAGTGATTACATGTTGAAATGATACTATTTTGGACATATTGGCTTAAATGAGAAATATCTTGAAAATTAATTTTACCTGTTTGTTTTTCCTTTTTAAAGTCATGGCTGCTGGAAAACTTAAAATGACATAGGGTGATTGTATAATGGGTCGCATTATATTTCTACTGGACACCACTGGTCTGTGGTTCTGATGTATGCAGAGCACCCGGGAGGCCCCCGCACCTGCCCTTTTAAAGGCCCTTCCAGTGACTTTGATGCTGGTTGGTGGGTACCCTTCTCCCAGGAATTCTGCTGTAGTAAGATCCCTGTGGCTACCGGGTGGAGGCTGGACTGAGGGGTGACCCTGGAGGCAGCCGGGCTGCTGATGGCATCGGGTGAGGAAAGAGGCCTGACTCAGGCCTGGCCGTGAAGGAGACTCCCTGAAGGCAGGGTAACCCTCATACAAGCTTCCCTTTCAGGGGTCCCGGTGCCCTCTGAGCGGCCTCTGGCCTGGCCTGGATGCTGCACGTGCCAGGAGCAGGCATGAGTGCTGGGTACAGCCCCCCAGCCTGGGGCAGTGGGGGCCCCTGCAAGGGGCCAGCAGCCCTGCTGGAGACCGCCCTCTGGGGATTAACCCCGCACGCACTGTGCAGACCGCAAAATGCCCCTGGCATGGAAAGGGCCCAACTTGGCCGCCTCGTCTATCCCCAGCCGAGGGCCAAGAGCACACAGGAAGAGCTACAGAGTTGTAAAGAGTTTCCTTTGCGACTCGCCTGCCCCGCCCCGGTCGATGGTCCTGTATGTGCAGCTGATTCTTTGCTCTTGTTGACACTAAAGGCTCTTTGGGGGTACAAGCTGGTTTGCGGGACGGGGGGGTGGGTGGGATTTGGAGAAGACAGAGGAATAGGTCTCTTTTCAGGGAAGCCGATCGCGCGGGAGCAGAGCCTGCCCCTTCCAGCACCCAACCTGACACCCTCCAGGCGGGGGGTGCCGGGGCAGGCCCTCGAGCCTACCTTCACTATGTCCTCGTTAATGTTCTTGGGGTCCCGGTTCACCAGGTCGATCTCCTTGAAGTGAATGTCCTTGACGATCTGGGCCTCCAGGTCTGTGTGCTCCTCGGCCATCATCGTGGAGCTGGGTGACCTGCGAGAGGAGATTGGAGCCGTGTGGCCAGCGGGGCTGAAAAGACCTGGGGCAGGGACAGCAGTGTCCCCAGACTTGTGCCGCTGGTGGCTAAATAGGCCCCACCCAGCGTGCCGGCTGACAGCTGTCCCGCATAACTTCAGCCTGCTGCTGGCTGAAGGCTCCGGTGGCAGGCCTCCAAGCTAAAATTAAGACTGGAGCCCTGCAGGAAGGCCCAGCGCTCCTTAAAGGGGGCTGCACGGGCGCTGGGCCTCACGCGCGAGCCAAGGGCCTGGTGTCTCCTGGTGCCCCCGCGGTTGGCTGCTGCTGTGGGACCCTGGTATTTGCGTTTGGGCTCCTGTGGGAAGGAGGTGGGCTCAGCCCCCAGCTCAACCTCTTGCTGGGTGTGTGAGTTTGGGCACACTTCGCCTCTCCGGGCCATCATGTCCCCACCTGTAAAATGGGGCCATGATAATAACGATCGGGGCTCTGCCTACCCTCGTGGAAAGGAGGAGGTGAGCTCGTGGGAGAAAATGCTTCAGAACGGAAATGCTCTCTGGTGGGGATTCTCGTTGGAGCAGTTGGTACCTGCCCTGCTGTTTGATGGCCTGAAGCAGGGCTGAGGTTTTCCCACTTCTAGGGTTTTCCCCGGAGGGGTTGATGGACTGTGGTGTGGGGTAGGTCTGGGGCTGAGACCGGACGCAGACCACCCTCCTCTGCCTTTTGATACCACGTGGAGGGGACCTGGAGTCCACGTTTCTGCCACCCTTCACCCTGTCCCCAGGGACAGCTTAGTGACAGCTTCCCAGATATCCATGGGCCCCAGACACAGCACGGGCATTGGTGGGGTTGCCCTCTCTTAGGTATCTGCTTAGTTTCCCTGCGTCCTCTGCCAGGTCAGCCATCACCCAAGGCCCCCGCCGCATGAAGGGTGACGACTCTGAGTCTCCAGGGTCTGTGCATCCATTCATCACTGACAGACTCATCTCTTTAGGATTTGCCAACAGCTAGGGATAAACAGACGCATCAGGTTAGGTCCCTCCCTGCCTTGGGGAGCCCACAGCCTGGGGGGACAGAATGATCAGAAAATAAGTAATTGTAATACTGTGTGGCAAGTGCTGCATCAGAGTTATGTTACAAAGAACTTGCCTGAGAAGTCCGTCGGAGGCAATGACTTACTCTGAGGACATCAGGGAAGGCTTCCTGGAGGAGGTAGCTTTAGAGTAAGGTGTTGAAAGACAAGCAGGAGTTCACCACATGGAACATTTCAGGTGTCAGAGGACTGGTAGGAGCCAGAATGCTAAGAATTGTGTAGTGGCTCAAGCACATGTTGTCTGGGGGTGAGGCAGGGGATAAGTCTTGACTCTGGCCTGGGTGTGAAGGATCTCAAATGTCATACTAAAGAGTATAGATTTTATCTAGAAGTGCTGGGAAGCCATTGAAGACTTCAAAACAGCAGAGGGTCTTCAGTAGATTTGCATGTGAGGAAGCTGATTGGAGCTGATTTGATTGGAGCTGTGTGAGGTTTGAGGCAGGAAGACTAATCGAAAAGCTGGAGGTGATAAAGGCTCTTTCAGTAACTATACTTGGCTACTCATAATAAAGATGTGAAATAGTAGTGGCTTGTCCAAGGTAGGGGCTTTTTTTTTTTTTTTTCTCTCTCACATAACACAAATAGGTAGTTCAGAACTATGGTGGTGGCTGCATGACGTCATCAGGCACCAGCCCTCCATCTTTCTGTTCTGCTATTCTCCTACCAGAGATCTTGGGGATTTTTTGGAATCATTTCCAAAAGGGGCAGTGTGATTTCAGGATGCATTAATAGAGATATATCATCTAGAATAATGGAGGTGACCAAGCTACCAAACTCTGCACTGGTCAGACTACACTTGGAGCCTTGTTTGGGGCCTTGGGAAACTAGATGGTATCTAGAGAGGGTGAGTAAGATGGTGTAAGAGCTTGAAACATGTCTTAATGAGAAACAGAACAATTTTGGATTGGAGAAGAGAAGGCTCAGCAGGGAGAAACAGATGAACTTTACTTAAGTCCCTGAAGACCTAAGGAATGAGATTTGTTCTGGGTGGTCCCAAGGACGGGTACATAAGTGGCACACTGTCGCACTCTGGCTTCATTCAACCCAGTGCCTGGCTCGTTGTAGGCTCTCTTGATAGTGATAGCTGGGAGGGTTACTCTTAAGGAAGAACTGACTCTCAGCTGATAGGCTGCTCCAGAAAGGGCTGAGCTTCGCGAGGTCAGACTTGTTAAGTCAGAGAGTGAAAGGGAGTCAAGGATTGGAAAAGTAGAGAGCTGGGCAGACTTCGGGGCCGGCTAGTAAACACTTAGGCAGGACTGGCTACAGAATTTACAGGATCCGGTGAAAAACAAAAATGCAGCGCCCCTCGTTAAAAAGAGATTCCAAATTTCAAGGTGGTGGCAGCGGAACATTAAACCGAGCTCGTGGCATCTTCGAAGCTGGGGTCCTGTGGGTTGCGTTTCCAGGAAGTTGACCCGGGTTTCAGGCTCTGTGGGTCATACAGTCTCTGTCACACTGATTCAGCTCTGCAATGCGAAGCCTGAAAGCAGCCACAGACAGTACGTAAATCAAGGAGCATGTTTGTGTGAAACTTTATTTATAAAAATAAGCCGCCCTGTTCCTTTGCAAGGGTAGTTACCAAAATAGGGGAGACTGGCCCCTGCCGTTGCTCAGGTGATGCCCACCTGGCTTCCAGGTGAGAGAAAAGAGATGAACCTTTGCCGGCCTCAAGGACCAGCAGTGACAGCGCTGTTCAGAAACCACTCTGGAGCGGCTCTGGGGGAGGGTTTGCGTGCACGTGGTGGGAACAGCAGTCACCGTTTTCTTTCGGACCCAGAGCAGGCCCTGATACCCTAGAGCAGCCGGAGCTTCGGCCTTGGGCCTTGTGGCTTCATTAATAGAGAGGCCTGCTGTCCAGACGGGATTCTGCAGGCAGGGATTTCTGCATCTGCCTTGGAGCTGTGTGGTGGCTGGTCCAGAGCCCCTCTGATGTTCCAGAGACTGGATGCCCTGAAGATGTTTCCATCTGGAACATCACGAGGGGCTAAGATGAGAGAGAGAGAGACGCCTCTGCTCGCCCCATCTCTGCTTTGTCTCCTATAGGATCGGGTCTCTGCTCCGGAAAGAATCCACTCCGCCGTAATTTCCACCTGAGCTTGGGAAGCGAGCTGCATGGCAAGCCCTGGTGATTCAGAGAATGCCCCCACCTCACGGACAGCGTTTAAAACCGGGCCAGCTCAGCTCCTCTGCATCTAGGGGAGCTTTCCTGGGGCCATTTCTTCGTTCAACACGGAGCGACTTGGCGCTGGGGTGTTCGCTGTGCCCAGTGGATGGTGACCACAGATGAGTGACCCGCTATCTCAGCAAACGCTTACTGGGTGTGTTGGCTCATGGCCGGTGCTGAGGACGCAGCGGAGAAGAACCCAGGAGCCGGAGCCGACTGCACAGTTCCCGTGAGAGGTAGACACGAAAAGCCAGTGACCAATGCAGGGTCCGGCCTAAAGCGGCACGTGGCGGGCAGGCGGCGGGTCCTGGAGGCTGTGGGGGGTGGGGATCCCCGTGGTCCCCGCCTGGAGGAGTTTGCTGCCTGGTAGGGGATGCGGGAGGCCCCGCAGCACTGCAGACCCCGCGGAGAGTGATGAACTTGCAGGGAACTGTGGGTGGACACTCTACCTGAGCATCCGGCCTCTGCTCCTGGGCCATTGCTGTGGGGTCAGCAGAGCCGCTGGAGGAAGTGAGGACGGCTTGTTTTTGCCGGGAAGGAATCATTGCCCTCCTGCCCCGGGTTTTTTTTAAAGCAGGGCAGCTTTTAGGAGTAATATTGTGTATGGGTTGAGCTGTGCCCCCCCTGAAGGATGTGGAAGGCATCACCCCCAGTACCTGTGAATGTGACCTTATTTAGAAATAGTCTTTGCAGATGATCAGGTTAAGATAAGCCCATTAGGGTGGGCCCCCATCCTGAAGGACTGTGTCCTCATACAAAGGAAATATGGGCACAGGAACAGATGTGCACACAGGGAGGATGTGATGTGAAGCTACGAGTTATGTTGCTACAAGCCAAGGACCTAGCAGAAGCTGGGAGAGTGGCCTGGAACAGATCCTCCCCTGTGCCCTCAGCGGGAATGTGGCCTTGCAGGCACATTGATCTCAGACTTGTAGAGTCCAGAACTGTGAGACAATAAACTTCTGCTGTGTAAGCCGTTCTGTTTGTGGTACTTTGCTGCGGCAGCCCTAGGCAACTAGTGGGGTAGAAGGACCCGAACCTTTAACTGTATTACTTTCTTTTTGCTGCTGTAACAAATGACCACAACTTATTTTAAAATAACACAGAAATTTCTCTCTTACCGTTCTGGGGGTCAGAATTCCTAAAATCAAGGGGTCAGCCGGCCAATATCCCTTTTGGAGGCCATAGGGGAGAATGTCCTTTTTTTTGCCTTTTCTAGCTTCTAGAAGCCCCACGTGTTCCTTGATTTTGAGCCCCTGCATCCCTTCAACCTTGGCTCCAAATCAGAGCCTGTGTGCCAGGCCCTCTCCTCCCTCTGTGCTGCCTCCACCCAGTGCCCCCCTCCAACCCCACACTTCCGGTCTCCTGGAACGCTTTGCTTCTCGCCTGTTAGCGTATGAGCACCTAGATCCCTCTGGAGCCCTCAGCAGCTGGCTCTATGGGCATTCTGGGCCCCTCAGCCCAGGGCAGTCTTTCCAGACAGCAGAGGCTCAGCTGGCCCCGAGCTGAGCAGAACCTACCCGTCAGCCAAAATGCATCTAGCTCCCAGACTCTGCTTCCCTGCCTCTTTTTTATATGAGACTCTCCTGCCGTCCCTCTTTTTTTATATGCATGTTAATATTTGCAGATGAAAAGCAGACTTGGGACTCTACATAAGGAGGGACTTTCCAACAGCCAGAGCTCTCTGGGGATAGAGTAGGGTGGTGTACCAAGACAGCTCATCCAGAGATGGCAGAATCCTGTAGATCTTAAGATCCTGGGCTTCTGAGTCAAGTTGATCTGAGAGGATCTACCAGTTGTATGAGTCTGAGCCTTAGTTTTCTCCCCTAGAACATAGGAATGGTGATAATAGGATGAAACGAGGACAACACCAGGGTCCCAGACTTAAATGCCCTCAAGAGAAGTGAGCAAAGCAGGCCAGGTGGAAAAAACGCAGGGCTTTGGTGGACATCTCTCTTTTGATAAGACCTGGGGACAAGAAACACACCCTTTTCTTTTTTAGCTGTAGGGAAACTAATGGGGCAAACATTAATGATTACCCAAGGGAAGCTCAGCTTCAGTGTGGGGTTTGATAGGGGGTGGTGGGGACTGTGAAAACTGGAGCTCACGGGCCCCACTGCCTCACAGAGGAGGCGGGTGTTCAAGCTTGAGGATGGAGCTGAATGGCTCAGGCTAAGTGAGGAGGGGCTGAGTGGACGCGGTCTGGGGCTATAGTCCTCCTGGGCTGTGAAGAATCAATGCCCAGAGCACACCCAGACCAGTTATGTCAGTATCTCTAGGTTAGAACCTGGCACCAGTCATTTTTTAGAGCTCTTCTCTCAGTGATTCCCAGTTTTATTTTATTTTTTAACATACGTTTAATCTTTATTTTATTATTTTAAATTTTTATACAATTTTTAAAGGTTACTTTCCATTTACAGTTATTACAAAATATTGGCTCTATTCCCCATGTACAATATATCCTCAAGCCTCTCTTATACCGAGTAGTTTGTACCTCTCAGTCCCCCACTTCATACTGCCCCTCCCCCCCCACTCATAACCACTAGTTTGTTCTCTGTATCTGTGAGTCTGCTTCTTTTTGGTTATAGTCACTAGTTTGCTGTATGTTTTAGGTTCCACAAACAAGTGAGCTCACACGGTATTTGCCTCTCTCTGTCTGACTTATTTCAGTTAGCATAGTGCCCTCCAAGTCCATCCGTGTTGCCGCAAATGGCAAAAGTTTGTTCTTTTTTATGGCTGAGTAGTATTCCATTGTATGTATATGTGTGTGTGTGTGTGTGTGTGTGTGTGTATATATATATATATATCGCATCTTCTTCATCCATTCATCTGTTGATGGACACTTAGGTGGCTTCCATACCTTGGCTGTTGTAAATAGTGCTGCTATGAACACTGAGGTCAGTGGTTCCCAGTTTCAGAACCAGCAGTCTGGCAGTGGGGAGGGAGAGGACATGGCCATGGGGCCCCCTGGTGACTGGGGCCAGGGAGAGAGACTGGGGGAGAGAAGGGGTCTGTGGTGGGGATTTGGGGGTGAGTGCTGTCGGGGGTGTGATTTCCCCTGTGACCCCTCACTGTCTTTATAAAGCCTCACATGTCCCAACGAGCCTGTTATCGTGGGCTTTGGAGGAAGTGGCCGAGTTCAGTATTAAAATGATGTGGGCTAAAACGGCTCTTGCAGATAAGAAGGGCAGCTGCCTGAGGACGAAAGGCCAGCATTCTTGTGAAATTGCTTAGCTGTGGCTGGTCTTTTATGGGAAACGGTATAAACTTTTTCAAAACTCAGACACAATGTATGTTTACAGTGAGAAAGGATCTTGATAGATTGGAAATTAGGAAGACAGGCTTCAGGAGTTACGGAGCAAGTGGCCGGTGTCAGCATTAGAAGCGCAGGGTTAGTTGCTGAGGATCCAACGTGAACTAAAATGTCCCATCCGCTATGAGCTCGGTAAACTCTGGCTTAAAATTTAACCTTGACTGGCTCAAAGGAGACAGAGATAATAGGCTGTTTGGGAAATGACTGTCAGAAGTTTAATGGAGTGTTAAAAAAAAATGTCCTTGATCACCCCTGGAAA
Organism: Orcinus orca; assembly: GCF_937001465.1. Taxonomy (NCBI): domain Eukaryota; kingdom Metazoa; phylum Chordata; class Mammalia; order Artiodactyla; family Delphinidae; genus Orcinus; species Orcinus orca. The sequence goes on from NC_064568.1 coordinate 8,130,834, forward strand.
AAACATTTGGGGACATTTAATAGGATCATTAAACTGGGGCAGCCGAGGAGACGGATTCATTAGATTGCATTTATCTGATGAACTTGGCACTTCTGCCAGGTAAATAAAAGCCATTCTTACTGGAATAGAACTTTTGAGGTTAGAGCCTGGCCTGACTGTGTTCAGGTAGACAAGGGCTTTGTTTCGCTCAGTCATGTGAGGATGGCCCTATAGTATTTCATTTTCATGTGCTGCAGCACTGGCATGGGCTTGTAAGGAGAACTTTTAGGCAACGTGCATATTTCCATCCACAGTTCGTGTACCATAGCATAGGCAGAGCTAGTCTAATTTGGGAAAATGGGACGTCCTTTCTATAGACCTCAGTGTTATCCCATTTAGTGGACCAGGCAAAGAGTGGTTCATTTGGTTGGTTCCCTGGAGGCAACGAAGCTGGGGAAGAAGGCGGTGGCTGGGATGTGGGAAAGGGGCACACAGCACAGCGTGACGCTGTGATGTATAATAACAAATACGTATGTGGCCTTTGTCCCCCTTCTTGGCATAATCCCACAGCCCGGCCTCCCTGGAGGGGAGGGAGCCAGACATTGAGCAGTGGTCAGTGGCCAGTGATGGTCAGTCATGCCTATGTAATGATGCCTCCATAAAAACCCGAAGAGTGGAGCTGGGAGAGCTTCCGGGTTGTTGAACGCGGGGAGGTCCCAGGAGAGAGGTGCCCCAGAGAAGGCATGGAAGCACCCACGTGCCCCCTTTCCCCCGTGCCTTGCCCTGTGCACCTCTTCCATCTGGCTGTTCCTGAGTTGTCTCTCTTTATAATAAACCAAAAACCTGGTAATCTAGTAAGTAAAATGTTTCTTCGAGTTCTGTGAGCCGCTCTAGCCAATTAACCAAACGCGAGGCTGGGGTCGTGGGGACCTCCGGTCTATAGCCAGTTGATCAGAAGCCCAGTTGAATTTGTCGGACACCCAGCTGGGGTTGCAGAACTGCTTGGTGTTGGGGGCAAAACACACACTGGAGGGAGGGACTGGGCATCTTGCCCTGGAGCGGTGCTGAGGAGAAGGCGGCTCTGGAGGTGGGGCAGGAGACCCAGGGAGATGGGGGGAGAGAGCTTGCAAACTCAGAGAGGAGGATGGAGCCAGAGAGGGAGAGAAGTGTGGAGGGGAAGCAGTGGCCTGGTACGCATGCACGTACGCTGCCCGGGACGGGTGTGTTGGGGATGGTCGGGGGGGTGGGGGGTGGATTTATCTAAAGGGGTTGGAACAGGACAATCTTTCTTTTAATCAAGTCAGGTTACCTGGAGTTGTGGAGCCTACAGGACTTTCAAGGTTTCTGAACGTAGATTCTAAGGAATTAACTGAGGAATTGATTCATGGGAAATGAATAGGAACTGGGAATAAGTTGTTGTTTTGAATTTAACTGTTTGGAGCATAGCGCCTGGCACCCAGCAGGAGCTGTATAGATATTTGTTGAGCGAATAAATGGAAGTAGTACCACACAGATTCATGTCTGGGGAGAGAAGAAGAGCGGAAATGCTCAGCCAGAAAATTCTGCGAATGAATTTTCACAGATGATAGAAAAAAATACTTTGTTAAAAATGTTCATGTGACGTACACAGGTCTAGGACCCTGGCATCTCTGGGCTGGCTTTCCATGGACAGAAGGGGAGGATTGTGAACGAGGGTCCAGCTCCAGTCAAGCTGAATGTCTGCTCCACCAGGAGGGAAGCAGCTGACAGCAAATCAAGGCTTTACGTAGTTCTGGAAGCTGTTAGGAGTGGCTGTTGTTATGCGCACAGAATGACTCATGTCACAGCTGAGTCAAGATATCTGAGCAGCTTTCAACTGGATTCCGAGTAGTTTTGAATTGACATTTAATACCAAGCACAGGAAATCTTGAGATGTGTGTTTTTGAGAAGAGGAGATATAAATTGGGCTGTATAAATTCAGGTTCATCCTGGCTCTGCTACATACCCAGAGTGACTTCAGGCAAGTTACTTAATCTCACCATGTCTCAGTTGGCTCCTCTGTAAAATGGGGTAATTGTGTTTTCTAACTCCTAGGATTAAGCGAGTGAACATATGAATTAAGGCATGGAAAAGCACCGTAGTGCCTGGTACATGGAGAGAGCTTGATATATTAGTTATTGTTACTGCTAATCAATAGTAGTAATGCTTTTCCAAATGGAGGGAGGGGTAACATTTGTTAGTTCTCATTGGATCTCCATCATAACTCAGAAGGTGGGAGCTACTGAGGTTCAGAGAGGTGCAGTAATGTGCCCGAGGTCACACAGCTGCTGAGTGGTGGTGCTGATTTGAACTCGGTGATGTCAAAGCTTTCCCTCTAGTTACAGGGTGCTTTGAAAGAGAATAGGATAACCTATGATTTGCAATTGAAGATGAGCTTTTGGTGGAGAGTGGGGAGCCGCCTCTGCAGAGATGCTACACATGGATTCTGGGACTATTTCTGCAAGTGGGTTGGAGGGTCCTGGCTTGGAGTGTGACATAGGAGATCCTGGGTCTGATTGTGTGAGCTCCTTCTAGACCTTCACCTTAATGAGTCAATCCCTCTTGTGGGTGGGGAGATCATGGGGCTTGCCTTGGGGCTGCAGCCAGGAGGGGAGGTGCTGGGGAGATGTCCTGATGGGTGGGGCTGACACCAACATGGTCAGCAGCATGGGAGGCTGCACACTGTGTCTGAGCTCTGTGTGTATCAAACTCTGGGGAGGGAGACTCTGGTGGGTGAGCCTGGGGCTGGGGAGAGATATGGGATAGAACAGCAGCAGTGGCCAGTGGGTGTCTGGAGTTAAACTTTAAACAACCATAACAACAACCAGCCCTGCAGAGCCCGGGTGTTGGTTGATGGTAACATTTTTGGGGACATAGGTCAGATTTCCTCAGGTGAGTCCCAGAAATTTGGGGATGGAGGTAGGTGGGCTGGCATCCAGCAATACCAGGCAATATCAGAGACACCTGGGAGATGTTAGTGGCTCCTTTCACTGAGGAAGCGCCCAGGTGATGCCCATGCCCCTTCTAGTGCTGTATATAGCTGTCCCTCTGGGTGGACAAATGGCAGATCCCTAACCTATGCTTTCTCTGCAGAATGCTTGGTAGGGGCCTCTGCCCTGGTCTCACCAGCTGCACTCCTTGCCTTGCCTTTGGTCCCGCCCCGGCGTACACCCCTTGGGGTGTGCACTTTGCACTTTGGAGGCAGCCCTCCAGAGTCCCCTGGGTACCTGGGGACATGCAGGCATCCTGGGTGCCTTCGCTTGGGCTGCCGTAACACAATGCCATAGACTGGGTGGTTTAACGACAGACATTTATTTCTCATAGTTATGGAGACTGGAAGTCCAAGATCAAGGTGCTGGCTGTTTTGGTTTCAGGTGAGGGCTCTCTTCCTGGCTTGCAGACAGCCGCCTTCTTCCTGTGTCCTTATATAGAGAAGTGAGAGAGTGAGCTCTCTGGTGTCTCCTCTTAAAAGGACACTGGTCCTCTTAGAGCAGGGCCCCACCCTTATGACCTCATTTAACCTTTATTGCATCCTTACTTGAAATAGTCACATTGGGGGTTAGGATTTCAACATATGAATTTGAGGGTGGGGGACACAACTCAGTCCAGAGCCCTGGGCCCACCATGCATGCAGGCTGTTCTTGCTTTGCTATTGTAGGGTGTTTCTGCCAACTGACACCTTAGGCTTCTCTGAGGGGCCAGCACCAGGCCTGTCCTTGCATACCCCCCAAAGTTCTGGGACCTCCCCTCAGGTGCCACGAAGAACTCCATTAATGCTCAGGGTGGCCTTTGAGATTCTGCTGCTCAGCAGAGATCATCCAGGGAGGGGTTGTCTATGCTCATCCTGCTAGCCTTCCTGAGCATACCCAAATGGTTCTCCCAGGCTCCCCCCACTGGGCTTGGAAAGGATCCCATGGTACCTGCACCTGCAGCAAATTCCTTTCAGAAATCGCCACCCTTCCCTTCCATAGGTAGTGGCAGGTGATGGGTTTGACAATTAAATATCCTATTTGACCGCTTTTGAAACAAACACTTACGTAGTCCTCAGTAAATACCAGAAGTTGTTCTAGGTGCTTTACACATATTATCTTGTTTAATTCTTAGAAGGAATCTTGTTAGAAATGATAATTAGCCTCATTTTACAGAGGAGGCAGTGGAGGCACAGAGAAGTTAGGTAACCTGCCAGAAGTCACACAGCTTGTACGTGTCAGAGCTAGTGTTTGAACCCCAGCAGCCGGGCTCTAGAGTCACGACCTCTAACCACTGTTCTCCATGGCCTCTCAGAGACTAGGATGTAGGTGTTAGCGCTTCTCTCATGAGTGAGGAAAATGAGGCTCAAAAGGGGAAATGACTTAGCTGAGTTTTCACAACCCATAGGTGGCAGAGCCCAGATTCTAACCTGGGGCTCGTGACTCCAAGCCTAGAGCTCTTCCCTCGGGGTTATAGGTTGGCTTCTGAATTCCTTTAAGCACAATGAGACATACAGGACTACTCTCAAACTGACTGCAAACGCGCTTTCTTTCACAGTGGAGGCCTCTGGGATGTCTTGGGTGGGCTTCCAGAAGAACCCACCCCAATCCGCCACCACCCCCTTGGAGTTCATCCTACACGCACTTCTCTGGAGCGCTTGTCAGAGTGAGCATTTTCTTTTCTTTTTCTTTTTTTTTTAAATTTTGATTTTATATTGGAGTGTAGTTGATTAACAATGTTGTGTTAGTTTCAGGTGTAGAGCAAAGTGATTCAGTTATACATCTACATGTATCCATTCGTTTTCAGATTCTTTTCCCATATAGGTTATCAGAGTGTTGAGTAGAGTTCCCTGTGCTATACAGTAGGTCCTGGTTGGTTATCTCTTTTAAATATAGTAGTGTGTATATGTTAATCCCAAACTCCCAATTTGTCTCTCACCCACCCTTTCCACTGATACACTCCTCCATCCTCCGGCTTGATACTTGGCATGAGTCAGGAGCCCATGGACTGCCCTGGAGCACGCTGGCTGCTCTGATAGGTGCCCTGATCATAATAACAGCGTCGGCCTGCTGACACCTGGAATGTAAATCCCAAGTCACCAGGTTGCTTCTCACCGCCCTCCCGCCCCAGTCTGCTGACCATTTTACCTGAAAACGAGACGGGCTGGTTGCCAACTAACACCCACTAAAGCATTAGCTCATGACTGTCTAAAGGTTTTATATCGCCCGGCATCTGCCTGAAACTCTGTAAATATTTGTTGAGCTAACGGGTGAGTCAACTTTCCAAGGACATTTTAGCAGAGTATTCTGGAAGATGCCAGAGCCTTCCGTGAAGGCATTAATCTCTGGTGGTAGGATCTTGGGTTTCACGCCAGCCGCTGTGATTCAGGGTGATCGCCCGGTTTCTGCATCCTCATGTCGCCGTGCCCAGGCTCCTCCCCCACCTTGGAGGGGTGCAGCCACTGAATGAGACCATTGCATTCATATCACATTCAGAAATGCACGACAGGAATCTCATGCCGGCGCATGATAGAGGCCACAATAGGCCAGCCCCATCATGAGTTCAGCAGATTTATATGTCAGCTGGCTCTGCCCACAGGAGCTTTGTCCTCTGATACCACAGCCTCGGATGTTGAAAGCCCTTCCCCTAATTTCCAGGTGGCTGGAATCCAGACAGCCAGCCTGTCCATCTGGCTGTCTTTGGCCGTGTGTCTCACCCCTATTCCCACACGACACTCAGTCACTCACCCCCTCAATTTCCATACCCTCCAACGCACTAAACCACTAATGCTGAGCACGCGTGGTTCCGGTGCCTTTAATGGAAGTTGGTGGTGGAGTTGCAAGCGAGGTTACGTCTCGGACCCGCAGCCTCCCTCCCATCTTCTTTTCTCATTTCACTTCCCTCGTGGGAGCAGAAGGATGCGTTTTTCTCCTTGGTTTTTATGGAGACCGTTTCTCCTCTGCTGCCCCAAATACACCTCTAATCTCAAGCCCGTATCCAGACTTCCAGACCAGTGGTTCTCCAGGTGTGGTCTGTGGACCCGCAGCATGAGCATCCCTTGGAAGCTTGTCAGACATGCGAGTTCTTGGGCTTCACCCCAGACCAGCATGGGCCCAGTGATCCGTATTCAGATGCCTTCCACGTGATCCTGACACAAGCTCAAGTTCAGGAACCTCTGGACAACCAGTGTTCTTTCTCGTGGGAGGTTTCTGCTGAAGCAAAATTTCTTCTTGCTATGAAGGTTTCAAGGGCAGCTGAGCTTCTGCCAGTAACCTCCCTATTTAGCCAACAGAACGTGGGCTTTGGAGTCCTCAGGCCTGGGTTCTGCCATCTGTGCCACTGACAAGCTGTGAAACCCTGGAAAGGGTGGTTCACCTCTCTGAGCCTCAGTTTCTAACTCAAATGATATCCTCCGATTGTACCTCCTCCCAGGGGATTCTTGTGAGTCTTGGGGGAGATCAGAACTTCAGAGCTGCTTTATAAACTGGAAACTCAGGGAGTGTGGGTCACCTCGTGACTTCCAGGCTTCCTCCCTGCTGGGGGCTCTGGTGGTTTCTCTTTCTTTTGAACCAACCTCTGGGTGCTGAAAGCCTGAGTCCCTTATTGACCAGAACAGTGTGGGGAGAGGGAAGCAGGGCGTGTTGGGAAACTGGGCTTGAAGACAGAAGCACGTGGGGTGTGAGCGGTGCTGGCCAGAGGCCTCCCTCCTTATTTGGGGGAGGGGGAGGGGGAGGGGGGAGGGGAAGGCAGAGAGAGGCTGCTGAAATTCCTAGATGAGGAAACTGGCACTGAAAATCAGCCAGTCCCCACGACCCTACTGAGTTAAGAGCACTTTTCATTATTCTGAACCTATTTTATTTTTGTATCCCTAGAAACAGAAAATTTCCATAATTGTAACCCTACCTCTATACAGTTGACCCTTGAATAACACGGGGGTCATGGGAGCCAACCCTCTGCACAGTTGAAAATCTGAGTATAATTTACACCCTCAGTCTATGCAATTCCTCTGTATAGGATTCAACCAACCTCGGATCATATTTGCTATGGAAAAAAAATCTGTGTAAAAGTGGACTCACACCATTCAGACCGTGTTGTTTGAGGGCCAAATGCATATCTTCCTTTTTGCATGCTAGGTATATTAAAAGTATTTTCCAAGTTGTCACACAGTCCTCGCAATTGTCATCTTAAATGGCTCCAGAATATTCCATTAGGTGAACACGTTGTTGTTTGTTGTCCTACTCCCATACTGTGGACGTTTCGATTGCTTTCAAGCTTTTCGTTGTTGTACTAGCATCTTTGGACCTTACACTTTTGGATTCTTTTAGCAAAAACTCCATGGAGTGTGATCATTCGGTCACAAGGTAGCAATAACTTTCTGTCTCAAGATATGTTTCCAAATTACTTTCCAAAATACTCTGCCACTAGCAATATTTGAACTGAGCAGTTTTCCTGCAGCCTTGCCATCATTGGGCTTTACTGTTATTCTTTATTTTTGCTAATTTAATAGATGTCATGTGACACATCATAGTTTGTACTTACATTTCTTTGGTAACTGGTGATGCAGTTACCAAACAACTTTTTCTGTGGTATTTTATTATTTCTGTTCTTTCCTTGGGAAATTTCCTCCTCATGCCTTCTTCCCATTCATCTTCACATTTTAATGCTTTGTGTCGGCTGTTTATGTAGATATTAACTCTCTGATAGGTCTGTCTGTTTATTGATGGTTCACATTTACCCCCCGGCTCGACCTATAATCATGTACCTCTGTGTACCTCTAACTTAGGATGCTTGGTAAATTCATGGTGTTGCCAGAGACTTGGAATACTGCAAGTTTAATTTGCAGTGAAATGAATTGGCTTAAGGTTCAGTCTAGGCAAGAATGGGTTTCTGGGTGCCTGATGTCTCAGGGTGAGTGCCACCTGTGCAGCTGGGCTTTCTGTCTCCCTTGCCCTGTTTTCCCCTTTGCCTCTCAGCTCTTCTAACTCTTTAGCTGAAGAGGAGCCAAACAAGCACAGCCTCAAGTTGACAGTGAGCTTCGCTGCCGCCATCGGTCACTGCCAAAGAAATGACCCTGGGGACCCGATCCCCTTCACCACCTGTTGGGACACTTCCATGCCTCCCCAAGGCGTCCTTCCTGGTTCCCAGGGCCCCAGGCAAGGCCGGCTCTGTCTACTCACCATTATCTGTTTGGTCAAGGAACGTGGGGAGTCAGGCAAACAACAACCCTTAGCGGGGAGCTTTCAGAACGATCACTCTCTGGCTTGTGCCTCTTGGCAATTCGTCAGTTCCTTCTTCCACGGCAGGCTCCGGATGCGCAGGCTCAGCGGCCATGGCTCACGGGCCCAGCTGCTCCGCGGCATGTGGGATCCTCCCGGACAGGGGCACGAACCCCTGTCCGCTGCGTCGGCAGGTGGACCCTGAACCACTGCGCCACCAGGGAAGCCCCCTCCTTCCTTCTTTGAGCTTGTGCTGGAGCAGAAGGAGCACTGCACTTGGAGTCTGTAGCCTGGCTGCGACTCCTACCCGTGTTTACTGGCTGTGCATCCTGAGAGGGCCACTGACGACTTCTCTGGTCCCCTGCCCCTCATCTCAGGAGTGTGGATGATAGCAGAGTCCTCAGGTGTTCCCGCTGAAAGGATGTCCCATGTACTATCCCACTGAAGTCACACAGTCACCCTAGGAAGCTGCTTTCTATGTCTGATCCCCAGTTTACAGTGGAGGTGACTCGGCCTCAGAGAGGTTAAGAAGAGCAATCTGAACGGGAGCGTAGTGCAAACTGGCTGAATGTCGGCTCCGCCTTACCTCTTGCATAATGACTTTTACATCAGTATTTTCAGAGCGATTCATAGAGCATAGACATTCTAGTCGTTGACTGAATTGAAAAGGAGTCATGTTGACTGGTGAGGCTGGTGTGGGTCCGCAATGCTTAGGGAGACCATTTCACTTGATGGTTTACGTGTTTGCTTCCTCTACGGCATGTTGAAATCATCCAGGGAGTTGACGAGCACATTCTTTGTAGAATGCCTTGTGCCCCGGTGTCAGGTGGGGACCCCGTCTCTTGTCGTGGAGGTGATATTAACTTGGAACCCCACCTCCATCATTCCCTGTGGAAGCCTAAACTCCTCAGTCTTAGTGAGTTCCCAGGAGGGATTCCTTCTTACGGTGACTTTCAGTTCTGAGCTCCTACTTTAATGTATAGGTCATCCTGCTTTCTCTATTTTGCACTTCATGTGCCTGGAAGTAAAACTTCTTACATTTCTCTCCCAATCAAAATCCCGTGCACGCGTGGCAGTTTGGGAATGTGGTAGGCGTTCCCCTGTGAAGATGTGGAAGGAGTGAGGAGAGGGGAGGGCTTGGATTCCTGTATCCTGACTTTGAGGTGGGTGGTGGGCATCTCTGCGCGAGCCCCTGGGCGGCCCCCTGCAGCACTGTACAGAGCGTGTCCTACATTTCTAGAGCCCCACTTTCAGCCATCTCATCTCTATTTCTCTTTCCCCTTCTTCCTCGTCTGCACGTTCGTGGGTAATTCCACGGAATGGCGTTTGGTTCTCCCTTTCTTCTACCCTCGTGGCCTCATGTGACTCCTCTTCTCCCCAAATGTCTCATCGGGGTATTTTCCCAAATAAAGTTAGGTCTTTATTAAGAAGGTACAATCTTCACCTCCCTGTAGCTGGACAGTGTCAGTTAAACTGCCCAAGTCTTCAGGCCCCTGGCCTCCATCATGCTTACAAAGTCTTTGAAGTAAAGAGAGTTTGGGTCTGAATCTCATCTGTGTCACCCAGTCACCTGGTGGGCAAGTCCCTTCACCTCTTTGGACCTCAGTTTTCATATCCAGTCCTCAGTTGACCCATCGTAACAGAGAGGGGATGGTATTCATGGGCAGCCCTCATTAATGTTAAAGCAAAAGTAACTCCACTGGGGTCCATTGGGTTGAACATAAACTAAGTTAAAATCACATTGCAGCGTTGATAAAGATTACAACTCTCAGAAGAGATGCGTAAGTGCAAAAGTAATATATTTTATCATAAAAGTGCCTGGCAAAAATGATAACTCCAGGCTTCCTATTTGATCGAGGAAATGGCTAGTGTGTATTTTGTAGTTTTTCTTTTGGTCTGTTCGACAACAAAGCTTCTCTCACATCCGTTTGTCACTGTGCTAACTTTCCGGCTAATCCACAGGCTGGCTGGGTGACTAAGTGCCGTGTGGAACGTGATCTCGCTTTCCGGAGCCAGCAGGTTCCAGTCCTCTCCCCACCGTTGTGCGGTGGACACACGGCAGTAACAGCTTCTAACGGTCTCTCACATCTTAACAAATTCAACCATTGAGATGGCCCACGAGACAGGTAGGACAGGGACGAAAATCTTCACTTGACAGCTGAATGGGGGTTAGAGGGTTAAGAAATTCCTCCAAATCAGGCTGTGGGTGAAGCCCATGTCTGGGGGCAGAGCCAGGATTTGTGGCTGGCTCAGCGTGGCCGAGACATGTTCAGACTCTGCGGAAATTCTGACCCCCAGACCACAGGGTCATCTGGTTGGGATGTCATCTCTCTCTTCCACATGCTTCTCCCTCTCGGGCTGCCCCAGGCCATTTGCACCTCCCACAGGACCCTGAGTGTGGGGAGAGAGTGAGGGTGCTGTAGCCAGTGGTTGGGGACCTAGGGGTCGGCCCCTGGTCTTCTGTCTGTCCTGCTGATGGTGTCTCCTCAGGCCGTGGGCAGTGAGATCCTGCTCAGACTTGTGCTAAGTGAACTTGTGCTCTGCATTGAGCTTGCCGGTGGCCCTCACCCCTTTCCATGTTCCTTTCTGCCCTGTCTCCCTCCAGATGATGCTTCTAATATCCCTGGACCCCAGATTGCTGTGGTGTTTGAAGCTCTTGGCTGCTTTTAATAGCTTTTCCATTTCTTTCCTCACTTTCAACGCCACTTCTTGTTACTGTCGGCTGCCTCTAGTGTCTGCCCCCTCTGAAGCCACTGCTTCTAATCCTCTGGATCTGGGCTATCAGATAACTAACCTTGTTAAAATTCTGTCTCGAGTATGAGTCGTGGCGGTGAGTGCGGCTTTGGTGCACATGCTCGGTGATGGCAATGGCGTTGACTTTGCCAAGGCCCTTTTGGCTCTTTTCTGTATTCTGAGTCATATTCTGAAAGGTGAAATTCCCAGATTAAGTGACACTTCACCATAGGGGGTAAGTGTAAAAGTGTGGCTCCAAGGGGGGGAAGGAACGGCAGCTGAGATGGGCCCTTGCAGGGCTGCCCGTGTTCCTGGTGGCCTGGTGCGCGGGGACTGGGCGGCCCTGGAGGCCCACGCTGGCTCCCTGCCTTCCCCGCAGCGCTGGGCCCGGGTGATTCCCCCTTTCACATCCACCGGCAAGTAAATACCTTCACTCCATGGAGAACCTCTTCAGGCCATGAACTTGAGTCCTGACACTTGGTGGTGGGTTATTCAGAAGCAGTAACCACTGTCTCCAAGGTCATAGGTCATGGATGGCGTTGAAAGGGGACCAAAATGATGAATCCCAGAATTGGAGACTTGAAACGGGAGATAGTCCAATCATCCGATGCGCACACACGTTTAAAAATAAATCCAAATTTATATTTTCTGAAAAATCATCACCTTTATAAGGGCAAAAAGTCAGACATAAATTAAGGGACACATATATTTATAATGGAAAACTGTACAACCTGGTAGTATTTAGAGAATTTCTAAGGATGTGGGAAACTGCTGATGGCCAACTGAAAAAACAAGTGAAAAATTGTTAATATAGGGTGACCTCAAATGTGGAGCATTGTTTGCACAGATGAAGGGCAGGAAAGGTGTGCTCAGTAACTATAGCTCTGATGCCTACAGGAGCCTGTGGTTAATAAAAACCAGTGGCTTGCGACTTCCCTGGTGGTCCAGGGGTTAAGACGCCACACTGCCACTGCAGGGGCCATGGGTTTGATCCCTGGGGGGGGGAACTAAGATCCTGCATGCCCTGTGGCGAGGCCAAAAAAACCCCGAAACTGGTGGCTCAGAGCAGGTATAAAACAATAGGGAGTGGTGGGGACTGAGGCAAATTGTGTAGAACATGTCCTCTGGAAAAGAGGCTCCTAGCCGACGATTGCTAGCTCTTCAGAGTTTTAAAAAGAAGCTGGAAATGGTGGTATTTATGTGAAATCCTTTAATTTTTCAATGTTAGCAACTAATTTACGCTTTTTAAAATACTGTTTTGGCCAAATGAAAATGTTGGTCGTTTGGCTTTGGCCTTTGATCCACCAACCTGCCACTTTTGAAGTCACCAAAATGCCAACACCTGCTCTCTCTGAGGAGCACGTTTATTGGAAATTTAATTTTTCTTTATCAGAGCTTTGGTGATTTTCCAATTTTGTAAATCAATACATAGTATTTCTAAAATTAAAGAAAAAAAATCACTGACCGTTGGTTCAGGGGGTTGGGATGTGTGTGTGTGGGTGCACGTGAGTACCTAAGAATTCTGGGCACCTCCCAGAACCTTCCCAAGCTTCCGTTTCCTCACATGTATAATGAGGAGAGCAGTTTCTGCTCTGCTAACCTTCCAAGATTGAGACTCAAAGGAGGTGTCAAATTGAGAAAGCCCTGCAAATAATCAGGCGTGTAGGGGATGCGACGCAGTAGGTGCTCAGAAAAGATTTGTCACATGAATGTAGGGGGAAGGGAAGGAGGGGGTCTGGTAAACTCTGCGAAGTCTTGGGAAGCACGTGGCCTGAGGAGGCAAACGTGTGTGTTCGACATAGCTTGGCTCTGCCACAAACTAGCGGTGACACCTTGTTAAATAGTCGTCATTATATCTATTAACTACGTGCTAACACTCTTTGTTGGGCAATTTCTATGCATTGTACCTTTCTGAGCCTCATTTCTCATTAAAAAAGGGGATAATCATAGTCCTTACTTCCAAGTGTCCTTGTGAGGATTAATTCAGATAATCCAAGTAGCAGGTGGAAGACAGAACTCAATACACAGCAGTTCCCTTTTAGTCCTGGGCTGGGTTCCACCATTGGTAGGATCTATGTAATTTCACCTGTTCCCACTAATTCAAGGAGACTGAATGGATGAGTACGAGTGCGATAGATTACTTATTCAAAATACGTAATTTTCCCTAACATTTATTCAAAATATGTATTTTTTTCCTGTCTCGGCTTCTTAAAGAAAAGAAGCTCATTCCTCTCACTGGGGTGGTTTAGAAATGGGAAGTGACATCCAGTCCGTATTCTGTCTTTGGAGAATTGCTGCAGGTGTCCCCTGAGAAAAGCCCAGCGCCACCCGCCACTTTCTACAGCCGCTGCTTAGCCCCTGCAGAAGCTTTGCAGTGCAGTAGTATCTGCTTGCTTTTCTAGCAGAACTGGGTGGGTGAGCACTTTCACATATATGAGCTTGTCAGATCACCAAAATATCTCTAAATGCCAAATCCATACGTATCCATCTACCTATTTCTGTCTGTCTATCCATTGAATTTCAGTAAATAGTTTGTGTAATCTATCCTTTTAAGATGGAGGCTTTTTAAAATTCCACTCTCTAGTGTAGGTACTTTACCTACATTAGCTCTTTAACCCTCACAGCAACCACATTAGGTGGATAATATTATTAGCCCCCTTTTTACACATGAGGACAATAGGCTCAGCAAGTAAGTGGGAAGATTGAGATTCAGAGCCAGGACTGATTGGTGCCAGATAAAGCTAATTTTGTGTGTGCGTGTGTGGTTGCTGCAATAGAGTATCAAAAACAGTTATTTTGATGACATCCTCTCAGGAGTTAGAATCCCCCCTACTTCTACCTCAAAAGAAATCAGAATAAGGGCGCACGGATCTGCCTTTAGGTTCCATTAAACAGCGGGACGGGAACACAGGCTGCGGCTCTCTGTGTACAGGGAGACTGAGAGGAATTGGTCCCAAGGATAGCTGGATTCCTGGGACCGCTCTGCCCCCCACAGGTCACCACCGACACCACTCTTCACCCCCAAAGTGCAGCCAGCCCTCTCCTCATTGTTACCTCCCTCCCTTCTTCTCTTGGGGGTGCTGCCTGCGGACTACGGCAGGAAATGCCCCTTTTCCCTAAATTTCTAAGGCTTGTATCAACTACGGATCCATGTTTATCGCAAAGAATGGGATATAATTTCTTCGGGTTGGATTATGTCTAAGAATACTGAGCAATGTCACCGTATAGCCCTCTTGACTTGAAAACCATTTGAGTCAAATACAGTGTGGCAGGACCAAGTTATTGATACAGTCACAGCTTCCCCGCCGCCTCGAAGGATCCTTTGCTGCTTGCTTTGGACTCTGGTGATGGAGCTCATGCCACTGAGTGGACCGGGGCATTTGCAGGAGCCAGGAATTGGCTCCTTTGGGAAGAGAAGGGAATAGCCATGGAAGACTGGCATAAATTAAGTGGTTTATTGGGCTGGGGAGGGGGCAATGGTGGTGAGATGAGTAAACAGGGAAGGAAATCACCACAGGTTAGAAACTTGGAGGTGAGCATACGGTGGAGAGATAGAGGGAAGGTTTTTGAACAGGGACTGTAAGAGCTCCTGAAATAAATCAGGGTGAAGAGGGGTTCCCTTGTGCTTTGATGGACATCCTACAACAGAAAGTCCATTTGGAGCTTTTTAAAGAGATTTCTGTAAAGGTTAAATTAGTAAGTATTAACCTGTTCATAACAAACCCTTTTTTTTTTTTTTTTTTGGCTGCACCATGCTTGCAGGATCATAGTTCCCTGACCAGGGATTGAACCCAAGGCCCCTGGCAGTGAAAGCGCCAGGTCCTAAACACTGCACCACCAGGGAGTTCCCCAGCAACCCACTTCTAAAAACAAATAAAAAGCAAAGGGAAAACCTCAATAAATGTATATATGGATATACATTATATATATGTGTGTGTGTGTGTGTGTGTGTATGTGTATATTCTTATGAGCAAAAGTCACCATAAAGTTAATAGCAAACTGGTTACTTCAAGGGGTGGGCTAGGTGGGGAGGGGAGGGCAAAGTTTTTCTTTCTACCTCTTACTTGGTTCGACTTGTTACAATACCATGTTCTACTTTTTTCTTCTTTTAAAAATTTTTAATGGTGAAATAATTGTAGAGTTACGGGAGAGTTGCAACGAGAGTTCTGATACACCCACCACTCAGCCTCCCCCGATGTTAACATGGCACATTTATGAAAACTAAGAATACTAGTGCAAGGCTCCTGAGGAGAATACAGACGTGACTCAGATTCCCCCCGTTTTCTCACTAACGTCCTTGTTCTGACCCAGGACCCCCCATCCAGGATTCCACACCACATCTGCTTCTCACCTCTCCTTGGTCTCCAGTGGGTGACCGTTCCTCAGTCTTTACTGGTCTTTTACGACCTTAACAGTGTTGAAGGGTACTGGTCAGGTATTTTGTAGAATATCCCTCAATTTGGGTTTGATGTTTTCTCATGATGAGATAGATGGCGGTGATGGATTTAGGGGGAGAATGCCACATTGCTGAGCTGCCTTTCTCAGCGCCTAGTATTGGGGTATGTGATACGGGTGTGTTTATTCCTGCTGAAGGTCACCTTGTTACGTGGTGTCTGCCACTCCTCCACTGCAGAGTAGCTATGTCTCGTTTAATAAACAATAAATAGTTGGGGGGGGGATTCTTTGAGGTTATCAAATATCCTGTTCCTTCTTCACCTTTCACCCTCTAATCTCAGTATTCATTGGTATACCTTGCAGCCCTTACAGCTGTAGTGCTCTGATGGTGGTCTTGAATTTCCCCCATTCCTTCTCCATTTGTTAACTGGAATTCTTCTGTAAGGAAGAGTCATAACTCCTCTCCCATTTATTTATTTATTCAGTCTTTTTTAATGAGTTTGGTCTTGTGGACATTTTTAATTAATTAATTAATTGGGTTATAATAAAATATTACTTCATTTATTGCCCCAGTCGTTCCAGCTTTGGCTAGTGGGAGCTCTTTCAGGTTGGCTCTTACGCCCTCTTGACGTGATATATTATTTTTATAATTTAAACACTACAACAAAGTACAAATAATTAAAATTGCTTTTCATCCACTTTGTTATGCTGAACTGCTGTTTCATTCGAAAGGGAGAGCATGCTGAGACCAGCCATGAGGCATCTCAGCTTTATTTGAGTTACCCAGACAAGCCCTTAACGGGGGAAGGATTTTTTTCTTTCTTTTTTTTTTATACGGCACAATTCTCTTCAGCGTGTGAGGCTGCACTGTACTAGAATATAGAATCAGGAGTCTACCTAGCTTATGAACATCTGAAATAGGTTTTTTTTTTTAAAATGTAAACAGAGAATGACAAGAACTTAATGTTGTTGAAGAGGATCATGAAAACCATGAATCCTGAGTGTTGCCAAAACTTCATTTGGAGAGAAAATTATGACTAAATTCCAGAGTATTGTTGTGTCTGATTTTATAGTCAAAGGCTGAAAAGAGGGCTTTGCTGAGAAAATCAAATTTCAGGTTAATTCATCATCAATAAAGGGAAACTGTGCTCGTTGCTTGCTTACACATGCAGTTCTGTGGTCCTTAGCCCTGGAGACAGCCCCTTAAATTGATGCTCTCTCTGAAGCATTGTCAGAATTCTTTGAGGTAATGAGCTTAGCTAAAAAAAATAAATAAAATCGGGCGCCTGCTGATGCTCTTTCAGCAGTGCTAGGTTCAAGACCAGCGTTTGGGACAAAAATCCAAGGGAAGAGTCGTATTTTAGGATGTCTAAACCCAGCCAAGCATGGGAGTGGAAAACTCTGTGAGGGCAGCTCCTTCTGGCTGTCCAGGTAGCCAGTTGGTAAAAGAGAATGTGTTAGAGCATCAGGTCATCACTTACCTTTTTGTGTGAAGATTTGAGTTCTGATCCCAGAACACTGAGGTTCGTTTATTGCCAAAGGGAAATTAACCTGGTTGGAATGAATGGTCACAGTCGCTCTGTTTTTGGAATACCCAGGGAAATGTCTTCAAACTTCCCAAAGTGTTCACCTGCCACATAGCTTGGTAGAGCGGACACTCTCAGTGCTTCGCCTGGGGCCCCGGGTCTCTTTTAGGGGTTCACAACATTCACGGGTTCACAGCTTCTGCATGCTTCCTTCTTTCGCTCACACCTGCTGTTTTCCTCCAGAACCACCCTCGGGCTGCTGGGGCCCTCTGCCCGCAGGCACAGAGCAGAAGTGCCTCCTAGGGATTTATAGCCCCTGGGGTGGCCGTAGGGGCTGGGTGACTGCAGGGCTGGGTATAAAAGTCCAGCTCTCTCACTGTGGGAGGTGGCCAGGGGGACAAATTCTGAAGTGTAATATCTTCTAGAGGTCCCTAAGGGACCAGGCCAAGGTCAGGTCCTGCTTGAATAGCCCCTTTTCCTGTCCTGATTTCCTCACCCCATTACAGCTTCTCCTTAATAAACCCCTTGGCCCTGCCTCCTCACCGAGGGTCTGCTTCTTGGGAGCCCCACCTTAGATACTTGGCGTACTTGAAGCTCTGAATACTTTGATCTGTGAAACTTTAGGAAATAAACATCCACCTCATTTCTTAGTATTTCATATGTCAAGAAATTATAGCCAAAATTTGTCTGCAGCTATATTATATTGGTGGTAAAATTTTCTTCTTAGTGTTTAAATTTGGTGACGTTCTTGCTTTTAAGGAAAAAGAAAACATTTCATTGAATGTGTCTGCAGGGTGAATTCAGTTTATACAGTTGTCCCTTGATATCTACAAGGCATTTGTTCCAGGATCCCTGGCCGATACCAAAATCTACCGATGCTCAAGTCCCTTATATAAAATGGCACAGTATTTGCATATAACCTATGCACATCCTCCCATAAATCATCTTTTAAATCGTCTCTAGATTAGTTATAATACCGAATGCAACTTAAATGCTACAATTTAGTTGCCAGTGTGTGACATACTCAAGTTTTGCTTTTTGGAACTTTCTGGAAATAAAAAAAATTTTTTTGATCCGTGGTTGTTTTGCAGATATGAAGGACCAACTCTACACTTTTTTTCTGACACTGTGGCTGAAGAGCACATTCGAAACTCCATAAGGAGCCCCATTCTCAAAAGCATTCAGTCTTTACCAGGTCTCCCAGAGGTGTTATTGGAACTCAGGCTTGACACTTAGTGGCCAAGACAACGTACATCAAACTGACTTTAAAGATTTTGTGTGGTGGGGGAAATTTTCTCTCTCATTTTCTGGAAACAAGTCAGCAATTGGTGTATGTTGTTTCCCATTTTCGTCAACATAAAAAATGGCATGCAACAGCCTGGATGCTGAAAAGGATCTTGGTGAAGTCTTAGTTGCCACTTTTGACCCAAGAGAGAAAAGCTGGAGCAGGCAAGCAGATTGATAGCATGTGAATAAAATAAAGACTCTGTTTCCCTTGCAGGGAAAAATAGTTTTGATCTAAAATTGCCATAGCCTTGTTTTGTTTTTAGTAATGATATTTAATCTGTTTAGAGATTTCAAGTGCCATTAAAGGAACCAGGTGGTTTTGGGTTTGTTTTCTGGGGGGTTGTGTAATGGAAAGGGCATATGGATTGGAAGCTGAGAGGGCTCCGGTAGGGATCTCTGTGATCTTGCCCTACTCTGACATGCTTTGATAGTAAGATTCTTTTTTTGTTTTCTTAGCTAAGATTTGTCTCTAAGTCAGAGTGGCTTTTCTCTTAACTGGGGAATGTTGTGAAAGTCGCATTGAACTTCGATTCCAGGCCAAGGCTTGAAGGATGGAAACTGCAGAGTGAACACCCTCCTGTGTGAACAGACAGTGCTGATGGACACAGCGTCTCTGGCAGTTCTGGATCCTTAGGATGGGAAACTGATAGACGACCGTGGTCCTTGTTAGCAGAACACCCTCCCTCCCGCTTCCTCCCCCTCCCTTGCTTCTCCTTTCTTCTCCCCCCCTCACCCTCTTTCCTTCATCTTCATCATCTTCCCTCCCCTCCAATGCCTTTTTCTTGTTCCTCTTTCTTTCTTTCTTCTTTTTTTCCTCTTCCTGTTGTGGCAACTGAAATGCACCCAAACTGAAGTGCTTGCAGTCAGCGTCTCACCTTTTTGACAATAAATGGTCCAGAGCGTTGACACAGAAGAATTCCCGCAGTTGAACATGGAGCAGAAAATCCGAGGAGTGGGGAGAGGACTGGTGGAGTGTCTTTCTTGAGAAATGTTTCAGAGTTGGATGGATGTTGATCTTGATAACCTGTCTAGGTTGTCTTCTGGATGACTTAATTTGCTCTTCTGTGAAATGGGAGCGATGATCTTGGCTCCTTCCTGCAGGTTAGAGACATTGTGAGAGTCAGTGGCCAACTGGGGGGCAACCTGGGATGGAGGCCACAGCATGGGGAGGAGCTGGGACAAATGGGCTATAGTCCAGCTCTGCTGTTTTCTAGGTGTGTCATCCTTAATGTGCAAATTGCTTCTGAAGATCTCAGTTTCCCCATCCATGAAATGGGAATGTTTGGTTTCTCAAACTGGGATGCATTAACCCCATTCAGAACTGTTTCCCCCCTTCCCCATGCTCCTGCCCCTGGCACTTGGCGCTTTTGGCTCTATGTTGTTTTAAAAGCAGGGCTGACCATAGCATCTGGCAAAAAGTAGGTGCTCAGAAATATTGTTTAATGAATGAGTGGTTGGATGAATGAATACTTATAATCGGGGCCCCCAAGTATGGCTGTGCTATCCACAACTGCAGGGGAAGGGGGACCCTTAGTTCACGAAGACCGTGATGGGAATCGTGACCCTGGAATTGTGCAACATGGCGGCCTGCTCCCGATGGACAAGCATTCCATGACCCAAAATTGCCGAGAAAAATGTGAGGCTCTTAGAAGATGTAGCATGCCTCATGCCCCTCTGCCTAGTTTCATTTTTCAGGAGCTGCAAAACAACCCACATGGGCTCTCCATCGCTCTCACCTTATCGAAACGCAGACCTGTGAGTGCTTTCTGGGGTAGCAGGTTTTTTTTTTTTTTTTTTTTTTTTTTTGCGGTACGCGGGCCTCTCACTGTTGTGGCGTCTCCCGTGGCGGAGCACAGGCTCTGGACGCGCAGGCTCAGCGGCCATGGCTCACAGGCCCAGCCGCTCCGCGGTATGTGGGATCTTCCCGGACCGGGGCACGAACCCGTGTCCCCTGCATCGGCAGGCGGACTCAACCACTGCGCCACCAGGGAAGCCCCGCTCACTTTCTAATCAAGGAAAATATTGATACGCAGGCAGAAAGCAAATCCCTCCTTTGCCAAGTGCGTTTAGAAGAAAACGAAATGTTCTTAGAAGATGCATAATTATTAAGAATTTTTACGAGTTCATCTGTGTGCCTTTTACAGTTACGTCGTGTTATCTCCAGCGGTACTCCTTGGGAAACCCTTGTTAAGGCGAGGGCATCCCTGTGACTTTGGATTGAGCCTCTAATCAGTTCAGAGTCATAGCGCCCCCTGGTGGACATCACTGCTCTAATTGACCGCGGAATTCTAGGACTTGGCCGAATTGGAAATGGCCCTTGCGGCCACACTGCTGTGGTTTGCCTGCTCCATCCCCACCTTCGTAATTTTCTCTGCATTTTATGTTGTTTTGTGTTTGTTTCTCATAAATTACCGATGAAGCTATCAGAGAGCAAAGAATGGGAGCAGGGGGACAGAAGTTTGGACCCAGAGTTATGCGTTTTGGTTGCAGGAACTTTCTCCGACTCAGCAAGTGGCATTGCTCTTCTGCAGACCGCTGCTCCTCTGTACGTCAAAAGTGCGGGGAGCGGTGCTTCCCATGGCTCCTTGTAGCAGTGTAAGAGTGTGGCCCTGCCGGGAGGCCTGGGTTTACATCTGAGCTTAGAACTTGAGTTCAAGTTATTTCACCTCCATGAGCTTTAGCTTTCTGATCTGTCAAATGATGATCATGGCTGTCCCTGGGGTCCTTGGGAAATGTCAGATAGGAGATGCACTGCAAAGCCCCCGCTCAGGGCCTGGCATGTTCGTTAGCCTACTGTGTTTGTGGTAGTGGCTGTTTTCTTTCGTGCCATTATGATCTTCCAATGATTTGGTCCATAGCTTGGCTGCTGAAGACAGCAAATCAGTTTCTAAATGAGAATAGGAGTAGTAGCACAGTACTTATTTTGTGTTTGAAGATTCTAACATGATTTATTCATTTCTGTTTTCTAGCGGGTAGTAATTTGTCCCAAGCAATGGATCCCGGATCCATCTGTCCTCGTGGATGCCACATGGATGTTGTCACATGTTGTCACATCACGTCCCATCTGCGAGTGAAGATGCGGATGGAGACCAGATTCAGTGATGTTGGAAATTACATCCACCTGAGTGCCGGTCAGAGCCTGGGGAAGAGGGTCGGTGGGTAATCACGTTCTTTACCTTTCACATCACAGCTGTGATTCTGCTTCCCT
Source organism: Orcinus orca (assembly GCF_937001465.1). Taxonomy (NCBI): domain Eukaryota; kingdom Metazoa; phylum Chordata; class Mammalia; order Artiodactyla; family Delphinidae; genus Orcinus; species Orcinus orca. The sequence goes on from NC_064568.1 coordinate 8,152,166, forward strand.
TTCCAGAGCAGAGCCAGGCAGTCTGGTCCCTGTGCCCAGCCTTCTCCTGCTTCTGCTTTTCTGGGCTTCTTTCCTTCTTTCTGTTTTGCTGAGACATATAGTACTTACTATGTGCTGGCCTAAGTACTTCACAGGAACGAAGTCATTTCATCCTTCTAACCACCCAGGGAACTAGTTCCTATTATTGTACCCCTCTTACAGATGGGAAAGATGAGGCCCAGAAGGGAATTCTGGGACTTGCATAGGCACCAGCTGGTAAGAGGCAGGACTGGACCCAGCCTGCTCTCGTGCTTCTCCTTGATCCTGCCTCTCTTCCCCACCCCCATGCATGCCTGAGGGTCCCATGGGTTTGGGGGAACCAGTAAGCTTCCTTATTACCCACCAACTCCTTCCCAGTTTCTCTTGGTCATATCACTGCGAGTCCTGGCGTCCACTGGAAGGGATCCCTAGAAAGGACCAGGTCAGGGCTCTGATGAATCCTCAGTCCTGATGTTTGCTCTCAGGAAGGCAGAGTGAGACCAAGGGCAGGCGTATCACAGTCAGTGGGTACGTCTCAGGTTCTGTTGGGGGATGATTCTCCAATGGACTCTGGTGTTTCCCCATGTCTGGTGCTTCCCTGTCTGTTCTTTATTCTGGACCACCTTTACCAGGATGTTTGTATAGCAGACATCCTTGCGAGAAGAGAGAGAGCCTTCCTCTGGAACAGAGAGCTTACTGCCCACTATAACATATTTGGGTTCCCTTAGTTCAGCGTTGTTCTCCTATAATGTAACCCACCACGTGTACAGGAGTTACATGGTTCTCTTTATGTGGTCCTGCGGGAATTGGGGCTCAGGAAACTGGGGCAAAAAGGCTTATTGTCCAGCTACCGCTACTGCTGTGAGTGATACGGTTCTTTGTCTCTGATCCAGGAGTCTCCTGTCTTTTGCCAGCATCCGTGAAACTGGCAGGCTAACTTGTGAGCTGGCAAGTAGGGCAAATCTCAGGCCTTTCACAGTTCTTGAGAGATTCTAGGCTCATGACTTAGAAGAGGCAAAGATTCAGGGTTTTACAGACAAATCAGCTGCAGCCCCTGCCCTTACAGGGGGTGGAGGGAAAAAGACCCCTGAGAGAATAATACAAGCACTGAAAGATGGATGCTTTCTGAGTAGGAAAGGAAAAGACTTTCAGCGGATACAGCCTGTGAGTGTGGCTTGAAGAAGGCAGAGGATTTGATGGGCTTGGAAGCTGGGCAAGGGCGTTCCAGGCAGAGGGGACAGAGTGAGCAAAGGGATGGAGCTGTGAAGGCCAAGGTGGGTTCAGGGGACAGCCATCAGGGCTGCTCGGCCGGCTGGGCTGGACAGCTACCTCTGCCCTTCTGGAGTCAGCCTCTGCCCTTCTCCACCCTGCTGTGTGCCTTGGGAGGCAGGCCAGTTCCCTTGCTCTAGCCGGGTTGGCCGATGTGAGCTTCCGGTGGGAGATCAGGAGGTGAAAGGAGAGTGAGGTTGGTACGGATCTTCTTGGCGTAAGTCACTGTTCTTCTCCTGGGGCCTCTATGCACCTGTCTGCTCCTGGATTTCTCTAGACTCTCCTCGTCTTCACCCTTTCAGGCCTAGCAGGTGGTAACTGCTCCATGACAACTAGCCAGGTGACCACACCGACCACGTGGTTCCCCCATCTGCCCCTGTGTGGTTAACTGTCCCCATGAGAACACACACTTCTCCTATGATCTTACTCGAGTGAGCCTGTCTTCCCTGCTGGGACGTGACTGATATAGTGGCTGACAGGGATGAGGACTTCTGGTCATACCCTGGAGGGACTGTCGTGAGGCCTGCCCGAGAATGGTCTCCTAGTCTCACCTAGTCAATCTCCATTCTTCCTGCAAAGTCCACTCAGGTAACCCATCCCTGGAAAGTCTCCCAGGACCCCTGTGCTTCCCCTTCCGTGGCCTTGATAGGCTGCATTTCCCTTACCTCCTTACCCCCACTCTCCCCTCTGACTGTAGGTGTCTAGTTGATTTCCGTTTCTCTCACACTGCACACAATAGATATTTGTTGAGTGAATGGATAAATGTATGGCTGGATGATGCATGGACAGAGGGGTGAATATAAAGCCCTATGCCATTGAAGTTTTGGGGACAGGGGAGTGATGGGAACAGAAGCACAGATGCAACCTCTGCCTTACAACAGCTCCCAGTCCACCTGGGAATACAGGACTTGGACATGTGACATCTCTAACCCCCAAAGACCACCTCTGTAGAGGTGCCCAGTACACACACAGCAGCTATGATAGGCGGTCAGACAGGAAGAGGCTCACCCTGCTCTGGGCTGGGAGAAATCAGAGAAGGCTGCCTGGAGGAGGTGGGGCTGGAGCTGGGCAGCGAAGGATTGTGTCTTAGCTCAGCCTGCTATGACAGAATACCACAGACTGGGTGGCTTAAACAACTAACATTTATTTCTCACAGTTCTGGAAGCTGGGAAGTCCAAGATCAAGGCACCGGCCGATCTGGTGTCTGGTGAGGCCCTCTTCCTAGCTGTGTCCTCACTAGGAATAGGATACTGTCTGGTGTCTCCTAATGGGACGCTGATCCCATCAGGGGGGCTCCACCTTCGTGACCTAATCATTTTCCGAAGGCTCCACCTCCTATCACTATCACATTGGGGCTTCAGATTTCAACATATGAATTGGGGGGGAACACAAATGCTGCTAAGTAGGAGGGGCCAGACTTCATGGGGCCTTGAAGGCCACACTAAGGAGTTTGGAATTTATCTCGAAGGCGCCAGAAAGCCTTTGAAAATGTCTCAGTGGAGTTTCTTACTTAAAACACAGAAAACCAATGAAAGTCAGGCTGAAGGAAGGAGCATAGATTTCCAAGTCAGGCAGACCTGAATCCAGCCTTGCTGATTATTCACTGTGTGACCTTCCACAAGTTGCTTCACCTCTCTGAGCCTCCTTTTTCTTTTCTAGAAAATGGGGCTTGTAATAGGTACCCCCTAGGGCTGCCGTGAAAGGATGATGGAATGAAAGCAACATTCCTATTGTAGTTCTTTGTGTGTAGAAATTGCTGGAAGATGATGAAGATGATGATTCCTGCTGCTACCTTTTTGTGTTTCATTTTGTTTGGGGAACATGGCTTTGAAGGTCATGTGCATTGTCTGTAGTGGTTTTGGCTGCTGTGATTGTGGGTAACAGAAGGAGGAATCATGCAGCCATAGAGCTTTCTTTTCCTTTTTTTTTCTGGCCTGAAAGAATGAGCTAGTGGGCTGTTATTACCGTTCTCTGGGGGCTTGTTTATACAGCCTGAAATAGTCTGGCATTTGCCTTTCCAGCGGGCAGGCTGCCAGGCCGTCAGGCCAAAGAGTGTGTAACCACCCAGTCTAACAAAGCAAAACTATTTTTACCTTGGGGGGCCCAAGAATGTATCACACAGGCCTCGAGCCAGCCCCACCTAGCCCGGCAGCCCGAGACAGTCGCCAGCGCAGGCTGGCTGGGCTCCTGTAGGCGTCAGTGGGAAGCAAACCGCTGGGCCCCTTGGAGACCAGTTTCCCTGGCAGGGAGGCCAGGTGTCCCAGAAGGTCCCAGAGTGGCCCACCCCAACCTTCTCTCAGCCGGAACTAGGAGACCAGGATTCTCACTCAGAGGGTTTCTGAAGGCATCAGGCAAGAAGCAATAGGTTTTAGTTTCATCCCCTAATCTAATATGAATAAAAGCAATACTACTGCAAATAGCAACGTCTTCCACTTAGATTCTTCTGGGTCTCAGGCACTGTGCCGACTGCTTTACACGCGGCATGTCTTATCTTGTAATATCATAGAGGTATCCTGTCATACTTCTATGAGGAATAGCCCCATTTTTCAGATGTGGAAACCAAGGCTCAGAGAGATTAAGTCACTTGCCGAGGGTTAATCAGCTAGGAAGCTGTTTGGCCCCAGGCAGCCAGCTGCATGCCAGGTGCCCCTCTTGCCTCCCTCACTGCCGGTCCACACTTCAGGGGACGAGGATGGGAAGGAGCCGGGGAGCTGGCCTTTGTCCTGGTCTTCCCTTGACCCAGACCTCGCGTTAGTGGCTCCTTCGTGCCTGGGAGTTTTTACAGAGAAACTAATGCTTGTGCTCCTGGCCACGGAGGGCCGTGAAAGCAGGGTGGATGGACAGAGATTTAGCTAGTGCCGGCAGCATGTTGATGTCGGCCCAGAACCCCTGCACACGCAAGGGTGAGCAAGTCACCATGCCTGAATCTCCAATGAGCTCGGGTTGCGGGAGGGGTGACCTGGGGTCAGAAACCTGCAGAGCTGAATCCTCTGGGTTACCCTAGAGAAGTCTTGCCTTTCTTTCTCCCTCCCTCTTCTCTTTTTCCCTTCCTCATAACCTTTTCTCTCTCCCTCTCTCTCTTTCCCTCTCTTTTTCTTTTCTTCCCTCCCTCTTTCCCTTCCCCTTGCTCCCTCCCTTCTTGACCCACCTCCTGGTAGGATGTAGCTGGATGGTCTGCCAGCATACAGACATCCGTAGCAGCCTGGTCTTTGGAGTCTTCCCTTGTTCCCTCGTCCTCCCCATCCATCTAATTCTTCTCATCCTTCAGTGCCCAGCTTCAGCCCCTCCTCCTCCAGGCAGCCACCTCTGATTTCATCCCTACCCAGAGCAGTATGGGGTCCCTCCCATCTGATCTCCTGTCACATCCACTGTCTGTAAGTATAGAGCACCTCAGTGAAAGTGGCCTCTCAGTGTTAAGAGACATTTCAAGTGTCCATGCCATGTCTTCCCAACTCGATTAAAGGCTGCTTGAGGGTAGAAGCTGAATCTTGTGCTTCTTTATGTCACATGTCACTTTACATCACTCCCCTGCCCTCAAACTTTCAATGATTTCTTACTGCACCAGAGTCAAGTATTCATCTGTCCACCCACCCATCCAAGCATCATCGATCCACCCATCCAACCATCATCCATCCACCCACCCACCCATCCATGCATTTATCCATCCACCCATCCACCCATCATCCACCCATCTACCCACCCATCCATCCACCCATCCATGCATCTACCCACCTATCCATCCATCCACCCATCCATCCATCCATCCATCCACCCACCTAGCTGTCCACCCATCTATCTATCCATCCATCCATCTACCCACCCATCCACCCATCCATCCATCTGTCCACCCATGTAGCCCACTCACCCACCCACTCATCCACCCATCTATCCATGCACCCATTCAATAAATACTTACTGAGTGCAGTGTTAGAGATGTGGGGAGACATTAGCCTGTACCAAAGAATCTTGGTGATGAGGGAAGCAATTGTAAAACAGGGTGGTGGGGCTTCCCTGGTGGCGCAGTGGTTAAGAATCCGCCTGCCAATGCAGGGGACATGGGTTCGAGCCCTGGTCCGGAAAGATCCCACATGCCGCGGAGCAGCTAAGCCCGTGAGCCACAACTACTGAGCCTGCGTGCCTAGAGCCCGTGCTCCGCAACAAGAGAAGGCACTGCAACGAGAAGCCTGCACAATGCAATGAAGAGTAGCCCCCGCTCCCCGCAACTAGAGAAAGCCTACGCAGCAATGAAGACCCAACGCAGCCAAAAATAATAAATAAATTTATAAAAAGATAAAACAGGATGGTAAATCCTAAGAATGAGAAGGTTGTGAGAGTCAGAGAAACCCATATTCGAGTCATACTCTGCCACTTCCCACCTGCAGGACTTGATCAAGTCAGTTCTCTCCCTGTGCCTCAGTTTCCTTATCTCTAAAATGGGGATAATGGTAGTTCCCACCTCCCTAGGGTGTAGTGAGGACTCAGTGAGCTGATGCATGTGAGGCACCTGGCCCCCACTCCTTTCTATCACATTCGTTCCTCACAGGCAGGGACATGGTGGGGGCGTGATCACTGTTTGTGGAGAAGCTGTTTCTCCATCCCTGAGTCCCAGGCAGTGGCTGCCTGTGGCTGGTCCAGGGGAGCTGGGAGCCTGGGAGTTGAAATGATCCATCCGCAAGCAGGCTTTTTGCCAGAATGGTCCCAAAGACCCTCTGCATCAAACTTCAGCTTGATCAGTCTTTTTTATTTCTCTCCTACCTCTGGTCTGTATAATACATTTTTAGGGAGAGAGGGGGCAGTTTCTGGAGGTCCCCTTTGCCTGGACTAGCTAAGCCTTACCTCACAAGCAGAGAAACTGAAGCCCAGAGCAGGAGGACAGAACCTGCTGGGGTCACGTTTAAAGTTCAGATCCAAACTTTGGCTCATCTACTTGCTTTTGCTCTTGCCAGGAGGCGGAGGATGGCAAGGTCACCATGGGGCCGGCTCTTTGCATCCCCTGATTCCCCGTATTTTCCACACGAGACTCCCTACCACCTTGGTCTGCGTGCACCATTCCACAGCTCCCGGAACCAGTTCGTTTTCCTTGGAAGCTTTGGGATGGTGTCTTCCCAGTGAATGGAGGGAAGATGCCTTCTCTCTTGAGCAGCAGAGCCCTGCTGCCTGAACAGAGGGACCCTGGGACTCAGGACAGGGATGGTGGCAGTGAGTTCCAAGAGGTTTCCCAGGTGTTGTTGGAATAAATACTAACTAACATTTGTCCTGGGCCGGACCTTTTGTTCCCTTTCCCATTAGACTTGTTGATGGGAAATGAGCTGTAGGAGATGAGAAGGGGTGACGGTGTGTGTTGCCAGAGATGTGAGCTTCTCAGTTCTGAGTCTGAATATGAAGCCTTTTGAGTTGTGTGCTTGGTTTGAGATTTGCACTAATCCAGTCTTTCTCTCTCTCTCTCTTAAAGTCTTATTCCCTTGACCAGTGCTGAAATGGGACATAAATTATTATTAAAATAAGAAACAAAAACCAACAACCCTGTTTTTATAGTGGCACAGGTTTATGTTTAGTTAGAAAAATATCCCTTGGAAATTCAATTTCTCTTACTCCACAGTGGTGCGAGGCGAAGGAAAAAAAAGTGGAGAAATCTGAAAAATCCCCAATGTCCTGACCTTGAAAAGGAACACAGTGAACTTTCAGAATCTCCATCTATGTCTGTTTGTCTCCTCAACCCCTACCATTAACCAGAGATCCAAGTCTTTTGCTTTAGATCCTGTCAGGCATTAAGTCGGACAAACGCAAAATGGTTAAGAGGCTGTACTGTTCGGCTGCCTGATTTGCTTTTAATAAAGGAACAGCAGTGTTTTCTCTCTGCGCTGTCAGCTCTAGTGTCAGTCAGGAAACTGGCCTGAGGCATGTTTGGGATTCCAAGAAGTTGTGTGCATAAATAATTCCAAGTGAATATTTTCAATGAAATGAAGTCCATGGAGACTGTGTGGACTCCATGGGGCAGACATGGAAGGTTAGGGAAGCGTGCTGCGAGCCCTGCCTCTGCCGTTCCCTCACTGTGACCTTGGGGACACCACTCACTGTGACCTTGGACAGACTACTCAGTGTGACCTTGGAGAGGTCACCCACAGTGAACCTGGGGGGGTCACCTACTGAAATATTGAGGTGTTCACGTTTTCCCTCGAGTCCCGGCATCTGTGTGTGAAATGAGGTAGTTACAACAGTTCTATTTCTAATCATTTAACATGTGGAAACACACCAATGCAGGCATATGTATAAGGATTTTTTAAAAATCACAATGCTTTTCATAATTGCAAAAAATAGGAAACAGGGCTTCCCTGGAGGCGCAGTGGTTGAGAGTCTGCCTGCCGATGCAGGGGACACGGGTTTGTGCCCCGGTTGGGGAAGATCCCACATGCCGCAGAGCGGCTGGGCCTGTGAGCCATGGCCGCTGAGCCTGCGCATCTGGAACCTGTGCTCCGCAACGGGAGAGGCCACAACAGTGAGAGGCCCGCGTACCGCAAAGAAAAAAAAAAAAATAGGAAACAGTTTGGGAGTCCATCAAGAGGAGAATGGTTGAATACATCACAGCACATCCCTACAACGGGATGCAATGAAATGTTAAAAATGGATGGGGCTGAGATACCAGGGATAATTCTTACAAGTGTAATGTTGTGTAAAAGAAGCCAGACACGGACTCCCCTGGTGGTCCAGTGGTTGAGAATCCGCTTTCCAATGCAGGGGACACGGGTTCTATCCCTGGTCGGGGAACTAAGATCCCACATGCCGTGGGATAACTAAGCTCGGGTGTTCTAGCGCAACACAGCTAGAGAGAAGCCCCTGCACTGCAACGAAGATACCGAGCGCCACAACTAAGACTGGATGCAGCCAAATAAATAAATAAATAAATAATTTTTAAAAAGCCAGACTCAAAAGAGGCCCAGATCCGTTCATGGAAGCACCAGCCATGCTCATGTGATGGTATTTGGAGGTGGGGCCTTGAGGAGGTGATTAGTATTCAATGAGGTCATGAGGTTAGAGCTCCCATGATGGGATTAGTGCCCTTGAAAGATGAGACCAGAGAGCTTGCCCCCCTTCTCTCTCCACCATGTGAATATACAGCGGAGATGTCTGCACACCAGGGAGAGAGTCCTCACCAGAGCCCACCATGCTGGCACCCGCATCTCGGACTGCCAGCCTCCAGAACTGTGGGAGATAAATGTCTGTTGTGTAAGCCACCAGGCTAGTGTGACGGCAGCCTGAGATGACTAACGCTAAGTCCCTATCGTATAAATTCAAGTGTGTAAAGTTCAATAACAGGCCAGCTGAGCTTTGGTGTTACAAGTCAGGGGAGTGGTTACCAAAAAGAGGCGCGAGAGGGCTTTGGGGTCTGGTCACATTCTGTCCTTGAACGGACGGTTGGTCACATGGGTGCCTTTACTTTGTGAAAATTCACTGAGCTGTGTGTTTTAAATTTGTGCATTATTATGGCGCATGTTCTATTTCAATAAAACTTACAGCAAGAAAAAAACCTGCCCAACTAAAAATGATTAACAGTAATAGCAAAAGACTCATGAACAATATTTCAGTCATTTCTCTGTTATTGGTATCAAGCCCGGTGCCTAGACTTAACCCTGGTAAGTGTACATAAATGTAAAATTTGCTACAACAGTAAAAAAGTGAACAGGGTAAAACTATGTGTGCTGACCCAGAAGGAGATCCATGATATATTTTGTTTTTAATAAAAGGTGCTGAGCAATATTTATAGTATCTCATTTAGTAAAAATATAATAAAAGCTCTAAGGTCACGTACATTTATATGCAGATCTATATATAAATCATATATGGACATTGGAGGTGGGGACCATTAATTTTTTCTTTGTTTTTCTTCCAGTTTTGTTGAGATATAATTGACATACAGCACTGTTTAAGGTGTACAGAATAATGATTTGACTTACTAACACGGTGAAATGATTATTATAATAAGCATAGTGAACATACATCATCTCATACAAATACAGAATTAAAGAAAAAAATTTTTTTTGATGAGAACTCATGGGATTCTTAACACTCTCTTAACAGCTTTCATATTTAACATACAGCAGTGGTAATTGTATTTATCCTGTTGTACACTACATCCCTAGTACTTATCACTGGGAGTTCGTATCTTTTGGTCACCTTCATCCAGTTCCGCCTCCGCCCTTCCCCTGCCTGTGGTAACCACAAATCTGATCTCTTTCTGTATGAGTTTGCTTGTTTGTTTTTCAGGTGTAATTGACTTACAACACTATGTTAGGTCCTGTTACACAACACAGGGATTTTTTTCTTATACATTTCAAAATGATCACCACCATAAGTCTAGTTAGGATATTGCAAAGACATTACTTAGTAATTGACTATGTTCCCCTCACTGTACATTTCATACCGTGACTCGTGTGACTCATTTATTTTGCAGCCGGAAGTTTGTACCTCTTAATCTTCCTCACCTATTTCAACTGCCTCTCCTCTGGCAACCACCTGTTTGTTCTCTGTATCTATAACTGTTTCTGTTTTGTTATGTTTGCTCATTTCTTTTGTTTTTTAGATTCTACATATAAGTGAAAGAATACATACAGTATTTGTCTTTCTCTGTCTGACTTATCTCACTTAGTGTAATACCCTCTAGGTCCAACCATGTTGCTGCAAATGCCAAGATTTTATTCTCTTTTATGGCTAATATTCCATTGTATATGTTTACCACGTTTTCTTTATCCATTCATCTATCAGTGGACACTTAGGTTGCTTCCATATGTTAGCTATTGTATATAATGCTGACATGAACGTAGAGTGCATATATCTTTTCTAATTAATATTTTCATTTTCTTTGGATAAATGCCCAGGAATGGAATTGCTGGATCATATGGTAGTTCTACTTTTAATATTTTGAGCAATCTCCATACCATTTTCCACAGTGGCTGCACCTATTTCCATTCCTACCAACAGTGCACAAGGGTTTCTTTTTCCCCACATCCTCGCCAATGCTTGTTATTTATTGTCTTTTTAATAATGGCCATTCTGACAGGCGTGAAGTGATATCTCTTTGTGGTTTTGGTTTGCTTTTCCCTGATGATTAGTGGTGTTGAGCATTTTTTCATGTGTGGGGCGGGTCTATTAATTTTTAACTTTTAATCTTTTGTAGGTTTGATTTTTTTCCACAGCATCAGGGTATTTCCTTTATAGATAGATAGATAGATAGATAGATAGATAGATAGATAGATAGATGGATAGGGAAGGTAAATAGAAGGGGCAAATAAGTGAGAAGTTTGGAGCAGATGATATCTGAAGTCCCCCCTTCCTGCTCTGGGGTCTGTGATTAAGGCTGAACCCCTCCAGGGGTCCAGGTTTTGAATTGTTTGGCCCTAAATCTCCATTTGTGGTTCTCAAGTTAGACCCACAAATGTGTTCAGCCTTGTCCATTCCTGTGGCTGTTGTCCTGAATTTTCTTTGTGGATTCTTTCTCTAAGTCAGGTTTGATGTTTGGAAGCAAGGCGCCATGGGCGAGCCTCAGGATGGCCATTCTGGAAGTGATACCCAGTTTGGCACCCCCCACACACACCCTCAGGGAGATGTGCCGGGGTGTCAGGGAGGCAGTCACATGCTCATATCCATAAAGAATGGCCCTGTGGAGACACAGAGGATAGAACAGTTGGTTCTGCCCACGGAAATCAGGGTGACTTCCTGGAGGAGGGGGCATCTGAGATGGTCCTTGGAGGATGAGCAGGTGTTTGACAGGCAGAGAGTGGAGGAGGAGAACGTTAGGAATGGAAGGATCTGCATGCACAAAATCTTGGTGTTGTGACTGACTTGGCTGCTGGGGGCATGTAGGAGTGTAGCGTGCCCGAGAGCTCAGGGCGTGAGTGGGTCAGGGCAAAGTGTGAGGGATAAAGCTGGGAAAGCTCCTGGGAGCCAGATTGAAACTTTGGACTCTATTCTGCGGGTGATATGGAGCCATAGAAGATTTGAAGCCGGAAACTTATTCAGAGTGAAGTGTGGCAGAAAGGAACTTCCAATCCTTCCCCCTCTTTCCCCCCTTTCTCCCATCCTTCCTTTCGGGGAGAGGGACTCCCATCAATAGGAGAAAAAGACAGAGTCTTGGTAGATGTTACAAGTGTGGAGCTTATGCTATGGAATGTGGCCGCTACTAGTGACACAAAGGTTTGCAGGCCTTGTGGTGGTTTTATTTGGAGGAATCTAGAGCCGGTGAAGCCATTTACATTCCAGATCCAGAAGGTTGCCGAGCCCTTCCCAGAGCACCTGAGACCGCCGGGTGTCAGGGAGGTAGTGGTGCAGGGCTTGGGAGGAGACCAGGGAGAAGGGGCTGAGGTGGGCTGGTTGGGTGACTCAGCAGGAAAAGGGAAGAGTCTTGTGTCGCATTCTCCAGACCCTAAACTACTCAGGGTCGTCTGATCACTCGGTTTCCCTTCCAGGATCTGGCGGTGGACCGGTTACCTCCACCCTTGGGGTCACCGCGGAGCACACGCGCATGGTTTAGACGGGCTCCTGGGCTGGCGCTGCAGGGCAGGTGAGCGGGGGCCCAGGCCCCAGGGAGGAGGGGTGGTGACGGCCAGGATGAGGAAGGTGCGGCCGAGATGGGGCAGGAGAGATGGGCAGGAGGTGTCGGGGGCGAAGAGAGGCAGGAGATGAGGAAAGCTAGAGGTTTCCAGTGTGTGTGGCTGGGGGGTGGGCGTGGGGTGGGGGGCATGGTGGAGCAATGGGGCCAGAAGAGGCCGAGGAGGGAGGGACTGGCCTGGGGAGGAAGGCAATTAGATTAGAGTCGTGGCCGCACGTCTGTCCTTCCTCAGGACTGTGTCTCCAGCTGACGTAAGATGGGAGCCCAACATCAGGGGGTGGAGGAGAAATCATTTCTGCCACTTCCGGCTTTGCGGGAGGCAGCTGGATGTGTCTGCTGTTACTTAATGGCTCCAGCACCTGCCAAGGTCTCTGCGAGGGTCGGAGCTTGTTACTGATGATGAGTGAAAGGTACCTACCTGATTCCAGCGCCTCACCCTGCTCCCAGCTCCCAGCTCCCCGCGTGGCCCGCAGAAGCCACTTCGTGTCTGGGGAACCGCAGGGCGAATTGCGAGGCGTATTTGTCGTGGAAGAAATCCTGGTCGCTGGCTTGCTTCTCCCTGCCACGTGACCCTGGGCAAGTCCCTTCCCTTCTCTTGGTCTCAGTTTTCCCACGTGTACAGTGGGGAGGTAGGACCAGAGGATTTCTGAGATGCCAACACGTGTTCACTCCCAACAATGACGACCACCGCCCCCCCCACCCCCAGCTGTTACCCAGGGCTGTGCAGGGAGGTGCAGGCGGGACCTGGAGCCTTGATGGTGGAAGCCCCTTCTGTGGTCACACAGGCTGGGGGAGGAGCTGTCCTGAGGCCTGGGAAGCTGGCGGCGCCTCACAGGGCAAATTGAATTTGTGTTTGAAAATGTAAGTGACCAAATAGATTGGCCTTTAAAAATTCCAAATTGGTCGTGGAGACAGATGGATTGGATAGGTGGGAAGGAAGGAGGAAGGGAGGGAACTGCTGGCAGCAGCAGCCTTGTGCTATGAGATTAGATTCTGGGACTTCTGCTGGGAACACACCACTCTGTCCTCCTTGCCTGCCAGGAGGCAGGGGTGAAAACCTCCCCCAGGTTCTAGCCCAGAGAGCATATGGCAACCGGGCCGCAGAAGCCGGTTCTGGCTGGTGGAATATGAAGCACCCAGGTGGCGTATCTGCTTGGACCTGCTAAAGAGCTCCGTGAGAAATGTCCTTTGGAGTTGTAGCCATGGGATGGCTCTCGAGCTGTCACCCGTCTGTGTTCCGACCCCGTGGGGACAGAGCTTTCCTCATTCCCAGCTTCTGGGGAAACATCCTTAGTTGCGCATTGAAGCCTCAGGGTCACAGTGAATTTCCTCCTGCTGTCCTCGTAATGAGGCACTGTGAGACCAGGGTCCTCTGTTTTTCAAAGTGTCATAGTCTAGAAAGTCATACAAACTGATATTTTAAAATTACTAGTCGTCTTTCCTTTCCTTGTCTTGCTATTGCTCCATAGATGAAACAGACTCATCTGAGAAATCTTCTCAGAGCCCAGAACAATGGGATGATGAAGTTACTGCGTAATAATATTGACTGTGTATTCATTCATTCATTCCTTTATTTATTCATTCATTCGTGGAGCACCTGGTATTCGCCAGGCTCTGTTCAGCGTGCTAAGCATGCAGCAGGGAGCAAAACAGACAAAAATCTGTCCTCATGGATCCTATATCCTGATTATAGGGTGGTGAGACAGATGTTAAAACAGTAAGATAGTTAAAGTGCTGGATAGTAATAGGTGCTGTGAAGAAACACAAAAGCAGGAAGTAGGACTGGGGAGCTGCAGAGTTGGTGAGGGTGGCGTCAGGGTGTCCAGTTTTTTTTTTTTAATAAACTTATTTATTTATGGCTGCAATGGGCCTTCATTGCTGCGCGTGGGCTTTCTCAGGCTGTGGTGAGCAGGGGCTACTCTTCATTGTGGTGCGTGAGCTTCTCGTTGCGGTGGCTTCTCTTGTTGTGGGGCACGGGCTCTAGGCTCATGGGCTTCAGTAGTTGTGGCTCGCAGGCTCAGTAGTTGTGGCACACGGGCTTAGTTGCTCCGCGGCATGTGGGATCTTCCCAGACCAGGGCTCGAACCCATGTCCCCTGCCTTGGCAGGCGGGTTCTTAACTGCTGTGCCACCAGGGAAGCCCCAAGGGGTGTCCAATTTTAAGTAGCAGGCCAGGGATGGCCTCATTGGGAAAGTGACATTTGAGCCAAGGCCTAAAAGAGGTGACGGAGCGAGTTGTGGGATCTGGAATTCCAGCCAGAGGGCACAGCCAGTGCAAAGGCCCTGAGGTGGGACTGTGCTTGGTGTGGCTTTGGAGCAAGGAGGAGACTGAACAGTGGGGACCAGGGCAGGGACGATGGAGGGGTGCAGGGTGCCCCTCACCGGCCACGGCAAGGGCTCGGCTTTCAGGACCTGTGAGATGGCAGCCAGAGGCGTGTTGAACAGAGGAGGGCCGTCACGTGACTTGCAGGTATAGAAGGATGCGTCTGAGGGCTGTGTCTAGCAGAGGCTCGGAGAGGTGCAGGGAGGCAAGCAGCAGCAGCAGGACCCCGGGAGGAGGGGGAGGGCGCAGTGTACACAGTGGGAGCAAGTGGCCACACTGTGACGCGACCCAGACAGTAGATGTGACGTGCTGCGTGGGGAGCAGAGGGGAGTTGCAGGCGGGGAGTGGGGGGGACAGAGGTCAGGAGTTCAGCTGGAGAGTCTGTTACATTGAGCGGACATGTCCCATCTGGAGAGGGGCCTGGAGCTCAGAGGAGGGTGCAAGGTTGGAAGTCGGTTGTGGTCAGGGAGCGACATGAGGTCACCCAGGAGTGAGTGCTGACGGACACAAGGTGAGTCCAGGCCCCCAGAGTTAGAGACGGGTGGGGGAGGGGGTCAGGGGGTGGTGGTGTGTGGATGGAGGGCGGTGCTCTGGGGATCCCATAGGTCCTGGGAGGGAGCAAAGGCGGCAGGCCCGTGGGGGCGGGGGATTGGAGCTGCAGGGCAGTCACAGCGAAGGCCTCAGCTGATTCCCTCAGGGGCCGCGGTCGGGGGGCCCTTCAGAGTTGCCCCGATTTCGGGGCAAGCCGGCCTTGCATGGACCGGTCCTTGGACCTGGGCCCCTCCGGAGGGTGGGGCATGCCCTGGGGCCGGGCAGCTCCCTTCTGCCCAGGGCCATTCCAGAAGGGCCCCCTCTGGGCATTGAGCGGGGATGCCCCCGGGCTGGGGAGTAAGTCCTGAGGGACCTGGGGTTGCGGCGCAGCGACCCCCACCCCCCATCCACTGGGGGACGTGGCCAGGGCCTTGTAAGACAGTGGCACGCCAGGGTCTGTCAAAAGAGTTGGCGAGTTTGGGGTTCCCTGGAGAGTCAAGGTTGATGGAACCCAGCAGCTGTGATGCGTCCGACTTCCGGGTTAGGTTTTCCTTTGTGTTCCATAGTTTCTGCAGCTGAATTTTGTAAAGTGAGACAGCCCGGTTCTAGAGACTTGAAGGAGGGGCCTCACTTAAGTCAAGATGGTAAGGGATGGTGAGCAGAGACCCGGAGGACGTGGAAGGGAGAACCCAGGGGCATCCGGCCAAGGTGCCGAGGGGCAGCACACACAGCGAGGATTAGTGCGTCGTGGGTGATCCTCGGGAACCTGCAGGAAGACCAGGGAGGGACACTTGTTGAAGTACGGCTCTTCTGTTGTCAGGGAGACAGAGGTTCAGGTTATCATCACTCCGTGAGAAAAGGGAAGGTGGAAGAGTGACCTTCTGAAGGCCAGGGAATTGACAGCCTCAGAGTTTCACTTTCTTCCATGAAAACTTTCCTCTGTAGTTTACTTGTTTGGTTGATTGGGTAGCCAGGCTTACAAGGATGGAGCCATTTTCTAGCCAGGTCAGTGAGAACCACATCATTCTCTCTTCCCCCAGATGCTAACAATGACAGGTAGTAATGCGTGGAATTGTTGGTAGTCTACATGAGGGCCTTGGTGCCAACAGATCTTGTTCAAATGCTGCCTCTGCCATGCATGAGCTGTGTGACCTTGGGTAAGTCACTCACCCTCTCTGAGCCCTTGCTTCTTCACCTATAAAGAGAACAATATCTACCTAACATGTTTCTGTGAGGGTTTAGGTGGGAAGACACCTATGAAAGCATCTCCCTTCATCCTTGGCATTTGGGAGGCTTCAGAAGATCTCAGTCCCTTTTCTGTCCCTGCAGCTGGGAGCTCGTGATTTGACCCTGAAGGGATGTGCCAATTTCCCTGGCTCCCAGGGAGAGGAGGGTGCTCGGGTGCAGTGTTCCAGGAACCTCCCACGTGGGCAAATTTCTTATTTGTGTCAAGACCATTCTCTTCCCCTCCATCCTCAATTCCTGCCATGGGCACCACTGGTCTCCATCCACCCAGCCTGCCGATAAGCCAGGAACAATGTTATCGCAGCTGCCAGGCCCTGTGGGGTAGAGTTCCTTTGTTGGGCAGTCTTGGCTCCCTCGGGGGTTCTGGGCGGATTCAGGTTTATTTACATGGGCTGTTGAGAGGGTCTGGGGCAGGGCCTGGCTCCTAGTAGATGCTCAGGGAGTATTCACTGGATGGACAAGTGAGTGAGTGGTGAGAGCTCTGTAGATGGTGGGGCAAGACCCACATCTGGAAAGAGTGAGACTGGATTTGGAACCAGTGCTCACATGTAGCTGTGTGGCAGGGGGACAATGTAGCACCAGGAGTTAGGAGGCTCCGGCCTGGCTCCTTACTGTGTGATCCTGGGCAGGTCACGTCACATCTCTGAGCCTTTTAAAAATATCTGTCAAGTGGAGGTAATAATAATTTGTAAACTGTAAAGTACTGTATAAACAGAAAGCAAGTGTTGGTGAGGATGTGGAGAAATTGGAACCCTTGTGCACTGTTGGTGGGAATGTTACAGTTGCTGTGGAAAATCACATGGCAGTTCCTTAAAGCATTAAGCATAGTATTACCGTACAATCCAGCAATTCCACTGCTTGGTATATACCCAAAAGAATTGAAAGTGGGGTCTTGAAGAGATATTTGTCCACCCATGGTCCTAACAGCATGATTTGCTGTAGCCAAAAGGTGGAAGCAGCCCAATTGTCCATGGAAGGGTGATATACACATACAGAGGAATATTATTGTAGTGTAAACATACAAAGGAATACTGTTCAGCCTTAAAAAGGAAGGAAATTCTAATACATGCTACAATATAGGTGAACCTTAAAGACCCTATATGAGGGGCTTCCCTGGTGGTGCAGTGGTTAAGAATCCACCTGCCAATGCAGGGGACATGGGTTTGAGCCCTGGTCCGGGAAGATCCCCCATGCCGCGGAGCAACTAAGCCCGTGCGCCACAACTAATGAGCCCGCATGCTGCAACTACTAAAGCCCCCGCGCCTCAGCCCATGCTCCGCAACGAGAGAAGCCACCACAGTGAGAAGGCCACGCGCCACCATGAAGAGTAGCCCCTGCTCGCCGCAACTAGAGAAAGCACATGCGCTGCAACGAAGACCCAATGCAGCCAAATATAAATAAATAAATAAATTTTAATAAAAAGACCCTACGTGATAAGTGAAATAAGCCCGTCCCCAAATGACAAATACTGTACAATTCCACTTCTGTGAGATACCTATAGTAGTCAGATTCATAGAGATGGAAAGCTGAATGGTAATTACCAGGCCCTGTGGGGAACAGGGATTGGGGAGTTACTGCTTAATGGGTACAAAGTTCCAGCTGGGGATGAAGAAAAAATTCTGTGGCTGGATGGTGGTGACGGTTGTACAATGTGAATGTACTTCATACCACTGAACTTGTACACTTAAAAATGGTTCAGATGGGGGCTTCCCTGGTGGCGCAGTGGTTGGGAGTCCACCTGCCGATGCGGGGGGCGCGGGTTCGTGCCTCGGTCCGGGAAGATCCCACGTGCCGCGGGGCGGCTGGTCCCGTGAGCCATGGCCGCTGAGCCTGCGCGTCCGGAGGCTGTGCTCCGCAGCGGGAGAGGCCGCAGCGGTGGGAGGCCCGCGTACCACAAAAAAAAAAAAAAAAAAAAAAAAAGTTCAGATGGTAAATTTTATGTTATGTGCACAATAAAAAAGTTAAAGTGCTGTATAACCGCCACCACCTTCATGAAAACAATTTGCTTTGACTGGAATTGAGCCTTTCTGTTTATCTACGTGTAGAATGGCTGAATCCTGAGTAATTTGAATTTCTGGGTGAATTCTTGATGCCATCAACTCACCATGTGGTTATGGCGGCTCTCTGGGCTCAGAAGAGGAGAGGAGACATGAAATAGATAGGGCTTCTGCATTTGAATGTCCTAGGATGCCTCAGGTTGAGGCTGCCACCAAATGAGAGAACATCTGAAAACGCTCCGTGATTCTAAAAAGCTTCACCTGTTCTCACTGTGGTGCTTGCTGTTACCCCTGTAAGATCTGTGCCTTTTTAAAAAAAAGTAATTAATTAATTTTTGGGGCTGTGTTGGGTCTTTGTTGCAGTGTGCAGGCTTCTCATTGCCGTGGCTTCTCTTGTTGTGGAGCACGGGCTCTAGGAGCGCGGGCTTCAGTAGTTGCGGCGCACGGGTTTAGTTGCTCCGCGGCATGTGGGATCCTCCCGGACCAGGGCTCAAATCCGTGTCCCCTGCATTAGCAGGCGGATTCTTAACCACAGCGCCACCAGGGGAGTCCCAAGATTTGTGCCCTTGAGGGAGGAAAATGAAAACCTGGGGGTTGATAGGAGAAGGATCTCACTAAAGAACTTAACCCCATATTATGTCTTCATCTTGAGGCCAAGAAACTGCCTCCCATCAAAAGGAAGAATATCTTAGACAGGTAGATGGTGGGTAGCCTCATTAATCTGCTACTGATTGTATCTTGAAATGACACTCGTAAGAAGGAAGTTAAGATGCTGAATTCTGCTGTTGCTTAAGTCAGCGGTTTTTAAAGTGTAGACCACCTGAGTTGGAATCATCAAGAGATCTTATAAAAGGAAACACAGTCCAGGCTTCCACCTCAGGATTTCTGGGGACAGAGCCTGGGGATGTGTAATATTGACAAGCCCCTTGGTGATTCCTGTTGATTGACTGAGAAACGAGAGCCTGGGACCAGCCCCAGCAGATTAATTGGGAAGCCAGGGACAAACACCATGTTGGGTGGCTGCCATTTGGGGTAGCTGCCATGTTGATGGGAGAAAAACCAGCCACGGCCTCTGGGGGTCTGAGGTGTAGTCACAGGGGGAGGCAAGCAGGGGCCAGTGCTTGTCAGAAGCGGCCTCCTCTGATACAAAGCGATCAACCGCCCAGACTGGCTGAGGGGCAAGGGTCCCCCACAAGGAGGTCTGATGTTTAAGTAACCAGGAAGTTCACCCAGTACTCATCCGACAGTTGAGGTGTTACGAGTGCCTAGTGGGCGGTGCATTTTCTGCCACTACCGTGCCAATGTGTGTATCCCACGTAATACCTGATCCTCGATGTTCCAGAACATCTTGTCTGCTCCTCTGCTGCCGCCTTTGGGCCTCTGAATTTTAAGTACCTGGTTATGAATTTGTCTCCCACTTAATACCAGGAGTTCCTCAAGGGCAGGAATTACCTGGTTTACCTCTCAGGGCTGGGCACACAGTAAGCACTTCCTGAACTGTTGAACTGTTGGTGAACTTCCTGGTGACTTAAACATGAGACCTACTTGCCAGAAACCTCTGTCCCTCATCCAGACTGGTCTGATGATTTCTTTCATCTTAGAGGATGCAGCCTCTGCTCTTTTTGCTAGAGTCTGGAGATGATAGAAGTATGGTGTGTAGGGAAGGCACGTTTATATTCAGAGTGTCTGTTTCAGAAGAACAAAGCACTACCTCTTCCCTGATGGAAGCTGTTCAGTGTAATCAACCTGCCACCAGGTAACTGGTTGGTCACCATATTGGGACTCTGTGTTGGTCTCTGCTCCTGGCTGACTGGGTGCTCAGCAGTAGCCAGGCCAGCCTTGGTGATTGGAAGCCCATGTTGCTGAGCCCACGCATGACCTGCATCCCTTCCACTGTGACCCACTAGGCAATGGCAGAAGTGGCTGCAGAGGGAGCCTGACTGGTCCCCGTGGGATGGGTCACACCTCAACTTTAAAGGATGATTGAAATCCTCCTCTGCTGAAGTTACCCTTTGATGAGCATTAACATGAGATACAAATGTTTTCGTATTCTTTGCCCATTCAGAGAAATCTATCAATATACCGGTTTCCCAGACCTCCTTGTCATCAGTGTTCCAGTGATATTCCTTCCAAAATTCCTGGCCATCCAGCAAAACCATTTTCCATAGCCTATAAATTGGTATAGACTCTTTTTTTTTTTAATTGGAGTATAGTTGTTTTACAGTGTTGTGTTAGTTTCTGCTGTATAGCGAAGTGAAGTAGAGTTCCCTGTGCTATACAACAGGGGTATAGACTGTTATCTGTGGCCATTTCTTCCTTCAGGCAAAATGCACAACCAGGTGCGCTGTTCAGAATTTTCCCCACCAGGAGGATTTCCTTCCACTGTCCTCTGGGGATGCTCCAGAAAGGGACTGTAGTGCTGCAGCAACCACCTTTGAATTTTGAACCCAGTTTACACTGATTCTGAAGTCATAAACTGTTGGGTTCTACTACTGCCCACTTGGTTTTATCGGCAAGACTTCCGCTTTAATATTCTTTGGAGAGGCTCAACCCAGTGGAAGGATCTGTCACTAGACAGATCTTCTCTCTGATAAGTTGAAATGGTCCCCCATCCTGGATCGGCTCCCAGCATGCCTGCTCGTAGGATGAGTGTCCTGAGACTCACCTCCTCAGGACAGCCCTGTAAATACTTGCAGGCACTGGCTGAGCCCTACCTCTAGGGAGTTCTCTCAGCATCGTATTCAGCTGTAGCCAGGCACTGTGATTTCTGGTTTCTCTTCTAAAGCCCTATACTGCCCTAACATGATTCCCACAGCCATGAGGTACCCTCAGGACTCAGAGACCAAACTATGAGATCAAATAGCCTTTATTTCCAAGAACAAACGAGATTCTCAGACAGCAGTAAATGGATAGAGTTAGCCCTTAGACAGTTATGTTCATTCAACAAATGTCTCATGAGTATTTAACCATGTGTAAGACCTGAAGAGTGTGATGATGGATCATATCCATGGACTACTGTGGACCGGTTCAGGAAGAAGAGCTCGAAGCGCCCCCTTCTTGATACCAATAGCACAGATACAGAATGACTGTAAAGTGTCCGGAACGCATCTGATGCTTCTCCTTCCCTCCCCGAAGCCCCTCTGATACTAGCAGGAAGTGGGAACCAGTGTTAGCTTCATGCTGGCCTGGAGCCTAGAATGAATGATGCGCGTTTCTCCTGACATCTGAATACTAGGTGGCGATGGTTACATTGTTTGGCCCGAGCCGCTCACGCGTGCCATTGTAGTTGCAGACAGCATTCCTGTCTTGATGCCTAAGCAAGATTAGAAAGGTCTAGCAGTTGGTTTGTTCACTTTCCATGTATTTTTAGAGATATTTATGATCCCATTACTATGTGATCTAACTAGTGTGCAGCAAGGGACTTTCACTGCCTTTGATCAACACTCCCTGGTTCCTAAGATACAACTCATGGTTGTCTGCCTTTTTGCAGCCTCAAGGCTTCCGGACCCCTTAGTGCTCAGCTCTGTTTAACATTCTGTGCTTCTAGTTGCCAGTTAATAATTTCCTACGATTCTTTCTTTCAAATGCTGAGGAGGGTTTTGGGCATGCATATACTGTTTCTTAAAAAGTACTCAACATGTAATAGTGGTATATTGTTTTAGTTAAGCCACAGGTAGTTCGTCTATCCATGTATGTGTCTATGTATTTATCTATCATCTACCGTGTTTAGGCTCAGCTATACATACACACAGACACAGACGTAGACATAGACACACACACATGTTATGTTTAGAGTAAAATACACACCCAGGCATACACATCCATGGTGATCCTGTTACCCTGGGACAGTTCTACAAGGGCTTCAAATCATTGCTTAATGTCTAAAGGTATTAAAGGCTGTATTAGGATCTTGGTCTTTGTCGTGAACATGCAGTAATGAAACTTATATAACTCTCCAGTTTAAGGAATTTAGTGCTCCGATCAACCGTAAAAACCTATTTGTGGGCGTTGAAGCATCTGACTGTATTTAAGAAGTATTTGTTAAATTATCACTACTGCTTTCACGGTTGTCACCAGCATTCTGTTGAGGACGGGCGGTAAATGAGGAGGGTTAGCGCAGCAGAGGGAGACTGAGGGCGCTTTGTGGTCGCCTCGGAGCCCTCTCTGTGCCCAGTGTGACCATTGAAGCCAGGTCAGGGACACGTCAGTCACAGCACTCCCCAGGTGAAGGCGACAGCCAGTCTTCACTGTGGGCGTCGTGACACATCCCATGGGCATCGCTGGGCTGGGCAGGCAGGGCATAGGGTACATGCTTTGCCCTACGGAGCGAGGCTGTCCTGGCTAGAGAACTCCAGGCCCGGCTGTGAACGTCACTGCCAAGGATGCGGTGCAGGTGGTACCAGCTCAGGGCCCTCTGCCTCCACCAGCAGGTGACCCAGGTCCAGGTGTTCATGGTTTAGACTCCTCTAGAGGAGAGGGGTGATCTTGCGTCGTCTTGCAAGGGTCGGGGTTGCAGGTGTTTCGAGCCCTGATGCAGGAGGCTCAGGAAGAGGCCTTTAGAAACCCACAGATGTCTCCCAGAGAGCTGGGCAGGTGTGGTGACATCAGCGGCCCACGCAGCCTGCGTTGGGAGCCGGCTCTGCCCATGCTGTGCTGAGCAGCTTGGGAGCATCACCTCTTCATCCCGGCCTCGACTCTCCCCCAGCGAGCCCGGGAGGTTGACACTCACGACTTGAGAGCTCCCACCTGCCTCTCCCCTTGCCGTTGGGGAGGTGACCTCCCTGCGGTTATTGCATTTTACGTCTTTCTCTGCCCCCTCCCCCACCCCACCTGCCCAGCGCTCCGGAACCTGCCTCCCTATAGACGAGCCATGTGGCACGGGGGTCGAGAGCTCTGACCTGAGAGCCAAGCAGACGAGAGTCTGAATCCCAGCTCAGGAAGATGGGTTCCATGAAAGTGCCCATCTCTCAGGGCTGCGTGAGGATGCAGGCGATCAGGGGCGCCAGCCGAGCCCGACAAGTAGAGGGTCTTGTGAGGAGGAGCCCCAAGAACCCGTAGACGGGGGCCAGAGCAGCCGCTCCGATGGCCTCGGGGCTTCCCCACAGATGTTTCCCTCTGTTGTATTCAGATCAGGTAACAATGGGCCCGCTGTTCTAGGCGGGGCCTGGGGTGGTCCCTCAGATCCCAGCAGCCTGAGCCCACTGGGAGGGCAGACGCTTCCCTGGCTGGACGTCTCGACGATGGACAGGGATCTCAGTGACGGTGACAGTAAGTACAGCCTGTCAGGGCGAGGGGCGCCCGCCTCCATGGGTCGCTGAGCTGAAATCTCCCCGCTGCCCTCAGCGCTGTCTTGGTTCTGCGTCTGTGCTGCTAGAGCATCCCTTCCTTCCTTCCTTCCTTTCACACGTAAAGCCCGTTTGCAGCCTGCAGGCTGTTCTTCCATTAGGTGCCTCGGGGCAGTGGAGAAGGAAGGTAGAAAACCAAGGTGAGGACTTTCCTCCCTAACCACGAAACACTGTCCAAATCTTAGATTCTCTATCCTTCCTTTCTCCGATTGATAGTCACCCCTCCCCTGCCCAAGCCAAATGTGAGCCTGGATATCAGGATTCTTATTTCAGTCAGAGTTGCATCAGTTCTTAGATGAGGTTAATTTTTTTTTTCTTTTTTTTGCGGTACGCGGGCCTCTCACTGTTGTGGCCTCTCCCGTTGCGGAGCACAGGCTCCGGACGCGCAGGCTCAGCGGCCATGGCTCACGGGCCCAGCCGCTCTGCGGCACGTGGGATCTTCCCGGACCGGGGCATGATCCCGTGTCCCCTGCCTCGGCAGGCGGACTCTCAACCACTGCGCCACCAGGGAAGCCCAGATGAGGTTAATTTTAAAGCAATGTCAGTGAAAGGTCTTTACGCACGATCTCCCTGTAGCAAAAAGCTCACTTGTTCATTACTGCTCAGGAAACATAGTCCAGGTGACCCCATCTTGTCATTAGTGGGACAGAAATACAATGGAATCTAAGAACTAATTAAAGAGATGAAGAAGGAAGTGGTATTTTAAGAAGAAATGTGCTGTGTTTTAAAACAAGAAAGTTGGAGAGTGAGTTTGGAATGGACAACGTGGTGAGTATCAGGTTGGGAATTGGCAGTCTAGGGTTCAAGTCCTAGCCCTGCTGTGAGTTGGCTCTGTGATCTTGGTCAAGTCACTTAACCTCTCTGAGCTTCAGTTTCCCCATCTGTAAAAGGAGATTGGTCAGGAGTTCTTAATTTGAGGACCATGAAGGTGAAGGCAAAATACTGTATGTGGGCTTTGTGGGGGGGGGGAGGGGGAGGGGGAGGGGAAGGGGGGAGGGGGAGGGGAAGGGGGAGGGGAGGGGGAGGGGGAGGGGAAGGCATCCACAGCTTTCACTTGAATCCCAGAGAGGCCCGTGACACTAGTGCATTTTCAGAGTTACCGAGCTTGGTGACTTTGAAGGTCCTTTGCAGGCCCAGCACTCTTTCCTGCCCTTAATGTTGGGGTGTCAGAGCTTTAAGCCTCAGAGCTGCAGTGGGATATGAAATGAACCCATGCTAATCTGAGAGAGCTCAGTTTAAATTTTGTTGGAGTCCTTTTTCATATTGAAGTGAGAGACTGTACCTAGATATTTTAGCATGTATTTGAGGAGGACCGACTCTGATCTCTGATATATTGGAAATTGTGGATCCATAGTCTTATTCTGATAAGCTTCTACTAACAGTAGAATGCAGTCTTCCCTCTTAAAAAATACTGCTCATTAGCATTCTTTCAGTTCATTCTTGGAGTTTGTTGTAGTGGACATGGGCTATGTCAGATCTGGATTCAAATCCAAGCTCTGCCTCCTAATTGCTGGGTGACTTCACCTAAGTCACTTGACCTCTCTGAGCTTTATTTCCCCCAATAAAAATAGAGATGGTGTCATCTTGCAGAACTGGTAAAAGATTAATTGGATGTAAAGTGCCTAATATATCACTCAGCCCAGCGTAGGCATGGAGTAAATGTTGACTCTAGAGAATTATCAGATTATGTCCCCGAGAGCTTTAAAATTAAACTGCTATTAATGGAAAATATTACCACCGTGGTGTTTCTGTTTTGGCATCAAGCTTTTTGGTAAGCAAGGTAAGAGGAAGGTGAACTCTTTTTAGTTCCCTTAAAATTCTAAAAACTCTGATTCTGCTGTAGGGTCACCCTATGGGCTGGTTTCCAACATAATCAAACCTCAGGCCGGCATTTAGGGTCTACTGCAAGGTGTGAGATTGTCCAGAGAGTTTTTAGAAACAAGATTGATGAAATCTGAAACTAGGTAAAGTTTTCTCCTGGTTTCAGAAAGGGAGCCTGCTATGGGACTTCTGTAATTTATTTATTTTTAAAGCTTTTTCTTTCTTTTTTTTAAAAATAAATTTATTTATTGTTTATTTTTGACAGCGTTGGGTCTTCGTTGCTGTGTGCAGGCTTTCTCTAGTTGCAGTGTGCAGGGGCTACTCTTCATTGTGGTGCGCGGGCTTCTCATTGCGGTGGCTTCTGTTGCAGAGCTCGGGCTCTAGGCTCACAGGCTTCTGTAGTTGTGGCATATGGGCTTCAGTAGTTGTGGCACAAAGGGTCGGTAGTTGTGGCTCACGGGCTCTAGAGCACAGGCTCAGTAGTTGTGTTGTACGGGCTTAGTTGCTCCCTGGCATGTGGGATCTTCGCGGACCAGGGCTTGAACCCGTGTCCCCTGCATTGGCAGGTGGATTCTTAACCACTGCGCCACCAGGGAAGCCCGACTTCTGTAATTTAAATGTCCCTTCTTAGGTGAGAGATGGTTGTCCACTTTAGCCAGTTGAGTTACCCTTCCCAGTCACTAAAGTGTTGTCCCCTTAGTTGTTGAGTCTACAATGTGGGGAAGCTTCAGAGAAAGAATATCTTCCTCCAGTGACATAATTTGGTACCGAAGTAGGCATGGATAGGGACATTCTGGGTGTTGCATCCACTTGCAAGTCACTTTCAGTACCACCTCTGTCGGATTTCAGTGCTTCAACAATGATTAATCAGGGGCAGGAGACGTGCACTCCTTTGATCACCTGAAATCAAGGGAATGGCATTTTAAAAAGAGAAAGATAGGGCTTCCCTGGTGGCGCAGTGGTTGAGAATCTGCCTGCCGATGCAGGGGATGTGGGTTCGCGCCCCGGTCCGGGAAGATCCCACATGCCACGGAGCGGCTGGGCCCGTGAGCCATGGCCGCTGAGCCTGTGCGTCCGGAGCCTGTGCTCCGCAACGGGAGAGGCCACAGCAGTGAGAGGCCCGCGTACCGCAAAAAAAAAAAAAGAGAAAGATAAGGGGGTTATCCACGAATTGTGCCTTTCTCCACCAGAAAAATTCCTTCCTATACAAAAGAAAAATAGCTGGCGTCTGGTGAGCAGAAACACGACCTGGGTGGCACTTTGCAAAGCTCTCTCGGCAACCACTCGACGTGTGTGCCTGGAATGTTGGGGTATTCACCCGAGTAGAAAGGCCTTGGGGCTTGGAGTCAGGCTCTGAGTTCTAAGTACTGTTTCTGTCTCTGCTATGAGCCTGTGAGCTTTTGCTGTCTCAAATCACATCTCTGAGCCTCATCTCGTCCTTCTACTAAATGGGGAAAATAGTGGTTGTCATGAGGTGCAAGAGAGATCATGGAGCGTCTCTCACCGAGGCAGTACGTGAATTAGGGGGCAGTGGTCCAGCTGGTCGGCCACCCTGGAACTCAGCCCAACACCATGGAAACGGTGACGCGGCTGGTGGCCCCCATCGGAGCACCCCACGCTGGGCGCCACACAATGTCCCGTGACGTCCACATTCCTGTTGTGCCCGCTGAGATCTGCCCAGGAAATGACGTGTCTGCCCGTGCTTCAGCCTGGAGGCCTTTATTTTCGTCCACAACATAATGGGGAGTTTAATTTAGCTCTGATGAGTTGCCAGAGGTCATTGTGGCTCCCAGTTGATGGATGGAGCTCTGAGCGCCCCACCTCTCATTCTTCCCGTCTTCCTGCACTGTTGTTGGGTTTCCAGCAGGACAGAGCAGCCACGTGGCGTCTTCTCGTCCAGGGGAGCACTGATGCCCCAGCGGAGACAAGACTTCCGGGCAGGCGGGGGCCCTCCCAGGGGAGGGGGCTGTGATGGCCTTGCCTTTCTTTCCACGCTTGACATTTTCATTCTTGTGCGCTGGCTTAAAGGAGCACCGGGAAAGAGGAAGACCCGCCCTCCTGGGTCCAAGGCACTGACCGAACATTTATTACATGCCAGGCTCGGGGCTGAGAGCTGTATCCACATTGTCTCGTTAGGTGGGCCCTAATACCACCCGCTCTCTTTCCCAGCTGGAGGAGTTGAGTGCTGGGAGGATGAGTGTCTGGCACAGTGCCATGTGTTGCCTGGCTCAGACGGCAGCATATCGGAGCCCGGGTTCCTCAACACAATGCCCAGGGATTCTGAGTGCAGCCACCCCCATCCCCACCCTGGCTACAGTCCAACCCTGCCCCTCACCTTTAATTCTTTTAACTACGCTCACAGACACTGCATGGACCCTGCCCCAGGCAGGTTCAAATTCCAGCCGCCACCTTCCGGATCTCCCTCAGAGTGCCCCCGCACAGGTGGGTGTCAGGTCAGGGTGGGCAAAATACGCCTCACGGACCAAAGCAGACCCACCGCCCGTTTTGTAGTTGAATTGGAACGAGCCACACTATTCAGTTGTCTGTTGTCTATAGCTGCTTTCAGGGCACTACGGCCAAGGTGAGTAACTAAGACAGACTGTACAGCCCATAGTCTGAACTGTTTACCACCTGGCTATTTGTAGAAAATGTTTGCTGATCCCTGGGTCCCTGGTGGCTGGAGTAGCAGAGAATGCTAATAAACTTATTAGAAGCGAAACAATATTGAGAACCAAGGTTCGAAGAATAATTCCGGGGGAAATCTCATCCTGGGGATTTCAGGACACATTGGCAGGCATTGCCGCTTTGGGATGACGTCACTTTACATCGCACTCGCGTGCGTCCCAGGCCTCTCACCTGCTTCTTGGCAGAATCATTTGCTTACAAAGATAAGCTTTCCTGCTAAGCAAGGTACTCTCTATATCCACAAACGTTCTTCTATTTCAGCTTCCTTTGGAAGTTTCCTGCAAGGAGACAGAACCTTAGAGACGCATATGTAGTGCTTATTATCAGAGGACAAGTGCACCCCTCATGGGGGAGGGGTGGTAGAGCAGGGTTGTTAATTTGTTTCAATGACACCGCCTCCTCCCTCACTGTTCTCGGCCATGAATGCCAGAATCTCAGGCTTCTTCACCGTCCAGCGTCTTGTCTCTACATCCAGGTAACCTAAGCTGTTCCGGTTTTGAACAAGATCTGCTTATTCTTCTGGCCTCTGCTTTTATTAAACTCTAAAGAACAGGACATAATACCTTTATTTTTTGTAGTGATAAAGAGCTGTAGGTTTTAGAGAGCTGCAGAAAAGAGGAGGATCTCGGAGATGAGGTCGATCAGCTGGAAGTCTGACCCAAGTGGCCTTCAGTGACTTAAGGCAGAGAGAATCCCCTTCCACTGACCGTTTATCAGCTCGCCCTTTAAAGTCAACTTCCTGTGGTCAACTGGCCACTAGAAAGACACAGTTGAGGGATCCTTGTCCCCCAACCTGGGGACTTCACGGAACAGGTTTGACAGGTGGCCCACTGGGCTGGAAGTGGAGCAAGGAGCCTCTGGCCTGCTCTAACTCCAGCGCTGTGCACCCTAGGAGTACTGGAGTAACCTCTCTGAGGCTCAGACTCCTCGTGTCAAGTGGAGCTAGACGCCCTGCCTTCCACACCTCTAGGTGGGATGGTGGGGTGAGGCATCAGGTGTGGGAGGTGCTTCGTGAGTAGTCCTGAGTTTCCAGGAGCCAGTTCTAGTATTATGCTTTCCTACTTGGAGTCTCAGTCCCTATGTGTAGATGTCACAGCCTGACAGATCAAGATGAGGTTTTAAAAACAGTTATATAATCAGTGCTTCTTCCATAGGGTTTGCCTTGTAAAAAGTACTTGGAAAAGAACACCAGCTTTGGAGAGAGAAGAACCTTGGTTTGAATCCAACTCTATCACTCGCTGGCTGGGCGATCTTGCGCGAGTCACACTGGCAGAATGTGGTTGTGCTGGTGTGTCAGTTTGGGTCATCCAAGAAGCAGACACCAAGATGGCCTGAGACATGCCAGACATCCCTTGGAGACCTGTGAAGGGAAAGGGGGAGAAGGGGCAGGCGTAGTCAGGGACCGTCTTTGGACCACAGTGTAGGTCAGACACCTGTGAGAGGAGAGGGGGCAGCAGGGGAGCCTGAGACCCTGGTGTGACTCCAAGAAAGTCTTGTGTGGGTCTGTGGAGAGTCTCACAGTAAAGACTGCCTGATGGAGGAAGCTGCATGACCTACTGTCCCACATCCCAGTGCCTTAAAACAACAACCACTTTAATATATTTCATGCTTTTGTGGGTCAGAAATTTCAACAGGGCTCAGGTGGGTGCTCCCTGTGTAACTGATTAGGGTCTGTGTTGGTTCAAGCTTCTGTAACAAAAATACCATAGGCTGGGTTGGCTTAAACAACAAGCATTTATTCCTTACAGTTCTGGAGGCTGGGAAGTCCAAGGTCAAGGCATCAGCAGACCCGGCATCTGGTGAGGGCCCACTTCTGGCTTGTAGACAGCCGCCTTCTCACTGGGTGCTCACATAGTAGAGAGAGCGAGAGAGCCCTAGCCTCTTTCTCTTCTTATAAGGACCTTGATCCCATCATGGGCTCCATCTGTAAGACCTCATTCAAACCTAATCCCCTCCCAAGGGCTTCCCTGGTGGTGCAGGGGTTAAGAATCCGCCTGCCATTGCAGGGGACATGGGTTCGAGCCGTGATCCGGGAAGATCCCATATGCCGCGGAGCAACTAAGCCTGTGCGCCACAACTACTGAGCCTGCACTCTAGAGCCCGCGAGCCACAACCACTGAGCCTGTGTGCCACAACTACTGAAGCCCACGCACCTAGAGCCCGTGCCCCGCAATAAGAGAAGCCGCCGCAATGAGAAGCCCGCGCACCGCAACAAAGAGTAGCCCCCGCTCGCCGCAACTAGAGAAAGCCCAAGTGCAGCAATGAAGACCCAACACAGCCAGAAACAAATAAATAAATATATTTTTTTAATGTGTTAAAAAAAAAAAAAACCCAAAACCCAGCTCTACTGGGGCTGTGGGTTTCAACATATGAATTTGGGGGGATGCAGACATGCAGTCCATGAAAGGGTCCCTCAGTGTGTTCAACAGGCAGCTGCTCTGGACTGGAGGGTCCAAGATGGCTTTGCTCATATTCCTGGTGGCTTGGCAGGGTGGCTGGAAGGCCAGGCTCCACTGGGCCCCTCCCCACGTAGTCTCAGGGCATTTGCTCGTGGCCTCTCCAGCGGGATAGTCTAATGTCTTACCTGGCAGCTCAGGCATCAAGAGGGACGGCTTCAGGAGGCCAGAAGTAGGAGCTGCAGTCTCTTCTTTGCTTGCTGTATTCCCTTGGTGAAGCGGTCACAAGCCTGCCCAGGTTCAAGGGGAGGAAACGGAGACCTGTCTGTTGATGAGAGGAGCAGCAGAGAAGTGTGCCCATCTGTTATTCAGTGTCTGTCTCCTAGGGCTGGGGAATATGATACTGTTTATACCGCACCTGTCCCGCTGACTGGCACAGAGTAGGTGCCCAGCAGATAGGAGCTGCCCTTCCGAATGTTTGTCTCATCGTTATTATTACCGCTGCTACTGTCATACCCCCAACCCCATTGCTGGCTGCCCTACAAGTATGTTGTGTGTCGTGAGAGGGCCGGAGTGAGACTGACTGAAACCGTGAGCCTCTCTACGACGCACCTGCCCTCACCCGTCAGGTAGCTGACAGGAGTCGCCTTCCACCCCCTCCTCCCCGAGGCTCAGCACTGCCCGTTCTTCCCCAGGTGTGATGGACCTCAGCTTCGAGGCCGAGAGTCCTCTGGCGCCCCCGGCTGAACTCCTGGAGAGGCTGCCCAGCTGTGACTGCCTTCTTCAAGGGGACAGTGAGTCTGTGTCCCTGGGGGCTTGGGTCCTGCAGCTTCTTCCTGGGGCCTATGCTGTTGTGCGGGCATCTCTGGAACAGGCCGGGCTGGGAGAGCTCCCCTGTCCCCTGGGGGCCCTGGGAAGCCCCTTGTCGCCATTGGGAGGGAACGGGAGGATGGGGCGTAGGCCCTGTGTCCATGGACATTCCGTGACCACGTCCATCTCCACTTACGACCAGGATGCTGCCGGTCTTGGAACCCAGGTTGCCAGATATTCTTCCCACCTTCGGAGGCCCCGGGGAGGCCCTGGGAACAAAGGTGCTGGTCTTCGTTTCTGGAGCACAGGTGAGCCCTGGCAGCCCCCACGGAGCCATTGCGCGGGGTCATGCGAGATGATCCTCAGGTCACCTTTGTCCCCCGACAGCCCTCCTTGGGGATCTCAGGGGCCACAGATTTCAACCCAGACAGTGCATCAGGACTCCAGACCCGGTGGATCAGAGTCTCCAGGGATGGAGCCTGGGAGTGTATTTTTCCAAGCTCTTCAGGTTGTTTGGCTACCAAGCCAGGGTTGAAAACTCTAGTCTAGATCAGGGGTTGCAAACTACGGCCCCCGGGCCAGATCCAGCTCACTGCCTCTTTTTGCCTATCAGGTTTTATTGGCACACGGCCGTGTGTTTTTGTTTCCTTACTGTCTGTGGCTGCTTTTACCCCGTGACAGAGGAGCTGAGTGGTGACACAAAGGCCACGTGGCCCACAAAGCCTAAAGTATTTCCTATCTCGCCCTTTACCGAAAGTCCGCTTGCTTGGAGGACTCGGGGCAGAGCTCCGGCTGTCCGGCCAGCTTTGTGCGGACAGGAGGAGGAGCCGCGCCCATGCTGGGTCCAGGGTGGCCGTGTCCTGCCGTCGAGGGTGCCTTCCTGGTGCTTCTGGCCCCGCTGCTGCCTGGACCACCTCCCTTCTCCTCCCTGGCCGCCCTCCCTGCGTGCCTGCAGACGCCCCTTCTTCCGTGGAGTCGTCCCTGCCACTGCTGCGCCCACGCCCTCCATCTGCTGGGCACTGTCTGTGGGCACACGGGCCCCTCTGTGCGCTGGGCCGGGGGTGTCGGCGACACAGCGTGCATTGGTGAGGGCTTACATTTGGAGGCAGGCTGCCGTGGAGAAGAATGTGAAGATGGGGGGCAGGGCGGAGGAAGGGGCCTCAGCTCATGGCATTGGCGGGAGGGCTTTGCCGAGGAGGGACAGGGCCGTTGGGCCTCAGGGGAGTCTTCCAGGAGGAGGAGAGGTGTCCCGAGAGGGGGCCGAGAAAGGGTCCTTCCTAGTCTGCCCTCCCAGCCTGCACCACTGCCGTCCAGCGGGCTCACGGCGGGTCTCTGTGGGCGCCACTGTCAGAAGGTTCTCGGCTGGGGTCTTCCCCTGAGCGTTACTCACAACTCCTCTGGCTGAAGTCAAGGTCCCAGAGGGCAGGAACCTCGTCTAGTCCTAACTCTGCCTCCTCCTAGCTGTGTGACATCTTCTCTGGACCTCAGTTTTCCTTATCTGTAAAGTGGCATGATTCATCTTTCAGTTTTTTGTTTCTGTTTTTTCATTTGAGTTCTAAGACCCCATCAGCCCTTCTCCGCAGCTCCAGACCTCAGCTAAAGTGGTTTTGCTGTCCTCTAGAAGGACTTGCCACTTTGCCACTGGGCATCTGTTCACACAGTTCCTGATGCCGGAGATGCGCTCACCAGCTGGATGCCCGAGGGCTCTACCACTGCTGTGGACACGGCCGGGGGACCCCTGTCTCCGGGCCTTAGTTTCCGTCGGCACCGTGAGGGGGCTGGCTGGCCTGGGTGAGCCCGCAGGCTCTCCCCGACCCACCGCCCCTCTGCTCGGTCCCCACCAGAGTCCCCGTGGTGACAGAGGAGGTGGCCCGGGAAGCCCTCCTCAGCTTCGTGGACTCCAAGTGCTGCTACGGCAGTGCGGCCGCCGGTGACTTCGTCATCCTGGAGCTGAAGCAGCAGGTCCTGCGCAGGGTGAGGGCTGGCCGGAGGGCGCCTGGCGAGGCCGGGGAGAAAGGAGTCTTGGGGAACAGTGCGTGTGAATAGCGGTGACATTGTAGTGAGTTATAATACGAGGAATCATGGTTGTCAATCACCAGAGAACAGCTCGAATGTCCTAGGCGTCATGGATAGCGCATTACCTATATGTCTCACCGAATCCTCATAGCTACCCTTCATGGTAGGTATCATCGTCACCAGTTAGGAGGAATTGGACATTTAGAGAGGTGGAGTTACTTGCCCCCAAACACGCAGCTAGAAGTGACCGAGCTGGGATTCAAACACAGGTTTGCGGGCACCGAAGCCCTGTGGCCTGGAAAGGGCCGTCTCCTCCCCTGATCCCAGCTCCCTCTGCCTCCCCCAAGTTTCATCTGTGCCAGGGGCATTTATTCATCACCCCCAAGCCTGAGGCTCCAGGGAGGTCCTGTGCTTGGTACCAAGACCACACAAGGTGACCCCACCTGTGTCACCTTCTGCCTTGACAGGGACAAGTTTAAGTTCACATTTCCTAGTGTCACTGGCATAGCCGTCCCCTGGAGGGCACACAGTTGCAGAAATCAGCCTCGCAGGGAGTGATCAGAGCAGGGATTTGAGGTACGCGGTCTCTGTGTAGCTGTGTGACCTTGGGAAAGTCACCTGACCTCTCTGAGCATCCCTTTCCTCACATGGAAAAGGAGGAGCCAGGCGATGTCCGAGATCCCGTGGATGAGGATCAAGAAGGAGGATCTCGACCTCAGGCAGATACATTCCCCCAGGGGTGCTCGGAGTGGCTGATTCCAGCAGCCTCCATCTGTCAGAGGGCAATTTTTGCTTCAGAACTTGCCTCATAGGCCATTTCTGTGTATAAAGAAATTATACACATTATCCTGAAGGTGCCCAGTGGTGTGTCTGTCAGGGGAGATTTCCTGGGGCTGAATGACCCCCGGCAGATATGTCCCAGGGCATCTGCGACACGAGTCCTCGCTGCTGCCAGCCTGTTCTGAGCAGCCCTCAGGCCCTGGCCGTGCTTGGGAACTTCTGTTCTCCCTGCTGAGCCCAGGGGTGGGGAGCTTCATCCTTTCTCATGAGGCTCTGTCTTCCTAAGGGCACGAGTATGAACACACTATTTTTCCTTTGTAGTATCGACTAGAAACCTTCAGTGAATCCAGGATAAGTGAATGGACTTTTCAGCCCTTTACCAGTAAGTGAGTTGTCTGAAATCAGTTTGATTCGGACTGAATATGGCCGGGATTGGTGGAGAATGTCAGGACTTGGCTTAGCCGCCAACCCCGAGGAAGATGCTCTGCTGCTCGGAGCCTCAGTTTCCCATCCCCCATCAAAAGAGAGGGTGGCCTTTCCTCCTGGAGACCTTCCAGGGCTGACGTTAGCAGACGCTTCCTGTCCAGGAAGTGGCTTGCAGGAGGTCCTGCAAAAGTCTAGTGTTTGCGTTTGGCCACAGGCTGGTGCTGCCACACGGGGCCAGACTGCAAAGGCAGCCAGTGTGCTCGGGCGTCTTCCTGCCTCCTGGGCCACCCCCAGCGCCTCCCCGAGTCTCTGGATCCCCACCCCATTCAGTGTGCTGTGTCACCTCTGCTGGACCCCCTAGAGGCTTAAGGCTCTCTTTCTGGGAAGCTCTGTGCCCTATCTGTTTTCTGGTTCATCCTTCGAGACTTAGCTCAAGGGTCCCCTCTTTTATGAAGCCTTTGAGGATTTCTTCCCTGCTGTCCCCTCCCCAGCAGAATGAGTCAGTCTTCTGAGTTTTTCAGAATGCCTTATGCAGCTCTTGTCCAAAGCACTTACCATGTCATATTCTGTTGTATTGTGATGTAGTCTCTCTCCTTGGATGGAGGAGGAGAAAGAAGATGGTGGGGATGGTGACAGTAGTGAAGACAATCCTGGTTTATTGATCCCTCGGCATGTACCAGCCCTGGGCTAAGCTTTGGTACGCCTTCTGCTGTTCAGTTTTACTACCGTTCTCCATGGTAGGTGCCACCGTTATCCCTGGTTAGAGAGGAGAGGATTGCAGGGCAGAGAGGTGTATATAGGTGGAGGAGCTGGTGTCGAGTTCCGCAGCCAGGAAGTACAAGAAGCGGGAGTCAGCCGGGTCTGTTCAACTCCGACGCTTGGCTGCCCAGCCACAGGCTCTAAGGGGACCCTTACCTACCAGTCCCTCGGCCCCAGGTTCTAGCTTAACGCCTGCACCAGGTGAAGGCTCCGTACTATTTGGTGAATAAATGAAGGCTGGTCCTTGCAGCCATTTGCTGCTCTTTGAACAGCCCCTTTCTCTGTCAGACCACTCCGTGGATGGGCCACAAAGAGGGACCTCCCCCAGGCTTTGGGACATCAAGGTCCAGGTTCCCCCGATGTTTCAGGAAGATACCAGGAAGTTCCAAGTCCCTCACTCATCGTTGGTCAAGGTAATGTGTTCATTGGAGTCTCTGCCCTTCTCTCGGAGCTGGTTTTCCGGCACCGTAGTTTCTTCAAACTTTATCCTTTTGAAAAGGAAACCCAAAATCCAGGCTGGTGGTTTATTCCTTGCCCATCAAATAAGCAGAATTCTAAGAAAACCCAGCGTATGGGATATAGTCCCCTACGAAATTCCGTGCAAATTAGGGAACGTTCACATAGCAACAGGATGGTACGAAATTGTCACCAGATTCAAATAGCGAGCATTCACATTCCTAGACCATCTGAGGGTTTTTGTCTTTTTTATTTTTTTGACCTGTTGGGAAACAGCTGAATGAAACATATAAAATAAAGTTAAAGCATCCCTGGGATTTTTTTTTATGGAAGTCATTAAGGGAGTAGAATTTGACATCCACGCTGTTTTACAGAAATATAATCAGGACAGGTAGTGAGGGTAACCTAATGTGTTACAGAACCACAGCTGAGATGTTTTATGTTCTGTGCTCATCTAATTAACTGCCTTGTTTTCACTTTAGAGCTTGATTCAAGCGTGTCATTTTACCCTCTGAGTTTTCATAGCATCATAAGACGAAGAGGACTTTGAGAGATCAAGAAAGTGTTTCATTCTGTTCTCCAGGGTGGAAAAGCTGTTTTGATTCAGCCATTGAATTCCAGTAGCTCGCTCGCTGCCTTTTGCAAAAACACCCTCTGTTTTTTTATGGCTTCTATTCTTAAAGACCACTTTAGCCACCTAATGGGCAAAGGATACTGGCTTTTGTGGTTTAGCCTGGGAGTGTGAGTTAGGACATGGGAGTCGGAGACCTGGTCTCCCCGTCTTAGCATCCAGGACCGACTGGGCTGATGCTCTGAGGCGATGGTAATGTGATCTCCTTGGCTTGGTGTTCAAGGCCCTTTGGAAGCCTAGTCACAAATGGTCGTCTTCCCACCATGGCCTGAATTGTTATACCTCGACCTGGGATGCTGACATCATGGGGGTGGGGTTGGTGAAATCAGGAGCTGCTGGTACTTGGAAAACCAGATCAAGGAGAGCGTTCACTCTCAGGAATGCCACAAATGCCACGGGCATGGGCGCTACAA
Organism: Orcinus orca; assembly: GCF_937001465.1. Lineage (NCBI taxonomy): Eukaryota > Metazoa > Chordata > Mammalia > Artiodactyla > Delphinidae > Orcinus > Orcinus orca. The sequence goes on from NC_064568.1 coordinate 8,188,689, forward strand.
GTGCAGCAGCTGCCACGGGGCCGGCACGGTGAGTCACATGTGGCCGTTGGTGAGTACGTGATGTGGAGCAGGGCCATGTGGGGATGGAGGGCTGGGCTGGCAGCCTGGGGCTCCCTGCGCCAACAGTGGGCCCTCCGACAAGTCATCCTCCCTCTCCGGGCCTCCATCTTCCTACCTGTAAAATGGGAATGTTGGAGTGGGTGGTCTCTAGTGACCTTATTTCACTTTGATGGTTTATGATTTTCATTCTTCTCTCCTTTTCTCCTCCACCTACAAACATTTATTGAGTACCTGCTGGGTGCAGGAGGACTGAGACCTGGGGTCCTTCTCACAGGGACCCTCTGTCCGAGGGGCAGACTGGCAAGTGACCAGCACTTGTAGTGCAGGGGCCCGTGCTGGCCGAGAAGTGAAGTTCAGGGCCTTTGAGGGACACAATAGACTCGGGCCTTGGATTAGCTTCCTGGGGCTGCCGTAATAAATGACCACAAACTGGGTGGCTTAAAGCAGCAAATTTATTCCCCTAAGAGTTCTGGAGGCTGGATGTCCAATACCAAGGTGTCGGCAGGGTTAAGAGCCATCTCATGCCTTCCTCCTGGCTCCTGGCAGCGGCTGGCAGTCCTTGGCTTATAGCTGCCTCACCCCCATCTCTGCCTCCGTGTTGCTTCCTGGCTTCTCTGTGTGTGTCTCTGTCTCCTCACGGGCTTCCCATAGGGACACGAGTCATTGGATGTAGGGCCCACCCTTCTGCAGTATGACCTCACCTTTACTAATTACATCTGCAAAGATGAGTTCCAAATAAGGTCACATTCTGAGGTTCTGGAAGATGTAAATCCGAGCGGGGACGACCACGTATACTATTCAGCCCCGCGCAGGCCCCTCAGCGCCAGCCAGGCCCTCGTGGCCTCGCGTTCTTTGCAGGATCCTCTAGGCTACTAGCCTTCCCGGCAGTAAGTCCACACCCCTCGCGTGTTCTCAGCTCTCCCCACCTCCCCGTTTGTGCCTAACCCCTTGGACACACACCGACCACTTGCTGCAGTAAACCGGCCTCCTCTGTCCTCTCTCTGCCCACGCGCCCTTGCACCCACCTTCCGCCTGCTGCGTGCTCGTCCCTCTACCCGCTCCGCACCCACCGTGGGGCTCCGCGGTGGCTGCACCTGCTCTGTGTCCTCCGGTGGCCTTTGCTGGTGGCCTTTGCTGGTGGCCTTTGCTGCTTCCTCCCGCCGCTCCTCCTCCTCCCCCCTTGTCCCTCAGGCTTTCCCTGGAATGTCTCTGGAGCACACCCCAAGCCCGCTGTGAGGGCATAGCCTGGTCCATCTCTGGGGGCTTCTCCAGCACCAGGGAGGGCCAGCCTGCCCCCCTCCCCCCGCCCCGGCCGTGGCTGTTTGGTCAGGGGACGGTCCCAAGGGTCATGGGGTTGAGAGAAGAGCAGGAGAGGCTGAGGTCTCAGGAGAAACAGGGATGTGAGGATGCAGAGTCTCTGAAGCTACAACTGGAGGGGTCCAAAGGTACACTACATTTTACAGACAAGGGGCGAGGCCCAGGGAGAGCAAGTAGGGAAGTGACAGCTTGGGGAAGGTCACAGGCTGGCTTGGAGCCAGGTCTCAGGTTGCCCTTTGCCTGCTCCCCGGGAGGCGGGCGAGGGCTGAGGCCACGTGTGTCCGCAGGTGCGGTGCCCCTCATGCAGCCGGGCCAAGCGCAGAGCCAGGCCCGCCCGGCGGTGTCAGATGTGCTCGGGGTCCGGCAGGCAGAGGTAAGACGGGGCTCCCCGGCCCCGAGCTGAGTGCTCTCACGGGCGTTCTTGCTTTTTACTGCCTGCCCTCAGGAAGGCAAGCGGGTGCGCTGTCTCGTCACCCCTGTGTCCCCAGAGCTCTGTGCATTGTAGGTGCCCTGTCACCTCAGTGAGTGTTTCTCGAGACCAAGTGGAGCCCATCAAGCAATCTGTGGGTCGGGGGCGGGGGGAGGTACGAGGGTCTGCAGGGAGGAAGGGAGGCCATGGGTTCAGAGAGGAGACCGCTTCGTGCTCACCTGGAGGGGAAGTGAATACAGAAGAGCACCCAAGGTGAGATTCTTATCTCTCTGAGGATCCGGGCCCGGGCAAACCCTTATTTATAACCCATTGCAGGGACTAAATGGAGGAAGAGTGAAGGAAGGTTGGTTGATTGACTAAACAAAGTGCCTGTTCACAGGGCTTTGCAAACAGTGGGTTGCTGCCTTTTGGGCTTGACGTCCTTTCATGTATTTATAAATCTTTAAAGGGAAACAAGAAACCATGAGGAGTGAAACTCTTCAAAGTTGTGTTGGGTTAATGATACCTGTGGCTCATCCAGGCCCAGGCCATCCTTCTAACAAGCCAGATGGCGAAGCTTTGGTGGACCTGCCACCTGTGGTTGGTAAAGGAGCTCTTTGATTTGGAAAAAAGAACTCCAGTTCAAACTGGCTTTAGCAAAAGAGTAAATTTATAGGCCCATGTAATGGAAAAGTCGAGGAATAGATTTCTGGGATGACTTCAGGTACAGCTGGATCCAGGTGCTTAAACAATGTCACCAGGAATCTGTCTCTGTCCCTCACTCTGCTTTCCTTCATGTTGGCTTCATCCTCAGGCAGGCTGTCTCCTGTGGTGGCAGAGGAGGCCACCAGCAGCTCCAAGCTTGGTGACCTCAGTGGAAAAGGATGGCCCTTTCCTGATAGTTCCAGCAAAAGTTGTGGGGTGGATCTCAGTGCACTCCCCTGGGTCATGTGTCAATCTCTGTATCAGCCACTATGGCCAGAGAGATGGAATGCTCTGATTGGCCAGGCTGAGGTCCCAAGCTGGTCATAGAAGGGATGGGGGCAAGCCCACAAACCATGTCTCCAAAGGGAGATTGGGGCACTGCTACGAGGAGTGGGAGGTCTAGATGGTGGGCACGTGGAAGCAATCCGTGCCCACCACAGTGCACCTCTATGAGGAAGGATGTGAGGCAGGGGCCTCCGGAGCCACTGGGACACCACGACCATCTGAGTGGTACTGATGGGGCCCCTCTCAGATGCAGCACATGCTCAGGGAGGGGGAACAAGACCTGTGCCACCTGCAAGGGTGAGAAGAAACTGCTGCACTTCCTCCAGCTGGTCATCGTGTGGTACGTGGCACCTCTCAATGCCATGGCCTGGCGGGGTGGCCGGGGGGGACGTGGCCTGGATTGGTTTCTGCAGAGAAGCTCCACTTGGTTGGGGCTTTCACAGTGCAGGGATCTGCTGGGAGAGACGGAGTCCCAGGGTCCTAAGGCCCCACGTCAGGGAAGCTCCCACGCATTAAGGGTTTCTCCTATCGGGTACCTTGCTAGAACAGAACTGTCTGTACTTCACTAGTTTTCCATCTTGCACGTGAGAATGCTGAGGCCCAGAGAGGCTAAAGCACTTTCCCAAGGTCCCACCGGTAGCACGGCAAGCCGTCCAGCCCTATCTGCCTGACTCCAAACCCAGGGCTTAACCCGACCCCCGGGCTCTGTCTCTCATCCTCTTCACTTCCAGGAAGAACAGCCTGTTTGAGTTTGTGTCTGAGCACCAGCTGACCTGCCCTGGGGACCTGCTTGCTAAAGCCAGAGGAGAGACGCTCTTTAAGGATGAAAACACGATGGTAAGGAGGGCTTTGCTACCGCCCTAAAGGGAGCTGGGTCCCTCCTCCACCTGTGAGGCCGGGTCTTCTGGTTCTGCAGGCGATGCATTCATTCAGAAAGGCTGGGCGGGGACAGAGGCTGCTGGGACCTCATGGGGCAGTTTCTGTCTTGAATTTTACATATTCAACCCTCCTTTCTTCCCCTGTTCATTTTCTCTCCCTCTTTTCCTCCCTCCTTCCCTTGGACAAATCTTGAGACGCTCCTCCTATACCAGGCACCATTCTAGGCCATGGGGATACCATAAAACAGAATCTCTGCCCTCCGATCTCACAGTCGGTGAGGGAGAGGGTAATAAGAGCATTTTCACCACACCGTCAGCCATTGAGAAATACACAAGCGAGGTAGAGAGGAAGGGGCAGGGTGTCGGTGGTGGAGAGCGGTGCCTTGGGGGAGTGGATGGTGTGACAGTATGGGAGTCAGGGTGTCCAGCAGAGGAAGCAGCACGACAGAGGCCTTGAGGAGCGGCAGAGGGCAGGGGGCTGGAGGGCAGCGAGCTGGGCGGAGCAAGGAGCTAAGACATGACAGGTGCCAGCAGCCAGATCAGGGAGGGTCTTGTACACTAGCAGTTGGCAAATTCCGGCCCTTGGCCTGCTTTTATAAATAAAGTTTTATTGGAGCACAGCCCACTTGTTTATGTATTGTCTGTGGCTGCTATCGTGCTTCGAGGGCAGAGTTGAGTAGTCGAGACAGAGACCCTATGGCCTTCAAACGTGAGTATTTACTCTGGCCCTGTGGCTCCCTGCTGTCAGCCTGGGAAGGGAATTTGGCCTTTTGGGACATCCTAAGACAGTTTTTTTTGGTTTTGCTTTCTTCCCTTTCTTCTTCCCACCCTTCCTTCCTTCTTTTTTTTTTTTAACAGTATGTAGCTGTTTCAGATTGGCTTATTAGTTTCAGGTGTATATCATGATTTGGTATTTGTATATTACTGTGAAATCATCACCACAATAAATCCAGTTCACGTCCATCACCACACAGTTAAAATGATTTTTCTTGTGATGAGACATTTTTATGAGCTACTCTCAGCAACTTTCAAATATCCAATCCAGTATTATCAACTGTAGTTACCATTCTGTACTTCACACTCCCAAGACTTATTTATCTCATAATTGGAAGTTTGTACCAATTGACCCCCTTTCACCCCTTTTGCCCCACCCCTCCAATCCCCATCTCTGGAAACCATCAATCTCTTCTCTGTATCTAGGAGTTTGTGTTTAATTCCACATGTAAGTGAGATCATAGGGTGTGTATCTTTCTCTGACTTATCTTACTTAACATAATGCCCTCTTCCATCCATGTTGCTGAAAATGGCAGGAATTCCTTCTTTATGGCTTCATAATAGTCCTCACCTTCCTTTCTTTGCCCCAATCACTAGGCTCTCTAAAGGCTCACTTCAGGCATCACCCCTCTAGGAAACCCTGCGCCCAATCCTAGCCTGAGTTAGGCAGCAGGGAAGGCGCGCCGGGTGGGCGGGTAGTCTGTCTACGGCCCTCGTTTATTGGCTGGAGTTCCCGACGCTATAAGGTGGATGATCAATGGTCCGCTTGGGTTTAACAAGCCCCACCCATCCCGCTCGCCCCTGGCCCGGGCCCGTCCCTTTCCGGCCTCGTGCTCCCATCAGCCCTCCAAGGCTCCAGGTGCTGAGGCTCCGGGTCAGGTGGTCTGCGTCTCCCCCCAGGTGTACCCCATCGTGGACTTCCCCCTGCGGGAAATCTCTCTGGCCTCCCAGCGGGGTATCGCCGAGCACAGCGCTGCGCTGGCCTCCCGAGCCCGCGTGCTGCAGCAGGTGAGCTGAGGGGGGTGGGGTGGGGACCGGGGCTGGTGGAAGGTGAGGTGCCGGGTCTGCTGGGGCTCCAGGACACTGTCCCCGTGGACGTAAAGGAGGGAACGGGCTCCTCCCTTTGTGGGGAGGTTCCTTCTTGAGAGTGGCAGGGCAGAAGGAAGGGGGCGAGGGGTGGAGCCCCAGTCGGAGGAGCACAGAGGTACTAGGCACTGACGTGGGGCCAGAGTGACCGGAGGTCAGAGAGCAGGGCTGGTCAGACATAAGGCCACGGGGAGAAGTTTGGACTGTTATATCCTGCGAGCGACAGGGAGCTTACAGGGTTTCACGCAGGAATGTGGCTCAGTGTCGTTTCGATTCTCACCCCCCCCCCCCCGGTATTCAGGGAAGGGGAGGGAAAGCTCGAGATATAGGGTGCAAGGGCAGATTTGGAACCCAGCGTCCGGCCCCCCGGGGCACTTCCCAAATCCCAGGCCCCCAAGGGCAGGGCTGACGGCCCGCGCTGCTGTGCGGCTGTTATCCTGCTGGCCACTAGGTGGCGCTGGTGCCCGTCGCGTCCCCAGGAGCCGCGGTGGGCGGGGCGTGTGCGGCAGGGGACGGGGTAAAGGAAACGGGGATGGAAGATGGGGCGCGGGGTTGGCAAGGGAAAGCCCAGCGCCTGAGCTCCGTGAGGGCTCTGTCGGGGGTCCGAGTCTTACAAACTGGGCGCAGATCCTGGCTCTTCCACGTCCCATAGTGGTCCCGGGCCAGCTACAAACGCCTTCCTGAAGTTCAGTTTCTCACCCGTGAAAAAGATATTACTACCGCCTCAGAGGGCTTGGTAGGGATGAGATCATTTGCTTTAAGTGCGTGGAACCCGGTGCTCAAAATGTCCCTGTGCCTTCCGTTCCCTTTGCAATGAGTATTCCGCTTCTCTTCCTGCACGCTTACCCTGTTTGCAGGAGAGAAAAGGATGCATTTAATTTAAAATTAATAATGACCGTCTTGGAGCTGGAATGCACCTCAGAGAGGATGAAACGGGGGGCACTGCAAACTGAAAGGCCTGGGTGGGGGGTGCTGTGGGTAGGAGGCCCCCTTACCCAGAGGGCCCCGCCTCCCCTCAGCTCTGTGCAGTGCAGGGGCAGAGATTTCAGACCTTTTGAAATACACATTTTTACATGAAATCTTCCAGTTTTTCAATACTGAAAGCAAAATTTTAAAAATGCTAAGAGCACTGTATGGACTGCTGGGCCAGCTTTGGCCTGTGGGCATCCTCGGCTACCCCTGGTCTAGTCCAAACCCATGACTTTGCCGATAAATCAGAGGAAGCCCAGACAGTGGAAGTAATTTAGGCAAGGTCACACAGCTTCTCAGTGGAAGAGCCCAGGAGTAGAACTCAGATTTCCCAACTCCAAGGGAAATGTTATTATCTGCCACACTCAAGGCACACAAGCGACTCTGAAAGCCAGCGTAGGTTTGCAGGGCGATCAGCCGGACGAGGCAGCGCCCTTTTCGCCCGGCAGACACTGCAGGGGCGAGTCACTTCCCAGGTTATGTCCTGCTTCCCAGCTCTGGCACATAGTCATGGCTCCTGGCCCTTCCATTCACGGGCCTCGATGTCCTCATCTGTAAAAGGGGCGCGGTTGGACCTTACCTTAGGTTGGGCTCCACAGAAGCAGCTCTGAGACGAGGATCCGTGTGCAAGTCATTTTTTGTTTGTTTTATTTATTTATTTTTTTTGTGGTACGCGGGCCTCTCACTGCTGTGGCCTCTCCCGCTACGGAGCACAGGCTCCGGACGCGCAGGCTCAGCGGCCATGGCTCACGGGCCCAGCCGCTCCGCGGCATGTGGGATCTTCCCAGACCGGGGCACGAACCCGCGGCCCCTGCATCGGCAGGCGGACTCTCAACCACTGCGCCACCAGGGAAGCCCGTTTGTTTTATTTTTTATCAATTTATTTTATTTTTGGCTGCGTTGGGTCTTGGCGGTGCGCGGGCTTCTCATTGCGGTGGCTTCTCGTTGTGGAGCATGGGCTCTAGGTATGCGGGCTTCAGTAGTTGTGGCATATGGGCTCAGTAGTTGTGGCTTATGAGCTCTAGAGCACAGGCTCAGAGCTTAGTTGCTCCACGGTGTGTGGGATCTTCCTGGACCAGCGCTCGAACCTGTGTCCCCTGCATTGGCAGGCGGCTCCCTAACCACTGTGCCACCAGGGAAGCCCAAGACATTTGTTAAGGAAGGGCTCCCAGGGGAAACAGGTAAAGGGGTGGGGGAGCCGGAACAGGAAGAGGGTCAGACAAGGGGGCGGTGAGGGTAGTGACGCTCTGAGTGTCAGCCATACCTCAGCGGCTGTTTGCCTGGAGCTGACGTTTGTTCTTCAGCCCCATCCACGGAGGACCCCAGCCCGGTCTCTAAGGGGCCTTGCTTCTGCAGCCCTGGTACAGTCTGGTGGGCATTACAGTGAAGACCGCCCAGTAGTGAGCTGTGTCCTGTAGCACTACTGTAGGACTGGCCGGAGGACGAGGCAGGATTGCAGCAGCTTGCGGACACAGGTGCTTCTCCTGGGACGTTTCTGCTGCTGAGGCTGACAATTTTGAGTCCTTTTTGGACCCTTCATTTGGCAGAGGGGCAGTGCCTGCCCAAGATCACACTGCGTGTTGGCGGCAGGCCTCCGTCTAGACCCTGGGGCTCCTGGGCTTTCCCTGATGGTACAGCCCCATCTCGGGCGACACAAGCCATCTGTGGACCAGACCTGGAGCAGGGAGGGGTGCACCAGGGGCAGACATGCATGTTTCTTTAAAAGGGAGCATAAAGGGAGAAGAGGCCACTTCTGTGACTCTTTGTCCTAAATCGTCCTTGGGCCCAGGATCTACAGACAAACGTTCATACCGATATTTTGTTCAGGGTTGGGAAGTTAGCGAGTAGAATCCAGGGAGGGGCCCCGGCCCCTACTCTCAGACCTGGAATCTGCTCGTCCCAGGGGCACAGTCAAGGGGTTCCAGCAGATACACGTCCGATTACGAGATGACCACTGGATGGCCGTTGATGTCCTGGCCAACCTGTGGTCCCCAACCTGGAGACCTTTAGAATCCAAATGGAGGCACGTGGGGTGGGGCTGCTGTGGTTTTGCTCTGTGTCGGGTAGTAGAAGAGTTTGGAAACGAGAGTGGTCTGACCAGCGGCCCAGGCTTTCTGAGCAGAGGTTGGCTCCCCTCTTGCCCCGTGGTTCCCACGTTGGGTCTCCTGTGCCAACATGGCAAGAGGGATCGTCTACCTTTTCGTTCCGTAGTTATCCCCCTTGGAGGCCGCTCTCCGGCACACGGAGAAAACTCAGTCTCACCGTCTCATTTGGTTTTCTCAACAACTCCATGACATAGAAGTTTTTGTACCCATTTCGCAGATGAAGAAACGGAGGCCCAGAGAGAGGAAGTGGGAGGTCACGCAGACGGCTTCATGGGAAGTGCATGCCCTGACCCTGACTCCCCCGCCTCCTGCTACAGTGTCACTCCCTCTGCCACCCCTCCCACCCGCACCTCCCAGCGTAGGGAGCCCTCTGCTCAACATCCTCTCCCGGCCTGTTCCCCACTTTCCCCAGGGGCCTCAGGACCATCATCTCCCACGAGAGGACTTGGGCTCTTTTCCCAAGGAGGGGATCTTCCTGCAAGTAGGAGGGTCTGACCCTGGGCCAAGCACACCACCTCCCTCTGGGGTTGGGGTCCCCACATCCGAGTCTGGGACAGGGGAGCAGCTTGTGCACAAGAACTTAGGGTTTGGGCACCGAGCCTGGCCCACGGTACGTCCCGAGAAAGCTTTGCTGGGGCTGAGGAGTCACTTTGCTCTGTGGGTTACACCCGTAGTTTTCCGTAACAAATCAGTGCCAAAGCCAATGACCTGGGTGTCTCAGCCGGAGTCAGTGTCAGCTCCGAGGCGGCAGGGCATCCTGTTCACTGCCCCGTGATTCTGGAAGATTGTTGAGTAAGTGCTCCGAGAAGGGGCTAGAGAACAAGGGATTTAGGACCCCTCTTCGGGGGGGAGTGAGTGCCCCGGGCTCTCAAGTAGACAGGGATGCCAGGGAGGAGGTTTGAGCCTGAAATAGGTCCAGCCAGGAGGTGGGGCTTGACCTGGATGATCTTGCAAGCTTGAAATTCCATGGGCCTCAGTTTCCCCATGTGTGAAAGGAGGGGAAAACTTGAGAAAGACTTTTCTCAAAGGAGGGTTGATGCAAAACTCTGGTGCAGGGAGGGAAGCGTCTGAGAAAATAGCCTGAAGCAGCCCACCAAACTTTGGAATTTCATTGGTGTCAACATTTTATCTTAAAATTTAATTCAAATTGCATAATACATTCCCTAATATCTCCATGGTTGTTTTAATAGAAAAAATTTTAAAATGACTTTGTCCTCCACTTTTCTCCACTCCACTCTGTCCACCCTCCCATCTAAAAATTACCGCTTCTGGAAGATGTCCTGTTCGGCTGGTGGAGTTCCATACATCCTGCAACTCCCCTGGGGATTGCCTGTGCGCCCCCTCCCCCCCACCGCTTCATGAAACTTAGAATGAGGTGGTGGTTAAAGATGAGAAGTCGGTTTGGGCCAGAGCTTAGGGTATGTGAAGGAGCGTAGTAAGAGATACATCTGGGAGGCAGGTTGGAGGCAAAACGCCAAGTCCAGAGCCTGAACTTCATTCCACAGGTAGTAGGGAGCTACTGAAGGTTCTTGAGCAGGCGAGTGACTTGAACAGAACCCTGAGGTTTTTCTTGGCCAATTGTTTCCTCAGCGCCAGACCATTGAACTGGTCCCCCTCACGGAAGTGCGTTACTGGTACCAAGGAAAGACGTACGTCTACTACATCTACGGCACCGACCACAAGGTGTACCTGGTGGATTACCCCGAGAGGTACTGCTGTGGCTGCACCATCATCTGACGTCGCACATCTGCCCCCAGAGCCCGCCACTCACGTTTGCCCAGGAGATTGGCTGAGGTCTCTGAGTTGACTCACTGTAGGCTCCTCTGGACAATTGCATGCAAACCCGGGTGTGTCCTTCCAGAGAATTCAGCTCCTCTGTCAAGCTACAAGTCCTTCTGGAGCCCGTCTGGCGGAATCTATCACGTGTCTAAGCTACAAGAATTCATCTACACACATTGCTTTAGGAGAAATAACTTAAGCAGTGGGGGCTTTGCCTCTGGCCTGTGAACTAAAGCCCTGATTGAGCGTGGGGTTGATTTTACTTTTCCCTCGGTCAGTCTCAGTTCTGGTGTGTCTCTGCTAGTCTGGGCCTTTTGTGGAGCTGAGTGATTCTGAAATGTTGAAAGATAGACAGAAATTAGCTGCCTCTTATGCACACCAAATAGTGCACTTAGGCAAAAATGTACACCATTTTACTCCTCATTCTGTGGGTCAGGAATTCAGACATAGCCATGGTGGGATGGCTTATCTCTGTTCCATGACATCTGGTGCCTCACCTGGAAGTATCAAAGGCTGGGGTGGCTCAAAGGCAGGGGTGCTGAAGGCTGGTTCACCCAGATGCCTGGTGGTCGATGGCGGCTTTCGGCTGGAACACCTACATGGGGCCTCCCCATGCGGCGTGGGCTTCCTCACAGCATGGCGTCTCTCAGGGTAAGCACCCCTCACGTGTGCCCCAATTAAAGAGACAGAGATCTGTTCCCAGACTGGAGAACAAACCCGCTGTGTTGGATAGACCAAGGGTCTGTATGCTAATCTCTAACGTGGTGCCTGTGCATGGGTAAATTTTAGAGAGTGGTTTTGGGTATATGCAGGTTCTTACATCACGTGCTGACCTTAGAACCTGCGCACCGAGTAGAAGGTGACCTGGATGTCCTGTGTACCCAGTCCCAGGCAGGAACTCCCACCTGGTGCAGTGAGGCTGGGTGGGTGGAGGGGACACCCTGCACACTGAATGCCCGGTTGGCTTTGGAGGGGTGGTTCGGGGGCTGCGTGAGCCACCGTGTACCTGATTGTGAGTAACCGGATGTCCCTGTCATCTTACAATGCCTGCCCCCACCCGGTAGGGGAGTGCTGCACCCCAGGAGGGCCAGTCCGTACCCTCTTGATCCCCAAGCTCCTGCTGGCCTGCAGCCCTCGTCCCCCATAGGGTAGAAGCACGTGGACATAAGAGGCCTGGTTGGGGGAGGCTCAGGTGGGGGAGGGGTGGTCTGAGGCCATTCCCCTGGGGCCTTGTACAAATGGAGGGGACGGTTTTTGGCTGTTGCCATCATTGGTGGACGGAGCCCAGGAAAGCGGGGCATCCAGCAGTGCTCGGGGACGTCAGAGCAGTGGAGTGGCATTCCACATGTTACGTGGCTAGCAGATACCCCGCGGACACTCACGGAGGAATTACTTCTACAAGGTCTCATCGGTTATTACTGAATGCAGTGCGGATTTTTATGTGGTGTTCGCCTCTGTTCTTTGATTTTCTGGTGTGTCTTGTTTGGAACGGCTTCTGATCCTCCCCCTTCTCTCACGTACAAACGTGGAACTCTGGCGCCTTTGTTGGGGTTCCGTGGGCCGCCGTGCTTGAGCCTCACAGATTGAACTACATGTATTAAAACACTGCTTTCTTCTTACTTCTCCTTTATGTTTCCGTTTGGGCATTAAATTGCTTTTTAAAAATGGTCTGTAAGTGGGTTATGTCTAAATGTCATTTTAGGATAAAAAGGGAGCCTCACGTATGTTAGGGTTGAGGCCACGTGGCCCGTACACGCTGTTGGCATGTGAACTGGACCCAGCAAGAAAATCTGGCTGGAATAAAGTGGGTCATGGGGACACTGTTCTAATTGAGCCTCAGTGAGCCACCAGCCGTAGGGCCCCTTAGTTCTGGTGGTTCTGGCAAAATCCCAGATGGTTACTGGGTCCTCCGGCTGTTTGATAACTGTTGCGTGGTTTCCCCTGCAGTGTTGTCTGTTTTTATGACCTTTGCTGCAGCCAGGATCTGACTTAATTTGCTCTTTCTGCCTGTTATCCTAGGGCTGAGTTGGCTGTTGCTGGTAAGCCCAGACCCAGCTGAAGTCCCTGGAGGGCAGAGAACAGAATGCAAGGGCAGCTGTAACCCCCAAACTGGCCACTGCACAGGGTGGCTCTGGTCCCGATTCAGTTTTGCTGTAGAAGGATGTGAGCCTCAAGCGGCTGGCTGTTTCTTTGTGGCCCTGCCAAAGGACAACACCAGCTCTGTTCTTTACCAGTCACTGGCAGACGCTGGGCCTCTGCCTGGCGGCCGGAGCCGCTCAGGCCTTGGTGAGGGTTTCCCGCGGATCTGATGTCTCTGCCCTGAGACTACAGGATGGGAGGAGAGGCTGTCTGTAAGCAGAGGATAAGGAAAGAATCCATGGGAGTCAGGTGGCTTTACAAGATGAGGATGCCTAAGAGGCAGGATGGCGGTAGTGGTTACAAGCATGTGTATGAATGTGCCTGTGTGTGTATATGTGTGCATGCATTTGTACATGAGCATGTGCATATGTGTATATGTGTGTGCACATGGTGTGTATGCATGCACGATGTGTGTGTATTTGTGTGTATTGCATATCGCATGTGCATGGTGTGTGTGTGTGTGTGTGTGTGTGTGTTTGCTTGCCGGGGGAGAGGATCACTGCTTAGAAGGCAGGAGGGACTTCCTCCCCCACCTGGTTTTCCTCCCTTCTCTCCTGGTCCCTGTCATTCGCTCTAGTTCCCTATACCCTGGCCTTCAACACCTATCAGCTTGTTGTACCACAGCCAACTTGAATTTCTAGTTCATGTGCAACCCTTGATACGGAGCGTGATGAGAGAATTGTGTTTTCTCAGTCAGGACTGTGGCATTACGTTTCTCAGCAGGAAAGACCCTTCTAGATTCAGTGGCTGGGACGTTCAGCTTGAATTCCAGTCTCCTTTTGCTTACATTTCATAGTCAGGGATTGTGGAAAGAGCATATACACTCTGGTTCAAATTCTGGCCCTGCCTGTTAATCAGCTGTGTGACACTGGGCAGTTCTCTTAACCTTGCTGAGCCTCAGTTACCTCCTCTGTGAGATGGGATGATACCACTTGCTTTGCAGGATGGGTTGAAGAGATATCAGGCGGGCAGAGCTCAGCCTCAGTAGGTGCTCAGTACCTGGAAAGGCCATCTCCTCCCAGAAGGAAACTCCTTTTTGGCGATGGGCAGGGCCTGAATGCTTGTCACAGCGCCTCTCCAGGTGACCCGTGAGTAGGCCCTCATGCACCAGAGTGAGTGCGAGTGACCTCTATTCCGCCAGCTCCCCTTCCTCATCCTTCAGCTCAGCTCACACGCACTACTTCCCCGCGTCTTCACCTTGCCCTCGGGTGGGCGGCATCCAGCGACCCCTCCTCTGCGCTCATGTCTCGGGGCACATGCGCGTGCACTGGTCCCTGATTTGCCTTGTCTCGGCCTCCGCTGGACCACCGGCCGGCCGGCGGCTGGGTTTTTGCTCGTCACTGCCTTACGTGAGAGTGGTGCGTGTCAGTGATGACCGCCAAGCGTGACCCAAGGGCTAGGAGGAGGTGCCGCACGTTGATTTAACACAAAAAATACCGGATTTTAATTCCAGTCTGGCCTGTCAGCTGTGTGGCCCTGGACGAGTCGTTCAGGCCCCTCTGGGGCTTCAGTTTTCTTCGTGTACTTTGGAGAGTTGCATCTGATCCCAGTTTTCCTTTTAAAATTTCACCTTTTTCCTCGCAAATCTGTGGGACCCAGATACATAAACCCGGCTCACAGATCAAGTGGGGCTGCTTTGGTTGGTGAGGGGGGCCCAGCGGCCTCCCGGAAACCTGCCCCCTCCTCGCCTCCAACCTCCGGCGTCTGGGAGCCCACGGGACATGGCCAGGCAAGCCTCTCGCTCCTGTTCTGGGAGGTGGGCTGCATCTCTAACAGACCACAGGCCAATCCTGAGAAATTTCTCTGTCTTTTTTTTTTTTTTTCCTTCCAAGAATTAAACCTTTGACCTGAGCTTATGTTCTGATTGTATATTCCTCAGAGTGAAACATGCGTAGAGGAAGGCACCACAGAATGTTCTGTCTAGCGGTGCTCTAAGCAGTTGATGATTTTCCTGTGCTTTGGAGCAGAATGGCCCTGGGGCATTCAGACTGGGGGTCCCCTCCCTCTAGCCTGGTCCCCAAGCTGTAGGAGCGTGTTGCTACTTGTCTTTATGTCTCCAAGTCTGGGGCATGTCTTTGCTTTTTCCCCATCAGCTGATGGAATTGGGATTTCCTGCTAAAAGAAAGATGGGACCTGGACATGGGGAGCTCATCTTTGAGGCCAGAATAAGTCACTGTCATTTTAGTGACCATCTGTTTTTGTCCCATGATCAGAAAATCTGGCAGAACTTTAAGGGGGCTGGGACACAGGATGGGGCATTACAGTGTGGCACAAAGCCACACAGTGTGGTCTCCGTGGTCACGGCCTGGGGTTCACAGCTTGCAGCTCACTCGTGCTTGCCCAGAGGCCTCCATCTGTAAGACGGGAGTACTGACCATTAGGGCTGTGGGGAGACTAAATGAATAGTGTGCAGGGTATGCATGGCACACGAGTTCTCAAGGGATTTGGGCTGTTAGTAGTATGAGGGCATCCAGGGAGAGGCGCGTGTTGGGAGGAAGAGATTAGACCCTTAGCATTGGGGGTAGAGCAGAAGGAGGGTGCTGTAAACTGAATGTTCCCCCCAAATTCATATGTTGAAATCCTAACCCCCTAATGTGATGGTATTTGGAGGTGGGGCCTTGGGGAGATGCTTAGGTCATGAGGGCAGAGCTGTCATTTATGGGATCAGTGCCCTTATCAAAGAGACCCCAGGGAGCTCCCTTGTCACGTGAGGTTAAAGCTGGAAGATGGCTGTTTCTGAACTAAGAAGCAGACCCTCACCACACGCCGACTTGCTGGCCCTTTGGTCTTGGACTTCCAGTCTTTAGAGCTGTGAGACATGCATTTCTTTTGTTTGTAAGCCACCCTGTCTATGATACTCTGCTCTAGCAACCCACACAAACTCAGAAGGTGTCTAAGCACAGAGTCTGAGGTGGTGTGATATCAGGCAGTGTTTTCCAAAAGCCATCTGCAGTCAGGTCCAAAAGTATCTGGACCTGACTGCACTTAGTGTCACCTAGAAAGTTTGTCGAAAATGCAGATTCCCAGTCCCAGCCCTAGGTATTTGGGGTTTTAGTGGCTGAGATTCTGTAGTTTTACCCAGTGTCCCAAGATGATTCTTACAAATGGCTAGAACAGGAAATTGACATTTGGAGTCAAAAAACAGCTTTGGAATCAGAACTTGGAGCCTGAAATTTCAGTTCTTAGCTCACCGTGGGTTGACCTTCTCTAAACCTGTTTCTTCATCTGTGAAGTGGGGAGAATCCCTGTCCTACCTCCCTTGCAGGGTTGTTTGAAGGCTCATATAAGACAGGGAATGGGAAAGAGCTTTGCAGACGACAGCACTGCACACGTATGTTTCATGTTAGGAGTGGGAAAGACAACCTCCACGGTTTCCAAGGCTTCCTGCTGCCTTTGACTCTCTCCACCAGGGTGCCACAGGTGCACACACATGAAACCTCAGAGCGTTTCTCCCGCACGAGGGAGGAGCGCCTTATCCGGTAAAATCAGAACCTGTGAGGGCCCTTCACTCTCAGCGGTCCTTGGGCTATCGGGTCATCTCAGGGAACTCAGGGTGGCTCCAGGAAGTTTCTTCAGAGGTGTATTTAGTATATGTTCCATTATTCATTGGTTGCAGTTAAAACTGCTTTATCCTTCCAAAAAGACACCATGGAAGTCAATAGTGACGCTTAGGAAGGCAGACTTGAGATGCCGGACTGGAAGTTAGGACTTCAGGTCAACACATTAGCTCTCGAATCTAAGGGACAGGGCAAGCAGAGGTGGATCAGGCCCTGATCTCGCCTTGAGGACCCTCGGTGTTCAAAATGATGGTGAACGTTTCGGGAGTACTGCCCACGTGTCAGATGCTCTCTGGGCTCCTGACGTGTCGTCTGATGTCAGTACTGCAAGGGAAGTGTGAACCGGACCTCCACTTGAGAGAGGAACGACTAAGGCCCAGAGGAGTTAAGTCAGAGTCCCACATCGAGGGGAGAAGCAGGGATTTGGACGTTTGGATGGGGGCAGTCTGGCTCCAGAGCCCATGCTCTGTCTTGTTTGGTGGGGGAGGGAGATGTGACCGTGACTTAGCGATAAGCATGATGAGAGACTCATGCCTTTGTCACTCCTTGTCCCCAGGCCTGCTCCTGACGGCTTCCTGAGCTAGACAGTGGGGCCCTCATCTTGTGAAGGAAGGTAGCTCGGTGACTAGCTGCCCACCTTCACCCCCCTCCCTGGGTGCCGGGTAACCCTTCAGTCTGATCCTTGCCCTCCCTGTGGCGCTGCGGGTTCCTGCAAGAGATCAGAAGGAGAGAGACGCTACTTCTTGCTTGTTGTTGTTTTTTTTTTGATGTGGACCATTTTTTAAAGTCTTTATGGAATTTGTTGCAATATTGCTTCTGTTTTATGTTTTGGTATTTTGGCCACGAGGCATGTGGGATCTTAGCTCCCTGATCAGCGATCGAACCCACACCCCCTGCATTGGAAGGTGAAGTCTTAACCACTGGACCGCCAGGGAAGTCCCATTCGTTTTTTTTTTTTTCGGCTGCCCCCAGGTACCTGGTAGAAATCCAAGCCTCTCACCTTAGGGGCTTGTGGCCAGTCATCGCAGTTCCATGCAGGAGACCCAGCCCAGTGTCTGAACCTTGTTATACTGACAGAACTGTTGTCTCTTCCCACCTCAGTCATATTACAAAGCTCTGTGAGATTCCTCTAATCTTGGGAGGTGGTGCAACCCCTCCCAGTTCCTGTTTCGCTTTTTTACTGATTGCAACCGGGAGTAATTATGGCAAATATAAGACTTTACTAAGCTTATCATGTGCTGCTGTAACCATTTTATACGTGTTAGACTCTAAATCTTCTCAACAGTTCTAGGAAGGAGGGAGTTTTTTTTTCTTTATCATGATTAATGTAATCCTCCAACACTTTCTATTGATTATTTAAGGTATTCCTAAACTGTACTGTTTGTTTAGGAAAACCAGTCCTCTTGTTCAAAGCCTTAACTCTAACTTTATTATTATTATTATTATTGTTGAAGTATAGTTGACTGACTTCAGAAATAAGTTGATTACTTATTGTTGAAGTATGGTTGTGTTAGTTTCAGGTGTATAGCAAGGTGATTCAGTTATACCTATATACATATATCTGTTCTTTTTCAGATTCTGCTGTATTGTAGGATATTACAAGATATTGGGTAGAATTCCCTGTGCTATACAACAGGTCCTTGTTGTTTATTTTATATACAGTAGTGTGTATCTGTTAACCCCAAACTCCTAGTTTATCTGTACCCCCCTTTCCCCTTTAGTAACCATAAGTTTGTTTTCCATGTCTGAGTCTATTTCTGTTTTGTAAATAAGTTCATTTGCATCATTTTTTAAGATTCCACATATAAGTGATATTATATGATATTTATCTTTCTCTGTCTAATTTACTTCACTTAGTATGATCATCTCTAGGTCCATACATGTTGCTGCAAATGGCATTATTTCATTCTTTTTTATGGCTGAGTAATACTCCATTGTATATATGTACCATGTCTTCTTTATCCATTCATCTGTTCATGGACATTTAGGTTGCTTCCATGTGTTGTTTAATTGTAAACAGTGCTGCTGTGAACATTAGGGTGCATGTATATTTTCGAATTAGAGTTTTTGTCTTTTCTGGATATACACCCAGCAGTGAGATTGCTGGGTCATATGGTAGCTCTATTTTTAGTTTTTTAAGGAACTTCCGTACTATTCTCCATAGTGGCTGCACCAATTTACATTCCTACCAACAGTGTAGGACGGTTCCCTTTTCTCTACAAGGAGGGACTTTTTTTATCCCCATCTTACAGGTGAGCAGATTGAGGCACAGAGAGTTTAAATCACTCTCCCAAAGTCATAGAGCAAGGGCGTAGAGACAGGCTATCTTTTGATCCTGGGTACACATGCAGTGTGCCGGTGTAGATGGTATGCTTCTGTGTGGGTGTGAGAAGGGGCGAGCCCCCGGCACTCCTGGGGATAAATGTGCAAAGCAGCCAATGCAACAGCACGCTCCCCGTCTAGGGCCCGCCCTCGGCTGGGTGGGCAGAGCAGCCCGGGGGTGACTGGGGGCAGCTGCTGAGTGGAAGTGAGTTGTTCTTCTTGGGTAGAGGGTTGGGCCCCAAGTTTCTCCAGGTGGGTTGGTTCCAGGTCACCTCTTCAGCTACACAGGAACAGAGCTTCATTTTGGAACGCACATAAGGGTCCTGTCTGTGGCTTCCTGTTGGTGTCATTGTCCCGGGTGAGGTGACTGACAGAGCCCCGTGTCATCCTTCTCTTGCCCATCATTCTCGGGACTAGAATTACTTAGGTATCAGACAGTGTATGATAGCTGTAGCACACACGCTCACAAGGTACGTATGATACATTGGAGAACCAGCCCTGCATTTGAGTGAATCCCTGCTGTGCCGTGCTTGGCCCTGTGACCTTGGCTTATCAATCCCTGTGAACTCAGCCTGTCCAGCTACAGGATGGGGAGCTAATTAGTACCTACTCCTCCTAGAGCCACTGGGGGAGCTAGAGGTAGGAATTACCTGGAAAGCCCTTAGAACGGGGCCTAGTGCACGGTGAGTGCTCAGTAACGAGTACTGTCATTAGTCCAGCGTCAGCGATTGTCGTTGTTACTACCGTTACATCTGGGAGCGTTGCTGTGGGCCGTAGGTGAGACAGTGCTTGGCCCAGAGCAAGTGCTTATTAAGGGGTAGGTACTACTCTCTTTCTGTTACTGTATTTTACTGAATTCTTTTGTCTTCATTTGGTCCTCACTCTAGATCTGAGGGAAAGCTGGAATTCTTTTTCTCACTTGAAAAATGTTGAAACAGATGCAGAGAAACCCAAAATGTCTTGTTCCAGGTTTCCTAAA
Organism: Orcinus orca; assembly: GCF_937001465.1. NCBI lineage: Eukaryota > Metazoa > Chordata > Mammalia > Artiodactyla > Delphinidae > Orcinus > Orcinus orca. The sequence goes on from NC_064568.1 coordinate 8,208,053, forward strand.
GAGTAAGGGTCACAGTCACATCTAAAATTCACAGTACTCAGGCTCAGAATCCTTCGTCCCTCCTCCCAACCGCCATGCATTCCTACTTTGGGATAAAGCATTGACGGCTCCTTCGAGGGGCCCTCCTGTTAGGCGGGAAAGAACGTTTTAAACCATATGAGCTACCAACTGCCTATTTGCAAAACGTTTTTCTGTCTGCCGTCTCAGTCTGATTCACTTTTTAGTCCTCTGAAGCCCGTTTACTTTAAGACCCATTTCAAAGATGAGAAAACAGGTTCACAGAGGTTGAGCTTCCTGCCTGCAGTCATGTGGCAGGTCGGACTGGGGCCAGGTCTTCTGGTTTCTAGTTCCCTTGTGTGGATTTGAAGGGAGCTCCTTTAAGCCCAGAGGAGGCTTGGGACTTCCCTGGTGGTCCGGAGGTTAAGACTCCACGCTTCCGCTGCAGGGGGCGCGGGTTCGATCCCTGGTCGGGGAACTAAGATCCCACATGCCGCACAGCATGGCCACAAAAACAAAAGGCTTGCGTGTTCCAAGAAGCTCCTCCCTCCATGGAGCATAGTGCTTCCTTCCCCGTCTTTGCCTCCCTGGCCACCCTGGCCGCTCCGATTGCCCGTGAGGTCACTGCCTCTGATTCTAGCTCTGTCCGCTCTTGTAACTGATGACTCCTGGTGAGCCAGCCATGACCTAGAGCCCAGACTCGCCTCACTTCTCAGGGCATGGACCCCTTTGGACATCCCCAGCCTCGTTTCCTGGTGTCTGACCCCCGACCATCCCTGGGTCCAGCTTCCGTGCTCTCGTCCCGGAGCCCCCAGCTTGCTGTCACCTGTCCACCGTGTGGCTGAGCTCAGACTCGTGCCCATCACGTCCCACTGCCTGTAGATCAAGGCCGGATACCCAGAGATGAAAGAGGAGGGTGCGCAGAGGACAGCTGTCACTTAGAGACAGAATGAGGTCAAGCTGGGCTGCAGAGCCAGTGTGGCGTGGCGCCGGGCAGGTGGCTCCGGGGCTGTGTCTCTTGGTGGGTGCCAGGGGATCTAGGTTCTTGCAGGGACAGACCAGATCTGATGAAACCAGCATGAAACTCCTTCCAGCTCCAAGCACCTGCTTATTTTTCTCGTTCCTCCAGCTTGTCTCGGAGAGGACTTTCTCAAAGACAGATCCACTGAGCCTGCTTGGCGTTGCCCTGGGGTGTATAGCTGGAGACGCAGCAAATGATCCGTGAAGGGATGGGATCTGTATCGACAGACACATGTTTATCCAGATCAATTAGGGAAAATACGTTTTGCAACACTCCCCCGATAAGGCTTTGCAGCGAATAAGGAGTTTGAGCTGTGCAGCGCGAATGACAGCAACGTGAAATGAGACGAGAAGATAGTTTGCCAGGTTGCCTCCTGAGGAGAGCGCTGTATGGTCAGGAAGACAGGCGTGGTGACCCCTTGGACCAGAGGGCAGGATGCTCTCTAAACTGCTCTGCATGATGAAGGAGGGAGGGGTTTGCAGCTGGGGAGGGAGCGACTGGTTTACAAAGCTGGCCACCAGGTGGAGGAAGGGCAGGAGAGAGGGAGAGAAATAGCGTTGCTGAGGTGAGAGGGGCCTAAGGAACGTAGACTGCCAGGTGGGGAACTTCCCAAGGGAAGCTCAGGGTGTGCTGGCTGACGTGGGCCTTCCCTGTGAACACACACGCTGCCGTTAGAAATTATTAAGAAATCTCCTAATGCTTGGTGGGCAGCATCTCTTCTCTTTGCTCCCCTCGCCCCGGGAGGCCAGCCTGCATGGGCTCCTTGCCCTCTGGCTTCCTTTGGGTTTGGCCAACAGGGAGGTTTGGGTTCGGCCAGTGGGGCGTCCCCATTTACATCTGGTCAGGGCATCAGGGGGAAGGAGGAGAGCGATGAGGGGGGATATTTGTTTTCCTACATCCTCATCACCTTGGGTGGGCTGTTGCTAATGACAGAGAAGCACATGGTCCCTGGGGGTGTCTTTGCACCCTGCCCACACCGTTGTAAAATTTCCCTCAATTAAACATTCCCTAAATGATCCTAATTTGAGCATGCTGGCTGTTTCCTGCCGGGACTCTGGCCAACCCACATGGGGTGAGTGCATTTCTCTTGGAGGTTTGTAAAGGGATGGCTTCTGCATCCCAGGCAAGAGGCTGAAGCAGGAGTTCACTCAGATGAAGGAAGAGCTGACTTGGGTTACAGCAAACACATTCAGAAGCCCTCCGGGGATCTGCTGGCATCCTGGCTGCCCCTTGTGGCCATGGTCACTTGGAAATGTGAGTCACAGAACATCAGAGTGGCTCCGGGAGGTCACCCAGGCTGGGACCCCTTGGGCCATTATGGAGTGGTCCTCCTTTGACGGAGGCTGGGAACAGCCAGGATCTTAAGACACAGAGGGTGGGGAATTGAGATTAGCTGGGTGTGGTCGTTTCACTGATGTGGGAACTGAGGCTCTAAGTGGTTCAAGGTTACATGTCAAGTAGAAGACAGCATTGAAGGAGCTGGAGTGAAAACGGGGCCTGGCCCAAGATCAGAGGAGATGTCAGACGTAAATTCAGAATGGGGCCGCTGGGAGTTCCCCGGGTTTGATCCCTGGTCAAGAAACGAAGATCCCACAAGGTATGGCCAAAAGAACAAAACAAAAAAAAACCAAAATAAAAAACCCACCCAGAATGGAGCCCCCAGGTAAGGGAGGGGCAGAGCCAGGGCGTTTACAGGGCTTGCAGGGCAGGGCAGCTCAGAGGGCTCTGCGGTGCTGAGACTGAAAAGATGTTCCTCCCTTTTTCTGATTATAAAAGCAATTCAGATTCATTACAGGCCGTTTGAAAACCACAGCATAAAATAGAAACCATCCAGGATCTTACCACCTAGGCATACCGTAGTTACTATTTTGGTTTATTTCCTTAGAGGCTTTTTTCTTCCACAAAGTAGTTGTTCTGTTCTTATAACTTTGCATTCTTCTTCTTTCTCCTGGTGTTATGAGCAAACATTATAGATAAACATGATTTTTTAAGCTTTCAAAAATTTTAAATATCATATAAATTGACAAAATTTGTTTATGTAACTTTTCCTGTGACAGGAGGCATCTAATTTTTTTCTTTTCTAATTTTTATTTTTCTGTTATTGTAGATACATATATATATGATATCTATATATGCACATATATAATATATATTGTTCAATATATAATATATGTTGAATATAAAATATATATTGAATATATAATATATATTGAATATGTAGTATATATTGTTCAGTACACATATATATACGCATGGCCTTTGATGCCGTCATTCCACTTTTAAATTCTGAATGAAGGAAATAATCAGATAAACACAAAGTTTGTGTGCAGCACTGTATGTCGTTTTTGAAGTCCCTTGTTGCATGCTGATGTCATGCCTTGCAGAGGAGCTGTACTAGCCCCATTTCAACTGCCTGTCAGCCAGGAGGGTGCAGGTCTCCAGGTAGCTTTGCCTATGGGGAATTTGGTACAACCTCTCCTCAGGGCCTGGCCCCACCCCCAGGCCCCAGCCCCGCCTCCCCCAGGTCCCACCTCCATAGGTCTTGAAGGGGAGCCAAATGCCTGTCGTGAGGTGCGGTGGGTGAGAGCTGCTCTGCTTCCAAGAGTAATACGTATCCGTTTTCTACTTTCCAGATGTTTCTTCTCTCTGGGGCCAATTCCATGGCTCCCTGGAAAGTGATATGATGACCTTGGGCTTGAGCCCAAAGAACACAGGAGATTTTTGGCAGGTTGAGAGTGGGTTGGTGCCAATCCACTTAGAACAAAAAACACTGTATGTTGTGCTCACGTGGCAGAACGTGTCTGCACCTGCCTCCCATGGGCTCGGGCATACCAGGAGACTGAGGGGGCAGCCAATCCCCATGGAGGAGAAGCAGCGGGATGTGTTGTAGAAAGAATTCATGGGTGGGAGTTTTATGAGAGAGCAGGCACGCACTGGCAGTGGAATCAGGACACCTGGGCTGTAGAGACCATTGGTGCAAAATCAGTGGTCACGTCAAAAGCAGGTATTTGAGACTTTCTGAGTCTCAGTTTCCTCACCTGTGTGGGTTAATGCTGGAAGGGTTTCTAGGGCCTTTTCCATTGAGTGCACATGCACTCACGCACGCATGTGTGCAAGCACACACGCGTCCAAAATATATGTTCTAAAAAAAAAAGAAAACAAAATATATGTTCTATTGTATAATCCACTTGCTGGATAGTAGCTAGATCCCAGCTCATTCACCTGTAATTTTCAGCTTCCTCCTGCTGCCCTGGTGCTGTAAATGCACTTGGTGGATTCTTAGTAGCCGCTATGGAAACCCAGGGCCACCTTTCCCTGAACAAAGCCCTCTTCCTGTGAGTGCCCGCCGTGGCCCCATCGTTTCTCTTGGCTGGGTAGAGTTCATTTTAATGAACTCTAGAGTTTATTTAATTTTAATCAAATGAGTTTATTTTACTATTTTAATAGTAACTCAAAATACAAGTGAGAAAGTTGATTCTCAGAGCTTGTGTTTGGATTTATCCAGGGTTTATGCAATTACACTCCATTACTTTTCCCTCTGAGCACCGGCAACTTGGAGTTGCTGGATGTGTCCATCTTACAGATGTGGAAACTGAGGCTGAGAGAGGGGACGTGTCTAGCCCAAGAATGCCCACCCAGTGAGTGGTGGAGCCAGGACTAGCGTGTAAATCTCCAGGTTCCAGGCTGGCGCTCTCCTTATTTTACCTGTGAATGTTTTCTGGGAGTCCTTACAACTCAGAAGCAGATGGGAGTAGTGGGGAGGGGGCTGCGTGTGGTTCAGAGCCTCATCCACTGGGGGCTTTTGAAGCAATTCCAAATCGGACTAAACACCAATGGTGTTCACCAAGCAGCCTGCCCTATTCATTCTCTTATTCTCTCATTCATTTATCCATCCAGCAAACGTGAGATGAGTGCTTATTTTCTCTTTGGCCCCATGCTTAAGTGAGCTACCTCGTGTCTTTCTAATACATTCCCTGCCCTTGCCTTTCTTCCTTTCTTAAATTACCCAGAATCTTTGTATCACTTTCTATCAAGGAGCCCCAATAGGTGCAGGGGGTTTATACCATCTAGTGGTGAAACAGCTTTGGAAGGTTTTAGGCAGGGGAGTCTCTGGGGCAGATTTGAGTGTTATATAGGTCAGGATGGTGCCGAACAGTGGATGGCTTGGTTCCTGTGGGGATAGGGGTGGGAGATAGGAGGCAGGTAGATTGGTTAGATAGTTTTGATGACCGGAAAAGAAATGCTAAAGGCCTAAGCTAGGTCAGTGATTGATTGCATTAAAGGCGGGAATTTGTCATGGTTAAGAGCTTGGTCTCTGATGGCAAACCTGGGTTCAAATCCTGACTCCACCACTTACTTGGTGTGTAAACATGGGCGAGTCACTTAACCTCTCCAAGTCTGTTTCATTATCTCTAAGATAGGCTGGATGCGATTATCTCTGCTTGTGGAGTGTTGGGAGGATTTAATGAGATAAGTGCCTGGCTCTTAGGAAGCATTCAGTAGATGCCATCCATTGCTGACGGTGATGCTAGTGAAGATGACGGTAATGGTGATAATGATGGTGATAACAGGAATGGGGATGGCAAGTGGAGTTTGAAAGAAAAGTCAGGGATGACTCCTGGAGTTGTAGGCCTGGCGACCGAGAAAATAAAACCCAAATAGAATATATTCAGATGGTTCTATACTTTTGTAGAATTTGAAAAGTTGGCTGTGGGATATCTTAACCCCAGTCAGCGAAGATGCCTTCCCTGTCCTCTCTGATCTCTGCGCACTGTCCCTTGTGTTGGGTGGAGGTGGGGCAGCTGCTGGAGGGGCCCGTGCAAACTTCATTAGCTCCATGTTAATTGTGTCTGTTTCTTCACACTTTGCAGAACACCTGAATTATATTTGCTGAACATTTCTTTGCCTTGTCTTACGGTTGTGCATGGGATGCCAGCATCATTTCCATACATGGAAAGCAGCTGCAGAATTAGACATGATAAAAATCAAAGTTGTTCTATCTTAGGTAGATCTTGTTGTCTGCAAGGACCCCAAACCTGAGGTTTGCTCTCTGTTTGTTAAAAGGGAAATTAGCTATTCTTAGAATTAAAGACTTACTGGCAGCAAAGTGAGACTTTTCCTTGTAGTAACCAGCATGATTTGGAGAGAACTGACGATGAGAATGGTCAGTCTCCTGCTGTGTGAGCCAGTGTCATTTCATGCTGGGTCTGTGGACCACCCAGAGCCATCCCTGAGCTGCCAGTGGAATTCACCCTACACCAGGGACAGTCCTGTCCTGAAGTCAGGCTGTCCTATCACCACACCACATGGCTGCATGATTCAGGACCTCTGGAAATTGACATTGACAGGTGGATGCAGGTAAAAATAAGCTCAGGATTAATCAGCGTGGCCTGCCGGCCTGGCTTCCTCAAGCAGGCAAAGGGAGGCATCATCACACAAGCTTTCTATTTAGAGAAGGCATCTGAGCAACTGGGTTTGGATGGGCCAGGCTCTGTGGAGGGGTTGCTGGAATCTCCAAATCAGGCTTGCTGGTGACGTCACTGGAGCCAGGGTACAATAGCCCTGCTCCGAGACCACCACGGAGCGATTAAAGGGACGGGAGACCCGCCACATCTTCTAGGAGCTTCCCCAGAGGTACTCCCTTCCTATGAAGGAGGCTGAAACCAGCACCTTGGTCTCCTGGAAAAGAGAAGTGAGGATGAATGACGCTTTGGCCGTGTCTTTAATGAGCGCTTTTCTCAATTCCCGTCCTGCTCAATCGGAATGTGCTCACATGCCTTCCAGAAAAACTAATAAGCGCTAACAATCACGGACCCCAAAATTGACCTTTGCACAATATTTGCATCCTTTACAGATTCTCTTTCTAGGCTGTGACATTAGCGGTGATGCTCAAAATATTGGCAACATCTCCTTTCTAAATCTTTAATTAGAATAAATTCCAAACATATCCAAGAGTAGAGAGAATGGTAAGTATAATGAGCCCCTTGCACCCGACACCTGATCTCAGCAATTATTAACGCAGGGCCAGTCTCGTTTCATCTCTTACCACCTCCCTCCTTCTGTTAATCCCATTGGGTTATTTGGAAGGAAATCCTAGAATTGTGTTATTTCATCCACAGATACTTCTGAATGTACAGTATTAAACGGAACCATATGCAATCGCTAATCGACAAACATATTTCTGTATAGTTGGTTTGCTTGAGTGAGGATTTGAACGTGGTCCTTCATGTTGCTGCTTCTCCTCCCACCACGTGTCGTGTCTCCATCCTTTTTCTCATGTCCCCCAGGTTTATAGTCATTCCAAGATGGGAATTTGGGAAGGAGGTAGATTTGTCTTTGGAACCCCCAAGCTCTTCTGGGGGTTATCTGCTCTGCGGGCTTCCCACCCACCTCCTTTACCTGCTTAGGAACTTTGATTCCCAGCAAATTCTGATCCCCTGAAAAAGAAGAGGATCCAGGGATGAGAGAGCCAGTGGATTGCTTGGTAGAAGGGCCTTCTTGGTACTTCTGGGCCTAGTGGGGCTGACAGTTCTGTTTAAGAATTGACTGAGGCCTCGGCACTGCTCTGTGACCCTCGCCAAGTTACTTAACCTCTCTGGGCTTTAGTTGCCTCAAATGTGGCAAGAGAGAATACCTGTTCACTGGTTATTCCTTTCTTTTCCTACTGTTAGACTCGAGTCACTGTAGCAGAATGCCTAGCACGTAGGGAGTGCTCACTCATCCGCTGGGTGAGTGGGTCAGATGCCCAAGACGCGCCAGTCCTGCCCCGCTTCAGGATGTTTCTCATCCTACTCCTGGCTGTGGGGCATCTCCCATATCTGACTTTGCTTGGCTGATTGAGGAGAAAACAACTGCATACAACAGTGGAGGGAGAAGAGGTAGGCAGGGATGTTGGAGGCCACGTCCCCAGTGTCCTTGACTGGACGTCCCCTTCCTGGGTGACAGCCTGTATCCCAGCACTCAGCTCTATTTCGGTTGCCGTTTGGCATGGGTCGCCTTACAGGGTCCTGGGCTCTCGGGGACAAAAGGCCAAAATCCGCTACAAGAATGGTAATTTGAGGACCCTTGGCGCCTTGCCCCTGGGGCTTCGGTGTTCTTGGGACAAGTCAGTGCTGATATCATGGACTTAATTACTTTCTAGAGCACGTAGGGCCCTTGTCTCTGGTCTCCAGCCGGTGTGAGGCCCCAGGGAGACTAATTTAGGAAAAGGAATCAGTGGGATGGCAGCTGTTGAAAGTGCTTGGCTCCTGCCTTTAGCCAGGGAATTTAAGGGCAAGGCCTTTGGAGACATGCCGCTCAAGAGAGAGGTCTTCCCTCCTGAGGTCTCCCAGGAAAGGCTCAACTCGGAGATGAAAGGTCCCACAGAGGTCATCTTGGCTGGCCAGTACCCTTCCCAACACCCCTAAGGAGGTGGTCATTCTTCTTGTACTTGATTACTTCCAATGACGGGGAACTCATTCTCTCTGGAGACAACTTGAAGTGCTAGACAGCACCAACCTGACTTCTGACAGGCCAGTTTGCCTTGATGCCACTTCCGTTGCTCTGGTTTCACCCTGTGGAGCCACAGGGAACCCACTAAAGTCCCTCTTCATTGTGACAGCCCTTCAGATACTGGAAAGCTGCTCTCCTGTCCCCTCTGAGCTGCTTCTCCAGGCTAAACATAGCTCTTGCTGCCATCGCTCGTATGACATGACTTCAGTCCACCCCACTGTCCTCATCATTTTCCTGTGGATGGGTACCAGCTCTTTGCTGTCCTTCTGAAAGCGTGAGGCCCTGGAGGCGCTGCTCGGAGCAGAGAGAAGCCGGGCACTTCCTTTATTCCGACTCTCGCGTAGCTACGGCCACAGCCCTGCTTGGCAGACACCCCGGCTCTGGACACACAGCGCAACCCCCATGCCTTTCTCACACACGCTGCTGCTGTCAGGTGCTCCGCCCCCTGTGGGATTTGGGCAGCTGCATTTCGGGGCCCAAGTACAGGGCTCCCGAGCATCTGTCCCATTAAAGTTTCGCCTTGTTGGATTCATTCTCTTCAGGCTGTCTGGATATTTTTGGGTCCTAATTCTCTTGAGGTTGGCAGCCCCTCTCAGCTCTGTGCTGTCCACGCCGTGGATGAGCACGCGGCTGTGCTCGCCCCGTGGCTGAGAAACACGATCTGTGGGGCTGGGCACGTGCGTCCCTGTCAGGCTCTGGTGAAGCCATCATTCAGCGCCCTTTTGCTGGGTGGTCATTCAGCACCTTACAGGCCGGACATCAAGTAGCTCCCGTTTCTTCACCCACCCACGGGTGCTTGGGGAAGCCGGGCTGTGAACCAGGTAGTCTGTGTGTATGCATAACCCCCACCAAAGTGACTTGTCGTTGTGTTAAAGCAGGGAGGGGTCGTCCTGTGCACGGTTAGCTGTGCTATTCCTGGTAGCCCTCGCCATCTGTCTGGAGGACCAGGTCTTCAGGTGGCCCTGGAACCCAGAGGGAGGCAAGCCCGACACAGCCGCCGCCTGTGTGGGTCCTGGGGCCTGAGGTCACCAGGAAGGGCTGGGTCGGGGATGACAGATGCAGGGAAAAGGGAGCCTCCTGCCTACAGGTCTGTTCACGTGTGGAACCTTTTCCAGGGGTTGGACTCAGTGGTTTTATAACTAGAGTGACTGTAGGTCTCACATTTCTCGGGTTTATTTTTTCTTGCTCCTTCCCTCCTTTTCCGCTTTCCCTGACTTCCTTTCCTTTTTCTCCTTTCTTTCAGTGCCCCCATCCCCAGCGCCCCCAGCACAGTTTGTCTCTGTACTCGCCATCACCCAAGATGCCGCTGTCCTCCAGGTTGCAGGCCATTGGGTGAGGCACATGTCAGTCACCAGCATCCATGACCCGGTGCGAGGCGGGCCCAAGTTGTCACAGGATGCTACGGGAACGCGGGGTTTCTGGGTAATCCCAGTGTCTGAAGTTCTGTCCCGTGGTCTTCATAAACCGTTGAACTCTCCTTGGAAGCATCACACTTTGGTGTCCAAATGACACCTTCCTAGATTGACTTCACACTTGAAGGAGAATAAAATTCATCTGTTAGACTCTGAGCTTGTTTTTTGGTTTGGAAAATGTGTCCCTGTAATAGGTGACCTTAAAGTCAGCCCAGGTCATTTTGGGATTCAGAATGCTTTTGAATTTGGGAACAAAGCCTGATAAACTATAGGTCGCTGTGATAAATTGGAACCAGGACCTCCTAGGTTGCTAGGAGCCTGGGAGAGCCAGGAACTCTTAGGACCTTATGGAAAGAATACAGATTCTCACACCAGTCTTGGGTTTGTATCGTGGCTCTTCCTTTCACTGTCTGTGTGACCTTGAGCCTCTTAACCTCTCTGAGCCTCAGTTTTCCACATCTGTAAAATGGGGGTAGTACTTTGCAGTATTAACTGTGAGGATTAATTTAGTGCAGTTTCTGGTATATAGCAGACATTGTATTTATAACTTCACTCTTATGCCTCTAATAACACTGTGAGCTCTCAGAAAATCTGACTTTTCTAAAAAGAAAACAAAATGTTGGAGAACATGAATAATATAGATCCCATAGGGTGCTTGAATTACGGTTTCAAAGTGATTTCTGATTTGTGTTTTTTATGCAGGTAACTGTAAATTGGCCTTTCTTTGCTCTTAGGTTTTGTTAGAGTCTTTTCAGAGGGGAAAGTACAACTGCCTCTCAAAAGAAAAATGCAGGCCTTGCCTTTGTTTGGGACAGCTGGACACCACGGAGCAGAGGTCTGGGAGTTTGTCCTGATGACAGCGACAGGTGGGCCAGGGCTTGCCCTGACCTGTGCTATGAGATTGGGGGAAAGCAGGGCGCCCCCGGGGTGCTGAGCTAGAAGAGCTTTTGCATGGCTAGGACAAGAGGACAGATCAGTGCCACGGAGTGCCACACAGGAGGGACTTGGGGTTTTGCCATTGACTTCTCCTGGGCTCCTGTCTAGGGTTTGGGGTGGAGGAGTGTCAAAGTGGGGACTTCCTCATGCTCCTCTGACCTTCACCTCCCTCCCCCGTTTTCAAGGCCAAGATCTGAGTTCCATGTTCTCCATCCCAGCCACCATTCCCACTTATCTCCTCCCAGGACTCAGCGCAGCCTGGCTGCCAGTTCGCCGGAGGTCAAATGGACCCTTGTCTGAGGGTCATTACTCTCCTGGAGTCACCTCCTTCCTTCCCCTTGCTCCTGGGTCCCGGCGTGCACCATTTTATTAGCATTTCCCAACTCCGAATTCCATGACACGGTCAGCCCATGCCATTCCTCACTGGGCCAAGGCAGCAGATTTCATCCTATTTATAGGATGAGGCACTTCAGACCTGGCAGCCACAATGGACTTTGTTTTCTTTCCTCTTTTTTCTTTATTCTCTGAGGTTTTAAAAGTAACTATTCTCACAAGTGATATGCAAATATATTCTCACCAGAAAAGATTTTAAAAATAGAGAGATGCAGAAAGAAAACAGAGTAAAATATTCAGGTTACACTTCCTTCTATTCTGACTGTGCACAGTCTGTAAGTTTCCTTCCAGTCTTTCTTCTAGGCATTTATATACGTATCTGTGTAAGTACAAGCAAATACATGTGTGTATATGTAGTCAAGAGTTTCGCCTTGCCCCAGGGGAGGTCTGACCTTTACCCTCGGATCCTGGGAGGCGATCTTTGTTTGCCTGGGTCAGCCAGACAGTAACAGTGTGATTTAGGGTGGGGCTGGCCATTCCAGAAAGACCAACAAGGTGATTTAGGGTGGGTAGGTCAGTCTACCAGTTGACCTGAAGATTAGACCAACCGCGGGGCAGTCAATCAATTAATCAATCAGGTCTAATGGCGCCGCAGTGAGCGTCCTCAACTCTGAGGCTTGGGTGAGCTTCCCTTGCTGGTGACCTCTGCATGTCGTCCCATGTCAACGTCGGGCGAATAAACTGTCCATGACCCCATGCAAAGGGGGCAGTGGAAGCTCCACGTTTGGCATTTCTCATGGGCTCTGCCTTACGCACTTCCTCTCCCGGCTGATTTCAGTCTGTATCTTCTCCTTGTAGGAAACCGTACCTGTGAGTCTAAGAGCTTTCATGAGTCCTGTGGGTTCTAGCAAAGTGTTGAACCTGAGGGTTTCGGGAACTGCTCCGAGTTTGCAGCTGGTGTCAGAAGTGAAGGTAGTCTTGGGGACAGTGCCCTCTAACTCTATATTTGACTTACACTCATAGCAGTGTGTGAATTTACATGCATGTGTGTGTGTTGAAAAGTGCATAATTGGGAATTCTCTTCATAGTTCTGGGACTTGAATCCTTTCATCTTTCATATGCTAGGAGACCTTCTTTAAGGCTCCTGTGTCTTACTTAATGTGTAAAATGGGGTTAATAGCAGCACAGGCATCCGTAGGGCTGCTCTGATGAGCAGATGAATATTTGTAAAGCTCTTAGGACAGTGACTGCCATGGAGGTAGAGCTACATCAGTGACGATGATGGTGGTGATGATGATTTCCACATCAGATCATTGAAATCTAGCTTATTGCTTTTATCCACTGATGAAAGGATATCACTTCTGTTAGTTCCCTCTGGGCTTCCCACAAAGAGAGTAGTAGGTTGGGGGCTGGGCCGCTTTATGGGAAAGTAGTCTTTCTGCATGACAAGGTCGGGTGAATTAGCCAGCTGGTCTCGAACAAGTATTGATCAAACACCGATCATCTATTGAGCAAACATTAATTTGCCCACTCTGTGTGCAAAGGCCCTGCCCTGATAACTGTGAGGTCATAAGAATAGTGTATTAGGGGAAGAACGAGGAGAAGAGAATGACCCTCCACGGGAACTTTTACTAAGCGTCACACACTGTCAATCCCTGATTTCATGTTATCTTCACGACACCCTAGGAGGAAAATGTTATGACCCCCATTATCCAGTGAGAGTTTCAGATTAAGAAATGGACCCATGTTGACACAGCCAGAATATGGCAGGGATAGAACTGAAGCCCAGGTATGTCTTGTGTCAAAGCCTGTTGACTTTGAGCTGTGTTTCACTGCTAGATAAGCCATGGACCTGGCCCTGAAAGAGCTCATTGTTTCTTTGGAGGAGGGGTGGGAGAGGGGGGAGACATGAGACAGTTAAAGAATGCCCAAACTTGGGGAAGCAAGGTCCCACTTCTAAAGTTGCCTCGTCACTCAGCATGTCATTGGACTGCTTAGAACAACTCTGACCTAGGCAAGCATTATGATTCCCATTTACAGATGAGAAGACTGAGGCCCAAAGGGCTAAGCACCTTGCAGCTGAAACATTTCATAAGAACTTGCAGTTGAGTCTGCCCGCTGTGTCATGTGGGGGTAATAATATTGTGAATGACCATCTCTGTGACCGGGAAGGTCATGCTCCTTCAGGGAGGGGGCTCTTGTTCAGCCCCAGGACCTCTCCCGCTGTCCCTGGAAGGCGGTCTGCATCTTCTTTGACTCCCAGCTCCTTTCTCCTCTGGTCTAGCTGCTCAAGCCCTCAGGACCCTGAAAGTAGATTCCTCTGGGCTCTTGGTAATGGAGCATTCCAAAATTGAACCCAAATTAAAAATAAAAGCCTTAATTAGGTTCCTTTGCAGCTTTATCTGACGACAAATAAATAGCTGCCTCTGGAGGGTTTCCTTCGTTTTTTCCAGGCATGATTCATTGTCAGATATACACATCCTCAAGATACAGTAGAAAACTAATGAGAATTTAATCTCTGCTGAGCAGAGTAGGAAAAACCCAAGTTGAAAGCAAGGATGGCCACAGGGCAGCCAGTGAGTGAGTTAGAATGCTTCTCTACATGACCTGAGTGTGGGCTTCGAAACAGGGGCTGAGCTCTGAACTGCTAAAATAAGGTCCTGAGTGACATTGGCGTTTAGTTTTCTATGTGAACTTCAGTTCATGAGACACCCCATAGACTCTCCCCGCCCTGTGGAGGGGGCCTCCGAGGGCAGGCGGGGTACAAGCGCCACGGCCTTTGCAAGGATACCAACCGTTCCTCCCTCTGGCACAGCTGCTGCCGGCAGAAAGGTGTCCTGATCTCTCGTGGATTTTTCCTCTTTGGAATCACAGGTAGACCTGGGACAGATGTTGTGATCACCCTCTCAGGCTCTTGTCCTGAGAACCACAGGATTGCTGGGATTTGGGGAATTATTCAGGAAACTTCCGCTCTGAGCAAAACAATTAATTTGCCCATTCATCCAGCTTCTTTAAATTGGGTACCTGCTACGTCCCCATCCAAGGTGCCAGCAACTGGGAGCACAATCAGGAACACAACAGATGCAGACCTCCCAGGCAGCTTGCGTTCTCTTTCATCATGACAAAGGATTGCACAGCCACAGTCTCAGCAAGGACGCTGAGGATGCAGGGGTTGGTTACTCCCAGCTTCCAGATGAGGAAACAGGCTGGGGAGAAAGCAGAGTGACTTGCTGACAATCACAAACCAGTGTCGGAACCAGGTCCTCCAAGTCACAGCTTTTTCTAAACCCTGAACTTCTCAGCCAATAAACTGTGCAAACTTCGGGGAAGTTTATTTAATGTTTCAAAACCTGAGTTTTCCCTCCGATAAGGGGGATGAGAGAATATGTTCTGCAGAGTTGCTGAGATGGGTTTAATGAGGTAGCTGGATATTAATAGATAGACGTCTATCTGTAGAAAGAGAGACAGTAGACAACGATATGCTTAAAGCCCTTGACATACTGCTGAGAACGTAAGACTAACCACCAATGGGCTTCCCTGGTGGCGCAGTGGTTGAGAGTCCGCCTGCCGATGCAGGGGACACGGGTTCGTGCCCTGGTCCGGGAAGATCCCACATGCCGCAGAGCGGCTGGGCCCGTGAGCCATGGCCGCTGAGCCTGCGCGTCCAGAGCCTGTGCTCCGCAACGGGAGAGGCCACGACAGTGAGAGGCCCGCGTACCGCAAAAAAAAAAAAAAAAAAGAATAACCACCATTACAGTAATAATACTAGCTAATAGTTATTAAGTGTTTCCTATGTTTCGGTCAAGTTCCACTAGTATCTCCGTTTTACAGCTGAGAAAAACTAAGTGTAAGGAAGTGGGGTCACTTGCCTAAAGTTACACGGTTTATAAGGTGATAGAGCAAGGATTTAAGATTTATAATACAGGTATATTATATATGTAGCTCCATCACCTCCTTCCCCTCTTATTTGTCCAATGGAAAGAAAAGGCAGGGCTTCCCTGGTGGCGGAGTGGTTGAGAGTCCGCCTGCCGATGCAGGGGACACGGGTTCGTGCCCTGGTCCGGGAAGATCCCACATGCCGCAGAGCGGCTGGGCCCGTGAGCCATGGCCGCTGAGCCTGCGCGTCCAGAGCCTGTGCTCCGCAACGGGAGAGGCCACGACAGTGAGAGGCCCGCGTACCGCAAAAAAAAAAAAAAAAAAGAATAACCACCATTACAGTAATAATACTAGCTAATAGTTATTAAGTGTTTCCTATGTTTCGGTCAAGTTCCACTAGTATCTCCGTTTTACAGCTGAGAAAAACTAAGTGTAAGGAAGTGGGGTCACTTGCCTAAAGTTACACGGTTTATAAGGTGATAGAGCAAGGATTTAAGATTTATAATACAGGTATATTATATATGTAGCTCCATCACCTCCTTCCCCTCTTATTTGTCCAATGGAAAGAAAAGGCAGGGCTTCCCTGGTGGCGGAGTGGTTGAGAGTCCGCCTGCCGATGCAGGGGACACGGGTTCATGCCCCGGTCCGGGAGGATCCCACATGCCGCGGAGCGGCTGGGCCCGTGAGCAATGGCCGCTGAGCCTGCACGTCCGGAGCCTGTGCTCCACAAGGGGAGCAACGGGAGAGGCCACAACAGTGAGAGGCCCGCGTACCGTAAAAAAAAAAAAAAAAGAAAAGGCAGTTATTTTGGAACCACCAGAGGAAAGGATACAAACTTTCCTCAAATAATTTTTAATACCCATAGACTTTCCAGGGCTCGTGTAGGCTCCCGAAGGAAGACTGAGGCCTGTTTTCTTATCTGTTCCATGGGGACTATTGTAATTCTCTCAAGGTGGTTTTGAATATGAAGTGAAAATGCCTTGCCCCGGAAGTGCTGTCCACGCTTTGTATGTCTTTGCATGTCCAGCTCCCAGGACCACGACGTTTTGTGTTCTAAGTGGGTAACGATACCATTTGACACAGAGAGAAATCATTCTTCTGAGTCTACAGCCCAAAAGATGATACCTTACTGGGGCAAAGGGACACCCAGCTGGCCACCCTGGGAAAGTTCAAGTAAACTATTTAAATTAAATAAAGTAGATCACCCGAGGTTATTGATGCCCCCACTAGTCAAACGGAAGACCTGGCTTTTTTTTTTTTTTTTTTTTTTGCGGTACGCGGGCCTCTCACTGTTGTGGCCTCTCCCGCTGCAGAGCACAGGCTCCGGACGTGCAGGCTCAGCGGCCATGGCTCACGGGCCCAGCCGCTCTGCGGCATGTGGGATCTTCCCAGACCGGGGCACGAACCCGTGTCCCCTGCATCGGCAGGCGGACTCTCAACCACTGCGCCACCAGGGAAGCCCATTTTAACCATTTTTAAGTGTACAATTCAGTGAATGTGCAACATTTACAGTGTTGTACAGCTATCGTGACTATCCATTTCCAGAACTTTTTCATTGTCTCAAACAAAATCTCTGTAACCGTTCCGTACTAACTCCCCATTCCCCCTGCCCTCAGCCCCCGTTAACCTCTATTCTACTTTCTGTCTCTATGAATTTGACTATTTTGGGTACCTCATATAAGCGAAATCACATAATATTTGTCCTTCTGTGTCTGGTTTATTAGTGTAATGTTTTCAAGGTTCATCCATGCTGCTGCATTGGTATCTCTCCTCCCCGCACCTGCTAAAATTCATAAGCTGAAGTCCTGACCCTCAGTACCTCAGAATATAACGACATTTGGAGAGTGGGTCTTTACAGAGGTACTTAAGTTGAAATGAGGTCATGTGGATGGGCCCTGATCCAGTATGACTGGTGTCCTGACCAGAAGAAGGAATTTGGACACAGACGTGGACAGACGGAAGACCATATAAAGACACAGGGAGAAGAGGACCACCAAAAAGCCAAGGAGACCCTTTCCTCACAGCCCTCAGCAAGAACGAACTCTACCAGCACCTTGATCTTGGACTTCTAGCCTCCAGCACGGAAGAAAATAAATTTCTGTTGTTTAAGCCACCCAGTCTGTGGTACTTCGTTACGACAGCTCTAGCAAACAGCATGTAATAGAAAGTCCTTCCCTTTTATGACTGAAAAATACTCCATTTGTGTATAGACCACGTTTTGTTTATCCTTGTATCTGTTGATAGACACTGGGTTATTTCCATCCATTGGCTGTTGTGAATAATGCCACTTTCAATATTGGTGTACAGGTGTCTCCTTGAGTCTCAGCGTTTGATTCTTTTGGGTATATGCCCAGGAGGAGAATAGCTGGGTTGTATGGTAATTCTATGCTTAGCTGTTTGAGAAACTGGCAAACTCTTTTTCTGCAGTGGCTGTGCTATTATACATTCCTGCCAGCAAAGCACAAGTTTTCTAATTTCTCTGCATCCTTGCCAACACTTGTTATTTTCCTCTTTTTTTTTTTAAGATATGTTTCTTTTAAAATTCTTTGTTCCATCAGAGATGTTAAAATCAACAAGGACTTCCACTTCTGGGATGGCAGAGTAGGCTCCTAACAGGCTGATCCTCCCTCAGAGAACAACTATAAACTGAATAAAATACGTAACCATGGGCTTACCCGGTGGCGCAGTGGTTAAGAATCTGCCTGCCAATGCAGGGGACACAGGTTCGAACCCTGGTCCGGGAAGATCCCACATGCCACGGAGCAACTAAGCCCGTGTGCCACAACTACTGAACCTGTGCTCTAGAGCCCTCAAGCCACAACTCCTGAGGCCCACGTGCCTAGAGCCTGTGCTCCGCAACAAGAGAAGCCACCGCAGTGAGAGGCCCACGCACTGCAACGAGGAGTGGACCCCACTCGCCGCAGCTAGAGAAGGCCCGTGTGCAGCAACAAAGACCCAACGCAGCCAAAAATAAAATAAATAAAATAAATTTATTAAAAAGAAAAAGAAGAAAGGTCAGCCAGAGGAAAGCTGACTGTTTAAAAACAAAACAAAACATAACCAGGACCTCAAGCCTCTGGAAAGTACACAAAGTAAGTAGATTTTGGAGAAAACTTGAAAGAAGGGACCCAACATTGAGTAGTTTCCAGTTTTTATGGCTTTAGCTTGAAGGTACGGTGCAGTCATGGTGAAATAAACAGTAGCTAAAACTCCAGTAGAAATCCTGCCATATCTCTGGGCTGGGAATCAGAGCTTGGTTCTGTGGGGCTACTGTGGCCACTGGAGAGTGACGGAGTCCTGGGCAGGAGAGAGCTGGAGGGGAGAACCCCTAAATTCTCCATATTCTCCAAAATGTCTCTGGCTGAACCTGAAAATACATGTGCAGGGCAGATGTAGGCAGCTTCCAGCTAAGGCTAAACAAGATCACCTGTGTTTTTATGTATTGGCAGTAAACAATTAGAAAATGAAATTTTTAGAAATTACAGTATCACCAACAATTTAGGAATAAATTTAACCAAAGATAGCCAAGACTTTTGTAATGGAAGACATCTGCAATAAGAGAATGAAGGAAGACCTGAATAGATGGAGTGGTATACCATATTCATGGATTGGGGTACTCAGTGTTGTTGAGATAATTTTTCCCAAATTGAGCAACATAGTCCCAATCAAAATCGCAGCAGGTACTTTTGTAGGAGTTGATGAGCTGATTCTAAAGTTTATACGGAAATGCAAATGACCTAGCATCAACCAAAACAATTTTGGAAAAGAACAAAGTTGGGAAACTTCCTTTTCCTGGTCTGAAGACTTACTATATCAGAACCATCAAGACAGTGGTGTAGTATTGGTAAAGGGTAGACACATAGATCAGTGGAACAGAAGAGAGTCCAAAATAGACCTACATACATATGATAACTGATTTTCAACAAAGGTGCCTAAGCATTTGGGTTGGGAAAGAATGGTCTTTGCATTCTGTTGGCCAAAGCAGGTCCCAAGGCTAATCCAGGTTCAAGGAATAGGGAAACAGACTATATCTCTTGGTGGGAGGGCAGCACATTTGCATTGCAAGGAGTGTGGAGACAGGCAGACACAAAGGACTGGAATCCTTCATGATGAAGGATGGATGAAGATCCATCTTTAAGATTCATTGGGAGCACTCAGGAGATAACTCTGCCCATGCGAGTTTCAGGTCAAAGGCCACCTCCTCTGAGAAGCCTTCCCAGATGGCTCTACCTCAAGGTGACCCACAATTACCATTTATCACACTGCCCTGTTCAGCTCTTTCATATCTCTTTTATAATCTTGTTCATTTGTTTCTTTGTTCATTGTCTGTCTTCCACATTAGGATACGATTATAGTTTAAGATGGCTTTGAAGAAAGCCAGAAGAATTGAGGCTGGAAAAGTAGCCAGAGGCTGGGCCACAGCGGGTTAGGATGCCCCAGTAAGGAGTTTAGATATGAAGTTGTAGAGAAACAGAGAATCAGAAGTTCACAGCAAGGGCGTGACCTGATACAATTGATATTTTCTAAAAGGTTCTTGTGACAAGGGCAATGGTGTAAAATTCTTCTTTGGGAGATGTCTCAAGGGAGGATTAGAGGGGGTGAAAACAGGGGCATCTGAGGCTGTGACAGTCTGAGTGAGGGTGGACAAAGGGTCAGTGGGAATGGGGAGGCGGGTCTCTGAGCTCTGATAAGACCAGACCTTCTGATTTTTCAACAGAATGTGGACATTTAAATGTTTTCTGTGGAATCTCACAAGTTTTCATTGTTGGCAGCTAAAAAATGCTTAAACTCTGTTGGTGGGGAGTGGGGCTGGGCTATGGCCTGAGTCCCGTTGGACAGCCTCTCTGCCAAGCATAATATAGTCATGATTTCACAGGCGTGATTGTAGTTTAACTTGAACACCCGGAATCCAGGTCATTGCTCTGAATGGCTTGTGTGTGCAGCCCAAGATACGGCACTCAGGAGAGCAGGTCAGGAGGTGGGCGGGCGAGGAGCCAGAGGGGGCTGGGGGCCCTCAGAGGGGTGGAGGCCCAGCTCTTGGCCCTGACTGGAGGAACCTTGGATTCTAATACACGATGAATAGTCAAGGTACAGCTCTGCCACTTCTTCGCTTCAGTGTCTTTCTCTGCAAAATGGGAATAGTAATCTGTTCTCAGAGCTGGTTGGTGGAGAAAACAAGGACATGTAATTACATATGTGGTGATGCCCACGTGCCACACGCAGCTCTGTACCCCCTGCCTAAACAGATTCACTTAACAGTCACAGCGACTCTCTGAGGGCATTATTACCTATCCCTTTTCCCTATTGAGGACGCACAGAGAAGTTAAGTAACTTGTCCGAGTCCTCACAGCTAGAACGTGGCAGAACAGGATTCAACCCAGGCTTCGAGATCCGTGCTCCCACCCACTGTGCTATCCTCCCAGATGGGAATGTTCCTGGCACTTAGTCCGCCCTTATTATTCATTTATTCAACTGGTATTTCTCATGCGCCCGCTGTGGGGTGGGCAGTGCGCTAGGCTCTGGAGGTAGAGCGGTGGGCTGGGTGGGCATGGCTTCTGCCCTCGTGTGATCTTTGTGGCATGTTTGTTGAGTGCCAGGCTCTGTGTTTGGGGGTAGGAGACTGCATGAAAATGTAGGTTTCATTACTATTTTTGTAGGATGAGGCCAACAGATCAGGAGAGGATGGCCATTGAAAAGAGAGTTGGGGGACTTCCCTGGTGGTCCAGTGATAAAGAATCCGCCTTCCAATGCAGGGGACGCGGGTTCAATCCCTGGTTGGGGAGCTAAGATCCCACACCCCGTGGGGCAACTAAGCCTGCACGCCACAACTACTGAGCTCGCACACCTCAACTGTAGAGCCTGCGCGCCACAAACTACAGAGCCCACGCACCGTGGAAACCCACGCGCCACAACTAGAGAGAAGCCTGTGCGCTGCAACGAAAGATCCCACATGCCTCAACGAAGATCCCATGTGCCACAACTAAGACCCGATGCAGCCAAAAATAAATAAATAAATAAATAAGTAAACAAATGATAAATCTTGAAAAAAAAAAGAAAATAGAGTTTGTTACTCATTCCCAAGAGGAGGGGGCACACCACGCCATGGGGGGCTAGGCAGGGGAGCGCCACATTCATCAGGAGGCTAAAGGAGAGAGGAGAAGGCGTGGGCAGGGTCCTTTACTGTGGTTTTCATGGGAAGGCACGGGAGGCAGGGTGAGTAAGCTCTGCTGCCGAGGGCTGGGTAGTTTGGATAATTTGGGAGGGCTCTGGGCTACAGGAGGGTTTTGTGAATAGCCAGCATCCTGAATTGGACAAACAGTGTTTTCCTTTAGTTGGTGTAGAGGACTTTTTCCATCCCACGGAGGGATATGGTGCAGAATGACCAGGGACGGGACTTCCCTGGTGGTCCAGTGGGTAAGACTGTGCTCCCGGGGCCTGGATTCGATTCCTGGTCAGGGAACTAGACTCTGCATGTATGCTGCAACTAAGAGTTCACATGCCGCAACTAAGAGTTCACATGCCGCAACTAAGAGTTCACATGCCGCAACTAAGAGTCTGCATGCTGCCACTAAGAAGTCTGCATGTTGCAACTAAAAGATCCCGCATGCTGCAACGAAGATCCTGTGTGCCACAACTAAGACACGGAGCAGCCAAAATAAGAAAAAAAAAAAAAAAAGAATGACTGGGGACGGCCTCTCTGAAGAGCTGGCATCTGAGTCGATGCCCAATGGCAAGATGTGTGTGACGATCTGGGGAAGAAGGAGCGTCCCCTTACACAGCAAGTGCAAAGGTCCTGAGGCTGTTACATCTCAGTGCCATGGAGAGGCCTGTGTGGCTGGAGCGTAGTGAGTAAGGGAGGGAGTGGTGGGAGATGAGATTGGGGAGGTTGGCGGGCACCAGATCATCCAGGCCGTGACACGGGGACTGGACTTGATTGTATGGGAGACACCACAGGGCTGTGAGTAGGGAGGGACTTAGGTGTGTCAATCACCAGCTGTGGAGAATGGGTCATGGGGGGACAAGGGTACAGACCAGTTGGGAGGGGACAAGTGCCAGGTGCTACGCCGGACGATGAGGGTGCCCCAGGACAGGTCCTCCGGACTGAGTGGAGAACAGAGCACCAGGGAGCAGACCCGTACAAACCGGGGACAGAGACATCCCCCCACCCCGTGCTGGCTTGGTGAGCTCGTCTTTCTCACTGGGCCATGGGATTCCCAAAGCGCTCCACTTTCTCTTCAACATTGCTCCCCTGCCGGGAAACCAGCAGTGCTTCTTATAAAGTGGCCCCTTGCAGAGCCTTCTTGAGGCCTGGCAAAGCTGGGCTCTTCCTTGAGTGCCAGGGAAGAGCCCATGATGGAACGTCCTGGGCCCCGAGCTTCCCGCCCCACTGCCCTTGGAGTGAACTGTGAACAGAGTCCAGGAACCTGGGCTGGTGCCTTGATCTGGGCGGCTCAGCCGGGGTCGTGAGCCGTTTTTCTTGCCTCCTGTTAACACGTCTTCATTGGAGTACGAGGCTCAGAAGTGTTTGCCGGGCCAGCCAATATTTTAATGTGGATTCTGTGAGAATAGAGGTCATATTTGCCTCTCGGTTCATTGAACTGCAGTCAAAGTGGCTAACACAGGGTTTCTGTGAGCCCCTGGGGACCGGGCCAATGTGGATGAAACTAATTGGGGTGGTGGGATTTTGTTTACTTTTAAATTGAGAGCAGAGGACCAAATTGAACTGCAGGCAGAATATATGGGCAGAATTACAATAAAACAAGAAAAATGAGTGTGTGTTTAGGATCAATTCCTCCTTTGCTTGCCAACCTCAATTAAATTCTCTGACCTTTGGTCAAAAAATTACAAGGAAGACAACAAAAATAGTGACAAACACATCCTTAATAATTGCTACTTGCTTCACCGGTTATTAGCACTGCTTTTACAGAGGAGGTGAAAAATCTCAGGACCAGGAACCAGGAAAACGGGCGTCCAGTCCCAGCTCTGCTACGTCCCAGCCGTGTGGTCCTGAGCGAGTCACAGTTGTCTTGGGGCTTCAGTTCCCTCATGTATAAAATCCCTACCACCCAAGTTATCACTGCTCCTGCTTTGCCAGCTCTCCACCAAGTGACCCTCGGCTTGTTCCATAACCTGTCTGAGCCAGAGTTTTATCATTTGCAAAAAGGAGATGAGTCACCCCTACTGCGGTGTAGGTAGAACATGTGTGAGGGTCCCCAGAAAGTGTTTCTAGGCTGCGTTACAGTAGAGTAACGCCTGCCTACTTGAACTATCCTTACATTTTCCCCGGTGTAATCTTCCTCAGCTCCACACTGGATCTCTGGCAATGTTCAGTGACACAATCAAGGAGATAAACACAGTTGTTTTGAGCTTGCTTTTGCAAGAGCCACAGGGCGTGTCGGTTTGGGGGAAAACCGGGACTGCGCTAGTAGCCCTTGCTAACTATGTGAGGCCAGGAGCTGTGATCGTGTTTCACGTTTAGGACCCGTCGTCTCCTGATCGAGTGTGAGGTCGGTCAGACAGAAGGGGCGACCCCCCAGGTCCTTTTCGAGGCTAGCTCGCCTCCTGACATCAGCATCGTGGGTGGGATGGGGCCCCAGTCCTCTACCTGCAAGACCCTGAAACTGGCCTGGGAACCGGCTACCCCAGGGCCAAAATGCTTCTCCACCTGGTTGGCTGGTTAAGAAAATCGAACACGTGGGAAGTTCCCTCAGTTCCCCTCGCCTCCATCACCACGTGGGCTGTCTGGACAGAGCTTGGGTGGTAGTTTTCGCTTGCAGCGTGTGACGAAAGGCTGAGCTTGACAGGACTTGAAGGGGAGTCGTGAACCTGACCTTTACAACCTGGGCCCAAGTTGCCAGCCTCGTTTCAGGCCATTGGGCGTTTCGGAGTCCTCTCCCCCAGTGACACCCCTTTCCGCCCCTCTGATTTGAACCATGTGGTCAAATAAATGGTCTGTTTTGCCTTCTCTTCCCTCCCAACGTCCTTCCTTAAGGAACTTCCAGAAGGAGATGGGTCTGGCTTCTGTTCCTGTCTCTCAAGGATGAGCCTTAGGGCACGATCTGGTCTAGAGCTCCCCTCCCCCCACACCGGTTCCTGGGAGCCCTGGGGTCTGAGGGGAGGCCTCAGCTGTTGCCGTCAGTTTGATGCATAAGTGGACTGGGTGAGTCTCTGGCTGCCTGCCTGTAGCTCATGCTACAGCCCTGCTTTAATTGATTTCATATACGAGGAAGCTGTATAAATATCACTGACATGAAGAGTTCGAAAAATGTTTGCACGTGCCTGAGTTAGCCCGTTAGGGGCTGCTGAGAGAATGTTCATCTCAAACCGGATCGGGAGAAAGCCAGTATTTCTTCTGAGAATGTCAGATAAGCAGACTGTGCGTGAATAGGGCTCTTTACGATTCACACACATCCTTCCTATCCTGTCTCCCATTTGGTCCACAGCAGTGCTGAGGCGTGGGCGTGAGGGACGCTCAGCCCCACTTTGCAGGTGATACTGAGGTGAGAGAGCTCCCGTGACTTGCCAGGGCGCAGGAGAGCCCAGGGCTGAGCCCAGGCTTCCTGCTTTCTGGGCCGGTTCCCTGTTGTCCCCTATCTAAGAACCCCCAAGAAAGAGGGCCCTGGCTAGAAAAGGTCTAGGTTAAGGATGCTTGTGGGAATGCACCACCCCCAAATGAGCCGAAGGCCATGAAGAAGCAACAGATGCAGGAAAAGCTGTGAAAACAGGGCGCAGAAGGACATTTGGATTCACAAAGGAAATTTCTATTTGTAAAGGTAGCTCCCTGTCTCATCATTTGAAGAGGAGGACGCTTAATAAGTGATTAATGGAGAACGCTTGGCCTTAAACCTGCCTAACAAACCCTCCTCAACAGCTCTAGTTCATTGGACTTGTCCCGGTTACCTCCCTGTAACTGCCCTGCCCCCATCCCCCAAAGCCCAACCCCCTTTGTTTTTTGTTTTTTTTTTTTTGCGGTACGCGGGCCTCTCACCGCTGTGGCCTCTCCCGCTGCGGAGCACAGTCTCCGGACGCACAGGCTCAGCGGCCATGGCTCACGGGCCCAGCCGCTCCGCGGCATGTGGGATCCTCCCGGACCGGGTCACGAACCCGCGTCCCCTGCAACGGCAGGCGGACTCCCAACCACTGCGCCACCAGGGAAGCCCCAAACCCCTTTGTTTTGTCTAAGGTGCTCCATAAGCCTCATTCATCTGGCTGCCTTCTTGAGCCACAGTTTTCTTTGTGAACTGCTGGGCACAGGTATGAAATTAAAAGATTTTGTCCTCCTATTAATCTTTCTTTCATCAGTTTGATTGGTGGGCCCCAGCCAGTGAACCTAAGATGGGTAGAGGGGAAACGAATTCTTCCCTGCCCTACCCTAGTCTGCCAGCAGGGCCCAGATACCAGGCCAGCAGAGAGATGGGTGTAGAGTGGTGTCCTCGTCATCAGGAACCTCAGAAAGTTCCTCTCTGTATGTAGCAGCTGGGATTCACTCCTCCAATGGGTCATTTGGGGCTGGGGTAATAGTGTGAGTTGTGTTTCCTCTTCCTAAACCTTTTCCTGCAACACTGCAGCTAGAGTGTTTGCAGAAGGGAAGGAGAACCCAGATGTCTGGCCTCCAGATGTTATCGAATGCAAGTTCGTGTGCCTGACACACGTCGAGACCAAACCAACTGAAATGTCGGAGTTTGGAGCAGAGAAAGATTTATTGCAGGGCCACGCAAGGGGTGGGGGGTGGCTCGTGCCCAGAAAAGCCCAAATCCCTGAAGGGTTTCAGCAAAGCGCTTTTAAAGGCAAGGTAAGGGAGGGGCGTGGTTGGTTGTTGCAGACTTCTTGGTGTTGGAATCCTTTGTTCTTGCAGCTGTCTACCTAGGTCGTAGGTCAGGTCGTGATGTTTCTGTAAATTTCCAATAAGACAAATGTCATCCTCTGTTCTGCAACTTTTTACCTCTATATGAATGGAAAAGTGTTATAACCTTAAAGGTCAGAGCCTTGAGCATGGGTTATCCTATATATTTCAGGCCATTTTTATATATATATATATATATATATATATATATATATATATATATATAAAGGTTTTTCTATATATTTTATATATTCATATATATATTTTTCTATATATTTCAACATTTTTAACTGAAGCAAAAACAATAGAGCACAAAGGTTAAAGTAAAAGAAACAGATCTAATAGGGAGTCAAATTTGTTCTTCCCTATTACAAAGTTACCTGGGAGGGGGGATGACAACCCCTCTTCTACCCCGCCGACAGGAAGCCCAGCGCTGCACGCATTTCTAATAGGGTCCCTGGAATAATCATTCAGGTCACTGCACGGTTGCCCGCAGATGACTTAGCCTTTTGAATAAAAGCCATGTAATTTTAAACAATTAGAGAAAATATCTGTAGTTCTTCATTATAAATGGAATAGATAAGGTTCACCTTTGCTCTCTTTCTAAAGACTATTCCTTTCCTCTTGGAAAGTTTCCTAGCACGGAGGATGTCACATGGTGTCATAAAACCTTTGGAAGTGGGTTTGCCTTTGGGATAGAAAGAAGTTTCCTAGAGTGAGCAGTGCCCCGACACCAGCGTGAGCTTCATCCCCAAGTCACTCTCCGTAGGAAGCCGATGGCCGATTTTTAGGGCCAGGTGTGCATTCTCCTGCAGGATTCTCTCGCCAGACGTTAGAAGGCAGTCACAATTTGGGCAAAACCTGGAAGATCTCACCCTAACTGGCAGATGGACAGCATCTCAACCATCGAACCGAAACAGACACGTGTACCCATCAGAAGGCACTTGACACTCTGAATATGGAAGAAGCAATAAGAGTTAGAAGAAAAGCCGGCCTCCAAGGCCGTGGCGGGCTGCCAGGTATTTTCTGACTTCACACCAGTTCAGTGGACGCGTCTCTGGAGCCACGTAAACTGCTGTTCGTCCTTCCAACGTGAGGTGTTTTCGCTTTAGGATGTGGGTGTTTCATCTAGAACATTTGGCATTTTCTTCCAGGTCCTTATTTTAACAATCTTTTGATTCTAAAAAATGCTTTCTTAAAAAAATTGTGAATATATAGATGCAATCATGGCCCATTCCCTCAGGCCCACACGCTCATTTGGAGCTTGTGATAATTCAGCCTGTACTGAACTGATTCCTTTTAGAGAAGTTACACTGGTCATATATGGTGGGAAAACCACTTTGGCGGAAGTAGGGCGTTGTGGTGGGTGGTGGCGGGGAGACGTGCAACTTCTGAAAGTCGACGACAATTTTCAGTCTCTGGTTCCACGTGAATCCCGTCCGGTTACCAAAGCCAGCCATGCGGTTTCTCCTAGATGGAAAAGCGCTGGTTGCCCTGACCTAGAACTCCGGCTTGCCACACTCTGTCGTGCTGTGACAGAAGCCAAAGAACACCATGTCTTAGAGCAGCGCCCTTGGAGGAAGATTTCCTTACGTGAGTTCTTTCCAGTTGATGTGATGTCACCTCATCTGTGGATTTCAGCTCACTGCACATACCATTCACTCAAGTGACAACTTTGTAGGGGGCTGGAGGGCGAAACTCAACCACGGTGAACGTGCATCGTCCCTCCGAGATGAGTCCCCATTCTAGGAATGCCGTGTTTTCATTTCATGTGTACCTTGGAACCAAGGAAAGAAGATAGTTAACCTCTACAGATTCACAGAGGACAGCACTTTACATTCACAACTCTGTGTGTGTGTGTATGTAGAGCAGGATGCTGAAATGCCTCTCTCCGCAGGTAGGTTGGTCATATTTGGGCATTCGCCAGGTCTCAGAGATGAGAAATAAGGAAGTTTGCTGATGAACTTAAAATAAAAATACAAAATTAAAAACAACAGCAGAGAAAGCAAACCACTGTTTCCAAGAGTAGAGGAGATTCCAATTAAGCCATCTTCTTCCAAGGTCCGCTGTTGGGTAATAGAAGCCACAGCGATGATGAAAGCCAGTACTTACTGAGCACTTACTGTGTGCCAGGGGCTGTTCTAGGTCTTTTAACATGCATATGCCCACTTAATCCTCAGAACAGCCCTGTAAAGGAAATGATATTACTATCCCCATTTTATAAAGGAGAAACTTGGGAACAAAGCGAAATACTTATCTAAGTGACACAATGGAGTTGGGTTTAGACTTGAGGTACCTAGCTCCCAAGCCCGTGCCGTCAGTGGCTGTGCTGGCGCTACCAGACGTGTAGGATCTATTTGGTGAGCAAGGGAGAAAGACCAGGCCCCCTACTGACCTATTTGCGAGGAGGCTGGGGAGACTTTGGGAAGGAATGGAAGCTGGGATTCTGCTGGGCTGCAGGCGTGTCTGAGTAGATGATGGTCTGTTACTGGTTGCTCTCCTCTGATAGATGTTGATGCCATGAGTGCAGAAACCATGTCTCCTTTGTTCACTATTGTATTTCCCAGGCCTAGCACAGTGCCTGGGGCATAGGAGGGGCCCCGGGTAAAAGCATGGTGCATGAGTGAATCAAAGAATGAACCAGTGAATGAGTTTTGCCTGTTTTTCGGAAGATAAACGTGGAGTCTGACATAAGTACAGTCTGGTCAAGGGCCACATCAGGTACACAGTTGGTTGAGACTCTGAACATCTGGAGGAATCAGGAAGGGCTTCCTGGAAGAGGGAGCATTCCTGCTGAGCCTTGAAGTGGAGGCGGCGGAAGGGTGGCTTTTCGGGTGGGAACAAGCGCTGAAAGCTCAGTGTTTACAAGCTCTGGCCTAAGATGTCACAGACACCTCCCCTGCAGAGGGGACCACACAGGCCACATATTGAACAAACACCTTCCTCCTTGGCCGGGGGCTCTGGCTGGAGCATATTCTTCTGTCCAGCTTTGGCACAGATGGTCTCTTTGCATTGGCCAAAGATGCCCGCCCACCCGCTGGCTCCTGCTTCCTCTCCCCTTATCAGCTGAAGATGAACTCCACAGAGCTCTCCTGTCAGACGATGCACAAACCATTCCCTTGTAGGGCAAAGGCTTGCAATTCCTTGCAACAATCTTGCATAATTTATATATTTGATTAAAACCCAGAACCTGTGCCAGCAGCCTGCATAATCTAGCATATTGGGATCATTAGCTGCTTGTGTCACTCTTCTATTTTAAAACTTGCCATATTTGAACTCCTGGAAGTACATCCTTCACATTTATTAAACTTTTCCCATAAAGACCGTTTAGTAAGTCTCCATCATCTTTCATGTCATTAAAAAAAAAAGGTTCCAATAAAATCCTTTAGGGAATACCATTTTATGCAGACCTTTAAAAACATGTCTTTTCTTGCCAGTAATTTAAAAAAAATCAAGACAAATGAGAGTTTTAGTAGCATGATAATTAGTTCAAGATGAGTGTTGTGACTTGGCTTCTACCCTTGCTGTTTGCTGTGCTCCCCCGGGAGCCTGCATTCCCCAATCCCGGGATGGTCTTATCCTTAGATTCCTTGGCTTGGCTCTCTTCCAACTTCTCGAACTGCTCCTTCTCTGTGCTTTGCTCCTGTAGTTTTATCCATCCTGCCTCTCTTTGCCCAGAAGGATTTCCTTTGCCACCTGCAGTTCTAACAGGGACTCTCTTTTCTACAAGGGGCCTGATTTACGTGATTTGGGGGTGGCTGTCTATTCTTTTCTTTTTTTAATTAATTAATTTTTGGCTGCACTGGGTCTTCATTGCTGTGCGCAGGCTTTTCTCTAGTTGCAGTGTGCGGGCTTTTCCTTGCGGTGGCTTCTCTTGTTGAGGAGCACGGGCTCTAGGTGCGTGGGCTTCAATAGTTGTGGCACATGGGCTCAGTAGTTGTGGCTCGCGGGCTCTAGAGTGCAGGCTCAGTAGTTGGGGTGCACGGGCTTAGCTGCTCCATGGCATGTGGGATCTTCCCGGACCAGGGCTCAAACCTGTGTCCCCTGCAATGGCAGGTGGATTCTTAACCACTGCACCACCAGGGAAGCCCCAAGGGGTGACTGTCTTTTCAAATCCCTTCTCCTCCCCTCAGGGGTTGGCTGGTTGGCACGTGATCAAGGCACTGCCAGTCAGGGTACCCCGGCTGTCTGGGCACAATCATTGGTCGAGGGATAGGCACATGACCCACGTTGGGCCAATCAAAGTCGTTCCCAGAAAGCCCCAGAAAGAGACACTCCCCTTTCATTGGGCTCACTGGCTCCGAGGGTGAATGTGACCTTTATTGGGTTCTGGGGGCCGCCATCTGCTACCATCTGGGCTGGTCTGCCTGAGGACGAAGCTGACATGGAGGAAAACAGAGGCGAGAGATGGAGAAAGGAAGCAGATTCTCAACGAGAACGTAGATTCTAGAATGTGGATTCCCTCCAGGTTCTTCTTTTCATTGTTGTTGTTTAAACTGGTTTGCATTGGACTTCCTTCCCTTGCAACAAGAGAGGCCTGGATAATATTTCTTCTGTCTGCAAGTCCAAATCCTTTCTGCTGTCTAAGAACCAAAGTTGTGGGACTTCCCTGGTGGTCCAGTGGTTGAGACTTCACCTTCCAATGCAGGGGGTGTGGGTTCGGGGAGCTAAGAACCCACATGCCTCGTGGCCAAAAAGCCAAAACATAAAACAGAAGCAACATTGTAACAAATTCAATAACGACTTTAAAAATGGTTCACAAAAAAAAATCTTAAAAAACACCAAAGTTGTCCCAAACTCAGACCAAAGAAACACGATATCTGATGCGTGCGGATTCTATTATAGGACCGAGGGAATTGGTCCAGGAGATCATTTTGCTTCAAACAAGTAGCATCTGAATGAACACAGATCATGGTTGAGAAGGAGCAAACACACTTCTTCCTTCAACATCGTCATCTCCAGGCTCAGCTCGTCAAAGGCATGGGTGGTCTGCACACATGCCGTGGCACCCTCTCCGCTTCCATGGAACTGTCTCATATGTGAAGCCAAACTTTTGGAGCCAAAGTCTCATAACCCAGTGAGTCAAGCCCTCATGTCACTATCGCCTGTGTCCTCCCCAGACAGATTTGTTGAAACATCCAGATGAAGCAGAGGGTGTAATGGCTTCAGAAATGTTTAATTCACTCGAGCTAAAATGTGAAACATCTTGGGTATTAGTCCCATCGTTTCTGGCTACAATGAATAAAACCTCACTAAAGGGAAACTATATGGTGAAGAAACGTATTACACAAGTAATAAATGTATAACGCAGCATAAAGAAGAAGGAAATTGTCTCAAGTAACAAGAAAGCCAGAACTAAGTTCACTGGCTTGAGGATATAACCAAGGATCTAGACACTGTTTGAGTCTCAGCTCCATCACTCTCAGCTTATTAGCTTGGTTTACTTGTGTCTTCAAGGTTCTAAGACGTTCCAGCCTGACAGCACCCAGCTTAAGAAGACGAGACTCCTTGAGAAATGGCTGAATCCAAAACTGGGGCAGGAGAAGTATAAGATGAACTGAGAGTTCCTTGTGGTGTCACAATGTAAAATTATGTTCAAAGGATGGTGGGGACCTGTTAAAAGGACATAGCAGCCAGCTTGTAAAAGCTTTTCATTGGCCTAATTTGGGACAGTTTGAACATCAAAATAAATAATGGTAATAATAGATTATAAACAATTTAATAAAATAGAAATCCATCACTCCAAGCTGATGTAAAATATGAATAAATACATAAATAGGGAGAAAACAGAGCTTTTCCTTATAGTAGAATGCTAAGTAATAAACATGGAAGGAATGATTGAATTAGAAAAAACATCAACATTTGGCAACTGTCATAGTAATAATTCAGTCAAGAAACCTCAGTGGATTCTGACAACCTATGGGTGGAATTTTGATGAGGAACCAGGATGTTAACATAGTCTCAAAGCACCTTCCCACAAAATGCTCATTAAACACCAAGGGAAAAGGAGTCACTTGACAATGGAAAAATTCAGTATCATCAAGTGTTGAAAATTAATAGCAACACTAATGGAACAAATAAAAATCTTGTATTATCCGATAGCATCACTTGCATGGCCTTCCTGCCAAAAAAGCATAACCTGCATCTGATTATGAGGATATCAGACACAGCCAATTTGAGGGACATTCCACTTACTATGTGGCTTTTAATCTTTTAAGATGTTGAGATCATAACTGTCAAGGAAGGAACTAGAAACACTTCCCAATTGAAGAAAACTAAAGAGACAAGTTAACTAAACGCAGCGCATAATCCTGGAGTGGATCTTTTTTTTTTTATAAAAGACCTTATTGGGACAACTGGTGAAATTATTATAAAAGACCTTATTGGGACAACTGGTGACGGGGATCTGAGGATCAGACTGGTAGAATGTTAGTCCCTGATTTTGATGGTGGTTTCATGGTTAGGTAGGAGAATGTCCTTGTTTGTAGGAATCACACACTGAAATATTGATGGGGTGATGGGGCATAGTGTCAGCAACACCCTCAAATGGTTCAAGAAGACAAGTTCTTTGTTGTGGCTTTTTTTCTAAGTTTGAAATAATATCAAAAGAAAAAGAAAGTAGGGCTGTTCCCTCCAGAGCAGCTCTTTTCATCAAGGAAGAGAATATTTCTAAGCAGCTCCCCAAAGGTGAAGCCCCGTTGGCCAGCCTTGAGTCACACGCTGTTTCCCCAGCTGCAGAAGAAGCTGGGAAAGTGAGTTTGTATCGCGGGAAGTGGGCTCTCCCCACAAAGAAGGAAATGGGGCGGAGGATGGCCGCACATAGGCACCCAACGGCGTCTGCCTCATTCTGAAGTTTTCATAGTTGATTTAGGCCCTTTTGGAATCCAGTGCCATGAGCAACAGTGAATCCTCGAAGGGCCCTCGGCTGTTTATTCTTTGATTTTGTTGCTAGGCATTATTCTAAGGATTGGAGGCTAAAGATGAGAGTATTTTCTCAAGAAGTGCATGGGGGAGCCTTTCTCAAACTAATACTTATAGCACAGTAGAATCAGTGCCGTTATCGCCGTAAGCCTGGGGTATTTTGAGAGCACAGATGAAGGGCAAGGGCATCTATCATACCCTTGTAGGGAGGGTGAGGCTGGAGAAGGGGAGTGATGAGAACGGCAGCTGTGCTTCCTGCTGACATGGGGGATAAACCATGCGAGAATTAACGCTGTTACACTGTAGAGCGTATGTCTTTCCAGTTTTGGTGCAGCGTCCCACTCAGTTATGGCAGCCCCACGGAAGAGGCAGTAATAGGGCACCGTGTGGGGAACTCCAGGCAAAGGGAACAGCCGGGGCGGCGGGCAGAGGTGGGGAAGGCTGGGTCCCATAGAGGAGCCTGCGTGCTACGCATTTGGCTTCTGAAAAGGGAGCAGTAAGCAAGGTGGGTTGGGGCCAGGAAAATTAAGAAACTTGATTGCAAAGCTAAGAAGCTTTGACTTTCTCCCATGTGCGAACAGGGAGCCCCTGTTCTGTAGAGGAGAGTGCACGGCGAGGATGTGTTTCTGAAGGGTCCACCTGAGTAGTGTGTGGACAGGGTGAGTTCGTGGCAGGGAGACTCACCAGGAGATCGTTGTCAGTCTGGGCTGAAAATGTTCAAGGTGAAATACAACGTTGGGGATGGAAGGAAGAGGTGATGGGAGAGAGGACTGCACTGAGTGACCATCAGAGGGGAAGGGGGGTGTCAGAGAGGATTCAGTGTTCCAAGTGCAAGGTTGGTGTCATTAGTAGACACCAGGAAGGCAGGAGCACGTTCTGGGTGGCATCCACTGGGGTCTGTGGGGGACATTACTCCTGTCCACAGTGGTGTGGACAGAGGCACCAGGACAAAATCGATCAGGCATCACGCTGGGGTTTCAACAGAGGAGAGATCATGTATCCTGTAATCTCTCTGTCCCGCCATCACCAACCCCTGCTGAAAACTCTCGGAAGGCTCCCCGTTGCTCGTAGGACAGAAGCAGGTCTTTTCTGTTGCCCACAAAGCTGGAGACCCTCTTGTACCTCAGCATCCGTCCTCCGTCTGTGGACCTGCCACACCCATCTTCTTTCAGTCCCATTCATGGTCACCACTGTATCTCCAACAGCAATAAGTAGATATTGAATAAACTGGTGCTGCTTCAGCCACAGGGTCTTTGCACATGCCATCCATGCATCCATCTTTAACCATCTTCCTTTCCCTCTTTGGCTACTCGGCGTCTACTGCCCTTTAGATCTCAGTTCAAGTGTCACTTTCCCAGGAGCACCTTTCCTGACATCCCTGATTAGGTCCAATCTCTTTCATTTGCTTTATAGAGACCCGATTCCCCACCCCCACCCCACCTCATACCATCCATAGAAGCAGTAATTTTACATCAACTTGTGGGAATATTTGCCCGAGGCCCATCTCCTGCACAGACTGTAAAGTCCAGGGGCACTGTTCTTTCTGTGAGCGCTGTACCCCCTGTACTCAGCATGCCCATTGGAATTCTGTAGTGCTCAGTGAATACTTGTGAATGAATGCATGAGGGAATGAACAGGTGCCTATTCCATTGGCGCTTCAGGGAGGGCTGCTGAGAAGCAGGTTATGTTTCAGAAGCTCCTTCTCGGACAGGTAGAATTTCTGTAGAAGGAATGGGTCTTCAAGGACCCAGCACAGACCAGGGCAGTGGTGGCAGGGGAGAGGGTCTTGATCAAAAGGAGTTTCTGAATGTTTACGTGAAATAGGGAAGTCGAAATCTAGAGAAAGAAAGGGTTTTAAGACCAGAAGGACAGCTAAGCCAAGTGTTGGAAGGACTCACATGTCAGGACGAGGACTTGGTTGTTAAGTTGAGGGGCAACAGGGATCCTGGAAGGATGGGTCCGAAAGCTCCTCTTGGAGAAGGTGGACATGGCAGAGAAACACGGGGGCTGGAGAGATGAGCTGGAAGCAGAAAAACACCTGCGAAGGGTAGGGCAATAGCTTTCGTCCAGCTTGCAAACCACATGAATGGTGGTATTGTAGACGAGGTAATGCGAGCAAAATGTGGGTGGTGAAATGAAAGAAACTGGGCAATAGACGGGCAGTTTAATAAAGAGAGGCCAGGACTTCCCTGGCGGTCCAGCCGTTAAGACTCCGCACTCCCAATGCAGAGGGTGCGGGTTTGATCCCTGGTCGGGGAACTCATGGCATGACTGAAAAAAAAAAAAAAGGAAAGAGAGGCCGTGTTGATGAGACTGTGAGCTCCTAAGCCTCAGGTCTTTTTCACCTTTATATCCACAGTAGAAAAAGAAAGGTCTTTTTTTCTGAAATTGTGGGGAGGAAACGAATTTGGAGACTGTAAGTGCACAGAGAGGCCATAAAAGAGAGACAGCCTCACCCGAAGAGCTATTCTGTTCGGCTCATTCAGTGTTCCGTTGGCAACGTTTAAAAAAGGGAGCGATTTCTCTTAAAAGCCATATTTCTTCAGGTTGGCCTGCACTGGCCACCGTGTCCCATGTGGCGCCCATTGGTTGAGCTTAGGTGGCCCTGTTTGGTTGCTTTGAGTCCCCTGCCTGGTCTTCCACCCAGAGGGGCTCACTCGTCACCTGCCGGGACTTGGAGAACACCTGAGTTGCTGCTCCCCGGTTTTCAAGAGGCTGCTCTTAGGTGTCCCATGAAACACGACATGCTCGTTTCCATCAGTGCTCTGGGGGTACCCGGAACTGGGGGGATGGGAGTTCTGCCCCGAGACCCTTCAGTCCCCAAAGGAGTCTGATGAGACACAATTGATGAAGAGGCACACCTGCATTTCCAGTGCCTTCCGCTAGCACCGGCACTCAGGATCTTGGCGCAAAACAGATGCCGTGAAATGACTGCCAGGTGTCAATAATGAGATCAGGGCATGTGCGAACTTCGTAAAACTTTTATTGATATGTTTATCATGCCAACATTTTTTTATTTAAGATTCAAATTCCATTTGAAAGGGAGGCAACAAACGAGATCCCAGGCTGCTCCTGGAGGAGCCCCCAGCTTCACGAGAAAGCATGCGCATCCTCCAGCTGTGTGATTTGATCACTCAGAGTTGCATTCTGGGAAACTCCTCCTAGAGAGCCCGGGCAGGATGTGTTTCGTTGGTAGCTGGGAAACAACAACAGCAGCAAAAACAAAATAACTGCGTCCTAAGACTTCTCAGAACATCTCCGGCTTTGAAACTATTGACCCTCAAGGATCCCTCCCCACCCGATCTAGAATATGTGTGTGTATGTATATATATCCACTGAAGAAAGATCACTGTTTTTGTTGCTTGCTGGCTGTCTCGCCAGACCCTTAGGATGGCCTTGGCACACGTGGCTGTGCTTCTCGGTGGGATCCTGTGGATTCCAGCCGTGGGTGCACAGCCCTTCAGGAGCGTTTGGACTTGCTGCACGCTGGGCACAGAAGCTGAGCCCTGGAGATGATGTACGCCCGGCCGCCCAGCTGCTGCTCGCAGCCCTCGCAGACAAAGTGCTCTCGGTGCCAGGCCAGGTCTTCCACGCACTGGTAGTCCTCTGAGAATATTATCTGGGGAGGGGAGCAGAAGAATCATTCAGCTCAGGTTTTGTCCCTAGTAGACAGGGCGTGGGAGACAAGCCGTAAGATGGTGGTCCCTCGTCCCCCATGCTTGTTTTGACCTTTCAATGCCTCAGTGGAGAAATCTGACATAAATCTAAGACAGTAAGTACAGTATTTGGCGAAGGTCATGGTTGCATCTTAGCTTCCGGGATCCAAAAAAAAAAAAAAATCCTCCGCTATTGACAGGTTTTACGTATCTGACATCTATGATGCTGTCTGGGCCAAATCCAAAGCCCAGTTGCTTGGGCTTGGAATAAAGGAACATCTGTACAATCTGGTGAGGAACCAGAGAGCAGAACAGCATACTGGTTAAATGTGCTTTCTGATTTTGGGGTCAAACAGGGACCAGGTACGTGTTTTCACTTAAATACCAGCTGCATGACTTTGGGCAAATTACTCAACCTCCCTGTGCCTCAGTTTCCACATCTGTAGGATGGGGATATAAATACTACCCATCCCATGGGGTTTTATGAGGGCCGCGTGTGTTGCTACAGATGGAGTACTCGGAATGGCAACAGAGACAAAGTCAATGCTTTCTGCTTATCGCTGACCTCTCTGAGCTGCACTTTTCTCAAATGTCAGATGGAGATAATGATTCTCTGTCCCTGAAAGACTGTTGTGAGATGTCACGGCACATCACATACAACGTCTGTAGCACATTAGGATGAGGTGGTGTTACCGCGAGCATACTGTTGATCTCACAGAAATGAGGTGGGTGGGACCAGGCCTGCTGACAGCCCTTTTCCTTCTGTAACATCCTTGCCCACACAGGTATGAGGTAGGACGATTACAGGGTCTTAACTTCACATGGAGACCAACACGTGAAAAGTGGGAGGAGGCAGATATTGGCTTAAAGTGAGGAAGACACTTCTAACCCTCGTATGTGCCACAGATGAAGGTAGTGAGTTTCTCGTCACCAAAGGCATGCAGGCGGTAGTTATTATTGTCATAGCCATTATTGTCACTATTCATACACCTTAGAGTTTCTCTAGTCTAAACCCATGTTGGAGAGCTGAACCCCTTTCACGGCATCTCCTAACTGTCCGATTGTGTTATGTTACTGCTCCATGATTTTATTGTATCATCTTGTATTACATTCCCTGAGACTCACAGCGGCTTCCACTTCTTAGTTACTTGGGCCCCATGCCAAGCATTTTCAGGCACGATCTCATTTATCCTCACAGCAATTCCATGGGATGGGCACTGTTACCCTCCCATGTGGTAAGTTATAAAACGGAAGCACAGGGGTTAGGGACACACACGCCTCACAGATGCAGAGCCCAGTTTGAATGTGGGTCATCTGCCTCCTGGTGGCAGCCCATAATGTTCTTCTGAGCCCTTACTTAGTGCCAAGCCTTGTGCCAAGGATGAGACTTGACAGGTCCTCTGTGTCTGACCCATCCCAACAGGCCCGGGGGTGGGAACTAATTTCTGCCCCACTCTGCAGATGGGAAAACAGAGGCTGAGAGTGTGAAGGGGGATCTGAGCCTCAGTTTTCCTATCTGTGGATCACATCATCACGAAGCTACGCTCCCCTGGGCCTCTGGGTCCCCTCCTGCAGTCTGGGGGTGCCCATCCCACTGGTCCTCACCTCGTCGCAGCCGGAGCACCGGGGCCGCAGGCTCTCGCAGTAATGACGGCCACACCAGGGCGCCCCATCCTTCCAGAAGTAGATGAGGTCCACCAGCGGCTCGGAGCACTTGGTGCACACGAAGCAGGCAGGATGCCACTGCTTGCTGTAGCCTGCCCTGTCCGAGTAGACCACAGGGCTGTCGGCGGGGGCCACCCCCTTGCAGAGCTCACAGACCTGGAAGGGTGGGGGAGGAGCCCCAGGACACAAGGTAGTCAGGAGTGCATCGTGACCTGGGTTCGAGTTTCAACTCCAGTCTCTTTACTTCCTGGGTGACCTTGAGCAGTTACTGTACCTCTCTGTTCCTCAGTTTTCTCATCTGCAAAGTGGGATAATAATAATACTGCCTACCTAGTAGGTAGTTGTGAGGACTCTATATAAAGTATCGGTTTGGCCATAAAGTTCATTTGGCTTTTTCTGTAAGATCTTATGGACAAACCTGAATGAACTTTTTGGCCAACCCAATATTTGTTTAGCACAGTCATTCTCACACTTCTTGTTCTCAAGACCCTTTAGACTCTTAAAAATTTTTGAGAAGCCCAAAGAGTTTTTGTTCATGTGGGTAATAGCTATTGATATTTACCATACAAGAAATTAGAACTGAGGAAAAAAATTAAATAACTATTAATTCATTAAAAAATAGTCAACCAACAGCATGTTAACATAAATATTTGTAATGAAAAATAACTATATTTTCCAGAACAGAAAAATTGAGTCAGAGTGTGGCATTGGTTACATTTTTGCAAATCTCTCATGACTGGCTCAGTAGAGGATCTCTCGATTCTTATAACTGTTTTAGCTTTTTATCTTTTGCATCATGTGGTTTTCTCTGAAACAGATGAAAAAAATGTGACCTTACACTGATTAGAAATTGAAAAAGGGAGGCAGGCATTTTAAATAGCCTTTCTAGATAACTGTGGAGTATTTTTCTTTGCTATTACATCAAAATTAGACAAGTGTTAGTTTCTCGAAGGTTAGTTAGTGTAGAGTATCAACCAACCTTCCATCCCGGTTACATTAAAACCCACCGGTCCACCTGGCACTTTGAATGGCTCTTTTACCTATGGAGGATTCATTTTTAATAAACTTAAAATTTTAGAACAGTTTTCGACGTACAGAAAAATTGTCGTCATAGTACAGAGAATTCTCGTATACCCCGCACGTGTTTTCCTCTGTTCTTAGCACCTTACGTTAATATGGTGTACTTGTCACAATCAATTAACCAGTATTGATATGTTGTTATTAACCGAAGTCCAAACTTTATCCAGATGTGCTTAGATTCTACCCACTGTCCTTTTCCTCTTGTAGGACTGGATCCAGGATCCCACATTACAGGTAGCGATCATGTCTCCTTAGGCTCCTCTGGGCTGTGACAGTTTCTCAGACTTGCCTTGTTTTTCATAACCTTGGAGGAGTACCAGTCAGATATTTGGTAGACTGTCCCTCAGTTGGGATTTGCCTGATGTTATTATCATGACTGCCCTGGGAGGAAGACCACAGAGCTAAACGGCCGTTCTCATCACGTCCTATCCAGACGACATCCTCCATCTGTAAAATCCAGTCGTTTTGGAGTTCTCCCCTCCTCAGAGCTCTGATGACGAGGATGATGCTGGCTGGCATCTCCCTGGGGCAGTTGTGTGTCCAGCTCAGGTGTTTTCCCTCCCGACTGACACCCTTACGGAAACCCGAGAGAGTTACTTGCCCTTCTAGACTTATCTCCCTTTTAAGGAGACCTGTATTTCCCCCCAGACATGGCCAAACCCAGGTTCACAGAGATTCAGTGATTGCTGGGTAGCAATAGCTGACGCAAGGCAAAGCTGGGATTTGAACACAGGCCAAGCCTGACCCCAAAGCCAAGGTTCTTTCTGCTCCACCGTGCGGCCGTTACATCGAGTCAGCAAACTACCTGCCTCTGCCTGTTCTTGTAGGAACCATCAGCGTCGAATGGGTTTTACATCTGAACTCTAATTTAGTGAAATGTTTTCTCCCAAAAAAGAATTCCATTCTTCTCATAGTAGACCGGGGTTTTGGACTGAATGGTGCCCCTCCGCCAGTTAACATGTTGAAGCCCTGACCCCCAATGTGACTGTATTTGGAGATGGGGCCTTTAAGGAGTTAATTGAGGTTAAATGAGGTCATTAGGGTGGGGCCCTAATCAAATAGGACTGGTGTCCTTATAAGAAGAGAGACCAGAGATGGATGGCTGTCTCTTTCTCTTTCTGGGTGTACACACAGGGGAGGCCATGTGAGGGTACAGTGAGAAGGTGGCCCTCTGCAAGCTAGAAAGAGGGGTCTCACCAGAACCCAACCCTGCCAGCACCTTGATCTTGGACTTCTAGTCTCCAGAACTGGGAAAAAAATACATTTCTGTTGTTTAAGCCACCTGGCCTGCGATGTTCTGTTATGGCAGCCTGAGCTAGCTAATATGGCCTGTATTGCAGAAACCTGTCTTAATTATACTACTGTATTTTGAATTTCAAAAAAAATTTGTGGATATTTATTTTCTCTCTTGTTACATAAAGTACCTACGTGATACCATCAACTCCAGCTCGTGGTCCACAACACCTGAGAGGTAGATCACCTGGCCCTCTACAGAAAATATTTACTGATCCCTGGCTTGAGATGAACACTCTGTCTTACTAAGCACAAATTATGTGTCAGCCCAAAAAGAGATATTTATTGTTTTGCTGTGTAAAGATGAAGAGGCCTATATTCAGAGCCTAAACACTTGGAATTCTTTACATACTTTAACTGCATACTTAATACACTCTTGTGTACAAAGAGGAAATAAAAATTAAAATGGTGGCAATTGGGGAAAGAAAACCAAATGACAGAATACGTCCACGTACTGAGTGTGGTCCCTAAGCACGGTCGTGGCTGAGCTCGTGTTCAGGTGAGGAGTGTGTCTGGTTAACTGCTCCTGGCTGCCTGACGATGATGTTCCTTAGAACGTGCTGGAGTTTTGGTCTCAGTTATGCCCACAAGAATGATGGGTGTGAGTCCTTCACCAAAGTGAACCCTGTCCTTCTGTATGTGACTGAGCCCCAGCTCGCCTGGAACTCATCAGAGGGTCTGAACCAAAAATAGGTGATGGGGAATTCCCTGGTGGTCCAGTGGTTAGGACTCCACGCTTCCACACCAGGGGGCATGGGTTCGATCCCTGGTGGGGGAACCAAGATACCGCAAGCCTCACAGTGTGGCAAAAAATTAAAAACAAACAAACAAAACAAACCAAAAATAGGTGATGGATCCGCGTTCATTGACTGTCACATCTCTAGAAGTGTAAACTGTCTGGTGAGGGCTGTTTGAGAAGCAAGTGAATTTTCTGTCTGTTTGTCTTTCTAAATTTCACAGAATGAAATTTCCGGCCCCTTTCCTCCCACACAGAAGGGGCTTACTGTCCATCCACCACACCTGGTCGAGTATCACCAGGACACATCAGTGGGGCGCCTGACTCCAAGTTTCCAGATGTGCCTAGCACAGAAGTGGGGAAAGGGAGGGATATAAATGCACCTGGATGTGTCTGGTGGGTACCAGCAGGCGCCCGCAACCCACAGAAGGAAATAGAGGGATGTGAGGTCAGGAAGCGGTTTGGGGGTGATCACAGGTGACTCTGAACTGTGGGTTGGGACTTCGCT
The DNA here is from genome assembly GCF_937001465.1 of Orcinus orca. Taxonomy (NCBI): domain Eukaryota; kingdom Metazoa; phylum Chordata; class Mammalia; order Artiodactyla; family Delphinidae; genus Orcinus; species Orcinus orca. The sequence continues at coordinate 8,249,821 of NC_064568.1, forward strand.
TTGGAGATAGTGGGAAGCCATTGCTGGTTCTGGAGTGCTGGGGCGTGGTTTGCACGGTGAGGGGATAACTCTGGGAGCACTGTCTGAATGGGCTTTGTCAAGAGGCTCTCTGAGGAGTGTCTCTTCCCTCCTTGTCCCCCAGCATCCCTGGCTGTGCACCCTGTTACCACCAGTAGCCAGTCCTTTTTTAAGCAAACAGTGTCATTGACGTTTTATGGAAACATGCTGTCAGAGTAATGAGTCCTGTCAACATGCATCAGGAAGCAATTTCTTCTTCTGGCCTCTGAGCTATTTTCCATGCCCCCTTCCCTGTGGTCTCAAAGGACAAGTGATCTGACAGTGTCTCGGCTCTGTCAGCTGGTGGCCCCTCAGCCACTAGGGGCAGCCTCACAACCAAGAGTCCGACTGCCCAGCCTGCCTGGTGTCCTGTGATCCTGGTCCTGCCCTTCTCTGCACAAACTTATTCTCCTACCATCCTTGGAAGGGAGGTTTACAGTTTCTAAATTGCAGTGGGTGGTTGAGAGGGGGGCTAGCTGTGTGACCTTGGGCAAGTTCCCCAACCTCTCTGCACCTTAGTTTTTTCACCTGTCAAATAATACTCGGAACATCACAGGTCTGTTGCATGGATTAAATGAGATAATAGAATTAATGAACTTGACAAGTGTTCAGTAATAATTAGCAAAAATCTCCTGTTATCCCTACAAAGCCCTCCTTATAGAAAGTTGAGGAGCTAAATCCATTTCCTAAGATGACAAAGACGTCGAAGGCAGCATCTGCTTCTGGTTTGGAGGCCTGGGTTCCTTTCAATAGCACCATGAGCACGTAGCTTGGCAAGAGGTCATTCCTCCCACCCATGAGCTCTGTGTTTTTCCATCTCTGTTCTTTCCCTCTGTGCAAGGCCAGAGAATCACATCATGTGAGTTTCATCTTCTGTCACTACCCCAGACTCAGCTACAATCAGTGCCCGCCTTGGTGGGCCTGCTTTTCTCCCTCTCCCATCCCACCCCCTCCAAGACAGCGTTCTCAGCCTCGAGTCTGCCCCAGCATCCCTAGAGGGCCGCTCAGAGTGCTGCATCTCCCCACCCCGAGGGTCTGATTAGTAGGTCTGGGAGGGGGCAGGGGAATTTTCAGACTCCCAGGGGATGCTGGTATGGTCAGGGGACCGCACTTCGAGACCCACTGTCATAGAGCGTTTGAACATGACCTTATGTAAAAACTCAGCAAAAATGACATGACCAATTAGCTTCCATGACAGCAAAAGCCAACTTGAATTCCTGGTATGCTTAAATTCTAGACCATTTTGAAGAAAGCCCAATGTGGTCATTCCCAGGTGACTTCCCCTCTAGAGAAGCCACTTTTGGTCGAGTAGAAGTCCTTTGGAACTAGGCTAAAAGGCACAGAGAAGACCATTGATCATTAGCATGTCAGTGGGTTCTCATTCAGACTCCCAACTGTCTAAAACTAGAGCCTTCTCATGGGAATCTGTCCAGCCTTTGCCTCGTAACCTAGTTTGCAGACTGTGGTCCCTCTGGGGGAAGGAGCTGTAGCACAGACCTGTCGTAGGTAGAACACATGTGACGTTTCTCCTGGTGCCACTGAAGTTCTGTCTTGCCCTGTTCAAGTGGTGAGAGATTCTTCATCACAAGCGTCTAAATGAAAGAGTTTGTATATTCTGTACTTCGGGATTTTGTAAACACTTGCACTGAGAAAGCTGAGGAGCATTCTAGATTCAGCTGCCTGCAAAGCTCAGACCCTGCAGGGCTGGGGTTCCCTCCGCCGTGAGGTGTGGAAATGATGCCGGCAACTTCTTGGACCCTCCTCCAACCAATACCCGTATTCCCTTTCTTTGCATATGGTCCCGCCGTAGTGACTCGCTTCTGTAGAAAAGAATGTGGTGGAAGGGATGCTGTAGATCCCTGAGGCAGGTCACAAAGGCAACACAGCTTCCACGGGCTCTTTCTTGGGAGTCCTGAGACCCGCATCCGAGGGCAGCCACACGGAGAAAACACAGAGATAGAGGGAGAGGCCGGGGCCCCTGCTGGTCCAGCCCTAGCCGTATCTGTATTCCAAGCATCAAGGCCAGATGTCAGGGACAGAGACAAGCTCTCCCGCTGAGCCCTGCCCAGGTTGCTGATCTGCGAGAAAACAGACGACTTGGAACAGGTGTTCTAAGCCGCAGCATCTCAGGATGGTTTGCTGTGCGGCCCCAGGTAACAGGAGCAGCACACGTGGGCACGCAGAGTTATTCAGGCTTCTGAAATGGAAGTAACCAAGACACAAAGTGTTTCAGGAAGCAGCAGATTCAGGACGGTGGCCCCAGCTTCCACGGCCAAAGAGCTGTCTCCAGGGATGAGCCGAGCTGGCCTCCAGGGACAGATCTGCAGATGCTGAGAGCCCGGTAAACCAGCCGTAATCCGTCTGCCGCGGCTGCCAGCAGTTCTGTTCCAATCATGCGGTTCTTTTCTGGAAGGCCCTTATCCAAAGGCCTCCCCAGTCTAAACCCAGATTGCCTCGTGAAAAGCGCACCATTACAATACAGTAAATATTGACTCAGGGGCCTTGAATTCAGGCACTGGGTTCTTTCCAACACAAATACTCAACAATTTATTTATAAACAGCATCTCTCCATTTCCTCTTATGGCGATTATTCACCATCTTTGCTTTGCAGCCTCGTCTATCGGCAGTTCTTTGGGTTTTTTTTCCTCTTTTCTGGCCCAGTGTCACGGCTGGCATCTTTAGCCTCTTGCGTTCTCTTGCCCCACACGGGCACCTTCCCGAGGTTCCTTGTGGTGCAGAATAGGTGGGTGGCCGCAGGCGCTGCGGTTAGGGTCCCGGCCTTTGCACGAGGTCCCGCCGTAGCTTCATCTGGGGGGATCTGCGAGCCTCAGTTTCCGCATCTGTGACACACGGTGGGCCCTGATCTTGGGGATTGCTTTGCACGTGGGGTCAGTGCTGTGGGCCCACCAGTGCTTTGTCTCCCGCATCTTCTAGGGGCAGGTCCTTGAGGAGGGGCTCTCTCCCAAGCAAGGCAGAATGCAGGCATTTCTAACCGCGTCTCCCTCACTGGTTATCTGGTGAAGGGGGAGGATGGGGCCAGGAAGGCTTCCCAAATGCGACACTTGGACGAGAGAAGGTCAGCCTGGGGTGTTCCCGAATCCGGCTTTGACAAGTGTATCCCTACAGCGGGATGCTGATGAGCAGGGACGAGGCTTACGTGCGGTCATCTCTGTTGCAGGGGCCTCGCAAGGTGTCTGGGCCACACGGGGGCTCTGGAAGCGGGAGCTGCCGTCCTTTGGAGTCTGTGCGGGGTTTGAGGTGCGGCAGGCCTGAGTTCCAGTTCTGGCTTCACGGCTCACCAGCTAGACAACTAGAGAGGGGGATGATATATCTTGCCAGGTAGTTCTTGGGATTGAATGAAACCACCGTGTGAAGCCTCTGGCGTGCTGCGTGGCACGATGTAGGTCGTCAACGAATGGCAGATGACACTATCCTCAGAATTATCAGCATCCCCAAGTAACCTCCAGTAGCAAAATAAAACGGAACAAAGCCCAGGTCATTCATAAATGGTGAAAACCATTTTTTATGGTTCTTCTAGTTCCAGGGTCAGCAAAGTACATCCCTGGGGCCAGATCCAGCCTGCTGCCTGGTTTTGCAAATAAAGTTTTATTGGGACACAGCCCTGGTCATCTGTTGAGGTATTGTCTTTGGCTGCATCAGTGCCACAAGGACAGAGGCCAGTGGTTATGACTGAGACCTCGTGGCTCGTAAAGGCTGAAATATTCACGATCTGCCCTTTATAGGAAGAGTTTGCCAACCCCTGTTTTAGTCAATGGACTATTACGTAGCCCGCTTCGGGGCGGGGGGGGGGAAAGATAGTTGTGAAGCCTTATGAGGCAACACGGCAAAGTATTTATAGTATAAAAAGCAGGATAAAAGGAATTTTCTGTGGCAAATAAAATCTCCTTTAATGTCATTAAAATATCTCCCCTGTGAACAAGGTGGTAGGCAGATGCTGAGAAGCCTGGTAACCATGGCAGTTTGCCGGGGGGGGGGGCTTCCTTTGATCCTCTGTCCTCCAGCTCAGGCATGGTTTGCAGGCCTGGGGGCGCACAGTGGTTTCAAATTCGCAGAGAGGGGCTGGCAGGAAAGCCAGCCTGCCGGCCCACAAGCCAAACATCTGCTCGGACCAAGCTTTGGAAGTCCCTCGCCCACAAGTATGTCCCTTGTCGGGGCTGGAGTCGGGCTGAGCCGCCAGCGGCTGTTAAGTTTCCATCTGAGAGGCCCACCTCGTGGGAGGGAGGGGACCCACACCTCGGGTCCCTCCTTTGTGCATTCTTGTGGGGAAAGGGGGCAGGGGCGTTACACTGTAATTTGGGACCAAATTAACACATCTTTAGGACTTCCAGCAATGTCTTCACTTCTTTCAGTCTGTTCTCCTCTTAATCACTTTCTCTGGGGCCGCAGCTTGGCCCATGAGGCAGGAGCTGGGGTCTCCCGGCAGGAATGAAAACTACGAAAGGGCGGAGATGACATTAAATGCTATGTCCTGGCTTTCTTTCGTCTTTCTTCGGTTACAAGTTTGGGGTGTAGGGAAGGGCGGAAATTCCTGGGCAGGATGACCATGCCCAGGAAATTGGTATATTTAATTTCGGAGAAAACATCCAGTAGACTTTCTAAACGCAGGGAAATGGTCTGGTAGAGCTGTTCACCGTCCGAGCATTGAGGTCCAGTGTACGTAGGATCCATCCAGGTGGGAGAGGTCGGGAGTGGGGGCCTGGAAAGCAGATATGGGGCCCCACCGTGCTGCTGTGGAACGGTCTGGGCTGCTGGGGTGGGCAGCTCCACGGCCACGGAACACTTCGAAGCCCCCAAGACCCCCGAGAACCCATGGTGGCTGGGACTGGGGCGGGGCAGGCACGTCCTTCCCTTGTTCTTGGCTCGCAGACGAGAGGCCCTCAAGTTCTTCACCAGGCTGGGCTGGGAGTAACTCTGCACACTGCCACCCACCCCAACAAACATAAATGCACGTGCCCTTGCTTTGTCCCCACCCTGCTGGGACCCCGCAGAGCTGGTGACGCAGAAGGACCTGGGCTGGAACCTCACCGGCAAACCAGTTAACCTCTCTGTGCCTCAGGCTCCACGTCTGTGAAATGGGCGTAACGACCCCAAGCCGTCTTGCCGGTCATTTGGAGGATTCAAAGAGATGAACGAGCCTGCAGTGAAGTAACAATTCCCCACCACCCTCGCCGCTCCACGCACACACAGAGGGGCAGATCAGGGAAAGAGGCTAAATAGTGGGGTGTCTTTACTTGGCCTCACTGATTTAAAGGGGCTGCTTTGGGAGTGACAGCGGTTGGTTAGTATCTGGGATTTTTGTGCCGTGGCGTTTCCTCATGAAGTGGGATGACTCTCAGGGCATTTGCCATGCCACGGCCTCTCCTGAGTTCAGGGTCAGGATGACACTTGCAGGGACCTGCCCTGAGGTCGGCATGGGCGGCCGCAGTTTTGGGGTTCGTTCCCAGACGTGCCACGGCTGATTTCAGGCCGCCCGTCCTGTCACGGGGCCCGTGGGAAGGCCTGGCGGAGGGCCTTACTCAGATCCGAGTAAGTGAAGAGTCCCGGCCATGAGGATGGGTCAGCTCAGAGGGCGCGGCTCCCATCACCCAGCTGGCCCACCGCCCCCCGGCTTCACCCAGCGCTCAGCCCGTGGGTGGGGATTCCACACAGGCGACTTGGAGAAGCCTTTTGGCGATAATGCTCCTCTGGTCTGGACAGGCTGGTGGAGGGGCCTGGGGTTGGGGGGAGGACTTGGCAGCCAGGGTCTCCAAGGAAGGGCACGACTGTAACAGGCTGCCCAGCAGCAGGACAGAGCCGAGCGAGCTCCTGGGAGAACCGCCGTGGGGTGTAGGCTACCGGCAGCTCAGAGAAAGCAGGGCGCGTGGCCTCCGGCTGCCAAGTGTAGAGTGTAGTGCGCTCTGGGATGGGGCATTCGGGGCTGGTACAGATCAGGGGGCTACGTTCTGTGCCTGTGTTTCCACCACTCCCTGTGGAGGGTTCAAGGAATTCAAGAGTGCTGTGCAGTGTTCTCAAAGCCGGACACCCTAAGCCAGGGGGCCACATCAATCTGGAAAATGCCCCCGTTAGCATCTCTTGGACCCTCCTGTATACCAGATCGGCAGTATCATTTTGGCTGAGCTTAAATGTAAGGTCATTTTTAACCCTCTTTAGCAGTGGTTCTCAAAGTGTGGCCCCCAGCGTTGGCATCAACCTGGAGACTCGTTAGGAATTCAGATTCTCCACCTGCACCAACAAGTCTGGGGTGGGACCCAGGCCTCTGGATTTTAGCCAGCTTCCAGGTGACTTTAGTTTGAGAACCACGGCCGTGGCCTCCTAAAGGCTCTGAGAAGTCCAGCCCTAAAGAAACCCATTTCGTTTTGTTTAGTCTGATGTCCCCTGTACATGGCCACATGGCCCGTTTATAGCTTCATGGCCATGAGCTTTCTAGGAATAAGCTTTGAGAAACAGGAAAGAGGGGTTTGGGGGCTGAGTTGGTTCGAATCCCATAGCCTCCCTTGGGCGGTTGGGAGCTTTACATCAGATACCCTCCTGCTTAGCTCTGTCCTCGGTCCAGAGAAAGCCCGCTAAATGGTAGCCGCTAACAACAGTAATAACGTCGCCGTTAGGATGATAAAGTGTGACATGTTACCATCGTAGCTCCAGTGTAATACATTTCACATGGCCTTCTTCTTGCCGCCTTTTCTTTCATAAATCACTGTTGGATTTGGGGTGTCAGTCCTATGCTTCCTCCCTGTACCTGGGTTCTCAGGTTGAATGCCCTGACTGCTTCTAGCAAAGTCTGTGGCCCTCGTCAGGGGAGCAAAAGTCAGGCTTCCTGCCTGATGCTTGTCTGTGGTAACTGTCCTACCTGCCCTTTTATGAGAACAAGAGGAGCCCAGCACACAGGACAGCCAGCACCCATGTCCCCTTGATATGCCGCCCCCTGGGGTAGAGCAGAGCAGTTCAGGCAGCGAGCCCACAGCCAGGCCCCAATGGCAGGGCTGCTGGGGACAAGCCATCTATGGCTGGCAGGTTACTTAGCTACCTTAATAGAATTTGCTCCCCGGCTTCAAGGAGGTAAACAGGGAGTTAAATACAGATAACAAGCAGGGTTTTGTAACTCAGCATCACGCAGTAGAAAGAGTATGATGATCCAGCTTCTGCCCTGACAGACGGGGCCTCTGACAAGCCACCATTCTTCTCTGAATCTCTGACTGCTCACCTGTAAAATGGGGCTGGTGAAATCCACCTACCAGGTAACAATTCGAATTAATCCAAGACCTGGAAGTACTGAGCATAGCACGTGGCACGTAGCAGGTGCTTCAGGCATGTGAACGTGAAATCTCATCGTCCTTTCGGGCAAAATGGCCACCCTAGTGGTCCCCATCTTTCGAGGATCAATTTAGTTCGAACATGGGACTTCCCTGGTGGTCCAGTGGTTGAGAATCCGTCTTGCACTGCAGGGGACGCCGGTTTGATCCCTGGTTGGGGAACTAAGATCCCACATGCTGCGGGGTAACTAAGCCTGCGTGCCGCAACTACAGAGCCCACGCGCCACAACTAAAGAGAAGCCTGCACGCCACAACGAAGGATCGTGCGTGCTGCAGCTGAGACCGGACGCAGACAAAAACGAAAACAAAATTGAGTTTGAACATTCATTCATTCATTCCCTTGTTCGGTCATTCATGGATCGCATATTTATCAAGCACCTATTCTCTATATTATACTGATGACTGCCGCTGCAGATACAGAGATGGACAAGACAGGACCTCAGCATTTAGAGAGGGTGATGGACGTGAGCCTACTAATGACATAATTTGTTATCTAATTAAGATTGGGGTTCGGGTCAGGAAGGAAAAGTCTGTCTTCCCAGCCAGCCCGACCCACCAATATCGGCTTCCTTCGCATTCCCTATTTACTGCCTGGTCTTGTTTAAATGCTTCCAAAGTGTCACAGCCATTTCCTAAAGTTGACTGTTGCCAAGGCCCTGGGATCTCAGGCCGCCTCTGCCCCACTTCCACACTGTCCAAACGCGTGGGCTGAGTCCAGGATAAAGTACGTTCTCAGACCAGCATTTCTCTCTTGGGAATGGCAACTGGGAAACGTCACAGACTTAAAGACGTTGCGTTCCAGCTTGGAATTACACAGTACTAATGTGTTAAAGATCGATGGCTGCTGGAGGGTGGATAGAAGGCAGGGCTGGGGACAAGGCTAGTTTATGAAACATGGTAACTGGATCTAATGTTTTCAGAAGGTCCTGGCATGTGAATTCTTCCTGAGAAATGGTCTTTTCAAGACCATCACCAATTTGCGCTAGTGAAAATCAATTTCATTCTTTTGTCTTTTTGTCTCCTTGTTCTCTGTGTTGGATGGCAATCCCAAATGAACGGGCCCAGGGGGCAGGGGTGGGAGATGCAGGACGCAGGTTTTGGATAACAAGTGTGAGTCACTACAGAGAAGAAAGACCCGCCCCTTCCGGAGGTACTGACAGCATCGTTCGGGCTGGCATTTCCCTGGGGTGTCTGGCTCACGCGGGTGACGGCTAGCCTGTTCCCAGCAAGGCAGGTGGTTTGCTTGAGGACCCTATATATTGGGACTTTTATCTCCAAATGTCACGTAGAAGCATGAAGCCTCTTGGCTGACAGGGGTTGGGGGCCCATGAACGTTAGCAAACAGCCCCACGTGGCCCGAATCTCAAGCCCGCCACCTCTCCCTACGGCCCTTGCAGTAAAGTCCTAAATCTATGGCATCCCAATACGGGGACAGTGTCCTCTGCCTCTTTGATTTCCCGGGGCTCGGAGGACAGTACAGGCCAATCAATGCTTGAGTGATGGATGGCCGGAGGGCATGACCCTTCCGGAAGCGTGCCCCTGCTGACCTCGCCAGCCTTGGGCCCCCCTGCACCCTGGTACCACGCTTCCAGCCACCTGGGACTTCATTCAGTCCTCTGCCTGTGCTGTGCTGTCTGAGACTCTCACCTTTTTTTGCACATGATCACCTCTTTAAGGCAACACAGGTCTTCCCCGAAGAGCCCGAAGGCCTGGGGCACTCTTAATTATTCTTCCAAGGCCAGCATGGGCCTCACCTCCTCCCCCAAGCCTACCCTCACCCCCAAGCAAGGACAGATGCCCTTTCTCCGCACTGCGACGCTTTGCTTGCCTGTGACCTCTCCTGGATCATGACCACGAATGAAGGCAGGAACGAGGGAACAGAGCCTGGGGCTGGGGCCCTGACCCTGCAGCCCTGGCCTGGGCGGTTTCAGCCAGACCCGATGGATGGATGGATGGATGGATGGGAGAGACTTACGTGTTCCTTGGACGGGTCGCTGATGCTGCCGTTGGTAGTTGGGGCGGCCGTCTCTGCGCCCTCGGGCTTCTCCTGCTGCTTCCCCTCCTCCTTGGGCAAGCCGCCCTGCCCGGGGAGGGCCACTTCGCCCACACCCAGGGCCTCGCTCTTATACTGCTTCACAAACTCCTCCATCACTTTCAGCTCGTTCTCCAAAAGTCCGCGGCAGCGAGAGGGGTCCTGGTCGTAGATAGGGAGCTGACGCAAGAGCTGACGCCGGCGGTAGTAGGCGCCCTCGGTGCCCGTCACTGGCTGCTTCTCCTTGGGGATGAGCTCCATGTACTGCAGGCCCTGGGGAAGAGGAGACCCGGCACCATGATTCCCAAGCACTGGGCAGAGATCTGAGCCCTGGCGAGACCTGGGCTTCTGCAGGTCTCTGCAGAACCCAAGGATTATTCTCAAGGAGGAAACGGGGTGAATTCGGGGAACGCTGGAGAGAGACCTAACTAAGCTTCCGCTCTCCCCTGAGTCACACTCACAGATTCACAGTCTCGATGAGAATCGGGTAATTTCAGTAGACACTCCTTTTAGATTTGCTGGCTTTGCAACAAGGATTTTTGTTTCCTTCAAAACTGAATATTTTTACCTCATTTACCTCGTGGCCATGCTTCTCATTTAAAAAAAAAAAAGTCGATCTAGTTTAAAATCGCTTTTCTTGGCAAAGTATAATTAAATCACTATAGGCAGAAGGTATTTCATAGTTTATTAATTTAAAAATATGCAAAGGCACCTTCTAATAGTAGAATCGACAAGGTCTCAGGTCATCACTTTTCCACACCAACAGGGCACAGATGCTAGACCATCTGAATATTCACATGTCCGTGGATGACTGTCCAATGGCCTTCTGTTGGCTGGCTTGCTTGCTTTTGTGAAATGAGCAGAAACCTTACACTTGGGTGGGTCCCAGGGACGGGGAGATTAGGTGAAGGTGAAGGTCGAGGCCACACCGCATGAGAAAGTGGGAAGGGCCAGTTGTTGGTCCTGGACTGCTGTTCTCCACCACTGTGCCCGACCCTAACCCTGACCCGTACCTGACTCGCCCACCAGACGGCCTCATTCCCACGCCCCCGTGGCTGCTGCCGTATTTACCCTCTTAGAATCTGCCTGCCCCATATCTCGTCTTTGAGGCTGGCCTCACCCTGGAGTTGTGTTAACCAACGTGGAAAATGCGATTCATAATGGACAGTCCCAGCTGCGGCCTGTCTGTAGGGAACAGGGTATGAGAACCTAGGGGTGGGGGGTGCTACTCCAGAGCCTGGTTTGCTGAGTTTCATAATAAATGAATTCCGGGTAAGAGCCTTTTGAGAACGGGGAGAGGCAGGTGTGGGAATGCAGTCGAGGGGGGGCTGTGAGCACCCCACCCTCGGCGGCTCAGCCCTGGATCCCGGGGGACCCGGCCGAGACCTCCCGGCCCTGCGGGCTCACGCATACCCTCTTCGTCCCTGTTCCTCTGCACAGCCCCTCGTACTCTCAGGGCACCTTCTAGACGCAGGAAATGGCCTGGGTGGTGCACGGAATCCTGGGGTGCCGGGAAATCTGGGTTTCTAGCTCCGGCCCTGCTGCTGCTCTCCGTGTAAGATCAAGAAAGCACCCAGCCTCTCTGGGCCTTCGTTTCCTCATCTGCAAAGTTCAGGGCAGAAAGCATGCTCGTTAGGGTCTGGGCCATTGTGAGAAGTCAGTGGCCACCTCACTTGATCTTCCTCCCAAGTAAGAGGAGAGCAGTGTCACTCAGCCGAGTCCGCAGCCCCGAAGAGGGGCCAGAGTAGGCTGGCTGGCCAGAGTCCCAGGCCCTTCACCCAACACTCAGAAGAACCAGAAGCCCCGGGGGGGCCCCCCAGCTGACGACACGTCTGGCAGGGGCCGATTCCTGCTGCGTCTTGGGAAGCCCGTGGCTTTTCTCTTGATCAGTGGGAAACTGCAGGTGGCCTCCAACGAGAACAGGCCAGACGGGTGGATCTGAAGACCCTTGTCTCAAACTTTGCGGTGCATAGGACTCGCTTGGCGCCCTTGTGGGAGAGCTTCCCAGGCCCGCTCTGTTTTAGGAGCCTGCAGGGGCCTGGAAGTGAGTGCTTGTATAGGTCCTCCTGGGGGAGTCTGAAGTAGGACATCCGAGGGCAGTGGGTGGGGGAAGGGATGGGACCAACAGAGGACGGGAAGCAGCAGCCCAACAGCCAGCAGGCTGGGTGGGGCACAGAGCCCTGAGGAGATGGGTGAGGGTACGGTAGGGCACAGGACCCTGGGGAGATGCAGCAGGGGCGGGGCAGGGGAAATACCCCTGCCAGCCCTTCCTATTTCTTGCCTGGGGCCTGCCCGGCTCCTAGAATCTCAGGAAGGATTTTGCAGCAGTGGAAAGAAGAGCTTTGCTCATGCTGCCAGAATGGGCGCCCAGACCTGGCCAGTATCTCACTGACTCCGAGTGCTGAAGCAGCCCCAGTCGCACGGAGGATTCGGCTGATGGGAGAGCAGCCTCTTCTAGGAAGCCTGCTTTCTTCCCCCATTGGAGTGGTATGAGGAACGGTAGGGACAGCTAACACCTACGTGCTGCTCGCTGCGTTCCAGACCTTCTTCTAAGTGTCTGACCTATGTTAACCCATTTACTTCTCACAACGCCCCTAGGAGAAAGGTACTAATATTATCCCTTGGGAAACTGAGGCACAGAGAAGTTAAGTAACCTCCCGAAGGTCACACAGCTAGTATGCGGTAGAGACAGCTTTGAACTCAGCAGCTTGGGTCTCGACTTCTTCTATACTGACTGTCTACAAGTTGGATGATTTGCAAAGATAAAAGAAATGTCCCCCAATCTCTGGGGGAGTTTCCTTTTGTCATCATTTCAGGGTGAGGGGGCTGTGGAAGCATTGCCTGGGGCCAGGAGGCTGTAGTCCCTGGATCTGTGTGTGGCTCTGGTCTTCTAGGGCCTGCACCCCTCCCTGCCCGACTTTGTAAGTCAGCCCTGCGGTCGAGGTTGCGCCTGCACTCACAGTGTCCTCAAAGCCCCAGCCGGGTACCAGCTCTCTGCCTTTGCTCTGGCAAGGCCCCAGCATCTGGCTACCACGGGCATGTGTTTCGTGATGGCTGGCCTTGCCTGGCTGGCCTGAGGCCCCTCCCACACTCCCGAGCCACACGCTGATGGCAGACATTGCTAATCAACCCTGATGAGGGTCTCAGAACCCACCTCAAGGCAGCCCTCAGGCAATCACTATCAGTTGGCATGGACTCGGGAAGGGGAAGACGGGGAGGGAGGCGGGGTCAGAGTGAGCTGCCGGTGGTGCTCAGAGCCTGCCAGAGAAGCTCTCAGGTGTTTCTCCACGAAGCCGACTACGGTCATGTTCCCAAAACCTTTAGCAAGATGCCTTTTCTAGGATCAGTTGGAAAGATTGGTTTAGGTTTTAAGTTTTTCGTGAGAAACTCTCTGAACCATTTGGTGCTCTGCTGTCTGGCACAGCCATACTGGGTGAAGAGGTTCCTGGAACCAGGCTTTTTCAGGACAGAAATCAAAAGAGCAGAGAGAAAAGTGGAGGAGAAGGATGCTCTTTTCCCAGGGTTGGGCAGTGGGACACACACAGACTCTGGAATCAGAAAACCCAGTGCTGATTCTGTGCTTTCTGATTCTTCTCCAGCTGTCAGACAAAGAGAGCAAATGGGCTTCACGTTACACGTTAATCCTGGTCAATCATGGCAGCCTGGAGTGCTGTGTTGAGTAGGATTCTGAGGCCCAATGAGGGCTCAGTGGGAGACAGTGCGCTGACTGCCACAGGTAAGGGAGCAGAGGATGGGGTATGAGTGAATGCCAGCCCTGCACGCGCTCCTCAACAGCTTCTGTTTGCTCTCCTGTAAAATGGGGGCAGTAATGCACCCAGCGCACAGGGAGTGGTGAGGTGTTGATATCCTTCATATACAAACACTCCATGGATGCTGGTTCCCTTCATCTTCTCCGTCTTGCCTCCCCACAAATTCCCGGCTAGCTTTCAAAGACCCATTCACCTCCCTGAGCCTCGGTTTCTTTTTCTGTAGATGAGGGTAATAACAGTACAGCCCTAACAGTGTTGGAAAATCAGAGGCGATTGTGCATGTGTGGCTCTTAGCGTAGTGCCTGGCTCATAGTAAGTACTCAGTACATACTAGCAATTAGGTTTCTTGTGACTTTAGTCTTTGAAGACTTTAGTCTTTGAAGCATTTCTCTGGCTTTTATTCTGGTTGGGAAGGGTGACAGAGAGCAAGATTCAGTTCCATTTCCAAAATGTAATCAGTCCTGATCACTTGGTAATTAAAAAAAAAGTCGGAAGGGTGAGTGGGAAGAAAGTCGTCCAATCTCAGAAATGTGATTTGCTCGGGCAGGCCAGACGCAGGGCAGACAGAGCGGCCTTTATCCCATGTGGTTTTATGAGCCGGCATTAATCACGGCCCGACGATGCCTTCCTCTGATTAGTCTGGGGCTGAAGCGTTTGGGGTTTTCACCAGTCAGTTCCTGACGCCCACGGCTGGCTCTTTTACGAGCTGCTTGCTTTAGTTTCTGCTCACATCTTGGAGACCCGCTGATGGCTCACCCAGGCCCAGGTGCCGGAGGGCAGACCCGCGTTCGGAACCACGCGGCACTGCTGCTATTCCGTGCCGCCCCCCGTGGCCCCCGACCTGCCCCTGCCTACCCACTGGAGCTGTCGAAGTCCAGCTCAGCATCCTGTGTTTCCTCACACGTAAACGAACCCTCACTTCACAGGGTGGCTGAGCTCATGCAGGCTGAACTGTTCTTTTAAAATATGCTTCTCAAAAAGCAAAGCTTTTAAAAAAAAAAAACAAGAAAACTTTGCCTCTCTTCGCTTTATCTAGAAGGGATGTTTTTCCCCCTCTTAAGCTCCAGCTTAGCACTGTGCTGCTCGAACCTTCTATGGTGAAGGATCAAGATTTGTTTGGTGTTTTTTCCACGGATTGCAGGATGATTTGTGGGCTCAGTGCACGTGATGAGAATGTAGCTCAGGCCACACGAGATTTCCACGTGAGGCTGACCACGCAGGAGCTCTGCTCAGCCGTCACGCACTTGGATGTCAAGTGCCACAACATTTTCCCAACATTTATTCTCAATTTCTGTGCTTCCGATTGGGGACCAGTCACAAGGATTTTGTGGAGCAGTGCCAGTCCCCAGACCACACGTGGAATGTCCTTGGCTGGGAGGCGACGTGGCACAAATACGCCTCAAGCCTGCTGCATGCCCTGTGCAGTGGAAGGCGAGGAGTGAGACGGTACACAGGACAGGCATGCGCGTGCTCTCGCGGGCCTGGCTTCACTCCAGTGTAGGGGAGAGGTGATGACGAAGCACAGACACGCATGAGACAATGACGGCTCGAAATAAGAGCTTCTAAAGAAACCATGGAGAACTGGGAGAGAGAAGAAATGTAGCAGAGGGATGGGTGACATCTTCCACAGGTTGGGTAGTGAGGGACGGCCTGTCTGAGATAGGACTGGCAGAAGGAGCCAGCCATGAAGAGAACCGGGAAAGGATGTTTCAAGGAGAGGGAACAGCATGTGCAAAGTCCCTGAGGAGGGCAAGAGCTTAGGGAGCCCAGGCCTGCCGTAGAGTGGTCCAGGGCAGGAAGGTGGAAGGTCATTGCCATGCAAGGTACTCAGTGAGGGGGCGTAGCCCGCAGGGACAGGGACACACGGGTCTCAAAAGGCTCTCCTTTTCTCCCGGGAGAGATGGAATTCAGCGTCAGGTTTGCATCTCTAACACGGTAGGGTTTTTTAATCTCACTAACCTGTAGAAATCATCTGGGTCCTTGCTACTCCAGGTGTGCTCTGGGAGCCGGCAGCGTCGGCATGACCTGGGAGCTTGGCGGGACTGCAGATTCTCAGAACGGCCCTGAGCCTACTCGATGTGTTTCTGCAAGCTCTCCAGATGGCTTTTACGCTTGTGGAAATTTGAGGGGCGCTGGTCCACTGCTCTGGGTCTTGAAGGGGGCCCACGTGGGGTATCACCTGGGGCTTCGTTTAAATACTCGTGACTGATAATTCTGATCCTGCAATCTGCAGCTTCCGATTTAATGGTCTGGGGTGAGGCCTGTGCATGGGGACTTTTCTTGGGTCCTTTTAGTGGGCAGCCACGGGGTGACCTTGTGCAAGTCACCTGCTCTCTCTGGGCCTTGTCCTTCTCTGGGTGCCTCTTCCCTAGGGTTGTGTAAAGCCAATTTACTTCTCTCTTTTAAGCCCAGGAGTTAGGGAGAAGAGAGAAGTGTTCCTGTGCTCTCCCCGAGACTTGCAAAGGGCACATCCCAGGCCACTTTGAGGGAAAATGAGGAACTTACGGATGAACATGAGCACTCTGAGAGTTCTCAACAATAAACCATCCTCTGTTCAGAAGTGGGGAACCTAAAGGGAACCATGAGCAACCCTGTACTAGAGCTGAAAGGGCCCCTTAGAATTCACGTGAACACCTCTACCCATTTCATGGATGAGGAAAACTGAGGCCCAGACAGTTTTCACTTCAAGATCACAGAGCGAGGCAGGAGCAGGTTCGAAACCAAAGCTATGTTCCTACCATTTTTGCAAACTTGCCCACTTCTTACCTCGTCTTTGACATCCAGGAACCTGTGGCACGGCTCCTATTTACAAGGGCAGGGAAACAACCACTTGGTTGCAGGAAGCTCTCTTACCAGTTTCTGGGTGACTCCAGGGGGAGCCCACTCATAGGTGATGGTGTCAAAGGTGGGATCTTTCCCGGTGGCAATGGGGTTGGTCATGATCATTCGGTTCCTCTTGTAAATCCGGATGCCGTCCCCGCCTTTCACTCGGGCCGTGAGGGTGGAATACTTGGAGTCCATCAGCAAGCGGCCAATTTTCCGATCGTCTTCCAGGTCCGAGCTCAGGCAGTGGTCCTCCTGACTGCATTTGCATGACTTGCACATTTTCCTGGGGGGTGGGATGGGGACAAGTGAGATCAACCTCCAGAAAAGAGAGGCAGAATCTCCCGCTGGCAGCGCCTACGCTTTGGAAAGCAAGCTCAAAGTTTAACTTTAGTAACTTGAAAAGGTTAGCAGCAGACAAATGGTAACCGGAGCCCAAAAGGCCTTTGACGTCAGAAACTCACGTCTTCCTATCTGTCTGTGGGGAATGTGGGTGTGACTTTCGTGGGTAAAAAGAGCAGCACGTTTTTCCTCTTGGTCACTGGGGTGGCAAGGGCTGGTTCATCACTGGAGATGTTCTACAGCAGGAGTCTTTACAGCCTGTGGGCTAAACTCGGCCCACAACTTGCTTCTGTAAATAAAGTTTTATTGGAACACAGCTATGCCCATCATTTACATATTGTCTTTGGGCGGCAACAGCAGATAAGTAATTGCAGCAGAGATCACGTGGCCCACCAAGACTAAAATATCTACTCTCTGGCCCTTTATTAAAAAAAAGTCTACCAATCCCTGCTCTAAAGAATTATTGAAATTGTCTCCCAAGATTCATGAGCCTCAGAGCTTCAGCAACTTGTAAACTCTTTAGCACTCATCCTGAAGTTAAAATACAGCTGGAAATTTTCTTCAGGAAACGGGTGGACAGGACCTGGGGGGAAGGGAATGAGTTTAGGAAACCCCTCGGGCTGGAGAGATGGATGTCCCTTGCCAAGGCTTTGTCCTGGGGCTGGGAAAAGAAAAAGCATCCTGGGGAAGCTTCACAGTGACTTGAGGCCTGACACTTCCCTCCGACAATTAAAAACAGAAGCAGTTGGCTGCTTTGTGTCCTGCTGTTAAGGTTTAGATACCCAGGGGGTTCCCAGTGTGAGAGGAAAACCGCTCCCCTCCCTTCCTGGCCGTGTCCCCTCAGGCGTGCTGTGTCTCAGATGCTGGAACACACGCGATTTAGAGCTTGTCAGGTCAAGTGAGCTACATCAAGACCTACCGCGGGATGGGGCAGGCCTAAGCCAGAGACGTGTCAGGGCAGTTGCATGGGTGCTTCACAGCCAGGCCTGCCTGGAGGAACCCTTCTTTTCTCTTCTAAACTCAGGAGACTGATGCATTTAATCATTTAGCACAAATTTTGACTGTGGGGCTACCCGACGCATGCCTTGATGGTCTACATCAGTGGTTCCCAGCCAAGGTCAGATCTGTCCCCAGGGGGCATTTGACAATGTCTGGAGACACTTTTTTTAAAAAAACTTTTTATTGGAGCATAGTTGATTTACAATGTTGTGTTAGTTTCTGCTGTAGAGCAAAGTGAATCAGTTATACATATACATATTCCACTCTTTTTTTTTTTTTTTAGATTCTTTTCCCATATAGGCCATTACAGAGTATTGAGTAGAGTTCCCTGTGCTATACAGCAGGTTGTTATTAGTGATCTATTTTATATATAGTAGTGTGTATATGTCAATCCCAGCCGCCCGATTTATCCCTCCACCCCCCATACCCTGGTAACCATAAGATTGTTTTCTACATCCATGACTCTACTTCTGTTTTGTAAGTAAGTTCATTTGTACCCTTTTTTTAGATTCCACATATAAGCAATATCATATAATATTTGTCTTTCTGGGTCTGACTTACTTCACTCAGTGTGACAATCTCGAGGTCCATCCATGTTGCTGCAAATGGCATTATTTTGTTCTTTTTTAAGGCTGAGCGTGGAGACACTTTCGATAGTCCCAATGGGGTGCTATGACGTCTATAGTGTAGGGGCCAGGATGCTGGTAAACATCCTACGATGCACAGGACAGCTCCCTCCACAGCAAAGAATTATCCGGTCCCAAATGTCAGTAGTGCTGAGGTTGAGAAATCCTAGTCTAATGTGAAAAGAAGGAGGCCCTATCACAACCTTCAAGGAGACTGCAGTTGGGGTGGGAGAGGGAGGGAAAATCAGCTGGAAATCATAACATAAGGTAGAATCAGGTTGGGCCACGTGGGAGTCGCAGATGCTCTGGGGGGGGGGGCGGTTCTGCTGCCTGGACCCGTTCCCCCAGGAGGTCAGGATGTGGCCCAGGGAAAGGGCTCAGCGGTGATGGAGGTCAGCAGGCTACAGAAGGTTAAACACATTTCTTCAGTGCAAGGCTGCTTCTTGTTTTTTTTGTGGTACGCGGGCCTCTCACTGTTGTGGCCTCTCCCGTTGCGGAGCACAGGCTCCGGACGCGCAGGCTCAGCGGCCATGGCTCATGGGCCCAGCCGCTCCGCGACATGTGGGATCTTCCCGGACCGGGGCATGAACCCGTGTCCCCTGCATCGGCAGGCGGACTCTCAACCACTGCGCCACCAGGGAAGCCCTGCTTCTTGTTTTTAACGCACGGGTGTGCAGTGTGACATGAAGGGGAAGAGAAGGCAGCATTTCCAGCGTTATTTGAGGAGAAGCTTCCAGTCCAAGTTCACATTCAGTGGGCTGCCATTTGAGACATGTTAAAATCGCAGATCTCAATGATAATTCCAGAGAAATTATCTCTCAAGATGAATAGGACCCTAAAGACGGTACAGGGCAAACGCAAGAAGGCTTTTCTTTTCGTGCTCGTGAGAACGGGTGGCTTGTTTTATGGAACTGGGGCATTTTATTCATGACCCAATAATATGCTTTATGAGCCAGTCATGGAGGAAACTGATTCTTTAAGAAGACAGGTGAGGGCACTTTTGGTTTATGGGGCGGGGTGAGGGAGGCAGCAGCAGAGCAGGAAGCGGAGAGAGGAAGACGAGGAAGGAAGTGAAGGAAAGCCCAGTGTCCCACCGGGTCCTCTGACGTCCCCAAACCTTCCATACGTGGAAGTGGGGGAGGAAGCTGCCCTTTGCTCTCTTGGTTCATGTAGACGCTCAGGATGCTGTGCGAGGCGTTGGGAACGCAGAACGCTTTGAAATGCAAAATGCTGACAAATAGATGTTCTTTGAGATTGTGTCCACATTATTTTTCCTTTCTTCATGCTCTTCACGTCACCAGACACGTTTCTGAGACTTTACAGATGAGGCGGACACCCCCTTGGTCCCACCCCGCTCTTTCCAGGCACCCAGATTGCAGGGGACACAGACACATCTGGAAAGATCCTCAATGGTGTCACCACGGCCATTTCTGCAGTCTGTCATAGGCAACCTGGAATTATGGAAATGGCATGGCCTTGGGCTCCAATCCCAGCCTGAACACTAGCCCACCACAGACCCCTGGCAGGTTTCTTATCTGTAAAATGAGAGGGTTGGTCTATATCAGGGGCTGGCAAACTACAGCCCACTGGCAGAATCCAGTCCATCACCTCTTTTTATATGGCCTATGAACTCTTTTGGGACACATGAAAATGATGAGAAATTTGAATTTCAGTGTCCCTAAATAAAGATTTATGACAACACAGTCACATTCATTCATTTACCTACTGTCTATGGATGATTTCCTGCTACAAGGGCCAAGCTGAATAGGTGTGACAGAGGCCACGTGGCTTGTGAAGCCGAAAACGATTACTATCTGGCTCTTTATTTATTTTTATTTTTTGCGGTACGCGGGCCTCTCACTGCTGTGGCCTCTCCCGTTGCGCAGCACAGGCTCCGGACGCGCAGGCTCAGTGGCCATGGCTCACGGGCCCAGCCGCTCCGCGGCATGTGGGATCTTCCCGGACCAGGGCACGAACCCGTGTCCCCTGCATCGGCAGGCAGACTCTCAACCACTGCGCCACCAGGGAAGCCCTATCTGGCTCTTTAAAGAAAGTTTGCTGACCCCTGATCTAGTTGATGAATTTTCAAGCTTTGCTGCACACCCAAATCACCTGGGGAGCTGTGTTAACTTGGGGATGCCCCGCTCGGCCCCCACCAGTTAGATACACGCGTCTGGAGTGCGATCTGGGCCCGGGCACTCGCGACCCTGTTCCAGAGGGGATTCTCACGCACCCCAAAGCGCGAGAGGCATGAGTATGTCCCTTTCAGGAACTTAGGCACCTCAGGCGCACTTTCTATAGGTTGTCACTCCAAGAGCACAGGAAGCCCAGCTATTGTATTACTGCGCCGCCATCTATGAAGATCCTGACCCTGGTGAGAGGAGCAGAATTAACATCAAAGGGGTGCCGCGATGAGGAGATTGGGGGAATCTATCCAGAGAGACCCCCAAAGGGTGTAAAATTTTGTAATTTGCAGAGCCAGTGGTCTCCCTTCCATTTTTCATAGTATGTCCCCTGCTTCCCTCAGATCAGGGTTTTTCCCTCTGCTCACTGAAATTGGTGTGCCTTTAAAACATAAAGCTATTAGAATGATGATGGTGATGATGATGGTAAGTCTCTGCATGCGAGGAAGAAGCCGTGCCCTGGGCTCTCTGGAAAGCTTGGCCTTCTGGAGGCCCGCTTCCCTCCGCCGTGTGTGGTAGCTCAGCATCCTGTGAGGTTGGCCCCTGCGGGCAGGGACTCCGGCATGGCCATTTGGAAAGCGGGTTGCTGAAGGCTGCTGGGGGGACCTCCCCTTCCATCTCCACGATATGTTTGTTCTGAAAGTCTGCTTTTGCCTTCACTCTGTACCCTCCTCTCTAAGTAATTCTACTTATTCTGTGCTGCAAATATGAAGACCATTCTAATTCTACCAACCATGTGAATCCGTAATTGGATTCCAGACAGTTTGCCTGAAACTATGGAATTGTAAAGCTGGAAGGGGATCCTAGGGCCCACCAGCTCCAAGCTTCCCATTTTTCAGATGGGAAATCTGAGGCTTAGAGAAGGGAAGTGTCTTATTCAAGCAGAGTCAGCACATGAATTCTGTCCTGTGATTATTAGTTAGGAAACTTTCCCATGAAACCAGACTGGCTGCCACTCTGACCCTTTAAATATCTTTCAAACTATTGAGAACATGAGAACTGAAGCATAAAAACGGTTTGACACGGTTTCCCTGCTAAGGCTCTGCGACCTCACTGCTCCACGAAGCCTGAAATTTAGGTCCCTATTAAGGTTGTTCCAAGGTGACACTGGATGGGCAGGACCTAAAAGCTGCAGTCTGTGTTTCTCAAGGACAAGTTCGCTTGACGTTCAAAGAACTTGTAGGATGATGAGGAAGTGGGATGAAAACAATGCTGAGAGGCTTCTGCTCCTAGCCGAGAGGAACAGTGTCCAGAACTGCCCTCCTGCCATAAACAACTAGGAAACCAGACAAAATATATCAAACACCCATTTTCAGATGCCAGATAGCAGCGCGGGACTGTGGTCCTTGAGAGAATGGAAACATTACTGCACTGACGCCACGTGTGCATTTAGGGAACGTTATCCCTCGGCTCCAAGAACTCTTGAGGGAGGCATCCTTGCTTGTCTTCAGAGAGCTGATGAGGGGCCAGCCTTGTTCTCTGACACCCTGGTGGCAGATTCAGGACCAACGGGGTGAAATGATAGGGAGGCAGCCTCTTTTCAAGGCCAGAAAGAGCTCAAGTGGCCAAAATAGATGCGTGGGGAGCTCTTCGTCCTGGAAGGACATCCTAGCTGTGGGAGGAATTTGTGCAGGGGACGGATGTTGGGATTGGATGACCTTGACGGTCCCTGGCGTCCAGAAGACCATATGAGCTCCTCCGAAGTGGGGACTGCCTGGGAATAGCGTCAAGGAACAATCTTGTGCTTGGACCGCAGTACTGCATGCAGAATGGTTGACAGTGTGGGATGGGGCTTCATACAGACCTGAGTCCGAATTCTGCCCCCATTACCCACCCTCAGTTTCCTCATCTGTAAAGTGGACATACTAGTACCTCCTGCTTAGGGTTATTTTAGCATTTAAGTAGAAAAGACTTAGCTCAGCTCAGTAAGTATTTTTGGTAACTGCTATCTCACAGCGGAAATCAACTTCTCTGAGACAAACATCTCCCCAATTTTGTTCTTCCACTGAGTGCCCAAGGCAACCCTCTGGCAGTGGAGACAAAAGCTCCTTTTTAGCTCTCGTGCCCTACAGGGCTTAGCCTCTCTCCCAGGGCTGCAGGGACGGTCCCGCAGGCTGTGCCCTGCACACCTCCAGGGCATACGGTCCACACAGATGCTGATGTGAATAGTGCCCGGGGACTGTGCAGAGCGGCAGCCCTACCTCTTGTTTTCAGAGTCCTCAATGAAAAAAAAAAGAACAGCGCCGTGAGTCCAAGTCCAGCTGGATCTCACAGCCCTCCTGCCTTGGATGTGAATACCAGGTCTTGGTTTTTAATACTGTGGACACAGTGATTTTTATTTCTGTCCCAGGGGCACTCTTTGGTCAGAACCCCAGGGGGATGATGGTGCAGGAGGGGGAGATGAAGCCCATACCCCAAACCCCAGGACAGACAGGTCTACCCAGCGTGGACCAGGCACCAGCTAACGACTGTCCACCGCTTCCCAGAGCATCCTCACCGGGCTGAGCTTGGCAGCCTCCACCTGGAAATGGTTTATAAAGCCCTGAACTCCTCCTTCATCTTGGCCCCTCAAGGGCTTTTCTGTCATTTCTGAATTAAGCCAAGCAAGAAGGCATTCACCCCGGAGCCAGTCCACCAGCAACACATGCATCCTAAGCAGTCCCATCAGAGAATGACCAGGGTTCCCAGAAAGGACAGCCAAGAAATGAAGGCAGGCAGAGCCTCTCCTGACAAGCTCCGTTACCTCCATGAATGTGGCTCGAAGCCCGAACACGTCCCCTTGCATCTCAGACAAGGCACACCTCTTGCTGACTGCTGCTGGCCCAGGGACATCTGGAAAAGGAGACAGAAAAGAGGGTGTTTTCCTTCCAAACGTCTTGGACCAGGGATGCTTGACCTCTAAAGACTTGGCATGCCAGCAAAGCGATTGTGTGGGGTTCAAAGGTCTCGAGATGAATAAGCCATCACTTTACTGTTTACCAGGAATGGAGGAGACCAGTCGGGAAAGTGGCCATGGGTAAGGCAAGTGTGGAAGGGTGGAACTTTCCCAGCAGAAATGCCCTGGGGCTCATCGCGCCTTCCCCAACCCTCACCCGCTCCCCTGATCCACTTGTCACTGGAATGGAATCTTCCAGTGAGTGCCTCCTGTCTCTCATTTATTGATAGGGTGTGATTATACCAAAGCTACAGGCACAAACAAAGGTTCATGCTGCCAAATGTTTACAGCTCAAAGCATAGCTTAAATATTTTGCTAAATCACGGAAAATCAGGAGCGTTTGAAACCCGGTCGTCTTTTGGGAGAGCACAACGCACGAGACAGGTTTTATTGTTCATTACCAGCCCCAGGTAACCAAAGTGCACGGCTGCTGCTTGCTGATGTATTTAGACCCGGCTGGCTCTCAGATGGGGTCTTCGAACCAGCAGCATCACCAGAAGCCTGCAGGAAACGCCCCACCCATGAGGGTCTCAGCCCTTTCGAATTCTAATCTGCACTTGAACACAATTCCCAGGAGATTCATAGGACATGAAACTTGGAGAAGCGGTGGGTTAGTATGTGGATCTGCCAGCTGAGAAACTGACCTGACTCTCCACTGGGGGTGGGTGCTGACTTGGGATGGGAACCACAGGTACTAGGATTTTATCAGAAGCAGTGTTCCATCAACTTGTGGGATAAAGGGATAAGCTTCTCATTCAACAAACTATTGATTCATTTAACCATTTATTTAGCATCTGCTATGTGCCAGGCACAGGGATACATGGTAAGACGCGCGGTGCCCTAGAGGAATACACAGTCTAGGGGGAGATGGAGAAACACATACTTATCCCCTTTCCTGGGAAGGGATTAGTTGGAGGCAAGGACAGCTGCCTGTGGTGTAGTAGAAAGGCATGGACTTTGGAGCCTGAGAGACCTGGATTCCACCAGGTTCGTGACTTAACAGCCGTGTGGCCTTGGACAAACTGGGCCTCAGTTTCTTTACCTGTCAAATGGGTACAGAGATAACGCATGCAATGTGCCCAGCCACCTTGGCCACTACAAATGGTAGCTGCTGTTATCTTGCACACAGACCTTAGGAGCGCAGAGGAAGGTGTTGACCCGAATGGGAATTCCAGAGAGGCTTCTCAGAGGCGGTGACTCAGGATTGGGGCTGTGCATGGTGAGCGGGCAGAAAAGGAGGAGAAGGAGGTCCTAGCAGAAGGAGGAGGTACGCAAGGGCAGAAGGGTACAAAAGGGCTGGGTGGGTAGGGTGTCACGATCTGAGCATGCTCTGTGGGGCATGACACCTCTACTCTCTCTGCTTGTAAGTGGGGAGAAGACAAGTCGTGAGGCCGTCCTCATTGCTAGTGTCAGAATTCAAAGAAGGACATAGGAAGAAACAGTTATCCTTCACAATATTTCTCTTCTGCTGCCCAAGTCTTCCCGCGATAATACCCAGCTCCACACCTCCTGCGTGGTGACTGCTGTTGATACCACGTCCTCAGACACTTCACTGTTCTGTCTAATACACCTTCACAGCCTTGGGAGTAAGAGCCATGTGGCACGTATTTGAAGGGATGCATGTTTCTATTTGTGCCTATTCAGTGCTAGAGTCATGTTAAAATGGAAAACCAAGACGATGCTCACCACCGTCTCGTTGTCTGAGCTGGGGAACTTTCATTCGTGGGTGGAACTTTGCTCCCTAAAGCTGTTGGCGTAGAAAACCTTGCCTGTTGTTCCTGACACGTTGGATTCTACTAGCTGAAATACAACGATCCCATAACACTTCATGTTTAAATGATTTGAAGTTTTGCAGGGAGGTGTATGATGTATGAATCAGGCTTCATCACTGGATGGTTTTAGGTTTACCCGGAGGCAGCAAAGCCTGAAACAGAAGAGCTACGCGGGAGAATTTCCTAAGTGGCAAATCACCCCGCCCACTGGAGCACTGTTCTAACCACTGTCGGATTTAACAGCCAGCCTACAAGGGGATTAGTCCTGATGCTTGGCCGGGAGAGCTGAACTGCTGGCTCAGGGTTTGGTTTAGATGCAAGGTGGCCCAGTACAGCCGAGCTCGGGCCTGTGGGTCGGGGGGCTGGCTCTGTGGTGTCAACTCTGACATTTATTAGCTGTGCAGCTAGAGGCGAGTCGTTTCCCTGCCCAGCCCAAGGTGGTCCTCTGGGAAATGAGAAAACTGGCCTGGATCGGGGTGGCCCATATCCTGTTGTGTGGAATCCTCGTTCTGTGGGCTCTTACAAAGTGGCTTATGGCGGAGGTGGGAAGGATTATATGATCAAATAAAAATGGTGGACGCTGGATGGACCGGGGCGTCCAGCGCCTTCCAAGAGCTGGCTTATGACAGAGGCAAGAGAGATAGGAGAAGGCAGCTGTTTCAAGTCAAGAGGTCCGGGCTTCGGGGTCAGAGGTGTGCATTTTCGTCCCAGTTCTGTCCCTTTCTTCTGTTGGACTTGGGCCAGTGAGTGATTCGTGGAGTCTGTTTCTTCATCTGTGTCATGGGGCCAGTAAGAACCACCCTGCCCCCTGGAGTCACTGAGAGGGTTCAATGGGCTGCCGCACGGAAAGGGCTTAGCATGCACTTATTATGCACCGAGTGTTTGCTGTTGTCAGTCTACCTCATATAAACATACTCTGAATCAGATGTTCTCAAAAAAATTTTTTTTCCCAGCTTCAGAGTTCTAGGCAACTTCAGAGGAACTACTTTCCTAACTGCACACCCCATATACTTTCTTATTGTCTTACTTTGTTTCATGATTATAAATGTTGCCTCTCTCACTGGATGCAGGAAGCAGGGTCGGGCTGAGTCTCTATCCTGCTAGTGGGACAGTTTCCATGACAGCAGAAGTCCATGGGTGAGAAAACTAAATGGCCTTGCGAGGAAGAAACGGAAGAAACCGATTTGGGCCCTCAGGCCACACTTGCTGCGGGTCTCCTGGCTGACAGTTTAACACAATAAACAGACATCTGTCCCCTACGTGCCATTCACCAAGGAGGCAGACAGACCCAGCTCTTCCTGACACAGAAAATGACCATCCTGTTTATCGACGAAGGGAAGACGTCAACCAGAACAGGTGTTTCCAATGAGATATTCCGGTTTGTAAACAGTGGGTCTCTCTGATGTGGATGCCGTCTCAGATGAACGATGGCAAAGTGGCTCACAGCAGCTGAGAAGACAAGCGCTCCTTTTTCCCGAGGGGAGGATAAAGTGTTTGGACAACTTTCTTTGGCTCGGGGTAGTAGGATGTGTGGTTCGTCTAATGCTGTGGAACTGAATGGTGTCGGGGACTTAAAAGGACGTGGATGAGACCAGAAGCCCCTGGGATACAAAGGGTGGGGAGTGGCAGGGTCTCCTCCTTCCTCGAGCATTTACCTTCAGTGAACCCCAAGGGAAGTCTGAAAGGGGAACAGTGCCACCGAGAGCAATGGGGGGCTGAAATGAAGGGGAGCAGAGAAGGGCAAGGGTGAGATGGAGCTTCAGGACGGGCATGAGACTCGGAATTAGAAGACGGGATTCTCCTCCAAGCCCAGCTTCTCTCTCTCCTCGTGTAACTCAGTTTTCTCCTCTGGAAATGAGTTTTCTCTGCCCTTTTTGCCTCAATAGGGCTGTTGTAAGCATCATGTAAGAGAAAGGTTGTTTGTAAAGTGAGGTAAGTATTTACCATTGTTTAAAAAAAAAAAAAAGTCCAAAACTCCGATGGAAGGCAGAAAGGTGGGTGGCACACCCTTCAATGTCATATGGTGGCAATATGACATTTTCTCCACCCCACCCCATCCCTGCAGGGATTATCTAGAGAAATTTACTTCTTGCTATCCTTAGACTCGGTGAAGTTCCATGTTAACATGTAGGTTTTTGTCCAGTAGAGATACCAATACGAATAGTTTCTGTCCTTTTGAAAAAGACGACCCCAAGGGTTACGGTTGATGGTCCTGTAGGACATTAACTAGTTATATACCTAACCTATCAATCTTGTCCTAACATTAGATTGCCTAGGAACCCCTGACTCTTCAAATGCTTTTTGAACTGCTCTAAATAGCTTACTGGTTCCTTCCTTATATAATGAGTTGAATATAATCTTTGCTAAGTTTCATTTTATAGTTGCACAAGAATCATGCTTTTATCTCTTGAAAACTGTATCTTAACACCATCCCATGCCCTCCTGACTACCCGTGGGTTTGCTTTTTGAGCCGGGGCGTTCTGAACTGACACTAAATTCTCTTCCAAGCCAAGTATTCTGACTTGTCTTTTACAGGTAAACTCTGTAAGCATACCTGTGTTACTGGTCAATGTGCTTTGTTACTTAAAAACGTCCCTTTTCCCCCGGGGTCCCAGGAGAGAAGGTGTAGAGACCTCTTCCTTAACAGTGATGACACCCCTGTGAGGTATAGTCATTATTCCCAGTCAGCAGGTGACGTAGGCCCGTGAGTCTGAGGGAGGAGAAGCACCTTGCCTCTTCAGAATGGCCTGGACTGGAGACCCTCTGGGGAAGGGCGGGCTCCTTAGTCTGTCCTTATTTGTATTATAACTTTAAGCAAAACTGTTTTGTCTTTCCTAAGGGTCATGATTGTAGCTAACATTGATTGAGTACATCTTATGTGCGGGGCGTACACCAAGCATTTTCATAATATTTAATTTAAGCTTCTTGATGAACCCACCAGAGAGGCACTTTTAGTAACCTCATTTTCAGGCGAGGAAACAGGCCCAGAGAGGTTATGCCTCCGCTTCGAGATCCAATAGCCAGGAAGTGATGGAGCCAGGAAGTGAAACTATGCAGGTGTTACTTCCTTGCTATGCTCTCATCTCCTGTGCTGTGGCACCTTCCACCACAGGTACAGCACTTTAGAGTTTACAGAGTGTATTCACATCCCTTATCTCACTTGGTTTTCACAACAACCCTAGGATGTCAGTATCTTGCATTTGCCTCAGGAGGAAAACAAGCTCACAGAACTGATAGGGTACAATGCTCAGGCCATGATTCACACTCATGCCTTTGGAATCTAGGTCCTGTGACTTATTACCACGCTGGGCGTCTCCAGACCCCAGACAGCCTCCCACGAGCCTAGCCTTGACTCGGGCCTCGGGCCACTTGGGTCCAAGGGGATGGGCAGTGTTTCTGGAGGAATGGGAGGTCCTGGAAGGGTTAGGGGCAAGGGCGGTAGGACAAGGTCATGCTCACCTTGGTTCCTGGATTTCTACCAATTAACCCTGTTCTGCTAAATAAAGTGCAGATGTTCAAGGCAACAGACAGGCTTCAGTGGGAGAGGTGGCAGCCAGAGGAGAAGGAGAATCAGAACCACGGGCAGTGCCTATGGGAGAGAAAGCCAGGCCCTGGCTTCACCTAGTTTATCTGCCCTGCACTGGAAGCCTGAAATGACGGCTGGTCACGAATGCATAGGACCAGGCCAGGGAGCTGGCACTCACTGAAACTCTGAAGTTTACATTTTAATTTAACCCATGCACTATAGGCAATGTTAAGAAACCTTTTCTAGATATTTTGGGGCCCGTACACTGACTTCTGTAATAACTCACATAGATATACAATTACAAATGCAATCCACGCCAGGAAGGAGAAGGATTTGACCTAGTCTGTGTGTGTGTGTGTGTGTGTGTGTGTGTGTGTGTGTGTGTGTGAGAAGCAGCGCTTCGCAAGTGAATCAGACACTCTGATTAGCATACAGATCACCTGGCATCTGGCTAGTGTGCAGATTCTAGTCTAGCAAGTCCGGGGGGAGCCTGATATTCCGTAATACTCCTGACCTCCCAGAAGAAGCCAATGCTGCTGGTCTGGGGACCACACTTTGAGTAGCCAGGGACTCCATCAGTGGTTCCCAGACTTGTCTGCCCATTAGAATCACCTGGGGACCTTTTCGCACTTCCCAAGCCTAGGCTGAATCCCAGAGCAGTTTAGCTGCAATCTCTGGGGATGGACCACGGGCTGTAGGCGTTTTTGGAAGTTCCCCAGGGGATTTTAAAGTAAAGACAAGTTTGGGAACATCCAGGCCTCACCACTGGGCCCTCAGCTGTCCAGCGTGGACTTGAAGGCTCTCAGATCCTTAGCTTAATGTCTCCCCCTCCCATACTCCACTTGCAGACCACCACCCCCTCCAATGTGAGTTTTTACAGGCCGCCTGAATTTTATTATTGTCCTTTCATTTTGGTCCCATCTGCCCTGGCACAGGCCTGCCTCCCAGGCTTCCTTGCCAAATGCAGTAACTTTCTTAACAGCCACGCAGAAAGGAAACCACACCCTTCCTCTTCCTTTAAATTTCACTGGCTGCCTGAAGCCCCTCGGGGGCTCTCACGGATCCTGAGACCCTCTACCAGGCCTGAGGTCAGGGGTGGTCCTCCCCCTGCCCACCCGGGGCCAAAGCAGGGGCTGAGGGGTCGTGCCAGATGGAGGAGCCCAACCTGGCTATGGTTTCAGGTCTTGGCCAAGAGAACCCTGTTTCCCCAAATAGGAGAGGAAAGACTGGGATGTGTAGCCCAGACCCTGGCGGGTTCTGTCTTTTATTCCCTCCGCCTTAAGAGGACTGGCTCAGAACATGGTAGCCACAGACAAGAGTGTGCACAACCGAATGCTGGCAGTCTCTCCCCTTTTCCAAATTTCCATCCTGCGCCGTCTGACCCACGCTCTCTAGGATGACGTGTAAGTCACCACGGAGACAGGTTTGGATAAAGTGCCCCCTAAAACCACAGTGAGTCCCAGAAGCAGAAGCAACATCCTCGTCTTCATTAGAGGTCATATCTGGGGGCAGAGTGTGTGTGTGTGTGTGTGTGTATGTGTGTCCAAATCTACTGTTTCTCCCCACGTTTGCTGCTTGGGAACTTCTCTTCCTCTGTCTGGACAAGCACGGATGTGAAGAAATCTCTCCAATTAGGAAAAGAGACTCTCTTTTCCTAAGTTGTGCAATGAGGATAAAAATGCATAGACTAAACAAATTCAGATGAGCCCTACTGATCTAGTGCTTAGAATTCTGTGCATGGAAAACTTTTTCTTTTTTCTTTCTGGTTTTAAAGACCAATCCTGTTTAAAGTGACAGAAAAGGAAAACATTGGGTGGGTGACGAACTGATTGCAGAAGTGGCTGAGTTGCTAGTATTTTAGGGTAAAGACTCAATTATTTTTCCTATTACATGTGTGTGTTGAAATTTATCCCATGGACTGGCTGTGGTTGGAAGAGTTAGTCTGATGGATTTAGCTCAGGGTGTTAGGAGTGTCTGGTGTCCCAAAGAAAGTTGTTAGCAAATGCCCAACAAGAGTACTTTTCACTTTTCACTCCTGTGAGAAATGGTGTTTCATCTGGGTTTTGTTTTGTCCATCAAGATACTTTGTACAGGTTCAGCTCTAGGAGAATTTGGGTTTGGGGTAAGATATACCATGTTCTCCTTTGCTGTCCTTTTTTTTTTTTTTAAGTTGAATATAGTTCCCTGTGCTATACAGTAGGACCTTGTTGTTTATCTACTTTATATACAGTAGTTTGTACCTGCTAATCCCAAACTCCTAATTTATCCCCCCCACCCCCTTCCCCTTTGGTAATCCCAAGTTTGTTTTCTATATCTGTGACTCTATTTCTGTTTTGTAAATAAGTTCATTTGCATCATTCTTTTTTAGATTCTACACGTAAGTGGTATCATATGATTTGTCTTTCTCTTTTGGACTTGCTTCATTTCATATGATAATCTCTAAGTCCATTCATGTTGCCGCACATGGCATTATTTCATTCTTTTTTATGGCTGAGTAGTATTCCATTGTATATATGTACCACGTCTTCTTTATACATTCTTCTGTCGGTGGACACCTAGGTTGCTTCCGTGTCTCGGCTATTGTAAATAGTGTTATAAACATTGGGCTGCATTAATTTTTTGAATTAGAGTTTTCTCTGGATATGTCCCCAGGAACTGTCCCCTTTCTCTCAATACATCCATGTTTAACAGGTACAATTAAGTTAAAATCAGGGTGGCCAGGAAGGAGCATTGAATTCACGGATGCTCTAGAGCACGTGAAGGGTGAACAGGAAGCATGGTGGGCCCAGACCCTTTGTGGGGTGAGAAGCCTGCTGCTTCTGTATCTCCCACATCAGCTGTCCCTGAAGTGGGTCCCAATCATCTACTCAGGCTCCCCGATGAGCATGTCCCAGGAAAGTCCTAGAAACCACCATCCAGTTCCTCTTCTTGCTTCCTTGATTTTCCTAGACTAGGTCCCCTCCCCCCTCCCCCCTTAAGTTCCTGACCACCATATACGACCATTTACAGAATATTTCTGATAGTTGTAATCACTTATTTGGTTCTGTTCCCCTCCGGGGGAGGAAATGATCGGAGATCCCCACGGTTCGCATCATGTGTGAACAAAAAGGGTTAATCTGGCTATGAAAACCAAGTAGGAAAACAAATCCATATGTGGACAGGGAGATATAAAATGAAAGCCTCCTCTGTGTAAGACCCTGCTTCAGCCTCCCCTCCCCGAACCCTTGTCAGACAAGCCTCACTGATTTGAGGCTGGTTCCAGAAAGGCACGAATGCCCAGACCCCCTGCCTTTGGGGTGGCTGGTTCTCAAACCGCACTGCACCCCCAGAGCTGACCCCACGCTCAACCGGCTGCCTCCTGGAAGGTTCCCCCCGATGAAAAGCGAATGATTGCCGCCGTGATTGCCTCAGCTATCTGGCCTGCTTGGCTCAGTCTGTTAGTGATGTCTGCCTCGTACCACATCATCACTTGGCAGGACGGTGCGGACACCGAATGCTCAGGCAGCCGCGATAGGGGATTATCTAGCCCTTTTTTCTTTGCCTTCTTTCTGTCTGCCTTTTCGATAACTTGACTCTTCTGTGTTTTTAGCACTTTCATCAAAAAATAATCCAAGAGGCGACAAGACTCAAATCAGGACATTTTTCAAGGGTCGGCAGCTCATGGAAAGGCCTGACAGGAAGGCTGTTTGGACTGAATCGCTGTAGCAATTCTGTGAACCAATTGAAGTGGCAGGGCTGGCACCGCCAGAGCCCTTGCAAGGGAGCAGCCTTGAAATATTCGCAGAGGATCTTTTATTTCCTTTCACAGGTGATGGGGCTGGGGTCGCTTCGAAAAAGAGCAGTACTGAGGGGGGGCAAAAAAGTCCCATATCCTAATTCAGCCGCTGACGGCTGGGGGCTGGATCTGTGTGACAGCTATGGAAAATCTAGGGAGTTGTCAGCCCCGGCCCAGGACTCTGACTCCTTTGTTTAACATTCTATTGGCAGGGCGGAAAGCAACCCAGCCTCTTGGGCTGCCAGCTTCTCCCTGATAGCTGATGTTTACGTGTGGTTGTATCCAAAGCGGGTCCACAAATCCTCTGTGTGAGGGACCCTGCTGGACTCAGGTGATAGGATTTTTAGGACTGAACTCTTATTTCCCTTTGACTCTAGCTCCCTTTCAACCAGCTGCAGACGCTGCCCGGGGTACCGTGCATAGCGCATCGCCAAGCACAGACAGATCAAACCAGCCCAGGGGGCAAAACCCTTCTCTCCTGTTTTTTTGAGAATCACTCGTTTCTAGAAAAGCCCGCCCATGATCTGAACATGTCGCTGGCTGCATACTTAGTCAATGTGAGGAGAGGTCCTCCTGCCTCTCGCCCCGCCCAACCCCCCAGACTTTTTATGGACCTTTTGAGACACTCAGCTTCCCAGAGCATGCGCACTGTTTCTTCAGCTGTGAAAGGGATTTCCACAGGGCAGGAGCTGACCTGGCATTTCTTGCCTAACTTAAGTGTTTCCAGAGGCTCCGACACGATCTTTTTTTTTCCTTGGAGTTGTCTTTTTTCTTTCTTAGATAGGCCCTGCCAGCTTTGGGGGAGATGGAAGTAAAGCCCCTTGCTCAGAGCCAGAAGTTATCCGGTCCTCCTGGGAATCTTATTTACAGGTTTACGAAGTAGCTCGGGGGAGTTGAGATAAAAGAAAATAAAGTCCTTGCAGGGAGTCTTTACCGCCCCCCCCCCCCCGCCCCTTTCCCAAACGAGAGCAAGCTTGGTGCCCCCAGATTACCCTCGGAAGTGAAAACCTCCCTGGCTGCGTGGTTCTTAGGTTTGGACCCCTAGTAGACT
Organism: Orcinus orca; assembly: GCF_937001465.1. Classification (NCBI taxonomy): domain Eukaryota; kingdom Metazoa; phylum Chordata; class Mammalia; order Artiodactyla; family Delphinidae; genus Orcinus; species Orcinus orca. Next base: position 8,283,043 of record NC_064568.1, read on the forward strand.
CTTCCTCAAGTGTAAAACTGTGAGCTTGAGGCTGGCAATATTTACTCATTATCTCTCTCCAGTTTTCCTACGACTCTCCTGATTCTAGAGGCCTGATGTCTCAAGAACGGCTTCCTGTAAGGATGTAATTTGGGGTGTGTGCATCTGAATTCTGAACTTGCAGCATCACTGAGCTTTCCAAGGATAACACACTGTTATTGGGGTTAATTTTGGAAACGGGGGCGGGCACTTAGCAAACCAAGTTGGAGGATTTTTTATCTTGCCTATCTGAATCTTAAAATCTTAAAAGGAAATGTGCGTGTAAATGTACAACACTGTTATTAAATGTCTGAAGGCTTTGCTTATATAAATGATTCCTGCTGGGAGTCTCACGGTTAACGTATAGGACAAGGGAAGCATTGAGACGCACGTTTCCTTCAGCCAACACTGGTGCCTTGATGGAAAGAAAGCACTTGTGTTTTTCATGAGACATTTTCTTGGTTTAAATCAAGTATCCTTCTTATAAATGACTTCTCTCTTCTCTCTTTATTGCTATTAAAACTAACATTAAATACACTTTCAAATATTTCATCCTTTCCTTGATTTTCCCCCTACATAAAGCACTAGTTGTCCATACTCTATAGAGTTGAATTCAGCGTTTATAAAAACCTGACACAAGAAAAGCACTGACTCTTAGAAAGGGAAACACCTTAGAGAGGGTTTAGGCCAAGTTTTTCACTTTTATGAAGCAAAAATTAGCAGATGGTCATTCACTTTGCCACTTTTCAAGGTCCCACCTTTGAAGGTCATGGAACACAATGAATATGTAAAATCAGAGATACTGAAGCTAAGTTCCTTTCCAGAAAATTATCTCTGGAGTAAATTTAGAATTATTCATTTAACCATATGCCCTAGAAAAGATGCCAAATTCCTCTATACCTCTAAGCCAGCCCATATGCAGTTCCCTCTGCTTGGACCATCTTCCTCATCTCTCTCCCTTCACCTAACACACTCCTGTTCGTCCTTTAGCTACCCCTATCACAGGGTCTTAGAAAAGGCTGTATCTTGTACTCCTTTGTGGTACCCATCATGATTGTAATTATTTAATCATGGATATAACTCTTTAATGTCATTCTTTCCTGCTGGGCCGTAAGTTCTATGGGGGCAGGGTCCCTGTGTGTCTAGCTCATTTCTCTATCACCAGTGCCTTTGGCAGTGCCTTGCACGTAGCAGCTCCTCAATAAACATGGGTTTCAATAGCTTCCTTGGTAACGCTTTCAGTTTTGCCTTCGAGCAATGCTTCTTGGTGCCGTAAGAGCTAACACATGATAGAGCTCTTCCATTTGAGGCGGCTGTCTGCAGGACAAGTTGGAAGAAGGTCCACCCTGGTTTCCTGTGGTTTCCAGAATTCTAGCCTTCCCTGGTCACCCAACCCGCCTGGGCAGCCCTTCTCCGCCCCCCTCATTTGCTCCCCTCCCTCCTCCAAGGTTCCAGCACTGGCTCTGGTCTCCCCTTGATTCTCAGGATGCTTCTCTCTTATGCATCAATCTGCTCAAACGGCTTCAACTCTTCCCTCTGGCTCTTGGCATCATTTCCAGGAGTGTGTTCAGCTCCTGCAAACTCTCTGTGGATAGACTGATGGAACTGCCAACTCACCTCCTTTGCCACCCAAACCCACTGGTTCTCCCACGTTTATGGAATCCCTGCTCATCCAGTCACCTGGACCTGCGGTCTGAACCTTAGTCAACTGCTGGAAGAAATGCTCTTCTTACCGGGCGGAGGCTGGCTTTTCCTCCTTGAGGGGCCCATTTCTAGTTTGTGTCACCCCTTCTGTAGTGGGCCTCAGAAGGTAGGAGATGTTGCCCTGATGGGAGGACCAGTTTCTGAACCTTCTGGAAGGGGACTCACTAGAAGGAGAGTCAGACTTCTCTAGAGAAACCCAGAATGGAGCAAACGCAGGCTTGTCCATGAAATAGAATATATACAAGCACGGGGAACTTGTGAAAACTCAGGCCAATCGGGAGAGTCATCAAGTTCTGCAGACTTTCCTTGGCATTTCTGGCCTTGGCCCGTTGCTTCGCAACAGCCCTTCATCTGCTCTTGCCCTTGACGTGATGCGCCGGCGGAGTGCTGGCGGAGCATCGTACATGCTGGAGTTGAACCTGAACTCCGGCTGCTTTCTTCACTGCCTGTGTGACCACGGTGAGCAGTTCCTGCTCTCTGAACCTCAAGTTTTTCAATGCATCATCTTTAAAACGGATAATTCCTACCAGCTTCATGGGGTTGTTGTGAGAATCCAGTGTGGTAATTTATATAAGAGATACTGAAAATTGGAAAGTGCTGCAGAGATCAGGTATTATGAAGTACTAGGTGTTTATGAAGCCCTATTTCCTTCTTCCTAAATCCTATCCTCAGTATACCATCTGTGATTGTTTATTTATAATTTTTCTTCATCACTTTTAAAAAACCTATTTCCTAAAAAAAACCTTTATCCCTAAACTGTATAAAAATAGGAATTAAGCCACAGACATAGAAAACAAATTTATGGTTACCAAAGGGGAAGGGTGGGGGGGAGGGATAAATTAGGAGTTTGGGATTAACAGATATATACTATCGTATATAAAAGAGGTAAACAACAAGGGCGTACTGTATAGCACTGAAAACTATATTCAATATCTTATAATAACCTATAATAGAAAAGAATCTGAAAAAGAATATATATCTACACACACGTGTGTGTGTGTGTGTATAACTGAATCACTTTGCTGTACACCTGAAACTAATACATTACAAATCAACTATGCTTCAATAAAAAGTTGTTTGTTTTGAAAGAATAGGAGGTAGCCATAAAAAATACAATAAATATGAAACAACAACATTCAATTCTAGCTAATACTCTTGCCATTTTAAAGCTCTGAACCTGAGGACCACTCTCCATCTGTTCAAAGTGACACTGGGCAGGTGATCCAGGTGTTAAAGCCATTTTAGCACCAGGTGCAGACTTCCTCCTGGATATAATCCAAAGGATGAAAGAACTGAAAAGGGAGACAAATTCTGACTACTGTGATTCAGCATTGTTAATGCATGTCTGGGTACCAACTCAATTCATCTGTGACCAACAGGTTCATGGCCCATAGTCCTGGAACCCTGTAAACATGTTCGGTATAGATGAGAAATGGTTTAGAGGGAAGACGGGGACCTGAACATTTAATTCATGTTCATCACATTAGCTATGTCACTGTGGCAATTTACCTCATCCCTCTGAACCTTAGTTTACTCATCTGTAAAATAGGACTTGCGTAAAGATTAGGAAGAAACTATGTAGCACGATGCCTGGCACGTAGCCCGTGCTTCATAAGTGCAGTTAATATGCCAAGCGCAAGGGCAAGGCTTCTGTTTTTGCCCCGCATACCAAGAGCAGGACTGGTTCAAGTTTCTGGTGATTTGGTCCCAAGGAGTATGGAATGACTAATAAAAGTGAGGAGAAAATGTGGGGCCATTTTTCCACTCGCAGAGTAAAGAGGAGAATTAAAGTGATTAACTAGACCATTCAGATTTTCAAAAGATGGGAAGAAATAGCAACCAGCAAAGCAATTTCGCCCAGCGGAGCTTTGAATAGGCTTATCTACTCTTTCAAAAAAGCGCTCACGGTCAGCACAGTGTCAAAGGCTGGGCTGAAACTGTAAAGTACCGAGAGGTGTTGATACTAAGCATTTTTAAAGAAGGGAATGCCGACTCTGAGCCTTCAGGATGAGAAGAAATATGATGGGTCCAGGGCCCTTCTCAGAATTTCTTGCACTTCAAAGAGCATGTGCTTGGCAGGAATCCTGCCACTTTCCTGAGTTTGTTAACGTGGCTGAGGGAAGGCAAAACTCTTAAAATCCACACAGATGGAACTTTTCCACTGGCTCTATTTTGGTATAAATATTCATTAAGGACTAGAAACTTAAAGTAGATATCGGCCTGAGCTATGAGTGGTTTGGACTAAATTTCAGCCAGTTTTCAGTCGTCCCTCTGGATCTTATCTCTCAGAAGGGCCAACCCTTCTGAGATGCGGCTGGCGTTGTTGAGAGGTCCCAGCCAACTTCCTCCCCAGATCAGAGAAATCACTGGAGTTTGGTCTCAAGAGACTTCCAGCCAGAAACAGGGGGCCTCAAGGTTCAGACGAAGGTTTCAGTTTGTTGTCTGAAGGAAGGAAACAAATGAAAGCTTGGCTCATCTGCCATCTTAAAGTCCATCCTTTTATAGATGAGTCTGAAGGAGGATAATAAAACTTGGGACCAGACTTCAAAAGTTCCGAGTCTGCTTTGGAACGGTGTCTTCCCCATCCCCCTCAAGAAGGTTTTAGATTAAGCAACGTGTATGGGGCTGTGGAAGAGGTTAATAGTCTCACCTAGTCTAGTCCATGTCTGTCTGTGTCCTCCGACCCCATCTTCTCTCTCCCCCTTTCTATCCTCTCAGGATTCCTTGTCTCTGTCAGGAAGGAGAACCAACCTGCTCTCACTTCTTTTGATACCTTTCCTTCTCTCTCCTGTATCCTGATTCCATCCCATTTCCTTTTCTGTCCATAATATTACTGAGCCCTTACTGTATGCCAGCCTTTCCGAGGTGACACAAAGGAGAATTAAGGCACAATCCCTGCCCTCAAGGAGCTTACTAATGGAGGATGTAGGGACAAAAAAGATGTTACGGGACAGGAGTTAGGCGGGTGGGACAGTGATAACACGTGTTCCAGGACCATTTGGGAAACTAAACGTCCATTCAGTAGGAGAGCAAAATCCATGCTGGGAGAGAGAACTTTGTCTGCACTGCAGGCTTCATGGAGGAAGGAACGGATGGGACTTTGGCCCATGGAGAAGAAGTCCTTTTAGTATGCGAGTGAGGAAGAACAAGTGTTTTCAGGGAAAAATTGACAGATCAGGTTGGGTAAGCAGAATGTTGTAGTGATGGATAAGGCTGAACAGGGCCCCATCACGCAGAAACTTTAATGCCAGACTAAAGTCACTGGAGAGGTTCTAAAGTGTCCTAGTGGCAGCTCCCTGGAACAAAGCTGTCTGTTACAGTGGTACCTCCCCGGGGCTGAAGCAAGAACTCAGCCCTCAACCTCTTTGTGCCCACATCCTTCTGCTTGAATGTGCAGCCCTTTCCAGTTATTTGTCAGATATTGTCTTGATTATTTTCTAACAGTGCTTCAAGGTAAAATTTACATGCAGTAAAAATTCAGAAATCCCACGTATTCACTTGAGTACTTTATATGTATATCCCCTGGGACCACCATCCAGATAAAGAACACTTCCTGTGCTCCAGAAAGTTCCCTCATGCCCCTTTCTAGTCAGTAACAACCTCTTCTTAGCCACTGTTCTGACTTCCGTCACTGTAGATGGGTTGTACCTGTTTTTGAATCTCACACAAATGGAATTAGACAGTAGGTCGTCTTTTGAGTATGAGTTCTTCTGTCCAACTTATTTAAGATTACCCATGTTGATGCATATATTAGTAGTTTTTTTAATACTAAGTAGTTTTCTGTTGTGTAGATGTAAAATAATTTATTTATTCATTCTCCTGTTGACGAAAGTTTGTATTATTTCCGGAGTTTGGCTATTATGAATAAAACTTCTCCAACTACTCTTGTCCAAGTTTTTTGGTAGACATCTGTGCACCTGTCTCATGGATATAGACCCTGCTGGGTCACAGGGTAGGTGTATGTTCAATCTTATTAGAGGTTACCGAACAGTTTTCCAAAGTGGGTGTGTCATGTACATTCTCCCTGGCAATGTATGTGAGTTCAGCTGCTCCACGCCCTTATAACACTCGCTCTTAAATTTATTTTATTTATTTATCTTTGGCTGCATTGGGTCTTTGTTGCTGCGCATGGGTCTTCTCTAGTTGTGGCGAGCAGGGGCTACTCTTCATTGCGGTGCACGGGCTTCTCATTGTGGTGGCTTCTCTTGCTGCAGAGCACGGGCTCTGGGCGCGCAGGCTCAGTAGTCGTGGCGCACGGGCTTAATTGCTCCATGGCATGTGGGATCTTCCTGGACCAGGGCTCGAACCCGTGTCCCCTGCACTGGCAGGCGGATTCTTAACCACTGTGCCAGCAGGGAAGTCCCTCAACACTTGCTCCTGTCACTGTTTAATTTCAATCATTCTGTAGGGTGTATAATGCTATCTCATTGTGCCTTTAATTTGTATTTCTCTGATGAGTCATGAGGTTGAGCACCTTTTCCTAGACTTATTAGCCATTTAGACATCTTTTTTTGTGACATGCCTGTTGAAGTCTTCACCTATTAAGAAAAATGGATTGCTTTTTCAAAACTATTGATTTATAGAGGTTATTTATCTATTTTGGGTTACAATCCTTTGTCAGATATATGTACTATGAATATTTTCTCTCTCTGGGTTGTCTTTCGATTCTTAGTGGTATCTTTTAATGAAATCGAGTTAATTTTGATGACCAGATTTCATATTTATTTACTAAGCATTCTCTCCAGACGCAAGAGTCATAAGGATATAAAACTTAGACTACTTTCTTACTGTTCTAGTGTTCCATAGAGTAATAAGCTATGACAACGTTGCAAATCATCTTTAAAAGCTTTTCAGAAAGATATTACCCTATTTACCAAGGTTTTCTTCTTTTCCTTCATAGCTGCCTCTGATTTCCTATTACCCACCCCCCCCCTTACTTTTGATCAATCAGGTACTGTGCATGTGGAACAGTGTTGATTTTTAATGAGTGTTTATGATATGGGTTTGGAGTTCTTCCCTTAGTGATTTAAAATTTCCTATTTCCTTTCACTTGACATGTCTTTCCACTTAAAAAAAAAAAAAAACTCTCTTCCAAGGAACAGGATAGTTTGGTGGCACAGAAGTGGCCTTCCCTACTGGGTGAGGATGGAAGTACCTACCTGGAGGAGGTGACACACGTCTCAAAACTGATGCCAAAACAAAAAGTGGGGGCTGTCTGTGGGCCATGTCACTCTGTTAAAAGCATATTCTAGGCTTCCCAGCAGGTAGGAAGTAAGCCAGGAAATAGATGCTCTGACCTCAGTCTTGACCAATGTGTAGGACTTGGTCGGTGAACCAGAACCAGAATGTTAGAAAAACGTGGCCATTGCATCCTTGAACTAAGGAACTGAGAAAACAGAGAGAACCAATGGGGAGTGGTGGGAAGTTGCAGAGAGAGAGAGAGATTTTAGCTCAACATAAGAAAGAGCTGTCTAATAATTAAAGGGGTTCAAAAAACCAGATCTCTTGACGAAGTTTCAGTGCTTGCCAGTGGTTCTTACAGCATCTGGCGCTCTGGTTCATCTCCCAGTTAAGGTTTTGGATAGGCTACTTGGACAAAATAGTTTTGTTTTTTTTTGTTGTTTTTTGCGGTACACGGGCCTCTCACTGTCGTGGCCTCTCCCGTTGCGGAGCACAGGCTCAGGACGCGCAGGCTCAGGGGCCATGGCTCATGAGCCCAGCTGCTCCGCGGCATGTGGGATCTTCCCGGACCGGGGCACGAACCCGCGTCCCCTGCATCGGCAGGCGGATTCGCAACCACTGTGCCACCAGGGAAGCCCAGACAAAATAGATTTTAAGTCTTTCTGAACCTGAGATGCTAAGACACCCTGAATTCTAATCCTAGCTCTTCTACTAATTACCTCTGTGAATTTGAGCACATGACCTAACCTGCTGGATCTCTCTCCTTCTTTGTTAACAAGGAAGTTGACCCAGGGAACCTGTAAGGCCCGTTCTACCTCTTAAAAATTAATTCTAATTGCTGAAATATACAGTATAACAATTATTCAAATAAGGATATGATGATTTCCTTTGTGATGGTCTCAGCCCTGGGCTGGGTCCAAGGAAAGGTACAGGGTGGTGACAAGAGCCGTTCTAATTAGTGTGAATCTTAGTGTAAGGTGTGTTTTCTCCACAGGCTGTTTGGGCCTGTTGGCTGTGAATGAGGACAGACTCGAGGAAACACAACTTTTCCATCAAACCTCACCTCTTTGTCAGATCCTTGCAAACACAGGGATGATCCCCAGAATTTCATTTTCCAGATAACTGGCAGGGAATCAGCTGGGATTTTTATCCCTCCTCTGTTTAACGTACCACAAGCAACTGAAAAAAATCAACTGACAACACTCATCCCAGTGGCGTTTTGATATCCAGACCATATGGTTTTCATTTTGAGGCATCACCTGCTCAAAAACATGGCAAGAAGAGACCCACAGTCTCAGACCAAGTCAGAAATCTGAAGAACGGAGCAAAAGGAATTGTTTTGATGCAAGAGTCTGGATCTCGTTACTCAAGTCTCCATATTTCGAAAGGCTGATTTTCCTCCTCTCAGTTTATCAAGGAATCCTCTGTAGGATTTCTTTTCCTCTAATTACCATTTAAAGGACTTGAGAATTGGAAGGTGAATAAAACTTGGGGTGGACACACCATCCTACGGTCCTCTGAATTGTGTTTTCACATTCTGCTCACAAGGACCGCGTGCTGAATTTTGCAGAGTGTGCTGTGTGTGTGTGTGTCTCTGTGTGTTCCTTTCTTTCCATATATGTTGCATACCCTCAGTTAACTTTTTTTTCCTTTGATCACAACACAAATCTGCATCTTCTTGCAAAAACTCAAACTGACTGGGGGTGAGCTTGCTGGAACTCCTTTGCTGAGCTTAGGAGTCTCAAGCATGCCAGCTGGCAGGCTCTGCTATCCTATCACCCCCAAGGGTTTTGGTTGAGAGGCAAGAGGAACAAGTTCTCATACGAGAAAGTTACAAGACATGCCTGATGGATGGATGGATACGTAGGAATGTATTTCTCTGTAGTTCAAGATGGGTGATATTCCCCAAATTAGAAATCAGATCAGATGGAGAATATGCGTCTCAGACTTGGAACGCATAAAACTGGCCTGCGACCCGATCCCATTACTCATTCATCCTTGTCTTTCAACGCGCAGCTCAGATGCCGTCTCCTCGGTAAGCGTTCCCTGACCTCCCCAGGTGAGGTTAAGTACTTCCTCTTCTGATCTCCCTCACTCCCTCGATTGTACCTCTGATCAAGGCCTTTGGCACTGCTTTGGTTCTCTGATGGCCAGACTGGCTGTTCTGTCTCTCAAACCATCAGCCTCTGGGATTTCTTTCCTTTTTACTTCTCCGCTTCCCAGCTCAGTCCCTGGCTTATAATAATTACATGGAATACGTGTTTGCGCAGAATAAATTCTTAAAGTCAGCCAAATCAGAGGTGGGTAATAAGTGTCATCAAAATAATGTTTTCATTCTCTTTACCATTTCACTCTTATTGGCTGTTTCAATAGTGATGATAATTCTTGTGTAACACACATTCATTAGTTGTCAAATACTGTGTTAAGAACTTAATAGATTATTGTTGTGACGACAATTTTTAGGCCCACTTTATAGATGAAGAAACTGAGGCTTAGAGGTAATGTGATTTATCCAAATAGGAAACACGTGGCAGAGCTGGGATTTGAACCCAGTTTGTCCATTCTAAGGACCTCAGATCTCAATCCACTATGATTGTGTGTGTACATGTGTGTTTATATATGCATACATGTGTATATTTGTGCACACATGTGTGTAGAATACTGTTAAAGCTTTATGTCGACAGAAGTCTTAATCTATTTGAGCCCTTTTGACTGTCTGATATGGAAGTGTCCCTTCTCAGAACCATGTTTTAAATGCACAGATTAAAATATGTAGGATTACAAAGGAAATGAATATTACTGAAATAAGACCAATATATAAAAACAAATCTGTAATTTAGTAACATACGGGCCTTTGTTAAATTAATTAACAAGACCAGCCGTGGATTTAATTACTGTTATTTCAGAATAAGGACAAGCATGAGCGGTATGCCTGGCATTTCTCTTGGCTGTAACAGGATTATGAAAACATCAGATTTCCACCGGTATGAAGGGAATGGGGTCTATTTCCAGTTATCATTTTCTAACTTAAATGTCATACACAGAAACAAAACAAAAAAAGGCATAGGGGATGCTGAACGGCCAGGGCTTTTGTCTTCATTTATAATGGAAGGAAACGCTATATTTCAGTTAGAGGTTGGGTATACAAGGATGCAACAGTTTTCTTAATTTACGTCCCTCAATTCTATCCACGGATCCCCGGTTAAAAACCTCTCCTCTATCTACTACCAAGATTAAAAACAAAATCTCCCTCCCAGACTTCCTCTAAAATAAGCCTCAAATGCTGACCCCTCCCCCCATCAGAGCCAGCCCCCTTAACAAGGACACTGGTGGCCACAGGGCCAAAGCTGGGGTGGGGAGCACAGGTGTGCCTCGGCAGGTGGGTGGCTCTCTTCCAGGATGAGGGCAGGGCTGGGCTCCACGTTCCCTCCACCTCTTCCAGTCAGAGGATTAGCCAGGTCAGTCACCTTGGTGGGCAGCCTCGTGAATCAGTACGTGGAAATGCCTCTTAGTCATATAGCCCAAATAGACGCTACCTTCTTAAGGCAGGTTTCTTATGGGGCATTAGTCAGCTCAGAGCTCTCACCCCATGCTCCTGCCCTTTGGTGCCTCTGACACCAGCACCAGGAAGGAGAGAGCCTGGGGTGTTGAGCTGCCTGAGAACATGGGCTGAGCACAGACAACCGGTCTACCGCCAGTGGCGAGGGGGCTGACAGGGCCGCTGCTTACCAGTGGTACGTGAGAGCTGCCACTAGCCCCCTTGCCTCAGACTTCTCTTCACTCAGTGCCCTGTTTAAAATGCAACAGCTGGGGGCAGAATTGTCGTACTTATTTCACTGTTACACTGGAGAGATGACTGAGGTTGGGAGTGGCTCAGATGTGTGCAGTGCTGAAATCTGAGGGTAGACAGCAAAAGAGGAGGAAGAGGGGTGTGTGTGTGTGTGTGTGTGTGTGTGTGTGTGATGGGGGAGGTCAAGGAACACACAGAGTGAAAGAACACTGCCATTATTTGGTTCTTCTCTTACTGTCATATAAAACACATTGCACTGGACTCCAGTTAACACGGCAGGAACCAAAACTTTCTTATTCATTGCCCTGTACTGAGTGCTCAGCACATAATAGGTACTAAATAAATATCTGCTAGATGAAGAAATGGGTGACTGTTACCCTGTCTTATAAGCAAGACATCTGAGGCCTTGGCGAGGGTAAGTGCCTGGGTCAGATCACCCAGCTGGGGCCAACGAGTGGTCTCAGCAAAGGGGAGGGCTGCTTTTCGCAAGTGTGGCAACCACACTCCCAAGGCAAATTGTCGCCATTGTCATGATTTTTGCAGACGATGTGACCAGAGTCTATTTAAGGCCAGGTCTAAGTTTAGCTGCAAAGAGAAGGTCCTGCAGTCTGATACCTTAGAAGCCACCTGTGACGTCAGTAAGCTGAACTTGGTCTTCCACGTTCTAGCACTTAACTACCTATGGGATTTCTGCACTGGGCTGATGAGAGGGCATACCAATGCAGGAGGCAGTATTATTTTCAGAACGTACTACACATCCAGGCACTTTACCTGCTTTATCTCATGAGACTCCTGCTTAAATATAGCACCGTTATTCTCTTTCTCAAATGAGGAACTAGAGGTCCAGAGAGGACAAGCAACTTGGTTGCAGACCTAGGAAATGTCAGAACTACGTGTCACGTCTAGATCTCCACGCTTGCAAAGGCTGCATGTTTAGCCACTTCTCCAAATGGCCTCTGAACCATGTGGCCAAAGCTACGTTCACAGCCAAAATGTTCACCTGACCTTCTGAGCTTTGAAGGTATGAGGGTGACACGAAGTCAGGGTACCATGGCCATGGAAGTGACGGAAGAGAGAAGATACCCTTTTCTCCTTCATTCTTAAAAGATGCTGTGAGTCAGTGCATCTCTGCTGTGTCCCATGTAAATTTTGGATGTGACATTTTCCCCCCATGTCCCGTCTGCCACGTGAAGGGACTGACCAAGCAGATCACTAGATCTGTCTCAGCTCTTTTATATAATGATTCCTTCACATTTTCTCCAAAGATTAATTTTAAGGACCCCATGTTTTAAAGTAGGAGGAGGAAAAAACAATCAGTCCATGCACACATCATGTGGATTTGAAACAGCCGCCATGGGCTGGACCGTGGCACTAACTTTGTCCTTCAAAAGAGTGACTTGCCAAATACAGCCTTTGGTTTCTTCTCCCTCGGCAATCTTATTTCCTTTTAAAGCATGTCCTGGTGGGGGCTTGGGCTGTTTTGCTTGGTCCTGATTCCCGTGTTATTGGGTAGACCGTGAGTCAGGCTGACCAGGCACGTAGAGATACACATTCCAGAGGCCAAGCTTATCCCCAGGATAGAATTTCCTGGAAGCTCTGGAACTTGGATCTCTAGGATTTTTTTTTTGTCAAGTATCATTGCTTCTTCAGTAATTTCTGGATAATATTGTATGATTCTTTAGATTGTCTCTCTACCAGCTTTCTCTCTAGACAGTTCTATCAGACTTCTAGAAACCCAGGAAGAGAGAAATCTAGAAAGTCCTTCTTCTCTACCTGGGAAATAGCTTTGCCTTGGCGTGGGTGATGGTATACACCTGGCCGTGGCCGAGAACTAGCAGAGAGGCGCAGATGCCTGGTAACCTTTGGCAAATGCTGGGCCATTCCTGAATCACACTGTCAATGTGTAGGAAGACCTTAATCTGTGTGTGAAGCCTGTAGTAATAATCCTAGTCCTTCACCAGATTTCTGCTTCTGATGAAAGCCTCTGGTTTCCTCCTGTAGTGGAAAGAGCTTCAGTTTTGGAATCGGAGAAGACCGGGTATGAGTTCTTAACTTGTCATCATATGATCTTAGGCAAGTCATTTAAACTCTTAGCGTTCATTTACTCATGTGTAAAAAGGATATTAATATTTTTGCACAGTAGTCCTAAAGGCGAAGAGAGAGAGGATGTGAGAAGACATCAAGCATCCTGAGTGACATCAAAAGACATCTTTCCTTCCTTTCTTGTGCCCTTCCCCAAACTTGTCCATCCTAACAGAGAACAGATGAGTCTTCCTGCAGATCCTTAGGGGACAAGAGCCCAAATGGATGATGAAAGTAAGACCAGCACATCCTTTCTGAGAAAACATGTAAACACGTCTCATATAAAAGAGCAGACAGTGAGCAACTGGATTTCCACATCAGATATTTAGGCTTGATACGAAATACAAGTTTCTGCCACTAAGAGAGTCTTGGCCCACATAGAAGACCTGACTTCTTGTTTTACTCTTTCTAGAAAAGCTATCTAGACAGCATTTCTGGCGCATCTGCAGATCTGTGCGATGGATATGTGCTCAGCTCCCAGAATGGGTTCAGGATAGCCCCAATGTTGCGTTAAGGAAACGGTTTGATCTTGAGGGTCTCCTGTACAAGTAGCTGGTGGCCCTGCATCTGGTGGGGTCACGGCAGCTGCCAGCCAAATCCTCTTCCTATTAGCAAATGAAAGGGAAGAGGGGGATACTTCCAAACAAAGCCACTTAGAGAGCAGCAGCTGTCTCTTCTTTCTGGAGGCCCCGAAAAGCTGTTCCCCAATTCTGCTTTTAGTGGAACTGAGTTTTAGTCCTGTCTTCCCATAATCATGTGTAATTTGGGAGACAGTGTGGTATCCAGGAGAGGTCAGTGGACTGCAGGGGGAACGAAGTCCAGTTGTCATTCAAGGTCGGCCACTTCCTAGGGAAAGTGACCTACCCAAAGTCACCGGTAAGTGCTTGCGGTTACTGTAATGACTCGACCCCCGCCCCAGCCAGAAAACTTTTCTTATGATACATATTTAAATGGTGTCGGATAAACACTGGGGAGATAAGAACTCCCAGGGTCTGTGCTTATCAGGACAGATTTCCACTTTATTATACAGACACTATTTTGAATGTGCAAGTTGGAAGGAAAGATTCTCCTTGCCACAGTCAAATGGAATACCTCTTGTGGAGCCCAGCTGACCCTAGTGGGGGGGTTACAGGAGGAACTATTCCCTGACTTGTCTGCTCCTGACTTACCCTCACCGGAAGTAGCAGGAGCGGGGGTGGGAAAGGAAGATGCACATGTGAGTCTGTGCACCTGTCCCTCCTTCCTGGTCCCCAGGCCTTTGCTGAATGTAGCCCATTCTTTTTCTCCCTCGTCACCTTTAGTCAGTTAACATGGAGAGAAGATCAAACTACGGGAAGATCCGTAAGGGATACCACGGGATCCAGAGGGGAATACCAAAGTCATTTTTCCCCTGTCCTGCCTGTAGAACTGCTGGTAAGCCCTGGGCCGCGAGAAGGCCTTGGAGCTGAGATGGCTTAGAATAAAGCCGAGAGATGATCTGTGCGGTACCTTTCCCTGCCTTCCACCACCTCAGGGGGTGGATGCATTGGTGCAAGTCAGCTGTCAACTGCAACCCCATATATTCAGACGTGTCTGCACAACATGACAAGCATCTGCAACTTACAAGCAGTGGCTTCAGCATCTGTTTGGGGAGATCTTTAAGAAGGACTTGGATAATTTCTTTCTTTCTTTTTCTTTCTTTCTTTTCTTTCTTTCTTTCTTCTTTCTTTCTTTCCTTCTTTCCTTCCTTCCTTCTTTCTTTCTTTCCTTCTTTCTCTCTCTCTTTTTCTTTCTCTCTCTCTTTCTTTCTCTCTCTCATTCTTTCTCTCTCTCTCTCTCTCTTTCTTTGTTTCTCTTTCTTTCTCTTTCTTTTTTTTAATATGGCTCTCTTTGGGCCAAGTTGTTTATACACCTATGGGCATGTATCCAATGGCTTGGCTATTAAAGTCTTTAAGTGACAGCTTAATATATTTCTAAGATGGAGGAAGCCAAGGACAATTCTCGAGGAGCCGTGTTGATGTTGGATTGGCTGGCCCAGGCAGTGTGCCAGCAGTTTTGCACGCGGCAGGAACTGGAGGTGAAAGCAGGAAGGGCTGAATTATGGAGGGGAGGGCAGAGCTGGAGGACAGGAAAGCCAGGAGGGACGTGATGTGGAGAAGCGTGGAGGGGGACGCCCAGCTGAACCTGGCAATGCACTAGGACGAACCATTCTTTCATGCTCCTCTGACATGGTGCTGAGGGGTGAGAAAGAGAACCCTCCGGAGCCGGTCCACTGGCACACTCACAGTCAGCAGTGAACGTGCTCTCTGATCTTTTTGTTCTAGTCCTTTCCAAACGGCTCTTTGGCAGCCAAGGGGCCTGTATTCTTACAGAGCCTACTGGGCCCTGGCCCACCTTCTTAGCAATCTCAGAGAAGGGGCTTGACCTGTATGGGTCTCAGTTTCCTAATCTATAAAGTGAAAAGACCTCTGTGTCTGCTTCCAGGCCTACCATTCCAGCACTCCAGAGTGAAATGCTCAGTGACTGATGACCTCTGTTGTGTAAGCAGATTTTGTATCTGTTGGGCTAGAATGAAGACAAGGTCATCGGTCATTGCTGTAGGTTATCAAGGCTGAGCAGCTGGCTTTCGCTCAGCCGAATGAAAATTAGTTACTCATCAGACGGGCCAGTCAGCTGAAGAAAAAAGAGCACGTCCCTCATTCCCCAAAAGACTCCTTTCAGCAATCACACACCCGCTGAAATACACAACCACCACTGACAATAACAATGGCTACATCTATTTGCGCTCGTGTGCTGAGCCCTTTGTACGCATCAGCTCATTTCACGATCACGGGCCCCTTGGGAGGGAGATGCTTTTAGTATCTCCCAATTTTCAGATGAGGACGCAGACTCAGAAGCTTACCCAAGAGCACACAGCTAGTAAGTGGTGGAGCTGGGATTTGAACCCAGATCTGGTTACAAGAATACTAACCGCTTAATAAACAAGAGAAGAACACATCCACAGTGGTGGCTGATTCCACCAAGAGAACCGGCATTTGGCCTTCCAGGCTTTTTGTTACCAGGGCATGGTGGCTAGTTCCTGATTCTCAGGGAAACTCTCCATGCTAGGAAACCTCTTTCCCAGTTGAAAAACAAATCATGACTCAAGAGCCGCCAACGGGAGCATTCGACTCAGCACAGATGAGAGGACGTAGGGAACAATTTCTACGCCCTGCCACGAACTATGGATGTGACCCACGGCCAGTCCCCCTGTCTGCCCGGAATTGGATAGATGGTTTCAAAGCCTACTCCAGGTTTGGGATTTTATGTTCTCTCTCTTGAAGACTTTTTTTCTGACTTTCCAGCTGCTAGGGATTCCCTGCAGCGCCCATCCCTTTGGGGGCAGGGCAGTGGAGTCAGCTTGTAGCCCATTTGAAATCATTTCTCATTTTGTAAACAGGTCCCTTGAAGCTCTAAGGGGCTATGAAATTGTTTCAGAATGCCTAAGTGTGATTATGCCTCCTGAAGCCAAATGTTAGAAAACCCCCACTGTTGCAGATTTTGAAAGTAAATTATGCAATAAAAGTTGTGCAGCGTGCTGTTGACGTGATCCAGTGTTTAATCACTGCTGTACAGCTCAGGAAGCACAAGCTTATACAAAAGCAAGTGGCGCTTTCCCCTCGTTCCCTTCCCTTTTCTTGACTTTCTGAGTTGATGACATGGGTTAATCAACCAAGTGGTCATCCTCCTCTGTCACAGTCCCAAAGGGTAAAAAATACCCGCCCTTTCATCTCTACCCACCACATTCTTCCGCTAAGCCTGTAATTGGATCTAAATGGAAAATAAACGCTTTGCAGGCCAAGGAAGTTGGCACTAGAGGGTGACAGGTCGGAGGCTGTGTTCCACCTCTAATCCGGATAATCACATGCTCCCATGCAAAGGAAAGTAAAAGCAAGCCTTCCTCCGAGCGGTGGCCAGGGCTGGTGCTGAGGAGGGGTGTTCCGTGTATCCTGTTTCCCTTCACCCACTAACCGTCCACTAGCTTGTAGTGAAAGCACCCCGAACCATCTGATTTTCCAGTGGACAGTGAGACGCTGCCCCTTTAGCTCTGAACTCTTTTACATTGGCTGAATTTGGGGAGGCAGTTCAGACACACAAATATCCCGGTTGCCGCCACAAGTTAGAAAACAGTAATGCACGAATTGTACTGTCCGAGAACACCACGGTCTTAGCCCGTTCACTTGTAGTTGATTGAGTCCTGCTGTGCGTGGCGTGCTGCATCAGGACAGAGATGAGCGAGAAAGGTTTGTCCTCCAGGAGTTTAGAAAGGTGGGTAGAGAAGTGAGAGCAGTGTGTGCCTGACTCACTGGTGGTAGAAATTACCGGGTATCTTACCAAGGTCTAACATGCGGTGAGAATTCCAAAGGAGGAGAGGTGACTGGTTCTGCACACAGTCTGGCAAATGCAATGGGGGCAGGTACATTCCAGAGAGATGCCCTGATGAAGTCTGCCCTGGTGTACACATTCAGAAGGGTCTCATGCACTCTCTGTATGCGAGTCTGGGGCAGGCCAGCCATGCAGTGGCGTAGCTGTAAATCAGATGCGTGAATCCTGCACCTCTAAGTGGCTGGCTTGCATCTTGGTTCTGACATAGGTTTTTTTTTTTTCCCCCCTTCTCATTCTACTCCTGCACGCCCCCCTCCACCCCCACCCCCCCAACGCCTCTGGTAATGGCAAATGTCTAAAGAGGAATTTGCCCTGTAAGACCAAGTTCTCTTTGGGAGATGACCCTACAGGGTACCATCGCTGTTACTGCTTCTGTGAGGGAGGTGGGACCTATCATCCCCCTATGGGAAACAAGGGAACTGAGGCTCAGAAAAGGGACTCGGTCATTGTGATGCAGCTAAGGGGTGGCAGGGCTGGGGTTTCGATGCCAAAGGTTTTCCTTAGGCTCTGCTGCCTGCTGGGAGCAACTCTCTGTGACGCTGGGCCTCAGTTTCTCCACTGGTCTAGGCTGTCTCTCGGCTTCCTCCCAGCTCACAGGTCCTCTAAGCCTCTGGCCTGTGCCCCCTCCCAACTGCCTGCAGGTACGTAAGTGGCGGTGGTTGGAGCTAGGGCACAGCTGCAGGCCCCTCAGGCAGTAATTCACCCGTGACCTTCTGGGCTCCCGGCCAGCCCTTCTTGAAAGGGAAACGTGCAGACCCTGGGGACAGAAATTAGTTCCCGTGTGCTGGAATTGCTGCCACTGCCAATATCACCAAGTAAAGAAACGTACGCGTGTGTGTGTGTGTGTGTGTGTGTGTGTGTGTGTGTGTGTGTAAAACACAAAACGCTAGGATGACAGCAAAAAGGGAGATTCCTTGTGAGTAAATATAACCCCCTCCGTACGCGTGTGTGTGTGTGTGTGTGTGTGTGTGTGTGTGTGTGTAAAACACAAAACGCTAGGATGACAGCAAAAAGGGAGATTCCTTGTGAGTAAATATAACCCCCTCCCCAAACCTTCACCTCAATCACAGGAGGGGGAAGGTAGGGTCTTTCCCCCCCACTACAGACCAGAGAATTACCATTTCAGAAAAAGTTCTACCTTATTTAAATTTTAATTAGCATCATCAGAGAACTAAGATCCTTGGCAAAAACTTTACACGACGGCCTTTAAGAGTAAAATTTGGAGGGTGTGCCTGTTAGCTCAAGCATGTATTCCCAGCTTTTCTATTTTCTGTTAAGTCTCGGAATTTAATGAATTTCCTTCTCCTTACTTCTAGGTAAGCCGCCTCAAACACAGAGGAGAGGGAAACGGGGAAAGAAAGAATCTGGGTAAGTACGGACAGATCGCAGCTCACCTTCTGAACTCCTGGGTTGAGGTCCATGGCCACCTTTGCCATCCTCTTCTGGGGTGGACAAACAGCGCCTGGTTTCTCAGGCAGAGGCGCGAGGGCGCGCAGCGGGGACAGTGGTGGCTGAATGGCCAGGATCGCTGGCCCAGCGCGAGCTCTGCTCGCAGTCCGGCGCGGCGGGGCCCTTTAATTGGAGAGCGGGACTCCCTCTAAAACCTCGCCAGCCAATCGGCGCGGGCGCTCGCGCTTGGCCAGCCAATCCCAGCGCACGGCTCCCCCCTCCCTTCGGTTGGTCTGGGTCCGGCCGGGAGGCTGCAGCAGAGTGAGCGCTGCCCTTACGTCAGTGCGGCCGCGGCCCCTGCCTGCCCGGGCGGCGCACATCTGTCCCTGAGCGGCAGGAATCCGTCCCCACGCCCTTCTCCTTTAAAGGACAATGGGCAGAGGGTGGGGCGGGCCGCCGGCCCCGCGATCCATTCAGGTCAAAAGGGAGAGTGATCAAACAGGAAGGCTCGGGTATTTTTAGTGAGCTGGGTCCAAAAATAAATGCTGAGCTGTGTTCCCCTGCCCACCCTTTCTGCCTTGTGGTAGAGGGGTGGGCAGGTGGCGTGCAGCAGCTTTGACTAAGCTGGCTAGCTTTTCCCAAACCTGGGCAAGTTTTCCAATCATCGGAGAGGAGGTGAGATTGCAGTGAGTTGTGATTTGTGTTTTAAACTTAATGTTTGTAAAGTATTATTCTGCCTTTTATAACTTGCTTTCGTGTCAGTCCTCCCCGTTCAGGGAGGAAGAGAACACCGCCCTGATTTTATAAGTGGCAGCGTGTACATCTTCACTCCTGTAGTCATATTTTCTCGTTGTTGTCTAATAATCATCTCAGGTATTGCTATTGCTACCATGATAATGATGATGATTGTCACTCCCATTTAACAGAGGAGGGAATAGGATCAGAGAGGGTCACTGGGACAAAGGCAAACTCTTCAGCAAGGCTTTAACCTGAGAGAGGGAGCCTGAGAGCTCATCTGGGGAGAAGGAACACAGGATAACAAGCCATAAACTAGGAAATTCCTATTTTTTTAGATAAATTGAGTCATGCAGGTCTGGACAAGCAAGATTCCATCTGTGGATTTCTCACATCCTTGGGAGGAAGTCTCTTGCAACATTTAACATCACAAGTCCTAGAAGACAGAATCGGCCAAGTCTCACTGTGTCATGCTGTCTGCCTATAATCCATAGCTGTTAAGCCAGTTCCACAGACCTGGGTTCCCAGAGCCATTTTCCCAGCCTAGACAGAGGATTAAACACAGCCCCTTTTCACCTTTTTCCCAGACAAGAGAGTACTCTGTCATGAGGTTTCCGTCCTGTAACCCACATTGGCAGTGCCCCCCTGCTGGAAACCAGGGCTCAAGTGGGCTAAAATAAAACCTGGCTGCAAGAATGCAGGGTGGTTTCAGAGTACGTCGTGTGGGACTGATGTGAGGGGACAGGGAAGCTGCAGGTCACTTTCTAGGGCTTTTTCTCTTATTGGAGATGCTTTCCTTCTTAAAGCCTCCTCCAGTTTGGTTCTTAACACATCATCATCCTCAGCAATCCCGAACCTTGACCCGTGATCCCAAGTTGTGGTTCTTTTTTCACATTCCTGGAAAGGGCTTTCTATCTGTGACTCCTTTTTTCCGAGACGCGGGATGATCTTTTTCTCCTTTCATGGATTTCCGCTCTGATTAGTGTTTGTCTCGCTTGCTCCCACCTGTAGCCCCGACACCTAGCCCATGATTGATGCTCAGAACACATCTGGGGAATGAATGGAGGTTGCGTTCTGGCTTTGAACCAGCAGTGAGCTGGCAAGGTGGGACTGGGAGAGATGGCTCAGTGCCACCCCTAGTCTGGTTTGTCCAGATTTCCTAGGTGGGCTGCATGATTAAACCAGGGTGTAAATTAACCGTGGCTGACGGACGGAAGCCTGGACTGGGAGAGGTTTCCACGTGAATAGCCCTTTCAGTAGCAAATCCTAGAAACAATGGTGTTGAACTGGGATGTCCTGCCAGAAGCCTTTAGACTTCAGAGCTGTGGGAACAGAAGCCAGGAGAATAACAAAGGCAGGCTTTATCCCTTGCAAACTAGGCAGAAGCCTACCCAGTGAAGTCATTTCCCACTCTCTTCCCAGCCACCCTCCCTGCCCCATTTTGAGAAATTATTGTTCCATGGAATAATTTGACTTTTATGAACTGTAACACTGTTTAGCTCCAAAAAAGACAGTCTTCCCCTCTTCTTATTTTTACTCTTGGCTACAGTTTCAATTAAGGAAGCAGGTATTGTGGCTCTTTCTCAGAATATGAGTATCAGAAGCTACTGCTTGGGGGCCTCCCTGGTGGCGCAGTGGTTGAGAATCTGCCTGCCAATGCAGGGGACACGGGTCCAAGCCCTGGTACGGGAAGATCCCACGTGCCACGGAGCACCTGAGCCCTCGTGCCACAACTGCTGAGCCTGTGCTCTGGAGCCACAACACTGAAGCCCGCACGCCTAGAGCCCGTGCTCCACAAGAGAGGCCACCGCAGTGAGAGGCATGTACACAGCAGCGAAGAGTGGCCCCTGCTCGCCACAACTAGAGAAAGCCTGCACGTAGCAACGAAGACCCAACACAGCCAAAAATAATTAATTAAAAAAAGAAAAGAAAAAGAAGCTACTGCTTGGATGGCCTTGTCTCTCCTCTCTGGAAAAGAACCTGTCGCAGGCAGAGAGCTGCTCCCTGCTTCCTGTAGTGCTTAGTCTGTTCTCAGTTGAAGATGCTGACTCTGACTCTTTAAATCCTACTCTCAAGCCAAAGGTTCCAGGGGACCTATAGTCAGAGTTTTGACTGGACACCTGGACAGAGTCTTATAGTCCGGACTGTTCTGGAAAATGGAGGCAATAGGGCCCATTATATCTCAGCCTCACTCCATCTCTGGGGTCCTTTTGCTTCTCTTTGGGAGAAAATGGGGTATCTTTCCAGGTTGGAACAGCAAAGAGATCTGATTTCCCCAAGGTTCATTGCTTGGTGGTGCTGGGGCTTATCAGAAGCTTCATTCATCCATCAAGTAGTTTTGGGGGTGCCTGCCTCAAGCCAAGCCCTGTTTTAAGTGCTGGGGACACCCAGGTAAATAAAAGAATTCTTCCCCTTCAGGAATGTCTTGGTCTGATCAATTTCACTGGGGCTTTTTGATTCACAAAGCTCTTATCTTACTTGACCTTCAAGACAACCGTGGTACAATTCTAATTATTCCATAATAATTCTAATTATATCCCTGGGAGAAAATGGAGATTTGGGACAGTCACGGGTTCCATCCAAGGTCATACTCCAGCAGGTGGCAGAGGTGAAATTCAAACTCAGGGCTTTTAGCTCCAGACTGTGTCCTCTGAGTTATCACGCTGCCTCCCATAGTGACTGTCAAGGATTGATTACAGGACAAGAGTCAGCATTCAGAGCAAGGTGATGGTGTCGTTATCCTTGTCATTGGGTTTGTCCTAAGTGGGACTTTTTGACTCTGAGTTTCATGCTCTTTTCACTGTTCATTCATGCATTCAACAAACATTGAGCTGAGAACTCTAATGGGTGAGGCCCTGAGCTGTAGATATGACATAGACTGAATAAGACCGGAAAGGTTCCTGCCCTCACACAGCTTCTATTCCGGTTGGGGCAGACTGGCGTGGAACAGGTGAACAGATCATTAGATGAGGGAACTAAGAATGGCAATGAGGGCCTCAGAGGAAATAAATGGAGGAGTGAGTCACTGGATGTGTGGTCCCTTGAGATCAGGTGGTCCAGGAAGGCCTGACTGAGGAGGTGATGTGTGAGATGAAACCTAAAGAGGGAGTTCGAGTCAGCATGGCGATGAGCAGAGTTGCCACAGAAAGAACATTCCAGAAGGATGGAGTCATGAGTGCTAGGACCCTAAGGTGGGCATGAGCTTGATGTGTCTGAGGGATCATAGGGTCATTACAGTTGGAGAGTAATGAGGGACAAGGAGAATTTGTGAGGAGACCTTGTGGGAACTGGATCACCTTGGATGCTGTTAAGGAGTTTTAAATTTTTTTTTAAATTTATTTTATTTATTTATTTTTGGCTGCACTGGGTCTTCGTTGCTGCATGCGGGCTTTCTCTACTTGCAGCGAGCGGGGGCTACTCTTCGTTGTGATGTACGGGCTTCTCATGGCGGTGGCTTCTCTTGTTGTGGAGCACGGGCTCTAGGCACGAGGGCTTCAGTAGTTGTGGCACGAGGGCTCAGTAGTTGTGGCTTGCAGGCTCTAGAGTGCAGGCTCAGTAGTTGAGGCGCACGGGCTTAGTTGCTCCGTGGCATGTGAGATCCTCCCGGACCAGGGCTTGAACCTGAGTTCCCTGGGTTGGCAGGTGGATTCTTAACCACTGCACCAGCAGCAAAGTCCCAAGGAAGTTAAATTTTTTTCTGAGGACAGTAGGAAACTATAGATCAGTGCTTTCCCACTGAGATATAATATGAGCCTCATATATCATTAAAAATTTTCTAATAGCCGCATTAAAAAAGAGTTATAAAAAGGTAAACTATATTTAACCCCATATATCTGAAATGGTGTCATATCCACTTGTGAATGATGTAAAACATTATTGAGATGTTGTATATTCTTTTTCTGTGCTACATCTTTGAAACCTGGTACGTATTTTATACTTACAGGGCGTCCCAGCTAAGGTCAGCTACTTTGCAAACGCTTAATAGCCGTGCGTGGCCAGTGGCTACCATACTGGACAGGGTGTTATAGAGCTTTAAGTAGGGGAGTGGCAGTATCTGATTTGCTAGTTAACTCACAGCAAGGACACCCAGGAGTTTCTAATAGAAACTCAGTTGGTAACTAACAACCTCTGATTATCAGAGTGTGAGGCTGAGAGGCTGGGAACCCACAACTGAGTTTCTGGCCTCCTATGTGTGTTTCAAGCATTGAGCTGGGAGGGAAAAGTGATTTCCTCAAAGTAAGAGAGCTAGAAAGAGGCCAAGCAAAACCTGGAACCCAGATCTTTTAGTTCCATGCCAATTTAGAAAATCCCCAATCATCATGGCTCACAAAGATGATGTTTTTACTGTTATAATGTAGCAAATGTGGCTTAGTTGTTTTAATATGCAAACATGTACGGTGGCTTCTATTTGGTTATGATTTTCGTTAACATATTGTTTTCATTAAAAACACCGAACACTTAAGAGTAGGTAGATATCAATAATCCGTGAACCACATAGTATATTTTAATGTGTATTTATTGATATAAATATACCATGAACTGCATCATATATTTTAATGTGTATCAGCTTGGACCATCATTTGTACCATATATATGTGAATTGTTCACGACTTGAATTTTTTGGTTTCTTTCCTGCCATGCTTACAGTAACTTTAATTTTAGAATAACTATGTAATCTTCTCCAGATTTTTGGATGGACTGACTCCTAGATCAAGAAAGGCTTTGCCTGTAAGGCCAAAGCATCTGGATGAAAACAAAACATGATTCTTGGACCCAGCTATCCTCCTGCCTTAGAGCCTGTCTTTGACAGGGACAGTGAAACGCACAAGAAGATCTGTCCATTGCAAAGGAGCACTGGGTCACGAGTCCAGAGCCCCGCATTTGATTCTAGCTCTGCTGAAAGCGGTGTAGCTGCTGTCATCCACAAGGCCACTTGCAACTCAAATTTGTCATTAGTTACTGGGAGCACGTGATCAATTTCCTCTGAACATCAGATATGTACTGCGCCTGATGGTGCGATGGAGCCATTCCCTTCTTTGCCAGGTTGACGAGGGAGTGGAAGGAGCACGAGACTGAGACCCAGAAAATCTCCGTGTGTGTTTCAGCTTCATCACGGGCGTGAGCTCAGTGATTTGGGCAATATATTTAAGAGTGTCTGAGTCCTTGAAAAAAATGAGGATAACAATATTTATTCCTCTTGCCGTACAAGGCATATCCGTACGTTCATCTATAACTATCTGTAGTATCAGAATTCTAAGATGCTGTCCAATGACCCAGGCCCTTATATAATCCCTTCCCCGTGAGTGTGGGTGGTACCTCTTAACTTGCTTCTAACGAACAGAATGTGGCAAAGGTGATGGGATTCCACTCCTGTGATGATGTTGAGTCTTATGGCCAAAGTGAAGGGATTTTGCAGATGTAATTAAGGTCCCTAATAGGGAGACTATCCTGTGTGGGCCTGACCTAATCAGGTGAGCTGTTCACAGGAGGAGCCAGAAGTCAGAGACAGAGGAAATCTCTACCTCTGTCCTGCTGGCCTTAAAGAAATGCGCTGCCACGAGTTCCACGTCTGTAAGGAGGTGAATTCTGCCAACAACCACGCGGCAGGATGATAAACGAGTACCGTTGTAAGTTGCTAAGTTCGTGGTGTATTGAAAACCAACATACTATCACCCTCTTCGCTCTTGGATATGGTTAAAAGATTTACTTCTCTGCTACTTCCTGGGGAGAAGATGTTTGGTACCTATTTTTAAAAGAAATACATCTGCTCCCCTCAATTCTTTTTTTTTTTTTTTTTTTTTGTGGTATGCGGGCCTCTCACTGTCGCGGCCTCTCGCGTTGCGGAGCACAGGCTCTGGACGCGCAGGCTCAGCGGCCATGGCTCACAGGCCCAGCCGCTTCGCGGCATATGGGATCTTCCCGGACCGGGGCACGGGCCCGCGTCCCCTGCATCGGCAGGCGGACTCACAACCACTGCGCCACCAGGGAAGCCCACCTCAATTCTTAACGCTTCCTGGGGCAGTAAGTTACATGAGTGTGGCCTTTGGAAAGCAGCATTTACTCTTACCAACGAGAACTTTCTAGTTATGGTCCTGGCGGACTGAACCTTTTCCACATATAATTTCCATAGGTGTAGTATTTACTGCTACCTTCCGTCTATCCATCCTCGCTGTGTGCGCGCGTGCGTGTGCGTGCGCGTGTGCGTGCGCATGCGTACGTTTGTGTGCTCGCACGTGTATTTGCGTGCGCGCGCATGCGTTTATGTGCGCAGGTGCGTTTGCGTGCGCACGCACGCATGTGTCTGCGTGGTAGGAAGGAAGTGAACAGGTGCTCGGTGTTTTTTTTTGTGCCCGTCAGCGTTTTATGTGGTTAAGCTTTAAGACCACCCCAGGTGGTAGCTATTGTTAATCCCATTTACAAATGAGAAAATGAAGCTTTGCTGTGTTATGTGAGCTGCTCAAGCCTCAGGGCTAGTTGGGATCCACACCCAACACGGATCATTGAGGAGATGCCTGGCTTCGGGGTAAGGGCTCGGCCTGGACGATGGCGTAGAGATAGGACTCCTGACAGCTGGGGATCATTTTGGATGTTCCCTGTGACCCCTCCAGAGCCCCTTTTCCTGTCGCCTCCAGCTCTGGGCCTGGGAGGCCGACCCGCGTTCTTCATGCACAGCTCAGCCAGCGCAGGAGGCCCCGGTTCGAGATTAGAGGTGGGTGTCTTAAATCTCCCCGCTTCTTCCCTATTGGCCTGGGTTTTGGAGGTGGTCGTGTTACTCCACCTGCAACCACAGCTCCTGTCAGCCTGGGGACAGCTCTCTCCCTCTGCCCCTTCAGGCTGGGCGTGGTCCCTGCCTCCTGTGGTCGCTGGCCCCGGGATGCTTGCTTCGCCCAAGTGGGTTCATGGAACGGTGCTATTTTCTCCCTCGTTGATTTGCCCTTTCGTTAAACCCCCTTCAGTTACCCCTTCGAGTGTTTCCAGCTAGCCCCGTGACCCAGAAGCTAAAGTGGGCTTTAGAGAGGACCCCTTCCCTAGGTTGTGGGGATACGGGCTGCCCTGTGGTCTCCCACGTTGTCGTTTTGGCTCTTGGCATGTGAGTTAGTTAAAAGAATCTGAGGCTTAGCGATTAATTAGAATAGGAAAACCAGATAGAGATGCTAGGAAAGGCAAGACAGAAACTTGGCAGCCTTCTCTTGGGCAGCTCTGCCGGCTGCTTGTGAGTCTCGAGGAGAAGACTGACCGTGGAGTGTCTTCGGCTAGTGATGGTGACTTGAGGTCTCTCCCTCCCTTGTGCCTCGGTCCCCTGGTTTCTGAAAATGGCTTGAGGAGTGAATGCGGGGCTGTGTGCAGCAGCTGGGTCTGGGCCCCGATGGCCCTTCCAAACGTGAAGCATTCCCGTGCCAGGCCCCAGCGAACAGGGTGCTCGTCTTGAGTATTTGAGGATGAGGCTTGCGCGTGAGACACTGGGGAACCTGGAGCAATTTGCCGAGTTGGACCCTCTTCCTAAACTGGAATCACTGGAATTTGCTGACCTGCGTGGAGTTTGCAACCAAGCGGTAGGTAGCAAAATATTGATGCTTGTGTGTGGCCTGGCACACTGGCCCAGGGTGTTGATATGACTCACTAAGGATTAAGGGGCAAACGTGCAGCTCTGAGTTCCTAGCCTGAGAATGATTGTGATCTTGGGGGTAGGGGGGTCCTGGGAGGGGTGGACGAGCTTGCAGGGGGTGGGGTGGAGGATTTACAGTGGCCTATCCAAGGGGGAATTCCCAGCTTCGAGGGATGTGCGCAAGATAATTGGTCCAAGTGCCCTTTCTGAGCTCGCATCAGCACAGCCCTGCCAGGCTCTGTCCCTGAGCGATTTCACTGCATCCTCCCAACACCTTCCTGAGACGGTGGTCTTGTCCCCCTTTTACAGTAGAGCAAACTGAGCCCTAGGGACGTTACATAATTTTCCTGAGGTCACATAGCTGGTTGCAGAGCCTGAAATTGGACCCACATGTGTCAAACTCCAAAGATGGTATGAATAAAAACTACAGAACAACAGCTAAAGCAACAGCAACCATTTCTTGGGCTGTTCTCCATGTGTCAGGCTAAGTTCATCACATTTAATTCCTACGGTGTAGGGTCTGAATCCCTAGCATAGACATAAAAAGCATTTCAGCCCTCTGTGCCCACAACACATACTTAAAACCTGTGGTCCAGTTGTAGGTAACCCTCAACAAGCTAATTATCGCAACTGTTTAGAATAAAATCTATTTGAGAATAACTTTAACGCCCCAGATAATGGGGAAAATCAGGCCTGTTCGACCCATCGTGAAATCTCTAATGAGCGAGAGGTCGGGGGGAGCCTTGTAGCACCGCGGTTTCCCAGGAGAACTTAAGGAACAGAGAGGAGATAAAAATCAGTATAGTTAAAGTAGTCATTAACATCCTTTCTCATCATCGTGTTTTCCATTCTGTCTGCCATGTTGGCATTTTAATTTTCCAAAGCCTTGTGAACCTGTGTTACCTGGTAACATCTCCTCATGGGATGTTGAAATCATTCTGTACTCTGGAAAAAAATGGTGACGGTGCTTTTATATGTTACCTTTGAGGGCAAAGTTGACACATGTGGGTTTCGTTCAGATTGAAATGCCTGACGTCCTGTCTATGAACCTGCATTATTGGCAATTTGGAACCAGTTTTGTAGCTTGGGCTGTAGGCCAAAATTAGACTGAATTGTGAAGGAGGTGATTTCTGGTTTGATCCATTTCGTGTTTCTTGTCTTTCCTCAGTGATTATAAATTAACTTGTCTGAGCAGCCCGTTCTGACCTGCTCCCTGTGTCTTATTCTACGCTGCAGACTTATCATTCCTTTTCTGCCCTTCACAGCCTACCTGTCCTCAGTGCCATGCTCTCAGGGCTCTGCTCAGTCATCCCCTCCCTGGGTTCAGCATGTACTTTGGAGAAAAGAGGGATGGTTTTGAAATCAGGCATATCTGAGTTTGAACCAATTATTAGCGATGCAGCGTGGGCAAATGAACTTCTCTCTTAGATTGTTCTAGCTGTAAGATGGAAATGAGGAGCCCCACTTCAGGAGGGTGGTACCCAGCTTTAGTAAGGGAATGTACCCAATCCATTGCAAACAGTACAATGTACTGTTGTACAATGTACAATCCCAAGATTCCTGTCCCTTCTAACATCCACCCAATTCTTCCTTGTTTATCACAAGTAGGGTCAGAATAATGGTTCCCCATGATTGCTTCCTCTGTCCTGAGAGAGATGAAACTACTGCTATGGACCGGTTCTGCAAAGATTGTTTTACTTGCATGCCTGCAGCAGATGGTGGTCGGGCGCACACAAGGGTGACATTGTCAGATGCTTAGTGAGCATTTCCCCAGAGCCAACAGAGGGACTGGGAGTTGGACAGGACCTCCAAGGTACCCCGTCCCCACTTCTGTGGCACCCACGAGGGTGTTTCCTGCTGTGTGCTTGAATGCTTTCCGTGTCCAAGAGCTCATTCGCTGACCAGAGAGTTCCAGCAGTTTTGGACAGCGCTCACTGTTAGGAGGGGCTTGGTTAGCTTGGGCTGACATCTGCCTTCCAGGATGTCACCCATCTGTTCTTTCCAGCCTTTGGAATCTCTTTGGAGGGCTCTCCTTTTCTCACGTGTTGACGGTTGATCTATTAGAAAACTGTGGTCCTGTGTTCAGTTCTTCCCCTTCTCCCCTCCAGATTTTAGGTACCACTTTATCCTGCCTGAGTTTCATCCCACCCTTCTATTCCACTTTGTCGGCGGTCACCCTTCCCTCCTATCTCGGTGGGCTGTGGTGCAGCCTCTAGAGGGGTAGGCGTACCAGCTTTGATATTAGACAGATTCGGGTCAAATCCCTGCTTGGGCACCTACTGGGAGCCTCAGTTTACCTATCTGTAAAATGGAAACAATAATACCAATCTTATAGTACTGCCACGCAGGTTAAATGTGCTGATGTCTAGAAAGCATGCTGTCTAGCGCCTGGCATGGAGAAGGTGTTTGATACCTGGTGGCTATGTAATTATTATTTAATTATTATGCAGTTACTGTTTGCTTAGTTTCAGGTAGGTAGTCATCATGCTTCATTCACTTAAAATCTTCCCAGGGCCCCTTAAGGTTTTGCTCAGCCTGGATGTGGGGGTCCTTTCCTCCATCACAGCAGGAAAATGGCCTTAAGTAAGTGTTTCAGTTATTTCGTTACAATCACAGATTCTCAGGAGGATAGGATAGTCAAAGTACCATCCAATGGTCATTTTCAGTCTGTTAGTTTGAGGCAGGTTATCATTTAAAAACAATTTGCATCTTCTCCGGCTAACTGTGTATGTCCTGAGAGGCCCTCTGGGAATGCAGCACAACGTCCAGACGTCCGTGGGCAGAATTCCAGAGCTTCTGAAAGATGAGCGTGTCCTGTGGCTGATGACAAGGTATGAAGACACCAAATCCCCCCGATGGAGTCCAGCAAGGCCTTGCCCCTGAGCTGCCTTTCTGGAAAGACTGGATGAGTTCACCCAGAAGAAGGGGTGGGCCATTTCAGGGAAGATTCTTCGTTTTCAGAAATTAGTCACTGAAAGATCTGGGGCCTGCTTCCTCTTGATTCTCCCAGTTGTTCTCACAGCCCAAGACAACATCGTTTGGCCATGATGTCATCTGACACAGATAGACACGCCGAGGGCAGACGCTGTCAAGCAGATCCCGGGTTATGATGGAGTGGGGGAGGGATGTGTAGTTTGAGGGCCACATGAGTGTGGAGTGAGTAATGTTTTCCAGTAGGGTATTATCACCCGTCCCATCACTGATAGCGGGGAGGAAGAATTGGACTCCTTAAGATACGGAAAACCAACTATTTTATATCCCCCCAAAGATCCTACTTGTCCAAGTTAAAATCCTGTATTTAGTAGTCTTGTGTTTTGTCATGCTAGGAAGTATTTTCAGATCATCCGTTGAATGTAGATGGTTAATTTCAGTCATTCATCTGTTCATTCATTCATTCAGTCACTCAGTGGGTCATTCAGTCTTTTGGTCTGTGGTTCATTTGGTCACGTGGTCTCATTCCATGGGTCCATTGATTTTGCAGTCTTTCAGTCATTCGACAAACAACCATTGCACATCTCTTTCGGTACCGAAAGCTCTGCTGGGTGTGGGGCATGCAGCAGTGATAAAAAAAATTCACAGCATCTACTCTCCTGGGGAAGACAGATGTTAAACAAGCACTTACAGCAAAAGGTGATGAATGGGGATCCTGGCAATAGGAAAAACATGGGCCCCGAGGGGAACGAAGATCAGTTTGGCTGGATATTACAGTTCTCTATTACCTAAAACATCAGATTCCAGTGGCTTAACTTCCAGGGTGTCTAAATAAATGACTCCAGACAGTCCTCTGTTAGAAGGAATTAGAGCTCACATTTATGAAACTCTTGGTATGTGGCCAGGTACTGAGCGACGTCCTTTACAAAGATGGTCATACTTAATCCTCCCAACAACTCTGAGTTAGGGACTCTAATTATCCCCATTTCACAGATGAGGAAGCTGAGGCTCAAAGAGGATTAGCAACTTGTCTGTAGTTGCACAGAGTGAAGTGACAGAGCCAGGATTGAACCTTGATCTGACTGCTCCCAGAGCTCATGGTGATAACCATAGATGCTTTTTTCCTCCCTGTGCCCAGGAACTGGGAAACCTGTAACAAAGGCACAGAGAACTCAAGGCAAAGAGAGCCTCTGGACCTTCCTAGCTTACTTCCAAAGAGCCAAGTGGTCTGCAATGAGGCTGGCAGCCCACGGGAACAAGAGCAAGAACTTGGGGTGACCAGGTCAGAGAGCATCTTGGTGTGAGCTGTGTTCCTGCCTCCCAGAAGGCATGAGAACGCTTTGAGGGGAGCTACATGTAAGAGTAGAAAGACCTTAGGCAGTGCACCCCAGAAATAACTCAATGTTATGCTCATACGTGCATTTTAAGTGTAGCTAGAGTAATACAAACTGAGTTAAGAACCTACTGCCCACATGACATCTTTATTTGGTTGTAAAGCACTCCGTTATACGCACTCGCTTTCCTTTTCGATGATCAGAAAAAGAAAATGAGTCAGTCATTTTTGCATAAATAGGTCCTATATTTCAAAAGAAAATAGTTTTCTTAGAGAACATAGCCTTCTTTCTATTTTTTCTCTCTCCTTATGTCCCCTCGTCCAATTCAGTAATAAATACCTCCTGTCCAGATGTTAGATGACTGTGAGCTAATTTGGAAATCTTCATGCTTAATTTAGAAGTGATTCATCTGCACATCGAGTAGTACCTAAGTTTGGCCAGGGATGGCGATAGTTGTAGCAGTGTGGTGATTCAGGCTTGCCAGTGAGTGGTCAGCCTTCTATCACTCGAGATGTGACTGAACTGCTATGATGACTCAGCTTGAGTCTGTACAATTGTGAATATGATGGTGAGTGCGCTCAGCAGCTTCTCTTGGTGTCCCCCACGTGGTCTGAGCTGACTCTGTGCTCACAGGGGCATATTCTCAATGGAGGCATGAGTGAGTCATGTTTCCTCATGTCTCCCTGTCCTTTCTGTTCAGTGTCTGCAGTTACCACAGGCTTAGTTCATCCATCATCCCTTCCCCAAAGGGATTCTTTCACCCGATGTCTCATTATCATGAAAGATGGTCCATCATTAGAGAGGGATAAATTTGGAGTCTGAGATTAACAGATCCACACTACTGTATATGAAAGAGATAAACAACAAGGACCTACTGTATAGCACAGGGAACTCTATGTAATATCTTGTAATAACCTATAATGCAAAAGAATCAGAAAACGAATATATTCTTTTTTATATATATTCAGTTATTATATATATAACTGAATCACTAATATATATATATAAACATGTGTATATATAAACGGAATCACTTTGCTGTACACCTGAAACTAACACAGCATTTTAAATGAACTATACTTCAATTAAAAAAAAAGACGGCTCCTTCTTTTCCAGATTCACAAACAGTGAGACTCAGAATCCAGCTAGTCTGCCTAAATCCCATATAATTATAATGGTACTGTCTCTTCTTGACAACTAGTCCTGCAGTACTGCAACTATCACCAGCACTCCTCTTAGTGCCAGCAGGTGATACTTGGTAACGCTGTGTTACAGCCACTGGTTGTGTTACAGCCACTGGTTGAGTTCTTTATATGTTGTGTCTAATTTCATCTTTGTACCGATCACATATGGTAGGTGCTATTTGGATCCCACTTTCGCTGAAGAAGCAAAAGCAAGGCTCAGATAAGCAAAGTTACCCACCTGAGGTCTCATCGCGAGTAAATGGAATTATCTGAAGCCAACTTGTTTGACACTGTCGTTTAAGCACCACAGCAGTGCTTTCTGCCTTCATGGTCTGTCTCACCACCTCGTGTCAAATCACCTCTGTGCTGTTATTTATGTAACAGTGATGGCCTGGCACTCAGCACACTCAGGAACAAGGCTGCAGAAGCAGCAGTCATTTCCAGAGTGCATTGCTTTCAATACACTGGTACTTGGACTGCAGTCTGCATCACCCATCGAAGTAATCCCATGAAGGAAAACAGAAACCTGGATTAGCGTGGATGGTGCAGGAAGAGCTTGGCAAGTTCCCAGTGTCCTCCCTGTCACTGATACTTTTCTTATCTATCTGAAGGCAAGAGAACCTTTCTCTAAGAACTTCCTTTTTGCCTCATGACTTTTCCCCTTCATCACACTATAATTTTGTTTCCTGTACAGAGGACCTTAGTTCCTACTCTCTAGGATTCGTCTAAGGGCATCCAGAAGGTTTTGTGTAAGCTTTATTTCCTGGGGTTGGTCAGCTCTGACCTCTGCCCGGGAGGACCTGGTGTGTTTGGACATTGGAACGTATTCTGTGGTTTCAATTTCAAGGGACCTCCAGGGAGGGATGAGTCCAAAGGGCAAGAGTGGCTCCTGTCCTGGGGACCCCACCCTGGCCCTCCGGTCACCCACTCCTTCCAGGCCAGGCTTAGGTTCCTTAGACCCCAGAATTTCCTGCTTGAAAGACTCTAATGCCGCTTCCAGAGCAGAGCGGTCCTCTTCTCTGGGGCCATTCTCCTCCGAGGATGGACCTTGGCACAGTTTACCAGTAGGCCTGATGGCGAACCAAGAGGTGGCCCTTCACGGCACGTGGATGATGTTTGAGAATCTGCATATGTGTAAGCAAGATCCCTTAGAGTGTGGGACAGCTCTCGGGGTGGATAAAGAAGGTGGAAACAGAAGTCACAGGAAAATCCAAGAGCTTGGGATTCAAACCTAGCCTTCTGGGTAGTTTTAAAGACATTTGTCGCGGCAGGAAGATAGACCGTATTTTTATTGAGCAGCGTGTCAGCTTGATTTATAAATTCTGTATATTTGGACATACCGTATATAGGCCTCTGCCTGTACCCTTTTCTCCTGGGTTCCTCAAGTATTAGGGATAGGGCTTCAGCTACCACTAGGGCGACCAGTTTGTCCTGGTTTATCTGGGACTAAGGGGTTTCCCAGGATGCAGGATTGACCTTGCTAATGGAGAAAGACCCAGGCAAATTAGAACAAGGTGAGTTGATACCTTGAGACCACCCACTATCTGTAATATACTGATTGCTGTTGATTTGTATAACTACACAGAACTCCTTTTTGGGGCAAGGAAAAGCTATTTACATTTTCATCATAATAGCACACTAGAAATTCCATTTAATGAGAGATCTGTTTCTCAGAGTCAGGAGAAAATTAAAGGTCATTTTACCACGGGCAGGCCTCCCGTCTCCAGAGCAGGATGCTACCCTTAGCTGTGGCCTTTGCAGAATTCCCACAAAATCAGCAGTGAGCGTTTATTGACCACTAAAAGAAGATGCGTCATAAAAAGGAAATCAAAAAAGTTTTCTATATCTTGGACGGTCTTATTTTCTCCCAGAACATGGAGCCTGGGCTGGTGCCCCTGGCGTTATCCCTCTCCCAGTTCTGACCTTGCTGTCCACAGTGACTCCGTTCCAGACGGAGTCTACAGGTAACCAAGGGCTGTGGATTTTTTGGGGCATTTGGACCCTGAAGGAAGACTAGGTGGGAGCATCTTTACCCAGGCACTATCTGGAGGTAGGCAACGTTTGTCTCTCCTCATGCTGCTGTTTATCTACTTTTCCTGTGTTCTTGGGAAGAAGACATTCATTCATCCATCAGCTGAGGCCAGGAGTAGTAGCTTTCCAAGCAAAAGGGACTGCGAGAGCCAAGGCCCTTTGGCAGGGACATGCTTACCTGAAAATCTAAAAGCAGACAGAGGGGTGCGCTGGGAGAGGGGGAATATGGAACAAGATGGGGTCTGAGGGTCTGAGAGGTGGGTAGGGGCCAGATCACAAGGGACCACAGAGCCACGGTAAGGAGTTTGGATTTTAGCAAAAGGGCAGTGGAAACGTAGTGTGGTAGGCTAAGTAGTGATCCTCCCACAGATATCCACACCCTCGTCCCTAGAATCTGTAAATGTCATCTGATAGGACAAAAACAGTCTTTGCAGGTGTGATGAAGTTAACGATCTTTCGGTGGAGAGATTAATCCAGGATTATCTGGGTGGGCCCTGAGTGCCACCACATGTATCCCTGTGAAGAAAGAGCCAGAGGGAGCATTGGCACAGAAGAAGAGAAGGCAGCGAGACCGGGGAGGGGGAGATTGGGGTGATGCGGCCACAAGCTGAGGAAAGCTGGAAGAGCTGGAAAAGCTGGAAGAGGCGAGGAACAGATTGTCTTCTAGAGTCTCCAGAGGGAGCGTGGCCCTGCCAACACGCTAATTTCAACCCAGTGACACTGATGTGGACTTGTGTTCCCCAGGACTGTGGGACAGGGCATTTTTATCATAAGCCACCACGTTTATGGTAATTTGTTACAGCAGCCAAAGGAAATGGATACAGGCAGTTCTTAACTTCAGGCTGGGATGTGACGTGATGGGACTTGCATCTTTCAGGGACCACCTTGAGCAGAGGCAGGCAGAAGTGGGAGCGGAGAGACCAGCTGGGAAGTTCTTGGCAGGCACACGTGAGCTGTGACGCAGCAGTGGACGTGGAGAGAAGTGGAGCTTTCAAGGTTCTCTCTGGACGTAGGTCGAACGACAAGACTTGCTAACAGATGGCCGTGGGGAGAAGCAGGCTCTGAAAAGGCTCATCACCGACTGGGTCTGAATGTAGATGTGCTTTTTCTTCTGGGGAAAACTTATAATTTTAAAAAGAAGCACAAGGAGACCACAGTGATGGGCTTTTAGGCTCTTTAATAGCCCATGTGTGGAGAAAGGCACTGAGTGGGTTGTGGGCTTGGGGAATTACCCCACAGTCCATGGTGTCATGTTGCTTAGCTGGCCTGCTCTGTTTATAAGCTATCACCAGTCCTTTTCCAGAAGTAGATGGGCTACAGATCAACTGATGATACCTTTCTTGCCATCTCAAAGGAAATTTTTGTGTTGCTCCTGGGTGCAGGAGGTATCTGAAAGATGTGGTTTGAATGCCACAGTGATGGTGTCCTCAGGACATTTCAAAGCTCTCCTGTCCCGGTTTTCAGTCTTCAGCACGTATCTGATTCACCTGGGGAGTTTGTACATCAAGCAGATTCGAAAAGTATAGCTTCAGAGGTTCCGATCCTAGGTTGTGGCACCGTCTAAGGCAGGGCTTCTAGGCTTTAAAGATGCTGATTCAGCAGATGTGGGTACAGCCTGAGGTTCTGCATCTCTGACGAGTTCCCAGGTGATGCTGTTGTTGCTGGGCTCTGGACCACGCTTGGAGTAGCACGATAGAGGGATCATTTTCAGATTGTTAAGCCCTGTGTGCCAAGGATGAGCCTAACGCTTAATTTGGGTGTGACGCTACACGTATCAGAAACAAAGGTAGCCAGACACACTGCCAGGCCCTCCCCGTGTGAGGGCCCGGCTGTGATGGGGATGCAGCAGATCCTTTTCTTCTCTAAACCAGGGACACTCGGCATTCTCTCCTGCTTAGCTCATAGATGCCTCCTTGCCAGACCCAACAGGGGCCAGCTTCCCAGACTGGGTTACGAGGCTGAGGTCTACCAGGCTCACCCCTTCCGGGAGAACCGTGGGCCAGACGACTTCCTCGTCCCAGCGGCGTCCATCTTGCTTGGGGCCTCCTGAGGGCTGGCTCGCCATCATCAGCTTGCTGTTTCTAGCACACAGTCCTGGCCACACTCCTTCCCCAATTCAAACCCTGCCCTGGCCCGGATTTGGCCAGGGTCAGGCTCACTGGTCTCCCCACCAAGCTCCACTCCCATCTCCAGCCTCTACAACTCACCCATGTATTAGTTCCTCATTTCATATGGTCGCTTTCTCTTCTCTCTAGGCCTGAGGAGTCACAATTTAACTCAGAAACCATCCTTCATATCCCATAGAAGGATATCTGTAGTCATGAGAGGGGCAGGATTTGGGCATAAAGAGACAGTGCAAACTGGTGGTTAAGAGTGCAGATTTATCTCCATATACATCCCAGCTTGGTTGTACCTCAACTGTGTGACCTTGGGCAAGTGTTGAGACCTCAGTTATCCCATCAATAAAATGGGGAAAGTGAGACCTTTTTCTCAGGGTTGTTGAAAAGAGTCACTGAGCCGTTGCACAGTTAAAATTAAAAGGCTTTATTTTGCAAGGGGCACATTTTAAGGGTGGAAATGAGCCGTTCAGATTAGCTGCCGCCGTTTGTCCTTCTCTTCTCTCTTCTCTGCTAACCTTGCCGTCTTCTCCCCTCCTTTCCTGGCTCTTAGGCTCTTAGGCTCTTGGGGCCTTCACTGAGGTGCAGTCCTCGGCATTTCCTCCAGGTGAAATTCCACAGAGGTGGGAAGAATTGATTGTATTTCAGAGACTGTTTTTGAAAATTGCCCGTAGGCATGGTTTGGGGCTGTCCACTCGGCTGGGCTAAACACAGCCCTTTAAAAGGAAATGAAGGGAAATGCTCACGATTCCGGCTGTTAGTCCAAACTTGGAGCACACAGGAATCTCTAGGTCCAAACATTTCCCCTGTAAAGCTTTGTTTACCTTGGAGACCAGCATCAACACAATTAGGTTTCAATATCAGCTACGTGGAGGTCAAGGGCAGCGGAAGCCTTTTATAAATCTGGTGTCCGGGGCCACAGTTAACACCTTCCTTTCTAGATGGGAAGGAGGAGACATTTCAGGGTTGCCCATCAGATTAAATAGTCATGAGCCGACATAAGTTCCAGACGTGGTCATCCCTAGACATTTAGAGGTGACTCTTTGAATCCGTGCAGATAAGGTCCCAGGAGGAGCCCTGGCTGGGGCCCTGCCTCCTCCACGGCCGTCCAGATGAGACATCGTGGTCCATGGGTCACCTTAGGAGAAGAAATAGAGGCTTTGGCTGGCGTTCATTCACCTACATTCATCAGCAGATGTTCCCCAAGTACCTAGCGCGTGTCAGTCACAGGTGGAGATGCCACAGCCGTGCAGGAAAGGCAGAAATCCTTGGCTTCCTGGAGCCCACATTCTACTTAGGGTAGTTGTTTGAGTCTAAGAAAATACCTGCTTGCTTCAGCCTGAATTCAGAGACATAAAGGATTCCAGGACCTGGGGCCTGGTTGGGGGAGGCACCTTAAAGATTATCTGGTCTGTTGGTTCATCATCTTTCTTAGGGTCTCTTGGGCTGCACCCCACAGGCATACAAGCCCCGTACTTGGTCAGCTTTAAGACCAGAAGAGCGAGCCCGGAGTCAGCAACAGAGACATCCATGGTTTAATGAATGGGGGAGCTTGTATGTCTGAAGCAGGGTCCTGGGGCAACACCCCACTGTGTGAGACGGACAGAGGGCAGGACATGGCGGCAGTCTTTGCTCTGGGGTGGGGGAGGGGAAGGTTACCAGTTACAGGGGAATTGATGTCTGGTTGGCTCATCAGTTACCAAGGAAACCAGCAGAGGGGCACACTCCTCACTGCCCCTTTGATAAGCTATCATGGTGGCTGAAGTTAGACCAGTCATTATATGGTGCCTGGGACAAGTACGTAGGAAGGTCGGTCAGGTGAGTAGGGTGTAGGTGAAGCAGGCCCTGGTCCAGCAGGGGATGTCCAGAGAGCAAGAGAACAGCTATCTTGGGTCACACGCTTCTTTGAGAATATTGTAGAAGCTGTGAACCTGCATTCCAGCTCTGCAGACTTCTGCCTTTAGTTTCAGAGGGTTTGATTTCATCCTCTCTACCTCTAGCTTCCAGCTTCTGATCTGGTTCTACCAGAACATTCCGCATTCCTCAGCATCCTTGCTAAGAGGGGCTTATCACAAGGTATGGATTTTTTTTTTTTAAGAGATGGGAACTTGCTACCTCTCCAGGCAGCCTCTGCGGACCGCAGAACAGTTTCTTCTTCGACCCTGTTCCCTGCCTCTACGCCCTGAGACTGGGATCTGGTACAAATACGTCTGCCACCCTATTCACTGGTGTCCTGATTTTTTTCTTGAAGGGGCGGAAAGAAATGCCTGCTTCAGCTGCACTCCAGGGCTTGGGGCATGTTGTGGGCTTGGCTGCCATCCTTTTCCCTGAAGGGAAAGACTCCAGTAACATTTCTCCTCCTGGTCTCTCGGTAAAGATACTGGCCGAAGATGGGTCTCCTTCATCTCCTCCACCCCTCTGTTTGCCTTCTTAGCTGAAAATATGACTAGATTTGCAAGTTAGCCACAGGAAACAGAGACATGTTTTTAAGGCTGGCGACTTGCTTTTTGAGCCTGCCAGTATGTATAAAGCTTAAATGACTTCTCTGTCCCTTGTGTTACGTGGGAGGAAAAACTCTTTACCTGCAGCTGCTGGGAGAGCGGTGTCAACAAGCACCCCGACACACACACACCCCTTTCCTGCTGAAAGCCAGCTTTCTTTTAACCGGAAGTCCAGACCGGGTGAAATCCTTCAAAGGGCAGGGCCAGAGGCTCGCCTGTGAGAGTTCTTTCTGTAGGGAAAGCGCGGGCACATCACGATCTTTGAAGAGGTTGCTATCCAAAAAAATGTCAGCTGACGATTTTGGAAGTAACCGGGTCTTGTCATCTACTGGACAAGAGCTGGGTGATATTTAAAAGCACGAGGCCCAGGAGAGCAGAAAGGTTGTAATGATTCACAGGATCGGTGGAGCCCTGAGGCCGAGGGAGTCAGAGCGAAAGGAATTTTATTTTCTTTAGCTCACTTGAAGCTGTCTTCCAGCCACATGCGGATTATGGGCGTGTGCCAACCGCCAGCCCGCAGCTGGTGCCTGGGAGCCGGAGCCTCACAGCATCCCGGCCAGGAGGAGTCACTGTTGTCGTTGTCACTGGTCCTCAGCTTCGCAGGATTAAATTAATAACGACTCTAAGTTCATGACATGTGAAAACTTACATATTTTAATAATGCAGTGACCACTCATGGCC
The DNA here is from genome assembly GCF_937001465.1 of Orcinus orca. NCBI lineage: Eukaryota > Metazoa > Chordata > Mammalia > Artiodactyla > Delphinidae > Orcinus > Orcinus orca. The sequence goes on from NC_064568.1 coordinate 8,322,731, forward strand.
TGGCCTTCAAGTGCAGACACCAACTACATCTCAGTATATTGGGGTCCCTCCCCCATCTCATCCCTGCCACGGGCTCCGAGGTGGCCATTGTCCTGAACCCCATTCCCACCAGCCTCTGGCTTTTCCCCTTGATACAACTGTATCTCATGTGTGTACATTCATACTACATGTGTATAATTCATTTTAGCTTCTTTAACTTTGTATCAAGGGACTCATGATTAGAGGGCCATGGCCGAGGTCATCCGTATTGTGCCCTTCTCGTGCTATATCTGTAGAGATGGCCTTAGACGATTCCACTGGGGAATAGCCCACAGTTGATGCAGTCACTGTTACGCTCCGGGGTTTTGGGTGGTTGCCAGACTTTTGCTCTTGTCAACACTGTGGCCTTTGAACATTCTTCTGTGTCTCAGTTTTCCAAAGCGGTTGTACCAATTTACACACTTACCAGCAACTTACAAGAGAGCCTTCAGATTACATCCAGTTCAGTGTGTGGAATTGTCACATTTAAATGTGTTTTCCAGGCTAATAGACGTAAAAAAGTTGGTCTCCTGTTGTGGTACTGATTTGCATTTCTCGATCGCTAGTGACGCGGAAGATCAGTTTATTTATTTTCGGCCTTATGTTTCCTTTCCTGTGAACTGTCTGTTTCTTTTCCCTGCTTTTTCTACTGCATTGGTTGTGTTTTACTTACTGATTTTTGGGGGTTTTGTTACTAATCCAAACGGAAGAATTAATATCTGCACTTCCATCAGTGGAGAAACTGAGTGTCCTAGAGGTGAAGTGACTTGCTTGAGGTCACGTAGCGATCCATGGAGGACCTGTCTGACCCAGTATATATCCAGGATCTCAGGGCCACACTGTCTTCCTACTACAAAGTCCGTGGGCCTGGAACGCGAGGTCTGGCTCCAGCCCCTGTGGCCCCACCCGTGGGCTGGAGGTCGTTGGATGGGTCCCTCCATCTTTGGGCTTCAGTTTCTCCTCGGAACCACGACAGCTTTTCTTCCAGCAAAGCTTTGGGACCTACCTCCAGCTTCTTTGATTCTTCTGCTTGTAGTACCTGTGTGGTGGATGCGTTGGGAGGGACCATCCCCCGCCAGCCCGCACTCCGGCTTGTCTGGTCCACAGCGTGGGGTGGGTCGTCTTGGAAAATGGTGTCTGGATTGGCAACACCGAGGAATTTCCTTGCTTTGGGGTTTGGGGGTCCCAGGGTGAACAAAGATAGTGCTAACGTCTTTCTTACTCTTCCTTGATTTCATTTGCGGTCTCTCTGTTTTCAGGAAGCCATTGACTACACCTAGCAGAGGGAAAATTAAGGCTAATCATCAGGATAGCTTTCGCTTCTCTTGTGCATCCAAGAGATAACTTATTAAGCACCGAAAATGGCACTGACGATGGACCAGGCACACTGGGCGCGTAGTATACTTAGGGTGACAGAGACTTGAATTGAATACCTTCTGCTAGTTGTGGGAACCTAGACCAAGTTCTCCCATATTTTGGGTGGCTTCCTTAGTTTGGCTACGGTGAATAATGCTGCCATGAACAATGGTGAGTACTTTTTATAAATAAGAAAATCGGGAGGTAAACTGAGATACGATATGCTCTGGCACATGAGAACTCAGTAAATGGTAGTGGTGATGAAGGTGGATCTTACCAAGGGGAGGAAGTGTCAGTGAGAAAGTTCCAGAACACTGCCTGAGGGGCGAGCTGGAGTCCTGGAGGTCACCCAGGTACACGCACACTTGAAATCACACAGACTGAGAGAAATGCATCCCCACCTAGTCAGAACTTTTTATTTAGGGCTAGACACTGGAGAGAGAGACTAATGGTAGCAGTAAAGATTTGTACGTGTGCCAGACCCTGTTCTGTGTGCTTTAATATATCAACTCATTTAACGCTCACAAGAACCTGATGAGACAGGAGACAAATCCCATTTTACAGATGAGGAAACTGAGGCACAGAGAGTTCACTTAACTTGTCCCGGGTCACAAATTATAGTCAGTGTTTGGGCCAGGGTGGAATCCAGGCTGAGTGGCACCATGGTATCATTACAAAACGTAGGAAGCCAAATCCCTGTCCTCAGAATGTCGCATGTCCTAGGACATTTCAACGTAGTGCGATTGAAAGCACCTGGATGGATTCACACTGAGTGTTGATGATGTTTGCCTCTGGGGAGAGACACTGGGTTGAAAGAGAATTTATCTTTTTATCTCGTTCCCTCATGTACTGTTACGATTATTTATTTTTACATTGAATATTTTTACACTGCTAATAAAAAACATCGCCACGTGGGCAGATATGAAACAAGGAAGTATGACAGAGGTGACAACAGAGATGTGGACCCATGCTGTGGGAGCCTGGAGGGGGTGGTGGAGGGTTTTGCAGGATGAGTAGGAGTGCACTGGATGGAGATGAGCAGAGATTATTCCAGGAAGGACCACTTGAGTAGAAGCAAGTATAGTTGCCCTCAAAGTAAGAAGAGCATTGGCCTAGGGTGTGGGACGTAGGACATACCCAGTTAATACTGGATCGCCAGTCCAGCGCCCCAGGATATAGGCTGTTTGTGTCTCTCTCCTGGATTCTACTCATTATTATTCTGTGAGCTAGGATTTTGGGTAGCTGTTGACAAAGAACCAAGCTGTGTATTTCTCACATTCAAATCTGGCCGTGCAGGGAGAATGTGAGGTTACCCCTCATTTGGCAAAATGAGCTCACGTAGTCAGGAGTCAGTCTCCCCCCATCTCACAGGTTCCCTTCCAGGCAGGGTCCCCCTGACAGTCTCCCCCTGTACCATCCCCTCCTGCAGCTGCCGGCACTGGCAGGGGAGGAGGGGTGCTCTTCCGGAGCTTCCCCACAAGCCTCGGACTCCCTCTGAGTGGCCCAGACTGAGCTGCCAGCAGGTCCTGAACCAATCCTTGTAGCCGGGACCATGGAATATGCCAACTGGCGAGACCTGGTTACATCAGGCGCCCTTGGGACGGACAGTGGAGTTCTCCCCTCCTGAAACCCGGGAACCCGAGTGGGAGATGGTAGTTCCCCTCCGGGAAAATGAGGGTGATGCTCCCGGAAGAGAGGAGAGATGGTAGGCAGGCAAGGCCCAACCAAACCGCAAAGGCAGCTTTTGAGAGAGAAAAATGGTTCCATCTACTGTGGTATGAGCTCAGGTATGGAGCCTCTGATGTGTCCATGTGGAAACGCTACGCGTCTCTTTCCAAGCCCATGGAGACTGGGGTTAACGAGGGGAAACCATCTTAGAACGTGGCTCTTTCTGTTTCTTCCAATTTATCTCTCTTATCTCCATTTTTGGGTATTTTCAGGCTGGGGAACTGTGGCCCTTTGGAATACATTTTAACATTGTTCCTCGTCCAAGGAGGGCCTTGCTTTTATAGCCGCTCGTTCAGACCTACTGCTCTCATTGTTTTCATTCTTGCTGTTTCCAAAGGTGAGTTCCAAAGCCTGGGTCAGGGCATTTGCGTGAGGGGGTAGAGTTCATTCCCAAAATATTTTTGAAGCTTCAAGGTTGCCATAGATGCAGAAGTTAGCGAGGTCACATGTCTCTAAGAGGTCTGGGGTGTGTCTTGTGGCTTTGAGAAACCTACATTCTTCAGACAGTTCTTTTCCTGACTCATAAGCGCTTCTCAACAGGCCGGATTGGGTGGTAATGCACAGACATCCACAACCTAAGGAAAGGGCACCTGATTAGGGATTCAGACTCTGGAATCAGTCTTGTGTTCAAATCCTGACTCTGCCACTTACTAGCTGTGTGGTCTTAGGCAAGTTGCTTAAACCTCTCTGGGCTTTACTTTTTTCATCTGTAAAATGAGGATAACACTAGCCTTGAGAAGACTAGATGAGACAGTTTGTGTAGAACCTAGCCCAGGGAGAGAAGAGGCCCAGTCTTTGTCCTCAGGAAGTTAATAGTAAAATGATTATTAATACAGTAGACAAGCGCCTATAGTGTATTACGGCAAGAATGCCAATGGTGGCTTCTAGCTCAGTCTGGATTCCAACCCTGGCTGTCCACTTAACAGCTATGTGACCTTACCTCCCTGAGTTTTAGCCTTCTCGTCTGTAAAATGGGGGTGAGGATACCACCTTGCAGAGTGAAGACGGGAATGAAAGCAATTTATGAAAACCACTTGGCGTGGTGCGTGGCACAAAGCGCGTGCTCAGCCGGCAGTGCTGCCCTTAACCTCCCTTTCTTTCTGAGAAGCTGGGTCAGCTCGCGTCCCTGTGCTGGGGGTCGGGGCGGGGGGGCGTCGGCTGATGTTGTCACGGCACGAACCAGCTGAATTCACTGGGGTAGAGAAGAGAGAGTATTCACAGCCTGTCTCAGACACTGGCAACCCAGTGTGGAAAACCGCCAAGTCCCCGCCTCTGGGTATCCAGGGAGTACTTGTTAAACTGTTTCCCCTTTTGACAGAGTTTGACTTACGGGACAGATGCCGCTGCTGTGCGCAGAGCACGCATCATTCGCCCTGTGGGGAAGTGTGTGCCAATGACCGGGAGGAACCTCAGCTTCTCCCACGTGGCCAGTGGTTGTCCTGTGGCAGCTAGCATGTTATACGTGCTGCCTCTCTCACCATCTCAGTTCCCAGGCAGCTCTGAGAGCCCATGTGGCGTTTTACTGCTGTGACCCCAACTAAGAGAGAACACTTTAGGAACAATTAATTGCGGTCTAAGAATCTGGGTGGGAGTACTTGGCTTCCAGAGTGAATAATTCTCTCAATACAAACAGTGCGCGGCCGCCTCCCACCTAGAGGATGCTGCTTCCCAGCCGGGCACTGCTGCAACAGGGCATCCTAAGCAAGAGCCAGGTGACAGGGCAGCCTGGTCAGAAGCAGGAATAAATGAAGATGGGTTTGCCTGGAGCTGAGAGACTTACAGATTCCCTTTGGGAGCCCTCAGCAGTGGGACATAGTGAGCATATGAAATGACGCTTGTTGCTGGTCACCTTCTTCTCCCTCTAACCTGCTGTCTCTTTTTCTGTTCAAACTCTTTCCTGTCTTTCCTTCCAGTCTTGTTTCCCATTCTGCCTTATGTATCTGCCTTATGTATCTGCCTTATGTATCTCATCGTCTGACCCAGGAGTGTCTTGCAGGGCAGCCCTGCTCACAGTCTGCTTGAGAGAAGTGGAGAGCTGCCATCGACCAAACGGGTCCTCTTAAAATTTATTCCCTACTGTCCCCTTTCAAGGGCCTGAAAGTCCTACTCTGCCGTAAGACACTGGGATTTCAGGAGGCTCGTGTCGTAGGTGAAATAGATCAACCAGGTGACGAGCACCAGAATCCGCTGATGCGCAATGTACTGGTCAGCTATTGCTGGGTAAGAAATAAACCCAGAATCTTAGGACAAGAAGTATTTTGCTCATCGGTCTGTGCATTGGCTTCGGTTGTGCTGGGTTGGCTGTGCTCCACGTGGCTTCATTCTGGGATCAGGCTGAGGGGGTCACGTGTCCCTGGGGGAGCCCATCTCATGGGGATGGCAGAGGTGTCAGAGGGTAAGCTCAACTGCACAGGCACATTTCAAGCCCCTAATTGTATCACATCTGCTGACGTCTTGTTGGCCAAAGCAAGTCACATGACAAAGCTCAAAGAAAAGGGAAAGGGTTGTATAACGTGCCTTTGGTGGAGGAATGGCATGGCTTTGTTGCAAATGGCGCCAAGTGCAGGGAGGGGTGAAGACCTGGGGCTGATAATTCAATCTGTGACAACCATTGACACCTGAGTATGAATTAGGTGGCTTATTTACAGGGGGAGTAGTGATGGGAAGGCCTGGCAGACAGGGCTCATACAATTACGTGAGGGAAGGTGAGAACATAAAGCCCATTTATCCTCTAGATGTGGCATAGATTTGGAACCTGAAGACGACCTGAGGGCACTGGATAACTAAGAGCCGTGGTTCTCAAACTTCATTTATCAGGATCAGCTGGAGAGCTTGTTAACACAGACTGCTGCACTCTACTCCCGGAATTTCTGGTAGTAGAGAATTTGTCCTTTCAACACATTTCCAGGTATGCTGTTCATGCAGGAACTACACTGTGAGGACCACTTCCCAAGGGACCTGGTTATGACCGAAGGCGAGTGATATTCATTAGAGATGGTCATTGCTCTCCCCTTTGATTTCATGCCAGTCCTATTCCAGCACCTGTGTCCTTCATTCCCGTTCATCTCCCTCTTGATTCTGTGCCCCCTTTTCTTCCCAGAGAGCCCCTCAGTCCTTCTCCCTAACACCTTGACATGTGTTCCCCTTCTCTTTGCCCCTAGAGGATGCTAGGACCCGGGGTGCCTGTGTGGCTGGAGTGTGCCCACCACACACACTAGTCACTGCCTGGCAGCTGAGTCGCGACCTCCTGGAGGGAAACACTCCATGTTTTCGATGCAGATCACTAGTCAGTGTGAAGACAGTGTCCCAGGAAGGTCCCTTGGTTCTAGTTATGATGGTTTGGTTGTTTTTTTGCATTGGGGCTCCGCCATGTATTTGTACTTTCTCTTCAAAACTATGTTTGGTGCCTGGTGTCAGCCATCTCAAGGTGCTGACCGTCATGACTTCTGAGGGATGACGACGATCCCCATGGGACTGTAACACGTGTGTCGTGAAATTTACCCAGGAGTTGGGGAAGTGGTTGGACCTAAAACCCAACTCGTGCTCAGCAGCAGCCCAGCGCCAGTGCTGACCAGCACCATCACTGAACTCCTAGTGAGCCCAGGTCTGCCTCCTGGGCTGGAGTGCGCGGTGACCAGGAGGATGGGTGCCCCAGCATGTCCTTGAGCTCCTCCCTAAGCAAGTCAGTGATCTGAAGATGCTTCTAGCCGGTTCCCAGAGAGACAGAGAGCTGAAAGAGGGGGCAGCTTCTACCCTGGGGCCCACCAGCGGCTCCCTTATGGCGAAGCACCCCAGTATAATTGGGGCCCATGTTGTGCACAACAAGACGTTTTCTTTCTTCTTTTTCCTGTAGACCGCAGAGTCTCAGTCGGCTATGTTCTTGGCCACAACGTACATCCTCCTTTGGGACTTTCTTGCCCCCAGCCCTGGCTGGGGGGTGTAACAAGTCTCTCTTCTCCCTTCTGCTCCAGAACAGAAGCATAGGGACATTTTTCTTAGTTTAACGCTAACTACCAGAGGGCATCACCACCATATTGGCTACTGGTTTACCAGCTTTGTCTCTGAAGTAGTGAATAAGAGCATCATAGTCTTCATGTTCTTGATCGCAGGCTCTGTAAATGCTAATTGCTTCTGATTTGGCCTGAGTGCAGAAGGCACCTTTAGTGAAGGCACCTTTGTTTCTGTAAATGACTGAATGACTTTAATCTCCTTTGTATTAGTTTTCTGTTGGCGTGAAACCATCTACCACAAATTTAGTGACTTAGAACAAGACAAATGTTAATTACCTCAAAGCTTCTGTGGGCTTGGAATCCAGGCACAGCTTAGCTGGGTCCCCCACTCGGTCTGATCAACCAGCACCCCAGGTGCCAGCCAGGGCTGTGGTCTCATAAGAGGCTCAGCTGAGGAAGGAATCACCTCTGAGCTCCCTTGGCTGGCCACTTTGGTTGTAGGACTGAGGTTCCCGTTTCCTCTCTGGCTTTTTTCTGGGGACCCCTCTCAGCTCCTGGAGGGCCCCTTGCCACATGACTCTCCCTGTCTGTTTCACAGCATTGCAGCCAACAACAGAGAGGGAGCTTCAGTCACGCTGGTCGGCTGAGGTGGACACTTCCTCTTTTTAAAATTAATTAATTAATTTATTTCTGGCTGCGTTGGGTCTTCGTTGCTGCGAACGGGCTTTCTCTAGTTCCGTCGAACGGGGGCTGCTCTTTGTTGCGGTGCACGGGCTTCTCATTGTGGTGGCTTCTCTTGTTGTGGAGCACGGGCTGTAGGCGTGTGGGCTTCAGTAGTTGTGGCACGCGGGCTCTAGAGCGCAGACTCAGTAGCTGTGGCACACGGGCTTAGTTGCTCTGCGGCATGTGGGATCTTCCCGGACCAGGGCTCGAACCCGTGTCCCCTGCATTGGCAGGCGGATTCTTAACCACTGTGCCACCAGAGAAGCCCTGAGGTGGAGCCTTATATGATGCTGTGTAATCGTAGGAGTGGGAGACCATCACCCTTGCATATTTCATTTTCGTCATGTATTGTTAGTTTATTCAACAAATATTGATCACACACCTCTTGGGCACTGTTCCAGGCACTGGGGAGACAGTTGTGAACTTGACAGAGTCTCTGCTCTCATGCAGTTTGCATTCCAGCTAGCGGAGAGAACCAATAAACAATTAAACAAGAAATGCATAAGCAAGTTGACTAGAACATGCCAGAGGAGTGCTTTAAATGGGGGTGATCAAGCAAGGTGCTCTGAGGAAGTGGTGTTTGAGTTGAGCCTTGAACGATGGCAAGGAACCAGCCATATCACCATTTGGAGAAAAATTTAAGGTAGGGAAAGGGCAAGTGCAAAGGTCGGTGTTGTGGTTCCTGGAACCAAAAACCTGTTATTATTTCCTAAGGAACCAAAACCCTGTGTTGTGGTTCCAAGGAACTTGTCCTGTTTGAGGAACTGAAAGAAAGCCCATTGGCTGGAGCTGGTGGGAGATGAGGTGGAGGATATCGGCTGCGGGCTGATCTCGTGGGGTCTTACGGGCCGTGGCAAAAGTTTGGATTTGATTCTTGTATGATGGGCAGGCGCTGGAGGGCTTCAGTAGGGATGTTATGTAACGTAATTTATACTTTATGAAGCTCACTGTGGTTGCTTTCAAGGGAGCAGAGTTTAGGGCAGCAGGCATGGGAGACTGTAGACCTGTTAGGACTCTGCCTCAGTTTTCCAGGCAGTGAGACCTTCAGCTTGGGCTGAGGTCACAGCAGTGGACCTGGGGAGAAACGATGGGAATTGGAATATATTTGGACTTGCCTCATTTACCTTTGAAATACGTGAGTCGAACATGCTCTGGTTTTTCAGTCGGTAGAGAAATCAGTCTTCGAATTGAAAATGATCCATTTCTTTAGCTTTGTGAATGTTTGAAAAAAAATTTTTAATTTTTTTAATTTAATTTTTATATTATAGTTGATTTACAATGTTGTGTTAGTTTCAGGTGTACAGCAAAGTGGTTCAGTTATACATATACATATATCCATTCTTTTTTAGATTCCTTTCCATTATAGATTATTATAGATTATTGAGTTCCCTGTGCTATACAGTAGGTCCTTGTTGATTATCTATTTTATATATAGTAGTGCGTATGTGTTAATCCCAAGCTCCTAATTTAGCCCTCCCTCCACCTTTCCCCTTTGTTTGAAAATTTCTATAATAAAAAGTTAAGGACGGACTTCCCTGGTGGTCCAGTGGTTAAGACTCCATGCTCCCAACGCAGGGGGCCTGGGTTTGATCCCTGGTCAGGGAACTAGATCCCGCACATCACAACTAAAGATCCTGCAGGTGGCAGCGAAGATCCCGCATGCTGCAGCTAAGACCCGGCGCAGCCAAATAAATTAAGTAAGTAAGTAAGTTTAGGAGGTGATGGAGATCGTCCCCACGGACTACCTCCGGCTGCCCGCTCAGAGGCTCCAGCCATCCGCTCTCACCAGCATGAGGGCTTGCTCCAAAGTGGAGCCTCAAGAAATAACTAGAACTTCACTGACTGAAGAGTTCCACATGCTAGGCCCTTGTGTAGACTGACTTCTGCCCCCGTGGTGTGGCTGTGGGACATCCATAAATATTTCTTCTCTGCTTCAAGGAGGAAAAAAGAAAGGGCCACTAAGTTCCCAGGGCAAAGGATTGGAACAGATTTTGTGCTGCAGCTCGAAGCCAATGCGTCTTGTTAACACAGAAGCATAGTCTCCATCACGGCTAAGGGGACAGATTCTGGAGTTAGAGTATCTGGGTTGAATCCCTGTTCTGCTACATCACTCTGAACAAGTTGCTTAGCTTCTCTCTGCCTCGGTTATCTCATCTGTAAAGTGGGACAATAATAAAACCAACCTCATTGAATTTAATGAATTCACACTTGTGAAGCACCGTTGCAGAATAAAAGTAAATGCTATAAAGGTGTTTGCTACATTAAAAATAATAAGTCAGTTGTTGTAATTGTCTTGAAGACCCTCAGGATGTATAAGGAACCAGTTAAAAATGCAAGTTGATTCGTCTGCCTTTACTTTAAATGTTAGCACATTTATTATGGGGGAAAAATGTGAGATTTGGTGTCAAGTGGAATTGATTTAATCCCCAACTCTTCCATTTACTGGCTGTGTGACCTTGGGTAAGTCACTTAAATTCCCCAGAAGCATTGTTTTCTTTACTGGTAAACAGAAAGCATAATTCGAGTGGGGTGCTGGTAAATGGTTGATGACGAGCTCTCTGAAAATAAAGAGCCCTTATTTGTAGTTTGCTGATTTCTTTGGAGTAAATACACCCACTGTCGCTGACTTCAAGCTATCTATGTGAGGGCACTAAGCACACAGTTGGGAAGAACTGTACACAGTCTGCTCTTGGAGCAGCGTGTTGGCTGCTGTGTGTTTCCTAAGGAAAGCAGCGTCTGCCATTTACCGAATGCTTAACATGCATACACTTATAAGCTGACCTAAGTGCAAGAGAATATTTCACTTTAACTTCAAAGCAACCTTACGAGGAAGGTATCGCTATGATCTTTATTCTACAATAGAGGCCATCGAGGCACAGATGGGTAATTCACCCAAAGTCACACCTCCCGCAGGGATGCCGGTCACTCAGTTCAGTGTCTGACCCCTGGGAGACACTCAAGAAGAGACAGACATTGATGTTATTGTTTCTGTGACAGAAGGAGAGGTCCTCCTTAATATGCACTCATTTCTGCAATGTTCCAGTAGTTTTCATTAAGTCACCCCCAATTGTCATACTTCTAAAGGAACTAAAAATTTTCGTTTTTTCCATTAAAGATGAGAGTATGAGGTTCAAAGAATTGACCTCTTAATTATTTAGATAAAAGCTGAAGATTCGACTTTGCTACATACTTGGCAGAAGGGTTAGGGATGGAGAGAAGGTGTGGATGTTTATTGAGTACCTCCTACCTGCTAGGTGCTTCCTGTGCATTTAGTTGTCCCAGCGGTAGAAAGAATTATCCTTGCTGTGCTTCCCATTCAACAGATGAGGATACTAAGGCTGAGAGCAATGCAGTGAGCTGTGCGGTTTTTACATTATGATAAGTAGCTATGCTGGGATTTGAACCCAAGAACGTGGGCAAAACTTGCTTCTTTTCACCGTAGCATACTGCTCGTGCTTGGGCTCCCCCGTTGTGCGAACTTCAACACAACTGTTGAAGGCTGTTTTCTAGGACTCAGATGGGAACTCTCTGAAATAAATAGTCTGGCCAGCTCCAGAGCATCTTCTGGCAGCTGGCCCATCCCTCCTCCCTCTGACTGCCATCAGTAAGAGCAGTAGCTCAGCCAGTGTCACCATCGGTGGCTAGAAAAATACAGGGGCTCCGCTGTGGCCCTCTGGTACTGTTTATATGAAACTGCTCAGTCCATGCCCCTGGGATGCCCCGAGCTCTGGCTTACGGTTGAGGGAAAATATTAGCAAGTGCTCCATTTCTGGTCACCATCTGTAACCCATTCCCAAAACAGGCGGTCCGTTTTAGCTTATGACCAAGTTAACTTCGAGACTGCGGAGAGACAGCCCTACTTGTCCCTACTCACGTTCATCTGTTTGCTTTAGGTCCCGAGCCAGTGTCCAGAACAAGCCTGAATTTAACTTCTTATCTTCATGGCCGGAGGGCTAAGTGGTTGAGATTACACGAGAAAGTACCATTGGAAACACGGACAAAAATATTACTACTGTGGTATCTGGGATTTCCTGCCCCAACAAATTGAATGGAAAGGTTTTTTTTTTTCCAGCTTAAGAGGGAAAGCAAGCCCGTGTATTTTTCAGGCGCTACAAGGAACCCTAGAATATCCACATGGGAAGGGTCTCCACTTCCCGTATTTATTCATTCCTTCACTCATCAGATGTCATTTGAGCATCTTCCATGTTTCAGAAATTGTTGGGTGTCCAGGTTACAAGATGAATTTGGCATGATTCTCATTAACATGGTCTAGTTGGGGAGGCAGCTTCAGAAAACAATCCTGTAAATACATCTAAAATTGCAACTGTGAAAAATAGTATGTAAGGGAAGTATATGGTCCAGTGAAAACACTTAATAAAGGTCTATTTGCCAAACGATGGGGGCCATGGGAGGCTTCCCCAAGGAAGTGACATTTGAGTAGCAAGGGGGAGCACGATGGCTGAAGTGGAGAGAGAACCCCAGGTAGAAGGAACAGCGCATGCGAGGCCTGAAGGTTGAAGACAACAGGCTTGTCTAAGAGTGGAAAGAAGGGCAGAGTGGCTGGACCAGTGAGATTAAGTAGGAGGGAGGGATAAGCTGAGACTGGGGAGGGGTAAGGAGCCAGGTCATGCAGGGACTTGTCTCCAGGTTAAGGATTTTGCTCTATCTCCTGAGGATAAGGGGGAGGCGTTGTAGGTTTCCAAGCACCATGGTGACGTGATTGACGCTGTCCTTATAGGTTAGTGTGGAAGGAGGGACAGGTGGGTGGAGCGTGGGGCTGGGGAGTTCAGATACATCTTTTCAACAGCCAAGGGGAGAGAATGATGGTGACCTGACCTGAGATGGTGGCATTGCAGATGAAGGGGGACATTGAAGACATTCCATCCCAGGGAGATTTAGGAAGCGTGTTGACAGGACTTGAAAGTTTTTTTGGTCAGGGGGGTTGGGGGGAGGGGAGAAGAGGTAGCAGAGATAAATTCCAGGTTTATAGTTTATGTCGCTAGGTGGATGTTAGTCTCTTCTACTGACATGGGAACATGGAAACTTCTTTCCAGGTTTGTGGAGTTGATTCGTCAGTTTAGGCTAAGTTATGCTGAGGTGACAAATGACCCCCAAATCTTCGTGGCTTACAAAAAACGGACTTGCTTGTCCTATTTGGCCACAGTGGTCAGCTGCATTTCTGTTTCACATCCTCTTCACTCTGGGACCCAGAGTGACAGGAGGCAGGCTATTCATAGGACCGAGGGAAAAGAGGGGAAACCATGTGCTGGTCCTTAAAGCTTTTGAGATGACACACCTCACGTCTTAGTTTTCATAGGACAAAGCAGGTCACATACCCATGCATGAGTGTATAATCCTCTTATATAGGATTATATAAGGGGTGGACAACAGGTATTTTGAACGCTATTAAAAATCTGCAATAGGGAAATTTAAAATTTTATCTTTATCATCTGTAAAATGTGGATGATGATAACATTTACTTCATAGGATCATTGTGGTGATTGAATGAATTAATGCAGGGAGAGTGCTTAGGGAATGCATTCAGCATACCCCGTGGCTCAGAAAGGAGAAAGAATCTGCCTGGGATTCCTGTTTTTATACACATCCACTCCACCTAACTCCCAGCTGTGTGGTGAAAGTAAAATTCCACCTGACACACGTTTACTGAGCACATACTAAGTGCCAGGCACTGTGCTGAGCTGACATTGAGACAGGAAGACTTCTTTTTGAAGGAATTGGTGGCATAATAGGGCAAAAGGGTGTGCCAACAAGTGCAGAACCCAAGGATTGTGTAACGGTGCTAAGTCAGAGTGGTCAGCTCTGGACTTGCGTTTTCTTTCCTTTGGCTGAGGAAGCAAGTCTGAAATCCCCAAGGTGTCTCAGAAGTGGTGATTCTTGTCCTGGGTCTTGAAGCCTTGAATGGTTCATCAGATAGGCAACGTGGGAAGGGCATGCCAGGAAGAGGGAGTGGCACGTGCACTCACAGAGCCAGAGCTGGCTGGTACGATTGTAAACTTTACACGGTGAGTGAATGGAGCGTTAGTACGCATGTCTCCACAGCCTGGGACTCACCAGGAATGCTGGGTCGTCGAGGTGCGCCTAACGATCTGTTTTCAACCTCTCAGCCCCCTTTTTGTTCCATGGATATTTGAGCTGAGGGCGGAATGAGGAGAAAGAGTTAACTTCAGTTGGAGAGCGGTTTCTGCATCAAGAGAGGAGAGAGACAGTTGACAGTTGTCTTAGGGAAAGGGATTTTGAGAAAATATTTTAGAAGGAATCGTTAAAGGACATCGGCCAAATGATGCACAATCTAATCCCCTTCTTCAGTCTTCTCTCCACAGACCGGCAGTAAAATTACGCTTTATGGTCTGAATGCTCTAGGGCGTGGATTTGTGTGTCTCTGTATTTGTGTGTATGTGTGTGTAAGCATGTGTATGCGCGGGAGAAGGTGATATGTTGAACTTGACTGTAGTGCAGTGGTGAGCTGGCCGTGAAAGTCCAGGTACGTTTGGGTCCCAGATAAGCAACTTGGCATGGTTAGCATGTACTGTAAAATGCAGGCACTGTCAGGATATGAACATACAGAAGCAGGCAGGGCCAGTTGTAAATGGTCTTGAATATCAAGCTAAGATCTTGAACTCTAGCACTCAAGATTGAAACCTACTTACAGGTACACAGGATTAATGTTGTACGGGGGACTAGAGAAAGAACTACAGTCCCTTGGTCGAGATGTGTCCTCACACGCTCTCAGGAGTCTGCCAAGACTGGTGTGATTGTGGAGTGAGAGAAAAAGGGGGAGAATTCAGTTCAGTTTCAAGATAAACAGTATTGCTTAACAGAAACCCAAACCTACCATATCTCTATGCAGTGTTGCCATGGAAAGAGCTATTTTCATCAGATGTGCGAGCAGGAAGCCACATAAAACAGAGGAATGGCCAGAATGGAGGCTTGAAATATCCCTGGGCTGCCCTAACTTAGGAGCGTTTTTAGACAAGGCAGTTTCTTCATGTTTATATGACAGGAATGAGAAAAATGAAAGGTCTCGACCTGTTCCTTCCATTTTCCTATTGAATGAGAAAACATGCCTTAAATCCACGGAACAGATCTTCCAAATAAATGATGACTTGCTGAATGAAGAATGGTTTCTGGATGGCACGTCAGCGATCTCACATCCATCACCACGTTCCCCTCCCAACAGCAGTACCATCTTGGGATGATGTAGCGTATCTCGTTGCTTCCCTGTTAAGTGTACGCATTGCAGATGTCAATCCGTGGTGGTTGACTTTTTCAGGGGCATATTATGCTCCGGTGAAAACTGAAAGACTGTAATGAGGACATACAGATCTTTCCAAGAAAAATATGTTTTAAAAAAGAAGCACATTCATAACGTTGGAGAAAAAGAGGGTGGGGTCAGAACCTGGAATGAGATGCTAGAGCCAGCTTAGGTGTCTGAAAAAATGCCTGGTGCCCAGGTGAGTGGGGAAGTTAGGGGCTGGGACAGGAATTTTCAGAGCCTTGGGTCTCTGGGGATTGAAGGCTCCTGTCGAATGCACCAAAAACCAGGGAAGCAAATAATATTTTGTTAGCATGTCTGGCTCCTCTGTGGCCCTGTAGTCAGGATCTTAAAGTTGACACAACCCTTGAGGCTGGAGAACAGAAGCGTTTGCCATTTGAGGCAGCAAAAGCCTAGGGCATTAGGTCTTGTGTTTTCTGGGCAGTTTTGGTGGGTGGGGGGGAGCAGACCTCTGCTTGAGAAGTGGATGTGAAGATGCATCCATTTCAGAGAGAGATGAGGGGCCCAGATACCAGCCAGACGTTGTTTCCTGCTCGTTCTGTGCGATCACCCTAATAAACATGGGTTTGGAAGGCAGAGCGCACAGACTAGACGTTTGACTGCAAACAATTCTGTTTGACGTGGGGAATGCAGGGCAAGCTTACTTTCTCATGGCTGGCAGCCTTTCTTCTTAAAGTTTTGCTACAGACGTGAGCTGTATGTGTTTGCCTTCTCTGGACAGCTGAAGGTCAAGGAGTACAGAAGCCACTGGAATGCCTGGGTCGTGTTGGAATGGCACCCAGTTTAATTCGAAAAACGTTTACTGAGCACCTACTGTGTTTGAGGCAAAATGCAAGACTTGAGAATACAAAGAGGAACTGCATGTCCTTCCCTCCTTGAAGAATTCACAGCCTGTCGGTACACACACGGACAGATAGCTGTGGTTAATGCTAGAATCCCAAAACAGTGGCGTGAGGTGCTAGGGCTGGACCTTTCATCTTCTGTGTACTTGACCCCATTCAGCCCTCCCAGAAATTCTGTTAGTTGATGCTATTCTGACCACCATTGTTCAGATGAGGAAACTGAGGCCCAGAAAAATGAACCCTTTTCCTGAGTACCCATAGCTAGTAAAGCATGGGAGCCAAGATTCATGAGGTTGTCCAAGGACGTGAGAGTGGGCAGGACGTGCCCACCCCGTAGGGAACAGCATAGGCGAGGGTGAAAAGGCAGAGGGGACAGAGGAGCAATGAGTCAGCCATGGCCCCTGTCTGGGCTAAGTGTCAGGGGGACAGGGCCAGAGATCATTCATTCATCTTCTCAACAAATACTTTGAGTGCCAGTCGCTGGTTGGGATACTGGCCACGTAATGATGACCAAGACTGGACAGGGCTCTGCCCGTATGGGACCATCCTTAAGCCAGGACATACACAAGTCTGTGAACATGCCAGTAGACCACATACATATCAGCTGCTGGGATGCTGGGGATTCACGTAGCACCATGGGAAATTGGTCCTGTGGTCAGGCCTCCACGACAGCGTGACATTTAAGTTGAGATCTGAAGACCAAGTATGAGCCAGCCATGCCGAGATCACGGGGAAGGGCATCTGGGGAGGAGGTCAGCAAGGGCAAAGGCCTCTCGGTGGGAAAATTGGGGCAAAGAATGTGTCCCAACCAAACCTACATTGCCGTGTGTTCTTACGTTTGTCACGTGATCACCGTGACGCTTGATGCCTCTTACAGGCTCATGCGGGACGGCCTCATTTTGGAAATTCTCCTGAAATTAGTGCACTGATTGTGGGTTCTGAGTTGCATAAAACCCACTGACATGTTAACCTGTTCAGTCCAACTCCTCTTCCAAGACAGGCAGCTTGGATTATTCCTTAGGCCGTGCACTGTTCAGATGTGCCTGCTGGGTTTGTTCTGCTCTGGCCCTGTCCCCACCCTTTCCCCTCTGAACAACTCTGCCAGCGATTCAATTGCCACATTTTAACCAAATGGCATCAATTATACTTCCCCCTCTGTTTTCACTGGGGCCATGAAAAACAAGCTTCATTAATAATCTCCCAAGTGTTCCCTTTCTAAACCTAGGCTAAATGAGGTTTTAACCACTGAGATCATTTGAAGACTGTCAGTTTCTATTAATTAAACATGAACTTCTTTTCCCAACCACCTACCCGGCTCTTGGTTTGGAATGATTCTTGGAAGTAATTTTTGTTGTTCAGCTTGGAGAGGAGACTATTGAAATGCACAGACTGGTCACTTGTTTCCTACCTGCCAGAGAAAACTTAGGTGGAAGCTGTGAGGAACGTTGGAAATGCCAAAGAGAGCCAGTCACCTGACCCAGATCTGACGGCCATGTGACTGGAGCTGACCGGTCAGCCCCCTCTGGCCACAGGGTTTGGGTCAGGGTTGACGCATGGCCTGAGCCAGGCCATTGAATGTCAGATCAGGGACGTGGGCTGGAAGATTGGGGAAGACGGTCCCCTTTCTCTTGGGGTTGTTGAACGAGGGGCACTTGGGCCTGAAGCTGCATGTGGTGAAAAGCAGAGTCCAGAGACGAGGTGAGACAGCTTCCTAAAAATAGTATTTGAATACCTGGAGCCAGCAATGTCTTGAAGCCAGTACAGTCTCAGACTTCTCAATTATGAGGACCAATACATATAATTAATGTTCTCTGAGACTTCTTTGGATTGGGTTCCTGTCGCTTTCAACTCACAGGGTTGTGTTGAAGACGCGTCCGCAGCTGCTCTGTTGCTCCCCCTCTGGTAACCATGTCGATTTGCTTGTTCCTTGCCCTCATTCAGGAGACATTTGTGGAGCTCCTGCTGTATGCCAGGGGCATGGCCACTGCAGCAGACTGTGACCCTTATCCATTTCTCACCCACCCCCACCTTTCCTGGCTGGCAGGGTCCCTAATAATTCACTCTTGCCCTTCTCCATAGAGCTGCGTGCCAGGCATGGTGACACTTTCTCCATTCCCTGTGACAGATGTAGTCCAAGCAAATCTTTCTATTTTTTTTTTTAACCAACTTTTGCCGAATTATAAGGGGCACGTGACCAATTTCTGGTCAGTGAAATATGAAGGGAAATCATCTGGGGAGGGGGCACTTTGGGGAGTAACAGCAGGGCAGGAAAAGTCCCTTTTCTTCTGATGAATATTATTTCCATGTCAGACAGTAAGAGCTATAGTGAGACAATGGCAGAGCAAAAATAGGGGGGTGCAAATCTGCCACGGAATGACATCACCGTGCTACTGAATTAACTCTGGGTCCTCTGAACTTCCCGACAGGTGAAATAATAAGTGTCCTTATTGTTGAAGACGTTGGATTGGGTTTTCTGTTGCTCACAATCAAAAGGATTCTAGGGGCTTGCCTGGTGGCGCAGTTGTTGAGAGTCCGCCTGCCGATGCAGGGGACGCGGGTTCGTGCCCCGGTCCGGGAAGATCCCACGTGCCGCGGAGCGGCTGGGCCCATGAGCCATGGCCGCTGAGCCTGCGCGTCCGGAGCCTGTGCTCCGTGACGGGAGAGGCCACAGCAGTGAGAGGCCCACGTACCGTTAAAAAAAAAAAAAAAAAAAAGGACTCTAACAGGTGCAGATGCTCCATAAACAGTGATGCAGAATTGACAGCAGTGTGCCCAACCAGGAGGGCCCGTGGAGAGTGAGGGCGCCATGTTCTTTCTTTAAAAGAAATTCTATTGAAATACAGTTGATTTACAATGTTGTGTTAGTTTCAGGTCTCTAGCCAACTAACTCAGTTATACGTGTATATATGTATATATCCTTTTTTTGTATGTTTGTTTGTTTTTTGTGGTATGCGGGCCTCTCACCGCCGCGGAGCACAGGCTCCGGACGCGCAGGCTCGGCGGCCATGGCTCACGGGCCCAGCCGCTCCGCGGCACGTGGGATCCTCCTGGACCGGGGCACGAGCTTGCGTCCCCTGCATCAGCAGGCGGACTCTCAACCACTGCGCCACCAGGGAAGCCCTGTATATATCCTTTTTAAAAGTCCTTTCTATTACAGGTTATCACAGGACTGAGTATCGTTCCCAGCACTATACAGTAGGTCCTTATTGGTTATCTATTCCATATATAGTTGTGTGTATATTTTAATGCCAAACTCCCAGTTTATCCCTGCCCCGCTTTCCCCTTTGGTAACCATAAGTTTGTTTTGTATGTCTGTGAGTCTATTTCTGTTTTGTAAATAATTTCACTTGTATCATTTTTGTTTAGATTCCATGTATAAGTGATATCATATGATATTTGTCTTTGGCTTACTTCACATAGAATGATAATCTCTAGGTCCATCCATGTTGCTGCAAATGGAATTATTTTGTTCTTTTTTATGGCTAATATTTCATTGTATGTATATATACCACATCTTCTTAATCCATTCCTCTGTCAGTGGACACTTAGGTTGTCTCCATGTCCTGGCTGTTGTAAATAGTGCTGCTGTGAACATTGAGGTGCATGTCTCTTTTTGAATTATAGTTTCCTCCAGATATATGCTCAGGAGTGGGATTGCTGGGTCATATGGTAATTCTATTTTTAGTTTTTTAAGGACCCTCCATACTGCTCTCCATAGTGGCTGTATCAATTTACATTCACACCAACAGTGTAGGAGGGTTCCTTTTAGTCCACACCCTCTCCAGCGTTTATTGTTTGTAGACTTTTTGATGATGGCCATTCTGACCAGTGTGAGGTAATATCTCATTGTAATTTTGATTTACATTTCCCTAATGATTAGTGATGTTGAGCATCTTTACATGTGCCTGTTTGCCATCTGTATGTCTTTTTTGGAGAAATGTCTATTTAGGTCTTCTGGAGGGCACCATGTTCTACGTCTGGGTTTTCACTATGTGATCTTGGACACTCGGGAGACTGGGCCCGGGGGACTGACTTCCTGGTGATAACCAGATTTGCTTGAGACCCATAAGTAAGAATTGCAGAGTCAGTTTATCAGTTTGCATTTGAAATGTAGCTCCTGTTTGGACATTCTCTCTCTACAGACAAACCTACATGGGAAGCCAATGATAACAAGAGAGTAGCTGGCTGAGCTTGGAGTTGGAACCACAACTAGGAGACTTAGTTCTCTGTTTCGTGATTTTACTGGCTCTTATCACCCAGCCCCCAAGACCAAGGCCTCTGTTGCCACCGTCCATCCACGTGGTCTGCAGTTCCCCATTCTCGCCTCCCTCTCTGTGTCCTCCAGGCTTGCCATCCTCTCTGCCTAGGACACAGTTTCCATAGCCAGCCTCACTCACCTGGCGGCCTTCTGTTTGTCCTTCAAATAGCAGTTTGGTGTCACCTCCTCCAGGAAGCCTTCCTTGACTGTACCCTCCCTCCTCATAGTCTGTATCAGGTCCCCTCCCAGATTGCTATAGTCCCTTTGTGTTAACCTAAGTGTTTCATTTCTGCCGTTGAGTTGTAATTGATTTGTGTCTCCCACTGAACTTGGTTCCCCCTATATCCCTAGTTCCTAGGGCTTTGCTTGGGCAAAAGGTGATCAGTACATGTTTGTTGAATAAACAATGAATGAGTGAATAATTGTGAAGATATTCCCAGAGCCAGCCCCATCCCCAGTCTTACTTTGTGGGTACTGGCAGTGGCCTCTGACGACTGTTTTTTGGTGGGTTAGTCCTCCTGTAGTTACTTAAATTCCCTTAGCTGGTTAATTTCAGCTACTCCCAGTCAGTCTGGGAGTCCTGCTTTGGATTCAAACAGACCTGTGCCCTCCTCTATCACTTACTTGTGATCTTGGGAGATGTTCTTAAGGCTTGAGAACTTTGGTTTCACCATCTGTAAAATGGGGCTGATGGC
Source organism: Orcinus orca (assembly GCF_937001465.1). Classification (NCBI taxonomy): domain Eukaryota; kingdom Metazoa; phylum Chordata; class Mammalia; order Artiodactyla; family Delphinidae; genus Orcinus; species Orcinus orca. Next base: position 8,343,595 of record NC_064568.1, read on the forward strand.
AATACTCTATCTCATAAGTTATGGTGAAAATTAAATTAAAAAAAGCATATGAAATGTTTTCCACAGCATCTGAATTACACTAAATGCTCAATTTACATTCTCTGTTATTATTATGAAGCTTTGTTTCCTTCCTTCAAACCGGGGCTGGAGAGGGAGTGTTCCTCCTAGGATTATTGACGGCTGGCATTCTCTGCCCTTCATCACAGAGGAAGAGAGAACTCGGGGCTTCCACCTAGCGTTTCCAACTATTATGTTTGTCCATAAATAGTTAAAGAAAAAAAACCAACACACCAGAATGTAAGAATGTTTGAGTCCAGCCCAAGAATGTATGTTATGTTCTTTAAAAAGGAAACGTCAACAGAGTGTTGGGTGACAACCAGTCTCATGCAGATCCTTCCAACAACACGAAGAGGGCATTCCATGGAAAATAGTTCTAAAGGACCTTCTCCGAGGGAAGTTAGTTCTGAGTTTCCCTCTAATTCAGAGGGCAAGGGGGCCAGATCATGAGACAGAGCAAAACTTTTGGAATGAGCATCGTAACAGCCGAAGGGACCCAGCCACTCCCTCTGGAGCACTGTGTGTGTGGGGGGGGCCTTAGGGAGGGAGCCTGGCCTGGCGGGGGCTCTTGGGTGACGGGAGACACATCAGACTGAACAGCCCAAACTCTCCCACCTCCTTGCACAGGCTGACGTCTCCAAATCTCAGTTTTCCCGTCTGTAAAATGGGCATAAGGATAGGTAGCTACCTAAGGAGAGATGTTAGGAGTGAGTGTCCGAGACACACAGTGCCTGGTGCAGAGGAGGTTGCCAGTCAGTGTCGGTAGGTTTACTCCTTTTATTACTACTGTTACTTCTGTCGCTACTGTTACTTCTTTCATTACTACTGCTACTATGACTTCTTCTATTACTACCACTATTCCTTTTACTACTAATCTATCACCACTACTACTATAACCTCTGTTGCTATGACTGCTACTGGTACGATTTCTTCCATTAGTACTACTTCCTTTATCACTACTATTTATCTTTTTCTTTTCCTCCTCCTTCATCTGTTACTGCCATAACTTCTACTACCACTTCTATTACCACTACGTATTTTTACTAATTATACTACTGCTTCTCTCAGTAGTACTTCTAGTACTATGGTGTTTACTGTTCCCTCTTCTGTTACTGCACCTACTGCTTCTACTACGATGTACTTAAAAAAATTGATGTATAGTTGATTTACAGTGTTGTGTCACTACTGTGTACTTTTAATATTACTACTAGTGATACTTGTACTACTTCTTCTATTACTATTACCACAATAGCTCATCATTTAAGTCAATCCTTTCATTTTATACATGGGGACACATAGGCTGAGAGAGAGGAAGGAACCTGCCCGAGATGCGAATTTGCTCGGGGCAGAAATGGGACGGAAACCAGGCCTCCTGACACACAGGGCTGTGTTCCTTTCATCCCTCCGTGGGTCGGCACTGCTGGACTCCGTGCTACATGGAGATTCACAGTCATGGAAACTGAAGATAGTTAACTAATTAGAGATGAGACTCAAGGGAACACTTACCGGCTCTGTGACTGTCAGGGAATCAGTTAACCCTTCTATGCCTCACTTTTCTCACCTGCGAAATGGGGATTATAAAGCGTCTATGTCGTGGGGCCGTTGTCGGGTGAGTCACTATAAGTCTGAAGTGCATATACCAGGGCCTAGCGCCCTCCTAACCATCGGGAAACTCATGTATTCTTGTCCTCCGGTCCCAGCCCTCTGCCCGCCATCTCTCTCTTCAGTCTCTCCCTTCTCTGCAAAAGTAGCGGATAACTCAGCCATTGCCTGGGCAGGTGTCAGAGTGGAGAAGCAGCTGGTGTAGCTCCTTCCTGTGGGCACCGCGGGCTGAGAAGTCCAGCCATCTGTCTGTCTCTCCCTCCCTGTCTCCTTCCTTTTCCCCTCTCCCTCTCCCCACTTCCCTCCTTCTCTCTCCTTTAACACCCGCCCCCCCCCCCCCCCCCCCCCCCGTTAGTCTCCTGCTTCTTCGCAGGAGTCTGGCTGTGTCTGGGGCTGGGGTGAGGTTTGGGGATGGCATCTTTCCTTTGAATAAACACCACTGGGGGTCCTGAGACCTCTGCCTCAGCAGAGACCAAAAGCATTGGTGCCGGACGCTGCTTGGGTGTAAATCCTCCGTCTGACCCTTGCCCGCTTTGTGCCCTTGGGAAAGTGATTTTCCCTCTCTGAGCCGCCGTGTCCACCTCTGTAAAGACCTGAACAGATGAAAAGCTCGCAGTATAGTGCCTGGCGCATCTTAGGTGCTGAGTTGGAGAAAGTCCCGCTTCACGTTGTGTGCGTGCGTGCGTGCGTGTATGTGAGAGAGAGGGGAAGAGAGAGATCCCGACACAGCAGACTTTCCCTACCTGTTTACCTGTTCTACCTTGCGATGCTGGGAGAGGAGACGTGGCACGTGGGCGGGCTGGGGTTTCTGGAGTAGCTTCTCGTGCCCTGAAGGAGCAGGGAGCTTTCTCTGGAGGCAGACCAGAGAGGCGCCAAGAGCGTCAGGGTGGAGGCAGCAGTGGCCTTTGGGTGCCGGGCCCGACTCCGCATCTGGCCTTGGGCGACCGTGGACACGGTGAGAAGGGGACCCAGCACCAGGAGCTCATCATGGCCAAGTATCACGAAACAAGCATCACAAAACAAGAAAGTGAAGCCCAGGGAGGCCAGTGACTCAAGACCAGTAGTAAGAGTAATGATGACAAGCTGCCGCTTGGGGGCACACACTCTGGAGCCCGCCTGCCTGGGCGCGGGCCCTGCCGACTTCCTTCCCGGCCGCGGGCTTTCTCTGAACCTCAGTTTCCTGATCTGTGACAATGGCATCTAATCCGCTGGGTCGTGATGAGCGTGGAATAGTGCCTGGCGCTTGGTTAGTGCCCCATAGCCGCTAGCTGTTACAGTTGTTATTTATTGGCATTATGAGCTCACCGAACCTCACGGAATTCCGTTCATTCAACTTGTCTGACTTGGCCTCGCCACGCACACTGTTCCGTTTGACACAGGGTGGGGTTTTCTGGCAGCAGGCTCGGACATGTTTATGAGTGCACATGACCTTTCTCTGGGGCCAACACCAGGGAGAGGATGAGCAGGAAGTGGGAATGGGCAGAGGGAAAGCTGAATGACTCTGGAGGTCCCCCAAGCCGCCTCGACTCTCTGGGGGCTCAGGAGGTGTCCCCTGTGATGGAGAAAGGGCCAGGCCTTTACACCCCACCTCTCTCAGTCATGGGCTGCTCCCAGGAGGCTGGAGCTTGGGGGGACAGTGCTCTGCAGCTGAGGCAGACCCCCAAGAGCCAGGAGCCAGAGAAAGCAAATTCCTCCCCGAGGTGGATCTGGGCAGCACAGTTGTGGGTCCGCGGGGCCATGTGCTGCTTGGACTTGTAGGTTTCCATGATCTACTGATCACCTAATATGGGGCTCCTCCTGAGTTCTCCCAAGGCAGACCCAGAGCAGAGAGCACCGCAGCTGGAAGAGGTCCCGCAGCCTTCTCATCAGCTCCCCTTTATTTTCTGATGGGGCCCCCGAGGTGCGGGGATGGGAGTTGCCTAAACCAAGTTCCCTGAGCTGGGATTAGAAGCCAGTGAAACGGAAGACCTGGATTTTAAACTTAATTTGATTTTAAATAATACATATTTCATAGCCACATGTGGCGAGTGGCTGCTGTATCAGACAGTGCCCGTAGCCCTAGCAGAAGGCATCCTGTTAATCTCACGAGACAGCCCTTAATGTCATTACCAGACAGGCTGCGAAGAAGGCAGACACACGAGGGTTTTGAGAACTCTGTTCCCTTCCCGCACTGAGACCAGTTTTCTGCCCGTCTTCTCAGTCTCTCTTAACATCCTTTGTTTGATTTCAGTCCACTGGAAGGGCTTTGTTTGCAGATCGTGAAGATTGCTAACTCTGCTTTGCTCATCTCTGCTTCTGCCGCTTGCAGATATCTAATTTTCTGACCTGCGGACTAGTGATCTCTTATATTCCATTCATAAGGCATCCATGCAACCTTACCCCTCAGGTGCCCTGATTTACACGGGGACCTGGCAATTCAGCTCCTCAGGGGTCCACACTTGGGTTTCTGCCGTGCCTTCCCCCGCCTCATTTCTGCGATTACGCATCATCATTCTCCCTCTACATAATCTCCTCTTCCCGCCTGGACGCGCTGGCTGCCTCTTCAGCCATCCGCAGGGATGATGCCCGGTGCCTTGCGGCAGCGGTGATTTTGCTGTATGTACCAGTAATGATCAGAAAGTGGCAACCTGCTACTCATTGTTAGAAAGTGTCATGGAGCCTTAAGTCTCTGGTTCTGCTCGTGAAGATGAAGATGTAATTCTAGGTAACAGATGGCCTGCAACCCACCCGTTGGAATTCCATCAAGGTTGGGTCAGTTTCTGGGCAATGCTTCTTAGCTAATTTAGATTCTGAGACCTCTTTTTCCTCCTTCCCTCCTTCCCTCCCTCCCTCCCTTCCCCCCTTCCCCCCTTCCCCCCTTCCCCCCCCACTCTGTTTCTCTTTCTCTCTCTCTCTAAACTATTACTGACTGTGAAAAGGCTACTGTGTACCTTATAAATAAAACCAGTAAGATAAAGGCACTCATTACTTCATAAATTGTAAGGGTCTCGCTTACCTTCCTACAAATCCCCACTTTCTGGATTCCCATTCAAAGGTGAATTTCTTTAGCTGTAATTGATTTAAAGGAATAGCTTTCATTGTTCTGTAAATTAAAGATTCTTGATCTGATTATTAGTAAACATAGCTGCTGCCTTTAACGAGTATTCATAAAGGATTCCGCGTCAGAATAAACACTTCTTCTTCCTTTTAATCCTCAAAACCACCCTGTGAGTAGGTATTAACATTATGCCCGTTTTACAGATGAAAAGGGAAAATTGAGGAAATGACTCGTTTCAAGCCACACAGTAGGAAAATCAGGGTTTGAACCCAGGTTTGACTGCACAGCTCATGCACTTGACCCCTGGCCACCCAGTAACCTGTCACCTAGTGAGGGGAGAGCTGGAAACCTCTGCAGGAGGGCTCCTAGTAGATTGCTGTTGTTTTTGACTGTCTGGCAGTCTTTCCCGCCCTTTTTTTGGTAACGCATCTTGTCTTAGGCCAGGCTCCCTGAAAGCAAACCCCGAGAGGGGATTTGGGTACAAATGAGTTGTTAAGAAAGTGTTCCCAGGAGACCCTGGAAGGAAGTGGGGAAGTAGCAAGTACCAAGCAAGTGAGGTCCCAGCCTCGCCTGATCCTGTGGGTGCCCTGGGGTGTAAATTGCACCTGACTTGAGGTAAGAGAGCTGGGTTTTCCTACCCCTCCCACCCCAGCTAAGGGTCGTCGTGGGAGATGGAAATTCCCAGGCGCTCTCAGCTTGCTGAGCCTACAGGTGACTCCAGCAATCCAAGGACTGTCCTTTGAAGGAGGTTGCAGGTGGGAGGTGGAAGCAGCCATGCTGGGCAAGGGGAAAAGAGAAATGGCGGAAGGGACTCAGGGAATCTGGGTGGAGCAGACGGTGGATGTGGCCACTACACCCTCAACTCTCCATTAAGGAAATGTCCCTTTTGCATTCCTGTTGGACCAGTCAGTCAAGATCAGGGTTTCTCAACCTTGACACTACTGGTATTTGGGGAGGGGGGGGGTTCTTTGCTGTAGGGGGCTGTCCTGTGCAGTGTAGGTTATTTAGCAGATCCCTAGGGTGACAGCCCATGGATGCCTCGGAATGTCTCCAGACAGTGTCAGATGTCTCGGGGGGGACGGGGGTGGGTGGGTGTGCAAAATCCACTGGTCAGGATGGTCTGCCATCCCCTGGCTGGGGGATGCACATTGGACCCTGACTCTCCCTCCCAGGAGTTTTGCTGGATGAAACAAGAGCATGTGTGTTTGGGGTTGATTAATCAAGAATGCCGTGTCCTGAAGAGACTGGGCCTGGCTTCTTTCTTGCTACCTAGATGCTCATAGATGCCCTGGTTTCTGGCTTTTTGAGGGCTCTTTCTTTCCTCCCAGTTTTTCTCTGAATTTATGAGTCACCCCACATCCTTTAATATATTTCTTCTCTGACGAAGTTAACCTGAATCAGTTTCTGTAGCTTCTGATGAAAGACTCTTGATGGACGCAGTGATGAAGCGGTTAAATTTTATGACATGATAACACTGAACCAAGACATAGAAAGAGTCCGTAGACTCAGAATGGGGTAGAAGACTCTGCTAGACAAGATCACGTCTCCTTGTTTCTAAACCTCCACTTTTTCCCTCTTTCAAACCTTCGCATAGATCTGTTTCACAGTTTCCTGTCATTCCAGCGTTTCTCGGGTTCGTTAACTGGAAGAGTCAGCAATCCCCTTGAGGAGAGCCTCTTTCTTTACTTCACTGGGCGTTGGCTACAGAACAATCCATTGCTTCAGGAGAGATCGTCTTCCTAGGAGACATAGACCTGGAATTTTCTCCCAGGATTTGTCTCTTCCATGCCTCAGATAAAGTTCGTCCTCTCCAAAAAAGAGGGTGTTCTTTGTTTTTTGCATGGGACCTAGGAACCTGCATTTTAAACAGTCGCCTCCATTAATCCTGGTTCAGGGGATTAGGAGACCACATTCTGAAAAACACTGCTCCGGACAGCTCTTTGAGGACAGATGACAGCTTTTTTTAAATATAAAATGTTTTTTATTAAAAAAGGTTTTTTAAATTTGTTATACAAATTTTAAAAGTTACTTTACATTTAGTTAGTACAAAATATTGGCCACATTCCTTGTGTTTTACAATACCTCCTTGAGTGGCTCTTACACCTAATCGTTTGTACCTCCTACTCTCCCACCTCTGTATTGCCCCTCCCTGCTCCCCATTAGTATCCACAGTTTGTTCTCTATAACAGATGACAGCTTTTAAGTGATCTTCTTGGGCTAGAGCTTTGGCCTCAGTCTAATAAATGGGATTAACTGGGATGGTTGACAAGTCCAGGACTTGAATCTGAATCTTCAGTTCTATCAGTAGAAAATGCAGGACGTGTGGCTGAGCTGCAGTTGATGTAAAAAAAATAAAAAGGAAAAGAAATCACTTTGTGCTTTTATTCAGTGGTAGGTACTGAGAAAGCTAAGGCAGCTTGAGGCTTCCTTAAGAGAAATATTGTTTCTAAAGTGAGGGAAGTGATAATCCTATACTTAATATAGTGTGCAGACAATACAGAGACTCTTTAGTTCTAGATGCCACACATTATATGGATACACTGGAGTGGGAAGGGAAGCTAACATTTATTATTAAGCACCTACTATATGCCAACTACACATTTTTCTCATTCATTAGCCTATTTCGTCTCCACGCATGCCGCCAGTGATCCTGTGATATGTAGATTATACCCATTTTACAGGTAAGCATAATTGAGTCTGCCAGAAAGGGGAAGTAACTTGCCCACTGATTTTCTCCTTCTGTATAGAATACCTTGGCATCTCTCTTGCCATCGGTACCTCTAGCCTGGGACGGCTACATGCTACAAGATACTCACTATAACTATAGTAAGTTGTCAAGATGCCCCATCGCCAGCCACGTTGTATCGGAAGATAGTCCTTCGTAGCCTGGGAACCAAGCCACACGGCTTCCAAGTTCAACATTTCTTCCTGGAACTCTTCCAGCACAGCGTTGGGATGACTTACTGTTTGCTTTGGGTCTCTGGTATGTGCCTGGTGTAATATTTACCAACTAGTCGGCTCTGTGGACACAGCAGGTCGTGAGACTGTCTGTGTTTGCTCCACTGGGCTTCCTGGCTGGGCCTGTTTCCATGGTAACGGCCTTTCCTCTCAGCAGCCTTGAGGGGAGGTATAAAAGAGCACACTGTTAGGCGTTGCTCTCTGGGGACTGATGGGGTCGCAGTTTTCTCCTGGATCCTTAGCAAGGAAAGTGGGTTAGGTCCTGCTCTTAAGCATCCGGCTGTGTTTTCCTGTGCCCTGAAAACTATCTTCTCAGCTTTGTGTTCTACATCAGCCAGGGAGGTTTGATGATGTGATTGGGTGATGAGAAAGGATTTCCCTCCGGAGGACCGTAATTGGATCGTGTGTCTTTTCACAGTGCAGTCATCTGAAGTTCACCTGCCAGGGATTTTCTCTTCTCCTGAATAGCTCTCCCAAGTTTCCCTTCTCTGCTTTCTTCAGATCTAAGCATTCCTGATTTAGGAAACTGTAATGGCCCCCAGAGAGCCCTCCCAGACCACAGCTTTCCCCCTCCGGTCTACACCCGCGCACGGTGTTTCTAAACCCTCAGTGTATTGAATCGCTCCTCTGCTGCAAACCTCTGGTGACTCCCTTTTGCTACTAGATGAGCCCTGACCCCTTTATGATGGCATTGGATGCCCTCATGCTCGAATGAGCCCAGCGCTGTCCAGGGGAGCTACAAGGCAAGCTGCCTTTGCCATCTCGAATTTTCTAGTAGCCACATTAAAATAGTAAAAATAAGCAGGCAAAATTAATTTCCGTAATACATTTTATTTATTTAACTCAGTACATCCCAAATAGTATAATTCAGCAGGCAAACAATATAAAAATATTAATGAGGTCTTTGCTTTCTCTGTTTCCACTGAATCTTCAAAATCTGCTCTGGATTTTACACGCAGCACATCTCAATTTGGACCAGTCACACTTCAGGTTCTCAGCAACTACTGGCACAAGTCTAGTGCCCCTGCCTCCCCCGCCAGTCTCCTTGTGGTCCACCTTCCCAATTTCCTCACATTTCCCAGGTCCCCAGGCTCCCCCCGACTTTTGCCATCCTGTGAACTTGTCGTGCCCTTGACCTTCTGTGCCTTTGCACCTGCCCTTTCCTGTTGATAAGCATCCCCCTCTGTACCTGAACTTCTATTCATCTTTTAAACCCAGATCCCATGGTTTCTAATGTCATTCCCTGCAAGCCTCTTCTCTCCTCCCTGTTGTCTTCTTTTCCCTCCACTTTGAGTGTTTCTCAAATGTAGCCCTGGGTGTGTTGTATTGTGATTACTCACTTAGAGGTCTTCACTGTGGGAACCAGTCCTGAAGGGACAAAGGCGTGCCTTGGCCACTTCTGTGGCTCCCAGGAAATGTTCATAGCAGGCAGTGAGCACATCGTTGAGATTTTGCAGCTCCTCTTCTTGTACATGCAGGATCCCGATCCGCTCCAAACTCTTGTCGTCCCTCGACTTGGGACGTGTGAGTGGCAAAGCGTGAACCTCGCTGAGCATTCCAGGCCTTTTACATGCCGTTTCTCTCTTTCGATCTGAATTCTCATCTGCTTCCTGTATCAGACAACATACCACTCAGATGAATGTTATCGCACCTGAACAGCACGGGGAAGATAAATAGGTTGATTTAAAAAACGTACGCAGATCCCCCCTCGTTCCCCCAAATAAAGTGCAACATATGCACATATGTCAAAAGTTAAAAAAATAAAGTCCTGCTGTTTGGGATCCTCCAGTCTACCTTTCCCCCCTGCCAGCTATACCGCTTAGCTGTTGTACAATCAAGGAGAGGGGTTGTATTAGAAAAATGGAGTCCGTGAATTAAAGAAGTGCTTGAGTCTGCCTTCTGAGCCTCGTGCCCGGTGACTCACTGTGCCGGTGACAGTGCGTCATGTCCCTGGGATGGATGTCATCGTACAGGTGAAAGAGCCCAGATGTAAACTCGGACAGACCTGGATTCCGTCCTAGTTGAGGCACTTCCTAGCTGTGTGAACTTGGGGCGGTAAGAGCCTCTCAGGCCCTCAGTGTTCTCACCTGTAAAGTGGACTAGTAGTGGTCCTGCCCCTCAGGATGTTCAGCGACTTCACTGAGACCCTGTGTATCTGAGATGCAGATGCCGGACCCTAGAGGTGTGGTATCTCCTTTGGCATCATTAGGAAAATCAGTCGTCCTTGACCTCGAGTGATCTGGGTGTAGCTTTCCGTAGCTTTAAGACTTTTCTGGGACGTAGTTCAGGAATTTTTTTAGGATTGAGATTCCCTGGCTTCGTTAGCCCTGTTTGTAGCAGATTTTGCGTTTGGTGACCCCTAGTGGTTGGATGAGGTAGTTGTCAAAACTGAGTGCGAACCCTCAGATTTGTTCTTGTCTCCGCGCTGTTTTCCCCAACCGCCCCTCCATCCCTTTGTCTGCCACCTTCCTTTGTTCCTCCATCTCTGTGGAGTCAGGCAGCATCTTTCCTGCAACACTCCTCAGCAGTCAAACCGAACTGGTCCATCCCATCCCCTCTTCAACAGGAGGGCACTGCCAGGAGGACCGGAGCTAAGGTTTCGATGCCGGGAGACGGAGCGTCCCCTCTGCCTGGAGCCCTGCCATCATCCTCTCTGCCGGGCAAGGTCGTTCTTCGTACATCGCCACTCACATCCCCCTGCTCTGCCCCGGCCAGGCCGGGCACTTGCTCCTCTGGGGTTTCCAGACATTTCTTATTTCTCTTTATTTTAGCTCTTCATTCGTCTTCTCATTTAGTTGAAACTATTTACTGAAAATCCAGTATCTACCAGGCCCTCATTACATGGAACTGTAGAAATATATTCACATGCCCGTGTCTGCCATTAAACAGCGAGACGCCCCTCCCCCCACTTTCTTTCTCTTTTATGTTGTAGGCGCCAGCATACAGTGGGCACACATCACGTTCTAGATTACAATTTATTTTTTAATACTCTTGTTCAGTTTTAGACCCAAGAGTCATGAATACAGAGAATGTCAGTTCCCTTGGCACCTGAGATGGGTAATATTTTCGTCCAGTTGGAACTGGCCTTCAGATTATCCCCCAGCTGATATGTATTTCACCAGTAATCAGAATGGACACAAATCTATGGCTTGTTCAACTTAAGACAGCATAGCAAAGTAAGTAACTGGATAATTGGAGGGAAAGGAACATGTATTTTCGGGGACTGTAAAGCCCAGGGGAATAGGAGGTTATAGTAGGTGCTTGGACCACTTCACTTCCCTACTTAAAAAAAAAAGTTAGGCTCCCCTATGCTAAATGTAGTGATTTCCAGGTTTTTTGACTATGCCCCAGCTGTGAAAAACCCTGAAAAGCCCCAGTGCATGGATGCTACTTAGACATTTATGTGCCCTACTTCAGGAATGTGTTATTTTTATTGAAGAGCATACAGAAAGAGAAATTGAAAAATAATGAGAAAAAGTGCACATAAGTAGGCGTCTACTGCTTCTCTCTGTCTCCATCCCCCTGGGCATCCAGAGCCTTCTGTCACCTGGGCCCTTCGCTCTGACGCAGACTGTCTTCTGGAGTCTCCATCAGGTTGACTCACACCCCCTGTCCCATCTCCCTGCCCTGATTCATGCCATTCCACCCTCCCGAACCCTCCTTCCCCTCTCCTCCTTGCCCAGTCAAAATCTACCACCTTTGGAGGTCTGGCTCTAGATCCTTCCATCTCAGAAAATCTCTGGGAAACGGAGACCCGAGAGAGTAGGTTACTGTTCAGGTTGGAGTGCGGGGGAATGGGGTGGACCCAGGTATCCCAACTGCTTCTTCACTCATTCACGCGACAGGTATTTATCTAAGATTTGCACCGTGCCCGGCACAGAACCTGGCTCCATTCTGGTCTAGGGAATTCTCAGAGGTTGGCGAGCCGGGCTTCATTGCCCTTGAAGTATTTGGAGGCTGAAAAGATATTTGAATCAAGTATGAAGTCGGTTGGATTTCATGGCATGGTCTGACTAGGTAAGCTTGGTCTCTGAAACCAGAGGAGTCTTGATTTAAATTTTGCCCAGACAGCTGACTTTCTGTATGATTTTAGTCAAGACTTACCTTCCTGAGCCTCAGTTTCTTCCTCTGTAAATTAGGGCCCAAACGACAAACTTTCTATATGGTTTTAGGCGAGACTTACCTTCCTGAGCCTCAGTTTCTTCCTCTGTAAATTAGGGCCCAAACGACAAACTTTCTATATGGTTTTAGGCGAGACTTACCTTTCTGAGCCTCAGTTTCTTCATCTGTTAATTGGGGCATCTAGTGTCTACCTCATAGGACCACTGTGAGGATTAAAGGAGGTGATGAAAGTGGGATGACAGACTTGCCCCTGTTTGCCTGGGACTTTCCTGATTTTAGCCCTGAAAGTCCTGCATCCTAGAAACCCAGTCAGTCCAGGAAATGGTCGGTCACCTTAAATGTAGGAAGGCTGCCTGGAGAGGCCCTGTCACATAGGAGGTGCCCCATAAAGGCTGTTTCCATCTCCTGCTTCTCTGTTTAGGCTTCTGTTTTCTTGGGCCCCTGATTCTTCTTTCTTCCCTCTGTCTTCTTGTAGGATGTCTGACTTGATCCTGGCTAAGAGGGTAACTCCTCAGGGCTGAAGGTTTGTCTTTTCCTGGGAATTGTGCATCTTACTAGGTGACTTTTTATTTAAGTCTAAAGGAATGAATTTATAATGACAAAATTTTAGACACAGCAAGGGGACTGTGGAAAACCTCTGAGACAGAGACTTACCCCTTTCATTAATTCTGTGAGGTTTATTGCATGCTTGCTATGTGCAAGGCTCTGGGCTGGGACCAGGGATCCTGCAGGGAGCAAATAGAGCCAGCCCACCTTCCTGCGGGCAGACTGGCGAGTGCCAGTTTCTGGCCCCCTTGTGTGCGTGGAGCCCTAGCACTTCATCATGAACTCTTTTTTATTTTTTTTAAATTAATTAACTTATTTAGGCTGCACCAGGTCTTAGTTGTGGTGTGCGTGTGGGATCTAGTTCCCTGGCCAGGGCTCGAACCCAGGCCCCCTACATTGGGAGCTTGGATTCTTACCCACTGGACCACCAGGGAAGTCCCTATCATGAATTCTTAACAAAAGCCCTGGAATTATTCATCCTTAAATGGAGTATCTCTGAGGGGTGTTAAATGGAGTATCACCAAAGTGGAGTAATCTCTGAGTGGTGTTAAAAATGCCCTTTTCTCAAGATGCTTTTCAGAACTAAAAGCACCTGGGGAACATGATGAAGGGACTAAAAGGCATGCCCAGAATTTAGTAGGGTTGCCAGACCATGACACAGATGTCCCCCAGGCCACCTGGGAGACTTCAGAAACCTTCTGGGGATGTTGTGACCCACTCGTTGTGCAGAGGGGGCGAGCCGTGGCCTCGGTCAGCATTCCTGCTGGGTGCCTCGAGGAGGCCTCCGTCCCCATCTGATGCGTGATGGTTAGAAGCGTACCAGGGCACCGCTGGAGAATCTCCACGACTCGCTGAAGAGGCCGAGCTGCAGGCACACATCAGCCTGAGCACTGAGCAAACTCTGGTTTGGTTTTGGCCGCAGAGGTTAGAAAAGGAATGGTCAGTGAACACTCCCCTTGGGCAGATGACCCTCCCTCTTTGGGGGTGGAACTTTGTCAGTAATTGTAAATGGTCTAAAACGTGAGGACCTAAGTATAAATCTAGAGGGGTGTGTGTGCGTGTGTGTGTGTGTGTGCGCGCGCGCGCGTGTGCGTGCATGCGTGCAGCTACGGGGAATTCCGTCCTGGCTCCACCAATGCATAACACGAATCTTGGGTAAGATACTTAGTACCTGGATTTCTCCATCCGTAAGTTGGGGATAACTTGTGGCTTTGTTTTGAAGACCGAACTATTTTATTTCATGATTGGACAACTGACATTTCAGTATCTCGTAATTCGAGTGCATCTTCCAAGCAACAGTGTTGTCTTAGTGTGTTAGGGCTGCTGCAACAAACTGAGTGGCTTAAACCACAGAAATGTGTTCTCTTCCTGTTCAGGAGGGTAAAGTCCTAGATCAAGGTGTTGGCAGGCCTTCCTCCCTCTGGAGAATGGAGGGCGGATCTGTTCCAGGTGACTCTCCCAGCTCCTGATAGCTCCTGGGCTTGTAGCAGCGTTAAGTCTAATCTTCACATCGTGTTCTCCCTGTGTACACGTCTGTCTCCTCACACGGTGGTCTTTTGCTGTGGACACCAGTCATATTGGATCAGGGCCCCCCCGGACTTCATTGTGACCTCATGTTAACTGATTCCATCTGCAGTGACCCTGTTTCCAAATAAGGTCACCTTCTGAGGTCCAGGGGGTTAGGATTTCAATATAGGAATTTGGGGAGCACACGATTCCACCCCTAACAAGTCTTACTGTTATAATTGGCAGTATTTTTCCTTTTAAATTAATGATTCATCTTATCAGTGATGACACGTTAGGATCAGTGAAATATACTGAATTAATATATATGAGCATTTGGTACAACACCTGCCATGTGGCAAACACTTGACTAATGATAGTGATTCTTACGGTCACAACAGTGAATACGTTCTTTGTCTTATTATCTGTAAAATTGGGACAAGAGTACCTGCTTGGCAGAATTCTCATCACGCTTAAATGAGGCATTATGTACGCCTGTGCCCACGTGTGTTCCTGTATTTGACTGACACGTAGCCCATGTCCTTGCCTTTCTTTTTTACTGTGTCTAGTGCTAGGGTCAGATTCAGGGTTTGAAGCCTGGCTTCCTTACCCACTGGTTGTGACCTTGGGAAAGTTCTTGGCTCCTTGGTGCCTTAGTTCCCTTATTTTCCCACCACTGAGATGGGGTTTTCAGAGTCCCTGTGTCATGTGTTGTGAAGATTGGCTGAGACAGTGTGTACAGGGCTTGTCGAGGAGCGTGGCACAGAGTAAGTGCTTCACACATGCTGGGTCACCAGTAATTATCACTGTTTTTATTCATAATTTACTATCGTATCGTTTCCAAATCCCTGTGCTCTTCTCAGTGCCTAAAAGTATTATATGTAAGCAGCATAGAAGGCAAATGGTGGAGGAAAATATTATTAAGGACGAGGCATTCAGGGATGGCTTCCTGGAGGAGGAGAGACTCCAGCTGCTGTTTCCTGGAGAAACCGTAAGGACGTAGCTGGCCTCCTCTCTGCTATTAGGGTCCCTGGTGCCCAATTGCTGCGGCAGGAAGGGGCCCTGGTTGGTCTAACACTTAACTCTATTCCGCTCCCTGGGACTCAGGACCCCCCTGTGCCATTGCCAGGGCCTCCGTCTCCCTCTCTGCCCCGGACCTCGGTTCATATTGGTCCCACTCAGCTCTCTGCCTGTGTTTGTTTAGTCACAGGTCAGAATTTTTCCTCCTGCAGCCAGCTCTGTCTGGGAGACAGACAGCTCGTGGCAGCGGCAGGGACCCCAGGGGCAGCAAAAGCTGCTCAGCAAGCAGGTCGCATTTTCACTTGCTGGCCAAGCATCTGGGCCAGCGATAGCTGCGTCAGCGTCCTTCTTAACCCGCTCCCGTCCCGAGCCGGGGTCCTGCTCAGCGGCCCCTCCCTCCTCCTTTCCTTCCCCCATCTCCACCTTTACTCCCTTTCTCGTCTCTCTCCCCCTTCCTTCCTTCCTTCCACCCATCCCCACTTGGGCACATGCTGATTTGGCCAGCTCTTTTTGGCAATAAGCGTCCACTTATTGGAGGCAGGTGTGGGCTCTAGGTGTCCCCTCGCCACCTCGCCTCTGGGTGGTGTATCCTGTCCCCGCTGAGCTGTGCCACACACGCACCTGTTACTGAGCAGGTGGCCACGGGAACAGCCCCACACTGTCCTGTGGGCTCAGGAACGGGCAGCCTGCGGTGCTTTTGTTTTATTTTGTATTTTTTAAATTTAATTTTTATTTTATATTGGGGTATAGTTGATTTACAATGTTGTGTTAGTTTTAGGTGTATAGCAAAGTGGTTCAGTTATACATATACATATATCCATTCTTTGTCAGAGTCTTTATCCATATAGGTCATTACAGAGTATTGAGTAGAGTTCCCTGTGCTATACAGTAGGTCCTTGTTAATTATCTTTTTTTTTTTTTTTTTTTTTTTTTTTTTGCGGTACGCGGGCCTCTCACTGCTGTGGCCTCTCCCGTTGTGGAGCACAGGCTCCGGACGCGCAGGCTCAGCGGCCATGGCTCACGGGCCCAGCCGCTCCGCGGCATGTGGGATCTTCCCGGACCGGGGCACGAACCTGTGTCCCCTGCATCGGCAGGCGGACTCTCAACCACTGCACCACCAGGGAAGCCCAGTTATCTATTTTATATATAGTAGTGTGTGTATGTTAATCCCAACCTCCTGATTTACCGCCCACCCCCCTTCCCGTTTGGTAACCATAAGTTGTTTTCGAAGTCTGTGAGTCTGTTTCTGTTTTGTAAATAAGTTCATGGCCAAAAAGCACACGAAAAGATGCTCAACATCAATAATTATTAGAGAAATGCAAGTGAAAACTACAGTGAGGTTCCACCTCACACCAGTCAGAATTGCCATCGTCAGAAAGTCTGCGAACAACAAATGTTAGAGGCGGTGTGGAGAAAAGGGAGCCCCCTGCACTGCTGGTGGGAATGGAAATTGGTGCAGCCACCATGGAGAGTCGTTTGGAGATTCCTCAAAACTGAACATAGAGCTGCCGTATGACCCAGCAATCCCTCTCCTGGCATATATCTGGAGAAAACCATAATTCAAAAAGACACATGCACCCCAGTATTCACTGCAGCACTGTGTACGATAGCCAGGTCACAGGAGCAACCTAGATGCCCATCGACAGATGAATGGGTAAAGAAGACGTGGTACATATGTAGTGTGGAATATTACTCAGCTATAAAAAGGAATGAAACAGTGTCACCCGCAGCAACGTGGATGGACCTAGGGATGACCATTCTAAGTGAAGTAAGTCAGAGAAGAACAAATGGCACATGAGCTCACTGCTATGTAGAATCTAAAAAGACGATACAAATGAGCTTATTTACAAAACAGAAACAGACCCATGGTGCTTTTAGAAGCTTCAACAAGCCCTTTGTCTGAAAGGATTAGTGAGACAGCAGCTAAGCTTTCTAATCAGATCAGGCGACAGGCGAGAAAGCCAGAAGACACAGGTGGGAGGGGAGACAGGACGCCTGGGATTCCAGACACGAGACGCCATTCGGCTTGGCGGGTGCTCGTCCTGTGCTGACCAGCATGGAGTGTCTGTATCGTGGTATTTCCAGCCTCACACATACCCTGAACTTCACTCATTCAATCAGGGAAAAATTATTTCTAACGCCTCATCTGCTAATTAATGACCCTCTAGAGCAGATTTAGACAGGTTTGAAATGCTTGAGGTGACGGCTTCTGGAGTTTGGACCTCTCCCCCCCCCGCCCCATGAGAGTCCACTAGACACTACCCCCCACCACTTCCATGTGGATTCCTGATTAGGGAATTTCCAGTGTTAGTGAACTGCCCCTTGGGTGTAGACTAAAGGTAACTGTACGCTTACATATCTTTGCCTACGGGGCTGTCTGTGTGTCAGTGTTTCTAACTAGCACTATGAAGTAAATGATAATATTCACCCCATCCTTGTTGTTTATGTGGCTGGTGGGGCATTGTAACCACAAACTCAGGTTGGCAAGAAATAATCACGTTTCCCCTCTGCATCTCTTCCTTCCCCTCCCCTCCCCTCTGCATCTCTTCCCTCCCCTCCCCTCCCCTCCCCTCCCCTCTGCATCTCTTCCCTCCCCTCCCCTCCCCTCTGCATCTCTTCCCTCCCCTCCCCTCCCCTCTGCATCTCTTCCCTCCCCTCCCCTCTGCATCTCTTCCCTCCCCTCCCCTCCCCTCTGCATCTCTTCCCTCCCCTCCGCATCTCTGCCCTCCCCTCCCCTCTGTATCTGTTCCCTCCCCTCCCCACCCCTCCCCTATTAATTACGGTCCAGACTTTATTCCCATATCATCAGTTTCCACACCAGTGCCCCCTTCTGTTCTAGGATCCCATCCAGGACCCCATGCAGCACTCAGCAGTGTGTCTCTTCTGAGCTGTGGTTCTCATCTTTCCTTATTTTTCATGACTGATGGTTTTGAAGAGTACTGGTCACATCTTTTGTCGGATTTCCCTCTATTTGGGTCTGATCTTTCTCATGATGAGATCGGGGTCCCATGGCGGCAGCCAGAGTGACCCCCCTCCTGAGTCACCCTTGAGCATGTGGAGTTCAGGTTTGCTAGGTCTCTGTTCCACGCCCCCCCCCCCCCACCCATACCCCTAGTCTGGGCGCACGTCACTAGGTGGAGTCTGTGCTTACCCAAGGCGGATGGTTAAGCTCTGCCTGCAGGGTGAAATATCTACTTCTTCTTTTTTAAAAATGTTTATTTTATATTGGAGGATTGTTGATTGACAATGTTGTGTTAGTTTCAGGTGTACAGCACAGTGATGCATTTATCTGAAGTATCTACTTCTGTTATTTGAAATTATTCCATAAATGGAGACTTATCTCTTCTTCCCATTCATTCATTCATTCATTCATTTATATCAGTATGGATGCATTGACTCAGATATCTTACACTTTGAGTTGTAACCCAGTATTATGCTAGGGATACTTTTTGGTCCCAGTGCTCCCAGTTTTGGCCACTGGGATCTCTTTCAGATTGGTTCCTGCTCTAGTTTCCTGTGGCTGTTATAGCAAATTACCATAAACTTTATGGCTTAAAGCAACCCAAACTTATTATCTTATAGTCCTAGAAGTCAGAAGTCTAAAATGGGGCTGCCTGGGCTAAAATCAGGGTGTCGGCTGGGCTGCGACACTTCCTGGGGGCTCTGGGAGAGAATTCCTAGCCTTGCCTTGTAGAGCCCTGGAGCGGCCCCCATTCTTTGGCTGACGGGCCCCTTGCACCTTCAAAGCCAGCAATCACAGCTCTCTGACCTCTGCTTCCATCTCTGCCTGTCACCCTCCCACGTCCTCTCTCACTTGTGGTTGCACTGAGCCCACCAGGACAGTCCCCCAGCCTTGGTCTGCTCAGGCTGTCATATCACAGTGCCCTGGACTGGGTGACTGAAACAACAGGCGTTTATCTCCCACAGTTCTGGAGGCTGGAAATCTGGATCAAGGCATCAGCTGAATCGATGCCTGGTGAGGGCCGCTGTGGGTGCTCGTGCGGCAGGGACAGAGAGAATGTGAGCTTTCTCCTGGCGTCTCTTTTTTTTCAAAATAAATTTATCTATCTTATTTTTGACTGCGTGGGGTCTTTGTTGCTGCGAGTGGGCTTCTCACTGCACTGGCTTCTCTTGTTGGGGAGCGCAGGCTCAGTAGTCGTGGCACACGGGCTTAGTTGCTCCACGGCATGTGGCATCTTCCCGGACCAGGGATCAAACCCGTGTCCCCTGCATTGGCAAGCAGATTCTTAACCACTGTGCCACCAGGGAAGCCCTCTCCTGGCGTCTCTTATAGGCATTGATCCTAACACATTAGGACTGTGCCCTCTCCCGCCTTAATTACCTCCTTATAGGCCCTTTCTCCAAATACAGTCACACTGTACCCAGCGTGCAGGGAAAAGACTAATTGTGTTAGTTAAGAAGGACCAGGCTAGGCAGCCGCCACAAGTAAGCCTGGAAATCCCCATTGTTTAACGCAGCAAAGATGGGAAGTCGGTCGGGTGGTCCTCTCCCAGCTTGTGGCCTTGCTATCTGGAAGATGGGGCCCTGAAGGTGAAGGCCAAGGGAGAGACAGGTCGGGGAGACTGCTGACCTTGTAGAGGAGCACACGGGCATTTGACCATTAAAATCTTTGCTGCACCTGGTAACTCGGGCAAGAGCTGGTAAGAGATGACAGTGGAAACCAGACTCAGGTGTGTCTGTCAGACTTCAGAGAGAAGTCTGCATCAGGGTCACTTGGGGCACTTGATAGAAACACATTTTACCTGGTCCCACCTCAGAGCTGCCGAATTATTAGATTGAACCTTATGAAACGACCATTTGTGAACTGACTTAGGTTCAATCTAAGTAGTGTCTCTTGGAGGTGGGAGCTTTGTAAGCAAGCTCCCCAGGTAATTCTGATGCTCACTGAAGCTGGACACCCACTGTCCCGAAGCCTGAGTCCCAGGCACCACGTGGCAGCAGCCTTCACGTGCGGGGGCGTTGATGAGCTCGAGAAAACCGAGGAATTGGGAGCAGGGACCCTGACCCTGAGTAGCCGAGGGCCATTTCTCCATCAGCTTGCTGCTTCCTGGGACACTTTAACATTTCACAGCGAGAGCTTTGTCCTTCGAAGCATCATTTTTTAATGTCCATTTGGCCTTTGGATTAACCCAGGTCATGGGACCGGGCACTTTCACTGCCACTGGTCCCTTCCTCCATTAAGGAAAAAAACATATGTTGGCATAAAGACAAACATATTAACATCCTGTAGTGAAATATTTTCTTCACCCTAAAAATTCATTTTTTCTTAAAAGAAAATTAAAATGTGTTCAAGGTCCCCTAGAAGTATTGCCTCTTATGCCTAATGGGGTAGTTGGCCTTGTAGAAATGTACCTGGGAGGGAAGGGTGGCTCATCAGCTCCTGGTTACCATCTGATTTCCTGCTGGGGTGATCCGCTGACCTCTAACACGTGGGTGGAGAATCTCGCGGGGTTTCTGGGGGGAAGCGTGAGAAAATGCCCCACGCACGTCACCCAGCTGAGCCTCCGACGGAGTTAAGCCGCCTTTATAAAGCGATTGTTTGGCTGGGTGCTGAGGGGTTACAAACCTTCAGAGACCTTGTTGGCAGGCCAGGTACCACTTCTCCTCGAGACATCTTTGAAATGCAAACTTGTTCTCTCGGCACGCCCACTGCATCTCAGCCTTCAAGATGAATGCTTCAGACTGGCAGCAGACCCACTTGAGTTTGGTGTCCGGCTTGCCGACAGATTAGTTCTATCGATCGCTGGCTGTCTGTTTGCCTTTGGGGCCGTCTCTCCCTTGTTGGTTCCCATTTGCTTTCTCCAGCCGTCACGGCGCTGGCCGCAGCTCTACCTTGAAATAAACCAGCACCCATCAGCACGCTGGCGTGTGAGGGGAGACTGTTTTCATAAGGAGCTGCCAGAGTAGGGCTTGGGGGCTGAGGCTGGAATTCCAAATCCCTTTCCTCTCTGATGGGTTTCCGGGATGCCTTCAGGGAAGAGCCCTGATGTGTCAATAGAACAAGCGGGTATCCCAGCTGGTGGGGCAGGAAGGGCATGCGGTAGAGTGAACCCACAGCTGCCCTAGGAGAATCTGCTGGACACGTGGATCTGATGTGGCCCCTGATGCATGAGTGTGGCTCTGCTTTGGCAGAGTCCTCTGCGTGTCTCCGTGTTCTCATCTGCAAGGTGATAGTAAGATGGGGGCCAGTATTTATTGAACTCTTCAGTTGCACCAGGCACTGCTCTAAATGCTGTGCAAGTTTTACGCTTTTAATCCTCGCAGCAGCAGCAGCAGCAGCAGCAGCAGCTGAGGCTTAGAGGGGTGAAGTCACTCAGCCAAGATCAAGAGGAGGGGTCAACCCCAGGTTCAAGGCTAAGCCGAACTTTGAGGTTGTGCTACCTCAGAGTGGCCACTAGGGGTCGCTCAGACCTCGGTATCTTGAGATGGTAGATTTCACCATTTGAGCTGGTGGCCATTCACATTTTCCCAGGTGTAGTGGAAAGTTCTAGTTACAATATCTGCAGCATAGTGTAGTGGCGACGCGCACAAATGTTGTAGCCAGCCGGGCTGCCTGCGTTTTAATCCTGTTCTGCTACTGACCAGCTGTGTGACCTTGGGTCAGTAACTCGACCTCTCTGTGCTTTGCTTTCATCATCTGCAAAAGGTGACTAATCCTAATAATAGTGACCTCGTAGGGTTATTACAGGGGTTACAGGAATTAGTGCTTGTAAACGTTTTGAGCAGTGCCTTGCACATAGAACGTATGATGTGTTTGTTAAAATACTTAATTATCCCTCATAATTAAACTTGAAACTCCAGGAACTGAAGCTAGGAGATGTTGATGTCTCATGTTAGCTTAGACTGGTGGGTTTTTGTGGCCTTGTAACCTTGAGTGCAAAGGCTATGATTTTAATACCAAGTGGAATAACTAGGTGTTGTGAAAGAAGGTGGGGGGAACCTGCATCCCGTGACCCTTTGCGTCTCGTTTTATTTAACAATTAACAAGAACAAATGAACGAATGAAAATTAAAACATAGGGTATACTTTCTGTTAACGAGAATTCTCTCATTTTGAAGCAGAATGTAGTGCCTTAATTTCCTTCTCGTGAAAAGCTGCTCCTGCTTGGCAGGGGGCTCTTGATGGACTTATCACGATGGGTCCTTCAGGGTGGCAGCCAGCTACTTCGGGGAGGGGCTCAAGGGGCTGATGGGTGCAAGCCTGGGAGGAAGCGTTCGTTCCTACTCAAGCCTGAAAAACAAAAATCAGAGCTGGAGTCCAGGAAAATTGTACCGGTGACGTTGGGAAGACTGGGTGAAGTCCTCTTAGGAGCCAGTCAGCAAAAGAAAGCTGAGACGTGCCTTCGAGGGCTTTGAAAACTCCCCCCAGGCCAGAAAGATGTTTCCGGCAAAATTGAGTCAGGTCAGCCTGAGCCTTTTCCCGAGAATGGTTATTTGCAAGGTAGTGCGCCAGCTTTCCTTTCTTTGGCTGCACACCCTTCCCGGTGGCTCCCAGCCCCGCTCGCTCTGGGACACCTGGAGCTGGCCCCTGCTGGCCATCCCCACCTCCCCGTCACCCCGCGATCTCGGCACTCCTCTTCCTGCTCTGCTTGTGCCCGTGGCTGGCCCAGACGCTGCCAGGCTTGCGAGAGATCGTGGGGGACGCTAGGGTTCCACTGGGTGACTGAGCCCAGCTCATTTTAATAATGGAAAAGCAAAACGAGGTGGGACAGGGAGTCACAGAGCCACTGCCCAGAGGGGAGGGCTTGCCCGTGCGTGAAACATAGGGACGTGGAAAGTGGTACCTGGTGGATGAGTCACAGTGATTAAAAAGGATCGTCAGGATGCTGAGAGCGAACACGTTTGAAGTGATGTTCTGGGCACCCCCATATTTTATGACTAAGTCTTCCAACCATTTATTATCTCTATTTTTTTCTTTTTTTTTGCGGTACGCGGGCCTCTCACTGTTGTGGCCTCTCCCGTTGCGGAGCACAGGCTCCAGACGTGCAGGCCCAGTGGCCATGGCTCACGGGCCCAGCCGCTCCGTGGCACGTGGGATCCTCCGGACCGGGGCACGAACCCGCGTCCCCTGCATCTGCAGGCGGACTCTCAACCACTGCGCCACCAGGGAAGCCCCTATTATCTCTGTTTTGTAGATTAAAAAACTAAGGTATTAGAAGCTGAGGGTCAATTTTACTTGACCTCTGTGTACCTAAGGTGTGTCTTTATGTCCTGAACACCAGGATGTGAGGTTGATAATGTTCACAAAAGGGGTGGGACTGAGGTGTGAGGGGGGGGCAGCGAGTATTAATAATGACAATGTTAATTCATAACAGTATTGAAAATGACATTAAAAATGATTAGGGCTTTGCTGGTGGCGCAGTGGTTGAGAGTCCACCTGCCAATGCAGGGGACACAGGTTCGTGCCCTGGTCTGGGAAGATCCCACATGCCGCGGAGCGGCTGGGCCCGTGAGCCATGGCCACTGAGCTTGTGCGTCCGGAGCCTGTGCTCCGCAGCAATGAGAGGCCCGTGTACCACAAAAAAAAAAAAAAAAAAGAGAATGATTGTAGTTCATAATAATAGCTACTATTTCTTGGGAAATTCCAGGGCCCCAAGGTCAGTGCCATTCTGTACGTCCTCTCTTTTGACCATCACATCACCCCTATGAAGTTTGAGGGGATGATCCCAAAATAAACGTTTTCTGTTTGTGGACAATGAACTTGAAATCCTGGACAGACAGATGAGCATTTGTTCCTTGACTTTCTTACCACTTACTGAGCACCTAGTATATCCAGGCCTCAGGATGTGAGTGCAGTTTGTTGGGGAGGCCGGTCTGCAAGCCAAGGGGTGAAGGTTGTGATGGGGATGAGTCTGGTTTCCTGAAGGGGGCGCAGAGGAGGGAGCTCTGCTCACACCAGCACCAGGACTCACTTCTACTTAGAGACCCACGGGATTTATCACAAGCCCAGATGTGCCAACTTCCTGACATGAATTCTCTTATTTAGTTCTCCCTGTGGTCCTTCGAGGTAGATTCAGCCTCCACTGGACAGAAGGGGAACCTGAGACCATTGTGGAGGTTGATGTGGGCACGGGGCAGAGCTGAGGTTTGGACTCCCTGACCCCCAAACACAGGCCTTGCACGGCACCCCTCAGTTGCCTCCCAGGCCTTTCTGTCCCCGTGTGGCCTGAGGGGGCTGCCCCCTGAAGTGGGACCAGTGGGTGTGTGGCCTCGGCTTTCTCTTGCTGTGTGGGGTGTAGGCTGGCCGTGGCCCTGCTAGAAGATGCCCAGAGATGCCTGGGAGCCTCGCCGTGGTCCTCAGCTGCCACCCCAGCCGGGGCGTTTGTTAGCTGAGCTTGCGCTCTGTGGGCGGGTGAGATGGACTCATGCGCCAATATCACAAGACGAAAAAGAAAGGGGGGAGGGGGGAGCTGGGGAGAAGCCCCCGGAAACAATCCACATTCTCTGTGTTTCTAAACCAAATCAGTCTGCCTTGGCCCTTCCCCCGTTTGTCAGAAAGGGCAAGACCTTCAGACTGGTTTACGTTTCGAGCAGCCCTCTGCCATCCCCAGGCTTGTGTGAGGGGCCCTTGGGGTTCCCGTGGCCCAGAGGGCACGTGAAGGCCTCTTTGGTCTCAATCCTGGCTGTCGTGGCCCCCCAGGCCTCTCGGGGGCTGGTTTCTCCTGGGACCTTTTCTGCAGGTCTGAATGCCGTAGAGCTTAGGGTGGACACCCTGTCTCTGCTCACTGTACCTTTTGGGTGGTCCTGCCCCCTGTAAGGATGCAGCACGGGAGAGAGGCCAGTGCTGTCTTCTCCTCCATCCTCTAGTATTGGGATATCTGACTGCTCTTCTGGGCTGGGTCACTGCCCTCTCCTGCTCCCCCGAGGCCTCTCCCCTTTGTGGATGACAGAGCTACAAGGCACCAAATTCTGCCTGGACCCAGAAGACAAAAGTGCCAGGGGTGCAGGAGGGAAAGTTTGTCTCTCCTTCTTTTACTATAATCATAGAAAAGCTGATGGCCGGCAGTGTTTGTTATGCGTCCTGTGTGTGAGGCCTGTGCGTTATTCAACCTAATCTTCACTCCAGGCTTGTGAAACCATTTGGTGACGGTCATCCCATTTTGCAGACAAGGAAACTGATGTCTGGAGAGGTTCAGGAATTTGTGTGGGGTCACACAGCTGGTAAATGGTCACCCTGAGGTTCAAACCCAGGCTGGTGTCCCCAGGACCCACACACTTAACTACTGTTTAAGTAAACTTCCTGTGTGTAACGTAACTATTTAAGGTAGCTCTGTGCACCCAACTTCCCCGAAGGGGTTGGTGACTATCTCCATTTCAAATACCGTGTCCTCTTACTATCTCTTAATAGTGATGTGAGCTTATACTCAGTAAAGATGTGCGTGAATGTCCTGATTGGCTGGGAGATTCTTGTAAAGCAGGGTGCGCCAGACTCCAGGGCAATGGGGGAGGGGTGTGTTCACCTTGTTGATTGACATGGGAGATTGCAAAAGTGGTCCCCAATTCATTCCTGCCTTGTTCCCATGCCTTTGCAATGTGACTTTAAGCTCCACCCATAAAGAGGTGGAGTCTTTTCCTTGTCCCTGAAGGTAGGCTGCCTGTGGTCTGACATACCAGTAGAATACTGGGAGGAAGGGCATGCCAGCTCCAGCCTAGGCCTCAAGAGGCCCCACAGGCTTTTTCTCTTTCTCACAACCCTTCCACTGCCGTGTTGACAAGCGCAGCTAGTTTGCCAGGGGATGATAGACATGTGACCTGATCTCTGTGATCACCCCAGCGGATATACCAACTGCCCCCAGAAACGGGGCTTCCTATAACCAGCCACTGATGGCTGATTCATGAGTGAACTGAGGCCAGAAGAATCTTCCAGCTGAGCCCAGCCCAGGTTGCCAACCCATAGAGCCATGTGCTATAGGTATGGTCCCTTCTTTAAGCCACTAGGCTTTGAGTTTGCAGTTTGTAGGCCACAAAATCTACCTAACACATTCAACTTCAAGTCACAGCCATTCATCCCAGAACTGGGTAGTGACTAGAGACAGAAGATAGGGCAGCTGAATTAGAGCCACATTTTTCTTTTCTCATTGCTCCATGAAAGTGCAGGTTGGTGTCACAGATGCCTGATGCTGTGATTCTATTTCTAATCATCTTTTTAAAATTTTTATTTATTTTAAACTATTTTTATCTTTTAAAAAATTTTATTGAAGTGTAGTTGATGTGATCACCTTAACAGAAGAAATGAACCATCCGTGACAGCTGTGATCTGGTCCCAGCCCTGATACCACCTTGCCATGTGGTTTTCAATAATTCCTTTAACCAGTCCGGGCTGCAGTTCCTTGCATCCTTAAGAATATGAGACTGACACGCATACTCTGTAAGACTCCCGCCTCTAGTGTTTTGTGGCTGTGTGATACATCATCATCAGCATGGTGTTCATCCTGTCCACATTTGATTTGGGGGGTTTATTCTGGACCGTTGGAGTGGCACAAAATGACGAGATGGATTTTTTTTTTTAACTGTTCACATAAAAAGAAAGAGACCATAAACTGGCTCGTGCCACTTGAAGAAAATTCCTTTACTGACAGTGAAGCAAAAAATGTCTTAGCTATAAACGTACGGGTTTGGAAAGGAAATACTCAAGTTTCCTGACAAAGAAGACACTGCATTATTAAAGACAGGGCTTATGGCTTCTTGTTGAAATTACAAAGTCACGTTGCTTTTGGCTTTTCTCCTAAAGGCAGATAAAGGTTAGGTTGGCCCGGCTTCATGAGCTCTATAAAATGTGTTCCTTCCTTCCTTCCTTCATGCCTTTATTCAGCCAGTGTTTTCTGTGAGCCAGATACTGTCCTCCTCCTGGGAGATGAAACCGAACAAGTCAGGCAAATCCCAGCCCTCCACGCACTGACATGTGTATGGCAGAAGCAAATCCAGAGTTAAGCGTTAGTGTCATCTAGTGATTAGCGCTGTGAAGAAAAAACTTAATTCTTAGAGGAGAGATGAACCTGGGTACAGTTTCCAGGAACAGGAGATCCATTTACTACCTTCACATGGTCCCACCTTCCCCTGCAATTTCTCATTCATTCTCAGATCCAGTCATTGGAACTGAGAGGGCATCCGTGTGCATGGATGTCTATCTGACAGACAGGTCTCCCTCATCAGGGAGAAAACCCAAGGATGTGAGACTAGGGAAGAAAAGGACTCATGACAGCCCACCTTTGGGGGATAGGCTGTGTGCGAGGCTGGGATCCGGGGCAACACTGTAGCCTCCTAGAGCAGGCAACATTGAATTAAGTGACAAGAACTCCCCTGAGATTTGAGGGTCTGGGTTCTGATTCCATCTCAGGACCGGATTTTGGGTGTGATTTTGCACGTCTCACACCCTCTGTTTCTCAACCTGTCCAACAGGGATAATAATACTACTCCCTACCTCTCTATGTTGTTGGATGATCAGATGCCATAACATACACAAAAGCATTTTGTTCAAGTTGTTTTCCAGATGGACCTGAGGGTGGAGGCCATGTCTTATTCATCTTATTCCCACAGAGTTTGGCCTGTATCAAGTGCTCAGTGGTTGAGTGAGTGAACGGGCCAGAGAATAAATTAGCAAAAGAATGAAATTGAATCCTGTGGGCCTCAGTTTCTTCGTTTTGCAAATCAGGGCTCCCATGTAGAGTTGTGCAGGTTGTGCACTGCACAAGTGAGCTTGCTTGAGAGGATGGGAGAGGACTAACACCCAGATTCTCTACCTGCCAAGTCATGTACCTGGTGCAGAGAACAACGCCTTTCCTATTTTTCATAAAGGTGCCGTATAGGCCAGCAGTGGCTCTGTTTAAAATAAAAGCATTAGACTCTCTTGCCTCCCAGAGACTCTGGTTTAATCATTATGGGCTGGGGCCCCAGAAGCTGTATTCTTCAGAAAATCTCCAGATGTCTCTGATTTTCCTCCTGATTTGGGTACCATTGGACTGGTGGTCTTTCAATGCCCTTCTCTAATAGGAGGTGATTTTGCGTTACGTTTTATATTCTAGTATTTCATGTTTAAATTCTCTCTGTTGATGAGCACTTGAGCTGCCATCTCGTGGTGTCCTTATTCACTGTTCCCACCATCTGTTTTTGGCAGGGAATAGCAGTTGGAGTGTGTGGAGTATGTGTTCCCCATTCATCAGTAAGAAAATTCCATGCCAAGCTAAAGGAGAAAAAAAATTTCCCAGGATTCCTCTTTTCATCCTCCAGCCCTTGTGCTTTTCCTCACTCCATCAGCAGCAACAGGTCAAACAATACAATTAAAAACATAGCAGGGTTCTTTAGACAAGCCAGAGCTGCTAAGACAAAAGCCTGGTGAGGAAACTTCCCAGGGTCTGATTTAATTTATCTCCCTGCATTTCTTTCTCAACCTCTGCATCAGTTACGGTCCAGGAGGAGAAAATAACCCCACACAGTCATGTCAACAAGGAAAGCTGACCATGGAGCAGGGTTGCTCAGCCTCAGCAGCTGTTGATATTTGGGGCTGGATAAGTCTGAATTCAGGGGAATGTTTCTGCCCTGAGGATGTTTATTAGCAGCATCCCTGGCCCCTGCACACTGGCTGCCGGGAACACTGCTTCCTCCTTCCCCTGTTGTGACAGCTGAAAACATGTCTAGACAATCACCACTGTCCCTTGGTCTGAAAGTGACCCCTGCTTGATCACCACTGGTAAAAGAATTATTGCCTATATCAGAGATGATCGAGAGAGGAGTAAAGAGAACCCCAAAGAATACCGTAGGGCTAAGGAAGAGTCTGAAGGAAGGGACATAATGAGAAGGTGGACCCCCTTCCCAAGGGGGGATTCAGACTGGGTTGAACTTTAACCCTGCAGCCACTGTGCGGGGATGTTCTCTGGGCGGGGGTGGGTGTGGGTGGGTGTCTACAGTTGCAGGGCAAGCAGGAAACAACAGGAGGAGAGGCAGAGACCAGCCAGCAGGAGAAACCCCTTCCAGGTGCAGGTGGGCTGAGGCTGGGAGCTGACCGCTGGGTGCCTGTAGCTCCCTGGAGATTCATCCTGGAGATGTCACTGAACGTTGATGGGGATGACGGTCACCAGCTGTTCCCCCGCCCCCCCCCCACCCCCAAACACTGCTGGCAACAGCTCTTGGTAGAAACCAGAAGAAGCAAATGGAAAAGCGTGGAAAGAGAAGCCTCTTCTTCTTGCAGTGTTTCTCCAGCGCCCTCTACTGACAAAATTTAGCATCTTGTCATCTTCGGAAGATATTTCCACCGAGCTGGCAGTGAAAGATGGATCTGGAGCTGAAAGGCAATAAATTGGTAGTTGGCACACTCTTGTATTGTACCCTCCTCTTAATCATTTCTGTACCCTCCTCTTAATCATTTCTGTACCATCCTACTTGGCCCCGGTCTGGCTTTTAGTAGATACAGAATTAATGATAATGACTGAAAGAAGGCATGAATGCATGTGTGCATGCGCGAATAAATGAATGACAGGGTTTGCTTTTCTCTGGTAGCTATTTTGGTGAATGCAGTTTACCACGGGTTTGAATTTTATCTATGGGATACAAATGACAGCTTTTATTCCCTCCTATCCCACTCTCGTACGAAGTTTAAAGTTCATTGATTTATCCTGTTACATCTTCCCAGCTCTCATCTAACTGATCAGTCTGATAAAAATCCATTAAAGAATTGAGCAATTCAGTGGAAAACACTAACTAAACTAGTTTGACATCGATCGGTTGATTAAATTCCCCAGTTGAGTGTTGATCAGATAGCCAAGAAAACAGGAGACTGGTATCTGTTTTTTAGACCAGAATACTAACTGAAGGACTGTTGGCCAGTGAATTACGTGTAGCAAAATTGTTGTCTAGAAAGCTAAGAACATTAATAATGTGAAAATCAGAACTAATTTTGATTTGTCAAATGGTTACTCTCAGATTGCAGCGTGGTAAATTAGCAGTGACCATGTAGTAAGTTACACTGTAATTTGACACCAGGAAGTGTGGTGAAAACATAATTGGATTGGGATTGTGAAGTTCTGTGAGGGCTACCGGCTAACGTGGACAGCTCATTTGGCTTTTTGGGCCTCCCTCTCCTCTGTGTGTGCAAGAATAACCATACGGGGCTTCCCTGGTGGCGCAGTGGTTGAGAGTCCGCCTGCCGATGCAGGGGACGTGGGTTCATGCCCCGGTCCGGGAGGAGCCCACATGCCGCGGAGCGGCTGGGCCCGTGAGCCATGGCCGCTGAGCCTGCGCGTCTGGAGCCTGTGCTCCGCAACGGGAGAGGCCACAGCAGTGAGAGGCCCGCGTACCGCAAAAAAAATAAATAAATAAATAACCATACGTTTCTCTTTGGGAAAGAGTAAACATAATGTGGGTGTAAAAGTGTTTTGGAAATTGAAAGTAGTACACAGATTTGAGGCTCTTCCAATTAGTTGATAGGTACAAAATGGGCATCTTGGGATCGTTTGAATTTACTTAGGTTTTCTGAGTGCATCTGAGGTCCGTAGAATGTAATTCTGTTTTCTGATGTAAGGCAGAAGCCTGGTGGAAAGGATTTTTGTATTTAGGATGATACATATCCGTCCAGTACCTCAGGGCCTTTGCACATGCAGGTTCCTCCACCTGGAATTCTTTCCTCTCCTCTTTGCCTCCATAACTCCTACTTATCCTGTTGGCTTCCTCATGACTTCCTGATGATCTGAACTGTCAACTCTCCCTATTATATGCCCTTATGTACCACATCTCTCCTACCCATAACTCTGCCACGATGGGTATTTTACATTTTATTGTGATTATTTGATTAATATCTGTCTCCCCAATTGGGTTATAAGCTCCATGATGGCAGGGACTACTTCTGCTTTTGCCCACAATGAAATTTAGTTTGATGCCTGTTTGTTGGATGAATGAATGAGTGGATGAAAGTATTACCCAGAGTTGACTAGAGCCTGCTGGATTTTGATGTGTTGGTCACATTTTGAAAGAAAAGGCAATGACTGGCTTTCTGGGGCTGTAGAAAGAACACAGTGATAGATACGGGTCACTGGGATGTCCCAGCATCCAGCACAATCTCTGGCATAGAGTAGACACTCAGTAAATGTTTACAGAATGAGTTAACTTCGGAGCCAGAAGTCTGGGGCTTTGGTTTTGTCTCTAACATTTACCGGCTTGGCAAACTTGGTGAAGCTGTTTAGCGCTGCTGTACAATACAGTGGAAACAGGCTCAGAGGCCAGCATTCCTGGATCCAAACCTCCATTGACTAGATGTCTGACAAGACACTGACCATCACGGTGCGCATGCGCAAGTCTGCTTATTTACATGAGGGTAATATTAATATCCCGAGATTATTTCAAGTATTAAACGAGAAAAATGATTCAAAAGGCCTTACCTAATACAGTCCGTATTAGGTATCAATAAATGTTTGTCCTTTCCCTTCGGTCAGCTTCCATGACATGGGAATAATATTACCCATGTCAAACCATTGTATCTCGAATAAGATCTCATATGTCACACACTTTGTAATCAGAGGTGCAAGGTTCCCTTTCCTCCTTATTCCCACGCTGAGTCAGGAGAAAAATGTGCAGAATCAGCATTCACCACCAGGTGGCACTGTGGCAATACCTTCAATACCTTTGAATTCACGGTTTTCGCTTAGCAAAATTGCGCCTTCGTGTACATTTTAAATTGAAATCTTGAGGTGAGAAAAATGAGTTGCATTTAAGAGGGAAGCATTGCTCGATAATGGAGTAATGTCTTTTGTAAATGATATTTTAATGTCCAGCGTCTTACTCTGGAAAATCAGGAAGGAACATTTTAAAACATTCCTTTAGATTCTTAATTTGGAAACACAAGAACCGCCAGAACCAGGTTAAGTGAGGGATAAAAGCTTTTATTTGCTTTATTACAATGTAATTTTATCACAATTTACAACTTTTTCTTCCTGGAGGTCCATTTTGTTTCCTCAAGTATTCTGACAATATACATATTCTTTAATTTTTTTTTTTTTTAAGGAGTGTTTAGTTTGGTCGGCAGATATTTCTTGAGTACCTAATATGTGCCATGCACTGTTCTGGGTGATTGAAATCATGGCCATGAACAGAGAGACAAAGCTCCATACTCTTACGGAATGGGGACACCCATTACTAACTAGGAAAAAAATGAGGCAAGGAAGGTATTTCACCTGGGTGTTGGGATAAAGGGAGACTCGGACTGTGTGTGTCGGGAGCACACACTTCAGAAAGGGTGGTCAGGGAAGAGCTTTCTAAACTGGAGGTGTTGGATGTACCGCCTGAGCCCTTCGAAGGACCTGGTCAGACAAACATCCCAGGCAGAAGCATTAGAAGGACAGCATCCCAGGCAGAAGGAAAAAACAAAAACAAAACAGTGTAAAGGCCCTGATGTGGGAAAATGCTTGCCATGATCAAGATAAGCATCTTCGGTAAATGAATTCTGTTGCAGTGATCTATTACTGCGTAACCAACTCTCCCCAACCTTAATCGTTTTCAGTGACCTGTGTATTTTGCTGACAGTTTTGTGGGTATTAGGGACTTGGGAAAGGCTCAGCGGGAGGTTTGCTTTGATCCGCCTGGCATCATCAGTGAAGGCAGCTGAGGCTGGAGGACCTGCCTTCAAGACGGTTCTTTACTAAGTCACACGTCGTCACCCTGATGCCGCCTGGCCTCTCTCTCTCCTACGTGGTGTCTCATCCTCAGAGCCCCTCCAGTATGGAGCAGGATGGACTCAGAGTATTCGTGCTTCTTACTTGGCTCTTGGCTTCCAACGACCAAGGTAGAAGCTGCCAGTGTCCTTAAAGCCTAGGCCCAGAAGTTACTTCTGGCACGGCAGCACTTTTGCCCAGTTCTCAAGGCCAGTCCTTTATCTTTACAGGGAGAATAAGTGGCTCCCACTTCTTAATTATTTTTTATTTGAGCTGTAAGTGACATATAACATTTTATTAGTTTCAGGTGTACAGCGTAATGACTTGATACATGTATATATTGTGAAACACTCAGCACAGTGTTTAGTTAACATCTGTTATCACACATAGTTACAATTTGTTTTTTCTTGTGCTGAGAACTTTGAAGATCTACTCTCTTGGCAACTTCCAAATATACCATCCAGTATTACTAACTGTAGTCAGCTCTGTAATGCTATGCATTACCTCCCTAGGACTTGTTCATTTTGTAGCTAGAAGTTTGTACCTCTTGACCCCTTTCATTCATTTCACCCACCCCCACCCCCGGCCTCTCGCAACCACCAATCTGATCTGTTTCTACGAGTTTGTTTGTTTGTTTTAAATGAAGTATAGTTGATATACAGTGTTGTGTTAGTTTCAGACGTACTGCATAGTGATTCAGATTCTTTTCCATTGTAGGTTATTACAAGATATTGAATACAGTTCCCTGTTCTATACATTAGGTCCTTGTAGTTTATCTATTTTGTATATAATAGTGTATATATGTTAATTCCAACCTCCTAATCCCCCCCGCTTTGGTTACCGTAGGTTTGTTTTCTATGTCTGTGAGTCTGTTTCTGTTTTGCAAAGAATTTCACTTGTATCATTTATTTTACATTCCACATATAAGCGATATCATATGATATTTGTCTTTCTCTACCTGACTTACTTCACTTAGTTTGATAATCTCTAGGTCCATCCATGTTGCTGCAAATGACATTGTTTCATTCTTTTTTATGGCTGAGTAATATTCCACTGTGCATATGTACCACATCCTCTTTATCCATTCATTTGTCGATGGACACTTAGGTTGCTTCCACGTCTTGACTGTTGTAAATAGTGCTGCTGTGAACATTGGGGTGCATGTATCTTCTTTGTTTGTTTTTTGGGTTTTGGGGGTTCATTTTTTTTTAAGATTCCGTATACAAGTGAGGTCATACAGTATCTCTCTCTCTCTGTCTGATTTATCTCACTTAGCATGATGCCCTCAAGGTAGTGGACCCACCTCTTGATGGAAGGAGTGGCAAAGAATTTGTAGCCACCTTCAGTTGAAACAGATCCTTATAGAGTTAACAGAAATTCCCTTTAAGTGTCTGGGGGTCAGACTTGCACAGGCCAACACTACAGGTCTGGTCCCTCTGTAGCATGAAGATCAGCCAGCAGCTTTGAGGAGTTTTCCTTGGGGTCCAGACCCATAACTAGGAAAGTCTGCGCTGAACAGAATCCACTCTGCTCGTTGCCCACAGCAAGCATCGTCGTCAGCACTAACCTGAGTGTCTAGGAGATTTCTTAAGTCTTGATTGTAAAACTCTGGATTTGGGGGTTGGGATGGAAAACACGAAGCAAGATGCCAGCTTCTGTGTAGGATTTTTCCTTTGCAGAATAGTTCCGGGATAATCTTAGAGGGATAGGAGCAAAGGCAACACATGGTGACAGTTCAGACACTAGGAGTGTTTGACCCTGAAATAGTTCATGAAACACCTGTGCGTTTACACTGTTCAGTAGCCAGGAGAGCGTTTGGTTTATTAGGTTTGTCCCCTTAAGCAAGATAACTGAGTCGGTTGGAGTTAGAATCCTCTTCTGAGGCAAAGGGGTGTGAGGTCCTGCATTTCTGGACCATAACAGCCCTTGGAGAGAAGGAGAGAGACGCGTAGGAACTGACAATTTTCTCTGACGGACAGGGGATTTGAGGGGAGGGGGTGGCGAGGTGAGGATAAAAGAAGCTGATTCTGATAGACTCAGCTGGTCCAGAGTTTGTTCTGTCGGTGTCGCAGTCAACAGAGCAAATCATTTTTGTATGGACACATGTCCCAAATCTAATGTTTGCCTAATGATGGCAGCTGGCTTCACTCAAGGTGCAATTGAACTTTAAAATGTTTGCTTAATGATGGCGGCTGCTAAGTCAAGATAAAGTTGAACCTGAAAAAACCATCAACAGTGTTTACATTCACAGTCCTCACATGTTCCCCCAGATGGCTATTTTTTTTTTTTTAGCCCTCTTCTGATATGCTGAGATTCCAAAACGGATTCTGTTAAATGAGCAGCTCTTTTTTGTCCCTACCTGATCTGTCAGCATAGGCGGACTTTCCAGCTTGGATGTCAGAGGGAGCACTAAGAAACCTCTCATTGTTCTGTTGTCTCATCTGGAGCGGCATTTTTATTATCATTATTATGGGTTTCAGTGTGAAAACGGTCAGGTTTACCTGGATGAAGTCTTTCATGGCAGCTGTGACGGTGAACTGGGAAAGTCCGCTTGCGGTCATATTGTAATTAAAATAGATCTTGGTCGTTCACATCCCCCCATCAGATGCTATCTCTACGTACAGACCAGTTGTCTGGGTTTAATAGGACACATTTTTGGAGGGTTTAACTTGAATGCGAAAAAAAATTGCATTAATCATGTATCAGTTGGCTCTTAAATTTTACAGAAATAAGAGAAGAAGACAGCAACTGTTGCCTTTCTGAAATCGAATCTGAGGTCGGATTTTATCTCAGCCCAACATCTGTGTGCCGTGGGCCGAGTGGAGGCCTACTGGCCTGGCTGCTGTCTCAGCCCAACATCTGTGTGCCGTGGGCCGAGTGGAGGCCTACTGGCCTGCCTGCTGTCTCAGCCCAACATCTGTGTGCCGTGGGCCGAGTGGAGGCCTGCTGGCCTGGCTGCTGTCTCAGCCCAACATCTGTGTGCCGTGGGCCGAGTGGAGGCCTGCTGGCCTGGCTGCTGTCTCAGCCCAACATCTGTGTGCCGTGGGCCGAGTGGAGGCCTACTGGCCTGGCTGCTGTCTCGTTTTGCACACGCAGTGCCTGTTCCCTCAGAGTAACCCGCAGGCACCTTGCAGCGTCTTGGCCAGGAATTTCCATGTACCTGGGAACAAATCCATTCAGTCACTTGTGTGGTCAGGGACTTCTGGAACTTTCTCTGCCTTTCGTCTTGTGCTGTGGTTGCTGACTCTTATGCCGAAAACTCAGCCGTTGTGCGCTGGTGCCAGTTGAATCTCGAGACAGAGTTTTGGGTGAAGTATTAAGAGAGAAGAATAGCTCTATTGCTTTGCCAGGCAAAGGAGGATATAGTGGGCTCATGCCCTGAAAATCTGTGGGTCCCAACCTGGGAGGATTTGGGGAGTTTTATAGCAGTGGTTCAGGGGTGGGGTTGCTGATAGGATCAGGGTGTGCACAGGGGCTGCCCTCCTTCGTCTGCCTTCAGCTGGTCTCCTCATGAGCTCTTCAAGGCTATCAAACCGTGACCTTCTCTGGACTGAAGAATGCTAACATCTGCCGTTGGTTGGGGGTTTTACTTCGCTAAAAGAGCCCAAAGATATTATGTGTATCCCTTGCAGCTGAACCAGGACCCTGCCCCAAGGCTGCACTGTTGTTTCTTGGTTTCTCCTCCCTTGTCTCTGCATCCCCTCCCTCCCCTGATTAGCAAGTGTCCGGATCTGCCCTTTAGAACTCAGGGAAGGTCATGGAGGCTGGAGTCCGTTCCCTCCAAACAAGAAACGGGGGACACTGAAAGGCTTCCAGCCCAGGAGCCCCACAGGGTCCTGCTCGGCTTCAGCACATCCGTGAGGGCCTGTGGTCTCCGCTAGGCCCGGCGGTGCTGGCTCTCTGTCTGCAGCCAGGCCTGGGGGCTTGCTTGCTTTCCACGCTGGGTGCCGTACGTCCGTGAAGTGAGGAGCAAGCCGCTTTCCTCTTCTGGCATCAAACTCAGCGCCTGACAGGGGACCACCACCATATCGCTGTCCCCGCAAAGGGTTCCCGGAGCGAATCAGCTCTTTCACTTGTAGTGACCGCTCTCCCCCTCCGTGGTGACAAGCTGTGAGTCCACAGGGATGAATTCGGGACACCAGAGTGAGAGGCAGCCTGCTTCGTTTGGACACTTCCTTCTCTGACTGCTGGACTTCGGGCCATGTGTCTGGTGTAGAGGAAAGAACAAAAGGGCCTAAGGTTGGACAGACGCGGGGCCATTCCCAGCTCTGTCACCTACAGCCGTGTGACCTGGGGCAGGTAACTCAACCTTTCAGAATCTCAGTTTTCTCCTGCTCAGAAAGGAATAACGATAATGAGATAATGTGCTCAAAGAACTTGTACAACACCTGAGTTCCTGGCACGGAGCTCCTAGAACCCTTGGAATTTCCTTAGTGAGAGGAGTGTGCTTTGTATGCTAATGAGATGACTCCTGGTAGGTTTCCTAGGGAGCTGGTTGCCAGAAAATGAACCAAATGATTAGAGAGGGGGGACTTTCAGCCCCCCCCCCCACCTCCAGGGAGGGGAGAGGGGTTGAAGACTGAGTTCAGTTACTAATGGCCAATGATTTAATGAATTGTGTTTGCGTAATGAAACTTGATACAAACACGTGGAATGATGAGGGTTGAGGGAGCTTCCAAGTTGACACATTCAAGTGCCAGGAGGGTGGCACACCCCGGCTCCGCGGGGTCAGAGGCGCCCACACTCGGGACCCTTTCTGACAGCTCCCTGTGTGCCTCGTCGCCTGACTGTCATTTGCTTCCTTTATAATAAACTGTAACAATAAGTACAGCGCTTTCTTGAGTTCTGTGAGTTATTCTAACAAATGACTAAACCTAAGGAGAGGTCCTGGGAACCCCTGAAGTTGTAGTCAGCTGGGAAGAAGGGAGGGTAGTCTGGGGACCCCATTTGCGGCTGGTGTGTGAAGTGGGGGGCAGTCTTGTGGGACCGAGCCCTTAACCTGTGGGGTCCGTGCTAACTCCGGTTAGTTAGTGCTGGAATTGAACTGAATTGTAGGACTCCCCGCTGGTGTCTGAGAATTGGAGTTGGAATGATGTCAGGAAGAAGCAGCCGGAGCCTATGAAATACTTAGTTCATAGTAAGGACCTAGGAGATGGGAGCTTATATTAATTGTGATGCTGTTGCTGTTTTATTATAAAATAAAAACAAAATTTAACAAAATCTACATAGGGCTTACTACTCACAAGTGGCTCACTTAACTCAATTGCTCAAAAATTAGCTACTCTTATTATTTCCATTTAACAGATGAGGAAACTGAGGCACCAGGAAGTTCAGGTACTTCCCAAGCTCACATAGCTAATAAGTGGCAGGGTTCAAATCCAGGCAGACCGTGACCTGCATCTGTGCCCCTCATCTTTACAGGATGCTGTTGTCATTGGTGTTATTATGACTGCAGTTTGTTCAGGGGGGTCTAAGGAGCCGAAAGGAGACTAAACATGGCTGGAGCTTTTCAGAGAACCCTGACTTCCTGTTAAGATAATCAGATATATTTGTTCCCGAAGTAGGTACTAACCTTAAAGAGTATAACAGCTCATATAGGACTTGGATTATTAACAACCTTTTTCTCCAAAGAAATGTCTGTCATCCCAGGGTGAGATGGAGACGTGTGAGTGCCCACTGTATACTGTTGGATGTGCAGATGCACTTGGACTTAATTGACTTTTCTTGAGAAAGCTCAACCATTGAAGCGCAAGTGTCCGCGTTGAGCCTGTTACAACCCTGGAAACTGCACTGTCTGGTCAGCTCTGCGCGCAGAGCAAATGAATAATGGGCCTTGTGCTGCCACCCCCCTGGTTGGGCTCACAGGGAAACCTGCCACTCGCTGGTGCTCCCCTGCAGACGGAGGGCAGAAAGGCCGTGTCAGCAGCCCTGCCAAGCAGTCAGTGGAAAACACACACCCATTTATCATAGTGGACCTGGCAAGGGGCCAGACCTGCACAGAGCTGTAAATAAAAGGCATTTGAAACCAAGACCTGTTGGAGCAAACAGGCCTCACCAGCAAGTCAATGGATTTTTTTTTAAACCCGGTATAACTTTTATTGGGCTTTCGTTTAAGCACACCCTATGCATCTCTTATATTACTTCATTCTCACAAAAACCCTGAAAGGAGTTGGCTGTTAGGATGACTAGGCATCCTGGTTTGCCTGTTGTCCTGATGCAAATATTAAAAGAGCCCTTTTTCACTTTCCAAAGTGCCCTGGATGGACAATAAATTGAATGGTCACCCAAGATACTTATTTTATGGAAGAGGAAACAGAGAAGATACATGACTCACTCGAGCTCCCCCCAGCAGGTGGCTGATGGAGCTGGATTCTAACTCAGATCAGTCTGTCTCCGATACCGAAGTCTTTCCTGCCAGAGTCTTCTGCGTCTCAGTACAGAGAAATGAGCACATCTGCCTCACAATTAGTCCCTCTAGGGGAACTAGACACTCGCTGGAGTGATTTACGATTGTTTGAAACACTCTTGGATCTCCTTTTTTGGAATGACCTTCTGGAGTACTTGTTTTCTTTTCAGAACACCTTTGATGCTAGCAACTCTTGGTCCCTTGAGGATCGTGTTCATCTTGGGCACTTTCCTCAGCACTTTCACAGCCGAGTCTGGTGAATAAGGTGGCGAGTTAGGCTGGGGAACTCCATCCTGGAGTCAAATCCAGGGCTTAGCTTGAATTAGTGAATTGCTTTTTCGTTTGCTTGTTTTGCTGGTAAAATTGGCCTTGGAAAAAATTCTCGAAGAGTCATTCTGCAGATGTTTGGAGCAGCAACAGTGCCATTTGAATGGGCTGAATTTCTTTCAGAGTTGCATTTTATCCTGCCTGGTAGATGTGATATATTGTGTCTAGTCTTTCTGGCAGAGCACATTTAGCTTGGAATGGGTGGGGAGCTTGCCTAGGTGGTTGAAATTGCTGACCTTAGATGAAGAAAGTAAATCATTCTTTCCCCAGAACTTGGGTTTCTCTTAGCCAAATTCCCATGCCTTCCTGTTCCATCCAGTGAATTCCAGTGCAGGTCATTGTCCTACCTTTAATTAATGAATTAATTAAAATTTGTTTATTTACTTTTGGCTGTGTTGGGTCTTCGTTGCTACGCGTGGGCTTTCTCTAGTTGCGGCGAGCGGGGGCTACTCTTCGTTGCAGTGCATGGGCTTCTCATTGTGGTGGCTTCTTTTGTTGTGGAGGACAGGCCCTAGGTGCACGGGCTTCAGTAGTTGTGGCACGTGGGCTCAGTAGTTGTGGTTCGTGGGCTCTAGAGCGCAGGCTCAGTAGTTGTGGCACACGGGCTTAGTTGCTCCATGGCATGTGGGATCTTCCCGGACCAGGGCTCGAACCCGTGTCCCCTGCATTGG
Source organism: Orcinus orca (assembly GCF_937001465.1). Taxonomy (NCBI): domain Eukaryota; kingdom Metazoa; phylum Chordata; class Mammalia; order Artiodactyla; family Delphinidae; genus Orcinus; species Orcinus orca. The sequence goes on from NC_064568.1 coordinate 8,383,500, forward strand.
CAGGCGGATTCTTAACCACTGTACCACCAGGGAGATCCCCCATGTCCTACATTTTAAAAGTTAAAGGTCCCAGTAGTACTTGTCTTTCAACTTACGGGAACGGTTTGGATGAATTTGTCTATTAAATGTAATCATTATACATTTTAAATGGCATTTTTAAATTTACAAAGCAATGTCAGTTCTATATTTTTCCTATTTTATTTTCTTATTTCTTTCATTATTCAGCGGAATACTGTGAATCAGGTATTATTACCCCACATTATCGGTAAAGAAGGCGAGGCTCTGAGATTGTGTCTTGTCTATGGTGACAGAAGTATCAGTGGCAGTGTTTGGACTTGAGGATTCCCAGGGCATGTAGTTCCTGGTTAGTTCCCGTTCTACTGAGTATATTCCCTTCTTCTTGATTGCTTTGTTCTCAGAGATTATTGAGTCTGTATTAAGTCTGTATTAGTCTTCTATGGCTGCTGTAACAAAACCCAACCTGGTGGCTTAAAGCAACAAAAGTTCATTCTTTCTGGAGGCCAGAAATTCAAACTAACTTTAATGGTGCTAAATCAGGGTGTCAGCAGGACTACACCCAGCGTAAATGGCCCAACCAGATGATCCGGGATAATCTTCCATCTCAGGATCCTTAGTCACATCTGCACATTCCTTTTTTGCTATATAAGGTAACATTCATAAATTCCAGGGATGCAGGTGTGGATATGTCTTGTGGGCATTATTCAGCTCATTGCACGTTTATTTTCCACATCTGCATCTTGCGATGGTGACGTGATATTCGAGAAGATCCACTGTACAGCAGTGCCATTTACGCATATTAGGTTGCCCTTGCCTGCGATTGCCTTGCATCACTCCCCTAACCTCTTGTGGTGACAGACCCACGCTCCAGTCACAGACTAAGCCAGGCTGGATCAGTCCCAGATCCTCACGCTCCCTCACTGTGGTGGCTGCATGATCCAAGCCAGCCAATAGGAATCCTTCCCTGAGATTTTCAAATTGAATCCAGACAGAGAGAGAGAGGCAGAGACATGCCATAGTTTCAGGAGACTGGAGCTGCCTTTCTCCACCATGTGGTGAAAACAAAGAGGGACTCACCTTGCTAATTTTTTTTTTTTTCATTCCTGAAATACATAAAATTCCCAGCAAGAAAAGTTCATTATTCAAATACACACAGGCCTGGCTTCTTGCCTGGGTAGAAGAATGTCAGCAGGTGAGGGTGGCAGTCTTGATGTGTCTGAGCCCATGGAGAAATTTTAAATTTTTCAAGAGTTTATTCTAGTCCATTGAATAATCAATAAATCACCTTGGGACATACATTCTTCTTCGTAGCTGCACAAAAGATAGCCTTAAATTCTGATTAAACATAGCACACATTGATTTCTGCTCCCTCCTGAACCCCACTAAAACGATGGAAAAGGAATTAAAGAATTAGAAACCTACAATGACAAAGAGCATAGGAGAAGAAACAATAGCAAATTAAGGATTTCAGTGAGTGTTGAGAAGACGGAAGGCAAATGGACAAATGGCAACTAGATTAGCAGAGCAAGAAAGCTGGAACTAAGGGCCTGGAGAGTGAAATTCCAACCAGAAGCAAGCCAACTTCCCCCACAGAATCCTAGAGGCTTGGAAATTGGAGCCCACAGATACCTGTAAAGACAGATGTGAAGGATTCAGTTCAGTAGAGGATAGCCTTCATATTTTTGGCTGTCCATCATCTTTTGAGTAACTTCTTCATATTTAGGGAAATCTAAAGTTATGAGTCTTGCTTTCTCAATCTGAACTCTAAATCTCAGCTTCTCCTACAGCTAGTCCATAGTTACGTGACCTGACTGTGCCAATCAGATACACATAAAATTTTAGCACAGAAGAGTACTGAAGGGAGAGGATCTATGTGTATCTTCATTTTTTTTTTTTTGTATTTTCATTTTTGAAACAGGAGACTCAGGCTTTTAGTGGAAGCAGTAATCAGTGGTTGTAAGTTCAAGTTTCTTACATATTTTCCATAAGATGCTGTGGAAAACCGGAACGAACTTTTTGGCCAACTCAATAGCTCTGGCGTCGGTGGGGATAGGAGCAGTGATGATCGACCTGGGTGCTCAGTAGGGTAGCAGAGTCTGTGAAGATTTCCTCGTCAGGCCTGTTCTGTCGGGTGGTTTGGGGCATAGTTCTGTAAGATGAGCCTGGAGCCTGGTTCTTCAGCCCTCCCAAGCATTCAGTGAACCACCCACCAGTTAACAAACTCCTTTCCCATTTAGATTGCCAGAGTCTATTTCTGTTGATTGCAATTCAAAAAAAAAAAAAAAAGAAGGCAAAAAGCAGCCCTATTCATACTGCATATGTAATAGTTTTATTCCCAGTTGCCCCTTCTTACTCCAAAGAGCCAGATAATGGCTCCTTCCCCACAGCAGGTGGGGAAAGGAAGTCTGTCTCTCGAGAACCTCCATCAGAATGGACCCACTTTGAGGACATCAGGAGCAATGTCTGGCTTCAGACATTAAAATGAAATAAAGGAAGAGAGTTTTCATTCCAATCCTTTTCCTGTTCTCAATTCCCAGAATATAGGCAGCCTGGTACATACTCCCCAGGCAGAGAAGGGAGGACTTTTCTTGGTAGCAATTGACCATTCCAAGAGAGAGATCTCTGATGAATTAGATAAATTTCTGTCCACTCACTTTCCAGTAAAGCCCTGCCTACTCGCAGAGAACTGCCAATCAGCTTTTTACTGCCTCTCTCTTAAGTATCAATGGATATATAGGAAGGGGTCCCCAGACTGTTGAGGAAAGCTTCTGTTCTCAAATGAGAAAAACCGAAGCAAATCCTCTGAGAAAATGTACTTGATGAACACAGTGTTAGTGAAAGGAACAGAAGGCAACTTAATTAAATATGCTCTAATTAACATTCTCACAAAGAAAAGAGAAGTTATTTCACTGATGAAACAAAATACAATGCTGTTTTTTTAAAACGACTGAAGACAAAAGAGCTCTTAGAAATTAAAAATATTATAGCAGAAATGAAAAAAATCATTAGAAGGTTGGAAGTTAATGTTGAGGGAATCTCCTAGAAAGTAAAACAAAAGAACAAAGGAATGGGTAGCAGAAGAAGAATTATGAGAAAATCAGAGAATCAATACAGTTGGTCCAATAACCAACCAAGAGAGACACAAAAAGGGAAGAATTTTAAAAAAAAATCCTATATGTATTGAGAACCAAAGAACTTGAATCTCCACATGGGAAAGACTCACTGTAGTCAGCCCATGAGTCTACACCAAGGCACATTAGCATGGGATTTCAGAGCACCAGGATAAAAAGAGAAGTGGCTAAAAGTTTCCAGAGAAGAGCAAATGGGTCCCACGTCAAAGGATCAGGAATCGCAATGAGATCCCACTTCCCAGCGGCAAACGTGAAGCAAGTCAAGGGAGCAGTGTCTTCAAAGCTGAGCACTGGCTTCTAACGGAGACATTCAGATGCCTCCAAACTGTCAATCACACGTGCAGGAAGAAGGCAGACATGGATGGCAGGTCTCACAACATGTCCATTCAGGGAACTACTGGATGATTGGCTCCAGTAAGCAAGAGAAAATATCAAGGAAGAAAGTGTAAGATTTTGGAGACAGGGGATCCATCTCTGAGAAGCAGTAAAGGAATTCTTAGGATAACGATAAAAGGAATTTCCTAGTATGACAGCTGTCCAGGACTCTCAGCAGGAAGACAGAGGTCTTCTCCCAAAACACCCAAAACCCCCAAACCCCACAAAACTTCAGAGGGAAAATGCAGTACGGATGGATTACCAAGGAGTTGGACCCTTTTGAAAGGGATTTTCTATTTCCGCCAAAGAGTCTGAGAAAAACTGATAATTAGAAAACTGAGTAGGTGAAAAATAAAGGCAATCACTAACTTCAAGGAAAACAAAATTTTGCGTAAGAAAGGAAGTGCAGTTATATTGGTTTCATTTGTGAATAATAGTTGCATAGCAATAATTTAAGCAATAACATCTTGTCCTGTTGATACAACGAACATCTTGATAAAGCTGTGTTATGAGGAAGGTAGATGTGAAATGTGTGTGGGGATGGTGGAGGCATAGGATGAAGAGTGCTAAAACTTTTTTTTCTATAGGAGGAAATCAATAGATAATCCTTAGAAACAATCAATCAAGGAATGAAAATATGAATGTGTGGGAAAATAAAGATAAATGCTGGGAAAAGGCACTAAAGGGATTGAAAATGCTTAGCTCTGGGGAATAGGACTTCAGGGTGGGGCACGACACTGATCTTTTGCATTATAACCCTTATGGGATTATTTGCTTCTTAAAACTGTGAATGTGCATCACTTGATAAAAATTCAGAACCAGTTAAACCTTGGAAAAACTTCTTAGGTCAATGGGAAGGCTGTCACTGGGAATGCAAATTAGTGCAATCACTTTGGAAAACTGTTTGACGGTATCTACTGAAGCTGACTATATACAGACCATATGATCCAGCAGTTCAGTTCCAACAGATATGTGTGCAGTTGTACACCAAAACATGTACAGGTGTGTCCCTAGCAGCACTATCCATGATAGCTGGGGACAGGAATGAACAAAGTGTGCACCCACAGTATAGCACATATCGTATGGTCATACAAGGGAGTGTGCTGTAATAATGCAAGTAGACTACCGTTACATGCAACAACATGGCTGAACCTCACAAACATTGTTTTGAGCACAAGAACCGTGATCCCATTTATATAACGTCCCAGGGAAAACTAACCTCTGGTGATAGGAGTTAGGGTATTGATTGCCTTTTGGGAAGGTGGGAGAGGGTAGAGATTGGGGGTGGGGCAGTTCATCATGTTCTAGATCTGGTTGCTGGTAACACAAGAATGTTCATTTTGTGAAGCTGATAGACTCTACTGAGTATACTCTTCTGCAAATATATTGAAGTTGGGTGAATAACCTCTAAGAACGTTTATTAAATAAAATACGCATACTTCTAAAGAGCTGCTCAGCCCAGGAAAAATTGCCCATCTGGACAAGAGAATCTGCTGTTTCTGGAAAATTAGGAAATTATCAACTAACTTGTGAAAATATATTCAGAAAGTCTCAGCAAATTGAATATGGTTATTTCTTGGTTCTTGCCTTTTTATTTGGATTTAAGGATTTTTTTTAACATTTTTATTAGAGTATAATTGCTTTACAATTTTGTGTTAGTTGCTGCTGTATAACAAAGTTAATCAGCTATATATATACATATATTCCCATATCCCCTCCCTCTTGTGTCTCCCTTGCACCCTCCCTATCCCACCCCTCTAGGTGGTCACAAAGCGCTGACCTGATCTCCCTGTGCTCTGCTCTTTTGGCATGTGTGTATGTCCATGCCACTCTATCACTTCGTCCCAGCTTACTCTTCCCCCTCCCTGTGTCCTCCAGTCCATTCTCTACATCTGCATCTTTATTCCTGTCTTGCCCTTAGGTTCTTCAGAACCTTTTTTTTTTTTTTTAGATTCCATATATATGTGTTAGCATACGTACTTGTTTTTCTCTTTCTGACTTACTTCACTCTGTATGACAGACTCTAGGTCCAACCACCTCACTACAAATAACTCAATTTCGTCTCTTCTTATGGCTGAGTAATGTTCCATTGTATATATGTGCCACATCTTCTTTGTCCATTCATCTGTTGATGGACACTTAGGTTGCTTCCATGTCCTGGCTATTGTAAATAGTGCTGCAATGAACACTGTGGTACATGGCTCTTTGAATTATGGTTTTCTCAGGGTATATGCCCAGTGGTGGGATTGCTGGGTTGTATGGTAGTTCTATTTTTAGATTTTTGAGGAACCTCCGTACTGTTCTCCATAGTGGCTGTATCAATTTACATTCCCACCAACAGTGCAGGAGGTTACCCTTTTCTCCACACCCTCTCCAGCATTTATTGTTTGTAGATTTTTTGATGATGGCCATTCTGACCCGTGTGAGGTGATAACCTCATTGTAGTTTTGATTTGCATTTCTCTAATGATTAGTGATGTTGAGCATCCTTTCATGTGTTCGTTGGCAATCTGTATATCTTCTTTGGAGAAATGTCTGTTTAGGTCTTCTGCCCATTTTTGGATTGGGTTGTTTGTTTTTTGGATATTGAGCTGCTTGTATATTTTGGAGATTAATCCTTTGTCAGTTGCTTCATTTGCAAATATTTTCTCCCTTGCTGAGGGTTGTCTTTTCGTCTTCTTTATGGTTTCCTTTGCTGTGTGAAAGCTTTTTAGTTTCATTAGGTCCCATTTGTTTATTTTTGTTTTTATTTCCATTTCTCCTGGAGGTGGATTAAAAAGGATCTTGCTGTGATTTATGTCATAGAGTGTTCTGCCTATGTTTTCCTCTAAGAGTTTTATAGTGTGTCTGGCCTTACAGTTAGGTCTTTAATCCATTTTGAGTTTATTTTTGTGTATGGTGTTAGGGAGTGTTCTATATTCATTCTTTTACATGTAGCTGTCCAGTTTTCCCAGCACCACTTATTGAAGAGGCTGTCTTTTCTCCATTGTATTCTCTTGCCTTCTTTATCAAACATAAGGTGACCATATGTTCGTGGATTCCTCTCTGGGCTTTCTATCCTGTTCCATTGGTCTATATTTCTGTATTTGTGCCAGTACCATACTGTCTTGATTGCTGTAGCTTTGTAGTATAGTCTGAAGTCAGGGAGCCTGATTCCTCCAGCTCCATTTTTCTTTCTCAAAATTGCTTTGGTTATTCGGGGTCTTTTGTGTTCCCATACAAATTGTGAAATTTTTTGTTCTAGTTCTGTGAAAAATGCCATTGGTAGTTTGAGAGGGATTGCATTGAATCTGTAGATTGCTTTGGGTAGTAGAGTCATTTTCACAATGTTGATTCTTCCAATCCAAGAACATGGTGTATATCTCCATCTGTTTGTATCATCTTTAATTTCTTTCATCAGTGTCTTACAGTTTTCTGCATACAGGTCTTTTGTCTCCTTAGGTAGGTTTATTCCTAGGTATTTTATTCTTTTTGTTGCAGTGGTAAATGGGAGTGTTTCCTTAATTTCTCTTTGAGATTTTTCATCATTAGTGTATAGGAATGCAAGAGATTTCTGTGCATTAATTTTGTATCCTGTTACTTCACCAGATTCAATGATTAGCTCTAGTAGTGTTCTGGTAACATCTTTAGGATTCTCTCTGTATACAGTCATGTCATCGGCAAACAGTGACAGCTGTACATCCTCCTTTCCAATTTGGATTCCTTTCATTTCTTTTTCTTCTGGCTGCTGTGGCTAAAACTTACAAAACTATGTTGAATAATACTGGTGAGAGTGTACAACCTTGTCTTGTTCCTGATCATAGAGGAAATGGTTTCAGTTTTTCACCATTGAGAATGATGTTTGCTGTGGTTTTGTCATATATGGCCTTTGTTATGTTAAGTTCCCTCTATGCCTACTTTCTGGAGGGTTTTTATCATAAATTGGTGTTGAATTTTGTTGAAAGCTTTTTCTGCATCTTTTGAGAGGATCATATGGTTTTTATCCTTCAATTTGTTATTATGGTTTATCACATTGATTGATTTGCATATATTGAAGAATCCTTGCGTTCCTGGTATAATCCCCACTTGATCATGGTGTATGATGCTTTTAATGTGCTGTTCGATTCTGTTTGCTAGTATTTTGTTGAGGATTCTTGCATGTGTGTTCATCAGTGATATTGGCCTGTAATTTTCTTTTTTTGTGACATCTTTGTCTGGTTTTGGTATCAGGGTGATGGTTACATCACAGAATGAGTTTGGGAGTGTTCCTCTGCTATATTGTGGAAGAGTTTGAGAAGGATAGGTGTTAGCTCTTCTCTAATTGTTTGATAGAACTCAACTGTGAAGCCTACTGGTCCTGGGCTTTTGTTTGTTGGAAGATTTTTAATCACAGTCTCGATTTCAGTGCTTGTGATTGGTCTGTTTTTATTTTCTGTTTCTTCCTGGTTCAGTCTTGGAAGGTTGTGCTTTTCTAAGAATTTGTCCATTTTTTCTAGGTTGTCCATTTTCTTGGCACATAGTTGCTTGTGGTAATCTCTCATGATCCTTTGTATTTCTGCAGTGTCAGCTGTTACTTCATCTTTTTCATTTCTAATTCTATTGATTTGAGTTTTCTCCCTTTTTTTCTTGATGAGTGTGGCTAATGGTTTATCAATTTTGTTTATCTTCTCAAAGAACCAGCTTTTAGTTTTATTGATCTTTGCTATCGTTTTCTTTATTTCTTTTTCATTTATTTCTGATCTAATCTTTATGACTTCTTTCCTTCTGCTAACTTTGGGGGTTTTTTGTTCTTCTTTCTCTAATTACTTTAGGTGTAAGGTTAGGTTGTTTAATTGAGATTTTTCTTGTTTCTTGAGGTAAGATTGTATTGCTATAAGCTTCCCTCTTAGAACTGCTTTTGCTGCATCCCATAGGTTTTAGGTCTTGGTGTTTTCATTGTCATTTGTTTCTAGGTATTTTTTGATTTCCTCTTTGATTTCTTCAGTGATCTCTTGGTTATTTAGTAGTGTATTGTTTAGCCTCCATGTGTTTGTAATTTTTACAGTGTTGTTTCCTGTAATTGATATCTAGTCTCATAGCGTTGTGGTCGGTAAAGATACTTGACATGACTTCAGTTTTCTTAAATTTACCAAGGCTTGATTTGTGACCGAAGATATGATCTCCCATGGAGAATGTTCCATGAGCACTTGAGGAGAAAGTGTATTCTGTTGTTTTGGGATGCAATGTCCTATAAATATAAAATTAAGTCCATCTTGTTTAATGTATCATTTAAAGCTTGTGTTTCCTTATTTATTTTCATTTTGGATGATCTGTCCGTTGGTGAAAGTGGGGTGTTAAAGTCCCCTACTATGATTGTGTTACTGTCGATTTCCCCTTTTATGGCTGTTAGCATTTGCTCCTATGTTGGGTGCATAAATATTGACAATTGTTATATCTTCTTCTTGGATTGATCCCTTGATCATTATATAGTGTCCTTCTTTGTCTCTTGTAATAGTCTTTATTTTAGAGTCTATTTTTTCTGATATGAGAATTGTTACTCCAGCTTTCTTTTGATTTCCATTTGCATGGAATATCTTTTTCTGTCCCCTCACTTTCAATCTGTATGTGTCCCTAGGTCTGAAGTGGGTCTCTTGTGGACAGCATATATGCGGGTCTTGTTTTTGTATCCATTCAGCCAGTCTGTGTCTTTTGGTTGGAGCATTTAATCCATTTACGTTAAGGTAATTATCGATATGTATGTTCCTCTTACCATTTTCTTAATTGTTTTAGGTTTGTTATTTTAGGTCTTTTCCTTCTCTGGTGTTTCCTCCCTAGAGAAGTTCCTGTAGCATTTGTTGTAAAGCTGGTTTGGTGGTGCTGCATTCTCTTAGCTTTTGCTTGTCTGTAAAGGTTTTAATTTCTCCATCAAATCTGAATGAGATCCTTGCTGGGTAGAGTAATCTTGGTTGTACATTTTTCCCTTTCATCACTTAAAATATGTTCTGCCACTCCCTTCTGGTTTGCAGAATTTCTGCTGAACGATCAGCTGTTAACCTTATGGGGATTCCCTTGTATGTTATTTGTTGCTTTTCCGCTGCTGCTTTTAATATTTTTTCTTTGCATTAATTTTTGATAGTTTGATTAATATGTGTCTTGGCCTGCTTCTCCTTGGATTTATCCTGTATGGGACTCTCTGTGCTTCCTGGACTTGATTGACTATTTCCTTTCCCGTATTAGGGAAGTTTTTAACTATAATCACTTCAGATATTTTCTCAGTCCCTTTCTTTTTCTCTTCTTCTGGGACCCGTATAATTTGAATGTTGGTGTGTTTAATGTTGTCCCAGAGGTCTCTGAGACTGTCCTCAGTTCTTTTCATTCTTTTTTCTTTATTCTGCTCTGTGGTAGTTATTTCCACTATTTTATCTTCCAGGTCACTTATCCGTTCTTCTGCCTCAGTTATTCTACTATGGATTCCTTCTAGAGAGTTTTTAATTTCATTTATTGCATTGTTCATCATTGTTCGTTTGCTCTTTAGTTCTTGTAGGTCCTTATTAAACGTTTCTTGTGTTTTCTCCATTCTGTTCCCAAGATTTTGGATCATCTTTCTGTCATTATTGTGAATTCTTTTTCAGGTAGACTATCTGTTTTCTCTTCATTTGTTAGGTCTGGTGGGTTTTTACTTTGCTCCTTCACCTGCTGTGTATTTCTCTGTCTTCTCATTTTGCTTAACTTACTGTGTTTGGGGTGTCCTTTTTGCAGGCTGCACGTTCGTAGTTCCCATTGTTTTTGGTGTCTGCCCCCAGTGGGTTAGGTTGGTTCAGTCGGTTTTGTAGGCTTCCTGGTGGAGGGACTAGTGCCTGTGTTCTGCCGGATGAGGCTGGATGTTGTCCTTCTCGTGGGCAGGACCGCATCTGGTGGTGTGTTTTAGGCAGCCTCTCTGCTAGTTGTCTTGCTGGTTGTTTGGCATGGGGTGTCCAGCACTGTAGCTTGCTGGTCGTTGAGTGGAGCTGCGTCTTAGCGGTGAGACGGAGGTCTCTGGGAGAGCTCTCTCTGATTGATATTACGAGGGGCTGGGGGGTCTCTGGTGGACCAATGTCCTGAACTCAGGTCTCCCACCTCAGAGGCTCAGGCCTGACACCTGGCTGGAGCACCAAGACCCTGTCAGCCACACGGCTGAAATAATAGAAAATGGATTTATGCTTCCTGATGTTATCACTTCCTTTTTTTTAGGATTTTCTTGTCAACAACTCCCTTGATGTTATTGCTTCAAACACTTGTTCGCTCTCACACACTGGCCCATTCCTGAGTCCAGCTGCTGACATCAGGGCTCACTCTTCTAAGGAGTTTTTGGCTTTGTCCTCTTTGTGTATATTCTACTTTAAGCTGCCTCAAGTGTTTGTTTGTTTTTTTTTTCCCCATAATTAAGGATGATTTGGAAACTCTTTGAAACTTTGTATGGGCCACAAGATCTTTCTTCTGCGTTCTCCATGGCCTGCTCATGATTTTAGGTGCAGTTTTGTCCAAAAGACAGCAAAAGCAGAACGTGGAGCGGGGGAGGGTGTAATACTGTCTAGGAAAAAAAAGAGCATGCATTGATTTCTTTGTTAGCGAGGTCGGGCTGGAATTCTCCTGTTGTGCAGCTTCATGTTATCACAGGAATCTCTCTCCCTGAAATAATATAACGCATCAGGGACCTTGGTTTTTCCCAGAAGTGTTTGAGAAGAGGGAGCATTCGTCTTGCCTTTTGTCCTTTTGCATTATTTGTGTTAGAAATCTTCATTGTGCCCACCTTGGGAGGAGGGGAGAAGAGAGTAAATTACCTTCTCTTGACCTTCACATCACCACGCTACAAATGCCCTTCAGTGCAGGCATTTACTTGGCTGTTTTGTTCCTGATCAAGGGAAAGCAGAGGGAGACACTCTTGAAAGTTCGGACACTTACGCCGAATTACAATGGGTGGAATTGCAGGTTATATCAGGAAGTCAGAGTTGGCTGGTAATGGGATTCACACCCACCATGGATTCACGCCTGCAGTTATCGGCTTGCGTGGGGAGGGGAAGCCCTTCTCGTGAAATGTTCTACTGGGGGGAATACACCAAGAGCAGAACTGCTAGGAATTCTTCAGGACACAGGGCAGAATTGGGTACCATTTGGCCTCTTCCTTTTCCCTCTCAGATCAGTGATGATTTGTGGGCAAGTTCAGCTGTTCTATGGGGTCAGGGATTGTATAGAATGGTAGCAATTGGTCATTTAGATGCCTGTGCTTATCATTGGCTTTATAAGCGATATAATGTCTTATAATACGGATGCTCATACAATACTATCATTCCATAGAGTAAGAATATATTTAAGATATAGTTATAATACCATAATTTGTAATACTTAGAGGAAGTAGTTCACTGTGGAGCCAGGAGACTTGGATTCGCATCCCTGGTCTTTCTCTAACTATCTGTGTGTATTTGGGCCACTCTCTTCCTCTCTCTTTGCCCCATTGTTTTCTCTGCTACATGCAGATAATTATGCCTACCCTGAAGGGCTTCTTGCTGCTAGCACAGAGTAGGTGGTCATGAGCGGCTAGACATTCCCCCCACCCCCTTTTTTTTGGTCCGTGCAAAGAGGGATGGGCCTGTGGGATCTTAGTTCCCCAAACAGGTGTCAAGCCTGCGCCTCCCTGCCGTGGAAGCTCAGGAGTCTTAACCACTGGACCGCCAGGGAAGTTCCTCCCCCTTTCGTCCCATTAATTGTTTGCGGGCTGGAAAGAGCTTTGCAGATGGTCTTGTATGCTCTCTTCCAGGCTGGGAAACATTGCCTCGGCGTGCATTCATTATTTCAGACTTGCTTCTTTTATTTATTCATTTACTCATTCATTAGTCGTAAAGAACTCCCCTGCCTCCCATGCTTGGGGAAGGGAAGGGTGGTTTTGGTGAGTTGGTAGGGTTTATTTATTTTTTTAAATTTAGTTCATTTTTGAACAACAAAAGAGAGAAGAAGACACAAAGTGTACTTGTAGAGTTAAGGAATATTTTGCTTTTTGTTCACACAATTGTACACATATTAATTACAGAATCTAAAGACTTCGTTAAGAGTGACCATAACTTGGGAGCAAAATGGGAGAGTTTTGGACAAAACTGTTAGGTGGCTATCTTGGGGGCACAGGTTGGGTAGGGTAAATGTGAAGGTTATTGGTGCTTTTGTTTCCTTTTTGTTTTTCTGTTCTCTCAAGTTTTTTGCTTCATGTATGTGAGTTGAGATTAGAAGTAAAGCTATTAAGAAATGTAGTTTTGTTGAACTACGTTGAGGTTAGAGGTCAGCAGAAAAGATTCTTCATGAGTTCAAGCTGTTTTATTTTGAAAAACAGAGAAGTCCTCCCAGGAAGTATTTACTTAGAGACTACGAGAAGCAGTCATTTTTCTCTGAAATCATCATTTTATACTTTTCCTTTTAGATTACAGTTTGTTGTCTGTGTCAAATTATTTTCTTTTTTCTGGTCATGATATTGTGAGCATTTTCTCATATTATTGGGGCACATTCTTTGGAAGCATTGAAGATGGCTTCGTGGTATTCCATTACATAGCATCCTTAGTTAACTATTGCCTTATTGCTGGACATTTATGTTGTTTCCTGCCATTTGGCTCTTATAAATAACAGTCAGGAATATCTCTGTGCATCGGAAGTTATGTGCCTCTTTGAGGATTCCTTTGGGGTGAATTTTGAGAAATGAAATGCAGAATCGAGAACAACCCCGTTTAAGGGTCTTACACGCAGTGCCCTATGGGCAGCTGTGTATCAGGGTCTCCATGCCTAGGGGGCTTCTTAGCCTTGCATTTGGCTCGAGAATACTCAGCCATCTGGAGAGAAGCTGGTAGAGGGGAAATGCCTCCGGATTCTTGGCCTCAGGTCATCACTTACTGTTTAACTTTAGGCAAGAAGCTTCACTGCTCTGAGTCTCGCTTTCCTCATGTACAAGGTTAGAACAATGGCATCGCTCCCCCCCCCCCCCCCCCCCCCCCCGCCGGCCCCATTGTTCTTGAGCTCAGGAATCATCTACTATCAGCCTGCAGTTGTGCTAGGGCCTTTGCAAAGCTCCTAACATGTAAGTGTGGAAATGAATATGGGATAATATATGGGAAGTGATGTATGGGAAAGAGTTTGGTAAACTGGGTTTCCTTGTCTCTAAGAAACAGTTGCTGAAGCTTTGGGAAGCAGCAAACAGTAAATGGTGTCACTTAATGAGAACAGGAAGTGTGGATTCTGATAGAACCATTCAATTTAGGGCTTATTGTTTAAAATAACTAAAGCTTGACTTTAAATCGCCACGTTAAGAAATAATAAATATTTGACTTGGAACTTTTATTTGATTTTAGACTCTTGTCTTTCCCAACCAGGGAAGAGGACTCTAGGAGCACCCCCTTTTCCCTTGTCTGTCTGGGGTTCTCTGATGTCACTTGAGGGCATTGGTGGGGGCACAGCATTTCACCTGAAATTTGAAACTTCCATTTTCCTGCTGATTGGAGGCACACTCATGTCTGGCATTTGTTTTCCTTTCTCTTTCTCCTGTTTCCTCAGCGAACAGGGGATAAGAATCACCTCAAATCCCATGATCCAGAAGTAGTTACAGCTAGTATTTCGATATCCTTCCTTTCTGATTGAATTCAGATGTATTCAGGCAGAAGACGTTAACAGAATTGGGTTTCACGGTATATACTTTATAACTTGATTTTTTTCTATTAATATTACATTATGAACATTTTATTATATCAGTACGTGTTCTTCAATAATATGATTTTCCATGGTTGTAGAGTTTTCTGTCAGAGGAACATACTCTAATTTATTCAACCAAGTCCCTATTGTTAGACGTTCAATTTTCCAACTTTTCACTTTCATAAATAATGTCGCAGTGAATATTCTAGTAGAGGAGTAGCTGTAGGTATATCAGTGGCAGTACTGAGTCAGAGTATTGCTACTTATTCCAAACTGCCTTCCAGACACAATGAACATCTTGACTCGAATCAGCTGTAATAAGTATGCCTGTCCCATCAAATCTACATTTATACTTGATATGATCTTAAAAATACTTCTTCCAGATTTGATGTGAAAAATACTTAAAATTGTATTTTTCCTTCTGATCCCAGTGTGGTTGCAGAGTTTTCCCATGTCTATGGCTCTGTGGTGTCCCATGCCTGACGGTGTCTCTCTGTGCCCCCCGGTCCACCCTCCAATCTTCTCTCTTCTCTCTACCCCTGGGACGCGACCTGTGGAAAGTTTACCAACGGGCTCCCCTCCCTGTCTCTTCTGTTGGGTTCGACCAGTGGTCAGTGCAGAGCCCCAGCGAGAGACGGGATGGGTGGGAGAGGAGAGCAAGGTCAGGGCGTTCGTTGTCCCGACTCCTTCCTTCTCTATAGGGTCAGCTGTGACACAGATCCAGTCTCTTGTGTGCCCAAGGTGGAGTGTTCTACACCGCGTTTCCTTCCATGTTCTGGGACCCGCTCACCCCTTGGTCCCTTAGGATCTGGACGGCTCCACCTTTGTTGGAGGGTCCTGCCCTGTTCCTTGAGGTGTGGAATGAATTCCTGGGTAAAGAAGGCCTCCTTGGATTGTTCTTGAGGGTTGCGTCTGTTTCCTGTTGGGACCCTGCCTGATAAGAATGATCTGCTTAGTAATTGCAACAGATTGTGAATGATGACAGGTCATCATCCCGTGTTACAAGCCAGGAAGTTTAGGCTCAGGGCGACCCAGAGTCTAACCTCTACTGAGTCTTCTGGTTGCGTTGATAGTGGGTGCAAGGTGGTGAGATTGTGTTACCTGGGATTCTTCAAGGAAGGTACTTTCTCGCATTTAACTGTGATCCACTGTTCAAGCAAGATCATTAATGCTTTGCTTGGTATCCCAGATGCTTCTTTTTGTTTGTGTAGCTGGCGCACACAGGATACAACACAGACTTGGTTATCAGACAGGCTGTGCTTACGTCCCAGCTCTGCCTCGTCCTGGCTGAATGGCCCTGAGCAAATTACTTCATCTTGGTAAGCCTCAGTGGCCTCATACGAGAAACGGGCGTAATAATAGTAGCTGCCTGAGGGGTTGTCATTTCATTCTTGTTGGTGCTTCCACTCTTGTTTGAGAGGATTAAAGGAGATAAGACATCCAGAGGGGTTAGTAGGAAGTGCTCAAAAATGTAGATGCAATCATTCTAGATAACACTCACATTATTTTCATTTCCCATTCAGTTAAGTTATCGTATCTGCCAAAGGAGAGAGGTTTTTGGCCATTGCCCTGCTAGGTTGCATAGCTAGAGTTTTAATTCTAGCTCTGCTCCCAGAGTACCATAGACTGTATCTAAGTCATTTGACTTCCGATGTTTCCTCATGCTTAAACTGGATGAGGACTCACGGGCCACTCCACATAGCTTCCTGTCCATGTTCAAGAGTCACATGTAGTTCGGGATCTGGGTCTCCTCTGTAATCTCCCTAATGACTGGTTATATAGTTTCTCTCTGGAAATGTCCTGCATTTCTTACAGATCACCAGCTTCCACGTGTGCATAGTTTTCAAAGAAGAGGATTCGTTTCGTTAAGTAGATCTCTGTCTTCTCTGGCTCTGATTCAGGGTTTCCCAGCCTCAGCACTTTTGCCATTTGGGTTTGGATCATTCCGTATTGGGAGGGGGCACCCTGTGCATGGTGGGCTGGCTTCTGTGGACTCCATGCCAGTAGCATGCCCCCAGTTGTGACCACCAGAAATGTCTCCAGACCTTGGCAAGTGTCTTGTGATGGGCAGAATCATTCCAGGTGACAACCACTACTGAAACCTCCGCAGATTTTCCCACTGTTCCCTCCAGAGCCTTTGAAGCTTTTGGCCAAATTTACCAGTTGGGAGCGTCTCACCTCCATTCGTTCTCGTTTGCCAGTGGTTTGCTGATGGCGTGGAAAGGTCTTTAGAGCTGATCGCATTTGGGCATGTTCCAGGTATGAAATAAGAGGAGAGGAACAGGATGAAATAAGACGTCTGCTTCCCTTGCAGCCCATGATCATACTAGGCTTTTATTTTCTTTTAGTTATTTATTTTTAACCACCTCAACACATCCTTGATTCTCACTCTACTGCTGGTCAGTGCTGACTCCTGAGGACTGTGATTAGGAAACGAACACGACAGCCATGACCTCACTTAGAGTCCCCAGAGACATGGCCAAGGTCATAAGCTCCAAGAGGGCAGGCGTGGTTGCCTTTTTCTGCTTCCTTGTAAATCTCACGTGTTGACGGTTGTGGCAGGCACCCAGCAGATGCTCAGTGTATGTTGTTGAATGTGTCGAGGGTTCTGAGACCACCTTCAGGTTTGCTGGTTTGCTGGAAGGAGCCACAGAACTCAGAAAAGTTGTTATGCTCAAGGGTATGGTTTATCGCAGAGAAAGGATACAAATAAGCAAAGGAAAACGTGCCATAAGGCGGAGTCCAGGAGAGAGTGGGCATCAGCTTCCCTCTCCCAGTGGAGTCAGAGGGACAATGCTTAATTCTCTTAGCAACAATATGTGACAGCATGTATGAGGTGTTGCCAACCAGGGAAGCTCACCCAAGCTTTGGTGTCCAGGGCTTTTGTCGGGGCTCATTCACCTAGGCATGGATCACCCACATGACTGACCTTAGCTGCTCAGTCTCCAGGACCCCTTAGAGGTCAAACTGATGCAGTGTGGCCCAGGGTCCCAGGTAAACAAAAGCAGGCCTTCACCATAGATCACATTGTTAACATAAAGTATCAAGAATGGCCCAAGGCCCCAGTGGTACAAAGACTTACTTGTTAGGCAGGATGTTCCAAGGGCTTGGAGATTAGCTCCCAGGAACAGTCAAGGGCCAGTCCTTTCTTTGGACTGCACAGGGTTTGAGGATCCCATCCTCTCTGAGTTTACTGCACAGGCCAAGATCGTAAGCTCCAAGAAGGCTCTGAGCTTTACCTCTTTTCCACCCCTATAAACCCCAAGTGTTTAGGATGATGCCAGGTACATGGTAGGTGCTTGTAGTGAGATTCTCCAGAGAAACAGAACCAGCAGGAAAACCAACACTTAGGTTAAGCAATTGGCTCATGTGGTTGGAGAGACTTGGCAAATCCAAAATCTGTGGGGTAGACCAGAAGGCTGGAAACCCAAGGAAGGGCTGCAGTTGAAGCTCGAAGACCACTTGTTGGTAGAATTTCCTATCTTGGGGGAGGTCAGTCTTTTTCTCAAAGCCTTCAACTGACTGCATAGGGCCCATCCACATTAGAGCAATGGAACTTAAATTCACTGATTTAAATATTAATCCCATCCCAAAAATACCTTCACAGAAGCATCTAGAATAGTGTTTGACCAAATATATGGGCACCATGGCCCCGCCAGGCTGACACCTAAACATATCCATTACAGCGCTCAATGAACATTGTTGAACCATTAGGATTGCAAGAGACCAGTACAGTGAGGACCAGAATCCAGCTTCCTAATTCCATTTACCTCCCTCTCTCCCAGATCTTCTTTTCATGTACAGACAATTGCATGCCAAAGGTTCTGCTTCCCTTTGCCCCCAGGGTTGAGGCCACATCTGGAACTACTCAGTATTTCTCTTTCACCCCAGCCTCATTTGTTCCTTTCTACTTAAGTCATCTTCTGGAATCTTCCCCATCCTAGCTCAGAGCAACCTCATTATTGGACCGTGTGATAGATTTTTAGTGAAATGACACCTTCTTCTTTTCTTAGAAACAAGTTGATAGTGGTGAGAATGTTTTTCTTGTCCCCTTGGGAAGAAAAAGGCATCAAATAAAAACAGTGATTTTCTCTGTATCTAAACCAGACAGTTTATCCCTCAGGTTACTGACACAGGAGAATCTGAAGGAGGAAAAATAGCCAATATTTTCAGCCAGGGTAACTCACAGTGAATTAAGGCAGCAACATATTCCAGTTGACAACAGAAATGAATTCGGTATTTCATGCAGGAGAGTTCATATCAAATGTGGTCCCATGTGTTGAATTGGAACTATAACAATTTCCTCTTCCCTACTACAAAAAAACCCCCATTCTATAGTGAGGTTACTGTGATTGCCCTGCCTTTTATCAGTTTATCTCATAAAGAAATAACTTAGCATTTTGTGTGGTATTGGTTTCTTGAAACCCTCAGGCCGATATTCTTGGGGACATTCAAGCCAATAGATCTTTTCCTAGTTTACAAAAAAATTTAGAAATTAACATTTTTTCATTGATTGAAGGAGATGACTCCAGGTGGTGTTTAAAATCATGCTTGCTGCTGCAGCTGCTAAAAAAACTTTCTTTTGGGGCCAGGCAGCGCTCACCAGTGACAGCCACGGCCAGAGCATGGAGCACTGGGAAGGGAGCAAAGCTGTGGGACCACAGGGCAGTAGTGATTGGCACAGTGATTGGAAAGGTCAGAAGGTCATGAGTAGTGGACTGTACCTCCTGGTTCACTAGGAGCTGTCTTGGTTTATGCTTCCTATCCTGATTTAGCTGGGATAGCCCACACATCTCTGATTCCTGGAATAAGCCTAGTGATATTCTAACCCGAGGCCCTTGCATATGCTATTCCTTCAGCTTGCATTTGTTCTTCTCGTATATATGGGCATGGCTGGCTCCTTTATATCCTCAGGTCTTAGGTCGAATAGTCATCTCCTTAGAGATGCTTCTCAATTGTCTATCATGTAATGTTTGTTCTTCCTTCTGCTGTGGTCTGAGTGTTTGTGTTCCCCCAAATTCATGTGTTGAAATGCTAACCTCCAAAGGTGATGGTATTAGTAAGTGGGGCCTTTGGGAGGTGATTAGGTCGTATGGGTGGAGCCTTCATCAGTGGGATTAGTGCCGTTATTAAAAGATCCCACAGAGCTCCTGTCCTTCCACCATTTGAGGACACAGTGAGAAGACTCTGGCTGTGAACCAGAAAGAAGGCCTGTATCAGAGTGTGACCGTATTGGCACCTTGATCTTGGACGTCTAGCCTCCAGAGATAAGAAAATGAATTTCCGTTGTTTGTAAGCTACCCAGTCTGTGATATTTTGTTATAACAGCTTGAATGGACTAAGACACTTTCATAGCATTATTACAAGGTCAATTCTCTTGTGTGTTTATCCTTTTGTTTATTTTCTGACCCTCCCCACCCAAGGTGCCCCAATTATCTGGAACTATGCCAGGCTAATAGTAGGCTCTCAGCGGTATGTTGCATAAATTAAAAAATGAATGAATGAACTGGAAGGTACTGTATGAGTAGTTAGTAGAATACTAGCACTAGTAATAGATAAACTTTCAATCTCAGTGGCTTAATAGAATAGAAATTGAGTTTTTGCTAATGTCAAGTCCAGTAAGTGATGGTGGGGTGGCAGTGCAGAGAGTGAGGGCAGAATCTCTGTTCCACAGAGTCATTCAGGGATCCAGGCTGACAGAGGTTGTCCTACAGAGGTTGTCCTACCTTTGATGTTCCAAAGGCATTGACATCCAACCAATAGAAGGGGGAAGAGACAGAGCATGGAGGATCGTGCAGGAAGTACGTTTTTGTAGTCTGGAAGTAGTGTACATCACTTCTTTTTTTGGTTAGCACATGATGACCTTGTATGACCCTGTCCAAAGGGCCTGGAAGCACAGTGGGCACCTACTTCCTAGTGACTGCTTTATGAAGGGGAGCATGAACTTGTGGCAGATAGCTAGTCACTTCTGCTTCTAGTAAGGTGGCATTCAGTAGCCGAGTGCCACCACCACTCTCATTATATTGGGAGCTCCATGAGGGCAGAGAAGGTCTCTTTCATCAACTTGAGCTGAGGGCCTAGCGCAGTCAATATTTGAATGACTAACCAACCACCTCTTGATCACCAACTGTATTTGGGGCACAAGGTCAAACCCAGAGCTTTCCACGGTATGAACACATACGAAGAATTCCACAAAGACTTAGAATCAACAAAGAATCCTTTGTCCTTCAAAGGTAGACCAACCCCCAACTCCATTACAAACTCCATAAAAAGCAGAAGATGGCCGAGCAAGTTCTGAAGTGACTTTCTCCACCCCTGAAGGGCAGGATACAACAAAAGCCTCCGAGTGTAAAACACATCAGTTCAAAAGCTGTGCAAGGAGATGGCTTCTCACCCTCCTTTTTGGATCTTTCATTGTATTTTGCTCCTTGGAGAGTGGCGGAAACCACTTCGGAACGTGATCTTTCTTCTTTCCGTTTCTTCTCTGACATAGAAAGTGAATTTCTCTTCTACTTCTTTCTTGACCTCATGTTCTGTTCCATTATATGCGCTGCAGTGGAAATAAAAAAAGAGGGTCAGACTGAGTCACCCAGTACATTTTAAACTCTCGTAGTTTAGAAAAGCAGGAAGTCCTTGAATGGAGACCATCAAATGGAGTTCTAACACCCTTTTATGGGGAATAGGATTCTTCACAGGGCTACAGACCTCTCTGTCTTTTACACTAGTGTCCTTTAGCTCATAAAGGGGAAAGTCACCTTGGCCACCATTAATATGCAGACAGGCTTTCACTCTTTTCCTCGTCATCGCTGTGACGAAGTTTTGCTGAGCTCTTCCATGGAGGGAGCAGAGTGGGAAGGAACATTTGTCCTATGAGACTGCAGAACTTTCAGTGGCTGGCTTAAAAGGGAATATCCAGATACCATTCTGGAAATTGGACGTCATATGTGTATCTGACTCTGTTCTTGATACTGAGGATACAGAAGAGGAAAATCACATTCCCATGGCATGTGCCCATCCTCCTTTCATTTCCTCTTTTCTTTCATTGTTTCCATGGCCACAGCAGATAGATGCTCCTTAACTTGTATTGTCCCCTGTGTGTCATAATGGTGCTGTCCCTCATCATGCCTTACAATTTACCAAGGACTTTCACCCAAGGTATGTTTTAGGAACACTTTGAAAACTTTAAGTGCTGTGCAGATATGTGTAAGAATTCCACGTTCTTAAGACGAGTCAATTGGCCAAGAAGCAATGTGTCCAAGGGCATCATTATTTCTTAACATTTCCATTATTTCCTTATTTTTACCTTCATAAAAAAACCCCGAAGTCAGCCCCAAGCAGATATTCTCCCATGGTATGTCCCAGTATCTTGACTGATAGTTGACAGGTGAGAAACTGTGGGCTGGGTGAACTGCCTGTGCTCTGGAACTATTGGGTGGACGTTAACCCCTCTCCCTCTCCTCATGGAAATTCTGATGGTTGGGCTCAGCGTTAAAGGTTACACTGAGGAAACTCGCTTATCTCTGTTGCACACATTCCTGAGGTATTTTGTTGTGGTGACTGACCCCTCCCTGAAAGAAAGGCAGCATGGCATATGGACAGTGCCCAGACTTTGGGGACAGATTCAGGTTTAAATTGGGGTCCCTCCATATAATGTTGGTTGGTTCATCTTATTGCTCCAAGCCTTACCCACACCCCCTGGAAAATGCTAATGAAATACCTCTTTTCATCTTACAAAAGTTAGAAATAATGGTAGTAAGGTGGTCATCCCAGTAGCTCTGGCTGTGTCATGGACACTGCAAACTTCTTTTTTTTCTTTCTCCTACTAGAATCTAACCAATATGTTTTTTTTTTAATTGAAGATTTACAGTGTTGTTTTAATTTCTGCTGTACAGCAGGGTGACTCAGTTATACATATATATACATCGTTTTTTAAATATTCTTTTCCGTTATGGTTTATCATAGAATATTGAATATAGTTTTCTGTGCTATACAGTAGGACCTTGTGTTTATCCATTCTATATATAAAAGCTCACATCCGCTTACCCCAGCCTCCACCCCTCCCCTCCCCCAACCCCCTCCCCCTTGGCAACCACAAGTGTGCTCTGTATGTCTATGATTCTGTTTCTGTTTCATAGATAGGTTCATTTGTGTCATATTTAGATTCCACATATAAGTGAGATCGTATGGTATTTATCTTTCTCTGTCTGACTTACTTCACTTAGTATGATCATCTCCAGTTGCATCCATGTTGCTGCTAATGGCATTATTTCATTCTTTTTTATGGCTGAGTAGTATTCCGTTATATATATGTATCACATCTTCTTTATCCATGCATCTCTTGATGGACATTAAGGTTGGTTCCATGTCTTGGCTATTGTGAATAGTGTGAGCGTAGGGGTTCATGTATCTTTTTGGATTAGAGTTTTGTCTGGATATATGCTCAGGAGTGGGATTGCTGGGTCATATGGCAACTCTATTTTTAGTTTCCTGAGGAACCTCCATTCTGTTTTTCACAGTGGCTGCACCAGCTTACATTCCCACCAACCGTGTAAGAGGGTTCCCTTTTCTCCACACCCTCTCTAGCATTTGTCATTTGTAGACTTTTTAATGATGGCCATTCTGACTGGGCAGACACTGAAAACTTAGTGGCATCAATCAATAGCTGTGTCATTGTGCCCGTGGTTTCTGGGGGTCAGGGACTTTGACGGAGCGTGGCACGTGGCTTATCTCTGAGCCACGATGTGTGGGTCTCAGCTGGGAAGACTCCACTGGCTGGCGGTGGGGATCTTCTGAGGTTTCCTCACTCACCTGTGTGGTGCCTGGCTGGGGTAACTCCAAGCCTGGGGTCAGCTGGGGCTCTTGACAGGGAACATCCAGACGTCATCTCCGTGTGGCTTACTGCATTTTCAGAGGAAGTGCCCTGACAACCACCATGCCAGGGGAACCAGACAGAACTGCAGTACCTTTTATGAGCTAGTGAAAGTCATAAAAAGTGAAATCACATAGTATCACTCTTGTCATGATGATGACGACATATCCATTAAGATGCAGTGGTATCATTGAAAAGAAAAAAGTCCTGCTAGAGATGCTTTTTTTATTTAAAAAAAATCTCATTTCACAGACGGCAGGCCTCAAATAATTTAAATCCTTTTTTAAAAATTGTGAACTATTACCAACACAAAAGGTGCACACAGATTCAGCGTAATAAATTATTATTAAGCAAACCCCTGTGTAATTACAGGTCAAGAAACCAACAGCCACTCAGAGCTCCCAGGACGCCCATGTCAATGACAGCCCCTCTCTGCACCATGAATGTGTCCACAAGGCCACCTTCTCTGGTGAATCACTGGCTCTGTTTTACCTGGTTTTGAACTTTATATAAATGAGCTAATATTGTTTGTGTTCATTTGTGGTTGGCTTTTTTTTTTTTCTTCTTCTCGATATTAGGTTTGTAAACTCTGTCCATGCTTTGTGTGTAGTTGTGGCTTATGTCATTGGCGTAGAATATTCCATTGTATGAATATTTATCCATTCCACTGTTAATGGACACATGGATTGTTTCCAGTCATTTCCAGCAAGTCATGCTGCTATGCACAGTCTTAAATGTGTATTTCGTTGCATCTGGGCATGCATGTCTCTAAGGTATCACCTAGGAGGGTATGAGTAGACAGTGACAGTCTGTTTTCTAAAGTGACTGTACCATTTCATGCTCCTAGAGCCCCACGGGAGAGTGCTGTTGGTCAAATCTTCATCAACACTTGGTGTTACTAGTCTTTTTCATTAAGGTTATTAGGCTTTTTCATTAGGGTTTTTTGTGTTTTTTTTTTGCCTCAGGTTTTATCTTGTTCTTTCCTTTGCAACCTAGTCCTCTGTTTCTTTATTTTGTTTGACTCTCTGTGTTGGTGTCTATACATTAGATGAAACAGCTACTTCTTGCAGTCTTGAAGGAGACGCCTCATATAGGAGATAAAACTTACCACTCAACCGTGTCATTGGTCTTTGTTGTCTCTTGCACCTTTGTGACTGTCCTAGCAGCCTCTTTTATTTATTTATTTATTATTTATTTATTTATTATTATTATTATTATTTTTTGCGGTACATGGGCCTCTCACTGTCATGGCCTCTCCCATTGCAGAGCACAGGCTCCAGACGCGCAGGCTCAGCGGCCATGGCTCATGGGCCCAGCCGCTCCGCGGCATGCGGGATCTTCCTGGACCGGGGCATGAATCCGCGTCCCCTGCATTGGCAGGCGGACTCTCAACCACTGTGCCACCAGGGAAACCCCTCTGGGTCATTTTTATAATTTATTTGTTTTAAGAAAACAGCATCATTTACGTGGGAGTCATGATGGGGCTTTTGAAAGAAATTTTAACTGTTTCCTTGATGGCTTTTTTATATGGTTATTGTTTTTTTTTTTTAAAGATTTATTTATTATTTATTTAATTTCTTTTTGGCTGCGTTGGGTCTTAGCTGCAGCACACGGGATCTTCGTGGAGGCATGCGGGATCTTCCATTGCGGCGCGCGGGCTTCCCTCCGGTTGTGGCGTGCAAGCTCAGTAGCTGTGGCGCACGGGCCCAACTGCCCCGTGGCATGTGGGATCTTAGCTCCCCGAC
The DNA here is from genome assembly GCF_937001465.1 of Orcinus orca. Taxonomy (NCBI): domain Eukaryota; kingdom Metazoa; phylum Chordata; class Mammalia; order Artiodactyla; family Delphinidae; genus Orcinus; species Orcinus orca. The sequence goes on from NC_064568.1 coordinate 8,408,296, forward strand.
CAGGGATCGAACCCGCATTCGCCACATTGCAAGGCGGACTCTCCACCACTGGACCACCAGGGAAGTCCCTGGCTTACTGTTATTTTTAAATTGACTTTTAGCTATAGAAAATTATAACAGCATTATAGAAAGAACTGAAAGTACAGGGAAAATACCAGCTGTATGTCTAGATGACTTATGAAAGAAAGTCTGGATATTTTCAGTTTTCCTTTGGCTTTAAATTTTGTAGTTACAGAGTCCTCTGTTTCAGGATTCCAGAGAACTCAGTGAACCAGGCCTGTCCCCAGCCCCCAACCTGTCTGGAAGCCTGACACATCCCAAGACTGGCAGATAAATAAGAATTTAGAGAGTTCAGGAGAGGGGGAAGGGTAGTCTAATTTGAGGGATGGGGAAGCAGTGGACAAGCCAGGACAGAGGATGACACGGGCCAACTGCCAAAGGTTTCATGGAGCCGAAGTATAGGGTTTCTGAAGCGGAGTCGCAGGAAATGGGGTTGGAAAAAGAGTTTTGAATCTGATTGTGAAGAACCTTAAATGTTCTGCTGAGGGGTTGAGGCTTTGCTTGTTAGGCAGGGAGTGGAGAGACACTCCCAACAAAAGGGTTCTTGGAGCCTCCACTCATGGTCCTGAAATCCATAGAATAAGAAACAGATCAGTGGTTATGGCCAGTCAAGGAGAAGTCTGAGCGCAGCCCTGGGGCAGTCACAAAAGATGCCTGTTTCCTTCTTCCTCTTCACCTTACCACCATTCACAAGGAAGGCAGGGCTGGGAAGGAAGCTGCAGGCGCTGCCCGCCTCCCTCTTCTCTGGGATCATGAGCTGCCATTGTAGCCTGTATCCGGGAGGGAAGGGAAAGAGGCTACTTTGGAATGACTGTGAAATTGATGCTTTGAAACAAACATGATGGATCCCAAAGGCCCAACCTGGAACTGTTTTAATAACCAAAGGTGACCGCAAGTTCTGCAGTCAGATGGAGGTGTCAGGAGAGAGACTCTACCCTGGGCAGCCATGGGACTCCTACAGAGGACAGTTGGTGGCAATTCTTGGAGAAGATAAAGCGAGTTCATATTTAAACTCCAAAGAACAGAGACCCCCTTCCTCAATCGGTTATAGTGCAGCCTACGAAATTTAAGTAAAGCAAATAGAAAAGGGATTTACAGAAAAGGAGAATTGTTGAGATTTCTGTAATCCCAGGAGATAACTAAGGGCTAGGGGCTAAGGGAAGATTAAAAAAAAAAATCAAGATAATAAGGTTACTTCTTATTATGCAGAAGATCGTTCTGCATTTTGCTCAATTTTATAGTGTGATAATGTGATTTTGTTGTCTTAAGAACTTAGTAATTAAAGAAAAACCCCTCTTTCCCCATTGAGTTGAAATAAACATTTTTAGTCTTATTAGTTTTTTCTGTTATGACTGCCATGGACTCCTCCACAGACCCCCCCGCACACCATCCCCTCTATCTGATAAACATTTCAAGTACGTTTCTCTGTGGAGAAAGTCCTTAATGGTTGCAGTCTATCAAGACATTCTTCTGAGATTATTACTAAGAAGCATTGTTAAGTAATCAAAAAACGAAGGAAAATAGGAGGGAATATAGAAGACACTATAAATGAGGCAAGTAAGCGCTTCGTGGGTTCAGGATTCAGTAGTTAGATTAGACCAGTTCTAGGAGAGGAGCTTCACTTTTTTCACGCTGTGTCCCTAAGTGGCCATGGGGACAATTGCCCCAGGCAATCGTCTATGTGTAATCTGCATTTTATTAACTTGAAAAAAATTGTATTTATTTTTGGCTGCATTGGGTCTTCTTTGCTGCGTGCAGGCTTTCTCTAGTTGCGGCAAGCGGGGGCTACTCTTCGTTGCGGTGCACAGGCTTCTCATTGCGGTGGTTTCTCATTGTGGAGCACAGGCTCTAGGCGTGTGGGCTTCAGTAGTTGTGGCACACAGACTCAGTAGTTGTGGCTCGTGGGCTCTAGAGCGCAGGCTCAGTAGTTGCGGTGCACGGGCTTAGTTGCTCCGCGGCATGTGGGATCTTCCCAGACCAGGGATCAAACCCATGTCCCCTGCGTTGGCAGGTGGATTCTTAACCACTGTGCCACCAGGGAAGTCCCTGAATTTTATTAACTTTTATTTTAAGGGAGAGAATGGATTGGAGAGGTAGGAAAAGAGAGACAGGAGAAAGGTGACTTAGTAAATGGTTTTGATTATTGGCAGAAAAGGAGGTGGATTGAGATTTATTTATTCAACACACACACACAGTCACAGTCACAGTCATACACGGACTCATTTTTATTTAAATTTTTACAAAAAGGAAAAAATTGATCACTAACCCTTATGAAAAAACAGTATCAATTGTCATAAGCAGAAAGTTCACATAATGCATGTTAAAATATATGTAGTTATTAGGATGAAAACGGTCTAAAATCATCTCCAGTGCCACCAGTGTGGTACCATAACAGTGAGAGAACTACTTTTATTAGCTGCCATAATGCAGCTTTAAAAAAATATAGTATTAATCTCGATTCTGCTGTCATCTAATTTTGAACAAAGACATTTAGTCCAAAGTTAGATTCATCAATCATTAACACAGGAAATGTGACTGACAACCATTATGAACTCCACAGTTGATTAGCTCCCTTGATTAAATAGTGGTGCAGCTGATGGGAAAACAGAAGAGGAGGCTGCCAGTCCTGTAAAGAGAATTCCCAGCTCCGAGCCTCCACGGAATTAAGACAAAAGAAGCGGGAAATAGAAGACCAAAGTACGGCTGCTTCATCAGCAACTCGGTACTTTCCAATTCATCAATCCCGTGAGAGGGCCCCAGAGATATTGCTCAGTTCCCTTTTTGTATAACCAAGGGTATTTTGGGTCTTTTTGTGGGGGGGTAGCTGGAGGGGGTGGGGATAACCTTACCTGTCATTAGAAAAGTAAAACCCTAGGTTGAAAAAAATATAATCACAGCGTCTGATGTGAATGACACCTGAATGCCGACATTAACGAAATGCCACCTTTTTGGAAAGCGGCATAGAAATAATGTCAAAATGTTCTGCTATGGCTGTTTTTTTGAGCAGCAATTTTCCTGAGAGATTGGAAAAACAGGAGGCGGCAATCTGATGACATTTTGATTGTAGGCCCCACTAGGATAGGCATTGTGAAACTTTCTGCTTAACAAAGTTAAAAAAAAACAAAACTGCCACCTTGATCCGCATTCTAGATTTTTACTTTTTAGTAAATGGTAGAACGTTCCAGGAGTGGTTTGCAGAATGTTACATGTTTCATTGGCAGCTAATAAACTTGCTTTGAGATGGGTAGTTGTTTGTTAATGGTACTGCTTTCCGATTCAGCCTCATCTGTAAGGCCCTGAACGAGATGCTGATTTGACTTTATTTCCACCCTCAACTTTCTCCTCTACGAAGACGTTTCCATCTCCACTGTGAGACTGCTCCTCTCTTCAAACTCAGTACTTTTTGGTACCTCTCCTATGTCATATCTTTACCAGCCTTTCTCTAAAGTTATGTATATGATAGTTTACAAAGTTCTTTGAGGTTAGCACTTTGCATTTCATAGACTAATTGAACATTTGGTGAGCGAAATGAATGGATGCAGGGATGCGGGGGACAAATAAGTGATGATGGATGGGTGGATGGGGGATGAATGGATGGATGAATGAATGGATGGGAGGATGGATGGGGGATGAATAGATGGGTGGGAGGATTGATGGATGCATGGATGGATGGGGGGAATAAATGGATGGACGGGAGGAAGGAATGGATGGACGTTATGGATGAAAGGATGAATGGGGGATGAATAGATGGATGGTGGGATGGATGAAAGGATGGACAGATGGGTCAGTGAAGAAAACTGAAAAATAATTCTTTTACAGTACTTGAAATTAGACTGAGGGAGACTTTGCCATCTTTCTACAGACCTTGAGAATGGTTTAATAAGTAATGGTATTGTTTAAAATAAAAATTGAAATAAACAAATACAGTATTTAATATTATTTTTATTTATATAAAATAAACTTAATATCTTAAAGGAAAAAACAATATTTTTTTCTTTATTTTTTGTCTTTTTCCTATGAGCCTACCTTTTATTTGCTTTCAGAATTTAGGTTTAGTATTTGCTACAGTTTCACAAATAGACTGATTAGAAGGGAACCAGAAGTACAGTTTTATTTTAAACTTATGACTTTTTTTTATCACATCTCAGGATGTCACATAAAAATTTTATGGGACACTATTGATAAATTGTAACAATATAATAGCAAAAAGATCTTTTCATTTTCTCCCCTTTCTTCTTCTTTCTTTGTGTTTTTGACTGTCCCTGATACTTATGCTACAGGGTTGAAAAAATTGTCATTTTTTCCTATATCCTTTTTTAATAGAAAAAATGAGAGGGTAGTTAAAATTTACCCCTGAAGCTACTGAAATAAAAGTGATTCATCTTCCAAACCACCTCTATAGGTGTTCCTTGAATTAAATGGACTGTCTTGAAAACAGGATACTAACTTCTATGCCAGTTTGCTATTCATACATACAAGTAATATCAGTGGTGTCTTCTGTTATTACTTTTGTGTTTTGTTCCTCTGAAAAGCATGATTGAAACATATTTTCATCTAATGCAATGTAAGAAAATACAAACAGTGGTTGATTTGGGTAGATACGGATGCTAACTTTTTTTTCTTTGTATTTTTTGCCTTGTAGTTGTATTAAAAGCACCTACCTATCTATCTGTCTACCTACCTACCTACTTATCTTTTTGGTATGTGCATCTGACAACAAAACAGTGTGTGAGTGTTTGTGTATTTTATAGGCAATGAATTGGGAAATTAGCTAGTATGAGAATGAGCGTGAGGACTTAAAGAAACATTTATTCAATATCACTATCATAACTGTAATGAACGTGTGACCCATGTACCTCATGGTCAGAGTGGTGTTAGATGTTAGAACAGTGCTAGGCTATGCTGCAGTAACAAATAAACCCCTGCGTCTCACTGGTGTAACTCATCGAAGGTGGATCTCTTGCCCTGGCAGCCTCTTCTGTCTTGTTAACTGTGATATCTAGAACGTGTGATTTATAGATCACCAGAGAGGGAAGAGAGAGTTGGAAAATGCACACCAGCTCTTAACTGCATTAGTCCAGAAGGGATATATGTTGTCTCCATGTACAGTTCATTGACAAGAGCTAGTCACATGGTCCAAATCCTAAGTTCAAAAGATGTCTGGAAATGCAAGAGAGCCCGTGAAATTTTGGTTGACTGGTTGTTTTTGCCACGTATTACATTCAGGGAAGTGCAGTCCAAGTAGGGATTCTGGTCTCACCCAGGAGCTCATGTACTCCATGGTAGGCATCCAGTCCCCTGTTGTTTCCTAGCTCTTGAGTCCAGCAACATTTTGGAACTGCTAACTCCTCTGCCCAGGAAGAGTTCTCACCCTCATTTTAGATATTCTGTCCCCACTACGTACCACCCACATAGAGCAGGGGTGGGGAGAAGAGCGGTGTAGTTCAACATTAACTCTCACTCTTTTTTTTTTATGGAAATCAGCATGTACGTGGGGTTTTTTTGGTCCCTTTTTCCAAAAATTGAAAAGGAGGTCTGTGACAATTGCTGTATCCTTTAAGTAGAGTGTAGAAAGAGAAAGAACTAAACCAGTATCATCTTTTTTTAATTGAATTATAGTTGATTTACAATGTTGTGTTAATTTCTGCTGTACAGCAAAGTGATTCAATTACATATATATTCTTTTCCATTATGGTGTATCACAGGATATTGAATATAGTTCCCTGTGCTATACAGTAGGACTTTGTTGTTTATCCATTCTATATATAATAGTTTGCATCTGCTAACCCTAAACTCCCAATCCATCCTTCCCCCATTCCCCCTCCCATGGCAGCCACAAGTCTGTTCTTTATGTCTGTGAGTCTGTTTCTGTTTCATAGATAGGTTCATCAGTGTCATATTTTAGATTCTGCATATAAGTGATGCCATACGGTGTTTGTCTTTCTCTTTCAGACTTACTTCAATTAAACTGGTATCTTCTTTAGCTACCAGGGAGAGGAAAAAGATAGCTTACTCTAGTATGCTAACAGTTATTCCACATCGCTATCATTAACAAATATATGCCTCCTCTGTCCATCTACCCACCTACCCATCCACCCATCCGTCCATCCATCTATCCAGATTTAGTGGGTACTAGGCCTAGTACAGGTCCCTTGAAAGTCAGAGGAGAATTTCTCACACCTGATTAGACTTTTCTGATTACCCTTCACCTTGGATAGACAAACTGTTTCCTCCATCATATTTTTGTTAACATTTTCAAGTGTTAACAAGTGCTGGATTTGAAAGGCCTGAGTTTTATTCACGTCTGTAATCCCTAGGGTCAAGCCAAATCCTGACTCCGAGGGGCTGCCGTAAATGTACTTGGGGTGCACGAGGGGATGCTTCTCTCCACCCGATCCTGGGAGGCCTGTCTCCTTGGATCTGAGTCTGTAGCTAAACCAGTCTCTTCATGGCTTTGTGCACAGCTCTGTCCGTCCTGAGGGCCATAGGTCCAGGGAGTGAGTGGTTCCAACGGTGGCCTCTAGATGACCACACCAGTAGCCAGTGCAAGGCTGCTAGAGGGACTTGCTTTGCTAAAAAGAAAAAATAAAGATCCTAGTCGATTCAAAATCATCTGTAGCCCTTGATAGGAGTTATTATCTTCAGAAACAGCGTGCTGCATTTTGATTCATGTGGCCCTTCCTTCAGGCTGCTTCCTGAAAATAGACTTTCTTTCCATAGCCCTTTGGCCATCCCTCCTGTCGCCCACCACCCTCCTACTTTCTCGTGACTGGTGCTCTCACCTCCATATGTCCACCCTCTGTTTCTCCTCAAGTTCCAGGCCTGTATTCTCAGTTTCTACCTGGACATCTTAACAGGATGTCCTACTGTACTGCAGTGCTCAGCGTGCGCCACAGGGGACCAGTCTTCTGTATCTCAGCTAATGATGCCATATCCTCTTATCACTCAAATTCAAAATCTGGAGTCATGATCTGCGCTTCCCCCTCCTCACCCTCCCACTGTCGGGACCAGTACACCATCATTATTCCTGTTTCTTCTCTAGAGGAATTCTTCTAATTCTGTCTTTTTATTTTTTTACTTTCATTGTCAGACCTCCATACTCTGTCTGTGTGCTTTGACTGTTTGACTCATCTCTCTGTATTTTAATTTGCTTTTGACTCCCGTTCTTTTTCTTCCTGGAGTCCAGCCAGTGATATTTATAAAACATATCACTTCTCTTATGTAATTTTTTTGATGGTTCTTTTTGTCCTCCAAGTAACTTCCATTTCCTAGTGTAGCATCTAAGCCCTCAATCTTCCATTTCCAGCATCATCTCCACTCTCAGAGACTTCAGTCAAAATGCACTACTCTTTCTTTCCCACCTCAGTTACAGCTCATATGTTTTTTTCTTCTGTATGGCAGAAATGTTCCTCAGATCTCTATGAGGAGACGTTCTCGCTATCCTTTTAGTACCAGAAACCTCTGCCGTGGGAATCCATCTGTTCTCCCTACAAGCTCCAACTCAGGTGTGACAAGTAGATTTCATGTCAGAAATGAAATCTGATTGGTTAATAATTGCTCCCTGAAAAGTTGTGTTGAGAAAGATTCAGAGGTTGTATCTAGCCTCAGTGGGAAACACTGTCATGATTGTTAGCAATGTCTGTCTAGAGGGAAAAAAAGAGGAATTGATGCCATTGGGGACATTACTATTTTTTAGCTGCCTTCGCTGTTCTACCATTGTGCTTCTCTTATGTATGCAACATCTCTTATACTAATAGATAAGTTTTTTAAGGGCATCAGTTGTATCCTGCTGAATTATATACCCATCAACTAAATTTACCTATACAATGTCCTATTCTCATTAGATGCTCCAACTATGTTTGTTAAGTAAATCCCCTAAGGCTGGGATATGCTGTTTAGTTACATAAGATTGAAGAGATGTGGGCATTGAATCAGGGAATGCATTGATAGGGCCGCTGTGTTATGTTATAGTGTCTTTTCCTTTAAGTTTCAGTTTGTGTCTGACTCTGCCGACACGCGAACTGCTTCTGCTCAGTTACCTTTGGTGATAAATGAGACCAGGCAAAGCTGGATGAGTGGATGACGTCCAGTACTCCAGTATTGCGTGTAACAGAATTAACTTTCAAGTAATATTGATGAGTTCAGCTTTTAGGCTTACTTTCACAGACCAGCAAAGCATGTTGTCAGATTTTCAGCCTCTCAGCGAAAGTCAGAAGCCAGAGCAGAGGCTGGCTTGAAACACATTCACCAGGAGGGCGTGACTGATTTGGTGTCCTTACGACGTCCCAGTCATTCAGATAAGTCAAGTAATTGTGCAAATAAACATAAAATTATAACTTCTGTTTTTCTTCTGCTAGTTAGACATCTCCAGCATTTCAATCATTCTTATGACATGGTTTTCAGAAACTACCTCAACCTGCTCTCCCTCCTCTGAATAGCTTCGTTTTATGCGGTGATGTAGCCAGAATTTGTGAATATCCTAGGTGGGGTCTGACCAGTGAGGGTCAAGATCAAGAATCACACCTCTGTGGTTCCATACTCTGTAGTTCTGTCATCACCTCCTAAGGAAACATTTAATCTCTCAGCGGCCACATTACCTTGTTGTCTCGTGGAACTGATGGACATGTGAAATTGCTCATCAGAAAATACCATCTTACTTGACTTTGGGTTGGCAAAGCCTCTTTCCATTTATTGGAGAATCTACTGTGAAGAGGCCTAGCCATAAAAGGGACACTGTTGGGTCCCATCACCAAAATGTCCAGAGAGAGGTGAATGTTTGGTCCGGTTGTCATCAAGATTCCACTTCCGTTCATTCATCCTTCGGCTCCACTTCCGCTGTTTCAGCTGAATTCTTAGATAGGCTCTCCTCTCATGGAAGGAAAATGGCTGCAGGAGCTCCAGCCTAAGTCATTTTGGGCTCAGATTCAACAGGGCAAGGAGGAAGCATCTCTTCCTGAAAGGTCCCACACCAGTCCTGGAGTTCGCTCTGGTAGGACACACTTGATCATGTGGTCACTTCTGGACCAATCACTGTGTCTTAGAGGAGTCAGCGAGCTGATGCACTGGCCTGGGTCACATGACCTGATTGGAATTGGCCGGGGGTGGGGGGGGGCTGTGTGTGCTGAGATCAGGGTACCATCACCAAAAGGAGGGAAGGATGCTGGGCAGACCCAAAATAACAAATGCTCTCTGCAGCACAGTTGTACTTTAAACTCTCTGAAGGCAGACGTTATGGGTTATTAATTTTTTAACACCTTCCTTCCACCTTTAAGAAGTGACACAGTAACTATTCAGAAAACGAGTTGTTGACTGAATGAGTGCCTGAACAGAAAGAGCCACAAAATGAGTGAATTGGAAACAGCTGCGTGATGTTAAAATACCTTTGTCTCTCACTTATTGCATTGTCAAATACAGACCAACCTGAAAACTTAAAAGTGTCAGTTGTGTTTATGAAAGGAAAATAAAAGTATAAAAAAACTCGATATGTCACGGCAAGGACAGTCGTGCTCTGTCGTACTGGTGAGGAAAAATGATACATCCTAAGTGCAGAGAAAGGGGAATATTTTCTTCTAGGACAAATGAAATGAAAACAGAGCTTGACTGACAGCCTAATAACATTAATAATACCTTGAAGGTAGAGAGCTGCTCTTATTTCACACATCCCAGAGCAGTCCTATCCGAAGAATAAATACTCTCTGTTCCAAATCCTAACACTTTTAGTTGCCTTTGGCTAAGGAAATTGTCTTCTCACAGACACACAGCAGCTTTATTTAACAAGCATGTTGCAATTTCTACAAAAAAACCGCAGTCTCCTGTAACCCCAGCCCCATCCTCTCCTTCCACTGGGGGCAATTTATTTGATGCAGTGATGCTTCTGATGCCATAGGTGCCCCATCCCGTTGCCTCTTTACCTTTTCAGGGCACTCTGGTCTCATTTCCAGGTGCCATCTGTTCCAGCTGGAAGGGCCGGATAATTAACACCTCAGGGAGCATCCCTCAACCAATGACTGATCAGAAGTGGTGGATAGAGCCTCAGAGGGTACCTCCTCGTCCTCGTGGGATCACTTGGAGACACACGTCCTGAGCTACCTCGGCGAGATCCCTATCAGGATTAAGCCCGTGTTGCCACCCCTGTAAGTGTCCTGATTCCACACCTTCTCTCGTTTCTTTTTTCCCTTCTCTGCTTTACTTCCCTCTCCTCTTCCAGTCGTTCCCGAGATTACTCTTCCCAGATAAACTACTTGCATTCCAGTCTTGTCTCGGGGGCTGCTTTTTTTGGGAAACCCAAACTCTAACGATTGTTTTCAAGGAAGGAAAGTTTATCTTCAGTCCTCAGCGGGGGCTGATAATAGAGCCTCATGTCATTAGGCAGGTGTTGGAGTGAAGACTGGGGCCTGCAAGACTTGCTCCGTGTGGCTCGGCCTCTGTAAGAACGTGCTGTCTTCGTGTGGCTTCATGAGGGGTTAAGCTCAGGGAGAAGAACTAATTTTCTCTGAATCACAGTCCCACGATATAGGTTCCTTTTATTATCCCCATCTGACTCCCAGGAAACTGCAGTGCAGATAGGGCCAGACAGTAAACGTGTTAGGCTTTGTGGTCCGTACAACCTCTGTTTTGACGACTCCACTCTGCCTTTGTAGCATGAGAGTGTGCTAGGTTTAGAGAGCCTTTGGTTTTGATACTACCCAAACACATGAGCAGGGCTGTATTCCAGTCAAACTTGATTTGTAAAAATGTAGGAGGGCCAGATTGGGCCCGCAGGCTGTAGTTTGCTGAGCCCTGATCTAACTCCACTGCTTAACATTTTAATATAAAAGGTGGTTTGGGGGACTTCTCTGGTGGTCCAGTGGTTACTACTCTGCGCCTCCAATGCAGCAGGCACAGGTCTGATCCCTGGTCAGAACCGAGATCCCGCATGCCGGTGGCATGGCCATCGATTGATTGATAGATAGATAGTTAGAGGTTTTGCTTAGGGGTATCTGGTATGGGTTTTCTCACTAGCCATGTCTAGCATGCATGTCTTCATGGTGGAATATGGTGGGAGAGACTGGGAAGATGAGGGCAATTAGGGGACAGTGTGGGAGTGATGCTGGAAGGAAAAGAAGGAGGAATGGGAACTCCAAGTTCAAGCTCAGTCATTTTCTTGGGAGATAGAGGTTGGAGAGAGAAACACTCAATTCTGACCAATATTGTAGGGCAGCGCTAAGTTGAAGGAACAGCTGTAAGAAATGCCATAAAATTCAACTTTATAGGAGTCGGGCTTTATAGCATATGTTGTAGCAGCCACAATGAATAAATGAATGTTTTGCATTATATTTTTATTACACATTTAAAGCACACACAGCTTCAAAGAAGAAAAAAATAGAGGAACTTTGGCTTCGCAAGTAATCACTTCGATTTCAAAGAAGGCTGTATTTTATGAAGGCAGAGAAAGATGTATGGCTGTTGTCCTTGTCAGTTTTAGACTAACTCATTCTTCTTTGGGGAACCATGTTACCAGATGCTTTGCTGCATTTGTCTCCTGTTGAGGGAGCATTTCCCTTTTTGTTAAAAAGGATATCACATTGTGGGTGTTTTATTTGTTCGCCTTTGAGTCGCAGGTAATTGGTTGCCGTTCTCAGTCTGTAAAACAACCTGCTTTGTTGGCGGTTTGAAAAAAACCTGAAAACCATTTCAAGAAACTGTAACTCAAAATTATTTCTGGCTCTGAGAAGCCATGTAGTATCCAGTGGTCTTTGATGATATGTTAATTCTTAGCCCCGGGGGTTGGATGGAATTAGTCAGTGAATCATGAGGGGTGGCAGGCTCACCATGTATTGTGGTGAGGTTGTATGCTACACAAATGCCCCTGGGGATGAAACAAAGCGTGTGCTCTCTCCGCCAAGCCCTGTACCTTGTCCTTGTGCCCTGTGTCCGCCTGGACAAAGGAGCATCTTTTTCTTCATGCCGATGCACTGTCCACTTAGCCAAGCCACGGCCTTTGGGCCACCTCTGCGCAGAGGTGGGGCCTTTTTCTAATCTGTGTTCTCCAGGGGGTGGGATTGTGTGGGGGGGATCTTTGCAAATTGGGTATCATCACGTTTAGGATGCTGCTGGTTGTAAGATGCACAACTAAGACGAGATGCTGCCAATCACATCTTGATAGGCCATTGATTATAAGACACATGCCAACTTCAAAGATGATAAAAAGTGAAAAAGACGCAATGCAGTAATTGATCTGTCGAGTGGGTGCACCTTTCTTTAATTAGCACAAAGGTGCCAGATGAACTAGCTGCCGCCCTATAAGGGTGAGGTAGGCACGTCCCGAGAAGGAGGTTTCCACTAGGTTGTGTTTACTTCCTGGCATAAACAGCATCACCACCCTCTCTGCTCTCCTGTCATTTGGTCGAAGTTCTAATAGAAGTAGAACTGTAGAATGGTAAAGTGAAATGGACCTCAGGGAGCATCTTGCATCTCAACCAGGGGCAATTTTGCCCCCTGGGGACATTTGTCAATATCTCGGGCCATTGTTGGTTGTCATAACTAGGCTGGTTACTGGCACGTAGTGAATAGAGGCCAGGGCTGTCGCTAAACATCCTACAATGCACAGGACAGCCCCCTCGATAAGGAATTGCCTGGCTCTAAATGTCATAGTGTGAGAGTTGAGAATCCATGATGTAGTGCAGTGACGTGTAGCAGGGGATGAGAACATGGACATGCAAACCTGGGTTCAAATTCCAGTCTTAAACTTAACTGACTGTGTGACTTTGGACAAGTTAATGAACCTTGATGAGCCTGAGTTTCCTTGTCTGTAAAATGGAGATCATAGTCTCTACTTGAAAGTGTTGCTGAGAGTATTAAATGAGATAATTAAGGCAAAGATTGCAAAAAGGCAACAACAAAATCTAAATCCAGATGCAGCCTTGAGTACCTTTATCTATACTAACTAAATCCTCAGGGCAACTCTGAAGTACGTATTGTTTTTACCCCCATTTTACAGATGAGGAAACTGAGAAAACTGAAGTCACTTGCCCAGGGTCACTCATGAGTAAGTAGTGGAGCCAGGATTTGAATCCAGAGTCCATGTTCCCAGCCAGTTCAGTCCCCCTAGCAGAGTGCCCCATGTTGCATAAGGACTTGGGAAAGGGGGGCTACCAGTAGTATTGTTATTAATCGTATCCAGCCTGAAGCCCCTGCTTACAGGTGGTGAACAGCTCAGAGCTGGGAGAAGGGTTAGGACTTGGTAAGGTTCCCTGTGGGAGGGCAGCTGACCTGGCTAGTCCCCGGGTCTCCTGCTCTCCAGGAACAAGTCCCTTCTCCCTGCTGTGCCCCTGCCAGGGAGCCAACATGGAGCCCACGATGGTGCAGCAGGGGAGAGCCCGGCTGCACCATTTGCTGTGTGACTTTCAGACCTCGTGGGACTCGTGAGGTCTCTCATTAGTGGCGTATCTGGGAGGTAATCATATCTGTCTCCTGGGGTTGTTGGGGTGATGACATGTAACACTAGGCATAAGCGAACAACAGTAGATACCTGATAACTTGGCAAGTGGCTGAGAACCAAGTGCCCTGGAGAAGCCTGTCCTGACGGACATCTGAAAGTCCAGGGGGCCAGAGAGTGGCTTCCAAGATGGCCCGCGGGGTCACAAACAAATGGTCCTGGAAATTGCTGGAGGGGCGGGGGTGGTCCTGGAACCTCCTGGCTTCGTTCTGCCTTCCCCAGACTCACTGATGTTAAATAAATATTTGTGGAGGGGAAGGAGGGAGGGAAGGCAGGCAGGAGCAGAGAAGTTGGCTGACGGGCTAACTTGGGAACAGAGGAGCTGGGAACCCTGAAGTGCCCTGGAGTTTCTATTGGGTGCAGGCACTGACGGGCCTGAGAGTGTATCGGAGACCCTAGAGGCAGAGGGGAGAAGTCCCGATAGACCTGGCGCAGAAGCTCGGGGTGAATGGACGCCTCCGTCTGGTCCAGGACCGGCAGAGCGACAGAGCCTGGAGCGTGCAGCTGCGGGATGCTCGAGTAAATGAGAAGGGCTTACGGGAGTGCTTCAGACCTCACAGTTGGGATGGGTCTTGGAGCAGCCCCGCCATCAGGCTTAGGGCCCAGGATCCCCTGTGTCTGAACTGGGGACCTCACTTTGCTCTCCCCACTTCTGTTCCCTAGGAGGCTCTACTGCTTAGTGGTTCACAGGTTGCTGGCTCTGCTGCCACACTGCCGAGGTTCAAATCCTGCCTTGGCCACTTGCCAGCTCTGTGACCTTGAGCAAATCACTGCAACTTTCAGGGTTTCCTCCTCTGTAAATTAGGATCTGTTTCATACGGGTGTCAAATTATTAAATGCGATACTGTTTTGAGGTCCTTAGCACAGAGTGGGTACTCAGTAATGTTTACTCTTCCTCACATTATTTAATATTATTTTTGTAATTGAATTTTTATGCCCAGCAGAAGCAGTAAAACAAAGATGCGCTCTGGGCTCATCCAAACCAGGATTGAAATGCTGCCTGTCTTCCTGTTCTTCAGCCGTGTGACTATAGGCCAGTGACTTCCTCACCTGAGCCCATTTTCTTACCAGTGTGACAAGGAAAATACCTTGGACACCTGGCCGTGCCCCATGGCTCTTCCCCATGGAAGTGGTCAGTGCAGTAACAAGAAGGTCCATACCATTTTGAGGGCCCCTGGCTCATGTGTTACTTCATTTGATTTTTTTCCCCCAATCACTTGGGGAAGTGGACCTGGCAGACATTACTGTGCCCATTTTATACAGTGGTACATGGAGGTATCAAGAGGGGAAGAGGCTTCCCTAGGTAGAACAGGGTTAGGATATAATCTAGACCCTGGTCTGGGTGCATCCGGTCCAGGGCCCTTTCCACAGCATCCAGTGCCTCTCCTTACTTTCTCGTCCTTGCCTTTTTAAACTCTTACCTCCTGGCCCTACACCCGCCCATCCTATGCTCCTTTCATCCTGGCCTCAGCTTTGGCTGCATCACCTGCAGGATGATTAGATCTGGCTAAGCTCCAGCATCACAGCAAATAGGGTCCGTTTATTACATTCTGTCGTTCCAAATTCTACCTTGACACAGCTGTAAATTGAACAGTGACAAAGTCCAAATAACCTGACAGTTAAGACACTTCAAGTGCTTGAAGTCAGACATGCACGGAGTAGACAACCAAGAGCAAGCAATCTGAAGCTTGATCCTCAGAAAGTTCATTTGCTGTCTACTTTCCACTGGGACTTGAAGCCTCGTCAGGGTCCTGGACTGAATTGGCTGTGTTGGAGTTAAGGGATTTTGTGAGTGGAAAGATTTGATTTCTACTGGCCAACAAAACCTGACTTAAGCAAAACAAGAATTTATTGAGTCACGTAACTGGAAAGTCTAGGGGTACCACTGCATTCAGGTATGGCTGGATCCAGGGGCTTAAATATGGTCATTGGAAAATCTCTCTCTTTCTCTTTGAGCTTTGCTGTTCTCTGTGTTGTCTTCTCAGTCAAGCCTTCCATAATGGTGAGAAAGGTAATCAGCAGCAGCTATAGGCTCGTAACCTGCAAGCTTAGTAACCCCATCAGGAAGAACATCGCATTTTCAGTAAATAGAATAAAAGTTCTGGGTTTTGTCTTATTGGCATAGGTTGGGCCATGAATCTCTTTAGAACCAATCATTGTAGGCTAGGGGACATGAACCCTCAATTGACTCTGAATTTGTTTCCATCCCTGGAGATGAAGAGATGGGTCCTATGACCAGGAAAAGAGATTAGGGACATCCCTCAAAACAGCAGATGGCCACTGTAATATCCTTAAGATCAGTTTTCCTTAACATTACCTTTAGAGATTATAGCGTGGTGTATCCTATTTGAACGATGTTTCTTGTCTTGTCTGACCTGATTTCCTGAGGAAAAAGTGGGCAAACTTTGAGTAAAACTCTTTCTGCTTTATTGGCTTTATGTCCACACTTCTATGGTATAACATCACTAGCCACTTTCTGTTCCAGAATTAAAGTTGAAGATACTGTTTCCTGAATTCTCTTCACATGCTGGAAACCGGGTACGATGCTCACAGTGGGGATTTGTTGTTTGCCTCCCCAGAAGCCAAACTCCTTGCTTCTAGAAACGGCCCCCAGTGTTTGATTGGAAATTAACTCCTCCCACACTCTCTGGATGGAATTCCACCTCAACTGCATGAATGGAATATGAGATGCAGATTTTACACCAATCAGAGTGTGACATTTCCTAATCTACAGAGATTGGATGAGGGTGATCATGTGATCTAAGGCAGTACAATCAGAAGGAATTAGGGGACTTTCTTCAAATCAACTGAACAAGCATCTTCCCACTGGACTTCGGGAAGGGAGGCTGAGATGGTGGCAGCGGTCTTGGCATTGCCAGGGTAAAATGTGAAGGCTGCATGTAAAGCCAGGACAGCAGAAGGCAGAGTCAAGATAGGAAGGAACTGAGGCCTGACCACACTGATTCTGAATCTAGCTGTGTGTGAATCCAGAGCTATCCAACTTTTTGGTTATTTGAGCCAGGACATTGTATTTATTGATGTGGGTTTTCTGGATATGAAGTACAGTGAAATTTTGATATACCCAAAGTCTAACAGCTAACAAGTATCAAAATTTGAACCCAAATTTGTTTAATGCTATATTGGAATATCTGAAGTTGTTTTAAAATCATTTCCAAAACTTTCAACTCATTTCAAATCAGAAAGCTTAGAAAATAGACAACATGGGACTTCCCTGGAAGTCCAGTGGTTAAGACTTTACCTTCCAATGCAGGGGATGCAGGTTCGATCCCTGATCAGGGAGCTAAGATCCCACATGCCTCATGGCCCAAAAACGAAAACATAAAACAAAAGCAGTATTGTAACAAATTCAATGAAGACTTTAAAAAAATGGTTCACATCAAAAAAAAAAAAAAGAAACCTTAAAAATAAAAAAAGAAGATAGACAACACTCTACTCTCTCCTAAATACCTCTTTTACCTGACTTTTCTTATTCACACCCCTTACACTGTACTTTGATCGATACCTGTGCTAGTTTCTTAGATTTGCTGTAACAACTTGCCGTAACTAAGTGGCTTAAAACAACAGAAATTTAATCTCTCACAGTTCAGGGGGCTAGAAATTCTAAATCAAGGTTTTGTTCAAAATCAATGTCATGGTTGGTTCCTTCTGGAAGTTCTGAGGGAGAATCTATTCCTTGCTGTTCTCCTAGTTCTGGGGGTTGCCAGTAATCCTTGGTGTGCCTTGACTTGTGGATAATCTGCCCCCATCAAAACAAGATGTTCTCCCTTTGTGTCTTTCTGTGTTTCACATGGTCTTCCTATAAGGACACCAGTCATTGGATTTAGGATACACTGTAATCCAGGGTGACCTCATCTTAACTAATTACATCTGCAAATATCCTTTTCCCAAATAAAGTCACATCCACAAGTACAGGGGACTAAGACTTTAATACACCTTTTTTGGGGGAATGCAAACCTACTACAATACCTCTCATCTGTTATTGAGTGGAGTGTTTATAAATATAAATGTCAGTTAGATCAAATTTATTCATAGTGTTCAAATCTTCTGTATTATGTTGCTTATTTTTTGTTTGTTCTCTTGATTGCTGAGAGAGGGATACTGAAATATCTGACTGTATTTGTGAATTTATATACTCCTTTGTGCAGTTCTGTCAATTTCTGCTCTTTATATTTTGAAGCTCTGTTATTTGATTCATAAATATTGAAGAGTGTTATGTCCTTCTGTTGAATAATACCTCTATCATGATAAAATAACTCTTATTATCTCTGATAATATTTCTCTGAAATATACCTTTTCTGATATTGATATAGTTGCACTAGCTTTCTTTTGATTAGGGTTAGCATGATATATCTTTTTCCATACTTCTAATTTTAACCTATGTATGTCTTTGTATTTAAAGTGTGTTTCTTGAAGGTAGCAAATGGTTGTGTCTTACATTTTTGTCCAATCTGACAATCTTTGCCTTTTAATTGGGATATTTGGACCATTTACATTTAATGTGATAATTGATATGGTAAGGTTTAAACTGTCATCTTGGTATTTGTTTTCTGTTTGTCCCATCTTATCTTTGTTCCCCTTTTCTTCTTTTTCTGTCTTCTTGTGGATTGAGTATTTTTTATGATTCCATCTTATTTCTTTTGTTGGCTTTTTATTTATAACTCGTTTTAAAAGTTTGCTATGTGTTTTAGAGTTTATAGCATACATCTTTAACTTATCATTGTCTACCTTCAGGTGCTATTATTTCACCTCAAGTGTAGTAGAACCTTACATTTCCATTTCTCCCCCCTCCATCTTTATGCTACTTTTGTCATATATTTTATTTTTACATATGTTATAAAAATCTCACACACAGCTTTTTTCAAACAATTACGTTCTGAGGAAATTCAAATAGTAAGAGACAATCTTACATAGTTACCCATGTAGTTACTATTTTTGGCATTCTTCATATATTTATTTCACTTTCGTTTTTGAAATATATTTTCACTTGGTGTACAGGTTTATGTTTACGGTTTTTCTTTCTCTACTTTAACGATGTTCCATTGTCTTCTTGCTTGCATTGTTTCCAACAGGAACTCTGTTATCATCCTTTTCTTATCTTTGTTCTGTATGGGATAAAACTTTTTTTCTCTGATTGATTTTAAGATTCTCTCCTTTTCACTAGTTTTGAGCAATTTCATTATGCTGTGCCTCGAATTAATTTTTTTTTTTACTTGTTTGTGCTACGTGTCATTAAATTCTTGGAACTATATGTTTATAGTTCTAATCAAATTTGGAACGTTTTGGCCACTGTTTTTTAAATATTTATTGCTATGTCTTCAAGTTCACTAATATTTTGTTTTGCAAACTCCAACTAGTATATTTTAAATGTTTTAGTTTTTACCTCAGATATTCTATTTTGGCCTTTTAAAAAGTAACTTTCTACTTAAATTTTTCAACATATAGAATAGATTTATAGTAACTCTTTTAATGTTCTTATCTGTCACTTCTGGGTTGGTTTTGAGTAATTGGTTTTCCTCCTCATTATAGGTTATATTTTTATGCTTTTTGAATACGTGGTAATGTTTCACTGCGCGCCAGACACTATGCATTTTATGTCATTTTTTTTTGCTGGATTTTTTTCGTATTCTTATAACTATGTTAAACCTTTGTTCTGTTATGCAGTTACATTCCTCAGAAAGAGTTTGATCCTTCTGTGCCTTGTGCTTAAGATTTTTTAGACAGGAAACTCCTTCAAGTCAGTAATCGAGGGGAATTCTAGGACTCACCTTGTTTGTTTTTCATCTCTTAGGTATCAGTGTCCTTCATTGCCTATTATCCAGTGTTTTGAGAGCCATTGTTTCAGATTTTCTGTCCATCTTTTGTTTCAGGTGAGAGGGTAAATCTAATCCCTGTTTCTCCAGCTTGGCTGGAAGCAGAATTGTGGTCGGCCTTCCATATCATTTTTACTATTATCACTCAATATTATGATTGTTATCATCACTTTTAGGTAAGGAATTAGAAGTTCAGAGACATTAAGTCATACAAAGGCAAAAGTAGTTTAAGAGTTTTTTTCTCAGAGTGACTGCAGGGAATCATGAAAGTGAATTTACAGAGCAGAGGCAGACAGCAAGTCCATTTGCTGGTGACCTGTCACTTATCCTTCTTTCTTCTCAAAGGTAAATTAACTCCTGCTCAAAGCAAGGTGACTTGCATCTTTCTTATTACCCTTCTAGAGCACTAGCTTCTTTCCTTTATTCTTTTTGAATCATTGATTTCTACCTGAGATAGGTTTCTACAGATTTTGACTTCTTTGAGCATTAAACAGCAACAAATTAAGTGTTACCTCTTTCAAAAGTGAGGAGAAAAGATCACTGAAAGAACATTCATAGAGAAATGAATATCTCTTTCCAGTATTTTCTCGGACGTGCTGCCGACAGCCAGTGGTAAGGGGTGAGAGTAGAGAATGGTGACGTGTCATCAGATACTTACTTAAGTTTTTAAAGACTCTCATCATTTTCTGGCGTGATCTAATGGGGGGCACTGTGCACTGGAGGCGCCAGGCATGTGAACTTGAGTTCCAGCCAAGCCACCAGTTTTCAGAGTGAATGTGTCTCTGGGTCTCCATGACCTTCCCTGTAAAACGGGAGACAGAAATACCCCAAATCATCTATTCTTGTAGGTCACTGGGACGGTCAAACACAATCATGGATGTTGCTCTAGTAGGAAAAGCTTAAAAGCTGAACCTAAGTTTATGATTTGGGATTCTCTCCATTGGATAAGCTAGGTATAAGTGACCTTTCACCTTTAGAAAGAAGGCTTTGTGTGAGGATGCCACACTCAGGGACGTCTTTATCAGAGCAAAGGCCCAAGATTTAGTAGAAAACCCACAGGTTTTGGAATGGGACCACAATGGATTCTGCAGGCTGAGGTGCTGACTTGCTTATGTCTTGTTTTATTCCAAAGTTCATCCCAATTTGGGCCCAGCCTTCAGAGCAGTAACCATGTTGTGGAGTCTTCAGCCCATCTGCCAGTTAAGCTAAACGGCCACCTGTCCTCACAGTGTGTTCTTTGCATGCCTTGGCTCCTCTAGTCTGCCCGAAATACCTTGGCCCAGCTCTATCTGTCCCTCAAGCACTGGCCCAGTCATCTTCTGGGAAGGCTTCCTAACAAATTGAGATGTTCCTTTATCTGTACATCTCCTGAGCTTTGTACTCTTGCTCTAGAGTTTATTGTATTGCAGAACAGTGATTCCTTATCATTTCGGGTTATTTTAATGTATTTTCAGTCCTTTAGCAGCTGGGAACAGATTTAATGCATCTCGGTATCTCAGACCCTCTGACGCTGAAAACATTTGAAACCATTTTCATAGTTTTTATTTTTATTTTTTAAAGAAAAAACCCTGATAGATAACTCATCACATTTCAAAGAATCTTAAAACAGGGGATAAGTTAAATTTCCCATGTTTCTCTAACCTTCTCCACCTGTCACTCTAGTGGCAACCATTGTTAACAGCTGGGAGAAGTAACCCTTTACACATGCATATGCATGGGGTGTCTTACAGACACATACATTCAACTTCCTAGAAAAAAATCTAAATGGGATTATGATTTACAAATTATAAACAATGTACTTCCTTTGCAGAGTATGTTTGGTATTATTTTCTAATATTGCATTTTAAATACCTTATTTATTTACTAGTTTTCCTATTGGAAGACACATTTTCAGTTTCTACTATTAAATACAGGGCTACAAAAAGCATCCCTGAAAATTTTCAATCTGCTTCCCCCCAAATTTGGAAATGTTGCTTTGTAAGTGACTTTGAAATGTTTGATGTATTCTCTCTCCTTCTTCGCCGAGATAACAAAAACTTTAAATTTCAAACATGATCAGTTGGAAAACTGTTGGCTTTCACAACTGTTTCCAAACTGTTTTTCCCATTTTAGATCCAAACATCTTAATACACAGTTTCAAGACATTTAAATATTAAGCTAGTTTATTTTCTAAGGTTGCTGACAAGTTGAAATTTTTTGAAAATGATTTTACATTCTACATTTTAACAGTTTGAATGTTCCAAAATAACTTCCTAATATTTTGAAGCATTTGAAAACTCACTGAGCTTTTAAAAATATTTATAAAACTTTTAAATAAGCATGATTATAAATTGCAGAAAAAGCAAAGCATGTTTATTATATAGCTTTACTGTTCCAAATATTTTTTCTTCCAGATTTTGTCTTCTAAGGTTAAATAATACATTTAAAATATGTTAGTTATTTTCATTAAAGGAATATGAACTATATCTTATGATCATGTCATTCTCTCAGCTTTTATCCAATCTGGAATGGAATTCACTTCCCTTTGTTCATTTGACAAATATTTATCGAGTGCCTTCTATGTATTAACCAGTGTCCGAGGTGCTAGGGACACAATAGTAAATAAGAGACAAAAATGCCTACATTCACGGAGCTTATATTCTAGTGGGGGAGATAAAAAATACACGTTAATTAAGTAAAACATACAAGGTAATAGTAAATTCTAAGGAGAAAAACAAATAAGGCAAGGAAAAACCATAGGAAGTTTTGAGGGTAGGGCTTGGAATTTTAGACAGGGTAGCCAAGAAATGTCTTGAGGAACATACCTTTGGGTAGAAGGCCTGGGGGAAGTGAGGGTGTGAGCCATGTAGCTATTTGGTGAAAGAGCATCTCAGGTTGAGGAACAGCAAGTGCAAAGGTCCTGAGGCAGGAATGTGCCTGGGGTGTTTGAGGCCCTACAAGGAGACAGTGCAGTTGAAGTCCAGTGAACAAAGGGGAGAGTAGTGGGAGACAAGATCAGAGAGCTTATAGGGGTGGAACAAATCACGTGAGGCCTTATAGGTCATTGTAAGGAATCGGGCTTGTGCTCCAAGTGAAATGGGAGGCTGTTAGATGGTTTGAACTTAGTCTGAATGATCTGATTTAGATTTGACAGGATCACTCTCGCTGCTGTTCTGAAAGGTACAGGTGACTAAAGGTAGAAGCATGGGCATTCATTAGGAGGTAGAACTATTTCAGGTGAGAAATGATGGTGCTGGAGTGGAGGTGGTGAGAAGGAGTTAAATTCTGGGTAAAATGAAGGCATAGTGGAGAGGATTCCCTCGTGGATTGGTCAGAAGTTACGAGCCAAGGAGAGGAAGTAATGTTTTTGATGAACCTTGAGTGGAAGGGCTGGCCTTCCTGTGAGGGACGCAAGCCCTGAGCTCTGCCCTTTCTTCGCTGGGATGCCTTGGGGAGCTTTGGCACAGATGGCCCTTCTACCCTTAGGCACGGAGCAGATGAGGCTCTGACACGGTTGCAAAGTCACCCACAAAAAGACACGTGCTCCTCCATGAACTTGCAGCCCAGGAAAAGCCATATATGCCCACTAAGACTTGGGAGTAGGTCACAGGCTTCCCTCTCCTCTGCAGTTCCACTAAGACTAAGTTCCACTAAGACTTGCCCTGTCATGAGCTGCAGTGGGATGGGATGAGAAGGCTGGACAGGAGTGCTTTGGAAGGGGTACCAGAAATAGATCTGAGACATTTTATATTTGAGATCCTTTCAGTATCCAAGTGGAGATGTCAGGTGGGCAGCTAGGTATGCACATGTGGGGTTCAGAGGCAAAGCCAGGCATGGAGATGGGAGTTTGGGTGCCATCAGCCTATAGGTAGTACTTAAAGCCATGGGGCTGCATAAGACCACTAGGCGTGGGTGTTAGTATGGAGGCAAAGAGATTCAAGGACTGGGCTCTGAGGTGCTCCAACACTTTCAATTTAGGGAAATGCAAGGGAGTCAGAAAAGGAGGCTGAGAAGGCCCAGTCAGAGAAGCAGGAGGAAAACCAGGTGAGGGTGTCGTTTCCAGTCAAGCCAGAGAGGAAATATTTTGAGGAGCAGAGAAGAGAAGATGAACAGGATCCCCTAGCTAAGTTCATCTAGGTGTTAATCTGGGTACTGGCTCTTCCAGAAAGCCTTTTCTGGTTCTCCCTTCATTTCATTCCCTCCCCTGACCCTCACCTCCAGGTGGGATTGGACGCCCTTGCCCTGGGTTCCCAGCCTCTTCAGGGTAGAGCCCTTTTTTGGCACACCCCGTACTGTCTCACAAGGGTCAGTTCACGTGTTCCTTTCCCACACAAGACTGGGAGCCTTGGAGGGCAGGGCCCGTGTCTTCTTCAACTCAGAGCAGATAGTCAACATATTTTTAATATAAATGAGTGATGTATTTCAATCTGGTTTTACTTTGCATTTTTTGAAAATGAGTTTTTTCTTTTTAAGTTTTGGTACTTATAAACTTGTTTTTTTTTAAAAAAAAATTATATTAGAGTATAGTTGATTAATAATGTGTTAGTTTCAGGTGTACAGCCAAGTGCTTCACTTATACATATACGTATATCTATTCCTTTTCAGATTCTTTTCCCATATAGGTTATGACAGAATATTGAGTAGAGTTCCCTGTGCTGTACAGTAGGTCCTTGTTGATTATTTTGTATTATAGTAGTGTGTATCCGTTAATCCCAAACTTCTGATTTATCCCTGCCCCACACTTTTCACCTTTGGTAACCATAAGCTTGTTTTGAAAATGAGTTTTGAGCCACGTATATAATAATTTGAATTTTGGAGACTTAGCCGTTAAGGAGGGTGGCAGACAAAGAATCACATTTGCCTCTTCAGGTGCCTTTGCCCACTATACATAAAGTTTTATAATCACTTCCGTATATCACAGCGACTGTCTGAGGCATGCTTTGTAACTTCCTCCCTCTATACCCTTGCTAAAGCCTTTCTTTCCACCTGGAATGGCCTCCCCGAAGGAACCTTCCCCAAGAAACCTTCCTACTCACCACCTCTGACCCAGACTCATGTTCTATTAACACTTTTCTGGCTCTTACGTTAGTATCAGTCTGCATTAAATTTGTTAAGATTAATTGGCATACATATCTCTGCTGGAAGCCAGCAATGGATTCATTTCCCTATGGCTTACAGCTAACAATGCAGCATCTGGGTAAGGGAAGAACCCATTAACAGTTTGCAGTGTCAAAATTATTCGAAAGTAAGCAATTTCGGTTTCAGAGGCCATCCATATTGAAGACAGCTTATTGTATAAGAGTCCTGAATTGATTTAAGGGCTTTCACAGATGCACAGCTTCCTAACAGAAATCAGTGCAATGTTCCTGCCCATTGTTCAGCCAATGGACCTTCTAAAACCATTTAGGCATTGTTATATGTTGGGAGGATCTGGAGAAAGTAAATACTGTAATTGAATGCTCGTAATTCTTAGCCTCAAGTAATATCACCTACCTTACGTTCTGTAAAAGGTCAATGGAATCAATCACCATTGTTCTTTTATGCTCACTAAATATTTTGTACACACGCTCCATCAGTTAGTCACTCAGTAAACAGTGCCAAATGGCCTACTATGTGTTCAGAATAGGGAGTTGTGCTTTGGACAGTCCAGAGCGCTTACATGTGGTTTCCATCCTCGTGAAATTATTACGTACCATGGCATCTGCAAATATCTCCTTGCTCTTTTCAGTGGTGGACATTGCTAATTGACTGTCACATTCCATGTTGCTAATCATGAGCGTGATCTAAAATCTTTCTCAAGGAAGCCACTGATGATTGGAGCTCACATACGACATGAGAGCTGTTGGCTGTTTCATATGCTGGATTTCATGACCTAGGTGCAGTGAGAGTAAAATGGAGCACAACTGTGAGAAATGGAAACCAGTCTCCTGGCCCAGTGAATGGGTCACTGGGCAGGAAGTCAGCAGTGCTGGCTCCAGTGCCCGTTCTGCCACTGGAAATGTGATTTGGGACAAATCACTTCAACTTCAGGACCTCTTCGTTTGGATAACCCTATGTGGCCAGAATATTTTTACAGCAGCTGTTTCTTCATATGTAGGAGCTAGGCTAATTCAGGGGTTAATATTTCTCTCACTCAAACTTCTGCTGTGAAATCACTATTGAACACTTATTCTGTAACAGGTGTCCTGCTAAAGGACTTATGGGTTGTGGATCAAATTCCAACCTGTATGTGAGGAGTTTTTCCCACATCACCAGGCATTTCTCCCATACCAGCTGAGTGTCTTAGAGTTCAACTCAATTCAGACATTATATGCCTGGAGATAGCATCAGATTCCACAGTTAAACGCTCAGTTCCCTAAGATTGCCCCACTGCAGACGCCAGTCAAAGTCCATGTTATCACCTGTGCATCTGACCAACGGGCTATAAATCAGAGTTTCCCAACAACCGCCTCCTTGGCTTTGATTAATTTGCTAAAATGCACACAGAACTCAGGAAACCTGTTTACTCACTTGATCATCAATATATTACAAAGGATGTTAAAGAATATGAATCGGGACTTTCCTGGTGGCGCAGTGGTTAAGAATCCGCCTGCCAATGCAGGGGACATGAGTTCGAGCCCTTGTCTGGGAAGAGCCCACATGCCGCGGAGCAACTAAGCCCGTGGGCCACAACTCCTGAGCCTGTGCTCTAGAGCCCGCGAGCCACAACTCCTGAGCCCACGTGCCACAACTCCTGAAGCCCGCGCGCCTCGACCCCATGCTGTGCAACAAGAGAAGCCACCGCAATGAGAAGCCCGCGCTCCGCCACGAAGAGCAGCCCCCGCTCGCCGCAGCTAGAGGAAGCCCGCGCACGGCAACGGAGACCCAATGTGGCAATAAGTAAATAATCAAACAAGCAAACAAATTTATTTAAAAAATGTGAATCAACAGCCAGATGAAGAGATATACAGGATGAGTTCATAAACAAATGAGCTCTGTCCTCATGGAGTTTGGAGGAAGTGTTCCACTTCTCCGACCTGGAAGCTCTCCAAGTGCCCCCCTTCTGGGTTTTTCTGCAGGATTCATTTCGTAGGCATGACTGACTACATCTTTGGCCGCTAGTGATTGATTCAAACTCCAGCCCCCCCCACCTCTCCAGAAATCAGAGGGTGGGACTGAAAGTTCCACCCCTCTATTCCTGGTTGGTTCCCCTGGCAGCCAGCCCCCATCCTTAGGTGCTTTCCAAAAGCCACCTTATTAACATGAACCCAGTTGTGGTGGAAAGGGACTTGTTACCAGTAACAGGACACCCGTTTCCCCTCTATGGCCCTGAAGCCACTTCAGGGACGGAGGACAAGAGACCAAATATCAAAAGAACAGATGCTCCCATTGCTCTTTGCCAAGGCTTTTGGGAGCTGTGAGCTGAGAACTCTGGAAGAAGACCAAACTACATGCTTATTACAAATCACAATATCACAGGTCTTTATCAAGCAGTTTAACCTTCCGAATGATCACATACAGTCGGTCTTATTAATATCCTCATTAGACAGATGAAGGAACTGAGGCACAGAGAGGTGAAGTCATTTCCCCCAAGTCCCACAGCTAGTGAGTGAGTGAATTTGAATCCTTGTCCACCCCTCACCTCCAAATAACCCCCAATTCCACTCCTTGAATTGCTGCACTTGACTCGAGCCTTGTGGTTTCCAAACTTTGCTCTGGTTGAAGCCAGGGACGTGGACCGCAAGACCCTGTCCTGCCCTGCTGGCCTCTCAGTGCTCCTCCGACCCTCACACATCCTCTGAGGCATCTCTGTGGAACCCAAGGAATCCAAGGAACAGCCTCAGAACCTCTGGGTTGGAAGACCCCTAGCTCTTCAGTTCCATGTTCTCTTTGCATGTGACTAGTACAGCAGCGTGAAATGGCAGCATCAATTTCCCAGCTCTGGGACTTCCCTAGTGGCGCAGTGGTTAAGAATCTGCTTGCCAGTGCAGGGGACATGGGTTCGATCCCTGGTCTGGGAAGATCCTGCATGCCGCGGAGCAGCTAAGCCGGTGCACCACAACTACTGAGCCTGTGCTCTAGAGCCCACGAGCCACAACTACTGAAGCCAGCGTGTCCTGGAGCCCGTGCTCCACAACAAGAGAAGCCACTGCAATGAGAAGCCCCACACACTGCGGCAAAGAGTAGCCCCCGCTCGCCACAACTAGAGAAAGCCTGTGTGCAGCAACGAAGACCCAACACAACTGAAAATAAATAAATAAATAAATAAAAAATTTCCCAGCCCTGAAGGGGACCACTTAAGTTATAGATGAGGCTAACTTGAATCCTGGCTTTACAAAACATTGCAAATAGGAAGCGATTGTTCAGGGCTGTTCTGGGGGCTCCCAAGGATGGTGTTTGTTACATTATTCGGTGTCTTCACTCTGGATGCCCAGGGGAGGCATCTTTCTCTGGCCTCTGTGTGAAGGGATTTTCTTGAGCACTGTGTGCTTTAGCCTTATAGACACTGTGAGTCCCCTAACCCACTGGGGCTTCCTTGACGTATTGGCTTCTGGACAACTTGGATCCAAATAGTGGCAGAGTCCTAGGGAGTTTGCTGGCTTTGCTCCTGACTCTAAATCACTTTCTTTCCCTTATTCTCCTTTTGTCTCGTTTCTCTTCCTTTTAATTTAATTTATTTTTCTGTGGCATGTGCATTTGGAGAAGCAATTTTAAGTCCGTTTTGGAATAAGGTGGGGTATGAATGAAGAAAAATTATTTTCTTTGAAAAGTAATTTTCTTCTCATGACCGTATCTGGGCTTCCTTAATTAGCTCAACGTCGTGGATGAATGAGTTTTTCATTGCTATTGATAATATATTTTAAAGTTCACCATAACGATGGACCCCAATCTTGCTAGAGATGAAAGGAAATAGGGACATATTCCCTACTTCCGAGTCATCATATTGTAGATGGGCCAAAGTGGACACAAGAGCTGTTAAAGATGAAGGAATGAGGGTGAAGCTGGAGAAAAAGAAAAGGCTTCTCAAGAACAGAACTCCTACTAGCTGAGTCCCTATTTTGTGTTAGAGACCATGCTGGGTGCTTCATATATATTTTCTCATTTAATCTTCATAACGAATCTGTGACTTACTATCCCCATTTTACTTAAAAGAAAACTGAAGTTTGGTGAGGTTTAGGGAGAGAAGCAAGGGTGTGGTGGTTGGATGTTTCAGCCGGTTTCCTGCATCCGTCTTCATAGCCATTTTCATTATCCCGAGTTCAAAAGGCATCATCTCTCTAGTGGGGCTGCAGCTTCCCAACTGACCCCGCCACTTGCAATCTAACGCCCCCTACAGCTTGTTCTTCACACTGCAGCCAGAGTTATAGCAAATTGCAAATCTGATCATTTTACTTGCCAGAGATACTGGGATATAAGGTTTATTTGTTTGGTCATTCATTCATTAATTCAATATTTATTGAACACAAGGCTCTGCTCTAGGTCAGGGGACAAAAGTATTGTCTAAAAGAGAAAAAGATCCCTGCCCTCATGGAGTTTGCCTTCTGGTTGGGGACAGGGGTGGGGAAGACATTAAATACTCAAAACATATGTTGTATTACACATAAATCAAAGGACCAAAATAAAGTAGGAATCAGGAGGTAGAGAGTGCGGGGTGGAGAGGCAGGCAATTGCAATTTTAAATAGACTGGAGAGTGAAGGTTCTGCTGATAAGGTGACATTTTAAGCAGAGAGCTGAAGGAGGCGGAGGGGTTAGTCAGTGAGCCAAGTAAATATCTGAGCATTCCAGACAGAGAGCGAGTCAGTTCAAGGGCAGTGAGCTGCCTGGAACATCCACGGACAATAAGGAGGCCAGTGTAGCTGGAGCGGGGTGATCAGTAAACCCTATCAGCTCTGGATCAGATGTTAGGTCTAAAATAAGACGCAGACAGCGTGGATTCAGGACATTCCCTGGGTGAGGAGCCTCAACACTGTCTGGTGACCAGCATCTCAGATGTAAGGCTCTCCAGTCATGACAGTGAAGGAAAAGTAAAGATTTTACAAACCTCCCAAACTCAAACACTCTCTTCTTGGCCTAGCTACCCCTGAAATAAAGCCCCTGAGATATGGCAGTTCGGTAGCATAAGCTTAGGGGAAAACTTGAGGCCCGGGTTTACCAGGAGATATTTCAGGAAGATCTCTCACTATTTTGAGCGCTTTGTCTGGAGGAGTTACTGGGTAGTGTTTAACTAGATTGTACTTTTAAAAAAAAAAAAAAAACGATTGAAGTATGGTTGATTTACAGTGTTATGTTAATTCCTGTTAATTATAATATGTAATTATGTATATATTCATATTCTTTTCCATTATGTTTTATTATAGGATATTGAATATAGTTCCCTCTGCTATACAGTAGGACCTAGTTGTTCATCCATTCTATATATAATAGTTTGCATCTGCTAGTTCCAAACTCCCAATCCATCTCTCCCCTAGCCCCCTCCCCCTTGGCATCCACAAGTGTGTTCTCTATGTCTGTTAGTCTGTTTCTCTTTCATGGATAAGTTCATCTGTGTCATACTTTAGATTCCACATGTAAGCGATATCATATGATATTTGTCTTTCTCTGTACACTTAGTATGATAATCTCTAGGTCCATGTTGCTGCAAATGGCATTATTTCTTTCTTTTTTATGGCTGAGTAGTATTCCGTTGTATATATGTACCACATCTTCTTGTAGATCCTACCTCTTTTTTTTTTTTTTTTGCGGTATGTGGGCCTCTCACTGTTGTGGCCTCTCCCATTGCGGAGCACAGGCTCCGGACGCGCAGGCTCAGCGGCCATGGCTCACGGGGGCAGCCGCTCCGCGGCACGTGGGATCTTCCCGGACCGGGGCACGAACCTGTGTCCCCTGCATCGGCAGGCAGACTCTCAACCACTGCGCCACCAGGGAAGCCCTAGAGGAAGATATTTTTGCATTCACGTTTTTAATGGCTTTGTGGTATCCGATTGGTGGATGTACTATACTTCATGTAACCATATCCCTATAACTGGGTATTTAGGTAGCTGATAATGTTGTGGTGAACATCCTTATTGCTAAATCGTGGCACAGACTTTGAATTGTTTCCTGAAGATAAATTCCCTGAGTAAACACAGTGTGGTGAGCATGTGAGAGCTGGGCTTGTCTCCAGGGAACAAGAGAAAAGAGGAGCTGGGGGTGCCTGAGGTCACGCTGCCTCACCCAGACTCACGCTGCTGCAGACAGCCCCTGGATGACGTTCAGGGTGATGAGCAATGCTGACTGGTCAGGCCTGGGTTGTGGACCAGCAGTGGATAAGTGGGAAGTTGACGGCACGACAGGAGTACAGGGACTGAGGTTTGGAGCTCGGAGGGCAGGTAATTTCCTTAAGGAAGTGGTTCTTAAACGCTGGTCCCTGGACACCAGCAGCCTGAGCATCACCTGGAAACTGTTAGAAATGCAAATTCTCGAGCCTCACCCCAGAACTACTGAATCAAAAATGCTGGGAATTTCCTGGCAGTCCAGTGGTTAGGGCTCCGCGCTTCCACTGCAGGGGGCACAGGTTCGATCCCTGGTCCAGGAACTAAGATCCCGCATGCTGCGTGGTGTGGCAAAACAAAAACAAACAACAACAACAACAAAACGCTGGGCTCAGGCCCAGTCATCTGTGTGTCATGCAGCCTTCCTACTGATTCACATGTTGCTGAAGCTTGAGAACCATCTCCATGAGGGAAACAAGGATGCTCATGCCGGAGGGAGGGGAAGGGCTCCTACAGAAGCAAAGAAGACAGATGCTATGAGGATTTAACATTTTCCTTTCACTAAAATTCCACAATACTCTATTTATAGTTTGTTTTACACCCATATGTTCTCTCTCCCATAGACTGCGTGCTTCTTGAGGGCCCTCAGTGAGGCTCTTCAACTGTGTGTCCTCGGGGTGCAGTGCGGTCGGGGTGCTGGCATCTTCCCTGTGGCCCTGCATCCACTTCCCATCCTTCTCTGCTCTCTTTCCCCAAAGGCCAATCTCTATGCATCCCATCAGTGGGTTCTGCCATCCTCTGGTTCCCAGTTGGATTTGGCTAATGGACGGTTCTGGTGCCCCTCCCCCCACAAGAAATGGAAGAAGAGAGGAAAACAAGGTCAAGGTCTTTATTCCCTTGGCCCCTTCCCTGTGAGTGCTCTTCAGACCAGGTGTTTGTCCCCTGCCCCCATCCCCCAGGTCACTGCTCCTCTAAAGGTAGAGCACCATTGGACTGTTCTTTCAGGGTCTGGGAACTGTCCCCTCCCTTGGTCCCTCTGGCCTCGGGGCCACATGGCTTCACTGCTGCTATAGCCCCAGTGCTCACCACCACCCCTTGTCGTTACCCTTGTGCTCACACCTTCGTGTAAATAAGCCCTCCAGGAGTATTTATTTTAAGTGCATCATCTATTTCTAGTGGAGACTTGATTGGTAGAATCAACACCTAATAAATATTTTTTAATGAAATTGGAACTTTTTCAAAATTATTTTTTGTTGAAAACAAGGTATACACATACTTTCTAGTGTATTTTTTAAATTTTTATTTATTTTTTCCTTTTTTCCCCCACATTCTATCATATAAAATCCTTCGGTAAAATTCTTTTGGATGGATAACTTGAACCCCCGTTTAGCCTTGATAAGAAACGTAAGTCCTCAAATATTTATAAAGAATTGAGACAAGGATTCTCTTATTCACATTCTCGGTTTAAACCATGGCAGAGGGGGTAAGGTGGCGTCTCTTCCAACTGCTGTTCGTAGTGATAACTTGGACCCTTGGCCTGTACAGAATCTCAAGGGATACATGTATTTGTAAAGGTGGGCAACGGTTTAATTTATTTTCAAAATTATAATGACATAAATTAAAGGCACTTTGAGTTATATTATAAGCCAAATAAATTAGTTTTAGTCCTGACGGGCGTAAATTAAACCTTGGTATTTAGGAAGAGAAATGTTCCCCACGGCCGCTGACGGGCCCTCACCCTGCGGTTTATGAATCAAAGGTACAATTTGAGAATAAAACACGTTTTATGAAATCGAATGTCAAGAGCTCCTTGTTAAATTTGCTGTAGCAATTAAGTTCTCAGGTGAGAAAATGCCTCTTCTTCAATGTTGTGTTACCTCTGTCATTCAGTACTCCATTTATAGGAGCAACTCTTCATAGTAAGTGCACATTAGGATGACTTTTCACCTCCATTTAAATGATAAGTTTGAGAGGAGGAATTGGTTCCTGTCTGTGGGCTTGTAGAGCGATGCAGACGGGATCTTTGCCAGTTTGTAGAGAAGAGAGAAGAGGGGGAAAGGACGGTAAATGGTCAGCTTGGTCCAGGCTGGCTGGTGTCGATGTCCTCCAGCTAATGGGGGGTGGGCAGAAGGCCATAGGATGCCCTCAGAAGGGAAATGTGTAAACCGGTGTGCAAGCTGACATTATCAGGGTCATGAAGAGTAAAAGAGAGGGAGATTGGAGATGGGGAGCCCAGGTGGATAGAGTAAAGACAACAGCAGTGCGGCCCAGATAAAAGCAGAGACTCTGTGATAGAATGGCTGGCCTCAGGGCTTCTTCCTTGGGGCTGGACCACTTCCCAGTTACACCCTTGACCATACCATGATAAACTCCTTCCTCACGAGCTGGCTCAATCGACCTCTGTGCTTTGTAACAGCGTGATGCTGATTTGTGTCACTGTCTGCAGTGTTAGAGATTTCAGGAACTGTAGACATCATCTAGCCTTTGCTTTCCAGTTGAGAAAACTTAGTCTAAGAAAAATGAAAAAACGACCTGCTCAAGTTGCCGGAGCAGCTTGGAGGGAGGGTGTGAATAGAACTGTACACCCGTCTTCAGGAGAGGCGCACACAAAGCACAGTGTGCTTTTTGCTAGGGGTGATGATCCCGTTTGGGGGAAGTCTGCTTTCCAAGAGAGTCCTGCATGTAGATGGAGTAGGTAGCTGTCTGCATGGTATTTGAGGAGCCCTGGGAAGCTCTTATTCCTTCCCTGTTCTCCTCCCTCGACCTTGGGTGGTAGCACCTCGATCCTCAGATTGTTGCAAAGGTTAAATGAGCTTCTGTGTTAAATCATTACCACAGTGCTTGGTACATCGTATTATAAGAGCTAAAAGGATCGTAGCTACACAAATGGATCAAGCCACTGTTCTCACTCCTTCACTACTGGCTCCAGAGCTCGTGGGAATAGAAGATGATGCTCTTAATACGACTAATGTTAGCGAGGCTTGTTAGGTTTAGCTTAAAACCACACCTGGAAGTTATGATCAATAGTACAGGATTGATATCACCTTGCTAATACAAAAGAACAATATCTTACACTTACATGTATCTGGCTACCTACAGAAGCTCCTTTAACAAACCCCAAACTTGAAATAGTTATCCCCATTTTACAGATGGAGAACTCAAGGCTCAGAGCCATTGAAGGATGTGTAGGGATGTTCTCCCTGCAGGAAGCATTGTGGGAACTTGGGGCACATGGAGGTGGGGAAGAGAGTGGGCCAAGTTGGGGTAGACTTTCCTCAGTTCAGTGTTTTGTTCAGGACCGGCTCTCCCTGCCCAGGAACTTGCAAATAAAGGGCACTCTCTCCATCTAGCTCTGAGTGTCATTTTTCTGTGTCCAGGCTGAATGTCACCAATGTGATTAGCACCTGGACCAGGGAAATCACTTCCCTGGCGTGCATCCACCTTTCCTATTCATCTCTGTCTCTGCAGGTGATGAGAATGGCAGCTGGAGGTTGGAGAACATTCCTTGCATAATGAAAGCAACCCTTATGGAACCAGCTGAGCTTCCAAGTCAACAGAGGTAGGAAAGAGGTGGATGTGTGACTTCCTGCGGTGCCGTATAGAAAGTTTATTTGAAAAGTTCTTATACTGAGAACTGGCAAGTGCGAAGCCCCGTTCCTTTCGAGAGGACCCATTGCGAAGCCATGGTATCTGGGGCCCTGCTGCTGCTTACAGGCAGGGCAATGCTGATTTGGGAGGCAAGCGGCTGCTGGACGTTAGGAGTTTGTCCAGCCTGACAGTCACCAATTGTTGGAAGGTGAGTAGCTTTTCAGGAAGTGACTCTAGAAACTATGTGGACTGAATGCCTAAATTTTCTAAGCTTTTGACAATTCTGAAACTAAGTCTAGGCATGTTTTTAAAGCTGTCAGACTTAGGATACTTATTTCGATCACAGTGTTTTTAGACACGTGAAATTCACTAAAGAGAAATCCATTACTAGTTTGAATTTGTGTGTTTAAGCCCACTTAAGACCTTCATTCTAAAATAACTGTTTTGGTTGCTGTCTCATGTGTCAAGTGCCCCGTTTCTGTAATATACTTATTTTTTTTAAAACAAAGTTTCATTCTAAGATAGAATCTCTATTATATTATAGTTCATAATACACATTAAGTGTGGCTTTGGTATTTATGCAGAGTATATCTACTCAGAATCATAAAGTTGGTCTGGATATTAAAGGCTTATGTTCATATCTTTGGCACTGTTAAGACAGTCAAATAAAATTGCTGTATTTTAAGTAATGGGTTAATCTTAAGGAAAAGAAAACACTTCTGAGGCTTTTTTTTTTCCCCTCGAAAAAGTTATTTGCAAAATTACAGCTGACTTTGCCTGATAGAGTCAATTCCCTCTTGTTTTTATTGATGCGGTTGCCCGTAAACAAAGCAGTTCACTGCTGCGTGCGTGCGTGCGTGTGTGTGTGTGACACACTTTAACAAACGTGTTACATTTTTGGCAAAGATAAATACCAACTTGAGCATTTTTGGACTGACTTCGTTATAATATCAGAACTTATATTACAGATACCTACTTACCTGGGTAATTTGACCCTTCTCTCCTGTTTCTAATCATGAATCTTGCTTTCATGAAATCAAGCAAGAGAATGGAATGACATCTCTGTGATACTAATAGTACAGATTCATTTCAGTAGGTTGGTTTGATCCTCTCTTTTAAGAGAGTTGTCTTGACAACCTGACCTTCTTTTCAGCCTGCTAGTATCTGAAAAATAGCCTTTGTTATTATTTGGAACTTTTCCACTTTGTTTGGCCTCCAGTATTTTTATCATCGTTCAGACATTTAGCTTTGCTCCCACGGAAGTATAGACTTTTTTTTTTTTTTTTTAGCAAGTCTCAATGTACTTGCCAAAATACAACAGCCATTATTAGCTAATCATTACTGTGTGCTGAGCAGATAAAAGCTCTTTAAAATGAGCGTAGGTTTGTTCTCCAGTGACAGTAATTCACGGACTCAGTTTTATCCATCATTACATGCCAGCAACTGAGGCTGAAGCTTGACTTGAACCTCGGGAACGAGATGAGAAGAAAGGAAATACCCATGGGGATGAGTGTGCAGTTTCAGTAAAACCAGACACTTTGTCCTACGCCTCTGTCTTGGGTACTTCCTGTCCCCCTTCCCCATCCCCACGCTAGCATGGCTAACTGGGGGCCTGGTGGACTGAATGGTTGGATAGATGAGCCCACGTATAGCATGGACATTTGTTATGTTTTGTAGCCACAGAGAATCTTCTGCAAAGTCTTAGGAGTATTTTCACAATATGAACACTTCCTCTCCAAGGCTGGAGTCGAATACTAACTTTCTTAGACTTTCTTGCTGCTGGGTGGAGAGTCATGTGACCCAGGCTCCATCATTAAGATGCAGACGCAGGAGAGATTTTGAGGTGACATGGCAAGAGGAGGCAAGCTGGACACAGAGTCCATCTTTGGGGAGTATTGTGGTGGAGGCAGCTGGCTTTTGGGGACAGTTGTAGGGCAGGATTCCTGGCGGTCAGGGTCCAGCCAGTGGACAGGATGCAGTGTGTGTGTCCCAGAGGCCGTGGACCGTCACTGGGGCAATTGTGAAATGAGCTTTAGAGTTAACTGCGTGCTCCGTAGCCTCTCAGCTGCCCTCTTGAATATAAATTGTTTTAACTTATTTTAAAATGTATTTACATTTGGATTGTATAACGTGATTTTATTTTTAAGGTGTACAGTGTGATGTTTTGATATACGTATATGTTGTGAAATGATTACCACAATCAAGTTAAATAACACACCCATCACAGTTACCTTTTTTTTTTTTTTTTTGGTGGCACGAACACCTAAGATCTTCTCTGCTAACAAATTTCAAGCGTACAGTACAGCATTATTAACGATAATCACCATGCTGTACATTAGATCCCTGGAACTTATTTATCTTAGAATTGAAAAATTTTACCCTTTGACCAACATTTTCCCTCTCCCCCACTCCTAAGCTTCTGACAGTCGTTCTACTCTCTGGTCGTATGAGGGTGACTTGTTTAGATCCCACGTGTAAGTGAGATCGTAAAGTATTGGTCTTTCTGTGCCTGGCTTATTTCACTTTGCATATGTCCTCCAGCTTCATCCATGTTGTCACAAAGGGCAGGATTTCCTTCTTTGTCATGGCTCCTTTATGGGAAAACACATAAAGGAATTGGTGTGAGAAGGATCTAAACAGTCTTGCACAGAGTTTTACTGAGAAATGAACTTCGACATGTGTCTAATTAATTATAACAATTATAACACAGCCTCCTCACTTGGGACGGGTAAAGTCTTTTAGCCAAGGGAGGTAGCGAGAGGCTCATCCCCTTGCTGACTCTTGGCGCTCTGGGGGTCATTCATTTCTTAGGCTCTACCCTTGATTTGGTGTGCTTTCATTGGCTGCTGGTCGCCTCTGTGTAGAAACAGGCTGATCACAGGAAGGCAATTTGGGAGCCATATCTCTTGGCGGTTTAAGTTAATTTTCTGACGTATGAGGCTTTCTGTGGCATCAGTGTCGCTGAAGTTGTGGCATTTTCTGGTGCTGCTTTGAGTCCTCTGCTTGAGGAGCACATCTGTTCTGGGTTGTCCAACAAAACCGTGAGTGCCGCCAATCACACTTTGTACCCCAGTGCTCAGTTGTACTGGGCTCCTATATCTCGTGTTCTATGTGGTAGGTTGGGCTAACCTGAGCTGCCCTTGGATTCTCTTCCTAGGCTATTTCTTTGTTTTTTTTTTTGTTTTTTTTTTTTAAGTTATCTGCCTTCCCTAGAGTGTAAGCTGCTTGAAGACAGGAGTCCTGCCTTGGCCTCTTCTTGGTCCTCAAGCTCAGAAATAGTGCTAGACACATTTCCACTACTGAAGGAGGCATCAGAGCCCTGGTGCTCTGAGGGACCTTAGTTTTGGCTGCATGAACCCAGAGATATTGACATTGCCTGACAATCTCTCTGGCCTTACTTGGCCCCTTGGTCACACTGCCCAGTAACCAAACCTATCCGTTTGGTCTTCAAGTGAGACCTGGTCTTATCTTCCAGTGTCGTGTCTATGATCTTATAAATCCCCTCATGACCCCTTTTACTAAGGCTTCTTAGGGTGTTTAGGTACCTCCTTTGGCCTTTCTGGGCATGTGCTTGTTTGGGCTCTTAAGGAACAAGATTCCTTTTTTCATGACTTTTTCCCTTTCTTCCTTTTTTCAAAACAGTTCCCATTTCTTCCACAGCAGCTGGAAATTGGACAAAATAGTTGTTCTTCGTCAAGTAAAGCCACATTGTGCAGTTTAAACGGCTGTGGTCCTAGAAAACAGAATAAATAAGCAAAAGGCATTGAAATCCTTTAAATTGTGTCTATCCATGCTGAGCGGATTATGTCTGCCTAAAATACAAATAATTGAGTGAAAAGAAAAATGCATGTTATTATACAATTCAGTTCCATAACTACAAGTATCTGAATATTCAGGAATACATCCAAACCACAGAATACTTAATTGTGAGAGTCACAAAGGACCTTAACATTTTTCTTACGTGGTATATCTATGCCATAAACTGACATCTAGGCAGTTTCGTATATCAGACAAAAGACTTGTATCCAGAATATATAAAGAGTTTGTACAACTTTATAATAAGAAGCAAAGTACCCCAGTAAACATGGGCTACTATTTGAATAGACACTTCAGAAGTAAGATTTACCAATGGGCAATAAGAACGTGAAAAGATGGTCAGGGTAATTATTCATTAGAGAAATGCAAATTAAAACCACAGTGCGATAATGCTCTAGGCCCATGTGGCTAAAGTGAAGAAGACTGACCATCCAAGTGCTGGTGAAGACGGGTGGAACCGGAACTCTCACACGCTGCTGGAGGGAATATAAAATGCTGCAGACACTTTAGCAAATGTCTAATGGTGCTTTTTGAAAGAGTTAAAAATACACCTACCATGGGATCAGCCATTCCCCTCTTAGGTACTTACTCATGAAGAGTAAAAACACGTCCTTCTAAAGACTTGTACCCACATTTCCATGGCAGCTTTATTTCTAGTAGCCCAGATAGAAACGACCCAAGTATCCATGAGTAGGCCATGGCTTAGTCATATAATGGAAAACTAAGCAGCAATAAAAAGGAATCAGCTACTGATACAACAACTTGGATGAATCTCAGAATCCTTACACTGAGTGAGAAAGGCCAGACCAAAAAAAGGAGTATATAATGTATGATTTCATTTACGTAAAATTCTAAAAAATGCAAGCTAATCTATGAAAATGGAAAGCAGAGCAGTGGTCGCCTGGGGACAGGGATGGAGGAAGGAATGAATTACAGAAGGACGCAGGGAACTTTTTCCAATATTGCTTTTGTCCACGTTACATGTAGTGCATTTTCCCCCTCCGTTCCTGATGAGGAAGACATATTTGAAAATGATACTTCTCTTTTGTATTTCCTATCTACATTATTTCTATATAAGAAAATTGCTTGGATGTTGCCTTTCCTCCATGGTTCCTGAGTTATTTTTGTCATCCATCATAAATGGGTACTTCACAGTTAGTGAGAATCTTTTATACTTTTTCTTTTACTCAACACACTGTATATGCCTAACCACTCTGGACAAAACTACCCTTTCCCCTTTTAAATGACCCAGAAATTCAATAAAAATGATGCAGTGAAGAAAAACATCTTTGTGTGCCTGAGAGAAGTCACCCAACAAAATGGTATCTTTAATTTTCAGCCTGACCTCTCTTGTAATTTGTTTGAAATTTCATGATTTCAAAAGAAATAGACTGTTCCTTGAGGAATGCATCCTCCCCTTCCCCATGCGAGATTTGGAAAACCAAAGCTCTGAGTCTAATAATCTAATGGCAACAGCAGCCTTGCTATTTGCTGTCCATTTCTATGCCGGCAAAGAGTGGGAACTGATTGTATCCAAGTTTGGTCATCATCATGACCAAAGTTACCTCTTGGTCTTTCTCTGAATTGAAGAAGTCATGGCATGGTTCATCGTCTCTCAAACTTTAACATGCGTACAGATCGCATGAAGGTCTTTTAAAAAGGTAGGTTCTCATTCGGTAGGGCCAGGGTGGAGCCTGAGATTCTTAATTTCTAACAAGCCTATGAGTGATGCTCAGGCTGCCCGTCCATGGAGCACCCTTTGCGTAACAAGGGCATAGATGACACCAAAATATTGGGTTGGCCAAAAAGTTCATGTGGGTTTTTCTCCATAAGATGTTACGGAAAACCTGAACTAACTTTCTGGCCAACCCAGTAGCACACAACCCTCCTATTACTCGTTTGCATGTAGAATAAATTCCTCAGCTTAGAAAATGTTTAAAGTAGAACACTCAAAACGTTGACCAGTTTTTAAGTCTTCATTATGAAATAGTCATCACGCAGCATGTTGTCTGATGCTCTTCCTAAAGATGACACCAGCCAGGAGGCAGAGCTAGTTAAAGGGCCAAAGGGAGTAAAGAGACAGGGATGATAGAGTGTCTGTCTGCAGCCTGTGCTGTGTATGGAATACTGGGATGGTGTTCAAGCTGGATGTCAGGTCAAGTCTGGGGGAGTACATTGCATCCTTAGCCTCAGTTTTTAACCATCCCTATATCCTTGCCCTTTTCCTTACAGCTTTGCAGTGGAGTGGTGGCAATCCTACTAGACTTTGGGCTTGGTCATGTGACTGACTTTAGCCAATGGGGTGTTAGCAGATATGACAGAAGCAGAGGCTCTACTGGACTTGTGCATTGAGACTTTGACCTCCTGCATCTTTACCGTTGCCGTGAGAATGCCGTGCACCGGCGAGCCCGTTGGCCTCAGGATGAGAATGAGGGGCATGTGGAACAGAGCCACCTGTGGCTAAATTCAGTGTAAATCAGCTCACCGTGGCCGACCTTCAGATCCTTGAAATATAGGTGGTCATTGTTTTAAGGCACTCAAATTTGAATTGGTGTGATACACAGCATTAGCTTCCTGACTCCCTGGAGTAGTGTGTCTGATACAGGAGGGCATAGCTAGAGGTGGGTGGTAAGGTCCTGGGAGCCAGATCAGGAGCTGGAGATCCAGAAAAAGCAAGAAAGGATATAGCAGAAGGTCAAAGCAGGTGAAACAGAGTGGAGTTCCACCTAATGCCCTCCGCTGGCTTTGGAAAGACTTTTGGTGCATACTTGCATGGACTGGTGAGATCTACGTAAAGGTGAGCTGAGGTGAGACAGGTGGACATTGTTTTGAGCCAGCCAGGACTAGACCCGACACAACAGGATACTGCTTTCTTGTTGAGTTCTTGGACTGCTTGTATCATGGAGCAAAGATAGAGAAAAAGAGGGTCGGGAGAAAACACTTCATTGACTAAATGTGAGAATGAATGAACGGAATAACTTGTATCTTCTCATGTGGCTCATCTGCTCGTGATGACAGAACAACATTTTTTCCATGTAATTGACAGACAGTGCATGAGGGATTTCGCTAAATCACTAGGCAGGTGGTACTTGGGCTGTAAGTCCTGGGTTGGCCCACTCCATGTATAGGACATTCTTGAAGCTGTTTTAGTAATTCACTTACTAACTCATTCATTCTTTCAGATGTGCTTGTGAAGCTATTATGTGCCTTCGTAGAGCTGATAGTCCTGCAGGGAAGAAATACATTGATTATTTGATTACAGTTGTGTTAGAAGGGGGGAATCTCAGTGAGTTCTATGTTTGGAAAGAATGGGTACTTGATGGAGTCTGGGGACCAGTGAAGGTGTCTCTGAGAATAAAATGATGTTTAAGTTGAAATCTAAAGTGAACAGGAGGACACATCTAGGCACTGGGGACAGAATATGCAAAGGCCCTGAAGGTGGACGATGGGTGGCTTCTTTGAGGAAGTAAACGGTCAGTTTTGTTGAACAGCGGATGTGGGCAGGTGCCTGATGAGCCATGACCAGGTTAAGGGTTTGGGGTGTATTCTAAGCACAATCAGGAGTAACTGAAGAGTTTCAGGCAGGGGAGCAACATTATTAGATTTGTGTTTTAAGAGATTACTCAGGATGCGACGTGGAGAATGGGTTGGAAAGGGGTAAAAATGGAAGATAGCTCTTGCAGTGATCCAAGGAAAAGAAAACGTTGGCTTGGACTCTAGTGGTTTCAGTAGACGTGGAAAGCTTTGGGTGGGTCCCAGAGATATTTAGGAAGTAGAATCGATGGTTCTTGACATGAATTGGGATGTGGTGGATGAGGAAGGAGGAAGCTTGCCTTTGAGTTTCTGCTTTGTAACAACTGGTGGTGCTCTTCACGGAGACAGAGGACTTTGGAGAAAAATGAGTCGGGAATTGGTCAAGAGTTTAGTTTTAGACACGTTGATTTTGAGGTACGTGCGGTATGTGGGGACTTGCCAAGTAGACAACTGAGCATTTTGTTCTTCAGCGCAGAGGAGAGGCATGAGCTGGGTACATACATTTGCAAGTCATTGGCACAATGATGGTCATGTGGAAGCCAGGAGACAGAGTATGAAGCCAGGTGGTAGAGATATCCTTGGGGAGTATCACAGTTGAAAGGAAGATTAGTGGGCAAAGGAAGCCAAGAAGGTAAGAGGCAAACCACAAGAATGCAGTGCCGTGGAAGATAAGGACAGGACAGAGGAGTCAGCTCTGCTGAATGCAGCTGCGAAGGTTAGGAAGCTGAGCAGTGACACTTGTCTGTTGGATTGAGCAGCAGGGAAGTCATTCATAAACTTGGCAGTAGTCACCTGGCAAGACAGAGGCGGAAGCCAGGTGATAGTGGGTTAATGAGGGAATAGAGGTAAGAACATGAAGAGGGAGAAAGCTGATTAGAATAAGAACACAGCTTCCAAGCGCTCACAATTTCTGTTTTGTGCAGAGGCAAGCCTGATGCGTGTGGCAGTAGGAAAAGACGTACATGAGCTGAAGGAATGTTGATGGATAGCTCAAAGAGTAGACATTGTCTTTACCATCGTAACTTATAGTTAAGTTGCATTGGTTCACATGTCAGGAACTCATGATTTGGATAGTGGCTTTGCTCAAAATTACCTATAATTGTGTTATAATAATATTTATCTTTGTATAAATAAGATTAATGGGGTTGGTTGCTGTATTTGGAAGGAAACAGTTTGTGTACATCTTTTCATACAACCATTGATTTGATGACGACCTGTCTTTCCCGTTTCTGTTGGATACGAAGTTCCATGCAGGCAGAATCCTGCCTATTCTCTCATAATTGTGTCTTTTATCACTCAGAACAGCATCTGGTGCAAGGAAGGGGTTCAGCTACTGTTTGGTGAGTGAATGGACACTAGGTGTTCCTCTCTGATTCTAGGAGTTACTCTGCACTCAGAAGAAACACAGTGGTACCTTGGCAACAATACTCAATGCGTCTGACTTCTCTGACAGTTAAGTAATTCAGGCTTGACATTTTACCAGTCAGCCCAAGTCAGGGGGCTTATACTGTTCTGGACAGCTCACCATTGAAACAAGCTCAGCATGACTTCGACTGGGCCAGATGGAATTCTGCTTTCCAGAAACCTTGAGTAAATAGCGAGTAAGTGGAGTACTGCAAAAGGTAACTGTTTGCATTTGCTAGCACACCCTTGCTATTACCCAGCTGATAAAGGGAGCGTGCTCAGAATGTGAGTGCACAGAGCTGAGTGGTACGTGAGGAGCCCCAGAAGTCTAGAAACCTCTCCCGCAGTTCCTCCTCAGTGCTAGCAAGGATATGAGAGACATTGGGTTTGGCTGTAACTAGTGCTCTCACTTGTTACTTAATCAGAATTTGCATTGTTTTTTTCATTATGGTATTAAAGTGTAAGTGTTGCCTCCATGTGCTGTGGAAATAACAAAGCCCCGAAACAGTTGGTTTTATCCGTAGCGCCTTCCGTCTTAGAATCTCCCGGGATCTCATAAGGTGATAATGTTCTTTCCAAATGAGCTATTTTGTAATCACACTCCACATGATTGTTTAAAATGATTATTATTGTTTTACCTTAATATAAAAAGATGCATTTGCCAATCGAAAGCTGAGTTTACCCAGCGATGCTTGTGTTAACTGCCTCGTGGCTCATCAAGGTCTGTGGGACTCTGGAGCTGGGGAAATGCAAATGTTAGTTTAGGGTTCTGTACATTTTAAGAAAATGAGGAGCTGACTTTCCACATCCAAAGACTCATTTTACTATTCTACTCCAATCTCAGATTAGGGCATTGACCTCGGCAAAAGGAAGGAAGGCTGAAGTGCAGGGAGGGTGCTCGTTTGGGGAAGGTTAGGGGCGTGAGGATCAAGTGAGAACTGGAGATGCATTCGTTTCTCCCCACCCCCCAGCCCGGAGTTTAGGGTTAGGATCAGATTTCCAAAACTCCGATGCTGCTCTTGTCCAGCATCCCTGGATTTCCACCACATACTGGACCTGGGCTTTTGTTTTGTTCTGATTGCTGTAAGCAGATATCGTCTTACTCAAGCGATCATGTCACTGGCCAATTTTCATGCCCCCCTCCATTGACTCAATCCCTGCCTGGTACTCCTTGATAGTTTCCTGACAATGTGCAGACTGCTTTTAGGTCAACAATTATGTGATGGACTTGGAGATCCCTATTTTATCGTCCTTCTGCTCACTTTGTACCAAGACTCTACATTATGTGGGTCAAAGCTACACAATTTTTTACGAACCATATGTGGTAGTTTTCCTATTCTGAAATCACCTGCACTTCATCCCTGAGATGACTAACTCTCTAAATCAGGGTTGGCAAACTTTTTCCGTAAAGGAGAGAGTAAATATTTTAGGCTTTGTGGGCCATATGGTCTGTGTTGCAGCTGTTCATCTCTACCATGGACGTGCACATGCCACCTTATGCAATATGTAAGTGAATGGGTGTGGCTGTGTGCCAATAAAACTTTATTTATAAAAACAAGTGGTGGGCTGGACTTAGCCTGTGGGCTGTAGTCTGCTGACCCTGTTTCTAAATAGTAGCTCCCACAGTTTCTCTCTTCTCATGATGTTGAAACAGGCATACACTGAGCTCTGATATGTCTTCACAGTTAGGATAATTTCCAGCTTACTTTGTCATTCTCTCCCTTTCCACATAGTCAGTTGGGAAT
Source organism: Orcinus orca (assembly GCF_937001465.1). Taxonomy (NCBI): domain Eukaryota; kingdom Metazoa; phylum Chordata; class Mammalia; order Artiodactyla; family Delphinidae; genus Orcinus; species Orcinus orca. Next base: position 8,452,962 of record NC_064568.1, read on the forward strand.
CTTGAAATTTCAGTGGCCTCATCATCTGGCTGTTTCTGATCTCATTTTCTGCTCTTCTCTCCCGCCATCACTGTGCTTTGATTCCCTTGGCCTCCTTGCTGTTCTCTGAAAATACCAGGTGTGCTCCTGCCTCAGGACCTTGGCACCTGTCCTCCCCTCTGCCTGGAATGGTCTTCTCCCAGATCACCACAAATACCACTCCATCCTCTTCAAGTCCCTACTGACCTGGCACCTTCTCAGCGAGACCTATTGTCTTGGTCAGTGTCCAGTCAGAAACACAGGAACAACTAGGCATTTCATACAGAATTTAATAGAGGAGATTGATTATGAAATGAAAGGCTTGGAGGAGCAGAAGGGATAGGTGGGCTTATACAGAGGTTCGTGACCGAGGAGGGCTGGATGAGGAAAGGGGAAATGGTGTAACCCAGAGCCCATGCTCCTTGTGCCACAGAGCCGGCTGCTGCTGGGCTCACCGCCACCACTGCCTCGCAGGAAGACCAGACTCTTCACTTGCATTGGTGCCTGGGCTCTAGAAGGGACCTACACTTGATGTTATCACTGCTAGAGCCAGAGCCAGAGCCATTAACTGCTGCTGTTAATGGATCACTCTGTCTGATCAGAGACCCGAGAGCCCTCTACTCAGCCTTGGTAGCTGCAGGTTGTTGGGGCACCACCAGAACCAGAAAGAATACTGCTTCCTCCTCCTTCCTGCTTTCCAGTCTCCCACTGGCGCCTCCTGTTGGCGGGGCCTGCACTGGCAGAACCTAGCCAGGCCTAGCTACCAGGGAATCTGGAAGAATGTAGGTTGTAAGCTTCCAGCCCCTGGCTGCAGAGAGCTGACCCTGGAAGGACTAGAATAGGGCAGAGACACACTGAGTCAATAATCAGAGAGTTCTGTCCACTCCGTATAAATCGGCAGCTCTCCACAATCCATCCCGTTTCCCTGCTTTATTTTTCTCCATAGCTTGTGTCACTGCCTAACATAGGATTTATGTACTTTGTTGTTTATGACCTGTCTCCTCTCCTAGAATGTTAGCTCGGTGACAGCAGTGATTTTGTTCACACTTGTACCCCCATTTCTAGAACGTCGTCTGGAATACAGGGGACATTGCGTAAATATTTGTAGAATGAATGAATGAATTCCTTCACAACACCGAAGGTCTACTCCTGGAAACTGCTGTGGTTCGTGGAGCCCAACCTGACAGCTTTAAAGAATCATAGAAAATAAAGGATCAAGAGAAAATCTCTCCCTTTTTCTCTCCTCTTGTCCTCTCATGTATATGTACATTATATTTACATTTCCCCCTGCTGGAAAGCATCTGCTTTGAAACGCTGACCATTTTTATTGGCATTGTAAACCTGCTCAGAGAGGGAACCCTACACCTGTATCTCCTTCTTCAGTTCTTGGGCAAATGTTGCCATGGCTCTGAAGAGTTTTTTGAGTTTGCCAGGGCTGCTGTAACCAAGTATCACAGATTGGGTGGCTTAAACAACAGAAGTTAATTTTCTCGCAGTTCTGGAAGCTGGAAGTCCAAAATCGAGGTGTCTGCAGAGTTGGCTCTGAGAGCCTTGGGGGGGATCCGTCCTAGTCATCTCTTCTTGACTTATCATTGGTCATCTCCTCCCTGTGTCTCTTCACATCGTCTTCCCTCTGTATGTGAATGCGTCCAAATTTTCTCTTCTGATAAGATCACCAATCATATCAGATTAGGAGGCACCCTAATGACCTTATTTTAATTTACTTACCCTTGAAAGGTACAGTTTTAACTCCAATATGGTTCTCTTTTGGGGTTCTTGGATGTTATGACTTCAACATCTGACTTTTGGGAGGGACGCAGTTCAACTGAGAACAAGAGTCCAGGCAGATCCTTGGTCAAGTTCCCTAGCTTTCTGCCTGCATTTCGTCTTTCCAGTTTTTGAACCACAGCTTACAGGTTTGAAATGGAAAACCTTTTTCACTTGCAATCTTCCATGTTTTATTTTTCCAGTTTCCTCCTAAATCATTGGGGGAATATGGTGACAGCATGCTCGTTGTGTTGTTTTCCTGAACCAGGAAGCTTCTGTGCATGTCTTCACAGGTGGGGGTTGGACGGTTTCTTTCTTTACAAGCACTGTCTACCGCTGCTTGGGTGAGTATAGGTGCCCATCAAGAGCTCAGATGTCAGCCATTCCAGCCAAAACGTCAGGGTTCCATTGGCAAGGAAAGGGGTTCTGTGCGTGTCCTGCGCTTTAGCCCTGTGATGATTGTTTCAACAGACTGTTAAAGCAGATTGCATAGCAGGGGTCACCTCGGACCATGAAGTTGCACAGCATCTCTTGACTGGTGATGCTGGTCCTGTGTGTATAAGTCGGTGTCCGTTAGGGAGGAGCTCGATTTGGTAGCTACTGGGCGAGCCAGCACCTGTGAGGTAGGGAAAGGTTCAGCAAGAAGACGTCCCCTCTTTGACCTGTGACCTGTCATGGAACACACAGCTGAGCTCTCATCTTGTCTGCGTGCAGCCTCGTTCTACGAATAGGCCACCAGATACCTTTCCATTCTCTCTTCGAATATTGAGTGACCTTGGAAATAGCCTAATCTGTCTTGGCACATTTGAAGATAGAGAAAACAAGTGGGGGAGACAGACCTGGTTCCTGCTGTCGATCAGAGGCTCGAATGAAAGCTTATTATGAGCTGGAGAGATGTGTCAGACATGGTGTCAAGGGTGGATAAACTCAAAACAGACCCTGGCAGCAGGGAGAAGTGATGACAACGGCAGCAGCAAGACACACACCGCAGGAGCCACTGTGCGTTCTTTGGGTGAGTTTATTCTGCGTGTTCGGCCATTTCTCCCCAGTCACGGGAGGCTACACGAGAGAGACGTTTCCTAGAAATCAGTCATCTGGTTACTCCAGTTCCCTCATTGGATAAAATGAGGCCAAGAGGGATGAAGTAACTGCCCACGATCCCACAGGGAGTTTGCAGCCCCGTAGGGGCGCTCGCACCGTGTCTGAGCCGACTGAAATCCAAGTTCCTTCTGCCGCTTGCTTCAGCTTCTCCCCCTTGCCCAGCGCTAGGTCTCAGGGTCCTGGCGTTAGACTCTGCAGTGTGAAGACCCTGGCTCCAAGCAGACCAACACAGTTCTAGAAAGAGCCCCAAACCAAAGACAGACCACATGAGTTCAAGTCGCTGACACTTATCGGACACGTGAGTCGGTCTTTCCACTTTACCTGCCTGAAACTTACATCCTCATTAAAAAAAAAAAAAAAAAAGGACATACTAATGCTGTTCACCTTGCTTGTCTGGGAGGATGTGGTATTAAAATCAGCCCGTGGACACACTTGCAGGTGCCCGTTATGATGCATGTTCTCCCAGAGGAGTCATCCCTGAGTCTATTCATATCTAATAATGCTGCAGCCAGAAATAGTTAATCAGATAGAACTAGCAAGCCCAGGCCCCAGAGCCATGCACTGTGATTAGGAGGAGTGGCATGGGACTCCCCTGGCGGGCCAGTGGTGTAGACTCTGCACTTCCACGTTAGGGGGTGCGGGTTCAGTCCCGGGTCGGGGAACCAAGATCCCGCATGCCGCGTGGTGCAGAAAGTAAACAAACAAATAAATGTATGTATGGATGTGTGTGTGGTGTGTGATGGAACTTAAAAAAAAATAAGAAAAAGGGAGTGGCGAAATCATCAGGGTTCTCTAGAGAGATGGAACCAATAGGATGTATGTATCTAGAGAGAGAGATTTATTTTGAGGAATTGGCTCATGTGCTTGTGGGAGGCTGTTGAGTCCCAAGTTTGCAGGCCAGGCTGGCAGGTAGGCTGGAGACGCAGGCAGGAGTTAATATTGGAGCTTGAATCCCGAGGCAGTCCGGAAGGCGGAATTCCTCCATCCTTGCAGAACCTCGGTCTTCTCTCTTCCGGCCTTCAGATAACTGTATGACGCCCACCTGCATGATGGAGGGTGAGCTGCTTAACTTAGCGTCTCCTGATTTCAGTGTTAATTACATCTAGAGAATTCCTTCACAACAGCATCTAGACCGGCGTCTGACGCAAAGCTGGGTACCGTGGCCCAGCCAAGGCGACACAGCAGATGAACCACCACAGGTGGAGATTTCCAAAGTCTGGAGCATTTGGGGGATGGAGCGTGGGCCTCCTGAAAGGGAAGGAAGACAGAGGTGGCGTAGAAGTACAGGGCCGGAGGAGCCAGCAAGGCTCAGCTGCAGAATGTTGGGCCTGTCCTGAAGCACTCGTTTCGCTGAGAACCAGCCTTTATCTTACGGCCCCGGGACAAGTCAGGTTCTCGCTTCTCATCTCTGATCAGAGAAAGCACAAAGGAAAGGGAGCGAGGGGGCGCCCCCTTGCTGTTCTCCAGTACCTTCCATCCGTTACTGGCTCCCTCCTGTTCCCTTTTCCCACCCTCTGCCGCACCAGTGGCAACCTGCCAGAGGGCCGTACCACCTTCGAAGGCCTCCTCTGTCTGTGGGAGGAAGTGTCACACTGCAATTGTCATTTCCTTGGAAGGTCACAGGCTCTGTTCATTTCTGATTCTTTTTTTGTGTAGCCGATTCCAAACAACAGTTGCTTACGTTGTAGATTAGATGAGTGGATGGTTAAAAGGGGGAAGCAGGTCTGGGCATCCTTGTCAAGGGGAGAGAAATTGACACTTTCTTTAAGAATGCCGCCACATGTATGATTCTGTGTAGCACGCATTGCCCACCCATCACGGCTTTGCATGACCCTCCCCCTCTTCCCCCTGTTTCTACCTTCTTTCTCCCCTTGCTTCCTTCCTCCTTCCTTTCTCCTCCCCTCCTTCCTTCCGTGAATGTTTATTGAGTGCGTACTATGTGCCAGGCCACTGGGCAGTGTAACGGTGTAACAGTAGTGAGCAAAATAAACATAGACCTGTCATCATGGAGCTTCAGTTTTGGAGAAGGGGTGGCAGAGACAGTCGTTAAACACATAAAGTCACAAGTAAATAGTCATAAATCACGGCAGGTGCTACGAAGGAAAGGTTTTGAGGCCATGGGACCCTTCGGCAGGGGGACTTGATCTAGTCCATGTTGTGGAGGAAGGAAGAGAAGGTGGCCTTAAAACTGAGAACAGAAGGAAGGGGAGAGTTTTTTAGGTGGAAAGAAGGGCTAGAACATTACAGGGAAGTGAGAAGTATGTGCCGAAGCCCTGATGTGGAAGGGAGCTGTTCCTACATGTGGGACAGCAAGGACGCCAGAGAGAGCGCGTGGGGAGTGGTGAGGGCAGTGGAGGTGGGTGGACAGGTGGGTAGGGTAGAGCTACGCCCTAAAGACCACCAGCCTGACGCGTGGAGAACAGGTGGTTGGTGCTGCAGTGCAGCCAGTGAGAATGATGACTTGGACCTGGGTGATTTCAATGGACATGGAGACAAATATTTGGAATCCAGAGAAATTTAGGAAGGAGAAGCAGCTCAACTATTTAACGAGCTTCATGACGTTGGACAAGGAAGTTGGTTAACTACCTTGACCTCTGTTTCCTGCAGAGCACAGTGGTGCTGATATTACCTGCCCTACTTCCTTTGTCCCCAAAGATTTTTCTCATGTCTTCTGGATATAATTCACCCTGCCAAGCATGGGGCACGGGAAATGAATAGTCACTGGGCTGTGTCCCTGGGGGAGTCACAGTCTATGGAGGAGCAAGTGATTGTCATAAAGTATGACAGGTGCGTAATCCTGGTGAACAAGCAGATTGAAGAGAGCCAGAGAAGGGTACCTAACTGTCTTTGTGAGACCAGGGAGGACTTCCAGGAGGAGGTGATGTCTCATTCAACCGTGAAAGGATGAGTAGGAGCTTGCCAGGTGAAGGCTGGTAGAAAGAGTGGAGAAAAGGACATCTAGAAGTGAGGTAATACCTGATAGCAGTGGTTCTTACCAGGGACAATTTTGTCCCCAAATGTCTGGAGACATTTATGATTGCCACAGCTGGAGCAGATACTACTGATAGATAGTGGTCGGAGGCCAGAGATCATGCTAAACGTCTCACAGTTCACAGGACAGTCCCCCAAATATACAAAGAAGTATCAGTACCTAGCCCCAGATGTCAACTGTGCCGAGGTGGAGAAACTCTGCTTTTTAAGATAATTGCTGGAATAATACATGTGAAAAGTCTTAGCAAATTAGACAATTCTGTATACGTAAGAAGTCCCTTAACATTTCCTAATCCTTTATGACATTGTTATCAAGTGTGACTGAAGAGTGAAAATGACTGTTTCTAATGCACGAAAACCTATACGCCAGGACTCGTACTTTATCATTGTGCCCGTATGGTCTGTTGAGAGGCAGGGATGACGTCATGGAGGAATGGGGCAAGAGTGCAGGAGAGTGAAGTCCCACTTAGGCGGGTGTGGAGTCTGATGCCGGCTGGGTGACCTTCTAGGCTGTGGGAGTTGCCAGGTTCAGTTGGATAGGTAATCCCACCTGCTTGCATGTGCAGAGAGGCCGCTAAAACCCGTTACTCTCTGCCCTCATTTCTCAGCGTCAAGTCCCAAATAAAATGAAGCCCAGAATGACCTAAAATAAGGCGTAATCATCGGATGCTTTCATCTCTCCCTCCTTTTCCTGAGGAATACTCGAGTTTCTTGGTGTTAGGCTGAGTTCACTTCATCCAAGTTCAGCCTCCTTAAAGGCGGGGAGTGAGGAGAGGTGGAGATCACGCTGTCTTGTCAGGAGTACTGTTGAATTGGAGGACTCTGTAGATTTTTGAGAGGACTGGAGTATTTTAGACAATACAATGACAGTAACCACAGACTTAAAAACAAAAAACAAACCGATTTTCTAAGGCCAAGTAATAGAATGCCACGTGTAACCTGAATGCTCTCTGGTTCCGTGAAATTACATTTCTCAGATCTGAAACCACCAGGATTAGAGAAGAGTGTGCTTCTGACTGTCTGAAATGAAATTTACTTTGCCTTACGGGATGCCTAGCTTTGAGCTCTGTGGTTTCTTTGTAGATATTTCAAACCTACATCCAGCCCCTTGTTTCCAGGGGAGGGTGAATGTGGCTCTGAGTAATCTTTGATAGGCGTCTCAGTAGATGGCGTGCCTTGTGCTGTTTGGTATCTGTTCCTTCGAATTACTGAATTATTTCTGCGTGTCTGACGATAATCTCCCTATTCTTAAAATCATTTAATGACCCTCCATTTTCCATTTAATTAAGCACAGACTCCTTAGCCTGTGTTAAAGATATGGGTTGCAAGCAACAGAGTATGACGCAAGCAAAGGCGGTAGCTGAGTAAACCAAAGGAGGAGACAGATAATGAAGCCTCGGGAATGGTAGGACCCAGGGATGCCCCAGGGGTCTCAGCGGCCAGAGCTCATGGCCTGCTCTCTAGAAGAGTGCCAGCAAGTGACTCAGGTCCAGCCGCTCGCGGTGGTTGGGTGTCTGAAGACCCCTTGGATTCCCAGAAGAGAGAATCTGATTGGTCCAGCCTGAGTCAAGGGCCTTGCCCTCCACCTTGAACCAATCACTGTGGTCAGGTAGAGGTACTAGGGTGGGCTTAGCTGGGTCGCATGGTACTTGCTGGCATGTGTTAGCAGCGGAAGAGAAGATGACGGGGGCTACAAGCAAGGCCGCTACCAACTGATACTCAGTGTTCTCCACGGCTCACCCAGGCCAGGTGATAGATAGACACCCAGTACGTCTACTCTGTTCTTCTACTACATGTATTTTGTTCTTTATCAAACCTGAACTCTGATTTGGGACATATTCCTGCCTTTGATAACATCCCTACTCCGTACCTTTGTCCGTAATGTTTACATTTCCCCACAACTTGGTTCCTCTCCAAAGCATCATGGTCAAGTGCTGTCTCCTCTCTAGAGCCCTGCAGATTCCAGTTGCAGCTGGTTGGGTTTTGCACGTTTTGAACTCCTGCAGCCTTTGTTTCTTGACGCTCCAGTCGTGGGTGTGAGGTGTGGTAGAACCGGCAGAATGGGGCAGGATGGATGACTCACTGGCCACCCCCTGCTACACACATGGTGAGGGGGTCCTCTGGACAGTGTAGCCTCTGAGGGACCGGATCAGGAATGTAACAGAGAGGGGAGTTCCGATCAGAAAAGAGGGCGGTGTAGGTGAGCGGTTAGGTGGTTAAGTGTAGAAGGCAGTGTAGATGAGAGTCAGACAGGCCTGCATTTGAAGCTGTCTCTGCCACATTCTGACCATGGCACACGGACTTTATCTTCATGGCCCCTCCCTGTGCCTCATTTCCCACCTACTGAGTAGACATCAGATGCTAACCTCAATGATTTGTGTACATGTAAAGGGTGGGGCACAGAGCCCAAGGCATAGTGTGGAAATCGGAAATTAGAAGCTTTGATTTCTTAGACCAACGAGTTGTTAAAGTGTAAATTATAATTGTAAAGAGCAAACAAATCAGAAACCTTCGTGAAATCCAAAATACGTTGGGCTAATCTTGCCTTTCTCACTAAAAATAAGGAAGAAAATGTTAGAGAGTTTTCATTCCTAAGTACTGTATAAAAAAAGGACCAGGTGGGGCAAAACCCTCAAAGAATAACTGCACGTTTTCTTATCCTCAATGTAATATTTTCTCCTTCATTTTGATGAGTTAATGAGACAGAGCAAACCTGAAGTATCAGATTAACCATTTAAACATGTGAATTGTTTGGAAACTTTATTTGTTTGCTTAAAATTATAAAACATATTTGTCACAGGAAATCGGCTTTATTCCCCCAAGCTATAAAATGAACTTAGCGGTCTTATTTTAACTTAGCCCACTGTTACACGTATCATGGAGATATTGTTGCTAATCAGAAAAAAGGGAAAGAAAAGAAGCCCTTAGGTTTCTAGAAACACTAGGTCTAAGTTTTCTAGAAACACTAGGTCTAAGTTTTCTCTTTTAGGCAAGTAATGGTAAGTAAATGAAGAAGGGCCTTTAATAGATTCCTGTCAAAATACAGCATGTATTAGTCAGCTCGGACCATCGTAACAAAACACCAGAGACTGGGTGGCTTAAACAACACAGTTATTTTCTCACAGTTCTGGAGGCTGGAAGTCCAAGGTCAAGTTGCCAGTGGGGCTTGGTTTCCGGTGAGCACCCTCTTTCTGGCTTGTAGGCAGCACCCTCTCGCCGTGTCCTCACGTCCAGAGAGGGACAGAGAGTGAGAGGAGTTTTCTTATAAGAACACGGATCTTGTCGGATCAGAGCCCCACCCTTAACCATAATCACTTCCCTAGAGGGCCCATCTCCAAATGCAGCCACATGGGAGATGAGGGCTTCATAGGAATTTTGTGGGGGACACGTTCAGCCCATAACACCTCCCAAAGGCTCGTTTGTTCACGATAGTAAACGTTCAGTGTTGATTAAGTGGCCCTGATGTTGCCGAGCAGTGGATGTTCAGGTGTAAGTCTTCTTGATCCGCGGTGACAGCAGGGGTCCAGATAAGCAGTCCCATCTCAGTGCATCCTTAGGTCTCCACGGAAACATCATCCTCAGGAAAGCCTTCCACGCACCCCTGATTGGCTTTGGCTCCCCTGTTACTCACTTTCACAGCGCTCTGAACCTCCCCTCCGTGGCACCGATCCCTGTTTGTAGTGAATTGATGGCCATCTTCCTTCCCCGAGAGGCCTGCAGTCTGGTTTCTGGGTGTAGATACGGCATCGGTCTTTTATCTCCATAGTATCTCCATCGTGAGCACACGTTTGTGAAATAAACACGTGCTCAAAATCAGGTGCAGCCCCCTCCTGGGAGCCGACAGGGAGATGGTTGGACATCAGCAAGAGGTTTGTACCCTAACAGAGCAGGGGTTTTCATCTTAGCAGCTCTACAAGGAAACCCACGCCCAAACCGAGGTGAATACACTAACACCAGCATAGCTGGTGTGCAGGTGCACGCTGGGGGCACGCGGAGGCCTCAGTTCAGGCAGCACCCAGGAGAGGGACTGAGGTCATGGGCAGTCTACTGTCCTGGTCAGGATGGTGGCTCTGGTGCCAGATGGGGCCAGCTGGCTGAGGGAGGGCACGGGGGTTTCTAGTTTGGGAGAACTGAGTCGGCTGGTTGTGTGTCTTTTGTGTCACCAAGAGCCCGTGCTTTGGGTTGTGTTGACTTGTGTCTTTGCGTATCACCCTCCTTGTTCAGAGCCCACCCTTTTGTACCCCTGATTCTGCTGCTGAGTGTAGGGACTCAGCAAATGTTTGCTGAACTGTATGGAATTGATCAGGTGGCTTTGAAAGGAAGGTCGAAAGCTTCCCTGGGATTCCAGATCAGCAACAAGTGAATGTCTTCTTAGGATCCCTCGAAGGAGCCGTTTCCTCCCATTTTTGGTTACATCTTCCAGTTCTAGAAGAAAGCCTCGAACCCCACATCCAGACCTTAAAAGGAAGGAATATCCCACAGCGTTGGTTTTCAGGTGTCAGTGTGCCGTCAGGGTAATCTGAAGCCCTGGGTCCCACTCAGAGAATGTCATTCACACCAGGAATGGACCCCAGAGGAGTGCCTTTTTCATAAGCACTCGGGTGGTCAGAGGTAAGCCATCTGGGAACTACACCTGGAATTCTCAGCACCCCGTTACCTGAGGAGCCTGGTAAAGCGTAGGTCTGGGGAGAGAGGCGGAGATTCTGCATTTCTCGCAAGCTGCCAGAAGGGAGATGCAGCTGGTCCACACTCCACACTCTGAGCGGCAAGGACACAGAAAACTCACTAACGTGACGGTTGCGTTAGGGCGCTGGAGTCAGACAGTCACGGGTTTGAACGCAGCTTCCCCACTTCCTCATGTGACCAACCTCTCCCAATCCCTGAATCCTTGTGTCTCACATGGGAATAGGTGCAGGGCTTAAATGGGACAGTAATATACATAAAACATTCGTTACCTTGCCCGACATGCCATTCATTCTCCATGAATGTAAGCTACCCCAGTATGTTATTATTAACACTAAATCCTGCTACTTCAATGCAAATTAGTCAGAGACATTTGTTTTATAATCTCCGTCATTTTCCCCCACTCGTTTCACCTCTGTGAGGATTTGAGATAATGTTTCCGTTCCTATCATACAAGACATCTGGAAGATAAGAAAAAGGAATCTGTCCCCTACTGGATAGCCAGCCCATGCAGTGCCGTGAACACAACACATCCTTAATAAGATGTCACATTAATGACCATCACAACATCTGGATGAGGGGCAGCTGATCTCAGCTGTCTCCAGATGTTGGCCATTATGTTTACAGAGCTGGTGACCCAGAGCTGGGTTGATGTGATTCAAAACTGAAAATCCCCACAGTGAAAGTTTCAGCCCCCGCAGGTAGGCCGTTTGACATCTTGGGAAATAGCAGCCTAGGGATTGGACGAAGTGCTTGAATTTCAGCTGCTTGCTACATGCATTCCAAGCATACCTAGTGACGTAGGAGCCCATTGTTCTGTCCCACGTTTGTTCAGAGCATCTTTAAGGTTCTTCTTGGAACCAGACAAAGTCCCCAAGGGCAGGGTGATGTTTACTTGATGGGCAAATATTGTAGCGTAATGGTTAAGCCCTTAGTCTTTGTCTTCATAAAGAGCTGGACTACAGCCCTTTACGCCTGTGTGACCTGGGTTCACTGCCTAACCTCTCTGAGTCTGATTTTCCTCAGAGCACCACTGCTGGGACCACTGCTGTTGGTGACCTTAATGTCATGTGCCCCGTTCTTGTAGGTGAAGCCATAGTAGGTGAACTGCACGGAATAGTCTGAGCCATAATTTGGTAATTGGCCATAATTTGGCCATAATTGTGGATTTGAGCCATAATTTCACGTCATTGGGACTTGTTTGACTCACAGCCTAAATTCACATTTAAAATTTAATTTTCACCATAGACTGCAAGTGTTAGAGTGAAAAGAACTGATGATTTTTATTTTCTTTTAAGACTGGTATACGTGGGCTCCCCCAGTCATATGTGGTAACTCTGGAAAGGGAAAGAAAGGTGTTTTGGAGATGATAGAGGCTATTTCAACTCTCAGATACAAGGAAGACTCAGGACGCTTTCATGCATGCCATTACATCTGACCATTGGCTTTATTCTGCCTTTTTTTTTTTTTTTTCTTTTTTCCAGATGAGAAGCTGAAGCACAGGGATAGCAAATGTCTTCTCCAAAGATAGGTAGTGAGTGGCATTTGAATCCATTTAATCTGATCCCAAAGAACATGCCTTGAAATGGCCCTGTACCAATTATCACACAATCCCTTCTCACAAGACATTAATTTTTTGAACTCATAAAAGAGTCAGAGTCCAGTTAATTCCAGGAGCAGGAATCTATCTTTCTGCCTACAGTAACTGGATGAATTAGATGTTATGTGTGAAAAAGCTATTTATGTTATAGGTACTTGATATTGACATTACAATCAATGTCTAATTACAATTAATGTCTGTTGTCCCGATTATTTTGCAAACACCATGATCTACATGAAAAGCCTTTGTCACTGTAATAGTAAGAGTCAGTTTCTATGATTTATAATCCCCAAATGGTGTGTCTGATGAGCCAATCAAAGAGGGAAACTACCGAGTGTTTCGGCTTATAAGGTCTAGGACCTGCAGACATACCAGCAGAATCCCATATAGCATATACCTCGATTGGTTAATTAATGGATTCATTCACATTCATTTTTTTCTCTGTTGGAAAATCTCATTTTCATTTTTTGCATTTTCCATAAATATCTGGAGCTTGACTGAGTGGACGACTACCTCCTTCTAGACTCTGGAAACTTACATCTTTACTGCTCTGGGGCTGTTTTCTCGCTCCATATGGTACACAGCTGCTCACAATGATTGCTAGCTGGTGGGTGCAGTGAAATGGGATTCATTTAGTAAATGCTCACTGGCGTTTCTACGCCTGTGTCAGGGCCGTACTGACACTGGAAATATAGACATGAGTAAGACGGTAGTGGAAATAGATGACAGCTGTTATGGACTGAATTGTGTCTCATCAAAATTCACATGTTGAAGTTCTGACCCCCCAGTGTGACTGTATAGAGACAGAGCCTTTAAGGAGGTAACTGAGGTTAAACGAGGTTATGAGGGCAGGGCCCTAATCCAATAAGAACGTATCTTATAAGAAGAGGAAGAGACACCAGAGATCTCTGTTCCCACGCACGCGCAGAGGAAAGGCCATATGGAGACACAGTGAAAGCCAGGAAGAGAGGGCTCACCAGTAACCAACCCTGCTGGCATCTTGATCTTGGCATCAGCCTCCAGAACTGTGAAAAGATACATGTCTGTTGTTTAAGCCCCCTAGCCTGTCCTGGCGGCCTGAGCTGACTCTGACGGTAGCCGCTTACTTTCAGGCGGGCTCTGGGTGAGCCATGGGACTGGGCGCTGAGGATCGTAGTGATGAATGAGCCATGGTCTCTGCCCCTGACGATTATGCCAGGTGTCCAGGGAGGTGAGTACACGGATGTATTCACACCCCAGAGTGCGGAACAGGCGCCTGCAGGGGGAGAGGAGAGTTGGGAGGAATTCACACAGGTGAATCTGGGGCAGGCCGGAGCAGAAGACGGTGCAAAGCTTTCCCCAGTGCCCTGTTCAAGGTCTGCTCTTGGTCTTGTCTGCCTGACCCTGTGAGTATTTTAAACTTCCTTCCTGGTTGTATCCTTCCAGGCCAAGTCCTGCTTCAGTAAATCCTTTCTGAGGGGTTTAATGATGGCAAGGAATCTAAAAGCCAGGTGCATTTAGCAATTCTGTGTACATAGACATCATCTAAAAAGCTGGATTTCTCCCATTAGAGTTTTATAACTGAAGGTGTTCTGCTTGGCAAGTGAAATTCACCCCCTTTTTTTTTTCTTGCCTGAGCAGAAGGGTGACTAGTTTGCTCTTTAATGAGTGCTCAGGAGTTATGATAGGCTGAAGCAGGGTTTCCCTGTGCATGATTTCCTGTGTGAACCAAGCCTTCTGAGTCCTCTAGGCCTGGCTGTCTGGTGCCCAGGGATGCCTGTGTGTCCAGGAACCTGACCTTTGAAGTCGGACAGGCGTGGATAAAGAGTCATGCCTCCATACAGGAGCTGTGTGGCTCCAGGCAAGTTTTGGGATCTCTTAGAGCCCCGGTACACCCATCCGGGAAGGATAATAGTGGCACCCGGAATTAAGTCAGTGCTGCAGCTATATAAAATACTGGGCGTAGGGCCTGGTACATGGTAATGGCTCCCAAACCACTTTTGTTGCTTTGTAATTTGGAGGAGACGGGTAGAAATGTAATAGTGACTAGTAAGCAACTTCTGCGACCCAAAGCCTCAAATGTCAATTTATCAATCAATTGAATTTGACCATATCCATTTCACATGAAATATATGAGGGCGAAACGTAGTAGCATGAACCTCTGTCTGGATCATAGTAGGTGCTCAATAAATGTCACTTTCCAATTCCTTCTCATTAGGAGCAGTTATGGTCGATACCTTAGCTGCATGGCTTAGCAGTTAGTATTCTTTACTTCCTCCAACCCCAGTGGTTATTCATGACTCTCCATGCATTAACCTCTCATAGTGGGTAAGGAGGGCTTCGTATTACCAAAGCTCTTTTAATGTGACATCTGTGAGCCACATTTGGACATTAAATTTTCAGTGTTATTAACGTTCCAGTTACTTCCAAGTCAAAGGTGATATTGCTGAAAATACAGCCAACACAGGTTTCTGGTATAATTCCTTAGTTCAGTGTAGAGACTTGAAATCACCTGGTATCCTCTAGTTAAATCATTAAGGTTAAGGGCTCCCAGGTGGACCTCAAAGCACTCAGTCTGTTCAGGAGCAGGTGAGCAAAAACCATTAAATAAACTGAAACAGAAATGATGGGCTGTGTCGCTTAGTCAGAAAACCTTTATAAACAGTGAGCACCTACTCTGTGCCTCATGAAATCCATTTGCCCTTCAGACATCGGCTCAGGAAAACCATTATTTTCTCGGAAACCTTCCTGGACCACTCTCCCCATAGCTCTAGACACACAGGCGTGTGTGCTCATAGGATGCTGTGCTGCTTCTTAGCGCTGGTCTGTTTACGTGTACACCGTTGGCTCCTCAGTGCCAAGCAGCCGGGCACATAGTAGGTGTTCAGTACAGACAGGTTATTCGACTGGCCGCATACAGTGAAGTGGGTGCGGATTTACTGTAGGTAAGAACGCTTCATTCTTTGAGGGAAGAAAATTGGTAGCCATAGAGGCTATACCAGGGGATTCTGACCAATAGCAATAGCAGTTTCACTGCTTCTGACAATGTCAGTTTCCCACAGTGGAATCTTCATATCAGGGGGTGAATACTGAGCAGTGGCTTCTCTCGGTCCAGCAGGCGGTGGTGAGAAGCCTTGCTCCTGCCTCCAGTTCCAAGAGCTGATTAAATGGCAAAATGCAGAGTTGAAAAGGTTTCTGTCCAGTAGGGGGAGCTCTGGCACTTAGTCACATTGATCCCTGTTTAAAAACTTAGGGGTAGATCTTCATAAACGTCTCCTTCTTTTTACATTCACAGAACAGAGATAGGAGGGACCAAAAGTCATCTAGTCCAGCCACTCTGAGAGCAAGAACTCCCTCAAGAACCAAGGTTCCTCTCTCTATTATATCCCCTTCCCTTCCTTTCTCAGACATATTTATTGAGCACCTACTGTGCGCTGGGCAGAGAGGTTATAAAGATGAACAAGGTGATCATGAACTCTCCCCTTTTTCTGCTTACAACCTCACTTGATTACCTCCCCAAACTGGGCAGCTCCTTACTCCTTGAGGATTCTCCGCTCTTGGGCTACTCTGAAGGCTCAAGTGTTCTTTGCATTGAATCAGAAAGTCTTCCCTGATACCTTCTATCTTTGATTCCTGTTTGTGTCTCAGAATTGTACCTAGAACATTATGAGTGCTGCCTCTGGGCCTTCTGTCCCCTGAGTTCCCTTCAGATATTTGAAGGAGAGGGATTGAGCCTCTTTGAGTCATTAATTTTCATCCTTGTTCAGTCCCGACTTTGGATTATTGTTGCAGGAAGGGGGACCCCTTCCAGGGCCCAAGAGTGGGCTGTTGCCTAACTCTCAGAAATGAGTTGTCTGAGGAGACACACGTGCTGACAAAGCAAGAGACTTTATGTGAAAGGGGCCCCCGGAACGAGAGCAGCAGGGTAGGGGGACCCAGGGGAACTGCTCTGCCACGTGGCTCGCAGTCTCGGGTCTTATGGGAATGGGGTTAGTTTCCGGGTTGTCTCTGGACAGTCACTGTGACTCAGGGTCCTTCCTGCTGCACGTGCGTCGCTCAGCCAAGATGGATTCCGGTGAGAAGGATTCTTGGAGGTTGGTAGGACATATGAACTGGCGTCTCCTCTCTCCTTTTGACCTTTCCCGAATTCTTCGGGTTGGCGGTAGCTTGTTAGTTCCGCGTTCCTTACCAGGACTGCTGTTGTAAGAGAACTCGTGCAAGTGGTTACTATGGTGTCTGGCCCGGGCGGGCGGTTTCCGTCAGTGGTTCCCCTAACATTATGAACCCTCCTTTTGGTGAGTGAGGTGGGCAGGGAATAGGCAGGTGAGGGGCCTTCATACTGACAAAATGTAAAAGCCAGCAAAATTAGACTTAAGCTTCTCTTGTAACGCTCTGAGTCCTCTTCCCTCTGCCAAGATTTCGATCTTGAGTTCAGAGTTCTGTGATCTTGCTGGGGCTGGGCATAGCCAAACCCCATCTAATCCATCTGTTTCCTCTGAGGTATTGGGGACTAAGTGGGGACATTGCCCTGGGAGATGAGCCGCTTAAAAGGATAGTGTAGGGGGTAACCAGCTGGACCCAGGCAGTGCTGTGTCTTCTGTTTGGTAAAAATGTCCTTCACTGGAAAGAAAAGAACCAAACCAGAGCTGGGAATCCCCACCCAAGCAGGTAAGGAATCAACAAGAGAACACCTGGCTGGGCCATGCCTGTGGCTGCTACTTAAAAAATTTGTGAGTTTGAACGAATAAATGAATCAATAAATCAATTAACATATTCCAAACTTCCTGATCCTGACAAACTACATTTCTAGGTTCTGCCGCTATATGTAGACAAATCTTTTGGTACCCTCTGAGGAGCTATGGAAAATGAGAAGAGTGCCAGAGATGAGATAAGCAAATATGTTGTGATTAAAAAAAAAAAAAAGCTGTTGACTAGCCGTCCTTGATATCAGCTTAATATGGAATAGATTTATTAATGGGGCAGATCTTAAGTATTAGCAAATCTGGGGGCGGCAAAGAGGTTTAAGCTGGTGTGCCAGTTCTGGCCTAGTGATAATGCCTGTCCATTGAGAAGAATTGTGACACTTAATTTTGTCTCAGTGGAAAATGATTGATTAGTGATGTCTGCCTCGGGTCTAGGAATGGAGCTTGGTGGCACACATGGCAGGGATTTGCTATCCCTGAGGCTTCCAATGGCCCCTCTTCTCATAGGAGGGAAGAGTCTTACTTAAAGTCACACGGCAGGTTAGTGGCGAGGGCTAGCCAGATGGAGTATCTAAGTGTCTTGACTCAATTCAAGTGCTTATTTCTGTCTCGTTGCCCACTTCCTCTACGTGACTGTTAGTTGAAGATCCCTCTTGTTGGGGGAGACAGAAGCAGTGGGTAGAGAACTTCGTCTACCACAACCCTGAAGTAGGTGCTGTATTGATGTTGCCCAGCAGTGTCGCAGAGTTTCTAAGGAGTGCAGTACCCTGTGTTTCTTTTCTCACTGATTTTTATATTTTTGTGATGAGAAGTCTTAGGGCTTCCTCTCTTAGCAGCTTTCATATATACCATACAGCAGTGGTAATTGTATTTATCAAGTTGTACCTGACCTCCGTAGTACTTATTTCTCTTATAACTGGAAGTTTGTCCCTTTTTGACGGCCTTCATCCAATCCACCCTCCCGCCACCGCCTCTGGAAAACTCAAATCTTACCTTTTTCCATGAGTTTGTTTGTTTTGCTTGTGAAGTATAATCAGCCTCCAACACTGTTAGTTCCTATTTCACAAACAGTGATTCGAAATTTCTATACATTTCAAACCAATCACTGTAATAAGTTTAGTGACGATGTCACCATACAAAGATATTACTTAGTCATTGACTGTATTCTGCACACTGTACGTTTCATACCTGCAACTCACTTACTTTACAACTGGAAGTCTGTACCTCTAGATCTTCCTCAGCTATTTTTTTTCCTCCCCGACCCCCGTCCCCTCCGGCAACCACCTGTTTGTTCTCTGTATCTGACTTGGTTTCTGTTTTGTTATATTTGTTGTGTTTTTTAGATTCCACATGTAAGTGAAATCATACAGTATTTAGAAGACACCTTGTTTTCTTTCTGTCTCAACAGAAGCCATGTCTCTGGGAGGGGCTTTGCGAAGACGACAGTGGTCTAGAAACAGCACTGGGAATCTTCCCTCCTTTTCCTTCCTTCTACCAGCTTTCATTAATATCTACTTTGTGTAAGGACACCGGATTACCGGGGGAACTTACACGGAATAGGTGGGGAATTGGGGTCGCTATCGTACATCCATAAGGTCACCAAGAATTTCAGGGATACCATGTTCAGTTGTTGTTTGTTTAGTTTTTTGAGGGGCAGTTGCTTTTATCCCCCCCACCCCCAAATTATTTGTTAAGTTAAATGGGCTAAACAACAAGGACCTACTGTATAGCACAGGGAGCTATACTCAATATCTTATAGTAACCTATAGTGGAAAAGAACCTGAAAAAGAATATATATATGTGTGTGTGTGTGTGTGTGTGTGTGTGTGTGTGTGTATGTATATATATATATATATATATATAAACTGAATCACTTTGCTGTACACTTGAAACTAACACAACATTGTAAATTAAGTTTACTTCAATAAAAAAGCATACATTAAAAAAATATAGAACAAGCAAATAAAACTTCCTATACTTAAGATGGTTAACAAACTGTGTGAATTTACAATCATAAAAGGGAAAGTTCAATGGGGGCTGGTATTTGGGTTAAAGCTAATCAGAAGCTTCCTTGGCATGTACGCCCCAGCCCTTTTTACTTTGTACGAGTTGCTTACTCTCTCTGTGCCTCAGTTTTCTCATCTGTAAAAATGGTACCCACCTCCTACATTGCTGTGAGCATGAAATGAGTGGTTATATGTAAAGCATTTACATCGGTGCCTATTACATAGTAAGGGTGACTACAAGGTAGCTATTATTGCTCTGCCGGTTTGGGTTATCTACTCCTGTGACTTGTTTTTGGCCTTCTCATTTTCTATTTTTAAAACAATTTGTGCCATGACATGCCCCGAGGATAGCATGTACAGCTACAAGTCGAAACAGGCCTATTGGGAAGAAAAAGACTTCACCTCTTGCTGAAGCTGAGGATTTAAAACCCTCGAGATACACCTTCTAAACCAGGAATCAAAATATTTAATTTCTTGGTAGTGCAGCCACAGATTGCAGTAAGTACTTAGTAAAATAGAATCAATAGAAGAACGTTGGAATTCTAAGGGTCCCAAAGCTTGGTTTGAATGACTCTGTGTATATTTTGAAGCGCCAGTCGTGCTGTGAAAGGTTTCTCTACCCGGCAGATAATGAAGTGATAAGAGAGCTTTCTGACTGCCAAGCACGGGTTATCATGAGGGTGCAGATTACCGGAGGCGAGCGTGGCCATATCTGCTGCAGGCACTGCCTGGGTCAATGCTGTACTGTGTAGGAGGCTGGCACGTTGCCAGTTGATTCTCAGGGTGTTGAGATGGCCTCGGCTGATGGAATATTGATCTCAGGCCTGTATGTTTCAATGGCATTCAGGAGTGAGTTGCAATAAAACAAGTTCCTATTTAGTTTTCTAGATAGTTGCCATCCTGTTAATTTCTCTTTGTATGTAACTTTCCCTTCCATTCTCAGAAAACTACACGTTACCTCTCTTATAAGAGGGACCTTTGTGGAACTAGGGGAAAATGTGTTAAGAGAAATACATCAGGCCTCCAATATTCTGTCTGTGAGCCCTGCTAGGAATAGAAAGACTCCAGGGCAGTGAGGATTTTCAAGCCAGGTTGTAACCAATGCAGTGTGTTCACTAGATGGGCTCATAACTGCAGTGAGATATTTCAGATGTTAGGTAATCAAATCTGTTGCAGGACAAAGAGTTTAAACCTCCAAATTAGGTGTAATACCCCCTCACGGTGTCTTTGAGACCCCTGAGGTGGGACCGAGCTGAGTGAATTAGAAGCAAGCTTCGCTTTGTTTTCTGGTGTACAATCAATTAAGCAATTTCCAGAAGCAATAGCACAGTGGCATTTTACTTAGTTTTTTGTGTTTTTTTTAAACATTTTTATTGGAGTATAAAATTGCTTTACAGTGGCATGTTAGTTTCTGCTTTATAACAAAGTGAATCAGTTATACATATACATATATCCCCATATCTCTTCCCTCCTGTGTCTGCCTCCCCCCCACTCACCCTATCGCACCCTTCTAGCTGGTCACGAAGCACCGAGCTGATCTCCCTGTGCTATGCGACTGCTTCCCACTAGCTATCGATTTTACATTTGGTAGTGTATATATATCCATATATACACTACCACTGTCTCACTTTGTCCCAGCTTACCCTTCCCTCTCCCCGTGTCCTCAAGTACATTCTCTAGTAGGTCTGTGTCTTTATTCCCGTCTTGCCCCTAGGTTCTTCATGACCATTTTATGTTATTTATTTATTTTTTTAGATTCCATATATATGTGTTAGCACACGGTATTTGTTTTTCTCTTTCTGACGTACTTCACTCTGTATGACAGACTCTAGGTCCATCCACC
The DNA here is from genome assembly GCF_937001465.1 of Orcinus orca. Taxonomy (NCBI): domain Eukaryota; kingdom Metazoa; phylum Chordata; class Mammalia; order Artiodactyla; family Delphinidae; genus Orcinus; species Orcinus orca. The sequence continues at coordinate 8,473,653 of NC_064568.1, forward strand.
TCACTACAAATAACTCAATTCGTTTCTTTTTATGGCTGAGTAATATTCCATTGTATATATGTGCTACATCTTCTTTATCCACTCATCTGTCGATGGACACTTAGGTTGCTTCCATGTCCTGGCTATGGTAAATAGAGCTGCAATGAACATTGTGGTACATGACTCTTTTTGAATTATGGTTTTCTCAGGGTATATGCCCAGTAGTGGGATTGCTGGGTTGTATGGTAGTTCTATTTTTAGTTTTTTAAGGAACCTCCATACTATTCTAAATAATGGCTATATCAATTTACATTCCCACCAACAGTGTATGAGTGTTCCCTTTTCTCCACACCCTCTCCAGCATTTATTGTTGGTAGATTTTTTGATGATGGCCATTCTGACCGGGTGAGATGATACCGCATTGTAGTTTTGATTTGCATTGCTTGAATGATTAATGATGTTGAGCATTCTTTCATGTGTTTGTTGGCAGTTAGTACATCTTCTTTGGAGAAATGACTGTTTAGGTCTTTTGCCCATTTTTGGATTGGGTTGTTTGTTTTTTGATGTTGAGCTGCATGAGCTGCTTGTTCAATTTGGAGATTAATCCTTTGTCAGTTGCTTCATTTGCAAATATTTTCTCCCCTGCTGAGGGTTGTCTTTTCATCTTCTTTATGGTTTCCTTTGCTGTGCAAAAGCTTTTAAGTTTCATTAGGTCCCATTTGTTTATTTTTGTTTTTATTTCCATTTCTCTAGGAGCAGGGTCAAAAAGGATCTTGCTGTGATTTATGTCATAGAGTGTTCTGCCTATGTTTTCCTCTAAGAGTTGGATAGTGTCTGGCCTTCCATTTAGATCTTTAATCCATTTTGAGTTTATTTTTGTGCATGGTGTTAAGGAGTGTTCTAATTTCATTCTTTTATATGTTGCTGTCCGGTTTTCCCAGCACCACTTATTGTAGAGGCTGTCTTTTCTCCATTGTATTCTCTTGCCTTCTTTATCAAACATAAGGTGACCATATATTCGTGGGTTCCTCTCTGGGCTTTCTATCCTGTTCCATTGGTCTATATTTCTGTTGTTGTGCCAGTACCATACTGTCTTGATTACTGTAGCTTTGTAGTGTAGTCTGAAGTCAGGGAGCCTGATTCCTCCAGCTCCATTTTTCTTTCTCAAGATCGCTTTGGCTATTCAGGGTCTTTTGTGTTTCCATACAAATTGTGAAATTTTTTGTTCTAGTTCTGTGAAAAATGCCAGTGGTAGTTTGATAAGGATTGCATTGAATCTGTAGATTGCTTTGGGTAGGAGAGTCATTTTCACAGTGTTGATTCTTCCAATCCAAGAACATGGTATATCTCTCCATCTATTTGTATCATCTTTAATTTCTTTCATCAGTGTCTTATAATTTTCTGCATACAGGTCTTTTCTGTCCTTAGGTAGGTTTATTCCTAGGTATTTTATTCTTTTTGTTGCAGTGGTAAATGGGAGTGTTTTCTTAATTTCACTTTCAGATTTTTCATCATTAGTGTATAGGAATGCAAGAGATTCCTGTGCATTAATTTTGTATCCTGCTACTTTACCAAATTCATTGATTAGCTCTAGTAGTTTTCTGGTAGCATCTTTAGGATTCTCTGTGTATAGTATCATGTCATCTGCAAACAGTGACACCTTTACTTCTTCTTTTCCGATTTGTATTCCTTTTATTTCTTTTTCTTCTCTGATTGCTGTGGCTAAAACTTCAAAACTATGTTGAATAATAGTGGTGAGAGTGGGCAACCTTGTCTTGTTCCTGATTAGTGGAAATGGTTTCAGTTTTTCACCATTGAGGATGATGTTGGCTGTGGGTTTGTCATATATGGCCTTTCTTATGTTGAGGTAAGTTCCGTCTATGCCTACTTTCTGGAGGGTTTTTTTCATACATGGGTGTTGAATTTCGTCGAAAGCTTTCTCTGCATCTGTTGAGATGATCATATGGTTCTTCTTCAATTTGTTAATATGGTATGTCACATTGAATGATTTGCGTATATTGAAGAATCCTTGCATTCCTGGGATAAACCCAACTTGATCATGGTGTATGATCTGTTTAATGTGCTGTTGGATTCTGTTTGCTAGTATTTTTGCATCTATGTTCATCAGTGATATTGGCCTGTAGTTTTCTTTCTTTGTGACATCCTTGTCTGGTTTGGGTATCAGGGTGATGGTGGCCTCGTAGAATGAGTTTGGGAGTGTTCTTCCCTCTGCTATATTTTGGAAGAGTTTGAGAAGGATAGGTGTTAGCTCTTCTCTACATGTTTGATAGAATTCACCTGTGAAGCCATCTGGTCCTGGGCTTTTGTTTGTTGGGAGATTTTTAATCACAGTTTCAGTTCCAGTGCTTGTGATTGGTCTGTTCATATTTTCTATTTCTTCCTGGTTCAGTCTCGGAACGTTGTGCATTTCTAAGACTTGGACCATTTTTTCTATGTTGTCCATTTTCTTGGCGTATAGTTGCTTGTAGTAATCTCTCATGATCCTTTGTATTTCTGCAGTGTCTGTTGTTAGTTGAAGAAAGTCTCTTGCCTCTTCGGCAGGTCCAGACTTTTCCCCGACTCTCTCCCGGCCAGCTGTGGCGCACTAGCCCCCTTCAGGCTGTGTTCACGCAGCCAACCCCAGTCCTCTCCCTGGGATCCGACCTCTGAAGCCCGAGCCTCAGCTCCCAGCCCCCACCCGCCCCGGCGAGTGAGCAGACAAGCCTCTGGGGCTGGTGAGTGCTGGTCGGCACCGATCCTCTGTGCGGGAATCTCTCCGCTTTGCCCTCCGCACCCCTGTTGCTGTGCTCTCCTCCGCAGCTCTGAAGCTTCCCCCCTCCACCTCCCCACAGACTCCGCCCACGAAGGGGCTTCCTAGTGTGTGGAAACCTTTCCTCCTTCACTGTTCCCTCCCACTGGTGCAGGTCCCGTCCCTATTCTTTTGTCTCTGTTTTATCTTTTTTTTTTTTTTGCGGTACGCGGGCCTCTCACTGCTGTGGCCTCTCTCGTTGCGGAGCACAGCCTCTGGACACGCAGGCTCAGCGGCCATGGCTCACGGGCCCAGCTGCTCCGCGGCATGTGGAATCTTCCCAGACCGGAGCATGAACCCCTGTCCCCTGCATCGGCGGGCGGACTCTCAACCACTGTGCCACCAGGGAAGCCCCCTGTTTTTTCTTTTTTCTTTTGCCCTACCCAGGTGCGTGGGGAGTTTCTTGCCTTTTGGGAGGTCTGAGGTCTTCTGCCAGCATTCAGTAGGTGTTCTGTAGGAGTTGTTCCACATGTAGATGTATTTCTGATGTATTTGTGGGGAAGAAGGTGATCTCCACGTCTTACTCTTTCGCCATCTCGAAGCTCTCTCCCATTTTACTTAGTTTTGTAGGGTAGTTTTCTACCCTTTGATACAAGGGGAAATGAGAGCAGCAGCAGTAAGACTTGATTATTGATTACTCTCTCTGTACTTTGTTAATGAGCCCTCTTGGCTTCTACTCTGTGTCTTCCCAGGTTCAGAGGGCCACAGCATTTGCTCCTGCCAGGTTCCATACTCAACACACCATCTATACTCATTCCTGATTAAAGGTTTGACACAGAACCATGTGGAGTGTTCTTTAAGAGTTAGCCCTTTCAACTAGATCCATATCTACTAGGTGAATGTGCCTCATGGGATCAAATATTCATCTCAGTATCTGAACATGCATCTTAACGTATATGCATCAGCTATGGACTGAATTGTGTCTCCCTAAAATTCGTATGTTGAAGCCCTAACCCACAAATGATGTTATTTGGAGGTGGGGCCTTTGAGAGGTAATCAAGGTTAGATGAGGTGATGAGGGTGGGGCCCTGATCAGGTAGGATTCGTGTCCTTATAAGAAGAGATATCAGAAAGCTTGCTTTCTCTGCCCATCATGTAAGGACACAGTGCTAGGAAGGGACTGCCAGCTGGGAAGGGAGCTCTCCCATGGAACTGACCATGCTGGCTCCTTTATCTTGGACTTCCAGCCTCTAGAACTGCAAGAAAATAAATTTCTGTTGTTGAAGTCACCCGTTTTGTTTTGTTTTGTCATGGCATCCTGAGCTAAGATAGCATCTTACGTATCTGTGAACCAAAACATAGCATAATAAGGGCACCTTGCCAGCCCTAGGTGAGGCTATTTGTAATAGACTCAGGGTGTAAGCAAGTCTCACTTCAGGCCCTCTGACCCCTCAAATAATTTTCCCACCCTGTGCCTCTGTGTCTTCACTTCAGCCTTTGTAGTTCATTCCTTTGAGATTCTAGCAACTGTCTTTTCGGTTAGCTTGTTTTCTTTATATATGTAAAATTGAAAAATAATACATGTACAGTTGTACTTCTGTGTCCTAGGGGGATTGGTCCTAAGACCCTCATGGATACCAGAATCCACAGATGCTCAAGCCCCAATATGAAATGGCATAATATTTGCATATAACCTACACATATCCTCCTGTGCACTTGAAATTCTCTCTGGATTACTTATAATATCTAATACAATGTAAATGTTACGTGAATAGTCATAAATACGATGTAGATGCTGTGTCAATAGTTGCTTGGGTGAGGCAAATTCAAGTTTTACTTTGTGGAAGTTTCTGGAATTTTTTCCCCCAAATATTTTCAGTCTGTGGTTGGTTGAATTCTCAGATGTACACCCCTTGGATATGGAACCGTTGGATACAGAGGGCCGACTTTACATGGTTATCAAACAAACAACAATAACCACACATTACATATGGGTAGCTGGTGAAAAAGTCTCCTCTCTCTGTACAGATCCTAAGAGCTCCAGTTTCCCCTACAGAATGAATCATGGATGTCAGTGTCTTTGGATATTTTTTCAGATGTTATATGCATACATAGGCATGTTTGTATATATTATACCCTCCTTGTTTTAAACACACACGTATGCATACTATTTGTATTCACTTTTCTGTGTCTTGCTGGTAGTGTTAAGATGTGCAGAAACTCCTGGTTGATTAACCCATTGAGTCTCCAGCATTTATCAGGACAGTTACTCCTCTGATTAGATAGAGGGTCACCTCAATCTAAGGAGGGACACGGGGACAAAAGGAAGCTGAAAATGAAGGTAACGGATGTCAAATAAAACATTCAGAGGCTTCCTGAGGTTTGCCCGACTTGACCTAAGTAAATATTTAGAAATTCTATGGTAATCTTATCACATTCACACGACTGATGCTTTTTTATCTCTCAATTTTCACTTTTGATGTCACATCCTCCGAGAAGCCTCCTGTGATTTCTCTTCCTAGAATAACTTCTCCCACTGCTCCTAACCAGAGGATTAGGACAGCTTTCCGTGTAGCCTCATTCATAATTTCCTTCCATTTTGAGTATGAGAAACAATGATTTTTGCATCTTACAAATGTAAAATTATTTTATATTGGAATATACTCTTTCGAGCTATCACCTTTCCTCAGCGGCAGAGATTTTAGTATTTGTCACCTTCTAAGTTCAGTATCATGCCAACTAGACCCTGAGATCAGTAGGGATGGTGGCTAGCTCTTACGTGTTTTTATGTCTCCAGTGCCTAGCCAGGGTCTCAGTAAATCTCTTTTGAATAAAGAATAATGTCAATCCCTGCTGCATCTCCAAGGTTTGCGTCAAGCCAGAGTGGCCTTACCACAGTTTTTGTTTTGTATCCAAAGCAAGAACATCTGTGAGTTCCTCTGTGGCTTTCACTAGGGCCAGGACTGTCCTCCAGTGAGTTGCTGTGCGGTAAGATCCTTGCGGGGGCCCCCATCTGTCCCTCTCTGGACAGACCTCAGAGTCCCAGGCATGCTTGCATTTTTATTTTATTCATATGGGAGAGAGAATCACTCTCTGCATCGTCCTCCTTCTAGAAGCTGACTCTACTGAAGAGAAATTACGACTTTTTTTATCCCTATCACAGTATTTTTCTAGTCATGATTTACCCCCTCCATCTAACATCTCTTTTAACTGATTTCAAATTCTTTGAAACCTAGAGGCAATTAAAAAATGATTTTGCATCACATATTTAATATTACCAATTATTACCTTAGGAGACTCGAAATTCACATTAAGAAGGGGTATGACTTCTACCCCACCCAAGTTATATTTTGACTGCATTTAAAAAGAAGGCTTTTCAGAAAGTTTTAATTTTTCCTTACTTCTACTGAGCCCTTTAGTAGCTTTGTGTACCTTTGAAGTTCTTTATTGACCTTTCACACTGTCCATGATTGAGATGACTAAGGACCACCTCCCCCACCACTGAGAAAAGAACTTGAATTTGGACTGTCTCCAAACGTGGCCATCGTCTTTGGCATGTGGCCTCTGAGATGGAAAGAGACATATCACAAAATACTTTATCATCTTCCCAAAAGGTCCTGTCTTTAATTTTGGAGGAGTAAACAAATTGAGTGACATGAATTCTGAATTGCTCATCCTATGATATGATCTTAAATTAATCTAACCCTCACTGCTGGAGAGATACAGTGTATTATTTTAATGATAAAGAGGGCAATAATTGGGAGTCTTAATCCTTGCAGGAAATGAAGGAATTAAGAAATCACACAATCAGGGCTTCCCTGGTGGCGCAGTGGTTGAGAATCTGCCTGCCAATGCAGGGGACACGGGTTCGAGCCCTGGTCTGGGAAGATCCCACATGCCGCGGAGCAACTAGGCCCGTGAGCCACAACTACTGAGCCTGCGCGTCTGGAGCCTGTGCTCCGCAACAAGAGAGGCCGCGACAGTGAGAGACGCGTGCACCGTGATGAAGAGTGACCCCTGCTTGCCGCAAGTAGAGAAAGCCCTCGCCCAGAAACGAAGACCCAGCACAGCCAAAAATAAATAAATAAATTTATTTAAAAAAAAAAGAAATCACACAATCAAAGACAAATTAGATGCCTAAATAGATGAACAGCAATGACATCCACAGCCCCTCTACTTAGTTAGGTACTTGTTACCAAAAAGAAGCTGGCCACGTAACACGTCAGCTACCTACAGAAATGTGGGACCCACCCCTGCCAGGGACTGAAAGCGTACGTATTATTTTGGTCTTAAACATTTTATCCAAGAATTCCTTTAGGCTTTTGGGAAAATGTACACAACGGCCTTCTGTTCCTAGGCATGTTGGATGTTATAAAGGTTCAGAGACTTAGTTTTTAAAAATCTTTTCACTTATCACTAAGTCCTTGAGACATTTGGGCCTTGAAAGATGGGTAGGAGCTTGCCAACTAGACAATGGGAGAAGGACATGTGATGGTTGACCTACAAGGCAAGGTGTGCTCAGTATTAGCTGAAGGTAAAGCTGGTGGAGGCTTGGGTGCCGCCTGAGCATGCCTACACATTGCGCTTTAGGCAGGGAGGAGGCATTATGGTCTGTAAGGAGGAGAGAGAAGGTCTGGTGATGTAGACGTGTCCCTTGGGCAGCAAGGTGGAGAAAGGATAAGCCCACGAGAGACTTGAGGCAGGAGAATGCTGGGAGACTGTGGCAGAAGAGAGATGAACAGATTGTGACAAGAGAACTCAGCACAGAGATTCAAACCATAAATCTTAGTGGCAGGCTGCCTGTGGAGAGTGAGTGTGTCAATAAAGACGTGACGGGGGCTTCCCTGGTGGCGCAGTGGTTAAGAATCTGCCTGTCAATGCAGGGGACACGGGTTCAAGCCCTGGTCCAGGAAGATCCCACATGCCGTGGAGCAACTAAGCCAGTGAGCCACAGCTACTGAACCCGTGAGCCACAACTGCTGAAGCCTGCATGCATGGAGTCCATGCTCCACAACAGAAGCCACTGCATTGAGAAGCCCGTGCACTGCAACAAAGAGTAGACCCCGTCCCTGCAACTAGAGAAAGCTCGCGCAGCAACAAAGACCCAACGAAGCCAAAAAATAAAATAAATAAATTAAAGAAGAAAAAAAGAGACATGATGGAAGAAGAATAAAGAGGAGGAGGAAAGGAGGAAGAGGGGGAGGAGAAAGGAGATGGAGGGAGGGGAGAGAAGGATGACAGTTGACGTTGTATCTCTATCTGAACACACATTAGACAGAACACTTCTAGACACTGGAAAGACACCTTATCGTTTTACTCGTTCATACATTGTTCTTTTTTTCATTCACATGTTTTGAAAGAGTTTTTTGATTTTAAGTCCTGTGATTTATCGTTTCTTGAACAAAGCTTTATGGCGAGCTTACCCTGTGCCAGGTGCTGTTCTGGAGGCTGGGGAATGGAACAGTGAACAAAACAAATAAAATTCCCTGGCCTCATGGGGTGGCCTCTCTTTGGCCTTTTTTTTTTTTTTCTTAATTATTTGTTTATTTTTGGCTGTGTTGGGTCTTTGTTGCTGCGCGCGGGCTTTTCTCTAGTTGCGGTGAGCAGGGGCTACTCTTCGTTGCGGTGCGCGGGCTTCTCACTGTGGTGGCTTCTCTTGTTGCGGAGTGCGGGCTCAGTAGTTGTGGCGTGTGGGCTCTGGAGCGCAGGCTCAGTAGTTGTGGCTCACGGGCCTAGTTGCTCCACAGCATGTGGGATCTTCCTGGACCAGGGCTCGAACTCGTGTCCCCTGCATTGGCAGGCGTATTCTTAACCATTGCGGCACCAGGGAAGTCCCTCTGACCTCTTTGAATCTTAGATTTTTAATATATTTTGGCATCAGAGTCGCGTTTCAGCATCTCTATTGCTCTATTTTCCTAAGAAGCACCTAAGCCCTAAACAGTACTGAAGAATAAATTTACATCTAAGCCACTCTGATTTTGGTTTTCTCCCAAAAAGCCTCATTTATGAGCTTCAAGACTCAGAGCCTCCCTGTGGCCTTGGATGTTGATAATATGCAGGAAATGGCCCTGAGTCCCAAGGCAGAGCCCACAGCTTGCTTAGTGGCTGGTTATTTCTCTAGTGTGAGATGGGAGTTCTGCAATAATTGGGATGAGGTGCGAGGTTTCTCTTATCTCTTCTTCTGCTCAAGTAGAAAAGAATTTTATTTTAATTTAAAACGTGCTCAGTTTTCAAAAGACCTTTGAAGACAGGGGCTGAACTAGAACCTGGAGGCCAGTTGTTGTAAATGTTGGAGGATCACTGGAGTTGGCGGAGGGAAGGCAGGAGAAGGGTGTGTGTAGGGGTAGAAGGCATGTCTCTTAATAAACAGCACGATCAGGCCCATGGACACTTTGTAAATATGAGGGAAGCAAACGGCAAGGACCTGACGTGCCCACCAAAGTCCCTGGCACACCATGAATTTAGAGAACATTTTTCTATTTCCCTTAATATTTCTCTGCAAATTCCATCTCATTTCTTGCTTTGATGAGGACATCCTTCACGCCTAAACAAAACCCCTACTGTTAAAACCCAAGCCCATTACCTCCATCACTCTCCTCTGCCAGGACCCCCATAGGAGGGAGTGAAGAGGAGCTTCTAAGTGCTGTGGGCTCCAGGGGCCGTCAGCCGCCTGCAGGGGGCCTCCTTGTTGCTCTGATTGACAGCTCCTGGTTGCCCACATGATGGAGAACATGACTCCCCCCTCCCTCTCCTATATCTCCACACTCCCAGACTGTGCCAATATGATGGGTGCACTGACAAAGCAGCTGGATTTATTTTGGCTCATGGCTGTTCTGTACACTTCTGCTGGGCAGTGAGCTGGCCACTGACTTAGGTGAATAAAGCGGCATCTAGTCTGCGGCTTAGTCAAAGACAGAAACCTGCATCGCCATATGGTAAGTATTACCCTAGAAGAGCGTATAAGTTGCAATGGCAAGATGGAAGGAAGAGCAGTTAATCCCCCTGGACGGTGCAGAGCAAGGTCTAGCAAGGAGTTGGCATTTGAATTAGGAAATTAAGGATGAGTGGGTTTGCCAGGGATACAGGGAAGGTGCTATTCCAGATCAAGAGAACATGGACAGATGCTCAGAGGTGCCTGACATCCAGGAGTATCCATTAGTCCAGGAGCCAGTGCAGCATCTCCATATGGTTGGGGCCAATAAGGGAGAGTTTGAAGTGCAGATTTGAGTGCCATGCTGTGGAGTGGCGTTGGATTTGGTATTTAACGGGAAATCAGAGGTTTTTAAGCAGGTGAGATTCCAGTTTTAGAAACACCTCTCTGATAGGAATGTGGAGGGCAACTGTAAGAAAATTAGAGACAGGGACCCCAGCTGTGAGATCATTGCAACAATGCACGTGAGCAATGATGTGGACCTGGGCTAAGGTTGTGTCTCTACTCTGAACCTCTCTCCTGAATTCTGACCTTTTATCCAACTGCCTATTTGATGTCTTTGCTCAAATAGCTAATAAACATCTCAAACTCTGCATGTCCAAGACAGAACTACTGATCTTCCCTTCTCCAAGCCTGCTCCATTTCTAGCCTTCCCCATCTCCATCGATGGGTGCTCCATCCTTTCAGTCGCACAAGAAAAAACCTAGGAGTTGCCTTTGATTTTTCTGTCTCATAGCCCCATTTAACCAATCATAAAATCCCATCACCTTTACCTTCCTTGCCATCTCTACTGCCACGATCCTGGTCTAAGCCCCCATAATATTTTGCTTGCATTATTGCCATAATGTCTCCCTCCTTAAGTCTTTGTTCTTTCAAATCCTTGCTCAGAATTCATCTTCTCAGGGAGGTCTCCCCTGCCCCCCATATCTAACAGTGAAATCGGGCTTTACTCAGTGCAGCCCATCCATTTCCCCACTTACTGTCCATTTACTGTGTTTTTCATAGCACTCATCCCGATTATATAGAATGTTACCTAATTTTCTTTTGTTGTTTATTGTCTCTTTCTGTAGTCAAAGGTAGCACCACAAGGGTAGGGTTCTTGGTCTGTTTGCTCACTACTGTATCTCAAATCACCTAGGAAAAAGCCTGGCACAAAATAGGGACCCAAGACATATTGGGTGATTGAATGGTTGGGAAATTTGCTGCAAAGAATGGAAGATGTAGCTTAGCAGAATAGAAATTAGAGCTCTTGGCATTGTATTGCCCTTGAGGGTGGAGAGGGGAAAAGAGTAAAGAGTGATTCTGGGTTCCTTAACTTGGGCTGTTGCCTTTACCTGATAAGGGGAAGGCAGGAGAAGAAAAGTATCTGGGGGAAATTAATGAGTTCTACTTGGGCCATGCTGAGTCTGAATGCTTGTGAAATAGCCCAGTTCAGATACTTGGCATATGGGTTTTGCTCAACAGAGAGGTCAGGCTGGAATTAAAGTTTTTTTTTAGAGGCATCAGCTATGGAGTGGATGAGATTCCCTGGGGAGAGGGAACCAAATGAAAGGAGGAAAATATCAATAGGTGGAAAGATGCTAGGAGACATATACCTTTATTTTTGGGATGCATCCAGGGTGAGCCAGCATGTACTAGTCGATATTCTTGGGTGCAAATTTGGTGTCCTTGGCATACTTGGACACCTCTTAGGAAGCTGGAGAAAGAGGCAGATGTACGAAGAGGCAAAGCGTGAGCCGATCAGAGCACCTTTTGTCACACAGTCTTGGGTGAGTCTGTGTAATGCTTAGGTTGTTTCCTAGGCTCCTGTGTCCTCCAGCCATCCTTGCCCCAACTCCCTGAATCCTGTCTATAGCATCTATCCCAAGTTGGGGTGATGTTCGCATCAAGATGGCAGACAGCAGAGCCCTAGCTTAGAGCTCCAGCAGTTGTTTCCTTCACTGAGTTGTCAGAAAGGCAATCCTGCCTATATATGCCTCTCACATTCCATGATGCATTAGAGACAATTTGCTACAAGGCTTCGGATTCCAATTTTGCAGAACAGTCAGAGATCACTTAACTGAATTTTGCCTGCGTGCAAGAGCTGATGATGCTTCGCCAAACGACTCTTTAAGGAAATTCAAACAAAAAGCCATTTTCTTTTCTCTGCTCTTTTCATTTTCAGAAACTTCTCAGGGAAAGGCAACAGATGGATATGCAAGAATCTATATGAGCCTGAAAACCAATGCTTATTGGAAGGATGGGGAGTTTGGGCTTACATTGAATAGTCAGAAATGCTGAAAGTCAAGGACCCTGATAAATGACGGCAGTTGCATCTTAATGCCCTCCATGGGGCAGCTATTGTTAAACTGGTCGGGCCCACACAAATCTGTGAGGACCTTTAGAAAAGAAACTTACATGTGAAAGTGCAAAGAAAATATGAGGTGTGTTTCCTTTCAGCTGAGAGAGGCTTTTCTCCACTGGATAGCTTTTACCTTCAGGGCAGGTCCTCCAAACCTTTGTGGGCTAAATAAGCCATGTCTTTGGGTCTTCCTCTTCTCTAGTGTCTCCTTTAGGCACCAGGGCTGCCAGGGTGCCCTTTGTCTTCCCGGCATAAGCACAGCTGCTGCAGACGGGCAATGTCACGTTCTTGGGGTCTTTCTTGTGATGATAGTGATGATAGAGTCATGATAGTGCTGTTCTTCTTGCTGGTGGTAGTGGGTGTATCTGTTACTTAGTACTACAATAATGCTGCATAACAAAACATTCCAAACTCAGTGGCTTAAAATAACAATCCTGTTGACTTAAAAAATACACAACCTAGCAGTTGAGAATTACGTTTTATTCGGTGGACGTACTAAGGACATAAGCCCAGAAGACAGCCTCTCGGGTAGCTCTGAGAGACAGCTCAGAAGAGGTCAGGGAGGAGCCAGGATATATAGGAGTTAAAAAAACAAACAAACAAAACAGATAGTAGGAACATCAAAAGATTACTGTTAATTAAAAAAACCAGGCATCTCAGGTTAATGAATGTAGCACTTTTCCAGTTGGGAAGACACAAGAGTCTGGGCCTATTGATATCATTCCTTTGATATGCGGCTTAACTCTCTTGGCCCAGTATCCTGTTCTTTTCCATCCTGAGGCCCTTAGGGTGCACCTACGCGGTGGTGGGGCTGCAGTGGCTTATGGCCTGGTGGCTACAGCATCCTTTGTTTACTGATACGGTAGTTGGCATTCTTTGTCCACAGTCATTTATTCTTGCTTACCTGTCAGTGGGTTGCCTGATGGTTGACTCTTCTAGGCTGGGCTCCTGGGAGACTGTGCTTCAAGGTACAGATCCATCTGGGCGTGGTTCCTTACCAGGGTTGTTCCGTATGTGTTCATACCAGATCCCAGACTGAAAGAGTAGCAGCTACCTCGGGGAGAGTGGGAGTTCTTCTCATGACGATGACAGAAGTATAAGAAGGTAAGCTAGGTTTCACAGTCTTTATTGCATCAAGTTTGCCTGCATCCTGTTGGATGAAGCAAGTTACATGCCTAGACCCAAGTTCAAGGTATGGGGAAGCATTATCTGCGATCATGAGAAAAAGTGAATCGTGTTGCCAAACCTGGTATCAGTCAAGCAAGTACATACATTTCTTGTGTGGGAGGGGAGTAGGGAATGAATATTTGCTGGACAGTATTCTCTTCTTCCACAGTCACCTGTCATTTCCACGGCACGTGCAAGGTCTCAGCACATTCATTTATTTTCCTATGCAATCACCTAACACTTTCTGAGTCCATACTGTGTGCCAGGCATAGTGCTAAGCACTGAGGTTATATTAACAAAGACGTAGAGGAGATTTGAAGCACACAGGTCCCGGGATCCTGCTGGGACACCAAGCAGAGGCCTGATCTGATTGGCTGGAGGGAGACAGATTTGCTCCTGAGCTTTGGGAAGGGAGTCAGTTTAAATCTTGGAGATCCTGCCTCCTAGGGGCAGTGAATACAGTTGATATTTCCCATTTTCCAGAGACTAAGTTCTTTCTACCAGCCTCTGGGCTTCTAAGAGATAGCAGGTAAGATTTTCCTGGTCTAGAGGGAATATGTGTGTCTCGGACCCTGAGTTCAGAAAAGGCTTAACATAAATGAGTCAGGGAGACTGGCTGAACGAGATAATGATTTCTAGAACCAGAGCCTCGTCAGATCCAGTCTTCAGCTGCCAGGATTCTGAGGTCCCCGGAGAGGTGGCTGCCATCTCAGAGATTTCTAGGACTTGGTTGGATTCAGTCCAGTGGTATGTGACCCAAACAGAAGCTTCTGGAACTCATGGAAACAGTAGACAGCACGGCTAGATGGTGGCAAGGTGAAGCCTTGTGTCGGTATTTTCTGCAGTTGTGGCTGGTTGATATCTGCACATCTGATTTTTCTCTGGTCATGACTTATGTTCAAAGGTGTCTTTGAATTGATTCATACATGTTGCTGGGGGCCATTCTCATTGCATTTCACAAAAAAGAACCTAGATAGATGTTTTGTCCACTTACATCAGTGGGGCACCAAGTTCTAAGACCTATTTCAAGGAGAAAAACTCTCCTAGAGAATAAAAATACTTGGAAGTGAAATAATGAATGAGCTGGAAAGGAAGCTTTCATTAAGTCTCTCAGAAAAAGGTTAAGTAAAGCTTGGTGAGTATCCCAGGATGGTACAAGTCATCATCAAAAATATAATACACAAATAAGACTGAAGCAGCTTTGGTCTTCACTGATTTGGTCAGTACTGATTAGACAGTCAACTAATTTTCAGTTTCACTGGATTTGGCCTTAGAAAGTTCAGCGTTAGCAGCTAAGTTTTGTTTTTTTTGTGTTTTTTTGTGGTACACGGGCCTCTCACTGTTGTGGCCTCTCCCGTTGCGGAGCACAGGCTCCGGACGCGCAGGCTCAGCGGCCATGGCTCACGGGCCCAGCCGCTCTGCAGCATGTGGGATCTTCCCAGACCGGGGCACGAACCCGCGTCCCCTGCATCGGCAGGCGGACTCTCAACCACTGTGCCACCAGGGAAGCCCTGCAGCTAAGTTTTATGAACACTTGAGGTTTCTTTTCACCATGGCAGTGACTTTTAGAGCCATCCCTGTAAAGTTTTCTCCCTGAGGAATTTTCTGAAGCACAAATTCAGTGGCCATTTCTGAAACTGACCATCCAAGGTTTCTGTAGAGCCGGGGTCAGCAAGCTACAAGCTGAGAGCAAAATCTGTCCTGCCGACCTGTTTCTGTAAATAGAGTTTTGCTGGAACACAGCTCTGCTCATTCGCTCACATACTGTCCATGGCTATTTCTCTGCTCCAACAGCAGAGTCGAGTAGTTGCAGCAAAGACTTGACAGCCCACAGAGCCTGAAACATTTACTATTTGGCCATTTACAGAAAAAGTTTGCAGACTCCTACTGTAGAGAGCAGACTGGGTAAATTGGCATGCACATAAACTGGGGGTACGGGGCAGGAACGCTTCTGGTTGTGATAGGATCCTTCCTGGAGTCCGGGTCTGGAGACCCCAGGTGTGGATGGGGCTTCAGTTATGGCTAGATTCATGGGCTCAAGGACGTCACCAGGACTCTCATTCTCAACCTCTTGCCTCTGCTTTCTTCTGCATTGGCTTTATTCTTAGGGAGGCTTTCTTTAAGGTGTAAAAGATAGCCAACAGCAGATCTGGGCTTACATGGTCCTTAGTTTTTATAACTGCTGAAGGAAACAGATTGTCTTTCTCCCAGCATCTGTTGTAACCCACATCCCAATTCCATAGGACTCTCATTGAGCTGGGTGCCCAACCTGGACCAGTTTCTGTGCTCAGGAGGGTAGAAGGATCTGTACTGAGTGAGCATTTGTGTCGTAGATCCATCTTCTCCTCACGAAATGGGGAAAGAAGCCCTACCAGCTCGGGGAAGAGTGGTTTCCGATAGGAATCAAAGGGAAACGAAGAATTGTTGGAAAATTTGGAGACAGCCTAGAATCTAAGAATTCTCGAGAGGCTTATATTTGTCCTGTTTTACCTCTCAGTATGATTTCTTCCAGATGCTGAATCTTCCACCTCTACGACCTCTCCTGCACCTTGCAGCCCCTATCTTCTTCTATAACTACTTGGTCTGTGCTGCTCATAATGTCTGTTCTTTCATTGCCTCCAAGTTCAATTAAAGAAGGTTTTTGTATGGTGCAGACTCTACCGTGAGCATGCAGTATTTGAGGGCAAAAATAACTCAGCACAGTATGGCAGAGACAACTTAAAATTTAATGTCAGTCATTACTCCCAAGAAAACATAACCATTCCTCACCATAGTGAATTTTTTTCTAACCCTGTGCCCCTCTAATGCCCCAGCTCACCACCATATTCTTGGTCAATTCTTCCCCTTAAGACATTTCTTCTCACTAAACTCCAGACTCCAACATCTCAAAGTTTGTGACGTATTTTGCTCCGACTGGTTTTACTGTCTCTATCCCGCCTCAAAGTAGGCTCCAGAACAGTTTCTATCCCCGAAACTTGTTAAAGATCTGTGAGAAACAAAATGTATCCTTGCAAGGTCATCAACTTAACAATAGTAACAAAAGTTTTGAAAGTACTGTGCCATTGTCACCATGATTGTAGCAGAAGGGAGAAAGGAAAGGGGAGGGGACTGGGAAAAGGGAGAAAGGAAAGGGGAGGGGACTGGGAAGGATATTATTTGCTTTCACATGCATATTATTAATGAAAATGCATATTAAAAAGCATTATTATTTGCTTTTAATATGCATTAAAAGCATTTTTAATAAAAATATGCATATTAAAAATGAAAATAGGAATGCATATTATTCTTACATTTACAAAATTGCATTCTTCATAAATGGTTTTTCCTATAAAGAAAACTTCACTACATTATCAGTAAAGTATATAATAAGGTTCATGTGTGGCCAAAATCAGGCATCATTTGCCTTTCTTTTTCAATGAGAAGAACGTCTTAGGCAGTCACTGGTCCAAGAAGGTGGAGGAGATCTGAATCCAACTCACAATCCAGAGGAGTGTAGGAGGAGCCCATTCTAGATCAGTTGAAGCTCAGGTATCCTGCAGAAGGAGAAAAATGTTTGTTGTTATAAGCTATTAAACTTTCATGGATGCTTGTTACACATTATTATTGCAGTAGTAGCTGACTGATACATTGAGGCTGAGGGTCAAACTCAGTCTGTGCCCACAGCCCTTGCTTTTTTCTGTGCCACACCCTCTTCTTGCCTCTAAGGAGACTTATTTTTGTCTTAGCATACTGATGCCTTTTTTCTCTTCCTCCTGTTAGACCTTCAGTTCCTGAAGGACAGAAAATTCATTTCTGCCATCTCCCCGCCCATACCTAGCATAAATCTCTGTACCTTATTGCTGTTCAAGACAGATTTTGGATAAATGGTAAATTTGATGTTCACGGTGGTGATAGCCACAGATGGAAATGATGTCCTAATTATCTGCTGGTAAATAGAAATCACTGGTCTCACGTGGAACCAGGTGAGATTTAGAAATGGATTGGCACAAACTCATCTCCCTAATAATGACAGGGCTTAGACCTGCCAGCAGAAATAGTGAGGTGAACCACAGTAATTTTCTTCTAACACTAATGGTCTCCCCATTATCTCACCTTAGTGCATGGTGAAAGGTATTTCTGGGTTCATCTGAAAGGGTTTGTGATTAGAGTAAAAGACTATATCAAAATGAAAATAGTTTACAGGTAGTGTTCTCTGCTTGCCCAAGAAAGCCATCCTGTCTACTGAGAAAATTGGGGAGTGTTCTTTTCTGTAACGTAACTCATTTCATTTCCTGGTTTTAGTCAAATAGGTGTCCTTAAAATGGCCAAAAGCATGACCTATTGGTATGTAATATGCTGCCACACCTGTGTTGCTGTATGACTTCTGGTGGGACTTAGCTGTTCTAACAAAAATGTATCTCAAACTATAAAGATGGAAATAAAATACAAAAGAGCACCATGGTACCTTGCTTATTCTTGGAGTAACACACAAAGTATTGAGCAGATCAAGGCAGGAATCTTACAGGTCAAAGATACATGGGGGTGGAGCGGCTAAAAAAAAGTCAACTCACCCAGAACATGGTGTGATGATTCTTAGTTTGATCCTGAAATAGCTTTGGCTGTTTTTAGTCAAATGGTAGTAAAAATAGGAAAGGCTATCACAGAACAGAAAGGCTCAAAGTAGGGCTGTGATCATCTCTTGTCAGGTGATACCAAGAAGAACAGATATGGAACTCTCCAGTATGTTCAAACCATCTCTGCCTTGGCAAAACTGAAGGACATGGCAGGACCTCAGAAAAGAGAGAGGATGAGAGAGTTTTAGCACCTGGCTGAAGTCAAAGAGGAGATTAAATGTGTCTTGGTTGTGCCTAGGCTCCTTAGAAAACTTTTGCAGTGACTTCATTTGCAAGAGAACAGGGATGAGGTCTGAAAAATGTCACTTGTGCCCCTTTATTGTGACCTAAAGCCCTGTTAATCCCCTCAGAGCCTTCCGGCATAGAGTTTGGTTCAAGGTATGAGTTTCTGAGGAAGAGACTGAAGGCATTTCAAAAGAGCCTACTAGAATGTTAGAACATCTCAGTGCTGGTCAGCTGGTCTACCTCCTTGCCGTACCACGGGACAGTTCATCCAGTGATTCCACGGGAGTCCAGCTTGCGACCTTCAGCCTTGCAGGACCGGAAGTTCACTCCTGTTGCTGATTTATGGGGACATGAATAACAGAGAAATTGAGCCATTCAAATATTACTGCAGATGTACAGATTGATGTGGGGAATTGGAGCAGTCAAGGAGAATATTCAAGTTTGCCTAAACCAGGATATCTTAAAATCTCTGACCCATTCGCATTGTTCTTTCAACAAATACTCCCTGGGTGCCTGCTGAGTGCTGGCCATGCAGGAGACCATGCTAGAGGCTGTCATTTGTGGTAAACAAAACAGACTGCCCTGTGTCCTTGGGACTCATATCCTAGGAGGTCAGACAAGTCAGTACATGATTTCAGATAGTGGAAGAACAGTACAAGTAATTTAAAACAGGATTGTAAGAGTGAACAGAGGTGCTACCTGTGATTTTTTGTGGTGTTCTGGTCCCTGGTTCCATTTGTTCCTGAGGACCAGCTGTAACTATTAGTTTGATTACGAGCAGGACCTCTGACTCCCTTTGTTTGCATATGAGAGTGCCAGTTAGTACGAGTCCTGACTCATGTACTTCTGCCATTTCCAGTACGAGTCCTGACTCATGTACTACATGACTAATAAAGGAAGGTCTGGACTCCTGAGCCTGGCATTGGAGGCCCCTCTCAAGCTGGTCCCAGTTGGCATTTGCAGCCCTAATTCTCACTGTATCCCCAAAGCACCTTCTACTCCCCCTGACACAGCTAGTCCCCTTCTGCCGTGCCTGCCTTAGACAGGAGGACAGAGAAAGTGCTTTGGAACCTTCTACTGGGACCTTCAGTGCCTCCCATTGTCTAGATTTACCCCTTCCCCAATCCCCTGGCCAATGCGTCCATGTGCGAAATATAAGTGGTGTTCACGGCCCCATCTATAACTTCCCTCCTCCAGGAATATGTCAAACGCTTCAGCTAAAATGAATCTTCTCGTTGCACGTTGAGCCTCTGTCAAAGCATTTAATAAAATTTGCCTTGCAGTGTAATTACTTACATTATGGGTCTAATTGCACATATGAATCCCTGAAGAATGGAATCTCTGCATTTAAAAACTTTTAACTTTGTACTGTCTTCAATGCTTGGCAACACAAATTGAATTTGCATCTCTGATATAGAAATACCCTAGAGGTATCAAGTGCTATAAAGAGTTCAGGGTAATAAACACAAGAGCAACCCTATTTTTTGTGTTCTCTGTGTCAGGCATTGCATAATGCTTGAGATACAGCGTGTAATTCTTGTTTTGGCTAACATAGGGTTAACTTCTCTCACAGGCAAATCCTGGAGTCTCAGTGGCTTACTCTAGTGGTTTATTTCTTGCATTTTCTCAAGTCCAGGATTTGAATTTGATGGACCGTTCTCCTCTCCAGAAAGGTTGAAAGACCAGGTGTCTTGCACTTCCTGGTACGGCAGCAGGTATAGAGCCTAACGCCATTTGCTGGGCTGAAGCCTCTGCATCAAGAGGCTTGTTGTGTTTGTGAGTGTGGAGAGCTACCTGCAGACTCTGGTGGGCCAGGCCTTGAGGTGGTGGGAGTCACTTCTGCTCAGTGTGTTGGTTAGAACTTGATCACGTGATCCCATCTCAGTGCAGAGAGGCCTGGGAAGCAGGGTCCCTGGCTGAGCCGTGCTCCCAGCATGGCTGTACTCTGTGGGGAGGCAGCGTGATCCTTGGTGCCCAGCCAGCCGTTTATGCTGTAATCATTATAACCCTATGAGACACGTTCTGTTTTTATTCTCCTCTTATAGGTCAGGAGCTTGGAGAAGAGAGTGAAGTGGCTTATTGAAAGTGCCCTGCTAGATATTTCAGAACCAGGTTTAGAACCCAGGTCTCTGTGCCTTTTAGAAGCTGCCTTGGCACTGATACATAAGGCAACGTTTCTCTTTGCTGCTCACTCTGCTGCATCGCCCAGGTTGCGAAAAATGTGTTCTCACGTCAGTCTCCCGCTATCGAGCATGCTCAGTAAACCTTCCGGCATCTCTGTCAAAGCTTCCCCTTCTATGTAGGTAGTTGTGGTCTCTGAGCATGGCAGGACCCATTATCCCCTGTGTGGCCAGACCCTGTACCCTGTCTCATCCACCCCTCTGGGGCTGCTGCGTCCAGGCCCACAGCGTATGCTCTCGTGCTTTATGCTTGATGGCTTGTGATGTCCGACAGCTGTGGATCCACCGCTCAGCACGTGGACACACGGCTCTGGGGGAGGCGTGTGTCTCGTCTCGGGGGAGGGTTTGGTAGAGGGTGCAGGGGAAGAGAATGGGAGAAGGAGCCGGTCTTCTTTTTCTCAGGATGACGTGCGTTTCAATCAGTATTGAAGAGTAAACATGCATGAAAAACAATAGACACAGTTCAGCCCATAGCTTGTAATTGCTCTTCCAAGAAGGAGTGCCGGAACTAGGCTTCACTGTTGGCTCTTAAGTTTCATATAATAAACCATCCGTGGATTTATTATTTTTTCTGAGACTCTCCTCTGTGTCCCCATGTTCCGTGCTGTGGAAGATTCAGAAGGAGTTTCATTAGTTAAGGTCTTAGCTGACATTCTCTTTTGGGGAGGTGAAGCATCAGTACACGATGACAGTAGGTGGCTGCTTTTCGCCTAAAGGCACTCCGCAGCTGTGGGTGGCGCTGGTGACCAGGGAAGGGAGGGGTCTATGTGCACTGAAACGGCCAGCAAAGGCTTCCTGGAGGAGGAAGGGCTTGCTTTTTTTTTTTTTGCTTTTTTTTTGGTCTAAAAGACAATTCACTGTACACATGCTATTTACAGTTTTCTACAGTGTCTTAATATGAATGGGACCACTTTTCTACTTGAGCCATTTTTTAACCAAAGCAAAATAACCTAAGTATAACAAAGTGTTAAAATACAGCATCAAGATACAAAAACAGGCATACTGATTCTAATTAGGAAGGTAATTATGATGGTACACTGTTTATAATCTACAACTACGTTTAGGAAATCACACAGACATAGATCACTGCTTTGAATGAAATGCATAAATTTGTAGTAAAGCTTTGTAGTTACAAAAAACTACCAAAGAATGCACAAAATTAATCTTTTTTCCACCTTTGTGTCATATTCCTGGATCCTTCACCAGTATTACATGAGGAAAAAAACAAAAGCAAAACAAATGAAAAACTGAAACCAGAATCACTGATGTTATCAAGTAGGGAAACAAATAAATTAAAATTTAGCAGCCATCAGCAAGAGTACAGCACAGACAATGCTGTAAAAAGAAACAAAGACAGTTGTTGGAAAACCGCACGCATCATACTCTTTCAAATGAGCAGAATAAGCTTCTGCGTACAATGGAACATAAACAGCATCGTTCTCTTGTGAGGTATAGAAATGCAAATGCTTTTCTTTAGTATTGTGCATGGGCCAAATGTGTTTGTAATGTTTAATTCTATTAAGGTGTTACAGAGTGGGCCAGGAACACATTTATGGATTCTGGGGACGATGTGTACTATACTTCTTTGACTGGGATAGTAGACACTCTAGCCAAAATTTAAAAAAAAAAAAAAAAAAAAAAATATATATATATATATATATATATATGAACACAAAAGCATAAGACAAAGGCGAATGAGACTTCTCTTATATCTTAGCAACATTTAGATGGAAATCAAATTTAAATGCAGTCCCCTCTGCTGTTGAAGAGGCTTTGGTTCAGCTCCCAAATCTCGACTGCTTGACGCATTCTCACACGAGAATGCTCAGAAGGTGTCTTCTTAAACAGCAAACCTATTTTTAGTGCTGGAGCCGCTCTGAGTAGCTGTGTCTGCATGGGACTGGTAACCAATCACTGTCCTTGGAGGAAGTCCTAACCTTTCCTTGTCTACCCTCCCTATATGTGTAACAGCTTCTCAGTTTTCACATTCAGTAGTCCACATTGCTATTTTTTCACCTTTAGCTCTAACATTAACAGCTCCACATACATCATCACTGTAGTCATCAAAAGATTCTCCAATAAGGCACAGCAGTGTCTCTAGCCGAAAGCAATCGAGGTCACTTGGTCTCTGCTGTTTGTTCAATGTAATTAGCCATCGTCCTCCTCGTTTGTTTTTCTCATCTTCCCACATAGGCTCAATACCATCCTTAAAAAGTGCGTAGTCACAGCCAGGCATTAAACTGCTAGACAACTGGATATGGTTGTACGGAGCCCAAAAGTCGTCAACAGTATCAGACTTAGAGATCAGCCGAAGGTTTGCTTGCCAAGTTTTGCTTTTATCATTTTAAAAACTCCAGAGTGTCCATCTGTTCTGTAAAGGATGTTTAATATAGTGTTCTGGGTTAGCAACCTCCTGATGAGATTCTGTTTTCTCTTCTTCTGTAGGTGGGGGATTAGGTGTAGGGGTGGTTTCCAGTTCCACAGTCACCATCTTAGATGGATCTCGAAGAGCTTGCTCTGAAGCTGGAGAGGTGGGATGGATTTAAATAGATGGACAAGAAATGGCAGAGCATTTCTGACCAAGAGGAAAGAGACAGACTTGTTGGGGCTGAATGAATAGAGGTGCAGTCAGGGTGGGGATGAGACCTGCCCCGTTGCATCAGAGGCTGTGGCTGGGGAAGCAGCAGGGGATGGTGGGGGGGTTGGGGAGACTGAGAGGGTAAAAGGGGTCAGAGGGCAAAGTATCATTAGAAGATGACTGGAGAAGTTTCAGTAACCGAGCCAAGGGTCCCACTTGCTACTGTTTCTTCCCAGGAGGGCTTGTTCTTCCTTGATAGGTTAGAGGTAGGACCAGGGCACCAGTTAGAAAGCTTGGCTTGGTCAGGCCCTGGTGCACATTGAAGGGGCAGAATTTAAGAAGAGTTATTCATCGTGGGCCCCTGTAACCCTTGTCCTTCTGTCCTTCCCTGCCCTGAACCATCAGCACCACCATCACCTCTGCAGATAACGCATCCCTCCAGTTCCCGCTCCTGCGAATGTCCGTGCCTGAGACCAGGTGCGTCAGAGAACATCATTCTTTCATGCTTTCCCAGATTTTCATGCTGTCCTAGGGACAGGTTCTCGAAAAGTGACTAAGCTTGAACATACGTCAGACCAGTTGCGTGAGTGTAAAGCTTGATTTAGTTTGGTTTCACAAAGTGAAACAATACGTCATGTCTTGCCTTTTAACATTTTAGGGTTATTGGTGCTGCTTTGATCCTGAGCCAGGGCGGCCAATGCTGGGAGTGCATCCCCTCTGTCGTCCCTTCAGAGCCCTTTGCTGTTTTGACCACACTGGCTTCCAGGGTGCCTTCCCTCCTGACCCAAGTTTGTTTTCATAGGAAACAGACCCTGAAGCAGGAATTGAGAGCAGGAGGTTCCCTGGGAGGGGTGCATAACCTTGGGCAAGGATTCTTCCCTGGCCAAGGGCAATTCCTGGGCAGGATTGTAGCTGGGGAATGAGACCTTTGAACTTGAAGGGGGGGATGGGGAGTAGGGGGGTTGTCTGGGCAGGACAGTGCAGCAGCCACTATAGCTCCCAGCAGCCAGCACTTGAGTTCTCTCAGCAAAGAGACCCTCAGGCTGCTGGACCCCCTTTGCCATTTCCTTCAGAAAGCCCGGAAGTACCTGGGAATCTGCATACCCCAGGGCAGCCGCTAACCAATGACGAACACAAACACCCGGCTTCCTTTACTACCATGGTGACCATTCTGAAGTGTGACCCAAGTTTTCTCCAGAGCTCCCCACTGGGACTGAGCCATGGTCCCCTCCATGGGATGGATGCTTGCCTGATGTCCCCCTCTTGTTTCGTCCCCTTACCTCTGGGTCCCATGTCCCCATTCAGATAGTGCCTGGTTTTTTGTTTTTCCTGGAAATGCTTCATAACAACTCACTTTCTCCTGAGTTCTGCGGTCAGCTTTGTCTGTTCTGGGGAAATTGATCCAAGACAACCGCTCTGTGACCCTTGAGTATGTTATTGAACCTCTCTAAGCCTCAGTTTCCTCATCTGCAGAGTAAGCACAACAGTGACAATGAATGTGTGGGATTGTTGTTTAAGTTATGAGAACACACCCAGGACAAAGTAAGTCCTGAGTAAAGACAGCTGTTATTAACTGAACAGTGATACTCTCCGGTTTTGGCTAGAAGAACCAGATACTGCCTCATTTTGGCTGAAAAGTGTGAGCTTTGCATCCTCTACCATTGGACTTGAAACTCCTTCTACACCTGAGGTCCTCTTTCCTCATTGTTTCAGCTTCAGTTGCAAGTATCGGCTGCACTTCTTTTTTTTTCTTTCAGTGTGAAAGGAAGAAATCCCTGAAGGAAGGTCCTGAGTGTTCTTTTGAGTTTCTGTATATTGCCTCTCCTGATAGCCTCTCCAAATAAAGAACCTCTTGAACTAATTAAGCTAATTGGAGACGAAGCTGGCTCATTTTCACACGCTGCTCCAGGGAAAGTGCCTGATATTTAAGAATGTAAATTTCACTACGGTTTTTAAACTGTGTTTTGCACTGGGGATCTTGGTGGTCGGTGTCTTCACTTGGAATTGGTGAGGAAAAGCAAGGGCTCGTCATCCCTGGGGTCACCTTCGCCCTGGATCCAGCTCTCCTGTCCCATCCTTGTTGACAGGGCCCGTTGCTCCGCCACCATGGCTGGTGCGGTGACCAGAAACCACATGGGTGACCCTTGAGAACTGATGGCTCCGCAGGACCACCCTTGGCTGCAGTCCTCAGTCTCAGCTGACTAGAGTGAGTCTGGCGTATCATTTTGAATTTGTCAAGCTGGCCCTGCTTGGTTGACTGTGGCTGCCTGAAGAGCTGTGTGAAAGAGGATTCCGAGTTCTTCTTTGGCTTCCGTGAAGAAGAGAGCAGAGATTATTAGTAACACCTGTTGTGAATATTGCGTAGGCAGTGATGGCGTGTGTTTGCGAGACTGGTGTAGAGTGACATGTTTCTGCAGAGATTCCAAGTTTTCTATGGGTAATAAAAGTTTCCTGTTATTTTATATAATACTATATTATATTTTGTATATTGTATTTTATTATAACTTGGAATATATTCAGATATATTCATATTTGTAATTATAACATATAAAGTAAAAATATATATAATATAAAATATATAATAACATACACAGGGATGTATCCCATATTTTATATACATATATATATGAATCCCAAAAGGTGAGGAATATGAGTATTAGCATTCATCCCTTTTAACCTTCTTGCCAGCCCTCATTCTCTAATGAATTCAATTGTCAGCTAAAATGACCTCTCCTTACAGACTGTATTACCCTTGACAACTTATTCAGTTCTTCTGTGACTTGGTTTCCTCAGCTGTTAAATGGATGGGAGGGTCTGCCCCCCAGGGTTGCCATGGGAACTAAATGAGTGCTACATCTGCAGTACTCAGGGCAGTGCCTGGTACATAAGTAGACTGAGATGCATTAGCTCTTATAATATTCGAATCACATTACTGTGTATCAAGCACCCACTGTTTGCCACCAGGCAGTGTTCTGTGGAGGCTGCTCTTTAATCTCCAAGGCTGTCCACTTATCTCCCTTTTCAATCAAGAGTAGAAGAAAGTAATTTTCATTTTTATGTCAGCACTGCTGATTTTCTGATGAAGTTTACAGTACATAGAAACCCCAGAGAGAAGGCTTCTTCTTTAACAATGCTGAGACGGAGGGAAAGAATACACATGACAAAGAGCCTGTGTCTTTTCCTGTAAGACCTGGAAGATGAAATTAAAGCTTAATTTCTTTTCCCCTCTTTACCATAATGTTGCTGGAATTTAGCTATTAAAAATAACTCTTCATGTAACTTAGCTCATTGGGTTTTCTCATGTTTAGATACAGAGGGCATTGTTAGCTTTGCCTTTGCAAAGCAGGGTGGGCTTATGGAAAGAACCAGGGTTTTGGTGTCAGATAGAGTTGGACTCAGCCCCACCATGAGCTGTCTGACACTGTAAGCAGAGTGACTTGACCTCACTAAGCCTCCTGTCCTCAGCTGTAGAATGGAAGAGTAGGCAGCCCCTGCCATTCGCTGGGTCTCTGCAAATTCATGCTTCAGAGCCCCCTGTTCGGCGAGGGTTACACGTTATAATGAGAGTCCCGAGGTCCTGCAAACTTCTAAAGTGCCTTCTGAATCTTCAGAGAAGAAATTAAATTATATCTAGCTGGTCTCAAATATAATGTATCATTGTTATAAGCCTTTGAGCATCAATAAACCTGTGTAGGCTGATCTGGTAATTTTGTTCAGATTATGGGGTCATTCCCAGCAAAGGGAAGGTACCATAGCCCGCGGCGGCTGGCTGCTGGATAACAGAATTCTTTTTCCCATAGAACCACTGTGAGGCCTGGATTAGTGGCTCAGCATAGGCCACAAATGCCCAGTCAACACATAAGGCCCTTGGAATGTACAGTGTAAAATTCACCTGCACTGGGCTTATGTAATTGTCAGTGTACTTAAGTTAAATTCTAGCTCTGTCACTTGCTAGCTTTGGGATCTCAGCTTCTCTAAGCCTTAGTTTCCTCATCTGCAAAATCAAAATGAAAATGTCTTCTTTGTGGGGTTGTTGGAGAGACGAAGTGATGTCTGGCCCACAGTAACTGTTCCATCCGTCGTTCTTGGGCCTACTCTTCTACCACTGTTATGCTTATTTGGACCAAATATATCAACATTTCTGTGGAAAATGGTTAAGGTGGATTTCAACTCCAGATTTTAGGAACACATCATCCTGCATGGTGTTGCTCTGAAAGCAGTGTTCTTTTTTTTTTTTCTGCGGTTCGCGGGCCTCTCACTGCTGTGGCCTCTCCCGTTGCGGAACACAGGCTCTGGACGCGCAGGCTCAGCGGCCGTGGCTCACGGGCCCAGCTGCTCCGCGGCACGTGGGATCTTCCCGGACCGGGGCACGAACACGCGTCCCCTGCATCGGCAGGCGGACTCCCAACCACTGCGCCACCAGGGCAGCCCTGAGAGCAGTGTTCTCCCGGATCTCAGTCTCGGATGGTGGCTCCCCCTGTCTGGGGGAAATGTCCCAGGGGAGCTAAGTGTGGGGGGGTGGGGATTTCAGGATGTAGACGTTTTAGGTGGCCTGGCCAGGTAGGGGGAGTACCCTTGGGTTGAATCTGAGTGTCACTTCAATCACTGCCTTTCTCCTTCACCAGCCAGGATGCTAGTTGGGCTCCTCCCCGATCCTCCATGAGAATTCTGCTTGGCTGGAGCCTAAGAAAGGCGCTCTCAGCGTTCCCTGCTGCTCTCATGCTCCTCATACAAGCGCTAGGCTCATTCAAGGTTTCCTTAAATGGTTTTACTTTATAGTAAAAAAAAATGTTTTCAGGTGATATCACTTATGTAGAATCTTAAAAACTCAGAAATGAACTTATTTACAAAATAGACTCAGAAATGAACTTATTTACAAAATAGACTCACAGAAATACTCACAGACATAGAAAACAAACTTATGGTTACCAAAGGGGGAAGGGGTGGGGGGAGAGATAAATTAGGAGCTTGGTATTAACACATACACACTACTATATATAAAACAGATAAACTACAAGGACCTACTGTATAGCACAGAGAACTATATTCAATATCTTGTAATAACCTATAATGGAAAAGAATCTGAAAAAAAATGATAAATATATATATATTTATGAATAAATAAATATAGCTGAGTTACTTTGCTGTACACCTGAAACTAATACATTTTAAATCAACTCTGCTTCAATTTAAAAAATGTTTATGTTTATTCTAAAATTTACGTATGGTAAAATTCACTCTTTTAGTGCATAGTTTTATGTGTTTTGACAAATGCATAGAGTCTTGTCACCATCACCAAAATCAAGGTACAGAACATCACCCCCCAGAATTCCCTTTGGCAGTCCCCTTGGTATTTTACACTCCTGATGAAAAACAAAATACCAGGCAGAGGGGAGTAAATAACTTTTTTTGCAACTTGCCCTTTACTCTTTTCTCACACAGATTCTTTTGAGGAAGACGGAGTTCCCTCTAAGAGGCTGGTGGGCCGCAGAGGACTGTCCTGTGGGAGCCCAGTGCTTTCTAGGCTCTCCGAGATCTCTCATGGCAACCAGAGCGGGGGTGGGGGTTCTGAAGCATGGGACTCCCAGGGCCTGGGGACCAGTTTGATCAAGGAGACCACTGGGGCTTAGATTAAGGGAGCTAGGGGTACCAAAGGAAAGCTCTGAGAATTTTTCTTCCCTTGCTCTGTCACCACACACCTGCCTGCCATGAAAAATCCTGGGCTGTAGAGTAATGAGCTAAAAAGCGAAGACTAGCTCAGAGCAGAGGATACAGGAGTAAATTGGCAAGAGGGAATAGGATGGGAGAGGAATATTAGGTGTCTGAACAGGAGAGCAGAGAGAAGTTCCAAGGTTGTTTTTGGAAAGTTTTCCATGAGGACCTTACTGGCCCAGAGTCCTCTTTTTGTGAATGAGAATAGGTAGCCCTCTTATCCTTCTGCAGCTCTGCTCCCACAGAGAGCTGAGGGGTTTGTGCCCCCATGCACCCTTCAGCAGGGCATCCTTGAGCAGGACATAACCTGCACATTCTTTTGGTGAGAACATCCATTGCAGTTCTCACACGAATCAGGCATCTGTGTTCAATGAATCCTTCCCCGATAACCCAGGAAAGCAGAAATGTTGCTGAATAAAAAATGATTTGTGGAAAATGCACTGGCTTCAGCCATCAGACTTTTTGGCAGAAATATTAAAAATGCAGGTAAAAATGTTCCGTTAGGACCCTGGCTGTCCGTATGTCTTGGTGAGATCTTATTATGGAATGTGTGGTAAACACTCGGGCTTCAGGAGCTAGCAGCAGTTCGCTGCCTTTGTGTTTCACATTTCAGTAAAAAATATCAAATGTCAAAATGCACGTCACTGTCTAAATAAAATTGTACACCAAAGAATGGGAGGAATGCTGCTGTTGAGTCATGAGATGTCACGCCTGACAGGAATGCTGATGTCTTGGATGGGCGGCTGATGACGACAAAGGGGGGAAGTGGGAATATTTTGCTGGGTGTGAGATTGGAGATCTGTGTCTGGCAGTGTTGAGTTTTCCTCACCTGTGATAAGATCACAGCCTGGATCGGAGTTCTGTGTGTAAGTCATCTCCATCCTGGGTCTGGGTGCAGCATCCCATAGGCTGGGAATATGGACTAGTGTTTTATTTCTTCATCTGGAAGCCTTGAGAGAGTTTTAAGTTTTTTTTTATGGTCACATAATTTTATTATTTTAAAAAATTAAAAATTTTTTATTTTCTTATACAGTTTTTAAATGTGACCTTCCATTTACAGTTATTACAAAATACTGCCTCTACTTCCTGTGTTGTACCATATATCCTTGTAGTTTATTTTATACCTAATGGTTTGTACCTCTTAATCCCCTACCCCTGGATTGCCCCTCCCCACTTCCCTCTCCCTACTGGTAACCACTAGTTCGTTCTTTGTATCTGTGAGTCTGCTTCCTTTTTGTGTATTACCTAGTTTGTTATATTTTTTAGATCCCACATATAAGGATATGATACAGTATTTGTCTTTGTCTGACTTATTTCACTTAGCATAACACCCTCCAATTCTACCCATGTTGTTGCAAATGGCAAAATTTCATTCTTTTTTATGGCTGAATAGTATTCCATTGTATATGTATATACCGCATCTTCTTTATCCAATCATCTGTTGATGGAAGTCAACAGATGCTAAGCTAAGCTTTTTTTAAAGATGATGATTTCCCTACCCGGGCTCTTTGGTGGGGCTAATGGCAGACTCTGGGAGGGTTCACGCCAAGGAGTACTTCCCAGAATTTCTGCTGCCAGTATCCTTGTCCTCACTGTGAGACACAGCCACCCCCCGCCTCTGCAGGAGACCCTCCAACACTAGCAGGAAAACAGGAAACTTCCACGAGCCTCTTAGGTAGCCTCATCCACCAGAGGACAGACAGCAGAAGCAAGAAGAACTACAATCCTGCAGCCTGTGGAACAAAAAACACATTCACAGAAAGATAGACAAGACGAAAAGGCAGAGGGCTATGTACCAGATGAAGGAACAAGATAAAACCCCAGAAAAACAACTAAATGAAGTGGAGATATAGGCAACCTTCCAGAAAAAGAATTCAGAATAATGATAGTGAAGATGATCCAGGACCTCGGAAAAAGAATGGAGGCAGAGATTGAGAAGATGCAAGAAATGTTTAACAAAGACCTAGAAGAGTTAAAGAACA
Organism: Orcinus orca; assembly: GCF_937001465.1. Lineage (NCBI taxonomy): Eukaryota > Metazoa > Chordata > Mammalia > Artiodactyla > Delphinidae > Orcinus > Orcinus orca. Next base: position 8,504,110 of record NC_064568.1, read on the forward strand.
AGCAAACAGAGATGAACAATACAATAACTGAAATGAAAACTATACTAGAAGGAATCAATAGCAGAATAACTGAGGCAGAAGAATGGGTAAGTGACCTGGAAGACAGAATGGTGGAATTCACTGCTGCAGAACAGACTAAAGAAAAAAGAATGAAAATAAATGAACACAGCCTAAGAGACCTCTGGGACAACATTAAACTCAACAACATTCACGTGATAGGGGTCCCAGAAGGAGAAGAGAGAGAGGAAGGACCCACGAAAATATTTGAAAAGATTATAGTTGAAAAGTTCCCTAACGTGGGAAAGGAAATAGCCACCCAAGTCCAGGAAGTGCAGAGAGTCCCATACAGGATAAACCCAAGGAGAAACACACCAAGACACATAGTAATCAACTTGGTAAAAATTAAAGACAAAGAAAAATTATTGAAAGCAGCAAGGGAAAAATGACAAATGACATACAAGGGAACTCCCATAAGGTTAACAGCTGATTTCTCAGCAGAAACTCTACAAACCAGAAGGGAGTGGCCTGATATACTTAAAGTGATGAAAGGGAAGAACCTACAACCAAGGTTACTCTACCCAGCAAGGATCTCATTCAGATTCGATGGAGAAATCAAAAGCTTTACAGACGAGCAAAAGCTAAGAGAATTCAGCACCACCAAACCAGCTCTACAACAAATGCTAAAGGAACATCTGTAAGTGGGAAACACAAGAGAAGAAAAGGACCTACAAAAACAAATTAAGAAAATGGTAATAGGAACATACATATCGATAATTACCTTAAATGTGAATGGATTAAATGCTCCAAACAGAAGACACAGGCTCACTGAGTGGATACAAAAACAAGACCCATATATATGCTGTCTACAAGAGACCCACTTCAGACCCAGGTACACATACAGACTGAAAGTGAAGGGATGATAAAAGATATTTCATGCACATGGAAATCAAAAGAAAGCTGAAGTAGCAATCCTTATATCAGAGAAAATAGACTTTAAAATAAAGAATGTTACAGGAGACAAGGAAGGACACTACATAATGATCAAGGGATCAATCCAAGAAGAAGATATAACCATGATAAATATATATGCACCTGACATAGGAGCACCTCAATACATAAGGCAACTGCTAACAGCTATAAAGGAGGAAACCAACAGTAACACAGTCATAGTGGGGGACTTTACCACCTCACTTACACCAGTGGACAGATCATCCAAACAGAAAATTAATAAGGTAACGCAAGCTTTAAATGACACAACAGACCAGAGAGATCTAATTGATATTTATAGGACATTCCATCCAAAAATAGCAGATTACACTTCATTCTCAAGTGCACACAGAACATCCTCCAGGATAGATCACATCTTGGGTCACAGATCAATCCTCAGTAAATTGAAGAAAATTGAAATCATATCAAGCATCTTTTCTGACCACAATGCTATGAGATTAGAAATCAGTTACAGGGAGAAACACGTAAAAAACACAAACACATGGAGGCTAAACAATACGTTACTAAATAACCAAGAGATCACTGAAGAAATCAAAGAGGAAATCAAAAATACCTAGAAACAAATGACAATGAAAACACGATGACCCAAAACCTATGGGATGCAGCAAAAGCAGTTCTAAGAGGGAAGTTTATGGCTATACAAGCCTACCTCAGGAATCAAGAAACATCTCAAACAATCTAATGTTACACCTAAAGAAACTAGAGAAAGAAGAACAAACAAAATGCAAAGTTAGCAAAAGGAAAGAAATCATAAAGATCAGAGCAGAAATAAATGAAGTAGAAACAAAGAAAACAATAGCAAAGATCAATAAAACAAAGCTGGTTCTTTGAGAAGATAAACAAAATTGATAAACCTTTAGCCAGACTCATCAAGAAAAAGAGGGAGAGGACTCAAATCAGTAAAATTAGAAATGAAAAAGGAGAAGTTACAATAGACACAGCAGAAATACAAAGCATCCTAAGAGACTACTACCAGCAACTCTATGCCAATAAAATGGACAACCTGGAAGAAATGGACAAATTCTTAGAAAGGTATGACCTTACAAGACTGAACCAGGAAGAAATAGAAAATATGAACAGACCAGTCACAAGTAATGAAATTGAAACTGTGATTAAAAATCTTCCAACAAACAAAAGTCTAGGACCAGATGGCTTCACAGATGAATTCTGTCAAACATTTAGAGAAGAGCTAACACCCATGCTTCTCAAACTCTTCCAAAAAAGTGCAGAGGAAGGAAAACTCCCAAACTCATTCTGTGAGGCCACCATCACCCTGATACCAAAACCAGACAAAGATACTACAAAAAAAGAAAATTACAGACTGATATCACTCATGAATATACATGCAAAAATTCTCAACAAAATACCAGCAAACAGAATCCAACAACACATTAAAAGGATCATACACCATGATAAAGTGGGATTTATCCCAGAGATGCAAGGATTCTTCAATATATGCAAATCAATCAATGTGATACACCATATTAACAAATTGAAGAAGAAAAACCATATGATCATCTCAATAGATGCAGAAAAAGCTTTTGACAAAATTCAGCATCCATTTATGATAAAAACTCTCCAGAAAGTAGGCATAGAGGGAACCTACTTCAACATAATAAAGGCCATATGTGACAAACCCACAGCAAACATCATTCTCAATGGTGAAAAACTGAAAGCATTTCCTCTAAGATCAGGAACATGACAAGGATGTCCACTCTCACCACTGTTATTTAACATAGTTTGGGAAGTCCTAGCCATGGCAATCAGAGAAGAAAAGGAAATAAAAGGAATACCAATTGGAAAAGAAGAAGTAAAGGTGTCACTGTTTGCAGATGACATGATACTACACATAGAGAATCCTAAAGATGCCACCAAAAAACTACTAGAGCTAATCAATGAATTTGGTAAAGTTGCAGGATACAAAATTAATGCACAGAAATCTCTTGCATTCCTCTACACTAATGATGAAAAATCTGAAAGAGAAGTTAAGGGAACCCTCCCATTTACCGTTGCAACAAGAAGAATAAAGTACCTACGAATAAACCTAGCTAGGGAGACAAAAGACCTGTATGCAGAAAACTATAAGACACTGATGAAAGAAATTAAAGATGATACCAGCAGATGGAGAGATATACCATGTTTTTGGATTGGAAAAATCAATATTGTGAAAATGACTCTACTACCCAAAGCAATCTACAGATTCAGTGCAATCCCTATCAAATTACCAATGGCAGTTTTTACAGAACTAGAACAAAAAAATCTTAAAATTTGTATGGAAACACAAAAGACCCCCAATAGCCAAAGCAGTCTTGAGGGAAAAAAAACAGAGCTGGAGGAATCAGACTCCCTGACTTCAGACTATACTGCAAAGCTACAGTAATCAAGACCATATGGTACTGGCAGAAAAATAGAAATATAGATCAATGGAACAGGATAGAAAGCCCAGAGAGAAACCCACGCACCTGTGGTCAACTAATCTGTGACAAAGGAGGCAAGGATATACAATGGAGAAAAGACAGTCTCTTCAATAAGTGGTGCTGGGAAAACTGGACAGCTACATGTAAAAGAATGAAATTAGAACACTCTCTAACACCATGCACAAAAATAAACTCAAAATGGATTAGAGACCTAAATGTAAGAGTGGACACTATAAAACTCTTAGAGGAAAACATAGGAAGAACACTCTTTGACATAATTCACAGAAAGATCCTTTTTGATCCACCTCCTAGAGTAATGGAAGTAAAAACAAAACTAAACAAATGGGACCTAATGAAACCTAAATGCTTTTGCACAGCAAAGGAAACCATAAACAAGATGAAAAGACAACCCTCAGAATAGGAGAAAATATTTGCAAACGAATCAACGGACAAAGGATTAATCTCCAAAATATATAAACAGCTCATGCAGCTCAATATTAAAAAAACAAACAACCCAATCCAAAAATGGGCAGAAGATATAAATAGAGATTTCTCCAAGGAAGACATACAGATGGCCAAGAAGCACATGAAGAGCTGCTCAACATCACTAATTATTAGAGAAATGCAAATCAAAAGTACAATGAGGTATCACCTCACACCAGTTAGAAGGGGCATCATCAGAAAGTCTACAAACCACAAATGCTGGAGAGGGTGTGGACAAAAGGGAACCCTCTTGCACTGTTGGTGGGAATGTAAATTGATACAGCCACTATGGAGAACAGTATGGAGGTTCCTTAAAAACTAAAAATAGAACTACCATATGACCCAGCAATCCCACTACTGGGCATATACCCTGAGAAAACCATCACTCTAAAAGACACATGCACCCCAGTGTTCATTGCAGCACTATTTATAATAACCAGGTCATGGAAGCAACCTAAATGCCCATCGACAGACGAATGGATAAAGAAGATGTGGTGCATATATACAATGGAATATTACTCAGCCATAAAAAGGAACGAAATTGGGTCATTTGTAGAGATGTGGATGCATCTAGAGACTGTCATACAGAGTGAAGTAAGTCAGAAAGAGAAAAACAAATATAATATATTAACGCATATGTGTGGAATCTAGAAAATGGTACAGATGAACTGGTTTGCAGGGCAGAAATTGAGATACAGAAGTAGAGAAAAAACGTATGGACACCAAGCAGGGAAAGTGGAGGGAGGTGGTGGTGGTGGTGTGATGAATTGGAGATTGGGATTGACATGTATACACTGATGTGTATAAGCAACCATGTTGTTTATGGTTTCCTTTGCTGTGTATAAAAAAATAAATAAAACAAACAAAAAAATAAAGATGATTGCCTTTTTTTTGATACTCCATGACAGCTAAATTTTTGTGTACATAACAGTTTCTCAATATCTATGTCTATTGGGTTGATGAATATGTATGGCAATAACATATAACAAATATTTTTATTTTTATAAGTATTCCATAGCCATGCTAATTCTTCATCACTGTGTTGGTAGATAGTGTGGCTTGGAGGAAAGAGACCACACTTCGGACTTGGATTCAAATCTTTACCTTTTCTGCTTCTTACTATTTGTGCAACGTTAGGAAAAGAAAAGTTTTATGAGTCTTTTATTTATATCAGAGTTTACAAGGCCTGTAGGTTGAATGATCCTTTCCCCAGACGAAACTGAGTAGGATAATAACCTCTCTCAGTTAACATTAAACTTGGGGGTTGGATGTGGGTGTATGAGTCAGGATATCCCAAGTGATGCTGCTGTAACAAACAGCCCCATGGTCTCAGTGCCTAGATTAACAAAACTCCATTTCTCTTTGATGCAAGTTCTCTCGGGGTCCTGGTGGCATCCCAAGTGGTTCTGCACTTTGTGTAATGGAGGCTGCCTTCTATTTCCACATGAAGTCTCTTCCCTGATTACTGCAGCAAGAAAAGAGTGCTAGAACGTTCCACATCATCAAGTAAGTGCTCCAGCATGAAAGTGACAAATGCTGCTGCTTCTCACAACCCCTAGGCTGGCAGGCAGGTGGGAGTCAGGGAAGTGTAATCCATCCATCCAGAAGGGAAGGATAACTAGATATAAAAGGACATAAGATGCCTCTACCACAGTGCAGGAAGTCGATTTTTAACCAAATACATTAGATGTGTAGATCTCCAGAGAGCCAAATGACTGATGTTTTCCAGAAGAATATTGGACTGTTGGTAATGGGATCAGACTTCCATAATTCCAGAAATACTCTGCCAGCTCATGAGATAAGTAAGAGTTAAATTCTGTGCTTTTATGAACCTGGATTTTCACTTCTGTATCAGGCTTCCATTTTTGGCCAGATTCTTTGGGGCAACTAGAAGAAAGTGCCGTAGCTGTAACTTTAATGAAGTTATTTACCTTTTCTCAGGGGCTGTCGAATGAGATGGCAAGATTCGACGATTCTGTGTCCCTCTGCCGCACTGTTGTGGTTTCTGTAGATGTTCATGGTCACTGTTAGCAGTCCTGAGAGATAGCCCTTCTGAACATGGAGAGGACTCTTAAGTGCTAGTGTGGACTTGAGCCTTTTCTGTTTTCTGCACCACTCGTAAGCACAAACCCTCTCTTCCTGTCTGCCTTTGTTTCCCTCAGAAATTTGGAGTTAGTGCTCTTGACAATAGAGAGCATCCGTTTTTTAAAAGTCAAGTGTATTGAGGTATAATTTCCATACAGTAAAATGTTCCCTATTGAGATATACAGTTCTATACACTTTGACAAATATATGTAGATGCATAACCACCACTGCAGTTGAGATGCAGGATATCTCTCCCTTTATCTCACTGTAGTCAGTCTCCATCTTTCACCCCAGTTTCTGGCTACATTGATTTGATTTCTGTCCTTAGAGTTTTGTCTTTTCCCAAATGTCGTAGAAATGGAACCATAGAGTTGGTCGCCTTATTTTTTCCTTAAAGAAGATGTTGGGAGTAGGTGTTTATTAATTAATTAATTTATTTTTGCTGTGTTGGGTCTTCGTTGCTGTGCGAGGGCTTTCTCTAGTGGCGCCAAGCGCGGGCCACTCTTCATCGCGGTGCGCGGGCCTCTCACTCTCGCGGCCTCTCTTGTTGCAGAGCACAGGCTCCAGACGCGCAGGCTCAGTAGTTGTGGCTCACGGGCCTAGTTTCTCCGCGACATGTGGGATCCTCCCGGACCAGGGCTCGAACCCGTGTCCCCCTGCATTAGCAGGCAGATTCTCAACCACTGCGCCACCAGGGAAGCTCGTGAGTTGGTCGCCTTTGAGTCTGGCTTCTTTTACTCAACATATTGCCTTTGAGAGTTATCCGTATTGTTGCAGCATCGGTGGTCTTTTATTGTTGAGTGGTGCTTCATTGTATCCCTGTTGGTTTATTCAGCGTTCATAGTCATTTGGCCTGTTTCCAGTTTGGGAGCATCAAAGGTTTTTAAGAGGAGAATTGAACTATTTTATCATTTGAAGGGTGACCGTGTTAGGGAGTCACCAGTTAGGAAGAGGACCGTATATAAGGCAGTGGCTGTGGGTTCGAGGAGTTGTATATTCGCAGTCTTTATCTTAGGTACGTGAAGCCTTTTACACACAGGGAACTAGAGGCTTACGTGGCCACTGGGAGAGGAGGGGCGGGGATACAGGTCTGGATGGAGACCTGATGATCTCAGCTTGCAGCTCTGATCCAGGTAGCTCTCAGGTGTTCCTCTGGAAGCTGCTTGCGGATGCTCCTCCAGGTGTCTCAGTCTGCAGAAGTAGTTCTCACTCTGCGGTCTCCCAACCTGCAGCATCAGTGTCATCTGGGCACTTGTTAGAAATTCATATTCTCAGGCCCTACCCCAGGTTGCCTAAGTCAGAGACCCTGGGGCCGGGGCCCAGCCATCTGTGTGTTAGCAAGCCTTTCAGAAGATTCTGACGCATGCTAAAGTTAGAGAACCATAGGTCTGTAGCATAAGTACAAGGTGTCCCCATGAAGCTCACCTAAGAGTGGCTTCCAATCCAGTATTGACCCATGTGCCTCCATGTCAGTGCTCTGCCTTCCAACTGTCGCACAAGTGGCTCTCGTTGACTAAGTCTAATCAGAAACCTTATGGGGGAGGATATTATGGGAAAGGTAGTTATCAGCTTTCTTCTGAAATACACACAGGAAGCTCAAAGAGAGTGGACATGATCGTAGGTTGATGAGGAACGATCTAGCACAATATGGGGGAAGTTGTGGAGTTAGCAAGACGTTTGAGTAATGGTTGGAGGTGGTGAATGACCGTGGGGCTTCTGCAGATGCTTTTCGCTTTAAAACCAGGTCCTCACTCCAGCTGTTCTTTCTTCTGCCTGGTTAGGTGGCGCCTCACTGAACTTTCATGTAAGTGAGCCTCAGTTCACATGTGGTGAAGTTAGTGGCTACGTGTGGGCATGTGCTACTTCCAGTCTCCGAGGCCATTACATCAAGTTAAACCCGCACACACTGGCGAGCTTGCCATTTCCAGTAAGCTAAGGTGGTTTCCTCCTGCCACATCAGTCACGTTATGTCTGTGGTTTTTCTGCGTGATATTTTAAGTCAAGGAGAAAGGTAAATAATATTTAAGGAACTTGTAAGCCAAGTGTGTAACCATTTTGCACAATTCATGGTCTTATTTAATGAGCTTTAGTACCACAGGATGAGAGTTGTTCCCAAAGGGCCTCAGTCAACCAGACTATTGAACAGAAATGCAGAATGTAAATTGGGTTTTGACTAAAATCATCCTGCTGTTACTTTTTATGGAAGCCATAATTTCTGGTCGAGATCAGGCATGTAGAAAACTGTCACTATAGCAATGCCTTACGGGATTTGACCAACAGCATTTGGGGCGCGAATGAATACTTGGCAGCGTGATTCATACGCCACTTGCAGTTGTCTAGGGCTAAATATATATCACACGGTTCTTAGCAATGCTGCCTTCATGGCTTTGTGGATTCCACATACTACCTTTTAGATCCAGTATGCCTCATAATTATTTATTCATAATTTTAAAGCCAGAGGGAAGATGTATTTTCTTTCCATCCTCAGGGCAGATTTTTCTTTGAGGATGATGGTGAGATGTTTGGAAAACGTGGAGAAAAGGAAGACAAACCATGTAATATTTTCCTCCTGGTAACTGAATGTAAACAATTGCTCAAGATTGAATTTCTTTCTTCCTTTGTACTTCCTCCGGGGCTGCTCTGGACTTGGGAATTCAGAGTGAGGCTGGTAACCAGGTCAATACTTGCACAGCTGATTTCAGATATTACTTGCATGTTGATGATTCCAGAATTCCAAAGCTGCAAGTATGGGTTTCTGTGTGTGTGCTGGATGTCTTCATCTGAGGGTCTCATACACAGTTTGTACTGGACCAAACTGAGGAGACTGCTTTCTGCCGTACAGGTGCTAGTCTTCCCTTGCCAGCAGTAGTAGACATTTCTTGAGGACAGCATGCTTTCATCATCATTCTCTTACAAGGCTTGGAGTGTAGTACACACTTAACAAATTCCTGTTGATTGGAAAACAGTGGTGGCAACAGCAAGTGGTGTATACAGGCGGGGCGCTGATGAGAATATTCACAATGTGTAGGTTTATAATGTCTCCTGTAGCACACCTCTAATTGCCAGAATCCACTTTTATCCAACAGCATCTTGGCCATTCCAGTGCCTCGTAATAAGAGTAGAAGGCAGTCTGGTACGTTGGAAAGAGCACATGTTTTAGCATGTTTAGCATTCTGACTCTGCCCATTAGAATTTATTTAACGACTGACTGTCTCAGCTGTGAAATGAAGCTAGCAACATCCACCGTAAGACAGTGCCTTGGAGTTGCTAAAGTATGTAAAACGCTTAAATGACGCCTAGTACTTAGTAGATGCTAAATAAACGATGACTTTGCTTGTGCTACTTCAGATCTGTGTGCTCTCTTGTGGTTAATAAGGGATCCTCCCAATTACTGCAAGAGCTTAGGGATGACTGTGATCTCCGTCTTGTAAATGGAGCCCTCAGCTGGTCAGTGGGGAGCTGGAACTAGGAACTGGACTTCTTTCTGACACCCAGTCCTTTTCTCATTCCCTTGTTTTAAACTGTCAGCACCTTGCAAAAGCGTCCTTATTCTACATCCAAGGCAGAATCAATTCCCGTTTTCTCCTCTCCTTGTAAAGTGCTTTGTATGTACTGTTACTGTGATATTTACCATATTACCTTGTGATTAGAGTTGGGTCTGAATTCTTGAAAGCATGCGAGATCTTGAGAGCAGGACCTGGTCTGATTTTTCCGGGTGGGCACAGTGTCTGGCACATAGTAGGTACTCAATGCAGGTTTGTTGAATTAGGGAGGGGAAGAGTCAGCATGCAGCAGAGTTAAAAGATTCCCTTAATTAAAGAAGAAGGAGCTAAGAGCGTTGCTTGGGGTATTATTCCAAAGCCAGTGTGAGCTAACCAGACAGGAAGCATCCATGTGAAGTAATGTGCACAGCCCACCCACTGAGAATGTTAATTATGTTTTCAAAGGAAGTCGGGGAGCCCTGGTTGCTTTTAGCACAAAGCAGTGGGGAGAGGGAGGCCCAGGGAAGGAATGCTAAATACTTTCTCTGATTTGAGTTGCCAGCTCTCTGTGTAACTCTGGGAAGGGAGAGGATTCATGAAAGGTAACTGTCATGTTTATTCATCTGGAGAGAGATTTCATCTCTGTTGTTCTGATGATGATTCCACAGGTACCCTTCTTGCCCAAGTATCTTTTTAGTACCTCTCCTTTTGACCTTGTCCAAATCCTCTCCTGGTCTAAAGTACTCCGTATTCTCTAGAACTTGGCTCTGTCCATGGTTCCTTTCCACTCTCGTATATGTTCAAACTGATTCAACATATTTTCAAGGAGAATTTTAAGATGCACTGTCAACATCTTAATGAGCTTAGTCTTTGACTTACTAATTCCACTTGTAGGAATCTCTCCTATAGAAATTCTCCTTCAAGAAAGTGAAGCGTATAGTACATGCGTAGGCTTATGTAATAATAGAAATTAGGAATATCTGCAGTGCTCATCAGTAAAAGATTACTTAGATAAATCTTGCCATAGCCGTTTTATGTAACTGTTAAAATGAATAAGGTAGATCTCTATGCAGGGATACAGTTCTATTATGTTGAAAAAGGAAGTTGTAGAATAATATATATTGTGTGGCCTATTTTCATCTACAGAAAAACCCAGAAGCACACGCCCCACTCATTCATTCAATAAATATTTATTGGTGTATACTGTGTGCCAGGCAGCACACAGAAGAGAAAATCTGCCTTTCTGGAGCTTACATTTTCATCCAGGGAAATTAATAGTAAACACAATCAATAGGAGTACCTAGTATGGTAAAATTTTAAGTAAGCATTAAGGAGAAGTATAGAGTGAACAGGTAAACCTCTGAGGCTGAATGTGGTGGGTCCTGGGGGAATGGGCAGGGCTTTCGTTTTCCACTTCTGTATTGCTCAAATGAGTATGTGTTAGTTTCATTATTTTTTAAGGGGAAGGGAAAGAGTTTCCCCTCTCCCCTACCTTCAACTTTTCTTATCCAGTGGGATGTTTCTGTTCCACTTTAAACACAGCAGTTTCTCTTGTGACTTTAAAATAAATGAAAATCCTCCCTTATCCTTAAGTCTCTCTGGTTACAGACCTATTCTTCTACCTTTCCCTTCATCCTAAGGTTTTTGGGAGAGTCATGGACATTCAGAATCTCTGATTTTTTACCTCCCATTTGGTCCTCTACCCAAGCCCACCTGGCCTTTTAGCCTCTGTGCCGCTGAAACTGCTCTGATTTCATCAGTGCCTTTTGAGGACACCCATCTCCTCCTATTCTCTGGGTGGCTCTGCTCAGAGCCCTCTGGTGTTCCCCCCCCCGCCAACTTCCATGAGCTTCTTCATGGTTCTGTCCTGAGGTCACTACTTTTCTCCCCTCTGCCTGCCACATTCTCTCTGGCTGGCCTCGCCAACCCTCTCCCTTCAATGGCCTGTTTTCTAACGTCTCCCAAGTTCCGAGCTCCATTTGGACTTTCCTTCCTAGCTTCAGGCACCGCGTGGCCGTCTCTTTGGGGCTTCACACTGAGCAAGTTTTTAAAACTGAACTTACATCCTTCCTCTTAACCTGCTCCTTCTCCTTTATTTTGTTCCGTGGTTGGGGGTAGTATCATTTAACAGTCAACTAAGGTTGAAAGCTGGGAGTCACCCAGTGTGGAAATGTGTCCTCCTGATTATAGCCCTTAGCACCAGGCATCATATCCGGCAGGTAGGGGGCGCTCAATAAACGTTGGAAAGTAGGAAGGAGGGATTAACTGGAGCTTTGCGACAGAGATAACACCATGAAATGACCTCACTGTTTCATTTTCTTGCTGGCAAGAAAGGAATTGGGTATTTCTCAGTCCCTTTGTATCTACGTGAGTTGGCATCTCTAGTTCTAGACAGCGGGGTGTGGGTGGTAGTGATGTTCATTACTTTCAGGTCTCGTCCTAAGACATCCCATGTGACCTTCCACATACTCTCTTACTATCCCCATCTGCATGGCTGGAAGCCAAGGGCTCCAGAGCTTAGAAGACAATAGCATGTAAACGGGAGGAACGAGATCTCATCCCCATCCTTGCTTGGAAGAAAGCCAAGCAAGAGAGCCACTCCTCCAGGAGTGCTGACATTAGACTTTGCATGATCAAGAGAGAAATTCTTACTGGGTTAAGACAGCAAGGTCGTAAGGTTGTTTGTGGTAGCAGGTAGCATTGATTAGAATAGGCTTCAAAATGCCGTTCTTCCTTTGGCACTTGACCACACAAAATTATGTTATTTAGCAAATATGTGTCATTTAGACACAAGTACAGTCACTTATCAGCGTTGTATTTGACAGTTTGTGACACAGCCCCCTTGTCTTAGGAATAAGTCTTCCATTTCTTTCAGATCTCAAGTTCTCACATGCCTTGAGTGTTGGGTTCATCCTCCAACTCTGTATCCAGTGGTTGGCCCATTCTGCAGGCTGAAGTCAGGTTCACATTGACCTTCAAAATGCCCAGTGGCTGCCACCCTTCCCTAACCCTTACCAGATCTTTAGTCTCTGTTTCCTTGACCATTTCCTGAAAGACCCTTTGAGTTGCCCTACGTTTTCATACCCATACATTAGATACTGGTTTCCTTACGCTAAGTCCAGTGCTACTATTATACAACTTTTTGTCAGCCATTCGGGGGAAAAACTGTGCACCACACAGAAAATAAATTGAAGATGTGTCTGTGGTGTAGGGCACACCATGCATTACGAACTTGCTTACTCAACACAGCATGTCACAGTGCTCATTGGCCGAGAGTGTGCAGGGCCGTCTTGCAGGCTAGCTTTCCATTGGCCAAGGGCATAAAGCTGTGGTCGGAGCATCAGAAGAATACATATCAACAGTGTACTCTTATGCAGTGCTGTGTATGCAAACGATGTGTATTAGGGTTCTCCAGAGAACAGCCATATACGAGGAGATTTATTACAGGAATTGGCTCAGGCAATTACGGAGGCTGAGAAGTCCCACACTTTGCTGTCTGAAAGCAAGAGAACCAGGAAAGCTGGTGGTATAATTTAGTCCAAGCCTGAAGGCCTGAGAACCACGAGCCGTCGGTACCCGAAGGCGGGAGCTCAAGCAAAGAGTAAATTTCCCTGCCTCCACCTTTTTGTTCTATTCAGATCCTCAACAGGTTGGGTGATGCCCATGGGATGAGTGAAGGCAATCTTTACTTAATCTACCAATTTAGATGTTAACCTCTTCTAGAAATACTCTCACAGACATATCTAGAAATCATGTTTTACCAGCTATCTGGGAACCCCCTAGCCCATTCGAGTTGATATATAAAATCAGCCATCACGCAGTATTTAGAAAATTATTTCAGAGGCAAACAGATGTTAGCTGGAGATAGAAGTATGTGCCTGGTCTGCTGTAGCGTCACAGCCAGGAAAGCTGAACTTGGCTGTGAATCCACATTGTAGGGGGTTACATCTGGTCATGAATAGACTTGCAACAGGTCCTTAATAGTCTGAGAAAGCATTGGCACTTGAAACCACGGGCGCCCTGTAGAGGGAAAGGTTGTCTGATTCCTAGACTACTTGTCTGCTCTTGAAGAATTTTGCCTTTGGTTAGCCTGGGAGCCCCAATGTGAGTTTGAATTTGAAGCATGAATTCTTAAAAAAGTGCATTTGTGTCGGCTTTGTGACAAAGATTTCTTAGGTCAAGGCCATGGCTTTAATGACTGAGTCTCTCTCCTTCCTGAATATCTCTTCCCATGGTGGGGATATGAGAGCTGTTATCACACATATACTTTGAGTTTTATTGGCGCTATGAATGAATTTTGTTGATCATGGTTATTAGCAGACAGAAGGGAGATTTCTGAGCCTGACACCTTGCTAGATTTAACTGGTGCTCCAGGTTCTGTGCAGAAGTCTGAAGACATCTAAGGTGATCAAGACTCTCCCTACCTCCTTTGTCATCATTTTCTCCTATGGGTTGCCCAGCACCTCTCTGTATTTAATCCCAGACTATACATGATGACTCCTTACATCCATGATTGACAGCTTTATCTACCCATTTCCCTCTCTCCTTTACTTTCAGTTTTAAAGTCTCTTGGATCAGTGGGACTCTAGGCAAACACTTATAACTCTACATAACAGGATTCTTTAAGAAAAAAGACCACCTGTTTGGGTGATTTATATCGTCATCTTTTTGCTTAAGCATATGTTTTGAATTTTCTAAATTAAATATGCATTTTTTGTACTTTAAAAGCTGTTTTTTTAAAAAAAAGATGACTTAAACTTGAATCAAGCTTATCAGAACTCTGAAAGACAGTCAAGGATTGATAGAAACCAACTGAATGCTTAGCCAGGAGAAAGGCCACTGAAACAGAGTAGGAGCTCCTTTTTTTTTTTTTTTTTTTTTTTGCATTTTTACTTAACCTTCCCTCCCCCGGCCCCTGGCACAGTGGTAGTCTTGAAGACAGCAGCTTGTATTTCCAGTGTGAGTACATGATTCTGGAGGGAGCAGAGGGGGTCTAGTCCCAAAGAAATTGTGCTTTTCCGTTTTGACCTTACTGGGGTTTCCTGTAGGACTGACATAAGGGGCTTCCTTTTGTTTCACCTAACTCTACCTGGGAAGAGTGTCTACGTAGTCTTCAAGGAAAAAAAAAAAAAAAGGCGAAGAAATGAACCAGCGGTTGCCACCTGAGGAAAAAATAACAGTTGAGGAAAATGATAAACGCACTGAAATCCTGGAAAGAAAAGCCAGGGATTAACCTTTTGTGAAGGAAATAGGGGCTTTGAAAAGCTACCATGTATTTGGGCAACCCAGAAGGACATGCACATGCTCAGGGCAGGACCTATGCTCAGAAAAGACCTGAGAAGACTGTAAGTTTTTACTCCTGGCTTGTTTTTAGGATCAGAATAAGTGAATACTAAGGCAGAGTTGTAAATGGCCTGTGTTGAAGGAGTGACTTGACATAAAGTCAACTTGCAAAGACCTGGAATGTACTTTTTTTTTTTAACTTAAAATTTTTTTGAAATTTTTCCTATTCTTTTTCTTTCTCTTTGCGCATCAGAATATCCAAAATGTCCACTTTTAAATGAAAAACGATGAAGCATGCAAAGAAACAAAAAAGTATGAATTATTCACTGCAAAAAAAAAAAAAAAAAAGAAATGAACAGAAACTGTCCCTGAGGAAGCAGACATTGGACTTAATAGACAAAGACTTGTTTTGTTTTGCGGTATGCGGGCCTCTGACTGTTGTGGCCTCTTCCGTTGTGGAGCACAGGCTCCGGACGCGCAGGCTCAGTGGCCATGGCTCACGGGCCCAGCCGCTCCATGGCATGTGGGATCTTCTCGGACCAGGGCACAAACCCATGTCCCCTGCATTGGCAGGCAGACTCCCAACCACTGCGCCACCAGGGAAGCCCTCGACAAAGACTTTTGATCAACTCTCTCAAATATTCTTGAAAAACTGAAGGAAACTATGGCCAAATAACTAAGAAAACCAAGAGAGCTATTTCTCAATAAATAGGAAATATCAATGAAGAGAAAGTATAAAAAAAATCAAATAGAAACTTTGGAGCTGACAAATACAGTAACTGTAATGAAAATACTTACAACAGGGGATTAGGAATAGATTTGAACAGAAAGAAGAAAGAATCAGTGAGCTTGAAGATATGTCAAATTAAATTGACCAGTTTCAGCAGCAGAAAGAAAAAAAAAAGAATGAGGAAAAATGAACAGAGCCTAAAAGACTTGTGGGACACCCTCTTACCTACAAACACGACGGGAGTCCCAGAAGAAGAAGAAAGAGAGAAATGGTCAGAAAGAATATTTGAAGAAATAATGGTCTAAAACTTCCCAAATTGATTTTAAAAGTATGAATCTACACATCTAAAAAGCTCAATAAACACCAAGTAGGATAAATCAAAGATATCCACATTGAGACACATTATAATAGCCAACTTCTTAGCAGAAACCATGAAGGTCAGAAGGCAGTGAGATGACATACTCAAATTGTTGAAAGATAAAAACTGTCAGCCAATAATTCTACATATGGTAATAATCTATTTCAAGAATGAAGGCTAACTTAAGACATTTCCAGATAACAGAAGTTGGAGTTTATTAATAGTAGACGTGTCCTATAATAAATGCTAAAGGAAATCCTTCAGGCTTAAATAAATGAACACTAGGCAGTAATTTAAAGCCATGTGAAGAAATAAAAAAAATTGGAAAAACGTTTATAAAAGATAAATATAAAAACCAGTGTTATTGTTTTTTGTTTTTGTTTTTTTTTTGGTTTGCAGCTCCTCTTTTTTCCCCCTATATTATTTAAAAGAGAAATGAGTAAAACAAAACTTATAAATCTGTCATAATGTGCATGTAATATATAAATATGTAATCTGTGACAATAGCAATATATGGGAAGAGGAACAAAGATATGTAGGAGTAGAGTTTTTATATATTATCAAACCTAAATTGGTATCAGTTCAAAAAAGTTACATAAGTTTAAGATGTTAATTACAAGTCCAAAGGTAACCACTAAGAAAATAATTTTTAAAAATTCAGGAACGAAATGAGAAGAGAATCAAAATGGTATACTATAAAAACCAATTAAAGGCAGTAATGGAGGAATTAAGAAACAAATAAAAATATATAACATATGGAAAAGAAATAGCAAAATGTCAGAATTTCTTCCATAATTATTTAAATGTAAATGGATTAAACTTTCTAATTAAAAGGCAGAGGTTGGCAGAAAAGATAAAAAATATGATTCATCTATACATTGTCTACAACAGAATCACTTTAGTTCCAAAGAAAAAGGAAATTAAAATTAAAATGATGGAAAAGATATTCTATGCAAAGAGTCCATACAGTGGAACATTATTCAGCTATATACAGAGATGAAGTAATGGGACTTGCCTGTGGCACAGTGGTTAAGAATCCACCTGCCAGTGCAGGGGACACAGGTTCGAGCCCTGGTCCGGGAAGATCCCACATGCTGCAGAGCAACTAAGTCCATGCACCGCAACTACTGAGCCCGCGCTCTAGAGCCTGCGAGCCACAGCTACTGAGCCTAAGCGCCACAACTACTGAAGTCCACATGCCCTAGAGCCTGCATGCTGCCACAATGGAGCCCACGCACTGCAACTGCTGAAGCCCACACACTCAAGGGTGCGCATGCTGCAACTACTGAGGCCTCTGTGCCTAGAGCCCGTGCTCCGCAACAAGAGAAGCCACCACAATGAGAAGCCCGCGCACTGCAATGAAGAGTAGCCCCTGCGCACCGCAACTAGAGAAAGCCCACACACAGCAATGAAGACCCAGTGCAGCCAAAAAAACGAGAAAGAAATGAAGTACTGACACATGCTGCAACATGGATGAACCTTGAACACGTTATGCTAAGTGAAAGAAGCCAAACCCCAAAGGCCACATACTGTATGCTCCATTAATTTGAAATATGCAGCATAGGCAAATCCATGGTGATAGAAAGTGGATTAGTGGTGGTTATGGCTGTCAGGAAGGGGGAATGGGGATGGGCTGCTTAAATGGTGCAAGATTTTCACTGGGGGTGATGGAAAATTCTGAAACTAGGTGAGTGGTGATGGTTGCACAACACTGTGAAAGTACGAATGCCACTGAGTGGTACAGTTTGAAACGGTTACATTGGTAAATTCTAACATACAATCAGTGGAGACTGACCCAAAGATAATGGAAATAGCAGAAAAGGATTTCAAAGTAGCTTTTATAACTATGTCCAGTGTCTTAATAAAAATATGTTAATAATAAATGAAAAGGTAGTGCTGAAGTCAGATGGCCAGTCAGAAAACTAGACCTCATGACCATTCAATATCAGGAGAGTTCAGATAATGAGAAATTAAATAATAGCATGAGTCTAAGAGATTTCGGAATTACGGAACTCTCTAAAGGAAGGGGTGCTTCCTTTCTCTGCTGCAACCCACAAAGGGCCTTACAGCTGGTCTTGAGCCTCTCTTTCAAACTAGTAAATTGAATGCATTGCCATCTTTTACTTTAGGCTGCTTGAAGCTTAAAATTAGAGTGGAATAATATCAAAGAGAGTCTTCAGTATCCTCATCTGGGTTTCCAGGGTTGAGCCTTCAAAAACTAGTGTCATTTCTTGAGATTACCTTCTGTGCCATAAGTGTCGCCTTAGATTCCTAAACACAGATCATGCCCTCATATGCTTGGCTTAAAGGAAAAGCAGGATTTGAGGCTGGAGAGTCTCAAAGTATCCCTGAGTCCCTTCTTGCTCAGGCAGCTACCAAAGTTTTATCAGGTGTCTAGTCAAAAAATTCGTCATTGGATCAAGCAACATTTGTTATTTTGAAGTTGAACATTTAGTTCGCACAGACGCTATGTACATTCTTTTATTTTCTCACCAGAAGCCATATGTTACATTCTGACTGGTGATAGAAAATATTGAACAATGAGATGCAGAGCTGCTGTTATCAAAGCAAGAATAACACATTTAAAATATGCACTGTTGAATTCGGTAGCAGACTGAAATTAATTACTCTTAGGCATGAAATCTCTAAATGAGATTGTTAACTTTTTCTTCAGAACAAAAAATAGAAAAATCTGACTCCTTCATACATTGTCCCCACAAAGTAGTAATTTTTCCAATTGATTTCTTTTGTTCCAAAAGCTGAAAGGCATCTCAACTGAAAATCCAACCTTTAAAAAGTATTATTCACTTCATATATAATGATGTGTAAAGTTAAAAAATAACTATACCTGGTTATGAATCTTGTTATTTGGCAAATGAATATGACATAGGACAATGACTGTATAACTAGATGTGGTTCCTGGAGGATTAGGTTATAGTTTGTGATCTATATTATTTCATAGTTGGCCACTAGGGTAAGACGGTTGTGCTCAAGTGGTGACATGTAATTCCTCCTTTTAAACTTGAAAGGAATCTGTTTTAAGAGTACGTCTCTTACAACCAGAATTTTAACTGGGAAAAGCAGCAAACACACTTACACTTCAAAACCCTATTTTCTAACCTGTTCCATGCTTCATACAAGGAGCCACGTAGTCTTAGGATAGTTTGTCTCTAGAACACTACAGATTCTGTAAGTGAAAGCCTCTAGTTACTTAGTAATACCCCTTATGTTTTTTTTTTTTTTCCTTCTATTTCCTTTTCTTAATTTTAACAGCTTACCAGCATTTCTCATTGTAGGTGTGGTAAATTGTATTATTCACAATTATTTGTTTGTGCTCCCTTTTGGACCCACATCCATACAGCCTTAGTATATTTCCGCACCCATTGACATTAAGCTTGGCCATATAATCTTCTTTAGCCAAAGGAACCTATCTGAACAGAAGCTTTAAGTGATTTGGCTTTGTACCTCTTGTTCTTGCTCTTTCATGAGATTAGCATGCTCTAGAACTTGGCTTTTCTTTCAGGCTGGAGTCTGTTATGAGAAGACAACTGGAGCTAAGCCTAGCAGAGGCACAGTTGTAGCCCTTTTGTAACATGAGCAGAAAATAAATGTGTATTTTTGTAAATTACTGCGACATTGGGATACTTGTTACTTGGCAAAAACTGACTTATATACCAAAGAATACCAACAAATAAAACTTCTTTTTCCTTTGTCCCGTTCTCTCCATAGTAGATGCATTGTCCATCAAAATCGGTATGAGGGACAGACTTTCCCAGAAATTTTGAGTTTCTTGACAGCAAGGCTGGGAACCTCCCTAGTCATTTTGGTATCCTCAGTACTTAGCATAGGGTAAGATACAATGAATAGTTGATGAATGAATAGTTACCTTGATCTGCACATTTAATCTTTGTAGCCCAAAGAGGACCTTTTAAACTCTCAACTGGTTCTTCCCAACCTGTCACCCTCGGGTCTCTTGAGTTTATTCTCTACAATCTCAAATTAACCTGTACAAAAGAGGTAAGGGGAAGAAAATGTTATAAAGAAATAATACTGTTAAAAATAACAGTTGTATATATAGACTTAGTCCCTACTATGTGCTAAATGCTGGGATAAGTAGTTTAACCCATTTTATTATTTAAATCTCACAAACCAACCAATGAAGTAAATTCAAGTAGTATTTCTCTTTTTTTCTTTTTTGAACAGAGGAGAAAGCAACTTTCAGTCTGCTGCTGGTTAGTGGTTAACTTTAGGATTTTGAGCCCAGATACTCTGATCACAGAATTGTTGCGTTCTTAGGCCATTGTATCATCCTCAAATACTGTATTTCATAGACAATTGAATCTAAAGTTTGCCTGATTTGATATTTTCTATTGCCCTCAGAATAGCTGACCAAGTAGCAAGTTTCAATCATGTCAGAATTCCCTAGGTTGGCAGTGCCTTGGGTTGTTGAGACAGAGAACATCAGAAATCTTTTTCTTTGCCCTTCTTGGGTTCATCGTGACTAGCAGGTGATCTTTGAGGAAAACTTTTGTTTTTGACAGGTTTTTTTTTTTTTTTTAATTCTGTGAAGTGCACAAGGATTAATGAGACAATTGCCTGCAAAATGCTTTGACCTCACGGGAGCCAAGAGGAGATTTAAGTGCAAGGAATTATTCCCCGACATAAGTCAGTACTGAGTTTTTAAATAGAAATCCTCTTTAAAGAGTAACACGAAGGTTGTGATAAAAATCAACCAGTGCCAAACAATTTAATAAGGTTAAATGTCTCCCAGCGAAAGTGAGATGTGAGAGGCTGTCAAAAAAGAAATGTAGAACCAAAATCTAAGCCAGGGAGGCCCTCAGAGGTGTCCAGTTTAAACCATTTATTTAAAAAATAATGAG
Source organism: Orcinus orca (assembly GCF_937001465.1). Taxonomy (NCBI): domain Eukaryota; kingdom Metazoa; phylum Chordata; class Mammalia; order Artiodactyla; family Delphinidae; genus Orcinus; species Orcinus orca. The sequence goes on from NC_064568.1 coordinate 8,524,836, forward strand.
GAAACATGCCTAAAATGCAAAACTAGTTGGGTTAAGTGTCTTGCCCAAGGTCACACAGCTGGTTAGGGTTAATGTAGAAGGGAATATTGATGTATGGTGGATACCAACGACATGTATCATAAGATTCTATAATCATGGGCTTCCCTGGTGGCGCAGTGGTTGAGAGTCCGCCTGCCGATGCAGGGGACACGGCTTCGTGCCCCGGTCCGGGAAGATCCCACATGCCGTGGAGCGGCTGGGCCCGTGAGCCATGGCTGCTGAGCCTGCGCGTCCGGAGCCTGTGCTCCGCAACGGGAGAGGCCACGGCAGTGAGAGGCCCGCTTACAGCAAAAAAAAAAGATTGTATCATCAAGGAGAAGGAAGCACAGGGGGCTGGGTTGCTGGGTGGAACTTGTACTGAGCTGAAGGACTGGCGAGATTTGAGTAAGTGAAGGAGTGAGGGAGATACATTCCCTGTCATTAAAACGGTGTGACCTCAAGTTTAGAGGGTGAAAAAAATCACACCACCTTAATACTATAATTTGATGTAGGCTCAATAGAAGACGCAAACCTGTTATTTACTGATGTTTTCTCAGCCTCTTGCTCCAAACCTCTCTTCCTCTTTTTGCAAACACAAATGGTATCTTGCATGTGTGAGGCATTGGACTGAGTCCTAGGTTCTTGGAAGGAAAGTACAAGTACAAATTGATAAATTATGCTCTATATTAAGGAGATAATGTATCTATTGATTCATCATTCAGTCGTCCGTGTATCCATCCATCCATCCATCCGTCCATCCATCAACATATACTCCCTTGTTACCGAATAGATAATGAGAAAATAAGAGGTGGAGAGAGAATACCGTGTTTGTTCAGAGAAGGCAGAGATTGATTCCAGTGGGAGAGACAGTAGTAGCAAAACGATAACCACCATTTATATTGGGCTTACTATAAGCGAGTCTATGTTCAAGGGCTTTACATGCATACTTTACTTAATCCTCACCGCTATTCCATGTGGTAGTTTCTATGTCAATAGGAGTCTGTCTCTCCACGTCTCTTGGCTCTGTTTTCCTCTGCCTTGGCTAGGTCCTCGGTATAGTCTCCAGAGTGGTGGCAGAGTTACAGTGGAGTATGAAGCCTAATTGGAGTCTGAGGCAAAGGGAGTAATCAGTATAATACTAATCCTGCCTTCCTGGTAAAATCTGATATATTTTTTATTATTTTTGGCATTATTTTGGTTTTTAAAAATAAAGTATTGTGATTACTGAGTTTTTAAAAGGATTTTAAAGAGGCTTTTGTGAAAGCATTCCCCCCTCTAGTTAATTAACATACCTGTCATTTCACATATTTATCTTTTATTCTGAGGGTGGAGAGCTTTTCAATCCTACTTTCTTAGCAAATTTCAGTTACATAATACAGTGTTATCAATTATAGTCACCGTGTTTTACATCAGATCCTCGGACCTTATTTATTTTATAGTGGAATGTTTGTTACTTTTCCCAGCCTCACCCTATTTCCCCCAGTTCCTCCCAATACCTGGCAACAACTCAACCACTTTTCTATTCTGTTTCTTTGAGGTTTTTTTTTTTTTTTTGGTTCCATGTATAAGTGATCCCATAGAATATTTGTCTTTGTCTGGTTTATTAAGGTCAGCACAATGCCCTCAGGGTCCATCCATGTTATCACAAATGGCAGGATGTCTTACTTTCTCCTAGCTGAGTGATGTGTATCCCATAATATATGTGTGTATATGTATTCAGTTATGTAGGATATATATATTCATTAATGGACACACTTAGGTTGCTTCCACATCTTGGTGATTGTGAACAGTGCTGCAGTGAACATGGGAGTGCAGATCTCTCTTTACATCCTGTTTTCATTTCCTTTGGATATACACCCAGAAGTGGGCTGGGTAGTTCTCCACATCGTTTTCCATAGTGGTTGTACCAGTTTACGTTCCGCGATTAAGAGCTTCTTGGTAACCCTCCTTAGGTTTTGCAGCTGCCACGCCTTCCTCTCCTCACCCTAGTCCCAGTCCTGAAGAATGGCCTCCACCAGTTCCAAAGAGTTTCCTTCACAGTAGTCCTACCAGGCAGGGCTGTCATTGGCCTGACATTGGCCCCGCACGCATCCCTGGACCATTGCAGTGCTTAAGAGCAGTGCAGTGCTTTCGCTGGACTCTGGAACAGGGAGAGTGGGATCAGGTCCCTTTCCAGCTGCTGAGAGCAGAGCGTGGTGGAGGGACAGCTTACTTGGCTTCCCAGAAGCAGAGCCTGAAATAGGGATTTGTACTCAGGTGATTTTGGGGAGAGGGCAGGAGTTGAGCTCCGGAGATGGGGGTTGAGGAGGTAGAAGGTCGCTGAATGAACGTGTGGTTTCAGGGTAAGACCGCCTTCAGTGTGATGTCACTCCGTGGGAGCAGGGAGCCCACCTTCTGTGCCCTCCTGCTTGTCAGTCCCTGGCTGAGGCCTGGCAGTCGGGGAGGGAGGCGTCTCCGTCCGACTGAGGCCACTTAGCAGGTTGGGCAGCTGTGAATTATTATCAGCCGAGAAACGGGAGCCAGGGCTGGCTGCAAGGGCCACTCAGGGGCCTGGCCAGGGCCCCACCAGTGTGCAGCACAAGGGGTGGTCCTGAAAGACACTGTTCCCAGAAAGGGCAATGGATCCATTCAGCACTTACGGGATGTCCTCTCCACTTAGCTCCTCAGCAAAGGAGATGGAATTAACTGTCCCTTAATGACAGCTATTTTAGCGAAAAAAAGATATCACAGACACACACAAACACTTTCATATATCCTCATCTGGAATATTGAAAAGCCGAAGCAGCAGCCTTCTTGCTGCCTGGTTCAGAAGTAAGAGCTTTCAGCCCAGAGTCGTGGACAAGCTCACCTGGGTTCACTCCCTGGGACCCACCTGGGTCCCAGGACGCCAGTGAACCATGCCGACAGTCCGTGTGCAGGCCCCGGAATGGCTCTACAAGATGGCATTACGATGAGCAAAATGGACTTCCTCCTTGAAAATTCCATTGGGGGAAGTGTCATGGCATTTAGAGTTTCCATATACCGGGGAAATTGTACTGGCGGAGTGAACCGCAGTCCGGAGACGAGAGAAACCGGCTGTCAGCTGCACACCAGGCCAGGCAGCCTACAGACTGCTCCTCTGTCACCCGGGGGGAGCCCTGTCACCCTTTCATTAGCAGTAATTGAGTGCCTACAGAGGTGGTCATTACCCACACCAGCCGGGCCTCCCAGGCTCATCTGTCTTTATCATCTCCGTAAGAGTATTGGTCATTACCAGGGCCCTCCGTTCCTTTGGAGAGGGACTGGGAAATGGGATTAATAAGGCCTGAAATGTATTGTGTAACACACGCCGGCAGGGAAGACAAAGCGGAAGGACTGAGAAATGGTGAGCCCTTGACTTCCTGGGGGGTCCAGGCTGCTGAGACGCCTGGGTGCTGCCTTTTCAGGGACTTATGCTCAGATTCTCTGGCACCCTAGCATCCTTGATTTTGTAGGAGCCAACACAACTCCACAGATACAAAATAAACTCAATAGCTCCCCTCGAAAGGCATCTTTCTACTGGTACCATCGAAGTTAACAAAGTAAATAAAATAATGATGGCTGGGGAACCAAATCATTATTCTGAAAGCTGGTATGTAAAGGGAGAGAATCAAGCATCTAACAGGTTTGGCTGTATGAACTGTGTCAGGGTAACCAAAGAGTTGGTGACGAGAAGTTTCAATAAAAAAGGAGTGGCGAAATGAGAACAGTGGTACTCAAATACCAGTGCGCATCAGAATCCCCTGGAGGGCTTATTAAAGCACTGATGCTGGACCCTACTCTGGAATTCCCGATTCAGAGGTCTGGGATAGGGCTGGAGAATTGCATTTCTAAGACGTTCCCAGGTGATGCTGCTACTGCTGGGACAGAGAAACAAGTTAAACAACGTCGCCAAGAGGATGCAAACAGCAAAATCCCAGCTGTGGGGAACTCTGCAAGACAAACAAGTCATTTATCACTGGGAGGAAAAGAGAGGAAGGAGGGCAATGTGTGGATTCTGAGAGACTTAAGAGACACGTGATCCTGGTGATGGGACTCTACTGGACGCTGAATTGATCCAACAAACTCTGAAAAAGAAAACTGTGAGGCAGGCACAGAAACTTGAAAGCTGAGCAGGTATTTGATGACATCGGAGAATTATTGTCACCACCCTCACTGTCTGCATGCCCGGTTTCCTTCTCAGCCCTGAATTCTCAGCTTAACTGTCATCTTTTCAAAGAGATTTTCACTGACCATCTTTCCTAGATAGCTCCGCCTTCTCTTAGCATCCTCTTCTTTTACTGCATACAACTGACAACTCGTAATTATTTGTTGGCTTTTTCTGTCCATCTCTCCTAGAGTGAAAACTCCGTGAAACCCACGGCTCTCTTAGCTCTCATCTCCCCAGTGCACACAGAGCTAGAAGCACAGTAAATGCCCAGTATTGATTTCCTGAATGAATGATCAATAAATCTTAGGGAATTCTGGGGTTTCACAATCCTTTCCCCATCCCTGCTTTTAACTTTTATCTGAAATTCACAGAGCCCTGTAAGGTGGGAAGTTATACTTTGCCATTTTTTCTTAGTGAGGTCAAACGTGAGTGTTGTCCCCAAGGTCACAAATAATTGTTCTGAATCGGCAAAGCTGGGTCAAAACGCAGTCTTTCCGACTTGAAACCTGACGATCTTTCTGTTCCAAGACGTTTTCATTCAGAAGTGTCTGAACATCTAAATATAGTCATTTTAATAGTTAAACTTACACCTGAGTAATTGGTGGGAGAGAGGGAGCTGTGTTTAAGGATACATTCATTTTCTCTGTTCATAGAGGCCAGGGTAGGGAGCACCTAAGATGTTGCATATGTGGGTGAGAGCAGTAGTATATGGTACATGGGAGGTGGGTGTCTTTGAAGTTTATCTGTCTGCGGTTTGCTCTCCTGGCTGCAGGTGGTCTCCTGGGGTGGGTTTGGCAGCTCATTTCTGTCAGTGTGGTAACATATTTAGGATTTCCCGTCTGTGTGTGTGTGTGTGTCTTTCCCTACCTCTGTCTTTTTTTTTTTTTTTTTTTTTTTGGCTGCTTTGGGTCTTTGTTGCTGTGTGCTGGGGCTACTCTTCATTGCCATGCACGGGCTTCTCACTGTGGTGGCTTCTCTTGTTGTGGAGCACGGGCTCTAGGCGCGTGGGCTTAGTAGTTGTGGCTCGTGGGCTCTAGAGCGCAGGTGCAGTAGTTGTGGTGCACGGGCTTAGTTGCTCCGCGGCATGTGGGATCTTTCCGGACCAGGGCTCCAACCCGTGTCCCCTGCATTGGCAGCTGGACTCTTAACCACTGCGCCACCAGGGAAGTCCCATACCTCTGTCTTTTTTCTTTGTGTTTTTCTCTCTTTCTCCATCTCTCTGTCTCTTTTTCCTCTAAATGTCTCTATCTCCATCACTTTCTCTGTCTCTCTGTCTCTTTTTCTCTTTCTCCAACTCTATACCTTGATTTCTGTTTTAGTCTCTATTTCACTATCTCTTTTTCTGTCTCTGTCTATCTCTTTCTATCTCAATTTCCAGCTCTCTACCCTTAACCTCCTGCCTCTTCCCAGCTTCCGCCACATTGTTTTCTGCTCCCCATTCACTGAAAACCTTATTAAGAGAACTGTCCACAACTGTTGCTTTCCATTTCACCTCCTCTTTTTCCTCCATCCAGTCTACACTGGTTTCTCTTCTTTGCATTCTGCTCAAACTGTCTTTGACAAAGAACTGGACATTTTCCATATTTCCAGATCTGATGGGCTATTCCCGTGTTACTTGCCCTCAGAAGCCCTGGACACCTACCATTCCTTCTTCATTGAATGATTACTCTCTCGGGGTGTTAGGATCGATTAACTGCCACAAGAAGTAATCACAAAATCTCCGTGGCTTAACAGTATCATAGTTATAATAAAGGGGAAAGAATAAGGAGGATCTTGTGGGAGATTTTTATGGGTGAGGCTTGGAGTAACATACATCACTTCCACCCATATTCCGTTTGTTATTCCCTTGGTCCTTCCTGGATGCAAGGGGTGCTAAGAAATGTTGCCCCTTGCTGGGCACGTACTTCCCAGCAATAATCCTACACTTTGGACGGTGCGTTTGAGTCTGTGGGGGGCAGTTAACCCATCTTGCCCATAGGTGGAGAGACACGCAGGTGCCAGGTCATGTATGTGTGGCTCAGGTCTGCAAAGCAGTGCTCAGCATACTGTCTCCCCAAATCTTCTTTGGCCGGTGGAGGTCACTTTTCCCAGGTCACCCTGTTTTTCCCCTAGTGTGGGTCTTAACTCCTTATGAAGACGCCCCACAGGTAAAGATTTCACGGGGCACCCAGCTCACTTTCGCACCTAGATCTTCTCTGGAAAGTGGACTGTTTGATCCAGGATGCTCACTTCTAGGTCCCCAGTGGAAGCTAAATTGTCCTGATACAGAGGAACTGGATTTCTTGGTGGGAGGCACATTTTAATAATTTCTCATTTAACGTGTTCCCTGTGCTCTTTGGGCTCTCGTCTGTACTCTGGGGTCATCTGGGTCATAGAAGGAACACAGTTACCCAGCACCACACCGCAGTTCTGCAATCCTTTCTATGTCACATTAGAAAAAACAAAAAGCATATATCACGGGTACCACATGTGTAGACAGTTACTGGCTTTATTCCACGTGGATGCTTAAGGCTTTTTATTTTAATATGCCCGCAGAAATCGTAGGCGCTCTCAACATGTTCCTCCTTTATCTGGAGGAGGATTTATTATATGGTGGGTCTCTTAATGGTGTCCCCGTTTGATCACAGAGGCTGGCTCCGAATCGGACACGTTCTGGGGTTTGCATGGGGAAGGAAGAACTGGACACTCAAGCCAGGCAATCCGTTTGCATAAAGGGCCATCCAGCTGGGTGGCAGGTTGGAGAGTATCCAACTCTGCTTGCCTGTGGCTCTCCCGGCCCTCGGAGAGTGTCCGTACAGGCTTCCGGATCTTCTCTCTTGCGAACATACCTTACTCTCTTAAGATTTAGTCGATAGGGCACACCGTCAACACAAGATCTGTGTCCGTTCCTAATGATTAGCATTCTCGGAGCACTCCACGGCCTCTCAGAATTGCCGAAAAGCTATTAGCCCAGGTCATTTATAACCACTGCACTGCAACACCTGAGAAATTGTAGGCACAAGAAGCAGGGTACCTGAGGCCAGAGCATCCCAAGGCCCATCTCTGGCCATCTTCACTTCGGTGCAGAATAATTCGTTTGAATAAATATTCATTGAACGGTTAATAGTCTATGCCCAGTACTAGGTAATTAGGGGTATAAACAATAAACAAAATAACAGTGGATGCTGTGACCCCCCTTCAGGACTTAAGGACCTAACTTCCAGCTGTTGTGGAGTGCTGTTGGCTGACAGACTTCAGTTGGCAGCCCTCTTCCCCAGCTGACTCAGCTAGAGCAGGTTGCCCCACCCACGGGCACATCCCCATCCCGTGGCAGCCCATGTGTAATGACTGATCTGAAGGTCTAACCCCGCAGGGCCATCCCAGCTTTAGAGTTCCCCACAGGGGTGGCTGAGGCCCTGCTGAGACTGCATGGCAGCCCAGCTGTTCCCTTTGCCCAGTCCGCTTCCTGCCCCTTCCTTCCTCAGGGGGCGTTCTCAAGGGTCCTCCTCAGTAGCCTTCCTGCACGCTAATATCTGTGTCAGGGTCTGCTTCCTGGGGACCCCAAACTGAAACAACGGGATGTCGAGGGACCTTCTGATTTGAGGAGCTCACCGTCGAGCTATAGAAATAGATGTGCAAGTGACGGTAACCCACCATGTAAGTAGTGTGCTCCAGCTGGAGTGGGAGCTAGTGCTATAAGGACGTTGAGGAAGAAGTGACAGGAAACTCTTCCCCTCTCATCCTTCCTTGCCATCAAAAGAAGAGCACAGGGGCCCTGTCCTGAATGGGAGCAAGGATGTGGGATCCTTATCACTTGGCATAGGCAGGATGTGAAAGGATGTCCATGAGCCATTCATTCTTATTTCTCTTTCACAACTTCTTCCTCTCTACACTTGCATAACACCTTGATTTTCATTTCAAGTGGTGGGTGGGGCTTTCAACAGCTCCCAGGTAGGCATTGCATGTTCTGCCATGGATCTAAGAGGCCAGCTCCCAGCTAACGCGTTCCGGAAGATCAGGAACCCAAGTTGTTCCCAGACTTGCTAAAGCAGATTTAACATGTATAATGTAAAAAATAAAAGGCTCAAAGAAAGAAGAGAGCTCATCAAAAGTGAGCTAGATTACATCATTAGACCTTTAATTAACCTGATGGCTTGAACTTGAGAAAAATCAGCAGAGCTTTCTCACTTGTAGGAAAGAATAAATCTAATATTTTATGTGCAAATATTTATCTTTTGGTTCTATTTCCGCATGCAGTTTCTTTGGTGAGTGCCTGTTGGGCTCGTTTTCTTTTCGAAAGTTTAAATATGAAATTTTTTTTTAAACTGGAAATGTAATAACGATATTCGGAATAAGATTTTAAAAGATCTTAAAAGTTAAAAAAAAACTTGACAGGAAGTAAGTAGTGTTTTGATTTGAAAAGCTTTGTGTGTGTATGGAGGGGTGTAAAGGGGTGCGAAAGCATTTTTATGTGCTAAATAAATAAATAAATACTTTAGGTTTCAATTTGTTCTTAAGACTTTTGAATTGTTTAATTCACCAGGAGTTCACTGGGCAACAAAGTACTGCATTAGGTACTTTGAAGAGACCTCAGAGAAGTCCTAATTTAATTAATCTAAATCTGTGTAATGCACAGCTGTAGCTATACTGTTCTGTTCAGCGTTCATGTGTAAAGACAATTCTCTTAGCATCACAAGTTACTTGTGAACAGCACGCATTAAACCTGGCAGCGCCCGGGACACCTTACAATTCTTTCTTTCCCCATTCATTAGTCGAGGCTTGATAGTTACCTTAAGGGTCTGCATATCTGTACATAGATTTTCCCTTTGTTCCTTCCTTTATGATTCCAGCACTCAGTATTCATAAAAAAAAAAGTCAAGCTGAGTTTTAGGAAATACAGACTATTCTGGCTTTATATGGCAGAAATTTAGGGAATTAGGTATTCACAGCCTCCCTGGAGGGCCTTGGAGGGTCAGATTCAAGGTTGAGCCTGGAGGTGTAACTCCCAGGACCACAGTGTCGTAAACACACAGTTTTGGTGTCCTGCCACTGATTGGAAGGGCAGGAGAGGACACCACATGGATGGGCAAGGGCTTACCTTCTTCAGTGGGTAAGAGAAAGGAAAAAGGAACTGGAGACACATATATTAATGATTGATTTTTTTCCCCAAAACATATTAACGCAGAAAATGAATAGTCCAGCTGAGTGTACTTTCCACCATTCTTATGTGACTAAATTGCAGTAATGGGGGTCAAATGACCCTTTGGCCTGGGAACGTGATAACTTGGCTACAGGGTCATCATTTTCACAAAGTGGCGAGAAGGCGGCAGAGCAGGAGTTCATCATGTTAGCGGGGGGCAGGGACCTCGTGACATTTTGGAGAGCAGAGCACAGGACTAGTAATGATGTGTGAGGGAAGGTAATGAAAGGAAACGGTACTAATAGATATTTTTTAATGGTATTTAAGAAACACAGATAAAGATGTTGAAATTACTGTGAAATCATGCTTTGGTGGTTGAACAGTTTTAAAAACCTTCCTGTTACTCTGAGCTCGGCCACATGGATGACGGCTTTGATAAGGTTCCAGAAATTGACCACACGTATTCATCCTTAAGGATTTCTGTGTCTGTCCCTTAACATCTCAGTGGTGCCCCTGTTTTTTTTTTTAAAATAGGTAATTCATGTTTATGTGACTGTTCAGATCACACAGGGTAACCTGAACACGTGGCTTCTGAGGCAAGGGAATCGGAGGAAGTAAGCCCTAAAAAGCCACGTCTTTGGGGAAGTTTCTCCTCCCTGAGTTCTCTGTGATATCATCTCTCTGATGTCAAACTCAGCTGTATTATTTTCAGCTCTATATTCCAGGCATTGTGGTAGATGCTGGGGAGACAGAATGGTTAAGGTAACCGTGAGTATTCACACAGCTACTAGTTCGTTGGAAGAGCTGACAAAACTTGCACGTACATAGTTGTTGAAGCAGTGTTTACTCAGTGCCGTAGACCGGGCCCGAGGCTGTCAGGTTTCTGCCTTAGTGGAGCCTGTGGTCTAGTGGGAGACGTGATTACCACTGAATGTGTTATGTGCTGTCAGAGTGTATGAGCAAAAGAGGGCAACTCCCCTCGTCAATAAGCTTGTAAGGTCCTAGGTCATAAGGTCGATCAAGGCTTTCCAGAAGAATTGATGTGTATGGTGAGAGCAGAATAATGAGTAAAATTGGTCTAGGAAAAAGAGGGGTGGAGACGATAGAGATGTGTATTAAACAGAGGAATGATATTTACTAAGCTCCTGACCAGTGTTGGCTGTCAGGAATAGTATCTCTTAGTGGACTGTGACTGGTTCCCTTCTGTGTCAGGGACTGCTAGTTCCTGAATACATGTTCTTTTCCTTCTTCTCTGTTAATAGAACCCTAGATTTTTAGACCAGCACATGGCCACATGGAATAAAGATGACATATCCTACCCTGTCTTATAGCCAGAAGTGATCACGTCACATGGTATTAACCAATACAATATAGTGTGTATAGTAACTTTCACTTCTAGGATAATTCCGTGGAGAGGATGTTGCTTCTCCTTCACCTCGCATTTTTTTCCCTCCATGTTAACTGGGGCTGGAGGAACCATCTTGGGCCATGAGTATATGCCATTTGCCAAGGATGACTGAGTTACAAGATGCAAGGAATCTGGGTTCTTGATGGTAGTAATAGAGCAGCCCTGTCTGTCTTGGACTTCCTGTCTTTACATTGGAGAGATAAAAAAAAAAACCTGTACCTTTTTAAAAATAAATTTATTCATTTATTTGTTATTTTTGGCTGCGTTGGGTCTTCGTTGCTGCGCACGGACTTTCTCTAGTTGCGGCGAGCAGGGGCTACTCTTCATTGTGGTGCGTGGGCTTCTCATTGCGGTGGCTTCTCTTGTTGCGGAGCATGGGCTCTAGGCACGCAGGCTACAGTAGTTGTAGCACACGGGCTCAGTAGTTGTGGCTCACGGACTCTAGAGCGCAGGCTCAATAGTTGTGGTGCACGGTCTTAGTTGCTCCGTGGCATGTGGGATCTTCCCGGACGAGGGCTGGAACCTGCATCCCCTGCATTGGCAGGCGGATTCTTAACCACTGTGCCACCAGGGACATCCCCAAACTTGTACCATTTTAAAGTCCCTGTTGTTTCTGTCATAGCCCAAAATAAACCTAACAAATCCATCTTTCGTTGCCCTATCCACCTCTGACTGGCTCGTGAAAAAGCAATAATTAAAATTTTGACTCTTATTTATGAGCTGGTTTGATCCACTTGGTAATGTTACCGAGTCCAGGCTTGTCCTGCTCGCCACATGAGAGGCCAATAAATCACAAGACGAGGTGTTGGGGCAAGGAATAGTGACTTTATTCGGAAAGCCAGCAGAGTGAGAAGATGGTGGACTAGGGTCCCAAAGGACCATCTTCCCTGAGATAGAATTCAGGCTTCTTTTATACTAAAAGGGCAGGGGGTGTCTGGCTGGTTGTTACAGACTTGGTCCCAGAATTTTTTGTTCTTGCAGTTGTCCATGTAGGTCTGGTCACAGTGTACCTATAAACCTCCCACAAGACAAATGTTATTCTCTGTTCTGCAACTTTTAATCTCTGTATGAATGGAAAAGTATTATACCTTTAAAGGTCAGAGCCTTGAGAATGGGCTGTCCTGTATATTTCAGGCCGTAGGCAACATTCTTTTACAGAAGTGCAGAGCCCACATGGCTAAGCACAGGCAACAGAACACAAGGGTTAGAACTAAAGGAATAGATCCAGTGTGGAGTCAGGTTTGTTCTTCTCTGTCACAGTAATGCGCTAAGATGTCTTGCCTAGGTGAATCCTTGAGCTGTTGAGAACAGGGATACGGTCTTTGGGCTTTTCCTCTTAGATTAAATTGTATTTTATTTCAGGCCCTTGCCCAAATCAACATACATATTCAGTGCATTTGTGCTTCCATTGTCTCACATTTCTTCTTCCTTTCTCTGGGGTAAAGAAAGAAAGAAGTAGGTGGTGGTGGTGGTGGTTCTGCTGCGGTGTATGTGTTAGTGAGTAAACAGACGATTTAGAAAATGCAGGTGGAAGGAGAGGCTGGGAGAGCTGATTGATATCGTTACATCATGTAGGCAAATGACACCATTTACAGGGGGCGCTTCCACTGATCACCTTTTTTTTTTTTTTTTAAACCTTTTATATTAGAAGAGTTTTATATTTAGAAAAAAAACTTGGAGATAGTAACGAGTTTTCCTATATACCCCACATGCAGTTTTTCTTCTTACTAGCATCTTACATTAGTATGGTGCTTGTTATAATTAATGGACCAATATTCATACATCCTGCTTAACTAAAGTCTATACTTTATTCACATTTCCTTGGTCTTTAATGAATGTCCATGTTCTGGTCCAGGATCCCATCCAAGATAACCACACTGCAGTTAGTCTTCATGTCTCCTTTGGTCCCCGTTGTCTGTGACAGTTTCCCAGACCTTTCTTGTTTTTGATGACCTTGACAAATTTGAGGCATATTGGTCAATTATTTTGAAGAATGTCCCTCAGTTGGGATTTTTCTGTTATTTTTCTCATGATTAGACTGAGGTTTGGGGATTGGGGAGGTAGACCACAGAGGTAAAGTGTCATCTTCATCACGTCGTATCTAGCGTAAGTACTCCCAACATTTACTACTGTTGATGTTGGCCTCGATCGTGGCTGGGGTAGTGTCTTTCAGGTTTCAACACTGTAAAGTTACTCCCATTTTCCCCATTTTCATACTGCCCTCTCTTTAAGGAGGTCACTGTGTGCACCTTGGGGTGTGGGCAGTTAAGCTCCACCCCTTTGAGGGTAGAGGATCTGTGTAAGTGATTTAGAATTCTGCACAGAGATTTGTCTCTTCTCCCCCGTGTGTTATTTATTTGTGTATTCAGCCATTGATTTCTATCAGTGCGACTCATGGATATTTATTTTATACTTTGGGTTCTGATCCAATATGACTTAATTTTCTTGTTCAGATTGTTCCATCAGGAGCTCTCTCAGCTGATTGCTGAATTCCTTTGACTTTCCATCATCAGTGTGGCTGTTGTTTTTAAGCACCTCCTACCTTTTATCACTGTTTTTTTGCTACAAGATGTTGCTACGGGCTCAACTTTTGCTTATTTCCTGCTCCAGTCCCTGAATTAGCCATCGCTCCAATGAGCCATGGTTCCTTTCCTTGGAGAATGGTGTAAGAAACCAAGATGTGGATGCTAGGAGTGCCCTAACTCTTGGGTGTTGTCACATCTAGGCCCTGTCAGATGGCAGCAAGGACTTACGTGTGTGTGTGCTAACCTGTGTCTATGCGCATATCTATAAATATTTCTCTATGTCACTATATCTATATTAATCTAAATATGAGCTCATACTGATGTCTCCAAATCTAATCCATTACCACATGGCTAATTCTAGCCTTCTCCCCACATTTACCTGCAAACTCCCACTCCAGTAGTGAGACACCTGCCCCCACCATCCGCCATCTGAATTAAACAATTCACTAAATTGTTTAATTCCAGTATAACACGTGTAGCAGTGTCAGAATTGTTGACCTGTACTTGTGGGAAAGAAGTTTGTCAACGGGAGTACAGAGCTCACGTACAATTTACTTTGTCTTTAGTCTTATAGATGCCACTCATTTCCAGAGTTACTTAGATTAACACCTTTCTCCTCTACCCTAGGTTGTTTCATACTAAATGATTCTTTAAAAATTTGTACCCATGAAGGTTTATTCCTCGTTCTCTATAGTTTCATGGTTTTGACAAATGCATAGAGTCATGTACCCACCATTACAGTATCTTACAGAATAGTTTCACCATCTTAAACAATCCCTATGCTTTACCTATTCAACCCTTCTCCCCACCATCTATACCCCTGGCAACCAGTGATCTTTTTTTTTAACTGTTGTTACGGCTTTGCTTTTTCCAAAATGTGGTATAATTCTAATCATGTAGCATGGAGGATTTTTACAGTGGCTACTTTTACTTAGCATAATGTATTTAATGTTCATCTATGTCTTTCTATGGTTTGAGAGCTCATTTCTTCTTTATGTTGAATACTGCTCTGCTATATGGATAAACCATAGTTCGTTTATCCATTCACCTCTTGAAGGACATCTTGGTTACTTTCTGTTGTTGGCAACTATGAATAAAGATACTGTGAATTTCACGGTGCAGAGATAAGTTTTCAACTCAGTTGGGTAAGTACCTGGGAGCACAGCTGTTGGCTGGTGTGGTCAGAGTAGGTTTGATTTTATAAGGAAGCGCCAAACTGTCTTCCAGACTGGCTGCACCGTTTTGCATCCCACCAGCAGTGAGTGAGAGAGCGTTTCTGTTGCTCCACACCCTTGCCAACAGTCAATATTGTCAGGTTTAAAAAAAAGCTATCCTGGGCAGGGCTTCCCTGGTGGCGCAGCGGTTGAGAATCTGCCTGCGAATGCAGGGGCCACGGGTTCGAGCCCTGGTCTGGGAGGATCCCACATGCCGCGGAGCAACTAGGCCCGTGCGCCACAACTACTGAGCCTGTGCGTCTGGAGCCCGCGTGTCCGCAAGAAGAGAGGCCGCGGTAGTGAGAGACCCGCGCACCGCGATGAAGAGCGGCCCCCGCTCGCCGCAACTAGAGAAAACCCTCGCACAGAAACGAAGACCCAACACAGCAAAAATAAATAGTTAATAAACTCCTACCCCCAACATCTTAAAAAAAAAAAAAAAAGCTATCCTGATTGGTGTGTAGTGGCAACTCGTTCAATTCACAATTGCCTAATGACGAATGATACTGAGCATTTTTTCATATGCTCACTTGCCACCTGTATGTCTTCTTTGGTGAGATGTGTATTAAGGTTTTTCAGCTACCTGATCCACTTTTCAGAATCTGTAAATCCCACCTGTGCTTGTTACTGTGGCCCATGTCATTTCATTATTGGAAAAAAACATGCAATTCTTAGAGATGTTCAAGAGTATTAAACACTTAATGGGAATGCATGAGTAGAAAGAACCTGTTTGTAACCTGACGATCTGAAAGGAAGAATAGGTGCTGAGCTTTAGATTTTGGACCCAACAGTAAAAAAGGACATGGATCTAATAGGTAAGACTTAGATCTCTTGGTGATCCTAACATCTTCTTTCCTCAATCTCTATCATTTTTGTTTTCCATGGCATTTGTGTTCTGATCTGTCAGTTTGGGATCACTTGGAAATCCATTAGGATGGTCACGAGAACCATTCTGGTGCATGTAATCCTGACTCAAGACTTGAACAGCCCTAGGATTTGAACCATCTCCCATGAGAAGATGTCCAGCATTGAAAACCATTTCAAATGACACAAGTACAGGCATACCTCGAAGATACTAAGGTTTCGGTCCCAGACCACCACAGTAAAGTGAATATTGTAATCAAGTGAGTCACACAAATTTTTTGGTTTCCCAGTGCATATAAAAGCTATACCTTAGTCTATTAAGTATGCGATAGCATTATGTCTAATAAAAAAGGTACATACGTTAATTAAAAAACAGTTTATTGCTAAAAAATGTTAACCATTGCCTGAACCTTCAGTGAGTTGTAATCTTCTTGCTGGTAGAGGTTCTTGCCTCGATGTTGATCGTTGCTGACTGATCAGGGTGGTGGGTACTGAAGGTTGGTGACAATTTCTTAAAATAAGACAACTATGAAGTTTGCTGCCTCGATTGACTTTTTCTTTCATGGATGATTTCTCCGTAGCATGCAGTGCTGTTTGATAGCATTGCACCCACAGTAGAACTTCTTTCAAATTGAAGTCAGTGTTCTCAAAGCCTGCTGCTGTTTCTTCAACTAAATTTATGTAATTTTTCTAAATTCTTTGTTGTCATTTCAACAGTCTTCACAGCATCTTCACCAGGAGTAGGTTCCATCTTAGGAAACCACTTTCTTTGCGCATCCATAGGAAAGCACTTCTCACCTGTTAAAGTTTTATCATGAGATTGAAACAATTCAGTCACATCCTCAGGCTCCACTTCTAATTCTAGTTCTCTCGCTGTTTCCACCACATCTGCAGTTACTTCCTCCACTAAAATCTTGAACCCTTCAAAGACATCCCTGTGGGTTGGAATCAACTTCTTTTAAACTTCTATTAATGTTGATATTTTGATCACTTCTCATGAATCATGAGTGTTCTTAATGTCATCTAGAATGGTGAATCCTTTCCAGACAGCTTTCAGTTTACTTTGCCTAGAACCATCAGAGGAATCACTATTGCAGCTATGACCTTACAAAACGTATTTCTTAAATAATAAGGTTTGAAAGTCGAAATTACTCCTTGATCCACGGGCTGCAGAATGGATGTTGTGCTAGAAGGCATGAAAACAACTTTAATGCCATTGCACCTCTCCACCAAAGCTCTTGGGTGACCAGGTACATTGTTAATGAGCGGCAGTATTTCAAAAGAAATCTTTTTTTCTGAACAGTAGCTCTCAACACTGGACTTAAAATTTTCAGTAAACCATGGTGTAAAAAGGTGTGCTGTCATCCAGGCTTTGTTGTTCTATTTATGGAGCACAGGAAAAGTAGGTTGAGCATATATTTTAAGGGCCCTAGGATTTTTGCAATAGTAAATGAGCATTGTCTGCAACTGAAGTCACCAGCTGCATTAGCCCCTAACAAGAGAGTAAGCCTCTCCTTTGAAGCTGGGCATTGACTTCTCCTCTCTGGC
The DNA here is from genome assembly GCF_937001465.1 of Orcinus orca. Classification (NCBI taxonomy): domain Eukaryota; kingdom Metazoa; phylum Chordata; class Mammalia; order Artiodactyla; family Delphinidae; genus Orcinus; species Orcinus orca. The sequence continues at coordinate 8,541,700 of NC_064568.1, forward strand.
TATGAAAGTCCTAGTTGGTGTCTACTTAGAGCAGAAGGTTGTTTTGTCTACGTTGAAAATCTTTGTTTAGTGTAACCACCTTCATTAATTATCTTAGCTAGATCTTCTGGATAACTTGCTGCTTTACCTTGCACTGTTGTATTATAGAGTCTGCTTCCTTCCTTAAACCTCATGAAGTGACCTCTGCTAGCTTCAAACTTCTCTTCTGTAGTTTCCTTGCTCCTCTCAGCCTTCACAGAATGGAAGACATTTAGGGCCTTGCTCTGGGTTAGGCTTTGGCCTAAGGGAACATTGTGGCCGGTTTGATCCTCTTTCCAGACCACTGAAACGTTTTCCATAGCAGCAATAAGGTTGTTTTGCTTTCTTATTATTCACGTGTTCACTGGAGTAGCACTTTGAACTTCCCTCAAGAACATTTCCTTTGTATTCACAACTTGGCTAACTGTTTGGTGCAAGAGGCCTACCTTTCAGCTTGTCTTGGCTTTCGACATGGCTTCTGCACAAAACTTAATCATTTCTATGTTTTGATTTAAAGTGGGGGACTTGCGGCTCTTCTTTCACTTGAACACTTAGAAGCCATTGTAGAGTTATTCATTGGCCTAATTTCAATATAGTTGTGTCTCAGGGAATAGGGAGGCCTGAGGAGAGGGAGGGAAACCAGGGGATGGCCGGTCAGTGGAACAGTCAGAAAAAAACATTTATCCGTTCAGTTTGCTGTCTTATGCAGGTATAGTTCATGGCATCCCCAAACAATGACAGTAATGACACCAGAGATCACAGATCACCAGAACAAATACAATAATAATGAAAAAATTTGAAATACTGTGAGAATTACCAAAATGTGACACAGAGACACAAAGTGAGCAAATGCTATTGGGAAAATGGTGCCCATAGACGTTCTGGGTGCAGGGTTGTCACAAGGCTTCAATTTGAAAAAAAAAAATGCAGTAAAGAGAAGCGCGATAACATGAGGTCTGCCTCTGTCATCCTTCCTTTGCATCCGTAGTGATTGTAGTGTTCGGCGCACTCTCAGTTCTAGTTTGACGGATTGGCTTGCTGAAAACCTGGCGGGACTGTTCAGCATCCCTGGCAGGGATGAAGCTGGGGCTCTGTGTCTGGAACACAGGCTGGTGGCCAGAGAAGCACTTGGCACGCTGTCCCGCTGAGACTTGTAAACAGTGATTAAGTGGACTTACGCATCCTCATTCTGCTGTTGCATTTCCTTCTTTCAAAACACTCGAAGGAGTTTTAGTTCTGGATAATAAATGACAAGGACCATAGCACTCTGCATTTAAACCAGATGAGCTCCATGAGGCTATACAATTCTTGCAATTTTGCTGTTTTGTATGTTTTCACAAGAGAAGAAGAAAGCAAGGACGCACAGGCTTCTTGGTGTGCTGAGAGCTGGGAGTCCTTAAAAAGTTTCGTGGGACCTTCGGTTGTCAGATCATTTGGCTCCCAAATGGTTCCCGCTCAGCCTGTGACCGGTTCTGTGATCTTGGGCAAAACTCTCAAGAGTTTTGCCATGAGTCCCATGGTTCAAAATCAGTAAGTGGAGGTGAATGATAGCTGATTTAGCTTCAGATGCAGTCTGTGATGATATCAGGTCTTAAGATGGGCTGGGGCTGCAGTTTTGTGCCAAGAGGGGAGCAGCAGAGCTGGGGGTGGGACTTGTGTTCTCATAAAGCTTGCATTGGCTCCAGTTGGCCACCAGGGGACGACCAAGAGCATAATTCAGAAAGTGGTTGCATGCAATATATATCTCAGAGTGGTTTGTCAATCAGTTTTTTGTAAATTGGACCTTTCTTTCCTCTTGACAAGGTTTCAGAGCTGTGTTCCCTCAGGAAAACAGTGGCTCCTAGAGCAATAAAAATGATGCTCAAGGGTATAAACAGTTTTAACAGCAGTATTTAAAGGGAACATGCTGAATACATCTTTGATATTCTCGCGCCTTGCGTGAAATTGGATTTGTGGTAAGGCGGTGATTTCGTACGTTTGTAGAAAGAATTCTGTTTCTTTGGGCTATGGAAATTTTAATGTTTGCCTTGTTTTTTAATGCACACATGGAACTTTTACCTGAGTAATACATGGTCATCGTATCACGGTTACCTACTCCATCTCTCTATGCTTAGTGCTTATAATGGAGAAAGGAGAAGGATTACATGTAGTCACAGAAGGACGGGATGGGAGAACTCTCAGGTCATTGAGTTTAGTCCTCTTATTGTACTGATGAGGAAACCAAAGTGAGACAGATGAAATTATCCGCACAGTAATCCACAGTAATTGGATTGAGTTGCAACGACTACATACGCATATTCCTGAGGTCAGTAGAGCACCCGCCTTCTCAGACTCAACCTAAAATACGTGCAGAGTGGATGAAATTATTCAGCCGAGGGAGCAGACCAAAGAGTGATACACAGGTGACTAGGAAGTTTGCAGAAATCCAGTCGAGGTAGCCTGCATTTCTCAGGGGACAGGTCAAAACAAGGACTATAAAACAGTAAGTGGAAATAGAAGCAGTTATATCCGGGTGGAAAAATATCATAAGAAGGGCACGGTTAGAACAGAGCTGGTCTAGAAAGCCAAGAGCTAGATGTTGGCAGTGTGTGTCCAGCACCTTCCAGTGGCAAAAACCAATTCTTACTGCAGGTCGGGGATAATCTATGAGTTTTTACCGTGGCCTTAGTGAAATTTCCCTTAAAAATGTCCACCCTTTTTTCTTGAATCATACCCCTCAATGTCTCTGTCTATGGCTCTACTGCTGAGGAATCTGGACCAATTACCTCCATTCTAGACCATATGAGTCCCCATTTTCCATTTATGGTGTTGCCAAAAGCAAGCGTAACAAAACCAAACTCCTAAAGGAGACATTAATGATTGAACCAAAGGGATCTGTATCTTTTTGGGAATACGCTCCAGCAGAAACAGAGTCCAGGTTTTAGTGCCTTCAGAGGCCAGGATCCAGCCTAAGATTGGCCTTATTTCATATTTGATGTATATCTGTCAGTGGTTCATCAGGAAGTCTTCCAAGTGCAGCCAGAAGGGCAGGCTGCAGGCTGGTGCTGTGATGATGAAGTGACGTGAGGATTTATTTTCCATGCCCCTGATGAGATCAGCAGATTTCTTTGTATAGCCCAGAGTTACGGTTTCTACAGAAGTCATTTAAAATGGCAGGTCCTTATACATTGGCCAGTCCATTCATGTAAACAGAAATATCCCTCCAGTTGCTCGTGGATGAGTGGGTGGGATGAAGATTAAACCAGCTCCTGATGAGTCCTCAGGCAGCGGAAAAATTCAGGTATTTTGAGCATTACTAAGCATCTCAGGTGTTGTAGGAAGCAAGAAATTAAGGTGGCTGAAGGCAAAGAAAATATATGTGTATTTGAAAGGAAAACAACGTATTTCTGTTTTCTGTCTTTACTGAGTCTCGTTTTAATGGGGACGAGGTACTTTCTTGATTGCTGGGACCAAGGTGGCTTTCCCTCATTGTTGAGCATGGGGCATGCTATCCCACTGTAGAATTGCAGTTGCCAAGTTCTGTGGGCACTTAGCATTGGAAATGTGGCTTTCAGTCTGTGGCATAGCCACCTTTCGATGTCTCGGTCTTCTGAATCGGGAAGGAGGGGCCCCAGATGGGGGACTGAGATTTCTAGGCATTAGAACATGGGGACCCCCACTGGAAACCAAGGTGGCCTGTGGGCCACGTGCTCCATCCCTTCCATTCGATCGGCACAAGTCAGCTTTCCCGTGTCGTGGAACTCTGCCACTTTGGCCGGGCGGAGGCTCAGACGCTGGATTGCGGTCCATGAGCTCAGGGTGGCCTCTTAGGAGAGAGCTCTCTTCTGCTCTCCTCCTCCTGGACTTTGCATTTCTGTTGCTTAGTTCTCTTGATTTCTCACTCACGCTTCCCTTTTCACGGCCATGTTGCCAACCCTCTCGTACGGGCCAAGACATTAATAGGTCAGTGTCTCACTTTGGATGGTGACCATTCTAGTGGCTTATCCAATCCGTCTCCACTACCGGAAATTCTTCCAAGACTCCGTATGTGTATTTACAGGTGTCCTCTTGTGGTTTGGCACTTTGTATCTTGTTGATTTTCAGTAATTGTTAACTGGACAAATTAAATAAAATCAGGCAAAGAAAAAAATTAAACAGACAAAAATTAGACTAAATAGCTGGTGGATGTATACCTACCATAGAAGTCAAAACTTTAACGTCTTGAAGAGATTTTTTAAAAAAGGAGGAAAAATACAGATGACAAGGAGGAGGGGGAGGGAGGAGAGGGGAAAGAGGGAGAGGAGGAACTTAGCACAAGAGAAGACTAACAATAAAAGTTAGAAATAGGCCCACATCCTACCCTGGGCTTCCAGTTAGAAGAGAAATAACGAGTATCTGCACAGCCTAATATGATACCACACTTCATTTATTGCCAAACACTTAAAATCCAGCCTTTATATAGAGATAGGTTCTTTAACGGTGTTTGCTTTTCTTGTCACAGAAACAAATAAAAAATAGCAAACTCTTGTGTTTGAAGTAGTCCACAGTAATGAGGACAGGATGGTTGGGTCAGCATTAGAAATCAGTCACTCGTAGTTTCAAGCACAGCTGAGAATCAGACAGTCTGACCTGGCAAAGTCCTGGTGCAATTTTTCATGGTGGAATCTGTTTGGATGGGTTGTGATATCTGTGTGATTGGACAGTGCCTGTACTGGCTTGTCTATTACATGTTTTCCATCTCATCCCTAGTTTTGAGTAAAATATACTGCATCTGCGCTTTCTCTTAGCGAAGGCAGCTGACGTTTGTTTGTTGATAACCTACTGTGTGCAGTCATTTCATCCTTATAACTTTCCTGTAAAGTAGAGAGTATTAGCCTCAGGATATAATGAGCAATTAAGGGTTCTGTCAAGTCCAGCACCCCAAAGAGGTTAAGAGCTGAAACCAGGCCTGGTCGCTTATGTTCTTTTCACTCCTGTCCTGAATAATCACCTCCCTGATCTTTCCCTACCTTCTCCAGAGGGTCCAGAGTTAGGAAGTCTTGTAAAGGTACGTACCTCAGCTTAACACCTTTAACTCCTGCTGCCCCAAGCAAGGCAGAGGCAAAAAGGCCTTAAGCAAAGTCATAGTCCTAAAGCTTTATGGGTAGAAATCATTGTATCATGAGTCTTTTGGGGGTTGTTGCTTCTGAACATTATTATCTCTCTAGTTATAAAAACCAGGAAGAAAATAGAAAAACAACCTCACCAGACAAATAATGAGACTGTCGCCTTCTTCTTTTCCTTTCTTTCTTGGTCTTTCCCTCAAATGCTTTTCTGAACTATTTCATGACTTACTCCTTGAGTCATGAGTCGACTTTGTGGTGGCAACTGTAATTCTGCAATTTAATCTTTTGCATTACTCTTTAAACTTGTCACAGTCTACTTTCAGGTAGACTTACGGGATCTGAAGTGCAAGAGTCTTAAACTCCTCCTTCCCATCTTTAGTGTTCCTGTCACTATACATTTTCTTTGTTATAAACACTGCAGAGCAATGTCATGAAATTGGCTCTAGACAGTGAATTTTTTTTAAGAGCCATTAGAGGCAAGAAAAACAATTACACTTAATTACCTTAATTTGGATCATATCCAGATCTCATTTTTTCTTTCTGTAAATGCAGGTTTCTGTCTGGGACCATATTACTTCTGCCCAAAGAGGACCTTTGCCATTTCTTAGAGCACCTGTTTGCTGGCAATAAAAATGTCTGTTTATTTGTTAGTCTGACTGATCCTTTATGTTGACCTTACTTTTTAATAAATGTTTAGTTTTAGAACAATTTTAGATGAATAGCCAACATGCACAGGTGGTACAGATCGTTCCCGTATACTTTATACCCCGCCTTGCTTATTAATATCTCACATTAGTAGGGTACATTTTGGTACAATATTGAAACAGTGTTATTATTTGCATATAAAGTTACCTGTAAAATGTAGAATATAAAGAATTCAGAAAGTTTTACTATCATTACTACATCTCTGTGGTCCATTTGTTAAAATCAATGGACCGATATTAGTTACATTCTGATTCTGGACTCATTTCCTTCCTGGGATCCTGTCCAGAACCACATTATGTTTGGTTGACGTGTCTCTGGGTTCCTGTGGCTGTGACAGTGGCTCAAACTTTTCCCGATTTCCATGACATTGACAGCTTTGGGAAATATTGGTCAGTTACTTTGTCAAATGTCCCACATGAGATTTCTCTGATTTGTTTTTTCTCATGATTAGGCTGGAGTGGTGGCTTCTTGGGAGGAACAGCACAGAGGTAAAGTGTCGTTCTCATCATATCATGTCCCACCAAGGGTACCTGCTGTTAATATGACTTATCGCGGCTGCTTTGACCTTGGTCATGGCTGAGGTAGTGCTTGCCAGGTTTCAGCACTGTAAGCTACTTCTTTTTCCCCGTTTACATTCTGTACTTCCCATGTGCAGCCCACAGTTAAGGAGTGGGGAATGATGCTCCACCCTTTGAGGGTCAGGTGTCCACATAATGGGTTTAGAATTCTGCACTGGGACTTCTTTCTTCTCCCCCATGTATTATTATTATTATTTTGAACTTAAGTATAGTTGATTTACAATATCATTTAGTTTCAGGTATACAGCACAGTGATCCAGTTATACATGTATATGTATATCTATTCTTTTTATATATGCTGTGTGTGTGTGTGTATATATTCCTTTTCAGATTCTTTTCCCTTGTAGGCTATTACAAAATATTGAGTAGAGTTCCCTGTGCTATACAGCAGGTCCTTGCTGGTTATTTATTTTATATAGAGCAGTGTGTATATGTTAACCCCAACCTCCTAATTTATCCCTCCCCCTCCCCCATGTATTAGTTCTTTGTGTATTTACCCATGGGTCTCTACCAGTATGGACGCATGGATGTGGATTTTACATGTCCATCCTCAGCTCTTGCCTGTTCCCACACACTGTAGCAGAGACGGCGTCCCCAGACTCTGCCCCTCCTCCAGGGTCAGACCGCGGTTGCCGCATCTCAGCTTTAGCCTCATGGCGGGCGGGGTAAGGGGGGTCCTCTGTTGTCCTGGCCCAGCCTCAGGTTTCCGTAGGCCCCAAGCACTTGGGTCTCAGGAGTGATGGTTTCTTCACATTCCTCCTTTCTTTCCATGAGAACAGAGCTCTGACTTGGATCTCTCGCTGGACTTAGAGGCGGGAGTTTCTTGCCTCATCTTCAGTCACATCAGACCTCCCCTTGCTCCAGGCTTTTTGGTCCAGGACAGTTTTCAGCCCTTCCCTAGGGGTGGGGTTTCCTCTGCCCGTACCCCAGTTGCACTGGTTCTTTGTCTGAGGCCTAGCAGTGACAGAGTTTGTTGCCTCACCCCCAGCAGCCTCAGACTTGTGCTTTGTAGGAAAGAGGGGTCTGGGAAAGTGGGCAGAGCTCTGTTCCTTTCTGCCAGCGGTCCCTGATCATCCCCTGCTTTGGGATTCTGTACCCAGTGGGAGTGTCTCTGGGATCCTTTTTTATCCCCAGTATTTCTTGTGAGCCCGCAGTGGAGGGCTGTGAGAAATAGCTTGTGAGAAATTGTGGATTCCCCTTGTGTTTGGGGCCCCTAGGTATCGCAGACGGAGGCTCTAGCCTACAATTAACCTTTAACGAGTTAATTAACATTTTAGCTGATTTATTTTTAATGACGTGTATGGTGGCTGCCTCTTCGTCCCAGTGTCAGGCGCGGGTGAGATAGTTTATGTGACCCATTTCCCCTGGGCGGGGCCTGTCTCTCTTTGCTCACTTATTGGCCTATGTCTCACCTTTGAAGATGGAGACAAAAGTATGCAGACACAGGTCTTGGTTTTTATTTTCATGTTCAGTTCTTTATATCGAATCTAACTGTATTATCAAATGTGATGTTTCCCTATGGTATTATGATTGGCCTTCCACACTCATTACTTCTTGACCAGTTTTGTGGAGGGATTTCTTTTATTTATGTATTTATTTATTTTTACATCTTTATTGGAGTATTAATTGCTTTACAATGGTGTGTTAGTTTCTGCTGTGTAACAAAGTGAATCAGCCATACATATACATATGTCCCCATATCCCCTCCCTCTTGCGTCTCCCTCCCACCCTCCCTATCCCACCCCTCTAGGTGGTCACAAAGCACCATGCTGATCTCCCTGTGCTATGTGGCTGCTTCCCACTAGCTATCCATTTTACATATGGTAGTGTATCTATGTCCATGCCACTCTCTCAGTTCGTCCCAGCTTATCCTTCCCCCTCCCTGTGTCCTCAAGTCCATTCTCTACGTCTGCATCTTTATTCCTGTCCTGCCCCTAGGATCTTGAGAACCTTTTTTGTTTTTTTAGATTCCATATATATGTGTTAGCATATGGTATTTGTTTTTCTCTTTCTGACTTACTTCACTCTGTATGACAGTCTCTAGGTCCATCCACCTCATTACAGATAACTCAATTTTGTGTCTTTTTATGGCTGAGTAATATTCCATTGTATATATGTGCCACATCTTCTTTATCCATTCATCTGTCGATGGACACTTAGGTTGCTTCCATGTCCTGGCTATTGTAAATAGAGCTGCAATGAACATTGTGCTACATGATTCTTTCTGAATTATGGCTTTCTCAGGGTATATGCCCAGTAGTGGGATTGCTGGGTCGTATGGTAATTCTATTTTTAGTTTTTTAAGGAACCTCCATACTGTTCTCTGTGGTGGCTAAATCAATTTACATTCCCACCAGCACTGCAGCAGGGTTCCCTTTTGGGATTTCTTGACTATTAATGCATTAGCCTTCATGAGGCAAAGTCCTCCTGCCCTGTATCGACTCACCCACAAAGCAGATAAGGGAATGCTCATGGGCTGTGCAGGGCCCAGTGCGGTGTCTCCTCTGGGGGGGACACAAGGTATGGAGCAGAGTGAGCACTGTGTCAGCCTCAGATGTAAGGTGTCTGTTTCCTCTAATTGTTGCAGCAAAACTACCTGCTAAATGCAGGCTGGATATGAATTGTTCTACTAGAGTATTGCATTTTCATGCAGAGTCAGCTTATAACTGCATCAAAATGAGACGAGGACTGGTATATATTGACTTAAGCAGTTTTATATGTAGACACATACGGGTGTAGGAAGAATGCATGTAAATCTGATAACTGATCTGGGGGAGAGGATGTAGGTGGGGAAGGGAAGGAATAGGGATCAAAATATTGGGTTGGCCAGAAAATTCGTTTGGGTTTTTCAGTAAGATGTTACGGAGAAACCCAAACGAACTTTTTGGCCAACCCAATAGGATTTGTCCTAGTTTATACAGGTGGGTGGTAGCTACAGATGTTTTATCTTTTCAACCTCCTTTCCCCCATTCCTATCCATTTTGACTTCTGAAATTCACCCGGGGGTGACATCACCTGCTGTCTCAAAATTAAGGCTCAGATGTAAATAGGTGTGATGGAAGGATCATGGAATATAGGCTTAGTGGGCTTGCATCTGAGTCCAAACTCCATCACTTTGTAGCTTGTAACTTAGGTCAAGTTCTTTCATTTTTCTGAGCCTCTGTTTCCCCATCTGGAAAAAAAATATCCCAACCCTGCAAGAGAAATGAATCAAATAATGGAGGTGAGGAAACGCTCTTTAACTCTGAAGTTCTGTAAAAATGTTCATTTCCATATGGCATTACATCCTGCTCCCCTGGAATAGGTGGGCCAGGATAATAGACACATTCAATGTTGAGAACAAATTTTTTTTCAGTGTTCACACGTGCTCCTTCCCACAATAAGTGTATAAATTTGAGCAGTAGCTTACTTTGTTCATCTGTTTCTTGAGATACTTGCCTAAGTTGATTTTCTTTTCTTGCAAGCTGAGAAATGGTAAATTAGAAAGCTGTAGGATCACAGACTTAAAACAGTAGTCAGTGTTTTAAAAAGAAACGTGAACTTAATATGGATACAACAGAGGTGTGGCAAAAGCCAGAATGTTGGAAAGCAAGGGAATTATAACCTGAGAAAATATATTTGTATAATTTCAGGAGACATACTAGTCCCAAATTTACCTTCCGGCTGAATGATTTTACGGTGTGAAGATGAATTTTCTCTGCTGTATTAAAGTAACTCTCTGGTTTTAATCTCCAACCCAGCTCCATTCTGGTTGAAATGAAAGCTTCCAGCATGCAAACCAAAACTGAGAACTGTAGCCACAAATGAAATACTGCGCTTGAGGTGACAATGACGTGATGAACTTTTTCGCACAGCTTGTGTTGACTGTTTTTGTTGGTCATAATTTTCATGGTTTCATGTTGATGTTTATATACTTCTGTCTGTCCTTCCTTTTGATCAGGAGAGCATTAAAATTGAGATGCGTGTGCGTGCTTGCAGGAGGGTGATACACAACATGCATGAACATCTACTTTGGGAGACAAAATTGTCATCAGTCGAGCCCTGGGATTTTTTTCTTTTCCCCTTCAGTTCAGTTCCAAAGAACTGCATTCATGCCTCACTATGTCATTGCTTAAGCTTACCTGTCTGTCTGTCTAGAAAATACATATAAGGTTAGAGAAGACCTCATCTTTTCGGTATACCATCAGAGGACCCAGAAGTTTGTTTTGTATATAACAAGTGCTAATTAAATTGTGTGGCCATATAATTTATTATCCAAACTGAGACACCTTTATCCATTATAAATTTCAGAAAACCAGATTAGACAAAGACTATAGAGGGAAAGTCAGAGTGTATGGTTACCCCTCAACAAACATTTGTTGATTTGAGCCAGATTAAATGATACACAGCCTCTGTAATGGTTTCGTGATTATAAGGGAACAGTTTTCTTTGGGTGAGTGTAGACAGTCATCCTGAAGATCTGTTTTAGTTAAACTCCTTTAAATGATAGAGATAGAAAGTCATCTTTACCCAGCTTAAGCATAAAAGGTAATTTATTAGTTGAGGTACCAGGGAGTCCATGGGCGTAATTAATTTCATGCATAGTTGGAACCAGAGTTTCATTTAATGTCAGTCGTCCTCTCTCCCACTCTCCATCTCCCTGTCTCTCTTTCTCATTTCTTAACTTGTTGTTTATCTTTGTGTATAGCCTAATTCTCAAACGTCACAGACAGGCCTTTCTCATGTGATTGCAAGATGACTCTCCTGTGGTATCAGGGACTGTCCTAAGTTCTAACACCTTTTGAGTCTCCATAAAGAGAGAGAGTCTTTCCTGATACGTTTTCTGCCCTCCTCTGGATTTAATGGAACACTCAACCTCCCCCCACCACCAAAAAAAAAAAAAAAAAAAAAAAGTCTGTGCTTGATTGGAGTAACGTGAACCAAGTTTTTTTTTTAATTTTTTTTTTTTTACAATTTTAAAGGTTACTTTTTACAGTTATTACAAAATATTGGCTATATTCCCCCTGTTGTATCCCCCCCATCCTTGAACCTATCTTACACCCAATAGTTTGGACCTCCCACTCCCTCACCCCTACATAGCCCCCACTGGTAACTGCTGGTAACTACTGGTTTGTTCTGGTAACTACTAGTTTGTTCTGTATATCTGTGAGTCTGCTTCTTTTTCGTTATAGTCACAAGTTTATTGTACTTTTTAGAGTCCACATGTAAGTGAGATCATGCCGTGCTTGTGTGATTGGCTTATTTCACTTAGCGTAATGCTCTCCAAGTCCATCCATGTTGCTGCCGATGGCAGAATTTCTGAACCAAGACTGACTGAGCCCTTGTGTGCCAGGTTTATCTCATTTACTCCTCATCACAATACTCTGAGATAGGTGTGCCCATTTCCCTCCATCTTATAGATGAAGAAACTGTGGCTATTGTAGCTTTCCCAGGGTTACACAGCTAGGTTCAGAGTGCTGGCTCGGGATTCAAACCACCCAGGTTTGAATCTCAAATCCAACATGGGCATGAAAACATAATTCAAAAATATCATGAGCATCAATGAGACAATGTACTTGAACACTTTTGCAAATGGTAAATTACTCTGTAAATGTGAATTGCCTACCAGTGTGTGGTCCATTACAAGATACAGTGCGAGAGCAGTGGTTCCCAGTAGGAGGTGGTTTTGTCTCCAGGCCACTTTCACAATCTCTGGAGACATTTTCAATTGTCATAACTGGAAGAAGGATTGCTATGGGCATCTAGTGTGTAGAGGCCAGGGATGCCTGTTATACATCCTTCAATGCACAGAACAGCCACCCATAGTAAAGAATAAGGAACTATCCAGTCAGTAGTGTTGCGGTTGAGAAACCCTGTCCTAGATGAGTAGAGGGAACACGTGAACCTTGACTTTTTGAAACTCGTAGCTTAGTTGGGGAGAGAGACATGTAGGCAGATATTAAAAATACCGTGCAGTGGTTCCGGAGACTTGGAGACACTTAGACTAAAAAGATAAGAAGGAAAGTGTCACCATCGTGAGCTATGTATTGAAAGGAGGTCATGTGAAAGAGGGAGAGGAGTCCTTAAGTGTGACCCTAAGTAGCAGACAGACTTCAGCTCCAGAGAAGATGATCAGAGAAGATTTCCAGAATGGCCTGTGTGTCTCCTCCACTGCTACATCTTCATGTCTAGCTCTGCACCTGGCAGCAGGGCAAGGCTTAACAAATGCTTGGTGAATGGATAAATAAATGAACTCAAGCATCTGAGGACAGGTAAAAATAGTGAGGATCCTGTCCTATTTGGAGATTCCTTGATTTTATGACAGTAATTCCTAGGAGTTGGTGGAGAGAGCTTGTCTTGGTGGCTGGAGTGACCAGGAAGGCTTTGAGGAAGGGGAGAATACGGAGCCTCTCTTGTTCATCAGATGAGCAAACGTGTGGGCCTTAAAAGTCAGAGATGCAAAAAAAAAAAAAAAAGTCAGAGGGGCAGGTTTCTTCTAGCAAGGTAAGACTTAAAGAGAATTCTGGAAAAAAAAAATGATGTTGGACGTAGCCTGCTTGGGTTGGGTGTAACAGCAGCTGTTTCTCTCCTGCCACTTAGTTTTCTGTGGACACAGCAGCGTGGCTGGAATGAGCAATATGGAGTAAGAACTACATGAGGGAATTACTTCTGTTATTATCACTGTGGATTAGTCATCATCACCAAGTGGGGTAATTGGAAACCCTAGAAGCTTCTTTCAGAATTCACCTTTCACCTTTTCTCAAGGAATTATTATCAAACACAAAAACAAAATGGTAGATTTAATGAGTATTTCATGGCAAAAAAGTCATAGCCTGTGGTTATCAAATCCACCTGCTGAAATGGCAGCATCTGTGTTTTTAGAAGAGCAGTTGGAAACGGTGTAATCTCTTGTTCTAGGCAGTGGGTCTGGGTGTGTTCCGTTGTGCAGTGCGGCACTTGATGACACATGTTGCTGACCCACTCAATTCACCAACCCCCCTGGGTTTCCATTAACGTGTATCTTTGATGTTGCTGTGAACGTGTAGGGCTCTACCGTATAATATTTACAATGTGCAAGGATGACGCTGGTAGTCGTGTCGAGCAGTAGCCTAGGGGCATGCCAGACCTTGCTTGATGTGAGCTGGTGTTCTCTATAGTGTCCAAGTTTCTGTTGAATCTCAGTGATCAAGGGTGTTTTTTGTCTTGCTCAGCATGCGCCAGAAGAGAGTTCTTTGTTAAAAGATCAGAAATAAATGAAGACAAAAATATCTAGATGTTGACACGTTTCAAAGAACAGTGTGATGTGTGATTAGTGACTCCCATACTGGAGAAGGTGTCATTACCAGCATTTTACTTTTTATTCCACATAATATTAAAATAAAAGTGCTAATAGTAGCATTGTAATTTATTTATTTATTTATTTAAAAAATTTATTTTATTTTTGGCTGCGTTGGGTCTTCGTTGCTGCACGCGGGCTTTCTCTCTAGTTCCAGTGAGCAGGGGCTACCCTTCGTTGCCGTGCGCGGGCGTCTTACTGCGGTGGCTTCTCTTGTTGTGGAGCACGGGCTCTAGGCGCGCGGGCTTCGGTAGTTGTGGCACACGGGCTCAGTAGTTGTGGCTCGCAGGCTCTAGAGCGCAGGCTCAGTAGCTGTGGTGCACGGGCTTAGTTGCTCCGCGGCATGTGGCATCTTCCCAGACAAGGGCTCGAACCCGTGTCCCCTGCATTGGCAGGCGGACTCTCAACCACTGCGCCACCAGGGAAGCCCTGGCAGGCAGATTCTTAACCACTGTGCCCAGGGAAGCCCTAGCATTATAATTTAAATGGTTTAGAATTCACAAATTTAATAAGTAAGGGAAATTAAAAATTGAATAGTTTCAAACCTGAAATTTATAAACACTTCAAAACACAAGTATAATATGAATTTTTGAAACTATAAATGTAAAATATTTATATTTCTAATATTAAATATTATCCATATTGGCACTGAGCATCCTTCAACTTTAGTCCTCAGGGACGGGTATGATGAAATGGGTGAGAAGGTGGCGATAGAGGTTGAGATAATAATAAATGAAGGAATGGTTATAGAGACTCTCATATGCTCTGCAAAGGATGCTAGATTTTGACTGTTAAGCAATAAATAGTCTTAATGGAGGGGAGGAGGTGAATGCGGGAAGGAGGACTCTCTTTTTGTGTAGATAAGTATCTTGATGTAGTTGAAAGGACATCCATCCAGCTTGGATTTCAGTAACGCGCTTTGACTTTGCAGCTGCACAGTTTTGGGCAAGTCATTTAATCAGTTTTACACTTTGTTTTCTCAGCTGAAAATTGGCCAAGGCTATGTATTAGGTATTATGTCTAGTCACGGACCATCGTGTGTACAAAAATCTTTTGTCAGCCGCAATGTGCATTTCTCATATAACGGATGGATGTTGTCTTGTTGGTACGTGTTTCCGTGATTCAATGAAGATTCTATTATGTGTGTCAGACCTGACATCATACATAATGTGGTCATTAATAAACGATTGGATGAGCATCTAATACATGAAGTGGTTTCATTTAATTTTTAAAGAAGTGTACAATGCCAGGACACAGCCAGTTTTGTTTCCCTCTTGCCATGCTGGCGTATGCAAGGGAACATTTGAGTTTAAAGAAAATTAAAAGAATTCATCACATTTCTCCCTCTTGGCTGGAAAAGTTTCTCTGCTGAGATTTTTCACTTTGCTGCAGTGAAGTTTCATAAGGGTTTTGCCCCATCACAGCAGATGTATGTTGCTTATTTCCACACATGAGAGATTATGTTTTCATTAACACTCCAGCTGCTGCATTTCTCTTCTAGTATTTGAACATCTGTAAATGCATATTTTAACCTGTAGTGGTATAGATTAGGTTCTACAAAGCAACAGAAATGCCATCTGTTTCTAAAACTCCCAAGTAATTTTAATGCGGACAAAGGCATGTCTCAGAGAATTACATTGAGAGGGTTGCTTCCTAGGTGCTGTTGTCTGCAGTTTGCTTGTCTGTTTAAATGCAGTCGTGTCACCAGCCTTGTCTCACAGTATTTGTTCATCCACTGCTTCCCCGTCTCCCCTTTTTGTAAAATTAAATCACTCCCTTGGGAACCTCAACTACTTCTTCCTGTGGGTGCCCCTCAGTTCTGCACATTGAGATCTGGCCTTTCTTCCAGGTGTTAATCAGACCTTGTCAACTTCCAGATGTTTCTGCTTGACTGTTCCACATTTACATTAAATATACCATAAGGACCCCACGTCATACACAACCCTGTCTTCTTTTCACATCTTCCAAATTAGCTCCACTTTTTTTTTTTTTTTTTTTGCTATACGCAGGCCTCTCGCTGTTGTGGCCTCTCCTGCCGCGGAGCGCAGGCTCCGGACGCGCAGGCTCAGTGGCCATGGCTCACGGGCCCAGCCGCTCCGCGGCATGTGGGATCTTCCCGGACCGGGACACGAACCCGCGTCCCCTGCATCGGCAGGCGGACCCCCAACCACTGCGCCACCAGGGAAGCCCTAGCTCCACTTCTTTAAATTATCAGTGCCGCCCAGAGCTCTGCTCATCCAAACCAGAGGCATCAGAATCATCTTTGACTTGTCTTCTAGCCTTTCCTGTCTGTCATCATCATTTTCAGTCATTAACGTCCTCTTACTCCACCCTTCAGACATCACCCCCGTTCACTCGCCTCAGTTACATTGTTACATTAGAGTTACAGTTGCACTAGCTTTCCACATCTTCAGACCTCTAATCGCTGCCCAGCTAAAACCTTTCCACTTCCTGCCGCTCTGATGTGCAAAGACCTCAGTGGAGCCTAAAGTTAAAATTCTCTGACTGGCTGGAAAAGGTTGGGCTCCTGTTTCCAGTTCTTCACGGTAGAAGCGTGAGCCTCAGCCTTTGCTGGGTAGATTTGCCTTACCTCATGTGAGCAGAGTATACTTTCCCATCCCACTGACATTGAACTTGACCATGTGACCTGCCTTGGCTGAGAGAAGGGTAATGAGAATGATGCCACCGGAGGTTTGTTTGCATGACTTCCCCTCTCTGTGATCTACCCTGAGAAGAGCATGTCCCAGGTAGCCGCCATCCCTTAGGCTTGGCCCCAGAAAGAGACACGTGAGTGAACCTGAGCCCAGCCCACAGTCTGAGGAAGAGCTGCCTTAGCTGAACTGAAGACTGAAGCGCGGGAAAAAATAAATTAGTCGTAAAGCCCCTGGGAACTGGGCACTGTTTGTTACACAGAATTAGCGTAGCAATAGTAAACTAATGCACAGATGTTCAAGACCTCCTCAAACACCCTTTCTCATCATTTAAATACTCCCCTCTGTAAAGACTGGAAGTTGGTGAAGTGGTCTCTAGAGCGTTTCTCCTTCACTTTTTTGGCTACTTTGCTCACCTATTGTCCTTCTCCCTCACCTTCGAGGCCCATCTCTCTTCTCCCCAGTAGATTCTTCTCTGTTGACCACAACTCATCGGGAAATCTCCCTTCTTCGGACTCCTCGGTGTGCGTGTCTTTTGTTTCTCACCTCAGATTTGGTCTGGGATTGTTAGTTATCCGGAAGCGTACATTTGATCATAACATGTTATTTCCCTCTTCAGAATCCTCCCAAGAAACCTCACTGCCTTCAGGACAGGGTCCAAGCTCCTTACCAGGAAGCCCTAGCCTCCTTTGTCACTATCCCCCTGCTACAGACTCTGCTGTAGCCAAATAGAGTCATTTGCATTCTCTCAAACACAGTATGCTCTCTCTTGCCTCTGGGCCTTTGTACATTCTGTTCCCTCTGCCTGGACCACATTTTCCTCCACTCCTCTCTCCTAAACACACCCCTGAATGCATATATGTTTGAAATTAAGTCACAGAAACTCTTCCTTACACCCTATGGCCGGATGATGTTTCTTGTCTCAGTAAAGGTGAGCTATGCTGTGTTGCAGAAACATCCCAGCACCAGAGTCTCAGTGGCTTTACCAGCAGAGGTGTCTTTCCCATATTCATGTCTATGATGCTGACCGCAGGAAGGTGAGGCAGCTCTGCTTCACAGTCCTTTTGGGCCCAGGCTGAGAGGAGCTCTGCCATCTTGGATTAGCATCATCTAGACATACAGCCTTGTACCCTTCTTGTCACAGCTCCAGCTAGCCCCAGGATCTCAGCCTAACTGTCAGCAAGGCTGTGACGTTTAGTGGGGCACGTGGAATATTTGGGGGACCGTTAGCCCTCTGCTCTATGTTTCTTAGGTGTGTTTCTGTGAGCCTCCGGGGCTTATCTTTTACCACACATAGTATCATGCCATTATCTGTATACACGTATACAGACATGTAGACATGTCTGTATCCACATGAACTTGAAGGTCCTGAGGGCAGATGCTGTATCTGACTTCATGTCATCCGTCCAGAGGCAAATGCAGGACCTGGCACATAGTCACTGGTGTAGAAATATATGTTGAAGAGATGCTGAGTCTTCGTATCTCTCTGCTCTCTAAGAAGACTCCATGGCCCCTGAAGACAAGAACCACCTGTTCTGTCCCACGACGTCTAGTTAGCGTCTTCCAGAGATTAGACAACCAATACATGTTTGGGACACTTCTTGTGATGGCTTAATGTAATTTTCCAACAGCTAATAGGCCGTGATTACCCTTCTCTACGTAGACACTTCTGTAACATAGATTTAGATACCTTTCCTATCACTCCACGTGGCACACTTGGAAGATCTTTAAACAAGTTGACTTTGTATGTAGCATGTGCACCAGGAAAAAAAAGAGACGTTCCCTTTGCTACCTTTTGGGAACCTCTCCAGCTTCTTTCCAGATGAAGATCCAGGAAGGCTCTTTCCTTTCAGATTAGGTCTTTGAGCCATGCTTCAACAATCAACGAAGCCTCCAGAATCATCCAGCTTTCCTTCACTCTTTAAAACTGCCTTTCTCGTCTCTGAATATTTAACTCTCTCCATATTATTTATCTATTACTATGTAACAAATTATCCCAAAATTTAGCCACTGAAGACAACAAGCAGTTATTACGTTGCAGAGTTTCTGAGGTCAGGAAATCCGGGAGCGGCTAATCTGGGTGGCCTGGCTCAGGCTCTCTCACAGGCTTGCAGTCAAGCCATCAACTTGACTGGAGCTGGAAGATTCACTTCCAGACGTACTCATGTGACTGTGGTCAGGAGACCTAAGTTTCTTGCTACACGAGTCTTTCCATCTGGCTACTTACCCCATGGAAGCTGGCTTCCCCCAAGTAAGTGATTCAAGACAGAGAGCCACTAAAGCGGAGGTCGCAGCACCTCTTTATGAGCTGGTCTCTGAAGTCACACATTGTGTCTTCTGCTTTATTCTGCCAGGCCTTAGAGGTGAGTCATTAAGTCCAGCTGACTGGGCGCTTGGAGGAAAGGACCGTAGGCTCCACCTCTTGGAGGAAGGGTATCCATTTGTAGACATACTGTGAAGCCGCCTCACCTTCCCCTGAGCGGGCTGTAGGGCTGGGGGGCAAAGGCCACTTCATGGCCCTCCCTCCCCTGGCTGCTCAGGCCAGCATGTGCTTGTGCCTCTTCTCCCCTCCCCCCCCCATTTCAGGATATTTATTTCTAATCATGGAGATGCAATGAACAGCATAGATTTAATATAAATAAGATGCAAAGGGAAAGGGCCATTTCTGTAAGTTCTCAGCATCCTCAGAGCCACTGACCATGGTCTGTTAAGTCCACGACTTTCTTTCTTAGATGGATGTCTCATCAACCTTGGGATCTCTGCTTATATTCTTGAGGGTGAGTCCAGGGGAAGCTTGGGTGGTCCCTTCAGACCTCCCCTTTGCTGGGTAGTGATGTGTCTTCTGCAGGAAGACCCCTCTCTCCTTTCCATGGTCATAGATGCAGACAGTGCTGAACATATGATGATCAGAGGTCCTGGAAAAGCCCTTTGTCTCACCTGAGTCTTCTTCATCCTGGCACACTACAGTGTAGGTAGCATCATCCCCATGAATCCCTGGCACCAGGGTAGGAAGTTAAACTTTTCTGGTTTGTTTCCATGTAGGGCATCATGGTGCACTGGAAATACATGAGCTTCGGAATCAGACAGACCCTGGTTCAAAACCCAGTTCTACCACTGTCTGGATTTCTGAACTTGAAAAAGTTACTTAACCTCTCTGAGCCCCCAGTTTTTCCATTATTAAAATAAGGATAAAGGGAGGAGTGGATGAAATAACATATAGAGGTAAATAGCACAGTGTCTGGCACATAATAGGCATCAACCAATGCTCCTTCAGCAAATGAGCGAATAAGCTTCAGAACTCCCTGCGGTACCTGTGGAACACTGTGGTCCTGCACATCGCTCTCGCGCTTGTAGAAATTGACAAAGGACTGGAATGTGTATTTCTGGGGCAGCCTCTCTCTTGTCTATCCGTATTACATGATTTGCTGAGTTCCTTGAATACATTCTCTTGGAAGATTTTCATTCTGCTTTGCCTTTTGTGACAAAGAGAATTGCAATTCATTTTGTACTTGAAAGCCATGACAACACACTATGAGGACGCCTGGAAAGAGCGCTTTTTGTTTTTTGTAAAAAAAATTCTCTCCTATTTTAAGTAAGCTTCTAAGGAATCAGACCTTGGTTTCAACAAAGAAGCATATTTTTCTAACGACTCCTCTCTCTTAGCTATTTTGTATAGAGGTTTTCTTAGGCCAGGGGGAATGGGGAGTGTGGGTCGATAGAGGTGGGACTAATTAGAGAAAACAAAATGCCGCTCCTGATACTATGTTCATGCTTAGGGACCTTCCCATATGTATATATTTTCTTTTCCTGTATTTTCTATGCCGAGAATTGCCCCGGCCTAATGGATGACACGATGCAATTTGCTTCTCTTGCTTTCTTCCCCTCCAGAGATGTGTGGTTTTGCCTTAATATATTCAAGGGCAGCCCCTGCTGTGTCTGGATTGGCATTTGTAATTATACACTGTGAAAATATAATGGAGAAAGTCTAACTCTTCTCCCAGTTTAAAAAAAAAGTTTCACGTGTTAATGTGTTCAGATACTCCCACCTGAGGAGCGCGAGATCAAGCTCCATTTGACTTCTTTCTTCTGTATGATAATCACATTCTCGAGTTAAAAGAAAAAATGAGTGTGTGGTGCTTTGTCGTGTGCTGCACAGAACCTCTGCAACGCTCACAACCATTCCTCCTCAGTTATTTTCCAAGTGATTTGATGTTTTCAACAGCATTAATTGCACCGAGGTCTAATAGTTTGTAATGAATGTGTTCCGACCTTCCTCTGTGAGGCTTGTGTGAGTGAAGGGTGGACATCTCACCATACAGAGGCACAGAGGATAACCAGACATATGCAAATAAATGATGAATATCTCTTTACACAATAAGCAAGACAATAGCCTCTTGACTGTGTGGACAGGCCATTGTATCTTCCTAAATGTATGTTCTTCATCATCTTCCTTCAGTTGTTTGAAAAATATAAGATTAGCTCACCCACAATAACTAGAATTACTCCGATTAGGCAGACCACCACTATGAAGGGTCAGAGGCTCTTCTCCATGGTCATAGAGGCTTTTTGCTTACTGATATGTACTTGACACCACCATTGATCAAAACAAAAGGGAATTGATTAAAACTTCATCACAAGAAGCTTATGTGAGGCAAAAAGTAGGACTTTCAGAACTAAAAGTTACTGTAGTGAACATTTATTATTTTTGTAATCCTTCTGCCTTCTTTTGTAAAAACAAACAAACACACAAACAAAAAACATTCCCTTCTTTCACTGGAAACGTGAGGGAACTACCCCTCACTCACCCTTAAGTCATGTGATTATTCTCCATCAGTCCCCTCCACTCCAGGGCTGGGCCCAGACTGGCTTAAGCCAATGATCATATCCCATTCTTATGCTTGACCATTGTGGGGAGAGCAGTGCTTTAGCCCACTGGTGAAAAGCTGAAAGGGGGTAAGGTCTGGAACTGTGACAGCCACTTTGAGACCAGGAGGAGAGCGTCTGAGTGAGCAAGAAATCACATGAGGGAGAGAGCAGCGTTCTAGGGAAACCATTAGAGCTTCTGTCCTAAGCTGAGTTTAAAGATACTGCTAGCCCTAGAACTTCCCAGCTTGGAAGTTGAGCGTTTTCATTTTTCCTCCAAGGAGAGTTCAGTTTTTTTGTAACTGGCAAATCAGTAGACTTCTAATTGAGTCAGACACCAAGAAAACTGGCACACACCCTCTGCGTTCGTGGCATCCATATATGAATGGGCAGGTGTTCTTCATCTGGCATCACTTCTTTGGTTTGGATTAACTAGCGTTGCAAGACCTCTTTCTACCTCCTTCTGTCCTACTAATTGTAGTTTTGGATTTAATTCATTCTCTCAACATGTTTTTCTAGTTGATCTTTTCCTTTTTTTTTTGTTTTTGTAAAAGTAAATTCTTTGTAAAATTGTTTGTAAAAGTAAATTTTTTTGTAAAAGTAAATTTTTTTTGGTAAAAGTAAATTCTGGTCACTGATTGTTAATACTCAGCACCCTGCCTGAATTTAAAGATTCCACCCTTTAAATCTTACCCAAGTCTGCAGTGAAATGGGAAATTTTAACAACTTCTGCCGTGTCATCCTTTTATCTTCTTCTTCCATATCTCAGTTGCCCTGCCATATTTAATAATTGGTCTTGTGACTTTATTATCAGCCTCCTTTAATATTGGTCATTGTAATGAATCCTAATCTCTTTGCTTGCAGATTCTTTCACCTCCTGGGCGAACGAGATTTCCCAGGTGTCTAAATGCTTCAGCGGTTTGACTAGTTTATTATCCACCACTCTGTATTTTCCCATCCCCACAAAGCTCTTTATAGATGTTGCCACATTCATATACAGGTGCTTTTTATATTTGCCATGGTTTCAGTTCCTCTGAAAGTTGTTTCCAAGTTTACACAGTGTTGTAACATGGGCATATACATTTGTGAACAGCTCAAGGCTACTCCCAGCGTACCCACACACATGCCGCTCTATCGTTCCAGTTTTACAGTTGTGAAAAGAAGATTCCTTAGACAGCTGCTCGCTGCCTTCACCTCTCCTCCTTGTGCCTGGAAACCCAAATGGTTCTTTCATTACTTACCTTAGAACTTCCAATCTGCAAATGGGTCAGCAAGAGCTAGAAATGTCATTTTCTTGGCCCTCTGCAAAATCAGAACTTAAATAACCCCAAAGCAGCTTACTGCTATCTGCCTTAAGGAGCCTCCAGAAAATAAAATTTAAAATATTTCTGGGGTTCTATTTCAGTGTTTTATGACTCTTTAATTTTCTGTTGTCTCCACTACCTCCCTGCACTCACAAGAACAATTTTCCCCCCTTGGCTTTTACATCCCTTACCTGTCTATCCATTTCTTAGCTCTTCCATTGGCTCCACTACTTTGGTCTAGTTCGGAAATGTAGGAGCATCCCCAGGACATAAATGACATCTCAGTTGTAGAGGACCACACCCAAGCTTTCCACTTTCAATTGAATATATCCACCAGGGTATTTCATGGGTACCTCAAACTCAATATATTCAAGGAAGAACTCATTGACTTTTACTGTCCCTGCCCCTCAAAAGTAAGTTTGCTTTTCCTTCTCTGTTCCTTGCTTCATTTATTGGTCCCAGCGTAATCACTCTAGCTGGACACCTGGGTGGTATGTTTCACATCCCCACTTCCTCACATAGCCCCCCTGTGACCTCAGATATGTACCAGATCCCATTCTTTCCCCAAATGTCTTTCCTGTCTGTCTTCACCTTTATCTCAACTTCTCCTAGGACGGGTTCTCCAGCGGCTGCTTAACTGGTCCCATTGCCTCGGACTTTTTTCTCCTCTGATTTATCTTCCATATCGTTGCCATGATGATCTGCCTGAAACATAGATCATACGATGTTTGGTCCCTGCTCACAAGCCATCAGTAACTCCCCATGACCACAGAGTTAAATCAGATGTGGGATGGGGGATCTTAGTTCCCTGACCAGAGGTCACACCCACACCCCCTGCATTGCAAGCACGGGATCTTAACCACTGGACTGCCAGGAAAGTCCCTGGGATAATGACTTCTTAACTTGAACTCCATGAACCTTTGAGTGGAGTCTTTGAATTTGAATGGAAAGAACAAAAACAAAAAACCTTTATTTTCACCAAGCTCTACCTGACATTTAGCACTTCCTTCAATTACTAATATAAGCCACACACACAAGAGTACCAGTAGAACCTGTCACCGGCAGAAATCACAGGTATTTTCATGGCATGTTACTGCACTACAGATAATTGAAATGTTATTTATGATCCCTCCTTTGAAATTGCAGTAACTATTAGACTAATCGTTAGATCTTGTTATGCATGAGTCCATTAGAAAAGCAGGCACATTACTATATCACAATTTAAGTTTTAAAAAAAATTTGTTAACTATTTTTAAATAGTTAAAACTATTTTAAAGACTATTTTAATAGTTAGATTGCTTTATTGGTTTTCTTTGT
This sequence comes from Orcinus orca, assembly GCF_937001465.1. Classification (NCBI taxonomy): domain Eukaryota; kingdom Metazoa; phylum Chordata; class Mammalia; order Artiodactyla; family Delphinidae; genus Orcinus; species Orcinus orca. The sequence goes on from NC_064568.1 coordinate 8,565,535, forward strand.
AAATTTATGGATTTTATGTTATGAATTTTAAAATGTTGTTCTGACAAGAGGTGAGTAGACTTCTCCAGATGCCAGACAGATCATAGCACAAAGGAAACTAAGACCCCATGACAGACAGAATATGGAGACGGGACAGCAATCTGACTTCATGATTAGTTTGAGAATAACAAGAATAAGGCCTGATGTCTTTACAGTGCTTTACTGTGGGTCAGACGCTAGAAAATTTCATTGTCCCAACAACTCTGTGAGGCAGTTATGATGATTTCCCCCATTTTAGAGATGACAAAACTGAGGCAAAGAGAGGTTAAGTGACTTGCCCGTGGTCACACAGTAGGAGGTGGAAGTGGGCGACTAATTTAAGACGCCAAGCTGATTACAGCTACGTTACACGGCTGCACAGCAGCCAGATAATGAGTAAGTGGTTGAGGGAGAGTCTGAACTCAGGTCAATATAATGTCAAGCCTGGACTCTTGATACTTGCCCCAAACTGAATGACAGCTGAGGTCAGAATCCCTATAGTACTAAGTTGAGGCCAGAGTATAGGTGACCTTGAATGCCATGCCAAGAAATCTGATTTAACTTTTTTAAAGTTAAAAAAAAAAAAAAGAAGTCGTTACCCAGATCCTACTCCTGTTTTAAAGTCTAGTTCAAATATGCTTTGTCAAAGTCCTCGTTAATTTCACCCGGTTGGAATTAACCTACCACTTTTATCCCCAGGTGGAACTGTGTCGGTTTTTGGGGGTTTTTTTTTTTCCCCTCAAAGTCCATGTTTTTTCCCCGGCCATATTGTTATCAGTTATATGCACGTGTTCCTCCCCATCAAGGACATAAGACCCATGGTCAGTTTTCACAGTGGTACACAGTGCCTGTGATTGAGGAGGCCATGGTTGGGTAGAAACGTGAGAATGCAGCGGGCAGTCATTACTTATCTCCTTTTCCCTAACTGTCCATTGCCACATAAAGTACAGCGTTTCTGAGAATGTAGCTCATTTCGTTTTCGCGTTATTTACTACGGTTCTGGTTCTGCCGCTTAGGCTGACGAATCACCCCTCCAAAAGGCAGGTTCTAAACCCATATGCGGCCCCTGCTCAGTGGCGATTTATAGGACAGGCTCTCCGCGTTTGGGCAAATATCCTGATGCTTTAGGTCAGTTATTCTGACAACAACAGTTTCTGCTTTGTGGAGTGCACATGTCACCGGCGAGGATCGGCTTCCGGAGCTTCCTGCCTTGTGCAGGAGCATAAATTTTCACGGTGAACTTGAGATGCAAATTATGTGTCTTGACCGTCTCTGCAAATCTTTGCTTGCAGCTGACAGCCATCTTCATAGAGCTTGGGGAAAAGGAAAGAGAGGGGAAAGAGGGAAAGACAGAGGCAAAGAAGAAAGAAAGGAGGGGAGGGAGAGAAGGACGGAGGGAAGATAGGCTTTTTTTTTTTTCTGTCTTAACCAGTACCCAGCACGAAGCAGACAATAAATTTTCTTAAGTTTTGTGTATTATAATTTTAAGAAAGTAAAATAGAAATACTTAGTTTGAAAAGGTAGCAAGAATTAATGACTTACCTTCAAAACTCGCTTCAGCATTTGTTTTAGCACTCATGCAGAGCAGGGTTTCTCAACCTTGACGCTATTGACATTTTCGGCTGGAGAATTCTTTCTGTGAGAGGTTGTCCTGTGCGTTGTAGGCTGTTCAGCAGCATCCTCGGGTTATACTCAGCACATGCCAGTAATGCGCCTCCCCAAGTTGTAGCCACGAAAAACGTCTCCAAATGCTGCCGTATATCCCCTAGGGGGTGGCATAGCCCTATTGCTGCCCAATAGGGGACCACTGATTTAAAGCATAATGGACAATGTTGGGTGTCAGATTCTGTGTTTATTGTTTTCCATACATCATCTAACTTAATCTTCACAAGATCTTATAAAATGAGTGATATTATTATCTCCATCATGTAGTTGAGAGATAAGGTTCAAGGAGGTGAAGCATAGTGACTAAGGAGGAAACTGATGCAAAGAGATGGGAAACCAATGCAGAAAGGCAGTCACTACCTTATGCGGTAATAATGCATTAGAGTAGGGATTGCAAGTCTGTGACATTTGTACCATGGAATCACTGGTACGGATAGCAGGCATGACCTGTAAATCTCAGCACTGTATTCTGAAGAGACAAAACAATTTTTCAGGTGAGCATCACCAATGGAGTGATTAACAAGGGAGATAATTTTTTAAGCAACTTTGGTTAGGCTAAGTCTTCTTCAGAAATTAGTTTTTCATGAGACTATGTACATTCCTAGGGCAGTAGTCACTTACCTCTGTATCACTAACACATAAGGAGAGCCCTAAATATGGACCCTCAATAAATGTTTGTATAATAAACGTGGCGCGCAAAATATCACCACTATTGTATCTCAAGGTGAGTCCTGCCTTAGGATACAACATTGTCATTTTTCTGTATTCTCCTTTAAATGCGTATACTCTTAAAAAAGTAGTGCCCAGGGGCGATGACTTAATAGTAATAGACTTATGGGACATTCAAAGCAAAACCACGGAGATCAGCATTTTCATTCGGTAGATGAGGAAACTGAGGAACAAAGCGGGAGAAGAAAACTTTTCCAACATAAATTATGGATCAAGTCTGGACAGAAAAGTAATTTCTGGAAACCAAGTCCCAGTGTTTCTTTTTACTGTATCATCCATCACTTAACACTTTATCATGAGCACATCACAGGCTGTTTCCTGTGGGAAAGGAAGGTCCTTATTTAACTTGAATGATACAGAAGGAAGTGATGGAATAAGGAGTGGGAAGAAGCTAAGTCAGTGGGGCCAAGGGACAGTAATACAGAGAAGATCACGGAGACCCTTGGAAATGCTTCATTATCAACTTCATTGGCTTGCATTGAATTCCGTAACAGAGATTCTTGAAATTATTTCTTATGTCTTTATTTAATTACCATTTTGAATCTTCCCGGATCAGATTTTAAAAAGTAAGAGTTAAAGATTTAAAAAAATAGGTCAGAAACAGATTACTGTTTTGAAGCTTCAGTAGCACGGGAAAGAGAGGTGGGCTGGAAATGAGGTATGGATTTGAGTTCAGAACGGCAGTCAGCTCCAGACTCTCTGCTTTCAGTGCCCTTATGTTGAAGCCCTAGCCACCAATGTTACTGTATCTGGAGATAGGGCCTTTAGGAGATAATTAGGGTTAGATGCTATCGTGAGGGTGAGGCCCTCAGTGCCCTCATAAGAAGAGATACCAGAGAGATTACTCTCCCTCTCTCTCCACCGTGTGGGGACATGGTGAGAAGGTAGACATCTGCAAGACAGGAAGAGAGCTCTCATCAGAACGTCATCATACTGGCACAGTGATCTCAGACTTCCAGCCTTCAGAACTGTGAGAAAACAAATTTCTATTGTTGAAATCACACAGTGCATGGTATTTTGTTATGGCAGCCTGAGCTGATTAAAACAGTGTCTCACCAAATAGAGAATGTCAATAAAGGAATATAAATTATTTAAAACAGAGTCAAACAGAAATTTTCAGTCGAACAGTATAATAACTGAAAGGAAATATTTACTAGAGAGAATCAACAACAGATTTCAGCAGGAAGAGGAAAGAATCAATGAACTTGAAGATGGATTAATTGAAATTGTTCTGTCTGAAAAACAGAAAGATAAAAGAGTAGAGAAAAATAGAGCCTAAGAGACCTGTTGGATACGATGAAGCATATCAACATACTACTCTCAATGTGAGTTTGAGAAAGAGAGAAGAGAGAGAAAGTGAAAGACTATTTGAAGAAATAATAGCTGAAATTTGATGAAAAATAGTAATCTACACACCAAAGAAACAATGATTTCAAGTAGGATAAGCTCAAAGAGTTAATATCTAGACACATCATAATTAAACTGTTAGCCAGAAGCAAAGAGACAATCTTGAAAGCAGCAAAAAAAAAAAAAAAACAACCAAAAACATATCATCATGTACAAGGGATCCTCCATAAGAGAGCCTGTCATACAGAGTGAAGTCAGTCAGAAAGAGAAAAACAAATACCATATAATATCGCTTTCTGTGGAATTTAGAAATATGGTACAGATGAACTCATTTGCGAAGTAGAAATAGCGTCACAGATGTGGAGAACAAACTTACGGTTACCAAGGGGGGAAGTAGGGGTGGGGGAGTGGGGTGAATTAGGAGATTGGGATTGACATATACACACTACTATATATAAAATAGATGACTAATGAGAACCTACTGTATAGCACAGGGAACTCTACTCAGTGCTCTGTGGTGACCTAAATGGTAAGGAAATCTAAAAAAGAGTGGAGATATGTATACATATAACTGATTCACTTTGCTGAGCAGCAGAAACTAACACAACATTGTAAAGCAACTATATCCCAATAAAAATTAATAGTAAAAAAGAAGAAAATAGGGACTTCCTTGGTGGCACAGGGGTTAAGAATCCGCCTGCCAGTGCAGGGGACAGGGGTTCGATCCCTGGTCCAGGAAGGTCCCACATGCTGAGGAGCAACTAAGCCCTTGCGCCACAACTACTGAAGCCCGCACACCCTAGAGCCTGTGCGCCGCAACTGCTGGGCCCATGTGCTGCAACTGCTGAAGCCCGCGCATGCCTAGAGCCCGTGCTCTGCAACAAGAGAAGGCACCGCGATGAGAAGCCCACGCATCCCAACAAAAAGGAGACCCCGCTCACCACAACTAGGGAAAGCCTGCGTGCAGCAACGAAGACCCACTGCAGCCAAAAAAAATTTAAAAAAAAAGAAGAAAATATAATTAAAAGCAAACAAAATAAGTTAAATTAAAATGGTTTCCCTGTTGCACCAGTACATTTTAGATGCTCAGTAGGCACATCTGGCTACCATACTGGATGGCACAGAGCAGTCCCATTGTCACAGAAAGTTCTTTTGGACATGCTGGCTTAGGGAGAGATGACTAGAGAACACGAAGGGGAACAGTAAAGGTGTCTAAAAAAACCTTCCAAAATTTAAAAACTCTTCTAAATTCTGAAACCTTCTAAAAGTTACCTAGTAATCTTCACTGAGAGTCTATCTGAATACTGTGGGTCAGGCTGGACAATAGGGATTGATGAATTCGTTGTTTTATTTATTTACTCAGTATTTATGGAGTAGTAACCGATTGAGAAACTGTGCCAGGGACACCATGTAAAGTGATCAGCAAAACTGGCATATTGTCTCCTCTCAAGCAGCTGACATTCCAGTGGAGGCGGTAGATATTAATCAGCAATGAGACAAGCAAATGTAAAATTATAACTGTGATAATCACTCTGATGGAGAGGTATTTGGAGCAGTGAGAATGGGAGAGGAGTGTCCTCGACCTAGTCTGGAGCATCTTTTCTCAAGAAGGCATCCTGAGATCAGATTTAAGTGAGTGGATTAGGGAAAAGGAGGGAGAGCAAGCCAGCCCCAACATACAGCATGCACAAAGGCCCTGGGGCAGGAGGAGAGAGGACAGGAAGGAGGAACTGACTGGGCCAGTGTGGACCATCACAGAAAGTGAGGGGAAGTTGGGTATAAGCTGAGGCCCGTGAAGTAGAGTACCTGCAGCATCAGCATCACCTACAGACTTGTTAAAAATTGAGGATCTGTATTGAACAAGACCCCCAGCTGATAGTCGGGCACCAAGTTGAGATGCATAGTCTATACCAAGCGTCCGTATATTCCAGCCTGCAGTCCACATCATGTGACAGTCTGTTTTTGTACGTATTTTATTGGACCACAGCTACGCCTGTTCATTTACTGATTGTGGCTGCTTTCGTGCTGCAGTGACAACATGGAGAGGTTGCCACGGAGATTGTTTGGCCCACAAAGCCGAAAATATTTACTATCTGGCCCTTCACACAAAAGTTTTCCAGTTCCGAGTTTGTACTGTGCTGTGTCTCAAACACAGCATCAAGGTTCTGGGATTTATTCTAAAAGCAAGGGAAGCTAGTGAAGGTTTTCCTTTTGGAAGGATCGATCCACCTGCATGGAGATAAAAGGCACACAGACGGTACGTGCCCCACAGGAGCTTAGGATCCAGTGGGAACTCACTTTTAGCTCCCAGATAGGTTGTTTGCTCCTTTCCTGAGGGGGAGTGCTATCTTATTACCTCATTTTTTGTTGTTGTTAACTCCCTCCGTGCCTGGCAGAGTGCTAAGTGTTTAGCCAGTGTTTGGTGCTATTTACTGACTCGGTAACTGGCTTGAGCTTATGACAGTTACCATTGACCCTCCTTAGAAACTTACTCTGTGGACACTGCAGGAGTCAAAATATTATGGTGCCTGATGTGCTTTCAACAGCTTCCTTGACATGTCAACCCGACTTTGACATGGACTCTAGACCAGTATGGTAGAAGCCAAGCCCTTGGCCACTTTGTGAGTTTCAGGAGAGCAGGGAGAGACGGGAATCTGATTCCATTTCTGGTGCGGATAGAACTGCAGGAAGAAGCCTCTCTGAGCTTCAGATTCTCCCTCTCTGACATGAGGAAGCTGGAACAGTTTATCATGAAGGTCCCCCAGATATTTTTGTCCTTCGAGTTTTACCAGGTGACAAAATAAGGGACACCAGACAAGTCTCTGACTCAGCTCCATGCATCTTTACTTTGTGTACATGGAATCCTTCCCACGTAGACACAAATCATAGTTGATGAGAACATTGGGGGGGGGGGACCCACAGCCACCCCACAGTTACAAAGGAGATTTTTGAATTGTGTATTGTTTCATATTCCACATACTTCGTTTTCATTTGTACAGATATTTGAACGTCGCTGGCTCAGCCGTAAGGAGACCAACCTTATCTACTGATTGGACATGATTGTGTAGACTCTGGCCTTGCTGGCTGCTTCGCTTGCTCTTCAGGTCATGAGTTAGCCGTGCTGGAATAAGTTGAATATTCACTGAAAGTGAAGTTGGCTATCTATAAACTCACCATGACAAATGGACACGCATCCCATCTGCAGCGCGACCGAAAGAAAGCGTTTTGAGAAAGGGATGGGTGATGGGTTCTGAAAGAGATTACAACTTGGTGCATAGAAGGAGGGGAAAAGCTTTGAGGATAATCAATTGCTTTGAGCACACATAGGTTTTTAGCCGTGTTGCCATCTCCTGGGCAATATGCCTGCTACAGAAGTGTTGCTTCAAGGCCTAAAAGAGCAAGCGAAGCAGACTGTTTAATGGATAGCACTAAAGTGGGGAGGAATATTGTGAAGTCAGCTCGCTCATGTTTTGTGGATGCTACTGCGTGGCATTACCTCCCATTCATCGTTGTTGATGGCATTCAGTTAAAGCCATACTTGAAGTCATGCTGTACTAGGTGCTGTGGAAAGTAGAGACGCCGTGCTGGCTTCATGGGCCTGTGCCTTGTGCAGTCCAGCAGGACCTCACACTTAAATGATCCTGTGTTTGGTTTAGTGCTCTGATGTTGCCATGTTGAAATTCTTAGTACATTTTGGACAAGGGGCTGTGAACCTTACTTACATGGGTCCCTGCAAACTATGCCACTTGTTTTGAATAGAAGGTGCTGGAGTCTGTTTCTTGCCTCAGGTTGCTTACGACATTGTGTCTTAGAATCACGTTGGGACAGTAGTATAAGAACTTGATTAACTTTTCTGAGCCTTGATTTCTTCCTGTTCAGTATAAAGAGATGGAATGGGTTGCAGTGTAAGGAGAGATATTGGAGGCTTAAACTATTACGTTGATTTTCCCAAAGTAAGCAGTAGAGTCAGGACACTGAGACTTCCTCTCCTGACTTTCAAGTCAGTGAGAACGGACTTCATGAACAAGGCTTAATGCTGAGTTCAAGGTATGATTCAGCCGAGGGCTGGTGGCATCCATTCCCCAGTTGCTGGGGAACTCAAGAGTATCTGGGTTTGTTGAAAAAGTGTCCAGTGGAATGTACTTGGAGATCTGGGAAAGGATGCACAGGCAAAGCAAAGATCAGTTCCACGATAATATATTAAAAACTTCTGGGACCAGCCGTGTCAGACTTGAGAACTTTTCTTATTTTTGAGAGGTAACGTAATGCACAGTCCACTGAATATGTAAGATCCCCCAGCATGTCTGGGCAGGACTTCATAATCAAGTGTGTTAATTTGTCTGCAGTGAAGTGTTTAACTGTTCACACCAAATAAGAAAAATGTAAAGACTGTGAATAGTTTTAACTCCGCTCACATCAGGCTTTGCTGCCAAATGTAATAAGGTTAAGTTCCGCCATAAATGAGTTACAAACTCTAAGGCGTTGTGAACCTTTATCAAACAAGATGCAGGTAAACGGCTCATCAGAACTCAGGAGGCGGGAGACCGGTGAGGCATTTGTCAAGTGAAGCCAGGCTAGATCCCATGACTGCTCGGGAAGCCCCAAACCTCTGCATGGTAACCCAGGGTGCAGACCTTCTTCCTGCTGAAGCAGATGGAAGACCTGAGGTGCAAGGCTGTGAACATCCTTTCTCAACATCTCTTTTAAGAACACCACTGCCCTCTTTTTCCTGTCGCTCCAGCTTGGCGGCTTCCTGAACACATGGTCTCTCTGACCATATTTTCACCGTGCAAAATAGCATTTTCAGAACTGGCTGTCCCTAGCTTTCATCTGTCATTTTTTCCCTCTCTGTTGTTTCTATGGCAGTTGGCACATGTGTCTCACTCTTCACTTCTGAGATGGGTTTAAAAAACCTTGGCCAAAGAGCCAGCCTCTTCTTTAGCATCCTCTTCCATTTGTTTGCCTGAAAAGCCAGGAGAAAATAAAAATAGCTTTGAGATTCCCAGAACATGCCTGAAATCTTGTTCTCTGGTACTTTGCTATATTAATTTTTCATGTAGGAGGGATACAGACACTAGAAAATGATTATTCTTGACAATAGACGTTAAAATAGAGGCTGATTTCCTGTAAAGATAAGTGCCCTTCATTTTCTCAGACCCCCCCCCCAAGGCCCTGGGAGGATCTTAACAGTATTCTAATCATAATATCCTCTAATTTGTCTTCAAGAGGGGCCTTGAAATTGTATAACTTTCAGACTTGTCAAAACTTGCATCTGTCCCTACTTTACCCCAGTGTAAAAGTATGTCTCAAGGCTTTAGAGAGAGTTAACTCTGGCTTTGCCATTTACCAGGCGTGAGAGTAACTTATTTATCTTTTGGAACTTCTATTTCTACGTCTATTAAGTGGACATATACACTCTTGACATCATAGGGTGCTGGGAAGGAGAAGAGTTGTCATGCCCATATAGCAAAGAAGAAATGTTAATAAATGTTGACTCATCTCTTTGTTTCCTTGAGGATTGTTTTCATCTGCAGGAACAGCACCTCAAGAAAGAGGATCCATTTTTCTTATTTAACAAATCTGGGAAGAGTCTCAGAGATGTCATGGGAACCTAGACTCATTATGTCTTTCTCTTCAGCCTTTTTTAATGTGGACTCCATCTTCAGGATCCTAGAATGGCTGTTTTACTCCAGACATTGTGTTTGCATCCCAGGAAGAAAAAAAGGGGAAAGGAACAGGAATATACCAGCTGAATCAATCTCTTTGTATAAGGAAAATAATAGTAATTCCAGAAATGCCATCGTGTAGGGATAATTTGCTGCTGATCTGTGTGTCTTGGGGGTACCTGGAACCATGCCTAGAACCAAGGTAGTTACCCTTGGCCAAGGAAGGGATAAAATGCACTCACTAGTGATTTCTAATGTTGTGCTCAAAGATCCAAACCCCTCCGGAGGCTTGCAACCCCAGCGTGTCTACATTGTTCATTGACAATGTAAAGGTTGGTAACCAGCCCCTGGTCTATCTGATTATAGCCTTGTTGGGTTCCTTGAACACCGGCTTAGAAGAGACCCCTCCGTAAACTTGTGCCTTAGTCACAGGCTGTTTCTATTTCGTACATATTTGTTTACCTAGTCCATAGCATAGTGTTTGGCGCACAGCAGCTATGCAGTAAATGTTTGTCGAGTGAATGAATGTTTGCAAATATGTAGCTTCTTAAAAATCAGATTCCATGGCTTATCCATGCAAAAAGCCATACAGCTGAAGCTGTAAGCTAACGTTTCTTGGGAGAATATGGCCACAGTAAAGGAGAGGACTCAGCCCTGCTGTGCCGGAGATTGCAAGGCCGGGGTGGCCTCAGTTAGTTCAGGGCGTTCTCTGGTGGGGATGATCAGAACACTGCCAATGCCCAGCAGGAATCCAAGGGCAAAGTGTTGGGGACTTTGGGGAAAAAACAGTGTCAAAATCTATTGTGTTTCCTGTTCACCTTTTACTTTATAACACACAGCCTCATGACTTTGTGAAAATGTCAAACCTATTTTCATTTACTCATGGTCCCTATTGGCTTTAATTCCAACTTCAAGTTTCCCTTGCAGTTTGTCCGTGAAGAAGGGCTTCCTCTGATATCTGTTACCCTACAAATGGTCGAGATTAATTCAGCTGAGATAGTCGACTAGGCTGGCATCCTCTGTCTCCTTCTCTGCTGCAGATGCTGTGGCTTTTACTAAAGATGGTGACCTTTCAAAGAAAAGAGACCCATTCTCTAGTGGGCAAGCAGTAAAGTTATCCTTAAAACCTTAGCAAAGGTCCTGTGGGCCCCTTGCCATTTCTAGGATGTTCCATGTGTCTGACCTTACAGAGCAGTTCAGAGACAGAAGCAAAGACAGATCGATGGTGTGTCCCCAGTTGACACCACTATCACTAGACTACAAGGGCTATGAAAGAGTGTCTGAATTGCCAGTCGTATAATATGTGGAAGGCTTTTTATCTCTGAGAAGCAGATAGCCTAAACTCATCAATAAAATTTCATGGCCAATTTTATTTTCACACTGGGAAAAATATGGACATCGTCATCATAAGCCCCAGAGAGGCCTGGTTGTACCAAGGACAGATAGCCAGATACTGTGCAGTATGTCGCGGAAGTAGCAATACCCACCCACAGAGATCAAGCAGGATGCAAACCTCCCCATTTCACCTCTGCAAAAAAGACCACGAAAGTAAGGAGGTGGAAACAGACCCATGTGACACCCTCTCTCCTCCTCTCACCACCTCTCCTTGTCTGGATCTCCACTAGAAACAAACTCCCATTTGCCTTCGTGATTATTTAATTAACATTTTAAACAGGAATCTGATCGTGCGCCATCCTGCCTGACACCTCCAATAGTTTCCCACTCCCTTAACATAAAATGTAAACTTCTTTGCATGGCCTTCATGCATAGATAAGCCAGAGTCTAGTTCTTAAGAAGCTCTATATTTGCAAACATTCACTTATTCAACAAATACTTACTGAAAGGCTCTGTGTGCTAGGCAGTATGCTATGGACTGGGTAAACAACTGTGAACAACACCATGTTGGTGTCTAAAGAACTGAAAAAATAATCTACCTTTTCCTGCCAAGTGGAGAGCAGGCCATTGAGGAGTCAGAAAGCACTGTTAGATGTATGGAATCTTTACTCTGAACCCCAGAATACTGTGAATGTTTCTACCTGAAGACAATGCTGTACAAGACAGCCCACACCCCTCCTCCCTAGGAGCCTGCCCCTGTATAACACACAGGAGGAGACCAGAAATGTCATTTTAGGAGAAAAGAAAGGTAGAGGCCAGGCCACACATGCCCTGTTGCTCAGAGTTTTCACAGAAGGAGCAAGTGGGGTGATGTGTGGAGAGAGGCTGGATAGTCCCATGGAAAGACATCAGCAGAGGGAAATTATAACCGAGCAGGACCTATGGGGCCGTCATGGCACAGACCCCCTCCCTCCACGTCCTCTGCCTGCCTCTTACCGTAGAAAAGTTTTCATCTCCCAGGCCTCCCCTGAGTCGCAAAAGGCTGGCTCAAAATGAATGATTTAAAGGATGTGACCGTGCAGTGACAAAACATAGAAGTTGGGCCAGGAAAACTGGTAACAATTTTAACAGTAATCAGCCATAGGGCGGAGTCTTTAGTTCCACCCTGAAGGATGTAGATGGTGCACATTCCTGTGTTGTTTTGTAGATACTTAAACCCTCACCAAATGGAAGAAGCTAGCTGAACTGTATGATGACTCTGAGCGTGTAGCCCGCAGACCAGCTGGAGCCTGAGGATTGATGATGTTAATTCCCGTGACACCACGCTGTTACCTCACCAGCAGCGAGTCAGAGAATTGAGTTTGGGTCTTTTGAGCTGAACGCTGCCAGTACTCCTTGTTTGGCTCCTGCAATAAATGCTGTACTTTCCTTCACCACAGCCAGCTGTGAGTGGACCCAGGTTCCCCTCAATAACACTGAGTCATGGAATCACACAGCAGGTCAATATTTGAACAAAGCTAGTATGATCCAAATTGCTTTATTGGTTTTAACTAAGACACATTTTAGGTCGTGTGATCTGTACCGCACCGGCTTTCCGTCTTATTTGAGTAAATGTCCACCAACTGCTTGGAATCAGTCCATTTTCGTTCAGTTGATGTATTTTGGTTCTTCCTTTCTAGTAATGGAAAAGAAAACAGTTGGACCATTATTAGGTCAAACTGCATGACATTGATGGTATTCGGCCATTTTTGACCCACCATGAATGGCAGTGTGAAATGGGTTCAATCTAAGAAATGTATGAACACATTGCAGAATACTTATAAGAAAAAGAAGGAGATAATGAGAATGAGTGTTTGAATACTAATCAGTTAATTAATGCTAATAGATGACAGGTCTAGATAACAGATTAAGCAGGCAGCGGAAAATTCATAAGGTCTAAACATGGAATCAGACCCAGGGCTCCAGGTCTGGCTTCCTGAATGCTCTGCTTGATGGGAAATTTTTGTTTGCAAATGACAGAGTCAAGTCATCTAGGAGGGGCAGGGAGGAACGAGGGGGTACCACTGAGAGATGAGGCCACCAGGGAAGCAGCTGGGGTCTGTGGGGAGAGGAGGCTTGTATTTATCCATGGTTTTGCCCGTTCGTATTTGGCTTCAAGCCTCCACCTGCTTTGTTCACAGTCAGAGGGGAGAAGGAAATGATTTGAGACAGCGGTCATCAAAATGTGGTTAGTAGCCCCCTGGAGGTCCCTGAGATCTTTTCAGGGCTTCTGAGAGGTCAAAAGTATTTTCACGGTAATACTAAGATGGGATATGCCTTTTCCACTGACATTTGCATTGACGATGCAAAAATAATGGGAGTGAAACTACTGCTGCTTTAGAACGAATCAAGACAGCAGCATCAGATTGTTTGAGCTGCCATTGTATTCCTCACCCACGCATTTACAGTATTAAAAAAAAAAGCCAGTTTCACTTAGGAACGTTCTTGATGAAGCAGTAAAATCATTAATTTCATTGAATTTTGGCCCTTGAATATTATTCTGTGTGAAGAGAAAGAAACACACATGAGATATTTCTGTTGCAAACTAACTGCCCTTCGAGCTGTGAGCAGAATTAACTGCTTTTTTCCCCGAACGCCATCTTTACTTGAAAGAACAACTGACAGAGACACGATGGCTTTTGAGTCGTGGGCATCTGGCAGACATTTTCTCTAACATGAACGAAGTGAGCTTGTCACTTGGAGAAAAAGAACTGACAGCATTTGTTGCTAATGACAAATTGGAGCGTCCGTGCAAACACTTCTAGAATTTCGGGAAACATGTCCGCCAACCTGAGCTTGACAACTTTCCAATACATACAGCTTTTTTGTTCATAGAAATATGCTATGAATGCTAACATGTAATGAGGTCTTTTTGTTTTTTTTTTAATAAATTAGTAAATATCCTTTAATGTCTCAATTTTAATTTCAAATATGGTAAATAGTGAAAGATAGAGCTGATAAACGTTTGGTTTGGGGGTCTTTGATAATTTTTAAGATGTATTTATGTAATATAAGTAAAGATGTATTGAGACCAAAAGAGTTTGAGAATGACTCACGTAAGAGCTTTTTTTTTCCCCCCCATTTTAATAAACTCTAAGACTCAGAGAGGCCTTTTGCTAACCAACTTTTCTCCGTTATTTCTGAACTTTTCCCTTTGTGATCTCTTTCTCAGTGTGTGTCTCTCTCTGTTTCTTTGTCTGTTTGTGTCTTTCCATTATAAGTATTTAGGTCTGGAAGATAGGTTTTCATGGTTAGATTAATAGCAGTTTTTCTCAAGAAAAAGTCCACTGTGCCGAAAGATTTTCTATATTCCCTGCCTTATAGCTCCCCAAATAATCTCCTTCTCTTCTGCTGGTTTAATTTTATGTTTTCAGTGAATCCCCATGCAGCACTGTGAAATGGAAAAACAGTATTATAAATTTGTATGCAGTGGAAAAGCCAAAAAGAATAAATGAGAAAGAAAGCAACGTCGATGAAAATAGAAACCACATGCACAAAAATGACAAATGCAAATGCTAGAGATGGTTCTATTTTCGTGAAGTCTTGAATGTGTCCATTTTCCCCAAAATATCTCTTCTGCGTCATGCCGGTTATAAATGTTGCAGTGATTGCTGCTGACAAGTGTGGCTATACACAGACTTAATGACAGGATGATTACTTGTAAGGAAGAGACACCTAAGCCCACTCCCGTGAAGAGAGTGACATGGGCCCACACACTGAGTTTCTCGGCAAGTCACTGTTGATGACTATTAAATTACACTTGTGAAGTCATGTTATTAATAATGCTGCCAAATGAGCCTAACTGGAGACTCTGTGATACGCAGAGGACCTTGGGGGCTGTGGGTTTCATAGAAAGTGAGGTTTAGGTCACATAGAAACTTGGAAACTATTCCAGCTGGAGGAGATGATTGTTTTATTCTTCTCATGTGTAGAATTCCACTGTGAGTTTCCAGCAGCCAGTTGCCTCCCCTGTCTTAGTTCTCTCGTATGTACAATGATAAGATTGGGCTAGAGCAGTTGTTTTCACCCAGTGAAGTCTTGACCTGAAACCTCAATAAACAAAACAGAGAAGAGCTGCGTGGCTTACAGGAAAGGTGAGGAAACTTAGAATCTCCCTTTGGGCTCTCCACTGAACTTTCATGTCTGCTCAGCTCTTGAGATACTGCAGTGAACCCTGGGGCTCTCAGGTACACGGTTTGAGAAGCATTGGACCAAGGACTCTATAGCTCCATGTGCTTGGGGAGGCCTTGTCAGAAAATCTGAGTAATTTTTTTTTTAAATTAGAGAACCAGTTGGCATCAAGTTGAGAGCTAAATGGCCCCCTGGGTGGAGGTGGCAAGGATGATAGAGATAGTGGTAACTCCCCCGGTAGGACTCATGAGCCCGCTAAGAGCCACGGTGTACTTACTGACACCAATTGTGAATTGATCCACATCCTAGGTCTTGTGGGGTAAACAAAATATAGACAAACCAACATTCATATTTAAGGAGCTGATAGTTTGGAGAGGGGCAACATAAGCCCAGCATAAGTAAGCCCAACATAAGCCCAACATAAGTAGGTCCAAATATAATAAAGATTCAGAATTCGAGGGTAGGTGGTAGATAGCCTGACTGGGCAGATGAGGAAGGGCAGATGGAGAAGGATGTTTCATTCTCTTCATGCTTTCCCCAGCTCAGTCTGCTACTTCTGACTCCTGTAGAGTTGTGGGTGAGGGGGAAGGATGGCAGTAAGGAAGCCAGTTGAAGCTGTAAACGATTTTGTTTGCTTGAATTCCAATAATAATATGAGTATATGTGTGTGTGCATATATTATCTATATGTTAATGCATATACTGGGTTCAATTATAAGAAGGGTGACCTTCTTATAATTGAATTCAGACACATGCTATCTAGTTAGAGTGACCAGTTCATCCTAGTTTGCCCAGAACTTTCCCAGTTTTAGCATTGAAACTCCTACAGCTTGGAAAACCTCTTTCTTGGACAAATTAGTCACCCCAAATTAGAGCAACCTAGCAGACCCCTAAGAATGCATCTCGGGACCCCTGTTGATCTGCAGGCCCCAATTAAAATTATACTCAGGGGGCTTCCCTAGTGGCGCAGTGGTTGAGGGTCCACCTGCCGATGCAGGGGACACGGGTTCGTGCCCCGGTCCGGGAAGATCCCACATGCCATGGAGCGGCTAGGCCCGTGAGCCATGGCCGCTGAGCCTGCGCGTCCGGAGCCTGTGCTCCACAGTGGGAGAGGCCCCAACAGTGAGAGGCCCGCATACCGCAAAAAAAAAAAAAAAAAAAAAATTATACTCACTTAGCAAGCAGACTCTTGACCTGAAAATCAAGAGAACTAGCTCCTCTATTGACTAGCAGTGGGACCTTCGGGAAAGGGTTTAAGTGAAGTCAAGAATTCTTTGCAAAGAAAAATAGATGTATGTTCATGTACAGTTGTCCATGGCACCTGTATTCATGCTCCTCCCTAAGGTGGAAAGGCTAGCCCAATATAGGCATTGGTTGTTTTTTTTTTAAACAAAATCAGTTGCTTTGAGTTTCACCAATGGTAATTATGTCAGTAGAAGATTATTTTAAAATATTTAAAGTTTAAAAGAAATTATTAATAAATCTAATTAATAATTCATTCAAATAATGAATACAGAGCATATTAGCATTATGCAGTGTTCACTTAAGAATAAAAATGTGTTTTTAGCCTTTCCATGTTTTATTTAGGAATGTTGATCATTCTTATGAAACTTAGAATTGATATGAAAGATATCATGACTATTAAGAATTAAGGAACAAAATCCAATAAGCAGGAATAAGGGAAACTATGCTAATCCAGACAGCCTGCTCAGAAGAACTGGGTCATAATTTAAGTTTTCCAGCATGTGCACTGAATTACTTATAGAACTATGTAATAAGAGCATTGAGACAAATGGGGTGAAATCAGACTTAACTGGGAAGAGCATGGGCTTAAGTGTCAGAAGACTTGGGTTCTAGTCTTGGCTTTGCTATTTCCCTGCTATGTGACCTGGGACAAGTTATACTCGTGCCTCAGTTTCTTCATCTGTCTTCTTGTTTCATAGTGATTTTTGGAAAGATTTTAAGTAAGATACCAAATGTATGACTAAATGGAGACAGTGCAGTGACCCATGGGGACCAAGGGCAGCCCCTCGGGGGTGAAGGGAGTGAAAGCACGTGGCTGGACACGAGGAGTTGACGTGCTGGAGGGATGCGGCCACTGTGCACCCCGCAGGGAGGGGGCAGCAAGTCAGTCCTCAGACGTCCTTTTTCTCTTGACAGTCCCTCCCACACGCCAAACCCAACTGGAAGCAAGGGGACAAGGGAACCTGCTGGTACAGCCCATGGATGTCAGTCTTCTGAAGCCTGGAGAAGAGTAGAGAAGGGCCAAGGGTGGAATTGGAGGAGCAAAGAGCCACCATGCGGACTGTGATCGAGTCTGCGTACTCTATACAATGGCGTGCTGGTAGATACGGAAACTGGCGACAACGCTGGAAACCGTGTGGTGCTTTCTTAGAAAGTTAAGCATACGCTTATATCACCCAGCAATCCACTCTTGGATATTTATCCTAGAGTAAGAAGAGCTTATGTTCATACAACAATCTGTGTGTGAATGTTTATAGCAGCTCTACTCAAAATAATGCCGAACTGCAAAGAAGCCGGATACCCTTCAACAGGTGAATGGATAAACAAACTCTGGTACATCCATGCAATGGAGTACCACTCAGCCATAAGAGGGAGTCAACTATTGATGCTGTAGCAACTCAGATGCATCTCAAAGGCATTGTGCTGACTGAAAGAAGCCATTCTCAAAAGGTTACATACTGTATGATTCCATTTATACCACATTCTTTTTTTAAATTTAATTAATTAATTTATTTATTGGCTGTGTTGGGTCTTCGTTTCTGTGCGAGGGTTTTCTCTAGTTGCGGCGAGCGGGGGCCGCTCTTCATCACGGTGCGCAGGCCTTTGACTGTCACGGCCTCTCGTTGCGGAGCACAGGCTCCAGACGCACAGGCTCAGTAGGTGTGGCTCACGGGCCCAGTTGCTCCGCAGCATGTGGGATCTTCCTAGACCAGGGCTCGAACCCGTGTCCCTTGCATTGGCAGGCGGACTCTCAACCACTGTACCACCAGGGAAGCCCCCTATACAACATTCTTGAAAGCACACAACTGTAGTGATGGGGAACTGATCAGTGGTCATCAATTATTAGGGATGGAGGAAGGTGTGACTACACAGGGATAGCAGGAAGGTGTGACTGCACAGGGATAGCAGGAGGGAGTTTTGGGCGGGGAGATGGGATGATTCTGTGCAATGATTATACTAATAGTTACACAAATCTATACATGTGTTAAAACTCATAGAACTGTACATCCCAAAACTGTACATTTTACAATATGTTAATTTAAATATGTGAGACATATTGCAGATAAACGCTTCAGTGATAGATTTATGCTTGTAGATATTGACAGCCTATTTTCCCAAAGTTGAACTTGGAACAGCTTCAATCCAAACTGAAAAAAAAGAGTTGTAAATGCAGAAATGCCTGAAAATAGGACATTCCTAAAAGTGGCAGCCTTGGCAAGGGACAGCAGATAAGAAGGGGGATTTCTGTGTGGCGGGATGAGAAGTAACAGACATTGGGACTTTGCCAGTGGGCCTGAGGGTCAGAAAACAACTATTCCCAGACGGATACGATGACAGGATGGGGTACCAGGATCCCAGAAGAGAAAGCAAAAGTGAGATTCAGGCGTGGAGCCCAGGCCAGAGCCGGGAGAAGAGGAAGCATGGTTGGGCTGCATCACAGGGTTCAAGGCCAGAGATCAGCCAGCCCTTGACAACTGACTACGAAGGAGGTGGACAAGAATAAAAGAAAAGAAACAGCCTAGTGCAGGGTTTAGGGGCGTAGGCATTGCAGTGAGACAGGGCTGGGTTGGACTCTGGCTCTGCCACGTCGTAACTTACAAGCTGGGAAAGCTGTTTTAACTTCTCATGTACGAAAAGGGATAAGAACATGTCCCCCACTGCACTGATGTGAAAATTAAGTCAAGTTTCATCTATAGCAGTCCCTGCAAGTTGCCTGGCCCAGAGGAAATGCTCGGTGAACAGTAGAAGTACATCACACAGAAGGTTGCAGGTCACGTCAGGACTCTGAAGCTCGTGAGCTGTGTATTTAGCGAGGCATTTCATCTTGCTAAGCCTCAACTTCTAAATCTGTAAACTAGCTTTAATGATGTCTACTCCATGGAATTTGGGTGACAGGGTTCTGTTGAGAAAAGATGTATAAAAATGTTTTGTGAACTGAAAATTGCTATTCAAATGTACTTTTTATAAGGTCAGAGCAGGGCCAGGAGGAAGTCATTTCTTCTTGCTTAGCTGCTGGCTTAAAGATATAGAAAGTCATCATCCAGGTTCTGGTTGGTCCCAGAGCTACATGAAGCCAAACATATAGAACAGGATCAAGAGGGTTCAGCCAGCAGGTGCCAAGCAGCTTTGGTCAGAGGATAGAGTGATGTAATACCAACCAGAGCATGAGAACTCACATTTGAGTATTAGGGGCAGTTTCGCGGAAGTACAGTGGGGTCGGTAACAGCATGGTCTCTGGAGCCAGCACTTGGCTGTGGGCATTTGAGCCAGTGGAACAGATAGGGCTATTGCTGAAGGTTCTTAACTGTCACCCTCGCTGGCTCCCTACGCCTGTTATAAAAATTTCCGTCCCTACTTTGGGTCACGTAACTTTCCAGTGCCTCCCAGCAGAGTAGACAGATTCTACATCTTTATACCATTGATGCTGTGTTTATCCAATGACTCATTTTAGACAGTGACAGCTTAGTGGATATGACATGAGCGTAGCCTTGGTCACTATTGCCATTAGTCACGAGGAGATCTTGCCCAGGTAATAAGTACTGCACCTGCAGGTTGGGAGCAGACCGGAACGTGACCCACAATCTGAACCAGAGTCAACTCAGCCCTCCAACGGATCCTTTGAGTGAGAAATAAATGTTGGCTGTTGGAAGGCATTGAGAGTTTGGGGTAGTTTGTTATGCAGCATTATTGTGGCAATAAATGACTTAACACAGCAAGTTCCTTCACTTTAATTACCTTCAGTTTTGTTCTTCAAAAAATGCAGTGAAGAGTGCTTAGTTATAATCGCCTGGTAGTCCAGTTATCAGGAATAAACAGGTTGTGATATATGTACTTAGCATACTACTCAATATCAAACAGAACAATGAATGAAAGTTACTGCTGGGAAGGCACTGAGTTAGAAAGGAAGTCGAAAAAAATGTCCACCTTGTTGAGTCTGAGTTTCCTCACCTCTGAAATGCATATGAAATCCTTGCCCCACCTGTCTCTGTGGGATGCTGTTAGGATCACACCAGGTGATGGATGTGAGGGTAGCATGCCCTCTGTGAAGAGCTATCGGGGACTTAGGAGTTATTATTCTTTCTACTACAGAGAGTCCTCTTATCCCAGCACGAATTATCATCATCCCCAAAGTTGCAGTTGTGTAGGAGAGCAGGCTGAAAGGCATCGTTGCATGACAGCACGTGCTAATGAACTGTCCACTCATTAAAATTAGTTTCCATTGGAGTATCCATCTTCACTTAACACACTCTCTCTCTGTCCACATCAGTACCTTCCCTGACAACACAGCACAAGTGTCTTGCGACCTGGTGGCAAAAGGAAACTGCGACTCTTGGAAAAAGATGCAGGATTTTGTAAAGTTGAAAGGGATGATGGAGAACTTCTCTAATCACCTGCAAGATAATTGACAAACGAGGGTCTGACAGAGTTAGACCAGTTAATAATGGAAGAAGAGCACAGTTGACAAGGATGATGACACAAAAGGCTTCAAAAGAGAATAGTTTGATGTATTTGAATATCAAAAGATGTAGGGAGGCCTTTGGGAAACGGATGAAACTTCAACTTTTTTTTTTTTTTTGGCAAAATTGAGTCTCTTTATAGCTGTGCATTGAAGGGTATCATATCATACCATTACGTAATTTCTTTGGAAAGTGATCTAAAAAATTCTTCGTTAATTTTAATAATCGTCAAATAATTGTAGTATAGTCTATGCTTCTATTAAATATAAAATTAACTTATTTTACTATATTTTAGTTTTATTGTTTCAAGATAAAGTCCCAAACCTTTTCTTAACCCATTTTCTAGGAAATTTTGGTTCCCATTTTTAGTGTTCTTTCCTACCATCAGTTTTTTCGTGTGTCATTGAGATCTTTTCTATTTATTATTTCTTTCTCCCTTTTTGGCCCAGAGAGCCCTCGGAACCACTCTATCTAGAGATTTCGGGAACTGAAGCTTCCAGTGGGTCAGTGAAGGCAGGAGAACGTCAGTGCACAATCTAGACACTGCTCTGGCCACTTTGGGGTGAGTGGTTTTTTTGTGACCCCCGCAAGTGAACTTTTAAAATACTGAGAGTGGGAGAGGGGAATCTAAGGCACAGCCTATCACAGACCCATTCTCCATCCATAACTTACTTCTGTGGGACTTCAGCCAGGAGGCATCACTTTGAGCCTTTTTCTCCTCTGTAAAGGGGAAACAATAATATTCACCCTGAAGGAGCTTTATGAGGGCTGAATGAGATTATAGATGTTAAAGTATGTTGAACAATACAGATCCAATAAGCATAGCTGTGATTTTGTTTTTTTGGCCGCGTTGAGTCTTGATTCACTTGGTTGAGAATCAGGCCCCGCGTCCCAGTGTTTATTTTATTTATTTATTTTTGGCTGCGTTGGGTCTTCATTGCTGTGCGTGGGCTTTCTCTAGTTGCGGCGAGCGGGGGCTGCTCTCCGTTGCGGTGCGCAGGCTTCTCATTGCAGTGGCTTCTCTTGTCGCAGAGGTTGGGCTCTAGGCACACAGGCTTCAGTAGTCGCAGCACGTGGGCTCACTAGTCGTGGCACGCGGGCCCTAGAGCGCGTGGGCTTCAGTAGTTGCGGCACGTGGGCTTGGTAGTGTGGCACACGGGCTTAGTTGCTCCGTGGCATGTGGGATCTTCCCGGACCAGGGCTCGAACCCGTGTCCCCTGCACTAGCAGGCAGGTTCTTAACCCCTGGGCCACCAGGGAAGTCCCAGCTGTGATTATTTCTAAGAGCCGCAGTGATCACTACTCCAGCCAGCTGTTGCTCTTGCTTCCTCATCGCTGACTTTTTTCATCTTGAGCGTATTTAGGTACACAGCAGAATTTTCCCCCTCGATTTCCTGGTGTCCTCTTCTTGGCCCCGTGAGATGCACGTGCTGAAAGACAGCATCCTGCATCTAAGTTTTATTCCTCTGTTGGTCAGTGTGAGGGAAGATGCTGCTTGTATAAACGCACGACACTTTGAGCTCACTGAAGGGATGGTAGGAGGAGGAAGGCGGGTCTGGCAGTGAATGCGGGCCCAGGGGTGCAGAAAGGAACTTTGCCTCCTTTCTTTATCGTGTTAACATTCCATGAGTTGACTTCTTTTGAATCTTTTAAGCAAACGCTGTACCACATGGAATCAGCATGTCCAGAATTAACAGAATGTCCAGAACCAGAACCAACCCAGCTGTGTTAATGCTGCCATCTATGGAACTGACCTGACGGTAACTTTGTGAGTTCATTATTTTGTAGGTAAGGGAAAGAAGTTTAAAGCTGAGTTACAGTAACTTGCTGTACAAGTTACTGTAACTTGTTACTGTAACACATACAGCCAGAGTTGGAGGGGAGATTTAAGCCCAGCTGGTCGCTTCCAACACCCTTCCTGTGTGTGACCTCAAAGCTCTACTACTGGGCTTCCCTGGTGGCGCAGCTGTTGAGAGTCCGCCTGCCGATGCGGGGGACATGGGTTCGTGCCCCGGTCCGGGAAAATCCCACATGCCATGGAGTGGCTGGGCCCGTGAGCCGTGGCCGCTGAGCCTGCGCGTCCAGAGCCTGTGCTCCACAATGGGAGAGGCCGCAACAGTGAGAGGCCCGTGTATCGCAAAAAAAAAAAAAAAAGCTCTACTACTGTGGGCCCACTGGGGGCGCCCCAGGGAGCATCTTGAGTTTTTATCCCTCAAGGACTGTGTATGATAATATTTATCCAAAAAGCTGCATTCCTAATATCATTTTCACCAGTTGCTTGTTCCCTGTGATAGGTGAGAGAGAAAGAATCCCATTTTACCAGTGTTAATGTGATTTACCCAAGGTTGCCTCTTGAGCTAGTGGCAGAGCTGGGACTATAATGCAATACTCTGACCCCTTTTACTGTACTTCGCATTTTGCAGTTCTCTTTCTGAAAGCATTTTGTTGTATCTCAGGATCTCTGTGTTTCTGTGACCTCCAGCTGTGAGATGGTGTACCTTCCGGGCAGATAGATGAGAGAAGAAGCTTGTCCTGTAGGAATCCATCTCCTTTCCACCCTGGAGAGCCTCATCCATCACTTGTCATTGCAGAGACCCAGCTGATGCATGCTCAGCAAGGGTAAGTATGTATAAATATAATGGAAATCAGTCAGGGGCCAATTTTCCCTGGTGAAAAGGGAATTGCATTTCTCAGGCATGTGGGCAGAGTGAGGTTGATTAAACATAAAACACTTCCACCAAGGGGGCAGCATAAAGGAGAGCCCAGCCTCTGTGTTTTGAGCAGGACTTCTCCTGCAATAAACGCAATTGAGTGCCATCCGTGCTTTTGATAATTTCATCTGACTGCCCGTCTTGTTACGGGATGGCTGATTTGAGCAACCCGTTGGCACTTACTTGACCCATGTTCCAATTATCTGATGTGTCACAGGATTTCAGAGTTTCCAGAACAGGATGTGAAATGTGAAATCATGCAGGAGGTGATGTGGTGGTTCACCCTACATTTGGTCATGTCACTGGATGTTGACAGAGATCGATAATTCCTTTTAAGATGGCATCCTTGAGTACTGAATGCTATGACGTCTGCATTACTGGCAGGCTTTTGCTTTGGGGGGAACAGTGGGTAAGGAGAAAAATCAACCAATTAGTACCTGATGTTAGTATAATAAGTAACCTATCACTAGATAATACACGGGTAATCAAGAGGGGGAACACAATGAGGGATGGTATAAAGCCATTCTGTGCAAGGATCACCCGAGGATGGAGAGCTAATTGTCTGGCCAAGGTTATATGGGAGAGTGAGGGATGGTATTATGATTTGAATGCAGACTTCGAGTTCTCCAATCCAGCATTCTTCATATTCTATCGTGCTACGTCTCATTCTTCTCATACTTACTCCTATCGTATTTACTTTTCATCATTACTTTCTTATGACAGGTTTTATATCTGTTTTCATCATTGCTCCTTTGGATCCAGCATTTTCTGATTGCATTTATTTCTTTTGACCTTAAATGCCAGCGTTGCAATTATTTTTCCAAGTTTCTGTAAACCTCCATTACCTGTCCGTTCTCAGCACAGTGTTACATATATGATTATCCCCCAAAGATATGCTTTTATTGATGGATTTGTTGGTTAAAGGGGTTTGTGTTTGCCTCTCGGAAATTACCACTCATTTCTCCACCTAATGATTCAACAGACATCAGTTGAGTGTGTATTGAGGGTAGAGAGATTAACCTCAAAGCTTCTGATAAAGTACAGACAGTAGGTAAAGAAGATAAGGCATGGCTCAGGGTAGAAGGTACCAGTTTTGGTGAATTAGAAAAGACTACTCTAAGCAACACGTCTCCTTCATTTTTGCTCCCTGCCTGTTTGAAACTCTTGTCTTTTGCCGTAAGTTTCTTTATCTCCAAAGACCAAAGGGCCACAAATGAAAACCAATGCAAGTTGTATTTTGACATTGTATTAGTCAGGGTTTTCCAGGGAAACAGAAACAACAGTGTGTGTGTGTGTGTGTGTGTGTGTGTGTGTGTGTGTGTACGCACGAGTGTACATATATAGGAGGGAGATTTATTTCAAGGAATTGACTCATGGGTTTGTGGAGGATTGGTAAGCCAGACATCTATAGCATAGGCTGGCTGTCTGCAGAATCAGAAAAGACTTGCATTCCGTGTCCAAAGGTGGTCAGCTGACAGAATTCCTTCTTTCTCAGGAGACCTGAGTCTTTTTTCCTTTAAGGCCTTCAACTGATTGAATGAGGCCCACTCACGTTATGAAGGGCAGTCTGATTTACTCACATTCCACCAATTTAAATAAGCATCTCATCCTTAAAACACCCTCACAGAAACATCCAGAACAGTGTCAGACCAAATATCTAGGCCATGGTTTAGCCAGGTTGACGTACAGTTAACCAGAGCCTCGTGCAGGGGACAGAGTTGAATTGCCAGGAGGAAAAAGCAGCTCTTTACCCTCCCCTCACTCCCGCCACCAGCACCCCTGCCCCACCAGGAAAAAGGAAACATCGTAAACACCCACGACCATAAGAATGAGTATATCAACTGTGGATTTAAAGGCTGTATTGCAATTCAGCAGCTTAAAGTGAATGAAATAGAATGTTATTTTTTCATGTTTTAGCACAGATACATCTCAGAAATCGCGAGCCAGAGAGAGAGAGAGAGAGAGGGAGAGAGAGAGAGAGCGTGCGCGCGCATGCACAACTTGCAGAAGGAGGCACAGGATATAACACTATGGAAATTTTTTAAAAACTAAAACATGAGTTTATGAGTGACAAGAATAAAAGCGTTCCGTCCATGTAAACCACATGGTCCAGAGAGTAAACGCCTCTGAGAAAGAAGGCTGGTCATGAATGGTATAGATGGGGTCCTCAGGGGGCTTCAACCACATTCTCATGTTTCCTTCCTATTTCTAGTGGATTTGACATAAGGTGAAATATAGTGAGATTTGACGAAGTTTGGTGGCGGGTGCCAGTGTGTTCATTTTCTTATTTTGCATACATTTTTATATGCTTAAAATATTTGGTAGTAAAATTGTTAAAGCGTCTCCTTTTTCCCTCAAGAGTCACTGGCCAAGGTAAGGTGTCCAGCCCTCTCCCCCTACCGCTGCTTTACTTACCAAGGCCTCAGACACACACACGAGTTATAGCGTCTGCTAAGAGTGGGGTGGGAAGGAGAGGTGGAGCCCTTCGTCAGAGGAAAATTCCATCAGGTCACTGTGTACTAATCTATTCCTGCGGCTGGACCCAGTCTATTTAGGGCTCAGCAGTCAATCTCGAACAGCCCAACAGGGACACGCTATGTAAATGTTCTGAGCAGAAAGCTAGGAATATATAAGTAGTTAACCCACGTCTCTTCATTCTGAACGTTCTGAAGGCCCAGACAAAAATGGCTGTTGTGTATGAAGAAGGAAGCTCTATTTAGATTTAGTAAGCAGCGTATTATACGAATGCTCTTCTGTGTTAAATAACTGATGCAACCAACTAAGCCGGGATAGATGATGTTAGCCCTGAATCAGTTAGTCATAATTCTATGTGCATGGAATTATGAGAGTTACATAGTTATTGGAAGATCAGAAATACACCATCATCTTCGTAATGGACTTATTATATTAATCTTTCTAACAGTGCTTTATCTTGGATTGATCTCTCATAAAGTAGATTAGGAACAAAACACTTCTTATTGGAAAGGTTAAAAAACGGATTTTGGGGGGTGTCATCTGCAAATTTCAGTTTGTCAGTCACATAAAATAAGAATGTTTGCATGTCTTTAAGATGAAAATCAAAGGGCCTGCTTC
This sequence comes from Orcinus orca, assembly GCF_937001465.1. Lineage (NCBI taxonomy): Eukaryota > Metazoa > Chordata > Mammalia > Artiodactyla > Delphinidae > Orcinus > Orcinus orca. Next base: position 8,591,969 of record NC_064568.1, read on the forward strand.
AGATGCGAACAAATAACACTGAGGTAACATCGAGTAAAAGGTAGGTAGGTCACTTGGTACTTTAGTCCCATAATGTAGAAAGCAGAGTATCTCCGAGAGCCTTGCAGATAACCCTGGTCTATTTGGGGGCAAGTAACAGTTATTCAAGTGGCAAATAAAGGAGTTGATTTTAATCATGCTAATTGTGTATGTGCTCGGGGGCCATGGGTAGGTGACAGAATGTTAACTCCTTACAGTAATATAAATCACTATCTAATATTCATTTATGCAATAATTATTTATTGAATGCCTACTGTATGCAGATACTCTCGGGTGTTAGTGATAAGGTGGTAAGTAAAAGCAGAGTTTTCTGGGTTTTGCTAGAGCTTGGATAGTCACAGGGCAAATACAAAATGGAATCTCTTGCAAGTTCTATGAAGGAGAGAGACACTGGGTCTATAATTGAGGAAGTTGGTTAGCGAGATCAGGGAAGGCTTCTCTGAGGAAGTGACATAGGAGCTACGACCTCAAGTTGTGAGAGGATGGTAGAAGACCAGCCTGGCAAGACCGTATACTTAGTTCACTACTTAATGGGCATCTGTTACCTGCCATGCATTTTTCTGGTTGATTAGGATACACGAGTAAAACTGACAAAGATGCCAGTCCTTGAAGAGCTTATATATTTGAAAAGCGGGGAGGGGGTGGCAGTCGTCATTGAGGAATAAACATAATCATTAAGTTATATAGTACATTAGAAGGCGACGTGTGACATGGGAAAGAGTGGAGAGCAAAGAGAATCAACAGTGTCTCCAGGTTGGGGGCAACTCACACATTTGAACAGAATGATCAAGGTGGGCCCCGTTACCAAGGTGAAGAAGGTGATGGCGGAGTGATGGCCTGAAGGTGAGGGAGTGAGCTCTGCAGGCACCTGGCTGAACTGTGTTTCGGGCAGAGGGAAGATCCAGTTCCGAAGGAAGGTGGGAGCGTGCGTGACAGGTTCAGGAAAGAGAGGAGGCCATTGTGGCTGAAGCAGAGTGAACAAGGGGAGAGTCGCAGGAAACAAGGCCAGAAAGGTCTGCTGGGGAGATCATGGAGGGTCTTAGAGCCTTTGTTGGGCTTTGGCTTCTGCTCTCCATGAGTGGGCATCCGCTCACTTGAGCAGAGTTTTGAGCAGAGTCAGGATATGATCTGAACTGTGTTTTGAAAGGATTTCTCTTACTACCATACTGGAAATAAAGGGGTAGACGGCAAGGGTAGAAGCCAAAGTCATAGGAGACGGTTGCCGTGATTTCAATGAAAGAGTCATGGCCTGGGCCGTTTGGAGGCGGCGCTGGCAGTGAGGCACGGTTATCTTTCAGTCTTACTCCAGAGGCGAGGCAGCCCGATTAGCTGGTGGATTTGGAGGGTGGGTGAGAAGAGTCAGACGTTTCTGTGAGATTTCCATCCTGAGCCATCAGAAGGTTGGAGTTGCCGTTACCTGATGCGAGAAAGAGTCCCGGGGGAGCCGGCTGGGGAAGGAGGAAGCCAGGAGGGTTCCTGAGATGAGGGTTATATTTTATATCCGAGTGGAGATGCCAGTAGGCAGTGGGAGAGAGGAATTGAGGACAGAGAACATGGGCAAAGCTTTCAAGAAGGTTTATTGCAAAGGAGAGCAGAGAAACGGGGCTGAGGCTCACAGGGGAAGCAGGATCAAGAGAAGAAAAAAAAAATTTTGTAATTTGGGGAAAATAGGAAATAGCAGGAGGTTTGTGTGAAGATGGGAATGAGCATGGTGAGTAATAATACTGGGCAGCCAGAGGGGAGGCCAGGCATTTGGTCCTAGTAGGACATTCTCAGGAATTGGGCTCTTATTACAGCAGTGGGAAACCATTGAGATTTCGAGTGGAATGGTTTGACAAGATAGAATTTCCATTTTGAGTGGATCCCTCTGCTGCAGAGGACAAATGGATTGAAACGCGTCACAGCAGATGCAGGCAGAATCCTTAATGCGTTCCTAGCAGTGTGCTGCGCATTTCATATGTCTTCAGTCGTTTAACCCTCACAGCAAACCTTTGAGGTGGGGGACATTCTTATACACCTTTTACAGGTGAGGGCACCGAGGCTCAGACGGGTTCAGTGACTTAATAAAAGTTATCACACTGCTGGTAAGTCAACGACAGTGCCAGAGGTAGAACCCGTGTCACTCCGTTCCAGTATCCTGGTCTTTTTTTTTTTTTTTCCATATGTGCCATAGACTCATGTAATTTTTAAGTTGGAAAGGCTCTTAGAAACTGCCTAGCCCAACCCGTCAAGTAAAACTGAATTTGAGGTACTCAGAAGCAGCAGCTCGCAAACGGAATGACAGCGTAAGTGCACTAAGGGGAGCTTGCTGTGTAGAGTCCTGTTCTGGGAAATCCTTTGTAAAGTTGAGAATCCTTTTGTAAAGCAAATAATCCACTGTCCAGTTTAACTGTGGAGAAAATGCTTTTCATCAAACATCCGGTAAATCTATAAAACTATAAAGTCCCAGAGGGCTTCCCTGGTGGCGCAGTGGTTGAGAGTCCGCCTGCCGATGCAGGGGACACGGGTTCGTGCCCTGGTCTGGGAGGATCCCACATGCCGCGGAGCGGCTGGGCCCATGAGCCGTGGCCGCTGAGCCTGCGCGTCCGGAGCCTGCGCGTCCGGAGCCTGTGCTCCGCAACGGGAGAGGCCACAACAGTGAGAGGCCCGCGTACCGCAAAAAAAAAAAAAAAAAAAAAAAAGCCCCAGAGAATGTTCTTCTTATTCAGGGGGAGGAGCTCTGGGGAGGTGACCTGGTGAGATGTAGAAAAAGAAAGCTGCCAGGGGACCAGCAGAGCAGGGTCCTTGGCTTTGCTCGCTAGAGGGCGCACCAGCTTCCAGACGGACTTGTTACAGTTCCGAGGTCTCCAAGGCACTTCACCGCTAAGGAGTCCTGAAATCCACTCTCGGGATCTGTGAGCCCTGGTGGAGGACATACTGCCCCTGTCTGCCTAGTAGAGTCCCCTGCCCACCCCAGGACTGATGGCCCATTCCCACCAGGTGCCTCTGATGGGACTGTCAATCACAAGGCTGCGCCCGCCCCCTGGTCCCTGAATAGGGTACATGATTAGGTCAGAGGCTCCCTAGGCTTCGTGCGAGATTTTTTTCCTTTGGATTATGAGCAATGAGGATCAAGTAAACTTGGGGCTGCAGAGAGCCAGCCCGTGTCCACACGGAGAGAAGCCGTATGAGCACAAATCCATGCAGGGACAAGTGGAGCCAGAAAAGTGGAGAATGATGAAAGCAGAGCCCTGGTGATGCCTGCCTACAGTTCTAGAGCAGTCATACCTGAATTCAGCAAGATCATCCCCTTGGGATACTCCAGTTACATTAAGCAGTGGATTCGCTTTGTTGTCCTGTGCCTCAGGTTCTCACCTCTGAAGCGGGAATAATACTACTACCTATTGGCATGTAGCAATGATGACATTCAGTAATGTGTGTAAGATACTTAAACCTGGTGCTTATCTGTTAATTCTTGGTGCATAACAAACTACCCCGAAGTTAGTGACTTAAAGCAACTGTTAATTGAGCTCACAATTCTGTGGGTTGGCCGTTTGGGCTGGGTCCTGCCGGGTGGTGATTCTGACCTCAGCTCTGCTCACTCGTGTTATCTGTGGTCAGTCTGCAGGGTGGCTGCGTTTGCCTGCAAGTGGTCCAGTAAGGTCCAGCAGCCTTCCTCACACCCTTCTTCCCATGGTGGCCGAACAGAGCGCCGAGAGGAAGCATGGGAGCACGCCAGGCCTCCAGAACTGGCACATTCTCTCTTCTGCTGTGTTCTGTTGAGCAGAGCAAGTCAGGAAGCCAGCCTAGATCCAGGAAGCGGGGAATGTAGGACTCCGCCCCTTCATGGGGAGAGCTTCAGTCCCATTGCAGAGTCTAAATGGAGGGAGAGCCGTAGATAATTATGGCCATTTTTTCCATCGACTACAGTGAGTGTTTAATAAATCTTACTGTGTGTTGCTGCTATTATTGTTGCCTAAACAAGTTTAACTTACTTTCTGTCCCTTGCTGTAGGCATAATCGTCCATGCTATTAGACTTTTGAAAAGATTATTAATAATAGCTCGTCAATCACCTTAGCTTTTTTTTCTTGAACTTCTCATTGAAATCCAGATCTAGTTTACTTCTAGACATATGTAGTTTGCCTTCTAGAAATATCCCAAATGACACAGTTTGTCATTAGCAGAGTACTGCAACAGTGAAGGACTATAATTCCTCATATTATAAGTAATATTTTATCTGTTTAGCAAGCAAGACCTTGGAAATGACCAGTCATCATTGATCTAGTTTACACAGTCCATTATTTGTGAGTTTCTCTTCAGTGTATATAATTTTTTTTTTTTGCGGTATGTGGGCCTCTCACTGTTGTAGCCTCTCCCGTTGAAGAGCACAGGTTTCGGATGCACAGGCTCAGTGGCCATGGCTTACGGCCTAGCCGCTCCGCGGCACGTGGGATCTTCCCGGACCGGGGCACGAACCTGTGTCCCCTGCATCGGCAGGCGGACTCCCAACCACTGCGCCACCAGGGAAGCCCCAGAGTATATAATTTTAAATTATTTATATTTCTTCCTCATCTTTAATTGCTGTAGGTTTGAGGGGCGTAACTATTGAGATCATTCAATTGTTCTTATGAGACCATAATACTTATTCTTTTCAGAATAAATACATTGTAGGTTTCATGCCTATTAATTTTTGATTGTAGTGAATATCACGTTAAGCAAGGTGTGCAGTGAATTCATTTCAGTTTATTACTTAAACACATTCTATCAAGTATTAATAACAATTAGGCGATTTTCATTATTATGTCACTAAAGATGCTGCCAAGTTTCAGTTCCGCTTTTAAATCCAGCTGAGGATTGCCATAAGCTCTTCCCTTTGTTATTATAAAGACAAGTAATGTGCAAAGGATATGGATTTTTTTAAGGAGGTAGTAGGAGTTAGAGGGACCTACGTATGCTTAGATCAATATATCAAGAGAAAATGTAAGCATTGCAATTTCCCACAGTAACCAGAAGAGAGTAAACATGATTATCAGCACGTGGTAAAAGCGTGCTGCTCTGTGTCTGTAAGTTAAGGCACCATTATTATCCAGTATTAGCAGACTCACCCCACTTTCTTTTTTTACTAGATTAGATGTTACCTTTTGTTTACATTGGATTGAATATCGTATAGTCAGGCCACTCAAGACAGCTATTCTCTTGCTCTCTGTACATCCCTTGCTCAACCAGTGCCTGCTTCACTTACACCCAACTCACCTGCCTGACCTTCCTACATACTTGCCCCAGGTCCCAGCTAGTGATGGTTCTTATCAAAGGGTCAGTGAGGGGCGTGCCTCTCTGCTAGTTTCCCTGGTAACCGATGAGCCAACTTGATGTCAGTTTCCCTTATAACTGGCAATCTCCCCTTCCCCTTGGGGGGGAAGAGTGCTGCCATGTCCTGCCCACAGTCTGCCACACGTGGTGGGGGTGTTGCTCCAGGACCTTGCTTCAGACGTGTAAGATCCCCCCCATCCATTAAACCACTGATGTCTCTGTTGCTGACTGTGGGCTCTTTCTTCGGTCTTAAAACTGGGCAAGTGTAGGCCTTGTAGGCCTGCAGGGTGCAGCCCAGCAGATATCAGTGTTAGTAATTGATAGTTGAGCACCAACTCTGCACATTGGCCTATGTGTTAACTAGCTAAATACTGGATAACAAGTTACTCCAAAATTCAGTGGCTTAAAGAATAATAATTTATTATGTCTTACGAGGTATGTGGGCCAGGTGTCCTGGAGCAGCGTGCCTGTGCAGTTCTGGCTTGCGTACCTCATGAGGTTGCAGTCAGATGTCAGCCAGGATTGCCGTCACCCGAAGGTTCACCTGGGGCTGGAGGGTTTGGTTCCAGTTTGGCTCATTCGCGTGACTAACGAGTCGATGCTGGCTCTTGATGGGAGGCCTCTGTTCCTCTCCACGTGGACTTTCTGCAGGGCAACCCGAGTGCCCTCTTGCCACGGTGGCTAGCTTTCTCAGAGTGAGCCATCCACAGTGCCTTTTAGGACCTAGCCTCAGTAGCTTCTACTGTGTTCTGTTGGTCACGCAGGCCATCCCTCATTTGGTGTGGAAGGAGAGTACAAAAGGGTGTGAAAACCAGAAAGCACGCATCATTGGTTGCCATCTTGGAGGCTACCATGAACTATCATTAAGGGTTCATTGCAGCAGTATTTACAATAGCCAGGACATGGAAGTAACCTAAGTGTCCATCGACAGATGAGTGGATAAAGAAGATGTGGCACATATATACAATGGACTATTACTCAGCCATAAAAAGAAACGAAACTGAGTTATTTGTAGTGAGGTGGATGGACCTAGAATCTGTCATACAGAGTGAATTAAGTTAGAAAGAGAAAAACAAATACCGTATGCTAACACATATATATGGAATTAAAAAAAGTGTTTCTGAAGAACCTAGGGGCAGGACAGGAATAAAGATGCAGAAGTAACGAACGAATGGACTTGAGGACACAGGGAGGGGGAAGGGTGAGCTGGGACAAAGTGAGAGAGTGGCATGGACATATATACCCTACCAAACGTAAAATAGATAGCTAGTGGGAAGCAGCTGCATAGCACAGGGAGATCAGCTCTGTGCTTTGTGACCACCTAGAGGGGTGGGATAGGGAGGGTGGGAGGGAGACGCAAGAGGGAAGAGAGATGGGGATATATGTATATGTATAGCTGATTCACTTTGTCATATAGCAGAAACTAACACAACACTGTAAAGCAACTATACTCCAATAAAGATGTTAAAAATAAAAATAATTTTTTAAAAAGGACAATAGAATGTCTGTTAAGGCCAGCTTTTTTAATCATCAGAGATTGGATACATTTTTATGACATTATCGGCTAGGTATGTCGTGTCGCATGTGACTGTGAAGCTGGTGATAAGTCTTCAGGGATCTGTATGCCTGTGATTGTCTGAGTCCTTTACTATAAAAATAACCCTCTGGTTGTCTTCTCCAGAGGAATGTGGGACTTCTCTGATGATCTTTCCATAGTCATGGTACCCCTCCCGTGATATTTTCGGAATCAAATGATCTTTTCAGAATCTTAGGAAAGTTATGGAATACTTTTCAATAAAAGTTTATTCACACACAAGTTCACTTATAGTTTCCACAGATTTAAGAGCTCTTATTTACAGTGAGTTAAGGTGTTTTTCTCGAAGAGGTTAAAATACAGAGTATACATTATTTAGGGGAAAAATTCATGTAAGACCCCGATAGTATCTGTATGGTATGATCTCCAAATAGCCAAGAGTAATTATTGTCCTAAAGGATTCTAATCTGCAACACTAATCTCTCCATCGGAACTCTCAAATGAGATTCCTCATATATTTTATATTCTCCTTCCTCGTTCTCCTTGTCCCCTGTTCTCTGGAGTATCTCATTTTCTAAGCCCCCCCCCCCCCCCATTTTCAGCTTTCAGTTTGCATACATTTTTCTCTCTTATCTCTTCTTTCTCTGCCAGCTTTTAATTCTGTAGTTGGACTTAGTCTTTCTTATAAAGGACCGTCCTACCTCTTCCTCCCTCTCAGCCTTACGTCTTTCTGCCTGTTATTTAATTATGCACTGACAAATCCAAACAACCAGTTTGGTAATGAGGGTCTCTCTGGAGAGTGGGAGGTCTCCCAGGGGTAGGGTGAGAGGAAGGGCAGCTGAGGATGGATACAGCATTTTCTTTAAAATAAATAAATAAATAAATATTCTTTTTCAGATTCTTTTCCCTTATAGGTTTTTACAAAATATTGAGTATTGTTCCTTGCGCTATGCAGTAGGTTCTTGTTGGTTATCTGTTTTCTAATAGTAGTGTGTATACGTTAACACCAAGCTCCTAATTTATCCTGCCCCCCACCCCTTCCCCTTTGGTAACCATATGTTTGTTTTCTGTGGGTCTATTTGTATTTTGTAAAGAAGTTCATTTCTATCATTTTCTTTAGATTGCACAGATAAGCGATATCATATGATATTGGTCTTTCTCTATCTGGCTTACTTCACTTAGTATGATAATCTCTAGGTCCATCCATGTTGCTGCAAATGGCATTATTTCATTCTTTTTTTATGGCTGAGTAGTATTCCATTGTGTGTATACATACAATGTATGTATATATATATATACACACACACACACACCCCATATATATATATATATATATATATATATATATATATATATATATATATATATATACACACACACACACACACCACCATATGTATATATACCACTTCTTTATCCATTCATCTGATGTTGGACATTTAGGTTGCTTCCATGTGATGGCTACTGTAAATAGTGCTGCAGTGAACATCGGGGTGCATGCATCTTTTTGAATTACAGTTTTCTTCTTATTGCTTTTAAACTTTTAATTTTCAAATAATTATAGACTCACAAGAAGTTGTAAAACTAGTACAGAGAAGGTCCCATGTACCCTTCACCCAGCTTTTCGTGGCATCTTACATAACTATAGTCCAATATCAAAACCAGGAAAGGGACAGTGATACAAGGCTATTAACTAGACTACAAATCGAATTCAAATCTCACCATGGGTAACTTCATTTTGTAGATGAGAAAACAGGCTTATTTCACTTGCTGATTTCAAGTTCCCTTTGAACGTTGTGGTTAGATTACATGGGCATATGTAAATCACTTTGTCTTCATCATCTGTTTGCACACAGTGGCGCACTAGGGAAAAAAATGCAGCAATTACTTGACGATTCCCACTGGTTAAGATTTAATGGTACTTTTAATTGCAGAGTTTTGTTTTCGACTAGAAACTTTTATTTTTCGGCAGAGACAGAAAGATGCCATCGCAGGTTTTGACTGTTGGAAGGCCAGTTGACACAATCGTAACACTGCAGATATATGCACAACAGTGGTGCCCCTGCAACCAAATGCCAGTGGCCATAAAGATCTGAGAAATAGTCTCAACTTGCCTTTCACCTAACCGCCAAAGGCAGGGATTGCCACATGAAACAAAGCAGAAAGTAACCTAGAAGTCAGCAGCCCCTCAAGATCTAGGTAAAACTGGCTTGTTTTAAGTCATGTCGTACTCGGCTAAAGAGTCTATGGGGGTTCTCAAGATTCCAGCTAGTTCTCTGCAGGGATTATATCTCCTTGCCCTTGTTTGCCTCCAGGGATTCCATTCTCACATCTATTTTTTCTGTGCTTCTCTGTGTAATCGGATATAAAACTCCTTGAATTCCACGAAAACTCCAGCAGTGTAAAGTCTTCTAGAGGGACGGTGGAGAGATTTGCGTTCGCGCTTTCACATGAAACAACTTTAATATTGAATATTAGAATTTCTCTCTCCTCAGATTCTTTGGAGCCAGCTTTCTGCCAGGTGGCTCTTGGGGCCCACCAGCTCTTGCCCGATCTCACCTCTCCCTTCCCCATTTTCTGTTCTTCTCACTCATCTTTTCTGCCCTTGGGAGAAACATGAGCTCCTTCCTGTTTCTTTTGCCCTTCTCAGACATCCTGGTCCTACATCCTTAGGGTTGCATCACCCACTCAAGTCCTTAGAAAGCATTTGTCCAACAATTTTAATTCTCTCCGCAGCATGACATCTAGTACCAGGTGTAAGGATGAAATGTCACTTTGCTATTAATCACTGTTAATTTTATCACACATTAATTATTCATGTACCTTTCCAACTTCTCTTGTTACTGTGAAATCTCTGAAGCTCCTAAAGTTCCTTCGTAACCTTTCCATTTCTCCTACTTTTCTTACTAGTCTAGATCAGTGCTACTGTGGATGCTGTATCTTTCATTAATGAATGAACCAAGTGTTGCATCTTGGGTAAAGATCTCTGCTTGTAACCAGGAGCTGCTCCTACCTGCCTCTCAGGAAAGACAGAACATGAACTTGGCGCATTCTGTCCGAAATGTTGCAAGCCCAGTTTGCAGCCACAAAGTTCAAGGGAACACTCCTAAAGAACTGCCAAAGAAGAGTTTATCTAAGGATCCTGTTGGCTTCCGTTTTAGATGTCAGGTCACCCTCCCAGTCCTGTCTTCCCGTTTACCTATTGACTCCATGGTGCCCCCAGTGCCTCCACCGTGTTTTGCAAGGATGGACACAGCAAATATCTGTTAAATATATTAACAACAACAAAAAAAAGTAGGCGCTATGGCAAATAGGCTGAAGTGACAAGCTTTTGAGGAGCCATAGAATAGACGTTTTTCAGTTTCCTGTAGCCCCCATTTTGACTGCTGGGTGGTGTCAGTAAGGGATCAACTAGTCTCTGGAAAGCAAGGTCGTAATGTGAACTGCGCGTTTGTGACATGCGGTTATCATGTCAGGGAGGAAAGAGTGATGGGTTCAGTGACTGAAGAAGAATACGACATGACTTAAAAACGTTTGTATCACACTGTTGTCTGCAGTGCAGTTTGCACCTACCCTTCCCATTCCAGCCATAAATCCGGGGAAAGAACCCTCCTCTCTTCTGCTCCTGTGATGCTTTTTAGCTAAATCTCACGCGTTGCCCAGAGTTGGTGGCGTGTGTCTGCTAGCCATGTCTCATGTCTCTTCTTATCAGTGCAGTGTTGTCAGGTTTGATGTGGAGCTGAGGCTGGCGTGGGCATAGCTTCACCGCTGGTGTTGACTGAAGTGACAAACAGTCGTGATTTGTGTTTGACTGAGCACTGGGGAATTTTCCATATCAAAAGAGATTAAAAAAAGAAATGTAACTTGAAGACCAGGAAATAAGATAAACTGGAATGTACTCTGGCCCAGATAGGGCAGGTGCCCCTGTGTGTAATAGGAGGGCTGTTGCAATAACCCCAGAAAACGCTAGTCTTATGGGTTTACTGTCTGTAGTCACCTGGGTCCTTTCCTTTCTCTGGGTGGGGCTGGTTGGAGTGGGTATTAGTTGGTCTGTAGGTTATGGTTGTCCTTCCTTTCCCGCTTCCCATGTCTGAGGCACACATATATTATTCAGTCATTCCTCATTCGTTTATCCATCCACCCAGTAACCCATTTCTACCCTCTCTGCACCAAGCACAGTGCTAGGCATAAGAGCTACAACACTGAAGGGCACAGGAGCGGTCCGTGTCCTCCAGTTGATTATAGTCTAGACTGGAAGACAGATTCACAAATGGATAGTCAGAAAACAGGACGGCAAGTGCAGTGACAGAGCTTATGCTCAATAAATTATAGGGCGCTTGGGAAGAGCCTGGAGCACAGCTTCTGGGAGGCTCCCTGACGTTACTGTGTTTTAAAAGACAGGGAATCAAGCAGGAAGATTGGAGGCTGTTGGAAAAAGGGGAGGGAAGGAGTTCCAGTTAGAGGGCACAGCATGAGCAGAGGCCCAGGGAAGAGGAGCACCGTGGCGTGCGCGGAGTTACAAGCAGTGCGGAGCTGCCGTAAGAGGCTGAGAGCCGTAAGAGAGAAGACTCCAGAAAGTGAAGGAATCGTGACCTTGTAGGTCACGCGTAGAAGTGCGGACTTCATCTTAAAGACTATGGGAGGTAGTAAATTGGCCTCCAGAGCTCCTTCCCTAAAGTGCCTATCTGATGGCAACAAGTCTCTCACGTCTTGATCTACCTGGCTTGCTCCAAAGTCATTGGTCTCCTCTGTAGTGCTGGAGGATTTTCATTGGTTGAAAACTGCTGGCATCATCTGTTGTCCAAGGATTTCAGTCTTGCTGTGCTGTAGCCCATGGAGAGCCAGTCCTGCGGGCTTCCTGCTTCTCTTCTCCTTTCAAAGCGTCAGCAATGCTCCAGGCAGAGTTCTGCGGGCTCTGAATTCCAGTTGTTGTTCTAGGAAAACAAGAGACTCATCTTCTTCTTTTCTCGGGTTTTTCCCAGCATAGCTTATGTAAGTCAAGGCGTGCCACAGATTCTAACCTGCATCTCTTAGTCTCTTAACTTCGATGGAGAAAATGCAGAAACTTTTAACATCATTTTAGCGATGTATGACCCTTTGGCTTCTACCAACTTCCTTGGCCAACGTTGTTGGGAACTGGGCTCTTTTGATTTATAACAAATATATGTTTGGTCTTCCTCCCCCCTTTTGGCACAGAGATCCTTAAAACCCTTGGAATTTCCTAAGTGATCATAGCAGTAATGATCTGTTATGCTAATGGGGAAAGCACCTAAGGATGGAGAGTGCTCACCAGAGGAGCCAACCATGTGATTAGAGGGTTGGAATTTTCAGTCCCACCCCCTGACCTCCAGGGAGGAAGAGAGGCTGGAGGTTGAATCAATTGCCAATTGACAGTGATTTAATCAACCACGACTGAGTAGTGGATGGATGTGTCTGTGTATGGAAGCCGCCACAAAACCCCAAAGGACGGGGTTCGGAGAGCTTCCTGGTTGGTGAACACACAGAGAGAGTGATGTGCCCAGAGAAGGAAGCTCCTCATGCCTTCCCATATACCTTGTCCTATACACCTCTTCCATCTGGCTGTTCCTGAGTTATATCCTTTTATAACAAACCAGTAATCTAGTAAGTAAGATGCTTCTCTGAGTTCTGTGAGCTTCTCTAGCAAGTTAATTGATCTCAAGGAGGAGGTCGCGGGAACCTCTGATTTATAGCCAGTTGGTGAGGGCCAGACGCGCAGCTAACAGCCTAGTCTTGCAACTGGTTGCTGACATCAGGGGCGGGGGAGCAGTACTGTAGGACTGAACCTTTAACCTGTGCAATCTGATGCTACCTCTGTGTAGGTAGTGTCAGAACTGAGTTGAATTGAGTGAATAATGAGGGTGGATTGACTTCCTGTGTGCAGACAAGGGGGAGATCCTGCAGGTGGGGAGAGAGATGGAGGCTAGTGGGCTAGCTTCAAGCAGTTATTAGAAGAAAAAGAAATACAGTATCTAGTATCTGAATGAAGAGCTGGTTTCATCTCTTTTATTAACCTTGGCCAGTTAGTAGTAGCCATCTGAAGAACTTGGTCGAGAAACGGTGCTGAGTTTGATTCGCTAGATCGGATGTAGTGAAGCTAGGGCGGCTGCTCCAGTGCCGTATATTCGACATCCTTAGTTCATGGACAGGAAGGGCGTGACCACAGTGGGACCACGGAAGGGGATGGGGAAAGCCAGCAGGCTGCTGTCAGAAGACCTGGCTTGATCCTCCCCTGAGGGTGCAGGGGCTAGCAGAGGTAGCCTTTTCAGAATGCACCTGCCGATCCGTCAGTACTGACGGATATACTAAGGGACAGAATGCTTACCAAGTATTGAGAAAATACCTTCCTGTGGATATTTTCTCAGGGAACATATTTAAGAGAGCCTATGTTTTTTGATGTTCTGTGTATGATAGAATTAGGTAACCGTCATCCAGTCCCTCCAGGCTTAAGGTCGGAAGCATAACAGTAGTGACCCTGCCTGTATAACACCCCCAATCCTATAAGTTATCACTATTTGTAAGCCCCGTTGCTGTTACCTAGCAGGCACCTTTTTCTCTTCCTTAACCGAGTATTTGAAGGAGAGATTTTTGCAAGCATTACACGCTTTGAAGGCACAGTGAGAATGCTAATAGAGTGATCAAACCTGAGATGCTGCCTTCTTGCAATGTGACTGATCCAGCTGAGAAGCGCAACTCCTACCCTATACCTCCTCCTACACGGTTGCAATTAACATGTTATCTGCCCTATGTCTCAGGTCAAAGCTTTGGCACCGTTCGCCGGAGGGTGGGGAAGTACCTTAATTACAGAGCAGATGCACTTACCGCTGCTTGCTGTGTTCTGATGTCACCACCTCTGAGCTCCAGAGAGAGGTCAGGCGGATCCTGGGGCTGTCATGTGGCTCAAATCGAATATTTTAATTTAGAGACTCACTAAGTTGCTCCATCAATTAAGACTGGCTGTACTTGCCGCCGACTTGCTGGGGCGCAGCCAGAAGCTTTGATTCATTTCATTTCTCACTGACCCCCGTCACACAGTGGAGGGACGGCCAACGTTTCAATGGGCGGTGGCGACCTGCCAGGAGTAAAACGAAGACTAACGATTGAGGTAGATTTTAAAGGGTAGGATTGGCATTTGGAATGACAGCATATCTGCACGCTGGCTAAGTGACGGTGCTTGGTGGGGGTCCAGGGAACGAGGGGTGTTCTCTTTTATCACTTGTTAGCAACTAATAGATCCCCCTTCTCAGTGAATTATCCCAGGACAGGTTTGCTTTTTGCTCAGGTAAGTTTCAGTGCAAGTACATGGAAATTCTTCTTCATTTGGCTTTTCAGGAGTTCAGGCTCTTTCCATCTCATGATGGTATCAGTTCACCATTCAGACCAGCAGTGAAAGAGAGTAGGGCGAGAATGGGGGAAGGTGCTGCGTTTCAGAGGATAAGGTTGGGGCCGACCGCTTCCTCTTTTTATCCTCAAATCAGGATTCATGCAGAAGTGTCTGTATTGGGGGAAGAGGGCTGAGTGAGAAGGAGCTGCAAGAGGTGAGGCTGATTCACGGGTGGAGACAGATGTGCACAGGGACGATCAGGCAGCATCAAACCACCCCTCCCTTCTTTCTCAAACTCATAAGACCCTGCCCTCAACCAGTATACGATGAGGTTACAGTGGGCTCATTTCCTGTTCCTAAATGTGCAAACCTTGCTTTTCAGTGGGTGCCCACTCCTTGGAGACACCTAACACCAGGTCTGTGGGGACCGTCCTTTTGGGCAAGGTGAGCAACCTGATGGCTTCAGAGAGCAGCTCTTGGCTTTAACTACAGGTAGGTCTTTAGGATACATATCAGACAATCAGCTCTTTTCAAGGGGAGCTGAGGCTAATGACCCAGTCCCCATATATTGGTCTCAGATGAAACATAATTTAACGTATTGTTTTAGCAGTGACACCGTAGCTGCTTAAAATATGCAGTGGCTATCGTCTGCATTTGCTGCCCCGGTCATTATCTTGCTTATTTACAAAGAAAGTGGCTAACTGTCACCCTGGCTTTCTTCCATAGTAAACCATGAATAACTTTTGTTAAAGTTTATGCTTGGAATTGAAACATAACTGGACCATTCGGCTGCCGCCGCAGACACGCATATGATTTGCATGTCTGGACAAGCAGCTCAGAGTTGCAAACGAGGGGGGGCCACACGGCAGTACCTTACCTTTCCTCCACCGCACGCTGCTAACTACTGCCAGGGAAATCGATTCATAACTAAGTGTCTAATCACAGAGTGAGGACAGGATAATACGCAGTTGCCAGCGTGAAGTTTGGTGTGGAATTAAATCTTGTCTGTGGCTCCAGACACCGTGGTTGGACATGCAAATGGTTCCTTTTAAAACTCACTCGCAAATGGAAGGAACAGTCCCTGAGTTTTGATGGATACAATGGCAGTTTCACCCTCCCACTGGCAGTTTGAGGAGCGAATTTATTCTGAAGTTACTGGGCCCGTGACTGTTCCTCTCTTGGCCACTGCTGCCGTCCCCAGCGAGGGAGCTGTGTTTGGATTCCATCAGGTTCTGAAACTTAGACTTGGATTAACTGTGAATGATTCTTTGGAGCGTGTCACTAGTTGTGACAGGATTATTCACGAGCTGACTGATTCTGACTCACTTAGAAGAGCACCTGGGCTTCTGGCCCTGGTGGAAGGAACCGGAAGCGACAGCATGGTACCTCAGGGAAGCTCACTGTTTATTGTGCCTCTTCACGGAAGGTTTCGTCAGAGAGCAGACAGCGGACCCCTGCAGGGATCTGGGCCTGAGGTGGCACTGGTGTGGCAGAGGCCCTGCCACGGGCACTGGTTATTCGTAGGTGAGGAGGAGTGTGTACATGTATTCTTTGCCATTCACTTCCAAGTGGCTGATTTTGATGCCCCCGTGGGCTCATGCGTAGGGTATCCACAAAGCAGGGGCACCCCTCCAAAGTATTCTTGGAAAAGTTGCAATATGTGAAAGAAAGTATCCAAGTAGCCATTGTAGGAAAACCAAGAACCACCTTGGACGTTCTCACTCTTCTTTTCTGGTTTAGTATTTGGATTGTCACTGGGGTGGGTTGAAGTGTGTACAGGAACCTTGGCATTGCCTCAGACTCTAAACATCCTCCTGAGATCTGGCCAAGGGCCCAGCTCCAGAGTGTGACTCAGATGGCTGATGGGGTGATCCCAGGGAAGAGAAAAGGTAGGGGTGATCGGTTGACGGAGAGGACCGAGTCAGAGCCCGGAAACTTAGCTCCTGTGCCCCGTGTAACATCCACCCTATTTTGGGTAAAATCGTGGCCCTGTTGAAGATAGTTAGCAGTGCTCGGTCTGACTTCTGTCTCTAGCATTGACAGTCTGACTTAAGGCTACATACACACTGTTCCCTATGGACCCTGTGTGTCCTCTCTAAAGATTGCATTTTCCTGGTTTGCAAGCGTTCCACTTACCTCCTTGCGTTGTGGTGAGGGTCTGTCGAGATCAAAAGCATGAGAACATTTTGAAAAGTAAAGAATACTTGACAGGGTAGGCAATCAACCTTCTCAGAGGTACAAGCTAGACCTTCTGAAGCCAGATCTTCCACGACAGCAAATACATAAGAGACAAGCTTTCATTCTTAAGCATTTATTGGAAAAATATTTTAACTTCTCTTGTTACATACAAATGGATGTGATATCAGAATTGTACTAGTTCAGAGCAATTTCTTCTGAAATGATTGAGATGAAGACCAGATAGAGACTAGACTATGTCTGGTTTGTGTGTGTGTGGGGGGGGAGGGTGTCTCAAAGGCTGATCGCAGTCAATAAGGATCTGATCTCTTTTCCATTTAAACTACTGATTTGTGTAACAGGACAGGTACAAACCTGGGCATTAATGTGGTGACTAAGAGAAATAAATGATTGCAAGCCAGCAGCGTGACAGATAGTGAGAACCAGCATGCACTCTGGCTGTTACAACCCTTTATTACGATATATCATTAAGCAACCCAGTGTTTCATAGGATGTAGAAGTTGTTAACCCACCAGAAATAGGTGAGGATGCCAGGTCTTTCAACTTCTCTGCAAAGACAAATGGGAATTGATTAGGCAGACTTCTTGATGATGATCTGAGTAACTTGTCTCTTCCTCCTTTTTGCTCTGTATTGAAGACAAACTACAGGGTTGGTCCCAGCTAGAAAGAAACCTGAGAGAAAATGTAGTCCGTCCCTCCGTTTGCACAGATGAGGGATATGGTGGCCTTCTCGGATGGGGTAAGTCAAAGACAAGAAGAGATCTTGACGTGTACAGCTAAACTAAGTGTTTGCCGCACCGTCAATGCTCAATACATGTTTAGTGATAGATCTTTGGGGTGAGGAACTTCGACAAGAGAAGTGGAAAAATAACAGACTTGGCCAGGGCTTGTTGGGGATCCAGAGATCAGAGTTCTAGATCCACTTCTACCATCACTAGTTTACACAAAACATGTCATATCCTTTACTCTAAGCTCCCTCTGTTTCCAGTTTGAATAGTATTTTCTGTTCTAGCTCCCTTAGAATAGTGCTTTAGCGTAAGTGGGGAAGAAAAAGTGTAAGTGCACTTTGGAAAGTATCCGCTAGTCTCCTCTATAGCTAGTAAACTTGTTTTCTAGCTGTACTAGCAAGGTCAGCTGTCTTGAAGTGAACCTAGGAGGCAACAGAAGGCAGCTAAATGAGGTATTCCACTGACAGTTGAAGTGGATACTTGTTTTGTTTCTCCTCCAATCCCCTGGTATAGGGTAAGCTTACTTGTCTAGGTCACGGCTGTAGAAAGGAAATCGGTCTGGGGTATTTTGATCCTTAGTGCAAATTTCTTATGACCCTTTTAAGATAAAATACAAGGCTACGGTGTAATTTCAATTCTCTAGGGGTTCAGAATCTAAGACTGTCAGAATAACACTGCCTGGAGCGTAGGGCAACAATAATGAATCTACCAGAGAGAGAGAGGGATAATCCCTGTGTATAAAAAGCTCTCAGTTTTAAAAAGTGTCCTTAACACATTTCTCTGTCTCTTCTCGGTGCTTCAGAAGTCAGAGAGTTAAGCTCTGTTATATGCAGAGGCAGACTGAACAAAGCAGGTCAGGGCTGGATACTCACATTTTGCAGAAAAAATCAGCCCAATCACAGCTCTCCTGGAGTAGTTAGAAACAGGAACATGTGAATTAAAATCTTACTGACTTTCTGCAATTTGATAGCTGCATAGCTTTCTCTGTTTTAATGGTGTAAAAGTTCCTTTTTTTTCCTACTTGAAACATATCAGATATCCACAGGTTTCCTTAAAGCAATTAAAGTAGAAGTCAAATAGTTGTGCAAAGACAATTCCCTATGATTGATAACAGAGTGAAACCTATTGTTGCATCTCTTGTCTTTCCAGCATTAAGGTATTCCCCTTGTTCCTACTAGCCATGCCATGATCATAACAGGATGCCCTAGTTTAGAATTCAGACCCATCCCAGTGGATGATTTCTTGGTACACAAAGGAAGAGAGTCTCCTTGGCCACTGTGTATGTAAACCCTTTCTACTAGGAACGGTTTGCTTACCAAGGAGGGGTTTCTTAAGATCAAGCATGATTCCCGAAGTTCCATTCATGTCCACCGCCATTTTATCAGATCAAAACCTCTCACAGACAGTTACCATAACTAATTATAGGAGGTGGTCAGTTTTTCTAGGATAAGCTAGAAGTGTTCATAATAGCAGGACTTAAAATTTAACCCTTATGCCATGTAGTAACTACCTTTTATTAACGAAAGCACAGGTTCCTCTTTCTCCTTTGTTCCCTCTACAAAGTCTGGAAGAAGTAGATTCTGTCTGATACGATCTGGATTTTCCAAGGGTGCATCTTTCCAAGAAGGAAGAATGGTTTCCTTATGCCAGTGTTTGCCAAACTGAGGTCCAAGGATTCTCTGCAGTTAAAAATGTAGGTTCTTGGGTTCTACCTCAGACCTAGTAAATTAGAACCACTGGGGTTGAGACTCAAGGATCTAAATATATAACAGACTTCCCAGGTCATTCTTAGGCATGCTAATGTTTAAAAACCACAGCTCTTGGCTGTGATAGCGTCTCATACGTGTAGGGTCCCATGTTGCAGAGGAAGTTGATGATGGAGAGGAGGAGAGCGTGCTCTGATGAGCTGGAAGAAGATGCCAGAGGACAGTTGTATGCTTTGACGTACTTAGAGGACTCCTGTTCTCCGCAGATGGATCTCTTTGGTTTGCTGGTCACCTCCTAGTCATTCTCCCATTTAGGCAGCCGTCATCCTGATTGGATGGATTGTCCCGGTGATGCAGGTGCCTAAGGTGTATACGTTGGGTGAAAGACCGGGTACAAGAGTACTAGCGCTCACCTTCTCTCTGGTTTCAATAGAGCATCCCCTTTGCCAAGCATTACCTTTCTCTCATTCTTCTTAAGGCTTTACAGTTTGAACATCCTCCTCTTGTTTGAAGGAACACAGCCCATGTGACTCTGTGCCTTCCGTGGGTGGGTGAGCGTGGGCTGCCTAACATACTGACGTCCTACATTAGCTTTGTCGCACTGCTTTTGACTCCCCTATCCAACACAAGTTCATCCAGACTTAATGTTTTCCATCATCGCTCACCCCATAGTGAGCTAGGAAAGAATTCCACCCCCTACCCCAACCGTGCCCTTGCAATGTTTGGCATCTTCCTTGTTCCCAGCTCAGGAAATGTGCTGCTTGACTACTCTGGTTGCCATGGCTGTAGGTCTGATTTCCCTCCAGATCTGTCTTTTGTTGTCACGTGTTTGCTATATGTTCG
The DNA here is from genome assembly GCF_937001465.1 of Orcinus orca. Taxonomy (NCBI): domain Eukaryota; kingdom Metazoa; phylum Chordata; class Mammalia; order Artiodactyla; family Delphinidae; genus Orcinus; species Orcinus orca. The sequence goes on from NC_064568.1 coordinate 8,611,647, forward strand.
ATCTGTAAGGAAGCTTTTCAGAAATTCATCTACTAGAGGTGTCGTGAGGAAATAGGACATTAGGACATGAAAGTGGGTCATTCGTAAGCACGGTTTGAGAGAATAATCACTAGCATTCCTGACAGTATATTTAGAAAAGAAGTACTGAAAAACTGGTCTTCCGGAATTCTCTCATTGATTCTCCACATTTTCCTGCCTTTTTTGCCTGAATATTTTCAGGTTTTTCTCATAGTCCTTCTGGTCAACTTTTATCTAATAAATCTTAGTGCGCCTCTTAAATACTTCCCAAAGCTTCTCATCTCCATTGGCAGGTAAACAGTCTTCATTCTGATTTTTCCTCTTCTCTGAGAATCTTTTTAACGTGAAAATGCAGATCATCCTTGCAGTACTCTGTGATGTCCACCGTTGACAAAATCTCAGCTGTTTTTAAAAAGTCATCTTTAGGCTTCCCTGGTGGCGCAGTGGTGGAGAGTCCGCCTGCCGATGCAGGGGACACGGGTTCGTGCCCCGGTCCGGGAGGATCCCACATGCCGCGGAGCGGCTGGGCCCGTGAGCCATGGCCACTGAGCCTGCGTGTCTGGAACCTGTGCTCCGCAACGGGAGGGGCCACAGCAGTGAGAGGCCCGCGTACCGCAAAAAAAAAAAAAAAAAAAAAAAAAGTCATCTTTAGTCTCCACTTACTAGGGCAGTCAAGTGGCCTACCTTGTTCAGAGGGTTCCGCAGAAATTCCGTTAGAGACAGTGATAGTTCAGTGTTCTTCTATATTTGATGCAATCTGGCCCTGATACGCTGTTTTGAAAACATCTCAGGTGCCTAAGGGAATTTTTGCCTTACAGGGTTCCAGCCCACTGAACAAATCAAATTTAGAAATAAAAATGAATCGACATTGTATGTGTCAACCTTTCTACAAGGCAACAATGTCTCAGTGATTTAGATACCTGCTTTGAAAAATGACTGTCCTTATTTTTTGGCCCTCTTTTGAGTGGCTCGTTTTAAAGAAATCATCCACGGGTTTGAAAAGAAGAGACAGAGTGAATGGCAAACTTATGGGTAATTTGAACTTGATGTGGAAGGAGAATTTGTTGTTATTCTGGACAGAGTGGACATGAGATCCTGGAGTTCTTTAAGGAGAAGATGTTTCAGCAAAAGCACAATTGGAATGATTAGCGCAGTCATTTGAAAACGACTAGGGTTTTATTTTAGCTCACCTTGTGTCTTTACAGATGTACCTGTTGATTCTCATGCCTAGAGCCAGGCTCACAGATTTGTCAGAGTGTGAAAGGCCTGTGGTAGAAGGCTTCTTAATGCTCGATGAAGCATGACTCTAGGTGGGGCAACATGAATAAATTCATTTTTGGGGTTTGTAAATAAATGCATTAAGTGCCTTGAATCTTTAATTCACATGTCTCTAATAATATTTGTTGACATGGAAGATAATAAAGCATGATTCCTAACCTCCTAAATGGGAGTAATCCCTAGGAACTGTCATTAATAAGGAAAATCTGAGAAAAGGGTTGGATTCAGTGGCTAATTATAAATGTGCTGCCCTGCTTGAGATAGTGTGTGACGGGTCTTACAGAATTCTCTTAGGAAAAAAAATAAAAATAACTTAGCAGTTGTTTACTCAGACACCGTATTTTTTTCGCTTTGTGGAATATCTTTTGCCCATTTTATCCACTATGGATTTTTTAGCATCAGAATATTAATTTTAAAGACAACCGCAAAGATGTGATAAAGGAACTGTATTTGAGAAAATACTTAAAAAATTCAACACCCTTAAAAGCACCAACCGACTTTCTGTGAATTAATTGATCTAACAACTTCACAAATTGTCTTCTGAATCTGATTTTCTAACAACTCCATGAAGAAATTTAGCAACAGTAAAAGACCTTAGCAGTATTTACATAGAAAAAAATAACTGTGGTTGCAGAAACCAATAACTGGGTTCTTCCTGTATCAGTATAACTTTCTAGCCAAGAGAATATATTATTTATTGAGTTAAAACTGGGAGAGACACCAACCCCCCACCACTGTCATTTTTTAAATGGCAGTAGGGAGGCCCAGTGTAGTTAACTTTCTGAGGTTCCTGGTGGCAGAACTCTTGTGGAAGCTTGATCTTAGGGGGAAAGAATGGTAAGAATGGATGGGTAATCTGTCTTGTTGGGTTTCTCTGAGTTCTTGCCATGTCCTGAAGCCCCAGAGGAAGTAAATGAGTTTAAGTATATCTAATTTTGTTGTGTCTTTTTGAAAGCTAGACATCTGAATAGGTGGTACATTTTTAATTAACACATTGGTTGACCAGAAGACCTGCTCTGGGCCCAGGGTGGATGACAGAATTTCCCTTGTTGCTTTTGTTGTTTTGCCGTGTGTCTTCCTCCAGCAGGGACCTCTCTGCGTTTTCTCATTTGCTAACATTTACAGTGCTATTCAGCTGTTTGGCTGGAGGGGTTTCTCTTTTTTCTTTTTTTTTTTTCAGTGTGAGGAGTTGTTGACCTTTTGAGTATACAGCATTTAATGAGGTCCCCATGCGGCTAAACGAACCAAGATTCAAAGTGGTCATTCCGGTGACTGGGGAGAGAACTGTGCAGCTAAGCTATCTGACTCAGACACCAAAGAAATTTTCCTCTTAAGCGATTGGAGTTAGTCCTGTGTAAATAGCCTTGTCCTTTAATACGGGCCTCCAGTCTGAACTGTGTTACAGTATCCTTTCTCTCAATAGTCCCTGAGATGGTAGGGATGATTGTGTCTTAGATAAATTCTTCATAACTTATTTGAAAAGGTAAACAGAAATAGGAAAAAAAAAAAAAGCCCATATTTTGTTTGTGGTCTTTGAAATCCATACCCAAGAAATAGTCTTTGAAATCTATATCGTTTTGTGGCCCTATTATAAATTTAGCTGAGTCCCACATTACTCTGAAAGTACAGACCTGTTCTAATGTTACATATTATCACAAGGATTCGTATATACTCTGGGTCAAATTATGGCTGCTAAACTTGACGGAAAATTCTTGGGTATTAACTTGGAGAGAAGTTTGTTCTTTTTCTTATTTTCAGAATGAGAAATGGATTTCATTGTGCCTTAGCCAAGGGAAAGAAAGAAGGTCTCTATTTTAAAGATAGAAGCCTACTTACACCTTACGGTATTTATCTAAATGGATGGCGTTAGTGGCTTCAGAGCTTCAGACCTTTCCAGGAAGCACGAGACTAAATTGTGTCTATCCTTTCACGATCATTTATTTTTCATGTAATGTTCTAACCAGGCTGCCATCTTGGATATTGAATATACCAAAGACCTTTGGCTGATTAAAGGCAAACAGTTCAATAAAGATTTCATGAGTGCCCAACATCTGCCAGTTCTTGAACCATACAAGCAGGATCACAGAAAGCATAGTTCCTTTCCTTAAAGAGCTTGTGTGGAGAGTAAAATCGGCCAGTGGTCACAACAAAGCGTGATGAGTGACAGTGGGAAGCACGGGGGCCATAGAAGAGGTGCCTCATGTTCTCGTGGCGAGAGTTGAAAGTGTCAGCAAAGGCTTCCTGGGTGAAATGACACCGAGGTTGGACAATGAAGGGGAAATAGAAAGAGGCTGACAAAAGAGCGAAATATGGGGAAGGTGTGTGAAAAGGAATCCCTGCTAGGGAATATATAGAAAGTACATAGTGGTTCAGTAAAATTGGAGAGTGAGTTGTTTTGAGGGAAACAGGACTCAAACTGGACTGTATTCTTGGGACAGCGGGAGGCTCCTGGCAACGATCACTCTTTTTAGAATGCATTGGGGTGGAGCAGGCTTCCAGGCAGTGAGATCTTCAGGAGGTAAGAGATGACGGTGGCCTAGATTGGAATAGGAATAGATTGGACGTGAGAGAGGCGTGCAGGAGGCTGCCTCGGTGTTGACTAGGACCTCTGGGTACATACTAGGGCTGGAATCAGTTTGGAAAGGCGGTCATCGTGGGTTTTGAGTTTGAAGTTTGGATTTTGAAGATATTGTGCGATATTCTTTGAAGAGAGGGGACTAATGGAAAGGCTCTTGCCTAATTAGATGATGCCTACTAGAGTGTGTGCCTGTTTGTATGTGTGTGTGTCTTAGTTGCTGATGATACCCCAGAACATACACCTTGTGGGCAAAAGATAGAGGAGCCCAGGCCCACACTCTAGACGGTGAGGAAGCCTTCTAGGAGAAGCGAGCGGAAGTTGAGGACCAGGTTCTGAAGATTTGGTGCAGAGCACACGGCTGTGAGGATCACACTGACCTCCAAGGTGGCCTGATCCATTCATTCCCTGGCTCCTTTGGCTGCAGCTCCTGCACAAGGAGCCAAAAGAGAGGCCGATCAGGGTCCGTGATTTTTAGCCCAGACACTGAAAGGCTGGGGACATGTGCACTGTCATTGAAGGTAACGTCATATTCCCCACCTTAAGACTCCGGCATGCTAATGAATAGTGACAGAGTTATTAAGACTCCCCGGATGGAATGGCATCTACGTGGGGCCTTGGAGGACGAAAGCGATCATGGTTAAGAACAGGGAAGGAGGTGTTCCAGGCAGAGGAACAGCATTTGCAGAGAACCTTTCTTAATGGTAAAAGAATTCTCCCTGTAAGTTGTTTTAAAATATGTTTAAGACGTCACAAACAAAGTAGAGCCTTCGGAAATCAGTTCAAAAGCTGTAAAACTTCGAGTAAAATGAAAGCTTTGAGTAAAATCAAAGCTGGTAATAAATTCGGAAAAGATCATTTACATCACCTAACACAGTGGCCCCCAGGCATAGTCGAGTGTGCTGACGCGGAACTGGACCTCCGAGGATGGACTGGCTAGGCTGGGACCCCAGCTCCCTTCTGTGGGCTGTGTGCCCTCAAGCAGGTTTCCTAACATTTCTGGGCCTCAGTCTCCTTAGCTGTGAAAGCAAGGCAACCACAGTGTGCGAATCGTAGAGTCGTGATGCCAAGACCGCAGCAACTGCTCCACACGTGTTAGCCATTCTTGTTAGGTTTTTCATGTTTCCTGAACACACCTCCACGGGTCCATTTGTTCAGACCCATTAGGAGAGGCTTTGGAAAATATACTTTCCTGATTCCCCAACCCCAGAATTTTTGCTTCAGTAGATCAGGAGTAAAATATAGAAACTTTCAAAAACTATGCCTGGCTTGGGGTCTAGTGCACGTTACGAATGAAGAAACTTGACCCGGAGAGGTAAAGTTACTTACCCAAGGTCAAAGGGAAATTCCAGACGGAGGCAGGTCCAGGAACTAGATCTTCATGCTGCAAGATCTGGAACTCCCACCTCCTTGCCCGCTCCAGTCTCTCTGTTTCAGGGGACATTTTAAGTTAAACAAAATTATTACATATAATGCATAAGGGCTGGGTTAAAGCAGCCACAGTTAAAAAGAGAAATCAATTTACTCCCATCAGAAAAAATATGGAGCTAGAAGGAATTTAATCCCAGGCGGTGGAAACATAGGTGTATCTAAATGAGGTAGAGCGCTTTCAGAAAAGGCTCTCAGAGAGCACAAGCAGCGTAGACCGACTGGATGCATGTTAGTCACGGGGCTAAGTGAGGAGAGTAGGAACAGTTTGTTTGCTGAGAAATTCTCCGGACAAAGGTGCTTTCAGTCACACATAACCTAAGTAGAAACTGGAAACCTAACCATGTCTGTTATAGTATTTATTTCAGACAGTGTTTGTAAAAGGGAATATGTGTTTGGTTTAAATTTATATTTTATAAATATAAGTACATATAAAAGCTGAAGTTAAAGCAAATGTTACGTGAGTTTTTCTTTTCTTTTTTGGGAGGTGGGGGAGTACTTTGCTTTCAAAGGTGATTGGACTTGAAGAAACATCTGTGACAGTTTCTGTTGTTAACTCTCTGCATAAAATGGTACCTACGTATCAGATGCTGCTAGCATTCAGTGCATCAGAAGCTATTTGAACAGCTCTTCCCAAGAAATGTTTCTGGCTTGGAAGGGGTCTCTGGTTTCTGGTACTTAGTGGGGACCTACTGACGGGTGTTCGGGTGAATGGCTGAATGAATGAGTAATTCGGTGAGTAAAGAAGGGAAGAGTGCCATAGCTTTTTGCCATTTGGGGCCTCTTTGTAGCAATGTAGTCTGTGGCTTATTTGGCAATTGTATTGTCTTGGGTTCTTTATTTTTTAAGAAACAGAAACTGAGACTGGCTGCAGACATTTATCAGCTGGGAGGACATGAGTGCTAAGAACGACAGGAGACAGTAGCTCCAAGGACCAAGAGTGAAGGCACGAGTAGAAAGCCAGCCCTGGTCCCTCTACTGGGCTGTCTCAGCCCCTCCCAGCCGCTGTCTCTGTGCTCAAGGCTCACATTCCCAGGAGAGAGGTCTTGACACCCATCCCCAAGGTGACCGCCTCGAGGAACAGTCCCACCAAGACCATACTCAGCTGGGAGGGGGAGAGCAATTCTCCAAAACACAGAGGGAAGAGGCGCTGGGCAGGCAAAATGCACACAGGTCCACTACATCAGCGAGCATAAAAGCCGCCTTTAGGCTCCACAGAGACTCAGACTACCAGAGTGATGCAAGTTAGATATATTGCTTTTGTTACAGTCACTTTTTAAACATATTTGGAGACTTAACATTGTCCACACAGGGTTAGTTAAGGGCTTGCTGAAAGATGGCATGAAGACAAAAGAATAGTCCTGGGTCCCCTGAGTGGTCGCATTTCATCTGCTCTATTCAGGACGGATGCTGGCTTCTCCAGAAGGCATGATGACTTAGAACGTCTGGGGGACAGAGGCCAGAGGAGTGGAGTACCCAGAAAATTTCTCACTTGGGAAGCTTTTGAAGAGACCGCACGACAGGGATGCGCTGATGCTTGGGTGGGAGATGTAAGAGGTCCGTCCAGGCAGCTGATCACAAATCAGGCCTTTGAAGTTAGAAGGATTCTAACAGAGTTTGGGTATGTCCCTCTGCCAGACACTCAAACAGGGATGTGTGCTCGTGACGAGCGTTGAATTTCATACTGCCTAAGGTCTTCTTCATGACTCTTTGGTAGAGATACAGGGAAGTGAATTAAAAAAAAAAAAACTTAGTGTAAACTTCTTGATATTACTAATTATTTTGAAACGTTCTATGGGATATGGTCCATGAGAGGAAAAGAAATACCTTCTGCAGTTGCTTGCCTATATCCTGCCTATGTTTACTGATCATTCTACCATGAAGAGGAGCCAAGTCAAGGATGCAGGGTTTCATTGGTTTAACCATTTCGTAATGATTAATAACCGTGCAGTGAAAAAAGTTTTCTATGATGAAAGCAATGAATAATTTTGAATTTTTCAGGTATGATTTTTGGTGACATTTACAGAGTGTATGTGACATGTGTTAATTATCATTTCTACCCCTTTACCTTTGATTATAGATGTTAGGAAGGCCCCATCTGAGTCTGGGGAGCTCTTGTAATTCTCTGTGCTCAACTCTGCAGGCAGGTGAAGGCTTAATTGGAGCCTTGCCTCGGCCCCACAGTTCATGGACGGCACTTGTGCTGTTCAGGTGTCTCTCGGTGTGTTGCTGTTGAAACTCTCATTCCATCCACTCCCAGGGGCCCCCGGGCATCAGACCGGGAGTTGAGAAGCATCTTCAATTTTTCCTCTTCCTTTTGTTTGATGACATTTTAAACATTCAGAAAATTGCAGGGGATAATAAACTCCCATGGATTCATCACCGAGATTTCACATTTCATTGTACTTATTTTAACTCCCCCTTTTAATTTCTTGAAATGCATACAGGTTTACAGATAGAGTTGTGGCCCACTTTGAGGAACACATGTTGGTAACCAGAAATGAAAAGTAAAACAGCGAAAAGGGTAGCTTTTTGAACGCCAACTTCAAATTCAATGGAAGAAAAAAATACACATTTTTCGAGCACCTCTTACATGATTAACATTCTGCCATTTCACATCCGTTCAGTGCTGTGCTGAAAAACTGGCTTTCCAAGGCAAAAAAGGAAAACCAAAAGCCCATCTGCAGTGTTCGCTGACTTTGTCGTGTGTAAAGACACCCAGCATGGCTGGTTTCGAGCTACCAACAGTTTAACAACTGACTTGCAAAATTCCTGAGTATTTAACAGTCTGCTCTTGTGATCCCGGACAAGCTGGCCCCAGCATACAACTGCATGGGTTCATCCGTCCAGCAGATGTTTACGGGCACCTTTGTATGCTGAAACGTTAGGGAAATAGCAGCCTTTCTTACAAAGCAGCCTTTCAACCGGACTCTTCAGTCCTTAGAGATTTGGGTGGAATTGTGTTCCTTCTGTGGATGTGAAAACTGAGGCCCCGAGAAACAATATAGAAGCTGCTGTTGATACCATGCCCACACCCCCTTAGCATTTACCTGGTCTGTGCGTGTGGTGTGATTTACATCTGTCCGTACCTGTGACTCTATCTGTAGCTCTCTCTGCCCACCTGAGCTTTCTTCATCAGCAGGGCAGGTAGGAGGGTCTGGGGAATTAGCATTCCCTGGGAGATGTGTTCATCCAATGACGGATGGGAGTTAGTAGATAAATACCCTATCTGCTTCACCCACCGTATGAAATAATCCTGCATTGCATGTTCACACTGATTCTCCAGCAGGATTCAGCTCACAGGATTCGGTTCCCCTCAGTGGTAACGGAATTGAAACCTTCCCTTTGTTGTCTGCCTGCCCTTTGTTGAATCCTCATGCTTCTACCTGTGTTTCCTGCCATCACCTCCCAGATATATTACTCGCACTGAAGTCTTGCCTCGAACTCCGCTTCTGGGGGGACCCAAGCTAAGCCAGGTTGGTCAGAGTCCAGAGCTCCGCTTGCTTTTCCACCCACCACCCTGCTTCCTAGAGCTCATTCGTTGCCTTCCTCTTCCTCGTTCACTGCTGAGATGCCAACATCTCAATGATGGGTGACAGCTCTGGGAGAGCTGACCTCCTTCTCCCAAGGGGCCTCCTAGTCTGTCCCGCTGGGGAAGAAGAGATTCACCAGCGCCAGGGTCCACAGGGCACTGCAGCCAAATGCCAGATTTAATCCTGGTCCAATTCTTCTGAATCTGGCCTTCCTGTCTGCTGGACTGGGCTGACCTGGAAAAGTCAGGAATGGTGATTAGAGATAAAGTTTATTTCTCACCTGTAAATCTAGAGCCCAGAGTCACCTTGAGCCACCTGGCGTGTCCGCATGCTAACCATCCCTTCCTTGCCCAGCCCTCGTCTCCAGCCCCACTCAGCAATCCAGAGCAAGAAGCACCTCCTCAACAAGGGTTCATCTCCCAAGTAGATAATCCTTCTCCAATTTTGCTATTTCATAGTGGCCTTGCCTGTCATCTGCTCTTGAAACATCACCTGCCTCTCCCCTACAATACTTACTGCTGTTTTAATTTCACATTATTTCTGTACTTTTTAAATATATGTGTTCCACCACCCCCAACAGACAGAAACTCCACAAAGGGGGATCTCTGTCTGTCTGATTTTGCTCTCTTGTCTGATTTAGATCTGTAACATCTAACATGGGGTCTGGAACATAGTAGATGCTCAATAAATACTTTCTGAATGAATCCATAGGAGAGGGATAAAGTGGAAAAAAAGCTCTACTTGCTTTGTTCAGGGTGAACCTAGATGCTAACCCCGCCCATGTTTTTTCTCTTCACGTCTCCCTGTGACTTCCTGCCCTTGGTTGTCTTTGACTTGGGAGTCAAAGGCAGGTTCAAATTCTGGGTAAGCTATTTATGAGCTGTGTGACCTTTGGCAACTTGCTGGACCTCTCTGTTCTTTATTTTTCTGATATGCAAAATGAGGAAAGGATTAGCTAGCTCAAAGAGCTGCTTTGAGGAGGAAAAGCTTTAACATAAGTGAAGTGCTTACAACAGTTAATGGCACCTAATAAAAACAACAGAGACATATTTGCTCAAGATCAAGTCCTCAGTTAACATTTAACTATTATTACTTTTTAAAAATATAAAAGAGTGACTTGTGCTTTTCCTCTCAAGAAAACCCTTATATGCTTTAGGATAAATTCCACGCTCTGATCTTGGCAACATGAGTTGCCCCGACCAGCCTCAGCTTTATCTACTAGGCATCTCCGCTCTGCTGGCAGAGCTCCGAGGCCCTTGGCTGACGTCCTTTGCCTCAAACAGGGCATCGTTTTCCCTGGTTCTGGGCTTTTGTCCACAGTCTTCTCTCTGCCTCGAGTGCTCTCACCTCTCCTTTGCGAGTTGGTTCTTTCAGGAGTCACCTCTTCACTGGGACCTTCTCTGATCTAAAGCAGCTCAGCGTCCAGCCGCTCTATCTCAGAGCACTTAGTCTAAAGTGTAATTATTTCATTTAGTTGTTTAATTTCTCTCTCCAACTAGAAAAGCAACTCTCTCAGTGCACTGAATCCCTGCACCCAGACCGAGTGTCAACATGGATGCTGAATCAGTGACCAGGAAGGCACGGCATTTGGTTATAGGTTCCAGAGCCTGACCCTGGGATCCCCTGGGTTTCTCCCACGTGGCCACTGAGCCTTCTGCCCCCCACGCCCACCGCAATGTTGTTCCCACCAAGCTCTGACCTCACACTCTGACGCCAGCTTCCTGTGACCTACATCTCAGCACCGCCAGTGCTCTGGTTGGAATTAAGGGCAGCAGCCCTTCATTCCTCCCAGCCTCCAGGCCCCGTTGAAATCCTGCTAGTCTCCTACTTCGAACCTTCCGGTGGCTTCTTATCACACTTACCATTAGATGACAAGGTCGTTTTTATTGTATCTTCTCTCTTTCTTCCTCCCTGTTAATTATTGTGCTCCAAGCAGACTGACTTTCTTTTGCTCCTCAAATATGCCAAGCCTGTCCCTACCTCAGGGCCTTTGCACATCCCACTCCTGCTTAGAATGCGCATCCCTTACCTGGTACCCTAGTCTAGCTGGCTCTTTCTATGATCTTTCAGCTCAAAGAAACCTTCTCTTACCGCCATTTAAGTAGTACCCTAAGAAGTCTATATTAATCTATGTTATGACTTTTTTCATTCTCTTTAAAGCTTTTACTGCTATTTGAAATTGTCTATCTATCTACAAACCTCCCTACATATCTCCTATGGTAGAACGTACCCTTGTTAGAGCAGGAAACTTTACCACTCTTCTTATCACTATGTATCTAGTACCTGGCACACAGTAGGTGCTTAATAAATATTTGTTGAATGAATGGATGGCGGATTGAATGAACTAACACCCGGATCTGTCCTTTCCTGGGGACACAGTGGCCCTGCACATAATCCCTGTTTGCTGAGTGGAGTTTGAGGCCCCATCTGGACTCGGACCCTGATAAAGCCACTGTCACCATGTTACTGGCTCAGGACTTCTCACTGGACTGTGCTTCCTTCCCTGCGTCTCCTTTCCTGGTTAGGGTCCTGCTGTCTCAGCATCTCCCCCTCACCCTCTGAGCCAAGTTTTAGAAGGCAGCCCAGTGTAGCTTTAGATGCTGGCAAATCCAGGCTCAAATCCCAGCTCTTCTACCTAAGAACCCTGACCTTGACCAAGTCACCTTGCCTTTCTGATCCTAAGCTTCCTCAACTATAAATAGATGCCATAGAGAGAAACAGCAAGTAGCCATCATCTTATAGGGGCCCCGTGAGTTTTAAATGAGATATTACATCAAAAGGGTTTGATGTAACAGGAAATGCACAGTAACAATTTTGACCCTGACAGTCGGCTACACTTTCAATTTGACTTGTCTTCAAGTTCCTCGATCTTTTCAGCCCCGTGAATTTTCACCCGCCTTCCTGCATAGCCTTGTCCCAGCCAAACCTCCATGCTCGGACTGACCAACGAATTAATGGTCACGCATCCTTTTGAGTGACAGCCTTGCAGTTCTGCAGAAACTGTAAATGTGACCCAAACAAAGAAGCAGCTGGACCATAGGGCTTGGAGCCATAGCTCTGTGTGTGGTCTCATTAAAGCACCAACCTCAGAATCCCCTTTCCTAGTCTCCCTGGTGGGGAGGGCTTCCGATGCTGAGCCATCAGCATCATAGATAGCTGATGCCTCATAGCTCAAGTACCATCTCCGGTGACAGATGTAGAGTTTCTGAAGAAATGTTCTGATAGGATTAAAATACATGCTTTCTGCAAACCCACGGAGGGAACAGTAAACCTTTCAGACCTAATGCAAGATCAAAGAGTCAGCATGGATCTATTTACTTAGCTAGCAGACCACTAAGGCTGAGCCGTTTCAACACCTGACCCAGTCTTTTCTAGAATGGAATGCGAGGATGCCTTCACCTGGGACACTGGGTCTCGACTGCTGCCTTGGAGTTGTGCTAGTGAATTCTAAGTCCTAGCCCCTCCCACCTTCTCTGTTTTGATGTAAGTTAAATACTCAACAGTTCAGGTCCTTGCCTTTCTGATATAAACTGCTGTCACTTAAACAATTCAGCCCTCACACTGTTCAAAGTGAATTTCTCACCACTCACTTTTCTAGCAAGACCTTGAACATAAGTTAGAAAGCCCTCTTAAAAGATGGAAGCAAGTACAAGAAAACAGAGTAATAAAATGCTCAGACCTAATCATTAGGATTTGTGGAGGATGGTAAGCAATTATTGCTTCGTGCGTCTCTCTAGATTCATTAAGTTGGAATAAAAACCAGTGGTGTAAAGTAAGCTGTTGTTTAGGAACCAACCCTGACTCATCTTCTCTGCAGGCTAAGATCTTCGGAAAAGCTTGAAAGCATTTAGTAAAGCCATTTACCTGTCATTGGCCTCTCTATATTCCTTGATTAGGAAGTGTTGCCTTTCCAAATGTCCCATGAAAAGAGATCAGGAGGAGACAAAGATGCATTGCATCAACAGGTAAGAAATCATACACATTCTGGAAACCCAACTTCGTTAAGAATATCACTGCTCCATGCTCATTGCTTTATTATGGATAAAAGCTTAACGATTGAATCTGTAGGACCGTCCTAAGGCATAACTGAATGTGAAAGTCTACTTCTGCCTCTAATTACTTAAAAAGACTTTCCTAGAATGGTGGAAAACCTTGTTTGCGGCAAGAACTTCAGCCAAATGCGTCATCTAACAAAAAAAAGTGTATAAATTTCATGTTTCAAAAATGGGTTGCTGCAAAAAATTTTGACTGCCTACCCCTCTCTTGTGGAAAGCCTTTCTTCAAAACCATAACCTCCACAGTTGTGTTGGTGTTTTCCATGTGGATTTCCTAAGCTCTGCAGATGTGCACATGTAGGAACATTGCTGTATTAGTTATCTGCTGGTGTTTAGCAAATCCACCCCCAAATTAGTGACTTAAACAAAGCCACATTTTTTAATCTCACAGCTTCGTGGCTCAGAACTTTGGGCATGACTTAGCCGAGTCCTGTGTGTTCCTAACGAGGCTTTAATCAAGGTCTTTCCTGAGACTGCTGTCTCATCTTAGGTCATGGCTGACGGTGGATCCACTTCCAAGCTTACTGAAGTGATTGTTGTCAGGATTCCCTTCCTCCTGGGCTGCTGGACTAAAGGCTTCAGTTCCTTACTGGCTTTTGGTCAGAGGCTTCCTTTCGTTCTCTGTCACGTGGGCCTCTCCATAGGATAGCTTGCAACGTGGTAGCCTGCATCGTCAGAGTGATGAAGCAAGGTAGCAAGAGGGAAGACAGCCGTTTGTTACCTAATCTTGGCAGTGACATTCCATCGCTTTTGCCATATTCTCTTTGTTAGAAACAAGCACCAGGTCCACTTACACACAAAGGGAAGGGGTTTCCCACGGGCATGCGTACCAGGATCCAGGGCTCATTGAGGGCCAGCTTAGAGATTGCCTGCCACAAATGCCAAGAACAAAAATCTAAAATTGTTTTGAATCTATGGTGACTCCCCAGATGCAAAGCAGCAACAGTGAACCACGTAGAGGAAGATGATATATCATGGTGTTTAAATACATAGACCTACTAGATGACAGGCTGGAGTTCAAATTCTAACTCTGCAGTGCCCCAGTTTATAAGAATTTGGGCAAGATATTCAATATCTATCTGAAAAATGGAGATAATTTCTACCTCACAGGGTAGGACAATATAAAAATTTTTAGCATGTTGCTCACCACACAGTAGATCGTAATAGTCACAGTATTTTGTGTGACCTATGTAGATCACATTCCATTTTTGCCTTTGACTTGCAGGTTGTGTGAACGAGGGCAAGTCACTTAATCTCACAGTGTCTGTTTTAGATTGGAATGCATTCTGCTATTAATACAAGTAACAGAAAACTACAGTGGCTCAAAAATAAAAAAAAAAGATGATTCCTCTCAAACAACAAGGCATCTGGGGAAGATAGACTAGAGTTGAAAGGGTAGGTTAACCACGCGATTGGAGACCCAAGCGCGCTCTTTCTTTTTGCTTTGCCCTCCTTGGCATTTGTGCTCATGCTGTTGCCTCGTGGTGGTAGCAGAGCAGCTGCATCCCCATCCTCTCCATGTCTCAGCAGGAAGAAGTAAGAAGGACCTTCCCAAGATAATGGTAAGGTGAAGTGTTAGAGCAAAGGGTATGGAGTAGCCTGGAGAGCAGCCAGTCCAGGGTTAGGGAGGACAGAAGGAAGGATCCAGAATTTTTCCAAGAATAAAAGAAGCCTGATAGGCTACTTGATATGATAAAAGTATATTGAGAGGAGATTTATGGTTATGCTGCAAGATCGAGCAGTGGCTTGTTAACAGGAAGATCGCAAGCTAGATGGATAAATAAAAAGTGAGGCAATGATTAATTCCAGGGAAAGCAAAAAGTTATATAGAGAAGGCAGTGAAATCACAGACTGCTGCAGGATTAACTGTGAACAGTATTCACAAAGCCACACCACTGAATATTGGTTTACTATCCAAGAAGTGGGGGGGGGAAGGTGTTTGTTTTGTGGGGTAAGGTAAAAGTCGAATTTTCATTTTTAAAAAATACTAAGTTAACAAATGCTAGAACAACTATAATATTAACATAGAGCAGATAAATGTTATATAGAAATGTGGAGGGAAATCTTAGAAGTTGGGAGGAGTGGTTTCCTCTGGGGAGTGGGCATCAGAGGTAAGACGAGTTGAGCAGAGAATGCTTATTCATCCTTACTGCATCCCTATCACAAGGCAAGCAAAGTCCATGAAGTGTGGTATCAATAGACGTGGCAAGGGAAGAGAACTGAGAAATTAAGTATGCTTTAATTTTTGTACTCTTATCATGAAAGAATGAGAGCCATATTTCCTTGCTTCCTCCCAGGGGCTTCCCACGAGAAAGTTAATTTAAGTGTTTCTTTGTGTGAGAAAGGGAGAGCTGGAAGAAGTTCAGCCTCATTTTAAGGAGAGACTTTGAGTTTCTAAGACTAGGGCAGGAGAGTAAAGGTGACCCGTTCTGAGACTGCTGTAGCCCAGTGTTTCACTCCCATGCAGCACCCACGGACAGTGCAGGTCCTCTAAGGTGGGGACCGATCATAAACTCCGTGTCAAAATCCAGTGGCTAATCTGAACATGAAAGGTCTGAATCCTGGGGAATTTGGGACCTACAACTTTGAACGAACTAAATGACCTTGATCAGTGAATACTTTAGTGTAGATCGAAAAGCCCTTCATCAGATTTCTTATGTGTGTGTGTGTGTCTGTGTGTCTGTGTGTGTGTGTTTAAGATTGATTTATTTATTTTTGGCTGAGTCGGGCCTTAGTTGCGGCACGCAGGATTTCCACTGAGGCATGCGGGATCTTTCGTTGCGCCGTGCAGGCTTCTCTCTAGTTGTGGAGTGCAGTTTTTTCTTCTCTAGTTGTGGTGCACGGGCTCCAAGATGGGTGGGCTCTGGTAGTTGAGGCACACGGGTTCTAGAGCGCATGGGCTCCGTAGCTCGGGGCACGTGAGCTCTCTCGTTGAGGCATGGCCGCTCAGTAGTTGTGGCGTGCAGGCTTAGTTGCCCCGTGGCATGTGGGATCTTAGTTCCCTGACCCTGGGATCGAACCCAGGTCCCCTACATTGGAAGGCGGATTCTTTACCACTGGACCACCAGCGAAGTCCCTCAAATTTCTTACGTTGAATTAACCTCTTTGGGATTCCTGTAGCACCTAGCAGAGGGAGGAAGCCCCTCTGATGCTCAGTATTGGATCTCTTGTCAACTCCAGCAACTGGTGTTCCAAACTGGCACACACATATAGAATAACTTCTTATCTGGCATGACAAAAGGTAAAAATTGGACTTATATCTGAAACTTCCTTTGTTCTAACTTTTCCCAGCCTCATTCCAAGCAATCCAAGCTGCTTCTCACTCTGGGCACCTGGTAGACCATTAGTGACAAACAATCTAAGACCAACCACCACCCAGTGGCAGGTGACAGGCTGCAGTATGTCAGTTTCAAATTGAGTTTGAACGTTTCTGTAAAAGACCACCTACTCTGGCAAAGAGTCGTGAAAGTCTGAGCAATTTTCTAGTGCATTCTTTCATTCCTTATGTTTAATAAGGGTTATTAAAGTCAAATCGCTTGTTTCTTGTGGGTAGTATAGATGGAGTAGTTGTTAAGAGCAGAGCTCTGGAACAAACTGTTCAGATCTGAGATGTACTACAAATAATCTGTATGATATTGGGCATATCACTAAAGTTCTCTGAGTCTCAGTTTCTCCATTTGATATGGACATAAAATGGTAACTGAACACTTAGCACCTCTTGAAACATGCTAAACTCACAATCCATATTCATGTTATTAGTATTCCGCTTCATAAGAATTTTTTTCCTTGCTTCTGGCCAGTCATTAGATGGATGTTGGCTCAGCCCTTCTTTTCACTTTGTCTTTGTAGCTCAGTTTTTTTTTGTTTTTTTTTTTTTTTTTTTTGCGGTACGCGGGCCTCTCACCGTTGTGGCCTCTCCCATTGCGGAGCACAGGCTCCGGACGTGCAGGCTCAGCGGCCATGGCTCACGGACCCAGCCACTCCGCGGCATGTGGGATCTTCCCGGACCGGGGCACGAACCCGCATCCCCTGCATCGGCAGGCAGACTCCCAACCACTGCGCCACCAGGGAAGCCCTGTAGCCCAGTTTTTGAGAAAACATTTATACAAAAATAGAGTGGAATGAAAAATAGAGCGGAATGAAAAACAGAGCGGAATGAAAAATAGAGCGGAATGAAAAATAGAGCAGAGTGAAAAGCAGAGCGGAATGAAAAATAGAGCGGAATGAAAAAAAACCAGAAAAACAAGGTGTAAAGCCACATGCTATTTGCTAAATGAGAAAATACAGTGTTTCCAGAACCTTCCTGCATTTCAGTGTGGTTTGTTCACCGCAGCTCTAGACATGGGATTCCCCACAGCTTTTGCCCACAGCTCTTGGCTCTAATGGGCTATTGACTCAGACTTAATTTGGCTTCCAGGATACGGTTCGTGTGTGTGATGTACAGTCTGCAAGAAACATGGAGCTAGTTTTGTTTTAGGAAATGAAGATTAATAACCAGCAGCTGGCCCATTAATAACCTTGGGTGTGTGGGACAGAAACAAAGTTTTAGATAAATTTGTCATCCCATAAATATTGGTGAAGCAGTAAACTCCTGATTCTAAATTAGTTAAGGTCCTAAGGCTATAAAACACTTCTACTGCTGCCTTCCTTTTCGACAATATCCAGCTGGGACCTTCAACGAATAGCATATCCCATCCTCTTTTCAGCCAGTCTTATTTCTGCAGTGTCTGTAGGGGATGGATTTATATTAATCCTCTACTTCTCATCTGAAGGATCAGCGTAAACTGGTAACTCCTGAGGTGGTACCATCTAATATGAACGTAACACTTTTGCGTCACGTTCTTACCGTTTTCCAAGTCGGAGTAATCTCCTGGGGGAGAATGTTTTCACTTTGCATTTTCAGTGTGACTTTCTCCTTTATGCTCACATGTGGCTTTAGTCTGGAAATGTTGCCTTTTCTCTACTCAAGAATCAGAAATCGTTGCTTTTGCCTAGTGCTTTATGTTTACAAATCATTTCCCCATCTTTTGTTCTTTATCCTAAAACCACTCTTTACCGAAGGTATCATTATCCCCTGATGAGGAAACACAAGATTTAAAGATGTTGGGTCACTTCCTGAAAATTAACACTAACAGGAAGTGGTAGAGATGTAAGATCTCAGGGTTCCGAATCTCACGTTACTTTCATTATGACTGAGAAGGGAAGGCTTTGGGTGACTGAGATGAACTCACTGTCCTAACAGTTGTGCTGTGGGCTTCAGAATGGCTTCTGAGTGGTGGTGTCTTCTCTCCCTGACTTGTGTTCTGTCTGGGTCCACTCGGTATTCCCTCTTCTCCCTCCTCATGCTGTCCAGAAACACTTTTCTATTAATCATTTTCTAAGTTTGAGTCCCCCACCAAACAGACCCTGACACAAGTTGTGAGTGCAAATTGTTTATTTGGGAGATGATCCCAGGTAGCATGGTGAGGGAATGAGGAAACAAGACAGGAAGGGAGGAGAATCAGTAAAGAGTGCTTCAGTGAGTGAGTTACCTCTGTGAGCAACCAGGGCTCAGTTCCACCAGATGTGCTTTGTAAAACCCACCTCAGAACGGTCCCACGAAGGGGTAGCCAACTCCTATCCATCAGCGGTTGACATTTGCTTTGGGGGGCATTAACTTCCCATTTTGCCATACGAATGGGCTGGCAATCATGCTCCTGTGGTCAGAGAAAGTCCTCAGACAGAAATCTGGGCAATTGAGAAAGGAAGCCATGAGCATGTGTGATTTCTCTGCACTGAAGCTGTGGTTTTCACCTCTGCCTGGGTGGACAGAGGGACGGGGGTGGGCACCCACTGCATCGGCTGTAGCCATTGTTTAGTGTGAATTTTGATTGTCTGGTAACCCTTCTTTCAAGGCATTTGGTATCCTCTCTCAGGGCGCTTGGTTGTAAGTGACAGAAAACAACACGAATTGGCTCTAAGTCCAAGAGGAATTTTCTGGATCAGGTAGAAGCGAAGTCCACAGGGGCGTCTGTTTTAGGTGCTACCTGATGCAGGGGCTCCTGTATCCCATTGTCTCCCATTTCCTCTGTGTGGTAGCTTTATTTTCGGAAAGGCTTTCTTCATGGTCTAAGTGGCTGCTGGCAACACCTATTTTTGTATCCTTCTAGGTTCAAATCCAGTGGAAGAGTGAACATTTTGTTTAGTTAGAATGCGTAGCAAAAGTTCTAAACGTCATTCTTACTGGACTCCTCTACGTCACATCCCCACCTTTGAACCACCCATTATGGCTCAGGGGATGTGATGCATCAGTTGTCTTAGACCTATATCACGTGCCACACTGTGAGTCCAGATGGGCTCAAGTTGGGGAGAAGTGGATCTTCAAAAGGAAGTTGATACTGTCCCCTGCAGAAGGAATAATAGATGTTGAGATGCCAAACAGTCAACCTCCGGTACCACCATCCAGGAAAACTAGATACCAGTATTTATCTCTAAATGCCATTTCTTGGAAGTGTTTTAGATGTCTGGGAGCAGGCGTTGGACAGGGTATAGTGGGCAGTAGTCACTAACGTAGCCCGGGAGATAGTGGACCCTGCTCCATGCTTGAGTTGCTAGGTTTCCTTGGCAAGCAGGGTGACTCCTAATTTATGTGTTCAGGAAATCCCTAAGCCAGTCTGCATCTGTGCAATTCAGACACGACGCAGAGAGAAGTCCTGAGCATGTACTGTGTGCAAGGCTTATGTCCTCTGTCAGTGGTTCCTACCACTGGCAACTGCTCTATCCCTAAGTCCGTCTCCCTTCATTCTTTGTCCTGGATGAATCAGATCATGCCCTGTAGTCTTCGTCAGACCCCCGAGAATATCAGCCGGGAATGCGGTGGTCTTCATTCCTTGACTCAGCCATCCTTGCACCAGTCTAGCCAGCCATTCAGTCAGCATTGATTGAACGCCTTCTGAGTGCCATGAAGGTGGCAAAGAGTACTCCGAACGAGTATTTCGACTTCAAAGGGCTGAAACTCTAAAAGGGGATTTTTAGGGGAAAGAAGCAAGATACGTACAAAAATATCTCTAATGTGAGGCAGAAATGGACCAGTGCCATTAGTCAGAGATAGACGAACCCCACGCATTTCAGAAAGAGAAATGACTTCCGGTTTCCCAGGTGGCATCAGGATGAAATCTGGTGGAAAGGGGGAGTAATTAAATTAAATTAGTGTGTGCATTTTGGGATACTTGAAATGCTTGGCATAACCAATGTTCTTATTCCAATAAATTAAACGTATCTATTTGAAACGGCAGCTCTTGCAACTCAGATTATTCTAGATTATGGCTGGCATTCAACTCATTCTCCAGGAAGGGGCTTTTTCTGTTTTACCAAAGTAAAGAATATCTAATTTAGTTCTTATTTTGCCTGATGTGGTCCCAGTAGGACAAATGTCAGTCTTTATTCTCCGTTAAGGGCTTGACACATTGCATGTGAATGAGTTTGTGGAATGATGTAGCCCGTGGTGCCGCTGCCACCATGTCCATTCTGGAATCTGAAACACAACACTGAGGTGGAGATAAGGTTTAAAGATAAAGACTTAAGAGCCAGAAAGTGAAACATTAAGAGCAAATCAGATCATTAGATCGTACACCTTTTTGCAGCAGAGACTGTCATTTATCCCTCTCTGTACTTTCCTTTACTCCTGGTTCAAGGTCTGGCACATAGTAGGTGTTCAGTAAAGGCATCCTGAACTAATGCTTTGGCTCTCTTTGGAGACACCACGTTCAATGAGGAATCATGCGTGTCACCAACATCCCCCCCACCCTTCTGTAAACTCTTAGAAGGCAGGGACCAGGCCTGACCGCTCTGTTCTTCACTGCCCCTGCGTGCAACTTGGCGCACACAGAGGCTACCAAACGTTTACTTATTGTACTTAGTGTTGGTAGGTACCAACAGTGACTTTCAGCATCCTCTAATTATGAACTAGGAGGTCTCAAAGAGCTTCTCGGTCCTGGTGATTTGGAGTACTAACATCTTACGTTCTGTCTCCCAGGTGAACCTCAGTTCTCCTGAATCATAAAATTAAAAATTGGGTGGAGGGAAGATAACATCTGGTGATTTCATAGGGCGGTTATAAGGATAGTGTGACCTCTCACATGGCAGTAACTAGCAGAGGCCTTGGCACACAGTGGGAATTCATTAGGTGTCAGCTGGCCCTATAAACAGAGGCAAGCCTTTCTTTTCAGATCTCGCTTTTGCCTGTGAATGGTGGTGTTAACCAGTACATAGCTAGTGACTTTTGAACTGACTTCCAGTTTCTCTTCCTTAAGTTGCTGCTGGTTTTGTAGTTGAAGGCTTTGAGTAGACGAGCAGAGAGTCTGATTCTGCACAGGGGGTCAGTGTGAGGAAGATCTGGGTGATGTTACGTTTGTGGGTCAGAAGGGGGATCGTAGGAGAGGCTCTTGGTGCTCGGTCCAGATATCCTTTGCCCAGCTGGGGCATCCTTCCCCCAGTAGAGGGAGGGCTGGCTGCTGACAGCTTACAGCTGTACCCTTCATTGGACAGCTGCCCTTGACAAACAGGGCTGTCTCACCTGGAAATGCCTGGGCCATTATGTCACTCCCACGTCCCCCGCAGCCAGTGAAACATGGAGGAATCCCAGAGTTCCCTTTGCTGCAAGTGAAGGTGACTCGGTGGTGTCACTCACACTTCGGAGCTCCCTGTGGAATCAGGCTGAGGCTGGACCATAGCCGAAACCATGGTCCTGGGTAGCTGGGCTACCTGGGTAGCTGGGTAGCTGGGCTTCTCCTGGGTACCTGGGTAGCTGGGTAGCTGGGCTTCTCCCCTCGACCTATTCCATCTTCCTCCCTGATTAAGGATTCTAGTTTCAGACTCTGCTTTTAGGGATCCCAGCCTAATACAGAGACGACCTGAAGACACAGCAAAGAGATGCGTTGTCTTGTGTGTGGTTTTCAATACAAAGCAGTGCTTTGTTAATAATGGCAGCTGGCGTATATATTTGTTTGCATGGTGTTTTCATCTGCCAACTTTCCCCCCAAATAGTTCCACTGGGGGGTTATTCTTTTCCCCAGATTTACGATGAGAAAAACAAGGCGCAGGGCGGTTCCCAGACTTGAACAATGTCATGAACAGGTCGCCTGGCACCACGCTTTGTCCTCTTCATCCTTGTCCACTTTCTGGTCAGACTTCCTCTCCTGATGTACATTTTTCAGTTGAAATCTTTGTTTTGTGGCTGACCTTGCTTTGCCGTTCCCTTCTGAGCACCGAAGCTTCTGGATCACCTTGCATCCTTTAGACCAAAACCCAAACATGAAACAACCCATTTGAGACGTTTGATACCATCTAAATGTCAGAATGTTACTGCTTTGGGCACAGGCCATTGCAGAACTGCCTGACCAAAGACAAACGGTTGCAATGTGTTCTGCAGGAAAGTCTATGATATTTCATATAAAACAGAGTAAAAGAAAGTCTTTGCATATACAAACAAACACCTTTTCAGAGTTTATTTTTCAGTCAAGATAACGCCAAGAGAAATTGAAGTCCTTTCCAAGTCTGTGTCAGAGAAAGAGTAACTAACATTTAAAAATATTAATTGATGCTAGTTAATATTACCACCAAGCAGTTATTAGTTTGGCTCTAAAAATATGCTATGGTGTAGTTTGCAGGTCTTGGGAATAAGAGTTTACTGGGAGAGAGGAGAAGTGTAATATGTATCTCAAGAGTAGATGCCTATCAAAATAGTTTTAACTATACTCTCATTGATTTCTAGATAATACTGCCTCTGACAAAATCATAGCAAATTTTATCATGTCTTTTGTGTAACAAATCTGACATGGTGGTCAAATCACTGAAAAAGGGGGATAAAAGATTTAGTATTTTAAGTCAGAACACAGCCTTAGAGAGAGCAAGAGAATGAGAGATTGATTGCTTTAGGAAAGATGGTTAAAGATTCTTTACCAAAATGCTGTCCTTTGCAGTTCCTTGGTACTTATCTATTTTTAATTTTTATTTTGTCTGGAATGATTCACCGCATCACAATAAAAGATAATTAGGGCTTCCCTCATGGCACAGTGGTTAAGAATCTGCCTGACAATGCAGGGGACACGGGTTCGAGCCCTGGTCCGGGAAGATCCCACATGTTGTGGAGTAACTAAGCCCGTGCGCCACAACTACTGAGCCTGCGCTCTAGAGCCCGCGAGCCACAACTAGTGAAGCCCGGGTGCCTAGAGCCCGTGCTCCGCAACAAGAGAAGCTGCCGCAATGAGAAGCCCATGCACCGCAACAAAGAGTAGCCCCCGCTCACTGCAACTAGAGAAAGCCCGCACACAGCTACGAAGACCCAGTGCAGCCAAACATAAACAAATAAATAAATTAATAAATTTTAAAAAAAGCTATTTAGCCCTTGCTTTAGTGTTTTAGCTCTGAAATGTTATCTGTTACATTGTGTAGCAGGATAATCATTTGATACGTTAGCTGGTGTGTTTTTATTCCCAGTAAATACTTTTTTTAAATCCATTGTCCTGCCAGCCAAGTTAAAGCATCCACTGTTTCAGGGTGCGGCAGTTTGGGCACATCTCAGGTAACACAGAAGTCAAGTCTTGCCTTTTGAGTTTTAAAGCAGACTTTTTAAGTACATCGCAGATAGAGAAGTTTTGAGAGGGAAGGGTTTTCAGTTGCCAGACCTTTTGAGCTTCTCAGTTCAGAGAACTCAGGCCCTGCATTTTCAAACATAAACAATCAGGTACAGCAGAACACAGGACTCAGCAGAGCCAGTCCCCTTGCCCACTCAGAATAGACAGCGAGCCCATAAGAGACATCTGGTTTGAATATGGTGGCAGAAAATCACCTGAAGAAACAGAAATACAAACCCCAACTTCAGTGGAAGGAGAAGATTGTTGAAACCCAAACCATGATGTAGGTGGAAAGAAAGGCAGGCCAAAGAAATCGAAGTTTCATAGGGGTGTGTGTCAGAGGAAGTGGGTGTCTTAAGAAACTGTGAATCTCAGGAAACACCTGGAAAAGACAGTACTTGAAGCTGAGAAAGCAGACTTTGATGTGAAGAACATCAATTCCTTGGAGGTAGGGTTTGGGAAACAGGAATATGGGCAGACAGATGGAGTCGCCCTGGATTCAGTTTCAGTCTGAGAAATCAAGGAGGTGGGTCTAAGTGAGGCATCACAGAGCAACCATGTTTGCAGACAGCAGTGTGTCATTGTGTAGTGGAAGAAAGAGAGAATTTACAGTGTGAGCAATCTCATAGCCATTTTTTTTTTCCCATTACTTGGAGAGATTTAAAGGCTGAACAAACCAAAACTTGGGTCAAAGAAAATTCCTGCATGTCTGAAACACACTCTTGACTTCTCCATAGCTGGTTCAGAAGAATTTATCTCCTTCAAAGATGAGTAATTAAG
Organism: Orcinus orca; assembly: GCF_937001465.1. Classification (NCBI taxonomy): domain Eukaryota; kingdom Metazoa; phylum Chordata; class Mammalia; order Artiodactyla; family Delphinidae; genus Orcinus; species Orcinus orca. Next base: position 8,635,927 of record NC_064568.1, read on the forward strand.
AGGAACTAGCATAAAACTATAAAAACATCCTACAAGGAAAAAAAAAAAAAAAAAGGTAGAGAACAGGAGGAACAAATGACAATTGAAGATAGTAAAGAGAGGCTGATGCCTGGTGGGGGAGAGCCGGGGACATTTGCTAGCCGGGTACCTGAGAAAAAGCCCCGCTCCCTCCTCCTTTCACGCCTTCTGCAAACTCACTCCCCACCCAGTTTTGGCAAGGGGCTGGGGGAGTAGGAATATGAGTTTGAGGACTCCAAGCCGGAGCGTCCTGGGCTGACACTGGTGAGGTAGCAAATCTCGTCAAATTCCCCTGTACTCAGTATGTCACGGGGCTTGTACTATAGAAACAGCTGCCTTGGCGTGCTCAGGTGGAGAAGGCCACACACACCTCAGAGAGATCCTTCTGGTCCCAGAGACACGAGAGAACAGCCAGGTGTGTTTCCATCCCTCCTACAGGGGCACAGAGTACTTGAGTGACAGCTAGACCCATACAGACCTTGTCTTACATCTGTGGGTAAGTGTGAACGGAGGCTGGAAGGAACAGTGATGTTCCCAAGAATTCCTAAGCAAATAGATGATGATCAATATTAGGGCTCTGGGGCTTCCCTGGTGGTGCAGTGGTTGAGAGTCTGCCTGCCGATGCAGGGGACGTGGGTTCGTGCCCCGGTCCGGGAAGATCCCACATGCCATGGAGCGGCTGGGCCCGTGAGCCATGGCCGCTGAGCCTGCGCGTCCAGAGCCTGTGCCCCACAACGGGAGAGGCCACAGCAGTGAGAGGCCTGCGTACCACAAAAAAAAAAAAAAAAAATTAGGGTTCTGTAGGGAAACAGTACCAATAGGCTGTGTGTGTGTGTGTGTGTGTGTCTGCCTGTCTGTCTGTCTGTCTACAGAGGGAAGGGGTGTATTTTAAGGCATTGGTTCACGTGACCTGCAAGTCCACGTTCTGCAGGGTGTGCTGGCAGGCTGGAGATCACGGGAAGAGCAGATGTTTCAGCCTCAAGTCTGGAGGCAGAATTCCCTCCTCTTCAGGGAAGGTCAGTCTTTTTTCTCTTACCTCTGATTGGATCCCCAACTGTATTATGGCGGGCAGTCTGCTTTACTCAAAGTCTACTGATTTAAATGTTATTTTCAGCTAAAAATCACCTTTACCATGACATCTAGGCTGCTGGTCCTTGATGACATATCTGGGTCCTGTGTCCTAGGCCAAGTTGAGACATAAAATTAACCATCAGGACCCTAAACTGGAGCCCCAGATGCTTTCATCTCCCATATTGTCTCTGGAGTTCTGTTATGCGTCCCTGGCGTGAGAGTGAGGGGAGGTGTAAGTAGATGATCTGCCGCCCAGGGGATGGCGGCTCACAGGAAGCCTTACATTCAGCTGTTGGAGAAACTGTCACATGTCTGGAACACCCAGGTGTGTGAACTGACATCTGTGTCAGGTGCCCCTGTGTGCTCTGCCCACACTGGCTTCAGCATCTCTGCCTGGCAGGGCCCCTCTTGACCTTCTCCTCCTCTGGGTGCTTCCAGAAGCGCTGACAGACCAGCTTGTTTGTACCACGCAGACCCCACACACTGTCCTTTCCAGGAGCCTCTGTCTCCCAGAGTTCCCAACGCGACTGAGTTCCTCTTGTCTTCAGTGATCATTTGCTTGTTAAGGCTCCTTTCCTTGGTTTCCTTTCCTTTCTTTCTTGTTTCCAGGCATCAACTCCCCAATAAATTGCATCCCTCCGATCCTTTTCTCAGGGGCTGCTCTGAGGAAGCTCGAACCAAAACAGTGTCCCTCTTAAGAGCATTCTCTCCTTTAATCACATCATAGGTGTTGATGGACAGTCAACATGAGAGACTTAAGTCAGACTCATAGAGGATTATGCAACCTCAGGTTAAGGAAACGATCAATTCCAAGGGTTGCGTGTCCGTTGAGACCTGTTTCCTCCTTGTCTTATTTGCCTGACTGACAGTGAGACGTCATTGCTAACGTTTGAGCTTGAAATTTCACAGACCATCAGTTCTCTCTCTGCAACTGTCAGAGAGCTGCACTCACTTCCCTACAGTACAAGAGCCGAGTCATAAAGATCTTTACCTGCTTAAAGTGGGCGATAAGCTGTCCATTGCATGAATTTGATTCCTTATTGGAATTATTTTCAAGTAAACGTACAACACCCTAGTAAACGAACACCCAAACACTACGTCTATCCCCCCCATTTTTACTGAGTCTTTTGGTTCAACAAATATTTATTTATTCAGTGTTGTAGAAGCTGGGGATTCGGCGTCAGGTCACACAAGCAAATCCTTTCCTGTGTAGAAGAACACAGTAAAGAGGTGATATTTAAACAAAGTCCTGAAGGTTGCATCAGGCTAGACGTGCACAAAGCTGGGAGAAATTTCCAGCAAAGGAAACAGTAAGTGCAAAGGCCCTGCGTGCACGCGTGTGCGCACACACACAGAAACACATGCACGCGCACACACACACAAGAAACATACACACATTTGATGTGTTTAAAAAGTAGAAGGAAGGCTAAAGAGGCAAGCCAGAGCAGGATGAATGAGGAGGGGCTCGCAGATGAGGTCTGAGAGGTGTGGAGCGGGCGGAGAGCAGGGCATGTAAGGCCTTGTGATGATTGTGCTTTTTACTCTCATTGCGATATGAAGCCACTGGGAACTTTTGGCCCAAGCAGTGTCACAATCTGTCATACGCTTTGAAAGGATCGCTCTGCCTGCTGTGTGGGGTGGGAGAAAGTGCAGAGACAGAAGCTGAGATGCCTTTGGCATGATTACAAGTGTAATAGTTGGTTATTAATCTGTGACATTATTTTGATAGAAAACAGACTTTAGAAAAACAGGCTGATGGGTTCTTCCCCGGGGGAAGGACTAAGCCCCTCCGGTATTCTATCATGTAATTTCTTTCTCAACCAGAAAGGAGCTTAATTGCACAGTGGCAGCTGAAGACCATTGTTAACCAAATAACAAAACAATTTCAATTAAGAGAGAAGAAGGTCCTGCCAAGGAAAGAGTCTGTTCTCATGGGGAATTTCCTTGGAAGCCAAGACTCGCTGCCGTGCTTTTGTTCAGAGTCCTCCCGTGTTGCATGGGAAATGAGGGTTCCTGTTTCTGACCAGCCTCTGGAAATTGAAGGACTTCACGGCGGGAATCCAGAGGCCTGGGTTCTCAGCGTGGCTCTGTCACAACCTTGTAGGGTGACCTTGGGGCACCTCACACAGCAGCGCCGGCCTCTGGTCTGCAAGTCTGTAGGATGTGAGGTGGTGTGGCCCCTCTGTCACATCTCAGCCGTCGGTTCGGGGGCTCCTGAGACTCTGCGTCTGGAAGTGACTTGTAGCTGAGAAGCACCACTTGATGCGGGGCCTCATCATTAGCTCCGCCCAGATACTAAAGGAACAAGGCGTGTCGTGGGAAGGGGATGTGACAAACGGACAAGCGGAAACAGTGAAGTGATGGCTGCCATTCACCCTGTTTTGTGCAGCAGTGCCAAGCACTGTCCTCTCATTAAGGTTCAGAAACATCACACAGTAGACGTAAGTCTTCATATAGAAGGCCTCACGTGCAAAGGCCCAGAGGTGGTTAGCATCACGTGCACAGTTGCGTGATGGAGGGAGCGGCGGGGATCCTAAGCTGGACGAGTCTCTCCAGCAGCGCCAGCTGGTGTGGTCAGAGGAGGGCTCTCTGGAGGAGACCCGTGAGCTGGTGGGAGGAAGATATGGTGCCGTCTGGGGGAGGGGTGCTTACGGGCAGGGACAGGTAGTGCAAAAGTGCCAGGCCACTTTAGGAGTCACGTCATTGCCGTAACTGTGCAAAGCAGTCAGTGGTGAGACAGCAGCGCAGTATATTCAGAGACATTAACACAGGTAATAGAGATTTATTGCTGCTGCTTCGCCTATAGCCCCTTGACCCACTTCTGAGTTGCCTGCAGGGAAGGTGGACAGTTTCCCTTAACCTGCTAAGAGCGTCTCACCTCCATCTCCCGCTCTGTCTCCTTCTCTGCCTGTGAGTGTTGTTCTCCATCACCAGGAGAACCTGCTCCGTCTTTCTGTGGGAAACTGGATATGCTCACGGGAACAACCTTCAGCCAAGAGGGAACCTTCCCAAGAGAAGCGCCCGGTCTCCCTGCTCTCTGGCGGCACAGTTTTGAGGTGCGTTCCCTGTGGTTTCTCAGAGAATCCCCAGGAGGGCTGAGCTCTGGTTGCCCACAGTGGTGACCCCCTCCTTCACACACCTGGTGTTAGTTTTCTGGGGCTGCCATAAAAAAGGACCATGGACTTGGAGGCTTAAACAGCACAAGTGTATCGTCTTGAGTAGTTCTGGAGGCTGAAGTCCAAGACCAAGGTGTTGGCAGGGTTCCTTCTGAGGCTTCTCTCCTTGGTTTGTAGGTGGCGGTCTCCTCCCTGTGTCTTTATGTGAATTTCTCTGTGTGTGTCTGTGTCCAGATTTCCTCTTCTTATAAGGACACAAATCATATTGGATCAGGGCCCACCCATATGACCTCATTTTTCCTTCATTACCTCCTAAAAAACCCTACTGCTAATTACAGACACCTTCTGAGGTACTAGGGTTAGGACCTCAACATGTAACTTTTGGGGGGACGCAATCCATCCCATAGCACACCCTTTCTTGGCATTTCTTTCCTCCCCTCTGTCTCCTTACTCTCCTAGGTCCTCGCCCTAATATACCAGCTGTAGCCAAGTCCTTAATCTTGGGTCTGCTTCGGGGAACGTGAACTGAGAAAACAGGAAGTGATAAAATCCTGGGGATAGCCGGCAAGTGCAAATCCACCTGAAAGCATTTACATTCATTTTAGAAAAATAACAGATAAGCAAAAAGCTCTGTGTGGACTCTGCAGAAGCACTTGCACAGTTTCAGTCTCGCCTTATTTTTGTGCAATCTCTGGGTCAGATACTTTCAAGTTTACCTGTTACTTTCTATGATTTGTGTGTGTGTGTGTATAAGGACCCTATCCCCTGAAATGCAGGAAATATTTGTAATTTAAAATAAAAAGGGGAAGTGTTATAATGTTATTCATTATAATGAAGATAATTCTTCACGCTGAGGTTTTAAGGACACTCTTATTTCTGAGGACATGACCCATTATTTCAGTAATGCACACGGCTGAGTTACACCCAGGCGGATTGGAGTTTATGCCTGGGGATTGTTACATCCCCATAAGGAAGGGCTGTGACTGACATCCCCTCATTCAGCACAGCTTTGCAGGGTGTGGTGCCAGCTTTGCCCAGTAGAGGGCGATGCAGCTACAGGAACAAGAGAAAAGTGGTTTTTGGCCCAAAACTAGTGAATTAGGAAGCTTGCTGCAGGGAGATTTGCATTTCCAGTTGAGATCACAGACACCCCTTTTGTACTTCAGTGTAAATTACACTTATCACAGCCACACGCAGGATGCTGAAACAGTTGACTGGGTTCATAACTGATCACCACTGAATCGGGGTTGTGATTTTCAGAGACAACGGGCAGGTTACGGTATTGGTAACATGTCTTCTTTCTTCAAGCCATCTCTCTCCCCAGTACGAGCTAGCTACGGTGAGATGGGAAGGCGACTGAACGTCAAGGCTGAAGATCAGAGTTTGAATCGCTCTGGCTTCTTATGGCACCTTGAATTTAAAATAAGTTGTTTACATCTGATGTCATCCTGTTTCCTAACCTGTAAAGCAGGAATAGTGAAATCAGCCCCTAGAAATATTTTGATAAAGAAAATGCTGAAGGATTTTGTAAATTTTAAGGGAGTAGCGCCCATGAAGGGTGGGGAGGTTATTATCAAGGCTGACCATGTTAGTCTTCGTGTTGTAAAAACCTTCCGTGAATGGTATACTTCCTAAAATTCTACTCTTAGATCTTCATTTCTTTGGATTGAGTTGCGTCTTTAACGAGTGCATTTCCCTGGAATGGCACGTATCCAGTAGACAGTTATAAATCATCAATATTTGATGTGTTAACTTTGGGGACCGGTGCCTCTGGCAGAGAGTAAGAGCTAAGACATCTTGATTTGGGGAAAGGTAGAGACATTTTAATAAGGGCCAGTGATTCTCTGCTGGCATAGTGTATCAGACCCTGATCTTTAGAGTAAATTGTGGCGGAAGAGAAAAGGGGGAGAGACTGAGCCAGAAGGGAATGGCCCAGCCTCACAAGTTTGCCAGACAGGAGCCAGGTCTTAAAAATTTTCATTTATTTTCTGAATCGCTAAATCCCTATTGCATAACAAATATTTGAGATCATGTCTGTATGGTAGAATTTACCGTTACTTCAGTAGTAAAGCATTTACTGAGCATACCTTATTATACAGTTAAGAAAACAGAGAAGGAAAAGTACAGGTTTCCAGACTAATTGGGTGGATGGAGGGATAAGGAGTTTTACATGATCTGTGCTGTGATTGCGTTTCAACTCCATGAAGGCAAGAGTGAATTCTTTTCGTTCACTTCTATATATTCATTATTTGATACATGGTAAATGCTCAACACATAAATGAATGGATGAATGAATGAATGGATGAAACCATCTTAATGTAGGGCAAAGTCTCATAATATGTTCCTTGACCCACTCCCCCCAGTCACCTAATCCTTTTAAATAAAAAGCACTTACTATGTAGAAGTCACTGTTCTAATTACTTCTCATACATTAATTCATTTAATATTCTCTCAGCCCTATGAGATAGGTACTGTTATTATTACTCTCACTTTTCAGATGAGGAAACTAAGAATCATAGTGGGTAAGTCACTTGCCCAAGGTCACACAGCTAGGAGTTGGCAGTGATGAGATTTGAACTCACACAGTCTAGTCCTAGAGTCAGTGCTCAAAATCACTTGATTGTGTTGCTTCCCTGTACGTAAAAAGAATAAGACACATCAATAGGTGCTGGTAAGAAGGAGTCAGCAACTTGTATTTTTAAGTTAAAAAAAAAAAGGAAAGCAAGATACTGGCCAATGTATTTAATAATATACCATCTATGTCCAGAGAAAAAGAGGTTCAGATATGCTTGAATGTGTACGGGCTCTCTTAAGAAGGAAAGAGAAGACAACAGTGCTGATGGGTCAACTCAGAGGGGGGCGTTTGAGGAATGGGTGTCAGGAGTGGGAAGGAGACATGCATTTTGTTCCACTGTCTTTGGTCGTGGCTCCAAACACTTTTATTTTCTTTAGAAAAATTTTCCCTTTCTAATATGTAGCTTTAATTTATATGTGTTTATTAATTATGCACAAGTGCTACTGTCAGCACGTGCATTAATCATTAGTAAAGCTTGTTTCTCTGTTAGAGGAAAAGACAGATGACAGTAGTGGGGCACACATTTCTTTCCCGCATTCCTCTTGGCAGTGCACGTACCCCACTTCAGAGACACCTTCAGCAATCGTACTGCTGGTGATTTTCCTATCACCTATCCTGCCCCACCCCTGAGACCCAACCCAGACCCTCTGCATGAGAACCTCTGGGAGTTGCTCCTGGGTAATCTGCATGGTCAACAAAGGCTAGGTGATTCTTCTATATCCTCTTGTTTGAGAATCATTACCCTCACCCTCACCCTCACCCTCCCCCTCCCCCTCCAAGCATTTTGCTGGGTCTTGGGATTTTGAAGGTAAATAAGAATCATTTGTCCACTGTCCTCACAGAATTTATAACCTAGAGTAGGAAAAAGAGAAGTGATCAAGCAGATATAAAAGGGCGATGCCCAGGGTTGCTGATGGGTGTCAGCCCCTTTGTCATATACTGAATGTTCCTATCATCCTTCTACCTCAGGTTCATGGCCACGTGACTTCCTTTGGCATTCAGTGAAACAGACAAGCTATTTCTTGAGCAGCCTCCCACCAAACGTTTGTGACACCTGTAAGACCTGCCTGTCCCCTTCTGGGTATAATCTCAAATTTCCTGAATCTCCCAGGCCTTGTAAATTACATTTCCAACCTTCTTCCACACGTACTAGGCTAAAAGTATTTGGAATTTCACAGTAAAGGGCGAGCCAAGGCATGGCCCCTGTAGGAAGCAATGATGAGTGCTCTCTGGGCCACTCATTAGATGTCATTTTAGGGTGAGTATAGTCTGGTTGTTTTCCAAGCCAGAAGGCACTCGCTTTGCATTTGCTTCAAATCTATGCACTTTAAAAAATACCATGACATTTTGCTTCTGAGACAAAAGTCAAATGCCAAAAAACATTCACCTCTACAAGTGGGGGTATTAAAAACTTAATTTATAAATGCAAACAAGATCAGCTTCTGAGATGCCAGTGCAGTTACCTAGTTTGCAGACTTGGAGATTGTGGGCAGTATTCCTCCTGTCTGCTCTACACCTGTGTGTTTGTTGCCTTATCAGGGATTGAGAGAGCTGTTCCAGAAAAAAGCCACCATTGGCGTTGGCTATCCTTTCCCGTCTGAATGCTTAAATACAGCTGGCGGGCTTGAGGTTACAGTTCTGGAATTTATTTAGAGGGAAAATGGGAAGTGAGGCGGCGTATGGTGCATCTGGTGTTCTGTGCGCTCTCCTCGTCGGTGTCATTGGGAAAGCTACCCCTCCCTCATTCCATGAGGCCTGAGTGGGGCTGTCAATCACAGTGCGCTCTTCCCGCCACGGCCCCGTGGGGATGAGTATCTGGTCCAGATGATTTCAGGCACAGTACCTCTTGCCCCTGGGACTAGCACAGGCATATAAATAGATGCTTCGCAAGAGGAAGAGATTTGTCTTTTACTTCAGAGAACTCAGTAAGTACTTACAGCATGGATAAGAATCTCAAATATTAGTTGCAAAATCAGTTTTAAATTTGTAAAAGGGTGTCGGGAGACAGAAAGTTCCTGATTCCCAGAGGAGGGGCTAATCTTGTGGGAGGTAAAGTTGGGAGTGTTGGGAGTCATCTCCCTCCTGGGAAAGGCAGTCTGAGGATACATGGAGGGAGACAGTGCTAGGCAGGAGGGAGAGACCAAGCCCTACTCCATCACCTGAATCTTGGTCCTGCCTAGAAGTGGCGTCACACCTGCGCTCCTCATTTGCATTTCCTTTTCACTTAAGCTGGTTGGAATTAGGTTTCTGTTACTTGTTTTTTTTTTAAAAAAGGGCATATTTGAGACCCTCCCAGTGATGTGAGAGGAAGAAACAGGGCCAGAATGTGTGCCTGCGAGTTGAGAAGGCAACCAGTGAAGCAAACATACTTTTCCAGGATGCTGGAGTAAGCTCCGACTTGCAATTACAGCCCGCCACCCCACCTGGTGACCACTCCCGGCCAGTCCTCTGGAGTGGCCACTGGCTCAATTTAAACATGCGTGTCTCCCTCTACCTCCCTTCCCCTGCTGATAGTAGCATATGACTTTCAGAGCTCAACGTGGGTTGTTAGGACACAAATCCTGCTGATGTACTGAGGTGATAGCTAGTAACCGTCCATACCAGAAGGCTAACCAAGGGTTTGGGAATCAAGGACACTGAGATGATAAGGCAGTAATTCCATAGCTTCGTCATCCTCAGCCAATTTCTATGGCTTCAGGATAGAGCTTCTCTCCTGCCCTGGCTGGTACTCCCTTCCTGGCTGTCCAGTCTCCTCGGTCTTCCCGGCCAGCCTCTGGGGGACATGGGGCTGTGGCTCTCCTCTCAGCTGACTACCCCCGAGGAGCTTCAACTCTCAGACGTCACTACCACCATTTCAGACTGCTGCCAGCAGCCCAGAAATGAAGGACCACACCCGCCCAGATCTCATTGCATCCGTAGTGGGATGTCCGTGAAATGTGTGTACACAGCCCCCCAGGCAGCTCAGGCCCGGGTCCGTGCTCTTCTCAGGTTCTCCAGACTTCTGCCAGACCTTGCAGCCTCATGCTTCCTGCTGCTGGTGATTCTGCCCCACTGAGCACTTGCCCTTTCTGCATGCTCACCTCCTGGGGCCTCTTCTATGCCTGGATCTCAACCTCTCTACCCTGATTTCATCCCAAGCCCACGCACAAGGCTCGTGTGCATCGCAGACCTGGCTGAGAGGTAGAGGCTCCGGCGAGTCCTTACATCAGAGCGACCACAGATGCGTTAAACATGTCAAACAAGTTAAATACCACAAATTTCTGCTTTTAAAACTCTTTTGGGGCTTTCCTGGTGGCGCAGTGGTTGGGAGTCCGCCTGCCGATGCAGGGGACACGGGTTTGTGCCCCGGTCCGGGAAGATCCCACATGCCGCGAAGCGGCTGGGCCCGTGAGCCATGGCCGCTGAGCCTGCGCTCCACAACGGGAGAAGGCCATAGCAGTGAGAGGCCTGCGTACGGCAAGAAAACAAAAAACAAAACAAAACAAAAAAAACCTCTTTTGATTGTCATGCTGTCCACTACCATCCCCCTCTCCTTTCTCCAGTCTTCTCTCCCCTCTCTTTTTGTCCCACCCTTGTATCCTGTTTATTTCCTCTTCAGAGCAGTTTGGTCCACTTCAACCATTTCATCATGGCCTCACCCAAAGGCTCAGCAATGTGAACATGGTCTCTCTTCCAGCAGGAATTTTTAAATTATTTATTCATTCATTCATTCATTCATTCATTTTGGCTGCGCTGGGTCTTAGTTATGGCACATGGACTTCTTAGTGGCAGCATGCGTGTGGGATCTAGCTCCCCACCCAGGGATCAAACCTGGGCCCCCTGCACTGGGAGCATGGAGTCTTACCCACTGGGCCGCCAGGGAAATCCCCCAACAGGAATCCTGATATCTGTTGTTTACCTGATTGCTTCTACCACGCCACCAACATATACTTTAATCGATGTACAGATGCACATTCACTCATTCATTCATCCTCCCTCCCTCTCTCTCTATGTGTGTGTATGTACATATATATATATATATGCGTGTATGTGTGTTGTGTGTATACGTACATACTATACATATACATCCTGTGTATATATCTTGACTTCCCTTGGTCAAAGTCTCTTCACTTGTAAAGTTAGGGATATACACTAGTGTGTTTCTAATACTCCATTCAGCTCTAGTTATTTTTAGTAAATACCCTGTGTTTTTGTGTATACATGTGATATGACATATATTAGGTGGTTAACACTTAGTATTCATTTGCACATTTGACTTAAGATATTACCATTGTTTTTTATGTTAAAACAGGATGTCTTTACTTAGTCAATGGCTGTGAAATGTTACAATAATTATAGAATTATCTTGAACTTTAAAATGTGGTAAAGTTTCTATTCTTATCTCAAAGTTCACTAGAAGAATTATTGACACGAGCTGAACTAAACTGATAGAACCTTGATATCTAAGGTATTAAGCTGGCCCTCTGAGTTCAGATGTCCCATGGAGTTTAAGTGACTCTTTATGTCCATCATGGACTTGCCCCCAGTGGTCAGCTCAAAATGTACCTAATTTCATGGTCAGCTAGGTCTTCACGGGCTGACCGAGTGGCTCCCAATGTCACCTGATAGCATCATCAAATGCGATGAAAGAATAAGACTTCTGGCTGGAACATGATCTTTTAGAGTGTGGAAGTATTGTCTGAAGTTGTATCTGGATGAATCTGATTTGTTTTGCAGAAAATACATCAATTCTTAATTATATGTTAGTGTTAAAAAAAAAAACCCAGGCGTGAGGAATTATTTCAAAATCGTGACAGAGTTGAGCAGACTGGTTTTTTTTCAACTTGGTTTGATTTTTGTGAATTCTAGTTTTTGCCTTTTAAAGAAATTATCTTTCTTGTCAGTGAGGCCGAGCGAAAAAGACCTATGTAGGTTTCAGTCATAGCGCCAGGTTCACTAGTTATGTGACCTCGGGAACTCAGCTCAACCTTTCAAAGTAGCAGTGCCTTGCTGCTTCCTTGGAGGTTGGTCTTCAACCTTTGAGGATGTTAATACTCACCTGAAAGCTCTGATCTAAGGGTTAATTCAAAATCCTAGGCATTCAAGTGATAAACAGATGTTAGCGACATCTATCCCTGTCCTCCTTCCCTAAACCTCCACCTCCTACCTTATCCCATCAAAATTTAGCGTGAGTATAAGCAAGGCTAGGATTTCCTGGGAGCACAGAACAGTCTCGACCCCTGGCTCTAGTCCTGTCCCCAGGGATGTGGGAGGCTTTCTGCATTCCCTTTCCTGGAGGGCAGCTTTATTCGTTGGAGGCCAGTGAGGGAAGCAGAGCTGGTTGGGCAATTCAGTAGCAAGAATCAGACAGAACAACTAGTTGGAAGGCTTCTGGGAGGGCTCAAAAGCTAACTATTCGCTGAGGCCCTGCCCTGTGTTCTCGAGTGCCTCGTACATAGAAATGAGCAAATCAGGCTTAGCTCTTGTTACTCTTATTAATGATTATATTTTTCACAGTGCCATCATATCGCAGGGAAAGGGCATCCAGCTCCACCTGGGGTGTAGCCAGTAAAGCTTCACCTGGTCTGTGTCTTACAGCTGAAAGAACAGCAGCACAAATGCTTGGAGATGTTGTGGGAAGGTTTTCCAGCGTGTCACGACTATGCCTGCTTTCCAAAGAGTTTAGGACTTGTTAGTGACCCTGATTTTATGAAATGGTAGTAGGGCTGTTATGATAGGTAAGTAAAAATACAGGATATCCAGTTAACTTTGATATTCAAATAAACAAATAATGCTATAGTGTAAGTATATTCCATAAAAGATTCAGGACATACTTATACCAAAACATTGTTGTTTATGAGCAATCCAATTTCTATTGGGTGTGCTGTGTTTTATCTGGCAACCCTAAACCATAGGGCTGATCATAGACTACTTCATGCAGACCAGATGTCTTAAAAAGAAGAGCAGAATTGCGATTCTTAGCCCCAGGTACTTTTTCAAAAACCGACCAACCAGATGGCATATTTAGAAGAGTGGCTGACAAACTTCTTCTGTGAAGGGCCAGGTAGTGAATATGTCAGGCTTTGTGGACCATATTATCTCTATGGCAGTCATTCAACTCCGCCTCTGTAGTATGAAAGCAGCCAGTGTATCAACACATGTGTTGTTGATACAACACATGTGTTGTCTACCTACTGTTGTTGTTACAACAATAGGTAGAAAGCCTATTGTCGTAGTTTGCCACCCCCGACTTAGAAGTTGGTTCATAAAGAAGTATTTTCCACGTTGTAAAAAGCTTCTTGCAACTCGACAACAAGAGAAACGAACAACCCAATTAAAATTGGGGAAAGGATTTGAATAGACATTTCTCCAAAGAAGATATACAAATAAACAATAAGGACGTGAGAATATGCCCAGCATCACTGATGATTAGGGAAATGCCAATCAGAATCACGATGAGATCCCACCTCATACCCGTCAGGGTGACTATCATCCAAAACAAACAAGCAAACACAATCAGCAGGAACCAACTGCTGGCAGATCGTGGGCACACTGAACTCGTGCCTCGCTGGTGGGAATGTAGAACGGTGCAGCCACTATGGAAAAGAGTATGGTGGTTCCTAAAAAAAAAAAAAAAAAAAAGACAAAAGAAACAAACAACAACAAAAAAACATTGGATTACCATATGATCCAGAAATTCCACTCCTGGGTATATATCCAAAAGAACTGAAAGCAAGGACTGGAACAGACACTTGTACGGCAGTGTTCATAGCATTATTCACAATAACCAACAGGAGGACACAGCTTAAATGTCCACCAGTGGCTGGATGGATACAATGAATACTTCTTTGAGAGGTAGCTTGTAGCTACCTGCTACCTCGTACCAGCTGCCGTCTCATTAGAGTGCGCTGTCACTCACTTTCGCTTTTCCCTAGCCACCACTTCTCACTTGCTTTCTAGCCAATATCAATCCTTAGAAAAATTTTGTTGATTTATTTCATCCCCTGGGTCTTTCCAGAAGAGCACAGTAAGATGGGAATAGAAGTTCAGGGCTGTAGAAGAGAGAACCTGAAGGCTCAGTAACGTCATATAGCCCCATCCCAAAGCAACTTACTACATCCAACCCCCAAATTCTTATTGTTTCTTTTTAAAAAGCAGCAGTGAGAATGATTCCTTGAGTTCTGGGAAGATTGATTTTCCAGAATGTTGAAATTATTCAGAATCATTTCTTCTGACTCTTGTCTATAGATGAAGCCTTGTAGATGGGATTTAGAAGTATCATGGGAAAATGAATTTCATTTTGTAGTAAATTGTCAAATAAAATCATCTGCTTTTGAAGTATGCTGGGTTCTTGGGCCATTGGCGGAATTTTATGGGGCTAGAGAAAGGCTATTTTGGACTTACTGATATCTTTGGCCAAAGTGCTTCCTATTATGTGATAACTGATCTAGATAAATATTATTGGTGCCAGTAATATACAGACACACACACACACACACACACACACACACACACACACACGTGTCTCCTTCTTTTTCATGTGTATGCATAGTTATGTAATAGATACTTCTCAAATTGTTTGTCCACTTGCTTTTACCACTACCTTGAAAATGAAAGCTTTCCTTTATGAGAGTAATATTCAAAGCTTTAATTCTTTTTTCAGGAGTGGAAAATAAGAATTGTCCTATGCTTTGCTCACTAGTCACCTCTCTACCCACTTTTGCTTCAGTTAGCGACCTCCTTTACCACCGTTGCTATGCCCGGGGAGCGCCCCCGCCTGTCTTCTCTGGAACCCTGAAGCCATGCCCCCTGAAGCCATCCCTGCAACTCCACATCCCCTCCAGTGGGGTGACAATGGAGGGACCATTTTACGAAGCCGATTCAATCCGGCCACCCTCTGGCTCAGTAATGAGTAAAGTGCCACCCCATAGGCTGCTCAGGATCTGACGTTAGCTTCTCTCTCCAGGCTACTCTCCAGCCACACCGCCACACGCACCTCTTTCCACGCACACTGACCGCATTCATTTTGCAAACACTTCCACGCATTCTTTTGCTCCGCGCCTTTGCTGCTGCTGTTCTGCCTTCCTGGAATACTTTTCCTTTCTCTGCTCGACTGGTTAAGTTCTAGGAGCTTTGTGTGATGGAAAGAGACGAGGCTTTGAGTGTGGCTGAACTATTTACCTTGCTGCTTCGTGAATGTTCTGTGCCTCTGGCTCCTTCACCTGCAAAATGACTTAAAAATACCTACCTTCTCGGGTTCTTACGGTAATTAATAAGACAGTGTATGAGAAAGCACTTGGGACTTAGCAGTAAGTACTTCATTAGTAGTTTTTTTCATTATTCATAATGTTGCTATTATTCGTAATGTTAACATTAACATGTTTATTTTATTTTTTTAAATTTTTTTGTGGTACGCGGGCCTCTCACTGTTGTGGCCTCTCCCGTTGTGGAGCACAGGCTCTGGATGTGCAGGCTCAGCGGCCGTGGCTCACGGGCCCAGCCGCTCTGCGGCATGTGGGATCTTCCCGGACCGGGGCACGAACCCGTGTCCCCTGCATCGGCAGGCGGACTCTCAACCACTGCGCCACCAGGGAAGCCCTCTTAACTAATTTTTTATTTATTTCATACATTACATTTCCTCAGAAAATCAAGGCTCCTTCTGCTCAGATGACTCTTTCCTCTAGCCCTTTCTGTCTTCCAGAACAATCTCCCTAATTCATAGGCTCGCAGAAGTCATTTAATGAATCCAGGGCCTTCCCGGGCTCGCAAATACCTATAGGATGGGCACCAAGTCCCTTAACCTGGCATTTAGGATCCTCTAGCTATATAGTCCCAAGCTCCCGGATTAATTTTTTTTACATACATTGATTGAGTGCCAGCTGTATACTGTGTGCTAGGGTGCTGCAGGAAATACTGTGACAAACATGACCATGGTTCCAAATAGCTCACAAGTTTCTAAGGGGAGATAAGGTAAATATGGTCCAAGGAAGAGGAAGAAGAGGCTATTTCTGATTGTGTGATGTGTGTGGCGAGTGGTGATCAGACAGCCCACATGCACGTGTGGAAGATGCCTACTCAGCGTAACAGGTGCGTGGATAAAAGATGCAGTGACCCGGGTTGTTCTCTTGGGAGGTGAATACAGCAGAATGGATTGCAGTGGGTCCAGGCTGGAGGGAAGGAAATAACATATACTCGATGAAAGGCCACGCAGTGGGGTGTGAGCCATGGGTGCCATTAGGGACCGTCAGTGAGAATAAGGTGCCGGCGACCACAGATGGAGGAGCTGGTAGAGAATCAACAGGATTATCTAAGAGGAAGAGTGTGTTAAAGGTGCCAGTACAGTTTCCAGTCTGGCACAAAGGTGCTCCCAATATGAGAAAAAGGAAAATCAAGATGGGGTTTAGGAGAAGGACTTTAGACAACTTAACCTGGAGGACCCCTGTGGGATATTCCAAGGAAGACGCCCAGTGGTTGTATGGGGAAGAGTGTAGAAGTTTGTTGGAGTGGAGCTTCAGTGACAGATGGGGGGTCTTTGGCTGGAAGGCACTGTTGCGCCATAGGTGGGAGTGAGGTTGCTCAAAGAGAGAGTGTAGAAAGGGAACCATTTTCTTCTCTTCTTCACCTCATGGACCTGTGTTCCAGAGCTCACCAGGAGCTGCCACCTCTGCTCTGTTTTTGCTATCCACCCAACTTTGGCATTTTCTTTTTTACTTAGCTCAGTGTACCTGATGTCCGCTGAGTCTCCAGACATTCTTTAGCATCAACCACGTACCAGGCACTTAGCTAGATGCTACGGGTTACGGAAATGGGTCTTGCATCCTCCAGGGATTTGTCTCGAAGATCTTGTCCACGCCCCGGCCCCATTGACCTTTCCCTTTTCTGAGTCTTTGGAGTATATTCTGCTTGATGTCTGACATTTAGCACAATGAGTCCTGGTATTTGTATTTATCTTGTTAGAACACCAGGGCATCTCCCCATCTAAACAGTGGGTTCCTTGAGAATGTCATACTCTAGTTTGAATTCCCTAAAGGCCTAACACGATGATTTGCGTACTAATCTTCTCTCCCCTCCCCCATCGCCAGCCAATTCTTCATCTCTATTGGCACCAATTCTTACATTTCAAGTTTCTAGTTTGATGACTCAAGAGTCTAGATGAAAATATGACTTGTTACGACTCACAAATTATAGAGACAATTTTAATAGGGTGACGCTTCTGCTCATGCTGTCATTCAAAAGGTCTAAAGTGCTTTCTGCATGCTAAATATATGAAGATGCTATAAACACTGCAGTGAAGAATGAAGTGATAATTAATACTTAAGTAATTAATCACCCAGCTCAGTCCATGGTGGGTAATTCGGTGCAGTTGCCGATGTTAAAATAATTTTCCTTTTGTTATGGTGACAACACTTGAAGAGGAATCTGGATTCTTTTAAAGATTTCCATGGATCTGGAGCCATGGAGTTATCAATTTCAGAGCTTGGAGGGTAGCATATACTTGTCCACCAAATGTTAAAATGATGCTTTTTAAGGACCCACTGTGAGTGACTGATAGGATATCCAAGATCCTGTTTTGAAAAGGGTCTCAGATAGAGTCTGATCAGTGGGAAAGTATGATGGACAGTGTCCAGTGCAGATGAAGGTTATAGTACATGCTTGCTTTCTTGGGGCATATCCTCATTCTACAGATGATGAAGCTCAGTGTTGAAAGACAGACATTTTCAATAAATGAACATTTATTGAGGCCTATAGTGCACTAGACCATTTACCATATAACATAAGCTTCCCCAGCAGCTGCATGCCATATTCAGAAGAAGGAACCTACTTCAAAGATCCTCCGTACAATACCTGTGGTAGAAAGTGTGTAGACATCTCTCGATGTTTTCTCATACACTAGGAAGAAAATACACTTATCCATTTATTTTCAGTTTACCCACCCAGCAAAAAATTGAATGTTGATTTCTAAATCTACCAATCTAAATGTCATTTCTCTTCGCACCTTTGGATTTTCACCAGTGTTGCATCTCCCCCAAGGAAGAACTTCACTCACATTTTCAAATAAGATTATCTCCGATCAAGATGGAAGTCCCAAACCTGGATGACTGCTACTGAGTCTTTTGAATTTCAGAATAAGCAGAGGCTAATTCATGAATTTGTTCATTTTTCTTTCTCAGCTACAGAGCATTTGGTAGACATTAAGTTCTCAGCTATCTCACACTTTGGCATCCCCCGAGTGTTTTTAGCCTGGAGATTAAATAGTCTGATACAGATGATAGGAGAATTCTGGCTTTAAATTTAAATTTTAGATACTTTAATAGGCCTGGCCCAGGTATATAGCACTGTGATCAATGGGGCCTCTGAAATTGTGCATTGTGTTCATGAAATTTAGATGGGCCTGTTTGCTTGGATCTATGCTCAGTTATACCCAAGGGAAGGAACTCTGCAGAAGGCCTCAATTTGAGACCAGGCTCTGTCTCTTAGCTGCTGTGTAACTTTTGGAAAGTTATATTTTATTGTCTGTTTCTTTAT
Source organism: Orcinus orca (assembly GCF_937001465.1). Classification (NCBI taxonomy): domain Eukaryota; kingdom Metazoa; phylum Chordata; class Mammalia; order Artiodactyla; family Delphinidae; genus Orcinus; species Orcinus orca. The sequence continues at coordinate 8,654,212 of NC_064568.1, forward strand.
CTAGAAAATAGGGACTATAATGAAGCCCACCTTTTAGGGATAGCATGAAAATTAATTAAATATTTTGATAGAGGTCATGTACCATTCCCTCTTGTTTGTTCTGGTTATCTACTGATACGTAACAAGTAGCCCTCAGAACTCCATAAGTTAAGATGGTACCATGTTGTTATCTTCCATGATGCTGGGGGTTGGCTGGGCTTGACTGGGTGATTCTTCTCCCCTTGCTGTTACTGGGGTCATCTGGGGGCTGCGGCACATCCAAGATGGCGCCCGCACACGGCTGGCGGTTGGTGCTGTCAGCGGACCTGTTCCGGCTGCTGACCTGGGTTCTGCACGTGCCCGCTCCATGAGACGTGGCAGCTGGCTTCTGAGAGAGAGTGTGCCCAGTGCTCAAAGAGGGAGGAAACAAAACCAACCAGTCTCCTTGAGGTCTGGACTTGAAGTCCCTGAATGTCACTTCGCCATATTCTACTGACCGAAGCCCTCCCATGGCCAGCCCAGATACAACGCAATGGGAAATAGCTCCGCCTCTTAATGCGAGGAGTGAAGTGTATGAATGAGGTGGGGAGGAATTGTTGGGGCCACCCTTGGATACTAGCTGTCACCTGATCACATTGAGAATAAAATGGAAACTCTTCGCCCTGGCTCACTAAGATGAGTCCTCATCGCCCACCACCTCCACCCTCTCTTCTTTCTCCTCCCTCCAGCCATACTGATCTCGCTCTCCGTCAGATATGCAAATCTTAGTCCCATGTTAGGGTCCCAGCATTTGCTGTTCCTTCTTCCTGGAATGTTCTTACTCTAGATTTTAGCCTGGCTCACCGACCTCATTCAGAAATTCACTCAGACACCACCTCTCAGAGCTCTTTCCTGACCATCTCATCAGAAAATGTCGTGCACATCTCTCCTGTATCATATTATTTTAGTTTTCTTCGTATTCTTTTAGTTTCTTTAAAAAGAAACTGTGGGATGAGAACATATGAGGTAACTGAAAGCTTTAGTTTCCTTCCCTTACCGGTCACTATCTGACATTCTGTTTCTTTTTGCTTACTGTCTTCTTCACTAGAAATAAGCTCCATGAAGGTGGGGATATTGTTTCATTTATGAAATATTTCCCATGTGTAGAACTGTATCTAAACCTAGTAGACCTTGTTGTACGTGTGTGGACATAACGTATATACATGCACATGCAGGAATGAAACGAATGGACATGAAAGGGCTTTGTAACTTGGGCAGAATATTGTTACTATTATTGGTTAAAGACACAGTTCACTCTTTTTCTTTCATTGATTTATTCTTATTATTCATGAAGACATCCACCGAAGGCATGCTATCTGTAAATCTCTGTGCTAATGAGTAATTGTTTCAAGAATTACTGTGGATTCGTACGTAGCATTTTGAATTATAATTTGTTTGTTAGATTGCATTATAAATGATAACAAAGTCTGGATTACAGTCTCACAGAGGGTTTTCACTTAATTGTGCTCCACAGATGTTCCTTTTAAACCCCACATTTCAACCTTGCAATTACGTGCCAAAAAATTACACGGCAGCTTTGCAATTAAATGCCTTAGTATGGTTATAGCTTATAGATTATCCTGGGCTGGGGGAGATAAAACTGCCGTTTATCTGAATGTCTGAAGTGCCCCGTGTGTCTCTGTATCTTATGTTATCAGCACCACAACCCTGTGAAACAGAACTTATGACCCCCAGTTTACAGATAAGAAAACAGAGGTTCCGAATGCCTTGATTTTCCCATTTCTCTAGTGCCTAGCTCAGTTCCTGGCACCGAGATGCTCAATAAATATTTGTTAAATACTGAACAAAATAAAAGTTAACTAAATTGTTTTTAAAAATATCACCCGGGGCTTCCCTGGTGGCGCAGTGGTTGAGAATCTGCCTGCCAATGCAGGGGACACGGGTTCGAGCCCTGGTCTGGGAAGATCCCACATGCCGCGGAGCAACTAGACCCGTGAGCTGCAACTACAGAGCCTGCGCGTCTGGAGCCTGTGCTCCGACAAGAGAGGCCGCGATAGCGAGAGGCCCACACACCGCGTTAAAGAGTGGCCCCCGCTTGCTGCAACTAGAGAAAGCCCTCGCACAGAAACGAAGACCCAACACAGCCAAAAATAAAATAAAATAAATAAATAAGAAATGATAATGAAAATAAAGGAATTCCTTTTTAAAAAAAAAATCACCCTGCAGGTGATAGATCTGAATTTGAACAGACCTGAATTTGAGCCCAAGGTGACAAGCTCCAGAGCTAAAATTATTTCCACCAGTCGAGAGCAAGTCCTGGTGGTCTTAGTAGCATCAATGTCAAGTCTAAACATTAGAGAAGATGAGAGGTCTTAGAGGTGAGAGTTACAGATCCATTCTGAATTGGATTTTGGATTGAGGCAGGAAATAAGATAATTATTTTAACTGACAACATTTTATATTGGATGCTACAGTTGGTTTGATGTGGAACATCTGTTTAACATCATATACAAAATAAAGCTTTCCCTTTGATGTGTTTGGTTCTTGAGTCTCCTAGAAAATGCTGGTGATCTACACATCGTTTGAATATTAATGAAGCAAATTAGCTCCAAAAATGCCCGACTGTGTCTCAACTCCAGGAACCAACAGGACTCATTAGACTCCTGTTGGTTAGAAATGTTAAACTGGGTTTTCTTTATTTTCATTTTAATTAAATAAAGATGACAGGCTTTCTTGATTCCCAGTTGGCCAAACCTTCTAAAGTGTGGAATGAGAGAAAATGGTACCTTCTTCTAAACACCCGTTGTAGGGGTTGCGTTGGATTTTATTCTTTTTTAAAGGACCCCGGGAAGCAATCAGTAAGTTTTAAGACAAAGAGGAGCCAGAGGTTTTAGCCCTTGGGAGAAAAGGTAGAGAGACAGAAAAAAGATACTCCCCGTATGATTGCAGGCGAGTGGGTGTGGAGATTACAGTTTGGGTCAGGTTGATTTGCTGAGTGTCACGATACAGTGTAAGCAGTAAGCATGATTTTAATTCTCCACCACCCAGCTGAGCCGTACCAGAAGATCAAAGTGATTCAGGGATGCTTAATTTTTCCAGTTGGATGGATTGGTGAACAGCCATAGATACCCTGTGCAAGATCACAGCTGAGAACTTATCATCCAAGCTGCACAGAGCTAAGGAAGACACATACTTTGATTTCTGTCTTTTATTTCCAATGTCGCATAAAAGCATCCTAACCTTAAGTTGTACCATTTTTTGGTCAGTTTATAACCATATAAATACCTCGTGAGAGTGCAACTGGCAGTGGTGGGACCTGGAGCAGGACAGTTTTGAGATTTGCAGGAAAAGGAAAGGAACTTGCTTTCTCCTTGAATTTCCTACCTACACCACATCATCTTCTCTTCTGTTAACAATGAGAAGTAGAATACAGACTGCCAACAAACAGATGAAAGGATGCTCAACATCATTAATCATTAGAGAAATGCAAATCAAAACTACAATGAGATATCATCTCACACCGGTCAGAATGGCCATCATCAAAAAATCTAGAAACAATAAATGCTGGAGAGGGTGTGGAGAAAAGGGAACCCTCTTGCACTGTTGGTGGGAATGTAAATTGATACAGCCACTATGGAGAACAGTATGGAGGTTCCTTAAAAAACTACAAATAGAACTACCATATGACCCAGCAACCCCACTACTGGGCATATACCCTGAGAAAACCATAATTCAAAGAGTCATGTACCAAAATGTTCATTGCAGCTCTATTTACAATAGCCAGGAGATGGAAACAACCTAAGTGTTCATCATCGGATGAATGGATAAAGAAGATGTGGCACATATATACAATGGAATATTACTCAGCCATAAAAAGAAATGAAATTGAGCTATTTGTAATGAGGTGGATGGACCTAGAGTGTGTCATACAGAGTGAAGTAAGTCAGAAAGACAAATACCATAGCTAACACATATATATGGAATCTAAGAAAAAAAAGTCATGAAGAACCTAGGGGTCAGACAGGAATAAAGACACAGACCTACTACAGAATGGACTTGAGGATATGGGGAGGGGGAAGGGTAAGCTGGGACAAAGCGAGAGAGTGGCGTGGACATATATACACTGCCAAATGTAAAATAGATAGCTAGTGGGAAGCAGCCGCATAGCACAGGGAGATCAGCTGGGTGCTTTGTGATCACCTAGAGGGGTGGGATAGGGAGGGTGGGAGGGAGGGAGACACAAAGAGGGAGGAGATATGGGAACATATGTATATGTATAACTGATTCACTTTGTTATAAAGCAGACACTAAGACACCATTGTAAAGCAATTATACTCCAATAAAGATGTAAAAACAAACAAACAAAAAACAATGAGAAGTAGAGAGCTCTGAGCTAAATTGGAGTGTAAAAGACCAGTTGATACCATCTCGTGCCTTCAAGGCAGAGTTGGCTATTGAGAATAAATGGGAAGCAACTGCACCACATCATTGTAAGGAACCTTAGAAGCTGCTTTGTTCCAAACTTTATAGAATTTAGCCATCCCTGAGACAGGCTCCCTTGGGGGCAAGGAGAAGGTCTAAAGGGAAACCAGGAAGCCACTTCCTCTCTCTCTCCCTGTAACCCTTCCCCTCTCCTTAAATCAGAGCAGCTGCACTGTAATTTACACATTGGGTGTCTGGGTAAGACACCATTTGAACAAAGCTAGTCAGTTACCCTTTAGGTCAGTGTTTACCAATTTGGTGTTCCCAAAAATAAAGGTTCCAAAATGTGTTAATATTTAGCTTATTATCACAAAAAGTCAAAAAAAATTGGGAAAACTGCTCTTTTGTATATTGGTCGCAGCATGCATTTATGTATTAAACCTTCTGAAAAATTCTGCAATAAATAATTCTGTTTCAGTTTTGTTGTAATTCCGTATTTTCCAGACTTCTTTGGGAAATGAATATTTATCATTTTGAACATTCAGCGGAGCGCGAGTCCACGTGATCTCCTTTGGGATACCTTCCCCGTACTCCTGGAGTCATCTTGACTCTTAGCTGAAACCACTGCTCTGTAGTTTAGAGGGAGTCCCAGGCCCTTGAGAAGATTTCTAAGAATACCTAGGGACCTGCATTCTTGTGGGCGTCTGCAGCTCCAAATTTTCTCTTAGCCGTATTTTGGTGTTGCTGTTTGTTTTCTTTTGTTCTACTTTGTCTTGTTTTTGATGCTTTCCAAATATCAGTGTTCTCTGGAAAACTTTCTACTTGTCAGCTCCGTCTTAAAATGTACCAGCTACACTTAATATGTGTTACTCTAAGCATAGAACAGAAGGAATCGGACTGTCGGATTTCATAGATTTTAAGATGCACATGTTTTTCACATTTCAAAATCTCTGAAAGTGGGATCCATTGTTGAATTGGCAGCATTTTTTAGTGTTACATAAAATAATGGTGTTATAATTAGTAATCTAAGATTTGATAAAATATGGCATTATTTATATTTATTCAATAAGTATGTGCTCTAAAATCCTGCAGACCTGAGTCTCATAGAACACACACACACACACACACACAGAGTGCTCTCAGAAATCCACTAACGAATTAAAATGGAATGATAGACTTCAAATAGTTCGTGAACCATTTCTTACACTCAGGTTCCACAGCAGTCCTTCTCTTTCCATTTTTTCTTTTTTTTTAAAAAAATTGAAATATATCTGACATATAACATTGTGTAATTTAAAGTGTACCATGTATTGATTTGGTATATTAATATATTGTGATATGATTGCCACTGTAGTGACAGCACCTGTATCACGTCATAGAATTATAGTTTCTTTCTTACGGTTGGAATAATTCAGATCTGGTCTCTTATCAAGTTTGATTATAATATAATATTTTTGTTTATATTCACAATACTGTGCATTAGGTCTCCAGGACTTTTTTTACTACTTGTTGCAAGATTGTACCCTTAAATAATATCTCTTCTCTCCCCCTACCCTCCCAGCACCTGGTAACCACTGTTTTACTCTCTGTTTTTATGAGTTTGGTTTTTCAGATTCCACGTATAACTGATATCATACAGTATTTGTGTTTCTCCGTGTGACTTACCTCACTCAGCATAATACCCTCATGGTCCATCCACGCTGTTGCAAATGGCAAGATTTCCTTCTTTCGCATGGCTGCATTAGTTTCACACACGTACACAGCACATCTTTATCCATTCATCTGCTGATGAATGCTTAATTTTCCACATCTTGGCTATCATGAATAATGCTGCAATAAACATGAGAATGCATGGATCTCTTTGATATCCTGCTTTCATTTCCTTTAGGTACATACCTAGAAGTAGAATTGCTGAATCATAAGGTAAATCTATTTTTAATTTTTTTGAAGAACTTTCATATTTTTTTCCATAGTGGCTGGACCAGTTTCCCACCAACAGTGTATAAGTGTACGTTTTTATTCACATCCTCGCCAACACTTGTTATCTCTCCTCTTCGATTCTATTTTCTCCTCTTTCCTCTCTTCTAGACCCATTCCCAGTCAGAACCAAAACCAAATTCTTTTCCCTTTCTCATGAAGAGAAATTTAGTCATCTCAAGCTTTTATAAACCCAGCTCAAGGTGACATCACCACTCCGGGGGGCTTGACTGTAAGTTTTTGGACTAAGCTTTCTTGTAGACTCCATTTAGGAGGGGAAGAAAGTACAGGGTAGGTGCTATTCTGTTTTTGTTGGTTTCATACACATCCCCTCCACTATATTCCAGGTGGGTAGTCCTATCACTTAAGTTTTATTTCCTCCAATGGTAGAGTTCCTCCCAAAGTACTCCCATAGCTTGCCATCTCCCAAAGCAAAGGGGTCCATTGGCAGACAGTTCTAACTGTCAGAGCCTTGTCTCATGCACTGACCCAACATTTTCCTCATTGCAAACCCTGTCCACCTATCTTGAAATTACACACACACACACACACACACACACACACACACACACACACACATATCTAATAATCTCTTTTCCAGATGACAGTTGTTGAAGCATTTAAAGACAAGTGTCACATTACCTATAAATCTTCTATTCCACACGTCATCATTTCTTTCTGTGGTTTCTTGAATGTCAAGACTCCCAGGTTCTGTATCATCAAGATCTATATTCTAGTTTGTCAGGCTTAAACTGAGGGTATAAAAGCCAGGTCTCACTAATTTACTTCCTCTGTAGCTTAGCAGTGCAGATGACCTTATTTCCTTCATAATATTTATAAGCTCAGATTATTTTATTTCCTTGTTTATTGTCTTTAACCTTCATTAGAACGTAACATCTGTACGGGCGTGCCTCTTTTCTTTTTGTTTGCCTTTTTATCATAGGTCATGACAGATAGTAGATGCTCAATAAATGTGTTGACTGAATAAATGAATGACTGAGCTATCCTTTCTCCAGCATTCCTCACAGGTGGCTCTTAGCCATTCATATATTTCATCCACACGTTCCCTAGGTGTCCTCGAATGCTGTTCATCAGAGACCTAAACAAAAATGTTTTAAAGACTCCTCACTCAGTTTGAGTTTCACTTTTCTCATATCCATATCTTTTGATATATGATAGGTTGATAATATAGATGTAAAAATTGATAGATCAGTATCTATTCATATCTACTCTCTCCAGTCATTCTCGCCCTGACGTAAAACGCAGAAGCAAAATAGAAATTGAGGGCTTCCCTGGTGGTGCAGTGGCTGAGAGTCCGCCTGCCGATGCAGGGGACGCGGGTTCGTGCCCCGGTCCGGGAGGATCCCACATGCCGCGGAGTGGCTGGGCCCGTGAGCCATGGCTGCTGAGCCTGCGCGTCCGGAGCCTGTGCTCCACAACGGGAGAGGCCACAGCAGTGAGAGGCCTGTGTACCGCAAAAAAAAAAAAAAGAAAGAAAGAAATTGAGCGAAGCCCTTTCTTTGCATCACCTATGAATTTTAACCATCCATGCTATGGTCTGTGGGAAGACCTAAAAGGGTACCCTAACCTGATTACAGATGCTGTGTCAAGTGAGAATTGTGCCTCGCTTATTTGACGTGTGTTTTTGAATACACCCTGAATTCTCTTTTAATTTGCGCTTTTCCCCTTCTTGTGTGAGTTCGGCATCATTACAGGTTCTTGAGAGCAGGGCCCTTCTTTGTCCTCTTCACCACTGCGTTCAAGCTGTGATGTTTGCTTTAGCAATTGATGTTGAAAATCTAGGAGAACTTGTGTGACCCTGAGCAGCGTCCTTGACTTGAAACCGTCAGGAGTGCCCTGTTCAGAGGAAGTTGCTGTGACTTTACCTGCACGCCAAGAGGGGCTCTGTAGGGTAAAACGTGTCCTTTCCTGGAAAGGAAATTTTATTTTATTTTATTTTTTTTTAAGATTCTTGGATCTGACGTTTTATTTTTCATCTGTAAGATGGAAAGCTAGAGCAACTGACCTCAAGGGTTCCCACTGGCTTTGTGATTCTATGACTCTGTTCTGTGGTAAGGGCTGAGTGGAATAAAGCATGTGAAAGTTTAACAAAGAGTTATTCAAAACTAAGTATTATAATTAAAGCCATCTTCCTTGATGTTCCGTGGAATTCATATCATAGTGATTCTTTTTTACTTTGTGTTTCACCAAAATACACAAAGATGTACGAGCGTGGTTTTCAGTGAGAAAAATGGAAATAATAAAAGACCTCCTATTTGACCAGAGAAAGGGTAAAGAATATTAACTTTACATAAGAGAGGCAGGTAGTGAACTCTGTTGTCTAGACCCTGGAGAACCCCCGCTCTGGGTTATCTATTTCTATGGGAGCTATTGACGGTGCTCTAAATTATAGTCGACTGATAGCAATGCAAAATAATTGTCTATAGAGAAAAAAAAAATTCTGCCCTGTCCAAAAACTCTCTTTCCCCCTGTGGCAAGAGGAAGGTCTTTTTCTGTTTGCACCCTCATTTCTGTGTTCCTGATCTGTAACTGTGTGTGTTCTCTGGATTCTGTTCTGAGGTGGGTAAAAAGCACCTCGTTCCCCCATAGATTATGTGTTAAATATTTAACACGTGTTGATTTTTATATTTGCTTGAGAATCATGATTTTACCCTACGTGTAAAATTACTTTTTCAGAGTTCCCTGGAATGTCACAGTGGATTAAACACCAGTAGCCTTTGGTGTAACACACATTTGCATTAGTTTTTCCCCCTTCCCTGTTACGCTTCCTCTTGCACCTCACTCCTGGTTCCTTAATATCGCACTCCCAAGTAAATTACCCTTATGCACACTTTCATCTTGGTTTCTGCTTTGAGCAGTAAAGAGTGGGGTGGGGAGGGGGCTAAAACATTGGAAAATGGAAGTTATATTGTGAAAGGTAGTGCTTATTTGGGTAAATTGGTAAAATAAATTGGAGTCTTGAAACTAACACTGTAAGCCATATACTGAGGGGGGCAGAGCAGCAAGGTACAAGGAGCCTGGGTCTCAGACAATCACGGAACCGTTGTATTAGCCCTAGACTGTGTATGTTTACAGGAAAGAAAAGCAAACAGCTTGGTCTTGCTGTGTAGGCCACCACCATTTTGACCAAGCTGCATCCTTACTGATGTATTACCTCTTGCCCTGAATCACTTCTTGATACCAAAAGTCGTATGCATTTAATGAAAGAGGCAGAGCTGACATGAGGAAACCATCCATGAACGATTAAGTGCTGGGTACCAAGGCTTGATTAACTGAAACGGTGCAGAGCTCCCCAGTGGGCTAGAATTCTACAAGAAAGTGTTGTGGTTAAGATATGACTTGTGTGGATTCAAGAGGTGTAGTTAGGATTTAAAATGGCAAAAGGGGTAAGGCAGGAGGTTCAAGGCAGAGAGCAGTCCAAGGAATAACGTGAAGGTGGCAAAGATTACAAAGTGGGCTGTGGGAGGTGAGAGTGAAAAAACAGCTCTACATGGAGCAGCAGGGCTTGGGGGAGGGTGTAAATGGTTCTCAGAGCACCCCTTCTCCCCCTGCCCAGCACCAGGTACAGCTTCGGGGAGCCCTGAGTAGCCTTTGCTTTTAAGGACCCCGTGGCATTTCCATTAATGCCTCTGAATCCGCTTTACCCCTTGCCTCTGTCAACTGCAAATGGAGTTTTTAGGTGGGTTCATTGAGATGAAATAAGAAAAGGACCTGGCAGGATGTCTGTTAACTCCCCCCTTTTCCTCCTTTCTCTCACAACATCCATCTCCACACAAAGTTCAGTCCTCCACAGTTTGTACCACAGTTTCAACATCTGATTTCTCATGGAGATAATTAAACCATTTAGCTTGTCCGTAGAAACCAACTGGCGTAGTAAGTCTTCTCTTCCTATGCTTTAAACAAAATAATGATCCTTTCATCCCGAACACTCATTACAATAGCAGCTCCTAAACCTGGTGTTAACTGTGTCTCTTGTTACACGGTTACAGATCATACTGGGTCTGGATCACACCATGTAATTATTTTTATTCATTAACAGGCAACACTTAAAAAACATTGGATTCCCACCTTGTCATAATGGGAGGGGGCTCTTTGATACTGTCAAGGGCACATCATCAATAAGAGTCATGATAGACGGGCCAGGTTCTTAAACATCATGGACGTTTATATTCTCTAACATAAAAAAGTTTATATGCTTTTGAGGAAGTTTATTGCAAGGAGTTCAGAAAAGAAGAGGTATATCCCTATAGCTCAAGTCTTTAAAAGAGAGATTCACTATGGACTAAATGTAGAAAGATCCAGCTAGGTGATTTAAGGGAGGCGTATGAACACCATGTTCTTCAGACATCACATTACAAATGAACGTGTGTGTGTGTGTGTGTGTGTGTGTGTGTGTGTGTGTGTGTGTGTGTGTGTGAGAGAGAGAGCTATTATATAATCACTTCTGTAGAATCAGGTAACCTAGAGGGGGGTTTCTCCAGGGTCTAGACAATGTGGGGTCTGCCTTTCCAGAAGAACACCCATTCCCCCTGGAGAACTCTAAAGGATTGCTCAGGACCGCCATCCCCTCTGGTCAAGGGTGACCCCGCAACTCTAGAGTGCACATGAGTGAGTCACTTCCTGCAGGGGTCCCACACCACTGTGTCAGGGAGTCCTGGGAAGCTACAGGGACATGGTATGAGCTTCATGGAGTGAGAAAGGTCACCTTTCCTCAAACCAGTCCCCAGCTCACATGCACCTGTCTGCCTCAGCTATGGCTAAAATAAAAGGTGGGGCTGAGAGGATTTGCATGGGTGAACTTTCTGCGTGTGCTGTCAGGCCTCCAAATAACCCAATAGATAGCTGGGAAAACTGAGGCTCAGAGGGGGTGAACTCCGTCTCCCTAGGACACACAGCTCGTTTAGTAGGAGATTCAGTTTTCAAATTCACGGTCTCTCTAGACTCCATTCCCAACTCTTACATTCTACTTGGTCAGTTGCTTTTATTACAGACTGGATTTAAACTTGAGCCATTAAGTAGGGGAGAATTGAGATGCCAAACCCTGATGATTGCCAGAGGAGAGGAGCTGGATATATCTGAAACCAAGAATAAAAAATCACTGGTGGAAAACCTGTTATAATATCAATGGCTCCCCCAGGGCAAGACATTATCATTTGTTTGTTTATTGCTTTAGCATCACTCGATCTCATAACCCTGCAAGCATCTTCCCCTCCACTCCCGCCACCTGTCCGCAACCCACACACTCTTGACCTTTACTAAAATAGCTTTGGAATGTTTTCTCCACTTTTCTTTAAAGCCAGAATGTATGGTAGAAGCGAGTATGGAGTCTTTGGGAAAGGGGACATTTTTTGCCTTACACAAAATCGCTCTGGAAACTTAGTAAAGTCTTGGTGAAAGGGAAACATGTAAGCAACTTGGTCCCCACTGTCACTGGGATACAAATTGTCATCCCCAGTTTGTGCGCAGTTGAGCTGGGTTGACGGGGTGGGTGCTTGGAGGACCACTGGACACTTAATCATACCTCCCCGGGGACTTATAGGCTAGGCCAGGGGACACGTGTATGCCTGGTTACTTATTTCTGTGCTGTACCTTTGAGGCAGATTATATATACATATGTTCCTGTGACCTCTGTTCTCTGGTTATATTTCTGTGTCTAAAAATCCTTCTCATGCCCCAGTGGAAAAGTCTTATGTGGCTGTCCTCAGCCAGGTTGCTCTGACACTCATAAATCCAGCAACATTGGTGAGCGCCTCTCACTCCTGCCTTGGTTTACGTACATATCAGCAACTTCAGAATTGTCTGAAAGAAGGAAAGCGCCACTCTGGAGTGCTGCGGCAGGAAGAGCTTACAGAATTTTGTGTTGTTCTCTGTGTTCTTCTCACCTCTTCTACGGGCTCTGTGACCTTGGGCAGGTTGCTGAGACTAGAAACTCCACTGATTACAAATGTTCAAAAGAGTGGATAACCCGCATCCCGCTCCAGGGGGTTCTGGGAGGGCAGAGTGAGGCACTGGAAGGTGCCTTGTAAACTGTTAAGTGCCTTGTAAACTATTAAGTGCCCTGCGGCCTGAGATTCAGCAAATGCTAATATTTTTCTCGCTGACCTTCAATAAAAGAAAAGCTGAGGCTGTGGATTTCTGTTTAACTCAGCCAAGGCCGTAACGTGGGGGAACGGGCTGATGTCATCCAGGTGTGTGCTCATGTTATCCATGTCTAAACCTAGGGGAGAGGAGAGGAATGGTGTCTTTTTGCTTGTCTTTGGGAAATAGCACCTGCATGTAAAGTCGGTTGTTCATTGGCTGTGTGCCAGGTTCTACGCTAAGTGTTTTCCGTACATTCCTCATGTATCTTGTCTATCAGCATGAGCAAAGGGGGAGGGGGATGGAACGAGGAACCATCATAAAGCAGACCGCCGTGAAAGGGGATGACACAGCACTCATGTGTTCAGCTAACACTTGTGCAGTCCCTGCTGTGTGCCGGACACGGTGATGCTCAGCTTGCATCTTGATGTCTATTGTCGAGACCGAAGTATGACCACATATGGCCACGCGAAGAGAGGCGGCTGTGAGGATAAATGGTAGTTAAATCCTGGAACAAGCATGTGCTCCTACCCTAGGCTGGGGGCCTGGCCGTCACTTTGCAAGTCAAAACCCAGGCCAAAGGCTTGGAGCTGCTTAAAGATCGATCCTCAGAGGTCACTAAAAGCTGCTAAGTGAACGTTTGCCCTTTCCATCTGTCACTCTGTTTACAGCTGCCTGCGCCCCTTTTAGTCACAGCAGGCTCCCACATGGGGGCGGGGTGTGGTGTGGGAGCAGACAGGACCCACCTCTGCCAGCTCTTTGTGAAGCGTGATTCTCTGAAAGCTCACGAGGAACCTGGAGCTGCTGGCTTGGGCTCAAGCCCCCAGCAGCGGGAGCTCCAGGATGCCATGTGGTCTCCAGTAATTAGAGCCGCCAAAGCCATTACCAAGGAGAGCCAGCACACTTACGCAATTAGTGATGGTTCGGCTAGTGTCCACCATTGCCAGATGGCCTCTGCTAGTCCCCCGCATTCTCAGACAAATCACACTTGGAGGCAGAAATGATGTCCTTTAAAGGCACGGACAGAGTAAACCTTCTAGACATGCAGTGGGAAGAAAAGATAATCACCCTAATCAGAAACATAAGCCCTCTTTATTGAACGTCAATTATGTGGCAGGCTTGGGGCTAGACATTCCGTATGTTATCATTTCAATCCTCACATCATCCCTATGGAGTAGCTGCTAAGAGTATCCTTGTTTTACTTGCAAGAAAACCGAGGCTTTGAGAGGATGTCCAAAGTCATCCAACAAGAGTATTTAAAGCTGGGATTCAAACTCAGTTCTGTCTGGCTGCAAAAAGCGCATTCTGGAATCACGTAGACCATTTTGTGCTAACTTGATAGGAAGGTCTCCTTTAAAAATGTCACTTCCCCAGCCTGGATCATGCCCCTCTTTTTATACACTCTTATAGCACATAACGAAACCTCTTATTTATAGCCACAACTGTCATATGCTTAAGGCCTATGTCCCCCATTATATTCAGTTCAGTAAAGGCAGGATTTCGTTGTTTTCTTCATCACTTTATCCACAACTCCCTGCACTGTGCCTGGTATATAAAAGGTGGTCCACAACTACTTGTTGAGTGAACTGATGAAAGCAAACAGGCAAGATAAAGAGAGTGAAAGCAAGAAGACACAACTCATGAGAATATGGAAAGATAATTGGGTTTCATATTTACAAATATGGAAAGATAATTGGGTTCCTTATGAGTTTGGAGAGGAGCTTTCAGAGAATCATGTTGCTGGTTGCTGGTAAACCAGTTCTCTGGGGAAGAAATCACTCTGATTTGTAGCATTTGCCAGGTTCCATGGTGTAAATACTCCCACCGTGACCAGTTTCAGGCTACCAACATGATATCTTTGAATGCAGAGCTGGGAAGAGATGCACAGAATTGGCTCTTGTCAGGTCCAACAGGACGTTCAAATTTGTTGGAGTCCAGAGAAAGTCAGTCTCCTGTCAGATTTCCATGCTCGCCACCTGTAGAATGAAGAGTCTGGACTCGTAGTTTCCACATTCTCTCTATCAGCTATGACACTCTCTGAGCCGACGTAGGATGCCTTTCATTATCTTGTTCTCCCACTCGGCTGGGGTGAGGGGAGTGAGGGGACAGGAAGATGGAGGACCGAACCTCCAGAAGACAGAGTGAGAGCTCAGATCAGTGAGCTGTTATAGCACATTGCTTGCTTTTCTCAGAAATGTCTCCCAGTGCTTTCAAAATAAGTCACTTTTTACATCCAGACGAAGGAATCAACCTGTTTGCTTCCCAAGGAAAATACAACTACATGTCACCAATTTCAGAAGTCAAGCATCAGTGGATTTGTGGAAAGCTAGTCCTTAGCATTAGGAAACAGCTTAAGATAAAGCATCCTGTTACGAAGTGTTGGATAGGTGTCGTGAGACTTACACGTTCTGTATTTGAGAAAGACAAATGGATACAATGAGAGCATGGTGTTATCTCTATTTTACGCCCTCTGCTTACTTAACCATCCCTTCCCCTCTTTCACCATTTACCTTACAGAACCCAGGCTTTTCATCCTAAGGTGAACGTAAGATGTTGCAGAAGAGTCCAGGGAGAATAGGAAACTGTTATCGTGCCTGTAATCTGTGAGAGCTGTAATTTTGCCTTTGCAATATTTTGAATGGTGGGTGGTCACTTGGCCTTAACATCTCAGTGTCACAGGACTACTAAGTCACTAGTTCGAGCGTTCATGCTGTAGAAAATTGAAAACCATAGTTTCTAGACACAGAACGTTCTTTCAAGTGAAGTGTCTCTAATTTGGACAGTTCTGCATAGAAAGTCTGTTTCAAGAGGTTTAGAGGGCTAGAGACAGAGGATGAGCTGTAAATGTTTGCCCTCTTCTGGGACTCGGTGGAAAGTGGATCATTCAGAATACTGGCAGTCACCCACTCGGTCACGCTGATTAGATCTTTGGCCTTGAAGTTTCTCTCCACCCCTTAGTCAATATGTGTAATGCATTCATTTCAGATTCAGATGTAAAAAGCATTTGTTGAACCTCCTGTATTTGTCAGGCATGTTGGAGGGGTGGGAAAGGGGATAGATGAAGAAAACCAACTTCGTTTGCCCTAGGAGTTCTCAGTATCGTACCAGAGGACAGAGGTATGAAGGAATACCTCAAGCAGGAATGTGATTTGAATAGAAACAAATGCGTAGGGGAAACACAGGTCTTTGGACATGTAGTAGGGAGAGAAGGCTCTGGAGTCAGATCAAATTTCTTTACTAGCTATGTAACCTTGAAGAAGTTACTTAACCCTGTAAGCTTCAGGTTTCCTATATACAAAAGGGATAATAATCGTCATGTCTATCTCTCAAGTCATTTTGAGGATTAGATGAGCTGATGCATCTGAAGCACTCAACACAGTCTGTGACATATAGTGAGCACTGAATAAATATCAACTATTATTAGTTATTTTCCTTGGGAGTAACTTTTGGAGTGAGATAAATGGGAGTGATCATGGGTGGGAGTGGGGATGGGGAAGGGTGTTGTAGGCTGAGTGACCAAGACATGAAGAGGTGAGAGCCCGCCATGTATTTGGGTAACGTTTAGTAGACCAAACTCATCTGACAGATATTGAGAAATGGGAAGGCATGGAGTTGAAAACAGAAGACTAGGTCAAGCTTGGAAAGGACTGACAGACCTAGTAAAGAAAGTAACCTTAACCTGAAGGCAAAGGGACCCACTGGCTTTTTTTTTTTTTTTTTTTTTTTTTTTTTTTTTTTGCGGTACACGGGCCTCTCACTGTTGTGGCCTCTCCCGTTGCGGAGCACAGGCTCCGGACGCGCAGGCTCAGAGGCCATGGCTCACGGGCCCAGCCGCTCCGCGACATGTGGGATCTTCCCGGACCGGGGCACGAACCCGTGTCCCCTGCATCGGCAGGCAGACTCTCAACCACTGCGCCACCAGGGAAGCCCCCCCACTGGCATTTTTAAGGCAGTTGTTACATCTGCTCAGGTGCTACAGTGAATTGGAGAGGGGAGGAGTTTTGAGGCAGGGAGACCTATTCAGGGGCTTTTGTCTGGAGATACATATTAGGAAACCGTTGGTGTTGGACAGTAGTTGACACCATGGGGGTGGGGAAGGACCTCCGCAAATAAATGTAAAATGAAGAGAGTCAGTGACAAAGCCTTAGGAAATCTCACATTTCAGAAATGCCAGAGAAATAGGTACTGACACTAATGAAAGAGATAGCAGGGAAGATCTAGGAGCAGAAAGAGAGATCAGGCTTCATGAAGACAAGGAAAAAGGACATTTCTGGGAGGATGGAACATCAAATACCACTGAGATGCCAAGTAGGCTGAGACTTGAAAAGAGGCCAAGAATTGAAGCAATTAGTGGTTCATTGTTGGTCTAATTAGAGCAGTTTGAGGGGCGTCCTGGATTACAAGTGAAAAACAAAGCGGGAGTGAGGAAATGGAGTAGTGTGTGTGTACAACCCTTCAAGGAATTGGGAAGTAAGGGATAACGAGACAAAGGTAATAATGTAAGGTTTGGGGCAGCATAAATTGGACAATAAATAACTTAAAAAGATTGGGATACTCCAATATTTTGAAAGGGGTTTGGTCAAGAAAGAGGAATTGAAAAGAGAGGAGAGATGCCTTCAGAGCTTAGAGAAGAGCAGATCGGAAACTGCAAGTGGAGAAATTGTTCATTGGTTGGAGAGGAGACCCTCTTCCCTGGGTTAGCAAGGAGTAAAATAAGAATGCATAGGAGGATAGCTAAAATTGAAGGTGGTGGCACCCTGGCCTGAATTTTCTCTGTGGAATAGATTAGGTTGTCTTGTGAGTGGAAGGAGGTAGAGGTGGAGACTGGATACTCGACTAGATTAGTAAACTTTGGAGCATCCCGTGTGGACAGTGAGAATGCGAATAAAGGTCGAAGAGAAGACTTGAAAGCATTAATTACTCAGAGCAGAAGACTTTACGTAGCAAAGAGGGCATCATTGTGATTTTTTTCCAGCACTTCGTGGGCATCCTGGGAGCATTTGCAGAGAAAATACGTATGTAGGATGGATTCAGGTTAAGGATTGGCGAGAAGCACGCAGCAGAGTCTAAAGGAATGGAAGATCGCCAAAGGATTATTATTGCTGTGGCTATTAGTGGGGACCAGACTGGCAAGGGAGGAAGGAAGGCGAGGAGGGGCTGAGAGGCTGGTATACTAGCACAGTGTGGAATAGAGAGATGTGAGAATGTTTCCTTTGCCATCTTCCCATCATTCCCTGACGATGCCACCATACCATCTGTGTGTATATTTCCATCAGCAGTGGGCTTAAGTTTAACAGAGCAAAGTAATCAATGCTGAAACACAGCACTCCAGAACATTCTATGGCAGTGGAAGGGACGGTGTTTATTCATTGGATAGCTTCCGTGGTGGCCATTAGAGCCTTTTAGAGTGACGTAGTATCTCTATCAGAATGGAACAATCCCTGCATCCAGTAATCTTACAGTTTGATTTCTAGCAACTCTGGAGGGGTCATATCTTTATTTTCCTCTTTAATTCTTCCCCATTCTAGAAGAATATCCACAGATTCGTGAAAGCAGAATGTTGCAGTGAGATGTCTTAACGGTCCAAGGAGGAATTTACCAAAGTAACTTGGCAGGTTCCGTGGACACTAATTTCCTTATCTCACAAATGATCTCAGAAATTCCTCCAGTGGTAAGTTCCAACATGAGATTAGGCGTTTCCCCCTTGCACTTCAAAGCTGGATATGCCTGGGTGAAGTTATATCGTTATGCCTTGGTGTGAATGAGTTCATCCTATGACTTGCGGGAAGCTGACGGTTATAGAGTTTCAATTCTTTGACTGACTTGTTAAAGAATTATAATTGTATTTGTCAGGACAACTTGAGAATAAACTTACTAAGGAAATACTCAGGTGCTGCTGAACTTGCCTTTTTGGCAAGAGGGAAAGGAGAAGTACTATAAACAGGCTGTCTAGGAGGTGAAACAGCCATACTGAAGTTTAAATCTATACATGCTTTGTTTTTCTCTTTAATATTCACTGTTTAATTACAATGTTTTGTGCGATCTCCACAAGGCTGACATACACAAACTTTTAAAAACATGTTTGTTATTGGAAGATGTATTTGTTCTTAGAAACTGTGACATACAATTATTTTGGAAAGTTAAATTTGCTCTCTTAGGCTATAAATGATCTCAGAGCCTTGTGGCTGGTAACCCACTACTCTGAGAATAAACAACAAACTCTTGATTGATCTACTACTGAATATTATGGGATATGTTTTGCTCTAAGGTGGCATTTTATCTCTCACTAATCTTGATAGCCATTATGACAGGTGTGAGGTGATACCTCATTGTGGTTTTGATTTGCATTTCTCTAACAATTAGCAATGTTGGGCATCTTTTCATGTACCTGTTGACCATCTGTATGTCTTCTTTGGAGAAATGTCTCTTTAGGTCTTCCGCCCATTTTGATTGTGTTGTTTGTTTTTTCAATATTGAGTTGTATGAGCTGTTTATATATTTTGGATATTAACCCCTTGTCTGTCACATTTGTTTGAAAATATTTTCTCACATTCTGCAGGGTGTCTTTTCATTTTGTTAATGGTATCCTTTGCTGTACAAACGCTTTTAAGTTTGATTAGGTCCCATTGGTTTATTTGTGCTTTTAGTTCTTTTGCCTTGGGAGACTGATCTAAGAAAAGATTTCTACAGTTTATGCCCAAGAATATTTTTCCTATGTTCTCTCCTGGTGTCATGTCTTATACTTAGGACTTTAAACCATCTTGAGTTTATTTTTGTATAGGGTATGAGGGAGTGTTCTAATTTCATTGATTTACATGTAGCAGTCCACCTTTCCCAACACCACTTATGGAAGAGGGTATCTTTTCTCCATTGTCTGTTCTTGCCTCCTTTGTCATAGATTAATTGACTGTAGGTGTTACCCATTGACTTTTAAGTGGCAAAGCTGGGGTTTAAATTCTGACTGTTGTGACATAAATTTGTGCTATCAGTCATGAATTTTATTTCTATTTTCAGTTTTTGAATTTTTATTTTATTATTTTTAATTGCAGTATAATTGACCCACAATACTGTGTTGGTTCCAGGTGCACATCATAATGGTTTGATATTTCTATACATTACAAAATGATCACTACCGTAAGTCTCCTTACCATCTATCACCATACAAGGACTGTGTTCCCCATGCTGTACATTTCATCCCTGTGACTCATTTATTTTGTAACTGGAAGTATGTACTTAATTTCTCTCACCTATTTCACTCACACCCCACCTCCTTCCCTCTGGCAACTACCTGTTTGTTCACTGTATCTGTGAGTCTCTTTTTTGTTTTATTTTGTTTGTTTGTTTTTATTTCTTAGATTCTACATATAGGTAAAATCCTATGGTGTTTGTCTGTTTGTCTTTCTCTTGCTGACTTATTTTACTTTGCATATTACTCTCTAGGTCCATCTGTGTGTGTGTGTGTGTATGTGTGTGTGTGTGACATCTTCTTTATCCATTGATTTATTGATGGACACTTAGGTTCTTCAGTTTCTTTCATAACTTGGCTATTGTGAGTAGTGCTGCAGTGAACATAGGGGTATGTATATCTTTTCAAGTTAGCATTTTTGTTTTCTTCGAAAAAATACCCAGAAATGGGATTGCTGGATTTTATGATAGTTCTATTTTTGATTTTGGGGGAAACCTCTATACTGTTTTCCATAGTGGCTGTACCAATTTATAGTCACCCCCAACAGTGTACAAGTGTTTGTTTTTCTCCATATCCTTGCCAACACTTGTCATTTGCCGTCTTTTTGATAATAGCCATTCTGACAGATGTGAGGTGATATCTTACTGTGGTTTTGCTTTGCATTTCCCTGATGATTAGCAACGTTGAGCATCTTGTCATACATCTGTTGAACCTCTCTATGTCTTCTTTGGTAAAAATATCCACTTTTTAAAATCAGGTGGTTCACTTTTTTTTTTTTTTTTGCGGTACGCGGGCCTCTCACCGCTGTGGCCTCTCCCGTCGCGGAGCACAGGCTCCGGACGCGCAGGCTCAGCAGTCATGGCTTACGGGCCCAGCCACTCCGCGGCATGTGGGGTCCTCCTGGACCGGGGCACGAACCCACGTCCCCTGTATCAGCAGGTGGACTCTCAACCAGTGCGCCACTAGGGAAGCCCTGTTCCCTTTTTTTGATGTTGAGTTGTATGAGTTCTTTGCATATTTTGGATATTAACCCATTGTCAGATATACCATTTGCAAGTATCTTCTCCTATTCAGTAGGTGACCTTTTCATTTTGTTGATAGTCTCTTCCTTGTGCAAAAGATTTTTAGTTTGATATGGTCTCATTTATTTTTGCTTTTGTTTCTCTTACCTAATGAGATATATGCAAAAAAATATTCCTGAGGCCGATGTCAAAGACCATACTACCTATGGTTTCTTTTAGGAGTTTTGTGGTTTCAGGTTTACATTTGAGTGTTTAATCCACTTTGAGTTTATTAATATTTTTGTATATGGTGTGAGAAAGTAGTCCAGTTTGTTATATTTGCATGTAGTTGTCCAGTTTTCCCAACACTGTTTATTGAAGAGGCTGTCTTTTCCCCACTCTACATTCTTACTTCCTTTTGTCATAGATTAACTGTACAATAAGTAAATGTGTGTTCATTTCTGGGTTCTGTATTCTGTTCCATTGATATATGTGTCTGTTTTTGTGCAAATACTGTACTGTTTTGATTACTGTAGCTTTGAATATAGTTTGAAATCAGGAAACACTATTCCTCCAGCTTTGTTCTTCTTTCTCAAGATCGTTTTGCTATCTGGGGTCTTTTGTGTTGCCACACAAATTTTAGAATTATTTTTTCTAGTTCTCTGAAAAATGCCTTTGGTATTTTGATAGGGATTGCATTGAATCTATAGATTGCTGTGGGTACTATGGTCATTTTAACAATATTATTTTTTTCCAACCCGTGAGCATGGCATGTCTTTCCATTTGTTTGTGTCATCTTCAGCTTCTTTCATCAGTGTTTTATAGTTTTTCAAATATAAGTCTTTTAACTCCTTGGTTAGATTTCTTCCTAGGTATTTTATTCTTTTCAGTGCCACTGTAAATGGGATTGTTTTCTTAATTTCTCTTTCTGACAGTTTGTTGTTAGTGTATTGAAATGCAACAGATCTGTGGATTAATTTTTTATCTTTCAACTTTCCTGAATTCATTTATCAATTCTAATAGATTTTTGGTGGTGTCTTTAGGATTTTCTATATATAGTATCATGTCATCTGCAAACAATGGCAGTTTTACTTCTTCCTTTCTATTTTGAATCCCTATCATTTCTTTTTTCTTGTCTGATTGCAATGACTAGGAACTTCCAATACTATGTTGAATAAAGGTGATGAGCGTGGGCATCCTTGTCTTCTTCCTGATCTTAGAGGAAATGCTGTCAGCTTTTTGCCATTGAATATGATGTTAGCTATGGGTCTGTCATATATGGCTTTCATTACATTGATGTATGTTCCTTCAGTAACCACTTTGTTGAGAGTTTTTATCATAAGTAGATGTTGAATTTTGTCAAATGCTTTTCCTGCATTTATTAATACGATCATATTATTTTATTCTTTAATTTATTCGTGTTTTGCATCACATTTATTGCTTTGCAAATATTGAACCATCCTTGCATCCCTGGGATAGATTCCACTTAAACATGGTGTATGATCCTTTCAATATATTGTTGAGTTCAGTTTGATAATATTTCATTGAGAATTTTTGCATCTATCTTCAAGCCAGACATTCTTGGGGCTCTTCGTCCCAGTGCAGGACCCCTAGGCTGGGGAGCCTGATGTGAGACTCAGACCCCTCACTCCTTGGGGAAAACATCTGCAATTGTGATTATCTTCTAATTTGTGGGTTGCCTACCCTGAGGCATGCGTCTTATCTATACTGCTACTCCTACCTGTCTCATTGTGGTTCCTTCTTTATAGCTTTAGTTGTGGAAAATTTTCTGTTAGTCTTCAGGTTGTTCTCATCGATAGTTGCTCTGTAAATAGTTGTGATTTTGTTGTACCTGTGGGAGGAGGTGAGGTCAGGGTCTTCTTACTCTGCCATTTTGGCTACTCCATTTTTTCTCATTTTTTTAACAGTAGCAGACTGGGGATCCAAGTTCAAATTTCCCAGAATTCCTATTAAAAACATGATAATTGGTTAAGTTTTTAAAACCCTGAAGTTAGTTCTCCATCTTCCCCAAATCTGCACCTCATTTTGGTGGTGCTGAGCTGATCTCAGTACTGAGTTTAATGATCTAGGAAGTTTCCCGAGGCATCTTTTCCCCTCTGATTCAAATCCCATTGCTCTGTGGCCTCCATCAAAGAGGTGCTGAGATGCAAACAATCACTGTGAAGTATGTATTTTAGTAGGTATTTCAACTGCACAGAAGTGTGCAAAATTCTGAGAAAACAGAATCCCACCATCTGCAAAGCTAGTCAAAATGGTATTTCATCAGCCAGGATTTTTTTTTTTTTTTTTTTTTTTTTTTTTTTTTTTTTTTTTTTTGCGGTACGCAGGCCTCTCACTGTTGTGGCCTCTCCCATTGCGGAGCACCGGCTCTGGACGCGCAGGCTCAGCGGCCATGGCTCACAGGCCCAGCTGCTCCGCGGCACGTGGGCTCTTCCCAGACTGGGGCACGAACCCGTGTCCCCTGCATCGGCAGGCGGACTCTCAATCACTGCGCCACCAGGGAAGCCCGTCATCAGCCTGGAATTTTATTCCTCAGGAACTCTTAAGTTCCTGGAGCTGTTTTAATCTTGCCTCATTAAAAGTTAATATAATTTGGATTGGTGCTATTCATTTTGTATCTGGGCACCTCATTTACCCAGCTCAGGCTGGGTCTCTGTGCACCAAGCCTGTGTGAAAGTGTGTGTATCCAGCTTACCTTCATTCAAGTTGGAGACCCAGATGGGAGTAATCAGTAGCTGATCACTGATAAATGGTCATCATTATAGAGAATACAGAGTCAAACGTCAGCCGCAGAATGGATGGCTGCTCTTTGTTGTTGGCTAATTCAGGAATGTCAGGAGGTAACAAAGAGAGATTGCTATGCTGCACTCATTACCCAGCCCAGGGGAGGAGTGTTAAACATTAATACTTGAGCTCTGAAAGTATCATAAACTTGACGGCCAGGAAAGCTTTGTGAAAGGAGTGGAGGGAGCTGAGTAAGCCCACATTTCTCAAGCAGGTACTGCGAAGGACTACTAATGTCCAGAATCCCCATCTTAAGAGTTAAGATGCTTTGTCCCTGAGCCCTGTGTGGTGGGATGGTCCAGGGTCAAGAGAACAATGGAATAGCCAAAGCAGTATTTTTAGACTGAGGAGTTTTCCACGTGTACTATAGATAGCTTCCTGAGCGGTTACCATCACTTCCTTTGGGACCCACAGTCATATAATTTGTTATTCTTTTGTATCATTCCTTTTTTTAAATTTATCTATGCAAAACAGTCCATGGAGCCCCCAGTATAGGCACACACTTGCTGGGACAGGAATGCAAAACTATAACAAACACTAAAATCTGAATCTTGCCTCTGGAGTGCTTATATTCTCTATAGATGAAAGGCAGATACCAGCATAATAGTTATTAAAATGTAATATGGTAACGTCTATGGTAGACGTTCATGGAGTTATCAGAAAATGAATCTGAGAGTATGTCAGGTGAGTGATCAGGGGGTGGAAGAAAGTGTCCCATATGAAGAGATTTTCAATATTGATCTTGAATGAAGGAAAGCTTCATCATTCACCAGGTAGAGAAAGTAGACAGGGCAGTCCCGAAAGAGAGAACAACTGTAAAGGCTTTCTGGGTATTAGCACGTAGGTTCATTTGCTTGAAAAGTAGTGGTGTGTGAGTTGATATAGTGGGGATTGAAGTTGGGATAAGCAAGGGGATAGTACCATGCTGAGAAATGTTATATTTTGGTCTTGTGCCCAGTGGCGCTTACGGGTTTTTTTTTTTAGAAAGGGCGTCACCTGTATGTTTCCCCGTTGTATTGATACATAGAGCACTCTCAGGAAGTACAATACATGGTGAATACAAGGTAGGGTGGAAATATTTAATACTTTGGAGCTAGGACTTCTCTAACAGTCCAGGTAAGAGATGTTGAGGGCTGAACAGGCAGGTCTAATGTTGGTGTTTTTCCCTGAGATGGAGAACATGGATGAAGAATGGGGGTAAGGATATAAACAAGGAGTTTGGAAAAAGAACAGATCAAATTTGAAAACACTGAAGGAATTCTGTGAGGATGGAAGGAAGGATTAGAAGTATGGGATTAGATCTTAGCAGCGATGTCAGAGAGGAAGCAAGTTCAGGGTTTGAAATAATTCTCTGATGAGTTGATAACATTATGGGATTGTGGAATCGTGGGTGAGTGAGAAGAGCCCTAAGAATGAAAGCATGATGAATCTCCACATCTACTGCGATGAGCAGAGGAGAAGCCAGTAAAGGAGATAATGCGAAAGTGGTCAGAAAGGTCAGAGGGCAACTCTGAGGAACACCCAAAGGAAATGCTTTTGTCCTACAGCCATAATAACAAAAGTCCCAGTGAAGAAGAACTTAAGTTGATCCTTACAATGAACATAATATATTAATTACTTGTTTTTTTTCAGTTTATATGATTAGTCTCCATTGAATTTTAGTTGACCATCTACATTATGCTAATAGGGGATAATGAAACATAATTGTGGCAATGCTTAGTAATTATTTCAGAAGAATGTAGAAGCATATTAGTAGAGCAGAATGGACAGACCTGCATCATCATTATCTGAGAGTTTTATTTGCTCCTCACATGAGAAGAAGACCTCATAGTCATACTTATTAAGGTGATGTGTTTTAATGACAAAAGCTTCTGAAGTAGTGGTTCCTCCATTATATTTTGTAATTAAGCTTGGGCTGAAACCAAAGGGAATACATGTCTCCGGTTTTTTTTTAATTTTTATTGAAATAGAGTTGATTTACAATGTTGTGTTAGTTTCAGGTGTACAGCAAAATAATAGTTATACATATATACATTATTTTTATTTATTTATTTATTATTATTATTTTTTTTTTGCGGTACGCGGGCCTCTCACTGTTGTGGCCTCTCCCGCCACGGAGCACAGGCTACGGACGTGCAGGCTCAGCGGCCATGGCTCACGGGCCCAGCCGCTCTGCGGCATGTGGGATCCTCCCGGACCGGGGCACGAACCTGCGTCCCCTGCATCGGCAGGCAGACTCTCAACCACTGCACCACCAGGGAAGCCCAAGAGAGGAGTATTGAAATATGTTTTTTCTCTCAGCCACTTCCCCTAGTTTCTCCCAGGTTCAACCTTCTCCCTAGAAGGCATAACCTTTACCAGTTTCTTTTGTATTTTTTCATACGTGTCAGAGTAAGAGGTAGAGGCCCGATCCCCAGCGCTGCGATAATGAAATGTCTTATCAATCTTTTCATATTGGGATGTAAGTTCTACTAAGTTTTGATCTCAGTTAGTCGAGAAGTTCTTTGGATATGCCCATAGGGCATCAGGCTGGAAGAGCAAGGACCCCACATAACAGCAGTGCCGTGTGAAATAACAGGCTTTGGTAACAGGCCCAAGACTTAAGAGAGGAAAGTGACACGAATGTGTAATCTTGTAGTAGCAACGTTGATTCTGACATGGTCCAATTCCAAAACAAATTGTGAACAATTGTGTCAGTAGTTTGCTCTGTGCTTTTCTCTGCTCCCACACCTCACTGGTAATGCACATCTCTTGAGCTGGAATGACTGCCCATCCTCTTGATTTCCCCTATGAAGAGTGAGCTCTGTCTGTTCAAATTTGGTCCTTTTCTGTCTCAGGCTAGTGAGGCTTCTAATTTGCATTAAATTAAACAGGCTCACGTGGCACGTTTGAATTAATTGCTTCTTTTTAAAAATAAGTTTTTAGAAAAAAAATTTTATATAATCACACACAGAAAACCAATATACATTTTTATAAGTAGAATACAACTATAAAAACAAATGAAAAACAAACGCAATTAAAAACAAGTAATGTTATGAAGCTATAACTAGATTCCATTGCCTGCCAAGTCTCTGAGCCCGAAATCCACTGTTTCTGTGTGTGCAGGGTGTCAGGAGGAGAAGCATTTCTCCTTGAGTTATATAGAAGAAGAAAAGAGGAATTAAAACTAACAAAGATAATTACGAAATATCTTTCTCAGTAAAGGATGCGCCATCCAGATCCCTCAAAGCTTTATGGGATATACAGCGGCGGGGATTGTGGTCAGCAGACAGACCAGCTTTTAGCTCTGTCAGGGTCTGTCTCGGGGCAGAAAGCCCCCCAACCCTAGTTCGTGTCCTTTCCAGAACAGCGCACAGGCAGCGGCCGAGCAAGTCGGAGGTTTGCGGCCTATTTTGGTGTAAGGAGAGGTCACTGTGACCGGTGTCATTAGGACTAGAGCTTCCTGCCAGGTTGCTGGGGGCTTTCTTGGGTCTTCATCATGGCTTGACTTGTCCCGCTGCTCAGTCTCCCTTCCTTCCCCTTTCTTCCTCAGATGCTGATTCTAATAAACGAACCATACCCCAAATTCCATCTCAGCGTCTGCCTCTGGAATATCCAACCAGAGACAAGGATTTAGTGTTATTTATTATTGGGGCAGTTTGCCACCAAATTGGAGTCTCGTGCAACCAAGAGAACCTGACTCTGGAGTCAGACAAATGTAAAATTCAATGTTCTCATCGCTTTTTGTGGGTTTTTTTAGTCTCCAGAAAGTCCCAATTTTATTAAATCTAAAATAAGAATAATAATTCCTCACCGAACGTCTTTCTACAGTGAGAGAATGCATAGGAGGAATTGAGGACAGGGACTGTTCCAGGGAGTATTCTGGATCTAGGTTATGCACTGGATCAGTGCCGTCCAATAAAAATAGGAAACAAGCCATACGCTTGAGTTACTTATACAGCTTTAAATTTTCTAGTGGCTACGTACAAAAAAAGCAAAACACAGTTGAAATTAATTTTAATACTGTATTTCACCCAGTGCACCCAACATATTCTATCATTTCAACTTACAGTCAGTAGAAAAATGATTAATGAGGTATTTTGCTTTTTCTAGCCTTGTCTTAGAAAGCTGGTGTATATCTTACGCTTGGAACTAGTTTTGTTTTGGACAAGCCATGCTTCAGATGCTCAGAAACTACATGTGATTAGGGGC
Organism: Orcinus orca; assembly: GCF_937001465.1. Lineage (NCBI taxonomy): Eukaryota > Metazoa > Chordata > Mammalia > Artiodactyla > Delphinidae > Orcinus > Orcinus orca. The sequence goes on from NC_064568.1 coordinate 8,681,872, forward strand.
TACTGGATTAACAGCGCTAGAACAAATATTGAGTTTTATCTCTAATCCACTGTGAAGTGTCAATGAAAGAGAGAATTATAGGGGTTAAAATGCTGTACAAAATCTAGGCAAGGCTGGACTGGGATGGAGCCAGTGGGCGGGATTACCTTGGCCGGGCTCACCTTCTCTCATGCATACACTGTATCTACAGAAGCTCCCAGCTAGTATACTACACAGGTAATGGGAATGCAAGCTCCATTAATTCACAGTAATTAATTCACAGTACTTCCCCAACTTTTAGCATCAATGTGATTCAGGGTTATATTCGTAAAATTGCATCTTTCCTCAAAGATCTTACAGCAAAATGTGAAGAAGTCTTATTCTCAAGTGATAGGAAGGAAAATACAATATTTCAAAGGAAGTTTGGATGTAAGAAGATAGACTGAAATTTCACCATTCCTTTGGAGGCTGGTAGGATTAAAGCAATACGTTTTTGCTACTCAGAGGGAGTTGAGGAGGCATTCAAAGATTTATTAAAAGTAGAAAAAAAATTTTCACGATAAGGAAGGAATATTAGCCCGCTATTATTACCCAGACATTCACTGAATCAACAGATAGTTGCCAAGGAACTAACAAGAGTAGGAAAGAGTTAACATTTATTTTATTTATTTTATTTTATTATTATTTTTGGCTTCATTGGGTCTTAGTTGCAGCACATGGGATCTCTTTTTGTGGCGCGCGCAGGGTTCTCTCTGTTTGTGGCACACGGGCTCTTTAGTTGTGGCATGCAGGTCCAGTAGCCCCGCGACATGTGGGATATTAGTTCCCTGACCAGGGATCGAACCCACGTCCCGTACATTGGAAGGCGGCTTCTCAACTGCTGGGCCACCAGGGAAGTCCCAAGAGTTAACATTTATTGAGGGGTGAGCACATGTCACTCACTGTTCAAAGTGCAGAGCATGGATTAAACAAAACATATCATGGTATGATCATAATCCCAACATGCTGTTGGAGGAAACTCAGGTACAAAGTTTAAACAAATGCCCAGCGTCACACAGCCAGTAGGGGACAGAATCAAGACTCCATCTGAGGTAGTCTGTTTCTAGAACTGCACCTGTAACCATCATTAGGCGATTTATGGAAAACCAAGATGAATCAGAATTAGTTCTTGCTCCTTTTCGTACTAGAGGCCTAGAAGAAGGGATAATATAGGCATATAAATAAATGGGATAGAAAATAGAGAATGCAAAAAGTATGATGGAAAGAAAGAGTTCAGCGGGGATTCAGTAGAGCAATCTGGAAGTATTTAGGAAATCCCTCCTTATTTTACAGATGAGGAAAATCAAGTCTAACAATAGTTCAGTAACATATCCAATTATTGAATGACAGAACCCTTTTAGAATTAAGTCTGTGTTACTTGGGAGTGTATTGAACCAATCTTTTTTTTTTAACATCTTTATTGGAGTGTAATTGCTTTACAATGTTATGTTAGTTTCTGCTGTATAACAAAGTGAATCAGCTATATGTAGACATATATCCCCATATCCCCTCCCTCTTGCGTCTCCCTCCCACCCTCCCTATCCCACCCCTCTAGGTGGTCATGAAGCACTGAGTTGACCTCCCTGTGCTATGCGGCTGCTTCCCGCTAGCTATCTATTTTGCATTTGGTAGTGTGTGTATGTCAGTGCGACTCTCTCACTCCCAGCTTACCCTTCCCCCTCCCGGTGTCCTCAAGTCCATTCTCTACATCTGCGTCTTTATTCCTGTCCTGCCCCTAGTGCAGTCTCTCCAAAGTAGTGGCTATTGTTTTAATAATAGCAGATTTCATTTTGTTTCTTTTTATCCAAGTGCCTCATACACAAGCTTTCTACACTGTTAAAGTTTCCACTTTGTTGAACACCGTTTGATTAAGATTTTAGGGAACCAAATCATTTGCAAATCCTATCAGTGGTACCCAAAAGTAATAATTCAGGAAGTCAATATTGTGAATATGAGGAAAGAAAATTGTCACCCCTACTCATTGCAGTCTATTTACTTGGGAATATGTGTGGATAAGAATTGAGGGATTTTTTAGCTGAAAAATGAGGGGATTTATTGCTCTCAGATTGTCATCTCACGTCTATGAGGATGGATTTTATGTTTTTCAAAATATCTTGCTCATGAAGACAACTCATTTTCAATCCAGGCATAGTTCCTCTGATTATCTTGGGAACTATATCTGCAGGTGTTGTACTGAAACAACTGGGGACCCCAAAGCCACCTTTTTCAACACACAAACACTCTGTCATTCCCTAGTGACGTGTCACCTACGACTGTTCTTATTTATGACATGTTTGGATACTGGAAGGCAGTATTTCCCAAAATGTTTCCAGGGTTTCCTGTGGGGGAAATAAGAGTTCCAAAATCCAAGCCATTTGGGAAGTGGAGTTAACAGGTTTGTTTACTCCAGAACCTCTCGGGGACTTTAATATGCTAATGCGGGTGCTTAATCTACAAGGATTTGCCTAAAATGTTTGATCAAAAGCTCCTCCTGCCTCACCACCCCTTCTCATTTTTATTTATTGAGGGGTAGTTCCTAGATCTAGGGTTGGCCTAAACATTATTAATTTGAACCACATGAAGTTGCCAACATTTGACCACTTTTACCCTACAGAAATGGCAACATCATACAGCTTTACTTAAATAGTTTGGGAAGGCTGCGTTAAAGCTTAGTTCTGAGAGCTGTTTGGGGATTTGTACTATATTCTGGTTCCTGATTCACCATCTTTCCTAACCTTCACCCCTACTGAATCTAGGCCTGTTCTCGACACATGTGCTAAGTCTACTTAAGAGAGTGTCTCTGTAGGTATTAGCCCTCTTAGGTGGGCCTCTTGTGAGCACGTGGGACTTCTTGATTATTACTTGATTACTTGATTATTACTTGATTATTACTTGATTATTACTAAACTTCTTGATTATTACTATTACATCTTGATTATTACTATCAGGTTGACTTCATTCCAGTCTCATACCTCGATGATCTGCTTTATCGGAAAAATTCCACCCTCAAGGCTTGAGACAGTTGGGTGTAAACTCACTACTCCATTGCTAGGTGCATTTAATTTGCAGAAATAACATTCTCAGTGAAAGGGCCAACACAGATGATAATTTACACAACATATACAAAATCTACAAAAAATAGTTGACAAAAAGTAGTTTGAAAATCTAAACTCAGGTCACATGGTCACATAAAGGACTAATTTAACCGCGTGTCTCCGGGTAAGACAGAGTCTAGGTTGGATTTTCAAATGTTGGGAAGTATTTTGATGGTCTCCGGACAACAGTGCAAAATGCTTGAAATTGGAACTGCTTTGGGAAATCCAACATGTGTGCTCCCCAGAGCTGCCTAAATGCCTGTGTGAGTCCTTGCGAATGACCTTGGGGGTCTGAAACAGTTTTCAGCACGACCATGCCTCCTGGGCTCTTTGTTTCTCCATCACTGATTGTAGACTGTCTCCAGAGCCTTACTCTATAGCTGGTACAGAGTAAGCACTCATTAAAAGTTTGTTGAATTGAATCAAATCTTTCTCTCCCTGTTTACCTTCCTGTGGTTAGGTCATTAAGCAGTAAATTAGTCAGAACAACCCAAACTGGTCGGGAGAAAACAGAAACACATTACCTAGATAAAGGCAGAGAAGTGTGTCAGTTGCCTGTGTTCCCAAAATTACTTCCCTAATCATCATTTTACTTAGCCTGCATTACAGAAGGCTTAATTGAACAAACTTCCAATAGCTTGGCTATAGGAAACGTCCATTTTTTGTCCTGAGTTTTCAGATGGAGACCATACAGCTGTGAGGTCCTGCTCTTGAGAGTTCTATGCAAGGAATTCTTCTACTGGTGTCAGATGCATGTGTTAATTGAACAATTTTTCAAGACCTTGATTAAAAACCCCACGATGCCCTGAATACATTTGCCTTCGAAACTACCTTGACAAGGTTTACAAATCAATTTCATTTGCAGAGTTTGGGCTTTCGTTTGGAAAGGGGTTTTCATTTTTTGCTCGTTTAGTTTCTTCCTGGCACCCATCTGAACAGAGAACAGTGCTGCACCTGATTTGCTGCTGCAAATGAGAGCAATTAAAATAACTCGACAAAAATGATGAAGGCCCTCAGATGATTTACAAGAGTGAAGTATAATGACTCTGTTTATTCCTTTGTCCTCTGACTTGCCAGTGGCCTTGAAAGTTTAGGTATTAAGTGCTTCCAGCACAGTTTTGACTTGGATGGTCAGTCCTGGGTCCCCACTGAGACAGGCAGATGTTGGTATGACCTCTAATGTGGGACGAAATGGGCTGGACGATACCAGGTCATCTTTAGCAAAAAATGCACGCATCCAGCCAAACCACAGGGATATGCTTCTAAGCTGCTAGTCTTGGTTCAGGAGGAAGATGTGTGTGTGTGTGTGTGTGTGTGTGTGCGCGCGCGCGCGCGCGTGTGCACGTGCTCCCTGTCTCTTAGTACAAAAAGACATAGCATGTATAGCAGAAAAAGCATGATGAACTCCATAGTTTGATAGTCCTGAATTCTAATCCAGTCTTTATCACCACATTTGGGATCCTTGACTCTGTTCTTTAACCTTTATGAACCTGTTTCCTTGGGCATGGCACTGGCCTCCATGAGGGTTTGCCTTGTGTAAGTTTCCTTTCCACCTCCCCTCCCCCCACTCCCTGACTCACTGTCTCTGCTATGGCCTTATTTTAGTGCTTCCAACAGGCTGAGGTCTTTGCCCCTCATGGCATTTGCCTGTTCTGTTCCTGTTGCTTACAGCCCAACCTCTCACGTCCCATCCTACCTATACTCTGCCTAACTCATCCACTGATCCTTCAAGTCTCAGCTTGAATGCCACTTACTTACACTGGTCTTTTTTGACACTCTCCCCACAGTCTCAATTAAGTTGACTCATTATATATTTCTTTATAGTCCCCTCGTATTGTATTGTCATAGGATTAATTACAGTTCACGACCACGTTCGTATAGTAATCACCCAACACTGTTATATCTCCCTATCTCCCTGTCTTAATTCTCTTTAGAATGCTTACTGATTTCTCATAATTTTTTGTACAACTAGTCATTGTCTACTCTTCCTCAGACTATAAGCTTCATGAACATAGGGACCTTGAGTGTTTTGTTTACAACTGCATCCCCAGGGCTCAGCACAGTGGCCCAGGCTTGAAGCTGGAATTCAAAAAACATGTAGAATGAATGGAAGTTTGAGTCAGTGGTGGGTGAATATGCCTTTTGCAAGTAGTTGTGAAGATCAGAGAAGGTGGATATCAAGCACCTAACGCAGCGAGAGGCAGTCCTGGCTATTGAGCAAAAGGTGGCTGCTGTTACTGACATTTATGAATGTCACAAAGAAGACAGGAAAGGCTTAGTCCAAAAAATCTGAGTATATTTCCGGTCTGTGAACACATCCCGTGTAATATCATTTACCATCTCCCCGAAGGGTTCTGCAAAATCCCCGCCATAACTCTTCATCTGTACCACCTCACTCCCTTAGCTGCACAGCCTCTCCAGCGGACTGGACCTTGCAGAGTTCACCGAGCAGCCATAGAGATTCATTCTTCTAGGTTTTGCATCTGCCTGGAGGTTTTATCCCTTTGCCTGAAATAGCACGTGAGGTGGGCTGAGTTAAACCCTGCCCCACAATTAGGGATGTCCTAATTTTACAGGTGAGTTTCAGAGAATCTCCACTTTTAGTCAGGGCCAAGTGAAACATGCCTAAATCAAATTTTTGATAAATTGTCGCAGCTGTTACCGAAAACACCACGTTATTGATCTTTTTGTCCTTAATTTTCAGAGACACCCTCTACTGAGTTTGTGAAAGGTCCCTTTACTAAGATGGAAGAATTGAGTCTACAATCTTGAATCTCTCTAAGATACTGAACTGTAAATTACTGTCTCTTTCCCCTTCTTATTCTCTGAATTGAGAAAATAGAGGAAGGACAAGCCAGGAATACAATGAAATACTGTTGCACGAAATGGGGGTTGCATGTTTGAGTTGGGTCAAATGAGGAAAAAGCCATGAAATAGAACTTTGGTTTTAATAATGGAAATATTCTGTTCTCAGCCATATTTCTTTCCCAGTAGAAAATAGACGGGTAGTCTTACTACAATGTACTACTATGTTACTTAGCAAGTTAGTATCACAAGATCCTTCTTATAGAAGGAAACTGAGGTCCAGAATAATTGATGGGTTAGTTAAGGAGAGAGTTTCCATCCCTGGCCCATGCCATGGATTCCCTTTGAACAAAATCACCTTCATGATAAAACATTGAGGTGGTAGCTTGACTTGGTAATATCGAGATGCCATGCTACAGCTCCCTAAAGCAGACTAGCAACTCAGGTGCCTACAAGAGTCAGGCTGGTGATGGATGTGGGTGATGCCAGTCAGCTTAAAGGGAAAGGTTTATTTTCCAATGAAAAAGAGCCCATTCAATGATAAATGGCAATGGACAATTGACCTCAGAGTTTGAGGGTAATAGGGAAGGATGGAGAGTGTGGCCAGTCTGCGTGCTTGACCTGAAAGAGGTATCTACTGTTAAGCTGTAGCCAGTTGTTCCAAGAGGATGAGCTTGATGTTGTCAGATCTTCATGTGTGTCAGTACTACCCAGAAACCTAGATTTTGTGGTGAGATTGTTTTTATTTGTAAATATTATGAGTGCTTTCTCATTCCTTGTGTCACTTACGTATGATCAGACCTTGAGTCCAGAACCTCCACTTGTGTGCAGAACACTTGGCACTAAACGGGGGATCTTGTGAGGGGCCCAACTGTGTCAACGTGAGAGCCAGTGGATGCATTGTTCTCTAGAGCGCAGGCTGTGCGGACCACTGCTCAGGAGTGACCCAGCTCAGTTCCCCCCACGTACCCCTTGGCACTGCCCCCGACACCACCCAGAATGCTGGACCAGGTCACTGAGATCCCTGTCTCAGTAGACAACCTCAGTGTGCCACCGTGAGGCTAGTTTTCCTGAAATGTGGTGTCTACCTACCGCCAAGCCATTTGACCCCTCCAATTATTTAAAAATCTCCTCAACACTGGTGTTCTGAAGGGCCATGCCAAGGGGTCTGGTGTGGTGCTGTTTCCATTCTTGGTCCTGTGCATTCTGTGGGCCCTGTCACTGCAGGAACTCCTGTTTTTGGTTTTAGATAATATTCTTAGGTTCTATGATAATTTTTTTTTCTTCCAGATTCTTTTAAGACCTCTTGTCAGTTGTGTGTTGCTCTTCTTGAATGGATCCTCCCAATATTCTTATTTTTTATTCCAATTTTCCATCTGTCTGCCCATTTGTTTTATTTTCTGAGAGGTATTACCATCTTTAGGGTAAACAGAGTTTCAAAATGTTGACTGCGGTATTTTTAACTTTCAGGTTTTTCTTACTCTTTTATTATTCCTTTATAAAATAGCATGATATTCTTCTTTTGTGAGTACGATACCTTTTCTTCTCTGTAACATGGTATCAGTTATCCTTAAGAGTTTTGTGGGGTTTTTTCCCCCCTCCATATATTACCTTTCTGTCTTAGGAGTCTTTTCCTGCTTTGTTGTCAGTTACTGTTACCCATGTTACAAGGCTTCCTTTAAATGTCTGGTAGTCTTCTGTTTTCTGCCCATATTAAGAGTTAGGCAAAAATCAGTGGGTCTTGGGCTTCCCTGGTGGCGCGGTGGTTGAGAGTCCGCCTGCCGATGCAGGGGACACGGGTTCGTGCCCCGGTCCGGAAAGATCCCACATGCCGCGGAGCGGCTGGGCCCGTGAGCCATGGCCGCTGCGCCTGCGCCTCCGGAGCCTGTGCCCCGCAATGGGAGAGGCCACAACAGTGAGAGGCCCGCGTACCACAAAAAAAAAAAAAAAAAAAAAAAATCAGTGGGTCTTATACGTGCAGGGGAGCAAGGTGGGAAGCTTGTCGAATGGTGGGCTTCTCCATAGAATGGTTCAGCAGAGGACTAGCTGCCTCACTGGGGGACCCCCAAAGTCACTTGGTATTTTCTCTGTCACCGAGAGGGTCCCCATAGAATTGCCCACTACTTCCTTTGCTTTCTTCCAGTGGTGACTAGAGGTGGAAGAAGCGGTCCTGACTGGCAGGGCCCTTGGAGCTGAGCTGCACAGTATTACTGAGAGGGTCATCGTTCAGTATGATTTTACCTAAACCACTTGTTTTCTGCCCCTGGCTTCTTCCCCAGTCTCCACGGGGCTTTCATCTCAAAGTTTAGTGTAGTTTCGATTCAGTTTCTCCATAGATAGAACTTCCAGATTTAGTCAAAGGAAAACAAAATAGAGATTGTCTAGTAAAATTGGAATTTCAGATGAATGAGGAATGCTTTTGTAGTGTAAGTGTGTCCCACGCAGTCATTTGTTATCTGAAATGCAAATTTCACGGGGCCTTTTGTATTTCACCTGACAACCCTATCCGTGGCACTGGAAGAGGAGAGCAGTAGCCTGGCGGCATCATGGTGTGAGGTGGCAGGGATCTGGGGGAGCTCGTAGTTCTTTTGCTGGCTTTCCACCTTTTCTCCCTCATCCCTGCTCTTCACCCCCATGGTATATGGTGTTCCCAAGCCAGCAATCCCTCGTGCAGTTCTGCAAGGTGCATCGTTCTCCTCTCACTGACATGGCCGTCTGTGGACTTTTGGCCTTTGGATTCCTCTGTGCCGCTACCATATTTCCTTGCATCTGAGATGCGGGTGATTATAGGCTACACCATCCATTTGTTGAGTCAAAGAAAAATGCACAACATGAGAGTTGTGAGTTTAAGTATTAGGGTCTTACTGAGGACTATAGCCTGGGAGACAGCTCTGAGGAACTGCTCCAAAGAGGTAGGGGAGGACCCAGTATATGTATGAATTTTTGGGGTTAGGAAATACATGCAGTCAAGTGTACCTCTTGGTAAAAGATTACTGCCAATCACAAAGAACGGATTCCCAAGTTAATGATTTTAGTGCTTTTCTGTGTATGGAAAGATACAAGGATCTGGGGTCACTGAAATCTTCCTGAGATACACATCTATCTTTCTGGGGACCATTTATCCAAAGCACAGAGTGCCTCATCCCGTTTTTTCATCCTGATTTCTCAGGGTGCACTGTCAGTGGACAGCTGAGGGAGTTGTGACTTAATCCCTGTATAACTGGACGACGAGTAACAGTCTTTGCTCTTTTTTGTTCACACACTATCTAATGAGTAAAGAAGAAGGAAGAAAAGAATGCCGTCCCCTACAACTCTAAGATACCACCAGTTGTAAGAGTCATCTTGCCCTCAAAAATGTTAAAATGGGAAAAAGAGGCACATTTTAAAATTGATGAAACATGGTCGTCCTGCCACTGTTTCTGAGTCTTCCCCAATTTAGTTACATCTCTTGTTTACTGTTATCTCTTCTTCCATCCTCTTTGTCCTTGCAGACTCGTACCTATTCCATAGAGGAATTTGATATGTTTATTCTCCCTTATTTCTCTAGTGTTCTTTGAGTCTCTGGAAATATCAGACAAATCTGTTGCCTGGCAGGAAGTGGCACACACCCTGGCTGTGTGTCTCCTTCTGTTCCCACCAGACGTTGGGCAGCATGGTGGAATGGACGGTCCACCAAGAGCCCCCCAACCTCACCCAGCCCCCTGCCAGATAACATGGCTCTGCCCAGCTGCTGCAGCCCTTCAAATAATTTATTCCCACCCCTCTGTGCTGCGCTGCTGTAACTCTTTCACGCAGAACAGAACTTTTGAGACACGAGCGGCTCATTTCAAAGGGCGGGAGGTCAGGCAATAAGCCCCGTGCCGGGTGAAACAGCAGGAGCAGCTGGAGCTGTTTATCTTGCTCTGTTCTTTTTTTTTTTTTTTTTTTTTTTGCGGTACGCGGGCCTCTCACTGTTGTGGCCTCTCCCGTTGCGGAGCACAGGCTCCGGACGCGCAGGCTCAGCGGCCATGGCTCAGGGGCCCAGCCGCTTCGCGGCACGTGGGATCCTCCCGGACCGGGGCACGAACCCGCGTCCCCTGCAGGCGGACTCTCAACCACTGCGCCACCAGGGAAGCGCTTGCTCTGTTCTTTATGTACGTCCTTCAGAAGCTTTGCGGCTCTCCTGTCCTCTCACATTTGGGTGCTTCCTCCCTCTTTTTCTTTGCAGCTGATCCTTTTCATTCTGTTCCAGTGTTTCTTTTCCTTCTTTTTTTTTTTTTCCCCTGAAAATCCAGTTTATTTTTCATGTTGTGGACAGATCCAGTCAGTGTGATCAGTTTTTCTGCATGTGTAATAATTTATCAAAGTAAGTTTTCCCACAAGACTCTTTTCCATCAACTCTGAAAATTCTGGTCTGACAGCATATCCAGATAAATCTCTTGAAAATCACCTCTTAAAATTTGGAAGAAAATGTGGCAAGTCTTTGCTGTAACATTTACTGAACTACAAATGGCTAAAGAGCAAGTTCTGTTTTAAAAGGTGACTAGTACAATAGTTGAGTTCAGGAAATTAATGTTTTAGTGCACTTTGCTCCGGTTTTAGCCAACATGCTACATTGTCCTTTTTTTGCAGGGCTGGAGGGGGAGGGTGGGGGGAGCCGCACAAAGTGGACTTGAGGATTTCCACTGTACGAAAAAGATATGACTCTGCAAGCAAAACAGTGTAAGCTGCCTTTTTTCTTAAGAACTGGACATTTTAAGACAGAAGCTTTGCAAAACATTACGCAATTTTTTTATTTTTAAATGAGAAAATCTCATTTGTTACATCATCACATTGCTAGTCAGAGAAATGCTGCAGTGATGAAGAAAGTCAGTGTTGGATCAAACAAAGTCCTCATTTCTACAACATTCATTTAACAAAGAAATAATGTTCAACACAGCCCAACACAACATTCTTGGTTTTCTTCATATTGAATTTCCCCCAAAAATCATCTTCTAATGGGGTATTTTACTACATAAATTATAGTTCTTCATTTTTACAATTCACCCCAAACTGTATGAGAGATGTATCACACTACAATTTCTAAAGCTGTTAGGAAATCCTTCACACATCGTCGTCATCTGATGTGTCACTGCTGCTTGTCTCTGTGTCATCATTCTCAATAGTGGGTTTGAACGTGCTGTTTTTCCTTCTTTTCTTTGCCAGCCCTGGACTTTTGTTTTCTTTCTTTAATTCATTCAGTGATGTGCCGGTGGCAGTTTGGGGCACAACAGTGACCCAAACACACAACACTCGCCGCTCTGTGGAGCTTATATTCAGGAGGCGTTGGGGGGTAGCCAGAATAAAAGAGTAAAACATGTGACGTGTTAGAAAGTAATCAGTGCTAGGGGGAGAAAGAGCTTGCAAGGCAGGTGGCCAGGTAGAAGGGCACGGTCTGCTGTTATAAACAGGGTGGTTTGGTGAACTGTCACCAAGGCAGGGACCTCGAAGGAAAGGCTGGAAGGAGGTGGGAGGTCAGCCAGGCTATTAGCTGGGGGGTGGAGGAATTATTCCAGGCAGAGGGAACAGCAGATACAACTGTGCTGAGACAGGGGCATGCCCAGAAAGTTCAAGAGAGAGCAAGGAGGCCACAGTGGCTGGTTGGAGTAAGCAAGGGGGACAGGGACTAGAGGTGGGGAGGGCACATCCAAATCAGGTAGGGCTTTGGCATCATCATCATGTCTTCTGAGCTTCTACTTGACATGATGTGAGAGGCCTCATGCCTCACCTGCACATTCCTCTCCTCCCAAGTGAAGCGCCTTGGGCAGAGAAGGGATGGGATCTACCCTGTATTTTCTCCGGATCGTATGAAGGCCACTCCACTTTCTAAAAATCCTCCTCATTTTCTAGTTTCCTTTGAAAAATCCAGTTTGATGTCCTCACCACCTTCCTTCAGTATCCTCCCTGTCAAGCCATATCCATTCCTTTCCTCAGCTCTGATTCTCATTTTGGAATCTAAATGTGTGCCTCTCCATTCATTTCAGGACGGAGAATCATATAAAATGCATACAGTGTTCTCAATGTTTAATTTTTAGCTCAGGGATTTAATCTGACAAATTACTCTTTATCTCATTTATGGTGATGGATATTCACCAACATTCCCTTGAACTAAAAGGTAAGGTAACATATTTCTTTGGGGAGGAGTGAGAAGTTGTATTAGTTACTATAGTGAAATTACTAGCAGCAAATCTAATGTAATCCTTTAGCAATTGCCAAGTATAACCCCGCCACTTGGAGAAGAAGTTTATCAATAAATGCAGTAGGGCTTCACTGGTGGCACAGTGGTTGAGAGTCCGCCTGCTGATGCAGGGGACGCGGGTTCGTGCCCCGGTCTGGGAAGATCCCACATGCTGCGGAGCAGCTGGGCCCGTGAGCCGTGGCCGCTGAGCCTGCGCGTCCAGAGCCTGTGCTCCGCAACGGGAGAGGCCGCAACAGTGAGAGGCCTGCAAACCGCAAAAAAAATAAATAAATAAATGCAGTAAATGTCCTCCACAGCATTGCCAGAATAGGAAGAAAACTTTCTATGGTTCTCTCAAGGTTTGAAAGACAGCTCAAAGAATCCCTCTGGATCACATTCATCCAAGGCTAGAATCATAAAATAGAAGACTGATAAAACAAAGTACCCAGCTATCATTTGTTCTTAAGAAGCAGTGTCAAAAGGTCTAATTTAATCATTTGTGCTATTAAGTAGAAATTAGGTTTCCACGGATGCATTGGCTTTAAACTTGGCAAGATTCTGGTCCTCATTAGGACCAGTAGGATCTCCTTAGTTTTTTTTCTCTATAGAAAACAGACTGATAATAACACTCCCTTTGTAGTTTGCAAAGCCACAGGACCCTCTAGTTTAGGTACCTAACTCACAAATTTGGGTGATAACCTCTCAGGTCCAAGGTCCTTTGGGGAGGGAATTATGTTCTGGACACACTTGGGGTTTGGCCAAGGAAACCTCACCTGAAATCTCCCTACCCCGCCCCCACTGCAGTGTTGGAATCAATGGACTTGATCTTGGATTAGCATGACCACTCAGTTCTGGTATTGGATTGGGTGAGAGGTACAAACTGCTGGGTGTAAGAGAGGCTCAAGGATGTATTATACAACATGGAGAATATAGCTAATACTTTGTAATAAATGGAAATAGAAAGTAGCCTTTAAAAATTGGATAAAGAGTAAAAGAAATTTTTTTGAACGAACACAGAAGTCTGCCTCTTTCCACATAATGATGCACACATTTCATAGTCTGCATGTATCATCTTTCATTTAACCACTTTCCTGTATGAACCATTCTACATTTTCTTTGTAAAATGAAGCTGCAAGGGTATGAATTCTAAAATGTTATTTTCCTCCCTTCTGTGTGTGCCAGCACTTTGCATCTAGTAGTCAGGTGGGGTTATCCAGTTTGGGGACTCTATAAAGAGTGGAGGGATTTCTTAACCAAAATTTAATGAAACTTGTCTACAGCACTGGACCTACATTCTATACTGTGTACTCTGTAGACATCTATACACAGTAAGTCATACATGATAAACTAGTGAGCTAGGATAGCAATCATTTGTATTAACTTATTAATTATATTTGTTTTATTTGTATTAACTAATGTAATTAATTTAATTATTATTTATACATTTATGTAACTAAGTCTGGTTTTTCCATACCTTGACAGTGCTTGGTATATAATTTTTGTCTTATCTTATTTTGAATTGGGATCTTTGAAAACTCCTTTCATGAAAGATCACATTTTGCTGGGAGTCAAACCTGAAAAAAAAATCATTTTTCGCTGTGGAGGACTGGGACTCATTTTTATCATCATTAATATTTCTCAGGGATGAAGCCTCTGAAATACATTGCTGTTTCATCTCTTCACACCTGACATAGTGTTGGGTACATAGCCACAGGCAGTTGAAGTTGGATACATATATAATTACAAAATACCTTTCTGGGGGCCTCCCTGGTGGCGCAGTGGTTGAGAGTCCGCCTGCAGATGCAGGGGACGCGGGTTTGTGCCCCGGGCCGGGAGGATCCCACGTGCCGCGGAGCTGCTGGGCCCGTGAGCCATGGCCGCTGAGCCTGCGCGTCCGGAGCCTGTGCTCCGCAACGGGAGACAAAAACAAAAAACAAAACAAAAAAAATTTTTGTATACTGGCACGATCTCCTTGTTTTTACAAGATATTCAAAATCTGTCGTAATCACCTTTCTATTTCCCAAGGGAGTTCACAAAGTGTAATAGCTTCTACCAAGTGTATCTCGATAAGGTTTATTTCAAAATGTTTATACGTGTACTTCCTCGCAGTGATCAGTGTGACTTCTTTGAATCTGTACTGAGGTTGAACTATGACTGAAGAGAAGTTAGGACATTCACAATTCAACCACATGGAAAGGCCCAAAGCTATTTCCTTTTCTTTGTAAAATGAAGCTCCAAGGGCATGAATTGAAAACACATAGTATCTCCGCCAAATTAATTGAGAACAAGGCTGGATTTAGCTCAGCAGTGGTTGCCTAGCAACCAAGCTACTGTTGGAAAGAGGATGTGGGTACTTTAGCCCCGGGTACTACTTAAGGCACTGAGTTTCCTTGAAAGATGTGAGGAAAAAAAAAAAAAACCTCTGTGCTCTTTTGGAAGTTTATATTTAAAGATGCCTGTGATCCATACCATATGCTTGGATGGACTTTTACCTTTTAAATCACATTCAGCATTGAAATTCAGCTCAGTTGTCACCTCTTCCGTGAAGCTTTCCTAACCCTTCCCAAGGACCCTCAGAATTTGGGTCGTGTCTGCTTCTTCTGTGCTCCCCTCAACTCCTGTATTTCATTATCTCTGCACTCATCACAGTGTCCTGGAATCATTAACTTGTTCACTTATCTGTCTGTCTGCCTGTGTGCCCTACACAGTTGTAATTAGGGACTGCCTCTTGTTTTCTGTGGGGTGTTTTTTTTTTTTTTTGTATATCCCATTCATAACCCCATGTCCTGTACTTCGTAGATGCTCTGGCTCTGTTCGTTGAGTGGATGGATGGATGGATGAAGAAATGAATAAAATTAAAGACTCAGTCAGGCTTCAGTGAAGATGCTACCTATTTTAGCAGATGTATCAAGGATTCTCTAATGTGTACATGGAATGGGGTAACTCCAACACATAACGTTGGGAGGAGTTTGTGGTAAGCCTGTCTCAAGCCGTGTTCGAAAGAGTCTGTTTGAGTCAAGTTCGCTTCCCCCTATTTTCCGTTCTCTGCCCTAGCGGCTGCCCAAGCAATTGTGGCTGGTTCTTAAAGTGAGTTCAGATCATCTGCTGATTGGCCCTGACTTCTGGGCGTGAGCTGGGCAAGTCTGCCTGCTTCTCCTTCTTGGAATTTGCCTGTGGCTTTTTGCTGTTTCTTACTACTCAAGTGATGCTTCTCCCTTTTCCTTTTGGTGTGAAGTATTCTTCATCTCAGCTTGGCATAGGGGAGTTTTCTTGAGGAAACCGTTGATTCCCTGTGGCTGTTAACATGTGTATTTATGACTGTAGTAACCTAGAACTCCCCCCGATAACCCTTCAGAAGGACATTATACATCGGGCTGTTTCCCGAGCAGGGAGCTATAAAGTGAGCTCATGTCTCATACCTAGGTCTTCACATCCAAGGTTTTAGAGGGACTCTGTTTCGATCAGGGTAATTGCAAGAATCAGATGGCACACACATTGTGTAGCTTGAAGAGAATTTTAGAACAGGACTATTTACAAAGGGTTGGCCAGGGTGTAGGGAAACCAAGAGACATTAGGTACTACTCTAGGCTAGACGTAGGCTAGGTCTGAAGGGGAGATGGGAAAGAACGGTTACCAAGACATCTTGGGGCACAGAGCGTGGTGGGAGACAGTGGAGAGGGATCTGGAAAGGCACGTGGTCAGCACAACCACCCCGACAGAGTGCACACGTCATGGGCCCTGTCAGTGGAGACCATGCTTCACGCAGCTTGGTCTCCCAAATAGTTTGGGGGAAATATTTTGACCTTTTTTTATGAATCTTCGACTGCTTCTGTAGATTTTTTTTTTATCTTGCTCCTCTTTGGCATTAGCCCTTTACTAGTTTGCTCATTTAAGAGCTATAACACCCTATAAACACAAAGAAACACGACATTTCCTTGGCCTGCTGTTCTCTCCAGGAGAAAGTCCACTTTAGTGGCATGTGAGGATCTTCAAACTCTGACTCCAACTTGTCACTGTCTGGGTAGCTCTTATTCATCTTTCAATACTTATTAAAGAATTGACTGGATGAAAGTGAGAGAAAGCTGTGATCTACTGGTTTAGGTAAGCAGTGGAGTTCAGTGGACAGATTACTGCTCAGTAAGGGCAGGTCTCTGAGCAGCTTCTGGGATCTCAATACCCCAAGGTGGGCAGGTGTCTCTCTGGAACACCTCCATTGTTGTGACTTAGCTCCCAATCCTGGCTTCTGTGTGTTTCACTTCAAGTTCTCTGGGGACGCAGTCTGATTGGCCCAGCTCGGGTTAGGTGTGTACTGCTGGTCCAATTAGGTTTCCTTATTAGAGATACAAAGGCGCCATTGTTGGCCCTGGGAACTTCTTGGTGGGTAGTGGTGATGGAAGAGACAATTCTTAGAGAAGAAAGGACAGACTGTGAGATGGACAGACACCTTCAAAGGTTATGTAATACTAAGAGCTAGCTGAATTGTGATCTCTATTTATTTATTTCATTTAAAATTTTTATTGAGGTATATTTGACGTAAAATACTATATTTGTTTTAGGTACATAACACAGTGATTTGATATCTGTATATTGCTGTCAAATGGTCACAATCAGTCTAGTTAGCAAGGTCACCAGACATAGTTATACATTATTTTGTCTGTGTGGGATGAGAACCTTCAAGATGTACTCTCTGAGCAACTTATAAACAAATATGTAACCGAGTATTATTAACTCTAGTCACCATGCTGTACATTACACCTCTAAGACTTATTTATTTTATAGGTGGGAGTTTGTGCCTTTTGACCCCCTTCACGCATTTCGCCCATCCCCACCTCTCGCAACCAGCCACTGTGATCTTTTTAAATGAGGTCTCCTCGGATTTTCCTGGAAGCTTCCATATCTTTGTGTATTATATACTTGTTATAATCTACCTATTTTTCTAAACATTTGTTGGTTGCTCCCCTAAGATGGTGAACTTAAGGAAAAACATCATATATTACTCATTTTTGTATACTCAGTACCTGACACAGTGAACAGAGAGGCACTCGATACTTTTGGTAAGAAAATGAGTGAATATCATCGTGAAAAGATAGTAGGCACTGGAATCACAAACTTGTGCTGAGTTAACTTCATTCACTGCCGAGATCGATTGGATTAAGCCAGTCTTTAAGTTCTTTCAGCCCTGGTTTCTTCACTTCTAATAGTAATCGCCCCATAGAGTAATGAGGACCGAACGGGGTACTCGTGAAACAACAACCCGTACACGAAGGGTTTAATTGATTCGAGGCTGTACACTATTGGAGTCAGACAGGTCTGGTTTTGAACCAGCCATTGCTCCTTGCATGACCTTGTGCAAGTCACTTCACCTTTCTGGGCCTTTGTAAGAGGAAAGATAAAAATACGTAGTTTATAAAGTTCTGGTGAAGACTGTGCTTCACGATCTGTGCACTCTGCTTCACGATCTGTGTACTCTGCTTGGCGCTGGGCGACTGCTTGTATACATTTCCTATTACTATCAAGGCCAATCCTAGCCAGTACTGGAAAGGAGAGGAAGTCTAATTCCATGTACTTTTTAGTTGCCACCCACTCACCTGCGTACGTACTGCGGGGCTACCATGTTGTCTTTCATCTAATCATGTGAAATGACCTTCCCTTTAAGCAATTCCACTCGAGAACTTTCCTGCTCTCCCCTCCACTTTTACTAAGGTGGGGTCCCCTGGTGGCTCTTTTCCTCCTGCAGAGACTGAAGTGAGCTCAACTTACAAGCAATTCCTGATAAGATTGCAAAGGACACTAATGAATTCACATCATCTCTCAGACAACCATCGTATGCATTTTTATGAGCACATTTTAAAGATTTGAAGTGAACTCAGCAGAGTGCCTTCCGTGGAGAGATGTGTAGTGATTGGGCTCGGCTGCTGGGTGAGAGGTCTGGAGACGTGTGTGCCTGTCAGCATCCCACAGATGCTGGTCCTCAAGGAGGGATGCCCCTGCTTGGAACAGCCTTTCAAACATTCAGTTCCTTTTCTAAAGCGAAGAGAACTCTGGCGTCATTGAATAGGCGTAGAACAAAACACCAGGATGCTTTCCTATAAGTAACAGTGCTATCAACTCTCACTATATTGATCACTCCCACTCTCACTAACATGGTCTTTGCATCAGTGAAGTGGGGCTAATCACCATCCCACTTTTCTTATAGGATAGCTGTGGAAACCAAAGGAAGAGTATATGTGAAACATTTTGCAAGGATCCGTGAAAATCAAGGACGTGTTTCTAAGAGTCTGAATTTCACGTGGTTCAAAGTTTAGAAGAGCACCTGTTAGTCTCCAGAAGATTAGTCTTTGTATTTACTCTCTCCTTTAAAAGAAGGCTCTAGACTTTAAATTCCATTGTGTAGTCCGTTCCAAAGCATAAGAAATAAACTTCTCAATATGGTTTAGGTGTAAACTTCAGAAACATTTTTTTTTCAAATTCGATCCAGGCAAAAGGGAGACATCAATATTAAAAAGCCACCTCAAAACTGTTCTGAAGTTTGAATAATACTCAAGAAAAAGGGAGTTTAGTTCTAGATGTTAAAGAAATATGATTTTTACATGTAAGTTTACTATAAATTCATTTATATCAGAAGTAATTAACACAAGATACAACTTATATACTCTCATTCTATCCTAAACTGGCCACTTTTTACAATTTGCTACAGTTATCTAAGATGTATTTTATAGACTTTGATGTCTAAACAGCATGGTGCATGTAGGTGCGTTTAAACAGGTTCTATTCTAAAATGATTTAGGAGTAATTACATCTGTGCATTGAAGGGCAGACAAATACCACTGACGACCTCTTTTATTTCGGATGGAAAACTTTGTTGAGCTTTTTCTGCCTTAGCTGTTTTGTCAGCCAACCAAAGCTCTTTGTGTTCACCAGGTTACAAGTTATGGATTTGGTGGCTTTTCTGTCAGCACAGGGAAGGGATTTAAAACCAGAATAAACAAAGTACTTTAACATTCTAGAGACTGGCTTCACAACTTCCTTTAATAAAAGTCAGTTCCTTTATTAAAGAGAAACATATTTCTGACCTCATATTTTCCCTTCTTTTGCCCTCAAAGATGGCACTCATAATGTTCTGTTTCCACAATTGTAAATATTGGATGGGTTTCAATTGAATTGCTCTATCATGATTTCTTTGAAATCGTTCTTTCCTATGAATACCTCATTCAGAAACTTGCCATGTCAGTTTCCTGATTTTTAAGAGAGATCAGTGATGGTGGGCTTGTTTCGAGAATTCAGTAGATGTTTGGGACTTAGAAAGCTGCCTGGCACAGAGGAAGTACTCGGTGTGAACCCTCTACTGCTGTGGTCATTGCTGTCCATGCTATTGTCGCTATCACCTTTGGCACTGGGACCTTTCTTGTATCATATCCTTGCAAGAACATGAAGATCAATGGACTACTTCTGTTTCTTGTGCTCTGGTAGAATCCAAAAAGATTAGACAAACTAGTATGATGATCTCCAAGGAGATAAATAGGAAGTTTTATTCCAGAAGCTTCAATCTTTGAGAGTCTTCCTCTTGGGAGCAGAATGATGAATATTTGGAGTGCCCCAAAGCAGAATAATGAATATTTGTTTCTCCTTTCATTTTTCCAATTTTCCTGAGCCAGAAGCAGTAGTGGATTCTGCTGTCATTTCGGTGTTCCTTAGCTATTCTTGTGGGCACATTGCCTGATTCAGTTATGCTTTATAAATTTTAAAATACGATTGGAGTCTCCATACTACTTTATCTCTGAGTCTGAGAAATATAAAAATGAAAAATATAGTGGAAGCCTGTATTAGTTAGGATTAAATTCAGCTGTATATGAAAGAAACTCAACGAGCAGTGGCTTAACTAAGAAAGCAGGCTTCTTTTCCTGCTCTCACATAAAAAATGACCATGGTTGGCAGTTCAGAGCTTGTATGGTAGCTTCACATTTATCATCGACCCAGGCCTATTCTCTTTCTGCTCCTCCATCCTTAGTATGACTTCCATCTTCAGGGTTGCCTCATGGTCACGAGATGACCATTGTAGCTCCAGTCATCACGTTCATGTTCCAGGCACCATAATGGAGGAAAGGAGAGGAGAAAAGGTGTGATTCCCCACTGAGTGAGATCTCTTTAAAGAGCTTTGTGAGGAGCCCCACGCTGCACCTTTTGCCTAATATCTCTAAGGAAGATGGGAAATAAAGATTTTTATCTAGAATTCGCCAAAAATCATTTACAGTTTGGGGGTGTAGCTGTACGCCCATAATCTCCATAAACTGACCAGTCTGGAGCTCTACTTGCAGTTGGATTCCTTAGGGGTGGGCAGAGTGGACTACGTGGGCTATAGGATCAGACCAATCTGGGATTGAATCTGAGTCTGCCCCTTACTCCTTGGATGTCCTTGGACAAGTCAGGGAACGTGTTTTGGTTTTTTTTTTGCGGTACGCGGACCTCTCACTGTTGTGGCCTATCCCGTTGGGGAGCACAGGCTCCGGACGCACAGGCTCAGCGGCCATGGCTCGCGGGCCCAGCCGCTCCGTGGCATGTGGGATCTTCCCGGACCGGGGCACGAACCCGTGTCCCCTGCATCGGCAGGCGGACTCTCAACCACTGCGCCACCAGGGAAGCCCCATACAGGTTTATGTAGTAACAAACTGGGTTCTAGTAACATTTTCCTTACTGATTGTATTCACTGGGCAAATACCAGGTGCTGGCAAACGTGGTGAATTGGGGCTTTAAGCCTAGCCTTGGAACTGGTTATATCCTGGCAAAGGAGTGCGATGCTGCTATAGCAGAAAAGTGGGAAAGGTTTTCTGCCTAAGGCATTGTTTCCAAGTCTCCTTGTTTCTGGCTCTTTGTCACCCTACGTAGCCTTTGACTAAAATAACCTCGTCAGATCCTATTGTTCTCTGCCTCTGGCATCTGCTGTGCTAGTTGTCAGGTTGAGTTGGACTAATACCATGCATCCTCGGAGGGTATATACAATGCCTCCATGATTTCCGTTGATGGTAATCAGTGGATTGCCATGCCAGAGAAAATCTAGGATGCTGTCCGTGCCACGGAAAGTGTGACTGAATTCCCAAGTGAGGGTCAGGGCAGATAAAGCAATTTCTAAGCTGGAACCTGAAGGATTCATAGAGATTTGCCAAAGAAAGAGAAGCTGGAAGAGTATTCCGTGCAGAAGGAACAGCATGTTCCTTTGACTCTGAGCTCTGACTTTTAGACATCTGTTCTTGCATTGTCTCTACGCTTACCTTTTAACTTTTGCCTTGACTCCGCCAGGGCTGGCTTTTAGCCTCAGCTTTTGAAAGCCCGTCATCAAACATGGATGCCACCACCTTTAACAACATGCCGTTGGGCTTTTGTCCACCTAAAGCCACTGTTGACAAGCCATTCTGCTGGATTGTTCCAAAACAGAGATGGCACCTAGGCTTTGCTTCCTGTGCCAATGCTAATGGTTTGTTGGCGGCAGCCCGGACAGATCAAAGAATACTTGAGGATTAGTGGAAAGAGTCCCACAGTTAATTAGTGATGCTCTCCTAGGTTCAGAAACAGAGTCCTGACATGTAGGTATTGGCATTCTTGGGTCCAAAACACTCCTTCTTCCTTTCCAATCTGTTTGAATGCAACTAGGAAAAATGTCAGAGAAGAAGCAGGGCACCAGCCAGAAAGCAAAGATGATAACACCTCCTGGCTCTTCCTTATGGCCATTCCATCCTCAGCTTGCAAAATTTGGCTTTTGGTAATAATAAAAAGCTGCCTCCAGGTTCCCTGGACCATCTCGATGCTCCCTACATTTGCAAGTCCCTCAGACACCCAGCTGCTTCTCCTAACATACCTGCAAACAGTAGTGTCTGCTGTAGGGGATGCCCCTTACGGAAACGACTTAGGAGAGGGAAGAACCTTATCTCTAGTCACAGAGTTGAGGATGCTACGAGTCGGCAAGGACTTGATCCTATGGCCTCATCTTCATAAACGTTTCCTGCTAACTGACTGACAAGCCACAGAGAACAGTCTACTTTTCAAAAACGTTAAACAACTTTTAAAAATATTATTCTAATTATTTCCCTGCTTAAAAATTTCCCTTGGTCCCGTTGACTGCTTGCAAACTATTCCAACCCCTCCATCTTGTACTCGACTTTCCAGCTGCACAGATAACTGTTTTACTCTGTGCCTTTGTTCATTCACACTCTTCCACCTGGAACCCTCTTCAGTTCCACTTTGTCCAGCTGTTCCTGTTCAAACTGCAGACGTTGCTGGAGAACAAGCATCTTTGCAAGCATCACCCATCCATGCCCTCAGTTCATCTCTCTCTCATTAGCCATCTCTATGCTCTTTATGTACTTACATATTTTTGCCCAGGGAACACTGGTGGTAAATAAATCATATGCCTTGGTGGACTGTGAGCTTCCTGAGGGCAGGGGTTGGATCTCCTTCATCTTGTAACAGGCGTTTAAAGTAGAGTCTGGCCACCTCAGATGTTGAATTTAACTTAATCATTGGGGGAAAAAAACCATACTACAATGCTCTTTACATCTACATTTTTTCACTGGGTTCTGTGCATGTCTGTAGTAGTGAGGAGACTTCTGGCTGATCAAAGACAGAGATACATGCCCATTTCATTTGTTGTGCTTTGAATTCTCCTATTTCATAGGTTATAGTCAGGGCGAGGAAGAGTAGGACTAAAAAGTAAACATTTTGAGTTACTTCAGTGCAATTTGGAGGGACAGAAGGCCGTTTAGTTTTCCTTGGAATGTTTACCAAAGAGATTTGTTTTTATTTATCACAGCAGGGTTCCAGGCAACATCTTTCCTAGTTATGTTAACTGAATTATTCAGATTGCTCATGAGTTAATATTGTCTTATCTCATGTTTCCAGCTCATTAAATAATAACCAAAGCCCCAAGTAATTAAGGCATTTAGAAAATGGCATTAAGTACCATTGAATTGAGTCTCCCTCCTGGGTTTGTTGACACTTACCCCCTGGCTCATATTACCTTCCTAGGGAATGGCCGTCATCCTTCTGGCTTCTTCCCCAATGCACTGGGCTAGTTTTCTACGCTGGATTCTCGAGGCCTTTTTTCCTATTAACTGTTGTGCTGCTTAGAAACATGCTGTCAGTTAAAGGAGAAGAAGGAGAAAGATTGTGAGCTCCCACTTGCTTGTTTGTTTGCTCGCTTTGACAGCAACGAACGTTAGTGTAGCCCAAGCACCCCAGACTCCATCAGCTTCTGCTAAAGAAGGAAGTTAAACTCCTCCTTTTAACACCAGAATTAGAAAGTGAGCCCCCATCATGTTTGAATGCAGAAAGCTCTGTCTTCAGCAGGTGTGAGTCCTTGGCTGTCTCTAGATATCTGCAGACAATGCCTGAATATTCCACAAATTCATCCCGCTGGTTCCTCCTCCCAGCTGTCGGCTCTAGGTCACTGCTCTCCTCTTCTGTTGGTTGCATCTTACTGTCTTAGGAGGGTCCGCTCAGGGTTGGGATTCCTTCTGTAACTCTTCCTGGGCCTGGGTACAGCCTCTTCGTTTAACTCACCGTAGAGATAACTAATACAGGGCAGTGAAGGCTTTGAAACAGTGGAATGCAATTGGGGCACAAAAACTGGAAATGCCTGTCAGGTGCAGCCACTCTCAGGGCTCCTGGGCTAATGCTGCCTCTGCAAGACCTACTGGGTGGGTCTGTTATAAGTTGAATTGTGTCCCCCAAAAGAAATGTTCAAGTCCTAACCCCCGGTACTTCACAATGGACCTTATATAGGGTTTTATAGATATGATCAGTTAAATTGAGGTGATAAGGGAGTGATACGGGCTTCTTAATTCAACATGACTGATGTCTTTATAAGAGAGAGACATAGAGGGGAGAAGGCCATATGCAGACCGAAGCAGAGATGAAAGTGATGCAGCTGTAAGCCAGAGAAGGCCAAGGACTGAGGGCCACACCAAAAGCAAGGGAGAGGCAAGGAAGGATTCTCCCTACAGTTTTTAGTGGAAGCATGGCTCTGCCAACACCTTGATTATGGACTTGTGGCCTCCAGAGCTGTGAAACAATGCATTTCTGTTGTTTTAAGCCACCTAGTTTGTGGTACTTTGTTACAGCATCCCTAGGAAACTAATTCAAGACCCCTCTTGCTAGTTTCCAGCCTGTCATCATATTGCAGTAAGTAGCTCACGTTTCCAAACCAGCACGCCCTTACGCTACCCATGTCCGTCTGAAGCCCAGATCAGATCTGGAACTCCTCCCTGTCTGGCCCCACATCTCCTCTGTTCTAGGATGGCTCATGGTTTGGATGCCCATTTTCTTCAGGAAAATAAATGAAAGCTTTGGCTGGCTCTCTCCCAAGAGCCCACCACCAGCAGCACGATATAAGAGGACACAGCATTAGCACAGCAGTTGCGGTGATTTTTGGCATTATTAATCCAGTTCCTTGTAGAGTCCCTCCAGCTAATTTGCTGACACAGTCCCTCTATCATTCCTCCTTTTCTATGACTTTTGTGTAAACAGGAACACACCTATCGTCTAATAATAGGCACTCATTTTTAGGGACCCTGCATGGATTAGAAGACTAATGTGTCCATAGAGAAAGCATAATCTGGAAAATGTTGACACAACGAAATAAAATTTTTTATAGTCTATTTCAGAGAAGTTTAGATTGTCTTTGCCTTCTGTTTCTTCATTCTGACACTCTTTGCTTCACCTTTGCACAATTAAAAGCTACATCAGAGTGATTTTTCCCAAAATAAAGGTACAGTTTTTCTTTCAAGCTAATTGCAGATTTCCACCTATATGGTAATTTGACAAAAGTGTTAAAAGTGTTGAAATGCCAGTCCTCATTTACATACCCCATCACCCTGCTTCTAACCATGAAGGTTTTCAGGAAATAGAGATACAGATCAAGGCAGACAGGGAGATGGGGTGGGAGGAGGGGGGAGAGAGAGAGAGAGAGAGAGAATTCTCAACCCCTTAGGATTGGCTGGTCCTCCCAGTTACCTCAAGTGTTTTATTGCTTGTATGTCTGTTTTTGTGTTTTGTTCTGTTTTCATTTGAAGATTTCAATTCTTTCTGCTGTCTCTTCTTCCATGAGTAATTGCTCCTTGGATTATACTTCTATAAGGTACTTAGAGCTGGAAATTTCATAAATAAAAGGAGAAATAGCTCAAAAGGGGTAAGATATAGAGAGCACAGTGATAGCACTGCTCTGAGGATGCAGTTTCTCAGCACATTGCCCCATCCCCAGTGCAGTCCTGTGATTGATTGGTGATGTCTGCCATGGGGTGGGAGGAGGCCAAGATGCACTCCTAGGATGGATCTTCTGTTCCTGTCTGGAGCACCCAATCTGAAACTTGTGCTATAGCTACCCTTCTATAAGTTAAGCCCTCTGTATCAGGGATCAGCAAATTTGGTCCACCACTGTTTTTGTAAATAAAATTTTATTGAACGCAGCCACACCCATTCATTTGCATACTGTCAGTGGCTGCTTTCACACTACAGAGGAAGAGCTGAGTAGTTGCCATAGAGCTTGTAGCCCACAAAGCCAAAAACATTTACTATGTGGCCCTTTACAGAAAAAGTTTGCTGATCTTTGTTCTATATGGTTCCAGTCCTGGGCAAATGCCCCTCTTCTTGAATCTGCTAAGTCGACTGATGCCATCCTTCAAGATAGAGTATTTTATGCTCTATCTGAACTCTCTCAGTAACGGACAACTGAAATCCAAATCAGACAATCTAGAGTGGAAAAGTAGAATTTTGGCTTGTAACTGGAAGGTCCGGAGATAACTGACCTTAGGTACAGATGGATCTCAAGAGGCAAATTCCTTCGTCAGAGGTAATCTCCCTATCTGTATCTCCGAATCTTGCTTTTCTCTCAGGCACCCAGGAGTCCCAGGTTTATAGTTGACCAGTTATCCCAATAGAACAATGGCATCTCCTTCCTGATTAGTCCAGCAGTAGTCCCAGGATTGTGGGTAGAGGGACCACCATGGATTTTTTAATATTCTCTGACCAGTACTGTGGCCAAAGGGGATAAAATTGGATAACTGGCCTGCCTGGGATCATGGGTGTCTCCCTGTAGCTGGACCTGGACTCAGCTCCACCCAAATTAGAAGAAATGATTATGAAGGAGAGCTAGTTCTTCAAAGGAAAGTCAGTGTTTCCCCCCAGAGTAAGGGTGAATGAATGTAAAGGGTCATCCACTATTCCTAGCTAATGGGATTTCTCTAAGGAGGAAGAGAAACAAGAGGGGGAGAGAACCCATCTTTCTATATCCTGGTGCTTCTAGATCTGGTCTGGTCCTTCTAGATCTCTGCCTAGTAGTTCCTGGTCTGCCCTTGTGACTGGCCCAGTCACTACCTGCAAATCTGAGGGAGTATCAGGGCTGCCCTGGACCCAGGTAGTGACCAGGAAGGAAAGCTTAGTGGCCTCTGGATGCCTATATACTCTCCCAACTATAAGTACTTGTACAGGCAACATTCTTAGCTCAGAGCACTGTACCTTGTGACCTTACCCTGAGAGTTTCTCCTATAGAGCTGTACGAGTATCCAACTGTCAATACTAGTGATGATGCGTCACAGCAACAGACCAGACCTTGTCTGACGCCTACCCGGGATATACGGTTGGTAGCTTTCTTTGCTCCCCAGAACAAACTCCGAAAGTTGAAATGATTGTTAATTGAGTATCTTTGGTTGAGTAGTAATTATGTTGACCTTGAATAGAGAAAGGAGGCAGTGTGTCCATTTCCAAAGTTTATTTCCTTTTCCACCCTTAAGTTCAGCCAGTGCGTTCATCTGTAAATACTTTCAGTAGAAACAAAGTCATAATTTCCTGTCCTCTTGCCTCTTTTTTATTTAAAATACTAGTGTCTCAAGATAGTGCACCCCTTTCAATTTACAAAACCTTTTTGCCTACAAGTGAACCTGGGGCACCACTCTCCACCTATCTGAACACATTATAGGAGGGGCATCAGGGCATCAGTGTTTTTTTAAAGTTTCCCAGCTGATTTTAGATACTAGTGATCTAGATAATCTTCTGGCTTGGCATCTTTGAGTCTTCTAAGCTCTACCCTGATCACAGAGTTGGCTCCCGTCTTCTCTCCGTTTCCGTTTGTATATTTTTTATGACTTCCTGAAATATTTTGCAACAGCTGATTTATTCCTTTGCTTCTTTCCCTAAACCGCGCCCCTTGTGGACATAGACTCCATCTTGTCTCGTTCACTTCTGTATCCTGAGCACTTAACACAGCACCTGGAACAAGGTAGGTGTTGAATAAATCTTAGCCGAATGGAGCGATCCTACACAGTTCTCTCAAAGATGCTATGTTCTCGGCATTACTGTAATCACTCCTTGCTCATCAGGTCAGAGACTGAAGCTCAGAGATGCTAAGTGCTATGTGCAGAATGTAACTTGAAGCAGAACTTCTGACCCCAAGGCCATTTTCTTCTCCAGAACATCATTCTTAATGGAAAGTAGATACAATTGCTGTTATTTGTGGCTGAATCAGTGAAACTGTAGGTTAAAAATGGTCAAAATTTGGCAGTTTTGTGGGTCTCAACCTAATAATTTTGTTGCGGACTTTATTCATGATTTGACATTTTGTTAAAAGAGAGCAATACCCAGTAGTCAAAGCGAATGGGCTGAAAGTTTCAATGGGCTTAGTCAGTTAGAAAAAATGTACCTAGAAGGCTGGTGAGCAGAAAATCAGACCCAATGGCCCTTCATAGTACAGACTTCAATAAAGTATTTCATAGGATGAGTTCAGTCTAATGGCTGTGTAGACATCAACTCTCTGGATTGGGGCTTTTCTCTGTCAACTTTTGGAGTCATGAGACGGAAGTCACTTCCATGAACTCATGGAGGCATGGAATTATGGAGTCTCCAATCTCTCGTGGAGTCAGATCATTGTATGAGGAGTCAAAGACCTGAATTTAAGTCTCAGTTAAGCTCCCACCTTGCTGTGTGACATCTCAAAACTCTTTCATCTTTTTGAACTTCACTTTATCTGCAAAATGGAGAGAATAACTACTATCTAAACAGATTACTCTAAGGTTAGTGTGTGTGTGTGTGTGTGTGTGTGTGTGTGTGTGTGTATTCCAGTAAAGGCCTTACAAACTGTGAGCTAGTGAACAGTCATAGGATGATTTTATTGTGGTTCTTCCCCACCTAGAAGGGAAAGTCCAGCAGACTCACTAAACACAGTATTAAAATATAAATACTTGAATGAACAACCTAGATGTCTTCACTGATAATACATGAGCATCCTTTTTTAATGTAAGGTCCCCTCTGGCATGAATACATTGTTACAGCCAGTTCATTTCCCATCTTTCCCGCCAATTAACTTCTTGTCTGAGCTCCTGAAATAGGAATGATGAGCCTCCGAGGAGATGAAGGGACTTCCTGATTAACTCATCTGTTTTCATCTCTTGTAATGAGAAGTTGCCACTGTGCCCAGAGTGCTCTGCTTCTCTGAAGGGCTGTAATTCTCATTTTATACACAGTGGCAGGTGGGCACTCAGGTCAATGGTCTAAGCGAAGAATTCACTACCTAAGGCCTAGAGGAAGAATGGCATCGGGAGTTAAACCATCTTAAAAATAATACACTGATGGTGCCATGCCTCTCTTTGTATATTTCGGGCGCTCCTGAATGCAACTTTGCTAGTGTATCTCAGTGGTTCTCAAAGTCGGTACACTGGACCATCAGTATCACCATCATCGGGGAACTTGCTAGAAACACAAATTCTTGAGCTCTACCCCCGACTTACTACATCAGAAACTTTGGAGTTGGGCCTAGCGATCTATGTTCTAACACACTTTCTAGATGATGCTAACAGATATTTATTTTTTTTAATTTATACAATCAGTTTTTGTATGTCAATTACATATGACAAATTATAAATACATATATACTGGGGAGGATGAAGAAGCATTAAATTTGTAATTAAGAAATATGATAGTTACTGTCACGATCTTAGATAGTGAAGATGCTAGTTTCCAGGTCTATTAATCAACGCGTTACCTGCTGACCACACATTCCTTGTCATCCCTGGGGGGTCCCATTTGCACTGATGTTCTCTCTGTGTACCTGCCCATTCCTCAGCTGCCCATCTGATGCACGTGAATGTTCGAGAAGCATGGTGTACCTTTCCTGGACAAATCCATCCCTCTTTAAGTAGAACAGGGATAAAACTGTAACACGGAGTATTTACAGATTAATCCCTCTTTCCCTAGGTATCTACTTATTTTGCTCAGCTATGTTTGTGAGACTTTATTGAGTGAATAGGTATATGTGTGGAGGAAATTGGGTGAAACTGAGAATCTAAAGTAATATAACTTTTTTTTTTTTTTTTTTTTTGTGGTACGCGGGCCTCTCACTGTTGTGGCCTCTCCCGTTGCGGAGCACAGGATTCGGACGCGCAGGCTCAGCGGCCATGGCTCACGGGCCCAGCCGCTCCGTGGCATGTGGAATCTCCCCGGACCGGGGCACGAACCCGCGTCCCCTGCATCGGCAGGCGCACTCCCAACCACTGCGCCACCAGGGAAGCCCAGTAATATAACTTTTAAAAGAACTTACTGCCATCTTTAGTTGAAAAGAAAAATTCTGGAAAGTGTAGGTGGGGTGAGAAAGGGGGTACAACAAAGACAGCCAAATGAACTGGTTCTTTTAGGAAAAGACACACAAAAAAGAGGTAAAACTTGCATGCCCCCAAGTATTTAATCAATTCAGAGTCACTTGTGACTCCTTTTCTTCAATGTCCACTTGCAATCCATTAGCAAATGCTCTCAACTCCATCTCTAAATATATTGTCACCTCATCCACTTCTCCGGATCTGTACTGTGACTGCCGAATCAAAGGCATTTTTCTGCTGGGCCGTGTCTTGCCTCCTAACTGGTCCCCCAGCTTCCTGTCAATACTCCTGTCAATACTTTGAACACATTCAGAATCACCTTGAAACATCATTCAGATCAGTCACCGCCCACCCCCGCTGCTCAGAACTCTCCGATGGCTGTTCTTCGTATTTAGAATAAAACCTGTTCTTATAACCACGGCCTGTAAGGCTCAGACTAATATGAACATTAATCATCCAATCTCATTTTCCATCTCCTTCCCCCAAAATCTCCAATAACAATTTTTTGTCAGTTTCTCAAGTATTTTAGCCGCTTCCCTTTCTCCAGACATTTTCCCATGCTGTAACTCTGCTTAGGATGCTTTCCTTCTTCCTCTTTCAAAGCCAGTTCCTGGGGCTTCCCTGGTGGCGCAGTGGTTAAGAATCCACCTGCCAGTGCAGGGGACACGGGTTCGAGCCCTGGTCCGGGAAGATCCCACATGCCGCGGAGCAACTAAGCCTGTGCGCAACAACTACTGAGCCTGTGCTCTAGAGCCCACGTGCCACAACTACTCTAGCCCACGCGTCTAGAGCCCGTGCTCTGCAACAAGAGAAGCCACCGCAGTGAGAAGCCCGCGCACTGCAAGGAAGAGTAGCCCCCGCTCGCCGCAACTAGAGAAAGCTCGTGCGCAGCAATGAAGAGCCAATGCAGACATAAGTTAATTAACTAATTAATTAATTTAAGAAAAAAATACAGTTCCTCTTTCTGCTTTCGATATCAGCTTAAATGGCAGATCTTCAGAGAGACCTTTATTGGTGAATCTGTCTCAAGTGAGTTTTCCCAAATTCACTCAGTACTCCATCTTGACTCCTTCTTTGTTCATGCATAGTATTGAATCACAGTTTGAAACTCTTGATTTTTTTTTTGTGTCTATTTGTTTCCCTCGTAAAACTGTAACTTCTCATAGATTGGGATCACGTATGTCTTACTCAGTTTTATTTCTGCCCCTGCCACAGTGATGGGCACATAGCGATTGCTCCATAGATGTTTGTTGGATCAATGCATTGGAGCCTCTTTCGTGGCACATGGTTCTTTAGACAGATAGATGGATATTTATGTATTGCTTTGTCTATTTATTTATTTATCTACTTACTTTTAGAGTGGTAAGCTGTTTAGACATAATGTTTATTTACGTGGCAAATGCAAATAATTCAAGTAAACGTATGAAAATAGCTGAAACCAATATTAAGACGGAGTTCTGAGTGAAGAAAAAGATGTGTTGGAACTTAGTCTCCTACATAATGCATCTCTCCAGTTTCTTACTACTGTAAGAAGGATACTTGGATATTTAGAAAGTGTTGTTTTGTGTCGTGTAATATAATTCTGCTACAGTTCCTCTTCAAGCAACCTTGATAAAGATTATTGGTTTCAAGCGAGGAGGGCTGTGAATATATGTAGTGGTATTACTCTGCAACCAGCTCATCCTGGCTTATGAGAGCAGACTGTGGGCATCTCTTCCTAATACCATGACCTCACATTTATAGCTTGAAATCTGTAGTGGCGGGAGTATTTACACCATGGCAACTGACAAAAACTAGAACGCATAGCTTTTTTTTTTTTCCCTCAGAGAACTCGTTATTAAATGTCTCCCAGCATGATACTGATAGATATGTATCTTAGGTTGTGATCACCAGAAACAGACCCTGAAGTGAGAATTTGTGAGAAAGCAATTTGTTTGGGATTATTCCAGAGATGCGGGGCTAAGTAGGGGAGTCAGAAAATAGCACCAGTAAAGGGAAGAAGACCAAACAGGAATGTGATACCAAGTAAAGTCCCATGGAGTTTTCCTTTGACTGATTCCCACGGAGAAGCTCTGAAAACAGAGCTGTCTAATCAGGGATTAGGGATCTGGGTTATTTGTAATCTCACCTAACAGTCCGTCGTTGGTTAAGGACTGTCCCTTGAGGAACGTACATTCTTAGGCATTTCTTGTTTCTGTGTGCGGAGGTGACACAAATTCGGGTAGTCTGAGAGCAAATGCTGGCACTGGGAGTGAGAACGCCCCAAAGTGATAAAGGGAACCTAGGCGCGTGCACAGCTTGCCGACAGCCCTCCTACAAGGGCACCTCCAAATCTTTAATGTATTCCATCACCCAGGAATATGTAGATCTGGAGGATCCGTAGATCTGGGGCTGGACCTCAGATTCTGCATTTCTCATAACCTCCCAGGTGATGCCATTGACACCGCCCATGAATCACACTTTGAATGGGCCAAGTGTAGCAACATGCTTTACATAATTTTGTACCGAAGACCCAGTTTTATTTTGTCCATTCAAGTTAATTTCCATGGGAACGTGCTTTACAAAAGAATTTGAAATGGAACCACTTTGCTGAGGAACACCTGATTCCACCATTGAATTTCCTCAGTTTATCAGTGAAGTCATTTCATTATAGTACTTTAGACTGGGAGGTTTCCGACCCCCCAGTACTTCAGAGAAACTGAAGACCAGTTAAGTCCCAAACATTTTTTGAGGATATCATAGTACCAGCAGCCAAATCTATTGTCCAGATACCAAAGGATGGTTCTTTTTCTCTGTATCTTTTGGCTTCAAGTTCATTCATCCGTTTAACAGGCATCTGTTGATACCTTGCTGTTTGCAAGTTCCTATGGAATGTTTTGTTGGGGATGAAGAAAATGAATCAGGTTAAAAAAATGGACATGTGTCTTGCTCTCAGCGACGGTATGATCTAGAGTTGCTGGCTTGTAGAAAGAACTGGAAACTGCTTTCAAACTTATGAAACATCTGCAGTGTTGTTTTACTTTATGGGTGTTTAATGGGGAGCACAGCTTGAATTACCCCCGAGTTGCGTTTGTCTTGTACAACCAGCTTGAGGATGTGAAGTGGGTGCCCGTGACACAAATTCAACAAAGAAATAAAGTGGAAAATTATTTTTAACCCTCGTCATTGGAGGAGTGAAGGCATTAATGCTTTTCTTCATGCCAACTATACTCTATTTTTATATTCCTGAATGAATGCGAATAAGACATACCAGTGCAGACTGCCTTAGGCAGAAATAAATATTATGTACTTGTAGTAATTTATTCATGGCAAAGTGCAGTCAGTAGGGTAAAGTGAATTTGTGAAATGCTCAGAGTACTTGACAGCTTCTCATTGAAGCAGAAATAAAATGTAGTCAGTAAATGGGAAAATGCTGAAGAAAGTATTTTGTGATCACCACAAGGGTTATACTCAGTAGTTGGGATACTTCGCTTTCCTACGCAACCCGGAGGTAATGCATTGATATTATTGCAATGTGAGTGCGGTATTTTCTAAACCAAGCAAGCGAGGAACTGAGCAAAAGAACACTTCGTGAATGTATTCTTTGAAAATACCTTTTCACTAACAGTATGCAGATGAGCTTCTAGATATATTAACCCTAACTCTGTGAGTCTGCACAGAGACCCCAACTCAAGTATTTTGGTTCAAGTACTGTTGAGGCAGCAGTAGTTCATAAGATATCATTTCATAGACGTGCGAATCGTGTGGCAGGTCCGCACCGTTAGGATGATGACCTTGAGTGTTTCCAGAATCCCCTGCCCCAGGAGTGCAGTTGTGTCGGTGGTAGTCCTGCTGTTTTAGTTCACGAAGCACAGCCTGAGATAGAGAATCTAGCGCAAGTAGTTTATTGAGGGAATGCACGTGAGAGAAGGGAAATGAAGGAAAAAGTGAGACAAAAATATGATTTCAGGGTAAGTGTAGCCTCAGCTGGATCGCACAGGGAGCTCTGCATTGTGTATCATGCTGCAGAGTTAGCTTACCTCGAGGCAAGGGG
Organism: Orcinus orca; assembly: GCF_937001465.1. NCBI lineage: Eukaryota > Metazoa > Chordata > Mammalia > Artiodactyla > Delphinidae > Orcinus > Orcinus orca. The sequence goes on from NC_064568.1 coordinate 8,715,649, forward strand.
CCCAGCCTTTTGTACGTCCGTGTCAGGCAATCTGGGAGTGACAGCAAGTGGGGAGAGGAGGACTGTCTTCTAAGTGAGGTGGCTGCAGTGGGCAAGGGCAATTCTTGTTCTCTAGAGATTTGGAGAAGGGGGCGGCTAAGACCCAATACACAGAGCAGCTGCGGGATGGTGCCTGAGCCCAGTGAAGGGAATCTGGGTAGGGCACAGACATCACCCGCTATCCTCACCTGGGAAATTGAGGAAAGGAGAAAAAATGACAAGTTGCTTTCTGAATTAAGTGCTATAACTATAATAAAATAGCAAAAATAACAGCCTGGCACTGATCAGGCAATCTTGGCCAGAAGAACATTTTGGTTCTTGGTATTATTACTAACCTTTTCCTTCCTAAGTAAGTTAAAAGTTAATCCAATACCGATCCCACCCTTCTCGGATCAAGCCTTGGCATAAAATTTTCCAGTAGGGGAGAAATGGATTGTTACAACACTGGAAGAAATTGAACTGAAGAATGAGCTCAGGTACTGGATGACAGGATTAGGGGGAAACAGTGCCATAAGTAGACTAATCTTTGGTCTTGAGGTGGTACTGCTGTGGTGAACGGATCACTTCCGTTCTCTGTGGAAGTCTTCTGCAAACCCAAACTGACCCGTCCCCCATTCCTCAGACTTTGCCTAGGCAACGGCTAGAACGTTTAAAGCCCCGGTCTCAGCAGGGTAAGTAACGGGCATCTGTCATCAGCCACAGCCATTCTGAAGAAGAGCCTGAATGATAATGTTCTCGGGCTGAGAACACGGGCCCAAGCTTAGGGGAAACCAGGACGGATGAGCCTTTCAGCTTTGCCCACTACCGTATCATTACATAGCCTTTTCCTGCCTTTTTCAAAACTACCTGGGGTTACAGGGGTCTCTCTTTGATTAGCCTTCAGGTGCAGGTCAGAAGGACTTGGGTACGTCCCCCCTCCTCTATTCCTCTAGTTAGCTTTGAGAGCATCTAGAACGCTAGACGTGATGCGTTACATAGACTGATCCTTTACTTCTTCCCTCTCTTTGTGCTGTCTCTCCTTTCCCTCTTCTTCCTTCTATTTCCTCCCTCCCTTCTTCATTACGCTTTTTAAAAAGTTACTTTACCTTCTTCCTGTATTCTTGCCATCTCTCTGCCTTCCTTATCTCTGCTCTCTATTTCTTCCCTACTTGCATCCTTTCCTCCTCCCCATTTCATATGTTAAGTTCACCCTGCCAATTTCCCTCTCCCCCTGTTCCCTGATCTCTCTTCTCCTGCTCATCGTTTCCCTCGTTTGCTTCACATCTGCCCAGTCTCTTCTCTCTCACTCCCTCTTTTCTCCTTTGGTTTTCAGAGCACATCTTTGAGTTTCCAGGTAGCCAGGATGCCTGCCATATTCAAACAGGTGACTCAGGCTCCAGTCTGACCCAGATGTTCCGCACGGGGACAGGGCTTGTTATATTGAAATCGGTGAAAGTGATGCAAGCAAATGATCGAAATGTTTAATATTTCAGGGGAAGGCACCGAGAATGTGAGAGGCAGGTAATTTCATCAGGGCTCTGGACCTCCTTCCAGACTACTTAACACAGGCTCAGCAGCATTGGCCCTTAGCCTGCCAGGGCCCCGATGTTTTGGATGGGCAGCTCTACCAGGCTTAAGGATTCTTTTCCAGATCCCCCAGTTCTTGGTTCATGGCATGCTTTGAAGAGCTCACATCGTGCTGGTGTAAGTTCACCATCCCCCCAGGCCAGCTTTGAGAAAGTTCTGTCTCAGCCGCCCCAGTCTCATCACACATCCCATCTGTCTCTCATGCCCCTTTGGCAGTCAGAGAGCTTGATGCATTATGTATCTCAGAGTATTAGACATTATATAGCCACCAGGCTGTCGAAGCCGGGAGACCAGAAATAATGGGAGCATCTTTTTCAAGGACGTTTTCCTCCGTTCTGATGTCAAGGAGGACAGAGGTGTTGGTTGGAGAATTTTAGATGAGGATAAGAATACACAATCACAGATATAAACATACATTGAAACCTCATACCGTTGTAAGGATTGACTTTGTCAGTTTGGTTGAGAAGGATGGAAGTAATAAATGTCTTTTGACAAGAGCCTCCCACAATCATTACTCAATTTTGTGATTCATCAAAGATCTGTAAGTCGCAAAGGGTGTTGCCAGAGAGATGCAGTTTGTGTGAAGAGTTGAAGGTAGAGGATACTTTATATTTTATGGTTGGTTTAATGATACCCATAGGGTGATATGTTAGCCACAGAAGTGAGTAGAAAGAGGGAATTGACACAAATCGTATTTTCACATTGCTGATATACTAACCAGACTAGATGAGTAGTGATTTTTACACCAGAATGTGGGTTGCTTATCCTAGGAAAGCATCACCCCATGGTGCACCTTTCTCATTAGATCATTGCACTTATTAAAAAGATTCAAGATAATTAACACACAGAAGCTCTTCTTACCAGTAGGCGTAAAAGCATTAACTAACTGTATGGAACATATGCAAACGTAGTGATTTGTGGTCTGAAGAGTAGGAGTTGAGAGGAGCAGAGCATCAGAAAACCTAATGGGGAAGGTTTCTGAAGTCAAGGAGAGGTGCTTATCAAGACTTGAACGCCCCCATACACGACCCTCAGAATTCAGCATAACTACCGTACATTGTTGCAGAAACTTTGTTTATTTGGAAAGTTCCATCCCTTGGGGCTAACCTTCAAGTTTGGGCCATGATTCAGGGATTTCTCATAGAATTCAAGCGTAGAAAGTGTATGCACTTTGGTCTCTTGCAACACAGGAAAACCACCAGGAGACAAAGCAGTTTCATTCTTCATCTTCCTCTGGAGCCATCAGTTCTCTGTCTCTTTTCTATGTTCAACATTTGCTTTCAGACATAGAAAGACAGCTTCTTCTTCACCTGCACACAGACCATCACAGCTACCCCCCAGATGGTTCCTTTGGCCATCAAATCCACATCTTTTTACAAGTCCCCTAGTATAGCCACATGTTCCAGTCTGTCCTCACCCAAGTTCCCGATACCAGGAGAAAATACCTGATTGGCTCCACAGGGGTCATCTGACTACCTCTGGTCCAGTCACCTGTGACCAAGAGGTAGAAGCACATGGTGCACACATGGCTGTGTTCACTTATTTGATGGCAGGGAGATTCGTTTTCAGAAAACATGGGTGTGGCTGGGTGGGTACCTCAAAAGACGCCTGCTAAAATTTGAGATGGGGAAAGATGATCATGGATTGGAGTTGTATGAGACAAATGGACCTGTAATCATATCCTAATTTAAAAGTAATGTCCTTAGGGGCCGTATCTCTCTAACAGTAGCAAGGTTATACACAAATTTTAATTTATAGACATTAACCACAGTCTTCAGCATAATGTTCCCAATGGCAAAAGCATTTCTATTCGACAGTAAAACTGCCAGTTTAAAACAAACAAATCTATATGATGGCTTTAAATGGATGTTAATATATATGTTTTTGGTTCACCGAATTAAATGTGTTTTAAAACAATTATACTGAAACGTAAAGACTATTGCCAAGTAATTTATTCTTTTGATAAAAAAGTTCTTTTCTCTAAATTATCTTCTCATTTACCAGCTCTCTACTTTCTCCTTGAAGGAAATGTGTCTAATTCTCTGCCTTTCAGGTTGACTTCTTACTGTGCCATTAGCTTATTAAATAACCAAAGTGACATACAATGAAGCCTGAGATAGGAGTTCTATAAATGAATTCTAGACCTCTGTCATTGCTGCCATTCATTCAAACGTACAAACCCATAATTCCTCCTTCTCCAACCCAAACCAGTCAGTGAGCGACTCCTGCCGATTTCTCTTTCTTCATGTCTGGCATAATCCATCTCTTTCAATATCTCTTTCCTTCAGTCTTCTGGCACAACTTTGCTTTTGTCTGTCCCTTCTGCTAACACGCTTTTAAGGATTCACCACTGTTTTCAGAACCAAGTCTGCTTTCACCAGCCTCATCTTCCGAATCTCCCTACTGCTTAGCCCTCACTCCCCTTCCTGCCCGCAGACCACAGAAAGTTGAAACAAGAGAATAAAAAGTGGAGGCAAAATCTGGTGTAGAGTTACGTGTCTGGTTCGGGTAATAAAGCCAAATTCCTCCAGCCCGGTGAGAAGAAATCCACGTGTCTTTACCTGGTTCGGGTTGTTTCACACTCTTAGTATCCTTGCCTTTTTTTATCAACATAGTGGTCCCTGAAATGACTGCAGAGCCTCCCAGTGGCTTCTGAACGAGCCTGTGTGCTGCTTTGCCTCCTTATCCATCATGTATCACGTTGTCTGTTAGGGGATGAACCAGAGGCAAGAGTGCTGGACTTGATTTAAAAACTTCTCCGCTTCTCTTAAAATGCCTTGTTCTCTAATAAATGTTAGCTTGCATTTGCTCATAAAGGTACTTTATGGAGGGAGTGTTTTGCAGTTATTTCATTATCTTTGCAACTGTAGAGGAAGATGAATTTTGTTATCTCTGTTTTTTTCTCATAGAGTCCTATGTGTGCATTTAAAGTTTTTCTTCAAGAAAGAAAAAGTAAATATACAGACATAAATTAACATGTTATAGAAAAGAATTAAGAGTCAGAAATTGCCCATGGCATCTGGCTCATGGTGGGAAATATGTGTATTTGCTCTGGAGCTATAGCCCCCAGCTGGTTCCTAACCTTTCTCTCTAGGTGTGGGGTGTGTGTAATCACTTTGTAAATAACCCATTTTTGGAAGCCCCATTTCTCCTGTTTTCCTGACTTCTTTTTTTTTTTCTTTTTTTTTTGCAATTCTTTTAGAGTTCATAGTATCTGCTGTGGATCCATTCAACAAATGTCTATTCTGAGCTCCTACCTTGTACCTTTGTACCAGGTCGTCTTCCAGGCGCCAACATCAAAAGCGAAGATGGTCATGGAAGAGTTGGGATTTTGCAGACTCATAATCAGATACCAAATCTCTTTCTTATTGAAAAGCTAAGTTCTTAACATGTGGTTTAAACATTCTCCATGTTTCTGTGAAAAGGGGCAGTAGGAATAAAACTGTAGCCTGAAAGAGCCTGACACATAACCTCTAATCAATACGTGACCAAGGACTTTATTTATCCTGGAGTTTGTCAGCCAGTGCCAATGCTGGGTGGACACAGTTGTGGTCTAGGTGTTCCTCTAAAATAAAGCAAGCATTTACTGAGCGCCTGCCCTGGACCTAATATGCTAAAGACACAAGTAGGAGCAACACATAGACCCTTCCTTCAGGATGCTCACGGTCTATAGGATTCATGGACGGAGGGGGAATAGGATGCCTATATTAACAAATAAATGTGTGGTCCAAGGTAGAATCATCCACCTTCTGCCTTTCCATTCCTCTCCATCCTTACTCCTTGGTGGAGGTCGGGGAACTTTTAGCATAATAACCCTGGGAAGTTATCATTTGAGAGGTGATCAGTCTTTCTACTACTTCTAATATGGCTAATATTTAATAATAATAGAATATTAAAACAAATAAGAACTAACCTTAATTGAGCACTTAGGCATCAGGTACTCTTCGAAATGCTCGATATTTGTTACCTCGTTTAGCCTCATAACTACTCCATGGAGTAGGACCTTTCATTATTTGTAGTTAAGGAAGCTAAGTTACAGAAATGTTAAGTAACTTGCTCAGTAATTCAAAAGAGAGTTTGTCCTGTAAACGTGAGGCTCGACCACTGCCACCCTTGGGTGACTGAGGCAGAGGTCTTGCTTCTCTCAGCCAGAAGGTGAGGGGGCGGTTTGATGGAGCTATAAACTTGGGTAAGGGCACAGGGCCGGAAGTGACTTGGGGATGCCCATGTAAAGTGGGCACTGTCTGATCTGAAGAGGATTCCCATGGGAACAGTAGAGGCATCATTTGATTTGAATAGCAAGTATATTTGAGTTTTCCTGGAACTAAGAATTCTGTCTTCCTGGTATGGACCAGCTGGGTATCGTGGGACATGAGTCATATATATCATCCACCACCATGAGTCCTAAGATAGAGCTTTGGAGGGAAAGGCATAAAAAGAAATGGTCACTTTTACTTGATTGGGAAGTCTTGAGGTAGGAAAGCCTTCTTGGTGGAGGTTAAGCTGAGTCTTGGAAGGTAAATAGATATTTACCAGCTGCCTCCCCACCCCCCCACCCCCAGAAAAAATATAGGGATAGAAAAGGGCATTCCTGGCAGAGCAGTCAGCATGGGCAATGGCATATAAGTAGGAAGCAGCCTTCGGAGGAATCACAAGAAGTTTAGCCTGGCTAGAGTTAGCCTGTTGGGATCACATGGCTGGAGGGGTTGGCATGAACAGCCTTGTAAGCCATATTTTAGAGCAGGATACGGGAGCTATTGAGGACATCTTACAGGAGGAGTACCTGGTCAGGTTTGGTTTATAAGACTCACTCTGGCATGATACAGAGGACAGCTGGGAGAAGGATGCATGATGCTTCTTCCTTGCTCCCAAATCCACTCTCCGTATGGAAATGCAAAGTGTAGCTCCTCTGTCCCTTGAAAGAGATCCTGAGCAGATCAAAGGAGAAGACAGATACCTCACCCATTTTTTTGTGCCTTCGAACTTCTCAGGAAAATGACAAACTGAATATCGCTCATGGAACAGATGGAAGATCACTTGTAGTCTATATTTACCTCCGTGAGAAATCTTAAGGATTGAACGGCTTAGCAGTACTTCTGTGGTGTGTGCTATAAAAATCCGTTGGTCAAATCAAGTCTCAATGCCTATTTTGAAAGCAAAATGCACTGCTGTATTTCACCATTTTATTATTTAATTAAGAAATACCAAGTTAGTATTTACTACATATTGAATAGACGGTGTACTCTGGCTGTGGGAGATGCCAAGATTAGTACAGATGCTAATAATACTACTAATCGTGTGGTAGTGGTCCACATTTGTTGAGTCATAACTTGTGTCAGGCATTTTGCTAAATGCTTCACGTGGACTACCTAACTAAATCCTTCCCAAAAGACTAAAAGTTAAGTGTCACTCTTATTTTTATTTTACTGATGAGGAAACAAGAGAGGTGTAGTGTGAGACCTGGGATTTGAAATTTGTCTGACGCCAGAACTTGAGCTTTCAATTAGAAACTCAAAGAATTTAAATTCTCACTGAGGAGATGAGACAATAAAACGCGGAACGATAAAAATGTCACAAGGCAGATACAAAATGAGTGTAAATGGGTTCAGAAAAGTCAGGTGACCACACTTCGTTTGGGAACATCAGGGAAACCGTCGTGGGGGAGAGATTACTGTGTCTTAGGTTGGGTTTCTCTAGACGCAAGCCTCGAGACAGAAGTATGAGTGGTTATTTGGGAGGTGATCCCAGAAAGCGTTGTCAGGGTCGTGGAGAAGTAAGAAGGGAAGGATGCTAATAACGAACATGTTCTAGTACAGGGCACCACTGTGGACCAGCGAGGCCTAATCCCACAGGGGACTCTAGGAGATGATATAGAACATACTTCAGAGTTACACCACCCACCAGGTGAGGAAGCTGAGATGTTTATACTCCTGCACCACTCTTTTCTGACTGAAAGCTGCTCCTGGCTTTGTAACTCCCCAGTATTTCCTGCCAGCCCCAGACTCATGCCCTCAAGGCAGCGAGTATCCAGTGCTTGCAGTAAGGTGAGGTTGGAATGGACTGGACTAGTGACTACTGAAGAGACATGGACCAGGTGTCACCAGCATCTGCTATAACATTTGAACCTGTGGGCACCCCTAGGTGAAAAGGAGGCAGGATATGTCGTCTTTATGTTGGTCAGCTGTGTGCTCTGCTAAAAATCTGGAGTTCTACTTTTAAGAAGGCAAGATCAGACATAGAGAAACGACTCACAGTCTCTGCTACAATGTTGCCCAGGTATTGGTTCGCAGGGAGACCCAATCTACAGGAGAGAGACCAGAGAAGGTTCCCCTAAAGAAACCAAGATTTCCCTGAGAGCAACCAAAGTTGTGTGTGTGCACGTGTGTGTGTGCACGTGTGTGTATGTGTATGTGTGTGCCTGTGTGTGTGTGTGTGTGTGTGTGTGTGTGTGTGTGTGTAGGGAGGGAACGGTAGCAGCAAAGGGCTTGAGGCAGAAGACAACATGATAAATTGGAAGACCTGAGAGAGAGCAGTATGGCAGGGGTGTAGGGGTGAGGGAGAGAAAGGGTGCAGTGAGGTTGGAGAATAAGGGAGGTGGGGTGCAGGCAGAGCCAGGTTAACATGAACTAGGCTGTGAACCTGATGCGCTTAAATATCCCCCTCAGATAAGGTGTTACTTTGACAAAGGTGACAATCAGCATCATTCCGGGAGTGACTGTAGTTACAGGAACTTCAGGTGCCATAGCAGAAGGTGGGTGAGGTACATGAGTGCGGTCCGCCTTTCACTGCCCCTGAAATCACACCAGGTGAGTGGCTCTCTGCGTTATCAGGATGCGTTTGGCTATAAAGAAAGTATGACTCAAATTGAGTTAAGTAGAAAGGAAAGTTAACCTCCCAGAAAGAGGTATGTGATCAGGCTTCAGTGATGAGGGATTTGGCTGTTTCCACGCTGTCCTTGGACTCCTCCTTCCTCTTTGTCAGTGGTGTTCTCAGCTCGGCTCTCTTTATGGTCATAAGATGGGCAAGGTGCTGCTTTGTTCTAGTGCGAGAGAGATAATCTATCTCCCTAACTGTAGGATGTGCTCTTCTCTTCAGTCTTATTAGAGTGCCTTACTTACCGAGCCCACCCCTGGACCAGTGACGATTACCAGGAGAATTTCCAGAGCAGATTGTCTCAAGCTTGAAATCCATTGATCATCAAGGAAAGCAGGAGTACCACAGTTTGTTTAGACTAGACAAGGATCACTTCTGGAGATGAAGATGGGGTTACAGTCATGGGAGTAGAGTGGATACCTGAACAAAATAATTATTTTGAAAGGAAGGAGGAGAGGATAAATGATGCTAGGCTGCTGATCAAAAATATCTATTCCACTACTGATTCCATCCATTCTTCAGAAGAGCCACAGAAAATACAGGACTAATACTCAGTGGATTTCAAAACCTAGTTTTTCTTGAAAATATTTAGTATTGCAGTTAAAAGACTAGACCCTGAATCTAAACACCTGAGTCCAGATCAAGGCTCCACCCTTTAAGAGATGGAAGATCTTAGACAACTTAAATTTTTGGTTATGATTTTCTATATAAGGGAGACACTAATAATTATCTCTACCACAAAGTTGTGCAGATGCTGAGATTAGATGATGTTTATAGAAATCTTGGAACAATGCTGCGTTCATGGTAAGAAGTCAATAAATTTAAGGTAATATTATCTTTGCTTAGTACAAGATGCTTCTCTGCCAGTGATGCTGAAATAGAGTGAGAACTTGTGATGTGACTGGGAATTTCTGGCTTGAAGACATCTTGGGGAATTGGTAAAATTGATACAAATTTCAAATGATTCCTTCTAAATGTCCAGTTTATAAATCTTGGCTTTGAAATGTAAGGAAGGCGTTACAAAGAGCTTTCCTGATACGAAAGCATAACCAGGATATTAGTGTTTCCATGTGTAGACATTACTGAGCCCCTTCAAGGAACAGATGGACTTAAGTATGAATGAATGAAGTGATAACCTAGGTATAATTAGTGGGAAGGAATAATGACACTGTTATTAGACTGGGAATACATAGAATTAGAGAAGGCTCCAAACACCTATCTTTCACTGCCCAAAAATCATTCTAGGACTTGGGGCTGGGGAAGCTAAGAGAACTTGCTTCGTAAGGATGATTCCATTGCTTATGCTAAACACATCCAGCCATTTTGTAAGTTTTACAAATCTCTCTCCTGAGAGAATGAGGAGATAATTTTCAAGGCAGCTAAGCCCACAGAACCACTAAAATGGAAATGAAATTAATGGGATAGTTTTTATATCCCCTTTCACATTCATATATAATAAACCACATGAAACCACAGCATCTCTGCATTTATCGCACAATGGTCCCTTTCCCCCTAACGGTCATACTTTTGTCTTTCAAAACTAGAGAACTAGGTTAATTGTCTAGAGTCTGGGAAAAGGCATCATTTGCTCATAAATAGCTATCAAAAAGTGCCATCCAACTGACATTTACCTTTGGGGCTGATGGGCAGTGGAAGAAGTTTCAAATTGGAGAAGTCCAGGAGAAGACCCATCCTCCCTTATGTCTTTTGGTCCATCCACTGAATGAAAGTGCACTGTTCTGTTGTCAGCATTGTGAGTGAGGTCAGGTTGAGAGGACAGTCCATCTTTTCATCCTTCCTTATATTGAAAAGTGACAACTGATGCGTCAGGGCTCTTAAACGAAAGTACTTTAGCCCCGAAGGAAACAAATGGAAAGCTCTAAAAATGGTAAATATCCTTTGTGCTGATATACTACCTCTTTAATTTAAAAGCACCTTGTGTGTGAGAGAGTGTCATGGCCATTTCCCAACTAGCGGGCCAAAGTTAACTCAGACACACAGGGTAAAAGGGTTTTCTCTTGTCCAGGTTAGTCTTTAGAGCCTAAACTCCTCCTTTATTGAAACTAGAAACTAGAAAAAGAATTTTAAATTCGAATGTAAGAGTGAAATCATTTGAAAGTGGTGGTGTTCGCCCAAGGCTATGCTTCTCTAGCCCAGGTGCATGTGTTCCTCGGGTTCTGGCCTGGTGTGCCCGGTGACACATGGAACCTCAGGATAAAGTTGAATGTATTTTAGTAAAACGTTTGTTCTGCTTGAGGGTTAGTATATCAATTAGGAATACATTTGGGTGCAAGTAGCAAAAACAGTGACTTATGTAACAAAAGTACTAGCATTTGACGATTGGTGCTTTCAGGGACTCATATTATTTCTATCTTCTCACCCTTAGCAGCCATCTGTCAGCTGTCCTTTACATATCGGCTTTTGTTCTCTTTCTTGCCCCCTTGGCGTTGCAGTATGGCTGCTGTACTTCCAGGGATCAAGGCTGTGTACAAGATAGGCAGCGCCAGCTGCTTCTGTCTCCTTTTTAAGGGGAAAAAGAAGCTTTCCTGGATCTTCTCCCTAAAGGTTCCACTTCACTCTCAGTTGCCAGAATTGGGCCAGATTTAATTCCTACTCCTAGGGACAGTTGGACATCAGAAGTAAGAATTAGACTAGTTATGATTCTGGCTTTGGGGCTTATCATGTTGCCATCTTGAAAAAAGATTCCCGTTTTGTTAACAAGGAGAAAGTGCCTATTTGTTTGTTAGTCACTTAATGAGGTTAACCGTAGTCAATGATTGAGAATAATTTTAAAATTCTAAAACAGACAAGGATATATAGTATGACAAATTGCAAAATTTGTATTAAATTTGAAGACAGTATTTGAAGAAATTGCATACTTCCAGCGTGCATTTCAGGCCTGCTTTAGTATATGACCGACCTTCCTCCACCCCTGCCCATGTCTGATCCACTTCCCCCATAGCAATAAGGCGATCTTCGAAAGGTACGATCTCAGTATGCTGCTCCCTCCAGCAGTGTTGGGATAAAGTCTGAAGTTCTTATTGTGACTTGAAAATCCCTCCGAGTCTGGTCCCAGACTCCTCACCAGCCCCTCTTCTTGCACTCCCCGCACTCACCTTTGAGACCCCTGTTATACCTGCTTAGTTCTTCAACAGAGCCAGGCAGTCTTGCCATTGAACCTGGTATATGCTGCATGTTCTCTCTGGGTCCCCCTACTCCCACTTCTTGTACTTTCTTTCTACTAACTCCCAGCCATCCTTACTGCTGTTGCTTCTTCTGGGAAGCCTTCCTTGCTGACCCTTGACAAGATTTAGTGACTCTATGTATATCCAGAAAAAAAACCCCACTAATTTGAAAAGATGCATGCACCCCAATGTTCATAGCAACATTATTTACAATTGCCAAGGTATGGAAGCAACCTAAGCGTCCATCAACAGCTGAATGGATAAAGAGACGTGGTATGTATACACAATGGAATACTTCTCAGCCATAATAAAGAATGAAATAATGCCATTTGCAGCAACATGGATGGACTTGGAGGGTATTATGCTAAGTGAAGTAAGTCAGACAGAGAAAGAAAAGTACTGTATGATGTCACTTCTATGCGGAATCTAAAAAGTAAAACAAACTAGTGAATGTACCAAAAAAGAAGCAGACTCACAGATACAGAGAACAAACTAGGGGTTACCCATGGGGAGAGCGGAGAGGGGAGGGGCAACATAGGGGTAGGAGATGAAGAGGTACAAACTACTATGTATAAATAAGCTACAAGGATATATGGTACAGCACAGGGAATAAAGCCAGTATTTTATAATAACTATAAATGGAGTATAATCTTTAAAAAGTGTGAAGCATTACGTTGTATACCTGAAACTTATATAATATTGTACATCAACTATACCTCCATTTAAAAAAAAAATCTGATGACCCTAATTTTTGCTTCTTCAGTACTGTCTCATTGCATTTAGAGGTTTTTTTTTTTTTAATTAGAATTGTTGTATGTTTTCTCAGGTTATAGAATTTTTCCATCTTATCCACCTTGTCCGCCATTGGTTTCCCACTGCCTAGCATATAACTTGGCACTCACTAGGCATTCCATAAGTGTCTCGCAGTTTGTTCCTAGTTACTTGAAGTTTTTTGAAATACAACTCACATACTGACAGCACACTAATTATACAAGGGGAAGCTTTATCCTTTCCCAACAAGTTTGATCAACAAAACCAGACATTTAAGAAAGGAAACTATGGTATCAGAGGCATTTGGCCGGCTGCCAAATAGAACCCCAGTGCCCAGTTGATAGGGAAGATTTCGCAGAAGGTGAGAGTTTTATCATAGCCATTCCTAAGACAAGTGTCTTTTTCTTTGATAAATAAGGCTTCTCTTTTGCTTTGACTTGTTTTGTAAAGATGTCTGTCATCTCATATTTAAGGGGTGGTTGTTTTTATTCCTTCAAGTTTATAGATAAGAGCCTTGGGCCTAGAATACCCATGAAGCTTGTTTTCCTTCTCTGAACTCTCTGATTCTTTTTAGTGGGTCTCGTTACCATCAGTCTCAGACAGACAGGAGCCGTGCAGCAGGAAAGATAGTGCCTGGGAGAGCCCCAAAGGACCAGCCTTGTTATCGGTACCTCTAGATTCACGGGTCACGTTTCAGAAGGAAGACAGGCAGAGAAAGGAGTCATCTGAGCGCCCAGATTCAGCCCAGTCTGAACCTAGACACTCCCTTGAGCTCCCAGGTTTGTAAGTCAGTAAATGTCCTTTTTGTTCAGGCTACTTTGAGTTGAGATTTTGTCATTCACAGATGAATAATGAATACAGTATTTGGAATTGGGAGTGTAATAGTGGACTGGCTAGAAGTATCATCTTCATTCCTCTGACCGGTGGTGAGAGGAGTTATTCCCACATAAACCACTGAACATTTTATTATCAGAAAAGAGAGAAAGGGTGCCAGGGGACAAAAACCAAAACCAAAGGTATCTATTTTGTCCATATTATACACCACCTATGTTTCTTCTCTTTTCCTGCGTTTCTGTAAATGGCATAATCACCCACCCATTTACTCAGGCTATAAATTTAGGCATCATCCTTAACACATCCCTTCTCCTCACCTCCCTAATTCATTCACCTCGCTGTCCTGTCAATTCTATTTTGTATCTTTCCACTCCAGCGCTACCACCACAGAACTACAGCAGTAGCCTCCCAACTGGTCTCCCCAGTATACACCCTTGTTCTTCTCCAGCTCCTCTCTCACCCAGTAGCCAAAGTGACTTTTCAAAAAATGCAGACATGAATAAGCTTCTTTCTGGATTACATCCTTAAATGGCTTCCCATTTCATTTTTTAACAGCACCTACAAAGCTCTCTGTGAGCATGGGAAGCTCTTCTGCATAAAACTACGTTCTAGTTCTGCAGGGATGAGTGAGTCATTCAGTGTTGCTCCCATTTGCTTTCATTGGCCTCCGATGTATTTAGCCGAAGTTCCTGGTATACATCTCGGTTGCTGCATGGAGTCTCTCTCCCCTCTTCCAAATGAAATTGCCGTTCAAATAAGGTAAACTCAGAGGCTATTCCTGCCACCTCCCCAGGGTGCTCCAAGGGCTCTCACTTACCCAGAGAATAGGGATGGAATCACTTGCTTCCACTTGTCAAAAGCCCTAAAATCTCTAGTGTGTCACACTAACTCAGAGCGTGGTAAACCTCAGTGTGACTGCAGACTCTGTACCCATTTGAAAACTTTTGTCAGCTTCTCTCTGTTTTCCAGGTGGCAGAGAGAACCAGGCATGAGATAAGTAAAAAACGTTTGTTGTTACACTTGGTTCTGTCAGTCAGCCCCTCTGAATGTGATTCAGAGACACATTCAGAGACACATAGAAGAGACAGGCTTTCTACTCCCAGATGAATCACGTCTGTCACAACATGCAGTTCCATTCCAGTAGGTCTGCCAGTATTTGTGGCTTTAGGCTCTTCTTTTTCCCAAGGTTAGCATGCTTTTTTAAATCAACATTGTTGAGGCATCATTCACATTCAAACAAATGTACAAATTTGAATGTGCAGGACAACAGATTTCGACAAATGTTTACACTCATGTAACCACTACAGTAAAATATGGGACATTTCCATTTTCCTCAGATGTTCCCTGAGGTCCTCTGCAGTCATCCCATCCATCATCTGCTGAAGGTAATACTAATCTGCCGTAGGTTACTAGAAATTAGTTTTTCCTGTTCCAGAAGTTCTCATAAATAGAATCATGCAGTATCTGTTCTTTTGTGCCTGGCCTCCTCTCAACATCGTGGGTTTTTTTTAGATTTATCTATGTTGTATATATTCGTAATTCATTTTGTCTTCTGCATAGCGTTCTTTGAGTATAGTGCAATGTTTTTCTCTGTTCTCTTGTTGATGTACATTTGGATTGTTTCCAGTCTGAGCTTTTATGAATACAGCTTCTGTAAACATTAGTGAATTGGCGTCTTCTGTAGATACGTGGTTTTTTTTTCCTCTTGGGTAAACACCTCCTCTAGGTTAGCATAATTTTTAAATTCTCAGTGATTGAAATTTAAAAAACAAAATCAAGATTTTCTTTTTTTTTAAATTGGGGTATAGTTGTTTTACAATGTTTTGTTAGTATCTACTGTACAGCAAAGTCAATATTTTCACCTAGATATTTTAAATGAAGATATTGTTAGCGTGATGCTGCCTTTTAAAACTCCCATCAATTTAGAGCAAAATTTAAAGAAATATTAGTCCTTCGGCACAATTAGCTTCATCGGGGCATAATTAGACAAATCACATATTTATTAACAGTGGCAAGCAGTGTTCATCTTGTCAGCAAATATCCAAAACCTACCAAGTGAGATATACAGCATCAACAACAAGTGCGGGATACACATAAGTGAAATTGTCTCCACCATGAGAGTCAACAGTCTAGATGGGAACAATGTATGAATGTGGCTCAGTCAGAGACTTCCGCATAAAGATGAAATTCTGAGGCGCATGGTATATACTAGCAATGGATCAGGAGGTCGGAGAGGTTGAATGACGAGCAGTGATTGCCTGGGAAGCAGGTGTAGATTCCAAAATGAAATCATTGCAGAGGGGGAGGTACTCTAGCCTCTCTCCCCAAAGCAAAGAGGATTTACTGATCCATTTGGTCAGAATTAAGCTCAACTGTATAGCCATTTGGACTTGTGGTAACTAAGTGACAAAAAAGCAAAAGCCAACGTGTACCTCACTCCCTCTTTATTTATGCAGTCAAAGGATAAGTAGACTTGGGGGTCCTGTGAGATGGGGTCATCTCTCATCATGTGTGCCCTGCAGGGATAATTGAGCATTCTTGGATTTGGATTTGCGACATGATAGAACAGGACGTGCTTTTTTCTCAAGGCTAAGCTGGTATTTATCACAGACACTCAGTGTGACTTAGATAATAACTGATTTGGGTTTCTGGTTGGCCTCCCTCTTTTGCTTTTGTCTACCTCTGGCTCCTTATTTTGAGGAAAAATGTTTGTGGAATAGAATCCGAGTCCTTTGTCGTGATACCATTTATATGTCACCCAAAGATTCACTGCTCAAATCCTGGAATAAGCTAAATGTTTTTAATGAGAAGTTGGAACAAACTGTAGATGTTTTAAGCTGTGGAAAGCTTAGTTCCATGTTTACAGTTAGGACTGAGACAGAGTTGCAGAAATAACAAATAAGGAAAAAATAAGGAAAGCTTAGGGCTTCCCTGGTGGTGCAGTGGTTGAGGGTCTGCCTGCCGATGCAGAGGACATGGGTTCGTGACCCGGTCCGGGGGGATCCCACGTGCCGCGGAGCGGCTGGGCCCGTGAGCCATGGCCGCTGAGCCTGCGCATCCGCAGCCTGTGCTCCGCGACGGGAGAGGCCACAGCAGTGAGAGGCCCGTGTACCCCAAAAAAAAAAAAAAAAAATAAGGAAAGCTTAAAAAATCTTAGGGAATATCTTAATTCCTAGACATGGGTAGCACATTTCAGAGTCCCTGCCTTCTATTTCTATAACTGGTTTTATTATTTCTTCAAGAGAAGATGGGGAACAGGTAGAAACTGAGGAGACAGGCCGTTTAGGGAATCCCATCTAACATTTTCTTTCCTTTGGACTTCCTTCTGATTGAGAAAGTCATGTTCTACCTTTCCCAGTGAAGAAATGGTTCAAACAGAACAACAGGGATATCATTGCCTCTAGTTAGCAGTTTAAATCTAAGAGACAAAATGGCAAATGTCTTTCACTTCCTACTTCAACTTCGATTCATTGTTAATGGCTGTCCAGAGGACTCAGATGAGAAGGTTAAATGTGGGCTCATGGGGAAAAACAGTGAAATAGATTCGTAATGCCTGCCACTACTCTACGTGTGACAAAGCATTGAGATTGATTCGTGATGTCTGCCACTGGTGAAAGAGTGATGCAGTTTGACTGTTTTTGTCACCCTTATCTGAGCCCTCCAGCCTGGATGACAGCTTTTCTCTGGAGTCCAAGAAATCATCTCCCATTGGAGAACATCCTTTCAAGAAACATTAAAAGGGTAATGACCACTTCTTTTCTGAGAGTGTCGGAAGGTTTAAATGCTGATGGAATTTGAGGGGAGCCTTTGAGGAAAGCACGTCATAATGCTAGGCAGGTGTGACGTTAGTTTCATGTCTTGTGCTCTCTTTCTCTCCTGGAGATACATTTATTTCTCTCTCATGTGTCACAAGAGCAACAACAATATTTGGCTTAAACAGAATCTTTTTATTCAAAGACCTCACACTCTAATGGGTAAAAACTTGGAAAATGCCTGCGGGAAATTAGAAGCGCAAGTAGATTACTCACTTTCAGCCTATTACAATCCTGAACTTTATAAACTGAAGAATGTTTTCCTCCCAAAGGTCTTCATCTACGTTGCTTCCGCTTTTAGAAAAAAATCCAAGAAAGTCAACACAGAACCTGGGAAGATTCCAGAGAACTTTCATCCGAGATGGAAAATTCAGTTACCTTCTTTTATTATTTTGTTTCCTTACAAAGCCCATGGATCATACCACACTGTTCTTTGTGCAAAACAGTTGAGAATTACCAGTAATTGGAACTATTTACATTCAATGTCATCGTGACAGAAGCAGCTTTATCATATTAGAGGGGAATGATTAATATATGACACAGATTAAAGATTGCATCTCAGTGGGCAGGCCTCTTGTCTGATCTGTCATTTTGCTGATTACAAAGGCATACAAATTATATAAACAGAAAAATGATTTTCTTGTATGCTAATTTTAGCTCAGCCCACCTGCCTGTTAACTCATTTTCAGTGAACTGGTGGAAGGTGGATTATAATAGGTTCGCTAAGGTACACTTCTACCCCCTCTGACATCCCATGCAGTTGCATTATATCTTTATTTCAACCTTAGTTTCAGTCCCATACTTGGGGCTTATTTTAACCTGCTCTTTCTAATTCCTGAAAGGATGAAATTCAAGCAACTAACTTCCATGAAATGCAGAGATTTAGGGGGTGTCGTGCCATGGTTTGGTAAGGTAGACAGTTTACCTTCTCTGACAAACTGAGCAAATGAAAGCAATATGCTTGGCCACTTGACTGTTGCAATATTTTTGTTTCCTAGGCTTGTGTCTGTTCACAAAGAATCTTGAATACCTGATATTGTTAATTGCACAAAATAGCAATACCCTGTTTTGCCTTTATCATAGGCCAAATCTAGATGCAATAAGGATAAACAACTTTAGATTTATTTCCACGGGAGCAAGACTGGAAAATAAATATCATGTCTAATGTCAACTTTAAGCAATTAGTAGTGGTTTCTATGTGACCAAGTCAAGATTCAGTGGAAGGAATACTGGGATCAGTTAGTGATGTCTTCTGTGGGCAAGTGGAAAGCATTGGTGACTTGGGTAGGGATTACCATCCTGGCATTAGCATTTGTAGTCTTCTGTTAGACCATAAGCCTCTGAGGGCAAAAACGGTCTGTAATTCCTTTTCATAGACTCATTTCCAAGCACACAGTAGCTGCTCCACCAGCTAGCTAAAGACATTGTTTCTGGAGTTAGATTATAGCTGTCAGCTGAGTGAACTGGGCAAGATTTTAACCCACCTGTAGTTCAGTTTCCTCTGCTACAGAAAGGCTATAAAATGAGTTTTTGATTCATAGGATTATAATGAGGGTTAAATGACATAATGAAATAATAATGCATATACTGAGCTTAGCATAATGCCTGGGACATAGTAGATGCCCAAGTAACGCGTGCTTGAATAGGAGGGAAAAGTGTTGCTGTATCTTTAGTTCAGTGTTCATTTTTTATTTAGAGCAAGGAAACTGAGGGAAAGATCAAAACCAGTCTTTCTGTTTATAATTTGAAAGGTGTTTATAATTCAGAACTCCTCAACCATTACGATTTGGGTCAGAGCCTTATTATTCCAGGTTTTAGTAAATGTGAGGGAATTTCCCAGTTTAGAGTGAGAACAATAAAGGGAGAGGACAAAGGAGCTGGAAATAAAAATTGGCTTCTCTGAGAAAAATGTTTTCCATGATCATGCCTGTCTTTTATCCTCCCAGGCATATTCCCAGATGTGATATCAATGTGATACAATTGTTTTATTTTTTTTTCTTTGACAGCCGTGAGGCAGAGCAGGCACGCCAGGAAAGGCTTAACTACAGTTTCAGGACCCATCAGTACTGCCCAGCCCCTCATAGCTTCCTGATTCCCTTTCACCAGTAGAAGATTGCTTCATGCCACTCCCTGAGCTTGCATTTTACAAGCGTCATCTTGATTCTCTCTGCAAACCTGTGAAGTGAGCATTTTTATCCTCCTTTTACAAACAGGGAAACTGAGACCCAAGATGAGAAGCCGTTTCTCCCATTCAGGGATCTATGATTGCCAAGTTCCAAATGGCTGCTGATTCCTGCTGTAGACATCCCAAACCAGCTGGTACTCAGACCTCTCGAGCAATCCAATTGAGATGCCAGAGTGGTCTCAGATCACCTGGCCATGCCGGCCTCGGCTTCAAAGACAGACAACTCTTAACGTGTTAAAGTTTCCTGTGCGTTTTTTTCTTTCCTCTACAGGTAGGGATTCAGGGTGTCAGGTGACATTTTAAATCAAGTTTTGGACATTTTAGTACAGAAAAGATTTCAGAAGCTTGGTCCTGTGGTTCAGTGTCGGTCTTCGGTCGGCGCTTTGCAAACTGTAATGTGGACGAGCGTCACCTGGGCATCTTGCTAACACGCACGTCGATTCAAGGGAGGCGGGGCCTAGGATTTCTGCAGTTCGGGAAGCTTCTAGGCGACGCTGGTCCTGGTGAACAAGGACTGCACTGTGAGTGTCAAGGCCTTAAGTGAGGCTTCCTCAGAGTGCTTCCCACTGATAACTTGTGTTGGAATATGCAGACGTGAAGAGAGTCTGTCACTGGGTTTGAGGAGAGACCTGGGTATCAGCCTATTTAACAAACGTCCAGGTGATTTGACTGAAGCTTGGATGGTAACAAAGCAGCCCTTGCCTAGATTGCCTCATCATTAGAATCACTTGGTGCTTAAAATCCTTAAACTGTGAGGCTCCTCCTCCTAGAGGTTCAGATAATAAACATCTTGATCCTCACAACATCCTGGTCTGTGGCTCAGGGAGGGAAGGCATCTTGTCCAGAATCAGACGCGTTAGAGAGGAGTCTTGAGCGTATGCGGAGACTCATGGAGGAGAGACAGGAGAAGAAACAGACGGTGAGTGAGAGGATGGACAAGGAATCGGAGAGGCATTGCCAAAAGGCACCTGTGGGCTGCCCGGGACCCCTGGGTCCTCTGGGCCTGCTGTGGGCAGCTTGATCCCCCGACAGGACTGCAGTGGCCTGTCCATGGTGTGTCCTGGATTCAGGAAGACAAGAAGTCGCTCTCACGTGCAGACAGGTGAGGTGTAAGCTCCCGAGGGACTGTCGTACGGCTCTGCTAAGGGCCTCGTCAGTCTCCCCCGTCTTGCCTACAGTACGCGGATGCATACGTTGCCCGAGATTTGTATTGCATTATGAGAATTGCCGTGCGGTTCCTAGATCAGGTGTGTTGTAAAAAGGCAGGAGTAGCCAAGAGTGTTCCGACCTTTGGCTGTGCTGATGGAGTTTTTGCAGCAGACGTCAGCGGTATCTGATGGGCACTGAGTGAAAATAGCAGATGGTTTAGCAGACTAATATCTCATCCACTATTAAAATATGCAGCTTGTCAGTCAACATAGTTTTTGAGATTGCCTTATTACGGATTTTTCTCTCCGTAGCATTCTTGCTTGAGTCTGAATATTTGCAAGTACCCAAAACAAAATGGAATACCTATTTGTTTACATATTTTTAAATTCTTTTTTGGCTTTATTTCCTAAGGCAGTTTAGAACTACTGTGCTTTCAGGTGTTTTGGGGGTGTTGGAAGGTGGAAGTTTGATGACTCTGGTGGCTTTTTCTTTTTTTTCTTTTTTTTTTTTTTTGCTGTATGCGGGCCTCTCGCTGTTGTGGCCTCTCCCGTTGCGGAGCACAGGCTCCGGACGCGCAGGCTCAGCGGCCATGGCTCACGGGCCCAGCCGCTCCGCGGCACGTGGGATCCTCCCGGACCGGGGCACGAGCCCGTGTCCCCTGCATCGGCAGGCAGACTCTCAACCACTGCGCCACCAGGGAAGCCCTGGTGGCTATTTTTATTGTTTGTAAGTTCTTAAAACTGACATTAAATGAAGAATATTTAATCAACTAATAAAAAAAAAGACCGGGGTGCCAGTGCCTTTTGTGTATTATGTATAATAAGAATTGTTTCAGATTCGTTTTCTAATTGTAGTCTGGGTGAATGTGTGCTAGATTCCGGGTCACTGTGCTCTAATATGCCTGGGGATTTGGTGAGGAGGGGCCAGTCATCCCCTCTGTGTTATTAATACCCTAAATAAACCGGGGTTTGTCATGCTTAGGGACTGGCTCTAGTAAGATGATGGTTATGGAGTTGAGGAAACTGGAATAGAACAAAGAAGAGGATTCTAGCACAGATACCCTTCCAGAGGGAGAAGGGATGCCTGAGGTCAAGGTCATGCGTCTTGGCTAGTCTTATCCCCACAGAATCCAAATGTCATTGAAGGCTCTGCATGTTGTCTTCTGGAATTCACAGACCACAGCCTCTGGAAGAACGCCAGTTGTCAGTTAATAATATCCATGCCCTTCGTTCTGTTCATTCTCACTCTTTGCATTTACCCCCCAGCCTCATCTCTTCCTACATCCCCGCAGGTCCACCTTGCCGTGGTACTCCTACTACATCTGTCTAGTGAACTTGCTTACCCCAAAGGATGATTCAGACGTTTGTACAAATCAAACCCTCTGATTCCTGTTCCCTCCATTCTCTTCTGCCTTCGACTCCATCCATGAGGTTCTGGAACTCAGCTCTTTGTATTCTTAAACTTGACATTTCCTGGTGTATTCTTAGTTTTATGAAATCAAATGTTAATCAAAATCTTTTTCTTGGACGACACAGAGACCTTAGGATGTTTCAATCCTAATCAGTTCTGCTTGGCTTACAAACTTCTGTTGTTCAGTGTCTGCATTTTACCGTATCTTTTAACTCCAAACCACTGTGATTAATTTGCACAGGCAAAGCTTGTTTGGATTCACCCACATGTTCATCAGCTCACCATTCATTATTTGCATTTCCGACCTTTCTGGTATAATATTTGTTCTTCCAAAAGTACGCATTTTAGAAATTCCTTTAAGGACGGTGTGTTGTGGAAAACTTTATGTTTTGGTTTATCTGAAAATAGCACTTTATGTTCTTCTTGAGGAATATTTTTGCTGGAGACATAATTCTGATTGAAAGCTATTTTCTCTCATACTGTTGAACAAGTTATTCGAATGTATTTTGGCTTCCATTCTGCCTGTAAAAAGAAAGTCTTCTGTCAGTCTAATTATTACACCTTTTTAGGTGACTTTTTTTTTTCTTTCTAGCTGCATTTAGTATCTTTTTTTCTTTAGTATTCTGTAGTCTTACTACAAAATGTCTAGCTGTGGATTTGTCATTAATTTTTCAGAACTCCTTGTCCTTCCTGAATATACAAATCGATTTTTTTTCCCCTTAATTGTGAAAAATTCTCAGCCATTACCAATCTACTGTGGTGAATGGTCCCTGTGCAGTTGGAAAATAAATGTGAGTTCTTCCAAATGTGTGACACTCTATACAGGTCAATTAGGTTAAGTTGGTTATAGTGTTGTTCAATTCTTTTTTTTTAAGTTTTATTTTATTTTAATTTTTGATTTTATGTAAGAGTATAGTTGATTCACAATGCTGTGTTAGTTTTAGGTGTACAGCAAAGTGATTTAGTTATACATATTCATATACCTATTCTTTTTCAGATTATTTTCCCATACATCTTATTACAGAGTATGGAGTACACACAGAGAAAGTTGAATATCATATGATATCACTTATATGTGGAATATAAAAGAAAAATGCAGGTGAACCTGTTCAGGTCTATATTCACTGCTTTTTCTGTGTGCTTTGTCTATCAGTCATTGAGAGAGAAGTGTTAACCTCCAACTGTAATTGTAAATGTTATCTTTTTCTCCTCTTTGTTCTGTCAGTTTTTGAAATATTTTGAAATTCTGTGATGTGGTGCATACACATTTATTTTTTTATGTCCTTTTTATATACTGATCCTTTTTATCATTATGAGATACCTTTGTATCCAAAAATATACCTTAATACAAAGTCTCATATATCTCCCTCTCAAGTAGATAATCCAGTTTTCTCATCATTAGTGTTTGCATACTTTATCTTTTTCCATCTGTTTACTTTTAACCTATTTGTGTCTTTATATTTAAAGTGCATTTTTGGTAGACAGCATTTCTGGTAGTTGGGACTTGGTACTGATTGGGACAACTTATCTACCACCCAGAGTTGGCCCAAAAGGTCTAACTGGCCTGATATAATCTCCTTATCTTGGAGATTAGGTACTTGAGACTTGGAGAGAAAAAGTAGCTTGGTCAAGGCCACATACCTAGAGTCGCAGATATGAGCACAGAATTTAGGTACCCAGTGCTTAAGGCAACAGTTATCTCATTGCTACACAGACCTTGTCTCATCATTTGTACCGAAATTGAGGAGTTCCTCAGATATCTTGCTTTTGGCTTGATTTCCAAGGAAGTGTTTCAAGTAAAGGTCAGTAGGATGAGAGCCATTGTTCCAGATTAGTTGAGAGCCTTTGGCTTTGCCTGTTTGTATGAGTTGCTCACAATATCCAGTCCTTAGTGCCAAGAAACCCCTCTTAGAGCTTCAGAGATTTTAGACAACTCCAAAACCTTTGAGTGTGAAACTGGGCAGTTCCAAAGCCAAACGTTCTTCTAAAGAAAGGGAGAAGAGTCTACCCATGTGCACACTCGGTCTTTGACCCCTTTTGATGTCTGCTCTTTGAGAAGGTAGATCCTTTGGCATTTCAGCCTCTTCATACTGATAGGGCTGCAGTAATTTCCCTTGAAGGCTCCATTTTTTCATCGCATCCAGTTAAAAGAGCAAAACATTAAAAAAATTCTTCCAAAGACAAATATCATATGATATCACTTCTATGTGGAATCTAACAAAAATGGTACAAATCAACCTATTTCCGAAACAGAAATAGAGTCACAGATGTAGAAAACATACTTATGGTTACCAAGGGGGAAAAGGGGGAGGAATAAATTGGGAGACTGGGATTGACATATACACACTACTATATATAAAATAGATAACTCAAAGAACCTTCTGTTTAGCACAGGGAACTCTACTCAGTACTCTGTAATGACCTATATAGGAATGGAATCTAAAAAAGAATGGATATATGTATAACTGATTCACTTTGCTGTACAGCTGACATTGTAAATCAACTATACTGCAGTAAAAATTAAGTAAAAACTTGTGATGGGAATTAAAAAAAATTTTTTCCCTTTCTGAAGTTGGAATTAAAGAAGTATTCACAATCAAGGAAGCTCACTTAATATTTTACTTAAATCTGCATTATCATAACTGAGGTACGAATGAACATTATCACTTATGCAAACACCTAGGTTCCAGCTGATGTACCATAACGTCTTGGGAAGAGTTAAGTCCCACAACGAAAGGCACCTGATTTCTGCTTTTGTCCCTTAACTACTAAATGGCCATTTGAGCTCAGGCAAGTAACTTAACCTCTCTGGGTCTCAGTGTCCACATCTGTTAAATAAGATGTTTGGAATTTTCAGCCACTGAGATTTCTTTCTTCATCTGTATTTCAGTGCTATTTAAATAAGACCAGCATTTCTTTTTTTTGTATAATAATTTCTGTGCAACATATAGAAATAACTAAAATTTGCCCCAAGCTGAAGTTATGATTCCCAGAATCTCCTCTATGCTTTTTTTCCTTTCTCTGTAACAAGTTTCCTCTCCTAAATTCAGTGCATTGCTTTCATGATTTTATACTGTTGCTCAACTACCTTTACTTCAGGGATTTTTGTTTTCTGTGATGTCATGTACATATTAGTCTGCCTGATGTTCAGAAAAAAATACTTAGCAGTACCTTTCTTTGTCCCGTTATTGACCTTTCCTAATCGAGCTGACAAGTCAGCCAATTGTCCGTGCACTGCGTAACGGGTCGGTGCCACAGATAAAGTCTACCGATGGAACATTGCCCACATGAAATGGGATCTGCTAAGGAAAAAAAAAAAAACAGTATTTCATGTACTTTGAAACAACGGCTTCACTTATTATTTTGAAGGGCAGTCATGGTGGTAGGTGTGGACTTTGAAGTAAACTTTGGTTTGAAACTTGACTCTGCTAAAAATTTGTTTTAGATCCAAGCAATAGAGAGTTGGTTAACCTTGCTGAGCCATTGCTTCTTTATATGCAAATGGAAATAACAAAATCTAATATTGCATGGCGGCTATAAGGTTGCAGACTTAATGTATAGTAATGCATATCCTATGTCTAGCGTGTAGCCAATGCTCAATTCCTTTCTTTCCTTTTACCCTTATGCAAATCACCATGACTCTGGTCATCAATGATGATTACCAACAAAGCCTTCTTTTTCGTTTTACATATAACTTAGTGCTTCAGGCGATCTAGTTCCTTCTCCTGAAGTGCTATCATAGCATTCATAAGTATAAGAAAAATAAATCTGCTTGGAATACATCAAGTAAAGAGAATTTGGAGGATGCATTGGGAATGGATGGATGTCAGTTGTAATAAAAGTAACTCACCATCACAGAGACTAGAAATGATCACATGACCCATTTCTCCCTGTCTTCTTTTTTTTTTTTTTTTTCCGGTATGCGGGCCTCTCATTGTTGTGGCCTCTCCCGTTGCGGAGCACAGGCTCCAGACGCGCAGGCTCAGCGGCCATGGCTCACGGGCCCAGCCGCTCCGCGGCATGTGGGATCTTCCCGGATCGGGGCATGAACCCGTGTCCCCTGCCTCGGCAGGCGGACTCTCAACCACTGCGCCACCAGGGAAGCCCCCTGTCTTCTTCTTGACCACCTGCTCTATCATCTCTACGTCTCTTTGAAACTGCCCTGTCCTCCTCTTTGCAGATCTGAGTTAGACACAGTTAACCTACCTCCTTCCTGACACAGAGTCTATTCTCAACTTCCATGACACAACAGTTTTCTAGTTTTCTCTCACCTTAGTGAAATCACTTTCTTAGTATTTTTTGTTGCATTCTTTTCCTCTGCCAGAGTTTTTTTTTACGGAAGTATAGCTGATTTACAATGTTGTGTTAGTTTCAGGTATAGAGCAAAGTGATTCAGTTATACATACATATATATCTATTTTTTTTCAGGTTCTTTTCCCTTGTAGGTTATTACAAAATATTGAGTATAGTTCCCTGTGCTTTACAAGTAGGTCCTTGTTGGTTATCTACTTTATATGTAGGAGTGTGTATATGTTAATCCCAAACTCCTAATTTACCCCTCCCCCTATTTCCCCTTTGGTAACCATATGTTTGTTTTCTATGTCTATGGGTTTATTTCTGTTTTGTATATAAGTTCATTTGTGTCATATTTTTTTAGATTCCACATGTAAGTGATATCATATGATATTTGTCCTTCTCTGGCTTTCTTCACCTAGTATGATAATCTGTAGGTCCATCCATGTTCTGTAAAAGGCATTATTTCATTTTTTCTGGTGGAGTGATATTCCATTGTATATATATCACATCTTCTTTATCCATTCATCTCTTGATGGACACTTCGGTTGCTTCCATGTCTTAGCTATTGTACACAGTGCTGCTATGAACATTGAGGTGCGTGTGTCTTTTCGAATTATGGTTTTCTCTGGATATATGCTCAGGAGTGGGATTGCTGGGTCATATGGTAGCTCTGTTCTTAGTTTTTTTTAAGGACCCTCCATACTCTTCTCCATAGTTCTGCTAGACTTTTGAATTTTGATACCTACTAAGTGCCTTTGGTCTTGCCCCTTTTATTCTCTGAACACATAGCTTCCCTAGAAGGTTTGATCTAGTGCTTCACCCTTTGCCTTTCAAATTGTTGTGTATACTTTCTAATTCTTGAGCTCTAGACCAGTGTATCCAACCTCCTACTTGATGTGTGTACTTGAAAGTCTAACAAGTCGCTCAAATCTAACATGGACAAAATAGAAATCTTGGTCCCCCAAACCTGTTTCTCCATTGAGGTATTTCAGAGAATTTAGTTTCTCAAAGCAAATATCTAAGCATCATCCTTACCATCACCATCCTTCCTTACTCCTTCCTTCCCTTCACCATCCGCATGTAACTCATTAGCAACTCCTGTCTCAATGCAAAAATGTAACCTGAAGCCTTTTCTTCCTTCGTATGTAGGCTCTAGTCACTTGTCTGGACAAAATTATTATTATCTGTAACGTAGAATTTTATATGGCCTGCTAATTTTTCTCCATTCTTCTATTCTTGTCCCCTTAGCAATCCATTCTCCATACCTCCCTTATCGGAGTGATAGTTTAAGAATGAAAACCTTATCCTATCACTCCTGTGCTTAGAACTCTTCAGTTACCTCCTATTGCATTGAGAATAATAACTAAGTTTCTTATTCTAGCATACAGGGCCCTACCTGATAAGATTTCTACTGATTGCTGTAACCTGAAATAAATGCTTTCTCTGCTTTCCTCACTATAAGACTCTGGTCACACTCTGGGCTTTCCTTTCAGACTGTCTTCTCTTTTTTCTTTTTCAGTAAGCCACGCTCTCTGAGGCATCAGAGCATTCGTACTTGATAGTGTCTCTGCCTTGAATGCCATCTCCAGGGTCTTTGCAGAGTTGTCCTCTTTTATCACCTGAGACTATTCTTGAAAACTCTGAACACTGAAAGAATCAATCAAAAACTGATAAAAAAAAATCCTTACCCAAAGGAGTGGTGTGAGGGTAAAAGGGCATGAATTAAACTACTCTGAGTTTATTTTTAATATTTTTACTTTGAAACATGTAAATTTCAAAACAAAATTTTGTCAGTGACAAATGTAATTCCTAAAATTAAAACCAAGCAGAAGCCACTCACAGTAAACAGTTGGAAAATGAGGGGGGAAAAGCAATTACAAGAACCACTTCTGGACATGATGGAATAAGGAAGAACAGATTCACCCTGCCACTTTAAATAACAAGAAAACAGACAAAATATATGAAATAAGGTTGTTAGTCATTGGACAACAAACAGTACAGGACTGTGATCCCTGAAGAGAAGAAGTTGAGGTGAAGCCAACTGCCTGCAGGAAGTTTCCAAGCAATAGCACAGGAGATAGAATTCAGGGAGGCCCAGGAAGCAGGAATTTGTGAGGGCATTGCCTTTAGTCTTTGCCTGAGTACTAGTCTTTGAGTGACGAGAGGAGAGTACCCAAGGCCAGGGAGAGAACCACTGGGAAGCAGTAGGCTAAATGACCCTCAGAACTCCTCCCAAGCTAAGAATATTTTCTATTCTAATAACGAGTTTGGAAAGCTGTCTAATACGTGGGGCGTTGGTTTGAGTCCTCAGAAGGTTATAGCCTTAATCAGTGGGATAAAGTAGCCCTGTACCAGGGCTGTCTTGGACCTGCCCTAATAAAACTTAAAGGCAAGCCTTAATAAGTTAAACTGTTTCAAAGTAACCTAACTGAGTGCTTGAAAACAATTCAATACTATTTAAAGGAATAAAGCTAAGTCCAGTAACTAATGACATAAAATATCTGATGCTGAGCATTCAATCAAAAATTACCAGGCATCCAAAGAAACAGGAAACTATAACCCATAACCATGAGAAAAACCACTTAGCACGAACAGAAGCAGACATAACAGAAGTAATAAAATTAGTGGACGAGGATGCTAAAATTAGTGGAAAATAAAAAAATGTTCCATATGTTCAAGAAAATAGGGGGAAAAAACCCATGAAAATTAGGTGAGGAATGGAAGATATAAATAATTTATAAAGTTAAGCACACACTTAACACATGACCCATCAATCCTACCCGTACCCAAGAGAAATAAAAACTTACGTTTGCATGAGAATCTGTACTCAAATATTTATAGTAGCTTCATGTCAATATCCAAAAGCTGGGAGCAGTGCAAATACCCATCTAGTGTTAAATGAATAAACTCTGGCACACTATACAATGGCGTACTATTCAAAAATAATACAGAATGGAATACTGATACATGTGACAGCATAGATAAACCTGAAATTTATTATTGCAAATTAAGAAGCCTTTTCAAAAGGCTGCATATTCTAGGATTTGGTTTATATGTCGTTTGGGAAAAGCAAGAGCTATAGGGATGTAAAAAAAAAACCATGGAGTTACCAGGAGCTGGGGGGGGGGGGAGGCTTGATCACAAAGAAGCACAGAGCAATTTATTGTGGTGATGGAACTGTTAGTTGATTTTGTTGATGTTTCTATGAATATGCATTTGTCAAATCACAGCGAGATACCGAAAGGTGAATTTTAAGGTATGTAAATTATATCACTAAACATGATTTTAAAAAATGCTGAAAACATCAAGTTTTGGAGAAAATGGGGAGCAACTGGAACTCTCACTCATTCCCATTGGGAGTGCATAGCTGTATAGCCACTTTGGAAAAAAGGGAGTTTCTTATAAAGCTGCACATAAATTTGCCACACAACCCAGCAACCCCAAATATATTCACCCAATTAAAGTAAGATCATATTCACACAAAAACTTATATGGAAGGATTTATAATAGCTTTATTCTACACAGCAAAATAAACAAGCACACCACACCCTGAAAAAGCAAACAAACAAAAACCCTAGAAAACCCCAGATGACCACTAACTGGTGAATAGATAAATTGCAATCTAGACACACACACACACACACACACACATAATGGGATACCATTCATTAATTAAGATAGACAATATTGTATAATTTTATTTACATAAATTTCCAAAAAAAACACACCAAAAACAAATCTGTGGAACCTCACAGCAAATCAGAGGACAGGAATGAAGGGAGTGTACCTGTTAACGGAGTATGGATAACCTTGGGGTAATAGAATTATTCTGTAATTTAATTGTGATGGTTTCTGGAGAGTTTGTTAAAATCCTGTCAAATGGATAAACTTCATATGGTTCGTTTTATTGTTTTTGAATTGTCTCATTAATGTTGATTAGAAAATGGAAGCAATGACAACTAACTGTATAAAAGCCACACTGATAAAATGATTTCTTTTAGATGACTTTTGAATAAATTAATTTGACTACACATCATTAAGGGGATATTTTTTAGTGTCTCTAAACTTGAAAACAGACTAGAACGTATGAGCAAATGAGTCTAAATGAGTCTAAAATGGATAACATATCCACGAAGATAGAATTATTTCAAGTGATTTTTGATAGAGTAGTGACTGTATCCTTCATGAAATGTTTTCTACTTTTATTTATTTTTTACTTAGTTATTATTTTTAATTGAGTTATAATTGACGTATAACAGTGTATTAGTTTCAGTTGTATCGCACAGTGATTGGCTATTTGTATATATTGTGAAATGATCACGGCAATAACACTAGTTAACATCCATCACCACACAGAGTTACAGATTTTTTCTTGTGATGAGGACTTCTAAGATTTCCTCTGTTAGTGGCTTTCAAATGTGAAATACAGTATTATTAATTCTGGTCACCATGCTATACATTATATCCCCATGACTTAACTTATTTTATAACTGGAAGTTTGTACCATTTGGCCCCCTTAACCCATTTTCACCTACGCCCCACACCCTGCCCCTGTCAACCACCCGTCTGTTCTCCGTTATCTGCGAACTTGCTTTTGTATGTTTTTTATTTCGTTTTGTTTTTCTGTTTCCAAGTACAAGTGAGATCATGGTATCTGTCTGACTCATTTCACTTAGCATAGTGCCCTCCAAGTCCATCCATGTTTTCTCAAATGGTAAAGTTTCCCTCTTTTTTATGGCTGAATAATGTTCCATTGTTTATTTCATATATATACACACATATATATATATCAATGGACATAGGTTGCTTCCATGTCTTGGCTATTGTAATAAAGGTGCACTGAACACGGGGGTGCATATATCTTTTTGATTTAGCGTTCTGTGAGGTATATGCTAAAGACGAAAAAGTACACAACAATTTTAAACAGCATAGAATAGTCTTATTTTTAGGAATAATGTTGGTTTTGCCATCTTGAAACCATAGTATTTAAATTACATGTTAAAGTAAATAATAATGCTATTATAATTAGAAACCATGATTTCCAATGCAAGAGAAAAGAAGTACTATTATAAAATTTTAAAAATGTCAAGTAAATCTTTTAGAGCTTAATTTGACTTGGAAGTCTCAGTATGAACTCATAACTTTTTAAAGATAATTTTGCTGTCTCTACATTGAAAAAGTCTGGAGGCAATAACTTTCAGGACCAGTGAGCCCTCCTGGCATTTCTATTTTATTCTCTAATTACCATTTCTCATTAAAGGAATTTAGGGTTCTTTGGATAAATGACTGATTTCAGGTCTGGTGCAGTGAATGCCCTGGGTGTTCCTGGGATGTCCTAGATGTACTTGAAAGCAGAAAATATTTAAAGATTAACATGGTCTTTAAAAAAGACACAGAGCTAGTTTAAGGGGCTCCTACTGTCCACAGTTGTTATAGCTCAAATAACAGTAAGAATAATTTTAATTTTTTATAGCATTATTAATATATAAAATTACACAAGTCCATAATCATTCTCAAAAAAAGAGAAATCCACAGTAAAGCCAAATAATGACAACAATTAAAAAAAATCTCTTTGAGTTTTAAACAAAGAGGTACTTACTCTGCCTTTCCTCTGCAAGCTACACGTCAGAGTGATTGAATGAAAGCTCTATTCTCTTTTTTTTAACAAAAGGCTTCTCGGGTAATAAACATAAGAGAAATAAAAGAATTTTAAAAAATGACCTTTTGAATTACCTAGTGAAATAGTTGAGTCAGTCAAGGATCATCAAACGATTTCATCAATGAGCGATTGGTAAGGAATTAGATAGGCATGTTGTGCCCTGCTGTCTCTGTGTCCTATACTACCTGCTGGTAGCAAGTCAGGATATGTCATTCTACAAAGGCAGGATCAAGCCATCACCACCTTAACCTGGAAGGTTTAAGGGGTGCATCAAGATGTTATGTTCTTTTTGACATTACGTATTGTAATAAGAAATGCACAGCATCGCCAATCAAGTCTTTTTTCCAAAAATGTCTACCTTGAATCTACTCAAGGCTTTACACCTAACTTCCAGTTTATATGAAATACAGGAGAAAGAACAGATTAAATGCCAGCATAAAAAACCTTCAGGCAAATCCAGAACTAGCCCAGTATCTTTAATTAGTTAACATCATGTAGGAAAAAAAGAGGGAGAAAGGAGTGGCAGGATTTTTATAGATTAAGAAAGATATAAACTATTGTAAAGATTGGACCGTATTTGAATCTTGTTTTGAACAAACCACTTTTGGGGGACAGCTGGATTAATATGGTTTGGAAATTTGACATGAAGAAAATATCTGTTGTGTTCAGTATGTTCATGGTGTTGTGTTTCTGTAAGAAAACACCCTTACTTTTCCAAGATTACTGAAGTTCTGGAAGGATGAAATATGTCTGTAAACTACTTTAAAATATTTACTCAAAAACCTGTTAGAAGCATATATGGCAAGTGCTCTCTGTACTTTGCTGAATCCTTGAAAAGTTTCTTAATACAAATTTGCAAAGCTCCATTTATAATTTTCCATGATCACCCTAGCCAATTACTTCCTGCCACCACCTCATTTTCTCCATGGCACTGACCAAGGTTGTGCAGTATTTTATTTTCTGAGGATCCTGACTTCCTCCCACCAGAATGTCGGTTTGATCAGGGTTGGGAACTTCTTTAGTATTACTAACCTGTGTAGTGCTGAGAATGGTGCCGACACATAGTAGGGCAGATATTTTTTGAAGTCAATTTAAACAGAAGAACAGACTATGTATGGATAGTTAAGTTTGAGGAAGATTAGGAAATGTCAGTAAGGATAAGGTATAAGAATTAAACTGTAGTAATTAGACACTGAGATACCTCTGAAGACTTTTCAGCAGGCCAGTGATATGACCCAAATTATATGATTTCTCTGCGCAGAGAGTTTGTGATCCTTGAAGATTGCTGTGCTTTGCGGAGGAAACTTGGCAGGCGGGCAGCGAGTCTTTGCGAACTGTCACCAAGGCTTTGTGGCTTACAGGTAATATCTTATGGGGCCACTTAGGGGATTGTGTAGAGATTCACGTACACATAACCTATGTCAGTACTAAACTGAAAGGGACTTCCGGATTTCTGATGAAAAGTTGATACAAGAAACAGATTTCGTCTCAACATAAAAAACCCAGGTAGGGTTTCTGAAGTTGTTGGCAGATAATAATAGTCCCTTGAGATGCTTTCCTAATTTTGTACAGTTCTAACGTGACACATTTTGTACCTCCCCAAAGGTACCCTCAGTTCTCTTTCAATGATTCTTGTGAGCATCTGTAACTCATTCTTCTGTTTCTGAGTGAGTGCAAACTGTCTTCTTGCTTCCTCGTCTCTCCCCACCCCACCGTATCCACCGTTTTTCCTTGAGATGGTGGATATATTCAGTGTACCACAAGGGAAATGAAAGGTACTGTGTCCTAGAGAGAAATCAACAACAACCTCCTTCATCATGTGAAACTTTAAATTGGGATGAGATAAATAACCTACCTATTTCTGTGTAACAAATCACTCTAATATTTAGTGGCATGAATCAACCATTTAATTATGCTCACAACTGGTGCAGGTCAAGAACTTGAACAGATTGCAGTAGGGATGGTGGATCTTTGTTCGACACTGTCTGAGACTCAACTGGGCAGGCTCCATGGCTTGTGTTCAGAACCATCTACAAGTTTTCTCATTCACATATCTGACACTGGTGGGACTATTAGCCATGGTGCCTGCATGTGGCCTCCTCAGGTGGCTTGGGCTTCCCCCCAGCATGGCTGAACATGGGTAGTTGGACTTCTCACTTAATAGCTCAAGTCTCCAATAGTCAGTGTGCCGGTGGCCAAGGTAGAAGCTGCAGACCTAGCACTGGAAGTCACATGGTGTCACTTCTAGTGCACTTTATTAAAGTGATGACAAGTCTGCCCAAATTCAAGGAGAGAGGACTTAGACTCCATCTCCCAATGGGAAGAGTGTTAAAAGAATTTGCAGTCATGTTTTAAAAGTGCCATGACTGGAAATATTATACAATCAGAACTACTTCCCTGGAATGACCACTTAAAATAAGCCTGCTTATTCTCAGTCTTACGCAGACTTGCTGTGAATCAGAGCAAATTTGAAGCCGGGCTGTCCTTGGCATGTCTTTATCCTTTTAGTTCTGCTTTATTGTGTTGGTTCCTCCTCACACAGTGAAGAATAGTATATAAATGTGTTGTTTTAAATGCCCCAGCTAACAAAATTTTCTAGTTGTGCTTTGTAAATATGGATTCCACAAATTCTGTAAAATCAGTGAGTTAAAGAATTAGTGGGTCATTCATACAATGATCAACGGATAATGGTTCCTCCCAGCTCTAGTGTTCTGTGATTCTGGACTCACTTTCTCAGGACGCATGTCGAGTTGATTATATCAGACCACATAAGCTGCTACTTGTGTTATACATGGTCCAATCATGGTACTCCTGGGCTGTTGGCCCCAAGAAGCAAGGACTGCGAACAGGAACTTTTCACATTGTACCGACAGTTCAGCCTAGTAAATTAATTATTGAAGAGTCACTACCAAATGCTGTTGACATGTGCGCAGTTTGACAAGGCTTCTGTAACATCCAGCCCTTTCAGGAAAGTAATTCTGTAAGGAAATTGCCTGCGGTAGAGGTTGTGGGACTCAGCTGGGTGACAGCCATGTCATGACAATCAATATGGGGACAAAAAAATCAAATGTTAATGAAAGATAGATTTGTTCATGCACAGGATCAGTATTTTTTGTAAATGCTGTCTTACTTCCACTGGCCATTTTCCAGCCGAAGGCTGAGTATAAGCTCACTGAAACTAAACTCAAGGTGACATTTCTCATTTCAGTGATTTCCTAAAACGTCTTCCTCCTCCTTTTTCCCCACCTCTTGTCAAGAACTGCCGGCAATATAATGAAATACTCTGTCAACTACAGAGTCTAGGGTCTGGAGAGGCGGGAGAGAGTTTTACTGAGATTTCTGAGTATAGACTACATCCTACTTTGAAAGCCAGTGTGAGGCTTTGGGGAGCATCTTGGCCTCAGAAAAAAAACATTATCAAGATAATTTAACCTTAAAAGAAGTCCACATTTGCATTTAGCAAATTAGCTGTTGATGAGCTACACATTGGACATTTTCAAGATAAGAATCATAGAGGTGATTATCATAATACCTAATGCTTACTGAGTACTTACGCCAGATATTGTTGGAGAACACTTGATTTCTGAAGAGCTGGTGCCCATTTTCTAATCAGTCCTGTTTATGGGATCTAATAAACGTTTTGCTTTTGATTACTTCTTTTACATAATATGAAAGCAGCCAGGAAAATTCATGGCGGGGCGGGGGCAGAAAAAGCAATAAGAATAACTATTTGGTGTTTCTTGAACTGGTACCAACTTGTTGAACCGTTTCTGGATTGGCCATTTTGACTGAGTTGAACAAATAATAAGCAACTCTCTTGAAGGACTGTCTAAAGGAATTGAGCTGGTCACATTTATGAAAAAAATAGATGCCACCCATCTTCAGAAACATGGAATAATTGCCCGTTATTGCCATGTTGATCTATTTCCCAGAGACTCCTAACATTCTGGTTTTATCTCGATTTGGAATGGATGATAGTTGCTCATTTGGCCATGGAATGCACTGAACGGAATCCATCATTCTTTAAGTCTTTAATAGCTAAATATGGTATATTTAATTAATAAGAATGAATGCAGTTTTGGACTGGTCATGGTATGTTGTTAACCTCAATCTGAACTCACAAAAATGTAGTTGAAGACGAGTGACCAGGAGATACGGGAGTAGACAGTGTTGCAATGGGAAGTTTCTTTGGGGATCCCGGTTCTAGGTGGTGGCCTGGCATTAGGAGGAAAGAATCATCCCTCCTTTCCTTCCCTCCCTCCCCTTCTCCTCCTTGCTCTTTCCTCCTCTGTGGTAGACAGAATAATGACCCATCAAAGATGTTCACGTGCTAAGCCCCAGACCTATGAATAGATCACCTTTCATGGCAGAAGGGATGTAGCAGATGCAGTTAAATTAAGGATCTTGAAATGCTGTGGAGAGTCACCTGGACTATCGAGGTGGGCCCAGTAATCACAAGGGTCTTTCTAAGAGGCAGGCAGGAGGGTCAGAGGTGGAGAAGTTGAAGTTACATTGTTGCTGGAAGGAGGCTACAAGCCGAGGAATGAAGGCAGTCTCCAGAAGCTGGAAAAAGCAAGGAACAGATTCTCCCCTAGAGCTTCCGAAAGGAGCACAACCCTGCTGGCCCCTTGATTTTAGCCACATACGACTCATTTTTGGACTTCTGACTCATGGCTCATGCGTTTGTGGGATATATGTGAATGGGCAGAGGGGGTCCAAAAACAAAGAGACAGAAAACTTTAAATACCTTATGCAGTTGCTTTGAAGGGAATGAACAGGAGTCAGAGGAAGTGGAGGTTGTGTTTACATGGTGGTTTGGAAGGTCTTATTAAGGAGGTGACATTTACCTGGAGATGCTAAAACTGGAAAGGGGCTCCGTGCAGTGGAGCTGGGCATGGGTTGGGGTGAGTAGGAGGTGGTGACCGTCTGTCCAGACAGAAGGGCCAGTAGGAGGCAGGGAAGAGTAGGCAAAGGTGTTCAGGCTGCTTTCTAAGGATAAGACTTTTCAAACCATAATCATTCTTCTAACTTCTTTGAGTAAAAAAATCAATACCTCTCATACATGGGATTTCAGGCTCTCCTCTAACATGTAGCTTAAGCTGCTAAAATTCTTGTTTTTCAAGAAATGGAGGTTTGAAGGGAGGCTAGTTGGTTTGGATCCAAGTTCCATCCTATGTCGGGCGTTAATACTGTCTAGTAATGTAACGGGCTAACAGCCGCGGAGGGCTTGGCTCGCTGGCTTGGCATTGAACCCAGTAGTTCAGGGGCCTGTAGCTGCTGTGCAAGGCGTCTTATCTCGTGCTTGCTGCGTCATTAGGGACTCAGTGGATGATGCAGGTGCTTACGTTTCCATCGTCTTTCCACCTTTAAAGTTTAGCTCTCATTTGTGTTTGGAGCCTTTAATAGCATAATCTCCAGAGGCTTTACCTTCTCTTGATAAAAGCCTTTGTCCCAATTATGGCAGCAGGGAAGGATACTGATGCCACTTATCCTCTTCTCCCC
Organism: Orcinus orca; assembly: GCF_937001465.1. Classification (NCBI taxonomy): domain Eukaryota; kingdom Metazoa; phylum Chordata; class Mammalia; order Artiodactyla; family Delphinidae; genus Orcinus; species Orcinus orca. The sequence goes on from NC_064568.1 coordinate 8,752,930, forward strand.
CTCTGCTCTTGACCCCAGGCTTCGCTAATAGCAAGTGGAAGGTTGAGGGGACGTCTTCAAGTCACTGAATGCTTTCCTTTGTCTCATCCAGGTAACTATGACCAATGGCTACCTTTTGGCTTGATCTCCCTGGAAAATTGCCTTTTTAAAAACTACTGTGTTTGAGGTATTGACTTATTATGACAACAGATAGCAAGATATTGCATTTATAATAATAAAAGGAAGAATGGGGATAATGAAAGTAAATTAGATAAAATAATGAGTAATTATTTTTTTTCTCTTGTCACTGCAGTCTTAAAATTATCCTCTCATTTTTGAAACGTCTTTCTCACCACCTGTTTACTCCTTGACTTTTCTTGTTTATTCCACCTGCTTTCTCAAAGGTCCCTGATACCCTCCTGGTAATTAAATTCAGTAACTCTCTGCTCCTCACTATTTTTCTCTTACGGGTGACATTGTGAAACATCCCTTCCTTCTTAAAGTATTTTCCACCAAGAGCTTCTCTGATACTTTACTGGGGTTTTTTGGCTTATTTTTCTGGATTTCCTTCTTCCTCTCAAAATATTCCTCCTCTGGCTCTTAAATACAAGGCTTCTGCTAGGACCTGCCCTTGATTGTGTTTTTTGGGGTTTTTTTTTTTAATACTTTTTAACCTGATGATATCCTAACATGTCATTTCTCTGTGTGTACTTTCTTCTCTCCGAGGCTGAACTCTCTCCTAAGCTGAATTTCTAGTTGCCTGGAATAGACATTTGAGTCCAAGTGTCCTCTGGTGCCTTCTTAGTGTGTTGCCAAAACTCTCAGTAGATATAGCCACCAGAGCATGCTCTTCCACGGCTCAGGCTTTTAAATTCCCATGTGTAGATCAGGAGTGTCATGTAGCTTAAGTTCTAGGACTGAACACCATGGCCTGGCAGTTCTGCCACTGGAAGCTTCTACTACAACAGTCCTGTCTAGGTTGATTCTTGGCAAAATCATTGGCAATGATTCCGGGAGTTACACAGTGTGAGTCAGACAGAGACATATATTTATTAAAGCACTGTGTCCACTCCCAGTGGATACGTCATTGTACTTTCAAAGTGGGGGGGTCAACCCTACTCTGTGCATCCTTCCTGGGGTGTGACTTGTTCGTTCCCTTTCCCTGCTTCCCCTTCCTGTGCTGCTCCTGCCCAAAGCCTCTCTGAGAAGGCACACAGGAAGGCATGAATGCTCTTTTCTCCCCTCTTTTCTTGCCCTGTCTCTTACAAATGAAGGACGTTGGAATTTGCAGAAAATGGAACACGATAACTTGTACTTTGGGGACATGGTCTCACGGAGAGTGTGGGCCAGCCATCTAGTGGGCGTCCAGATATATGCTGCTTCACCTGTGCCCCCCAAGACAAGCTAGCCTTTTTCTTTCCCAGTAGACTCTCTAAGTGCATTCTTCATTTTTACCAGTGGAATCACTGACCATCTCATCACGCAAGCTTCGTATTCTGGAGCTGCCTTTGTTTCTGATTAGGATGCTATTGAAATACTATAGCTACATGGTAATAAGGGTCTGTCTAAATGGAACCGAAGTCATGGCTGTGGGTATGGAGAGGGAGGGACCAGTACAGAAAATAAATTAAATGGTGAATTTAATGAGACTTGAGAGTTAATTATGAAGTCAGCGTGAAGGAGAGGGTGGAATTGGATGGCTAAGAGTTAACATCCACAGAAGCCTTACTTACGCGTTGGGCATTATTCCAAGTTCTCCCCATATAACCTCCATTAAGGAGTTGTAAATAGGTTAATGCTGAAGTTTAACCTGAACCATCTAGTGGGTGGTATAAGTGAGTGCCGCTCGAAGGAAAATCCAGGGGTCAGCGTCAGTCCCCAGACTGTTGGCACTGATGCACGCCACACTGAGCGTAGAAACTGAAAGCAAGGATTAGGAACTGTGATGGCAAGATGACAGAGTGACTTTATGTAATAATAAAATTGTGCCTTATATGTTTTATGCCTTTGCTTTTGCATATCATTCAGTAGTTTTTTAGGAAGAGGACCTCAAGGCTCTTTCAAGCCTTATCCCCCCCGCCCCCCACTAAATTCAGTTTGTTTGTGTATTCCATCTAGAAGTAGTTACTTGTAGTAATACTGTTGCTTGGGTCTCATTTAAGTAGTTTTTGCCTTTAAGCCTTATCTTCATAGGTACCAAATGGTCCCACGATTTTTAAGATAAATAATCCAAAGAGGTATTATGGACACTCATAGTTGAGCTGGGTAAATGGGAAGAAAATGTCGGAAGTTCGTTCAGTTCGCCTTTGAGGAAAAGACTCAGTCAGATCTATCCAGAACTGGCAATGGAGGATGCTTTCGTAAAGGTGGTGTATGGGATCTTATCACCACATTTGCGTCTGATCACCTGGATTCAGTACAGTTGAGTCCCTGCATGAGGATGCAAGTCCCGTTCCCTGATCAGCTGTGGGTCCAACCCTTCTGGACTTTGTCCTGGATCTGCTGGAGGGGGCTGGGATGACCCTTATGAGAAAGGAGAGAGCGTTGGAGATGAAACCCACAGCCTGCCTGATGACAGTAACAGTTAGGTTCTGTTGAGCACTTAGCAGAGGTGGGCAGTATTCTGAGTTCTCCACCTGTGTCAACTTCTTGACTCTTTACAACACACACGTGAGCTTGTTATATCTTGGTCTCTACATCATAGATGAAGAAACCAAGCCACAGAGTTTAAGTTGCTGATGAGTACACAGATTTGGTAAAAGGCAAAACCAGGATGCACACCTGGGCAATCTCACCCCACATCCTGGACCATTGTACTTCTGAGATGTCCTTGCATGATTTTTTTTTTTTTTTGAGATACAGTTGACGTATAACATTATATTAGTTTCAGGTATACAACATAATGATTTGGTACATGTACATATGGCAAAATGATTATCACAATAAGCCTAGTTAACATCCATCACCACACATAGTTACATTTTTTCTTGTGATGAGAACTTTTAAGATGTACTCTCTTAGTGTGTAATTTTATTGCGTTTCATACATGTACCTGCTATTTTATATGCATATGATATTCTTATAGAAAACATGGGGTCTCTGGATCAGAGTACTTTTGCGTCAGTTTCCTGAGCCCCAATCCTCTTGGGGTGACACAGTATGAGCAGGAGAGGAACCCAGAAATTATGAGACTTGGAGCTTATAGAGGGCACTTAACATGTCAGCCCATCTTCCCTCCAGAGGGAGAGAAACCTTTACTCTGGAATATTAATAAATATTCTCCCGGAAGGCAAGGGGAAAGAGATCTGTAGCTTCCCTAGCCTGTGAAATGTAAGCCAGTGGCTCTAGGATAGAGAAGTCTCCAAAGCTCTACAGAACAATATCGTATCTTCAGCTTTTAAGGTATGTTTGCTATTAAACCATCCTCTACCCAAGTTTTCTAGTTCTCAGAAAGCTCAGACCAAACAGAGATGTGAAAGTATTGATGGAGAATTAGCTCCCAGTGATGTCCGTCTGAAACGGAAGGGGGAATTCCAAATATGAACTGGCTCCACCCCATGGGCACACACACCATCATTTGAGAAGGCACTAGTGTAAGTGACCCAAATGAGGAAATCAACATGTGAAGTGAGATTGGACAGTCAGTGTTCTGGGCGAAGAATTTGGTTTAGATGGTTTAGATGGTTTCCTGGAAAGGTCATCCTAGAGCTTAGAGGAGAGAGAGAATTAAGACATACTTTTGCAAGTCATCGTTAGAATGATATTTGAGGCCAGAAAGAGTGGAAGAAACATCCAGCGGATGGAGAAGAGGGAAGAGAAGAAAAGAGAGAGAAGAATGTTGAGAAGCAAAATGGCTAAGCGTCAGGATTAGTGGCCAGAAGGGGGTTTTTAAGAGGAGTGTCTGGAGGAGGTTAGGTTGGACAGCTAGGCAGACCCAAAGAACACTGTGGTTCAGCCACTTTTAGGTGCTGCAGGTCAGTCCATGGCTCTGAGAGAATCTCCCCTCCGCCCGTCACCAGATACTTCAGGATGTCAGTGCAATCCCTTAGGCCTGTTCCTATGAAATCATCTCTCTTTCAAATGCTAATTATTCTGGAAATGGAATGCCTGCCAGAACTAATATTTGAAAATCTGGAGCTTTCTCATAACATTTCGTATTTCTCTCTCACCAAAAAAATAAAATAAAATAATAATAATAATAGGTGAACTGTACTAGACTTGCATTTGTCCTTAGATAGAGTTACATAATCCCCAGCTCTCTCACTCCCTGGCCTTGAAGCTGAACAGCAGCGGCCCTTAGCTAGCGTGAGCATCACTCTTTTTGTTTCCCTTGTTTGTTTCCTTTGCTTCCCTTGGCTGGCTTTAATTGTTTACATGATTTGGCCCCTATAATGCACGATGTTTTTCCTTAGAAGTCTTCTTTTAGAAATATACTTTTGTATCTTAAAAAAACAAAAAAAAAAAAAACAGGACTTCCCTGGTGGCGCAGTGGTTGAGAGTCCGCCTGCCGATGCAGGGGACACGGGTTCGTGCCCCGTTCCAGGAAGATCCCACATGCCGCGGAGCGGCTGGGCCCGTGAGCCATGGCCGCTGAGCCTGCGCGTCCGGAGCCTGTGCTCCGCAATGGGAGAGGCCACAACAGTGAGAGGCCCGCGTACCGTAAAAAAAAAAAAAAAAACAAAAAACCGTGCTAGTCCTTAACACAAAATTTGACCCAACAGAGCGTTTAAAGAGCTGAAATTCAAATCTCAGCTCGGCTGTGTACTAGCTGTGGCAGAGAGGCTGGCTGGTCACTAGAGCTGACGGCGTCTGCTCAGAATGGTGAGAGTTGTTGCTGGGAGGTGGTTGTCCAGCCAGGCATTACATGAGCTCCTTTGCATCTCGGTGGAACCATGTGATTCGTGCTGGGAAATAAAATGTGAGAGGCAATGATGCATGTCACATCCTGACCTAGGAGGCTTCTAAGAATAGGATTTGCTTTCTCCACACTTTGGTCCCTCTGTGATGCTCCCTTGGGCCATGTGTTGAAGCCTTTTGGTTCCTGGATTCCTGAGTCATTGCTTGAAAAAGAGCCTCCCAACAGGGCTGGGGCTTACTTGATTAGAAGTATTTGAATTGTACTTTATTGGAGGAAGAAATACATGACTAGTGTGTTAAGTCACTGAGGTTTTAGGATTGCCTGATATAGACTAAGACGCCGGCTCTGTGATCTTGGGTAGGTTCCTTTACCTCTCCATGCCTCAGTTTCCTCATCTATGGAATGGAGAGGAGAATACAGGCTACATCATAGAGCTGTGAGATTTAAATGGGGGTTATTTGTGTAAAACATTTTAAAGAGTGCCTGCCACATTGTAGGCATTCAGAAAATCTTAGTTATTGTCATTTGTATCATGTCATTCTGTTTCATTAATAGAGCCAAAGCTAGTCTTTATAGAAATGAGACTTGGCCTATTCCTTCCCAAAATGTGGTCAGACCACAGAGCCGAATTAGGCAAAATGTAAAATCCGCCCCAAAATCCAAGTAAAAGTAGAAAATCTACCAGAAACGTATAGATAGAAAATCCTATCGTATTTTAATTTGCTACAATTATCTAGATAATTGGCTAGGACTTTCTTGAAATAGCCATCCTGTCAGTATCTTATTTTACTGGGGCTAAGCCTATCCAGCCACCAAAGGGATGGCCAACGGGGAAGAATATGGCGAATTCCACTGCAAATAGATACATCAGGTTATTCTTTTCACTACTGGTCAGGCACAGTGCCGTGGTGGGGAGTGGCCGTAGGGTTGATCATCTCTGGCGTCTGATACTCCTGTGACAGAGGCTGCCTTTATGGGGCCCAGAACCTCAGTGCAGAGAACTTTTCTCCTGTGCAGCTTAACTCAGCGGCTGGGGCTCCTTGACTCCGTGTCTCTTCACATTCCACCCTGCCCCCATCCCCCGAAGCTTCCGTGATCCCCACTGGTATTGGTGGAGGTGGAGCCAGAGAACAGCCCTTTGGGAAGCATAGCCTGGCTGCCATGCCCTCCTGTGTGGGGGGAAGACACGGGAAGAGGAGAGAGTGGGGAGTTTGGAGCAGTCGCACCCACAAAACTCCAGCAGTTTGTAGGAATCTGTCCTGTAGGGTGAAATCTACCAGTCTCTCCCTATTATTTTATTTTATTTTTGGCCACACTGTGTGGCATACGGGATCTTAGTTCCCCAACCGGGGTTTGAACCCGTGCCCCCTGCATTGAGAGCACGCAATCTTAACCATTGGACTGCCAGGGAAGTCCCCCTGTTTCTCCCTATTTAAGGTGTGTAGGAACTGTGATTATTTAAGCTCTCACACCCTCCCACACCCCATACCTGACTCACTCTCTCTCTTTTCCCCACCAAGTTGATTTGAATCCATATCCCTTCATTGAATGTACTTCTCATGGCCTTGACTTCATTTAATTAAAAACTCAACTCTGGCTTTACTTAAACTCAAAAGGAACCCATGAGTGGCTGGGCCCCTCCGTCTCAATCCATGATTTATTTATTTATTAAAGGAACCCTCGGGGACCCTGGCCCTTCGTCAGGACCCAAGTCACGTGCCCCATGTCTCTTCCATCCTGCACACTGATTTCTCTCCCCAGAAGGCAGCTCTGGAAGGAGCCTGTCAGCTCTGAGAAGGAAACCAAGCAGATAATCAGGAAATCAAGTATTCACCAGGAATGGGTATTTGGAGTGCAGCAAGTTCAATTTGCCAGGTAATTTGCTTCCCACACTCAGCTTTACCTGCAGCACAATGACATACATTTCCATCTAAAATTGCCTCCTAACTCCAATCAGCATTAATTTAATAATACATATTCAACAGATATAAACACTTCAAATGGCTGGAGAATGAGTACAGATCCACATGTGTTTGTGCTGATATCGGCGTCTAAATACGCTTTCTGTCAGTGATGGCAATGGAAATGTTTTTCCTCTTTATTCTCCTCTCCCAAATGTGAAAATGAAATCATTTGCAAGCTGCTAAGGGATTTACATATTGGCAGGGTTGAGAGATGTGTGGGATACTCTGGTTTTCTGTGTGTTCGTGAGGACTTTCTCTGCCGGTCCTTACTCTGGTCCGATGAATTTCTTCTCTAGTTGGAAAACAGTTCTGCCTCTTGTGGTCAGCCTCAAGAGGCTCAGCTTGGTCATCAGCGGTGATTTTATTTCCTTCTTTGTGGAAGAAGAGGGAAAACTGAGGAAGCATTAGCATATTCTTACCACCTAGTCAAGAGGTGGTCGTCACGAGGGCTATCCAAAAGCCTTTGGAACCAAGAGAGCATCCAGAAATGGGCAGACGCCAAGGAGCCTTGCCCAGAGGCTACACTGACCTCCAGGCCTCGGGACATCCCTAAACGCAGCTCCCCCTCCGGGAAAAATGTAAAAGACTTAAAACTCCCAGGCAGCTCAGATGGCTTTTTTGTTGTTGTTCAAAGAAAGAGTTTAGCAACTGAAAAAATAATGAAAAAGAAAGTTCAGGCTTTAATACAAAAGCAAATGGTCATGATCGTGGCCAAAGGAGTTTTATGTCCTTATTTCTTGTCAAAGTATCATTTTCACAGGTTAAACATGTGACTTTGATACACGTATGATGTACACATATGTCAGCTTTATTTAACTCATTCATAAGGAAACAGATGAGATGATTACAAGGGCAATTGAGAGCTTGGACATTTATATGAATTTCAAAATGTTAGCCCAGGTTTGCCAGGTTAGATACAAAAACTGGTTAATGCCCTATAGGGCAATAAAACCTTAAAACCTTAATGTTTGGGGGTATCTTTTATACTGGACATAAATCTACAAGTTAACATGTAACTTTACAGTGTCTGAGCTCCAACCGAATGGTAAACAGCAATGTCAAACACAAGTACAGTCTTCCAGAGAACTAAATAATCCCGAGGGGGCTTGTTAGGAAGTGCCTTGGTGTGCCATTGATTCCAAATGCCACTGTTCCCTGCCCCTCACCTTGTTTCCAACTGTCAGGTAATGATCAAAGCAGATTTCCAAGTGTTGGACCATAGTCACAACAGAACTTCATAGTCACTCTTTATGTTTCTTTAAGTATATCTCTCCCAACGGGAGCTGCCCTTCCCTACCCCCCCGCCAATCACTTGCATGACCATCAGTTTCTTCCAACGTCACTGGACTTAAGCCTAGTTGGTCTTGTATCCTGCCTCTCCTCACTCAGTCCTTCCTCTTGCTTTCTCAAACTCCATGGTTCTTTCCATCCCCAATGTCAGTCTCACAAGATCATCAGGCCTTTGTGGTTTTTCCTATCACGGATTGGTCTCATGGTCATTAAAGTCAGCATAGCACAGGGAGGTCAGCTCAGTGCTTTGTGACCACCTAGAGGGGTGGGATAGGGAGGGTGGGAGGGAGGGAGATGCAAGAGGGAAGAGATGTGGGGATATATGTATATGTATAACTGATTCACTTTGTTATAAAGCAGAAACTAACACACCATGGTAAAGCAATTTTATTCCAATAAAAATGTTAAAAAAAAAAAAAGGTCTTGGTAAACAAAATCCCATGGCAAAGATAGAAAGCAAAGATTGAATTTCCCTTGGGGGAGAAAAGAGTGGGGAAAACACTAAGGATACTCAAGCATTAGAGGTTGTTTTAGCTCTGCCACTGATACAGTTCCCACCCAGCAACAGTTGTCTCAGAGGTTCATGGTTCTGGATAAGTTACAAGGATTTGGCTTTTTAGGCCAATGGATCCATTCAGGTAGCGCCAACCGTTTCCCTTGCCTGTTTACCGGACATATACCTTCTTGAACAATCCTTGGACTGGAAACTGCTTTGAAAATTCCAGTTTTCAGTGAGAAATTTGGTAAGATGCATTGTTTTTCTTTCACCAAACTGTGTGTGTTTGTTTTCATGGATATATAATTATTATTAACCACTTTGCCTGTTTATTCAGGCACATACCTCAGTTGCAGTACTGAGTTCTAATATTCTAAGAAAAAAAATGTGTTCGAAGCTGACATTTCATTGGGTTTCTCATAGCATCTAAGATGTGGGATGCCTTTGCTTGGTGTAAATCATTAAAGACATTTCCTGCCTTCAATTGGAGTTAGTAAGTGCAGAATTTGTTTACTTTAAAAATAGATCAGAGACATGGAAAGTATGTCTCTTTCCTCAAGGGCTTGATGTTGGAAGACCTGGGCTGTCCTCTGAGGAATGTTGTAGGTCTCTGTGTGGCCTTGGGCAAGCTCTACTGATCCAGAGTAAGGAAGTCACCCTTGCCTTGAGCCTTGAGTCCTACTGGGAGCTAGTGATAGTGTGTGTGTGTGGTGTGTGTGATGTGTGTGTGTGTGTGTGTGTGTGTGTGTGTGTGTGTGTGTGTGTGTGTGTTGGAGGGGAGTGGCGGTGGGTAGATGGAGGGCTGGGGCAGCATGGAAACTCATTCTCCTGTTTCTCAGTACATGGCTTGTTTGAGTATTTGCACATTATACCCTGAAGAATATAATCAAGGGTCATCCTGAACTTTGTTTTTTTGCAACACGTCTAAAGGATACAATAGTTTTCATCATTGACAGAGCTGCATTTTGCTGACAGATTTGCAAAGGCTCTGGGAGTGGGCATTGGGTGTTCCCTCAGCCCATGAATACTCACTTCATTGTGGACAGTCTGCTGGAGGGAACGACCCTATACCCCTCCCTGTGAATTCTGATAGCCCCCAACCCCATGAATAAGGGGGCTAGGAAGAGGCCTGTGGACTCATTTCAGAGCGCCCCCGACGGTCCTGGACTAGATGCATATTTGTGTTTGCTATCAGGAGCTCCGACACTCGGGATGCCCAGTTCCCACAGTGGATTTGTTTCCCTTTAGAGACGTGGCCGGCAGGGGATGTTGATGTGCTCACAGAGTCACCCACAGTATGTGTAACCCACATTTCCCGTCCTACGCAGCACTCACCACCGATGGCCTCTGATGCGGGTGTTACAACACAGGAGGCTCCTCCCTTTGAGTGCATTGCATGTATTTCATGAGAGGGCCTAGTGCCTCCCCCAGAGGTGTGAATCTGTCACCCAGGTCATGGTTCCTAGCACTTGCTGAGTTCCAGGACCTGAAGCTCACATTTGGACTCTGTAACATTAGCCTCGTCCACCTCTGCCCTGTGTTTCCTGCTATTTGATCCCTTCTTGCATCCTGGAGATTGGGAATTCCGGCTCTTGACTAACTTCTGGCACACGTGGTACGGGGTTGCCTGCCATTTCTCTGCAGCTGCATCTCTTAGATGGATCATGGGATACACATATCTCATGTATGGGACGCATAGGCTTTTAGAATTTGTACCGATGGGCTTGTCATGTCTTAGGAGTTCTGTCATCTTTTGAGACTTCTCATGGGAGGCGAGTGCAGGCTGCCACAGAGAGCAATGCTTCTCAAATTGTCTGTGGCGATGGGCCAGTTGTGTTCTTAAAATTTCTAATCCATTGCGGATTAGACTAACACACTTTTAAGATACAGTAAAAATAAAGAATGAAATTACAAATACACAAAATACAAGTTCTCTTTTTAAAATTGAGATATAGTTGATGTAAAATATTATGTGAGTTACTGGTATACGACGTAGTGCTTCACAATTTTTAAAGGTTTTACTCCATTTATAGTTATTATAAAATATTGGCTATATTCCCTGTGTTGTACAGTATATCCTTGTAGCTTATTTATTTTATGCATAATGGTTAGCACCTCTTAATTCCTTACCCTTATCTTGCCCTTCCCCCCTCCCTCTACACACTAGTTTGTTCTCTGTATCTGTGAGTCAGTTTCCTTTTTGTTATATTCGCTAGTTTGTTTTAGTTTTTAGATTCCACATATACGTGACAACATACAGCATTTGTCTTTCTCTGTCTGACTTATTTCACTTAGCATAGTGCACTCTGAGTCTATCCATGGTGTTGCAGATAGCAAGATTTTATTCTTTATTATGGCTGAGTAGTATTCCATTGTGTGTGTGTGTGTATACACATATATATATACACACATACATATACAACATCTTCTTTATCCATCATTGGTTGATGGACACTTAGGGCTTCCATATCTTGGCAATTGTAAATAATGTTGCTCTGAGCATCGGGGTACATGTGTCTTTTTGAGTTAGTGTTTTCATTTTTTGGGGATATATACCCAGGAATTGCTGGGTCATATGGTAGGTACTTCTATTTTTAGTTTTTTCAGAAACCTTCTTACTGCTTTCCACAGTGGCTGCACCAATTTACATTCTTACCAACAGTGTATGAGGGTTCCCATTTCTCCACATTCTCGCCAACATTTGATATTTGCGGTCTTTTAGATGATAGCTATTCTGATAGGTAGGAGGTGATATCTCATTACAGTTTTAATTTGCATTTCTCCAGTAACTGACAGTGTTGAGCAGCTTTTCATGTTCCTGTTGGTCATCTGTATGTCTTCTTTGGAAAAATGTCTCTTCAGGTCTCCTGCCCATTTTTTAATTGGGTTGTTTTTTTAAAAATGTTGAGTCGTATGAGCTGTTTGTATATTTTGGATGTTAACCCCTTATCGGTCATACGATTAGCAAATATTTTCTCCCGTTCAGTAGGTTGTCTTTTTGTTTCGTTGATGATTTCCTTTGTCCTGCAAAAGCTTTTAAGTGTAATTAGGTCCCATTTGTTTATTTTTACTTTTTTTTCCTTTGCTTTAGGTGACAGATCCAAAAAAATATTGCAGTGATTTATGTCAAAGAGTGTTCTGCCTATGTTTTCTTCAAGGAGTTTTACGGTTTCCAGTCTTACATTTAGGTCTTTAATCTATTTTGAGTTTATTTCTGTGTATGGTGTAAGAAAATGTTTTAATTTTCATTCTTTTATGCATAGCTGTCCAGTTTTCCCAGTACCAATTATTGAAGAGACTGCCTTTTTGCCATTTTGTTGTATCCTTACCTCCTTTTTTATAGATTAATTGACCATAAATCTGTGGGTTTATTTCTGGGCTCTCTTTTTTGTTCCATTGATCTAGGTGTCTGTTTCTGTGCCAGTATTTTACCGTTTTGATTACTGTAGCTTTACAATATAGTTTGAAGTCAGGGAGCTTGATTCCTCTAGCTCTGTTCTTTCTCAAGATTGTTTTGGCTATTTGCAGTTTTTTTTTGTGTCTCCATACGAATTTTAATATTGTTTGTTCTACTTCTATGAAAAATGCCTTTGGTATTTTGGTAAGGGTTGCTTTGAACCTGTACATTGCCTTGGGTAGTATGGTCGTTTTAGCAATGTAAATTCTTCCAATCCAAGAAGAATTGGATTATCTTTCCACCTTTTTGTGTCATCTTCAGTTTCTTTCATCAGTATCTCATAGTTTTCTGAATACAGGTCTTTCTTCTCCTTGGGTGGGTTTATTCTAGGTATTTAATTCTTTTTGATGTGATGGTAAATAGGATTGTTTCCTTAATTTCTCTTTCTGATAGTTTGTTGTTGGTGTATAGAAATGCAATAGATTTCTGTGTATTAATTTTGTATCCTGCAACTTTACCGAATTCATCGATGAGCTCTAGTAGTTTTATAGTGGTATCTTTAGGGTTTTCTCTGTATATTATCATGTCATCTGCAAACAGTGACAATCTTACTTCTTCCTTTCCAGTTCAGATTCCTTTTATTTCTTTTTACCCTCTGATTGCTGTGGCTAGGACTTCCAAAACTGTATTGAATAAAAGCGGTGAGGGTGGGCATCCTTGTCGTGTTCCTGACCTTAGAGGAAATGCTTTTACTTTTCACCATTGACTGATATTAGCTGTGGGTTTGTCGTACGTGGCCTTTATTATGTTGAGGTATGTTCCCTTAATAACCACTTTCTGGAGAGTTATTTTTTTTAATCATGATGTTGAATTTTGTCTCAAGAGATGCACATTTTTCCTGTGTCTATTGAGTTGATCATATGATTTTTATTCTTCCATTTGTTAATGTGGTGTATCACATTGATTGATTTGCAGACATTGAAGAATCCTTGCATCCCTGGGATCAATCCACTTGATCATGGTGTATGATATTTTTAATGTGTTGTTGAATTCAGTTTGGAGGATTTTTGCATGTATGTTCATCAGTGATATTGGCTTGTAATTTTCTTTTTTGTGTGATGTCTTTGTCTGGTTTTTGTATCAGGGTGGTGCTTGCCTCTTAGAATGAGTGCAGATGCCTTCCTTCCTCTGCAGTTTTTTGAGAAGTTTGAATAGTTTGAGAAGAATAGGTGTTAACTCTTCTAATATTTGGTACAATTCACCTGTGAAGCCATCTGGTCCTGGACTTTTGTGTGTTGGGAGTTTTTTAGTTACTGATTCAATTTCATTGCTGGTAGTTGGTCTGTTCATATTTTCCATTTCTTCCTGGTTCAATCTTCAGAAATTGTGCATTTCTAAGAATTTGTCCATTTCTTCTAGGTTGTCCATTTTATTGGCATATAGTTGTTCGTAGTAGTCTCTCATGATCTTTTGTTTTAATATTTCTGTGGTGTTGGTTGTAACTCCTTTTTCATTTCTGATTTTATTGATTTGGGCCCTGTCTCTTTTTTCTCTTGATGACTGTGGCTAAAGGTTTATCAATTTTGTTTATCTTTTCGAAGAACCAATTCTTAGTTTCATTGATCTTTTCTGTTGTTTTTCCTAGTCTCTATTTCATTTATTTCTACTCTGATCTTTATGATTTCTTTCCTTCTACTAACTTTAGGTTTTCTTTGTTCTTTTTCTAGTTCCTTTAGATGTAAGGTTATGTTGTCGGGTTTTTTTTAATTAATTTATTTTATTTTTTTTATTTTTGGCTGTGTTGGGTCTTCATTGCTGCATGCAGCCTTTCTCTAGTTGTGGCGAGCGGGAACTACTCTTCGTTGCAGTGCGCGGGCTTCTCATTGTGGTGGCTTCTCGTTGTGGAGCACGGGCTCTAGCCATGTGGGCTTCAGAATTTGTGGCACACAGGCTCAGTAGTTGTGGCACACGGACTTAGTTGCTCCGTGGCATGTGAGATCTTCCCAGGCTAGGGCTCAAACCCATGTCCCCTGCATTGGCAGGCAGATTCTTAACCACTGCGCCACCAGGGAAGCCCGGTTAGGTTGTTTTATTTGAAATTTTTCTTGTGTCCTGAGGTACAATCTCGCTTTTTATGTTATTATATTCAAGAAGTATAAAATTGTTCTGTCAAATCTCTATGAAGTTTTGGGGTGCTTTATTCTCAATTTCAGTACTTGCTGTAGAGTAGTAACAAGCAACTCGCAGACCAGCACTGTTGATGGCCCACAGTTTGAGTAATACTGACTGAGAGCCTGTGTAGGAAGGTTTCCAGCCCAGTGTGTATATGTCCTTTTTATGGTGGGGGGTGAAGAGGGTCTGTAGTTCTGATCATATTCTTAAAGCTATATATGCCTCCCTCCTACTTATTCCCTCCCAGGTAGTTAGGATCCACATTTGGAGAGTCTGATCTGTGTAGCTAGCATGTAGGAAGATATTCTTGTACATAAAAATGAATCAAAGCTTGAGGACTCTTGGGTTCCCTTGGGATCTTTTTGTAATAATAAATAGATTCATTTTGTTGTGAAACTGAAACTAACATACCATTGTAAAGCAATTATACGCCAATAAAGATGTTAAAAAAAAAAAAAAGAAAAAGAAAAAAAAGGTTCTGAGGAACCTAGGGGCAGGACAGGAATAAAGATACAGTTGTAGAGAATGGACTTGAGGACATGGGAAGGGGGAAGGGTAAGCTGGGATGAAGTGAGAGAGTGGCACTGACATATATACACGACCAAATGTAAAATAGATAGCTAGTGGGAAGCAGCCACATAGCATAGGGAGATCAGCTCTGTGCTTTGTGACCACCTAGAGGGGTGGGATAAGGAGGGTGGGAGGGAGAAAAAATAAAAAAATAAAAAAAATAAAAGACCTTCACCATCCAACACAGTCTTGATTTTAAGTTAACCATTACAGTAGTTTTGGTGAACCTTTGATTTTCATAGCCATGATGGAGTTACCTTAAATTACCTTACTCACGACAAATGACTTCAGTCTGTACACTGAGGCTTCAATTTAATAGCCCCTTAAATGAAGGAAGCAGGAATGTAGAAGTAGCAGATGATCTAAGTCATTCTGTGTTTTCCCAACATGCCAGTTTAAGAAGCTTTGAAAAGTATAGATATTTAAATGTAAAGACATCTGCATAGGGGATGATTACCTTAAAATAAAAATAAGGAAGCCAGTGACCTCAGCTAAGTGCCTCAGATAATAACCCAGATACAACATGAAAGGGAGGAAAAAAGGGAGGGGAGGAGAGAAAAAAGGAGAAGCAAGAATCTGAAAGTTTGTAACAGTGGATGCCCACTGAAGGAGACGGATTTGAGTAGTCAGTGCTAATCTTTAGGTTCAGAAGCATTTGCGTTTTTAACTACATCAGAATCAGTTAAATTCCTTTTTACTCTAAGGAGTACTTCCATAATGGTTAAAAAATAATGCATCATAGCATTAACTGCTTTAAGCGTATTTGCTCATTGCCTGAAATTACTGTATCAGTCAAGGAGATTGCAGCTGGCTTGGTGTATAGACCAATTAAATGGAGAGATAATACCATTATCTGAAAAACTCACATAAAAAGGAGCCACTACAAAGATTAAATTGTACAAGGAATTTGGGGCTATCATCAGAGAGAACTGTCTAGTTTGACACATTGCAGGAAGAGCTGATTTTATCTAACTAGCCTAATACTTATTAATACTGGAGCATATGATGCTTGCATTGTTAGTGCCCTCACCAAAATGATAACCTTTTTCTCACTTAAAGAAATGATATGATAGAACTGATGCAATAAATTGATATAATGGAATAAAAGGGGTTACACATTGAAGTTGCCATTTATTACAGGGTATCAGAATTGCCTGGAGTGCTGGTTAATAATGTAGATTCCGGGGTCCCTAACTCAGATCTGAGTCCTCAGATCCGGGGCCATGTAAACTACCATCACAAACACACCAGGTGAGTGTAACACAGGTGTTTCCTAGAACACATTTTCAAACTTGCTGTGACTTCCTTAGTGTGTGAATGCAGAAGTGGAGATACCTTAGCTGTATGACCGTGACGAGGTCGTTTAAATTCTAAGATGTAGAACCAGTGCTGGAACTCAGGGATGCGGTCCCACATGCGTGCTGCTTTAGAACTCTCTGGGTCTCTGGATGCCTCGCAGCCCTATACAACACCTTGGAAGCAAGCACGTCTTTATCAATATACAACTGGAAGGATTTTGCCAATACCAGGGATGACCCAAATAAGAAAAGTTCCTAGTAGATCAATCAAGGTTGCTTCTAAGGTTTTACTTTAGTTTCACCATATCCAGTGATTGCCTTGGATCTCCATAACCTCAGACACAGCCTGAGGACCTCGAGGGGGAGGTGCAGGCAGCCTCTCTTTTAGCTCTACATGAGAAATCTAGAAATCACAAGAGGAGGTATAAAAACTGGAGTTCATACCCAGTCCAGTTATCAACATACGAAAAAAGACTCAGAAGAAATTCTCTTTTGCACCATCCCAAAAGCGATTCTCTCACAGCCACCGGGTGCCTTATATCTCTATTCAGTTCCGACACCAAGTACTCAGAGTTGGCACAGACCACATAGATTAAGGGTCCAGTCCCACAAGACTGCCCCTACTTCAGATGCTAGCCCTAAGGCCTAGATGTCCCCAAGCCACCTATACTTTTGCTGAGCCAGCTGCAAATTTGGGAGTTTCTGTGACTCGATAATTTGTTAGAACAACTGACAGAACCCAGGAAAGAGCTGTACTATGACTGTAGTTTTATTGTAAAGGATACAACTCAGGAACAGTCTAATAGAAGAGCTGTAGAGGACAGGTATGGGAGTTGAAGCTTCCATGCCCTTTCCAGGTATGCACCCGCTCAGCATAGCAATGTGTTCGCCCTCCTGGCAGCTCTCTGAGCCTCATATGCACCCGCTCAGTGTAGCAATGTGTTCGCCCTCCTGGCAGCTCTCTGAGCCTCAGAGTTTCAGAGTTTTTTTTGAGGTTTCATCACATAGGCATGATTGATGAAATCATTGGTCACGTGATTGAACTCCATCTCCAGTCCCTCTCCCCTCCCCAGAGATTGAGAGATGGGGCTAAAAGTTCCCACTCTTGAATCCCGTTTGGTCTGTCTGTTGCCAGTCCCCAGTCTGAGGCTACCTAGGGGCCTGGCTGTGAGTTATCTCATGAGCATATGGTCCAAGAGGGCTTGTTGTAAATAACAACATACCTGCCGCTCAATAAATCCCAAGGGTTTTAGGTGCTCTGTGCCAGGTACTGTGAACAAAGACCAAACATGTTTCTTTTTAGATGACATCTTTCGATTTTGTTTTGAATGAATTGTCAGAGAAGACCGTTTGAACAATCTGCAGTACTGTGAAAGGAGACCTTTACTGTCTGGGTCTGGGCTGTGATACGGAGCAAAGTAACATGATGAAGGTAACATTATTATCAAGAATCAGGAAACTGTGGCAACATTAACTTTTGTAAAAAGCGTTATTTACATCAGAGTTTTTAAAACGGTGGGGATTAAAAGAGATGATTTTGGATGATATAAGGACAGACTTTATTTTTCTTACTAATTTTGAATTAATTTTAATATACTTGGAAAATAGAAAGAACGTATTGAGTCTGCCAGTCTGTGGGTTTGCTTGGGATGAGACCAAAGCCTGGGATGGGAGAAGAAGACTCAATGTATGTGAAGAAACAGAAAAATCTCCTTTGGAGAATTTCAGAGTATGAGATGTTCTTCACTAAATCTGTGGCTTTCTGAGTGCCTTGAGCAATACAGGGTACAAGAGGCATGGATTTTCATTGACTTGTAATGAGAAGAGATTGCAGGTAAGAATTGGTATTGTAAAGTAATTTTGAAAAACACTTTGAGATGAAAAATGCCATCTGTATGACATAAGGCAAAAAAGCTAAGTTTACTAGTATTATGTAGGGTTTCGGTGACGACGAACAGCGATTCTTCTCCCAAGCCTGGTTCTCAATTCACTTAATGGTGAATACGTCTAAGTAGAATCGCCTGTAGTATTGCTAACAGCCTGCCCAAGAGTAGAAATGGCTATTTCAAAGGGGCTAATACTGCAGCCGTGACTGACTAACGGGCAGAGGGAGCTACAGTGCAGAGTGCTGTCTATGTTTCCTACTTGTCTTTAATTTATTTTCCAGATTATGGCTTAGTTGTGGGCTTGACATGATGTACTGAAGGGACAGCCACCAAGAGAATCCCATCCATTGTGTCTTTTGAGGGTTATGACATAAATATAGAGAGCATGAGGGACGCTGGGTTCTATTTTAAGTTCTGTCTCTTTCTAAATGTCTGATTTTGAGTGAGTCATTTATACTGCCCAGGCTTCAGAGCTTAAGTAGGGTAGTTCTGACCTGAAATAGACCGCCAGTTATTGCTCCGGCAAAAATGGGTTTTTTCAGGATCATCAAACAATTTCAGTTCAGGGTCTGCAGCCATGGTCATCCGCCCGCCATTCCCTAGCAAAAATGGAGAGGAGGACTCTTTTATAGAGGCACAAGGATAGTAAGCCCGGAGTCCATGGCTTTTCATTGGCTGAATTGTGACCGACTCTCATTGGCGGAGCTCTCGCCTGGAAGGAAAGGGGAGTCCTTCTCCTTCCTGTTCGTCTCTGCTCTCCTTGTAGGGCACGAGAGGGCTCCTTCTGGCCTCCTGACTCTAATTTAATTGAGGTTTCTGTTTATTAATTTTTACAGTAGTAAAAAGAAGCCAAGAGTTGAGTCATCGAATGGTTTATCTTGGCTCCAGTTTGGATGGTGGGATTTTTTTTTTTTTTCTGGCCCTCACGATATTTTAAATATGAGGAAATGTCACATAAAACGTCTGGAAACCCTTCTTCTGTTTGAAGCTTGGAAGATCCTATGACCTTGATCCCGTATTCCTACAAGGCAAAAATCCGCTGGAGCCGAGTGGCTGTTTCCTCCTCGCTATGGACTGGTCCCCACCAGTCCTCTGATTAAGTTGTAGCGTCCGCCTCGCCTCTGTAGGCACGTGTGCTTGTGACTTAGAGCAGTCTCTCTTGGCTGCTCAAATGTTTTCGTTTCTGTCTTCTTGGCTACTTCCAGAGTAGACTGGGTTTGCCAGATCAACAGTTTCTGGATAAAGTGCTTGTAATAACTTTTCAGAATTTTCCACATGTATGGTATTGATCTTCATAATTACGGCCATGAACTTTAAGTTCATTTAGCCGTTGCTTACCCTTTTAAATCTGGAATTAATTCCCAAATCACAAAATTGAGTTGCCATTTTGAAATGATTGGTTTGATGTAACTTTGAAATAAGACCCAAGCTTCCTTTATTGTCTTAAATTATCAAGGGGATTAGAGGTAACTTAAAATGAGCGGGGAAAAAAGTCCTGGCATTCACGGTTATTTGCTATTGTGTAATCTACCGCCTCTCCATCTTTAGGGAGTCCAGGGAATTGTAACTGTTGGGGGAAAAGGTATCACGTAGGCGAGAAACCTAACATATAGGAAAAAAAATAATATAAAAGCACTGATGAATAGTGTGGTATTATTATTACATATAATAGCAGAGGGGCTTTTAAAAAATTGCTGTGAAGAGGTGTAGCACCCACCGTGTTCTCAACATTAATTTCAAGGTCCTGAACTTTAGGCAATATGCCGTATTTTACAGAGGTTTTTTCCCAGAAATTATTTAATAGTTTTAGAAGTCACAAGGGAAGAGTTTAATATCTGCCAAACTCCCTATTGTGATACGTATGTTTTCTCAGCTTCATATGTGACTTCCCTCATCTGACATTTTTAGAGAGTCTGTATAGCTTGTGGGAAAATAATCATCAGACTGGATGTCAAGTAGAACGTAGCCCCAGGTCCTGGCTCTAATACTTGCTAGGATCACCCAAAAAAAAAGAAAAAAAAAGAAGAAGAAGCCAGTTCTTGAGATGCTCAGAGGTTGAGTTTCCTCATCTGTGAAGAGATAGTAATGGGACTTACTCTCAGGGGAGGGGTCACGAAGACCAAAAGAAACAATCTTCCTAAATCACCCTGCATAGCATCTGTTATAAAATAAATACATCATAAATGTTCTGTGTTCTGCTGATGGCACAGAAAATAATTACTAGGACCTGAATACTCCTTCACTCCTGACAACTCTTAAGAAGTCATCTTGTCTTACTCAAATAAATAGTTGGACTGTTGTCTCTTTCTTTAAGAGTAACGCATGATATCTAAGAAAAATGGATTAGTGCTGTTGTTTTCTCACCCCTAGTAAATCATCAAGATTTATGAGCAGATGTATACTGCCTTTATCCTTGCATCCGAGCTATATTCTGCCATGCAACAGGCCCACCTATTCTAGAGTGAAACATTTAGCAGACACTCACTGCTCATATTCGGTTATTTTCTGTTTACAAGGTTAGGTGTTAACTCATCTGATCCCACACGGCGCTTACAATACTGGGGACGTGTGAGGTGCTTGTTTTGTCGAGGGTATTGGTGAGAGTGCCAGTGGTACCAGACGTTCTTACGAAGTTGTATGATATCGTGTAGGCAAAAGAGCTGCTTGGCTGGGTCACCCACTTTCCCTCTGGTTGTTTCAGCGTCTGATAATTTGAGATTACCCCAATATTCTCAGTTGCTATGAGGACTGAGCACTTGGTAAATCACTGTGCTGTAGTTATGTAAGCTCTTAACATCCTAAGCCAAAAGAGTCAGAAGTTCTTTAAGAAATGAAAATCGAGTATGTTTGTTCCCTTTGAGACTTAACGGCCCGACACTTTGGAGTAAAAGATGCAGGGAAAGGAAACCCAGCTCTGGAGGAAAACACACCAAAGCCCATGAAATCCACTTGAGTGCAAATCAACACTTTTAACTTTAGCCTTCTAAGTTACTGCTTGGTATTTTACTCAACTTGACTCCTCACTTGCTTAAAGAAGAAAAAAAGTGAAAGTGAAACATCTATAAAGGCGAAATCGAATCATTCCCTCTTGGTTTGGGTTCAAAGGAAGGTTACATATTTAAATAATTCTTTTTTTTGTAGAATTATTGAAGGTATTTCTTTTTACTTTCTTTGCTTCTTCCTTTACTTTTAAAAAATTTCCTTACCCTTTGTGTTGCTTGTATTTATTATAGTAATCACATAGCTAGCTGTTATTCCATCTTTAATAAAAGATGCAGCCATTTAACACTATTGTGATATATTGTCTTATTTCCTCTGTATTCTTTTAAGTCTATTATCTCTTCTTTTTTTTTTGCATTTTCTTTAGTTTTCCTATCTTTGCATTTATAAGATTGATGAATGCTTTTTGTTCTCTGCTAATTTGAGATTTCACCTATATATTTTAATTTTGTATTGATTACCTTCATATTGTAACTGTCTTATTTAAACCTATTTCAAACCTCCTACTTTTGTTAGCATTTTATCTTGAAAATTTTTAGGCATCTACTACAGCAGAAAGAATTTTATGGTGAACATCTATATACTGTTTACCTAGATTCTACAATTAACTTTTTATTCAAGTAACTTCGTCAATTAAGACATTCCTTTTTGAAAATTTATTTGCTGTTTGCAAGAGTGTTTGAACATTTTCCTTAACTAAAATAAGTGCATTCAAGCTTTTTAAAGCCCTGACAGAAAGAGGTGGTTGAGCTAGCATGTGACCCCCTCACTGAATTTATAGCGGAAACTTCCAAGGGCCATGAGATCCAGCCTATCTGTACAGCGACCTCCAGGATACTTCACTAGCCCAACACTGGGCCTTCTGAACTAGTATCAATTGGACTAACAGAGAGAGCTTCTCAAATTTTCAGTGTCTGATGTTATATTTGTTTATCAGGTGCAGTTGGATGTCATCTGCTATCATTTCCAGAAAAATGGGTAATTGATCTAGCTGTTTACCTTGATAAATTTGCCAAAAATTGTTAATTTTTAAGTAAATTTACAGATGGTGAAGTCTCAACCTGTTTTTTTTTTTTGATTATTTGTTGCTTAGAAATCTCCTTTGCCTAATAAGTGTGAACTGATTCTACTCATTTAATTTCTCCTAAAAGCATCAACATTGGTGTATTTTAAGTGGAAAATATTTTAAATTATATTATTATTATTATTACATCTACATTATAAACCCCAGAACCTGGAATTCATCAAATTGTAAAATAAAAGCATCTGGTTGCAAAATATTGAAACATACACACACAGGTGCTCCAATGAAACAAACAGAATTCTAACATGAAAATCATGGAGAAAAATAATTAACCTGTCAAGTGTTATAAACAGTATCAAAATTAAATGTATTTTATAATCAGGTTCTATGGCATCCCATTGTCAAAATGAGGACAAAAATATAAAACACATATAAACTAAGGAAACTTGTAGATGGCGGTCCCCATAGATCTTCTGTACTAAAATTAATAAAAGAAATGCCTAAGGACCTTAAACAGATGTAAGGATATACATACATGTGAAACTCTTGGGTCTGCAAGGTCATGATGTATTGCAGATTAGTATTCTGGGCCAGAGGTAGACTTGTTTTCTCTCTGTGGCCTTTATACTATGTTTGAACATAGCTTAGACAACATCTTTGAACAACGGCTGGACTTGGCAGAAGTATATTCTTTGTTGAAGTCAAAGAAAAAATTGTCAGAGAAATGATCATAAATCAGGTCTCTTCCGTCTTTCTTCCATTCCAATCCCTCCTTCAACTACTATTATATCTGTCTTCTTCTTTACAGGCACAATGCTTGGAAGTATTGTCGGTATTTTTTATCTTACTTCCTCATCTTGTATTTATTCCTCCTCAACCTGTTACTAATCTAGATTTTGCATCCTAACACCACTGAAACTGGTCTTCTGTATCATCACTGAAACTGGGCTTCTAATTGGGTACCACTCTATCAATTGACAGTTTCCATTTCTAATCTGGCTTGAGCTATCTACAGCATTCTGTAGTGTTGATGACACCTCTTTCTACAATCTCTTCTTTTCGGATTCCATGGTGCTGCTTTTTCTTGGCTTCCTCCTAATCCTCTGCCTGTTCCTTCCCACCCTTTTTCACGGCTTTTGACCAAACCCTTAAGTGATGGTTTTTTTCTGGATTCCATTCTAGGATATCGTCTCAATCCTCACACTTACACTTCAATAATGCTTTCCGTTCTCTGTCTGCCATTGGCGTTCATTTCTAAATCACCAGCTCAGACTTCCCTCCTCACCCTGAGACCCACAGAGCCTACCGGTGATATCCATCTAGGTGTCCCCAAGGCATCTGGAAGTCAATTTGCCCCGAATAAATTTACCACCCCTTTTCCTTCACCTGGAATCTACTCCTTCCCCTGGTTTCATATTCCATTAAGTGGCACTGTTCTCCACTTTATGGTCTATGGGAGAATCTGGGGTCTCATCTGAGATTTCCCCCTTTCCTGTTCTCTTCATACTTTGAATAGATTACTGAGTTCTCTTGACTCTGCTCCTACGTATGTACGTTGTTAAACGCCTATCACTTCCCATCACCAAAACCCCCAATATCCACCCCACCACACACACCTTGTCAACTCCATTCATTATGGAGGCACTGGTCTAAGTGCTCTCCCCATGGGCTTCCTGACCATTCTTCAGGCCATGTCCATTGTATTTGTGCTGAAGGGTAATTCTGATCATAACTCTCCTCTGCTTAAATCTCTTCAGCGGCTGGCCATTGGTCTTTAACACGACTCTGCATGCTTCATCTCCTGCTTACCTTTCCAGCTCCATCACTCCCTGTTCCCTCTCCCTGCCCCGTCACCCTGCTCACCATGAACCATCCTGAAAGTAGTGCATTTCCTTCCACCCGCTGTGTCCTCTTGATCCTCTGGCTCTTTGCCTATTCTGTTGCCTCCTGCCTTGCCCATTCTCAACTCATACTAGCTGGTTCCCAAACCCCCTTCAGGTCTTAGCTTAGGCCTTGCTTGCTTTGGAATGGCTTTTCTAGGGTTTTCTTTTCGATGTGCATCTTTTCAGCATTTTTCTGCATATCCTTGTTCACAGCACTTTTCTTTTTTTTTTTTAACATCTTTATTGGAGCATAATTGCTTTACAATGGTGTGTTAGTTTCTGCTGTGTAACAAAGTGAATCAGTTATACAGCACTTTTCAAATGTATCATGTTTGTCCGTTGCCTTTTCTGTATCCAGCTTTCACCAAACACTACTAATGATAAAATTAACAAAAACGATCGCTCCTAATGTTTATTGGAGGCTTCTTTCATATGAAGGACTGTTCTAAGAGCATTACACGTAAGGATTAAGTAAGTTAACACAATAACTGTGTGGGGTAGGTGGTATCAATAACTAATGCAGCAACTGGATGTGCCAGGTGCTGTTCATACTACCATACAGATGAAACAGTCGCAGAGAGGTTAAGTCAACTGCCTAGGATCTCGCAGCTGGAAGTGACAGTACCAGTATTCAAGTGCAGGCAGCCGGATCTCAGGACCCACTTTGTTAACCTGTGAAGGCTGGGGGGACTCACTGTTTTCACGTCTTTGGCATCTAGCATAGCTTCTAACCCAGAGTAGGTGCTCAGTTAATTGTTGCCGGTGAAAGAATAAATGAGCGATATCTCTGGATACCGTGTCAAAGTCATCAGAGCTCATCAGCTGGAAATATTTCCGCCTCCATGCCTCATTCCTTCTCATGCTACCAGGCTGCGAGCTGAAGCTTTCTGAAGCACCGAAGGCTTTCGTTTCTCTTGCTTTCTCTCCAAAGCACATATCACCTTATAGGAAACCAGGCAGCTCTAATTGCCTGTTGGCAATATTTCCCCTGTGAAAATATATTCTTGTCTGCAAATGAATGAAACCAACTTTGATTGAATGACCCTGCAATGGGGTCTCTTAGAAGGCTGTTGCACAGTGCGTGGAATCAGTAGGAAGGGGAGGTTTGCCAAGCAGGACAGAACCAAGATGTACTTGAAAACCAGGTGTGCGTGTGATCCCTCTAAGTGAACGGTCTTCATTAATCCACTTTAAATACTGTTGCTGGCGTCTTCTCCGCTGATCTCTGTCTCCCAGTGGACCCCGATGGCTGTGGCGTCACAAGATTTTTGAGCCTCCAACTGACAGCTGCCATAACCTTGAACGTATCTTAGTTGTGGCTGGGTATGTGTGTTGCCCCTTTAATATCGAAAGTCCTTTTCGTGAACATCTAACTGGCTCCTCTAATTCTTGGGTCTTTACTGTGTGCTGGCCCCTCCCTCTCATGTCCCACCTCCCATCTTCCACTCTCTTGGGATTCTCCAAAATAGAAAACCAATTCGGACACCTGGTAGTCATCTTTATTCCCAGCCAAAGTCCACACGTAGAGAAGGTGCATTCTCGAAAGTGAGAAGGAGAAAGTGATAAACTGAAAGAAATCTTCGCATGGTTACCAGTTCTCTCCCGTCCTCTTTTGACATTAAGGAATTGAGTCTGAAATAGGCAAAGTGTTGATCATTCAGAGGGACACCGCCTTCTGCTGTACTAAGTAATCATATTCTATTCACTCACCTACCCCATGTTTATCAAGCAGCTGCTGTGTGCTGAACACTACCCTGGGCTTGTGACCCATAGGAAAGAAGGTGCCCCAGCTTTCGCAGAGCTTATAGAGCCTATTAACCCACTAGCAGTCAGAAATCGAATGGGCTTATCAGAGTCCAATCTCTCAGCAGAGGGTTCTGCAATTTCTGAAGACCGACGTAGCAAAATATAATTCATTATTCTTCGCTTTGGAAGATTGGGAAACCAGTTACTGGATTCAGTTCGACAAAGACTCTGCAAGCTCATTTTTAGCTGCTTTGCCTCAAGGGAACTAGCTCGCTGTCTTCTCAGCAGATGGTCCTGAGCTGCGTGCGCCAGCCGCGGGGCATTTGCCAGGCGTGTTTGCACGGAGAGCTGTTCCCGTGCAAGCAGCTGGCCGTCCGGGCCGAGTGTTTTTCAGTCCTCTCCAGCAGAGTATGGCGAGGGCGGGGGAGTCCATGGGAGGAGGTCCAGAAGTGGTTTTCTGTCTTTCTTTCACTTCTGATCCTTTGCAAGCAGGATCACTGCTTGGCAGGCTCCAGAGGCAGAATGAAGGGACCCGTCAGAGACACTGGTCAGTCACTGAGTAGCTTCAGTTTCCCTTCTGGTCTTTTGCCTCTTCCAGTGGGACTGAGTTATAAGACTTCCTGTGATAATACATGAAACTGTTATTTTTTTCCTACCTAAAATCATGGGCCGCTTCTGGTCCAGATTCCAGTCATGAGTGTTACTGTATGGTTCGAGCTCTCCTTTAACTACTCTGAAGCTCAGTGGCCACATCTATACAACTGGGGAGAAAAAAAATATCTTTTTGGCTGTTGAGAAGATGGAAATTAAGTGCACATTTGTAAACTACAAATTGCTCTTCAAATATTCACGCTGTAGCTGCAATTATGGTGATGAAGCGTATAATGAAGGCGATATTTAGAAACCTCAGATATTACTAAAGGAAAAAGTTTACACAGGTGAAAAGAACACAGGACTTTAAACTAGGCATGGATTTAAGCTAGTTTTCTTATCTATAATATGGGGACAGTGATATCTAGGTTGCAAGGCTTATACCTGAGGATTAATGAGGTTCAAGATAAGACCAGCTGTATAGATCTTCACTCCTATTTCAACTCCGTGTGGCTCTGGATAAGTTCCTTAACCTCTCTGAGCCTCCATTTCTTCATTTTAACAAGGAAGAGGATAATAACAACTCTTCATCACTGTTGAAAGTGCTCAACAAGAGGATTTATAGAATGCATCTAGCCCAAAGTAGACTTTTTATAAATAGGAGTTACGTTTGTCTTTCAGTGTAATTTGTAAGGGGATAAGCATTTCCAGAATTTTGTGATCGTTTATGGGGAAGGTAGGGGTGGGTACATAATCTCATCTTTCTTCCTCTTCAATGTTATGGGAATGATCTGCCCCTAGGAAGTGGATTTCAGAAAGAAGGAATAGCTCTCAGCATTCTTAATGGGTCCTCTTTAGGTAAATGCTGTGAAGAGAGAACAATTAGTTAGACATGAAAATAACCGTCGGTGGTCTGTTTTGCCGTTACTGTCAAAGCCTCCAGTTGAACTCTTCCCAAGTAACTGATCAATGATCGTGGTGTCTTTGACTATTAGCCTAAGATGCTTGTGCTCCAAGACCCCTCAGCAAGCCTATCCAGTCCTCAATTCTGGCATTTTCCATAAGTTGCTACTGATACTTGTATTGTTTTATATAAACAAATCCAAGGCAGTTCAATGACCACTTCGCCCCCCAACACCTTAAAGCAAGAGAGAAGACACCAGGCTTCCAATGAAAATCTCCTTCCTGTTCAATTTATTGAATTTCCTGAAGAAGCTTCCCTAATAACCTGTTTTTTCTCCTGCAATGTTTATCTGCATTATAACCATCCTGTTCTTAAACACCCGAATACCACAATTCTGTTTCTTAACCATTTTTCCCTTTCAAGTTCAATGTAATTTGTTTCTACAAGAATAATAGCATTTGTGAGTTTTTTAATCATTTAAAATACTTTCAATCTAAGACAGTAACGGAACACTATGAACATTTTTCTTTTGAACCATCTGAGAATAAGCTACACAGGTAACACTCCAGTATGCCTGAATACTTCAGCACAGATTTCTTCCAAACAAAGACATTTTCCTTCTTTATAGAATAATCATAAGAGTAGTCATTAAAATCAGGAAATCGACGTTGCTACATTACTCACGTCTATTCCAAAGATTCCATGTAAGTGTTGCCAGATATCTCAATAGTGTCCTTTATAGCCAAATAATTCAATACAGGGTCACATCCTGCATATAGTTCTCATGTTCTTTTAGTCTCCATCAATCTGGAACAGTTCCTCAGTCTTTCCTTAAAACTTTTTCAAGAATTTGAGGCAGTTGTTTTGGAGAAAGTCTTGCACATTAGGACTTTGAGGCTCTCATTGTGGAAAGAGTTAAGAAATATAGGTAGACGTGTGTGAATACCCACATTTACAACCCTCTGTTTCTGTGTCTCAAGCCATGAGTTATTATACTCCAATTCCAGTGGAACACTAGAGTGTCTTTCCAGTGTTTTCTCCTTCTGGATGTGTAACTCCCTTCCCCAACAGTGAGAAACCCAGCTGCTGCTATCTTCTCCCTTCTTGGGACCCATCTCCATAACCTCCTGGGTCACCATCTTTCTCACTGTGTCCACCTTGCCTGCACAGACCTCGGTCCTAGTGACCTTTGAAAGAAAAGAAAGGCGGCAGACAGGCAGACCAGCTGGCTTCTAACTCCTTTGGATGTCGGCCTCTAACTCTGGATTCAATTCCATGTGAATATCTGTCTCTTTCAGTGTCTTTTCACTCCCTGCTGTGATTGGCATGGTGGAGGTACCTGAAAGTATCTTCTTCCGCTTCCCTTCCCGTCACTGGTTTCTGGATTTATACTATTTGCGAGTCATTCCCTTGCAGTCGAGTGCTGCCCTCTTTGAACTGTGAGCATCACTGAGCGTAGCCTCCTTGATACTATGTGATTTTTCATGTCACAGATCTCATTTTACAGCCTCCCTTTGAAAACACTCACTGACTTCTCACTTACAGTGGTGTTTCCAAACTTTTCATTTATTTTATGTTAGAAGCAGATGTTCTTTTTCGAATGACATCATAGGTGGTGGAGCAATTTAAAGCATATAAAAGCAGGCCTCTTCCTTATAGCAAGGCAGCCTCTCAGGGCATTCTGTGAGAACCGCCAGTCTACAGGGGGAAATTTTCTGCTTTGAAATTGGTCCTCAGTTGCATGGAATCGATTTAACCTTAATCGTTGATTCACAACATGCTCTTATCATTAGTCTAAGAACGGCCTGGTGTTCATTTATTTATTTATTTGTTTAATGGTTTAAGAATGTACTCAGCACCTACAAACCCACCACCCCAAGCCAATCTAGCACCTTAACCGACATTAACCACGTGACTTTCCACACCACCATGTCCCCCTTGGTATTTCCCAGCTGAAAAACCACCATTCTGAATCTTGTGCTCATCAATCCTTTGCTTTATTTTTTAATAATTTCATTGCCTCTTTACATATCTCTATTAAGTATATTTTTATACATTTTTAGAAGTAGAAAGCATACTTCTAATTGGTTTTAACTTGACAAAAATTATAATGAAGTTTTTTTCCACCTAATAATATGTTGCTCAAATTCATTCAGTTTGTTTTATACCATTTTAGTTAATTTGTTTTGAATGATGTATAATATTCCATTCGGTGAATGTACCACAGTTTATTCTACAAAGATGGGCATCTACCCTAGTTCCAGCTTTTTTCCTTCTGAGCAGTGCTACTATAAACAGCTCATAATGTCTCTTCTTGTAAATGTGTGTGTGTTGTATATTTATCTATGTATAAGACATATACGATATATATAATGTATATAATTAGTTCTAGTACAGAATTTCTCAAATGTGACATTATTGGCATTTTGGTCCTGATAATTCTTTGTTTTGGAGGCTGTCCTGAGCAGTGTAGTATGTTTAGTGGCGTACCTGGCCTCTACCCACTAGATGCTGGAAGCATCTTCAACCCAGTTGTGACAACTGAAAATAACTCCAGACATTGCCAGATATCCTCTGGGAGGGCAAAACTCACCCCTGGCTGAGAAGCACTGCTTTCCAAGCTAGAGCCAAGGTAGTTTTCAAAGTACCAATTGATATACTCATCAGGAATGTTAAAGAGATCCTCTGTGTCTATACCCTTTGCCACGCTTGCTTTCGTCAGCCTTCTGAATTGTTGCCAGTATTCTTTAGCATGGTATTCTTTAGCATGGCAGCTTAACCATAGCTATCTATTCTCATCCCCAGCTTCTCCCTTAGTGCTATGCTCTGATGACCAACCTAGTCTCCATTGGTTACACTGGACCAATATACTTCTTTATTTGTCCACCCTGCAAATCATTGAACAGCAACTTTATGCCAAGGCAGGAAGATACACACCAGGCAAAAGCTACAGTGGTAGTAGAAATAGATTATGGTTCCTCCGCTCATGAAGCTTACACACCGGTGGAGAAAACAGACGTTAATCAAATTGCCACACTGTTTAATGTGAAGGAAAAGGAATGGCGTGCTGAAGACCGATAATCTGGTGATTTGACTCAGTCAGTGCTACAGAGGGAAATGGAGAGGATAACGTTTTGGGAGGGCAGAGAGTGAGGGGATTGTGGCATAAGGTGATGCAGGAGATATAGATGAGCGTCAGAGCATGGAGGGCCTTCTTGGCCATCCATGTCCAGGACTGTGGATATTAGCCAAAAAACCATGGACTACTGTTTGTACTAGTCAGCTGAGGCTGCCGTAGCAGAATGTCACAGACTAGGTGGCTTAAGTAACAGCAATTTATTTTCTCCCAGTGCTAGAGGCTGGAAGTCCAAGATCAGGGTGCCATTAGGGCTAGTTTCCCTGGAGGCCTCTCTTCTTGCTCTGCAGATGGGTGCATTCTTGCTGTGTCCTCACATGGCCTTTGCTCTGTGTCTACACTCTCCTGGTGTCAGTTCCTCTTATTATATGGACACTGGTCATATTGGATTAGGACCCCAGCTTTATGACTTCATTTAACCTTAACTAACTCCTTAAAGATCGTATCTCCAGACACGGTCACGTGGAAGGTTAACGTGTATTCGCCACTGAATTTCTGTGAATCTGAGAGGGACACAGTTCAGTCCATAACACCATTGAACTAGTTGAAGTAGGGAAATACCTTGATCAGTTGTTTATTTAAAAAAAAAAAGGAAAAAACATCCTTTCACTCCAGTATGAATTGGAAGAAGGCCTGGGTGGATGAAGGAAAACAGTAAAGAAACCACTGTGGAAAGCCACTTGAGGGTTAGGGTCGCGAGGACCAGGATGGTGATAGAGATGGAGACAGGGGATGTGATGAGTTAGAAGCTAAAACTGACCTGACGTAAATGATGGAGAAAGACTGACAAAGAAAGGGGTGACAGTGACAGATTCCGTATCTTGGCTTTGGGCAACTAGCTGCATCATGGTGTCACTTGATGAGTTGGAGGCTGGGTGAGAAGAACTGACAGAGCTCCAGAGTCAGGGGCAGATGTGTGGAGCACGTGTCTGGGACTTGGATCAGGTAGCTTCCTTTGCCTGGAATATTACCCCCCTACCACCATTTATTTCTCTCTTCTTGTCCGTCTTAAAAACTTCTACTCGGGCTTCCCTGGTGGCGCAGTGGTTGAGAGTCCGCCTGCCGAAGCAGGGGACACGGGTTCGTGCCCCGGTCCAGGAAGATCCCACATGCCGCGGAGCGGCTGGGCCCGTGAGCCATGGCCGCTGAGCCTGCGCGTCCGGAGCCTGTGCTCCGCAGCGGGAGAGGCCACAGCAGTGAGAGGCCTGCATACCGCAAAAAAAAACCCAAAACAACTTCTATTCATCTCTCAAGACCCACATTGGATATTACTCCTTTTCCTCAGACCCATCTTTGATTTTTGTCCCCTCCCCCCATCACATTCTGCATTAATGGCTATCTGCAGTTATTCCTTGCTTATCCCAAATGGACTGAAGACACAGTACTTATTACATCAGTGCAGATATTCTTTTTCTGGATCTCGTCTTATCCCCAGATGGGAAGTTCCTCTAGACCAGGAATGCGTTTGGGTCACCCTTTGCCTTCTAGAATTTATCAGTGCCTTCCGAGGAGGTAAATCATATGAGTTATTCAGATTGTTTTCATTGCAAAGGGAGAAAATTTGTAATCAGAAAAGGAAAGCTTGTAATCAGCTGTTTGGGGAAATTAGCCCCCATTCACAACCTACTTTGCTGACCTCTGTGTCTGTTCTCTGGTCAGCCCTGGTCTGGCCACTGGCCATCTCCCTTCTATTAGAGGTGGGTAGGCTTGGTGCCTGGAAGACTTCCTTTGTGGATCCTTTGTTCCTACCCTAGTCTGTCTGTCTCTGCTTCATTAATTTATTCATCCATTTACTCACTGATTTATTCCTTTATTCAATAATTCAGTCCTTCATTCAGTATTTGTTAAGTAATAGGCCCACTTCTAGGTTCTGAGAATGTAGCAGAGGAAAAAAAAAAAAAAAAACGGATTAAAATATCTGCCTTCTTGGGAAGAATCAGTCCCAAAACCTGAGCAAAGTTTTGTCAGTGATTCCCCAGTCCCGTGAAGGGTGGGGTCATTGGCTTCATTATTCTCCTTAGCAAAATTGTGGAGAAAACAGGAAGGGCGGGTATAAAGAGAAGAGGTGATGGTAGGAGCTCTGGAAGGAAAAGAAAATGCAGATTTCCAGGATGGAGCAGTGGGGAAAGTTGAGTGTTTATCTTTGGAAGTCATTGCACAGAGCCCAGAAAGTGCTACCTGCCCATCATGTGTCTTTAGTTAGATGACATTTCCCCCTTCTCTGGTATTTGAGATTCTAATCTGTGCAAAGTATTAGGTCAGTCTAAATAATCTCTAAGGTGCTTCACCTTTTATAATTCCTCATGTCACACCTGGGGACACATTGCAAAGTGAAAAAAGAGCATGGGCTTACTGTGTGTATAAAGCCATGCAGTAAGATACAATAGAGCCTGGGAGTTCCCTGGCGGTCCAGTGGTTAGGACTTGGCATTTTCATTGCCCAGGGCCTGGGTTCCATCCATAGTCTGAGAACTAAGATCCCACGAGCTGTGCAGTTCGACAAAACAAAACAAAACAAAAAGACGCAAGAGAGTCTAGAAATCCCAGATATTCATCATTTACATTAATTTCATTATTTGCTTCCAAACAGCTAACCAGCCAGCTCACTTCCTTCATTAGTCCTTCATTCGTAGTTCTTCTCATTTAAAGTCGGACGAAAAGTAATCAACTCACGTTAAAACAATTAAGCTTTTTAAAAAAATAAAAACAAAACAAAACAAGAAGCTCCTGCTGCGATGATGCAATAAACATTAAGAAAGGATGTATCCGCAATTCACTGAAGCATAAAGCTGAACTGAGTATGGAAGTGCCTATATTTATTTGAACGTATGGAAAGACTGCTAGTTAAGGCATTAATTCGTAAACAAAGGGCTGCCGTCAACGTCCTGAAATAAATAGCATATGTTCAGAAGTAAAAGGAAGCCCCAAATTAGAAAAATTTAAATAATGTAGAATCCTCAAAGAAGACATAAATATGCATTTGCCCACGTTCTTTGAGAAGTGAGGTGAATGCCTTCGAGCTCTGAATCAAGAATGTTGACATTCGCTACCCAGTCTTGTTAATTCAGATGTAATTTAATACTTTGCCCCTCATAGTGTAAATCTCCCCCTCTGTTTATTTTACTCACTAATGCTGATTTCAAAAACAAATATACCAGGAAGCATACTCTATAATAATTTAGGGGGGAAAAAAGACCTTTCCCTTAGGAAAATATAATAGAAATAATACATCCTATAAATCTGTTTCTTGGTGATGCATAACGTATAATGGGAACCTTCAACCTAGCACCTTATTAAAATAGTCTTTACTTGACATGAGTTAGTGTGGCTTGGTACAGTTCCCCAAACCCTGATTTTCTCATCTCTGGAAGCGCCGTTACTCAGGGCAGATTACATAACCTCACAGATAAATTCTGTGGGTAGTCAAGTTAAGGCTCTTTCATGAGAAGTGATTAGTAAGATAAGGTTCTTGCAGATAACAGAATCTACTCGTGCTGGTTAATCAGAAGGAAAATAATCACAGAGCATTAGGTAGCTTACAGAATTTCTAGGAGGACCAGAAAGTAAGCTTAGGGCTACATGACCAGGATCATGTGGCCGGGAGAAGTGCCCAACCATAGCATGGAATGTTCTCAATGAAACCCCACGCTTGCCCTTCATGTCACTTGGTACCACTGATGTTGGGGAGTCCCTTGTGAGCTGTGCCCGGAAGAACCATACACCTTCCCCACCATGCCTGGCACAAGGTCCACTCATTCTGCGTGCTGCCACCTTCCCGTACTGCTCATAATTAGCTTCTAGTGTCATGGAGCTGTGTGTCATTCTGGCTGAACCTAGGTCACCTACACACCTCCGTGCATGGGCATCTTGGGAATGTAGTTTTCTATTGACAGGAAATCCTGCCAGCAAGGGACTAGAGTGGGAGCTGCAGGAGCCTACCTGCCCTAGGTGAGGAGCTTTATCATGACGTTTACCTATTTTTGGCCCATCACCCAACTTCAGGTTCTCTTTTGAAAACCAAAGAACTGGTCCGTAGGAAAGGAAGCGATTCATCAATGTTAAACTTTACGGTACTTGATATACTTTGGAGATATTTGTAAATACAGTGATATGGATAGGTATTAGGGAAAGTACTCAGTTCTTAGAAGTCACGGGTTCTAGATGCAGATGTGTCATTTTCTATCTAGTGATATCAGACATTCATTTATTCAACACATTTTGAAATCTTTTGTCAGACACCTTTATTAGATATATACATATATATATATATACAGATATATACAGATGAACATAACACAGCCTTGTTTACTGGTAGAGAAAGTAAGTAAATAAATAATTGCAGATCAGTGTGACAGGTGTTAAAATATGGGGTAAGAATGGTAGCATTGGAGCTTGCAGGAGGAAAAGCTTGTGCAGTCTTGGGGTGCCAGGGTCGACTTCCTGGTCCTGTTGGAAGTTAAATCTAAGCTGAAACCCAGATGCCAAGGTTGAATAAGAGTTAGGCAAAGGCGACTTTTGTATGTGCTATTTCCTTTCTCCAGAACACTCTCCCAGGAAACAGAGGTGACTCAAGGGATTTGAAACATATACACAAAGGTCCAGCGTTGAGACGAAGTAGAGAGTGTTTGGGCAAAAGCCAGCACTGCCACTGGGTGGTGTGAAGTGGGCTAGGGGGTCAGAAGATTAGTCTGGAAAGGCAGTAGGACCAGTTCAAGAGGGGCATTGTATGTCAGGTTATAGAGTGTGTACCTGACCAGCTATTTAGCCTCTCCTAAACCTAACTTTTTATATTAGCCGCGGCTCTCTCAGCTCAACAAACAACCCCCTCCCCTCCCCTCCCCCCACCAGAAAAAACCAGAGAGAGAATAAGAATGTATTAACTTGGGAAAGATAAGTCACAGGATCCAAGGAGGACATTTAGTAACCAGAAGTAAGCAAGCTTTGGAGACTGGAACTGGGATTGAAGATATTCCAGGCGTGGATTCATATCTCTTTGTCTCTGCCTGTCCCTCTCTTCCTCTTTCTGTTTCACTTTTATTTGTTCCTATTTGGCTTCACTCTAATGATAGACTTTCCTGATATGACAGATTAGGTGGCATCCAACCTCCTGAAAGTCACATCTTCTAGGCAAGAAATCCTATAGGAAAGGGATCCTCTTCTCTGTTGTCTGTAAGCCAACCTTAGGGAAGCACTCCGACTGGCCCTGCTTGTTATATGACTATCAGTTTCAGTCACTTAGCCAAGGGGATGGCCCACCCTAATTGGCTATACCTGGATCACATGCTTTCCCTGGGGGATGGGTGGATAGAGTATTTTGTGATTGACTGCGCCATTAAAATCTTACTTGATAGACAGTTTCTCTTCCAATGAGTAACATGGCTGTTAATAGTTCTGTGTTTATATACTTGTAGCTTATTAGTCCCAGCAGATGTCACATATTCAGTATATTTACTGTGGGAGTAATATACACTTCCTGACCCATTGATATCAAGTTTGGTTGTATGATTCGTAATACTTCTCTCTTTGGGAAACGTATACTTCTTTACTGCGTCGGTATCATATTTGGAGCAAGAAAGAAAACTTGGCTGTTGAAGGCCCTTGAATTTTAGAAGTTTGTTAAAGCAGCATGACTGAACCTAAGCTGACCAATATAAACACATATTTTCCTCAAATATTTGCATATTAAACCTATGGAAGAACTCTGTTGGCTCTGCTGTCCAGACCTTGAGCCAACCGCTGTCATTGGAGGGGGCAGAAATATGATTAGCTAGCTCAGGAGGTCACATGTACAGTTCTTTGACCAATCAGGCAAGGTTTAGTGATTGTGAGCTGGATGTGGGAAGCGCTCTTTTGGCACCGTTAGGATTTTACTGTCTGGCAGCTGGGGCTGGCGAGGGGGAAGAGGGTAGAGGGATGTAAGCCTCGAGAGGAAAGGAAGCAGAAGCTGCTAAACACAGTGTATCCACTAGGATTTCCTCCTTCCTCATCTTTAGAGTTACAGAAACTTCCCTGCCTGCCTCTCAGAGTTGCTAGTTCCTTTCTACCTGTGCACAGAAGTTTGTGGACACGTGACACTGGAAAGGGTTCTGGGAATAGAAGGAGAAAGATGATTTCATGTGGAGTTGGTCCGCCCTGTGTTAAGAGGGCAGAAGTCTATTTCCTACTTCTCTTCCAGGAGGCCGGTGCCATTGTGTGCTTTATCTTCTGATTTATACCAAAGACTAAGTGAGCGTTTCATCTTCTTTTATAAACATCATTCACCCATTTTAGTTCCCAGAAGGCTTGATAAAAGTGAAAGCTGAACCTGAAAGAAAATAGAGCCATAGATCCACCCTTTCAGCGGAATAAGTAGACCCCTGCTCTGTATCCTGTCCCAGACCTGCCTTTACCTCACCTCGAGACTGGACCCGCCGTGTGGCGGGGGGTGGGGGTGGGGTGCGGGGAGTGTTATCCACACGTTTATGACCGTCTTACCTTGGTGGCAAGCATTTCCTTTGTGCCTTACAGAAATCTTCCAGGCTGATTTGGGGCCACTGGTTTTTGCTTCCATTTGTAATCAGGGAGAAATTATGCACTAAACCTGTTGAAAACACCATTTTTTCATTAAAATCTGGGCCCTCGTGACATAGGACTAAATGAACATCACCTGTTACCTTGTATTGTTGAGGTCTAACGTCTACCAGATGCATTTCCTTGGGCACTGCCTTCGGGATTTTAAACCTGAATTGGATTCCTACTGGTAAAGTATGAATGAGGACTCCCCTCACAGACTAGCGCGGTATCTGTAATAATCAGGGTCATGCTTGTTGCCGCTTGTTCTCAAGCACAGGTGATCGGACGACACGGAGTCCTCACTGCCATCTCATGTCCAGTGTTGGATTGTTCCTTTTTAAAGCCTGGTGGGTCCACTACTGCTTACTGGGACAGAGCAGTTAAAACAGAAGGAAGATGGCACTGTATCTTCTATTATTAATGATGTTCATGTCGAACTCATATGGGAGCTAAAATTTCCAGGACTGTGTTGCATTTCTACTTACTTTATCCACCTTGGAGAACTGAAACATGGTAAATACAACAGGTTTTTACCTGTGCTGAATGGGAAACAGTATATTAACTCTACATCCTTTATTTTACAAATGGAGGCCTGAGGTCTCCAGGGAAAGTACATTCCTTTGTGAGGTGGAACTGAGAATTAGTAATGGTGGAGCTGGGGGAACTGTCTGGTTTCTTTGCCTCTTCTTTCTGCTGCACCAACATTTGCCAAAGTGCGGGGCTTCTACTGGTGGTCCTTGAGACGGGTTCAGAGGGCCCCGTGCTGAAACAGTCACCCCCCTCTTCAATTCTCTTTCAGCCTTACAGACTCCAAGGAGATGGTTTTAGTTCAGTGTCAGACCGTACCTCTGCTGAACACTTGCTAATGTTTGTGTGACCGAGACAGTGAGCCTCATTAAATTCTGCTAGATTTAATAGCATAGCTTTGTTTCCATTGAATTTATTTTCACAGTTACTGTCTCTGTATGAGAATTGATACTGCTTTTATATTTGCAGTAGGTATATAAAGTTACTTGTTTAAAACAGAAATTTTAAAAGAGAGTGAGTTGATTCAAAGAAAAACATTAAGAGGTAAAGGTGGCATGGGGATATGGTAGCAACTTAAATTTTCTCTAGGGCTACAGTTTAGGAAATACGGGGCTGGATTACATTGCTTTACAAATAGGCTTTGGAAACAACTGGGCACCAGTGTTCACCACGTTTGCTTCCTCCCTCCCTCCCTTCCTTCCTTCCTTCCTTCCTTCCTTCCTTCCTTTCCACTTTCTTAGGCCACGGTCTAATTCCTTTCCTGATTGGCTGAATTCTTTGCAGTCTTGGGCTGCTTTACATGGTCCTCTCAAGGTAACTGTCGTCGGTATTGTACCTTTAAGTAAACAAATATACAAGCAAGCAAATAAACCAACGAAAAGCCCGACAACCTTGAAATGCGGTGGTTTTGCTTTACTTTTAAAAATGTGCATGCGGGGGCTTCCCTGGTGGCGCAGTGGTTAAGAATCTGCCTGCCAATGCAGGCGACATGGGTTCAATCCCTGGTCCAGGAACATCCCACATGCCGCGGAGCAACTAAGCCCGTGCGCCACAACTACTGAGCCCACGCGCAGCAACTACTGAAGCCTTCACTCTAGGGCCTGTGTGCCGCAACTACTGAGCTCGTGTGCTGCAACTACTGAAGCCCGGGCACCTAGAGCCCATGCTCCGCAACAAGAGAAACCACCGCAGTGAGAAGCCCACGCATCGCAACGAAGAGTAGCCCCCGCTCACCACAACTAGAGAAAGCCTGCGCGCAGCAGCAAAGACCCAACGCAGCCAAAAATAAATTTAAAAAGAAAATGTGCCTGCTGATTGGAACATGGAGAAAAGGAAATTTGTGAGAAGAACCTTGCTTCGCAGGATCTGCATTTCTGTACCTTTCAGGCATAGGTCCTCTTAGCAGCCTCCTGGACAGGTGGCTGTATCATGAAGGATGACTGGACAGAACAGTGCCTCTGTCGGGTCTTCCTGAAGCTTTCAGAATGCTTGCCCAGCCCTCAAGGAATAGGGGTTGCTCACCTGTATTCAATAAGAAAGGCATGTTAGGTTGGTCCCTGTGTGTGGACCCGAACACAACTTGTAATCGTGCCCAGGTAGCTACTGCTCCTGGAATGCTCAGTTTGCCATGTTCAGTGGTAAGCACGGTGCACGTGGTATCTTGTACAATCCTCTCAACACCTCTAGAGGCTTCTCTTCTTATTTTCCAGCAGTGGAAATGGAGGGCTCACTTGCTCATAATATTTGCCCTTGTTTTCCAAGGACTTCATCCTTACACAGTTCTAAGATTGTGTGCTGAGAATTCACTTACCACCCACATCTAGGCTCTCATTTAGTTAAGCAGTTTACTGAGTATTTACTATGTGCAGGCGAGCTGGGATACAGAGATAAGTCATGCAGCCAAACTCTCAGTGACTCCCCAGCTGGTCCAGGACACATGCATATGAACAGATCCATCATGATCCTGTTTGGGGGTGTGGTTTGATAGAGGAAGGCAAACTGAACTGGACCTTGGAAGAGACAAGAAAGGTCAGGTGAAGAATAGAGGAGAAGCAGTGAAGGCACCAACGTGTATAGACTTCCCATGTCCAGCAGGCTTCACTCATAATGAGGAGCACGGCTATTTTTTTTGGTTTTGGTTTTGGTTTTATTTTTTTATTTAGCGGTACACGGGCCTCTCACTGTTGCGGCCTCTCCCGCTGCGGAGCACAGGCTCCGGACGCGCAGGCTCAGCGGCCATGGTTCACAGGCACAGCCGCTCCACGGCATGTGGGATCTTCCTGGACCGGGGCATGAACCCGTGTCCCCTGCATCGGCAGGCGGACTCTCAACCACTGCGCCACCAGGGAAGCCCTCACGGCTATTTTTTGAATGCCTGCTGTATGGTTGACATGGCATTGGGGACATCACATCCTTCACTCATTGAAGACTTTAACAGGTATAGGGTAGCTATTAGCGTACCCAATTTTTATAAGAAACTGAGAGTTGGATATGTGAGTCGAAGCTGTCGTTTCAGAAAGAAGTCACACCTGGGTGGAAGCGGAGAGCTGAAATTTTTTTATAGTTGCTAATGTGACCGAATGAAAGTAGCCTCTGGAGTGCTCTGTGGAGATGCAGGCTGAGACCACATCCCAGCCTTCTGGAGAGGATGAATTAGCGTGGGTTTGGAGAGTGGAGAGCAGCAGGGTGAATGATGTGTGATCTCAGAATAAAGGGACAACACGAGTGGTGTGCGCACGAACCGTGACCAACAAATGGCTCCGTGAGAAGGGAGACAAAATAAACCTCCCTCGAGCCCCCCGCCCCCCGTTTCAATCCTGACCATTTTACATCCACATCACTCTTCATCCACTGACAAATCCTCATGTCTTCCATCTACTCCTCCTTCAATGCATTTTCCACACATGCACCACCTTTTCCTTTTTCTTTCAAAAGTATGGTGTTGACCATTTTGCTTCCCATTTACCATAACCTGGAGTCTAAGCTTGTGATACGAATCCTTGGTCCTTTTTCCTTTCACTATTAAATGTACTTCTCTAGTATATCCTCAAGGAATTGGTTGAATGTCTAATCATTTTATACTTGCAGTTTCCCAAAGGTGATTCCTATGATCTTGGCAAAGATGGTGAATTAATTTCCATGCATTAGAAAGGAACATGTGAGCCATATCCTTCTGACTAATATATGCATCATCAACAAAATGAATGCCCACTCTGAGGGGTGGCCTTTGGTTGTCCAGCTCTGCCCGGTACAGGGTAGGTAAATCTACCTGATTCAGGGTAAGAATAGGGAACAATTTTGCCCACACATTAAGGCTGTATTCTCCAAAGAGCTTTCTCGGTAATAAATTTAATATTCTGATTTCTATCTGTCAGTGTCTTTTGTCTTAATTCTCATTTGGTTCCTGTTCTGCTCATTTGCTTACTTTTCCTTAGATTCTCGCTCCTCATTCCCCTCTCTTGATTACAGGCTCCTGACCCTTCAAACTACATTTCCAACTTGGCTGCTAATGGATTCTGGCTGACTGAGTAAGGATAGGTACTAACAGGGTATTGGAGAATAGGAGGAAGGAAGAAGCCAGGGTATTTCCCCCTCTCTCACTGCTTGGGACAGTGCTTCCAGCCGTGGTGGCTGCAGACAGACCTTAATTCCAGCTCCCACCACCCAGCTGGCCCCTCTGGGGATAGGTGCCTTCCAGAAAGCTGCTGTGTAATTTTTGTTCCTGCTGAAGGTGCCGTCTCCTGGGCTCCTTTGACACTGTCTCCTTCTCTGTCCCTCCAGTCCTAAAGGAGGTAGTGGCTTCTTCCATATTCTGATCTCTGTATTGCTAATCCTTTCTGTGTTTACTTTTTTAGCTCCTCTAACATTGTTGTAACTAATTCCCCATATTCAGTCCTCTCTGCTCAACGACCTGGTACAGGTTTTGTTCTCCTGCCTACGCTCTGATGGATACAGTTCCAAATTCAGAAGGGGGAAAAGGGACTCAACCTTTTCCTGATTACCTGCAGAGCCATCAGTATCCAGTCTAAGATCCAGACCTCTACATGTGATTATAGTCCATTTTCATGCCCTATTAGTGGACTAGGAAAAATGGATGAGATTAATGATCTGAACACAAAAGGGTAAATACAGATACTCTTGGAGAATATTTATATAATCTGGGTGAGAAGACCTGCAAATCTTCACCTCATTTTACACCTGAAGACACTGAAACTCAATGGGGCTTTGTAACA
Organism: Orcinus orca; assembly: GCF_937001465.1. Taxonomy (NCBI): domain Eukaryota; kingdom Metazoa; phylum Chordata; class Mammalia; order Artiodactyla; family Delphinidae; genus Orcinus; species Orcinus orca. The sequence goes on from NC_064568.1 coordinate 8,794,435, forward strand.
CATCTAAGAATAGAAACACCCCTAGAATTTCAGTCCTAAAAAAGCAAGAACCTTGCTTGTCTAGCCTACTGCTGTGTCTGCAGGAACTAGAAATATTTGTCACATGGTGTGGTGTTCCAGGTCACAGTGGCAACACATGGTAGGACGAGAATTCACGTGTAGTGCACCTAGCCTGTTAGCTTACTGTTTATCATTAGTGGCTTCACAAGGATCTCAGGTGGCCGATGCTGAGGCACATGGAGTTGTCGGGGCATCTGCGGGATGGTGAATGAGGGCATCACAGCCACAGTGGTGAGGCCGAGCGGGACTAGCGAGGACGTGATAGGCTGTGGTTACCTTGGCAGTGAGGTACAGATGCTCAGTGGATTACAAAGCACTCAACTGAGGCAAATGTGACCTTACAAAACATACCCAGAGCCTGTCGTACAGAGTGAAGTAAGTCAGAAGGAGAAAAACAAATAGCGTATATTAACGTATATATGTGGAACCTAGAAAAATGGTACAGATGATCTCATTTGCAAAGCAGAAATAGAGACACAGACAAAGAGAACAAACATACGGATACCAAGGGGGAAGAGGGGGTGGCATGAATTGGGAGATTGGGATTGACATATATTTGCTACTATGTGTAAAACAGATAACTAATGAGAACCCACTGTATAGCACAGGGAACTCTACCCGGTGCTCTGTGGTGACCTAAATGGGAAGGAAATTCAAAAAAGAGGGGGTATGTGTATACAAATGGTTGATTCACTTTGTTGTACAGCAGAAACTGACACAGCAGTGTAAAGCAACTATACTCCAATAAAAAAAATATCCATAAGGGTGTAGTAGAGATGAAGAGACGTGAAAAAATGTTTGTCCCACCCAAAGATGCAAAGTAGACCAGAAAACAGATTAGTATCTCTAAATTAATAGGTAACATTGGAGCCTGCTACCACAAGGTGAACCCTCTACTTTGTCTCTTGTTGCTTCCTTTTGTTATTTCAGGGTTATTTGTAGAGTTTGCTCCTTTTCGCTGCATTCTAATCATGGAGGAAAAGTGGCATTAAAAAAGCAAAAGTACCGCAACAGCTCCAGAATACAAAATATATACATACATATCAGAGAAGTGAAGGCCACCAGATCCGCCTTCCAGTCGACGTGATCACAATTGGGCTATGTTATAAGTTAAATTTTTCTCAGTGAGAACGTAAAAAAAAGGAAAGACATTCCATTTTTAAAGTAAATGATGACAACAAAAGCATTTTTCTCTTAAGCAATATTCAGAGCTGTGCAAGACCCTCTGGACCTGGGGAAGCACACAGATTTTTAGTGTACTGAAATATTTCTATATTGGTATCACAAGCCCCCCAAGGCCCTCGTCTCACTGCTCCTGCCTTTCCCCCAGGTTCCAGAACCACGGGGGCCTCCACAACCCTGCTTCATCATCTGTTTTAATTGGTCAGGGCTCAGGCTGTATTGCTTGTGAAGTCTTTTGAATGTCATCTCTGGAAGCATTTTTTACAAAAAGCAGAACTAAATAATAATTGCGTGATAGAAACCTTACCTCTACACGGTCCCTAGATGTTATTAGTTTTGCACTAACCGTTAGGGGTTGAATTTGTCCCCCCAAAATTCATACGTTGAAGCTCCATTGTGACTGTATCTCGAGATAGGATCTTTAATTAAGGTTAACTGAGGTTATATAGGTGAGATCCTAATTCAATAAAACTGGAGTCCTTCTAAGAAGAGGAGGAGACGCCAAGAGTGGATGCACATAGAGAAAAGGGCCATCTACAAGCCAGAGAGAGAGGCCTCCCCAGAAACCAACCCTGCCAGCACCTTGAACTTGGACTTCCAGCCTCCAGAACTGTGAGAAAACACATTTCTGATGTTGAAGCCACCCAATCTGTGATATTCTGTTACGGCAGCCTGAGCAAACTAATACAGGTAGTAATGAATTTAAAAGGGAAAAATGTTTTCTTTTCATCAACTGAAGAAGGGTGAGCACCTAGACATAGCAATAGGTCTGTATTATCCACCTTATTGTAGCAAGATCTTGCGGAGGCAACGCTGGGCCTTAGCAACGTCTAGTGGTAGAAAGCGGCATGATGCCAAACACCAGGCCACTGAGACACGTTTTCTTTGAGTAGGTGATATAGCTCTGCACCTCCGTGTTACCTTCTGCTTGCATCCACCAAGCGTTCCAATAATGGAAATTCAGTGATGGCTCTGACAGAAAGGACATATTCCACTTGAGAAGGAAGGGCCGTCCTTGATTTTCTAACAATAGCCTTTCAACCTACACTTTAACGTATAATTCTTGGCGTGCCAACATGTCTTTGAGTTTTTTTAATACTGATTTGGCTTTATATATGCCCGCTGATATGGCTTAGGCACTATTAACTAGCATCTTCCCTGGGACAGTTGCTCAGAGTTTTACTCCTCCCTTGTGTGTGAAATGTAAGCTGTGTGTGTAAACATACATTCATTGTGATGTATAGTGAGCATTGACAGTTTGAAGCCTCTGGGCTAGTTCCGAAATGAATCAGGTGCTTGCTCTTTAGTGGGCATTGTGCATTCCAGATATTTTAAAGAATTATAAAGAATCGTGGTGCTATCCAAACACTCGTTCCCCATAGAACAGTACATTCTTTCTGTATCAGCACTTTGCTTCTCCTCTATAAGCGTGTTAAGGCATCTTTTGGTGAGGGGTATAAATTATTTCCCAGTGTAGACACCTGAATGTGGGTTCCCAAGATCAAATTAGAGGTTCCCCAAGTTTTAACCCTGGGGCTTTATGAAGACACTAAAAGGACTAGTTGCAAATGGCTGAATCCTCTGTATAATCCAATATGTAATATGATAATTATCCATTCAACTAAGGGCACGTTTAGTTTCCTCTTCAGTAAGAGGTCGTGAAGACCTTTGGCATGGACTGGTCAGAACTGTCTTCTCTGTATTTAGCTTTCTCTTTGTTCTCCACTGTTAATTCTGTGGTCTCTCTGCTCTTCCATCACACCATTCTTGCCCTGTCTTGTGTGCCTTCAGATGCCACATTGACTTGTAAAACTCCTTCCTTATCCTCTGTCGTTTCATTTGCTCAGAACTCAGTTGAAGCACATTCTCTAATCAGTTGTATTGCTAGAAGGAGCTTGCTTTTTTCCACTTGCATGCTGTGACGTGCCTACCGCTAGGTCTGTATTTCATGGAAACGGCTCCTCTTTCAATCTGTGAGGTGATCTGTGAGTTGTGCAAGACACTCACACCAAGGGAATGGATATGTGCCCATTTATTGTGGTGGAAAGGGTAAGTTGAGATTGGATCTGAGTTACAAATGTGTTCCCCCCCCTCACTGGACAAACTTGGGAGCACCAGGAAACATGGGACATGCTAATATTCATCGTGTCTGGTAGTGTAATTTACTGTAACCATTTCGTGCCCATCTCAAATCGACATCTAATACCATGATAATGGCGCGACATGGATGTTGCTGTGCTACAGCTCTGGCGCCCACTGTCTTAGCCCACATATGGAAGCGTGGTTCAGTATGTGCTCATAGAGATCTTTTCTAATACTCATTGAGTATCCACTCTGTTGTGACGGTTACAGGCAATTGTCCAGTCCACAGATATTTATGGTGTTTATTAAGCATCTACTATGTGCTGGGCATTGTTACACATGCTAGAAGCAGTGCAGGGAAGAAACAGCAAGTCCCTCTTCTCATGGATCTTACATTAGTTTGGATATGAATCAGCCTTACCCTGAAAGAAACACAGGGCAGGGTGATGGGGCACTCTGTAGTGCACTTTTCCTAGAATCAAATGTGGTACAGCACGAGGTAAAAATGTAAAGAAGAGTTGTGGGGATTAGGACGAAACTGGGTAGGAGCAGACTTTGGAGAGTCTTGAGCTGTGTGAGAGTTGGTGGTGCTTCTTTAGTGTTAAATTACTGTTATTCATGTCAGTGGGGGGTTTTTTTGGTTTTGTTTTTTTGTTTTTTGCGGTACGCGGGCCTCTCACTGCCGTGGCCTCTCCCGTCGGACCGGGGCACGAACCCACATCCCCTGCATTGGCAGGCGGACTCTCAACCACTGCGCCACCAGGGAAGCCCCATGTCAGTGTTTTTAATATAAGGAAGTAATAAAGATGGTAACATTCAGCATTTTCTTGACCTTCACTTAGGTTGAAATCAGCAGATCAATCTGACAAGTGTCAGTAGTAACTGCTTTTTGTTTCTGAACAATAGTGTTCATCTACATACACATCAATTTAGGCATATCTGCCTAAAATGAATACATATTTGCGATTTCATATTTTGAGTATATGCTCAAGTAGGAAGCAACATTCTGCCTTAATTTGGCGTTGGTAAAGCAATCTGTTGTGTGGTTGATATTCCTGGAAATACTGCTTTTGAATTAATTTATATTTAAGAGAGACTCCTGGGAAAATGAAACAAAAAGCTGACATGAATGTGAGAGAAAAATAAATGTATGCATTCTAGTGGAAGGAAGTTAACTAAGTATGAACTAAGTACGCTGTTTTTTCAGGATTGTAGACTAAAGAGGCAGTCAAAGAAGAGGATTGAAATCGGAAATATGAATTTAACTTAAAACTGTCAATATCACGATAGAAAAGAGTCTAGGTACTTTTCCCTGCAAACTGTGCTCATCAAAGTTTTAGGAGTAGGAAAGTGACTTATTCCAAGCACTGTCTTCTACAGGATAGTACTTTAAATATTTGGGAATGGTTGTCCTAGCTCCTCAAAGCTATACATACTGTCAAACACACACACGTGCAGACACACTTCACAAGCTGAATCACTGCTGCTTTGACTAACGTATACAAGACATCATGTCATCAGCGTAGGTCACTGAATATTCTCTATGGAGATACTGGCCTTTAATCACTGTGTTCCACAGATACCTGTCCATACGCACGTCTAGAACTGCCTCCCTAGTATCCCACAATCTCATTCTTATTTCAGGTCTTCAACTTATTCATGGGTTTCTTACGGATCAAGTGCATTGATTTTGCTTTTGAGTAAGAATGATTTGTAGCAAGGACGCGACACGGCTTCAGTAGGTTAAAAATATCTTGAGAGCCATGAGACTCTGGTCCCTAACTTGGGAGGTTGGAGACGTAGTTATGCAAATGTAGACTTTTGAGAAAGGGTAAACTATTGCTTATGAGGGAATACAGACAGCAGCTCATTTTGGAAAGGGCCTGACATTGATTTCTCTTCAGTGGCACAGAGGCAGTGGGCCTGCAGTTTTCACGCTGTACTTGGCTTGAATTGTTGGGGAAAAATAAAGTTGTTTATTGATTAGCATTTGGAAAACCAATTAGTACTTGGTTTGCTGGAAAGACAAAACAAGAGCACAATGTCAGAACCAGATGTAAGCGTTGCCAGGACTAACAGGCACCCCAGGACCAATAAGCTGGCCCTGAAATTCTGAAGAAACAGAGTCTGAATGGGAACTTGATTTCAGCCCACACTCTAGGGTCTGAGTCCACAGTTTGGGGCCAGTTATTGCCTCTTTCTGATCACATGACTGTATATTGATGTCCTATGCATGTTTCTTTGATAAACAAAATATTTTGTGTGTGTGTGTTTTTTTTTTTTTGCGGTACGCGGGCCTCTCGCTGTTGTGGCCTCTCCCATTGCGGAGCACAGGCTCCAGACGCACAGGCTCAGCGGCCATGGCTCACGGGCCCAGCCGCTCCGCGGCATGTGGGATCTTCCCGGACCGCGACACGAACCCGCGTCCCCCGCATCGGCAGGCGGACTCTCAACCACTGCGCCACCAGGGAAGCCCTTTTGTGTTTATTTTTATGACGTGCTCTTTGCACCAACTTTTTTTCTCCTCATCTCTTTCTTGGTAGAATAATGAAGAGAAAGTTGCCATGAACATAGAAGAAAATCAGGAAAGCAGCAATTTCTAAAACATACCACATGAACCACATCTCAGTTTAATAGAGAGCCCTTAGTATGCTGATGTACATGGGGGCTCTCCAAGACAAGAGAACTTAGGAGAATGGGCTACCTCCTTAATATTTTCTCTTTTTTTCCTGTCCTGTTTGTCCATCCATGTATCCATCCATCCATTTAACAGATTTCTTTCATTCGATGAACTACTGTGTGAGACCCTGGGCAGGTAGCTGAGATGACTTATTGTTGGGATAGAGAAGAGAATCTTAAGGTTCTAAGTGAAAGAAACTTGGCCTAATCTTGGAGATTTTTCAGGACTTCTGATTTGGAGGGTTTGTCTGCTTATGTGACACTTTAGATTCCTGACAATATTAAGAGCTGTTTTTGTTTCCTATTTGAATTGGAGATGCCTTCCTCTTGGAAGTACTAACTAGAGTAGAACTTAGAGGCAGCTGAGTGGGCCTGGAGGAGAGGAGACGGGCTGACACTCCAGTCTCAGTGGTGGTTCAATCAGCATTTTGAGTGCCAAATCCTGGGGTATGGGGGTGAGTGAGATACAGTCCTTGGACAACTTATAGAGCCCAGAGGCTGCCGGTTGCCCAGTCAGCTGAGCTTAACAGGGAAGTGAAAGTGAGCCAGAGAGGGACTCAGGGTACAAATTCTCAACATCTCTTGTTGTCTGAGCTTGTTAGATGGGGACACAAAGATCGGGGACCCCTTGCCTTGTCCAGATGAGCAAGAATTGCACGTAAGGATGATATAGCAGTGAATTCTCAGATCCAGCAGAAAACTCAGCCTCCAGCCAGCAAATCCTGGCAAAGCACATGCACATTGACTCTTGAAATGGAGTCTTTTCAAGCTGAGAGTTTACTAGCAATAAAACTGAAAGTGAGGACCAGTGGCTTGCAAATTACAAAACACGTGCAACTTCATTGTTATGAGCTTAAAGAAATCAGTAGCTAGAGGTCTTTCCAACTGTCAGCATCTATATAAAGACAGGAATATCAGTTGTCCAGCCTAAGGGCTAAAGCAAAACTCCCCCATGTTCAACATGAGTCAGGTTACCCAAAGATATTCTCTGCCTCAGGAGGGAGAAGAGTGAGACCCACCACAGACCAAGATCATCTCCTATGAAAACAACACGTTACCTCTAGAGTCCATTGCGTGTTTTATTAAAATTTTTTATTAGGTTACTACAACATGAGCTGCGCATATTAATCAAATTAGATCTCTTGGAAGAGTTTGGTTCTTGCTGAGTGGTTAATAGCACTGTGGGTCTTGCTGAAATATGGTGGAAGTGGTGTCTTCTGAGGAACTATGAGTGGCTGGGGAGAGGGCAGCTGCAGAGGTTTCTAAATCAGAAGAAATCTCTGACTCCAAAATTTGGGGCTTGTAGACAGCCCTGTGCCTGTGATATCTCTGGGATTTCAATGTGTTTTGGTCTCCAGGACCCCATAAAGCATCTTGAAATGGGCTTTTGCCTGCTTGGTGTTTTTGTTGGGTTTCCAGAAAATTTGCCTTGTCCCTACAGAAATCTCTGCTGGCTGACTCTATAAGTCTACCCTCTCATCTTCAGTCTTTTAGCTGGAGGCTTTGGAGCCAGTGAAAATGCATGTGTGTCTCGGGTTTTGTTAGAAAGCTATTTACTGGTCCTTTGTAAATACTGGAGTATAAATGTGCTTCAGAACACTTCTCCACATCAGTAAACCCTCGACTTAAAAGTACACGTTGAGTTGTGCCAGGTACCTTGTTAGGTGCTTGGGGAGATGGAAAGAATCAAACATAGGTGGCCCCTGACCTCTTACTGGGTTGGCCAAAAAAGTTCGTTCGGGTTTTTCTGTAACTAGAAAAACCCGAACGAACTTTTTGGTCAACCCGATAGCATTTCTCTATTTCAGTGGCTCTCACAATCCTTTTAAACAGGGCTTGACAAAACTAGAGCCCCTGGTCAAATGCAGAGGGCTGCCTATTTTTGTAAGTAAAGTTTTATTGGAACATAACCACAACCATTCGTTTACATATGTTTTAATGGCTACTTTTGCATTACAACTGCAGAGTTGAGTTGTGGCAGAAATGTTTACTGAATATTTGACCCTTTATAGGAAAAGCTTGGCAACTCCTGCTTTAAAATTCTAGGAACTGGAGCCCCATCCCGAGATATTTTAAATCAGTAGACCTGTGGGCATGCAGACAGCCTTATATGCATAGAACTCGGCTGGGCCCACTTTTCCCATGAAGGGGTTCTCTCAGTTTTCCTTATCTGCCTTTGATTTTGCTTTTCTGAGCAGTTTCTCCTCTCCTTCCCGCTCCTTTCCAAGGGGGAGCGTTCTCCTGCAGCCAGTTTCCTGTCCTCTGTAATCCTCCTTGGGCATTTCATCTCCCGACTTCTTCCACCCGCCTGGTATTAACCATTCTTTGACGATGCCCTGGGAAATCTACATTTTCAACCCTCATTCTTCTCCTAGATTCCCTCCCTATGTTTGCAGTTGCCTGGACTAGAGGGCCCTCTTCGTTCAAATTTATGTCTGGAACCAAATTCATCATCATTTCCCCCAAGCCAACTCACTTTCTGGACTTTCCAATTTTCTTTTATTGGTAACATCAGTCTCCCTCCCTGAGATCTTAGTCATTAATAATAATGATCATATTCATTTCAAATTTTACCTCTTGGTCCTGAAAAACAACTCCAGCTGAAATCAGGACCTAAGGACAAATAATGAGGGGCAGAGCTTTGTTAAAAGTTCACAAAGCTTACCTGATGTGTAGACTTTCTTAATTTTCCTACCAGAGCAACGAGGAGAGAAGGAAATTAACCATGGCCAGGTACCCACAGCCAGGCCAGGAACTGTGTCTCCTTTTTCTACATAATGCTCCCAATAATGCTGTGAGTAAGTACTTTTATCCTCATTTTTACAGACGAGAAAGCTGAGTCACACAGATTAACTCACTAACCTTGCCAAATGTCATACAGCTAGTGGATTATGGCACTGATAGCCAGATCTAAGTTTCAAATATTATTTCCCATCCTTTTGTGGTATAGCAAGCCCAGCTTCTACTCATGAAAAGTATTTTGGGATTTTATTGAATTGATATAGTTGCTGAATTTTCTTTTTATTTATTTATGTATTTTTAATTTTTATTGGAGTATAGTTGCTTTACAATGTTGTATTAGTTTCTACTGTACAGCACAGTGAATCAGCTATACATAATACCTATATCCCCTCTTTTTTGGATTTCCTTCCCGTTTAGGTCACCACAGAGCACTTCCTGGTGCTATACAGTAGATTCTCATTAGTTATGTATTTTATACATAGTATCAGTAGTGTATATATGTCAATCCCAATCTCCCAGTTCATTGCACACCCCCACTTCCCCCTTGGAATCCATACGTTTGTTCTCTATGTCTGTGTCTGTATTTCTGCTTTGTAAATAAGATCGTCTGTACCAATTTTTTCAGATTCCACATATATGCGTTAATATATGATATTTGTTTCCCTCTTTCTGACTTCACTTCACTCTGTATGACAGACTCTAGGTCCGTCCACGTCTCTACAAATGACCCAATTTCATTCTTTTTTAATGGCTGAGTAATATTCCATTGTATATATGCACTACACCTTCTTTATCTATTCCTCTGTTGATGGACATTTAGGTTGCTTCCATGACCTGGCTATTGTAAACAGTGCTGCAATGAACATTGGGGTGCACGTGTTTTTTTGAAATACGGTTTTCTTTGGGCATATGTCCAGTAGTGGGATTGCTGGGTCACATGGTAGTTCTATTTTTAGTTTTTTAAGGAACCTCCATACTGTTCTCCGTAGTGGCTGTGTCAGTTTACATTCCCACCAATGGTACAAGAGGATTCCCTCTTCTCCACACCCTCTCCAGCATTTATTGTTTGTAGATTTTGTGATGATGGCCATTCTACCTGGTGTGAGGTGATACCTCATTGTAGTTTTGATTTGCATTTCTCTAATAATTAGTGATGTTGAGCATCTTTTCATGTGTTTGTTGGCCATCTGTATGCCTTCGTTGAAGAAGTGTCTGTTTAGGTCTTCTGCCCATTTTTTAATTGTTTTTCCTTTAAATATTTATTTATTTATTTGGCTGCATCAGGTCTTTTTTTTTCTATTTTTTTTTAAAGGGCTTCAAATGTTTGGCTTTTTATTTATTTATTTATTTGTTTGTTTATTTTTTGGCTGTGTTGGGTCTTCGTTTCTGTGCGAGGGCTTTCTCCAGTTGCGGCGAGCGGGGGCCACTCTTCGTTGCGGTGCGCGGGCCGCTCACTGTCGCAGCCTCTCTTGTTGCAGAGCACAGGCTCCTGACGCGCAGGCTCAGTGGTTGTGGCTCACAGGCCTAGTTGCTCCACGGCATGTGAGATCTTCCCAGACCAGGGCTCGAACCCCTGTCCCCTGCATTAGCAGGCAGATTCTCAACCACTGTGCCACCAGGGAAACCCCTGCATCAGGTCTTAATTGCGGCACACAAGATCTTTGTTGTAGCATGCAGGTTCTTTCGTTGCAGTGCACGGGCCCTCTAGTTGTGGCACGCGGGCTCCAGAGCACATGGGCTCAGTAGTTGAAGTGCAGGGGCTCTGTAGTTGGGGCACACAGGCTCTAGAGTGCACAGGCTCTGCAGTTGCAGCGTGTGGGCTTAGTTGTCCCGTGGCATGTGGAATCTTAGTTCCCCGGCCAGGGATGGAAAACGCGTCCCCTGCGTTGAAAGGTGAATTCTTAACCACTGGACCACCAGGGAAGTCCTGGGTTGTTTGTTTTTTTGATAGTGAGTTGCATAAGCTGTTTGTATATTTCACAGATTAATCCTTCATCAGTTGGTTCGTTTGCAAATATCTCCCATTCTTAGGGTTGTCTTTTCTTCTTGTTTATGGTTTCCTTTGCTGTGCAAAAGCTTTTAAATTTAATTAGGTCCTGTTTGTTTATTTTTGTTTTTATTCTCATTATTCTAGGAAGTGGGTCAAAAAAGATCTTGCTGCAATTTATGTCCAAGAGTGTTCTGCCTATGTTTTCCTCTAAGAGTCTTGTAGTGTCTGGCCTTACGTTTAGGTCTTTAATCCATTTTGAGTTTATTTTGGTGTATGGTGTTAGGGAGTGTTCTAATTTCATTGCAAATTGGCAAAGAAGTACTACTGTCACTGTCACTGTAGATGACATGATACTACACATAGAAAATCTTAAAGATGCCACCAGAAAACTACTAGAGCTAGTCAGTGAATTTAGTGAAGTTGCAGGATACAAAATTAATACACAGAAATCTCTTGCATTCCTATACACTAACAACGATAGATCAGAAAGAGAAATTAAGGAAATAATCCCACTTACCATTGCAACAAAAAGAATAAAATACCTAGGAATAAACCTACCTAAAGAGGGCAAAAGACCTGTATGCAGGAAACTGTAAGATACTGATGAAAGAAAGCAAAGATGACACAGATGGAGAGATATAGCATGTTCTTGGATTGGAAGAATCAATCTTGTGAAAATGACTGTACTACCCAGGATAATCCGCAGATTCAATATGATCCCTATCAAATTACCAATGGCATTTTTCACAGAACTAAAACAAAAAAATTTACAATTTGTATGGAAACACAAAAGACCTCGAATAGCAAAAGCAATCTTGAGAAAACAGACAAACGAAAGGAAAAAAACAGAGCTGGAAGAATCAGGGTCCTTGACTTCAGACTATACTACAAAGCTACAGTAATCAAGACAGTATGGTACTGGCACAAAAACACAAAGATAGATCAATGGAACAGGATAGAAAGCCCAGAGATAAACCCATGCACCTATGGTCACCTACTCTATGACAAAGGAGGCCAGAATATACAGTGGCGCAAAGAGAGCCTCTTCCATAAGTGGTGCTGGGAAAACTGGACAGCTACATGAATTTTCTTTTTAAATATACATTAATCAAAACGGACTAAAATATATTTAATTAATGCTGACTCTAGTTTTAAGTCTGTTCCTCTCTTGCTACATGCTGAAAATAATAATAATGACAACAGTGATAACAGTTGACACTTATTGAAGGAGATACACTGTACTAGGCACCCTGTCAACCACATGGCTTGTATGTTTGATTTTTGTTTCACTACTACACTGCAATGCTGATTCTTTTGATATGTCCATTTGATAAATAAAGACACTGGAACTTAGAGATATTTAATAACTTGTGTATAGTCGCTTAGCTGGTAAGTGGTCAAGTAGGGTTCAAACTTGGGCAGTCAGACTGCAGAGTTCTTTAACATGTCATCTGTAAATGATAGCATGTTGCTATATATGTATCAACCAGCACTATTTTTTTTTTTTTTTGAGGGTGGGATGATTTGTAGCTCTTACCGATTTCTGTGGTATAAATATTCCCAACCTCACTGATCTTAAGCTGTGAAGGTGACATCAGTGCCTCACTGTATACGTGAAGATTTAACAGTGGGCTCTGTGATCCTGTATTGGCCAGCTTTGCCCAGAACCAAATATAGGTACCTTGATGTATTAGGGAAATTTGTTAATAAGTATGCCAGGAACGCTGGAATACTGGTGAGAGGGAATATCCTCCAGTGTCAAGAGGTTGGAGCGGATATTATTGTTTGTAAACTGGGGTAGTAAGTCTCAGAGTAAAAGTGGGGCTTAATCCTGGGGTCTTAAACAATGGGAGACATTAGGGAGGTCAAAAGGGAACCCTAGGCGCAGAGTCGTAAGCAAATAGGGAATGTTTGGGGGCAGTGAGGTCAGACTGACCCACCCACAGCAGAAAGTAGCTTGGGAAGAAGAGTCCAGAAGGAGCCCACTACAAAGAGGGGCACGCCATTTAGGGGCTTGAATGAGTGGGTGGCCGAGATCTTCAGCCTCCCTGGTTTGGACTTTGAAGGACATAGTGACCACTACCCCCATCCGCCCAGGACACACACACGCAAGGTGGCAACCAGGGGCACTGGCATTTTCTGTTTTTCTGTAAATCACTCTGCGTGCTTGGATTTGTAAAATCGCCTTCAACCGAAATTTTCATGACAGTGGGATTGCTGTTAATGAAGATTTGAATGGTACTGGGTTGGCCCAGAAGTTCGTTCGGGTTTTCCCGCAACATCCTATGGAAAAGCACAAATGAACTTTTGGGCCAACCCAGTACATATTCAGAATGAGCTTAACCCAAAATATTTATAAAAACTCTATGCCCGAAATTTGAAATAAGATATATCCCCAATTTTTGTTTGTTTGTTTGTTTTTGCGGTATGTGGGCTTCTCACAGTTGTGGCCTCTCCCGTTGCGGAGTACAGGCTCCGGACACGCAGGCTCAGCCGCCATGGCTCACGGGCCCAGCCGCTCTGCGGCATGTGGGATCTTCCCGGACCGGGGCACGAACCCGTGTCCCCTGCATCGGCAGGTGGACTCTCAACCACTGTGCCACCAGGGAAGCCCCTATCCCTAATTTTTTTTAACATAATCCCCAAACTTCAAAGCTGTCAACCCACAGAAAGTTTAAACCATGTTAAATGTTCTTATCCCATGGGTGCACCCCTTGAGCCATTGAAATAGAAAGAACTTATTCTCCTTTGTTGGAATTCTGTGTATCCTCCTTTGGCTTCTGTGCATCAAATATTCTGCAAGTGATATGATACTTAAGTTATAACAGCAGCGACTGTTAAAGTAAAATGGTCTTTATTATATGAAATAACTGTGTCATTTCTGCAGTAGTATTTATTTTAGAACTAGAAAATACTTCCATAAAATTAGTAAGCCTGGCTTGGAATTGGAATTTGATAAGCCAGTAATGATGTACCATGGTATTACTAGAGGTGCAAACATATTGCCTAATATAAGAGATAATTTTAAAACAAAACGAAACAGAATTAGGGAAAGAAACAGTGATGTCATGGTTGCAGATTTATGCTAGGGGAAAAACAGATAGATTCCTTTCCTATGGATTAATTATTTATTATTATCAATATTATTATAAAGTTATTATTTAATAACAAAAGTTACTTTAGAATTAGCAGAGCTGTGGGTCCTGTGAGGTCCTGGGGAATGGCGTGCCTCTCATGTGTGCCCACCACACGAGTTTGATTATCGAGTCACAGAGCTCCTCCTAAAAGGCACCGCTTCGTCGCTCAGTAGAGATTTCAGCACTTTTGCCCCCAAGTTGCCTTTCTGCAGGCTGAGGGTTAGGATTAGAGCTCATGAACACGTGGCTCTGTAACCCCAGTAAATAAAATGCACATGTCTACAATGGACTGTGCCCATTCATTCTTCACCTGAAATGTCTTTCTTGCAAAGATCATCGGACATGCCCTGTCTGTAAAGAGCCAGGGGAGGGCTGGGCTTCACACGCTCAATCTGCAAGCCCTGCTGATTAATCCACTGCTCATTTACCCAGTAGTGCTTCATTCTGGGAAGAGGCCAGTAGACAGCAGGCATTGGAAGGGACATTCTCTCCCTCTTGCAACTCTTTGCACTTTAATTATTAAAGGTAATAATCTTGGCTTGTTAAGAAGCATCGAAAGCAAACATTTACCCTTTCCCCAGACTGTGTGGTAGCCTCTCTGAGGGCAAGGAGCTCATTACCTGTGCATCTTTGTGTCTGTCCTGGCATGGTGCCTACTCACACCCTGACTACTTGATGCTTTTTTCTATTAGATGTTATTCCCAAGAAAGGAATGCTGACTTGGTGCTTTTACTCCTTTATTAAGAATAAAATCTCTTTCTCTTTTCCTTCTAAAGGAAAGTGCTGGTTCACCCACTCACTAGCCGTGCGGCACAAAATAGACGTCTAATGTCTCTAGACCTGTTTACTCACTTGTAAAATAAGGTGGTAAGACTTGGTGCTGCACCAGAGGAAAGTTGGTCTCTAGGGATGCCCCATGGAGCTCCATCTGCCCAACATTTCCATGAGCCATGAGGCTGCAGAAGGCATACTAATCAGCATTGCAGAAGATATGGAGCTGGAAGGTACAGTGAATGTCTGAATGACTAAAGCAGAACAGAAAGATTACAGCAGCTTGGAACAGTGGACTGCCTTCCCTAGCTAAATGCTTCCTCTGAATGTAAAGCTTCTCTAATGGTATAACACAGTGAGAATAAGACAGGAAGGCTACTGCTTCAAAACAGCATCTGTAAGTAAGACTTAGGAGAAATAGGCTGCAGAGTTACTGCGTGATATGGCTTCAATAATGAAGCTTAAATTTTGTGAGCACATAAGATCAAGGACATGAGGTGTGTCCAGATCAAATCAGTTCATCTCTCTGGATAAAACTATAATTTGAGAAGATACATGCACCCCTGTGTTCATAGCAGCACTAATTTCAATAGCCAAGACACGGAAGCAACCTAAATGTCCATCGACAGGTGAATGGATAAAGAAGAGGTGGTATATATATACAATAGAATATTACACATAGAAAATGAATGAAATAATGCCATTTGCAACAACATACGTGAACCTAGGGATTCCCATACTAAGTGAAGTAAGTCATAAAGAGAAAGGCAAATACCATATGATATCACTTATACGTGAAATCTAAGATATGACACAGATGGACCTATCTATGAAACAGAAACAGACTCACAGACATAGAGAACAGACTTGTGGTTGCCAAGGTAGGAGAGGGGGTTGGCGGAGGGGTGGGCTGGGAGTTTGGGATTAGCAGATGCAAACTATTGTATATAGGATGGATAAACAACAAACTCCTACTGTATAGCGCAGGGAACTGTATTCAATATCCTGTAATAAACCATAATGGAAAAGGAAAAAAAATCAGTTAATCTGAGACTGAAGTCTTCTTCTCTGCAGTGGGGAAAATCATAATGATTACAGTGTACACATATCGCCTATGAATCCTAATCCTTGTACTAAGTGCTTTGCTTGGCAGATGTCAGTAATCTTCATAGAAGCTCTGTGAGCGGTAAGTACTAATAGAATGTCTGCTTTATAGATAAAAGAAACACAGATCGTATAGATCATTGCCCAAGGCCACACGTGCAGCCAAAGGTAGAGTCAAACCCAGCTCTTTCTGGCTTCACATCTCAAGCTATGAAGTGATATTTTCTATTTCTTCCCTCCATAATGTCGAAGGGCAGAAGGCTAATTGTGGTCATACAAACCCTAGCACAGTGCCTTGGTTGCAGATGCAGAGTCAATGCTAATTTCCTCCCATTTTGCTCATTTGTCTGTCTTTCCATCTTCCGCTATAATGGCTGAGTTTCAACCCAGCATGTACTTCTGGGCGTTGTTCTGAGGCTTCAAGACCTTTCTCACACACGGGAACCATCTTTTCATGATTTTTTTCTACTTGGCTTAATTCTCCTTCCTAGTGCAATATAAACTGTTCACACCCAGCCCTATTGGAAACCAGCTAATTATTCGACATCAGCACCAATGCTCACCTCAGCCATGTCCGTACTCAGGAGTTGACAAGAAGATGTTTGAAGGGCTTGAATTTGTGTCAGTGAGAACATCCCTTGGAGAAAGTGAAAACCTCTCTGCGCATAGCCAAGTGAACAACCCTGAGAAAAAATAATTCATGTTTTAATAACATAGGAGAGACCCAGGTTGATCCATTGGGAGCACTGATGTCCTTGTAGAGGAGACTCACTTACGTCTGAGGGTCATTTGTCCTTTGAAGAAATCGTCTCACTGCTTACATTAGAGAACTGACAAGGCTAGATTTGTCCAGAGTATGGTGCCCAAATTTTGATTATCAAGTGTCTTTTAGTCCCAAGGGGGCAAATTCTCATGCTCCACTCACTTTTTTTTTTGAATTTTAGAATTTTATTTATTTTTTTATACAGCAGGTTCTTATTAATCATCCATTTTATACACCTAAGAGTATACATGTCAATCCCAATCTCCCAATTCATCACCCACCGCCCCCACCGCCACTTTTCCCCCTCGGTGTCCATACGTTTGTTTTCTACATCTATGTCTCTATTTCTGCCCTGCAAACCAGTTCATCTGTACCATTTTTCTAGGTTCCACATATACACGTTAATATACGATATTTGTTTTTCTCTTTCTGACTTACTTCACTCTGTATGACAGTCTCTAGATCCATCCAGGTCTCTACAAATGACCCAAGTTCGTTCCTTTTTATGGCTGAGTGATATTCCACTGTATATACATACCACATCTTCTTTATCCATTCGTCTGTCGATGGGCCTTTAGGTTGCTTCCATGACCTGGCTATTGTAAATAGTGCTGCAATGAACATTGGGGTGCATGTGTCTTTTTGAGTTATGGTTTTCTCTGGGTATATGCCCAGTAGTGGCACTGCTGTGTCATATGGTAATTCTATTTTTACTTTTTTAAGGATGCTCCATACTGTTCTCCATAGTGACTGTATCAATTTACATTCCCACCAACAGTACAAGAGGGTTCCCTTTTCTCCACACCCTCTCCAGCATTTGTTGTTTGTAGATTTTTTGATGATGGCCATTCTGACCGGTGTGAGGTGATACCTCACTGTAGTTTTAATTTGCATTCTCTAATGATCAGTGATGTTGAACATCCTTTCATGTGTTTGTTGTCAATCTGTATATCTTCTTTGGAGAAATGTCTATTTAGGTCTTCTGCCCATGTTTGGATTGTGTCGTTTGTTTTTTTGATATTGAGCTGCTTGTAAATTTTGGAGATTAATCCTTTGTCAGTTGCTTCATTTGCAAATATTTTCTCCCATTCTGAGGGTTGTCTTTTCATCTTGTTCAGGGTTTCCTTTGCTGTGCAAAAGCTTTTAAGTTTCATTAGGTCCCATTTGTTTATTTTTGTTTTTATTTCCATTACTCTAGGAGGTGGATCAAAAATGATCTTCCTGTGATTTATGTCAAAGAGTGTTCTCCATTTTGAGTTTATTTTTGTGTATGGTGTTAGGGAGTGTTCTAATTTCTTTCTTTTGCATGTAGCTGTCCAGTTTTCCAAGCACCACTTACCTAAGAGACTGTCTTTTCTCCATTGTATATCCCTGCCTCTTTTGTCACAGATTAGTTGACCATAGGTGCGTGGGTTTATCTCTGGGCTTTCTATCCTGTTCCATTGACCTATACTTCTGTTTTTGTGCCAGTACCATATTGTCTTGATTACTGTAGCTTTGTAATATAGTCTGAAGTCCGGGAGCCTGATTACTTCCTATTTTTCTTTCTCAAGATTGCTTTGGCTACTCGAGGTCTTTTGTGTCTCCATACAAATTTTAAGATTTTTTGTTCTAGTTCTGTGAAAAATGCCATTGGTAGTTTGATAGGGATTGCATTGAATCTGTAGATTGCTTTGGGTAGTAGAGTCATTTTCACAATGTTGATTCTTCCAGTCCAAGAACATGGTATATCTCTCCATTGATTTGTATCATCTTTAATTTCTTTCATCAGTGTCTTATAGTTTTCCGCATACAGGTCTTTTGTCTCCCTAGGTAGGTTTGTTCCTAGATATTTTATTCTTTTTGTTACAGTGGTAAATGGGAGTGTTTTCTTGATTTCACTTTCAGATTTTTCATCATTAGTGTATAGGAATGGAAGAGATTTCTGTGCATTAATTTTGTGTCCTGCTACTTTACCAAATTCATTGATTAGCTCTAGTAGTTTTCTGGTAGCATCTTTAGGATTCTCTATGTATAGTATCATGTCATCTGCAAACAGTGACAGCTTTACTTCTTCTTTTCCTATTTGGATTCCTTGTATTTCTTTTTCTTCTCTGATTGCTGTGGCTAAAACTTCCAAAACTATGTTGAATAAGAGTGGTGAGAGTAGGCAACCTTGTCTTGTTCCTGATCTTAGTGGAAATGCTTTCAGTTTTTCACCATTGAGGACGATGTTGGCTGTGGGTTTGTCATATATGGCCTTTATTATGTTGAGGAAAGTTCCCTCTATGCCTATTTTCTGGAGGGTTTTTATCATAAATCGGTGTTGAATTTTGTCGAAAGTTTTCTCTGCATCTATTGAGTTGACCATATGGTTTTTCTCCTTCAATTTGTTAATATGGTGTATCACATTGATTGATTTGCGTATATTGAAGAATCCTTGCATTCCTGGAGTAAACCCCACTTGATCATGGTGTATGATCCTTTTAATGTGCTGTTGGATTCTGTTTGCTAGTATTCTGTTGAGCATTTTTGCATCTATATTCATCACTGATATTGGTCTGTAATTTTCTTTTTTTGTAGTATCTTTGTCTGGTTTTGGTATCAGGGTGATGGTGGCCTCATAGAATGAGTTTGGGAGTGTTCCTTCCTCTGCAATTTTTTGGAAGAGTTTGAGAAGGATCAGTGTTAGCTCTTCTCTAAATGTTTGATAGAATCCACCTGTGAAGCCATCTGGTCCTGGACTTTTGTTTGTTGGAAGATTTTTAATCACAGTTTTAATTTCCGTACTTGTGATTGGTCTGTTCATATTTTCTATTTCTTCCTCGTTCAGTCTTGGAAGGTTATACATTTCTAAGATTTTGTCCATTTCTTCCACGTTGTCCATTTTATTGGCATAGAGTTGCTTGTAGTAGTCTCTTAGGATGCTTTGCATTTCTGTGGTATCTGTTGTAACTTCTTTTTCATTTCTAATTTTATTGAGTCCTCTCCCTCTTTTTCTTGATAAGTCTGGCTAAAGGTTTATCAATTTAGTTTTTATTCTCAAAGAACCAGCTTTTAGTTTTACTGATCTTTGCTATTGTTTTCTTTGTTTCTATTTCATTTATTTCTGCTCTGATCTTTATGCTTTCTTTCTTTCTACTAACTTTGGGTTTTGTTTGTTCTTCTTCCTCTAGTTCCTTTAGGTGTAAGGTTAGATTGTTTACTTGAGATTTTTCTTGTTTCTTGAGGTAGGCTTATATTGCTATAAACTTCCCTCTTAGAACTGCTTTTGCTGCATAGGTTTTGGATCATCGTCTTTTCATTGTAATTTGTCTCTAGGTATTTTTTGGTTTCTTCAGTGATCTCTTGGTTATTTAGTAACATATTGTTTAGCCTCCATGTGTTTTTGTTTTCTGTGGTTTTTTCCCCCTGTAAATGATTTCTAATCTCATAGTGTTGTGGCCAGAAAAGATGCTTGATATAATTTCAGTTTTCTTTAATTTACTGAGGCTTGATTTGTGACCCAAAATGTGATCTGTCGTGGAGAATGTTCTGTGCGCACTTGAGAAGAAAGTGTAATCTGCTGTTTTTGGATCGTATGTCCTATAAATATCAACTAAGTCTATCTGGTCTGTTGTGTCATTTAAAACTTGTGTTTCCTTATTAATTTTCTGTTTGGATGATCTGTCCATTGGTGTAAGTGAGGTGTTAAAGTCCCCTACTATGATTGTGTTACTGTCGATTTCCTCTTTTATAGCTGTTAACAGTTGCCTTATGTATTGAGGTGCTCCTATGTTGGGTGCATATATATTTATAATTGTTATATCTTCTTCTTGGATTGATCCCTTGATCATTATGTAGTTTCCTTCTTTGTCTCTTGTAACATTCTTTATTTTAAAGTCTATTTTGTCTGATATGAGTATTGCTACTCCAGCTTTCTTTTGATTTCCATTTGCATGGAATATCTTTTTCCATCCCCTCATTTTCAGTCTGTTTGTGTCCCTAAGTCTGAAGTGGGTCTCTTGTAGACAGCATATATATGGGTCTTGTTTTTGTATCCATTCAGCCAGTCTGTGTCTTTTGGTTGGAGCATTTAATCCATTCTTGTTTAAGGTAATTATAGATATGTATGTTCCTATTCCCATTTTCTTAATTGTTTTGGGTTTGTTTTTATAGGTCCTTTTCTTCTCTTGTGTTTCCCACTTAGAGAAGTTCCTTTAACATTTGTTGTAGAGCTGGTTTGGTGGTGCTAAATTCTCTTTGCGTTTGCTTGTCTGTAAAGTTTTTGATTTCTCCATCGAATCTGAATGAGATCCTCACTGGGTAGAGTAATCTTGGTTGCAGGTTCTTCCCTTTCATCACTTTAAATATATTGTGCCTCTCCCTTCTGGCTTGTAGAGTTTCTGCTGAGAAATCAGCTGTTAACCTTCTGGGAGTTCCCATGTATGTTATCTGTTGTTTTTCCCTTGTTGCTTTCAGTAATTTTTCTTTGTCTTTAGGTTTTGTCAGTTTGATTACTATGTGTCTCAGTGTGTTTCTCCTTAGGTTTATCCTGCCTGGGACTCTCTGCTCTTCATGGACTTTGGTGGCTATTTTCGTTCCCTTCTTAGGGAAGTTTTCGACTATAATCTCTTCAAATATTTTCTCGAGTCCTATCTCTCTCTCTTCTCCTTCTGGGACCCCTATCATGCGAATGTTGTTGCGTTTAATGTTGTCCCAGAGGTCTCTGAGGCGGTCTTCATTTCTTTTCATCTTTTTTCTTTATTCTGTTCCACGGCACTGAATTCCACCATTCTGTCTTCCAGGTCACTTATCCGTTCTTCTGCCTCAGTTATTCTGCTATTGATTCCTTCTAGTGTGTTTTTCATTTCAGTTATTGTATTGTTCATCTGTTTGTTTGTTTGTTCTTTAATTCTTCTAGGTGTTTGTTCTTTAATTCTTCTTGGTCTTTGTTAAGCATTTCTTGCATCTTCTCCATCTTTGCCTCCATTCTTTTTCTGAGGTCCTGGATCATCTTCACTATCATTATTCTGAATTCTTCTTCTGGAAGGTTGCCTATCTCCACTTCATTTAGTTGTTTTTCTGGGGTTTTCTCTTGTTCCTTCATCTGGTACATAGCCCTCTACCTTTTCATTTTGTCGATCTTTCTGTGAATGTGGTTTTTGTTCCACAGGCTGCAGGATTGTAGTTGTTCTTGCTTCTGCTGTCTGCCCTCTCTCACTCTCTCTTGATTTTAAAGAATTCACAGCCCCAGCTTTGTCCCGAATCTTGACTCGGTAGACTTTACCATTAACGGAAGTAAATGTATATCAGGAGTGTATCTAATTTATCCTGCTCCCCATTGGAGACATCAATAGCAACGAAACCCATCCAGGGAAATGGTCTTCCCCCAAGAGCAGTGAGTTTGCCTCGACTAGTAATCCCCAAGACCGTTCTCTGGATTGGAACCTTGGGAGACTGTGGGTTTCATGACTTCCCAGCCCAGAGGCTGAAAATCATCATCTTATTCCTAGACATGAAAAAGAAAAAAGCAAAAACAAAACCTTACCTAATACATATAAGGCAAATGAAGTCTTAAAAAGAATAAAAAATAAGCCCAAGTTAAAACAAACAGACAACTTTGCCTTCATATGTATATTAAAAAACCTAGAGGGGAAAAAAACAAGCTGTTAACAAGGGTTTCCCCTATGTTCAGAGGTTATACGCAGCTGAAATTTTTTCCCCTTATTTTCCAGATGGTCTGCAAGGGCACAGTTACATAAAGTGTGAATGTGTTTTAAAGATTAACTTTCAAATGTGACAGTAATAAGACAATTGGAGTATGTAATCCTTGCCCAGTATCAGTGAACTGGCCACAAAGGACACAGGCACATTGGACGTCTGCATTACCCCTGTCTTGACCCTGCAATGCTCTTTGAGCAGGAACTAGGTGTAGTAAGGATGGCCGTGGTTGTGTAACGGAAGTCACCTGTCAAGAGATATTTTGGAGTGAAAATACCTTTTTCTTTTTTGGAATACTGTGGAGGCTTTCAAATGCCATCAGGGACATCTATTAACATTCATACTGCCTTTTTGAGAGAAATCATGAAACTCTATTTGTTGTTGTTAGTTCCTGTTACCCAACGTAGTGATTCGGTATTTCTGTACATTTCAAAATGATCACCAACGATAAGTCCAGGTACAATATGTCACCATACAAAATATTTCATAGTTACTTACTGTGTTCCCCACAATGTACATTTCATGCCCATGACTCATTTTGCAACTGGAAGTTCGTCCCTCTTAATCTCCCTCCCCTATTTCTCTCCTCTCCCACCCCTCTCTGGTAACCACCTGTTGTTTTCTGCATCAATAGCTATCTCTGTTTTGTTTGTTCATTTGTTTTGTTTTTATTTAGATTCCACATCTAAGTGAAATCATACAGTATTTGTCTTTGTCTGATTTATTTCACTTACCATAATACCCTCTAGGTCCATCCATGTTGTCACAAATAACAAGATTTTTGTTTTCTTTAAGGATGAGTGGTAATCCCTTGTGCATATATAGCACATCTTCTTTACCCATTCATCTACTGATGAGCACTTTGATTGCTTCCATATCGTGGCAACTGTAAATAATGCCGAAGTGAACTTTGGGGTGCATATATCTCTTGTAACTAGTGTTTTCATTTTCCTCAGGTAAATACTCAGGGGTGAAATTGCTGAATTGTATGGTAGTTCTGTTTTCAATTTCTAGAGGAATCTCCATACGTTTTCCATAGCGGCTGCACCGATTTCCATTCGCACCAACAGTGCACAAGTATTCCCTTTTCTCCACACCCTCGCCAGCACTTGTTATCTGTGGTCTTTTGATGACAGTCATTCTGACAGATGTGAGGTGATATCTCGTTGTGATTTGGATTTGCATTTCCTTGACGATGATGTTGAGCATCTTTTCATGTGCCTTTTGGGCATCCGTATGTCTCCTTTGGAAAAATGTCTGTTCAGGTACTCTGCCCATTTTTTGATTGTGTTTTTTTGGGTTTTTTTTTTTTTTTTGATGTTGAGTGTATGAGTTTTTTGTGTGTATTTTGGATATTAACGCCTTATTGGGTATATCATTTGCAAATATCTTCTCCCTTTCAGTAGGCTGCCTTTTCGCTTTGTTGGCAGGTACCTTCACTGTGCAAAAGCTTTTTAGTTTGATGCGGTCCCATTTGTTTACTTTTGATTTTGTTTCCAATTCATGAAACGTTTTTAAGGAAGAAGACCAGCAGGCCTTAAAGGAGAGACGCTAAAATTTATTTCACAGTATCCCTAGTTTGGAAGAGCATAGAGAAGAATTGTTGAGATGCTGCTGCCATTGTAAAAGAGTGTTTAACAAACACACATTAAGCCTCTCTGTTGGTCTACTATGATAGATTGGCATTTGGGTTACAGAGAATGAAGACCTTTCTTGTGGCTTCTCACAGTGGGTTTGAGAAGTGAAACAAACATGAAGAAATGATATTAAAATATGATATTTGCTGAGTGGGAGGGATGCAGAAGAAAGGGGCACGGAATCCAGCACTTAGCAGGTCAGTGTGTGCTGTAACCTCTCTCTCTCTTTTGATATCTCAAAGTGGTTAACTAATGAAGTTACTTCACGGAGGAGCTTCCTAGGGTGCAGGCACTGTTTTGGTTTTTTTTCTCCCTCGTATGAATTATTTACTTATTACTCCATCTCCCATAAAAGCATGGGGGTCTGGTGCTACTTCTATCCTCATTTTACAGCAGAGGAAAGTGAGGCACAGAGACATTTAACAACTCACCGCAAATCACCCAGCTGGTAGGTGGTGAATCCAGGATTGTAATCTAGGTCTTTCTCACTCCGGAGTCTACAGCCTGGCCCCTGTGCTATCTGTCTCAAGGTGGAAAAGTGTCGTTCCTCGATGACAAGTGGCCATGGCAGGCCCTCAGAGGATAGACCTATCTCAAGACCAGTGTTCATCCTTCTAGGGTCAGTCTGGTGAAGGACAGAGAGTGATCCATGAAACTGTCTTACTTCTTTGATACATGTGCCATCTGGAATGTTTGTAGCTTGGAGGAAAGACGAATGCCTCTGTTTCAGGTTGTAAATTATTTTTTATTGTTAATTTTATTATGTTTCATAAATATACCAGACAGTAAAAAAGGTGGAAAGCAGAGAAGGAAACTGAACTTTATTTTTTTGCTCCTGGTTCTAAGTGAGAGTAAGTCTTGCCATTGACAGCTGATTAAGCACCTCTCAAGCTCTCTCTTGATGCAGAGATGGGGAATTCATGTCCTCATGGTCTTGCGCGTGTGCTATCAGTTGCCTTTTTGAAGGCCCCCAGCATACAGGTACTCAGAAAGTGACCCTTGCCTGCCTTTTCTTCAAAGACCTGCCTGTCCTGTGACCCTCAGGCTTCTTTGCATGGCATTCATGGAGTCTGCCCCAAATCCTTTTCCCACCTCAGTGCTAACTTCTCCCAGCTCATGCCTTGTACCCTTTAGTCTCTCTTTGTTCATGCCCTTTGCAGATATGTCCACATGGCTAAGTAGTGACTATCTTTCAAGGTTCTGATCAATTACCAGTCCCCACGCACACTCCCCTCCCCTACCCCCATGAAGCTTTCCCTGTGAAGTTTTCTTTTAAGTGTTATTTGATTACCTCCTTTTGAGAGAGGTTTTATATATATATATATATATTTGACTTAACAATGATAAACGTTTGAGAAAAAAAACTAAGAAAAATAAAGATTCTCAGAAAATGAAGGAAAAAATCCTCTACTTCTGCAGAAATTATCTTGGAGAGGAGGGATCAATGTCTTATCTCTCTGGAAGATCGATCTGGGTTTTTTCTTCTTCCTTTATTTTTATAGGGCATTGTCTTAAATGTACAGTATAATTTGTACCCATGTATGTGGTGAAAACAGTTTAGCAGCATTGCCCTAATTCTTCTCATTAGAAGTGTCTATGGGATGGAACATGTACTACTAAAGATATTTATGGAAACGGGAGTGTATAATGCTACATCTCTTTGTAATATACTTGTTTTTTCATTTCTCCTTCACTATTTCTAATTGCTTCAAGAAATAAAACCCTGTTCGATGCTCATAAGTCTTTAACACCCCTGACACTGATGAATCTCCCCTTTTTTTTTTTTTTTGGCGGTACGCGGGCCTCTCACTGCTGTGGCCTCTCCCATTGCGGAGCACAGGCTCCAGACGCGCAGGCTCAGCGGCCATGGCTCATGGGCCCAGCCGCTCCGCGGCATGTGGGATCTTCCCGGACCGGGGCACGAACCCGCGTCCCCTGCATCGGCAGGCAGACTCTCAACCACTGCGCCACCAGGGAAGCCCGAATCTCCCTTTTTAGTCAAAAGAACATGCCTCAAGCTCCAACTCTTCAGTAGGCAAAAGCATTTAACTAGAAATTGGTAAAATTGATGTATTTTCATTTTGTTTGCTTTTATGGTTAGGTATTTGTGGCCATTGATGCTGGTTATAAAGTTTTCTTTTGAAAAAATCTCTGGGAGTTAGTGAGGTGATTTAAGGAAAACTATTGATTCAGTAATATAGATGCTTAATAGATGTGGCAAAAATCAGGCATCGATTCACAAATGAATAAAATTTGAGAGACAAACAGGTCTAGTAAATGTAAGGGCCATTCAGTGATTCCTTTCTCAAATGCTATACCTGAAAAGTCGCCCTCCATGGACCTCATAAATCAGATATCATATAGGCATAAATAAAGTTCCCTGGGACTTTATTTTACTGTGTTGTATACTAATTACACCCACATACGTGTGTGTGTGTGTGTGTGTGTGTGTGTGTGTGTGTGTGTGTGTGCCTATGTGTGTGCGCTCCTTGATGACAGGGATTGTCTTTACTTACCCTGACTCCTGACTGCCTCTCATGCTCGGGTCCAGCAGTCGCCACAATGTGCCCACATACACTGAACTAAGCCCTGTCCTGTGTGCCCCCTCCTCCCCAGTCATGCCTCATCGCCCCTCAGTGACGTGCCCTTGAGCCATCCTGAGCTTAGATGAGAAGGACATTGAAAGTATGCAGAGTGTCGAGTCCATACAGGTTGGTGTGTAAGTCTACTAAACCCAGGGTAACACTAAGAATAGATAATGCTATGTGAGAGAGAGTCGGGTCCAGTTTAGTCCACGCTGGCAGAATTGATGGTTGGTGAGAATAGACCAGGGAATGATAGTTTTTTATAACAATTAAGAGTATACTCATAAAGACTAGCTTAAAAAGTACGATGCTGTGTAGTACTGGGGTGGCATGATCATGAAATTGTATACTTGTCATCAAAGGTCTAAGTGACTAGTCAGTTTATGTACAGCAACCTGTATATTAGTATTGCATCTCTTGGATCTTGTGTGTGTGTGTGTGTGTGTGTGTGTGTGTATTTTTTTGAGTGAGCTTAATAATCAACATCAGGTATCAAAATAATGAACCAAAATCTTAGACTCACAGAATCAGAATTAGATAAATACCAAATCATGATCCAGTTCATCTTACATATTGAAAGGAAGGGAAACAAAGACCCAGAAATGTGAAATGATACATCAAAGCTCCACTAGTAGTTGTTAGCAGTAGTACAGGCAGGACTTAACTGGGGATTCTCTATCCCCAACGTGTGTTTTTTTTTTAA
This sequence comes from Orcinus orca, assembly GCF_937001465.1. NCBI lineage: Eukaryota > Metazoa > Chordata > Mammalia > Artiodactyla > Delphinidae > Orcinus > Orcinus orca. The sequence continues at coordinate 8,821,552 of NC_064568.1, forward strand.
CCACCCTTATGTTGTATCACATTACACAGATCCACTAGTTACATGGTAATGCATTTCTGTTTCAACATATGCTTTATTTCAAATTCAGTTTACTTTGATCTTGTAGCATGCCATCTAGCACTCTGCTACTCAAAGTGTGGTTTTAGAAGCCGCAGAATCCGCGTCATCTGGGTGTTTGTTAGACATGAAGACTCTTGGGCCCCACCTCAGACCTTTTCTATCCTCATCTTCATTTTAACAAGATCTCTAGATAATTTGTATTACTTTAAATTTTGAAAAGTTCTTTTAATTATCTCCTAGAGCTCAGAAAAGTGTTTGAACTGAATGAGGAGGTTGGACAATCTTTTAGCTCAGTGGCTCTCAAACTTTTTGATACATAAGAAAAACTAGAGAGTAACTTTTAAGTGTAGATGCTCGAGGATCATACCCAAAGATTCCATTTTAGGAGGCCTGGCCTGGACACCAGATGGAATTGTTTTAACAAGATGTGCAGGTGGTTCTAGTGCAAGAGATCTTTGAAAAATTTTGTTTTAGCTTTTTCTTAGTTGGGTATTTATAAATGACTTTATTATTTTCCTTGAAATAAGTGCCTGGAGCTCATTTTTAACACAGTTTTCAGGACTAGAATAGACTGGTTAAGAGTCTGGGATAGATGCCTGAGACAGTCAGGTTAGTAAAACATGATATGTAAACTATTCTGAGAAACTTCCCGGGAATGGCATCACTGCGCTTCTCCAAAGAAGTCCAGATAACCTTTCTTTCCTCAGTTCTTCTTTATTTCATAGACATGGCCAACGTTAAAATGATTTAGCTTTAACAGCGTGAATTTTGTATTAGGATTCTCTGTTGTGGGCTGTCTGAACCCAGTTGAGACTAATTTAAGCAAATGGGAATGTTTTGCCCTGTGTAACTGAAGAATCGGGAAATATTTAGTTGCAGGATCCAGAAGTTGGATGCTCAGGCCACTCTTCTTCCAGTTCTCTCTCATCTTGGCTTGCCTTTGTTGGTTCTCTTTCTCTTCTCCTGCAGAGAGGTGTTTTCTGCTAAGTGGGGAAGAGGGCTGCACACAAACACCAGTTTGCATTCTTTGGTCTTTCCCAGCTCCAAACCAAAACAAATCCTGGTGAACGGTTCTGATCAGCCTTCTTTGGATCACAAGCCCATTTCTGGACTTCTTTGGAAATAGGTATTAATATGGCCCATGCCATGCTGCCAGTAGCCAGGACTATTCTTGGAAGTCCAGCCAGATAATGTGTTGTTGTCAGAGTTGAAGGAATTACTAGACAGAAAAATAGTAGATTTCGTTGAAACCTGAAACAGCATCAGTGCTTTGGGAACAACCAAAGTATACACTAGCAGGAGAATCAGGCAAGGATGATGTATACAGTTAACCCCATGAACAGCACAGGGCTTAGGGGAACCAACACTCCACGCAGTCAAAACTCCACGTATAACATTTGACTCCCCAAAAGCTTAACTACTGATAGTCTACTGTTGACCAGAAGCCTTACCAATAACAAACGAACAACACACATTTTGTCTGTTCTATGCATCTACATATAGTTTACACGTTCATGACATACTTTTCTCTTAATCTTTTTGATATTTCTAGGCTACACAGTTTATGCGTGAGTTTGTTCAAACTGTCACACATTTCTAAAATACTGGAATTATTATTTTTGTTTGTTTCAAATGAGTTTTTGGGGTTTTTTTTTTTGGAATAAGTCTGCGTGTCATTTGCTACCTGTTGAAAGTTTTTTTTTTTTTTTTTTTTTTTTTTTGTGGTACGCGGGCCTCTCACTGTTGTGGCCTCTCCCATTGCGGGGCACAGGCTCCGGACGCGCAGGCTCAGCGGCCATGGCTCACGGGACCAGCCGCTCCGCGGCATGTGGGATCTTCCCGGACCAGGGCACAAACCCGTGTCCCCTGAAATGGAAGGCGGACTCTCAACCACTGCGCCACCAGGGAAGCCCTGAAAGATCTTAAGGCCTCTTGTGCTTTTGCTATTACGTAGCCCCACTGCTCATATCAAACCTCTGCCTGAATCACACCTGCTAATATCCCATTGGCTGAAGCCAGTCATGTAGCCAAGTTCAAAGTCAAGGGGTAAGGGAATTCATTCCCTCTCTTGTGGGAGGAACCTCAAGTCTCATGGTAATTGGTGCAGATTAAAGGACCAAAAAAAAAAGCAAATTTCTTTTTCTACTGTCTACTCACACCAAAGCATTTCTCTTGGTCTCACATAAATTCTAGTGCCCACATCAACATTGCCTTTTGGCTCTTGCCTACTAGCTGTGTCTTCTAGGACTGTAGTAAATTATAGTAAGAAGTTGTGCTCCTTTTTTCTTACAATATTTTTGAACCAACCAAAGATGTAAAAGACTAGGCACACCCCAAACATCCAGAAATCTTCTTACTTATAAGCATATTCTGCAGTATAAGCTTTTGTCTTTCTGACTACTGTCCCTTCATCACAATAACTAAAACATGGTGGTTTCCAGGTTTTATTCTTATGAATTGGTTCTGAGATCTTCTAATATGAGAGCATTTGTCGTGGCAGCAAGTACTCTCAATTTAGGATACGATTTCTAAGCTCAAATCTTAGTTAAATAGTTATTATCTATGAGCATCAGTTTACTCATCTGTAAAACAGAAACGATAATCCTTCATACCGTATGTGTGAAGATCAAATGGGTTTATAAAATATGTGAAACAGATTTTAAAGATGTCGCAACCAGTTAAGTGCTTTACATTTGCTATTAATACTAGTTGTTTACATTTTAGAGAATGTCTTCTCTCAGAAATGTGGCTTTGCTGGGCTTGGTTTCATGGTTCCCTTGATCGATCTTCTGACTGCCAGCACCGGAAAGAGTTAAGGAAGGACCCATCACTGATCAAAGGAACGATCTGAGTCCACGAGTGCATAGACTTTTACACCTCATCTTGTTAAATATTATAAGACAAGATTATTTAGTTGGATGTACCTAAGTAGACTTACTATCCTTGTTCATCACTCAAATACACTTTGACTCAGGTATTTACATTGAACTTGAAAGATAGCAAGTCTGTGTGTGGACTGGGGTTGGTGGTATTTTCCACAAACTGGTGGGACAATCCCGTAAGATTTGATGGTCCTGCCGAGTATGGTTCTGTGTCCTTTATGACAGTTGGAAGTTTTGTTTCCAATGGGGTAAATGGGGCTGCCTACTTTGGATACTTTCTTCAAGGTGCAAGCAGAAGCCTGCTATGTCTCAGGAAACTGATGTCCTCGTCTCCCCAGGCCATTGGTCATCTTGGGGTTAGTTCTTCAGTCTCACAATGTTAGTGTCTCTGCTGTAAAAAAAAAAAAAAAAAAAAAAAAAAAAAAGGGGTAAAGCTTTCTGGCTTGTGGGATCTCTTCCAGCTTTAACACTCTAGGAATCTATCGATATGCACCGATGTCCCTGGAGCTGTGCAAACAGATGGTGCGTATCCAAGGGATTGTTAGACCATGCTGGCTGACTTCCCCACAGTGGGGTCTCAGAGCATCCGTCACTCATGCTCATGTATCACAGCATGGGTAAATTGTGAGGGCACAGTTCCAAGCCTGGTCAGTAAACATTGGGCTTGGGTTTGCTTGCAGTCCATTTTGACCTCTGAATCTTTCTTCACCCTGACCCAGTTATTCAAAACTGGTCTGGTCACCTTCCAGCTTCGCTCATTTTGATTTGCAAAATTCTGACTATTTTAGAGTGTCTAGGAAACATCATTTTACTTGATAATTCAGGATTACTGAATATTTTTAAATTCCAATTCTGTTCTCTAAGCCAATACTTAAGAAAATAGTGAAGGACCAGTTTTGTTTGTTTTATTTTAATATCCAATCTATTACAGACCTATACTTATGAAATCACGAATTTGGATGTTGTGGCAGTTATAGATTGCTATAAATCTTTTTAAATGCTTGCACTCAGTTTTGCACATTATTTGTTTATATGCATGGATGTATTTCTGGATTCTCTAATTCTGTTCTGCTGGTCTATTTGTCTATCCCTGTGCTGATTCTACACTGTCTAAATTACTATGGTTTTATAATGAGTCTTAATATGAGCTAAAATGAGCCCCTTATCGTCTGAGCCAACCTTCTTTTTCAGGAGTTACATGGCTATTCTTGGCCTTTGCTCTTCCAAGTAAATTATAGAATCAGCAGGTCAGGTTTTACAAAGAACCCTGATAAAATTTTCACTACAATTTAATTTAATTCACTTATCAGTTTAGGAATAGTTTTGATCTTTCCAGTAATGTATCTTCTAATATCTATGAGCATGATTTATTTTGCTAGTTATTTAAATTTTGAATAAAGGTTTATAATTTTCTCAAAATATTTTCTTGTATATATTCTTGTATATATTTTATATTTATTCCTTGGTGGTTTATATATTTATTGCTATTACAAATGGTATTTAAAAAGATGTTAGAAAATATACTTTCCAATATTTTGTAGTTATTTTATAAATATACAATTGATTTTGGTATATTAATTTTATATCCAGCAACCCTACCAAACTCATTCTTTAAATAATTTTCCCATACTTTTCCATATAATCATGATTTATGAATAATAACAATCTGGTTTTTTTCCAGTCTTTTTATTTACTATTTATTTTCTTATCTTATTGCAAGTGTATTAAAGTATTGTATTAGTTTCCTACAGGGGCAAACAAATAGCACAATCTGAGTGGCTTAAAACAAGAGAAACTTATTTTCTCACAGTCTGGAGGCTAGAAGTGCCTAAGTATAAGTAGGGTTTTGATCACTCTGAAAACTCTAGGGAGGGATGCTTCCTTGGTTTTCTAGCATCTGATGGCGCTAACACTCTTTGGTGGCAGAATAACTCCAGGCTTTGCCTCTGCCTTCACTTGGCTTTTCCTCTCTTTGTTCTGTCCTCTTCTTATAAGCACACCAGTCCTTGGACTTAGGGGACATTCTAAATCCAGGATCTCAGGATCTGTAACTAATTCTGTCTACAAAGACGCTATTTTCAAATAAGGTCATACTCTGAGGTCCCAGGTGGAAACGAATCCTTTTTTGCTTCTTCTTTTTTTTTTTTCCTTTTTGGCTGCACTGTGTGGCTTGCAGGATCTTAGTTCCCTGACCAGGGATTGAACCCACACCCTCAGCAGTGAAAGGGCCAAGTCCTAACCACTGAACCACCAGGAAATTCCCTGGAAAGGAGTTTTGCGGAGACAGTATCCAGCCCACTTCCAAGACCTTTACTGGGATGAGAATAGAAAAAGTGGTAGTAGGCATGCTTATCATAGTCCGAATTCTTGCGAGGGCTTTCAGTATTTCACAGTTACCATAGTTTGTGAATTCTAAAGCACATGATTTTTCACAGTTCAATAACTTTACAGTGTCATAAGCCTAACAGTCGGTGATTACCATGGTTTAATTGGTAACATTTTTTTCTTTGTAGTGCATCTTGTAATAAATGGTACCTCAGGTTTAATAGAGTGAAATAAATTTAAGTTTTGTTACAGGTTTATTTTGGATGTTGTTAACTATCAGCAGATTAAGAAATTCTCTTCTATTTTTACTGTAATGAGAAGTTTCTCATTTTGTTTTTCCTTTTTATCATGAGTGAAAGTTGTTTCACTAAATGCTTTTTTTCTTCTACTGAGATACTTATGTGATTATTCTTCTTCAGTTTGTTAATAGGGTAAATTTCCTTAAAAGATATTTTAAGTTTAGACTCGCTTTGCATTCCTTTGATAAGCTCCACTTAGTTATGTTATATTACATTTTATAGGCACTGTTGGCTTCATTTCTGCCAATTAAAAAAAAAAATTCTGCAACGTGAATGAGATTGGCCTGCAATATTGTCCTTCACCTTGTTATTCAGGACTGGTTTTATAATCAAGATTATACTTGGTCATGATGCATCATTCTTTTAATCTACTATTGAATTTAGTTTGATAATATTTTGTTGAGAATTTTTATATTCATGTTCATCAGGGATATAGGCCTGTACTTTTCTTGTGATATTTTTGTGTGACTTTGGTATGAGGGTGGTGCTGGACTCATAAATTAAGTTTAGAATGTTTCCTCTTCTGTTTTTTTGAAAAACATTAAGAAGGATTGGTATTAATTCTTCTTTAAATGTTTGATAGAATTTACCTGTAAAGCCGTCTGGTCCCTGGCTTTTCTTTTTTGGGAGGGTTTTTTTTTTTTTTTTTAAAAATTATCAATTCAATCTTCTTATTCCTTATGGGTCTTTTCAGGCTTTCTGCTTCTTCTTGAGTCAGTCTTGGTAGGTTGTGTGTTTCTAGGAGTTTATCCATTTTTTCCTAGGCTATCCAATTTACTCTTGTATAATAATTCAAACAGTCGCTTGTGAGCTATTCTATTTCCATGGCATTGGTTATAATGTCTCCTCTTCCATTACTGATTGCAGATCAAAACAACGAGGTATCATCTCATACCTGTTAGGATGGCTATTATTAAAAAAAAAAAAAAAAGGCAAAGAAAAAGGTTGTCAGTATCGGTGAGGATATGGGGGAAAAAAAGTAACCTTTGAACATTGTTAGTAGGGATGCAGATTAGTCTAGGGACTAGGAAAACATCATGAAGTTTCCTCAAAAAGTAAAAATAGAACTACCAAATGACCCAGCAATCCCACTTCTGCATGTGTATCTTAAGGAATTAAATCAAGATTTTGAAGAGATATCTGTACTCTCATGTTCATTGCAACATGCAGACAACCTCAATGTCCATCATTGGATGAATGGATAAAGAGAACATTGTATATACATATTATTTTATTATTTATTTATTTATGCATGCATGCAGGCTGTGCCGGGTCTTAGTTGTGGCACGTGGGATCTTTTAGTTGCAGTATACGGACTTCATAGTGGTGGTGTGCAGACTCCTAGTTGTGGCATGCATGTGGGATCCAGTTCCCTGACCAGACATTGAACTTGGGCCCCCTGCATTGGGAGCATGGAGTCTTACCCACTGAACCACCAAGGAAGTCCCTATACATATTATTTGACCCTAAAACAGAAGGAAATCCTGCCGTTTGAGATAACATGGATGAACGTGGAGGGTGTTATGCTAAGTGGAATAAGCCAGGCACAGAAGGACAGGTACTGCATGACCCCGCTTATATGAGGAGTTTAAAATAGTCAAACCCAGAGAAACAGATAATAGAATGGTGGTTGCCAGGGGCTGGGGGAATGGAAAAATGAGGAAGTATTTGTTAAAGGCTACAGAGTTTCAGTTTTACAAGATGAATAAGTCACAGAGACCTCCTTTACTTACTGTACCATCTACTGTACAGCATAGAGCCTGTAGTTAACAAGACTGTATTGTATACTTCAAAATTGGCTAAAGGGTAGACATTATGTTAAGTGTTCTAATCGCAAAATAATAATAATAATAATAAAGAGGGTGGGAGGAAACTTGGGTGGTGATGGATATGTTTATGGTGTAGGTGCTGGTTTCATCAGTGTCTGCTTACCTCACAACTCATCAAGTTGTATACATTAAATATGTATAGCTTTTTCCATGTCCATAATAAAGTGGTTTAATATAAGATCATACTAACAAAAATAATTGATAGTTTTCCCTCTTTTTATTCTCTGAAAAAGCATCTATATACATTGGAATTATCAGTCCAGACTTTCATTAAAACTTGCCTGTGGGGCTTCCCTGGTGGCGCAGTGGTTGAGAGTCCGCCTGCCGATGCAGGGGACACGGGTTCATGCCCCGGTCTGGGAAGATCCCACATGCCGCGGAGCGGCTGGGCCCGTGAGCCGTGGCCGCTGAGCCTGTGCGTCCAGGGCCTGTGCTCCGCAATGGGAGAGGCCACAACAGTGAGAGGCCCGCGTACCACAATCAAAAACCAAAAAAAAAAAAAAAAAAAAAACTTGCCTATGAATATATCTGGGCCTATCTTCTCTTCTTTTGGTGAGAATGTTTAAATATTTGTTCAATTTCTGGGACAGATTTGGAAATGGTGAGGTTGCCTTTTCCTTCCTGATTCAGATTTGTTAAGTTAGATTTTTCTAGAAACACGTCCATTTTGTGTTTTCAAATTAGCTGGCATAGAGTAAGAATTGTTCCTTAGAGCTCCTGCTGTGTCTCTAATGACACTTCCTTGGTGGTTCCCAATACAGATCTTTCTTTTATTTATTGATTTTTTTAGCCAGTTTGACTATGGTTTTTCTGCTACTTCATATCTTAACTGACTCAGTGAGGTTTTAGCTCATTTTGTACTATCTCCACTTTTATCATTCTTTCTGATCTCGTAGTTAAATCTATTTAAATGATTATTCTTTTTAGGTATTTTAATGGCTACCTGTATATTTTTAAACGATATAAATATTTTACTTTTCATTTCTCTCAAATTTTTACTTTTGAGAGAGGTGATTTGAAATAAAGGCCCTTCCTTTGTTCTTAAAGTAACTATTTATAGGTTAGTGGGCCTGTTAATCAACCTAAAGGGTTGTCTTGAATGATGGTCTGTGTTACCTCTACCCCCGTCTCTTTTAAAAGTGGTCCAGATACCACTCAGATGCAGCCATAGTTTCCACTTATTCAGGAACAGACTGTAATATGAATCTCATTTCAGCAACTCACTAGCTCTGTTACTTAGATCAAGAATTTCACCTCTGCAGTCCCAGTTTTCTTATTTGTAAAATGAAAATACAGCAAATCTCACATGATCATTGTAAGACTTAAATTAGGGGACAATTGTTAGTGTGCCTAAGACTGGCCCTTCATAGAATAGATGCTCAGGATATGTTATTCTCCTACCCCTGTGATAAGTATCCTGTTATAACAGCATACTAACTGTTCTGTTTAAAAACTGTACAAATGACCATGTATCAGTTATCCAGCATTTCCCAATAACTTAGTACATCATCTCATTTTATAGGAATATGTGGACAGAGGTTATTTCTCTGCCTGTGCATATACATTGCATAAAGTGGAAGACAAATTAATGGACAGTGGCATTGTGAGAATCCTGATCTTTCTTTTCCTTTAAGGCTAGCGCTTTAGAGAGAGCAGAGTGTTGGTTTCCAGGGGCTGGGAGTGGGGAAGATGGGAAGATGTTGGATAAAGGATGCCAACTTTCAGTTATAAGATGAATAAGTTCTGGGGATCTAATGAACAGCGTAATGATTATAGCTAATAATACTCTATTATATACTTGAAAGTTCTTAGGTGAATAGATCTTAAACATTCTTATCACAGCTTAGAAATGATAACTGTAGGACATGATGAAGGCATTAGCTAATGCTATGGTGGTAATAATTTTGCAGTATATAAGTGTATCAAATCTATACTTAAACTTATATAATGTTACATGTCAATTGCATCTCAGTAAAGCTGGGAAGAAAACAGAATAGTGATTTAGAGTCTCTTTTGTATCATAGACCCTTTGAGAATCAAGTAAAATTCCTGGACACTGGGTCCCCCCAAAGGCACATTTGCACATTCTTTTAATCAGAGCTCATATATCCTTCAAAGGCTATCCATGAATTGAGGGGTAAGAATGCCTTGGTTAGAAAGTAACAGTTTTCTGTAAGGTTAGCTGCAGGTCATATATTCGACAGCACTGATGTTCCGATTCCATGCAGACCAACAAATCTTGAGTTAGAATATGAGTTTGAAATGGACAGGTAGATTTTTTTGACAGTTATTCCTTTTGGTATCAGTCATAATGACCCCGAATGGAAACCAGAAGCAGCTTATGTGTTTAGAAACAGAATATGAAAACATTTTTCAACTGTCAGATGTTCTGAGGAATGCGTCCCCTGTGAAGTCCCAGTGAATCTTACTTTGAATGCATTTAAAACTTTCAAAACTCGGCTCCTACTTTCCGTTTCCTTTGTGTTCCAAGGTATTGTAGGATGACTCTGTATGCAAGCATAAGAATCTACTTAGAGGCAAAAAAATACTTAGTCAATAATATGAGCAGTATGTCAATAATAAGAGCACATTGCCCTTTACCTTTGTTTCAAAAACAAATAGAGCTTTTTTAGGCCAAAGGAAAAATATGTGCACCTGTGCGGGAGCGTGCGCGCGCATACACACACACGCGCACACGCGCGCACATGCACACACCCAAGAAAGAATAATGACACAAATTTTGACCTCAGGCCCAAAAGTCGAAAAATATTAGAACAATGGGATACATACAAGAAGGTAAATTTCAGAGGAAATAAGTGCAAAGACTTGAATTAGAAAATAAAATCCATAATGAATAAATATATATGTTAAAAGCTCCTACTGTTAAAAGGGGTGTAGTGAGGATTAAGTGGGTGATACATGCAAGTACCTGGCGGGTAAAGGAGACAAGATTGTTATTAGTTCCTACTCTTTATATTAATTTTTTAAATTTACAAACACTGGGCTCTAGCATCTTTTGCTCCTTCTCAAAATATATTTTACAAAGTAACTTCATAGTGGAAATCATTTTGCTGGGGGAATGGTTGATCTTGTCAAGTGAACCATTTCCTAGGATTTGTTAGAACTATCCGCATATGAAAAATTATTTGCCCGCTAGGAAAGACCAAATACATGGAGTAGTTTTGATAGGAGTAGAGATCATAGCCTTCTTTAGTCTTCAAGGATGACTGGAGATAAGATCCAAGCTCAGAGAATACCTAAAGGCAAAACCGGGCTTACCAGCAGAGGTCCTAAATGTAGGAGCAAGGTGCTCGGTTGGAAGGGGTTGGAAGGGATCAGAAAATATGTACTTAACAGAAAAAATTCTCTAATTTACAAATATCCTCCTTATTATTTAGGACATTTCTAAGAATCAAAAATGATTGAAAAAAAAGGTCTCATTCATGAAGAACTTAGATAAATGGTGGGGAAAGCATCCCACAGTAATTGCCAAATCCATCCCCAGCTACTAGACTGTTCTGTTGTGCACATTGATGTCATATACCACCGCTAGATGTTTGTCTTCCAAATTTATTTAAGCAAGTCCCTAAAGACTTTTACTCAAGGACTCTCTTCAAAGAATCCAAAGGCATTATTTTGTTGTGGATAAGAACACAAACTTTGATTGAAAACCCAAAATCTAATCCTTGAACATTCGTTTGCAAGCTGGATGACTTTAGGCCCTTGAACTCCAAGTCTGTTTCCTTTTATGCTAATGGGGTTTATAAGAGCCCTAACCTTATAGGATGACTGCGAGCTTTAAATGAGGCTCTATATGTTTAAAGCACTTAGTACAGTATGCAATACATAGACAACGCTCCATGCTAGCTACTATTGTTTTTGACACTGTTATGGATCGTTTGACTAGGACAGCAGACCTTAAGGAAATTAGTTGAGAAAAAACACATTGAAGGGAAGACAAAAGTCTTAATGCAGTAAACATGCTTATTTGTAGATATACGTGAATAAGCAAACAGAAGCTGTGCATACATGAAGCGTTAGATGCGGAAGAAAGGGAAATGCTCAGAAATGCTGACGTGAGGAAAGTCATGGTCATTTCTGGACGTGGTGGGACAGAAAGGTGAGAGGTGGCCCCACTTCTCAGAAGTAGACACCACAGGCGTTTCCAGGGGCAGTGTCAGCACGGGTGGCCTAGGACATTTTGCCATCTGTTAGTTTTTATCAGAAATACTTGCAAAAGTCATACTGCATAATTAAGGTGGCTGTGATAAACAATTTTTAATGCCTTCATCAAGATGTGTGCAGTGGTATTTTTCCCAAAGATCATTTCTCTGTTGTGTTAAGGGGCGGAACTAGGAAGATGGATTGGAAAATAGAAATGATTCACCAACTCTCTGGGGAGAACTGAGATACATATTTATATTGGTCATTTATCATTCATTTACTACTCAGTGGCTTCTTATATCCACACTCACTATGTTACCTGTCTTAAATATTCCCACGTGAGTGATTTTTCTTAGCAGCCATCTAGAGGGGTCCTAGTAGATGAGACCTGTCTGCATCTTGGTACCACATTTGCTGAGCAACTACATTCTGTGTTCCAAGAATATGTATAATCTGTTGATTTACGTACAGGGGACTTCTGTGTTGTTCCACTGATTGATATGCCTGCTAGACCCAGAATCTTACAGAAAATTGCTTGACCTTAAAAATGGTGCTTTAGGAAAGTAAGAAATTAATAAAATAGAAATCATAGGCAGTAGTATTGGGGTTATATGGACCTCCATCATTTTGCCTTGACTACATTAACAGCCTCATCTTCTGCACAGTGCCAAAGCATTGTTTATGGTTCTCTGTACTCATTCCATCTCTGAGCTTCAAGCCTTTCCTCACCTCATCTCCCTGGCCTGGAATGCCCTACTACTTCACTTTTTTACCTGGCTAAATCTCCTCAGGGTGCTTTAAGACTTAGTTGAACTAATTCAGTGCATAATATTTAAATTGTTTAAAAATTCATGTGCCATGGACAAGGATGGACCACCATGGATGTGTCTTGTAAACAACAGGTAAGCCTAATAATGTGGAGTGAGTAAAGCCGAGAAACTTTTCACATATTTATTTGCCATTTGAATATCTACTTTTATGAAGGATCTATTCGAGTCTCCTGCCCATTTGATTGGATTTGATATTTTTCTTATTGCTCATAAAAATCTTGTACCTATTCTAGATATGCACTCTTCATCAACTGTATGTCTTACAAACATGTTTTCCTGTGCTTTAGTTTCCTTCTGTCCCTCTCTCTCTGTATATATGTATAACATCTTTTTCTAGTCAAATTGAGAATGAGTTGCATACATAATGGACATTTACCCCTAAATACGCCAGTGTGTATTTCCTAAGAACAGGGACTATTATTTTATATAAACACAATAAAATTATCAACTTTAAAATTTAACATTGATTATTTTAATTTGCCAAATATTTCTGATTTTGTGGATTGACTCAATCAGATTATAGCACTTTCTTTTTCCTCCAGCACAAGACCCACTCGAACATCAGGATATATGTTCTGTTCATGTCTCAAGTCTCCCCTAATAGGAATATTAGGAATGTCTTTTATGAAATTGACATTTTTAAAGAATAGACTTATTTTTTTTTGTAATAGATGTTTCCCTTTCTGGTTTGTGCTTTCTCATGATTAGATTCAGGTTACATAAGAGAAGTTGTGTCCTTCTCAGAGTATCCCACGTGGTGTTCATCTGCCTCTAGCTGGTGATGTTAATTTTTTGTTTGTTTTTTTTTGTTTTTGCGGTACGCGGGCCTCTCGCTGCTGTGGCCTCTCCCATTGTGGAGCACAGGCTCCGAACGCGCAGGCTCAGCGGCCATGGCTCATGGGACCAGCCGCTCTGCGGCATGTGGGATCTTCCGGGACCGGGGCACGAGCCCGTGTGCCCTGTATCGGCAGGCGGACTCTCAACCACTGCGCCACCCGGGAAGCCCAGTGATGTTCATTTTGATCACCTTGTCAAGGAATCCAATTTCTCCACTGGACAGTTTCTATTTTTCCTAACTTTCCAGTTCTAACATTCTCTCTGTATATACCAGTTGGTGCTCAGCATTCTAGTGGACAAAAGAGCCCTCTTCCTCCTCCATTTCTTTATATGTTGGATTGGCCAAAAAGTTCGTTCGGTTAATGAATACATTCAATAAAGTTCTCGGTGAAAATGAAAACTGCCTTTTATTTTTACTTAAAATGAGGGAACTCTTTGGCCACCCCAATACTTATCTATCCGGGTACCATCGTTATGGACTTAAATATTCCCATTCTTTCATCAGTTTATAACTTATTAGTGTATTTAATTATTTTGGTGCTCAAATTATCCCAGATTTGGTGGGATGCAGTAGGTGCACCTTCAACCTATATTGTGTCCAAGCTCCCTGCTGCCCTGTAATGATTGCTCTCAACATCCGTAACCTTGCTGTGGCAGGAAAGAAGGGAATTTCTCATCTCTTACAGAAATCTGTTGGATTTGTTTTCTTCTCTCTTACAGGTAATTACGATAATTAAGATCTATTTTTTCTAGTAAAATTGAAGGCAAAGCTGATGTGTGGTTGGTGGCCTTCTTAATTTTAAGGTCTCCTTTCATAGGGTGTGTGGAGTGTTTCCTAATCAAGTAGCTGCCATCTTACTCCTTATTTTTAAGTCCAAGACTTAAAATACTTCCAGTAATGTCAGTTTTACTTTTCCAATTTTAACCCATTTATGTATTTTATTTATTATATTTCAAATAATTTTAGCTATTTCCATTTTATTTCCAGTCTTAAAAAGGAAGCTATAACTATTTCTTCATTAATCATAAAGTTTCTTGTAGGCTTTGGTGGATAACCATAATTAGGTCAATAAAGTATCATTTCCAGTGAAGCCGTTTTCTGAGCTCTGAAGTATTCTTTCTGACAATTTTTTAATAGATTTTTTTGAATTAATCACTTTTCTAGGTTTTAATTCTATTCAGATTGTTTATTTTTCTTATGTCAAGGTAGTAAACAATTTTTCTAAGATTTTGTTTTTTAATCCAAATGGGCAGATTTATCCTAAACGTATAGTTATTCAAAATCCTTTCTAATTATCTTTGTAATACCTGTAGGTTCTGTAGTTATATCTCCCTTCTAATGTATGATATCAGTACTTCGTACTTTTATCTTTTTTTCGTTATCAGTCTTCTTATGGTTTACCAATTTTATGTCTTTCAAAATACCAAGTTTTGACTTTGTTGATGTTCTCTATTGTACTTTTATTTTATATTTCATTAATTCTTCCTCTTAAATCTAGTATTGCCTCCATTCTAATGTCTTGAGTTTCAGTTGTTATTTCTTTATTATTTCTTAAAATGAATGCTCAGCTCCCAAGTCTTCAGTCGCTCTTCTTTTTAAATATATGCATACACAGTTGTAAATGTTTTCCTTACACCATGGCTTTAGTTGAATCATGCAGCTTCTGACAACTCATACTTTTGTCATTCACTTCAAAATATTTTCTAATTTCCATTTGATTTCTCACATAAGCCATAATATTAGAAGTGATTAGTTTCCATGTTTGGGTTTTTTCTAGTTATCTTTTTACTATTCTTTTCTACTTCCGTTTCCCCGTGGCTAATAAACCTTTCTTTATGACTTCAGTTCTTTAAAATGTGTTATGACTTTCTTTTTGGCAAAATATATGATCGATTTTGGTAAATGTTTCCAGTGTTCTTGAAAAACAATTTATGTTCTGCAGTTGTTCAGTGCCGTATTTTTATGTCAACTAGGTCAACTTTATTGTGTTTCTCAGATGTGTCCTCACATTTTTTTCTCTGTATTCTCTCAGTTTCTCAGAGGTATATTAAAAAGTTCTTCTATGATTAAAGATTTGTCCATTTCTCTTTCAATTTTTGTTTTACATATTTTGATATTAGGTTATCACTGCAAAAAAAACTAATCTTCCTAGTGATTGAATCTTTTATCATTATACACTATCCCATATTTGTTCTAATAATTTTTTCTTGCCTTAAAGTCTAATTGGTCTGATAGTCGAGTAAATGCATCAAACGTATTTTTGTTAGTATCTTAGTCTGCTCAGGGTGCCATAACGAAATACGCTGACTGGGTGGCTTAAGCAACACAACTGTATTTTCTCGCAGTCCTGAAGACTGGAAGTCCAAGATCAGGGTGCCAGCAGGGTAGTGTTTGGTGAGAACTCTCCTTTTCCTGTAGGTCACTGCCTTATCACTGCGTCCTCACAAGGCCTTTCCTCAGTACGTGACTCTTCTTAACAGGCCACTCATACTATCAGGTTAGTATCCTACCCTTATGACTTCATTTAACCTTACTTACCACCTGAAAGCCATATCTCCAGGTATAGTCAGTTAGGGGTTGGGGATTTAATATATGAATTTTGTGGACACAGTCATTCCATATCAGTTAGTTTTGTGTAAGGTATCATTTCATACTTTTATTTTCAACCTTTCCACATCCTCGTGTTTATTGTGTGTGCATTTTTTTTTTTTTTTTTTTTGCGGTATGCGGGCCTCTCACTGCTGTGGCCTCTCCCGTTGCAGAGCACAGGCTCTGGACGCACAGGCTCAGTGGCCACGGCTCACGGGCCCAACCGATCCACTGCATGTGGGATCTTCCCGGACCGGGGCACGAGCCCGTGTCCCCTGCATCGGCAGGCGGACTCCCAACCACTGCGCCACCAGGGAAGCCCTTGTGTGTGCATTTTTAAGGCATATGGTTCTGTTTAATTTTTCAAATCATGATTAGTATTCAGTCTGGCAATATTTGTCTTTTAACTGAAGTATTTAATTTATTTGCATTTAATTTAAGTACTGACACCTTTAATGTAAACCAATAATGTTACTGTTTTCAGTGTTGGCCACCTATTCTGTATTTTTTTTTCTTTTTTTGTATACTTAAGTACATTTATATTATTTTACCTATTTCCCTCACTATCATATTGTACATTTTTTGTTATTTTTTTAATGGTAATTCTAGAGAGTATAATATGTATACCTGTCTCATTAAAGTATATAAATTGGTATGTTTACCATTTCCTAGAAAATGCAAGGACTTTATAATCCTTTAAAGTCACTTAACCCACCTTGATTTTTATTTGTTTTAGTTTTGTATGTACATCAAGCTCCACGTACTATAGGGGTTTTATACAGTCAGTCTTTATTTAGATTCATCCACATAGTTTTGTTTCTGCTTCCCTTCCTATTAGAAGAACTTCTTTAGGTTTTTCTCTTGGTGTGGGTTTGCTGGTGATTAATTCCCTCCTTTTAGTTGTTTGAAAATATCTTTATTCCCTCTATGTTTGAAGGATGTTTTTATGGGATATGAATGCTTGTTCTTTTCTTTCACCACTTTGAACATATTCCATTGTCTCTGACTTACATTATTTCTGTTGGAAATTCAGCTTTCTTTTTGCTGTTCCTTTGAAGATAATGTATCAGGAGTGGTGTTCTTAAGATTTGTCTCTTTTCCTTTTGTTTTCAATATTTATTATGAGGACTCAAGGTTTAGTTTTCTGTATCTTTGTCCGGCTTGGTGATTGTAGCAATTCTTGAATTTGTGGCTTGATATCTTTCTGCTATTAAAAAAAATTCTCTGTCTATATCTCTTCAAATATTGCTTATAAAACGTTTTCTCTCTTTACTCTTTCTGGTCATTCTAATAACATATATTATAGCTTTTCCCTGAGTCCCATGTGCCTTTTATTATTTTTTCATCTTTTTAAAATTTCTCTCTGCTTTAGTCTTAGTGTTTTCTACTGACCAAATTTTGGGGGTGGGGGGAGGGTGGAATGAATGGGGAGATTGGGATTGACATATATACACTACTGATACTATGTATAAAATAGATAACTAATGAGAACCTGCTGTGTAGCCCAGGGAACTCTACTCAATGCTCTGTGGTGACCTTAATAAGAAGGAAATCCCAAAATGAGGGGATATATGTATACATATAGCTGATTCACTTTGCTGTACAGTATAAACTAACATAATATTGTAAAGCAACTATACTCCAATTAAAAACAGAAAGCAAAAAAAATAAATAAAAATTCTCTCTTCAACTTAACTAATTTTTTCTAACTCCACTTATTGCATTTTTCAGTTTCATGATTTTCATTTGATTCTTTTTAATAAATTCCAATTACCTCCTGAAATTCTTTTTATCATATTTTCTAATGTTTTCGGCTAACAGTTGTTTTAAAATCCCTGTCTGATAGCTCCAATATATGAATCTCTTGTTAGCATTTTATTTTATTTTTAATTTTTAGCCATTTGCTTTGCTTTTTTCTTGTTTTTTGGACATGTACTTGTGACTCCTGGTATGTTGAATGACATAATTTTTAAACATTGGATGTCAGATATGGGTGTAAAAAATTGCAGAGAGAATTCCATGGTCTGGTGTTGTTATCTTGTGTAAGATAAAGTTTGATTTTGCTTCCAGCAGTCAGCTCGGTTAGGGAAATACGTCTTAATATAGCTTGGGGTTGAGCTGATTTCAGCTGGATTCTAGTCTTTGTCAGTGTTAGTCTGTTTCTGTTTGGCCCTTCTTTGGTGTACCCTTTCAGACATTCAACTGATAGCCTGAGATTTTTACCTGGCCCCTTGTTATTGGTGGCCCTTAAGCTATGGTTGTTGTTCCTGAGCCCCTTGAGATTACATAATTTTCAACTTTAGCCTCTCAACCTACTGCTTTATGCCCATTACTGCTTATCTGGTGTCTGGTATCTTTATGCCTCTACTGATAATTGTTGCTGCCATAATCAGCTTGCAGGCTGCCACGTTGAACTGGCAAATACTGTGAGGGAAGATAGCTGTCCCCAGTGTCAGGATCACTTCCATATTTCCCTTTTCTAAAGATCTTGACACCCCAGTGCTCATTGCCTTGGTTCCTCTTCGATACCATAGGTATTTTATCCAGAATTTCTATTGTTTTCATTGGGAGAATTGTTCTATTCTTAGTTGGTCTGCTAAAGATGGAAAAACTGTATACCACATTCTTGTAGAAGATTTTAAGTGTGTTGATTAGTATGATGTTATCCAATTTTTATTTTAGAAAAGATCATTCATTAGGCTGACTAATTTGGGGTAAAAGGAGAAGCCCAAGATAAGCTAGAGTTTTCACAGAAAGTTGCATTACATTTAAATTCATCAGACATATTCTTCATTAAAGCAGGTAATTAAAACCCTTTATCTAGTGAAGTGTCCCTTTGTAATTAACCATCTTGTTTTCACAAATCCTGAGAATTTAGATTTTCATTAAGTGAAGAACCCCTGTTATTTCTCTGGCTATTTTTCTTGGTATCATTTGAGATTTTAGAAGTCTTTTCAAGTAAATAGAGAGCTTGGTGTTTAAAGAAAACTCCACATAGGCCTGTGAAGATTTTGGAGAACCACATGACTTTCTTTTTTTAAACCAACTGTTCCAGGAAATATCCATTTTTAAAAGATGATTTGCTGACACTTCACATCTTGAATCCAAGTTGCTGATTCATGCAGTTTGAAGTTCAGAGAATTGCTTAAAGTTACAGCTTCCCACGAAATAATCATGTGGATGTCAGAGGAAGTTTGTAGAGCTATGAA
Source organism: Orcinus orca (assembly GCF_937001465.1). Taxonomy (NCBI): domain Eukaryota; kingdom Metazoa; phylum Chordata; class Mammalia; order Artiodactyla; family Delphinidae; genus Orcinus; species Orcinus orca. The sequence continues at coordinate 8,840,577 of NC_064568.1, forward strand.
GAATTGTAATTACATAGTCTGCTTCTATAAACTGCAGTCTGATAGATAAGGGACAGATTGAACCATGGGGCTGACAGCTGAGCTGTTATCGATCTTTTGTTTTTAAAGCTAGCAGTGATGTATCTCATGCTATAACTTCAGTCTAAATCCACATAAATATGAAATTGCCGAAGTGAGAGTAGGACACAGAGCCAACAAGTTAGAAGGTGTGAGTGTGTAAAACTATAAAAAAAAAAAAGTGCATCACTGATAGAACGAATGAATTCTTGAGGTTATCTTGTCATGTTAGGTATTTATAATAAACTTTACAGCATCTTGGGACGTAAAGAAAAACACCAGCTAATATATGATGCCGTTATATTATGAAGTCATATATTGCATCAATCAAAAAATAATATTAGGGCAATTTCTGAATAGTTTCATACACTTAACTATTTAAAATGCTTTAAAATGTCAAATTTACCGTATTTCTTCTATCTAAGATGCATATTTTTTCATTTTGTCATCTCTTAAATCAGTACTCAGGTTATATCTCTTTTGTAATTCTTCATAAATAAATGGTGCTAAATAAATCCTGCCCCACCCAAGGGATAAACCAGTTTATAAGAATAAAAGGGAAAGTTTTAATTGTTTTTTTTGTTCAATCATTTTCATTCTGTTTGTGAACCAGTTTGACTACCTTGGTAGGACTTTTAAGCACAAGAAATATTTTAGCTTTGTTTTATTATTAAATATATTAACTCAAAGATACATAAAAGTAGGGCTTCCCTGGTGGCGCAGTGGTTGAGAGTCCGCCTGCCGATGCAGTGGACGCGGATTCATGCCCCGGCCCCGGGAAGATCCCACATGCCGCGGAGCGGCTGGGCCCGTGAGCCATGGCCGCTGGGCCTGCGCGTCCGGAGCCTGTGCTCCGCAACGGGAGAGGCCACGGCAGTGAGAGGCCCGCGTACCGCAAAAAAAAAACCAAAAAACAAAAGATACATAAAAGTAAATAAACGGAGACATGTGTCACCTACCCAGTGGAAAGTTTATTCTTTCCATTCTTCCTTTCTTCTTCCCTAGGTATAAACCATTTAAGGTTAGTGACTATCTATTATGTATAGAATTACATAAATTTTACATATTACGTAGAGTATGTCTTTATACTTTTACTACATGCAAGTATATGTACACAATATATGGTATTATTTTGCATTTATATAATTGAAACATTATATAAATGGGGCGACGCTATATGCAACTAGTTCTTTGTTAGTATTATATTTTTGAGGTTAATGTAGATGCATGTACCTCAATGATTTATTGCCACATGAGATTAAATTTATGAATAAACTTCAATTTTTGCTTTCCTCTGATTACAAAAAATTACATTTTTCCGATTTTTTTTTGTTTATTTCAAACATTGTGTAATCAATATACTTGCACGTCTCCTTGTGCATGTTTGTAACAGCTTCTCTAGGCCATTTGGTTGGAAGTGCAATTCAAGTATAGAGATTGCCAGCTTGCTCTCGGAAGTGGTTGTGTAAATTTTTTTTTTTTTTGGTTGTGTACGTTTATACGCACACCACTCTGTATGATTTCTCATTTCCCTACACATTTGTCAATATGTGCCATTATCTAGGACGTTTCAAAACAAAACTTTCAGATTCCCCGACATCATGACCATCAAGCAGAAAGATACTTTTAAATGTAAGAAGTGGAAAAAGCAAAGTCAGAAAAAACAAAGTCCTACAGTTTAAATGTTAGGTAATAAGAAAAGACAGCTCTATTCCCAAGCACACCCCCCCGATTAGAAAAGCAGTAACATATGTCTTGTTGTTGGACCAAAGCTAGGCAGCGATGGCCTTCATTTCTCTTGAAATTATATAATTTCTCTATGTAGCTGTCATAAATAGCTCATCTGGGAATGTATCTAGCCAGTGCTACCCTAACGTTGCAGTACAGAACAATAGTCAAAGAAATGTGTCTTGAAAAACAAATTCCATCTGGGAAATGATACATGCTGTATCCCTCTTCTGAAATTTAGCAAAGCTCTTATCAATTCCACTATGAGAAAGCCTGTCTAATTTTATTTAACCCAGCTTTTCCCAAACTTATAAAAAAATAATCTAACCCCTACTACTAGGAACACAGTAGAGAATTCCAATCTAACCCTCCTCAAGCCAGTATTAGCACCAAATTGAATATTCAAAACCTGGGCTCAGATCCAGACTTTACCATTAATTTGTTCTGTAATCTTAGGCAAAATGTTGGCTACTCATGAATCTTGCTTTTCTCATCCATAAAATGAACATGAAGTCTTCTTTACAGGGTATGAGAAGTAATAAAATGGTCTACACAGAGCACCCAGCATGGACTGGCACACGATAGGTATTTAGTACATGCAGGGTTAACCCTTTGTTTCCACCTGCTTGAGGAAGTATCATGCACTTGATTCTCCATAATGCAAAGTCTTCGTTTCATTCTCTAAAACGACCCCTTCCGTCATACGTGTATAGGCCATCTGCTATACGTATGCCAGGACTTAGAAAATCATAATGGTTCATGATTATATAAACCTCAGTCATAAAAGCCTTAATGTTTCCAGCCTGTCCTAACAGGAGAGACTTCTTGACTTCAATTTAGCTTCTGAAATTTTCCTTTCACTTCCTTATAAGTTGTTTGACCTACAGCAATGAAGGATGCCTGAAATATTTGATAGTTATTCATACCATATTTTCTCAGAGCCTCATAGAACCACTGGGCTGGCAGATTCCTGCCCTGATTGTTTCCACTCCCAGAACGTTACAGAAGAACCTGAAGGTCGAACAAGTTAAATGTGAACATTTAAGCAAGGAAAGGAAAATGCGGTGTAACATTTCCACCTCCCATGGAGCTTACGTCTTCAGCTTTGGGTTCATACATTGAACCTTTACATATGACCCTAAACAGGTTACTTAAACTCTCATAGTCTCAACTTCCTTATCTGTAAAGTAACTAAAATTATATTAGTCTACTTCAGTTTGTAGTGGGAGGAACGGGTGATGTAATACAGCCCCCAGACATGGGAGGAATGCTTAACATGGATTCATTCCTCCATGGACTTGCTTACCTTGGAGTTGCCTCCCTCTGCTCCAGAAGTCTATTGAGGTACTACTTTTTTTTTTCAAATCCTTAGTGAGTTCAAGTTCAGTGTCTACAATGCTAATGGAAAGAACAAGTCTGGCAAGTGTCTTGGATAGAACTGATGAGGTTGCATTTAAGTGAAAAGTGTGTTATAGCAATTATAAAATTTATCCTCATCTCAATAAGTTTCCTTCTCAGAGAGAATAGGAGGAGGAGAAATGCATCTTTAGATGTTCAGATGAATCCTCAGAGCCCTGTATTATCATTGTAAGAGAGCTACAATTTATTGAGCAGCCTCTATGTGCCAGGCACTGTGATAAGAATTTTATCAGATTACAATTAGTGATCCCAGTGGTTTTTACAGAAATTGCAATAGGAAAGAAAAGAACTTCTTACAACATGGCATGGTGATAGTGTGGGATGGAGAGGTTAGTAATTCCAACACTACCACATCCTAATATTTATTGAGGGCTTGCTGTGTGACACATACTGTGATCAGCACCTACAACCTGGGTATTTACTGTTCCCCATTTTTTTACACATTAGGAAGCCAAGGCTAGACAGGTTACTCAGTTGTCCAATGTCACACTGCAGGTGAATGTTGAAGCCAGGGTTTGAATCCAGTTTCTTCTGACACTACAGCCCACAGCTAGCTGCCTCCTAAAGACGGCATCCGGAGTCCTGGTGCTTGTTTCACCGTCCTCCGTTGAGCAGTGAGTCTTATAAACTTGGAAAGTGGATTTCATTTCCCCCTAGAAGGACTCCCGTCTCTCAAAGTGTGATCTCAATTTAAACGGGATCACAAGAATGATACGTAGATTAACTCACAAGAAGATACCATGTATCTTTCCCTGTAGACACCCACTTGCAAAACCAAAGTGTTTGGACAGTTGCTTCACCAAAAATGAAGACTGAGACCCAGTAGGGGGAGTGAAGTGTGTCATTGCAGAGGCTAAGGCGTTGGGCTAAAACAGCCTGCTGCGCGCTCTCCTTAAGAGAGTTCGACCACTCTCAGGGAGGCGGTTGGGTTGAGGTCTAGCCCCTGGGACAGTATCAGGCTCTGTGAGCCATCCTTGCTATGCATTCCAAAGCTGACCACCTTCTAATGGGCATTTCTTTTCACTAGCTACAACAGAACCACATCTTTAGCGAGGGATGGGTTCTTAAGTTCAAAAGGAAGTACTATTACCCAATAGTATTGGATTTCCCTTAAATTGATTGTAAAATATAGTACCCCATAATTATATGCGCCGTTAAAGGTTGCTGTAGCAGCTCGTTTTCCCAGGAGTATGTATCGGAACTGATTGTGTTTGTCTATACAAGTATTAGTTTACTTTTGGGACCAAGTAATAGAAAGATAAGCAGACAAACGTAGTAAGGTAGATAGCTAGTTGGAAGCAGCCGCATGGCACAGGGATATTGCCTTGGTGCTTTGTGACAGCCTGGAGGGGTGGGATAGGGAGGGTGGGAGGGAGGGAGACGCAAGAGGGAAGAGATATGGGAACATATGTATATGTATAACTGATTCACTTTGTTGTAAAGCAGAAACTAACACACCATTGTAAAGCAATTATACCCCAATAAAGATGTTAAAAAAAAAAAAAAAAGAAAGATAAGCAGGAACTGACATTAACCATAGGATCGGCTAACTCGGGTTCTGTCACCTAACTCTCCCTCAGTGGCATGTGTTCGTTTGGTGAACTGGTGAATGGAGAATCACTGTACAACGACTACTGAAGTTACTCCTTTTCTCTTTTATCCCCTGGAAGCTAAGATTTCCAGTTAATAAAATATGCACATAATATCACCTTTCATTTACCTACTTTCACCCACTTTGCATTCATTTTTCAGTTTAACGCTTATAGGCCAATCTTATTTTATTTCTAACTTCTTGAGGGATGTTGAACACTGACACCCAAGAGCTGCTAATACTCATGTTTGTTACCTTTACACTGTAGAAAGGAAGAGCTAAAACTGAGACAGTTACATGGTTTTTCCCCATCACTGGTAGAAAGTGATCTTTCCAAGGTTTGATACTAAAGCCCGCTCTCTTCCTACTGTAATCACGTTTTTAAAATTGATTTTCATTCAGTGTTGAATTATCCTCTGCTGAAATGTGCTTGAGGTCTAGAAGAAACGTAGATTAACAGACGAGAGAGAAGGAGAGAGAGATTTCAGTTTCTGGTTTTAGTTGTTATCACGCTGTTTAAAAAAATGAGCAAATTCTAGGTCACCTGGATGACCACGTCCTTCGTGAGGACTCTGAGGGTTTATCAGAGTCTGTGTATATGTTGTATTCAAATGATGTGTGAGAAGATATGCTAAGTTAAATTTTAAAATTTTGTGATGAGATTTCCAAAATCAGAAAATTGTGCCTTTGTCCCCAGTGAAGGACAAATGATATCATATTAAGTTATGAAAAGTGATATCCCAGGAGTGTTTGAATAGAGAAAAGTGGTAGGCAAATCCAAACTGTCTGCAGACCCTATTGTAAAGGATGCTACGTTCTCTTGAGCCTGCATCTCAGCAGTAAGTACCGCATTCACTTTGTGGGCTCATGTTTCCAAACAAGAGAATAATGTTGTTTCAGTGGTTTTATAGTTTTATTCCATTTTTATGAATAAATGTGATTTCAGGGTTGAATAAGTTCTAGAAACATAAGAACTTTCCATAGTCTTCTCTTTATTCATATTTATGGTGGTTTATAGAAGATAATTTTCCAACATAGGGTTGGGGGAATTCCATAATTTTTTTTCCATTTTAAATAAGGTATGAACATTGATCAGACTAGGAAACACTGCGTGTATTTGTTTGTTTTAGCTAACACTTATATAGCACTTATTATTATGTACTTTCAGAGTATTGTTAAATCTTTTCAGTTCTAAGGGGTTCTTTCCTTCCCCACATTTAACCTCTCCAAAATTAGTATGCAGTTCACTGTCAGGTTTTTTTCCTACTGGTATTAAAATAGCAGTGCCTCGAGCATATTAAATTCAGAGAAATTTGGTAACTCATTTAATTCTCACATTAACCATTGGAGACGTATTATTATCCTCACTTTTAAGGTATGTAAACTCAGGAGTAGAGGTGCCAGTGAACTTGTCCAAGGGCAAACAGCTAATAAGTGAGGAGGTCAGTATTCCCACTCAAGTAGTCCAATTAGAGAGTTCCTGCTCTAACTGATGTAACTGCAGTGCCTGAAACAAACATACTGTTAATAATGTACAAATTAAAATTTGCCAACAGTTATTACCAAATCGTCACAGCTTAGCAAGTTGCATACGAAATTGCCTTGATTTCTGATTCATACCCCTTAACATTCTTACCAGACACTGCCACTGTGTCATCTCAAGACTGTAGAAGATTGACAGGTGCGTGAAGCACATTGAATCTCAGAAGATACAGCTGGGAATTGAGTGCCTCTGAATCTATAATGTGATGGAATGTGTTCTGTCTTCCCCAGTGCTTAATTTAGAATAACTGGGTCTGTTGTCATTCCCTCGTTTCGATTTTTCAGTTTGGGAACGAATGGAGCAAATATTACATACAGAAGAGATTCAGAATAGCCTTCAGAAGGGTAGGAACACCAGTCTTGAAGACCCACCAGAGAATTTCCCAGGGTGATAAATGCCAAAACAACCTCTGTTAACGAGGACAAAGGGAAAGGTTACCGTTTGTTGTAATGTCTCCGATGCTTCTTTTTTTGTTAGGAACTTCTTGACTTTAGACAACTGACCAAGACAGGAGGGCAGAGTTAGAATAAGGCAGAACTGGATGCCCTTGTGTCAGTAAATACTATGGAAGTCATTGCTTGGATGAACCCTCTTAAATATAAGAATGTATACTAACTGGCATGATTGATTGAGGTAATGCTTTGGTCCATGGCCACTTGTGTGGTCTTTAAGGAAAAAGAGATTCTCCCTCAGTGACCTGTGTAGCCTGTGGTAACCATTTTCTTAGATATTTGCAAACAAAAGTAGCAATACCAGTCATACATTGTTAAAAAAAAAAAAAAGAAAGAAAAGAAAAAGAAAGTTTGTGATATTGTTTCTTCAGTTGTGCTACTTCGTGTTTCACTGTAGATAGATAGATAGATAGATAGATACTGCATATAGTTCCCTGAGGATATTATACTTTAGCTGCAGACAAGGTGTTGTCAGTTAGCTTTTATTGTGAAACAAGCCTCCCTAAAACTTAATGGCTTTAAAACAACAGCTGTTTGTGTAGTCCATGGCTCTGCAGACCGGCACCATGGGCTCGCTTTAGCTGAGTGTTTATTTTGGTCTAGTTGCTCTCACTGATGTGCGTTTGGTCATCTGTTGGGTTGCCTAGGGGATGGCTCATGTCAAATAAGCTAATCGCTGACAGCTCACCTCGGTTCAGTGTAGTCTCTCATGTTCTAGCAGATTAGCTGGCAGGATTCACATGGCAGCTGGTCAGGTTTCTAAGAGACTGAGTAAGAGCTTGCAAGCTTCCTTAGGCTCAACCTCAGAATGGGCACAGTGTCATTTCTGCCCCATTGTTTGGGCTAAAACCAATCACAATATCAGCCCATATTCAAGGAGAAAGTAAGTAGACTCCATCTTTTGACTGGAAGAACTGCAAATACACATTCCAAAGAATAAGGATACCGGAAGGGAGGTAGATCAATGACCGTTTTTGCAATCTACCACACTTAGCTCTTCAGCTGTCCTATGAGTTGATATTCTTTTTTTTTTTTTCTTTTCCCCCTCTTCCTTCTTGTTACCATTCATGGGTTTATTCCAGCAGAGCATATACCGTCTGATTTTTGTTTTGGGGTGGGGAAGGAGATAGAAGAACCCACAGGCTATAGTTTCCCAAATGAGCAACCATAACGCCTTGCTACTTAATGGTGTCTGTGATTACATGATATCTACAAGTAATCCAACCGTAATTTCAACCTCTTCCTCCAACCCACCAGGTTATGTAAAAGGACTGATTCAGATGGAATGGGAACTCTATAGAACATGAGTTCCTGACATGGCAAAGGGATTGGGACCCGTAAGATTTGAAGGGCAGTGGAAAGGCACTAGGATCTGTAATTCGGGGAAGAAGTGTCTCAGAGACAGCACAATTGTACCCAGACATAAATTAGGCAAGGAGTAAATTGCTTTTATTTGGCCCTGAAATTCTGAACTAGTACCAAGAAGTGGAAGTTATAAGAGTCAAGGTTATGCTTTATTATATGGAAAAAGTGTTTTGAACCATTAGGGCTTTTTAGAACTAAAAAGGATAGTATAAGCTAGTGGGTAACAGCATGGTCCGATCTGGAGTCAGATTGGCCTGAGTTCAAGTTCTGTTTGTCATGCTTCCTATCTGTGTTCTTAGACAAGTTCATTAACTTCCCTCATCTCTAAAATAGGACTAATAACTATTATGAGGATTCAATGATAACATATATGGAAGTTCTTCTTATAGTGGCTGGCAGGATAAGAGCTCAAAATAATTCATAGTTAATAATAAACGTATCTTTAGGCCCCAAACTGACTCTCTGAACAGCACGGTTGGTGAAACACCAGGCAGTTAAGAATACTAGTTTCCTGGGTAATGACACCTGTCTATAATACTATTGGAGATTTTCTCCCACTCTGTTATAATTGCCCCTAGCAAGTCAGTAAAAAAAAAAAACCCTGCTTTACTTTCTGTGTATAAAACACATTATTACTATTTTGGTCCAGGCCTAATTACCTTGGATTGTAACCTTGTTTTCTTTTGTTGGAGTAATCGATAATTCCCAGTGTACAAAGATATCTACTTACGACTAAGACTTTATCTGAAAAATCATTATTTTCATGATCATAACAGCTCATTTTCTTCTTTCCTGCCAACATCATTCTTCACCAGACCATTGCTTTAGGTAACGTAGAAAAAAAAATCAATTTGAGGGAGAAAATGCAGTGCCCATAGGAAGTCAGAGCAATGGTAGATGGTGCCCAAAGCACTGGCTTCTGATTTCCCGTCCACTGGAGTGCAGCTTGAGATTAGAAGCAGACCACTCAGCCAGTGGCTGCCTTATCAGTTTGTTTGTAAATTGGGGCTTTTTGAGTTGCAGGGCATTTCAGAGCTTTAGCTGTGCTCCTGATATGCCTGGGGGACTTGGATGAAAGATGCTATAATAGCACTCCTGGGAAGCTAGGTGATTTGAGTGATCCCCTGATGACGTTTGCTAATGTAGGCTAGCGATCAGGAGAATTAAGTTAGATTTTTAAAAATCCATTTCCTGTGTCCAGCTGCTGGGCTTAGAAGAAACACCTGTGAAAATTCCTACTCTGTACTGATAAAGAACTACCATAACAATCCTTTGCATAACAGCTGCTGTTCTCAGATATCTGTATCTATATATCTGTATCTACATGTACACCTTCATCTGTATCTATATCTATAACTGTCTATCTGATATATATATATAATATATATACATATATATTCTATATGTGTCATATATATTCGTATATATTACATATATAATTCATAGCTATATATGGATAATAATCATATGTATGAATAAATAAGGTAGAAATCAGTTTACAAAGGATACTAGAAAAACAGCACAATTGTGACCTAGTCCTAAAGGTTGCTTATAGGAGGTAAAACACTGAAATCTCATTGCTTCAACAGCAGCAGCTAAAGGCTTGGAGTTTATAAGTGTAATGTCTTTTTGTTTTGGTTTGGTTTGGTTTGGTTTGGTTTTTTTCCGGTACATGGGCCTCTCACTGTTGTGGCCTCTCCCGTTGCGGAGCACAGGCTCCAGACGCGCAGGCTCAGCGGCCATGGCTCACGGGCCCAGCCTCTCCGCGGCATGTGGGATCTTCCCAGACCGGGGCACAAACCCGTGTCCCCTGCATTGGCAGGTGGACTCTCAACCACTGCGCTACCAGAGAAGCCCCTGTAATGTCTTAGTTCTAAGACTCCTCGCTAGCTAGAGTTGTACTCTGATACAGCTGCACTGACCAGTGTGATAATCGCTGCCCGTTACGGGTACTGAGTGCTTGAAATATGGTTGCTTCAAATTGAGACAGACAGTAAGTATAAAAGACACACCGGATTTTGTAGACTTAGTACAAATACAAGATTGAAAATGCCTCTGTATGATTTTTATGTTAATTTTAAAGTGGTAACACTTTGGATATAGTAGGTTAAATAAAATTGTTTCAAAAGATTCTTTTCAGTTTTTTGTTTGTTGTTGTTTTCCTTAATGTGGCTACCAGAAAATAGAAAATTACATATTTGACTTGCGTCTGTGATTCCCATTTTCGTTCTGTTGGGTAATGCTGGGCTAGAGTTTCACTACTCACATGAGATCCCCAGAGCAGTGATAACAGCATCCCATCCCCTGGGAGCTTATCAGAAATGCAGAATCTCAGGTCTTGTCCCAGACCTACAGAATCAGAGAGCCTTCATTGACGAGATTCCCCATTAATTCATTTGCGCGTTGAAGTTTGAGAATCGTCGGGTCAGAGTTCGGAGGAGCTTGAGTAGATTGATTAGGAGGAAAGGGCTCCTTGAGGGTTGTTAGTACCCTCGTTTCATCTGTAATGTAGTGACTTCAAGTTTCTTTGGTGCGTCCAGCTGCAAGTTTGGGGCTTGCCAGCCCACCCTCACTTCTGACCCGCCGGCTACAAAATTTGGGAGCTCCCTCTACATCCTCAGGTTTGGTAACTCCCTGAATGGTTCACAGAACTCAGGAAAGTGCTCTACTTCCTATTACAGTTTTATTACAGTAAAATGGGAAAAATTGGGAGGAGCTACACCAAGAGACATAGGGTGAGGTTGAGCGGGTCTCCATTGCCAAGTCACCTTGTTAGCTTACACTATCCGGGGGCCCACCTCAAGCCACCTTGTTAACCTAAAGTCAGCGGTAGTCTAAGAGGCCCCCCATGAATAACAAAGACACTCCTATCCTTGGGAAATTCCAAGGGTTTAGAGGCTCCCTCCTAGAAACTGGGGACAAAGGCTAGTCACGTTCTTTATGACACAGGAACCTCTCTGTCCCTAATGCCTGTCACAGTGCCTGGAAGATAGTGAGCACTGTTTAAATATTGGGATAAATGAGTTCCCGGTGTCTGGCATAGAGCCTGGCACTAAGTGAGGGCTTAATAAAAATCTGGCGGTAGAATGATCATGCTTTGAACTCTTCAGGTAGACATGCTGTCTCAGAACTTGGCCTTCTTAGCAACTGGCCTTCTAATGCCTCATAGAGATGCAACATTGTTGAACAGACTTAATTACCATAATGGAGGTGAAGTCCATAAATCTTTACTACTTCTAATGCCAGTGCCCTGCTAATGGAGGGAAATCAGCTCTATAAAATGACTGCAAAATGGTATATGAGGCTTTTTCTCTTGTAATTAATTGTTGACACTTGATGCTCATGACACTTTGGGGGAGGAGAAAAAAACACCAGTTACTAATACTTCAAGCAAGCTCCCATAAATTAATTTTTTTAATGATTACTTTGGTGTCCTCAATAAAACATTGCTTTGTTGCGAAATGGTTTTTACAGAATTTTTTGATTCCCAAATTATTGGTTGGAATAGCTCAAATGCTGCCTCCGTCGGCAGAAGCAGTGAGGGGAAAACAAAAATAACAAGAGTTTTCAGTTTAAATAAGATTAAACCAGGCATGATATTGAATCAGTGGCCTAATGTCAGTTACAAACTGTCAGTGATTTCTGTGAAAGTGAAGGGCGTCGGTGGATAAGGAGAGTGGATTTGGAATCAAGTGCAGGGTGGGCTGCGTTTGTGGTTTGTGGTTTGGGCAACAACTTCCCTTTGCTTGTGAGTCTAGGTCAAACCTATTATGAAGTTCAGGACACAGAAATGAGCTGGTGCTTCCATGTTCATAAATCTACAGCCTTGTCTAGAACCCGTTAGCTAAGTGATTTCAGGTGAGCTCCCTACCCTCCCGACATCAGTTTCCTCATCTGTAAAATGGGAGAATAATTCCTGTTTGAAAATAGCGTCTCCCTGGCAGGTTGTTGAGAGGGCTCAGCAGGGCTGTGCACGTAAAACCCATAATGTGTGTGATGCTGAGCTGCACCCCAGTAAACGTCAGCGCCCTCTATTTGGACCTGCAGGTTCTCTCATGTCACGTTCTTTACACTTGAGGGATATAATTGGGTGAGTGATGTTTTAGAAAATTCATGGTTTCAGAGTTTTCTTGGAAGGACCTCTTTTTTGTTTTTTGGTTTTTTTCAGGTGGTCGTTTGCTAGGTCAGACAATTCCAAACAGCCCACTTTGCCTCTGTGGCTGCGGTATTTCTGATACATGTTTACTCTGCTTATCATTATTTTCATATGGGAGATTCGTTATTTTTCTTCGTTCATGTGGCCAGTAGTTCAGGATGAGATGAAGAGCAGGCGCTGGAACCGGGGTTCCCCTGTGGATGGTTTGCTGTGAAGTACTGTCGCCTTTCTTGTCCTCTTTTTTTCAGAAACGACCTTCCTCCTTCCCTTCTGATTTCCATACAGAACCACAGGTGTCCAAGGACTTTGGAGTAGGCAGCAGTAGATTTACTGGTGGCTGTAGATATTGGGCAAGTTTCTTAACCTGTCTGAGTCAGAGTTTCTCTGTCCATGTGATGGGGATGAGACTTCTTGCCTTACCTGGTATGGAAATCGACACGAGACAGCGCTTCAGTGTCCAGCTGGCTGGGAGAACGCCTCTTCCTTCTCAGCTCTCCTATCGAAGGAACGCTGGTGCTGGCTTGGCCACTGGTGACTTTCCGTGCGTTGGCTCCTGACTCATATCTAGACAGTCAGGTGAATTGATGGCAAAAGAAGCCATGTCTCCCATGGCGCTCCTTACGGGGTCTGTGATTCCCTTTGAAATACTTCAGAGACGCCCTGATATGCGCTGTGTGTAGGTTAGTAGGGGCAGCTAGAATTTTGATTAGGGATTTGCACTAGTGGTCAGCTAGCCGCTTGATTAGAAAAGCTCTACTCTGAAGGTGCCTCCTGCGGGGCCTTCAACTATCTTTATTTCTGAGTAACCAAAACATTTTGCCCACTAGCCTAATAAATGAGTTGATTGGAGAGACTCATTGCTTACTAACCAGCATAATGGTTGATAGAAATGAGCTCTCATGTGAAAATATGATGTGTAGGGTATTTATAATGTATGTAGGATATGGTATGTAGAATATTTATAACGTATGGTATGATCTATATCATATTATGACATCTCAGCCAAGCCACATAATAAGTATATGTGTGTGTATTTATATAGTTATATATATCTAATAGATACATATTAAATATATATAATCTATTATATATCTATGTATTATGTGTGTGTGTGTGTATAATATGCACACAGTTATAAATATCAAATAGTTCCACCCTTGCAGAGGCAGGGCATAAGAATGTGGGTGAGATTGGTTGGAATCCTCATTCAAACAGACCAACTGTGAACATATATCTTTGAGGCATTTGAGGTAATCCGAATCTCAGCTGGGCATTAGATGATATTAAAGAAATAGTACTAATTGCTAGGTATAGTAATGGTATTGTGGTTAGATTTGCTTTAAGTCCTTATCTATTAGAGATAATGTATTTAAGTATTCTACAGATGAAAGAATATTAAATCTTATATCTAGGATTTGCTTTTAAAAACTCTAGCCGCATCTGCTACCTAAAACAAAAACAGATGACAAAAATAAAAAAGCAAAAACAAAACAAAAAATACCTGGGAGGACAGATAAAATGAAACTGGCAACATACTAGTAGTTGTTGGCAACAGGCATATAAGGAGTGATTCAACTTTTCTCTCCTCATTTGTATGTGTTTAAAATTCTCATTAAAGGGACTTCCCTGGTGGTCCAGTGGGTAAGACTCCACACTCCCATTGCAAGGGGCCTGGGTTCGATCCCTGGTTGGGGAACTAGATCCTGCATGCACGCCGCAACTAAGAAGTCCACATGCTGCAATGAAGATCCCATGTGCCACAACTAAGACCCAGCGCAGCCAAGATAAATAAATAAAATAAATAATAAATAAATATTCTTAAAAATTCCTATTAAAAGTAACCTAGTGAGCTTCCCTGGTGGTGCAGTGGTTGAGAGTCTGCCTGCCGATGCAGGGGACACGGGTTCATGCCCCGGTCCGGGAAGATCCCACATGCCGCGGAGCGGCTGGCCCCGTGGGCCATGGCCACTGAGCCTGCACGTCCGGAGCCTGTGCTCTGCAGCGGGAGAGGCCAAAACAGTGACACGCCCGCGTACTGCAAAAAAAAGTAACCTAGTGGGACGTCCAAGATGAATCCTTAGGGAAGGTGTGAAGATGATCCTGGGTCCAGTCTCAGGTGATGTCTGGGTGCTGACGCTGACTTTAGGCTGACTCATAATATCTCTGGGATATTGTTGTATCTGTTTGTAGTAGACCTTTCTGGAAATCTGGTGGTCAGAACCTCTACAAGGACAGTGAGCGAGGGCTGTAGGGATTTACAGAACAGCTGTACAAACTGGTTTGGCCTATTTGCTAATAGATGTTTGTTTTAAATGTGTGGATATGACAAAATGTGACCCAAGACTCATTTTTGCTGCAACCTAGTAATGGGGTTATAGGTGGGTAGCTAACCCCTACTTCAGACCACCCATTGGTGGTATCAGCAACGTTCACACTGGGTTATGTCAGTTCTCAGCGGCACTGCAGAGAGTGCAAGAGCTGACTGAGAGGGAGCTGGCCTGAGGAGCTATGCCCCTGTCGCAGAGGTAGAAGCGGGAGGAGGGGGGGAATGGCAGGTGGTCCCACAGACGTCGTGATTGGCCTTGGACGGCAGGTGCACCGTGGAGCTGGCTGAGGGAGGCCCAGCATGGCGCACAGCAGCGCTCCCCGACCTTTCTGGCATCAGGGACTGGTTTCATGGAAGACAGTTTTTCCACGGACACGGTGGCGGGGGGGAGGGTTCAGGCGGTAAGGGGAGCACATGGGAGCAATGGTGAGCGGCAGATGAAGCTTCACTCCCTGGACCACCCCTCACCCCTGCTGTGCGGCCCACTTCCTAAAAGGCCGAGGACCATAACAGTCCGAGGCCTGGGGGTTGGGGACCCCTGGTGTACAGAGTGGAGTTCTGCCAAAAAGGGAGCAGGTTAGGGACCTCTGGAGACCAACGTGGGGGTGGAGAGTTCAGCTTCGCCGGGAGAGTAGAATCACCCAAGGTTACCACAGGATGCAGAGCCCCATCAGGAGAATGCACTTTATTTAGAGAGGAATCCTAGCAAGAGTAAGGCAAGCACCCTTGCACCCCTACTCAGTAATGGCATTTGATGACTAAAGGAATTTGTAGGGCATGATGTAGGAAACAAAAATCAGGGACTCATTACTAGAGCTAAGGGTCAAGGTGAGACTTGCGTTTATGAAAATGGCAGAAGCTCAGTTATCCTTGGGTTGTCAGGTCAGCGTGAATATATTATGTTGAGCCATTGAACTAAGTATCCTTAAAATCCCTCTTGGCTTTTTTTTTTTTTTTTTTGGCGGTACGCCGCCTCTCACCATTGTGGCCTCTCCCGTTGAGGAGCACAGGCTCCGGACGCACAGGCCCAGCGGCCATGGCTCACGGGCCCAGCCGCTCCGCAGCACGCGGGATCCTCCCGGACCGGGGCATGAACCCGTGTCCCCTGCATCGGCAGGGGGACTCTCAACCATGGCGCCACCAGGGAAGCCCCCTCTTGGCTTTTGATCATATTGGTTAATAGGGACTAAGGGCACCAAGGGGTAAAGATGTGAGGTGGATTCTATGAAGAACCTGCTCCCAGTTGCTTTTCTTCCACAGACATCTCACAGTGTGGCCACATCATTTATTGGGTGTGCTATTTTGTGTTTTCTCTCCCTGCAGACCCCATTCTTTGCAGACCTTTTGTTCAGTTCTTTCCGCTTCAGGAGAAGTTGTGTTACTGAAACAACAGCATAGGTTACCTGCCAATTTTTTCCCTTTGGGCCTTTTTTTTATCCCTTAAGGCCAAGTTCTTAAAAAGATGATGCGTGACCGAGGGAGATGATGCCCAGGCCAGAGGAGAGATGCCCCCAGAGAAGAGAGAGAATAGGGGTCTGCGGAGCCTGTGGGCAGTGGGGACCCATGGCTTGGTCCTGCTGTCGCTCTGGGGAGATGCACAAGTCACAGGACATGAAATGTGGGATAAGCAGAAGAGAGTGCGAGGTAGCTCCAATGGAAATCTATGCCTATAACTTTCTGGGTTAACTGATTCTAACCTCTAATAGCCTTTGAGCTGTTTTGCAAGTCATGCAGTTGTAACTAATAGTAATGCAAAATAATTCTTGTCTATATACATGCAAATAAATTCTGTCCATTGGGAGATCAATTGACTGCTTTTCCCACCCCTTGCATCTCTTTGAAAATTCATTTCCATATTTCTTTACTTCATGTAAATGTATACTCCTTTGACTTCTCCTTCAAACTGGTGGTAATATCTTACCAATACCCTCATTAATCATGGATTAAATAAAATCCTTAACAAGTCTTCATTTTATATCTGATTAAAAGGTAGAGTCCTGATTCTACCTTTTATGAAATTTATCATCTAACAACAGGATGGGGACATGCTACAGCTATGGCATCTGGACAGTAGCCCACGGGAACCTGTAGCAAGCTTACCTAAGTCACTTGGACTACTTGGTTGTCATTTTCTCTTGGTAAATGTCTAATTGCCCCCAATAATTAAGCGCAGGGTAGCTAGTCTCCTCCCCTACAGTCTTGCTTTAAGAGAGCAAGGTTTAGTAACAGGGAGTCCCAGAGAGAGTCTGCCACTTATATCATGTCAGCAAAGAGACGTAAGAAGGAATAGGCAGTTCCTGAAGACTCAGTGAAGTACCCACTAGGCCAAGCACTCCGAAGCAGATGCACTGATATTCTCACGGCTGGATCAGCTGGCCTTGTGCTGGGATTAGGTGACAGGAGTTCTCTGTGAAACAGGACGGTTGCAGGACTGTTGGTGTGCACCCCGCAAGCCTATAAGCCCTATACCTGCCCAGCTTCAAGGCTGAAGAAAGAACAGAGATGTCCATGGTCTAATGGATGGGGGATCTTACATGTCTGAAGCAAGGTCCTGGGGCAACACCCCACCAGGTACGGCAGATGGTGGGCAGGACAGGGTAGCAGTCTTTGCTCCCGGGGGTGGGGGGAGGTTACCAGTTATGGGGGGAATTGATGTCAGGTTGGCTCATCAGTTACCAGGGAAACTAGCAGAGGGGCACGCCCCTCACCACCCTTTTGATAAACTATCATGGTGATGTTCTGGTCTAAAGATTAGAACAGTCATTCTCTGGGGCAGGGGCAAGTATGTAGGAAGGTCAGTCATATGAGTAGGGTGTAGGTGAAGCAGGCCCTCGTCCAGGGATGTACAGAGAGCAAGAGAGCAGCCATCTTGGGTGGCCTGATCCTACAAGGACCAAAGAGGTCATCCTAACCTAGGATACTGCTCCCAAGGGTAAAGCTACTGGGTTTGCCAAGGCCTTAAATATTGTTCACTGAGGGCGGAAGTCCTGGTTCAATTTTTCTGGCCCCCCATGTGTTCAGGCACGGCTCATTTCACTAAGAAAAGTCCATACTGTCAGCCCCGTGCTACTTAGCAAACCCTTTCTTGCCAGTTTACATAAAGATATTTGAAGCACTTTTCATGGCACCCCCTGGGGTGTGACTTTCTGGTGAGGTTCTTCACGTGTTGGGGTCTGCCTGTAGGGTGTAAAATACAGCTAGTTTGCACACACATGCGTATCACACTTCTTGCTGATATCAGTTAAGAGAAGTTTCAGCAGGAAATTTGAACAGAGGAGTGCTATAACCACGTGTCTACTTTAGGACATTGTCCGTGTGAATCTACTAAAGATTTTTATACAAATGCGTCGTCCGATTCAGCACTCCTGGGGTGGGGCTGATCATCTGCAATTCTAACAGATTCTCAGAAGATGCTGACGTCAGCTGCTGGTCCCTGGAGCATACTTTGTATAAGAAGAGTTGAAAGCAGGAGTCTGCAAATATTTCTTTAAAGGCCGAAATAGTAATTATTTTCAAGCTCGTAGGTCATATGGTCTCTGTTGCTACTTAAGTCTGCCATTATAGCATGCAACCAGCCATTGAAAATACGGAAATGAATGGATGATCTGTGTTCCAATAAAACTTTATTAAAAAAAAAACAAAACAGAAGTTTGGGTTAAGCCTACAGGCCTTAGTTTGCCTGTCCCTGGTTTAGAAGTATCATTCTGGCAGTAAGTAGTATACAGATGGATTTGAAGTATCGGGTGGGGATTGGAGACAGGTAGCCCAGTTCAGTGGAAGAAAATATGATGAAAGCTAATAAATGCTTAGACGGGGACAGAGGAAATCAAAAATGAAAGTGGAATTGATGGGACTTGACAGGGATCCACAAAATAGCAGAGCTGACATCAATATCGGATGGGTTTTCGGGTCCTCAAGTAATAAAATAAAGCATGACTTTTCATGGGCACATTTTGGGAGGATTCATTTTGGGTCTGTTGTTTCCAGGATATGACAGCTTTTGTTACTGATGTCTTTCAGGATTTATGGAAGCCCAGGCAGCATTATGCTCCCATTAATGATGCAATATTGGGAAATAAAATCGTGAGGTTTCAGGTTTCAGAGGGAAAAAAAAAATGTCATTTAAACCTTTCTACTGAAATATGAATAGATTTGTTTTCTGCATTAATTGCAGTTTTAAGAGTTAAAGAATTGTATCTTTACAATTGTTAAATTGCTAGTTGTTAAATAATTGAGTTTCTCTTCTCAAGGGCCTCTGGTGGGTGATAAGGTATATTCAAGTCAGGAAGTATTCTGTCTCTGTTAGTTATTTATGATTAAAAAGTGAACTTGAGAGCCATATCTCAAATTTGAAAAACTGAGTATCTTTGGAGGGAGTATAGAGCAAACATCTCTAAGTTAAATAACAGAAAGGCTAAAGTATATCACAATGTAATGTGGCATCAGTTGAGTCCTAGAGAAAAGTTAAAAATTAGTCCTGCCAATAAAAATTTAGGAAGTACTTATTACCTCTTTCAGTATTCAGAATAAGGGCCAACTTATCCAGAGCCCAACACCGTTATAAAACCCATGAAAATGAAAAATCCCATAACAATATTTAATTTCCAGTCTACCTTCAGTTTTCCACAAGAGTCCGTGTAAAATCTTTTGAGAGCTTGTTTTAGAATCAGCATCGGATCAAATTTCATACATTGTATTTGGTCGTTACTCCTTTTAGTCCAGTGTTCTCTAAGTGTAGGTCCTGAGACCACCAGCATCAGCATCACCTGGGAACTTGTTAGAAATGCAAACTCTCACATCCCACTTCTAGTGTCCTCAATCAGAAACTATGGAGATGTGAACGAGCATCTGCGGTAGGGATTCTGATGCTTGTGAAAGCTTGAACACCGCTGCTTTAGTGCAGTCGTGAGTCTGTTTACCTTGAACTGTTCTCCTACCCTTTCATTAAATGACATTGATTTTTTTTTTTTTTGCAGTTCATTTTCTTTTTTTTTTAACATCTTTATTGGAGTATAATTGCTTTACAATGGTGTGTTAGTTTCTGCTTTATAACAAAGTGAATCAGTTATACATATACAAATGTTCCCATATCTCTTCCCTCTTGCATCTCCCTCCCTCCCACCCTACCTATCCCACCTCTCTAGGTGGTCACAAACCACCGAGCTGATCTCCCACTGCTATGCGGTTGCTTCCCACTAGCTATCTGTTTTACGTTTGGTAGTGTATATATGTCCACGCCACTCTCTCACTTTGTCACAGCTTACCCTTCCCCCTCCCCGTATCCTCAAGTCCATTCTCTAGTAGGTCTGTGTCTTTACTCCCGTCTTACCCCTAGATTCTTCATGACCTTTTTTTTTTCTCTTAGATTCCATATATATGTGTTAGCATACAGTATTTGTTTTTCTCTTTCTGACTTACTTCACTCTGTATGACAGACTCTAGGTCCATCCACCTCACTACAAATAACTCAGTTTCGTTTCTTTTCATGGCTGAGTAATAGTCCATTGTATATATGTGCCACAACTTCTTTATCCATTCATCCGATGATGAACACTTAGGTTGCTTCCATGTCCTGGCTATTGTAAATAGAGCTGAAATGAACATTTTGGTACATGACTCTTTTTGAATTATGGTTTTCTCAGGGTATATGCCCAGTAGTGGGATTGCTGGCTCGTATGGTAGTTCTATTTGTAGTTTTTTAAGGAACCTCCAGACTCTTTTCCATAGTGGCTATATCAATTTACATTCCCACCAACAGTGCAAGAGTGTTCCCTTTTCTCCACACCCTCTCCAGCATTTCTTGTTTCTAGATTTTTTGAGGATGGCCATTCTGACTGGTGTGAGATGATATCTCATTGTAGTTTTGATTTGCATTTCTCTAATGATTAATGATGTTGAGCATTCTTTCATCTGTTTGTTGGCAATCTGTGTATCTTCTTTGGAGAAATGTCTATTTATGTCTTCTGCCCATTTTTGGATTGGGTTGTTTGTTCTTTTGTTATTGAGCTGCATGAGCTGCTTGTAAATTTTGGAGATTAATCCTTTGTCAGTTGCTTCATTGGCAAATATTTTCTCCCATTCTGAGGGTTGTCTTTTCATCTTGTTTATGGTTTCCTTTGCTGTGTAAAAGCTTTTAAGTTTCATTAGGTCCCATTTGTTTATTTTTGCTGTTCTTTCTATTTCTCTAGGAGGTGGGTCAAAAAGGATCTTGTGATTTATGTCATAGAGTGTTCTGCCTGTGTTTTCCTCTAAGGGTTTGTTAGTGTGTGGCCTTACATTTAGATCTTTAATCCATTTTGAGTTTATTTTTGTGTATGGTGTTAGGGAGTGTTCTAATTTCATACTTTTACATGTACCTGTCCAGTTTTCCCAGCACCACTTATTGAAGAGGCTCTCCTTTCTCCACTGTACATTCCTGCCTCCTTTATCAAATAAGGTGACCATATGTGCGTGGGTTTATCCCTGGGCTTTCTATCCTGTTCCGTTTTTGTGCCACTACCATACTGTCTTGATTACTGTAGCTTTGTAGTATAGTCTGAAGTCAGGGAGCCTGATTCCTCCAGCTCCGTTTTTCATTCTCAAGATTGCTTTGGCTATTCGGGGTCTTTTGTGTTTCCATACAAATTGTGAAATTTTTTGTTCTAGTTCTGTGAAAAATGCCAGTGGTAGTTTGATAGGGATTGCATTGAATCTGTAGATTGCTTTGGGTAGTAGAGTCATTTTCACAATGTTGTCTCTTCAAATCCAAGAACATGGTATACCTCTCCATCTATTTGTTTCATCTTTAATTTCTTTCATCAGTGTCTTATCATTTTCTGCTAGGTCTTTTGTCTCCTTAGGTAGGTTTATTCCTAGATATTTTATTCTTTTTGTTGCAATGGTAAATGGGAGTGTTTTCTTGATTTCACTTTCAGATTTTTCATTATTAGTGTATAGGAATGCCAGAGGTTTCTGTGCATTAATTTTGTATCCTGCTACTTTACCATATTCATTGATTAGCTCTAGTAGTTTTCTGGTAGCATATTTAGGATTCTCTATGTATAGTATCATGTCATCTGCAAACAGTGACACCTTTACTTTTTCTTTTCCAATTTGGATTCCTTTTATTTCCTTTTCTTCTCTGATTGCTGTGGCTAAAACTTCCAAAATTATGTTGAATAAGAGTGGTGAGAGTAGGCAACCTTGTCTTGTTCCTGATCTTAGTGGAAATGCTTTCAGTGTTTCACCACTGAGGATGATGTTGGCTGTGGGTTTGTCATATATGGCCTTTATTATGTTGAGGAAAGTTCCCTCTATGCCTACTTTCTGCAGGGTTTTTATCATAAATAGGTGTTGAATTTTGTCGAAAGCTTTCTCTGCATCTATTGAGATGACCATATGGTTTTTCTCCTTCAAGTTGTTAATATGGTGTATCACATTGATTGATTTGCATATATTGAAGCATCCCTGCATTCCTGGGATAAACCCCACTTGATCATGGTGTATGATCCTTTTAATGTGCTGTTGGATTCTGTTTGCTAGTATTTTGTTGAGGATTTTTGCATCTATGTTCATCAGTGATATTGGTCTGTAGTTTTCTTTCGTTGTGACATCTTTGTCTGGTTTTGGTATCAGGGTAATGGTGGCCTCGTAGAATGAGTTTGGGGGTGGTCCTCCCTCTGCTATATTTTGGAAGAGTTTGAGAAGGATAGGTGTTAGCTCTTCTCTATATGTTTGATAGAATTCACCTGTGAAGCCATCTGGTCCTGGGCTTTCGTTTGTTGGAAGGTTTTTAATCACAGTTTCAATTTTAGTGCTTGTCATTGGTCTGTTCATATTTTCTATTTCTTCCTGGTCCAGTCTCAGCAGGTTGTCCATTTCTAAGAATTTGTCCATTTATTCCAGGTTGTCCATTTTATTGGCATAGAGTTGCTTGTAGTAATTTCTCATGATCTTTGTGTATCTGAAGTGTCAGTTGTTACTTCTCCTTTTTCATTTCTAATTCTATTAATTTGACTCTTCTCCCTTTTTTTCTTGATGAGTCTGGCTAATGGTTTATCAATTTTGTTTATCTTCTCAAAGAACCAGCTTTTAGTTTTATTGATCTTTGCTATCGTTTCCTTTATTTCTTTTTCATTTATTTCTGATCTGATTTTTATGATTTCTTTCCTTCTGCTAACTTTGGGGTTTTTTTGTTCTTCTTTCTCTAATTGCTTTAGCTGCAAGGTTAGGTTGTTTATTCGAGATCTTTCCTGTTTCTTAAGGTAGAATTGTATTGCTATAAACTTCCCTCTTAGAACTGCTTTTGCTGCATCCCATAGGTTTTGGGTTGTCGTGTCTCCATTGTCATTTGTTTCTAGGTATTTTTTGATTTCCTCTTTGATTTCTTCAGTGATCACTTGGTTATTAAGTAGTGTATTGTTTAGCCCTCATGTGTTTTTTTTTTTTACAGATCTTTTCCTGTAATGGATATCTAGTCTCATAGCGTTGTGGTCGGAAAAGATACTTGATACGATTTCAGTTTTCTTAAATTTACCAAGGCTTGATTTGTCACCCAAGATACGATCTATCCTGGAGAATGTTCCATGAGCACTTGAGAAGAATGTGTATTCTGTTGTTTTTGGATGGAATGTCCTATAAATGTCAATTAAGTCCATCTTGTTTAATGTATCATTTAAAGCTTGTGTTTCCTTATTTATTTTCATTTTGGAAGATCTGTCCATTGGTGAAAGTGGGGTGTTAAAGTCCCCTACTATGATTGTGTTACTGTCAGTTTCCCCTTTTATGGCTGTTAGTATTTGCCTTATGTATTGAGTTGCTCCTATGTTGGGTGCATAAATATTTACAATTGTTATATCTTCTTCTTGGATCGATCCCTTGATCATTATGTAGTGTCCTTCTTTGTCTCCTGTAATAGTCTTTATTTTAAAGTCTATTGTGTCTGATATGAGAATTGCTACTCCAGCTTTCTTTTGATTTCCATTTGCATGGAATATCTTTTTCCATCCCCTCACTTTCAGTCTGTATGTGTCCCTAGGTCTGAAGTGGGTCTCTTGTAGACAGCATATATATGGGTGTTGTTTTTGTATCCATTCAGCCAGTCTGTGTCTTTTGGTGGGAGCGTTTAATCCATTTACATTTAAGGTAATTATCGATATGTTTGTTCCTATTCCCATTTTCTTAATTGTTTACGGTTTGTTATTGTAGGTTTTTTCCTTCTCTTGTGTTTCTTGCCTAGAGGAGTTCCTTTAGCATTTATTGTAAAGCTGTTTTGGTGGTGCTGAACTCTCTCAGCTTTTGCTTGTCTGTAAAGATTTTAATTTCTCCATCAAATGTGAATGAGATCCTTGCTGGGTTATCTTGGTTGTAGGTTTTCCTCCTTCATCACTTTAAATATGTCCTGCCAGTCCCTTCTGGCTTGCAGAGTTTCTGCTGCAAGATCAGCTGTTAACCTTATGGGGATTCCCTTGTTTGTTATTTGTTGTTTTTCCCTTGCTGCTTTTAATATGTTTTCTTTGTATTTAATTTTTATAGTTTGATTAATATGTGTCTTGGCGTGTTTCTCCTTCAATTTATCCTGTAGGGGACTCTCTGTGCTTCCTGGACCTGATTAACTATTTCCTTTCCCATATTAGGGAAGTTTTCAACTATAATCTCTTCACATATTTTCTCAGTCCCTTTCTTTTTCTCTTCTTCTTCTGGGACCCCTATATTTCGAATGTTGGTGTGTTTAATGTTGTCCCAGAGGTCTCTGAGACTGTCCTCAGTTCTTTTCATTCTTTTTTCTTTATTGTGCTCTGCAGTAGTTATTTCCACTATTTTATCTTCCAGGTCACTTATCCGTTTTTCTGCCTCAGTTATTCTGCTATTGATCCCTTCTAGAGTATTTTTAATTTCATTTATTGTGTTGTTCATCATTGCTTGTTTCCTCTTTAGTTCTTCTAGTTCCTTGTTAAATGTTTCTTGCATTTTCTATATTCTATTTCCAAGATTTTGGATCATCTTTACTATCATTATTCTGAATTCTTTTTCAGGTAGTCTGCCTATTTCCTCTTCATTTGTTAGGTCTGGTGGGTTTTTACCTTGCTCCTTTATCTGCTGTGTGTGTTTCTTTCTTTTCATTTTGCTTCATCTTACTGTGTTTGGGGGTCTCCTTTTCGCAGGCTGCACGTTCATAGTTCCCGTTGTTTTTGGTTTGTGTCCCCAGTGGCTAAGGTTGGTTCAGTGGGTTGTGTAGGCTTCCTGGTAGAGGGGACTAGTGCCTGTGTTCTGGTGGATGAGGCTGGATCTTGTCTTTCTGGTGGGCAGGTCCACGTCTGGTGGTGTGTTTTGGGGTATCTGTGGCCTTATTATGATTTTAGGCAGCCTCTCTGCTAATGGGTGGAGTTGTGTTCCTGTCTTGCTAGTTGTTTGGCATAGGGTGTCCAGCACTGTAGCTTGCTGGTCGTTGAGTGAAGCTGGGTGTTGGTGTTGAGATGGAGATCTCTGGGAGTTTTTCGCCGTTTGATATTACATGGAGCTGGGAGGTTTCTTGTGGACCAGTGTCCTGAAGTTGGCTCTTCCACCTCAGAGGCACAGCACTGACTCCTGGCTGGAGCACCAGGAGCCTTTCATCCACACGTCTCAGAATAAAAAGGAGAAAAGAAGGAAAGGGAGGGAGGGAGGGAGGAAGAAAGAGGATAAAATAAAGTAAGATAAAATAAGGTTATTAAAATAAAAAATAATTATTAAGAAAAAAAAAATTTTTAAGTAAAAAAAAAAAAAAAGACGGCCGGACAGAACCGTAGGACAAATGGTGAAAGCAAAGCTATACAGACAAAATCTCACACAGAAGCATACACACTCACAAAAAGAGGAAAAGGGGAAAAAATAATATATCTTGTTCCCAAAGTCCACCTCCTCAATTTGGGATGATTCGTGGTCTATTCATGTATTCCACAGATGCAGGTATATCAAGTTGACTGTGGAGCTTTAATCCGCTGCTCCTGAGGCTGCTGGGAGAGATTTCCCTTTCTCTTCTTTGTTCGCCCAGCTCCCGGGGTTCAGCTTTGGATTTGGCCCCGCCTCTGCGTGTAGGTCACCGGAGGGCGTCGGTTCTTCACTCAGACAGGACGGGGTTAAAGGAGCCGCTGATTCGGGGGCTCTGGGTCACTCAGGCCGGGGGGGGGAGGGAGGGGCACGGATGCGGGGCGAGCCTGCGGCGGCAGAGGCCGACGTGACGTTGCACCGGCCTGAGGCACGCCGTGCGTTCTCCCAGGGAAGTCGTCCCTGGATCCCGGGACCCTGGCAGTGGCAGGCTGCACAGGCTCCCCGGAAGGGGGGGTGTGGAGAGTGACCTGTGCTCACACACAGGCTTCTTGGTGGCGGCAACAGCAGCCTTAGCGTCTCATGCCTGTCTCTGGGGTCCGCGCTTTTTGCCGCGGCTTGCGCCCGTCTCTGGAGCTCCTTTAAGCAGCGCTCTTAATCCCCTCTCCTCGTGCACCAGGAAACAAAGAGGGAAGAAAAAGTCTCTTGCCTCTTCGGCAGCTCCAGACTTTTCCCGGACTCCCTCCCGGCCAGCCGTGGCGCACTAACCCCCTGCAGGCTGTGTTCAACCCCAGTTCTCTCCCTGTGCTCCGACCGAAGCCCGAGCCTCAGCTCCCAGGCCCCGCCCACCCCGGCGGGTAAGCAGACAAGCCTCTCAGGCCGGTCGGCACCGATCCTCTGTGTGGGAATCTCTCCGCTTTGCCCTCCGCACCCCTGTTGCTGCGCTCTCCTCCCCGGCTCCGAAGATTCCCCCCTCCGCCACCCACAGTCTCCGCCCGCGAAGGGGCTTCTAGTGTGTGGAAACCTTTCCTCCTTCATGGCTCCCTCCCACTGGTGCAGGTCCCGTCCCTATTCTTTTGTCTCTGTTTATTCTTTTTTCTTTTGCCCTACCCAGGTACATGGGGAGTTTCTTGCCTTTTGGGAGGTCTGAGGTCTTCTGCCAGCGTTCAGTAGGTGTTCTGTAGGAGTTGTTCCATATGTAGTTGTATTTCTGGTGTATCTGTGGGGAGGAAGGTGATCTCCGTGTCTTCCGCCATCTTCTCACATCTCTCTGGACATTGACTTTTATCTTGCTAATTATCTTGTTGAAGGGTCTGCAATATACGTTTGCCTGCTAACATGCCTACTTTTCGCACCTTTCTTAGTCCTCCCATTGCAAAAAGAATTCAGAGAGATAAATCATATGTCTTTTCCAAAGCCTTCCAAAAATAGCTTTGGGCTTGAATATTTCTTGCAAGTGAAATGGATCATATTACAACCATTTCCTTGGGTTGTACTTTGTTTTTTCAGCCAAGGGCATCTTCTCTCTGCCACCTGTTTGTTCTGTCTTGCTGCACCAGATTATTACTACTCTCGCTTTCAATTCCTTTGTTCATTTCCAGGATGATATTTTTTGTGGAGTGTCTCTTCAGAATGTTGCCCTTCTCTCTCCGGGTTTTATCAGCTGTCTGCTCATGGCATGGAGTCATCCATTTCACTTATCACATTCTCCTATTTCAAGCTGTGTTGTTTTAGAGGATTTGTTTTCAGTATCTCATCTGACCATATCCTATGTGGAAGTGGAGTCTTTGTTCTCTTAGATTTTGGTGTTTTCTCCCGCTAGTCCCTACCAATTCACTTAGATGCCAGCTCTGAATCCTCTTCTGTGGCATCTGTCCTGACAGTTACACTGAGTTTCTTTTTGCTTCGATTTGTAGGACAAAGCCAGTTTACAGTTAATATGTTTCTGCATTCTCACAGAAATCTTCAAATCTCCGCAGATTACCCTACTTTTTTTCTTTAACCCAGGATGCAACAGCTCTGTGATACTTTACAATGCACGTCACCTGCGTATGAAAGTAAATCAAGGTGTGCATTCTACCAGTTACCATCCGCGAAGATAAAGGTAGTTGAACAGAGTGCAAAGGGAAGTGAGTATCTTCGTGAGCCATTGGTGACGCATGCGCATGCAGAATTAGTAAGCCAAAACAAATGGGATTTTTTATTCTTTCATAAGAACAAAAAACAGTATTAAAGGATAATTTTCATATCTAAAAATGCAAAATCGTGGCTCTCCTACAGGTATAAAATAAGCACATGTTAAAAATTTGACCTAACTTATTAATGAGTGAGCCAGACAGTTGTTATCACAGGCTCACAGGAGAAGTTTCAAAGTACAGTTTATGTGGAGTAAAGGAAGGTTGAAATGAGTGTGCACATGGACCCCAAACTCTTGTTTTCCATGGGAAAAGGGGTGAGGTCAACTGGCCCTCTCCCACAGAATGTATTTCCAAGTCTGTGGATACAATTTGTTGAGCAGTAGTATCAGTTGTACATAACTTAGAGTGGTGATGTAGCTCAAGGGCAGTGGAAGACTAGAAGCAGATAACTGAAGATACACTCAAAATATTGCAGTGTTGGGCTTTCCTGGTGGCGCAGTGGTTGAGAGTCCGCCTGCCGATGCAGGGGACGCGGGTTCGTGCCCCGGTCCGGGGAGATCCCACATGCCGCGGAGCGGCTGGGCCCGTGAGCCATGGCCGCTGAGCCTGCGCGTCCGGAGCCTGTGCTCCGCGACGGGAGATGCCACAACAGTGAGAGGCCCGCGTACCACAAAAAAAAAAAAAAAAAATTGCAGTGTTTTCCACTGGGGACACCAGTAATTCTTTTTAATATTTTTAATTATTTTATATGGTTTAATTATAGTATATGGTTTGTTAAAAAAAAAGTTGATGGCTTGCAAAACGCTTTAAAATGTATGCTTTTGAGCATGACCTCACACTTGTCAGATAGGTTGGTGGTATCTTCTCATAGTCTGCCTCAGGCAGGTAAGCTTGGAAAGCACCTAGCATGGAACAGGGTGGGTGCCCCAAACCGTGTCGTCATCCTTAGGGAAGCAGTGTTGGAGGTGGTGAAGAGCAAGGACCCTGGAATCATGTATTGTGTACCTCGCTTTCCTCATCTGTACAGTGGGGACAAAATAGTACCAATCTCATGGAGTTCTTATGAAGAGTCAAAGAGGCTAATCTGTAGAAGGTGCTGGGTATAGGGACTGGCCCAGTGAATGCTGCCTGCTCTTGTTACCATTGCTTGCTGTTCACTCTTACAGACCTGGTCCAAAAATAACACTGGATCTTCTGCCTCCAAAACCCACGTGCATCCTCTTCCCAAGATGGTACATTGCATTGGGAAGGTTGACATATATTTTCAAACTTTCAGATTTGACGGCTTTGTTCTTTTTCTCATGTCAAGGATCATGGTGGTGTGTGGAGTGCAAATTTTGTTACCAAACACAAGTTCGTGTGCCTGATACACAGTAAGGCCAAACAGACTGAAATGTTGGAGTTTGGAGCAAAGAAAGGTTTATTGCAGGGCCATGCCAGGAGATGGGTGACTCGTGCCCCCAAAACCCTGAATTCCTCAAAGGGTTTCAGGAAAGTACTTTTAAAGGCAAGGTGAGGGCGGGGCATGGTTAGTTGTGAACTTCTTGGTGTCGGAATCCTTTGTTCTTGCAGTTATCCGCACAGGTCATGATGTTCCTGTAAACTTCCAACAAGACAAATGTTATTCTCTGTTCTGCAACCAACTGTTTATTTGAATGGACTCATAAGGGTCAGAGCCTTGAGAATGGGCTGTCCTGTATATTTCAGTCTATGGGCAACATTCTTTTCCAAAAGGGGCAGAGCCCGCCTGTATATTTCAGTCTATGGGCAACATTCTTTTCCAAAAGGGGCAGAGCCCGCCAGCACGACTAAGCACAGGCAACAGAGCCCAAAAGTGAAAGAAATATATCTAATATGGAGTTAGTTTTGTTCTTCCCTATTACAGTTTCATATTTGAATGAGAGGAAGTTGAGAGCAGTTCTTGAGTGGAAAGTCCCTTGGGATCCTCTTTTCATCTCCATGTCGGAGGATGACTTGTACTGTATTCATCCAAAGCTGAGCTACGCTAATACCCGGCCCTAGCCCTTGATGTCTGCTTAAATGGAACCTGAAAGTAAATATTTCTGAGCTCGCAGGCTGACATTTCAGCATCATTAGGAAGATGGGAAAGAGTACAGCCAAGACCAGTGTCAGGTCTTGGTTACAAGTCAGTGCTATTTGCTCTCTCATCGCCATTCTGTGTCCATTTACAGATGAGAACATGTGTGGCCCAAGGACGTTAACTGGGCCGAGCTTGGGTTTGAATGCTGGTCTGACTTTAGCACGTGACTCTCTCAGCTCCGCTCAGAGGGGTATGTGGTACAGTGGATTCCAGATAAATTCACAATTTGGCAAATAGGAACTAAAGAGTAAGTTAAGGGTCTAGTGACTGAATCTACTTCGTAGAGTAGCAGGCTTAGCTTCTGGGGATGGGACCTGAGCTTTGGTGAAAGAGTGGGCTTTGGTGCTAAGTATTTTAAGTGTTGAACGGGAGCTCTTAGCTCTCCCTGGACCAGGACCTGCCAAGGCCTGAGGTGGCACTAGGGGTATCACGCACAGCCTTGGCAATATTGGCTGGAGCATTGGGAGGCCTGGAGAGCCAGCCCCGGGCTGCAGAGACTGGGATGGGAGCCAGCCTGAGTCTCCACCACACGCAGCCCCGAGGATGGAGGTCAGCAGAGGTTGTCATGGCAGTGGAAGGAAAGGCCAGTATTATCCTGACTTTGAGAGCTCTGTTGCTTGTTTAGTTGGACTTTTGGAGCAGGGAAACAAATGTTTCTTTTTCTGAGAGGGAGTGTTACCCTGTATAGACAAGGGCAGAAGACAGGCATCTTGCATTATCACAGCTGGGGCTCCAAGCCCTATGGTTGATTCCAAACTTGTATGTATCTCCTTACAACATTCTGGCCACCTGTGTTAGTTTCCTAGGGCTACCGAAACAAAGTACCACAAAAAGGGTGTCTTAAAGCAAAAAACAAATGCATTCTCTCACAGCAGTGGAGACTACAGGTCCAAAATCACAGTGTTAGCCAGGGTCATGCTCTGGAGGAAGGCTCTAGGGAAGGACTAGACTTCGGGAAGCTCCTTGGTTTGTGGCAGCTTCACTCCAGTCTCTGCTTCTTTTTTTACATCACTGTCTCCCCTCTGTGCCTGTGTCTTCACCTGGCATTCTCTTCTCTCTCTCTCTCTCTCTGTGTGTGTGTGTGTGTGTGTGTCCAGATTTTCTTCTCCCTATGAAGATAGCGGTCATATTGGATTAGGGCCCATTCTAATGATCTCCTGTTAACTTGATTACACCTGCAAAGGTCACATTCACAGGTGCTAGCGTTAGGACTTCAACATACCATTTGGGGGGAACACAAGTCAACCTGGAACACTGCCCATTCTTTTCTCAGGCTCCCTTTTGTTTTCCAGGCTTCAGGTTTTCACATATGGTAATTATTTGTTCTTGTGTCTATATATCCATCCTTCCGATCAAAAAACATTTAGTGATGGCCTACTGTGTGTAAAGCATTGCACTGAATTAATGATGCACACAAGCAGGCAGGGAACCAGCCCTTCTAAAACTTCTAGTTGAAGAAGAGAGAAAGAAAAACAAGTAAACAGATGGATGAAAGAATCTCAGACTGGACTTAGGAGGAAAGCAAGGGGTTGAGACTCCAGGGTAACCAGGGAAGGTTTTTCTGAGGAGGTTACAGCTGAAATGAGACTTAAATAATGAGAAGTAGTAGCCATGGCGAGCTAGAAAATAGTGATCCAGACCAAAGGCATAGCAAGTATTAGACTCTGAGGCAGGGACCAGCCAGCATAGTTGAGGAGTAGAAAGGTGACTGGTGTGGCTTGGGAGTTGGAATAAAGACAGATTTGGAGATATAGGCAGAGACCAGATCTTGCGGGACCATAGAGAAGAATTTGAATTTGAAGTTAGGCTAACAGCTCACCAACATGCTATCATAAGACCAACGACATGCTAATAATAGTTATTAGAATTTTTTAAGCATCTATTCCCTGCCAGCCATGCAACCAGGCATTTCTCACATGTCATTTTATAGTGACCACAGCCCTGAAAAGGAGATATTATGAGAGTTCTCAGAGCACTTGTTCACTCATATTTATAGAGCATGTGACATATGGCGGACAGAATAGTACCCCCCCTAAGGGTGCGTTGATGATCCCTGCCCTGGAGTTGCATACACTCTCGTAAAAACATCTGCTAACAGGTGACCGTGCTAGCAGTTCAGGGACAGGGCTGCAGCTGCCCCGCCACTCTGGGCTTCAGTTTACTCCATGCATCAAGTGGGGAAGGCCTAACTTTCTCCCCTCACGGTGATGGTGAAGATTCAGAGTGACCAGTGAGAAGTGCCTGGGCCAGGTAGATGCTCAGTCTCTAGAGGTTATTATTCAAGCCGTGTGTGTGCTGTGAGCGACAGCTGCCCATAGCACACACACAGCCTGCGAGAAACGCAAGACCCCCCGGGAAAGGGGAGACAGGGAAGGCTGGGAAGGGAGGTGAGCTGAACCGGAAAGCAGAGTGGGCATTCCTCAGGCAGGCAGGGAGGAGGACGGCAAAAATCCAGTTTCCCTTAAGCGTAATGCATTATCATCTTTACTATTAAAATCAAGTGTGAGGAGCCCATGCACCTGTGGTTTTGATGGAAAGAGGCTTCACACTGTAATTTTTTTAAATAAATTGATTGATTGATTGATTGGCTGCATTGGGTATTTGTTGCTGCACTCAGGCTTTCTCTGGTTGCGGTGAGCGGGGGCTGCTCTTTGTTGTGGTGCACGGGCTTCTCATTGCGGTGACTACTCTTGTTGCGGAGCACGGGCTCTAGGCGCGCAGGCTCAGTAGTTGTGGCACGTGGGCTCAGTAGTTGTGGCTCACGGACTTAGTTGCTTCGCGGCATGTGGGATCTTCCCAGACCAGGACTCGAACCCGTGTCCCCTGCATTGGCAGGTGGATTCTTAACCACTGCGCCACCAAGGAAGCCCTTCACATTGTAATTTGACATCTCAACTGTGTCTAATGCTTGGTAGGAGATGTGTTAGGATAACACTTGTCAGTCACAGTTCTGCCTATAATTTTAGTGAAAATGAGAATCATGTAGTAAATAATGGGCCCATTCAAGGGCCTTCTGTTTACAAGAATGTAGTGTTGTCTTGTCTTTTTTAAAAAAGGCATATATCCACTTGCCCTCTAGTGACAGTATTTTGTATTTCACTCAGGTTCAGAAAATAAGTTGCCTGCTGGCTCTTCCAACAAATTTCCTTTCTGTAAGATGGAGGCCCACTGTGAGTGTAAGTCTACTAAAATGGCCTCTGTGAAGTGACTTTATCGTGGAGATAAAGGAGATAGGAGATAGGAGAATATGTCAAAGAGGAGATAGGAGAATATGTCAAAGAGGGAGTATGGACCGGGACCTCTGGCAAGTTACTTACACTCAGGATGTGGTCTCCTCACCTCTGCATGAGCTCTTCCCCCCACTGGAAAGTAAGCTCCATGAAGGCAGGGATTTTTTTTTTTTTTTTTTTTTTTTTTTGCGGTACGCGGGCCTCTCGCTGTTGGGGCCCCTCCCATTGTGGAGCACAGGCTCCGGACGCGCAGGCTCAGCGGCCACGGCTCATGGGCCCAGCCGCTCCACGGCATGTGGGATCTTCCCGGACCGGGGCACGAATCCGTGTCCCCTGCATTGGCAGGCGGACTCTCAGCCACTGCGCCAGCAGGGAAGCCCAAGGCAGGGATTTTGTTCGCTTCACCACTGACGCCCAGAGCACAGAAGAGTGCCTGGCTTACAGCAGGTGGAAGAATGGATGCACAGTAACGGGTGTGCAGGTTGAAAGCATCAGTTATGAAGCGCCCTAGTGCGTGGTCAGGCAGGTAGCTAGCGGGTGCTTGACTGCGTGACGGTGTCCTTCATTCTCTGGTTCTTATCACTTCCTTTTAATTTTGTCTTAGTCTTATTTCTCCGGGCTGTTTTCTTGCCATTCTCTCTTTGGCCATTTTGAGCAAAGTTTGGAAGATGCATAGAGAAGACAGTTAAGGATGGAGCTATTTTAAGTCTGAAAGACAAGGAGACCATTAGCAGACCCTTCCTTCTGGTTGATAATGTTTCATGTTTCATGCTTTCCTATGAACTGTTTGTTTCTTTCTTTCTGTAGTGTACTTTGGGGCTAAATCATGTGCAGTTGACACATGGTGAAACCTGGAAGTCTAACTGGGTCTGTGTCTAACAGTTTTCTACTGTTCAGTGTCAGTTAAGTTGGCAGCAACATCCTGGGCTTTCAGGAACGAGGTTAGCTGATTTTTTTTTTTTTCTGATCATCCTCTTAGTAATTGTTTTGTTACTTTCACGGCAGAGTTTACTGCTCACTTCTGCTTTAAAAGGCAGGACCTGGGGGACCTGAAAGAAAAGAAAAGAAAAGTGATGGTGTTTTTCCCTGCTGATGGCTGAACATGCCCACTACATGCCTTCAACTACTTGTAGTTGAAAAAACTACATCATCTTCAAGTGTCTTTTAGGATCGTTCAGGCTACAGAATAAGGGTGAGCCAGGAGCGGAAGGGGCAGTTCTTAAAGTGTTTTTTAAAGTCTTAAGAGTCTAAATCCTTCCTTAAACAGTAACCCCCTTGGAGAAAAGAGAACGTATCTTTAGAGCTCCTGCCCAGCATCTGAACGCCTCAGAGTTCTATCAAGTCGGAGTTGATGCTGAATAGATACCCTTTGAGAGGTAGGGGCGAAGAACGGTTATTGATTTATTTTTTGATCATGACGTTCTCCAGCTCAGAAGCGAGTAATGCTTCCCAGTGGGCAAAGGATGACGTGTAACCTTCTTAACCTCACATTTAAAGACTTCGGGAACCAAGTACCAATTTATCTTTTTGACCCCCATCTTCTGGTTTCCTCCCCATGGGGTTCCCATCAAATCATCCTCTCTGCTGGCCTCCAGCTTTACTTCATGCTTTCAAATTTTAATTATATTTTTTTGATTAGGGAAGGGTAGATTGATGGAGAAGAAATCTGAAAAGTACAAGACACAAGATGGCATTCATAGTTGTATTTGGAATTAATCTTTGTTGGTCATTGTCATACTACTTCCAGGTTTTTAAAATACATGTCTGTATGTAATTACTATGTTTATATAATTTTTAAAATTGTAAAAGTGATGTAGCAAATTACAAAAGTGATATAGGAAATACTCCAAAAGAGAAGGGGTGTTTACAGATAAAATTAAAGTTTTAAAAATTATCCTTGCCAATCCTGATTTCCTCTTACCTTCCCCAGAAGTAACCACTGTTTGGGTTTTGTTGCATACTGTTAATTTAATAATACATGGTCTTATTCTAGGTTCATTTTAGTTCACATTAATAGCATCATACAGTGTGTATAATTCCATAATTTTCTTTTTTCCCTCAACCATGTTTATTGAGATCTAGCCAGTTGTTCCAAGGAGTTCAAATTCATTGCCCTTAAACACTACTCCCCACTGTATGTCTGTTTCTCCATTCACCTGCTGGTAGGTAATTGGGCTGTGTTCTCATTTTTGCAAAGCTGCGGGGGAAACGCATGTGATCTTTCATGCATATGTAGGAGTGTATCTCTAGTGTGCCCAGAAGTGGTACTGCAGGCTCATTGTATCTGCACACTTGCGGTGATCATGGAAGCTGCTGAATTTCTCTATTCTTTTACTAGTTTACATGCTCACATAGAGTGGACAGACAAATATATTTCTCAGATATTCTTTCTCTCTTCCCTTAAATTTCACAAACCCAGGGTTCCCTTTATTCTCTTCTCCTCTTGTGGAAACTCAATCTGTTTATCAGGATTCCACTGAGATAACATATATTGGGTATTCCTCTCATTTGACGTTTACTCTAGATTTGGACCATTTTTGTTGGACCTGTTCGTGCCCTTGCCAGAGTGAGTCAGTCAGCTTAGAGGGCACACGGCCCACACACTCCTTTGTGTTCCGTATGGCCGAGCCTCCTCGCTGGCCCCTCGTGAGTGCCAAATACAGCAAAGTCTGACCTGGCGTGAAGTTTAGGTTCTAAAGTCCGTTGAATGGTGAACGTCCAGGAGAGTCAAAATCACCCTTGACTTCTGAAAACAATTGCTCATAACGTGCTACCTCCAAATAAGTTACTCGTAGCTCGTTTTTTCTGGCAGCATCACACCTAGTCAGTGCTCCTTTGCTTGATCAGCAGACAGGTAAATGAGATGCACCCTGTTGTGATAAACATCTACTGTCATTTTCAGGTACGTTTCACTTAGCATGTGAGAGACATGGATTGTGAGAGGCATGTAGGAAATATAAATGATGGTGGCTATAGCAGAGAAACACTCCCATCTCATTCTCCTATTGGGACATTCATGTTCATTGACTGGATCAGATAAGATCACCTGCATCATTTGAAGTCCCTCCCCTTCGTCTGCCACGTGCCCTCAAACACACACCGGTAACCTGGTGTGCTTCGTGATGTGACCTCACTGAACATGTTACATAATACCCGGATGTGGCAGGGGATCAACACCATGACTGGCGCACATCAGCTCCTGCCCTCTTGGTCCTGCCCCGCCCACGCTTTCTGCCCCAGCAAGAGAAAAGGCTGAGACTGAATCCAGTAAATACGGCAATAGGGTCGCTTTGTTTTGTAATCAATCTCCTAATAGCCTCTGGGATTCGCCAGAAGTAAAATTTACCAGTATTAGGCCCCAAACATTTTCTAAGGGTCATTTTCACTCTACTTTTGTGGAGAACATTTTATTTAAAAGCTCTGTGGTGCAGCCATGATGGGGAGTCAGTAATGGCGGAAAAAAATTGCCCTGAATATGTACAGGCATACTCCTCGGTGCCTCCGGCACTTGTAGACCTAATTTATTCTCACAGTGCAGGAGAAATTACTCATTGATTCTTTTAAAATATAGGTTTTATTTTTATTTAGGTATGACAAGGCCAACAGATCAGATGATGGCCATTGAACACATAATTGGTTACTCACAGATGCCAAGAGGAGGGGGCGTACCATGCTATGGAGATCCACAGAGAGGGAAGAAAGTGTGGGAGGAGTAGGTCAGGAGGCAGAGGGAAGTGGGAGAAATGTGTGCAAGAGCCTTTATTGTGGTTTTGGGGGAAAGAAGGGGCGAGGCTGGGTAACGAGGGTTAGGATTGGCTGGTTTGAGGCATTTCAGTGGGCTCTGGAGTGCAGGAACTGTCCCTGGTCTTCTGGTTCCTCCCTTAGGATGATTAGGACAGGTAGATAGTGGCCTGGAGTGTGAGAGTCTCATAAAAAAAAAAAAAGTGGTGGGCGTGTGGGCTGTGGATTGGTTGGTTGGCACAGGCAGTGCAAGCTTGAAGGCCAGTTGTTTGCTTTCTCTGGGAATCTACCACCCTGGGTTGGAGGATGGGGGTGATGGCAGTCCTTGCTGGATCAGCAAGGTCCCACCTATCAAAGCATCAGAATTTAGGAAATTAAAAGCATGGTGAACACAGTGATACCCTCCATGGTGCTCTTTCTCTAGGTGTGACTTGGTCTCACATACTGTATTTTGTGCCCCTCTATGAAGACTATAATGAACTGTCTGATAAGGGAGCAATATATAAAAGGCCACAAATGGAGTGTCAGCCCTGAAGGAGAGGAAAGGCTCCTGGGAGCAGACAAACATCCTGATTCCTACAGGTATCCTGCAGGTCTGCTCCCGTTCGTGGTGTCCTCCAGACTAACCTGTTACGATGCCGTCATCACTTGCTCCCTGAAAGAAGGCTCGTGGTTTAATCTGCAGTTTTGTGCAAACTGGTTGCCTCTCTCAGATAAGGCATTTGCATTTTAGGTGTAAAACCAACTGATCTGTGCCGTCAAATTGACTTCCTCTCTTAGGGTCCAAAGATTTGTGAAAATGGCATCAACATTATCCTGGGCGGGGGGGCAACCCAGTAATTTGGGAAACACCCTGACCCTTCCCTCACTGAGGTCTGATTCTTCTTGTCCTGAAATCTTTCTCATGTCCACATGTCTGTCGCCATTTCCCCTCCATTGGCTGACTTCAGAAGCACTTCTCTCACCTGGGTTATTACAGTTTTAGACCATCCCTTCTCTTCCCAGGAAGAAGGAGAAAAATAGAAATCTCCAAAATCATGAATGAAGTGAGGACATTACTCTCAACCCTACAGAAATTAATAGGATGATAAGGAAATATTATGAAATACTTGATGCTAGCAAATCAGTCAGTTTAGACAAAATCAACAAATTCCTAGAAAGACAGGAATTACCAAACAGATCTCAAGAAAAAATAGGAAATCTGAATTGACCCATATAAAATGAAGACATTGTACTAGAAATTAAAGAAACGGAGGAATAAACAAACCTTTTCACAAATAAAAGTCTAGGCCCAAAGTCTAGGCTTTCCTGTTGAATTCTATCAAACATTTTTTTTTCCTTTATTAAGGAAGAATCCTTATCCTGCATAGACTTTTTCAGAAAAAAAGAGGAGGGAACACTTCTCAAATCATTTTATGATGCGAACATTATGATACTAAAACCAGAAGAATTAGAAGAAAAGAAAACTGTAGACCAATATCCCTCATGAACAGAGACACAAAGGTCTTAACAAAATTAGCAGATAAAATCCATCAGTAAAAAAAAGACTATACATCATGAGTAAACAAATCTATATCAGGAATTCAAGGTTGTTTTAACATTTGAAAATCACCTTATGTAATATACCATATTGCTAGAATAAAAGACAAAAAACACATGATCATCTCAATACATGCAGAAGAAGCACTTGAAAACATTCATCACCCATTTATGATAAGAGAAAAAATTCTCAACAAATTCAGGAAGGGAATTCTTCAAACTGACAGAGTATCTATGAAACCTAAGGTGATTTTTTTAAATTGAAGTATAGCTGATTTACAATGTTGTGTTAATTTCTGCTGCACAAGAAAGTGATTCAGTTATACACATATTTACATTCTTTTTCATATTCTTTTCCATTATGGTTTATTACAGGGTATTGAATATAGTACCCTGTGCTATACAGTAGGACCTGTTGTTTATCCATTCTGTATATACTACCTTGCATCTGCTGATCCCAAACTCCCAATCCATCCCTCCCCCACTTCCCCTCCCCTTGGCAACCACAAGTCTGTTCTCTATGTCTGTGAGACTGTTTCTGTTTCGTAGATAAATTCATTTGTATCGTATTTTAGATTCCACATGTAAGTGACGTCATGTGTTTGTCTTTCTCTTTCTGACTTACTTTAGTATGATAATCTCTAAGCCCATCCATGTTACAGCTAACATGATTTGTAATGATGAAAAACCAAATCATTTCCCTTAAGATCAGAAATAAGACTATTCACTCTCACCACTTCTACTGAGCAACGTACTGGAGGATCTGATCAGTGCAAAAAGGCGAGAAAAGTAAATTAAAGCCATACAGATTGTAAAGAAATAAAACTATCATTATTTTCAGATGACATAATTTTGTATGTAAAAAAATCCTAAGGAATCTACCAGATGTCTACAGTTACTAAGAAAGCTTAGGAAGGTAGCAATTCAATTCACAATGGTATAAAAAGAAACAAAAAATACAGGAATAAGTTTAACAGAATAAGCGTAAGAACCATCCACTGAAAACTACAAAACATTGCAGAAAGTAATTAAAGATGTAAATACATACACACCCTGTGCTCATGAATTGAAATTCTCAATATTGTTAACACGGCAATTCTCAAATTCATCTATAGATTCAGTGCAATCACAGTTGAAATCCCCTCAGGCTGTTTGTGACTAGGACATGTCTTGGAGTTGATTATTCTTGGTTAAATTTAATAGGTTTCTTGTAGGCTCCTTTAATATAGATTCAAATCTTCTTGTATTTTTAGAAAGATTTCTTATGTTATAGTTTTAAATGTTCATTATTCCTTACAGTGGCTATAGGAAGGAGATTTCTCCACCTGCCATTTTATAGAAGATGTAGGTGCCACCCCAGACATTCTGACATAATTGGGCTGAGCTGCAGCCTGGGCATTGCAGGCTCTTAAAGCTGCTCAGGTCATTCCCATATGAAGCCAAGATAACAACAGATCCAAAGGAAGGTGGACCAGCTCCAGCCCATCAGGGCCATGAGGGAGGAAGGACCCAGATCTACTTTTTTCTCATTTTCAAAATTATTTTTCACAGTTTGAGAGTTTGAGTTACAGTGTGACACGTCCTAGTTCAAAGTTGTCTCACACCTTTGTAAACAGTATATAGAGTCGCGGGAGCTCAATGTCTGATACTTGGCAACCAGTGTGTCTGGCATCAAGTCGTACAGATCATTGTTGCCTGATTGGAAGTGGGATGAGATCAGACCGAGGGTTTTCAAAGTGTGGTAGGTGGACCAGCAGCACCTGGGAACGTGTTAGAAATGCAGATTCTCAGGACCAGGCCAGACTTACTGAATCAGAGGCTCAGTATGTACATTTCAGCCAGCCCTCCAGCCGATGCTGCGGTACACTCAAGTTTGGAAATTGTTGGATTAGATTCTTTTATCATTTCCTGCTTTCTCTCATTCAGTGGATAGTCTGCAGTAACAGAGGGGACCCATGGAAGAGATCAAACAGAACAGTAGTCAGAACATCAAGATTCAGCTGAGCTCTGAGTGTGCAGGTACATGGAGTTGCACGAGGCACGGACCCTTCCTTTAAAATGGGTTTGGAGTCCAAATCGGAAAGCTGAGCTGATGGGTGGCATTTTATTTTGTTTAGTGGATCCCTACAGTTTGCAGTGTACATTTACAGCTAATCCAAGTTCACTTTCAAATAACGCTGTAGCACTTCACAGCTAGAATGAGTACCTTCTAATCAAATGGTACTGATTCCTCCCTCCCATCCATTGCATCATTGCTGTCATACATTTCACTTATATATAAACGTACATAAGGACATAGATTCATATATATGATATATATGTAAGCATACATGATCCAATACATTGTTGGTATTATTATTTTGAACAAACTGTTATCTATTAGTTCAATTAAGAAAAATAAGTTTTTATTTTACCTTCACTTATTCCTTCTTAGATGTTTTTCTTTATGTGGAGCTGAATTTCTGATATATATTATTTTCCTTCTCTGTAAAGACCTTCTTAACATTTCTTGTAAGACAGGTCTACTGGCAACAAATTTCCTTAATTTTTGTTTGTGTGGGAAAGTATTTCTCCTTCACTCTTAAAGGATAATTTTACGAGCGCAGAATTCTTTGTTTTTGTTGTTGTTGGTTTTGTTTTTCTTTCAGCTTTGAAAATATTTCACTCCACTTACTTGCACGTCTTCTAACTTGCATGGTTTCTGAGGAGAAGTCGGGTGTAATTCTTATCTTGTTCTTCTATAGGTATTCTTTTTCTCCTTTGGCTTCTTTCAGAATTTTTAATTTATTTTTGATTTTCTGTAGTTGGAAGACTATATATGTCTAGGTGTAGAACTTTTTTGTTTGTTTGTTCTGTTTTGTTTTGCATCTGTTCTATTGAGTGTTCCCTGAGCTTCCTGGCTCTGTGGTTGGTGTCTGCCATTAATTTGGGGAAATTCTCAGTTATTATTGCTTCAAATATTTCTTCTGTTCCTTTCTCTCTTTCTTGCTCTTCTGGTATTCCCACTATGCACATGTTCCCCATTTTGTAATTGTTCCACAGTCCTTGGATATACTGTCCTGCTTTTTTCCCTTTGTTTTCTTTGCTTTTTTTTTTTTAAAGATCTTTATTGGAGTATAATTGCTTCACAATACCGTGTTAGTTTCAGTTGCACAACAGAGCGAATCAGCCATATGCATACACATGTCCCCATATCCCCTCCCTCTTGAGCCTCCCTCCCATCCTCCCTATCCCACCCCTCTAGGTCATTGCAAAGCACTGAGCCGATCTCCCTGTGCTATGCGGCTGCTTCCCACCAGCCAACTATTTTACATTTGGTAGTATATATATGTCGATGCTACTCTCACTTTACCCCAGCTTCCCCCTCCCACCCCATGCCCTCAAGTCCATTCTCTATGTCTACCTCTTTATTCCTGCCCTGCAACTAGGTTCATCAGTACCATTTTTTTTTTACATTCCATATATATGTGTTAGCATACAGTATTTGTTTTTCTTTTTCTGACTTACTTCACTCTGTATAACAGACTCTAGGTCCATCCACCTCACTACAAGTAAATTTCGTTTCTTTTTATGGCTGAGTAATATTCCATTGTATATATGTGCCACATCTTCTTTATCCATTCATCTGTCGTTGGCCAGTTAGGTTGGTTCCATGTCTCGGCTATTGTAAATAGAGCTGCAGTGAACGTTGTGGTACATGACTCTTTTTGAATTACAGTTTTCTCAGGGTATATGCCTAGTAGTGGGATTGCTGGGTCATATGGTAGTTCTGTTTTTCGTTTTCTAAGGAACCTCCATACTGTTCTCCATAGTGGCTTTATCAATTCACATTCCCACCAACAGTGCAGGAGGGTTCCCTTTTCACCACACCCATTCCAGCATTTATTGTTTCTAGATTTTTTGATAATGGCCATTCTCACCTGCGTGAGTTGATATCTCACTGTAGTTTTTTAGTTTTAAGCTGTTCTATCAATATATCCCCTAGCTCAGAGATTCGTTCTTCAGCTGTGTCCAGTCTACTAATGAACCCATCAAAGGCATTCTTCATTTCTGTTCCCGTGTATTTTATTTCTAGCCTTTCTTTTGGGCTCTTTCTAAGGATTTCCATCCCCCATCTGTTCTTATATGCTGTCTACTTTGTCCATTAGAGACCTAAACGTGTTCATCCTAGTTGTTTTTATAGGCCTGGTCTGATAATTCCAACATACCTGCCACGTTTGGTTCTGATACTTGCTCTGTCTCTTCAGATTGTGATTTTTGCCCTGTGGTACGCCTTGTAATATTTTTTGATAGCCAGGCATCATGTACCAGGTAAAAGAAGCTGCTGTAAATAGGCCTTTAGTCATGTGGTGGTGACGTGTGAGGGGAGGGGACACTTTCTAGAGTCCCGTGATCAGGTCTCAGTCTTAGTGAGCTTATTCCTCTAGACAGCGAACTGCACAAGAATCTGTTTTTTCTCCCCCTTAGGTGGTTCGGGATGGATAGAATGGGCTGGAGGTGAGTGTTTCCCTCCCCTAGGTCAGTTAATTAGGGTAATACCTAACTGCTGCTAACACCCCAGCAGGTTTGCCTCTGGTTAATTAGTTTCCCCTGAGATTGGACCTTTGTAAGAACGCAGAACGCTCTAGTGTGTTTCAAAATGGCTCCTTCTCCTCTCTCCTTGCCAGAAGCCTGAGGGGATTTTTATCTGATACTTAACTGTGGGACCGTGGTCCAGCCTCCTGAGGTAAATATCACAATATTGTTGGGCTCCTATGAATGGGTTCCCGCACCCGCTAGGTTTTTTAGCTCTCGGAATTGTCCACACTGAGCTCTCAGCAACCCATCAATGACAGTTCGGGTTTTCTTACCCCCGGCATCATATTTTTATTAAAACCCC
Source organism: Orcinus orca (assembly GCF_937001465.1). Taxonomy (NCBI): domain Eukaryota; kingdom Metazoa; phylum Chordata; class Mammalia; order Artiodactyla; family Delphinidae; genus Orcinus; species Orcinus orca. The sequence goes on from NC_064568.1 coordinate 8,883,627, forward strand.
AGGTCATTCTACTATTGATCCAGAGTTGAAATGAAAAGGGCAACGAAAAGGGCACTGAAAAATTTTAGCCAGGGACATGACTCGATCAGATTTTTGTTTTGAAACCACTCTGGCTGTAGTGAGAAGATGGATTGGATGAGGACTGAGAACAGAAGGAAGCAGGAGGCTGTTGCCGACATCGAGATGAGTGGTCCTAGTGGCGTCTTACCAAAGGGAAGCGATGGTTGGGATGAATATGTGAAATTTTAGTTTTATCGCCGGCAAGACCTTGTAATTGATTTGAGTGAGACTGCAGGAGACGAGTTTTTGAGACCCAGGGACCAGAGGAATGTGGAGGAATGCGGTGGTCAAAATGATTCTAAAGTTGACGGTGGAGCTTGACTCATCAATGGGGAAAATAGTGAGAAAGACCCACCCGTGTCCAGTCAAGTCCAGAACTGGATCAAAGGGACCAAGATGGTACCACGGAGGCTTCAGACCCTGTAGCCAGGAGGCAACACACGTGTTTTAGGCGACTTGATCGTGTAGCTTTCTCTAAATCAACAAGAAGGGGGACGTGACATGGTGAAAGTGCTCTACTAGGTGGCGTAAGAGGTAGGGTGCCAGGTGGAGTGGAGAGAAGATAATTAGGAGAGAGAAAACTGAGGGGGAAGAGAGCCCTGTGCTGAGGCTAATTCTAGTAGAGAAGGTGTTGAGTAATTATAGGCCAGAACTAGTGTGATAGCACTGGGGCTGTAAAGAAGGGGGTCATTACAAGTCAAGTTATAAGGGAATAATCAACAGGGCCCGTTGGCTGATTCAACAATAGTAGGCATGGGGCTGAAACGAGGATGATCAAATGAGGAGTAGGTTTTCGCAGACAGAGGAAGAGTTTGGTTTGGGTCATGTTTACTTGGAGGTGGTGGTGGATGCGAGCAAAGGAAGTGCCCGTTCAGATGGCAGCTGGGGAGAGAGGCGTGGAGTGGTGGCCAAAGGATGTCCTCACGGCACCCGCCACGGCCAGGGGACACTCAGGTTAGACTCCATGTGTTTGCTCTTTGTATTTGGTGTCGGTCTAGTGCACCGTGAGCTAGAGTAGGACGGGCTCCCCGAGATAAATAAGGATGCACCCTTGGTATCAGACTTCCAAACAGGCAAAAACAGAAGCTGGCATTTGTGATGTGTGGCTTCGGTGAGGAAGTGCTAAGGCACTAAGTGCTAAGTGCCAGAGAACTCTGGGTGCCGACTAGGGATGGCGCCAGGACTAGTTTATGGTTCTTCTTCTCACCTGCTGTTACCTTGTAGCAACAAGGTTTGGTTCTTTAGTTCGGGGGCTGGCAAACTGTAGCCAGCGGGCCAAATCCAAGCCACCCTCTGTGCTGGTAAATCAAGTGTTACCACAAAACAGGCCCACTTGTTCATTCACGTATTCTTTTTAAAGATGTTTTGGATAAGGACCATTTTTTTAAGTCTTTATTGCATTTGTTACAATATTGCTTCTGTTTTATGTTTTGGCTGCGAGGCATGTGGGATCTTAGTAGCTCTGGGACCAACCAGGGATCAAATGTGCACCCCCTGCATGGGAAGGCGAAGTCTTAACCACCGGACCGCCAGGGAAGTCCCCATTCACGTATTATGTGTGGCTTCTTTTGTGCTCTGAGTTGATTAGATGAAATAGAGACCATAGGAGCCACAAACCTACAAGATTTACTATCTGGCCCTTAGCAGAAAATATTTGCTGACCCGTCCTCTAGTTCACCAGGGTCTACACCACTATGAGGCTCAGAGCTTCTTTAACAACCCCACCGACCACCTGCACCTCCAGCACCCCAGCACCCATCTGTTCATTCTCAACCAACACGTTCTTTGTTCTAACCAAGTTTATTTAAACTGTTCTGCAGGTTACATCACCTGACAGGTCTGCACGGAGAAAGTAGTTATGCCCCAGAATTTGCCCATCTTTTCCTTATTTGAGTGGGATTGACCCGAGTCCTTTGCCATTGTTAGTAATTAAAGGATCAGCTCTTTCCCCATGAAGCTCAAGGTTTGAGGAAAGTAAGGAACCTTCTTTCTTGCCTGGAATGTATGTGCATGTGGAAGAGTTTTTAACCAAGGAGCTGCTGAGAGCATCCCAGCAGAGAAAGGTGCAGGGAATTATTGGACAAATTTTAGGGAGGTTGAGCCATGATTGCGAAATGCTCAGAAACCTGTGATTGACCTGAACCCTGCCTGACCTCAGGACTTGATAGTCATGTGAACAAATAACTTCCTTTGTCCTTTAAGTCAGTTTGAACTGGGAATTCAGCTCTAGGCAGCATAATGAGTCTTAAATGACCGAGGCTAACAAAGCGACTTGTCATTTTCCCTGCTGGTGAGCCTGGGGGAGCCACACCCCCTAGCCAGAGGCCAGCAGGGGAGCCTGTGGCAGCGGCTCCACCTGGAGCCACCCTCGCAGTGCTTCTCCGGCTCAGCTCGTGCCGTCTGCTTTGGCCTCCATCCCTCTATACTGCTGAGAGTTGCTGCTGCCTCCTCCGTTCCCCTGCATGGCGGCTGCTGGGGTCTGTTCTGGTCGGTGTTGGGATGTTCTTCCTGTTGAACAGCTTAGCAACAGCCTTCACTGTTCAGGTACTTGGTCCTTTTATGCAATTAAATTATATTTGTTAATTTTTCTGTAGTTTGTAAGGAGCAACAATTAACACTGGAAGGTTTTGGCCAAAAAAAAAAAAAAATGACATTACTATGGAAGGATACAGGGTAGATCATATGATGGGAAAAACTGAGTCACCAGAACATGGGAAGGACAGGGTCCTGGCAGCTTTCAAGGGCCAGTAAGCAGGAATGGGTGGACGTGCTCTTTGGTGTCCAGCTGCTGAGGTGAAGCCACTCCAACCGTCTCGTGTCCTGCGCTGTCACTCAAAATCTAAGTTCCCAAGAGACTGACCCAGAGTGGGCTACATGTTCACCCCTTGGCTGCAAGAGCATAGGTGCAGGGGGGCGGGGCTTGACGGACAGGCTCTTCAGAACCATATGTAGTGGGGAATGCGTAGTTATGCGAAGGAGAATCATGCATGACTCCCCAAGAAAGGGAGACCAGATAACGCACAGGAAAACAACAGGGACCCATGATCGAGCTCTGCTCGGATGCATGGGGGCCATGGGCGGTGATACTTTTGTCACTTAAATTAGTGGTTCTTAAAGTTGAGGATGCCTTAAGATCACCTGGAGGGCTTGTTAGAACACAGATGGCTGGGTTCCTCACCCTGTTCCTAATGCAGTAGCCCTTGGGTGAGGACCTGAGATTCCATATCTCTAGCAGATTCCTATGGTTTTGCTGATACTGCTGATCTGGGACCCCCAGACTTGGAGACTCACTGTTTTACATAAATGGTGTTCTTTTTGTGGATGGTTGTTTAACGTTTTGTTTCCCCAGCGGTAATGCCTCAACACTTCTACTCTGAAAAAAATGGAACTCGCTACCTTCCTTGTTATAACTCAATAGGTGTTAACTCTGCCATTAACTTGGGAATGATAGTGTGTGTGAGAAAGTGGGACCTCTTTTAAATTGTCTTTGAATAGACCTTACTTAGTTGTCTTGAGGGAGTGTCTGTGTCTTGACCCAATTGCAATGTACGTGTGAAAACTTAGGATGAAAATCAAATCCTACAGTGTGTTAGAATCTATCCATTCTGACGGCTTCAGATTCCAAGTGACAGTGGAGTCACCTTTTTCATACAAATGCTGTGTCAGGGCTTTATTGTCTAAGGAGAAAAGGTGTTGCTCAGTCTTTCCTCTGATAAGTTGCCCCTTAACAACAAGATCCTTTGCTATTTTTCATAGAAAGAGGGAAAAAAAGAGATGGAGTTGATAGTACGGCAGATTTTGGTGAATTTCTAACTGACTGATTGATTGAAGAGGTTCATAGCCCAGGAAGGAATGCTGGAGGTACTCTGGTGACACCATCCTTTGCAGATAATGTCCAGAGAGGGGACGTACCTTGACCAAAACTCACAGAAAGTCAGTGTCAGAAGTGGAACAGGATTCCAGGTCTCTCGAGCCTCAGCTGTGACAGTGATGGTGGGATCAATACTACCGTTGTAGTCATTATCATTGTTAGCACCTTCGTGAGCCACAGTGCTGGTTACCGTTAATGGAGCTTCTAGCTTGTCCAGAATTACGTTAAGTGCTTAACTTGTATTTTCGAACTCAGGGGTCAGCAAACAATGACCTGTGTCCCATCTTGGTAGATAAAGTTTACTCAGGACACAGCCATCCACGTGCATTCCATGTATTGTCTGCGGCTGCTTGGGGGCTACAGTGGCAGAGATGAGTAGTTGTGACAGAAATCGCCTTGACCCACAAAGGCTAAACTACTTACTGTCTGACCCTTTACAGAAAATCTATTCTGCCTTATTCTCTGAGCTATTCCTGGCGTCAGTCTGTGGAGTCAGCGTTACAGTGCCATTTCACTGATGAGGAAAGAGAGGCTCAGAGCAACATGCCGCCACATCATACATGTCATTGAGATGAGCTCCAGCTGGAGGTCCATCAGTCTCCAAAATTTGTTGCCTGTACTTTGTATTATTTCTGATGAACTTGGTTAACTGTGTGGCTCATAGCTTATTGAAGTAGTAGAGTGGATTATCATATGGTGACTTTTTTCCCTCCTTTAAGCAAAATAAAGTGACATTTAAAAACCGAATAATGAGAAACTGGTCCCTACCAGATAATCACATCACAATGGCATGTTTACTTTTAAAAGTAAATCATGTCTTATGGCAATTTCTAAGTTAATGAAATGATTATGTTACCAGCTAAGTGGATTTTATTATCCCAGGCTTTTTGCAGGACACCTGAGACTTGACTTGTAGGCACTGAAAGAATTGATTGCCCAGTGGGAATTTGAGGCCAGTGCCTCGACTCTTCCTCAGGCGTACCTGTGTGTTTGCACGAGGTGCTAATTACCCAGTGCTTCAGTTAAGCAGGTGTTTTGTGTTGGTTTAAAATGTCCCAGTTTGATCGTTTAACTCTGGATCTCAATTTTTACAGTGTATCACAATCATCTGGGAACGCTTCAAAATCAAAAACCCAAGCCCAAGTCCCATCCCCCCCAGATTAAGTAATTGCTCATTTACTTACTTTTTTTTTAAAGATCATTCTGGCGTGTAGGCAAGGTTGAGAAAATCTGTAAAAAATACTTTTATCAATGACGTGATATTTGAAGACAGGCATCCCTGGGTTATAGTCTCCCTTGCAGCAGGCAAAGTTAAAAATACCTTACTTGGGGCTTCCCTGCTGGCGCAGTGGTTGAGAGTCCGCCTGCCGATGCAGGGGACACGGGTTCGTGCCCCGGTCCGGGAGGATCCCACATGCCGCGGAGCGGCTGGGCCCGTGAGCCATGGCCGCTGGGCCTGAGCGTCCGGAGCCTGTGCTCCGCAGCGGGAGAGGCCGCAACACTGAGAGGCCCGTGTACCGCAAAAAAAAAAAAAAAAAAAAAAAAATACCTTACTTGAATGAACAACAAGGAAATTAGATGTGTTATCTTGAGGATCTTATTTCCCGCTCTGTGCATCCATTTCTATTTTTCCTTATCAGCCGGTCCACGTTCACTTGATTGTCTTTAGGAAAAAGGAAGGGCCAGATAGTATAGGTTAGTAAAGTATATTATTCACAGTCACATACCAGCTGTCTGGGGTGGATGAAAGGGTGCATAATCCGAACTCAAGGAAAGTTAAAGATTAGTTCTTAATTTACTGGATTCAGAGCAGCTGCTTCACAATTAGTAGCTGCCCTTGCTAAGTTGCAGATTTCTGTGTGCTACCCGAGCTCTGCTGGATCAGAAGTTTCAGGTGGGAGGCCTGGGGATCTGTATTTTTAAATGCCGTGAAGATGGGTTTTATGTGCACTAAGTTATGAGAATGGAGTATATCAAATCATATGGTTCTATTGATGTTTGCATGTTCCAGTGTTGAAAGACAGAAGGTAGGGGAAAGGGGCCCGTATTCAGCTGGCAGAACGCTCCATGCGTGTTTGTCACATGCCACGTACGTGCTCATACACATTTACACACACATGCATGTATGTGAATACATTTCATGTGGGCAGGCACCAGTGCACTCCGACATCCGCCCTTGCCCTCCCTCTGCCTACCACAAGCTCTTTGTCCACCTCACTCTTCCGTCATCCAAGTTTCAGCTTAAGTGTCACTCTTCCAGAAAGACCTGTCTTGACTGTTAGTAGGTTTATGGCAACCGTGTCCCTAATCTGACTCCTCTTTGTATCGATGCCTTTGGCAATGAGGTTTTGCAGCTTCCTGCATTAACAAGTGGAATCTATTTCCCTTCCCCTTGGATCTGGCCTGGCTATGTAAACTTACTTGGACCAGTAATGCGCCACCAGAGTTCCAAAGTGTTAGTTACAGGCCTCAAGACACCTTGCGTGTTTCTCTTATTCTCTCGGAACCCTTTCCCCACCATGTAAACAAGCCCAGGTTAGCCTTCTGGATGATGAGAACCACAGGGCCCAGTCGTTGCATCATCCCAGCTGGCAGTCAGACATGTGAGTTGAAGCCATTCTATTCCAGCTAGCCACAAGCTGATCACTCAGCTGACTGCAGATTCCTGAGTGAGCCCAACCAAGGTTAGTCCTACCGGGTCTAGATCAACAGAACTGCTTAGCTTACCCCTCAATTTGTGTGAAATGAAAATTACTATTTTAAGCCACTATGCTGAAAGAAATACTTGCTATTTTCAGTCAGCATATTTTGGGGTGCTTTGTTATACAGCAGTAGCTAACTGATACAACCATCTTTTCCAAAGGCCTCACCTCTCTCTGTCACCATTTTGTATATATTCTATTTCCTTTTCATTATCTGAAATTAACTTGTTTTTTGCCTGACTTTTTCCATAAGAATGTTAATGCATTTAAATTAGAGTCTCTTTCTGACACGTTTGCTGATGAGGCTCCAGTGCTTAGAGCAATGCTTGGCTGGTAGCAGACACTCAGTAAATATTGAATCAATGAATATGCTTCATAGGGGCATCGCCTACAGATTTAGCTTCCTAATACTATTTTTCTAAGGCTTATCATTAGAGAGAGTTAAAATTTACTCTCAAGGAGTTTATAACGGGAACTAGTAGGATGTGGTTTATCTAGTGTATGATGGGTTGCTGGAAAATGCCAACTTGAGAGAGGAAATAAGCTACCCTGGGTGCACAAAGCCTGTCATGGTAAGTGCAGTGTGCCCACATGCCTAGTATCCCAAGTGGGTCATGTCAGATTTTGTTTTAGTCTCACATTCTTTCTGCTGCATTGGCTACTGTTAATACTTGGGAGGTTGGGGAGATATTTTAAAGATATGACATCTTTTAGACAGGCCTTTATATTTTCCAGGGAATCCATTGTCTGTGACACTCTGTCCATAGGTAATGTTTGCTTCTTGTGCATTGAGAAGGAAATCCCATGGGATGCTTTGGTCTAAGCAAGAACATTAAATGCTTTGGACTGATTCTTCTCTTTGCTGTCAGCTGAATGTCCCTTACAATGTGTCTCTTCTTTGGGGTACCTAACTCTCATTTTTCCTTCCCAGTTTGTCTTCATCCAGAAGCAGTATAGTGTAGTCATTGAGAATCTTCACTTTGAAAGTGGATTTCCAGAGTTGGCACACAAGCTCCACTTTTAACCACTTTTGTGACCACAGGCAAATCATGTAGCATTCCTGTGCTTCAGAGGAGTAATGATAGTACCTGCCTAGCAGGGCTAATGTAAGAATAAATACCTAATGCATGAAAATCTCCTGGACCAGAGCCCACGAATATAGTAAAAGCTCTGTATGTATCAACTGGTGATATTATTATTGCTATTGGCATCCCTTATCAAGTATTTCTGGACAAAATAGGAAAATGAGTATTAGAATCTAAAGTTAGTTAGTTATCACGTTCCTGTAGCAGGGTCACTAATAATTACTTTTAACAATTACAGTACTTAAATTTGATGACAGCTTAACATTGTAGCAGACTGGGCACTAGATTCTTGATACTCCATCCTGCTGAATGCTTGTCATGGCCCCAGGAAGCAAGCGGTGTGTTGCACTTTTGCAGATGAGACAGTCTAGGCTCAGACAGGTTAAGAACCTTGCCCGGGGCTGCACAGAGAGTAAACCAGGGTTCAAACCTACGCAGGCTGAACCATACAGCACTCAGTTCTACCTCTCACTACCCATAAGAGAAACAAAATGAGTTGGAAGTCACCTAAAACAAGAGACTGCTCTTACTGATGATGCCATTTCTGGAGAACACTGGGAAATTACCTTCGCATAAGACCCAAGAGTTTGTGCGACATTTACACATGCGTGCTATTGTTCACTGCAGTTCCCAGCAGTCTTGAGAGGTAAACGGCGTCCTCTCTTCCAGTGTCCAGAGAACCAGGGGTTGGAGAAACTCAGTCACTTACTTTAGTCCACAGCAAGTGACAACACCTTGACGTAATCCAGAGGCCCCAAGTTCAAGTCCTCCACTCTTTCGATGGTGCTATACTGACGAACTAGCATTGGCTTATTGATTTGAAATCTCTGACTCTCAATCTGGGAGGTTTTAGGGCTATGCTGAAATATAATTTGATAATTTATGACAACAGGTATTCTTTAAATGCATGGGGGCTTAAAGTATCACTATAAAGAGGAAGTTTCAGCCATTCTTCTAATATTTTCGGATACTTTGGAGAACTCATTGCCTGCAGTTAACTAACCTTGTATAGAAATCAATTGTTCGAATCTGTTAATTAAAATCTTTAGGTCCTATGTCTATTTCTTGGTCACAGTCTAATTTCATATGAGCCATTTTTTGGAAGGCTGCGTAAAACAGGTTTTAGGTGGAAAAGTATCGATCAGTATAACCTTGTAAATGGTGGCATTAAGCAGACTTATTTAAGACTTCTCAGAGCCTTCAGTGTATTAATATGTGTTATGAAGCTCTGAAGATATCACGTCACACGGCCTGACAAGTTTATTTGGCCACAGAACACCCTAGGACAGGGGTTGGCAAACTATAGCCCAGGGGCCAAACCCAGCCTACGGCTTTGTTTTGTTTAGCCTGTGAGCTAATGATGTTTTTTTTAATGTATATATTTTTTTTAAAGAGTTGTTAAAAACAAAGAAGAATATGCAACAGACTGTACATGGCTTACAAAGCCTGAAATATTTACTATCTGCCCTTTCTTTTCAAAAGTTTATCAAACCAAATGCTGCCTTCCAGTAACATCAACATCATTATCATCACTGCCACCATCATGGCAGCTTGTCTCCAAGATGGCCATTAACCATTCCTTCCCCTCTTACACCTGCAGACAAACCTCCCAACAAAAGGTGATGTCTGGCCTCCTGTTCCTTGAGTCTGGGCTGGCCTGGGAGTTCCTTGACCGATCATACATGGCACCAGTGACATGGTGGCAGTTTTGGACCTAACCAGTAAGAAAGCGTGGTTTCCACCATAGTCTCTTGTAATCCCGAGGCACCATTTATAAAACAGTCAACTACCCTGCTGGAGATAGGCCCTGAGACAATTTGAAGAGAGAGAGTGGCCTAGCCCAGCCCAGCCTTGCACCCATTCCCATCAGGCTACCAGATGTTAGTGCAACCAGCCTAAAGCCTACAGATGAAGTCAGATGCCAATGGAATGTCAAGTGACCCCAGTTGGTGCCACATGGAGCAGAGTAATTGGCCAATTGAGCCCTGTCTGAATAGACCCACGTGAGATACGATACAGTGGTTACAGCTCCTCCGCTTGGGGAGAATTGGTGACACAGCAGTAGATGGCTGGAGCAAGCTTCATGCTCACCCTCATCTCTGCCATTATTGTTACTTTGCAGAGAGTCTCCAGGACTGGCATCTCCTGACACTGACTTTGAGAAAATCTCATTTTGAGAATGTAATTCTGTCTTCACAATTGAGTGTTTTCATTAATTTACACAGACTGTTCCACAAATGGTGTAAATGAACGAGGTTTAACCTAGCAATTACTCTATCAAATACCATCATATGCAGAGCACTGTGTCAGGTGTGATACACCTGCTTAAGACAAGAAAGCAGCCCAAACCTCTGAGCTGCTTAATCTCTTATCTCCAACTAGATCTTGCCGCTTGCTTGTACACTGTCTAGGAGTCAGGATTTCAAAAAGCTAAACCTCTGCTATCTGGTTGTAGCAAAATCTCTTTAGGGAGTTATAAGATCCCATCACGAGAAAAAAAAGATCTGTACATATGCACTAAAGCCCAGCACATAACAGATGGTCGGTGATTGTCTCTTGCAGATGTTCGTTTTAAATGCAGGAGGGCATCATTCCTTCACTCCTGGATGGTTGATATTTTCTCCTTGTTGACGATTCTGCAGCATGAGTCTTGTATAAGCAACAGGGCACCCCGATGACTTGCTTTAACCTGTCTCTCTCCTGATTACAAGATTTCAGCATGCCTGCCATCTACAGAACATCTCATTTATTTAGCTGTGCACATATGCCCTTCCACAGTCTAGCTCTGGCTTATCTCCCCATCTGCTGCCTGGAATTGAACATCACTGAATTTTCCTTGTTCGTGGAACACGCCATGTCCTCTCACATCACGTGATTTTGCACATGTTACTTCTGCTTTCCTAAATGCCCATCCCTGGTTTTCCATCTAATTCATGTCTTCTCGCTATGGCATTTCTAACTCCTAATTCGTTTCCTCTAGTATGTTTTTCAGAATCCCCCAGAGGGAGTCTGTCCCGACCTATATACCCCTCTTACAGTTCTTAGAGATAATCTGTATCTTCTAGAGGTTATTTCGCTTCTCAAAGCCCCAATTTTTATTTTTTTTATTAACATTTTTTTTAATTAATTTATTTTTGGCTGCGTTGGGTCTTCGTTGCTGCGCGTGGGCTTTCTCTAGTTGCAGCGAGCGGGGGCTACCCTTTGTTGCGGTGCGCGGGCTTCTCATTGCGGTGGCTTCTGTCGTCGCGGAGCACGGGCTCTGGGCGCGCGGGCTTCAGTAGTTGTGGCTCGCGGGCTCTAGAGTGCAGGCTCAGTAGTTGTGGCTGGCACACGGGCCTACTTGCTCCACGGCATGTGAGATCTTCCCGGAACAGGGCTCGAACCCGAGTCCCCTGCATTAGCAGGCGGATTCTGAACCACTGCGCCACCGGGAAGTCCCTCTAAACCCCAGTTTTTAAAATCTGGGAAATGGGAATACTGTGGCCTACCTGCAGGCTTGTTGTGAGGATTAAACAAGATGTAGTCAGTGCAGGCACCTGGCACGTGCAAGGAAAGGGTCTTCTGTAAAGCTCGGCTGCCTTGACGTTCCATTTATGCGTGACTTTTTGCTCCTTTGCCACCTCCTCCATCCCACTCTGAGGTGCTCTCAGGCAGGTACTGTGTCTCTGTTCTCCTATCCACAGTGCCTGTCAGAGACCTGGTGCTTGGCAGGTAAGTGTTGAATGCACAGTTTTTTCTAGTCTTCTTACTTACCCTGACTAGTTGCTGGCTTTTGGTTAGGACAGCTAGTCACTCATTGAAGGAAAACATTCAAATAGAAAGATAACACAGCTGCCAAAGTCCTCCTTTAGGTCTGGAACATTATAATGTGCAGAAGTCGTCATGCTAGGTGTGGTCATTTGTCCGTCTCCATGGATGGTGACGTGCATAAGGCCACGGCTGCTGCGAGTCAGGTTTCATGGTGGACAGCCAAGGACAAATCTGGACCCAGACCCAGTCGTTCCCCCACATGACTCCGTGCCTTCCTTGCAAGAAAGGAACAGTGAAGACAACAAACTCACATTGCTTTCAGGTGTCAAATTTAAGAATCTTCATTTTGATTTATCCTTACTTGCTGCGTCTCTTCCGCCTACCAGGTGTCTGTTACAACACAATGAGGTGTGCAACTTCATTTAGATGCTCTTACCTTCCCTGCTGATTGATTTTGGAGTCCTATTTTTTTTTCTTAACAAAATTTATTGTGAATTCAGCTGAGGTTTTATTTGTAATAAATTGTTTTTCATTGTCATGTGAAATGACTTGGTGTGGACAGCAGTGAGAGTCACTTAATACAAGTTGGATTTGTGGGCAGAACGCTGGTCGTTTACGTGGACCTTCTGGTTCCTCATCACCCTTCAGAGAAGGATGTGCTTGGTCCGGAGTGTATCTGGGAGCATCATACGGCTGTGGAAAAGCAGAACGATTCTGATCCCTGTTGCCCTCCCCTTTAATGGACCAAGAATGAGAGGGGTTTCATGGGGCTACAGGCAGCCAGATTGCTTCGACTCCAGGCAGTGGAGGCTTAGGTGCCAGATACTTAGGCAAGTTCTAGAAGATACTAGTTGCTCAGTACCTGGAAAACTAGGCCAAAATATCCTGTAGCAGGGAGGCCCATTAAAGCAAGATGGCTGTTTGAGGGGCCGCAGTCCCATAGGAAGTTGAGTTTGGCTGTGGCCCCTCCAGGTGAGGTGGCAGAGAGAAAATCCTAGCGAACTTGTTGCCGAGCAACCCAGAGAAAGAACCTGGGCTCATTCACTGGACAGTCCTGCTTATCTCCACATGTATTTTTTGCTGCTGTTTTTGCACTCCGTCACTTGTATCCATAAATCCAAAGCAAGGACGTCAGTGAAGTATCTTTGATGCTCTAAGCATGTATCACAAAAATCTGTCCAAATGGCCTATGAACATGAATAAAATAAGAATTTTAATATCCTGTAACAAAGGGTGCCATGAACGAGTAGGTGTGACAGGGATGGATTTGGAGGAGAAACCCCGCTCTTTGAAGCCCTCTCTTCCATTTTCTTCATTTTTTATTTTGTTTTTCATGTTCACCACTGTTGTATTGCCTTCCAGTTCTACGATGCTGGCATAGTAGTTTGTCAATATGGATTGTTGAATCTCTCTGTCATAAAGCAGGAAGTTATTTCTGGGAGTGGAACATACGTAGCAGTAGCACATACTCACCTCTGTAAACCAGCTCAGGCGATGGCAGGATGGAGCGTTAGCTCTAAATGTAGCTCCCCATAGCAGGGCGTATTGGTGCTCTGCTTATGTTCTCTGGGCTCTGCCGTTGTAACCTACTCTGACTGACTTCAGCTGCCAGCCTCTGCTTCTCTGTGTAAGGAATTTTTTCTAATGGTCAAGCCCACCCTGCTTCTGTACATGGCAGACAGAACTAGAAAATAAATGTCTCCTGTTACCAGCTCCCAACAAATGAATGATGGGGACTCCTTTGTCTCTGCTGGGGTCATTTTTTGGGACACAATTCTAAACTGGTTCTCAGAGTTTCCTGGGAAGACTGTTCTAGCTACTCCCAGAGATATCTTTCTTAGTGGCATGCCATCTGTTGTCTGTGTGCTCTGTCTCTTTTCTCCATCTTCTACTGGATTTCCTTGCAAATAAACTGCTAGTCTTCTTAGTATTTTCTCTGTTGTTGAGATAAACCAAACCAAAACATGGTCAATGAAAAATTATATCTTAAGAGTCCATATGTCTTGGCAGAGATCCCAGAATTGAAAGAAATTGAGTGAAGAGGTCCCATGAAAAGATGGCATGACTAGGATAACAACCTTGAGATGAAATCCAGGAAATTTTTCCCGGTGGTCCCAGTATGCCCCAAATATACCAATTGTAAAGCTAGACACTTTGTGGAATCACCCCAGTGGAGTAGCTTTGCAGACAGTTTAATTCTGGGATCTGGCTCTCAGCTGTATAATGTCCTGGATCTTTCTTGTAACCTGTATTTGGGAGTCAAGGTGCTACCTTCCCAACACTAAGAAGGTTTAGAGCTAAGCTGGAATTTGTACGTCCTTTCCTGTCCATCTTAATCTCTTTTTGTTTCTAAGGTAAATACGGTGGTAGAGGGTAGATACAAGAAACATCTTTTAAAGAGACCGCATGCCTGCTATTGGAGAAAGTTAAAGAACTTTAACTTGCATTTTGATATTTGAACCTAATGACAGAGATAGGGAAATAAAGAAAGTCAGTTTTAGGAGGAACCTTGAGGATCTGCTAGCCGAGAGACCCATCTCATATCTTCATAGCTCTCTGATCTGCTGTATATAGTAGGCAACCAGTAACTATTTTCTGAGTGTCTATTTGAATTAATCAAGTGTCCTCCTGACAAGCTTGAATGTAGCTACTAATTGAAGGATGGCTCCCTTCCGGGGCAGTCTTCTCCATCCTCAGTTATCCCAATTAGCAGGCCTTCCTTCTGCTCTCCTGTGGTTTCAATCCATCCGTCCTAGCACTATTTCTTAAGGCCCTAAAAAAGAAACTCAGAGTTGACTTACCCTTCAGCTACATTGCTTTGTGTTTTTCAAGAAATACTCTACTAGTTTTTCAGTTAGTTTTTCACGTAATCCACTCGTGAATTCTGCTTGGTTATCTGCTCATGAATCATTTTCATTGTATCTGTCTAAACAGACCTCTCCATGTGTAATTTCCCATAAAGTGTAACTCCGAACAGTGACTGGAGTATAATAACTGATCTAGTGGTCTGTAAAATCAGACTGAAGTGTGGAAGTCTGTTCAAGTCTGTATGGTTCTGTACCTGTCTTGGCTGTCAGGGCCCCAATTATACACCGGCCTTTTCTAGCAGGCTTCTAATTAGGTTGAACCAGTTGGCAATTTTGAGTCTTATGGTGGTAGTTCAGTTATTAGAAGCAACCAGATGATGTTCAGAGCTAAGTCTAATGAGCAAAGTGGATAGTAACATTTAATTTTTGCTGTGAAGATGAGGCGTTACTCAAATAATTGGTAGGTTTTTATTTGGTGGTTCTCAAAGGGGTGTCTATTTAAAAATACAAGGCTTGTCTTAACTTCTGCCTGGCTCCTCAGAGATGATTAGGGGCTACAAATGGCAATCTCAACCACATGCCCCTTAACTAAGAGTTTTACTACTTTTAATTAAGAAGATACTATATGCATGAATGAACGTGGGATCAAAGCTTGGGGTCCTCATGACTCTTACTGAGCTCCCCAAATTTCTTGCCATCCCCCCAGAGTCTTCTGAGCTCTGGCGTCTGAGTTGTACCTGAGGAAGTAAACTTGAGGGTTAATGATTGAGGTGACAAATGGATTTTATGTCCATAGCCCCCTCCCCTCCCCTCCCCAGTTTCCTTGGGTCAGTTTTTCTAGTATCTATACTAGTAGACGGCAGTTCCAGAATGACTCATGATTTCTCCTTTGTTCATCAGTCTCTAGTCCATGTGATGCTTGCTCTTTTGCTAGCACTCAGGGAAGTCTTGAAGTTAGCTCTTGGTGGGACTTTAGGAAGAAGAGTAAGTCTGGAATTGGATGTGGGGGATGAGGAAGAGGAAGACAGCAAGAATGATGCTGGGATTCTAGCTTGTGGTTGGTGGAACCATTCACAGATAGAGAGAATATTGAAAGGAAGACCAAGTCAGGCATGACATTGATGAGTCTGGTTTTGGCCATGTTGAGTTCGAGGTGCCTCTGAGAGATCCAAGAAGAAATATGACATATGTGTCTGGATCTGTCAGCTCTGATTCTTAGAGAAGTTACAATCAGAAAGAGAAATTTGTAAATCACCTGCAAATAGGTGGTAATAGATAGGATAATTTCGGGGCATAGTATATAAGAATGAGGAGGGCAGAAGCCCTTAAATTAGGCTTAGATGAAATCTCATATTTGTTGGCTGGGTAGAGGAAAGTGAATTTAAAGACAAAAAGAATCAGACCAATAAGAAGAGTAGGAAGAAGTCCAGGAGATGAATCTATAGATAGACACTAAGAAAAAAAGGAAAAAGAGTATTTTGAAAATAAGGGAATGGTCAGTACTGGTGAATGTAGCTGAGAAGCCAAGTTAGATCCTTAAAGAATACCCTTTGCATTTACCTAGATGCCTTTGATAAGCTGAAGGGAATCAGTTTAGCAGGTAAATGAAAAATCCCAAGTTTTTACATTTGTGTACCACGTAAACCACCACAGTTCCAACACTGGCTGTAAATCACATCTCAAGGAGACATTTCCTGGATATTCACACCATTGCAACCTCATTTGAATCAAAATGCAAACTACTGTGATGATAATCTCGAAGATAAGGGGCCCTTTGTTATTTATGAGTTCTGGTGAATTTAGGAATTTATTGAATTTCTACCCACCCTTCCCAAATCATACTTGATATTCCTCTGCTCAGAAGTTTCCTAAGACCCCCTTTTGCTTACAGCATGGCTCTGTCTTATGTATTGTTCACCGAGCCGCTCCTCCTGTTTCTTGCCTTATCCCCAATAGCTCCCCAAATAGCTCCTGTGAATGGAATCCTGTGTATCTGCTGTTCTGTGCCTTTTGCTATGTATGTGATTAATGTTTGCATTCCTGCTATAACAAATTACCATAAATTTAGTGTCTGAAAATGACGTAAATCCATTATCTCACAGTTCTGTAGGTCAGCAGCCTGGATAGAGCATGGCACAACTGGGTTTAGGGTCTCACAGGCTGAAATCAAGGTGTTGGAAGGGATGCATTCCTTTCTGGAGACACTGGGAGTTGATCACTTCCTCAGACTCATTCAAGTTGTTGGCCAGAACCAGTTCCTTGTGGTTGTAGGACTGAGGTTTCTATCTCCTTGCTGACTTGTCAGCCGGGACGGGTCTTTGCTCTTAGCGTCTGCTCATTGCTTCTCACACTTGCCTCGGGCCCCCTTTCAGCAATGGCAGCTTGGTTCCCCCTCAATCTTCAAACCAACTTCCTCTTCTCTCCCGTTTCTCACAGTTGAGCCAGAGAAAAATTCTCTGCTTTTAAGGGCTATTGTGATGAGATTGGGTCCACCCTGGTCATCTAGGGTAATTTCTCTACTTTAAAGTCTGCAGCCTTAATTAAATTTGCCAAGTCCCTTTTCCCTGCAGGTTCTGAGGATGAGGACATGGGCATCTGAGGAGGGAACGTTATTCTGCCTACTCAGCATGCCTGTCTTCCTCTCTGCCCCCTGGTGTGCTCCCCCTGCACCTTCAAATTCCAGCTGAAATGTCCGCTCCACTCTGCACACTGAAGGGATGTTCCACATCCAGGAAGAATCAGTTACACCCTTGCTGTGTCTCCTCAAGCCTCTGGCCATGCTTTCAGTTTTATCCTATTATTTTATTCCTATTGGTGTATTTGCCTCTACCCCAAGGATATAGACATTTTGAGGACAGAAGTGATGATTTATTCATCCCTGTGTCCCCACTGCTAAGTTCAAGGCGGGCACGTGCAGCAAGTGCTCAGTTCACTGGACTGAACATGGAGTTGCCACCCATATTCTAGAATATCCCGTTTCAGTGACCTGTCAACCTCTTCTTCTTTTCACCTTTCCCTGTCTCTTCCTTCCTGCTCCTTCCCACTACTCCACATCCCCCTGGAGTGTGGAACGTGTGTCTACACTCACAGAAGAAGTGAATCAGAGTGTTGCGTTTCCTTGTTAGATTTTATGCGGCCCCATATTTTACACCATCCCCAAGTCCCTGTGATGCAAGCAGCAGAGAACTGGGATCTGCAAACCTTTGCTGGGCAGGCTCTTCTCCTTTGAGATATTTTAACTAATCCTTTCAAAGACTTCTTGTGATAGGTATGACCTTTCCCCTGTTTCACTGAGGAAAATGAATTATGGAGAGGTCAGAAGCTTGCCTGAGGTCCCAAGACGCCCAGTCAGTGGGGAGACGGATGCTGTGAGTCTAGGCCCCGGGTTTCTGGGTCCACGGCTCCTTCTTCTTGCCTCAGCTCACACGGTTTTCACATTATTCTCTCTGCCTCCACAGAGGCCCCACGAGGGGCCTCCTGACATCTTTGTCGCAGGCAAGCGTGAAGTTCAAAGATGACCTTCCATGTTCCTCCTCCCACGGTGCCTTGTGACTCCTGGATTCCTTGACCTGGGTTCAGCCACCTCCATCCCAGCAGGGACTTGCAGATACGGCTGGTTTTTGCGGGCTCTGCACCTCAGTGTGTCAGATCCAGCTCTGTGAGATGCATGAAGAATCCGATAATAGGAGAGACTCCGCCAGAAGAGAGAGGCGCACACCCAGCATGAGCAGAGGCCTGGTAGGTCTCCTCAGAGAAGCCCTGCCTATGACCCGAAGCATTCTGAGTACAGAAAAGAAGTGTCCAAGGGAGAGGGAAGAAAGGAAAAGAACAAAAGGAGACGAGGGAGAACATTTTGCCTTAAGATGTAAGACGGCAAGCTCCTGTTGGCATCTAGAAAAAGAACTGTGCCATGGGTTTGTCATAAAAGATTTGTTCACATTTAAATTCTAAACCTCCTCTATAATAGGCAACTTTGAGCAGGTTTTTAATTTTTTTTAAAATTTTTATACCAGTAAGAAGTTGTCAGGTTTTTAAAGCTATTTTTCTTTTAATTTAGTTCAGCTGCCCTTCAGCTTATGGTGCACCGGGTCATCCTCTGTGTAGCTTGTTATAAGTCGATGGAATTGTCTGCTCTGGAGGGCACCCTGCCTTCACCCCATCTGGGGACGCGCTCATGCAATATTGGCTCCCCTCTCTCACTCTCACAGCCTATGGGCACTTCCCATATCATAGGGAAATGGAATGTAACATTTAAATGTTGCCTCGGAAATTGCATCCAATGGTGTTGATGGCATAAAAGGGAGAGATTAAATGGTCCAGTGTTTCAAAATACCTGTGTGTATAGCTTTGCAAGCAGTACGACTAAAGGGGTGCAGTATTCTTAGGAGGAAGGCCTTCTCCCAGGTAAACACCAAATCCCTTGATCTTGAATATTTATTGTAGCAAACTGATCTCCCTGGCTTTTGTCTGTTCTCCTTTTAATCCATTCTGGCTTTAAAATAAATACAACCCATCCAGAATATATGAGATGATATTCATAGAACTCAGTCATGTAGCTTTTTAAATATGTTTAGATTATATCCAGCTTTGATCATTGCCCCAGTGTAATGGGTGCTTCCAGCTCAGGGACCAATACTGCACCTGTGCATGAAGTGAAGATGCCCACCGATTGGGGGAGGGTGGCTGGCTTTGCAGACTCTCCTTGGCCCCGAGCACTTCTCTGTCTACTGCCTAGGGCACTGCTGTAGGCAGGGACCAAGCATGCCTGGATGAAAGGAAGCCAGCCGGTTGGATTTCCTAAGGAACAGGAGTCTTTTGTGGAGTCGGATAGCTTCTAGGAACTCAGGTGTGCTGGAAGGATGATACATGGTTTGTTGAAAGAAATGGCAATGTTAACATGAACTTGGGGGTGGAGGTGGGACGGCACAACGATCAGTGCTGGTCAGAGCTGGGAGGTCCTAGTCGTGATCTTAGCGGTTCTGACTGCCTTTCAGACGTTCCCACCCTGACGTCACCCCATATACTGAATTAAAGTTCATTTCTCCTCTTGCCTCACAGTCAAGATTTTACCTTTCACAGTCCAGCTCCTCAGAACACAGGCAGATTCTTGAGAAAACGTAATCTCTCTCCCGATGGCTGTTGGAATCTGACATGCTGTTTGGAGGCAAGCAGAGCTCGTTTTGAACTCCAGCTCTGCCACTGGGCAGGGATTTTTACCTCTTTTTTAGTTTCTTCGTTCACGAGGAGGAAGAAGGTCCGATCAGGAGGATGATCCTAGCAGAGGTGGCCGTTTATTAAATGTTTACCTGATGCAATAATTGAGTGAGGAGAACACAGAGATGTCCATTTAATTCGTTTTGAGAGCAAAATCTATGTAATAGTAGATACCACTATCTGCATCTTACAGATGAGGAAATCTGAGATTTACTAAGCTGGAAGTAATTGATGGAAGTAATGGCAAAGCTGGGATTGAAACATGAGTCTAGAACATGACTCTCGGTTACTGTACTAGTTTCCTATGGCTGCCGTAACAAAGAACCACAAATGGGTGGCTTACAGCAGCAGAAATGTATCCTTTCTCTGTTCTGGGGGCCAGGAGTCCAAAATCAAGATGTCAGCCGGACCGTGCTTCTTCTGAAACCTGTACGGAGAAACCTTCCTTGCCTCTTCTGGCCTCCGGTATTTGCTGGCATTCCTTGGTGTTCCTTGGCTTGCAGGTGGATGGCTGCAGTCTCTGATGTCCTCATCACGTGTCTGTCTTCTCCTCCCGTGTCTGGGTCTACCTTCCGTCTTCTTAGGAGCGTAACACCGGTCCTATTGAATCAAGGGACTCTCCATCCTAACTCCAGTACAACCGTGTTTTAACCAAGTACATCTGCAATAACCCTATTTCCAAATAAGATCCCATTGTGAGGTGCTGGAATTTAGGGCTTCAACACACCTTTTTAGGGGACACAATCCAACCAGAACAGTTATTACAGTATTGAAATAAATGCCTGCAGGTTCGTCATGAGGAAGAAACGGGATGTAACACACTTGAAGTATGTGGCACGTAGTAGACTCCAGGAAATGCTAATGTTCCCAAAAAGGTTATTTTAGGAGATAATACCTTAATCCAAAATATATATTCAAAAGGTGGGAATTGCAGGCAAGGTGACGGGGTGTTGAGGAAACGTTTTGGGGGTGTGGAACATTTTGGATCACTTTAAAATACAGTTACACCAGGAAGGCAAGAGCCTAATTGGTCTTCTCTTTCCTTTCATTAATTTCAGACACTGTAACTGTTGAACCACAAGCCCATTTCTCATGTTCTCTTCAGCAGTCTTTTTGGCAAAATTTTTAAAAATAACAAGGAAAAGTAAAGATGTGAACGCTTTTCTTCTACCAGATGATGAATTGAAATGCAGGTATCCTGTAAGGGGGAAATACACAAAAGCTAGGGATGTGTGTGATCCTGTTTGAGTTCTGCCTTGGTCAAGGAAGCGTGGTCCAAGAACCAAAGGACAATTACAGAGTGATTTAAAAATTGCATCTGAGTTTCTTACTTACTAAGAAAGAGGGAAAGAGTCCATTGCCCTAGTTCTTAGAATTCCCATTCATTTCCCTCACGCCCCAAGACCCTCTGCTTCTTTCTCTCCCAACTCCGTCATCTCTTTCACTACAGGGCTGGCCTGATGTCTCTTGTCCCCTCCTCCCTGCCTTTCCAGCAGTCTGAGTAAAAGTTCTGGATGGCAAGAAACAAACTGGGCAAAATGTACAGGCTTTTTGAATAAGCAGAAGAAAGGACAGGTTGGCAATAATCAGGCTTATTTCGTCTCCTCGCATAGGACAGTGAGTTATCTTGGGGTTGAGATAATGTTAAACTTGGTTCGTGTACCAGTTCCGCTAATTTTCCAGGAGGCTCGAGATAGAGGCACCTATCTGTGGAGCATCAGTTTGCCACTGTTAAGAGTATTGTCGACACGCAAGGAACTATGCTAATCACTGGGGAAGTTCAGTTACTTTATACACTGACAGCTACTCCTCAAGTTCAAGGCTTGAACACACAGTGGGTTTCCAGAGCCTCCTGGGTGTGCCAACCCTTAGAGTCAGCTCAGAGCAGCAGGAGCTAGGAGGCAAATACTAAGGACGGGTGGATCGTTCTACCCAGGATTCACTGTTCAACTTGAAGAGATGTTCTTAAGGTGTGTGTCACAGGCTCTTGAGTCAAGTTAGAGACCTCATGAATCACAAACTGGGATAAATTTTGAAAGAATTGTTAAAAAGGTACAAGAATCAGATTCTAAAATAATTTCAACTGCCTGGAGTCATGGGTCTGTTCCAGGAAGATTAAATTTAAGAAGGATGAGTGTAATTTCATGAGTATCGGTCCAAAGAACACCCTGACTGCCAAGTCCATGAAACGGCGTGGGGAGCATCATTTAGAAGCAGCCCCCTGAACCGTGGTGTGGGGTCGCAATTTGCTGTTAGATCAGGAATGGTCATTCGTTGGTGTGATGACAGTACAAATGTAAATAGTATCTGAGACATCCTTGGTGTTCACAGGATGGACCAGCTACTTCTGGAATGTTTTGTTCAGTTCTCCTTGGGCTTTAAGAGAAAAACTTTAAAATGATAGTTTGTTTGCTGGACAGGAAGCTGAGTAGCAGAGACAACGCTGAGTCTCTACTGAGAAAGGCCCACTTGGCCTGGAGAGAGAAGACCATCTGTTGGGTGGCCACAGGTCAGAGAATATAGTCTGGCTTGGTGGGGGTCCAGAGGAAAGAGATAGGACAAAGGATAGATGATGTGATAAGATTTCAGTTGAGAAGGTCACTTTTAAATGTGACCTGTATCTCAACTAAGATTTTCCCACCAATTCAGGGGTTGGAAGCCCGTTCCTCTGCCTGTGGAAACATGATGTTCTGCCCGAGTTTGCATGCACCTACTTGCATGGTTCCAGATAATACACTTACAAGGCTTTTATGATCATAAAGGACTTTGCTGAAGATTTGGAATGATGAAGAGATTTACACTACAGCATTTAAAAAATACTTCAAGTTCAGTTTTATCTATCACTATTTTTAACCATTCCTCAGTCACTTCCACAACTTAGAGCCCAGTATCCCACCCAGTTGCTCAGTATTCTTTTCTTCCCTCTTCTCCCCTTGCTCCGCTCTCTTTTTCCTGTAGAGCTATCTAGCAGTGTCTTTTCTTATCTTGCGTCCCACCATTTCCTGTCTATAGGGTCTCTCCTTCCTCACATAACAGGCTTATCAGGTGTCTTAGTCCTTCTGGGCTTTTATAACAAGAGTACTATAGACTGAGTGGCTTATAAACAACAGACATTTATTTCTCATGGTTCTGGAGCCTGGGAAGTCCAAGATCAAGGCGCTGACAGATGTGGTGTCTGGGGAGCACCAGCTTCCTGACTCAAAGAGAGCCATTTTGTCTGTATGCCCACGGGGTGGCAGAGGTGAGGGAACCCTTTGGGGTCCCTTTTATAAGGACTCTGATCTCATTCCTGAGGGGTCCATCCTCATGGCCTAACTCCCTGGGCGGTCTCCAACATGACCCTTCCTTCTGACAGACTACTGTTCTGTCTTTAGCACTACATTGGGAATGGTCTCATAAGAGCTCAGTGTGGACCATGAAGCCACTGGCTGGGGCCACTGTTACACTGATTTGCATTATTTGCTTAACAAGTATGTGTTGAACCTTCCCATGTGTCTTTTATGGCGGTTGGAATGTGACATAGGGAAAAATAAGATGACACGTTCCTTATGGAAATAAGAATGTCACTGCTATGGACTGAATGTGTGGGTCTCCCACATACATCTGTTAAATCTTAACCCCCAATGTGATGGTGTTTAGGGGTGGGGCCTTTGGGAGGCGATTAGGTGATGAGGGTAGAGTCCTTATGAATGGGATTAATGCTCTTATAAAAGAGACCCCGGAGATCTCCCTTGTCCCTTGTACCATCTGAGGACACAGCAAAAGAACAGCCATCCGTGAACCAGGAAATGGTCCTCACCAGACACTGAATCTGCCAGCATCTTGATCTTGGACTTCCCAGCCTCCAGAACTGTGAGGAATTTCGGTTGTCGATAAGCCACCCAGTCAATAGTATTCTTGTTAGTGTGGTGCGAACAGACTCCGGTACCATATGGCGAAGGAGGTGTTCGTGTGTGTCTCTGAGAAAGACCTGTGGTGGATATTTAGTGGGGAAGAAACGTAGTAGGTACCTTGACTTACTCCATGGAAGGATCCAGACTTAGGTGATTTGCAACTTTCTTCCTTAAAGATGTGTGTGTCTAGATTCCTCTTCTTCCCTGGTGGATCATGGGATTAAGAGCACAGTGGCTAACGAATCCTGGTGAGTTTGTGTCCTGCTTGTTTTCTGCTCTGTGGTTATTTGCTGATTATGATTTCACACTGTGTACTTATCAATAACATTCATGCTCACGGAGCCTGCAGGAAATCATTAAGAAAACTTGATGATTCCAAGACCTTACTTTCCAGGAGAAAAGGCAGGCAGAGCAGAAAGATTGCTCTCAATTTTCTTTTTCTTTTATTGCTGTGAAATGCCCTCTCTATGGCAAGAAGCAATACTAGAGATATTAGTGTGGTTACACTAGCTTTCTTTTGGTTGCTTTTGTAAGGCGTGTCAGTCTCCATCTGTATTTGTTTCCTAGAGTGTCTGTAGCAAATTACCACAGATGTGGTGGCTTAAAATAAGTAAATATATTGTCTCACTGTTCTGGATCCCAGAAGTCTGAAATCACCTGGCTGAAATCAAGGTTTCAGCAGGGCTGAACTCCCTCCAGAGGCTTTAGGGGGAGAATCCCTTCTCGCTCCTGGTGGCTGCCAGCATCCTTGGCTTGTGGCTGCATCGCTCCAGTCTCTGCTTCCTTGATCACAGGGCTTCTTCCTAGTCTGTGTATCAGATGTTCCTCAGGGTCTCTCTTATAAGGATACATGTGATGGCATTTAGGGGCCACCAAGATGATCCAGGATAATCTCCACATCCGAAAATTCTTAATTTACTCACATCTGCAAATACTGTTTTTCCAAATAAGGTAACGTTTACAGATTCCAGAGATTAGGTCCTGATATCTTTGGGGCCACCATTCAGCCTACTCCACTAGTCTTTTATTTGCAGGCTTTCTGTGCCTTGTATTTAAGGAATGTCTCTTGTAAGCAACTTAAAGTTTTTCTTTTTTTTTTTTTTTGTGGTACACAGGCCTCTCACTGTTGTGGCCTCTCCCTTTGCGGAGCACAGGCTCCAGATGCGCAGGCTCAGCGGCCATGGCTCACACGCCCAGCCGCTCCGCGGTATGTGGGATCTTCCTGGACCAGGGCATGAACCCGTGTCCCCTGCATCGGCAGGCGGACTCTCAACCACTGGGCCACCAGGGAAGCCCTTAAAGTTTTTCTTTAAAAACAAAATTCAACAGTCTCTGTCTTTTAATTGGCATACTTAACTCATTTATATTTAACAGAATTGCCCATTTATTTAGGTTTAAGCCAACCATCTTACTCGTTGTTTTCTATTTGACCTATCATTTTATTTTTTTCTCCCCTTTCTTGCCTTCTTCTGGATGAATAAAATATTTTTCTATTCTCCACTGCGTTTTCTTGTCAACATCTCCTGTGTGTGCTTTTGGATAATGAAAACTAATTTGCATCCAGAATCATAGTTGCAAAGGCCTCTAGGAAATGTATCATTCAGCTTTTCTACCCCTGCATTTAGAAGAAGTTTGGAAGGGATTTGAGAGAGGAATTGCACAGCATTCAACACACATAGTGGGTTGACAGGGCTGTGACACTTTTTTTACTTTCTCTGTCATCATTACACAGCAAGACTCACTCTGTGTTCAGAGCCTTCCCAGAGGGGAACAAGTGGCTTGGAGGGGATGGGTGGATGAATATAAGCCTGGGAATTGAACTTAGCAATAAATAAACATCACATTAGGATACCTTTATATTTTTATAATACTTCCATAGTTTGCTGAGTGGGCTGAACTGAGGAAATGATTACTTGGCTTCTGTTCTGATTTTGAAGGGCTGTCAGGATGTCTAGTAAGGTACTTAATGACTGGGAATAGAGAACACAAGTCAGAAAGAAATTGAAAAATCTTTTCAATCAGTAGGTGATATGGGCAAAGACTGATAAAAGGTGTACACATCTGGTTTGATGGGGTTGAACATACACTTTCTTTATTGTGTCTTTGATGAGTTCTGCCTCAATTTTGGATGGAAACAACATACCTCCACAAGTTAGAAATACACTTAATTTTAATTTTGGTATAAAGCAGATGAGAATGGAATAAAGCATGGGGGGGGGGGCGCAGAATTAGATCCGGGCTCAATTCTGTTCCAAGGCAATTTGGTACAGAAATTGCAGCCTGGTATGGTGCATCTCATTGTGATTCTCCATGTACTAGCAGAGGAGGCTGAATAATTTGCCTTAAAATACAACCCAGAATGGGAGTGAATATGAGGATGGTTGCTGTTACCCAGAGAGCAAACAGGCCTCTGAAACAGGCTAATGATCGGAGTGGTCCTTGCCAGCCCTGGTATTTCCTGTGGTGAGTTTTAGTTAAGCAGCTCTCAGGATGACACACATTTAAGAAGACTTCCAAAGGCAGCTTTGTGGAATGCAGCCTGCCCACATCCTCTGCTCTGCAGAATTCTCAATGAGGAGATTCTCCCCTGAATCAGCACACGAGTCAATCTTTACCCTCAGTGTCAACGTTTGGGGTAGGTTTTTCTGAATTTGATGTTATTTGGAGATTTCCTAGATCACCATTTTATAATTATAAAGAAGTTGCTAGAAGTAGAAAGAGTTTATATAACATCTCCTGGGCAAAAGTTTGACATACTGTTTTCTCAGCCAAGATGCATTCCCAGTAACGTACTCCTATTCTCTACTTCGTGTGTTGAAGAGTCCACATTTCAGAGGGGGCTAAGTGATATGTTTCTGGCCAAGAAACTGTAAGAAGTCTTGAAGAAGAGTTTCACTTACTGAATAAACGGCAAAGTCTCAAGAAGAGGTCTTACAGCTTTTTTTGTTTTTACTGCTTAGAGGGTATGTGTGATGTCCAGAGGTGCAGCAGCTATTTTGTGACTGTGAGGATGCAGGTTACATATGTGTTGAGTTTTCTGTTGCTTGCAGCCAAATGCAGTCCTGTTTCATCCAGTTAGTTGAATATTTTAAACTTTTTTTTCTGTATTCTTCCTCTTTCATGTGGATACTCCCTCAGTGACACAGTTCCTCATGCATTTTCTCCCATACATCCCACCTGCACACAGACACACACATGGGCACATGGACCCATCGACAAATCAATCCCCAACCCTTACCAACCCCGTGTTTAAAAATTTTTTAAATGTGTGTCAGGCATATATTATTTATGTAGTCTAGATTTCTTCGATTCAGGAGGGGAGGAGGGACTTCTCTGGTGGCGCAGTGGTTGAGAGTCGGCCTGCCGATGCAGGGGACGCAGGTGCGTGCCCTGGTCCGGGAGGATCCCACATGCCGCGGCTGGGCCCGTGAGCCATGGCCGCTGCGCCTGCGCGTCCGGAGCCTGTGCTCCGCCACGGGAGAGGCCACAACAGTGAGAGGCCCACGTACCGCCAAAAAAAAAAAAAAAAGGGGGAGGAGAAGGGGGCCAGTCATATCAGAATGAGATGACGGAGTCAGGGTTACTAGCATCAGCCATCTCAATTTCCCTGGGTTTAGGGGGCGTCCCAGGAGGTTGGACTTGCAGCACTAAAACCAGAAAAGCCCTAGGGGTGATCGGTCACTGTCCACTGAGAAGCTTGCTCTGCATGGAAATGGGTGTTTGCCAGATCTTGTGTTTCTCTATGATGGGTTCTTGCTGTGGACATGAGGTTTCCCCCTTCCCCCATCCTCTCCCCTCAGCAGCTAGGAGGTCTACTCAAACCCATACTCTTTGTTAAAGTAATTGATCGATGGATGCTTAGAACGTAGGCCTAACGCCGCTCTCTTGCTACAGTGACTAGTTCATGGACAGGTATTTATCTAATGTAGTCCAATCAAAGTGAAGTTTAGGACCTTTCTTTGATAGTTGGGTAGAATGAAGCCATCCTTCTTCTGCTGAATTGGAATAAAAACTGAATATCATCTTGTTGGTGCCGACAACCATTTTATGGCGAAGGGAAGAATTAGTCCTAGGAGGATGCCAATAGGATCAAAATAGAGCCAATATATGGAAAGAGGTTTCATCCTTGGTAATAGCCTTAAGTTGCCTGATACAGCCTTGCCTGGGGCACTCTGTAACATAGACCTTTGAACTATATGAGTCAATACATTCTCTTTATTATTCAACCAAATTTGAGCTGGGTTTTTTCTATTACTTGTTTTTAGGTATATTCTAATGGAGTGTCCATAAAGATCTATGGACCAGGTCAGAAAACAATGGTTAAATGGCCTTCCTTAATATGTTCCCTTTGATACTAGTTTCTTGTGGCAAAGTAAACTGGTATTCTGGTTTTACACATTAGTTTCTTTAGCTTATTTAATGTGAACTGTGTACTTCCTCAGGATACTGACAATATTTAGTTTCTGACTTTGTCCTACTGGGGACCATGGTATATGTTCTTCTTAAAAAATTCAGGGCTTCCCTAGTGGCGCAGTGGTTGAGAGTCCGCCTGCTGATGCAGGGGACAGGAGTTCGTGCCCCAGTCTGGGAAGATCCCACATGCCGCGGAGCGGCTGGGCCCGTGAGCCATGGCCGCTGAGCCTGCGCGTCCAGAGCCTGTGCTCCGCAACGGGAGAGGCCACAGCAGTGAGAGGCCCATGTACCGCAAAAAAAAAAAAAAAAAAAAATCAATTTATTTAAACTGAAAAAAAAAAAAAACAGTTCATATGTAAGTACAATCAGACTCCTTCTAGCCCCTCCTACACAGTTTCTGGGATGCCTTAGGGAGAGCTTTCTTTTTGTTTGAAAGGTCTAGATTCAAGCTGTATATGTACAGAATATATGTGTGTGTGTATACATATATAAGCACTGTATTATGTATTTCTAATATGTATATATACACACACACCATGTGCATATGTATATTTATTCCTAATATATATTTCTAATATTAAGCCTTTGTTGGTGTATGTATTGCAAATACCTTCTTACAGATTGTAGTTTATTTGCACTTGCTGTAAAGTTTCTTTTAATGAACAGTACTCAATTGTAATATAATCAAAATTAATTGTTCCTTTCATGGTGAGCCTTCTTCCTGTCTTTTTTTTTTTTTTTTACATCTTTATTGGAGTATAATTGCTTTATAATGGTGTGTTAGTTTCTGCTTTATAACAAAGTGAATCAGTTATATATATACATATGTTCCCATATCTCTTCCTTCTTGCATCTCCCTCCCTCCCACCCTCCCTATCCCACCCCTCTAGGTGGTCACAAAGCACCGAGCTGATCTCCCTGTGCTGTGCAGCTGCTTCCCACTAGCTATCTATTTTACATTTGGTAGTGTATATATGTCCACGCCACTCTCTCGCTTTGTGACAGCTTACCCTTCCCCCTCCCCATATCCACAAGTCCATTCTCTAGTAGGTCTGTGTCTTTATTCCTGTCTTACCCCTAGGTTCTTCATGATATTTTTTTTTTCTTAGATTCCATATATATGTGTTAGCATACGGTATTTGTCTGTCTCTTTCTGACTTACTTCGCTCTGTATGACAGACTCTAGGTCTATCCACCTCATTACAAATAACTCAATTTCGTTTCTTTTTATGGCTGAGTAATATTCCATTGTATATATGTGCCACATCTTCTTTATCCATTCATCCGATGATGGACACTTAGGTTGTTTCCATCTCTGGGATATTATAAATAGAGCTGCCATGAACATTTTGGTACCTGACTCTTTTTGAATTATGGTTTTCTCAGGGTATATGCCCAGTAGTGGGATTGCTGGGTCATATGGTAGTTCTATTTGTAGTTTTTTAAGGAACCTTCATACTGTTCTCCATAGTGGCTATACCAATTCACATTCCCACCAGCAGTGCAAGAGGGTTCCCTTTTCTCCACACCCTCTCCAGCATTTATTGTTTCTAGATTTTTTGATGATGGCCTGTCTGACCGGTGTGAGGTGATATCTCATTGTAGTTTTGATTTGCATTTCTCTAATGATTAATGATGTTGAGCATTCTTTCATGTGTTTGTGGGCAGTCTGTATATCTTCTTTGGAGAAATGTCCTATCTGCTTTAAGAACATGTTTTCTACACACAAGGACAGAAAGATACTCCTCTGTATATTCTTTTTTTAGGCCTTTTTTGGACATTTATGTCCTTAATCTATCTGGAATTGATTGTGTATAATATGAGCAAGTATTCTAAGTGTGTTTTCCGCATGTATACAGCTTTTTAAACAATGTGTCTGTGATGAAGGTACACATGCATAACTCCATGTGTGGGCTCCCACTCTGGCCCTTGGGGCGTTGGCTCTTCTGCTGGGTCGTGTGTGCTGGGGGCAGGTGGGAGGTGAGTGCTACAGTGCGTGGGATGGCCCATCATCCTGAGCTCCCGGTATCCATCCGTGCAAGTCGTCGTCCCTCATATCCGTGTTTCTCTTAAAACCGTGCTGTGGGGAGATTTAAAAATACATCACTGGGGCTTCCCTGGTGGCGCAGTGGTTGAGAGTCCGCCTGCCGATGCAGGGGACGCGGGTTCGTGCCCCGGTCCGGGAGGATCCCACGTGCCACGGAGCGGCTGGGCCCGTGAGCCATGGCCGCTGAGCCTGCGCGTCCGGAGCCTGTGCTCCGCAACGGGAGAGGCCACAACAGTGAGAGGCCCGCGTACCGCAAAACAAAACAAAACAAACAAACAAAAAATACATCGATGTCTAGTTGTCCCTCCAAAATTTCTGTTTGAATTAGCGTGGAGCCTGTGAGTCAGTCTTTTTCCAAAGCCCCCCACCCGCAGGAAATTCTCCTATAAATGCAAGGTCCAGAAGAGTTGCTGTAGAGTTTATATCCAGAGATGAATTTGAGTAGGGAGCCGGGACCACGCTGTGCTCGCTTGCCATCTTAGGATGATTTTAAAATTAACTTTTCCCGCTGATTGCAAATGTAGCGCATGTTCATTGCAAAGGAAACCAAAAGTACAGGAAACGATTTTTGAATAAAAAATAATTCATATTTGTGCAGCTCATTTGTACATTTTGTTAAAGATTTATCTTGGTATGTGTATTTATGTAGTTAGAATCATCTCGAAAATAACTATGGACGTTTTTCTATAACATTCTTAATTACTTTAAATACTGTTAAAGAGTCTATCTTATTATAATAATTATATAATGTATTATTCATACATATACTTATCCTGTGAAATCTTATTTGGTTGTGGTTAGGGATTTATTATTTTATTTGTGGTGATCATAAGTGCCGTTTTGGGGTGAACAAGAAACCATGTTGTGGGCATTACAATTGCGTGGTTTATAGTATTGGGTCCAGAGTCAGTGAGATCTGGCTTCCAGTCCCAGCTTTGCCACTTATCAGTTGCATGGCATGAGGGAAATTATTCTCATTATTACTGTTGAAAATGAGGATAATATTAGTCCCTCCCACATAGGGGTTAAGCGGGGGGAATATGAATTGCTTAAAACAATCCTGAGCATATACCAAGTACCTGATGAATTCATGCGCAAAATGTCCAGGCAGCAGCAAGGGCGGCCCTGCCCTCCTTGGCTCAAGGATCACTATGGTTTGCCTGACCTATTTCTCTGGTAGTAAATGTTCCATGGGAGGGTGACGGTCACCAAGATGAACTCTGTCATTGTCCTGCTCAGTAGCCAATGCAGAGCTTGCTGGAGAGCCTGTTTGTTCGAAGGCGACAGTAACAATAAATATGCCAGTTGCTCTAACAATGGATGCAGCTGGCTGGCTGGCTCAAATTTAGCATAATGGTTCCCTAGGATTTCCTTTTCTTGTCCTAAAAAGGTCTCTGCAGTTAAGAGGCAAATGCACCTTCTCAACTATGCAACCAGGTGTGCACATGCCTGGGGGGTGTTCCTGCTTGGATCTCCATGTGCTCTTGGAGCCCACAGGATAGCAAAACATAAAGGAACAGCAAACGGAATAAAGAGTTGGTGTGGCCAGATTTTCTAAGTGGAAGTGAGGGAGCCATGGAGGAAGAGAAGAAGCTCAGTGAGGAGAGGACAGCTCTGGGTTGGAGTGTTGGGCTGTGAATCTGCTTGCCCATCCTGAAGAGGTCACCTCTGGATCAGAGAGCAGCATCTGAGAAATGTTTGACACATCGTCTATAATTCAGGCTTCTTGAGGGCAAGGGGTTTGTCTTTTTACCTAAGTGCTGTTTCCCCAAGAATTTAGGACAGTGCCTGGTATGTGGTAGGTGCTGAGATCCTTTGTTGATTGAATGCTCTACCACTGCCTAGCATAACACCCAAGGGGCGGTGAAGAGAAAAGAAGTGCTTCTCGGAACCTAATTTGGACCAGCAAGGAAGACCTGGTAAAGAGGAAGCTTGGGGGAAATGAGCCAGGGGGCAGCAGCCTGCACGTAGCCCAGTGGCCAGATGAGGCTTTAGAAAACAGATTTCAAAAACTCAAAATATCGTAATGAATTCGAGACCGGAAATAAAAAGATGACAATCCCAAGAGCAGGGAGAGGCACTTAAGAGTAGAATTCTGCATCTCTGGTCATGACCCCAGGAAAGAAAAGAAACATGATTTAAAGAGACACAGGTGGGTACATAGCAAACTTTCCCAGAAGTTACTGAATAGATTTCAAAGAATTCTAGGGGGCAAATGCAGATGTCCATGAAACAATGATGGGAACCTACAACTCTAACCCTAATCGTAAGTCCAGAATGAAGGCAGGTGTGCAAAATGTGTGAGAGCCAGTAAAAATGTCTTTCGCTTGTTCGTTTAAACCTTTTGTCATGTGCAAAGCCAGACTGTGGGAAGAGTAGTTTGGTTGCTTGGATTAGACCAGAGGTTCTCAAAGTATTGTGCCTGGACCCAGGAGTATCAGCGTCACCTGAGAACTTGTCTGAGATGCACATTATCAGTCCCCATCCTGGATCTGCTGAATCAAACTCTAGAGCTCAGTATTGTGTGTTTTGATAAGCCCTGCAGGAAATTCTCATGCCCACTAAGGCTTGAGACGCACTGTATTAGAGCATTAACCCTCCACACTACACATGAAAATCATCTGGGAAGCTTACAGAGAAAAAAAAATGTTCCAGCTGTACCCCAGACTGATGAAAACAGACTCTCTCGAGTGGGGTCTGGTCATGGATCTGTTTTATAAGCCCCTTGGTGAATCTAATGTACCATCAGGGCTGAGAATCAAATTCCAGTTCAAGTACCAGGACAGTCGTCCCTGGGGATTTTATTAGAACCGCAGGACCCTGGGCCCTACCTGCTCAGCATTTTTAAGAAGCTCCCCAGGTGACTCCTAGACACATGAAAATTTAAGAAGCATTTGTATAAGATAAAAGTTGTAGGAAAGAAATCAGAATTTGCACTTTGCCTCCACTTTCTCTTTATTCATGGCTCTTACTACCTCCTTTTAAAGAGGAAAAGCATGGGACAGGAAGAGGCAAGATAAACACCTGGGCATGTGAGACACGAAACATGATGAAGACTTGGTATCAATGAAAGGCAGATGCCAGGCTGGCCATGTGAATGAGAGAAACGTATATTCTGTAAGACAGGTGGTTAAGTTGCCCACACTTCTTTGGCCATTAATTGCATTACCCGTTGGCCAAGCAAAATGGCCAAAGAAAATAAATCCACTGGGTCACAATCAGGGTCAGCAGCCAGTGTGTGAGCCCAGGCCTCGGGGATGAGTTTGGGAGTGTGAAGGTCCAAGGGCTGTCCTGTAGGTTCCTAGACAGGCCCTGCCCTCCCCCGTCCCCTTAAGGCGTCCCGAGGGATGGGGACATGCTCAGAGTCCGCAGGCGGTGGGTTCACTGCGATGCGGGGGACTGCCCTGTTCAATATGGTCAGAAAAGACCTCTGACGTGACGATGTTTAAGAAGAAACTGGAAAGGAGTGAGGAAGTGAAGCAGGCAGATACTTGGGGAGAGAGAAAGGTTGTTAGGCAAGAGAATAGAGGTGGGATATTCTTTTTTTTTTTTTTTTTTTTTTTTTTTTTTGCGGTACGCGGGCCTCTCACTGCTGTGGCCTCTCCCGTTGCGGAGCACGGGCTCCGGACGCGCAGGCTCAGCGGCCATGGCTCACGGGCCCAGCCGCTCCGCGGCATGTGCGATCTTCCCGGACCGGGGCACGAACCCGCGTCCCCTGCATCGGCAGCCGGACTCTCAACCACTGTGGCACCAGGGAAGCCCAAGGTGGGATATTCTTGATTTATTTGAGGAAGAGCCAGGGAGTATGTGTGGCTTGGGGCGAGTGGACGTCCATTTAGCTGCCTGCTCTTGACAACGCACCCTCATATATGCTCACGTATTAGAAGTAGTTCTAATAACACTGTCCTACGGCGCGACAGACACACTTGAACTCAAATACTGGGTTAGGAACGGGGATTGTGGACAATGGCTGGGAACTGCATTTTGAGGATGAAATAAGTTAACGTATATAAAGCATACATTGTAATGCATATGATAGGGATGAAGCGTAGAATGCACGTAAAGTATGTAATATATAAAAAGAACAACGCCTTGTACGTAGTGCTACGGAAGCTTTAGGTTCGTTCCCTATCATCACCTGAGCACCGTTACCTCCATCCTGCCCCGAGAATCCAGGAACAGAGCAAAGGTCTTTGACCGTAGCTCTTTCCAGTCCTAAGTGGAGTCGCTTTTGTTATTTCCTGTGCACTCTGGGTTCTGCATTATCAGGAAAGGCTCTTACGTAACTTCTTTGTGAAAATTATTTCTACCACGTAGCCAGAAGGTGGCCTGGCTTGCCCACGCGTTATTTTACAGATTCCATTTCCACGTCTGGAATGAGAAAGCAATACACACAGTTTTATTTTCAAGACAAAATGTAAAAACCATGTTGGTGCTGACATGCCTTGTAGGAGTGCTGGTCATAATAGCTAACGTGTATAGTAAGTTAACCAAATGCCAAGCACTGTTCTAAGCCCTTCCATGGAGTCTCTTAATCCTCCCAGCCCCGTGAGATAGGTAGTAGTATTAACTTGTTTTCCAGTTGAGGAAATGGACGCTTCAGAATGTTTCTAGAATATTTCTGTAACTCCCTGCAGGGCAGCTAGCAGGAAGGGGAGCCAGGTTTCATAGTACATCGTTTGGCTGTACAGCTTGAAAATGTGGATAATCCAAACTCATTTCTGCTGTGATTCGCGTTTCTCCCCAAGGTCTGTCCTTTGAAGGGTGTTTCAGAGATAGGAAAACCCGGGAGATAGATTCGTTTTTCTCAGTCCGACAGTGAAATGAGTTTTCTCTTCTTTGCACACACGTTACCTGGGCCAAGAGAGCTGAGGGGCGGCAGGAAGAGGTCACCAGATGCCAAAGGTAAAATCAGGTGTGGGCTTTATTATTCACAGTAGAAAATGAGTCACAGATGCGCAGTGGTTCCTTGAAATCCATTTTGGATTTGGGGGTCCAAGCCTGAGTGCTAAGGACCAATGCCACCCTCTGCAAATAGACATTATTTTATGTTCCTGACACCCAAGTTACTACGAGTTGGTCTGCGAGGGCCTTTCCTACTGTTGAATTTTAGTAAACCCAGGTCTTAATCTTACTATCAGCGTGACCAACCTGTTTATTTGAAAACAGAGGCAAATGCTGTACGATAGTTATCTTTACTTCTCTTTTGGTTAAGTTTTGGGGAGATGTTTATCTTTTCACTACATTGCCCCAGACTGCTTTTTATTGACGCTAGTGTTTCTTCTTCCCTCCAGCACTTTCGCTATCTTGGTTAGGTAATTTTCTGAGAAAATGTCTGAGGTTCTCACGTATCAACTTCAGTTACAAAGAAACAAAATGCATGGGCTTAGTGACAGCTTTTCTGTGAGAGGATTTAGCACCTCTGGGTGAATACATGCATATCAGCTCCAGCTTCACTGTGGGCTACAACTTGTTGTTCTAACACATTTGGCTGTCTGCATTCCTCCCTAACTTAAAATCTGTATGAAATCAACTGTCACTAAAAAGGGATTAAACAACTAAAAATATTTATTGCGGGAAATAAAAAAGTTAACCAAAGTATTTTATTGATACATTCTTAGACAATATCACAGAATTGAAAGAAAATGGAAAGGGGTATTGTTCAGCGAGGGTGTTTTTCCACTAAATTGGCACATGAGCAGCAGAATTAACGAAAGTACTTATTACAAACAGTAGAAAACACACATGCTTTTTGTTTTTAAAGTCCTTATCACACTGGTCAGTCATAGGGGGGCATGAACCAAACCTCAAGACGTGAAAAATCCGTATTCTTTTCTTCAGATAGCTTAGTCATTATTAAAATTATTGCAAAACACCCATATCCTAACTAAAATAACAAAAGAGAACACAAATACAAATATTGAACATAAGTGATTAACGCGTACTGTAAAATACATTACTGGCATGCATTCCAAAGATCAAGACCTCTCTTCCGTTCGGCCAATACCTTTCTTCCGTGTGCCCTATCTTATACCAAAGATAGGTGGGGTGTACCTTCCCAGCACAGTTTTTGGTCTTTAAATATCTTTTTTGTCTTAAAAAAAATAACGTGATTTGCAGCGGTACTATCATCATAATTATACAGTCATGTACATACATTTTTCATTTTCGTCTGCTGAGAGCTTTTTAAAATTTTAATTGTTTTAAGGTTTTCCCAAATATCCCACCATCTGAGAGGATAGGGTTCTATGGAAAGAGGGCGTTCGAAAACAAACAGTGAACTGAGGTACAACATTGGATGGCAAAGTGCAAAAGTCCTCACAAACTGTACAGAAAATTTCAAAACCTTGCAGCCTGGAAGTACAGACATAGAAAGACAGTTCAGCCCCAAAACAGTCACTAAGGCTCTCAAAGGTTCACCCTAAAGAGCCTAGGCGGGACTTGAGTCTCAACGCTCCCTTTGGTAGGGAAGGTCCAGAATTGCAGCCGAGTTGGCAGTGCTCTTGCCAGTGACTTATTAAGCCAAGATAAAGTAAGAATATTTCATAAAGCAGCTGTGTAGGACACTTGGATCCTCTATCATTGGTCTCCCAGCTGGGGATGCTCCTCCGGTGATGGGCAGCAGGCAGGACCAGAAGAGTCCTATGCCAGGTTGGGTGACAAAATAACTGAGGGTCTTCCTCCTCCAGGGTTCCATGGAATGGAAAAGGTTAGATAACCAGGTTATTATAACTGACATACTTCTTTTTTGCAGCAGGGCCTGAAAGAAAAATGTGAAAGAGTCAGTCATGACAATGACTCTATCTGCAAAGGTAGAAGCAGAATTAGATCTATGATGACTTGGGTGCCGGGGCAAGATGGGACAATGCAAATCGTGCTGGATTTCTTTGACTGCTTGTAGGATTTTGGCCACTAAAATCTGCTGTGCCCAGCAATTCTCAAACCATCTGGGTTCTCTATTCTGCAATATCTCCAACCTCCTTTTTTATGGTCCGTACCGTGAATACATTTATCAGTCCGTGTCATGCTTTCGAATTAGCTCAAAGGACCCACTCATGTTGCAGTAAATTTCCTTTTGTGATCTTCTCCCAGACCTTCTCATAATAAATGGCCTTTGCTTGGCAAAGGTCTGTCCTGGGTCACTGGGATTAATTGAGGTTGGCTACAGATTAGACCAACCAGAGTGCCTTCTCTGGTTCTCATTTACACAGTCAAATTACTATAGGTTGACTTTTATAGTGTTCTCATCAGTAAGTTGTAAATGGTAATTTGCAGAATTGTTTCCAGCAAGGTGTGAAGCTTACTTAAATCTGCCCAGAATTTCAACATGCACAGGCTACATTTGTTTTTCTTAAATGTACACTACTTTCTTTTTCTATTTGATATAGCGATTTCAGGACTCATCTTCATGCACTCCCTCACTCATTCATTCGTTTATTTTATTCAGGTATCTGTCAGCTGCCTACCATATGGCAGACAAGAGGCGAGGCACTGGTGAGCAGCTGATGAGTCAATCAGACCGTTTCCTGTCCTTGTGCTGGAAATAAAGACACCGAGATCCCAAGGTACATCCCTGCTTTATGTTTTAGTTCTCTATACCTGCTGTCATGAGACATGCTTTGTGGTTTTGCATTAGCTTCTGTTGGATACAAGATAACCATCGTGTAGCATTTATTGATGACTTTACTTACTGTTCTTAGGTTCTAAATTCTTTTGTTCACTTAACACAAACAAGTTGCAAGAATTCTTCCAGAACTCTTTTTTTTTGTTTAATTAATTAATTTATTTATTTGGTTTTGCTGGGTCTTAGTTGCGGCAGGCGGGTGGGATCTAGTTGCCTGACCAGGGATCGAACCTGGGCCCCCTGCATTGGGACCGCAGAGTCTTAACCATTGTGCCACCAGGGAAGTCCCCAGAACTCTTAAGTAGGGATTTCTGTGTGAATTTAGAGGCAGGGAGAAGCCACAGTAACATACTAGGAGAGGGTTTGTATCTGAACTTTGAGAAATGCAGCCAGTGTGTTACAGAAGTATATACAACAAGACTGATCTTAGGTTCTGGATTAAATATTGAGACTCTCCTTCTGACAAATTCTGGTTTGAAGATGTAGGCTCATTTCTCTAGTCAATCATGTTGCATTTGTTAACTAAAATTAGAATGACAAAATTATGTTATTGTATTATTATATCTTATATATATTATAATTATATGAAATTGAGGGTCTCCTGGAAAATCCGTCATGAGACTGGTCACTGTGCGTCCTCAGTTGATAAATGCATGGCTTCATCAATGCCTCGGTCTTCTAAGAAGGTTCTCATTGTTATCACAGCCTTCATTGTCGTCAATGAGATGCTTGATTTGAGGACGTGTAGGAAAACTTTCTAAAGATTTTTTTTTTTTTTACCCTGAAGTCTATTTACAGTGTTGCAGCTAGGGAACCCCAGCTTGACAGTTGCAAGAAATAGTCACAGCATGGCTTGTCAAATGCCAACATAGTAATTATCCTCAGGACAAAGGAAAGAAAAACAAACACAAAACCCAGAAGCTTATACTGACCTAAATATCGAAGACAACCTCTATTGCATGGTTAATTAAGATTATTTTCTATATAACCGTAACGGTCTAGTGAAAAAAGCCAAACGTATTTGAAATTCCTCAAACAGTTTACTTTAAAACACCAATTACTCAGGAAGAATCTTTGTGGAAAGAGTAAGAAACCTAGAAAATATTGTCCATGAATTGCAAATCTGAGCATTTGTTTGCATTAAACTATAATCAAGATGAGGTTATATTAAAAAAAGAAACTAGAAGTGATGATAATAATGGGAATTCACTTTTGCTTGGCACGGATTATCTTCTTGTGTTCTCTGGTAACCTTGAGATGAGAGCTGATGATGCTGCGTTTGGACTCACCTGACTCAGGGTCTGATTCAGCTCTAGCGCTTACTTGAGATATGATCTAGACCGGTCCCATGACACTGAACTTCTCTGAGCCTTTGTAAAATAAGTAGAATAATTGTCACCCTGTGGGTCGTTAATGGCACAAATGTATGAAATATCCTAGTTTCTCATCTGATAACATAATGCATAAATGTATTTTTAAATTACAAAGTTCTGTATAGATGATTAGCCCCAGTGCATGCTTTCTTTGCAGAACAGCTGAGAGACATAGCAGCAAAATGATAATGGAGTTGTGTAAATCCTAGAATGACAATTTCTTTCTTTTCCGTTTTTTTTTTTTCTAAGAGCAGAGAAAGGTTTACAGCAGGGCCAAGCAAGGAGAACGGGCGGCTCATGCTCAAAAATCCCAAACTCCTAGAATGACAATTTCTGTACTTTTCAGAGCACTGACCAACGTATTGGAATGTTTATTTTTAAACCATTGTAGCCTTATGAGTAAATAAAATAAGTGTCTGTGGTGTCTGATAACTCCCATTTATTTGAATAGCAATGTAGTTTATGGCCTAGGAAAGAAAATTGCTTAGCTCTAAATAGTCGTGCAGTGAAATACTCTCTAAGGAAGTAGGCTTTTTATTGTTAAATAGCTACAATTTTTTTCTCTTATAAAATTGTAAAAAATTGTAAGTTTCAAGGAACAATAGTAGTAAGGCATGGTCCCTATTGAATTTTAAAAATTATCTTTATCAGAAGTTCTCAAAGCAAGGGATCTTGAAGAGTTGATGTTTACAGTGAGGCAGTGCTGTGGACACTGGTTTCTGGAATGAATTACTAACACACCCTTGCTAGTTAAGAAAGGTCAGACATTCCAACTTATTCTTGGCATATTGTCAAAATCAAGCTCAATTAACTTCAGTGAATTAGTTGTTTTCTGTTTAATTTTCTCTGAGCCTTTTTGTCCCACAAAAATTTCTCAAAGTGTGTTCTGTGAAGTGCTTGTCACTCAGATTATAGAAAGTGAAGGATAAAAGACAAAAATGGAGAAGAACTTGAGTCTAATGGATATTGTAAGAAACACTGAATTATGGGAAACAGTGAATAAGTAAAATTAAATAGGGCTCTTTTCTGTACCCCATATTTAATTTCTTATTTTTTAAATAACAAGGAATTCTGTAGTTTAGTAACAAAGACTATGTGTTTTCCTGAGCTATTTTAAACATTTTATATGTGTGTGTAGATATGTACTTATCAAGTGTGTGTGTGCGAAGTGATTCAAACAGCTATAGAAGGTGAACATAATATATCACAGCCTCCAAAATAAGACGTTAACATATTGACATCTTTGCTCCACGTGCCCCTCCATCCACCCGTGGGAAATAAAGCAGAGTGGAAGCCAGCCGGGCACCCCCCAGACTTCCCCATCCCCACTGCCAGTCTTCTCCTGCCCCTCCCCCCCACCAAGGCTACCATTCTCCTATTGGTCTGGGTCCTTCCCAATGTGGTTTCATACCGCTATTGTCTTATTGCCCATAAACTGTAGATAGGCATTGCTTTGTGTTTTTTATTAAATATCGACAAAAGTTGTATCATTCTGCCCATAGTCACTCGCAAACTGTTTTTCATATAACTTTGTGGTTTTAAGATTTATTTATGTTGATTTGGTCATCGTAGTTACTGTAGAGTTTTCTTTTATCCACACGGAAAAGTTTCTCTAACTCTTTTCTTACTGATGGACTCTACTTTCTGTTTCCAGTAACAAACAGTGCTAGTGTCTGAAAAACAGCATCAGTTACAGAGTTAGGTAACAAAGCTATAGACCAGGAGAAACTATTTGCTGCATATTTAACTGACAAATGATTGGTACCCCAAATTTTTGAAATGTATAAAAGACAACTTAATTAAAAAAGGAAGGTATAAAAAGGTAATTTGTAGTGAAGAAGAAAAATGCTTAACCTCATCAATTTGAAAAATACAAATTAAAATCATAAGAAGATAGTATTTCATGCCCATATCCTTACAAAATAAAAACGTGTGCTGATGCCATGAACTGGTGAGGGTGTGAAGAAGTAGAAATTCTTAGGCCACACTGGT
This sequence comes from Orcinus orca, assembly GCF_937001465.1. Classification (NCBI taxonomy): domain Eukaryota; kingdom Metazoa; phylum Chordata; class Mammalia; order Artiodactyla; family Delphinidae; genus Orcinus; species Orcinus orca. Next base: position 8,924,458 of record NC_064568.1, read on the forward strand.
GGAAATGTAGATTAGTAAGATCACATGGGAGACATGTCTGGAAATATCTAGAAAGGTGAAGATAGTCATACCATGGACCCAGCAATTTCCTTAACTGGTTACCTTCTGCTCTTTTCTTGGGTTGTAGTTTCCCAAAGTCACTTTCTCCAGGGAGCCTTTCCTGACCCCCTGAATTCAAGCCAGGTGTCCCTGCTCCTCTTTCGTGGCCTTTCTGTTTTTCCTTTGTCGTCCTTAACACAACCAGGGTGCATCACTTTTTCTCATGTTTACAACACTAGCTCTCCCAGGACCTTTTCTTCCAACTGCCTAGGGAGTGTGTAATATATAGTCATTGCTCAGTATTTATTACTATATGTAATAATATATGTATTATTTAGTACGTGTTATCATAGAAGGGCCTCTGCTCTCTGAAGTTCTTGTCAGCTCTACGCGGATCCTATGGGGGAAACAGACCACAGAAAATACGTGGGAACATCATGCACTTGGCCATCATTATTTTCCCTCGGGTCCCTGTGGTGCTATTCTGTACAAAGCTAACCATTGTTATAGCTCCTCAGATTTCATTTGTAAGTTAAACCACAGCACTCTTTTTTCCCACTTTAGCATCCAAGGAGGGCCACCATAGCCCAGCTAAAATTGAGAAATCAATTTTCAATTCTGCCATGAAAGGAGTCAATGAACATTTGTGTTTCTTTAAAAAACCTAATTGGTGCTTTAAGATGTAGAACGTCAAGCACAGGTTTACACGGTTCTTAAAATATGCATTTAAGGCAAATATATAAAGTCTCTGTTTTGAAACATCTTTCAGCTTAGCCAAGCTAATATCTGGGTAATTTGATTGAGGCTGTATACGTTTTGCCTTGGAAAATAAAGATGCACTGGATTACTGCATCACAGATCTCTGCTTTTTCTCATTATGCCCTTTGCCTGGGCATTGAAACACGTTTGCGTATTTGCGGTTTCAGTATATTATGGATCCCAGCATTCTGCAGTGCAATGATGCATCCAATATTGAAGCTGTGCATCAAAGCCCTTCTTAAGGATAACGTTATAAATAAGGCGATAGTGATAAAATAGTAGCAGGACGGTACTTAGTGATCACAGATGAAAAGCTGGAGCTGAAATCCCGGCCTCACTCTTTTTGGGGCAGGAGATTCACAGTCCGTCATCCTTCATTCATTTCATCACCTGTTACCAAGAGTTCACAGTGTGCTAGTGGTTTGGCTGAAAATCGGAGGCACAAACCTAGGGAAAAATAGTCTGTATCCTGGAACATTTCCCGGTTCAGTGCAATTCAACCCATATTTATTGAGCACCTTCTATGTGTCAGACACTGTTATAGGCGGGGCGATATAGCTGTGTTACACTGTGGTGCAGTTCCTCCTTTTATGGCGCTTATATTCTACTAGAGGAAGGCAGATCGTTAAAAAAAAAAAAAAAGAAAAAGTAGATAGAGCCACTTCTTATTAGTCACAGTTACTGTATTCTATGAAGTTGCTGTAAACACTGAATTAGTGAATACTAAACCATTGCTCCTAGGGTAGGTATAGGGCCAGGTTCCTGTGAGCCTCAGGTCACAACATTTTTTGTCAACCAATCAATACATAACCTTGTGGTATGTTTGTTTCACATCTCGTGTTGATTCATTACTATTGAACTCATGGTCAGTAGGGCTACAACCCACGCCTGAACAGAGCTTATCTAACGTGTGTCCTTTTCTCTGTAAGGCACATCGCACCCACCCTGCACTTAAGGAACACTAGACAGCACTGCAGCACTCTGCCCGGTGTACAATCACCCAAAGAAGTACAGAAATGTGAAATACAGCTATTAACTAGACTGCAGAAACACACTTCTTTTTGCACATGAGAGCTGAAACCCTTGTCAGCCTGAGCTTAGAACATGTACGTCCAGTGACAAATGTGCTCTACCTATGTCCACAAACAATTGCTAGAAAACACCACGGTGTAGGTTTTGGTGCTACAAATCAGGCTTAGTGGGTAGGTGAGTTCGCAAATTGGGAACCCCTGAACAATGAGGATCAACACAGTGATGATGTCAGACGATCTCAGACACCTGGGGAAAGGCTGCCAAAGGGGATAGCGAGGAATCGGGCAAAGGTCGCTGACCTCAAAAAGGTGGCAGTTGAGGTTCAAAGGGGGATGTCATTGGAGCAGAGTTTGGAAGGAGATGAGCGAGGAGCTGTGCAGATACTTGGATCACAGAGTGATGGCAGGTGCAAAGCCCTGAGGCTAGGCTGGCAGCTGAAAGGCCCGGATGCTGGAACAAAGACAGTGAGCAGAATGGTGCGTGGAGGATAATAACAGCCCTGGCAGGAGGTGGTATCACTAACGCGCGCGCAGAGGAAGGGTGGAAAATCGTGCCTGAGGCCCTCGGGAGAGGTTTCAAAGTAGAGGGAATATGGAATCGTGCTTGAGCAGTGAATTGGAGACACTTCCCTGCCTGGGGACATGGGGGTCAGGGCACAGGTGTTGAACATTCCACCTGGAGGGTACCACGTTAGCTTTTTCTGTGAAGAAGCTGAGGGTTTAGGGAGAATAGCAAAAAGTTTGAAGAGTTCGGCCTGTACAGGGCTCATGCAGAGAAGAAAGAATGCTGGAAGAGGTGGCAAGGGTATTTTATGCTGCACGTAAGGTTCTGGATATGAGGATGAACTGTGAGAATTCAGTGCCAATATTTGAAAGAAGGAGAGAGGGTTCCAACAGTAGCCTGAAGGATGGATTGGAAATGGGGTAGAGGTAGAGGATGGGAAGTGCAGGAAGGGAGATCATCTTGGAGGTGATGGAGTGATTAGGATTGTGTTTGTGTTAGGTGGAATTCCAGGACAGTACTACAGTGGGGTTCTTGATGAGGAAGCACCTCGTGGGGCCACGTTTGCCCTCACCACCACCATGCTGTCTTGGGGATGAGAACATGAACAAGAGCCTCCTTGGCCGTTGTCATGGAGAAGCATCCTGGAGGCCTGAGCTATATTGTTTTTTTGTTTGGTGTTTAATTTGGGAGGGACTGTGTGTGACACGGCAGTCAAGTTCTGTTGAGCTCAGCTCAACGGACTCTTGTTTTGTGGCCGCAGATCATAGAGGACCAGTGGGCTCAAAGGAGAGGAAACCAGAGAAGACTCCTGACCTAGGCAGAGAAAAGAGATGGAGGAAACCTGAACGTTCCTTCCTTTCTTGGAATCCAGATGAGTTTAACTTTGTGGGCAAAAGGCAGGGCTTGAGGACTGAAGCTCTGTCCCGAAATAAAGATGGCTGGAGTATCGCAAGGACTGTATATTTGCGGATCCTGGCTTTGGAAGATGGAAGGATTAGATTTTACGACAGGTAATAGAAATTAGGCGAAGCTTCACTTCACAACAAATATACAGCAGATGTGTACTAAGTGTTAAACACTAGTTGCTGGGGATACAGAGGGAATAAGACATTCCCCTGTCCTCAAGGAGCTCTCGGTCTAATAGGCCAGATTCCCAAAACTACGTACGTACACATACATATGTAACAAAATGAATGAGGGATGCTAAGTCTTTGGTTTGAAATTAGTTGAAACTAATGACAGGGAGCCTACTCATGTGTCTGTCTGACAGTCCTTAAAGCTTCTCCCTTTGGCTTTATGCTTTCTGCCAGGATTTTTCTCCTTCCTTCTGAGATAAATGCAGTGTTGAGGACCCTGGTATTCCTGCCCCGATCTGTTTCCTGGAGCGTGAAAGTTCTCTGATCTTCACGGCTATAGGGCAGTTCTTCTCGTCACCCAGTCAAAGGCAACGGGAGAGTTGTTTATCATAGAGAACGGTCAGGAGTAATCACAACTATTAGTTGAAGGAAGAGAAAAGACAGTTTGTATTCAGATAAAAGATGGATGGAACAGACCCCTAGCCATTCCATGCCTGAGTAGAGACAGGGGCTTCTACTGAAGAAACTGAAGGAGAGCCCCAGAAACTGCTCGTGGCTGGGGTCTAATGTTAGCAAGCCTGCGTCGCTCACTCTGGGCTCCCGTTACCGATCACAACCGCACAACCTGTGCTTGACTATACTCCTTCCATATTTTTCACCTTCATTGTTCTCTACAGCAGTGCTTTCTCTCCTCCTCTTTTCTTATACACAGGGCAAATCTGTTACTGTATTTTGTGTAGGGTGGATTGAGATTGTCATTGAAGGTTAACCCCTTCAATGCCAGTCTCAATATTAGGTTCAAGATGTTTAAGATTATTTAACAATCCCTAGGGAGATCTATCAAATTCCTTTTTTTTTTTTTTTTTTTTGCGTTACGCGGGCCTCTCACTGCTGTGGCCTCTCCTGTTGCGGAGCACAGGCTCCAGATAGCAAATTCCTAACTTTAAATTGACGGTTTACAGTCTTTCCTTCAATGTGTTCTGTTTGCCCTGAGGCTGTGTAATGGACCTGTCCACAGTGCCTGTTCCTCTTTGAACTCTTGGTCAGATGACTTGGGATATAACTCGACGGATTCTAATAGGAGACTGGAATTCCCATTACTGGAGTTCAGCAGGGGTTTGTGGAAGTGCGCACTTACCTGGATTCAAGGCACTGGGTCTGGAGAGATTTGATGGGGAAGTTCAGGGTTGCCATGTATAGGGAGGGATAAAGAGACTGAAGCTAGGAGACTGGGGACTGAGTGATGAGTGCTATTAGAGGATTACATTGAACTTGCTTAGACGTGATAATGAGATAACGGTAAAGTTGGAGCATGTCTGCCTTCTGTGATGAACTGAAACATTTTGGAGTGATGTCTTATGGTATCTGACGTAACTGACTTTCAAATGGCTCAAGTCAAAAACACACAGATATATATGAATCCAATATAGTAAAATATTAACAGCGAGTATCTCAGTGGTGGATTATACCACTACTCTTTCTGCTTTTCTGAATGTTTGAAAAGTTTCACGTCCAAAGTGAAATGTATGCTTCACAACTTTGCTGTGAAGTTGCCCTACCTTTATCTCATAATGTCTGCCACCAAGAAGTAATACTCTGCAGGCAGTCATGTATCTCGGAGAAGAGATAAAAAGGAGTTGCAGTACTTTGTGTGGCCTGGTGTAGAACTCTGACGATCCAAATTCAAGAGTGATCATCAAAATACCCACCAGAGTAAAAGGCAGAGGAGTGGGAAGATATAAGGACACAAGAGATACAAGGATAACCACTCGTCAGCTGTATGACCTTGGGCAAGATACTTTATCTCTCTGTGCCTCAGTTTCCTCATCTAGAAAATGGACATAATAATAGCATCAATCTCTAGGGTCCTTAGGAAGATTAAATGAGTTAATATATGTAAGACACTTAGAATGGGGCTGGGTATACTTTTACTCAATGTATGTAGCTATGATTAGTCTTCCCTCTGGATGCATTTAGAGAATCTCTCTCACACTCATAACACTGACTCGTTGTGTGTGCATATGCTTTTCCCTTGGAAGAAAGAGTTCCTTCCAAAGCAGAAGGTCAGGCTGCCTGTACAGGGAAACTAAATTAGTTGTTTGATTTTTGGTTGCTGTTAGGGTGTCAGCAATGATCCTTGAGGAGGTTTAAGGAGTTGTCAGAGCACCTAGCGCATTTCATCTGTTCACTGGAGAAGGAATCCGTCAAGTCATTGTCAACATGTTTCCGCTTCCATCCGGTTGCACTGCCATCATTAGCTAGCATTTCAACTCTGCAGAAGCGTGATACTGAAATCTTGCACTTTGACAGGCTGTATCGGTCAGCTGGAGGCAAAGGGGGAAGCTGGAGCTTGGCGTTTTCTATTACGGCAAAAATGGCAGTTCCTTACTGTACTGACAGACTTGTGTACATAATCAGTGGCTGCCGCCACTCCTGCGTACGATCCACGTCCTCTGCGTGCAGTATCGGAACTGGTAACCGTTGATTCTAGGGATGCTTATTGTAGCGCCGTTAGGTTATTTGTAAAATCAATTGCTGGAGATTATAAATGGGTATCTATTTATATATTGCTTTTATCCATTTTGATTTAATAAATTCGATCTCTGCCGACGAGTGCCCGCAGAATGTCAGTTGGATTAGCCGAAGCGGGTCATCCTCTGTTTAGTCACTGCTCAATTTTGCAGTTAGGGACTGAGCTGTGTCTGCATTGATAAAGCAAAGTGAAGACTGGCCCAAGAATCAAGCTGATTCTATCACCAAGACGAAGACTGACGCTATCCATGGGCGTCTATGACACCTGAATGTATATGAACGTTGGGTCCATATTACCCAGGTTGGTTATCTAACAGACTTAGCAGTTATCACTCAAAATTCCATATTTTCCAGGAAGCTTTTATGTACACAGCACACCAAATGACCTGTTACATCTCAAAGGGTGGTCTAACTTATACAATTTGATTTAAAACTGAGTAGGGTGAATCCTTGCGGAAACAATCAACATTGCTGAGTGGATGGGACACTAAAATTTTTTTCTCTTGAGAGTTTTTCTTTCCAAGATGTTAAGAAATATGTCTCCTGGACGAGGCATCAATGAGTCCATACTTGTGCTCTGAATGTAGTAGCGTCTGTTGAACACTTAGAATGTGCTAGACACTCCCCTAAGCCCTTAATAGTCACAAACCCTTTGATCCTTCCAGCCAGCCCTGTGAGGCAGGTACCAATATTATCCCAACTTTACTAAAAGACATCGAGACTTAGGGAGACGAAGGAACACATCCACTGTCATATCAGATATTCCCACCGCTTTTTGTGGGGTTTTTTATCCCCACCTTTTTCGAACTTTGGTTTTTGATAGAGCGAGAGAGGGCTAGGAGAGGTGGGCTGACGTCACGGGCCATAGATACTTCTCACTCAACAAGGACTTACCGCGTGTCTGCTCTATACCAGGCGGGGCTGGACAGTAAGTTCCAAGGAAAGCCTGTCTGTGGCTCACGGCTTCTCGAGCTTCGGCACCCATCACCCCTTGATTTCTTGCCTGAAACTCCAGGCCCCCGTCCCCACGAATGTTCAGCTTGTTGTAGGAGGCGGTGAATCCTGTAGGAGGTCTCAGTGACTGAATAGGGAGCCTGGATACTTCGATTCCAGGAGCCTGCGGCGTTCGCCTGTCGGCAGTGACGGGCCCTGACAGCAAAGCCTGTCACGGAACGTTCCGTTGCTCAGCATCGCCTTCCTTCTCACCAAGGGAGCCAGTGCAGGACAGATATTTTGAAAAAGAAATGCGGTGTCCGTTTAGGCTCAGAGGGAGGTTTTGAAATAGGTGTTGTGATCACGGGTCACCCTTTAAATCCCCAGCCACAGGGCTGAGGAAGAAAGTTGAAGATGACCCAGCCTTTGCCTACCCCCCGGAGATGAAGAAGATGGCATTGCCTGAGTGGTGACGCCACGCAGTGGTGTGGGAGGTCACGTGAAGCTGGGGTTCACGAGGTGACTCTCAGGTCCTCAGACTTCCGGGATAGAAGTCCCAACTTTGCTCTATAAACTGTGAAAGGTCTCTGCGCCTCAGATTTTGTGCCTTTAAATCGTGTACAGTATCAGGATGGTGATAGTCATGATGTTGGGAGGATCAAAGGTAATGTGCTTATTAGCATACAGTGCGGGACGCTTACGGAGATGCTCTTTTCGCCACCACCAGCACCTCCCTCTCCTTCACGGTTCCTCCATCATAATTGTCACCATTGCAAGCTAGTCGTCTATACAAGATAAGGGAGTTCAGGAAAATGGTCATATCTAAACGCAGCTGGTGTCCCGCATCTCATAGGATCAACTCCTTTCAGAGGATGTCACGTAAACACGAAATCGCTGAGACACTTGGAATTGCCGGTTTCGCTGTTAGGTACTAGAGAGTTTTAAGGTCCGAACACAGTCTCCATTGAAAACCCTTAGGCTCTTGGGGAGGAGCCTTCCAAGTCTATGCTACGTGTGTAAGGAGACTATTTTTTACAAAGAAAACACAGGAGCACAGTTAGAAGGTAAATTTTTACATCACTTCAGAAGATAAGAGTGCATCCCTAGATGATAGGGTTTGGCTAAAGAAATATTTTAGTTTCTGGGAAATTCCATTGTTTTTGGTGACAGCAACACGGCAAATTCTTAAAATCTAGGTTGTTGCATTGCTAAGGAGAATAGAACCCTTTTTTCTTTCTGACAAGTATTTCCAAACAGTTAACTGTTCTCTGAGATAGTGACTGTTCCCTGGGAGATGTCACCTCAAACTGTCATAATAGTCACACCATTCACGCCACCATGACTACCTGTCTCATTGGAGTAAAACAGCAATTGGTCAATAAATATTTACCAAGTCCCTAACATGAGCCGTCTTCCGTTGCAGGTTCTAGGGCTGTGATGGGCGCACAAACACATAAGGCATCACCCTAGCCTTAGAAGAACTTCTACACTGGTAGAAACCCTAAACTACTTAGGCGCATGCCAAGGTTGCCAACTTTAGCAAAATTGTCACCAAAGACCCCACCACTCTAAAGGCAATCACTTGCCATTAATCAGTCCTCCATGACTTTCTGTTTATGATGTTGTTTCTGGAACAGATGTAGACACCAGCCTGTCAGACAGGAAGTCCAGACTCTTGGCTTGGTCCATGGTCCTTGCTCACGTCGCCACCCCAGGTCTTTTGTGTGGGTGAGTCCTGGCTTTTTTCATTTCTGTTTTCATTTGCAGCGCCACTCTTGGTATGCTATTGGTGTACTGTCTCCGTTGTCAGCTCCCCAGTGTCTAAGTGAATCAGTTTTCTCCTTTTGTTGGCTGCCTTCCAGTAATGCCATGTTGTCACGTCTGAGGTCTCTTAGAGGCTTAGGACAACTCTTTCCTACTCTTTTCAGTGTTGCCTTGTTCCAAGGCCGCCTCCTCTGTTACCTCCCACACCCGTAATGATGATCAGTCAGCTGGCTGTTGAGGTTCTTTTGTCGATTGTGAGGAAGCTGGACGGAAGGGGCAAATATGGGATGAAGCCGAGCCGTTAGACCTCGGAAAGGGGATAATTTGAAATAGTTACTTAAAGATAACTTGCTTAATAAGGGTAATGGTTAATATTTGTAGAGTGCTTGCCGTGCCCAGACATGGAGCCAAGCATTATAGACAGAGCATCTCATCAGTGGTCTGAGAAGATGCCTTCATTCTCCCCATTTTGCAGATGGGGAAAGAGAGGTTAAGTGTGACTACCAAGACCACAGAGCGAGATGAGCCAGGCCATTTGGCTCCAGAGTCCACGTCCGAACCACTGTGAACCCCTTCTTTTAATAGGCTGTGCGCTTGCTCATCTACTTCTAGAGATTTCTAGAAAATGGAAGTACTACAAAGCAAGAGAGGGGAGAAAATGAGTGAGCAGGGTTTAATGACCTATAAGGTCCTTCCTGCTGGCCTGCTCTAGCATCCCTCTGGTGCCCCAGTAAGTGAGAACTGAGAAGATGTAGTAGTGGGTTTTGAAAAGTGGAGAGCAGAGTTCTGTTCATAGTGGGTAGCATTTGCTCTCCTGAACACCCTTCTCCTTTCTCCCTGCCTCTGCAAAAGCTCACACCTGGAAATAGAATCTCATTTCTGTCCAGCACTGAGGCCTCTCCCTTCCAGCTGCTGATGAGCCATTACACCTGGCGAGCTACAGGTTGCCAACAGATGTCCAGAAACGAGTATGTATCAGTTCTCAATGGGACAAGAATTTGCAATATCTTGGGCCCTTGTATTTGAATCCAGGTTTCCGTTTAGCTTGCCATAACTTCTGCATTTGGACAGTCTATCCATTGCTTCTCTAAAGACCAATTCAGGTAGGTGATGGATTGAAACATCTGTGATAGGAGAATCCTTTGGCCGAATGGCTGACTCTTTTCGGTGTCTCAGGGGAAATAAATACACCAGCAGTTTCCAGACCTTCTATCACTGTCTGTAGAATTCTCCAATCAACCTGATTTTACCTTTCCAAATCTGCAGTCAGCAGGAGGGTTCTGCTTTGCCTCTATCTACTGGCAAAGACATTAGTCTGATTTCAACTTATTTTTTTAAGATCAAAGTTTTGGAAGTATTTTCTATACAATTTTTTTGATGATTTCAAAATGAAAACTCAAATTGGCCCACCCATATTGTTCGTCCATTTTTAGATGGGGAAGAAGAAACGAGTCAGCAATCAGCATTTTGAAAAGAGGGAAGAAAAAGAACGATCCATTTTCAAGAAATTAAGAGAATTCCAGGAAGATATCCGATATTCTAAATTTCCACACTTGCAGTCTTTCTGTGGTTAGCACCAGCAGCCTGACAAATGAACCCAAGGCCATTTCAGAACTCCCATCTGAGCAAAAAAGATTAACTCATGCTCAGCACGCTTCACCAAATAAGCAGAGTGAGGTGATGTATTTTTGAAAATAAGAATTTCAGCGGTAAGGAATGAAAGAAAGAGAGTTTATCAGGTAACCCCAAGTCAACCAGAAAATTCAATATGCCTTGAGCACCCGATTCCCCTTGCTCACTACTTAATCAGAGTGTTACTGAATCAGTTTGAACTCACTCACTCACTCTTCACCCGGCTGTTTCGGTGTCCTGTAAATACAGCCCAAATATCAATTTCTGTAACAGAGCCTACCATAAAAATAAAATCATTCAACCCACGGGATTAGGGTGTCCAAATGAACTATATTATGTATTCAACTTGGACTGGGGCTATTAATTTCATTCCATTTTGGTGTCCTCGGTGGCAGTCTCTGAGCAAACTCAGGCAATGACAGCTCTGTCCATTTCCCTTTTACAAAAAACCCTACAGATGCTTTCTACTTCTTAATATATGCCCCAGGCTTTGAGATGTTGACATGTAAAGTACTAAATATTGGTATTACTTTCGTGGGAAATGGTGTTGGATAATGGTCGATTTCCAGACCCTCATTCATATTCTGAAAAGTATTATTTTCTCTGTGGGCAGAAGAAATGGAAATGAAGGCAATAAATGTGGCCCAGACCTTGGGTAGTTATGGAAAGAGTGTGGGGAATTGCTGGCCAAAGGAGTAGGTGTTTTAGAAGGGACCATAAAAAGGAGACAGCTTGTGTGCCGTTAGCGAGATGCGAATGGGTGGGGGTATGTCCATCCTGTGTGTCTCTCAATTAGGAAACCATTCCCATACAGCATGTTGGAAATCTCTCTATTGGCCAAAGTTCCAGAATTTGGAACCAGACTTTGGGTTTTTTCCGATACTCTGGCGCGCAGCACACAGGATGGATTCCTTGGAAGGGGAGGGTCTGGTGGTACAAAGGAAGGTACTAGTCAGGAATTCAGGGGAGAGGAATAATACTGCAGAGGGGAACCGGGCCTAGGGGAGGGCACTGAGTTCCTGCAGTTTCTTTGTAGGAGCAGGTAGAAATAGCAAAAGGAGGAAAGGACACACATGCGCGCACACACACACAGATAAAATGTAGTGGGAGGTGAAGAAAAATGGAGAAACGAATGATTTAAAAATTAAAAGAGGGCTGAATTTGTAATGTTTGAGTTATATCTTCTTTCTCTCCGTGTATGCAGCATGTCTCTGAGGGACATGGTAATAAATGAGACTCTGGAAGCTGACTGGGAGTCTGAATCCCTGCACTGCCACTTACTGTGTGACCTTGGGTAGGCTGGTTAACCCCTCTGTGCTTTAGTTTACTTAACTGTTCTCTGAATACCAATAGAAACTGTTCATTGAGGGGTTCTGAGGATTCAGTAACACTGACACTTAGGAATCATTTAATAAGCATTTGCTCTTGTTATTATGTCAGTCCCTGATAAACATTCACATGGCCTTCTGTCTCCTCTGTTGCTTTGCTTTGTCAGAGACACAGTTGGAGACAAGGTATAGAAATAAATTATTTCAATTTTAAGAGAAGTGCTACCCATTTAATAGGAATTGTGTGATGAATTCCTCTGTAAACTCATTTTGGAGGCATAAGGGGTTCCAACGTTTGGGTTTGCTTATTACTAAGGGACTGTATCTCTTGGTTCTGGACTGCTCTTTGCTTGTATTCCCAAGCTTCGGCATGTGTGGTGTTTGAGCCACAAGTTGAGCCACAATGTGGTGTTGGCTCTTCTGGCTTTGGCAGCGGAACAGCGGCTCTGGAGTTTCCTCCCCACAGAAGCTCTGAGGGTCCTGTGTTGTTAGAGCAACTTGAACGTTTATTGAGACTTAACAGGAAACAGTTTACGGAGCCCCGAGCTGGTGGGTTTGGCCTCTGTAAGTAGCCCTAGGATCCTCTCCATTCCATCTCAACGCCACCAACCTCCCAAGGAATTTTGGTACCATTTCTAGGCCTTGCCTAGACCCACAACCCAAGGGGTAGAGCTTCCAGAGGTTATTAGAAAGATCAGGCTCTGAGAGTGTGGCAGTTTTGATTTTTGTCTTCCCACAAGCCCAGAGGTGGGAGCCGAGGGCCATCTTCCTTCCTCTGTGGCTTCTCTTTACTCTTCCTCCACGTGGCCCAGCGAAAGCAGACCAGGGGCTGCTGCCGAGGGTGAACAGGGGAGCTAGTTCTTCGAAGAAGCACCTCGGTGTCTTGTGCTCTCCCCGCCTCCAGCTTTGACAAAAGGAATTTTCCATGTGCTGTGACCTCAGTTTGAACACAAGGGTTGATGATAAAGACCCAGCTAAGAGGAAGCAATCTGTAGCCCTCCTGTTCTGGTAAGGTCTACGCACAGATTGCCCTTAGGGACCTTGCAGGGAATCCAGCTGACGATCATGTCGCCTCCATCTTTGTCACCAGCCATCACCCCTTTTTCATTCAAAGATAAGGAGAATATTCTCCGTGCTCTGAAGGATTTTATTGTCTGTCTGTAATCTTTAATCATTCTTATTTATTCATGGTCAACTAAGTCATTATCCCTGCAGCGAAAATAGTATTTTCTTGTTACAGTCCCTTAAGTTGACTAGCATGCAGTGCTATCCCTGAGTACCCGTAATACGGACACTGAATGTGTGGTGTATCAGGCTCTGAGAACATTCAGGTGCCTCCTTGCAAATGGGTATTGACCATGTTTAATGTGCTGTAATCACTCAGCGGATATAGCCACTTCACTACTTTAGTGAATTACGTAATGGTTCTCCGTAAGACTCGTCCACCTAAGGAAGTATTTACCACCACACAGAGCACTTGGGTCACAAGTAACGCTTAGAGCTGAAGCAATTTATGTATATATTCAGAATTGCTTAGACACTTCCCAAAAGATTTCAAAGGAAGGGTAGGCGGTATTTTTCTAATTCCTTTAGGTAGAGATTCCTTGTCTACCTGTCCCCTCCCCCCCGCTGCCCCTAAACACAGTTTCTTTTAGCTTACAAGAAACTTTTTTTAAAGAAACGGCCTTCTTGTAAACGTCTTTTAAATTTGAAAACATTTTTTCTCAAAAAGATTATATAAATTAGTATGAAAAATACAGAAAGGAAACGGCAGGATTGACCACAAAACAAATGAATAAGAAGCAGAATCAGCGCTTAAAGCCACAGTAATTGATGGACAGTATGAATTCCAGTCAAGTTCTGGTCAATCCGCTAGCTACTGGGGTTTAAATACTGAACGTACATGTTCTACTGCTCCAGTCCTTAGGAAATTCAGAATACTCCAGTCGGGGAGGGAGGGGTTGGTACGTGATATCCATTTACTTAACGGTAAACCAGTTTTGGCGGAAACAAGTTCTGTTCCCAATAAAGTGGAACAAGGAACCAGCATATTGGAAATCATACTGTCTTTAACTTTTAGGTGATCTATGTTTGTTAGGGCCGTTTGTGTAAACTTGTACAATTGACAGTATCCGCTTAATCCGTGGAAAAAGTGTCCAGTCTCTACAGATTGGATGTGAAGCACTTTGACCCTTGAATATCCGGATCAAACTTGGCTCAGATATTGGTAGAGAGGGTTGCAAAATTCCCTGTTGGGCCATTCAGTGACAATGCCTTTAAAACCCACAGAAGCAGAAGGAGAGAGAAAGGGATCATTTCTCTCTGAAATGGAAAGGGATGTTTGTGGTCCTGGGAGAGCCTTGAACGCCCATGTTTCTGGCAAGGAGAAGCTTGGGTTCAGCCATTGCTTTGGCTGGGAGTAGAAGCCGCCCGCTGGGTGGCTGTTCATCTGCTATTGGCTTGGAACCAAGATCGATGTAGCATTTTTCCACCTGCAAGTCTTCATTGGTGGGAGCAAAGCCATGCGCCAACACCATCACCCCCACTGGACGATGTTAGCTGTGGCTTTGATGTGTCTCTTTGGACTTGGGAATAAATGGACTTAGTTACAGCCTTTCAGGATCCAACCAGTTCTTCAGCAGAGGAGTTTCTGCACAGAGGGAATGATGTGTTGGTGACCCCTGGCTGGTGCAACCAGACTCAGAGTAGATACACAAGTCAGCATGAGGCAGATTGGGAGAGCAGACTGGCGTCAGAGTGCCCTTTTCAAACTCTGATGTGCCTGTGAATCACCTGGAGATCTTGTTAGACTGTAGATTCTGACCCAGTTACTCTGGGACGGAGCCTAAGCTCAGGCGTTTCTAACAAGCCCCAGGCGATGCTGCTGTTGCCAACCCAGTGACCAGACCTTGACTCTAGCAAAGCATCAGAGACATTTCTGGAAATGTACATCCCTGTCGAGTTCTGTTTATCACACCTGACCTTGACGGTACACACAAGTAGAAGGAGAACTGACACTTTACACGTGACTGTGCAAATCATCAAAGTTGGTAGAACAGAAACGGACCCAGGTCGGATTTCGATCTTCTGTTTGAGATACCCAAATGGTTGCCGCAGTTCTCTATTCTTTGCTACAGAGGTCTAAAGAGAATCCGTGCAAGCCTCCCGTCCCCAAGTCTCCTTTGTATCGTAAAGTATTCAGAATAAGTCCAGGCTTTCTGGGTGGCACAGATTGGTGGAGGGTTTTGTTTTGCATCCCGGCTTCATTCACTAGATAACCTTGGCAGTACACGCTCATTAAAATGAGACGCAGAAACACAGAAATGCGTGCTTAGATGAGACTGGTTTCACCTGCCTTCCAACGCCGCATCACAAGACTGACAACAGAGGCTCCCTCTGCTTAGTGCCAGGGGGAAAGAAAGGAAATATCGGGCATGGTTTTCAGAAATGCCCTTCTTTGTGTCCAGATCAGCTTCTTGACCAAGTGCACTTCCCAGGACCTAGGCAATGGAGGGAGACGGCTCAAGAAAACCCACACCACGACCAAGGAAGCAGCGTCCGTGGCCCATGCTACCCACGCCGCCCAGGAACAAACCCCATTCTGATAGGTTTCTTTCTTTAACAGTTTGAATAATCATGATGCCCTTGTCATGCATTATTCTAGGAACTTTATTTGTCTCCAGTCCTGAAACTATTCTGTTCTCTGCAGCAGCTATGGCTTTTACATGGGAGAAAACAGCAGTTCAGATCAGGTAACTCGAGGCCACAGAGGAAATGAGAAGTGGAGATGGAATTCCCGTTTGTAAGCGCTCCAGAGTACTTGCTAAACACTTCGTGGCCACTTGGACTCCACAGGGGGGACGTGTTAATGGGTTGAATTGTATCCTCACAAAAAGATACATTAAGTCCTAACTCCCAGTACCTGTGAACTGACCTCACTGGAAATAGGGTCTTTGTGAGGGAGGATTGAAGAGAGAGAATGGGTGAGAGAGGGAGGGAGAGGTAGAAAAAAGATGGGGGGACAAGGAGGTGGTGGTGTCCTAACAATAGACCCTTATGCTGAGTTCAGCCCAGGGGGTCACTGATGTGGGGCTTCAGCCCAATGTATCTGATAAATGGTATCAAGTCTAAACATTCCATGAGTACTGTTTCATATAATACACACACACACACACACACACACACACACACACACACACACACACACACACACACACACACACACACACACACACAGAGTGAGAAAGATGTCTTCCATTGTTTTCATTTTATAAATGTGAAAATCAAGGCCTAGAAAGGATAACTTGCCCCAAGCCACCAGGTAGTAGAAAATGGAGCCCGCAGTCCCATCTGTCTGACGCTTCCGTCTCCTGGTCCGTGTAGTGGGCAGGAAGGCTTGTCCACTTCGGGAGACTGAGGCTCTCCTGCAGAGCCCATTAAGTCAGAGACAGGAGCGCTGGATACTGTGTGGTCTCCTGGGACTTGATCATATGTCAGCAGGACAGAAATGCTCATTTTAAGAAAGTCACTGACTGCCAAAGGCTTGAAACCTTCCCATGCACCTGTTCTGTTAGTTATCATGTGACTCATGTAGTTGCAGAAAGAGCAGGAAGTAGATGGACTGTTTTTGCTGTTTTAACAACATATTAAAAAAATCTTAGAATGACTTGCCAGTTTATGCTTTGGTCTTAGTTGCGGCACATGGGATCTTTCATTGTGGTGCACGGGCTTCTCTCTAGCTGTGTCCCGTGGGTTTTCTCTTCTCTAGTGTGGCGCACGGGCTTAGTTACTCCCCGGCATGTGGGATCTTAGTTCCCTGACTAGGGATGGAACCCGCGTCCCTTGCCTTGGAAGGCGGATTCTTTACCACAGAACCACCAGAGAAGTCCCCATACCACACTCTTGACGGCGCCCTTAGAATAGACTTACAAGTTCTGCTTCTACCTAAAAGTCTGCCGTCATTCCCTTCCACGCACCCGCTCCCTCTTTACAGTAGCCTTCTTGCCATTCTGGGGCCTGCCAAGCTTGTACCTTCTCCAGGGCCTTTGCACTTGCTATATGCTCACTGTACACTTGCTTCCTTGAATGTCTCCCCAGAGATCTTTGCATGGCTGGTACCTTCTCATCATTCAGCCTCATCTCCAGTGTCACTTCCTCAGGGACATCTTAACTAAAATAGCAGGACTTCCCTGGTGGCACGGTGGTTAAGAATCCACCTGCCAATGCGGGGGACACGGGTTCGAGCCCTGGTCCAGGAAGATCCCACATGCCGTGGAGCAACTAAGCCCGTGCACCACAACTACTGAGCCTGTGCTCTAGAGCCCGTGAGCCACAACTACTGAAGCCCGTGTGCCTGGAGCCCATGCTCTGCAACAAGAGAAGCCACAGCAATGAGAAGCCCGTGCACCGCAACGAAGAGTAGGTCCCGCTTGCCGCAACTAGAGAAAGCCCGCGTGCAGCAACGAAGACCCAACGCAGCCAACAACAGAAATATAAATAAATAAATTTATAACTAAAATAGCAACCCCTACCCACACTATCTCTATATGCCGCCCTAATGGTTTTCTGCAAACACATCCTTTATTTGCCTCTCATTTCCACTAAAACAGAAGCCCCGCATCGGTAAGGATTTTTCATAGATGCCGTTGTGCCCGAAACTTAGGAAACGCTCACCAAAGATGTCTCGTGTGAGTAAATGAAATTGGGCAACCACAACAATAACAAGAACAAAAAATGTGAGAAAGACAGGTACAGGGCAATGGGGATGAATAGGAAGGACATTGCAGTCTTAGATCAGATAAATGCTTGGAAAACATGACAATAAGGAGAGCACTGAAGCCATGATAAGGCTCAGGTTGAAACAAGCAAAGGAGGATTCTTGGCAGAGAGAGTAGTACATTTCAGGGACTAAATATTGTTCAGCATGAATAGGGTGGATGATGATGTTGGGAGCTGGGAGAGATGAGGGTGAGATCTTGTAAGGGTTTTGCCCCCCCAAGCTGATGAGGCTGAACAAACACATCGTACACAATGGACAAGCCTGAGGCAAGGGAAGGACGGAGCCCAGGATCTTCTGATAAGTGTTGCTTATCTAGCAGGACCAACACCCCAGCTGCCCTCCACCCTGTCATTTAGATGCTGTCTGGTCTGGAATATTCAGTTGTGCCCAGGTTTATCCCTTGGGTCTGCGGCTCCGGTTGGCATCCTGAATTACTCCTTGTGCCACCATCTGGCAAGGACCCAGGAACATGAGTGACAAGGCAAAACAAGGCACCCTGAAATTACCTGTAATGAAAATGACTGGTAATCTCCAGCGATTACTGTGTTTGTGAGTGACAGGGTTGCGCTTTGTGCAAAACCTTTTGCTGCAGCAAAATGGGTCCCGGGAGGTTTTCAAGTTTGAGAGTCTTTTTTTTTTTTTTTTTTTTAATGAAAATAGCTTCAGATCTTCAGCATCTTGCATTCTTTTGCTCAGATAATGAGGGTGATTATGGTTATTTAAATGTACTTTATAAGGAGATACACTGAACCTCTTTTAAAAATGTGCACCCAGGTTAGAATGAATGCAGTAGTGCGATTCTCATACTACAGCGCAGTGGGTCAGCATTTAGAATCCAGAGGTCCCTTCCCAGGGTCTGTCTGGATTCTTAGAACACACACAGGTCGCAGAGAAAAAGGGAGCTTGAGTCAGGCAGAAGGGAGCAGCTAATGTGCATCGAAAGGCTGGAATACGGGGAGTGAAAGTCGGACCCAGGATAGTCTGCTGGTCCATCTGCATTGACCTATTTACTGCTGTCTGTTGTGAAGAAAAGGGGTTCAGAAATCATAGGGAGAACCCCACAAACTAAGTTTCTCCACACCAGTGCAGGGAGTTTGAGAAACACTGAGCTGCTTACTGAAAGCAGAAATTTCCAAACTTGTTTCGATCCCAACTTGAATGAATCGTACTTGGGAAGCCAAGATATATACCAGAGGATGGAGAAGTTACTCTGGTTGATACAGAGGGGAGGGGCCCACACAGCAGCCTCCACCCCCTTAGTCGCTGGGCTACTTCCTGATGGTTCTGTGCCATTTTGAGAGTATGTTTTGCAGTGTTAAAATTAGATGTAGTTTTTAATTATATATTATATATAATATAATTTATAATATAATTAAATATATAAATATATAATACATAATATTTATATTTTTATATTGATATATAAATTACGTGTAATTTTTTTTCCTGAGAAAGAAAGCTTAACCTAATGCACTTCTACTAAGGCACACCTTGCCCCAGGTACCTTCTTGGGTCCATCGCAGGTTGCTCAATGAGCTGGGGGATGTCGTCCAACCCTAGGACATCAGGTGTCATGCAAATGAATGTTTTCCAACCTCCATTACTGAGCTCAAACTCTCCATCCCAACTATGCCTGTCCCTCTCCCAGGCAAATTCCTTTGCTCCTGTGAATGAGAGTTTTGGGCTAGCCCTCCATACTCTGTCAACTTCCCATTCCTGTATCTGTCAACATAAGTGGACCATGCTATTTCCTTTCCCTCTGTCTTACCCTACAGACCATACGCTTCCACCCTGTCAACTCCTGGTCAGTCTTTGAGACTCAAATCCAGCGTCACCTCTTCCTGGAAGCCCTCTCTTGTTTCCCTGGGCAACGTTAGGTCTCTGCTCTGCTCTGCCCCTGTAGCACTTTGTGCTTTCCATACAATCAGACATTCTACTGCCTTGTTGATTTATAGCCATATTTGCTTACTATATGTACAATTACTTGTTCACTGCTTTCCACATATCAAGTTTAAATAATTCACTTAAAAAAAAAACCTAGATAACAGTATACATAAAAGCATGTTTTTAACATTAAAAAACAAACAAACAAAAAGCTCTGGAACCAGAACTAGATATGTGTTGGGATTGAAGGTTAAAAAAAAAAAATCAATCATTAATCAATCAATCAGAGATTTGGTGAGGCAAGGATAATGACAGAAGAAACTGTAAAATCCTGTAATTCTGTGAAATTAACCAAGATAAATGCTCCCTGAGATTCCCAATTTTATAAACACCGCGAACTTCCCTTTTCTGAATTGGGAATTCATGAACAAGCTTGCTTTACAGAGCATGGAAAATAAGGCAGATTGAAACCTTTACAGTGATCTGTTCTATTGTGGTGCTAACCAGGACTGAACCCTGCCAAGAACAAAGTTGAGTGGCCAGAGGGTCGAACCAGATGCATACAGCACAGGAACCCCCCCGTCAGAGGCCACTTATAACGATTCTATCTTAGAGAGCCTATAAGGAACGGAAAAGATAAAGGGAACTCAGAATTTCTGAGGCAGAGATAGCAAGAGTCAAAGTAGTTCCTGGGAATTCTTTGGAGGAATCTGGCCTAAATTTTGGGAAATTTCTGGTGACCATAATCGTTGCACCATCTGCTGCTATCTTTTAAGTAACATTTTCATCCTTCTTTAAAACTGATGGCTTCAATTAAAAAAAAAAAAAAAAGGTGGAGTATCAGTGAGCATGCCACCTTACCATGGTGTTTGTGGTTCTTGCACCATCATTTACACTGACACATCCATGTCAGTCTCCATGGAAACTGCTAGACTTTATTGAGCGGCAGAGTGTCTGCAGTAATGGTGCTAAACAGGAAACCATGCTGTCTCTCTGTTTCCTTGTGTTTTTTCATCAGCTATCTGAAGGGAAGATCTTAGAATCTGGCCCATTAACTGTAAGAAATGACTAAACCAAGAAACTCAGAATTTGGAGAAAGATGAAAATGCTGAAATGGAGACTAACTTCCCTTTGGGGCAATTTCAAAAGATGTACTTTTCCCTAGTTGACCACAGGAAGCAGGATTTTGAGGCCAGTAGGAGAAAACAGAGAAATTCTTAGAAGAAGCTTTCTATCTTTAATGATAACAAAACTAGTTCTGGGTGAGGTGGGATCTAACCTTGGTTCATATAATCTACTTTTATAAGAAAAAGGGCATATTTCTACAAGCCTATCCTCCCATTTCAATGCAGTATTAACTTGAACTCCATTTCTACTGCTAGTGGCATTAATCATCAGTTTTTGATGTTACTGACATATTATATAGTAAAGAATTTAACCTTTCCCAAAAAAGAGGTCTGACCTTTTGTTCTTGGCTCCTGGGATGTAATCTTTGTTTGCCGGGATGCCTCAGGCGAGCCAGGTAGTAACAATGTGATGTGATTTAGGGTTGGGGCTTTGGGTCATGTGGTATCAGTTGACCTGGAGACTGAGTTCACCCCTCTGGGCAACCAGTCAGTCATCAGTGATGAAGATAAAATGGAGCCCTGATTAGAACTCTTAACAGTGAGGCTGGAGTGAGCTTCCTTGCTTGGCAATGCTCTGTGTGTATTGTGGTACGTCCATGCATCTTGACTCCATCAGGGAGAGAACAGTGACAGCTCCATGTTTGGCACTTTTCCTGGACTCTGTCCTGTGTGCTTCTTCTCTTACCTGATTTTAATCTGTATCCTTTTCCCGTAATAAACCATAACTTTGAGCATAACAGCTTTCACTAAGTCTTCCTAGCAAATTATCAATCTGAGGGTGGTTTGGGGAATCTCCAAGCTTTGCATTTGGTGTCAGAACTGGGGCAGTTTTTTGTTTTGCGGTACGCGGGCCTCTCACTGCCGTGGCCTCTCCCGTTGCGGAGCACAGGCTCCGGACGCGCAGGCTCAGCGGCCACGGCTCACGGGCCCAGCCGCTCCGTGGCATGTGGGATCTTCCCGGACCGGGGCACGAACCCGTGTCCCCTGCACCGGCAGGTGGACTCCCAACCACTGCGCCACCAGGGAAGCCCAGAACTGGGGCAGTTTTGAGGACTGCTCCCTCTAAACATTGTAGCTGACCTAAACTCTTCACACACATATAAAGTATTACATAGAGTCACGCATAAAATATATAGAGGTAGACATAAAGATATCTTCATAAAGCTCTTGGAACAATTGGCCTTGTTGGAGAAATTGCCCTCCACTTCAGAGCACAGATAAGTGATCACAAGTGAAATCAATTGAATTCGGGTCCTACAGCTCTGTAAATATGTCACCAACCCACTTTGTTTTTCTA
Source organism: Orcinus orca (assembly GCF_937001465.1). Lineage (NCBI taxonomy): Eukaryota > Metazoa > Chordata > Mammalia > Artiodactyla > Delphinidae > Orcinus > Orcinus orca. The sequence continues at coordinate 8,946,144 of NC_064568.1, forward strand.
TAACCGGGGCCAAAGAAGTCAATGCGTGTTTAGGTAAGCACTGCAGTCCAAGTCAGTGGGATGTCTTTCAGGTGGAGAAGTAGAGTTGAAGGCCAATTCATCATCAAGTCTTGTTGCTTTTATCTCTGAAATATTATCTCCTTTTACTTCTCTCCATCTTCATCACCACCTCTGTAGTCAAAGCTAACATCATCTCCTCAACCAATGGAATATCTCCAAACTGAATTATAGATGTTTACATATAGCTACTGCTCTACACACCTGATGGAGTGGTTCATTTTAAAAATATAAATTGCATCATTTGTTCTTTATATTCTCACCTCGTTTGCTTAAAACTCTTCAATGACTCCCCATTGCTTTTAGAACAAAGATAAGGGTTTCTAATTTGTTCTATAAATTTCTGTGTGACTTGACACTTAATTATTTCCTGGGCTTTATGTGGAAGTACACTTGCCCTTGATCTCTTCCCTCTAGTCACACTGACCTTTATTCAGTCTTTTGTATTTGCCATGCTTCTACCGCAGGGCCTTTGCACATGTTCTTCTCTTTGCCTAGGGGCTTTCCCACCACTTTGTGTTACTGATGGCTACACATCCCTCAAGCAAGTCTTAAGAAAAGATACTGTTGATCTGCGTAGCTAGTACTACTTGAGATTCCTAGTTCCCTATATTTCTTGTCCACAGAGGGTTCTCACAGTTGCAGCTTCATGTTTATTTATAATTTGATCACCTGTGTCCCCAGCTAGACTGGGTTATTTGAATTTGGGTGTATTTATGGTTCTGCACTTTTAACAAGTGCTGTAGGTCACTTTGGGGCAGGTGGGCTTCAGACTGAACTTTATTCAGATAATGATTGTGAGGCAGGATGCTTGCAGCTGTCCTTTGGGGATTGAATATTAGTTGGAGACAGTGATGATAGAATAAGCATGGCCCTTCGACATCATGGTTTGCACTTAGGAGGTGCTTTCAGATGTTTTTCCCCTAGTGGATTTGTCCTGAGTCACTCCTTTCAGAAAAATGCCCTTGATTTCTAAGGATGGCATGGGTAGGACAGCTGGCCAAGGTGTTGCCATCTTGGGCTCTAGAAATGCAGAGGTTGTGACATCATAATCCCTTTTGCTGCAGCTAGTTGAGGCCTGGGATAACCAGCAAAGCATATCAAGCCAAGGACAAGGAACCTTGTCCGGAAGCATGGGGTTCCCTTGAAGTCTTCCTGAGCAGAGAAGGAAATGGTGACTTGTCTCAGGTTCCTATAGGTGAAGGGCACAGTGAATGAGAACCAGTTCCTCCCATTCTCCCAGAAGCCTTGGCCAATGGGTGCTCTCCCACCTGGGTATGAGGTTTATTGTAGCAGGTGCCACTGCCCAAGGTGGATAAGAGCCCCATGGAGCTCCAAGAGGAGTTCACTGATGACGTGTCCAGAGAGCCATGCAGTTGCAGGTGGCAGAACAACATGGCTGCGTGGGCCTCCTCGCAGGTCCACATCCAGCTGGTGACCCCATGTATTTGCATTCGCACATATATTCTTTCTTCTGTCCATTTGTGACGGACGCACCCTTTTGGAGGCATCCTAGCCTGGTAACTGGTCTCAAAGCACGAGTGCATCAACAAATTAAAACATCATCATCATTTAAAACACTTGAGAGGGAAAAAAGCTTGAACTGAATTCAAGATCAGTTCATGTTATCACAAGACATTTTAATATTACTTTTTTTAAATAAAGGAGAAGCTATTGGATTCTTTTAATATAAATTTGACTCATACAATTCTGAATTGCTGTAAAAAAATGCTTTTAAACTTTTTACCATCTACTCATACAAAGATTTCACTTATGTTCTCTATTAAGAATTTGAAGAGGGCTTCCCTGGTGGCGCAGTGGTTGAGAGTCCGCCTGCCGATGCAGGGGACGCGGGTTCGTGCCCCGGTCCAGGAGGATCCCACGTGCCGTGGAGCGGCTGGGTCCGTGAGCCATGGCCAGTGAGCCTGCGCATCCGGAGCCTGTGCTCTGCAACGGGAGAGGCCACAACAGTGAGAGGCCCGCGTACCAGAAAAAAAAAAAAAAGAATTTGAAGAGCTCATCGTCAAAAAGTCTTGACTGGAAATTGTTCATAGTCATTTCAGTTGATAGGAACTCTCTTTTCATGGAAGCAAGCTCAAGTTTTCATTTAAAACAATGAAATTTTAGGTTTTGAAGTTTGATACAAATTCAGTATTTAATCTCTTCTTTAAAACTTTTGATTATTTGGTAATATAAATCACATGAATTTTTTTTTCAGCAAGCTTTACATAGAGTCCCCCAAATCCTCTCCAGTGTACTGAATATGCCTTACCAATATTACTGTTTTTTACATGTGGCAAGACATGGAAAAGCATTGTTCTAATGCATAGGTGGGATGCGTGAACAATCTATTAACAGTCTTGCTATTTTTTTGTGCTGATCAGTTGGACCCAGCAGGGATGGTGGGGCTTAGATATTGGCTGTGAGGAACGAGGGATATTTATTTTGGCGACAAGAGGATATATAAAGCATCAGTTTGGTTTTCTTAACAACAGCTTTCAAGTTACCGGTGCTGCAAATGAATTTTCTGTATATCCTCAAGACAAGGAGCTTTGTGTAAATTTCGTAAGAAACCACATGACCTTCGCGAATCTCAAAACCTCCCTCAGACTTATTTTGCGCAGGGGTCAAATGTGCATTACAACCTCCATCTCGGGGGCCATGGTCAAGCGTAAACAAGTCGTGTTTGTAAATACTTAGCATAGCGTCTGTACCTGGTAAGCATCTGAAGATGGATAGGATTAGGCCAGATGGTGGTAAGTTTCCTATCATAGAAGTATTCAAGCATATTATACATGATCGTATTTGGGGGGTAACATAATGACCTTTAAATCAGTGACCTTAAGTTTCCTTCCACTGCTGAGACTCCCAGACTGGAGGTACTAGAGCCCTCTCTGGAATTAACACCAGAGCCCAGGTTGTAGGCCATCCAGCAGGAAAGTCTCAGTGTGAGGTCCTTCAGCGGCCCCCATAAGAATGTCTGGGTAAGAAGCACAAGGACCCTCAAACTTCTCAGGGAAGCATTTCCAGTAGCGTGCATCACACTCCCCTTGAGGGCTTGCTAAAGTACAGATGGATGGGCCCCAAGCCCAGAATTTCTGGGTTAGCAGGTCTAGGGTGAAGGCCAAGAATTTCTGCTTTTACTAAGTTCCCTGGTGATGCTAATGTTGCTGGTGGTGGGACCAGAGTAGAGCAGCTCTACATCAGAGCAAGGGTTCTCTGCCCTGGCTGGCATTAGGTTCACTTGGGGAGATATTTGAACTATAGCTGCCTGCACCCCATCCTAATGCAACTACCTAGAATCCGGGGTGGTGGGGTCCCGGCATGGATGTAGGTGAAAAGGTCTCCAGGTGCTTCCGATGGGCAGTGAGTGCTGAGAACCAAAGAGTCAGACATCTGTGTTTCAGCCTGTGATCATCTGGGCCCCGTTTCCTAGACTTCAATATTGGACTAATACTTGTGTTCGTTTTGTTATTACTATCGTTCTCTTCTGAATTTCTTTTCTTTTTTTTTTTTTGAAATGTCATAGTGACATTTGAAACACACGAGTGTTTTTGTATTCTGTTCCAACGATGATAAGTCTTCCTCCTGATTATTCGAGAGCTGACTTACCATTAGCAATTAGATGAAAATCTGCAGCCCGTAATTAAGATCAGTATATATGACAGTGCACATGGGTCTTGAATATGTTATTGTTTATCTTTTTATTACTTCAGGTGCTTTAAACCATTGTACTTGTAAGAATAACCTAAAACACCTCGTAAGTGAAGTTACAACTTGCCTTATTTTTATGTTTTCTGCTGAGAGAGACAGAAATACCTTCAGATAACAATAGGTAGTTGAATTACACCAAGGTTTCACATTCACTATTTAATTTAATTATAGGATGGTTCTGTGAGCTTAGAGTAAAATTCTGGTGTGTAGTGGGCTCACAATTTTCATAGGAGTTAGGTTTTACAGGCAGCATGTTCTGCGAAGATTTGGGCATGGTCAGAATTTTCCTCCACGATACCTTCAGTCCACGTAATCTGAAATGAGGTCCAAAGACCAACACCATGGGCACCACACAGGAGCTTGTTAGATACATGCTGAGTTGAAGCATCTCTAGCTGCCACTTAACAAGATCCTGGGGTGATGGCATGGACATTAACATTTGAGAAGCTCTTCAATTATTCATTAACCTCTAAGAACTGGGACTGCAGAGGCAGGAGAGTCCGGAGTGACTTACTTGGATTCTCTTTGCATTTTTGCTGAGGCTTCACTTTCCCCCTGGAGTGGAGGCCTGGCTATAGGCTGAACAGCAAAAGCAAGAAAAACAATTCTTCCTTCCTTCTCGTCTTCCTCTCCTCTCCCCCTTTTCTTCTATAGAATCCATGGCGGTTGAATTAATGGTAGTTGAAAATACGTGCATCACAACTCCTGTAGTATTTCATACATTAGATCTAAAAGTGGATCGTCCAACTACCATGTGTTAGGTTGTGAAGGTACAGTGGCAAAGAGGAAAAACACAGCTCTCGTCACCATAAAGCTTAGCCTCTGACGCTGTCTAATTGGAGACGATAATGGGCAGACCTGATTTACATGAATAGTACTGTGTCCTGTTCAACTTAGGGTTTGATTTCCAAATCATTCTAGTGCGGAACATCTTGTGTTAGGCATTCCTGTTCACTGACCATCCACTCTTTAGACGAAGAGGGCATGTTCTGAGTGCGGCTCCTACCACTGGTTCAATTACACACCTCCTCCAACTTTCATTGAGGCCAGAAGGGATGGCACGAAACAGACACAACTACGTGTGTCTTCTGCATGAGCGCCTAGACCGAGGCCTCCAATGGCCAAGGAGAAGCAACGGCGTTGAGAAGGAAAAGGATCTTTTGGGCGAGGCCGGGCAGCATGCCAGCAAAGGTCCCCTCTGTTGCTCTGCCCAAGCCCCGCACAATTGCACGGTCCCAGGCGCATCTCGGGCTGCTGCTGGTACCCAGTCCACGCCTGAGAGCAAAGTCCCCAGATAGTCTAAACAATTTCATACTCCTGTTCCCTGGAGGAAAGGCGGGGGTTGGAGGGGATGCTTCGTTTTCACTGCCCTCTTGGGATTTTATCAATTGCACTTTCTGGTTGCTTGATTTCTGTTCTGTTAACGTCTGTCTTGGAGAAGAAGAAAGTGTTCTCACTTTTGAAGGGAAGGAAGAAGCCAGCTATGAGATGAGGACTGATCCCCTAATCCTATGATCCGAATTTCTTCCTGACGTCTTAAAACTACTTACATGGACGCCAGCTGTTTGCTGCCCTTAAAATGTCACAAGACATTGCTCAGTGTCCCGTCTTCCCAACAATGCTTGGCAGGTGTTTGGGTCTCGATGTCTTTACGTGCCTTTCATCAGTACAGGAACTGAAGTTCTTGGTAACTGTTCTTCCCATAGGGTGGCTGCTGTGTGATAATCTATACCGTTTACTCAGAAATTGCAACTTGCCTCTGAATAAAAGGAACAAAGCACATATTACAGGATATTTATGACTAAATCTATTGACTATTTATGAAGAATCAAAAAATTAGGATTCTTCATCACAGACAAACTGGAAAGCTTGAAAAAGCTCCACCTGTTTAAAATTTCAAATCGTTAGTCCAGTGCCTGAGCTAGACTTCGCCATTCTATTTGAGAATCTTTTTTTAAATAAAAGTTGTTGAAGAGACGGCGTTCTGTAATACATATTTTTCCCAGGACAGTGCAAGCCGAGGGTCTGAGGTTATTTTCAGGAGAACTGATATCGAGAGGCTTGGATCCTACAATTACAGCCTGTCGTCGAGACCAAAGTGAGATGGGTTGTGGGGGGCAGGTTTCTGCCTTGAGTTGTGAGAGGTTCACAAAGTGACCGGGATGTGCTCTCACAGAACGCAGATGATTCCTTATCTGAACACAAGATATTCACATTCACTATTTAATTTAATTATAGGATGATTCTGTGAGCTTAGAGTAAAATTCTGGTGTGAATTTGCAAGAGATTGCAAGGCTGGTTTCATCTCTCACAGTCCTGAATGCTTCCCTGATATGCTGGCTTGGAAGGGATACCCCTTACTGGATGTCAGCCATACATCTCACCACATCCTGGGACCTTAGCTCGGGCCACCTCACGCAATCTTGAAAGAACCTGTTTAATGAAGTTATTCAGATCCCCGTGCTGTCAGATGAGGCAGCTGGGATGGGAAGCTGTTTGTCTCAGAGTTACGCCCTGGCTGATTCCAAAGCCCTTGGCTCTGACCCTAGGCTGGCTTTGTGTCAGAGAGGCATTGTTGGCTTTCTCTGAGATCAGATACTTTTTCTTCAATCAAGTTATTCTTCCCAAAAGAATTCCATCTTTGAAACTCTGAAGTTCGTTGGAGGCTTGCAGCTGCACTAGGTTCACAATGGTCACGGCAGCCTTGTAAAGAGTGCTAAGAAAATCCTTTCTGATCCTTCCCAATGACACAAGGAAAGAACTCACTAGAAGCCAGAACAGGTAACAGAAGTGCTTGAGGAATGGATGGAATTATATAATTAGGTGGGTGGTTATTTACCACCTGAGGCAGAGTTCTGAATTAGATCATTTTAAAACCACCTTTTGTTTTACAAAACTCATATGTTTATTGTAGAAAATTTAGAAGGTGCACAGGTCTTTTTGCCGCTCTGAACACATACCCCCTTGGCTTGAAATTGTGTCCATATAGAGACCTGGGGAGAGAATATTTCCATTTTCTCCCATGGTGGCCAAGTGTCCAGTAAATATTTCTGCAGAAATGCCCCATGTGAAGTTGACAGAACCATAACTGTGTTCACACTTACACAGTGACATGGGGTCTGACATTGGAGCTTCTTAAGAAAACTGGGTAGTTAGTTGTTTTCCCATATCCAGAAGCTCTCTTACCTAAAATGAAACTTTGAGTTCTCAGCTTTCAGGTCAGAGATTGGATGCATTCCAGGGACCAGTGGGTGAAATGGCTTCCTGAACTTTTCCTCTGTTCTTGTAGATTATCCCTTGCTATCTTTAGCTTTAGGAGTTTTGAACATATATTTTATAAAGTCTGCGAACACATCCTGTTCCAGAACTGAGAACTCAGAAGTCTGTGTTGTCTCTCCCAGGACCTCCTGCCCTGCTGCTTCTGCAAGTTATCTTTTCTGCTGCTCGTCAGTTATTAAACCCCAGCTGTCCCCTTTCTTTCTACAGGATGCGTTGTCACAGCTTTCAGGATAGAACAGGAGAATATTCACACTTGAGTTCTAATATATTTTTCTGCCGCTCTCCAGCCTCACACGTTATGTGCTTGTCCACTGATTCTTAACCGGGGCACCTGTGCCCCCAGAGAACATCTGGCAATGTGAAGAGATGGCTCTGATCATCCCACATCTGCAGGATGGAGGTGCCACAGGCATCTAGTGGGCAGAGGCCAGGGATGCTGCTAAACCTTCTACATACAATGCCCCGGACAGCCCCCGCCACAGAGAACTGTCCAGTTCCCAGATGTTACCGTTGCCATGGCGGAGAAGCCCTGTAGTCTAGCTAAACTGGAAAATGGACCTTCCTTAAACACACCACGTACCTATCACTGGAAAGCATTGAATTGGTCAGAAGCACGGCCTCCGCCTCCGGGCCCCGATGGCTGAGATCCAAAGTTCTCTACTTACTAGCTGTGTGACTTTGGGGAAATTACTTAAAATCTCTGTGCCTTCCTTTATCTGTACAATGGACCTAATGATGCATATCTGATGAGGTTAATACGGTTAAATGAGCTAATACACGTTAAGTATTTGGAATAGTGGTGGGTGCACGGAAAATACTCAAGATCTGCTACCCGGCGCCGCTCATCATGTTGCCACCATTTCACGCACTTCGTCATTTTCCTTTCCCATCCCTTTGTCTGCAGCCCCCTCTCCCACGTTGCCTCATTCTTTAAGCCACAGTGAGAATGTCCACCTGTCACTCAATGAGAGCGAAGGGCTACTTTGAGCCCTCTTCACATACTCGTATTGTGCATCCGTGTATCAGGTCTGGTAAGGTCAGTTATTCTCCCTTGTCCTGTGGACGATAAACTCCTGGAGGAGCGGCAACTTGCTCTATCTCAGCTTTATACGCCCAGACCCTGGCAGCAGTAAGCAGTCCATAAGGCACGTGGGGTGGTTTTGATCAGGCTGCATTAGAAACAAGACTCGTTGATGAAAAAACAGTGAACTTCTCCCTTTCTTTTCTGACTTGATTTAATCTCTTTAATCAGCTTCACAAGGTCGTTTGATTAAAAATAAGATGCCTGGATTTAAACTGGACTTATGCAGTGTCTTTACAACCCATGCGGTAACCGTGCCAGAAGGCACGAGCTAAAAACGTGTAAGGCAGAATCCTGTCCCATCACACACCGTGCACGCATCTCCCGTGGCGTCAGCCCCCTGGCCTTGGGGAGATAAACAGCGTAAGTTGTTATCTGGTGTTAATAATTCACGCCTTCTTCTGCAGCCATCCATCTTTATTCTCCATTCTGGCTGAGCTGTTTACCTTTCCGTAGATACGGTGACCCAGTGGCTACTCAGTGATGGTGATTATCTACAGGACACACAAAAAAATTTTTTTTCCAGATTGCACTATAATCTGAATCTTCTATAATGAGGGAGTTTTTTTCCCTCTCTCTCTCTCTCCCCTTGGCTTAAAGATGAACTTGTCAGTCCTAAGATATTGCACCTCTTTAATGAAGGGGTGCTGGGGTATAACGGGGTCAGAATGACTTCTAAAGCTATTTCCATCATTAACACCTTGGCCGATTTTCGTCATCCCCTGAGCTGTAGTTTGTACATCCGTAGATGAGGATGATGCTACCTGCCTCATCGTGATGCCCTGAAGACGAAATGAGATGCTGTATGTGTGAGCACATGATAAAACCAAACTACGAAATGTTGAAATGTTATATAAGGGCGAGCTGCTTGTAACTGTTAGTTGTTGGTGTAGTTTTTAAAAATCGTGTGGATTTTTAAAAATCTTCTTCTGCATTTCTGGAACATAGACTCATTGATACTCCTCTGTTGACAATATTTAGTAATCAATATGATCAGTGTTTTTGTTTTAGTTAGAAAATTCAAAAATAGGAAGAGAGAGTTTTTACTTTCCCTCTGCCTATGCAGCCCTTCTGCAGTTTCAGTTCTGGAATGAGAATTGGAGATGCTGGGGGAGGTTTCTCTGGAGATGTAACGTGTTCAACCAGTTTGATAGAGCTGGTCTGGGGTTAAGTATATTACACTGGTTCTCGTTCCCAACTTCACCTACTAGTTTTTTTGTGTGTTTTTTTTGTTTGTTTTTTTTCGGCACGCGGGCTTCTCACTGCTGCGGCCTCTCCCGTTGCGGAGCACAGGCTCCGGACGCGCAGGCTCAGCGGCCATGGCTCACGGGCCCAGCCGCTCCACGGCATGTGGGATCTTCCCGACTGGGGCACGAACCCGCGTCCCCTGCATCGGCAGGCGGACTCCCAACCACTGCGCCACTCGGGAAGCCCCTCCCCTGCTAGTTTTACAGTAAAAGTTCTCCCAAAATATAAATCGATAGCAGAGACTCCTTTAGATGATGTATAACATCACTAACTGTTCGTGATCCAGATAGAACTTTCGCTTGCTGGAAGTGATAGACACCTTTTGCTTTGAGCCTGTATTTTTCCCTCACTCTCAAACATTCACCAAGCACCTGCCCGGCAGTCATATCAGGGAGTAACCAGGCCTATAGGACAAATAAGATATGTCAATTTAACTCTAAGGAAAAGGACTGAATTTTCCAGCCGACGCTAGAATTCCGCAGTTGACCATTCACAGATGAGAAGTACCAGAAACATGCTCCTTGAGATGGAGCAAAGGCCCGCGTTCACATCTTCGAATATTTAACTTGGTTTTTCTGTTGCTGAGCAACATTGGTATGACAAGCAAGCATGCACATCGCTTCCCCTTGGGTGGCGATTAAGAAAATCATCCTCTCTACTAGCTACACAGACATGTGATGACTACAAAGTTGCCACCGGGCGTGCTTTTCAAGAATTGTGTGCAACTGTGTGATTTAGAATCAATACAGAACAATCTAAATAGTATATGAAAGGAATGGAGAACCGCCCCAACCGAGAGAGGACCATTTCTGGAAAACAGCTTTTTTTGTTTGTTGCTAACAATACTGATTGCACACTCCACAGTGTAGACTACTCTTGACTAGATGCTACCAAAGAAATGGACCCCACCGCTCCCAGAGAGAGCCTGGAGACTGTTTTCACAATCAGTGGAGATTGCTGAGAACAAAACATATCTCTCCTCTAAAGGAAGTTCTTACTGTCCTTTTTGTTTTCCCTAGGCTCAGCTGTCCAGTAGAACTTTCTGTGATAATTTCAGTGTTCTGTATCTTTGCTGTCCAGTAGGGTGGGTACTGGGTTATGTGCACCCACTGAGCATTTGGAATGTGGCCAGTGCAACTGAAGAACAAAATTTTAATTTTATTTAATTCGAATTAATTTAAATGTAAATAGCCACATGTGGCTACTGTATGAACTGAGCAGCTATGGATCAGTTGGTGATACTCATAATAAGAATATCAGCTAATGACCGACCATTATGTTATGAACCAAGCATTGTGTTAAACATATGGACTAATTTAATCCTAATAACAACCCTACGAGGTAGTTACTAATATTGTACCCATTTTGAAGATGAGAAGACTGATGCACAGAGAGTAAGCAGTGTGCTCACATCACAATGTAGAACAAGGCAAAGTAGGAGTTAGCATTTAGGCTGACTCTTCATAAGATCACGGTGAATTTTTAAGAGCAATGGTAACTGAAACAATGGTTATTCTGACACTTTTCCCTTCCTGATTGGGCAAGAAGGCTTGAGAAGCATCAACAAAAGTTTGAAAATAATCTCTCTGAGGACTTCCCGGCTAGACAAAATCAGAGTTGCCCTGCTGAGCAGCTTGAAATGATTGCCTAAGGATGTATCAACTCACTTTGCCCACAGAGGCTGTGACCTGTGACCCACTAAGTGCAGGAAAGAAAACTATTAACCCAGCTTCTTATCTGGTGTTGTCATGGAGATTCAGCCTTAACGGAAGATGGTGCTGTGTTTTCCACTCCAATAACAGAGCTTCAGTCAATTAGCTTCATCTTTATTTAGTTCGCAGTACCAGCCTGGAAGAGTCTCTTGAGAGAAGACCTTGAAATAGCTTCTTACTGTTCTAGCAGACAGCTAGAGATGACTTCCTGGGTGCATGGTAGATGCTGCTGGTCTGATAAACCTGAATAATTTTTTTTTTAATGAGTCTTTTTAATATTCTGGAAGACCCTCTGCTGTGTAGGTAATCACCATCGCATATCACCATTACACCAACGCCATATTGCATGTGTTGATTATCAGAAAGGATTAAAAAAGAAAAGTTCCCAAACCTGGATGTGCATCAGAATTCCTGAGGAAGAGTTTTAAATACAGGTGACATTTCGATGAGCACCAGGTTAGGGAAGAAAAGATTTAAATTAGATAGAAATATAAACTAAAATGCATTTCAGATTTCATATTGGCAAATTTTCTGCCATAACTAGGCTATTTAAATTGGTCCTTGGTATTTTCTTAAATATCTGGGACTAACTGGTAGTAATAACAATGTAAACATCGCCACAATGGCGACTGTGTTGTTTATTTATGCCCGAAGTCAGGAAATAGGTGCTGTGCTATGAAATGAAGCTATACGTGTATTTGAATGTCATTTCCCAGGTAGCTCCTCTGATAGTGCAGTGAAATTTTGGCTTTAAGGCACCTTTGCTCCAAAAGTGATCAATACTAAATAGCTTGACAAGAGAGGAGATGGATTGATATTTCAATCTGAAAATCCGGCAGGTTTTTCCAGACAAAAATCAGGGGCACATGGATTACTTGACATTCTCGAACTTTATTGCAGGGGGTACAGAAAGAGAATGGATACAAGAGATCACATGGAAGATCAGATTGGATTCTCCGAGTTCTTTCCTAGAGGAAAGACAGACAGAAAAATCCAGTTAATTTTAGGTGACAGAATAACGCTAATGGCTTACATTTGAACAGCTACTGTGCCAACTCTGTTCCTGGTGCTTTACTTCTATTTAGTCCTTATCACTGTCATTTGAAGTTATATGTTACAGATGAGGAAACTGAGGCACAGAGATGATCTTTTCCAAAGAGTCAGTATTTTGCCTGCTTGGCATGAATAGTAGCCCCCTCTATGCTGCTTCCCTTTTGTCATTTCTTTTGCTTTATACGGGAGTTAGGTAGGCGCCCCATTAATACTGCTGTCTCTGCTGCTTGATCCAAAAGACACTGAGAATCCAGCCCCGAGGGAGAAGCTGGCTTCCTCAGTAATAGATCATGGTACTCCGCAGTAGGGATCTCTCCCCCACTTGATGGCATTGATGTTTCCCCAGATAAAACCCCTCGATAGGTCCTAATAGGTCAAGATCTCAAGCCTCCTTTACTGTCCTTTCTCCTTATTTTGGAATATTGAGAGGACATTGTATAGTATGTGATAAGGACCACCTGGGCTAACATCATCCTAGACATTGGACAAAGTCTCTTCCGTTCATTAAGTTAATCGGCGGGCTGGATAGCAGAGCTTCCTCGGGATGCTCAAAAGGATGCAGGAGATACTTGCCTTTGGCCAGTCGCCTGACTGTATGCCAGTACAGATGCTCAGCTGTGGTTGGACTTTTCACCTGAGTGGAAACAACAGCTCAAGTCTCAGTCTGGACTGTGGCAAATCATGGGAAATTAAAATGCAAATGAAATTTGCAAACATGACAAAAAACGAGGGAAAGAGGAATTAAGTTCCTAGAATGAAAATCTAGCGTTTTTCATGCTAACCCCCGGAGGCCAGCTTAATCAGATTTTCAGCTAACATAGACGATAATGAATGGCCCTGGCATCCAGCTTCTGTGTAGAGCTTTGCAGTGGCAAAAGCCGAGAGAGAAGGAGCGGGTGATAAAGCTGGGGTGGGAACTGGCTTTGCACCTTTGTGTGCCAGGAAAGTGGCATTTTTTTCATGCTAGCAGATCCTTTTCAGAGTTTAATTTCCTTTGCTTAGGTTCCCATGCCAAACTCGATCACCTTATACAGAGGTAGAATCTGCTTAGAGTCATCAAAATATGATGACTTGTGGTTTTTCGTTCTGAACAGGCTGCACTCTGCCCAAGTATGTTATTCAGTGGATTTCAATGCATTCTCAAGAGTTAAACATTTCTAGCTCTAGAAAGCCATGTTCTCTGAGGTGGGAACAATAGTATTTAATTTTTTCAGACCACCAAAAGAATCCAGTATTAGGTAAAATGACATCAAATAGCCTTATCATTCACAGTACCATTAAGAAAAAAAAAGAGAGAGAGAGAGAGAGGAGAGTGCACATCTTATTCCAAAATAGTCCTGAAAACAGATTATGATATCTGCCCCGAAGGGCCTCTCTCATCTTCAGGAAGTTGAAGACCTCTGCAATCAACTGATGAGAACAGTAACTGCTCATTAGATAGATTATGTAGACAGAAATATTTTGTCCTACTGCATGTAATTTTAGCAAAGTTTGTTAGAAAGGACTCTGGCCAGGAAACCCAAGTTCAGGCATCCACCCATTGGTGTGTGGGTCACTGGGAAGTTGCTTCACTGTTCTGAGCCTCAGTTTCCTTATCTGTTAAGTGGGGACAGTAAGACCTGTCTCAGTGGGTGGCTGGGCACTTTGTAAGTCTTTAGCAATAGGCATAATATGGTGCAATTATAACCATCATCATAATTTATATTATTGTTGTTATTAATGTTAAATTGCTGTGAAGCACCATGCTAGGTCCTTTGAAGACTGAGATGAATGAGCTTGGCCCTTTGGGTCAGTGCTGTGTTTGATATAAGCTTGAGAAATACCAGACTTCAAAATATCAATTCAGATCTGAGAGATCTTGTGAGTTGACTTTGTTGTGATATCCCAGCCTTGAAAGGAAAAACCAAGTGTGTTTCACAAGCACAGATTGAGGGACTCTATTTCCATCAGCTGTTATTCTGTCGCCCAAGACACGCCCAGCATTATTATGTGTACTTAAAATGCACTTCAGCTTGCCAGTCGGCCTGGAGTACACCCGTCAAAGTTAATCACAGGGAGTGGTTCATATATCAGGAGGTACGAGCCTAGCTGTCCTAGAGCAGCCTTGCAGAGTGAATGATAGCCTTCTCTGTCGATTTCACCAAGCCCAAGACTATTAATGACGCATCAGAGACCACAGTGACCCGTCTCAAAAACAGAGCTTGTTGTACTTAGAGAAGAGGTTCCTGACTTCACAGGCAAACTAGATGTCCTTCCTTCCAACTCTGATGGTTCATAGTAGGTAAAAAAAAAAAGTAACCATGAAAGAAGAGGAAAAAGGAAAGCCAATTACGATAAAACACAGAGATGATCAGGGACTAACAGTGCTACCGTATCTATGCACAGCCCTTTATAAAAGAAGGCTTTCACGTACATGACGCCATGCAAGGTCCACGGTATCTCATCAAGGAAAGGTTCCTCCTGTTTTACACAAGAGGAAACTGAAGGTTAGATAGGACCTGACTTATTCAAGATCACAGAAGTCCATGAGGTGATAAAGCTTATGCTCTCCAGGGTATCAGAGCCAGGGTTAGGACCTTGGTCCAGTTTTTCTTATTCTTGGCCGGAGGGAAAAAACAGCATGCACACGGTCAGAAACGACCACAACTTGGACCACAACTTACAGAATGTGAGATGGCTGACTGCCGCCATGTCGTCTAAGTGTTTGGGTCAGCTCAGCAAGAACAGGCTTTGGAGTCATTTTCTCAATCCTCTTTGAGCAAGCTGGGGTCTCCAGAGGTTACTCTGAAAGAGGGCAGAGATATAAGAGGAATTGAAAACTAATCTTAAACTTGAAAAGAAAAAAATAATGAGAATATTCATGTGGATTATAAAGAGAAATAATGATTACCTTTGATTCCTAGAGAAAGCTAATTTAAAATGCAGCCGAGTTCCACTGTACAGCCAAAAAGAAAAGAAAAGAAAAGTCTGCGGAGCTGAGACATGTCTTTAGTAGCAGAAACCAGAGTCACCATCTCTTGAGTCCTGAGAAGATGCTCATTCACAGTAGTTGGGAGGAAGAGAGATTGTAGAGATTAACTGACCTGGTTTAGGACACACGCTGTTTTCTTTTCAAATGCAAATGAAACTGGGGGCCTAAAACACAACATCTGTCCTTAATGCCAGTGTCTGAGAAAACGCACTTAATCAATGTAATGGTTTTTTCTGATTATTATGTTTCTGTTTTTACCAAATTAGAAGTGCTTAGCATTCATTTCCAAAGGTAACTGAAAACTGGTCTCTGCAGTCCATGAAAGGAAATAAATAGGCAAAAAACTTTGCTGGTTTCATCCATGGGGTTAGCTCCTCAAAAGAGATGTTATTTACGCAAGTGCAGATGTAGCGCTGACCATCCGTTTTAAGAGTTATCCATAAAAGATGGTTTAGAAAACTGTGACATCAGGATCAAACATTGCCTCTTTTGTGACTTTAGAGATTTTATCTGGAAGACTGCACTTCCGCTTGCTGAGGCTGTAGACTGGATACCTTCTTATTATTAATAAATAATTACTCAGTAGATATTTACTGTTACCTGTGACGTCCTAGGTGAGGCTAGGAGCCTCTGGTACGTGAAGTATTACACTCCATTCATGCCACGGACATTTTCTGAGACCCATTTGCAGGCCCTGCGCTCACGGCACAGAGATAAAGGCAACTTGGTCCCTCCGTACACAGGCTCGTGTCATCCCCCGAAACCATCTGCCTCCAAATACAATTCTCCAGCCTCACAGAACTGCTTTCCAGTCCCGGGACAGACCACATTCGTCTGAATACAAAAGCTTCCTTGCGCTTACTTGTTTCCTGCCTCCGGTCTTTTCTTTACCACTGCCTGGAGTCCTTCATCTTTTCAGAGCAGCTCAAACAAAACCCCCCGGGCGATGCTCTCCACATGGAACTCACTGCTACTACCTCTCCTAAGAGCCCCTGTCCCTCTGAATTAAAATTGCTTACCTGTGAGTCCTCCATTAGATCTGGGGTCCCCTGAGGGTACTGTCCACTTCTGTCCCCCTACTCCTAGGCAGTTCAGGGCTGACCCAGGGGAGCGGTGCTTGACAAACGTTTCTTTGATGGACCCCACTTAAAATACTCTTGTGTTTCATAGATCCTGGCCAGATGGTGCAGTGCCAGGCTTAAATGTAAAAGCTGACATAGTTTTCAGGACTCCGGAGAATGATGTGTTTGTTCCTTTGATGCTAAGAACCAGTAGACATCCCAGCCATGTGAACTTTCATCCCATTCTTTAAGTCGAACCAAAGTTGCAGAACAGAGAGGGCAAATATTAATTGCGTTTTGAGGATGCTGAGGTCCAACCGTGATGAGAGACATGTTGGTGCTTCACAGAGCTCTCAGGCAGAAAGACATATGCCTGCAAGATTTATAGCTGCATTTATTTCTGAGGTGATTCTCTGTCAAGGTCAGGGAACATATATTCTTTGCTAAGCTGTACTTACAGAGTGTTTTAAAATGGAATTTAAACTGAGGGAGTCTCCAGTTAACTCAGGGTTATTGCCTTGAACGTCGAGGAAGAGGGGGAGTCGCAACACATTACCAAAACTTAGATTGCACAGTTCCGAAAAGATTAAACATGTGCGATAACCCTGTTATAGAAATTATAAGAAACAAGAGATTATTCTTTTTTTTTTTGACAACACCATGTAATATGTTAGTGAAATGTCCATAATATCGTAACGAATCTACTTGCTTAGAACAATATACGTGGACAAAATAAGACTCCGGACTGCCCATGTTTGCAAGGCTGAATTCAACTCAGAGTTCTCCAATCTGAAAAACCATCCTGTGGTCTGAAAATTTACCTCCTAACGTAACCTGTTTCCTGATCTGGTGATGATGCCAGACTAGTTGAGGTTTCTGTGTGTGGTGAGTTTTTGTTCGTTTGTTTTTTGCTTAATTGCAGTTTAAAATAAATATCACTAGATTGATAACACTGCAGGATTTCAAAATTTAGAACTATTCAGACAAAAGATGCAGGCAGTGCTGAGTCAGTTAATGTCTGACGTCCTGTGTCTGTCAAAGGAGAGGGCATTATATGGAATGCGTTTTCGAACCAGGTCAAATTCTGTTCTGTCTGAATTTGAACCTGCTTCCTCTAAACACCCCAAATCAGATGTTTGATTTGCTCACTCTTGTCTGCCATTGTTGGAGCATGGTGGCCTTTTTTTTTTACTAGCACAGCAGTACAAAAATTCACTCTGGAATTTATAGATTTTTCTTTACTGTTTCATGGCCCTGAAAACAACCACACAGAAATGGACTTGAATGAACAACATGAAATGTCTTCTGTCACTGTTCGCCCAAGCTTTCCAGTCTCACTGTAACCTGAACGTGGTGATACACTCCCCTCTTTGAATACCTGTAACTTCGACAAACTTCCGGTCCCAGTTATTTTTAAGTAGCTATATAAGATGTTTATCATTAATTTATGAAGCCACTTTTAAATGGACAGAAAAGGAGAGCACCAAATCAAACTCTTTGAAACAAGACAATCCTAGCAAAAAGTTTATTTCTAAGCAGCACATCCTAAAAGAACTTTTTAACCGGAAGGTTGACTTAAAACATTTTCATCTTGCACTCTTTAAACCAAAAGGCACCAACCGAGAATGGAGCTAGGGAGAATTTTTTAATGGATTGAGATTAAATCCATCATTTTTACCCAGGGAAACTTCCTTCTCATTTATTCTCAGGCAGTTTCATGTAAAAGGACTATTAAAGTGATGAGCTGCAGTGTTTTGACAAGCACTTGTCCTGCAAAAACTTGAAATCTCACTGGAATACAGTTATATATTCATGGGGACAAAAGAATGCCCTATTTAAAAACTAGGACAGATCGCGTTGATATGGAAAAAGGAAATAGCTATGTGAACAGTACATCTGAAATTAAAGACTGAGTTGCTGGCATCCATGTAAAATCAACAGGAAATGTAATTACTCTTTGGAAGTACTCCTGTCCTGTCTTACAGTTCTTAAATGGATTAAAAAGAAAAAAAAAAAGAGATATTATTTGTACTCAGCATACCATTATCAAAACAAAGATGGAAAGAAACATAGAAATGATCTGGTAAAAAGTTCCATGTTAGGAAAGAGGAAGACTAGCCCACATTATGAAGCGATATTTCTCCCCTCCCATGATAGGACCTCTCTGCTATCTTTCATGGAATCTCTCTAGAGAGAAGTCTCGCTATTGATTTTGTAAGTATAGTAGGAGGTTTAGAGGAAAACAAAAGGGGGCCTTTTCTTCAAAGCCACCCCATGATTTTAATAACTCTACTCCATGTTTTCTACTGTTTGTTTTCCCACAGTTTGAAATGCACTGACTCCAGCTGGACAAGGACGTTTGCCAAAGCAAGTGTTATTTTCACTATACTGTCATATCACTTAGGCTGAAACAGGGAGGTGCTGCTATTACTACTACTGCTGCTATTATTATTTCATAGCATATATCCTTTAGTTGAGAGCTCAAAGTGATATATAAGCATCAATGGTGAGTCAGTAACAACTCTTATGGCAGCCCACTCCCATGCCCCCGTTCACACGTCACACAAGTCACCATTTCTTCTAAGGTGTTAGTTTGAATACCCTTGGTATTTATTGGTAATTCTTGGGTTTGACTAATGTTGAAATTTATCTTTAGACTCTTCAGGTCTTTCACTGAACCTTTCCCCGCTTTCTCAAATCAGTGAAGTTGGTCCACTGTTTCTCTAAGGCAGAATTATGAGTCCCAAATCATCTTCAACACAATATCAAGCCCAGCCAGCAAACCTTTAGTATTTCTTTGCCACAAAGAAGGAACCATGACCATTTTGGGTTTAAGGTGGTAGGGTCATTCATTGCTTTTTGAATGAATATATTTCTGGGGATGTATTTAATTTAAAGATAAACCAGAACAAACATATTTACTAAGCTTATGAAACACCCTCCTCTCTTCCTTCAAGTTTTCCACATTGCCTTCTCAAATCATAGTCTGAACACATGCATTTAAAAATAATCTCTCACCACTGGGAGTTTTAAAGTAGGCTGACCAGCACCACTTTTGCCATTATTGGCTACTTGTTCAGGAAAGACAAATGTGCACGCGCCCAGTCCAGTCACATGTTCTCCAGAGAATAAACCAGGCCCGTGACCCACAACAGCCCTTTACACTATGCTTAGCAAATATCTTCAAAAACGCGTTTCTTCATATACATGGATTTCTAGGTAATCATGCACAGTTTTCATGGAAACATTTCTAATTCTCAGTGGAGACAAGAACACACAAATAAATAAAAAGTAGATTGTTTCTTACCTTT
This sequence comes from Orcinus orca, assembly GCF_937001465.1. Taxonomy (NCBI): domain Eukaryota; kingdom Metazoa; phylum Chordata; class Mammalia; order Artiodactyla; family Delphinidae; genus Orcinus; species Orcinus orca. The sequence goes on from NC_064568.1 coordinate 8,965,631, forward strand.
TGGAAAGCAGGCAAAAGCTATACTGTTGGTGGGATAGTGTACCAAGTAACAGACTTTTGTACACTCTTTCTTACTGGTGGTATACAGTCTACAGGAAAAGTAAATATATAGGTATGTATAAAATAAAAGTGCACACAACATTCCTTTTTATTCTTTTTTCTTTCCTTTTGGAGAAGAGGCTGCGATAGAGACCATAGACATTATGCCTACTCTTTCACTGGGTTCAGTAGCCTTTGGAAGACCAGTTGACCACAATTCAGGTACCTCTGAACATGGGAGTACAGGTGCCTCTTGGTTTAAGGCAGTTGGGTTTTACTTGTTTGAACTGGAGCAGGTGAGGGAACCAGCCCCCAAATAATGTATCTATCTGCTCAGAGCATTTTTTTCTTCCTGTTGCCATCCTATTTTTTCTCAGCCTAGTCCATTCATGCTGACCTGCATGATTAGTCCAGAAAGATGAAACAAGTAACATAATCATGTAGAGAATGTCAGGGATCCAAACAAATGAAGAAGCAAAACAAAACAAAACGAAAACCAAAAAACCATAGCAAAGTGACACAGCGTAGGAGCGTGTTCCAGCATTTTCTAGGCATTGTTACTTGTGTAGGGTTTGGTGCCCTCGTCCATTTTCTAGCAGTTGGGGGGTTTAATTGAACAGCACAAGTTTTTATTTATATATTTTCTTTACAATATATGCAAACTGGTAATTAAAAAACAGCACCAGAATACAAACATATAGTTAAAAAATCTTATTTTTGATTGTTTACTTTAGGTATAAATGGTCATTCTTTTAAAATGTGCTTCATTGCAATATGCACATTGTCTTAAGCTAGTCTTTTGCACAGTGTGTGTCCAGCCTCTCTCTCAGGGTCAGTTTATCAGTCATATGGCCCCATATCCAAAAAGGCGGTGAATCCCACGCTGTCCACCTGCCTGCCATCTCTAATTGCTAGGCAGTTCCAGAGTAAATTATCTGTAACCGGTCAGGGTACTTGAGCAGTTTGTCTGCACTGCCTGGGGGCATTGGCTCCGAAAGTGGATGGTAGTTTAGAACCTGGTAGCTTAGGGCTGCTCATCCTCCGTGCACTGCAATCCTTTACAGGTCAGGAAAGCATCTGACCAGAGGATAGTTCACAGAGCATCTTCTGGTTGTGACTAGTCCAGGTGAGGAAGGGAACGGTCCTTACCCACCATCCCAATAAAGCTGTGCTGCCTCGGTTAATACTATTCATCCAACGGGAAAAAGGTCTCGGTGGCCACGGATAAGCCAAGAACCACGTCCTCCTGTTGATCTGGCATCTTCAAGTTTGCCTCGAACATACATCTGCCAAGTCAACAATAGAAAGTTGGGGGAAACATGCCACATTCAGGACACAGCTGCGAGAACCAGAGCTCGAGGTGCCTTTCTTCTTAGAGAAGGCATCATGGTGGCCAGATCTAAAGCTATCCACATTAGGTCAGGCACTTGTGATCCTCTAGCAGCAGAAATGTTGTTTTTATACATAAAAATACAGTAAGTAGCTGAGCTGCACGCTTAGGGCCCCTGCTGTTTTTCAGTCTGAGTGTAGAAACCAACAAGCATTGGCCCAACTCTGACTGTCCAATAGGGTGGCAGTTCACAGATACATTAAAATTTTTGAGCAGATTTACTTTTTTGTTGAATCCACGCAGAAAGAAGTTTTTCTTTCAGACAATGGAATTTGAAGTGAAGAGGCAACCTAAGAGGAACACTGAACTTCTTGGGGAATAATCAAGCAGTGCAGGGGCAGTTTTAATTTCTGCCCGTATTAAGCCAACAAGCAAATTCATCTTTACGTGGACATGTAGTTGCTGTGTGCCATTGGATGAGCAGAAGCGAGCATGCACCAGATAGCGAACTGCAGTGATGGAGCAGAGCTGTGAGAAATGAAAACACTGAAGACTGAAATACATTGAGACTAAACGTGTAGAGAAACAATAAGGCACATTTCTGTTCCATGATTAACTTCGTAGCTCATTCTATAAATTCAACATTCTCCCAGGTACACTCCCTCAGAGAATAGCAGACAGAATTTCCCCTTTGGAAAGACATATTCCTTTCTTAAGTACGTGGTCTGTGCTTTTATTTGTTTCTTTTTAACCAGACAGTTTAATTTCAGCCAATAATTTGTCTCTGTTACCAAAGTGCAGAAATTTGACATACTTTGAGCTATATTTGGTATTAAATAGAATAGAAAAATAATGTTCTCTCTCATCAAAACAGTCATGTCTATTTTCATTAATTGAATTTTCACTACTGTCCTTTTTATACATTCACTTTTGCATTACCAAGGACTGGTTTTCCAGATATAACTGCTATCTATGATATCACTATTTCCATATTAGTGGCTCCTTAGGGATCGTTTAAAATAGCTATAGGTTTGCATTTTTGTCTCACCTCAGATATTTCATTCCGTTCAGTTGACTTCGTCCCAGATCAGCATCACTGCTAATACCTTGGGAGGTATTTCAAATATGGGCTGAGACTGAGCGTCCCAGAGTGAAATCCTTGCTCTTAAGATCTCTGGCTGTGCTCTCCAATGGAATAGTCACAGCCATGGATGGCTATTCATATTTATTTAAAATGAACTAAAAGTTTCAAGTGTATTTCATCAGTTAAGTAGCCATGGTTCAAGTTCTGAATTGCCACAGGTGACTAGCGGTTTCTATACTGGACAGCACAAACAGAGAACATTTCCATTCATTGCAGAAAATTCTACTGGACAGATTTTGTGCAGAGAAGGTCTTTTGATTCCTCTCAGGGACCTTTGGGAGCTGGGTCGTCAGAAACCCCAATGTTTGGAGGTACATGAATCTCCTCCTATAATTCAGCAAATATCTGGGCAAATTATTGACGATTAGTTTTAGGGAGTGTCTACACAAAACCAAAATAACTAAAATAATTGTTAAAAATCTTTTGGATTGGCTATAAGACAAAGGCTCTTTTTGGTTTCATTTTTTTCCCCCTGAACTATTTATTCTTTGTTCTGTGTAGACACCAACACATCAACAGTGACAAAACCCAACAAAACTTTTTCAAGAGAAAGGCAGCAAATGAATTCCAAATGGCATAATTGTCGTGACTGACACAGGTCATAAGATGCTTGGATTTTTGAGTTAGTAAGATGAGGCCTCTACCTGGGCAGCCTTCTTTGAGCTCAGGTTACTCCTGTCTTTGCAGACAACACAGCAAGCAGGAATGCATTTCACAGCACATTAAACCAAAGAGTCCACCGCACCGCCACACATCATTAGATTCTGTATATGCAAGCTGTATTACCAAATGAAGAAGCCAAAAGAGTAATTTCTGCATTAGAATTACGACATGTCACCGATGTTCTGAGAAACAGAGCAGCAAAGAGCAACAAGCATGGGTTTGGGAGTCAGACCTGGGTTTCGGACCAAGCCCTGCTGCTAACTAGTGTGGAACTTCGGTAATATCCCTTGATCTCCCTACGCCTAGGATTCTTCAGTAAAAGGAGAATAATGATCACCAGTCTACAGAGTTACCATGAGGAGTAAGAGATCTTCCACCCAAAGCATTCTGTTTACTGCCTGTTTCAAAGGGTAGCTGATGGGTTTTTGTTATTATTAGTGTCAGTGTTAGTATTAGCATTTTAACAGCCACTATCATACCCCACATAGCCGCCACAAGGATAGAACCTCATCATTAAAGTTAACAACAGTTAAAATGTTGTTTAAAAAGCTAGTTATTTCTAAGTAGCGTAGTGTTAGATTAATTATCCAACTTCAGAACTTCTGATTTGGTCATTAATTTTCAATACATGTAGACTTTTGACCATATTTTCTGCTTACTGATTTTGGACATATCTTGTTAAGTGTGTGTGTGTGTGTGTGTGTGTGTGTGTGCGCGTGTGTGTGTGTGTGTGTGTGTGTGTGTATACAGATATAAATGTAAAACTGCTGTTGGAACATCTTCAGGGTGAGGGTTTTATGAAAAATCTGGCAAGGGGTCCTAGAATAAAATGCTACAAAAGTATAACTGTGCAGGTATATTTATCAATACAGGATACATATAAATAGATGCATAAAAATGTTCATGGAAATATTTTTATTGGCCAGTTCCATCTGCCTTGTGGTGTTTGGTATGCCTTTAACGTCACCATCACGTCTGTGTAACCAGTCACACTGAAATGTGGGCTTTTTCACCTTTACAGAAATGGAAGAACATTAACATGTAATTGACATACTGTTTTTTTAGATGTGTGAGATTTGATGCCGCACTTGTGACATAGATATTATCATCTCCATTTTATCCATGAGAATGCTGAACTTCAGAAAACCTCAGTAATTCTCAAAGCCACACCGCTGGTAAGTGGAGTAGCTTGGATTTGAACCCAGGTCTGTCTCAACCCGAAGCCTCTTCCTACACCACATTGAATATCACAGCAATTCTCTATCTATTCCCTTTCCTTGGAATTGACCATTTTTTTCTGAAGACACAAGAACAGAGCCTGACCATCCATTGTTTCTCCCTCCTCTCACCTGTCCCAGGATCTCTCCTATTAAAACGTCAACGTGAAGCCCATGATGTTGTTAATGGGCCTTTGTTTCCTTGTCCACAGACCCTCAAGCCTTCACCGTAGTCATTCAGCCAACTATTTAGAAATGGATTGGGCCAAGATCATGGATCGTTGTACAATAGTTGTCAGGGTTAAACTCAGTTGTCTCCTGGTTTTTAAAGATCTCAGTTGTAGAGCATAAAGGATTACGTCAGAGTATTTAGAATAAGAACTACTTTCTGCTTGGCAGTAAACCTTTGGCTACAACAAAATCAGCTCATAACTGAACAGTAAGTCTTGAATGACTTAATGGCCAACCTGAAACCTCCTCTAGTTTAAAACAGGAAGTATCGTGAACACGCTAAACTGCCTCATTCTATATGGAACTAGTCAAAATGTCCTGGAAGACAAATCCTAGGAGTGATATGTTTAATCTGAAATGCACTCTTACCACCATAGTATTAGTAAAATTAGCAAGTGGGGATTTTAAGAATTTAACTCTGGTTAAATGGTCTTTCTTTCCTTTTCCTTTTTTCTTTTTTTCTTTTTTAACAAACTAGTGTCTGTATGTCCATCATCTTTGTGGTCGTTCGCAGGGATGAATAAAGGCTACCCAGGCATTGCAGACAGGCCATGTAGGTATCAAATCTGGCATTTCATCCTTAATCCCACCTCTAATATTTGTCTTTCACGGGGTGAAACTCCTGTGGAATTGTCTGGTAGGTGTTTTCCCCACGTGGGCATGCCATTAGCGTGGTAGTGTCTGGGCCTGTATACTTGCATGAATGTTTACCGGCTTTATTCAATATGCGATGTGTTTTTTGTTTCTACAAGGCTTGGTTAGTAAAGAATCATAACTTTCTCCCCATTCACGTTCCAGTGCAAGGAAGTTATGCTTCCAAAATTCTTAAATATTCCAATTGCTTTCCTACTGCTGCAGTTCAATGGGATGTCGAAGGTTCCCTAGCAGGAAGCTGATCCCCTAAGAGGAAGGGAACGAGGAAGGTGGCTCATCAGCTGTGCTTATGTCAGTTGGAGGGTTTGGGACCAAAGGATAAGAAGCCAGGGAAGGGGGAGATTTCACACTTCTGAAGCAGAGCCTCTGAAAGCTGCTTTCCAACAGGGAGCAAAAAGAAAAGGGTGGCAAGAATGAGCACACTCTTAAGAGCAGACGTGAGCATTTGCCAAGGCAACCCAGCCCGTAAGACAAGAACGGTCACAGTCTTTCTCCAAAGAAAGGCAAGCACACGCCACGTTTGCCAGAGCTTCCTGATGCAGGCTGGGGAGATGGAAGGAAAGGAGAGATACTTACTGTTTGGGTCTACGTTCTCACAGAGTTCTGTCTTGGCCTCACCGTTGGGTCTGTCACTGGGCTTGTGTGACAGCCGCGATGACATGGTGGCTGCTGTGACTACGGCCTTGAAGCTTCGCTTGCGTTTCTGGACATTGAGTTCAGGGTGGAAAATGATGATGTACACTTTCGGCATGTATAGCATCCCCAGCGCCACTGATGCACTTAGGTTCATGGAGATGGTAAGCGTGGTAGTTTGTATGTAGAGCTAGGAGACACAACACACAAGACACTATTACAAATAAAATGACCGCAGAGGGAGGCTAAGCACTTAACAACGATGTCGAGCATGGCTGTGTCTGGGAGAGAAAGCATAACAATCCCCGGGGAGACAGAATGGCTCTGCACATTTCTTGGAGAGTTTATACATACATACATACATACATACATACATACATATATATATATATATATATATTTTTTTTTTTCCATTGATTGAAAATCATTGGGGGAATCCATGTGCAGGCCTGTCCTGGAGAAGTATCCTTCATTCAAGTTCAGGGTCAACCTTGAATCAGACTTGAAGTCCCTTTACTCAGAATGGCAGCTGGATAGGAAACCATGAAGATCATATTTGCAACCTTGAGTAAGGGGTAGTTGTTTCTTTACCCCTCATACATTCACAAAACAATTAACATTACATGATCTCTTGCTACATAGCTAACTCTGGGACCTTATTTGAAAAGTCATTATGTCAATATTTGTATCTTTCTGCATGTTTTTAAGAAAGGGTTCACCTTCACCGTACCTACATAGTAGTGAGTTGAGTTTCCCTGGAAGGTAAGCCCTTCTCACTTCATGCTGATTTACAAAACACCAATGGCAAGGGCCAAGATGTAGTGATGTCGGCTTGTCCGGTCTCCACACATTGACAGTTGCTAAAAGGCTACAAAGCCTCATTCTGACATGCGTTACGTGTAGTTCGGACGGTACCCCCATAGCTGTCCTTGTGTCCTTTCGCTTCCTTGAGAAATCAGTAGAGCAACCCATTCACTTACTGTTCAGTGTGTTAAATCATTGTCTTGCCTAAATTGGAAAAGATGAAGGTTGAAGGGGGTGGGGAATGGTAAGATCAGTAGCTACAGACAACTTGCCTTGGTCCAGTTGCATTAATGACGTGCCCTGTCATGATCCAGAGCCCGTCATTCATTTAGACATGTTTGAATCTAAAGCCTAGATTCAATGTGAGGTGATGGATGTGTTCATTAACTTGATTGTGGGGTCATCATTTCACAATTGTACACATTGTCTACATTGTACACCTTAGAAAATAATGTTGTATAACCTAAATATATGCAATTTGTAGTCATCAATCATACCTGAATAAAGCTGAAAGTAAATGAATAAACAAACAGGTAGATAGGTGAATGAATAAATAAATTTCAAGTACATAAAAAAAAAGAAAGCCCACGTGACTAGCTCCCATGGCCTTTTACATCAGTGGAAAACCTAGCCTCTTTACAATGTATTTGATCATGGTTTTCCACAACTATGTCTTCCCTTGTATCTGAGGATAAAATCCCCATCCTTAATAGATTCTGCAAGGTCGCACGTGGTCTTCCCCCTGCCTCATGTTTCAGACTAATTGCCCACCACTCTCCCCCACCTCTCTCCCTAGGACACCGTCCATGTGGCACTCCTTCAGGTCTTGAAGATGCTGGGTTCATCCAACCACAGACCTTTCTACATGCATGCATGTGATTTTCCTTTATTCCTGTCTCCTTCTGTATGGAATGTTCCTCCTCTGCTTCTTAGAACATCCATCCCGGTCTGCCCTACCCCCACAGCCTCAAGTCTCGGCCAGCTTCTTTACCTACAGGCACTCAAAACACTTGTTTTTTTTTCTTTTGGTTTTTGGGGTTTTTTTGATTATGGCTCTCCATTTGTAATCATCTGCCCACTACCCTGATTGTTTGACTGCCCAACTCCCCAACTAAGCCACAGGTTCCACAAAGGCAGGAATCTCGTGTATGTAGTGTGTCATTGTGTCTGCAGTGCTGGCAAAGAGTAGGCACTTAACGGTCATGCAGTGGAGGAGCTCATGTGTTTATATAAGGGGCACGTTCTTCCTACTGATGAGTCTGTGGTCAAACAGCCTTTCTCTAAATATACAAGAATTGGCATCAGACCTATTAGCTGCCTGGCCGTTTCCGACCTTATTTCTTCAATCTGAGGCTCTGGAGAAGAAATTAAAAGAGACTTTGCCATCTCTTCTGGAAGGAATACTGTTATCCAGCAAACGTTAATTTGAATGGGCATGTCTCTGAACGCTTTAAGGGAGCTGCCAGCCGCTAACTGTATAATACATAACAAATGTAAAATATAAAGACAAGACGATATTGAATTAATGATCCTTTTTTTCTAACATCTTTATTGGAGTATAATGGCTTTACAATGGTGTGTTAGTTTCTGCTTTGTAACAAAGTGAATCAGCTATACATATACATATATCCCCATATCCCCTCCCTCTTGCGTCTCCCTCCCACCCTCCCTATCCCACCCCTCTAGGTGGTCACAAAGCACCGCGCTGATCTCCCTGTGCTATGTGGCTGCTTTGGTTGTGAACTAGACCATGTTTTAAAGTTCATCTTTTCCTGTGAGAGTACCTTTAGACCTTCAGCTCCATTCTGCTCTGCTGCCTACCCTATCCGAGAAAGTCTTACCATAGAACAGAGTGTTATGAACCTAGGCAATGTCACTTCCTTCCCTCATGGTCATTGCCGTCGTCCTACTAACGAGGGCTTTGCAAACCATGAATTAGCCAGTCCAAGAAAGAAAGGGCTATAAACTAACCCATGGGATCTTAAGCTTTGTTTCTCTTTCTCCACTCAAAAGCAAATTTTGCAGTTGAAGGAATCATCCATAGCTTGTTTGTGTTGAGTTTATGATTTCTATATAACTGTAACTTACATACGCTTATGTACATGTGTAAATGTTTGTGCCTGTATGTGTATACATACATGCTTTTCCTCAACAAAGACTACTTAGCAATTTAAGACTTCAAAAGCGATGCTGTTTATTTTATGGAGGGTTTAATTTCGTTATTTTCAGGCTAGAGTCCGTCAAGACTTTGATACTCGTTTTGAAATTTTTATCATTTCTGGTGACACTTCCGAAATCTATGAAAACCAAAAGGAACGTCACTGACCAAATTCCTATGCCCCCAAACCCTCTATACATTGCAGAGTGGTTAAGAATGAGGAATCTAAAGCTAGTCTGAGTTCAAATCCCATTTACTTGTTTTGTGACCTTGGACGAATTACTTCACCTCTCTCTGCCTTAGCTTCCACATCTGTAAATGGGAATAACATTGGTCCCTGCCTCATGATGTTATCTTGGTGACTGAATGAGTTACTATTTGTACAGTGCTTAGGACAGGACCTAGCGTGTAGTAAGTACTATGAAAGTATTTTTAAATAAGTTATATGGGTAGATAGGAAGGCTGCAGTCTGCAGAGAACACAGAGGTATTGATTCACAGGGATAGAACCCCACTCAGCCCCAGGAAGGGAGCTAAGTCACTCTTTTTTTTGGCCTTTGGTGGGACGCTCACCTTTTGACTCTGAGTTTTCATCCCAGCAGCCCCTTTAGTACATTTTTTTTAGCAAATTGCAACATATTTATTTTTAGTCTGAAGGCTATTCCTGTTTTACCCAGCGCTTATTGTAAAATGAACATTGTGTATTGTAAAATTACCCTGTTTGATTTGGGGTATTGTACACCATTTTACTTTCTCCTCCTTATAATTTCTTCAGAGATGGGAAGGTGTTGGTGAGCGTTACCGATCCCTTTTATCAGAGCACAGGGGTTCTGGCACTCCTAGCTGGGATCAAGCCTCTCCCTGGGACTGACCTCTTCCTGTCTGGCTGTCTGAGGCTCATCCCCAGTGGAGAAAAGTCTCCCCGACCACAGTCAATCCTCGATGGCTTAGGCTGTGGGAAGGATGCTGACTGCCTTGCGATGTCCACGTGTTTGGACACTTAAGCCTTAATTTTATCATCAAGTTAAATCAATTTCCAGAATCCAGTTTCTATGCCTTGGTTGAATGTGGCTTTTCTACCAAGCCCCATGTGTAATCCAGCATATATAACCAAGGAACATCTAGGCAAGGGATTCAGAGTCAAGCCGGCAAAGTGTTTTTTAAATTTTTTAAATTATTATTATTTATTTTTTTAATTTTTGGCTGTGTTGGATCTTTGTTGCTGCGCATGGGCTTTTCTCTGGTTGCGGCGAGCGGGGGCTACTCTGTTGTGGTGTGCAGGCTTCTCACTGTGGTGGCTTCTCTTGTTGAGCATGGGCTGTAGGCGCGGGCTTCAGTAGTTGTGGCACACGGGCTCAGTAGTTGTGGCTCGTGGTCTCTAGAGCTCAGACTCAGTAGTTGTGGTGCACAGGCTTAGTTGCTCCGCGGCACGTGGGATCTTCCTGGACCAGGGGTCGAACCCGTGTCCCCTTCACTGACAGGCAGATTCTTAACCACCGTGCCACCAGGGAAGTCCCCGGCGAAGTGTTCTACACGATACTCTAGAACAGCAGTTTTCTTAAAATCTGATGCACGGAATGCTTGGCGGTAACCATTCTGTCTCTCAGTTTCCTTACTTGTAAAAGGAAGATAATAATAGTTCAGTTTTCAAATGGTGGCTTTGAAGATCTAATTCATTAATATATGAAAAGTGCTGAGACTTCCCTGGTGGCGCAGTGGTTAAGAATCCTCTTGCCAATGCAGGGGACACGGGTTCGAGCTCTGGTCCGGGGAAGATCCCACATGCCGCAGAGCAACTAAGCCCGTGCGCCACAGCTACTGAGCCTGTGCTCTAGAGCCCGCGAGCCACAGCTACTGAGCCCTCATGCCACAACTACTGAAGCCCAGGCTCCTAGAGCCCGTGCTCCGCAACAAGAGAAGCCACTGCAATGAGAAACCCGCACACCGCAGTGAAGAGTAGCCCCCGCTCACCGCAACTAGAGACAACCCGCGTGCAGCAATGAAGACCCAATGCAGCCAAAAATAACTAAATAAAATAAATAAATGAATTTATTTTTTTTAAAAAGTGCTTAGCATAACGCCTGTGAAACCCATGAAATGTGAGCTGCTAATATTTATATTTATATTCTGCCTAATATTTATATTAGGAGGCTGGGGTATAGATCTCCAGATAAGTCTTCCTTAGTAACTGCTGCCATATATTTTAAACTTTTAATATAGGTCTCATTTATTAACTAGAAAGTAGTTTCTGAAAATCCAGGCCTATTCATGTCTTGTCTGATTGACAGGTACCAGCACGTATACTGTTAAAGACACAGCTTTGTGCTGACGGCAGCGTCAGGCAAAGCCCAGCTGAATCTGCCCTGCGCACTTTCTCACCTTGGCCTCAAAGTTCATTGTCAGATAAATGTGAGTGCGTATCATGAGATGCCGCTGTTGCTTTAGAAATCGGTATAGCATTTAGCGTCAGTTGAGTTCTTCTGTAAGTCTTGATTGCTAAGATACTGAGAAAGTTGAAAACTCTATAGTGCTCTTGAGCGAACTTTGAAACTTGCCATCTCTTCTGTGGAAGTTTCAGAATCAGTTTAACTGAAGACTGTTTTGATAGATTCCAGGGCAAGCTGTTAGTGACCACATGCTGTAAATTCACTGTGACCTCTATTTGCCAGATAGGCTATGTGAGAGAGACCTTACTTTTCCACTATCGGTGCATTCGTCCACTTATCAGGTTGCCATTTTCAGTGAGATACAGTCATCCATCAGTATCCACGAGGGATTGGTTCCAGGACCCCCTGAGGATACCAAAACCTAAGGATGCTCAGGTCCCTTATATAAAATGATGTAGTATTTGCATATAACCTATGCACATCTTCATATACTTTAAATCATCTCTAGATTAATTATGATACCTAATGCTTTGTAAATTCTATGTAAATAGCTGTAAATACCATGTAAATGTTGTGTAAATAGTTGGCAGCATGCTGAAAATTCAAGTTTGCCTTTTTGGAACTTTATGGAACAATTTTCTTCCAGACATTTTTCATCCTCAGTTGGTTGAACCCATGGCTGTGGAACCCGTGGGTATAGAGGGCTCACTGTACTACCACGTGGCCTCACAGACCATTGTGGTGGCGATAGGGCCTTCTCCCTGCCATCAGGGGGCCACACTGTAGTGGCAGAAGGAACACAATCTAGAATCAAGTAATGCGTAATGTAGTAACTGCACATCGCATCCTTTTTCTCACAGTGTCTACTGGCCCCTGCTTTCTTCTCCCCTTGGCATGTCCTCTGCTCACCTGTTCTGCCTCTGATAGCCTGTTTGCATTTGATGTTCAATCCAAAGATTCCTTCTACATAAAGCATCCCCACGTCCCCAGTCAGGACGATCGCCCTGTTGGCCCCTTTGATGAGGTACAGCTCCAAATAGCACTTAACCTGGTCTGAAGAATACAGTCAGTTGTGCTGTAACGCGTGCTTTAAAATGCAAATTCATCCTGATGAGATCGATATATTAGGGAACGATTTGAGGATAACACGAAGTTCACCAAGTTTACAAATGTGTGATTTCTTCTGCAAGAAACACCAGGTGAGCACAGCAAACTGCACCCGGCCAAACCCAGCCTTGTGGGCTACACAAAACACACACACGCCCCGCCCTCAAGCATCTGCCCAAGTCCCCCTCCACAGTTTCATGATAGCTCACAAGCAGCAACACTTCCGGCACTCGCTTCCAGGTGCAAACTTTACGTCCTTTCTTTATAAAGGTAGAGTGACATACGTATTACAATATTTACGCATTTCTTAGCCATTGAACAGGTGTAGAAACGATGCCACCATTTTTATTAGATTCCTTTCTTTTCTAATGTCACTGATGACGTTTCTGCGTGTTACATCCTTAACCCGATTTCTCCCATAAGTCTCGTTCATTCTATTGCACAATTTTGCTTAGCATGGTGAGTTTTAAGAACATACATGTCACATTATCGCAGAACTGACTGGATGATAGATCCGACGTCTGCCACAAAGTGTGCACTTACTAAATTCTGCCTGCACGAGAAGTTCTACCCTTGAAGCACGTATTAGGTGTGAGAAATAGCCTTGGCATTCACAGTTGTTTTAAGAAAAGCTAGTATCTGTAGCCTGTTAGTTACCATCATCATCATTATTATTTTGCTATTATTTGTGTGCCTCTGTTTCCTCATTTCTAGAGTGGAGATTATAACAATAGACATCTTGTAAGGTTGCTGGGATCAAATTGGACCATAGTAAAATACACAGGAGGGTGCCCAGCATGTAGAAACCACTCAACCCAGGGTGTTATTATCACTGATTGATCTACTGGCTGTAACATAAAATGCCTTATTCGCTCTGCTGTTCTTTTTCCTATAATTTTAATACATTTTGAAATGATCATCTTTCTTATGGAATCCACCAAATAACGACCTGCTTTAGGGAAAGCCATCTCGCTGAGTTTGCTTTCTGTTTTGTTTAAAAGTGTACTCAAACCCCTGTTTTATCTGTCATTGACTGTTTTATGAGAAGTAACCTATTATGTGCATTCCCAAGTGACCACTGACAAGTGGGACAAGAAAGCTTTAGCGGAGTCTTTTGGTAAGATGGGAGAAGTTTCATAGTTCTCATGGCATTCCAAAGTCTGTACAATAAAAATGAAAAATGTGTCTGATATAGTCAGAGTAAAGAGGAAGGGTACATCATTATCTGACAAATGTTTGGAACATTCATATGTCTAAGTTGAAATGGAAGCTCTTGGCAGGTAAGACCAGTGTTTTCAATCCTTACCACCTGCACCCCTTGCTTCCTAATTAGAGTCACCATTTTTTTGAGAAATAATAAGATACATGGCTGGAAATGAGACAGGGTGTTTGCAATGGGACTTCTTCAATCGTCTAGAGGGTCAACATACTGAAGGCTTTTGCTTAGTTATGAAATAATGCATGATGGTGAAAGGATTCAGTGTAATGATGAGGAAAAATACTGTTTGTTTTTTTTTGGGGGGGGGAGATACTTGGATCTTCTAGAAGGATGGTATTGGAAAAACAAGGTGTTTCTTGTTAGAAGTGGTTTCAAACTTGGCCTTGGATCGTTGGTTGGTAACGTTGTGCGAGCTACTTCACTTCTGGCACGCGACAGAGTCAAAATTCAAACCCTAGGAATTTGTTACCAGAGTGTCTGATATAAAACCCTTCTCATTCTACCCCTACCACAGAGACCTTCTCACCGTTTTGAAAATTAAAAGCTAGCACAGTGCCCGGTGGCATGCTCAGAAAATGTGAGTCTTTATTAGAGTAGATGGCCCCATTTCTGTAGAGAGTTTTCATGCTATTCTATTTAAAACCTATTTTCTTTGAATAGGTGATATATAGGTAGATGATAGACAGTATACATAAAGAAATACACACACACCAAATATTATGGGACACAACTCTGTGGACAGGCGTCTGGCATGGAATTATAAATAATGAAGGCAACTAGATAATTATTGGACAAGACCTAGTTTGACTGTGTTTCATTTTTCTCATTTAGTATCTCCAGGCAGACATGATGTTAAGTCTACACACAATTACATTATGTATTTGGAGGGACATAAGACACACACTCCAGGTGAATGCAAGTCAGTTTCTGGACCGTGAGATAAGTGATTATGTCAAGCTTGAAATCACCTACATCTCAGTTCTTTGCTCTCCTGACCAGAAACCTGATGCTGTGTCTATTCCCACATAGCATCATCGGAGAGATGCTGTGACTCCAATTGACCACGTCCTTGGGAAGCTCAGGGTTTTGCTCCCGACGCCATCCTACCGAGCTGCGTGCCATCCTAATAGCTAATTCTTCCAGGCAGTCACTTCTGAGTTTTCTGGATACACACTAGCCCTGTGATCCCTCAGTTTTGATTTTAAGAGTTTTTCCTCTCCCAGCTACAAGGTAGGAGTTTTACTCTTTTATGTAGCCAATGCTGGCACTATTTGTTCTCTTGTATTATCGGAAAGGTTATTTACCATTCCTCCTGGTTCAAGAGCCCCAGTGTTAGGTCTCTGTCTTGCAGTGATTTAGCATACAAAGGCAAAGCGTTTTCCCCACTATTAGCCTGGAGAGGCACACTTCCGCCAGATCCCATTGGATCCCCCGGAATCCTTGGCCGTATTCTTCAAGACTGAACCTAACAGCATTTTGTAGGAGGCAATGTCAGATTCTGTTTTATAATGTGAAAATACTGGCTTGTACCTCACTGGGGAATACATTAGGTAATAAATGATGATGTTCTCTATTACTTTGCGAGTAAACCAGGGCATTAAAAGAACAGTCTGAACTTAACGTATTCCATTTCTAACGTTGTCATTTGAAATATTCCACGTATAGAAATGCAAAGCCGTCTAATCTTGCCAACATTTAAGGTCACCTTTATAGTTCTTGTGAACAGAAAAAGACAGAAATCAAAAGAAAATACTGATGTCACATTAACGGCTAAAAGAAAGAGACAGTCTTGGCATTTCTTGGGAATAGTCGATGTGTTTCAAGTAGGGCTTGTAAAGTGTTCATTGAAACTGGACCCAAGAGTGTCATTGACCTGAAGACAATGTCAGATTCTTATAAAAAGACAGCGTGTTCTTTTTTTTTTTTTTTTTTGTGGTACGCAGGCCTCTCCCGTTGCGGAGCACAGGCTCCGGACGTGCAGGCTCAGCGGCCATGACTCACGGGCCCAGCCGCTCCGCGGCATGTGGGATCCTCCCGGACCGGGACACGAACCCGTGTCCCCTGCATCGGCAGGCGGACTCTCAACCACTGCGCCACCAGGGAAGCCCTGACAGTGTGTTCTTAATCTCAGTTTTCAAAGCCATTGACGATGACTTCCTGATGAATTTTGACAGGTTTTCATCATGGCGGTTAGTTTTGTGAGTCTTCCTGTTCCGTTTGGACTGTATCTTTCCCACCTTGCCTCTGAGCTATGGTAGCTCCCTTCCTGCCCTTCAATTCTTCCTTTCCCCTTGCATTAGCTCACATGTGTCGCCTTTGCTTCCCTGCTTTTCCACTGCCACCGGGGCAGCACTGTATGTGTGGATGGAGACAGGCCCCCTAACTGCTGGCCTGACGCTGTAGTGTGCTGTGGTACCCACTCAGCCAATGGTGTCCCTGGCCAATGGGCACAGCAGCCAACGTCGGGGACCTAGGAGCTGAATTGCCCACCCAGGGGTAACTTGTGCTCTGAACTCCTCAGCAGCAATCTTAGTTGTGTAATGGTTTAAATCCAGAAGGAGAAAATAATTGCAATCAGACTGCCCAGAAAATTGTAGATAAACAGTGCTCAGCCTATGCTCCTAATTGGAACTGTGAGGGCTCTGAGATGGGGCAGAGAAATAACACTCACCTTCTAAGAGAAACAGAACAAGAGGAGTGAGCCTGGCCGAGGAGTAGTGGCTACACGGTTTTGATCTTACCTTCACAAGATCCATTTTCCTTTCCTTTTGTTTCCAGGGTCCTGGATCATGGATCTCAAAAGTACTGTTTCCTACCCACTTACTCCCGAGGGCCTGCAGTCTGGCCTCTATCCCTGCCTCCTCTGTATCTGCCCTCTAAACCCTCCCAGACTTCCTATCAGACCCGAGAGGTTTCTTTCCAGGTTGCATTCCACTTTAAAACTCAATGCTGGGCTTCCCTGGTGGCGCAGTGGCTGAGAGTCCGCCTGCCGATGCAGGGGACACGGGTTCGTGCCCCGGTCTGGGAAGATCCCACATGCCGCGGAGCGGCTGCGCCCGTGGGCCATGGCCGCTGAGCCTGCGCGTCTGGAGCCCGTGCTCCACAACGGGAGAGGCCACAGCAGTGAGAGGCCCGCGTACCGCAAAAAAACAAAACAAAACAAAACAAAACTCAATGCTGAGGACAGTAGTATAGGGGGCTCCAGCTGTCTTGATGCTTAAACTCAACTTCCCATCACACTTTGAATGAAGAGCAAAATCCTTAACCTGGCCTCAGGAACTCTGCAGGGTCCCCCTTCTGCCTTCCCTCACCTTCTCTAAGTCCTTCAAATATGCAGTGCTCTGTCCAGCCTCAAGACTTCTGCACATGCTGTTCCCTCTGCCTTAGATGCTGTTCCTACTCATCTTTTTCTGGCTACCTCCTACCTGCCTTTCAGGTCTCAGTCTCACTTCCTCGAGGAGGGCTTCTCTGACCCTCACATATGAACTCTGCCCTTCCTCTCTTGTCTGCTCATAGAACATACTATTTCCCTTCATTACGTCAATCACAAGTTGCGATTATTCACTTGCAGGGTTATTTAATAATTATCCCCTCAATAGAAATATTCTCATGAGAGCACAGGCCATCTATTTCGACCTACTGTACATAACTCCTGGAACATAAAAGTATTCAGTTCATAACAGTTGAACAAATGAATGAGTACAATCTAGGAAATATATGTTGTGCAGCCAAGAGCCTTCCAACATACGACAAATGTACTGGCATTGGAGTCCAGAGTTCTGGGTCTGGAGGTAGGATATGCCACCTACTAGCTACTGTGGGATCTTAAGTAGCTCACTTAGCCTTTCCAAGCCTGGATATTGACACACCATGAGGTGACTAATGGCATCTACCTCCCAGAGATGTGGCAGAGGAGATGGCTTGTTAGTGGTCCTACTTCTTAAACTCTTCTTAAACTCTTAAACCCTGAACCCATGGTCAAAGTGCAGCCCTGCTACAATATATGTGTATGTAGCATCGGATAATGTAACCACGTCCAGAGGCTCTTGGGCTTTGAAGAACCATCATTTCTTCCCATTTCTCCAGATACTTTTTCCTCTAGCCATTTCATTGGCTTCCTTTTTTCCCCCGGTCCTTTAACTGGGGCACTCCTCTGGCCCAGTCAAGGCATTCAGAACTAACAGACAGAGGAGGAAAAACACAGAGGTAAATTATCCCCTGTAACAGGAACAGAACCAGAATATTTTGTGGAAGTCAGGGAAGGAGAGAGCACTCAGAAGTGAGCAAATCTAGGCAGGCACCATGTTTAATTTATCTTGGCATCCTTGTGCCTGGCACAGGGAACACGTTGAATGTATATTCGATGAATGAGATGGTCTTCACTCATTTGACGAACCCAAGCCTAATCTCCATGTCACAGCTCATCAGGTCCCCCCAGCCACACTGACCTCTTTCACTTCCCTGAATATGCCCTGCTCTCTTCTGCCACAGGGCCTTTGCATATGCTTTCCCCTTTCCCTGGAATGTTCTCCATCCCATCTACCTCATTCTTTTCATTCTTCAGCTCTCAAGCATCACTTCCTCGGCCGAGACTAGGTCTTACCACCCTGTTATAAGCTCACAAAGCGATCTTAATAATTGACATTTAAACATTTGCGTGTACGTGTGAGATTAGCATCTGTCTCCCACACCAGGAAGCGTCTGCTTAGCTCCCTGTAGTGTCCTCAGTGCCTAGCACTGTGGGTGGCAAAATCAAGGAGCTTCGTTGATACTGTTAAGGAAGGAAGTTTTGGGGACACAAAGAGAAGAGGTGACATTTGCGGTCTTTGGCTTTTGTCTCCGGATTATCCCAGAGAACAGAGCCAGAAGGGTACCCGACAGGAAGGAGAAAAAGTGTGATGTTCCCGTGGATTCCCTGTAAGGGGTACTTCCCACTTGGCCCAAGTCGGGAATGGACTCTGCTGTCCTGGGAGCTGCCACCTACGTCTCTTTAACCCCCTATCGTGTGTTCACTAGACAATAAAGCATAATTATCAAGAGTGACTCCTTTGGAGCCCGAAGCAACATTGAAAATCAACAACCCTGCCCCTTTGGGAAGGATGGGAGCTTCTCTTTCAAAAAGCTTGGGCTAACACTCAGGTTAGCACCCAGGTGTCTCCTCACTAGAGAAAATGAAATGGTTGCCATGACAACTCGATGAAGAGTTCAGGCACTGAGTTTGTTTGTTTGTTTGTTTGTTCTTGACAAAAAGCTGCTGACACAGACTTAACTGGTAACGTATATGCATTTGTTTTTTTCAATTCTGATCCCTCCTGGAGTTTTTCTGAATCATCAATTAATATCACTTAAAAGAATCCACCTTTAGAAAGTGCGATGGCTCAGACTAGGATAATAGCAGTCAAGAGAGCTGAAGGGGACAAATGAGAGAGGTACTGGGAGGACAAAAATGAAAGGGCATGTGGATGGACTGGATGGGAAGAAGTAAGAGTAAGAGAGAAACCAAGGGATCGCTTTTTAACGTTCTGCCTCCTTTTATGCAAACCCTAGGACAGTAGCATCGTAAATCACATCAACACTGTACAAACCCCAGAGTAGGTTTGAGCTCCCCTAAAAGCAATACAACGTGTCTGCCCTTCCCCAGGCAAGGGTGGACTGGCGAAAAATATTTGCAAGGGATTTGAATCGATACCAGCACATTTGGATCCTAGGCCCTCTTCCGGAGTGTAAGGCTCCAGAAATCTATACCAGCTTCATCTCCTTCAACCCCAGTGAGCTCTTATCCTAATCTAGTCACAGGCACCCAGAGCTAGTCCTTCACCAGCATTTACATGTACAGTTAAGATTTTCTTCCCAAGCCTCTACCCAGCATTTATTCCTACTTGGAATTCTCAACCCTCGCTTAAGAAAAAAAAAGAAAAACTACCTTCTCTAGAAAGTGCAGAAGAGATCCTCAAAATGGTTAAATAACGGGCATGCGAGTAGATTACTGTCTCTCAACAGAAAATACCTAGGCTCATGTATAGAGCCCTTAAATAACTTAAGAAAAAAAATTCTTAGACAGAGGTCTGTTGTTTCTTCAGACTCTTGAAATGAAACCATGTCAACCTTTGATAGAAACTAAGAAAAATGCATGAATGAGTCCTAAAAAATAATTTTAAAGGCAAATTTTCTATTCAGTCTTGGCTTATGGAATCACCATACATTATTTATGGGGGGAAGACAAAGCGTGAAAGGTCTTCTTCGTAGTGTACTCAATGATGTCTACAGAGGTCTCAGGCCCACACATCACAGTGCCCTGCAGAAGAAGTTTCTGAAAAGGTTATTCTCATTTATGTGCAGCGACATGTTTATCATCTTTAACATGGGGATCATCAGCTTCACAGGGCTGCTGAAACAGTCCAACAGGCATCGCAAATCATGTTGAAAACGGAGCTGTCCCTGTAAAATCTGGCTTTGTGCTAATAGTCTTTTTTAAAAAAAAATATTTTATTGAAGTACAGTTGATTTACAATGTTGTGTTAATGTCTGCTGTACAGCAAAGTAAAACAGTTATATATATATACACACACACACACACATTCTTTGTCATATTCCTTTCCATTATGGTTGGTAACAGGATATTGAATATAGTTCCCTGTGCTACATAGTAGGACCTTGTTGTTTATCCATTCTGTATATAATAGTTTGCACCTGTTAATCCCGATCCTTCCCTCCCCCGTCCCCCTCCCCCTCGGCAACCACAAGTCTGTTCTCTAGGTCTGTGCGTTTGTTTCTTTTTCATAGATAAGTTCATTTGTGTCATATTTTAGATTCCATATATAAGTGATATCATATGGTATCTGTATCTTTCTGCCGTACTTTACTCAGTAAGATAATCTCTGGGTTCATCCGTGTTACTACAGATGTCATTATTTCATTCTTTTTAATGTCTGAGTAGTATTCCATTGTATATATTGTACTAATGTTCTTTATCTCAGGACTATTACCTCCATCTACTTGGTTGCACAAATTGGAACTTTTAAGGGTCATTCTTTAACACCTGCTGTTCCCTCACATTTTACCCTTTGTATCTAGTCTGTTACTCAGTTAGCTAGTATTATCTGTAACATACTTCTGGAATGTGTTCTCTTCCCACTGCCCCAGCCCTCATCTTCAATATGATTAACCAGTGAATACACTTAAGCACAGAGAACAGTGGGTACCATTTGTAAATTCTCAAGTTTTAGTTGTGATGATGGTGGTGTGGTGGTGATGAAGACGATGTACTTTCACACTGTTCCTAGGATGCTACTGTAGCATCCTAACTGGTTTTACTGCATCCGTTTTTGCCTCCCTCTAAATAATACTGTCCAGAGTAAACAAAATGATCTCTATAAAAACTGCAAATCAGACCACATGGTCCCCTCTAAAACATCTTTCAAAGGTTTCCTGTTGCCCTACAGTATCCAGCCGAGCTGCATTTCCAACTTCTTAGCTAGTCTCTTGACTATGATTTATCCATGCTGGCTTCTTGGGTGCTCCAAGCTTATTTCCAGCAAAGGGACTTAGCACGCACCGTGCATAGCATTCTCTCTGCCCGCAATGTTATTTTGCCTGAGTTCTTCACCCAGGTAACTCCTAACTCATCTTTGAGGTTCACCTTCATGCATTTTCTTGCACAGTCTTTCTGTGACCGCCTGCTGCCCCACCAACTTGAATTTTCTCCTTCCACGATGCTCTCACGTAGCAGCCTCGGTGTTTTTTACGCATAGTGCATGCTACAGTCAGTAATCATCGACATGATCATGGATTCATTTATCTCAGCACTTGCTCTCCTCCTAGAATTTAAGGTCTGTGATGGCAGGAAGAGACCTATAACCAATGAGGACTTCAAAAAGTATCTTTTTAATTAATAAATAAAGATAACAGTCCAAAAATAATTTTAAAGTAAGGTACAGATATTAGCATGCGAATGAGTAAAACTTTCTCTCTGAGCTATAATAAATACATTTTGAGTAGAACTTAGTTCTTAGAGTGAACACATTCAGAGAACGTTAAGTTAAAATCCTGAGTTTCCCGAGAGCTCATATGACTAGTGCAGGGTCACGGTAATCAGGAATAAAGCTAAGATGTAACTTGAAGTCTTTTGACTTTAAAGCTCATTTTACTACACTGATTTTCACATTCAACTAAAAAGCCTATTTAATAAAAGAGTAAACCACAGAAGTGTTTAATTTTTCATTCTCCAAGGCTTTAATTGCCAATGCTTAGAAAAACAAACAGCTCTAAATATTTCTAAAGGGAACTGACAGGAAAGTCCCCTTCTTGACCACAGATTACATATTTGTGTAAGTGTGTTTTCTATTTCAGTCCATATTCCCTACTAAGAATAACGAGCAAACGTCCTCTGCGTGCGATTGAAATTGTGTCCAGTTTCCTTGTCAAATCCAGCAAGGCTTCAGCGTTGCTCTTTTTCCCAATTGTGCACACGCTTACACTCAGGCAGATGCCCCAACTGATAAAAGGTGTGCTTGAGCAGGCAGGAAAAAAGGTCAAAAATAAGCAGTACACAAGTGGAATGTAGATATTGTCTGAAGCATGAACAGGTTGCAGTGTCTGATGGTTCTGTCCACATGTGTTTATGAGATGATGACTGACTGACTGGAGAAGGTCAAGGGTAGACCAAGGAAAGTAGGTGTAGGGGAGGAGGGGGAATTAAGCCACATCAGGAATGTAAACTGAAATTCTTTGATTTGCAAGTAAACACTGAGTATCCCAGTGTCTTGTTCTTTGTGTGGTGGGACAGGACTCCATCTCCCTCTATCCACTTTCTAGCTGTTTAGCTTATGCAGAAGATGGGATAAGTGAGGGCCCTTGGCAATTCCTCTCCAGGAAGAGACTCTTTGTGCATAATAATACATAAAGAGATAGGCTGAAAGGAGATCCAGACCTTTAGCGGGAAAGGTCGTGGACTACACAGACCGAGCACTGGCACCCTGGGGAAAGTGAGCCAGGGACATTAGGAAGAGGACCAAACGGGTTTGTTCCCCAATGACCGTAAGAGAGAGACAACCCTGGGGGTGGCCTCATATGCAAAGACTTCTGCCTGTCAAGGAGTTGGGGGATCAGTTGGCTAGGGGAGAGGAAACTCTACTCGGGCTGGGAAATGTAGCTGTAACCGTAAGGAACTGGACATTTATACATATTTCTGGACCCTGGGAGGCTTGGCTGGCATATAAGGTGTTATAGGTTGAACTATCCCATCCGTTCCTTCCACGAAAAAGCAGTTATAGGGACCTAACACCCATTACTGATGTTTCCGGACAAGCTTCCCTTGTGGTCGGAAAAGTGATGCTCTTTGTGTTAAAACTTAGGACTAACCAAGACATGAATGGTGTAGAGATGAGGTCACTGGACTGAGGTATCAGGAAACCTGAATTCTAACATCTGCTCTGTTGCTTCATAGCTGTGGGCTTTGGACAAGGCCATTTGTCAAGACATTTGTGACCGTGTATTGCTACCTTCACCTTTGAACCCCAGAAACATGTGTCTACCTTCTCAAACTAACAACAGTTAAAGAAAATAAGACCTATATTTTCCATTTTATGCCATGAATTGAGGAAAGTTAAGCCACAATATGAATAAAATTTGATTTTTGAAATAATTGGTATACCCGCAACGTATAACAGTGATGAATAATTATATGCCAGTAATCGGATAAGCATTGTAAACAATTAGGCGTGCACAACTTGTACAAGAAGTATCAACCACGTGTGAAATACCAGGAGGAGGAGAGCGTCATGGATGTCATGTGGTCCCACGCAGCTCTGAGGGATGTATTCCCCCAGAGGCCGGCGATGCAGCTCTCAGCTGGCGGCCCTCTTTGGGAACTGCCTAGTCTGAAGAGACTCCTACTGTCTAAGGTTCTGCCCCCTCCTCCTGGGCAACCTTCAGATAAGCGCTGGGAGGTGCTGGGGTGCGAAGGCTCAGCCCCTTTTCCGGGAGGACGCAGCTTTGAGGGTGGCTTCAGCTGAGACCCTGTTGGGTCTGCATCACGGCACAACCTCTTCCTTGGCCCAATCCTGTTTCTTTCCTTCTACCTGTTGGTGTTGATACCCCCGAATAAACACGTACTCGTGCCCCTAGGGAGGCCCACCCGAGACTCGGCATATCACTTAGCACTCTAAGGCCCAGCTCAGTTTCAGTCGCGATCAAGCACTTCCTTAATACAACTCGTTCTGTAGCTCCTTTTGCAGCATACACCCCAAAGAGCCACTGAAGACCCTACAACATTTCCAGCATGTGCTAATAAGTAAGTCAGCACATTGCAGACAGAGCCTAGCTCTCTCCCCAGAGCGAATTTCTCCAGATTCTCTATTGACTACCTGTTAACTGACCTTTTTCCCTCTCTCTCGTCCTGATACAATGTAAGCACATACACTACATATATTTTCCCCAAAATTTGATTTTAAAAGTTTACACATGTTCAGAAACTTGGACACAGGATGAAGTACATCTGGACAGTCCTCGCTGAGATCCCACCACCCTGTTTTTTTTCTTTCTCTCTCTCTTTTTGCTACACAATTGTAAAGTCATATACCTTATGATATTTCACCTTTTTATTTCTATATGCGTCACCTAAAGAAATGGACGTTCTACTATATCACCACAATACTGTTACCACACCTAAGAAATCTGACCATGATTCCACAATGCCATCTAACATAGGAAGTCAGGTTCCCCCATTTTTACAAAAACGTCTCATAGGATTTTTCTCCAATTCAAAATTCAGCCAAGGTTCACGCAGTGCATTTGGTTATCTCTCTTTAGATTCTTACAGAGTGGTCTCCATACCTTTGGTTTTTAAATACCTTTACTGATATAAATAATAAACTGCATATATTTAAAGAGTAAAATTTGACGTTTCGACCCATATACACCAGTGAAATCATCACTACAATCAAGACAGTGGACACACACCTCGTCTCCACGAGCTTCCTCGTGCCCATTTGTAACCTGCTCCCTTAACCCTACCCCACCCGATCCCATCTGCAAACAACCACTGGTCTGCTTTTAGCCCTTGTGAATTAATTTGTATTTTCTAGAGCCTTAAAGAAATAGGATCATAATATGTACCCTTTTCTGTGGAGCTTCTTTATTAATTCAGCATCATTATTTTGAGATTCAGCCATATTGTTGAATGTTCAATAGTCTATTCCTTTTTAATCCTGAGTAGTATCCATTGTATGGAAGTATCACATTTATTTAACCATTCATCTGTCAGTGGACACTTGGGTTGTTTCCAGTTTGGGGCTATTACAAATAAGGCTGTTGTGAACATCATACCTAAGACTTTGTGTGGACATGCATTCATTTTATTTTGAGTAAATGCCTAGGAGAGAAATGGCTGGACCATATAGTAGGTACTGGATTAACTTTGTAAGAAACTGGCAAAGTATATTCCAAAGTGGCAGTGTTATTTTAGATTCTCATCAGCAGAGTATGAGACTTCCGGTTCCTCTAAATCCTCTCTGACGCTCGGTATGGTCAGTCTTTTTAAATTTTAGCCTTTCTAATAGGTGTGTGGTAGAATCTCACTGTCGTTTTAATTTGCAGTTTCCTAATAACGAGTGATACTCAGCAGGTTTCATGGGTTGTTTGCCATCTATATATCTTCCGTGGTGACATATCTGTTCATACCTTTTACCCATTTTTTTTATTGGCTTGTTTTCCTATTGCTAATATTTGAAAGTTTTGGATTCGAGATCTAAGACCTTTATCAGATACATGCTTTGCAAAGGTTTTTCTCCTACTCTATGGCTTGTCTTTTCATTCTCGATACTGTCTCTTGAAGAGAAGTTTTTAATGTTGGTGAAGTCCAAATTGTTACTTTATTCTTTTATAGATTGTGCTTTCATGTGATATTTAAGAAATCTCTGCCTAGCCTGAGGCCACAGAGATTTTCTCCTATGTATTTTAGAAGTTTTATGGTTTGCGATTTTATGTTTGCATCTATAATGTACTTTGCATTCTCTTTTCTTTTTTTTGGATATGGCCAGCATTCTAGCACAGTTTGTTAAAAAGGCTGTCCTTTCTCCACTGCATTACCTTTGTAACATCAGTTGCCCATACATGTGTGTGTTTATTTATGGACTCTCTGTTCAGTTCCATTGATCTATTTGTCTTCCTTTATACCAATATCATCCTTTAGTTTTATAACAATTTTTTAAAATTTATTTATTTTATTTTTGGCTGTGTTGGGTCTTCGTTGCTGCACGCAGGCTTTCTCTAGTTGCGGCGAGCGGGGGCTACTCTTTGTTGCGGTGCGCGGGTTTCTCATTGCGGTGGCTTCTCTTGTTGAGGAGCACGGGCTGTAGGTGTGCGGGCTTCAGTAGGTGTGGCACGAGGGCTCAGTAGTTATGGCTCGCGGGCTCTAGAGCTCAGTAGTTGTGGTGCACGGGCTTAGTTGCTCTGCGGCATGTGGGATCCTCCCGGACCAGGGCTCGAACCCGTGTCCCCTGCATTGGCAGGTGGATTCTTAACCACTGCGCCACCAGGGAAGCCCGTAGTTTTATAATGGTTTTTAAAATCAGATGGAGCACTAACACACCACTATAAAGCAGTTATACTCCAGTAAAGATGTTAAAAAAAAAAATCGGTTGGAGCTACCTCTCCAACTTTGCTCTTTTTCAGAGTCGTTTTAGCTGTTCTAAGTTCTTTGCGTTTCCATGGGAATTTTAGAATCAGCCTGTCAATTTTTATAAGAAGCCTTTTGAGATTTTGATTGGAATTGGAGTGAATTTATACAGTAATTCAGGGAGAATTGACATCTTAACAATATTGAGTCTTCCATCCCATCAACAATGTATATCTCCCAATTATTTAGGTCTCCCTTAACTTCCTTTCAGCAATATTTTATAGTTTTCAGTATACAGGTCTGTCATATTTTGTTGTTTTTCAAGACAATGACTTTCTGGAAGATACCAGGCCCACCCCAATATCTTATCAAACGCCCCGCATTTTGCTTTGTCTGTTTTGGTACCATTAGATTCAGGTCAGGTAACCGTGAGGAATACTTCAAGGTGCTGTTGTAGGCAAGTGCGAGCACCCTGTCAGGAGGCCACAATGTCAGGCTGTCCTGCTACTGGTGATGCTGTTTGATGACATATTTCAGGTGGTGATCACCTGATATCACCATTATAAAGGTACAGTTTACCTTTGTAATTGGAAAATAATCTAGGAGTGATACACTGGGACACGTTTGTTTGTTTTTTTTAAGGTTCAACCATGAAGTTTTATACTCATCCCTCGGTATTGAAGAATAGGAGTTACTTTGACTATTTAAGAATTTCGGTTTGCAGAAATTTAAAAATCTTTGCTAAAAACGCAAAGAAATGTTTGCCATCAATTACAGACAGCGTGAGTTTAAACCTTTAAAAAGCTTGCATGCCTTATTATCTTTTCATATATTAAAAAAGCAGCACGGGGAAAAAGCTGAAGTGGATGTAGACAGAAAATGGACGGGTAGTGCTGGAAGAATTGAAAGACCCAAACAGAATCTGGGTCACATATTTTAGAGTAAGTGTTTGATGATTTCATTTTATTTGCTGTTTGCAGTTCTGTGGACTGTAGGATAAACAAGGATATGGATTTTCCTAAGATATCTTACTGCTGTTTACAGAATCCTTTTCACCCCAAAATATTCCTCTTAAACTGTCTAGGCAGCATTTATCACGGAAGGCATCATTAACTTTCTTTACATCAGCTCTTTCTCCAGAAATTGACTGTGAGTCAATTTCACCACATTTCGTACATTCCTGCTGCTGGGAACTCTCGCTGTTACTGAATGTCACAGATTGAATAAGCCGACAAGATGCCATGCAGCAAGCCGAAATTACTGCCAACTTCTGTCTAGGCAAAAGGCTACCAAATAATGGCAATGAGCCCATCTTGCATTTCCTAAAACTGAATAGTTCTAGTGCCTCAGAATCAAATGTTTTCCCTCTCCTACTCTTTAGAATACTGTCTATTCAGAAGATGTACAGTGAGCATGGATTGGGGGCTCTTAATACCAAACTGTCTAAACTCATTAGGAACTGATTGAACTAGGTTTATATAAAATTCACTATAAGACGCAGCAAGACTTAATACCCCAGAGAGTCATTTTTAAATGTCAGGGTGCTTTGTATGGATGGGTACACACATGCCCATTCTTCCTTCATCCAGTGATAAGGAATGACTTTTGATACACATGAAGTTGGGAATGATAGAGAAACATATAAATGCTATTCATCCCGAACAACTCTGGCTTAGTCATCATTCTGTGATTTAAGTCCTTGGAGATCTAGCAGGTGGGGAAACACATAGCTGGGAGTAGAATGGTTTCCCCCAAGCCCCCCTTAGTTGTTGAGTTGGAGAGATGCCTGGAAAACGAGTGTGTATTTTACCTGCCAGCCTGGCCTGTGTATTGAGACCTCTGCTCCTCCTGTCCGTGGTCAGGGGTGTCCCTCAAGGACCAGCTAGTGTCAAGATTCCCTGACTTTCCCAGCAGAGCAAGGTGTTACCTCTCCTAGAGTTACTAGAACTAAGTTGATGTGTCTGTTTCCCCTCCTCTCTCCATCACCCCCATGGACTTTGAGGCTTTCTGAAGCATAAGTTATCCGTTCCGAAACTCCATCCCCTTGCATTAGCAACTAGCAAAGTAGTGGACACACGCTAAATATTCGTTTGAAAAAAAAGGGAGGAAATTCTTACTTGTTTTCTTCGCCTTGATATTTCACAACTCTGCCCTTCCTCAGTGGAAATTAACATCGAGTGAAACCCTTTTTTCCTCTTCCAAAAGCATGTTCTAGCTACTTTAAAACTTTTCTTCTTCTATCGACTCGGCAAACAGCAACGCATGACATCACAAATGAACCCTGTCCAGGTATTTATGCCTGGGTTTATATATGATGATAGATTTAGCATCTCCATTAGTTTCTACCCAGGGTGTTCTGGTGCTGCAAAGGCATGACCCAAAGAGTCACTATTTTGGGAATATCTTATTTTTTTCCCCAATTCTACCCCTTTTCATTTCTGCTTTCGTAACATGTTTCTCATTGGTGGGAGTCTGATGATACCAGGATGGGAGAACTCCAGCATAACACAACCCCTGCAAGGGAATTGTGGCTTCTACAATAACACTTCCTGTTGACATAACAGGAAGCACGGAAAACAGGGTTTTTACTTTCCTGAACACACACGTGCCATTCACTTGGCAGTCATTACCTGGTTAACTGCATTAGTTCACATGAAAACACTGTAGATTTTCCTCTGTCGATTTCAAAATATCCTTGTACTTCACCCAAAGTAAATACTTATTATGTTTTCAGTAGCACAAGTGTTCAAGGGGCATTAGTCATTGTGAATTCACTTACCAGCTCAATTGCTATGGAATTATGCCGATTTTAGGTGGTCTGTTACTTCACTTGCTATCCTGGTATTTTAAGGGACAGTCTGAAAGCCCCCAGTTATCTTGTTTGTGTCTCTAGGACCTCTTCTTGACCATTATTTTTTATGCTTCCCTTTTCAAGTGATATTCCTGAGCTAAGGTAGTAATTTACACAATTTTAAGTGGAGGCATTAAGCTTGACTCCGACATAAATGAATGCTGACGTCCAGAGAGCTGGGGTTGAACCTGCCTGCCATGGGGGTGCATAAAACACTACGCACTTTTTCTTCGTCTGCCAGCACACACATTGTACGTGTCATTTTGAATTTTCTAGGAAACACACATTTAATCACACACTCATATTTTAATTTACGGACAGGATCGAAAGAAAGTCTAAGGTAAAGACACATAACCATGCTACATTATTATCACTTTTAATCAGCTGAAAAAATGGTGTTATTATAACTTAATTTTATATGTATTACATGCATTGAAATCTCTGGAAGACAGATGAGAAACTGGATTTTTTTTAAAAAAGGCTGATTGTGGAGAGGGGAACTAGTTGCATGAGCAGGATGGAATAGGAAAGAAACTAATTTTATTCTTCTGACTCTCAAATTATGTACTCTGGCATGGGTCATCAATGAAAAACTTTACTTTGCCTTAAAACACGGTATTATCCTCATATTACGGGTTGTAAGTTGACGTTTTTGATATAACACATATATGGTTACATAGTATGTATGTGGTGGAACCCAGATCTGTCTTACACGTGGTTCCTTTATAAAGAAACCGTGCAAACGGACGCATTTATTTTTGGACTTTCCCACATGTCCAAAATGTCTGAGATGGGCAAGGATGAGCCTGTTTCTATTCAGGGTGAGAAGTTGTTACTCCACTTCGAACCCATATGGCGCTTTGGGAAAGCAGAAGTTCTTTCCTAGAATCCTTTCTGTTGTGAAGTCCTTAGTGTCTGACAGCCAGGACATTTGGCAAACCTAAACTGAGGTGTAACGAGGGGGAAGTCTTACCCCTAAATCCCACCCGGTGAGCACCGCCCTTTTTCAGTGAGGCCGCAAGGCATAAAGGTGCCTTTTTCAACCAACCAAAACCCCATCCGGAAGTTGGCCAGTGCAGTGGGTTGAATTGTGTCCCACCCCCAAATAATTATATATCTGAAACCTGTGGACATGACCTTATTTGGTAAAAGGGTCTTTGCCCACATTAACATCAAGGATCTCGAGATGAGAATATTTTAGGTTAGGGTGGACGCCAGATCTAATGACAAGTGTCCTTAGAAGAGAAAGCACAGGGAGGGTGCTGTGAATGTGAAAGCAGAGATGGGAATGACGTGCCTACAAGCCAAGGGAGTCAAAGAGGGCTGGCAGCCTTCAGAAGCTGGGGGAGAGGCCTGGAACAGACCCACCCTAGAGCTCCTAGAAGGAACCAGTCCTTGCCAACCCCTTGACTTAGGACTTCTGGCCTCCCAACTGTGGGAGAATACATCCCTGTTCTTTTAAGCCGTCAAGTTTCTGATCACTTGGCCGCTCTAGGAAACTAGTCTAGGGGCTCATGCAAACCACGAGGGTCTTTATGGACACCACAAACCTGGGACTGATTTCTCGTCCCTCCCCTGCTCTGTATTCCTTTCCCATTCTTTCTTCTTCCCTCTCCGTCTTTGTTTCTTTGTGCACTCAAGAAGCCGTAACAAAATACCACAGCTTGGGTGACTTAAACAACAGAAATGTATTTCTCAGAGTTCTGGAGGCTGGGAAGACCCAAATCACGGTGCTGGCATGTAGGTTTCGTCCTGCAACCTCTTCTCTTGGCTCGCAGGTGGTTGCCATCTCACTGGGAACTCACAGGCCCTCTTTGTGCGCACGCAGGGAGAGAGAGGAAGCTCTCCGGTGTCGCGTATGTAATCCCATCCTGATGGCCCCATCCTGATGGCCCCATCCTCGAGAACTCATCTAACCCTCATCACCTCCTAAAGGCCCCATCTCCAAATACCATCACACTCTGGGGGTCAGGGCTTCAAACAACACGTGAACTTTGGGAGGGGGCACAGGTATTCAGTCCATAACTCGTTTTTCTTCCCTGCTTCCTTCCTTTTCCTCCTTTGGGTCCACTTCACTGAGATATAATTAAATTCGCCGATTGTAAGTGCATAATTGGATGAGTTTTCGTAAACGTATGCAGTCACGTACTATCACTACAACCATGAATATTTTCATCATCCTGCAGAATTCCTCTGTGCGTGTTTGAAGTCAGTTCTCTCTGTCTACACCCTGCCAAATGCCGGTCTGCTTTTTTAACTGCAGTTTTGCCTGTGCTGTAAGTTTCTGTAAGTGGGATCGCGTTGCATGTTGCTTTTGGTGTCTGGCTCCGTTCATTCAGCATAATGCTTTCGATACTCATCCATTCGCTTGCATGTATCAATAGTTACTTTTATTGCAGATGAGTGTTCCATTGTAGGGCTGTACCACCATTTGGTTATTCATTCATCAGTTGGTGAACATTTGGGATATTTAAATTTTGGGGTGATTATGTATAACTTCGTGTAGACATATGTTTTCATTTGTCCCTTTAGTTCAGTGAGTCTGGAATTTGACAGTCCCTATAATTTCTAGAATGGTGGCCCTTTGGCTATATTTTGAAAGAAGCTTGCCTGGATGCTCTCAAAGTTCTTCTAACTCTGATATTCTGCGAAGAACATGAGATAATCTTGATCTGGTACTCAGCCCTTTCCTCAATTTGTAAATAAACAGTAGGTGCTTAATAAATATAGGCTGATGAGAAATCAGTGTAAGTAATTAACTGATTCCTTCTCTTGAGTTGGGGCAGCCACCCCCAAGAAACCATCCCATGTGTCCAGAAAGGTGAGAAGCTCCCATTTCTTTTCAGTCAGCTCTCTAATGTCCGGTAAGCATGGCCTGATACCTTTCACCCTGTCCTACCGTTCTCTTGCTGTTGGGCCTTGGCCACAGGACTTCAGTTCTCTGAGCCTCAGTGTTTTCACTATAAAGTGGGTGTGAAGATAACGCTGCTAGGGTTGTCGTGTGTGTGTGACATAAGTGAAATGGTACATACGATAGGCTGAATACATCAGTTGGCGTTTAGAAAATGGCTCATAAATAATAGCTGTTGTTGGTGTTGTTATCTGGGGGAATGGCAATCTCTCTTTCCCCTTAGCTACTACCCGTGCTTCCCCACTTTTCCTCCTGTCCTCCTGCAAGGATTACACACAGGCAAAAGAGATGACCCAGTGGGGTCTGCAAAAGGCCAAAGCTTTGAGAGTTCAGAGGGGAGGAAGCTAACAGCTTACCTGTTAATGCTACAGCTCTGGGTCTATGAAATTTACTCTTTGGAGGTTTTGGAGAGAAACTTTCAGCCAATATGGGGGCAATTCATTAGAGAAGCTGAAGGAACAGTCGTGTCTTCCCAGTTTGGGGGATTTTGATGAAAATTTCCTGCTCTTCTGCATCAGAGTTAACTATATATCTCATTTAGGTCTTTGACAACAAATCAAGGTGAACCTCCTGTATTTTGTGTGAAATGTTAGCATCCATCTAGTGGTTTTTCTACATTACTTGGGAAGAACCTACCCCGGATGTTCTTGGGGTTGGAGGGTCCCACCTAGACCTAAGATGGGTTTGTCTTTAGCCAATTAATTTTGTTTAAATGGGTCAATTCACAGAAATAGAACTATGAACAATCGAGGCAATGGAAAAGAGTGTCCCTGTATAAGTCCGCTGACGTCCTTCTATGCTGTAAGAGGAAAGGAGAGAGACAAAAGTGGGGAAAGGAAGTACACGTCCAGCCTTCTCGAGTAGTAGAGATGACCACAAAGACAACATAAATGTGGGCAGCCCGGTGGGATTATTTTCTAGTACTGAAATGGGAGTAAAGTGATAGAGGGCCTTTCATAGGAACAACAAATAAGCCACGGCTACAGTGTTCATTCTAATTCATTCAATGTTCATTCATTGCTCATTCTAAGAGTACTTAGAATGAGCCAGGGCTGTGCTCTGTGTAATGTAATTTATACATGAGCTCATATCAGCACCACCAAATCAGCCTCAGAGGACTTCCGTTCCTCAGATGGACCTACAGACTCAGAAAGTGGGACCGAACTCTCCATTTTCAAAGCCTAGGTTTCAACCTCTTTATCTGGAAACAAGCCAAAATGATGAAATATTCTTTAAAAAACAGCGCCGTACCAGTAACTCATCCAGGAAAGGGAGCTTCTGGTTCCCTCCATTAGATACCATATTCATTTAAGAAACAATGAAAGTTTCTGGGGCCATTCATTCACAAGCTAAAGACAGAGTAAGGGAGAATAATGATTGGAGTTGGTGATGCTTTAATTAGAGAGATTGCACAAGGACCCGAGATGTCACGCAGCAGCTGTGGGCGTGATAGATGGAGCCAGTTCCACCTTCCTTTGTCATTCTCACGTCGAGGAGGCCAGTTTGTTGAAAGGACAAACCCAAGTCTGCATCCTGTGGCATTCTCACAGTATTAATTACCTTGCAGCTTATTTATGTGTTCCCTCTACTTCCACAAAGGTCTTTTTCAAAGATATTGTTAAGCGGCTCACCATAAAACTATATGAGCTCAGAGAAAAAGACCAGAACACAACAAAAGAGAGGATGGGAGGGGATGGTTCAAAGGAGCCCGAGTCAAACGGAGGTCAGGTGGTTGCTGTGAATTGTGGGACAGTGTTGACAGCACCTATCCAAAGTGCCGTGATCAGTAGTGGCTTAAAATGTGCCTATTATTTAGCTACATTTTTGCTATATTATTTGTAACATTTTGCTACTATTGGCATTATTTTAAAAACATGGAGATTTCAGAAGTCATTGTAAAACCATCTAAAGATTCTCATCAGCGGGCGCAAGTCCTTGAGTTGAGCCCAGGGGAGGGTGTGTGCTGTGCAGACGCCGGGGCCATAGGATGGGGGAGACGATGCATGTCAAGTAGTGAAGACAGAATTTTCATAGAGGACTCATCACTCTCTCCACTCAGCTGTCTTTGTTTCACTATTCTGGGAGTATGATGACGGTTCAGCTGTGATTTCACAGAAGTGACTTCATTTGTGCATGTGTAGATCAGCCACACACAGTGTTACATGTCCGTATTTTCAAGGCTGGCACGGATACATCACTGGGTCATTGGATGCCATCACTGGATACACCGAGACTAATCTCACCGTCATCTTTCCCCTTGCTCTTCTCTGTTTTTTTTTTATCTTCTTTCCTTGTGCCTTCATTTGTACCTCATCCTCGAACACTCTCACACACTTTCCTTTCCTTCTTTATTCACAGAAAAGAAAGGAAAGGAGCCAAAGTAAGGACAGCTACTAGCGATGAGAATTAGAGCGTGATGCTGACTTTCCTGGCAGAGAATAGAATGAGGGAAGACAGGAGGGATGGCGCATCAGGATGATTTAAGGAGGGGGGTGGGGAGCTCATCAGAGCTATAGCAGAATGTGGAAGCATCGCTGGTCTTAGAGCCCTGGCCCCCGCTTTCGGGTGAGTCATTTGTCCCGTCGCTTTTTCTATTTATATATATTCAGAACAAGCCAGCTGCCATTCTCTGACTTGGTACCCTGACCTAGACGTCCCCTGGCTCAAGTAAATGCACTGCCCATCAGGCTATTTTATTCTTTTCTTCCCCCCCAGTGTTGGACAAAATGTCCTATTAAGATCTTGTCCAATTTCAAAGGGAAGCAGGAGGAGGCAGACAGGGTATTCAGAATGTTGACCAACCTGGGCTGTGGCTCACAGGTTAAAAGCATATGCCAGACAGGTGTGCTAGGTCAGAGGAAGGGATTCCTCCCCCGACCTCCAGTCCTACTTGTATTGGCTGGAGATGAACTTGCCATACGCCCAGCTCCTCCCCTGAGTTGCTGTTTCTTCTGTAAAGTGAAGGGTTTAGACTCTGTTCTCTCATCCCCCTGCACATTCACAATTACAGCCACGGGGAGAGAGCAACTCTTTGGACCCAATGTCCTTGGTTGAAATTCCCTCCACGGAACCAAATAACCATTCTTCACACATTGGCAGAGCCAGTACTGCGGATTCTTTCCTGAGGAGGTCTGAAGAGATGTGTGTAAATAATTCTCTGCTTCTCACCCTCCCCGCCCCTGGCCTCCTCAGTTACAGAACAGGAGCTTTGTCAGTTCTCCCAGCTTCTAGAAATTCACTTCTCTGGTCCAGCAAAGCAGGCATTCAGAAGCCTATAAATAATCATCTGATTCCCACGTGTCTGTAATAGCAGAGAAGGTGGTGCTGCAAACACTTAAATTTGCAGTTCACAAATAATGCAAATGAATATTGAAGGCTGTAGCTTGCATGATGCCTTAGCAAGTAAAAGCAATCTTTTCTTTCTTTCTTTCTTTCTTTCAGGACACAGAGAACCTCCCCACCACCTTCCTTCTTGCTGTGGCTGTAAATCCTTGCCCAGCACAAGATCCATGGCTAGGTTTCTCTTTTTCAGAAGCCAAACTCTAGGGAGGAGAAAGAAACCCTTTGGGTACCTCAGCTGTGGGATCTTGTCATTTATCCAGAGTAGACTTTAGCTGTAGAAACACCCTGTGCTATTTGAGTTTCACGTGTTGGATGCAAAAGAAGCTACCTTCTTTCCTTCCCAGTTTTCTTTCAAAAAACAGGAACTACACAGCTTGAGTTGGGGTGGGATCAGGAGACCCTCATCTTCAATTTTTATTTGCATCCTTGCTGTAATATTTTAAGGACCCTCTGACTTGAGAATTTTCACGATGAGAATAAGTATTAACATGGACTTCGAGTTTTCTCAGTCTATTCTTAGAAAATGGCCTCTGCTTATTAGACTCTGTGAAATGGAAATGAATGCCACACATCACAGACAGTGCTACGGTAATTAATAATTTTACACATCGGAAACCACGTTAGGTCCAGAGCCTCAACAGGTGACAGGGAGAATGCCTTCTGCAAGGTGAAAGATATGTTCTTTACTGATGTGAAGAGCTGTCACCGATTTTGTGTAATCATCAGTAGGCTCTTCGCTCAGTGCTTTGTACACAGCATCACACTTAAACTCTGCACACCTTAGAAGATGGGCAGATGGGTCCTATTATTGCCACCAGAGGTGAGATAAGAAAGGTAAGCTCGGGACTTCCCTGGTGGCGCAGTGGTTAAGAATCCACCTGCCAATGCAGGGCACACAGGTTTGAGCCCAGATCTGGGAAGATCCCACATGCCGCAGAGCAGCTAAGCCTGTGCGCCACAACTGCTGAAGCCCACGTGCCTAGAGCCCGTGCTCTGCTACAAGAGAAGCCACCGCAATGAGAAGCCCGTGCACCGCAACAAAGAGTAGCCCCCACTCGCCACAACTAGAGAAAGCCCGCGCACAGCAATGAAGACCCAAAACAGCCAGAAAATTTTAAAAAAAATTAACAACAACAAAAAAGAAAGGTAGGCTCGGAGAAGTTATATCCTAATTTAAGGTCATATAGCTGAGGAAAGGCAGAGCCAGGATCCGTAGCTGTCTTGGCTCCAGAGCCCACATGTTTAGAGCGAGCGAGGTCTTGAGAAACACTAATAGTTACTTAGCGTCACTGGCTTCAAAATATCATGAAATCGTTTCTCAAATGGCCATATTTTCCTTATGCAGGATAAAAGGTTTCCTCCCCTTACTGAATAAGCTGGATATGCAGACGTAAGCATTCAAAGCAAAATAATGGAGGCAAGAACATAACAAATAAGTCACCCTGTAATTAAGTCCTCACACTTTCCATCTGAAGCCTAGATAATGATGTGCTGTAATTATTATAAAAACAACAATCTATTACCACCACTATGAAATTAACAATTATTACAGAATTCATATTGGCCTGGAGCACCTCTCCTTGCTAAGGTGGCGACCCACCCCTGCCCGCAGTCCCCATTTGTTTTTTTTTTAACCAGTAGTAGAAATAAATTTGTGTGGAAAACTCCATAGACCATCTTGTATAATTAGGAATAACTTGGGGAAGGAGGAATGTCAACAATCTTTCACGTTCACGCATAGTTGATTTACAAAGTTGTGTTAGTTTCACGTGTAAAGAAAAGTGATTAGTTTCATATATATATATATATATATATATATATATATATATCTCACAACAATCATTTTTTACCTAAATGTGAATGTTATTTCTTTCCCCAGAGAAGGACAAACTGACTCTGTTAAAAATGTGCTGGTGTAAAAATAGTCATTTCATGAAAGTCAGCAAGGGGGGCGGATGTGTGTTGGGGGCGGGTAATACTGCAGTGTCCACATACCCACTTTGTTCGTATTTCTCTGCTACTCCGAACCACTCAACAAAAACAAACACCCTCTACAAGAAGGCAGAGGTTTTGTCTTTTTTGCAAACTTTACCAGAAAGGTTTGTCTTACCACCTCAGTCAATTGAAATACATAATAACTCGAAGAGGATCTTAATTTCTTCCAAGGAGGTTACGTTCTTTGCAGAGGGAGCTTGGTGCTGTCAGGCAGACACGAGGAGGCCAAGCGGTTGGGGGGAAAAGATGTAACCACAGACCCAGGACCCTCTGACTTGACTTGTCAGGACCCTGGTATGAGAATGAGCGAAGCCCGCTGGAATCCACCTGTCTGTGAACACCACGCCCTGGCGTTTGCCACCTCCCAGGAGACGTTTTTTTTTGTTCGTAGTGTCTCTAAGCCTGTCACCTTGGAAGAAACCATGCTTCGTACACAGCTTAGCTGAGCTGACTCTGAAGAGCTTTTGATATCTCACAGGATGAAACTTCTGTGCCCCGGCTGTTAAGGGAAGTCAGCCCTTTCTTGATCCTTATTGTGTCCTAGATCGAGGAGTCTTTCTTTATCACGTTTTTTTCCCTTTTCCTATCCCTCCCGCACAAAAAGACGACTCTTGGTTTTCTAGTACAGGCGTCAGAAATGAAACTACACGTAGTTAATAATTTACAGTCATAGTCACTATAAAAAGAAGTTAAAGGATTCTCTCTTATCTTTCTTTCTCAGAATGTCCTTTGGGAGCTCTAAAAACACTTAGGCTCAAAGGATAGAGAAAGGAGACACGCTGCTTTGGATTTTCTGCCATACAAGGAAGTCGTGTCCTACTTTCTTTCTCAGTTGGCAACCTCATAAACCATTAAGAAAATGGCGGTCAGGCCTAGTGAGCTTCGAAAGCCAAATAACTCCCCTCTTGCTGAAATCCTCTTTGTAGGGCTAAATAAATAATAAGCCATACCTGTAAGGTGAATAATGGAAAGGATTAAAATCCAAACTGGGCGGGTACTTTTGATTTGTCCGCCCCTCCTTGCTACCTCCCGAACCCATGTCTTCCTCGGTCTACCCCATTCCCTTCAATAGCCACATCATGTGTTAAAGCCAGTGATGGTCTATGCATCTTCCCTTCTCCCTCCCCACCCCAGCCCCCATCCTGTAGCTTGTCATGTCTGCTGGTCCCAAATCCACATCTGCCTACTTCATTCCATCTCTACTGCCACCAGCCTTTCTCACCTAGAAGACTCCTAAGTGCTTTCCATTTTCACTCTCGCTCTCTCTACAATGCAGATGGAGGGATTTTTTTTTTTATGACTTTAAATGAAATGATGTAACTCCTGCATTGAAAACCCTTCACTGGCTTTCTCTTGTGATGGTATTCCATTGCAGAGACCTCAACAGTCTACTGTGCTTCTCCGCAGTCTGGCCCCTTTCTTCTCTTTGCCTGCTGTGTCTCAACAAATCCACCTCCTGTAGTATCTCCAACTAATCCTTCTCTCTTCTGCTTGAGGTAGATGGGCAAGGAGGCTCAGGTGGATGTGTTGTGTCAATGGGCAAGGTTAGCTAAAGTGGAAAAAAAAACTGCTTTCTGAGAAACGGGCAAGAAGGAAGAAAAGGGAAGTGTATGCACTCATTCTTCCTAAGGTCAAGGATGGGGCTCGTGCCAAGCAGACCACGTAGGAGGCCATAGGCAGGCAGGTACCCTTTGATCCAGAAGCAAGAGGAAAAAGAAGAGGTTCTCTAGGCTGATTCATACATGGACCCATGTCCACACCCACCTCATTACACCTGTTTCGGTTCCTCTTTCTTTCCATCTATGTAAGCATCCATCCATGTACGCGGCAGACTTTCATGGAGCACCAACTACGGGCGGATGGAATGAAATGCCAAGGACACATTGAGACCAACGAAAGAGGCAGATGAATAGCCCTTGGGCTGTCAACCCAGCTCACCTCCAAAAGCATAAGCTAGTAATGCAGTGCTGGACTTGGGCCCTCTTCCTGCCTCAGCCCTTGAAAATGAATTCCAGAATATGGCCTTACCGTGACTCCCCAAGGAAATGCCACTCTGATTAATGAAAACAGTTCAGTTGTGCAGTTACACTGCTTTAGCCTAGGAAAGTGTCCTTTTTGACCAGAAGAGGGTTTGTAATCTAGAACCATTACTATCATCAGAGATTCTGAGCCTACCCTCCCCCTGACAGATGCACACATATACACAAACTCTTCTCCCTCACCAAAAAAAAAAAAAAAATCATTATGAAGCAGAGCGAACTCTGCATTTGGCTTTTTTGGGCTTGGGGAACAAGGCAAAAGCTGTTGACAGAAAATTACAAGCATGTCTTTGGCCCGAAGTGTACTGCATGACACTAAGAAGGCCCGTCAAGAAGCTGGATATTGGATCTGACAGGACTAACTGCCCTGTGATGGCGTGAAAATGAACCGTGGCCCACCCAAGCAAACACACTTGAAGGTGGAAAAAGCAACCAGCGTGACAGCTGGGGCTCAGGGACCCTGCATTGATACAAAGACTTTTCTTTTGTCATGAGATTGGGAACCTGCTCATTAGATTTAAGTCCAAAACCAAGCAAGAAAAATAAAGATGTGATATTCTGATAGCTCTTTAACGAGGT
This sequence comes from Orcinus orca, assembly GCF_937001465.1. Classification (NCBI taxonomy): domain Eukaryota; kingdom Metazoa; phylum Chordata; class Mammalia; order Artiodactyla; family Delphinidae; genus Orcinus; species Orcinus orca. The sequence goes on from NC_064568.1 coordinate 9,005,548, forward strand.
TTATGAGGGATTAGCAAAAAGACCCTTGGAACTGGGTGTGTTAAATTCTGTCTCAGGGTCCTCCTAATTAGCAGGAGGCTTTGGACACTGAAAGGAAAACTGGGGTCAAAGTGGGGAAGATGACCCTTGCGGAGGCTAAATGCTCTGGCACATAGCTCAGTCGTCAACAGGTGCAGAAGGGCTCAAGTTCAGTTCTGTCTCCCAGCAGCACACAGAACCACTGCTGCTGCTTCCAACGTTGCACTACCGAGGGCCCAGGTAAGATTTCATGTCTTACAACTCTGTGCTTTGTAGAGATCGGCTTGCCCGTTGGGTTTCAAGGGTCTAGAAGCTAGAGAGTGCAGACTTGTGAATTGTGTTTCATTGTTCTGCGGTGGCGGCCAGAGATGCAGTTTCTTTGGGGTCAGCTTTGATCCATCTTCCTCGGTTCAGGAGGCCCGGGGAAGTAACCAGTGGTTCTTGAGGCAAAGTCTGAGTTACTCCTCCTGCCTAGTGAGACGCAAGGTTCATCTGGGGGAGGAAGAGCTGGACTTGGGGGGCGGACTCAGCCCTAGGGGGGATGGAACCTCCCTCCTTTTTGTTCCCCATTTCCAGGCTGAATCCACGTTCCAGCTGAACGGGGCTTCTGCAGAAAGGTGCCCCTAGTGAGAATGAGGCTGGCGGGGAGGGGGGCAGCCTGGAGTCTGGAGAGAAATCCAGGCAGGAGGTTGATCCATAAGGAACTCAGCAAAGACCAAGCAGAGGTTTCTCCCCTCTAGACCCAACCCAGAAGGGAGAGTAGAAGCTATGTCATTTCCTCTGGGAAAAGGAAACAATTTTCCTTATAAACCAACAAAATTACATAGACTATTTGTAGATTGGCAAAGTGTTGGGGGCAATTTTCCAGGTAACATGGGACTAAAAATCTACCTGGAAAAATCCAGGTAATTGAGCCAAGGAACTTTCTGTGGTAAATGATCAGGATAAATGCTTCACACTCTCATCGTCCCAGGCTGGCATTCCAGGGAGTACCCTTTCAAAGAGTGTGAAGTGAGGTATCATTTTAGAATATTCAGCATGGTGAGGAATAAAGAGGGATAAAGAATTGTTCCTCACTTTCCATGTCTTTTGATATTCTGGAAACTTGTCTGGAAGGCAATTGAATTGTTTAGATAACTTGACAAAAAGAGTCAAGAAAAATCATGTTACTCTTTGACATAATATATATCAAATGGCGACCAGGAGATAAGGGAGAGATCAGGTCTGTGCTATTAAAACTATTTCTGCCAATTGTAGTATTGGAGGATCTGTAGTCATGGAAACATGTTCACGCATATCTATAGCTTCATCTTCATTCTTTCTGGTCTTCTGTTGATATCTCAGGCATGACACGTGCTAAACTGTACTTTATAGCCATGAGGAGGATCATGTATATATGTGTATGTGTGTGTGTGTGTGTGTATGCGTATATATGTGTGTGTGTGTGTGTGTGTATGAAAAATTTCTCTTCAAGGCCAAATTTAGGAAAAAAACAAAACCAAGGAATGGCCCTGGCCCTTAGATGACCATGCAGTCACTCCTCAGGAAGGAAGGAGCTGATAAGGGGAAGGGACATACGGCATCTGTCGTCGATGGGTAAATGGTCTTGAAAAAGAAATCGCCCTTTCTTTCCTCCTCAATATGTAAAACACTTAGACACGGGGGTGCTGTGATGACCCTGAGGACCATGTTATTAATGACTTCTTTTATGCTTTATAAAGTGCTTTTCACTTAAATTATCTCTGATCCTTGCCACACAGTCCTTCCTGGTAAGCGTTATTAGCCTCATTTGACAGTTAACAAAGATAGAAAACAAGTAAGGCTTTAAGAGAGAGTACATAACCTGGTAGCCAGAGGACAGATCCTGACCTAGAGAGTGGCATGTGGTGTGTTAAAAAGTTATGAATGAATTACAAACATTTAAAAATCTCATTTTCCTGTAAAACCCTGCATTTCCAATTTCTCTTTAAAAAGTTCAATGCCTGGCCACCACCTTTCTAGAGCTAGGTAGGGATGCCCTCCCATAAGCAGGACACGAATGCTTCAGCTTGTCACAGTCCCACTGTGATACCCTGTCGCCCATTACCGCCCTACTTTATTAAGCTCCCTGCCCAGTCCTTATGGACACTAGAGTCTTCAACCAGTTCTCCAGAAGGATAACAAATGTGCTTAGGATCAAATGGCCAATTCATGGTAGAAGCGAAAATTAAAACCAGAGCTCTGGAACCAAGTCCGTCTGTGCTTCTGTCTCTATGGAGCAGTTCTCAAACAGAGTGACCTGATCCAGATCTTGGAATCCCAGGTACGGGGTCCAAGAATCTGCCTTTTGAACAGTCACCCAGGATGTGATGTGATCGAAATGCTAGACTGTGATGAAATGCAAGGAGCAGTGCTCTAAGCAGTTAGGAGACCTAGGGTCCCTTTGGTCCTTCGACTAAGCTAGTCCGTCTCTCTGTCATTGAACCCTCAAGTCTTTGGGCACACACAAAGTGCTGTGTTCTCTGACTCTGGATTAGATAACATTTTGGGGACCCTAACCCAGGTTGATAAGCGACACATTTTTCTATGCCACTGGGGTATTGTGCGATATACCCTGTTTATGTATTCATCGAATATTTATTGAATGCCTACCTTGCAATATGCACCATGCTTCGCTATGAGGAATCAATATGACAATTAAGAAGTGGTTATTCAGTTAAGCTGGGCAACTACTGAATCCCAAGACAGACTGAGCTGTGAGCCTCAATTACCCAAAAGGTACTTCAATATTTACTTATGTTGGTAAGCACAGGGTTTTTCTTTCTTTGTTTTAAATTTAATTTTTATTTTATCTTGGAGCATAGTTGATTTACAATGTTGTGTTAGTTTCAGCTGTACAGCTAAGTGATTCCATTATACATATACATATATCCAGTGTTTTTCAGATTCCTTTTCTATATAGGTTATTATAGAATATTGAGTAGAGTTCCCTGTGCTATACAGTAGGTCCCTGTTGCTTATCTATTTTAGATAGAGTAGTGTGTATATGTTAATCCCAGACTCCTAATTTATCCCTCCCCCTCCCACCATGTTTCCCCTTTGGTAACCGTAAATTTGTTTTCTAAGTTTGTGAGTCTGTTTCTGTTTTGTAAATAAGTTCATTTCTATCATTTTCTTTTAGATTCCACATATATGTGATATCATAGGATATTTGTCTTTCTCTGTCTCTTAGTGTGATAATCTCTAGGTCGATCCATGTTGCTGCAAATGGCATTATTTCATTGTATATATGTGCCACGTCTTCTTTATCCATTCCTCTGTTGATGGACATTGGGTTGCTTCCATGTCTTGGCTATTGTAAACAGTGCTGCAGTGAACATTGGGGTGCATGTATCTATTCAAATTACGCTTTTCTCTGGATATATGCCCAGGAGTGGGATTGCTGGGTCGTATGGTAGTTCTGTTTTTAGTTGTTTAAGGAACCTCCATGCTGTTCTCTGTAGTGGCTGTATCAATTCACATTCCCACCAACAGTGCAAGAGGGTTCCCTTTTCCCCACACCCTCTCCAGCATTTATTGTTTGTAGACTTTTTGATGATGGTCATTCTGACTGGCATGAGATGATACCTCACTGTAGTTTTGATTTGCATTTCTCTAGTAATTAGTGATGTTGAGCAGCTTTTCATGTGCTTTTTGGCCATCTGTATATCTCCTTTGGAGGAATGTCTATTTAGATCTTCTGCCCACTTTTCGATTGGGTTGTTTGTTTTTTTGATATTGAGCTGCATGTGCTGTTTGTATATTTTGGAGATTAACCCCTTGTCAGTCGCTTCATTTGCAAATATTCCATCCCATTCTGTGGGTTGTCTTCTCGTTTTGTTTATGGTTTCCTTTGCTGTGCAAAAGCTTTTAGGTTTAATCAGGTCCCATTTGTCTATTTTTGTTTTTGTTTTTATTTTCATTGCTCTAGGAGGTGGATCATAGAAGATCTTGCTGCGGTTTATGTCAGAGAGTGTTCTGCCTATGTTTTCCTCTAAGAGTTTTATAGTATCTGGCCTTTAATTTAGGCCTTTAATCCATTTTGAGTTTATTTTTCTGTATGGTGTTAGGGAGTGTTCTAATTTCATTCTTTTACATGTAGCTGTCCAGTTTTCCCAGCAGCATTAGTTGAAGAGAATGTCTTTCCTGCATTCTATATTCTTGCCTCCTTTGTCATAGTTGAATTGACTATAGGTGCATGGGTTTATTTCTGGGCTTTCTATCCTGTTCCATTGATCTATCTTTCTGGTTTTTGTGCCAGTACCATACTGTTTTGATGACTGTAGCTTTGTGGTATAGTCTGGAGTCAGGGAGCCTGATTCCTCCAGCTCTGTTTTTCTTTCTCAGTATTGCTTTGGCTATTTGGGGTCTTTTGTGTTTCCATACGAATTTACAAATGTTTTGTTCTAGTTCTGTGAAAAATGCCATTGGTAATTTCACAGGGATTGCATTGAACCTGTAGATTGCTTTGGGTAGTCTAGTCATTTTCACAATGTTGATTCTTCCAATCCAGGAGCATGGTATACCTCTCCATCTGTTTGTGTCATCTGTGATTTCTCTCATCAGTGTCTTAGAGCGTTTATACTACAGGTCTTTTGCCTCCTTAGGTAGGTTTGTTCCTAGGTATTTTATTCTTTTTGAGGCAGTGGCAAGTGGGAGTGCTTCCTTAATTTCTCTTTCTGATCTTTCATTTTAAGTGTATTGGAATGCAAGAGATTTCATGTATTAATTTTGTATCCTGCAGCTTTACCAAATTCATTGATGAGCTCTAGTAGTTTTCTGGTAGCATCTTCAGGATTTTCTATGTATAGTATCATGTCATCTGCAAACAGTGACAGTCTTACTACTTCTTTTCCAGTTTGGATTCTTTTTCTTTTTCTTCTCTCATTGCTGTGGCTAGGACTTACAAAACCATGTTGAATAAAAGTGGGCAAGAGTGGACATCTCTCTCAGCTTTTCACTGTTGGGAAGCACAGTCTTTTTCCAAAGCCCACATGGAACTCCCATGGTTAATACTGTCCTATGATGCCATATCTTTCATGGTGGCCATCACATATTTAGATTCACTTGACTAAAGGTCTTCTTCTCCAAAAGTAACTTGAGGATTTCATTTTCCAGACAATGCACTATGAAACTACTCAAGCATCTGATTTTTAACCCTAAATATTTAACTTGTTTGCATGAAATTCACAAGAACTGTAATGCTTGCCTTAGTCTCTGAGAGTATAAAGATGCATGTACCTAAGTTAGGTTGTATACCTCCCCTAACCATTTATTTGCCCTAACCATTTATTTGAAATCCTTAAGGAAACAAAAGGTATATGTAAACTCTAGTGCTAACATTTTCAAAGGTAACTAAGTACTTGCTACTCAAACTGCGGTCCCAGGACCAAACTGTATGAGTACTTTCAAGGAGTTTACTCATGATGTAGTTTCTTAGGCTCAAGTCTATACCCAGCAGGATCCCCAGGTTACTCCTATGCACCTGAATGTCTGAAGAGCCCTCAGTTAGATTCCCTGTTAACAGTTCCAACTAACCTTACTGTGGTCATCATTTCCCCATATATATACTTGAATCAAGTTGTCACATGTACAACTTAAGTTTACAAAATAGTATGTCAATTACATATAAAAGCATGGTGGGGAGGAGTTCCCTAGATGTGACTGTTTTGGGTTTGTAGATTTATATCATAAGGATCTTTAGATGCGAACAAATTAGGCAGTAAGAAATAGAAAGTGTTGGGGATATTTACATGCCAGCCTGTCTGGAAAATGTTGATTTTTTTCATGACATTTCTCCAAGCTCGATTTCAAATAGAGATGGTGGGAAAGTGAGAGAGTGTGGACACATATAAAATGAAAAACAAAAACAAAAAAACCCCACAAATGCCGAAAATATTGTCTTATGCAGATTCTTTATGCAGTGAGGACATTAACACCTTGTCTTTTAAATGTGTTGTATTTAGCCTGTTTTTGTTGTTTTTAATGTTTCTCAAAATCTTCATGTTTCTATGTAGTCAGGTCATTGGACATTATTTGCTTTATTACTTCTTTATTGTTTTTATTACGTTGAGAATAGTGAACAGTGATTCTCAACTTTGGTTACACTTTGGAATCACCTGGAAACCTTTGAAAAACTGCTGATGTTTGGATTCCCCACCTTGTCCCTCCCCCCCGCCAGGTACCCTGCTTTCATCAGTCTGGTGTCCTACATAGGCCACAAGGTTTTCAAATGCTCCGCAGGTGATTCCGTTGTGTCATCAGGGTTCAGTATTATTGCCTTAGAAAGTCCTTCCCTATAGCAAGATCAAATGATATTCACCTATATGTGCTTCTAATTAGATTTTATTCTAATTAAAATTTCTTTCATGATTTTTAAAGATTTTTTTTTCATAATTTTATCCTGTACCTGTTTTTCTCTGCAGTTTATGATAAAATTTTGGGCTCAACCTAGGACATACATCTTCGAACTCTTTGAATAATGCTCTCAGCTCTCCTTTCTGTCTATAATTCCTCTTGTATCTTTCCCTTTTAGTTCCAACAGATAACTGGAGATAATGAAACTCGAGATGACTTATTATTGCAGTCATAAAGGGTCAGAAAGTAACACTAGAGAAGTAATAAGTTCTGGTCTCAGAGTTTTAGGAGGAAGCAGGAAGAATTGGGATTACTGCTTCAGTTGCAAACAGTCACTATTGGAAAGCTAGCTTTTCACCGACTAAATTGGTGAATAGTTAACTGAGTAAATTATTCAGTTTAGATAGACTCAACCACAGTCTTGACAATCACCCAAATGGCCCAGTGGAAACTTCCTTCTTTCCAGAGGCTCGAAAATTCTACTCTTGAGCAGTTGCTCTATAATTATTCCTCTCCTGAGTCTAAGGTGGTTGGTGAATGGACAAAGGGGTTGTCAGAGGCAGATCCCTCTCTCACAGTAGTCGTTGTCATGCTTTAGTTGAGAGCCAGAGGTCTCGACATTGCATTATATAGTCCTGACTCCGGCTTGGAGACAAAGTAATATGCCCCTTCTCCGTAAAAGCAGATGGCATCACTGCAGAAAGCTTTTAAGCCTTTGCAAAAGTTCTCTTATTTTCTGTGCCCCGTTAAATTGCCACTCAGTCCTAAGACTTGAGTAGCCTGAAGTCCCAGCTACTAGCTATTGCTATAAATGATACCTCTGCTTCCCTTTCCAGTCACTGTCTACATAGACAAAAAGGGCAAAGGGAATATATTTTCCTTCTAAATATTTCCTTGATGGGTGTTCAGGCTCTGAATTCTTCAGCTTCATCACATTCTGTTATTTGAGACTAAGTAGAATTTTTGACATTTGAGTTTGAAATTTGTGGTCATAAATCCGCAGAAGACAGGGCATGGTGACCTATCTCAGGCGTATGGTCGTGTCAAAATGCAGAGTTTCATTGCCCAAGGTATTGAGCCTTTGCTATCAGTTCTCACAGACAGATAGTGCTTTGCCTCCCTCTTCACATCATGCCAATAAACCCGTCACCTCTATAAAATAGCTGTCCCAGTGGCCTAGGACATGCCATGCTGCTCACAGGTGATATTTTCTACTGAAGTCATCTGGCGACCCAAGAAAGGAATTGATCATTCACTCAGTCTCATCCAAGAAATATGAACTGTACATCCCATATACATCAGAACCCCGTGTGGGGTACTGTGGGAGACAAAAGATAAACTGGTTGAAAACTCCACCTTTAAGAGGTGATTTGTTAGTGGTGGGACAGAAACGATAAGGCAGGCAAGGGTTCCTTAGAGGACGCGGCCACAAGGTGCCCTTGGAGTTCAGAACTATATACATAAACAATGACAAGACTGAATCTCAAAAAAAAAATGTTTGAGGTAAAAGAGACTCGACACCAGAGAGTACGTAGGGTACAAGTGCATCGTATGATGTTCAGAAGTATCCAGAACTAATCTAAGAGTCCGAATAACAGTTGTTCAGAGATGGGTACTACCTGGAAGGGGACAAAGGGAGCTTTCTGGGTTATGGAAATCTATATCTCGATGTGGATGATGGCGATACAAGTGTCCACATGAGTCAGAATTCACCCTCAATACACTTAAAACTTACATACTTCACTTTGTTTTGTGTGTGTGTGTGTGTGTGTGTGTATATATACACACACATATATAATCATTAATTTAAAAATAGTGTTGTAGCAGTTTAAAGGCAGGAGCAGTGGTAAACTTGCAAAGACGTAGAGGGCAGTGACATTGAGATGGGCCCTGAAGAGGAAGAGCATTTAATCAGAGCACTTCCCTGGGAAGGAAGGAGAAAACAGCCGTACGGAGTGTCCACTGCAGGATCAGCAGTTCCGTGAGTCTTGTGTTCCCCGGGCCGCTTGTGCAAGTAATATTTGCAATCGAATTTATTAAAGGACAGAATGGGGGGGTTCAATTTAAATCATCAGGTTTATTAAATGCTTGGGGCAGCAGAGAGATGTGACTATATCTGTGCTTGGGCAAGATGAGTCAGGCCCCAGTGTGTCCCGCAGCTGGGAGGAGGGAGAGGGGATGACAGAAATGAGTGATGAGGCTGCTAGGGTTTCTCAACAAGCAAAGATTGGTGCTGGACCTATTTAATGGGAGCTAAAGGAATGGGGAGAAGGCACAGATTTAATATGCGTGGCATAGGGACTGTCTCTGAGTTGTGCCCATGTGCGAGGTAAGGGACACAGAGAGGTCAAAGGTGTTAAGATTGGCTGGGAGGAGGCATCAACAAATGAGTAAATGCAGGGAGAAACAGAGGTCTGAGAGGGGCTGTTGGACGTCCTAAGTCAGAGAAAAGCCAGGGCAAGTGAGTAAGCACAGTTTTTAAAAAGTTGATGTGGACTTCCCTGGTGGCACAGTGGTTAGGAATCCGCCTGCCAATGCAAGGGACACGGGTTCGAGCCCTGGTCCAGGAAGATCCCACGTGCTGCAAAGCAGCTAAGTCCGTGCGCCACAACTACTGAGCCTGCGCTCTAGAGCCCGTGAGCCGCAACTCCTGAGCCTGTGTGCCACAACTACTGAAACCCACACGCCTAGAGCCCGTGCTCCACAACAAGAGAAGCCACTGCAACGAGAAGCCCGCACACCGCAACGAAGAGTAGCCCCCACTCGCCGCAACTGGAGAAAGCCCGCGCACAGCCAGGAAGACCCAATGCGGCCAAAAATAAATACGTTAAGTAAAAAAATTTTTTTTTCCATCATCATCATAGAAAATCCCTTTGGGCAGTGCTGATCAATGAACAGCCGTGATTAATCCCACCTACCCATACTGCAAGTGTATTATGCTCTTCAAGAGATCTTCTATAAACTATTGCTTTTTGTGGATAGAAGATTCAAAACCTGGACCCTTTACCATTAGCCTTGAAAGATCTGCAGATATTTTTGAACATCAAAGTACAACATTGGATCCCAACCATTCCCACCCTTGGTGAAAATTTGGCAATGCGTTTTAATAGCATATTCTTTCAGTTTGCAATGGGAAAAAGAATTGTTGATGTTTTCATGGCTGTTGTTGAGGAAACAGGTTCCCAGTTGAGCTAGGAACGAATAAGATGACATGTGACAGTTTAGTAGATTATAAGCAGTTTGCTGGTGAAGGAGAAGTTCTGATACACTGCCTGGTATAGAATAAGATTAGTTATACAGTTCTCAGCTGAAACCTACTGTTTCTCGTAGACGACTGTGACATGATTGGCCAAGCCTTCCAAATGTCACCCTACACCTAGAGGGAAGGGGAACAGGAAATGGACCTTTGAGTATGACATCCTGTGCTAGACACAATGTTGGCGTTCTCAATATCTGATTGTATTCCAGATGAAATGAGGTCTACAGGGCTTTTTGAATACTAAATTCATAGCAGCATCTTTGTGCGCGAAAAGGGAGCATAACATAGAAGACGAGTTGGGAAATTTTCTCTTAGGCTGCTGTCAGCGTCTGTTATACACACACCCCGCAGTCAAGGAGTAGGATATCGCTATTTATTGGAATGTAATGAAGTTGATGAGAACGAGCTGTAACAAAAGAAGCAAGGTCAGCCTGGAAGAGTCTTGAAGGTAAATCATGGGGGTGTACGTAGGAAGAAAGAAAGTCACGGCAATGCCTTGCAGGGAAAGAACAGCAATGATCATTTTGGAAATGTTTTGTTCGCCTTTTCTGATAGGCTCTTGTGCTTAGCAGACCAAATGGAACTAGTCTGGTCTTGCTTTCAGAAGCTTTCCGAGCAGTGGAGGCTCAGAAGGGGCTTCAGTGTTTCGGACAGCAGCAGTTGCGGTTTTATTCCTCCCTCCCCCTAGCCACTCCTGTTTTGTTCAGTGCCCTCTGCTCTGCACACTCACCTCACTGGTCTTTTGCCCAGTTTGTGCTTCTCTCTCGTATTGTCCTATTGCAGCACTGAATTTTAAAGGTTAAGATATTGACTCTGAAACAAAAGTTCCTAATTTCCAATCCTGGCTCCATCGCTTGTTAGCTGTGTAACTTTGGACAAGGTACTAAATCTTTCTAAGTAAGTCCTGAGTTTCCTCTTCTATAAAAGAAGGATGATTACCTTCTTCATCAGGTTGGTGTTAGGAGTATTAAATGAAGAAGACAGTAATTGTGGATATTCCCTGGCACACAGCAAGTGCTGTATTAGTTAGTATATGCCATCATCAGCAACGTGTCCTGTCTTCAGGAAAGCTTTGCAGCACCCTGTAGCTACAGTCACATTTTAATCCTGTGATCATTCTATAAATGCATGTTTCCTCCACTCTTGCATTGTCCTGGACCGTTCTAGATGTTGATGCCCTTCTTACGCCATTATCTAGTATTCCTCATAGGGCATCAGGCCAGGTTTGGGGATGGATGCCTGCTTGGTTCCACCTGGTCTGGGTGATCAATCAGAACACTGTTCCATTTTGATTCTGCCTCTGTCAAAGTATAATCCCATTTTCTGTTTATGATTCTTAGGTTCATTCTGTAAAACTCAAGATTGGAAAGCAATGCTATACATGATATTAGGAAGCAAAATTGTTCCGCTCAGGGTCTTCTTGCCCTATAATTAATTTTTTTTTGACTTACTAAAATCTCTAAATGCAAACCTCCATGATTAAGTCCAGGCTGGGGAAGAGAGAGATGGTGGTCAATTAGAGCAGATGAATTTGAGAAATATGTAGGAAATAAGATATTTACGTGTCAGAGGTTGTTAAAAACAAAACATAGCTTCCCTGGTGGCGCAGTGGTTGAGAGTCTGCCTGGGGGACACGGGTTCGTGCCCCGGTCCCGGAAGATCCCACATGCCGCGGAGCGGCTGGGCCCGTGAGCCATGGCCGCTGAGCCTGCGCGTCCGGAGCCTGTGCTCCGCAACGGGAGAGGCCACAACGGTGAGAGGCCCGCGTACCGCAAAAAAAAAAAAAAAAAAAAAAAAAAGGCCCATTACTGAGTTGTTTATTGCTAAGCTCCACACCTGAGACTTAACCGCGTTACAGCTTTAGCTCTCCCAGAAGTGGAATCTTATACCAGTCCATCAGGAATCGCCGGACCACTCGTTAGGTCATCTGCCTGCCAGCCCCTTGCAATAACGAACCTACTTTTTTGCCTAGTGCAGCCTCCTTGTTCCTGCTCCCTTCTGCCTTGAGAAGTATTCCTTCCGTTTTCTGCAGCTCCTTGGAGATGCTTTTAGCTTCTAGACTGGATGCTGCCTGAGTCATGAATTACTGAATAAACGCAATAAGATCTTTACAGTTTCCTTAGTTGAATTTTGTTTCTTTACAGCTTGATGGCAGTGGTCGCATCTGAAGGAGACTTCTGATGGCTCCGAGGACAGTGGGAAACACAGGTGCTGGTAACCGTGAACGCTTCGAGTTCTCTTTCTCACCATTTCCAAGGGCCGTGGCTAAGTTCCCCTCGGGTCAGTCTGGAGTGACAGGTTCTAGCCAGTGCTGGTTTGGTTCCCAGTTACGCTTGGGAATAGCTGTTGGTACAATTAGGGCCTTCTCTTGGCCAATCCACAGTACCATCTCTTTGGTTACTGCTGGCGTCCACCGTTCCATTTCCTCGGTTACTGTTGGTTTCTGTTAATGTGCACACGAAGTAAAGGAGTAAATAGTCCTCTTGCTAAGGGGAATCTGGGAAGGCAAGGCTGCAAAACTAGTGGGCGTGGGGTCGAGCACATAAGAGCCATTAGAGTGCTTGCCCCCCAACTCTGACTCCCATGCTAGGATAAGGTGATCACAGAATGCGTTAGAGTGAAACTAGTTAGTTCACCCCCAACCTCGAACAACGTTCATGCTACAAGGTGCACTTTAAAACGTCATACAATCCCCAAACCAGCAGCACGGCCCTCTTAGGTATAAACTTGGCTCCAGCAGACCCCAGACTTAGCTAAAGAATTGGGATCCTCAAGTTTCAAAAAAGTGAGTGCACCACCTTTGGGCACAAATGCTTATTTTAAGAACTGAGGTCCTGGAAGCTGTGAATATCTACAAGAGTGGCAAAATCTTACACTACAATGGCCCCTTTGAGGAATGTTCCAAACACCATTCATTGAAGTGCTCTTGAAAGCAAGGGCTCCCAAATCAAACAGCATGGGATACCTATTTTAAGTGTCACGCGGAGGCCTCCAAAAGGCCGAGGAGAAAGCAAAGGTACAAGAGGCAGCTATAAAACAAAGAACTGTAAGGCTGATGTGACTGTACCTACTGCCCTCTAGCCTCCTTTACCTGAGAACTCAGTCTATGATCCTGTGCCTGAATAGCCTTTCCACTCTGCGGAGCCTGCAAGGCTGTAAACCAAGGTCCTCCAAGTGCGGGGCCTTGGAGGTGCCTCCACATCTACCGGGGAAGGACAGCGCCTTCCAGGGTTGATGGGACTCAGGGATTCTCGAGTAAGCCGCTACCAGCTACAGCTTTAAACAGCTGAAGGGAAAGTAAAGTTAAAAGTAGTGGGAAATCTTGTAAAATTCTGGTAGATACTAGGGCTGCACTCTCTAAACCCCACTCAGCCGGAGCCTGCGGCTGGGATCCTAGGAAAACTGCCAGAAGCCTGCGAAAGGGGAGAATGCTTACCAGTGTCAGCTCTCCCGAATCTCTCTGCGGCGGCCCGGTGAGAGAGGAAGGTAACATTTTACACTGTCCCTTTCTTTCGAAATCCAGACGCCTTGGTTTTTGTCCTTTGTCTCCCAAGGACAGCTACTGCCCTTGTCTCATTTTGTGTCCTGAGAACTTGGCTGGGCAACTGTCAGGTTGGAGGCCCCAAAGGTAAGACCAGACAGAAATGTGGGCTGTGCTCCATTTGTGGCCAGCAACCTACTCACTGCTGCCGGCTCTCAGAGGAACTGTGTCTGGGTCTGTCTTTCCTTTGGTTATCTTTGGGAGTGGCTGTGGATCCTGGGAGGGTAGTATCTTTTGCACGCTTTTGGGGGACACCTCTTGCCTCCATGGGGTTCTTCAGTACTGCTAGGAATACTTACCGTTTGTCCAAGCTGAAAACTGACAACATATTTGAAAGGATTGTTGAAAAGTAGCGTCTTTGGGTCAGAAGTTGCCCAACTTGGAAGCTGGTATCAGAGGCAGATAAAGACACTTTTTAGGCCCTGTCCCCTAAGCCACAATGAACTCAAGTACCTAGAGGGAAAGAAAATCATTCCAAAAATGAGCAGCTCTAAGTCTAGAGCACAGGGTTTTTTTGATTTCCACTGTAGTTGTAGGTCTTCTCCCTGATACAAAGCAATGTGGAGATAGTTGGATGGGTGTGTCAGCCTATGATGAGGTCATTCAGGTTGCAACCTGAGTCTATGAGGAATTAAAAACAACTGTCCTTGTCTTGTAAATTGAGTCTTTACAAAAACAGAAATGCAGCTCTAGAAGCAATTCAAAGGCCACCTATCCTTCTTACCAATCCCCAAACCTCCCCTATTCATGGCCAAAGGTTTGCAGATAATTGTAAAAGATTTAGACTTAGGAAACAAATCCTCCTTGCTGGAATTTACATTCTATCTCTGTGCCTTTTGAGATGTAAATGTCCTACCTGGTCTTCTCTAGGAACCAAGATAATTCTTATCAGAAAGAAAAAAAGAAGATACAGAAAGAAAAAATAAAAGAAAGGCTATTTATTTGAAAACTAGGCCTATTAAAAAAATCTTTGATTAGTGGTAAGGCTTAACCATCTGAGCAGTAAGCTTAACTTACTCCATCGGCCGAAACCAGAATTTGTATCCAACCGTTCTTTTATAAACTAGTGAGTTTTGCATTATCATACCTGCTTCACGGCTTAAATTGTAAAAAAAAAAAAAAAAAAAAAAAAAAGTCTATTAGGATCTCTGTCTGTGTGTCTGTTTGTCGTAGATGAGGTACTTTTCTACATGCAGATGAGAGTACCAACTTTAATTTGTAGAGAGCTCTATCGAATTGCCTTACAGACACTCTATTAATTAAATATACTCTCAGAAATATAAAAACTAATGCAAATGCTTTTCAAGATCATGTGATCTAGGATAATCTTCAGTAAACAAGCACGCTTTAGAGTTACCAGTATTACATATTTTTATTCTACCTAGGCTTACTAAAAGTCCAATAAGCTTACGTAATCTCTGTTACAGAATTTTTTAGCAAGAAAGATAACGTAAGCTTGGACAAACGGTAAGTATTCCTAGCAGTACTGATGGCGGTTAGCTGTTTAATGTCTCATGAAATTTTCACGAGTAATCTGAATGTAATTGTTAAGAACAAGCAAATTAAATAAACTTTTCAACAATAACTGTGCTTTATGGCATGCCAAAAACAGCTTCCAAATCGTTTTTGGTAACTTGAAACCCTGAGGTTATACTGCAATAAGTTAAATAATGGATATTCATCGAATATCTAGATTAATTCCAAATAAGGTAAGACACTAAAACATTCTGCCACTCCACAGAACGCTACTGTGGCAGTCCACAATTGCTTACTTCTTAGTATATACCAAGGAACTAAGGATTCTAAGGGTTCAGAATTCTAATCACCATATGGAATTATAGTGACTTGGAAATAGTAAGTATGAAAGGAACCAACTGTTTGGTTGTTCCTGCCCGAAAATAAAATAGGACAAAATTTGAAAAAATATTAAAAAGGCATCTCGGGAAAGGAATTTTATGTGTGGTCAAGCTAGTTTGGACTGGATCTAGTGAAGCTTAAAAACATGAGATTTGATACCAAAAGTACACTGGTGCAAAATTAGACTGGTGCAAAATTAATTAGACTGGTTTTCTCTCCACTAAAATGACACAGTGTTATTGTACTTTTGGTCTGCTTTTCCGAAGAGACTGTGAAAGTTGTTTACCTTTGAAAGTAGTCTGCCTGGACTGCAGAGATTTTTGTGTTTGACCAAAATAATTGACGGTGCTTCCGGTTGTCTTTATCAGGTCTTTGATTACTTAAGAAAACCCAGCCTTCTCAACATTACAAGAGGTAAAAGTTTTGCTTATAACGACATACCTGGTTTTCCCTTGACCGTCTTTTGTTGTCACTTCGGCTACACAGATAATGAAGTATTATAACGATCTGGGATCCTGTTTAATCCAATGTTCAAACTTTGATGTATTCCCGAAGTCAGATTTTAAGTGGGGTCTTTCTGACCTCAAACGAACTTGGATATTTCCCAGAGGGTCCCCAGAAAATGTCAAGGGGTTTGCTGCTTACACGGTAAGATGTTAAAATAAATTAGGCTTATTGGCTCTGTTAAATTATGCAGGAAGCATTATTGAGGGGGCTATGTTCTACTTTGGTGGGAATAGGACTGAGTTGACGCCCTGCATTCAGTTTGTGCCTTTCCTGGAGTTTCTTTCTTTTCTGTTCCTCCCGGAGGAGAAGGGCCGAAAAAGGGCCATTCCAGGGCGCGGCGCTGGGCTTGCCACATCAGGGAGCGCCGCCGGAAGTTGGGCGCACAGCCTCCCGCCGCCCTGCCGTTGGGCTGGTGGAGGCCGCAGCACTGCTAGGGTTGCATCAGTCTTCCTGTTTGCACTGTTTCTTTTTGTGACCATGGCCCCGTCTTAAGTATTGCCAATTGAGAAACGAAACCTCAGGAAACCGAAACTTAACTAGCCGCTCTCGCTTCTGTAATTACGCTTGCTGACCGCCCCCCCCCCCGCAACTGTCCAACCAATCAGACGGCGACTAGTGTCTTTGTTCAAAAGTCAACCTGCAACCGTCCAACCAATCAGACGGCGACTAGTGTCTTTGTTCAAAAATCAACCAATCAGTACTCCCCACCCCCGGAAAGCCCCGCAGAACGTCCCGAACTTGTTTGTACCTGTCTATAAAAGAGCTGTACTAAACTCCGCCAGGACCTCTTAGCGTCGCCGGCAACGAGTGCGCGGAGGTCCAGGTTCGAACCTGCAATAAATGACCCTTGCCGTTTGGCTTTGACTCTCGACTCTGGTGGTCTTGTGGAGGGGCCTCGCGACCCTGGGCATTTCATTATCAAATAAGAAGTGATGCTAAACCTTCTTAGGTTGTATTTGTATGGATGGATGCATGCTACGAATGTAATATTAATGTTCTAAAACTGTATAAAATCCTAGAAATTTGATGTGTCCTGGTATAATATCCTTTTCCATTTATTTATTATCTTAATTAACCACGGACATTTGTAAGTCCATTTGCATTTTATCTTGATCACTGACACCACTGCCACATTATAAGCTGTGTGGAAACTTGGGTGCATTTTCACAGGTAAAGAAGGCTCTACCTGACACCTGGTCCTGTGCAAAAACATGGAGACCTCAAAATCACATAGACTGTAGAGGTAAGACCTCAGATCAAGAATGTTTCCCTCCATTTCTCCTTCCTGCTCTGATCATCTTTTTTCCTACTGCTCACGCCATGAAGGTCCTCATGATACTTTTGTCCACTTTTTGCCTTGCTCTGGGCTGGAAAGGTAGCGCCCCTTGCAAGGAGTCGGGGTGGGATAATAATCCAAGCATCAAATGACTGCTGGATTTGCCACGATTCTGGTAATCCTCTAGTTCTGCCAATGCCTCAGGTTTCTCAGAAAACAAAGTCAGCCCCTTCTCTTTTGTGTCAGACTCCCGAACTTGGGGGCTTTGCATCCAGGCTTTGTACAAAGAAAGGGCTAGGAGGCAAGCAGGATAAGTCCACCTGTGTGTTCTACAGCCCCTTACATTTTACCAGCCTCCATGGCTGTCATCTTTGCAGTCCTGAGCCACGGACTCAAACGGGAATTACCAGGAGACATTCATGATTCAAACTTCGCTTCCTTCAGCAGATTCCTGCTAGGCGGGCTAAGTACCCTTACCCTAAGTGCAAATGAGGCTCTGACCAGGAACAGTTCCTTAGCTCTTGAAGCTATTACAGAATCTGCTGCTACAGCAAGAGCTCCCCACCAGAAATTCCCAGATTCTCTGCCCAAAGTTGTTCTTGATAATAGGAGAGCCCTTGATTAGTTAGCTAACCAGGGTGTTTGCGCCATGGGCAACACCACTTGCTATACTCGAATTTGACACTTTGGGGTAAGTTGAGACTCAGCTCCCTAATAAGATGACTGAATAAAAGTCGGTTGGCTTAAAAAAGTGACTCCTTCAGTGGGACTTTCTTTGGCTTATTTTGATTGGTTTGGGTCTTAGGGAGCCTGTGTCTGAAGTGAGGTCCAGACATTGGGAATTGTACTGTTTCTGATTATCCTAGTAGGTCTCTCTGGTGTGATATAGTCTCTCCAAAGCTTTAAATGCATGTTCACAGCTGATCACCACACAGATGATCACCTTACGACTAAGAACTTCAGACAAGGATTGAAAAGAATGACCAACTTCAGGCATGTGAACCTGCCCTTGGGACCTGTGAATGCCACAGAGACTCAGCAAAACACTGTGAGAACTCCAGAGCCGTAGCTGGGGGCAGTGCTGATACCTTAAATGTTTATCCCATCTCTAAGGCTCAGAGTCTGATCTCAAAAGGGGGAAATTGTTAAAAACAAGAAAACGGGCCCACCGTGGAGTTCCTTACGCTAAGCCCCACTTCAGCAAACCGAGAATTAAGTGAATTATGGTTTTGACTCTCCCAGAAATGAATCCTGAACCAGGCCATTGGGAATTGCTGCATCAGTACTAGTTAGGTCCTCCGGCTGACTGACCTCTGTCGTCCCCTAAAGGAAAGTAACCTCACAATAACCAACCCGCTTTTTTGGCCTAGTGTTAACTGTCTTTTCCCCACTCCCTTCTGCCTATAAAAGTTTTTTAGTTTTCCGAGGAGCGTCCGTACCGTTCCCAGCAACAGTGTAGGAGGGCTCCCTTTTCTCCACACCCTCTCCAGCATTTATAGTTTGTAGACATTTTGATGCTGGCCATTCTGACCGGGTGTGAGGTGCTACCTCCTTGGAGTTTTGATTTGCAAAAACGGTAATTCAAAAAGATACACGCACTGCAATGTTCATAGCAGCATTATTCACAATAGCCAAGACACGGAAACAACCTAACTGTTCATCCACAGAGGGATGGATAAAGAAGATAGTACATATATCTACAACGGAATACTACTCAGCCATAAAATACAATGAAATAAAGCCACTCGCAGCAACATGATGGACCTAGAGCTGATCATACGAAGTGAAGTAAGTCAGAAAGACAAATACCACGTGATCTCAGATACACGTGGACTCTAAAGTACGGCACAAATCACCTACGAAACAGACGCACGGACACAGAGAACAGACTTGCGGTTACCAAGCAGAAGGGGGGATGGACTGGGAGTCTGGGATTAGCAGATGCAACCTGTTACATATAGAATGGATAAACAACAAGGTCCTAGTGTATAGCATGGGGAACTATATTCAACATCCTGGGATAAGCCATAATGGAAAAGACTGTAAAAAAGAGTCCCTTTACAGCAGAAATTAACACAGCAGCATAAATCAATAAACTATGCTTCAATTTAAAAAAAATGAAAATGACAAGTCTTGCATTTTGTACAGCTCCTCAGAGCTCCTTTCCATCTGTTAGATTGGATGCTGCCCAATTCATAAATCAGTGAATAAAACCAATAAGATCTTTCATTTACCTCGTTGAATTTTGGGTTTTGTTAACAAAATTAATGTTGCTGTTCCTAAGGACATAATTAATTATTGTTCTCCACTGCCATCTGAGGCATTTGTTTCTGTCATTGGAATAAAGCTTTACCTAATTATCTCAATCTTCATTTCCGTATGTTTATTAATTTTCCTTTATTGATGAGCTTCTTCCATATTGTCCCTGGTCCTCTGTTCCTTTACTTTGTACCTCCTACAAGCACAAGTCAAACACGCAGAGACGCTGCACGCAGTAGAATGAGACCACTGCACTTCATCCCTGCCAAATGTATTTTCGACACCGCAGGCGAAAACTGTTTGTTTGTTACTCTTAAAATATAAGTCCAGTCATATCCCTTCCTTGCTTGAAATTCTTCAAAGCCTTCCCACTGCACTTACAATAAAAACCCATCCTCCCATCCCCAGGCCCTCCACAATGTGACCTGTGGTTCCCTGGAGCCCCTCCACGCGCACTGGCCTGGCTTTAGTTCCATAAACGGATGAGCTCCGGCCTCTGCAGGACCTCTCCACTGCTCTTTTTCTGAAACATGCCTATATTCACTGTTAGCTTCCTTAAGGTCTTATCTTACATATTACTTCCTTAAAGAGATTGTCCCTACCCCCACCTGGGCAGGGGTGCGGGGCAGGTGGTATTTGGCCAAGTCTGGAAACATTTTTGTTGTCACAACCAGGTAAAGGGGGATGCTGCTAAATAGCCTATGATGCACAGGAGAATTCTCCCCCTCCCCGACCCGACAAAGAATTATCCAACAGAAAATGTCAATAGTGCCAAAGCTGAGAAACCTTGGTCTAGCTCCACCACTGTACTGAAAGCTTCATGAAGGTAGTCCCTTCCCTAGCTTATTTGTCTGTGGTCCCAGAACCTAGCAGCTATCCTATCGGATGAATGAGTGAATAATAAATAATAATAATAAAGGAGAAAAGAGTAGGTGAAGCCCCTGACAGCCGAAACTATCCAAATGCAGGGACCTCCCATTCCGCTAGGAAGCCCATTCTGCTGGGATGGTCCCAGGGAAATAAGCATTCTTGGCTGGGATTCTCCAGCTCTCCCCTTTGCAGGCTGCTTCTCCCTGAAGCACCATGTACTCCTCTGTTGGAATTCTTGTCATGTACAAAGCTAGAGATGTGTAGTCAAAAGAGACTGACCCAAAGGCGAGGACTGCAGGGCACAAAGAGAAAACACAGTGGGTACCAGCCTGCTGACTGCCCACTAGTGCAGCACCCACCTTCTACATGGCACTGTGACATTGGAGGGGCCAACGGTATCCCCACTGTCTGGTTTCCACAGCTGAAAAGACGACTAATGGTCTCTGACCCAGTGGCCAGATTGGTTGGCCAGCAGTCGGCTATGAAACAGACCGTGGATCCAGAGGGGACCAAAATGAGAGCTTCACAATCATTTCCCCTTTTATAACATCTCAGGGTTGCAGTGATGATTATATTTGGCATTTCTGGGAAAGTCACCTCATCATTAAAAGAAAAATTCCTCCTAGAACAAAAAGTTTTAAAACTTGTATCGAAACACAAATGACCCCAAATAGCCAAAGCAATCTTGAGAAAGACAAACGGAGCTGGAATAATCAGGCTCCCTGACTTCAGACTATACTACAAAGCTACAGTCGTCCAGACGGTACGGTAATGGCACAAAACCAGAAATCTGGATCAATGGAACAGGATAGAAAGCCCAGAATTAAATCCACGCATGTATGGGCAATTAATCTACGACAAAGGAGGCAAGAATATACAATGGAGCAAAGAGAGCCTCTTCGATTAATGGTGCTGGGAAAACTGGACAGCTACATGTAGAAGAATGAAATTCGAACACTCCGTAACACCATACATAAAAATAAACTCAAAATGGATTAAAGGCCTAACTTTAAGGCTGGATACTATAAAACTCTTAGACGAAAACATAGGCAGAACACTCTGACATAAATCACAGCAATGTCTCTTTGGATCCTCCTCCTAGAGTAATGGAAATAAAAGCAACAACAAACAAATGGGACCTAATGAAACTAAAAAGCTTTTGCACAGCAAAGGAAACCATAAACAAGACAAAAAGACAACCCACAGAATGGGAGAAAATATGTGTAAATGAACCTACCAACAAGGGATATATGAACAGCTCATGCAGCTCTCTATCAAAAAAAGCAAACAACCCAATCCAAAAATGGGCAGAAGATCTAAATAGACATTTCTCCAAAGAAGACATACGGCTAGCCAAAAAGCACATGAAAACATGCTCAACATCACTAACCGTTAGAGAAATGCAAATCAAAACTACAATGAGATATCACCTCACACGGGTCAGAATGGCCATCATCAAAAAGTCTACAAACGATAAATGCTGGAGAGAGTGTGGAGAAGAGGGAACCCTCCTACACTGTTGGTGGGAATGGACATTGGTACAACCACCATGGAGAACAGTATGGAGGTTTCTTATAAAACTAAAAATAGAACTACCATATGATCCAGCAATCCCACTCCTGGGCATAAACACTAAATCCCTTACATATGAGCAAGTTCTGTTCCAAGAGCAAGTTCGTACGTCCAACAAAGTTAGCCTAGGTACCCAACTTTTACAGATAACGCCAGACCTGTGAACTGACTTATGTGATTGGACATGCGAACGCATGTTCACGTCTTTGAAAGTTCGCAACTTGAAGTTTCATATGTAGGGAACTTACTGTATCTGGACAAAACTGTAATTCAAAAAGATACACGCACCCCAGTGTTCACTGCAGCACTGTTTACAATAGCCAAGGCATGGAAGCAACCTAAATGCCCATTGATAGATGAATGGATAAAGAAGAAGTGGTGTATGTAGATACACAAACACAAACACACACACACACACACACACACACACACACTGCAATATTACTCAGGCATTAAAAAAAGAATGAAATAATGCTATTGGCAGCAACATGGATGGACCTAGAGATGATCATACTAAGTGAAGTACGTCAGAGAAAGACAAATATCATATGATTTCACTTATATGTGGAATCTAAAAAACAATGATACAAATAAACTTATTTAGAAAACAGAAACAGACTCACAGTCTTAGAAAAAAAACTTATGGCTACCAAAGGGGTAACGTGGGAGGGAGGGAGAAATTAGGAGCTTGGGATTAACATATACACACTAATACAGATAAAGTAGATAATCAACAAGGACCTACTGTATAGCACAGGGAACTCTACTCAATATTCTGTAATAACCTATACGGGAAAAGAATCTAAAAATTCTGAAAAAGCATGGGTATATACATATATATGTATAACTGAATCACTTAGCTGTACACTTGAAACTAACACAACATTGTAAGTCAACTATACTCCAATATAAAATAAAAATTAAATTAAAAAAATAAAATAAAAAAATAAATTAGAAAAAAATTTCCTCCTTTACCTATTGGACTGTGCATTTGGTGGCAACATAGGTGATGGGACAGAAATTAAAATCTAAGTAACATACATCACAGATCTCTGAATGCCGAGTAATACTGAATGTGCAGCCGCTCCCTGAGGGTCAACAAGCTTCACCCAAACTTGCAAGTCTGTGAAATTCAGAAATGTGACATGTGCTTAACTGTTCTTGATACAGTGTTGTCCTTTCCTTTTCTATAAAGAGATTACTTCACTTTCATGATAATGTCAAAAGTCCTCACAGGAAACAGAGCTCAGCTTACCAAAGTGGAGAGGTAGGATGAGGCCGCCTTCTAATAAATTGTAAGGGACAAGCCGAATTTGCCTTCCCAGTTTAAAGTGATTTCTAAAAGTCTTCAGTAAAACGAGAGAGAATACATTTTTTTTCATAGTAGCAGTCCCTGTCCCCTCATTTTCTTCCCTCCGATCGGGGGGATGTGCATCTGGCTATACTGTCAGCATGGTGGGCAAGTTCAACACAGATACAGCTCATCACTGAAATGTGATTGGACAATCACCTGTTTTTGTAAACCGGTACAGCATTGGCCAGCTGCTGAAAATCCTGGGGCAGATCAGCCAATTCTGTTGTCACACTTCTTTGTGACACAAGAAGTCACACTTCTTTGATGTGTCTGATCAAACATCTCAGGGAAGTTTCCTTAGCTTGATAGAACAGATGAAATTCCTCCCCCCTGAAATCTGTGTTGCTAAGGGGCCTTTCTTTATGAGTCTCTCCCAACCCTCAAATTATTTAACCTTGAGCTTGGAAATCATCCTTGTCATATGAAATCTGGGGGCGAAAAATAGGCAGGGTAGCAGGCTTATGTATGACCGTGCACCTCAGGCTAAATTTCAGGTGTCAGATTATACTAACAATATAACCTACTTTCCATACCACTTCATTTCTAACTCTGAAGAGAGTCTAATGATTAATTCAAATTAAACTACTCCAAAGCCAAAATGATATGTGTTATAAAACACGAAAGTGAGCTGGCTGAAAAATTTTAATTTTCCCTACTTATTAGCTTTCTGGTCTGGGAATAAATTAAAGGTGCTAATTTCCTGGGTTTCAAATCTATTTTAGAATGCACTAGGCTGAAAGAGAGAGATAGAGGGCAGTGGCGGGGGGAATGGAACGTAGCATAATTTTCTCATCTTTGAGACAGAATTAAGAAACTTGGTTATCTTTTCAGAATTGTGCTGGCTTATGAGATACTATTTTCGAGTTTGAGTGACAAGCTCTGTTACCTGGTCCATAGGATACTTAGCACAAGACAAATGCTTAAAGCTCTGTATCAGTTTGTCGTGGACTGAACTGTGTACTCCAAATATTCATATGTTGAAGCCCTAATCCCCACTGTGAGTAGATTTGGAGGTAGGGCCCGTAAAGGTGGGCCCTAATCAGATAGCAATGGCACCCTTATAAGGCAAGGAAGAGATGCCAGACGACTCTCTCTCCACGTATATATAGAGAGAGGAAAGGCCACATGAAGACACAGCAAGAAGAGATCTCACCAGAAGCTATCCCTGCTGGAATCTTGATCTCAGAATCCCAGCTTCCAGAACTGTGAAAAAAATAAATGTCTGTTGCTTAAGCCACCCTTCTGGTATTTTGTCACGACGGCCTGAGATTATACACAACTCCACCTCCTTCTCTGTTTTGGTCATATAAGTACTGTACGGTGTATTACAGTAAAATCCCACAAGATCATTTCTTGGGCAATTTCAGCTACCTGGGTGAACCCACCATTAAACAATGAAAATAGCTGTTCCAAAACCCACATATTTTAAGCTGTGATAGTTAAGTCACTTCCCTCCTTCACAGAGCCTTTATAAATAATATTACCTATTAGCCTAATAGAAGCATACTGTCTTTTCTAGATTATTGCAATTTTTAGGTATAGGGTAGCTGGAGATGTGGAAAATATATCCTCACGTCTACTCAAAACAGGACAGCAGTTGAGGGTGAACACACACCAAGAACAAGCACTGCTTAAAGACCAGTCATCTAATGGGTCAATGGTGATACACAGCTAAGTAACCACTGTGTAGTCTGAATGATGCCTCTGCATCTTTCTAGAGGTGAGCATCCTTGGGCTCAAATACCAACGAGGTGGCTGGGACTTGGGTCAAGTGCTAGGAGCTGACTAGGACTACTGTCACTTCCCATCCTTCCACTGCCCAAAATGTTCCTCAACCAACGCTCGTTAATACGTGGTGATGGAGTACAAGTGTCTCCTCCTCCAAGAAGCCCTCTTTGACTCTGCAAACTTGAGTTCAACATAGAATGACTGAATTACAAGTGCTCTTCGAGATGTCTGGTCCAAATTACATTATCTTACAATGGAAAAATTTAAGGCGAGTGAGGTTGCCATCATAGGACCAGGACTCCTAGCTTCCAACACTTCCTTTACCTCGACACAGTAAAATATTTACATACAAAACAATTTTAATCTGTAACTGAAAGAAGGAGGAGGCCCAGTTGGTAATGAGTGCTAAGTGTCAAGCACTGAGGATAGGGAGATGAAGAAGAAATAGTTCCAGTTCTTTGTAAAGTCATGGCCTGGGCAAGTTGTGAAATGTACCAGTGGCTTAGAGTAAGGACTTGATCTGAAGTTACTGCCACAGTCCCTGAGCTGGCACACAGTAGGCCCTCAGGAAAAGTGTGTTGGTTACATCAGCTAATAGCTATACTACAATGTAAGTATACACGACCTGTTTTAAGAGGAAGGAACCATGACCCTGTATATCTTGATACTTTGATGAAAAGTTGCCTCCATTTTTATAAAAATCCTGGGAGCTGTGCTTTGGGGTTCTAAAGGAAAATGGTAGATATAGTCTGCCTGTGAGGAGGACATGAATCTGGAGGGGTCAGAGGGCTGAGTGTTAGGGTCTGAATTGTGTCTCCCCACAATTTATATTGGGTTGGCCAAAAAGTTCGTTCGGGTTTTTCGGCACGCGCCTATGGAAAAACCCGAACGAACTTTTTGGCCAACCCAATATGTTGAACTCCCAGCCCACAGTACATCCAACTGTGACTGTATTTGGAGAAAAGGTCATTAGAGAGCTAATTAAGTGAAAATGAGGTCATTAGGGTGAGCCCGCATCCAATATGACTGGTATCCTTATAAGAAGAGGAAATCTGGGGGTAGACATACACATGAACAGAGGGAAGACCGTGTGAAGATAAAGGCAGAAGACGGCCTTCTGCAAGCCAAGGAGAGAGACATCAGAAGAAACCAACTCCACGCCTATCTCTCAGATTTCTAAGCTCCAGATCTGGGAGACAATACATTTCTGTTGTTTAAGCCACCCAGTCTGTGGTACTTTGTTATGGCAGCCTAGCAAACTAACACAATAGGGAACGCACAACTTGAGACACAAGTGTTTCTAGCAAGCTACAGCAGCGAGCTTTCACCTCTGTCTAGTTGAGATCTTGTGGTTTTGACACCGTGTGAAGATCTGTCACGCTGACCTTTCTGTACCTCCGAAGGAAAATTTCTTACTGTCTTGATGAATATGAGCTGCGACTCTTCCAATAGAGAGTAATTAGTTTCTAAGATATCTAATCTTAATAAGCTAACAGGACCCTCTGAAACAGAGGACACGATCCCTGTTCTCTATCCACTGAAAGCTAGAGCATTAATTTGTACTCCAGGTAACATTTTTGAGACTGATTTGCCACCTAAGGTGTGTGCGCTTCATTTCAGACACACTCTGATCAACATGAGAAAAAACACGACCAGCTTTCTTCTTGGTTTTGTACGTGTTAACTCTAAGTGCTAAAAATAACACGGACTGTGCTTTATCACTTTTCCAGTCTCATTTTGCATTTTGTTTGATTTGAACCACAATACTCAAACTTGGGTGCATTTCCAATTTATAGGCAAGAAAGCTGAGGCTCAAAAACTTCCTCAGGGCTTCCCTGGTGGCGCAGTGGTTGAGAGTCCGCCTGCCGAGGCAGGGGACACGGGCTCGTGCCCCGGTCCGGGAGGATCCCACGTGCCGCGGAGCGGCTGGGCCCGTGAGCCATGGCCGCTGAGCCTGCGCGTCCGGAGCCTGTGCTCCGCAACGGGAGAGGCCACAGCGGTGAGAGGCCCGCGTACCGCAAAAAAGAAAAAACTTCCTCAAAACTGAACAGCTCGATAACAGTTGAGGTGGGACAGCCGTCCCATGATGCTTCTCTCCCACTCAACCACTGACCCTTTTAAACCAGGCAACATAGGTATTATTTCAGAGTGTCTAGAAAGTGAAAAGTCAAAGGGAGTGATTGCCTAGGCTCTTGGAGCTGGCCTGCTATAAGACAGTCATAAGGTTAGATCCTGACACGCCGAGCATTTGGTTCTTCTCATGGTTCAACTGCTCCCCCGATACCTCCCAATTCATACGTTAAAGTCCTAAAGCCTCCAGTGCCTCAGAATGTGATCTTATTTAGAAATAGGGGCGTTTACGGGGAGGGGGAAGGGTAAGCTGGGACGAAGTGAGAGAGTGGCATGGACCTAGACACACTACCAAACGTAAAATAGACAGCTGGTGGGAAGCAGCCGCATAGCACAGGGAGATCAGCTCGGTGCTCTGTGACCACCTAGAGGGGTGGGATAGGGAGGGTGGGAGGGAGACGCAAGAGGGAGGGGAGATGGGGATATATGTATATGTATGTATAACTGATTCACTTTGTTATACAGCAGAAACTAACACACCATTGTAAAGCAATTAATACTCCAATAAAGATGTTAAAAAAAAAGATATTCAGAAAAAAAAAGAAATAGGGTCATTGTAAATGTAATTAGCAGGATGCGGTCATACTGGAGCAGGGTAGGCCTCTAATTCAATAGGACTAGTGCCCTTATAAAAGGGGGACATTTGGACACAGGCGGGCATGCAGAGGGGATGCCAGGTGAAGGTGAGGCAGAGGTTGGAATACTGCTTCTACAAAGAATGCCAGAGCTGGTCAGCAAACCACCAGAAGCGGAAGAGAAGCACAGAGCAGACTCCACCTCGCCCTCAGAAGGAACCAGCCCCGCCAACACCGTGGACTGCCAGCCTCCAGACCTGCGAGTCCGTGAATTTCTGTTGTTTAAGCCACCTAGTCTGTGCTCCTTTGCTTCAGTGCCCTAGCAAACTGATACGGTCCTGGTACCCAAGGATGCTCAGGTGATGGTTTTAGAACCGACAGAGGATCTACCTTCTGGACATTTCATCCTGGAGGATCCCATCTATCCACTTACCTCATGGAACTGCTATTTCCTACCCAACAGGACGCCAAGCCTCCATCCAATACCAGTTCGGGAGCTACCTGTCCAAGTAAGGCCTGGGAGGAAGGGACCAGGGCTGACACTGCAGGAGCCTCAGAGGAGGGAGAGCTGCCCAGAGAAACCGGCCCCTGAAATGGGCCTCCTTCACCTCGTGTGATAAGGCCTCTGGATCTCCTGCTGTCCTAAAATAGACCCCCTTCTCCCTAGAAAACAGCTCTACCATGACCGACAACACGATCCCCATCTTCTTGAAACAGCCCTGCTTCTGGCTCTAACGGCAAAGCTGTATGTAACCTGCACACCTTCTGACTTCTTGTTCTCTTTTAACCCCGCTTCTTCGCTCACCTTTTCTCTCCTCCTTCCCTTTGCTGATACTGTCAGCGAAATGCCTGAGGCAAACAGTGCCCCCTCCAGCCTGGGCCTCTCTTTGGAAGTCCTACCATTTCAAATGCCTACGGCCCATTTCCACTTGGATGTCCAATCATCGGTTCAGTGTGAACCTATGAACACAGCCTGTACAAAAGACAGAGCAAAAGCAGACAGACAGCATCTTCCTATTTCTTTACCGCATGAGCTGTGCAGCCCTTATTAGTAAACCACTTCGGAGCCTCAGGTTTCCCATCTGTAACAAGCAAATTATTATTATTATTATTTTTTTTGCGGTACGCGGGCCTCTCACTGTTGTGGCCTCTCCCGCCGCGGAGCACAGGCTCCGGACGCGCAGGCTCAGCGGCCATGGCTCACGGGACCAGCCGCTCCGCGGCATGTGGGATCTTCCCGGACCGGGGCATGAACCCGTGTCCCCTGCATCGGCAGGCGGACTCTCAACCACTGCACCACCAGGGAAGCCCTGCCTTGCTTTTTGCAAGAATTTCATCTTTTTTTTTTATTACTCTCCCGACTTTGAACTTGGGATTCTTTTCTTCTCATTCCTATTTTCTCCAACAAATCTTGTTATTTCTTTGAAAGGTCCCTTGCATGCATTTGACTCCGCATTCCAAAGGCACCACCTCACAGCTGACCCTCATCACAATATAACAGCTACTAGAGGCTTCTGAAGAGTTCTCCTGTCCTGGAAACACTCCCACTGCCCACTGTACACTGATGTGTATAAACAGACCTTCCTAAAGCTTTGCTTTCCTTTCCTGCTCCAATCTTCCCAAGGTTGCCAGCCAGGGGAAGTTCAAACTTTGAAAAGACAAAGTAGAACGGCCAGAAGATTATAACTAATCTTATCTGCAGTAAGATTTTTAAGATACGTTAATGTTCACGGAGGCCCTAAACCTTTTCCATACACGATCTCAGTAAGTCTTTATGACGATTCAGAAACAGTAGATTATATCACAGTCGGTACAGATAATTGGTGAAGAGCTTAACTGTAGATCCTACAAGCTGCTGTAGCACTTTTCATACAGTAAAATTTTGTAATGTGCGAAAAGTATTATGTAAACAACTCCACGTATAGGTTTTGCTAGTGTTATTAGACATTCTTACATTATCAGATACTAGAGTACACACAACCAAGTGTAACTGCATAGGTATTCCAAAGCCAGATGAAAATGATCTGCAGTTTCTGAGCATGCAGGTACAATTACGATTTCCTATGCGGGGTCCTACTTCACATCCTTAATCCCTGGTGTTCACATGGCCTCACTCAGAGGCCGTCCTCATCCCACACGTGAAACAGCAACAAACCCACTCTGATCCCTCATCCTGCTTCACTCTCCTTTATTTTTCTTCACAGCAATCACTATCAGCTCACTTTCTACATTTTTGTTGAATGTACACTCTGAGACTATTGACTTCGGTGCATTGCTGTATCTAATTCTCAGAACAATCTCATTAGATGGACATTGTTACCTCTCTTTATAAAGGGCTGAAATTTAAAGGGCTTTAGGGGTTTGTGCCTGTGCCGGGGGCTTCACGTTTCAGCGTCAAATACCAAGAGCACAGTCCTACAGACACGGCTTCGCCAGCTCCCATAAGCCCGTAGGGGTTCTGCCTCTCTTACTGAGCCTGGGCTAAGTTTTCTTTCAGATTTCACCTCGATCCCTGCTTGAAAGTGGGTCACTTCCACCCTGTTCTACGCCCCAGGACATCACTTCCCTCTCCATAGCACTTAGCGTCACTGCAGTTTTCCACGTATTTGTGGGATGACATAAAGCACGGCACTTCTCCTACCTGACCACAATTCTTGATAACAAGGGCCATGTCCATTACCCCCACGGGTGGACCCTTCACTCACGGTATGCATTCAACTAGATATTTGTGAAAAGTATGAGCGTGGAGCCCCATGTGTTCAAAGCCAAGGTGCTCTCCTGCACTTCGAAAGAAAGGGCAACATGGCACAGGTCGGATGATACAGGCAGAGAAGTTTCAAGCCTGGATTTTGCTCATCTTTTGATATCACATTCCTACCACAGAGTAGGTGCTTCATGAATATGTCATTGAACGGCTGAAGAAACTGACACCTTAAATCCATCCCTGAGCCATTTATAATACTCTGCTCTTTAGTCTTCAGGACAAGAGTGACTCTGCCTTGTGATTTGGGGTAACTCCTCTCCAAGCTTCAGTGCTTTTGTCTGAAAGATGGAGATGACCACACCTTCTTTCCAGAACTGCAAATATTAAGCGAGATAATGGATCCAGACATAAACTTACAGTCTGATGAGGCGAGAGATGTGCTGTTCAAGCATCTCCCCCAGATTCATCGGCAGTATTTTAACACCCCATTCCCCTTTATCTTGATCCCATCTTTCATGTTCTTGCTTCTCTTGGTGAAAAGTCCTCCAGGCTTTCCACGATGTCAGCACATAGCTGGGCTGCCACAGTGACGCCCGTGTCGGCTTTTTCCATTAGGAACTCCTATTTTCAGGAGCTCCGTGTGTTAGTGGAGACTCTGTGGTTTCCTCATTTTCCGTAATTGCTGTGAGCTACCACCTTTCTCCATGTGAATGACATTTCGCATACTTCCCTGGTCTGAACAGCACCCAAGAAACCACGTTTCATTGATCAGGGCTGTTTTCTTTCCTTTGAGAGCGCATTTAAAAAATAAATGATAAAAAGGGTCCTGTAACAGCATATGGGTAAGAAAGACACGTTTCGGATATTCAGGCACTTCCCCTGCCTCTCACCCTCAGCTGAAGGGACTAATGCAATACACGTCTTACGGCGGCATTCCGGTGGACGCTAATTTCATCTATAATTCTTCTGGCAGAGTCCACATTCTGTGTTTAATTAACTAAACGACTTGAGCCATCCAATCCTTGTTGCTACTAATGTATCACAATTAGAGCAAATGGTAGCCATGGAAACCACAGGCTCCGTCATAATTCGTCAAACAAGGATGGCTTTATTTTGGAGCCCATCAAGTACACGACTCTGCACACCATACGGTTATTGCTGAATGGGGATTTGGTCATTTTGGAATGTAATGTGAAGCTCCTCATTTCAACCGAATCTCATTATAAGGAGTCTGTCATTTTACTCAGGTTGCTAAGTTCCATTCATTTCCAGATCCCTCATATTTGTGTTCATTTAGAGAGGTATTGAAGTCCATAAAAATAGATCTGAATTCAGATCTAGCCCCCACCTGTGGGGGTGGGGAAATGCATCCCTTTTCTATGGTATAACACGGAAAAGATAAAAATCTGTTTTGGGCTAATGCTGGGACAACCTGGAAATTAATTATTCACCTGCTTCTCTAAGTTGGGTTTTTCTCCCTACTCCCTTGTGGCAGGAATATTCGTTTCAATTATTTGGCCACCAGGGTCTGCTCCACCACTGGCAAGGTACACTATCGAAATTCTGGACAAGGCTGCTGTAACATAACAGGCAAGGAGATGGGATCTGTTGCTCCCAAATAGGCATTGCTAAATGGTAGCTTTTACCATTTGGGTCATTTTAAAGCAATTTCTGTACTGTATAACCGGATATCAAAATGAAGAGAAAAGTAACAGGCTACATGCCTCGACCAGCATATAAAAGCCATTTCAGGAACAAAGTCACATACGTATAGGGACGGGTACCTCGTATATAATATCGGTGCTGGGCCCACGTGCCGGTACACTGCCTGCTACGATATAAACATAAACCGAGAGTACTGACCTGCTACTCATTTCCTGAAGATCCCTTTCTGAAAGTAAACTGTGGTTTTAAGTTAGAACCGTCCATGGAGACAGTCACTTAATATTGTATCGAAAATCCTGAAACATGACCCTCTTTCCCTAAAAGATGTTGGGGTCAGCGGAATAACTAGAGTTGGCAGAAAGAACAGACAGTACCTAGTTAAATGTAAATTCTGGATAAAAAAAAAAAGGGATGCATTTTTAGTAGGAGTATGTCCCAAATAGTGCCTGTTTATACTAACAATGATTCATAGTTTATTTAAGATTGAAATTTCATTGAGCAAACTGTATTTTTATTTGCTCCGTCTGGCAACTCTGGAAGCAAAATTTGTGCAGAGATCATTTATTTTTCAGTCTTGAAACACTATTAATGCTGTTACAGGTCTCCTTTTCTACGTCTTCATACTCAGCTCCCTACCAGTAAGGGGAGGGGCCATGAGACTTGGGAGAAAAAAAGTGGCAAGAGTGGTGGGATCTTTGTGGTCGGCATTCAGTTGGCTGCCATTTCGAAAAGAAAGGCAGGGCTTCCCCGGGGGCGCAGTGGTTAAGAATCCGCCTGCCCATGCAGGGGACATGGGTTCAAGCCCTGGTCCGGGAAGATCCCACACACAACACGGAGCAAGTAAGCCCGTGCGCCACAACTACTAAGCCTGTGCTCTAGAGCCCGCGAGCCACGACTACTGAAGCCCGTGTGCCACAACTACTGAAGCCTGTGCGCCTAGAGCCTGTGCTCCGCAACAAGAGAAGCCACTGCAATGAGAAGCCCGTGCACCGCAACGAAGAGTAGCCCCTCGCTCGCTGCAACTAAAGCCTGCATGCAGCAACGAAGACCCAGTGCAGCCAAAAATAAAAATTAATTGTTTAATTTTTAAAAAAGAAAGGCAAAGGCAGAATTTTAAGAAAATGGCACTGGACTGCCGGAACGTTTCGGTAACACCTGTCTCACTCATCATGGACAACCGAGGCTAGATCCGATGAACTCTGAGGAAGGAGAACTTAGAATGTTAAGACATAAAATGTGAGACTGTTTATGAGTCCCGGCCATTTCTTCCAAGGGAGAACTCTCTCACACAGAGTTGCATGCTTTCCATCTGCCGTGAGTAAGCCCTCCACACACTGAATCCTGCCATAAGTAGGCCCACGATCCACTGAGAGCATGTTGCCTTAAACATAAATTGCTGGATAACTTCCATGTGCCACTGCTTTGGCTCAGAAGACATACGGCCAACACGGCAGTTGACAGTGATCCCTGCAAGATGGGTCCCTTGGGAGTGGCTTCCGAAGTCACCTCTCCAACTTTCATGTTGTTCCAAAAATGAGCTCCCTTACTCCACTAAGCCACACTGGTTAGTACGTCGGCCCTTGATATCTTGCTTTCGGTCTTCACTCAAACTCCTGAAACCAGGTAGCTCTTTCTACGCAAAGGCCAACATTTTCTGAAATCCATCCATTTCTCCCTTCCTTGTAAGTACCCGCGGGTGGACTCAGAGCCATTCTGTTGCACAGTCCGATTCACTGACACCTGACATTTGAGTGACACCCCAATTCCTCAGTTTCATCAGTTAGGGCCACTTTAGCCTTCACATTAGGTCGATAACCTAAGTTGTTAGCTGGAGTGGCGTCACACCACCAGAAAGGAGAAAAGTGCCTTCAAGTTACAGTTAATTAACTTCATTAAGGGCGACAGCGTTCCGTGACATGTACTGGCAACGTGGGCAGACTAAGATGAGCCTAGCGCATCTCATTTCCCGAACATCCTGGGCTTTCTTGTGCCTCCGCCCCATCGCCTTCTCCTCACTAGCGTTAGGGTCCAAGGAAAATTCACCTACATACTCTCCAGTCTAAGATAGGACCAATTTCTGACAATGTATCCTCTGGACCGCCAGTGATAAAAACTTTTATAAAGCAACATTCACTACAGCTTTGCATTCCCCGAAGGGACCGAAAGTGGGCAATTTCTGCTCACAGACTGGTGTGTTCCTGGACCAGAGGACTGGACCTTCAAATGGCTTTTCTGCATCATGATCAGGAAGGGGCTGCGGACATGCCTGGCCCGCCGTAACTGACACCCTTCAAGGTATGTCCTCCTAAGAGACCCAGTGGATGGAGCAGTTGCTTGACAGCTCCTGGGAAAGAGACGAGGCTTTGTGTTGGTGAGTCATGCAGGGGATTCTAGGTTACAGTCAAGATAGACTTTGAAAACTAATGTTCATCCAGGCTCAATTCAATAGTCTATTCTTACTCTATTTGCAATATTTAATTGGGTTCTTTAAAATCACTGTTGGCAATAGAAAAAGGACCTAGAGATCATCATACTAAGTGAAGTAGGTCGGACAGAGAGAGACAAGTATCATATAATATCACCTATATGTGGAATCTAAAAAATGATACAAATGAACTTGCTTACAAAACAGAAATAGACTCACAGACAGAGAAAATAATCTTATGGTTACCAAAGGGGAAAGGTGGGCATAGGGATAAATTAGGAGTTTGGGATTAACATATACACACTACTATATATAAAGTCGATAATTAACAAGGCCCTACTGTATAGCACTGGGAACTCTACTCAATATTCTGTAATAACCTGTAAGGGAAAAGAATCCAAGAAAGAATGGATATATGTACATGTATAGCTGAATCACTTTGCTGTACGCCTGAAACTAACGCAATATTGTAAATCGATTATACTGCAATATTAAATAAAAATTACATTAAAGAAAAATAACCTACTTGGACCTAGAGTAACCAACAATAATAAAATCAAAAACAAAAACCTTGCTCCCCCGTCCCACCTCTTCTCTGACCACTTGGAAAGTGGTCACGTTTCCTAAATGTTCCTTTTGACATTTAGGCACACAGTCTTGGACTGCTACGGCTACTATTGGCTAGCTAGACCCGGCATTTTCCTTTGAACAAAAACTTAGGTGGGACTTAATGAACGCTATGCAAGTTCCAAAGGCAAGAGTGCTTTCTAAGCATTAGCTTATTTAATGATCACGCAACCCTACCATGTAGATACCACCATTTCCGCATTTTACAAATGAAGAAACTGAGGCCGGAAAGGTGAATGATTCACTCTAAATTATCCCCACCTCTTTCATGCAGAGGTGGGGTTTGAGGCTTGGCTCTATATAAAAAATTTTAAAAATGAAAGTAATAACTATATCAGCCAACAGTTACGACGCACCTACTGTGTGCTGGTCACTGAGATAAGCGTTATCCAGTCTTCCCTTCAGCAGTCCTGTGCTAAATAAAGGTGTTCCTACCCTCTCGCCACCACTTTGCCTATAAGAACACTACGGCACAAAAGGGGTTCAGTGATCTGCCCAGGGGTCAGTGCTGCACCCAGGGACAGTGGTGCCGGCCCAGCGCTCTTAAGGGCCGCGCTTCGATCCCCCTCACCACCCCATCCCATCCCGCCAGCCCCACGCCCCACTGTCCTGGGGTATTTATTACCGAAATGCAATGGTTTTCGTTTACTTCTTAAAATCCTTGCTCTTTAATAAAGGTGAATATTTGTAATTGTTTGTCCAAAAACAACTCCCCTCAAATCTCTCCAAACTCTTCTCTCTCTCCAGGAAGTTAATATCTTAAGTGTCCTGCTGCATTCACTCTGTTATTTTGTGCATACGGCTCTATCAAGCCTGTCCACCCTGTCTTAGAGTTGTTTTCTGTTTCAGATTTTTCCTCTCCTTGATTTATTTGTTTCCTCACTTGCAAGTTTTATATAAATATATATGTACACACATACAGACATATATACATAAATATATGGTTTATGTATATATACTTTATATATATATACACACACACACACACACATATATATATATATAAATGGTTTCTGGATTGTTTTTCTCAGTTCTTCAAATATTTTTCAAATTTATATTTATAGATTTTGCTTTTTAAATTTAGCTGTTTTTTTTTTTTTTATCTACAGTGTCCTTTTTGTATAAGACATGACGTATGGGTTGAAATATTTTTTCCTCCCATAATGGATAATCCAGCTCGTCCCACATTATGCACTGAGCAGAACATCCTAACTTGATGATTTACAATGACACTTTTATTATAAACCAAATTTTCCCATAAACATGAGTCTCTTTCTGTACTCTCTATTATGTTCAGTTGAGCAATTTATCACCCTTACAACAATTCCACAACATTTTAATTACATTGGCTTGGATGTATATACTGCCGTGTGATATGGTAAATCACTAACACTCCTTTTCCAAACTTGTCGTTATTCTTGTTTCTTCCAGATTAGCTTTAGAATCAGTTTACCTAATTCCATTTTTATAATTTCTATCAGAATTACATTGCATCTATAGGTGAATTTCGAACTGAATGATCAATTCTTTTTTCCCGCCAGAAGCCTTACTCTCAATTCATGAGGCATCTTTTAAGTTTTCCTTTCTGAAGTCAGTCATTATGGCAATAAAACTATGGTCTAAGGCAGGGTTTCTAAGCTAATCAGTGCTTTTAATTAGTAATTTCAGGCTTCCCATTGTGCTGATCAAAAAAATGTTGAGGTTCTCCTACATGTCTTATCTCCTCTTTAAGACGTTTATTACACATACAGAGGAGACACCATATATACATACTTTGTGAGAGAAGAAAAACATACAGAAAAATGCATGATCCAGGAGTTAATGAGCGCTAGATTGCGGTGTGCGGAGAGTTCAGTGTGGCTGGAGTCTTGATGGGAAGCTGCAGGGGTGGGGGAATGATCTCGGTCCTGACAGACCGACTCAAAGTTTGGAGCAGCCTACGCCATCAGCAAAGCGCTGGCTTCCCTGCCTGCAGCAGGAATTCTGGGATAGCATCCTGGGCTTCAATGATTCAAGAAGGATCGTCTGCATCACGTGTAACAAGCACACAATACATGGATGTATACACTTGAAAATATTCTAAGCCATGAAGAAAACGTTTTTTTTTTTGCACGGGGGTGGTCTTTAGTGTTGAAAGAGCCGTATGCTTTTCATCTCAGAAGCTTAAAAATGTGTGCAAATTGTTGCCCGTGGTAAAGTCTGTTAGCGTAAGACATTACATTCTCTACATAGAAAGTAAACATTTTTATTTGACCTTTGAGTAAAATAATATCTAACTAGAGCATCATTAAAAATTGCATTTGGGGACATTTCTGCTAATGGCTTACACCTTATTTCAGACCAACCCTTCCATTGAGGACAACACGAAAAACTGAACAAACTTGAATATATTTTTACCTATCTACCTGTGTAGATATCTTATCTAGTCAGTTTCAAGCACTGAAGAGCTAACAGACAGAAAAGAATCCCAGGGGGATTATTCTAAGTGAGAAGGGAAAAAAAAAAATCGGAGTGAAGCAATCCTGGCATTTCGGGCAGCCTTTTCCCCCATCCTCTTCTATTTTGTTTTTCCTCAAGAACCACATGCTTATTCTGGAAAAACCTCCTATATATCCAATCTTTAGTTTGAGACTTCTTAGGGCCATAAGCTAGAAATAGGGACTACCTAGGGAATCAGCTTAGCCTTGCTTAAAAGCAAAACTCAGTCTTCTCTGGATAGAATATTAGTATCTACTACTTCAAACTATCTGTATGACTTCCCTCACACGGTGTCAGCAGGCATTAATTATTGGTATTCAACGTAACAGGATTGAAAAAGGATGGCAACAAATTCATAACTTAGTGCATTAGAATAGAGCTCAAGAGAAAATGGATTTAGAAGATTTGTCAGAAGCAAAAAACCCAAAAGAGAAATTTATGAAAAACAACGGACACATTAAGACATTCTAAGTTACTTAAACTTAGAATTTCAGTATTAATTAAAATTGAGCATGGGGAAGACATAATATTTAATTAGATAATGGCTGAGAATGAATAAAACTGATAAAATATGATGGAGACAGTGATACACCGATTTTAAAAAATGCCGCAAAACTCTATGGCAGGATGGATACACACACGCACATGCACACACAACATACAATTGATGAAAACCAAGGAGGATATCTTGAAAACAGATAGAAAAAAATTAAATACATATTGCTTTCAAAGGAAGAAAACTATGGCTGACTTCTCAACAAAATCTAAGTCAAACACCATAAAATGCTATCTTTAAAGTGGAACTGATAAATAGCATATGATAATGCTTATATGTGGAATCTAAAAAAATGATACAAATGAACTTATTTACAAAGCAGAAACAGATTCACAGACATAGAAAACTTATGGTTACCAAAGGGCGAAGGGGAGGGGGGAAGGATGAATCAAGAGTTGGGGATTAACATATACACACTACTATGTTTGCAGCGGGTAACCAGCAAGGACTTACTATATAGCACAGGGAGCTCTACTCAGTACTCTGTAATAACCTCTATGGGAAAAAAATAAGAAAAAGAATAGATATATATGTGCGTATAACTGAATCACTCTGCTGTATACCTGAAACATTGTAACTCAACTCTATTTCAGTAAAAAATTAAAAAGTAAGGTGGAACTAAATTTCCAAACAAAAACTGAACTGCCCAATAGGTATGACACAGACAGAAGGAAAAGTGAGTTCAGGTCACAGTTCAGAGATTTAAGAAGAAACGATGGGTCAGAAAGAATATGTAAGCGGGAAGGTATAAATGAATCTTAAATCTATTATACAATAGTACTGACTTTTCTGGTATAAAATGCATAACAACAGTGACATACAAATAAGGAAGGGAGTTCATGGAATTACTATTCCAAGACATCAGCAGTATCAGAAAAAAAAAATGGTAAAAGTAATCATTCCTATTAGACTTTGATTCAAGATGCCTGTTAGGGGTAACTAAAAACAACAGGTTAAAGCAGGAGAGGGAAATGAAAACGTTCTATATTTGTTTTGTGTTCCTTTCTTTCTTTCTTTCGGATTAGTCAAGAGTGACAAACTCAAAGATTAATCTTGCCAGATTAGATTATAAAATAAAACCCAGCTATACACTTTAAATGTAAGGGGAGAGAAAGTCCAAAGCAGGATAGAAGAGGTATTCCTCTTGAACTTGACTGTTTACTGTAAACCATCTGAGAAGTGGGCCAAGGTTGGGAATTCTGGGGGTTTTAGCTTCAACTGGCTTCTTCAGTTTCTGCCATCACTCCACACCTACTAAGGAGTGAGTGACAGGAAGGGGGCACAAGGGGCATTTCCGGATGCTGGTAATGTTCTGATTACCAATTTGGGGCCTGGTTATCTGGATGTGTTCATTTCGTGAAAATTCTTTGAGATGTCCCTGTATGGTTCAGGTACTTTATTTAAATTAATCAACTCGATTTTTTTAAACTAAGGTTTACCACAGGTTAAACAATGATCTTATCAGAACTTCTAATATAAAAACTAAGTTTTCCCAGACTTTCCTTGTATCAAGACTTAGGTAGGGTGTGTAGATTAATCAAAATATCAAAATGTGGAGGTCTTGATGTCACGAGATGAGACCCAACATCATCATCTTCTGAGTCAGTTTAAATGATGCTCTCACGCCATGATGTTTAGAAGAGGCCTTAGAGAGGAAACTTAGGCTGGGATCACCTACTTCCCCAGTCATGGGTCATGTATATTTGGGACGTACGTTCTCCCTTGTTAAAGTAAAAACCCAACATTCGGCAACTTCTAGAGAAAAGCAGCAACTCAGTACACTCAGCAGATGAGGACATTTTCTCCTCCGCTTCCCTGCCCTGGGAGAAATGACGGCCTTATGTTTATTTTCTGAGTGTCAGGGATGAATAATACCACATATTTGGAGGGTTCATCCAATGCCCAGTCACCATCTGGGCTGAACTCTAGCTGCCTTTACAAACGTTTTGTCAGCCATAATTGAATCCTGTTGAAATACACCTGACATACATATGCTCTGGTCGGGATACTGAATGCAGAGGCTGAGTGCTATCTAGCAGGTGGGGAATAACCATGGAGGCAAATCTCTTATTGGTCAAATGAACCAAACCTTTACTATCTAAGCAAAATCTCACTAATCTAGTAGTCCCTGATTGCAAATCCACATTCATTCTGACTAAGTCAAACAGGCAGAATTTTTTTTTTTTTAACATCTTTATCGGGGTATAATTGCTTTACAATGGTGTGTTAGTTTCTGCTTTACAACAAAGTGGATCAGTTATACATATACATATGTTCCCGTATCTCTTCCCTCTTGCGTCTCCCTCCCTCCCACCCTCCCTATCCCACCCCTCCAGGCGGTCACACAGCACCGAGCTGATCTCCCTGTGCTATGCGGCTGCTTCGCACTAGCTATCTACCTTACGTTTGGTAGTGTATATATACCCATGCCTCTCTCTCGCTTTGTCATAGCTCACCATTCCCCCTCCCCATATCCTCAAGTCCGTTCTCCAGTAGGTCTGTGTCTTTATTCCTGTCTTACCCCTAGGTTCTTCATGACATTTTTTTTTAAATTCCATATACAGGTGTTAGCATATGGTATTTGTCTTTCTCTTTCTGACTTACTTCACTCTGTATGACAGACTCTAGGTCCATCCACCTCATTACAAGTAGCTCAATTTCGTTTCTTTCTATGGCTGAGTAATATTCCATTGTGTATATGTGCCACATCTTCTTTAGCCATTCATCCGATGATGGGCACTTAGGTTGTTTCTATCTCCGGGCTATTGTAAATAGAGCCAAACAGGCAGAATTTTAACTCAGCTGATAAAATGTATTTCCGAGGCAAACTGAAAGGGTAAATATGTTGGGAGGTTGTTTGTAAGGTCTTCACATAAATATGTTAAAAAAGACTTTGAAACGGTAATTATATATTCATACTGCTGATAATTATATGTTCACATTATCTGTTCATTAAAGCAGCTCATTAATTTACTTTGAAAGAGTAATTGGTTCAAGTTACTGTGCATATTTGAAGGAAATGAAAGTCTGCTTCCTTGAAGATAAGCAGTGGATCTTTTGCTGAATCTAATGTCCACAAACTCATTCAAATTCATGCAGTTTTACTGAAGTTGTCTTTAAGAATTCTTCCCGGCTGCCCAAATAAACGGTATTCTCTCCTCTAAGTCTTTCCAGATACTAACGAATCTGAACAACTATTTCCCAGACCTTTTGTAGTCATCCATCCGGAATCCCCTCCACCCTTCATCTTAATTCTGCCCTTGGATGCCACAGGGACCAATCTGAGCCTCTGCTCCAAGACGACCCGCTGCCTATTTTAAGAAAGCTATTATGACTCTTCAGCTTCTCCAAGTTAAATATATCCTATTTCTTCCCTGAAGAAGTGAGATTAGAGCTGAGTTTTTCAGTGAGCCTCTTGAACTTGGCCACTCACTCTAAATCCAGACCTAACCTGATTCCAACCTTTCCAAGGAATTTCATCTCAGAGCTCCCTCCTCAAAAGCAAGGCCTTGTCTCGACTTCCGCACACCTTAGCTCAGGGCCTGGCACATGGAATGCATATTTTCCAATGGTTTTAACTGCTTAGGAAACATGATCACAATTTAATTCTGAAAACAAACTCATGGCAGTAGCTAGTGATACTATTGTTGACACGCCCATTTTACAGATGAAAATACTGAGAAACAGAGAGGTTGAAGAAAACTGACTAAGGGCATGTAACCCAACAGTGGTGAGCTCGTATCAGGGCCTTTGAGGTCTGGCTCCGAAGTCCAGGGTTTTTACTGCCAAGCTACTAACCATTCTGTCATCCTGTACTGTCAATACCATGAATATAGAATTATACTCCAAGACTTTCAGAACAAAGTCTTGATACAAGAAAGCATGTAGCAAAGCAACCCAGGTAAAGGAGTGAGTCTAACAGAGGTCAAGGGATTTCAAGGTAACAAAAGTTAGGATCAAAATTCTGGGCTATTAGCTTTCAGTCCAAAGCTCTTCCTATAGTATTCTGCATAAGAACTGTGAATATCTCAAAAACTATTATCCATAGTTTTCAAAAATTATCATGTATGATTTTGTACTCTCCCACTCTAAATTAACTTCCATGCTGGAAACCTCTAGCCCTCTGCTGGCAAGTCTGGCCGCACAGGACTGTGCATTTTTCCACCTTTAATGGGCATATGCAGATCACCTGGGGATCTCATTACAACAATGCAGATTCTGATTCAGCAGGTCTGAGGTCAGGCCTGAGATTCTGCATTTCTACCAGGGCTCTCAGATGATGCCAAGGCTTTCGGTCCATGGGTCAGCTTCTGTGAGCAATGACAAAGCTGTCTGGTGGTCTGGGCTCCAGTTTCCATTTCCAGCCGTTGGGAGGCTCGGCCTCAGGGATCAGAAAGACCCCATCCAGCCCTCGTAAGTCTATGACACTTTACTTGTTTCTCTCTGGCCTCTCTCTAACTTCTTTATTCTCTTGGCCGACTCTTCAGTATGTTTGGAGTGACTTCAATAGGTGTGTGAGCGTTGAGAAAGGCCTTCCAAACAGACCCCCCCACACACACACACCGCTTTGCAACTTAGTAAACTCCTCCCTAAGGCACGGATGCCTCTTCTATAAAATGCACATAATCCCTCGACTACACTAGGTAGCTGAAAGGATCCCAAGGGTGGTGTTTATCCTTCGGCCCACTGTAAAAAATCAATAGACAGTAGTTTCTAACCCCCCTCACCAGCACCACTCCCAAATAAATTACAGGGCCAGCCACATCACCTGCCTTCCCAAAAGTTGTCTAGAGCTTACTAGTATTTTCTTTTTAAGTAAATTGTACCCATTATTATCAACTGGGAGTAAGTAGAGTCCTCTCTCACTACTATCCTTAAAAATAAGATGCTTCTCTTTAATCGTTAAGTCCACAAGAGGGGGCCAGTATATGCCAAGCCACCTTAGAGAGAGTGGCCCAAGTCCAGAAGTCTAAGGCCAAAAATGACACGAGGCCAGAAGACCTACAGGAAGAACGGAGGGAGAAGAGAGGGGGTTGGTTGGCCAGGTAACCTTAGATAAGGCACCGTCTAAGAGCCCAGGACTGATAGATATGTCTGGTTCTCTTGGCAAGAGCACACAGACCGAGGAGACAGTTACCAGGTGAACTAACTCGAAGCCCTTAACCATTCAGCCATCTGGTCCCACATTATTTGCCTGACCACAGGAAAAGGAACGTGCTCGTCATGCCGAACTGGATATGCTGCCTTCAGGGACAGTTCTGTTTGACGTTGCGAACGAATGACCCGCCAGTTCAGTTTTGATAATTCAGTCGCCTGAGCTGGGATGACTGGAGTGGACTTATTATAGAGGTGGTCATTGAATCAGGTGGTCCCAAAACTGACAGGAGCAAACCCAATTACATCCACTGAGGAGTCCTGTGGAGATGACTACACAGAACAACGTGACCTA
Organism: Orcinus orca; assembly: GCF_937001465.1. Classification (NCBI taxonomy): domain Eukaryota; kingdom Metazoa; phylum Chordata; class Mammalia; order Artiodactyla; family Delphinidae; genus Orcinus; species Orcinus orca. The sequence goes on from NC_064568.1 coordinate 9,048,773, forward strand.
CAGTGACCTGGGAGGCACTGACCGTGGGAGAAGGAGAGCCACTGTCCACAGTGCAGTCATGGAGGGCTTCTCCTTTGCGCTCAGCCCGGAGGGGTGAGAGATGCTGAAGAAAGCGGGATCTGTACTGATCAGGAGGTGGTACAGAAGCAGTCAAAGTATAATAGGGAATTGAGCATCATGTGTTCCAAGGCTGGAAAGAGAGGGCTTGGGGAGGAAGAGGGTGAGGGCTGTGACAGCACACTGGATGAGCTCGGTTGGAAAGGAGGCAAAGACGATGCCATGTGGGTCCTTTTGGTCTTTGGAATTCTAGACTTTCTACAAAGAAGAATAGTGGGTGCAATGGGAAGCCATTAGAAAAGTATAACTGGGTAAAAACATAATCCCTTCTCTCACTCTTTTGTGGAGAAGAGAAGGTGTGAGTCGGGATGGAAATGGAGATCCCGGTCCAGAGGATGTCATCAGCCATGGGGAAGGATGGCAGTCTGGATTCAGCCGGTAGCAGAGGACACAGGAAACACAGAGGGATTACAGATACAGATTCCAGAAAGGACTTGATCAGAGGCTATTTCACTGTCCCCAAAGGACTCTCTGCATCCCCATTTTCCCTCCCAAATTCCTTGTTTCCTCCTCACCACACAGAGCTCATTCATCTATATATCACAGCTCACTGTTCTCACACTCATCCTTTTCTGCCAAATTACAGGCCCCTCGAGACATAAGGGCAACCTTTTCTTAGTAGCGCTCACTACTGGCGAGGCAGCGTTCCAAGGAATTTGAGTGGATTGATTCATTTAATCCCTACAACAACTACAAGAAGATGAGTACTATTAGCATCTCTACTTGGTAGATGAGGAATATAAGGCTCAACAAGCTTGACTAACATGCACATTGTAGAATTAAACTGAATATGGTCCATGAGGAAATGTACAAGTCTTTTCTACATTATTCTCTAAGATTGCTTTGCATTCAAAAGCTACCTAATATTTGAGGGTTGACAGTACTCCTTTGGCTCAGCTATGTCTAGGGAACAGAAAGCTCTTATTGCATATTAAAAATCTTTTTATTGATATTTGGGTTTTTTTTTTTTTTAGTTTTCAGAGCAGGATGGTCCAATAACTGTTTCAGCTAACTCTATCCTGTTGGCTATAATCTTCCACTGCAGTGCACAGTGTGATGACAACAGGAGAAACCAAAAAACAAAAGCAAAAATCTTTCACCTCTAAGAACGTGCAGCCTTGGAGATTATCTGGAGTCTGTGGAAGACTAGCATTTAGATTTCTACAGGGACAACAGAAGAGGCCAGATGTAATGACCTGAATCATGAAAATAAGAAACAAAATGCTTTTGTCCCAAGATGCTTCTTTTGGACCTATTTTATACCTAATCCATTTGCCAGCACCTTGGCAAAAGGTGGCTTGCGTTTTTTCCGGTATACTTCTTGTTAGGTCAATTACCCACTGAAAACTAAAACATCCCCCCGCCCCGAACACACAGCAGATCTCTTATTGCTCAGGAGAACTTTCGTGGCCATAGCCATGTATTTTAATAGAAATGGGAACATAAACGAAAATGCCTTATGACATTGGAGAGATTAAAAACATACTGTCGGGTTATTTCATCTGCACGGTAATTGCTTCATTTGACTAGATTTAAAACCAATGTCAGCAGGTCTGTTGGAAATTCCTGGTAATGGACTGCCATGTCAACTGGTGTGTGTGGGGCGAGAGTTCCAAATTACTCGGAAAAGCATCTCTATTATGGCTAATTCTTTATTCAGTGGACAATTCATGAGTGACCTTTTGCACATTTTTAAAGAATGATTCCTAGACGTAACTACCATCACGAGACATTAAAATCCTACACTATTTTAGACTTAAAATCCAAGCCCAGGGCACTTAGCCAAGAACTTATCCAAGTGCCTTACATTCAGTAAAGATGCCCATTCGTACTTGCTGGGTGACCACCCCTCTTTCCAAAAAGTTAAAACAGAAGCATCAGGCATAGAACAGAAATAGTTGAGTCTGTTTTATGTGAGTAAAACCAAGTTGGCCGAGAACCAAAGTTAAAGGGCTGGAAATCCATGTAGCATGAATATGTAGGTATAAATGGGACAGCTATATTCTGAACATAATTCCACTGGGCATCCCTTGTCTTAGTGTTCCTGATTTAAGGGAGTCGTTCTCCAAGGGGGTTCCCCAAGTTGGCTGTTGACTTGAAATTTACCACCACCAAACTGCAGGTGGGTTCCAGACGTGACCCAACCATCAGATTGTATTGCTAGCGCTATGCGTGCCAACTCTCTCCGTGACTGCTTCATATACTGTCCCCTCTCCTTAAGACCTCAACACCTCCACCCCAGTCTTCATACTCATTGATAGAAGCCACCAAACAGAAATTTCCACCAGCTTCCAAATCCACATTTATTCAATGACCTACATCTCTGCCCACGTACCCTGCTTCCCTCCTGGTGAGGCGGATGGGCCATCCATCCTCAGTTCAATTCATCGCTCCACTGGCGCCCTAGGGCTCATCTACTCTCCCCTACTCAAGACAATATTTCTGGCAATTTCCACCCTCCAGCCTGCATCATCATCACTTGTTCCCTGTCTACTAAATCATCCCCATGCAATACATATAGGCTACTTCCCTTACTGGCTAAAATATCATTTCCCAGCTTCTCTGGAGTTGTGGATATCTAGATCGTTTCTAAGAAAGAATACTGTACTGCTGAATTAAGTATGTTTGCTTCCTACTTGGAGGTTGTATCTGTCCACGGTGTACATGAACATATTCATGTTTGTCACTTTGACAAGTTGTACGAGGGCGATATGGGGCGGTACGGAGGTAAGTGTGCTGATGAGCTCCTGAGCCTGTTGAAATGCTGGTGTATGACAGGCTGTCCTCAAGTATCCACCCCTCCAGTTTTCTCGGTGAAAGAGCGGCTCTTCACTTTGGCTAAAACTTATAATTGATAGAAGTGTTCGAGGTTATACTTAGGACCAATAGTTTCAGGAAAATAAAACTATGCGTGTGCTTCTGTGGTTTTTCAAGGCAAGTGGACAATCAGGCTTTTATGTTGTTGTTTTTATCTCCTTTAGACTCTACACTTTACACTCTTGGCGTACCTTACACTCTTACATTCTTAAAACTGATCGAGGACTCAAAGGAGGTTTTCTTTGTAGATTGTAACTATCAATATTTACCACATTGGAAATTTAAAAGGAACCATTTTTACAAGGCTCATGTAACGATTCAGCTGACGATGCAAAGATGAAAACATTGTATATTAAAACATCTCACTAACAGCATAAACTTACTTCTGACCTCATGGACCTCTTGAGGTCTGTCCTAAAATCAAGTGTCAGTTTGTTCCAGAACATCAAAGAGCATGACTGACACTACTTAGAGGATAAAATGTATTTGCCCTTGTTTATAATTCCGGAATCTAAAAAGCTATAAAATGGGTTAAAAAATTAATAAAGCTTTTTCAGCTTTGATGGAGTTTTTTTTTTTTCCACTTACTGATTAATGCCTTAGGTGGCAATATGAAGAATTATTTTTTCCTGTGTAATCTGTCTAGATAACAAATATTTCATTTTACCAGATTTTCTATGCTTTATGAGGATTTTTTAAAAAATGAATTTATTATTTATTAATTTTTTGGCTGTGTTGGGTCTTCGTTGCTGAGCACGGGCTTTCTCTAGTTGCAGCAAGCGGGGTCTTTGTTGCGGAGCGCGGGCTCTAGGCACATGGGCTTCAGTAGTTGTGGTACATGGGCTTCAGTAGTTGTGGCTCACGGGCAGTAGAGCGCAGGCTCAGTTGTTATGGCGCACGGACTTAGTAGCTCCGCAGCATGTGGGATCTTCCCAGACCAGGGCTTGACCTGGTGTCCCCTGAACTGGCAGGTGGATTCTTAACCACTGCGCCACCAGGGAAGTCCCCATGATGACCTTATTATGCCCTTGATTATTAAGAAAACAAAGCTTCCTCACTTATAAACAAGCTATATTTCTTTACAGTGGTATTAGCTTGTATGCTTGTCTTGTCTTTTATTGTCACATCTTCTTCAAGAGTACAAATCACCTCTGACCAAAAAAAAAAAAAAAGTTTTCCCCAAATGAGATTCTTAATGGAGGAAAAATATTAAAACCCTCAGGTTATCTTTTATACCTAAGACTTATCTCTGAGATTTCATAAAGAACATCTAGAATCACGAAGATTTGTTTTTTCACCTCATGAAAAGAGAGGAACTAGAAATATTTAGGTTCCTTTGCTATGTTACTATTTATGCATTGCATGGGTAAAAGTCAACTTAGGAGAGCTGGTGAACCCTTCCCTAGATTAAATTTGTATAAGGGAAACGTTATGAATATAAATAATCAGAAATTATATGCTTTATGGGCAGTTCCTAGAGATTCACTAGTGTCCTCACCATGCATATGTTTCTATTTCTCAGACTCTGACTTATGCTTTCTCTGATGACAGCAGGCAGCAATAGCATAGTGCAGGTGTTGGTCAACAATGGCCCACTGCCTGATTTTAAATAAAGTTTTATTGGAACATAGACAAGCCCACTTGTTGACATACTGCCTATGGTTGCTTTTGCACTGTAATAGAAGTGAGTAGTCAGTAGTCCACAGAGATCTTATACCCCACCAGCATAAAAGATGTACTACTTGACCTTATAGAGAAAGAGCTTGCCAATACCTCATATACTGTTATCATCTGTAATTTCAGTTATTATTCAAAAGACTTACTTGGCCACAAGCTCGCCTCTTTTATTTAAATCTAGCATTTTCTACAACAATGGATTTCAACTAGGAATAGACATCATCCTTACCTAAGGAGTTTTATAAAAAATGCAGATACCTAGGACCTTCTTCAGACTTACTTAATTCCATTAGTTGACATTCTTGCCATATTCTTATTATGTCACTGGTATCCTGTGTATATTATTTCTCAGGATTATTGTATGTTATGTATCAACATTTTTTCCTCTGTAAAAATTATTTTCATATATTTTTTATAAGTGATAGGTAGTATCGATTCTCTATCCTAATCATGATTCTTGGAAACATTCTGTCTAAAACGTTTTTAGGAGTGGCTTTGTCATCTTGCTTTGCATGTGACAGAAACAACCAAATTTCCTTGTCAGTTGCATTATTCTTGATTTGAACTTTCACCAGACCTTCCACATTTGGAAATGTCTAGTAATAAATTAACCACAGACACTGTAAGTCTCTGCATTTCCCTCTGACTTTTCCCTGAAGGATTTGCAATCAGCTACAGACCTTCTCAGAGCCCCGAGGGGAAGAACTCTATCACACTTGGACAGTATCATTAGCACAACTTTCCATTTATACCAAGATTTCCAGACCCTTTTTAATTAAAAAAAAAAAAAAAAAAAAAAAAAAAGGCAGCTTCATGAGGCTCTTACCCAAAAGTCCAAAAGGAATAAGAATTAATTATCTAGGACTGAATGGACTAGTGAGGGAAATTGTATTGTTATTTGTTTGCAATCTTGTTGATGTGGCCTAATGTCCTGTTTTTTGAATAGATAAGGCAACTCTTTCTTCCTCCTTAAGCTATCTGTAATAACTCAGAACAGATTTAGTAGGTTCTGCTTTTATAAACTGAAATGAAACATCTGAAATGCTATCTCATTTGCACTTTTTCACTGACTCTCCCACCCCCAATTCAGAAACTCTTAGTGAATTTTCTTACTTTACATAACTGTAACATTACTGCATAGTAAGAGTCTGTCCCCCTTTTTCCCCAAATATATAATAGGAAATACTGGTTATGCACCCAAAGCCTCGCATGGTATATTATATTTGAGGATGATATTTGCTTAATCAGGTATGGCAAGCCACGTTGAAGGCAATAAGATTGACTTTTATGGAGTCCTCACAAGAAAAAGAGTTTGGTACCTGGTTTTAGGGGTCTCAGCATTACACAGGTGTTAAGGAATGTCACTTTCTGGCAGGCCAAGAATATTGAAATAACTCGGGAAACTCAAGAGAGAAACTTACCCACATTTATAAATACTGGAGGGGAAATCTGGCAGGCTTTCCCTTCAGTACTGGAGTGGCCTCCTAGCCTCAGAATGGCAAATGATAGAGCCTTTAAAGGTCCAGTCTGGCATTCCTTATGAACAGTTCTAGCAGAGCGAACTTAAGTTGTTGCAGATAGTAAATTAATACTAGCTGCACCTATGTCAATAACCAGGCCAAACCTCATGAGACCAGTCTTGTTTATAATCAAGAATAATCGGATAAACAGCAAGGTCCTACTGTGTAGCACTGAGAACTATATCCAATATCCTATGAGAAACCATAGTGGAAAAGAATATTAAAAAAAAGAATGTGTGTGTGTGTGTGTGTATACACACACACACATACACACATATATATGTATAACTGTATCACTTTGCTGTACAGCACCAATTAATACATTAAAAATCAACTATACTTCATTTAAAAAATAATAATCTTTTTTTGACATTACTTTGGTCCAAAGGCAAGAAGAATAAGAAAATTGAGAATATGCAAAAAGATGAAAATGGAAAGCTATGCATTTTTCAGAGCAAGCCCTTCTAGGTTACCTGATCTGGCCTTTCACTGCCTTTGAGCTATTTTACACTCTGTAACTTACAGTTAACTAACTGTAATGCAAAATAATTCTTCTTTATAGACAAAGAGATAAATTCCGTGCAGTATGTCCAGGAGTGTACTTGACATTTGACTCCCCAGGCCCCCACAGCAAAAGCCAATTTTGTGTCTATTTGTACATTCATTTCAACTTTTCTTTATTCCATACAAATTTGTGCCTCTTTGATTTCTCTTTTCAGGTGGTTTTACTATCTGCGTGGAGCCCACGTTAATAATGTGATGAGTTATATAATAAAATCTGAAACGTGTACATTAACATTTGTTTAAAATCACTTGCAAAGTTGCATTGTTTTCAATAGTATCAAATTAACTTGCATCCCACCTCCCTGCTTGATTGAAGCTCATGACACTACACTACAATATTCAGAAGGAAAACAGACAAAATCCTTTCATTCTAGAGCTTATACTCTAAAGGAGGGAGAGGAATGATGAATAAAATAAGTGTATAAATTATATAGTGCACCTGAAGGTGACAGTGCCACGAAGAAAATGAAAGATACCATCTCTGTGAACTGCTATGCTGGAAATTGAATGCACTCGCACAGTTTTTTTCTCTGGGAGGTAACAAAACTTAGAAGGATGATTCTTCAAATCATCCTTCATCAAATAGGATGATTTTAGTCCTATTTCTGGCCTATCAGGGGTTTTGGTCTCTGTGACGTGTATCATAACGTAATATAAATTTGGGGGCTGAGGGCAAATAAGCAAAAACAACAACTTCCGCTACGTGACACACCATTTTAACAAGTGATAACCTGCCTTTCCCCAGATTACAAAAGGCAGCCTCAGACCAACAGATTTTAGTTCTGATTGGACAGATAGATTTTTTTTTTCCATTAAATAAGTAAAGGTTTTGCACTTGAACGAGTATGATACGTATCCGGGTCTTTGGGAAAGAAATCTGAGCACTTTTGTATCAACTGAAAATAGTCAAGTTTGATTAAAAGGCACATATCTGGGCATTAGAGCCATACTCAGTGGTAGTTGTAACTAGACAGGATTTCTTTCTGAGGTACAGCTGACCTCACATTTTTGAAGGAAGTCGGACGTCTGCGATTTTATGTCTCATTTCCCATACAAAGAGTTCACAAGATATCCCCTCTTTGGACACTAGATGCTTTGCTTATCAGAGAACCTAAGACTTCTAAAAGTTTAACTTACTCACTCATACCCTCCTGCCAACAAGCCTCTGGAAATAGTATAGGGGCTACAATAACGACTCATAGTTGGTAGCGATGGCAGAAGAACCTGATTTTCTACCAGAAACGTCAAAGCACAAAACTTGAAGCTTCAAAGACTTTCACGTTGACTACCAGCCTACCTTAGAGAATTCTAGCTTATAAAAACGTAATTTCTTCTGAAATAACTTTCTTTATTATGAAACAGTAGCAGGCAAATTAACTACAAGTGCATCTCCATAAAGATTTCTATTCCAAGAGTGGAAATTTCAGAAAATCAGTGGAAGGCTATGCATGAGTAGTTCCCTGATGCTGAACGCGGGGACGCAGGGGGCGGGACCGGAGATGCGTGAATTGCTGTCTCTGTGAGACAGCATCTCCCCTTCTGGAGGCAGGCATATGATCTGTAAGGAGTCACAGGGGGGAAGCACGCTGACTTTCACTTCTTTCTTTTTCATCTCTTCTGGAGATGATAATTGGAGGGATGGGTACTGAATGAATGTGAAGAATGAAATATGACAAAACAGAAAAGAGCTGCGTTAAACCTTGGTGTTCATTTTGTTTCCTTTCTTTCGCACTGTGAAAAGCCTGATTCAAAATGTGCCACTGATTGAGAAGAGGGCGATGCTGCCACTTCCCCCATGTATTCTTGAGTGAAATTCCAGTGCAAAGGTATCAAAAGCAGGGCTGCTTATACACACCATCACTTTTCAGACTGGCTCTCCCCTTATCTTTTTTTCCAAAGATAAGTATCGAACACACATAAAGTGACAGTCTTCTTGGTCTGTTAGTGTGTGTCCTCTGATGAGACCTCCTGAAGAGATGCTTGACTCTGCTGGCTGCCCATCAAATATGTTTCCTTTCCTCCTTCTAGCATGATTGATTATTTTTTTAATCTGCCCACCTCAGCTACCATGATGGTTACTGACCAGTCTTACCCAACCAACATGTGGCATGACCCTGGCAGCTACTACTGGTCCAGGGAATGGCATGAATTCTAAATTAGCTTAACAAGACTGATGGGAAGTAGTTATTTCCCGTGAACGGGGATGAGGGTCTCTCTCTTTCCGACTGGACAGCAACAAAGAAGCTGTTACTGGCAGCATCTTGTGAGCGTGAATGCAGACAGCAGAACACAAACATGGAAAGAGGCTGAGATCCTGATGGCCTGTGGAGACACTGACCACAGAGTACCCGAAGCCTGGCCACCTCTGGACTTCATGAACACACATCTCTTTGGTACTGAAGCCATCTTGAGTCAGATTTCTTTGTGGCCCAAAACATATTAACTATATAAAAGATTTAATGTACCTTTTCTCCAAGAATTCAACTTCAGCAGGTTATATCAAGTAACTAAATTTCTGAATGGTTTTCTTCTCCAAACTTCTATTTTTGCATTTTTTTCACTCAGCATGCAATTATTTAGCACCTGTAGTCTGCCAAATACTGTACTTTGATACACAGAGCGAGATACAGCCCCTACTCTACCTAACTTGCGGTTTCATATAGGTGTTCTTAAGCTTTTGGGCACCAAAGTCCTCTGGCAGTCTAGGGAAACCTGTGGACCCCTTCTCAGAACATTGCCTTCAGATGCATAGGATAAGATACACAGCATGACCAAAGGAGAAGATATGTTAAAATACAGTTAGAAAAGTGCTTTTAAAACAGTGATATTATCATATATTTGCTTCTCTATTAATGCCTTAGATAATAAGATCAAGACGGTGGGTTTAATAGCCAGCAGAATTACAAAGTAATGATGAACATCAATGACATACTGAGGTAGCTGTAACAAGTATAATGTGGTCTGAAGACATCTGTGAGTTTTCAACATGTGCAAAGACCCTGTGGCAGCGCAAAACATGGAAAGTATTGGGGATTAAAGACGCTGTAGCCGGATCACAGAGAAACAGCAAACGGGTATGAATGAGGTTACATCGGTGAAGACGAGTTGCTTCTCTCTGTCTCTGTCTCTGTCTCTGTCTCTCTCACACATATACACACACACACACTAAAATAACTATAATAAGGAAATAGCACATGAAATGAAATAACTATAGAAAGGAAATTGCAGATGCAGCTTTGGAAATGAATGGTTCTATTCATCAATTCAGTTAAACACCAATTTTCCCAGAGACACTATAATCTCTAGTCAATTATAATAAAAAAAAAACCTTGATTGAGATGATATGGGCAAATTATAAGACATTTTCTCAGTTAAGAATCATAGACTTAAGATGATGGTAAGATCCATTTTATGGACGGGGAAACTGATGTCCAGAGAAGAGAGCACACTTGCTGGAAGCCACACAGGTAGACAGCTGCAGAGCCGGATCCAAGCCCTGGTCCTTTCATTCACTGTCCTCCACTGCTTCAGAACACCCAGCTCAAGAGGACAGGCATAACTAGGTCATTTGTGTTGCTAACCGAGAGCTTTTATTGACGACTAAGAGCTCTAAGGAGAAATTCAAACAATTATCAAAATCTCAACTTGTCCTCCTTTGGGCCCCATCTCCCACCTCAACCCCTGAGATGCAGAATGAGAATTGCAGTTGGTGCATCTCTCATCTATTCTACACTGTTTTCTGTGATAAAGAAAATCCATTTCCCACTAAATTAAAATTGCTTTTTCATCCTAACCAACACTATACCCCTGGTACACACCAGAATAAAAATAAATTGATTTTTAAGTAGCCACTGGAAGAAAAGAACAAAAAAGAAGCATAAAAATCATGGTGCCGTTGTGTGCCTTTTGAACAATTTAACTACGAAAATGGATTCCTTTCCTGGAGACAGCCATTGTAGCTCCACGGTGGCAGCATTTCTGGGCAGTTCATCAGCTTCAGTAAAAACGTCAGTTGTCCAGATATTTTGTAGGACTGATGCTAAATGACCTGTTTGTTTGAATTTTTGCTAAGGTAATAAAACAGCTGATGAAATACACCACTCTGTCATTCAAAAAACGGGAGTGACTTGCAAAGGGCCTGGACAACCTTTATCTCCTCACTAGAAACACATACCCCAACCATGTTATGTCAGGGTCTGAAAACCCAGCAACCAGCTGTGTGCTCCTGAAACAACAGTTGGTAAGTGACAATCTCACCTCGGGCTGCATGGGTTCAAGTTGCCAGTTATCCGCCTGAACTTCAAGAGACCAAGATCCTTTGTCAGTTACTCTCTCAACTGTCCTTCTGACAATCTGTCCTCCACTTTCACAGTCACGTAAAGCCTGCTTCTCTATGTGATGCTCTGCTAGTCACTGAGCCTGCATCTTTCTTTCGATACTGAGCAAGCACAGCTGTCCCTGTGTCAACCTCTGGGTAGAGGAGCGGAGAAAGCTCCCACTACTAAAACTCACAGCCGGTGTTAGTGCAAAAACGGAATGCTAATGTTTTCAGGTCCAGGATTTCTCATCACTCATCCAGGATATAGGAACTAAAGTTTAAACATATGTCCATAACATATCATCAGGTGATGCTCTGGACAGCTCTGGGGATGTACCATAGCCAGTAAGAAGCAAACGTCTTAACGTCTTTTAGTTTCAGGGTTTTAAAAAAAGAAAGAACAAAAGACTGTGTAAAATTCCCAGCGTTTAATTTTATATGGCAAATCTTACTTTTATAATTTAAAAAATTCAAGAAGGACTTCTAAAAACGATGAAAAAGCCATTAGCAAAGATACTGAGGTGCTATCAGCGCATTATGAGAAATATAATTTACGTGAGCCCCAGTCAAATGAAATCAAGGCTGCCAGTGATGATGGGACCCAGGCAGGTCACTTCCAATCTGAGTCTCTGACCTCAGATCTGTAGAATAGAAGAACTGGGCTAGATTACACCCACAGTTCAAATGTCTTGTGAGTGGAAGTTCTCTTCCAAGTGGCCTATATGAAGATTTCAGGGAAAAAAAAACTTCAGTCCTTGCATTCTTGCCCTTTGCTTTCATTAACTCTAGATATCTTCATAAAATCCAAACTGGTAGTCCTTCTGGAAAGACAAATTCGCGTTTCCAGTCATCACTGCTCCATTTTTAATCCACCAAAGTCAATTATTGATTATTCCACTATGGATACAAAACGCTTATTTTTGCAGCAGGGAGCAACTCTCTGCCCTGTGCAGAAGTATGTTTATCCAGCCCACTCTGAAGTGTGCTTCACTAACTACAGAAGTGTCCATAGGATTTTCAGAAACTTGAGCAAAGGTTGCAACTTTTAAAATTAATTTTACAGGTGTTCCAAGGATTAAAAAGTTCTAGTTGGTTTAATGCCTTCTGAAGGACAACTTCAAGACCCTGTAAACAAAGCTCATGAGCAAGAGATCCCTTTGGTGGTAACTGATTAAATGTTTTAAAGAAAGTATCCTTCCTCTATTGGAAGGGTTGGGGGCATTGTGTCTTTACTGAGGAGGCTGGATAAATGGGTGGGGAATATGACCTAAGTGTACGTGTGTTATCAAAGGACAGGTGGGTGGTGACAGCATATCCTGAGGCGGAACCAGTGCTTGCCCGACATCCCTTGCATCTCCCAGACACTCTGTCACCCTCCCCTGCTACTGCAACCTCTGAAGTCACGTGTTCCACATAGCGTAAGTAGACGATAGAGATTCACTACCCAGCCCTCGTCAGACTCTACTTGGTCGGCAGCCACTGGGATGTGCGGATTTGTCTTCATACCCTAGCCTGGATTGGCTAATACAAGTCTTTCCATCTTTACATTAGATATTGATGGCTGCAGAACAGAATCTTGAGATCCAGAGAAGGTACTGATTTGCATGCAAATTTTACTGTTTAACAAGGCTCAACACCTGGCATTGATGGTCAAGGGGAATTCGTCCTCTGGTCTTCCTGACAATCTAGCTCTCTCTCACTCTCCATCTGTTCAGGGGAGTAGGAAGCAGAAAGAGAAGGGAGATACTTGCTGTCTTGCACATAATAAGGGGTCTGTTGTCCTCCCAGAACTTCTCCTTTTCCTTCTCTGTGATTTGTCCTGGTCAGCTGGAGAGCATGTTGAGATGCCTGTCCTAGTTTTCCTCCACCCCTGGTACCAGCCAGCATTATAGGATCTATCTGTTGAAAGGTGCAGTTTTAACTTCTAATGCCAGCCATGGCTCCAGCAAATAACATACTTTAAAATCTCATGCTCATGGAAACGAACAAAAACATTGAGCCACGCCAAGAAACAAAGCAATTAGAAGCCTTCCTATGAATACCATCTAATGGATGGAGTCATCATACCCTTCACGTATGCTAACAGCCCTAAGGAGCAATGTGCTATAACCGGTACAGCCAACTGTAGTCAAGGAAGGCAACTTACTAGCCCACTGGACTGCAGGGGTCCGCAAACTATAGCCTGTGGGCCAAATCTGACCTGCACACAAAGCTAAAAATGTGGGGTTTTTTACATTTTTAAAAGGTTGTAAATAACAAATAAGCAAACAATAGTAATCATGTCACTCTTAAAATGGTGTGCTCACTCTTCTGTCGTTTTAAGTTTTCTCTCTCTGCCGTAATCACTGTTTCCGCCATACAAACATTCAGAGACACCCTCCCTCAAGCCTATACCATTCTCCACCTACCACTCAGGCCTCTTACAGAATCATTACAGTATCTGGTGGAAAAAAAAGGAACAAAAGCACAACAGGGGAGAGGAAGGGTAAAGGGAAGTATCTGGCAGCTCAGTGTGAGTTGAACAGATCATGTTTACCCTCTGAACCCTTCTCATCACTGATTCATCTTAAATATCACCTCCTCGGTGAGGCCTTGTCTGACCAAATCTGAAGTCGCACTGCTGTCTCCAGCCACCCTCTATTCCCATTCACCAGTTTCTTCAGAACACGTGTGACTATCTAAAATTATATGTTCATTTTTCTCCCTCACTAGAATGTAAGTTTCATGAAAATACAAGCCTTGTCAATTTTGATCACTGTACTCACAGCCTAGACAGTGTCAGGCGCAAAGGTGCTATTCCTAAATACATACTGAAAGAATGAATGAATCAATCAATCAACAACTGACTAAACAGATCATTTCTTTGCAGTAAAAGTCAATGGACCATATAAGATGAGAAAGTGTGGTCCACATCAGAAACACACACACACACACACACAGAAAGGAAGGTCAGGAAATAGAAGGCAACTTTACCCCTCCTTCCACAGTGACGTTAAATTGATACTTTTAACCCCTTGAGAGGTGAGGCAACTCACCATCTGCTGGTTTTCCCAGATCGTATATTTCATTTTGCTTGTGGTGTGAGAGCCCTGAGCACCGAGGAGAGGCTGCAACGCTGCAGCAGAGGCCCAATGGTGCTCAGGGATGTATCTGGAATCTCCAGTCAGCCCTGGCTGCAGCTCACCTCTGCAACCTGCTTTGGTCTGATATGTTTGTGATGCGTTTTCAGGATGAATACTGCCCAAGGCCAGTCGAGGAGACAGGTCTGAAGTTTCACCTTTTTGGAAATGAACCCCGATGTTAGTCCAGCCACTTCTATATTTACATAAAAGATGGTGATAGGGCTTCCCTGGTGGCGCAGTTGTTGAGAGTCTGCCTGCCGATGCAGGGGACACGGGTTCGTGCCGTGGAGCGGCTGGGCCCGTGAGCCATGGCCGCTGAGCCTGAGCGTCCGGAGCCTGTGCTCCGCAACAGGAGAGGCCGCAACAGTGAGAGGCCCGCGTACCGCAAAAAAAAAAAAAAAAAAATCTAAGTCAAATGATTTTGCTTTCATACAAAACCCTCTAAAGGATTCCCATCTCATCCAACCTGATTCACATGAATCGATGCTGTGTTCCCTGTCCTTCTATGCCCACCTCCTACTATGAACCTCCTTACAAATACTGCTCTCCCTGTTCTCTCAAACATTCCTGACATCCTTCTGCCTCAGGACCTTTGCACTGTTCTTCCCTGTACCTGGAATGCTCTTCTCCTAGATCTCATAGCTTGCTTCTTGACATCTTTGCTCACAGTTCATCTTCTCAGTGAGGCCTTCTTTGAGTACCTATTCAAAATTGCAGATACTGCCCTCCCGCCCCCCACATCCTGGCACTTTTTAAATTTTTTTCCATATTATTTGTCATAGTCTGACATTCTCTATAGGTTTCATATATTTATTTAAAATGTTTCTTCCCTCCATTGGAATGTAGACTGAAATATTAATCTCTTTGGCTTCCTGCTATTTCCTCAGCGTATACAACCAGGCCTGGTGTGTGTGTGTGTGTGTGTGTGTGTGTGTGTGTGTGTGTGTGTGTGTGTGTGTGTGTGTGTGTGTGTGTGTGTGTGTGTGTGTGTGTGTGTGTGTGTGTGTGTGTGTGTGTGTGTTTCCATATATATGGAATGTATATATGCATACATATATAAAATGAATTAACTAATTCAATTCTTATGATAACCTTTTAAGATAAATATTATTGACATTCTCATTTTGTAAGTAAGGAAGTCGACACACAGAAAGGTTAACTAATTAAACCAGGGTAATGATCGTAAGAGACTACTATGAACAAGTATACACCAAAAAATTGGACAACCTAGAAGAAATGGAAAATTCCGAGAAGCATACAACCCAGCAACAATGAATCATGAAGAAATACAAAATCTGAAATGACAAATTACTAGTAAGGAGATCAAATCAATAATCAAAAACCTCACAACAAAGAAAATTCCAGTGCCATATGGCTTCACTGATGAATTCTACCAAACATTTAAAGAAGAATACATAACAAATCCTTCTCAAACTCCTCAAAAAACTGAAAAGGAGTGAACACTTCCAAACTAATTTTACAAGGCCAGCATTCCCCTGATGCAAAAACCAGGTAACGACACTACAAGGAAAGAAAATTAGAGATCAATATCCCTGATGAACATAAATGCAAAAATCCTTAACAAGATATTAGCAAGCAATATTCAACAGTACATGAAAAGGATCACACACCATGATTAACTGGGATTTATTCCAGGGTTCAACACACACAAATCAATCAATGTGATCTACCACAGTAACAAAATGCAGAATAAATATCCCATTATTATCTCAATAAGTATAGAGAAAGCATTCAACAAAATTCAATATCCATTTATGATAAAAAGTCTCAACAAACTAGGTATAGAGAAAACATATCTCAACATAATAAAGGCCATAATGACAAGTCCACAACTAATATATGGAAAAAGCTAAAAGCTTTTCCTCTAGTATCAGAAACAAGACAACGATGTCCACTGTCACCACTTTTATCCAACACAACATAGGAAGCCCTGGCCAAGAAATTAGGCAACATAAATAAATAAAAGGCAGTCAAATTGGAAAGGAAGAAATAACTATCTCTATATGCAGGTGACATTATATTACAGAAAAGACTCCACCAAAAAACTATTAGAACAAATAAACTAATTTAGTAAAGTTGCAGGATACAAAATCAATATACAAAAATCAGTTGCATTTCTATATACTACCATCAAACAACGAAAAAAGAAATACCTAGGGATACAAAAATCAGCTCAAACTGGGAAAACACTAGAGCTTAAGACCTGAAAGCATAAAGCTTCCAGAAGAAAACTGGAGGTAAGCTCCTTGACATCTGTACTGGCAGTGATTATTTTGCATTTGACTTCAACTACGAAGACAACAAAAGCAAAAATAAACAAGTGGGACTACATCAAGCTAAAAAACTTCTGCACAGCAAAGGAAACCATCAACAAAATGAAAAACAACTTTTGTAATGGGAGAAAATCATATATAAGAAGTTAAAATCCAAAATATATAAAGAACTCATACAATTCAATAGCAAAAAAAAAATCCCCAAACAAAACAAACCCAAATAATCTAATTAAAAAATGAGCAGAGGAACTGAATAGACATTTTGCCAAAGGTATACAAATGACCGACAGGTTAACGAAAAGGAGCTTGACATTACAAATCATCAGGGGAATGCAAATCAAAACTACAATGAATATCACCTCGCATCTGTGAGAATGCCTAGTATCAAAAAGACAACAGATAACAAGTGTTGGTGAGAACGTAGGGAAAAGGGAACACTTGTGCACTGTTGGTGGGAATGTTAACTGGTACACCCACTATGGAAAACAGTATGGAGGGTCCTCAAAAAATTAAAAATAGAACTACCATATAATCCAGCAATTCCACTTCTGGGAATATATCTAAAGGAAACAAAATCAATATTTTGAACGGGTACCTGCACCCCATGTTCACGAGAGCATTATTTACTATAGCTAAGTCATGGAAACAACCTAAGTGTCCACCAGTAGATGAATGGATAAAGAAGATTATATATATATATATATTTATATAAGCATACATATGTATGTATATATGAAAAAAAAGAAAAAATATGTGAACAAAATAGCCGTTAAAAAGAAGGAAATCCTGCCATTGCTACAACATGGATGGAGCTTGAGGGCATTATGCTAAGTGAAATAAGTCAGTCAGAGAGAGCCAAACAATCTCTTGTAGGATCCCTCTTATACGTGGAATCTAAAAAAAAAGAACTGAAAGAGACAACAGGTGATTGCCAGAAGTGGTGGGGAGTGAATTGAGTGAAGATGATCAAAAGCTATAAACGGGCTTCCCTGGTGGCGCAGTGGTTGAGAGTCCGCCTGCCGATGCAGAGGACACGGGTTCGTGCCCCGGTCCGGGAAGATCCCACATGCCGCGGAGCGGCTGGGCCCGTGAACCGTGGCCGCTGAGCCTGCGCGTCCGGAGCCTGTGCTCCGCAACGGGAGAGGCCACAGCAGTGAGAGGCCCGCATACCACCAAAAAAAAAAAAAAAAAGCTATAAACTTCCATTTATAACATAAATAATTTCTGGTATGTAATATACAGCATGGTGACTATAGTTAACAATACTCTACTGTATATTTGAAAGTTGCTAAGAAACTACATCTTTAAAGTTCTTATCATAAGAAAAGAGAAAACTTGTAACTATTTGAATCGATGGATATTAACTAAACTGATCGTGGTAATCATTCTGCAATATATACATATGTCAAATCATTCACGTTCTGCACCTTCAACTAATATAATGATATACGTCAATTCTATCTCAATAAAACTGGAAAAAAATTAAAATTAAAGAAAAATTTTTAAATAATCCAGATTAATAAAAAAATGATTTGATCAGTTTAGACATCCATTTGTAGTTCATAAGAATATCCATTTTTCCATGCCCTCACCATCATGTGAATTTTTGGATTTTTTCATCAGCTTTACTCTTCTGGAGACTGAAAATAGTTTGTGAGATGGGACATTTTTATATATTCAATGGTAATCAATTTCAATAAATCACTTCCCCAATCAATTCCTTCAGTTTAGAAAGCGCTTCTCTGTCCAACAATGCCTAGTCATCCTTGAAGATTTGCTTTGTCTGTGTCATCTTCATGCATATATTCCTCCAGCAAATTCTCTCTCTCATCTCTCACTATAAACCTACTTTCCTATGGTTTTATATTTTAGTGATTTTCGCAGATATTAGTTTACATGGCTCTCTCCACTTCTAAACTGTTTATTTAGGGGAGGGGCTATATCTTACTCCAAAACAGATTCATTCATTCGTTCATGCATTCATTAATTCAACCCACAGGGATTCATTGAGTGTTTACTAGGGCCAGTCACCATTTGGGGTCCTAGGGATCCAGAAAAGAACCAGACAAACCAAGTGTATGGGTGAAAAACACATAACACAACAATAGCTGACATAAGGTACTGATGAATGCTAGGACGGAACAGAATGTAACAGGGATGGAGAGAGCTTGGATGGAGGAGAGTTAAAAGACCCCTCTGATATGAGTCTGTAAGCTGGGAGCTGAGTGATGAAAAAAGGCAGCATGAGAAGTTCTCGGTGACAGCAGCCTTGACAGAGGGCACATCTGTGCAGAGGTCCTGGGAAGGAAATGGTCTCAGTATGTTAAGCGAAGAAATAATTTCAGCAAGACGAAAGGGAAATCACTGAGCATGAGATGCACATGAAACAAGGATCCAAGAGACAGGAAAGCACCAGAGCATCCGAGTCAAGGACATCAAACTTCTTTGGTCAAGATTCAGATGATAAGTATTTTCGGCTTTGCAGGCCATACTATCTCTGCCACATCTACTCAAGTCTGTCCTCGTAGCATAAAAGCAGCCATAGGGAATATGTAAATTAATAAACATGGCTGTGTTCCAATCAGACTTTACTTATAAAAGCAAGCAGCTGGGGCTTCCCTGGTGGCGCGGCGGTTGAGAGTCTGCCTGCCGATGCAGGGGACACGGGTTCGTGCCCGGTCCGGGAAGATCCCACGTGCCGTGGAGCGGCTGGGCCCGTGAGCCATGGCCGCTGAGCCTGCGCGTTCGGAGCCTGTGCTCCGCAATGGGAGAGGCCACAACAGTGAGAGGCCCGCGTACCGCAAAAACAAACAAACAAAAAACAAGCAGCTGGTTGGATTTGGCTCACAGGCCATAGTCTATGACCTTGATCTAAGTCTTACAGGCTCTAAGGACGTGCTTAAATACTATTCTAATTTTGATCGTGGCAGGGAGGTAAAAATAATAAATTATGATTATCAATGAGAAGCCACTGGAGAACTTTTCTTTTAAAAACGAGGGATAAGATCCCCTGTTGGTGGGGTCTCTGGGCCTAGCATGTTACAGGCACTTAAAAATGGATTGCTAAATAGCAGAGACCATTCTAAAAGAAAAGGAAACTATTTTAAAATCCTCTCTCCTAGAATGTCTAGCTCAGAGGTAGTAGGCACCGGAGGGCAAAAAAAGATGGTGTCATTATGGGGAAAAAAACCTTTCGTATTTGCTGTTTCCGTACATCTACTAACCTGTTTTTTCAGAACTGTGCAATGGGAGGCATTGGATCAAAAAACTGACTGTTGGTTATAAGCCAAGCAATCAACTAGAACATAACAGCTGAATGGAATGCACAGACACGTTGGAGAGACGATTTTCAATTTTAGGTACCTGAGGACCCATTACAGACATTGATGCTTCTGTATCAGGCAGACCGACTGCCAGCATCACTCATTAAGAAATCATTTCCTTACATTTTCTTTTTGTAACAGCTGTAGTGGGAAACTGGATTTCTATGACAAAATGAAACGATAGTCCCTTCCATTTCCCAGAGCTGGTTATTGGGATTGAAAATTTAACGAGCTTGCTTACAAATCATCCGCACAGCTCTTAACCCCGGAATCAGATGGTGAAGTCTCCTTCTCTTACGTAGGTCTTCCTAGAGTGTTCGGTTCAACTCCTGTGTCAGCAGTTTGCCTCTGTTTGTTGTGTATAAGCTTTTGTGCCATATTTTCAACAGCGGGAAATCTGAAGATTGTGAGCCCATTTCCCACTACGATATAACTGGGTAATGTCCCGATTTCAAAACTATTACAAAAATGCCAAAGACCTATACACTTATCTCTACCCCTGTCCACCCAGCAAGGATTCTGGGAAAAGGGGATTAAAAATTAAATTAAATTTCACTACACAAATGAAAACATTTGGGTGGTTCCTTGCCTCTAGTTAAATTTCTTAAAATACAATTACATAACCTACTTCTAGCTCTCAAGATCTGGAACATTAAACAAGGAGATAATAATCCGATTACTGGGTTAAAACGAAGCACCTCATTCATCTGGCACATGATCCAGCACCAGGCAGCAGCCCCTCACCACATCTACAGGGTAATCTGGCCATGGCATCCGAACCTAGTCACTTGGACAGGGCACTGGGAAGGTTACTGGAGAAACACGATGGAACTGGTTGAATTGAAAGACAGATTTAGCCAGCGTACATATCCGGTCTTGGATGCTAAAACCCGGGGCTTTGGGTCTGCTAGCCAGAATTTCCCAGGTGTGAAAAACTGACTCATATATACATCAAGCCTCTTTGGCAACAGTTTTAGCTTCTTGGAAGTGAGAAATCAGAAAAGATCATTGCTTCGAAGTTCAGAGGTGAAGATTGGAGAGCCTGTGACACAGGAAAGAAAATAGGACTTTTTGTTTCATCAGTTAATTGTCTACCAATGGATTTTTACTGATGACCCAGTGTGCCTGAAGTTCCTCCTTCACGTATATAAAGACTTTATTTTTTTTTTGCGGTACGCGGGCCTCCACTGTTGTGGCCTCTCCCGTTGCGGAGCACAGGCTCCGGACGCGCAGGCTCAGCGGCCATGGCTCACGGGCCCAGCCGCTCCACGGCATGTGGGATCTTCCGGGACCGGGGCACGAACCCGTGTCCCCTGCATCGGCAGGCGGACCCTCAACCACTGCGGCACCAGGGAAGCCCCTATAAAGACTTTTGAACCCTCAAGGAATTGCTAATTGAGTGGCACAGGCGTGTCCTTTAAATTCCTTGCCACCCTGTGCTCTCAGCCTGGCCCTACAATTGCTCTGTTGACTACCTGTGGCTCCCCTCTCTTCTCAGATACCCTTATGTGCCTGAGATGTGAATGGGAAAATGTCACTTCTATTCAATCAGAGTTGAGAAATTCCACATGAGCCCTCCTTCAAGTCTGTAATTGGATTATCATTTATTTGAGACCATTCCCTTCCTGATGCACTGACTTCCCAATGGCTTTATGTCCCAACCCAGGCAGACGTGGAGAGTCAACTGTAGTGCTGGGCAGGGGTAGAGGGCTACCAAAGGCACAGGCTAACAAGCTGGGCTCTCAGAGGGTGGGAACTCCATAGCAGACAACATGCACCCTGATTCTCAAGACAAAGGGCCAATCAGCTGAGGACAGCTTTACTCATTAGGAACTGCTTCCGGTTCAAAAGCCCCCATCACCTTTGGAAAAAGAGGGAACGGTGGCAACACAGTGAGAATACCCAAAGCACGGGGAAATGTGTATAGACGGTATTTCTACTATATAGATACTCTTCAAAACAAACTCTTACTAATACCCATAATATATATCAACTACTGAATACTATCGACTGCAGTTTCACCTGCAGGTCCCTCTCTTTACCTGGGGAGGGAGAGTGTAGACTGGAGGCAGTGTTTCAAAGTCTCCACCCCACCAACCATCCTACGAGAGAGGGGAGTGAGCAGAATTGCAATTCCCAAGTCCATCTAACTTTCTCTGGTGTTGGAGGTTTGCTGGCCCCTTCACCAAAAGGGAAGAGAAGGAAAGTACATGGCTACCAGCTCTGATCCAAGTTTTTCATCCAACAGACTGTTTTCACTCTTCCCCACCCCACAGGTTGCATACTATCATGGATCTAAAAGTCTGGTTATAGGAAAAACCCATTTAAATCTTTACTGGTAACCACTGTCTGTCTGCCCCGGACAGAACTTCACATATTAACTGTAAAATGTTCTGCACCCAATTCCAACATATGGGACTTCTTTTCCCCCAGTACTCTGACACCTGCAGGATATCCTACAAATCAACTCAGTTCTGATACTATGGAAGATAGCATCATATTCCAGGTCAAGGACTCAGTCCCATGAGACTGCACCCCCGACTGCACTTCAGATGCCAACTGCTTGTCCAGGTTGTCACCTGTGCTTCTGACCTACTGGCTACAGACTGGAGGTCCCAGCAACCCCCTCCTTGGGTTGGATTATTTTGCTGGAGTGGCTCACAGAACTCAGGAACATTGACTAATTAGATGACTGTTGTTTTCTTTTCTTTTCTTTTTATAAAAGAATATAACTCAGGAATGGCCAGAGGGAAGATATGTATACATCACAGGCATGGGGAAAGGGAAATGCTCTTGGAGCGCGCCGCTCTCCCCAATTCTCCAAGTGTTAACCAACCCAGAAGTTCTCCAAACCCCATCCTTTTGGGATTTTACGGAGGCTGCAGTAAGTAGGCACGAATGAATAAATCATTGCTCAATGCTGACTGACCCAGAGGTCAGGGGTGGAAATAGAAGTTGTAACTCTAATCACAAGCCTGGCTCCTGGCAACCTCTCCCAGAGGCCCAAAAGGTACTTCATTAACATAACAAAAGACACCTTTACGGCTCTCCTAGCTTAGGAAATTCCAAGGGTTTTAGCAGCTCCATGCCAGAAATGGAATGAAGATCAGATACATATTTCTTATTATAAATCACAATGTTACAACTATCATGCAAACCATTACTCATAGGCCATGAGTAATCTTTCTAAAACATAAATCCCGCAGCATCACACCCCTGCCCTAAAACTCACTGAAGCTCACACCCCAATTCCTTAAAAAACAAGGTCAAACATACAGGATGCTCTAAGATTTCACCTCTACCCACCTCTCCAGAGTTAGCTCTTGCTTTCCCTCTAAGCCACACTACAGCCTCTACTTACAGTTTCCCCAAATGCATGACTATTTCACCTTCTGTTCACCCTCCTGCCTTGACTTAGACAGAAATTTTTGCTAAGGGGAGCTTAGGGTGGAAGGTGACAGTTCTCCTTTCATGAGCATTTACCATTTGTCAGAGAATGTGTGAGGTGTTCTCTATACTCTCATTTATACAATTCTAGTTTTATTTCCGATGCAATTTCTTGTGTCAGCACTGTGCAAATAGGCCAATAGGTATAAGAACACTGAATTTTTTTTTTTTTTTTTCTGCATTGGGTCTTTTTTGCTGCACGCGGGCTTTCTCTAGTTGCGGCGAGCAGGGGATACTGTTCGTTGCGGTGCGCGGTCTTCTCACTGCGGTGGCTTCTCTTGTTGCGGAGCACGGGCTCTAGACACGTGGGCTTCAGTAGTTATGGCTCGCGGGCTCTAGAGCACAGGCTCAGTAGTTGTGGCGCACGGGCCTAGTTGCTCCGCCGTGTGTGGGCTCTTCCCGGACCAGGGCTCAAACTTGTGTCCCCTGCATCGGCAGGCGGATTCTTAACCACTGCGCCACCAGGGAAGTCCCAGAACACTTAATTATTAAGTTTCAAGAAAAAGGAGGAAGACGAGAAGGGTTTCTGTGCAAAGCAATTTTTAAAGGCTTTATTGATATATAACTGATACATAAGAAACTGCACACATTTGAAGTGTGCAATTTGATGAGCTTTGACATATAGACACACACATGCTTGAAACCATCACCATAATCAAGAAAGTGAACACATACATCACCCTCCAAATTTCCTTGTGCTCCTTTGTCATTCTTCAGCACCACCCCCAGCCTACAACTGATCTGCTTTCTGTTACTATAGATTAATTTGGATATTAAAAAGGATTCGAGGGCTTCCCTGGTGGCGCGGTGGTTGAGAGTCCGCCTGCCGATGCAGGGGACACGGGTTCGTGTCCCGGTCCGGGAAGATCCCACGTGCCGTGGAGCGGCTGGTCCCATTAGCCATGGCCGCTGAGCCTGCGCGTCTGGAGCCTGTGCTCCGCAACGGGAGAGGTCACAACAGTGAGAGGCCCGCATACCGCAAAAAAAAAAAAAGAATTTGATATAAATGGAATCATACCTATACACTCTTTTTTGATCTGCATTCTTTCACTCAGAGTAATTACTTAGGATTTATCCATGCTGTTGGACGTATCAATACTCTGATGCTTTTTACTGTACAGTAGTATTCCATTTTATGAAGAGACTGTAATTTGCATATCCATTCACCTATTGATGGGTGCTTGGATTGTTTCCAGTTTTGGACTATTAAAAATAAATCTACGGGTCTTCCCTGGTGGCACAGTGGTTAAGAATCCGCCTGCCAATGCAGGGGACACGGGTTCGAGCCCTGGTCCGGGAAGATCCCACATGCCGTGGAGCAACTAAGCCTGTGCACCACAGCTACTGAGCCCACATGCCACAACTACTGAAGCCTGTGCACCTAGAGGCTGTGCTCCGCAGCAAGAGAAGCCACTGCAATGAGAAGCCCACACACCTCAACGAAGAGTAGCCACAACTAGAGAGAGCCTGCACACAGCCAAAAATAAAAATAAATAAATTAAAAAATAATAAATCTTTTTACAAAAATAATAGATCTACAAAAAAATTGACGTGCAAGTCTGTGTATGGACATATTCTTTCATATCTCACGGGTAAAGATAGAGGACGAATGGCTAGAGTTTTACGGTAGGTGCACGCTTTTCATTTTAAGAACCTGCCAAACTATTTTTCAAAGTGACTATACTATCTTTGACATTTCCACCAGCAGAGTATGAGAGCACCCATTGTCCCACATCCTCACCAGCACCTGGTATCATCAGTCTTTTAAATGCTGTGCTAAACAATTTAGAGAACTCATTTGTTCTTAAACAAACATAGAAGGAATAATTATACCCATTGTGCAGATGAAAAACCCTAGGACCAAAAAGGTTACATGACACACCCAAAATGTGCAAAGTCCAAAATGTGATTAGAGTCAGAGCACCATAAGATGAGGGGGTAGGGAGGAACGGTCTTCTAGGACCAGAGGGCAACTGGGACCTGAAAGAAATGCTTGAGAGACCAGGACGTATTATGAACTACAGTACAGGGATCTCCAGCCCCCAGGGCTGGATTTGGCAGTCCTCTGACTGCTCATCAGTAAGCTATGTTTCATTATGATTTCCTGCGCTTTGAGAAGAGTTGTTGGTGAAATGATGGGTGGTCTCTGATGCTCTTAGAAATGCCGAAGAACAGAGATTTGTCTCATTATCCTGATACCAGTTATAAAGGTGAGGTCTGGGTCCTGGTGACTAGGTCTTTTGGTGGCTGACGTCTCAAAATGAAAGCCATCTAATGGGAAAACTGGGCTCCAGGGAGCACACTATGGGGGGCAGATTCAACACTCTTGTTAAGTCTTCTTTTTAGCAGAAATATTTTTCTTGAGTACGTCTCTGTTCAGACCTTGAATGGTTGGGGCCTTGAATGGTTTTAATGTAGTAAGTTATTTCCTTATTAGTTCTAGCTCAATTCAGTTTTACACAGGCTCTTGGGTTTTACCTGTTGAACTACCTTTTCTGGTTAAAGGAAAGGACTGAGATGGTGAAGGCTGCAATTATCCTAGGTGACAGCACTTGAAATTAGCTGATGCATCATGAAGGGAGCAAAGAGGACTGTACTATTCCAAGCCATTGGCTAATACCAGATGCTCAAACAGCTGGCTTCAGAGGGCTGTTTGGAGAGAAGCTCAGCTATCACCAAGGTCACAGCAGGAAGCAGAAAAGAGATGATTTCACAAGATTTTGATAAAAATTTGAACAGACAAAATTAAATAGCAGAAGTAATGCCTCAACCACCAGTATGCACGGGTAGAAAAACGGCCTCAGCATCGCCTATGCCCTGGGACGTTTCTCTCCACTGTGTTTAGATGCAAGGTGAAGGTCTTAGTAAGCATTCCAGAAGGGAAAAGAAGAATTTTTATTTTAAAAAATGTTTGTGTATGTGTGTGTACTTATACGTCTAGAGGTAGAGCCATCAGACTGTTGACAATGACTGTCTCTAGAGGATGGGATAATAGGAGTCCTTTCTTTCCTCAGTTGCTGTTTGAAAAAAGATTAAATAGTGGGCAACGTTACTTGCAAAACCCACAAAATAGAAAAAAAAACCCGTATCTCTGATTTCAGCAATAAAGCAAAGTAACACAAAAAGGAAGATAAGACATAGCCTGTTCGCGTATTCTTTTAATGTTCAAAACAGCTTTCAGACCTGCTTTATCTTTTCTAGTCCTTCAGGCTTTCTTTGAGGCAATGCCATCCTTTGATCCATCTACGACAAGAGCTACTTAACTAGTTCTCTAGTTGCTTCACCTTGGGCTCATCCTCCATCCTCAAGTGCTATCCCTGGGATTCACTTTCCCAGATATCCTATGCTCACACTCCTCCCACACTTGGAAACTTTTGTTGGATCTCCATAGCTTCAAAGAGAAAGTCCAAACACAGCTCCTCTTCCACTGCATCGTTATCTCTGTTATCTCTGACTTGAGACCCCCAAAACCAGAGAGGGGGCAGGACTGCACCACAGGGAAGACCACGCATAATTCAACATATGCATAAGGGGATGTTTCATCCTAAGAAAGAACAGCTGGTGTTTCGGCTTACACGCTCCAGTATTTCAAATTAATTTGGCCCACCCCTTAGGAAAGAGGCAATTCTTGCCAAAAGTTTGATGTGGGAATGAAATGTGGGGTTCACGTTGTTTCAAAATTTGCCCATAGAATGAGGTTTTCTTAAAAACCTCTCAGGTTTGCAAGAGTCAAAATGACCTAAGCACAATGTTGTCTCCTCAGTCCACATACTGTAGGTTGAAAACAGCATCCCCCTACTTTTTCACATGTGATAGAATTTCTTAATGGATTGTCTTAGCACTTCCTCTGCCTGTTCACTTCCGGCCCCTTGTTGCATTTTCCATGAAGCTTAAGTGGAGGTCCCTTTCTCTGTGTGTCCATACTGCATTCTTTGTGTGACGAGTGCAGCTTATCTCACACCAGGTGATATTTCTTTGAAGGCCTGTGTGGACCACTAGCTTTCAGCTCCTGTCTGACAAGGATGGTGCCTTCTTTACACCTACATTACAGCCCTTCCCAGAGCCCTAGGGGCACAGTAGGTGTTGCACAATTGTTAGTTCAATTGCTAAAAGGTCAGGAGAAAATTTTAATCAAATGAAATAGTGCAGAAGCATTAACCAATATATTACTTCCAAAGAGAACTAGGTCTTTTCCTTCCTGTACATCTTTGGGCCATTAAAAAAAAAAAAAAAAAAAAAAAAGATGTGTGATCAGAGACAGAATAAAGCCTAATTCAAACACACCCCGTTTCTCTGACTATTCTTTACCTTTAAGCAGATTAATCTTAACAGAAGCTGTTCAAGGACTTCAGTACAGTGACAACACACAGCTGCATGGGGAGAGATACCGAGGGTCATTCATTGAAACCCAACACTACCTCAGAAATGGCACGTGGATTTCACATTCCTTTCAGTTCTGATTTATTGGTAGTGGTTGCCAAAAAAGACTATGATTTCGCGTCCACACCGGGGTTCAGGGGAAGCTTGCCGTTAGTCATTAGTGATGGCTGCCTCAGGCATGGATGAGGGAAGGTGTCCCTCCCTACCAAACATTTCTGATCCTTAATATGAGTCCTAAGCTTGTTTTGCTTTGTGTTTAGATTCTGGGGAGCTACTGCTCTAACTGGAAGATC
Organism: Orcinus orca; assembly: GCF_937001465.1. Lineage (NCBI taxonomy): Eukaryota > Metazoa > Chordata > Mammalia > Artiodactyla > Delphinidae > Orcinus > Orcinus orca. The sequence goes on from NC_064568.1 coordinate 9,076,645, forward strand.
AAAAGATCTTGGCATATAGTCCCAGCCCTTCAAGAAATACTCTGGGGGACACTCCTACCCGCCTGCCCTCTTGCTATGTCTGGTTCCAGGGCCAGGTGCCTTGGTTCTGGCTTTTCAGGTCTCTGGTCCAAACTTTGAAGTTGACACTTTATTCAGACCTTTTGACTCTAGACTTTGTCTTCGACCATGGATAGCATCCTTCTGATCTCTTGGTTTCTTGTGGCTTCCAGGTGTTTGGGGTGAGTATTAATTTACCCCCAAAGTCTTTTAAATTAGAAATCAGGAAACATTTAGCGAATGTCTTTTGTGGATTAGAAAGAAGATATTTAGGCAGTTTTAAAAAGCAACCTTGGTTTCCACTGGTGTTTTGCCAGCATGCTTGTTTAAAAAATCTAGAGTTTTATGCCCATCCTATCCTTACTGAGCCAGTTGCGGAGGGTGGACATGCGATATTTTTTTAAAACAAATTTCTCCGGGGATTACCACAGACACAATTTTGAACCACTGAGTTAAAAACGCTGAGCTGGTGCAGAGATCGCCAACAATGGCCCTAATTCTGTCATTTAGTGGAATATGCTTCAGGGAAAACCAAAGAATCCTGTTATTTAAGTACTGAAATCCCCCCTGGTTCTGTTCTGATACGTGCACAAGAGAGGTTTGTGGGTCACGTTACAGAAAACATAACTCTTTTCCTTCAAGACTCTTTTCTCAGCATTTTTCTGTGACCAGAAAATGCCTCAATTCTTTTCTTTCTCCCCTTCTCACCAACCCATTCCCTGCCCCATGCAAGCAAACACACGTGCACAGAGGGAAAGACTTCTGAGACCCTCTGATCCTTTCCCTTTTATACAAAGGTCTACTTTGCTTTTGTAGAAATGGTACAAAGCTTGTCTCCCTGTCCCTGTGTAAGATATGATATATTGGCTTACCCAGAAAGTCCTCCAGACAACAACAGGCTCAAAACAATGGAATAAATACAGCATCTATAGGGATTCCCAGATTGGAGCAGCATAACCTGTATCCTCCCTACCTGGCTTCATGAAAAGCTCTTTGTGAAGAAACACCCACGAGTCAAGCCTTTGTTTTCCATGAAAACAATCCAGTCCTCCAACAGATTGTGCCAGTATATAGCAGTAGCATATTATAGCACTTCACCACACACGCAAGCTCTTGCTGTGCCGTCATTCTACCATTTGCAGTGTCTCCTTGAATCATTTCAGTCACATAAATATAATTCCTAAGATAAGGAATCGTTATTTTTTGCCTAGAGTTTCCCTCTTCCATCCCTGGCCACGTCCAAGATCCTCATTTCAGAAGTCACAGGGCCAGCAATGATAAAACAAGGTAACAGTAATATCCTCTTGCATCCTCCATAACAAAAGCAAAAATAAACTTCTTGAGGGTTGATGTTTTGCAAGACAACAAGGAACATTTCTCATACCTTATGCTGTGTTAATGAACTCAACTGATGAGAAATTTCACAAAGAAATACTCATATAATCAAAACAAATTCAATATCCTGAAACAGTAAATAGATATTACTGAACTCACTGCCTAATTTTTCTTTTTTTGTGTGTCTTGTAACAATGGAATTCTTCCAGTTGAAACACTTCAACTCTTAAATCTAAACAAAAACGGAAGGGCTATGATTTTGTATGTATTAGGTTGGCAATAATGCCTTTTGCTGTGATATCTTTTTGCATTTTGCAATTTGCTGCCTTCCACAATTTAAATTCCATGGTTACACCAGTCCCTCCCATCAGGAAACTTACACAAGCCTCTTAGATGGCCTCATCCACCACAGGGCAGACAGCAGAAGCAAGAAGAACTATAATCCTGCAGCCTGTGGAACAAAAACCACATTAACAGAAAGATAGACAAGATGAAAAGGCAGAGGGCTATGTACCAGATGAAGAAACAAGATAAAACCCCAGAAAAACAACTAAATGAAGTGGAGATAGGCAACCTTTCAGAAAAAGAATTCAGAATAATGATAGTGAAGATGATCGAGGACCTCAGAAAAAGAATGCAGGCAAAGATCGAGAAGATGCAAGAAATGCTTAACAAAGACCTAGAAGAATTAAAGAACAAACAAACAGAGATGAACAATGCAATAACTGAAATGAAAACTATAATCAATAGCAGAATAACTGAGGCAGAAGAACGGATAAGTGACCTGGAAGACAGAATGGTGGAATTCACTGCTGCAGAACAGAATAAAGAAAAAAGAATGAAAAGAAATGAAGACAGCCTAAGAGACCTCTGGGACAACATTAAACACAACAACATTTGCATTATAGGGGTCCCAGAAGGAGAAGAGAGAGAGAAAGGACCAGAGAAAATATTTGAAGAGATTATAGTCGAAAACTTCCATAACATGGGAAAGGAAATAGCCACCCAAGTCCAGTAAGCGCAGTGAGCCCCATACAGGATAAACCCAAGGGGAAATGCGCTGAGACAGACAGTAATCAAAGTGGCAAAAATTAAAGACAAAGAAAAATTATTGAAAGCAGCAAGGGAAGAATGACAAATAACATACAAGGGAACTCCCATAAGGTTAACAGCTGATTTCTCAGCAGAAACTCTGTAAGCCAGAAGGGAGTGGCATGATATACTTAAAGTGATGAAAGGGAAGAACCTACAACCAAGATTACTCTACCCAGCAAGGATCTCATTCAGATTCGATGGAGAAATCAAAAGTTTTACAGACAGCAAAAGCTAAGAGAATTCAGCACCACCAAATCAGCTCTACAACAAATGCTAAAGGAACTTCTCTAAGTGGGAAACACAAGAAAAGGACCTACAAAAACAAACCCAAAACAATTAAGAAAATGGTAATAGGAACATACATATCAATAATTACCTTAAACGTGAATGGATTAAATGCTCCAACCAAAAGACACAGGTTTGCAGAATGGACACAAAAACAAGACCCATATATATGCTGTCTACAAGAGACCCACTTCAGACCTAGGGACACATACAGACTGAAAGTGAGGGGACAGTAAAAGATATTCCATGCAAATGGAAATCAAAAGAAAGCTGGAGTAGCAATACTCATATCAGATAAAATAGACTTTAAAATAAAGAATGTTACAAGAGACAAGGAAAGACACTACATAATGATCAAGGGAGCAATCCAAGAAGAAGATATAACAATTATAAACATATATGCACCCAACAGAGGAGCACCTCAATACACAAGGCAACTGCTAACAGCTATAAAAAAGGAAATCGACAGTAACACAATAATAGTGGGGGACTTTAACACCTCACTTACAACAATGGACAGATCATCCAAAATGAAAATAAACAAGGAAACAGAAGATTTAAATGACACAATAGACCAGATAGATTTAATTGATATTTATAGGACACTCCATCCAAAAACAGGAGATTACACTTTCTTCTCAAGTGCACACGGAACATTCTCCAGGATAGATCACATCTTGTGTCACAAATCAAGCCTCAGTAAATTGAAGAAAATTGAAATCATAGCAAGCATCTTTTCTGACCACAACGCTATGAGATTAGAAATGAATTACAGCGTAAAAAATGTAAAAAACACAAACACATGGAGGCTAAACAATACGTTACTAAATAACCAAGAGATCACTGAAGAAATCAAAGAGGAAATCAAAAAATACCTAGAAACAAATGACAATGAAAACACGACAATCCAAAACCTATGGGATGCAGCAAAAGCAGTTCTAAGAGGGAAGTTTATAGCTATACAAGCCTACCTCAATAACCAAGAAAAATCTCAAATAAACCATCTAACGTTATACCTAAAGAACTAGAGAAAGAAGAACAAACAAAACCCAAAGTTAGCAGAAGGAAAGAAATCATAAAGATCAGAGCAGAAATAAATGAAATAGAAACAAAGAAAACAATAGCAAAGATCAATAAAACTAAAAGCTGGTTCTTTGAGAAGATAAACAAAATTGATAAACCATTAGCCCAACTCATCAAGAAAAAGAGGGAGGGGACTAAAACCAATAGAATTAGAAAAGAAAAAGGAGAAGTAACAACTGACACTGCAGAAATACAAAGCATCCTAAGAGACTACTAAAAGCAACTCTATGCCAATAAAATGGACAACCTGGAAGAAATGGACAAATTCATAGAAAGGTATAACCTTCCAAGACTGAACCAAGAAGAAAGAGAAAATATGAACAGACCAATCACAAGTAATGAAATTGAAACTGTGATTAAACACCTTCCAACAAACAAAAGTCCAGCACCAGATGGCTTCACAGGTGAATTCTATCAAACATTTAGAGAAGAGCTAACACCCATCCTTCTCAAACTCTTCCAAAAATTTGCAGAGGAAGGAACACTCCCAAACTCATCCTATGAGGCCACCATCACCCTGATACCAAAACCAGACAAAGATACTACAAAAAAAAGAAAATTACAGATCAATATCACTCATGAATATAGATGCAAAAATCCTCAACAAAATACAAGCCAACAGAATCCAACAACACATTAAAAGGATCATACGCCATGATCAAGTGGGAGTTATCCCAGGGATGCAAGGATTCTTCAATATACGCAAATCAATCAATGTGATACACCATATTAACAAATTGAAGAAGAAAAACCATATAATCATCTCAATAGATGCAGAAAAAGCTTTTGACAAAGTTCAACACCCATTTATGATAAAAACTCTCCAGAAAGTGGGCATAGAGGGAACTTACCTCAACATAATAAAGGCCATATACGACAAAGCCACAGCAAACATCATTCTCAATGGTGAAAAACCGAAAGCATTTCCTCTAAGATCAGGAACAAGACAAGGGTGTCCACTCTCACCACTATTATTCAACATAGTTTTGGAAGTCATGGCAATCAGAGAAGAAAAAGAAATAAAAGGAATACAAATTGGAAAAGAAGGAGTAAAACTGTCACTGTTTGCAGATGACATGATACTATACATAGAGAATCCTAAAGAAGCCACCAGAAAACTACTAGAGCTAATCAATGAATTTGGTAAAGTTGCAGGATACAAAATTAATGCACAGAAATCTCTTGCATTCCTATAATATTAATGATGAAAAATCTGAAAGAGAAATTAAGAAAACACTCCCATTTACCATTGCAACAAAAAGAATAAAATACCTAGGAATAAACCTATCTAGGGAGACAAAAGACCTGAATGCAGAAAACTATAAGACACTGATGAAAGAAATTAAAGGTGATACCAACAGATGGAGAGATATACCATGTTCTTAGATTGGAAGAATCAACATTGTGAAAATGACTATACTACCCAAAGCAATCTACAGATTCAATGCAATCCCTATCAAATTACCAATGGTATTTTTTACAGAACTAGGACAAAAAATCTTAAAATTTGTATGGAGACACAAAAGACCCCAAATAGCCAAAGCAGTCTTGAGGGAAAAAAACGGAGCTGGAGGAATCAGACTCTCTGACTTCAGACTATACTACAAAGCTATAGTCAAGACTACAATCAAGACAATATGGTACTAGCACAATAACAAACACATAGATCAATGGAACAAGATAGAAAGCCCCGAGATAAACCCACGCACCTATGGTCAAGTAATCTATGACAAAGGATGGAAGGATATGCAATGGAGAAAAGACAGTCTCTTCAATACGTGGTGCTGGGAAAACTCGACAGCTACATGTAAAAGAATGAAATTAGAACACTCCCTAACACCATACACAAAAATAAACTCAAAATGGATTCGAGACCTAAATGTAAGACCAGACACTATACAACTCTTAGAGGAAAACATAGGAAGAACACTCTTTGACATAAATCACTGCAATGGAAATAAAAACAAAAATAAACAAATGGGACCTAATGAAACTTCAAAGCTTTTGCACAGCAAAGCTGTGCAAATAAACAAGACGAACAGACAACCCTCAGAATGGGAGAAAATATTTGCGAACGAGTCAATGGACAAAGGATTAATCTCCAAAATATATAAACAGCTCATGCAGCTCAATATTAAAGAAACAAACAACCCAATCTAAAAATGGGCAGGAGACCTAAATAGACATTTCTCCAAAGAAGACATACAGATGGCCAAGAAGCACATGAAAAGCTCCTCAACATCACTAATTATTAGAGAAATGCAAATCAAAACTACAATGGGGCTTCCCTGGTGGCGCAGTGGTTGAGCATCCGCCTGCCGATGCATGGGACACGGGTTCGTGCCCCGGTCTGGGAAGATACCACATGCCGCGGAGAGGCTGGGCCCGTGAGCCATGGCCGCTGAGCCTGTGCATCCGGAGCCTGTGCTCCGCGATGGGAGAGGCCACAACGGTGAGAGGCCCGCGTACCGCAAAAAAAACCCACAAAAAAAACCCCACAAAACTACAATGAGATATCACCTCACACCAGTTAGAATGGGCATCATTAGAAAATCTACAAACAACAAATGCTGGAGAGGGTGTGGAGAAAAGGGAACCCTCTTGCAGTGTTGGTAGGAATGTAAATTGATACAGCCACTATGGAAAAGAGTATGGAGGTTCCTTAAAAACTAAAAATAGAATTACCATATATCCAGCAATCCTACTACTGGGCATATACCCAGAGAAAACCATAATTCAAAATGACACATGCACCCCAATGTTCACTGCAGCACTATTTACAATAGTCAGGTCATGGAAGCAACCTAAATGCCCATCAACAGACAAATGGATAAAGAAATTGTGGTACATATATACAATGGAATATTCCTCAGTCATAAAAAGGAACAAAATCGGATCATTTGTTGAGACATGGATGGATCTAGAGAGTGTCATACAGAGTGAAGTAAGTCAGAAAGAAAAACAAATATCATATATTAACGCATATATGTGGAACCTAGAAAAATGGTACAGATGAACCAGTTTGCAGGGCAGAAGGTGAGACACAAATGTAGAGAACAAACATATGGACACCAAAGGGGGAAAGCCGCGGTGGGTGGGGATGGTGGTGTGCTGACTTGGGCGATTGGGATTGACCTGTATACACTGATGTGTATAAAACTGATGACTAATAAGAAAAAAAAAAGGATAAGGAAAATAAAAAATTTTAAAAAATTTAAAAAATAAATTCCATGGTTTCATGTACTCTAGCCATATGCCTGGCATGAAGGCACGCGCATTTTCATTCCAAATTCACTGTTCCCAGTTGGCAATTTGGTACCTTTAATTGCGTCAAACAGCTATGTAAAACAGCATAATCCACTGAGAGTACACAAAGAGAAATGCGTGCCTTCTAAATTCTGGTATACAAAGCGCACTGCTTGAAGACAGCTTAGTTTTGCCTGTAGTCCGGTTCTACCTATGCAAAGTTTTCTAGAACAACCAGAATCAGTGAATCCAGTTCCTGAAAACTTGCATCCTTCTCAGGTTTTTAAATGAGTAAATTATACCCCTGATCTTAACTGACAAGATTCAGAGGAAGAGATATGGGAATATATGTATATATATAACTGATTCATTTTGTTGTGAAGCTGAAACTAACATACCATTGTAAAGCAATTATACTCCAATAAAGATGTTAAAAAAAAAAAAAAAAAGATTCAGAGTCATGACTAGAAATGGCCAGAAATGACAAACGAAATGGTAGAGACCCATAATGCCAAATTTGCATTACAGCAAGGCTCATCTACAGGACAGCTGCCATGAGCCCTGCCTTTTATATTCCTCAAGCACAAATTTACAAGAAAAAGCTCTAATATTTTTATCCTGTTGCATGGGAAATTGTGTTTAATAACAGAATAATGTTTATCTCGATAGGCTTTGATGATGAACATCAGACCCTACAAAAATGTCCATGATTATCAACTTACGGCCATACACTGCATTTCACTACCCTACCTCATATTTTAATATTCCCTTGGCCCAGGGATAAAGCAATGAAATGAAGTTCAAGTTGGTTTCACAGAGAGTAAACATGCCTTATGAATTTGAAACATACTTCCGGACACATACTTCGCTCACTGAGCATATGTTCAAGAAGAACTTCCTCTAAGAACTTCCTTTTATGACTAAAACCGTAATCTGGAACCATTCACTGTCCTTGGTTTTAGAATTCTATGTGCTTTCTTAAGATATTTGCCTTTTTCATTTTAAACACAGTTCAATCTTATAGCTGCTAAATCAAACTGTTTAGGTAAAAGACATCTTTTCAGTTGGAAAACCAGTCAAAGTCCATTCATCCTTTCTATGATTATAAACAACCGGATTCAACTAATTCCCAGAAGCAGAGATTTGTAAATGTGTAGACATTTCTACTTCAATCCTTGTTCTCCCCACTTAGGGCGCTGAGTCCTTGAATGTTGAAGAGACTTCTCCAAAGTGACGTGGTACCAGGCTAGACGCCTGATGTGCTGACTTCTAATCAAGCTGTAACTGTGCTCCCCCTATAGAGCGCGCCAGTGAGGACTTAAGTCTCAGTTCTGGCTTCAGCTGTACCGACATGCCAGAGCTACCGTCACTGAGTAAAGGTCACCACATCTTAAGATCAAGCTATTAGCATTGCCCAGTTTGCATATATACAAAACAATATCCAGGTGAGCACAGAGGTATGTGAATCACGTTTAGAATCAACACGGTAGCATTGCCTGATTCGCGCACGTGTCAGACCTACAGCTACACATGTATTAGTTGCGTTAAGATTCAACATATTAGGACTGCCTAGCTTACAGACTCATAAAAGACATAAAACTCTATATATGGGGAGGGGGAGGTCATGTACACTGAACATATCTAGGATCAACATTTTAGGGCCCACCAATTTTGAAAACTTTGAACTTTTGCAGCCAGGTGACACTTCCCCTGTGACGTACTGGCCCTTCCACTGCTGGAGACTTGACTCTCTGATATCGCTCTGCGTCATTTGAGGCAATTACTGTACATCCAGCTGTAGGGAGCCTATAGACTGGAATGACAACCAAAGGTCTCCTATATCCACCCATTTAGAGATACATGTAGATACAGACATATGTTGTATAGTTCACACACATGATCCAATCCACAGTGAGCGCCTACACAGCCACTAGGAAGAGAGAGAGCTGGTGATGACCATCCTTCTCCTGGGAAATAACGGACTGTGGCCCTCCTCTATTATCCCAAGGAAATACATATGAAAGAAGAGGGAGTGGGTAATGAATGAATAGGAAGGTTTAATTTAGACAGATTGGATTATGTTATACTGCATAATCTCTTGCTACATTGCATCACTCTCTAATCAGTTGACTTGAAAAGTCTATACCTCTGGTTGGTTTCCAGTGGAATGACTGTATTGGATTGGCCAAAAAGTTCGTTCGGGTTTTGGGTAAGATGTCACAGAAACATCCGGAAGAACTTTTTGGCCAACCCAATAGCACAGCCCAAGGCAGGTTTTGGACTTCTGTAGCACTGATGCCTATTAACTCAGGATTTGTCTAGTCTTGGGAATACCATTCTGCATTTTTAAAACCTCTTGCTCTATACAATCGATTTGGCTTCAATATTTTCAAAAAGGAACACATTTTTGAAATGCATGGTGTGCGGTGTGCATTTTCACTTACCTTTTCCGCCGACTGAGCGGTGCCAAAAAAAATGGGAATGAAGGCAAGCCAGACTATACATGTTGTGTACATGGTGAATCCAATGGGCTTGGCTTCATTAAAATTCTCTGGGACACCCCGAGTCTTGATGGCATACACAGTACATGTGACCATGAGAAGAATGCTATATCCCAAGGAGCAGATAATCTGGAGATCCGTAATGTCACATTTGAGAACTCCCCGGGCCTGCTCAGGGTTCATTGTCTTATGTTCATCATAGTCTATGATGATGTTGGGTGGGTCAACACCAAACCAAATGAAAACACCTAGAAGCTGAACTGATATTAAACTAGAAGTGATCGCCAGCTGTGATGTTGGGCTTATGAGTCTGGGAGCTGTCACTGACTTCTTGCCCTGTTCGAATATGCGATAAATCCGATTGGTTTTTGTCAAAAGGGCTGCATAACTGATGCACATACCCAAGCCCAAGAAAACTCTCCGGAAAGAACACACTGCCACGTCAGGTTTGGCTATCATCAGGAAAGTGATGATGTAGCAAAGAAAGATGCCCGTCAACAGAACATAGCTCAGTTCCCGCCCAGATGCCCGGACGATGGGAGTGTCATTGTAGCGGATGAAAGTGGCCATGACAAATATAGTGGCGATGATCCCCAACATGGCGAGGAAGACAGGGATGACGGCCCAGGGGGAGTGCCACTCCAGTTTGATGATGGGGATATCCTGGCAGCCGGTTCGGTTTTCATTGGGTCGCTGGTCGTAGGGGCAATGCTGGCATGTCATCTCATCAAACTGGTACTGGTAGCCATCGCAAGGCTCACAGGTCCAGCAGCAAGGAGTTCCCTTCTGTGTCTTCTTTCTTTGCCCAGGCTTGCATGGCAGTGTACACACTGACGGCGGGATCTCCCGGAGTCCTTTACCCCACTGCATGTCCTCTATCTGCAACAAGAAATAAGAAGGTGCAACAGGTAGATTAGTTAAGAGGAAAGAAAAAGACCAATAACAACAAACAGTAATGATAACAACATGTGAGACTTGACAAGGTAAAGTAACCCCCAGCTGTAGGAGCTACAACCAAAATTCAACCCCACACCATTTCACTATAGCATCCTCAGTCTTCACCACTGTAGAGTGTGCCAAACATGCCGGATTGTTAAGAATTCCCTGTGGTAGCTATTGGAAATACAGATTCCCTGTTCCCACCCTAGACCCCGCGTTCCCACCCTAGACCCCCCCCCCAAATAAGAATATCCTGAAAAGGAGCCTTTGGATCTTCATTTTCAACAAGTACTCAGAGGATTCTTAGGATTAGATAAAGTCAGAGACTACTGACATGCTCTCTACTGCCGCCTCCTGGGTAATAAGTGCAAATGTCCCAAATTAAGTTAAAAATCTTAAGTAACGTGAAAAGCTATATTCATTTCCCTTATTAGATGCTTTTGTTTTTTTTAATTGTTTTTAAATTATTTTGGATGATATTGCAGTGCTAACCACCTTTTCTAAAATTCTGTAGGCATCACTGTCATTTTCATTGAGAAATTTTGAAGCAAATGAACCTATTCTATTTATCACAGAGGAGTGATAAGGTTCATTATTGAAAGTTTTAATTGTAGTTAACGAAGCATTTGATAAGAAAGTAATATGGTCTGGAAACCTTTCAAGATGAGCCATGTACCTATTTGGAGATGAAATTTAAACTAAAACACTATATCCTAGAGGAGGATGAACGTGTGCTTGCTTATTTAGAATATTGGCTTTCTGGAGGGGAATTCATAATTAACAGTCTTCTGAGAAATAATGGCATCAGAAACAAAGAAGAACTTTATTACGGGGCTGATATCTCATCTTTTCCAGCACAGCATCTATTCTTTTTTTCCTGATATCAGTTCCTCACTTTTTTTTTTTTTCCTATGTACTTTCTGTGAGATGGGATTTACACGGAAACTCCAGGGGTGACAAGCAAGACCCAGGCTAGGCCAATTAGGATAGTGCGTCGTTCTCAAGCTTGAGTCCACATTAGAATCACTTGGAGGTGTTTTTACAACCCAGCGTGCTGAACCCCACTCTCAGATTTTCTGATTCACTGGGACTAGGATGGGGCCCGAGAGTATATATTTCTAACAAAATCACAGATGGTGTTGCTGGAGATTCTCTAGTCATCACACTTTGTCAACCACTGATACATTCCAACCTCCTAGCCCCAGAGACTGGGTCAGGGATGGGGTCATTACAGAATGGCACAACATTTAACTTCACGGCTTTTACAGAGATTACGTAGGATGAAAATCTTTGTTTCTGCTGGATTTGCAGGTTCCAGGATGTAAGGATGCTGGTGCTCATGGCTATAAAGAGGAAGTTATTTCTCAGAGGAAGAAGCCAATATCAAGGAAAGCAGAGTAGAGAATTGAAGAGAAAGATTACTGATAAGCCTGTTTAAGCTCCTGGTAACGGCTCTGCCTGAAGCAGGTTTTCCCTATATTGTGTCATTATGTGACTCAGTAAACTGCTATGCTGAAGTACTTTGAATTGCATTTCTCTTACTTGTAACCAAGCGTCCTGAAAAATATACCTACTAAATGAATAATTTTAGTATCTACGTGTTGCAAAAGATGTACTTAAAAAATACACGAATACATTCCAATGGACAAATCTGGCTGATACTCCCCATATCTAGTTAATCAAATTTTTAAGATATGTGAACAAAAATATAGGTTAGAAAGATACTGGGAAGTCTTAACTATTTTTATTGATTGATTGATTGATTGATTGATTTGGCTGTGTTTGGTCTTCGTTGCTGTGTGCGGGCTTTCTCTATGTTCGGGGAGTGGGGGCTACTCTGTTGTGGTGTGAGGCTTCTCACTGTGGTGGCTTCTCTTGTTGCAGAACACGGGCTCTACATGCGCAGGCTTCAGTAGTTGCAGCATGCGGGCTTCGGTAGTTGTGGCACACGGGCTCAGTAGTTGTGGCTCAGAGGCTTAGATGCTCCGCGGCATGTGGGATCTTCCCAGACCATGGATCCGAACCCGTGTCTCCTGAATTGGCAGGCGGATTCTTAACCACTGCACCACGAGGGAAGTCCCTGAGCCTTTTTTAAATGCATACTTTTAAGACATAAGGGGGGGAACTAATTTATTGCTCAGTGGAATTGGAATGCTCTGTTAAAACAGGATGCAGTGTATAGCAAGGTGTGATGATTCCATCAAAACTTGAATGAGAACTACATTCAACATCTGAATCAAATGTAGTTAACTCTGGGGAAAAGAACGGCTCAAGGATTAAACTTTATAAAATATTATAACCTTCTAGTGATTGAATTTAAACTTTAATCAGAGACCCAAGTATCTTTGGATGACTCCTATGAACTCATCTGCCTGAGCACAAAGCCCAAGTCAGCACTAATAAATCTAACCAGATATAAAACATAATCATTTCTTTCTCAACATCATCATTTTTGCACCAGTAGGTCATTGTCAGCCATCCCAAAGTCATAAAATTAAGGAAATAATTTGTAATAAGGGAGAAAAAGACATGCATTAACTTTATAAACGTCCAATTTCAAGAAGTTGGAACCTAAAACATTGCTATTATTAACACAAATGTTTCAAAATATCAAAGTAAAAGGCCCTACACATGGTTAGGAAGAAAGACTAACAAAAAAAACTTACAAATAAATATCATTAGCTAAACTTGAGATCACCTGATTCCAACACGAGTGGGAACTAATATACCATATGATTAAACTTAAGCTATGGAATAGATGTAGGGCTCATACAAATATAAAAACAAATTATCATTATATGTAATATTTTACAGCCAATTTCATATGTTGCCAGCTTGCAGTCCCCCCTCACCACAAATAAAATGGTCAGCAATGCTGAACAGCTTTTTTTCTCAACTTAACCAAATGTATACAACAGCTATAACCACAAACATTACATTGACTACTTAATTTGTTTTCAATTTTCATTTAAAGTAGATCTCAACTCAATTTAATTGTATATATTAAAGCAACAAAGTTGCTTCTTGCTCCAAATGAACAGAAGTCTAATTTACTTGCTTTGCCAACAAAAATCATTATTTATTGAAAATATAATTTATGTTCCATTAAGGTACCAACTAACCTTTAAGAGCTCCAGTAAGTGAGAATTTTGTTAAAGTGACACGTATGATTTGTGTATAACTTTACCTATCCACACAAATTTAGTGCCTTGTTTCCTAAGAAGAAACAGCTGCAAATGACCAGGGGCACCTATTTTTTTTAAAGAGGGTAACAATTTAGGGTTTTGAAAAATTAACTGTAATGTCAATTGACTTTGTCAAAAGGCTAGAAGGAATGCAAATTTCAAGTTTGTTCTAAACTCTGCAACAAAACTGTGTTTTATTTAGTTAGCAGGAAAGCCAAAGTTAAATTGCAGAAAGATGTAAAAAATTAATAAATAGAAATCTCAATTAAAGAGTGTCAGGAGAAGGGGGAGATCTCACGCCCGGTGCCCATAGCTGAACCCAACAGGAAGAAGATTCCTCTTCCTTGGAAGGACTCGACCAATGAAAAGCCATGAACCTTTTACTATTGCCCTCCAACTTCCTTTTCCCCTCTACAAAAGTGTTCTCCTTTCCTTGCTGTCAGGGGTCTTGCGTGTGGCTTGCCACGGTTTCAGACCCGAATTGCAATTCTCTTGCTGATCTCAAGTAAACCCATCTTTGCTGGAGCAATATATGTCAGTCTATTTATTTCAGGTCAACAAAGATTAGGGAAAAGGCTAGGATGTTTACCATCGTCTTCTTTAGAAGATACAGTTCTAAATTCCCTGATAAGAATGCATTTTCTTCCCGGACATCCCAAGTTTATGGTTATTGGATACTGGATCAGCTCAGTAGCTGGCTCATGGCAAAGGACTGTTGAGATCTCAGCCCTTGGCAAGAGAATACACCTATAAAGCTAGTATCATCAATTAACACCATGCATGGCGCATAGATTTTATGGATAAGTGAATCAATGGTTTAAAAAAGAGAAAATTAGGTAACTCTGGCCAATGAAAGCAAAAATAAGCCTTTTGTGGAGTCCTAGGAAAGCGTTCTTCACTCTTTAAAGTAGAGACACAAAGAAGAGAGATGCTGTCTTCAGCCTTTGATGTGTGCAAATGTGATAGATGGAGCTGCAGCAGCCATTCTGCCACCACGAAGAGACAAGCTGAAGGAACAAAGCTGATATGCTGATGATAGTAAAACAAAAACAAAAACAGAATTTGTATCTTTGATGCTCTCAAAGTAACTTTCTAGGCTCAACATGGAGCCACTCCTGTATGGGGTGCCATGTCCGTAAGCCAAAACTAAGATAACTTTCACATTCCTGTGAACAAGCTTCACTCGAACAGAAATGCAGTACATCTACATCTACAGCCAACCTCCAAAGGCTAAGTCAACTCAGGGGCTTCTCACCCCAAAAAGGGTTGACTATGTGGGCCCAGCCCATCAGATAATTTTTATATGTCTTTTCCTTATTCCTTATCCTATGAGAGCTTTCCGCTTTCCACCCCATTTTGCAGTTCTCTGAAAGAAGACTGTCCACAAAATGTTAAATAAGGTGTGTCTGTACTGCCTAAATTGTCTTCTTTAATCATTTATTTTAACAGTGGCAATTTTTTTTTTTTTTTTTTTTTGCGGTACACAGGCCTCTCACTGTTGTGGCCTCTCCCGCTGCGGAGCACAGGCTCCGGACGCGCAGGCTCAGTGGCCATGGCTCACGGGCCCAGCCGCTCCGCGGCATGTGGGATCTTCCCGGACTGGAGCACGAACCCGTGTCCCCTGCAACGGCAGGCGGACTCTCAACCACTGCGCCACCAGGGAAGCCCCAACAGCGGCATCATTTTGTCAACCAAATGAACCAACACTGGTACCACCCTACCCTGACCTGCGAACATGAAACAATAAACTTCCCTTGGTTAACCAATACCTCATGGGTAGCCCACTACTTGCAGTCAAACATTCTAACACACTCTTTCTTGTTTCTGCAGCTGGTACGTGAAGGCCTGAGACTACTGGACAGTTCGGCAATAATTCAAGTTCTTGCCTGGGTAGTAGAGAGTTCCAGGAGGAAAGGAAACTTGTGAATCACACGTGATCGGATACACTTGTCTTTGTCTCCTGAAAGCACTCAGAAAAGAGGGCGGTAAACACCTGGACTCAAAAAAATCAGCTGTGACTCCACTGCTTCGGGCTCAGACAGAATGAAAAAGGACCTGTCAGCTAAAGTTCTTTAGCACATGTGTTTGGCAAGGAAAAACTGGGGTCTGGCTCTAGCAGAGAAAGCTATTCCACCGGGGACGTGTAAACCTTATAATCACTGGAATTTTAAAATAAAACCCAATGAGTTGCTGTCTTACTGCCAAATGCAGGAATCAAACAGAGAGGATTTTTATAAACACTGTTCAGTGCATCCATTTTTATCTAGAAGACATCTTCTCTCTGAAGGAAAACTGTGTCACTGCAGGGATATTTTCCCCAGTGAGGTTTCATTTGCATTTTCCAGCGCACACTCTGTAGAGCGAGCTGGCTGGTGCTTTTGTTGCATAATTCTTTGCAACAGCATCATTTTAACTTACTAAAACCTTAATAGAATGAGCTAATTTAACAAGAGCTTTCTTATTAAACACCATTTGTTCATTAAAATATATTTGTCCTGGCTAATTTATGAAAAAAATCTTTTCAGGAAAAATGCACAAGGATGCTGAATTTCTAATACTAGAAAAGAACCAGGTTTAGGTTCCGGTGGGGAGTGGGTAAGGTAGAATGGCTTTACAAGGAATTTTGTAGTATCTCAATGTCTTTTTTCTTTTTTCTTTTTTAAGCCTCAGCCCCGATTGTTAAATTTTAGGCAGCAGGACTGGACTATAGAACAGAATTTCGGGACTGCTATAAATGCACTTAATTCAAATTCTACTTATTCAAAATTTGGAATTATTTGTACAATTCATCGTGTTTAATATACTCTAGGAAGAAAGTACCATACACTTTCTTCATTAAAGCTGTACATAAAAGAGTACATAATTGACTAGTTTTTAACTACGGTAGTCCCTGGGCACCCACGGAGGGATTTAGAGCTTCATCTCACTGTAAAGCACCTCGAGGTCCAAGATGTGGACAGCTCTGTACTGCTACTAAGACCTTTTTCTTTAAAAAATTTTTACTGAACTATAGTTACAACGTTGTGTTAATTTCTTCTGCACAGCAAAGCAACTCAGCTATATGTGTGTATATATATATATATTCTTTTTCATATTCTTTTCCATTATGGTTTGTCACAGGATATTGAATATACTTCCCTGTGCTGTACAGTAGGACCTTGTTGTTTATCCATTCTGTATATAAGAGTTTGCCTCTGCTAACCCCAAACTCCCATTCCTTCCCTCCCCTCCCCCCACCCCTTGGCAATCAGAAGTCCGTTCTCCGTGTGACTCTGTTTCTGTTTTATGGATATGTTCATTTGTGTCATATCTTAGGTTCCACACATAAGTGATTTCATATGGCATTTGTCTTTCTCTTTCTGACTTAATTCGCTTAGTATGCTAATCTCTAAGTCTATCCATGTTGCTGCAAATGGTATTATTTCATTATTTTTAATGCCTGAGTAATATTTCATTGGATATATATATATGTATATTTATATATATGTATGTATTGAATACACACACACACACCATCTTCTTTAGCCATTCCTTTGTTCATGGACATTTAGGTTGTTTCCATATCTTGGCTATTGTGAATAGTGCTGCTATGAACACAGGGGTGTATGTATCTTTTCCAATTATAGTTTTGTCTGGATATATGCCCAGGAGTGGGATTGCTGGATCATAAGGCAGCTCTATTTTTAGTTTTTTGAGGAACCCTCCGTACTGTTTTCCATGGCGGCTGCACCAATTTACATTCCCACCAACAGTGTAGGAGGGCTCCCTTTTCTCCACACCCTCTCCAGCATTTGTTATTTGTATACTTTTTAATGATGGCCATATGACGGGTGTGAGGTGGAACCTCATTGTAGCTCTGATTTGCATTTCACTGATAATTAGCGATGTTGAGCATCTTTTCATGTGCCTCTTGGCCATCTGTACGTCTGCTCTGAATTAAGACCTGTTTTTGAATTATGCCAGCGGCTCCCAAACTTGACTGCACGTTTCAATCGCTTGGGGATCTTCTAAAAATTCCAAATAGGCAGCAGGGTGTTTGAAAGCTCCTCTGGTCATATGTAGACAAGTATGAGAAAGAATGAACTAAACTCTCTGAAGGGCTGGAATTTAGGAGAAAATATTTGCTTTGTTTAGAGAATCTATTGACTGCAGGCTTCTATTCTTGACCTTAGGATGCACTAGCTCTCATTAAAAGTCCGAGAAGGTCACCTAAAATTCTCAGTTATACTCTTATGGTTTAATGGGAAAGTATGGCGCTGTAGTGGAATTATAAATTTTCACAGTTCAGGAAGGTCTCCGGACTTATATTTCATAATGTCATTGGCTAAACAACTTAAAATGCCTAGAAAGGCTCAGCCCATAAAGCAAACAACTGATGTGAGAGTAAAAGAGTGCTTCTCCTCAAAACAAAGTCTAAAGGAACACAAAATAAATTACATGTCCATGCAAATACATATTGAATTATACATCAAGAATAGACTTCATTAGTAGTTCTGCCAAAATGATCTGCATTTACTCTTTCTTTTTTTGTTTTGTTTATTTATTTATTTTTGGCTGTGTTGGGTCTTCGTTGCTGTGCGCGGGCTTTCTCTAGTTGCGGCGAGGGGGGTCTACTCTTTGTTGAGGTGCACAGGCTTCTCATTGCGGTGGCTTCTCTTGTTGCGGAGCACAGGCCCTAGGCGCACAGGCTTCAGTAGCTGTGGCACGTGGGCTCAGTAGTTGTGGCTTGTGGGCTCTAGAGCACAGGCTCAGTAGTTGTGGCGCACGGGCTTAGTTGCTCCGTGGCATGTGGGATCTTCCTGGACCAGGGCTTGAACCCGTGTCCCCTGCATTGGCAGGCGGATTCTTAACCACTGCGCCACCAGGGAAGCCCTGCATTTACTATTTCAATGCTTGCGTTTTCCTTAAGTACAAGGGGAAAGGCGGGTGGTATTTATTAAATTTGCATAATTAAAAGCTCCCAGACCGATTGAACAGTTTGCCCCCAAAGTAATTCTACATTTCTTTCTTTATCACACCTTTTTCTATACCTCTAACTAAAAAAGGGTTATCTTTACTTGGCTTCAGATCTTCCTTTTTTTTTTTTTTTAATTTTATTTTTTCCAGAAGAATCAGGACAGCCTTCTGGGGAACCTTCGAATTTTCACAATGTTGATGCTTTTTCAAAATTACCATATACTCAGTTGGCCAAACAATACATATCTGCTGACACCAGTTAGCTAACTCTTTCAGAAACAAAACTGCCAGAAGAGCCATCTCCTTATCATGTGCACGTTACCTACAAATCATCTCTTATCTAGTCCCCGCCTGGGGACACAGTTCCCTAAATGATGCTTACCGATCAAACATTAGGTATTTAATCTTGCTTGAATTATTAAAAACATTTGAAAGTAGTTTTTTAAAGCACGGATTTAAGAATAATTTACAATGTAAACGTATTCACATGGATGCCTCAAAAATACCTCAAATAAACTTGTTCAAAACTGAATTCACGATCTTCACCGTGAATTGGCAAACTATGGCCCCCAGTGCGCCGAATCCTGCCCACCACCTGATTTCATAAATACAGTTTTCCTGGGACATCACCACACTGTTCATTTACATATTGCCTCTAGCCGATTTTAGGCTACATTGGTAGAACTGAGTAGTTGTGAATGCATGGCCCGCAAAACCTAACCTATTTACTATCTGGCCCTTTACAGAAAACACTGGCTGACTCAGAGGCAATGACAAAGAAGGACAAAGCCCTAGCGCATGGCAGCTTTATCAATCCATAAACCAGAAGCTGTGTCATCGCTGACATCTTCCTTTCCTTTGGTCCCCACCCCTTCCCCCCATATCTAAGTGACCAACAACTTGTGTTGGGTTTCCCTCTTGCAATCACTTACATTAATTATTTTATCCAGCAAACTATATATTAAGTAAGGTTACTGGGTGCTGGATCCCATTTTAATTGTCGGGAGCAAAAGAGACAGAAACGAACGCCTTAGAGAAATGAATCCTCTTTTCTCACCTGTTATCACACCTCCTCTGCAAAAGCTTTCTATGCGGCTTCTTCACCTCTCTTTCCTGCTGGCCTTTCCCTAATCCCATCCTCTGCACCAGAGGCAGGAGGATGCTTCAGCATGGAGATGTGATCACGTCACCTTTTTTGCTTAATTCTTCAGTGGCTTCTTATTGCTCTTTAGCCTCCTAGCTGAGCATCGTCTCAAAGGGACACACACCAGGTGGCTTCTCTCTCCTGGCTCTATGAGTCCCAGGAAGCACCCTGCCCCACGGTGGCTTCTGTGCTGTAACTAGCTGTTCAATACCTCTTCCGCTTACCGGACACTTGCTCAGGATGCCCCACCCTCACTGGGTTGGTTCCTCCTTTTATAACCTCTCAAGGATCCCTCCTCAAAGAATTTAACACCATTTGTAATTATGCAGATATGTGACTCATGAAAATCTGTCTCCCAATTCCTCTGTAAACCCAGTGATTTCAGAGCTTCCATCCACTTTACTCAATGCTGGAAACCCAGAATCTGAGAGGGGAATCAAGAACACTGGCAGGTGAAAGAGGTGAGAGAAAAGACTGACCACTACTGTAGAAACGATTTTCCCCCGGCCAAAACTGGAGTTTAACTGTAAGTGGAGTCGATCAAAGGATCCATAAGGACTTACGTGAGTCTCATCTATTTGTTGGTCATTTAATACACATCTAAAGAATGGAAGTTTATATGTGGAATGTCCTTGGCATTTGGAGAGAAGAAAGGGAATTAAATCTGGAGCACCAAGTTGCTAGGTAGTGGAAACACGAACACAGCTAACACACCAT
The DNA here is from genome assembly GCF_937001465.1 of Orcinus orca. Lineage (NCBI taxonomy): Eukaryota > Metazoa > Chordata > Mammalia > Artiodactyla > Delphinidae > Orcinus > Orcinus orca. Next base: position 9,097,188 of record NC_064568.1, read on the forward strand.
GGGGAGTCAGAACAATCGCCTGCAGCCAAGGACAGAAGTGGATTTCAATAGGTCCCTGACCGCTCTCTGAACATTCTCCTCCGGTAAACTTAGCTACAGCTCAAAATAGAAAGAACACGAGCTAGGAAGTCAGCCTTTCCTGGGTTCAAAGACTGGCTTCGTCACCGCCAGACAGTATGACCCAAGGCGAGTCAACCATGTGAAGCGTGTTTCCCTAGCTTATTTGTTATGAATGACATGCATTGTGACAAAGGAGACAGCATGTGTAAGGTGTGTGTCTGAGACATCGTAAGTGCCTAATTATTAATTTTTACTGGAATATTTTATGCCTTCAGTGATCAACGTAAGTCTAATTAATCCAGGCAAAAACTTAAAGATGGCTATTGTCAGGCCTCCCCTCTCTCTTGAGCTCTGATTCTTCCAGCCACATATTATCAGCAACTAATGCTGTAGTGGCATTTCAGACTCTACATATCTAAAACTAGAAGTACCGCCTTCCTTCCCATTTTCTAGATCTCTCCACCCACCCTCCAACCTGTCCTGCTATACCAGAGGAGTTAATAACATGAGCCTTGGACTCAGACAGACATGGGTTCAAATCCTAGCAGAGTGACACTGGCCAAGTCATTTTTTTTTTGTTTTTAAATTCTTATCGGAGTTGCTTCACAATTTTGCATTAGTTTCTACTCTACAGCAAAGTGAATCATCCATACGTATACAGTATTCCCTCTTTTTTGGATTTCCTTCCCATTTAGGTCACCACAGAGCACTGAGTAGAGTTCCTGCTGCTATACAGTAGATTCTCATTAGTTATCTATTGTGTACATAGTATCAATAGTGTATATACGTCAATCCCCATCTCCCGATTCATCCCATCCTCCCCTTTTCCCCTTGGTATCCAGACGTTTGTTCTCTACGTTTGTGTCTCTATTTCTGCTTTGTAAATAAGATCGACTCTACCAATTTTTTCAGATTCCAATATATGCATTAATATATTTGTTTTTCTCTTTCTGACCTACTTCACTCTGTAGGACAGTCTCTAGGTCTATCCACATCTCTACAAATGACCCAATTTTGTTCCTTTTTATGCATGAGTGATATTCCATTGTATATATGTACCACATCTTCTTTATCCATTCTTCTGTTGATGGACATTTAGGTTGTTTCCATGTCCTGGCTATTGTAAATAGGGCTGCAATGAACTTTGGGGTGCATGTGTCTTCTTGAATTATGGTTTTCTCTGGGTATATGCCAGCAGTGGGATTGCTGGGTCACATGGTAGCCAAGTCATTTAAGCTCTCTGAACCTTATTATTATTTTTTTCAACTGTGAAATGCACATGGCAATGATTACCTCCTAGAATTGAAACCGAGCAGGACCCTGTGGGGCTTCTGGGCACAAAAGCCTTTCTGTGTCCCCTTCCCTGAGTTCCAAAGGGCAGATTCAAACCATTGCTAATCAGGGAAGGTGGGGGCGGGGGGGGATGCAGAGACCAGGGAGGAATGGCCAAGAAACAATGGTGCAGCCTTGGGGCGGGGTCCTGGTCCCCCTTCAAGGGACACACATAACAATATCTTTGAGCTCTTCTGCAGAACTAAAATCCCCACCAAATGGAAGGTGTTAACTACCTGATGAAGCACTCTTCATATCAGAGAAGGTCACAGTTGGCCCCATCATCACCTGATGCCAGGTGGCCCTTATCAACAACCCCGCCCCTTGACTATAATACTCCTCACAAACCCACCCCCCGTTAGGACACACAGTTCTGAGGGCATTAGCCCACTGTGGCCCCCTTTGCCTGGCAAAACAATGAAGCTATTCTTTTCTACTTCACCCAAAACTCTGTCTCCAAGAATTAATTCGGTGTCGGGGTACAGAGGCCAGATTTGGCTTCAGAATTACTGAGGAAATGAATGTATGTGAAGCGTGTAGTCTGGCCCATAGTAAAAGCTTAATGAGTTTTATCTACTGCAATTATTATTAGCGACTGTACTGTCATCTTTGACGCCTCCTCCACCTTGCTCCCCTCAAAATATAGCGAAGTTTGTTCCAATCTTCTCCATAAACCTCTTTCCTCTTTGTCCCCAAACGTTGCTCTATTAAAGTTATCATTATCCTGTCCTCTCAGTTACTCTCTTTGCTGTCAGTCTTCCCTGTCGGTTCTTATTCCTCTCCTCCGCTTTATTTCTCTACATTGTTAAGTTACTATCCGAAATTAAACATCCGGGTGGTTACTTCTGTGTTCATCTCCCTCCATGTGAAGAGATCACATTTTCGTTGTTTCCTTATGTCCACCCTATGCCTAGAAGAGAGGCTCACAGATGCTATTCGTCATGAAGTTGCCAGGGCGGCTTCTTGGAAGGCGAGTGTGGTTCTACTGCACCTTCATCACCCTCCAGCCCCACCCATACCCATCTTCCTTCTAGCAAAGGGCACTGCTTGCGCTTCCCTTCAATACCCTATGGTTCCCTATTTGCATTATTTAGTTTATACTCATCCTTTTAGCTGTCATGCTTTTCCCCTAATTCTGCAACCATTCAAATAACCCAAACCTTCTCTGAAGCCTCCAGGCTGGAAATGCCCTCTCCCTCTGTTGACATCTCTCAGCATTTTACCTGTGCTAGTCTCCTGCCTCTTCTGCTTCCACTGGGAAAACTGGAGCTATTATGTATTTGTTTAAATGCCCAAAAGAGGCTAAAAGATGGAATGAAACTTGGACAAATTCTATTCCAAGAAAAGACATAAGGGGATACACCCTTAGGAGGAAATGCCTTCTTTTAGTGCCCGTGAATGCTCCTCATTCTTCCTTTTTGTTTGAGCCTCCCAACTCTGACTTGCTTAAATATGACAAACTATACAAGCAAGAACAACAGAAGTCCTCATATCTCTGCTACTAAATCTTCTTTTTTAATCCGTGCAGCCATTCATCTTAGGTTTGCACACTCCAGACAACTTGCAAATTGCTTTTCACCCACTCACCTGGGGTGAGTCATGCTCTCTGCCAGGTAAATGGGGAAGAATGCTGATCAGTTAGTTTACCCTCTGAGACAAGAAGAGCTTTTCATTTTCTGTTTTCTTTTCCCTCCTTTCTATTTGTCTATTCTCAGCCTCCGAATCTCTTGCTTCCCTTTGCTGAACTAGAGGATAGAAATTGTTTTCATACAGATTATTTAGCATCATTATCCCACATTTCATTCTGATGAGTACGAGCCCTGCAACATAATCTTCTGAACACAGAAAACCACACGGTTCAGTATCACGATGTCAGGGGAGCCACAGTGCATATTAGTTTATTAAAGACCCTGAGAAGTAATGCTATTAAGGAGAGATCATGCTTTGATTTAAGACAGTGCTTTCTAATTCTTTGGAGTTCAGAACAAATAATTCTTTCCCCTGTTGTAACATTTATTATCTCAACATACTGCAGAATCTGTATCCCTCCAGTAACACTGTAGAAAACACTGACATTGGTTAACTAATATTTTGATTGGAATTCTAGCATTGCCTTTCAGATCTTTTCCCTTCTTGGACTAGTGTAACCTGTGGGGTCATGGAAAGTCAGAGAACACTAGTTCGGTTGTCAACTCTCAGAACGCTAGCTGGATCGTCTTGGGCTTCTGTGCGGCTTAATTTTCTCGCCAGTAAAATGGAGTTGTTGGAGAATCAAATCTGACTGCATATATGAGAGTGTGTTAAAGACAGTGATATCCAATTAAAATAGGTATTTTAATTTCTTCCTTCTAACTTTCATTATAAGAAGCAGCTCTTACTTCATGCGGTTTTCAGGTTTCTCTTGGCCACTGCCTCCACGCCTTTGTTCATGCAGCCTCTGCTGACTGTCACATCCTCTCCCCTACCCAGGTTATCAACACGGAGCCAGACATGTCCTCCTTGTGAACACCTGGTGAGCCAAACTAAAAAGCTAACCTCTGTTTTATAGAGAAATGGGTTACTGCTCTCTACAGACTGAGCGTAAATCCGTAAGTCTTGTTTCAGAGCACATACTGTCCAGTGATGAGTTGGACAATCATCTCTTTCACAAACACCTCCAGGTTAATCCAAGGAAATAACTCAAATGGTTGGTTTAGCTGGCAGCTCAGAAGATGTGGTGGACGTGATATATTTGGTTAAGTGGTCCTTTGGTACCCTTCAAACAACATTTAATTAGGTAGCCACCTACTGCCCCTGGATTCTGTCCCATGCCCTAAGGAATTTTGCAGAAAGCTGTTGAGATGCATTTGTGTTGACATCTATATCCACAGGTATACAAACAAAATTAGGCTATTTAAGAAGTGGAATATGTATATGTATAACTGATTCACTTTGTTATAAAGCAGAAACTAACACACCATTATAAAGCAATTATACCCCAATAAAGATGTTAAAAAAAAAAAAGGAGTGGAGTCTACTGCCTTACACATTTGGAAGTCCACAAAGCGAAGAGAGGAGTGGCCTCTCCAAACAGCACATGCTATAGAATGAATGTCTCTGTTTCCCCGCCCCCTCCAAATTCATATGCTGAAGTCTAATCCCAATTGTGATGGTGGGGAGAAGGGGCCTGTGGGAGGTGATTAGGTTTTAAGAGTGGAGCCCTCATGAGCAGGATTAATGCCCTTAGAAAGGGACTCCGGAGAACTCCCTCACCAATTAGGATACAGTGAAAACATGGCCATCTTATGAACCAGGTAGCAGGCTTCACCAGGCACCGAATCTGATGGTGTCTTGATTTTGGACTTTTGAGGCTCCAGAGCTGTGAGAAATCAATTTCTGTTGTAATAAGCCACACAGCCTATTGCATTGGGTAGTAACAGCCTGAATGGTCTAAGGCAGCCTATTTGTTTGTTTTTACACTGAGAAGCTAGGTTATCTTAGGAAGGTGAGACAAATTAAGTGTTTATTTCATTCAGCTTATATTTCCAGGACCGCTGGAACACAAGGAAGATGAAAAGTGCTTTTTCATCAAGAAAAGTGCACACAGTCTACAGGGACTATGCTGGTCAGGAAGGACTTTTTATGCCAAGATTCTGAAGTAGATGTAGGTTGGCTTTCGTTACACCAACCTTCTCACATCCTCTTGTATTTCTCCCGTCTCATAATTCAAAGGCCATTTACTGAGCAGTTCCTGTGTTCCATGCACTACATTAAGCAATGGCTATACAGATAAGATAAACGATTATTGCCTTTCCCTCTAGAGGATCCTGGTGTCATGGTAGAAATATGCATGTAAACTCAGTAAAATGCAATAGAATTCAAAATACAACTGTGGCCCAAATGGTCCTTAAGCTGTCTTTTCTAGAATATTGGAGCAGAGTCTCTGAGGGTGATTAAGTGTTCTTTAGTGAGAGTAGATGGGGAAAAAACATTCAGGAAGAGTGAGAAACTTAAGGAAATCCAAGAAAGCACGAAAGCACTTGATTCAAGGATGGCAATGAGGATGAGGGGCTGTAAGTAGTTTAAGGTGAGTGCAAGGAAGGAATAAAGAAGATAACGTTAGAGATACAGGCAGGTGCCACTCATGGAATATCAGTTCGCTCATTTTAATTCAACAACCATTTCTCGGCCACCCAATGCACCAAGTGATATTCATTAGGATACAACTGTTAAACGGGTTGGGCAAGACTTCTTCAAGGAGCTCAGAATTCCTGGGACAGCTGAAGCAACATTACAACAAATTAATAAACTATATATTGTAACAGGTGTCGAGCAGGAATGCAAATGCAAGGGCAACACCAGGGCATCTACTTTAAAAAGAAGATGAGAGGGGCAGAAAAGGTGACTTTTAACCTGTGACCTGAACGGTGAGGAGACATGCATGGGAAGTAACAGGGCAGGTGCAAAGGCGCTGAGGCAGGGAAGACCTGGTGTGTTAGAACAGTGCTTCTCAAACTTGAATGTGCCAACAAATCCCCTGGACATCCTGTTAAAATGCAGATTCTGATTTAGTCAGCCTTGGGGGGGAGGGTGGACTTGAGATTCTGCATTTTTAACAAGCTCCCGGGTGATGATGCAGGTCTGGGGACCCCATTTTAAGAGGAAAGTGTTGGAGGAACAAAATGTCAGAGGGTTTGTCCAGAGCTTTGCGGTGAGGGTGGAGAGGAAGAAATCCCATTGGGAAGGATACGGTTGGCAGCAGGCCTACAATTCACCTCCAACTTTACTTGGGGTGGGAGGAGGGTGAATGAGGGAGGACCTTCCAGAAATATAGAAGAAAGGTTGCTTGGTCAAATTTCCTTTTGCTGGGACTTCCCTGGTGGTCCAGTGGCTAAGACTCCATGCTCCTAATGCAGGGGACCCAGGTTCCATCCCTGGTCAGGGAACTAGATCCCTTATGCTGCAACTAAAGATCGCCCATGCAGCCGCAGAGATCCCGAGTGCCAACTAAGACCCAGTGCAGCCAAATAAATAAATAAATATTAAAAATAAGTACAGAAAAACACAAATTTCCTTTTGCTAACAATAGACCTCCTGGTGGACAAACAAATGGTATATCCTAGCTTGAGATTTTATATCTATGGAATGCTTTAGTGGGATGTACCTAGTCTGCTGATTCCCAGAAAAACATCATGAAGCTGTGTACCTAAGTTAAAAATAACGATGCTTCATGGCCAAAACAGTTCTTACTTTTGTACATAGACACATACATTACTTCAAGATTTAATTTATCACTCTGGGCCAAAGTGTGACCTTAGGCAAGAGAGGACCTGAGGAATAATATTGGTACTTCCAGACCTCTCCCGACTTTGCCTGTGTCTCACAGCTATTTGTAACTCTGAAATTAGGAGTAAAACCTGCGACTGGGTGTTAAGGACTCAATAGTGTCCTCCCCAAATTCATATGTTGAAGTTCTAACCCGGCCCTCACCCTCAGAGTGACTGTTTGGAGACAGAGACTTACAGGAGATTATTAAGGTCAAAAGAGGTCATAAGGGTGGGGCCCAAATCTGACAGGACCAGCATCCTTATAAGAAGTGAAGAGTCGCCAGGAATATGTGTTCAAAGAAGAAGGGCCATGTGAGGACACAGCAAGAAGGTGGCGTCCACAAGCCACGAAGGAGGGGGTCTCACCAGAGACCCTTTTCATTTCTGAATACCAGGTCCGTATTTTTACTCCCAAAACCTCTTGAGACCTAAAACTTCACCAGAAAAAGTTTTATTCAGCTACAACCTATCAGAAAAGACTTTCATTTGTCAACAGTACAATTTTTATTATTGAACATTCACTCTATGCCAGGTATTGAATATACTCTACCCCTAAGCCTCATTAAAAATCATGCAAGGTAAGAATTATTCCCTGTACCCTGTGAATAAAGAAACTTTGGCTCAGGTATTTTTTTTTTACATATTCATTTATTTATTTTGTTACTACTTATTTGGTTGTGCCAGGCCTTAGCTGCGGCAGGTGGGCTCCTCGGATCACGGTCTCCTTAGTTGTGGCACATGGGCTCCTTAATGGCATCTCAAGGGCTCCTTAGTTGCGGCTTGCCGGCTCCTTTAGTTGCAGCATGTGGGCTCCTTAGCTGTGGCATGTGAACTCTTAGTTGCGGCATGCATGTGGAATCTAGTTCCCTGACCAGCGATCGAACCCGGGCCCCCTGCATTGGGAGTCTTAACCACTGCGCCACGGGGGAAGTGCCAGCCTCAGGTATTCAGTGTCTGAGTCCATAAACTTTCTGTTTACAACTTGGTGCCTTTCAGGCCACAAAAATAACGGACTTTAAAAAAAAATGTATTTAGATACACATCTTCTAACAATTCAAGAGATGCATAATCACATACAATGAAAAGTTGGTCCCCTTTCCATTCTTGCCAACAACTTCCTGGAGGTAAACACTATTAGCAGTCTCTTGTACACCTTTTAGTGGATTTGTGAAAATATCTTCACTAATTGCATTGCTTAACGTTAATTTCCGCGTGTGTGTGTGTTTCCAGGAGAGACAAGAGACAAAAATAAAGAAGATGAGCTCCAAGGGGTTCAAAAAATCATTCATTAAATATTGATCCTGCTTGTTTCTAAGCATCGTTTTCTTCCTTGCCCAGCTCTGTGGCACTCTGAGGTTATATGCAGGTACAAAAAGCTGCCCGATTTGGAAATGGCTGGCTTAAGGGAACACAAAGGAGCTTTGCATATTCATGCCCCTGTTCAGAGTTCTTTTTAATATTACTAATTATAAATTATTTGAGGATTGTTAATGAGCTCAGGACTCTTACTGTTACAAAGTCTGTTTAATTTCGACTTTTGGTTGCTGCGTTCATGGGCAAAATTAAGTTTCTCAAGATAGCAAAGAGTTCTAGTCATCCTAACATGTGTTTACACACCCTCTCCTCTCCCTCTTTTCTTTCTCTTTGTCTCCCGTTTATGAATCTCTTCAGCCTGCAGCGGCCAGGCCACATCTACCCCTCTGCGCATCCTAGACACTGGTCACAGTGAATGTCTTCCTCAGACACAGCTCAGATTCTGTCATCTCCAGAAGGCACAAAGCAGTCCCAAACCTCCCCCTCTATAAACCCAGAGCATCTTGTTTCATCCTCCATTGTGGGATTATAACCAATATTTTCCTACGAGATTACTGTACATTCCTAAGGACCAGAATCCCATACTGTCTCTCAGAAAACCAACATAAAGTGGGTACAAAGGAAATACCTTGTGGTGGAAAAACTTGCAGGAGATTGTGGTTTCATATAACCCTGTGACCAAAAACATATTTTTCTTGTCATTAATTGTATGTTTTTAGGCCACTGAGGAGATGTTTCAGAACTTTTTTCTGAGCTGATAGATGAGGGTGGTGTCTGCCTTACAAGGTTACTAGAAAGATGAACCAGGATACATTAAAAGCACCCAAAACGTGGGAGGCGATGAAGACATGGTAATTCATTTCCTTTTTCTTCCTTCCACAATATGTTTTGTGAAGTGACAAATAATGTCATTCTAATTGTAATCTTAAATTGATATTAAGATTTGAAACTTCAAAACAACTTCTTCATGGTCTTTCTCCCCAGATTCGGCACCATGTCCATGGATGGCACGACTTTCCACGCAATTTCGGGACTCAGAAGCCCTGGAGGGTCTCTTTGGACACTTCCTCCTTCTCATCTTCCACATGTGATCCATTGCTAAGCCCTATGTGTTTGGCCATCTAAGTGCCTGCACTTCTCACTGTGCACCTCCATCCCCCAGACACTGAGCTGTCTTGGCTTCTCATGAAGTCCTTGACTCTTAGAGGAAGCTCCCCTCTGGTCCACACGCATCCACTCAACTCCACCCTCCAGACACAGTGATCTTCTCCAGAGGCAAATCTGACCTAGTCAGCAGCCTACTCTTCTCTGCTCAAAGCCCTTACACGGGTTTTCATTGCTCTGAAGTGAATGACCATTATTCACATGGCGGCCTTCAGCACCCGCTCTTCTGGCCTCATGCCATATGCCACAGTCCCCTTAGCTTTCTTCAAAGGCTTACCCGCGTTTGAGTCATTAGAGCACATCTGCCCCCTCTGAAGAACAGCTTTCCTTCCCCTTGGGCCCAGATACCTGCTACTCCATCCATCAACCCTCAGCTCCCGGGTCACCTCCTCAAGGAAGCCATTCCTCGTCACCCATTTCAGTGAAATCCCCTTGTAATGGACACTCAGAGCATCATTTGTTGTCATGATGCCGTTAGATATCAGATGTGAGCGAGTGTTTGATTATCATCTGTTCTCCCTACCAAGTGGCAGGTTCACTGAGGGCAGGGACAGTGTCTGGGTCACCATTGTGTCCTCATGAGCCAGCACAGTGCCTGGCACAAGAGAGACAACCCATAACGATGAGTCAAGTATCGTGCCTCTTGAGCCCTAACACAGAGGTGAAGAGAATTCCAACAAAGAGCCTAGTCTACGTCAATTGTCTCAAATGCTGACACCCCTGTAAACACTTCACTTAGAAATTAGTCTTATAAAGTTAAACAATGCCCTTGGCCCTTCATGAAGAGTGTTTCTTTTTGTTTGTTTGTTTGTTTTGCGGTACGTGGGTCTCTCACTGTTGTGGCCTCTCTCGTTGCAGAGCACAGGCTCCGGATGCTCAGGCTCAGCGGCCATCCACGGCATGTGGGCTCTTCCCGGACCGGGGCACGAACCCGTGTCCCCTGCATCGGCAGGCAGACTCTCAGCCACTGCGCCACCAGGGAAGCCCCGAGTGTTTCTTTTATGTAGGTAGAAAGGGCAGGCTTCTGACTGCAGGGTAGGGCAGCTACACAAGTGACAGCAGTATGAGTTGGATCTCCTGAGCACAAAAGGGAAACGTTTAGCAGACTAATGACTTGAGGGGCTGCTAGTGGTTCCACTGTGATGAGTAATGATTCTCCGCCTCAACTCTCAGTATCTGCCTTGAATCTAAGTGCCAGCACGTGAAACTATTTGCCAACTCAAGATTCCGGCTGCCAAACGCAAGACCCGGCATCCGGGCAGTCAGCATCATGTTTTGATTTTCCATGAAAAATATACAGATTGTTAGGACAAGATGGAACCTTGGAGAAAAGCTAATTGAACACATCGTTTTCAAAGAGGGAAAAGAAAAACAGCTATTTGCAAAATTTGAGTTAAAATTAAAACCATGCATCTACCCCATCAGAATCTTAGTTAGAAGGTGGGCATGGGGAGCCTGATATAACCAAGGAAATTAGCAGAAGAGAAGAGAGTGTAGGCTATTCCAGTACTGGTTTGCAAAGGACCAGGTGAACTTTCACACTGAGGTGGGAATGGAGGGGATAGTAACAAAGAGTTAGACGATAGTGTTTTCTGCCACACTGGTTTAACATTCTAAACCTCCTTTAACATTCAAGACCTCCCTTCAGGTCTTGCCTTCTCATTACTAATGACAACCATGATAATAATTTAACTGCACTGATTTACTTAGAATAAACCAATCTGACCCTGTGCTAAATATTTTTGGAGTGCACTGGTTAACTTCATCTGCTCTCTCAGACCGCTCTATTATTTTCACCCACATTTCACAGCTGAGGCATAGAGACGATGCACAACTAAACCCAAGGTCCCCAGCTGGCAAGTGGCAGAGCCAGGAAGGGACTCAGGCAATCTGACTCCGGAACCTATGGTCTTAACCAAAGTCACTTCCTGGGTGACACCATCAACTCTGTTCTCTTCTGCTGTCTCCTGTATCACAAAACAACTAGAGATTCTTGTAGGCGCCCGGGTGAACCAGGTTTCCGACGCTCCCTCGAATTTACACTATAAGGTGAAGTGGGGGGAGCCAATGGCAGGCTGGTGTGCCTGCTGGACACAGAGAAGGGAGGGGGCCCTAGACAGGGCAGCACTGACTCAGAGAAAGAGTCCAGACCCTGGGAAGACTGAAGAAGCCCAAGAGGTCCTCTCATCCCCATACCAACCCCAGTTCCCACTGTCTAGCCACACTGGATTGTGATGTAAATGAGAAATAAACTTTTATGATGCTACTCTGCTGAGATTCCGGATGCATTACCAACATTGTTGGTTTCCTCTACAGCACTCATCACAGTTACAGTTTTACTTCATTTGTCTGTTACTCACTTAATGGTGTTTTCTTTGCTCAGTTGCAAGCTCCCTGAGGGCAGGGACCAAGTCTCTTTCATCCACCACTGTAGCCAGAGCACAGGAAAAGCCCAACCTCCAGCAAACACGTGGTCAGATTTGTCAAATCAAGGTTGGGAGGCTGGGGAGTGACTGCAAGTGATCAGGGACTCTGGGTCACAGAGTGCTTCCTCCCCAGTGCCTATAAACCTATGCTTAAATAAAAACTTTATGTTCAAACATATTCTTCTCCGAGAGGGGAATTAGTATGGAATTAGAATGCAGCACTAGGGGCTGTCCCTAGGCCTGGCAAACTCTACCTGGCATGATTCACTGTGGCTTTGGATGGAGGGTGGGGTCCTAGGAAGCTGCGCAGAGACCTGAGGTCCCCGTGCCCACCCTGTGAGGCCACCTTCCTTCAGCTGAGCTCAGGAAAACAGATTAAGAACTTAATCTACCTTCATGGTGGGTCTGAGATCCCTTCTTGCTCTTATAGCCTCCCTGAAATGATACAATGCATGAATGAAAGAAAGAACCCCATGCCTGAAAGCCTGCCATGGGCCAGACACTATGCTAATATTTTTTACCTTAATCCCCAATCAATCCTCTGAGGCAGGTAATAATCATAACAATAATAACAAGAAAAATACTAACGCTGGCTCCCACTTACTGTGTAACTATTATGAACGAGGCATAGGCATTGTCCTACGTGCTTTACACATGACTACATTTAATTATTACAAAAGATCTATGAACTAAAGGTCAAGAACCATAAAGGTTCTGGGATTTGAACCTACCTGATAGCTACCAAGTTAGCCTGCCACCGTCTCATGGACGCTGGCAGAAGATACATCACCCCTGGGTCAGAGACTAAGGACAGTTTTCTCTTCACGGTAACAGCAAGAGCCAGAGGTACATCACTTGTGCTGGTTTCCCAAGCCCCACTTCCCACAGGGCAAGGTGCAGAGGGCCAGATGGGTACTGCACACGCTCCGGGCTGACGAACCCTAGGTTTAGGAACCCCAGTGTTTTACGGGGCTGACATGCAAACCTGTTCAAGCTCTGACATTATTTTCATTTTCTGGGGCAGAAAACAAACCCATCCTCTGTTCCATAAGGAAAAGCTTACTGCTACCTTTCAGAGTGTTCACTATATAAATATCCTTGAAAAAACAGCCTGGAACAAAAGCAGGAGTGAGTGGCTAGATCTGAACTTGGGGGTTGTTTTTAAGCTCCTTCATCATCTTTAGCCTCTGAGCAGCCATCTTCATTCAAATGGAGGTTTCCGGATGGACAAACATTTGGGGGATGGACCTGCCTCTCTTCACATTAGCTCACCTGCTTGCACCGCACCACACTATGATCGGCCACCATCTACCTGAAAGCTTAGCATGATGGGAGAGCAACAAAAAATAGATCTCGCCAGTCATCGGGATACAGCCTTTGTCCTAGTAGACTTGGGAGGTGATGTCTACTGGCTTTAAAATGAATTAAGAAACTCCCACAAAGGAAAACAAGCAAAGGATATGAAGAGACAGCTCCTTAAAAATAAATAAATAAAGCAAGCCAGACAAAAGGAAATGGGAATGGCTAGTGAACATATGAAGAGAGCCCCATGTCACTCAGAACGAGTGAAATTCGAATTAAAACCCCCTGGAGACAACACTGTTCAGCTATCCGGCTGGCACAATCCCAAACTTTGACCACTGCTTCACCATGCTGGGCTGTGGGGAAGAAGGCACCCCTTAGGCTGTTCACATTATAAAAAGTTACCGGTCGCTGCATTATGCAACAGCAAAAGACTGGACACCACCCAGGGCCAACAACTAAGAAACTGGTTAAATAAATTAGAGCTCATTCAGATAATGGGACACTGTCCAGCTATTATTTTAAAAAACGAAGGAGCTCTGTACACGTATCATATGGGAAGGTAACTAAAATGTATTATTAACGGAAAAAGAGCAAGGTCTATTAGGAGAGTAAGTATATTGTGTGACATTTTGTGTAATAAGGAAAAAGATGATCGTAGTCAAAATCCATGTTTATATTTACTTGGACGTGCGAAAAAAAACTTGAAAGCATGTGTAAAAAGAACCAGGAATGATACTGCTGGTGGGAATTTTAGAAAGATGGCAGATATGTTCACTTCACAATTTTCTATACCTTCTAGTTGTTTGGACCATTTGAGCACATTTCCCTTAAAAGTTAAATTTAAAAATGCAAACACTAAAAAATTATGATCAAGGATTATCTCTTCTGCAAGATTAAGTCTCAGGATTCGGGAAAGTTGGTCTTCTTGGATTTCACTAGGCAACTGCAAAATCCTCTGGCACCATCACTTGTGAAAACAGAACTGATTTTGCCATTTGAAAGTAGCATGTGGATTCCACAGCTAGTTGCTGGCTTTCTTTTCTTGTCTTGCCTTTTGTAAGTAAGATGCTGAGAGAAGATTTTTTTCTCCCTACTTGGCTTTCTAGGCAACTTTTGGGAAAATCTTCCTTCAAGTTCTAACTCACGGTTGTTCTTCCTAAAAATAGCAAAGATGCTTCAACTGCACCTAAGCCTTCTTTCTCTCCCCACACACTTGTCCTATCCTAAAGGTGTGCTGTAAATGTTTCCAATCAACCCTCTGAGGGAAACACCTCAATTTGTAGTATTTGATGATTTTGTTTGCTATAAATACTCACCACAGACTATCTCAATTTGCCAATATAATGCCATGCATGAGGTGGCATAGCATATACTTATGTAGTGTTTCCACTATACATATGCAACTGAAGTAAATAACCCCAAGCACACAGATAACAGTAAAATGTAGTAAAATAATTAGAAAATATGTTTTGAGTATTTCTTTCTTTTTTTAATTGATCATAAGCCTGTATCATCTAATTTTAATAATCGTTGTTTAAAAACTAACTCACTAATCACTAGAGAAATGCAAATCAAAACTAGAATGAGGTATCATGGCACACCAGTCAGAATGGCCATCACCAAAGGCCTACAAATAATAAATGCTGGAGAGGGTGTGGAAAAAAAGGAACCCTCCTACACTGTTGGTGGGAATGTAAGTTGATACAGCCACTATGGAGAACAGTATGGTGGTTCCTTAAAAAACTAAAAATGGAGCTACCATATGACCCAGCAATCCCACTCCTGGGCATATATCCAGAGAAAACCATAATCTGAAGAGATTCATGCACCCCAATGTTCACAGCAGCACTATTTACAATAGCCAAGACATGGAAGCAACCTAAGTGCCCACTGACAGGGGAATGGATAAAGAAGATGTGATACATATATACAATGGAGTATTACTCAGCCATAAAAAAGAATGAAATAATGAATAAAAGAATGAAATAATGCCATTTGCAGCAACCTGGATGGACCTAGACATTATCATACTAAGTGAAATCAGACAGAGACAGACAAATACTGTAAGATATCGCTTGTATGTTGAATCTAAAACAATGATGCAAATGAACTTATTTACAAAACAGAAATAAGCCCACAGACATAGGAAACAAACTTATGGTTACCGAAGGGGAAAGGGGGAAGAGGGATAAATTCGGAGTCTGGGATTAAAATATACACACTACTATATGTAAAATAGATAACCGACAAGGACCTATTGTATAGCACAGGGAACTATACTCAATATCTTGTAATAACCTATAACGGAAAAGAACATATAAAAACTAACTTGCTAATTTCCTAGAAATGTAATAGATAGCTCTCGTGAGCTGGTACAAGGCGGTAAAAGTGGGATCCCCCATGCCACCACCCAGAGCGCTCCGCAAGGGCACACGCTCTTTCTACACTCCGCTCACATAGTTGGAGAAGCTATGACACCCACACAGGTTGACTGGATAATAACAATCACCACAGTGTACTGAGCCCTACAGAGTTCTAGACACCGTGAGAAGTGCTTTCAGTCAGATTTCATGCTACCTTCACATTAACTTTACAAAGGTTCAACTATTGGTTCCCATCACAAAATGAGGAGACTGAAGCTCGTTGTTCTTAGAAATGACACACCTAGAACCACAGCCCAAGCCAGACTCACGCCTGTTCGTAACTCTCATGTTCTGCTTCTTTGAGACATCTTCAAGATGTGATTTCAATTGAGTTGTACAAATGAGAGGAAATTCCAAGGTAAACAACCGAATCTTTAGATTGATCAACAGATAGCCCTGCTTCCCACCCTCCCCAGAAAACACATTTTTCCTATCTCTGCAAGATGGGGTTTTTTTGCCTTAAGTTTGCCATTTAAATATGGTCTGGATTTATCTTGGGACACTTTTCTTAGTCATGCTCTGGGGCGCTGGTCATGCTGGCTGGAAAAATTTAGGATGCAAACTTGATACACATTTACCTCTGCTTTTTCCCTCGTCCTTGCCACCCAGAACCACGTCTACAACTCCACCCTCCTGGGGCCTCCTTTTGGGATCCACAGTCTGGCCTTTCTTTTTTCCGAACGAGCTCTTCGGGAAAGCGTCACTGGTTATCCAAATGACTAACCTGAGCGCCAGTCAACAGTATTTTCAAAATCCAATGGAAGGACACTTCTTACGTTATGTCTATGCCTAGAGGGAGGTTTATGCCTGTATTTGTTTTTGTTACTTTGTTTTTCCTTTGGGTACATGGAGAACAGATGGAGGGGGGAGATCAACTCCTAGGCGGGAGTTTGACAAAGTTTGCTATACACTGGAACCATCTGGGGATCTCTAACAAATACTGATGCCTGACGACAAGGAAGGACCTTAAGGGCATTATGCAAAGCAAAACAGGTCAGACAGAGAAAGGCAAAACACATATGATCTCACATGTAGAATCTAAAACAGACAAACAAACAAAAGAATGGATTTACTGATACAGAGAACAGATTGGCGGTTGCCTGAGGTGAGGGGTGAGTGAAATGGGTGAAGAGGGTCAAAAAATACAAACTCCCGGTTATGAAGAGGTCCCACGGATGCAATGTAGAACATGGTGATTATAGTTAACAATACTGTATTGCATATTTGAAAGTTGCAAGAGAATAAATCTTAAAATTTCTTGTCACAAGAAAAAAAATTTGTAACTATGCGTGGCGATGAACATTAATGAAATTTATGTGATAATCATTTTGCAATATAATATAATGTCATGTGTCAATTACATTGCAATTAAAAAAATACTAATGCTTGGGGATCCTGCCCTTGAATTTCTGGTTTCATTGGCTGGGGACGGGGCCTGGGCACTGGGATGTTTTGAAGTTCCCTTGGTGATTCTTCTGTGCAGCAAAGTTTGGCAAACCCTGTCCTAGTTATTGAAACTTCAGCCTGTGGACGGCTGTGCTGGGAAGGCCAGTCTCCCAGGGGCTTTCTCATCATCCTCATTCAGGTTCATTACTTAACCCTTCAATTCATCAAACTTTCACTGAGCCCTCCCTTACTACCTTAGGCCTCAGGGATTCATGCGGATTCAGATGCGTGAGATTCAATCTGATTCCGTTTCCCAGTGGCTCCTTGCTTTTAAACAAAATTAAACAACTTCCCCCCCCACCCTCAAAAAAAAGAGTTGCTTGCTAAATAGAGTGTAACGCAGCTGGCAAAGGAGAATGTTTTCCAATGGCTTATTAAGTTATTCTAACAGAGACATTTACATGCATATAATTAATGGACCAATTACAAATTGTTTGGTTTTTCTGTTCATTAAAGCAGAACCGAGATTTATTAGAGCAGGAACCCAAACAAAAGCTCTTATTGTACAAATGATCCAAGTCGCTATAGAAAAATTAGAATATAGAAACTCAGCATGCCTGTAAGAGAAAAATAACTCTAGGTTCTTCAGTATTCATTCAGTGGAATATATGCCTCATTCAAAGTCAGTGTTAATTCATGAATTCAGAAGCTCCTGAGAAGAATTTACATCTTCCGCTGCGTACGCTTTTAACCAAGCCAAGGTCACCCGACCAAAGGCTTTGTTTCTGAGGAGGACACAGTAGTGTTGAAGCTATATTACTTCCATTTCCCAAAGCAAGCTCTTTCGTTTACGGTCTGCTTAGAGGTTTGGATCGGGAGATCTGAATTATTCAACGGCACCACTGGGGTAAATTAATCCAGGACATATCCTGATCCTAGTGCTGTTGTTTTCCTTACTAAATTTCCCTGGCGGTTTCCACCCCAGGGCCGTGGTCAGCTCTCTGTAAACAAAAGGCCCAATTATGGTCTGAGGGATGGGTAGGTAGATGGATACCTGATAAAGCAAATCCACTAAAATGCTGAGTGTGAGAAGTCCGTAAGAGTTCACTGCACCGTTCTTTCAAATTTTCTGTGTGTTTGAAAATTTCTGTGATGAGATGTTGGAGAGAAAGAAAAACCTCATCTTACCCTGTTTCTGTATTTAGAACCTCACTGCACATGAATGAACAGTGATCGACACTTTTGGTATGTTCTCAATAAATCTGGGCTAAATGAATAAAGATAATGAATAAGAACGAATTGATACTAATAAACAACGTACCAGACACCACACACTGTGCTAAGCGATTTGTATTATCCTTTTCATTTGAACCACACATCAAACCCGTGACGTAGGTGCTGGCATTATTTCGGTGTTACAAAGAAGGAAACCGAAGCTCAGGGAAGGAAAGGGACTTGCCTAAACGATTGACCCTCAGAAGGCTCAGACCTCACTCCTTGCCTTCATTATTCTTTTAGTTGAATTATCATACACATCCAGTAAAATACGCATATTATAAGCGTACAGCTGTGAGTTATCCCAAAGTGAGCACACCCATGTAATCTGCATGCAGATTAGGAAACAGAACATCCCCCAGAACCGTCAAAGCTCCCTCCTTCTCCTTCCACTCATTTCCTTCCTGCCCCAAATTATCCTCTCTCCTGACTTAAGACCAGAGATTCAACTTGTTTGTCCTCATTCTTGCTGTGTCCAAACTTCTGGGGCGAAGTTCTCTTTTTGCAAAGTAACAGCATTCTTAAAGACTTTCTGGTAAAAAGGGAGTTAAATAAGCAGCTACTCTGTACCAAAGGGAGTTAAATAAGGTCAGATGCTTTCTCCTCTGCCTACCAAGGAAGCAGAAATCACTCACTGCGATAAGACAGAAACAGGGCCTGCGAGCAAAGGCATCATACTCCACTCCTTGGAGAGCGCAGAGATGACCAGACTCTTAGAATTGGCCCACCCGACAACGAGATGAGCTCTACATTTGAATTCTTCCTTGCACGCATTCATTTATCAAACAGACGTGGTAAGTAATACAGAGCAGTAGGCAATTAACAGAGGCCCTCAACGTGTCAACAGGAGAGTTAGAGATCAACACACAAAAATAAAGATCTGATGTGATTTTTTTTTTTTTTTTTTTTTTTTGCGGTATGTGGGCCTCTCACTGTTGCGGCCTCTCCCGTTGCGGAGCACAGGCTCCGGATGCGCAGGCTCAGCGGCCATGGCTCACGGGCCCGGCCGCTCCGCGGCATGTGGGATCTTCCCGGACTGGGGCACGAACCCGTGTCCCCTGCATTGGCAGGCGGACTCTCAACCACTGCACCACCAGGGAAGCCCCTGATGTGATTTTGATCCGTGCTATTGGAAGGTTCAGACTGGATTTCAGCAGTGGGAGCAAATATATGTATTTCTTACTTGCTATGTAGCCGGTATAAGACTAAACGTTTGCTTTACACCGTTCTCAGTTGACCCTTGCGCATTGACTGATTCATTGCTTCCCCCAATCCAATAAACATCACTGTGCATTTCTCATGTGTCATGTGCTGAGGAAACTTATAAATAAGACACATCTTTCTTGCTAACCTCTAACTCACATCTGGGGCACACATTCTCCACAAGGGGCAATATTGTCCCCAAGGGGACAAGAATAGGTTCTAAAGGGGCAAAAAAATTGTTAAATCTTACAATGTTTCACGGCCCTCCAAAGGACCACAGTACACAAACTGATATATAGAATATCCGTGGCGTGAAAATATCATGGGGAAGGGAGAGCACAAGTAGGAAGAAATGTCAGAAATACCCCATGAGGGACAGTCGTGAAAAACAAGGAGACACACATCGGCCTAGGAGACAAAAAAACAATAATATTAAATCATGCAAATTAGAACAGGAGACATTCAGGGACCTTCAAGAACAGGAAACTAGGAGTCCTCATAAGTGAGGATTTGGAACTGATCTCAGGTTGGCATCTAAAGGGATCCCTGGAGCAATTATAATCTTTGATTTACAAATGAGACACCTGCTTACGTAGGTTGATCACTATCTAAGACCACTTACCCATCTGGTAAGTGAGAGACAGATCTGATTTCAAACGCAGTGCCCTTTCTACCTGATTTAAGTCCCAGTGTGTGTTTGCTCTCTGGGCTTACAAGGGACAGAACTGGAATTCTATCTCAAGTCTTTCTTCTCTGAACACCAAACACTGCATTTCCTCCATCCTGGCTGTAATCAACTAAGAGCTTCATATCTAGGTATCTTTTAGGTGGAATTGTAGAATTCATATGATTGACTTTTAATAGTGAAAAGCTCCGATTTAAGGAAAATCTAAGATCCTCGGCAAAGAAAGCACAGAGACTCAGCTCTTACTGGGTCAGCCATAAGCCTGGGAATGAATCTGTGCCTTTCATTTAAAGGTAACTCAAGTGCAGCACCATCCCCAGACACGCATTCTATCTCCTGTCCCTTGGGGCCGGTGTTCACGTGGCTACAGACTTTGGTGTTGTCTTACTGCTTCCTAAAGTTATATCCATAGAATCCTCTTCTTGTATTCAACGCTAGCCAATTCTCCCTTCACGACCTCTCGCTAAAACGTTCCTTCATAAAATCACAAGTGTGTAGATCTTTCCCAATTCCTGGACTCCCGTCTTCTTACTTCAAGGATGTAACAGGCGGGCTCCCAGACCTGCTGCCAAGCCAATTGGCTGAAATGTACCAGCGAGAGTGAAACACACACACAAAGTAGCCTCAGGACAATGCTGTCCTCCAGGCTTCCGGAGCAGGTGCAGGAGCTGAGGGATACAGGGTTGGTCCTTTGGGAACTTCTGGGCTGGCCCCGACTGACATCTTTGCTTTCTGATAAATTCCCAAATCACCCTCCTACCATCCCCTCCACTGCCACCTATGCCCCTGCTATGCCTCCCCCTCATTCATTGTGTTGAATAGGTACTATGATCAACCCTGTTCTCCGGACAACATTACCAAGACTTACAGAAAAGTCGAGGTCATATAGTACATGGTGGAAATGAAAGGTCTGTCTCATTTTAACCTCTCTGAACGCTCTATGTAAAACTGACTTCCCAATAATGCCGTGTGTTTCAGAGAAGACCTACCACACTTGCTTCCAGTTTATTCTTTCACTTATTCATTCATTTATTCACTCAAACAAAAAACTGAGAACACTCGTTGTGCACCAAGCCAGAACCAAAGGGTAAAGATTCCTGCTCTTCACAGAGTTTATATTTGGGGGCAGAGGGAGAAGGAACAGAAAATACGTAGTAAATAGTTAAATCTTTACAAACTGTTTTTATTTATAACTTAACTGTGACTTTCTACAAATTTCTATGAAGTAAACTATCAGAGAATAAAGATATAGGGAATAATAAAGAGAGATAAGGGTCTGCTTAAGCGAGGGTAGGATAGGAACCCCATCTTAGAGGAGGTGTTATTTAAAACTAAGACCTAAAGATGGAGGAGAAGCAAGTCATAGGAAAGCTGAGGGAGTGTATTCCCAGCTGAGAGCAAAAATCCTGTGGTAGAAACTGACTTGGATACTACAGGAACCAAAAGATCAGTGCAGTAGAATAGTGGGGAGACAAGCATGAGGTCTGACAAGACCAGTGATATGGGTTGAATTGTGTCCTCCATAACGATATGTTGAAGTCCTAACCTCCAGGACCTCAGAATGTGACCTGATGTGGAAATAAGGTCTTAGCGAGCATCATCAACTTAGGATGAGGTCACACTTGATTAGGGTGAATCCTATTCGAATACGATCAATGTCCTTTTACGAAGAGACACAGACACACAGGAAGAATGCCATGTAATGACAGAGGCAGAGATTGGAACGATGTAGCGGCAAGCCAAATAACGCTGAGGATTTCCAGCTACCAGCAGAAGCTACAAAGAGGCAACAAAGAATTCTACCCAGAGATACAGAGCATGGCTCTGCTGACACCTTGATTTAGGACTTCTAGGCTCTGGAACAGTACGAGATTAAATTTCTGTTATGTTAAGCCCCCCAGTGGTACTTTGTTATGGAAGTCCTAGGAAAGGAATGCAAACTTATAGATGTCAGGCAGGAATTCAGCTATCACTCTAAGTGATTAAAGGCAGGACAAAGGGGGGCAGCTGGAAACACTTGGGACTTGCTGTAGCAGAGAGAATACATGACGGTGGCTTGGCCTAAGTTTGTCACAGTGAAAATGCAAAGAAAGGGCTAGCTAGGATATATATATATTTTTAATTGGAGCCTGTAATTCTATGTAGGACAGTGGGAAAGACACAGGAACTAGCATTCCTCAAGTCACTTTGGGTAAGTTCTTAAAACTGACCCACACTTTTCCCTGTGAAGTATCAATCATAGACTTGCCATGAAGGTTTACACAGTGCCTGGCACATGATAAACATCTAATAAAAGTTGCCTGCCCTTGGTAATGTTAATATTATTACTACATCAGAACCTAACAAAACCTGGTACAAAATGTGGCCCCCAAAATTGTGTACAGAGTTAAATTTAGTGCCAAAAATTTGAGTCCAAATTACTATTCTCTTCACTTTTATTTTAAAAAGTTGAATAATATGAAATTGCTGATACTTGACCATTTTTGGATCAGTATTTCATTCCTTTTTATTGTCAAATAATATGCTACTGAATGGAAAGACCACATTTGTCCACTCATCGGTTGATGACTATTAGGTTGTTTCCACTTTCTGGCTGTTATGAACAATGCTACTCTGAAATTCATGAACAAGTTTATGTATCGACATACGTTTTTAATTCCCTTGAATACACAGCTAGGAGTGGAGTTGCTGGGTCATGTGGTAAACCCACTGTTAACCTTTGGAGAAAATACCAGACTGTTTTTCAAGGCAGTTGCTTCAGTTTATATTCCCACCAGCAATGTATGTGGTTTCCAATTTTTCCACATCCTCGCCAACACCTGCTACCATCTTGTCTTTTGATTACAGAGACAATTTTTAAATAGGGGTATAATAAGAAAATCCGCTTTGCAAAGTTATTAAGAGGAGCAAATACGATAATAGATATGAAAATGCTTTCTAAATTGCTAGCTGTCCTCATTACACTGATGAAAGCAAGGAAAGGAAAGAACATACAGAGAGTGTTTTTTGCCTGTGCCACAGAGACACACAAGATATTTTAATAACTAAGTAAGACAAGCCATCTTTGAAATTCAATTCGGTGCCAATGCTATTTACAATTCTAATGAACTCTTAAGGCTGAAAGAACCCTAGCAATTTAAGCATTTAACCTCTTCTTCTGCATTTCAGTGGTCTGCCTTCACCAGGTTGTCAGCGACTGATGGGGGATTGGCTTTTATAAAAAGCTAGGAAAACTTCAGCAAGACATTTAGAAGAACTTCCTGATTGTAATGTGAAAGGCGCATTTTCTTTTTCACGGAATTACACACTCTATCTGTTCTAGGAACTTTTTTGTTTCAGAAACTTGCCTCAAACTCTGCAAGAGGCCAGGGAATAAATGTCAAGATGAGGGTTTGGTGGAGAGTGGTGTGGTCTTACCCAGCTACTGTGCCCCTTGGTTCTCTGCTGATCTGGGCACAATGAGTCACCTCGACGGACATGTTACATGGCCTCTGTGTATTTAGAATCCCAGATCTCATCTCTGAGAATCAACCAACTGAAAGTTAATTTTAGAGGTGCATGAAGAGGAACCACATTTTGCATCGTTTGGCAAAGGGACAGTTAATTTGAGGGTGGAGGCAGCTGTGAGTTCCTCGCCAAAAAACAAAGGCAAAGCACAAAAAAAAAAAAAATTGAGTTTTTCTTCTGTGAGCTGCAGCCAAGCATAAAATCACATCCTACCTGCCAAGTCCCTGTTCTGATAACGCGCTTACTAACTTAGGTTTATCCGGAATTTATTCATTTGAGTTTGTGAGGAAAAGAAGAAAAACAAAAGGAAAAACAAGATCTATGATAAGTAATGGTCCTGACACAGCCAATAGTCCTTCTGAATCCTTCAAAACCTATTAAGCTGTGTTTAATTGCATGTTCTTTTTGTCACGTCTCTTTCTTTTTATTTTTCTTTCTGGTTGCTATAGAGCGCTGAACCTGCATCTAGCTGCCACTCTGTAATAATTCCTGATTTGAATAAGTCCTGATTTGAATATGATTTTACCAATACTTGAAAAACTGCCAACACGCTTATACATTTTTACCAAGCAACAGAGCTGATTCAATTAAGCCTTTATATTTTTTCAGACTTGTAGAAAGAGTGAGCATTTGCTGATACAGTTCCTCCAGCCTGGCGTGCCGGCTCCTAGCCCAGAGGCAGTAATAGCCAAAGTGGGCCAGAGAGAAAGCCCGTATATCTAAATGCATTCCCAGCATAGGCAGTAACCCCTGTTTTTCAGTCATGGAACCAGCAGAAACAAGGAGATGATAAGCTTAAACCCAGCTCAACTTCGGAGGCTGCTACTGGGTACACTCCTTCCAAATACTCTTTTCATTTTGCCATGACTAATCTGGAAAAAGATAAAAATAAAAAAACTCCACTGAAGCTTTCTTTTCTGCCATGTTGATCCAAACTGCAGAACATACTGGCTTAGACCAGTAGTTCTTACACTTTGGGGGGGCCCTAACAATCTGTCGAAAGCAATAGACTTTCTCTCTTAAATATGGACATGTGCACTCTTTAGGTGACGCATTTACACAAAATTCATCAGCCCCTGGGTCCCCTTCCCCACCAGCCTGCATTCCAGAGGGAAGGAAGCTTATGTATTCCACCTCTGGGGAGTAACCCCCCACCCCCACCCCATGCAATGCCTGTACCTATCAAGCCTTCAGAACATTCTGTGGGGCTGACCTGAGGTCTGAGCCATGTGACAATTGTTTTGGGAAACACCACGTGAAAAGCAAGGGCCTGTGGACTTCTGCATGGAGATCGGGGTTAAAATTAAAGCAACCCATTTGTCTTTTCAGCTATTTACTTATTTTATTTTTTGGAGAGTTACTCCCTTTTCCCTTCCAAGTTCTCTTGCATCTGCCCTGGTGAACCCCACTGCTTGCCTCAGGCCGCAGAATCATACACTCAGTTCCTAAAACAGCGTTTCATTAGAGCCAAAGATCCACTGTCAGTGTGCGTATGTTGCTCTTCAGGGGAGGCCTGAGCTGAGAGTCAAGGACCCTAGTTTTTGTCAAAAAGGTAGATACTTTCGGAAATCAATCCATCACGGAATAAATAAGAAGAGGAGAGAAAAAAAGGCACATGCAGAAGAGGAGCTGGCAGGAAGAGGAGAGAAAACTGAAGCTCAGAGGTGTGACGGTCATGGTCAAGTTTGCATGGCTGGCCAGGCTGTGCCCTGCCCTGACACCTGCTCCGGAGGTCACCTGCAGCTCTGACGAACGGTTGCAGTGGATGTTCTATACTTCCTTCCTCAGCCGCCTGTGCTTCTCTTCCTGATGGCTTTTTCTGGCCACGGGAGCTTGCCTGGCCCATGCAAGTGTTATCTCAGAAGTACTGGGAAGTTAATACCACATATGACTTATCTATGGTAGCAGAACAAATTACCCTAAACTCAGCAGTCTAAAACAACAAGTATTTATTATCTCCCACAGTTTCTGAGAGGCAGGAATCGGGGAGAAGTTTAGCTGGATGGTCCCAGATTCTTTCATGAGACTGAAGCGAGGTGCTGGCCGGGGCTACAGTCATCTGGAGGTTTGACTGGGGCTGCAGCATCCACTTCCGAGATCACCGACTCAACTGGCTGTGGGCCGGAAGCCCAGAGGAGCCATGTGAGCCTCTACACAGGAAGTGGCAGCTGGCTTCCCCCAAGGGAGTGATGCAAGAGACAAAAAAAAGGCAGAATGTCTTTAATAATGTAGCCTCAGAAGCAATATCCCATCACTCTGCCATATGTGAATAGTCACACAGACCAGTCTTTTTTTTTTTTTTTTTTTTTTTTTTGTGGTACGTGGGCCTCTCACTGCTGTGGCCTCCCCGTTGTGGAGCACAGGCTCCGGACGCGCAGGCTCAGCGGCCATGGCTCACAGGCCCAGCCGTTCTGCGGCATGTGGGATCTTCCCAGACCAGGGCATGAACCCGTGTCCCCTGCATCGGCAGGCGGACTCTCAACCACTGCTCCACCAGGGAAGCCCCACACAGACCACTCTTGATCCATGTGGGACAGGCCCACACAAGGGAACAGATACCAGGGGTGACTGGAGTTACCTTGTTGGCTGGGTAACATATGTCCCCAGGAACAACCTTTATCTGTGAGAAGTAGGAGTCACAGGATTAAATACTTCATTTCTGGTCTTGGGGGAGACAATTCTCAGTTGTGCCCTCCAGAGTCCTTCAGACAGTGCCAGGTGGAATGAAGTCCCAGTTGCCAACAGTAGTAACTGTTACTGGCTTCCCTCTGTTCCCTACTTATCACCATGCTGCCTGGGATCATCTACCAAAACGCCACCTGCTCTCAAGCCCTCACCTCAGAAGCATGAGCTAAGACAGCAAGAAAGCAGCAGAGGTGGGGAAACAAGCCCAGGGGTTCTACTTCCTCAGCCCATGCTCTTAGCCACCATGCTCTTTTGGTTCTGGGCTGCAAAAAAGGATTAGAAGCACGTGCCTACTGTTCCTGTACACTGTCCCCCAAGAAGCCCCAGCAGAGAAGCCCCAGTTCCTCACCTTGAGCATCGCAAGGAGCAGGGCTGCTGCTCACCCACATGGTGCCTGATGCATGTTTTTCAAAGCTACACCCTCCCTGTGCAGAAGCAGACCCTAGACTTGTGACTTGGCCAGTGGATGCTGTCCTTGTGGGATGTTACCCTCCTCGGGTGACACAGCATCTGCTAGGTGCATGGCTTGGTGAGTGAAATATGGGCTGGTTTTAAACCACTCTTGGCTTTCCCAGCGTATACCACCTTCCCTACTGGATGACAACAGGGCTATTTCTGTTGGTCTCCCTGGAGACCGACATGGAGAGTGGGGAGTCCACATCTTCAATGCCTGACAGAGAATTTGACTATGCAAGCAAGAAAATTACATCACATGGAGGTTAAGTGATTTGCCCAAGATCACAAAGGCAGCTAATGGCAAAGTCCCAAAAGTCCAGGTGAGTGCAGGTAAGTCCCCTAAAAGGTAGAGGTGGTTTTTGTCTCTACGGCTCTGAGCTACTCTTGGACCTCTCAGGACTTCTAAGCCATTCCCACACCTGATACCGGTCATCCTGCAAGGTCCTACAACTACTCTGTGACTGTCCCAGATTTATTACTAAAGCAATACTCTCTGTCACCTTCCCAGCGCTCTTAAACTTTTCCCTACTTCGTTTCAAATGGAATCTTCATTTTCTTCCCAATATCCATCCTCCTCCAGTTGTCTCAGCCCTGGTCCACAGGTCCTCTAAGTCAGTTATAGTCGTCCCATTTCTTGAGACACTAATAGTTTGGAGGACGGATATGACGTACTTCTGGCCAAAGATACCCTGGGGTCTTAGGGAAACACCCAGGAAAGTTTTTTTTTTCACCCTCAGAAAAGAGACACATGGGAAGAGATGGCATTTGAGCCATTTCTGTTACATGTCATGTTACACGTCATTTCTCAATGTAACACCTGATACTCGCACAATGACCCTGAAACAATGAAGAAGGTCAATTGGAAGACAAATGACAAACAAAGATGGAAAAGCAGGAAGAGGGGAAGAACGTGCATCTGGATCCTTACGATACTGAGATGAAGCATGAATCACCCCCTAACCACCCTGCCTATGGTCTTTACACTACACTATGAAGAAACGCATCTCCTATGGTTTGAGTCAATCTGAGTCATGGATTTCTGTTGCTTGTGGCTAAAGGTAGCTAATGAATTCCCCACCTGAGCCACATCTGGATTCCCACATACTGTGTTTTGTTTCCACTGGTCATAATGATGCCAAGTACGCCATATATTCTGTGAGGACAAGGACTGTGTCTTCAACTTTATAGCCCCCACAGGACTGAGTGCAGGGTCTTGTTCACTGTAGCTCCTTAATAAATGGGGCAAATGGGACAATTGATAGTTTACTTGTACTTCAAAGGAACTTTTGAAAGTGAAGTGAAGCACAAGAGCAGTTTACTAGCTCTGTGTGGCCTGCAATGTCATTTCTGAGCCTCATTTTCCTCATCTGTAAAATGGGTGACAGTAAAGAATGCTGTTAAACACCCAAGAGGTGGAATAAACCAGGCTCAGGTTCAAATCCTGGCTCTGCAATATTCCAACAGAGCAAGTTCCTTACGTCTCTATGCCTCAGTTTCCTCATTTGTAGACTCAGACAATAACATTTATCTCCAAATGTGGTAGTGAGGCTTAAATGAGATAGTATATTTAAGGTACTTAGTACTTTATATGCCACTACTTAATGCTCAGTTAATAAATCACCTGTGGGGTTATTGAGCGGATGCGGTAAAGTTGTACTCACAATGCGTGACACGTAGTAGGAGTGTAATACATCACTACGGGAGAAATTACAGGTGCAAGTCTTGGTGTGAGGCTGAGATAGACCAGCTCTTATTACCCTTTGGAACTGGGGGAAGTCGGCAGCTGAGCGTAGACCATGTAAGTATCTTTTACCTGCGGGAATTAAATATTGATTTCATTTTCACTTCATCAAGTCTCCTACTGATTTCAACCAGGCAGAGTGGAAGATGGCAATCACTAAACAGACACCGAATAAATATCAGGAAAGTTTGCTCTTCCTTCAGGATTGGGGCTTCATCCAGACTGTAAGAGCCCTTTGGTGAGGCCACATGGCCCGCTGGAGAGCCTGGCTTGCTCTTTTGCGTTAGGGGCATAGAGATGACTCAGCCATCACAGTTGCCCTCAAGGACCTGAAATCTTGTGGTCTCTTGATTTTAAAAATCAGCCTATTCCCTAGGCTAAGGCCTTCGAGAATGTCTATAATTTTTCTTGTGATGTTAGAATTTGATATGCTAATGACAGGGCTAAGGAGAAGTACCAGGATCAAGAGTTTGATCAGACACTGAAGGTGGAGAGTCCGACCAATGTGTTAAGCAGACAGGTCAAAGTTTTTGGAGGTCCAGGGCACCACATCGATGGTGGGTGAGGAACCAAGATATGGAACCTGAGGGAAGTCTGTCAAAAAGTCATGGAGCAAGAAGAGTGGGCCACATACATACAGTAAGAGCTTCTATAATGTTAATGACCCTGATCTCATGAGTCTGTTCTTGTGACTCTGTTCTAAGGAAAGAACCTTGAGTTTATTGGGTTGGCTTGTGCCATTTTGTTCCTGGAGGGAGCTGTCAAGCATAGCCTTTCTCTACCCATGAGGTGGTAGATCATGACACACACCCCACCAGTCATGGTAACTGGCCATAGCCAATGGACATGTGACTTTCACCAGGACAGAGATGCCCTGTAAGTCTCCCCACAACCTGGAGCTACACAGAGAAAGGCTTGTTTCCTCCCTTGTCAAGAGGCTGTAAAGAGGCCAGCCTGTAGCTACTAGTGATCAGGTCTGCAGACTCAAAGAAGCTGGTCTGGCCAACGAGAAGAGAGGAGAGTAGGAAGGGAGAGAAATAGCCCCAGGATGATGGCGTCCCAGACTCCAGTAATTCTCAGGGGAGCTCATCACTAGCTGTCCCACAGGTTCGTTACATGAGACAATAAATCCACCTCTTTTTGCTTAAGGTATTTAAGATTCTCTTACCGGCATAACAACACAGTAAAGGCATAAAAAGTTTGAAGCACAAAGATATACTTTGCTGCAGATGCTTAACTGGAGGTGGGGTTTTGGCATATCTTAAGATAACCTATAATGCAACCACTGAAATTCTTTGTTTTTCTTATTAAAAACGTTAAGAACGTATATGCCAGGCACTGTGTCACACTCTATCAGCATGAGCTTATTTAAGCTTCACAACCGCCCAGAGGTAGGGACAGCTTTGCTGTATTTTACAGAAAAGGAAACTGAGGCCAGAGAGGACGGAAAACAAACCTAGGTTATAAAGGCACTTAGTGACAGTCTACGTGGTGCTTAGAGTTTTTTCAGATTTCCAGAGACCAGGCTCTAAACCTCTTTGCTATAGGGTTTAACAAAAACACATAATAGCAGATTATTATATAAAGTTAAATAAAACAGAATGGCAGAAGAGAAGATGACACATACAAAATAAAAATCATCATACAGGATATATATATATAACAAGCAGACTGGGGGGGAAATGCCACGATGCACATGGAGGTGAAATCACGAGTTATTTTAAAAGCATCCTTCTTTGTCTTTTCAGTTTCCCAGGATAAACATGTATTACAATTACCATGGGGAAACGTACTGGGGAAATAACCTGCTTTTTAGCTCTAAGGTAAAGCCCCTTTGTCAGTTCCAGTCTTGCGGTCAGAAGTGGGATTGGTTTTATTGCACCTCCAGATCAGCACGGGAACCACGAGTTAAAGTAGCGCCCTAGAGCATTGCATATTTTCTTTATTCTCTTTGCCGCCACCGTCTTGCCCCTCCTTTTTGTATCCCTTCAACTCGAATCTGTGCTGGAGCACACTACCTGAAGTTTATGGAGAGACCCTGGAGGGCTGGAGGAGGGGGGTAGTCAGATAAGCTTTGACAGAAGACAGAGGGTCTATTATCGGACGACGCCCACTGCTCATTCCTCCTCTTCTTCTGCTCCTGCCATGAATATCCTGTGTGACCTTCGTATCTGAATCATTTCCTTACCTTGACATCACTTCTAGGCCAGCCCCACCACAGTAGCCCCAGCATCCCTCACCCAACCCCAATGCCTGTGTCAATTTATAAGCAAACATTCTGCTGATTCAGGGACTGCTCTGCTTACTCATGCAATGGACACGCAGGGCCCTGGTGAAGGTCTGATTTCCTCCTCATTCCTTTTTCCCCCTCCCTGTCTCAAGCCCCTGCACTTACACCTGATATTCTCAATCTCCAGTTCTGATTCATGTCACTGACTCCCCTTCTGGTGCTTTGCCAAATCCCCAAAGTTAGACAAAAGTGAGGATGGATGCCTAGCTAGTTGACTGGATAGGTGGGTTCTTTAATTCAGAAGTGCCTCTTATGAACCAGAAGCTATCGTAAACATTCAATCAACAAACATTAGCTTAACACTACTCTGTTTTAGGAACTACACTACACACTGGAGATCTATTTATTCACTGCGACAAGTATCGTGTGACCACTTGGAGCTAGGCACTGTACCAGAAAATGGAATACCTAGGATAAAAACTCTCGAACTTTAGTGCGTAAGAACTTTCTAAGACTCTCCTTAAAAATTCAGTTTTTCAGATTCCATTCCCCCAAAGTTTCTGAGTCAGTTCACTTTGCCTGGGATCAGTCAACTGCATTTCGAATAATAATACCAGATGGTTCTGACACATGGCTCCTGGACTACCTCTGAGCAACAGTGAACAGCGATTCAGGGAATCATCTGAATTCACTTAAGGTCCAAGCTGAACTCCATCCAATGCCCTGGTGGTCTCAGCGACCTCTGTTGGAGGGAGATGGGAGGAGAGGGGCTTTTCCAGAGCCACCTGGACCTATTTGCCTTGGAAAAGCATCAACCTTGAAACCCAGAACCCTCAGCTGACATACTACCCGTAGTTAACCTCTTTATTTTTCTCCAAGTCAGGACATATTTCCTGGAACCCTTCCTCTCTCCATCACTGCATTTCCATGACTAATCCTTATCCTCTAACTTCCGTATGATCCACCCACCTCCTAATGGGATAGTGACCCTGACGGACCCAAAGGCAGAATTAAATGACATGCTTATCTAATCCTGTCTGTCTTTGAGATCCTGAAAAATTCCTCTGCTTCCCAACATCTTTTTCTGATGGTACCAGTATCAGGAAAGCACTCCCCTGTGTTTTCCCAGATTGGCTTATTTCCCTCAAGTGTCAAGGACGTGCACTGTACAATGGCACATTTATGTAAGTGCTATTAGTTGCTGGTTTTTTATGCCCAGGGTGGAATACAGCAGGGGTGCGCCCTGCTACCAGCTCAGAGACGCTTTGCTTGCCACTCTGCTCTTGTAAAGCCCATTCTGGCCAAATGGAATGCACAGGACCAGCAGAACGCTTCAGCAGTCTCTTAGGTTCTGTCTGTTACAGGCAACTAGGAGACTTGCTTAGTTGAGGGTCCAAGGTTTCATTAAGGATACAGAGAACAGGAGAGAGCTGGACAATTTCACACTGGAAAAAATTCCTTCCATATGTCAACTATTCCTTCCCCTTCTCTGACCTACCTTTTTGTTCAAAGGCACTGCAGGAAACAATTGATGACAAACACCTCATCGTGGAGTCATAGGGGAATAAGGGAAGAAAATGTGATGAGGGAAAAAAAACAAAAAACACAAGAAACACGGGAGGATTAGTCAACTCAAGACTGTGAGGCATAGACAGCAGAAATTTATTTCTCACAGTTATGGAGACTGGGAGGTCCAAGAGCAAATGGTACTGGCCCATTTGCTTCCTGGTGAGAGCCCTCTTCCTGGCTTGCAGATGGCTGCCTTTATGTTGTGTCCTCACATGATAGAGAGAGAGCTCTGGTGTCTCTTCCTCTTCTTATAAGGGCACTAATCCTATCACAAGGGCTCCACCCTCCAGACCTCATCTAAATCTAACTTCCTCCCCAAGGACCCATCTCCAAACACCATCACATTGGGGGGTTAGGACTTCAACCTATGAATTTTGGGGAGACGTGATCCAGTTCATAGCAGTGGGCTTCAGAGGCTGTTCTGCCATCTTCACCTTGTGACCTTGATGAGTTACTTAAACTCTCTGCGAGACTTCTACAAATCCAGAGAAAGGCGATTGAGAAGTAAAAGCATTCTGGAAGCCTTGGAAAGTCGCCAGAGATGTAACTCGAGGCAGGAATGTTTGGAAAGGAATTTTCCGGCTTCCAAGTGTGTGTGCGTGCGTATCTGTGTGCACGTACACACACGGCAGGGGGCGGCAATAGGAGAGGCAGTAAAATGACCCTTGGGAGGTGAAGAGGACGGCAGATTTTCAGCACTAAAAAAGAACAGTAGCTATAGATCTCCAGATGGAGACAGAGCAGCAGTAAGATAGTACACATGGGAACACAATGCCAGGGACATTTCAGGATCCTGGGAGAATTGGCAAAGTGGAGAAAGAAGCACAGGGATCTGCAACTGCTGTTCTTGGCCTGTTTCTAGGTTTCCCAGCCCTAGTCTTTTTTTTCCCAGTTGATTGCATCTGTACTTATAGAAGATATGCTACAGAATGATGTAAGAGTCAAATTTGGGGCTTCAAAAGATAAGATCCAGTCACAATACTGTGGTTTGATAAGAAAGATCCAGGTCCATCCTACTCTCTCCCACTTTTCTTCAAGCTACATGAAGATCAGAAGCTACGGTCCAAGCCAAACCTGAAGAGCTCTGTGGATCCCCAAAGTGGGCTGAAGCACAAGGGCTGGTGTAACCTTACGGGAGCTGCTCCCCTGAGTCGGCCCAAGGGGGAGTGAGATCCTGGGCTCACGCTCCAGCATCAAGAAGAGAACAAACGGTCTGTGTGGCACGTGGATGCATCTGGGGCTCCGGAGGCTTCACCGGCTCCACTGACCAATGGCCTATCAGGGAGCCTTAGATGATTTCACATGAAGAAAACTGGGAGCAGACTCAGACCCACTGAGTCGCTAAGTGTAAAAAGTGGCTCGGGGGCAACTCAGGGTTTTGTCTATTCTTAAGAGACAGAGCAGTGTCTCAGAGAGGCCAGACCGGAGTACATCCCATGGTGAGCTTCGTGAGATGTGAACCCAGAGACAGGAAGAGGATCCCCTGTGGAGGGACACCGATCTAGAACTGAGGCCACACCAGCCATCCACGATGCAGTGAGGGCACTGTCCATATGGCCAGCGGGAACCCAGGAAAAGGTGGGAGGAGGGTGAGCGTGGTCAGCTTGACATCAGGTTCCAATCCCCCAGTGGAATGTCAAATTCATACATTTAAATTTATAAGTCCAAAAATAATTCCTTGCACATTTGAGTTTCTGGCCTCATATTTCCACGCACTTCAGCTGGATCATCATCCTATTATCGATGTGACCCTCCCACCCCCTACTCCACTCATTAGGAAAAATAGAACCTGGGTCACAACCCATTAGCTGCTCAGAATTTGGAGGGGTGGAGGTGTCAAAGGAGCATAGTGACAACCTGGGATATACGAGGAAGGGGAACCCCCAGTGTTTATCGCAGGAGTGTGCAGCAAATACGTGAAAAGTAGAGTTACCTTCACAATTACATGCGACGCTACGAGCTGACAGGAGTATGTCCCTCAGGAAAGCAGGCCATTTGGATGATTTCCCCCAGGGAATGGAACGTATTTTAAATGGGAATCTGAATGCTACAATTACAGCTCAGGTGTCTATGTAACAGCGTCCTAAGCCTCAGACAAGGGCCAGGTATGAATTGGGCCTCAGGAAACATACTTTCCACACCCTGATCTCCCCTGAGAAATAGAAGGGGAAGAATCCGGAGAAAGGAAACTTGCACTGGGGTCAGTCTCAGTTGATTCTGAGCTTTAGACGCGTCTTATCTTAATGGACAAATGTTAGGAGTCCTAGGGTGGTGTTTTATCACATCCAGAGAGTATTTGAATTGGGGATATAAAGAAGACAGAATTTAAGAGAAGTAAGCGATGCAAGGAAGACCACAAGTCACGAGGTAAGACCAGACACATCCCTGGCAGACCACAAAAGTGGCTCCTTAAACCTGCTAATTCAGCAGGAGCATGCCTGCCTCCTTGTGATCTTGCCTTTCCTTCAGGGTTCTAGCAACCATGGATAATCAGATTACCAAACTCTTACGGGAAGATGATGTTTCCCAAAGATGGCCCATCTCACATGCTCTTTTTACAATATGACTGACATCTTCTCCCTCAAGAGATCTTTGTCCCCTCTTCTTGGATGTGGGTAGGGGAAAGGGATTGCTCCAGCCAACAGACTATGGTGGAAATGACGCTATGGTTTTTTCCAAGGCTGGGTCCTTGGACTATAGCTTCCACCTGTCTCTCTCAGTCTCACTCTTAGGACACTTGCCCTTAGCAACCAGCAACCATACTGTGAGGAAGCACAACCTAGCCTACGGATAGATGATATGGGTAGGCCCATGTGGAGTAGAACTGAGGCCCCCAGCCAACAGCCAGCATCAAACAAGAGCCAGTATCAAACAAGAGCCAAGTGAGTGAATGAATCTTCAGAAGATTCCAGTGCTCAGGCTTTGCGCTGCCCCAGCTGATGCAAAGTGGAACAGAGATGAGCTACCCCCACAAATTACAGATTCATGAGCAAAATAAATGTATCTTGTTTTGAGCCATTAAGTTTCAGAGTAATTTTTTAATACTGCTTACAGTTAACTTACTGATGAATAGGTCTCAGGTGCTGCTATGGACTGAATTGTACGCCCCCCCCCCAAACACCCCAGAATTCATACGTTGAAGCTCCAACCCCCAACATGATGATCTTTGGAGATGCGGCCTTTGGGAGATAATTAGGGTTCGATGAGATCATGAGGGTGGAGCCCTCGTAATGGAATTAGTACGTTTATAAGAAGAGAGCAATTGTAGAGCTCTCTCTTTGCCATGTGAGGACACAGCATGAAGGCGGCCATCTGCAAGCTAGGGAGAGAGCTCTCACCAGGCGTGAATGGACCAACTCCTTGACCTAGAACTTCCCTGGAAGATATACATTTCTTTTGTTTAAGCCACCCGATTCTATGGTATTCTGTTGTGGCAGTCTAAGCCAACAAGTGCAGGCACCTAATACTACTCAGGCACAAAATGGTAAATTGATCCCTGAATAATCCAGAAATGATCTTAGTTTTGCTTCATTGGTAACGTGGAGTTATCTATGCCCCCTCTGACCTCTGTTCCTTCTGCCCCAATTAATCAGGAGTAAATGAATACTATTCACATCAGAAGCCCCATATAACAACAAAGGTTCTAGACCTGGACTATGTTATAAACATATTGAGTTTTCAGAAGCAATATAATGGCTAAATTATAGTAAATTAGTTTTACTAGTGCAAGTAAACACTCTCAAGATTACTGAGAAGCAACTTGGTTTCATGAAGAGTAGTGCACTTACAGTTAGAAAAAATGGGTGGAAATATTCTCAGTGTCATTTTCTAGCTGATCCAGTCACTTAATTTCTCCGGACCTCAGTCTCCTCAGATGCAGACTGGGTTGAGAATAATGTCTCCTTAGCAAAGCTCCTGTGAAGATTGAATTAAGTGGGACAATAGAGGGAAAAGTGCTCAAAATTATTGCCTGAATGAGAGTTATTTCAAGAGATTCTTTAAGAAAAGGACTAATGTTAAAAATAGTCAGCCAAATCTTAACATTAATCAGAGGTCTGGTTTTCACTAAGGAAAATTAGGGACTTATTTCATTAACCTATGTTCAGAGGTATTACATGAAAGTACTTTCCACGTACTGATAACCATCTTACTCACTTCTATTTAAGAGGCTATTATTTTAACTCCCCCTGGCTTCTCAGAGTTTGATGGCCTGATGTTAGGCTTTTCACCAAAACATAAGCTATAGTAAATGAGGGCTGGCAGCTGCAGTATTATAATTTTGACGTTTGAAAAATTCAGCTGGTCCAGAGGTATTCTTCGTAGCATTTTAATGTCAGTGAGCTAATAGCTTAGTGACAGAAGCCAGGTGAAATCAGTAAGAGCAGTCTTCGATATGGACTCTCTTCCTAGGAAGAGAGGAGAACACTGGCACCTTTCTATACTCTTGTTTGAAGCCGATCGTAGCCGAATGACACAAGGCGACGAGGAGCTCTCTGGCTATGCCAGGCAGAACGGGAACCTGTTTCCATGCTGCTTTCTGATGCACTTTCCATAGGAGCCACCAAATGGCATGAACTTGGAGCTACCT
This sequence comes from Orcinus orca, assembly GCF_937001465.1. Lineage (NCBI taxonomy): Eukaryota > Metazoa > Chordata > Mammalia > Artiodactyla > Delphinidae > Orcinus > Orcinus orca. The sequence continues at coordinate 9,133,843 of NC_064568.1, forward strand.
CCACCCTGGGTTCGATTTTTGCAAAACTTTCGTTGGCATAGTTCAAATTCCCTAGCCCCTTGGAAATGCTGCCATGGCCTTGGTGGTAGAAGACACTGAGGCTCTGGTGGAGAGAGGACCACGTCACAGCCGTCCTCTCCTGGGGCTTAGCTGCTAGGGTCGTCAGCCACCTGATATCTGCACCTTGGGCAGCAGTCCAGATCCCACCTCTGCCACATGGGTACTTCACTTACAACTTCGGGATAAAGGAAGTTCTGAATTATTCGACCGTTATGTAGGTGAATTAGGATAATCCGCGCACAATGCGAATGACTGGGGCACGTGAGCCCTAAAAAGAACCAGCAGGGGCTTCCCTGGTGGCGCAGGGGTTGAGAGTCCGCCTGCCGATGCAGGGGACACGGGTCCGTGCCCCGGTCCGGGAAGATCCCACATGCCGCGGAGCGGCTGGGCCCGTGAGCCATGGCCACTGAGCCTGCGCGTCCGGAGCCTGTGCTCCGCAGCGGGAGAGGCCACAGCGGTGAGAGGCCCGCGTACCGCAAAAAAAAAAAAAAAACAAAAAAAACCCCAGCACCTCGTCTCAATAAGTAATAACTACTGTTATAACAATCCTATCAAACATTTCTTAATTTAGGCAAATAACATTTATCCTTCATTTCATCAGTATTCATCAATGTTTCATAACTATGTGTAAAGTGAGGACAAAGCAACTACTGTACAATTAAAACAAAACAAACAAGAACAACGAAACACCTCCGGACTTCCACCTCAAAATACTGCCAACAGGAAAGGGAAGAACACAGCTGGAGTCTCAGCGTGATTCACGCAGGCCGGGCTAGTCCACTGTCTCTCCTCTCGTCAGACCCTTTGTCCGTGATGCCAGGAGAGTCAGAGAGATAAAGCTGCCGTGGCCCCGCTTGTCAAAGGAATTGTGGATGGGATCAGTCTACCCCAGGGAAGCTGGCAGCAGAGAGACTGGTATGCTCGGTGGTGGGAGGTGGAGGCGGTCTACACAGAGGTGCCTCCCAGGAACCTGGAATTAAGGTTCTCCTATAAAAACACCTGTTTGATTCCCACAGAGATTCACAAGGTCATCTCAAGGCAAATAACAAGGTGCAAAATCTAGCAGAATTAGATTAAACCGGCGTGAAAATATGTTGAAATGCTGTGTCACTAAGGAGGACCATGGAAGCAGAGAAACAGTCACACTGCTGAGGTAGATGTCGGCAACGCCCATCGAAGAACTTGCAAGCGCCTCACGAGTACACATCCCCATCGTGGCGTAGGTCCATCAGGTGCCGGTGCCTGGATCCTACCCAGCCTCCAGTGCTTCTTCCGGTAACTTGGGTAATTTGGTTTCCCCTGCAGTTATTTTAGGAATCAACTGCTCTGGTCACACTAACTTGAATGAAGCTACTCCTGACAATTTCATTTCTCTTTCCAAATGAAGGAAATAAGCATCTGCTTTGTACATCCGCCTCATGCAAAGGTCACTGCTCCCTAGTTTTTGCAACAAGAGACATCCAGCCCTAGTTCAGCAGATCTGGGACGTGAGAAAGCCTGAGGTCAGGCTTTCAAGGCTGAGAATCTAACCCTTTGTTGTAGCTAAGCAACTGATTACTTGTTGCTACGTCCTAATAGCACCATGCGAGTTCTCCTTCATAAGGCTGGGGAATTTTCATGGAGGATATCTATCACAGGTAGGTCATGCTCTAGTTTCCCCTTTGATGCTAGCTTGTTAAAATACTGGCAAGTTTAATCTTGTAGTTTTATTTTACCATTTAATGCCTTAAAATTACAGGCAAAAAGTTAGAACACTGGTTCTCAAAGGGATGATTTTCACCCCCCAGGGGACATGTGACAATGTCTGGAGACATATTTGTTGTCAGGAATATGGAGGAAGGGGTACCACTGACATCTAGTGAGGAGAGGCCAGGGATGCTGCGAAACCTCCTACCATGCACAGGACAGCCCCCCTCCCCAACCCCCTCCCCCTCCCCAAAACACACATCAACAACTATCTTTTGCTCAGGATGTCATAGTCCTGAAACTGATAAACCATTAGTTAAGAGAAAATGTGTTTTTATTTCCCTGTCTTCCTACCAGTGCTCTTGTGTTTCAGAAAAACAGAAACTAACATCTCCGGGGCAATTTGCAAGGGTAGTAACTGCTTTCACGTGTATTCTTAAGTTTCACAACGGCCCCTTGAGGTATTTGTCAGTAGTCCCCTTTTACACGTGGGGAGAGTGAGGGTCAGAAAGGTTGAAGAACTTGCCTTGTCACACAAGAACGAAATTCAAACCCAGATTGGTTTGATACGCTACACATCTTCTGTGAATTGAGATTCCTAATTAGAAATCAGGAAAAAAAAAAAAAATCCAGCTAACTCCCAAACACCAATTAAGTTTTAGAGGTATTAAAATACGAGCAATATTTCACTGAAAAGGACTCTAGAGAATGAAATCAAGTGCTCGAGTATTACGGAAAGTATTCCATTGGGATACAGTGGGAAAAGGGTCACGAGGCCTCCTTCAATCATGGTTCACACTTAGAGCAAAGTCAGGCTCACCCTGGACTTGGACTGTACCATGCCATGATGTGTGTTAATTATTACATTCTGCAAATGAGATGGCCCGATAGTTCTGACAGGGGAGTCCTGGGTGCAGTGCCCAAGAGCTGCAGGGATTCTGATTCAGTAGGAATCTGTAGTATTAACAAGCACTTCAGGTAGTTCTGTTGCAGGAATTCTTTATAATTACTGCTTTAAGCCAGCCCATACTGAGCGTCTCCTAGAGTGAGCCTCTGTCTCCAACTTCTTATTTTTGTCCTTCCCTGGGATTTTTCAATAGGACAATTACTTATTTTTGTATGTAGTGTACTCTGATTATTTCTTCAAAGAAAAGGGACAAGAAGATAATTAAAATATAATTGGGTGCAACTAGAGATTATCATATTAAGTGAAGTAAGTCAGAAAGAGAAAGACAAATACCATATGATATCACTTATATGGGGAGTCTAAAATATGACACAAATGAACTTATCTACAAAAGAGAAACAGACTCACAGACGTAGAGAACAGACTTGTGGTTGCCAAGGGGGAGGGGGGTGGAGGAGGGATGGAGTGGGAGTTTGGGGTTGGTAGATGCAAACTATTACATACAGAATGGATAAACAACAAGGTCCTACTGTACAGCACAGGGAATATATTCGATATCCTGGGATAAATCATAATGGAAAAGAATATAAAGAAGAATATATGTGTATAACTCAGTTGCTTTGCTGTACAGCAGAAATTAACACAATATTGTAAATCAACTATACTCCAATAAGATAAATATTTTATAATCTTAATAAAAACAACGTTAGTAGCTGCCATCTTTAAGTTCAAACTACACACCGGAGTTTTCTCTAGAAGCTTCATTTGCAATAACTCATGAAGACTCACCCCAGGCACTATCACTACCCCCATTTTACAGCTGGTTAAATGGATTAAGACAGTCCCTCAAGGTGCACGGTTAGTAGTGAAGAGCTGAGTGTGGTAAAATGAAGCATTGCGGGGGCTAGTTGAAAGATAATTGTAAATATGCAAATGACCATAGACAGGAAGGATGAAGTGCAGTAAAGGAAAAACCTGCTTGGCCCTGGCAGTGCAGAGAAGCAGAAGAGAACACCCAGGGCAGGAATCGGGTGAGAGGTGGCCTTTAGGTGTGCCTCGAGGATCCAGTTGGTCTCTCCTTGCTCAGTCATGGAAGGGAGTGCAATTTCTCCCTCCGTAAGGAAGTGTTAAACAATTTGTGAATCTGGGTGCAGGGTATGTGGGCATCCATTTCACTGTTCTTAAGGAAGACACAGCCCAGGAGATGGAAGAAGCTGGATGAGAGGCAAGAAAGCTTTGGGTACTGAACAAGCGATTTTAATTTGGTGGCCATCGGGGGAGGGAGTGGTGCTTGTTTCTGTGGTTTTTAATCCATGTGGTAATAACTATTGTGAGCGCTCATTCCTTTTACGTAAAACACCAGGAGGGAGGTGAGAACATGCGAATCCATGATACCGCAGGCTGCACGGTCCTAATGGAAACACCATTTTGCAGACTTTACAGGTAATCTGTTTTCTGGGCAACAACCTTCTTAGGCTGAATTCTCGAATGGCTTCCCTGCAATACGCATAGATATTGAAAGCAATTCCCTACTCCCTGGACTCATTTATTTTCTCCAGGTACTTCCTGGCAGCCATCTGTAACTGTAAACAATAGTTCCATTTGGGAAAATTAAAACTGACTTTCTATTATGCTCAAAATACTTAATTAGTATTCCCGCCTCTGCCACATTAATGAATTTTTTAACACGGTGACCACAGCTAGTGTCTGGGAGGGGGAAGGACGGCCCCGGAGTCGGAGTCCAGACTGGCCAGTCCCATGCTTCCCCATCCTGCCTCTTCTCCTTCCTCCCCAAGAACGTCTATCTCAGCTTCTCTTCCTCAGAGCAGCAGTTGCTAGGGCCTCTCCCAAGCGGGCTCCAGGTTGGGTAAAAATGTTGTCCACGGCATCAACGGAGGGCTTTTTTGAGAGAAATGAACTTCATTTCACACTCTTGACTTGAAGGAAGAATGCCCACCAACACTCCTACACCAATCCCTCATATTCCCGAAAGACTGCTTATCTCCAAACACAAAACAAAAACATAAATACCACCCCCCATACCTACTTCCTCCCAAAAAAAGATTCTTAAAAAAAGAGCTCTCTTCCTCTGGAACCCAGAAATAAGGAAAGTAAAGGTGGAGTCACAACACACTCGTGTCAAGGCCATGGGAGAATGCCAAATATTTTACACCATTACATACAACACACACACACACACACACACACACACACACACAGAGTCATTTTCTCTAACGACTGCATATGGTCTCTATAGAACGTGCATTTCTTTCAGAGAAGCTTTGACCCTTACACTGGAAGGGTCAACTTCTTTTCTTTCTATCACATTTAACATTTTAAATAAAAGTGAATTTCACATTTTTCAGGCTTGGAAATGACCTACATCTCCTATCTTGTTTAATACGAGCCTCTCACAAAGGATAAAACTAAAACGTTTTTTGCACTGAGACCTGTTGCTCTTAAGCATTTCCATGGTCACTGACTGAAGCTTTTTAATTTCCTGGCAATGCCTCCTAAGGGCAAAGGCTGGACACACACTGAAGATAGGAGGCCAAGAAGTCCAATGCTTCCTAGTCTCCCCTCCTTTCACCTCTCGGGACAAGCGCTGATGCCTCTGTGGTCTCATTTAGACATCTTCAGTTTAGCTCCATTCAAAGGTGATGGAAAGCAGTTCTGAAACTTGGTTGAGAAAATCAAAAGAAATCTTTAAAAATAAAGTCAGTGCCTCCCCTGGTGCTGGGCTACTTTGGCACGAGATGGTGCATCACCGGGTATGATCAGCTTGAACAAAACGCAGCTGAAGAAACGGAAGTTGAAACTTGGGATGAATGGGAACACACTCCAAATTGAGGAGTCCACTCAATGACAAGAGGTCACTGTGTCAGGTGTGTACACCCATGACTGCTCAGCAGCCTCTGAATGTGACCAGGTAGCAAACAGCTTCTGTTTCTCTTTGGAAGAAGAAGGCAACAGGCTCAGCTATGATTTTATCTTGGCATCGCTGTTCAAGTCGTGAACGTCTGCTCTTTTTGCTAAGTTTCCATATGATGGGGATATTAGTCAAGGTTCCCTCCACCCTCATCCCTATAGTCATGGGGTGGGCATGTACACTAAGCCACACTATTCAGCCTCCCTTTTTGTGGAATTTGAGATCTGAGCTGAATAGAGACGGGGGTGAACAGATTTCCTCTGATGGTGGTACCACAAGTGCCAGCCTCCTCCTTTCCGCTACCTAGATTCCTAACAATATCCTGGTTTCTGAATTCCCTAAGTTCTGATTGCCTGGCTTGAATTCCATGAGCTAACTTAGGAATCGGCACACTTCTTCTGTAAAGGACCAGGTAATGAACATTTTAAGCTTTGCTGGCCAGACAGTCTCAGTGACCACTACTCCGCTCTGCCATCACAATGCAAATGTAGCCCCAGAAAACCCATAAACAAAAGGCATGGCTGTGTCACGACAAGACTTTATTTAGGGACGCTCAAATTTGAATTGCATGTAGTTGTCACATGTCAGGAAATATTGCTCTTGTTTTGATTTTTTTCAATGATTTGCAAATGTAAAAACTATCCTTAGCTTGTGGGCTATACAAAAACAGGCGGCAGGACTGACTTGACCTGACCCCTATCTCCCCCTGGGCTAAGGCATCTCTCTCTGGTAACTTCCTATATTCTACCTAATCTAAATGCAGTCAGTTTCTCTTGCCTGAAAGAGAAGAAATCTGACTCTAATGTGCACTGAATTTATCTGTATCTAAAGGACATCGGCTACAAGGCTCCCCAGTGAACACTTATTCAGTTCCTTATTTGTTCATTCATGCATTCAATCTGTGTTGAGCACCTTTTATGCTCCAGGGACCATATGTAGCAGGCACTGAGAATACAGCCATAATTCAGGCCAACACCATCCTGCCTTCCTAAGGGAGCTTTCTACACAACAGGCATGGATGAAACTGATGGGAAACAAAGGCAGGGATTTAAATTATCACCTGTGGCTGCACAGGACACTCTCTGGGGAGACTGGATGTTCAAAAGGCATGTTCAGAGGGGGGAAAAAATTACAAAGTTCAAGATGGTAAGAGAGGGTGCAGATGATTGAGCTCCTAAATGATCCTTCTAGAAAGAAAAACAAGGTAAGGTCTACCAAAAGGGGAATTTGAAACTCTAGTGAGAAGGAAGAGAAATAAACAGTCAAAATCTCAAAAATCAATGTAAACAAGATGCATTTGATAGGACATGTTTATTAATTAAAAAAATAAACAGGGCTTCCCTGGTGGCGCAGTGGTTGAGAATCTGCCTGCTAATGCAGGGGACACGGGTTCGAGTCCTGGTCTGGAAGGATCCCACATGCCGCGGAGCAACTAGGCCCGTGCGCCACAACTACTGAGCCTGCACATCTGGAGCCTGTGCTCCACAACAAGAGAGGCCGCGACAGTGAGAGGCCCGCGCACCGCAATGAAGAGTGGCCCCCGCTTGCCACAACCAGAGAAAGCCCTCGCACAGAAACGAAGACCCAACACAGCCAAAAATAAATTAATTAATTAATAAACTCCTACCCGCAACATCTAAAAAAAAAAAAAAATTAAAAGAAAAGAAACAATAAATATTAGAGATGACACTGGCTTACTTTCATAGCTTGTCTGGTGTGGACGGAATCACATATATAAAAGGGATCTTATCTAACTCTCTTCTGCCAAGATATGTAATTAAACAAGCAGAACCAAGGTTTTGGCTTTTCAAGTCCTTATTGATGATTCCATATCCTTCCTCTTCTGTGTTCTTTTTTTATCCCCTGATATTTAGGTTTGGGAGAGTCTTCTTAATTTTAAAGACAATCTCTCCAGCTGAAAATATAAGCCCGGCCCCACTTGTCATGTACTCAGAGGAAATAAATTGTGCTTGCCTTTTCTATCAAGCCTTTCTGAAGTGCTACTAAAGAAAGATTACTGCTAGGTTGACCTTAAGACCGTCATTCTCTGGGCTTAATTAAGTTGGGTGAATATACTTGCTCCCAGATGGATTATAGTCGAAGTCCATTATGAAGTGGCTTATGAGAGCACAGGTTGGATCTCCCTAATATGGAACTGAGAGGTCCAAAGCACTTCCTCTTTCAGTCGTGGCACGCCAATGCAGATGTACCGTCAAGTGGAGACGGTGCTGAACACATGGCAAGAGCTCAATAAATACATGGCAAGTAAGTGAAAATATTCTGAGCTGACTCTTATATGACATTATTGCTACTTTCCCAAGGATTTTGTAAATTCTCAACTTCTGGTTTCATTTTCCTCTCTATTCTTCTCAGAGGAAATGCCCTATGAACCACTTTTTCCATAACAACTTTTCAATCTACTAATATGAAAACTGACCAAACATAGATGGCTAAGAATACCCTTAGAAATACATTCCCACCTCACCACGGTATTGCTCATTAACAAAAGTAAACAGCTTTAAGAAAATCATTTCTGAGAATTTAGTGTACCATAAACAAACTGACCCCCTTTTACATATATATACATGTGTGTATATATGTGCACATATATCCATGCATATAAATTATACACTAATATTGTTGAGTGGACAAATATTTGTTAAACACATTTTTTGTGTTCATATTTAAATATAAGGATAAAACACCATTTGAGGTAACATTTAAAGAAATACAACTTTGTGGAACAGATGTGTGTTTTCTCCCCAGTATCTCAACTGTTATTTATCACTCCTTAGTTTAATCCTCACTTTCTTTCTGTATTTCCCACAGGGCATATTATAAATTTGATTTCTACTTCTACTTTATCACTCAAAGGCTAGCCGACATATTCTGGTTTTGACAGTCTCACTACAGCTATATCCCTCACCACCTCCATTCACTGGATTAACTAGGATTAATTACTTGACTATTGACTGAATTAAGTATAAGAAATTAGTAAGGAATTACTTAAGTATCTGAAAAGGAAACACTGCAGACCAGTGCTTTGAGCACCTAGACATTCAAAATACCACTTTGGTTTTTAATACTCTAGGTAAGGATATAATACATATGGTCTTTTTCTGCTCTCAGATACTACAGATCTACTCTTGGAATGAGGATATGGCAAGAGGAGTGATTTCTCAAATTAAAAATCAAGTACTATTATCAGAAGAAGGCAAATAGGTGTTGAGTAATGCTAACGAGGAATTATATCTTTTTTTTCAACCAGAGACAGAAATATGTTAGAATCTCTATCTTCTTTAAAAACTGAACCCTACATTATACACTATGAATTCTTTTATAAAAAAGAAATAAAATACTCAGAAGTCTGAAGATAAGCAATACTTTCAAGCATCAGAACAAACTAGAATAATCTAGTGTTTTCTCAGTTGTAATTATCTATCGAGCAATAGTCAATTCAGGTTTATTCCATCTGTCCTGAGTAGGTAAAGTTAGCGGAATCAGTTCTCCAACTGGACTATGTATTAAGAGAGGACGTGGCCTCAGCTTTTATCTGCTGATAGGTCAATTGGCTTCCATTAGCTTGCACACCTTATCAGAGCCATGGTTGTCCCTTTACTCTGACAAATCTTTGGAATAGAGCCACAGCTGTCCCAGAAGCAGCTTTCCCTAAAATACAATACATCTGCTCATACATCTCAATGTGGTAATACAAATTCTGTATGTGTCCAAAGTCAAAAGATGTGTTTGGTGTTTACTGACCCCAGCAGCTGTGCCCCAACCAGATGTTCCCTGCTGAGCCTTCTACTGTGGTTCCTGCTTCCAAGTCCTCTAGACTGGACTGTTTCCTGCCTATTTCCAAGCCTGGTTCTCCAACTTCAGAAGAGAAAATGCCATTTAATTCCCTTTTGCTTCAACTAACCAGAGTCCATTTCTGCTGCTTATGATAAAATGTTCCCAGCTGCAAACCATTTATTCAACTAATATTTTTTAAATGCCCGCAATCTGTGTGGCACTTGTGATTCAATGACGGGCAAATGTCAGGTCTCTGCTCATAGGAGCTCACAGCCTAGAAGAGGTGATTATAAAAATGGCAATGAGGTCTGTCTGATAAAAGATAGGGGGCATGGGAAGGGTGCTGTGTCCCTTTGGATACAGTGATGGAGAGGTGACCCTCTGGGGGTAATTACAGAGCTCAGATCCAACTACAGAAAAGGAGGGACCCATTTGAAGAGCTGGGGCAAGAAGAATCCATACAGAGGGAAGAACAATTACAAGGACAGGAGGAGAGAAGGACAGGAGGACAGAACTTGGCAATCTCTGGTCTCTCCTTATCTGCCCTTCCAATCACTTGGGGCTATAAAATCCTTGCGGGCCAAACCCACTCCCCAAAATGTTACCTCCTTTCTCTAAAATTATTTTAACACAAAATTTTTGTTTATTCTCAACTTGTTTGATACATTTGAGGCTTGTTTCTCAATAAAATTATAAGCCCTTTCAGAGCAGGAGAGATGTCAGACACTCTGTTTATATCCCCACACCTTATGGTCATGGTAGGTGTCCCATAAAAGTGCAGCAACTGAGATGCCAAGTGCCCAGCAAGACCAGATTATTGTTAGTCTGTCACCATGTGTGGCAATGATGCTGTAAAGATGTTGCAGTGTTTCTCTCCAAGGGTTGTCTTATCTCTGCATTCATTAATTAAAGCAATTAGGATGGAGATTCTTTATACATCCAGTCTAGCCCGGAAAAGCTGACAGTTCAACTGGATGCATCCGCTAGGTCCCTAAAGTTACAAGATCCTAGAATTGGCAATTGACTTCAAAGGATTTAGCAAACAATGACAAACACACACACACTTCCAATCCCAGCTAACACACAGAAATAATCATCTTTAATACACTGCATTAGGGGGGACCTTCAAGATGGCAGAGGAGTAAGACATGGAGATCACCTTCCTCCCCACAGATGCATCAAAAGTACATCTACATGTGGAACAATTTCTACAGAACATCTACTGAATGCTGGCAGAAGAGCTCAGATTTCCCAAAAGGCAAGAAAATCCCCACATACCTGGGTAGGGCAAAAGAAAAAAGAAAAAACAGAGACAAAAGAATAGGGACAGGACCCGCACCACTGGGAGGGAGCTGTGAAGGAGGAAAAGTTTCCGCACAAGAAAGCCCCTTCACTGGTGGAAATGGGAGGTGGGCAGGGGGAAGCTTCAGAGCCACGAAGGAGAGCACAGCTGCAGGGGTGTGGAGGGCAAAGCGGGAGATTCCTGCCCAGAGGATTGGTGCCGACCAGCACTCACCAGCCTGAGAGGCTTGTCTGCTCACCTGCTGGGGTGCGTGGGGTTGGGAGCTGAGGCTTGGGCTTTGGAGGTCAGACCTCAGGGAGAGGACTGGGGTTGGCTGCATGAAGACAGCCTGAGGGGGGCTAGTGCACCAAAGTTAGCTGGGAGGGAGTCCAGGAAAAAGTCTGGACCTGCCGAAGAGGCAAGAGACCATTGTTTCAGGGTGCGTGAGGAGAGGGGATTCCTTCCCCGTGTGCCCAGAGAAGGCACAGTACCGCCTAAGCAAGCTCCAGAGATGGGCGCAAGCCGTGGCTGTCAGCGGACCCCAGAGACGGGCATGAAGCATTATGCTGCTGCTGCCGCCACCAAGAAGCCTGTGTGCGAGCACAGGGCACTATCCACACCTCCCTTCCCGGGAGCCTGTGCAGCCCGCCACTGCCAGGGTCCCGGGATACAGGGACAACCTCCCCGGGAGAACACATGGCGCGCCTCAGGCTGTTGCAAGGTCATGCCAGCCTCTGCTGCCGCAGGCTCGCCCCACATTCCAATTTGACTACCGTACCCCTCCTTCCCCCGGGCCTGAGTGAGTAGGAGTCCCCCAATCAGCTGCTGCTTTAACCCCCTCCTGTCTGGGCAGGGAACAGATGCCTGAGGGCGACCTACACACAGAGGTGGAGACAAAACCAAAGTTGAACCCCAGGAACTGTGAGAACAAAGAAGAGAAAGGGAAATTTGTCTCCCTGCAGCCTCAGAAGCAGCAGATTAAATCCCCACAATCAACTTGATGAACTCTGCATCTGTGGAATACCTGAAGGGACAATGAACTGTCCCCAAATTGAGGCGGTGGACTTTGGGAGCAACTGCAGACTAGGGGTTTTCTTTCTGTGACTCATTTCTTCCTGAATTTTCTGTTTAACTCACTTTAGTTTTTAGCACTTGGTATCATTGGTAGATTTGTTTATTGGTTTGGTTGCTGTCTTTTTTAAATTATTTTTTTATTTTAATAATTAAAAAAAAATTTTTTTTCTTTCTTTTTTTTCCTCCCTTTTCTTCTGAGCCGTGTGGCTGACAGGGTCTTGGTGCTCCGGCCAGGTGTCAGGCCTGAGCCTCTGAGGTGGGAGCACCGAGTTCAGGACACTGGATGACCAGAGGCCTCCCGGCTCCAGTTAATAGCAAACGGCGAGGGCTCTCCCAGAGATCCCCATCTCAATGCTAAGACCCAGCTCCACATAACAGCCAGCAAGCTCCAGTGCTGACGCCCCATAGCAAACAACCAGCAAGACAGGAACACAACCCCACCCATTAGCAGAGAGGCTGCTGAAAATCATACTAACTTCACAGACACACCAAAACACACCACCAGATGCAGGCCTGACCACCAGAAAGACAAGATCCAGCCTCACCCACCAGAACACAGGCACCAGTCCCCTCCACCAGGAAGCCTATACAAGCCACTGAACCAACCTCATCCACTGGGGACAGACACCAAAAACAACGGGAACTATGAACCTGCAGCCTGCAAAAAGGAGACCCCAAACACAGTAAGTTAAACAAAATGAGAAGACAGAGAAATATGCAACAGATGAAGGAGCAAGGTAAAAACCCACCAGACCAAACAAACAGAGGAAATAGGCAATCTACCTGAAAAATAATTCAGAGTAATGATGGTAAAGATGGTCCAACATCTTGGAAATACAACTGAGAAAATACAAGAAATGTTTAATGAGGACCAAGAAGAACTAAAGAGCAAACAAACAGTGATGAACAACACAATAAATGAACTTAAAAATTCTCTAGAAGGAATCAATAGCGGAATAACTGAAGCAGAGGAACGGAAAAGTGACCTGGAAGACAAAATAGTGGAAATAACTAAAGCAGAGCAGAATAAAGAAAAAAATGAAAAGAAATGAGGACAGTCTCAGAGACCTCTTGGACAACATTAAATGCACCAACATTTGAATTATAGGGGTCCCAGAAGAAGAAGAGAAAAAGAGAGGGACCGAGAAAATATCTGAAGAGATTACAGTTGAAAACTTCCCTAATATGGGAAAAGAAATAGTCAATCAAGTCCAGGAAACACAGAGAGTCCCATACAGGATAAATCCAAGGAGAAACATGCCAAGACATATATTAAGCAAACTGCCAAAAATATTAAAGAAGAAATATTAAAAGCAGCACGTGAAAAACAACAAATAACATACAAGGGAATCCCCATAAGGTTAAGAGCTGATCCTTCAGCAGAAACTCTGCAAGCCAGAAGGGAGTGGCAGGATATATTTAAAGTGATGAAAGGGAAAAACCTACAACCAAGATTACTCTACCTAGCAAGGATGTTATTCAGATTTGACGGAGAAATTAAAACATTTACAGACAAGCAAAAGTTGAGAGAATTCAGCACCACCAAATGAGCTTTACAACAAATGCTAAAGGATATTCTCTAGGCAGGAAACACAGGAGAAGGAAAAGACCTATGAAAACAAACCCAAAACAATTAAGAAAATGGTAATAGGAACATACATATCAATAATTACCTTAAACGTGAATGGATTAAATGCTCCAACCAAAAGACACAGACTGGCTGAATGGATACAAAAACAAGACCCGTATATATGCTGTCTACAAGAGACCCACTTCAGACCTAGGGACACATACAGACTGAAAGTGAGGGGATGGAAAAAGATATTCCATGCAAATGGAAATCAAAAACGCTGGAGTAGCAATACTCATAACAGACAAAATAAACTTTAAAACAAAGACTATTACGAGAGACAAAGAAGGACACTACCTAATGATTAAGGGATCAATCCAAGAAGAAGATATAACAATTGTAAATATTTATGCACCCAACATAGGAGCAACTCAATACATAAGGCAAATGCTAACAGCCATAAAAGGGGAAATCAACAGCTAACACAATCATAGTAGGGGACTTTAACACCCCACTTTCCCCAATGGACAGATCATCCAAAATGAAAATAAATAAGGAAACACAAAGCTTTAAATGACACATTAGACAAGATGGAATTAATTGATATTTATAGGACATTCCACCCAAAAACAATGGAATACACTTTCTTTTCAAGTGCACATGGAACATTCTGCAGGATAGATCATATCCTGCATTACAAATCAATCCTTGGCAAATTTAAGAAAACTAAAATTGTATCAAGTATCTTTTCTGACCACAACACTATGAGACTAGATATCAATTACAGGAAAAAAAAACTGTAATAAATACAAACACACAGAGACTAAACAATACACTACTAAATAACCAGGAGATCACTGAAGAAATCAAAGAGGAAATCAGAAAATACCTAGAAACAAATGACAATGAAAACATGATGATCCAAGACCTATGGGATGCAGCAAAAGCAGTTCTAAGAGGGAAGTTTATAGCAATACAATCTTACCTCAAGAAACAAGAAAAATCTCAAATAAACAATCTAACCTACACTTAAAGCAATTAGAGAAAGAAGAACAAAAAACCCCCAAAGTTAGAAGGAAAGAAATAATAAAGATCAGATCAGAAATAAATGAAAAAGAAATGAAGGAAACAATAGCAAAAATCAATAAAACTAAGAGCTGTTTTTTTGAGAAGATAAACAAAATTGATAAACCATTAGCCAGACTCATCAAGAAAAAAAGGGAGAAGACTCAAATCAATAGAATTAGAAAAGAAAAAGGAGAAGTAACAACTGACACTGCACAAATACAAACGATCATGAGAGATTACTACAAGCAACTCTATGCCAATAAAATGGACAACCTGGAAGAAATGGACAAATTCTTAGAAAAGCACAACCTTGCGAGACTGAACCAGGAAGAAATAGAAAATATAAACAGACCAATCACAAGCACTGAAATTGAGACTGCGATTAAAAGTCTTCCAACAAAAGCCCAGGACCAGATGGCTCCACAGGTGAATTCTACCAAACATTTAGAGAAGAGCTAACACCTATCCTTCTCAAACTCTTCCAAAATATAGCAGAGGGAGGAACACTCCCAAACTCATTCTATGAGCTCACCATCACCCTGATACCAAAACCAGACAGAGATGTCACAAAAAAAGAAAAATACAGGCCAATAGCACTGATGAACATAGATGCAAAAATCCTCAACGAAATACTAGCAAACAGAATCCAGTAGCACATTAAAAGGATCATACAGCATGATCAAGTGGGGTTTATCCAAGGAATGCAAGAATTCTTCGATATATGCAAATCAATCAATGTGATACACCATATTAACAAACTGAAGGATAAAAACCATATGATAATCTCAAAAGATGCAGAAAGAGCTTTCGACAAAATTCAACACCCATTTATGATAAAACTCTCCACAAAGTAGGCAGAGAGGGAAACTAACTCAACATAATAAAGGCCATATATGACAAACCCACAGGTAACATCATTCTCAATGGTGAAAAACTGAAAGCATTTCCTCTAAGATCAGGAAAAAGACAAGGTTGCCCACTCTCACCACAGTTTTGGAAGTTTTAGTCACATCAATCAGATAGGAAAAATAAATAGAAAGAATCCAAATCAGAAAAGAAGAAGTAAAGGTGTCACTGTTTGCAGATGACATGATGCTATACATAGAGAATCCTAAAGATGCTACCAGAAAACTACCTGAGCTAATCAATGAATCTGGTAAAGTAGCAGGATACAAATTTAATGCACAGAAATCTCTGGCATTCCTATACACTAATGATGAAAAATCTGAAAGAGAAATTAAGGAAATACTCCCATTTACCATTGCAACAAAAAGAATAAAATACCTAGGAATAAAGCTACCTAAGGAGACAAAAGACCTGTATGCAGAAAACTATAATACACTGATGAAAGGAATCAAAGATGATACAAACAGACAGAGAGATATACCATGTTCCTGGATTGAAAGAATCAACATTGTGAAAATGACTGTACTACCCAAAGAAATCTACAGGTTCAATGCAATCCCTACCAAACTACCAATGGCAATTTTCACAGCATTAGAACAAAAAAATTTCACAATTTGTATGGAAACACAAAAGACCCCGAATAGCCAAAGCAATCTTGAGAAAGAAAAATGGAGCTGGAAAAATCAGGCTCCCTGACTTCAGACTATACAGTAATCAAGGACAGTATACAAAGTATAGTAATTAAGATAGTACGGTAGTGGCACAAAAACAGAAATACAGATCAATGGAACAGGACAGAAAGCCCAGAGATAAACGCACGCACATACGGTCACCTTATCTTCGATAAGGGAGGCAAGAATATACAATGGAGAAAAGACAGCCTCTTCAGTAAGTGGTGCTGGCAAAACTGGACAGCTACATGTAAAAGAATGAAATTAGAACACTTCCTAACACCATACACAAAAATAAACTCAAAATGGATTAAAGACCTGAATGTAAGACCAGACACTATAAAACTCTTAGAGGAAAACATAGGTAGAACACTCCATGACATAAATCACAGCAAGATCCTTTTTGACCCACCTCCTAGAGAAATGGAAATAAAAAGAAAAATAAACAAATGGGACCTATTGAAACTTAAAAGTTTTGCACAGCAAAGGAAGCCATAAACAAGACCAAAAGACAACCCTCAGAATGGGAGAAAATAATTGCAAGTGAAGCAACTGACAAAGGATTAATCTCCAAAATATATAAGCAGCTCATGCAGCCCAGTATCAAGAAAAAAAAACAACCCAATCCAAAAATGGGCAGAAGATCTAAACAGACATTTCTCCAAAGAAGATATACAGGTTGTCAATAAATACATGAAAGCAAGCTCAACATCACTAATCATTAGAGAAATGCACATAAAAACTACAATGAGATATCAGCTCACACTGGTCAGAATGGCCAAAAAGTCTACAAACAATAAATGCTGGAGAGGGTCTGGAGAAAAGGGAACCCTCTTACACTGTTGGTGGGAATGTAGATTGATACAGCCACTATGGAGAACAGTATGGAGGTTCCTTAAAAAACTAAAAATAGAACTACCATATGACCCAGCAATCTCACTACTGGGCATATACCCTGAGAAAACCATAATTCAAAAAGAGACATGTACCACAGTGTTCACTGCAGCACTATTTACAACAGCGAGGACATGGAAGCAACCTAAGTGTCCATCGATAGATGAATGGATAAAGAAGATGTGGCACATATATACAATGGAATATTACTCAGCCATAAAAAGAAATGAGATTCAGTTATTTGTAGTGAGGTGGATGGACCTAGAGACTGTCATACAGAGTGAAGTAAGTCAGAAAGAGAAAAACAAATACCGTATGCTAACACATATGTATGGAATCTAAAGAAAAAAAAAGGTTCTGATGAATCTAGAGGCAGGACAGGAATAAAGACACAGATGTAGAGAATGGACTTGAGGACACGGGGAGGGGGAAGGGTAAGCTGGGACGAAGTGAGAGAGTGGCATGGACATATATACACTACCAAATGTAAAATAGGTAGCTAATGGGAAGCAGCCGCAGAGCACAGGGAGATCAGCTCGGTGCTTTGTGACCACCTAGAGGGGTGGGATAGGGAGGGTGGGAGGGAGATGCAAGAGGGAGGGTATATGGGGATGTATGTATACCTATAGCTGGTTCACTTTGTTATACAGCAGAAACTAACACATCATTGTACAGGAATTATACTCCAATAAAGATTAAAAAAAAAAATACACTGCATTAGCACCAGACAGAGAGAGTGTACACCACGTACTACGAAGTGGAGGGTCCCTCTGTATTAGATGATTAAAAGATAATGTTTCCAGCACAACTGATTACAAAAAACGGAATAACCACCAGAGATACGCCAAAGGGTGGGTAAGTGATTTGCCTGGAGAGCTCCTGGAAATTAAAAGAACTCCGATAGATTGTATATGATGTAATATGCAAAGATGTCTCAAGCAAAGCCTGGAAAATATATTTTTTTCCTTCCTGGTGGAGAGGCCACTGTAGAAGAAAATAAGGGAGATGAACATTATCTGGCCTCTGTCTTTTCTTGGGAATTCTTCATTTGTTACTGAATTTTAAGAATTCTTTCGGCTGTTCGCTTTTGTCAAAAATATTTATGTGGGGGGAATGACTTGACCTTAGGAGAGCACTTGTGCCATCCGGCATGGTTTTCACCTTGCCTGCTTTCTACACACTCCCTGTGGGACAGGAAAAGTAATATGCTATAGAACAAATCACATCTATCAGTTATTACTAAGTCTATATATGGGCAAAGAAGCAGTCGGGAATTTAAACTGAGGAACACAAGTCATAATTTACTGTAACACTGAATGGAAACCATCTAGTTACGTGGACTCTCAGAGTTTCCTCATCTGTAAAACGGGATTTATCACACTTCAAGTGTTGCCTTAGAATTCAAATGTATGGTGATGAATATTCAAACAACCACCGCCACAACAAACAAAAAAATCTTGCGTTTTGCTTTTGATTTCTTACAACCAAGATTCTCACCCACTTGGGTAGCAGCAGCTATTTAGTGAGCAGGAGAGAAGCATTTTTCTGGATAACTACCAACATACCATACATCTCCTCTGAGCCTCTCAGGACACAGAACATTTCACGAGACAGAGATAACAGTGAACCTATTAAAAAGGGTCAATTAGAAGCATTCAGCCACGCACACATATACACAAAAACACGAGAATTAATATTCACCCCGATTTCCTCTTTGAATCATGCATTTTGGTTTGTTAGTTGGTTTGCTTTGGTTTTATAGCTAGAAGGAACTCAAACTTGATCTAATTCCAACGTCTCATTTTAATGTCAAAGAACTGACGCCCAGGGAGAGGAATAGACTTGATTCCTGTCTGCTGTCCACCCACGTGGCGCCGAACATCAACTAGAAAAAGGTGTTCAATCCTGTGATGTTTTTAAGAGTAATGTCTTCAAATGAGAGTATATTCCAATGAGAATGATCCAGATGGTAAGTGGCCTGGACAAAATTCCTTAGAAGAAAATAGGGATCATTAATATATGATTTATTGATTGTTTACTGAGGGCAGTCATTGAGCTAACAGCTTTAGTACATTTTCGCTCTTGACTCTCTATTGCCAATATGAGAGCAGCTCTACATTTAAAATTGCAGAGATAAAAGGTAGTGAGGCTTAGTGCGGTAAAGTAACTTGTCCAAGCTCTTAGGTAGTAGCAGAGCCAGTGTTAGCTTTTGGCAGGAAAAAGCTTTTTGCAGGAAAGAGGTCTCTGCAGGAGGTACCCCTTTGTCTTGTCAGCAAACTTAAACCAGGCACCCCCATGCTGTAGTCATCTCTGGCCCCAGCACACCTTTTAAATCTTTTGATCACATAATACCATGCCTAACTTGTTGGTTCTCTGCATAGATCAAAGAATTAGAAACGAAGGATGAGTAATTAACAGATGACCAGATCTCTTCCCCTAGCTTCTCCTTCAGTAATCTCGCCACGAACAAACTGTGTGAACAATATAACATCTCAACAAAGATCACGATGAGTCGACAAGCCTGCACACACACCTGCACACACGCCTGTACACACGCCTGCACACACGCCTGCACACAATGGGGGATGGCGACAACTCTGACCCCCTATCTCAGCGATCAACTGAGATTACTTTCTTGTTTCCTTTGAAAAGCTTTCATGGTTGAGCAGAATCTTCCGAGGTGGCTTCTGGGGGACAGTGAGTCCACCACCTCCCCAGACTGCCAGCATTCTAATTAAAAGCACTTTTCCTTTCTACCAACATTTGTGAGTATTGATTTTGTAAGCGGCGAGCAGTGGGACCCGATTTGATAACACCAGAATTTATGTCCAATTTTCGTTGACTCTGAAGACAAGTGCCCTTCACCACGATGCCATGCGGCATCGTCCATAAAATGAGGCAACAAGTTCCACTGGACAGAAACCTTAGTGGAAGTTGCATATGAAACCCATTCTACCCTTTTCTGCTCTATGATCATAGAGCAACACTATCTAGGTTTTCTGATATCCAGTCCCAAGCTCTTTCCAATTGTTCACTTCCATTGCATTGCACAGCGTCTGGTGCATACATAGTATATTCTCAATAACTATCTGTTCACGGAAAAATTGCAAAAAATGTTAACATCGTTCAAATACGAATTATAACATTCATACAGAAAAACCGTTGTGAACAAGGTTGTAAACCATGCGGCAAAGAAATAGGTACTATAATAGGTAGCATAGTCTATTGTTAGATAAGAAGGTGGGGCTGTATTTGAGTTCCAGTTTAGTCATGTACAAGCTGTGTGACATTAAGTACATTACTTAACCTCTCTGAACTTCAGCTGTCCAGCTACAACACAGAAGGATAAAGGGTAGCAACAATAGCAGTTGGCTATAGTGGCTTCACGGATATGATCAAAGCATAGAGTCTGACACAAGCAATCAATAAACGGCAGCCTTGATCACTGCTCTTACCAGCTATGCCTATGAGAGTGGTTTCCAGCATGAATATGCCAAGATCTCTTCTTACAAATCAGAAGCTGTCAGTGTTCCCTAAGAATTTCAGAAGCATCTGCTTTTCTGATCTTAATATGGATTTCCAAAATCTACTTCGGTTCCTTGTTCAAAAGCGTAAGCTCTGATGAATTATTCTAATGATTTTTATCAAACGCAAAGTCCTCTGTAAGACTCTAAAACAGAGATAAGGGTATTATCTGCTTTATAGACTTGTTTGAGACTTGAGTTAATGAATGACACACTTGGGAGGTGCCTGACACCACATATTACATATTGAACTATATCTTACATATAGACTAATTTAAAAACAGCCAACACTATGAAGACCCTGACTCACCAAGTCCAGTGTGTGTGGGGTTTTCTTCACACCCCAGACAATGTTCTTATACTAGCTGGGCATCCTACAACTCACTTTTGACCCTCATTACCTGGAGATACCATCAGATCCTACAGGTTAAGGGCTCAGTCCTGCAAAATTGCCCCCCGACCCCAACTGCAGATGCCAATTGTAAGTTGAGGTTATCCCCTGTACTTCTGACTACACGGTTATAGATCTGACGTTCCCATGACCTTCTGTGCTGTTCAGGTTCGATTAATTCGCTAGAGTGGCTAATAGAACTCAGAGAAACATTTTACTTACTCATGTTACCTGTTCATTATAAAAGGTTGTAACTCAAGAACAGCCAGATGGAAGAGATGCCTAGAGCAAGGTACAGGGAAAGGGGGTGGAGCTTCCATGCTCTCCAGGGTACCCGTCTCCAGCACATCCATGTGGTCCCTCACCTGGAAGCTCTCTGAAGCCTGTCTTTTTGGGTTTTTGTGGAGACTTCATTATATAGGCCTGATTGATTAAATCATTGGCCACTGGTGACTGAATTCCACCTCCAGCTCCCCCCAGAGATTGGGCGGTGGGGCTGAGAGTTCAGAAGCTCTAATCTTGCTTGACTCTGCTGGCAACCAGCCCCCAACCTTAGGTGCTTTCCAAAAGTCACCTCCTTAACCTAACCAAAGACACCTTTATTGGTCTCCTCACTTAGGAAATTCCTAGTGCTTTAGATTCTCTGTGTGTGCCAGAAAAGGGAGGAAAACCAAATACATATTTATTTTAAATCACAATATCACAACTATGTAGTCCCTAAAATGTTAACGGGTACATCAGGTATCTTTTGCTTCATTAATTCTGTGAAACAAAAGCTAAAAGCTAGATTCCTAAGTGCTTTACAGTGACAAATATTTTCTCACTCTCACAGGTACTCAGGTTGACCGATTTGGCTGGGGTCGGTTGGGCTCCGCTGGCCGGCTCCATTTCATGAGATGGGATGGCTGAACTTGGATGGAGGCTGCAGGCTGAGTTTGAGACTGATTTCTGTTTTTCTCAGCCTCCTATTCCACTGGACCCACAAGGCATGCTTTTCTTACTGTGAATTTCAGGAGTATAGGCGTAAGGCAAATCATGCCTCAGGCCAGGGACCAAAGCAAGTCACGTGGCACAACCCAAGGAGGTGGAGAAGGGACGTACATCTGCCAAAAGGGGTGAGGGATGGAAACGAAGATTTGGTAAATACTCATCAAATCCATGACAGTTGGATTCCAAGTATTCATGACCTGGTTAGACCCATGTAATCAAAATCATCCAGTAACAGATGAACTTCCCTCCAGGCCTCCAGCCAGCCAAACCCTCAGGATGTGGATGATTGGATAAGGGCAAGTTCAATTCCCCTCAAGGGCAGTTGAAGAAAACTGGCCTTCTGGCAGCGAGGCTGCATTTGAAATTCCAAATAAGGAAAGCCAGTGCTTAGGGCACTGCTCAGAGAAGCAAATGCCAACTCCAAACTCTGATTACCATCAAAGGGGATGACACCTTCAATATATCTCAACAGAAAAACCATTTCCTTCCAGATCAGATGACAGGCGATATAGGAATACTGTGCATTTGATTCGACAGACTGCTTAATATACAGTGGACCAAAAGCAGGACTAAACCAGGGAGATAAGAACTCATATGGGCTTCAGGTTAAGTGGGCACCTTACCTAGTCTGTCGAAATAGATTTGCAAAAATAGCTCACAAGGGATAACGTGAGAGTGAGAGTGCAGGGGGGAAGGTACAGGGAAGTGAGAAAGCACGATGTCTAGGACCTACTCTGTAATTAAACTGTCCGATTTGGGCTGAGTGGCTACTTTCTCAGACTCAGCAGTTTTACCTTGGGAGTGGTTAAGAGTTGAGCTTTAATTCCTAACTGTGATCATGATATATGATCCTTTTAACGTACTGTTGAATCTGGTTTGCTAACAGTTTGTTGAGGATTTTTGTATCTCTGTTCATCAGCGCTATTGACCTATAAATCTCTTTTTTTTGTGGTGTCTTTGTCTGGCTTTGGTATCAGGGTAATGTTGGCCTCATAGAATGAGTTCAGAAGCACTCCTTCCTCTTCAATGTTTTGGAAAAGTTTGAGAAGGTTAGGTGTTAACTCTTCTTTAAATGTTTGCTAGAATTCACCTGTGAAGTCTGGTCCCGGACTTTTGTTTGTTGGGAGGTTTTTTAAAATTACTGATGCACTTTCATTGCTGGTATTCAGTCTGTTCATATTTTCTATTTCTTCCTGATTCAGTAATGCGAGATTGGTATGCTTCTAGGAATGTATTCATTTCTTCTAGGTTGGCCATTTGATTGGCACAGAATTGTTCACAGTAATCTGTTATGATCATTCGTATGTCTGTGTGTTTAAAGTCATGCCTGCTAGAGAGTAATCTCTCATGCTGTATTAGCCTTTAGGGATGTCAGCAGCATAACCATAATTACAACCATAACGAGAGTGTAAAAGGATTTACTCTATCAGGGATCCTCGAAACAGGATCTCTAGATTACAGGGCGCGGTGGTTGATAACAGGTCTGCAAATTCATGGAACACTAAGAGGCAGTATCCGTGCCACCTTCCTTTGCAACTGGCATGTCTGTGATTTAGAAGAAGAGAACATTCTGGAAGCTCCAGGTGACTCCTAAGGCAAGGTGAGATACAGCCTGCAGCTTCTGCTGGTTTCTGACGGGGCACCCTCTCCGGGAGCTGCCAGGTGCCGCGTAAAAAGCCCAGAGATCTTGAGGCTGCCAAGCGGAAACACCACAGCCCGAGACCTCACAGGGAGTAAGCGATGCTCAAGATGCCCCAGCTCTTCTAGCCCAGACCCACACCTATACATGGAGCAAAGAAGGTCTGCTAGCCCCACCACCACCTGACTGCAACTACACGGCAGAACCTGAGCGAGAGCTGCCTCACCAGGCCTCGTCAGCCTCAGATTCAGGGCAAAAGCAATGATTTTTATTGTTTGAAGTCACAGTTTTCCCATGATGTGTCATTCACCACTACACCCCCAGATGAGATTGCAGTGATCACGCAGCCACCACAGTGGAAGCACAGAGCCAAGGTAGCCACGGCGGGTGGGGCTCTGGCTCACCTTCTCTGTGTCCATCAAAACAGCTCTTTCCCGCACTGGAACTCTGTATACATATTTTTTTTTCATTTTAAGGGAAAAAGCCTTCTACTGCTAAAAGAAAAAGTTTGAAAACCACTGAATTAGGTAATACCTCCCATGTTTCCAAGTCCACAGTTTCAATAATGAAGTTCACATTAACTAATAACAATGGCTGGGTATGCACTGCGAGTATGTACAGTTAATCAGTATGTTTTCACCATGCCCACCAGCCCAAGGTCAACCCACTCTGAAAGAGCAGAGGCAGGATTTGGACCCAGGCATCCTGATCTCAGGGCCCACACTTCCAATTAGAACAATGCAAGAGTTAAATTGGGCTATGCTGCTTACCAAAGAATAGTGGTCACGCTACGTAAGGACAGGTATGAACAAGGGCCACATCCACTTGTAAGTTGAGCAGCTGCTACATGGCCCAGTTGGCTTCTAAAATACTGCCCAACCCATAGAAAAGGGAACCCTCCTACACCACTGGTGGGAATGTAAATTGGTGCAGCCACTATGGAAAACAGTATAGAGGATCCTCAAAAAACTAAAAATAGAGTTGCCATACGATCCAGCAATCCCACTCCTGGGCAGATATCCAGACAAAACTGTAATTCAAAATGATACCTGCATCCCAGTGTTCACAGCAGCACTATTTACAATAGCCAAGACAAGGAAACAACCCAGGTGCCCATCGACATGAATGGATAAAGAAGATGTGGTACATATATACAATGGAATACTACGCAGCCATAAAAAGGAATGAAATAATGCCATTTGCAGCAACGTGGATGGACCTAGAGATTATCATACTAACTGAAGTCAGTGAGAAAGAGAAAGACAAATATCATATATCACTATATGTGGAATCTAAAATATGACACAAATGAACTTATCTACAAGAGAGAAACAGACTCACGGACATAGAGAGCAGACTTGTGGTTGCCAATGGGGAGGGGGAGGGGGAGGGGGATGGGGGAGGGAAGGATTGGGAGCTTGGGATTAGCAGATGCACACTATTATATACAGAATGGATAAACAACAAGGTCCTACTGTATAGCACAGGGAACTATATCCAAAATGCTGCAGTAAACCATAATGGAAAAGAATATGAAAAAGAATACATATATATGTATATGTATGTATAACTGAATCACTTTGCTTTACAGCAGACACTAACACAACATTGTAAATCAACTATACTTCAATTTAAAAAAATACTGCCCAACCCAAATCTCTGACCCCAGCTCCACTTTCTTTAGGGTGGAGAGGTGATTCATCAAGTAATTTACACACATTAACTTCTCTAGTGGGTAAGCAATTACCAAGGGGACCCAGATAATAGAGGAAGAGAGACAAAATGTATTGGTAGGAAATGCCACAGAAATAGTTTTTTCCAAGCAAGGTATAGAACCCAAAAGGGCTACGTACAGGAGAGAAGACAAAGGGTAGAAGAATCCAGATGAAGAAGAGATGAGGAAATTTGAGACTAACAGAATTAGAAGAGGTCTGCAAACAATGAGCTGTATTTCCTTTTTGAATCGTTCCAAAGGATCAGCCTGACTGAAAGAATAATCAATAATACTAATTTATTATTAACACTATTTATTGAGCCTCCAACACATACAATTATGTTTAGTTCATACAAGCGTCCTATGATGTGGGCGTTATTGTTTGCCTTGTGCACATGAGGAAACTGAGGCTCAGACAGGTTCAACACCAGCCCAGCCCACGGAACTCATAAATGGAAGAGACAGAATTTAAATCCAGGATTCAATGACGGATTTCAAATCTATGCTTTTCTCTGAGAGACATAAGAGACATTCTGGGGTGAGATTATCTCCCTTTAATTATACACATAAGGCTCATATCTGTATTTAGCAAACACCTGAGTCTTCCATCTTTTTTTTTTTAAAGAACACAAGAGAAAATTACATAAGAAGGATAGTCCCTGTACACTGAAAATGCTACCATGTAATCTGCAAGAAAATGTGACTCTGAGACAAAAAGATAAAACTAGCCAAGTACTGAAATCTACAATGCTGTACTGACAGGGGCTACATGGAGAGAAATCTAAGATCAAAACCGTGTGGGAGGAAGGAGGGATTCATGAGGCATAAAAGATCTTAACAGGTGGCTTTAGGCTCCATGAGAGACTGGTAGGTGGTTTCTGATACACTGTGAGAAACCCCTGCCACATTTTTTACTTATGGACACATGTCATGGCTTGGCTGTAATTTGCTGTGTCTGCTTTGAAGCACCTCAGGGTTTATCTACTGAAGTGACATAAATTTCACACATGACTGACAATAATTCACACCACACTGTTAAACTTACATAAAATTTGTAAGAACAATAAAGAAAACTTCAGATACTCTTTTGCCAACTTTTAATATTTTGCCAAATTCTTTATCATATCCTCTCTTTCTCAATGTGTGTGTGTGGGGGGGTGGGGGGATGGGGGTGTGTGTGGGTGTGTATCCCTTTACACTTCCATGTTTATTTCCTAAGCATGGGGTCATCCTCTTACACAACCACACTAAAGTTATCAAATCAGGAAATTCAACCAATGTCTTGCTATTTTCGAAGAAGATGGGCCAGTTTTCTTTTCGTTTCTTGCTTTCTTTCTTTTTTATGTTTAATAGATGTCACTCACTTTGAGTGTTTCTAATGTTTCCTCATGAGAGGATTCTGGTTAAGCGTTCCTGACCGGAATACTACAAGGATAATGATATGTCCCTTCTCAATGTACTATCATATCCAGAGGCTCATGGTATCCACCCGCATTTCCTGATGATCACTCAGTCAAGATGCTGTTGGGCTTCTCTACCGGACAGACATACTTGCAATTGATAAGTAATCTATGGGGAGACACTTTAGCAGTACTAACCTTTGAGTCCATGATTAAGGGTCAGACCCCCATCTGCCTATGGGTCTCAGCTTCCACATTCCCTACTGATATGAAGGATGCAAGGTGAGCTTCATAATGAACATCTGGGCATTGCCTGTTATAAGAAAGGGTGGCAATAAAATATGTATTTCATACTTCCTCTTCAGACAAGCTGAGATAGATCCACTTTTCCTTGCTCTTTCCCATTAAGCAAAACTGTGAACTCTGGAAATAGCACAAGAGACAATCAAAGGTAGAAAGAAGAAGATAATCTGGTTTGGAAACCCAGGATGGCAGAAGGGCATAGTGGCAGAGCATCTTGCATCCCCCTATCAAATAGAAGGTGACCCAGGCCCAGTGTTTCCCTGTTCATGACCATGTAATAGAAGACAGTCCAAGCAGGCTTCCTCCTCTGCCAGAGAAAACAGGAGTGCCTCTTACAACATCAGGGGAGTCTGACACCACTGAGAAGGGAGGTCATTTGGGAGTCCCACCAGATATAAGCAGCCGGGGGGAAACACTCTCTTTCCTCAGTGGGTCTGAGGTTCCCCTTTTCCCTGGAGAGATACTGAGGTGGGCAGGACAGGCCAAACCAGCAAGTGGGACCCAGCTGTTACAAGGGTTTGGTCTAGGGAGGCTCTCTGTCCCCATGGGCCTTGAGACTATTTTCCCCCATCCGGCGGTGATGGGTGGGTGAGGGAGGGACCTGTCTAAGCAAGCAGCCTGGTCGGAGGGTCTTTCCCTGCAGACCCAAGACTCTTCTCCTTCCTCCCTAATCCAGAGAGACCAGGAGAAGGGGTGAGCAGTAGGAGGGTCGCACCACGGCTCTCCTCCAAAAAGACACCTGGCAGCCTGGCCTGAGGAAACCTCTTCTTCTCCTTCAGGCAGCAACAGCAGGGGACCAATGGAAGCACAAGCAGCACCTGATACACCAAGCAGACCAAAATAACACTGCCAAGACAGCAAAAATTAAACTGTCACTGGAACCACAGTTTATAGAAGGACGCCAAGAACCACCTGTTAAACCTTAATGCAGTAACTGCCTGCAAGAATAAAAGATTCAGGCAGGTCCCAGCATCTCCTAATACAATAAACAAAATGCCCAGGATACAAGTGAAAACCACCCACCACGCCAAGAACGAAGAAAATCACAGCTCAAATGGGAAGAGACAACCACATGACACCATCACTGAGTCAATTAGATGTTGGAATTATCTGACGAAGATTCTAAAGCTGCCATCATAAAAACGATTCAACAGTCAGTTGTAAAATCTCTTGAAACCAATGAAAAAATAAAAAAACTCATCAAAAATAGTGTGTGTGTGTATATATATATACACACACACACACACACATATATATGTGTGTATGTGTGTATGTGTGTGTGTGTGTGTGTGTGTGTGTGTGTGTGTATCCCCAAATGTAAATGACAGAACTTGAAATTATGGCAATAAAAACATACTCATAGGGTAAGCTCAGGAGAAGAATGGAGATGACAGAGGATAGAATCAGTAAGCTTGAGGACACATCAATACAATTTACCCAGTTTGAACAACAGATAGACAACAGACTGAAAAACAATGAAGAGAGCCTCAGTCACCTGTGGAATAATAACAAAATATGCAATATTTGTATTTTCAGAGTCCAAGAAGGAGGGGAGAAAGAGAGTAAGGCTAAAGAGCATTAGAATAAATAACTTGCTGAACAAGGGGTAAACTGTTGATTCTAGTAAACTATAATAAGTCACGTATGTATATTGTAATACCCTAAATATCCACTATGAAAAATATACAAAGAGATACACTAAAAATCACTATAACGGAAACTAGTTGGAATCCTCAAAAATGTTGAAGTAACCCAAAGGAAGACAAGAAAAGAAAAACAGAAGAACAAAACTGGAGAAAGCAAATAGAAAACAAATAATAAGATGCAGAATGAAGCATTGATATATCAATAATTACCCTAGATGTAAATGGTCTAAATATGCCAATCAAAAGACAGAGATTGGAAGAATGGATAAAACTATGACCAAAATATATGCTGCTTAAAAGAAATTCACTTCAAATTCCACTACATAGGCAGGTTGAAAATAAAAGGGTGGGGAAAATATACCAAGCAATAATTATCTTTTTTGTTTTTAAAAAGAAGGAATGCTTATATTATTATCTGATAAAGTAGACTTCAGAGCAAAGACAGTTACTGAAAGGAGAATGTTATAATAATATTAAAAGGATCAGTCCACCAGGAAAACACAATGATCTGAAATGTACAATCATCAAGAACAGAATCTCAAAATACATGGAAAAAAAATTGATATGGCTGAAAAGGGTTACAGATAAATCCACAATTATACCTGGGGTTTCAAAACTGCCTTCTCAGCAACTGGTTAAATAACTAGACCAAAGAGCAGCAAGGATACTGAAGATAAGAACAACACAGTCAACCAGAAGGATCTAATTGACATAAATAGTCCACTCAACAAGAGAAAAATATACATTTTCTTAAGTGCTCCCTGAATATTCCCCAAGATAGACCGTATCCTGGGCCATAAAACATACTTTAACAATTGAAAAGAATTAAAATCACACAGAGTGTTGTAGAACAGCAATGGAATCAGATAAGAAATCAGTAAGAGAAAGACAAGAGGAAAATCTCCAAATATGTAAAAAATTAAACAACACATTTCTAAAGAATTCATGGGTTAAAGGGCAAATCTCAAAGAAAAATTTAAAATATCATAGAAGTGAATGGACATAAGTCTGACACACCAAAATGTGTGGGACACAGTTAAAACACTGCCAAGAGGGAAATCTGTAACACTAAACGCTTACTTTAGAAATGAGAAAAGTTCTAACTGCAAGAAGCTGGGAAAAAAAGAGCAAAATAAACACAAAGCAAGTGGAAAGAAGGAAGTAATAAGAGCAGAAATCATTGAAACTGAGAACAGGGAATCTGTAGAAACAAATCCATGAAACAGAAACCTGATTCTTCAAAAAATCAATAAAATGGATCAACTTTTAGCAAAACTGATGAAAATAAAGGGAAAATGCAGGTTACCAACATCAGAAGTTAAATAAGATATAAAACAACAGATCTTACAGTCATTAAAACAATAAGTGAAGGTAACCAACATCTTTATATTCCTAAATTCAGCCGCTTAAAAGAAATAGACCAATTCTTTGAAAACTATAAACTACCTAAACTCAATTAAGATGAAATAGACAATCTGAATAGTGCTATAACCATCAAATGAATTGAATCTGTAATTTAAAATCTCCTGAAAAAAGTAATCTCCAGGCTTCACTGAACAACTCTATCAAACACATAAAGAAGAATTAACACCAATTTCATCTAATCTCTTCTAGAAAACAGAAGAAAACACTTCCCAGCTCATTTTATAAAGTCAGTATTACTCTGATAACAAAATGTGGCAAAGGCAATACATAAAACAGAAACCACACACCACTATCTCTCATTAATTAATTAATTAATTAATTAATTATTATTATTTGGTCTCGTGGCTTGTGGGATCTTAGTTCCCCAACCAGGGATTGAACCTGGGGCCATGGCAGTGAAAGGGCCGAATCCTAACCACTAGACCAGGGAATTCCCTCTCATTAATTTAGATGCAAAACTTCAATAAAACATCAGTAAATAAAATCTGACAAGGCATACAAATAATTATACAGCATAAGTAAGTGGAATTTATTCCAGATATGCAAGAATGGTTCAACATTAGAAAATGAATTGATGCAGTCTACCATATCAACAAACTAAAGAAAAGAGATGTTCCCCACTGTCACTGCCTCAGTGCCAGGGTCCTGGCCAGGTAGACCAGGGAAACTCAAGAGGTTTTCTGGAAAAGGGGTATATTCCTTTAAATCCTACACTTTATGAAACGCTACTTGTCATGCAGGCATTTACTAAATAACTCTCAAGTGCTAAGCTCTGTATGTAGTGTTTCTAAGCTTTATCTTATTTAATCCTTATTATTGCCTTTACTTTTCAAATAAGTAAACAGATTCAAAGAAAATGACTTGCCCAAGGTCATACAGCTATTATGCAGAGGAGCTGGTGTCCAGCTCCAACACCCAGGTTCATTATTATTCCTTCCACGGGTGATTGTAAGTAGGCTATCACAGTATCCGGTCAGTTTAAAAACTGGAATGAAATGTAGGGTTTAGAGGTCCCACCTTCTTACCATATTAATGAGAAGTGGAGGGACAGCCCCACAGGTTCCTCCCTGGGAGCCCAGGGCAATGCCCTATACAAAGCATAACAAATCTTTTACGCAAATTACAAGCCAGAGAAACTCTAACTTTAAAGGCCAAAGGCCTATTAATCTTGCTCTCGATTGTGTATCCTCTCTAAGTCAGTCGTTGTCTTTAATATTTTGTTACGTAAACACAACTATAAAATAAAAAGAAATCAAAACCTGTAAAATAATTTACCTATTCGGAGTTCCGAAACTCTAACAAATCATCTCTTCTCATGTTTGCAAGTTTCTCTCCAGTCCTTGTTTACCTGCACATGTTATTTTTACAAAATTATTTACAGAGTCATTTGATACATTTTAACTGGGCACCTGATATAGGGTAAGAAATTTGCTGGACTTTGGGGATACGATAAAAAGCAAAAATAGACTGTCTCTATTCTCATGAAGCTTAGATAATCATGACTCCATTTTTATTATTTTTTCACAGTAATCTTACACGTCCACATCATTCTATTTTGAGCCGTCAAAACATTCCATTCAGGTAAAACATAATTCACCTACTTCCTTTTACTGTAGAATGTTTTGTTCGCAGATTTTTACTATTTTAGATGATAATGAAGTTTTTTGTTTGTTTTTCTTTTGTTTTAGATGATTTCTTTACCTTTCACTCCAAGGAGTAGGGCTTTGAGGTTACAAGAGTATGTTCCTTGTCATGGTGCTTAAACATATTGCTGAATTTATCTCTGAAATAGCTGACTATATTTTCCACAGTTACCAGGAAGATATACTGAGTCTTACCACATGTGTAGTAACACAGAGTATTGTGATTTTTTTTCTTTTTTTCTTCCTTGCGGTACGCTGGCCTCTCACTGTTGTGGCCTCTCCCATTGCGGAGCACAGGCTCCGGACGCGCAGGCTCAGCGGCCATGGCTCACGGGCCCAGCCGCTCTGCGGCATGTGGGATCTTCCCGGACCGGGGCATGAACCCGTGTCCCCTGCATCGGCAGGCGGACTCTCAACCACTGCGCCACCAGGGAAACCCGAGTATTGTAATTTTTAAAAACATTTTTAATGAGGCTTTTCAAACCAAGTAGAGAGATAGCCTAATGGACCCTCATATGTAAAACACTCACTTTCAACTGTTATTAATGCCACCTTTTGAACTATTTCTTTTATTGGAGTGGCACTGGGAGAGGATTATTCATCTGTTTCACCCCAAATCCACTAAATCAATGTGCTACAAGTGATATTTCAATATCGTAGTTTTAAATCAGTGTGCTACAAGTGATATTTCAATATCGTAGTTTCAGGATAAGATGAATCCAACTATTTCCTCAACAAGTCAGTTTCTATTTAGAGCATGTCACATGGAGAAAATCTGAATTGCTGCCATGTTTGGATGAGCTCAAAATGTAGCTATGCTTCTGTATGCCAAGGAGGAGGCTTAAAGAGGAGATATCTTTTTTTTTTTTTTTTTTTTGCGGTACGCGGGCCTCTCACTGTTGTGGCCTCTCCTGTTGCGGAGCACAGTCTCCGGACACGCAGGTTCAGCGGCCATGGCTCACAGGCCCAGCCGCTCCACGGCATGTGGGACCTTCCCGGACCGGGGCACGAACCTGTGTCCCCTGCATCGGCAGGCGGACTCTCAACCACTGCGCCACCAGGAAAGCCCAAGAGGAGATACCTTTTAATTCTTCAGTTCACCTAGCATTTGCTTTACTTTCATATGTTTCAGAGTGCTCTTGTGTGTAAGCCTGTATTTTGCCCTAAAACATGTATTTTCTCTGCTATAACTTTAGTTTTAAGTGATGTTTAAGTGTAAGATACCTATGTGACCCCAAAGTAAAAACAGTGGGAAAGGAAATGGCTCAGGAAAAAGAAAAAAAAAATACAACAAATTTTCATTATATTTCATGTATAAACTCCATATATTGAATTTTGATGGCTGTTTATTTATATAAACTTGCTTTATTGCTCAATTGATACCTTCTTCCCCCATTAATATTATGTGTGTTTGTATATGTGTATATTATATATATGCACATAATTAATTTATAATATTATATCATAGGGAATTATATATCATATTAATAATTATACACATAATCAGACTCTTCTGGTGCTACTGTGTATTCTATCTAAAGAATCTGGCTAGGTAGACTTCCGGGAAGATGGCGGAAGAGTAAGACGCGGAGATCACCTTCCTCCCCACAGATACACCAGAAATACATCTACGCGTGGAACAACTCCTACGGAGCACCTACTGAACGCTGGCAGAAGACCTCAGACCTCCCAAAAGGCAAGGAACCCCCCACGTACCTGGTTAGGGCAAAAGAAAAAACTAAACAGAGACAAAAGGATAGGGACGGGTCCTGCACCAGCGGGAGAGAGCTGTGAAGGAGGAAAAGTGTCCACACACTAGGAAGCCCCTTCGCGGGTGGAGACTTCGGGAGGCGGAGTGGGGGAGCTTGGGAGCCGCGGAGGAGAGCACAGCAACAGGGGTGCGGAGGGCAAAGCGGACAGATTCCAGCGCAGAGGATCGGGCCGACCGGAACTCGCCAGCCGAGAGGCTTTTCTGCTCGCCCGCCGGGGCGGGCGGGACTGGGAGCTGAGGCTCCGGCTTTTGTCGGAGCGCCGGGAGAGGACTGAGGTTGGCGGCGTGAACACAGCCTGCAGGGCGTTAGTGCACCGCGGCTAGCCGGGAGAGAGTCCGGGGAAAAGTCTGGACCTGCCGAAGAGGCAAGAGACTTTTACGTCCCTCTTTGTTTCCTGGTGCACGAGGAGAGGGGATTAAGAAC
Organism: Orcinus orca; assembly: GCF_937001465.1. NCBI lineage: Eukaryota > Metazoa > Chordata > Mammalia > Artiodactyla > Delphinidae > Orcinus > Orcinus orca. The sequence goes on from NC_064568.1 coordinate 9,167,555, forward strand.
GCTGCTTGAGAGAGCTCCAGGGACGGGCGCGAGCCGCGGCTAAAAGTGCGGAGCCCAGAGACAGACATGAGATGCTAAGGCCGCTGCTGCCGCCACCAGGAGGCCTGTGTGCGAACACAGGTCACTAGCCACACGCCCTTCCGGGGAGCCTGTGCAGCCCGCCACTGCCAGGGTCCCGGGATCCAGGGACAACTCGCCCGGGAGATCGCACGGCGCGCCTCAGGCTGCAACGTCACGCCGGCCTCTGCCGCTGCAGGCCCGCCCCACACTCCGTGACCCTCCCTACCCCCCAGCCTGAGTGAGCCAGAGCCTCCGAATCAGCGGCTCCTTTAACCCCGTCCTGTCTGAGCAAAGAACAGACGCCCTCCGGCGACCTACACGCACAGGCGGGGCCAAATCCAAAGCTGAGCCCCTGGGAGCTGTGAGAACAAAGAAGAGAAAGGGAAATCTCTCCCAGCAGCCTCAGAAGCAGCGGATTAAAGCTCCACAATCAACTTGATATACCCTGCATCTGTGGAATACCTGAATAGTCAACGAATCATCCCAAATTAAGGAGCCCTGTGGATGAAAGGCTCTTGGTGCTGCAGCCAGGAGTCAGTGCTGTGCCTCTGAGGTGGGAGAGCCAACTTCAGGACACTGGTCCACAAGAGGCCTCCCAGCTGCACATAATATCAAACAGCAAAAATCTCCGAGAGATCTCCATCTCAACGCCAGCACCCAGCTTCACTCAACGACCAGCAAGCTACAGTGCTGGACATCCTATGCCAAACAACTAGCAAGACAGGAACACAACCCCACCCATTAGCAGAGAGGCTGCCCAAAATCATAATAAGTCTACAGACACCCCAAAACACACCACCAGACGTGGACCTGCCCACCAGAAAGACAAGATCCAGCCTCATCCACCAGAACACAGGCACTAGTACCCGCCACCAGGAAGCCGACACAACCCACTGAACCAACCTTAGCCACTGGGGACAGACACAAAAAACAACAGGAACTACGAACCTTCAGCCTGCAAAAAAGGAGACCACAAACACAGTAAGATAAGCAAAATGAAAAGACAGAAAAACACACAGCAGATGAAGGAGCAAGATAAAAACCCACCAGACCTAACAAATGAAGAGGAAATAGGCAGTCTACCGGAAAAAGAATTCAGAATAATGATAGTAAGGTTGATCCGAAATCTTGGAGATAGAATGGACAATAGAATGGACAAAATGCAAGAATCAGTTAACAAGGACCTAGAAGAACTAAAGATGAAACAGGCAACGATGAACAACACAATAAATGAAATTAAAAGTACTCTAGATGGGATCAATAGCAGAATAACTGAGGCAGAAGAACGGATAAGTGACCTGGAAGATAAAATAGTGGAAATAACTACTGCAGAGCAGAATAAAGAAAAAAGAATGAAAAGAACTGAGGACAGTCTCAGAGACCTCTGGGACAACATTAAGCGCACCAACATTCGAATTATAGGGGTTCCAGAAGAAGAACAGAAAAAGAAAGGGACTGAAAAAATATTTGAAGAGATTATAGTTGAAAACTTCCCTAATATGGGAAAGGAAATAGTTAATCAAGTCCAGGAAGCACAGAGAGTCCCATACAGGATAAATCCAAGGAGAAATACGCCAAGACACATATTAATCAAACTGTCAAAAATTAAATACAAAGAAAACATATTAAAAGCAGCAAGGGAAAAACAACAAATAACACACAAGGGAATCCCCATAAGGTTAACAGCTGATCTTTCAGCAGAAACTCTGCAAGCCAGAAGGGAGTGGCAGGACATATTGAAAGTGTTGAAGGAGAAAAACCTGCAACCAAGATTACTCTACCCAGCAAGGATCTCATTCAGATTTGATGGAGAAATTAAAACCTTTACAGACAAGCAAAAGCTGAGAGAGTTCAGCACCACCAAACCAGCTCTACAACAACTGCTAAAGGAACTTCTCTAGGCAAGAAACACAAAAGAAGGAAAAGACCTACAATAACAAACCCCAAACAATTAAGAAAATGGGAATGGGAACACACATATCGAAAATTACCTTAAATGTAAATGGACTAAATGCTCCCACCAAAAGACACAGATTGGCTGAATGGATACAAAAACAAGACCCATATATTTGCTGTCTACAAGAGACCCACTTCAGACCTAGAGACACATACAGACTGAAAGTAAGGGGATGGAAAAAGGTATTTCATGCAAATGGAAACCAAAAGAAAGCTGGAGTAGCAATTCTCATATAAGTTTTATATATATATATATATATATATATATATATATGTAGTTTGCTTGAGTGCAGTGTTTTTTGTTTTCTGTACTGAATTCATTAGCATGGGTCGGTATAAAATTTAGCATAGGTCAATATGTAATTTGTAAACTAATAAGGTCTTAAAAGTGAGGAATTAAGTCTTTTAAATTTAATTATTTATTGTAAAGAGCAGAATAGCATACATAAACAGGTGCCTAAGGAAAACTTGTATTCTAATATGGAACTCTCATGAACACCTTTTTTTTTTTCTTCTAACGGTATGATAGTAGGCCATTTGATTATTTTTATGGCTTTAACTTTACAACAATGAAATATTCGTAAATTTTAAAAAGTATTTTTCTTTATTTGATGCGGGTGGGATACTGGAGAAATGAAATGTCAAACATCTATTGAGGAATCCATACTTGTCTATATATTGTGTACTTTTATTTCAAGAACTGATTTAAAATTCCTAAAAGGATGCTATAATAAGTTATTATGCCATTTTACAGACTGAATTAAGTGAATTTCAGGGAGGTATGAAACTTGCCTAAGGCTATCCAGCTACCAAGCGGTAGAAGTGAGAATTAAATCCAGGTATACCTATAAAAAAAAATAAAAAAAAGAAGAAGGTGAGGGCAGCACCAGGGTATGGGGTTGTTAGTTTTATAGGGGTGAGTAATTTCATACGCTGATGAGTGGGAGGAGTATTCCAGCTATTTTGGGGAAGGGGTGGGGATTTCTAGGAACTGAGCCACCGCCCACTTTTTGACCTTTATGGTCATCCTTGGAACTGTCATGGCACCTGTGGGTGTGTCGCTTAGCTTGCTGATGTGTTACAATGAGTGTATACTGAGGCTCAAGGTCTAGTGGAAGTAGACTCGTCCGCCATCTTGGACCTATTTTGTTCTAATCAGTTTATGTTGTGTCCTCGGGCTATGTAATTCTTTTAAAGGTTGTGCCCTGCCCCCTTTCCTCCTGTTTCATATTGAATATATAATATTTACCAGAGTATGTTTTAATAATTAATACATGATATATTGTATAATTAATTTATATATCATATATATAATGATATCTATAGGTATTTGTTCTAATAAGTCATTAAAAATAAATGAATTAAAAAAAAATAAAATAAAAATAAAGAATCTGGCTAAATCACAGGAACTATGCACAGCAGTCTCCACAATGACCCAAAGAATCAAACTTATAGACAGATGTTATGTTTGCCATGGCTATATAATGCAGAATAGAGAGCTAGTGTTTTGAAACTGACATATCTGGGTTCGAATCCTGACTCTGCCTTCTTTTATCTGCTAAGTACTATGTAAGACTTAAAGTAACGCCTTAAGCCACATTTGTAAAATGTAAATAACACAGTGTGCATAAAAGGCTGTTGTGGATATTAAATTACATTATGTAACGTAAAGTAAATTACCTTATATAAAGACGTTCAACAGATGGTGGTAGTGGGAGAGGAGGGGGTAAAGGAAAACAAGGAAGGAGTAACATTTATTAGTTCACATCCAATATCTTTCGAAAAAAGAAACAAAACAGAAAAAAAATTTTGACCTATTATCATGATTGCCAAAACTTGTTATTATTTATAATTTCATTTCATTGTTTTACTTGAGATAATTCTCTAGAATCCTGTGACAGCTTGATAGAACAAACTGCTTAATACTTGAACCATGAATTGCTGTCACTGTCTTTGTATACGTCTTAAATATAATCCACATTCATGCTTCAGTTGGTCTATATAGTCTTTCGGGTTTTTTTCCTCTGGACAGCAAATAGAACAGTTTCTCTCTTAGGCTTCCCGTGATTGTTTTCTTCTAACTTTTTGTTTTCTTCCAGATTACCAAGGTCCTTGTTTGCATATTTTGTTGCAGTCTTCACTGAATATGATAATCTTCAGGTCCATCCATGTTGCTGCAAGTGGTATTGTTTCATTCTTTTTTAAGGTTGAGTAATATTCCATTGTATATATGTACCACATCTTCTTTATCCATTCATCTGTAGATGGACATTTAGGTTGCTTCCATATCCTGGCTACTGTAAATTGTGCTGCTATGAACACTGGGGCACCTGTATCTTTTTGAATTAGAAAATAATCTTCTTTGGGTGTGTTTGTGTGGTAGTATGAGTGCGTGTACGTGTCTGAGCTGTGATGTGAAATATATTTCTTAGTATGTACCACAGTCAAATAAGTGTCCAAAAATATGTGTCTCCACAGATGTGGAGACACTTTAATACTGTGAGGATGGTATTAGTACCTACTTCATAGGGTTGTTGCTAAATGTTATTAAATGTTAAACAGCTAAAGTACTTGAACCAACACCTGCACAAAGTGAGCAACTGTTATAGGTTGACAACTATTACTAGTTGTTAGCTATTGTAGGTCCTGGTGATAGTGCCCCTCTTTTTCCGTATATGTGAGTAGTGTTCTTTGGTACAGACTCTAGCTCCATTTGTCCACTATTAGTGCCTTCTTCTACAATAAAAAATAAAGGTCTTTCTAGATCAGTGGTTTTCAGAATATGGAACAATAAACAGTGGGGAGACGAGTCTGAAATAAGACAACTAACTTTTTATTTTTCCAGGAACATAAAAACAAACAAAATAATCTATGTTTTATCACCATCACTGCCACCACCATCACAATCCCTTAAGAAACAAGAAAACTTAAATACAAATAAAATAGGAAAAAAATCGCCAAATAAAGTTAACCAGATACATTAAAATTTATGAAAATCTTGTATTTTACTTGTATTTCCTTAGAGCAGAGTGAAACATATTCTTAGATCAGAGTCAGTTCAAGAAGCAACAGTTAAGATCCACATTCCTGCCTAGTCCCTGGACTCTTTCTAAAACTTCAAAGCATATGCTCAACTTCTATGAGATTCTGAGCCTATTTCTGGAGGATCTGATCACATATACCATATCTGCTTATATATATGCACTTACTTATACATTTACTTATGTCAATATGTTAAAGGCGCCTCAAGTCAGAGCTTCTATATACCATCAGCTACTTGTGAGTTGCTGGAGAAAAACAAATATTTAAGTACTTCCAATTTTCAGCTTCACTTTTGCATGTGGACAGCCTGTGAATATGGGTTAATAATCTGTGCCATTAACTTCCTATGTACAGTGGCACAAAAAGTTCTCTTGGTGGTGTAGCAAGAGACAAGTGATATGAAATGACCTATACGTTCTGAACAGATCTCCCAGAAACTTGAGAACTGGTGATGTTACAGCTCAGCTCCCTCAACCTGCTATACTGCATACTTCCCCAACTAGATGAATCTAATCGGTGTTCCCAGGGCATTCTCGGTAGGTGAGCTGAGAAACTCATTAAGGAACATTTCAATGATAAGTTCTAATTCTCCTGAGAGTGTGTGCATTAAAAAAAATATTGAACCTAAGGAAAAGGAGGGGTATTAATTATACCTACTGCTGTGTAACCAATCACCCCAATACTTACTGACTTAAGGCAACAAACATTTATTTTGTCACATATTCTGTGGGTTAGAAATCTGGACACAGCATAACTGGGTCCTCGGGCTCAGGGTCTCTTACATCAACTGCTACAGCCAGGATGGCAACTGGGAAAGTCTCGCCTTACGTCTCAAATGGGGGATGGTCTTCCAAGCTCATTATATGGTTGTTGGCAAGGCACAACTTCCATGGCTGTTGAAATGAGGGCCTCAGTTCTTTCCTGGCTGTCAGCGGGAGGCCTCAGATCCTTTGCCCCATGTGTCTCTTCACAGCATAACTCACAACCTAGGAGCTAACTTCCCTCAGAGCAAGCAAGGGAGAGACAGTGAGACAGAACTCCCAAGGCAGATGCCAGCGTTGTTACGTAACCTCATCTCAGAAATGAACAGCAGCGCCTTTGTCTATTTTATCTGTTAGAAATGAGTCACGAGGTTTGGCTGAAACGCACAGGGAAGGGAGTGCTCGAGAGCGTGAATCCAGGAGGTGAGGACCACTCAGTTATGTTAGAGGCTCTGCCACAAGAGATTAGAAGGCAGCATCTAATCCAATCCTAAATGTCTCAACATTAGTAATCAGTGAAGTCAAGTTATAAGGAAACTGTACAAACATAGTAAAAGTGGGACTATTTCTTTTCTGTTTTGTTCCTATTGCATCCCAGTTCTAAGGAAAGTGCCTGACACATAACTAAATGAAGTAATGCATGGAGGATATACCAAGCCAAGGCCCCTGTCTGGGCCTCCCTTTATTCATCGTCAGAATTCATCTTCAGCCCCAGCTTCAGGGGCTTGGAGTATGTAATTCCTATTCTACGATTCCTCCAGCTCTGGGCACTGGAGGAGACGAAGTTTCACATATTACGGGGACAGTCACATCTTCTACTTAGTATACTGATATTATCCAATGTAAAGCAAACCTCACAGTATGGACAAATAGACTTAAATGGAGCCTTGGGTTGGAAAAAATAATATTACCCACCGGCACAAGTGAATATTAAGAAAATGACAGAACTGTCACTTTTTTATTCCTTCTGCAGTTCCACTTAAGTGCATAAAATATTCTGATCCAATTAGATTTGACAAAGCCCACCAAAAACAAATAAACGTATCAGGAAGACAATGAAGGTTTATTCCACTGCTGTTAATAACACACCTCAGCATAAGTCTTTATTTTACATTTACATATTGTTTCTTTATGAAGTGCTCTCTAATAAGGAAACTATTCACTATTCGAAAACAATTCTGGAAATAAACTGATTTTAGAGCCAGATCTTTGAATCTTTATATCAGAAAGTGTTAAACCAAATATTTTTTTTAAAAAAAAAAAGAATGAAGCATTTCAATTTTACTACTCTTGCTAAAATATTAATAGTGCTTTTAATAGTAAGATTTTAGTAAGAGCAATTTTCTACTTTTAACACAATAAATTATTTAAAATGTTTCTTTCCTCTTTAGCAGATTCTTAATATCTATTTTGTGTGCTTTATAATATTCCTAAATAACAGTATGGTAGTCCATATGTAATTTATATATTCATATACAAATACATATATATGTATAACCATAAGCATATACTGATATATCTTTATCTACCTACATATATAGAGAAAGAGAAAGAGAGAGGAGAAATTGAGAATGCTAAAACATACTTCTACTCTTTGGGATTTCTAGTATAAAGTCTTTATAAACCATCCTCTTACCTGGAATAATAAAAACCAAATGGCCTAACTGGCTTTCCTACTGCTCTTGTCACCTATAACTCAGCCTCAGTCTCCAAACCACCGAGAGAAACCAGATCATATCACTTCCCTACTTAAAAACCTTAAATGACTTCCCACTGTACTTTGAAGGAAGTACAAACTCTTCCTCCCAGGGCCCAAGATTCACTGGCAGACCACTGACCTTGTCACCTGTCGTCCTGTCTCCTGTTCACCTTCCACTATCCCAGTGGCTCCTTTCAGCTCTCAGGACACAGCAGGGTCCCCTCTCCTTAAGAGCGCTCTCTGTTGCTTTCCGTTCCTTCTATCAAGTCTGTTCTGTCCCCAGATTAGTATGCCTGGCTCCTTTTCACCCCTGTGCCAAGTCAACTGTCACCTCCTCAGAGAGATTTGCCTTCCAATCCAAAATATCCCTCGGTATCAGATCACCCTATTTTACCTTCCATACAGCACCTATGGTAGCTCTTTATTTATCTGCTGCTTTACTGCTGTCTCCTGCACTTGAATGCTGTGTTCCCAACGAGCAGAAATCTACTCCCTCCTGTTCAAGGTTGAACCCTCAGTATTTAGAATCCTGCTTGAAACACAGTAGACATTCAATGCATGTATATATTGGGTGAATGGATGAATCAATGAATATTGATTCATTGTCATGAATGAATCATAAGTCATATCATTAATTTTCTTATTGCTCATTTCCTTATTTAAGAAATGGGAGGGGCTCCCCTGGTGGTGCAGTGGTTGAGAATCTGCCTGCCTCTGCAGGGGACACGGGTTCGAGTCCTGGTCTCGGAGGATCCCACATGCCGCGGAGCAACTAGGCCCGTGAGCCACAACTACTGAGCCTGCGCGTCTGGAGCCTGTGCTCCGCAACAAGAGAGGCGGCGGTAGTGAGAGGCCCGCGCACCGCGATGAAGAGCGGCCCCCGCTTGCCACAACTGGAGAAAGCCCTCGCACAGAAACGAAGACCCAACACAGCATAAATAAATAAATTAATTAATAAACTCCTACCCCCAACATCTTAAAAAAAAAAAAAGAAAGAAATGGGAATTCAAGAAACACATACCTTTAACTTTGTTGGGAACACGGAATGAGCTGATTTAAGTAAATTTTCCATGGGAAGGCTGACACACACTATGTATACAATAGATGTTGGTTCCTCCCCTTTTCTCCCCAAGGGATGCGTAATTTGCTTAAAGACGCATATTTGAAAAATCATCCTAAGACACAACAGAGCACACGAATCCTCAGAATCAGAGGAACCACAACCTTGACCTTTTCCCAGAGCATTTCTGACAGCTTGTTGGTTAACCTCTCACTAGTAAAGGCTGCTCATCCTGCCACTTTTCCCACTTAAACATCTACAAAAACCTCTAACCCTACATGAACTTTCTACCAGAAAATAATCCAGTCACCCTAATTTAGTCTAGAGGGTCTTTACATTGGACTGTACTGTTGGCCTGTACATGGCATAGTCTCCTTGAAAGCCCCCAGCCTCTCTGATCACTGGCTTTCTCCCAAATCAGGGGGCGCTTCACGACGGTCTGACTAAGAACATGCTGGTCCCTGCTGGTACTGTCTTCCTTCAAGACCGAACTCACATATAGACAGTCAATGACCTTTCCCAGTTCCCCCAGGTCGAGTCAGATTGCTGGTACCACCCATCATGGGAATTGGTCACCTGCGTATCAATTTCTCCTCCCATTTGCAGTTAAACCAGGAGGCAAATACCTTTCCTTGGAAGCAGTCAGATGACAGATTCTTTGTCAAGAGCAGCGTCTATGCCTCTGAGACACACTTAATCAAACTCACCGGGTTCACAGGACTGCCATGGTGTGAAATACTAATTTCTAATTAGCAAAATGCTTTGACCTCTGATGTGCTTTCACACCCTCAGTGCTTTCTGCAGCTCACAGCAGGGCGGTCTGCACAGCTGCAGCAGACGCTGGGCCCAGTTACACTGAGAATCTTTCCTCCAAATTCTCTAAGAGCCTTGCGTAGGCAGCTTGTGGGGTCAATAGCCCCGTTAACAGATATGACTCCTTTTCTCTCCCTGACACAGCTTCCTGATACCAAATCATATTGAGGGCTCAGTCACGGTGATAACAATTATTCTGAATCCTTCAAACAACCCTGCTAGCTGGTTATTATTCTCCCTTTCTCAACCGAGGAATCCGAGGTCCAGAGAGGCCATAGAAGTTGCTCAAGGCCTTGTAGCCATTATTTGACAAACCTAGGATTCAAATCTGAGTCCATCTTACTAGCTGCCTACCATATGCATCAAATCAAAGGATGACTTTGAACTTGCTTTGACAAGTATAAACATGGATGCGTCCCAGCATGCAGCCCAATGCCCTCACTCACACGCGCCTGCACAGCTCCCATTTCCGTAACCATTCTGGACTCTAATATAAACACTTCCGTTTTAAAATGTGTCGCCTTTTAACAATGTGTTTTTAAATTTCCATAGGTAAGCACTTACTTGACTGTTGTATTAATTATATGCAGCTCAGTCTTAGAGCCCTTTGATAAATAAGGGTTATGAGCCATTGTTTCTCAAAGTGTGGTCCGCAGCTCATCTACCTCAGAGTTACCTCTAGCACAGAATAATGCTGTTCCCAGTGAATCAGAATTTCGGAGGTGGGGGGCGGCCTTCTGTAATCTCCATCTCAACTTTCATCCCATTCATTCAGCCCCAGCAGCATTCGGGGTGATGTGAACGTCGGGCAAAGATTGGATCTCTAAGCTCTACATTTAACATCTCCTATCCCCGACTAACAGTTAAGTCTGTAATACTCACAATGAATCCCTACTCCCGGAGCGCAAGCAAGGGAAGAAAAATAACCTTTAGTGACATCATTCTGCTAGGTAGCTCTTTAGTTAACCTTGCAACACACTGGTGAGTTGACTATTACGGGGCCAATTTCATACTTAAAAGTTCAGAGCTGTGAAGTCATTATTAACACAGCTCTAAACCCAAAGGCCAATTTAATTCCAACTGCTTTGAGGTTTGCTTATATATAACTCACTTTCTCTTCTATTAGCGGGGAGGTTGGTCCTTCCGTTTTCCATACACCACTCCTTGTGACTTCTGTTATGTTGCTCGAAATGTGCACTTTCACCAGCTGGAACCTGGGAAACACACTGCAGGGGCAGGAGAACAACCCAATTCTGCCACCTTGAGGGGTCTGGCTGAGTTCTGCATACTTGGTTTTCATTTCTGCCACTTAGGTAGGTAATTCCGGGCATCTGTGCTACCCAGTTAGCCTCTGTGATGGATGACACTGTCTCCCCCACTTCCTCTGTGACTCCCAACAGCTCTGACAACCAAGCTCTGCACACGGGAGACCTTCAGTAAACGCTCTTGACTAATGATGGCATCTGTGTCTGACAAGCCCAGTAGCCACTGTGTACTGCAAATGAACGGGCTGGGTCCAAACTAAGAAAAGCGCCCAGTCCTTTATCCCAGAGGCCTGCTCCTGGGGTCATATACATTTCCCGAGCAGCAAAATAAGGATAAGGGATAGAGTTAGGTAACATTTAGGTGAATCTAAAGATCTTTTCAGCCAATTTTCGTTTTCCTTTTTACTCACAGACAGGCAGTATGCAACAGTGGTTATGAGTGCAGAATATGAAACCAGAATTCCTGGGTGTATTTACCACCTCCACTAATTACCTGCATAACCTTGACCAACAGTGTTGTTGGGGACCTTGGGTTCCTCGTCTGTAAAATGGGAATAAAAGTAGTACCTATCTAATAAGTTATCTGTGACAGTTAAACAAGTTAGCACACAGCATAGGGCCGGGCATACAGCAGGTCATCAGAATGTTACCGATGACTAGTTATTGTTGATCAAAGATCTCTTGCGAAGGCCCTACGTGGTAGACACGGAGCCAGCTCCTTTGCAGGGATTATCACAGAAACTCTGTGAAGGAGGTAATTATAGAGGTGTAGTCCGTTATGCACTCATACCTCCTTGGCCCACTTCAGTGGTCCCCTTGTGGAGAGCCCCAGTACACGTCAATTACTCCTCCAACAAGCTGAACATGACATTCTTTGTCATCCTGCCTGATGGTGTTCTCTGGCCACTGGTAGGTGGGAATGCTGGGGAGACAGTGTCCATGGAGCCTCCCTCAACCTGTGAGTCGCGGGTGCTATAGATAAGTCCCCCAGCTTCCTTGCCACGATTCTAAGGATGTCCTAGACACCCTCTCGGAGTCTCCAGTGAGACTTAGCTCCAGGCACCCACAGTGATAACCTGTCTGTAAACACACTCTGTCCTGCCCCCCTTCCCTTTCATTGCCTTCCTCACCTACCCTCGTACGTGTTTGCTTCGATCGTCTCCCCAGTGCTTGCATCCAAACCCTTGTCTCACTATCTGCCTTTGGGGAAATGGAGACTAGGACAGTGCTGCTGTCCCCACTTTACAGGAGGGCCGCTGAGGCCCAGAGAGGTTAACTGCATGCCAGAGGCCATACTCTCTTCTCCTCCAAGACGTAATTGTCCTCTGGTCCTTAGCATATGACTTTAATATCATAAAGTCAGGGTTACAGTGCTCTGGGGACATTAAGTAGAATCAGTTGGGAATTAGGGAAGATTGTGCAGAGAGAGTGACATTGGATCTGCTCCTGCAAAGACATATAGGCAACTGCGTGCCTGGGGGAGGCGGGCGGAGACAGGACTGAAAAGCAGCCATATACACGGGAATGACCTTGTGAGCTGTTAAAATATTTACTAAAATCCCCTCATGCAAGTTGGTGAATAGGACTGCCCCCTCCCTCCAGGACTCCCCACTGCTCTGCAACCCCACCCGTCCCCCAGGACACCCTGGGTCTGTCCATGATACAACAACTTATGGGGTAACACAGCAGAATGCTGCCAGGACTCTGGTCCAACAATGGCTGGTGACTCTGACTGGTTGGTCCCCAGACTTTACTTGTTACTAAATATTTGCAATAAATATTCTTGGCAAAAAGAGGGGCACGAGCAAAGATATTTACAGATTAAATCCCATGGTTCTTCCTCTCCCCTTGCTTTTCAAGGTCCCATTCATCACACAGCTAAAAAATAAACGTCTACGTGATACGCTGGCCAAGATAAATTTTTTTTCTTTTCCAAGATAAATGTTTAATGCCATGAGCAATTACCCAGTCAGAACCTTCCCCATAGCACGACAGCTGATGAAACAGAGCCCAGCGCTTAGCTGTGAAGACTTCCACCTAAGATGGCAGAAACATATGGTGTTTCAACAGGTCAGTAACTCCCCAGATTTCCCACCAGTTGGCCTGAAAAACACAAAGCCTGCAAATTCACGGTTACTGAAAAGCGCTCTCAGTGTGAGGTTCGGTGACCTGAGCAAAGGAAAATGACTGCAAGGGAAGTACCAGCACAACAGATTAACAAAGACGAGATTAACAAGATTAACAACAGATTAACAAGTTCATGTTTAAAGTTGGACAGCTGTATTTTTCACATTAAGGAAGTCACCTTTTCTGACACTTCGAACTTGCTCTTTGCTCTTCCGGGGGGAAAAGAACAAAGACTCCTGATTAAAGACTAACACTTCCTTCGGAAGGTAACAACTGGACATCAGAGCCCCTTTTATACCATGCTCTAGCTTAGAACTTGATATGTACCAAAGTCTCCTGAATATATTTGTATGTCATTTCACTTTTTAATTGGAAGATACGGGCTTTACAGGGAGGAAGGGAAGTTAGCAATCCCATGAGAAATGGCTGCAAGAAGGGGATCCCAAAACAGTCAAATTACATTTCAAAAGGCATCTTTTAGAAAGGAACCTAGGACGATTTTTCTTAGTGGTGATCACAGTGAAGAGGAAGAAAACAGAAATAATAAAGACACACAACTCAGAAACAAACATTCAAAAACAGAGGCAGGCTAACAGCAGCCCCAAAGCTTTGGCCTCTGTGGACGGTTCCTTCTTAAACAAGTTACCTAACACAGCTAAATCTGTTACCTCTGGCCACATACATGGGGTGCCTTCTGAAAATAACCATCTTGGATAGTAATCGGTCTTCACTGATTCATTCTGGAAGTCAGCTGGCATCTGCGAGTTAAAAAGGTAAGATGGGGCTTCCCTGGTGCCGCAGTGGTTGAGAGTCCTCCTGCCGATGCAGGGGACACGGGTTCGTGTCCCGGTCCAGGAAGATCCCACATGCCGTGGAGTGGCTGGGCCTGTGAGCCATGGCCGCTGAGCCTGCGCGTCCGGAGCCTGTGCTCCGCAACGGGAGAGGCCACAACAGTGAGAGGCCCGCGTACCGCAAAAAAAAAAAAAAAAAAAGGTAAGATGTCTGAAGTACACACTAGAGTTAAGAAGGGTGGTTAACGCTTCCTTAGTCTCTGTCTGCAGAAGACTTCCTGTCCCCTCTTAGCCCTCTCTCTGGGTGAGGTTAGGCTCTGAGTCTCTGGGGGATGCACTGTTTTGGGAAGTTGGGCATCTTACTAGGTTAAATGCATTTTATAAACGAACTTTACCAAGGTGCTTCTGCCCATTCCAATAATATAACCTTTCTAAACTGCAGCTACACAGCTCTCTCAACTAAAGTTGGTTCTGTAAGGCCAACTGGCACGAGGCAGGGGAACGCAATCAGACTCACAGGTTGCATCAGACCGAAACTTTCCGGACCACCCAGTTCCAGAAACTGACCTGGAGACTTTCCGGACCACCCAGTTCCAGAAACTGACCTGGGGAATTTCCACCCGGCCCAGTCTTCCCGCCTTTCGAGGGGCGGGACTAATGGTCCCCCAGGATACCCGAAAAGACCACCAAATAAGGAAAACCCTGCGCCCTCCCGGATTCGCCACACCCCTTTCCCTTCTTCCCCTATAAATTCTGCCCAAACCGTCGCCCGGGCGCGACTTCTCTGGCCCCTTTCTCTCGGGCCGGTGAACCTTGCCCGGGAGCGTTCCCAAATAAAGCTTGCTTAAGCTCTCCTCTGTTTCTCGGTGCCCTTCCTTACATTTGGTGCCGAAACCCGGGAGGGGTACCAAGCCCCGCGGGTTACCGCGCGGGCCGCTCCTCCCCTCCCCCGGGAGACAACCAGGGAACCTCTACTCATCCACCCGATCCGGCAGAAAACGGGGTAAGTCCCCCTCCCTTGTGCCCTCCGATCCTCAGAGTCCCTGCCCATCGGACTCCCTGTCCTTAATCGCGGCCGGCCGCGTCAGGGACTCCTCCGTTCTCTCTCCGGGCCTCGGGCAACTGTGGAGACGTCCCAATCTCCTGACCGCCCTCCGACCTGCCGTGAATTGGAGACGGAGACCAGGGACGCCTCTCTCCCTCTCCATTCACTCAGGGACAGCTGGGGGTCACGGCAACCTCACAATCGAAACCAGATTCTAAGACGCCCCTGGGGTGTCTCCTAGCCAATTTTACAGCCCTCGGTTTCTCCCAAGATCTCCGTCGCCGACGGCTTATTTTCTATTCCACTGTGGCCTGGCCACAGTATCTTCTAGACAATCAATCCAAATGGCCTCCTGAAGGGACTTTCGATTTTAACATCCTCCGTGATCTAGATAATTACTGCCGCAGGACGGGCAAATGGTCCGAGGTCCCCTATGTCCAGGCCTTCTGGTATTTACGCTCCCGCCCTTCCCTCTGCGTCGACTGTTCCACTTCCCAGATCCTTCTTGCCAAACAGACATCGCCTGCATCCAAGCCCCTAATTTCCTTTGACGATGATCCCTCTCCACAAGCCGACCCACCCGAATCTCTCGCCTCTCCCCACTCCAGAGCTCCCCTCTAACCTCCACCCTACACTGAAGCGGTCACTCCTCCTCCCGAACCCGCTCCGGCCCCTCCAACCGCTCCCCCGCCTCCCTCAACGGTTTCTCCTCCCACGCCCCTTGCTTTGCCAATTAGTGCACAAACACGCTCTCAGGACTCCCAAGATACAAATCTCCTCTGCCCTCTGAGGGAGGTGGCAGGAGCGGAAGGATTAGTTAGAGTTCATGTTCAAATAGAAAAGCGATTAGGCTCCTTTTCTGCCGACCCTTCCCGTTACATCAAAGAATTTCGCTCTCTCTCTCAACCTTACGATCTATCTAACCTGGCACGATATCTTTGTGATCCTATCTTCTTCAAACTGCTGCCCGAAACCATGCAGATCAGGTTCACCTTACCGACAACTCCATGCCTGTCGGAGCGACTGCCGTACCTGGCACCGATCCAGGCTGGACTTATCAGGATGGCCAAGATGGCCGCCGTAAACGCGGCCTCATGGTCCAATGCCTCCTGGCTGGCATGCAGGCTGCCGCTCATAAGGTAGTCAATTTTGAAAAACTAAAAGAGATAACCCAAGAACCTAACGAAAATCCAGCTATCTTTCTCAATCGCCTTACAGAGGCCTTAACTCTCTACACCCGGCTGGATCCTGACACCCCGGCAGGGGCAACGGTCCTAGCCACCCATTTTATCACCCAATCAGCCCCGGACATCCGAAGGAAATTAAAACGGGCAGAAGACGGCCCTCAGACCCTATTCGAGATGTGGTAAAGATGACCTTTAAAGTCTATAATGGCCGTGAGGATTTGGCAGAACCCAGCCGACAGGCTCGGATGCACCAGAAGGTGGCCCTCCAAGCCCAAGCTCTTGTAGCCGCCCTAAGGCCGGCCATCTCCCATGGATCACAGCATCCACGGGGTCCGCAGAAGGCAACCCCGCCGGGGGCCTGCTTCAAATGCGGAAAAGAAGGCCCCTGGGCTCGCCAATGTCCCAATCCCCGACCTCCTTCTAAGCCCTGTCCCAGCTGCGGGCTAATGGGCCACTGGAAGAGTGACTGCCCTACGACTGGCCCTCCCTCAGCGTCTCCACGCGGGGGGCAGGCCGACCCAACGGCATTACCACTCAAAGTGCTGGGATTGGCTGACGACTGACGGCGCCCGGACTCGAAGACCCCCATCACCCTCACCGAGCCCAGGGTAATGCTACAGGTAGCGGGTAAGTCCATCTTATTTCTGGTGGACACGGGGGCTACCTGTTCGGTCCTGCCTACCTATTCCGGGCCAGTTTCTCCTTCCCAGATCTCGGTCATGGGTATTGATGGCAAACCATCCTTCCCACTCCAGACCGGTCCACTTCCATGTCATAACGAAGGACTCCCTTTTACTCATTCCTTCTTAGTCATACCATCCTGCCCAGTTCCTTTGCTAGGCCAAGATGTCCTTTTCCCACTTAGGGGCCTCCCTCCAGCTGGTTAGACTTGACCCTAAGATCCCCTCCTCCCAACTCCTGCTTCCTCTTCTCCACCTGCCTC
This sequence comes from Orcinus orca, assembly GCF_937001465.1. NCBI lineage: Eukaryota > Metazoa > Chordata > Mammalia > Artiodactyla > Delphinidae > Orcinus > Orcinus orca. The sequence goes on from NC_064568.1 coordinate 9,184,304, forward strand.
TAGAACCCTCCCCCCTCCTATTCCCCTCTTCCAATCACACCAAACCCAGTCAATCCCCAAGTCTGGGATACTTCTAAGCCCATAATAGCAACACATCATTCCCCCATCCTCATCCGCCTAAAGGCCTAAATTGGGCCATCAAGGCGCCAATTTCCCATCTCTGAGACTCACCTTAGGGGCCTACAACCTATTATCACCAGACTTCTAAACCAGGGACTCCTCATCCCCACGGACTCTCCCTGCAACATCCCCATCCTGCCTGTCCGCAAGGCCTCTGGGGATTGCCTGGTCCAGGACCTCCGACTAATCAATGAGGTGATAATTCTCCTCCACCCAGTAGTACCAAACCCATACACTTTGCTCTCCCATATTCCCCCGTCCACCACCCATTTTTCGGTCCTTGATCTCAAAGATGCCTTCTTTTCTATCCCCCTACACCCTGATTCCTACTTCCTTTTTGCTTTCACCTGGACAGATCCAGATACCCACGCTTCCCGCCAGCTCACCTGGATGGTTCTTCCCCAGGGCTTCCACGACAGCCCCCACCTCTTTGGCCAGGCTCCGGCGCAGGACCTCGCTTCCTGCCCTCTCACCCCCAGTATAGTCCTCCAATACGTGGATTCTCTCCGACGCTTAAAAGAAGAACTCCAACGCAGGCAACGACAATCCACCTCCCCAGTTCCCGACTGGTGGCGGTCCACCCTCCATACCTGGCTAACACCAACCTTAGGCCCCTTAATTCTCATCTGTATCTTGTTCATGCTTGCTCCCTGTTTTCTTAGGTTCCTTCGCAGGCGCATGGGGGAAGCCTCTCGGGTGGCCACAAACCAAATGCTCCTCGGTCCTTACACCTTGCTTCCTACAGAACCCCCCACTGGTCTCCCTTAAGCCTCGGACCTCTGGTCGCCCGACTCCCCTTTCGGCGCCCCCATTCAGCAAGAAGTAGCCAGAGATCAGAACGCCGCCCCATTACACCAAAGATGTCGGGATGTAAGGCCAACTGGCCCGAGGCAGGGGAATGCAATCAGGCTCACAGGTTGCATCAGACCAAAACTTTCCGGACCACCCAGTTCCAGAAACTGACCTGGGGACTTTCCACCTGGCCCAGCTTCCCGCCTTTCGAGGGGCGGGACTAATGGTCCCAAGACTGCCAACGATACCTGAAAAGACCACCAAATAAGGAATACCCTGCGCCCTCCCGGATTCACCACACCCCTTTCCCTTTTTCCCCTATAAATTCTGCCCAGACCTTCACCCGGGCGCGACTTCTCTGGCCCCTTTCTCTCGGACCAGTGAACCTCGCCCGGGAGCATTCCCAAATAAAGCTTGTTTAAGTTCTCCTCCGTTTCTTGGTGCCGTTCCTTACAGGTTCCAGAGAAGACATCCAAGGTTGGAATATTTTACTACTGTGCAATTTCATTTGTAAGCATCAGTTTGGGGCCTAACACTTGCTGCGCCCTGGAGGATCCAGTGCCTCTGAGAACTTCATGGAGGTGGTTAAAGAAACAAAGCTGCCATAGGAGAGGGGCGGTCCCACTTGAGAGGAAAAGGAAAAGAAAATGATGCAGGGCTTCCCAAGGAAGCTGGAATGAACAAGCCGGGGCCCGTGTTCAGTTCAGGGGTGGACTATGGCATTTCAAGTACAGATGTGACCAGATACAGAAAGGTCAGAAAGCATGTGACAGGAGCACAGGGTGAGGGGTGAGACAAAGGCCCCCGGGGGAGAAGGCAGAATGGGGGAAGAAGGCCCACCCTGATCTGGAGGAAGGGGAGAGGGGTGGAGATGTTTGGCACCAACAAATAACAGGTCATTTCAGGTGTTAAGAAAAGCACTAACTATTATCACAATGCTCACAATACTGGTTGTTCCTAATAAGACGCTTGGCAGTGAAATTTGCAAGGCATCCAGGAAATCTTCAATAGTTTTGCTACAATCTTGCCAGCTAAGGACTACAAAACAGATCAGTTAGTCTTCTGCAGACAGTCCCCTGAAGCGGGATGGTACTCATTTGCGTGACAATAACAGTGATGAGAGAAGAGCTATTGGTCCCACCGCTCCTTGCCGGGCTCCTGACATTCTAATCCGGCACTCTTGATTGAATCCTGTAAACTGGCTTTTACAGCCAAGGTGATCTATACTATTTTTAAAAATTAATTAATTTTTGGCTGCGTTGGATCTTCGTTGTTGCGCACGGGCCTTCTCTAGTTGCAGCGAGCGGGGGCTACCCTTGATTGCGGTGCGCGGGCTTCTCATTGCGGTGGCTTCTCTTGTTGCAGAGCACGGGCTCTGCGCGCGCGGGCTCAGTAGTTGTGGAGCGTGGGCTTAGCTGCTCCACGGCATGTGGGATCTTCCCGGCCCAGGGCTTGAACCCATGTCTCCTGCATTGGCAGGCAGATTCTTAACCACTGCACCACCAGAGAAGCCCTTGATCTATACTTTTAATGGAAAAAAAAAATAACTCTCAGGAAATAAACGCACAAATCACGTAACTGACTATTTACCAACTTCGATGGGAGCTTCTTATTGAAGCATAAATCATTTCAGGGCAATTTCAAACAGCCACTTACCTTTCCAATGCATATCCATCAATGTGTTAAAGCTCGCTTCCAGAGCGTGATTTCAAAAGGCAGGCATCATGTTCCCTGCTAAGATAAAGACCCTCGGGTCCTATTCACTCATTGTGAAGGCTCTGTTGCAATATGGCTGCACGATAAATGAAGAACGCCTTTGTTATTTATGAAAAGTTTCGCCTTTAGATGTTTTCCCACCGCATCTTTTCTGTCTTCCTTGTTCTCTGCTTGTTACTTCTTCCTCACTGTCATAACTGGGAGGACTGTTAGTAGGCAACTGAAAACGCCCCCTACACCTGAATCGATGAGTGTTTGTTCAGGAGGTTGTAAGGAATGAACACCTGTTGGCCAGAGAGCTTGTCTGAATGGCGGGCGAGACAATTCCAAGACCTGAGACAAAGAGTGTAGCTGGAAGACCACTCCTCCTAGGCTCCCCTCACTCCATTTTCCGAGAAGGACAGAGATTTCTCGTTGAGCTCCATAATCAATCAAATGAGAGACGGTAACTGTTGGGGTCAGAAACTCCTTGAAGCCACTTTTATTCTTAACAATGGGAAATCAGCTGTGCAGCTGTGTAAAGACCAGCCAGAACGTGTTCCCAGGCATGGGAAACACATTCATGAATTTGTCCTACTGAGGGCGGGATGGGGACATCGCTCATTCAGATTTACTTTGGAGGGGAGTTTACTACTCTCAACTGCAGATTTTTTGGAGAAGCTATCTGTAAACAGCATGCTATATCAAATACTGGAAAGTGAAAGATGGCATGAGCAAAAAAAAACATCCCTAGGAATGGCAGTGCTCACCTGAGAAAACTGGGTGTAGGGTCTTCCAGGTTCAGTAACCAGAAAAATGAAGTTTTTAAGACTAAGCCCCCTACTTAGGACAGACCCTGTAATTTAAACAGTGTGATAGCGTCAATTATAGGGCTGACCTGCTTAAGTAACTGGAGTAGTTTAGGATGACATATGCTCGGTGGTTGTTCTATTTTGGTTCTAAAGGTTGGAGGATAGTAGAAAAGGGAGATAAGTTTGACTTTTCACCTTGGCCTATGACATTTGACCAAGAGTGAACCCTGAATGTGGGTAAAAGTGATGCCACCAAGTAGCCTGTCACTTTGTGTCCCAGAACTCCACTGAGGATGGCTCTGCACACAGCCGGTTTATCAGAGACTAAAGATTTCTAACTCTGACTACCTGCTCACAACAGCTTGCCTGCAACCACCCAGCTTAACAGGATCAAGGAAAGTAAAACTGTCTGTACTAATGTGATTCTACAATCCAAAGAAATTCTTACCCAGGAAGATAAAAGGTACAAATATTTTTCAAGGTTTGTTTTAGGAACTTCCTGAAAAATCCATCCATTTGAACAATGTATCACCCCATTCTCAAAAAAAAAAAAAGAAAAAGAAAAAGAAAAGAAAACATTTCCATCAGGGTAAAGAGCTCATTTTCAGGACCAATAATCGCTCAACTGGGCTAAATCCCCTCATCAAACAAGAGTTTCGCAAAAAGACTTGCTTCAAAACCCTCCTTGCCGGATCCACCGATTCTAAACTGTACTATCACAGACTTTGCCCAATTCTGATCAAATCTCCCCCATTAAAAAAAGTCCCTTACTCCAGACAGCCAAACTGTAAAAATATTTGCCCTTGCCCTCCCTCTCCTGAGACTCTATCAAGACTTTCAAGATGGTAGCCCCCTTACTGCAGTGAACTACAAACGTGACTTTGCAGTATCAACAGGCAATTTTGGTAGCCATGTCAGGGCGTTGACAGTCAACAGCTTGCAAATTCCAAGCTATTTGCTACAATGTTCTACTGCTCTATGACCTTTGATATAGACCAGAGAGTGTCAGAACTAGGTATACACCTAAGAGTGGAATTTCTAGTTCACATGGCAACTGTATGTTTAACTGTCTCAGAAACTCTGCATTTCTGCTTTGTCATTTAAAGAGAAATAATGCAGTGAGAGCAAAATGCTCAGGACTGTGGAGGCTAAAAGAGGAAAACGTTGGAGGTCAACAGAACTCACCCTTGTAGCTTAGCTAAGCCTCCTATGGTATTGGCATCACTTCCTCTTCTGTTAATCTTCAATCCCAACCCCTCACTTGAGAAGGATTCTGTCTACTTATCATGAATTTAGGGTTCTTAATTCAGGGTTCTTCCCCAGACTTTTCCAGGTATGTGATTAGAACATTTATCAAACAGATTAGCTCAATTAGATACTAAAGATGCTTAAGAAAACTGCATACAATTCTTATCTGTTTACACAAATAACGTTAACTCTCAAGGATGAGACTCAAGGATGTATTTTACAACATGGGGAATATGGGCAATATTTTGCAATAACTGTAAACGGAAAGTGACCTCTAAAACTGTACAAAAATATTTAAAATATGACACCGATAGAGGGGTATTAAAATTTTTAAAAATTAAAAAGAAAAAAAATTAAAAAGAATGTTGAGAATGTAATATGGATTTTATAGGCTTCGTCAAAAAGCAAAGTCATGTAGTACAGAACTGTGGTTAGACAAAATAATCTGCCCCCCTCTAACCCCTCCCCCCAACAAAGATTTCCACATCTTAATTTCTTGACCTGTCAATATGTTACATTACATGGTGAAAGAGACTTTGCAGGTGGAATAAGGTTACAGACCTTAAAATAAGGAGATTATCCCAGATTAGCTGGGTGAGCCCCGTGTAATCCCACTGGCCCTTCAGAGCGCAGGAGGAAGGCAGAAGAGTCAGTGAGAGATGCAGCTGCAATAGAGGAGACAGGAAGCCTTGGAAGCATGAGAGGGACTCGAGGAATGAACGGCAGCCAATGCATCAAGGCGGCCTGGAGAAGCTGGCAGCAGAGAAACAGAGACTTCAGTCCCACAACCACAAGGAACTAAATACTGCCCAGGACCTGGCAGGAAACACATTCTCCCCTAGAGGCTCCAGAAAGAGACAACCCTGTTGGCACCTTGATTTTAGCCCAGGGGGATCCCTATTGGACCTGTGACCCACAGAACCACAAGATGAGAAATTTGTGGTGTTTTATGCAACCACGTTTCTGGTAATTATTATTTTTTTTTAAAGATTTTCTTTTTTCATGTGGACCATTTTTCAAGTCTTTATTGAATTTGTTACAATACTGCTTCTGTTTTATGGTTTTGGTCTTTTGTCCATGAGGCATGTGGGATCTTAGCTCCCCAACCAGGCATTAAACCTGCACCCCCGGGGCTTCCCTGGTGGCGCAGTGGTTGAGAGTCCGCCTGCCGATGCAGGGGACGCGGGTTCGCGCCCTGGTCCGGGAAGATCCCACATGCCGCGGAGCGGCTGGGCCCGTGAGCCATGGCCGCTGAGCCTGCGCGTCCGGAGCCTGTGCTCCGCAACGGGAGAGGCCACAACAGTGAGAGGCCCGCGTACTGCAAAAAACAAACAAACAACCAAAAACCTGCAACCCCGGAATTGGAAGGCAAAATCTTAACCACTGGACTGCCAGGGAAGTACCTCTGGTAATTATTTACGGCAGCAAGAAATATGACAAGAAGTATGACCATGAATCTCATATGCTTAGTTATATCGGGGAGAGTACAGCAATTCATTCTCAAAGCGTCCTGGTGAAGTAGCCGTTTTGCTTGACTTGACTCGATTTTAAATACACAAGGGAACTGAGGTTCAAAGATAGTAAATGATTTGCTTTATCTGAGGAGATAGGACTCAAAACTTGTGCTTTCGATGCTGTCCTACCTTATAAGACTATCTCACGGTGGGTTGAAAACACTTCAAATCTGATTCCTACATTTCCATTTTAACACCATCAGGTCATCAGATTTTTGGCTTCCCAGGGCAAACAGGCAGGGGCTACATAAACTCATCTCTTTCCTTTTCTAATTTTGGAGTGGCAACAACAGGTGAGAATCTCTGTTATAACACTTGAGCTCTCTAAACTCATCCTTCTTATTATTTCTTCCTTCAAATGTATTTTGCCTGAGCCCAAAACACAGTGAGTAATGAAATTCAACAATTTCCCCACAGAACATAGGCGTATATTAATAAACAAGAAGTGATTTGCTGGAACGCCTACACTGCAAACGAGAAATAATGGGGGTTCAGGCTTCTGTAATGCACAAGTTTATGAAACCATATTGATAATTATAAATACTATTCATCTTCCAGACGTTCATAGACAGAACACAGTTATACATCATTGGTTACTAGAAGAAATGCTGACAACACAAGGGTGATCTTGGTTTCTTTCATTTTCAGTTTCTTTCAGAATAGGTACAAATACACGCCTCCACACAAAAGCATTGTTGACTTCACTAAAGCAGTTCTCTTTTGCAGGCTGTATTTATTGACCCTTGTAAAAAAACATGATTACATACTTACGGCTGTTTTGGTTCACTAACACTATTAGTATATTATTGTTGATTGTTAGAAAACAATTCCCAGAGACCATTTATAAAAAGTCAAGCATACGTGGAAACCAAACTAGTGGAGATAAGTTAGAAACTACTCGAGGTCTAGATGAGGTGCGTGAAATGAGATGCCTGTGGGTGTAAGGAATGAGGAGAGGGGGTGGAGTTAGCGGGGTGTCAGGCAGTAAGGGATAGTGGGGTCTGTGGTGACATGGAGAACACACACCGCGTCTGAAGTGGGAAGCCTCTACTTAGATCCAGTTAGCTGTAACTGCATGGGACAAAGGCATATTATTGTCTGATCTTCTGATTTTTCAAAAGAAAAGCCAGAAATATAGTTATTCTTAAGTTTTTTTTAAAACTTAAAGTTTTAAAACTTTAAAGTTTTAAAACACACCTGCTGTTTGTGTTCCGTTTGAGATCTCTAGTGTCAAGTTGGCTGACAACTGGAAAGCAGTACATACTCTACCGGATTGGTACACGTCCTGTGTAAAATATCACAGATTTAGAGACACTGACAAACGGAAATAACGTTTGGCACTCTGGTCTCAGGTTAAATGCCATCTTGTCCGAGAGGCTGTCCTTGTCCTGGTTCACAGACCTAGGAATTGGGCAGGACCATGGTTATAAACCAGAGCCCCACGATCCTAAATCCTTTGTTGTTTTGACTCTTTCTCTAACGCAGCATTAAAACCTAGAGAGGCAGGCAGCGGATGCGACCAGTGTTAATGGTGTGATTATGAATCAATTCACTTTCACCAGCACAAAAGAAGCCACTGACTCCGCTGCTTGATCCCTCAAGAATAATAATCCCACTCCGTGTTCTCAAATAGCCACAGATAGGTTTCTAAACCTAAAGATCAACTGGAACAAAATTAAAACCAATCCTTTTATCCCTTTTCCTCCTTTTTTCCTGACTGGCTTTATCATTCAGAGACCAAAAAAGTCTACCTTGCAGTGTGAGCCAGCTTTCAGACCACTTGTAAAATTCTTAAGAAACTTGTCTGGTAAACCAAGGTCTTGAATGGATCCCTGAGTCACATGGAATTGCTGACTGCAGTAGAATTCTGGATACATCTTCTCATCCATTCATGCAACAAGCACTGGGAATTCTGACAAGTCAAAACTGACAAGCCCAGCCCTAAGTAATTTATAACATAATTGAACTGTTTGCTTATCTACTCATCTATTTAATATAAAACAAGCCATTTTTACATGCTAAGTATTACGCTAGGTGCTGCGGTATAAAGAAGAAAAAAATACAGCTGAGTGCTAGAAACTGACATTTTCAACAGTTATGGATGAGGCAATAAACTAAGGATATTAAATTATTATTACAGTTGCTATTGTAGCTAACATTTGTTGAATATTTACTATGTGCCAGGCACTGTTTTAAGTACGCTACATACAGTACTACATTTAATTCTAACAATAACCTTATGAAATTGGTACTATTGTAATCCTGCTTTACAGCTAGTAAGTGGCAGAGCTGAGACTCAGATCCATGTAATCACATCAGCTGCAAACCTGTAGCCCTAATCACTGATAACAAAACTATAAATTATAAGATATGAGCCATTAAGTATGATGAACAATAAGGTGATTCCGTAAAAGAAGCCTTCACACTGAAGCTGAAAGAAGCACTAGATTTTGACAACTTACGTATTTTTCTCTTTGTCAACCTTGATTTTGGCTATCCATTACCCCATATCTCACGCAGTGCATTGAAAATTAGGAGTGTGATTAGACTTCTAAAACATTTTTACTGTTGCGATTATGAAACAATAGAGTGATTAGTAGTTTTATGGGCATGGTAAATAAATCTTGATTTGGGGAGAGATAATTGGATTAAACAGTAATTGCTGCAATCAACCGTACTTTTTATGTCTTTAAACGCCCGTGAAAGCCTAAATTCTAACCGGCGTGAAAGAGTCAATATTTAACAAAATCACAACTCTTAAAATTAATTTTTTATCACCTCAGTTTAATGAAATCTGAGAAAATTCTGCTTATTGAGGGTAGGCTGACATTTTATTTCCCCCAATTTGGGCACATTAAAACATTTTTTTTTTCATTTTGGATTGCTGTAGTGAATGAGATAGTAGATAGCAAAGTTACCACACTTAAAAGTCGCCTTCATTCATTGATAAGGGAACAATCCAGAGGGGCTATAAATGGCTTCCAGTGAAGGTTTCCTAGCTCAAAGGATGTCACCTCCACCTAGTTTCCCTAAGCTTTGCCTCATTTTCCCTGGAGCTCCTGGCTCTGTGGCCTCCAAATGGCTCCCTGGGGCTCCTGAGGGCCACACCCACCTCCAATAGGAGGTGTTGGATTGGCTGGCAGATTTCCAGTGGTTCATCCTGATTGGACAGTTTACTGCCCATCATCACTATGGCCACGGTGATTGGCTTAGGCTAAATCAGGTGTGGCCCCTGGACTTGGGAACTACGCCGGGCAGACCACATGGCTGAAAGAAGCTTGGCGCTCTTCCCAGAGGGAAGAAGTGTGCTGTGGCTGCTTTCTGTAGAAAATGTCTACCATTAAAAAGAGTTCATGCTAATTTTACATGTCTTTATATATTAACAACAACAACAAGCCCAAATGGCTGCTATGCTCCAGATATTAGTTCTAGTAGGTACATGAAACAATAATTAAAACATAGATTCTTTTACGAGTTTTCAGTCCCTAGGTAGAAAGTCAGTTCAACAGGGAACAAATCACTTATAAAGCCCCCCACACCTCAGAAGATCACAAAGTTGGACTAGCCTACATACGGGCAGATGACAGAGGTGCCAATAAAGGGTAAGTGATATTTATTCAACCTTCCACTTAAGAGACTGTGCAGTTCACTGTAGGAAGCTGCCCATTAAGAGTAGGTTTTTTTTTTTTTTTTAACTTTAATCAACAATTTGGGATTTTAAAGAACATCAGTTATTTGAAAAAAGAACATTTTAAGCGTATCTAAATTTCCTACTAATTGCAAATAACTGAAAGATGACAGAAGTCACCTTTGTTTCTAATATGCAAAACAGATGTAGAGTTTATTCACATTATAAATTTATAATTTTTTAAACTATCTATGTTTCATTTCTTGTTTTTCCCAAAATATTCCCCATCCCAATTTTTAAACAGGACTGCATTATTCATTTAAAAAAAATTTTTTTTCTCTTCTCCATCTTGGGAACTACTACTTATCCTTCAAATTCCAGTTCAAATGTAAGTCAGTGCCTTAAATCAGAACCTATCTAAATGCTGTAAATGCCATTTATCAATTACAGAGCCCTGATCCTATTCTGGAAACTCCAAGGGCAGGGATGTGCCCCTCGTTTCTCCCAGCATCTCCAGGAGCTCCATCCTTTCTGACACCCTGCAGACGAGCAATAGATAGGGTTGCATTATTCCTTTGCCTGCTTCCCTGCCGGGAAAAATGTTTTCTGGAATCTCTGCATCATACTGTACAAACCTGAGAGAATAAATCAGGGTTCTTTCTGTAGGGGTGGTTAAGTGGGAGAGTGAATGGCTTTGCTCTTAAGGATTTCCTTCTGATGAATTCTTGTTGGTGCAGAAATATTGTAGTAGCAAACCATGTGGTCATGTGTTAGCCTGAGAGGAGACAGGGCCTACAGCTATTACTCCGCCAGTGAGGGCTCAGGGTGCATTCTGTAACAGATAGTGCACTCCTAGGCATCTAAATTCCAGAGGATTGGGTACAGAATGGTACAGTCTGGTCTATAGCCCTGGGATTATAAGACTCTAAAACCTTGACTTCTTAGCTAAGAAACTCACTTGCAATTACTGACCACAGAGAAAGCTCTCCAGGAAATTCCATTTGCTAGAGATGATCTAACTGGGGATTGAACGAGTACCCCCAAGTCTGTAAATGAGAAGTACACTTGTCACTTGACATACTTTGTTTTATTTCATTGACTAGGAGAAAGCAAACCTACAAAACTAAGTTTGCCCCAAATTCACTCTCACAGAACTTTTAAGCGAATCAGAATAATTAGAGCAAAAGTAATATCTTGAGCACGGTGATGCTGGAGGGACAGGATACCAACCACTGGACAGGCTACGGGCTATGGCCCGGGTCTTCAGTGAGAAGGGTGGAGTGCCCTCTGAGCATTGCATTCACCTCCATTTTAGTCTTCTCTTACTGATTCAAATTGGACTTTGCAGTATCGTAAGAAGCCCATAAAAGGCATTAACATGGTAACCTCTTCCCAAGGCCACTTACCACAGTGGCCACCCTCTGAATTGACCCAGCCCTTCACGGGTCTAAAATTGTCCCTGTTCCTGGCTCAGCCATTTGTACCTTTAAGGTGCATGCTATCCTGAGCATCAATTACTGGGTTCAGCTGAGGATTCGTGGTCCTGTCTGCTCTTCCTGCCGTACCACTCTCAGCATGACAAAGTAGAATCAGAAATGTTCCTGTTTACTGCTAAGTCAAGCTTACATCTCTGGTCTAGCTTCTGTAAACAAAAACAAAAGTCCCAAGTATTTATGGTCGGCCCAACTTGCCAGGCAAATGAAACAGGATCTTTTAAATTCAGTGCTATTTAGAGTAGTTAGACTGGCACTGTGTCATTTTCTATGAGGTTTTTCAAGGCCTTGGGTTCTCTGCTATTACAGTTTCTCTCTCTTTCTCTAATGCATTTCAAGGCCCGTTATAGATTAACAACTTACATTTTTTTTTTTTATAACTATGACCCGAAACTCTTTTCTGAGCTTCAGATTTATATCCGTTTCATTTAGGCTTTCATATATTTGGGAAGACTCAATTGGGATTCTCAATTTTTCTCCTCCCATTCCCAGGAGTCTCCCTAATCTCTTGTTATAGCATCCAAACGGCCTCAAGCTATACACGTGGGATTCACTCTTATTTTTCCTTCAAACCCAGTATTATTTTCCCTTTAATCCCAGTACTGAACCCATCACTAAATTATGTTATTCTTCCTATAAGATATATATGTAATTACAGATGTACATATACATATATATGTGTGTGTGTGTGTGTGTGTGTGTGTTTCCACTCATTTCATTACATCTCCACTATTACCACACTCTCTAAGCTAGTGGTTCTCAAAGTAAATACCATCAGCATAACACAGGGACTCCTTTGAAAGGCAAATATTTGGGCCTCCTTCCACTCCCAGATGTTCTGAATCAGAAATTCTGGGGGTGGGCCCAGCAATACGTGTTTTTACAAGCCTTCCAGGTGGTTATGTTGCACACTGAAGTTTGAGAACCCCTTCTCTAAGCCATTCTATTTCAGCTCGACAACTGCAGTGCACTCTTAATTGGTCTTTCCACTCCCATGCTTGCCCTTTGCTATATTACCTTCTCAGTAGACAAAATCATTTTTATTCCTAATTCTGATCCAGTCACTCCCTTGCTTAATACTTCTCTATGGCTTTGAAATGCACTCAGAATAAAATTTTAGAAATATTTACCATGGCCTGCAAGGGACTGCCTGCTCTGGCTCTTACCTACTGCCCTAACTTCTCCTCCCCGTCCCCTCCCTTAGCTATACCATGGAGTGTCCGCCTGCTGACCCGCTCCGTGGATCACTCTTTCTTCCCCCATCATCTGCTCTTCATCCAATAGGCCCCTCTCCACCTCCATTATTCCTTCTCCCACCCTGCCTCTTACCACACTTGGGAATTTTCACACAAATATCTCTTGTTTACCATGTAACTCTGCCCTAGATGTTCAATTACGTGCAAACAGGGACCATGTTTATTTCGATTTCCACTGTGTACATACTGCCTCCCACAATGCTTATCACATGACAGGTGCTTTCAAACAAACAAAAAACCCTGCTTGTTGAATGGCTAATAAGATACAATTCGTATAAAGCTTAAAATACAAACCAAACAGAATAATCTTCCTGTCAGCTCACTGGGATGGTGATACAGATACAAGCAGAGCCACGCAGGACAATGTACAAAGGAGGTAAACGTCCTGTCATGGCTTCATCAACCCCCCCTTTATGCACAATCCTTCCTTCTAAAAATCATGACCCAAGCTCTACTGCCCCCAAGACATCAATTTTGCATTCTACTCTCAAAAAGCCCTGATCTCAATCATTTCCAAAGTGCCTCCTAAGGTGTACACCAATAAAGGCTAATGGCATAATTTCCAGGTTTGGAAGAGACATTAGAAGGACTTTTCTGGGATAGGGCCTGTGATGGTTCTTTGTATGTGTCAACTTGTTGAGGCCACGGGGGTGCCCCAGTATTTGGTTATACGTTATACAGGGTCTGTCTGTGAGGGAGTTTCTGGATGAGATACACATTTGACTTGGTGACCGAGTAAAGCAGTTGCTCACCAGTGTATGTGTGCCTCAGATAATCTGAGGGGCTGAGCAGAATTAAAGTCTGAATATGAGAGAATCCTCTTTCTCTCTGCCTATCTTTGAGCTGGGACATCGGTCTTCTGCTGCCTTCACACTCAGACTGGAGCCATTAACTCTCCTGGGTCTCCAGCTTGCCAAATGCAGATCTTGGAACTTCTCAGCCTTCATAAGAATTGTGAGCCAATTTCTTATAATCAATCTTATAATCAATCTATCTATCTATCTATCTATCTTATTGGTTCTATTTCTCTGGAGAACACATAATAATGCAGGGCCCTGCCAGACACAAGAAAATGGTGTTTGTCTATATTACTATTTCAAAGTAGATCTGTGGACCTTGGCAAGCCCTACCTGACTTATAAGCCTGACCCAATATACCTGTCCACAGTATCCCTGGTGAATGTCATACTCAAGCTTGATGCCACATCAAAGGACCTGCTGTAGAACTTCTTGAAGTGTAAATGGTCCAGCACATCTCAGCAGAAGAGGCCCTGCAGCACGCCTACTGCTCTGACTTCTGCCATCACCCCCAGGCTCCAGGACCTCAGCCACCAGGCTCAGGCCTGGCCTATTTAAGTTCCCTCCCAGGAGGGGAAGACAAGCAGGGGATGCATGGTGTGCTGAGCTCCAGCTGTGCTGGGCCCAGCCAGGGTGGAGGGACCCTAGCCCGTGTGTTCTTTATTCCCTGGGAAGACTGGGTATATTCATTTAAACTAACCATTAATTTCAAATAGGGCATTGTAAGTATTATTAGAAGCACATTATTGAATGTTGAACCTGAAATATTAAAAAAGTAAAAAAAAAAAAAAAAAAAAAGGTGGTTGGAAAGCTGTCAGCTAACACCTAGGCAGGCATATTCCAAACAGAACCACTTCAGGGGGATGTAAAAGCTAATCACACAAGGCCACTCCATTATGATGGTGCAACAAGGTCACTCTGCCATCATGTGTGAAATTAGACAGAAACAAGGATGCTCTGCAACCACAAAAATAACTCAACATCTCCCTCTTCCAGTTCACATAAGTGTCTACTGTTTTTTTGTTAGTGACAATTCTTGCCCAGCTCTTGTCGTCCCACCTCCTAGATCAAAATCACCAAGACACTGAGTTATCAAATTGTCTCTACCACCTAAGATGACCTAACCCAAAACTGATCCCTGCTTCCTGAAACCTTCTTAGAAACACCCAACTCAGCCCAAACTCTACAGTGAATCCCATCTGAACTCCTACATCCTGAAGAAGCTTTGGTGGCAGGCGCTTGTTTTTCATGCAGCGAGTTAAAGAAACCTAACTGTGTTTGACTACAGATGACTTCCTAATGGGCTCTGACTACTGAACTTTGATACAACCTTGCACAAGGAAGTGCTTGCTCACTCAAGGTCATGCTTTACAGAAAGAAGGAGTGGTTATGGAAATTAACACTGATGTTACCCAGAGATTCTCAGTATAAGCCAAAGTGACTCAGTAAAAAAAACAAAAAACACAACAAAACAAAAAAAACACCAGCAAATAAGGAAGGAAGGAAGGACAGAAGGGAAAAATAATTTGACCAAGATTAAGATCTCCTCAAAGTATTAAGGTATGAGCTGGTAACTTGTCTGTAAAGCAATCAGAGCCTCAGATTACACGAGATGATTCACAGTTGCCGAGTATAACGTCAGGAATGAATTCCACACACATTTCCTATCCGCGCCATCATCACTGCTATCATTGCTGTATTATTATTGGTCATCAGTCCCTGCTGATGCCCGTAACAAGTTGAATGTTCACTTGCGGATGCTCACAAACATACAGACAAGAAATGTCTGCCTCAGGGAGCATATTACAAGCCTGTTCATTCATCACAAAAGCAAAGGAAGAGGAATAAGCAAAACTCACATTGAGCTGCAGTTCATCTGTCCACTGTCCGATCAGGCGGTAACCAGGGTTGCTGGTGTTTGTGGTCTGGTACTGGAAGATGTCGTAACGCCCAGGGGCGTCCCCATTCTTGTTAAACATGACTGGGGTGCCTGCGCTGCCTGGTGAAGACAAGACAAAGACAGATTTTAGAGTTAAACGAGTTTCCTTCTATCTCTTGCTTCCCAGGTAATGGTCTGGAGACCTGGTGATGAGCAAGGTAGCTAGGAGGTAGCCTTGCTGTTTAATAGGTTCCACCAAGATGCCCCCACCATTCACGATGGTCTGCAAATGCTAATTATGGAAGGTGGGAAGACAACCTGTTTCCCCCTTTGAACAGCTCAATTTTTTAATATCTTAAAATATTTTATTCTACTTTGTCCTCTCTTTTAAGGAATAACAATCAAATGTGCTATTTTCAAGAGAAAATATTAAGCTTTGTTGTTGTTATTATTATTTTAGTGTCCATCAAACACTAAATTGTGGTCAATAAAGAATCATTTCAAGAAATAATAAATACATTTCAAAGATGAAATACAAGAGAATCAAAAAACAAGCTCAAAAGTTCACTTACATACATAGTTGAATACTCATTGCATTTAAAAAATACTTCTGGCTGATTATTTCTAATTTGCTTTAAACGATAACCAGTCTTAAATGCTTAGCAGTTTGCCTGGTGAATGCTTCATAAACAACGGATTCTTGCTCAATTTTCTATTTGGGTCTTATTTAAAATGTCTATCTTAAGATAAAACCAATGTTTTGGCACAATTAGACACTGAAGTCAATTTAAAAAGACGAATGCATGTTTTGAAGAAAATATATAATTCAAAGTTGGATATGAGTGAAAAGTCTCTTAACCTTAATCGTGTGGAACAAGTGGCAAACCATATACAAAGAATGGCAGATGTGAGTTTTGTTTACTTTCAGCAATACAGCAGTTACAAAAGAATCACCAAAAGTTTTTCACTGAGTGGTATTTCTCTGTTGATCTTTAAGAAACAGGAAAAATACCACTGGCTTCAGCATATGTGACTACTGTCTGCTCTTCCTATAAGTCAATACTAGATCAATATTCCCAGCAGAAAACAGTGTATTTCCTGTCATTTACAAGGAAGTTTACAGATCAATTACAGGCTGAAACAGAATCATGAGAAGAGAAGACCATTTTGCTGTTTTTAGGGGAGGGATGGGGTAAGTCTTAGGTAATGAGCATGAAGCACTTTTGATAATTCTTATTAAAAATGTCAGCTTCTGATGGTGGCAGAACTCTGCATCTGGCTAGCAGTCATTAGCTTCTGCAGAATTTGGGCCAATGTAGTATTTGCATTGATGATATGGATGAAAGAAGAACTAAGGCGTGTTAACTGGACAGGAGAGAGAACGCTTGCAACAGTAGAAAAGGGTGTCTACACTAAGGAAGCAGGCATGACACTGAGAGTGATCCCACACAAACGATCACTCAACACAAGAATGAAGTTAAAAAAAAAAAGGGGCCCGAAAGAGGGACAATATATTGGGTGACAAGAGGCATATGAAGTTGCAATCCTGGGCTGAAAGTTACCCCTGCTGGAAGAGAGGGTCCAGCATGTAGGCAGGATACAGGGGCAGCTAAAAAAAACTCCACACTATCTTACAAGTGTCAGGCACAGACTTTTATGACACTTCTGCCTATTTAAAAAAAAAAAAAAATCAGAGCTTGTGGTAGGTTGCAAAATGGTTCCCCAGGTAGGTCTAAGTCCTAACCCCCAGAACCTATGAATGTCATCACACTTGGCAAAGAGATTTTGCAGGTATGATTAAATGAAGGGTCATGAGATGGGAGAGATTATCCTGGATAATGTAGGTGGGCCCAGTATAATCACAATGGCCCTTACAAGAGGCAGCAGGAGTCAAAGGAGGAAGGAGAAGATGTGAGGCTGAAAACAAGAGGCTAGGGTGATGCAAGGAAGGGGTCCTGAGCCCCGGAAGTGCAGGTGGCCTTTAGAAGCTAGAAAAAGCAAGGGAGCAGATACTCCCCCAGAGCCTCTAAAAGGAACCAGCCCTGCCTTCACCTTAACTAAAGCTCAGAGAGACCTGTGTCAGACTTCCAAACTACAGAGCTAGAAGACAATAAATGTGTGTGGTTTAAGCTAGCAAATATATGGTAACCTTTTAATGGCAGCAATAGGAAACTAATGCAAACCTGGAGGACACAGAGCAATGAGCTTCCTAATTTCACAGGTGAGGAAGTATACTTAGGTTCAGAGAGGGCAATCATTTGCCTCAGGCCCACTCCGCTCATTAAATGTGAATAGTGCACAATAACTGGTTCTGGAATCCCCTAGAAAGGGTTTAAATTCCAGGTTTACCGCTTCCTACATGTGTGACCTGTATCAAATTATTCAGTCTCCCTCTACTTCTGAGTGTCACTAATACCATTGTCATACGGTAAGAATTAAATGTAACAATGTACACAAGGTGCTTAGTCCCATGCCTTTTACATAATAAATGCTCAATGGATGGCCACAATTTTTTTTATATAGTTTTCATTTTTATTATTGTTTTCTTTGCTAATATCTCAGGACCAGACCCTGATGCATGCCGTCAGACTCCCAGACCAATAATGTTTTCCAGTGCATCAAAGGAGTCTCTCCTAACTGGTATTTAAATTTCTCCCTTGGTGTAAACATTTTAAAAATTTTCCAAACAGCAGGCTAGAATCCACTCTGGGAATGGGCATTCATCCATGAGCAACGCTGATTTCACCCTATGAACTTGAATTTGTGGCTGAATCTGTCTGTGGCCAAGGTCACCATTTCAATTTGTTTCTTCTCTGTTTCTCCTAGACACTAACCCCATGGTCCACAAAGACACCCCTTTAAGCCCTCTCTGTAGAGGAATCAACAGAAATGTTTCTTATTATTTTTCAGGAAGACATTAATATTCAGATACCTCTCTTTCACATTGGATACTAGGATTCATGTTGTGCTTTGCTATAATTCTACAGCTTCTAGTCATTAAGTAATAGGACGTGAGCTTTTCAGAGTCTTTGAGAGGATGAAGAATATCAGAGGCCTGGGGCTCCAAAGGACCTCAGCCCCCCAGGTAAATATTCACCAGAAAGGTACACACTGCCTCATCTCTCTCCCTCCCTCCCTCCTTACAATCCTTGTGAGGAGAAATGATTCTTGTGTTGCCCTTTCCATTCTCATTAAAGTTCATGCTTAGAAAAAATAAGGCAGAAGAGCTGAATACATTACCTAAGTGATGTGTAACAATGTAGGGTGTGGCTCTGACCTTTTTGATGGATTCTACAATGCAACTGGCATTTTTCAGGCAGTTTTGTTTTTTCCCCACACAACTCCTTTTCAACATCACCCCTGAACTTTTTTTTTTTTTTTTTTTTGTGGTATGCGGGCCTCTCACTGTTGTGGCCTCTCCCGCTGCGGAGCACAGGCTCTGGACGCGCAGGCTCATTGGCCATGGCTCACGGACCCAGCCGCTCCGCGGCATGTGGGATCCTCCCCGACCGGGGCACGAACCCGCGTCCCCTGCATCGGCAGGTGGACTCTCAACCACTGCGCCACCAGGGAAGCCCCACCCCTGAACTTCTTGAAAGAGAAAAAGAGGGATTGTGTTCAATGAACTCTATATCAAAAAAAATAATGATAATAATAAGGACCAAACAAATCCAGAGAAAATAAATAAGTTATCAAAGGAGAAGCGATCCTCTGCTGGAACCTCCACAATGTATCAGGGCCAGAACACAAGTGTCCTAAAGTAAAGGCAACAGGGCCACTTGACCAGATGGGATACTCAGAGGAGAGAACGGTTGAGAGAATGCACTCAGGTAGGAAATCTCCTTCCCAGATGAGAGCATCTGAGTGAAATTCCTTTTTTTTTTTTCCTGGATCAAGAAGGACTGGAGATATACGATGCTCCGATGACAAAACAGTCTTCAGAATCCAAGTACTGACCTGACAGGTTTTCTCTTCTCTTCTTACCACCCCATACACAGATTCCAGAAAGGCTACCTTGATTCGTGTTCCGGTTACCTTTTGCTGCTCAACCAACTATCCTAAAACGTGGCACTCAAAAAAAAAATGACAATCTGTATTTTGTAATTTGGGCAGGGCTTGGCAGAAACAGTGCGTCTCTGGTCCACTCACATCAGCTGGGGCTATGGCTGGAGCACCCACGTGCAGCCTGACCCTTGGCTTCCTCCTAACATGGCAGCTGTGTTCGTAATACAGAAGTCACAAGAGAACCATGCAGAAGCCCGATGGCATTTTGTACCATAGAAGTCACATAGTGCCACTTCTGTATTAGCCATAGGTTCACTCAGACTCAAGGGGAGGGAACACAGATCTCATCCTCGCTGAAGAAAAGCTAACTTCATGTTTCAAGAAGACCACATGAGATATGCCATCTTTATAAAATATACCCCAACCCAATTTGTTTTCTGGAAAGGAGTAAATCTAGGTACAGACAGGCTTCACATGAAAGACTTCACTATATAACAATTCTCTAAGGTTGTGTATCCAAGACAACAAATTTGTTAAATTGACAAATACTGACATCTGGTTGGATGGGCCAACATCCAACATCAAGATAACTCAAATTTAGGCTCAGGACATTGCATTCATTTGGGATGACATAATTAGCCACCTTTTCTGTTGGTGCACAAGGGGAGGTTAAGTGATTGCTGAAGATGTAGCAATACTTTTAGAGCATTCTATTATCACTTCCTAAATTGACGCTTTCATAAATGTGAAGGTCGGGGTTATTAAACTGTACTCTCTCTACTGGTCTGGAACAGAACTCCCAGGGGTATGGAAAACTCTGTACTGAAGTAACAGAAGAGCACGATTAAGCTTACTGAGACCAAGAAACATCAAGATTTTTCTAAAACATGCAGAAGAGAGAGGCTACAGTTTTCACAATGGACTAGAAAGAAACTTGAGTTCTAGGTCTGTCTCTGTCATTTGCTAGCTGTGGTTGGACAAATATTTTCTCCTCTCTAAAATGTGATCCCTTTATCTAAAAGTCAGGAAACTGAATTAGTAAAAAAATGTCAAGCTTCTTTTCACCCTAATTGTTGCTCACTTAAAGCGACATGAAAGCCACTTAACTAAATCTAACATAGTTTTTTTTTTTTTTCTGCTTTACAAAACTGTTGAGTCCCACCATTAATGAATGTCACACGGCCCTGGGAGTCTTCTGCCTGCCTGTCCATATGGCAGAAAGAATACCCTTAGGGAAAAGGAGATTATGTTGACAACAGAGAATGACTACAATGATGACAAAGAAAGGGAACGGATTGGCCCTGCCTGTGAGCTCCCACAGAGCCTGTGTTCCAAGATGGAAGAGCAGGAATGTTGTAATAAGCCCTTTCTCTCAGACACTTAATAAAAGTCAAGAGAGCAGGCCACGGGGTTGGGTACCCTAGGTACCAGTTACAGCATCATCAATACATAACTGTGTGGCTTTAGACATCATGATTCTTACGTTCTCTGTGAATCAGTTTATCTGCTAAAAAAAAAAAAGGAAAATAACAGTATCTAAGCCATTTAGTATTATGAATATTAAAGAAGCCAATACACAAAAAGTACTTAGGACAGTTTCTGGCACATAGTAATCATTTGATAAACGTAGGGCCTGTGTCCAATCAGAAGCTCAGCATCTCTGGCTCATCGGTGGTAAGCCCGTCTTAACTAAAGTCTGCAAGCGTTAAATAGAAGAAGAATCAGATGAGAATCACCAAAAATATTCTCAAAATGACTCTTCTTTGTTACTGGCCAAAGAAATGTGATGCTTATCTATGGACCAGCATACAAAGCCCAGAAACTGACCCCAGGATATGTAATGAAATTTATGTGTGCTTTTTCTGGGAAAATTTGTTATATATTTTAGGAGATTCTGTAAGATAAGGAAGAAACTACGAAAAAAGATAATTTGTAGGCGAACCATTTTTGTGGGTGTATTTATAGTCATTTTTGTCTCCATCTTAACTCGGAAACTGTTGGTTCCAAAATCAGATATGGTTCTTCTTCACCCAGATACTAGGTAACTCCTGAATGATTGATACAATATTGTGGGTTTAAGTGGATTATTACTTACAAGCAGAGAAGCAAGATTTTTTAAACCATAACATAATTATCTAAACCAGGAAATTAACATTGATGTAATACTATTTAAAACTAATCCGCAAATGTTATTAAAATTCCTCCACTGTCCCATTCGTATCCTTTTTCTGGTTTAAGATCAGTCAATGTTCCCACATTGCATTTAATAGTAATGTCTCCTTAGTTTCTTCTAGTCCGGAACAATTCCTCCATCGGTCGTTCTCATGACCTCAACACTTTTGAAGAGTACTAGCCAGTTATTTTGTAAAATGACCTTCAGTTTGGATGTCTGGTGTTTGTTAACATTAGATGGAGGTCATGTATTTTTGGCAATAAGACCTCAGAAGTGATGTTGTAACCTTCCCAGGGTTATCTTTTTTTTAAATTAATTAATGTTTTATTGAAGTAGAGTTGATTTACTATTTGTTAGTTTCAGGCATACAGCAAAGTGATTCAGTGACTCACTTTTCAGTATATATATATATATATATATATATATATATATATACACACACACATACACACACACACACACACACACACACACACACAATACTTTTCAGATTATTTTCCCATGTAGGTTATTACAAAATATTGAGTAAAATTCCCTGTGCTATACAGTACGTCCTTGTTGTTTATCTATTTTATATATAGTAGTGCGTATATGTTTCTTCCAAATTCCTAATTTATCCCTCCCCACCACCTTTCCCTTTTGATACCCGTAAGTCTGTTTTCGAAGTCTGTAAGTTCTGTTTTGGAAGTAAGTTCATACGTATCATTTTTTAAGATTCCACGTATAAGTGATATCATATGATATTTGACTGTGTCTGGCTCACCTCACTTACTGTGATAATCTCTAGATCCATCCATGTTGCTGCAAATGGCATTATTTCATTATTTTTTATGTATTCCATTGTATACATACATATACCACATCATCATCGTCTTCTTCTTTTTTTTCTTTTGGCTGCACTGAGTGGCATGTGGGATATTAGTTCCCGGACCAGGGATCGAACCCATGCCCTGTGAAGTGGAAGCATGGAGTCCTCACCACTGGACTGCCAGGGAATTCCCAACTACATCTTCTTTATTCATTCATCTGTCGATGGACATTTAGGTTACTTCCATGTCTTGGCTATTGTAAATAGTGCTGCTATGAACATAGAGGTGCATGTATCTTTTTGAATTATGGTTTTCTCCAGATATACACCCAGGAGTGGGATATGGTGGCTCTATTTTTAGTTTTTTAAGGAACCTCCATACTGTTCTCCATAGTGGCTGCACTAATTTGCATTCCTAACAACAGTGTAGGAGGGTTCCCTTTCCTCCACACCCTCTCCAGTGTTTATTATTTGTAGACTTTTTGATAACAGCCATTCTGACTGGAGTGAAGTGGTACCTCACTGTAGTTTTGATTTGCATTTCTCTAATAATTAGTAGCATGTGATGTTGTTAAGTCTCATTGCTGGTGACACTAACCTTGACAACTTGGTTAAGTGCTGTCTTCCAGGTTTCTCCACTTCAAAGCTGCTCTTTTCCCCTTTGTAATTAATGTGTTCCACGATGAAGGACACTTTGAGGCTATGCAAGTATCTTATTTCTCATCCTGCTTTTAAGCCCCATAATTTTAGCATCCATTGATGATTCTTGCCTGAAACAGTTATTACTGAGGTCTTTGCAAAATGGTGAGTTTTGTATTTCCATCTTTGCCCCATTCCATCGTGCTGTCCCTTCTCTTGCGTTTACGTATCCAAGTCAATTATTTATTTATTAGTATGGACTCATTGATATTTATTATATTCTATGAGCTTAACCCACTGTTGGCCTAGAATTAGCCAGTGGGATCTTCTTCAAGTTGGTTCCTTTGCCCCTTCCACATGGTCCCATCAGTTTTTGAGCACTTTCTTGCTTTGCGGCACAACATTGTTTCAAATTCATCTTCTACCTGCCCTGCTCTGGCCCGAATTGAGAGTTTCACTAGGGAGCCCTAGTTCTTTTCACTGGAGAACGGAATTTATAAATAACATGCGGGCGCAAGTGCAGTCATTTCTACCAGGCTGTCATGGCTCCTAGGCCCTCTCAGTGGACAGAACTAAACAGCAGAGGTTTGTACACACACAAACATACCCATATGCATCTCCCTACCTCCCCATCTGCATGTGTATTAAAAGCCATGAGCCCATGCTTGTATCTTCTGTTCTAATCCAACAGAACAAGTCTTATTTTACCTTTCTCCCATCCTTATTAGTAATTTCTTTCTTTGACTCTCGTTATCCACAATATCTTTTATTAAATCTCAGTCCTCTTATGGACATAAATAATCTTCAGAATTGTGGGGAAAAAAAGGTACTAACTTCCTAGGGATTGTGAAATATCTCTGTACAGCTATTCATGTCTTCAGTCTTATAGTATATAGTCAAATACTGTCTTGCAAAATTATTTGCACTTTATCTTTCTTCCTCACTCCCTTCAGTGTGGTTATGTTATTCATATGTAATTTAGTTAGGTTTTATTACTGTATTAAATTTTGTATTACCCCGTGCAATGGTTATTTTTTAATTGAGAAATAATTGACATTCAGGATGGTTAATTTTGTGTGTCAGCTTGACCAGGGATGCCCTGATAGCTGGCAAAACTTTATTTCTGTGTGTATGAGTATGTTCCTGAGAGAACTGTTGAACTGAATAAAGAATTGTTGAATCGTTGAACTGAATAAAGCAGGTGACCTTCCCCAATGTGGGCAGGCATCACCCAAGCCCTAGAAAGCCTGAACAGAACCAAAGGCAGAAGAAGGGCAAATTCACTCTCTCTGCTTGAGTAGAGACACCCATTTTCTCCTGGCTTTCAGAAACAGATCAAGACTTACACCACCAACCCTCTGATCCCAAGGCCTGTACACGTGGACTGAATTACACCGCTGCTTCTATGATTCTCCAGCTTATAGATGGCAGATCATGGGGCATGTCAGTCTCTATAACACTGTCAGCCAATTCCTAAAATAAATCTCCGGTTGTATTTCCCACTCATCTCTACCCATTTATTTTAGGTAACCAATTACTTTCTGCCCAAGTTTTATGCTTTGAGAAATAAATGTGTAATGTGACATGTGGTTGGTGTGGAAAATTACAACCATTACTTGCATTAACTTGAGTACCTAGAGCAACTGTCCCTTCCTTTTCCTCTTAACCCCTCCCATTCCTGCTTACATGCACCAAGAAAAAACTTGGAAAAAGTCCTTCTATTTTAAGAAAAAGAGGGCAAACCATAACCCCCCCAAATTTATTTATTCATTTGCTCACTCACTACTCATTCATATAATTGATTCAATCATTTGAAATGCTATAATTCACATACTCAAGAGTAAATTGCAATCTGACTACTTAACTTATGAAACACATAATGTCAACACTTAGGATTCCAAAAGAGACTGGAATTGAGACATCTAAATATTTTTAATGAACTCAAGCAAAACAAATCACTTGACCAAGAAACTGGAATTTTGAAATACCTGTGTGGACATATACTGGATGAGTATGAATAGGTTGCTGTATTGCCAAAAGACTTGGGTATCACCCAGTTCTGTATCACCCAAAGTTACATCATTGGATATTCTGGTTATCTCGTTTACCATATGTCAGAATATTAGAATTTTGATGTATACAAGGACGTTAACAGCATACTGGGCATAATTTGACTTCTTGGATTCAGAAAGTATTGTAACTTGTTATCTTTCAGTGCTTCAATGTCGTTATGAGCACTTGTCATTTTTATATATAGTATTTTAGACATACTAGGGTTGTGTGGCATCCTCTAGATGTTCTTTTCTTTCTTTTTTTTTTTTTTCGGGATGCGGGCCCCTCACTGCTGTGGCCTCTCCTGTTGCGGAGCACAGGCTCCGGACGCGCAGGCTCAGCGGCCATGGCTCACGGGCCCAGTCGCTCCACGGCATGTGGGATCTTCCCGGACTGGGGCACGAACCCGTGTCCCCTGCATCGGCAGGCGGACTCTCAACCACTGCACCACCAGGGAAGCCCTAGATGTTCTTTTCTACAATATAAAGGCCCCGTGTCAGCCTGAAAAATGAAAACATGGAGACTCACCATTGAAATTCACATTGCGGATATACTTCAACAACTTCTTGCCCCCAGCTTGCTCCATCTCTGGACAGACACCCCGGTAGTCAGCACAGAGATCCTTGTTCATGTGATGAAGGGCATGAGCCATTGCGTACACTGCGTCAATCACGAACTGAACTTTACCCTCCTGCTCATAGGTGGAATCTTTTCCAATTCTCTCCTGTCCTGCACATTAAAACAAGAAACACACACAAACATTGGTGTTGAGTAGAACGCCTCAATTTGCATTTACTTTCAAATATGCTTAAAGAAAACAATGCTTTGAGTACAGTCACGCAGGCCACGTATCCATGTTTGGCTACCATGTTCGGTTGCTTTGATAGTTTTTGGAATTTGACTTTGGAGCACATTACACGAACCTTTCTGATGCATTAGATACATTTCAGAAGCAGCACTTCAAAGGATCACAATAAAAGCCCTTGTAATAAGCCAACACACTATTCAAAACATAGTGGCCCCATAGAACCAAGGGATTGCTGTGATTAGAAGCTGGGCTGCCACGTGCAAATCTTCAAAGCTCACTTAGGCTAGAAAGGTGATACGCCGAAAGAAAATGAGACAAAACTAATGAAATACCACCCCTGAACTCATTACCTTCTTCTATACACCTGCTCTACTTCCTGGGTTGCCTGTCTCAATTGTCCATATTACTGGCAACTCTGATGCTCAGGCTGGAAACCCTGATGTCATTTTTTCATCCTTTCCTGTCTCTTACTCCACCCTCCCACATACATATATCTAATGAAGAGCCAAAACCTCACCTGAAACAGTGAACAGTTTTGGCCACACTACCAATGCCCTATTTACGCTTTTCTCATCTCCCATCAGGACACAATGCTAGGTGTCTCTCTTCATCTAGTGATTCCTCCACGTTCACTTTTCCAAACCACAGAGCTAATCACTTCACCCCCGTGCTCAGAATTCTTCAGTGGTTCTCCACTGCCCGCAGAATGAAATCCAAAGCCTTTCCCCTGACAACAGAGGGTGTTCATCATTTTGTTCCTATCTGCCTAACAACAGTGAGAACCGGCAGCGATGAAGTGTCCTCCACTGTCTTGGAAGCCTTATATACAGGATTTTTATTTCATCCTCACTTTGTCAGTTAAATATTATTAGTCCTCATTATACAGATGGGAAAGCCGAGCCTTACAGAAATTAAATCACCTTCCGAAGGTCATGTACAGGAAGAGCAGATGACAGCCCAGGTTTATCAGAACCCCAAACCAACATTTCTCTCACTTCATGGGCCCTACCTCACCCTTTTCCTAGAATTTAAAACATATATATTTTTTGCTCCAGACAAGTATGGCTATTTTTCCCGTAAACATCATCAGCTCTAACGTTAATTATCTTCGGTCATTCCCCTTGTTTTGCCAGAAATATCCCTCCTTGCTTTTGCCCATCATAACTTAATTCTGTCCCCGTGGCACAATCCAGTGTTTGCTTACACTTAGCTTCTTGATCAGAATTAAAGATTTTCAAAAAACATTTCAAATCTTTATTATAAAATTATCACTATATTTTAATGCTCTACTAGACTTTCCTTTTCTTTCTTTTTTTTTTTTTTCCTTATATCCCCAGCACTGAACACAGCATTTAATATCTGGTAGATTCTGAACAATACTTGTATTAAATTAGGCATCCGTTAAGTACATGGTAATACCAGGAACTCTCTTTAGACGTCTTGTCCCTCTATGACAAATAATTAACCACGGATTGAATTTCACTTTCGCAGCAATATTTCCCAGATTGTTTTCTATGACACATTTGTGTAGGAAAGAAACAGTAGGGATCCTACAACCCCTGTCCCTTCTCCTGCAAAACGAAGTGCTCCCGACAGCCACCGTATTAAACGTTATTAGGTTTCTTTACTGAGAGACTGTTTCAGAGTATTTAATATAACATAAAGTATGATTTCCAAGAAGGAAGTTCAGAATTTCCCCAAATTACGTGAATTCATATTTTTTCCTTTTCAGAGCACACATTAATATCTCAAACGGCAGACAGTTCTTTGTTTTGTATGTATCTCATTCAAGTACCAATCAACCTGGTGCTCACTGCTCCTCATTGGGTCTAGGCCTTTTCAGCGTGTCTGGAGCAGGAATCTTTTTTGAAAAAGATAAACTCCATCATGAATCCATACTGCTACTCTGAATTCAAATTCTGGACTACAGGACTTGTACTTAACTCGACACTCCTACTCCTCTACCTCATTTTTTTTTTTCAAGAGGAAAATCCTGGTTCTTAATGACACCATTCTAACTATTTATTTGTTTGATTCCATAATACACAAATAACATTCTTAGAATAAATGTCTAACCAACAGTCTCAAAATGTAGTGGAATGAGAAGCCTTGGCGTATATGTCTTTTTCAATTCTTACCGGAATATTTTGGTGATTTATTCTGAGAAACGGGATTACTTTGTTCAAGAGTCAATCTGTATGTGTTTTTGCTAAATACTGGCCAATTCCCCTCTAATGGGTTTGTACCATTTTGTTCTCCCACCAGCAAAGAGAAAGAGTGTTCCCAACAACTTTGACAACCAAATATGTCCTTTGACAACCAAATATGTCCTCAAACTTGGATTTCCGTCAGTCAGCCAGGTGAGAAATGCTACCACAGTCTATTTTTATTTGCATTTTTCTTACTATAGGGGAGGTTGAACATCTTTGCATATAGTTAAAAGCTACTGTATTTCTTTTCTGCAAACTGTTTTTATAAAAATTTGGTCATTTTCTTCTCTACTTTTAAAAGCTTTTTATTAATTAAGCATAATAAGTCTTTGAGATTAAGTTGCAAATATTTTTCCTAGTTTGTTATTTTTCTTTTACTCACTTTAGGTATTTTCCAAATAAAATTATATTAGATTAAAAGATGTTTTTCTAAAAAAATTATCAATTTATTTTCTTCTTATTGCTCTGGATTTTCAATCATGGTTTGAAAAAATGCTCCCACCCCAGGCTACAGAATATTCCATCTGTGTTTTCTTCTTGTATAATTTTATTTTTTAAACTTAGATATTTCATCCACTTGGAATACATTCTGGTATGCAGTATGAAGAATCAAAATTTTAGCTTTCTCCATATAGCTTCCTAGTTATATGCCAGTTCATCTTTTCTCACTGATTTGAAGTGCTTCCTTTATTATATATTAAGTTTTCCATGCATAATTAGATGTATTTCTGGATTTTTAAAATTTGTTTCACTGTTTGGTTTGTCTATTCGTGGGCCAACAGTACAGCTTCAATTATAAACTCTTTATAACATATTTTAATAACTGGTAGAGTTAGCCCCTCTCTCACCGTAATTGTTCCTTCTTTTTCAAATTTTATGTTGACTTTTGTTTATTTACTCAAATGAGCTTTATTAACTACTAACCTATCTTGAGAAAAGAAAAAAATACTTGATGTTGAGTTTATGCTGTATTTATTTATTTATTTATTTTTTTTGCAGTACGTGGGCCTCTCACTGTTGTGGCCTCTCCCATTGCGGAGCACAGGCTCTGGACACGCAGGCCCAGTGGCCATGGCTCATGGGCCCAGCCGCTCCGCGGCATGTGGAATCTTCCCAGACCAGGGCACGAACCCGTGTCCCCTGCATCGGCAGGCGGACTCTCAACCACTGCGCCACCAGGGAAGCCCATATGCTGTATTTATTAATCAACTTAGCCAGAATGGAAATTTTTACAAAGGTGAGAATTCCCACGTGTGTCTTTTCATTTGTTCAAGGCTACTGTTGCTTCCTTCAGTAGTGTTTTAAAATTTTTTCTCACATAGGTTTTGAGTGTTTCGTGGAAAGTGAGCCTTGGTATTTTACTTAGTTTTGCTATTATAAATATGGTTTTCTTTGCTAAGTATTTCCTCTGGTTTTTGGTTGCATACATAAAAGTTATTCTTTGTTTTGTTGTGGTTGTTTTATTATTTTTCAACTTTCTATCATAAAAAAATTTAAATACAGAGGAAGGTTGAAAGAGTTTTACAGTGACCTCACCAACTAGATTCTTACATTAACATTTTACTGCACTTACATTATAAGGCAATTCATTTTCTAATAATTTTATAACCTGCTACTTTACAAATTTCTCTTATTTTTTAGAGTACTTAAAAAGGCAATCTTGATGGCATTATGATCATTCTAAAATATATACTATGAAACGTGTTCAGACTAGTAATTCAGGAGAACAGTTTCTAGCCTGCATTCATAAAGACATTCATCTCAGAAAGAATGCCTTGAAAAACAAGTGCAGTATTTTAAATAATGAAATATTTCATTATGTTCGAAACATTATAGGTTTACCCCTCTCCTGAAGAGTCATCAGGTATGTTAGCTTATTAAGGGCTCTGAGAAACACAGGTACATTTCTCTTTGGGGCTACCAGGACTTGAAAAAGGTAGCCTTACATCAAGAAAATCAGAGCTGGCAAGTTAACAACAACAACAAAAAAGGCTAACTTTATTTCCCCTACTGTTGCAGATGCAACTGCGTGCCAAGGTCAGAGTCTCTGGTTACTCATCTAGCACCCCCACCTCCTCCCCTAACTGAAATCTGCTTCTCTTCAGGTATCGGCAGCCACCAAAGGAGTGAGGGGTTCAGGACCTCTCCTGAGTCTCTCCTCATTTGTCTCAGCCAATCCAGTTTCCTCCTTGGCAAGGACTGATTTAGAAACAGGCATGGGTTACAGTTCTAGATAATGAGATGAAAGAAAAGAGTTTATTGGGTTCCACATATAAAATGATACAAATGCACTTATTTACAAAACAGAAATAGATCCGCAGACATAGATAACAAACCTATGGTTTCCAAAGGGGAAAGGTGGGGGAGGGATAAGTTAGGAGTTTGGGATTAACAAATACACACTACTGTATATAAAACAGATAAACAAGGACCTACTGTATAGCACAGGGAACTACTCTCAGTATCTTGTAATAACCTATAATGGAAAAAAACCTAAAAAAGAATACACGTGTGTGTGTGTGTGTGTGTGTGTGTGTAACTCAGTCACTTTGCTGTATACCTGAAACTAACATAACATTGCAAATCAACTATATTTCAATAAAAATTTTCAGAAAAAGTTTATTGGGGAACTCCTGAGAAAGTTTATTTGCTCTTAAAGAGAGATGAACTCAACTGCATCAAAACAATCACACACCCCCAACACACACACACACACACACACACACACACACTGCATTTACTCTAGTCATTTTGCAGTCCTGAGGCAATTACCCAGCGTACGAATAAGAGCAGAATAAAAATGTGGCAAGGATGTGAAAATACAATCAAGCTGTGGGTTAGCCAAGCCTAGAATTACCCTACTTTTTTTTTTTCCCCAAGTGACATACTCAATGGCTTATCCATTTAACTACAGCTTGATACTCAATGTTTTCCAGGTTTACTTGAACACTACACTTCTTATTCATGTACCATTTTATAACATCTCAAGGGACTAGCGTAAGTACACCTTCTTCCCCCCAAAAGTGAGAAAAAAAAAGGGTAGTTTTTAAGCAATATTTTTAACAATGTAGATTGAAATAGAAAAAAAGAAAGCATTTTCAATCAATTCTCGGTTAACAGCTCCTTCTTTCAGGCTTTCTGATGAACTGAGATGTTGTAATATTCTTTTCTTAAATGAAGTTCATCCTTTTCATCACATTTCCCAGGAAAGGGTTTGAGGTTTAGATAAAATAAGGAGAACTCTGAAGCATTAATTATTTTTCATTTCTCCAGCATGCAAAGAAGTTTTCCTTTTAAAGTCTCCCGATTTTCTGATGTAATGTTATTTTTACCCAAATAGTTCAGTATTTATCTTCAAAACGCACACTCCTTTAAGCTTACGTTGAATAAATTTTCAGCTGCACTACGCAAGAAAAATCTACAAGCCCTCTCACGACCAGAGTTTCTAGTGTTCGTTCTGCTGGTGAAGTCTTCTTTCTTTGAAACATCTGCTTGTTTTGCTCATTTTAACATACTGCTTTCTCAGAATATACACCTTAGTTAATATGCATGAGCAAACTATCAGGGAGAAAAAAAAGGCACAGAAAACATAAGAAATTACGGATCTGAAATTATTAATATAAACAATCCCACTGCAGTACGAAAACCAAAAGGAAGAGGAGGTTGGGCATAGGCAGGGAAAAAACCAAAGATATTTGCTAGTGCGACCTGAAAAACCTACCCAAACGGTCCTGTAGATTTGAACAACTGGCCCAGTGTTTACCATATGTTTCTGTGGGAGTGATAAATTATAATTGGTGTTTTGATTTCACATATTAATTGCAGTTATTTGCATCGGGAAGACCTCTTGGAAGTTATATATGCTCGTGCTGACTGTGCTTTAAATGCTGCATTACACAAATATATTTTATTGAATGTAAAGCCACAAACTTAAAAATTTCTTGAGGCTGAAGTCCTGGGTAGTACTGTATATAATTAACTAAAATACTAATGCTTGGTTATACTGCAAATGATAAACACACTCATAAAAACAGGAAGAGAATATGTCACAGGAGCTCTGAAAATAGAGTCAGGGCATATATAGGTGCTGACAGAACTGCTAGATTCTGGGTAAAAAGGATGCA
This sequence comes from Orcinus orca, assembly GCF_937001465.1. Lineage (NCBI taxonomy): Eukaryota > Metazoa > Chordata > Mammalia > Artiodactyla > Delphinidae > Orcinus > Orcinus orca. The sequence goes on from NC_064568.1 coordinate 9,216,357, forward strand.
AGGAAAGCAGGGTGGATATCCTGGAACACTAGAAAGTGTTGCAGGGTTCTAAAAACGCTACAGTTACCAGGCAAGCCTTATTAAAATGCTACTGCAGTCCCTCCCATACTTTATTTAAAAAATAATAATAAATAAACAAATAACTTGGTTTACTGGATAACTTTTTTTCCCCTCATGGGTGTACCTTTTTCTTTTAAGATGAATGTCAATGGTAAAATAAGATTCTGTTTTATGCAAATTTGCTTTTTTTTTTTTTTTTAACAGTGAACACATTCATAGAATCTGGGGGTAACAACCCGTAGCAAGAAATACCAATTGAAGGAAAGTCAGAAGTTCTGCATTGAGACAAAAAGCCTTCACTGCTGCTGTGCCTCTATTTGGAGGTGAGGCTGAATGAACCTAGCAATTGTGAAGAGAACGATGGGCGTCCCTGTCACAGTACGACAGGCAGCCTGCGCTTACTGTGTTCTTCCTGGGCACCAGGCTCTGCGCTAAGCACTTTTCATGGTTTCATGTTAAACCCTCACAACGCTTTCTTGGGTACCATTCCCCATCCCTCTGTTACTTCACTATACCTTATAGACCATCTGCTAAATTGTTCCGTCCACATCTGCACACGGAAAAGCGATGAACCTGGAGTGTTCCCCTTTGTTTCTTTCCATTTTCAACTTTAGTTTAGAGCCACAAATAATCTTAAAGTTCATGCTAGCCGTGATTTTTACATCCTCTTACCCCCACCTGAAGGTTTCGCTTGCGTTTCCAGCAAGGAGGAAATGGATGGTTTTGACAACCACCATCATAGCCTTCCCTGACCTCTCCTTGGGTGGAAAAGTTAATGCCCAGAGAACCTGCCAAAGCGCTGGCAGAGGAACAACAACAACAGCAGCAAAACAACTGATCCTCCACCTTCGATGACAAAAATGTGACTGTAATTGAACCATTAACATCCTCACGTTCTGCAGTGAACACAGCGAGTCCTATGTTACAGACTCAGAAACAACTCTAGCAAAGGTATTAAAGAGTGTCTAGCCACAAACCCTCACTTCTAACCTTTTTCCATGCAGGATGCTTCCCAGAAGACTATTTAATCATCACAGCTGAGTTTTCTTCTACTCTTCTGTTTTCGATTTCCAGATAGGTGCAGATAAAGATATATGCAGTGAGTCAAGGTGTGTGGGACAGGAGTAGGCTTTGCACAGTGCACACAGGGCACCAGATTGGAAGCAAGGAATGTTTTAGCCCCAAGTTTCACACCTCCCCCAACGTGTGGAAGGTGTTCTGAGAGACTGAGCTAAGGGCTTTATTTCCAAGAGCAGTCTGTTGTAGATAACGCCAGCCCGTTGAGCAAAGGTGAGAACAGGGCTTCTGAAACTCACACAAGAAACCTTGCTGTACCAAGCAAGAACAAGACGGGGTTTCTTAAACAAGTGCATGGATACAGTTTCCATTTCTCACCTAGATTTCTTCTCTTCTGATTTCTTAAGCTAAATTTCTGTTTATATAGTGTTGGTTGCTTCTTCAATGCAAACGGTAAAATCACTAGTGAAGCAATCTCTCCGGACATGACTTCAAGATTAAGAAAAAAGATACTGCTATAGATGCCTGGTCTCGTAACCCATCCCTCAGCAGGAGCCCCTCCATTAATGAGGTTCTGCCCCTCTGAAATTCTGTTTATGGCATTCCAGGAATTGTATTTAGGTTGAACTTTCAGGATAGGGGGGTGGAGAGAGGGAGGGGGAGAGATGGAGGGGAAGAAACCAAAGAAGGAAGGAAGGGAGGGAGGGAGGAAGGAGAAAAGAACAGAAAGAAAGGAGAAAAGAGTAAGAAAGATCAACCTGAACCTGACCAGGCTTTTGGATATATTAACTAATTTACATATAGCTGATTCATTTTGCCATACAACAGAAACACAACATTGTAAAGCAACTACAATAAAAATTAATTAGAAAACCTAATTTATAGGAAGTAGAGAAAATAAAGAAACATGTAAATCAACATTGCAGAGATGCAGAAAACAAAGTCCAAATGTAAAAAATTCTACAGAAGTAGTAATAAACTGTTTTCTTCAACACATAAGTAGCAAAAGTTAAAAAAAGTGGAGAGAAACATTTTAAAATTTTTAAAAAGACTTAAGAGATATATCAAACAGATGTGGCATATGGACTTGGTTTAGATCCACCTGTAAACAAATCAATGATATCAAGACATTTATGACAGAAGGGAGAGACCATGGGATGACGATGGGGAACTACTGCTTTGTTGGTTTGTGTGTGTGTGTGTGTGTGTGTGTGTGTGTGTGTGTTTCTTATATATTTTTAAGAGTAGTTATCTCTTAGAGAACATACTGAAATATTAAAAAAATCAAATGTCTGGGTTTACTTTGAAACGGCCAGAGGTGAGAGAGAAACATTCGGGGTACACGTGAACATAAATTGGCTATATATTGACTATTGTTGAGGTTGTGTGATGGATACATGGCGACTTATTCCACTCTTCTCTCTGCTTTTTGTGTTTGTTTGAAAGATCACATGATGTCTGTAAAAATAAAAAGGAGAGAAGGAGGAGAAATAAGAAGGGGATGGATAAGGAGATGGGAAGAGGAGAGGGAGGGGGAAAAAGAACAAAAAGAAGAGTATTGGGTTGAAGAATAGGGGAAATAGGCAGGGAGGAAACAGAGGAGTTGAACTCAGCTGCCTGTAAGGGACACAGTACATGCCAGACACCCAACTAGAACCAAGGGACACAGATATGAACACAAAACGCTCTCATGCGTGTTCTCACTGTTCACAGCTCCACTCAGATGCTTCTGCCTAAACGCTGTTTCCACGTCTCATCTCAGGGCTGCGAGTATGACTCTGCTCCGCAGGTATTTAGGAAACGGCACACGTAGGACAGACGCTACGGCATATGGGCGGGGTCATCTGACTCCCGGGGTCCCAAGTCACTTCCTGGAAGCAAAGTAAGCATGTCGTGGGGAGGGAATGATTTCATCTCACTGCCATGATGCCCCTTTGCCTTGTGAGATGCAGAGAAAAGGCGTAAGGGAGTTGATCCCACTACAGGGTTTGAAAGGACTTAGCAGAATCATCAGCCCAATGACAGTATAAATAAAAAGAAAAAGCCATGGTTTAACTCCATCTGGGTTCTGTGTCCAGGGCTGGTGACTATAAATAAAAAGGAAAAATACGCATATATGTATGTTGAGCTCCCTAGAGGCAAGACTGGGTCCTAAACATTGCTATATACCCAGAACCCAAGGATGAGTGAATATCCTGGAAAGAAAAGGGAAATAATGAGCAAGTAGTTTTTGTAAAAAGGTAGAAAAGAAAGATTATAATCCTTCAGCCGGGAGAGCTGAGGGCTGACACGGAGCATTTAATTCAGGTGGCCAAATGACCCCAGACAAACGTGGAGAGGAAACAGTAGCACCCCGAACGCCGACATTCGGGATCCTTTTTCTTAAACAGGGTTCTTAGGTGCCTAAAGACTCTACTTATCACCGTTTTCAGTTAAGTTATTCAAGTGCCGATGATAAAAACATTCTGTTAGCTCTTTTTTCAAGGCAAGATTAATTTTACACTCAATTTTATACCTATGTACACATACCTTACAACATATACTTTTGACCATTGAGTCATGATCATCAGAAGTGAAATAGTTTTCTTCCTACTGAACCCTAACAATATTCATAACAGAAATAAAGTCGATACAATTCTCGACTCAGAGGTTCTGAAGGCTCTGAGCTTCTTAGGAATGTCACATTCCATCTGTATTTAAAAAAGAGTAGAACAGCTAACCCGACAAGGAAAAAACCTTAACCAGGTGCTAACCAGAAACCTAAAACTGACAATTCAACAGTCAGAACACACTGGATGATTTGGCTAAGGAGCTACTAGCCACATCCATGCTACCCCTGGAAGGAAATTAATTAAGTAGTATTGGATGAAACCCTTTTGTAGACTGGTAAAGAGGAGGTTCTTGATACAAAGTCTAGAAATCCAGACTTAGTTTAAAACACATGTAAGCCAGTACGATTTAATGGGAAAAAGCCCTTCAAAATCTCTGTATTTTGAAACCAGTGTGATGGTACCTCCATCTCTCCTATAATCAGGGCAACCATTTCAAGAGCTACGAGCATGCAGACTCGTATCAGACAAACCTGGGTTGAAATTTTGCCTCTGCATTCATTGTACCTGTGACTAAATGGGAGCTATACAACCCTTTACCAAACCACTCGAACACGTTCAAGTTGCCTGGTATTCATAGAGGGCTGTGATGAGCAACAGCAACAATAGCTAACATTCATTCAGTAGTTTCTACTCTCCAAAAACTATTCTAAGCACTCTACATACATCATCTATTTCTCATAATCACCCTAGGATGAACATACGGTTATTATTATTGCCATTTACCGGTAAGGAAACTGAAAGTTTATTTAAATAACTTACCCCCAAAGTTACACAGATAGCAAGTGGCTAGTCAAGAGTTGAATCCTGTTGTCTGACTCTCAATTCAAAGTGTGAATATCTTTTTATGGTGATATATTCTGCATTTAGTAAAATGCTACGTCATAAATGAACTGCTCAATCAGTATTGACAAACACAAAGCAATACACAGAACGTTTTTATCACTCTGGAAAGTTATCTTGTGCCCCTTCACAATTAACCCTTCTCCCTCCACTATGAAGCAACCATTGATCTGTAATCTAACGTAAGTTACTTTTGCCTATTCTAGAAATTCATATAAATAGGACCATACAATATGTACTTTTCTCTGTCTGCTTTCTCTCACTCAGAAAAATATTTTTGAGATTTATTCAGTTTGTGGCATGTATCAAAATCTCATTCTTTTTTATTGCTAAGTATCATTCCATTGAATGGATATATTAGAGTTTAATTATCCATTTTCCTTTTGATGGGCATCTGGGCTATGTCTAGTTTGGGGCTTCTCAACACCTATGGAGGGTCTGTGATTTCACCCGATGTGTAAGAGTTTAGCCTGTCATGGTTCTGTGGACACTGGCTGAAGATGTGAGACCCCTGGTTCAGAGCCAGGTACAGCAGGCAGCACAAACATAATGTTTGCTCAGAGCCCCCTCCTTACCACCCCCCTTCCTCAAGTCCAAGGTGGTGAAAGAGAGCAGTCCAGGTAGATGGTGCACACGCAATGGGTTTACATTAGAACTTTCAAACTCTGAGCTCAGGGAGACTGAATCTTGTATAAAGGATTTCAAGCAAAGCTACCTGACCTTGGTTCCAGAGGGAGATATTACCTTTATTACACTGGCTAGTAAACAAACCATCCCTATGCTTCTTGACGATATGCTATCTGTATCTTCCAAGGCCATTGACTATATAATAATACCTTGAAAAGCTAATCAGTGCACCTGCTCTCAATATAGCAAAGGACACCAATAGAGGATTGTCCCCCAATAGGGCAATTATGAATAAAGTTGCTGTGAACATTTCTTCACAAGGCTTTTATGGATATGTGTTTTTATTTCTCCTGAGTAAATACTTAGGAATAAGAGTTGCTATATTATAGGCTCATGCATGTTTAACTTTTAAAGAAGTTGCCATGTTCCAAAGCAGGTGCACCATTTTATTCTAATATCAAAAATGTATAAAAATGCAGGTTTCTCCATATCCTCTCCAATATTTGATGTTATCAATCTTTTCCATTTTATCCATGTGTATTAGAACCTCACTGTGGTTTAATTTGCATTTCTCTGATGAATAATGATGATTTTCATTTTTTTCATGTGCCTATTGACCATTTGTATTAGACCTAGTAGTTTCCCTTTGCAAGCATCTTAGAAGTTCAGCATCCCAGGCTATGCAAATTCTCTACCAGAGTAGTACAAAAGTCCATGAGGCCACAGGGTTAACGCCTGAATGATGGTCAAATTATATTATTTATTTTAAGAAGGGGGTGTAGCCAAGATGGTGAAGTAGGAAGACCCTGAGCTCACTTCCTCCCATTAGCACATTAAAATTATAACTATTTACAGAGCAACTATCAATAAGAACAATCTGAGGGCTAGAAGAAAAGATTTTCCACAACTAAAGATATAAAGAAGGAATCAAGGAACTTCCCTGGTGGCGCAGTAGTTAAGAATCCACCTGCCAATGCAGGGGACACGGGTTCGAGCCCTGGTCCGGGGAAGATCCTACATGCCGCGGAGCAACTAAGCCCATGCGCCACAACTACTGAGCCTGCACTCTAGAGCCTGTGAGCCACAACTACTGAGCCCGCGCACCACAACTACTGAAGGCCGCGTACCTAGAGCCCGTGGCTCCACAACAAGAGAAGCCACCGCAATGAGAAGCTCGCACACCGCAACGAAGAGCAGCCCCTGCTCGCTGCAGCTAGAGAAAGCCTGCGTGCAGCAATGAAGACCCAACACAGACAAAAAGATATATTAATTAATTAATTAAATTAAAAAAAAAAGAAGGAATCACAATGAGACAGGCAGTAGGGGTGGAGACATGGTATAGTCAAGACCCACACCCATCTGTAGGAGGCCAACAAATGGGAGGATAATCGTAATTGCAGAAATTTTCCACAAGAAGTAATGGGTCTGAAACCCACATTGAGCTCCCCAGCCCGGGGTCCTGTACCAGGAGGACAAGCCCCCAGAACACATGGCTTTGAAGGTCAGTGGGGCTTGCGTATGGGAGAGCCAGAGGACTACAGGAAACAAGAGACTCTGCTCTTAAGGGGGATGCACAAAATCTCACACACTCCAGGACTTGGCACAGCAGCAGTAATCTGAAGGAAGCCTGGGTCAGAACCACTTACTAATTCTGGAGAGCCACCTGGAGAGGCAGGAGGTAAACTGGACTCCCACAGGGAAACAGATGCTAGCAGGAGCCATTCTGGGGAGATCCTTCTCCCATGAGGGCACGGATGCTGCAATTGCCATTTTGGAATCCTACCGTCTAGGCTATTCGTGCTGGAGGCTTACTTGACCACCAGCTGGTAGGTACCAGTCCCAGGATTCACCAGGCCAAGCAGCCAGCAGTGTGGGGACTTGGCCCCACCAACCAGTGGGCCAATAGCAGTCCCAGGAGCCCGGACCTCACTGCTAGCCACCCTGGGACACAGGCCACCAATGGCCTGAACCAGCCCTGGGACTCCCCAGGCCACACAGTCATTTGCACTGGGACCCAGTCTCATCCACCAGAAGGTCAGCAGCCTCCACACGAAGCAGTTCCTGGCAGCCAACCAGGTCAGGGCCAGCCCTGCCTACCAGCATACCAATGGTAGTCGGCCCTGACACAACGGAAGGGCCCACCCAGCCTACACAGGGGGGCACCCTTAGAGCTCTGGTGACTATAGGGGAATGTGCTACTGGGCCCCACAGAACATCTCCTACACGAGGCAACCTAGCCTTACACCTAAATGATCTAGAAAAAACAACAAACAAAACCTAAAGTTAGTTGAAGGAAAGAAATAATAAAGGTTAGAGCAGAAAGAAAGGAAATACATATTTAAAAAACCAATGAGACTAAGAGCTGGATTTTTTTTTTTTTTTTACAACTTACTGTGATTTATTTATTTATTTATTTATTATTTTTGGCTGCGTTGGGTCTTCGTTTCTGTGCGAGGGCTTTCTCCAGGTGCGGCAAGCGGGGGCCACTCTTCATCGCGGTGCACGGGCCTCTCACTGTCGCGGCCTCTCTTGTCACGGAGCACAGGCTCCAGACGTGCAGGCTCAGTAGTTGTGGCTCACAGGTCCAGTTGCTCCGCGGCATGTGGGATCCTCCCAGACCAGGGCTCGAACCCGTGTCCCCCGCACTAGCAGGCGGACTCTCAAGCACTGCGCCACCAGGGAAGCCCGAGCTGGATTTTTTAAAAGGTCAAATTGATAAACCTTTGACCATACTCATTAGGAAAAAGAGAGGCAGGGCCCAAATAAATAAAATTAGAAACGAAAGAGAAGTTAAAACTGACACCACAGAAATACAAAGATCATAAGCAATTGCTAAGAACAATTATATGCCAATAAAAGCAGCAACCTAGAAGAAATGGATACATTCCTAGAAATATACAATCTCCCATGGCTGAATCCGGAAGAAATAGAAATATGAAGAGACCAATTACCAGCAATGAAAATGAATCAATAATTTAAAAAAAAACCTCCCAAAAAACAAATGTCCAGGAGTGAACTTCACAGTTGAGTTCTACCAAACATTTAAAGAAGCTTTAACACCTAATCTTCTCAAACTTTTCCAAAACATTAAAGAAGAAGAAATGCTTCTGAACTCATTCTATGAGGCAAGTATCACCCAGATACCAAAACCAGACAAAGACATCACACAGAAAAAAGAAATTTACAGACCAATATCACTGATGAACAGAGATGCAAAACTCCTTAACAAAATGTTAGCAAACCAAATTCAACGGTGCATTACAAGGATCATAAACCATGCGCAAGTGGGATTTATCCCAGTGATGCACAGATGGTTCAATACCCACAGGTCAATCAATGTCACACACCCCATTAAGAAACTGAAGAATAAAAATCATCTGATCATCTCAATAGATGCGGAAAGAGCTTTTGACAAAATTCATCATCTATTTATGATAAAAATTTTTTCAACAAAGTGGGTATAGAGGGAACATACCTCAACATAATAAAGGCCGTTTATGATAAACCCACAGCTAACATCATGCTCAATGGTGAAAAGGTGAAAGCATTTCCTATAAGATCAGCAAAAAGACAAGGATGCTTACTCTCACCTCTTTTGTTAACACAGAATTAGAAATCCTAACCACAGCAATCAGATTAAAAATAATAATGGTAATAATAATAGAAAGAAGTAAAAGGAATTCAAAGTGGAAGGGAATAAGTAAAACTGTCACACTTTGCAGATGACATGATACATAGAAAATCCTAAAGATGCCACCAAAAGCTATTAGAATTAATTAATACATTCAGTAAAACTGCAGGATACAAAATTATTATAAAGAAATGTGTTATGCTTCTATACACTAACAATGAGCTATGACAAAGAAAAATTAAGAAAATAATCCATTTACAATTGCATCAAATAGAATAAAACACCTAGGAATAAATCTAACCAGGGAGGCAAATGACCTGTACTAGGAAATCTATGACACTGATGAAAGAAACTGAAGATGACATAAACAAATGGAAAGATATACCATGCTAATGGAATGGAAAAATTAATATTGTGAAAGTGATCATACTATCCAAGGCAATCTACATAATCAGTGCAATTTCCATCAAAATGGCAATAGCATTTTTCACACAACTAGAAGAAATAATTCTAAAATTTGTATCAAAACACAAAAGACCCCAAATAGCCAAAGCTATCTTGAAAAAGAAAAACACAGCTGGAGGTATCACACACTCTGGTTTCAAACTATACTGCAAAGCTACAGTAATTAAAACAGTATGGTACTGGCACAAAAACATACCCATAGATCAGTGGAACAAAAGAGAGAGCCCACAAATAAACCCATGCTTATATAGGCAATTAATCTACAACAAAAAAGGCAAGAATATACAATGCAAGAAAAATAAACTTCTCTATAAATGATGTTGGGAAAACTGGACAGCTACATGCAAAAGAATCAAACTGGACTACTCTCTTACACCATATACAAAACTAAACTCAAAATAGGTTAAACTCTTGAATGTAAGATCTGAAACCAGAAAACTTGTAAAATAAAACATTGGCAATATGCTAACTCTTCCACATTGGTTTTAGCAACATTTTTTGGATATACCTCTTCAGGCACATGAAACAAAAACAAAAATAAAGAAATGAGGCTACATCAAACTCTAAACCTGTTTTGCACAGTGAAGGAAGCTATTTTAAAAAAAGGCCGTCTACTGAATGGAAGAAGATATTTGCAAATAATATATCTGATAAGGGGTTAATATTCAAAATAAAGAACTCATACAACTCAACATCAAAAACAAACAAACAACCTGATTAAAAAATGGGCAGAGGACCTGAATAGACATTTTTCCATAAAGACATACAGATGGCCAACAGACTCATGAAAAGATGCTCAACCTCACAAATCATATGAGAAATGCAAATCACAAGCACAATGAGGTATCACCTTACACCTATCAGAATGGTTATCAAAAGACAACAAATGATAAGTATTGACAAGGATGTACAGAAAAGGGAATCCTAGTATACTCTTGGGTGGGAATGTAAATTGGCACAGCTACACTGCAGTCTTTTTTTTTCCACAATAGCCAAGATATGGAAGCAACCTAAGTGTCCATCAACAGATAAATGAATAAAGAAGATGTGATACATACACACACAGACAAAGACAACACATCCAATGGAATATTACTTAGCCATAAACATGAGTGAAATCTTGTAGATGGACCTACAAGGTATTATACTAAGTGAAGTAGATCAGATAGAGCAAGATGAATACCATATGATGTCACTTATATGTGGAATCTAAACAACAACTGAACAAACAACTAAACAGAAACAGACTCAGATACAGATCCCAAACGCGTGGTTGCCAGAGGTGAGGGGGTGGGGGGACGGCTGAAATAGGTGAGGGAGGTTAAGAGGTACAAACTTCCAATTACAAAATAAATGGGCATTAGGGGTGACATCTACAACCTGAGGAATATAGTCAAGAACACTGTGGTAACTTTATATGGTGACAGATAGTAACTAGACTTCTCAGGGGGATCATTTTGCAACGTACACAAATATCAACTCATTATGCACCTGGAACTAACGTAGTGCTGTAGGCTCACTATAATTCAATTTCTACATATATGTATAGGATTCATTTTTTACTTATCATATAAACTGCAGCCATTTAATGATACTTTGCAAGACCACAGCAACCCAAGTTCTAAATGTAGTTGACCCTTTGCCACTTCATACATCTTGTAAGGAGTCCCTTAGAACATAAGGTCTCTTTGGTGGTTTCTAAATGAGCTAAAGGAAGCAGTTTATAAGTTGTTTAAATCGTATTCTCCTAAGGTCATAAACTTTTTATAGGAAAAATTTATGTGTAGTTTTTTTGTTTTTGTTTTTGTTTTCAGTGTGACGTTAATCCTTTCATGCCAGGCGGGGCCACTTCTATGAGTCACTGCTTTCAACAGTAAAGCAAAATGCTCTGGTTCGAATCCCAACGCTGCTAGACACTAGCCAAGTGACTTTGGGAAAGCCACTCATCAGACCGCTGTGAACTTTGCTTTTATCTTTCCATTCGGGCGACTATAAATATTATCAGCTCTGCCAACTCTGCTGAGTTGTAGGGATGATCAAATGACACAGGGGACGTTAAAACAATTGAAAGACTCTAAAGTGCATCTCATAAAAAAGACAAATCAGTACCCAAACACACGGAAAAAATATTTCCTTGCAAGTTTTCTAAGAAGTGCAAATCAAAAGAGAGGTAACATTTTAGTAGTTTTGCCAGTGGCTGAATAAATTAGTGCAGTCCTTTCAGAAAACAGTTTGACAATACATTTCAATTCTCCGGAAAAAAATGTCTACTCTGAATCTGTAATGATAAAAATAGGTAATGTGTATTTTACTATTGCTTCTCTAACGCTCCCTGTATGTCAGGCATTGTACTAAGCGCTATACTTGGACAGGTGGCCTTGAGCAATGAGGGGACTAGGGATGCCGACCCTTCACACAGGTGAAAATCCGCGTGTAATTTATAGTCGGCCCTCTGCATCCGTGGTTCCTTGTCATCCTGGATTCAACCAGCTACGCATCATATAGTACCCTAGTGTTAACTACTGAAAAAAATCTCCGTAGAAGTGGATCCACGTAGTTCAAACACATGTTGTGCGAGGGTCAACTGTATAAGCTTACTTAGTGCTTCTCCTCAAAACACAAAACTGTCTTTGGTTATTATTATCATCTACGTTTTACAAATTAGGAAAGAGGGCACAGAGCTGCAAGGTCATTTGTGCTAGGCTTCATAGCTAGTATGGGGCAGGAAGCACAATTAAATTTAAGGTGATTTGGTTTCAAAGTCCTCACTCTTTACTCCTCCATTTAATAACTTCTGGAAGTTCATCCTCAGAAAGTAACCCCAAATAAGGAAAGAGCAGGAGGTCTTAAGAGGTCTTCTGCATGTGTTTTGTATATACTTGCCAATTTTGGAAGTGATGTAAGTAAAGATTCAGCAAGTGATAGCAAATAAAGTCTTTCGACTATTACATACTACTTAAAATAACCAAGAAAACTAACAAGTACAGTACTTATGATCCACAAAATTAAAAAAAAAAAATTAAAAGATGTCTCAATTTCTTATTATCGCCATGTTAGGGTTATAAGATTGACAGAATTTTTGGTTCTGCCCATGGCAGCATTCTAAGGGTCCTCAAGAACTATAAAAGTGGTATGCAGAGGTCTCTTTCTTATGAATGGCAAGACCAGGGTCAGGAATCCCAGTGACATCATCCTAAATTCTTTCTTTCCATGAGTGCTAGTGAATAGGACAGAGCCAATGAGATAGAATTCACTATTTTAATAAAAGTTTACACACTCTGGTGTCAAAATCAGAAGAAAGTTAGACACAGGTGAACAATCAGATACGCTGTCCCCAGAGAAGGGAAGTAAGGTTTTAGAGGAGCACATGCTCAGAGTTTATTACATTGCAAACTTTCTCCATCAGAGGACTGAAACCCCTTTCAAGGACAATGGCTTTTCCTTTGGCCATGTCCTTCCCCTACTTATGGGTAGGAAAGCAACTCAATGATTTAAAGGCAGACAGATACACACTCCCTCCATTGGCCAAATCAATAGAAGACAAACCTAGAGCCCAGAGCTCCTTCCAGACACCCAAGCTTAGAGCAGACATCCAAACAACAACAACAACAACAGAAGCCTGTGGTCACACACGTCACTTTTCTTTTCTTAGGCGCCACAGCGGTGGCTGGTGCAGTATCCTGAATGTTGTGGCATCATGACACCAAATTTGCTATGAGGTGTCTACCCAGGAGGGCAGCTTAGAATGGAAGAAACAAATAGTGACAAAAGGTTTCTGAGGTGGCCAGATCTGGGTATGGATTCTTTCTGACTGAGCGACCATGAGCGCGAGGTGGAATTGGGCTCCCTAAGCCTTGGCTGCCACTTCCTGCTTGGGCAACGTGTACCTTCCCCTGCTTCCATTTTCTCATTTATAAAACAGTGAAAAAAAAAAAAAAAACAGCTATTTCAGAGGGTGTGGTAAGGATTAAAAGAATTAAGATTTGTTTCATTTTCCTCAACTAAAAACTGAGGATAAGGAAAAGACAGTCTCTTCAGCAAGCGGTGTTGGAAAAGCTGGACAGCCACACGTAAATCAATGAAGTTAGAACATATCCTCACCATACACAAAAATAAACTCAAAATAGCTTAAGGACTTAAATATAGACATGGCACCATAAAACTCCTAGAAGAGAACACAGGCAAAACAAAATTTCTGTCTCTGACAGAAATCGTACCACTGTTTTCTTAGGTCAGTCTCCCAAAGCAATAGAAATAAAGGCACAAATAAACAAATGGGACCTAATCAAACTTACAAGCTTCTGTACAGCAAAGGAAACCATCAACAAAATGAAAAGACAACCTGCATACTGGGAGAAAATATTTGCAAATGATGCAACCGACAAGGGCTTAATTTCCAAAATATACGAACAGCTCATACAACTCAATAACAAAAAAACAACCCAATCGTAAAATGGGCAGAAGACCTAAATAGACATTTTCTCAACGAAGACATACAGATGGCCAACAGGCACATGAAAAGATGCTCATCCTCGCTAATCATTAGAGAAATGCAAATCACAACTACAATGAGGTATCACCTCACACCAGTCAGAATGGCCATTAAAAAAGTCTACAAACAACAAATGCTGGAGAGGGTGTGGAGAAAAGGGAACCCTCTTGCACTGTTGGTGGGAATGTAAATTGATACAGCCACTATGGAGAAGAGTATGGAGGTTCCTCAAAAAACTAAAAATAGAGTTGCCCTACGAGCCAGCCATCCCACTCCTGGGCCTATACCCAGACAAAACTCTATTCGAAAAGATACAAGCACCTTTATGTTCATAGCAACACTATTTACAATAGCCAAGACATGCAAACAACCTAAATGTTCATCGACAGATGAATGGATAAAGAAGATGTGGTGTGTATGTATGTGTACATATATTTGCTGTACAGCAGAAATGAACACAATGCTGTAAAAGCAACTATACTTCAATAAAATTTTAACTAATAACATAAAATCGATAACCAACAAGGACCTACTGTAGAGCACAAGGAATTGTACTCAATATTTTGTAATAACCTATAAGGGAAAAGAATATATGTATTGAGGATCATTATCATTTATGTCAAGTGCTTAATCTGGTAGCTAGCACATGGCAAGCATTCAATAAATATTAATTATTATAATTACTTTTCAAAAGACTCTCAGAATAAAAACCTTAAGTGTAAAACTTGCAAAAAGCTAAAGTTTTTGTTCGTTTAGATGTGTATTTGTCGACTTTTTTGCAGGATGAGAGACAGTCATTTAAGTAAGTACCTAATAAGCACTGACTATTTTATAATTTTTATTACTAAGGTTTTGGCCTTGGATCTAATTTCTTCCTCATAGCATGCAAAACGCAGCAATTCTTCAGTTATGAGAATAACAATAATCAACAGAGGGAAGGATATGGTCAAAGTTGGGAGGCTGATGCATTCCTTAGTCCTCTGTTCCTGTGATATTTTTAAAAGGCAGGAAGGGCTTATATGTTACAGTTTATTGGATTTGCGGGGTTTCACATTTTTACTTAAAATGGAGAACTTGTCAACTCAAATAAATGCAGATCTTGCTATTTTCTTTCAGGGTCTTGTAGATGCCAACATAATGGACTTATGAAACATTTAACACGTGCATTGCAATAAATCCTACAAAACCCCTAATTCAATCCGTTTGCCCAGGCTGATTGTCCAAATGAGAGATTCTGCTTCGGTGCTTGTGAAGGGCAGCCAGCTGGGCTCCCCAGGAAAACATAGGCACGTACGACCTGCCCCTCCTCTCCCAACTTGATCAACTGCATTGATATATTTTGTGCAGATTTTTGTTTTATGCGTGGCAAGTAAAATTAATTCCTCAACAACTACTTCTGAAACTTCTACTCTATGCCTGACCCCAGCTGGGACTGGGGATACAAAAAAAGGCATAAACAAAAAAGTGAATGCCTGGTTTCACTGAGCTTGCAGCTGAGTACAGATGGAACATCATGTACAAAGGCCCTGTGATAGCAAGAATCCAGGTGTCTTTACAAAACTAAAGGCAAGTCAGAGCTGCACCAGAATGAGACGGGGCCCTGCCACAGGGGGCCCTAGAGACCGTGCTGAGAGCTTGCCTTCTTCTTATGAACAATGTATGGACACTGAGATGCCTTAAATATTGGGGGTAGCAGGATTAGTCTTGCAAAAATTGCTAAAAATAGCACCAATTTACGTTTTGAGCCGTTCTTCAAATTCAATAGCACTTCTGCAATCTCAAAACTTGTTCAAGGAAAGAGAAAATCTGTTGACATACAGTCCACGCCGGAGGCATGATTTATGTAGGCATGTTAACAGCCAGGCTGACAGATACTTGAAGTCCAATAACTATTTGTCCTAATGATTTTTGTACACTTGTATCCACAGAAGAATTGCTTTGGATTAGCTCTTGGCATAGTTTTCTTTTGATTTGTCCATGGTTTCTTCAAAATTTAATTCTAAAATGTAGCCATTTGTTACAAACTTGCCGGAAACTTGCTTGTGACAGTTGCATTTTTCTCAAATGAAAAAAGCAATAGCATCTTGTAATTCAACATTTCCCTTCCACGGTAAATTGCCCAATTGTGCCAGAGTATCAGACCACTTTGGTAGCTCAGTTTATAACTGCTACTCTGATATTGGTATGCTCTCCCTTCAAAGTATTATTTTGCACTTCATCCAGTTTCAATCTCCACCATCTGTTTCGATAAGGCTGCAGGACTGTTTGCCCCACCCTAAAAGGGCAGGAAGTCCCATGGGAAGGAGATACATTCCAAGAGAATTTTATAGTCCTGGCTGCAATTCCCTGTTGCAAAATTATGCTGCCTATGAGACAGGGAATGTGATTTTGTGTCTTTTTTCTTGGTACAAGCTACTAACTTTTCATCAATATAACAAAGTTTGAAAAATACTGCCCTATTTTGAGCTCAGGAGAGAAGAAACAAGGTCAACTCACTTCTCCACTGCAGCTGTTCCTAAGTGAGGACCTGAGGGATCAATCCAGGATCATAATCAAAGATGTTCTACAAAAGAGCCCTTATGGGGCTGGGTGTCAGCAAGTAAGGAAACTGCTGTATGAACAAAAACATAAAGTGACCCCCAAATGAGAATGTGCCTACTCATGTTCCAAGAGTCTAGGAAGGGAACTAGGCATCAGAGGAGAAAGAGCACAGGGAGAAATCATCCGCATTTATCACGTGGTTGACCCCTCTGAGCCACATCTTCCTCATCTGTATAATGGGTATAATAACCCCTTGCAGACAGTCAGGGCTGTGGTGATGATTTCTATCTTTTCCTGGAACAATTTTTGACTGTTGTTTTCTACTTTACCCTCCTATTTGCTTTTTCCACAGCACTAATCATAACTTGCAATTATTTTATTCATCTTCTTTTGGTTTTCCGCCTTCCTCCTGGGCTGGAATAGAAGCTCCCTGAAAGCAGAGCCCGCATCTTCCTCCCAGCTCAGTTGCTAGCCCCGTGCAGGTGCTCGACACACATTTGTGAAAGGAACAAATGAGGAGGGAGAGAATGCATGAGAAAACAATTGCGTGCCATTAGTTATTGGGATTATTTTTCTCATTAGCAAATACGCTCTCAAATACGTCACGGAATTGCTCCAAAGTTTGGTTTTGTTTTAATCTGTAAAAGGAGGAGGATACGTGTCATGTTTATTCACCAGGCTGATAGGGGCATCACACTGGATGATATAAACACATGAAAGGATACTGATCTGTGTACAGCACTTTATAAGGCCAAGGATGTTTAAGGCAAAGGAAGAACACAGCTGAGTATGAAAATAAAAAAGGATAGGCAATTTGAGTCATGGGGCAGATGCTTTTTTTAAACAAAGCCAAAGGTAACTTCAGTCACCACAAACATCCATCACAACGACGGCATGTAAACCCACTGCACACAAACTATTACCACTGGGCACCGTTCTATTGAATCCTTGCGAGCCATCCCATGTAGTAGGGACTATTGTTATCCCCATTTTACAGATGAGCAAATAAGGGGCTGAGAATGTTTCAGTGACTTGCCCATGGTGACAGAGTAAGGGAAAGAGCTGGGATTCACACCTGGGCAATTGGCCTCTTCGAGTCTTAACCATTTTTCAAGAGCTAATTAGCGTGGCTTCATCAGGCAGCTTGAACACGTGCTTCTACATAATAGAGCTATGAGCACCCAGGAAGGCAAACACGTACTATTAGACGATGAGGAAATGGGAAGTCTTCCCACGAGGCCACCACATACCTGATCTAGTGTGACTGGAAAAACTAAGACAAAGTGAGAAGTCTCTCTCGAAAGTTTTATCTGGGTTTATGTATCTGGTAGATATTTATCTTGTGAGCATATTTTTATTCTCTAGAAAGATGAACACGATGCTGCATACACTGTAAAAGCCTCAAATGGTTTTGGTATTCATGGTTCTCTTTGGAAGAAGTAAAAGGGGGGAAAAAAAAAGAAACATCTGTATTACTAGAAATGCTTCCTAAGGAAAGCTATATTCCAATCTAACTTGCTTGAGGGTACTTGATTAAGTCATGCCACAGCCCTTTCTTATACCTACTAAAAAGCCCGTAAGCAGCCAATTTATAATACGTACATTGCTTAGAAGAGGCACTTTGCTTACAAGGACTGCTGCTGAGAAGGGGCTGAAGCATGAATCCCCCTCACTCGGGAATTCCTTCTCATCAAGTGCGTAGCCTGACAGACTTTACGAAATACGGCAAGGCCGTAACTCCAATCTTTAAAGCCACTGCCTCCTGGAGCTAATGAGGAAGAAATGACACACAGCTCAGATAATTATGCCTTCTAACGCTTATGGAAATGCTTTTTGCCTGGATATCCCTGGGCTTTCAACTTGGTGTTCCACAATCGGGCCTGATTCTGCGTAGAATCCAAGCCAGCTCCTGTCCATGCCGTGGCGGCTGGACGGCAAGAGGAACCTGAGGAAACATGGCCTGAGCTAAAATGGGGCGCTGCTGAAGACCCCCCTTTATGCTCCGGAGGGTTGGTGGCAGAAAGAAAAATGCGTTTCCTGCAGGGTCCACCGATAAATATCTATTTGAGAAGGCTGACGATAGCCAGCCTCTACCTTACACGTCTGGTCAAGATTTGAGAAAATGAGCTTTATGAATTTACCGCTACGCTTGCGATATTTCATAAACCTGTCCTGTCATCCACGACTCTTACGCTTTGGTTGTACGGACACAGTGGTGTAGGGCAATATTCTTATATATTCATATATTATTGGAAGCTACAGAGCTCTTATTCTTTGCTTTTAAGAAGTTTGTAAGAGAACACTAAAAAAGTAAAATAAAATAAAAAGACTGACTTGAGTTTTAAGTCCAGTATCACGTGGTCAATATGAGGCTCTGAGCTTCAGAAGTTGGAGTCCTGGAGGATTCAAGACATACAGCGCACGCCATACGCAAAAGAATTAGAAGGATATGGTTAGATCTAAGCTGGTCTCCTCCCTCAACCTGTAATAAAGACAGTTAAGAATGGAAGATGAGAAGAAAGAGACTTACAGGGGAAGCCTGTAAGTTGCATGCGGGTGTGTGCCCCTGGAAAGGGTCCTGGGCTCCAACACCTCCCCCAGCACAGGCTCAGGAGGGCGGTAGAAGCCATCACAATCAGAGCTGAGCCTGGAGGAGCCCTGAGGCCAGGATCAAAAGTCCATGCCGTGCTCACCTCCACATCTCCACTCCTAAGGGACGGTATCACATTCCTGGAGAAGGATTCCCAGACAGGAAGAAGGCGTGGATAGATGCCAAAGGCCCAGAGCAAAGGGACCTCACAAACAACTCCAGGTCCCTGGCCTTGACAAAGTCCTCTGTAAATGAGGTTCCACCACACTGACTGGGTGGAATGGACAACTCTACAAAGACTGCGTAAACTTCTACAATCACTGAAATGGAGGGGCAAAACAAAGTTATAGGAAACAATCACAAGTCATATTTTTTGCACTACTGGTTTGGTGGCCCGAGAGCTGTACTTACTATAACGTAACCATAGGAGAGGCTGCAGTGTCAGCACTCTCAGAAGCGAGGCTGGTCACATCTTGCTTACCTTCTCTCAAATTTATCAAGTGTTATAATTGACATATTTGATGCTGTGCTGCCCATTGAAAACAGGCTACCTTTTTGTTCTTCAATTCCTTTAGAAAGATAACTCTACTGGTTTTAAAATAATCAAAGAAGATAAAATTTCATATCTAAGTGAATTAAAAGTAAAGCCAGAGAAATAACATAGCATTTAATATGATTTAATGTTCCACTAAAGCCTTTTTTCGTCTATTACGTATAGGAATCCAAAGTCATACCCATAATCATCTTTCATGGACACGGGACTTTTATTCAATACTTTTATTCTGAAAAGTATTTAAAAGAAGTCTTCCAAGAACAAAGAAGACTTCAGATGTGAATTCAGATGATTCTAATTTGGGGAATACTATATTAATTAGCATTTACCTAGCTAAATTCTATTAGTAAATTCACCCAAAGAGCTGCTATAAAATGCTGTACTACATCCCCAAAGCCTTTCTGAGATGATTCTGAGACATTTAATACTTATTTAATGTTCATTTTAAAAATAAATGAATGATTTAACATAAAAAAATCTAATAATTTGGCTTATATTTCCAGTTCCCACCCAGACAGAAGCCAGTCATTGCAGAGGCAGGTAGTGGAAGACTTAAGGATGATGGCAGGAAGAGAAACACCAAGCAAGATGTTGATGTCCAGAGATAAGGCCGCAAATCAAACACTTAACGAAGAACCATATTAACGCACAGTCCATAATGGATGCTCCAGGCAGATTAAATCATAATTAATCTTCGTTGAACCTCGGTTTAACAAAGCGCTGAGGTGTAAAAATGCATTTTACTTTGCTTCTCATCAAAATGGCTTCAAAGAGTCTTAGAGCAACAAAGGGTGAGACATTATTTGTCTATAACATTTTGTTGTGGATTCCTTAATCATGCTGAATAAATTAAGGTCTCACAAGACAACATCTATTTAACAATTAAAGGTCAATTCAGAATAGAATAATAAAATGACAGGGAGAACTAATTAGTAGACTCAAATTTTTCCACACATATATTCTCAGAGAACTTGACTCACTTAAGTCTAATTCCTTTGTCCTGATAGTTTAAAAATTATACAGGCTCAACTGGGCCTGGGTCCCAGGTGAGGATAAAAGACTTTAGAAATACACGCTTTATTCACTAACAGCATTTATTAACAGGATTTTGCCACCCCCAAGAGAGTGACCTTTAAACTATTAGCTTTGACAAGTGAGGTGAAAAGAAAAACACAGCTTAAGGATACTGACGTCCCAGAACATGGACATTTACCAGACTATACTCTTTGGCCCTTGCTATCTTTCCACAGTAAATATTTGTTGATTAGGGACTCAAAACAAAATCATATTTGTTTACTGTGTGAGTTGAAAGCACTAGCAATGGAATACGTCTTTTTACAAAAAAAAAAAAAAAACCCCACAAAACAAGAAATATGTCACCAATTTATTCTTCCTCTATCATCTCAAAAGGAAAACAAATCTCTGAAAGTCAAGTTGTCCCTTCATGGAATAATGGATTTCTAAATGCTGAGTTACTTGTTTTCAGCAAAGAGATAATTCCGCAGAATCAGTATTCAGAGTGGCATTTGACAGGACCGTAATGTTAGTTAGACAAATGTCTGTATAAGCCGTAAGATGTGACAGAGTGATAATTTTTACGGACTGCCATAGGCAAACACATTCACATTCTCAAAACCTTCTGAGTTCAAAGAATGGGTCTGGGAGCAAAGACCTTGGGGATGCTACTAACCACATAGGGATACAGCACATCAGGGATAAAACTGTACAAAAGTTGGGACATGAGGTACTCAGCAAGTCCAAGCTCCTATAATGCTTGGCCACACTCTACATTATGGTGTTGAAATTCCATAAGCTTGGGGCCTCATTCCATTCAGAGCATAAAGTTGAATAACGCTTGCCTACAAACTTTCTGATACCTTAGTATATTGCTATGCAATGTGCGCCCCAGTGAAAATCTCTGGTATGTATTTACGTGCTGATTCAAATCCCTGGCTTTATTTGCCTCCTAGAATTTGGTGTACATCCTGATTTTCCATAGGACTGACATAAGGCAATAGGATCTTCATGAAACACCACCCTGCCCTGTAACTGCTTTCAGCCCGGAAGAGCAGATAATTGCCATTACTGAGCTATTACTGTGTCCTAGTATCATTTTAGATCCTTTTTTTTTTTAACATCTTTATTGTAGTATAATTGCTTTACAATGATGTGTTAGTTTCTGCTGTATAAAAATGTGAATCAGCTATACATATACATATATCCCCATATCCCCTCCCTCTTGAGTCTCCCTCCCACCCTCCCTATCCCACCCCTCTAGGTGGTCACAAAGCACTGAGCTGACCTCCCTGTGCTGTGTGGCTGCTTCCCACTAGCTAACTATTTTACATTTGGTAGTGTATATATGTCCATGCCACTCTCTCACTTCGTCCCAGCTTACCCTTCCCCCTCCCCGTGTCCTCAAGTGCATTCTCTACATATGCGTCTTTATTCCTGTCCTGCCCCTAGGTTCTTCAGAACCAATTTTTTTTTTTTTTTTAGATTCCATATATATTTGTTAGCATACTGTATTTGTTTTTCTCTTTCTGACTTACTTCACTCTGTATGACAGACTCTAGGTCCATCCACCTCACTACAAATAACTCAATTTCGTTTCCTTTTATGGCTGAGTAATATTCCATTGTATATATGTGCCACATCTTCTCTACCCATTCAGCTGTTGATGGACACTTAGGTTGCTTCCATGTCCTGGCTATTGTAAATAGAGTGGCAATGAACATTGTGGTACACGACTGTTTTTGAATTATGGTTTTCTCAGGGTATATGCCCAGTAGTGGGATTGCTGGGTCCTACAGTAGTTCTTTCTTTCATTTTTTAAGGAACCTCCATACTGTTCTCCATAGTGGCTGTATCAATTTACATTCCCACCAACAGTGCAAGAGGGTTCCCTTTCTGCACACCCGCTCCAGCATTTATTTCTTGTAGATGTTTTGATGATGGCCATTCTGACCAGTGTGAGGTGATATCTCATTGTGGTTTTGATTTGCATTTCTCTAATGATTAGTGATGTTGAGCATCCTTTCATGTATTTGTTGGCAATCTGTATATCTTCTTTGGAGAAATGTCTATTTAGGTCTTCTAGTCATTTTTGGATTGGGTTTGTTTTTTTGATATTGAGCTGCATGAGCTGCTTATAAATTTTGGAGATTAATCCTTTGTCAGTTGCTTCGTTTGCAAATATTTTCTCCCATTCTTAGGGTTGCCTTTTGGTCTTGTTTATGGTTTCCTTTGCTGTGTAAAAGCTTTGAAGTTTCATTAGGTCCCATTTGTTTATTTTTGTTTTTATTTCCATTTCTCTAGGAGGTGGGTCAAAAAGGATCTTGCTGTGATTTATGTCACAGAGTGTTCTGCCTATGTTTTCCTCTAAGAATTTGATAGTGTCTGGCCTTACATTTAGGTCTTTAATCCATTTTGAGCTTATTTTTGTGTATGGTGTTAGGGAGTGTTCTAATTTCATTCTTTTAAATGCAGCTGTCCAGTTTTCCCAGCACCACTTATTGAAGAGGTTATCTTTTCTCCATTGTATATTCTTGCCTCCTTTATCAAAGATAAGGTGATCATATGTGTGTGGGTTTCTCTCTGGGCTTTCTATCCTGTTCCATTGATCTATATTTGTGTTTTTGTGCCAGTACCATCCTGTCTTGCTTACTGTAGCTTTGTAGTATAGTCTGAAGTCAGGGAGCCTGATTCCGCCAGCTCCATTTTTCTTTCTCAAGATTGCTTTGGCTAGTCGAGGTCTTTTGTATTTCCATACAAATTGTGGAATTTTTTGTTCTAGTTCTGTGAAAAATGGCTTTGGTAGTTTGATAGGGATTGCACTGGATCTATAGATTGCTTTGGGTAGTATAGTCGTTTTCACAATGTTGATTCTTCCATTCCAAGAACATGGTATATCTCTCCATCTGTTTGTATCATCTTTAATTTCTTTCATCAGTGTCTTACAGTTTTCTGCATACAGGTCTTTTGTCTCCTTAGGTAGGTTTATTCCTAGGTATTTTATTATTTTTGCTGCAGTGGTAAATGGGAGTGTTTCCTTAATTTCTCTTTCAGATTTTTCACCATTAGTGTATATGAAAGCAAGAGATTTCTGTGCATTAGTTTTGTATCCTGCTACTTTACCAAATTCATTGTTTAGCTCTAGTAGTTTTCTGGTAGCATCTTTAAGATTTTCTATGTATAGTATCATGTCATCTGCAAACAGTGACAGTTTTCCTTCTTCTTTTCCGATTTGGATTCCTTTTATTTCTTTTTCGTCTCAGATTGCTGGGGCTAAAACTTCCAGGATTATGTTGAATAATAGTGGTGAGAGTGGGCAACCTTGTCTTCTTCCTGATCTTAGTGGAAATAGTTTCAGTTTTTCACCATTGAGAACAATGTTGTCTGTGGCTTTGTCATATATGGCCTTTACTATGTTGTAGTAAGTTCCCTCTAGGCCTACTTTCTGGAGGGTTTTTGTCATAAATGGGTGTTGAATTTTGTCAAAAGCTTTTTGTGCATCTATTGAGATGATCATATAGTTTTTCTCCTTCAATTTGTTAATATGGTGTATCATATTGATTGATTTGCATATATTGAATTCTTGCATTCCTGGGGTAAAACCCACTTGATCATGGTGTATGACCCTTTTAATGTGCTGCTACTGGAACCTGTTGGCTAGTAGTTTGTTGAGGATTTTTACATCTGTGTTCATCAGTGATACTGGCCTGTAGTTTTCTTTTTCTGTGACATCTTTGCCTGGTTTTGATATCAGGGTGATGGTGGGCTCACAGAATGAGTTTGGGAGTGTTCCTCCCTCTGTTATATTTTGGAAGAGTTTGAGAAGGATAGGTGTTAGCTCTTCTCTAAATGTTTGATAGAATTCGCCTGTGAAGCCATCTGGTCCTGGGCTTTTGTTTGTTGGAAGATTTTTAATCACAGTTTCAATCTCAGTGCTTGTGATTGGTCTGTTTATATTTTCTATTTCTTCCTGGTTCAGTCTCGCAAGGTTGTGCTTTTCTAAGAATTGCCCATTTCTGCCAGGTTGCCCATTTTATTGGCATATAGCTGCTTGTAGTAATCTCTCATGATCCTTTGTATTTCTGCAGTGTCAGTTGTTACTTCTCTTTCATTTCTAATTCTATTGAGTTGGGTCTTCTCCATCTTTTTTCTTGATGAGTCTGGCTAATGGTTTATCAGCTTTGTTTATCTTCTGAAAGAACCAGCTTTTAGTTTTATTGATCTTTGCTATTGTTTCCTTCATTTCTTTTTCATTTATTTCTGATCTGATCTTTATGATTTCTTTCCTTCTGCCAACTTTGCGGATTTTTTGTTCTTCTTTTTCTAATTGCTTTAGGTGTAAGTTTACGTTATTTATTTGAGATGTTTCTTGTTTCTTGAGGTAGTATTGTATTGCTATAAACTTCCCTCTTAGAACTGCTTTTGCTGCATCCCATAGGTTGTGGGTCATCATGATTTCATTGTCATTTGTTTCTAGGTATTTTGTGATTTCCTCTTTGATTTCTTCAGTGATCTCTTGGCTATTTAGTATCATACTGTTTAGCCTCCATGTGTTTTTATTTTTTACAGATTTTTTTCCTGCAATTGATATCTATTCTCATAGTGTTGTGGTCGGAAAAGATACTTGATACAATTTTAATTTTCTTACATTTACCAAGGCTTGATTTGTGACCCAAGATATGATCTATCTTGGAGAATGTTCCATGAGCATTTGAGAGGAAAGTGTATTCTGTTGTTTTTCGATGGAATGTCCTTTAAATATCAATTAAGCCCATGCTACTTAATGTGTCATTTAAAGCTTGTGTTTCCTTGCTTATTTTCATTTTGTTGATCTGTCCATTGGCGAAAATGGGGTGTTAAAGTCCCCTACTACGATTGTGTTACTGTCAATTTCCCCTTTTATGGCTGTTAACATTTGCCTTATGTATTGAGGTGCTCCTATGTTGGGTGCATAAATATTTACAATTGTAATTTCTTCTTGGATTGATCCCTTGATCTTTATGTAGGGTCCTTTTTTGTCTCTTGTAATAGTCTTTATTTTAAAGTCTATTTTGTCTGACAAAGAACTGCTACTCCAGCTTCCTTCTGATTTCCATTTGCATGGAATATCTTTTTCCATCCCCTCACTTTCAGTGATATCTTTTTCCATCCCCTCACTTTCAGCATCCCCTCACTTTCAGTCTGTATGTGTCCCTAGGTCCGAAGTGGGTCTCTTATAGACAGCATCTATACAGGTCTTGTTTTGGTATCCATTCAGCTAGTCTGTCTGGCTGAATTTAATCCATTTACATTTTAGGTAATTATCAATATGTATGTTCCTATTACCATTTTCTTAATTGTTTTGGGTTTGTTATTGTACGTCTTTTCCTTCTCTTCTGTTTCCTGCCTAGAGAAGTTCTTTTAGTATTTTTTGAAAATTTGGTTTGGTGGTGCTAAATTCTCTTAGCTTTTGATTGTCTGTAGAGGTTTTAATTTCTCTGTCGAATCTGAATGAGATCCTTGCTGGGTAGAGTAATCTTGGTTGTAGGTTTTTCCCTTTCATCACTTTACATATGTCCTGCCACTCCCTTTTGGCTTACAGAGTTTCTGCTGAAAGATCAGCTGTTAACCTTATGGGGATTCCCTTGTATGTTATTTGTTGGTTTTCCCTTGCTGCTTTCAGTATTTTTTCTTTGTATTTAATTTCTGACAGTTCGATTAATATGTTTCTTGCTGTGTTTCTCCTTGGATTTATCCTGTATGGGACTCTCTGTGCTTCCTGGAATTGATTAACTATTTCCTTTCCCATATTAGGGAAGTTTTCAACTATAATCTCTTCCAATATTTTCTTAGACCCTTTCTTTTTCTCTTCTTCTTCTGGGACCCCTATAATTCGAAAGTTGGTGCGTTTAATGTTGGCCCAGAGGCCTCTGAGACCGTCCTCAATTCTTTTCATTCTTTTTTCTTTATTCTGCTCTGTGGTAGTTATTTCCACTATTTTATCTTCCAGGTCACCTATCCGTTTTTCTGCCTCAGTTATTCTGCTATTGATTCCTTCTAGAGAATTTTAAATTTCATTTATTGTGCTGTTCATCATTGTTTGTTTGCTCCCTAGTTCGTCTAAGTCCTTGTTAAACGTTTCTTGTATTTTCTCCACTCGATTTCCAAGATTTTGGATCATCTTTACTCTCATTACTCTGAATTCTTTTTCAGGTAGGCTGCCTATTTTCTCTTCATTTGCTTGGTCTGGTGGGTTTTTACCTTGCTCCTTCATCTGCTGAGTATTTCTCTGTCTTCTCATTTTGCTTAACTTACTGTGCTTGGGGTCTCCTTTTCGCAGGCTGCACGTTCGTAGTTCCCGTTGTTTTTACTGTCTGACCACAGCAGCTAAGGTTGGTTCAGTG
Source organism: Orcinus orca (assembly GCF_937001465.1). Lineage (NCBI taxonomy): Eukaryota > Metazoa > Chordata > Mammalia > Artiodactyla > Delphinidae > Orcinus > Orcinus orca. The sequence continues at coordinate 9,243,182 of NC_064568.1, forward strand.
GGCTGTGTAGGCTTCTTGGTCGAGGAGACTGGTTCCTGTTTTCTGGTGGATGAGTCTGGATCTTGTCTTTCTGGTGGGCAGGACCGCGTCTGGTGGTGTGTTTTGGGGCATCTGTGACCTTATTATGTTTTTAGGCAGCCTCTCTGCTAATGGGTGGGGTTGTGTTCCTGTCTTGCTAGTTGTTTGGCACGGGGTGTCCAGTACTGTAGCTTGCTGTTTGTTGAGTGGAACTGGGTCTTAGCGTTGAGAAAGAGATCTCTGGGAGAGCTTTTGCCATTTGCTATTACCTGGAGCTGAGAGGTGTCCAGTGGACCAATGTCCTGAACTCGGCTCTCCCACCTCAGAGGCTCAGGCCTGACACCTGGCTGGAGCAACAATACCCTGTCAGCCACACAGCTGCTAGTCTCCTGCAGAGAGAGTAGGGGTGGCGGCTGTGGCTTATGGTGGGGACAAGGACACTGGCAGCAGAAGTTCTGGGAAGTACTCCTGGGCATGAGCCCTCCCAGAGTCCGCCCTTAGCCCCCCACCAAAGAGCTTCTAGATCCTCTTCTTGAGTGCTCTCATTTAATTCCCACAACAACTTTGGATGCAATTAAACTTTTATTATTCCCATTTCAAAGATGAGGAAAGGCTTTGAGAGATTAAATACTGTCTCTCACAGGGGTATTCAGAGATAGCCCTGAAATACAATGCTAGTCCTCTTTCATGCCAAAACCTCTGGTTTCGCACACACTTTGGCAGAGTATTTTCCTGACACCAAGATGGCCTCAATCTCTTTTGCAGAGACATAACTTCACCTATTTATTTTCCTTCTTCTCTTGACCTTGGTAACTCCACAAAAACATATTTTTCCCAAAGAGATCATATGCTAAACTGGTCTCTGTGTCAGCAATCTACTGGCAAGTGTTAAGGGTGAACACATTTACCCAGTGGGGTGGGGAGGGGAGGGGAGCATAAATTCAACCTGAAAGAAAAATCACGTCTGATTTTTCTTCCCATGAGCAACAAATAATCTATGATGAGCTATCTAAAAATGCTTAATGTGTGTGTAGTTACCACTATCTCCATTAGAAAATATAGCTCTACCGTGAAGTAGCATGAATGGTATTAGTACCTTTCAGATAGAGTTTGTGTTTTCTGTGAAAACTTACACCACCAATAAACTGGCTCGACTATGTGACTCCTTGGAGGATGGCAGCCAAGATAACCCATGAGCAGGATGGGTCCCTGGCGAGTCTTAATTTATATCAATGACAACTGAAATAAACCCCCAGGGAAAGTAGGATGAAGAATGTCTAGCTCTCAAGGTTGAGAGACCTTGGAATTGGGTATCAAGGAAAGTTGGGATGTTCTTAAAACACTGAAGTATGTGGTAGCTTTCCTTGTTTGAAGGAGATTTTAAATGCATATGGATAATTCATAGGAATAAGGATTCCATGGTTGTTCAGGTAAGAATCCATGCACATGTAGCCCAGTGTTAAATTATAAAGCATATGCAGTTTATTTCATGTTTAATAATAATTTCTGTTCGACAATTATTCTTCCTTTCATGACTTTTTTTTTTTTTTACCATCTTGGGTTTTTAGAACTCCCTGTTTTCCCCTGACGCCAGGAATGTGCTCTCTCCAAATAGTTATGGGTCCCACGACTCATGTTCAAAACTTGTCTGACCAGATGATTGATTCAATGATCTTGACCTCGAATCTTGAATGATCCAAGACTACTTGGAGCTAATATATAGTAAGTAGCTCATGACGGCTGAAGAGGCTATATATCCCAGAAAAAAAAATGCCTGCGTTTTAGTGTGTGTCCAAATCCTAGGAATGAATATTTTAAGACTTTCTTGTTCTTTAGCAGAGACCAGTCACAGAGAGAGGTCTGTGAAGCGGGCTGTTTTCTGCAGCCCTGAGATCAAAACTTCTACTAACTGCACTCTGCGATGCCAGACTCCACGATCGGCAATGCCAGACTACTTAGCCTACCTCCTCATCTGGTTGCTTCTTTCCAATGTGCCCGTTCTTTCAGTGTTTCAAAATCTGGGTACCAAGCTTTCCCTTACATCACCCACACCCTTAAGCCTATCAATGGCTTTCTTCTCTCATCCATTCTTCTCTTTCATTAAAACAACTTCTCACTGCAAGTATTCTCATTAATACACTTTAATATGTCATTTCTCTCCATTTTTTCTTTCCCTGTGGTCTAGCAAATCTTACTATGTCTTTTCTCCCACTTTTCCACTTCCAAGTTGAGGTATACCTAAATGTCAAGATTTTTAAAATAGTATTCTGGGAATACTTCCAGAGCAAGTACAAGTTTAGTTGAATTTGGAAAAGAGAAAGTACGAGGAAGAATAACAAACACAGACCATCCACATTCTTATATCCATTAACAGGAAGAACAAAAGACACAATGATAGTAGTAATATCGACGTCCACTCAGTACGGCACCTCTTACCACAAGGGAAGTGGTAAGTAAGGAAAGGGAGAGGGGCCTCAGCTAATTTACCGGGTGTGATCATAGGTCTCTCACATGGAGGAAGCATGATATGAAAACATCAACACTTCTGTTTCCATTTTTTGAAGGTAGTGGCTTGGATAATGAGCTTACATGTTTTTATAAACCCAAATTCTTGATAATCAGCACTGAAATGTGACTACAGGTAAAACAGCCTGGTTAGAGTATATACGAAGACTGGAGATGAGCCTTAGACAGAACGATCCTAACGGCCGTCAGACAATTCATTCCACCTTTCAGACTCTACAAAACATCAAATGTCAGAAAGAGCCAAAAAACTGTCACCAATCACTGAGGTACTTGTAGTACGTTTGCATGTCCCCGTCATATAGACAAATTACCCAGATGTCAAGCTAATTTTTCAACTTCTACTTGAAAGCTTGGTGTCACCTATAGGTCTAGTCAACATTGACTTAATTTTCCCCCAACACTGTAAGGATCCTATTATTGAAAACACTGTTGCTATACACTACGGGCTAGAGAATGTGGCTAATCTGATACTCTAGTTAACTGAGTTAGGCATCCAACCGTGCATCATATTGATTTTGTACCATTATTGTTACTCATGTCTCTGTTGATATCTTACCTCTCCTTTTTCACAAAAAGAAAACTCCTTGAGGAAAAGGCCTAAACTTCAGCATCCTTGCACCATTCGTGCTGTTTTAGTACCACGTTCTACATGCATTATTCTTCATTAACAGATGTTTACTGAATGGGGGAATCTACAGTATCTGAATGGCCAATATTCGAAGGCCCACATTGCAAAGAAAAACTACACATGAGTGTATACAATACGAACGTCTCTTTCTTGATCACACTAAAGACATTTTAGGGTTTGTCGTACCTCAAGGGCATCATTACAAATGTTGAAGGCTACTGAAGCATAAAATTGGGGAATGCTAATTAATAGAGGGCTAGGTGATGGTAGAACACATCACACCCTTGTGTAAGACCTCCCACAACTTCCAGTATCCACAGGATAAAGACCAAAATCCACATACATCCCAGCATAGCTTATTCCTTGTATCTCTACACCTGCAGCCTCGGCTCACACATTTATCCTATTCACTGTACTGCATGTTTTTCTGCTTTTCACATCCTAAGAGGCACCATCGTTTTCCTGCTTCGAGCCCTGTGCCGTGCTCTTCCTGCACCAGAAATTCTCCAATCTGGTCTTCCCCTTCCCCAACCAGCCAACGTCTACTCACCTTTTGAGAGAGCTTCCGCCTTTAACATGAGTAAAATTCCTTGATTATACGCCCTTGCCTCACTCAGAACATTTACTGCAATTTATAATTATGTATTCATAGCAAGGTCGCTGGAATAAGGTTTCTCACTACACTCTAAGCAGCGTGAAAGCAGTGGCATTACCTGGTTTGCTCACCACCAGATCAGCGGTACCTAGCACAGTGCTTAGCAGAAAGGAGTCGCTCAATATATATTTGTGAACCAATCAGTGAATAAACATGTGATGTCACCTTCTGATTACTGCATATATATATGTGTGTATACACACAAACACCTACACCCACACAGGGTTAGCCAAAAAGTTCGTTCGGGTTTTCCCAGAAGATGTTACAGAACATTGGAATTCTCATTACTCTAACCCCAAGTACTTTCTTTCCTTAATCAAATATATTGTTTTCACATTTTTGGTCATTTCTCTGCTGATAGTTAAATCTGATGCTGGTATGGAATTTGTGAGAGACTTTGGTCTATGTGAAAATGACTTTATACTCCTGGCTACAACATGAACTAATATTTACCAGCGACAGCATTCAAGGCAACATGACCTCTTCTGAACTCAAAGCATCAAAGAAAATGTCAATTACTGCTAGACGGACAGGCAGAAAAGAATCCACTCTTGTCTGTACTGCTCTTGCCGCTCAAGTCTTACGTTCCTGTTCCACTTTCTGAGCAATCTAGTAAAATTCAATTTACTTTTTCAATTCATCTGCAGCCAAGCTTCCTTCTGTCAGCTCTGCAGACATCACAATGCTGGCCACGCAGAGTAACAGGAGAAGGACAGTGAGAATGAAATTACCTGTGCACTTGCGATCTGTGTCTTCTTTCTTTGACCCACTAATTGTCAACTTGCAGTTGAAGTTTTCCTCCCAGTATTCGGCAAACCATACGTTTCTTCTGTTGTTTTCAAGCGTGCGGGATGTAAAGTAGGCATCAAACCCTAAACAGAGTTAAACGGAAAGGTTACTGCTTGCGGGGCATGGCCGGGACATTTGGAAATAAAAATACCAATGATGGTTTTTCTTCGTTTTAGTGGACTGGACGCTTGCTCTTTTGTGTCAATCAAAAAAAAAAAAAAAAAAAAGTGAGGAAAAAAATACTAATGCTAACTCCTATGGCAAAATCCCTAGTTCAATCTGTCAGGCAGATGTGTGGCCTACACATGAACTTTCACAATGAAATCTGCATTAGAGACCTTAGCAGTGACACAGTGATCACAACATCCCTTGTACCTCTAGGGAGTAGACTAGGTCTTTATCATCACCAAGATAATAAGTGATCATTTCAGTGCTTACTGTGGACCAGACTCTCTGCTTTACGTAGATTCTTTCATTCATCTCAACAGCCTATGTGGTAGTTGCTATCATTTCCATTTTGCCAATGAAAAAAGAGAGTCTTAGAAGACATAATAAAGTGCCCAAGGTCAACCAATATGCCGTATTCTGCATCCCTACGCATGTGAGTTACTGACCTGTGATTATCATTCTAAGAACCCTCTTGCATTTAGTAAGGGCCCATTATGGAACTGACTTTCGAGTCAAATGGAAGTTTTTGAAGAGGCCATAGGTAAACTGACCCCAACGTAAGGGTAATGCTTTTTCTAAAGAGTGTTAGATGAGCAGACTCGAGAGAACAAGTGCCCAGGAAATCTCTAGCTACCTCTTTAGGATAGTGCAGCTTTAAATGGGCCAGTGGTCCTGTGAGAATCAGATTGGATTCAGTATCACAAGGGCTGGCCTTGAATCCCAGCTCCACTAATCTCACTAAGTCGGGGAAACACGAGCAAGTACATGCTGGAACTTTCTTATCTTCCTTCCGTTTACCTGTAAGATGATACCACCTGTTTTCCTTATGGCATCTTGTTTGTGGCAGTGGGAAGACTTTGGAAACTCATGGAGTTTAAGGTCAAGAACCATAGGAGAAGATGGACTTACATTCACATTATGTAAATTATTCAGTTACTCTTATTTAAGCCACAAGAGAAAAACAGCTCTCAACTCCACAAGTGGAGCACGTCAGTTTAATTTTATTCACTACTACATTCATGGCCCAACATACAGTAGCCCTACTGTAAGTGGAAAACTTGAAATAAGTAAATGAGACAAAGAAAAAAAAAAAGAAAAAAGAAACCTATACAGGAGATTATACTTTAGAGAAAATAAAAAGAATAGTCTATACATCTTTTAGTTATTTTCTAGGGTGCTGTGAGAACATGATTCTTGACCCGGTATCCAGGAAACTGTCCTTTCATACGCGCTCCTTCGCTGACTTGAGAGTAATCGAGCTGCAGCATCTGACTCACTCTGATATCAACACTGATCGATCCACCTGTCTGGCTGGAAGTCCCATCCCACCTCACTGTTCTCCCATAACCCGGTCTCCAGAAGACTGATCAGTAAAAGAACAATCCCTCAATAAAGGGAAATCTTTGGGGGAAAGACAGAGTCCCCCAGAGTTTCCGGGAACACTACATGTATGCGCTTGGTCACGTACATACATACACACACTCACAATGGTAACTAGTTAACTTTCACTTTTCTCTCCATCTATCCCCCTGCCAAACCCCCGCAAGGGGGAAAAAAAAAGGCAACAGTGGTAGACTGTGACACTGATGGCCCCTGATGGACCATGCTTCCTGGGCTTCACGCCCTCGCGTGGTCCCCTCTTACGCAGCCTGCCTCTTTGTTCATGAGACACTGGCAGGTGCGATGCAGGCAGAGGCTGGAAAACCCTTTACTCACTGTGCCTTGTCCTTGAGAGACTCCCCTTGGAATCCAGCTACCATGCTCTAACACGAGTGGCTGGGGTACGTGACATCATGTGGAAAGAGAAGAGCCCAGCCAGACCCCAGCCCTCTCAGTAGAGCCTTTGTGGACTTTGCAGCCGTCCAGCTGACTGCAGTAGAACCACTCAGCTGAGACCAGCCACGATTGCAGAACTGCGGCGATTCATCTTTGAAACCACTAACACTTGAGGTGGTTTTTTCCGCAGCCACAGACAACTGAAACACTGCTGCATTAGCACGGCACCCTAAGCCCCTCTTTGTGAGACACCCGAACAACACACTCTTAAGGAAGAAGCAGCCTCCAGAGAACACAAATGGAGATAAACTCTTTGGCCACATGCCACAGGCCTGAAGCTCAAACCAGACTCAGAATAGGAACTACTAAAATGGCTCAAATTGTACCACCGATACATACATTCCCCAGCTCAGAAGAAGACATCTTTAGAGGAAACCTCATCACTGAAAAAGTCCATCACTTCAAAACACCTCTCTCTTCAGCCTGTGTCTGCTAGAAATGCAAAAAAGTGGTAGTGAAGGAAGGACTAGGGTGCAGCTAGCTAACACGGTGGTAGGCAAGAGAAGGCAGCAGGCGTCTCCCTCTGTTCTAAGAGAGAACCAACAGATTTCTGGAAAGCCTGCGCTATAACAGGACGTGGATGAGCAACAGGCTTTCCTAGTCTGAACTCCATCCTTTTACTCACCCATCCAGTTCACTCCCAGCCTCCTTCTCCAGCTCACAGCAGGGACTCACTTGCAGGCTGAATTCAGCTTTCACTCTCCCACGGAACGAGCGACCAGCTTCCCCGGGCATGTCAGAAGGGGTGGAGGTTTGGGGTGGGGCCAGAGAGGCTCCCTTTTTAACAAGCCCCAGGTGCTGTGCATGTAGCTCCCGCTTTGAGAAGCTGGACTTCTCCAATCTTGGGTTTTTAACAAGATCCAGGTGATTCTCCTGTTGCCCAGATTGTGAGAAGCAAATCCTGAGCTTCTGAAGCTGGGATTTAAGCCGTTCCAGCCCCATTTGTTAAATGTCAGCCTTGTCACCTTCTCAGCCTCGAATCTTTGCCCTGGTTCAGATGACAGGGTCTTTGCTTTGCTTCTGCAGTTGAGACTTTTGCTTAGTACTGTGTTCAGTATGGCAGGAGCCCTCCCTTGCATCCCGTGGCCTGCAGATGGCTAGGGGGAGACGGAGGGCACCGCGTGACCTGCGGGTGAGTTTTCCTGGTGTGTTCGCTCCATTGCTTCTCAAGGCTCCTTTGTAGCCTCAAAGGCTGTGTGCCTCAACTTTGTCTCCTGTTATCACTCTGGGCTCCCCAGCCCAGGAATTTCCATCCTGGTGCAACGTTTTAGCGCTTCTAAGAAGGTAACCTTAAATAGCCTGTGTCTTTGAAATGGAGCAGGACACTGTGGTCCTTCTCCCTTCATGTCCTCTGCCTGCCTTTGGTCTGTACAAAAACTTTCGCCAAAGTATAAGTTTAATCAGAGAAGTGAGAAAATGCAGAAGCAAAGGAAAGCAGTCAAACAGGACAAACAATAATAGTTTAGCCATTAAGCAAAGTCAAGGACCTCTAGTTCCTCCTCAAGGGCTATAGATAATATGCTGAGCCATATCCTGTGAGCTGTCTTGTAGATGCTGAAACCACCACCATGTGGAAGAAGTTAACTACATGATGACCAGACTGTAGCCATGCCATAAGCTGCCACCATTCTGAGAACTGGCCTCAAAGAAGTGGGAACAAAGTGACCCTGGAACTAAAGATTAACTGTACTCAAAACAATCAGGATGACGCGGATCAGACCACGGCATGACCAAGTTCAAGACGACTGTCAGAGCTGACTGTGCTGTTTCTGCATGTAGCCCCCTCCCTCCAGCCGTGACCCCTGAAACTCCACGTTAAAAGCTCTTGCCCACTGACTGTCAGTCCGGGCATCGGCCTGTGGATACGAGTCCGCCCTCTCTCCCTGGTTGCTGGCCTCCGGAGTAAAGCCAACTTTCCTGTTCACCAACCTTGCCTCTTTATTGGCTTTTGAGCAGAGAGTAGACAGGCCCCACTTTTGGTAACATCTTCACTACCTCTTCTGAAGGCCCATGGCCTTGAGGGGTAACTCAGAGCCCTTAGCCAGGTACCAACATAGCATACATTGGCTTTTGGGTGGTTTCCTAGAGATGTGAACTGCCAACCCACAGGAGACCTGCACTTTTTCTGTCAGTAGAAAAACCATATAGCGTAGTGGTGAACTACACATTGATGTCACAATGGGGGGTTTGAACTGTATGAACTTGAGCACATTATTCAGTTCAAGGTTCCTCATCTGTAAAATGGGGTTAATAGTAATACCTACCTCATAGGTTTGTTACAAGGATTAAACAAACTCTTATTTGTAAAGCACTCAGCATTCTGCCTGATATAAACTGTTGGTTCTTCAGTAAACATACTCAGCCAGTAAACATTTACTGAGCACCCACCCTGTGACAGGCACAAACGTTGGGATTAAAACCTACCTGTCCCTTATGGGATTTACGGCCAGCCTGGTGGGGAAGATAGACTTGAAAAAGTATCATTTAAATAAATATAAAATTACACCTGTGATAGCTTCCATGAAGGAAGGGTACAGGGATAGAACCGTGTTAGGGAGTCAGAGAGGGCTTCCTGGAGAGAGAAGATACACAGATGAAGAAAGGGAAACATAGGGAGTGGGGATGAGCAGAGATTGGACATTTGTTCAGATGGAATAGCTATGCCTTAGGAATACTTAAGTCATTCTCACATTTCAAAGCATCCCAGGACAACTGGCCTCAGAATCAACACATATACATGGACCATCTTCTGTGTATATGCTATCTAGGATCGCTACTAAAACTCTAATAGACTAATGGCATAAACGTTTATCCAGTGGATGAATAAATATATCACTAAGTTAGTCTCCCAAGTAGTCGTTAAAAATCCTGATGTCAGACAGATTTACATTTGCTTACATAAAAAGTTGTACCAATAGTTATAATTAGAAAAATAACAAGCATTATATATATTTTTTTCATTAAGTGTCACATAAACCCTAGGAAGTAGGTACTGAAGTTATTCACACTTTAGAGGTAGAAACTAAGGCTCAGAGAGGATTCTGGGCTCAAGTCTGGCTAATTCCAGACCCTGGTGTTTGCTCCCATGTAGAGCAGTGATTCACACAGTTGGGTGGGTATCGAAATCATCTGGAGAGCTGATAACACAGAGGTCAGGCCCACTGAAGGTCAGATCTGGGTCTTTTTGTTTTTTCCCAAGTTCATTACAGTTTCTATAGCCTCACAATTGTACCTTTTTTTTTTTTTTTTTTAAGGACGAGGCTATTTAATACCAGATGTACAGTCACCAAGGTGCAACAGAGAGTGAGGGATTGAAGCAGAATTTTGAATAACTCTAATCATATATGCATGTATGGGTGTGTGTCTGCGTGTTTCACAGTGAATTAATACTTTCTTCTCATTTCGGTGAGAGCTCTGAAGAAAAGTGATCTGGACACACGTCCCTTTATTATTAGTTAAATTACCTGAGTTTTAAAAGACTAGGGTTTCAGTTCATAGAAAACAGAATAAGAATTACCTTAAGGGAGAAAATCATTCTTTTATGCGGAGCTGATGAAATTCTTAGTATTAAATTGTGCCTTTTGTTGGACAGATGATTTTAATTCCAGAAATTAATCTACAGGGAATTCTAAAGCAAATAGCCCATGTTGAACAATATTCCTATAATCTTGGAAGTAAACGGAGATCAGCATAGAAATGATGAGCTGGGTTTTAGCTAGTATTATAAAATGACATTTATATGGTTCTTTGTTCTTTTAACTGGGATGTTGCCTTTAAACTCCTCCTGAAATCTGTGGTCAAGACAAGAGCGTGCAAATCAATAGACACGTAATTCATCCCGAGCGGTATGTCTGGGAGGTGACCTTTCCAACTGAGAAGGAAGAAAGCTCTCCCAGGTGCGTAGTATGAAAGGAAAACTATCAGTGTCAAGAGCCCTGCTCGGCTACGGTGAACGGAGAATGACATACTAATGGAGCTTCATGAGGCATGAGAAAGTGACCAGTGGCCCTGACTGCTGCCTTATCCACACAAGTCATGCACTGCAGGCTAGAGTATCCCTGTCAGCCTACACGGCAGGGAGGACCCAAGGCTTCCTATGCGCTCGCCTGTAAACGGGAGGCTCTCAGCTCTTCCCGCTCTGCCTCTGCCTCTGGAAAGATGTGCTCATGATTCAGAAACACAGCTCCTGGCACATCATAGGGAAGCGATACTGATAGAATAGATGAATGAATCGATGAATAAAAAGAAGAGGCAAAAACACAGACAGAGACAGAGAGAGAGGGAAAGAGCGAGAAGGGGGGAGGGGGAAAAGGAGGGGGGAAAGGGAAGGAAGGAAGTAGAAGAGAGGAGAAGAGACAAGAGGATGGAGGGGTGGGGAGGGAAGATGGAGACACTGATGAGGAAAAGCAGCCAGGAACTCACGTTCCCTCCTGCTGAGAGGGTCAATCAGAACAATACATTTTGAAAATAAGCATTTGTTTTATTCCCTTTTCTAGTTTTAGAACTCACGGTAGTGGGTTAAATTGTGGCCCCCAGAAGATATGTCCATTTCCTAACCTCCTGAACTTGTGAATATGACCTCACTGGGAAAATATTTGGATACTGTCTAACAAGAAATTATATTGCAAATGTAGTTAAGGCTCTCAAGATTGAGGTCATCCTGGAGTATCTGTGTTGGCCCTAAATCCAAAGACAAGGATACTTAAAAAAGACACACAGAGGGAGGGACCCACAGGGAGAGGGGGCTGTGGAGAAGGCCGTGTAGAGATGGAAGCAGAGACTGAAGTGATGCAGCCACAAGCCAAGGGAACCCTGGAGCCACCTGAAGCTGGAACAGGCAAGGAAGGAGCCTCTCCCAGAGCCTTCAGAGGAGTCACGGTCCTGTCCACACCTGCATTTCAGACATCTAGCCTCCAGGACTGTAAGAGAATAGAGTTCTGTTGTTCTAAGCCGCTAAGTTTGTGGCCACTTGTTATGGCAGCCCCAGGAAACAAATACAACCATGACAAGTCAAAAATCCCATGTTAGTATCCTTTCTCCTAGCTTTTCTCCCATCCGAATGACATCATTTGATTCCCAGATGTGACACACTGATGGCTTATGGAATATATTTAACCTACAGACTTGTCCTCTCTATTTCGCCCCAGAGTATTTTAAAAGCTAATTAGAGAATCAGGAGATTTATTTTGTAAGTCCAGATTTCTGGCTTCCCTTGTAACGATAGACGGTCTGGAAACATAGACCCCATCCCCACGTGGCTGCCGTCAGCAGGTGCTGGAGAACATGTGTTCCTTCAAGCGTCCTGAGCTCTTCCTCTCGCAGCATCCTTCCCCCACCGCTACCACCTCTGACAGTTCCCACCTGAACCTCTTTTCTTGTTGGTAAGATGTGTGTGGTTGTCCTGGCAGACACCAAGCTTTCCACCACCAAGAAATGCACCTCTCTTTAACACACCTTGGCTGCAACTCCAGTGATATACAAACTCCCCTGAAATAAGAGATACTATCTCAGGCCACTAAGAATATATCTTTGAAAAAGCTATTATAAAGGAAGGAAAGTTGGAAAAGTGGCAGCATATAAAATTGAGAGAAATCATCTATTTTGGTATACACAAACAAAATCACTTCTAAGATGTGTACAAGAGACTATCACCACTAAAATAGCTACAAAAAAATACCTATGCAAGGACAAGTGTATCTTTCCATTTAATTAGGTTGACTTTTGTCCTTCATTAGAATTTTAAAATTCCCCTTTTGTCCATTCCCTTGAAGCTAATTTGTAAGTTTTCTGTGATCTTAATAGAAAATATTAGTATTTTCTTTTTCTAGAGTTAGACAAGCTGCTTTTACCATTCATACGGAGAAAATATAAAAACCAAGAGAACTCTGAAAAAGAAGAGCAACTGCATGTGAGTGTTTGGGGATGTTGATGAAGGGAGGTGAAGAAGAGGAATACAAATCCTACCAGGTATGATATTGTGACGATAGATCATAAATCTCTAGGAATAAAAAGAATCAATTTGGCAGAAGACCAAGGAGATCAATAGACCATTGGAATAAAACAGAAAGTCCACAAATAGACCCAACTGCACGTGAGAATTTCATAGAATAGCGAATAAAGCTAGCAATTCAGGTCACCAGGGACACGCTGCCCTTTCAGTAAAAATCGAATAAACACCAACCTGTTGGATAATTTGTTGGTTTACAAACTTGGGAGTTCCCTGGGTGAAATGTGAAACTGGCCCCCATACACGGAAGGCAAGGAGAGACCAAAGAAAGAGAGCGAGCTCTTCAGGTTGGTAGGTGGCAGGTTTAACAAGCAAGGGAACTCACAGATGAGGCTAGTCTTGGGTAACTGCCTGCCAGAATCTTAAGAATTGAGACAGAGGCCTTTATACCATCCGGACAGTCTCAATACCACCTCACCTTCTAAAGGCCACTTCCTGGAAAACGGCTTTCACTGTGAGAATGGTGGGTCGGCTTGAGGGTCAACCAAAGGTCAAATCCTCTGAAGGACCTCCTCCAACATAAATGCATAATGATCAAATTGGATCCCAATTATAAATTTAACACTGCATTAGTCCACAAGAAACATGGGAAGAATTGCATGGATTTAACCAGAGTAAGCGAACGTGGGGTGTCCGGTCTTCACAAGAGGGTGACTTTTGCACAGCTGTATAAACTAGGGGTCCTTCACCCTTGTTTTGAGGCCTCCTGCTGCAGGATATCTGCAGTGGGTTCCCATACACGTGGCGTGTTCCCAGATATCCTCTGCTCTTGCCCTGCCTGCACTCGGGCAGTGCTGTGGACAGTCAGTTCTTTGTGTGCTTCTCTCCAGAAACTTTAAGTTCCTGGCAGAAAAAGACTCTGCCCTGCTCATCTCCACCTTCCCAATTCAAGTTTCTGTAAACATTTACTGAAGTCAATTGAAGTTGGAGACATGTAAATCAGTTTGGCAAGAAGATCATTACTGATCTGTTGGGACAAATTTAGGCTCTCAGAAGCACCCACAGAATTTGCTGGCTGTATCTACCGATGAGAGTGGTGGAAACCAGCCATTATTTTTGAGAAAACAAATAAGAATTATTGCAATGGAAATTATCTCACAAAGAACACAACTCCCATGGGGAGTGTTTATGGATGAGGTGGAGGGAATAATGTTTGCAATATTATTCCACAAAAGGCCTCCAAAGAGCTGTTGCATGTTATATAACACAAGAAGGGCTGCCATCTTTCATTCCTTTAAATTGCCTGGGAAACAGAAGGGCACTTTATATAATCTGAATATACTTACATGGGAACGAATATGGGTATAAAAAGCACATATTAAATTGATAGTTTAATAGTTAAAAAGATTAAAAGCATACTCTGGAACTAGAATTCTAGGGTTCAATTCCTGACTTTGTTACTTGCTAGCTAGATGACCCTGAGCAGATAACCTAACCAGTCTAAGTTTCTCCATCTTTAAAATGGGGATGATGATAACATCTGCGCCACAGGATCGATGCCAGGCTTCCACGTGGGGATGTAATGCAGTGTTTACAACAAATGCATGGCACAGAGCAAGAGTCTAAATATTAACTAAGTTAATAGAAAATTAACACACACACACACACACAAGGTGAGAAATAGAGAACAAGAAGAGGAAAATTAGGATAATTTGAACTTTAACACTAGGGACTATGCATGACATACTCAGTTATCAACATCCCGGCTTGGAAATCACACAGACCTAAGTTTGAATCCTTGCTCTGCCACCGACTAGCTATTTTCTTTAACTTATGCTAAGCTGATCTCTCAGGTTTCTACTGTTTGTGTTTTGTTGTTCAACTGTATATTTCTTCACTTAGTAGTTTTTTCTTTCATTCATTCATTCACTCACTCACTTATTCCAGAAAAGAATTAAAGTAGCACCTCCACTTTCTCATTTATAAAATAAGGATGGTAGTACCTTCCTTAGAGAGGGATGTAAAGGTTGAAAAATATTGAGGTTAAACCAACAACTTAAAGTTGCTGAGTAAATGTAGGTTCCTTTCCTCTTGTGAATGTATGTAGATTAAAAAAAAAATTGAAGTATACTTGATTTACAATGTTGTGTTAGTTTTGGATGTACAGCAAAGTGATTCAATTATATATGTAGTTTTTCAGATTCTTTTCCATTGGAGGTTATTACAAGTTACTGAATATGGTTCCCTTTGCTATACAGTAGGTCCTTGTTGTTTATCTATTTTATGTATAGTAGTGTGTTTCTGTTCATCTCATACGCCTAATCCATCCCTCCTTTCTCCCTTTTCTCTTTGGTAACCGTAAGTTTGTTTTCTAGGTCTGCAGTTTTAATATCAGTTCCAGACACTAGAAAGTAACTGCTTTCCATACTTGAAAGCCCCTCATCGTTCTCCTATGCCCTGTGCAGCCATGTCAACTTAATAACCTGAACATCTGTTGCTTTAGGGTGGCTCAGGATGCACAGGTAGTAGAGATGAAAGGTAAAAGGCCATCCCTCTAGTAGGGGCTTTAGGAAGTAAGACTTGAAGAGGCCATCTCCTGGAGGTCACAGGCTGCTCCTGCAGAGTGTGAAAATTGGTGGTGAGTCAGGGTGTGGTGGAAGGTTCCTGCTCTGCTCCCTGCTACCCCACCCTCATTATGAAGCTCAAATTGAAACTCTGCCTTCACTATTTCAATATTCTGTACAGAACCTTGGTAAAGAGCTTGACTCAGTCACTAAGGTTACAGCATTACTCTTGGGTTCGGGTTTTTATTGTCATTGCTGTAATTTCTTGCCTTCCTCCCCACCTGTCTTCCTCATCTTCTCCTTCCTACAACCATACTACGTTATTTTCAAGATATCCCAAATATCCATATCTTTCTTTCCTCCTCAGTACCAATGAATATCAGAACTGTGCAATCTTGACCATGACAGATACTGGTACTACATATCAAAAGTCATAAAAACGGTGCAAACTCTGCTCTAGCAATTTTCCTTCAAGATACTTATCCTAATGGAAGAAGTATACGTACTTTTTTTAGAGAAGATGTGTCAAGGGCAAGGTGATATTAAGGAATTATTAATTTTATCAGATGTGCTATATAGCACGGTGATTATGGTGTTCTTATCAATTAGAAATGCATTCTGAAATACTTTAGGTAAGAAGCCGTAATGTCTGAAATTCAATCTGAAATGTCCCTTCACAATAAAAGTTCAGAGGGGACAGTTAAACATGATTTGCAGGATATCGACGGCATTTGAAGCTGGGTTATCAGCTCTTGGAAGTTTATGATACGATTCTCTCTACTTTTATGTATGTTTGATAAATTCTATAATAGACTATGTATAAAGCCGTTAGGAAGATGAGGATTTGAGCACTGTTTATAATAATGAAAACTTAGAACCATCATAAATGCCCCAAACACATGATTAAATAATATCTATATGCTGCGAGTATGCAATCATTAGAATGTGACAGACAGGAAAGTGTAGTTTTAAGAGAATACCTAGGAACCAGGAATTCAAGTCAGTGCGTTATAGTAAAACATGCGAAGACTACTTTGATAGTATGGCTAGTTTTTATATTTAATACTCATCAAATATCAATAGCTGGTTATTACTGGAGGATGAATAATGTTTATTTTACTTCAGCTCAACCATTTTTTCTATTTATATATATATATAAAAAACATATATATAAATAAAACCACATACATACATAAAAACGTATATATGTGTATACATATAGTTTATAAACGTATATCACCAAAATATATGCCCATTCCATATAATATTCAGTCTCTTGCAAGTAGTAAAACTTTGTAGAAGAGCAGTTATCTTCCAAGGTGAGTTAATTCCTGCTTCCATACATATCAGATTTTCACAGACGTCATCTATGAATCTATTATTTGTGACTTGACGTAAAACAGACATAGTAAATATACTCACGTCACCACTTCCTGCATCTGCAACCATAGCAGACATCGACCATCAGTCATGATGATCAGCCCTAAGGAGGCTGAGCTGCAACTCCTTTACGGTTAGTGCTTTAGAAAGCTAATGTTGATCTGGCTTTTTGTAAGATAAATATATGTGTCATCCTTGATATGGCTGTATATTTTTAAGAAATTATTCCTGGGAATTTACTATATATAAAATAGTATTCTTGGATATGAACATTTAAATAAATTGATGATAACACAATCTCATACTTAATGGTTGACTACTCTGCTCGTAGATTTGGCCTAAATGCTTTTCATGGATTTCACATATTGGACATAAAAACACCATTCTTTGCTCTCAAAGAAGTCTCAGCCCAATAACGTATCTTAGAAAATACTAAGGAAAACCATATGGTGCTTTTGCTAAATATCATCTGTTTAATATTTTCATGAAATAAATGTGGTAGATGGTAGGGATTGTCTTTATGGAAAATCAAAAATAGAAGGGTGTGTTGCAAACATTGTTTATTGATTGGTCAGTGTTTTTGACTTAATCTTATTGTTTACATTATAAAGGTTTTTTGTTTGTTTGTTATTTCTGTAGTTTTCAAAAGACTTTAGATTTTCTATGATTTTCTACTAGTCCCCAAGAGACTTCCTGGAAGGAGACAAGGACTGGGTTGAAAGTTTCTAAATTTCAAAGAACACACAACCTGGTATGCTACCTCTGCTGCCATCACGGTTGAAGTCCTGCCCTATGAGTAGCAGACCTCAGGGCAGTTCCTTCTTTACCATTTTTTTTTTTTTTTTTGCGGTACTCGGGCCCCTCACTGCCGTGGCCTCTCCGCAGGCTCAGCGGCCATGGCTCACGGGCCCAGCCACTCCGCGGCATGTGGGATCTTCCCAGACCGGGGCACGAACCCGTGTCCCCTGCATCGGCAGGCGGACTCTCAACCACTGCGCCACCAGGGAAGCCCTTTTTTAAAAAAAAAAAAAAAAAAAAAAAGCAAACCTTCAAGAATCAGTCATCTACTGGAGTTCCTCTTCTGTTTGCTGAACTCTAAGACCCCATCTTAGTTTCTACACTTTCTTAATATCCAGGAAGAGACTGGAAAGTTAAGTTCAGAAAGGTGGTTGGCCCTATGACCTAGCTGGAGAAGGTCGTACGAAATCAAAGAAAATCACCGAGGATGTGTTAGGAAATTTCCCAAATTAGATTTGCCTTTCATAAAAGACAGCCTTTAGATAAGAAGGGCAACGGCTTGCCACGAGCTGAGGCTACAGATGCATCTCCCTTGGACTGTTAACGACACACAAATCTTCACGTGTGTAGAGCTCCTCTTTTCAGGAACTATCCTCTGTTCTAAACGACTATTTGCAGAGTGTTTATGTCTAGAACAGAGTTCACATCCCTGCCTATCCATTGGAATTATGTATGCAACTATGCCTGGACTCCAAGCCAGACCAAGAAATCAGAGTATCTGCTGGTGGGCCTAGACATCGGCTTTCTAACTTCCCAGGTGATTCTTATGTGCAGTCTGGGTTAACAACACCTGCTCTAGAATATTAGGCGATTTGATCACTCATGTCCATTTTACACACAGCCCCAGAAGAGCTGTCCAAGGGATACCAGAAACAGAAGATGAGGTCCCTTGAGTGTATCTATTCTTGCTATATGTATCAGGATTACATGCTCAAATGTCTTCAGAAACATCAAATAAGTATTGAAGTATGTTGCCATCATTGATTACATCTCAGTGCCAATCTTTGAAAATTGTTACTCATTATATGAAAGGTTTCCGAAGCAATACCTTGCTACATATTACAGTATACATATGTTTATTCAAGCTTGGTAACATCCTAATGAATGTAGGATCACATTTGTTTCCACAGTAAACTTTGTGAACATGTTATATACATATAATGTATATATATTTTATGTAGAAATGTTTAAGAATTTTTTGAGTCATAATAAATTATGCTTATATTCATGTATAGATATGATTTTCCAACAATCATAGTCTTACATAATAATGAATTTAACCCAGAGAAAACACTGAATAGTTCAACAAATGGAACCGACCCATTTTTCCAGCGAAAAACAGAGCAAAAGCCAGACAAACTTGTCAGAGAATGATTCTGCATCGTGGACGCTTCACATTTTATTTTTAATAACCGTACAAGAACCACGTTGCCTGGTTACCGTCTTCATTTTGTACTCTGATCTAAAAATGTCTCAGCAGCCAGAAGTTTTCAGTGAGCTCCACACCTAAACTTATATAATCAAACATCTATAACAATCCAGGAAGAATTTTATTAAAATGATATTTCATTTTCTTCCTAGTCACAGATTTAGCCACTGCTTAAAAGACTGAGTGAAAAAAAATTAACATTTTGAAGGAAGGACTTTAGTTATGCTGATCTGAGAGGGGAAAAAAAAGACTAGAAAAAAAGTTAAAGGAAACCTGGTAAAACCACCATACTAGTGTCCTAAATATGTGACCATTTACTACTCGAATTCCTGGAAATATAAAGCAAAAGAAGAAAAAAATATGTAGACCAAGAAAAGCTTAATACTTAAAATATTATCTAATAATTCATGACAAAGGTGACTTTTATTTTGGGGTATTTTCAGGTTTTAGTAAAACTGTCTAACATCTTTACTTTTTGATTCCTATTGTGGCAACTCCTAATGCCTGCTATTTTGATGTACATTTTTCTCTGTGTTATTTACCAGATTAATGAAGACGTCATACTTTCAGAAATGTAAAAATAACCTGAGAATAGATACCGTATGTGAATAAATGTCTTCATGTAGAGATCAAGTTCAGGAAGCAAATGCAGGTCATTCCATTCTTTCACCACGCAAGTTACCAAGCTATTTCTGAGGTGGAGACAGTGCATGAGGTGCTACAATAGGAAAGGTTATTTGTTCTGAACTCTACTCTCTTCTGCTTTTGGGTTACTATATCCTATTTTTTAGGAATCTGCTTATACATTCATATAGTTTCATGAGGTGCTGGCTGGCTGAGTTAGGGGTGAGTGTCTTAACTCAATCTGGGTCAGTCAACTTCCCTTTCTTGGGAACCCCAAATTGGAAATAATGAAATTTCAGTCTCAACCCAGACTGCTTGGTATTCAAACCATATGGCAATATAATAAATATGGTCTCACCTTGAACGTGATGTTTCCAACAACTAAATATGGTCAGCACTGTTTGCACCAGAGCCTTACTGATAGATTTCCCCTCCTCTAAGGAGCAGGCCGCACGCTGAGTGCCCTGGGAGAGCTGTGTGACCATTACAGGCAGAGCCTGTGCTTGTTAGCAAGCACCAAGGTCAGTAGCATTATCTAAAGGAATACATCCCCATTTTAATCACCAGGGGTTGCTTTTTTTGTCATCTAAACTTCAAATGTGTCTTGGATGAAATCAGAAAATGGCATAATAGAGCAATTAAGCACAGCAGAAATTAATGAAAGCAAGAGACCCCATGGCAGAGAGATTATGAAAACACAGTGTTCACCCCTCAATTCACTTTCAGTCTTTGAAGGTAGATAAGAAAATACAAACAACAATAACAGTAATACTGAGTCATATTTATTGAAAAAAAATATAAATCATGATCCTGGGCTTAGAGTGTTAAATGTGTTATTTCAGTTCTCACAAACATCCTATGAGTTAGACATCATTATTATCCCCATTTTGTGAATGAGTAAACTGAAACTTCTATAGTGTAAATAATTTGCCCGAAAGTTCATAGCTAATGAGCTGAAGCTAAACACAACCTGCCTCATTCCAAAGGGTAAACTCCTAACGACAATGCAAGAAGAAATGAGAGAAGAAAGCCATAGAAAAATTTGGAAGGTACTCTACTAATGTTACAGGAATTCAGGGAAGGAAGGGGAATGCCAGGCTGGAGTTACATGCATTCATACCATGGCAGAACTGTGATCTAAGCTCAGCCTTGAAGATGCAGACTTCATATACACGGGAAGGACTAAAGAGAGCAGAGGATAATAGCAATAATAAAGGGGTGAGGCGGCTTTATCGTACGTATTTCTGGATGATGAATAGACCGATTTGACCACAATGGATGCTTTCTCAGAGGAGAACCTTCTGTAAAGATACTATGGAATCAGATGTGGGAGGGTCTTAAGGCCATAGAAGTTGGATATTATATCACAGGCATTGTGACGTCATTGAGGGTTGGTTCTTAAGAGTGGATACCTTGACAAGAGAAGGACTTGAGGAGGACTACACTAGCAGTACTGGGAGGAGAGTTCATATTCGTTGAATGACAATGTGGTAGAAGCCTTCATGTACGCGGTCTACTATAGTTCTTAATATACCCTGGAATATAGTAACTACCGTGTCCGTACTTGGATGTCAGGGAAGACGCCTCTTTCAAGGTCACCAAATGGTAAAGGTAGGCAAAATATTTTAGCCCTAGTCTGTTTACTTGAAAACCCATACTCTTAACTATTCAATGTGAAAAACACTAAATAAAGAGATACTGGAGACCTGGAATGAAAATAATAACAATTAACATTGATGAGCATTTACTGTTTCTAGGTTCTATGTGATTTACATGAAATGTCCTATTTAAATCTTCCCAAAGCCCTGGCATAGGACCTACTTTACCCACACTTTTCCGATGAGAAAAGGGAAGCAGAGATAGCTTGCTTCCTTTGCCCATGGAGATGGGCAAAGCATTCTATCCTTTCTGGAGGAGATGAGATTTCATCTAGATTCTCTGGCTCTAGAGCCTGGGCTCATTGTTCTGCTATGAGCCTTTCAATTACAGCAGCAGCTGACCAAGAAATGAGCACGAAAGCTAGAGCAGAAAGTTTGATGAGTACAGATGGGAAACAAGAACCTGCAGGGAGAAGAAAAAGACCAGTGGTGATTGGATCTAGGGTTTGGGAAAAACGGTTGAAGTTGAGGTCCGATTCAAGAGTGGCTTGAGAGAATAATTGATTGGTTTATTGATTGGTTGATTGAGGATTATTTAGAAAGATGGTGTCATTTCCAAATCTCTGTGCTTTAGGTGATGGTGGCACCATGAAGGAAAATGCTCTGAACTATAAAGCTATAGATGCAAAAGTCAAACAAATGCACATGATGCTTGGAACTGAAAGAATACATTTAAGGCTTTTTTTAAAAAAGGAAAAAAAACGTATACACAAAGGAGAATGGCACGTGAAGAAAGGAGCCATGAGACATGCCTACATCTAAGAATGTCAAAGAGAAACAGAGATAGAAGGGAATGGTCAGAGAAACAGGGAGAGGCCATACAATACTTGTAGAATCTCACAGCTCCACAAGATCCAGGGTCAGCCTCATGAGCGTGTGACCTGACACTCACACAGGACTTCAAGTTTAGAAGGGCCCTGTGCTTCAGTTTAATGCTCTCATGTCACCATCTTGAAATTCTTAAATAATTTTTGAACAAGGGTCTTCACAGTTTTACTGTTCACTGGGCCCCATGCAAACATATAGCCAGTCCTAGAAAGATAGGGTTTTCTTTTAATCATGGATGTAAAAAATAGTGTGTAGTGTATGGCACAATGTTTCTCACGTTATGCATGAATTTTATGATGCCTGGAAGGACAGTAACCAAAATTTCAATATGGTAAACCTCTGCGGGGGGTGAGCTTTAGTTTCCTCGTTATGCTTCATTTTGGGGGAGGGGGGTTAATTTTTTCTTCACATTTTCCATGCTCTTTAAATTGTTAACAATAAGAGAAAAAGTTTTATAATCAGAGAAAAGTGGTGTTTAAATTTTGAAATCAAATAACGAACATGGATGGTAAGGAAGTAGAGCCTGTGGGTTTAGATACATACGTTCAAGGGAGATTCACAAGACACACTCCTGGGGACTCTGTGTTTCCCCCTTTGTTCACTGAGAACCTATATCCTACTGTTTACAGGAAAAGGGAATAATATTAGAGTCCGTGAAGTTCTACTTTATAACCCAAAACTTTTTTATATATACACAGGAAAAATAAGTTGATACAATAAGCCAGAATGCTTTAGAACAAAGAAACAGCCTAACCAACGCACAGCTGCTCCCATAGAAAAGGAACAATGGTGCCATTGGCATCAGATGACGCACACAAAGGGGACTTGGGCCTTTCTCATGAAACAGGCCACTAAATGGAATTCCTTTTAGACAACCACGAAAACATGTTTCTTAAGCTACTAATCTTAACTTCTTAACTACTAATCTTTGTTCGAAAGAAAAAGACACTATCCATACATTTCCCAAAGCTTCATATAAACATTCATACTACAATAATCATATAATAACTAATAATACATAATAAATAAATAAATAAAGATAAATCAGAATGTCTCCAATACATTAGTTAAAATGCGGAAGCCGAGAATGTGTTGAATTTTAGGGTAGATGAACTAGTGAGAATTTAACAGCTATCTTTCTCAGTTTGTAAATTTTTTTTTTTTTTTAAAGAAAGTAAAACCAAGATAGCAAGAAAGTTAAAAGGACAGGTTTTCTCATTACCTCAGACACTTTTCCTCAAATTCATGCTTTTAGTTTATGTGGTTTTGCACGTTCATTCCACTACAGCTAGCAATTATAGGTTATATTAAATCCAGTATGTGAGTATTAGGATTTTTAAAAAGTTTTTACTGGGAAATTGTTCACTTTATCCAAAAATTCCCCCCAGGTTTATTTGGGTCTCACTGATGACTTTTATATAATTTTGACCAAGATGAGCCCTGTCAGAGATGAGGATCATAGATAAAAAGGAACCATGATGTTTTGGGGTTAATTTTTTTCACTGGTGGAAAAATGAGAAGAAGAGATGCTATCTGGTGTTAAACTCTATACTTGACTTGGGAGAGAAAAAAGACAAGCAAGAAAAGTTATTTTAAATTTATTTTGAGAACAAACGTGGACCCTATTGGTGAATATGATGTAAGTCAAATGGATGACAGAAAAGTCAATGAGGCTAATCAAGGTCTATTTTGACTCTATATTTTCATTCAAAGAAAATTATACTTAAAGTGGAAAAAGAAAAAAAAATATATACAATGGGAACTAAGTCTCCAACCAGCTGAGGAGAGACTAAGGGCATCCTGTCATTTTTCATGAGTTCAAATTTAAGTCCAGACCAATTATACTATGAGCGTGCTGGTAGGACTGAAGGGAAGAGTCCCAGAAACTGAGGACAACTGTAAGAATTCCGGTGGTGCCGTAAGACCTCAGACGGAAAAAAAAATATTTTCCCTGTTTTAAGAAGGTGATGATAAAGGAAAATGAATTGTAGAAAACTTTGATGCCATTCTCCGGAAAATTTCTCCACTTTTATAACAAATGGTAGGTGAACACAATAAAAGAATTTAATGTGTCTTGACAAAAACAAGGTGACATAGTCTTTCAGTGACCAGGCTAGATATGCAGACAAAACATGTAGAACACTTTACGTGTCCTCATTGGGCGTGTTCATTTCATGACCATCTTTTACAGATCCTGTGAACAGACAAAAGAAATGCTGTGTAGATGCAAACTATTACATATAGGATGGATAAAAAACAAGGTCCTACTGTATAGCACAGGGAACTATATTCAATATCCTGTGACAAAGCACCATGGAAAAGAATATGAAAAAGAATGTATATATATGTATAACTGATTCACTCTGCTAACACAACACTGTAATTCAACCATACTTCAATAAAATAAATTAAGAAAAAAAGAAAAGCCATGTAAATCTACCATGTGGAGAGATGTGAGTAGGTGGATTTATACCTGACTGAACTAAAGATTGTTGTTGAAGAATGCTTCAAAACAGCAAGAAGGCAAGGCAGCAGAGAGAAAGGACACAGTTTTGGGAATCAGGCACATCTGGGTTCACATTCAGCTCCTATTCCCTTGTAGCCATGTGTGACCTTCGGAATGTTATTTAAATTTTCTAAGCCTGGGTTCATCTCTAAGGTGAGGATAGCAATAATGACTTAGAAAGGATTTAAAACCATAACGCTTTGTAACATTGTATAAAATGATATGTGTAAAATACATGCAGTGTCTAAGCTGAGAAAAACTTACCATCTGATTATTGTTATAACTGTCATTACTGATATGAGTATGGCCAGTACTACTACATCTGATGAGAGGTACTAAATGGTGTGCTACGAGTACCTCTCCCTGGTCCCGATCTTTTCGCGGTTCTAATCAACAGCTTATTGAATGAAGACTTAGTTGATACGTTTACCAAATTCTTATGCAGCTTGAAATGTAGAAATCTAACCGTGTGATGGGAGACACACAGCAGTCTGAAATGAATGAGGTGAAATATGCATACACAAAAAGCCATTTTAATTGTATAATACACATGAAGAAAACTGCATAAATCCTAGTTGCATGGTAGAATGAATACTTATAAAGCAAGCACCCATGTAACCAACAACCAGGTGAAGGAAGAGAACACTGCTAGCCCCCAGGAGCTGACCCTTTGCCATCACGTTCCACGTTTTCTTTTATAGCTTTGGCATATAGTACACACCATGTACAAGGTAGAAATAAGTATATTTCAAACTTAATATAAATGAAATTATATTGCATGCACTTTGTACTTTGCATCTTTTAGTCAACATTTTGTTACAATCTGAAGTTATTCCTATAGATGTATTCCATTATGGCTCATTTATTTTCATTGTTGTATAGTTTCCAGGATATGCATATATCACAGTTTCTTTATCCTTTTTGTCATTGATAGATAATTAAGTTGCTTCCAATGTGTGGCTTTTGGCAACAAGAATGCTATGAATATTTTTGTTCAGGTCTTTTTCTTTTTTTTTTTTTCTTTTAGGCATATGGAGGCTGCATCAGGGCATCTGCAGCATCTTTTTAAAAATTAATTAATTAATTTTAACTTTTTGGCTGTGTTGGGTCTTCTTTGCTCTGCATGGGCTTTCTCTAGTTGCGGCGAGCAGGGGCCACTCTTCGTTGTGATGCGCAGGCTTCTCACTGCGGTGGCTTCTCTTGTTGCGGAGCACGGGCTCTAGGCACGTGGGCTTCAGTAGTTGTGGCACGTGGGCTCAGTAGTTGTGGCACGTGGGCTCTAGAGCGCAGGCTCAGTAGTTGTGGCGCACGGGCTTAGTTGCTCCGCGGCACGTGGGATCTTCCCGGACCAGGGATCGAACCTGTGTCCCCTGCATTAGCAGGAGGATTCTTAACCACTGCACCACCAGGGAAGTCCCTTTTGTTCGGGTCTTGCAGTACATTTGTGTGCATATGGAAGAATATTCATAAAAATATATTAAACTTACTATTTAAATTATTTTTCTATTTTCCATTGCCAAGTACATACAACTTAATTCATGCAAGTTAAATCTGTTCTTTTGACACTTCTGCATATAAAAAGATACGTAGAAATAAGATTCAGAAGACTTTAATGATAATAGCTGAACATTATTACATATGAATTTAGGTTCAGCAATGTACCTTGACCATAAATAAGTGCTCTTTTAATCAATATGTCTAATACATTCCTTTAAAAAAAAAACCCATAAATTATATTAAAATAAATTAAAGTCACATTCTGTATGGTCAAATGGAACATAATTTAACTTCCTGGAAATGCATTTTTCCTTACTTTGATAAGAAAGGATTTTTAAGGTATTGTTTGCAGTTTTTAAAGGGAGGCTTTAATTTCTGTCTTTACCTCTGAAGGGAAATATAAGCACTGAATGTTATTTGGAGGTTTTACAGATGAAACATTTTCCATTTAAAGGAAATTTACAAAGGAAGGTTAAATGTTGTCTTTTAAAGTAATTATTAGTCACATGTATTGTTAAAATATATTTGTAAGATATTTGAATTCTGTAGTAAATTCCTTAAGTTTCTGACACTTACTGGAAAAAAGAGAGAAGGGAAGGGCAGTCAAAAGTTTTGATCAGGCAAAGGTGAAACCCTCCTAAATGCTCCCTGATACTTCAAAGGGCACTTAGAGTTTAGCTGTTCCATTACTATGCAGATACCCACACTGTCCAACTAGGTAGCCACCTAACAACTGTGACTATTGAGCATAAAAACGTAGCTAGAGCAGCTTAGGTGTGCTCTAAATGGAAAAATACATCCAAGCTTTTGAAAACTTAGTATAAGAGAATGTAAAATATCTCATTCATAATTTTATATTGATTAGATGTTGAGATGATCCTATTTTGATATATATGGGTTAAATATATAAAATATATTAAAGTTATATCACCTATTTCTTTTTTACTTTCTTAATGCTATAAAATACAAACTTACATATATGTTTGTATTACATTTCTATTGGACAGCACTGGTATAGACAAATAAAATATTCTAAGAGCTCACATTTTTTTCAGATTCACATATTTATTTTATGATAGTCCTCAAATGGATATAAATGTATTATTATTTTTTGGCCTATAATGTCATAAAAAGTTCATTTTTATACCTACAGTAAAGTCTAGGTGGTCAGTTTATTCCTAGAGAGAATTATTAATATATCTAGATATAAAAAATAAACTTCACAAAGCTAAAGAGAGGCTAGAGAAATTATAGTTCCACTTAAAAAGGTAAACATTAAGTTTATTTAAAATAAATCTTGAGGTAGACTTCATCTATCCCCACTGTGGTATAGGTATACTGATGTATATTTCATTGGGTTAATATTTGGATGACTTAAATACAGATGTGTTTCTATTTGAATATGTTTGCCTTCCAATGTAGAGGAGAAAGCCAAAAGATTAGTTTAAGTAGTCTCTGGGGGAATCTAGGACATTTCACATTGAACTGCTTCTTGATGGTGTATCTCAAAACTAGCTACTAAAGACCAACGTTTGTTGGTCTTCAGAGCATCTTATTTGACAGGTAAATATTACTATGCAATAATTCAATAGGGAAGTATGTGTATAAGCAGTAACTGAATTTGTGCCATTTTTTTGTATAGTTATGTACACAAAATATTGCTTCTTAATAGCATGGAAATGACCTAAAACCTCATTTTCTTTTTTATCTGTTTGGATCATAAAGTTTATAGTTTCCACTCCTCCACAAACCATCACCCTACCCATTACTATTTTCACTGTGTCCCCTCAGCTATCACAGTTCTGCAAACCAACCAAAGAGCCAGATGGAAGAAACATAGCCACCTATTCATCAGTTTGAGCACTTCTTAGATGTCAGGAGTTATGCCACTAGTTTTAAGCATCCGTCTTTTTAATATATCTAAGTGAAACATCTGAAACCATTTAACATGGAAAGCCATGAAGAAAAAGAGGATATGATACTTCCTTTAGTATCAGTGCTTTGATTACCAACAGTTTCACCCTGAAATTTGGGGCGTGGGTGTCCTTGACGGTGCATCCGGATGGTTCCAATATTCAAGACCACTCACGAGTAGCACAAGAAAAATCAGTGCAAACACATCACTGACCGGCATGGTTAAAATCCCAGTCGAGTCCCTTTCCTTGAGACATGGTCTGTGGGTAGCAAAGGCAGGGCATCCAGTGTGTGAAATGAGTAGTAAATGAACTCTCCAGAGTCCTACGGTGAACTGAGATTGTGCATTGTACTTTGGTTACTTAGACTTAGGAAATCCTACCATCTTCAAGGTCTGATTCCTTAATATAATTGAGAGGGCAGTCTTCCCAGGCTTCATCTAATGTCATTTTAAGTTGCCCACTTCTAAACTGAAGAACTAGAGACAAATGCCCACTCTCAGACTAACATTTTTTGGTATTGACTTCTACTCTTGCTTTTTGTTTCCCCTTTTTAGTCAAGAAACTTTCACTGAGTGTCTTCTATGTACCAGTTATTGTTTGCAGTGAACTCAAACATTAGGGAACAAGACACATGAAAATCTTTGCCCCTCGGAGTCTACATTCTTCTTAAGAAGCCAGAAATGGGTTTTGTTGCTTGTAAAAAATTCCGAAGGTTGGAGGAGGGATAAGGAAAGTTCAGGAATAAGGCAAACATACACACCATGACTGCTCTCCTCTGCATCACAATCAAGAGCTTCTCTAACACAGCAAAAGAAGAAAATGAAACAAGAGTCGTACAGATTAGAAAGGAAGATACAAACTCATCATACTTTGCATCCAATAGACCTGTATACATAGAAATCCATGGCAGTCTAGAAGTAATGAAAGTTCACAAGAGTGCTTGGCGAATATCAACACATTGAAATTAACACGTGTCATAACAGTAAGAACAATGTAGAAATCTCAAAAAAGATCCAACTCTCAACAACAAAAGAAGCCCTAAGTAACCAGGAAAAAAAACAAAAACAAAAAAACTTTAAAAAGAGAGAGAGAGATGAAGGATAATTTTGGAGAATTTAAGAAAACACTATTGAATAATAGCTCTTGTTTTTCTTACCTGTCTAGAGATGGTTTGATGGTGATTCTTAGTTTGAGTTGCAGATTAAAAATTTTTTTGATATAACCTACGGATCATTATCCTAGACATAAATGCACACACACAAAACACTATGGTGTTTGACTGTTTGTCTGAATTCCGAGGTCCACTTATTCTTAGTTGGATGATATCAAGTGTTCCTCCAACTCTAAAACGATTCTGTTATTTCATTATTATTGTTTTAAGACAATATGCATAGAATATAATAAAAATCACAGTAGTAGTTGATATTTAGATTAATGAGATCCTGTTCTTCTAGGCACTGTGCTAAGCACTTTCTCTACAATATCACATGAATCCTCACAACAAACATAGATTGTAGTCACTATTACTATTTCCATTTATGGATGAGAAATTGAGGCCCAATGAGATCAAGTAATCCAAGTAATTCAATGTGGTCAGGCTCTTTGGAAATATCTTCTCATAGAACCAACTGATTTATAATTTGTTTTTCTCTTATCTAGAGAACTTACCTCAGTTTGTATTTATGCCCCTTTGTTTCATCAATTAATGCTTGCCTCCCCAACGGACCACAGTCTACAAGAATAGAGACCCTAGCTAGTTTTGTTCACCAATGAAACCTCATTGTTTGCACACTATGTAGGACTTAGTTATCACTCAATAAATTTTGGCAGAATAAATTAATGAATAGGTGAAAGAATGAATGAATTAGGAGTGAATCTGTCCAAATCTGCATAGCTTTTGAGTAGGAAAGCCTGGATTCCTATCCAGATCTAATCGATCGGAACCCCAAATACTGCAAATGAAGTGATAAAACATATATAAAATTAAAAATATATAATACTTCAAGAGTAATAAAGTTGAGCATCGAAAAGAAATATACTAAAGAATAGAATGAAACCAGGGAAGTAAACAGATGGAACACAAAAACGTATGTGAGGAAAGTAAAATTGGCTTTGGGCTCTCCACTGGCCAGAGCTAAGAGAGAAAAATGAATTCTGCTTCCAAATTTGAGTTTTTCCATCACCTTATACCATCTCTCTCATAATCTGCCATTTTTGGACACTTTATCTTATGACCTCAGAACACACGGCCTTCTTTTCGAATTCTTCACCTTAACCCATTTTTTTTCACAGAAATTTTCAACGCTACCGTGGAAAAATACCAGTTTCCCCAGGGTTATACACTGGAAAGAAGAACAAAACAGAAGGAGCAGAAGTGGATCTGGCTGAGCAGCTCCAATGGGATGCAGCAAAATTCTGGCCCCCAGGACTGAATCTTCATGAGCTAGAAGAGTGCAGAGGACACACTTCACTAGTCATATTCATCTTTGCTATCTCCAAGTTAGCATGGCCAAGATTGAGCAGACTTGGAAAACTGAATGTCACCATCTGGGTAGGCTAGAAGGGGCCAGCGGTCCTTGCCACCTTCTTTGTGTTCATCTTGGTGTAGCATCTCAGACCCAGACAGTTAATAATTCATGGATTTACCAAGCAGGTGTTTATACTATCAATGTGTGATGGATCCTAAGCCAGAGAAAAAGGAATACAGACGTCAAGACAGAACAAATGTGCACAGATTCCACCTGATGGTGCATGAATTCATTATACATCAGGGCATTCATCCATCAATATTTCAACTCTAGTTGACGCCCATGTGATATAAAATATCTTCTGAATAGAATATAACATGTTCTGAACAGAATATAATGTGCATGGTGCAATTTTTCTCTTTACCTCTTGTTTCAAACTGACCTCCTAGATTCAAGAGCACAGATTTTCCACAGCAGAATGTAAAGACTTCTTAAGGTTGTTTGTGTCCAAAGTAGGTCATTCAAACCACTGCCTGCATTCACGGGGGACACATCTAAGAGGCCTCTGAACAATACCATACTTCTCTTAAAGGGCGACCCACATTCATTTTTTACAAGTAAATATGAACTCTCACATTTCAAGCCATGCCAGCCTTCCTTGCTTACTGCTCAAGTTTCTTTCATTAGTTTTGAAATCTCATTTAGAGCTAGAGTGGAACAAAAGGTTGGTACATGCTAACTTTGCACTGCTTTCTGTCAGTGGGAAAGAAATAGGGCGAGAAGTTCTGGAGAGTTGGAGACCCAGGGAGATGACAGCGGGGAAGGCAGCAGTGTGTGAAGTTGCACCGAGGAAGTGGATGGGGAAAAATCTGCTTCAGCCTCTTTGGAAACACGGCACCCAGCACAGCTAAGGATGCAGAGAGCAAGAAGGGGCCAACCAAGAGATGCCGAGCTAGGCTAACTGTAGGTCTACCTCATATTCCTAGGTTTAGAAGGAACATGTGTAAAATATGTTCCCCCAAAAGATTTGCTTTAAATTTTTTTTTTTTTTTTTTTTTTTTTTTGCGGTACGCGGGCCTCTCACTGTTGTGGCCTCTCCCGTTGCGGAGCACAGGCTCCGGACGCGCAGGCTCAGCGGCCATGGCTCACGGGCCCAGCCGCTCCGCGGCACGTGGGATCTTCCCGGACCGGGGCACGAACCCGTGTCCCCTGCATCGGCAACCGGACTCTCAACCACTGCGCCACCAGGGAGGCCCTGCTTTAAATTTTAAATCTCCACCAAAGGTATATATTTCCTCCTGAAAATTAACATATTTTTATTTTTTTACAGATTTATAAAACATTTGGTCAATTTCCCATGAAAAAGAGAAGTAAAAATACCTAAAAAAAATCCAGAATACAAGTTTAGTTTATATTATTTAATATATTACATTGTGTTATATTGCAAGATGTGATATTATGATTTATAATAAGAAATAAACATTTGGTCTTAGTCCCTGTTCTGCCACAGAGCTGGGAAAACTCTTAGAATTTCCTAAGTGAGGATAGCAGTACAGTTGTCTTGTTATGTTAATGAGGTGATTTCTGGAAAGCACCTGAAGAGGTGGGCTGGTTGCCAGGGGAACCGACTCTGTGATTAGAAGCTTGGAATTTTCAGTCCCACCCCCGTGACCTCCTGGGAGCGGGGAGAGGCTAGACATTGAATTGATTGCCAATGGCGAGTGATTTAATCAATCATGCCTAACTAATGAAACCTCCATAAAACCCCAAAAGGATGGGGTTTGGAGTCCTGCGTTGGCAAACACACGTAGATCTGGGGAGAGCGGCAGAGTGACGCCCTGGGAGCAAAGAAGCTCTGTGCCCTTCCCCCATACCTTGCCCTATACATCTCTTCCATCTGGTTGTTCCTGAGTTATATTCTTTTACAATAAACTAGTAATCTAACAAGTAAAATCTTTCTCTGACTTCTGTGAGCTGCTCTAGCAAATTAATCAAACCTAAGTGGTGGGGGGGGTGGGTAGTAGCTAGAGCCTCCAATCAGTCAGAGAAGCTCAGGTGACAGCCTGGACTTGCACTTGGCATCTGCAGTTGGGATGGGGGGAGTCTTGTGGGACTGACTTCTTAACCTGTGGGATCTGATGCTATCTCCTCGTATATAGTATCATAATTGAGTGGAATTATAGGACACCCTGCTGATGTTTGAGAACTGCTTGCTGGTGTTAGGGGGAACCCACACAGTGGAATGTGCGCTCAGAATTGTTACAATATATTATATTTTATCATATTCATATTTAGTTAACATTAGCTAGTGTAATATTATTTGATACAATCAGCTTTTAAATGCCTCTAAAATGCTAACTCTCCTTGTCATAAAGAGGATTCTCAAATAGAATGGATTCTAACATGACGTTACCTATAAAGAGAAGTACAGGAAGTGAGACACTCTTCTTAGTGGTAGATCTATTTGGGTGGCAAGAGGACCCCTTAGCTCCACTGACTGATATAATACTTAGCTCTTCTTTCTTTCGAGAGGTAGAGAATCCACCTCTGTCTGACTTTAGCAATCAGAAAATTTTAACTTCACGTAAATTTAGATGTCCGGGTGTTCAGTTACTTCCAGGCTTGGGGGCTGCAAGGCACAAGATACCATAAAGGATCAATTACTCTCTGTTTTCCACTTCTGCCTTTTACTCTGGAGTCTCAGATTCAGACTTCACATGGCAGCAAGATGGTGGTGACAACTGCACCTTCTACAACCTCTCAAGTTTCAGGAACAGACAATATAAGGGAAAATGTCTTTCTCTAGAAATCCGAGAGCCTATTGGCTCTACTTGGGTTGTGCAGTCATTTCTCACCTAGTCAGGAGGCTGTGTGGAATGCCTAGTCTTGACATCATGTGATTTGCCTAGCATTCAGCTTACAGTCAGCTCCACTAAAACTACATGGCTTGGGATGGAGATGGGGGGCTTCCCAGAAGAGACAAAAGTGTATGACTAGATTCTGGGAAATGAAAGCAAATTGTTCCCTATAACTGAGAACCACCATTTTGTCCTCCACAGATATACAGAAAGATCAGAGATTTTTTGCAAATAAACGTTAGTAGTATTTAGTTAACTAAGTGGCAACTTCTGATGTCTTTGAGACTCTAAATCCAAGAGTTTTGTATTCTATGAACACAACTAGTATTCAGTATTTTTAACTCTTCTTATATAATTTCTTGTTATGTAAGTCTTTCTATTTGGTTTTTTAGAGTAGCTGCTGGACTAATTGGACCATGCCTTTCATCAAAAGACCTAGTTCACAAATTGCAGGGGATACAAACACACAAGCATGGCAGGGATTCAAACATCTGAGGTCCCTTTAATGTTTTTCAACCCTAACACATTTTGGTTTTAATATTTCTTTCTGCCGCTCCAGGTGGTGCTTGCAAGTACCGGTTTCTTCCTTCTCCTCTTCCCCTCGCCCTCCTCCTTCCCGCCTCCTCTTCCTGCTTCTTCTTCCCCACCCCCACCTTTCTTATCGCTACTACCCCATGCGCGCCAGGCACTGTTCTAAGTGCTTTATAAAAACATGATCTCATTTAATCCTAGTAACATTTTACAAATGAGGAAAATCAGGTGCAGAGAAACAAAGTAAACTGCCCCAATTTAGAGAGCTAGTGTGTTGAAAAGCCTCGGGTTTAAACTCGGTTTTCCCAGGTGTCGCAGTCTGCGCTTCACACCCTATGGTCAGGCTGCCAGTGCACATACACTACTTAACCTGAACTTTTGGTTGAAGGATGGTAATAGGAACTCTATTCGAAAAATCTCAATATTTTTCCCCTCCCGACCAGGCAGATAGAAAGGTCTTATCCTAGGTCAGTGGAATCTGTGTAATGAGTTTGCCAAAGGAAAGAAAGTACATGATACAATCTGATAGTTTTATATTTTTCAATGGTTGATTTGTTCTTCCTTTCTCCTAATATGTATCTGGATCTACTCTGTCTAGAGCAGTGTTTCTCAACTGGGAGTGATTTTGTCCCCCCAGGGGACACTGGCAATGACTAGAGACATTTTTAGTTGTCACATGTGCGGAGGGGTTGCCCATCTAGTGAGCAGAGGCCATGGACGCTGCTAAATATACCACGTTGCACAAGACCACCTCCACATCAAAAAATTATCTTGCCTCAAATGGCAATAGTTCTGAGATTAAGAAACCCTGCTTTAGTGCTTATACACTAACGATGAATTATCCGAAATGGAAATAAAGAAAATGATTCCATTTACAGTGGCATCAAAAACAATAAAATACTTAGGAATAAATTTAACCAAGGAGGTAAAAAACCTCTACGGATGGTCCCTGTCTATTGATGGTTCCACTTACGATTTTTTGACTTGCTGATGGTGCAGAAGGGATATGCATCCAGTAGAAACCATACCTTGAGTTTTGAATTTTGATCTTTTCCTGGACTAGAGATATTTGGTATGATATTCTCTCCTGATGCTGGGCAGCGTGAGAGAGCCACAGCTCCTAGTCATGGGATCGTGACAGCTGATACACTTACATCGATTCTGTACCCATACAACCATTCTGTTTTTCACTTTCAGTACAGTATTCAATAAATTACATAAGATAGTCAACACTTTATTGTAAAATAGGCTTTGTGATTTTGCCCAACTGTTGGCTAATGTAAGTGTTGTCAGTCTTTTTAAAGCAGGCTAGGCTGAGCTATGATGTTCAGTATGTTAGACGTAATAAATGCACTTTGGCTTACAATATTTTCAACCTATGATGGGTTTATGGGACCTAACTCCATAGTAAGTTGAGGAAGATCTGTACACTGAAAACTGAAAGACATGGGCAAAACAGATTGAAGAAGACACAGAGAAATTGAAACGTATCCTGTGTTCATGGATTAGGAAGATTAACATTGTTAAATTGTCCAGAGTACCCAAAGCCATATATAGATGCAACACAATTCCTATCAATGTTCCAGGCAGTTTTTACAGAAGTAGAAAAAATATCCTAAAATGTATATGGAAACACAAAAGACCCCAAACAGCGAAAACAATCCTGAAAAAGATGAATAAAGTGAAAAGCATCACACATCCTGATTTCAAGCTATATTATGAAGTTATACTAATCAAAACAGTATGGTACTTGCATAAAAACAGACACATAGACCAATGAAACATTATTGAGAGCCTTAAAATAAGCCCATGTATATTAATACATGACATGGGAGCCAAGAATACTTAGTGGAGAAAAGACTGCCTCTTTAACAAATGGTGCCGGGAAAATTGGATACTCACAAGTATGTGAGTTATAACTAAGAGAATGAAACTAGACCCCCATCTTACACCACTTATAAAAATTAACTTGATATAGATTAAAGACTTAAATGTGAGACCAGATACCATAACATTTCCGAAAGAAAACACAGAAAAAAATCTCTTTGACATGGATCTTGGAAATTATTTTCTGGATATGATACCTAAAGCATAAGCAAACAAAATAGAAAATACTTAAGAGGGACTGCATCAAACTAAAAGCTTCTACATGGCAAAAGAAATGATCAACAAAATGAAAAAGACAACCTATGAAATAGGAAAAAATATTTGCAAATAATATATCCAATAAGGGGTTAGTATCTAAAATATATGAAGAACTCATGCAACTCAATCATAAAAAACAAATAAACCGGGCTTCCCTGGTGGCGCAGTGGTTGGAGTCTGCCTGCCGATGCAGGGGACACGGGTTCATGCCCCGGTCTGGGAAGATCCCACATGCCGTGGAGCAGCTAGGCCCGTGAGCCATGGCCACTGAGCCTGCGCGTCTGGAGCCTGTGCTCCCTCCGCAACGGGAGAGGCCACAACAGTGAGAGGCCCGCGTACAGCAAAACAAACAAACAAACAAACAAAAAAACAATTAAAAAATGAGCAAAGAAACTACATAGATGTTTTCCCATGGAAGAAGATATATGAATGCCCAACAGGTATATGAAAAGATGCTCAATATCACTAATCATAAGGAAAATGCTAATCTTATTAGAATGGCTATCATCAAAACGACAAGAGTAAGAGATGCTGGAGAGGATGTAGAGAAAAGGGAATTCTTGTGCACTGTTGGTGGGTATGTGAGGTGATACAGCCACTAGGAAACCAGTATGGAGTTACCTCAAAACATTAAAAATAAAACTACCATATGATCCAGCAATTCCACTTCTGGGAATATATCCAAAGGAAATAAATACACTAAGTTGAAGAAATCTGCACCCTCCATATTCATAGCATCATTTACAGTAGCCAAACCATGGAAACAATGAAGATAAACGGATAAAAATTTGTGATACATACATATATATATGACTACTGTTCAGCCATAAAAAAAGGAAATCCTGCTCTTTGTGACAACGTAAAGTGATATAAGTAAGAGAGAGAAAGGCAAATACTGTATGATCTCATTTATATGTGGAATATAGAAACAAACAAACTCAAAGAAAAAGAGATCAGATTTGTGGTTCCTGGGTGGGGGTGTGGTAGTGAATGGGAGTGAGGGGAGGGGCAACTGGGTGAAAGTGGTCAAAAGTTACAAACCTCCAGCTGTAAGATAAATAAGTATTAGGGATGTAATGCACATGATGACTATAGATAACACAGAAGTTGTTAAGATAGTAAATCCTAAAAGTCCTCATTACAAGGAAATATTTTTCTTTTTTTTTTGTATCTGTATGAGATGATGGATGTTAACTAATCTTATTGTGGTAATTATTTCACAATATATGTAAGTCAAATCATTATGCTGCATACCTTAAACTTACACAAATCTGTTTGTCAATTATGTCTCAATAATAAAACTGGGGAAAAACATAAGCTAAGAAAAAGAACCAAAAACCCACTGCTTTAGGATAGAGGTCAGAACATTTTTTCTGTGTAGAGCCTCACAGTAAACATTTCAGGCCTTGCAGGTCATAGAGTCTGTGGCTCAAGTAGTTAACGCAATCTCTGTAGTGTAAAAGCAACCACAGGCAATCCGTAAGCAAATGGACAAGGCTATGTTCCAATAAAACTTTATCACATACACAGGTGTACAAGGAAATGGGTCAGATTTGTCCTGAGAGCCATATATTACCAGTCCCTGGTCAAGAGTGCCCCTGAAGCTGTTACACATCAGGAAGACTACTTTCAGTCCCAACGCACGGTATCAGGGAATCCCAGCTTTTCGTAAATACTCCATTATATTCTCCTTAAGAAACTCAAGGCCACGTTGCATAGGAGGGGGGAAATATGTACATGGCATTTATTAGGAAGACAACCTGGTTTGAGGATTCCAGCATTTATGAGTGACAGTCAGCAGAGTACTTGCAGCAATGGGCCATGAACTATCAGGTGAGAATCAGAGGGCAGAGGCAACATCCTGTTTCAAATGGAGTGGTCTGCCCCCCTGGTGAGAAATGTTCAGACAGCTGGAACCAGCTGGGGTGTGAGCCTGTCATAATGCTGGTCAGCAGGATACAGACACCAGGTCAGCAGGAACGTTTAATTAAAACAGTACCACCTTATATCTTTGGAGCACTCTGCCATCTTGAAAATGCCTTCACCTACATTGTTTCATGGCATCCCTGGGAGAGTCTCATCTGGTCAGTAAACCTTTCTGAGCTATAACTAACAGGTATTTGGATAACAAAAGCAAGTGATACTTGAACTTTTCTTTCAAGCAGAGTATGGTCTAGTGGGGAAGAAAGAGACAACAATGGTGTGTGTTCATTGAAAGAGCTCTTCATCTGGAGGAGGACGGTGACACAGCCTGGTTTTGGGATGAGGCTAAGGGAAGATGGGGTCACAGGGGTTTTTGTAGGTTGTTTTGCTTGAGTTGGGTGCTAAAATACATAAATCAATAAAAAAGAGGGGTGGGTGGTGAGAAAAGGAGGAGCACATGAAGAGTTAGTCAATCAAACTATGGGGTGGCATGGTGGCGGAGAGGAAGAGGACACTGCAGACACAGGGAAGGCAAAGCCATGGAGGTGAAAGACAGCAGGACGTGTGGTGTGTGACAGAGGGATGGCAAGAAGTCAGGGGAAGCCCAAGATTACATGCGGGGAAGAAAATAGAAATAAAGCATGGATGTTTAATGAAAGCCAGTTCATGGTTTGTCCTTAGTTGCCATTCAGAAGGGTACGGACTCGAACCTTTAGATTATGGAGTATTTGGAGGTCAAATCTCAAAGCTCAAGTCACAACACAAAGTCCGAATTTGAGAGCAGAGGCGAAGAGGCCTGGTAGGAGGCTGCTGTGTCATCTACACGGGAGAGGGGGCAGTAGAAGACAAAAGGAAGAAAGGGAACAGATTCAAGAAACACTTAGGAGGTAAACGTTTCAGAACTTAGAAATCCTCTCAAATAGTCAGGGCAGGAATTATCAACTCATTTAATAAATAAGAGATAACCAAGTCCGAAATCTTCAGTCATTAATTCACTATCTCAAATATAGATGTTGAGGGTGAATGCAAGTCCTCTATCTCACGCTCTTCTTTCTATATTTTTATTTTTATTTATTTATTTTTTTGGCGGTACGCGGGCCTCTCACTGCTGTGGCCTCTCCCGTTGCGGAGCACAGGCTCCCGACGCGCAGGCTCAGCGGCCATGGCCCATGGGAGCAGCTGCTCCGCGGTATGCGGGATCCTCCCGGGCCGGGGCACGAACCCGTGTCCCCTGCATCGGCAGGCGGACTCTCAACCACTGCGCCACCAGGGAAGCCCCTTTCTATATTTTTAAACTAATGTTTCCAGAGTGTCCACATGTGCTGGATCTCAGGAAAGCCTGTTGTAACCATGTTTTAAATTACTTATGCCTCATGCGAAGAAGTGTTTTTACTTGGACTCTTTCTTACAAGGAAACTGAGGTTCAGAGACATATGTAACATGTACCATGCCTAAGGATCCAGAGGTAATAACAAAAAAGGCTGGATTCCGCTGTGCCACACCGCCTCTGCCGAAAAGCATGCCACTGAGACGACTACTCTTCAGAA
Organism: Orcinus orca; assembly: GCF_937001465.1. Lineage (NCBI taxonomy): Eukaryota > Metazoa > Chordata > Mammalia > Artiodactyla > Delphinidae > Orcinus > Orcinus orca. The sequence goes on from NC_064568.1 coordinate 9,282,421, forward strand.
CCGCACTTCCCTGGCGTGACAGCCATTAGTCACATGTGGCTATTTCAATTTAGGTTGCCTAAAATAAATAAAAGTTGAAAAATGCAGCTCCTCAGTCACATGAGCAGCATTTCAGGCATTCTATAGCCGCACATGGCTAGTGGCTACCATATCGCACGGCAGAGAAACCATTTCATCCTTGCAGAAAGCTCTATTAAGTAGGGGGTTGCTGTGGAATATGAAATCCCAAAGAGGTGTGCCTCATTCCTAACTGTTAAAGTAGAAAACTCAAAGCAGACTTTTGACGTCACAAACCCAGATTCAAGGGGGATCGGCGGCCATTTTATTTTCTTTCTCTCCATCCCTCAGTAGCAGAGACCCATTTGTGGATATGAGTTCTACCTTAAAACAAGGGAAAGCAGACTGTGAATAATAAAGAGGAGTTTAGGCAAAGATGCTCTGGGCTTTTCTTGTAAAGGACTGGCTTCTCAGTGCTATGTTTATTAATGCAGTTTAAGGGAAATGGGAGATTAACTAAAGAAGATGGATAAAGAAAGTCTACCTAACAGACACTATATGGGGGATTAAAGCTTAGTTTAAGCATTCAAAGAATCTGATTTTTTAAAATATGCCCATGGGAATAAATAAAATAAAATGAAATTGGCCAAGCTAACATCATTGGGCATTACATCACAAATCAATTCGGGCTAACCAAATTAGGCAGTCTTGAAAAAGCAATGACCCAAGAATAAAAGCTACTTATGATTTTGAAAGGAAAACTTGGCAAACAGGATTCAGAAAGCAGCGTATCAGTGGTGACCAAGATAAGGTACCACAAATAATTAAGGTATTAAGCAGGGAGTGGCAGCTCTTCTTTGAACTGTGAGACTTTATTCAGTGTCCTTGCAAGAGAATAAAACAGTTTGAGTACCTTCAGATTTCTTAAACGGCTGGATCATAATTCCAAATTCCAGAAAGATTTCAACCATGCTGCTCTAACTGTGCTTTCCACATGGCAGTTTGAATTATGCTGGCTTAGTGATACATTATATAAGGCTTTTCTTTTTTCAAGAAAAATACATTGAATAAAAGGAGAAAATATAACTCTTCTCTACTGCCAAGGACACGTTTCCTTGAAAATTCACACACAAAAAAAGGCTTTCTACTGTTTTTCTTTTCTCTCCTATCCCCTCTCCCTCAACACACTCCTCTCACACGTACAATAAAAGTTGATGCAGGTCAAAATTGCTGTGGGAAGATAGAGCATAGCCTGCAATACCACGATGGAGTCTTCATTGACCTTGACGAAGATCCGAGTATCAACACTTACCTGATTTGTACCAAAGTGCTCAACTTGAAAATAACTGCTACTCCTTGGGAGCTCTTATTCTGAATCGTTCTGCTACATGTTACAAGGATGAGTAGTTGTGCAAATATTACAGCCTCTAAACTGTGACCAAAGTGAATGGCATACAATGAAGGGCTCCAAAGTGTTCTGAACAGTTACAGCCCCAAAGCTAATTGGGAGCCTGTTTGAGGCATGCAGACTGCTTTCTATAATACAATTCTGGTTCTAAAGACCAGTTAGCCTTAAAGGTAAGACTTCACTCCTGACTCCATACCTGGATTTCCCAACATATGTTGAACATCAACCACTTGTGTACAATCTAAGGACACAAGGCAAACATTTCCAACACCAGGGGTGTCTGAAGTGTCTTATGGGCTGGAGCAAATCCGCGTAAACATCTTTACATGACTGCCTTGCTAATATTTAAAACCCAACAAATCCTAATGTGGACACTATCTTCTGCCCCCAAATAGTCTTCTTTACGTAGTCATCCCTCACCCTCCTCAGCAGCAGCTTCCTGCTACAGTGCCCGTGCTTCTGCCCATGACACTCATCAGCGTCCAAAGCTTCTATGGCATTAGGCGAGACCTTCACCTACAGAGACAGAGTGTCTGACTGGATATCTCTTCCTTCAGACTAGGACATTTCCCCTACCCATCCTCCAGCAGATCCGATGGCTTCTCTCTCCTTCCTGAGCACCTCTTACTTCTTTAGGATTATCTCCAACTGTATCTTCAGGGTCTTGCGTTCTAGAACACTGGTCTGCATACACCAAGCCCACTAACTCACAGATCTATACCTCGGCTCATTCTCTGTGCTATGTCTGTTAGCAACACCTTCCCTTTTCAAAATCCAATTCTTCCTTCAAAGCATTATAGCAAATAGGTTAAGCCCATGGGCGGTTGTTTGTTTGAGTCACACAGACTGACCTGAGTGCAAATCCCAGATCTACTATCTACGTGTGTGTATGTGTGTGTGTATGTGTGTGTGTGTGTGTGTGTGTGTGTGTGTGTGTGCGTGCGTGCGCACGCACTGGGGGTGGGACAGGGGAGAGAGAGACACAGACAGAAACAGAGAGGGACATCAAGTGACAGAGGCAGAGAAATGTCTATCTCTCCCCTACAATATTGGGTTACCGGTAGCAGCTACCTCCTGGTGCACTGCTGAGAATTAAATAACCCGATACATGTAAAAAGAGCTTGGTTTAGTCCCTAGCACAACATAAGCCATCAAGAATTATTAGCTATTACTACTAATCACATCTAGCTTAACCAGCTTCTAGTCTGATACCCTCTTTCTTTCTCAAGGGTTATAAGCCACTTACTGCAATTACTGTTTCTTTTAGTTATGGATTAATTATGCCTGTGTCTCACCAAGTTGTCTGCAACTGCAGAGGAGAATTACAATTTCTTTTTACGTCTCCTAGATCAGTGCTCTCAAAGCGTGGTCTGTCTGTGAACTGCTTGCTGTTGAGGTCCACAGTGAGGTGGCTTCACAACTCGAGTCGGCTTTTAGAAGCTAAAACTTTTTAATTCTATTTTACAGAAACATTAGTCTGCAATGGATTAAATTATTATTATTATTTTATTATTTTTTTTTTGCGGTACGCGAGCCTCTCACTGTTGTGGCCTCTCCTGCTGCAGAGCACAGGCTCCGGACGCGCAGGCTCAGCGGCCATGGCTCACGGGCCCAGCCGCTCCGCGGCATGTGGGATCTTCCCCGACCAGGGCACGAACCCATGCCCCCCGCATCGGCAGGCGGACTCTCAACCACTGCGCCACCAGGGAAGCCCCTAAATTATTTTTTAATAGAGCTTTACTACAGATTGTGAGTTCCACTGTCCCAGACTATGTAAGTCCCACAAACGGACCTACAGTAGACGGCCACTGAATACTCAATAGGTTCTGAGAGAAGAAGAAAAATTATTTGAAATAGTGTTTCACTTAGAATCCCTGCTGTTGGTCAAGTTAGCAGCATATACAGATAACCAATGAGTCAAGCTTCTGAAAGCAAATTCAAGGCTTGAGGAGGTTTAAGTGTAGATTAATTTATTGGGTCCTGAATTTCAGAAACTCTTTTTAAAAATTAATTTTAAAACATCTCCTACCACGTTTAAGACACACTACCACACCACTGCCTGAAGTATGGAAGAGGAACTGCGAGGACTGATTTTGACTTTTGTAACACCAGACATATTCACTGAATTGCAAACCCTAATATTGACAGGCGCCATTCCTTCCGTGAGGGAAGGTGCGCTATGAAGTCACGGAGGAAGAAAAGGGATTATTTCTGCCCTTATGTGCAGCCCTTCTGCTGTTCGTCCTTCAGTTGAAGTTTTCTGGAGACATCTTTAACTCTTTCCCTTCCTCCAACTTAGACCCAAATCATCCAAGCCTGAGGCATATGTGGATATGAAGAATGGGTCTTAGGGAGATGTTACATCAACATATGACACGAATGGACACTGCGGAACTGATTAAACTTATTGAAGAACTTTTAATTGACTAATTTGGAGGGAAAAAAATCCCCCTCAGTATCAGCTATTTAAGCCTTGGTTTCAGATATCAAAATACCTTTTAGTTCTCTGAAAGAGCTAATCAGAAATTTCATTTGTTTTAAACCCAGGAAAGTAGATGTCTTCAACAGAATTCATTTCATATATTATGCAGTCACCCCACAGACTATGCTAGGCAGAGTGGCTATAATCAAAGTTTGCCTTGCTGTTGTTTTTCCCAGAGAAATTTCCTGAGAGATGCTCATATTTTTTCAGCTATTTCCTTTATCTACGGGATCCTTGATTAGTTCAGAATAAAGATAAGAAAAATGGGAGAAAAGAAATTGTAAACCAGAGCATAGTTGTTTTTCAAAAAAAAAAAAAAAAAGCTCTTTCCCACAGATCTCTGCGAGATCTGCCTTGATCCTGGGATTGAGCACCTACTGTGTTTCTGGGACTATAATCAGCATTAGTGATACGACACATGAAGGAAGCATATTTCCTGTCCTCGAAATCTCTAGACTGTAGTGGAATAAACATAACAAAATGAATTGACAACTACCATTTCGAAAAAAACACTGATGTAAGAGGGAATTATAAAAACTCATCTGGCAATGACGGCTAATTGTACTCCGACATCCTCTCCCCTCTTTTAATAATAGAATTCCCACGTTGTAGCTACAGACATGGCTATCCGGCTAAACATTACGTTTTCCAACTTCTGCTGTAATTGATCGTGGCCATATGAAAAAGTTACGTCTAAGGGGATGTGAAGAGAAGTGAAGACTGCTTGACTAAGCACACGAACGGCCAACACAAGAACACACATGTTGACTACACCTGAGTCACGTCACCAGACCCGACTCACTCACCTCTATCCAGCTACATAATGCAAAGAAAGCTTATCTTGTTTAAGCTACCTCATTCCGGGGTCTCTTTGTTACAGCAGCTTAGCATATACCTTAACTAATATAAAAGCTTGGGGCAGTTTCCCAGGTTCTGGGTACATTTAGTGTAATGGATAACAGAGCATGCAAAAACTTATGGTGAAAGAGGAGACAGGAGCTGGGCCATAACGGATCCTGAAGCTCTGTAAAACATATGGACTTTATCTTACGATCAGTGTGTATCACGATTAGGTACGCCCTTTAGAAAGAACTCTCCAGTTGCGTTGTATAATACAGAGGGGGAACACTAAGATGGATAAGTCAAAATAAGTGAGAACTAAAGACGCTCGGTACTTAGTAGAATCTTTGAAAATGGAAAAACAATGGTGGATTCAGGGTGAGCATGGAAAACATCAACTACTATCATTCATTTTTCTTTACCCAATACGTTTTTACCAGACTAATCTTCTATGCTAGGCTCTGTGTTTGATGTTAGAAGTTCAGCTGGAATCAAGAATAGCTATAGTCCCAGACATGTTTTGCTCCAAGAGCAGTTTGGTCCCATACCGGGCCCATCTGATCCTTGCTGGCCCTGGACTGCGGTGCTTACTATCATCACACATTTACACATTAGGAGGACAAGTCTCAGAGGATTTTTAAATACCTTGATCCAAATCTGGCTTGTTTGCTGCTAAAGCCCAGGCTTTTACATCTACATCATGTAACTCCCTGTGGAATACCATGAAGCAATGCAGGAAATAGGTAATTACTATTTTCAAACAGTAAACGCTGAGGCGATCCAAAGGCATGCGTTACATGAATGGAAACGAATTATGTGAATGATTCATCACCACCAACGAAAAACTATTAAATGAGTCCCATTTTACCTGGTGCCAACACACAGCTCTAAGAACTTAACTAATGAAATTTAAAAAAAAATAAACCCTATGTGAAGAAAAAGAATTCATTTTGTGATGTGGTAAGGAAATATAATTATGTATCACTCCAGCTTTGCCAATCACTTCCATTTTTTAATTAGTGGCATCATTATAAGTTGTAGCTTGACAAACTCACTGTTATATTCCAGGGAGCAGAACTCCCATCAATGCCTTCTTAGTCTTTGTAAGCCCATCTCCAGAGAGATGACAAGCTCACTCAGGTAAAATGTTTTCTTAAAGTGTGATGGTCTTACACTTGATGTGTGTCTCTTGTACTTGTTCTATTTTCTCCAAATAGACATTATTTCTTGTACTCTCTTAAGCCTTTTTAAGATTCTTACTCTACTTATTGTTTCTCTCTGTGTTTTGAGAATTGATGTTGTTTTTCCACTAAGAGTCAGATTTAAGGAATAATTATGGCAAAGGGAAGAATGTAGAATGTGAAGTTTTGAGGGAATGTTTGCATCAGCTACCCACAGGACCCCATCTACATGGCTGACACAAAGACCATAAGGGGATTTTACTATCCAGACACTCTTCAGAATTTTTTCAACTGTGAGTACTACTTTTTTGGTTTGTTCTTCCTCTCTTTTAGAGCAATCATTCTATACTACATTGTTAAAATACACTTGAGTTTTGTGAGAAGACACTGGAAGGTTTTTTTTTTCTTGATTCAGGTATAATTTTTATTCAGGGCCATCTCCCAATCCCACCCCTATTCTCCTGTAGGAGTTCAGCTTGGTCTAAAGAAAACACAGGCAGGAAAGTTAGAGTCAAGATAAATAATAGTCATATTCTACTAAAAACTGAAAAACATCGTTCTAGTATTTTGTCAGGAATTCCCAATATATTTTAGTAATGGAGTCGGAATATAAAATAACTTGATTCGTGCCACATTCAGGTTTTAGACCAATACTGCTCTTACAAATAAAAGTATCCCCCCAAAAGAGCCCAGTCATATCAAAATCCATTTTCAAGATAACCTATGGACGACAATATCTTTGGCTATACAGCAATGATGTACATTCTGAAAAAAACAGTTCAAAAAACAGAGGGCCATGAAGGGGTAAAAGAGCAATACATTATAATCCTGACCCCTTTTCAACAAAATGTTATGATTCTTCTCTAGAAAGCATATGGAAGAAAATTGTCAGCACTCTTGGAGCAAGGTACACTCATGTAAAAATGGACAGACCAAACCTAGGAAACCTTAAGTAGCACAACTGTAGAGATGACCTGCAAGCCACTCTGAACGTAATTTTATTAGACTCCTATAGGAATCCCTAGGGAGATCACAGTAAGAGTAAGAAAGTGTACTTCCAAGATAATTTTGAAATCAATTAAAATAACTCATTATAAGTATAATATAACCAAGCATTATAATTTACCTGACCAGTTCCTATTAAATTTATTTTGATTAAATAGAGATTTTAATTTCCTATGGCTTTTGCTAATATTACTTTTAGGAGAAAGACTTAAATGATACGAGAGTCTTATGATGTTATGTATTATACAGAAATTCTAGAGATTATCCCTTAAACTTAATCATTTGATCATACAGTGTTTTTTACTTTTATGCTTTAAACCAGAGGGAATTTGCTTATAATTGAATCCATATAAAATCATTCATATCCCTGGGCATTCTCTGGTTTACTCTGGAATATCAGAACACCATTGGGGAAGATTCTAACCTGTAAGAATATTAATCAATGCTAGTTTAGGGTAGTGTCAAGTTACATTTAAAACAAAGAAGAAAGAGAGAAAGAAATGTAGTACACAATTATGGATTACTCTTGGTGTTATGAACTAAAAGTGATACGTATTAGCACCTTAAAAAGAACCTCTTCCAAGTCATTTCAGAAAGCAATACAGTGCATAGTTATATTGTAAAGGAACACCATGAACACTTGGAGTAAACTCTGAACAACACAAAATGACAAGGTCCTTACGTTTCATGATTGAGTACTTGTACTAGGATCAACGATCCAGCAATAGACTCATACACAGATTGAATTAGGATAATATTTCCAGCAATATAGGTGGAAGTCAAGATAATATGCTTTGGAAAACTATAAGTTGTTTCATAAAGTAGCTCTAGAGATGACAAAGAAACTGGACTTAAATATGCTTAGGAAACATTTGAACATAATTATCTTATGAAAAGAAAAAAAGAGTAAGTCTAATACACCATATTATATATAGATTAAACAAATATATAGAACAAAGTTACTAGATTAAAATGTATAAATAGATATTCGATTATTTCATCTATATTTTGAACATATACATATACAAAAAGCAAAAAAAACACTCTTTTGAATTTTGTTATAGGGAAAATGGAAGGTTACTTCTTGTTGGGGGATAAATAATATATCTGGTTTCATAACGATTGGGTCATTCCCTAAACTATCAAATGCTCCCTGTAGGCCATGCCTAGTCATGGTAATGAACTTGACTTGTTAAGTTACACAGAGCCAGGGCATACAGAAACATTGTGCTTCATCTACTTTGATACCATGAGTTAAAAAATATCCCCTCCTGTCCACGAATACCTTCAGGACTTGAGTGACAATGAGTATCAGTGCAGAATAGGTATGGAGAAGACGAATTCAAAATCAGAACTGTTCCTACTGTGTTTGAGGAACAGCCCGCCATTTTGTTCTGAGTTCTGCATGACAAGCTCATCAGCTGGACCACTTTATGCTAAGAGAAAATAAGCTGACATGTTCCTACAACCTGCAACGGAGCGTTTGCAATGGCCAGTCTGTTAACGAATAGACAAAGAAATTTATGTCAAGCTGTAACCAAGGAAAACGATGAAGAAAAAGTACAGCGAAGAGGAAGAAGAAATAAAAATGTTCAATGTGAGGAACTAAGCTGACAGAAGCACCGAAACAGACTTTAAGAACCTGCCAGACTGCATTCTAAAGGGTGCTTTATGAAAATCAGGGGAGGGAAGACAGTTTTGTGTTTTAAAGGACCACATTCACTTTTGTCCACCTGTCAATGACTAAGATGAGGACCACAGGGACTGCATTTCCCATCTCCCTTGCATCATGAAGGGCCACTTAATTAGTACTCACCAATAAGACATGAATGGGAGTGACATGCATCTCTTCTGGGGCAACACTTTTGAGAAGCTTGTGTATCTTGTCCCCATTCTCTGAATTTCCACAGGCTGGATATAGGTATCTATGAGGCTGGAGAGCAGTGATTCTCAGACTTGAGAGTGCATCACAATCACCTGGAGGGTTGGGCAAACACAAATTTCTGGGCCCGTTCTCCATAGCTTCTGATGCAGCATATCTAGGATGCAGTGCTGTAATTTGCATCTCTAATAAGTTTCCAGGTGATGTGGATGTTGCTGGTATGAGGACCACTTTCTGAGGGCTGGAGGAGCCATGTGATGATGAGAGGAGTCTGTGTCCTTGAATAACTGCATGAACAAAACCACCTGCTGATCTTGGACATAAGCTTCTATTATATTTGTAACTTTATACATTGATAAAGCAGTTATCACCATCCTAAATAATAGAGTAAATGAATAAGGAATTTTCGAGCATGGTATTCATATTTAACCAGGACGTGAGGAAAACACAGAAGAGAAGATATTTCTGGTGACGTGGAGGAACAAATATAAACAAGAGACCAGTGATAGGGAATAAAAAAGGGAGTGACTTACAGGTGAGAATGGAAATGGACGTCCTAGTATGGTTGGAACGTGTCAACAAAGAGAGTGATTTTGTTGGAGGAAACAACATTAACAAAGAAGGGGAATCTAAGTCTCAAGATATAAAATGGATTCCTTGGGAATGTGGCCTAGAAAATTTAACTCGGACTTCCCTAGTGGCGCAACTGGTTAAGAATCCGCCTGCCAATGCAGGGGACACAGGTTCGATCCCTGGTCCGGGAAGATCCCACATGCCTCAGAGCAACTAAGCCCGTGCGCCACAACTACCAAGCCTGCGCTCTAGAGCCCATGAGCCACAACTGCTGAGCCCGCGTGCCACAACTACTGAAGCCCTTGTGCTGCAACTACTGAAGCCCGTGAGCCTAGAACCCACGCTGCAGATAAGCCACTGCAATGAGAAGCCCACGCACTGCTGTGAAGAATAGCCCCTGCTCGCTGCAACTAGAGAAAGCCCGCACGCAGCAACAAAGACCCAACGCAGCCAAAAATAAATTAATTAATGGATTTAAAAAGAAGAACTGTACAAATACATACTCGCTTTAAAAAAAAAAGAAAATTCAACTCAAAAGAAGGAATGAAAGGAAGTTCCTACGCAAATCATTTAACAAGGCTGTAGAGATATGGGAACATATGTATATGTATAACTGATTCACTTCGTTATAAAACAGAAACTAACACACCATTGTAAAGCAATTATACCCCAATAAAGGTGTTCAAAAAAAAATGGAACAATATTACTAATAAAATACAGATATACATCAAAAAAAAAAGTTACTGCTTAAAAGAATGATATCCTGAAGTTTAGATGAAAGGGCTGAGGATGTGGAACTCAGGAGGCCATGCAGAAGTCCATTACCATGACACAGAATCATTCAGATTTACTAGCAGGGTGACTTTGTGACAAGGTCACTTGATCAATCATCCTCAGTTTCCTCTTCTGTAAAGTAAGAAAATGGCCTTCCAGGGTTATTACAGGGATTAAATGCAAGTGTGCATGAAAAGCATTCGGCACCATGCTTCGCTGTACACCCACAATAGTTATGAGCTAAAAGATCAGAATTCAGATGGAAGAAATGGAAAGGAAAGAATAAATCCAAGGGACGACATCAAACAAGCATTTTGAGGACTTGGTAACGAATCACATTTGCTGGAGAAGGGTTGACGAGGACTCAGATGAAGATGTCTAAGCTAGGATGCCTACAAAGAGTGGGATAAGGGACAGAAAAGCTGAAGATACAAAGATAGGAAGATGCAAGACAATGAATTGCTATATATATATATATATATATATATATATATATATATAGTTTCTGTTTCTATTCCTTTATCTCTGGTTCACACTGGTCAAAGGTAGACTGATGGATGCCCTTGAACAAAATGGGCTGTTGGGATGTCTGTATATTACAGATCCACAAACAACTATGGCAAAAACAGGCCATACTTACTTGAAAGAACTCATTGCATGGTAATCAGATAATCACAGGCCCACCTATGATAAAAGATGTACTCCAAATTTCATTCGTGGCACTGGAGAGAATATCTTCCAAGTTAAAACGACTCATTTCCAAGCACATTTTGTTGGCATGTCGGCAGATGTCTCAGGTGACCCAAGAAGGGTTCAGAAAGTGGAAGGATCCACTTTGGGGTTAATCTATGGCTGTACAGTAAGCTCCAAATACCCACTTACACAGGAAATTGGAAGTTGTAACAAAAGTCTAGGCATGTTGTCACCAACTCAAAGACGCTGTCAGGAGTAGCCTTGAAATATTTCTAAACATGGGGTGATCACACTGTGGTAACGACATTCCATTTAAATTTCAGAGCCATCCTTCTCTCTAAATATAGCTGAAGGCTTCTTTGGAACTGTCATGACATTTTATCGATTTCACTAAGTGACCTGGATTGATTGAAAACTTGGAGAAGCTTAAAATGCTAAAAGTTCCTCAAGGGCGTTTTTCCCTGGTGGATGTCCTGTCTGTTTTCAATACAGCGTTCTTCCTCCATAACCTGACTGCCTGACCATTTTATCTATCTGGTTTCTTTTAGAGAGCCTAAGCATAGCAAGCGATCTCACTAGATCTGAACTGAAGTCAGAAGTCCCAAGGTAGGTGTTAGGGGCTGTGATACGGGTTTAAGATTTCATGTTTTAGACCGACAGTCTCTCCTGATGCCAGAGCATATCTCTAGAATTCCCATCTTACTAGAAAGCATCAGATTACATATAAAGGATGCGGTTTCAATGATAAAATCACAAAAACTGGGAGAGATACTTTTAAAAAGGAAATATCGGCTGTGTCCTGAGCTCACTGGCAATGCATTTACCACTGGGTGCCTTTACTGCTCACTTAATAATGGAACAGCAATAGGGAGATGAAGAAAAACATGCATCTTATAATTACCCATTTCCAGAGGAGAAATAAATGAAAACACAGTTCTATCTTTTTCTCCCACACCATTGCAGCTATATCTAGACATTTCTGGGAATCATTGTTCTCTTTGCATCCCCACAGAATATGATTTTTCTCACAAGAAAATGATTCACTGCAGAAATTAAACAAGCTGTTGCAGTGAAATTCGTGGGACTTTTGCTAGTATTTCAGTTCGTGGCTCAGTTCAAAAGAAGAGAATCACGTCATCTACTTTCTACACAGATTGAAACACAAAGACCTTCTGATCACTCTTGAAATTCACAAAATCCCACATTGAGAAAACTGAGGTGGGTTCTTAGAACTGCTACAGGTCCTGCTGGAACACGTGACAGCTGGTGTTGCAAAGACTAACTGCAGACAAATAAACTGTTAAAATCTGAAATCAGTGCTTCCACAGTATTGAAATCATCTAGGCATAGAAACCAGCGGTGATAAAAAACCATATTATAAGAACGTTCTCCCTCAACTATGGTCACCATCATTTAATTCAAATAAAACATGATGGTCTTTGCCGCATGTCTGCTAGATGCATAAATGGCTAGATTAGTGGCTAACTATTAATTAGTAGCTTTTCGAATATGTAGTCAAATCTGCTTGTGGGAGAGGAGTATGGTTTGATTTATACTTTTTAATTACTTCTCTGTATTGATATCGCTAATTATAATGTCTTTATATTCCATTTAAAAGCTGCAACTGTACCTTACATTAATACATCACTATTTTTAAGGTTTAAAACATCTTCCAACACTGTTTGACATAAATTGCAGCAATATATTTTTGGTTCTGTCTCCTAAAGTAAAGGAAATAACAGCAAAAATAAACACGAGACCTAATTAAACTTAAAAGCTTTTGCGCAGCCAGGGAAACCACTGATGAAATGAAAAGACAACCTACTGAATGGGAGAAAATATCTGCAAATGATATGACTGATAACGGATTACTATCCAACATATATGAATAGCTCATACAACTCAGCATCAATAAAACAAACCACCCGATTAAAGAAATGGGCAGAAGAACTGAATAGACATTTTTTCCAAAGAGGAAATGCAGATGGCCAACAGGTACATGAAAAGAAGCTCAACATTGCTAATCATCAGGAAAATGCAAATCAAAACCACAATGAGGTATCACCTCATACCTATCAGAACGGCTATCATCAAAAAAGAACATGAATAACAAATGTTGGCGAGGATGTGGAGAAAAGAGAACCCTAGTGCACTGTTGATGGGAATGTAAATTGGTGCAGCCAGTGTGGAAAACACTATGGAGATGTCTTTAAAAATAGAGCTACCATACAACCCAGTATTAAACTCCTGGGTATATATCCAAACTAAAAACCAAAAACACTAATTCGAAAAGATACATGCACCCCAATGTTCATAGCAACATTATTTATGATTGCCAAGATACGGAAGCAACTTAAGTGTCCATCAACAGATAAATGGATAAAGAAGATATGGTGTGTGTGTACACACACACACACACACACACACAATGGACTACTCAGCCATAAAAAAGAACAGAATTTTGTGATTTGTAGCAACATGTATGGACTAGAGATTATCATAGTAAGTGAAGTGAGTCAGACACAGAAAGGCAAATACTGTATGATTTCACTTATATGTGGAATCTAAAAACTACAACAAACTAGTGAATATAACAAAAAAGAAGCAGACTCACAGATATAGAGAACAAACAATAGTGACCACCAGGGAGGGGCAATATAGGAGTGGGAGAGTGGGAGGTACAAATGACTGGGTATAAGAACGGCTCAAAAATTGTACAACATGGGGACTATAGCCAATACTTTGGAATAACTATAAATAGAAAGTTACCATGAAAAGTTGTATAAAATTTTTCAAAATTTGAAAAATAAATTAAAACAAAAATCTTCTTCCAAGTTCAACTTGATTTATTTTTTGAGACTCTCTGGGCATAAGCACATCTTAACTCAGACTCCTGCAGTCTCAGCTTCACAAGAATGAAAAATGAGTATTATCTAAAAGCGGAGTTGATCTTCACCCAGCATAGTGGCTAGCCGTATGCAAGAATCAAATAGCTGACATTTATTCAAATACCGATTATGTGTTAGACACTGTGCCTGAAAGAGGCTGCAAACAAGTTCTTCTGGTCATCAGAAAACCAGAATAATCTGGAAGCCCTGAGATATATTCCAACAGTCACAAGTGGAAATCATCATCATTATTTTATGGGCAACTCCATGTAACATGAGCTCAGATCAAATTCACATTTGGATATTCATAACGCAAAATTCAAACACTACCTATATAGCAGATCAATTTCTCTCTCTAATCACACATTCTGGATTCTTCATCACTTCCCATGTTATGCATTTTCTTATTTCTAATAAACATGATTTGGTAAATATAAAACTAAAGTTATATATATACATAAAAGACCTCACGAGTCAGAGAAAGAAGCCTTTGCTGATTGGCATGTTCTCATTTTAGGTTCAGACGAAGTCACCCTTTCAGCTGTAGCCTCTGCGTCAGGGCACCAAACTCCCAATTCTCTTATTCCCCACCTGCTGTTTGCCATTTGTAGCTGAGCGGCTTAGAAGAAATATCATGGCAACTGCATCACTGTGGACACATGAAGGAATGATGAAAAGAGCAAGGTATTTCAGATGACAGATTTCAATCATCATCATGAGAAATGCCACTCAAAACACAATGGTTTTTTTTTTTTTTTTGGTGACAACACAATTATTTCCAAGCTCTCCCAGTGTTTCTGGAAAGAAGCATCCTGCTCTACCTTTAACAAGAGACGATGCTGAAGAAGTTTCAGCAGTTGAGTCGTTCTTATGACAAGTGTTAGCCTTTTTTCTGAGCACCAATAACCGTACAACAGCCTTCTTCTGTTTGTGAATCAATTTCACAATCGAAAAACTCAAACTATGGATGACACAGTCTGCGAATAAACATTTCAAGTAAAAATAGCCTCCTAAAATAAATAGCTGTCACCTACTGTAACCTTTTATATCTTAGTGCCTCCTGTGGCTGAAAGAAGCCACGTGTTAGACGCATTATCCTAGGTAGGGATGCTAATTCCCACACACTGAGCAGGTGAGTAAATGCCATGTGCACTAACCACCATGAATAAATGATACTAGTCAACATACTGTAATGACCCTGTTAAGTCCCAGTCCTCTTTAAAGCACTTAGTATATTTGAGCTCACTGAAGTCTTACAATAACCCTATGGGGGGCATTATTATTATATGTTACATGTGAGGGATTTCAGGTACCCCAGAAGTCTAATGACTCATCCGAAGCCACAGGCCTCATAAGAGGTGGGGCTAGCACTTGGGCAGGCGGACTGACTCTGGAGCCCATGATCTCAACCCGATAATATTAACTAACCAGCAATGGTCCTCAACGTGTGATGCCGGGCCCAGAAGCATTAGCGAAACCTTGTTAATCTTGCGAATATGAACTTGTTTAGAATCAGAAATTCTTTGGCCCCAGCCCAGACATACAGAGTCAGGTACTCTGGGCTAGAGCCCAGGAATCTGCTTGAACTCAATATTCTGCACGGAATTTTGAGGCAGGCTCACAGCTGAAAATCACTAGTAGAGGGTAGACAAGACTTGAGCAGAATAGGTTCTTCCCTCAATGAACTCTTTAGGCAGAAAATAAAATTATATCTCCTCACGCTAATTGTAAACATAGTGACGATGTCTACCACGGACTTGGATTTGGAAGAATGGATGAGCAGGACACAGAATACCTCCTTTACACCCTATAGAGACACGGAGGAACCTAGGATCTAGACGCTTTTGGTGTTTGCTGGCAAGTTTAGAGGTGGAGATTGGGGGCTCACGTAAGAAAAGCAACGGAAGCCAGGAGGGACAAAACTTACAGTTTGTTTTGAAAATCATCACTCAAGGGAGTCAGGGAAAATATGATCTCTGGGTCCCTGAGTCATTGCACTGTCACTTAAAGCAAACAATTGAATCCAGTGCCCCTCATGGTGCTAGGACACAGACCTTGCAGGGAATTGAACTGAATTGTGGGAGCTCCAAACGGAAGACAATGGGCTACAATAAAGGAATTGCTGTTTCTCTTACACCCTATCCTCACACATGTTTATTATTTAGGAAAGCTTGGTGCTTTGTACCACCTACCTTTCCTGAACGCGTGATCTGTAATTTTAAACTTACATTCTGTCCATATAGTCTTGTCTCCTCAATGACAGAGGCAAAAGATTAATAGTTCACAGCATGGGTTCTCAACTCAGACAGCTCAAATCCCAGCTCTTCTTGTAACTTGAAATGAAAACTAGAGCAAGTTATTAGACTTCCAAGTTTTAGCTCCTTCAATATGGGGTCCTATCCAAAAGGTTTCGGCAAGAAGCGAAAACATAAAAACGACATAGTAAACAGTCAATAAATATTTGCCTTCTAAATCAGACGAGTTCATTGTTGGGGCAGATGAATCTTTTGCGCCCTGCCAAGTGCTCTTTGAATGGAATTGATTCAAAAAGACAAAAACTTCTGGCTAAGGCAGTTTTGCTGATCTAATCGATATGCAGAGTATACTGCTTACAAAAGTTTACTTCTATTTACTAGATTTTATGCTCTTGTAAGAGAGAGGCACTGTTTCTTTTTTGTAAATTAATTAATTAATTAATTTTGGGGCTGTGTTGGGTCTTTGTTGCTGCACACAGGCTTTCTCTAGTTGCGGGGAGCGGGGGCTACTCTTCGTTGCGGTGCGCGGGCTTCTCATTGCAGTGGCTTCTCTTGTTGCGGAGCATGGGCTCTGGGCGTGTGAGCTTCAGTAGTTGCGGCTCCTGGGCTCTAGAGCGCAGGCTCAGTAGTTGTGGCGCACGGGCTTAGTTGCTCCGCAGCATGCGGGATCTTCCCAGACCAGGGCGCGAACCCGTGTCCCCTGCAATGGCAGGTGGATTCTTAACCACTGCGCCACCGGGAAAGCCCCAAGACACTGCTTTATGAGCCTTTGCAATCCCAATATGTCATGAGCTTTTGCAATCGCCTGACACATAGTAGTGTTGAATAAACATTTGCTAAGTGAGCAAGAAAAACATGACCTTTTACCATTATTTGTAATATTATTTCTACAACCCTTGCACACACAATCTTTAAACGATATTCTATCATTGCTTGACATTAGATCTATTGCATTTTTTACCCCCAATGTATTCTCAAATCTGAGGAAATGTTCTTTTCCATACCATCAGTTGCCTGTGGCCTTTGTCTTTTGTTCAGAGATACTGTATATCACTTTAGTGAGTCTTCTCTAAAGCTCTCTTTCCCAAGCCAGAAGTTGTTCCAAAATTAACAACACTTAAGAACAAAGGGAATCATCTGTCGGCGTGATCTTTCTTCATTCCCAGCCTTCAGCTGGTTTCGGTTACGCTTGTTCTTTGCTGCACAAAGCTGTGGCAGCTTCAGGCTGCCCTTGCTGCTGCCAGGTACACAGAGGGGAAGCAGCACATACTGGTCCTCAGAACTGTGTGAGGCTTGATGCAAGCACACAACTCCCATCCCTGAGCTGTTCCAGCTCATTTCAGAGACAATTCAGATTGACTTTTAGGACAGAACTTTGATTTTACTTAAAGGTCTTGGTCAGAGATTGGCCGTTATTGATCCTGTTGGTCATCGTGGATGCTTACGTTTCCCCTCTCCAGAATAAAATAGTGTAAGTGGTTGACCTAAAACTGGCATAATATCATGGTTGAAGGCAAGGACTCTCACTTCTGAGGATGTCCTCCTTCTAACCAGGAGGAAATATGGATTCGCAATAACAGATATTTATGGAAAACGGAGAATATTCATGGAGGCGCTGACCCTGAGCACTGTGAGGCATTCAAGAAAGATGAGTGGGATGCCATTCTGTATCAGAAGGAGCTTATTGTTTTATGCACGGAAGATCAAAAACTATCCTAGTTACTGTGATGTGAGACCACTTATTCAACATATAAAGGAATGTGTCTTGAATGTTTGAATGTTAGAAGAAATGTAATCATATTACCTTTCTCCTGCATATTTAAAATTATCTTTAGGAAAGTCATTTCTCAACTTCACAGGGATCTAGACTTTCGGATAATAATCTTCAGAGCCAAAAACAGATTGTTTTCTGGCTCGTATTTTTCCTCTTGTGCTGTCCAGTTGGACATAAACAGTGAGCAGTCACTGGAGGCATCACATACTTGATAGAATGTGTTCTTTGAGGTACTTGTGCCAACTTGACCACCTATTTAGGGAAAAGAGTCCCACAGCTCATTTGTCCAAACACCTTGGAAGTTCTCAGAAAAGCTCATCGATTCCCCTCTCCCATCCATACTGAGACATGACTGACCTTGCTCCTTTCCATGAGCTAGCTCACTTCTCCTTTAAGTCAATTCCTTTGAAACATGGAACCTGCCCAGCCGGTATGCTAATCTTCTAGGTGCCCTCTGCTGAACTACTGTTGCAGCTGATTCTAAAAGCCTAAGAGGATGCAACTCAGAGACTCCAGGGGGCCATCTTAAGATTCTGACAGCGCACCATGGAAATCAACATTTTCCTAACTCAACAGCAGGTGTTACAGATCCTATCAGAGGCTAGTAAACCTAAGACACCCTATTTACATGAAATGCCGATTTCCCCTGAAAGTTTATACCTTGTGGCCAATTAACTGCAATTACTGAAAAGATCCTTTCCCCGTAGGACTTGAGCCTGCTTGATAAAGGGAAAGGGTGGCAAACTAGAAATGGAGCATAAGTTGGCACCTTCTAAGTTTCTTTATCTTTGTCCTTTTGATTGTTTTCCAGTCTAACTGTTAGAGGTCTAGATGCTACCCAAGTGACCTGTGAACAGTCACAGTTACTCCAAGATGAAATGGATTTCCCCCCTTGCTTTTTCTCAGAGAGATTCCAAATATTTAACTATACTTCTACCTGGCACATGTTTGAGATATGGCTTTTATGATCCAGTGTGTATTTTCAAATGATTGCTAAATACAGTTTTCTGTGGCTTGAGGATTTTTTGATCTCTAAAATGTTATTTTGTAAATTCTGATGTTTTTCTGAAAGACAGAGATGTGAAAAGATAATATTAGGGGGGTGTTGGTTATGGTGAGCTTTTCTGGCCTGGAGGGGAGTGTCTATGAAATTATTGCAAGTTCAGTGTTCAGCTGGCGGAAGGCCAGGCTTCTAGGCCCAATTTTATGTCTGCAATCGTGAAGTTAAACAGAAACAATTTGCTGCTTTCAGTACTCAATTTTATAGGGTTGTTCGGGAGACAATGACCAATCATTATTTCCACAGTTATGTTCTCGAACGAAGAGAGTTTGCTAGTTTTAATACCCATGGGACAGCGATTGCAAGCAATACAGATGCTTTCATAAAGCATCCATGATAGTGAAATACAAAAGGCCAATGTCCTTCAGGTAGTCGTAAGATGCTGCTCAGATTTCCTAAGTGGCAGCCATAGCTGCTTACCACATTTAAGGATTCATGTGAGAGGAATGTATTCTTATTTGAAGGAAAAGATCTTTCAAAACTTTGTTGTTACTATGTTGTAGATTCATAGATGACCCAGAGGGGAATAGACAGGCATAAACCTACGATTTCAAAGCTTATGTATGCTACTTAGAAAGACTATTTGATATAGTGAAGACAGATTATTGCTTGTCTCAAGATAGATTATCTTTGACTATAGCATAGTTCCTTCTGTTCCAAGAGACTCAACGGAAGCAGGAGGCAGCAATCCAAGTCTGACCGTCACTATTAACCATGTGTGATCTTGGTTCTATTTCTTTCCCTGTAAATTAGATGAACTGTATATCCTCCCCATTCCATCTCCTCTCCCCACTCAAAGTTGTTGGAAGAACCACATTATATAGTGAGTGGGAAGGAGCTATGTAAGCTCCAAATATCTGTACAAACTCAGAGCAGCAGTAACTCATGAAACACTGAGTTGACCTTCACTTTCATTGTAACATGGTGCAGTTGCATTTTACTCAGTGTCACAAGATTTGCAGCCTACTCTAGGCGAAAGGAAAATTTCTATTGGATATACCTTCAAAATACATCTACAATCTGACCACTGTCCGCCAGTACCTCTAATACCACTCCAGTCAGAGTCACCATTACCTCTTACTTCCTTTAAGTTTTAACATCCTTTCCCAGACATACGCAATGGGACTGCTTTGGGTTGGTCCACTTGTCAGTGTTGTACTGCGTGGGAACCTTCACAAAGTATTAATGAGGTTTAATTCCTTGGTTCTTCCCTAATTCTCGAATGCCAGAACTGCTAGAGCCCTTTGAGAGCTACCTCTGTACTTTTACACATGGGGAAACTGAGGCTCAGTGAGACAGGAGACCCCTCTTATGCCATACAACAATTATGAGGCAAAAGACAGGACCACAACATGGGGACCTTGTTACGTGACACAGCAAAATTTCCTGGGAGAACGTGCAAAAACGAGACCAATACATCTACAATTCAAGCTGCAGGGCTTCTGGGACTTCTGGCTATAAAATCCATGCTGCTCGTAGAGATTGGTTAGATGTCTACAGGAGGAAAAGTGCATCATGCTTTCAGAGTGTGATATTTTGTCTCTTAACATGTAACTGGTAGTGTGTCCACCTGGAGTCCCTGCTTCTGCTGCATTTTCAGACTCTCCCCCAATTCGTCTCATCCTTTCACCTAGGCTTTTGAGCACATAACTCTCCTCTTCAAGAAAATTTCCCATTCTTCCAACTCTGCCTGTCAAGATTCTGCTGAGTTCCTGCTTCATCATGAAATTCTTCCCGATTGCCTCATCAGACATACTCACTCCACTACAGAATGTTTTTGTAGTTTGGCCATGAAACATCACGCCTGCTATGTATTCATTCATTTAAAATTATGTATTGAGTATCTAATGTGTACGAGACCTTATTTTTAAAATTTTAGTCCAGCGGGAAGATAGTGTTAACTAAGAGAGACGTGGTCCCTTATCTTCTCCCGTTTTTGTTCTGCTGGGGGAGGCAAGTAATAAGCAAGTGAATAGATAAGGTAATGTTCTGATAGCACTAAGAAATGTGAAGAAAATCAACACAGTAAATAAGATAGAAAATAAGCTTTTACAGGGGCTCAGGGTAGAAAGAGACTCTTCAGACAGGATTTCAGGAGGACCCTCTCTGAAGAGGTGACAACTTAGCTAAGAGCTAAATGACTGGGAGAAATCAGCCCTATAGAAATAAGGGAAAGAAGAATCCAGGTAGAAGGACCATCTTGTCTCAGGTCCTAAAGGGGGAACAAACATGGAACACTGGAGGAAAGGAAAGGAAGCCACTATGACTGCTACAAAGGGGCAGACTGCAGAAGACTAGGAGATGAGGATGGAGGTCAGTTTATAATCCTCATAAACCAATACAGAAACTTGGGTTTTCTTTCAAGTGAAACAGAAGTCATTGGAGGGTTTCACGCAAGCTCTTCCTTATATTATTGCAGAATCATTGAAAACATGAACGGTATTTTAGACCTTTTTGTGCCTCTAACAGGAATAAGACAAGGCTTCAAAATAGTAGAAATTTAATATATATTTGACAAACTGACTGTAATGTGAAATGTATGAGACCTTTTGGGTTCATTTAGGGAGGATTCCATCTATGTGAAGTAGATAACTCACGTCTCAGTCTCCGACATTAACGTTATCTTCTATGTCGCATAATTACATGTCTTCTTCCCAGTGGTACTCTTAGGGTTAATATTGGTTCTATCCTGTATTTCCCAAACAGTATCATTCATGCACTAACTTCACAATTTTTGCTAAACCTATGAATCATCTGTACCATTGATTAATATATTTCTGTAAAACAAAACACCTTTTATTCAAATAAGCATATTTGAAAGGGAAATGCATACATACATGTATGTGTGTGTATACCTGCATGCATACATACACACATATAAACGTGTGTTAAAGGGAAACATAAACACACAAATAGATGCACACACTACAGTACTGAATAGCTATGAAATCAGGAATGTGATATGCTAGATATATTTTCAAACTACATAAAATACATGCTGTTTAAAATTTTTAACGTTCATTTATGAACACCTAAAATCATTTTATTGATGATACACACACACCCTTTCAGAAACCATGGTCTAACTGATTCACTTGTCTTTATTCTTAAAGCCCTCTCTTAATTCCTCAAAGCAGGACAAGGAGAAGAGTAGCCATCTGGTAGGGGCTGCACACACCCAGTCAGGAAGAATAAATCAGGCTGCAACTTCTCAGTTACTGGTGATACTGTTCTGTGCATCCTGGGCCAAGTAGCTTCTGCAAGGTCCAACGTGAGTGGGTGGCAGGGTAAAGCAACTTACGGGGAAGCACAGTTGAAGGGACCCACTTGCTGAATTATGGATGAAGGAGTCTTCCATCCAGCTGTCCCACTTACAGTGAGCATCTGGGGAAGCTGTTCCTCTCCTAGCAGAAGTGGCATCAAAGTAACCAAGTCTAGGGGAGAATCTGTCATCAGATTGTTCCTCTAGTGACTCGTGGCCTTGGTTCAGATACTTTGATGATCTTTGGTGGCAGAAGGCAGGATATGATTAATACTGATGTCACGGAACTAGCGTCCTTAACACAGGCCAGGTTATAAATATAAGGGGGCCTGGGATCTGGTTTTAGTTTAGGTTCTTTATCAAAGCTAACTCCCAGTGAACTTTAATTTATGTTCAGAAGGAAGAGAATCTACAAAGAGACTAGCTGGCCCAGTGCAATACAAGGTAGACACACCGAAACATCAGACAGACGTGACACATACCCGTCCCCACAAAAACTTCCCAGTGTTTCTACCATGTGAAAAACTTCAATTCTAGGCATCATAGGAATAAATCATAAATCTGACCTGTGAGGGGTTTGCCACGTGGCTTTCTATATCTAGTAAAATTCACATCAGAAAGGAATGCATTTAGCTAAAAGACACAGAATTAATGGCTAAGAGGACCATAAATAGATAGGGTGCATTTATCTTTCCTAACCAGTATTCTGAAGGCTGAAGTCTCTTGGGCCAGTGTTAAGGCTCAATGATGTCATCAGAGACCCAGGTTTATTTAAATTTCTACTCTGCTGTCTTTACCGTGTTGGCTTAATGACTCACAGGGGAGAGATGGCAGCTCCAGGTATCATGTCCCCCTGTAAGGCATGGAGGTGGCTTAAGGTACAAAGGACTGTGTTGCTTACATCTCCTGGACCAAAACCCAGTCACCTGGCGCCTCTACGCATCAGGGAAGCTCAAACATTAAGTAAGAGGCGGCCTAGCAGTGAGGGATTGCAAATGCTTTGCGGCACACCAATCAATAGTTTCTGTCACGGCAAATCTTTCTTCAGAGACTTCTCAACTAGGCCACGTGATCAGGGTATGAACAGTGTCAACAGTATTTTTATCAAATATTATAGGACACAAAATCATGACATGGAGTCAGTAAATTTTTCCTAAACTGTCATCCTCGATAAGTCAACCATGTATAATATGAGTCATTTCATAGACAAATTTTTGTTAACCCTAGAGTTTAATTCAATGACTGTGGTTTAGATTGAATTTTAGTAGGTAATGCTGGACTGCGATAGAAAAGCGGGGGTAACCTCCACGGAAGGTCAGTGCATTTGGAGCTCAGTAATCCAGAGGGAAGGGCTGGATTTGGGCCAGCAAGGAGGCAGGTCAAATAGTACAGGAATCTTTTGGCCTTAGGTGAGAAGAAGCCAAAATCGGACACCTCTCTTATCAGTGACTTGTCACGTCCCCAATCAAATGTCATACAAATTACACAAATGAAGAAAAAACAGTTCGCCTTTGCAGAAAGCAAAAGAAATGGCAAGGGTTTCACAATAATGAATGTGTGAAGTGCATTTCAAATACTATTTGTTATGTGTGCATAGAAGGATATATGCTAGAAGGCCAGCCAGAGAGACAGAGGAGAGAGAGAGACAAAGCCTATGCAGAGAAAGGAAGGCTGATGGATGGATGGGTGGAGGCACTGTGTGTAGGTGAGAGGTTGCAGAGATGAAGGGTGGAGTAACAACCAGGATAGTGGTGGTAATTACAACAAAAATGACATTTGTATTTACTGTGTGCTAGGCACTTTCCCAAGCAGTTTACATGTATGAACTATAAGCATTTTAAATTAAAAAGCTACGACAAACAGGCTGTTACTATAGGCAGGTAAGGGAAACCACTCACCTATTTCCCAAGTCCCCTCTGTCCCCCAGGTAGACTTGACTGCAGTATTGTTTCCGCAAAGCTGCGTGGAGGAGCCCATCTCTCTGCATAATTAGGGACTGAGCCCCCTCCTGGCTAGAGCACAACAGTACTGCTCTCTCTGAAGACCATCACAAAGCCGCAGGACCCAGTTAAATGAGGGTCTCTTACAATAAGGCAAGGGTATGAGAAGGGAGAGTCACGTGATCTCAGCCCCCCATCTGCCCAAGCAAATTTCACATTAACCAGGAAGGACTGGATTCAACGTGTAACGATAAAATAAACACTCTCTCTCCATTCCAGGGGTTCGCCTTTCTTGAGGATGTTGCTCTGTGACTGGGTGTATAATGTATATTCACCCAGAAATCTCCTCCTTCTTTCAAAGCAGACTTACACATATACTCCCCTCTTCCCTGTGTCCGCATTCCCCACCCCACGTGATCTTGAGCACAAGCTCGTGAATCTGGAGCTTGTCTTTGCTCTTTCTGTCCCTGCGTCTCTTTCTTTTCCATCTGTCTGTCTGCCTGTTTCTTTCTCCAGGCATATCTCTCCCTCTCTCCCTCCCTCTCTCTCTCTCTCTCTCCTCTCTCTCCATCTCTCTCCATCTCTCTCTCTCTCTCTTTCTCTCTCTCCATCTCTCTCTCTCTCTCTCTCTCTCTCTCCCCCCCATCTCTCTCTCTCTCTCTCTTTCTCTCCATCTCTCTCTCTCTCTCTCTCCATCTCTCTCTCTCTCTCTCCCTCTCCCTCTCCCTCTCCCTCTCCCTCTCTCTCTCTCTCTCTCTCCCTCTCTCCCCCTCCCTCTCCCTCTCCCTCTCCCTCTCCCTCCCTCTCTCCATCTCCCCCTCGGGTAGCCATCTTCCGAGTCCCCCACCCCTCTTCTTGTTCTCTCAGCCCCTCTCAGTCACCCTGTCTCCCAGACCTCAGTCCCAATCCCACCTTCTAAATGTCCTTTACTTCTCTTCAATGTCTCTTCCTTTCTCCCTTGATACACAGAGCCCTTAGTTAAACCTCATTATCTAATGATACGGCCAATAACTAACAAAGACATCTCCTGGAAACACCTTTAATGTTGAGCCCTTTAACAGAAGAAAGGCTAGAGTCACTATGATGCATCACCATTTGCAGGTAAAAAGAATATAATAGTAATACACCTGCAGCTACATTGAATAAGTATTCAAGACGAAATTAGCCCAACATTAAAAGAAAGAAAACTCTTATCCAATAATGATCATTTGAACTTTTAAGTAGACCTCCCCGTATGAAACTGCATGATTAAGGTGTTGTTTTCCCTTCAAAACAAGTGAAAAAAAATTATTTTTGGCTGACTGTTGTTCAACAGTTGCTGGCACCCTTAATGGCTGCGGTTGTCACTGAAATCTAATTTCAAAGCTCTTTTCACTTTGTTAAGAATCGAGCGCACTCACGCTTTTGGGAGGATATAAGGGGTTGTTTATTTTCCTCAGACAATCTGGACTTCATTTTACTATAGATACAGTGGGGCCTCTGTATCCATAGGTTCTGCATCTACAGATTCAGTCAGATGTTGGATGTGGATGGTCGACTGTATTCCCTTAAGCAGTGATGCATGAGGATTGAACGCATGCTCCAGCCTGGTTTCTGTGTTGTTTCTTACCCATGAACTTATTTAGGCAAACATCTCTTCATGACCAAGAGAGAAAAATATATATATAAACTAATGAAGTAGGGAGAAAGCCCAGAAACCCCCAAGTTTTCATTGCTACATCATTTGAAAGGATAAATGTATCCATATTATATTTTTATGCTACAAATATTTAAATGACTCAATATGTGGAGATTCTTATAGAAATGCAGACATTATTTGTTTAGCTTTGGGCAAGTTATCCACATATCCATTTTTTTTGTCTATAAGATACGGATAAAAGCAGTTCTTACTTTCAAGACTGTATTTCTTAACCTGGCACATTAAAAGGGTTTAACAGGTGCACTAGTAATGTCATTCCTGTTATCATCATCATCATTGCTGTTATGATAAATACTTCCATATAATTATTTTAAAACCCTATCCATGGAGGGAAAATGAAACAAAGCCTCCTTATAATAATTATTATTATTTACACAGCTAATTTCAAGGGAATCCTGTTTTTGTTTCGCTATTGACTATGATCTGAATATTCTTGAGTTTTTCTTGGAATCAAGCATTAATTTGCTAGAGACCATTCACATTGACAGTGACATAAGGAGGTCAGATATAACCTAAACATAGCGTAAGTCACCAGCATCTTCATGAATGATACTGATAATTAAAACAATGAATTCAAGACGTTTTTTGAAAACCCATGTTACCCGAAAGTATTGGAAAAGGGCCAACATGCTGTGTTTCAGTCGGTATATATATAAGAAATTCCATAAAACCCTTTTAAAAACATCAGACAAAATTTTAATGCTCAATTTATCCCTAAAAAGCAAATTCCCTGAGGTTAGAATAAATGAGAGCTCCAAAGGTCAGTGTCAGAGTAACTGACTTTTACCAAACTGGTATTTGATTTAAACTGGAGAGTGTTCAACTATGCACTGAAACAGGAAAAGAGAAATTTCTTCTACGATTTGTTGTATAAACACAGAAAAAATATATATATAACAGAGATCATAAATATCAAAAAACAATCTGTTTCCTAAGAAGGAAATTATGTGATTAATTACTCTACCTTAAGGACTTGTCAGAGGATAGTTTCTATACTCATTAAATTCACCAAATAATTGAACTCTCTACTTAACATATATTGCTATGTAAACACACAGATCATGAGGCAATCGAGTTTATAGGTAGAACTACCAATAGAAATTTCATCTAAATTTAAAACCTGTTAGTTTCATCATTAATCTCAGGACCTCATGAAGTCTATAATACTTGTGAGACAACTCAGGCTTAGATCATAAATAATCTCTTCCAATACAACGTGCATTATATTACCATATCTCTCTGTATTCTCTGACTTTCCCATGTTTTTCCATCCATGTGTATTGCTTTTCTTTGTGGCTTTTCTTTATGACTGCATCAAAAGCTGATCCAGGGGGCTCAATGACAGTGAGACATAAGATGAAGAAAAGAGTAGTAGGATACTTTGCTAACATGGTACATTAGCTGAAAAATGAGCAAGAATATGGATTTACCCAGTAAGACATATTCTTCAAAATTAATAAAACAGGGATATTTGTTTCTTAATACAGTCTCTCGGCTTGAAGTAGGAAATATCAGGAATTACATTGTCAGAGTACCATAAAACAAACATTTATGATGTATCAATGCATAAACACTTTGTGGTGTATGAGTACACTGGACTATTACTCAGCAATAAAAACAACCAACCGCCATTATATGCAACAGTAAAGACCCATTTCTAAAACATTATAGTGACGGAAAGAATTCAGACACACAAGTATGCAAACACACACGCAGAGTCTGATTCCATATGTACATGTGTGATTCTACGAAGTTCAGAAATAGGCAACATTGATCTACTGTCAGATGAATAATTCTATTTATATTAAATGAAAGAGAAGACAAAATTAATCCCTTAATTAGTGATAGGAAATGGAACCAAGAGGATTTATCTGGCGTGACAGAAATGTTTTTTGTTTTGATTTTTGTGGTGGTTACCTTCCTGTGTGTGTGTGTGTGTGTGTGTGTATAAAGTCATTCAGTGGTGCATTTAAGATCTACATATTCTCATCTATGCACATTACCCTCCAATGAAAATGTTCAAAAGGTTTAAAAAAGAAGCCAACAGGACACAAGAATAAATTAGTTTTTAAGTCAGGAAATGCGACTAAAGAACAGTGAGAACACAAGAAGGTTGTATTATAGGTGAGTTTAACTTATCTTGAGCTGTGATAAGTTAAGGGAGCTTACTGGCTTTTGTATAACATTTACTAGTAGCTTCAGGAAGGCTGGACCTAGATTCTTCCAAGTAGCAAGTCACTCTTCGGGAGCCTTTTGCTCCCCCATAGGCATTCTGGTTCTCTTAGGATAAATGCTGGTATCCAAAGGCTCAGATTGGTCCACATGCCATCAGGAAAGCATGTTCAGGGTTGTTTACGATTTGGTTCCTGCCAATCTCTCCACCACTCAACCAAACTTCTTCACAACCTCCACCTCGTTCTAATATGTCAACATGCTGTTTGCTGCGTTCGGCTCTTTGCAAATTCTGTTCTCGCTAAAGGGAACACCTCAACCCCTTCTTAACTAGATCACCTACTATTAGTTCTTTAACTCTTGTGTCACCCACTTTTGTCAGCTAATGCACTCTATTAGTGTTCATGCAAACCCCTATTCTCACAATTCCCCCTCTGACATTAATGAGGTAGGAGATAGATGGGCCCCTGGGCTGGACAGCTGGTGTGTGTTTGTCAAGTGGAGTAAAACGGAGGCTGTGTTTCCCCAGACACTCCAAGGACAAAGTTAGTGGCAAGAGCTGAGCTCTGCTGAAGAGGTAAGACGAGCACTCCTGAGGTCAAGGAAAATGTCCCTGACTGTACATGCACAGGAAGGCTCCTTGGGGGTCAAAAAGGAGAGGTGCTATCCCATAACAGGTGATGTCAGGCCTCCCACAGGCCTCCGCGCTGGAATCCATCTTGGCGAAAAGACACGCAGACAGATGGGGGCAGACCCTAGGGCAGGTCAGATGCGGGAAAAGAAATGAGACAATCGGCCACAGGTAAACAAAGACCCGGCAGAACTGTCCTATATAAATGATGTAACCGCCTCCTTACTGGGCTCCCCATCATTAGAGAGGACACCCATACCCTTTCTCCCTGGGTGTGTATTTCTGCCTTGCTTCAGTCGTAGATAAACAAACTACTTCTCTGTGTGTTCTCCTACTTGCGCTGCATCTCTAATAATAAACTTTGCACCTGTTTTTACAGTTTTGCCTCCTTGAAACATTCTTGCTTTCAAACCGGGGCATGAGCCAGGGCCACTGTGCCTCTAGCCTCCAGCCCCTGGTGAGCTAGCAGCTAGGATTCCTGGTTTTCATCCAGGCTACCCAGGTTCAATTCCTGGGCAGGGAACTAAGATTTCTCTTCAAGACCGCTCACTGTGTCTCTCTGGAATCATTATGATGGTCTGATTTTTTTAATCTGACTCCCCAAATACACCAAGAGTACTTTTAATATGGGGGTGGTATCCTATCCCTTATCTCTAGAACTTATTAGGATTTCTGGGCTGTACTCAAATAAAGTGTGTTGAATTTATGTTAAGTAAGGGGCTTCGAAAACTCAAACATGTTGTCTTGTGCCAAAACCTCCTCGAATCCAAAAGACAAACTGTTATTTTTGTCTAAAATGTGAATTTTAAGAAAAAATAGTTTTAGCAAAATTAAAGAGGATGGAGCATTAAGAGGTTAGGGAAGCAACTTTCTAAGTCAAGTGACAAATACTGTGAAAGACATCCTCTTTCACAATTGACTAAGAGAAGAAAAGAGTTTCTACTTAAAGTTGGAAGAAGGTCATTTTAACTTTAAAATTCGAATTAATCTAATAGCACACACCTAACATCTAGAACATACTGAACCTGAAAAAAAAGATTTCTAACTTTGAGGGGTTTTTCCCCTGCTTATCGAAGAAAGAAGAGATTATCAAACATCTAATTTTTGTTAAAGAACATTAAAGAAGCCCCTTCAACCTGCCACTTTTTATAAATGATTTTTCTTTCAGCCATCCTTTTGGCTAAGTTAATGGCCCTTTAAATTGTCACTCCAGCTTTGCTTTCATAGGCAGCTCTGCATTTAATCGTTTCAAGGGCCTCTCTCTTATTATTCACACTCAGTCTAAACTAATGACATTTTTTAACTACTGTAGGTACAGTTCTTCACAGCCCACAGGTGAGTTTGTGGGCTCTTGGGATGACCCACTGCTGACAAAGAAAGAGGCCTTATTCTCAGTCTTTATCTAACTGCCTTCTTCCAGGTGACGGACCAAGTCAGGGCTCTTCTAAATGGTGAAAACAGATAAAAAATGCTTTCTTTTTTCTTGTGATAAGAATTTAAAAAATAGCTCTGAAAACAGAAGAACAGTATGTTTGGACTCATCAGTTTCAAGGATAGGGCTTTTCAAAGGGTTAAGGTATTTGTGATTTTCTTGCCCTCTACTCTCTATTTGTATATTTCTTCCTTTCTCTCAGCTTCCGATTTTACACTTCACCTCTCCCTGGTTCCCTTTCCTGTTTTTCTTCTTCTTCAACTTCTCCTCTATTAATTTCATTGTTTTCTAACTGTACTATACATGAATAAAACCCAAATGGGTATTTTCAGTTTTTTTTCCATCTATTTTAATCCTGTCCTCAGAACTTTGCTATACTTGTGATTTCTTCTCTTTCTTCTTTCATCTATTCCTCTTGGCAACAGCCTTGTTAGTTCTTTTTGCCTACTTTGCACACACACACACACACACACATTTTTTTTTTTTGGCAATAGATAATCAGAGAACGTGAGGGCTACAAAATTTCTCACTAATCATTTCATCCTTTCCATTCATTTTCTATATGAGAAAACTGGAGTGGAAATATTTTCCCATGCCTACTTAGCACTGTAGCTCAATGGTGGTGCAACATAAGAAGTGAGCTCAGTTATATTCATACCTAAATTCACTCTCTCTGTATCTAGCAATACAGTTGGTGGTGATTATATAACACACACACACACATATGCACGCACACACCCCACATATTTTCTATAAGCCAAAATATAAACAAGTACAAATGTATGAAACAAATGCCTAGAAGTAGACTGCATCATGTTGCAACGATAGTAAATACTTGCCTTCCTCTAAGGCTTTTACTCTATGTGTCATGACATGACCTCATATGCAAAATTGGCTTGATATTCTGGAGGATGGAATTATTATTTGTCCTATATATTGCCCCTCTTTTGCCATTTACAGTGGAATATCCTTTGAATATACTCAAAAGATCTGGGTGACCGTGTCCTCCTTCCTCGAGGTCTGTGGTATGAAAACTGGGAGAGGGCAGTAGTAATTCTAAGGGATGATATTTAACTATAGACTCACTCTTCCATTGCTCTCTTAAACGTACTTCAACCAGGCTTTTTCCAACCCCACTCCAATGTGACAACTGGTCAAAAAATCACCAATGAACTCCACACTGCCAAGTTAAATGGTCAATTCTCCATTACCTCTACCTGACTAAGCAATAACATTTTGATGATGCTGATAAAATACTTATACTCTGAAATATTTTCTTAACCTGGTTCCAGGAAACCAGGCTCATGTTGTTTTTATGTGATCTCACTGGTCAATCTACTTTCTCCTCTTCCCAGCCTCTTAATATTGGAATGTTAGAGCAATCAGTCTTTGGTTCCCTATTATTTTCTATATATCTTCTTTAAATGTCATCTCTACTTCAATGATTCCAGGAAAATAATTCTCTTTCCAAAAGCCTCTTAAAAGTTCCAGGCTCACATTCCCAATTGTCTACTTCACATCTCCACTTGGATGTCTAATAAATATTTCCAGCTCAACACATCCAAATTTGACATTGTTGTCTGTTCACACAAAAACTGCTCTAATTACTGTTTTCCCCATCAGCTAATGACAATTCCATCTCTCTAGTTGCTGAAGCAAAGAACTTTGCAATCATTCTTGACTTATCTTTCTTATGTCCAAAATCCTATTGGCTTTACTTTCAAATTAGATTTTAAATCCATACACTTCTCATTACCGTCATTGCTTCCTCCCAGTTTCATTCTACTATCATCTCTTCCATGGTGTACTGTAACAGCATCAGAACCACTCTCCCAGACTCCATCCTTGTTCCCCTATATTCAACCGAAGAGCTAGTATTATCCTTTTTAACATGTTGGACAGATCAAGTTATTCTTGTGTTCAAATGCTGCAAAGATCTTCTACTTTACTCATAATAAATGGTAAAATCTTTATAACGGCCTTCAAGGTCCTGTGTGATCCCACCCTCCCATTCCTCCCATTATCTTTTGACTTTAGCTCCTTCTTGCTCACTCTGTTAGAGCCTCATCAGCTTCCTTCTTTCCCACATACACCAGGGATCTTCCTGCCCTAGGACACTTGTACTGCTTTCTATGCTCAGTATAATCTTCCCCCAGCTATATACTTTGTCCCTTCACTTCCTTGAATCATTTATCAAAAGTTGTCTTGTCAATGAAGCCTACCTTGACCACTCTATTTAAAACTGCAACATCCACCACCACTGCTGATGATGTCCCCTACCCTGCCCTACTTTTTCTTTCTTTATAGCACTTGTCAGGTGTGATGTCAACAAAACAACAGAACAGGCATCTCCAAACTCCTGTCCCTCAACAGAAATATTGAAAATAAGCAGAAATTGTCAAAACCAACTTTGCCAGAACTCTGGACAATGGTCAAAGATTTACAGTAATTAAGTGAATGCTGAATCAAGAAAAAGGCCAACTTGAAAACAGTAGAAAAGCTTTGCGGCATTTTTATTTTCTTTTTCCCACCCTACCCTATCTCAATGGCAGTCTTGAAGACCTGAAGACCACAGCCTGCATTCATAGGGGGAGACCCTAGTACTTGGTTCTCAGGACAAAGCAGAGTAGACTTTATTAGCAAAGTACTGTGTTTCTCTATTCCAACCTTTATGGGGACTACCTGAAGGATTGACACAACATACTTATCTCTGTTTTACCTAACGTGGGACTCATTGAGGGAGGGAAGAACATAGGCATTGTTCATAAACATTATAAGGTGAATGGAAAACCAATTGCCATCTAGAACAAAATATTATGGTGGAAACAAACAAAAGACAGCAGAAAGCCTTGGAGGAAAATCTGAAAAGAGTTTCTTTGGGAAATTAGGACATTCAGAAATGCCTGTGTATACTGGGGAATTTAGAAAGTCACACATATATCCAGGGCAGGATGGATGCTCAGAAAAATCATGAGAAGACCTGACCTTAAACTTTCATCTTTGACTAATCTCTAGGTTCAGCACAAGCAGGAAGTAAAGGCTAAGGCAGAATTACAAACAGCCTGGTTATGTGTGGAAGGAAGGCCCCAGAACAGAGCCAATCCACAAAGACTGAGTGCTACATGTTAAATTAAGTCTCCCTCAAAATTCACATGTTGAAACCCAAAACCCCAGCATCTCAAATGTGACCTTATTTGAAATAGGTCATTACAAATGTAATTAGTAAAGTTAAGATGAAGTCTTTAGCGTGGACCCTTTCCAATATGAAAGGCATCCTCATAAAAGGGAAAATCAGAACAGAGAGACATACACACATAGGGAGATCATCATGTGAAGATGAAAGGGACCCAAGAAATACCAAGATTGCCAGCAAATCATCAGAAGGTAGGCAAGAGGCATGGAACAGATTTTCTTTCATAACCCTAACAAGGAATAACCCTGCCAACACCTTGAACTTGGACTTCTAGTCTTCAGAACTGTGAAACAATAAATTTCTGTTTTTTAAGCCACCCAGTCTATAGGACTTTGTCATGGCAGACCTAATAAATTAATCAGCTGTGAAAAGTATTCTTTTTGTTTTAGCTCCTGGCATTCAAGGAAATCTCTGTCAAAATACTAGCTGAATACAAGCTAACAGAGCAGGCAGTTCAGTGACCACACATGATAAGGAATACTGTCTTTAAGTTTGGAGAAGTCACTAAACAAACCAACAACTTCTGCCTTTGACAAGCAAGAACATCAAACCCTGGGAGAGATGGAGAATATGAGTTTCAGAGGTACCACATTATAATATTCAAATGCCCAGTTTTCAACAAAAGAATCACAAAGCATACAAAGAAATAGGTAGGTATAGTACATTCAAAGGGGGAAAATGACATAAACCATCCATTAGTATGCCCAGACATTGGACTTACTACAAAAAGATTTTGAGTCAATTGTCTTAAATATGCTCAAATATTTAAAGGAAATCATGAATAAAGAAAGAAAACTAGGAAATGATGAATAAACAAAATGAGAGTATCCATAAAGAGATAAAATTTATACAATTTACCAACAGCTAACACTGTCTATTATTTACTTATTTATTAAGCCTATTAATAATTATCTCTCTCCCTCTGCTATACTTTAATCTCCACGAGGGAAAGAATTTTTGTTTTCGGGTTACCAGTACCTGGTCAGTGCCAGACAGTAGACAGCCAACATTTGTTAACTGACTGACAATAAATGATCTCTTCCACATCTAACAGCTCATTACCTATAATTCTGTGATATAAAGAGACATTAGGGCTTTCCTGGTGGCGCAGTGGTTGAGAGTCCGCCTGCCGACGCAGGGGACACGGGTTCATGCCCCGGTCCGGGAAGATCCCACATGCCGTTGAGCGGCTAGGCCCGTGGGCCATGGCCACTGAGCCTGCGCGTCCGGAGCCTGTGCTCCGCAACAGGAGAGGCCACAACAGTGAGAGGCCCGTGTACCGCAAAAAAAAAAAAATAAATAAAATAAAATAAACATTAATGACGATGTGATGACAGTGAATAGAATTTTGGAGTGGGTAAAAGAAAGGGGGAGGTATATTTATAAAGCAAAAATTCCAGAATGTGATGACTCAGGGAGGAAAGTTGCTGGAGCTATAGTTAGAGGAACAGTATGTAACCTTGAGCACACATTACACACACAATCAGTTCTCAGCTGGGCAAAGAGCACATAAAAGTCATGATTTATTTTAAGCAAGGAATCAATGCAGTGTGGAATGTGCTAAGTGAATGGAATCCCAAAATAATATTATCAGTGTCATATTCCTCGGCCTAAAAAATGTTTTATTAAGACATTTTCACATTCTGCTTTTCAAATCAAAATTAAAATTAGGTTATCAGTATTTATACATTTCTAATTTCAACACAGTAGGGTATCTGTTTGAAATATTACATCTCTCTCCTCTCTTTTTTTAAAATAATGTTTTTGCCAATCAATGAACCATAGCTGTGCTGATTTCACAATTATAAAAGCATTCCCTAGCTTACATTTTTCTTCAAAGACAATCCTTGCATAAATATTTTCATAGAATTCCTAATTCCTATTCCTACATAGAATTCCTATGTATATAAAATGGCTTCATTTCATGATAAAATTTAACAAAATAACATTACGTATGTTATTACCTGGTTCTAACTGTAGGCATGTATAGTGAAGGCAACAATCGTTCTTGAAACTATCTGAATTTTTATTTTATTTTACCTTATAGTCTAAGTTTGTTAAAAAAATTATATATCTACAAAAAAATCTACAGCTAACATCATACTTAATGGTGAGAAACTCAAAGCTTTCCCTTACTAAGATAAACTACAAAGCAAGGATGTCCCCTCCCACTATACCTTTTCACTTTCATAAAGGAAGTCTTTGCTAATGCACTAAGGCAAGAAAAAGGAAATATAAGTTATATAGATTGGGAAGAAGACATAAAACTATCCTTATTATATCCTTAGGTATAAATCTAATAAAATATGTACAAGATCTATATGAGAAAAACTACGAAACACTGATGAATGAAATCAAAGAAGAACTAAATAAATGTAGAAATACTCCATGTTCATGGAGAGGGAAACTTAATATTGTCAAGATGTCAGTTCTACCCAAACTGATCTATAGATTCAATGCAATCCCAATAAAAATCTCAGGAAATTATTTTATGGATACCAACAAACTGATTCTAAAGTTTACATGAAGAAGCAAAAGACTCACAATAGCTAACACAATATGGAAGGAGAAGAATGAAGGTGGAGGACTGATGCTACCCAACTTCAAGACTTACTATAAAGTGATAGTAATCAAGACAATGTGGGATCTGAGAAATAATAGACAAATAGGTCAATGGAACAGAAGAGAGCATCCAGAAATAGGCCCCCATAAATAT
The DNA here is from genome assembly GCF_937001465.1 of Orcinus orca. NCBI lineage: Eukaryota > Metazoa > Chordata > Mammalia > Artiodactyla > Delphinidae > Orcinus > Orcinus orca. The sequence continues at coordinate 9,318,278 of NC_064568.1, forward strand.
AGTCATCTGATCTTTGACAAAAGAGCAAAGGCAATACAATGGAGCAAAGACAGTCTCCTCAACAAATGGTGCTTTAACAACTAGACATCCACATGAGAAAAATTTAGTTTAGACTCACACCTTACACGCTACACAAAAATTAACTGAAAATGGATCCTAAAACTAAATCTAAAACACAAAACTATAAAACTCCTAGAAGATAACGTAAGAGAAAATCTAGATGACCTTGGGTATGGTGACACCTTTTAGATACGACATCAAATATACCATCTATGAAAGAAACAAGCAGTACAGTTTGGAAAGGAAGTTCCCAATGAAATGTTTAACACAAATAGAGGCAGCCTCTGCTGTACTTTCTGCTTTCTGAGGAGGTTATAGGTCTTTTATTAATTATAGCATTGCTTAGAAATAATATTGTGGTTTAAGGCAATATTTCATTTCTTGGCATTTTCTCTCATTCCCCTAACAAAACTTTATGAGGTGTGTGGAACATCCCAGGTAATCAAGGAAGACTAAAGTAGGGTATATCTAAATTGGAGCCAAAAACATTTTAGTTCAGTTCTTCAAAGCTTTGATCTCTGGTTTTAAGAAAAAATAAAGAAACTGTTTCTATCTTGAGTTAGAAAATGCATGAAATAACCAATTTTTTCATGCCAGGTCCAGAGTGCTTTTTGTCTTTTCTTACACGAATCACAGATTTAATTCAGGAACCAAGCTGTGCTATACACCCATTTGAAAATCATCACCAATAGTCAGAACCATTGGAGTCGGCTTTGAAAATCCACCCTTCATTATGCTCGCTCCCTAATGTTAATGATTATGTCAGAGATGAAAAGAACCTGGCCCATGATCCTTGCTGGCTATAAGTAGAGGATGCCCAGGACAGCCTACCCTCAGAGAAGTAGAGCATTTTGGAGGGCAAAGAGTGGGAGGCGATTTGGGCATTTTGTTCTGAGGACTTGTTCAGGGCTGGAGACAATGACTGGGGAATCCCTGTTAATGGGGCAACAGAAGAGAGGGAAATGCCAGGGGTCCCTTGACTCATCAGACACTACAGAAGAACTAAAAATGATAGAAGAGTTTTGGCTCAGGAGCTGGAGAAGTGCTGCCAAGTCTGGAAACACTCTGAGATCTCCCGTGAATGCTGGGCAGACAACAGGGCCAGGGGTGACCTTTCCCGGGCACGGTTCCTATCATCATCTAATTGAAAGTGGGGGAAAATGACCCCCTGGGCTAGCAAACACTGAGGACTTGTTTTCTACAAATGGAAAATAAATACAGATAGAAGCTAAAAGAAGATGAACATGACTTTCACAGGGGCAATGCACTTGCTAGCCCTTTGGCCTAAGGCAATTTGTCGTTAATTGTTCATGCAGATACACAGAAGAGAAGCCAAAAATGTATGTGTTTGCCAAATGTGTTCAAAATACGATCGAAAGGAAAAAAGACATGTTGATTATTGATTGGGTTTTTCTTATTTACATTACAAGGTACAGCATTGCACAACCCAGGCAAAGATAGAGGGATGTAGCAGTATTATGACTATTTGGATGATGTCCATCCCAGTAGCATCCAGTATGGAACAACCAGCAAAAAGGAAAAAAAACACAGGAGAGGAAAACTTAATTGCTCATACAGAATACATTCTGTAGTTTCATTTGAGATATTTCATAGCTTTGTTCAGAAAACTTGGTGCGATGGAATGCATTTCCTTTTTCATTTCCTTAGGAGTGTGGCACTATAAATGCACAGCCACAATCCTGTGGTCCCATCCTAAACATCAGTGAACTAATCTTGGCTGCTCTTTTTATCAATGCAGAAGACAATATGGCTAGATAGAAGCCACGCCATTTCTAAACAGTCACATGAAAAGCCTCATGTTCTCTCTGGGGAGGAATGGAGAGCTTGGCATGAAGAGTTGCTGTTCTGTCACATTTCAATAGTACTTTCATTGCTAATACCATTTCTCCTCCATCTCATTTTTGAGACCACTTTTTTCTTGGCAGATTCAGGATGCTGTTTTGTGTCTAATTTAATAACTTTGTGTATCCCTATATATATATGAAAAAGTATTTTGTTTCAAGAATTTATAAAATTTTTGAAGTACTTAGTAATTTCCTAAAATATCTTGAAGCTGGAGGTAGAAACCATGGAGTTACTAACATGCCTATGATGTACCTACCGCTTAGGAAGAGAGGACCTCAGAAGAGACCCTGTAATCTGTTGCTTTGCTTCGACACCCACCCAAATCTTACACTTCACCCCTCCACAGAGTCATCTGAGTGAGCTTTCTAAATCCCTCTTATCACATCCCATTTTCATACTCAGATGCTGCCTGAAATACAAATTTCTAAGTGTAGTTTCTAAGACCCTTCATGATCCAACTCTGGTCCACTTATCATCCATATTTTTTGCTGTACCTTTATGTTTCCTGTAATTCCTCCATCCATCTAGGCATCCAACCACTTAAAAACATGTTTGATCACCTGCCATATCCAGGCCAAGTTCAAGGTGCTGGTGGTACGATGACGCATAATGGATAGGTTTCCACATAGAGACAAGTAAAGAGATATCATAATGGTATGGAGTATGTAGGGTGCAATAGAAGCAACAGAAGGAGCCCCTAACCAGACGTGGATGGGGTGCAATGGTTGCAGATGGCTTCCAAGGAAAATTAATATCTAAGCAGAGACCCAAAGAATAGAAAGGAGTTAATCAGGCAAATAGCGCAGTGACCACTACTCTAGGAGAGGGAAGAGTTTTCCCAATGAATGGGAAACTTTTTAAAGAACAGGAAGGGGGAAACCATGGAACCAGAGAGTTGGCACCACATGCAACACCTCTGGCTGCATCTCTGTCTTCTGTCAGGAGCATTTGCAAAAACAACATTTAGAGAGACCTTCAAGATGGCAGAGGAGTAAGACATGGAGATCACCTTCCTCCCCACAAATACATCAGAAATACATCTACATGTGAAACAACTCCTACAGAACACCTACTGAATGCTGTCAGAAGACCTCAGGCTTTCCAAAAGGTGAGAAACTCCCCATGCACCTGGCCGTGTGGCTAAAAGGGTCCTGGTGCTCAGGCGGGGTGTCAGGCCTGTGCCTCTGAGGTGGGAGACCTGAGTTCAGGACATTTGTCCATGAGAGACCTCCTGGCTCCACATAATAACAAACAACAAAAAATCTCCCAGAGATCTCTATCTCAACGCTAAGACACAGCTCCACTCAACGACAAGCAAGCTACAGTGCTGGACACCCTATGCCAAACAACTCTCAAAACAGGAACACAAACCCACCCATTTGCAAAGAGGCTGCCTAAAATCATAATAAGGTAGCAGACACCCCAAAACACACCAATGGACGTGGTCCTGCCCACCAGAAAACAAGATCCAGCCTCATCCACCAGAACACAGGCACCAGTCCCCTCCACCAGGAAGCCTACACAACCCACTGAACCAACCTTTTGGCAGACATCAAAAACAACAGGAACTATGAACCTGCAGCCTGTAAAGCGGAGACCCCTTAACACCGTAAGTTAAGGAAAATGAGAAGACAGAAAAACACACAGGAGATGAAGGAGCAAAGTAAAAACCCACCAGACCAAACAAATGAAGAGGAAATATGCAGTCTACCTGAAAAAGAATTCAGAGTAATGATAGTAAAGATGATCTAAAATCTTGGAAATAGAATGGCGAAAATACAAAAAACGTTTAACAAGGACCTAGAAGAACTAAACAGCAAACAAACAATGATGAATAACACAATAAATGAAATTAAACATTCTCTAGAAGGAGTCAATAGCAGAATACCTGAGGCAGAAGAACGGATAAGTGACCTCGAAGATAACATAGTAGAAATAACTAAAGCAGAGCAGAATAAAGAAAAGAATGAAAAGAACTGAGGACAGTCTCAGAGACCTCTGGGACAACATTAAACGCACCAACATTTGAATTATAGGGGTCTGAGAAGAAGAAGAGAAAAAAAAGGGACTGAGAAAGTATTTGAAGAGATTATAGTTGAAAACTTCCCTAATATGGGAAAGGAAATACTCAATCAAGTCCACAAAGAGCAGAGAGTCCCATACAGGATAAATCCAAGGAGAAACATGCCAACACACATACTAGTCAAACTATCAAAAATTAAATACAGGGCTTCCCTGGTGGCAAGGTGGTTGAGAGTCTGCCTGCCGATGCAGGGGACGCAGGTTCATGCCCTGGTCCAGGATGATCCCACATGCTGCGGAGCGGCTGGGCCCGTGAGCCATGGCCGCTGAGCCTGCGCATCCAGAGCCTGTGCTCTGAATGGGAGAGGCCACAACAGTGAGAGGCCCGTGTACCACACACACACAAAAAACCTAAATACAAAGAAAAAAAATATTAAAAGCAGCAAGGGAAAAACAACAAATAACATACAAAGGAATCCCCATAAGGTTAACAGCTGATCTTTCAGCAGAAACTCTGCAAGCCAGAAGGGAGTGGCAGGACATATTTAAAGTGATGAAAGGGAAAAACCTACAACCAAGATGACCCTACCAAGAAAGAATCTCATGTACATTCAATGGAGAAATTATAACCTTTACAGACAAGCAGAAGCTATGAGAATTCAGCACCACCAAACCAGCTCTACAACAAATGCTAACGGAACTTCTCTAGGCAAGAAACACAAGAGAAGGAAAAGACCTACAATAACAAACACAAACAATTAAGAAAATGGTAACAGGAACATACCTATCGATAACTACCTTAAATGTAAATGGATTAAATGCTCCAACCAAAAGACACAGACTGGCTGAATGGATACAAAAACAAGACCCATATATATGCTGTCTACAAGAGACCCAATTCAGACCTAGGGACACATACAGACTGAAGGTGAGGGGATGGAAAAAGATATTCCATGCAAATGGAAATCAAAAGAAAGCTGGAGTAGCAATTCTCATATCAGACAAAATAGACGTTAAAATAAAGACTATTACAAGAGACAAAGAAGGACACTATACAATGATCAAGGGATCAATCCAAGAAGAAGATACAATTGTAAATATTTATGCACCCAACATAGGAGCACTTCCATACATAAGGCAAATAAAAGGGGAAATTGACAGTAACACAATCATAGTAGGGGACTATAACACCCCATTTTCACCAATGGACGGATCAACCAAATGAAAATAAATGAGGAAACACAAGTTTTAAATGACACATTAAACAAGATGGACTTTATTGATATTTATAGGACTTTCCATCCAAAAACAACAGAATATGCTTTCTTCTCAAGTGCTCATTGAATATTCTGCAGGATAGATCATATCTTGGGTAACAAATCAAGCTTTGGTAAATTTAAGAAAATTGAAATCATATCAAGTATGTTTTCCACGCACAACGCTATGAGACTAGATATCAATTGCAGGAAAAAATGTGCAAAAAATACAAACACATGCACGCTAAACAATACAATACTAAATAACCAAGAGAACACTGAAGAAATCAAAGAGGAAATAAAAAAATACCTAGAAACAAATGACAATGAAATCAGGATGACCCAAAACCTATGGGATGCAGCAAAAGCAGTTCTAAGAGGGACGTTTATAGCAATACAATCCTACCTCAAGAAACAAGAAACATCTCAAATAAACAACCTAACCTTACACCTAATGCAATTAGAAAAAGAAGAACAAAAAACTGCAAAGCTAGTGGAAGAAATCATAAAGATCAGATCAGAAATAAATGAAAAAGAAATGAAGGAAACAACAGCAAAGATCAGTAAAACTAAAAGCTGGTTCTTGGAGAAGATAAACAAAGTTGATAAAGCATTAGCAAGGCTCATCAAGAAAAAAAGGAAAAAGACTCAAATCAATAGAATTAGAAATGAAAAAGGAGAAGTAACAACTGACACAGCAGAAATACAAAGGATCATGAGAGATTACTACAAGCAACTATATGCCAATAAAATGGACAACCTGGAAGAAATGGACAAATTCTTGCAAAAGCACAACCTTCCGAAAATGAACCAGGAAGAAATAGAAGATATAAACAGACCAATCACAAGCACTGAAATTAAAACTGTGATTAAAAATCTTCCAACAAACCAAAGCCCAGGACCAGATGGCTTCACAAGTGAATTCTATCAAACATTTAGGGAAGAGCTAACACCTATACTTCTCAAACTCTTCCAGTATATAGCAGAGGGAAGAACACTCCCAAACTCATTCTACGAGGCCACAATCACCCTGATACCAAAACCAGACAAAGATGTCACAGAAATAGAAAACTACAGGGCAATATCACTGATGAACATAGATGCAAAAATCTTCAACAAAATACTAGCAAACAGAATCCAGTAGCACATTAAAAGGATCATACACCATGATGAAGTGGAGTTTATCCCAGGAATACAAGGATACTTCAATATACGCAAATCAATCAATGATATACACCATATTAACAAAATGAAGGAGAAAAACCATATGATCATCTCAATAGATGCAGAAAAAGTTTCTGACAACATTCAACACGCATTTATGATAAAAACCTTCTAGAAAGTAAGCATAGAGGGAACTTACCTCAACATAATAAAGGTCACATAGGACAAACCACAGCCAACATTGTTCTCAACGGTGAACAACTGAAAACATTTCCTCTAAGATCAGGAATATGACAAGGTTGTCCACTCTCACCACTATTATTCAACATAGCTTGGAAGTCTTAGCCACAGCAATCAGAGAAGAAAGAGAAATAAAAGGAATCCAAATCGGAAAAGAAGTAAAGCTGTCACTGTTTGCAGATGACATGATACTATACATAGAGAACCCTAAAGATGCTACCGGAAAACTACTAGATCTAATCAATGAATTTGGTAAAGTAGCAGGATACAAAATGAATGCACAGAAATCTCTTGCATTCCTATACACTAATAATGAAAAGTCTGAAACAGAAATTAAGGAAACACTTCCGTTTACCATTGCAACAGAAAGAATAAAATACCTAAGAATAAACCTACCTATATAGACAAAAGACCTGTATGCAGAAAACTACAAGACACTGATTAAAGAAACTAAAGATGATACAAACAGATGGAGAGATATACCATGTTCATGAAATGGAAGAGTCAACAGTGTGAAAATGACTACACGACCCAAAGCAATCTACAGATTCCATGCAATCCCTATCAAACTACCACTGGCATTTTTCACAGAACTAGAACAAAAAAATTCACAATATATATATGGAAACACAAAAGACCCCGAATAGTCAAAGCAATCTTGACAAAGAAAAATGGAGCTGGGGGAAACAGGCTCCCGGACTTCAGACTATACTACAAAGCTACAGTAATCAAGAGAGTATGGTACTGGCACAAAAACAGAACTACAGATCAATGGAACAGGATAGTAAGCCCAGAGAGAAACCCACGCACATATCGTCACCTTATCTTTGATAAAAGAGGCAAGAATATACAATGGAGAAAAGACAGCCTTGGTGTGGTGCTGGGAAAACTGGACAGTTGCATTTAAAAGAGTGAAATTAGAACACTCCCTAACACCATACACAAAAATAAACTCAAAATGGATTAAAGACCTAAATGTAAGGTCAGACACTGTAAAACTCTTAGAGGAAAACATAGGCAGAACCGTCTATGAAATAAATCACAGCAAGGTCCTTTTTGACCCACCTCCTAGAGAAATGGAAATAAAAACAAAATAAACAAATGGGACCTAATGTAACTTAAAAGCTTTTGCACAGCAGAGGAAAACACAAACAAGATGAAAAGAACCCTCAGTATGGGAGAAAGTATTTGCAAATGAAGCAACTGACAAAGGATTAATCTCCAAAATTTATAAGCAGCTCGTGCAGCTCAATATCATAAAAACAAACAACCCAATCCGAAAATGGGCAGAAGACCTAAATAGACATTTCTCCAAAGGAGATATCCAGATTGCCAACAAACACATGAAAGGATGCTCAACATCACTAATCATTAGAGAAGTGCAAATCAAAACTACCTTGAGGTATCACCTCACTCCAGTCCGAATGGCCATCATCAAAAAACCTACAAACAATAAATGCTGGAGAGGGTGTGGAGAAAAGGGAACCCTCTTGCACTGTTGGTGGGAATGTAAATTGATACAGCCACTATGGAGAACAGTATGGAGGTTCCTTAAAAAGCTAAAAATAGAACTACCATACGACCCAGCAATCCCACTACTGGGCGTATACCCTGAGAATACCATAATTCAAAAAGAGACATGTACCCCAATGTTCATTGCAGCTCTATTTACAATAGCCAGGACATGGAAGCAACCTAAGTGTCCATCGACAGATGAATGGATAAAGAAGATGTGGCGCTTATATACAATGGAATATTACTCAGCCATAAAAGAAACAAAATTGAGTTATTTGTAGTGAGGTGGATGGACTCTGTCATACAGAGTGAAGTAAGTCACAAAGAATAAAAGAAATACCATATGCTAACACATATATATGGAATGTAAAAAAAAAAAAAAGGTTCTGAAGAATATGGGAGCAGGACAGGAATAAAGATGCAGACAGAGAGAACGGACTTGAGGACACAGGGAGGGGGAAGGGTAAGCTGGGACGAAGTAAGAGAGTGGCATGGACATATATACACTACCAAATGTAAAACAGATAGCTAGTGGGAAGCAGCTGCATCGCACAGGGAGATCAGCTCGGTACTTTGTGACCACATAGAGGGGTGGGATAGGGAGGGTGGGAGGGAGACGTAACACGGAGGGGATATGGGGATATATGTATATGTACAGCTGATTCACTTTGTTATAAAGCAGAAACTAACACACCATTGTAAATCAATTATACTCCAATAAAGATGTTAAAAACAAAATGTAAAGAAAAAAAGAACTGGAAGGTTTTAAGGATCGCTACAATGAAGGATTGGGCTGCAGAATGAATTATTTAAAGTTACCCCAATATGCCCTGCTCCTTCACTCCTCTGCTCCCACCTCCTGGGTTTGGAGTAGAGGAGTTTCTTCGCATTATGTGATGAGCTTTAGTGCATCACTTCCTGTTTTACCTCCTCTCAGGCATCTTTCCGCAACCACAGCATCACCACCCTAGACACGCTTGCATTTTATCTTACCCCACACCATCTATCCATGTATTCCGCACTGTGCCTGCAGTGTTTCTCATGTTACATAGTCATCAACTATTTTCTGATACATTTACTGAGCTCCATATGCTTTGAGGATGGGATTTTTGTCCTCTTCTTATTTTTCCAACTCAGCACAGAGCAAAGCACACAGTAGATAGTTAAGTTTTTAGTGAAAAGGAGTGGAAAGAGTTAAAATAGCTTTTATTCTTGTAGCTCATCTGCAGATGTATTGGGTTGGGTAGGAAGATAGGCAATCTTCTCCGGACATATATTTGGGAATGAAATTAATTCAAAGCCTCTCAATGAACACATGGGTGACTCATGGGATCTTTATCTCCCTGAGATAACACAGAAAGGAAACAGTGACAGAACCACAACCTGGCTTGTTTAAAAAGGCCCACAGAGAACATGCAGCATTCTGGGGAGAATAATTACTTAGATTGGAGTAGAGACAGAATAGAAAGAAAGGCAAATATTTGATTCTTTGTGAGTGAGAGGATGGAGTTCTTTTTAACGTGCAAAGCATGTTTTATGGAATCTTTGGAGACCTTGCCCATCCGAAAAGGAAGACAAAGCAGGATACCAGCGGAGGAGTTGTTTTTCTTTACAGCGTCTTCTTTTAGCAATAACTATTCAAATTAAAGGAGAACATAAATTGTAATCAGCAACTTTTGTTAGATCAGAAAGATGCCAATAAATGCCCTCTCCTCCTTCTACCTCTCGAAGAATCTTTGCAGCAGCAAGGAAGGCAAAGGAAAAGAAAAGGGACAGCAATTTCAGAAGGTAAGAGAAAGAGAAAAAGAAAGCAAGAACAAAAGAGCCCCAGGAAGGCAAGGCGATGTTGGTGCCTGAGCTGGACCATACAGTGTATGATCTTGGGGGTCAGAAGAGACCTCAAGAGGTAATGGGGGAAAAGAATTCCTATAGCTGCTGGAGAGGGTGTGGAGAAAAGGGAACACTCATGCACTGCTGGTTGGAATGTGAATTGGTACAGCCACTATGGAGAACAGTATGGAGGTTCCTTAAAAAACTACAAATAGAACTACCGTACGACCCAGCAATCCCACCACTGGGCATATACCCTGAGAAAACCATAATTCAAAAAGAGTCATGTACCAAAATGTTCATTGCAGCTCTATTTACAATAGCCAGGACATGGAAGCAACCTAAGTGTCCATCATCGGATGAATGGATAAAGAAGATGTGGCACATATATACAGTAGAATATTACTCAGCCATAAAAAGAAACGAAATTGAGTTATTTGTAGTGAGGTGGATGGACCTAGAGTCTGTCACACAGTGAAGTAAGTCAGAAAGAGAAAAACAAATACCATATGCTAACACATATATATGGAATTTAAGAAAAAAAAATGTCATGAAGAACCTAGGGGTAAGACAGGAAAAAAGACGCAGACCTACTAGAGAATGGACTTGAGGATATGGGGAGGGGGAAGGGTAAGCTGTGACAAAGTGAGAGAGTGGCGTGGACATATATACACTACCAAATGTAAAACAGATAGCTAGTGGGAAGCAGCCACATAGCACAGGGAGATCAGATCAGTGCTTTGTGACCACCTGGAGGGGTGGGATAGGGAGGGTGGGAGGGAGGGAGACGCAAGAGGGAAGAGATACGGGAACATATGTATATGTATAACTGACTCACTTTGTTATAAAGTAAAAACTAACACACCATTGTAAAGCAATTATACTCCAATAAAGATGTAAAAAAAAAAAAAAGGAATCCCTATAGTTATCCTGCTACGGAAATAATGGAGAAATTACAAAGGGAAAATACTCTTAGAAAATGCAGCTCGCTTATATACACTTTTATTGTGTTATTATTTCACTTCTTATTAAGGGTAATGATCTCTCAGAAAGCTCTTGCAGCATAATAAAACAAAGGATATATGCTAATTGGGATATTATTATGAAAATAACATGATCTTTTCAAAAGAAGACTATCAACTAAAAGAATAGACCAGATATAGGGCCTCATTTGTATTTCATGGCTGCAAGTTTGAAACTATCCTGCATAAATTATGTAAAAAACCCAACCCACAAAGAGACACACGTTTAGCCACCCTACACAGCACCAACCATTCTCTTATAGTATCATGCTACTGAGAAAACTCATACCTTCCACAGTCGCTCGCTTGGGCTGAATGGTGATGGCTCCTTCTGCAATATCTTCATGCTGGTGCAATGGGTTTATTTTGGATCCCCAGCTGTCTGATCCCACCCAAAGGAAATGGCCTACTTGGTCAGCTCTTTTGGCTGCTGCAAGGATCTGCCTGTGGAGAGGAACATTAAAAATATATCTTAATGATAAAGAGCAGCTATTGAACACATACATATTAGGAATCAAGCAGAAGAAAAGCAAGTTAATATTTCTCAAAAAGTAAGTGATCAATAGTAAGGAAAAGGATTTACATCCTTAATATATGAAGAGTTTTTGTAAACCAATAAGACAAGTAATCAAAGTAGCTTGAGGTAAATAGGCAGAGTATTAAAAATCAAAAGATAAAAGGAGTAATATAAATAACCAGTAAGCTGGTTATTCACATACATTAAAAAGGCAGAAAATGTGAATTAGAACACAATATTTAACTTTGGCCAAAACGTTCGTTTGGTTTTATTCTGTGTTGTGAGTTTTGGCATGAGGCTGGAGACATGAGCACTCCCATTTGCTGCTGGTAGTATGTATCGTTTCTGGAAAGCAATGTATCAGTCTAAATGAAGCATCTTGAATTATTTATAAAAATGAACATAAATTCATATTAAGCTTGAAACATGTACAGCTCATGTTTATAAATGAAAATAATATACAAATAACAAGGGCAATAAGGGCAAATAAAAAAGGGAAACTCATTCTTCATGAAATTAATACAATAATATTTTTGGAAGAACAGGGGATGGATAAGAGGTAACTACATTTGTGCAACAGAAACTACTTTGGTGGGTAATAACAGCAGTGGTGGTTGGTTTGCCTCTCAGGACTTGCAGATACCAGGTACCACAGATGTACATGGTTCAATACAATATGACTGGTTGAAAAACTGTATATGAAATTGCAAAAACCAAAGGTCTCCTTCTCTTTCATCTGGGCAGCATAGGGAATGGTAATTTTCCAATAAAATCCTAAGGAATAGGTTCTGATACTGTGAACACCCAAACAGTAGAAGGTGGTAGATGTGAGGTGGTGAGTTAAACATGACGGTGGTCGGAGTGAGGGAAGAAGTTAAATTACCATTAAGAAATGAAATGGTAAATTTCCTCTAGGAAATCTTCACCTGGCTTACAGAATTCTAGAAACCAAAGGTGTGTTTTCCCAGGCAGAAAACAGCTTCTCTGGAAAAATCTGAACCACCCCAGGAAAAAGATTCTAGATACTGATACAGAGTTATTCTCTCATGGAATGGCCACTGGGATGCCTGACCAGTCCACCCAGAGCCCTGTCAGTTGACAAATTCTGCCCACGTACATAGAACTCTCTGTGTCTTACTCAAATGGAAACTGCCGGAAATGACACATCATTGGGGAAAATTCCCAAGGTAAAATAGAAACCAAATAAATTAACAAGGGAAAGGACATTGGCGTGGAGTGAGGCAGAGAAAATATACCAAAAAAACAAACAAAAAAGAAACAAAAAGAAGCAAGTGCAGTTAAATGAGAATTATCATCTCTATTACCAAGAATGATAGAAACAACAATAAGAAATAACCCTCAGCTATTAAAAATATGAAACTAAAATTAAGTTAGAAGAGATAAAGAAGAAAGTGAAGAAACATTTTCAGAAAGCAAAACGACAACAAAAAGGTACAACATACACAAGAAAAGATAAGTGTCTTAAAGAATAAACCCAGGAAGACTTACATCCAACTAACAGCATTTCCAGAACAAATGTAAAGAGAAATGAAAGTTTTAAATATCTTTTTAATGAAAAAAAACCTGCAAGGAATTGAAAGTATGAATTTCCAAATTAAAAGAGACTCATCCAGCAATTTAATGGGGGGAAATAAAGCATGTCACAGAATTAAGAATTCTGGAAAAAGTGAGAATAAAGCTTTCAAGAGAAAATTGGGACCTCTGGAGAGTAATAAGCAGAATATTACCAACCTCTCAAGAGAAGGGGAAAAAAAAAAAAAAAGGATGACAGATGATGAAGTAATGCCTTCCAAATTTTGAGAAAAAAACATTCATAATCTAGAATTCTAATGTTTAACACACACAGAATCTCTATACAAATAGAACTGGCATCTATAAAGGTAGAAAGACAGACAGATAGACGGAAAGACAGATAGATAGATAGACAGATATCCAAGGGATCTTAAAGATTTTCCTATGCAAACTTAGAATCTCAAATGCCTTGCAAGTTTCAAGTCTTGTAATTCATTAGTCACCATAGATACTTGCTATAAATCATTTACGTGCCAGGTATGATGTGTTTAAAAATAAATATGAGACCACACCTTACATTTCCAACTAGTAATTAAGTGTGGAGGCAGGATGAGAGTATTTTTAGGCATGAAACACACAGAAAAGTTTTTCTTTAATTTTTCCTTTACTAGAAAATCATTGGAGGGTACACTTCAGCAAAAAAAGAAAATAAATGATGAATAAAAATGAAAGAAAGAGAGAGAGAAAGAAAAAGAAAATCTTAAAATAATAGAGACCAGTCTAGTTTAAAACAGAAAGATAGAGCTTTCAGGAGGGAAGTGTCCGAAAAAGTAATGGAACTCGCAGATTATTTTATATATATGAACATATGGGAAAAGTGATAGGCCTAGGACATTAATAATAAAATATTAAAGATAACTATGCAAGTAAAAACACTGTCATATTAACTCCAGGAAAAACAAAAAGTTTTTCCCCCAAAATCATATCACAGAAAAAATACTTGACGCTGTAGTATATAATATTTATACAATCATAATAATGTCAACTCTGATTTTTACTAAATGAAAATCTGATAGAACAATGTTGGGAAGATAAAGGAGGTGTAAAGGAGCCAAATTCTACCTCACATAAGAGGAATTGATAGATAATATTTTAAAGTAATAGTTCCAAAATTGCAGTATAAGCACATTAGGCAGGTAAAAGCAGTAGAATTCACTTAAAGAAATATAATAATTGCTCAAGGAGAACAAAACCAGAGAGTATGGTGGGATGGGACAGGAGACCAATGTTTTGCATCAAAAATGTTTTAGTCATATTTTGTTTTTTTAAAAAATTATGTGCCTTTATTATTTTCACAAAAATAAAACACAATCGTTTATACTTTATCCATAGAGATACCATTTCTATTGATACTAATCTACCCAAAGGATATGATTACTGATGCTGTGAAAATCGTATGTTCATTACTGGAGATAACCTAAATGCAGAGCAATAAGGGACTGGTTAAAGAAATGATAGTGCATCCAAAGGACGGATTAGAGACCAATTAAAATTATACATAGTTTGATTTCTGCACGGTATTGTTAAGGAAAAAAAAAGTCAAATTAAAAAAACTGAAAAAGATTATTCAGTTCTTACATAATGAAGGCTGGCCCCACATATATGAATATATGCGTACTTAAAAGTATAGAGTTGTATGACAGCACAGAAAAATAAGGATAATACACAATTTGTTGCTAATAACAGTTCATTGAGAAAGTGCTGATGAGGTTTGAAGAGCATGAAAAGGATGGGGAGAAGCCAACTATAACAAGGTAAGAAAGACAAAACTGATATAAACACGAAAAGTAAATATTCACTTTAATATGTTTACATAAAAGTGTGGGTTAATTTATTAAGAGAAATAAGATTGAACCATTTAAACATATTATTGTATGAGATGTGAACTGCAAAAAGTAGAATATCAAATTCTATGCGATCCTGATTCTGTTGGGGAAAACTTACTTACATTTAGAATAAAATAATTGCAAATGTTAAACCAGAATTTTATTAGTGGTTATCTCTGAGTGTTGGGATAGCAAGTTTTATAGGGGATTACTTGCGATCCTGATTTGTGATTATTCTCTCTAACCTTTAATTCTTCTAGATAAGCAGGGGGCAGAGTAAAAGTAAGGATTCCTTTAACTAAAATGCAACGGCAAAAATGTTTCCATTATTTTCCAGTGGGTTACAATAGCCCTGTATTACTTTTATAATCAGAAAAAAAAGTGTTTCAGGAAAACAATACACTCTTGTCTAACATTCAAATTATCAGTACCCATGACTGATTAAGCACTTAGCTTCAAAGTCTAGATATTAAGGTCTTCTCACTGCTATTCTCTGACAAAGTATTTGAAATTAATGTTCTAAGAAATCTCAAAATTCCCCATCTACAGTGCAGATCTTCTGAAAAAAGAAATAACATAACATTGTGGGTTAACAGTGGGCTTAAGTTCATGTTTTGAAAGAAACTTATATATGCACTTGACTTTTATTACCGTGCTCAAAAACTATTACTGCTGTCACTTCTATGAGTCACACTACACAATGGTATTCAACCACAAACTCCCATGCAAAAAATAATGAGCATAGCTGTTGAGCAGATTTTATACCTTTTTACATCGCAAACTAAAACCTCACACTACCTGCAAGTCAAGGATATTACAACCAATTAATCACCAGAGCTATTAGTAAATAAATCTTTTATGTGCCATGTACATAAATATAAACAGGGGGCCACACCTTATCAATGTATTACATATTTTAGAATGTGCAAAATATGTATGAAAAAAATTTATGAGATGATTAAGAAAAGTATGAGTTGACAAGATCTGGAGCAAAAGAAAAGAAAGAGTAATATTATAACAACAAAGTGCCTTAAATAACTAAATCACAAAGTGTTGAAGAAAATGCCCTAAGAGCGAGAGAATCAGCATTTTGTAAGGAGAGAAATGATACGTCTAAGGGGTGATCAGAAACAGTTTCATGGAGAAGGGCACGTTGGAAATAAACTTCGAAGAACAGACACAATCTCAACAGGTAGAGAAGTAGAGGAGAAACACCATGAGTCAAAGCCCCGATGGAGGAGTGATTAGGACACGCTGGAGGACCAGTCATGCATTGTAGGTGGAGAACTGAGTGAGTGAAGGCAGGGTCTACATGCAAAAATAGGACCACATTTTAAACCATCGTGAAGTTCAGAGAGAGAGGCCTTTACTTAAATTATTAAACAGCCTAGGCATTTGATTCATTCTCATTTGATGACATTCACTGAGGATCTGCCATGTACTGAACACTGTGATAAGGGCTAAGGATATGAAAGGGACTCAAAAGGGGCATCATCTCTGTCTTAATGAGGGCTACAGACTAGTGGAGAATACAGACACTATTTAAATGATCAAAGGATGTAAAATTACATCAGTGACATAAACTATGAAACTGAGTTGTTATGAGAAACTTATCAAAGCTACATTGTTCAGAGAAATCTTCCCTCAAAAGCAACACTATCGACGGCACTAAAATGATGAAGTGGGGAAGCAAAGCACTCCAGGCAGCTGGAAGAGAATGTACAAAGACCCAGGGAGGAGGAAACACAAATGGCCCCTTGCCTGCAGTACACAAAGCACGAGGGAGCATGGGATGAAATAAAGCTAGAAAAGCACAAGTCCAGATCATCATAGAAAGAGCTCAAAAGGATTTTCATTTTACTGACGGGAAGACTGAGGCCTCAAAGAGTTAGGGAAGTAGGGTGTGGGGCGAGGCTTGCCCAAGGTGAGACGGTGGTCATTTAAGTAGCAAAAAAAAAAAAAAATCCATCCTCGGGTATCCTGACTTGAGGTTTAATACTCTTCTCATTTACTCGTCCTGCCACCCATGTCAGAGCTCAAAACTGTGATGGGGTTAAGGTTATGAAAGGAAGTCAAAAGGGGCATCGCCTCCATTTTAATGATGTGTACAAACTAGTGGAGAATACAGACTCCAATTAAGTGATGGGTGGATTCAGAAGCAGATGGAGGATACACATGGAGGGGGACACACAGGACCGGCAGGCTGGCAGTGATGGAGGTGCAATACTCCACGTGGGGGTAACAATGGCCTGGAACCTTCAACTTTACTCTTAATAAAATATATTCACCTTCAAATTAAGCAACATATTATTTTGAACTGTGAGACAAACTAAGATTAAAAAAATCCACACAGCTTTCCCATCGGCAAAGGTGTAAACTGGCAACATCTCTTTGGAAAACAATATTCACATTTAAGAAGGAACGCATCTTTGTCCTGGAAACTTATTTTCCAGGAATTTCTGTTTTAAATACTTACAAATATATAAAGTAATACACTTGTAATTATTATATATTTGCAGTATGTTAATATTATATATCACACATTGTAAAGTATGTGTATATTAACATTTCATATTTGCACACACAGATTTGCGGAAGAGAAAGTTTATCGCAACACAATTTGTAATTGCAAAAGTCTGTAATCAAACTTAAATGTCAATCAGGAAGGGAGCAGTTAGATAAATGACAGGAAATATATAAAATGCAATTCTGCATGGCTATTGAAAAGACTGAATAGATCTATAGGTACTGACATCCAGAGACTTCCACGAAAAAAGAGTGAGTGAAGGCGAGCAGGGGGGAGATCAATAGTGTTCTACCATTTGTGTAAAAATATACACACTGTCCCTAGAAAAATATACAAGACACTGGTTATTAGCTATAGCGTCTGGAAAGGAAAAGTTGTTAGCTACGGGACAGGATGAATGCATCTTTTTTTTTTTTTTTTTTTTTTTTTTTACGGTACGCGGGCCTCTCACTGTTGTGGCCTCTCCCGTTGCGGAGCACAGGCTCCGGACGCGCAGGCCCAGCGGCCACGGCTCACGGGCCCAGCCGCTCCGCGGCATGTGGGATCCTCCCGAACCGGGGCACGAACCCGTATCCCCTGCATCGGCAGGCAGACTCTCAACCACTGCGCCACCAGGGAAGCCCATCTTTTTTTTTTAATCTAGATTTTTAAACAATTTTTGATATTTTAAATCAGGTGTAATTACTGTTTGTTCTAAAAATGATAAGGATTGCGGACCAACTGAGGTGGCAGTGGTCAGAAATGGAAACAGGGCCTATTTGTGTTCTAGAAACATTTCAAAGGTTAGCCCTCCATGGCTTGGCCAAGGAATAAGCTAAAAAGGAAAGTCAAAATTAACAATCAGATTGTTGACACCAAGGAGGATCAAGGTAAAGAAAAAGACGACAAGTGGATTGGAGAATGTAGAGATATGACAAGCTTGGTTTTGAACACATGAAGTCCAAAGCAGGAGTAATATGGCCAGAAATATAAGGCAGTTTTACATTAAGAAGAACCACTCTAGATAAAAGTCTGTTACACGTGGATATATTATTTAGTAAAAGAACCTTCAGAAAGTCCAGGGGTTTTCTCTTTTTACAAGTAATTGAATACAATTTTTTAGCTAATGGGGGGAAATATATGACAGAAACATGCCGCTGCTTCCACGGTTCGCTCTAATTACTTCTGTGGGGTAGAAAGCGCGAACAGACTCTGCCACCATGTAATTATCGATTTGATTCTGTGCTATCTTTTCCCCTTTGTCTGCCAGGATCCTGATCTTTCTGTCTCCTAAATCGCAACATGCATATTAACGAATTTCACCAGTCAGCCTTACTTGATATCCTCATCGTTGGCAAAAATCACGACAGCCCTGGAGTTAGGTGTGTCCAGGAGCTGTTTGATAATTTTATCGAAGTCAATGGTCCTGTCTTTGCGTTCTTGGGGGATTCTCACGGACTGGGCAATGCAGAGCCCACCTGTGTAAGAAAAGAAAGCAGAGTATCAATAAAGTTCTTGCAGAGATACCAAACAAACCAGGGAAAGTAGACGGGGAGGAGGAACTTGCAAATTCTGAGTGCATAGCGCTTCCTTGGTGATTTGCTGAATGAGGAAGGCTGAGGATATTATGCTGAGTTCATACCTGGTGCACCTTCCATGGTAAGGCACAGCCTCATTTTCTTAGTAATGCACTTGTATGCACAGGAGTACCAGTGATACTCATTCTGGAGAGGTAGGTTTAGGTAGACAAACTGGATGGGAGGGCTTTAAAATGAATGTAAGACACTACAGGAAAACCACAGTCAACTACAGTATAAAAGTACTTGAACAGGTAAAACTCATGTCAATTTCTATTGCTTTTCTGGTGTTTGCATTCTCATAGTTTTTTCCCCTTTATACCCGTTCCAACTTTTCAAGCTCACAGCCAATGGAGTAAATCTAAAAATAAAACAACAAGAACAAGATCAACTATTATAAGTCAGAGTAATAAATTTTTATTGACCACATACTATGTGCCCAACCTACAAATGTGTGTTCTATGTATGTTATCTGATCTTAAAAATCCTTATAAGGTGGTTAGCACTGCCCATTTCATGTTAATAGAAAAGGGGATTAAACAGAAAAATAAATGTGTTTACTCCAGACTTCTCAGGACCATTATGGTATTAACTGGCTTATGAATATCAAGACAGGGGAACATGCAGCAGTTTAGCAAGCAACTGATACCCTCTCCACTACTCAACACCTGCTTAGTAGCAGCTCCTGGATCTAGTGGTTTTTGTTTGTTTGTTTGTTTTATGAAACACAACTTAAGAAAGGCTTGCATAGACAAAAGAGGTAGAGAGGATTATTTGTAGGAAAAGCCCCAAAGGTCATCCAATGGGCAGAAGACCTAGGGGCAGAGACAAGAGGAAAACCTTGTTCTTTTTGTAATGTGGAGATACCCATAATTAACAAGCTTATACCCAGAGCATCGACAACTGGGAGGAAGCTACTAGGCTTCCATAAGCATAGAAAAGTATAAACTCTAATCCAAAAGTGAACCTCCATTACATCTTTTTTGTTTGTCTGTTTGTTTGGTTAGTTTTTGTGGTACGCGGGCCTCTCACTGTTGTGGCCTCTCCTGCTGCGGAGCACAGGCTCCGGACGCGCAGGCTCAGCGGCCATGGCTCACGGGCCCAGCCGCTCCACGGCATGTGGGATCTTCCCGGACCGGGGCACTAACCCGTGTCCCCTGCATCGGCAGGCGGACTCTCAACCACTGCGCCACCAGGGAAGCCCCCTCCATTACATCTTAATCCCAATCAGTGTCAGCTCTCTCTAAGTGGCTCTCAACCTTCAATGTGCTTGAAATCACCGGTGGTCCTTCTATAAAGTATAGAAGTCCAGCGACACTGTCAACCAACTTGACCTGACATTTACAGAGCGATCCCCAGGACAACAGAAGAGTAGACATTCTTTTCAAGTGGGAAATGGAACATTCATTAAGCTAGACCATCTTCTGGGTCATAAAAGAGAAAAAAACCCTTAAATTCAAAAGAACATTATGCTCTCAGACAATAACAGAATCAAACTGAAAATCAGTAACAGAAAGAAAAGAGGAAAATCTCCAAACACTTGGAAATTAAACAACATACATCTAAATTAACTTGGAAATTAAACAACACACATCTACCCACGTGTCAAAGAAGAGGTGTCAAGGGAAATTTAAAAGTATTTCTAACTAAATGAAAATGAAACGGCAACATCTCAAAATATATAGATTACAGCTAAACTGATGTTTATACAGAAATAGATATCATTAAATGCTTATGTTCGGAAAGAAGAAACATCCAAAATCAGCAACCTAAACTACTTTAAGAAATAAGAGAGGTGCTTCCCTGGTGGCGCAGTAGTTGAGAGTCCGCCTGCCGATGCAGGGGACGCGGGTTCGTGCCCCGGTCCGGGAAGATCCCACATGCCGCGGAGCGGCTGAGCCCGTGAGCCATGGCCGCTGAGCCTGCGCGTCCGGAGCCTGTGCTCCGCAACGGGAGAGGCCACAACAGTGAGAGCCCCGCGTACCACAAAAAAAAAAAAAAAAGAAGAAGAGCTAAACAACTCCTCCCCCCAAAAAGCAGAAAAAGCCACAATGATAAATAAATAAAAACGAAATACCTATTAAAATAGCTTTTAAAAAATACTAACAATACCAAATACTAGAGAAGGTGCAGAGCAATAGGATCTCATTCATTGCTGGTGGAAATGCACAATGGTACAACCAGTTCGGAAAATAGTTTGGCATTTCCAAAATGTTAAATACAGAGTTAACATATCAAGCAGCAGTTCCAATCCTAGCTGTTTATCCAAGTGAATTGAAAAGTTATGTTCACACAAGTGTGCTCGTAAATGTTTATAGAAACTTCATTCATACACACTAAAACTGGAAACAACTAAGACGTGTGTCAACAGGTGAATGGATAAACTAACCGTGGTCTACCCAGGCAATAGGATACTACTCAGCAACAAAAGGGAACTACTGATTCTTGGAAGAAGGTGAATGAATCTTAAATGCATTTTGCTAAGTGAAAAAGTTAAACCCCAAATACTACATATTATATAATTCATTCATATGACATTCTAGGAAAAAGCAAAACCATAGGGGTGGAAAGTAGATCAGTGGATGCCAGTGGTTATAGGAGAGAGAGGAGGGGTTGACTACAAAGGGACTGCACAAGGGCACTTGGGGGCAGTGGAAACGTTCTGTATGGTGCTGTGATGTAGAAACATGACTCCAGGCACTTGCCCAAACCGTAAGAACAACGCGTCACGACAACTGGACTCTATGCAAAATCAACCAAGAAGTTAGGGGATCCTAAAATGGAACGCAGACTGTGACAAATGAACTGCATTATAAATGTATCAGAGAATTTCACTGAAGGGGATGAATAGGAAAGGAGCTGTCCTAAGTAACTTTTAAAAATAGTGTATGACTGGAAACTCTAAGGATAAAGACAAGAAGAACAGCACATAAAATGGTACTCTCATTTGTAAATTTTCCACAGGGATACAAGTTAGCAGTGCTGGAACTGCTACCCATACTGGAGTCAAACAAAACAAGAAAGAAATTGTATGTAATGGGAACCAGGTTTCTCAGAGTTAGGTAAAGAATTTAAACGCAAACAAGAGAATGTGGCTAGAATGGAACAAGCGGCGTGAGGCGGAGTCAGACATAGCGTAAACTCACGGCTTAGAGTGAGACGCTTGCATGCGTGGGTTATCTCATACATATGTACATGCATATGTGGGCTAGCATACATACATACATAGGTACCCTACCACTATCCACTGAGAGAGTCTAGAAGTAGTGACACTCCAATGCAACATCTAGTGACCAGACTGGTTTTGAAATACCATCTTTCAACAAAAAGAACCAGGTCTCTTTGGAGAAATGGGTGATTCTGAAGTTGGGGCAAAGCACATGCAAGACAAGTCTGGATCAACTTGTCATGTCAGGAAGCAAGAAGTCCACAAAAGAAAAAAAAAAAAATGGAAAGGGGGATGTCAGAAGGACGTAGGAGCCAACCTAAAAGAGCTCGCAACGAACAAAGCTAGAATAATATTAGCAACAAAATAAATAATGATGGTACTGAATGACTATCCAAGAATACACACAATACATACTCAGGAATCCATACTATTAACAAATAAGTGACCAAAATAATCAACAAATAGGAAAGATGGACTGAATCCTACTCACAGAACAATCCCAACTAATAAATTTTGAAGGAATGAGTGACATGGAATATTACCATTAGAACATTAGAGGAAAAACTGCTGCAGGCAAGGCCCACTGAGGAATGCTAAAATGCATGTGGGAAATTATAAAGAGACACTGAACATTTATGTGACTTAAAAGAATCTCACCCCAAATATTTACTAATTATTCTGGTGGTTTAAACATATGCCTACAACTTCTTTGATATTCTTCCTTTGAAGAGGTAGAGATTAATTGTTTTGCCCTTAAGCGTTGTCTGGACTTAGAGCCTAGCTTAAGAATATGGAAAAGGAAAAAGAATAACTGAACAGTGGATAAACTCAGCAGACTCTAACTGGACCACTAAGTTAACATCACTAGTGCTAAGTCACGTTGATTTAATGGGCCCCCTGATATGATGTGATGATAAGGGTGACCCCCATTTGTATTTTACTCTGCCCCAAACCCATAACCTTAATCTTTATCTGCTCATGAGAAAATGTCAGAAAAAAATTCCAATTAAGGGACATTCTACAAAATACCTGACTTGTACTTTTCAAAATTGTCAAGATCATGAAATAAAAGACTGAGAAACTGAAAACTGGATTGGATCCTTGGACAGCAAAAAGACATTCATGTAAAAACTGGTGAAATGGGAATAAAGTCTGAAGTTAAGAGTATTTTTACATTGTTAATTTCTCAATTTTGATAAGTGTACACTAGTTATTTAAAGTATTAACATTTGGGGAAAATCGAAGATGGGTATATAGGAATTCTATCTTTGTAACTCTTCTGTAATCTAAAATTATTTCAAGATAAAATGTAAATACACACACACAAACACACACACACACACATCTACCTGTCTATCTAATCTACCTATACCTACCTACCTTTCTGGGTCTTATCTGTAACGAATTCTTATTTAGTAAGTAGTGGAGCAGGCCCAGGAATCTGAACTTTTAACAAGAGCTTTAACTCAGTGGTTCTCATGCATTCATTCACCTGGAGGAGTTGTTTCAAAACACGTATTTCTGGTCCGCCCCTCCAGAAATTCTCATTCAGTAGGTTTGGGTGGGGCCTAGGAATCTGCATTTCTAACAAATTTCCAGGTGATGCTGATGTAGGTCAGGGGACCATCTTTTGAGAGCACTGCTCTAGGTGATACTGCTGCAGGTGGCCAGGAGATCGAGAAATATTCGAGAAATATTCACTTGGGTATCTCCAAATTGGTTGTAGCCAACTTAGGTAAAAGTAGAACTTAGGCATGGATATTCCAGCCAAACATTTTTAGGGCGCTCTTAGGATGGTGAGACAGGGAGAAAGAAGGAAGGGATGCATCGTTATGCTTTGTTATAAGGTTTCCAGCGATGCAGAGAGAGAGCAACAGGAGAAATATCCCTTGGGAATGGCGCCTACAGTCTCAAGGCCGTAATCGCTCCAAGGCTGGAAAACATCAGGGAGGATAAAGGGATGAAACCATCTGTAAACTGTTCTAGGGCTGCTGTGGGGAAGAAATGGCCACTTTACCACCTTCTCGGCAGGAGAAGGGGAATAATTCTGGATGGAAACCCAGCTTCTCATCAGGATTCAATTACAACTGAGTGGTTAAGCAAATGAGAGCGAACTCCATTTGGCGACACAATTAGTGGAGGGGCGGCCCGCACTTGCGGGTTTCGGGCTCAGCCAGCGCGCGCTGGGGGAACCGATGTGTGGAGTTTTGTGACTGCAGAATGGAGACGCTCACCACGTCTCAGAACTGCCCGCAGGTGAGCAAAATCAAACAACTCAACGGAAGAAAGAAACTAGCTGTCAACAGGGTAACGAGAACGGTCACGTTCATAAAGCTAAAATGTAAAAAGGAAAGAAGACTGAAAAACAAAGGATGAGAGAGAAACGTGCTGTTTTGATCTTTTCCTCCTGGAAGGCTTGAGAGGTACCTGCTGGAAAGACAGTCATTTCATTTGCCTCAGACCCAAAGGAGAATGTGGCAGGTAGATAAGTGTACGTATATTGCACACAGGTGACTTTGACCCAGGCATTCATTCAGACCAGGTCTTGTGTGTCTGCCAGCAAGGAATGAAGTGGTGCACACACCCGCACACACACACCCGGTGTTCAGATGTCAGTTAGCTTATTTCTCAATCATGGTGATATCTCAGCACACTACACTCAGCTCTTCTAACGTGTAACCAATTTTTTCATCTCAAGCTACTGCCCTATTGAATGCAAACTTTCCATGGTTCATGTTCTAGCTTAGTCCCTCAGAGTGGATTCCGCTCGCACACTGTTACATATCTGATGTTATTTAGTCACCTCAGCACCTGAGCAACCCACATTTGAGAAACTATTGGTTCAACACCACGAGCTTAAGAACCTAACTTTTGAGGTGCATTTCTTTTGTGTGTGAAGACTAATTGGAATTCGGCAGCGGCAGCTGGCATCGCAACTGACGATGAGGCCTTGCATTTCTATGCGGCACAAACACGTAGGAAAAATTGGACGGTATCATCATACATGTTGCAAATGGACGCATGTCACAGGACAACTCCGTTCATAACACGTCAGCTTTGACTGAAAAAGCCCACTGTCAGCAGCCTGAGGACATACAAGCCACTGAGGTGATGGAAAGAATTTCAGCATGTCAGAAATCAATCTGCTTTTCAATTTGGAGCTGAAAACTGGTCAGTTTTCTGTCTGTCTGTGGTAGCGAGCAATCTATAACTGCAAGAGAAGCTTCAGGAATCAGGCCACAGAGTGTTTCCATTAAAAATACTCTTCTCTCCCAAATGATTATGGATTTTTTTAGGAAAGCATTTCAAGTTTGCAGCCCAGTTCTGTCAGAGCTCACACATGATACACTCTCTCTGATGATCTGGTCTATGATTTAGATATGCCAATTCACGTTAGCAAATATTTATTGCGACTCTACTATGTGAAAGGCTCTCTAGGAATTTTTTTTTTTTTCTGAAGGAATATATGAGGGCAGTATAAAGAGTCTTAGAAATGACTGTGTTCCATTCTCCATTACAAACGGGGCAACTGAGGTCTGGAGAGTTTGATAGTGATGATATTAATCACAGGAGAAAGACTGACACTCACTAAGTTCTGTGTACGTGTCAGATTCCATCCTAAATGCTTTATATCATATTCATTAGTTATATAACCCCATGAGGCAGCTTTGCTAACATTCCCACTTGGACAGGTGGAAACAGAGGCACTCCGAAGTAACTCACCCCAAATCACAAATTTAATGACAGCGGAGTAGAAGGATTTTTGCCTTTCAAAATATAGCTCACAAATTGCAGGGAGAGGATGACAGACGTCACAGAAGCTGATAAAGACGTACCTAACACATCTTGTTAGAGGAATCACCAAAAGCGTGAGGGAAGAAGTTTAGTCTCAGATGGGATGTTTCACATCTGTGTAGGGGGTCAGTGGAAGGATACTTAATGGAGGGAAGACAGAAGTCAAACTGGAAAAGTCGTTACGGATACGATTGCCCAGCCCTCCCTTCCTTCTTGGCTAACAGATTCCTGGTTTTGCTCAGGGTGGAGAGATGTCTGGTCCCAAGCAACAGCCTATCACAGATCAAGGGGGCAGTTCTACTCCCGAATCTCCCAGCCTCTTTTTAAGGTAGAAATGACCATGATATCCATGAAACCGGTAGGGGTTGCTGGAGACAGTTCTGGAAAAACTTGCTCGTTTTGGAAAGGAGAGAGGGAAAGAAAGAGGCTGGCATCCCTCTTGCTCCAGCCTTTAGATGTTATGTCTAGAGCTCTTACTGTCCTCTTGACACCATCCAGCCACAAGGAAAATGATGAAGAAAAACACTCTGAAAATAGGAAACCAGAAAGAAAGAACTAGAGTCCCTGATGTTATGCATCGTTAAGCAGAAGCAATAGTGCCAGCAGCCACTTACCTCTGAACTTCCTGACATGTGAGAAAACAAACCATGCTTTTATTTGACTACTAGCATTCAGTTTTCTGTTATTTGCAATTGAACACAATCCTAACTTATCCTTGCCTTTAAAGAATTTCCAGCCCATTATAAAAGGGAGAGAAAATTCCTGACAGTGTAAACTTTCGAAGAAATGTACAATGCAGAAAAAGGCCAGGAATCACAACTGCAGTGTTGGGAGATGCTGGGAAAAAGCAACCGATTGGCACCTGCAGGTATCTGTGGGCAAGACGGCTGCGGCGGGAGAGGGAGACAAAGTGGAAGAGAGTAAGTAGCCACGTGGACGTGGGAAAAGGTACCCAGGGTCAGAGGAGAGGTGGGCAAAGATTTTGGTGATTGAGGCATATTTGTTGGAAGCCTGAGAATTACAGGCTCAGGGTTTTTGATTTTTCTTAGTCCCTAACTGGCTGCATAATCTTTCACATACGCATATTCCTTTCCAGATTGAGAGGGAAGAGGATAGAAAGCAGGAAGGCCGGAAGCAAGGGCAGATGAACTCTCAAAGGAAATGCTCAGGAGCCAGACTGGAAAGAGCATTTAGGGGAGCTTGCAGAGATGAGCCTGCCTATAGCAACGTGTACTAAAAAGCAGCGGTTAGACCGATGGGGCTGGGGTTGCATTGCACGAGACTTTATGAGACAAAAACCATAAGAAACTATATGCTTGGATGAAAAACGTTCTCCTCTGTCCCTGCCAGGAGGCACTATGTCTCTCACTAAGAGTAGAACTCATGTGCTGTCTGGACAGGTTACTGAAAGCTTAATCCATCATATCTTTCAGCCAAGAAATGTTAGACTTCACATCTCACTTAAATACGTTCAGCAATTTCAGGGGCATCACTGTGCCTGAGAAGAATTTGCATCTTACTTTGGGAGTCATTGAGATTTAAAGCAATCTTGAACAGAGCCATGCGTATTCTAGCTGGCTTGATCTGAGAACCTAAGAAATGAAAGCACACTTAGTCCCACCCTCTGATTTTAAAGATGCTGACAATGGTCTGGAAAGGGAAGGTGATGGCCAACTCAGCATCAGAGCCGACGCTCTGAAATTAACACGTTTTTTCTTCTTAAATTTCTGATTTCATCCTCTCTCAGCTGGTGATGTTACACCCTGAGTTACCCTCTTTGCCATTTTACATCCACGCATTCATTCATTAAACAGAAAATTCACTTAGCATCTGGCATGTCTCAAGCATTCTTTTAGTTGCTAGGGATAAAGAAATGAACATAAAAGAAAACCAGCCTATTCACTCTCAAGGGGATACACACTAATAAGACAGCTTTTCCTCTTGATTCTCTTTCAAAACTGTGATGGCCTCTGAAGATGCTCCGAGTTTTGCCTGCAACCAAAATCCCAGCGCGAAGCATCAAGTTATTCTCAGCAGCTGGTGACTTGGCAGGTCGCGAGCGGGTTAATCAAGAACATGCCCTGATTCAAGAAGCCTTTGGAAGGCGAGCTGTTCCTTTCCCTGAACAAGAACTAAGAAATTGCCTGACGTTTTACAGTCACTGGTTTTCCCTGTGACTTGAGCAGCCTCGGCCGTCAGAAGCAACTGTGTCTCCAAGCAGCGACTCTGTACGGATGGACCACTGTGCATCCCCGGACAGTGAAAAGGAGGCCAACTCATGAACCTCAAACATGACCGCTTTTGCCAAACCACTGTTTACATTTAGTCAAGTTCCCACTTGGCTGTGTGGGGGTGAAATGGAGCAAGCTGATTTTAGGATTCATTTTATTTTTTTAGATTTTTTGTGTGTGATCTTTTCTTAAAAATTTTTTATTGGAGTATAGTTGACTTACAATGTGGTGCTAGTTTCTGCTATAATCAGTTATACATGTACATATCACCACTCATTTTTACATTCTTGAAAATTAGGGGATACCTGGATAGCATGTCTGTGTGGGAATCCATCCAGAGAATTCAACTTCAGTGGGAGTTTAGGGCAGGCATATATATAAATATATACACATATATATGTGTGTGTGTATATATATATGTAGAGGGAGGAACCATTTTAATATTTCATTACATTTCTAAGGCAGTGGTTCTAAAGATATGCTCTTACCTTTGTGAATTCCCTAGTAATCTGTGTACGCATTTCTTGCAGTACTATACTAATTTAAAAAAGAATCTCCACACTACTAGTTTTCCTGAATAAATTAATAAGTGATTTATGCCATTCCTCATTGGTTTCACTAGAGTAATACCTTTCCCCCATAAGGACTCCCTTTATTGGTTCCAAAGACTTTTTAATTCCTCCATTCTTTTTTTTTATTGAAGTATAGTTGATTTACAATGTTGGGTTAAGTTTCAAGTGTACAGCAAAGTGACATATATATACATATACATATGTATACATATACATATGTATATGTATATATATGTGTGTGTGTGTGTGTGTATATATATATATATATATATATATATATATATATTCTTTTTCAGCTTATTTTCCCTTATAGGTTATTACAAAATATTGAGTATAGTTCCCTGTGCTATACAGTAGGTACTTGTTGGGTACCTATTTTATATATAGTAGTGTGTTTATGTTAATTCCAAATTCCTAATTTATCTCTCCCCCTTCTCCTTTGGCAACCTTATTTGAACACCACCAAGTACTAAAGGAGGTGGGGAAAGGTGAGGTACTCATTCATTTTATAGATGAGAGGACAGAAGCTTGGAAGTTAAATTGATTTGTCCAACACCAACACATGCCAGGACACAAATTGAAAACAACTGACCCTCAGTCCAGAGCTGTTTCCTCATCAGCTCTGAGGATTCTGATGAGGTTCCCCCCACATCCCACCCTTACTCTTTCCTCCATCACGTTTCTCTCAATGAATCAATAAACCAGCATAAATGGAATGCTTAAAACTCCTATGACCTTCTAGGCCATCAAACTTTTCTAAACAGTGAACATTTTTGTTAACTCTTTTATAATAGTATCTTTTCATTTAATGAATCAGTGCCAGAGATTTTGAACTCAACCCCTTCAAAAAACAAACATCTCTCTCTTTGTATATCCTTAGAGGATAAAAATAATTGAGTCTTCATCCTGTCAATGAAAAAGGGATAATTGTACTCAGATCTCAGGCTCATTCAGCACGGTTGATGGAATGTTTAAACACATAGAATTCAACTTTATAAAAAATATAAAGAAAGCATCCCTTTCATACGATTAACACTATCAATTTGAATAACGGTTTACAATACTGGATATCAAAATCAGACTTCTCTCATATGACCTGCTGTCATTGAAACTGTGACCTCTGCATGCTAAAAGAGAAATTACACTGAATTTTTAGAATTGTGCTATTTTCAGCATCTTTTTCTGCAGCTCGTTCCCCACCTCCCCTTAGTGTCTCTGCTAAGATAGATCAGTACTGCAGCAAAATATTGTTCTCTTGAGACTTGAAAGAGTACACATATCAATAAAAGCCATTTTTAAAGAATGTGAGCATTTATCATTGTTAAAGGAACCTTGCTATTTATCAGCGTGTATGTCTCAAATCAAAGAAGTGGAAACAAATGAATTCTGCATTTAATGGCTTTAGAAATATCTCACCCTCACCATTTTTCACACGCTCAGAGGGATTTCTTCCCCTCCCTCACTGAAGAGTGTAGTGTTTAAGGCTTTACGTCACATGACACTTCTCTTGTTTTGATTGAAGTATAATTGATTTACAATGTTGTGTTAATTTCAATTGTATGGCGAAGGGATTCCGATTCTTTTCCCTTATAGGTTATTACAAAATATTGAGTATAGTTCCCTGTGCTATACAGTAGGTCCTTGTTGGTTATCTATTTTATGGGGATTAACATATAACACTTCTTTAAGCACAAGAGATA
The DNA here is from genome assembly GCF_937001465.1 of Orcinus orca. NCBI lineage: Eukaryota > Metazoa > Chordata > Mammalia > Artiodactyla > Delphinidae > Orcinus > Orcinus orca. The sequence continues at coordinate 9,348,739 of NC_064568.1, forward strand.
AAGCAAGATGCTGGATCACAACACGGTCTTCATCTATGTGACTAAATCGGGTGGCTTTGTATAAATGCTTCCCACGTCCCAGGAGATGACTGAACGGTTAACAGCAACGGAGTGAAGAGTTCATTGAGTTTTCCAAGGGTCTTGGACAGAATAAGGCATGTTAAGTGGATTCCTCCATGTTCCACTTTACTGGTCTGCCCTTGGAGAAATCTCGCTCACACTTCTTCTGTTTCCTTTAGAGCATTCCCACAAGAACTCAAGCCACACGCCAGGCCAGCGAGTTTGGGAAATCAATACTTCCTGAATTCTTAGGTCACTTAAGACTTCGAAGAATTTACTGCTGTAAATGTCTCCAGACACGTCAGTGTATCATTTGCAAATGAGATGTGGGCTTATTGACAAGACTGTTCTGAAATAATCTCATTCACCTCCTTCCATATTATCAACCCCGCTGGTTTAGATGGGGTGCAAGCCTTCTCTCCAGGAATCGGGAAACAGATCCTTCAACCATCTCCCAAGTTTCACTCAAAGCTGCACCAGATAAAGCTGAAGTCCTGTTCTAAGAAGAGGCTGTTCGTATTAAACCAGGATGACATTTTTTCTTCAGTGTATTTGCAAATATACGTGCCGTTTGTGACCTATTCATTTTTATTGTGATTTGATAATAGAAATGAAAGATTTTGCATCCTTAAACCCAGAGTATATTCAAAAGAGGAATAGGACTTCCCTGGTGGCGCAGTGGTTAGGAATCCGCCTGCCAGTGCAGGGGACACGGGTTTGAGCCCTGTTCCGGGAGGATCCCACATGCCACGGAGTAACTAAGCCTGTGCACCACAACTACTGAGCCTGCACTCTAGAGCCCACAAGCCACAAGTACTGAGCCCATGTGCCACAACTACTAAGCCCACATGCCACAAATACTGAAGCCCGCGTGCCACAACTACTGAAGCCTGCATGCCTAGAGCCCGTGCTCCGCAACAAAGAGAAGCCACCTCAATGAGAAGCCTCTGCAGCGCAACGAAGAGTAGCCCCCGCTTGCCGCAACTAGAGAAAGCCCGCGCGCAGCAACGAAGACCCAACGCAGCCAGAAATAAATACATAAATTTATATAAAAAAAAGGAATAAATAAAATCACACCTTTAATGACCTCAATATAAGCGAGAAGAAAGGAAGAGACATGAATGCAGATATCCTCAAATCCTAAACAGAGACATGAATGATTAAATAAACCATGGGCAGGTTTGAATGCTTTATGTTTTGGTTAACAAAAGGGAGAAAAAAAGAATAAGAGAGGATAGGGCATCATAGTCACCTGTCATTGCATATGCAAAGGGTTACTGAAACTGAATAAATGAAATAAAAATTAATGAGAAGTCGATGTTGCATAAAAATAAAACCCATGCTTTCGAAGCAACTGAGCCTGCAATTGGATTGCTTCTGGTAAACAGAGGTGCAGGTTAGCGTCCCAGCAACACCCACAAGGGAAGATAATGAATTTTTCTACCCAGAGTATAATAGGCAGCAATCACACAAGCCTCAAGTTTAACGATTGTGCCAACAATGCCAAATTACATCTTGAAATGTGATTATACAAGATAAGTCTAATCAACCAGATGTTAAACGTTTAACGCAAAATATTAAGAAAATGCACGTAATCTTGTAAAAATGAATATGGGTTTTAATTTAGGTTGAACCGAGCAACCACCTTCGTGATGATGTGAGCTCCGAGCATTAAGCTAGCTCTGGAAAATTTCCCTCCCTAGAGTGGAAGGTACACTGTTTGTGTCATTCAAATACCTTAATTAGAGACTAGGATCAGATCTGGATTGCCACCTTTTGACAGTGTTGTGAATTAAAAGAATCAAATAAATGCACACCATCATCCACATCTAAAGAGAGTTTCTACTGGGTTGGCCAAAAAATTCGTTTGGGTTGTCCGTACCATGTCATGGAAACCCCGAACGAACTTTTTGGCCAAAGCCACATATTTATATATGGCGTGAATTCAACCCACGTTACCTGCTAATGACATTGCACAGAGTTAAGCTCCAAATGCTGTATACACACTAAAATCACTGATGGGCTTCAGGAATTACTCTAAGATAAATGGGAAGAAGAAAATTCCATAAGGAAAGATGGTAAATAGAAGGTGACAAGGCATTAAAAAAAAAAAAATCAAGAATCCTGTATTCCTCTCAGACCAAAGTGTGAGCTGTCTTATCAAAAGGGGTTGGAATTGACATATGCACAATACTATGTTTAAAACAGATAACCAACGACGACCCACTGTATACCACATGGAACTCTGCTCAATATTCTGTAATAACCTAAATGGGAAAAGAATTTGAAAAAGGATATACGTATATGTATAACTGAATCACCTTGCTGTATACCTGAAACTAACACAGCACTGTAAATCAACTATAGTCCGATATAAAATAAAAATTAAAAAGGGGGAGGTTGGGGCTTCCCTGGTGGCACAGTGGTTGAGAGTCCGCCTGCCGATGCAGGGGATGCGGGTTTGTGCCCCGGTCCGGGAAGATCCCACATGCCGCGGAGCGGCTGGGCCCGTGAGCCATGGCCGCTGAGCCTGCGCGTCCAGAGCCTGTGCTCCGCAACGGGAGAGGCCGCAACAGTGAGAGGCCCGCGTACCGCAGGAAAAAAAAAAAAAAAAAAAAAAGGTGGGGGGATGTTGACATCACACCGAAATTTTAAAAAGCAGTGGACTATGTGGAAGTTAGAGGCGTCTAAAATTTCCGCAGTCGTAGAATATACACTCAGTTCTGTCTGGTCCTCTGGGACATAGGGATTTACCTGGATGTTGTAAAGTATATGCTCACTGCCCCTTACAACATTTTACCTAGAGTGTACTACCTGTATGTTTGTGGACTATCTCCCCGTATAATTTACGGTTGTGTGCTTTTGGAAGGGAAAGCACACTAAGAAGCATGGGAGGTTTACTATGCACTAGACCCAACTGAATGAAGGTGCTCATGGATGACCTTCATTCAATAAAATAACACAAAAACACTACAGGTTGAATCAGAGGCGTACTGCAGTGGGGTGGTGCAAATGATCAGGCAACGAAAGATGCGCCATCTGTAGGGAATTTTAAAAAGAAATTACAGGTTTTCTGCTTTTTATTACACCCATAGGCTAGTCATTCTAAACAACGGCAGGAAAAAACGCTCCACTCCAAAAAATTTTAGTTGATGGGAGTCAGGATCTGTAAAGGGTCAGAGAGTAAATATTTCAGACTTTGTAGGTCACGTGATCTCTGTGGCAGCTACTCAACTCTGTTGCAGCCTGACAGCAGCCAACTTCCTTAGAAGATGTGTAAAAAATGGTCATTTAAAAAATTATTTATAACAATAGGCAGCTGAAAAAATGTAACCCATAAATCAAAGTTTACTGACCCCTGGTCTAAGTTCTAAACAGCTGCAGTGACTACTGTTTTGATAATATATACATAAGCTCCAAATGAGCACCATTTTTATCACTTATTCTTTAACAGACATTGTATTCTACTTGTAACAGAACTCAGAGAATCCCAAATTATGCAGCTGGCTCCTGATATACACAGATTCACTTAACATATATTCATTTCAAGAGTAAGTTCATTACAGTTAGGGATAATCCAAGCTCACAGCAGGCATAGCTCTTGCCTCCAACTCCTCTAATATCGCATATTCTTAAACAGTACATTTGCAATTATCAATCACATCACAGTAAAGACGAAGAAACACTGCAATACATCCGTTCTGTTAACTGTTCTAAAGCAATGGATTAATGTCAGTAACTGGTATCAGTCACCGTTTTACGTAATTTTACAGAAACAGAAAATTCAGACGGTCTTACAAAATATGATAGATGTTTACGATTAATTTTTCACAAAGGTATTTTAAGGAAGTATCTCCAAATGTGGAGACATTGGAAAAACTAATCTCAAAGAAACGAAGATATCAGTGTTCTGGCAATTTCGGGAATTTCTGATGAAATGGGAATTTCATGAATTTTGAATATTATGGTTATCTTTAAGAGTTTTACTATTTGTATATCTATTGCTTCTTGTGGGAAAAAAACTTTTTGAAATAAAATTAATAAAAAGTGCTCTCTGATCAACTTTGAACAAATATAGATGAACAAATCTGGCTAAGGTGTCTACTGAACACGCGTATGCAAAGATCAGTTTTTACAAAATAGTTGACAGATTCGCAGAAGTTAAAGCTTCCAGACAGAAACCGGGATGCTATTTGTTACTACAATGGGCCAAACAATATGGAGGTACAATATTTTCCCTTTTTTTTAAAAAAAGATAATGTATTTAAAATGTATCATCTCTTACTGTTTTTCTATTCTATACTGTAATTTTTATTTGTATACTTATTTATTTTATTATAAGCATGCAGACATATGAAATGCAATAAAGTAAGATTTTTACTGCTAGAATTTCTTCCATTATTACTCTTATTATTCATTTCATTTCATGATTATTATTGAAAATTTTTTTGTCATGTAGAGGAAAGAGTTGTTAAAAAATGATTTACTTTGAGTGTCAAACAGGCTAAGTGCACCAAAGGTAAACAATAGTTTTGTTTCATAAATGGAAGAAAAGGTGAGAAGGTGATTTCCCCAAGACTAGCCAGGAGGTAAATTAAGTCTGATTTCAAAAGTAGGTGTACAGGCACACGAAAAGATGCTCAACAGCGCTAATTACCAGAGAAACGCAAATCAAAATACAAGGTACCGCCTCACACCAGTCATGCCCCAAAGCCTCAGGTGGAGTAAACCTGAGTTTGGACATGAAAAGCCAGCCCTAGGTTCCCTAGGCAGTGCTCTACTGAGACTTGATTAAATACAGATTGCAATAAAGAGGCAGAAGGTGTCACAACCTGTAAATACACCTGGTCAAAACTTTCGCAAACTGCATCTCCCTATTCAAAGCAGATGACAGAGCCCCTCCTATTATTATAATTATGTAATACAGCACTGATATTTTAAAACATATCTGTCCAGTTTGACTGTTAGCATTGGTCCTCTGCACTAGTGTGCAGATCCAAGAGAAAGCACACGTGTACACACACACACACATATACACACCACATACACATATCACGCACATGCACCACACACATGCAGACACAGACATGCACAGACGTCACAAACACACCCCACACATACTATACAGGCACACATCACACATGAACACCACACACACACTCCTCACTCTTGAAGCCAACTACTCTGGGACTTTGGTAATCAGTATTTTGTGACTATGTATATCTATGCTTATGAGTATTGGGATTTCTACTTAGCTAATTAAACCTAGGGAAATTAGTGTGTTTCTCTCAATTTCCTTCAAAGCTCAGTTTTCTATCACAACTTAATGAGTTATTAGGATGCTATAGAGACAAATTAAGATTCTCTATTATGCTTTCCTTCCTCAGAAAGATACTGACACTGTAGTTCCAGTTATATTTGAACTGTCATTTTACAAAGGTATAGAGAGCACTTTTAATTACAAGATCTAATCTTCTGAATTGGTTTGATTAATACGTTGCTGGAATCAGCTTTCATATAAAATTGGTTTTATTCGAATTTTAAAATAAAATATCAGGTCAGGAACTCCATGTTATTTCTTTAAAAAAAACAAAACTGCTGAAGTGTTTTATGTTGTCAATAATTCTTCTTTGTGAAGTTTTTAACTGCCAGTAAAAATCCATGGGTAGAAGTTTGAAGAATCTTTCAGTGATTTTGGCTCCAATAGGCTACATGTGTGTTGATACTCATCTGAAATGATTTTTTTAAATTTATTTTATTTATTTATTTTTGGCTGTGTTGGGTCCTTGTTGCTGCACGTGGGCTTTCTCTAGTTGTGGCGAGTGGGGGCTACTCTTCATTGCGGTGCGTGGGTTTCTCAGTTCAGTGGCTTCTCTTGTTGCGGAGCACGAGCTCTAGGCATGCGGGCTTCAGTAGTTGTGGCACGTGGACTCAGTAGCTGTGGCTCATGGGCTCTAGAGCGCAGGCTCAGTAGTTGTGGCACACGGGCTTAGTTGCTCCGCAGCATGTGGGATCTTCCCCGGACCAGGGCTCGAACCCGTGTCCCCTGCATTGGCAGGCAGATTCTTAACCACTGCGCCACCAGGGAAGCCTTGAAATGACACTCCTGATAAAAGCATTTCTTTCAAATAATGCCCCAAAACCTTTAAACTCAACTCATCCAGCCAAATGCCTTTCCAAACTCTTCTCCCTGGTTGGTTTCCATTTAACAGTTAAGTCTTCACTTTGAATTATTTCTGGTTTTTGAGAGTCAAAAGTACTCTTTCATATGCATTAAATCAAGATCGCCCCATGAAGCATGGGGCTCATTCTTCTTAGACTATTTACTTGTTTGCATATGAATTTGGTGTTTGTGTTTATTTTCTATTAATAACAGTAACTGAAAAGTAAAATCCTCATCCAAACTTGTATTGAGAACTCAGTGTGTGCTAAGCTTTGTATTTCACATCTCATGTGCACTATCTAATTTAAATTCACATTTTTATGAGGTTGAGACCACTCTTGCCTTCATTTAACAGACGTGAAAACTGAAGCACAAAGAGGTTAAAGAAAAAGACCTTTTTTTCTAGGTCGTAGGGTGACAGCATTAGCATCTAACCCAGGCTGTCTGACCCTAGGACTCATGTTCTTGACATTTCCCACAACTCAGAACTTGGAATTAGAGAGATGAAAGTCAAGGCCATATAAAGAGTAAGTGGTAGGTTAAAGATGTGAATATAGGTTTCCCAATAAACCAACCAAAATTGAAACAGAAAAGTAAAGTAACCTGCCTACAATTAAAGAATTTGAGATTAGGTCCGGTGACGAAAACAGTCCTAAATCGCCAAGCCCAGGGCTCCATTGTGTGCTGGTTAATCCTCGGATGGGACGGAAAGGAAGGAGGGAAACTCCTCTGGTCCACATTTCCCAAATGAAGCCCCACTCCCGTAGATGTGAATAAAAGAGTATTTGGCTAAATATATGTGGTGATTCTTGCACAGTATATCTCACTCTTGGTGTTTCATGAAGTGATTTTAATACAATAAAGCTTTTTAGGAGTCCTGCATAAAAGATACCTTCGTAGTTATGTTTAATCAATGTTGCCCAGATTTACTAGTTCACAGATCCTATTTATGTAGGCGGCATAATGACACCCCAAAGATGCCCAATCCTTACATCCCAGAAATGCTGATTATGTTACATCACATGGCAGGGAAAATGTAAGGGTGTAGATGGAATTAAGATAGTTAGACAACTTGACTTTGAGGTGGGGAGATGCTCCTGGATTATCTAGTGGGCCCATAGTGATCACGGGGTCGTTGTAAGTGAAAGAGGGAAGTAGAAGAGTTAGGGAGAGATTCGAAGATGCTACACTACTGGCCGTGAAGATGGAAGGTGTCCGTAAGCCAAGGAATGGGGTCAGCCTCCAGGATCTGGAAATCGCGAGGAAATCAAGTTCTCCTTCATTCCAATCTCCAGAAGGAATGCAGCCTTGCAGACACCTTGGTTTTAGGCACCTGAGGCCCCTTTTGGTCTTGGACCTCTAGCACTGTAAGATCATCTATCTTGTTTTGTATTGTTTTAAGCCACAACTTTTATGGTAATTTTTTATAGCAGTAAACAGAAAGCGAATACACCATTTTCCTTGCAACACCTACTCTCAAATTTAATTTTGGAAATACTGATCTAGTCCATCATCCTGGCTTGAAGAGACACATCCTGAAAGCTTGTGGAAAATGGAATTCTGACGTTTCAACGTCGTGTTTCTAAAATGTTAACGTGCACAAGAATTGTGTGGATATGTTTTGAAAGTATAGGCGCTGATTCAGTAGGTCTGGGGTGGAGCCTAAAGTTTTGCATTTCTGAAAACCTCCCAGGTGATGCTGGCGTCGATGCTGCTGGTTGATGTTCACATTTAGAGGAGCAAAGTTTAAAGGATACCAAAACAACAACAAAACAAACAGAAAACAGCTCCAGCCTTCTTAGGAAAACTCTGGTAAAAGGAATCCCATGAAATCTGCAGATAAATGATCATGGAAACGTATTTGTAAGTACTGCTCCATCCACCAATTTTTATGACACAGAAAAATTTCTGCGTAAACGGGATGGAGGAGAAACGTTACAATTGATTGAGGTCTCCTATTCCTAACAACTGAGAAGCTGTCTGCCTCACTAATAAGACAGAAGAGGTAGGACACGCAAAAGGAGGTCTTATAAGATATTCTCTATTTGACCATGAAGTCATATAAAATATCTGTTTAGCACTGTAAAAAGAATTAGATTTACATAGAATAAGACAATAACTAAAAAACAGACTCCGGAAGGTTCTGCCTTATTCTCTTTTAAAAACTATACTTTAAAACAAATTTTATTTCCATGTTTCACCCTTGCTTTAGAAACACCCAAGTGCATGGAACCAGAAAGCCTCATCAATTATCTCACCACTTACCTGCCTGGGGGAAGGAAAAGAGCTTAAGTAAATTAGAGGATGCCAAAGAGAACCATTCTCTGCTACCTCTGCCAGCACAAGAAGAACAGATGCTTTTTTTCTTCTTTTTCCTTTTCAGAGTAAATTTAGCGTCCATGAAAGGTGCCAAGTTAAAATCCCTAGAAACGAATGCATTCTCCTTACCTGCAAGTCTGGCAATGGTGATAAAAGCTTTTTCATAAAACTGCTTAGTCCCATAGGAGAGCTCATTTCTGGACCATTTCTACGTAATTGGTCTTTATATAAGGAGAGAGAAATTACAGACTCAACCATTAGCGAGCCGTCAATTGTAGGTGCTTTGAAGATTAACTCAAAATACATCATTCTGTGCCTCGAGAAACCTTTGTTTCAACATCACCACATGTGTACAGTGCCGTAGAATTTACAAAGCACTCTGTGATAATAAACACTTACTGTAAACACTTTTCTGAGCTCTTGCTACGTGCCAGGCACTACGAGGCTTTGTATCAGTGCTTTACATGTTTTAACATATTTACCTCTCATGACAGCCTATAAATAGGTATCGTTGTTACTTCAATTTTGCAGATGCACAAGCTGAAACACAAAGGCACCACATACATCACATATGTCGCCTACGATCACACAGCTAACCAAGAGAGGAGCCAGGATTTGAAGCTAGGATACTGGTTCCAGAGCTCACTCATTTAATAATTATACAACATAACTGCTGTCACAATTCCAAAAAAAAAAAAAAAGACAAAATTGCACTGACTGAATGATGAAACTGATACCCAGGGAGCATGAGATGCCAAATGTCACACATGAAGTATGACAAGAAGTCATATTTAAATGCAGCGTTCTGCCTTCAGAGACCAAGGACTATGCAACTGGTCTGGATGCACTGACTCAACATGCTGCCTTTTACTGAGTTACTGTTAGCGTAGATAGATTCAACTTCCCCCATAAGAATAAAAGAGAGGTAAACGTTTTTATGACTAATGAGGACATAAAATGCTAAATATTTTGGGCTTTCCAAAGAAACAATAATTTAGCTTTTATTTTAATAGAGCAAACACACCCATTTCTGATGGGACCATCCAGGCATTGGAAGAAACTCAGGCTGGTGAGGTTCCCTTGTGGTCACCAGCTCCCCTTTCGGACACTGAGCCAACAGTGAAGTTTTCCGGAGAAGGACACGGGCCACGGTTTTCAGCACCAGGAGAAACAGTCCAGATATGACCATGTGTTTGGTAAAACTGCTTCCCAGCAGGAAAAACCATAACCACAACTCAACAGGCTTTTCAGACTATCAGTTCTTTGGTTTCAACGAATATAGACCAACTCAAGCTTTCTTTCTCTCTTACGTACATGAACACAGACATACACATCAGAAGGTAAGGAGCCCTGGAGAAGCAGTCACACCGTGGAAACAGTGTTCAGCAGGGTCTTACAGGAGCGCAGCTGAAAAGGCATGAAGGTCAAGGGTACCTACTCCTCACCTGCTCTTTAGGGCACACCTTATGGCTGCTTGATGTCTTACCTTCCAACCTCCTTTCATCTTTATACTCCAGTCTCCACAGAGAACTTCCTCTGCTTCCTCATGGTTTCTGCTCCCTCATAACTTTAGCTTGCACTCAACTAGAGGAGGCTGTGATGCCAACTCTTAGAGCCAACACCAAGGCTAACTGGCTTTTCCTCTCAGTACTGCAATGTATGATTTGGTCAAATGTCCACACCTCATGCAATCAGGTGTGCAGAGGGGCAAAGGAGGAGCACCCTTTGTAACAGATATCTTTATCCAGACTTCTTCCAGTTGGGATCATGGTTATAGTAAGAGGAGATGTGGGTCATGCTGAAATGTACCTATTCTGATCACACTGAAATTGATCCAGGTTAGGCCCACGCCTTGATTATTTAGAATAAACTGAGGGGGTTTTTTAGGGCTTAAGGCTTTCAGATAATATGAGTCGTACCTTTACTTGACAAAACATTCCAATAATTAATGAACCTCAACACAACCCTTACATAAACTCAGTTGTGAGTAAATCAGTAATATGTTGTTTTTATATGTGTTCAAAGACTAAAGCATTATCATACAATAGTTAATATTCACACCAAAGTGTATATTAGAATCATAAATTCTCAGGGGTGAAAAGAAACTACAGAAATCATCTATATTGGACCTGACATTGTTTTCCCCTGAGATCAAAGCAATGTAGTTTCAATAATATTGATATTTCTAATCTTAGGCCTCCCAAAAAGCTAAATGATAATTGTATTTGATATTTATTTGCTTTGAAATGCCTCAGTTTATATCCAGCCCATTCAGCAAAGACCCGAGGATTCCCTTTATTCCAATTATATCTCACACATTTTCTCCCAATGCTCTTGCTGATTCAAACTTTATCATAGCTCTTGCCATACCTTCTGAACTTGCTCATACACTTGTCTTACCACCTGCATAGTGACTACCTGATAGCAGGAATCACAACTTACTCGTCATTATGTCCTTAACCCCAAGTAAATACCTATGTAAATAGGTGCTCAATATATGTTTGTCAGATCAATAAATGAATCAAAAAGTCTATACATTAAATAATCAGTAAGTTAGAAAGAAGACTAGAAAAAAGGAAATAAGATGGTCTTTTAAGAAGCTTAAGAAGGTGAATTAAAACAAGGACGTCACTCACTTTTTTAAATATAAAATACTATTCAGTTAATAATTAAATATATGTTTTCATTTACCTGAACACTGATTTGCTTAAAAAAGACAAATTGTAGAGTTTGGGTTTTATCAAATTTTAATTTTTATCTTATATTTAGTTTAACCATGATAAAATTAAAGTCAAAAACAAAATCAAACCAACAGCCTAATACTAATGCTTAATTAAGATTATTTTTCAGAAATTGCTTTAAGGCATCTTCTATTAAACACAACCTTATCATTTTGAGTGGATCTTAAATATAGCTTTTATGCACCTTATCACTGCTAAGAATATTTATGCTGAGTAAATCAAACTCCCCATAATATATAAATGCTACTGCAAACTTAATTTAATAATCAAAATGTTATTCAATAACAACTGAAAGGCAAATATTCAAAAGACAAGATAGCAAAGCAAAAAGTATTTATCCTCACAGCGATATATGACTTACAATTCTTAATATATTGAAAACTCATCAATTATTACTTAGTCCTATAGTAGCCTGAGGAAAAAATAGATTCAAATATAACAAATAGGTATCACAACCATCTTTTTAAGCTAGTAACTATGAAAAATGTAAAACATGCCAGTACTTTTCCATCCATTTTCTTTTCTCTTCATCTTATTCTCTCTCACCCTACTCCTTTTTAACATGTCTTATTAAAAGAAAACTATAAGGACATAGACAATGCAATGAATGAAAATACTCAAAATGTATAGGAACAACCATTTCTTCTTAATGAACAGATGATGATCCAGACAGCTAGATTCATACCATATGAACATCTACCCCAGGCCACTACTGATTGGTTCAGAATGTCCATCTTGATCAAATGTGGCCAGTAAGAGACATCTTTTACAAAATAATGTGGATAGTAGATAGAAATAGATTGTGTTTTAAATGGTCTTACCTGGCAAAATAAAGCACTGGAAATCTCCTTCTAGCTCACACATTTTTGTTTTCTTAGAAAAGCATCTAGTTCATGAAATCTAACATTCTAGAAATCACTTATCCAGATTAGTGTGGTGGGCCAAAGTCTTTATGAGGGAGAAAATATGAGGTTAAAACTGGACTTTAGGGTTGTAATGGTTCCTTTTCTGTGTCAAATCAACCGGGCTCTGGGGTGCCTAAATTAAACATTATCATATCTATATCTATATATTTTTTTCATTCAAGTCCAAGTCCAAGCAATGAGAGTTTGGTCATGTGGTAGATTAAGCATCCTTTCTTTGACTGAACTAACTACCAATTATAATACTGTTTTTCATTGGTTCAAGTTCAAAACAAACAACCCTTATAACAAAACCTAACTGTAATCTGGGAAGGCGTTGTACTTTCACAATAAACCAACTGTCCTTGAGCATAATGATAACAACAATAACTAATATGTTATATTACTGTACCAATAAAGTACTTTTCTATACTTTATACCATGTATGTGGTTCTCACTTGCACAACAAGAAAAAAAGCAAACATCAAAAGTCAAAAATACTTAGGTGTTACAAGTCCCAAGGGCTAGGGCTGTATTTCATTGGGTCAAAAAGATAAGTGATCACGTGGCCTCACTTTTGGTTTGAGCTAGTCCGAAATATAACCCACAGAGAACCTGGCAATTAGAATTCTAAGAGTATATTCTAGTCCTCTATCTTAGCCATTGATCCTGCAGCAATTTTCATCTAAGATAGTTACGGAGCACGCACTAAGTCCTAGACCAGATCACGAACCGGAAGTACATTAAAGATTAAGTCCAGTGTGTAAAGAGGCTCCCATCTAGGGGAGCCTGACACAGGACACTGTTTTAGCAGCTACTGTGTATCTTGGCAGGGAATCAAGAGAGAAATTAAACAAATTAGCCTTTTGCAATTAACTGGGTTGGGGATGAATTCACAGTTTTGGAAGGGAGATACTAAAATTTAGAGGATGTTCATTTTCTCTTAAACCGAGGCAATGTGTTTACAATAAAGGGACAGGCACTGTTATACATATATTTCATTGAAGAGGTAGTGGTTAAAATGAGAAATTTTAAATGCAGCGTGGTGGTGTATCATCTTCTGCAATCGCCTAAAACATGCCCTCCTATGCGGTCCTATGTCTTAAGGATACGTTCTCAGTGACAGCTCTTAGGAAGGTTAGGTCAAACTCTTCGTCACCAGGTTGGGCATCACAAGGTTGCATCATCCCAGACTCAGTTACTCACGTGGAAACTGAGTGTGTGTGTTCTCCGGCCTATATCATACGGAAGCTGAGGCTCCAGATGAGTTGCTTTACATCATAAAATAATGTACAAATGTCTAAGAATAGGAGAGGAAGAGAGGAAGAGGTCATGGAGGGGAATAAGGAAAGAGATGGGGAGGAAGGACCAAAAAGATGACAATGGAGAAGTAAGATGAAGCTGAGGTGTAAGAATAAGTGACTGTGTCCTAACCACTCAGAAATGACTTTCTTCAATAACACATGTGTATGAGTTAAAGTTCCCTGGTATGTCTTTCTTCTCCATGAATCTGTCACAATATTTAAGAGTTCTGTTTCCTTAATACTTTTAGATGGGGCTGGGAAATACCCTGTTAAAACAGAAACACTGATCTCCCTGGAAGGGTACAGAAAGCAGTTATCAGCTGCTAAGAGTACAACACAAACGTGATAAGATTCGATAGGCACTCAGCTGAGACAGCCCTGAGAAAACAGAAAGCTACCAGCTCAAGTGGCTTTTTTTAAATACTAATATAGGATAGACTGAGGATGCATTTAGGCTGATAAGAGAGGAGTGTTTTTTGAACTTCGACGTACGGTCCTCTCTACTCCTCAGCTAGGGACCTTGACATTGTGTGATTCTGACTCAGTGAGTCCAGGGTGAGGCCTGAGAGTCTGCATTTCTAATAAACTCCAGGTGATGCTGAAGCTGCAATATTTGGAGGATAAAGAACATGCAACTTGGAGAGGCAACAATTCTTTTTTTTTTTTCTCGGTATGTGGGCCTCTCACTGTTGTGGCCTCTCCCATTGCGGAGCACAGGCTCCGGACGCGCAGGCTCAGCGGCCATGGCTCACGGGCCCAGCCACTCCGTGGCATGTGGGATCTTCCCGGACTGGGGCTCGAACCCGCGTCCCCTGCATCGGCAGGTGGACTCTCAACCACTGCGCCACTAGGGAAGCCCCGAGGCAACCATTCTTAGGCCAAGCAGAGGTGTCACAGAGTAAATCCCTGGATGAATAGGAAGCAACATAATACATTAAGAATTGAGAAAAAGTAACTCAAAGAAAATGAGGAAGTGCTGAGAAAAATTTATGTCTTAAGATGAATGCTTCTTAAGCATTCATGTTTATCCACCATTCAATACCTTTTTGTCCATGATTCAATACAAATGTTAAAGATACTATGGTGCCTAAAAGACCATCTCTGTCCACAATGAGGTGCAGTCTAGCTAGACTCCAGTGGAGAGCTAATTCAGTTATCAATCCAGCACAGAAGAAATGACAACAAGTTAAGGTTTAAAGCAGTGGTTCTCAAAGTATGGTCCCAGATAAGCAACATCAGCATCACATGGAAACTTGTCACTAATGCAAATCTTCTGGCTTTATCCCACATCTATTGAATCTGAAAATCTTGGGGTGGGACCCAGGGGCAGGCACATTAAAAGCCCTCCAGGTGATTCTGATGCACACTGAAGTTTGAGACATATTAATCTAAAGGAAGGGTAGGAGTTAATATGCAAAAGATTGGGGGAATGGGGAGGGAGGGTTAAAATGAGAGGCGAGAAGATGTTCCCAGTTAAAGACACAGCAAGAGGACTTGGGTCACAAAACAGCAGCCCACAGACTGAATTTGCTCATATCTTCCTTAGGCAACAGAAAAATCAACTTTAATTTGAAGGAGTAGGAGAAGCAAGATCTTCTTGCATTTACATCATCAGCCTGGCCCCCAAAGGCCTCTGGTTTTGCCGGCTTGGCTAAATGATCACAGGAGAAACGGTTGAGAAGTCACCCCCAACTCTTTAGTGCAGTAATTCTCAGCGTGGCCACATATTAGAATTACCTCAGGACCTTTAAACAGATGTAGTGGGTGAACGCAGAACAATTAAAATGGATCTCTGGGGCTGAGTCCGGGCATCAGAGTTTTTCCAAAGCTCCTCAGATGATTCTAATGAGCAGCAAAGGTTGACTGAGCACCGTTCAGTTGGAAAAATAAGAGTCAGCAAAGTTATGCTTCTGGTAGAATATCTCTGATGAAGCTTAAAGCAAGAAAGAGTATGGGAGTGTCCATTCTGACTTTTTTGTACAAGTCCCTTCTTTTCACATTGGGAAAGATTTTCTGTTAAATTTTCGGTGTGTTTTTGTGAGCAGAATGAATTGTGGATCCCACTATACAGCAGTAGTAGAAACCATGTGCTTCCATGGAAGGTTATGCCTTGTTTAGTGAACACCTTTCCTTCTAGGCTATCTGCTTCTGATTTTATGGGGGTTCTGTCTTTTTATTGCCTTTGAGATAGGTCACAACTCAGAATCGCAGATAACTGATGGCAATAGGCAATAAGTCGTGTTCAAAGACATGCAAATACCGTCTGCCTGGTGGAGGTTCCATTGACTACCCCTCCCCCCAGTCCAATTTTGCATCCATGTGCAAGTATGCTTCAGTATTCCTGATCTATAAATGTGTCTGTTCTTTGGATTCTCCTCTGAACTGGTTATAACATCACCCAGGGTCCTCCATTAATAACTAGTTCAATAAAAATTTTAATTGGTTCATTTTATATCTGTATGAGAGTCATTTACCATTATTGAAAGATTATATTTTAACACAACCTTGACTCTAAATTAGTGCGGAAGACATATGAGAAACGTGGAGGTGTGAGGGGGGTCTCTCTATGGGGGCTAATGAAAAACCTCAAGGGGTGTTTATAACCAGCTGGGCGGGTATCTATTCCCTTCTTTCGCTGGGTCTGCAAACTAAGCTCTCACAACAATACGGTTCTAACCCCAGTCCCTAGACATCTCATCAGAATACCAATTCATACAATTTTCTCATTAACCCATTCCACAACATTTTAACATTTTAAGGTCTTGGAGTGACAACTCGATTTCATTATGGGAGACAGAATAATCTTCTTGAATTGTTTTGCTAATAGAGAAAGAAAAACAAACAAACAAAAACACTTCAGCTTTCTTTTCTCCTTGCCAACCAAAGATAGTGAGGTAGGCCTAATCGATAGTTGCCAAAATATATAACACCATCAACATGGACCTTTTAAGTTCCTGTAATCAGTATACATCAATGCATTTCAATTTTCCACAAAGAAGCAATTTCCATCTTTTTTTTGACTCAAAAAAAAAAAAGGAAAAATCACAATTAACAACAAATTCCAAATGCACTAAGAGTTATGAGTTTCCCTGAAACAGAAAAAAGCACAAGAGAACGATATCCAATTTCAACAGATACCTCCCCTCTGTATGGAAAACTACCAGTTGCTATTACAAAATCAAAGAAGGGCCCTGTTTAAACACTAAAGGGGGCTCCTGCAATCCCAAAGTCAAAGGGTCAGTTCAGTGGATATAAAACAAGTTCAAGTTACATTTAAATATAGAATAAAACTTATTTTTAGAATAGTTGGTTAGGTACCTCTGTTGGAAAAAAAATGAATTATTCAAGTTTAAAAAGTGCATGTGACTTTATGATTGTAGGTTCAAGTACATTCAGCAACTTGAAATGGGATACAGTGCACAGTTTCTGTTTAGACTGTCATAAAATAAATATATTTTTCTGGGTTTCATTGAGTTTACGCCAAAAATCCTGAGCTGCATGTTTTTTGCTGTATTGAAAAAATAAAACAAAACAGAAGTCATTTTGTTTGGTAAAAAAATAGGTAAGTAGGCGCACTGTGTTCCCTACATAAGGTTTTCAAAGGTAAGTAATAACAATGTTCAAGCATTGCTAATTCAGAGATTTCTTTGTTACATGTAATTTCTGGGTACAACTCTGGTCACACGCAAACAATCCTTTCTGATGTTACTTGTCCTACCTTGCAGAAAGCAATTTCCAGCAGCCTCTATCTCCACTGAGAAACTTCCATGACGTGGTTTTATTTTTCAAGACCAGTTCTTGTAATTTCATGCAGCAATTTAGGTGACTGTCAAGCATAGTGTGTTCAAACTAAATGCTTTCTTTTGAAAAGTAACACTCTGCTGTACTGAATCCTTCAATTTGTAGCCAGAAAAACTGAGTTTTAATAGCACTGGCTTTAACTTGTATTTTGGATTTTTTTTCCCCTTGAACAACAGACTGGTATTTTTTTTTTCTTCTAGTATATTATTATACTTACCATACCTTCCTTTGGTTATTTCATCATGGTGAGGTGTATCAGAGCTGCTCGCGCGTGTGCGCGCTCTCTCTCTCTCTCTCTCTCTCAACCCTTTTTCAACTTCATTGTTATGGAGACAGAGGTGCTCTAGGGCTTACTGGATCTCACAGCGACCCTGGAGTCAGGTTGGAGACACTGCCCCACACCCAGCACTGACCACTGTCTAGCTCAGGGGTCCCAAGGCAACATCGATGGCCGGATACCCTTCCCCGCAACGCCACCTGGCCTCCCAGAGCATTTAGGAGGATTACGGAGCTAATGCCATCAGAAGACTCGCACCTCTCAGCAGGGCCATCTTTGGAAAATGAAAAAGAAGAGCGTTCAGGCAGCTTAGAAAGGGAGCAAGAGAGGCAGCCTGGCCTGTTTTGTACTGAGGCAGATTGAGAGAAAAGTGCAGCTCTCAAAGACAGGGAACGACAGGACAATCTCCGCCCACCCCCACCCCACATCCGGATAGCAACTGGCACAGCGCTAAGCTGGGTTTGAAATGTTCTCTCTCTCCACCATGTTTCTTTGCATTCTTCTGGCATCACTTTAAGTTAAGCATTGTCCCTTTTCTTTTGGAACAAATCCCTTTAGGTGGGAATCATGACCTCACCTACAGCCCTCTCTGAAGGCCATGGAATGGCTTTTCTGCGGGACAAAGAAACAAAGTTACTCGTCATTTCTTTGCTACTGCTGCTGCCGGATAAAATGCAAATAAAAAAAATAATATCCATCTAATAGGATTATTATGAGTTATGATCTACAGTACTCTTCCAAACAGAGCCTGACGCATCGTAAACATTACACCTGTTGTTTAAATAAGTAAATTACACAAACAGATACTTCCTTCAAACTTCTGCCCTTAATTTAACCTCAAGTCAGATCAAAAGTCTGGACTAAAATGGTTTCCATTCAAAACATGCCCAGAAATAGAGTGTTAGACCCTAGTAAAGAGGCAGCTGGGCTGTATTATTTCTGATACCCTTTCTAGTATAGGATATATTTGAATGTGGCCCGAGTCCTTGGGAAAGAATTCACAAATACCCAGTCGCCCACGCACCTAGAAAAGGAAAACGCGCCTGCTAAAAACTGTACCAGTGACTGGGAAGTTAAATTTGAACAACTGCCTCTCTACCAGCCACTAAATGCATATCCCCATTGGGAAAAATACATACAGATCCAATAAAAGTAAAGAAAATTATTAACCCCTAACTAATCATCAAGTGAACACTGATTGAGTCTCCACTCAGTGGCAGGTTTAATGCAAGCTGCCTTGAATATTCACTCCTTTGGGCTACCTTCACTTGACAGGTGAGGGAACTGAGCCCAAAAGAGTGACCTTAATATGTTTGACACACTTGCTGTTAAGTACTTTTCATTTGTTCACACACTTAGTCATCACAGTAATCCTCAGTTTATAGAACAGTGCACTCAACTCCAACAAGTCACTGAGGTAGTAACTGGCAGAGTCTGGATTTTAGTCTCTGAGACTCCAATGCTTATTGTATCCATAACCAAAGCAGACACTTGACCACAGCCTTAGGGATGCAGAGAACAAGATGCAGACTTTTCTCAGGGAGACTCAGTTTATCCCTGAGTCTCAGCTCTTCATCCGCAAAATGAGATGAACACAGCAGAGTATCTCAAGGGGCCTGTGTGGGGCTAACGTTTTGTGACTGTTGGAAATCAAAATCGCTGACCAGAACCTTTCCCATGAAAAACAGCGAAGAATCAGTGCTATCGAGTACCTCCACAACGTTGCTCTACGAGTCCCACTTTGCTTATAACCACCCTGTGAAGCACCGGGCTCTTCCACGTGGCTTGAGCGTTTCCAAGACCTCAGTTTTACAAATGAAGTAATATTCTTTAAAAAGTGCAAAATGTATTGAGCAGCCAACATGGACTTTGGAATTCTAATTAGGCAGCCTTGGCTTGCTAGCCAAATGCTCTAGCAGGAAAGAGGGAGAAAAGAGATTCCAAATGAGTGGATGAAAGGCTGTGACCACAGACAGATCATTTACACTGTCAGCTTTGACTGTTCCATCTGGCTCCAACCTAGCAATAGCCCAATGCCAATGCCTTTCATTTGGAACATACTGCAGGGTACACTCATTAATTTTCACATATACCTTAAATGAGTCTTGCAAAGTACTTTTACAAAACGCTTGGGGTTTTCAGTATTCACCTTGGATTGCCACATTTACATATCCTTTCCTGCTCCTTCGGCATCTGTGTGCACGACTGGACCCTTCCCACCGCTCAACTACCCTTTTGTCATCTTCCTTTCCTCTGATGCTTCATAAGCTCTTAGAATGGCAACAATGCACTCAGAGTTTACAGCACAGATTTCCTTGAAATAATAGAGGAGGATACGAGGAATGATGGCAAACATCCCTAGTCTTACAGTATACAAGGGGCTAACTGGCAGCCCACAGTCCCAACTCAGCCTGCAGGAATCTTTTGTTTATACTTTGTCTTAATGGATTCAAATTAGTGGCCACCACTTCAAAAATTGGAATGTTCTTGGAAAAATCGGGATTTATAGCTCTCCTTGGAGAATCAGACAATTTAGCCACATGGGTCCCTTTGTCCACGGCTGAATAGTAGCTTCGTTTCGAACAAGGATGTGCATCCTGGAGTTGCCCTTGTTCATGCTACTCCCCGCTGCTTTCATACCCCGTCTGCTTCCTTTGGTTTTATTACCTACTTAGATCCTAGGCCTCCACGTTTTTGAATTTTGGCATAAAGCCTACTTTCCCAACCTGATCACCATTCCTTGGTCCCCTGCGCTCTAGGTTTAAGCATGTTTCTGTCCATCCTCCAATGACCCTAGAAGACAGGATACCAATGAAGTAAGAAGGGAGCTAGCCAAGAAATAGGACAGTGAAAAGACAGAGAAAAAGGTTTAAACCTAGAGAAGGAAGCCGGCAAGGAAACACTATGTTATATAATAGCTTAATAATGATTAAACAAACAAATAAATAAATAAAGTGGTTAGATAATGGACTTTGGAATCAGGTCGCCATGTCACTCACTGGATGTGATTTGTAAACTATTTTATTTTCTGGGCCTGAGTAGTGTCAGCTGAAAAAATATATGATGCCAAAAGGTACTGCCTCACTTTTAGGGCTGGAGCCTAAGGATGAAACAAAATGCTTTGCACACGTCCAACACATAGATGGCTCAATCACTGGAAACTCAAAAATGTGAAAGAGCAAGAAGTTAACTGGGTAATAATACCTATAACTTCCTATGGCAAGTCACTGACTTACAAAAAGAAGGCGAAAAGGAATGAAACTTTTACAGCCATTAAGCATTCAGTAAGGGAATCCCTTACAAGGGTCAATGAACGAAACTTAAAAGTTCACAAGACTGCGGTGGGCATTATGCAAGAGGCTACAGGTGGACATGTGAAATCCAATGTATACTAATCGGAATGGTTTTGCAAAAGTATTGATTACTTTAGTTAATTACGACAGTGATAAGAATTTGTTTCCTACTGCTAGGTTTCTATCTAGGCTCAGTTGGATATGAATATATAACCTCACATAATAGATGTGAGCTAACTACACTCATAGCTCAATTCTACTTTTAACTGAATTATACAATGTTGCGTTAGTTTACAATGCTGTGTTCGTTTAGTTTCAGGTGTACAGCAAAGTGATTCAGTTATATATATATGTATATATATTCCTTTTCAGATTCTTTTCAATTATAGGTTATTACAAGATATTGAATATAGTTCCCTGTGCTATACAGTAGGTCCTCGTTGTTTATCTATTTTAGATAGAGTAGTGTGTATATTTTAATTCCAAGCTCCTAATTTATCCCTCCCCCCCTTTCCCCTTTGGTAACCGTAAGTTTGTTTCCTACGTCTGTGCTCATGGATAAATTCTTATGATACTCTTGTGGGAGAAAGAGGAAGGAGTGGAAGCTTAATTAGAGCCAAATAACTTTCCTCTCTAGATACCAGCATCCCTGTGAGCTACTGAGCTTCCTGGTACCACGAAGTTTGTTGACATGGAGATAAGCAGATTTCAATGGCTGTTCAGAGAGATTCGCTCTGCTACTTAAAACACTAGGTCACTCTTTACCAAAAAGACTCTTGATCTTGCATGATCAAGATATCCTCACAAGGACTTCCCTGGTGGCGCAGTGGTTGAGAGTCCGCCTGCCGATGCAGGGAACACGGGTTCGTGCCCCGGTCTGGGAAGATCCCACATGCCGCGGAGCGGCTGGGCCCGTGAGCCATGGCCGTTGAGCCTGTGCGTCCGGAGCCTGTGCTCCGCAACTGGAGAGGCCACAACAGTGAGAGGCCCGCATACCGCAAAAAAAAAAAAAAAAAAAAAAAAAAAGATATCCTCACAAAATGTCTTTCTGGGTGGGACTGGGAGATAATAAGCAATGTGCAGACAACAATGTAACAAAATGGACATGGCCTCCTAAAAACGCACTTGATAGCAGAGAGGCCCTTCATAGAAAACCTTATAGGTCCCTCACCCAATCTGCCCCTACCTCAAAGGCCTCCCTCATTTAGGATTTCCAAAAAAGAGTGAGTCTGATAAGTAATAAAGGGTAACTTGCATTACTCAGTAGCCAGAACCTTTAAGTAAGACATGGGAAATGGGGCAAAGAATTCCACGTACAACCCACTTCGACTCTTCCAAGCCTTTGCTTAGGCAGATCCTCTGTCAGAAATGGCATCCTCTTCTTTTCTGTTTGGCATATTCTACTTTTGAGGTCTAGTTACCTAGACATGGGATTCTCAAATACCCTGAGAAACATAATCACTCTATCTTAGATCCTCTTAGTAATTTTTAAAAGTCTCCAGCAGAAAATTTATCAAAGTGCTGCTCATTTATTGAACTAGCTCTATACTCTACTAGATAATAAATTCTTCAAGGATAAGTGTCATGCTTATTCAGTTTTGCACTTCCAGACCCTAGAATATTCCTTAGGACATGACATAGTAGGTATTCAGCAAATGGTTCCTGGGCCCCTTTCTTTAGGGACTTGATGTCCCTTATTGTGTGTGTGTGTGTGTGTGTGTGTGTGTATTGGAAGTCTACAGTCTACAGTCTCACAGACAAAATAACCATCATACTACATCAAATGGGTCACCTCACTCTAAAAACTCCCAAAGCTTCTTACCAGAGAATAACTACAGAAAACCACAGAGGCACTCCAGTTACCATCCTGCATTTTCTCTGATACTGAAGTGATAAAATGGTGAGCAGGTAAACTTTTTCGCTTGCTTAAATGTGTTCCTTTAACAAACGACAGTCCGAAATCATTCTTATTCATTCATTCATTTATCCACTCAATAAATGTGTATTTATCGAACGTCTCCCATGCATCAGGCAGTGTTCTAGGGACTACACTGAATAAGACAGTCCCTTTTTCATAGTGCTTTCCGTCTAACAGATGAACCCATAAATTAACGAATAAAGCAGAATTTCCTAGAGTAATAAGTGTGTCCTGATGTTTGAGTTGATCCCTGAAGGATAACAAGGAGACGAGCAAGCAGGCAAAGCTCTGGGGCAGTGCTGTCCTGGACAGAGGAACCAGCCAGGTGGGGGTTCTGGAAGCAGAGAAGCATAGTACACTCTGGAGGAATAGGGAAAAGGCCAGTACACAGAATGAGGGGCAGAGGGGGTCATGCAGGAACATCCGTATCAGCCCTGTGACCTGGTGAGAGATGTGCATTTCATCTAAGTGCTAAGGGCGCGATATACCCAGGGGAGTGGCACGGTTAGATTTATAACGTGACTTATGCAGCTCTGTGGAGAAACAGACTATAGAGGAACAAGGATGGAAACACAGCAACCCTGGCAGGGGAGTTTGCAGTGATCCAGCTGGGGATGACATTTCATAGCTGGTTGGTGGGCTTTGTGGTATCCAGGTAGAACCTGCTTTAATTATAAGAAAAATTACATAGCTCTCATCAACACTGTCTTCAAAGGAGAAAGCAAGCCATTACTGCTAGAAGTTTCACTCAACCAACTTCTCTCCACCACCTTTTATATGAAAAAGGTACATGGTTTAAACGCCTTGAATGAGTATAATAATCATCATTAGACCATTTTGGGTTTTGTTCTTCTCTGAAAACACTGAAGCAAATAAACCGTGTTGCCAAAGCATAAAATTGAAATGGGGGTATTTCTGAGCACCCTTTTCTAAACATCAGCTTTAATTCAAAATCATGCTTGAAGAGTCAAGGCAATGTGTCGATTCCTTATTTTATGCATAAAGAATCTGACAACCGGAAAGGACGTGGGGTAGACTGTTTGCTCCAGGAGCTGGCAAGGCGGTGGCCCCTCTGAGAGTTGACTGAACATCACAGGCTGAACACTAGTAGAGGCAGGATTTAAAACCAAATGTCGCTCCAGAGTCTGAGTGGTCTACAGTATGGGACCTCTCCCGTTTAAAAGGGCCTTGGGCATTTTTCTAGTGCAGCCCCTTCATTTTACTGGTGAGAAATTGAGGTTCAAGGACAGTAGGTCTCCTGCGGAGAATAAATGGGGGTGTTGTGCCTCTTCACTGACTAGTTGCAGTGAACAGAGATCCCCTATGAAGACCAAAATCATCACTTCCTTACCATGAAGAATTTGTAGACGAAGGTGGAGAAAGGTCGTTTTCTTGGGATATTTAACAGAATATTTGCCCTTCCCTCAAGACTGATCCAGAAAAGGATTTGAAGATATCCTCTCTTATCTGTTTATCAGCTGCAGAATGCTCAGAGCTTTGAAAGTCAACCCGTTAACAGCAATGATTAGAGAAGTAACTGCTACAGCATCTCCCAGTCACCATGTGCTAAGCTGAGCTAGGTGCCTTTTATACATTATCTAATTTAATCCTCACAACCACCCCATGAGGAAAGCGCTCCTGTTATCCCAGTTTTACCAAAAACTAAAGCTCAGAGACGATAAGTAACTAGCCCAAACTCACAGAATAAGTGGCACTGTTAAGAGTTTGAATCCGAACAGTCTAATTCTAGAGCAGGGCTCAGCCAACTATAGCCTGTTAAACAAATCCAGCCCACGACCTACCTTTGTAGATACAGTTCCACTGGGACACAGCTGAGCTCACCCCTTCCTCTACTGTCATGGCTGCTTTTGAGCTACAACGGCAGAGGTGAATAACTGCAACACAGATCATATTGCTGGCAAGGCCAAAAATATTTACTATCTTGCCTTTCAAAGAAAAAGTGCTGAGCCAGAGCTTGTACTCTTAACATTCTTTAAGAAATGTTTACTGGGTGCTTACAGTGTGTGGGGTACAGTTCTGGGTGCTCTGGGGGTTCAGTAAACAGACGGATAAAGCTCCCTGCCCTTGGGAAGCGATACCCCAAGACCTGCTGCCTCTTGAGCAGATCTGCCTACATAATTTGTGGAGCCCACTGCAAAATGAAAATGGGGCCCTTTGTTAAAAAAAAAATGTATTAGTAGTTTCTAGATGGCAACAGCAGAGCCTTACACCAACCACTGTGGTGTGGGATGAAGATGGCCCTGCTCCTTATATAGCCTTGCTGACATCGGCTGTGAAACAACCGTGCCCACGAGAGCCTAGCACGGTAACCTTGATCCATGAGGGAGGATGAATTCAGGCTCAGATTCTGCATCTTCAAAATGAGAATCATCCTTCTGCACTTGTGGTCCTGGGCAAGCTCCTGGGATGGGGGAGAAGGCTGGGTGGCCACCCACATGGAGCACGTACCATGAGAGTTCACAATATGCAAAGCTGTGCGCCTTACCCTTGGAAACATTAATTCACTGATCATCGTCCTTTTTTAATCAATACTTAGGTAGCCGTCATTTGTTAGCTTACATAAATGCTGAACAATTTAGTTTTCATGTTCTGATTTAATCAATTATCTTACAATAGGATAATGAAACAACTCAATTTTCAGTTTCCATAATTGTCTGTTTCATGAGGTACTTGAAGTGAGCATTTCTAAAGCATTTTCTGAGAGGCCTTTCCAGTGCCCAAGAGATTCTTCAGGGGTCCCTCAAAGGGTGGGGATCTCATCAACCTAGTCCGAAATGGGGGGCAACATTAAGAGGGTAGTTCAAAGCCCCACCTCTGGAGTCTAAATCCTGACTGTACCATTTGTTAGCACTGTGACCTTGGGCAAGTTACTTAACTCTGTGTGCCTCAGTTTCCTCAGCTGCAAAGTAGGATTTGAAATAGAATCTACTCTTAGAGATGCCGTGAGGATTAAGTGAACTGAAATGCTTAAAATGCTTATAACAACATTTGGAAAATGATGAATACTATATAAGTTTCATCATCATCATTTCCTGTGGATGGAACTAAAAGAAAGAGATTATAAACTACAACATCTAACTAGGCCTGCTTAAGTCAAAAAGGTATTAATGGAAATGACTAAAGTTGATATTTTAAAATAGAGTGATGGGCAACATCTATACTGAAGAATGCACGGATGAATGTACAGATGTATACTGAGGAATGATGGTCTAAAGGACCATCAACCACTCAGCTTTATAGCCAGTTGCTGGCACGTCCAGGACTATTCTTGGAAAGCCAAAAATCTAGCTATCTGCAGGAAATCTCCCAAGTTTTCAGTGTTGACAAAGAATTCAATTTCACTTAAATAACCTGGGCAGGTCAAACAACATCTAACCTCATCCCCTAGTCAAACATTTTACGAGCTTTGCTTTGTAACATCCATCAGATTCTCAAAGGACTGTGAGCTCCAGAAAAGAGAAGTTTTACTTTAGAGCATCAGTGGAGAAATCAACATTTCTCAGCCGAGGGCACACCGTTCTCTTTGGGAAGGCCTAATGAGAAGGTGTCGAGCTCTGCATCTAAAAGGACACCAGGGCAATGGGGGAAACAGGTGAGAAGGGAAATACAACTTGCTCTCTCCAAGGCAGTCATTTCTACGGCCAACCTCAGAACCAGCTCAGACTAGCTTTTAACACCAGGGAGCTTAGAGTTAATGCACTTTCCTTTCTATAACAAATTCTGTTTTCTCTGCCTGATTTCCTACCTGGGCGTCTTCTCTTCCCTCTTTCACTATCAAAAACAACTGAAGAACAAGTTGTAATTTAATCTGAATGCAGGTCAGATATCTTCCACTGATTTTTATTTTGGAGGGTGAATGCAAGGAGTGGATTCCCTGTGTCCCCACCTTCAGTTTTAATATTTACTTCTGGTAATTGAGGGAAAAAAAAAAAAAGCCTTTGTCCTCTGGCTAAGGGAATTTATTCATCCATTTTGGGCCTCTCACTTCTAGCAATAGGAATGGAAGAGTAGTAAATCTCTTTGATAATTTGCTCTCGAAGGCAAGTTATTTGTATGACTTTTAATGCATACAAGGGATTTAAAGGCCTTAAATCCTACTTGCCAGGGGATATTTTGAGGGAGTCACTCCACTTGCAGGATCCATTACAGGACTGGGCACACAAATTGAGTTCACGGAAAAGACTGAATATCTTGGAACTGAATCCGAATGGTGGCCAATGTCCTCTGAATATTTTTGCACTGCCGCCATCTGAACAGGGTAGTGGCCTATATGGTTCCCTGTCTCACAACAAGTATCACAATTAAAATACAAGGACCATAATAACCTAATACTACTTTAATCGTCTATCTGCTCTCTTATGGTTATATCTAAGGACTGATTCAAATGATTCAAGTATACAGGATCTGAATGGCATTTATTATTCTTTCATGTATTTTATGCCTATTTTCATGATATTGCCATGCTGCCTCTGTGAAAAATATAACAATACCCTCACAGTGACACTGAAACCCTAAAAAAAAAAGAAATGATTTAAGGTCAGGCATTTGAGAGAATAACTATTATCTCGACTCTAGCCAAGTACACTTTTCTCAGTAAATGAAACACACTCCTTTTTTCTTTCTTTGGAAACATTAAAATTCTCCCTGGTTATTCACATTTTTAATAGCCCCTTGTTGAACTCTATCAACTCCGCCTGACTCCCTCTCAGTATATCATTAGTGAAGACCTAATACATAACATTTGCCTATGTCTGCCAGTTGCCTACAGAATAATATCTAAACTCCCTACCAAACTTCAGAAGGCACTTTACCATCCACCCCGAGTCAACCTCTCCACCATAATGATCTCACACATTTTAGTCTGTACTTCGTTCCAATCTAGCCACATTGATCTTCTCTCCGTCCTTCTTTTTCTTAAGCTTCCCTAATTGGACTCTCTCACGAGCAGTCAAGTGCATTATCTAATACATTCCTAAGTGAACTAGACTTTCCTCAACTTCCCAAGTGCCTACCATGCAAGGGTTTTAATCTTTTCCAGTCTGCCAATTATTTTTATTTTTCCTGAATAACAGCAGATGTTTAGTGTTTCTGTAAATGCTTACTTATTAACACAAATTATTTCTGCAGTTAAATAATGTTAGAAAATACGTTCATTCTTTTAACCACTTCTAAGTGCTTCCTGCCAACATAGAAAAGTAAAATTATACCCTCTGGCTCCCAACGGTCGTCATTACCAATTACAAGGAATGATATAATCCTTTGAAAGAAATTGCATAAAGGAAAATGAATCTTCTGAGTTGTTCTTTTTTTCTTTGTAGCTCTAATTCTTAAGGGATATCTAGTTTCAAATGTATTCTTCTATCAATAGCTACTCTCCTTTTTTTCTGTAGAATACTCAGCTAAGCACTTGGCCAAAAAGAATAATGT
Organism: Orcinus orca; assembly: GCF_937001465.1. NCBI lineage: Eukaryota > Metazoa > Chordata > Mammalia > Artiodactyla > Delphinidae > Orcinus > Orcinus orca. Next base: position 9,376,965 of record NC_064568.1, read on the forward strand.
GACTAACTTTTGCCCAAGATATATGAGCATGAGGATGCCTACAACGTCCGGCCATGTCATTAAAGGAAAAAGTTGTTTCTTTTTCCTTCTCATTTCCTGCTTCCTGGTGGGAATGCAGATATGTGGCGTGCCGTCTTGATTCTTGCTGGTGAGGGCAATGTCCTTGGCATGGTAGACAAGACAGAATTAGTTTGGGCCCCTGATGACCTGTAGACAGAGCTGCTCAGACCTTAGTGAGACAAAGATATACCTCTCTCTTGTGCTTATTTTGTTATTTTTGGTCTCTCTCACGTACAGCTGTATTTATAACAAATACAGAAGTATCAATCCTTGTGTATTTCCACAGATTTTTCACATGCAGAATTCAGGAAGCAATAACTTTCTAACGTGGTGACTTGTCTATGCCAATACTTTTCATTTTGGTGATTAAGAAGTGATTTGTTCAGTCATGCTCTTTTTTACCTCTAAGTCTAATTTCATTTCCCTTATCAGAGTCAGTTTCCATGTTATTAAACCACATGTAAGTTTTAAAGTCACACAACACTATGGTTTTGAAGATAAGCATTCAATAATGCTCCTTACCCACATTTCCTAATTGTCTCCTAGGTATGTGGCTTATATAACACATAGGATTATTCTGTCCACAATAATACTGAGATACCTTCCAATCTCCCTGCTCATTTACCTTCACTCCAAGAAATGGTAGGCAATTGTAAAAGCTAAACAAAGCCCAAGAGATAAATGCGAGGAGATCGACAGATGGCACGCTAACTTTTATTCTCTAGAGTCCTTCTGCTTTACTGTCCAAAGCTGGATAACTGCTTGCAATAAAAGAACATCATGACAGGTAATTCCATAAGTACATATAATTCACCTTTTAGCGGAGGTCACAAAACCTCTTTGAGAATCTCAAGAAAGCTATGGAAGCTCTATCCCCCAAAATGTACATATCAATATACATATACACTTAACATATAATTCTGTGAAGTCGCGTCACAGACTTCTAGAAGGCCAGATGCGAATTCCAGAGTAAACACACAGACTTCACATTGCTATGAATGTCTATATCCATGTCTATTTCTATCACTATCTACATATTTGTCTCCTGGATTTTTAATAAACATAGTGTTTAATAAACTATTGTGTTCTTCTGATCTCCACTTATGTATGATAATAAAGGTGATAAAAGCAATAAGAGGAGCAAAACTACCTGTACTGATGACATCCTACGCCCTAGATACTAAACACTTTTAGTCTTGACCTTCAAAATAAGTCTCCTATAAAGGTGATTTATAGATGGCATATCTGAAGCACAGACAGTAGGTATCACTGATCAAAGGGACCCAATTAAAGGTAACATATTTGAAACGAAAATCATTTAATATGGAGCCGCAACTCAAAACTCTCTTATTATGTTGGATAAAATTAAGCCTACTAGTTAATTTCATCTCAAAAAAACTTTCAATTGAGGAATAATTTCCATGTTAAACAATGTATAACATTTTAAGATGTTCTAAGATTTAAGATTCATATAAGATTAAGATTCATCTTTATATATTTTGGAGATTAATCCTTGGTCCACTGATTCACTTGCAAATATTTTCTCCCATTCTAAGGGTTGTCTTTTCGTCTTGTTTATGGTTTCCTTTGCTGTGTGAAAGCTTTTAAGTTTCATTAGGTCCCACTTTTTTTTTTTTTTGTTTTTACATCCATTTCTCTAGGAGGTGGGTCAAAAAGGATCTTGCTGTGATTTATGCCATCAAGTGTTCTGCCTATGTTTTCCTCTAAGAGTTTTATAGTGTCTGGGTTTACATTTAGGTCTTTAATCCATTTTGAGTTTATTTTTGTGTATGGTGTTAGGGAGTGTTCTAATTTCATTCTTTTACATGTAGCTGTCCAGTTTTCCCAGCACCACTTATTGAAGACGCTGTCTTTTCTCCACTATATATTCTTGCCTCCTTTAGCAAAGATAAGCTGGCCATATGTGCGTGGGTTTATCTCTGGGCTTTCTATCCTGTTCCATTGATCTATATTTCTGTTGTTGTGCAAGTACCATACTGTCTTGATTACTGTAGTTTTGTAGTATAGTCTGAAGTCAGGGGGCCTGATTCCTCCGGCTCCGTTTTTCTTTCTCAAGATTGCTTTGGCTATTCGGGGTCTTTTGAGTTTCCATACAAATTGTGAAATTTTTTCTCCTAGTTCTGTGAAAAATGCCAGTGGTAGTTTGATAGGGATTGCATTGAATCTGTAGATTGCTTTGGGTAGTAGAGTCATTTTCACAATGTTGATTCTTCCAATCCAAGAACATGGTATATCTCTTCATCTGTTTGTATCATCTTTAATTTCTTTCATCAGTGTCTTATAGTTTTCTGCATACGTCTTTTGTTTCCTTAGGTAGCTTTATTCCTAGGTATTTTATTCTTTTGTTTGCAATGGTAAATGGGAGTGTTTTCTTAATTTCTGTTTCAGATTTTTCATCAATAGTGTACAGGAATGCCAGAGATTTCTGTGCATGAATTTTGTATCCTGCTACTTTACCAAATTCATTGATTAGCTCTAGTAGTTTTCTGGTAGCATCTTTAGGATTCTCTATGTATAGTATCATGTCATCTGCAAACAGTGACACCTTTACTTCTTCTTTTCTGATTTGGATTCCTTTTCTTTTTCTTCTCTGATTGCTGTGGCTAAAACTTCCAAAACTATGTCGAATAATAGTGGTGAGAGTGGGCAACCTTGTCTTTTTCCATATCTTAGTGGAAATGGTTTCAGTTTTTCAGCAGTGAGAACGATGTTGGCTGTGGGTTTGTCATATATGGCTTTTATTATGTTGAGGTAGGTTCCCTCTATACCTACTTTCTGGAGGGTTTTTATCATAAATGGGTGTTGAATTTTGTGGAATGTTTTCTCTGCATCTATTGAGATGATCATACGGTTTTTCTCCTTAAATTTGTTAATATGGTGTATCACATCGATTGACTTCCATATATTGAAGAATCCTTCCATTCCTGGGATAAATCCCACTTGATCATGGTGTAGGATCCTTTTAATGTGCTACTGGATTCTGTTGGCTAGTATTTTGTTGAGGATTTTTGCATCTATGTTCATCAGTGATGTTGGTCTGTAATTTTCTTTTGTTGTAGTATCTTTGTCTGGTTTTGGTATCAGGGTGATGGTGGCCTTGTAGAATGAGGTTGGGAGTGTTCCTCCCTCTGCTGTATTTTGGAAGCATTTGAGAAGGATAGGTGTTAGCTCTTCTCTAAATGTTTGATAGAATTCACTTGTGAAGCCATCTGGTCCTGGGCTTTTGTTTGTTGGAAGGTTTCTAATCACAGTTTCAATTTCAGTGCTTGTGATTGCTCTGTTTATATCTTCTATTTCTTCCTGGTTCAGCCTCGGAAGGTTGTGCTTTTCTAAGAATTTGTCCATTTCTTCCAGGTTGTCCATTTTATTGGCATAGAGTTGCTTGTAGTAATCTCTCGTGATCCTTTTATTTCTGCAGTGTCAGTTGTTACTTCTCCTTTTTCATTTCTAATTCTGTTTATTTGAGTCTTCTCCCTTTTTTTCCTGATGAGTCTGGCTAATGGTTTATCAGTTTTGTTTATCTTCTCCAAGAACCAGCTTTTAGTTTTATGGATTTTTGCTATTGTTCCCTTCATTTTTTTTTCCATTTATTTCTGATCTGATCTTTATGATTTTTTTTTCTTCTGCTAACTTTGGAGGGTTTTTTATTCCTCTTTCTCTAGTTCCTTTAGGTGTAAGGTTAGGTTGTTCATTTGAGATTTTTCTTGTTCCCTGAGGAAGGACTGTATTGCTATAAACTTCCCCCTTAGAACTGCTTTTGTTGCATCCCATAGGTTTTGGGTCGTTGTGTTTTCATTGTCATTTGTTTCCAGGTATTTTTTGATTTCCTCTTTTATTTCTTCAGTGATCTCTTAGTTATTTAGTAGTGTATTGTTTAGCCTCCATGTGTTTGTGTTTTTTAAGTTTTTTTCCTGCAATTGATATTTAGTCTCATAGTGTTGTGGTTGGAAAAGATACTTGATACGATTTCGATTTTCTTACATTTACCAAGGTTTGATTTGTGACCCAAGATACGATCTATCCTGCAGAATGTTCCATGAGCAGTTGAGAAGAAAGCATATTCTGTTGTTTTTCGATGGAAAGTCCTATAAATATCAATAAAGTCCATCTTGTTTAATGTGTCATTTAAAGCTTGTGTTTCCAATTTATTTTCAGTTTGGATGATCTGTCCGTTGGTGAAAGTTGGGTGTTAAAGTCCCCTACTATGATTGTGTTACTGTCGATTTCCCCTTTTATGGCTGTTAGCATTTGCCTTATGTATTGAGGTGCTCCTATGTTGGGTGCATAAATATTTACAATTGTTTTATCTTCTTCTTGGATTGATCCCTTGATCATTATGTGGTATCAGTCTTTTTCCCTTGTAATAGTCTTTACCTTAAAGTCTATTCTTTCTGACATGAGAATTGCTACTCCAGCTTTCTTTTGATTTCCATTTGCATGGAATATCTTTTTCTATCCCTTCACTTTCAGTCTGTCTGTGTCCCTAGGTCTGTAGTGGGTCTCTTGTAGACAGCATATATATGGGTCTTGTTTTTGCATCCATTCAGCCAGTCTATGTCTTTTGGTTGGAGCATTTAATCCATTTACATTTAAGGTAATATCAATATATATGTTCCTATTACCATTTTCTTAGTTGTTTTGGGTTTGTTTTAGTAGCTCTTTTGCTTCTCTTGTGTTTCCTGCCTGGAGAAATTCCTTTAGCATTTGTTGTAAAGCTGTTTTGGTGGTGTTGAATTCTCTTAGCTTTTGCTTGTCTGTAAAGGTTTTAATTTCTCCGTCGAATCTGAATGAGATTCTTGCTGGGTTGAGTAATTTTGGTTTTAGGGTTTTCCCTTTCATCACTTTAAATATATCCTGCCACTCCCTTCTTGCTTGTAGAGTTTCTGCTGATAGATCAGCTGTTAACCTTATGGGGATTCCCTTGTATGTTATTTGTTGGTTTTCCCTTGCTGCTTTTAATAGTTTTTCTTTGTATTTAATTTTTTTTTTTTTTTTTTTGTGGTATGCAGGCCTCTCACAGTTGTGGCCTCTCCTGTTGCGGAGCACAGGCTCAGGATGTGCAGGCTCAGCAGCCACGTCTCACGGGCCTAGCCGCTACGCGGCATGTGGGATCTTCCTGGACCGGGGCACGAACCCATGTCCCCTGCATCAGCAGGCGGACTCTCAACCACTGCGCCACCAGGGAAGCCCTGTATTTAATTTTTGATAGTTTGATTAATATATGTCTTGGCATGTTTCTCCTTGGATTTTTCATGTATGGTACTCTTTGCGCTTCCTGGACTTGACTGAATATTTCCTTTCCCATGTTAGGGAAGTTTTCAACTATAATCTCTTCAAATATTTTCTCACACCCTTTCTTTTTCTCTTCTTCTTCTGGGACCTCTATAATTCAAATGTTGTGCTTTTAATGTTGTCCCAGAGGTCTCTGAGACTGTCCTCAATTCTTTTCATTCTTTTCTTTATTCTGCTCTGCAGCAGTTATTTCCACTATTTTATCTTCCAGGTCACTTATCCATTCCTCTGCTTCAGTTATTCTGCTATTGATTGCTTCTAGAGAATTTTTAAGTTCATTTATTGTGCTGTTCATCATTGTTTGTTTGCTCTTTAGTGTTTCTGGGTCCTTATTAAACTTTTCTTGTACTTTCTCCATTCTATTTCCAAGATTTTGGATCATCTTTACTATCATTTGCCTGAATTCTTTTTCAGGTAGACTATTTCCTCTTCATTTGTTTGGTCTGGTGGGTTTTTACCTTGCTCCTTCATCTGCTGCATATTCCCCTGTCTCCTCATTTTGTTTAATTTACTGTGTTCGGGGTCTCCTTTTCGCAGGCTGCAGGTTCATAGTTCCCATTGTTTTTGGTGTCTGATCGCAGTGGGTGAAGTTGGTTCAGTGGCTTGTGGAGGCTTCCTGGTGGAGGGGACTGGTTCCTGTGTTCTGGTGAGTGGGGCTGGATCTTGTCTTTCTGGTGGGCAGGGCTGCAGTCCGGCGTTGTGTGTTGGGGTGTCTGTGAACTTAGTATGATTTTTGGCAGTGTCTCTGCTAATGGGTGGTGTGGTGTTCCTGTGTTGGTAGTTGTTTGGCATGGGGTCTCCAGCTCTGGAGTTTGCTGGCCATTGGGTGGAGCTGGGTCTTAGCATTGAGACAGAGGTCTCTGGGGGAGCTCTCGCCAATTTTTATTATGTGGGGCCGGGAGGTCTCTGGTGGTCCAATGTCCTGAACTCGGTTCTCCCACCTCAGAGGCTCAGGCCTGACACCAGGCTGGAGTACCAAGACCCTGTCAGATACATGGCTCAGAAGAAAAGGGAGGAAAAAAAATTTTTTTTTAATTAAAATAATAATAAATAATTAAAATAATAATAATAATAAAGAAGAAGAGAGCAACCAAACTAATAAACAAATCCACCAGTAATAAGAAGCGCTAAAAACTAAAGTAAGATAAACATAGAAATCAGAAACAAATAGTCGCAGACAGCAAACCCCAAGTCTGTAGTTGCTCCCAAAGTCCACCACCTCCATTTTGGGATGATTCGTTGTCTACTCAGGTATTCCACAGAGGCAGGCTACAGCAAGCTGACTGTGGGGATTTAATCTGCTGCTCCTGAGGCTGCAGAGAAATTTCCCCTTCTCTTGCTTGTTCATAGCTCCTGGGGTTCAGCTTTGGTTTTGGACCCACCTCTGTGTGCAGGTCGCCCTCAGGCATCTGTTCGCTGCCCAGACAGGAGGGGGTTAAAGCAGTGGTTGATTAGGTGGCTCTTGCTCACTCAGGCCAGGGAGAGGGAGGGGTACAGTAGTCATAACTGGAACGTGGAGCGAGCCTTTGGTAGCAGGGGCCACTGTGACGTTGCATGAGCCTGAGGAGCACTGTGTGTTCTCCCGGGGAAGTTGTCCCTGGATCACAGGACCCTGGCAGTGGCGGGCTGCACAGGCTCCTGGGGGTGTGTGGATAGTGACCTGTGCTTGCACACAGGATTCTCAGTGGCAGCGGCAGCAGTATTAGCATTTCATGCCCATCTCTGGGGTCCAAGATGATGGCCGCAGCTTCCACCCGTCTCTGGAGTTCATTTAGGTGGTGCTCTGCCTTCTTTGGGCAGACAGGGAAGGAATCCTCTGTCCTCATGCACCCTGAAACAATGGCCTCTTGCCTCTTTGGCAGGTCCAGACATTTTCCCTGACTCCCTGCCGGTCAGCTGTGGCGCACTAACCCCCTTCAGGCTGTGTTCACGCAGCCAACCCCAGTCCTCTCCCTGGGATCTGACCTTCGAGGCCTGAGTCTCAGCTCCCAGCCCCCACCTGCCATGGCGGGTGAGCAGACAAGCCTCTTGGGCTGGTGAGTGCTGGTCAGCACCTATCCTCTGTATGGGAATCTCTCCACTTTTCCCTCTGCATCCCTGTTGCTGCGCTCTCCTCTGAAGCTTCCCCCCTGCCCACCCCCCATCTCCACCAGGGGCTTCCTAGCATGTGGAAACTTTTCCTCCTTCACAGTGCCCTCCCAGAGGTGCAGGTCCCATCCCTATTCTTTTGTCTCTGTTTTTTTCTTTTGCCCCATCCAGGTACATGGGGATTTTCTTGCCTTTTGGGAAGTCTGAGGTGTTCTGCCAGCGTTCAGTAGGTGTTCTATAGGAGTTGTTCCACATGTAGATGCATTTCTGATGTATTTGTGGGGAGGAAGGTGATGTCCACATCTTACTCCTCTGCCATCTCGAAGGTCCCCCCCTGGATTATGTCTTTTTATTACTGATTTGTAGGGATTCTTTCTTTATAAAACACAATATACACGAGCTATTTATATACAATGTTTCCTCCTAATTTGTGGCTTGCCATTCTGATGATCAGAACTTTTAGTTTTAACTAAGTCAAATTTATCGGGTTTTTTTCTTTTATAATTAGTTTTTTTTTTTTACAGCCTAAGAAACCTTTCCTTACCCTAAGGTCATGCATGTAAACTATTACGTGGTTTTTTCCCCCCTTTTTTGGTAAGAGCTTAATAGTTTTAACTTTTACGTTTTTGATTCTGTTTAATATTTATGTATGTTTATATATATTTTTTAAATATAGATATATAGTTGTTTAAGAGATGTGGGTTGAAAGGACTTTCCTAACCCTACTGAATTATCTTGGGGCCTCTGTAGAAAATCGGTTGACATGTGTGGTCATGGCAGTTTCTGGACTCCTTATTCTATTTCATTGATCTCTTCTTCTAAACATATGCCAAGGTGATAGTCTCTCGACTCCTGTAGCTTTATAATAGGTCTTGAAATCTGGGATTGTAAATCTTCTAAGAATATTTTCCTGTATTAAGACTGTTTTGGCTACTGACTGTTCTAGGTCATTTGCATTTTCATACAAATTTTAGAATCAGTTTTACGATCTCTGCACAAGAAAGTCTTGGGAGTTCAACTGGGATTGCACTTCATCTATAGATGGATTGGAGAACGGACATAGTGGTGTACCAGGGAAGCTGCTTCATGTCTCATTCGTGTCTCATTTAGACTCACGAGGTCCAAATCAGCCACACCTGGTACCAGTCTGTACAAAAGGATTTAGATCAGGCAAGAACGTGTCAGCAGGTTATAGTCTTCTGCTTAAAGTAGAACTTATATATCTACCTAAATAGCCATCCAGGAATGACTGTCTTTGATCTACTAAGAGATGACGGCTGAGGTGAATGGAGACACAACCCCAATTGTGGATGCGAAGTTCACCTTCCTTAGAAGCCTTAAGCACACAGGAGCCAAAGGCTCTTGTAATAACTTCAGAGACATAGTTTCCAGGGCATATCAAGAGATATGTCACCTCACTAAGCGAAGCCCAAAGTTAAAGCTTTCCACCAGTAATTTATAATACGTCCCAGGCAGAGGCAATAAGCCTATTGCTTGGGGTTACAATTATCATACTGCTGATGTTTCACCTTTTTCACATTTCCAAGGGAGCAGAGCTAGGAAGCTTTGTAGAAGCCTCATAATTTTTGATTTCTAATAAACTTTCACTGTACATGAACAGGTGCAGGCACTGCTTTGAGAACAAATGCGGGTTTTAACATAGAAGGAGAAAGGATTTTGTTAAAAATGCACTCAAAGACGAATTAGTAATATTAAATCATTCTAACTATGAACAAGTTAAATTTCTCCAGTCATTTATAGCCTCTTTCATTTCTTTCAGCTATATCTTGAAATCTTCAGGGTAAAAGTCACATATATATATTTTAAATTTATTACTAAGTAGTTTGTTATTTTGATGTTATTTCAAAAAAAAAGGCACTGACAATATAAGAAACTTACAAGTGAACAATTTCATTTACTACCACTGTAATTTGTATTTCCTCATATATCATAAGACCCCAAGTAATTGCTATTATTTTTGCTTGGAATAGTTAATTGTAATTTAAAGAATTTAAGAATAGAAAAAAATAGTGATTTTTATATACATTTACTTTTCTAGTGTTCTTCACTCCTTTCCAAAGATCAAAATTTCCATTAGGTATTATTCTCCTTATGCTTATAAAATTTGCTTTGTCATTTGCTCTAGTGCAAGTTTGTTGAGATTAATTCTCCCAATTTCCATGATCATTTTTGAAGTATACTGTATTAGTCAGGGTTCTCCAGAGAAACAGAACAGTAAGATATGTGTACATAGGAGATTTATTATGAGGGATTGGCTCAAGCATTTATGGAAGCTGAGAAATCCCATGATCTGCCATCTGTGAACTGGAGGCCCAGAAAAGCTGGTGGTAGAACTCCAGTCCAAACCTGTAGGCCTGAGAACCAGGGAAGCCCAGCTCAAGTCCAAAGACTTGAGAACCCAGAGAGGCCAATAGTTCAAGTCCTGGTTCAGGTTCGAAGGCCCCAGAAGCAGAAGCACCAGTGTTTGAGGGCAGGAGACGGATATCTCAGATCAAGAAGAGAGCACAGTCCCCCTTCCCCCACCTTTCTGTTCTATTTGGGTCCTCAAGTAACTGCATAACGCCCATCCACAGTGCTCAGGATTCGAATGCTAATATTTTCCAGAAACACCTTCACAGTCACACCCAGAAATCACATTTTATTAGCTTTCTGAGCATCGCTTAGCCCAGTCAAGTCGACAATAAAATGCACCATCACAGATATTTCTTCTGGATCTAGAATTCAAGATTTGTGGGTTTTCTTACTTTTTTTTCTTTTCTTCTTTTCCAATTCAGCATTTTAAGGACATTTTATTGTTTCTCACAAGAAGTCAGGCATCACTGATCATGTCTTCCTCTTTTTGTTTTTCTCATGTCTCTCTTCTCTCTGCCTACTTTCAATGTCTCATTTCCTTTGGTTTTCAGCAATGTGACCATGATATGCTTAGATATGATTTTCTTTTTCTTACCCTGCTTGAGGGCTAGTAAGATTCTTTGATTTGGAAGGTACTGTGTTCTTCATTTTAAAACCTTTTTTGTCATTATTTATTCTAATATATGTTCAGCCTCTTTTCATCTCTCTTCCCATTTTGGAATCTAAATAGACATATATTATGCACCTCGATATTATTTCACAGCTTTTTAAGGTTTTGCTCAGCTTCTTTAATCATCTGGGCTTCAGTTAGTTGATTCCTATTTGTCTTTCCTTAAGCTCATTGATCAAAGGATCTGTTAAGTCCAACATGCTGCTAATCCCATCTAATAAATCTGTGACTTTAAATATTGCATTTTTCAGTTCTAGGTTTCCATTTAGTCATTTTTAAGTGTTCCTGTATCTCTCCTGAATATAATATAATAAAACATCTAAGTGATATAGATGTCAGAAAACCTAGATTGTAGAATACAGAGAGTATCTATGATTTTTCCCATCCCTCCATTCTCTTTCTTTTGGTAATTGTAGTTTTACTTTGGGGGTGTCAACTACAAATTGGCACTTGTCATCTACCTCTACAAGGATTAAATCAGGTGCCGCTGCAGCCGCTGACCTTCAACATCTCCTGAAAGGAACTCAGGGTGGCGATCAGCAATGAGGCACTCCGTGCTCTTAGAAAAACTGGCAGAACGGCTCTTCAGATAGTTAGATATTTTCAGGAGCTGATTTTATGAGCCCAATTCTTGCATCTCCTCGTATCTAAAAAAGCACTACATTCCTTCATGGTGACGTCTGCTCCTCGTGACTGACAATAACCCTCATGAGACCTTCTGCCAAAAAATATGTGCTTCATTGCATGTACTCCCCCTTTACCAAAATCACATATATTTTGACTTTCCCCCCCACCTCTTCGAAGGAGTTTCTCAGAGCTATCTGAAATGCTGTCTCCCAGGCTATAGTCCTCATTTTGCCCCAAATAAAACTTAACTCACAACTCTCCTGTTGTGCTTTTTTTTTTAAGTTGACAGGGAGTTGTCTCTTTCCCATTTGATTCAGGCTTACGCTGCCTCAAAAGGCAATGAGTGACTTACACTCTGCTGAGCACATTGATTGGTTTAGGGCTGGGTTCCTATTCCATTCAGAACCAATGAGACGTCATATGATTTTCTATAGGAATCCTGGGAAGGAGTTTCTTATTCTTGGAGAAGTTTAACCCAGGAGTCTGAAAAGTCTGGAACTGCTGAAACCACTTTGCTGCCATCATGAGATTATCAACTTCCTGGAGCCAATTTGAGCTAAGGATTGAAGATGTTCCAGGGGAAGTTGGATACACAACAGCGAGCCTCAACTTTACCTATATTGCATGAGGCAATAAATACCATTTTACCTTAAGCCAATCGAGACCAGGCTACTGGTAGCTCTGTTATCAGCTGAATTTAGGCCAGAGGTTTGCAAATGATGTATTATGAAATGTGTCATAAATGAGTAAAAACTATGCTTAGATCTTAATCTTTCAGCCTTCAGGAAGGCCGGAAATGGCCTAGAGTCACTGCAGGCCCCGGGCTGGTCAGCTTTAGCCACTAATAGCCTCAAAAGGTTACCCAACTTTGTCATATGCATATCATTATCTTCCATCTGTGCACTGCTATGAAAACGTTTGGAAAGCATTGCCTTAAGCAAACCATTTCGTATGTCTAACTTCATTTTTATAATTTGAAAAATGAGCAAGATATCTTTAATGGATTTTTAACCTATGCCAATTTATGACTCCACACTGTCAATTTTGTCAGCAAAATTCCAATAGCAAAGTCCAAAACCATACTGTATAACCATGAGGAGAAATGGGTTATGTCAACACTGAAAGAAACAAATGGAAGGGCATAATGAACAAATGGAAAGACACTTCACACATAACCCTGGAACACACAGGGGCGCTAGAAATGAGTCTGCAGAAAAATAATCCTATTCAATAAAATGGATCAGTGCCCTTCGTCTGAAACCTAAATGGTTTGTAGCAGTGCCCAGTTTTAAGAGAATCCTACATCCTGAACTCCAAACTTGCCAAAATAGATATTGAGTCTAAAGGCCGAAGAACACTGAAGTTTCCATCACTTGACTAATACCCACCAATTTTTAATAATTGCGTTCACATGTGCAAAACAATTGTCTGAAGTCCCCCCCAAAAAAACAAAAAATCAAGGCAACAGCATTCAAATAGTCTATTGCATAACACAAGGCACAGTTTGAATCCACATTCAAATATCTGTCAGATATCTGTCAGATACCATAAAGAAAGACGCACTGTATTAATGTTGCAGGAGATCTCAATCCGTCCTCTAGTCCAACTCTGCCATTTTAAAGATGAGAAAGACCATGCTAAATGTGATCATTTTCTGATGAATCAAATAAGTTCTCTGGTCATACTACTCTCCACCATGGTTGCCTAATTTGTGGTGCACACCCCGTAAGAGATCCCATATTGTGAACCCTTGGGGTTCCTTGGGAAAGAAACAGCATGCCCTATTTCTCTGGACCATTTAGCTCTAGCCAGTCAGAGAACCATTATTTAAGTTAACATCTTTGTTTAATCTTCTTCTGATGCTAAGATACATCCAGCAGGGAATCAGATATAAAGATCGAGCACAAAAAGCGGTTATGAGTTAACAGCTCAGTTGGTGGTATCTCTGCCTGTCCACTTTCTCAGAGATAAAGACGTTGTTTCCATCCCATTTCACTGAAGCTATAAAAAAGTTCCATAGGTTAAAAACCGAGGATTTCAGCAAGGAATACAGGAAAAAAACAGGTGTAATGATTGTCGCTATATGCCAGCACTGCTGGGAAACTTACTCCCAAGGCATGATGACAGAGCTGGGACCCTCAAAAGCTGGCAGATCTCTGAAATGTTCTCACATGCAGCACGCACATCTGTGCATAAATAGAGATCTGGAGAGGTGCCCTGGGAAGCTGGTGAGAGGAACCACGTGACTTACTCAGTTGGCAAATCTGAAGTGCTGCCAGCTTCCTACGTTCCCCATTTTTCATGCTGATAGAAGGCTGGAATGGCTTTAGAAATTCAGGATCAACTCCTCATCTGTTCATGTCTTCACTCACCAGCTTACCCAAGGGTGTAGTCTGTATTTAGCCCAGCCTCTAGCTCATAGTACGTAAACAATCTATCTTGGTTGAGTACATTTAACACAAAAGTAAATAGTCTTGCCTTTAAGTTTTCCTTTTCCTTGCTTGATCTCAGGTTTATGGGATGGTCTTATTCAGGAGTTTCACATTTTTAAAAAATCCCTAATTTAAACTTTAAAAAGCAACGCCCTCTATAGATAACCAATAATGTCAATTATGAGTATTAAATGAATTGATATGTGTAAATTATTCAGAACAGGGCATGACACATATATAAGCATTAACAATTATTATAATCATAATTGTAATTATTATTGACTGCTAGTACTACTATTATTATTATTCATATATTTGTAATCCATATAGATACCTTATTCACATTCCACACAGAAATCAAAATCAAACCTTTCTGGTCAAATGAAGTCATGTGCTATGTTGTTCATTGATTAAGGCCCTTTCAAATTTGAGATTAAGGAAGGTCAACATTAAAGCAGACTTAGGCTGAATTACATTTTAATTAATCCAACAACCATCTACTGACTACTTATGTGCCAGGCACTGTGCTAAGAACCATTTGAGAGAGAATTAGTGAAAGAATAAGTAGTCTGAGGTGAGACTGAAACTTTCCTGAAAAGCAGGGGAAAAAAATCAACCAGATTTTTTATTTTTATTTTTTGAACATCCTGTATCAGTGTTAGAAGTGGGAGACCTAGGTTGCCAATGCATATTTCAGGTTTGAGGGCTGAGTGAGACACATCGTCCTTCTTACAAGCTAGATCTTCAGTATACACCAACATTTAACCATATATTAGTAGTTACATATAATTATTAATTATCATATGTAATTCCCTCATTCACATTTCAAACTACTTAAATGTCTTCTTACAAATATCAAATCTATTTTTGAGGTCACAAACTATAAGTCAGTGGGCTAAAATTACTCCCAACAGATATATTTATTTGGTGCCTCTTAAAATTGGGAGCTTTAAGATTTAAAAACGACCATATGTCTAGATGCTTTAAAAAAATTCCAGGATGTGGCAGTAGGGAGCCTACAATGGCCACAACCAGCTGCATGGCCACAATAGCAGCTTCCTTATTTAGAAAAGGTTTGTCCTCTCCAGGGTGTCAGTGTCCCACTAATCACCCCATGAATGTGCATGCACTTAGCTCACTTCACTTCCTTATATTACTTGCTCGGTCCATAAAAGCATTGCAGGCTGTGACCTCTGCCCTATATCCATAGATTTCTAATATAATCCTAGAAGATTACGATGCACTGCAAAGTTAATGAAGCTTCAATTCAGGGCCTCTCACTAACACAGCTCCTTGCAAGGTCTTCTACTTAATTTTATATCGATATCAATAACGCTATCAGTATGGATATTTATTTTAGGAGACTGCCCACCACCACAAATAAGTTTGGGTTCCGTACCACCTAGATCAGCCTCTGCTGTCTCTAAGAGACTGTCGAACCAGAATGAAAAACCAACCCACAAAAAAACAACCAAAAAACACACATGCTAAAAGACTGCTGCCATTCCTAACTCATGGATGTTTGATGGAAATCCACTGAGAAGAGTAGATGTCTGCTCTTACTGGGCATTTTCTCTAGTAGAAGAAGGAGAATTAATTGATAAAGTGATAGAGTGTCTTTACTCAGTACACTTGTTAAAATCTGGGGGATTGCTTGCAGCCAAAAGTAATTGAAAATGTGTCAAAAGTTACAGCCAGGCTACTTGGTACAGTGTGTGATGCTCTGATTTCAGAAGTGCAGAAGTAACTTGTAAATTAAAGCCTTGAGAGAAAATGCTGATGCTGAAAGAAGCAGCATAAAGCCTTAACTCCTGTGTTTCTCGCTCTCCAACCTGGGCTTTCAGAAAACCTGTTAAATGAACAGTATCTTTTCAGAGTCTTCAGGAAAATGTTCCAGATCAAAATGTTTCCCTCTAATCACAGTGCCCAGGGCCTGAAATTATGTTCTTAAGAGATGGTGGTGATGAGTTATGGACATTTAGGAGGATGTCTGTATTAGGAGGATGTCTGTAGAAACTGCGAGTGCTAGGAAGGGGGTCTCCCCAAGTAGAAACAGAAGGTTAAGTCTCAGGAAGGTTCAGCCTCAGTTGAACTCCACAAAATCTGGAAATCCAGCCAAAGCAGCAAGAAGCCAAAATAAAGGCAGAACTGACACAAGAAAGTCAGTAACAGACTCGAGATCAGGGGTTCGGCAAACTACGGCCCACAGACAATTGGCCTGATTTTGTAAATAAAGTTTTATTGGAACAGCCATATCCATTCATTCAGATACAGACCATGGCTATGTCTGCATTACAACAACAGACAGCAGTCGTTGTTACAGAAGCTGTGTGGTCCTTTGAGATAAAGTCTGCCCACAGAGACTCCTGTTCAGATCACTGTTTGGCTTGAATTTGGACAGGAAGGAGAAGGAAGAGTGAGAGGAGAAAACTTCTTTTATTCAGAGCCTATTATATTCTGGATACTGTGCTACATGCCTGATGAAAGTAAGTCATTTCATACTCACAATCACTCTATAAGGTAGGATTCTCATATTCTACCAAGGAGCAAACTATGGCATCAAGAAGAAGCAACTTTCCACACCATGTGAAGAGCACTGTGATTGACATCATCTTGATCCAATCCTATAGTGTGTGCAATATATCCCTTAATGCTGTGGGGTTGGATTTTGAAGGGAAGAAATGGGGTTTAATGGTTTTTTTCCTACCACCTGGAGTAGCGCCAAAATGCAAGGGATAGAAAAAAGAGTAATTATCTACCAGACATTCTGTAGGATTCCCAGAAAGGACTGCTTAAAGTTGAAGGTTTTTTTGTTTTGCGGTACACGGGCCTCTCACTGTTGTGGCCTCTCCCGTTGCGGAGCACAGGCTCTGGACGCGCAGGCTCAGTGGCCATGGGTCATGGGCCCAGCCGCTCCGTGGCATGTGGGATCTTCCCGGACCAGGGCACGAGCCCGTGTCCCCTGCATTGGCAGGCGGACTCTCAACCACTGTGCTACCAGGGAAGCCCAAAGTTGAGGGTTTCTTAAGACAACTGCTAAGCATCAACATCAGAAAGGGATGGGGAACAAGAGAAATGTCAAAAGGGAAAGGACAGGGGCTTCAGGCTTCTGCTCAAATTGTGGTGCTGCCACTTAATGACCTAGTGACTGGGACAAGGAGGCTCCTCTGAGCTCCAGTTTCCTCATCTGTGAATGGAGATAAGATACTATCCTCTGAAATTCACTGAGGACCAAATGAGTTAACTTTGGTCCTCACAGGCTTGTACATGAAGAAGCACTTAATTTCTTCCTTTTTTAAATTAACAGCATCAGTGCCCTGGGTCACTGAAGAAGGAAGAACAAATAAGAGGCAGAGAGCTCCCTGTATCAGATAGCTGTTGCTGTGTAACAAACCGCCCCAAAGCACAGTGGTCTGAAACAGTATGCATGTATTGTTGCTCAGGAATCTGGGAGTGCTTTTGCCGATCTGGGTCAGGCATGGCTGACCTTTCAGGGCTGGATTGTGGGTCTGCAGTCAGCTGGGTCAGAGGCTGGGGCTCAATGTTGTAGGAAAAGTGTCACTCATCTGTCTGGTGGTCAGCTGGCTCTTGGCTGTGGCAAGTATAGTAACTGAGCCCTGGATCTCTTATCATCTACAAGGCCAACCTAAGCTTGTTGGTAAGGCATCTGGGCAGAGTTCCAAGATGGAAAGCAAAAGAAGGCAAGGCCTCTTGATAGCTAGATTGGAAACTAGCATATTGTCTATTTCCAACATATGCTAATGGTCAAAGCAAGTCATCAGGGCAGCCCATATTCAAGCAGTGGGAAAAATTCTCTCTCTTGGTAAGAGGTGCTATCAAGTCACATTGCCTGGAGCATGAACATAGGAAGGCGTGAAAAACTAAGACTACAATCGATCTAGCACAGCCCCTTCTTTTGAAAAAGGAGAAACAGTAATATTCATCCACATTTGCGGTAAAGATAAAATGAGACAAAGTATTTCAAAGGTCTAGCGCATTGTTTGACACATTCTTAGGCGCTCAGTAAGTAAATCTTGGTACCTTTGCTATACCGATCTAATTTATGCAATGTAATTCAATCAAACATTTTCTAAATAGGTTGTGTTTTTTCTTTCAAAGAAATTCTGAGCTCCACACATACTTAATTCAGGGTGAGGAACAAATTATATGCATGTTATATTCTTCTCATCTAGTTGAGAAATTATGAATATTATCCATGTAGGCAGTTCAAAAATAGGCTATGTTTCCGTTGTGAGTTGAATGCATTTGCATCTTTCCTGTGACACTTTAAATAGAGCAGAAAGATGAGGAATGTGCTGCCACTGGCTGTGAAGGATCTGCTTGGTGGCTGAGGTCAAATGTCTGTGGCTGTGGGTAGAACCCTGCATCACAGTCCTTGAGGACTGGAGACAAAGCCCGGTCAATATCTGAGCATCATGGGCAGCCCAGGAGTGCTAGTCAGTGCTGCCATCTGTATACGTGGTGGCCAAGTTACCAGGATAAACATCTCTTCAGAGAAGCTTAAGAAGCAAAAGACTCTGTACCCGCCCATGCACAGAGAATGCTGTACCAAATACAATGAGTGACTTGGCTTACATATTAAGAGCTGAAAAATGCTATTTACAGGAGCAGAAAACTGCAGAGGCACCGTGCATGAAGCACTATATACAAATAGCCAGGACATCCACATCTAACTAGAAAGGAAGGAAATACTGGCCACTCCTGCTGTTTACTGTCAGGTTGATTAGTAGTAACGAGCAAGGTAACATAGGTTTAAGGTGAAAAGCTTTAAAACCTGCCTTTCTAACTTCAAGACTAGAAACTCTACTCTAATAAGGGAGGTGCTTAGATACTAATTAGGTATCAACATAGATCTAGAGCAGGGTTGGGGGGACATAAATAAATATTATGAAGAGTTCAGTCTCATTGCAGGCCAATAAAAAGAAAGATGAATGTCGTACTGCAGAGGCCAGTCCTAAGATGGGTCAAAGAAAAAAAAAAAAAACTTTAATGAGTTTAATGAAAGAATCTTTGATCTGGCTCCTTCCAGGAATATCAAGGAGTAAAGCAAAACATCATCTCTAATGGAGAGTATATGCTGGAAAGATGTCACAAATCTCTTCCTTATCTTGACAAACCATGTTAACAAACGATCCCTCAGTAATTATTTTGCAACCAAATCGTGTTTTGTAAACTAATGAACATTTCCTCAAAACGTAGAAAAATGATTACCTTTTGGTGTTGCCAGAAAAAAATATGTGGGGAATAGAACTTTTTCTTCCCCAGAGAAAGGTTATCGCACCATGTCATGTAAAGAATCACCCTTAGATACTTGATACATGTGTCATTAATGGACATTTGTTGAACAGAGATTTTATGGAGTGTGTTCTTATGAACTAGGCTCAATGCTCAGTACTTTATGAACATTATCACAACCATACAAGCATCCTATGATATGGGTACTCTTGTTACTGGTTAGGAAACTAGGCCCAGAGAGGTAACTAGCTCCCCAGGAGGGGGGCTGCTGGTACGTGGTAGAGACGGGGACCCAAACTATGCAGCTGGAATTGACTTTAATCACTACACTCCTTTCCCCAGTTGAAGGTAATTTTTTTTTAATTTTTATTTTATATTGGAGTATAGTTGATTGAAGGTAATTATTATTACTAAAGAAGCAGGTATACTTTTTCTAATGAATCTCAGAATGCAAGTCAAGAGGTCAAATTTGGTTTTCATTTCTCAAAGTTATCTTATTTTTCAGAACTTTCTTGAAGCATTATTTCTGCCTAAACATGACACAAAATTTCATTTTCCTAAACCCCATTGCTATTTGCTTCAGGATTCCTTTTCTTTGGCTATTATAAAGTTTTGTACTTTAAACACTGAAAATTGCATGGCAGACATTAAAGTATGGGGCAACTAAAAGTAGGACCCATGGGTAGAAATTGCAGGGAGAAAACCTAACATGCTCCAAAGTCCTTAACAATGCCATGAGCTGCTTTAGGATATGATAAATTGCTCATTGTGGGAAGTATTCAAGAAAAGACGAGGTAGCCTCTCAAAAGGAATGCGGACGATTAGAAGGTATTAAATAACAGCTGGGGAGGGGGTGGATTTGATGGCCTCCCTCCAGCCTAGAGGCTCCATGGAAACCCAGTCACTGGGTTTACTCACTGCAGTCTGGAGTCATTTTGTAAAAGGAAGGATCTGACTTGCTGAAAAGTCGTGATCTTTGTGAAAATGAAATAGAGCAGTTCTAGTCACTTGAGCCTTGTCTTTCCTCCAGGACAATGTCTTCCATGTAGTGGATACTCAATAAGTGCGCACTGCTCTATTGCTCGTAGTTGGTACAATTACCAAAAGAACACAGAGTCTTTCATAGTTCCTGTTACAGATTTTTATTCTCCCTGCACAGAATAAGGTGGAAGACTTTAAGAAACATCACTTACAATAGCTGGTACGATCTGATATCATAATCATAACTTTATATTCTTCTATGAATCCTTAACCACACATTTTGCAGAAATTACAGCAGTGGTTCCTTCCCCCTATATTAGAGGATTAGTCACTGATGTTTAATCAGTGGAAGGATCATAATTAATCAAAGTGCCCATTTAGAAGAACTTGCCAGTGGTCAGGAAGACTTTTTAGCCTTCTGACAAATCTTATCTTGAAAAGCTGCAAT
This sequence comes from Orcinus orca, assembly GCF_937001465.1. NCBI lineage: Eukaryota > Metazoa > Chordata > Mammalia > Artiodactyla > Delphinidae > Orcinus > Orcinus orca. The sequence continues at coordinate 9,397,213 of NC_064568.1, forward strand.
ACGCAGATTAAATAAATTGGGCTTTCTCTATTCAAAAGGTAATTCTCTAACTTCAGTTACAAAGTTTTCCAGAATTCTAAACTAGGACATATATATTCTAGTCTCTATTTCAAGAACATATTATCGGATTCTGAAGGAAAAAAAAAAAAAAGGTCTGAACACAAACTTGGTAACTGCTTTAAATTTATTTAACACAATTATTTTAACATTACTCTCACTATAGCTGTGCAAATAAGAAAGAATCTGTATTCAGACAGGCTCTTAATTTACTGAGCAATCCCATTAGGGTACTCGTAAGTATCCATAAGTATCCAGATTTCACTATCATCTGAAGATTCACAGAAAGGGGTCACCTGGAAGAGATCCTGATAGGGCTAAGTCGAAAGGCCTGAAAGTTCATCCTAAGCAACCAGAATCGAGTCCATCAGTCCCTGAGTTAGAATCATAATTCTGCTTCTTAGTAGTTATATAACCTTCATCTGCAGAATGTTGCTAATAAAAGTAGCTACTGCAATCATGTAGTGGAGTGGATAGACTGAATTATAACCTACAAAACACTCAACACAGTGCTTGGCACATGGTAAATGCCCCCAAATATTAGGTTTTCATCACATACTGTAAAAGAGCCCCACATCCATCTCTCAGGAATTACAAGGCATTCAAAGGGATGTTGACTGACTTACATCTCTGCCAAACAAACTGACTCTGAGAAACCTCTTTCCCTTTTACACTTCTCCTCCTATCCTCTGATACTTCAGTCCATTTTCTCCCACTTCCATCTAGGTTGTTCTCACCTGGTCTGGTTCAGAAGAAGTCTATAGTGGGTGTTAGGGAAGATAAATGCTCAGATTCTATCTTCCTACTTTTTGTCATACCTCTGCCCCAACTCCTATGATAAAAAGTTCAGTCTGTAATGATGAATATACGTCAGTATACATTTGTCTGAACTCATAGATTGTACAATATTAGAGTGAATCGTTATGCAAACTATGGACTTTGGGTGGTTATAACATGTCACGGTAGGTTCATTAGTTGCAACAAACGTACCACTCTGGTGGAGGATGTTGATAATTGGGGAGGCTACACATGAATGGTGGCAGGGGGTAGGTGGGAAAACATATCTTCTCGATTTTGCTGCGGACCTACAACTTGTCTTAAAGAACTCTTCAAATTTACAAAAAGCATTAATAAACTCAGAAACAAAAGCTCAGTCTGACTTTGAAAAGGTGCCCTACGTTTTATGAAAAATTAATGTATATTTTGATTCAATCCAGAGCCAATACTGAGAATTTGACTTTTTTACAAGATCTGAGTGAGAAAAAAATGTTGGAAGAGACTCTTCCCATATACAGGACAGAGCTTTTTCATGTCTCTGTACTGTGCACATGTGCTATTTCTCCCCTCTGTAACATCATTTCTTGAAACTCCGACTTGTGTGTCAAAAGGCATCTCTGGGCTTCCCTGGTGGCGCAGTGGTTGGGAGTCCGCCTGCCGATGCAGGGGACACGGGTTCGTGCCCCGGTCTGGGAAGATCCCACATGCCGTGGAGTGGCTGGGCCCGTGAGCCATGGCTACTGAGCCTGCGCGTCCGGAGCCTGTGCTCCGCAACGGGAGAGGCCACGGCAGTGAGAGGCCCGCGTACCGCAAAAAAAAAAAAAAAAAAAAAAAAATCAAAAAAGGCATCTCAAATGTTACCACGTGCATTGAGTCTTTCGTTTCCTGCTTCCTCAATCACTTATTTCTCTGTCCAACTTGATTATCCTTGATACATTTCTGCTCAGTGCGGCGTTATAGTTCTTCGTTCACATCTCTCTCACCCAGTGGCTCACATGGGCTTGGGATTGCTCTGTATCATGGTATCATGGGCACCTAGTACAGTGCCGGGTATAAACTGGGACCTGAGAAATGGTGAACTGAGGCACTGCCCCACTAGGGGGCAGTATTAAGGGGGCAGATTTAGGACTGGGCTGCTTGGGTAAATCCAAATCTGCCTCTTCCTAACTGGGGAAACTTGGGCAATTCCTCAAATACTAAATGCCTTAGTTTTCCCATCTGTAAACAGATGATCATATCTATCTCACGGAGACCTTGTAGGATTAAATAAATCAGTGCATGGAAAGTCCTCAGGTCAGTGCCTCCCACGTAGTAAGTGTTCAATAAATGCCACCCGTTATGATGACTGTTGTTGTAGTTGTTGTTATGGTGATTTGCCTCTACAGATCTGTCACGTCACTGCCCAGGAACATCCCAGCAAAGATGTTTTCACTGGTTCGCCTTGGAACTTGGCCAATATAGAAAGTGTTCCAGAAGGAAAAAAAATATACTCCCAATTAAAAAAAAAAGACTTCAGATGAAAATATTTTAGAATGCCATCTGTTCATATGCTCATATGGCCAATTTGATGAAATTCTAAAGAAACATTTAAGTGCTGATACTGTGTTATCAGACACCTTTCGACTGGGTGTTGAGTTTATTGGAATAATCTTGGCAGGGCACGTGTTCTTTGGATGGAGTATGTATACAACAAGGAAACTGACTCAAATCCAAGAATCACTAACCCACCTGCCCAATGTTTAATCCAGTGCCCAAGTCTCAATCCTAGAACTTTCCAAAGGAGGGGGGATATCTAGATGTTTTTTCCTGCAGTATTACTACCCAGAACCTCCTCTTTTCCTCTAGCTGTCTTCTCACTTCCCTCCCCATAGAACACACACAATTTGTAATAGCTCCAGGTTTAACCCTATTGGCTGGGCAGCTTTTCAACGCTACTGGGAATGAGGGAGTGGATGGGTGGGTGTAAATGCTGTTTCTTGCTGTCCGGTTGAGATGGTAATGACCTGTGTCACCATCTGCCCACCACAAGATTCTTACATACACGGAAAGGGTCTTAAGCAATAGCGGCTTCCCAGAAATGCTCCGACAGGCAGAACCCTGCTTCACTCCATTATTTTCTCCCTGAGCCATGCCTAATGCTGTCTGCCAAAATTTCCTAACACATCATACTTTAAGTTTTTCAGACTGTTGTCTATTCACAAATGCTGTTCAGAAAAAAATGCTCTTACGCAAACAAAATCTCTTTGAAATCTCCTTCAAGCCACTGGCCCATATCCAACTTCTCATCTGTGGCCGAGTTTCTCCTTACCTTCTACACCGCTCTCATTGACTTCAGAGGAATCTTGGATGTTTACAGGAGAAGAATCAAAGTTACACCAAACGCTTCCTAGTGAAAAATGAACCTTTGCTCTGAGTTGAACACTAAGGAGCAGCACATATGTAATCAGATGACAATGATTCTAGTAACTTCTACAAAAGAGCAACCTGGTGACCCTTGATAGGGGATGTGAAAACCCAGCATTACATGATCTTGCCTACTCTTAAGATACATATTACTTTGAAACGACAAGCATCTCCGTGGTGCCTTTTTTATATTACTTTTTAATTCCTTCCAAGTGTTGGGTATAACATTGTGCTTGTTTCTATTCTGAAATGTGTGAACCTATATTGAGGTCACTATTAATTTAATCAATTTGAGTAGGTAATTTCTTTCCTACATAAGGGTTCACGTGGAAGATGGGAAACTGCTGATCTACAAAGTCTACAAACATAAGGAAGCATTAAACAACTGTCAACCAGAAAAAAAAAAAAAATGTGTCTAGGGTAAGCCTAGTGGGGGAAGGGAAGAAACTCATTTGTTTTCTCTCTTTCTCCCACTGCTGTTTTTCTTCTCCAGAGAGTATTTCCCATTAAAATCCACCCATTCTTCAATTTTTTTTTAAAACTATATTCAAACCACCTCAACATTTTTTAAAATCCCATTGAGTATACTAGCCAGGATAGTGGACAAATGACCAATATCTTTATATGCAGATGAGTGACAGTTTACAGAATACTCATAGAGTGCTTGGGTTTGAACCCTAGCTCTGTCACTTCCGCGTGTACGAAGCTGGACAAGTTTCTTAATTCTCTGTGTCTCATTTCCTCAGCTATAACAAGGAAATAATAATGAGTCTACCTCATAGGGTCATTGTGAAGATTAAATGAATTAATACATGTACATGTTTAAATCAATGCCTCTTAGGAAATGCTCAAAAAGTTACCTATGGTAAAAATATTTCTATAGAGCAACAATTTGTCTCTCTCTTTTGTTTTATTGTCACTAATTTTAACACTGGAAGGTAAACACAAGACAATGCATTCCCCTACACCATCCCTCAGATTAATAATTGAGGCCAGGAAGATTAAGGGACCTCTTCTAAGGAGTCATGTAGTTGATCACAATGGAAATAAGGGAAAGTACTCAATCTACTTACTCTCATCCCATGAATCTTTCCACTGAAAGATGCTATGAAGGCTTAAAAGAAGATCCTGACTTTCTTTCCTTTTGGGTAAAAATACACATTCACTACTATGTCAACATTTGTCAAATTTTTAAAGGAAACTATTAATACCCCATCTCAATCAATAGGGGGTCGACCACATCTTCATCTGGTCGTTATCAAAGCTATTATCCTTTCCCATTCTAGATACCAAAATCATAGATGTCAATATTATCCACACTGAGAAAGCCAAGATACGGAAATATTAAGTAATATCACATACTTGGTAGCAGAGCCATGGTCAAAACCCAGAACACTTGACTCTAAACTCCTTGAGCCACTTGTGGAAGGGACTCATGAGAACGGAGAACATGGCTATGGAGTCCTCTGTTATTCTTGCCCATGAAATGTCCATTTCCACTTCTTCTGGGAACAGCCCCTTAGATTTTGATTTGGAAAACCCCCCCTCTCCCACTGGACACATTCTTAGCAGGACTGCTGTACGTGGTGGCCTCACAATGCCCTCCGCTCCCGTGCAAAGGATGGAAACATGACCCAACCTAGGTGAACCATTCACCCTTGCCCAAACAGTGCAAGATTTGGAGGAAATTCTCAATGGTTCCTTAAACAAGGGCTCAAGACTGGATCCCTGAAGACGTTGTGTCCTGAAATTCCTAAATCCTGTTTCCCTACTAGTAAATTTGTTTTTTGTTAGTGTTAACTAGAATCAATATCTATTTCTTACTGCCAAAAAAACTATAACTTATACATACCTGGGCATTTACCTTAAATATAGCTGTACTGAATATCTACTCTGTTATTTATTGATATAACATCCAGCACTGACCCTTCCCCCGCTTAGGTTATCAGCACTTCTCCTCACCTATTCTTGGTTCATGTGTTTCAGTCTGGATTGGCCTCACCAACAAGACCTGGGGTGACACATTCCTAACACTAAACTCCCCACATCACGGTTACAAGCTCAGTGATGGGAACATGACATAAATTTGTAACATCAGAGCTAAACACAGGCATTTTTTTAAGCAACAAATTAGGAAGGAATACCTTTCTGGTCACTCTGTAAAAGGAGTGACTGAGTGAAGATTATTCATTGTGAAGTACACACTGAACAAGACAAAGGAAGAGATCTAATTCTGACAAAGTGTTTGAGCCCAGGGGTCCAATGATCCCTAAAGCAAGGAATCACCTTGGATTTTCGTATTATTTGAGAAATTATATTGCCTGTTTTATGAGTTGTATTTTATGAGTTGTATTTCTGTCGCTTACAACCAAGAGAGTCTTACCCGGTATGACAGGAGTGAAAATTTCTCTCACAATTTGGTTCTGACGCTAACCAATGCATGGCAGTGAGGCTGCCCTCTGATACCTTTCAGGAATAACTGTAACTTAAAAAATAGCTCCCATTTGTTGAGTTCTTACTTTGTGTTTTTGCAGTGGTAAGCATTTTATTTTGCCATTTCATTTTAAGAGTAGTAATATCCACACGAGGAAGGTAGTACTATTATTCCCTTTATGTAGATGAGAATTTCAAAGGAGAGAACAGTATTTTTTTCAAAGTTGTACTGAAAGAGGTGGGCATCAGACAAAATCCTAGGTCTCTGTGAACTCAATGACTCTACTTTCTCTGGGACAACACAGTGAATAAATGAAAAAAAAATGATGTAAAACACTGTAGGGTAGGCACTGCAGAGGCAACAGCTAGTCCATTATCTGCTAGAACTCTAACAACCGTGTTGTACAGAGTTGCCCAATTATTCCAGAATAAATGATTGCCCTTTACTTCCAAATGCCTGAATTATGAACATTTGTTCAATGTGAACCGAATTCTTGTGATTTCCCATGGATTAGTGTAAGTGGTAAAATTACAAATGGTAAAAAGTAATCCAAAAAGAAATTATTGTATCTAGTATAGAAAATGATTAATATATGACTAAATAAGACTGCTACAGTTAAACAGGCTGAATATTGCAAGAGACACCTTAATTAATATTAAAATAATTTAAATAAAAATTACAACCAAATACTACAGTTGGAATCTATTTTCTTCTAATCATTGCTAGATAATTCCTTAACTTCCAGCAAGTCTTAGTTAAACGAGAATGCCCTTGAGAGTGCCCTTTGAAGATCCTTCACGACAGGTGAAATTTATTTATGGAAACAAATTAGAGCAATGCCACTCTTAGGCTTTGTATGGTTTGATCATGAAACAAATGTTTGTGATGAAATAATAAAAACCCTTAAAATGGAGTTTTATTATCATGCAAATTCCCCAAGTACAGACTACAGAGTGTATCACAGCATGAGGACTTTCACAAAAACAAAGTAGATAAATGAGGGAATGAGTTGAACATAATGAACAACAGGACAGGAAGCTCTTGTTTTATATAATTTCAAAGAGAAAATTCCAACTTTTCTGAATTACCTTCTGTTTTGGATACACCCTAAGGTGACCTGATGATCTGAAGTCTTGTATAACCCCCTCCCCTGAGGGCAGGCAGATCCTTTGAATCAATAGAACAGGGCATAGTTAAGGGGATATCACTCCACGATTATATTTTATAAGACTCCATCTTAGTGAAGTGGAATAAGAGAGACTTTTCAGCTGGCCTTGAAGAAGCAATAACCAGGGAGAGGTCAACATGGTAGGGAACTGTGGGAGGCCTCTAGGGCCTATGGTGGCCTCTAGCTGACAGCCAGTGAAAAGCCAGGGCACTCAGTCACAAAGCAACAAGGAAATGAATTCTGCTATCAACTTCAATGAGCTTGGAAGTGGATCCTTCCCCAGTCAAGCCTCAGATGAGACTCCAGCCTGTGCTGACACCATGAATGCGGACACGTAACTTTGCCCTGATTTGTAACTTGTAGTGTCTGTGAGATAATAAATGGATGTTTCTAAATCTATGGTAATTTGTGACACAAAAAACAGAAAACTAATATACATTCTGTTCTGAAATTTGTGTTCTTTTATATGTTGGATGAGTCTTAGAACCTGACATAGGTACACAGCAAATATTTAACTAAGTGAATGTTATTTTTTTTGAAGCCATAATTGAGAATACTACCTTACCAATAGAAGGTACTGACACTCTTTATTTCAAAAAAAGGCCATGAAGATCTTAGGGTGATATAAACTCCCTAAACTGCTCACCACTGGTTTTGTTATTCTCACAGAGACCCACGTAAATAATTATTACAGGTGGATTATCACATGAAGCTGATTTTCCAGGTAACATTTGTAAACTACTGTTTGAGTTTCAAAAATTCAGAACCTCCCCTAAAACAGTTTATGGGACATCGCTATCATATAAATGAGATAAATATACATATTAATTTTTTAAGACCATGCTACATATGTTTAATCTATAAGCAAGCTCATAATATTCTAAGAACGTAATCACCTTGGCAATTTGGACATGTCCATTTCTAGTTAATTGATTCATTTAACATACAAAAGAAATTGCTAAGTTTGACTAGAAACTGTAGTTACATATTGCTCAAAATGTTGTAAACTAGTATAAATATTTAGAAAAGCAATTTGAAAAGTTTGAATGAAAAATTTGATAGTAAAATTACCTATGATACATTATTCTGACTGTTTCTTAAAATATATGTGAATAAAAAAAGCCAAAAGTAACATTAAAATGAAAATATTAATTCTGGTATTTTCTATGAAAGCAAAAAGAGTAAACCACAATGTGACTCAGCAAGGAAGTAGTGTATATATATTATGGTGCACAAACTATCTGAATATTATATTAAATAGCTATAAAATTATAATTATCAAAACTAAAGAAAACATGTAAATTTAATACACAATTTGTAATATACAAAGCACAACAGGAGGGCACATAAGAATGAGCAAAATGGGGGCTTCCCTGGTGGCGCAGTGGTTGAGAGTCCGCCTGCCGATGCAGGGGACACGGGTTTGTGCCCCGGTCCAGGAGGATCCCACATGCCGCGGAGCGGCTGGGCCTGTGGGCCACGGCCGTTGGGCCTGCGTGTCCGGAGCCTGTGCTCAGCAACGGTGAGAGGCCCGCATACCACAAAATAAAAAAAAAAAAAAAAAAAAAAAAAGAGCAAAATGACTGAATATGGGATGTATAAAATGTTTGATATTTGGGAATAAGTGGTGACTTAGGTATATGCACCCAACCGCCTCTATGACTCTCCCCTTACCCCCATGCTACACATGCTGCATCAAATACCATACTGTCAAAAGTTTATAAACATGATTAAGGAAATTTACAGAGAGAAAAAGTTCCTCATAATTGTTGGTACTGAAAATGTATCCCCAAACTTTGAGATATTTTTCTAGGATCAGTGGTTTGGAGAACTAATTTAAAGAAATATAATTTGCTTAGTGAACACCCTCCAGTATGCTCTCTCCTTCTCTTATACTTCTTAAATAGGAAAACAAAAACAAAAACACTGGACAACAGGATTAGCCATGCAATCTACAAGGACCACTACCTTGTAACTATTTCCTATTCTCGAACAACAGCTTTTGAATGTAGTTGCTCTAGGATGATCCAAGGCAGGAAAGACATCAAAGAGAAAGCCAGTAAATAATCCCTGAGCCAAAAATAAAAGCAGCAGGAAAGAGATCATGAATAGCCATATACTATAAAATAAATGAAGACCAGGTGAAAAAAATCTATAAAAATTAGATAACAGAGCAGCTTTACCAACATAAAGAGAAAACCATGAAGAGATCAAATTCCTTTGCACAGCCACCTGCAGCCGCAGCTTCCTCCTAACAGTCTTCCAGCTGGAAAATCCCGACATTGGCCATACGTGTTTCTATCACCAGGCTCTTCATATTAAGGTTCAACAAGAAAATTTCAAGAGTATCCTTGTGGGCAATGATATGGGCAAAGGGACTTTTCTTGCCATGTTTGTAGAGAAGATCAGACCAGAATAGACTTCCCCATGTAAAGGAGAATAAACCAAAAATATCCAAACCATGAAAAGTTTCTGTAAAAAAGGATGACTATATATAACTCAAGAGGGAGAAGCACAGTTTATTTTTGAAAAAAACAATTCTTTAGGGGGAAAAAGAATATTACAGAGAATATACCTTGTGATTGCAATAAAATTAGATATAAGATGGAACATGAAATGAGAGATGAACCAGGAGACAAAATCTGCAGAACTAAAAGTAGCCCCAGAAGCAGTGAAGAAAATAAACAATATGGTAGTGGAGATGGAAGCTTAAGAATTCTTCCAGTTCTCAGTAGGAAAAAAGACAAGGATCCATAAAATAACAGTTATGAAATTATAGTATGAATATCAGAACAAAACAAAAATTGAGATGATTAGCAATCCTCAAAGACTAGAATAAAAGAAAGTCACATAATGCTTAATGTGTAATATCCAAAAATTTTCTGAGTACAGATGCAAATTAATACCAATTAATTTGAAATATTAATAGCAAAAAGTCACATGTGCAATACAGTCAACATATAAATTTCAAGAACAAATATCTAACTAGAAAAATAGCATAGGCAGAAGGGGAAAATATGTTGTTTCCTCTCCAACATTAGTTTAATAATGTGAATAAAACTATGAGAAAGAAATTGTCTGACTTCAAAATTCACTGTCTAGATATGCTGTCATTTATGTTGATGGCAAGAGATAAATATTCGTACATATTCATTGCTAAGAAAACTGGATAAAATTACTGAAAGACTGGCAATGAACCCAGAAATAATTTTAAAATAAAATGAATTCTAATTAACACTTGTGAAGTGTAAGGCAAATAACAAGATCACACCAACAAATCTAGGATGGAATGGTGTGTAAAAGGAGACTGAGATTGAGCTAATTTCATTGCCTGCTGTATTCGTTTTCTATCACTGTCACAACAAACCATCACAAATTTAGTGTTGTAAAACAATACCTCTTTATTATCTCACAAATCTGTAGGTCAGGAGGCTGATGGGCTCGGCTAGTTTCTCTGGTTTGAGTCTCACAAGGCTGAAACCAAGGTGTCAGCAGGGTTGGCATTCCTTTCGGGAGGCTCTGGGGATGAATCTGCTTCAAGCTCTTTAAGGCTGTTGGCAGAATTCAGTTTTCAGTGGCTGTAGGACTGAGGTTCTCTTTTCTTGCTGGTGTCGGCTGGGGGTCAGTCTCAGCTTCTGGAGCTGTCCACATTTCTTAGCTCATGGACCCTTTCTCCATCTTCAAGGACTGTTTTGGTGGGTTGGGTCCTTCTCATCCTTCAGATCTCTCTGATCTTCCCTTCTGCCCCATCTCTCCTCTTCTTCTTCCAAACACCTCTCTCTTAACTCTTCTGCCTTCCTCTTCCACTTCTAGGGCACATTTAAGGGCTCATGTGATTACATGGGACCTTTCTATAACCTTAGACTATCTCCCTATCTTAATATGATCTCATGACATCTGCAAAATCTCTTCACAGCACTACCTCGATTATTGTTTGATTGAATAATCAGGGGACAGGAATCCTGGGGGGTAGGAGGACAGCTTGAAATTCTGCCTACCACACCTGTCAAAGGAGGTATTCAGACATATCTTCATGTTGTTGGTGATGATTCATAAATATAACTTGAAGAAATATTTTTTAACTGAAAGATAATTATTAAGAAATTTAAAAATAGGGTATGTTTCCTCCAAATCATTCAAGAGAAATGAGAAAAGAGAAAACTCAAATTAGATAGCAACATAGATAAAGGAGAATGGAAGGAAGGAAACATGTAAACAAAAAAATTAGAAAGAACTAAAATTTATAATTATATTATTAGAGACAATATGTGAAAATAAGTGCAAAGAAAGTATAAAAATATTACATGAAAATGTGGAAGGTTGTTTAAGTAACCACAGAGTGAGAAGCACTTATGATATAAAATACAGAATCCACGTAAGAAGAGATTGGCTAGGCCAACTAAATAAAGGGTAAATATTTCCACAGCTCAAGAAACAATAAAATCAAAAGACACAGTGGAAATCTAGTTGATGCACAGTTCCTACAAATCAAAGAAAAAGAACCCAACAGAAAAATAAGCAAAGGAAATGGATTGAGCACTGACAGAAAAACAGACAAATATTTTTTAAACATCTGAACAGATACTCTACTCATTAGAAGAAAAATAAAGATTAAAAGACAGAGAGGTTCTATCTTTGCCCTATCAGAGTAGCAAAATGCAGAATGTCTGATAAATATTTTGCAAAGGAAACATCTCTTATATTGCTGCTGGGAGTTAAGATGCATATAAACTCAATGGAGGGTAACTGGGCAATGTGTCTCTTGTTCTTTTTTTTAAAGAAACTTTATTTTAGAGCAGTTTTTTGACTTACAGGAAAATTGTGAAAACGTTTGCTGAGACCTCACACCTGTTTTCCCCTGTTATTAATATCTTACATTAGTATGGTACATTTATCACAATCAACCAACCAGTATTGATGCATTATTATTAACTAAAGTCCATACATTACAAAGATTTCCTCTTTTTTTGCCTAAAGTCCTTTTTCTGTTCCAGATGTATCCAGGTACCAATTTTAATTAGTCATCAGGCCTCCTTAGGCTCCTCTTGGTTATAGCATTTTCTTAAACTTTCCTGGCTTTTGATGATTTCGGCAATGTTGAAGAATACTGGTCAAGTGTTTTGTAGACTGTCCCTCAATTGGGATTTGTCTGTTGTTTTTCTCATGATCAGTCTGGGTATGCATTTTTGGAAGGAAGATTGTATAGGAAAAGTGCCATTCTCATGATACCATATCAAGGGAATATATCATCAACACAACTTACTACTGCTTTTCATCTCAATCACTTGACTGAAATAGTTGGTCACGTTTCTCCACTATAAAGTTCCTCTTTTTTTTCCCCTTTCCATACTGTGCTTTTTAAAAGAAAGTCACAAAGCTCTGCTTTTACCGTTTGTCCTAGGGTTCCATCTGTCTATTTTTTTTATTTTTTATTTCCATTTTTTTAGTATAGTTTTTAGCTCTTGTTATCATTGGTGGATTTGTTTTTTTGGTTTGGTTGCTCTCTTCTTTCTTTCCTTTTTTATTACTTTTTAATTTTTAGTATTTATTTTACTTTAATAACTTTATCTTATTTCTTCTTTCCTTCTTCCCTTATTTCCTTCTATCCTCCTTTCCTTCCTTCCTTCAGTCCTTCTTTCTTTTTCTCTTTTTCTCTCCCTTTTCTTCTGAGCCACGTGGCTGACAGGGTCTTGGTGCTCAGCCAGGTGTCAGGCCTGTGCCTCTGAGGTAGGAGAGGCAAGTACAGGACATTGGTCCACCAGAGACCTCCCAGCTCCATGTAATATCAAACAGTGAAAGCTCTCCCAGAGATCGCCATCTCAACGCTAAGACCCAGCTCCACTCAACGACCAGCAAGCTACAGTGCTGTACATGCTATGTCAAACAACTAGCAAGACAGGAACACAGCCCCACCCATTAGCAGAGAGGCTGCCTAAGAGCATAATAAAGTCACAGGCACCCAAAAACATACCACTGGACATGGCTCTGACAACCAGAAAGACAAAACCCAGGCTCATCCACCAGAACATAGGCCCAGTCCCCTCCACCAGGAGGCTACACAACCCAATGACACAACCTCACCCACTAGGGGCAGACACAACGGGAACTACAAACCTGCAGCCTGCAAAAAGAAGACCCCAAACACAGTAAGTTAAGCAAAATGAGAAGGCATAGAAACACACAGCAGATGAATGAGCAAGGTAAAACCCACCAGACCAAACAAATGAAGAGGAAATAGGCAGTCTACCTGAAAAAGAATTCAGAGTAATGATAGTAAAGATGATCCAGAATCTTGGAAATACAGTGGAGAAAATACAAGAAACATTTAACAAGGATTTAGATGAACTAAGGAGCAAACAAACAATGATGAACAACACAGTAGATGAAATTAAAAACTCTCTAGAAGGGATCAATAGCAGAATAACTGAGGCAGAAGAACGGATAAGTGACCTGGAAGATAAAATAGTGGAAATAAGTACCACAGAGCAGAATAAAGAAAGAAAAGAATTGAGGACAGTCTCAGAGACCTCTGGGACAACATTAAATGCACCAACATTTGAATTATAGGGGTCCCAGAAGAAGAAGAGAAAAAGAAAGGGACTGAGAATGTATTTGAAGATATTATACTTGAAAACTTCCCTAATATGGGAAAGGAAATAGTCAAACCAGTCCAGGACATGCAGAGTCCCCGAAAGGATAAATCCAAGGAGAAACACACCAAGACACATATTAATCAAACTATCAAAAATTAAATACAAAGAAAAACTATTAAAAGCAGCAAGGGAAAAGCAACAAATAACATACAAGGGAATCCCCATAAGGTTAACAGCTGATCTTTCAGCAGAAACTCTGCAAGCCAGAAGGGAGTGGCAGGACATATTTAAAGTGATGAAAAGGAAAAACCTACAACCAAGATAACTCAAACCCAGTAAGGATTTCATTCAGATTCAGTGGAGAAATTAAAACCTTTACAGACAAGCAAAAGCTAAGAGAACTCAGCACCACCAAACCAGCTTTACAACAAATGCTAAAGGAACTCTCTAGGCAGGAAACACAAGAGAAGGAAAAGACCTACAATAACAAACTTGAAACAATTAAGAAAATGGTAATAGGAACATAAATATTGATAATTACCTTAAATGTAAATGGATTAAATGCTGCAACCAAAAGACATAGACTGGCTGAATGGATACAAAAACAAGACCATATATATGCTGTCTACAAGAGACCCACTTCAGACCTAGGGACACATACCGACTGAAAGTAAGGGGATGGAAAAAGATATTCCATGCAAATGGAAATCAAAACAAAGCTTCAGCAGCAATATTCATAATAGACAAAATAGACTTTAAAATAAAGACCATTACAAGACAAAAAGAAGGACACTACATAATGATCACGGATCAATCAAAGAAGAAGATATAACAATTGTAAATTTTATGCACCCAAAACAGGAGCACCTCAATACATAAGGCAAATGCTAACAACCAGCCATAAGAGGGGAAATCAACAGTAACACAATAGTAGTAGGGGATTTTAACACCCCACTTTCACCAATGGACAGATCATCCAAAATGAAAATAAATAAGGAAACACTAGCTTTAAATGATACATTAAACAAGATAGACTTTATTGATATTCATAGGACATTACATTCAAAAACAACAGAATACACTTTCTTCTTAAGTGCTCATGGAACATTCTTCAGGATAGATCATATCTTGGGTCACAAATCAAGTCTTGGTAAACTTAAGAAAACTGAAATCGTATCAAGTAGCTTTTCCGACCACACCGCTATGAGACTAGATATCAATAACTGGAAAAATTATGTAAAAAATACAAACACATGAAGGCTAAACAATACCCAACTAAATAACCAAGAGATCACTGAAGAAATCAGAGAGGAAATCACAAAATACCTAGAAACAAATGACAATGAAAACACGACAACCCAAAACCTATGGGATGTAGCAAAAGCAGTTCTAAGAGGGAAGTTTATAGCAAGACAATCCTACCTCAAGAAACAAGAAACATCTCAAACACCCTAACCTTACACTTAAAGAAAACAGGGAAAGAAGAACAAAAAAACCCCAAGTTTAGGATAAGGAAAGAAATCATAAAGATAAGATCAGAAATCAATGAAAAAGAAATAAAGGAAACAATAGCAAAGATCAATAAAACTAAAAGTTGGTTCTTTGAGAAGATAAACAAAACTGATTAACCATTAGCCAGACTCATCAAGAGAAAAAGGGAGAAAACTCAAATCAATAGAAATGAAAAAGGAGAAGTAACGATTGACACTGCAGAAATACAAAGGATCATTAGAGATTACTATAAGCAACTATATGCCAATAAAATGGAAAACCTGGAAGAAATGGACAAATTCTTAGAAAGCACAACCTTCTGAGGCTGAACCAGGAAGAAACAGAAAATATAAACAGACCAATCACAAGCACTGAAATTGAAACTGTGATTAAAAGTCTTCAAACAAACAAAAGCCCAGGACCAGATGGCATCACAGGTGAATTCTATCAAACATTTAGAGAAGAGCTAACACCTATCCTTCTCAAACATTTCCAAAATATAGCAGAGGGGGGAACACTCCCAAACTCATTCTATAAGGCCACCATCACCCTGATACCAAAACAAAGTGGTCACAAAAAAAAGAAAACTACAGGCCGATATCACTGATGAACATAGATGCAAAAATCCTCAACAAAATACTAGCAAACAGAATCCAACAGCACATTAAAAGGATCATACACCATGATCAAGTGGGGTTTATCCCAGGAATGCAAGGATTCTTCAATATACGCAAATCTATCAATGTGATACACCATATTAACAAACTGAAGGAGAAGAACCATATGATCATCTCAGTAGATACAGAAAAACCTTTTGACAAAATTCAACACCCATTTATGATAAAAACCCTCCAGAAAGTAGGCATAGAGGGAACTTAACCTCAACATAATAAAGGCCATATATGACAAACCCACAGCCAACATCATTCTCACTGCTGAAAAACTGAAATCGTTTCCACTAAGATCAGGAACAAGACAAGGCTGTCCACTCTCACCACTATTATTCAACATAGTTTTGGAAGTCCTACCATAGCAATCAAAGAAGAAATAGAAATAAAAGTAATCCAAATCAGAAAAGATGAAGTAAACCTGTCACTGTTTGCAGTTGACATGATACTGTACATAGATAATCCTAAAGATGCTACCAGAAAACTACTAGAGCTAATCAATGAATTTGGTAAAGCAGCAGGATACAAAATAAATGCACAGAAATCTCTTGCATTCCCATACACTAATGGTGAAAAATCTGAAAGAGAAATTGAGGAAACACTCCCATTTACCACTGCAACAAAAAAGAATAAAATACCTAAGAAAAAAACCTACCTAAGGAGACAAAAGACCTATATGCAGAAAACTATAAGACACTGTTGAAAGAAGTTAAAGATGATACCAAGAGATGGAGAGATATACCGTGTTCTTGGATTGGAAGAATCAACATTGTGAAGATGACTATACCACCCAAAGCAATCTACAGATTCAATACAATCCCTATCAAACTGCCACTGGCATTTTTTACAGAACTAGAACAAAAATTTCACAATTTGTATGGAAACACGAAAGACCCCGAATAGCCAAAGCAATCTTGAGAAAGAAAAATGGAGCTGGAGGAATCAGGCTCCTGGACTTCAGACTATACTACAAAGTTACTGTAATCAAGACAGTACGGTACTGGCACAAAAACAGAAATATAGATCAATGGAACAGGATAGAAATGCCAAAGATAAACCCATGAACATATGGTCAGCTTATTTTTGATAAAGGAGGCAAGAATATACAAGAGAGAAAAGACCACCTGTTCAATAAGTGGTGCTGGGAAAACTGGACAGCTACATATAAAAGAATGAAATTAGAACACTCCCTAACACCATACACAAAAATAAACTCAAAATGGATTAAAACCTAAATGTAAGACCAGAAACTATAAAACTCTTAGAGGAAAACATAGGCAGAATACTCTATGAAATAAATCACAGCAAGAGCCTTTTTGACCCACCTCCCAGAGAAATGGAAATAAAAACAAAAATAAACAAATGGGACCTAAAGAAACTTAAAAGCTTTTGCACAGCCAAGGAAGCCATAAACAAGATGAAAAGAGAACCCTCAGAATGGGAGAAAATATCTGCAAACAAAGCAAGTGACAAAGGATTAATCTCCAAATTTTACAAGCAGCTCAATATCAAAAAAACAAACAACCCCATCCAAAATTGGGCAGAAGACCTAAATAAACATTTCTCCAAAGAAGATATACAGATTACCAACAAACACATGAAAGTATGCTCAACATCACTAATTATTAGAGAAATACACATCAAAACTTCAATGAGGTGTTATCTCACATCATTCAGAATGGCCATCATCAAGAAATCTACAAACCACAAATGCTGGAGAGGTTGTGGAGAAAAGGGAACCCTCTTGCACTGTTGATGGAAGTGTATGTTGATACAGCCACTATGGAGAACAGTATGGAGGTTCCTTAAAAAACTAAAATAGAACTACCATATGACCCAGCAACCCCACTACTGGGCATATACCCTGAGAAAACCATAATTCAAAAAGAGTCATGTACCACAGTGTTCACTGCAGCACTATTTACAATTGCCAGGACATGGAAGCAACCTAAGTGTCCATCGACAGATGAATGGATAAAGAAGATGTGGCACATATATACAATGGAATATTACTCAGCCATAAAAAGAAACGAAATTTAGCTATTTGTAATGAGGTGGATGGACCTAGAGTCTGTCATACGGAGTGAAGTCAGTCAGAAAGAGAAAAACAAATACCGTATTTTTATTGTAATGTCTTTTAAATGAAATAAAAAGTATAACAGCCTTGCTGATTTGTAATTTTTTCTTCAAATTTTAGGTTTGGATAATCATTTCCATTTAAAAAGTCTGCAGTAAGAACCTGGACCCGAATGGAAAAATCAACTGCAGGTAACAAGGCTGAAGAGGACAGCCAGGAAGCCATAGGGCAACAATCAGAACCCCATACTCTGCCAGCTGAGTGGGAATAGGTCAGTCAGCCCACACTTAGGTCAATCCTCCACGGGACCAGAATTCGCCAGAATCCCATCAGCAGTCTCACTGAAGTTCTGTAGAACCTCTTCACTTCCTTTCTCAATCTGGACATCATAATCCTTCATTTCTCCTTCAAATGAGCTCCCTTCTGTTGAGAAAGGCATTTTGTCTTTTTGCTTATTTTTCCCTTTCTTTGCAATTTCAACAACAGTTAAGCAGACAAATGACCTTAGAGGTATACCAGCTTGCCTAAAGAAAGGAAACCATTTCCTCAGGATGCAAAAAAGTAAATGATGTGATCACATAAGTTACTAGAAATCATTCCATTTAGCTGGTTACAGGGATGCCTGAATCACATATCGAAGAAGGATCCCTGGCGTGACACAAATACCCTAAAATTTAGTGATGTAGCAGAATTTAATATTGGCATATCCAACACCATCTATAAAGCTGTCGGTTGGGTCACTTGTGTTTCTAATGAACGAACACCAGCACAGAGTACAAACACACACACACACACACACACACTCCTCAACATTTCTCAGATGCAGACTTTCAACTTGAGTAGCAGAAACATGTTACCAGATTTCTGCAAGAATAGAGAACATTTTATTTTGGGTATTTTTAGGGAGAGTAAGGGCAGTGGTATTAGTAGCCTGCATATAAAAGAATGTGGCCACAAAAGATGTGTTATTTTTCAATTCTGAATGAGACTTTAAAGCAATCTCAAATTCTATGTACTATACAGAACTGAGATAATCTCATTTGTTCACAGTGTTGGCAAAGACAGCTTTAAAATATTCTGTCTTCAGTTGTGGTGTGTACTTTTATTATTTTGGGGAAGGGAAAATTAAATACTATTTTTAAAATTCTGCACTCAAAGTCTATCACAGACACACACATGCACACTCACATACATATATATACATTTGCTTTCTATCAATTAACTTAGGGTACTCTCGTTATTTACAGAATTATGCTAACATATGAAAATAATGAAAAGACATGGAAAATTCACACATTTTGCTTTCCCCAGCTTCTAAATGACAAAAGTATTGGCATTAAACCACCTGTAAAATAAGTTATGTTTCTACAAAGTGAATGGATTATCAGAAAGCGGTAAGTTTCCAAGGCCTTTCTAAAACCTTTTGGAAATAAAAGAAGATTCAGAGCTGAGGGAAAACATTCACTTTGTTACTCTAAAGAGATCAGAATTTTTAAAACCTTTACATAGAGATAGGACTAACTTGTCTTTTAAAATCATGACTATTTGACAGTTCTCATTCCTGTCCTCTGAGGTGGAATATCTTTTCCAGGTGGGTTTTCCAAAAAGAGACAATGAGAGTCTCCCAGGCAATACCAGGCATTGACTCGGTGGGAAAGGTGAACTTTGTCTCATTTTGCAAAGGCTGTGTTGAGGGTAATGAGTTAAGAGAGAAGCATGATGTCTAGTTCTTCAACATTTCATTCACAAGGACATGCGTGTACTTTTTAAGGTTTGTAAGACACTCTTATGCACTCTTACTTTTAAAATATATGCCAACAACCTTCTGAGGGTAGAAAAGACATTTAATGTTAATATCACTTCAAACACGTGGAGGAAACAGAGACATAGATGAGCTCCTGGCTGGGGCTTGCGGAGACTCAGGAAGTAAGCATCAGAGCCAGGACACGGACTTCACTTTTGACTTTAAAATCTCCGTTCTTTCCGACACAGTAAAACAATTTTGAATGCTCAGCAGTGTTGGGGTACAAGCTTTTGCCCCAGATTTTTAAAATCAGAACTTCAGGGGATAAATCTTAGGGAAATACGTATTTTATCAACTCTGCAAGGGATGCTTATATGAGACTAAGTATGTTATCACATGATTAAATCATTTGTCTTTTTTTTGTGTGTGTGGAGGTCACTTTTAAAGTACAAAAACTATAATTTCATGAAACAGCAAATATGTTGTCTCACTTTGAAAGAGGTTCCGATGGGGGCATACGATTCGCAAAGGAGGCTTCTAGGTCTTTCTGAACACTAATGTCAGACAAATCCTGGGGTGCATAAAGAATTCAATTTATAAACACTGAAACCTTCTCAGGAACATTCTGTAGGTGCCTGAATAACTACGCCAAGAAAATGATAACCAAAAAAAAGCAATCAAAGTCAAGATTATTTTTTTCAGTGACTAGCAAATCATACTCTTTTCTTCTGTATGTATTTTTCAAACCTGGCAGCATTTCCTTTCCTTCTAGTGCACCTACAGGATGATATATGCGATCTCTGAAACCTGGCTGGAGATGAAAAGTTTGTTGGGCAATTAAATATTTAGAGGTATGAAGTTTGAAGTTCAAGTACTTGTCTGCATGTGTAGAAGAGTTTGCGGCTTATTTCATTCAACAAATATTTATATACCAGGCATGAAGTCAGGTACTAAAGTTATGGGAAAAAAATGGAACACAGCTCCATCCTCTAGAAATTCGAAACGTAGAGGGAAAGACATGAGAAAACACAATAGAATGACCTGTAAGAACTGAGGTCCTAAAGGCAGGGCTTTGACTTTATTTTGTTTGCTGCTGAATCTTGGGACCTGGAATATCAACAGGAACACACAGGGGCTCAATACATATTTGTGGAATTAAGAATTTGAGAAATGATAATTTTTATCCAATTATCAGGCTGTTCCTAGATATGATGAGCTTTTCTCACTTTCTTGTATATTTGCATATTTGTGAGCTCTACAGTCATTTTACTGCCTCGTAGGTGACCTTCAAAAATGTAGTTTAAACAGTATCTAATTCTTTTAACTGTGGCCTCCTATCCCTGAGAACCATCACTAAGTTTGTTTTCCTCCTCTTTTGCTGATTAGCTCATATGACCTCTATGAACAGCCCAAACTATCACTGAATGAAGTTTTTAGGCAAACGTATCTTCTTCGAATAGCACTTTTTGTTTCAAAGAAAGGAACTGAGATACTACTTGGTAATGAGACACTAAGGAATCAGTTATAAGGCTCTTTGCCCCTCTTTACTGGGAGATAAAATGATGAAATTATCCGTATCCTATGTGATGAATGCTGTAGTGAGCCTCCTAGACCCCCTTCAGGACAAAGGCCCTCATTCCTCCAACTGCCAGGAGTGTTGGCAGTTGATGGCACTCCTAGAATTGCCCTTGTCCAAGGTCATGCCCCCTCCCCAGAGGCAGACCATGTCTAGTGACTTGTCCATGTACCTCAAGGCATGACAACTTTGAAGGGCCATCCTAGCCCAGAGTTCACTGTGGGATAATTTGAGCCCTTTGTTGAGACTGCATGGATGTTCAACCTCTTCCTCTGCCCACCTGGTCCCTCCACTTCCTCACAGGTGTTCCCAAGAGTTCTTCCCAATAAACCTCCTGCACACACATCTTTGTTCCATAACCTATATCCCAGACAACCCAATTTTATATTAAGGCGTATTTGGTTTTTGCATAACTATGATTAGTCACTTCACATCCCTGGGCTTCAATTTTATTCTATCTGTAATGTTAAAAGCTTGAAGTGGGTGATGTCCAAGGGCCTTCCTACCCATACAGTTGTATGATATCACCATTCAATAATGTTATTATGAGATAAATAAGTGGCAAAGTCCACAGATTTTTGAAAGAGAGAAATGATGATTATTAAAAATTTGTAGGGGAGTATTTGGCTAATACTGTTCAAATCCAATTTTCATATCAAGATGACACAAAAATACCTTCCTTATCTTCTAGAAGACAATCCTCTAAGAATTTTATTTCTGACTTGTTGAGCTGATAAAGGAGTCTTCCTTGCCTTGAGCAAGGACTGACAGAATTGGCTAGTAAGTATCTCACTTGGAGCTCAGTGAAAGCATGAGGAAGTAAACATGTAAAAATGGAACAGAATCACGATTCTGAAAATCCTAAAAGGCCTCCAAATAGCTAAACGTTTGGAACCAAGTTTTGTAATGCAACAATGGTTGTTGCTGTTATAATACTACTAACAGCCTCCTCACCTCTCAACCACCATTCACTGGACGTGTGCCACGTGTGTACTTAGTCCTACTTAAACATGAACAATAACTTGGCAAACTTGTTATCGTCTCCATTTTTGGAGGTGATAAGAATGGAGTCAGAGACGTTAAGTCACTAGCACAAGGGTCCATGACCAGTTACTGCTTGAGCTAGGATTTAAGTTGAATCTGTCTCCATACCTTGTTCTCTTTCTTCTCATCTACATTACCTCCTGGAGGGCAGAGTTTCCGGGCCAAGGAAGTACACTGAGAGACAAGTATGTACCAAAACACAAAGACTGTGTCATGAAGGCTCCTAAAATGATTCATTTAACCCCCAAAATTGGGATTTGAGTAACCAAATATGGTCTGATTGGGATAACCCACAATAGCTCTTTTAGAAAGTGTGGATTGGATATACAATAAAGACATCAGAGAAAAGGTGTGTATCTTTGCAGGGGTACATGTGTGCTTGAGGAATGGAAACTCGACCTGCAGTATCTTGTCAGTGTCTGGCTCATAATGGATATATAATAAATACTTGTTGAACTGTTGAAGGTATTGCTTACACTGAATCTACTGGCATTAGTACAGCACCAAACTATTCATTCAAATAAGTGGTTACTAGCTGATAAAGAAAGCAATGGATGAATAAAAACATAAATAAAACTTCAGAATGTTCTTTATTTGTTCCCACTCAGCTTTAGCCAGGTAAGTTCTCCTTGTCTTTCAGCTGGAAAGTATCTTTCTCAGAGATATTCTCCTTCATCCCCATCCCTTCCTTCACTCTCAGGAGATCAGGTTGTCCAGTTAAGGATTCCACAGTACTCTGGACATTCTTTTCTCAGCGTTCATCAAAGTTTGCAATTATATATTTGACTGATTATTTCACTAAATCTTTTTATTTTTTTTTTGGCTGTGTTGGGTCTTCATTGCTGCACACGGGCTTTCTATAGTTGTGGCGAGTGGGGGCTACTCTTGGTTGCAGTGCACGGGCTTCTCATTGCGGTGGCTTCTCTTGTTGTGGAGCACAGGCTCCAGGCATGCGGGCCCAGTAGTTGTGGCACACGGGCTCAGTAGTTGTGGCGCACGGGCTTAGTTGCTCCATGGTATGTGGGATCTTCCTGGACCAGGGATTGAACCCCATGTCTCCTGCATTGGCAGGCGGATTCTTAATCATTGCACCACCAGAGAAGTCCCTTAACTAAATCTTTACAGTTCCATACAGGCTAGACTCTTTCCCTCTCTTTTTTCTTTGTATCTCTGGAAGTTACACAATTCCTCCCACATAGATGTAACTTAAATATTTATTGTATATGTGGATAGACGGATGCATTTGTACTGAGTGGATGAATGGAGAAAGAGAGAAAGTGAAAGAGAGAAGACAGAAGAGAGAAGGAGAAGGAGAAAATGGAGGAAGAGGAGAAGGGGGAGGGGGAGGAAGGGAGGGAGGGGAAATGGGGGAGGAGGAGGAGGAAGAAGAAGAAGAAAAGGAGAGAAGAATCAGGGAAACCAAGTATATATTTTGGTTTTCTTACCATTTGGTGGAAATGAAAAAGTTGGAAAGGATCTAAATCTCAGTGTAAAAAAAGAAAAACAAAATAAACCAAAAGAAGATCCAGGAGAATGGCAGAAGCTAAAGAGGAGCTTGGAGAACTATGCTGCATTTAGAAGGGGTGGATTAATTGCATCGTTTGATATACAAACATGATTCTTCGACTGGGAATCTATAGAATTTGAGACTTGGAGAAGTCAAGACTGGGGAGGTAGTTTAGAAGGGGACATGCATGCCTGTAACAGTTGATCGTATTAAAAAAAAAAAAAAATAGTCGATGTTGAGGGAATGACATCTGTTCATTGGAAAAGACGACGTGCTAGCCCACCAAAAGAAGCCAGCCAAAAAATGGTCAGAGAGCCAGGGGCCCTGAAGAACACTGAGTCAGAGAAGTCAAGAGTGGGAGAGTTTTAAGGAAAGCAGTCATGGTTAGTGATGTCAAAGGCAGGAGAAGGGTCGGGAAAAAGAGCTGGCTCCTTTGCATTCCTCATTAATCATGTGTGCTATTAAATCCAGCGGGAAGCCTGAAATGCAAAATGAGTTTCTGTTCATCCTTATTTTTACAGCTATTCCTAGTTGATATGCAGAAGGAAGACTTTTCTCCTGGGTGCCTTTTTTCTTTCTTTCCTTTTTAGAAGTTCAGAAGGCTAATTTGGAATACTGGGAATTTATTGGCCCTTTTTATAGATTTATATAAACTTCAGTCTTCAAAATAGATCCTATCTCTGACACTCACAGCTGATGGATTTACCTTACTCTACCTGGTAAGAACTACAGCCAGGCTTCACCAGTTATTGGTTAAAGGCTCCAGAACTCCTACTTAGAAACCCAAAATGACCGTCACCAACTCCAGGTTCTCTCAGGGTCTGTTTCTCCTCCAACCTGCCTCAGAATTCCAGAGGTACTGGAATTTTCCTGTAAAGAATCTGATTTGAAAGTCCAGTAGGAGCTTCTGCAAATATAACAAGCACCCCAGGAGTTCTGGATAGGTATCACAGTTTGCAAAACTACAACTGAATTTATGCAGAATTCACATTTGTGCATTTGCCTTTTAGAAAACTTGGTCAAATCATACATATATTTTAATCAAAGGTGAGGTGCTTTCATCAAATGTGAAGAAGTCTACCATTTTTCTTATTCATGCTAAATATCACACAGTATAAGAGCCTGAACACCTCAGTAACAAACACAATAATAAACACTTAGTGGCTTACTTGTGGAACTGCCTTTCCACGTGGGAATAAACTAGTGAATAACATTTCTTTCCATGATTCAGCACCACCAGGGGTAGAAACTTCTCCATTTAATACTAGAGTGGTTTCCATTTTTAATATTGTGTAGCCTCTATTTTATTTACTATTTATTCAATTATTCATCACACCAGGCTTCCACCAAAGATAACATTAATCTTAATAAGGCACAAAACAGGATGGGACACTATAATTCCTCAAAAACAACAGCACACAACATGTGCATAACTGGCCGTATTGCTGTATCATTGTGTCTTGTCACATGACACATCTGGAATGTGTGAGCAGAGGGCAGAGAGGTCATAGAAGGCTTTCATGGTGAATAGGGTCCTCAGTTTTCACTCAGATACTGAGATATTCAGATACTTCTTTTTATACTACATATATCGAATACTTCCTTTATTTTTGGAGAGTAAGGTCTTAAATTAGAGGGAAACTTCCCTTAAAATCCCATCTGGGGTGCTTTCAGCATTTCTCTTCTTGATTCTTAAAAACACATTCGTTCCGTAACACCTGGTCCTATGCTTCCACATCCCTGCACTCCCTAGAGCTTACCAGTTAAAGAAAATATATATATATATGTATATATATACATATATATATATATACATATATATATGTATGTGTGTATATATATATAAAATTAAGTCTCTGCATTCAGGATAGCAAATCCTTCGAAGATACCCCAAGCCTCATTTGTATGCTGAATGGCACACTAAGGTTTATAAGACAGTGGTGGGAGTGCTTCTTTGGGTACATTACTAATGGCTGTGAAGCCACTGCAGCTAAGAGATGAGAATGGAGTAAAATCCTCCGTTTGTTTAAGCTGATAATACTTTCGCCAGCTCTGTGCAGCCAAAGCTCTGTGTGAAGTTCCTCAGCTCGGATTCCTTGACTCAGCACCCAAGCCATCTCCAATTATCTCGAAGAATGTGGCAATAGTTGAATGCAAAGGGGTGTTGGATGTGACGGGGCTGATGAAGATGGGGCTCTTAAGTCGCCTGAAAGGAAGCACTTCGTTACTGTGCCTGAAGGATCCTCTGCGCAAAGGTAGCCGTGAGTGAGTACTTGCTGTGAGCCCATCCTGCTTAAAAGTTGTACCCTCTGGGTCTTTTCACTTCACTCCTCTCATCCCTTGGTCCTTAAAGGCGAGCTACACATCCCTCCTGCCAAGTTCAAACTACTGCTCCTCTGTCCTCATGTAAAAAACAAAAATAAAAATTAGCCTTTGAGACCCATGCCGAGCAGTTATGCCCGCCTCTACCTCACGCACCTCATCTCCTGCCCCGTATTATGGCTCTTCGCTAATCTCCTTGCCAGCTCGATGTTCACTGAACACGTGGCAAGTGGTTCATACTCTGCCTCTTCAGTCTTAAACCCTCACCCCTGGATGACTTCCATCTACCTTCAAACTACCTAGTCAAGAGGCAGCTCGTTAGTTCCGTATGATTTTTCCTGTACATTCCACATTAGCTATACAGGCCATGGTGCAGTCCCTACTCACCTCTTGACACTTTCTGAATCTGAATTGTGCCCTTTTTTAAAGCTTTAAATAAAATGCCTGGCCCTCTGGCAACGACCTCCTTTGACTCCAGCTCTTGCACTCCTGCACTCAGAGTACGTTGATTTTGGAGGTTTAACCTCTATTTTCTCTCACTCTGTGGGTCCCCTTCTCTCATGTCCTGTCCCTTTAACTATCCAACTTAGATCCTTCATTTTTGTCCCTTTAGCTCGCCAGCTTGGATCCTTCATTTGATTCATTTATTCATTCAACTAAATTCTTGACTTCCTAGCGTTTGCCAGCATTACTCATCCCTGGGAATACAGCAGTAAGCAGTATGGACAAGATACCTCAAGTTGTAGAAGGTACATTCAACCACGATCTTGTTGAACCCTCGAATCACTTGATTTCTTGTCTATCGCATCCTCCTGGAAAAACTCTACCCAAGGTTATGCTAAATGTTCTTTGCTCTTGGCTCTTACAGCCCTATGCCTGAGTGCTGCTAGAAAAGACACACTGCAGAGCAGTGTGGAGTGAGGGCACAACTTGGTTAAGCAAAATCAAAGAAAATAGCTTGTCTAACAGGACTGTAATAGGATGTAACAGTAACCATCCATGATGTCCTGAGTCCCCCACAGAACCCAGTATAGTCCTGTGATGATAAAACAATGACAGGTAGTATTTATTACAGTGAGTGCTGCGTAAAAAAGGTGCCCTGTGGGCAAGGCTCCCTCCTGCCTTGTGCCCTTCTGTAGCTCCACCACCTGGCACCATGCCCAACCCACAGAAGGTGCTAATGTAGATTTGAGAAATACATCTGTAGCTCACAGATGAGAAAACTGAACCAGAGAGAAGCTCAGTAACTTTCCCAAGGTCACACACTAGCAAGTACAAGCCAGCGGCGCCAACCTGAGGGCTGTAGCTCTAGACTATCCGGGTCTCCAGTCCACTGCCCTGATTTCATGTCTTTGTGTCACCTCATCACGGTCACCACTAAGAGAGACATTAAGCTCAGGGAAGGCCAGGGACATGTCTATTTTGCTCTTTTCTAGTATTACTGCCATTTGAAAGAAAAAAATTAGTAACTAAAGGAGTAAGTGAATGAATAAATGAACAATTGAATATGTGGAGAGAGACAAAATTGGAAGGGTATTAATCCTTTCTAATTCGGAGGAGTAATTGTGGTTAAATATTCTGTCGTCAACGTACTAACGCCATTTTCTAAGTGTTTTCTCAATGTATCTCGCCGCACTTGACCTTAAGGCAGCTGTACTAAATATAGACGGCCCAGTATATCTAAATGACCCTTCGAATAACATTTCCCCTTCGTGCTTCAGGTACCTCTTCAAGAAGGAAACAGCTTTGAGTAAGTAAATCCCATTTTCATGGTTATAATTGCAGAGGCATCTGCAAGATTAAAATGTGCCATTTTCATCATGTTTTTGAACAGATATAGCAGAGCCAAAATGATCTGGAAAGAGAGCAACATATTCTGAAATTTATGCTACAAGTGTCTTAAAAATGTTAAATACCCACTATAATTCTACTGCTTCATTACAGAGTTTAACATCCTACACATTTAGTGTTCAAAGCTGAAGCCAAGGAGACAGAAGCCTCAACTTGATGTAGACGCCTCGATTTATGGAGATGCTGTGATAAAGAATTTGCTTGTCGAGCTTGGGTGTTAGAATATTTTATCAGTTTACTGGGGTTCCCGGTGTGGCTGAGACGATGTGCGTAGAGGGGATAAGGGACAGGATATAAAAAGGGAGGCTGCAGATGGAAAGGAATGTGTGGTAAGAAATGAAATCTTCATATTCCAGACCAATAGTTGGCAAGCTTGTCTATGTATTAGAACCACCTGGGCCACTTTAAAGACTCAGGATGCACAAGTCCTGCCCTAGACTGATGAACTCAGGCTCTCTAGGAGTGGGACTCAGGCATCAGTACATTATCAAACTCCCCAGGAAATTCCGAAATTCAGTCAAGGTTGAGAACGACTGTTCCGCGTCTGATGAAGACAGCTGTTAGAAAGTGGGGGGTCACAGCAACTCATCTGTGCAATGATAAGTGCACTCCTTCAACCTTTGCACGCTCCCTAGGCAATGATTTGTTCTCTTCTGCTTTCTTTGATTTCTCTTTCAGGTTACATTTAACTTTTCATGCTCTCTTTCTTCATTGTCGTCACCTTCTCTCCTTGCAAATGGCCCATACGGAAATGATCTCTAACCAAAATTCCTACTTCATTTTACATATGTATCTTGTCCAGATTTTCAGCCAAAAACCCGCTCGGGCACTTCCTGCACTTTCGCTTTCCACAGCACCTGGGGGCTCTGATTCTATTACAAAGCCAGCTGTTTGGAAGCACGCATCCATTAGAGCATACCAAATGATAAAAGAAGGCTGAAATGGCTTCAAATTTCCTTTACATCACCTTGTTCTTGAAACCAATTACAGTCACACTATCGCAAGCTACCCTGAAAGCTACCAACACTTCTAAGTTTTCTCAGGTGCCATCTCTCCCATTTCATTTCTTGCAAAGGTTTAGCAAATGTATAGATAGACTCTCCTGTCTTGCACCTCAGAATCCACAGGGTTATTTTTTCCTGGTCCAAGATGATTCAGTGTCGCCATTGTTAGCACTTGTTATACATCCTGGGGAATAAAGGAGGTTGGCTTTGCCAGTCATGCACCCTGCTTTAGGAAATGTGCGGTTTATTAAATATATAACACTTGATTTCTTTTGCAGCAAAAGTTTTTAACCACGGGCAGAGAAAAAAGCACAGATGTTGTAATTTAGTTGTGCAATAAATTGGTTGGCTTAATTTAATGAGCAATTATTAATGAATTAGTAACAGATAAATAAATTCCATAGATCATCCCTAAGCTTCCTTTTAGCCCATAATGATAGCGTCTTTCCCACTGAACATCTTATAGGAGCTGCTAACAACTTCCCAAATTAGCAGATTTAAGTTTCATTACCTTTTGATTTCCCTATCTGTCTTCTAAAGAGAGATCTAATGAGCAGAGTGGCCACAAGGAGGCAGTGAAAAAGAGAAAGAGAAAAATGACGCAAAAAGACTAAGAAACACAGAAGTGCACTCCCAGCCCCACTCACCATGTCACACCACTGAGCACTATGTCACAGCCTCTTCTCTATAAGATTTCAGTGTATATTTGCCTTAGAACTAGGGTACTGATTCAAGACCATGAGCAGAGACAATCATATCTGATACACTGAGGCCACTGGGGGCAATTTAAGAACGATTTAAAGACACAGAGCGCAATTCTAGTCATTTCTATTTTCACCACGGTGTTAAATATAAAATATAGGCCCTTCAAATGAGTTTTTTTTTCAATATGGTGAAAAACATCAGATTACCATTTTATTTTCCTTTTTAAAAATCATCTTCATGGCCAGTTTACTAGTCCTCCATGAAAAGTATGATCATTACTCCGAGCTCTTATCTTGGTTTTGCTTTCCCTGCCTCCCCTCAATGGCTCACCATACTCGCATAATTAACCACACACTACCCTGAACGGCTTTGTTGTATTTTCAAATACTGAATTCATCCTCAAATAAAGATTTACCAACTCAGAGCATATTGAAGTCAATGAGTCTTGACATTGGAAAGCAATTTAACACAAAGAAACATGGTGTAAAAGTACTGAATAAAAATAACACTGCTTAAAAATCCTACTTTGTGTCTGGTACTTGATGAATTACGTGCCCCTGAGCTAGGGAGAGCCCTTCAAGGCAGACTCTCCATTCCCTGATGCCACCAGGAGTGTATTTTTTTTTGACTGACCTAGCTATGGAGTTGAAGTGCACAATTTTACGGTCCTATCTAGAGATCTTTCCCAAATTATTAATTCAAAGTTATAAAATGCACAGGAAAGTGATGACACTAAATTGAATGTACCATCCACCACCCAAGAGTCCCACAGCGTCAGTCCCTTTGAAATGATTACTACTATTATTTTTAACATGTTTCTGAAAACCACAACCAATTCACCCACTTCATATAAGCACTGATATTAACTTAGAAAGATAAAACATGATGTGTGGAAACAGCTACCTTACCCAGTGAAAAAACAACAACAACCACAAAAGAAAAACTGATGTTGTTGGGAGGCTAAAACCCTAGTCTTCATATTCTCGCAATTCAATCTGAATATAGAGAACGTATTTTATCACCCTTTCACACTACTCTCCCCTTCCTGTACTTATTTTTAAAGATAACACTTAAATAAATCACCCAGAAAGCAAGCTGATTATTATTTACTTATCAAGAGCCAACCTTTTTAGTTTTCACTGAATTAGTTACTCACAAATGAAACACAGCTCAGAAATCCCCAACATACTGACCCAGAACATAAATTTCATGTCTTTTCCCTCTTAGAAAGCTATTTTTAATGAGTAATTATTAATGAATTCATTTCCAAATGGCGAAAGAAAACATTGCTCTACAATTAATGCAGCACTGGGTCCAGTAGTTTTCCATTTCTATTAAACGCAAGGGACTGTCCAGCAATGGAGAAATCAGTTCTTGACATACGGTCCAGGCAAGAACCCTTCTAACACTCGGTCAAGTCCTTCTTCCAGTCTCATTACTGATTATTTCTGCCCAGTACCCATTTCTCCATGTTTTCATGTATGTGTCCATCCTTCCTTATGAGGTAGTCTGTGTGCTTCAGGGAGAGCTGATCTTCAGACCTGATGCGGCTAAGACCATCCTTTTCCCTTTGCCAGCAATGGACTTAGGAACCCAGGGCTACGCCAGTTGACTTCATGAAATTTTCTCGGCTAAAGGGATTGGTTAAATAATTGGCAAGTAACCCAGTATTGGCCAATAAAACTTATTATTGCCTCTAACAGAAAGGTAAGAAGAATATATAAAGTTCCAGGAAGGGTTAAAAAAAAAAGAAAAAAATTGGTAATGTAATTAATAGTAGAAAATAATACAAACTTCAGTGATTGCCACATCCTGTCAAAGTAATACATATTTCCTTTACTTATTACATAGAGAGATCATTCCATTTAAAAGAATCATATTTAAATACAGATGCCTGTATCTTACCTCTTATCCATCTACCAGCCTATCAGTTATCCATCAGACAAGGTGAAAACTCTGACTTTGATATTAACTAGCTATATAATCCTAGGCAAGTATCTTAAACTTCATATGCTTTCATTTTCCCATCTATGCATTGGGGATAATAACTGCATATGAAGGGATTATCTAGTGTATCATATTAGATAGCATTGGCAAGGTATTTACATAATGCCTTCCTAGCAAAAATTCAAGAAAGTTTAACTGTACTCATGACTATTAATGTCTTGTCTCTAAACTGGCAGCAACATCCAACTTGGAGCTGCTACAGAGAATCTAAGGGCGGGGAGTCCCAAAGAACCCAGTGACAGACCCAGGAAGGAAACACCTTTTCTACAACAGTACTTCTGGTTCTAGAATATAAGCCGTGGTCCCCTTTGATAAGCATAAAAATCTCCTCTACTGTTTTAGTATTATCTGATATTTCCAAATAAATTCAAGATGAGAATTAGATTCAAATTAAACCAATTATAAAAATCACATGTGTTTTTCCAAATTACCCACGCCCCTCCCTCAAACTCTAGATATTCTAACATTTCCCGTAAGTATGGTCCTATAGTACAAATATTAGAATCACCCCAGGTGATGCAATTTATTAAAATGCAAATTTAGGAAGGAAGAAATATAGTGGGACATGGGGAAAGGCCTGAGAAACTTCAATTTTTGTAGTTATTTGTGGTAAATTTTTACACACATTTAGATGTGCAGAATAATAATCTAGGGCACTGGTTCTCAAAGTTTGATTCCCGGACTAGTAGTGTTAGCATCACCTAGGAACTTATGGGAAGTACGAATTCTTGGGCCCCATCCCAAACGTGCACAAACTCTAGGGGTGAACCAAGCAGTCCCTGCCTTCCAGGTGATTCTAAAGTTTGAGACAGTCTAAAGTTTGAGAACTACTGCTCTAGAGTCTTGTTATGCAAAGTGTGGTCTAAGGAACAATGCCTGGACATCACCCAGGAGCTTGTTAGACATCAGAAATTTGGGCTTCATCCTAGCCCAAGGGAATCAGATTCTACAATTTAACAAGATGCCCAGATTATTTCTACACACAGTTGAAATTTGAGAAACACTGGGCTAAGGCAGTGTTTTTCAAACTTCTATTAAAGTAAAAAAAAAAAAAGTAACTTCCCAAGCCCCTTCCCTGGAGATTCTGGTTCTGAAGGTCCGGGATGATTTTAAGATTTTACATTATATATAACATTAATCCCCGATAATGAATGGTATCAGGAATGTTTAGAAAATGTAGCTTCAGAGAAAAATTCCTGGGTAGCACCTAAATAATGAATCATTGCTCTATATAAGGATTTCTCAACATTGGCACTAGAACCATTTTGGGTCACATAATGCTTTGTTGTGGGGCTATTCTGGGCTGTGTAGGAGGTTTAGAGATGTTCCTTGTCTGCCCACACTAGGCAGCCTCTCCACTCATGACAATCAAAAACATCTCCAGACACTGAAAGTGTCCCCTTGAGGACAAAATTCCCCATCCTCCATTGAGGGCCACCATTCTTAGAAGACAACAGTTTCATTTACCTATTACTGTGTAATACTCTACTCTAAAGCTTAGGAACGTAAACGAACAACCGTTTGGTTTTTTTCTGGGTCAAGAATTCAGGAGAGGGTTAGCTGAGTGGTTCTTCTGCTCCATGTGGCATCGGCCCCTGACACTCGCTCAGTTGCCTTCCGTTAACAGCCGAACTGGAAGATGCATGAGTACCTCACTCACACATCTGGTCTCTCAGAGCTCTCTCTGTCCGTGTGATGTCTCAGCATTTGCCCATGCAAATCAAGCTGCTTTACAGCACCGTGGACCGATCCCCCAAGAGAGTAGAAGGTTCCAGCCCTCATGATGGCTAGGCATGGACTTGTCACAGTGTCATTTCCTCCACAGTGCGTGGATGCAAGCAAGCCACAAGTGCAGATTCACAGGGAGGCTCATAGACCTTATGCACTTACAGTGTGGGAGGCACTGACAGAAGCCATCCACAGCGAATCTTGCAGATATCAAGTCCACTTTAATAACAGGAATGGTTATACCCCATTTATAGATCTCATTAGACTTATTTTTTTTCTGGAAAATGCACTGTTGAAAGAATTTTTTTCTGGCTTTCCAACTTCCCTGCTTCCATTCTAACCTCATCCCTCTTTCGGCAAGTAAACTTTTTGAGTTATGACACGCATGCTGTAAAGTATACATAACTAAATTGTAGAGCTAGATGAATTTTACATCCTGGATCAAGATATAGAAGGTTATCAGTACCCCCAGCAGCCTTCCAGTCATTACCTCCCTCCAAAAGTAACCGCCAAATTCAATCAACATAAATTAGTTTTCTTCTACTTTTCAATTTCATATGAATGGAACCATAGACCATTATCCCTTTGTGTTTGGATTCTTTTGCTCAACATCTTGTCTGAAAGATTCGTCCATGCTGCTGTGGTGTACCTGTCCTTCATCTCTCTTCTTCCTTTTATCTTTTATTTCTCAGCTATGTTAACAGTCTTTAAAAGCTGATTCTACAACACCTCTGATGAAAACTCATCATCAGCTCATGGTTCTCCACTATTTCCAAAATAATATCCATGCCTAGCCTCCACAATCTCACACCAATCTCTTTTTTTTAAATCTTATGTTACTCAACCAGAATACTCAACTGGGCTTCCCTTAATCTGCAACTTCCACCATATTTTCATTCAGCCCTCCTGGGTCTTAGAATGGAGAAATGGACTTCCTTCCAAGGTCCTATTTTTTATTGTTTATTTTGTTTTGTTTTGCTTTGTCTTGCTTATTTGAGTTGGCTGGGCTTTCAATTTTGAGTTTTTAAACACTGCAGAGACTACACACTCTGCCATCTGGTCAATAGAGAACTCATAGAACAAGAAAGCTGAAGTTGTTTCTGGCTAAACTGGGAGAAACCTTGAGGTATAAAGTATTTTCTCTTGAGTAGTACCTCAATTATAAGCAGGAATTCTGAAAATATAAAACTTGACTGAGATTTCAAAAACACAAACTGATTAGGAACAAGTAAAGGAGAAGTTAAGAAAAAATACTGAACAGAGGTCTGTGTGAATGGGACTATATTATCTTGAAGAATTACTCATCTTTCTGTATTAGGAATATGTCAAGAAAAAGAGTATTGCTTGAGTCTAATAATCACAGCTTTGGAAGTACCATATATTAAAGAACTGAAGGCATCAGAGAAGCCTAAGGGTCCAGAAAGGAGTGATTATTATTGAGAGAATTGTAAATTTTTATTTTGAACATGAAGGAATAGTGGAGATGAGAGATGTTTTTAATTATTTGAGACAATGTTATCTGTGTCTCCATCTGGTCTAGAACTGTGTCTAACCTGTGGGTGCCAGGATGGCATAAACATCAACTGACCATGAGCTCTCATCACCAGAGGGGAGGTGGAGTCCTGACTTAGGTGTAAGTTTGCTCTAATAACATAGTTCCCAGATGCTGGTATATTAACTAGAAACATCAGTCACTTGGGCAGGTTTTACCAAGCAAAATCCTCTAGTTCTACTTTTTAACCTACTGACTCACATGCGATATGGTGGTGAAGAATATGCATTTTTAAGCAAGGACCTAGTCAAGCTCTAAGACCTCGTTTAGTTCAAGAAATACCTACATCTGCTGGAAAAGGGTATATGAAAATGTCTGTAATTATAAATATGCCAAACTATATAATTGTGATAAGTATAATAAAAAAAAATAAGAAGCTTGAAGTGAAGCTGTTAATAAGGAAATTAGAGGTCAAGAACATCGCCACTAAAGAAATGCCATTTGCGCTGAGAATGAAGAATAGGGAGGGGTTTTCCAGGCCATGAGCAGGAGGAAGAGTGTTCCAGGCAAAGGGAAGAGCACGTACGTAGGCTCTGGAGCAGGGAGAATAAGTGTGCATTCCTCAGGAACTGAACTGCAATGTTGGCCCTTCCCTAGGTCTCCAGTCTGCCGACTTCCCTTCAGATCTCGGACTTGCCAGACTTTTATTTACATACACACATCCTCCTGGTTCTGTTTCTCTAGGGAACTCTGACTAATACAAATAAGACTTGACAAGCTTAGAATTGGGAGCCATTGCAGACAAATGCTGTTAGCAAATAGAGACTGTCACATATTTAGTTCGCACACTTTTTTATCCTAATAGCTTAGTACAGATTTCTAGAATGGACTACCAGATTCATAGCCTCCCCAAAGCCCCTTTATCTCTTTAATATTCTCTGCTATGCCCTTTATAGCTTTACACACACACCCATATTATTTAATAAAGTCCAATCTCAAAGTTTTTGCAGCTCCCCGCTTTAAAGATTTTACTGGATAAATCACTAAAATAAAGTTGCTTTGAAGCCAATTTAACTCCACGGCCCACAGCATACCAACTACATAGTTTGCAAACCCCAAATTTCTTTTTTCTCCAGAACTTGCACACAGAGTATAGTTGAACAACAAGAAAAATTCAGCGGTCTTCAAGTTAAGAAAAACAACAATTCCTTTTCCTATGAGAAATAAATCTGTAAAGAACT
Organism: Orcinus orca; assembly: GCF_937001465.1. Taxonomy (NCBI): domain Eukaryota; kingdom Metazoa; phylum Chordata; class Mammalia; order Artiodactyla; family Delphinidae; genus Orcinus; species Orcinus orca. Next base: position 9,433,102 of record NC_064568.1, read on the forward strand.
TCCTTTGAATTGGAGTGCATGGTGGGGGGTTTTCTTGTCACGTATTTTCATGGCTCCCATCCAAGGGAAGCCACCAAACTAAATCAAGTGAGACAGAGGAGGCAGCCTCCCTGCCTCACTAGCGCATGGAGGGAGGTCAGAATTCTTCTTGAGGAATTCACACAATTCAGAGAGCAACTATGGCTCTCAATTTTCTCACTACATAATGCCGCCTGCGTGACTTTTTTAAAAAAAAAATCATAGACAGTATTTGAATGTTATCACCATCAATGTAGTTTGATAACCTACTCTTCATAATGCGCTAGGCCAGGTATTAGGGACTGAATGACTGATTACATACACTACTCATTCATTCATTTCACAAAGACATGATGGATGCCAAGGTCCGTGCAAGCCTCTGGGGATAGAGCAGTGAACAAGGAAAGATGAAACATGGATCTCTCCCTCTTTCATTGGTTCCTCTTTTATTATGGAGGGGCGAAATAGACTATCAAATGATAACTGAGCAAGGTAATTTCAGAAAGCAATACGTGCTGTGACTATGATTATGAAAAGAACAAACACTTAACATACATTTTGGGCAAGGAACTGTACTAAGAAGCATTGGCTCAATATGGACTCATTTTACCCTCATCACAGCCCTATGAAACAGGTATTATTATCACCTCTGTTTAACAGATAAGGGCACCAAGTCATTAGGAGGTTAAGTCATCTGGCTGAAACTACGTAGAGCCAGGATTTGCCTTCTGACTCCAGAGTCTGTGATTCTCACGTTCATTCTACATTGGGTGCTGTGAGAGGAGGGTACTGGGGTCCCACATTAGATGGGATAATCAGAAAAGAGCCCCCTTAGGACTGACGTTCGCTCTGAGACGTGACTAATATAAAGGATCCAAGGATTGAAAACACTCCAGACCTTAAATGACTTATCAGTAGAAACAGACATCTAAAACAACAACAACAACATAATGTACCATTTTTAGAATGCTCCCTCTCAGCCCCAAACTGTGGTAAGCTCACTAATATGCTTCACCCAGTTTAGTTCTCACACAATTCCTACCGGGTGGCACCCCCTCCCCCCATTCTAATGAGTGGGAAATAGAGACTAAGAGATAACAGAGAGCTTGTCTTGAATCAGCAAAATTCAAGGAGTGATTCTATGCACAGGCTCTGGAAAAGTTTGGTGATGGTACAGGTGAGTAAACCGGAAACTGCAACTGGAAAAGGAAAAGTGACTTAAATGAACAGAAAATATCAATATATATAATATACAGAATTTTTTCTATTAGTTAACAGAGATGGAATATTTGGCTTACTAGAAGATGTCTAAAGCAGAGAGAACATCTCTTTTTGAAAAGGAAAAGAGGGGAAGAGAACTGACTTTTTTGAGTGTCTATTATATGTTAGGCGCTATGCTCCGTGCTTCTTGGAGCCAGTGGACTGTACTTTTTGAACCTGAAGTAGTCAAGATATCCACGAGCAGCCCAAAGTCCTGAGGCTGAATTCACGTTCATGGTTGTCGGCTCACTAATCCCTGGTTCTATGAAGTTTCTTCTAATTTTCAGAATTCTGGTCTCTGGTTGTATATGTATTTATGTGTCAAAATTCCCACACTTTTGTTATAGCTTATATTTTAGGTCCTTCTAAAAATATCGCTTCTTAACTTAGTAAATTACCCCAACATGTGTCCTTAAGTATATGTGAGTGAATGAGAGAGAAAGAGAGAGCAAGAAAAAGAGTTTGAGAGCAAGAGAGAGGGCATACGAGAGAGAAGGGAGGGGATGACACACAGAAAGAGAGATACAGAGAATGGATATGAATGGGTACGTCACAAAGTATCTTAGCCATCATGGATGCTTCAAAGATGTGGTACCCTTATATTACCATTTGTTAGTCCCATTAATTCATAGCTTTGTTTTTATTGTTGTTGTTGTTGCCATTTTTTGTTTGTTTAATTTGCACAACAGCAATCAGGTCCTTGGAAGAAACAGAACGAATGAGAGGTCCACTGAATTCTTGACCTTCCCAAAGCGGTCCAATGGCCAAGAAGGTTTCATGTTCCATCATGGAACTCCCAAGCTAACCACAATTCAATGTTCTGATTATTCCCAAGTGTCGAAAAAAGAATTAATAAAAGCAAATAAGCAACTTAAAGTCTGCCTCTACCTATAAACAAACTCACACAATCACATATCAGTAACCTATTTCCTTTTTCTGTGGTGTTTCTCTAGTTCACAGATATTCATGCCATTAGCCATCCATCCAGGCAGTCACCCATTTATCCTCTAAACAAACACTTACTGAGCACCTATTCATTCCAGGCCTATGATCTTAACCAGAAGTATAGTTATAGGAATCATGAGCCTATAGGTGGTGACTGAGGTCATGGGCATGGAAGAAATTTACCAGAGAAGAAACAATTCAGTAAGAAAAGGAGGGCCCAGGACAGACCTCTGAATAATGCGGACATTGAAGCATAAAGAATTATGAGCTAGGGAAGAATAAATGGACCGAAAATTAGGAAGAGAACAGAAAAGATATTCCTTTTTAATAGGAACAGAAGGCTCGGCAAGACGCAGTCAGATGAAGAAGACTGGATTGGTCCAGAGGATTAGGTGCTCAGGAGGTTACTGGAAGGTTTTACCTTGTGACATCTCAGCACAAGGCTGGAGATAAAAGCTTGATTACTATGGGTTGAAAAGTGAAGGGCAGGCACTGAAGAGAAACTGTAATCAGAGATGATCTACTTGAAGAGTCTGGCTGTGAAGAAAAACAGAAAGGGTGAGCAATAAAGGGATATTTCAAGTCAAAGGATAGTGGATAGTATAAGATGGAGGTGACCCGAGCACAGTCACTGCCAGTGCAGGGGGAGAAATTGGAAATGCAAGAGAGAGAAAGCAGAGGGTCAAGAGGCACTCAGATCAGGAGCATAGAGACAGAGATATGGAAGCTTTGAAGATGAGACACACCTCTTCCTTGGGCACTGGAAACAGAGGATGAAATTAGATGCAATTCCATGTTTTTAAAGTGTAAGAATAGGAAGGTGAAGGTGAGCTCATCTAAAAATGCTGTTCTTCTAGGTAGCAAAGGCACCCTTTAAGTAATGACTTAGGAGAGTGGGTGGGGCAGGTATGAGATAGCTATCCTGGAGAATGAGAGACAGGGCTAAACAAGGACACTGAGAATTATTGAGTGGGCACAAAAGAGGCAGCTGAGTTTGACATTTACTTGATAGCACTGAATCAGAGTACGCGTTTGTCAAGGTGTGTCCATGGACCACTTGAAATGGATTCTCCTGGAGTCCTTGCTAGTAATGCCAATTTGTGGACCCCACTCCGGACCTTACTAGGTCTTCTCAGTAAAGTTCGGAACACGGACCTAGAGCAGTTTCTCAAACTTTCTCAGTCCCAAGAGTCACCCAGGCTCTTGTTTCTGGACCTTCAGCCAGCTCTGTTGAGTCAACATCCTCAGCAGAGTTCTGGGGTCTGTCCTGTTAATGAGAGGCCCGGATATTCCTGACAATCAGTCAAGTTGAAGGACTATAGTTTAGATGTGATGGAGCCTGGTAAGGAGTATTAGTGCCGTATGAGTTCACAACAGGTAGTTCTTTTATTTTTAAATCGATACATAGTAAAATTGGCATGTTGGGATGTTCCACCATATGAACTGGAGCCCATTTGTAAATCTGTATAATCACCACCACAATGAGAATAGTTCTACCAACCCCCATCCCCCCACTCCCGCCAAAAAAAGCTTACCTTTGCTTTACAGTCAAATTCTCCCCTAATCACTAACCTCTGGCAACAAACCACCTGCCTTCCCTCTCTACTGCCTTGTCCCTTTAAAATGTCATATAAATGAATCACACAGTGTAGAACCTTCTGAGACTAACTTGTCTCACTCAGCACAATGCCTCTGAGATCCAGCCAAGTTGTTGCTTTTATTAATATGTCTCCTTTGTATGGCTGACTAGTATTCCAATATACAGGTATACCACAGTTTGTTTGTCCATTTACCAATTGATGGACATTTCGGTTATTACCAGTTTTTATGACTATGAAAAACGCTGCACTGAACACGTGTGAAGATTTCTGCATAAACATGAGCCTTCATTCCTTTAGCATAAATATCCAGGAGTGACATTTCTGCAAAGATGATTTCTGAATTCATTAGCAAACAATTATTGAGTAGTTGTTGTATATAAAATGAAGTTTTAACCGTCTAGGAACAGAAGACTTGTCACAAAGTTGAATAAGATGCAGAATGCCCTTCAACACAAAGTGGAAGAATTGGGCATGCACACCTTTCTTACAAAGGGGTGAAGGAAGGGTTAAGGGGCATGGGCTCACGATGGAAGTGATGACCTGTGGGCTGAATATCAACATATTCAACTTCAAGGTCGGTATGGAAGGACCTCCTTCTCTTCTCATGGTCATAGCTAATATTATAGAACCATGTAGGCTGTAAAGCAATAACCAATCTAAATCAAGTAAAAAAAAATTTAAACCTTATAGAGATAATTTTGTTCACTGCTATATCAAAAGATTATCATATAATATTCAGTCAATAAATGCTTGGTAAAGAAAGATTATATATAATATAAATATATATCTTGGAGGCTCGGGGGCATAACTATTGCAGAAGAGGTGAGAAGATAATAATGCAAGTTGTTAATACTGTGGAAATGAGATCAGACGCATTTAGATAATTTTTTACGTTGTGAAATCATGGTTTGGGGATGATGGGAAATAGATTTCCCATATACTGGCACACCTTTTGTCGCATGTCTGCCTTACATCTGGCTTGGGTGAGCCAGGGGCTGCACCTGTCCTTCTCCAGGTCTAAGAGCATGCTTAGCTCAATGGCATGTGTGAATTAAGGATTCGACTCTGCCTTTGTACTCTACATGGGGGATCCCAAGGGGGAAAAGAAACCCATCAGTAAACTTCTTGCCACAAACCAGTAAGAAGCTTGCAAAATGATGAACCCTAGAGACTTGCCCCACCCCAGAAATCTGAAGAAGTGGCAAAAGCAGACCAGCGTGTTAGTATGAGTAGCGCTCTCCATAAACAACTTAACAGAATGAAGCAAATTTGTTTAGAAGTAAGAGGGAAGGAACCAGGGCTGTCAGATCTCGCTCCCACATTGGAGCAAACAAGAGGGTTTAGAATTTCCCTTGGCTTTAAAAATAGGCCCAGGAACCCGTGTGTCTAAAACCAGCATGCATCTGTTTTGAAATCTGCTTCTGAGTCTTTATTTTCGCTAAGAAAACATCCGTTTGGGAATGTTACCAGAAGACACACTGCATGTGGAGAATAACAATTGGAAAGACTTAAGCTGGTCAAGAAATAACCTGGCTTATTTGAAGCGAATGCCAAACACCTGCTTTCCCCTGAGCATCCTGCTTCTAAAACCATGCACACTGGACAAGACCATTAAGGAAGCACAGACAGAGGATACTTGCAAACATTAATAGACTGATTACTGGACTAGAGTGTAATCACAATCACGACCACGGCTCCTGGTTTAGGACACGAGACAGGACTGATACAGACATGAGGGCTCTATCAATGTTCAACAACCTCTCAGAAAAAAACAACTCGCTCACCATGAAAATCATTGTGGAACATACGTGCGTATGTGTATAAAATACACAGTGCGATACACTCAGCAAAAGAGGCAATATTTAATCATTCTGATACAGTGCTGGAGCAATCACTATTTATTCCTTATTCTGCAATGTGACATTTCCGATGCTTTATGTTTGATTCATGACCATTAAATTCCTGAATCCCTGAGAAGCACATAGGCGCACAAATTATTTTTATTACTGTTTTTGCCTGGCTGATGGATACATATTTTAAATTTACCCTGAATACCAGCTCTTCCCATCTTGCCTGCCATTTATCCCATCATATAAGACAAAAGATTGAGGTTATTGTGCTCCGTGTCTCTCTTCCATTCATCCATAGTCAGCTGCTGCTAAGCCCCGTAAACATTTCTTAGAATATTTTAAGGCAATTGCAACACAAATAATGGTAGCAACAGCAGTGGCAGACAGCTTTTCTTGAGCATTTACTACGTGCCAGGCAATGATCTAAAAACTTCACAGCAGTAACCCTCAAAACAAAGCCAAGAACCGGATAAATCCTCATTTGATAAACAAGGGGGGGAAAAGTACATGACAAAAGATAACACATTGCTCAATATCATAACTGGAATGTAGGAGAGTCAGAAGTTGCAGGAGAAATGAGAGAAATACAGAAAGGGGAAAGTACAAAGTAGGAGAGATCCAGGCTTTTATTCTCAAACCCCCCAGTGACTCATTGCCTCCTCGTCTATATATGTGTGTACGTGTGTGTATACATAAGGCATACACGTGTATAATTACATATATAAATGCATGTGTGTGCGTATATATATGATCTGTGTATCACTATGTGGATCTGGTTTCACTGTTATGGGAAACAATCACCTCCCAGCTGAGTTAACTGCTACCACCACCCCCGACCCTGACAGAAAGGGGGAGCGCAGAGCTAGTGATCATACCAGGCACAGATCTATGGCCAGGAAGGTACGACTCAGCTAAGAAATAAAAATTCCAAAGGCTTTTATTTCTAGATGAGGCCACAAATCCGGCTATTGTAAATGAAAAGTAACTGAAAGGGATATGGCCACTTCAAGGTTTTTAAATAAGCAGGCATGTCAGTCACTCTACTTCTCTTTTCACCATTTGGATACAATCATGATGAGATCCTACAGAACGTCAGGGCCACAGGAAGAAAGGAGGCTGAGTCCCAAAATCACCACAGGGGAGGAAGCTGCCCACCAACAAAAAAAACATGAGTGAGAGAGAAACTGCTGAGTTCAGCTGCTCAGATGGAGAAATCCACTTATCATCACTGTCTTTCCGATCCTTACACATTCAAGTAAATCCTGTGTCTTTACTCATTACTCCCTACCTCTTTCACCTGAAGAAACCAGGAAACCCTTTTCTGCCCAGGCAATGAATATTTTAGGCTTTGAGGGCCACAATAGTTCAGTTTCATATCCTACTTTATTTTTTAATTACCCTTTAAAGATGTAAAAAAAAAAAAATCTTCACTCGAGAGCCCTACAAAAACAGGCTGAGGGCTGGATTTGGCCTGCAGACCATAGTTTGCCAACTCTGACTTACAATATCCTACCAGCCTAAAATTTTAATTACAAATTATATTCTATCACATACCCACTTGCGAAGCTCTTTGGACCTGCACTTCCTGTTTATCAGCTGTAAAGTGTTCGCCTGGATGTTTGGCCCTTGCTCAGGCTGGTAATGCTGACCTCCCATCTTACTTCCAGTTACCCGTCAAAACACGTCCATCTCCTCATTCCCCACTTCACACACGTCTCTCGTCCCGTGCCTAGACCCCCCCTGGACAGCACGTCTCTAAGCTTCTGCCCAACTTCAGTGCCAAGTACAAGATCTGTTCAGCCAATGCCCACTGCACGTTTTTCTGTCTCTACAAACCTTCACCAGGAAACTCTGATCCTTCTACTTTTGTCTTTCTTCTGAGTTTCTGAAGGAGGGATCTTGTATCACACTATGTGGCACTTAATTATATCCTTGGGAATCAACTCTGTACTAGTTACTGTGCTAGGCACTGAGACTACAACAATGCATACGTCACAGCCCTTGCCCTTGACAAATGTACGGAGGACTAGGAAGACCAGTAGGCAATGACAATACAAGGTTGTAAGTGATGCCAATGGGAATCAGAGAGCAGCACGGGAAGCACATAAAGAATAGCTTCTCTCCTGCCACATTTTATTTCAAAGGCACATCGTGTTGCTAGCTAGAGAAAAGGAGAAGATGGGTGTGTGTGTGTGTGTGTGTGTGTGTGTGTGTGTGTGTGTGTGTGTGTGTGTGTGTGTGTGTGTGTGTGTGTGTGTGTGTGTGTGTTCTCCCATCCTGCTAAGGGAATGAGGAACATTCAATTGATGGAGATCCAAAAATTCAGACCAAATCAATGGCTTATTGTGGCATACTTCATATGAGGGCTGTCTTACACACTTAGGTGTACTGGAAGAAAATACAACATTTTAATTATACTAGTTCTAGGAAAAGTTTGAAATTACTAACAACAGAAGACTAATTAACATCAGGATCATCAAAATAAAAATGGAAAAGTAATATACTCCAAAGGAAACTGTGATTATCCCAGAGAGATGAGCTAAAGATCATTATTACAGTGGTATATTCAATATGTCTCTGAGCTACACAATAACCAGCACAAAAAATACACAATAGAGAGAAAGAGATAGATAATACTGTCTAATAAAAGAAAGATCAGTTAACCACCAAAGTTGAATTACCTGGTGAGATGTTTATTCTTTAAAAATAACTATGCACTAGCACAGGGGGATCAGCTCCGTGCTTTGTGACCGCCTGGAGGGGTGGGATAGGGAGGGTGGGAGGGAGGGAGACGCAAGAGGGAAGAGATATGGGAGCGTATGCATATGTATAACTGATTCACTTTGTTATAAAGCAGAAACTAACACACCATTGTAATAAAGATGTTAAAAAAAATAACTTTGTGCTGAACTTACTGATTTTAATAAATCCAATTAAAATATGTTGAATGAACAATTAGGATTGACACCACGGTAATCAGTATAAACTTCTTCCTGGCAGTAACATTTAAACAAAATTTATTGCCTGGATTCTCATACAAGGACAAATAAAGTGTTCATATATAATAATTTTTAAAAAATCAACTCTAGAAGACAGCATAATTTTGAAGTACATATCTGTACTTGAATTTCTTAAGAAAAAAGAAGCAAACAAAACCCCGATGCACATGTTCCAAGCATTCGACTTTTTTGTTGATTTAAGTTGATAGGGGTTTAGAGCAAAAAGATAAAAACAAAATTTGAAATACGGGTGATTATGTAGTCGATTACACTGCTCCTGCATTACACTGAATGTCCACAGATATAGGAAGGCTTCTGACAGGAGCGGAGCGGCTGCTGTTTAAAGAGTCGCTAAAGAGTTCCAGAATGACTGGAAAACAGGTTTTGTCTCCCGATGATGGACTACACATCTCTGCTCCAGTAGCCAGCCACGCCCATGGCATAATTTTGCTAGGAAAATGCAAGACCTTAACTCATAGTTTTGGTTAGACATTACTTCCAAGTGAAGAAGAGTGAGAAAGTGCAGGCCAACACCGTCCTCAGAAACACAATTTGCTCAACTTCTTGGTAAGGTATCTGCCTCTGGCCCCAGAAATGTATGTGCTGGCACAATTTGGAAACTTTGAAGGGCAGGTGCTCCCAGTTAGCGACATCAATCATAATGAATTAGATCTCGTGTGTCGGCATGTATCCGAATGTCCTAGAGAGTTTGGTAAAACTGATCGCTGAGCACCATTCCCGGAGTTCCTGAGTTTGTTGGTGAGATGTGAAACCCAAGAGTTTACATGTCTCTCAGAACATATAGTGTCCCCGTGATGTAGATGCTCTGGGGGCCACACCTGAGAACTACCTCAGGGATGGAATAGTACTAGGATGCCTGGATCGCATCTCATATGAAAGAGCACTGCTTTTTAAGGTGCTCACTCTTACTGGGTAGCAGCAAAACAGCCATAGAAATCTAATTAAAATGCCCAAATAGCATTACATAGTAGGATCTATCTGAACATTCAGGAAACCTGGCCAAAATGATTTTTTTCTGTGCGGCATAAGTTGTCTTCAGTTCTTCTCTGAGGTTTTTACTTAGCAAGCAGGATCAGACAGACTTCTGGACATAATAATAAATAATACAACCAAGGCCAAAAAAATCATTTCTCAACTCCCTGTGTGCAGTGGCACTGTGACATAGAACTAAGCCTTCCAAACTCCCTGTGAAAGTGATGAGGTCTATTTTGGAAGAGGTGAGTATCACAGGATAAAAGTAGAAGCTACTTTCTTCACCCTCATTTTAATATGGTCTACTAATTAAGGCCATGGCGCCTGCGTTCACAGAGACTAGAGTTCAAATCTTTGCTTCAGCATTTACTAAATATGTCAACTTGGGAGAGTCTTTTCCAATTTTCCAAGCCTCTGTTTCCTTATCTGTAAGATACTGGTAGTGCCACTTAACTCATAAAAATATGAAATTAAGTAATCTTTTTAAGAGAATAATAAGAAAGCCGCAGACAGGGAGGAAATATTTGCAAAAGACACATCTTAAAAAGGATTATTATCCAAAATATACAAAGAACTCTTAAAACTCAGCAATAAGAAAAAAATCTGATGAAAAATGGTCCAAAGATCCTAACAGACTTCTCACCAAAGATTATAAACAGGTGGCAAATAAACATACAAAACTATGCTCCATGCCATATGTCATCAGGGAAACGCAAATTAAAACAATGATGAGATACCACTATACACCTAATTAGAATGGTCAAAATCCAAAACACTGACAACACCAAATGCTGGTGAGGATGAAGAGTAATAGGAACTCTCATTTATTGCTGGTGGGGATACAAAATGGTACAGCCACTTTGGAAGACAGTTTGGTGATTTCTTATAAAACTTAAAAAAAAAATTCTTAAAGTATGATTCAGCAGTTACATTTCTTGGTATTTACCTGAAGGCGTTGAAAACTTATGTCCCCACAAAATCCTGCACACAAAATATTTATAGCAGCTTTATTCATAATTGGCCAAAACTTGGAAGCAACCAAGATGCCCTTCAGTAGGTGAATGGACAAACTGCAGCACATCCAGACAATGAGTTATCAAGCCATGAAGACACGGGGAGGAAATGCACGTGCGTATTACTAACCGAAAGAAGCCAATGTGAAAAGGCCACATAAACTGTTTCCAACTATATGACATGCTGGAAAAAATAAAACTATGGAGACAGTAAAAAGATCAGTGGTGAAACTGGGGTTGAGGCTGGGCTGGGAGGAGAGATGAAGCTGCAGAGCACAGAGGATTTTTAGGGCAGTGAAAACACTCCATATGATACCATAATGATGGCTACGTGTTGTTATAAATTTGTCCAAACCCATAGAATGTGCGACACCAGGAGTGAACTTTGGATGATCATCCTGTGTCAATGTAAGCTCAACAATTATAACAAAGGTACCACTCTGACGGGGGATGTTGATAAGAGGGGAGGCTGTGCATATGTGGGGTAGGGGGCTTATAGAAAATCTCTGTGCCTTCCCTTCTGTTCTGCTGTGAAACTAAAACTGCTCTAAAAATATCTTAATTAAAAGATATAGAATGCGTAAAAACACTCAGTGTAGTTACTGACACACACTAAATGCTCAGTATAAATATTGTTCTGTGTATTACTACTGTTATTGACAACTGGGTGAGCATAGAACATCAATAACTAGAAACGCAAAGTGAAATAAAAATGGATCAACAAGAAATATCAAGGCAGAAGAGGACTGGCAAATGAATAAAATGTAATGGGTATATATCACAACATGGTTTGTAAAAACAAATATATTTGAACACATAAATATTCATCAAGAGTAGAGTGCTTAAATATATTAGCGTTCATGAGATGAAATACCATACAGTCACCAAAAATGATAATGTAGTTTTAACTTATTTATATGGAAAGATACTATGATGCATGGAGTGGAAAAAAGCAAGCAGTATGCACAATAGAGGAAAAGATGCACATAGGAGGACAGAGAAGAGAGAAGAATTATATCGGAATGCAGCTATATTCCACGATGTTAACGTTATTTATCACTGAACAGCAGAATAATTAACGTATTTTACATTATTACGTGTAGAGTTTTCTGTTAAAAGATAACTATAAAAGTATATATACATATATTTCTGTCATAAATATACATATATATGTATATATTTTATGACTGTAATATATTGTTTTTATTAAGAAAAAACAAAACTACTTCTATTTTGGAAAGTGATACGTAAAACCAATTAATACAGCTAATACAAGGAGCTCTATGAAAAGACAGAGATCACAACAGGAGGACAACTCTTTAGGACAGGATAAATGGAGATATTCACAAATTTTTTACTTTTTCAAAAAAGGGAATAGATTATTTTCCATATAAAGCTGCATCTTCTACTATAAAAGTGTGCTACAGAGTACATTATGTCTCCAATACAGTGGCTCTGTCTCTAGTCTCTCTCATTCTATTTATTTATTTCATCCTCTCTCTTTCTCGCTCCCATTTTCTCTCCTCACTGTCATAAGATTAATCATCCCAAAACACAAATTTGATGTCACAGTTTTTGCCATATATGCTTATTAGTTTTCTTTTGCACGTTTGTAAAGCTAATTTTTTGATATATTTAATATCTAACACTGTGTGACTTTAAGGTATAGAACATGTTGATGTGATGCACTTATATACTGTGATATGATTGCTATTGTAGAGATAGTCACCCCCTCTATCATGTCACATAATTCTCATTTCTTTTTTGTGCTGGAAAAATTAAGATCTATCTCCTAGAGAGTTTGATGATTACAATATTGTTGTCTCCATTCACTGTACTGTACATTAGCTCGCTAGTACTTATTTACTAAATACTAGTTGAAAGTTTATACCCTTAAACAACATTCTCTTACTTTCCTATCTTCCACTCCTTGGTAACCACCGTTCAACTCTCTGTTTTTACAAGTTTGGCTTTTTTATATTCCAGATAAACGTTATAGCATGCGGTTTTTCTCTTTCTCTGTCTTATCTATCTCACCTAGCATAATGTCCTCAAGCTCCATCCATGTTGTCACAAATGCCAACATTTACTTCTTTCTCATGGCTGAATAATATTCCATTGAATATATATACCACATCTTCTTTATCCACTCATCTGTTAACAGATGTTACTTTCTTTTTTTTTTTTTTTTTGCAGTACACGGGCCTCACTGTTGTGGCCTCTCCTGTTGTGGAGCACAGGCTCTGGACGCGCAGGCTCAGCGGCCATGGCTCACGGGCCCAGCCACTCCGCGGCATGTGGGACCTTCCCGGACCGGGGCACAAACCCACGTCCCCTGCATTGGCAGGCGGACTCTCAACCACTGTGCCACCAGGGAAGCCCAGATGTTAATTTCTTTAAGTGGTATCTTCCATCAGGGTCACGCTTCTAAGCATGGCATTCAGAACTATCCATTCTTTGTCTTCAAACTATTCCTTTTCTATAAGTTCAACTCTTAATGCAATATCTTAAGTTCCAACTTAAATTTCTCTTCTTCTCTAAAGATTTTCTTAATTTCCCCACCCTGAATTGTTTTGTTTCTTTGAGTTTTTATCACACTGTGTGTGTGTGTGTATGTACTCACGTCTTCTTGGTTAATGGCACCAAGAGCAACCACAATGAAAACAATGGTACAAGTAGAAATTAGCATTTAGTAAGCACTTACTTAGTGCCAGCCTCATGACAAAACCTTTCTATGCATCACCACTTTCCCAATTCTCATTAAAATATAAGGCTCCAGATGTTAAAGGCATGAAGTGTTTTTCTCCCTTGTACACAACGAGGAAGTACAACAGACAGGACTTAGTTATGGGCTTTTCACTGATCTGGAAACTTTCACATCAAAGACCATGACATTGACGCTTATCCTTGAAAGCTCACTGGATGTACATGTGGAACTTTCACAACTGTGGATGCTCAGACACAACTGAGAACTGGAGAACCAGAATCCCTTGGAATAAGGCAAGAATACGTATACAGATCTACCTACCTATCTAGAGAGTTACTGAAACACCTTAATTTATAAAGACTCAGATGATTCGTATCACTTTCCCTCTTGAGCTAAACCTATCATTTTTATTCATCTATTTTTTACTACTACTACTATTATTATTATTAAGACGTTAATTTTTAGAGCAGTTTTAGGCTCCCAGCAAAGTTGATGGTAAGATACAGATATTTACCATATATACCTACCGCTCACTCAGGCATAACCCCCTCCCTTATCAGCATCCCCCTCCAGAGGCATACATTTGTTATAACTGATGAATTTACATTGACATGTCATAATCATCTGAAGTCTATAGTTTACATTAGGGTTCACTCTTGGTGTTGTATATTCTATGGGTTTGGACAAATGTATTACGAGATATATACCATTACAGCATCATATGAAATATGTTCACTGTCCTAAAAATCCTCTGTATTCCACCTAGCCATCCTTTCCTTCCTCCAAGAACGTATACTTTAAAGGTTTATAATTCATTTTGACACCAAGCCTGTTTGAGAGTCACCCCCACTATGCTATTCGGTTATCCTCACTATGATGTGATGTGATGTGATGGGTTGCGTTATACTCCCCTTGAAAACTGCTAATAGTTCAAAACCACTGTCTTTTTATATTTTAACATATCTCCCTCTACCCCATACCTACTACCTAGCACAGAGCAGAATCACAAAAAAACCTGCTACATAAAATCATATACGATTGCATAAAATAACCTATTTCCCTGTGGACTTCAGCGATGGAAGATACTATCAATGAAAGAATTTCACCGACTTCAGGGAGAATACTTTTACCTTGAACATGGCTTCTTACCATTGGTGAGATTACGGAATGTTTCTTCTTCAGAAAAAAAATGCTTCTTACAATTAATTGAACGTTTCCTACTTGAGGAATTGGGGGATGAAATAAAACATACAAAGTCACTTGGAAGGAGTTGGTACCCTTTCTGAACTTGATATTTAACAAGAGCTAAAAGCAGAACACAAACTGCTAGATTTATTGGGCTGTAACTTTATCCTTTTTTTTTTCCCCTGAGATCTTTCTTTCTTTATTATTGGGGAACCAAAGGTAAAAAATAAATAAAAAAATAAAACACACTAAAACAGACACAATCCTGTCCAAAAGATTTTTATTGAAGCAATAATGTCTAAAAGGTATCAGAAAAGATACCGAAGGGAGGAAAATCTGCAAACTACAACAAAATAGCTAATTACAGGGAAGTCAGTTTTATACAATGCTTGGATAATGGCACATTAAAGGGTATAGAGCTTCAGGCTACCTAAAGTTTAAAAGATATTTAAGTGTTCTTTTATTTAAATAGGGCTTTTTTTTTTTGCATTATCAGTACATTCTGAGAGAAGCTTTTTTATTACCTACATAATTCTCTTAACTTGAATGTTGAAGGTATGTGAAAACGAGGACAATGGGTAAGTGGGAAAAAGATGTAAAAGTTGAGAACAGTCATAAGCAGAACGAGACTGTACCACTTTGGGCCTCTGCCATTCTTTAGCCATGAACTTAGAGAAGAAAACAACAGACTGATATTATATCACATTATATATGTATATAAATCTAGTTAGGATTTATATACCAAGTGTCCATTAGACTAACTTCCTAGAGCTTTTCTTAAGTTTTGTGTAATTTAATATTATTTTAAAAGCAGGGCCAAAAGACATTTTGTCTATAAGAAATGTCAAAGCACAAGTTATAAAATATAAAGTTTTTTTTGTTGTTACTTTCAGCACTTTTTAAGACACATGAGAAGAGAGGAAATTAACAACTGTCCAGGTAGTTAGGGTGAAAAAATGGAATCTGGATTTCTAAACCTTGGCTAAGGCTCCAAAACAATGGGCTCTCAGTGGAAGAAAGCATTTAAAGCCTGGGAAAAATGGATCTACACTAAAGAGAGACAAATCTAACTGAAGTGTCTCTCAATTCAAAGGAAAAGTGTGTGTGGGGGGGAATACAGCATGATAAATACAGGAATGTAGGATGTTCAATCATTTTGGAGGCCACCAGGTATGGCAAGAAGAGAAGGGCACTAGTGTAAGAGCTCTATGGTAATTTATAATGGAATATTGGAAAGAAATTTGAAACCATATTCAATATCTTCTATGATTGAATATCCATGCTCAAAACATAGATAAGTAGGAACTAAGACTGGAGCAGAGGGGAAACCATTTCAGCAATCAACATGGCTCTGCGGAAGGCGATTCATTTAAAAAAATGGTCATGGGATGTTTTGCTCAATTAAAAACAAAATGACTTGTTAGGAATGGATCTTAAGTAGTGGATGCGTTAAGGATAAAATGGACTGGCTTAAAATTTAAAAACTCAAGGGTAGCAAATAGGAAAGAAAAGTTCAATAAAATGAGAGCAAAAAGGTGTTAGATGCAGACTCCTAGTCAGATAGGATACTTCTTAACTCTATGACTGACACAGAAAACAGACTTAAAGGTAATGGAAGATGTAAGTTTGTCAACTATCTGCTAAAGTGCTTCCTGGTTAGAAAGAAGCATTTTTAAATCCTTGGCTTGACTTGGGGTCTATTAGAAAAAAGAATATGAACTTTGGGGTCAGAATTTTGGGCTCTGGATTTGAAGGCAAGCTCTTCACATTAGAAGCTGTGATGTGAGTGAATTACATCTGCCAGAGGTGACTGTGTCATGGGTCTGAACTGCATTTCAATTGCTGGGCAACATTAAATATATATATATATCACCCTGAATGCCACCCTAGTCAGCACTTATGTAGCCTGTTTAGTGCAGGTCCACAGAATGTTGTTTGGGATGCACTAGCCTCTAATGAGAGGTAAAAGGTATAAGAAGTGTAAGCCTCCTGCATATAGTAAGAATGCAATGCACATTGATTCCACCATTTTCTTTGCAGACAGTGACAAAGAAGCCATTCAATGTCAATCCTGACCAAGATTCTCGTATAAATTAAAAATAAGATGATTTGTAAACATGTTAAAAGGAAAGTAGCAGTCACCATAGTCCAGTCTGGTTTACTACGAGCAAGTGTTGCAAACTAACTTTTGTGATCATCTGTTTTAAAACTTATGATCTCTAAAAAAGTGGTGCTGGGAAAACTGGATAGCCACATGCAAAAGAATGAAGTTGGATCTTTAATTATATATGAAATTATCTCAAAATGTAACAAAGACCTAAACATAAGAACCAAACTATAAAATTCTTATAAGAAAACCAAGGGGAAAGCTTCATGACATTGGGTTTGGTAAAGATTTCCTAGATATGATATCAAAACACAGGCAGCAAAAGTAAAAGTAGACAAATTAGGCTATACCAAAATTTAAAACTCTTGTGCATAAGAGCACAGTCAACAGAGGGTAAAAGCAATCTTCAGAATGAGAGAAAATATTTGCAAATCACGTCTGCTAAGAGATTAGTATCTATCAATAAAATACATAAAGAACTCCTACAATTCACAACAACGATATAACCCTACTTTTTTTAGTGGCAAAGGACTTGAAGAGACATTTCTACAAAGATGATATACAAATGGACAAGAAGCACATGGAGAGATGTTCAACATCACTAATCATCAGGGAAATACAACTCAACACCAAAGTAAGATATCCCCTTGCATCCATTAGAAGTACAATAAAAGCCAACAACAAAAACAACAAAATGTGGTGGAGAGGATGTAGAGAAATTAGAGCTCTTGTGCACTGTTAGTGGGAATATAAAATGGTAAAGCCACTAGAGACAATAGTCTCATAGTTCCTCAAAAAATTAAAAATAGAATTATCATGTATGGTCTATCCATACAATGGAATATTATTCAGCCTTAAAAAGATGGAAATTCTGACACACACTACAACAGGGATGAACCTCAAGAACATAAGGTTCATCTAAGTGAAATAATCAGTCACAAAACAACAAATACTGTATTATTCTACTTACATGAGATGCCTAGAGCAGTCAAATTCACAGAAACACAAAGAATGGTGGCTGCCAGTGGAATGAGGAAGGGGAAAAAGGGGAGTTGTTGCTTAATGGGCACAGTTTCAATTCTGCAAGATGAAAAACTTTCTGGAGATTGTTTGCAACAATGTAAATATACTTAACAATACTGACCGTACACTTAGAAATGTTTAATATGGTACACTTTATTGTATGCATTTTTTTTACCACAATAAAAAGTTAACACATTGATTATTTTTTTCATTGTTCCTAGACCATCATTTCTTAAACTGTGCTCTGTGAGTGTCAGAAGATGTCAGTTTATAGGAGGTTAGAAAAATAACACACAGGAGGGAAGGAATTCCAAAGTCAATTAAGTTTGGAAATTGCCTTGTTAACCAACTTAAAGGGTTTCTACTCAGGACTTCCTAGAGCCGCTTACTATGCTGATGTGCAGTGAGTCTCTGAGTAGTGAATAAGGTATGGAAGATTACTAAAGCTTTCGTTTTTTTGTGTAAAGTAAAAAAAAAAAAAAAAAAAAGCAGATGTAAAATTGTTTTTTCCACTATGACTTGGTTATGTCTGCATGAAGTGAAGTGAATCCCTAGCTAGACCTGTTCTCCCTTAAATATGACAGAGCCATATGACAGAGCATGTATGAAGTTTAAGATGAGCCTTATATTTCTTATTCAACACTAGATATATTACAACCCCCAAGTCACCAAGCAGAGACAAAGAGAAAGCAAGTTACATGGTGTCTACAGGGAAGAACAGTTCAACCAACTCTTGTTAAGTTCAAACCAGTCACTTCAGTTTAACAAGTAAGTAGATAATATCAACCACCTATTTTGAGGGACGTGAGATTTCTTTAACCCAAGGTACTATTTAGAATTTAAAATATAGAGTAGAAAAGCAAACCAGTGGTTAATTTCTGTAATCTAAGAGAGGCAATATTGGAGAAAACCAATATGTAAGCAAGCTCTGACTGTCCACATGGAAAACCTGGATCTAGTCTTTACTTTTGAGATACAGTAGAGTTGCTCGTATAACTTAAAGGCGTCTTCGTTCAAACAAACAAAAATGATTAGGAGGGAGGAGAATTAAATATGGCAGATGCTTCCACTTGCTTATGCCCTATGGTGAATATTTCCTGTGAGCATCCATGGGGTTGGGGGTGAGGGAGCAATGAATCTGCCATTACCTCCATACACTTCAGATACCATAGAGAGCTGTCCTAAGTTAGATCCTAGAGTATCAAGATACTGTATTTTTTATTTTTTTAACATCTTTATTGGAGTATAATTGCTTTACAGTGGTGTGTTAGTTTCTGCTTTATAACAAAGTGAAACAGTTATACATATACATATATCCCCATATCTCCTCCCTCTTGCGTCTCTCTCCCACCATCTCTATCCCACCTCTCTAGGTGGACACAAAGCACTGAGCTGATCTCCCTGTGCTATGTGGCTGCTTCCCACTAGTTATCTATTTTACATTTCGTAGTGTATATACGTCCATGCCACTCTCTCACTTTGTCACAGCTTACTCTTCCCCTTTCCCATATCCTCAAGTCCATTCTCTACTAGGTCTGTGTCTTTATTCCCATCTTGCCCCTAGGTCCTTCATGCCTTTTTTTTTTTTTTTTTTACATTCCATATGTATGTCTTAGCATACGGTATTTGTTTTTCTCTTTCTGACTGACTTCACTCCGTATGACAGACTCTAGGTCCATCCACCTCATTACAAATAGCTAAATTTCGTTTCTTTTTAGGGCTGAGTAATATTCCATTGTATATATGTGCCACATCTTCTTTATCCATTCATCTGTCGATGGACACTTAGCTTGCTTCCATGTCCTGGCTATTGTAAATAGAGCTGCAATGAACATTGTGGTACATGACTCTTTAAATTATGGTTTTCTCAGGGTATATGCCCAGTAGTGGGATTGCTGGGTCATATGGTAGTTCTCTTTTTAGTTTTTTAAGGAACCTCCATCCTGTTCTCCATAGTGGCTGTATCAATTTACATTCTCACCAACAGTGCAAGAGGGTTCCCTTTTCTCCACACCCTCTCCAGCATTTATTGTTTGTAGATTTTTTGATGATGGCCATTCTGAATGATGTGAGATGATATCTCATTGTAGTTTTGATTTGCATTTCTCTAATGATTAGTGATGTTGAGCATCCTTTCATGTGTTTGTTGGCAATCTGTATATCTTCTTTGGAGAAATGTCTATTTAGGTCTTCTGCCCATTTTTAGATTGGGTTGTTTGTCTTTTTGATATTGAGCTGCTTGTAAATTTTGGAGATTAATCCTTTGTCAGTTGCTTCATTTGCAAATATTTTCTCCTAGTCTGAGGGTTCTCTTTTCATTTTGTTTATGGTTTCCTTGGTTGTGCAAAAGCTTTTAAGTTTCATTAGGTCCCATTTGTTTATTTTTGTTTTTATTCCCATTTCTCTAGGAGGTGGGTCAAAAAGGATCTTGCTGTGATTTATGTCACAGAGTGTTCTGCCTAAGTTTTCCTCTAAGAGTTTGATAGTGTCTGGCCTTACATTTAGTTCCTTAATCCATTTTGAGTTTATTTTTGTGTATGGTGTTAGGGAGTGTTCTAATCTCATTCTTTTACATGTAGCTGTCCAGTTTTCCCAGCACCACTTATTGAAGAGGCTGTCTTTTCTCCACTATATATTCTTGCCTCCTTTAGCAAAGATAAGGTGACCATATGTGTGTGGGTTTATCTCTGGGCTTTCTATCCTGTTCCATTGATCTATCTTTCTGTTTTTGTGCCAGTACCATACTGTCTTGATTACTGTAGCTTTGTACTATAGTCTGAAGTCAGGGGGGCCTGATTCCTCCAGCTCTGTTTTTCTTTTCAAGATACTGTATTTTTTAGATACCATCCTTAAAACAAACCCAAAACATTTATTTGGTGTTCCATTGGAGAAATAGGTATCTGTTTCAATGTTAAGGAAAAAAAAAAAAACAAACTCTCTTAGACCAACCGAAAGATGGGTCCATCTGCAACTTTTGTCCTTTTGTACGGGAGTCTCAGGGATAATTTTGACAATATGCAATTCCTGCTTTATGGGCTGATTCTTGACCTAACCATTATACTCAGCTTATCTGCCTGTAGAAACCAAAAGGCTTAGAAGAGAGGAATCAGAGCTGATTTATTCTTCCTTCCTCCCTCCCTCCCTTCCTCCCTCCCTCTCTTCTTCCCTGCCCTTCACTTCCCTTTCCTTCCCATGGGCTAAAAACTGAGATATTGTCATTACACAGCTAACGTGTGGACAGTGATCCACATGAATGTGATGTATTTAAGACAAGAGTAGGATCACCGGGCCATTTAAAATTCAAAGCGCAGAAAAGAAGGAAAAAGTCTTATAATACAATGTAAAACAAATGATGTATAATGTCAGGAAGAGAATGGCGGGAATGAGGCATTGGTAAAGACTAAAAAGAAGGTTTCTAAATCAATTTTTATCTTGGCCTTTGCCCAATACATCAGAGGTGTTGCCTTTAGGGTAATTTCAATTAACTGGCAAATGTTCTTAGACACTGTGTCTAGACTTTCTGATGCCACGATATGACTTTGGCTTCAATAAAACACAGAGAAATTATTCTCTAAGAAACCCTGCTTTCACATTAGCTGAAAGGTACGCTTAACCAAAATGTTAAATTCATTAAAGAGACATCTGTTAATAAGGAAGGCAACTAATCAGCAAACCTGAGCAAAAGCAAGAAAGAAATTAAGCAAAAAAGCAAACTAACATTTAACACAAGGCTGTATATTTTGAACAAGGTGTAAAAGGAATTATTTCTGAGAGGCAAAGGACATTACTATTGGAATGGAAAATTCTATTTTAAAAGTATTTGCATTTGTGATAGGATTTAATCAAACTTGGAAACTTAAGTAATAATGAATTATAGGTAATGATAAGAAAGTGTTACTTTTGACTCTTAGAGCATACATTAAGACAAGTGGTTTAGTAAGTAGTACTATTAAAAACACATTATATGTCCACATTCTTGAGATGTAAAACAAAAACAACATTATCTCCCTTTCTTCCTTCCCTTCCCTTTCCTTCTGTTTATTTTAATTAATAATCACATGATATAACTGGTTACCCAGAGGAGTGAGACATTGGTCTTCCTGTCATTGTAAACGTGGGGACAAAATAAATACCAAGATGACAAACAGAATGACTACATTTTCAGACAGCTCATATTCAGGCAGTAGAAATAAGACCAGTACCTAAGATAAACAGAAAAGGTACCTGTCATTTTAGAACAACAGAAAAAATGCCCTGGTTGCTCAGAGAGAACAGATATTACTTGCACCTTGATATTTCAACTTCCAAGCACCCTAAAGGGTATGCATTTGGGGGCCTATTTTAATAATAACAAAGCCAAGCCTCCAGAAGTTTAAACAGCCTGCTCAGTGGTCTCATTAAAACAACAACAACAACAACAAAGCAACATTGAGGTCAGAAATCTGGAAATCTCGCTTAAGAATCCATACTCTTTTTTTTTTTTTTTTAAATACATGGACTCGCGTATTTTTTAATTAATTAATTTATTTATTTTTGGCTGTGCTGGATCTTCGTTTCTGTGCGGGGGCTTTCTCTAGTTGCGGCAAGCGGGGGCCACTCTTCATCGCGGTGCACTATCGTGGCCTCTCTTGTTGCGGAGCACAGGCTCCAGACGCACAGGCTCAGTAGTTGTGGCTCACGGGCCCAGTTGCTCCGCGACATGTGGGATCTTCCCAGACCAGGGCTTGAACCTGTGTCCTCTGCATTGGCAGGCAGACTCTCAACCACTAGGCCACCAGGAAATCCCCCATACTCTTTTTTCCAATACTGACTCCTCAGTACTTGAAGAATTGGTTGAATCCTGACATGTAGATTAGAAGTTAAGGAGGATGAAAACAGAATAAGCAAAGAGAAGGCTTCAGAAAATTTGGGGTCTGTATGGAGAAAAATGACAAGCTCACTCTCACTTGAACTTTGATTTCATTGAATGGCACTACTTAAGAAGTTAGGGACAAGAATAAACAAAGATTGATCACAAGGTTAGCTTCTGTGCTTCTTTAGGCAAAAGGGAGGCATAGAACTTTGAGTGGAATGACTAAAGATGATCCATTAAGTCACAAGTGTAAAATGGAGGACTGGTTGGGTGAATTGGCTGTTATAACAGTTGAGGTAAGGACATGAATAACCATAGAGAGTGTGAAGACAGAAGGATGGGGTGTGACCAAGATATAAGTAACCCAAAGTTTTAGCCAATAAAATAGCTCAAAGAAACAAGAAAGAGAACTAAGTGGAAAAACAACTGCAAGGTTTCCAGTTTAAGTAGTTAGGAAGGTCATTTTTAACTATTTAACTTACTTTTCTAGGAGTCGTTAAAATTATTTAATATTTAATAACTTTAACAGAAGAGCATTTACTTAGTTTTGAAGGTAAATTTATTAATAGCAGGTCAGTTGCATTAGTTTTCTTCTCTGAAAGATAAAGATGAAAGGATGAGCTTGCAAAATCATAACACGAGTGTCACATTTTGTGGATTTCTTTGATTTTTTTTTTACCTAATCTATAAATGCAAATCCATTTCTTGTTAAGTTTTCCATGTCACAGGGTATCATCTTAATCAAGCCCAAGTCAAAATCAGAAATCACATAGAAAAGGTTATAACTAATAATGCAAGTATAATTTCTTTCAAATGTATGCATATGAATCGATAAATGATAGATTAGGTAGATTAGGTAGATGAATAGATGATAGATAGATAGATAGATAGATGAAGAGACAGACAAAGATTAGCCAACAATGAAGATATCACTTCTACTTTTAATGATTTTGTGTTGACTTCTCTGGCAGTTTTGTTTTACTTTCGATGATGTTTATTGATAAAATGTATCAATAAACAAGTTAATTCATGTTGTTATCCATTATTAAATTGTTTACATATTTTTTCTGTATACTGCCTTAAGCACTAAATTAAGAAGTGATGTAATAATCTCTTCCACACTACAAGCAAAGTCCAATAATGTCTGTTTCATTGAGACACTACAACAGTATCAGCCAATCTTAAAAAATAAATAACTCAAAAT
Source organism: Orcinus orca (assembly GCF_937001465.1). Classification (NCBI taxonomy): domain Eukaryota; kingdom Metazoa; phylum Chordata; class Mammalia; order Artiodactyla; family Delphinidae; genus Orcinus; species Orcinus orca. The sequence continues at coordinate 9,456,859 of NC_064568.1, forward strand.
TGCTAAAGATTATAGAATCATGGCAATCTTTGAATACTGTGCTAACTTGATCGATGTAGGGCTATGATATCTGCATAGAACAGGACTGTTGGGAGCAGCTGCTGGCTGCATTGCAAAGCTGTCCCTAGCTGAATATGGGAAAGTTATCATTTTCATTCAAGTTCTCAAGAGTTTAAATACATGTTCCAGAAGCAAAACTGAAAACATCAATTTAGAACCAAGTTTAACACACACTTTTCTTGGTTTCTCCCCATGCCTTTCCTTTCCAATGTCCTCAGTGGAATTTAGTCCCTGATATCTCTCCTCAATCAAAGGAGTGGGTCACTTAAATTCTTGACACTATGCCGGGACATTCCACATACTATATCATTATTTCTCTTTACAAACCTGTATGTTAGATATTATTACCATGCTCATTTTACTGAAAAAGAAGTTGTGGCTTAGAGTATGTAACAATACTTGCTGATTGCCTACCAAAATTTCAGACTCCACTTCCCACAGTGTAAAATTGTCCAGATGGAAGCTGCCCTGCCTACAATTCTATTTCCCAGCATCCTGTGCATCCAGGCATGACCACATGACTAGTTTTCACCCACTGAAGGTGAGGATGGAACTTTTAAGAAGCAAATAGACCTTCTCCCCTACCTCACTCCCTATTTTCCAGCTGAACACAGCAATCTCTGAGGATTCAGGGGGATTGCACAACCACAGATTCAAGGAATAAAGACTAAGGACTAGTAACTAAGGACTCCCATATTGGACAACAGCTAGAAATAAACTTGTACTGTACTTTGATTGTACACTGAAACTTCAGTATTTGTTTGATATAAACATCAATGCCCTAACTAATACGGGGCTTCAGTATAACTTCCAAGGTCAAAGAGCAACTAAAGATAACCGCTGGGAGCGAAAGCTAACCAGTCTGGTTATAAAACATTAAAATTTAAGTACATCCCTGGCAAACAGTTCTCCCTAAATCACTGTGTTCTCAGTCACATCCTTAATATTTTTACTGGTTTCTCGTTGTTTATAGAATAAATATATGACTCACCTCTCCGATTTGACCTGAGCTAACTTTTCAGAATCATCTGATGCTTGCCATTTCTCATCCACATTCAAATAAACCTGCGCCATTCACCACCTCTAAACACTGTGGGGTTTTTTTGTTGTTTGTTTTTATTTTAACACTGTGTTTTTTCATCACTAAGATTTTCAAGTGATTTCTGCTTCCTGGAAAGATTTCTCCCCCATTCCCACACTTAGCCTTATTTAGATCCTAGTCACCCTCTGAAGTGGAGGTTAAATGCTACCTTCTCGAAGCTGCTTTCTACCTGCCTCGATAGAAAGGTTTCTTTATCTGGTCATTCCACAGAAATCCAACAACTCATCCAGGAGGAATTTTATACTACACACAATGGTGGCAGCAGGAAAGAAAAGAGAAAACAAATCCTACTCATGAATTTACATTTTGGAGGAACTGAGACTCCTGCCTCATTCTGGAGGAAGAACTCAGACTTCCATGGGGTCGTGGAGCACGAGCCAAGCTGTGAAGCATGGGTGGAATTTACTTGGTAAATGCATGGTGGATGATTCCGGGGGAGCTGGGGAGAGAAATCTAGGCAGAGGGAGGAAGATTTGTTTAATCTCCAAGTCTAGAGCATCGTGGTACATTTGAGCAAAGGAAGAGGCCAGTAGGACTAAGACACAAATAAGCAACACAGAGAGGAACACAAGACACCGTGCTGAGCCAGGCGGGAGCCAGATCGCTTAGAGCCTTGTACATGTGAGGATTTTGGTCTTCATCCAATGAGAACTGGGAAACCACTGGACAGGTTTAGGAAAAGAATGATGCACGCAACGCATTGTGTAAGATTGTTACGGGCGCCAGATGGAGGGTGGATTAGAGCAAGAGAGGAGGTGGAGAAAGCAGCTGGTAAGCTTTTGCTGGGGTCCACTGTAATGATCTAAGTAATGTGAGACAGTGCATTGATCTGGACCAGGGTAGTGGCAGGTGAAATGGAGAGAAGTGGTTGAATCTAAGAAGACCGTAAGTAATAAGGGCAAGATAACTTGATGGTTAATTTGAATGCAGCTAGTTATATTCATGAGGGACTTAGTAACACTTTTGGGAGGCATAGAGATTAAGACAGGAGCTAAGAAGCCAAACCAACAGCCATTGTTTAAATATTGTCTCTGTCCCTTCCTAGCTCTGCGATCTTGGACAAGTTTCGATACCTCGGTAGCTTCCTCTGGAAGATAGGGAAATTAATAGTATCTACCTTTCAAGACTGTTCCATATATATGTATATATGTACAAGACTGTACATATATATGTATACGTGTGTGTTTGTGTATATATGTGTGTATTTATTATTTTTCCTATGAAAGCATAGGTGTATATATATTTATCGTTCCCTGGTAAAATGCTTATTTTCTTAAGGGTGGGACTGGCATAGAAATAGTATCTAATAGAGAATTAATACAGGTATACTAAAAATCTACAGCTTATTATATACATCATTTTTCTAAAATTTAGTCTAATGGTACCACTGGGTTTAATTCTTCAAAGGAAGTATGTGTTTTCCCACAGAACTCGAAATGCTTATTATCATGCGACCAAATATCCAGAACTTGTTCTTTCCAAAAATATGACATCAGACATTAAGTTTACAGCCATTGACACAATGCCCAATGATGCCGTTTTGCGGCAATATGCAACATTATACTATATAATGTGTGACAGAGGACTAGGTGACGACTAACGTGGATGTTCTGTGGATTGTGAGCTGCAAAAGATGTGTGTTGCTTTGAAAGCTTCTAGCAAGAAGTAACAGACTGACTCAGCTCTGTAAAATAAGCAAAGATTACTGAAATTGCTGTTCCCTGAGTTAAAGCCACAGTGTCATAGAAATACGACTGGAAAATCACCAAGTTAATTTCTTTACCTCTAGAAGGACTACAGGTAATGTTTAAATGACAGAGGATTATGAATCCAGCTATTTCGTTTAAGAATTTTAAGCGTCCACCACATCACTTGGCTAATCTCCCCTCCCAGATTTAGCTCTCAATTTTGTTACTCTAAAAAAAAGCGGAGGTTTACCATTTCAAAAGCCAGAGGGCATCCCATATATTCCTTTAGCAAATCCTTTGGGTGTTTAACAGCTCATGTCTTACTGACACTGTATCATTTTGAAAATTTTGTGCTAAAAGGATGTATGTGGAAATGGAACACACTGACAATTTCAAATAACAGCATGGAAGTCCTTTTCCCACATAAGTGCTGAAAGACACATTATTTCTAGCGAGAATATATTCTAAACACACTTCTGCAGCCAGGGAGTAAGTGGATGGGGAACACTGCACGCTGTTTTCACTTCACTGCTGATGCGCTGTCTTCCTAGGGGAAGCTGTAGAGAGAATGCTTTAAACTGTGAAGCTTCCCTGACTGCACATGTCCCTCACCCGGCGACACGTGATGCACTGGCATTTATTTGGTGCTGGTGTTTAGCGAGGAGGTGGTGTTCCCGTTTCCTAAATCAGGGTTCTTAACAAGTCATGCCCTTGCATCCTGTGGACCATGTGCCAAGGGCCAAACAACGGAGCCAAGTATGCAGGTCTCTTCCCTTTTGTTTATTTAACACACACCAGCTGGCACCTCCTTAGGGGGTATGATCCAGTGGGGGGATAGACAATCACATCACTGCATAGATAACAACAATGTTGTAAGCGTAATATATTCTAAAATTAGAACTCCATGGTGCTATGACACCTATGGTTAAGGGTTGAACGGTGTCCTGTAGGTAAAGATCTGTTGGATTCCTAACCCGCAATCCCCCAGCATGTGACCTTATTTGGAGGTAGGATCTTTATAGAGGTAATAAAGTTAAAATGAGGTCATTATTGTGAGCCCTAATGCAATATGACTGGTGTCCTTATGAAAAAGAGAAACTGGGACACAGACACACACACACACACACACACACACACAGAGGAGAGACCATGTGGAGAGATGCAGGAAGAAGACAACCATCTCAGCCAAAAAGAGAGGCCTGGAACAGACCCTTCCCTCACAACGCTTAGAAGGAATCAACCCTGCCAACACCTTGATTTTGGACTTCCAGCCTCCAGAACAAGTGAGACAATGCATTTCTGTTGTTCAAGCCTCCCACTCTGTGGTACCGTGTTATGGCATAATGGAGGTCAGGGAAGCCCCCAAAGACAGGTGACAAGTGAGCCGAGAGCTGATCATTAACCCGGCGAAAACACAGGACAAATGCTCCAGGCACGGGGAATGGCATTACACAAAACACGTTTCAGCACACACGAGACTCTGAAGGACAGCCAGCATGTACGGAGTTTAAGGACCAGGAGAAAATGAAAGGCAAGGTGAGGCCAGAAATGGATGTTGCAGCCAGATCATAAAGGGCCGTGTAGGTCTCATTAAGGGTTCTCTTTGTAGCTCAATCTTCTTCTTACATCTTCTCTTAGTCTATAAAACGGACCACCCTTAATCTTTTCCCCTGAGTAGAAGAAGCCAAATACCCATAAAACGCCCCTGTAGTAGACATCCGTTATGTCACCTCAGCTCCTTTTGAATAATCTTGCTACGTGTGAAGGTCGATCAAGGCTGCTTAGCGTCACTTCCCCAGCTTCCTTCACATCTAATGTCTAAGTCTGTCGCAAGGATCCACCGACTGGCTTCAACTCTGTTGACAGTTTGTTTCAAAATTAAGCAAGGTGAGGAAGTAGCCTCCACTCTGAAGCCAAGAGTGGAGAAAAGCATCTGGTGCTCAGGGATGCTAGTAGTTTTAAGAAGTGGTCTCCAGGTTGGCAAAATCACAGCTGCGGCAAAGTGATGCTCCTGTCAGCTCCACTGTAGCCAGAACCTTTGCTCAGGTCTCATTGGCCAGTTAGTCATCAGACCACTTGTAGGGTGTGCTTTGGTCCATTATTCCTAGAAAATTCGCCTCCAAGGTGATTCCCCATGAACCAACCAATGTCCATTTAATGTTCGTTCTACTTAAAATAGCCCAAATCTGCTTTTTATAACTAAGAACACTAATAAAGGTTTTGCTTCCCTAGTCACCACCAGGATAGAGAGGGCAGACCTCCATCATGCCTACACAGGTTCCCATGTCACTGGTTCTCAGAGCTTGGTCCTCAGACCAGGAACACCTGGGAAGGAGTTAAAAATATAAATTCTCAGGCTCTATCCCAAACCTCCTGAACCAGGAACTTTAGGGATAAGGCCCTGAAATATTTGTTTTAAAAATTTCTTTAGGTGATTCTGATACAAACTAACGGTTCAAAATCATTGTCCTATATACCACCACTTTTAATACTTTTTCAGGTGTTAAAAATGTCTTCCTTGCTATCAGACTCTGAGCTTCTTGGGGGAAATCACTGTCTTATTTATACTTATATTATCAGTGTTTAGATTCAACTGGCCCAATTGTTGAATGATTGGCAAAGAAACATCTCTCTTCTTCCAGGAATTCTGTCTACCATGTCTGTATCATAAGGGGATGAGTGACAATATACCCTTTTCCTTAGAACAATACACACATAACAATAGTACATGAATCAAATATGTTATATAAAATAAAACTAATGTATAGTTTTACCTGAGATTCGGCTGACTTTCATTGCCATCTGCTACTGCCTGATTCACTTTTCAAAGCTCAGATAACATTACTCTTTACATCTCACTCAAGGATATTATTTCACAGAGCTTCACACTATCCCACACCCAATTTTCTGTTCTTTTTTTTTTTTAATTTAGTTGGTCTGGAAGTTTAAGAACTCAATTTAAGTGAATACTGTTTCCACCAAGCAATCCCAGGACGGAACCACCTAGTAGAAGCTGGGAGTGCCAACTGGCTACCTAAGCTCTTCTTAACACTAAGGTATCAGGTGGGCAAAGAGTTGGCGTCATGGTGTTGACTGGAATGAGGAACATTTATTAACAAAGGGACAAAAGGGTACTTCTGCAAAATGGATGCCCTGTGGTTTAGGACAGAATCCTGGGGAAAACCTGCGGTGGTGTTGTACTTCCACTCCCAGAGAGAAAGCCTTCCAGAAAATAATCCCACCCCTATATAGACAAGACTCTACAGAAGGGAAGCTCTGATTAGGTTAAGCTCTAGGCAAAGAAATAGAAGGGAAAGAAATCAAAGGGAAAGCCAAATAGGTCTTGGCAGGGATGGGGCAGCGGGCCGAAGTCCTGAATACAAGAAATGGCTTTACGAGCAGTTGATAAAGCGTCTGAATACCTATATACGTCTAGACCAAAAGAACAAACAAACAAAAGGTGCGTGTGAGTATCCATGCACGTAAAGAATGCAAATACTTTTTCTCCTCTGTTGTCATTCTTTTCTCTCTGTATTTTATATGGGTAATGTAGAAGTAACTAAATTAGACATTGGTCCACCATATGCTAAAAATCAAAACAAGATCAAACCTCACCATGGAGAGGTTGGCCATTACCCCGAGGTAGTTACTCCGTAACAGCACTTCTCAATGCAATATCAGGTTGCACTGAGTCTCAGATTTTAATTGGGCCAGATTCTCTGAGGAATTTGGATTTTTTTTCTTGACTCTGACAGACTCAGATTCATTGTGGCTGATAGGACAAGATTCTAGAAAGAATATTCATGAGCACCTACTGCTAAAGGTTCTGATGTGTTTTGATCTCATCTTCAGGGACTGCTTATTCTAGTCTGCCTTGATTGCCGTGACATAGCCAGGTATTCTTTCACTAAATTCAACATTTCCCTTAAGCTAGTAAGAATCAATCTGTGTTATTTGCAACCAAAGGACTCTTAACTAAGCACCAAACAGCACTCTGCGAAGGCACAGGCAGAGATGTATGAAAAACTACATAGATCTTCAATCTAAATAGGGCTAGGAAAAGAACAGCTATCATCACAGGTTACTGATTAGAGACGGTATCTCAGTGGTGGCATAAGAAACTAACAAGTTTCAAAACTGAATGCTTACTGTGTGGTTCATGCAAATTACACTTATTAGGGATACTGTTTCTTACTTGGGCAATAATAATAATAAAAAAGAGAAGCTATAACACTATAGTATTTTTGCTTAGAGTGGTGACGAGGAAATATTTGATTGATTGGAAACAAAATCACTTTCTTAAGATTCCATTAACAATAGAATAGTGAATATTAAAATACAAAGAGCCATGTTGTCTGCGTTATTAAAAAACTGTCCTATCATTTATCACTTTGTTGGAGGTGTAACGGGCTTCCATCCCATTCAGCTGGGCAAAGCTTATCTTATTTTGTAATAAATGAAATAGAGTAAATGCAAAGGTTGTCACGATTTACAAGACATTTCATTTAAACACAGAGTCAAATTTTATTCACTTCCTCATCAGATAAATGCCAAGGCAACAAGGGCATTTATTATTAATAAAGCAGTAAGCAGGAATCCTGGGCCAGTGCTTACAGTGGTGACTTCTGCACTGCCCAGGGACTAATTCAAGCAGAATCATTTTCTCTGATGGATGTCAGTGTCATCAATTGACATCTGTTCGTTAACAAGCAGCTGCCCTGGAATTGGCTTAGAAAATGCACGGATTCGGTGTCCATGCTCTAGCGGTTAGAAGGGCAGGCTGAGGCCACATTTCTGGGCTAGCGTCCCAGGTCTGTTACTGTCACTTCAGTCTGCCCTGGAATAAAACTCAGTCTACATGACACTAAAAGAATCTCCTAATTTGGGTGAAGGCAGTGGCTGGGGAAGGGCATGGGAGGGTTCACACCCATTTGTCATCCCAGAGAAAACATCTCCTGTTAACTACTGGATTACTCATTCATCAGCTGATGTAGGGGGAAATTCTAACACTGAAATATATCCATGGCCATTACTGAAAATGCTTGCTTAGGCTACTGGCTAAATTGTATACCTAATTCCTTGGTCCTGAAAAATATTACAATGATAAAGGCGTAAGAACAGGGAAAAGAATACACCTATGCCACTATTAGAAATTCAAGGAAAATGTTTCCCTATTTAAACACAGGGATGGCTCCTTTTCTTTTTTTTACACTTTATTTTTACTTTTTATTTTTTTTTTGGCCATGCCGTGCAGTTTGCAGGATCTTAGTTCCCTGATCAGGGATTGAACCCGGGCCCTCAGCAGTGAGAGTGCAGAGCCCTAACCACTGCATGGCCAGGGAATTCCCTATGCTTTATTTTTTATTTATTTATTTTTCTTAATTAATAGCTCCTTTTCTTAAAGGAAAAAAATTAATAATTTAAATACCAGCTCCAGTCCTTTGCCCTCAGTGTGGAGAGACTGCTAAGGATAAAGTTATACAAGATCTCTCTGCCCCAGTTTCTCCATCTCTAAAATGGGTGATGATAACCTTTAGCCAAATCAATGAGCTTTCCAGATAACATAAATAATAGTAAGATAAAGAAAATTTAACACTCATATTGACGAAAGTCAAGTTTTCCTTTGACATTAAAGTAAGAATGTATCTTCAAATACTTGATAATTTAAAACTACTTTAAAAGCAAAACTGAATTTGCAATTACTGAGAAAAATTCACTGAGAATGAAAAATTAATTGGCAATGCCAAATAAATAATACAAATGCTGGTATTAGAATGTACATTTGGAAAGCCAGATGGCTCAACTGAAATTTTAAGCATAAGAGCTTCAAAGGAGTTTATCATTAATATGTGGGGTTTTTTTTTTGTTTTTTTTGCGGTACGCGGGCCTCTCACGGTTGTGGCCTCTCCCGTTGCAGAGCACAGGCTCCGGACGCGCAGGCTCAGGGGCCATGGCTCACGGGCCCAGCCACTCCGCGGCATGTTGGATCTTCCCGGACCGGGGCACGAACCCGTGTCCCCTGCATCGGCAGGCGGACTCTCAACCACTGAGCCACCAGGGAAGCCCAATATGTGTTTTTAAGTAAATGTTTTTAACTAAAATTTCCTAAAGAGACTTGTGGTAACCAATACTTTTTCCTTAATGTCATGATCATAGGTACCTAAGTCCCTGTGTTGTGATAACTTGTATAGATATTAAACTTAATAAGTATAATATATTGAAATTATACAGTAAATACTGCAACTTCAATATTACTTTATATTAGTGGAAGATTTTCTTCTTCTCTGGTGTATCTCAAGTCCATTACTGTTCAAACTAATATGAAACTTGAATCAAAAATGTAAACCAAGCATGGTCTAACACTTTAAAATATATTTATATACTCCAACGATAAAGTGAGTGGACCAGAGAAAATAAAACATTTGATTCAAATTGACAGTTTAATTTTTTTCTAATTTTTTTTTTTTTTTTTTTTTTTACCATATCATACATGGTACTACCAGCGAGCCAGTGATTGGCCTTCCATGAGCAAATCTAGCTTATAACTGCTTTGTATAGTATACTTGACTCTGGAATCAATGAAGGCATTTAAGCAAGAAATGCAGTTGCTGGGATGTGCCAGGGGGTGGTTCATCAGACAGCACAGTCGGGGTTGGTGAGGAAGGTGGGAAGTAAGGAAACATTCTAGGAAATGCTACCTCAGTATCTCACGTGAGGGCTAATGAAAATCTAAAATGGACATCAGTTATGTTTGCTTCCTGGATTCATTCATTCATTTATCTCTAGTGGCATCCTGATATGTCTATGGGAAAAGGTACAGTGTTAGCAGAGCAATAAATATAGATGTGTATCTTCCCACTATGGGAACAACATGACTCCTACAGACTACTTTTCTGTCTTTGCATTTCTTTCATGTTTTCAGCTTGTTCTCATATTACACTGCTATCACCTGGTCATGGGCAAGGGACCCAGTTGGCCCAAGTGGATCCTTCTTTTCTGGAATTGCCTTGGAGTCAAGTGTTACGAGGACTGAAGACGTGTTTGAACTTATTCATTACAATGGCAGGGCCAGTAAGAAGTGGGTGACTCTTACTAAAACTTTCAGATTCTCATCAACTACTTCACTTCTGTTAATCCCAATACATTTCTTTATAGTTAAAGCAGTGATAGTTTGGTTCTGTTGCTTGCAGCCAAAGAGTTCTGACTCCTATTGCAACATCAATGGAAGAGAATAAGGTCTAGCAACTAATGGGACTTGAAAGAAAGAGGTGAAAATGTGACTCTGTTAATGGTGATGCTGGACACAGATTTAGGGATGTCACGTGACACAGACGGCTTGCGGCATGGGTGATAACTCACTGTAGAAAGGCAGCTTTGAGAAAAAGTCTCACCATTCTCGGTCGCTTCACCTCCACAAGTGCCCAAAGGTATAATGAGACTCATTTTGAGTCTATGTTGAGCTTTTATTTTCTGATAAGCAATGGAGTGGGATGATCTCAGAGGTGGCCAGTTGACTGCTTACCATAGGGGCTGTAAGGAAGTCCATCCAACAGGGAAGCTGTCAAGAGGACTTGTGCACTGCAAGGGAGGTTAGTACCTCAGGAGTTAGCCTTTTGTTTCAGAGATTCCATAAACATCACATAAAAGGATCAAATGAACTTTTTAAAGAATGGCAGAGGCATGACCTCAACTAAATCATTGCACACAATGAGATTCTTTCTTTGAAGGTAATAAGACATTCCTACCTCAAGCTCTTTAAACACTGCTGTCCCTTCTGCCTAGAATAATTTCTCCCCAGTTTGAAAATGGCTCAGTTCCTCACTTCATTTATCTACCTGTTCAAATATCTCCACCTCGGAGAGGTTTTCGCAACCATTCTATGTAAAATAACACCCAGCACACACCCCATCCCTCTCTCCCCTTAACCTCCTTATCTGCTCACTGCTGTTTTCACCTGCTAGTAGAAACTCCATGAGGACCACGGCTATTTGCCACTGAAAACTAAGAAACTCTAACAGTGATGAGCAGAGAGCAGACGCTCACTAAACATAGGATGGAAAGTTCTACTTTGAGTTCTGTACTTGTTTTCTTCAAGAGAAAGAGAGACCTAGCGGTTATGCTCTCTGAGTAAGATTCTTTTACATTTCCAGTGAACAGTGAAGGAAGCAAGCATTCTTCAACAGTCATGGAGACAAACAGCCAGGATGCAACTTTTGGCGAGCTTGCCTAGCTACCCCTATGAGCCTGCCTTAGACTGGTGTACCTTGTGATACCATTCACATGGACTGGACCTAGGCAACGAGCTCTTTGAGAGACAGGCCTGGTGGTTTCATGTTTGTATCCTCAGCCCAATACAGTTCAGGGTAGCAGATGTTTGGAAGATGGAGAAGATGAGGGGAAAAAAAGGAAGAAAAGGGATGACAGGAGTGGGAGGAATTAGAAGAATGGGAAGAAGAAACATGGGAGTCATAGAATGGGAAGTGAATGTAAAAAACACTCCAAAAATGCCTTCTTAGAGCCCTTACAACTCTGACAGCTATTTCTCTCAACGCTATTATATGATACTCCTGTATTTAAGTGTTCTCCTCAGTTTGTCTAATTTATCTCCTCTCATTCTTTACTGAACTTATTCTATTCAGGCTTTATCTTCACCTTCCAACAGGTTATGTTTTTTTCAAAGCCACCAATGACCTCCATGTTGATGAATCCAATCATCAATTCTCAGGTCTCATCTTACTTGATTTTCAGTTCCTCATCCCTGCTTATTGGAAACACTCATTTAAGTTGGTCTCTGGGGCGCCATACTTGCTGGTTTTCTTTCTACCTCTTCAGGCACTTCAGATTTCATCTTGCTGGATCCATCCAAATTCTAGTCTTGTAACTATTCTGTTGACTCAGTCCTCCAGCAACTTCTCTGCTTAAGTGATTACATCCCAACTCATGGCATTAAATACCATTTATACGCTCAAGAATTCTCCAAATGAGATCTCCATCGTGAACCCTTCCTCTTAGTTCTAGATTTGTACATCAAAAGGCCCACTCAGTTTTCCCACTTGGATATACTGTAGGCATTTGAAATTTTACAAGAACAAAATAGGGCTCTAATTTTCACTCGCCTCCCCACACCTGCTCTTCAAACTTCAGTAAAAAGTCACCACCATCCAATTAGTTGCACACAACAAACACCTCTGATTCATACTTAATGTCATTCAAACCCCAAGGCCAAGTAATTAACAAGTGCTACTGGCTGTCCTTTGAATTAAGCATTTGTCACCATCTCACCCCATTCTCCCTTTTTCAAGCCATCTGTGTCCCCCATTATAATGTAAGCTTCAAAAGTGAAAAGACTTTACAAAATTCATTGTTGTATAATAATTTCCAAGTAGTGATCATATTCTGCAGTATTTGCAACAGCTGTACTGTGTTATGAATGGATCTGTGAATATTACAAAGTCACAAGAACTGCTCCTACTACTACAGTTAGTTGTCCACATTTATAATCAAATGAAATCCCAAATTTCAGTTAGTAGTTCATTAAAATAAAGATGCATGAGGGAAAAAAATGAATGAACTCTGTCTTTTTAACTGACCTATCCCCCACACAACATGATTATATGTTTACTTTCTGCTCATCTCTCTAGAATGTACAGGAAAGGTCTAGATCTCTCTTTCTCACTCCTGACATCCAGAATCATGCTTGACAATCAGTAGACACTCAATAAATATTTGTGGAATATATGAAAAATAGAAGTAATATAAGAATTATCATTATTCTATTTCTGGTTAGGATTATCATTATAGCAGCTAATGTTTATAGAGTATTTATTCTATGATGGGTACCAATGGTAAGCAATTTTATGCACTGGATTATCTCATTTACTTTCCATGAAAGCCTCTGAAGGAAGGAACTAGTATTATTTCTGTTTTTTAAATAAGGAAATGGAATCTTTATGAAGATAAGTGACTCACACGTTTCTCTAACAGGCAAAGCTAGATTTACAACCGAGGTACATCTGACTTTTAATCACACTCTTAACCATTATGAAACAGGAATGTGCGGGCGTTCTATGGTTGTTTGGGAACACGATGAAAAACGCAAAAAAGAAAGAAAGAGAGGAAAGGAGGGAAGAATGAATACCAGGCATTGAGTATTTTCCCACTTCTTTGTCGCAGTCTCTGTGTTCCTCCAAAGAACTTGAATAAAGCTTGCTTTTTCTCCCAGACTAAGCCCCTTCTCTTTGAAGGAAAATAATAAAAGAGAAGTTAGTATTACACTTGCTCCCTTCTCTGATGACTCTACTAAGAACTTGAAGGCTGCAAAAGCTAAAGCAAGTTGATCTTAAACCAGGTAATAGTTCTGCCCTATCAGAAAGAGATTTCACTTGAAACTCGGTGGTTTATGGTTTCTCATGGTAAAATTGTTCTTCTTAATTTAGGGAAAACACTCATTTTTGATCTCCCAACTCAATAGAACCAATGTGGCTTTGTCTTATTCCAAACATATCAATTGTGCCTCTATTTTAATCTTAATCTTTCTGTGACAAACATAAAAATCTATGAAAATCTACTTCATGTATCGAATGCACTAAGCAAATCCTTTAATCTATGGGCAGAATTAGTTTAAACTTCCATTTAAGAAAACTAATTAGGTCTTGCTTTAAACAAACTCAATAGCACTGATAAAAGAAAAATCACTAATTTTACAATCTTAAACCTAGTGTTAACACTGTGTAAGTTTTCTAATCCATCATAAACTCTCAGCTGAACCGACCTTAAGAAATGAGGAAATACATGTGTCTCCAGCAGATTGCCATGGCGGTTTGTCCCCCTAGTATTACACTGGGTGAGATGAAAGGCTCTCTGGAGACGTGAGATTTACAGAAAGATTTGAATGAAAAGGGCAAGTAGATTTATGGATTTTAGATGCCACAATTTTACTACATAAACAAGTGTTTATTTAGCATTTACTATTTCCATGGGACTGTGTTACAAGCTCTCCTCAGCATGTGGACTGGAAACGCCCAAGAATTTTCATTTCTCCCCTACCATTTTTAATATCTGTAGCTTCCCTTGAGGAGTTCATAATCTTTCATGTTCTAACAGTGACAACATGAAACAAGTACTGCCACAGATATATTTATAAGTCTCAGGAACAACACACAGGAGTGGAGATGAGCAGAAATGAACATAACAGAGAACCTTTACTGAGGGATGGGTTTGCCAGGCAGCTGGGCTTGGGAGGGGATGTTCCAGGCAGAGGAAACTAGCTGAGTCAAAGCCTAGAGGGATGGAATGTTTGGCGTTTGGGGACGGGCTTGTCCAAGGAAAATAAAGGACAAAGAAAACTAAGCCAGTGGCCAAAAGAAGTTGCGAGAAGGGAAAATAAATTTAAAACAGAATAAAGGGTCTTCAATCTTCTTTCTCTGCGTTACCCTACTCATTGAACTTTGTTCCATAACAGAAATAATAACCCACACCTAAGTATTTGCATTTCAGTTCTATATATGCTTACTCAGTTCTTGGAAAAGTCGATATGTATATTTTTGTAAATACTGTATGGTTTTATTTGTATGTGACACATAAAAAACAACAACAGAATAACTGAGCCAACCAACCCAAGCTGAAACAAACAGCTCATACAACTCACCAGCAAAAAAAACCCAAACAACTCAATCAAAAAATAGGCATTATGCTAAATGAAACAAGCCAGAGAAAGGAAAATACTGTATTACATCACTTATATGTGGAATCCAAAAATACAACCAACTAGTGAATATAACAAAAAAGCAGCAGTCTCACAGAGTCTCCTCTTTTACACAGCATTTTCTCAACTGAACAATTAATGGTAGCTCTATAAAGCTAGTTTTACTAGAAACTTTTCTGTCTGTAAGTGTCTCCCACAGTTTTGGGAAAGTGTTTTATTACGGTCCATGGCAAACACAACCAGAAGTTTCTCATCCCTATCCCAGCATGCAACGGGTCCCTGTCATTTCCTTTCTCAACAAGTCTCATTTCTTCTGGGCTTCAACACAGAATGTTCAGCCACCTTATTAAACTCATGCCCCTGCAGGGAAGAATTCAGCAACAAGCCCTGTCTACTGGCCCTTCTTCATTTCAAAGAAAGTTTATTTATTCCCATTATCAAAATCCCGCAGCCACAAAGTTTGCTTTGGAGAAATTCTGGGATTGTAAAAACATGAAATAGCATTTCTTTTTCCAAGCTGCTCAGCACAAATGAGCAAAAGCCATTCTTATCATGTAAAAATGCTCCTCTTGACCCTTACCATTAGAATGAGGGCTCAGATATTGTGGGATTTGCCAGTAGTGGTGATAAATTCCCCCCTACTTGCATTTCTTATACCTTAAGTCGTGGGGTAAGGTAGAGCTAACTGAATCACCTGATGATTGGACTCTGGCTCTTAATGAATCCTGTTACAGATGTAAAGCTTGGGAAATTGCATTCCCTATCTTTTTAGCAAGCCAGTGGTTTGGGGAATCATCTACAAATATTTAAGTAGTTAATGATTTCTCTTGAGGATCTGTTTAATGGAAAAGGAAAACACTTTTACTGCAGAAATTTAAGACAATTGCTTCAACTAGAACATTTTCCAGTGTGCTTGATAAGGCATCACAGGGAGAGAGAAGAAAACCTACCATATCATATACGGTAGTGCACATGTGTAACGAGCACCAGTCACTCCTGCTTGTCACTGTTTGGATATTAAGATCTGATGTTTGTCTTAGAGCATTGGTTTGCTTTCTCATTGGAATCTGAGTTTGGAGCACAGAACTGAAAGCCTAAATGGAGCTGGAGCTGATTCACCCTGTTGGTGGTGACCTGAAGAGATACATCTTCATCTCCTGCTTCCTGGCCTATTAGACTGTTTTCCTGTCTGTTTCAAGCGTAGATCTTTGTTCCTTCCTCTGATTCCTCATAACCTTCCAAATAAACCCATTTATTTTTTCTTTTGCACCTACTGTTGGTTTATGTTGCTTACACTCATTTTTTTTTCTTTTTGGTAATTCTCAAACATTTTTGACCAAATTATTTAAATACTTAATAAAGAGTAAACAAATAAAAATAGCAACAACAAAACCACAATGATTAAAAACAACTTCCAAAATAACTAGAAATTCTCTTATGACTCATGGCACCAGCTCTGTCCCTCTAGAGCATAATACAGGTCATGATATAAAAATGTACAATACTCAGTATTTCACTGTGAACTAATTCATGCATTTTATACTTAGAAGGCTGACTTCAAGGCAAAGTTGCTTTTTTGTACACACTGAAATGTAAACAAGGTTTTATATTTTCACATAATAAATGTGCACAGAGGATGAGTTCACCTTTAAAAGGAGTGGACACAAGCCAGGTAGTAAATAATACTTACCAGACAAAAACCAGTCAAACTGGGAATCAGACAGCTCAAAAGAAGAGTCTTATGCTGTCAATCCAGGTTGCCACCAAAAACCATTACCCTAACATGAATGCAGTAATCTAAGGCTGAGCAAATTTGTGCAGAGAAAATAAGCTACAGTTAAACCTTAGTTCACACTGTATAGGGAAACTGAAACTTTACTTTGTTCAGTAACATTAAGGGAGTACCTTGGAAAATACTGTGATCCAAAGAAAACATTAGAAGTAAAGGGGTTTATAACCAGGGCCCATCACCTCCCTGGTTATAAACCCCTTTACTTGGGGCAGAGAATAATCATCACCTGATTATTCTCTGCCCCATGGCCTCCCCCTCATTTTCAGCATCTCGTGATCTTGACTCTACTCTAGTAATTTTCATCACTAACGCTTAGCCTCCAACCAGCATCTTCTGTCTGCTTTTCTGTTTGTCTCTTCAGTAAGAGATTTTTTTTAGAAATTTAAAAGTGTTTGGGATAGAGACTTACAATTTGGTTGAGTGTTCTATACAGATTTAGCAAAACATACAGAACAACTAGGAAATATGTGGAAGTTGATCCAGTACAAGTCTTCAAAAAGACAATCACTTGAGTTAACATATATATTTTCATTACAAAATATGCTTGTTCTATCTTTTTCTTTCAATTTAGATTTAGTATGCCCAAGTATAACTCATATTCAATTCCTTCAAAATATAGTAGGAGGAGTGATGTCAGCAACGTGGCTGAATAAGACGTCCCTCGTCATATCCCTCCCTCAATAACAACAATTTGTCATCCATCCATAGACAAAAGTGCCTTTGTCTGTGGGATACAGTACAATACACCAAAGGACCCAGGAAGAGTCTCACCCACCCATGCATCAGGTAGTAAGGATACAGACCTCGGACATGGACCCTGCAGTGCCCCATGAACTGAATGCAGCTCTCCTTGGCCATTGCCCATGAGCCCCTGGAGAACACTGTCTTACAGAAGCCCCTACAGACAAGTGAGTCCTTGTGGAAGGTCAGATTTCCAGTGGAGAAGTTCCAGCACACCAGCTGAGTGACAAAATATGTTTGGATGCATTGGACAAGGTAGGAGAAACAGTTTAACTTTACTCACGTCACCTCTCCTTCATGGACTCACAACTCAGTGCCAGAAGAAACCTTCTCGGCCGATGATCTCTCCCAGGGCGGGGAGGAGAGCATGGGAGTGAGCACCCAGCTCACTGTGTGGGACACTGCCAAAGAGGCCCAGTTCTACCTCACCCCATCCTGAGTATGGACTTGCATGGCTGGAGGGATAAAAACACACTGGGAAAGAGGCCGATGGGACTCTCAGAAGGCATTAAAGGGATGTAGATCCTACTAAGTGCATCGCAGACACCATCAAGAAGTCCACCCATGAACCGCTGGGGACAACTTGCCCACAGTGGTTGGGGTGAGGTGCATAGAGGCCCCCCTGCACTACATGTACCTCACCCCCACACCCCAAACTGTGACTGGCTGTCTATTTGTGCCCCTGATGATGGCAAGCATGAGCTTTGGCAGGCATCTAGTGAACTTGTGTGTACAAAGCCAATAAAAATCTGTGGACCAGGGAGAGACCACAAACTTGAGGTTTAGCTCCACCCTTGGGAAAGCAAAAGGGAGTCTGCCAGCACCCAGCTTGGTGTGTTGAAGGACTAGAAAAGACATATAAGCTTAAGAATTCTGCCACAAGAGGGAGCAAGAAGCATGGAGCAGGGATATCCACAGAAGGACCAAGAAAGTCTCAGACTTCCTATCATGACTGATGGAAGTTACTTCTCTCCTGAAGTCAGTTAGTAATGACCAGAGGAGGTGACTGCAACATCAAATGCAAATACAACACTGTAAGACTTCAAGAAACATAAAAAATAAAGGAAAGATGACACTACCAAAGGGTCACAATAATCTTCCAATAGCCAATCCCATAGTCATGGAGATCTACAATTCATCCAATAAAGAATTCACAATAGCTCTTTCGAGGAAGATCAGTGAGGTACAAGAAAACACAGACAATTTGATGAAGTCAGAAAAAACAACACAGAAACAAAATGAGAAGTTTAGCAAAGAGAAATCTTAAGAAAGAAGCAAATAAATGCTAAAGCTAAAGAATATAATGAATGAAATTTTAAAATGCAATAGAGAACATCAACAGCAGAATGAATCAAGCAGAAACAAGGATCTATAGATTAGAAGACAGAAACTGTGAAGTTACCCAGTTAGAGGAGAACAACAACAACAAAAATAAGAAAGAGGAAAGGATATGTGACCTACCAGATATCACCAAAAGAAGCAATATGTGAATTATTGCAGTGTCAGAAGGATAAAAGATGGAGAAAAGGGTACAAAGTTTTTTTCAAAAATAATGACTGACAACTTCCCGAATCTGGGAAGTGATTTGGATATCCAAGTTCATGAAGCTTATAGGGTGCCAAATGATTCAACTCAAAGAGATCTTCTCCAAGACACTTTATAATAAAACTGTCAAAAATCAAATCAAAGAAAGAATCTTAAAGACAGCAAGAGAAAAAAGCTTGTAACTTACAAGAAAACCCCCATACGATTAGCACTGTATTCTTCAGCAGAAATCGTAAAGGGCAGGAGAGATTGGAAGGATCGATTTAAAGTGGTGAGAGAAAAAAAATGAGAACTAAAAACATTCTACCCAGCAAAACTGTCCTTCAGAAATAAGGAAGAGATAAAGACTTTCCTAGATAAACAAAATCTAAGGGAGTACATAACCATTAGACCTGCCTTACAAGAAATGCTGAAAGGAGTTCTTCAACCTAAAATGAAAGGAAGCTAATTAGTAACACGAAAATGTATAAAAATATATAACATACTAGTAAAGGTAAGTATGTAATCAAATTCAAGTATGGAGTCAAGTTCAGAATACTTAATACTGTAATGTGGTGGTGTTTTAAACACTTAACTTTAGTATAAAGGTTAAAATTAAAAGTATTTAATACCTATAGCTACAATAGTAGGTTAATAAATACATGATATAAAAATAGGTAAACTGTGATATCAAAAATATAAAAGGGTGGGGGAGTAAATAGAGTTTTGTATGCAATTAAAGTTGTGTTGTTACCAGCCTAAAAAGACTATTATATTTATAAGATGTTTTATGTAAACCTCATGATAGCCACAAAAGCAAAACCTATAGTAGATAAACAAAAGATAAAGGAATCAATGCGTACTATGGAAAATCACCAAATCACAAAGGAAGACGGAAGGAGAGGGAGAAAGGAATGAGAGAACTACAAACCATTCAGAAAACAATTAATAAAATGACATTAGCAGCCCTTACCTATCAATAATTAGTATTAATGTGAACAGATTAAATCATCTAATCAAAAGGCATAGAGTCACTGGATAGATTAAAAAACAACCCACAAGACTCAACTATACATGACTCATGTCAGTTTTAAGAACACACATAGGGTCAAAAGGAAGGGATGAAAAAAAAAACATTCCATGCAAGTGGAAATCAAAAGAGAACAGAGGTGTGTTATATCAGACATGACCGACTTTAAGCCAAAAACTATAACACCATGCTTCAAAGGCTATTTATGGTTAAAACAAGGGCATTTATTTGGAAGGAATAGAATCATGGAAGTTGGAATACAGACATTTGGTAAGAAATTGATAGGGCTGAGGACACTGAGTCCCTAAATTCTGATGAGTAATTTTTACCAGTAGCAGCCTTTCCACTTCTATCCACGGGAATTAAGCCTGCATTAATAACAACAACAACAACTATACAAGAGACAAAAAAGGCCATAGATACTGATAAATAGGTCAATTCAATTCATCAAGAAGATATATCAATAATAAATATATATGGATCCAACATCAGAGCACCTAAATATATTGAGCAAATACTAACAGATCTGAAGGAAGAAATAAATAATACAATAATAGCAGGAGACTTCAATACCCCACTTTCAATAATGGATAGATAATCCAGACAGAAAATAAATAAGGAAATGTTAAACTTGAACCATACTTTAGACCAAATGGCCCTAAAACAGACATATACAGAACATTCTTCTCAACAGTAACAGAACACACAGTTTTCTCCAGAGTACACTGACCATTCTCCAGGACAGATCATATGATAGGTCACAAAACAAGCCTTAGCAAATTGAAGAAGACTGAAATCATACCAAGTATCTTTTAGTATCTTTTTCAATCACAGTGGTCTGAAATTAGAAATCAATAATGGGAAGAAAACTGGATATTTCACAGTATGTGGAGATTAAACAACACACTCCTGAACAACAAATGGGTCAAAGAAGAAATCAAAGGGAAATTTAAAAAAAAACATGCATACCAAACTGTTTGGAATGCAGCACAAGAAGTTCTCAGTGGGATTTTTTTTTTTTTTTTTTTTTTTTTTGCGGTACACAGTCCTCTCACTGCTGCGGCCTCTCCCACTGCGGATCACAGGCTCCGGACGCGCAGGCCCAGCGGCCATGGCTCACGGGCCCAGCCGCTCCGCGGCACGCGGGATCCTCCCGGACCGGGGCACGAACCCGTGCCCCCTGCATCGGCAGGCGGACTCTCAACCACTGCGCCACCAGGGAAGCCCCCTCAGTGGGAATTTTATAGCAATAAATGTCTACATTTATATAAAAAGAAAGACCTCAAATAAATATCATATCTTTATACCTCAAAGAACTAGAAAAAGAACAAACTAAGCCCCAAGTTAGAAGAGGAAAGTAAATAACAAAGATTAGTGCAGAAATAATGATCTAGAGACCAGAAAAACAACAGAAAGATTGACAAAACTAAATGGTGGGCTTCCCTGGTGGCACAGTGGTTGAGAGTCCGCCTGCTGATGCAGGGGACACGGGTTTGTGCCCCGGTCTGGGAAGATCCCACATGCCACAGAGTGGCTGGGCCCGTGAGCCGTGGCCATTGAGCCTGTGCGTCCGGAGCCTGTGCTCCGCAAATGGGAGAGACCACAACAGTGAGAGGCCCACATACCGCAAAAAAAAAAAAAAAAAAAAAAAAACTAAATAGTATTTTTTAAAAAAGATAAACAAAACTGACAAACCTTTAACCAGAAAACTAAGGAAAAAAGAAGAATCAAATAAATAAAATCAGATGTGAAAGAAAAGACATTAAAACTGGTAACACAGAAGTAATAAAGATCATTAGAGACTATTATGAATAATAATTCACCATGAAATTGGATAATCTAGAAGAAATGGATACATTTCTAGAAACATAAAACCCACCGAGACTGCATCATGAAGAAATAGAAAATCTGAACATACCATAATAAGTAAGGAGATTGCCAGTGATCAAAAATCACCCAACCAAAAGAAGTCAGGATCAGACGGTTTCCTTGGTGAATTCTACGAAAACTTTAATGAAGAATTAATACCAATTCCTGTCAAATTCCTTTAAAACTGAAGAGGAGGGAACACTCCCAAACTCATTTCATGAGGCCAGCATTACTCTGATACCAAACCAAAATAAGGATATTACAAGAAAAGAAAACCAGAGGCCAATAACCCTGATGGCTATAGAATGAAAAATTCTCAACAAAATACAGTTGCCCCTGGAACAACATGAGCTTGAACTGTGTGGGTCCACTTACAGATTTTTTTTGTTTTTTTTCCCAAACACATACTATAGTAACACATGACCTGTGGTTGGTTGAATGTGCAGTTCAGGAACCGCAGACAGGGAGGACCAGCTGTAAAGTTTTATGTGGATTTTTGATTGTGTGGAGAGTAGACACCTCTATTTTATTTTTTATTATTTTAAAAGTTATTTATTTATTTAATTTGGCCATGCCACACAGCTTGCAGGATCTTAGTTCCTCAAGCAGGGACTGAACCCATATCCTTGGCAGTGAAAGTGCACAGTCTCAACCACTAGACCTCTGGGGAATTTACTTTTTATTTTACTTTTTTAGAGAGTAGACACCTCTAAACCCTGACACCTCTAAACCTCACATTGTTCAAAAGTAAACTGTACTGACAAGCTGAATTCAACAGCACATTAAAAGGAATATACACCAGGTAGGATCTTTCCCTGGGATAGAAAAATGGTTCAACATGCACTAATTAATAAATGTGACGCACTACATCACTAGAATGAAAGATAAAAATCATATGATCACCTCAACAGATACAAAAAAAAAAAAGCATCTGAAAAAATACTGGGTTCTTTCATGATAAAAAAAAACAAAAAACAAATTGGGTATAGAAGGAATATGCCTCAACCAAATAATGGCCATGTAAGATCAGCCCACAGCTAACATCATACTCAACAGTGAAAGACGGAAAGCTTTTCCTCTAAGATCAGGAATGAGACAAATGTGCCTACTCTCACCACTCCTATTTAGTATGTTACTCTTAAATTACTGGAAATTCTAACTAGAGCAATCAAGGAAGAAAAAGAAACAAAGGCATCCAAATTGAAACAGAAGAAGTAAAACTGTCTTTGTTTACAGATGCCATAATTTTATATATGGAAAATCCTAAATACCCCACAAAAAAACTGATAGAACTGAAAAACCAATCCTGTAATTTGCAGGATACGAAATCAACCTACAGAGATCAGTTGTATTTCTGTACATAAACAACAAAACATCTGAAAAACAAATAAGGAAAGCAATCCCATTCACAATAGTAACAAAACAATAAAATACTTAGGAATAAATTTAATCAGAGATGAAAGTTCTGTACACTGAAAACCGAGACTTTGAAAGAAATTAATGAAGACATGAATAAATGGAAACACAGCTCATGTTAATGACTCAGAATAATTAATATTGTTAAAATGTCCATACTACCCAAACCCTAGACAGACATTCAATACAATCCCTATCACAATTCTGTGGCAATTTTCACAGAAATGAGAAAAAATTCTAAAATTTGTATGGAACTACAAAGACCCTTAATAGCGTAAGCAATCCTGAGAAAGAATAACAAAGCTGGAGTCATGATATTTCAGATATCAAGCTGTATTACAAAGCTATAGTAACCAAAACTGTATGGTACTGGCATAAAAACAGACACATAGACCAACAGAAGAGAATTGAGAGCCCAGAAATAAACCCTTGCCTATATGGTCAATAGTATTTGACAAGAAAGCCAAGAATACTTAATGGGGAAAGGATAATTTCTTCAACAAATGGTATTGGGAAATTGGATAATCAATGCAGAAAAACGAAATGGACTTTGTCTTACGCCACTCACAAAATTGAACTTGAGCAGATTAAACAGAAGACTTGAAACTGTAAAATTCCCAGAAGAAAACAAGGAAAATGGTCCTCGATATTGGTCTTTGAGAACAATTTTTTGGGTATGACATCAAAAAGCACAAGCAACGAAAGCCAAAATAAATAAGTTAATTATATCAAACTAAAAAGTTTCTGCACAGCAAAAGAAATAATCAACAAAATGAAATGGCAGTCTACAGAATGGGAGACAGTATTTTGAAATCATATATCTGATCAGGGTTAATATCTAAAATATATGTGAAACTCATATAACTCAATAGCAAAAATACAGACCAAGGGGAAAAAAAAAACAGTCTGATTAAAATATGGGTAGAGGAGGGCTTCCCTGCTGGTGCAGTGGTTGAGAGTCCGCCTGCCGATGCAGGGGACATGGGTTCGTGCCCCGGTCCGGGAGGATCCCACGTGCTGCGGAGCGGCTGGGCCTGTGAGCCATGGCTGCTGAGCCTGCGCGTCTGGAGCCTGTGCTCCAAAACGGGAGATACCACAGCAGTGAGAAGCCCGCGTACTTCAAAAAATAAAAAAATAAAAAAAATAAAATATGGGTAGAGGAGCTGAATGGTCATTTTTCCAAAGAAGATATACAAATGGCCAACAGGTACATGAAACGATGCTCAACATCACTAATCATCAGGGAAATGCAAATTAAAACCATGATGAGATACCACCGCACATCTTTTAGAATGGCTATCATCAAAAAGACAAGAGATGGGCTTCCCTGGTGGCATAGTGGTTGAGAGTCCGCCTGCCGATGCAGGGGACATGGGTTCGTGCCCCGGTCAGGGAAGATACCACATGGCCCGGAGCGGCTGGGCCCGTAAGCCATGGCCACTGAGCCTGCGCATCTGGAGCCTGTGCTCTGCAACGGGAGAGGCCACAACAGTGAGAGGCCCGCGTACCGCAAAAAAAAAAAAAAAAAAGAGATAACAAATGTTGGCAGGGATGTGGTAAAAAAGGAACCCCCATGCACTGTTGGTGGGAATATAACTGGTAGAGCCACTGTGGGAAACAGTATGAATGTTCCCCAAGAAATTAAAAATAGAACTACCATATGATCCAGCAATTACATTTCTGGGTATATATTCAAAGGAAATAAAATCAGGATCTCGAAGAGATATCTGCACTCCCATGTTTACTGCAGCATTATTCACAAGAGCTAACATAAAGAAAAAACCTAAATGTCCATATAGGGATGGATGAATAAAGAAAATGCGGTATATACACACATACACACAATGGGCTACTACTCCATCATGAGAAAGAAGGAAATCCTGCCGTTTGCAACAACATGGATGGAACTTGGAGGCATTATGCTACGTGAAATAAGTCAGAGAAAGACAATTACTATATGATCTCACTTATATGTGGAAGCTTCCAAAGCTGAACTCAAAGGAACAGAGAGTAGAATGGAGTTTCCAGGGGCTAGGGAGGAAGTAATTAGGGCATGGCAGTCAAATGGTGCAAACTTTCAGTTATAATATAAGAAAGTTTGGGGAATCTAAGGTACAGCAAGATGACTACAGATGACAATACTGTATTAGATACTTGAAAGTTGCTGAGACAGTAAGATGGTGTCTTCACCACAAAAAAGAAATGCTAATTGTGTGAGGTGACAGGCTCTGACTAACCCTACCATGGTAATCGTTTTGAAATACATATAAATGTATCAAATCATCACGTTGTACACCTTAAACTTCAATAATGTTATATGCCAATTATATTTCCAGAAAGCCGGGGAAAAATATACTGGGATCCCAATAGATAAATGATGCAAACTGTAAGGAATGGCACCAAGAAACGGGGTAGAGCTTAAACAAGCTTTATTTGGGAACGCTCCCGGGCGAGGTTCACTGGTCCGAGAGAAAGGGGCCAGAGAAGTCGCCCGCGGGCGAGGGTTTGGGCAGAATTTATAAGGGAAGAAGGGAAAGGGGTGTGGTGAATCTGGGAGGGCACAGGGTATTCCTTATTTGGTGGTCTTTTCAGGTATCGTGGGGGACCGTTAGTCCCGCCCCTCGAAAGGCGGGAAGGCTGGGCTGGGTGGAAAGTCCCCAGGTCAGTTTCTGGAACTGGGTGGTCCAGAAAGTCTCCAGGTCAGTTTCAACCTGTGCCTCTGATTGCGTTCCCCTGCCTCGGGCCAGTTGGCCTTACACAAACCCTAAAGCAGGATGCGCTCTGTGGGTCTACTGTACGCCACACTAATTTCTACTTCCTATCTTAATTACTCGCTGGTAACTGTTGAACAAAGCACCCACAAGAACACACTGACAACACAATTTACATTAGTTCATCAAAAGTGTGTAGAGTAGAATTTGTACTAAGTGCATCACTGTATATCAGCTTTTTAGAAAATAACCCTCATGATCCTTATATGGAGTGAAGGAGTAACTACATTTTTGCTAAAAAATTTTTACCAGAAGAAGCTATAATTTCTGTGGCCTCTAGGATTAAGACATTGAAAACAACATATTTCTATATAATTAGTCACCATACATCAAACTTTCTGTAGTTTTAATTCTGACAATTTCATCTTTCCCAAGGGAATTTATCTTCTTTCATAAAAAATATGCTGGGTATGCCCTTGTGATGTTGATTTTTTAAACTTTCAAATTTAAATCCAAAGGATCACTAATACCTTAGGGAAATTAACCTTTTTTATAGGTCGACATTTTCAATAGGCATCATTTATTTTTAAGCTCTTCTAAATATATACCTTGAATTTTTCTCTTGAGACCTTCATCATTATTATGATGACTTCACTTTTAATATTTCCCCTTGTATGTAAAAGCCTACATTGTAACCTATATGCTAGTTTCTCAAAGGGTCATCCTACTACTATGGCTTGTAGAGTGTGAGGACATCCCAGTCATAGCTACCTAAAAAGGAGCTTGCTTGATAAATAATACCACCTCTAAAATATTAATGCAATGGAATAATGCCATCTAATAATTACTGGCAATATGTTTTAAGTGCTTGCTATTTATGACATCCAGCCAAAAGAGTAACAAGAAATGTGAAGAAGTGGGAAAAGGCAAATTTGGAGCTACACAAGGTCACAGCATTTCAGTCAGTTAATGCAGTATGTCTTTAGGATGGCTACTATTACTGCCAGAGATCTTGATCATCTAGCTGTCCTTCAGTTTGCCTGGGGAGCGCTAATGCAATTGATGTGGGGCTTTGTAGAATTTCCTATAATCTCTTGAAAGATTTAACAGCAGGGATCCATTTGCCAAATAAAAGGTAAACAGATCCCTCTGTGCAGGTCTCAAAAGGGCTACATTTACACACGTGGAGTTGTTCAAAATACAAAATAATTTAGGAAAGAGTTGAGCTCCAGTAAATAGATATTTTCCAAGGAAACTTGTATTAATTTAATGTTTCTTGGACTGGAGTGTCCTTCTATTTTTCAGACCTATCCATTTGACTAATTCCAGGGCCTACCTCCTTGCCTCTGTTCTGATGAGCACTGCATTCTTCTCTGTGGGTGCCTATACTTGCCTGTTCCAGTGGAGTGGAACACTCTGGCAAAGGCAACCCAAAAGGCAGCATCTTTTTAGACGGTGACCACCCCACCTTTTAGTTAGATCACTGAAATGACATTGGGAAATAACTCTTCCTCACTGTGCACAGGCTTAGCAGGACTCAAAATCAAGGTGTCCTACTTTCCCACAAGCAAAACATAGGTAGGCCCCATAAGCACTTAAACTTAGGCTTTATATAGTTCCTCCTGTTCTATAAGCTAACTAATATTCTTCCAATATTTTACCGCTTTTGCTGACATTTATCAAAACCTATGAGATTCAAAACCGGGAGTCTTTCCCAATGAACATTTTTGTAAACCCTGGGAAAAAAAAGGTTGACTTGAAGGCTAAATGCAGTGTCAATTAAACAGGTAGAATAAATCAAACTTTCTGGCCTGTAAAGTTTAGTGGTATAATGATAACTATTACAAAAGCATGGTTACTTTCTGAAGTAAGCTACCCCAGAACAATGATTCTCTTCCCCTCTACTCAAATGACCAAGAAATTCTATTGTTCAAAAGAATTTTCTGTATCTGAGCCTCTACTCCAATCTTAAAAGATGACCTATGTTGCTTTTCACTAAACCTTTAACTTCAATGCCAGAATCCCAAGTCCTTTTCCTCCTTAGCATATGCAACATATGGTAACCAGACCCAAGTCAATGAATAAAGGAGGGGTTCATTTTATCTTCAGATCTTTTTGCATGCCTCCACATTGCTCGGGTGCAGTGAAGGTAAGTGGAAGAGATGAGGAGGAGCTGCTAAGATACGCTTTTTCACTGTCTATGCCTCCAAGCAGCAAAAACACTCATTTATCATCCATGTTAGTCCCACTTCAACAATGACATTCTACTGCCTAGAGGAAGCCCATCTTTGCCATCAGGGTGACATGCATCTGGGGATTCTCTAAATCAAGGGAGACTATTTTTCTCAATAAATACATGATGACTTTGCAAACCAAAGCAGCAGAATGCTAGCTCCCAGTCAGCTACTTTAGGAGTTAGGGCCAGAACCACAAGTTCTCAGCCCAAAAGCCAAAGCAGATTCTGCAATACTTCTTATGTTGGGTCGAAAAGCACTTTCCATCTAGTAATTTCAGTCAAAATTTTTTCAAAGTGATGCTATTTCTCTTATAACATTTAAAAATTTAAATACCATTAAACAACTTTATTTGGCGTTTTTAACATGACTCTTTTCCTAAAATGTCATTCACCACCCTATTTAGGGCAGCCGTGTCTGCTAACTTCTACTTACCTTTGCCGCTTAGCTAAGCATCTACCTTCTTCCAGAGTTCTCCTTTGCAGCATGCCCCAATAAGGCTGTGTTCACTGCTCTACTTACATATTTCTAGTCTCAGAAAGCAGATCTTTTTTTTGTCTTTTGGTTGTTACTACTATAATTATTACTTATTTTTATCCTGGAAGAGTATCTTACCCAAAGAAAGTACTCAGATATTCAATGTATGAGTGTAGGCATATCACCAGATTTCTTTTCCTGTTTTTCTTCTATAATGTCAGTTTATTATAGCCAATTAATGATAACTAGAAAACCAAAACTGGGAAATCTTCCAACAGTTTTACTGTACCTACTACAAACTTGGAGTCATCACCTCTTATGTTACTAGTAGAGTATTTTTGTTTGTTTGTTTTTGTTTTTATTTTTATTTTTTTTTGCTGTACGCGGGCCTCCCACTGCCGTGGCCCCCCCCGCTGTGGAGCACAGGCTGCAGACGCGCAGGCTCAGCGGCCATGGCCCACGGGCCCAGCCGCTCCGCAGCATGCGGGATCCTCCCGGACCGGGGCACGAACCCGCGTCCCCTGCATCGGCAGGCGGACTCCCAACCACTGCGCCACCAGGGAAGCCCCACTAGTAGAGTATTTTTAAATTCAGTGTGCATTTATTGAGCCTAGTCTTTGTTGGACATTATCCTCGAGTATAGAAAGTCAAATACAACATAATTCCTGCCCTCAATAAACTTACATTCTAAAATAAATGAGTCATGGATATGAAATGTATAGTGTGGGGAATATAGTCAATAACTATGTAATATTGTTGTATGGTGACATACTCTATGTAACTAGACTTATCATGGTGAACAGTTTGAAATGTATAGAAATACTGAATCACTACATTGTGTGACAGGAACTGACATAGTGTTGTAGGTCAAGTCTACTTCAAAAACAAACAAACTCATAGAAAAACAGGTCAAACTTGTGGTTACCAGAGGCAAGGGGTGGAGGGAGGGAGAACTGAATGAAGGCAGACAAAAGGTACAAACTTTCAGTGATAAAATACATAACTGCTGTATGTTGTATATGAGAGTTGATAAGAGAGCAGATCCTAAGTGTTTTCATCACAACAATTTTTTTTCTATTTCTTTAATTCTGTATCTATGTGAGATGATGGATGGTCACTAAACTGACTGTGATAATCACTTCATGATGCTTGTAAGCCATATCTTCATGCTGTACACCTAAAACTTACACAGTGCTGTATGTCAATTACACCTCAATTAAAAAGGAAGATAAAAATAAAAATAAGCTCACATTCACATGGGAGACGATGAGACAGATTACAATGATCACAATAACATGCAACAAATTCCGTGACAGTTACGCACAAGGTGTTATGGAACTCATAGAAGCAACACTCTTCAATTACATTAATGAAGGTAAAAGCCAAACGTCTGAAGTAAAATCTCTCTAGATTAAGTAGAAAAACATTTATTTAAATTATTTTGCATAATCTGCAGAATCACCGGGGAGACCAGGGAACCAAAGTTACAAAATGAGTTGAAACAAAGGATGACTGGGCTGTCAGAACCAAAGCTAAAACAGTACCACAGAACCAAGTTAGCTGGGGCACTGCTGCTGCTGCCCTTGGAAATGGGAAGCTGGAGATTATACTACTGCTGCCATTTCATGCTAGAGAACACATCTACCCCTGGAGCATGGATGTTACTGCTGCTGCTGTCAACAAGATGGGTTTTCCATTGCCCCTGCTTCTTTGTGTCCCTAGCTCTTGATCCATCTATGGTGGGTATGTCTGGGTGTGTCTGATTAGCCGAGACTGGGTGACATGGCTGTGCCCTAGCTTTGAAGGAGGCTGGGGACATGAGTATCTGGCCTCTTAGGCGTGCTATGCAGCCTCATTCTCTCATCAAGACTTGATCGATTGGTCATTCTCCATGACTTTATTCATGGAGAGGTACTTTAAGGTGCTGTGCTATTTAAAAAGACGAATGTACACACTGTGATCCAAAACAGGACCATGAAGGAAGACTAAGGCAGGGCTAACCTTTTACTCCCAAGGAGTTATGTTTTGGAGAAATAGACTGTAGTTAGCTGGTAATCCACACAGAAAGCCAAGCGTTAGCAAAGGCACAGAATATCCTGAAACCCATGGAAGTGAGACTGTGGTGGGGCAAGGAGTGTGTGTATGGGGACTTGAGGTGGGAACTAAAGATGGCAGGCCTAGTGTGGCGTGAGATGGGTGACTAAATCAGACACCAGGTCAAAAAGGACCTATAGTCCATGCTACACACGTTTTACTCAATCCTCTGGGGTAAGGGAAGCCAGGAACAGACAAAAGAATGGCTGTATTTGTATTTTAGTAAGTTGATCATTTTAGTAAAATGGATGCTATATTGGAGGAGCTAATCTGGAGGCATGAGTAACTGTAGCTGTGAATCACGGTGAATAAAGTGGAGCCCAGAACTAAAGTAACTGCACAGATAATGGGGATGGGGGGACATTCTCAAGATGCGCTAAAAGATCCAGTATGGGTTAAAATCTAAAACGTGGCGCTAACCACTGAGGGTCCAGAAATTAAAATAAAATAATAAAGCTTCTTCTTGAGGAACTTACAGTTTCGTTTTAAGCACAACTGAAAATAGATGATATTATGAGAATGCTTGTGATTTTGTATTTTGAAATTAAGTCCTTATTCAACACCTGTATTTAAGCTGGGACCGCTGAACAGTTCATTAAGGAAACACTCCAACCAGACATTAAAAGGTCTCAGAATTTTCTATATTCACCATGATACAGACAAAGGCAAAAAAACAAACAAACAAACCGGAAAATCCTCAGATCTAACATAGATACATAGATGGGGGTATTGGGAATTATAGCCTTGTTGCATCACACTGCTGTAAATTTTGTGTGGGGACAGTAACAGGGAAGAATAAAGCAGATTTAGGGCAGGGGTAACTGTGACATACCAGAGCAAACAGATCTAGGATACAATTTTTGTGACCCACAAGTCACAGAATTATATATCCTCAAAATTATGTATCATACGTCCTCCCTCTACATGCCTTTTTCTCCCTAAAAGGCAAAGGGAAAAATACAACTGTTCCTTCCTTTTCTCTTTCCTTTAACAAATATTTGCTGAAAGCCTTGTAAAGGCCAAAATTTAGGCTAGATGATAGGGTCCCAAGGCAAAGTCCTTGACCTCACAGAGGTTACAGTCAGGTGCGGAAGGCTGACAACAACCCAACGAAAGAGAGCACTGCATCTGTGAAGCAAGGAGGAGCAAAGAATCCTCTAAGCAGAACAGAATCCTGTAATGAACAAATCCAACTAGTTCCTAAGGTCTAGGAAAAACGGAGGACTGAACAATAGTTACTAATAGTCAAATCTTCACCTAGTTATGCTAGGTAAGAATATTCTAGGTCAAGATAAAGTATTAAATAAAAAGAAGTTCTAGAGTTTACCTGACTAATGATGAGACTAACTGAAATAACTGTATAAAGTGATCGGCATGAAATACCAAAAGATAGCTCAAACATTTTTTCTGGTTTTGAACAGTTGATATGTCTCACAACACCATGGCAGTAAAAAATCATGACTGTTTTTGTCATATTGTGAAGCAGTGGTCATGGGATTCTCCTGAAAATTGTCTGGCAGACTAGAAGAGTTGTATGTGATGTCCTTACTCTTGTAAACCTTGACTCAAATTTAGTTCAAATGATCTGGACTATATTAGTGACTTATGATATCATAAACGTTTCCTTTGCCCCTTACTTAGAAAAAGGAGTCTTTATGTCTAATTTACGCTACTTAGTTTATTATGTTGACATGAATTTTAAAGCACATTGGGAGTGAATCGTCTCTCATTCTCTGTGATACTCATCAATAAATTGCTTTTGTCGATACTGCATGTGCCTCCATTCAAATATCCAGGGCGATTTATGCAAATATAACTGTTCTACAAATATCTCATCATCTGAGAAAATCATGTTACAGTCCTTTCTGAAAGTTCAACAAGGAGCAGCAGCCATGCATATTTAAATATCTCATGACTATATATGAGACGAAAATTATTGAGGTTTTCTGACAGCTTAGAGGAACTGTATGTAAGCCTTCATGTCCCAGACAAATTAGATGGCCCCCTGCTGAAGGATGGCTTCTTTTTCTGACATCCTTGTCTTGATTTGTTCTATCAGAGTCTGACAAAGGAGCGTGCACCCCATGTTCTATGCGTGGTGGAGATCTTTGAGGCTCCAGTTTTACAAGCAGCCTTTGGTTCAGGACTTAAGTCTAAACTTTGGAACTAAAGCATTTTAACAGAGTGAAACTCTTACAGACATTTATAAAGAAGAAGAACCACAATCTTCAAAATCAAACTGTTTAGAAAGAATGGAAGTAACTCCTTGGAACCTTCCAGCAGAACAAAGAAACAACATCGAGCTTATGCTCGTGCTCTCCCCCCACCCTCACACACACACCACATACATAGGACAACTTGAATAGCTCACTTCCTTTTCTTGTTATGCTTCTTATATGATGGAAGCATATTAGTAAGAAGAGCAACCATAACTCAAAAAGACACGTGCACCCCAATGTTCATTTCAACACTATTTACAATAGGCAGGTCATGGAAGCAACCTAAATGCCCATCGACAGACGAATGGATAAAGAAGATGTGGTACATATATACAATGGAATATTACTCAGCCATAAAAAGGAGCAAAATTGGGTCATTTGTAGGGATGTGGATGGACCTAGAGACTGTCCTACAGAGTGAAGTAAGTCAGAAAGAGAAAAACAAATATCGTATATTAACGCATATATGTGGAATCTAGAAAAATGGTACAGATAAACCAGTTTGCAAGGCAGAAATAGAGACACAGATGCAGAGAACATATGGACACCAAGGGGGGAAAGCAGGGGTGAGTGGTGGTGGTGGGATGAATTGGGAGATTGGGATTGACATATATACACTAATATGTATAAAATAGATAATAAGAACCTGCTGCATAAAAAAATTAAATTAAATGTAAAAAGGAATAAACATACATCCCCAAAACAAAACCCAAAAATAGATAAATAAATACCATTCAAATTAAGAAAAATAGCAACTCAGCTATTAAAGGCAAATGTTATCTATCACTAGTTATTTTCAAACTTTTGAAACTCAAGCAAAAATGCTACTGATTTATAGGAAACTAGTGAGGAACACTAAGAATTAGGTGTCATTGGGTGTTGTGTTCCCCATACATGATCTTATTTCTTTTACCAACCTGATCATCATTAATCTCATTCTCTATATTAGGAATCTGAGAACTTGGAAAGTTCAATCACGTGTCAAAAGTTGTACAGCACAAAAGCAATGGAGCCCATTATTCAAATCCAGGTCTTTCTGATACCTCAGTGCTTGCTTATGTATATGCCACACTGCCTCTCCTACAGATACACCTTGGCTTGTATCTTTCTTGAGGGTAAGGTTCTAGAAGCAGCAGGCAAAGGAAAAAAGTAAACACTGAAAATTACCCTTGAAAATTCCCTAAGTATGCATACTTCCCCGAAATTCCAAAAGGGCAAATTTTAAAAATCCTTTTTCTTTGTATTCTGAATTAGAATATATTGCTGTTTCTTTGACTGAAAATCAGAGGAAGTAGTTGGATTCTTCTTAGAGATCGTGGAATATGAATGTGTATCTCTATACACTGGAATCACCTCTGGGTTAGCAAGATGCTCACAATATGAGAGGCCCATAGAAGTGACACCCACTGAAGAAATGATGGGATCATGTTTCCCATCTCAGGTTTTTTTTGAAGTAATACACACACTGAGTGAGTAAACTTACCATACTCTATTTCAATTATAATTCTCCCTCCTCTTTATTTCCTCTTTTTTGAAGGGATGGGTAGGGAGTTGAATGCAGGGGTGTTTGTTAAGCACACAAGTGAATTCACTTAAATTAACTGCACATATGCTACGGTGCCAAAGAAATTTAATATAAATACACGTCAGCTATCATGATACTTGAGGTGAAGAAGAACCGACTGCAAGACATTACCTGAACCCGCAATGTTTTCTGGCATTTCGGCAGCTGGCTGTTTAGTTATATTCATCCCCAAATTCAAACGCTTTCAGATTGAAGGATTTCATCCAAAATGGCGGACAATAATACAATTTTATTTTTGAGTTGGGT
This sequence comes from Orcinus orca, assembly GCF_937001465.1. NCBI lineage: Eukaryota > Metazoa > Chordata > Mammalia > Artiodactyla > Delphinidae > Orcinus > Orcinus orca. Next base: position 9,491,351 of record NC_064568.1, read on the forward strand.
CATTTCAATAAATTGATATGATTAGCTAAAATTATGAGCTGGGGAGCTCAGACCACATTACCCAAACTTTTCCTTTTTGAAGAGTCATACAGCAGACTCATATCTTAAGTTTTCACTAAGTGACACCAGGAATAAACAACTTCACAAAACTCACCACTGACCTGTCTATAGAGTAGTCTTTTATAAAGGCCAACATTTGTCTTGATCCTGTCCTTACTGAACAATCAACATGATTCTGACCTTCTGAACACTGTACATTTTGTAACAAAATGGGTAGTGTCCTTTGCTTTGTCCAGTACAACGTGCAGTATTAAATTTGAGATCCACTTGCAGCAATTATGTAGAACAAGAAGGTATCTGAACTTTATTTCTGAGCTTTATCTTACTATTTTGCCCATATTTTCTCTTCATCTTGTCTTACCTATTAGCTATTATGCCCATATTTTAGATACGTCTTTAAGCGGGCCTCTCACATTATTTTGGTCAAAGCAGGAGTCAAAGAAAAAAAGAAAGAAACAAACACATAGCTATCAAAAGTGGTTAGACTTTTCTTTAAAGATTCATGAATTCAGTTGTTAATGAGTCTTAAAAATCACAGTACGCAAAACACAAGGCCAGAGTTAAGATTTCTTCCCTAATCAGAAAGTTTTTCGCTGAATTATGCCAGAAACGCTTCCCTTAGAAACAAAGCAGCTGGAACTACAGTAGTGACTCAGACGACACCACCTCTCTTAGAGTCTACGGGACAAGACAGAAATCAACAGCAGCAGCAAATTATGCTAATGTGTGATGACTATTGTGGGAGGAGCCACTAGAAACACAAGACCAAGCAGACAGAATCCAGGAAGTTTTGTGTACATGTTTGCTTGAACCTAGAAATGGCATTTAGGATAAGCCCTGTAAATGACCAGGAGCTCGGCAGTCAAAGGTGTTAACAGTGACAGTATTTCAGCCAGAAGGAAGAGTACAAGACTGACCCAGCCCTCCAATGAAATCTTCAAATTAGAGATCATGATAAGGTGCTGAGTTAAAAGCACAAGGTTCATAAACAAGTCGGGGTTTCCTTATTTCAGTAGCCATGTAAAGACACACCATCTATATGCGGGAGCATTACATGCCTGAGGACGTCTGTAGTCTGAAAGCAAAATACTCAACGCCATGTCTTCAGGATTTACGACATCTTTCCTCTGAAAAGAACCTCTGTTTCTATTGCCTTGCTTGTTTGTTTCCTTCATGGTTAGTTAACTATTCTGGGCAATGACAAGTTGGATAATATTCTTACCATCAAAACTGAGGACCAGACTTTAGCCTAAGAGCTTTTTAGGAATATCCAAGCATGCATTTAAAAAAATATAAATATGCTTACTAGATCCAATATTTCCATATTGGGAAGCCTGTGTATTTATTGTCATTATTCCTAAGTTTGAAGATTTTTGTCTCGTTTTTTCAAAATCTGCCCGATGGAAGCCAGCATTCGAACCCATTACCTCCATTTTGAGCTTATTAAACATATATAAAAGAGTCTTCTCCAAATGCTACCTAATAGAACTGTCTTTCTCAAAAGAATCTAAAGTTTCAAAGACTATTTGTCTGAGTACATTCTACTGCCTGGATAATTTACTTAATTTTGTTTTGGCCAAGTCACTCAGAGCCCTCGGTGTCATTCCCCTTCAAAGCAAAGTGTCCCTGTGGTTGGGTTCTCATAATTTAAACAACTGTCTCCATTTTGGAGACCGGCGGAGAGAAATGACACATGAAGAGGCACATTTAGCCACACTTGCTCATGTTTCCATATAACAGCCTGCAATCCACACTATTATCTATTACACAGAGTCAGATATCAATTTTAGTACCTATTTTTTTCTCTCCATTTCTTCCACTAATACTTAAAGGGATTTCAGTTTCATAGTTTTGAAAATATTCTCTTCCAAAACAACAAAGCATTTTAAATGAAGACTTTGCAAATTCACTTCACAGGCGAGGGGGAACTCGAGCGTAGGGATAGGGTGATTACCAATAGTGTTTGTTTAATAAAGACTGAAAGAGCTCTACAAGCCACAGACATTCAAAGAGGGTCATCTTGATCATTGCAATCTCTTCCTACCTGCCTCTTTGGAAATCTGCGTGAAGGATTCCACACCTTTCTCTCCATAACTTCCTTCCGATGCGAGAGTAGACACATAATTCCAACCCAGAGCCTTTACGATGTCTACCATGGCCTGGGCTTGGAAGGAATCGGGCGGGACCACACGAGAGAAGAAGTCATAGCGACGGTCATCACTTAACTCGGGTGCCGTTGATGCATAACTAATCTGGGGGATCTGAAAAGATAAGAAATCACCACATGAGGGCACACCATCAGGATGTGAGAGATTCATGTATACTTATGACAATTTACTTAAAATACAGGGCTTGAGCTCCAAAGGGGAAGCGTGTTTTGCCACACATAGCATGGAAGTGTAGACCACCTAAATGCAACCAACCACCTCTTAACAGCACAAGAAGCATCTACTTTTATGCTTTGGCCTTTTATTCTCCTCTTGGAGAAAGGAATGGGAATGGAATGGCAATTACACAGAGCATGATGGTTGGGAGGAAAAATAATTTTAATCATTCTGTCTAACATTGTGAATCATGCTTTACTTCTTATACATTAATAGAAACAAAAGACACAACAGCCTAACTGGAGTGTGTATAGAGACTGGTTCAGTTGACACATCTCATGAATACTGGTAGACGTCATTAGTCATCTAACATCGATTGAGTGCTGATCACCTATGAGGAAATATCTAAGTAAGCTGTGTGCATTATTTAATTTATTCTTCACAAGAACATTATGAAGTATTGATAGCTCACTAATACCCTTAGACCCAGGTAAGGGGGTTCCCTGCCCCAACACCATCATTTCAGTTCTTCTGGCACTCTGGAGGGCCTTTCTCAAAATTTTTTAAGTTTCATTTGGATGCTGAGAGAGAGCTGACAGTCCTGATTGAGTGGAGCCACGTGGACCTCTGATTCCCATTTTTTTGCCTTTAGAGAATTCTCTGACCCTCTACTGCATGTGGGATTAACCAGATGTCTCAAGGAGTTCTAAAACTTGTGCCTATACGAATCATCCTAGAGCAGGACCCTGGTTCCAAGAGGACAATTTAATGAGCAGATTATTCCTCTTGACGGGCACAGTATTTATTCTCAGGATCATTTCAGATTACACTACCTGAGTAGTCCTGACATGCTGATTTTAGTTAAAGAAAATTACGCATTTAGAAAGAAACCTTGAAAAGAAAATATTTACCCAGGATCCCAAATACTCTAGGAGAAGACCTGAAGCAGCTATAGATGAGAAGCATGGCTTAGGGTCTAACGTCAGGATCTCTAAGCTAGTTACTTTTACAAAGAATGCTCCCCGGTTGTTTCTCTTAACACTAGCATGCAGAAGACTATGATAGGTATGATTAGAATGATCAACTCCTACAAAATTCTGGTTGTAAACTCTCCCAGGACTTACCCTTGTTTTAGCGTAAAGATGTCTCATGTATCTAAAAGCCAGTTTTGATCTTTGCTCAGACAAAGCCCAACAGTGCAACTCTTTGCCCCAAAGATGTCAAAGCTACACTCAAGTTAATTCTTTGAGCCCTGATAATTCTACTCAATATTAACCTACTTTTCTCTTTTTAGGGCAGTTTGCCTCAAGTTTACCCATTTGACATTGTTTAAAGCTGGTTACCACCTCTGTAAAGCTCATTTCTCCACCAGCCTTTCTATGTGAACATTACAGTCAAGTCTTGCCCTGACGGTAGGTGACCCACCATTTTCCACGCAGCCCATCCCTGATGCAGTTCTGCTCTATGACCACCAGGGGCAGGCTCTCCGTTCCTGACTCGAAATCCAAAGCCACCCTGAGAAAGGCTCCAAGTCTCCTGACCGTCTGCACCTGAGTAACTCCTCAATTACAGGGGTAGTGAAGTGCAGTAGAAATAAAATGGGATTTGGTATTGAGAAGATCCGGAATCGAAGCCTCATGTTTCTGTTCACTAGAGTTTACTGTGGTGAATATTTCACCTCACTGAGTTGGTTACATTATTAATTAGTATAAGATTGTTTTGAAGGGCAGGAATAACAAATGTGCATTGCTTAGCATGATGCCTGGGACAGTGTGGGTACTTAATACATGGGGTAACGACAATCAGAAGACAGAAAAGTGTGTGTTTTCTTACTAAGTTTATGCATTCTCCACATTTGACTTCCCAAGTTCTCTGTGACACATTAGCAAAAACATTTCCCTCACTGTCCTAAGAAAATGTTTACATATTCCTATCATTATTGCTTTAGAAATAATATGTACTATTTATTTAACTCTTTACCATGTGGCAAGAATATTCTAAAAGTTTGGGGTTTATTTTTAATGTTTTAAATTGTATTTATTTATTTTTATTTAAGTATAGTTGATTTACAATATCGTCTTAGTTTCAGGTGTTCAGCTCAGTTATATATATATATGAAACTTTTCAGATTCCTTTCCCTTATAGGTTATTACAAAATATTGAGTATATTTCCCTGTGCTATATAGTAGTTCTTTGTTGGTTATCATTATCACTAAAAGTTTTATATGCATTACCTTATCTAACCAGCAGTAAAAAGTCTTCACTATACTTTATTATACTATACTATTATTAAGTCATTTTAGAAAAGAAGAAATTGAGACTTGAAAGTAGACTATGACCTTGCCTTAGGTCACAAAGTTGTAAGACAGAGCAATACTCAAACCTGACACAGCCTAATGCAAACTTATAAACTCTTAACTATGATATTTTGCTGAATTGTTGCTAAAACATTTGAACAATAAGCATAAAATAACGAAGGGTATTAGATTACTGTAGTCTAGGCCAAGTTCTGTCCACAGTACTGACTACAGAGCCACTGAAAGCAATTTTACAGGTCACCCTTAGACTGTTGTTAAAACATTTTATATAAATGTCTTATTAAAATTTATACAAACGTGTGAAAAGATTGAGTTTCCTATGTTTCATTTATAGTTCAAGGGTTATAAATTTTAGGTGAAAAATATCAACTGAATAAAGGCTTTGGACGAAAATTAAAGGGAAGGAGGAGGGAGGGACGGAGGGAGGGAGAGAAATACCTTTTCTTACAAGAAATAAAAAAGGAAGAAGCCAAGCATGGCGATACATTTCCATCAATTTCAACTTGTGGACATGCAAAATCTTTGTGCTGTTGCACAGATGCCTTCCCTGCCAAAATCCCTTTCTACCTTTGAACAAGTGCTAATGAAGATACATCCAGCCCTCTACTTAAATTAGCATTTATGTAGCTGTGGTAAAACATCGCAATTGTGAAATGCCTCCAGTGCAAATGCATTTTCTAAACTGTGCCCCAAATTTTAGTAATGAAGATCCTGGTGAAGCAGATTTATTTCCTCACTACCCATTGAAATGATTGCTGTCAGTGGTTTATCCATTCCATTATAAATAACAAACACCTACCAGCTTAAGACTCATATGTCCCTTTAGGATCACACACACATCCTACATTCAGGGGTAATTATTTGTACATTATGCATATAATGATGCTAGAATAAGATTTCTTTTGGATTTCATTTCTGAGATAAAAATATGGCTATATAAGGAAATTCTGCCCAGCAATAGGAGATGAAGAACAGCAAGAATGTATGTAACCTATGAAATATGCTCTGTTACTTATCAACTATTATCCTGTATATTTAGTTACTTGTTTTCAAACTAATGCTTAAGTCTACAGGGTAATTATTTGAAAGTATGTATTATAACTGGTACCTGAAACTGACCAAATTATTATAAGTCGTCTTTAGTGATTAACTGACACACTCCCCTTGATATCATAGCTATACTTTCTTTTTCTGCTATTGAATCTCTACCCTCTTGCCAGCCTCCTTCAGAAATGTAGAACGGATCTTTTGATGAAGACAATTTAGTATAATCACACTTCTGCAACATGAAAATAAATATCCCATCTCCCTTTGAGCCTTCCTTTCCCCAATTTAAAAACCAAAAAAGTTTCATCTTTATTGTAGGACTTAATTTTCATCTCATTATTTTGTTTTTCTTTACTCTTTATAAAAAATTTGCCTAACACACAAAAATGGTTTTGCTAATGTTGAGCACCAAATAGGGTTAAAAACATCTCACACTTTTAAATTATCATTTAAAATTTATGTAGGCATTTTTCACAGAACTAGAAAAATTTCACAATTTGTATGGAAATGCAAAAGACCCCGAATAGCCAAAGCAATCTTGAGAAAGAAAAACGGAGCTGGAGGAATCAGGCCCCCTGACTTCAGACTATACTACAAAGCTACGGTAATCAAGACAGTATGGTACTGGCACAAAAAGAGAAATATAAATCAATGGAACAGGATAGAAAGCCCAGAGATAAACCCACGCACATATGGTCACCTTATCTTTGATAAAGGAGGCAAGAATATACAGAGGAGAAAAGACAGCCTCTTCAATAAGTGGTGCTGGGAGAACTGGACAGCTACGTGTAAAAGAATGAAATTAGAATACTCCCTAACACTATACACAAAAATAAACTCAAAATGGATTAAAGACCTAAATATAAGGCCAGACACTATCAAACTCTTAGAGCAAAACATAGGCAGAACACTCGATGACATAAATCACAGCAAGATTCTTTTTGACCCACCTCCTAGAGAAATGGAAATAAAAACAAAAAAAAAAAAGTGGGACCTAATGAAACTTAAAAGCTTTTGCACAGCAAAGGAAACCATAAACAACACCAAAAGACAACCCTCAGAATGGCAGAAAATATTTGCAAATGAAGCAACTGACAGAGGAGTAATCTCCAAAATTTATAAGCAGCTCATGCAGCTCAATAACAAAAAAACAAACAACCCAATCCAAAAATGGGCAGAAGACCTAAATAGACATTTCTCCAAAGAAGATATACAGATTGGCAACAAACACATGAAAGAATGCTCAACATCACTAATCATTAGAGAAATGCAAATCAAAACTACAATGAGATATCATCTCACACCAGTCAAAATGGCCATCATCAAAATATCTACAAACAATAAATGCTGGACAGGGTGTGGAGAAAAGGGAACCCTCTTGCACTGTTGGTGGGAATGTAAATTGATACAGCCACTATGGAGAACAGTATGGAGCGTCCTTAAAAAACTAAAAATAGAACTACCATATGACCCAGCAATCCCACTACTGGGCGTATACCCTGAGAATACCATAATTCAAAGAGTCAGGTACCACAATGTTCATTGCAGCCCTATTTACAACAGCCAGGACATGGAAGCAACCTAAGTGTCCATCGACAGATGAATGGATAAAGAAGATGTGGCACATATATACAATGGAATATTACTCAGCCCTAAAAAGAAACGAAATTGAGTTATTTGTAGTGAGATGGATGGACCTAGAGTCTGTCTTACAGAGTGAAGTAAGTCAGAAGGAGAAAAACAAATACCATATGCTAACACATATATATGGAATCTAAGGGGAAAAAAAGGTCATGAAGAACCTAGGGGCAAGTCGGGAATAAAGATGTAGACCTACTAGAGAATGGACTTGAGGATATGGGGAGGGGGAAGGGTAAGCTGTGACAAAGCGAGAGAGTGGCATGGATACATATACACTACCAAATGTAAAATAGACAGCTAGTGGGAAGCAGCCGCATAGCACAGGGAGATCAGCTCCGTGCTTTGTGACCACCTAGAGGGGTGGGATAGGGAGGGTGGAAGGGAGGGAGACACAAGAGGGAAGAGATTTGGGAGCATATGTATATGTATAACTGATTCACTTTGTTATAAAGCAGAAACTAACACACCATTGTAAAGCAATTATACTCCAATAAAGATGTTAAAAAATAAATAGATAAAATAAAATTTATGTAGAAGTGAACTTTCCTGACACCTTTTAAGCACTGTAAAGCAAACAGTAAAAGCAATAAAACCATCATTCTTCAAGTCATCAGATGTAACATTTTCCCAATCCATACATTATCCTTAAAATAGGAAAAGGAAGACCCAATTCACTCTAATTGGACTTTTAGAATATTTATGCATATTTAAGAATTTCTGTAAATTGAAGAGAAACAGGCTAGGCGAAAACTACTTTCAAGAAAATCACAACGGACATTTAAGTAACTTCCATCTTCTACACACTGCAAAAACTGTCAAGTCATCAATATGTGTACCTCACCAATACAAGCGACTGTGGTGACTGAATTCTTTAGGTGGACTGAAAGAATGACCCAAATTAGTGGCACACACCACTCACTCAAGGCTCCCTCCTAATCTCTCCCACGTTTGCCCTAGAAAGCAGTGGTCAACTGATGAGTTTTTCTGCAGCACTAGTTTTCTTTGGTAAGAAGTGTCACAACTCTCATTATACAATTATCTGTTTATCTGTTTATTGTTCGCACCTTTCCTGGAGAGTACTGACCTTGTTCATCATTTTGTCACGACTGGACAGCACCGCACTGGGTACAGAATACGAACCTTATCGTTATTTGTTGACTAAAAGGGTAAGCCGGTGAAGTAATGAATGAAGTTATCTGAAGGAAACAGAATCCCTCCTGCACAGCGTTGGTGTGGCCAGAGGGACCCACAGCACTTGGGAGTCATCCCCGCCCTGGAAGGGGCTCTGAGGGGCAGCTGAACTCACAGCAGCAAACACTTTTGTCACTCTCTCTTTTCCCTGGCACATTTTCCCCTGGGATTTCCTTCTTCATCACTGGCAGGTAGAGCAAGCTGACAATGGATCGGGGTTCAAAGGTAAAGGGACCTAGGGAGTCACTTAGGGGATTGTTCGCTCTGGTGTTTTTCCCTCTATGCCTGAGACCTGACAACTCCAAGCACCAGACACCACAGTGCCCAGAGTTCACTCTGACTCTGCGAGACAGACTTGGTGTGAAGCGCTTTTACTTTCCAAGTGTTGACAAGATAGAACCCTTCTAAATTTAGCTTTATCCCATAATCACTCTAAAGGCAAAGGGATCCCACAGGCTTGGAAACACACTCCTTTAGGCATCATCTTAGTGTCAACCTCTGTCAAAATAACTGAAGATCCAAATCCAGATGTGGACTAGATCACAATAATGCAAATATTTTAAGAATCCAAACTGTTGCTCCTATTCCAACATGAACTTGCCGTGAAAAATAAATACTAAACATTTATTTTAAAAAGTAGAACCATTTCATGTATGTAGAAACAAATGAAAGATCTGAAATTTGTTTCATGCATGTTGAGCTGCTTCTTCTTCTTTATATTATAAGGGCAGCGGCTATAACAAAGTCAGTCACCTGGGGACTTCTTACCTTTGGAAAGGTAAATGAGGTTTATGGCCCCACCAGCTTCCTGGGGAATTTGCACAGCCAAGAAAGGCAATCCAAAATGCACTAACACTTGCTCCAGAGGGAAGTTTCCACGAAACTTGTAAAAGGCAATTTTTGGAAGTATCATGAGCAATTAAGATACGCTTCAGTGTACCTGTTGAGGTATTAACGAACTCCCAGTGGGGCATTATTAAGTTCACAGTCAGCAGGAATTTCACTCGTAGTTCTTATTAAGCTCTATTGATATGGACTCCCCACAAAAGGAAAAACGGTCAAATACTGCATTCAGGCTCGTTCTCTGAAGCACCACTCTCCATGATTTATATGTATGTCTTCTCTAGATAACATCTCTGCTCGTATTAGGACGGCTGGGCGTCAGTTCTGATTTTTGATAGTATTTACTTCAAAGTACTGAGGAATGACTGATAATTTTGAATTTGTTTAAAGTCTGGAATTTCACTCAACCTTAAATTCCTCACAACAAAGGTTATCATCAAGTATTGCAACTCTTTTTCCTCTGCCTTTCATTTCTTTGATTGTATGACACCAAATACATTAACATTCTGTAAGTGGTAGTAACCATTTTCTTAGAACCAAGTAATTTTATGTGTGGATTGCAAGTCAAATTTGTCTAATACATATTTTAAAGAATGTTATTATTTTTATTATTATTGCTTTATTAAATCTCTCTATATACCAGGCTTTTGGAGGTGAAATACTTTACATATATAATCTCATGAGACTTTGCAGCACGCTATAGTTGATACAAAGATTATTGTCATGAATACTGACGGTTTTGCCTTCCACATCACTCTGTTCCTGTAGTTTATGTGGAGATGGTGGTACTGCAGGATCCAGATGCTGTGTGTGACACAAACGAGCCTATCAGAACACAGCGTTCCTTTAAGCTACATAGCTGACTCAAGGGAAATCACATGACCTGACCGAGACCAAGGTGAACAAGTGAGATGCAGTATCAAGGTGAGGTCAGAATTTATAGACAAAAGAAACAATCTTCTTACTGAAATGCCTGAGAGGAAATAATATAAGGCTGTGGTTACTGATGAGGATGACGATGAAGATGATGATTTTACCGGGGGTAGGGAGGAAAACATAGTATCCTTCACATCTCACACTTGGCAAATGTTAGAAACAGCGCTGGAGATAAAACTTGTCTCTCCCTATTTCCTATGAAACATGGAAGATCAGAAGAAAGCTATAATTTTTGGGTGGTTTATAGCCACCGAAACAGCAACACATGTAGCGGCCATCTAGTGGGACACACTCTCCAGGATTATTTCTCTAGCCATAAAATGAGGCGACTCATATGAGCCCAAGATATACCACAGAGAAACATGCAATATTTACAAAATGAAAACTGTATGCACCATAGTCACATACAGGGCCCTTCTGTCCAGTGTTATTTGCTGAGATAGGCATCTTGGTTACAAGTGTGAGAAAGGTTGCATGAGTGTGTAGTACGTAAACAGGCTTTCTGTGGCCTTCTGTAGATTGGAGAAATACCTCTACCCATATCTCCATAGCATAAAAAGACAACGGACAAAGGGAAATTTCCCTCCCAATATGGTACCACAGAAATCACCAGTGTACACTTTACCAGGCAAACAGACAGAAGGGCAGAAATGATTTTTATGACCTACCAGGGTCCTTCCTCATCTTACATGTCTCTGAATTATCTCTGTCCAATATCCCTATAAACTATATATTAAGAAACAAAAAGTAACCAAAGTAAGTGTTTTAACATTTCTCAGTATATTAGAAATGATCGTAGTTCTCTTTCAGGCTCTGAGGGCCAGATTCTCACACCAAGAGGTTTGGTCTTTCAAACACTCAAGGGTGACCTTTAAGGTGTTTTGCTAGCAGTACAAATGTCAAATCTCTGTAGAGTAGCATCTCTTGACCTTAGTACTATTGACATCTGGGGTCAGATAATTCTTTGTACAGTGGGAAGTGTAGAATGTTTAGAAGCATCCCTGACCTCTGTCACTAGATGCCAGTAGTATACCCTGCAGTTGTCATCGTCACAAATGACTGCAGACAATGCAAAATATCCCTGTGTGTGTAGTGTCTGTGGTGTGTGTGCAGTGTGGTGTGTGTGCGGTGTGTGGTGTGCGGGGTGTGTGTGTGCAGTGTGGTATGTGTGTGGTGTGTGGTGTGCGGGGTGTGTGAGTGGTGTGTGTGGGTGTGGTGTGTGTGTGTGTGTGTTGTGTGTGTGGTGTGTGTGCGTGAGGTGTGCGTGCGTGTGTGTGTGTGTGTGTGTGTGTGTGCGTGCAAGTGGTGGGTTGGGAGCGGGGAGGCTGTTCAAAATTGCCGTGGTTGAGAACCACTGGGCATGAGGTCCGTCAGGGTAAAAGGACAACCGCACTCATAACAACATGGTCACAAAATGAAAATAAAAGGAGATCTTTTTAATGTCTTGTGGCCTGTCTCTACCTTACCTATTTTCATTTCTACCTGCCAATGGTCCCAATTATCAAAGCTCAGCATGCTTCCCTGCCACCTTTAGTCATCCGGTCTCTTAGCAGAGAGCACAATGACAATGCTGACAAAAGGCTCAGTCCTTTACAAGGACACAGCCAGGAGACTCTTAAAGTGAAGGAAGTCTGTTTCAGGAGAGAATGAAATCAAATTCAAACTTATTTTCTCTCTGAGAACCATTGCCACCTTTATAAGTACATTATAGTCCCAAAAATCTCGATTATTAAGGATGGTTGAACATGGAGTGTTAGAGTTAATTGAACACTGTAGCAACTATGTGCTAGACTCTGTGTGAATTCCAGTTTTGAAAAAGCACGAGCATAATAAAATGCACTTAGAAATGCTACCGAGCAAGATGCAATCTTCACTCAATGATTCAGAAGCCACTGTCAGGGCCTGGCAGAGCTGCAGGAACATTCATTCTCATTGTATAAGACTACAGATGCAGATGTTCCAGAGGTGAAGTTAAGTCTGTGCTGATCCTTTGATTCCCTGAAAGAGGCTTACTTGACAAAAATTTCTTATTTATTTTTTTCCCTTATGAAAAGGGAGAAAACTAGGCTGTTTATTTTAGCTTTTGTATGGCTTATATTCCAAGTAAACAAGCATTCAGTGACTATACGTTCATACAAAAAGATGATTCATTAGAGTTCTGCACAGTAAATAATTCCCTATTATTTAATTCAGATAACACATTACTATACCAATGACATATGACCAGGTTTTTTTTTTTATCTGTAAAATTTAGGAACTATAGATATAATAATTAATAAGGTAAACCAGTTTTAGAGATCTGACAACCTAATACGTAACTATATACGTACACACACATATATGTGTAAATATATATATATGTATACATATTCACATATACAGAGAGATACAGATCACAAAGGAAACAAAACAGCTAAATAAAAGAAGGACTGACGGTGGTACCATAGATAAGGTAGAAGGTAAATTCTGAGTTAAGAGTAAACTTGCATTTTAAAGCCTCCAAAATGTTCTAAAGCACAGACATACACACACATACAAAACATCAAAGTTATTCCAAAGTATATCTATAATCAAATTCATCAGAGCAGATAAATTTATCAGACAATTTTACAGAATGAATGTATTTAGTTCTCCGTGGCCTTATTTATGTATGGGCTGTGGACAGGCCTGAAATACCTGCTTCCTATCTTTACTTATTTAAACCCTAATACTTCTTCAAGGTGCAGGTTTAACACATGCAAACTGCTTTGGGGAATTTCCCGTGATTCTCTGTAGCTAAGCAGAGAGTCCTCTCTTGGTCCTCAACACTCTTTGCCGTTTGTTACTTAGCTTTCGTCCCAGTTTTATTATTACCAGTTTTGTATGCTACCGGACTCCTTGAGGAGAGAAACTATGTCTCTCCTTTCTTTTATGTATCTTACTGGATCACATCATGTACATAAGGCTGGAGTGGCACTGGTATTTGAAAATCACAAGTGAGGATGCTTTGGGCTACAAGTAACCTTACGGCGAGTCCTACTACTCAGTTAATAGTGGCTCAGATAATACGATCACAAAATAAATCTGGACTGCAGCGGTTTCCAGACTGGCACAGTGACTCCTCCATGCCAAGGGACTGGATTTTTTCACTGAAGTTCTCTTAACCTTTGCCTCAGATGCATCAGGTGGTTCCTGGTGCTCCAGGCATCACACTTCACCTGATATCATTAAGAGAAGGAAGGGGGAGCGCTGGTAGACAAAGGCTTTCTCTTTTATCTATTTGATTTTTGATCAAGGAGATTTTGTTCTGAAATGTCCCCCTCCTCACCATCTTTTCCTCATATCTCATTGGCTGAAATTATGTCATCTTATCATCCATACGCTAAACAGTGATTGCTGTGATTGACTTATGATTTAACTTCTGATGATGGATTTCTTGTTGCCAGGAAAAAAAAGAAAACCTGGGTTCTCTTAGCAGGGCAGAAGACAGATAAGTGAATGATTATCTGGTCACAAATAAATGTCTCGTGGCAACTACGGAGTCACCAATGTAAATGAACTTGAGTTTGGCATGCTCGTAAGCATGCAAGAAGTATTTAAAGAATGCATAAGGAACTCCCTGAGTGCATTCATGCATTGTTACTCACCACACGGGGGAACATAATATGTGGCATTTACATGTGGTCCACCCTCCTTTTCTTCCACAGAATCATTAGATTAGTCTAGTTCCCCAGAAACCACTTCAGTGGATGGAACCGGTCTAAATCAAATACTGAAGGGTCATTAAGGTGAGAACAACTATGAGAAACTGGAATTTTGGAGAAGACACAACCAAGAGGTGTGCAAGATAACTGGAGGATAGGAGGAAGATTTCCCCAGCAAAGAGGCAAAGGGAAGCCTACGCTGGGAAGGACGGTGGTAAAGACAAATGTAGAGAGTAATGAAGAAGTGGGGTTCTTTTGAAGAAAGTAGAGAAACTTGTATGGCTTGAGGGTAGGATCCATAATTCCACTGAATTTATAGCAAAGAATAAAACAAGGTGATGAAATAAAATTAATGCTTATTTAAATTGATCTTGTTTCTTCTCTTATTACAATCCTTATTCTTACAGACTAATAAACTATACAACATCTTTCTATGTCAGTGATGGCACTCTTGGAAGAATAGTTAGGTGATACATAAACAGAAACCCCAGGAGTTACTAAGTCCCAAATACCTCCAGCGTAATAATTAAGAGGCTCCTTCACTCAAATACTACCATCACTCAACAAGGAGGCAATTAGGGAAAATGTCATTGATTCTTCAACAAGGTCTCTGGGACAAAAGGTTTACATAGTTTCACCTGGTATATGAGGCAGGCTATTCCCTGCTGTCAGGGGTGATAAGGAATCTGCCGACTTTGTTAATAAGACTCTCCTCTGTCTGCAGATCACAGGCAATAGTGGAAGAAGCAAAGCTGAGCCTTTGTCTATTTCCTCTCAGTCCATCTTCCTAGTTCCTGGATGGACATAGAAGAAGTGAAAAGGAAAAACAAATACTAAAGCTTTGGGAGGGTTAGGTCTTAGCCAGAGGTCCAAAATACTGGTGAAGTTCACTGAGGATTAAGAGGCCTTGATATCATTGTTGTGAAATATTTGAATTTACAGTAAACAGAACTGCAAGCAGCATGCCAGTGGGGCTTGTACTGGTTTCTGCAGTCCTGTCATTCATTGGCCCAAACACCTTCCTCTGGAAATAAAATTATTTTACCCATCTCTGTTTTAGCTGCAGCTTTTAGGACCTGAAATCAGGAGACTGTTTCTTGGTTAAGTATGTGTGTGAGAAAATACCTCCTGTAAAAATTTCAAGGTATTTTTCAGATTGCAGTAGCCTGGTAGGTTCTCTTCACTGCGTACGGTTGGAAATACTGATTGTTTTAGAATTTACCATTTTTAAGATTCCTTCCTTGTATACTACAACTTCTGCTATCACATCACCTGCTACCATATCGTCTTCTAATGACCATGATTGCCTATTTTTTACCTGTAATTACATTTTAGGTTGACTGCTTCCTGTGGAGACTGAGGAGGAGAATGTCATGAATGATGTACTACTAGTATTGTTAACTGTTAACACAGTTGCTTCTGGAAAGCATTTGAGATGGAACTGCTAATCCCCTCCACGATGCATGGATTCCCATTAGAGGCAGGTCTTGACTGGACTTGGGCATTTTGTCCTCTTACTGATCTTTCCTTTAGAAGCCAGGTTGCAAGGACAATGTTTCTCAAATGCTCCAGGACAGGATGTTAGTGCTAAAGGATTCAGATCTCTACTTTTAGAGAAGGGAATAACACTCAGAGAGGGAAGGCAATTTACCCAAAACTCTCCTTGCCATAGAGTCACTGGGAAAGGACTAAAATCACATGTTTTGACTAAGTCCTACAGTGATGTTTCCAAAAATCTATATTGTTCTAAATTTTTAGTCCGTCTCTGTATTAGATTTTAGAATTAGTAAGACATTTCGATTTTTAATCATTAAGACTTCAGAAATGATTTGGTTGCAAAAATAGAAAAGTCAAAATAACAGTTGCTCAAAAGTATGTTTATTTCCCTCTCACATAAGTTGATAGGTAAACTGTCCAGAGCTGGCATGGCAGTCCCATGATTACCAGGCACCCACACTCTTTGTATTTCTCTGCTACACCACTCTGTCAAGTCAATTCCATCCTCAATGCCACATAGGGTCCTGGATACTGCCAAAGTTCCAGCGATCATGGACTCACTCCAGACAGCAAGATGGGAGATACGGAAGAAGACAAAGGGGCACCGTTTCCAACTGGGTGAAGTCCTTCTACGGCATCTTCCCAGCGTTGCATACAACACTGCCATCTATATACCATTGTCCAAAACAGTCTCATGGTAAACCTCATTGCCAGAAAATACTTTTGAAAAATGTAGTCTTTTAGTTGTGTACACTGTCACCCCAAAAAACTGAGTTTTATCACTAAGGAAATAGAAGGAATAGAGAGAGAGTGGCCGTCGCCTGCCACAGCCTTGAAGGATGGATGAGAGTCGGCCACGTGTGTCTGTGGGCCAGGGACCTGAGAAGTAGATACAGGTGACAATTTAAGCCAACTGTTTACAAGGCAAAGAAAACCATCAATATTCAATAATTCCCTAATAGCATATCCACCACAGTTGAGTACAGGTGATAACGTTGGAAGTACACTTCCATTGGGATTAGCTTATAAACAACCCCTACACTGTACTCCTATTTCTGTGAAAACATTCCAGGCACTAAATTGGTATGCTTCTAATGGCATGACCTCTATAATTCTTCTGCTATGAACATCCATGAAAGTTCGCTAGAAGTGTTCAGCCTTCTGCCACCCAAGACTCTTTTTAAAAAATGGTTTAATATGGACAAGATTAATTATATATATATATATTTTTTTTTTTTCTTTTAATTGTTCTCCCGACTTCAACTTACAGACAACTTTGCGATAATTTAGTCAAGTTCCTTGTTGTTTTCAGCCATAATATTCCTCCATGGATTGGAAAGATAGCTCCCTTAACCTTCTCCACTTTGAGCAATTAAGAATTTCGCCACTACTAATGCCAAGAAAACACCTAAAGCTATCATCCCAAATGAAGGATCCATTAGATTTGTTTATCGTCATGATCAGCCCATGCATCCTGCAGCGATGAGCTGTGGGTGTTGGTGCCTGGTTTCCAGCAGTCAGACTTAAGTCATGTTTATATTCATGCATAGAAAATAAAATAGAAACAAAAGATAATTTCCCTGCTACAGTGTCGAGCAAAGGTATGAAGACACATTTTATTTCTTACAGGGAATGGATATACTCTTTACAAAGTCACAACTCTTCAATGGTCTCAAGCAGATCAATAACTAAGTAATGTTTTGAAAGCTGAAGAAGTATGATGGCAGGTAGAGAATTTTTTCTGTTTCTGAATATTGACAAATATTCAAATATTTGTCTTTCTTTTATATCTGCCAGATTTGTTAAGCAAAGGACCCCGTACATTAATTTTGAACTTTTTCTAGTCTTCCTGTAGCCACCTTTCACCTTTATCTCTCTAACATTATATTGTGTGTGCTTTCTACTTAAAAGAATCCTATTTATCCAGGCTGCCTCTATTATACCTCAGACAAAAGAATTCACTCTTCATTCTGATCTTAATCTATTGCCACAGTAAAATCAATAATCATGTTAAGGAACATTGACATCTCTGTTTCTGACATAGAATTCACGTAAAACTTTCCAAATTTGAAAACTGGCCATTGTGGTTTGACAAACAATATTGGAAGTAAAACAAATGTGAGAAAATTCCAAGCTAGTTTCTCTTAGGTTTTGAAATAAAATATTTGTACATATCCTATGTGTGTGTGTGTATGTTTGTGTGTATAGTATAATATTTACTACCTTACTATTTACTATTATTTTATACTGTACCTTTTCATATCGTTTACTATTATTTACTATGTATATCATTAATGACAAATGCTACATATATATAACTTAAAGGATATGTCTTCCTAGTTAGTATAAGAAAATAAACCTAAAAACCTCCTTACACTCTAAGGAATATTTTAAGTAAAAGCTTTTCTAGAGAATACTAATAGTGGAAGGAAGCCATAAACAAAATATAAAGACCACCCACAGAATGCGACAATACTTACAAATAATGAGAACGACCAGGGATTAAACTCCAAAATATACAAGCAGCTCAATATCAAAAAAACAAACAACCTAATCAGAAGATGGGCAGAATATCTAAATAGACATTTCTCCAAAGAAGACATATAGATGGACAAAAAGCACATGAAAAGATGCTCAGTACTGCTAAGTAGTAGAGAAATGCAAATCAAAACTGCAGTGAGGTATAACCTCACACTGGTAATGATGGCTGTCATCAAAAAGTCTACAAACAATAAATGCTGGAGAGGGTGTGGAGAAAAGGGAACCCTCTTGCACTGTGGGTGGGAATGTAAATTGGTACAGCCACTATAGAGAACAGAATGGAGGTTCCTTAAAAAACTAAAAATAGAGCTACCATATGATCCAGCAATCCCACTCCTGGGGATATATCTGGAGAAAACCATAATTCAAAAATATACATGCACCCCAATGTTCACTGCAGCACTGTTTACAATAGCCAAGACATGGAAGCAACCTAAATGTCCATCAACAGAGGAGTGGATAAAGAAGATGTGGTACATATATACAATGGAATATTACTCAGCCATAAAAAAGAATGAAATAATGCCATTTGCAGTAACATGGATGGACTAAGTGAAGTAAGTCAGACCAAGACAAATATCATATGATATCACTTATACGTGGAATCAAAAAAAATGATACAAATGAACTTATTTACAAAACAGAAGCACACTCACAGATATAGAAAACAAACTTACGGTTACCAAAAGCAGAAGGTGGGGAGGTAAACTAGGAGTTTTGGATTAACATATACACACTACTCTATATAAAACAGATAATCAACAAGGACCTGCTGTATAGCACAGGAAACGCTACTCAATATTCTGTAATAACCTACATGGGAAAAGAATCTGAGAAAGAATGGATATATGTATAACAATCACTTTGGTATATACCTGAAACTAACACAACATACTCCAATATAAAATAAATCAACATACTCCAACATAAAATAAATTTTTTTTAAAAAAGAATGCTAATTATGAAGTAGGAGGTAACCACCTTGAATTTAACAGTTATTGGTGACATTATGAATGCTGAATCGTTAACTCTAATTTGTATGAGATGATACAGCATTGTTGGTAGATTTGGATGCTCTAATCCATTTTCTTTGTAGTGATGGTGAATCTAGCCACAGTGACGGGTTTGATCCTCTCTCTGATCACTTCTGTTCACTGAACACTTCACTGGAGCCATCCTGTGGAAGATGTTAGGGACACAAAGAGATGCGATCTCTCATCAGGGGAGAGAGAGCTGTGACATTGTAAAAAATATAGTAAAGATGGCTGCTGTCTCAAAATACAAAAAGAAGAGTATCTCGCCAAATATCTCCTTCAGACTGTTGGAAAATAAGGGGTATCACTTTTTAGTGAAGTGATGATCTCTTTTAAGACAAGCATCATGCCAATTTGGAGTAGTTTGCAGCTTCCGACCACTGCCTACCTTTGCATAACTCCTCTGAAGCAGAAGGTTTAGACAACTGAGGTTCACTCAACCTGTTAAAAGAGGGCTTTGTGCATCTTGCTCCCAATATCTCAGAGACAAGGTGTCCAAAAGCATTTTTTTTTAACAAACTACAAGTTCTCTGGCTATGAGAAAAACAATGGAAGGAAGTCTGAGAAGGGAGAGAGAGAGAAAGTGGAAAATGAAGAGCTTAACAATGGATAAAGAAACAAAGACTGAGAAAAAGAGAATTGGAAGTGGGAGAAAAAGAGACAGAGAAGGAGGGGAGTAACCCAAACAGTTTCTTAAGAAGTCAGTAACTTTTATCTTGGGTTGTTTAACACTTGGTGGATTAAGGATCCTTTCAAGTTCCCCATGATGTAAACAGTAATTAATTCAGTTCCCCTCCAAACCTCACATAGTCCTGGAAACAGTGAAAGGTTATATATGAAACAAAATACTGGCAAACAAGATGCTCAGGCATTTGCAAGCCTGATCATTCTTTCAACTACCAAACGATGCCCCCTTCAAAGTCGATAAACCATCATGCTTCACATGTGGCTAGTGGTTTCTCACAGCCATTGAAAATAACCTATGCTGTCTACAGCAAGGCAATTAAAACATCCAGGGAAATTTTCAATTCAATGCTCTCTGAGTGTTGCAAATGTGACCTCCACTGACTACTTAAAAATGGGAGTTTGAGTGCTAAGTTACAATAATAGATGGTACTTTCAAAATGGTAATTTCAAATCTTAACAAGGTACCTGAGGGCCAGCCTATTTTGAGATAGAAACCACTGAGCCCATCATTAGTCAAGTTCACTTAAGGTTAGACTCAATTTGAACCACCTGAGTAACCTTCCCAAATAGCACATCTTCCCAGCCAGCAAGCACCTTGGAGCTATTTCCAGTCTGACTTTCCTTGGCTCCCAGGCTGTTCTGATCCTATTTGCTTTGCAGCAAAGAGATTCTGTTTTTCTATTCTTCTGTTTCCTGACCCTGCACAGAACAAATTATAATTAGGAAACCATCTGAGGGGAAGGTGACAATTCAGTTGTCAAGTGTCATGGATAAACCCCATTTCCATCCACAAAAGCAAGGCAAACCTCTCTCACCCTCAAAATAGATACAGAGGGCATGCTGTCATTAGCTGTTTCACTGCCCTGAGAAGGAAGCAGTCACAGAGAGGACAGCAACTACAAAAAACAGAAAATGTGAAGGAAGAGAGAACTCCCTCACTGTAAATATTTTCACTGCCAACCCGTCTCTAATATGGTACGAAGTGATGCGAAAGCCACTTCAGAAAGTGCCCCTTAAAAGGCTAACTCAAAGCTGTCACGTTAGCGTGCTGAACGTAGCCCAACAGGGCAGTCAGGGATAAATGAGAGCCAGTGTTCAAAAGGCAGAAAATAAACAGACGTGTAGCTTGCGGTGGCAATGTCTATACAGCCCAGCCTCAGTATGAGATTTCAGCTCAGAATGGATTAAGGAGACGTTATAACCTTCTTATTTTTAGCCATTTGGATACAAGCTTTAAAAATCTGTTAGCCAAATAGTTTTTTTTTTTAATCTCAAATTATGTTTGCCCACAATGGGCAATCTTTGCTCCATGTATGCTCTGTGAAAAGCCTGGAGAGTGAAGCATGTATGCAAGGATTGGGATGGGGCCAGAAAGAAAGGAAATATTACAAGTCAAAAAGAATATTAATTTTAGGCTAGCATAGTATGTCTCAGATACATAAAGCAACGCTAGATTAGTCTGTGGGACTATATCATAGGTATGTTTCATTATTTTCTTAAATATTCTTTCTTGGATCCATTTTCTTTCTCGTCACAAAAGTTCCTTTTGAGGAGAAACAGCCCCGGATAGAAATCAGTTTGTGAACAAATGTCTGAACCGCCACCCTGTGATTAAAGAAAAGTATAGTTGGCGTAATCCAGAAAGTTGAAAACAAGCTAAATTTCGCTTCTATCCATCCTGAGAAATTAACGAGTATATTATCAGTTGGTAGATAATTTAGTCAAAATTACTCTTGGCTAGCCAGGTTCCGAGTCTTGCCTCCCCTTGCGCGTCTTGATTTTTCCGTGTTTCTGGATTACCTGTAGCTCTCCCTTAAAAGGAAAAGGTCCCGCATTCCCACAATACTTCAGATCTAAGCTTTCTATACTTCACTTGTAACCCTCCTCAAATTGGGGTGCTTCCTCAATCATGAAGTTGTCAAAACCAAGGTGTACTCTTACGGGTCAGAGTTCTAACTTCTGATTTAATCATACCTTTTACTTCAACTATACCCTTACAACACCATAAAAACAACCGTATCCATGGCAGCTCCATCCCAGCTGATTATGTTTTACACTACAGGATAAGCAGTAGCAGAGCAGGGGTGATGAGAAAGGGGAGAAATAGATGCAAAATTGGTAGATTAGAACAGGCAATAGGCCAAGACAAGGACAGGACATGAGGGGACAGGATCAGGTCCAGGACACGATCCATTTTGCAGGGACACGGAATATACAGAAAATAGAACTCAGTGAAATGGAGACCCCCCAAACTCACGGGCAGTGAGGCAGGACTGCGAACTGATCTACAGGAGTTGACTAGATCAAAGGCCCAGCAGACAAGACCTAAGTGGCTGAGAAAGATTTTATCGGTGAGGCAAAGGCATTGATATTGTTCTTTTAAAGACAAAGGCAGGTCCAGGAAGCAATCGTCTCCGAGGATGACGACCAAATTACTGAGAGGCCTCCACTAGACTGAGCAGTGAGGGAGTCAGAAAGACAATCCCTAGGGTAGTATACTCCAGAACAATGAGGCATCCCACTTCCTTAAGAAGAGCACGTAAGGGACATTCGGGCATGGTGACTGATTGCCACTGTTTAAATACGCCAACTTCCCTAAGTAACTGGTCATCCTCATCTAAGTAAGGAAAAGGAAGAACAGAAGAATGTGTTTAAAAATTCTTGGCAAACATTCCTGTGATGATAAATAAAAGTGAATTTGAATAGAGAAGGAGGAAGAAAGAGATGAAAAGAACACACGATGGGCAAATCATCTGTGTGAATTGTGCATTCACCACTGACATATTCAAGTGGTACTGATGAACCTAGTGGCAGGGCAGGAATAAGACGCAGACGTAGAGAACGGACTTGAGGGCACAGGGGGAAGGGGAAGCTGGGAGGAAGTGAGAGACCAGCATTGATGTATATACACCACCGAATGTAAAATAGACAGCTAGTGGGAAGCAGCTGCATAGCACAGGGAGATCAGCTCGGTGCTTTGTGACCACCCAGAGGGGTGGGATAGGGAGGGTGGGAGGGAGATGCAAGAGGGAGGAGATATGGGGATATGTATACATATGGCTGATTCACTTTGTTGTACAGCAGAAACTAACACACCATTGTAAAGCATTTATACTCCAATAAAGATGTGGAAAAAAAAAAAAACCAAGAAAACCAAAATAGAGAGGTTTCTGATTATAGTGATTCCAATTTACCAATTTCACTTTGAGCAAGGGTGCATAATTTCCATGTTTCTCAATAGGGAAAATGGAACCCTTTCAAAAATTCCCAGAGATGCTTTTTTATAGCTAGCGAGTTGTTCCTACTGCTGATATTCAAGGTTAAACAGATGCCCCTCCCCATGATAAAGTCCTTGCTAAGAGCTTATTAGTTGCTTTCACTCTTTGATTTACCTTAGACTTAAAAGCTAACTATTATTTTTGAAAAGTAATTTGTATCTAATGGCAGGTATCTACCCTGACAGCTGTTTGCTAAATAACATCTGCTAGATGCAGGAAAATGTTCTTTTACATCTTCAGTAATAGAAAATGTTAGCACTGAAATATCTTTTGCTCACAACTATTTTCAAAGTAGAATAAAACTTAGATGATTACTGTACAGGTAAGTCAGTCACAGTTTTCAAAGCATTTTACCACCCTTTTCTGCAAAAGCCATCTTGGTGAAATATGTAGTTTTACCAAATTATTTTATACAGTTTGAAGAGCTAATCATATTAAACCACAGGTAACGGTAATTTGATTAATTCTCAATATGTGTCTTAACAGTCATTTTGTCTTTCAGAGTAAGGGTTTCATTATTTTTCGGTACGCGGGCCTCTCACTGTTGTGGCCTCTCCCGTTGCGGAGCACAGGCTCCGGACGCGCAGGCTCAGTGGCCATGGCCCGCGGGCCCAGCTGCTCCGCGGCATGTGGGATCTTCCTGGATCGGGGCACGAACCCGTGTCCCCTGCGTCGGCAGGTGGACTCTCAACCACTGCGCCACCAGGGAAGCCCGGGTTTCATTTTTCAAATACGTGTTTTGACAACTTACAAATTTATTATATATAGTATTCAGCACATTTTAAATAATTTCTTAGTCTGTACAATGTATGTATTTTGTTCTTTATGGCTTATTACTTCTTTAGTCAGGATAAAGAACTTCATATTTTGGGCAAAATGTAGTAAACATAAGATTGTACTGCAGAAATGCCTGCCAAGACATCTGCAGATGGGCTGCTACACCTCACCTTCCCAACCAGGTATACCCACAGCTATTCATGATACACTTCTCAGCAAGCTTGGGTGTGGCCATCATGTATTGGTATCATTTTCAGCATGATCCATAAATCCCACCTCTTCTCCCTCACTGATCTTTACACTCTAGTAGCTCCGGGGCCCTTATATCCATAGATGTCCAATGTATATTCAGTTGCTCTATGAGGATGGATTATCCTTTCACTGGGATTGAGTGGGAGATGGAAAAGAATCAGAAGTAGGAGGCAGAGTGGATCATATCGGAGCCTTTGTTGTAAGGATATCTGAGAAAGTGAATCCATAGCTGAATATTTTCAACAGACGGAACGTTTTTATCCCCCTCCCCGCATATGCTGAAATCCTAACCCCCAAAGTAATGGTTTGAGGAGTCTGGGCCTTTGAGAGTAATCAGGTCATGAAAGCAGAGCCCTCAGGAATGGGATTAGTGCCTTTAAGAAAGAGACCCAGAAAGGTCCCTTGTCCCATCCACCATGTGGTGACACAGTGAGAAGATGGCCATCTATGAACTAGGGAGCAAGCCCCGGCCACACACCAAATCTGCCAGCACCTCGATCCTGAACTTAGCCTCCAAAACTGGGAGAAATAAAGTTTGGGTTTTTTTAAGTCACCTAGTCCATGGTATTCTCTTACAGCAGCCTGAACTAAGCTGATACTTAAATACACCAGAATGGGGCACAGATTTAAGAAAGGGTGCATCATAAAGACTAAGAAGGTATTCACACACTCATCAACAAACCTTTGTGACAGGCAAAGTAATGTAAACATCATTCTTTAAAATGGATGAATGGATGACAAAAACCACACAAGAAATCTAAAACTACAGCAAAAGTCAAACAGTCCAGCTTTCTATATGTGTAGCTGGAGCTCATGGTCATTTAGTCACTTCCTTTTAATGAAATCTGTCATAAGGTACCTTGAGTTCCTAGGCCAAGTCCAAAAGAAAGTCACTGGCAGTAGCGGAAGGACCTTATGATCATACTCTTTCACCTACAGTTCAACTCAGTAAATATTTATTGAGCTCTGTGTGTGTCAGGAACCCTGCTAGGGCTTGGAGCATGTAATGGCTAATGAGCTTAAAGTGTGGATTTGGAGAGAGAAGGAAGAAAAAGTCACAATAATGGAGCATGACAAGTGTTGAGATCCATTACGTGTGGGATGTTAATGGGGGCACAATGAAGGGCAAATAAACTGTGACGAAGCTTTGTGACAGTTTAAGATTCTCTGCTGCTTGAGTTTTATCATTCCAACTGTCCTAACAAAGAAACACTATTTTTCTAGAAAGTTATAAAGGTAACCTTATTGAGGTCTAAGTATACAACTGGCTCCAGGCATGTAGAATACTGTGAGAGTTTTAAGGTTATTGATCAAATAAATAATTCTGATCCAAGAAGTTTATGGATTTGAGGTTTTGATTGGTTTTAGAAATAGACAAAAGCCTTTGATCCACACACGTGGTTGAAAATGTTTTGCATATTTCACGTGAAATATATATATGGGAACACATATATGTATTATAAGTATTGTAAATATATGTACATATATACATACATATATACATACATATATGTATATTTTTAATATTGACAATACATTAAATACATGCAGTAGAATCCAGGTATTATCTTGTAAAATTTGCACATGGAGTTAATTGTTGGACAGATCTTATCATGTTCCCACAAAGCTATAACTGTCTGACAGAAAATATTTACTACCTCAGGCTAATAGTCACTTCTATAGCAAGAGCACTACACTGTGTAATCCTCTAGGAAACACTAAAATTAACACTGACGGATCATGATGGAGCATGAATATCAAAAAATCTTCCCAGCTTTTTATGTTAGGTATGTTAAGGTGAAATTTGACAACTACCTACCATTCAAGTATGGATTTGGGAGCTTGAGGGCTTAGATACGCAGAACTCCAGTCACCTATAGAAAAATCTCACTTTCTCCACACTTGACCCAGAGCGTTTTTTTTTTCTCACAGTAGGCTTTCTGGTACATGAATATTTCAGTCATGGCGTATATTGGCTTTTTCCAGCTTTTTCTTCTGATTTTTTACCTGAGCCAAAAATCTCAAAGGTCTTCAGTGTTCTTAAATATTATCAGAGACATCTGTGCTTGTTTATGTTATCTCTCAGTCTCCTGGGATTTATTTGCAAGATTGTGGAAAAAAAGTCATCATTTGGTACCTTAATGAAAGATGGTCCTCTCTAGAAATCTCACAAGGAAAAACGTATTAAATCAAAAGAAAACAAATGTCATGTAAACACCTTTTACAATGGGAGGAAATGCGCTGTGTAAATGAGACCTCCCATCACGGTGAACTGTGAGAGGAAGTCATCTTCTAAGGGTACTGACTTGATTTTGCTCTACTTGGAATAAATCTAAAAAAAACTCAAGAAAACCAAAGATGAGATGGTTCCATCCCTAAAAATGTGAATGTATTATATGGAAAAACGATCCTAGAGAATTTTAAAGAAAATGTGGGAGATGTTAGGCAAGAGCATATATAGCATTGGGGTGCCAGAATGATATGACTCGTCACACACACGCACACACATGCACATACACAGTTTCTAATAAGGGACTGCACTCTTATTTCCTCTTTTCAGTTACTGTTAGAAAGAGAAAAGGAAAGATCAGGCATTTTGATTGGGACTTGTTCCTTCCACCCTGAATCATGTGATGGTGGAGATCCCAGGGGAAAACCTCAATACAGCACCATAATGAACACTGTGATTCTTTTCCTTGCAAGGCTGGTGGTGTTCCTGCACCTCAACTGGACTGCAAGCACCTTCAGGACAGAGACTGATTTCTCTCTGTATCCCTAGAAGTGATCTGGTGGCCTGGCATGTGTGGGGTCATCTTTGCTGCTAGCCCACCTAGTTCTAATTCCTTCTTACAGTTCCACCTTTACATGCAAAATCTCAAATTGCTAGAGCCAAAGCTTTATTCTCTCACTTGGGTTCAAGCCCTAAACTTATATATTAAGTGGTCAAATACTGCTGCATAGGGCAAATTATCCGTCTCCACCATCACAAGCCACTGAAATTTTGAATACTTACGAGGAACCCGTTTATTTCCCAATTTCTTTTCCAAAAGGTACCCAAAGTATGAGTATTGGGCTGTGTTGATGAAATTGTTCTACAGCAAAATAAGCCTTGTCATTATTTAAAAAGAAGAAATAAAATAGAGAATCATCTGAAAAAGGGAGGTTTAGATTTTCCTCCCGATGACCAAAATCCGTAGAGCACAATAACTAGTGTATAGAATCATTTTTTCTTGGGACCATTCCAAGTCATTGCTTTTCTATTTGATCCAGAAGCTACTGCCTTCTTGTAAGGGCAAAGTAATCATATCACTTATTTACAAATACAGTGGCAGTTCACTCTTAAGATAAGGGTATAGATAGAGACAGACAGGAAGAGACAGTGGGGGAGTAAGTTCCAGAGTCAGATCACTGGATACAAATCTGTGGTTTTCCACTTATCAGCTGTGCCCCAGTATCCTCATCTGCATAAACGCCATGATGACAGGTTGTATATATTCAAGGAAGCAAATATAAGTCACGTGTCTAATGGTGCCTAACAAATAGCAAAGCCTTGGATCAATGCTAGTTGAACCTCAGTTATCGCTGTGATTCAGGATTTTCAGTTTACGGTAAAACTGGCAGCCCCTAGAGTAAAGTGACCAATCAGACAATTGTTGTGGTGGTCACCAAAGAACAGCTACGCATTCTAAACGGGAGGAATTATTTTTGCTACCATTACCGCACTCTGTTGGTACTGTCTTTGAGTATCCCCATCAAACACGAGAAGCATGCACCCGTGGAACATGCTTATAAAAAGTCTAGGAGAACAATACTCACAAATTTTAAGATCTTTAAATCGTTACTTCTCAAGTTTGCAGTTTGCTTGCCCGGAGCCTTGCATAATACTCCTTTGGAAGAATCTAAGTATTCAGTGGCCGTGATCAGACACTTAAAAGACAATGTATAAACAACATAATTTCCTGGTCCTTGTTTTGTGCTCAAATGAAGTCACATCATGTTATTAATTTACAAGCGTTAGATGTTTCTAGGAGGTTGAAAGATTCACTTCCATCCTGGCAATATATATTACTGATTCAAGTTTTCTCTTACCAACCTTTCCATTTGTTCAGAATAATCAGGAAAGTTTCTGGAATGGGGCAGATGCATTGTATTCTGTTCTGGGCTCTCTCTTGAGTAGTCAGAGCAGGCATCATTTAACTAGATGATCTGAATGACACTGTTACATCGACCTGTCCTGAGCAACTTCCCATCACAGTCTCTAGGAAAGACCAACACTTGTAACAGATCAGCCCTTCCGTCAGAACGGAAAACAGACATGAGGTTATCGTCCACTCACCTTTTATAGACCATAATATGAGAAAAGGGCTCTTAGAAATATTCTTTAGTGACCGTCTATAAACTCACTGATGGCATGAGGGGGAAAAAATGTCTAAAATCTGAAGATGGTAGGTTTCTGCTTGTAACCACACGGTAGAAATGGGACTTGAGACAGAGGCTGACATTCACTGAGCAACGAGAATACTTCAAGCACTGGCTCAGTTACTTGGCACACAATGTCTTGAACATTCCTTACAAAACTTCAGCAAGTATGTTAATGCTAGTTTTACAGATACGGAAACCACAGGACAGAAAAGTTAAGCGATTTGCACAAGGATGCAGAGCAGGAAGCTGAAGCAGACGGTGAACCAAGACTGTCCTATCCTCACGTCCATGATTCCTAAAATCCAACACGGTGATTAAGATCACATGCTTTCTCATGTGAAAGAGTTAGGTTCAAGTCACCTCTGGGCCACGTCCTAGCTGTGTGACTTTCGATCAATGACACAGACGCTCTGTGTGACTTAGCATCTGTGTGACTTAGCATCACAACCGTGCATTGGAGAGGTAAGAGTAAATAACAGAGTAATAAAGACGACTCATGCTAAGCTCCTTCTCTCAGCACCTGGCACACAGTCAGTGCCCATCAAGTGGTGGCTTTCAGCACCTCATCCATCCTCCTTCTCATGAACAGCCAATTACAGACAGGCAAGGGGAAACAGCATGCCACCATCAGGAGAGGGCCAAACACAAGACGGGGGCGGTGATGCTATCCAACCAGACCTGAGATCAGCAATGAGTAGGTCACCCTGAGACAGTCATTAGAAACTGATGAAACTTGGTCCAACCCTGATCCTGACTTTTTCCGCAAACCCTCAGTGTTTCACTCACAACTAACTATGTAATTAGTGATACACTCAGAGCTTACCCAAAGTGCAAAGTTTAGACCTGCCAAGAACACAAGTTCTGGGGTGATTCCAACAGAACCAGGTGAGTCTGGCAGGGGTGGTTACCAATTGGCTCTTTTTGTTTATACCAAAACAGATTGATTAGCTTGACTGATCCTATTTGTGGCCTTATTAGAGGAAAGGGGAGAAATCCTTCTTTTTTTTGCAGAAGGAGACCGCATTTTCTAGGTGTGCACATCTTATTTTATTGTATGAATTAATTTATACAAAATAAATTAGTCAATTTTATTTATATAAAAACTTTACTCTTCTGGATTTTAGAACAAAGTTCCTGAGTCTATCAGGGGGCCATCAAATGCGAATGTATAAACCAGAGCTTAAGAACTCTGGCCACATACTGGAGAATAGGTTTTAGTAGTATACGGACTTTTCATTATTGTTTTTGTTGTTATTCTTGTTATCAACAAAAAAGCCTTTGAAGTGAGGTATGTGAAGGAACTGGACATCTTCAGAATGGGCTGCATTTGTGTGATGACCCTGTTGCTCACTGAACTATTGAAGTTTAACAGCCAGACAGCGACTTCCACTTCTAGCAGTTATGTGCTAGTGTTCGCCTCTGAACTTAAGTAACCCAAGCGCTATAAAAAAAAGTCTTTGACCTTCCGAATGTTTTTCCAAAATTTGAAGTTTTACTTCCAGTAAGCTGGACTCTTATATTTGCTATGACACAGCTGATGAGAAAAGAGTCTGGTGCTCTACTTGCCTAACAGACAACGTGCGTAGTTGCTAAATTCAAGGCACTTGGAATACGACAGATGTGGGCTGGAAATCCAACTCTGAAGATGTAGCACATCTTTGGGAAGGTACTTAATCCATAAAAGGAGGATAATAAGATATTTTATAGAGATGTTAGCATTAAAAATAATATGTATAAACCACTTATCCGGATACCAGATGAATATTAAGTTCTCAAATATCAATTGCTATTTTCCCTTTAGTCATCATCATGGGCCAACAGACTATTAAGAGCTGTCACAGGATCCTAGTGATGGCTTATGAACTGGGGGTGGGAGAGATACTGTAACTCTCACATCTAACACCATCCAGTGTAAGATGCACCATTGCTTTTTTAAAATACCACTAAGAACAACAACAATATAAAATGCTACAAATAGGTTATGTCACTTGTTCTTATCACTTAGAATTATTTTGCATTTATATAAAGACTTTTCACATTTACTGAAATACATTTCAATCACAATTTTTTAACGCACGCTCTAGAATGTAAAAAAAATGAAGTGGTTAAGATATTTCTAAATGGATAAAGAAGATGTGGTCTATGTGTACAATGGAATATTACTCAGCCACAGAAAAGAATGAAATAGTGTGATGTGCAGTGACGTGGAGGGACCTAGAGATTGTCATACTTAGTGAAATAAGTCAGACACAGACAAATATCATATGGTATCACTTATATGTGGAGTCTACAACAATGGGAGAAATGAAGTTACAAAACGGAAATAGAGCCACAGATGTAGAAAACTTATGGTTACCAAGAGGGAAAAGGGAGGGGAGGGATAAATTGGGAGACTGGGATTGACTTACACACACTACCATATATAAAATAGATAACTAATAAGAACCTACTGAATAGCACAGGGAACTCTACTCACTAATCTGTAATAATCTATATGGGGAAAAGAATTTTAAAAGGAGTGGATATATAAATATATATGTATAACTGATTCACTTTGCTGTGTGTGGAAACTAACACAATATTTTAAGTCAACTATACTCCAATAAAAATTAATAATAATAAAAAAACAACTCCATCACATTCAAGATCCAACTCTTCTCTATCACTTTTCCCCTGGGAAACAGCAATGTCTGTGCTGTATTATATGCTACAGAATTTTCACCTCAGCTCATTTTTTAAGTGTTAATGCTAGCACTCTCTTTCCTGACCAAACTCAGTTCTGTCCCTTTCTCTAGTGACTCAGATGCCACTGGAAATGAGGAGGCTTCTGTTCAACATCTGTAGGAAGTTGCATTCCTACTGTCTGATGTGTTACCAGCAGTCCTGCTGATGCGGTCACACCAGTCACGGGTGACTTTGACATTTCTCTCTTCTACTTGAGAAATGGAACCATTTCTCTGGCCTTTGGTGGCACTACTTAGCATGTGGCACCAACATACGTAGCACCAGCCATGCACATAACTCAACTGAGCTGATGACAGCCAGAGCTCAGGCTGGGTGTGAGCACACGAAGTCAGGCAACTGAGAGACTGCTGCCACCTACCAGGCTAATGGTGGCTGTAATTTAGCAGCAATAGTATGACACATGTCAATGTCAGAGATTTTAAAAAAGTCAAAAATGCATTTTAAAAATGATAAAACATGAAATCTCAATTGCCAAACTATTAAGGCGAGCACATCCCCTTCCATAAAAATGACCAGATCCCTTCTATTATCTATTTGTGAATGGACTGCATAATGCTTGCTCTCTCTGAGATCTGCTCTTTGCCCCAAACACTATTAACAACTTCAATAAACCTCCTGTCTTTTGCCCTCCTGCCAACTTAAATTTCAACTTCATCAATGTTTGTCCCTTGCCAAAACTACTGGGCAAATTGAGAAATACACTTTTTTATGCAAAGTCAATCTCAGGCTTAACTTTAAAAAGCCCTGAAATGGGGCTTTCTGGAGGGCTGATAATTTACTGTGCTTCTTGATCCATGGTGCTGTTTACATAGGTGAGCTCACTTTGGGGAAAAAAAATTGAGCTGTGTACCAGTCTTAATTTTACAGCTCAGTGAGTTTTTCACATAGTGAAAAC
The DNA here is from genome assembly GCF_937001465.1 of Orcinus orca. Lineage (NCBI taxonomy): Eukaryota > Metazoa > Chordata > Mammalia > Artiodactyla > Delphinidae > Orcinus > Orcinus orca. Next base: position 9,523,522 of record NC_064568.1, read on the forward strand.
CACTATGTAGCTATGATATACACACTTTTCTGCATACATAGTATAATTAGAAGTTAAAAATAAAACAAAAATTAAAAACGCCTCGAAATATTCTGAAGAAAAATATAGAGGAAAATATACAGCAATAATCGAATATAAGTCGAATATATACTACAAGTTGAATCTTGTTTTACTACGCAATAACAATAGATCTAGTTACAACTATAGTGACTCTTCAAACTGAAGCTCTTGCTCCGCCAAATCTGTCAGTTAGGGGCAGGGCCATGTCTTAGCCACTCATGTTAGAAATGGGTTCCTGATATTTCCTTCCATTCTCTCTCTCTCCTCCCTGCCTTGAATCAATTACCAAGTCTCCCTGATTTTACTTCATAAATGCATCTTGACTTGGTCCCTTGATGCTTATCCCTAGTACCAGGCCCTAATAGCTTCCTGCCTGGACCTCTATAATATAATAAGCTTTAAAGCAACTCTGGCCTCTAGTCTTGTCTACTTTCAAGCCATTTTGTCACCATGTATCATGAAGGAATCAATTCAAATGCATGTCAGGCCATGTGTCTTCTGTGCTTCAAACTCTCCTTTGGAGACCCATCCATGGTGCAGGCTCAGCACTGAGCAGGAGATACAAGAAGCTTTATGAGGCCATGGTCAACCACTGCAACTATCTCCACGTCACACCCTGCCTTGCATGGTAATCTCGAATAGATGTAAAGCCCCCTACACCAAGCCACTTCTCTATCCTCTGGCTCTGCTCAAGCTGCTGCATTGACTTGAAATAGGATTCTTTTCCCCACCCCAACTTCTCTCCCCATCCCCAGCCCCATCCCTTCTTCTCCAAGCTCACTGCTTATATTTCAACTTGTATCTCAGACATCATCTTCTGCAAGAATCTGTCCAGGACTCCCTCTACCCATGCTGTGTTGAATGTTCCTCACCTGTGTTGACTTTCAGAGTGTGTGTACACTTCTCCTATAGATCTTGTCATTCCTTGTTGCTTATTTACACTTCCTTCTCCCTTACAGAAGAGTCAACAAATACTTCTATACATCTTGTTCATTCTGACTCTCAACCTAGCATCTGGCCCTTAGTAGGTGATCTGTTAATGTTTTATGAACTGAAATGAACACCAAAAGACTCACTGAAATGCGAGGGTGACTCTAGCAAGAATTTAATCGCCATAATTAACCCGAGGCTAAGTAAGCTAATATAATCAGCTCACTCTATGTGTTTATGAGATTTTTGGCCTGTTTCTTATTCATTTCTACAAATCGGTATTATATTTTACATTAGAGTTTCCTACAAGGAATCCTACATGAATTGGTTGAACATCTTGCATTGAAGCCTTTAAAATTTTTCTCTGTAATCAGGGCTTCCCTGGTGGCGCAGTGGTTGAGAGTCCGCCTGCCGATGCAGGGGATACAGGTTCGTGCCCCGGTCCGGGAAGATCTCACATGCCGCGGAGCGGCTGGGCCCGTGAGCCATGGCCGCTGGGCCTGCGCGTCTGGAGCTTGTCCCCCGCAATGGGAGAGGCCACAACAGTGAGAGGCCCGCGTACAGAAAAAAAAAAAAAAATTTTTTTTCTCCGTAATCAAAACCTCTTGGAAATTTAGGTAGTGTGCTAAATTACTTGGCCACTAAATGATTTTCCATAGTCAATGGATTGAAGTTTTATAGCTTCAATGTTTTACAATAAATAATGAGATTTAGTCTCCAGGGTGGAAAAGCCTCATGTCCCACAGAACTTTTTTTTTTTTTTTAAATACTGCTAATTATAGTCAGAGTAGCAGTGAAACGCATTTGTAGATAAAACAGTTTGGCTGTGATTTTTGTTCACGTAATCTAAGGGAAGCTAAACAGATTTAATTTAAAAGTGGGAGATAAAAACATGAAAAAAGAAAAATCCATTCTACATGAGAAGATTGTGTTTATAATGGAATCATGGAGACACTCCTCACACCAGTGGGTTGGATGGGGAAATTGTCATAATTGCTTGAAATGGTGTTGCCTTTCTCTAAATTGGTTATTACCTGCATCCATTTCCCAAAAGATCGAAGAAATATACAGATGGAAGTTTCCTTTTATTGGCAAGTGAATTGATTCATTTGTATAGCAAGCCTTTATTTTTAGCACATGAAACTGAATATAGCAGATGAGATGAAAAAGAATCCAACCTCCTCGTTGCTGAACTGAAACAGCAGAGGAGAATGGTAGAGAATGCCCTAACAGCATCAACATATGGGCCACTGCTTGTCTATTCCTGAACAGTACATTCAGGGCAGTGATTCTTTTTCCTGTAGATAACCACATCTCAGCAAAATATAGCTAAGAAAATAGCTAAACATAAAAACTTGTGAGGTTGACTTTAAATTCTTGTTGTGGACTGTAGTTTGGTACAGTGGTGGGGGGCAAAGCTTCATCAGACATGGCACAGAATTTGGTCAAATCAACAGCCTTACAGCAACATTATAACAACAACATAAATTGTACAAAGTTAAAACAGAGAATAATCTTTGGCTTCTGATATTTTTTAGTATTTATCTCTCCTCATAGCTTTTCTTGCTGATCAAAGTAACCACTTCCTTGAACTCATTGAGGAGCATGCAGCTTCCTCCTTATTCTATATCAGCCCGTCTTGTCCTCAGGGCATGGCCATAGACGTATACCTGGGGGTCTGTCTACTTGGACCTTCCTCATTTATCAGTCCCTGAGATAATTTTCTAAATTTAAACAAAAATAAACCTTAATATTACTCTTGGGGAAAAAATACTTTATGAAACTGCCAATTGCATTCTACCTCTGAGACAAATCTGCTTCTGAACTCTGCTACTATGTACGTTGAATCATATCACAGTGTACAAAGTTGGGGAGATTTCTCTACTTTGAAACCAAGTACCTAACATGACTGCAACCTCCTTCTGAGGATAAACAACTTGGTATAATCCTTCCACAGACGTGGTTTGTTTTGTGTGGCATGTGATTCCATTATTTTGGCTATAGTGGATTGGACCAGGAAACTACTTTCTTGCCCACAGTAGCTGTGGGAGCCCAGTGGCCTCGATCTACTGGACTTTAGAAATCCAATGGGGAGAGTCTGTAACGGATGGGGGCCAACTGCACCAATCTTTCCTCTGCTGTTACCATGAACATGAGACAGAGAAAAGACAGTACAATAATGGAGACACAGAGATCTCAAGGGGACAAGAAAGAAAAATAAAAAAATCAGAAAAGAAGAATGGCTGAGTCTGAGGTGCAGAAAAGTTACAGTAGAAGCAACACCTGCTTCTAAATGGAAGACAAGATCACTGGTTCCTCAGAGCCAGAGAAGCAGGTCTACAATCTATAACAAATCAGCAATGTTCCAGTTTCCCACAGAGCCTGGCCGTACCTGTTCCCAGACTCCTTCATAACCCCCATCACTTAAGGTCACCTGACCACATCACTCCTGTTTTGCAGCCAGAGAGAGCCTAACACGGCTCCCCTACATGGTTGCTGACAGTCCATTTTTACTCTGAGATATAGACTGTAGAAGACTGGATGGTTCGCTGAACGCTATATCAAGCAGCACTTACTTATAAAGTTAAACCAGCTCCAATCATTGTACAAATATCATTTCCACTAAAAATGGCACTGCCCGAGCAAACAACCCTACTGCTTGGAACAGTTAATAACAAGTGGAAAATAACTGTCCCCAAAAGGCTCAAATGTACCTCTTTTCTACCCGTACACAAATCGTTGTTATCTCTGCCCACCTTGCTTTCAGTGTCAAGCATCCTATAATACTCAAAAACCTGTCCTGTCTTCATCTTTTATTCCGTTATTTGAAACTGAGTCTCTGGCAATCTCCTGACACTTACACTAGCATAGAAATATGCCAAGTAACTCCTAACTTGCCAAACCTATTTTTTTAAATTTTTATTGAAATAGAGTTGATTTACAATGTTGTGTTAGTTTCAAGTATACAGCAAAGTGATTCAGTTATACATATATATATATTCATTTTTCTACATTATCTTCCATTATAGGTTATTACAAAATATTGAGTATACTTTCCTGTGCTATACAGTAGGTCCTTATTGGTTATCTATTTTATATATAGTAGTGTGCATATTTTAATCTAAAACCTAGTTTTCATCTCTTTAGTTTCCATCTTGCCTTCCCTTTACATAGCATGGTAAAGATGACCACCCTTTCTTCTCTGAAACTCTCCAAAAACTGTTAACTTCTTGAGAACATCTTGCCAACCTATTTGCAACTAAGTGCATTCTGAACTAAACTTTACCGACAACAATTTTATTGGTATCTCTTTCTAAAATATAAAACCTCAAAGCTACTGGCTCTACTGGAACTTTGAGCCCAGCATCTGTTACATACTATTTATGGGTGATCAGTTCTATTTCACAGGATGTTATTCCAGGGTTGAACTCTGCTGTGGCATATGTCTTGTCTAGTATACATCTTTGTTATACCACTCATGAAAAAGTACATTGACATGTACTTTGACATGGTAATTGACATGTTTGTTATCCTTGGGAAGCTCCTCCTTAAAGAGCATTCATCCACATAATAGATTTGTGGGACAGAACCACTTGGGAGAACTGGTGTAGACTTTACTATAAAATCTATTACATGAATATTCACTCAGCAAACATCTATTAAGCTCCTGCTAGGCACCAGACATGCATCTAACTGCTAAGAGAACTAGACTGTATCCTCCAGGAGTGAATAGGAACAAGGCATGTCTGTTTAGCTCTCTACCATTTGCGCAATGCCTAGGAGAACACATCTCGAATCGAATGGGCACTCAGTAATATTTTGTTAAATGAATGAAAATAAATCCGACATGATCTGAGTCTTGTCTCATCAGCATTAAGTCAGGCTAGCATGTCCTTCACTCTGTATGTCACAGACCCATGGGTCTTATATCAGTTTAAAAAGGTAACTCCTTCCTAGCTCGGGGCCTTAAGGGTGGTTTGTATTGTTCGCCATTACATCCCTAGCAAACCACCAGACTTTGCACTAAATATTCAATCACTTGTTCAGGGAACAGAGTGATTTCCTCTAGACATTTGCTGAGTATTATCTCAGGCAGACAGTGCTGGTATGGACTTGCTCACCTGTCAGTTATACACAATCTATTTCCTGGCAGCCATTCAGTAAAGGCGTAAACAGAAAACAATATGTTTGCTTTAGTCCAGATCACCATTCCGATTTCATTCCACAAATAGTTTGTCAAGTGTCTAAGTGTAGCAGTGTCTAAAAAGTGTCTAAAAGCAGCAGTGACAAATGCAGGTGGAACTAGGTCACTAGCAGAAATCAAACGGGGTCCAAATGCCAGAACTAAAATGGACCTAGTGCCAAATTAATCCAATTGTAGCCTTTGCTTCAGCTGGATCATCCCTTGTTTGTTCTAACTCAGCTGTTGCCATTATTCGTTTGTTGATTACTGGGCATTCTTGGAAATGCACAGGCATCCCATTCATTTGGAGCTTTGTTTTCCTGAAAATTATGGCGCACATTTGGATTTTGTTTTTTGATAGCTGCCTAACAGAAATGTCCAAGAAGTTTGAAAATTCAGGCATTTGATGAAAAAAGAAATGGACCACAAGTAGGGTCAGTAAGGAATGTGAATGGCTTCAGAAAAGAACAAAAAGAAGAAAAATATCTTCATTACTAATATTCAAGATGTTACCGACTTTCTCCAATTTCTCTTATTTTTCTCAGAAATTTAAATTTTGCAGAAAATACATAATCCTTCTATTTTAGATTTAACTTACCATTTTTAGTTTAAAAGCATGTCACTTGGTGAATATTAGTTGAGTGAATGAATGAAAAAAGCAAATGAACTGAGTGAAGTAGGAATGAGTTGAATGGGCAACACAAAGCTTACGTACATTTTCCAAACAAGGTTTGTGAGAAGTTAATAATTTTCCAGACAGAATTGCACTATGTAATTTGAATTATGGGAGAAAATACCACTATAAATTCCAAGTGGGGGACAATGGAAATCAAATTCAAGTTATTCCAATATTAATAGTGGTTTTTGACATATTATTGTGCCTATTTAATAGTAATCAAAATTCTCTATTTACGAATCTCAAATACAATATACAGAAAATCATTTAAGTTTATTCCCCCTACTCCATTATAAATTTTTGCCCTAAATTTATAATTCCACTTATCTCACAAAATACTTGAGGGAATTTAAAGCAAACCAACGAAAAGAAGGTACAGTAGATGTGGTAGCGGACAAAATCAATGAATTACATTTATCAACATTTCCAAGATCTCAAAAAAATTTTTTTAAATAAGTAAGAAAGGGAATAGTTTCCACAATGTAAATCTCTGAAAGACTTAAGAGAGAGCTTGTTAATCCCTAACACTGTATATGTCTAGTCAATTTAGTCAATTGAACTAGGCTGGAAAAACCACCCAAAACCACAGAGAATGATCCAACGTTTCTAAAAATAACTTCTACAGGAGGGATTTGGGAAACTTGCCATAATAACACTTGAGTCATTTTGCCACCAGTTGTGCTGTAAAATGCGAGAGAGAGATTTCTCATTGTGGTGGCTTCTCTTGTTGTGTAGCACAGGCTCTAGGCTTCTCTTGTTGTGTAGCACAGGCGCTAGGCATGTGGGCTTCAGTAGCTGTGGCGTGTGGGCTCAGTAGTTGTGGCTCACGGGCTCTAGAGCACAGGCTCTGTAGTTGTGGCACACGGGCTTAGCTGCTGCATGCCATGTGGGATCTTCCCAGACCAGGGCTCGAACCTGCATCCCCTACATTGGCAGGCGGATTCTTAACCACTGCGCCACCAGGGAAGCCCTGTATTTTTAACGTTTTGAGGAACCATACAATTTTCCATACTGGCTACATCATTTTAACATTCCCACCACTGTGGGTCCTTTATTATCTCTTGTGGAGGAAGCTATTCAGCCAGCCTTCAGTTCTATTTCAGCAGGAATTACTTCATATGTAGCAGTATATTTGGTGTGTCTGTGGGAGGAGGTGAGTTCAGGGTCTTCCTACGCTGCTGTCTTGGACCCAACATACTATATTATATTCATTAAAGTTCTGGACTTTGGACCAGACAGACATGGCTTTGAATCTTAAATATGCCAAATTTTAAGTATTTAACGTTGCAAAATTTGTGTCACTTTGTGAGCCTAAGATGCTCTATCTGTTAAATAGGGAAAACCACAGTTTCTACCTCATAAGATTAAATTAATAGTTTTCACAGGGCTTGAAAACTAATGAGCATGTTGATGTTGGTAGCAGCTAATAATATGGGTGCTTGCTGAATGCCAGATAGGCATGATGCAAAACATTAAAAAATGCTTAGAAAAAATGTTAGCAATTATTATTATTTGGTATAAAAACAAGGTACAAGTAATTTAGCTAATAACAAGCAGCTAGATGCAATACAGTGTTAGCTGAGGCAATACCATGACTGAGGGAGTAGGTTCTGCAGACATACTGCCTGCTGCATGTCTGTAAATATGTATGTCTCCCTGTTTTTTGTCTTACACATTGTCTAGGAGGTACTTTTGGCATAATCAATCATCAGAAAGACCACCAATTCCTAGTAATTGGCAACTAACCTTCTTAAAATTCAAAGGATGGTAAAATAGTCTTACTTTACTCTTCCCTTCTGGAAGCCTTTCAATCCAACTTATATTCATTGGATGGGCAAGAAACAAATTGGATAGCTTTGTGATGTGAAGTTACCAAGATCTGATAGTTGTCTTTGCAGTGGTAGTCAATGGAACACGATTCACAGAGTAACATTTCAGAAACAGAAAAAAAAATTGAAAACCAAACAGATTATGGAACTGGCGTGTATTATTCAGCTCCAACTGTCATAACAAAATACCATGCACTGGGTGGCTACAACAAAAGAAATCTATTTCCTCCCAGTTGTGGAGGCTGGAAGTCTGAGATCAGGGTGCCAGTATGTTCAAGTTCTGATGAGAGCTCTCTTCCTACCTTGTAGACAGACACCATCTCACTGTACCCTCACATTGCAGAGAGAGAAAGAGCAAGCTCTCTGGTGTCTCTTCATATAAGGGCACTTATCTCACTATAAAGTCCCCACCCTCTTGACCTCATCTAAACCTAATTACCTCCCAAAGGCCACATCTCCAAATACCAACACACTGGGGATTAGGACCTCAACATATGAATTCTAGAGATACAATTTAATCTAGGGTATACCTATTGGAGAATTTATGAAGCTAGACAAGAACCTAATGTTGGAATTCAAAACACCTGTAGCAACAAATCATAACGGTGCATTGAGTGGGTATATTGAAAACACTGGAACAATTTTAATTTGATGGGCTCCAGATTCAAGTAGTTATTATAATGAGATTCACGTCTCAGAAATGAAGAAAAGGAAAAACAAAAAAGATCCAAGGCTAATGAGCAGCACACAAACATGGTGTAAAAAAGATAAGCAATTGAATTTAAAACATATTTGATTGGGGAGGCATGGAATAGAAAGCTGGATACTGAGAGAATATGTGACCTGCTTTACCCCTGTGCCCTATAGAAATGCATTGTTCTAGGACTACTCATCATGGACTCCAGAGGGATAGGCTCCAGGCCACTGAATGCTTAAGGGCAATCATGAGCTTGCCTCTGTTTAGACCTTTGCCTCTCTGTTTTTTTCTTCTTAAATTTCCTTAAGTTGTTTTTGATCTCACTTTGATTTATTACTATCTTTTTTTCCCTGCCTAAAGATCTTTGCATTCTCAAAAAAGTGTGATTTACTTTAAAAAAAAATAAGTGAACATGGAATTATTTTACTTGCTAACATGCAAAGCTGAATGAAGCTTGAGTTGGCAGGCATCAACTATAGGAGGACTGTGCTGAGTTTATCCATTCTCCCCACAAGAGCACTTAAAGAATGCTAAGAAGATAAATAAATGAGCTAACAGGCTAACTGCATGGCACATGTTAGTAATTAGTTAGCAACCAATCTCTAGAAGGACTAAGTTATAAGTACCCTCATAAGGCTGGTTCAGTTGCAACTGTAAGTCCAAGAATCCATTTTCTTCATTAAAAGGAATATGCATAAAATGTCTGAAGCATCCATGATAATGGCAAAGACCTGAAGAGAAAAAGCCCTAGGAGATCTCAAAAAACTGAAATTAGAGTGTGATTCACTACAGAGATACTGCACATTGACAAGTTCAGTCTCTAGGTTAGAGTTTCAGGAACGAATTGCATAACAACATTAATTGCAACAGATTTATACAATTTAATCCTTGACAGTTGTTAAGGATTTGTCAGATAACAAAGCTGAGGCTTAAAGATATTCACTTTCAAAAATATTATTTCAGAAGTGCAAGACTACTCACTTGTGTTGCACGAAAGTCTCCACAGGTAACAATTACTGCATGTGGTCAAAATATCAAGGAAAAATGATTTGACTATACTAGAGAGTGACTAACACCAGACAGAAACAGGAGAATTTCTGGAAGAAAAGAACTACACTGGTTGAGGCCATCTGTCCATATCGTTTATCACCTGGGGACACTGCCCAGATTATACAGAGGAACATCTAGAGGTGTCAGAAAATGGAAGTCAAAATTGCCAGAATGCCTGGAAAATGAGGAGGAAGAAAGATTCCTGGAAAGGAGGGAATGCATTCCAGTTGAAAAAGCCCCCCAGTCTGCATAGCTTTATAACATAAGGAAAAGGAGAAAGAAACCAGATTATGGAAGTGAATTTAAGAAAAGATAAGAAGTTAGACAAACAGAACCCAATGTTGGAACCCAAGTATCTATAGTGACCAGGCCAGAAAGGTACAATGTCCAGGTGTATTGAAAACATCGGCCACAACAATCTTATTTTGGCAAGCTCAAATCCTTGCTGACCCCTGAGCTAAATTTGCGTGGACTAAACTTCAAAAAATCCCAGCAGAAAGCAATAGCTGAGAGTCTGAAAAAGCTGAGCCACGATTTCCCCTTCTGCCCTCTATAGGAGAGACAGAATTGAGAGTTTGAACCCTAATAAATACAAGAGGACTGCTAAACACTTCAGAATCACACCTTAGGGACAAGGGCTAGGGGCTCGCTCTCAGACCAAAAGACAAAACCAAAACAATATGTGAAACAATACCTCCGTAAGTCCAAGTGAATTGTCCAGGACTGGTAACAGCATACTAGAACAAAAGCCAATATTCTTAAAAGAAGAATGATAAAATCCAGAGTCCATACAACATACATATTTTTTTTAATTTCCAGTATAATTTTTTAATCAGAAATCCAAATAAATATAAAAATATGATCTACAGTCAAGAGAAAAAAAATCAGTAGAAACAGGCCCCCAAGTTACCTACTTGTTGGAATTAGCAAGGAAAGTATTTAGACGAGCTATTATAAATCTATTTAAAATTTAAAAGGAAACATGGTCAAATGAGGAATCTTGGCAGAGGAAATAACCACACAGAAATTCTAGAATGAAAAAAAATCACAGTATGTGAAATAAAAATTTATTGGACTGGCTTAAACAGAACATAGCTAAGGAAAGGGTCATTGAACTGGAAGACCGATAAACAGACTTAATCTAATGTGAAGAAAGAAAAGACCAAAAGACTGAAAAAACAAAATGAGGAAAGCCTTAGTGACCCATGGGAAAAAACTAAAATCATCAGACATATGTGTAATTGCAGTCTCAGGAAGAAAGGAGCGAGAGAATGGCATAGAAAACATATTTAAAGAAATACTAGCCAAATATTTCCCAAATAGTTAAGGAAAACACCTTAACCTACAGATCCAGGAAGTTCAACAAACTCCAAGCATGATGAATAAAAAGGAAATCACACCTAGGTACATCATATTCAAAATGCTACAAACCAAAAAGAAAAAGAAAATCTCAAAAACAGCCAGAGAAAAATAGCACATTATATAGAAATGAACAGTGAGTTGTGAAGAAACATTGACTTCCCTTCAGACAATGGTAGCCAGAGAACAATAAACAACATTGTTAAGGTGCTGAAAAAAATGAACTTTTAACTAAAATCCCACATTCAGGAAAAAAAAACCACATCCATATGAAGGCAAAACAAACACAAACAACAGTAACAACAACCAAAATAAAGCATTATCAGGCAAACAAAAGCTAAGATGGTTGGCAGCAGAACCGCATACAAGAAATGCAAGTTTCTTCAGGCTGAACACAAGAAGGAATGAACAGAAACAGAAATGGTAAATACGTGAGTAAAGAAAGACTATTTTTATTTAGTTGCTGCAAAAGACAACTAAATGTCTCATGCAAAAATTTTAACATTGTGGTATGGGATATACAATATATGTAGATGTGAAATAGTTTGCGGAAATTTCACCAAGGAGTAGGGCAAGTTAAATGAACGTAAAATTTTGCAATTCTCAGCTTTTCATGTGAATTTATACAATACTATCTCTAAATGGACTGATAAATTAAGGATGCAGACTGCTACTCATAAAAATATCACTAAAAAACACACAAAACTTTATAGCCAAAAGCCACGAAAACAATCCAATAAATATTTAATTAACCCAAGAGAAGGTGTGAAAGGAGGAAAGTGGAATTAAAAAAAGAGATAGAATCTATATACTATGAAAATAGTCGATTCAACCATATCAATGATTATATTACACGTAATGTACTTACCATTCAACTGAATGGAGTACAAAATACAGTTACAATCATATAATGTCTATAAGACCTGCACTTTAAATATACGGCAGTAAGAAATGGAAAAAGATAAATCATGCAAATAGTAAGCACAAGAAAGCTCATAGGCTATCTTCATATCTGACAAGTCTTCCAACAGAGGAATACAAATTAAAAACAAAATAAGATACAAATATATATCAATCAGAAAGGCTAAAATTTAAAAGACTGGCAACATCAAAAGTTGAAGTAGCTATGGAACAACTGGAACTCTATTTGTTGGAATAAAAAATGGTACGATTACTTTGGATGAAAGTTTGGGAGGATTTTTTTTTTTTCAAGATAACGTTAAACATAATGCTACCCTATAGCCTAGTAATTCCACTCCGAATTATGTACCCAGAAGAATGAAAATACTGTCCACAAAAAGACTTGTACAAGGACATTCATAATGGCTTTTATCACAGTAACTCAAAACTGGCAACAACATAAATGTCCATCCACTGGAGAATGAGTAAACAAATTGTGGTCTATCTGTAAGATGGAATACAACTCAGCAATGGAAAGGAACAAACTACCAAGGCACACAACAATACAGATGAATCTCAAAAACCTATACTAAGCAAAGTAAGCCTGATGCAAAACAAGTGCATAGTATATTATTACCTTTATCTAAATTTCAAGAACAGGCAAAACAAATCTATTGTAATAAAAATCAAAATGTGATTTGCCTTTGGCATAAGGATTGGTCAGAAGACACAAGGAAGCTTTTTGTGTTGATGGAGATTTTCTAAATCTTGATAGAAGTGGTTCCCTATCTTGGTAAAAGAAATGTTTATGTGGGAATAGACATTTATCAAAACTCGTACTCTTAACATCTGAGAATTTTACTGTATGTATATTTTTCTTCAATGAGAAAAATCTCATTTCCAAATAATGATAAAACTGAAATTTTAAAACTCATCTAAATTCAACTCTCATGCTTTTTTTCACTATTGCACACTGCACTTGTTAACACTAAACTGAGCTGGGGATTTTAGACTATGATTTAGGTTAGTATTTTGGGCTTATGAAAATATTTCCTATTTTTGTTTTTGTAATAGCAACATCTTCCCTTTGTACAATTTTGTTTCTGTAGGGAAAAAAAAAAAAAGAAGTGATCCCTTGGGAAGCTGTGTCAAGTTCTTTAAAACTGCAGGGGTATCATTTAACAAAGTTGCAGGAAATGCCTGAACTTCAGTTCCAGAGGGACATTCCCATATTACCAAGGATGCAGTCCATGAAACAGCAAGTTATTTTCTAAAGCTGATATTTCAACAGTCATGTAGAAGAAATGAAAAGTACACAAAAATAGAAAAGTTCATGAAGTCAGCATATTATAAAAAGTCAGGTTCTTTAACTCTGTTCCATTCTCCTATTGCACTTTTATATCTACACCGAAAATCTGAGTCAGTGCCTGTGACTTTCTATGGAGAAAATAAAGAATTTTTTTTTCCTTTTGTAATTAAACTTGTGACCTTTTCTGGGCTCAATGTCTTTCTTCATCCCTTGTATATGTAGTCATTCATTCAATCATAACAGTTATTAAACTACTATTATAAAAGAACATTAAGTCTGAAACAAGTTCAAGCACAAACAAGATACAGTTCCCGGCCTTACCAAACTCATAGTCTAATAACAGTTAAGGATAATTAAAAAGATAATGCTAAAACTTTTTAATAAGTGCTGGAATAAAGAAAGGCCCATGATTTCTCAAAGGGCGAAATAAAGCACTGTTCATCTAACACGTATGCATGTCAAGTCTCATCTCTTCCTTAAATGGAATATGCATCACATGTATAGCCCATCACCCTAAGGAGCTCAAACAGATGGCAACACCTTCTTCCAGTACAAACAACGTTGTTACCCATCTTAGATGTTTCTTCATTTGTTTTTTTAATGGCACCTAAGAATATTTCTTAATATCTTTCTCTGCCAGAGCTATAACTGTAGTCTCACTGAAGAGTAAAACTGAAAATGAAGACCATGATTTCACCTTGAAGTTCTTCTTGAGCTAATGTCTTCCCTGCTGTTTAGTGGACCAAATAAATACGTGGGGCATGTAATATATAAAATTAACTCACAAATGACAAAAAAATATCATACGTGATTCTAAATTTTAGGATTGGTGGACATTTTTTTGCGTGTGTGGTACGCGGGCCTCCCACCGCTGCGGCCCCTCCCGCCGCGGAACACAGACTCCGGACGCGTAGGCCCAGCGGCCACGGCGCACGGGCCCAGCCGCTCCGCAGCACGCGGGATCCTCCCGGACCGGGGCACGAACCCGCGTCCCCTGCATCGGCAGGCAGACTCCCAACCACTGCGCCACCAGGGAAGCCCCTGGTGGACATTTCTTAAAGACGTCATCATTGGTTTAATAGGTCAGAAGTGAACCTAGAAAACAGTAGTTTATCCGTGGAATTATTTTATGTAATATGAAACAGTAAATTAGATGTTCAAGGTAGTCTAATCCATCCTAGTCTAGATTTAGATTTTACTCTTATTATTTTAACATGGGAAGGACTCGACAAATAACTATCTACTAGATTTGGAATTCATCCAGTCAATCAAAGTGCTATGGATTACATTTCCTGATGTATCATTTCAACATTCATGACACACAAAGTTGAATCACTAGAAGACAGAAACAGCTATTACTAGGGAAATAAGGGAACGCTGTAAAGAAGTTAAAAATGATTCTGAATAATCAGTTTCAATTCTGGAAATTAACAGCTGCTTTGAAAACACAAAATCCATACACTTCAGGCTTCATTTTGCTTTTGTCCCTTTGCCATTTTAATGTTTGTCATCAGGGTATAATAACTGAGAATACACAATACATTGGGCTTTCATCAGTTACCCATCTCCTCAAAGAGATTCCGGGATTTCTTATGGACTTCTACAAGCCATACATATGGCAAATTCAAAGAATGTTGGGTAATGATTAAAAGAGAAAAAAGTTCTAAGAAGAAAGGGGTGATTACAAATGTTAAATGAGGTAGAGGAGTCAAGGAGTTTTACATGTAGACCAGGCCATGGGATTTGCTAATGGAGAAGTTCTGGTGACCTTCATAGAAGTTCTAAGTAGTGTAAAGAGTGTGGAGACCAAACTGGCAAGCACTGATGAAGGAAAGGACGCAGGGGAGAGTATTCTATTTATTCATAATATTTAGTAAAGTGAACAGGACATTCTTTATGCCAGGTACCCTAATTCTTTCATATTTCATACCACTCTATCGACACTTTGTTAGTGGATGGGTTCAATGCTGTCCTCAAGGTTTCACTGAGTGAAGGACACTGAGACACCACATTCTAGGAAGAAGAAATGTTTTAGGGACTGTTTATAGTTTTCCATAAAACACTCCTTTTGGGCCAATGTTGTCAGAGCAGTTCATCTGATTGGAAAAAGAGACTAGCCTCCAAAGGTTCATTTTTTTTACCAGGGTGGATTGTTACTTCACTGGAAAACACAGCAGTAGCCACTTTCTGGTTGTCTCACATCCCCTTAGACATGACAATGGGTAGGTACAAGGCTCACTTTGATCATCAGTCTAAATGGTGAGGGGGATAGGGTTCCCAACGTCTGGGTTAGGTCTGTCTACCATTCTCCCTTATCTGTTACTGGGTAAGTGATCAAGTTGGCTTTGTCCTGCAAGCATGGTGGCTTCAATATAAGAGCGAAGTTGTGGTAACACTCCATTAGGGCCCACATGCATATTGTGTTCTCATTTGTTCCACATTCAAGCCTTTTGTGTTTATGATTCATCAGTTACAATTCAGATGGAAGGAAAGGTAATAGAAAGATGCTCCACGACTCTAAATATTGACTTGTTTTTGCCTTCATTTCCCAAATATACAACAATTTTGATTACACGTATCTGCAGTATAATAAATAATGTATCTGGTCTTTGCCCCTGGCTCCAAGCAAAAGCTTTAAAAACGCTTAGCATTTCCTGGATGATAAAAGCACGTTTGTTATGCTAATGAATGACTAGTGCGAGGCCCCTAGGCAGTTTCAGAATGGACGTTCATCAGCGGAAAGATCAACAGTATGAGAAAAACATTGGAACTTTGCACCATCCCAACCTCCTGGGAAGGAGACAGGGGCTGAAGATTAGTTTAATCCTGTGGCCAATAATTTATTCAGTTACACCTGTGCAAAGAAACTCCAGTAAAATCTCTGAACATCAAGGCTCAGTGGAGCTTCCTGATTGGTGAACACATTGATGTGCGTGGAGGGTGATGCACCCTGATGCCAGAGGAAGAGAGCATGGAAGCTCTGTGCTCCCTTCCAGCCCTCACCGTATGTGTATCCTTTATAATAAAACTGTAATCATTGAGTATAGCTCTGTCTTGAGTTCTGAGTCATCCTAGCAAATTGAACCTGATGGGGTTGTGGCATTTATTTTATTTATTGCCAGTTTCTCAGAAGTGTGGGTGTCCTGGAGACCCTCCACCTGCTGCTGGCATCTCAAGGAAGAGCAGCCTTGTGGAACACTGAGTCCTTAACTTATGAGGTCCGTGCTCATTTCCGCTGGTTAGCATCAGGACTGGATTGCTGTACCTCTAGCTGATGTTGGCCAGTGGGGTTGGTATAGAATAGAACCTTAAGAAGCCAGCTGGATTGAGGTAGCTTTAGGATAGAGGAGGCTGTGATATTTTTGTAGGCATGATAAAAGAAGTTTATATAGAAGATACTTGAAATATATCCATAAAAATAACTGATACACAGAACTATGAAGTTAATATATTATCTTCAAGAGTCTTGGTTTCAAGAAATGGATACAAAACACATATGTGTATGTGTACATATAAACAAACGCACAATACACACACAAGAACTCACAATCCTCTACGTGTGTGTATATATATATATATATGCAACTACATGTATACACACACATACACCCATACATATACATACATAGAATAGTCACACACACACACACACACACACACCCCACACACACATATTCTCAAAGGGTAGAGGATATTGATTATGTAGTTTTTATAGGAATGGCAGAAAAGCCAGAAAGCAGGTTTAAAAATTGGTCAGAACCTTATCAAAATAGGGATAAATCAGTATCATAAGGAAATAACACCTTTTGCTAGAATCACCACCAGCATAGGACACAAACACCTGTCACTATAACCACAACTGTCCTCGGAAATTGGCTGGTACTGCTAAAGATGAGTTCAGCACTGTGGTTTTGACTCATGAGCTTGCAATTCAAAGCCTAGGATTAAATGAGCCTCATGGGCTGACCCTGAACTCGGGTCCACAAATTGCAAAGGTCTTCAACCAAAATGCAAGGGAAGCACTTCTGGCTTCTTTGGTGGAAGTCAGACTTTGCCTTCCGGCAAGACTCATGTGGTTTAGAATTCCCTAAACATACATCAGTGTATATTTGACAAACACGCAAAAATTACAAATCCTCATTTATTAAAGCAGTTTTTAAAGTTCAATTAACAGTTGGAATTGATAGCTTCTGAATCCAAAGTTCTCTAGAAAACCAACCCCTTGAAAGACCCCAATTCTCCACCTTTGTCCCACACACTTTCAATGTTTTTTTCATGGACATTTTCAAACGTATATCAAAGTTTAAATTTTTTTTTTTTTACAGCGAACACCCATATATCCATTATGAGTTTCTACAATTGGCATTTTATTATATTGCTTATCACAAGCTTATCCCTTTATTCATCCATCAATCTAAGTTATTTTTCAAGTACTTCAGAGTAACTTGTAAACATCAGTACACTTACCTCTAAATATTTCAAAATGCACATAAGTAACAAGTGTTCAATATTTTTAAAAATGTATGTAAGATTCATATACACTCTAAAGCACAAATCTTGAGCAACGTTTGAGTTTTGTATTCACCTGTGTGATCCAAGCGAGATACACAGCATTATAATCACACTAACACTATAATCCTGTCCCCAAAGCTCCAGAAGCAATCATTCTTCTGATTTTTCCCACCGTACTTTAGTTTTACCTATTTCAGAACTTGATATAAAAGGAATTATACACTATTTATTCTTTTTTACGTAAGACTCTTTTTTTTTACTGGTATTATTGGTTTTTAATAAGTCTGCTACTTTTCCTTGAGAAAATGAGTATCTTAGAGGATCAAAAGAGAAGTTGGTAAAGAAACTGAACCAGCAGCCAAAAAGAAATATGGCTAACTAGACACACAAGAAAGAATTTCCTCTGAAACCAAAATGCTGACCACATTCATTATGACATTTTCTATTTTTATCTCATCTTTGTATTTCATGAAGATAATATAGAATATATTCTATATGAAATATGAAAAGTACTTATCCCAGATAAAATAGAAAGCAATGGCTTATTATTTAAGCAATCAGTGGAAAAGAATGTTGTGTTGCGTCTCCCAAAGTCCCAGGCTCCCCAGAATGTGTGCACTCAGTGTGAATAAGTTTTTATTGTACAAAAGAAAGAGTCAAAGCAAGGGGAGAAAAAGCAAAATGACAGACATTAAACTTGATCATTTCTTGAAGAAAGGACATCGGTTTGGTGATAAATTCCTCATTGAGGAACGCTTTGAAATAGAAAGAGGGAAGTCTCAAATTAATGAGTTTATAGATGAAGTCAAACCACTTAGTAATCCAAGCGAAAGAGTAGAATCCGGGGATTCACTGTTTCTATTTCTCCATCTGTCAGATAATTAAAGTTATTTACTTTCTTTTGAGAGGTTTAGGGACAATTAATTAATTTCTTGAAGTATGCTGAAGGTGAATCCTTTTCCTTTCAGCAAGTCTCTTCCTTCCGTTTACTAGATAGCGCATTACCATAAATCAACACTAGAGACCGAGAGATTCTACCAGGGCAACCCAAGAGCATATTACAGGGGACGGACAGGTAACTAAAGCAACAGGGATGTGCCAGACGTTCCAGATTAAAAAAAAAAAAAAAGGATTTGGTTCCCATTGAAGTACTACTTTTCTATCTTATTCACTGAACATTAATAAATGTCCCTTCTGTGTTAAACACAGCAATGTATTCATTAATTAGGGTATCCTTGATTAAATAAAGATATATATATATGTATGTTTTGGCTGTGTTGGGTCTTCGTTGCTGCTTGCAGGCTTTCTCTAGTTGCGGTGCGCGGGCTTCTCATTGCAATGGCTTCTCTTGTTGCGGAGCACGGGCTCTACGCATGTGAGCTTCAGTAGTTGTGGCACACAGCCTCAGTAGTTGTGGCACATGGGCTCAGTAGTTGTGGCTCACAGGCTCTAGAACGCAGGCTCGGTAGTTGTGGTGCACAGGCTTAGTTGCTCCGGGGCATGTGGGATCTTCCCGGACCAGGGCTTGAACCCGCGTCCGCTGCATTGGCAGGTGGATTCTTAACTACCGCATCACCAGGGAAGTCCCATGATCTAGTATTTTTAACATTTATTCTGTATTAGACTACACGCAAAATGACTTACATGTATGAACTCATTTAATTTCCAAAAGGTATAGTGTTTCTAATACATTTTATTATTCCCATTTTGCAAATTATGAAATAGAGCCTCAGCAAGTTTAATTATTTTGCCCCAATTTATATAGCTAAGAAGTAGCAGAGCCAAAATATAAGCTCTATAGCCTAAAGTTTTAATTACACTGCCTGCAAAAGCTATTTAAAGTTTTTCCATGTGATAATTAAGTTTAGGCAAAAGTATAGCCCAGATGGGACTCCATCTGGTACAAGGAAAAGAGTATTATATCTGGGAGACAGGCAACATATTTCAAGCCCAGTTCTGCCATTACCTATCTCTTTGGTCTTGGTCAACTTAATTCTTAGTTTTCTATCTGTAAACTAAGAAAAATGGCCTAGGAGATTTCCTATGTCTTTCCTCATTCTGGGTCAACCTTCTTAAGACAAAAGCCATTTCCTCCATGAAATGGTATTATGTCATAATCTGGCCTAACCCTGGTATGCATAAAGTAATTTGTATGGTCAATTACGTCGGCTGGATGTAGAGACCTGAGTAAGATAATCTGCCACACTTGTTCTTTGTTTTAAGGAATTGTGCTTTTCTTAGCCTGCTTCACTTGTCTACAGAGCCATCTCTACTATCTGACATTAAATTAGCTATCTGTTTTCTGGCTGTCTATTCCCCTGGAATAAAAGCTCTTTGAGGGCAATGGACTTAGTATTTATACTATCTCCTGCTGTATCTCTAGCATCTAGAATAGTGCCCAGTAAACATTTACTAAGCAGTTGTTGAATGAAAGATAATGATTAAAGAATTCAATATCAAGATAAACTGTCTAATTAGTATAGAGCAAGAAAAAAATATATATAAATACTTTTTTTAAACTCCTGCACTTGGGCTAATAGTTTCTTCTCTGGTTGTTAGTTTCTAACCACATTACTTTAAATGGGATGACACAGGCAACAACATCTATAAGGATCCCTGGTTCACAGTAGGTGCTCAATAGCAGTTCCCTGAAGCTTAGCATAAAACCCTACCTGGTTGCAATATCCTAAATTTTAAAAAGCAAAACAACTACTTGATCAAAGAGTATAAGAATTCCCTCCTATCTCCCAATACACGCATACACACACACACACACACACACACACACACATACATATATATACACATACACACACCCATGCCATCAACTCAGTAGTATTTAACTTCTCTATTTTTGTCTGCCTATATGACTTTGGAAAGTCAATTAACCAAACTGGGCCTTAGTTGCCTCACTGGAAAATTAAAAATATTCTAATCTCCTCAAGTTTTCAAGTGAAAGAGAGTAAATGGCAACGTTCTATGTTTGCCTCCTAAATCAGAGTTTAAAAATTCAGTAATTTCTTTAAGCTTAACATTGGGAGAAAGTACTAGAGGGCCTACCTTTCTGCTTAGCCCCAAATATTCCAGCGGGGCTGCTATAAACATGACTGCCACCTTTCTCACAAACATTAACCTAATCTTCAGACTTGGACATAGTAATTATCAGAGCCCTGAGAGCTACTTCAGGATCCCAAGTGATTCATGAAGGCAATGGATGCCCCCCTTCAAAGAAGAGTATCACAGCTGAAAACATCAATACAAATAATAAGGAATACGACCTAATGTTTGAATGCTCACTGAGTGTCAGTCAAAATTCAACCATTTAGCACAGATTATCTTATTGGACGCTTCCAATAAACCATTTTAGAGAAAAACAAACAAAAGTACAAAATGATTGTCAATTGTCCAAAAACACACAACTAGGAAGTCATGAATCCCAGATTGAACCCCGAAGTTGTAACTAAAACCTCTGCTCTTAGTACTATGAATGGAACAACAAATGTGTCTAATTTAAGATCAACTAAGAAACTACATCTATTAAGCATTCTGTCCTGAAGGTGGCTAATTAGCCATGGAAAACATTTGATTCAGGCACTTGTAACTAGATACTGATCTGCTCCATCGTCGTCTTACCTATTCCTTTACTCTATGGCTTAAAAGAAACTTTATTCAATACGTTCTTCCATTTTACAAATGAGAAAACTGAAGTTCCAAGTAGCAAAGCGACACCATGAGACTCCTCAGGGGTTGATCATTGCAATATCCGTCAGGAAGGACCTTTCCTACACTGCGCTAAGGCAAAAACCTCACACTGAGTACAAAGTATCATAAGTAGCTACTGGGTCATTCAGAGCTTCTAAAATTATTCTGAGTGGTTAAACTCAGCCTGTACCACACTGTCAAAAACACTCACTCTTGACATTAAAGGCCGGACTTTAATTAAGTTATTTATATAGGTTTTACTCCAAATGTGTTTGTCGAAAAGGCAGAACATATCAAAAACAAATTGTGAGATTCTGCTACTCGCTACTGCATCTCTCCTCCTGCACATAAATGATTTAATGAGATAATGGGGCTCTAGATGGGCACGCAACCCAAAAGGGACCAGATGCTGCCAAAAATGTCATTTCCTGATGACTGTAGCAAAGGGAATGTTTCAAAACATTCTAGCAGCAGCGCACCACGAGGCACTTCATAATGGGCTTTGCAGCCATTTATAATGTACTTTATGTGTTGTGTTTGACGAAAATAATAAACAGCATCTATCAAATAGCAGAAATAATGTCTTGTGCTACCTACTGTGGTACCTTTTTATGTCGCTACAGGGACCGAGAGGATGTTTAAGTACCAAAAGGTGCCTTTAGTTATCAGCGTTTAACAAATTCATTGGCTACTCCATCACAGGTACCTTTTGGCAGGTCACTGCTGGACCCATGGATAGATCCTTTTGATACTTATGAAACTGTCAGATTCCTCTACCTCTCTGCAGAGCTGAAGAATTTATAGCAATTAATTGGTACACAATGCAAATTCCACAGGATGTTTCAGAATAGGAAACATACAACGTCAGTATCTTGGGACAAATAATTACAGGTACATTTAGTATGTCAATCATTTGGAGTCAAATTTTAATGTTCATCTCAATGTGTCTTCATTATTCTAATATGATTCTTAACGGCCATGTTATTTTCTTAAGTTGTTTGAAAAAGCTCTACTATCCCATAATGGTTTAGGATTTTTTTTAAGAAGCTAAATCATTTTCCTAAGCACTTCAAAGGCTCATTGCTAACCTTGAGTTAGCAGCTACTACATGATAGGGGATCACTTTCTTAATCCTAGAATTTCTTCTCTTTGTTTTTTACTGTATTAACTATCGCTAGTTGCCAGTCTGAGTTCCTTAGGGATGGCAGAAGAGTTCTCTGCCTATGGGCTAATAAAATCCAATATTTTCTCTTTGGCCTGGAATACTATCAATTCTCATGGTCATACTAATAACCTATAATGGAAGAGAATGTAAAAAAATAATATATATATATATATATATATATGCGCACACACAGACACATGCGTATGTATAAGTGAATCACTTTGCTGTACACCTGAAACTAACATATTGTAAATCAACTATATTTCAACATATATTTTTTTAAAATAAAATAAATCAATATTAGGAAAAATGTTTAATTCCCTATTGACATGATAAGAATAACTATACAATATCAATGAATTAACCAGTTATCAGAGCTGAGTGTCAGTTGGTCAAAGTCTCCAGTCTTCAGGGGGTGGAGACCTCAAGCAGCATCACAGTTGGGAGAAGTCTTGCATTTTGAACAAATACCATGTTCTGGAAACTCTTTCTAGTTTCCTACATCTGCCCCCCTGTCCCATTCCCAACGCCACTTCACTTAAGCCAAGATTACACTCATATAGCCTCCTAACAGCTCTCCACATCCACTGAGCTCTCCCCAGGACCATCCTTCGGACCATCTTCCTTAGTGGCTGCACATTGCTCACACACACAGAGAAACAACCTAAATCCTCATGGCAACATTACCATACACAAATTCCACTCATCACACGCCTATCCGTTAACAAAAGCAAACTTCGATACTCCTTAGAGTTCATTTCTTTTAAATGCAATACTAATGTAAGTATTTGGCTTTGTCTTCCATCACTGCTCTAGTCAGGCCTCTCTCTCAGCACCCCCTGAAATGCAGTTATTTTCTAGCTTTATTTTTTCTATCTTCCCCTTTCTTGGACAATTCAAACACAAGGTCTTCAAAGATGTAGTTTCCAAATTCTCAAACAAAACTTAAAAGTCAATTCATAGCGTCACCTCAGTCCTGAATGTCTGTCATTCAGTGCTTACATCAGCTATCTTGGTGCTCAGTCACTGACTGCCTTCAATTATAATTTTCCTGGCTATAAATTCCCCCCAGACTCTGCTTCAACAACAGAAACAATATATACAATCCTTCTGGTTTTCTCACAGCTCAGAGTCGGCGTTAGTTGAATGAATACTATTCAATGAGAATGAATATGTTTGGAGAACTGTGAAAGCAACACAAACAGCCTTCAAAATAAATGGATACACAAAACACTCTATTATGTGGAACCCACAGCTGATTCAAGAAAATTACATAATATCATACCTTTCTCATTGATTTTATGACTTGATGTTTTCTTTATAATACTTCTTTATCCTATTTTCTCTTCTATAGATTTTATGCTATCCCTGGCACTACTGAATTCTGTGAGGCATTAGGTGAATACTTTGAAATAAAGTAACTCTAGCAAATGAAATTGTAATTTCCCAAAAGATATACATTTTACCAAAACCACTAGAACACTGAGAGGTTATACCAAAAGTAATGAAAAGTTCATACACAATTTCTGTAACTGACATTTCCTTTTGGTTGGGGAAAGCTGGCCTTTTCCTTCTGAGTGAGAGCAATAATAAACTGGCCACCGTGTAAGTTCTTGCTTTTAAGAGCTCAGCAGAAGGTGCACACAAATGCATCTTCTCAGGATGTTATTTTCACCAAATAATGAGTTGAGTGTTTAGAAAAGTCTTAACTAAGTTCTTTTAAAAATCCCTGTTCCGTGCTCTACTTGTGGCTCTAAGAAGTAGTTTCCAGTTCTCCAATCTTTGGATTAAAGGATGGGGGGGATGGGGGAGAGAATCACAGGACCCACCTTGGGCATTCCTACTGGCACCACTGGTGCTCCTCTGGGATGAGAAGTCAGTAAAACTGTGGGATCCAGCATGGCTTGGGTGACTTTTAGAGATGGAAAGAATGAATAAAGGGATTCTCTCAACGGCCCATGTTCAGAATTTAGATGTGGACACTGTAACCATGACTCTTCCGAGGCCGCGGACTTCAACGACTGTTGCTCCTCATCAACGTTGGCACAACTGCAGCCATTAAACAAAACTCAAAACCCCACTTATTCTAGGTAAACACCATTTACAATGTACCGTTTCTGCCATTTTTTGATTCCATGTAAAGTCTCTAATTCTTGACTTCGTAATCCATTTTAGATTCCTACTGAAAGACTTTTTGAAGACTCGCTTAGCTTCTCCTTCAAGATATATTTCCGGCAATGTCCTTCCTGGCAATCAGTTCCGTACACTTCCCAGATTTTGGCAACCATGAAGGAAGGACAGGCTGACTTTTTCTTCCATCATGAGGCCCCTCTGTACAGAAGCTCAGGCTTAAGTCCCAGGAGTGGGGAAAGGGTGCTGAACACTTAGCAAATGGACTGAATAATGGAAATAATGCTTAACTTCTATGGACCACCTACAGGTTTACTGCTAGTTACTCCACATTAATCTTCTCAGTATGACCATTCTAGGGGTTGTCATTATTATTTTAACAGATAATGAAAAGTGAGGTTCAAAAATGCTAAATACTTTGCTCAGGGACACATAGTTATTAAGCAGTAGAGAACCCAGGTCTGCCTGACTACAAAACGTAAGGCTTATTCAACTGTTGTGCCCAGGACACCATGCTGTACCTCTGATAAGGGTTAGCCAACGTGGCCAAATAGTTTAGTGCTTTTATGTCGATATGAACTAAGTCATTTAATATTGATGTAGTCCTTTAATTCCCACAACCTTTGGAACAGGTAGGCAAGTATCATTTCTCTGTTACAGATAATGAAATTAACGTTGGAAACCCTAACGCTATAGAGTCCTTGTACTACCTCTGTGACACATCTTCTCTGGGGAGCTTTCAGCTCTGAGATCATTCATTCACTCACTTAATCCCTTTCATCTCTGTACTCAGGGCGTTAGAACAGCGTATTGACTTATAATAATAGTATTTAAAATTTAGGTGCTTTGGGTCACCTTATCAGGACTAAAACTATTGAAAAATCACCATTTTTCTTTCCCCTCAGTTGTCCTGCTCAGGTCCCTAGATCCTGAAAGTTTTCTTCTCTCAGCTGTATACAAGCTTGTCTTTGTCCTAACTATCAATTGGAAAAAGGTCATGATGGCTATAAATAATCTTTTAGTTAGGGTGAAAAAACTGAGTCTATTCCAAAGTAGAAGATAGGCAATCGCTTAGCAGAGAGCTTGGCCCACATCAGATAGAACCATCAGTTGCATCCAAAAACTTAATGAAATTAAGAGAACTGTTTACTTGGAGGAGAGAAGGGATACGTTCCACGAAGTTTAACCTCCCAAGAAGGTTATTTCATCTAGAAGACTTAGAAAAACTCTCTTGAAAAACGAAATCTCTTAATCATTAAATAGCTCTCTTAGGCACAAGAAGAAAACGCATACCTATCTATCAGATATTTGGGGGTGAGTTTTTAAGTGGCCCTTAAACTTCCAAGTCAGAGTTTTCCGCTTTATTCTATTACTTTCATTCTGGCCTTTTGTAATGTCTTCCTTTATTTATCACTCATCGCCTCATCCAGGAAATGTGCCTGTTTCATGTCCTTATTTATTTTCAGAAGAAAGACCCAGGATAGCAGCTACGCCAACTGAAACTGTAACTGGTTGCAGAAATAGGAGCCTGGGCTCCTTCATTTGACCATAGCCGGCAGCCAGAGGGCAGCCTCCCTGTGAAGCAAAGTTCCGTCCTGAGTTCTTGAGCCTGGATACCCTCTTCCTATTCTTTCGTCTTTTTCTTACACAGCCTAACAAGAAAGGACAAAAATGAGGCCAACCCCTTATTCCCTTCAGTTCACTGACAATTGCTAGGCCCTTTGCACCTTTCTGTTCTAAGTGGCTAGGTTCCCTGGTAGCTTCTTATTTTGAGAAA
The DNA here is from genome assembly GCF_937001465.1 of Orcinus orca. Taxonomy (NCBI): domain Eukaryota; kingdom Metazoa; phylum Chordata; class Mammalia; order Artiodactyla; family Delphinidae; genus Orcinus; species Orcinus orca. The sequence goes on from NC_064568.1 coordinate 9,549,801, forward strand.
TGAACATAGTGCTGAGTAGGAGAGTAACATCCAGTTGCCAACCCCCAGCCCTTCCAATCAACAGTGATCTGCACGAAAGTCACCAGGGTATTTAGGCAACTATCACCAAGGAGAGGAAATATTTCTTTGGAAATACTTTTTCCTTTATATCTCTCTCGCTTTTACCTTCTAAAAACCCAATGTTCTCATGTATTCCTCTACTTTAAAAGTCCCGAATGCTCAAATCCAATCTAGCTTGACTGACCTGTGTTTAAGAAGAACATGAACTTGTGTTCCTAAAGGCTTTTTAAATGTTAAGGTATACATTTATACACGCATATAGATTTATACACACATACACACACACATCGTCACATGGATATTTATTTATCCTGAAAAAGCACCACTTTGGATAGTCATACTAGATAAATTCAAAACCCAAGCAACCGCAAAATGCAAGACATCTATTCTATAGATTCAGTGTGGTTCCAGTGAGCATAACTGGGACCAGTCAGTTAAAGTTAAAAAGGATGCACTGGTTCAATATAAAACTCTGTCTAATAAATAGGATGCTTATGAGGCAGATTTCCCCATCACTACAAACAGTAAGGGAGAAGTCTTACAGACTATACACCAGGAATACAGAAGAAGGTATTTGGAGAAGATAGGCCTAGATCGTCTGGTAGGGTGTCTTACATTGCTAAGATTCTATAATCTATCTGGATTTTTCCAATAACTGATGTAATTAGAGCTGAGCTTTTCACTACATTTGAAGAAGGACTTTAACAGCAATAGACCCACACTGCACAGTGGTGAAGCTAAAACTCAGTTCCAATTTCATATGTTTCTCCAACAATATCACATATCCTCTTACGACTCTGCCCAGGAAAAACTGGCATATTCACTGTTCAAGTGAATGTTAGAAAGAAAACACAATGCTTTTAAAGATAACTGATTCTATGTTTGTCCTCCCAAGGGACATTTGTTTTTTAAAAAGGAACATAACCATGAAAACTACACATAATCGGAGATAAAATGTGGAGAGCAATAACGAAACACCATCTGCCCCAGTAGAGAAATCACTCAAATGTTAAACAGATCTTCTCTTTTTGCTATGATCTCAGATTTAATAAAATAAAACAAAATGTATTTAGCCACCTCAACTGTATGTAATAGGCACACATGCACATGATATGTATATATATCTATGCTAGACATATACATATGATAGATTCCTATTTATATTTATTTAGCTACGGTTGTACTTTTTAAATATATAGATATATTATATATAATTTTATTATGTCTATAAATACATTTATATGTTTATTACTTCCCTGAAGATTCATGAAACAATTTTATTTTATTTTAAATATTTACTTGTGCCTTCAACATTATCCTTTTTGTTTCTACTACAGTGTGTGCTGTAATACATTTTCCTGAAGTAAATTATCTTTCTTTCGTGTTGTTGATACGATTTTTATTCAATTTGAGCATAATACCATTCCTGAAAATTTTACCCCAAGGTAAAACATGGAATTCTATAATAATAGAATACATCATTTTTTTGTAACCAGCCCATAAGTGTATAATAATTATTGCTACAAGATAACTATTTACTACTTTGTAAAGTGAATTTGAAGACATGTTTATAATGACACCAAATACCTATAATTGTGAGGTAATATTGTCATACATATATATCAAATCTATCTTAATTTTCTTTCTAACTTTTCTTTGTTCTTGTTACATAACCTGCGTAAGTATCCAAAATGAGGATTGATTTGGGTAATTTCAGGCTACTTTGTGCTCTCTAAACAGTGTGTTATTCTTCTAAATAAATAAATCAAGAGGGAGCCTTACATTATGGGAGAGTTTGTAAGGAGTATAAGATATCACTCTCTTTGTTTCAGGGCTTATTATTAGAAATATTATTATTATTTTAAAACCTCATCTGACATATTGGCATTATGATATTTATAAAACAGTAGAAAATGTCCACAGCCCCTTACCTGCACTAGACACTTTCCAGTGCAAACAGCAGAGGTGAGCATCTTGTCATCTCACTTCAAAAATAAAACAGCCCTGCTAGAGCCCTTGTTCATTTTTCCAACTAAACTTGAAACTGAACCTTTGCCTGTCCAGAGAGGAGACCATGGGAGGTGTGTGCAAAACACACCCATCAGTTAAAGCATTTTCACAAACATCACTTCTGAGTCTCACCACACATTGAATGACAGGACAGAGTTATCTAACAAAGCCAGACCAGCATCATGAAGAGAGAGTCTTTGCAATGCATGAACCAGAATGGCAGCTGCATGTCCAAGTAGCTAATGTCAAGGTGAAGTAGCTCTGAGCTAAGCCAGATGTGAATGGAAAAGTTACCGGGCACAGAGAAATGCAGTTGCAGAGCCCATGAGGGTAACTGGAAACTATGAACGCCCACAAGCACACACAGCTAGCAATTATTAGACACATACAGATTAATGGATCTTTCATCAAATAATCAATTTCAGCAAACTTCTGACTCAGGAAGGAACTTTATCCTTAGCAACTCAGCACCAAGTCATTACAGCTCAAAGTCTGCCATGACAATTTTTATCACATACTTTACCTTCTTAATTATGCACACCACACACTGTTTTATATCTGATTCATGCATTTGCATCTTTAAAGTATGCTGACATTTCTATTGGGTTTGAAGAGCCTTTAATGACTTTAAACAACTGAACAAGATCCATGTTTCAAGACTGGGTCGTTTCCACATCTAGAGGAGAAGGTAGATATTGTGGCCAGCGACACAGCTCCTCAGAAAGAGGCTTAAAGAACAGATGAAGCCTCCTCAAGGATTTTTAACTTAATAGTTACCACCCAGTATGCCAACCACTCAACTCCTACTTAGGGACTCAGCAAAAAAGCTAGTTGATAAACGACAGGACCTATTGTATAGCACAAGGAACTATACTCAATATCTTGTAATAACCTATAATGGGAAAGAATCTGAAAAAGAATATGTGTGTGTGTGTGTTTGTGTGTGTGTGTGTGTAATTGAATCACTTTGCTGTACACTTGAAACTAAGACAACGTTGTAAATTAACTATACTTCAATTTAAAAATTTTTTTTTAAAAACCTACTTGAAGTTAATCTTTGTTCAATTTTCAAGACACCTAGAATAGTTAGCTCTAAAGTTTATTCTGGTTTCCAACACTTTCTTCTAAGTTTGCCACTTTGGAAACTCTGGAGCATCAAAATATATCAGAACCATAATTCAGGACAGAGCTATGCAACTACAGTTGTTTACAAATAGGTAGATTACTGCCATTACTTTAGATTCTTAATTCTGTAAGAGGGATAAATAAAACTAATTATTCCATTATAAATTCATGCATATGGTTAGTTAAAAAATATAAACATTCAATTCCTTCAACATCAAGAAAATCTATTGCATTGTAAACAAAGGGGAAATTTGGATAACATGATACATAATTTGGGTATGTGAATTTTGTAAAAGAAGAAATTATATATCAGTATCGAATATAACTTTGAGTCTGGGCTGTTCAAAATTAAATTGATTGGTGCAAATTAGGCCTAGCAGATTCTGAACAGGCCTGATATGAAACAGATTTCACAGACTATTAATATCCTTGGTAGTAACTACATAAAGATGCCACACTATGGACTTCTAAAGCAACCCAGCCCCTCAGCAGGCTATTAGATCAGATACAGAATACTACCCGAGGATATGAAATGTTGATGACACCTTTGCCTTTCAAAGTAGTAATGGAATGATTTTCATTTCTGGCCTCATTAAAACATACTTAGTCATTTAAAGGATTCTATTAGGTGATCCACAGCACATGACAAGTTGAAGGAATTCTTCTTGGGAGAAATTTAAGAATTCACTTTCCTTTCTGAGCTCATTTTAAAAATGCTGCCCTAGATAGTTCTTTCATCTCTGCAGGTCCTCTTCTAGTTTCACTTCTTGAATTAAAAAATTCCAGAATAGCAATGTATCGGTCTCCACATAACAACTTAAACAGATTTATTAAGAGAAACAGAACTCCAGACTTGAATATCCAACTTCCTACTCAACAAGCCTACTTGAATGCCTAACAGACACACTGAAATGAACACAGCCAGAACTAAAGTGATGCTCGTTCCAAACGTTCCTCCCAGGGTCTTCCCTCAGCCTGTGTTGACTGCATCCCACCAGTTTCTTAGTTCAGAAACCACAGGATGATCCATTTCTCACATACACTTTACATTAAATCGTCTGTCCGTCCAATTAGCTTTACCTTCAACATATATCAGGAATCTGACCGCTTTTTTTTTTCTTCTTTTACAATTTTAAAGGTATTAGTGCCCAAGAGCAATGGTTCTCCATTGTTGCTGAGCACGAGTTTTTCCTGGAAGGCTTCTTTCTTACAACACAGATTCCTGGGCCCCACCAACCTCTAGAGTCTCTAAAATTCAGAAAGTGGGACCCAGGTGATGTTGATGCTGCTCCAGAAAACACCCTTGAGAAAGACTGTCTTAGACTAAATTCCCATTACATCTTGCCTAGTCTATTTCAGAGACACATCTCTGGTTTCCCTTTGCAGCCCTCGTTCTGGCAGGTTTTCCCTCAAGAAAGTATCCCAGATGATCTGCTTTAAATCTAAGTCAAATTATGTGACTCTTCTTCTTAAAATCCACCCATGACTCGTATCTCAGTCAGAGAGAAATCTAGAGTCTCTATAATGACCTAGATTACAGATCATTATATAGCACCGGGGTCCCCGCCTACCTCTCAAACACTGAATCCTCTCCAGCTGTACTGGAAGATGCTCCAGGAACATCCAAACACGTTCCCATCTCAATGCTGCTCAGTTTGCTGGCAGCTGTGCCTGCAATACTCACCCTCCACATTTTGGCAGGATACTCTCGCTGAGAATGTTCAAATGGCACCCTACCAGAACGGTTTTCCTATTCCCTCTTAGCACGCCCAGAGAATGTATTTAAAATTTAGTAAATGTATTTAATTATTTTGCATCTGTCTCCCCCTATGAAAATACAAGTAATCACAAGAGTAAAGATACGGGCCATTCTGTTTACCGCTGTATTCTCAGCATCTGGAAGAGTATCTTCTTACACACATTATGGGATCAATCTGTAAAAAAAATAAATGGATATAGGCCTAGAAAAGGAGAGATGAATTAACATAAGATTATTTACTGTGCTTTGTATCAGGCACCATGATGGACACTTACTTTATGGCATCATTTATATCCTTACAAGCACTGTGTATTGTAGCTGTTTTTATAAACAGTAATAAGAGGACAAGAGGAGGGCTCAGAGAAGATACATAATTACCTTAAATAACACAGGTATGAGTTGGGGCCTGGGATTCGGAGTCAAGTCTTTGTGCCTCTGCAGCTTAGATTATGCTTTTTTCATTGAACTAGATTAATTCATTTGGTAAATATTCTGAGTGTCAATATGTCAATATTTATCTAGGTATAGGGCACTTAAGGACAGTAATAAAAAGAAGAAAGAGAAGGAGAAGGGAGAGAAGGAGAAGAGGAGGAAAAGAGCGGGGAGGAAGAGAAGAAAGAGTTGTTTCCATTTTTAGTCTGGTAGAGGGGAAAGACGATATAACCACCATATATTTTAATGTCTAATTACAAGATAAGATGAAGCTAATGGAATATTACAGTCCTAGGAGAGTACAGTATACAACAAAGATGATTACACCATATTCCGGAGCGCAGACTGGACTTGTTACAGTTCAGTTGCCTATGAAACAGCTAAGAAGAGACGCCAGTTAAGTAGGATGGTCTATCAGTGTGAAGTCAGAGTGAAAACACAACTGCCCATCTCCATGTTGGACTTGTCATACGTTAGTCAGTAACTTCACGGCTACGAATGATATTTCCAAAGCAAAATGCACACAGTGAGGAGACAGAGGACCAAGTGTGACAAAGGGAAACTCTGGTATTACAAAGTCCACAGGAAAAGTGTTTCGTGAGGCGAAAAATATTTAACAGTGTCAAAAATACTGAGTGACTTAATACAATTCGGCTTTGACCTTGAAAACACCAAAGTGGTCGGTGACCACATTTTGGATGGAGTTTTATGGATAAAAGGGCAGTATGGAGAAGTTAATGGAGTGAGTGGGAGGGGAAGACAGAGACACACTATAAACACCAGAAAACACATGAGAAAGAGACGGCACAGGGATGTCGCTGAGCAGTTCTTTATAGAGGCTTGGCTGCAATGAGTAGAAAGAATTAGGGCGGCTGTGTTAAGGAAATCCACAACTCTTTGTCCCACATAAATGCCATTTGTTAAGTAAACTCTGGCATCAGACTTTCTAGCTATAAGAACAAACACACATTTTTTGAGATCGTCCTCCATGTCATCTATCAACTCTACCACAGGCAAGCAACAACAACAAAATCTCAGGATTCCAAGAGGACTAAAAAAATGCCAACAGGTGGTGAGCCTATATTTTCCCATTCACAGAAACCACTGACTAACTCGTTATTGAAAGCACAGGTATGTTACTGGTTAAACACCCTGCAGTGACCCTAGTAGGCTGTAGTCCCTATCGCTCCAGGCCTAAATCCTCCCCATCGTTCAAGGGCAACTGCATATAATACCTTCCTAAATCCCACTAGACTCTTAAGTTCTCTGAGAAATCCTAACACAGTCACTGTGAGCAAACATCAAGGGAGTGATTATTTCAGCCCGAGCCTTATGGGAAGTCCTTTAAGAGATCATCTCAGTTAACCACAACTGGACAGTCCTAGTTAGTAGATCCTCTCACCACCACCATTATCTACCCCAGTGTTTCCAACTAGAATGTGCCAACTAATACCCTGAGGAGCTTGTTCAAATGCAGATTCTTTAACTCCAGACCATGGACAAGGCTTGAGATTCTGCATTTCTAACTAGTTCCTAGGTGACACCTACCGGAATCTCAGAGACACTAAACCAAGGCTCGCAGCCTTTATAGAACTGGCACGTTTCCACACACCTGGCATAGATTCTGGAGTTCATCACCCAGCATGATTCCAAAGCCTGCACTCTTCAGCAGGGTTCAGTCCGCCGCAGCCCACAGGCAGGACTGGAGCACAGCCAGGCCCCACTGTTGAAGTGTTACCGGTGGCAGTGTTTGTTGACGCTACAGATGGCGGAGTTGAGTTGGCCGTGACCAAGACAACGTGGTCTGCAAAACCTAAAATATTTACTATCAGACCCTTTTTCGAAAAAGTTTTCCGACTCCTGCTCTTAATCATTGCCCTCTGTCATATTAATTTTTAATTTCCTAAATTCTCAGAGCTGGATACATAGTGTTTTGAAACAAATGGTTACGAGCCATTCAGCTTGAAAAACTAGCTCCCATCCACCACTTCGTATCATTTTATCTGCAACTCTTATGATACATAATTTTCTACTTCTTGCTATATTTATCTAATACCTGTATGATCACACCCTGGAACAGTGGTCTTTACAGTGGGGTACACTTGCCTAAGGAATGTTCCAGAGAGCCCACTGTGGTACAAAAAGAAAACAATGGACCTTCCACTTGAATTTATTTTGCCTTATTCTATTTAAATATTTATATTCATATATGCTTTAGGATTACCCCTAACGTGTATTACAGCGACCTTCTCAATAAATCCTGAATGAGTAACTGACCCAAATGTACACTCTCGCCCTGCCCAGCAGAGGGCCCTGTATATATCAGGCACACAGTAAAGTTTTACAAAGTACTCATTCATTTAGTAAAGTTTTTCTTTTTTTCTTTTTACTTTAAAATCCTAGATGTGATTACTTTCATTAAGGTTTTAGAATCTGGAATGGAGGGAGATAGCCAGAAAATAAAAAGTTATTTTGAAGCACGGAAGGGAAAATTCTATCTTCCAGGCATGTGGCACAGAGAACTGCTGAAACAGGTTGGCAATGGGACCAGAATATTCAATGAAAGACTCTCTCTAGAATATTCTGTGAAAGGTATGTGGCAATTCAGGCCTTCGAAGAAGGAAGTTTCGTAGCGGGAAAAGAGATAAAGAGGACACCATGCATGTGGACTTGAAGGAGGGTAGATAAGGTACAGAAGTCAAAGGGAAGAAAGACCTCAAAGATGATCCTGGCAAAACAGCACATGAGGTTGAAATCCCTGACGGCAGCAGCTAAGGCTGCCTCCTTACTGCTCAAAATCCTCTCCTGACCGCTTTGGGTTGGGACATTCTGAGCACTGGGCACCAGGACCTTCCCTAGGACAGCTGTCGCTCTGAGTGCCCCAGTCCTCATTCTAGGGCATCAATTTTCACTGGAAACTACAGCAGAAGATGGATCTGAGTCCCGTCCAGACTCCAAATTCTGTGCCAATTCTTTTTGCATGAATCCCTGACAGGAACCCTTTTCATCCCATTTGCCTCTTTCCCCTGGGATCAAATTACAAAAACAGACTGGCTGAAGGAGGCTCTGCCAGAAGAGAAATTTCTGCTTCAGTTCTCTTCCTCAGACCACGAGGCTCACTGGAGTGAGGGGCAATGAAAATGCTGATAAGCAATTCCTGGTTTTCATTCTTATGGTATAGCATCTTTAGAGAGCTTTGATTAAAAACTGACCACTTGCAAAACAGTGTTAGAAGCTAGCTAATATGCTCCTGCTTTTAAATTCGGTAACAATCTTTCTAGGTAGATGTTAAATGCATTGGAAGAATAATAGAAATTAATTGAAACCAGGATGGTCTTTCCATTGGTGGTACTCAAATGATACACCATAAATCATCAGTTTTTTTGTTTTAATTTTTCCAAAATGTTATTGATCATTACATGTAGAACACACTAAAAATAAAGTCCTAGAAATATGAAATGAAAAATGTATAAAATAAAATTTGGATTTTTTAGTATTATTATATTCAACAGACAAAGTTACTGTCAAATTGTCAGGACAGTTTTGAAGTCTTTTTTTTTTTAATTGAAGTTGATTTACTATATTGTGTTTCAGGTGTACATTAAAGTGATTTGGTTATACCTATGTATGTATTTATATTCTTTTTTTATTCTACTCATTATCAGTTTTACAAGATATTGAATACAGTTCCCTGTGCTATACAGTAAATCTTTGTTGTTTATCTGTTTTATATATAATAGTGTGTATCTGTTAATCCAGTACTCCTCATTTATCCCACCCCTCTCCCCCTTCTCCTTTGATAACTGTAAGTTGTTTTCTATGTCTGTCAGTGTTTCTGTTTTGTAATTAAGTTCATATGTACTATTTTTTAGATTCCACACACAAGTGATATGATATACTATTTTTCTTTCTCTGACTCACTTCACTTAGTACAATAATCTTCAGGTCCAGAAATGCTGATTCTGAAATTTCATACTTATACTGCCACATAACACTAACAAACACAGCTGGCAGAAGTGCACAGACCACACTTTGAGTAGCGCTCCCCGCCTCACACAGACTTGAGAGCAGTGCTTCATACACCGCAGCAAAGAATGTTTCCACTCTTAGCTCCTACTGCTTGCCTCTCTGCGCCCTGTGATTCAAGCAAAATTATTTTAACCCCATGCTGATGTTTATAGGATTTCCTGGATCTGAATGCAAGCTCTACCACTTACCACTAGCGCAAGCTGAGGCAAGTGCTTCGAATTCTAAGCCTCATTTCCTTTTGGCTACAAAACTGGGATAATGATAGAACAAACTCCATAGCGTTATTTCGAAGACCAAATGATTCAATGCATGTAATATGCTTAGAATACAGTTTAGTACATTGGAAACACTCAGAATGTGTTTATTGTTACTCCTAATAATAATTATAACAAGTTATCCTCATCCTTCTCCTCTTGTCATATGTATTGCCTTTCAGTGCTGTTTCACCTGTCAACACTATCAAGGGATCTTTCTCTTTAAATCCCCACAATTTTGTATTCTTATTTTATCTTTGTGATTTAGAAAAAAATCCAACAATAAGAGAACATTTATGGAATGTTTAATCTCAATGACATTTCCGTCTCACCTCCCTCAGGGCCCCTACACAGCTCTTGTCTAAGGCCGGACACATTCTCTATTTCTCCCGTTCTTTACAGATGAGGGCAAGAAACCATGACTGTGTCTTCTTCATCTTAATCAGGTGTACCTAATCTATCCTAAACCTAGTCAGAGCTCAATAAATACTTATTGAAGTAAAGTCCCAATAACCAGTCAAACCTGGAAATCTTAGCATAAAGTGTCTACAAGGGACTAACATATAAGTTTGACAGAACTCATGAACAAGTGTCTTTGCATTAGATGAACATGACCTTGTTTCTTTTTCTATAATGAACCCTTAGCCTATCCCATAGTCATTTGGGAATCAAAGATTTCTTGAAGTTTGGCCTCCCAATCAACTATTAGAGGAAGATCACAATAGTTTTGTCATTCAAGTAAAAAAGATGGCCTACTTCTCTGTAATACGAAGGTCTAGCGCTGCCTTGAATCAAGGGGCTTAATCAAACACTTCTCATGTATACCTTCCAGCTCCAAGGATTTAATGGAGTACATGACCCATTATTTTCAAACTGTATTGCCATTAGCTAATCAGCACCCATTTTGACAAGGCAACAGGTGTAGCACAAAGAAGCCACCTTTTGAGATACAACAGGCAATGTATTCAGTGTGTTTTCTTCATATCTCAGATCCATTTAACTATTGTATCACCATATCGATCTAAAAGGATCCTTACCACATCAGTCATGCATTTTGTATTATTTGTCCTTAAAAGTAAAATAGTGATTCTTAACTATTTGTTACATGGAGCCAAGAAACATATAAGATAAAAAAATTTTCTGTAGTCCTTGCTATCAGGTAAAAATACATCTCATTAGCTACCCTAAAGTTTACTTAATAGAGGAGCCATCAATCTCCCCTTATGAACACTTACATCCTTCTTACAGGTCCCCTGCAAAACCGGTAGGAAAGCCCTCACATTGAGGAGGTGAGTTCAGTATCATAATCTAAATTTAGTCAGACTTTAGCCAGGGTGATAGGATTCAAGAAACCAGCAGACCCTCAAACAAAAAGACACATTTTGAAATTCTAAGACTATCATTATCTCTCACAGTTTCTAGACACACAGTGTTAGGGGACATTTTTCACCTTTAGTAACTTGAGGTGAGACCTTTAGATGTGACATAATCCAGCAGATAAATGAACACACAGACAATAACTTACCAAAAATATTTAAGGGTTCAAGGGCTTATAGAACCCCCTCTATGACAGATGCTTTTTCTGGCTCCACTGTGAGTGTTTAGGATCACTAACAAAGCAGGAGGGGAAGGGATTATACACCAGAGCCACATACAAGAGATACTGCTGGTTATTTCCAAACAGAAATCTCACCCAGATAGAAAGTGAGCATCTTACTGTCACCTAGAGTGATCCAGCACTACCAGCGGCAAATCCTAAGCTATAATGTGAATTTATCCATGAAAGGGGAAGACAGACTTCTTCATTTCCTTGCAGTTGTCATGGCAACAGTGGGACTGAATTTAACATTTTACTCAAGTACTTTTGCTGGTTCTCTGAGATTAAGAGATACTGAGTAAATATTAAGTATTATTATAAATCAGTAGTAATGCTTCTGCAGGTTTAACATGACCAAATGGAATTCATTCCCAGAGGAATTCAACACTAACTTCCTACATCAGCTAACTGCAGAGGCAGTTTCTTTAGTCACTGACTGATACCAAAAATACAATCATTGTCAAAACAGTAAATTTGGCGTGACTCCGCATCAATAAAAATTGTACATACTTAATGCAAAGGACCTGGTTTTACTACAAGATTCTTTCTTGTTTTATGGTTCCTTTTGTGACACACTTTTCTAGCCTCAGTGGGGGAACAAGAGTTTTTCATCTATTTCTCAGACATAGCTCACTCTAATGCAAAGGCAGTGAGTCATGAAACCATCGCAGCACTTGAGGAGAAAACACCAAGAAACCTAACCATGCTTAGAAAGTAGAGGAAAGTGTTCCCTCACCTCTGGAATGGTTAGAGTATTTTTCCTCCTTAATAAGAAGGACAGAAGCAGGAAGTTTATCCAGATGAAACTTGTTGGGTCTCTCAAGTCCTAGATGTTCCTTTGAGAGGTGTTAAAAGTTACTTTAACAGTGACAGAGAAATGCCACCTATTTGATTCCCATCAACTCTTTTCTGGCTTTTTTCCCCTAAGACTGAAATACTCGACTCCAAACTGGAAAGCATCTTCAAAACAAATACCCAGGCATAGATAAATGGGTCTAGGTAAGAAGCAAACAGAAGAAAAAAAAAAAAAAAAATCCACCATCCCCTGCTAACCTTTACTCAAATGGGACCCACTGACTGTTTCGTCACTGCAGAATGTGAAGCTGAACTTTTTAAATGAACACTCTGTGACTATCTTCTTTTGTGGAGAATGAACACTCTGTCTCACCAGGGGATCTAAAATGGAAAACCCTCCACACTCTTGAAATAAGTCTTGGACAATAATTTTAAAAGGCAAATTAAAGAAAAAGTCATTTTAGTGATGTTAAACCAGCTGACAATTCACAAGCCCAGTGTCACACTAGGACTCCTAGAAAAAATAAAAAATATATATATATTTAAATCAATAGTCTTCTATTTGATGTGCAAAATTTTCATTAGCAATGTGTGTATTTCTCAGTTCTTCCCCCTCTCAATCATTTAAACTTGCATTCTCACAACACTAAAAAGGAATTATGAGCAACTGTCTGTACTAAGTCATTCAGAAGCTCTCTCAAGGTACAAATTACTGTGGGAAAAGAGGAAGAAAAGGGAGAAAAATCAGTTTGATGTCCATTACATTCCCACAGTTTCTGTTGGTTTTTTTTTTAAATTTTTTGTTATGTGTCTGACTATTTCCATCAAACCAAAAGAACAGATCTTACTTGAAAAACAATTTATGTACTTCCATTGGAATAGTATTTATACACCACTGTATTTTTCTGTAGCATTAACTATTAAATTAACATATATTAATCGCAAATTAGTTCGATTTTTTTTGGTATTCATTTGGAATTTATACAAATCTTTATTCCATAAGGAGCGAGTGTTAAGCATCTGGGGTGGATTTAGATTCTACACAGTCTAAAGCTGGTTATTCTTCCTCATCTACCTGGGGAATTATAAACATAATACAGTTTGGAAACTGTTACTCTGAAAGTTAACCATTTTGTAAAACATTTATTGGCCAGCTATTCTTTTCCAATGTTGGGTTAGACTCTGAAGATATAAATATTTTTTTGAGACGTGAGCAAGTATACTCTTCCTCCATCTTCCATACATTTCCCCAAAGGAGACTTAGCTTATCTTCCCAAAAGAAAATCCTGTGGTTGAATCTACACCACTCACCCTCAGTATTCACTTCTCCTCCTGCTCTGTGGAAAAGTGAATCATTTGATTGGTATGAGTGCAAAGTACTTGGAATGTACTGGGCTGTCACTGTAGCGGAAAATTTGTGTCTCAAAACCAGATCAGGGTCTACCATGTTGCTCTCCTACTTTGTCAGCTTCTTGGATCCATAAACGTGTTTTATTTGAAAACTCTTCCCCCGTAAATGAGCTTTTGGCCAGTCTGTTAATCACTCTATCTAGACACCCACTCACAGAGGTATGCAACCAGGAACACCAAATTTCCCTCGCCACCATGTGTGGATGTGTGGTCCACGTACGCCAATGAAAAGTTTCCCTAAAAATCACATATACCCACTGGAAGAAAAACTACCTTTTTACTGCAGTGTCTACTTTCGGCACATTACACGGTCTCATTTCCCATTCAATACTTCATTCCCTTCTTGCTCTATACCTTTGGAAGCTGACCTCTACGGCCTGCACCAACTGGATTTTCTTACATGCAGTTGGGTTGGGCTCATGGGAGGCCCTTGAAGATTAGAGGGAATGAAGAAAGTGGCTGGAATGTCTGTTTTCCCAGTTCTCTCCCCCTGGGCTGCAGGTTGGCAGTGGCTGTGTTTTTCTACCGAAGGCCACAGCTACAGTTTGGTAGCCCTCTCTTGTAACTGCAGTGCTGGATGGTTCTGGTAACCCACCCTACCATTTATTCCTTCAGACCAGGCCTGCAAGCGTTCTCCTCCACACCACCACAGAGTGCCCCACCATCCCTAGTAGCCGTCTCTTAACCTGCCTGAAACTTGCAAATAGCTTCCTCATTTAAGTCTCTTTAATCATCACTTTGACTATACCATTTCTTTCCTGCAAAGTGTGTGTATATATATATATATATATATATATCTGGAATATATATTCTAGATATATCATATGTCATATGATACATCGTATATCTATATATATCATATGTATATATATCATGACACTATGAAAATGAGTCTTAGTCTGAAAATGCCCACTTCATCTACCTTATAGAGAAAGCCTGCATTCAAACTGAAATCCACTGAGAGAACTCGAGCTAAGAGATGCAGAAAAAGTGATGAACACCTAAAAACTGTATTTTTAGGCATGGCTACAAGTACACCTGAAGTCAGCAAAACCCCTGAGCATGTCAGTTACATGATTTCACACATTTCCATTTTCTTTGAGGTAGTTTTCGATTGGGTTTTTGACACTGGCAACTGAAAAGAATGTAATGGAATGTATGCACTGCTGAGAACCTTCATGCTCTGCAACATCAATAATAATTATATGGTTTATGAGAAAAGGAGGTTTGACAGCAAAGCCTTCAAAACCTGTACAATTACAACTGTGTCTCACTCACCAGCAAAAATAATCCTCATAAAAATACTATCTCATTTTCAAAAAGACACACTACACTTTCAATATAAATAAGCCAAGGTAAGCAATGCTGCATAAAACACTATCAAGACAGAGTATATGATAAAAACTGGTCCTTGGAGAAGGCCATGAAGTGTATGCGTATCCAAGACAGTAGAACACTGCTCCACAGTTTACTGTAACCAGCTGTGCTCGTGTACTTTCCGTTTAACTACTGTTACTGGATGGCAAAAATCCTTAATGGACTGGGGGAAAAAGGTGTATAAATCAAGGTGACTTCCACATTATGCTGACATCCTTGTCCTATTTATAAGTAACATACGGTTAATTCACATCACAGAAGCATGTTGTACCAGAATAGACTGTAGGTCTACACAGCTATCATTTTTTCTTTTGCTCAGTTGTTCCACCAGTGATTTAGAAAGATGTATACTTTGCATTTATTTTATCAGTAATTACCTCTAAGTATTTTAAAAAACACACCTGAATTTGTTTTTCATTTCCATGCACTCTCCCAGTCTCAGATGATCTGTCATAAAAGACTTGTTTCAGCGTCACAGATGCAATATTTTTATGCACCATGAATTAAAAGACATCTACAGTGTTCTCCTATTTCTTATAATAACCACATCACAGGGTGGCAGTTGTTCTAAATAGGCTGGGGTGTGGGGTAAACTGCTCCTTTATTTTAAGTGAAAGATAATATATTCATAATATATTTATGTAATCAGTATTATAGTTAAGCTTAACTGAGGTAAATACTACAAGTTGAGATATCCTGGCACAAACTGGCTGGTAGTTCAGCAAACATGTTTCCTTTCTTTCTAGGCACACAGCTAGATTATGGCCCCCAGGCTTATATGCAATCAGGTATGACCTTATGAGTAAATTCTGGCCAGTGGACTTTGGACATAAATAATGTATTACCTCTCCAGACTTGAACCATGGGTGCCTCTTCCTGGTCCGCACTTCTCGTTTCCCCTTCTGTCTTTCCTGCCTGCTGATAATCAGAGTATTCTGATAATCAAAGTATTTGTACGTTAAAGATGGCAGACCCTCTGTCAGCTTAGACCCCTGAATGACTGGGTGGGTCAGAGGTTCTGAACATATGTACCTACCACTTTTTATTCTACATGAGTTAGAAACCAATTCTCATTGCTTTAAATCACACAGACTTCCAGGTTCATCTGTTACAGAAGCTTATGGTGCCTTAACTAATACATGCAGCTGCTATTGGACTTCATTAGGTTCTCATTCAAAAACTGCAAACTCAGATGGAGAACAAAAAGGTAACTTTAAAAAGTTTTTGTGTTAATCTGCAAGTAATCCAGCACATAAGTGCATAAGGAACAGTCTGGGGTCTTTCCCAGAAGGGAGTTTCAGCTACATGCCAGTGGGTTTCATCTCAGTTGATGTGTTTTAACCAAGACATTTTTGGTTGAAAGGATCATAAACCTATCCAAATTATTTCACATAACAAGGAATTATTTTAAGGTACATAGAGTCTTACTAAATTTACGGAGACTGAACTTTGCGCAAAGAAATCAGGATATGTCAGGAACTGAGGAATCTTGCATCTGAGGCGCAGCTAGTGTTTTGTTTTCTTTGTTTCTCCTGCTGTTTCTGCATGTTCAACCCATCCTTTCTCCAACCACTACCTCTCCCTGCTTACCCATCAGGATTATGGTCTAACATGGATGGTGTAGGGGAACAGAATTTTGCCACCCCAAAATGTGTTTCTTTGGCATGAGAATTATATTAGGCTGATTATTTTTAAGAAACAGAAGACTAAGAAGATTTTCTTTTTACCTTCCCCTTAACTGCTGAAAGGAGTTTAGATAAAGGGCATGTTCCAGGAAGGGAACTATAATCAGAGGTAACTGCGGGCATATATCTGGAGTAAACTCTAATTAGAAAAGATACGTGCCTCTCAATGTCCATAGCAGCACTGTTTACACTAGCCAAGACATGGAAGCAACCTAAGTGTCCATCGACAGACGAATGGATAAAGAAGATGTGGTACATATATACAATGGAATTTTACTCAGCCATTCAAAAGAATGAAATAACACCATTTACAGCAACATAGATGGACCTGGGATGACCATACTAAGAGAAGTCAGACAGAGAAAGACAAATATCTTATCACTTATATATGGAATATAAAAAAAATGATACAAATGAACATATTTACCAAACGGAAGTAGTCTCACAGACATAGAAGACAAACTTAGGGTTACCAAAGGGGAAAGGGGGTAGGGATTAATTAGAAGTTTGGGATTAAAATATACACACTACTGTATATAGAAAATAGATAAACAATAAGAACCCACTCTATAGCACAGGGAACTATACTCAATATATGTAACAACCCATAATGGAAAAGAATCTAAAAAAGCATATACATATGTTATATATATATATACACACAATATACATATATATATACACACCATATACATATATATATGAATGACTTTGCTGTTATATATATATATACACAATATACATATATATGAATGACTTTGCTGTTATATATATACACAATGTACATATATATATACACAATATACATATATATATGAATGACTTTGCTGTTATATATATACACAATATACATATATATATGAATGACTTTGCTGTTATATATATATATACACAATATACATATATATATGAATGACTTTGCTGTTATATATGTACACAATATACATATATATATACACAATATACATATATATATGAATGACTTTGCTGTTTTATATATATATATACACAATATACATATATATATGAATGACTTTGCTGTACACCTGAAACTAACACAACATTGTAAATCAACTATATTTCAATTTTTAAAAACAGGAGAAAATGTGAGCTAGGTCTGGTAGACTAAGGGGAACTTGGCAAGATCTGCTTGTTTGAGGTCCCCTCTCTACCCCACTGTCACTGCACAGCATGGCAACCTCTGTTTACCAAACATTTGCTTTTCCCATCTCCCTGTCAATTGTCTTCCTTTCCTTTGAAGTCCCAGAACCCTTACTCACTTCTCCTTAGCTCAGGATGGCATATAAACTGCAATTGTCTGACTGCCTGTGGGTTCCGTATTCTTATGAGGTCCCCGCACATGCATAATTACATTTGTTTTTCTCCTGTTAATCTGTCATGTTAATTTGATTATTAGACCAGCTAAAGAACCTAGAATGGTAGAAGGAAAGATTTTTCCTCCCTGACAATGGCCACCAACCCAACGTTTACCAACACAAAACAGCATTCTCTGAGTTCAAATTCTTGACGGAAGGAAAATGAATGGCTATGAATGGATCTAAAACATGAAGATGATCTGCGATTCAGTGAGCCCTGTATACCAAGCCTTAATCAGATCTTAACTGTCCTCGGGTTAGTGATCTGTTACTCTCCAGACCAACTGGTCTGGGCAGGAGAGGGCTGGGCCACAAGTCCATACACATACATCAGGGAGTGTGTGTAAGATAAGGAACACTAGATGTGCGTAGAACGAAAAGGCAGGCTGATGAGTTAAATTTTGTTTGTGCTACTTGTGAAGGGGAGGCAGGAAGCAAATGCTTCAAAGTGCTCTTTTCTCAGTCTGGCTTTCTGGTGTTTATCATGGCTCCCCAGGACACCAGCAGAAATTGGATGGTCCCTCAGACAATCATTACTATTTCACTTACAGTCTTAGGACAGTTTTTCAAGGGAGAGTTCCAAGCATAAGCTATTCCTCTTATAGAGCTATTCCCTTATGAAGAGGCACAGATAAAATAAATATTTTGTAAAATTCCATCTCTTATGCACTAGGCTTGACAGCCATTACCTAAATTTTTAAGTTTGTTAATGATAACCATCTAATATTGATAGATGTTGTCTGTTCTTATATAGATTAATAATTTCATTGAATTTAGATGTGGGAAGACAGGATTAGACAAATATGCTAAAAGTCAACTTTGTACTTGGAATCTTCTATTGCTTATTATCATTCTCAAATTATGCCTTGGGCTGACCCATTATCTGGGTCACATTTCTTCAAAACGGCACACGCTCTGGATTGATTTGCACAATTAAAGGTAGTGAATCACACTACACATCTTATATTTCTTTGCACTTATTCTAAAACAGTGTAATGTTGTAAGTATAGTACGTACTGTATTCCTTAATTTATGTTGATTCTCTCTTCTTAGAATGAAACTCTGAAGCCCTACTCTCTCACTAAAATGATACAGTATCTTCTTCATGTCCATTGAACATATATATACACATTATGTATGTTCAATGACGTACACATATGTTCAATAGATACTCAATATAATGCTTTCTCCTGCCCACTAACTGCCCATCTCCTGACTCCCACGCTTTTTCTCCCTCATCTTCTAAGATCCTT
The DNA here is from genome assembly GCF_937001465.1 of Orcinus orca. Lineage (NCBI taxonomy): Eukaryota > Metazoa > Chordata > Mammalia > Artiodactyla > Delphinidae > Orcinus > Orcinus orca. Next base: position 9,568,963 of record NC_064568.1, read on the forward strand.
CTAAGCTGCTTGATTCTTACCATGTTAATTTCTGCAAGAGTTCCAGTACCATTCTCCTTCCTGGAAGATCCTTTTAACATACTATATAGGTAACAATGGGGGAAATTTGCTACTTTGTGTTTTAAAAGGGAGTTCAAATCCCAGCTCTTACATTTACTCTTAGTTTGAAAGACATTTACTTAACTTCCTCCAGCTTCAGCTGCCTTGCTTCAAAACTCAATGGCAGAAACAATTTTGCTGGGTTTTTTGGGGGACAGTAAATGAGACTTGTACATGCAAAGCACCCCGTATAATAGTTCCTGTTCATTTCTTTCCCTGTCAAATCGTGTTTATACCATATAACGTTCGGATCAAATGTCACTCCTTCTCATTAAATCTATGTTTTATCATTTTCTTTGCTGAGGTGTCTAATTTATGTGCAGTCCCAGTTGTTCCCATCACGGAAGATCGAGACATAAAACTTTTATTATTTCCTGTCATAATTCCAAGGTCTTACTTGGGAGGAAGTGTAGTGTGGTGACTAACAATGACCAGCTCCAAGTTTGAACATCAGCTTGCTATCTGCAGAGACTTACACAAGTTACTTTAAGTCTCCGCCTCTCCTTTATTCATCTGTAAATGAGGGTAACGGTAGTGACATTTTCTACGAAAAGTAAATGAGTTAGTTATATGTTATAAACTTTGAACAGTATCTGACACATAGCTAAAGCTCTAATAATGCTGCCTATTATTATTGTTACTGTTAGGAATACTATTATTACCATGTTTTATAGCCAACATTCACTCTATAAGTACCAAAGAACAATTCAACCAATATAAAAGGAATGTGTCCACGTCATGTTGAATTTTCACACACAGCCTTATGAGATTTATCTTACATACCCCAAATCCTAATATGAAGAATGTGATTTTTCAGGAGTTTGCCCTGATATAAATCTTAATATTTTTATGAAAACACATCACAAAATGGCTGTATTAACATGACAGTGAATTCTAAATAAAGCTTAAAGGGCATTATATTACATTCACAGAAATAGCTTGGGAGAAGGCTTATGGATTTGACGGCAATGTGTGCTATAAATCAGTCACCCAGTATGACAGTAGGCACTGTGAAAGGGGATGATACATCTCATATGAGATGGGAAAATTGCTTGAGAGATAAACAATGATATGTGTTACAAACATATGCTTCAAAGACATTGCCTTTATCTTTCCCAAAAAGATTTTTTTTCTTTCCTACTTTTCACAATAGAAATAAGGCTATTTCTTCACTTACAGACACAGGGAAATATATCTAGGCAGGAAAGAAATAAGCATATTATTTTTATTTGACATGATTAATCCAAAAAGGCATTTGAGTCACTGTAATGTCAGTGCCTGTATCGAATATACACCTCAACTGGAGGGACTTAACATAACAAAGGTTTGTTTATCATTCTTGTAACAGTTCATTAAGGATGTTCCTGATTCATGGGTGGCTCTCTTCCCCAAAGTGATCGCTTCTACTGTGCGACTGGTGACTCCTACAACCACAGATTCCTCTGTACTCAGTCAACAAAGAAAGAAAGGCAAGGTAGAAAAGGCACATCTGTGTCCTGCCATCTTGTCCCTACAACACTATATCCTTCCACTCTTACTCAGGAGACAAAAACTAGTCATACAGTCCCACCCAAATGCAAGGTGGGACTGAGATGGTGACAGTGGCAGGAGCTGTGAAGTTAGTACCATCTGGACAGCCATTCCCAATGGTTTTATACTACACCACAGCAAGGGAACTGGAATCTTGGTACCCTGGTCTCCTCCCACAGTTAGATCAGCTAAACACTCTAAAAGAAAACACTTGTAGTTTTGAACCCAATGGCCTTGCCAATTATTTAAAGGCAATAAAAGGACAGAAATAAAGTCCAAGTGGAAGGGACCTCCTAAGAAACTTTGTTCCACCTTCTTAGAGTTCTCCTTCTTCCCCTCAAATAATTGTGGGATAAAGGGAAAGATCTGAGGCTGGATTTTTCCAAGCATATGTACACTCTGTCCACTTCTAAGAAAAGAAAACTATTTTAGCAAGATTTAGGTTACATTTTGAGAACTCTAGCAATCTTCTGGGGAATATTTAACACTAGTCATGATCAACAGAGCTCACATAGACAAACCTCTTAATCGTTGGAGATGTCCTTTTTCTTATCTCATGGTGAAAAAATTTGTAAAGACTTTTCCAGTTACAGTAATCTGTGAATTCAACAGTAGTTGGGAATGAAGAAGAAGGACAGATTGTACAGAAAGAGTCTATAGTCACTCTTTAGACCCATTTCATCAATATGAAATATTTTGCTTTGGAACATTCAAAAATTAACCTCAGTCTCTCAGTCCTGTTTGGATTCACTCTGTCCTACTTAAAATGTGTAATAATGAAATACCAGTAAATGTACTCAAACCAAATAAACGACAACGTTGCCAACAATCAAAACTGCAGGGTCATAAGCACCTAGAATCATAAAGACATGACGGAGAACAAAACAAAACAAAACAAAAACTCAGTGGAACCAAAGAGAGCCAAGCCTTTCCAAACCTAACATTTAATATTAATCATTGTAAGATCCTAAATCAACCAATTCACATGGAAGAAAAAGCTTTAATATAATGCTTCTGTTGACCACTTCTAAATGTAAAATGCATAGAACATAAATCTATAAATAACAAATTATTTAGTTGACACTTTCTAGAGTTAGTTTATAGATGTTTTTAGAGCTAGTTACCTAGAACTACAGGTAGCCTAAAGAAAGAGCACTGGATATGATCAATCATCTCACAAAGGCCAAAACGCTCAGCATCTGGATTTCAATAAAAGGGGATCTGAATTTACAAAATATAGAATGCTTGATGTGGTTATACTCATAGAAGTTAAGGTCCGAGTGACTGGTTCTACTTCAAATGAGACTATCACCATGTGCCCAGAAAATTTAATTAGGTCACAGAAGAGGAACTAACCAAATATTAATGGAAGGTCTAGAAACTGAAGGTCACATATTATACAAAACATATCCTATCCAGATATCTGATGAATCCATGGCCTTACTATTTATCATTCATTTACCTGAGCAGATCAATTGGCTAAAAAGAAATTAATCAGTAGAGGATAGAGTACAGTGGAGATGGAGGTCATCCTAATAATGAGGATGTGGTCTGTCGTTATACAGTGATGCACTGAATTACGAATTACACTGCACATCCTAAAATCGTGTTGAGCCTCAATTTCTCCAGCTGGAAAATTCAAATTGGGGAAAAAATTTAGCGATCAGTTCATCTTACTCCGACATCCCAGTATTCTAAAGCAGACATGCTGTAGGTCATATATTCTCTAGAAATAGCACAGTGTTTTTTTTGTGTGAAATGTAATGACTTGCCACAATTCAATCATGAACAAGAAAATGCTTGATTTGTTAGAGAGAAAGCTCTTGGGCCTTTTCACCTGCAATGTTAATGAGAATTAATTATTTAGGGAAAAGGTGATTCACTGTATCAAAAAATAGTAAAATAATATCTAAAGAAGAAATTTAAATCACCCATGTTTCTACCACCTAGAGATAACCACTGCATTACTTTTGTACTATACTAACTTTGAATAGGTTACTTGAAATGAAGGATCATCTATAAAACAAAAGATATGTATAAATACAGGGGTAAACAGATTCCAGAGGTAATACAACTATTGTAATTAAAACAACTTCTCAAACATTCCCTTAAGCCCTTGAGAAACCTTTATTTGCATAAACACAACCCATATGTTAATTGAAAATAATTCCACTCTAATTCAAACAAGTTTCTTAGGGATCTATCAGAGACAACACTTACTTTGTCAGTCTAACTTTTCATACCAGATGGTTTTGAAATGAAATGAATTTCTAAGATTTTCATTAATTCACACATTTATACAGACTTCCAAAGTCCAAATTGGTATATTTAATTGTAGTGTAGGATGATTTAGAAAATTAAATCAGATAAGGAAAAGAAAATGACATTTTCAAAATCTTATATCTAATAAGGACATCTATGAGGTCTACAGTAAAAGCAAGCACTAAATTATAATATTAATATAATTTAACAATTCAAATTCAAGGTAATGACATAACAAAATATTATACTAATTTTAAAAGAAAATAATTAAGATTTCTGTCTGTTATCCCACTATTTGAAAAGAGATTCAAGATTTTAAAAATGTCTGGATGGCATATCTAATAAATATAGGTAACATGGCACGCAGAAAGTTTTCTTTGCAGACCCCATAATGACTGGGCTGGGGTGGGAAACAGATCCCAGAGAAATAAGCAGTCATCTTCCAGAGTTGCTTCAAGAGCTGATCTAGTACTGAGTTGCTTCTCACTTGAACAACTGGACATATTTATTCCAAGATGAGTGGCAGTGGGAACTTATTTAACAAAGACTAATGATTCTCCTGATCAACAATGAGAGAGCCACAAGTGTGTGTAAATGCAGAATATACGTATTTAAGTTCTTGATTTTAATGTGTAAAAGTGACGATCATTAAGTACAAATTCAACAAAATGGTCTTCAACCTATAAAATAACTGATTTAAATAAGGATGCAACCAGCTTGTTTGGCAACCTCAGAGTAATTACTGGCAGTAAAAATGGTTATGAGGGACTTCCCTGGTGGTCCAGTGGTAAAGAATCCGTCTTGCAATGCGGGGGACGTGGGCTCAATCCCTGGTCAGGGAACTAGGATCCCACATGCTACAAGGCAACTAAGCCCGGATGCCTCAGCTACAGAGCCTCCAGGCCACAAACTACAGAGCCCATGCGCTCTGGAACCCATGTGCCACAACTACACAGCCCACAAGCCCTGGAACCTGTGTGCCACAACCAGAGAGAGAAAACGTGCATGCCACAACTAGACAGAAGCCTGTGTACCACAACAAAGAGCCCGTGTGCCGCAGTGAAAAGATCCCACATGCCTCAACGAAGATCCCACATGCTGCAACTAAAACTCACACAGCCAAAAAAAAAAAAAAAAAAGAAAAAGAAAAAAAGAAAAGAAAAGAAACTATTTTAAAAAATGGTTTTGAAAAATAGCTAATGACAAGCAACAACTCTCCTAAGTTGGAAGGGAGGGAGGGAGGGAAAAAGAAAATCCAATGTATTATTTGGTATCATATCTATAATATTAGAGAATGAATTAAAACATCATTCAAATACTATAGAAGATTTGTATTTGGTCCAAGCAAGAAACAAATGAACAAAAATGGGAAAGGCATAAAGAGTGATTGATATCAAACCAATAACTGAATTTTACTTTGGGGTAATGATGGGATAAGAGAGACCAGATTTATACTTTATATGCTCACCTTAAGCAACAGGAAAACTGGAATATATATTGATAATTCATATGAATAGATGTGAAAATAAATATTTTTATGAGTATATATACATATGCATATAATACATAAGTATTCATACACCATATATTGGGTTGGTCAAAAAATTCGTTTGGGGTTTTCCTGAAGGAATTTTTGACCAACCCATATATACATACCCATGTATGGTGTATGAAGCAAACTTCAAAAATAGCAAATGGCTTTCAAGTAGCTGTGCACCAGAACAAAATCCTACACTAATTAAAAGAATACAACAAATTTGGCAACAAACAAAGTAAACTATGCAATGTCCAGCAGCAATCGCAATTTTAAAACTTAAAAAAAAGTAAAGCTCAAATTCAGTACGTTTGCAGAATACAAAATTAATACACAAAAATCAGTTGTGTGTCTATACACTAATAATAAACTATCAAAAAGAGAAATTAAGAAAAATCTTATTTACAATTGAATCAAAGGGAATAAAATACCTACAAATAAATTTAACCATGGAGATGAAAGATTTGTACACTGAAAACTACAAAATGATGATGAAACTGAAGAAGACACAAATAAATGGAAAGATGTTCCATGCACATGGACTGGAAGAATTAATATTGTAAATATTTCCACAGTATACAAAGAAATCTATAGATTCAATGCAATATCTATCAAAATTCCAATGACATTTTTCACAGGAATAAAAGAAACTATCCTAAAATTTATATGAACCACAGAAGACTCCAAATAGCCAAAGCAACCTTGAGACAGAAGGACAAAGCTGGAGGCATCAACTTTCCTGATTTCAAACTATATTACAAGGCTAGAGTAATCAAAATAGTATGATATTGGCATAAAAACAGACATACTGACCAATGCAACAGAATGGAGAGCCCAGAAATAATCCCATACATATATGGTTAATTATGCCATGGGAGAAGTATAATCTCTTCAATAAACGGTACTGGGAAAACTGGACAGCCACATTGAAAAAAAAAAAGAAACTGGACCCCTATTGTTACAACATACACAAAAATCAACTCAAAATGGATTAAAGACATGCATGTAAGACCTATAACCACAAAACTCCTAGATGAAAACATAGGCAATAAGTTGACATAGGTCTTAGCACTGAAATTTTAGAGCTGACTCCAAAAGAAAGGCAACAAAGGAAACAAAAAAGTCAACAAGTGGGGACTACATCAAATTAAAAAGCTTCTGCACAGCAAAGCAAACGATCAACAAAATGCAAAGGCAACCTATGCAATGGGAGACAATCTCGAAAAATCATATACAAATTTTCCTTGTCTTACAATGGGGTATATCCCAATAAACCCATAATAAGTTGAAAATAGCCTAAGTCAAAAATACACTTGATACATCTAACCTACCAAACATTTTAGCTTAGCCTCACCTACCTTAAACGTCCTCAGAACACTTACATTAGTCTACAGGTGGGCAATATTATCTAATACAAAGATTATGACACAATACAGAGTTGGATGTCTCATGTAATTTACTGAACACTGTGCTAAAAGTGAAAAGCATACAGAATGGTTGTCATTGTGTCAGTTGTTTACCCTGGTGCTCGTGTGGCTGACTGGGACCTGAAGCTTGCTTCTGCTTCCCAGCATCACAAAAGAGTATCACATTGCATATCACTGGACAGGAAAAGACAAAAATTCAAAAAGTATGGTTTCTACTCAATGCGTATTGCTTTCTTACCATCATAAATCAAAGTGTCATAAGGTGAACCATCATAAGTAGGGAACCATCTGTATCTGATAAGGAGTTAATATCCCAAATATATAAAGAACTCATACAGCTCAATAGCAAAAACAAATTCCAAATTAAAAAATGAGCAGAATCAACATTTTTCCAAAGATGACACCCAAATGGCCAACAGGTATATGAAAAGATGCTCAATATCATTATTCATAAGAGAAATGCAAATCAAAACCACAATGAGGTGTCACCTCACAACTGTTAGAATGGCTATCTTCAATAAGACAAGTGTTACTGAGGATATAGAGAAAAGGGAACCCTTGTGAACTTTTGGTGGGAATGTAAATTGGTGTGGCCACCAGGGAAAACATTATGAAAGTTCCTCAAAAAATTAAAAATACTTAGAACTACCATATGACCCAGCAATCCCACTTCTGAGTAGTACCTCCAACGGAAATGACAACAGGATATTGAAGAGATCTGCACTCCTATGTTCATTACAGCATTATTCACAGTAGTCAAGATATGGAAACAATCTTCTGTCCATCAATAAATGAATGGATAAAGAATATGTAAGATATATATTTTACAGCAATGAGAAAGAAGAAAAGCTTGCCATTTAGTACAACACAGAAAGACCATTAGGGCCTCAGGCTAAGTGAAGTAAGCTAGACAGAGAAAGACAAACACTGAGTGGTATCATTCATAGTATCCCTTATATACGGAATCTAAAGAATGAAAGGGTAACTCATTGAAACAGAAAGTAGAAAAATGGTTACTAGCAGCTGGGGATGGGGGAAATAGGTAGAAGTTGGCAAAAGGAAACAAACTTTCATCTATAAGATGAGTAAGTTCTGAGGATCTTACATAAACATGGTGACAATAGTTAATAACACTTTACTTTGTAGCTGAAATTTGCTAAGAGAGTATACTAATATGTTCTCACGAAAACCAAACAAAACATAAATATGAGAGATGATGAATGTGTTGATTAACTTGATGGGAGAATTCTTTTACTACATGTATATATTAAATTGCTATGAAGTACACTTTAAATATCTTATACTTTTATTTGCCAATTATACCCAAAAAAAGTTGAAATTAAAAAAAAAAAACTGATTAAAAAATGGGCCAAAGACCTTACCAGACACCCCACCAAAGAAGATTCATAGATGGCAATTAAGCATATGAAAAGATGCTCCATATCATATGTCATCAGGGAAATGCAAATTAAAACAACACTGAGATATCACTGCATACTTACTAGTGTGTGACGAAAATCTGGAACACTGAGAGCACCAAATGCTGGGAGTATTTGGATCAACTGCAGGACCTCTCACTCATTGCCAGTGGGAATGCAAAATGGTACGCACACTTTGGAAGGCAGTTTGGTGGTTTCTTACAAAACTAAACATACTTTCACTATATGATCCAGTAACTGCACTCCTTGGTATTTACCCAAAGAAGCTGAATGTGTGTGTCCACACAAAAACCTGCACGAGAATGTTTCTAGCAGCATTACTCATAACTGCTAAAACTTAGAAGCAACCAATATGCCCTTTAGTAGGTAAATAGATAAATAAATTGTGGTACATCTAGACAACAGAATATTTGACGCTAAAAAGAAATGAACTAAAGGCCATGACAAATATGGAGGAAGCTTAAATGCATATTACTAAGTGATAGAAGCCAATCTGAAATGGTAATTCCAACTGCATGCCATTCTGAAAAAGGTAAAACTGTGAAGACAGCAGAAAGATATATGAATGGCAAATAAGAATATGAAAAGATTCTTAACACAATTAAGCCTTAAAAAGATGCAAATTAAAACTACAACGAAATACCACTACACACCAACTAGAATGACGAAAATCAAAAAAAGAAAAAGCAAGTATCATTGAGGATACAGAGAAACTGTTACTCATATGCTGCTAGTTGGAATGCAAAATGACATAGCCACTTTGGAAAACAGATTAGCAGTTTCTTGTAAATGTACACATGCACTTAACATAAAACCCAGCAATACATGACTAGGTATTTACCCAAGAGATATTAAGACATATGTCCACTTCAAGATTTGTTCTAAAGCCTTTATAATAGCTTTATTCCTAATATCCAACTGGGAAGAACCCAAACGCCCAGCAAGTAGTGAATACATAAACCACAAACTATGATGTATCTAAACAATGCAATACTACTTAGCAGTACAAAGAAACCACCTTCTAATACTTGCAATAACTTAGATGGATATTGAAAGTATTAAACTGAATGAAAGAAGCCAGACAAAAAAAGATTACACGCTGTTTGATTTCATTTATGGAGAAGGCAACACTGCAACAAGAGAAAGCAGACCAGTGGTCACTAGGGTCTGTTGGTGGGGGAGGGAATTGAATTCAGAGGAGGACAACAAAGAAATTTAGAGGATGATGGAAAAGTTCTATATTTTGATTGTGATAGGGATTTGGATTTTCAAATCTTACAGAATTATACAATAAAGTTGGTGACTTTTGTATGTAAATTATACTTCAATTAAACTAATGAAAATAGAAGAAAAAAATCGATGTCTGAAAGCTAATCTTAAATACTTAGATTTGGACAATCCTCAAAGAGTCCAATAAGTAAACTATTATATGAAACATTTTTTTTTTTTTTGTACTCTTGTTAAGCAGAAAACTGAGCAGGATGGATAAATACTTTTGACCACCACGGTACCTCAGGTAATGAAGATGCCAAATTAAAAATCAAGGCAGGGGTGACAAGGCTGGGGAAGACGGCGGAGGAGTAAGACGCGGAGATCACCTTCCTCCCCACAGACACACCATAAATACATCTACACGTGGAACAACTCCTACAGAACATCTACTGAACGCTGGCAGAAGACCTCAGACCTCCCAAAAGGCAAGAAACCACCCACGTACCTGGGTAGGGCAAAAGAACAAAGAATAAACAGAGACAAAAGGATAGGGACGGGACCTGCACCAGTGGGAGGGAGCTGTGAAGGAGGAAAGGTTTCCACACACTAGGAAGCCCCTTCGCGGGCGGAGACTGCGGGTGGCGGAGGGGGAAAGCTTCGGAGCTGAGGAGGACAGCACAGCAACAGGGGTGCGGAGGGAAAATGGGAGAAATTCCCGCACAGAGGATTGGTGCCGACCAGCACTCACCAGGCCGAGAGGCTTGTCTGCTCACCCGCCGCGACGGGTGGGGCTGGGAGCTGAGGCTTGGGCTTCGGTCAGAGCGCAGGGAGAGGACTGGGGTTGGCGGCATGAGCACAGCCTGCAGGGGGTTGGTGCCCCGCAGCTAGCCGGGAGGGAGTCCAGAGAAAGGTTTGGACCTGCCGAAGAGGCAAGAGACTTTTTCTTCCCTCTTTGTTTCCTGGTGCGCGAGGAGAGGGGATTAAGAGCGCTGCTTAAAGGAGCTCCAGAGACGGGCGCGAGCCGTGGCTAAAAGCTCAGACCCCAGAAACGGGCATGGGACGCTAAGGCTGCTACTGCCACCACCAAGAAGCCTGTGTGCGAGCACAGGTCACTATCCACACCCCGCTTCCGGGGAGCCTGTGCAGCCCGCCACTGCCAGGGTCCTGGGATCCAGGGACAACTTCCCCGGGAGAAAGCACGGGAGCCTGAGGCTGGTGCAACGTCACGCTGGCCTCTGCCGCCGCAGGCCCGCCCCGCACTACGTGCCCCTCCCTCCCCCCAGCCTGAGTGAGCCAGAGCCCCCGAATCAGCGGCTCCTTTAACCCCGTCCTGTCTGAGCGAAGAACAGACGCCCTCCAGCGACCTACACGCAGAGGCGGGGCCAAATCCAAAGCTGAGCCCCTGGGAGCTGTGAGAACAAAGAAGAGAAAGGGAAATCTCTCCCAGCAGCCTCAGAAGCAGTGGATTAAAGCTCCACAATCAACTTGATGTACCCTGCATCTGTGGAATACATGAATAGACAACAAATCATCCCAAATTAAGGAAGTGGACTCAGAGGAAGATCTATTATTTTTTCCCCATTTCCTCTTTTTGTGAGTGTGTATGTATATGCTTCTGTGTGAGCTTTTATCTGTATAACTTTGCTTCCACCATTTGTCCTAGGGTTCTATCCATCCGTTTTTAGTTTGTTTTTTTAAATTTTTTTCTTAATAATTATTGTTTATTTTAATAACTTTATTTTATTTTACCTTTTTTCTTTCTTTCTTTCCCTCGTTCCCTCCTTTAGACAACGAATCATCCCAAATTGAGGAGCTGGGCTTTGAGAGCAAGATTTATGATTTTTTCCCCTTTTCCTCTGTTTGTGAGTGTGTATGTGTATGCTTCTGTGTGAGATTTTGTCTGTATAGCTTTGCTTCCACCATTTGTCCTATGGTTCTATCCATCCGTTTTTTTTTTTTAAATATTTTTTCTTTCTCTTAAAAATTATTTTTTTTCTTTTAATAACTTTATTATATTTTATCTTACTTTATTTTATTTCACTTTATCTTCTTTCTTTTTTTTTCCTTCCCTCCTTCCTTCCTTCCGTCCTCCCTCCCTCCTTTCTTTCCCTTTCTTTCTTTCTTTCTTTCTTTCTTTCTACTTCTACTAATTCTTTCTTTCTACTTTATCTCCCTTTTATTCTGAGCCGTGTGGATGAAAGGCTCTTAGTGCTGCAACCAGGAGTCAGTGCTGTGCCTCTGAGGTGGGAGAGCCAACTTCAGGACACTGGTTACAAGAGACCACCCAGGTCCACAAAATATCAAACGGCGAAAATCTCCCACAGATCTCCATCTCAACACCAGCACCCAGCTTCACTCAACGACCAGCAAGCTACAGTGCTGGACATCCTATGACAAACAACCAGCAAGACATGAACACAACCCCACCCATTAGCACAAAGGCTGCTTAAAATCATAATAAGTCCACACACACCCCAAAACACACCACCAGACGTGGACCTGCCCACCAGAAAGACAAGATCGAGCCTCATCCACCAGAACACAGGCACTAGTCCCCTCCACCAGGAAGCCTACACAACCCACTGAACCAACCTTAGCCACTGGGGACAGACACCAAAAACAACGGGAACTATGAACCTGCAGCCTGCAAAAAGGAGACCCCAAACACAGTAAGATAAGCAAAATGAGAAGACAGATGAACACAGCAGATGAAGGAGCAAGAGAAAAACCCACCAGACCTAACAAATGAAGAGGAAATAGGCAGTCTACCTGACAAAGAATTCAGAATAACAATAGCAAAGATGATCCAAAATCTTGGAAATAGAATAGACAAAACACAAGAAACATTTAACAAGGACCTAGAAGAACTAAAGATGAAAAAAACAACAATGAACAACACAAAAAATGACATTAAAAATACTCTAGAAGGGATCAATAGCAGAATAACAGGCAGAAGAACGGATTAGTGACTTGGAAGATAAAATAGTGGAAATTACTACTGCAGAGAAGAATAAAGAAAACAGAATGAAAAGAATTGAGGACAGTCTCAGAGACCTCTGGGACAACATTAAATTCACCAACATTCAAATTATAGGGGTCCCAGAAGAAGAAGAGAAAAGGAAAGGGACTGAGAAAATATTTGAAGAGATTATACTGGAAAACTTCCCTAATATGGGCAAGGAAATAGTTAATCAAGTCCAGGAAGCACAGCGAGTCCCATACAGGATAAATCCAAGGAGAAACATGCCAAGACACATATTAATCAAACTGTCAAAAATTAAATACAAAGAAAACATATTAAAAGCAGCAAGGGGAAAACAACAAATAACACAAGGGAATCCCCATAAGGTTAACAGCTGATCTCTCAGCAGAAACTCTGCAAGCCAGAAGAGACTGGCAGGACATATTTGAAGTGATGAAGGAGAAAAACCTACAACCAAGATTACTCTACCCAGCAAGGATCTCATTCAGATTTGATGGAGAAATTAAAACCTTTACAGACAAGCAAAACCTGAGAGAGTTCAGCACCACCAAACCAGCTTTACAACAAGTGCTAAAGGAACTTCTCTAGGCAAGAAACACAAGAGAAGGAAGAGACCTACAATAACAAACCCAAAACAATTAAGATAATGGGAATAGGAACATACATATCAATAATTACCTTACATGTAAATGGACTAAATGCTCCCACCAAAAGACACAGATTGGCTGAATGGATACAAAAACAAGACCCATATATTTGCTGTCTACAAGAGACCCACTTCAGACCTAGAGACACAAACAGACTCAAAGTAAGGGGATGAAAAAAGATATTTCATGCAAATGGAAACCAAAAGAAAGCTGGAGTAGCAATTCTCATATCAGACAAAATAGACTTTAAAATAAAGACTATTACAAGAGACAAAGAAGGACACTACATAATGATCAAGGGATCGATCCAAGAAGAAGATATAACAATCGTAAATATTTATGCACCCAACATAGGAGCACCTCAATACATAAGGCAAATACTAACGGCCATAAAAGGGGAAATCGACAGTAACACATTCATAGTAGGGGACTTTAACACCCCACTTTCACCAATGCACAGATCATCCAAAATGAAAATAAATAAGGAAACACAAGCTTTAAATGATACATTAAACAAGATGGACTTAATTGATATTTATAGGACATCCCATCCAAAATCAACAGAATACACATTCTTCTCAAGTGCTCATGGAACATTCTCCAGGATAGATCATATCTTGGGTCACAAATCAAGCCTTGGTAAATTTAAGAAAATCGAAATTGTATCAAGTATCTTTTCCAACCACAACGCTATGAGACTAGATATCAATTACAGGAAAAAATCCGTACAAACTACAAACACATGGAGGCTAAACAATACACTACTTAATAACGAAGCAATCACTGAAGAAATCAAAGAGGAAATCAAAAAATACCTAGAAACAAATGACAATGGAGACACGACGACCCAAAATGTATGGGATGCAGCAAAAGCAGTTCTAAGAGGGAAGTTTATAGCAATACAATCCTACCTTAAGAAAAAGGAAACATCTCAAATAAATAACCGAACCTTGCACCTAAAGCAATTCTAGAAAGAAGAACAAAAAAACCCCAAAGTTAGCAGAAGCAAAGAAGTCATAAAAATCAGGTAAGAAATGAAGGAAACGATAGCAAAGATCAATAATACTAAAAGCTGGTTCTTTGAAAAGATAAACAAATTGATAAACCATTAGCCAGACTCATCAAGAAAAAAGGGAGAAGACTCAAATCAATAGAATTAGAAAGGAGAAGTAACAACTGACACTGCAGAAATACAAAAGATCATGAGAGATTACTACAAGCAACTCTATGCCAATAAAATGGACAACCTAGAAGAAATGGTCAAACTCTTACAAATGTACAACCTGCCAAGACTGAATCAGGAAGAAATAGAAAATATGAACAGACCAATCACAAGCACTGAAATTGAAAGTGTGATTAAAAATCTTCCAACAAACAAAAGCCCAGGACCAGATGGCTTCACAGGCGAATTCTATCAAACATTTAGAGAAGAGCTAACACCTACCTTCTCAAACTCTTCCAGTATACAGCAGACGGAGGAACACTCCCAAACTCATTCTACGAGGCCACAATCACCCTGATACCAAAACCATACAAGGATGTCACAAAGAAAGAAAACTACAGGCCAATATCACTGATGAACATAGATGCAGAAATCCTCAACAAAATACTAGCAAACAGAATCCAACAGCACACTAAACGGATCATACATCATGACCAAGTGGGGTTTATTCCAGGAATGCAAGGATTCTTCAATATACGCAAATCAATCAACATGATACACCATATTAACAAACTGAAGGAGAAAAACCATATAATCATCTCAATAGATGCAGAGAAAGCTTCTGACAAAATTCCATACCCATTTATGATAAAAACCCTGCAGAAAGTAGGCATAGAGGGAACTTTCCTCAACATAATAAAGGCCATATATGACAAACCCACAGCCAACATCGTCCTCAATGGTGAAAAACTGATTTCCACTAAGATCAGGAACAAGACAAACTTGCCCACTCTCACGACACTTATTCAACATAGTTTTGGAATTTTTAGCCACAGCAATCAGAGAAGAAAAGGAAAGAAAGGAATCCAAATTGGAAAAGAAGAAGTAAAGCTGTCACTGTTTGCAGATAGAGAATCCTAAAGATGCTACCAGAAAACTACCAGAGCTAATCAATGAATTTGGTAAAGTAGCAGGATACAAAATTAATGCACAGAAATCTCTGGCATTCCTATACACTAATGATGAAAAACCTGAAAGTGAAATCAAGAAAACACTCCCATTTACCACTGCAACAAAAAGAATACAATATCTAGGAATAAACCTAC
Source organism: Orcinus orca (assembly GCF_937001465.1). Taxonomy (NCBI): domain Eukaryota; kingdom Metazoa; phylum Chordata; class Mammalia; order Artiodactyla; family Delphinidae; genus Orcinus; species Orcinus orca. The sequence continues at coordinate 9,584,364 of NC_064568.1, forward strand.
CTAAGGAGACAAAAGACCTGTATGCAGAAAATTATAAGACACTGATGAAAGAAATTAAAGATGATACAAATAGATGGAGAGATATACCATGTTCTTGAATTGGAAGAATCAACATTGTGAAAATGACTCTACTACCCAAAGCAATATACAGGTTCAATACAATCCCTATCAAACTACTACTGGCATTTTTTACAGAACTAGAACGAAAAATTTCACTATTTGTATGGAAACACAAAAGGCCCCGAATAGCCAAAGCAATCTTGAGAACGAAAAACCGAGCTAGAGGAATCAGGCTCCCTGACTTCAGACTATACTACAAAGCTACAGTAATCAAGACAGTATGGTACTGGCACAAAAACAGAAAGATAGATCAATGGAACAGAAGAGAAAGCCCAGAGATAAACCCACGCACATATGGTCACCTTATGTTTGATAAAGGAGGGAAGAATCTACAGTGGAGAAAGGACAGCGTCTTCAATAAGTGGTGCTGGGAAAACTGGACAGGTACATGTAAAAGTATGAGATTAGATCACTCCCTAAAACCATACACAAAAATAAGCTCAAAATGGATTAAAGACCTAAATGTAAGGCCAGAAACCAACAAACTCTTAGAGCAAAACATAGGCAGAACACTCGATGACATAAATCACAGCAATATCCTTTTTGACCCACCTCCTAGGGAAATGGAAATAAAAACAAAAATAAATAAATGGGACCTAATGAAACTTCAAAGCTTTTGCACAGCAAAGGAAACCATAAAGAAGACCAAAAGACAACCCTCAGAATGGGAGAAAATATTTGCAAATGAAGCAACTGACAAAGGATTAATCTCCAAAATTTATAAGCAGTTCATGCAGCTCAATAACAAAAAAACAAACAACCCAATCCAAAAATGGGCAGAAGACCTAAACAGACATTTCTCCAAAGAAGATATACAGACTGCCAACAAACACATGAAAGAATGCTGAACATCCCTAATCATTAGAGAAATGCAAATCAAAACTACAATGAGATATCATCTCACACCAGTCAGAATGGCCATCATCAAAAAATCTAGAAACAATAAATGCTGGAGGGGGTGTAGAGAAAAGGGAACCCTCTTGCACTGTTGGTGGGAATGTAAATTGATACAACCACTGTGGAGAACAGTATGGAGGTTCCTTAAAAAACTAAAAATAGAATTACCATGTGACCCAGCAATCCCACTACTGGGCATATACCCTGAGAAAACCATAATTCAAAAAGAGTCATGTACCAAAATGTTCATTGCAGCTCTATTTACAATAGCCCGGAGATGGAAACAACCTAAGTGTTCATCATCGGATGAATGGATAAAGAAGATGTGGCACATATGTACAATGGACTATTACTCAGCCATAAAAAGAAACGAAATTGAGCTATTTGTAATGAGTTGGAGAGACACAGAGTCTGTCATACAGAGTGAAGTAAGTCAGAAAGAGAAAGACAAATACCGTATGCTAACACATATATATGGAATTTAAGAAAAAAAATTTCATGAAGAACCTAGGGGTAAGACAGGAATAAAGACACAGACCTACTAGAGAATGGATATGGGGAGGGGGAAGGATAAGCTGTGACAAAGCAAGAGAGAGGCATGGACATATATACACTACCAAACGTAAGGTAGATAGCTAGTGGGAAGCAGCCACATAGCACAGGGAGAACAGCTCGGTGCTTTGTGACCGCCTGGAGGCGTGGGATAGGGAGGGTGGGAGGGAGCAAGACGCAAGAGGGAAGAGATATGGGAACATATGTATATGTATAACTGTCACTTTGTTATAAAGCAGAAACTAACACACCATTGTTAAGCAATTATACTCCAATAAAGATGTAAAAAAAAAAAAATCAAGGCAGGGGGAGGATTCAACATGGCAGTGTGGGAAGATGCGGAGTTAGTGTCTCCCAACAACTAGGGTGCCTACCAGCCGCTGGTTGGGGACCCTGACCCCCAAGGAGATGGGAGGAACCCCAGAGTGAACTGGTAGGATGCAGGGGGACCGAGGTGGGTGGAGAAGTGGAGGCCAGACGAGATTGGAGTCCTTGAGGCCAGGGAGATCAGGGGAGGAAGGCAGGAGGAGACCTCCAGGAGGAGCAGGAGAGGAGTAGAGGGCGACTGCCCAGCCTACTGGGGCCCGGGGAGCCTGCTGAGCTCCCAGGCCGATCCTCCACCCTCCAAAGCCCCCTCCAGGCCACGTAGGTCCTTGAGGGCATAGGAGGGAGGCCAAGGAGATGAGGAGAGGCAGGCGGGGGATGGGGGTGGGGGGCAGCCCTGCAGGAGGAGCAGGAGAGGGGGCGTTTGCCCCACCCACTCAAGCCCAGGAAGCCTGCTGGTTTCCAGGTGAGGTCCCTTGCGCTCTGAGACCAGGGATGGGGGTCATGCCTGGAACCCTTCTGTTCCTTGAGCTTAAGCCCCACCTCCCACAGCCCCCAGGGCCATTTCCAGCACCTTGGGTCCTGAGCATTGGCCCCGCCCACCTCCCAAACCTCACCCTGGCTTAGGCCCTGCTCTCCACAGCCAAGGCCTTTCCCCACCCTGACCCCATTTTTTTTTCTTTTCCCTCCTCCTCTTTTTTACTACTGTGGTACTGATGCACCTTCCAGTTGCTGATTCATCTATATTTTTATTTTTACATTGTTTCTAACATATCTGTTAGGTTCCTAGTTTAATTTTATTTTTTACTTTGTTGTTTTCTTTTTTTTTTTTTTTTTGCCACCCCACATGGCTTGTGGGATCTTGATTTGTGAGCCTGGGGTCGGGCAAAAACTCCTCGGTGGGAGCTCCGAGTCTGAACCACTGGACTAACAGAGAAACTCAGAACCCAGGGAATATTCATTGCAGTGAGGTCTCACAGAGTTCCTCATCTCAGCACCAAGACCTAGCTCTAACCAACAGCCTACAAACTCCAGTGTTGGAAACCTTGGGCCAAACAACCAGTAAAACAGGAACACAATACCATTCATTGAAGAAAAAAAAAAAAAAAAGGAGACATCCAAAAAATGTCACAGATGTAGGAGCAAGGTAAAAACCTGCAAGACCAAATAAGTGAAGAGGAAACAGGCAACCTACCTGAAAAAGAATTCAGAGTAACGATATTAAAGATGATCCAGAATCTCAGCAATAGGATGGAAGCATGAATTGAGAAAATACAAGAAATGTTTAACAAAGATCTAGAAGAACTAAAGAACAAAGAAACAGAGATGAACAACATAAAAACTGAAATGAAAAATACACTAGAAGGAATCAATAACAGAATAACTGAGGCAGAAGAAAGAATAAGTGAGCTGGAAGATAAAATGGTAGAAATAACTGCTGAGTAGCAGAATAAAGAAAAAAGAATGAAAAGAATCAAGGACAATCTCAGACACCCCTGGGACAACACTAAACACACCAATATTCGAATTATAGGTGAGGAAAAGAAGAAGAGGAAAAGAAAGGGTCGGAGAAAATACTTGAAGAGATTATAGTGGAAAACTTCACTAACAAGGGAAAGGAAATAGTCACCCAAGTCCAGGAAGCACAGACAGTCCCATACGGGATAAACCCTAGGAAAAAAGACCAAGCCACATATTAATTAAACTAACAAAAATTAAATTCAAAGAAAAAATATTAAAAGCAGCATGGGAAAAACAGAAAATAACAAAGGAATCCCCTTAAGGTTATCAGCTGATTTTCAGTGGAAACTCTGCAGGTCAGAAGGGAGGGGCAGGATATACTTAAAGTAATGAAAGAGAAAAACCTACAACCAAGATTACTCTACCCAGCACGGATCTCATTCAGATTCGATGGAGAAGTCAAAAGCTGTACAGACAAACAACAGCTATAAGAATTCAGCACCACCAAACCAGCTTTACAACAAAGGCTAAAGAAACTTCTCTAAGCGGGACCAGTCCCTCCCATCAGGAAACATGCACAAGCCTCTTAGACAGCCTCATCCACCAGAGGGCAGACAGCAGAAGCAAGAAGAACTACAATCCTTCAGCCTATGAAACAAAAACCACATTCACAGTAAGATAAACAAGATGAAAGGCAGTGGGCTATGTACCAGATGAAGGAACAAGATAAAACCCCAGAAAAAAAACTAAATGAAGTGGAGATAGACAAACTTCCAGAAAAAATAATTCAGAATAATGATAGTGAAGATGATCCAGGACCTCGGAAAAAGAATGGAGGCAAAGATTGAGAACATGCAAGAAATGTTTAACAAAGATCTAGAAGAATTAAAGAACAAACAGAGATGAACAACACAATAACGGAAATGAAAAATACACTAGAAGGAATCAATAGAAGAATATCTGAGGCAGAAGAACGGGTAAGTGACTTGGAAGACAGAATGGTGGAATTCACTGCTGTGGAACACAATAAAGAAAAAAGAATGAAAAGAAATGACGACAGCCTAAGAGACCGCTGGGACAACATTAAACACAATAACATTCGCATTACAGGGGTCCCAGAAGGAGAACAGAGAGAGAAAGGACACAAGAAAATATTTGAAGAGATTACAGTCAAAAACTTCCCTAACATGGGAAAGGGAATAGCCACACAAGTCCAGGAAGTGCAGAGAGTCCCATACAGGCTAATCCCAGGAGAAAAACACCGAGGCACATAGTAATCAAATTGGCAAAAATTAAAGACAAAGAAAAATTATTGAAAGCAGCAAGGGAAAAACGACAAATGACATACAAGGGAACTCCCATAGGTTAACAGCTGATTTCTCAGCAAAAACTCTGTAAGCCAGAAGGGAGTGGCATGATATACTTAAAGTGATGAAAGGGAAGAACCTACAACCAAGATTACTCTACCCAGCAAGAATTTCATTCAGATTTGATGGAGAAATCAAAAGCTTTACAGACAAGCAAAAGCTAAGCGAATTCAGCACCACCAAACCAGCTCTACAACAAATGCTAAAGGAACTTCTCTAAGTGGGAAACACAAGAGAAGAAAAGGACCTACCAAAACAAACCCAAAACAATTAAGAAAACGGCAATAGGAACATACATACAGATAATTACCTTAAACGTGAATGGATTAAATGCTCCAACGAAAAGACACAGACTTGCTGAATGGATACAAAAACAAGACCCATACATATGCTGTCTACAAGAGACCCACTTGAGATCTAGGGACACATACAGACAGAAAGTTAGGGGATGGTAAAAGATATTCCATGCAAATGGAAACCAAAAGAAAGCTGAAGTAGCAATCCTTATATCAGAGAAAACAGAATTTAAAATAAAGAATGTTATAAGAGACAAGGAAGGACACTACACAATGATCAAGGGATCAATCCAAAAAGAAGATATAACAATTATAAATATATAGGCACCCAACATAGGAGCACCTCAATACATAAGGCAACTGGTAACAGCTATGAAAGAGGAAATCAACAGTAACACAATAATAGTGGGGGACTTTAACACCTCACTTACACCAATGGACAGATCATCCAAACAGACAATTAATAAGGAAACACGAGCTTTAAATGACACAGCAGTCCAGACAGATTTAATTGATATTTATAGAACATTCCATCCAAAAACAACAGATTACACTTGCTTCTCAAGTGCACACGGAATATTCTCCAGGATAGATCACATCTTGGGTCACAAATGAAGCCTCAGTAAATTGAAGATAATTGAAATCATATCAAGCATCTTTTCTGACCACAACGCTATGAGACTAGAAATCAATTACAGGGAAAAAACTGTAGAAAACACAAACACATGGAGGCTAAACAATACGTTACTAAATAATCAAGAGATCACTGAAGAAATCAAAGAGGAAATCAAAAAATACCTACAGACACACAATAATGAAAACACGAAAATCCAAAACCTATGGGATGCAGCAAAAGCAGTTCTAAACAGGAAGTTTAAAGCTATACAAGCCTACCTCAAAAAATAAGAAAAATCTCAAATAAACAATCCAACCTTACATGCAAAGGAACTAGAGAAAGAAGAACAAGCAAACCCAAATTAGCAGAAGGAAAGAAATCATAAAGTCAGAGCAGAAATAAATGACACACAAACAAGGAAAACAAAAGCAAAGATCAATAAAACTAAAAGCTGGGACTTCTCTCGTGGCGCAGTGGTTGGGGGTCCGCCTGCCAATGCAGGGGACGCGGGTTTGTGCCCCGGCCTGGGAGGATCCCACATGCTGCGGAGCGGCTGCACCCGTGAGCCATGGCCGCTGAGCCTGCGTGTCCGGAGTCTGTTGCTCCGCAACGGGAGAGGCCACAACAGTGAGAGGCCCGCGTACCGCAAAAATAAATAAATAAATAAAACTAAAAGCTGGTTCTTTGAGAAGATAAACAAAATTGATGAACCGTTAGCCAGACTCATCAAGCAAAAGAGGGAGAGGACTCAAATCAATAAAATTAGAAATGAAAAAGGGGAAGTTACAAGAGACACCGCAGAAATACAAAGCATCCTAAGAGACAACTACAAGCAACTCTATGCCAATAAAATGGACAACCTGGAAGAAATGAACAAATTCTGAGACAGGTATAACATTCCAAGACTGAACCAGGAAGAAATAGAAAATATGAACAGACCAATCACAAGTAATGAAATTGAAACTGGGATTAAAAATCTTCCAACAAACAAAAGTCCAGGACCAGATGGCTTCACAGAAGAATTCTATCAAACATTTAGAGAAGAGCTAACACTCATCCTTCTCAAACTCTACCAAAAATTGCAGAGGAAGGAACACTCCCAAGCTCATTCTACAAGGCCACCATCACCCTGATACCAACACCAGACAAAGACACTACAACAAAAGAAAATTACAGACCAATAACACTGATGAATATAGATTCAAAAATCCTCAACAAAATACTAGCAAACAGAATCCAACAAAACATTAAAAGGACCATACACCATGATCAAGTGGGATTTATCCCAGGGATGCAAGGATTCTTCAGTATATGCAAATCAATCCATGTGATACACCATATGAACAAATTGAAGAAGAAAAACCATAGGATCATCCCAATAGATGCAGAAAAAGCTTTTGACAAAATTCAACACCTATTTATGATAAAAACTCTCCAGAAAGTGGGCATAGAGGGAACCTACATCAACATAATAAAGGCCATATACGACAAACCCACAGCAAACATCATTCTCAATGGTGAAAAACTGAAAGCATTTCCTCTAAGATCAGGAACAAGACAAGGATGTCCACTCTCACCACTATTATTCAACATAGTTTTGAAGTCCTACCCACAGCAACCAGAGAAGAAAAAGAGATAAAAGGAATACAAATTGGAAAAGAAGAAGTAAAACTGTCACTGTTTGCAGATGACATGATACTATACATAGAGAATCCTAAAGGTGCCACCAGAAAACTACTAGAGCTAATCAATGAATTTGGTAATGTTACAGGATACAAAATTAATGCACAGAAATCTCTTGCATCCCTATACACTAATGATGAAAAATCTGAAAGAGAAATTAAGGAAACACTCCCATTTACCACTGCAACAGAAAAAATAAAATACCTAGGAATAAACCTACCTAAGGAGGTGAAAGACTTGTACTCAGAAAACTATAAAATACTGATGAAAGAAATCAAATGTGACATAAACAGTTGAAGAAATATACTATGTTCTTGGATTGGAAGAATCAATATTGTGAAAATGATTATACTACCCAAAGCAATCTATAGATTCTATTCAATCTTTATCAAACTACCAATGGCATTCTTCACAGAATTAGAACAAAAAATCTTACGATTCATATGGAAACACAAAAGACCCCAAATAGCCAAAGCAATCTTGAGAAAGACAAACGGATTTGGAGGAATCAGGTTCCATTACTTCAAACTATACCACAATGCTACAGTAATCAAGACAGTATGGTACTGGCACAAAAACAGAAATATAGATCAATGGTACAGGATAGAATGCCCAGAGATAAACTCACACACATATGAGCACCTAATTTATGCAAAGGAGGCAAGAACATACAATGGAGAAAAGACAGCCTCTTCAATAAGTGGCTCTGGGAAAACTGGACAGCTACATGTAAAAGAATGAAATTAGAACACTCCCTAACACCATACACAAAAATAAACTCCCAATGGATTAAAGACTTAAATGTAAGACCAGACACTATAAAACTCTTAGAGGAAAACCTAGGAAAAACACTCTTTGACATAAACCACAGCAAAATCTTTTTTGACCCACCTCCTAGAGTAACAGAAATAAAAACAAAACTAAACAAATGGGACTTAATTAAACGTAACGGTTTTTGAACAGCAAAGCAAACCATAAACAAGACAAAAAGACAACCCTCAAAATGGGAGAAAATATTTGCAAATGAAACAACAAAGGATTAATCTCCAAGATATGCAAACAGCTCATGGAGTTTGCTCATGGAGTAAAATCCAGTTAAAACTGGGCAGAAGACCTAAATAGGCATTTCACCAAGGAAGACATACAGATGGCCAAGAGGCACTTGTAAAGATGCTCAACATCACTAATTATTAGAGAAATGCAAATCAAAACCACAATGAGGTATCACTTCACGCTAGTCAGAATGGCCATTATCAAAGAAGCTAGAAACAATAAATGCTGGAAACGGTGTGGTGAAAAAGGAACCCTCCTACACTGTTGGTAGAAATGTAAATTGATACAACCACTATGGAAAACAGTATGGAGGTTCCTTAAAAAACTAAAAACAGAACTACCATATGACCCAGCAATCCCACTACTGGGCATATACCCTGAGAAAACCATAATTCAAAAAGAGACATGCACCACAATGTTCACTACAGCACTATTTACAATAACCAGGACATGGAAGCAACCAAAATGTCCATCGACAGATGAATGGATAAAGAAGATGTGGCACATATATACAACGGAATACAGCCATAAAAACAAACGAAACTGAGTTATTTGTAGTGAAGTGGACGGACGTAGAGTCTGTCATACAGAGTGAAGTAAGTCAGAAAGAGAAAAACAAATACCGTATGCTAACGCATATATATATGGAATCTAAAAAAACAAAAAATGGTACCGAAGAACCTAGTTGCAGGGCAGGAATAAAGAGGTAGACATAGAGAATGGACTTGATCACATGGGGTGGGAGGGCGAAGCTGGGGCGATGTCAGAGTAGCATCGACACATATACACTACCGAATGTAAAATAGTTGGCTGGTGGGAAGCAGCCGCATAGCACAGGGAGATCAGCTTGGCACTTTGCGATGACCTAGAGGGGTGGGATAGGGAGGATGGGAGGGAGGCTCAAGAGGGAGGGGATGTGGGGACATGTGTATGCATATGGCTGATTCGCTTTGCTATGCAACAGTAAATAACACAGTTTTGTGAAGTAACTATACTCCAATAAAGATTTTTAAAAAAATCAAGGCAAGCAAACTCCAAGGCAAACAATCAATTGCAACAATCATTCGTTCAAAAAAATTTTTTGGGGGGTCTAAATATTCTGTTACTTCTTCATAATTGGGAAGCTCCAAAATTAGACCCCTGAAGCAAAGTATAAGAAGAAAATTTCTAAAGCAATGAGATCACTTTTCCCTAATGTGATTCCCTAATAATGATTTATTAATTTATTAGGTTAGGACTCTGCTTCCATGAAGGGGGTGGGGACCAACATCTTGGCTTCTGGCATAAGGAATTAAAAATTAACTCAAATATCATTTATAGCTGAGCAAGTTAATTAGATTAGATTTATTTAGTTTCCAAACTATTAAATAAAGTTGCCCATTGATGTTGAGATTATAGGCTGATGTGACAGGTCAGCAACTCTTCCTATTTTCATTATCTATTCTGAATGCTTCTAGAAATATTGTTCTGGCTGAAATGGGAAGGTCTGTGCTAAGTGATGTGTGCAATGGGATGTCTCTTCACACGTCACACTTTCCTAACTGTGGAATTTTCCGTGGACCCACTTTTTCAAAAAATTTTCTTCAGGAGTGGTTTCAGTTAAAAGGAAAAACTCATCCAAGACTCAACTGATTATATGATCCACAGCTAGACTCTCTTCTGAACTTCCAGATTTTTACATCTGGATATGCGCTACCTGAGGGCCTGAAAGACAGAAGTGAAGGTTCTCGTGTATTGCCGTCTTGGATTCAGCTTCACAATTATCTTCCCTTACAATCTGTTGGGAACTTTACTACCATGTTCAGCTGAGCAGGAATTTATGTTCTTCCACTCACTGGACGTGAACCACCCTGAAGTTCAGGCCAACCGTTATTTTCAATGAACTAATTAATCTCACAGGGTTGGGGTGAACATCAAATGAGAAAAAGTCTAAGTATTTTTGTAAAGTTTAAAGGATCTTTGATAAGGAACTTTCCTGCCCAAGATGAAGCCTTTGATTCTGTACATCTTGTATTGTAAGCCCCATGTTTCCTCACTTGCAAACATCTGTCAGATTTTTACCTTAAATTTGCCATGCAAAACTAAGGAAATATATGTACATGTATGTATGTGTGAAGGTACGCATTTTCTACATATATAGGACATTGTAAAAATGGGGAAAAATTAAGTTTTAATACTTCTACTCACACTTTCCTGGGGAGCTTTCACATGTGGACATATTTAACCAAATATAAAACAAATAGAATTCTGATTTCAAAACAACTGAAAGTTTCTTTCAACTGGCATCTAGTTGGTGAAGAATCAAACACTGTGGAGTAAAGAGTAAACATTCGTAAGTTGAATCCTACTGTAACACAAGACAGGCTGGGTGCTTCAAATTCCGGCAGATGCCATTACATAAGCAATATTCAATACAAAAACATTTCTGTACAAATTACGGGAGAGTAAATTAGAAAGAATGTTTGTGGATTCCCACCCCTGCATTTTTTAGGTTGTGATTTAATTTGCCCCTGAGGTTATTAGCTGTACCTCTGAAAAAGACATGTGGATTTACTTTCTACAACTTTATTAGATTCTCTTAAACAATCTACTTGGTCATTGATCCCTATTAAAATATGTACATTAAGGGAGATATCTGAGGTGATTATATTGGATAAACCCCGGGTTTAGAGATGAAACTATCATGGATTTAAATTTCATTCCTAACCTAAGCAGTTGTGAGTCACTCAAGATTTATAAACCTTGATTTCTTCATAAGTGGAACAGGATTCCCTTATATTAGTGAAGTTGGCATTGAACAGTTTGATGCATGTAGGCTTCTGGTTGAGAGCAGACGTCCATGTCAGTTTTCTTCTTTCTTCATTAGCAGAAGAGTCTTCTGTTTCACAAAAGGCCACATGGGTGAGGTCCACAGAAAGTTCCATAGTCTTGAAAGAGTGGTGTATGAAGAGACATCCCATGGCACACATCACTCAGCACAGACCTCCCCATAGCCCGTAGCCTTCCAATCTCACCCCTGTGCTAATTCAGTACCACGCTAGCAGCAGGAGTGGAATTTACAACTATCAAACAGAGGCAAGTGACTTCTCTGTTGAAACCCCCCAATGGCTGTGACCCTGGATAAAGACAAAACACTGCAGTAGGGTGGGATCTCTACCTTCCGTGTCCATGGCCTCTCACACTGAACTAGGTTGGTGTGCAGTTTTTGAACAAGCCACGGCCCCACCTCCTCCATGACAGAACCTCTGTACAGGCAGCTTACTTTGCATGGGGCACGTGCTCACCCAGGCCCCCGATCTCCCTTAATAAACTCCTTACTTATCAGTTAGCTTTCAGCTCAATAGACAGGAAGGGGCCCCGAACACCTAGCCGGCCAGGTTTCCTTTGCATAATGTTTCCTCTACATGTTTCTCAGGACATAATTCTATGTTTATTCTTGTGGGGTGATTTTATTAATAGCTGCCTCCCTCACTGTATGTGTTACATGCTGTGTGAAAACAGTAGTGTCTGGTTGGGGTCCCCATTTATTTCAAGTGCCTAATAGAGGCTGGGAACAGAGTGAGCTCTCAATCAATACTTGTTTAATGACCAAGTATGGGAAGAACACATGGACATGGATGAAGGAGTTATTTCATTTCAGGATTTTAATATGTATTTAATCCCTGAGTAATCACACTATGATGATTCACTTAAGTTCCAGAAGCATACTTTCCTTCATCTAACTGAGGAAAAGAATCCTTAAGGGAAAGAAATTGTAGAGGCGAAATAAAGCTTGTCTTTCTAAAGCTATAAACCTTATTTAATTGTAATTAAGTTCATACACCCCAATGCTGCTGCTGCGGCTTTTCTTTTTCCTTTGAACTGATAACCTGCACCTACTTTGGCCAGCAAAACAAAAACACAAGCATCAATTTAGCATAAATTTCAATTAACTATTATTTAATGTGAACACTTCAGACACTGATTTTAATGACAAAGTATTGATTTTGTGTATGTCTCAGTATACACAATATCACAACAAACAAGGATGAAAAAGCTATTCAACTCTCCCATGTCAGATGCTAACCCAACTCTGAGTTATGGGCTTTGACATATAAAAAGACAGTGACTCAGTTATGCTTGGCTCAGGAGTGAGCAAATTTGAAATGCTATCTGTTACTTTGCTTATCTCTTATCTGTTACTTTGCTTATCTCTTATGCTTGACAATGTAAGTCGGAGATAATTAAAAATATAGGAAATCAAACTTTGTGGAGGACTTTAATATTCCAAGAACTTGATGCACACATTCAGCTGCATTCCATTTCATTAATTATGTTCATGTCAGAGGAAGTTATTTAACATCAAAATCTTCACATTGCCAATACCTAGCATCAAGAAAGTACAGCTGAAAAGAAATATAATTAAGCAGCAAGGGTCTGAATTACATTGGTAGAATTGGGAATTTGAAGTCTCCCAGAAATTTTCAAAATAAAGATAAACAGATTTTTAAGGGCAAAATCATCCTTGTAATCCATACAAATACCCTTTGAAAGATCACCCAAGCTTTATGACAATGCTGACCCAGAAGTCCCTTCCAGAATCTTCTTTAAACAAGGAGTCTACATTACAGTGAGGTCCTTCTATTATTACTAAGGATAAAACAGTCTTTGGGTAGAATGTAGAACACAGCATTCCATTATACAACAGCTCCCTAATCAGGGAGGGGTTTACCTAAATATAAGGGACCACTTATTCATTCATCATGTAAACCTTTATCATCAACCTCTAGAAGAAGTTCTGGCTGAAAATGTACAGGCCTGGAGGATTATTCTGACTTTGTCACTTACTTACTGTCACCTTGAGCAAGTCACCTCACCTTTCTTGCTCTTGGTTTTCCACTGGCAGGAGAGATGGGGGTTGGACTGGCTGACTCCAACAAAATGCCAAGCTCACTTTTAAATTCAGATATATTATTTCCCAGTCACAAGGTAGCTCTGACCATTCACATTGGATTTGGGTAACAACAATTCTCTAGTACTTACATGTTTACTGTGTATTACAAGTGTTGACAAACTTTTCCTGTAAAAGGCCAGATAGTAAATATTTTCAGCTTTTTAGGCCGTAGAGTCTCTGTGTCACAACTACTCAATTCTACCATTGTAGAGCAAAAGCAGCCATTGAAAATACATTAGTGAGTTGTTTTCCATAAAACTTCATTTACAAAAACAGGTGGTGGGCCAGATATGACCCATAGACTGGATTTTTCCAGCCTCCGGTGTATACCATACAACTACAATGATGGATTTGCAGATAAGAAACCTCAATTCTATCCCTAGACCAACCCAAATGGCTCAGACATATTTAATCAATATTTCTATTCCTCTTTTCAGACTTCACTTCCTTATCTCTCACTCATTCTTTATTTACATACTGCTCTGCCTTTCTCTTTCTTTACAAAAGCCACATCGCTGCTCTTACAGATTTACTCCCCAGAATTCATTAGAAAATAGTTCGTAACAAAAATGCAATACTTTCTGGCAATGATGGATCCAAAGGCTTCCATCTCAGATTATCCTTTCCAGAAACTAAAGTTTTACCAACCAGATAAGGTTTTGCCTCTGAACGCATTCTTTCTCTCTTCAATAATCTGCGACTAGGCTCACTCGCTTACTTGACTTTACCTCTTAGAATAAACCTTTCAGAGAGGACAGCTAGTTACCCGTATAACCTGTATATGCCTCTTCAAGGGGAGTGCCTGGTATAAAATATACTGGAAATGACAAAACTGCAAACCAGAATATGCAACAAATCTGGCTGCTGCTAGATTCAGAAAACGACAGTAAGCAAAGGCAAAATCTGAAAAAAAGCGTCCATCTTCCCACCATATCAAGCCCCAACTGCAAGCAGAGTGCTAACAACTTTGTGTGGTTTCTCATGTTGAAGAAATGTTGATATTTGGACAGAAGCAATAAACACTGTGACATATAAATTATTTGTAATGAGTCAAGCTTCAGCTCCCCAAACTCTCTGCTAACTGCCCACACTCATGACCTTCAAACTCACCTTAAGGTCCAGTTTAGGAAAGTCTACAAACAGTGCAACTAGCAACACCTTCAGATCCTAATGGGCACCTCGAGAGCAAGGTCTCCTGTAACACTGTCCCTCCTGAGGGGCAGTAGAAAGGAAAAGGAGAAAGAGGGAATCTACCCAGCTATTTGAGAGGATTACTCATCCAACACTTGGGTTAGTTTCTTTGAGTTTTTAGGACCTTCTTTATCTTGAGAAACATACAACAGGCTCATGAGTCAGACAAATCTGAGTGAGAAGGTAACATAAGGCTTTGTCCAGCCACCAAAATGGGAAGGTCCACCTACAGGCAAATGAAGAAAAAGTCCATTATATCAGTGCCCACCTACATCAGAGTGATGCTGACTTTTGCTGTGCAGTGCACGGAAGGAGGGGAGAGATAAACAGAAGATGGAGACATGCAAGTATAACCAAAAAAATAAACATGTTAGAAGCTCTTAAAGGTGTGCCAAACAGGAAGAGCAATCTAAAAAGCCTTCTCTTCTGTGGTTGAATCTGGCTAGATGCTCATTGATTCCTCTTTCCTCCTCGTGGTCTCAAAGAAAGGAGCCCCAGGCTCTCTTCCATGTAAGATGGACCCTTGAAATTTGAGGCTTCTTGCATTCTCTCTTTCCTTGTTGCCCAGGCAAATGCAGAAGATTCAGGAAGAGGTTCTGTAAGATGCCAGTATCACAAAATGGAAAGCACTTCACATTGAACGCTTCTGTCAAACATCTTGATTAGAATTTATATGCTTTGATGTTACATCATGGAGATTTTGTGCCATTTATTACAGCTGATGTTAACAGCCATAACATCAAACTTAGGAAATTCAACCTTATGACATTTCCCAGTAATGAACAAGGACAGGTTACCTGTCAAAAGCACACTGCATTAGCACATGGCACTAGTGGTCCCAAGTGCACTTGAGAATAGCTCTTACAAAGCTTTGTCTATTTGTATGGAATTGAGCTTCCATACTGAAAGCTAAAAAGCAAAGAAAAATAGGCTATTGAGCTACTGATGCAACAATAAGTATCAACAAAATGGGAATTAAATGCTTCAACTTATTTCACCTCAAAAGTTTGTAAAGACATAATAAGAATAATAAATGACCTGCAAATTGGGCTTTATAAAATAAATATCAATGCAAGTTCAGTGAAGAGATGGAAAGAAATCTTTATGAGCATAGGTGATCTTTACCAGATGAAGTTCATTCTGGGGCTTTTTGAGAACTTATAATTGAAATTGCTCATTCTCAGTCAGTGTAACTTCAGCAATTAAATTCTCTGCTAGCCAAAATGGAAAACCTCACAACTCATGAGCATTGGATAGAATACTGAGAAGAATGTTTTTCTCATCAGTGGAGAAAAATAATCTCTTTACTTAACAGTGATCTGGTTCTACCTATCAAAGCTTAAGAGAAAGATGAAAAAGGATCAAACTGGCTCCAGGTAGCTTAAGTACATCCTAGAACAAAGTTCAATAATATTTATAAAAATATAAAAAAGATCCAGAACTCAACAAGATCAATTCACAATTTTTGATAGCCAATCAAAAGTTACCAGGAAAACACCATTTATAACAAGCCCACAACTAACATCACACTCAATGGTGAAAACTGAAAGCTTTCCTCTAAGATCAGAAACAAGACAAGGATGCCCACTGTTCCATTTTATTCAACATAGTACTGTAAGTCCTAGCTAGAGCAGTTAGAAAAGACAAAGAAATAAAAGGCATTGAAATAAGCTGTCTTCACCAAAAACCTTATAGAACTAATAAACAAATTCAGTAAAATTGCAGAATACAAAATCAATATACAAAAATCAGTTGCATTTCTATAGACTAATAATGAACTAGCAAAAAGAGAAATTAAGGAAACACTCTCATTTACAACTGCATGAAAAAGAATAAAATATCTAGGAATAAATTTAACTAAGGAGGTGAAAGACCTGTACAGTGAAAACTACAAGACACTGATGAAAGAAATTGAAGACACAAATAAATGGAAAGATATGCTGTGCTCATAGATTGGAAGAATTAATATTATTAAAAGGTCCATACTACCAAAAGCAATCCACAGATTCAAGGCAATCCCTATAAATAATTTTAATGACATTTTTTTCACAGAAATAGACCCAAAAAATCCTAACATTTGTTCAGAACCACAAAAGATCACGAATTGCCAAAGCAATCTTGAGAAAGACGAACAAAGCTGGAGGCATCACACTCCCTGATTTCAAACTATGTTACAAAGCTATAGTAATCAAAACAGCAAGATATTGGCATTAACACAGACATAGAGATCAATGAAAGAGAATAGAAAGCCTGGAAATAAACCCACACACATATGGTCAATTAACTTACAACCAAGGAGCCAAGATTATACAATGGGGAAAGGATAGCCTCTTCAGTAAATAGTGGTGGGAAAACTGGACAGTCTTATGCAAAAGAATGAAACTAGACCACTGCTTTATACCATATACAAAAATCAACTGAAAATGAATTAAAGACTTGAACATAAGACCTGAAACCATAAAACTCCCGGAAGAAAATATAGGGCGTATGGTCCTTGACATTGGACTCGGCAATGATTCCAAAAGCAAAGGAAAGAAAATCAAAAATAAACAAGTGGGACAAAAATTATCAAGCATACAGAAAGAAGGAAAATCTGACCTATAGAGAGGAAGAAAACCAATCAACTGAAATCAACCCAGGAACGATACAAATGATAGAATTAACCAACAAGGTCATTAAAACAATCACTATAATTGCATTTCATATGCTCAAGAAGCTAGAGGAAAGCATGTGCATGCTAAGTGGAGACATGGAAGACTGGAGAAAAATGATGAAAATAGTACTTCTGAAAATGAAAACTATAACGTCCAAGGTGAAAAATACACTGGATAGAACTAAAAGTAGATTAGAAATCTCTGAAAAGAATATTCGTGAATTTGAAGATTTTTAAAAATGACACTTCTGAGTCAATGGTTTGGAATGTACCTGAGACTCTGCATCTCTAACATGTGTCTGGTGCAAACAGCGCTGCTAGTCTCAGAACAATCCGTGAAGGAGCAAGGGACCAGAGTCATACACGGTACCCTAGACAACAGAACCAGGCAACAAGCTTAAGATTTTAGGGTGGCAGAAAGAAGGCAGAATCATGAAAACACACCCCACGATGGAATAGTGAGGGTTTTGTTAGAGGTGTTGAAAAAGTCACCGGTATTCAGCCATGTCGTAGAGAGGCTGGAAATACAACACTTCTGAGCTTCCCTGCAATGCTAAAATTAGATGATTCACTAAACTTAAACTTCAAGAAAATATGTTTTATAAACTCTCAATATTGGAAGGTGGCCATGGAAAGGATATACTGGCCTAGTGAAAACAATACAAGGGTAACAGGTTAGGGAATAACTTCACTAATGGAGGCAGCAGCATCCGTCTACCCAACAGATATTTATTAAGCTATCACTGTGTGCCTGGTACGGGGAAACAAGAACAAATAAGACTGGCATTCCTGAACTTGGCAAAACGATCATTTTTAAAATGCCGTGGATAGGACAAGGGAAAACGGATATGTCTTCCTACTCATAAACATTCCAAAACACTGAATGATACAGGAGATACCAGTCTTCATATTCACAAGAGCCACTTAACTACAAAAGACAGATCAGCTACAACAGGTCAAATCCATAGTCGGGGAACAGACTATAGTTTCTCTAGGAATTCTCAGAGGTTTTTTTTTTTTTTTTTTCCTAGTTACTGTGCCAGAATAACGTAAGAACGACATTTCTCCTGAACTAAATGTCAACTTTGTATTGATTGACACTTCCTAGGTGGAAGTTACGTGTTTTTTGCTTTCTCCTATCACAGTACATCCAATATTATACATGTAACATGAATTTGCTATACTGTCATCTTTGCAAGTAAAACAATGCCACTATAGATTTATTAGCATATGTACTGCTCTAATCCCTTGAAAGGAAATAAGTTGTCACAAATGCTCAGGGTAATGAAGGTTACTTTTTACTTCAGTTCACTTCATTAGAGAAATAAAGACATAAATGGAATTTCTTGATCCATATAATAACTGTCACAAAACATAAAAAATACTTTCTCATTTAAGACTAAGTCAATTTTCTCCATGTCATTTGCCTTCCTTTATGGTTAGGATCATAAGTATCACACCACCGTGTGAAAGGAATTCGGGAAATTTGGAAGTCTTGGGTTTACCTCAAGTCTTTCTTAACAACTTGTTCTTTCTTCAAAGGAACCGGGCAAATTCCATAATCATAAGATTAAAAGAAACCCAGCAAGCTCAGCTGTCATTTTCTGATACTTGAGCCAAGAGTTTTTTTGTTTTTGTTTTTGTTTTAACGTGAGGTCATTTTCTGATACTTGAGCCAAGAGTTGTTTTTTGTTTGTTTTTTAACATGAGGCAGTGGAGCATAAAGCAGTGGTCCTCAAACTTTAGCATGCACCAGAATCACCTGGAGAACTTGTTGAGCCACAGATGGCTGGGCATTCACCTCCAGAGTTTCTAATTTAGTAGGTCGGGGATGAAGCCTGGGAATTTGCATTTCTGATTCCCTGGCGATGCTGTTGCTGCCTTCTGGGGATGCTACTTTGAGAACCGCTGGCATAACACTTGAGAACATGGGTGTTGGTATAAAATAAAACAGGGTGTGGGTATTTATTAATCACCTTGTGATCTGCATCCAACCCCCTTGAGCAAGTACTGGTAAGCCACGGCTTCTTCATCAGTAAAATAAAAATAATAACTGTTATCAATGGCTTTTTTTTTACTGATGAGAGAAGAATGCTTTTAACAAATTCATCATTGCATGTCGGGCTGTAGGCATAAATAAACGTTAGCCAGCTCATCAGCATGAACAGCAGTTAATCATGTAGATACTAGCTATGTAGCCTTTGGGGAAGGAGAGCCTAGGTTTCATAACCAGGTGAGTTGTTTCCCAGCTCCTCACTGTACGAAGCTCTTCCCTTCCTATCCATGAGCTCTGACCCTCAATGCTAAGGATTTTCTTGGGTAGCTTCTAGTCAATGAGCTTTGCTTTTGCTCTCTCTCATCTGTTGATAAAATCTTTTTGAGCTCAGGGAAAAAGAAAGGGAAAGGAGAACTGGGCAAATCGGTCAAGAGTTGGCAGTATAGTAAGGTTGAGGGTAGAGGGAGGATCCACATTCTTAAGACTGATCTGTAAGGCTGTGTGCCAATGAATACCTTGGAGGCTCCCTTCTTGGCTGGCTACAGAGTAGAAGTTGGTTGAGCAAATCTTTTCTAAATAGTATGCAACAGTGTTTAAGTTTATATAGGCGTACTAGGCATCAGACAGCCTGGCCCCTAGCCGAGGATGGAGCTACAAAAGAAGTTGCAGGGCATCAACTCATCTTTAGTCAACATACGGGGTTCCAGATGTGAGGAGAAAACTTTCATTAGTTTGAAAGACTTTTCTTACCGACTGAAATTATACTATTTCTCATATTTCATCAGCAGAAGAGAGTAGCAGACTGAAAAAAAGTGACTATCTCTTTAATGTGAAAAACAATTAGACTTTAGTGAAATTAGTATAACAGAGCTTGAGTACTTAACATTTAGAAAATATTTCCATGTTTATGAGGTCTCAGTTTATTATTTAATAACTAGAGACTTGGAAATCTGCTTAGAATATGATTTCCGCTTTGTGGTGTCTATGACTACTCTCTCTTTTATGAACTCACTGTAGTCAGATGCATGGCTGCCGCTACAGTAACAGGTTCTATTTCTTGAGGAAATTAAAATATTTGTACCAAATAAATTCTTCCTGTTCCTACAGGCATTTAGTACAATAGCAAATACACTGCATGCTTTCTGGTTCCTTTGTTCAATCAGACACGGTATTCTTAAAGTTCTTCTCAGTTCTTCAAAAGGTGTGGAAAAATATTTTATCTCTCTGTAGAAAGGCACCCGAGTTCCAATTAGGGTGAGAAAAGTAAGAGCTCATTCTGATCTAGCACTTCCTGTGTGCTAGGCACTATTCTGAACACTTCACAGGCATGAACTTATGTAAAACAAGACCAGGGTGTAGTTTCGTTATTCTTGTTTTCAAGACGAGGAGACTGAGACGGGAGCAGGTTAGGTAATTTAACCAAAGAGTCACTGCTAGTAAGTGACAAAGCCAGGTTCCCAAACCCACGCAGTCTGGTATCCTGATTCCTCATAACATAGTCATGTATAGAGTATGCGTCTTCCAACCTGAGAAGCATAACTCTGTTCTTGACAGAGGTCACGTAAAGCCCACTTGCAGCCCATCAGTTGAGTGAGCTAGTAAACTACATGTAAAATATTGATGCTTTTTCATCTGGTTTGGAAAAAACTCATACAGATATTTAAATATTTCTAGGTATTCACCCAAGGCCTAAGGTATTCCTAGGTATTTGAAGCATCATTAGAACTATTAATAAACATTCCAACACCTTAAGCCATCCATCTACTGATTACCCATGCTCTGTGCCATCTCTATTTCAGGGAATTCAGGGGGCTTAGTGGTTAGTCTGTTTCACAGATGGAGAAACTTGACACTCAAGATACACCACTCATACATGGATCACTCATTCGGTCACGCCCCCTTCATTTCACCTATTTCTGGAAACTTTTTGGCCAGAGCATTGTAGGTGGAGGGATTTGAAACACAGGGCAGTTCAAGATTTGTCTGAATCTTACGCAAAATTTGTGACTGAGTTTGTAACTGCTATTCACTCTGCTTTAAAAAAAAAAGAAAAAAGCAATAAAGGTGTTTCTAAGTCTTTAGAAAAGCAGTGATTTAAACTGCAAAATTATGGACAATAACAAAGAAAATGAAGTTTGATGTCATTTCTGTATTAAATGGGAACCCTTTGCAGTCATTCAGTAAAATAAAAGCATATAAGATTTTAACAAAAAAGTCATCCAAATAAAATGTCTGCTTTACAATTCAATTAACTCTTCACTGAACTCTAACTGGATTCTACTTTGCCGCCCCCCTTTCCCAGAGGATATTTTTAATCAATTAGATATACAAGTTAGAGATTACATAAGCATCTCCAAGCATGGTTATCTGGAGGCAGTGCTGAAGAGTATGACCTCCGGAGCTCTTCTCATTTTCAAAATTTTCATTCAGACAGTGGTCAAGCAATATGAGGCACATTCTCATCCCACAATGCAAGTAAATTCACTTCTATAAATAAAGTTAGCCAAAGAAATTACATTTGAATGTCCTTATGCTTTAATGTCCTTACTCTTTCCTTTTCTTCTCAATTCTACTCTAAACCAATGGCCACAACTCAGTTATTAGCCTGTTCTTTATCTCCCCTTTTCAGGGATATTTATTATACAATCCACAAACCATAATACAATAACCTCTATATGTGGGCTGTACAACAATTGGTTTGGAGTTTGGTCAACCTAGATTTATGTCCTTCTCTGGCTCCCTGACCTCAGACAAGTTAATTCATCTTTGTCACTCTTAGTGTCCTCATCTGTAAAATGGGAGTAATAAAAACACAAGAATAAACAACTCGATGCAAGTTAAAGGGAGCAGAACATGCCACACCAATACGGGATTGTAGGAATCGAGGACATACCCCCCTAAAATATGCCACTTTGGTATATTGATTATTTTGAGCTGTAGGTGCTTGGAAAACAGCAAATTCAGGGAAAGGATTTCTCTGAACTCCTCTTATCTACCTAAAGATAAATCCTCCACAAGGAACTGGATTGCCACAAATCCCCTCTCTTATCCCAGAAGAGACTAGAAGTGGACTCCATACCCAGACAGACTATCAAATTTTCCACCTCTTCTTCTAAAGGTCCATTCATCTTCCCTAAAAACTGTTTACTCTTCCCTAAGAGGCCTACAATCTCCACCTCCCTTTTTCCTATTAAGAAGATATTTAATCCTGAATTCTAAAGCCATGTCTTTGAGAGTTAGTCACTTTTCCTAGGTATCTCCCACGTATACATCAAGTACACATGTTAACAAATATTTGCATTTTATTCTTGTTGATCTTTTATTACAGAGATCTCAGTTAAGAACTCAGAAGGTTAGAGGGAAAATTATTTTTCCACTCCCGCAGAGTCATTTAGCAACAGAGCCCAGCACATAGCATATGCTCAATGAAACGCTAGCAATCAGGAAAGACCCATGCAAGCTTAAGCCACGTATGTGTTAAAGAACTCATGAATATTTCAAGACAACGTACTTGCGAAGGTGGCTCTGGGAATGGTCTCTGCAAGTCCCTCCACCCTCGACATTTCCTCGCTTTCACATGTCTATAGGCTCATGGGAAGGCAGATCATTGTTAAGACATGATACCTCCTTTTAAATTATGTCTAAAAGGAAATATGTCATTTGGGCTGTTTCCTGCAGACAGCACTTTCCTTATGCAACTCTGAACAGGGCTTGAAGCAGCATTTTCTATTCTTTATTTTCCTCACTGCCTTTCATGCTTGCCCTCCTCTTAAGGTGACATTTTATTCCAGTGCGATTCTAAGTCACTGGATAGAGTACCTGAAATGTCCTCTTCCCTAACTGAGTAGCAAGAAACCCTAACTAGATGCTTCTGCTTCCCTTTTTTTCTGTAGCTATTTCAGTGGTCCAGAGCTCTGGCGTTTCAGGAACTGTGCATCTCTGATGTCAAAGAGGAATCTTTTATTGACAAGTAACCCTACCCCTTCTGCCACAAGGTAAACCCACAGTCCACGAGAGGGTGCAGCTGCTCAGTCCCAGAAAGGTGGCCAGTGCTAAGAATCACCCCTCCACCTGCTCTTCCAACTGTGTGCCCAGGGGCCTCCCCACAAAACAAGCCAACATCAACCCTCCAGGAAGCCATGTTCTCTGTACAAGCCTAACTCACCCAGACCTGCATCCTCTGGCTCCTTCTCCTTTCTCTGGATGTCTTATCCTTTCTGAACATCTGAGAGGTCTCCCTCCATACTGCTACACTGTCCCCCAGCCATCATCACAAGCCCTTCCCTCTTGAGCTAGAGGAGGGGAGGGAATCAACACAGATGTCAACTGTCCAGCTGAAATGGACTTGGCCAGTCACACTATATTTGCATTGGGTCCTGGTTACTGTACACAGATCATTGGACTTCTTATTGCCCTTCATCACAGGCATATGTGCCTGGTTCCTGCGTTTAAAACTGCCAAATCTGAGAAGAGAGTACCACTTGTGATGGCTTTATGCTCCTCAAATTACATGGCTACTCAAGTCTGGAAGAAAGTCATAATACTCAAGTTTTATTACTATTTTTATGCTTTAGTCTAGAGTAGCTATAAATCAAGTCCAGATGCCTCTATTTGTGAGAGTCATTTGTCCAGTCAATGCTCTGGGGTTGGCTCTTTTTGGATAATTCACGTGTAGGCCAAATATTTCAGTGGTTTGTTTTTCTCAAACTTGCCTGATTATCACAAGCACCTGAGGTAGCTTCTGACACACACAGATCTCTAATCCCCACCAAAGACTTATTAAACTTCTGGAGATGGGGTCAAAAAATCTTTTTTTTCCCCAAGATGTTCCCCAAGTGATTTGGGTAATGAGTCCAATTTAGGAACAAATGAGCAATGATGGAATGAGATCAAGGAACGTGGTAAAATCTCACCTAGAGGAACACCTTTCCCTTTGCCTGCCCTGGGCAGGTTCCTGTATCTTGTTGTAGGGCTCTTCAGCTTAGGGGGAACAGGTGTATATGATCAAACTGAAGATGACTATTAAAGGAAAGAGTCAAACATGCCTTATAAATAGTGTCTGGGCACTGTAGCCAGTAACCATATTTGAATATTTTGATCATTGTTCTATTGTACCTATAAACTAAGGCAATTCCCTGAAGAATGCACTTAAAGAAATATAATAAATTGGCAACTGGCTTCCAACTCTTCCTCACTTTAACCCCCTGGAGTCACTTTCCCTCAAGAGCCCCTGCTAGGGTGGCCAACTCTCCCAGATTGCCTGTGATGGACGTCTCCCAAGGATGCAAGACTATCAATCTAAACCTGGGACATCCTCAGCAAATTTTTCTTATTGTTTCTTAGTCACAGAAAAAGTAAATCAAGAGGCTTGAGGAAGCAGAAAAAGATAAGGGTGACTGAAGATAGGCCACCTGCAGCCTTAAGGGGAGACGCCTTTCACAGAACATTTTATATACGGCGGGGCTGTGAAGGAAGCACGTTTCAAGAATACACCTGGGAATATATGTGTTTAGCATGAGAGGAACTATAGTTTTACGGTTATATGTTCAAGGTGTTTTCATAAACAGTGTTGCTTTTGATGTTTATCCCTAAGTAACAGTACAAAACAGTGAAAACTTGATTTTAAACTCATTTTCTTTAACAGTTCATGCTAAGTTTCTGTTTTTTGTGAGTTGAAGAGCATATCCCCAAATTCATATCCAAGTTTCATTTCTGAAACTTCAGAATGTGATCTTATTTGGAGTTAGGGTCTTTGCAGATAAAATTAGTTACAATGAGGTTTTCCTGGATAAGAGTGGGCCCTAAATCCAATGACTGGTGTCCCTATAAGAGGAGAGTCCCAGGGACACAGACGCATAGAGAGGAGAAGTCCATGCGGAGACAGAGGCAGAGACTAGAGGGACGTGTTAACTAGCCCAGGACCGTCAGCAACCGCCAGAAGCTAGGAGACAGGCCTGGCACAGACCCTCCCCAGCGCACTCCAGAAGGAGCCAGCCCTGCTGACACCTTGATTTCAGCTTCTAGGCTCTGAAACTGTGAGAGGATAAACTTTCACCCAATTTGTGGTAATCTGCTCTGTCACCCCTTGAAAAGTAATCTGCTGTGTAAGTGGATACATTAAAGGGCATTGGAAAGACCCCTGCAATGAGAAAACAGAGTCTAAATTCTAATCCCAGTATTGCCTTTGACTCACTTTTTTAAAATTTGAAACATGTTACTTCCTGGCTTTTAATTTCCTCATTTGCAAAATGAGAAAATGGACTAGAACTAGACGATTCCCAAAGAGTTTCCCTCCAACCCCTCATAATCCACCATCTGAGAGGAGCTTTTTATTATCTTTGTATTATCATTGTGTCGATAGGTTTACCAGTCACTTCCTACTCACAACGCATACCACAGTGTCTCACAGCAAACAATTTGAAACCCCACACATCTGTCTGCTCCTGCTTTAAAAAACACTCTAGGAAATTTGACCCAAAACACGCTGGCTGTGGAGGAGAGAGGGTCTGTCTCCAAGTACATTTCTGGTTGACTTTCTCCTGAGCATGAGTAATAATAATAATAATTAATATTTATTGACTACTTACTAGGCTTTACTCTCTTAAGTGCTTTGCGCATATTATCTCCTGTAATCCTCACACAGTCTAATGAAGTTGACATGAAATATAGAATTGCTTACTTGGGCTCCTCATATCTAACCAAATAACTCACAGGATAAACTCCAGGGCATATAAGCATAGTTTAGGCTGAAAGTCACATCTGTCCACAGCTACGTAATCATGTGTTTGGGGATGAAGTATGGATTCTACATTCCTCTCCCTCAGAGGGAGTGCGTTTTAGACAGCAAAATCGTCGAAGTATAAGAGCATGCTGTTCCACAAGCTGGCTTCCCAAACTGGCCCCCGCAGTGGCTGACATCTGTGTGAAATGCCTTTTACATATTTTAGGAGATCAGACACTTGAAACGCAATATTCATCTGCATCTCTTCTTAGAGAAGCATTGAGTACCATTTCCCTCAACCCCTGATGAATGTTAGAGTGTAGGTGGGTTAACAGAGAGGGCACAGGTCACAAGATTGTGTTAGTATGCTCAGCTGAGTCTCCTTGGCCAAGTCACTAATTTCTCTACGTCTCTGTTTGATTCATGTTTACCATATATATTACCTCGATGCAGATTTGTGCTAGGCCTTGCACTAGATACTAGGGATAAATTAGTGAAAAAAATGGAAACAGAACATATGGCTTACCGGGGAGACAGAAATTAAACAAATAAAGTTGTATATTTATACGCTGATATTAACGTATCAACACATAATTAACACATGATATTAGCAACACCAAGGACTATAAAGGAAAAGTGTCTGCAGTAACATTCTAAAGAGGGTCCAGATTCCAATGGAATTCAAGGAAGGTCACTTTGAGGACATGAAAGTAACATGCAAGTTAAGCAAAGGGGAGAGCTTTCTAGGAGTCTTAGGTGAGGAAAGGAACTTAGTGTTTTGAAGGAAGCGAAAGCAAGCAAGCACAGCACAGTAGAAACAAGGAGGAGACAGGCGTGGGATGAACTGACTGCATTTTTATCCTGAGTTTGATTGGCAGATATTAAAATTTTTATGACTGTGAAATGAGAAGAGTGGTATTTATTTCATTATTTCCTACCTAAGGAATAATGTGATAGTGTTCATGAATATGCCTTATATAAGTGTCATACAAAATAAGATATCTCTTGCTACAAGTATATTTTTTTCAATAAGTATATAAAACATAGAGTCTATTTCTTCTGTTTCAAGAATTGTCCAAAGATAGCCAAGAGGAAGATGCTTTAATATTACACTTCAAGAGAGCTAGAGTACTTGGTAAACCTCATTCTAAATCATTTACTTCTAAATAATAGATGCTAGACAATTTTATGACAGGCATATTAATTATTAATTTGGATAATTCAAATTGATTTCAAATTATACTATATCATTTTCTATTAAATCTCAGAAAGACTGCAAGGAATTCATTAAATTCCAAATCACTATCATTAATTTTCATTGAGATGCATGTATACCAAATACATTCCATCCCTTAAAGTCAGTGATTTCCAGGATCGGTTTGATCAAATTCCTGTGACTATGAGCCAGGTCTTGGCTGTGCCCTTCACAGATAACCATGGCTTGTGGATCAGAAGGCCATCCTTCTGAAATATCCAACAGATGTATCCAACAGGATGACTATTATGTCAGACTTACTATTCTTAACACCCTTTATTAGGTATAATAGAAATACAACACATATTTAAAGTGTTCAATTTGATAATATATGACATAGTATATGACTATTATAAAATCACCATGATCAAGATAATGAACCTTCACGATGAGCGCTATTCACAATAGCCTGAAGTGGAAACAGCCCAAATGTCCTATGATGCGTGAGTAGATAAATGTGATGTGGTGTATGAAATTCTTTCACTCGCTACAGTGTGGGTGAACTTTGAAGCATTATGTTGAGTGAAAAAAGGCAGATACAAAAGGACAATATCCATCACTTCTACAAGTTTCCTCCTGGCTCTCTGGAACCTCTCCACCCCAGCCTGTTTTGCTACCACTCCCCGCCCCCCCTCCACCACTCACAAAGCCACAGGCCATCACTGATCTGCCTTCTGTCACTAGAGGTTCAACTGCATTTTCTACAGCTTTATATAAATGACATCACAGACTGTATACTTGACTTCTCTCACTGAACATAATTATTTTAATATTCATCAGTGTTGGTGCCTGCTTGAGAGTTCATTCATTTTTAATTGCTGGGCATTATTTTGCTGTGTAGATATCACAATTTTTTTATCCATTTACCTATTGATGCATATTTGGATTGTCCCCAGTATTTGGCATTAGAAATAAAACTTCTATGAACATTTATGTACTAGTCTTTGTAGAGATGTATGCTTTCTTTTCTCTTGTGTATGAACCTAGGAGTGGAATGGCTGGGTCATATTGTGAATGCCTAATTTTTTACTGCAATAAAATATATGTAACATAAAATGTACCATTTTAATTATTTTAAGTGTACAGTTCAGTGGCATTAAGGACGTTCACTTTGTTGTGCAACCATCGCGACCATCTATCTCCAGAACTTTTTTAACTTTTCAAACCAAAACTCTGTACCCATTAAAAATGGTTCCCCATTCTCCCCTCCCCCCCACCCATGGCAATCACCATCCTACTTTCCCTGTAAATTTCTCGGTACCTCATATAACTGGAATCATGCAATATTGGTTATTTTATGTCTGGCTTATTTCACTTAACCTAATGCTTCAAGGTTCATTCATGTTGTAGCAGGAGTAAGGATTTCATACACCACATTTTATTTACCTATTCATACTTCAATAGATATTTTCGTTGTTTCCATCATTGGCTTTTGTGAACAGTGCTGCTAACAGTGTTGGTATAAAACATCTGTTGGAGTCCCAGCCTTCAATTGCAGAAGTGGAATTTATAGATCATAGGGTTGTTCAATTTTTTGTTCAATTTTTTGAGGAACTGCCATATTGTTTTCCACAGACGCTGCACCATTTTATATTCCCACAAGCAGTGTGCAAGAACTTCCATTTATTTTGAATGCCTTTTTAAGAAACTGCCCAGTTATTATATATCTCATCTAGCAGTTCCTGTTCCTCTGTGTTACTGCAAACACTTGATGTGGTCCGTCTTTTTCATTTTAAAGATTCTCATAGGTGTGTAGCGGTAATTCATGGTGGTTTTAATTTGCATTTCCCTAATGACTAACCGTGCCAAGCATCTTTTTATGCATTTATTTGTGCAGTTAGCTGACACGACCACAGGGATCACACCTTGTTTCCCATCCCTCAGGAAGGTCTGTTCTTAGTTGCCTGATTTTCAGTGTCTTAAAAAAGCGTTATGATTATTATTTTTTTTTTTTTTTTTTTTTTTGTGGTACGTGGGCCTCTCACTGTTATGGCCTCTCCCGTTGCGGAGCACAGGCTCCGGAGGCGCAGGCTCAGTGGCCATGGCTCACGGGCCCAGCCGCTCTGCGGCATGTGGGATCTTCCCGGACCGGGGCACGAACCCGTGTCCCCTGCATCGGCAGGCGGACTCTCAACCACTGCGCCACCAGGGAAGCCCCAAAAGCATTATTTTATATATTTTCTTTTTCATAACAGTTGTTTCAGATAAGAGCCTAAATCTGGTACCTGTTACTCCATCTTGGCCAGAAGTGGAAGTCCAAATTTACTATTTTTAAGCCAAGGTTGTTATTATCTGAAAGTTGTTAAACTAATTAATACATTTCCTTATCCTGGTCTTTTATAATCCACTCTTGAATCAATCTATAAACATATTGTCAAATATATACTACACATGTATAGAAGAGCTAACTACTTCTTACTTTTAGTATTTTCAAAAATATCAGCAAAGACAGGTGTCCACTTACAAGAGGCTTATAAACCCATTGCTCAGAAAAAGCAGAAATAGTTATTATACAACAT
Source organism: Orcinus orca (assembly GCF_937001465.1). Taxonomy (NCBI): domain Eukaryota; kingdom Metazoa; phylum Chordata; class Mammalia; order Artiodactyla; family Delphinidae; genus Orcinus; species Orcinus orca. The sequence continues at coordinate 9,614,001 of NC_064568.1, forward strand.
CATAAGCTAGAAGTAAGGCAGACAGAAATACTTAGTAAGGTGACTTTTTCATTGCTGTCCACCCAGGTTTGCTCTGAGCTGTGCTAGGCACTTGGAGAACCAAAATGAAAAAGACAGGATCTCTGCCCTCTAGGAGCTTACATGGTAATGGAAGGATATAGGAAATACTTAAATAGGATCACGTCAGATAAGCAGTAGAAGAAAATAAGATAGGATCATCAGGCAAATATGATTTAGGAGGAACAAGAGTGACTTTATGTGGGGTAGCCAAATAAGTCCTAAGACCTAAATGATGAGAAGGAACCAGCCAACCCAATATTTGGAAGAAAAGCCTCAAATCACTAATCATTAGGGAAAGGCAAATGAAAACCAAAATGAAGTATTACCTCAATACCTGTTAGACTGGGCATCATGAAAAAGATAAGAGATAACAAGTGTTGGTGATGTTGTGGAGAAAAGGAAACCCCTGAGCACTGTTGGTGGGAATGTAAACTGGTGCAACCACTATGCAAAGCAGTATGGAGGTTCCTAAAAAAATTAAAAATAGAATGACCTTGGGGTTGGAATCAAGATGGCAGACTAGGAGGATGCGGAATTTGCATCTCCGCACAACTAGGGCACCTACCAGGCACCTACGAGGCACCGGTGGGGGACCACAGATACCTAAGGGGACAGGAGGAACCACCAGAGACTGGGTAGGATGTGGGGTGTGGGGGTGAGTGAGGGGGGAGCAGAAGTGGAGGCGGGACTGGACTGGCACCCCTGAGGGGTGGCTGGGTGAGAGGAAGGGCTCCCACACCTGAAGGGGGAAATTGGGGGACCCCTGGGAGGGCAAAGGATCAAAAGAGATCCAGTTTTCCCCTGCCCACTTGGGCCCCAGGAACCTGCTGAGATCCCAGGCCTGCTCTGCCCACAGAGGCCCACTCTAGCTGCAAGGGTCCTGAGGGAGTGGGAGGGAGGGAAGGGGGAGCAAAAGTAAAGGCTAGACCTATGGGACCTGCACCCCTGAGAGGTGGCTGGGGGAAGGGAGGAGTTCCTACACCCAGAGGGACCCACCTTGGGGGAGATGGGGGAGGAGGGAGCAGGGGTATGCAGGAAAGGAAGGGAACACGGCCAGCGCTTTCCCTGCCCACTTAGGCACCAGGGAGCCTGTTGGGCTCCCAGGCCTAATCATCTGCCCTGGGAGCCTCCCTCCTCCCGGGCGGAGCCCAAGCCCCACCCCTACAACCCCACCCAGGGCCCCACCTCTACACTCGGAGACCCCCTCTAAGACCCCATCCAACCACCCAGGGCCTAAACACCACCCACACACCCTCACCCATGGCCCTACCTCCAAACTCCCAAACTCCACACTCCAGAGGCCCTCATTTGGACATGCTGCCTCTCCCCTTCTGCACAGGTCCTAAGCAGAGGCCCGCCCCAAGCTTGAACGTCACCCCACCACCCGCCTAGGTCCCATCCCGCCCTAAACCCCGCCCCTGCTTAAGTTCCACCCCCAGCCAAAATCCACCCCCATGGCCAAGGCTTTTTTTTTTCCTTTTCTTTTTTCCTCTTTTAAATTGGGGTTCTGTTTTACCTTTTTGATTCACTGTTGTTGATTTGTATTTTTTCTAATAAATCTTTCATTTTTCTAATTTTATTTTACTCTTTATACTTTGTTATTGTTCTCTCCTTTTGGCTTGTTCCCCACCCCCCATTTTTTTCTTTATTCTGTGGTTTTATTTTACCTTGTTGCAGTTGTTTCAATTATATTTTTATTTTTCTTAATATTTTTTATCTAATGTTATTTTGTTTTTTATTCTTTGTTATTGTACTGCTCCTTTTTTTCTTTTTTTTTTTTTATTGCTGTGCCACATGGCTTGCAGGATCTTGGTTCCCAGGCTGAAGATCGGGCTCCAGCTTCTGTGGTGGGAGCTACAAAAGTCCAAACCATTGCACTAACAGAGAACCTCAGAACCCAGGGAATATTAATTGGATTGAGGACTCCCAAAGGTCCTTATCTCAGCACCAAGACGTGGCTCTATCCAACTGCCTGCAAATTCCAGTGTGGGACACCTCAGGCCAAACAACAAGTAAGACAGGAATGCAGCCCCACCCATCAAAAAAACAAAACAAAACATGAAATGACAAAAAAATATGTTACAGATGAAGGAGCAAGGTAAAAACCTGCAAGACAAAATTAGTGAAGATGAAATAGGCAACCTACCTGAAAAAGAATTCATATTAATGATAGTAAAGATGATCCAAAATCTCAGAAACAGAATGGAGAAAATAGAAGTAACATTTAACAAGGATCTAGAAGACCTAAAGAGCAGGCATACAGTAATGAACAACACAATAACTGAAATTAAAAATACTCTAGAAAATAATCAAGAGCAGAATAACTGAGGCAGAAAAATGGATAAGTGAACTAGAAGATAAAATGGCGGAAATAACTGTCAGGGAGCAGAATAAAGAAAAAAGAATGAAAAGAATTGAGGACAGTCTCACAGATTAATGGGACAACATTAAATGCACAAACATTCAAATTATAGGGGTCCCAGAAGAAGAAAAGAAAAAGAAAGCATCTGAGAAAATATTTGAAGAGATTATAGTCAAAAACTTCCCTAACATGGGAAAGGAAATAGTCAAGACCAGGAAGTGCAGAGAGCTTCATTACATGATAAACCAAAAAGAAACACGCCGAGACACATATTAATGAAACTATCAAAAATTAAATACAAAGAAAAACTATTAAAAGCAGCAAGGGAAAAGCAACAAATAACATAGAAGGGAATCCCCATAAGGTTAACAGCTGATCTTTCAGGAGAAACTGTGCAAGTAAGAAGGGAGTGGCAGGACATATTTAAAGTGATATAAAGGAAAAATCTACAACAAGATTACTCTACACAGCAAGGATCTCATTCAGATTTGATGGAGAAATCAAAAGCTTTACATACAAGCAAAAGCTATAAGAATTCAGCACCACCAAACCAGCTTTACAACAAATGCTAAAGGAACTTCTCTAAGCAGGAAACACAAGAGAAGAAAAAGACCCACAAAAACAAACCGAAATCAATTAAGAAAATGGTAATAGGAACATACATATCAATAATCACCTTGAATGTAAATGGATTAAATGCTCAAACCAAAAGACACAGACTGGTTGAGTGGATACAAAAACAAGACCCTTATATATGCTTTCTACAAGAAACCCACTTCAGATCTAGGGACTACATACAGACCTACATACAGACTGAAAGTGAGGGGATGGAAAAAGATATTCCATGCAAATGGAAATCAAAAGAAAGCTGGAGTAGCAATACTCGTACCAGATAAAATAGACTTTAAAATACTGTTACAGGAGATAAGGAAGGATACTACATAATGATCAAGGGATCAATGCAAGAAGAAAATATAACAATTATAAATATTTATGTACCCAACATAGGAGCATCTCAATACATAAGGCAAATGCTAATAGTCATAAAAGGAGAAATTGACAGTAACACAGTAATAGTGGGGGACTTCAACGCCCCACTCACACCAATAGACAGATCATCCAGACAGAAAATAAATAAGGAAAACACAAGCTTTTAAATGACACAATAGACCAGGCAAATTTAACTGATATTTTTAGGACATTCCACCTGAAAGCAGAAGAATACACTTTCTTCTCAAGTGCACACAGAACATTCTCCAAAATAGATCACATTTTGGGTCACAAATCAAACCCCGGAAAATTTAAGAAAATTGAAATCATATCAAGCATCTTTTCTCACCACAACACTGTGAGACTGGAAATCAATTACAGGAAAAAAACAGTAAAAAACACAAATGCATGGAGGCTAAACAGTGCACTGCTAAATAACCAAGAGATCACTGAAGAAACCAAAGAGGAAATCAAAAAATACCTAGAAACAAATGACAAGGAAAACACGATGATCCAAAACCAATGGGACACACCAAAAGCAGTTCTAAGAGGGAAGTTTAGAGCTATACAGGCCTACCTCAAGAAACAAGAAAAATCTCAAACAATCTAACCTTACACCTAAAGGAACTAGAGAAAGGAGAACAAACAAAACCCAAATTAGCAGAAGGAAAGAAATCATAAAGTTCAGAGCAGAAATAAATAAAATAAACAAAGAAAACAACAGCAAAGATCAATAAAACTAAAAGCTGGTTCTTTGAGAAGATAAACAAAATTGACAAACCTATAGCCAGACTCATCAAGATAAAAAGGGAGACGGCTCAAATCAATAAAATTAGAAATGAAAAAGGAGAGGTGATAACTGACATCGCAGAAATACAAAAGATCATAATAGACTACTACAAGCAACTATATGCCAATAAAATGGACAACCTGGAAGAAATGGACAAATTCTTGGACTAGTACAACCTTCCAAGATTGCACCAGGAAGAATTAGAAAATATAAACAGACCAATCACAAGTAATGAAATTGAAACTGTGATTAAAAAATCTTCCAGCAAACAAAAGTCCAGGACCAGATGGCTTCACAGGTGAATTCTAACAAACATTTAGAGAAGAGCTAACACACATCCTTCCCAAACTCTTCCAAAATACAGCAGAGGGAGGAATACTCCCAAACTCATTCTATGAGGCCACCATCACACTGATACCAAGACCAGAAGAAAATATCACAAAGAAAGAAAATTATAGACCAATATCATTGATGAATATAGATGCAAAAATCCTCAACTAGCAAACAAATAATAGCAAATGGAATCCAACAACACATTAAAAGGATCATACACCATGATCAAGTGGGATTTATCCCAGGGATGCAAGGATTCTTCAGTGTATGCAAATCAATCCACATGATACACCATATTAACAAATTGAAGAAGAAAAACCATATGATCATCTCAATAGATGCAGAAAAAGCTTTTGACAAAATTCAACACCCATTTATGATAAAAACTCTCTAGAAAGTGGGAATAGAGGGAACCTACCTCAACATAATAAAGGCCATATGTGACAAACCCACAACCAACATCATTCTCAATGGTGAAAAACTGAAAGCACTTCCTCTAAGATCAGGAACAAAACGAGGATGTCCACTCTCACCACTATTATTCAACACAGTTTTGGAAGTCCTAGCCATAGCAATCAGAGAAGAAAAATAAATAAAAGAATACAAATTAGAAAAGAAGAAGTAAAACTGTCACTGTTTGTCAATGGCATATTATACATAGAAAATCCTAAAGATGCCACCAGAAAGCTACTAGAATTATTTAATGAATTTGGTAAGGTTGCAGGATACACAATTAATGCACAGAAATACCTTGCATGCCTACACACTAACAACAAAAGATCAAAGAGAAATTAAGGAAAGAATCCCATTTACCATCACAAAATAAAGAATAAAATACCTAGGAATAAACCTACCTAAGGAGGCAAAAGACCTGTACTCAGAAAACTATAAAACACTGATGAAAGAAATCAAAGATGACATAAACAGATGGAGAGATATACCATGCTCCTGGATTGGAAGAATCAATATTGTGGAAATGACTATATTACCTAAAGCAATCTACAGGTTCAAGGCAATCCTGGATTGGAAGGATTGGAAGAATCAATATTGTGAAAATGACTATATTACTTAAAGCAATCTACAGGTTCAATGCAATCCCTCTCAAATTACCAATGGCATTTTTCACAGAACTAGAACAAGACATTTTACAACTTGTATGGAAACACAAAGGAACCCGACTAGCCAAAGCAATCTTGAGAAAGAAGAAAGGAGCTGGAGGTATCAGGCTCTCTGATCAGACTATACTACAAAGCTGCAGTAATCAAGACAGTATGGTACTGGCACAAATACAGAAATATAGACCAATGGAACAGGATAGAAAGCCCAGAGATAAACCCATGCACATATGGTCACCTTATCTTTGATAAAGGAGGCAAGAATATACAATGGAGAAAAGACAGTCTCTTCAATAAGTGGTGCTGGGAAAACTGGACAGTCATATGTGAAAGAATGAAATTAGAACACACTCTAATACCATGCACAAAAATAAACTGAAACCGGATTAAAGACCTAAATGTAAGGCCAGACACTATAAAACTCTTAGAGGAAAACACAGGCAGAACACTCCATGACATAAATCACTGCAAGATCCTTTTTGACCCACCTCCTAGAGACATGGAAATAGAAACAAAAATAAACAAATGGGACCTAATGAAACTTCAAAGCTTTTGCACAGCAAAGGAAACCATAAACAAGACCAAAAGACAACCCTCAGAATGGGAGAAAATATTTGTAAATGACCCAACTGACAAAGGATTAATTGCCGAAATATACAAGCAGCTCATGCAGCTCAATATCACAAAAACAAACAACTGAATCCAAAAATGGGCGGAAGACCTAAATAGACATTTCTCCAAAGAAGATATACATATTGCCAACAAACACATGAAAGGATGCTCAACATCACTAATCATTAGAGAAATGCAAATCAAAACCACAATGAGGTATCACCTCACACTGGTCAGAATGGCCATCATCAAAAAATCTACAAACAAGAAATGCTGGAGAGGGTGTGGAGAAAAGGGAACCCTCCTGCAGTGTTGGAGGGAATGTAAATTGATACAGCCACTATGGAGAACAGTATGGAGGTTCCTTAAAAAACTAAAAATCGGGGCTTCCCTGGTGGCGCAGTGGTTCAGAGTCCGCCTGCCGATGCAGGGGACACGGGTTCGTGCCCCTGTCTGGGAGGATCCCACATGCCGCAGAGTGGCTGGGCCCGTGGGCCATGGCCGCTGAGCCTGCGTGTCCGGAGCCTGTGCTCCGCAACGGGAGAGGCCACAGCAGTGAGAGGCCCGCGTACTGCAAAAAAAAAAAAAAAAAAAAAAAAAAAACTAAAAATCGAACTACCATATGACCCAGCAATTTCACTACTGGGCATATACCCTGAGAAAATAAAAGTTCAAAAAGATACATGTACTATAATGTTCATTGCAGCACTATTTACAATAGCCAGGACATGGAAGCAACCTAAGTGTCCATCGACAGATGAATGGATAAAGATGTGGCACATATATACAATGAAATATTACTCAGTCAAAAGGAATGAAATTGAGTTATTTGTAGTGAGGTGAATGGACCAAGAATCTGTCCTACAGAGTGAAGTAAGTCAGAAAGAGAAAACAAATACTATACGCTAATACATATATATGGAATTTTAAAAAGTGGCACTGATGAACCTAGTGGCACGGCAGGAATAAAGATGCAGACATAGAGAACGGACTTGAGAGCACGGTGGGGAAGGGAAAGCTGGGATGAAGTGAGAGAGTAGCACTGACGTATATACACTACTAAATGTAACATGGACGGCTAGTGGGAAGCTGTTGCATAGCACAGGGAGATCAGGTTGGTGCTTTGTGACGACTTAGAGGGATGGGATAGGGAGGGTGGGAGGGAGGCTCAAGAGGGAGGGGATATGGGGATATATGTATACATATACCTGATTCACTTTGTTGTATAGCAGAAACTAACAGAACATTGTAAAGCATTTATAGTCCAATAAAGATGTGGAAAAAAAAAATAGAACTACCTTGTGATCCAGCAATTCTACTTTTGGGTATTTATCCGAAGAAAACTGAAAACACTAATTGGAAAAGATATATGCACGCCCATATTCATTGCAGTTTTTTTTACAATTGCCAAGACATGGAAACAAGATGAGTGTGTGTACACACACACACACACACACACACACACACACCAGAATACAATTCAGTCCCGTTTGTGACAACATGGATGTACCTCGAGGGCGTTACGTTAAGTGAAATAAGTCAGAGAAAGGCAAATATTATATCACTTATATGTGCGAACTAAAAATAAACAACTCATTGAAAAACACATCACTTATATGTGCGAACTAAAAATAAACAACTCATTGAAAAACACATCACTTATATGTGCGAACTAAAAATAAACAACTCATTGAAAAACACATCACTTATATGTGCGAACTAAAAATAAACAACTCATTGAAAAACATATCAGATTTGTGGATACCAGAGTAGAAAGCAAAGGTGGGGTGTGTGTGGGGATGGGTGGAAGAATTAGATGAAGGTGGGCAAAAGGTATGAGATAAATAAGTACCGGGGATGTAATGGACAACATGATGACTATACTTAATACTGTTGTACTGTATAGATGAAAGCTGCTGAAAGAGTAAATCCTAAAATTTTTTCTCACAAGGAAGAAAATATTTTTGTGTGTATCTGTACAAGATGATAGATGTTAACTAAATTTCTTGTCATTGACTAAATTTGACTAAATTTCAAGTCATTCTGCTCTACACCTTAAACTTACACAGTGCTGTATGTCAATTATATCTCAGTAAAACTGAAAAAAAAAATGATTTGGAAGAAAAGAAAATATGTAAGGAGGGAACAGTTTGGCATGTTCAAGGAAGAGAAAGAAAGACGATATCATTGAAGCATAATGAGTAACTGGGAGAGGGGTCTCCAGTGAGGGGGGCTGTCACAGGAATATGCAATTTCTCTCAATTCAATAGAAAATCACTGGGGTTGGGGACAGCTTAAGCAACAGAGCGATGACAACCTCTTATGTACTTTGTCTCTCCCCACCCTTCTTAAACGACGATTCCAGCTTCTATGTGGAGAGCAAATACTACGGAAGCAGAGTAATAAATAAAAGAAAAACAAAAAGAAAGGTAAAGGCCAGTTTGTGTTATTGCAGAGTGCTGGGAGAGATAACAATGCAAGAACATAAATGAGTGAAGCTGGCTGCATAAAGCCAAAAGGGAATGGTGTGTGATCTTTAGCAAACTGAATAATGCATTCCTAGTTACGGAGGATGGTTGCCACTCTGTTCTGATTAACTGTTGCCACTTTAAATATAGACCCAATGTTGCCAGCTGTTGCAATGCTTCAAGGGTCCAGATGCCCAGATTTTTAAGATATTCTAATTCTGAACTACTGTATGGAATGCCTCAAAGCGTCACTGGGAGAGACCAATGCTGTGGACCAACAGTTTGTGGTGCTTGGTAACAACTAATAGTACAGAAGGGTTTAAAGGCTGGATGTAGGTATTTGGGATAAGAGAGGCTGAATTCTGTGCTGTGAACTGTGCCGATTAAAAGCTCATCATGAGACAGATGATGCGGGTAAGGAGTGGCTTCGTGGGAGAGGTGGAATTTGTGCTGACCCTTGAAGCCTATGTGTTCTGAAGCGGCAAAACATAATGGGGAAGGCATTTTAGAGAGAAGCCATGGTAAGAGGCAAACCAATGAGTTCTGAAAACCCAAGAGGTGTTGGGGGTAGATGAGTCAACTGGCCAGAACCAGGAGTCTGGTAATGGAGCAGAAGGAAAGCCAGCTGGAAAGGTAGATTGCGGTCAAATCCGTGAGTTTGGGCAGCTTTGGCGTTCAACACAGAAGTGCTATAATCCGATCCTATATTTTCTGGTGAGATACAGTCAGGGAGTAGTGACTCAACAATCATGTTCTCTTAGTAACTGTTGCATTAAATCAGCTGAATGAAGGGCAAGAGAGAACTTATCGGAGAAAATTCTAATTGCTATCATCAATGATTATTCTTACATAGGCATAACTTCTGAGCATGCATATTCATAAATGAGCGTTTTTCTCTCCCCTGTTCTAAGTGCCAGGAGGATGTTTCACTTTTAGGCAGTGCCATGGTGATAAATATTCCAAACTCTATTATTAAAGGCATATTTAATCCCTTTTGCAAGAACAGAGCCAACTCCCAGGGTTAGAAAAAAAAAGACCTTGAATCTTCAATGCCATGAATGAATCCTTTTGTCCTGTAGCATTTATAAGCAGGAGTGAATGATGGGGACCTCAAAGAGGCATTTTATTCAGGATTCAGCCATCCTTCTTCGAATGAGAAGACTAAAGTTATCCATGGTATGGTTATTTCTCCTAAACAGAGTTCATCTGTCAAGTACCGAGTCATCACTCCTGATCTTACTGGCCACAAGGTGCCTGGCAACTTGGAGGTGGTCCTGATAGGTAAGAACCTCGGCTGCTGCCCAGAGTGCAACCCAGCTTGCCTTAGACAGCAAGGCTGCATGAGTCATGTTCCCCAAATCACCGGGTTATGCGAGGTCATCATGCTCTCTGATATGACGGATGTGATGCTGCCATAATCCCGTCCCTCTGCCTCCACCCCCTTTTGATTAGAGTATAAAGTAGGTAATCAGCCCAGAGGAAATGCAGTTTAGTCATTGTCAGCGAGTAGGCGGATGATAAAGAGTCACAGGTAGTATCACCTAGCTGCAGCTTCTTAGTCATATAAGACTTTGCAAGCTAAGTGTCATGAGACATAAGGGGTTTAAATACATCAGTGCATTAATTCTGGTACTGGAGACTCCTACTACTTGTAACTAAATGGTAGATCCCCATGCAGAGTAGGATTTGCCTTTTAAATGAAGATGCTGCAAATGCCATTCTCTCAGTCATGGTCACTTGCTAATCCCCTCTACCTAGAGAGCACAGGAGGCTGATGTTAGAATAAGATGTAGGCACAGCAAACACACGTGTAGGAAGGCCAGAAACAGAAAAACCAGGGAAGACACAAAAGAGCGAAAGAGGGCAGAGGGGTGTACTAGTAATTCTATTCTTTTTTTTTACCTCTCACTGATGTGGCCTCTCCCGTTGCAGAACACAGGCTCCGGACGTGCAGGCTCACCGGCCATGGCTCACGGGCCCAGCCGCTCCGCAGCATGTGGGATCTTCCCGGACCGGGTCATGAACCCGTGTCCCCTGCACCGGCAGGCGGACTCTCAACCACTGCGCCACCAGGGAAGCCCCTAGTAATTCTATTCTTAAAACATACGTGCACAAAAGCATGACTCAGGGAGTTGACATCCCAGCCTTTAAAGAGGCGATTGCGAGATCTGGGGAAGTTGGAATGTCATATTTTAAGACACTTCTAAAGATTTGTCCCCAGCTTTGTGTAAACAGGGAACTTTGTGGTGAGCAGAATATACCCCTCTGATCCCTGGAACCCAAGGATATATCTATTACAGGGAAAGGGGGGGATTAAGATTGTACATGAAATCAAGAATTCCAATCAGCTGACCTTGAAGGGCGGAGATTATCCTGGATGATCCTGGTGGGTCCAATATATTCACAAGGGCCCCATATGTGGAACAGGGAGGCCGAAGAGAGGGTCCAAGTGACACACTGTAAGAAAGACTGGCCCAGCCATTCCTGGCTTTGAAGATGGAAGGGGGCCACGAGCCAAGGAACAGGGGTATAGCCTCCAGAAGCTGGAAAAGGTAAGAAACAGATTCTTCCCTAGAACCTCGTGAAAGAAACACAGCCCTGCCAATACCTTGATTTAATCCAAAGGGATTCATTTCAACCTCTGGTGTCCAGACGATAAGATAATGCGTTTATGTGGTTGTAAGCCTGTAAGTTCACGGTTATTACTTATAGCAGCCATGGCCAACCACCCATGAGCATGTGCATTACAGTATCACTTTTATGTGGTGAGATTCCTGGAGCAGAGGTGGTTCGAAGGAGAAATATCCAATAACCTCCCCCCGCCATATAGAGTCACGGTAAAATGACGTCTAACAAATAGCCCCTTCCTGGCTCAGCTCTCGCTCTGCCTCTCATGCTCTGGACTGTAACTTTGTGTACTTGTCATCTGTTGTCACACTGGGGACTCTATACATGCTGTGGGCTCTGCCTGGAAACCTCTCCCCACCTACTTGTCCCAAAAGTTCTCTCTCTGTTCCCAGCGACCCTTGATTTCTCACCATCTCCTCTACGAGGCCTTCTATGTTCACCATCTTCCTTCTCAGGAAAAAGGAACTTTCTCTCCTCTGTGACATGATGCCAACGTCAGGGTAGCCGTGATTTAGTCTGCTTCACTTTGGAACCAGAGTGATTCCATTTGGTTTGGTGGGTTTGGGTTAGTTTCTTTTCCTTTCCCACATAGCAAGAAGATTTATATTACCCCTCTCTCCTGGAGAAGGTTTAAACATTCAGCCTTCTCTGACCTAGATAAGAGGAAACTAGTTTTTTCATGACTAAAGTTTCAGACTTTGTCAAATAGGTCTCTTGGTAAATAAGACAGAAGGAGGATGTGAAGAGAGATCACCCTTGAAAGAAAGAAGAGGAGGTGGTAAGATTTCCTCAGAACTAAAAAGAGACTAGGGGAGAGACATTATCTAAACTATTTGAACAGATTGTCCAGCAAGGCGTGGACCTGCTGCCCTGGGATAAAGGTCTGGTTTGTGGTCTGATTACTAGAAGATCACAGAGCTGATGGGAGAAAAGAGGCTGGGCCTCTGTCACCAACACCTCCTATGATGACTTTTATCAGCATCTCACCTCTCTGCCCTCAGGAGGGTACCATCCATTCTGTTTGGTGCCCTTCCGATTATCTCATGTAAACAGTCTGCTGCTGGTTGAATCCTGTTCCCAAAAAAGATATGTTGAAGTTCTAACCCCCAGTAGCTATGAGTGGGAACGTATTTGGAAACAGATCTTTGCACATGTAATGGAGTTAAGATGAGGTCATTAGGGTGTGTCTTAATCCAACATAACTAGTCTTTAAAGAGGGAAATGTGGATGGAACCATACAGGGAGAATACCATGTGATGACAAAGAATGAAGTGATGCAGCTGCAAACCAAAGAAATCAAGGTTTACTGTCGTCACCAGAAGCTGGAAGACAGGCATGGAATGGAGTCTCCCTCAGAAGGACCCAACTCTGCCAACACCTGGATTTTGGACTTCTAGCCTCCAGAAATGTGAAAGAACAACTTTCTGTTGTTTTGAGCCACCCAGTTTGTGGTACTTTTTATAGCAGCCCTAGGAAACTATCACACAATCCTTCAGAAGGAGGCCTGTTAAGTCAAGAAAAGAAGAGACCCCTAGACACCTAGTCGGGTAGGGATGGGGAAGCCCCCTGTTTTTGCTGCTATGGTTGCATGATGACCTTCATGGGGTCAAGGTACTTCTGCCTGCATGGGTCTCTTCCTACATAAAAAAATAAAATAAAATAAGATAAAACTTATATTTTACAACTGCACTGGTATGAAGATTAATGTATTAAGATCATATATTCAAACATTTTCTTTAACCTAAAAGTTTAGTTTTTCCTTCTGATTTTAAAAGAAATTATTTTCTTGGGCTCCTAGACATATGTGGACTCTGGGCACAGCACTTATTATATCTGTTGAAGAAGTCAGTCCTGGCTGCTGCAGAACCTGAACTCTTTGAGCTGGGACAGTGGTCAATGACATCACCATACACTCCATAGTTTTCATATGTCTTTTTCATAGCTGTCCTTCAAATAGGATTACATGCGGTTAACTACATAGTTAGCATTGTGTGAAGTGTATTTCTGTGTGAAAGGCCCTTAGTGTTGTAATGTGTTAGGCAAAGCTGAGGTTTTGTGTTAGGCAACACCAGGTTTTCAGCAGTGCTAAGTACTACAGAAGCAATATATGGTGAATTGTAGACATTCCACAAATTATTGTTAACAAGCAGAAAGATAAGAAAACTGAAGAAATTGAACCATACTTTGTCTTAAAACCTTTTAAGCCAAGTTTCCCTAGATAGGTTTCATCTCTTTGATTCGCTCATCAGAAACGTTCTCCCTCCCCAGATACCTGTGCAGAACTGAGACTCGAGAATAATGCCCCACAGTGTTTCTGGATGTTCAGCTTCCAATCCTCTGGCAATTTCCACGTAAGTGACCTTTTCTAGGTAATGAAGGCACTATCACTCAAAGTCTAGTATAACTTAAAGTTCATTCACTTAAGGTTCTTTATGATGTAATACTAAGCGGATAATTATGAACAGGCTAGGGTTAGGGTTAGGGTTAGGGTTAGGGAAAGGAATAGGTTTCCTATCCTCAACCCAGAAAGAAAAAAGGAATCAGGTCAAATCAATGGCTTCTTCTCCATTAAGACAAAATTGCTTTACAGCATATTATGGGAAGATATCCTTGAGTTAGTTGGACAATGTGTGCATCCGTATACTTTGCCTAAACGTCACTGGGAATGTACAAGGGAAATAGAGAATCCATCACCTTAAGGACCATACAGTTGTTTGGGAAAAGAGAGAAAATGCATATGTTTCATAGCTTGAAAATAATGATTTGGTCATTATTATCACATTTATATTCCTGTGACCAGTGAATCAATAAAAAATTGTGTCTAGGAAAGACAGAATCTGGCAGAGTTTTTTAAGGTGATCTGATCTAACCACTGCGCATGTATCATTTTAGAAGGAAATCCGGTCTCCCTCCTCCCTAAAAGGCTCCATCCACAGTCAGAGCTGGGGACGTCCTCTTCCTGATGCTCAGAAACTGTTTTACATTATATAACTTGGCCATCATCAAGCTGAATGATAATCTATGCTCTTTCAACCAGACTGAGCATTTTTAGACAAGAGATACTATCTTATTTTATCATGAATTTCCCAGCATCTAAGCAGAATCTTGCATGTAGCAGACACTCAGAAAAGATTAGATAAACAAATGCATAAAAAGGCATGAATAAGCTCAAATTCCATATTTACATACAAGATCATCAGGATGTTATTTATAATGTCGTATATAGCCTAAAAAGGGGGGCTTTAGGCAACAGATTTCATAATTGCACCCCTTTAATTGTGGTTCTCAAACTTTAATGGATGTACTAATTGTGTAGGTAGCTTGTTTAAAATTCAGTCTCCATCAGAAATTATGATTTCATAGGTGTAAGGTGTGAGGCAGGAATCTGCATTTGAACATGGAAGTCCAATGTCTGATAAATAATTTGAGAAACATTAAACAGTGGGGTTTCCTATGGTGCATCTGACTGAACATCCAGGTTATGATTTATTTTTTAGAAATATACATACTTTCTACAGTGAAATAATGATTACGAGAACATCTTAAAATTTAATTGAGCAAATCATGCTGCAGTACAGTGCTTTGGAAGCTTTAGTGTGCACATAATTCCTGGGGATCTTGTTAAAAGGCAGATTCTCACTGAGTCTGAGGTGAACATAGGATTCTGCATTCTGAAAAGCTCCCAGGTGTGACCCTCAAGGTGATGAATTCTCTATTTCCCTTCTGTGTTCCCAGTAGCATTTAGGCAATGTATACAAATGCGTGTGGATGTTGCTGGCTCCATGGAACACACTGTTTGAGTAGCAAAGATGTACAGCATCTCTTACTGAAATGTGGTATGTGATACACTAGTCTTATAAGATACACCTCACCAAAAGTGTTCCTTGGGTGAATACACATTTTCAGGACTGTATGCTATAGCTTGCTCTTGGAGCTATCATAACACACTGTAATACAATACATTAAAAGTGGTATAAGTCATACAACACATTGTGACTATTTTAAGGTCATAAAGTTTATTTTAACTAGTAACTTGCCAGGAAATTGGCACTGTCTAGTATATGGGACATCTCTTGTCCCACTCACAGCCTCTCAGTCCCACCCCAGCTCCAACAGCTGCAACAACTGTGTCCTCCTGGCTCTGATTAGCTTCTGTCCCGTACACCCTGACAGCACCTCGCCTTGTTCTGGCACCGCGTTCCTGCGCATTTCCTGCCCTGGGCGTGTGCTGCAAGCCCAAAGGCTCCAGCAAGGGACCCCAGCAGAACATCCTTGGCCCATACACATAGGCAACCCAGGAGTGCAGGACAGCTATTGCTGTGGGGTCATGCTCGTCCCGAGGGGGATGGGTAAAACTTTTCTCCTTTCATCCCAAGGTATATCATTCTCAGACATAGTTAACAAGACTCCTCAGAAGGTCCCATGGGGTCAAACACAGACAACCTGTAGGTGTTGTCAAGTTGGTAATGTATCTTTGCCCCTTTCTCTGTAACTTGACCCTTTCCTGCACTCCAACTCTCTGGAATCATTTCCCAACTAAACCGGCCTGAAATACATCTAGTCCAGATTTACTTGAGCTGTAAATAAAATATACACCTGATTTCAAAGACTTTGGTATAAAAAAGGATGGAAATGCCTTACTAAGAACTTATTATATTGAGTACATATTGAAAGAATATGTGGAATATATTCAATTGTGACAGTGTGATGTACAGTAGGAAATGTATATTTGGGTCTTCATCCTCATGCCTGTCACAGAGCTCTCAAAACCCTCGGAATTTCCTAAGTGCTAAGAGTGATAAAGGTAAAAAGTGTGACTTTTGTTATTCATAACAAACCCCTTTCAACCATATCTGGAGTTTACGTTAATGAGGTGACCCAGGACAGTCTCCTAGGGGGGCTGGTTATCAGGGGAACCAACCAGGTAACTAGAGGGTTGGAAATTTCAACTTCCCTGGCCCCCAACACACCCTCTGAAAGGGGAGAGGGGCTAGACATTGAGTTCCATTACCAATGGCAAAAGATTTAATCAATCATGCCTATGTAATGAAGCCTCCACGGAAGGCTAGTAGTACAGGGTTGAGAGCTTCTGGGTTGCTGAGCACACTGGGGTGCTGGGAGGGTGATGCATCAGGAGGGAAGACGGAAGGCCACACCCCTCCCCCAATACCTTGTCCTTCACACCTCTTCCATCTGGCTGTTCCTGGGTTTTATGATTTTATAATAAACTGATAATCTGGTAAGTAAACACTTTCCATGAGTTCTGCGAGCCATTCTAGCAAATTACTGACCCTGAGCAGAGGGTTTGGGAACCTCTGATCTATAGCCTGTCATCAGAAGCACAAGTGACAACCTGAACTTGTGACTGGCAATTCAGTGGATAGGTGGGGACCAGTCTTGTGGGACTGAGCCCTTAACCTGTGGAGTCTGTGCTAACTCCAGGTAGTTAAACAGATTGCAGAATTGCTTGATGTGGGGAAAAGCCACACACAACTGCTATCAGAAGTATTGAGAGTAGAGGAGAAAATGGAAAAAGAGGGGTTTTTAAATTATTATTTCATCAGTTAAATAAAGTACACTATTAAAATTAAAGTCTTACCTGGTTGTTTTTACTTTTTTTAAAACATGGCTACGAGAAATTTAAAATTAGATGATGTGGCTCTTATTTTTTATTTTTTTGCGGTATGCGGGCCTCTCACTGCTGTGGCCTTTCCCGCCGCGGAGCACAGGCTCTGGACCCGCAGGCCCAGTGGCCATGGCTCACGGGCCCAGCCGCTCTGCGGCATGTGGGATCTTCCCAGATCGGGGCACGAAGCCGTGTCCCCTGCATCGGCAGGCGGACTTCCAACCACTGCGCCACCAGGGAAGCCCTGTGGCTCTCATTTATGTTGGTTAGCACTGTCGTCAACTTTGTGGAGTATCCTACACCCTTCCAGAAAATTGCCTCTCCCTTTATTTAACTCAAAGGTAATTATTAGGGTGCTTGGAACCAAAGGATCCAACCAGTAAATCTATTAAGAAAACAGATAAAATGAAAAGTTACACAATCATCTCTTATCTCCATTTATGCCCATTCAACTAGCATTAATCCAGCAGTCAGGAAGAACGAAGACAAATCATCACTCACAGTCATTCTCTAGGTCAATGGTCCTCAATTCTGGTTGCAAATTCGACCACGTGAACATCTTTTTCAAATATTCTGATAAGGGGACCTCACTGAAGACCACTTCTGTGCATACGAATAATTTGGGGCTTTTGTTAAAATGTAGATTCTGATTTAGTAGATCCAAAATGTGGCCCAAGATTCTGCTTTTCCAACAAGCTCCCAGGTGATGCTGATGCTACTGGACCACAAACAACAAATTGAGGAGGAAGGTTTAAAACCGAAGGTATAAATTGGAGTCGAAATTGCCAGAGTTTGCAGTCACAAGAGACATGCATTCTTCTGTGAAGAAGATTGTAAGAATTACAAAGCTAATCCCATTTCATCCTGGTGCAAACCTCATGGGGGCTTCCTTTTTGCATCCCTGTATTTTGCATACTTGTACCTCTCCACCAATGGGTACCCTGGACCAGTCACTCAATCTCCCCATGATTTTTTTTTTTTTTTTTTTTTTTTTGCAGTACACGAGCCTCTCACTGTTGTAGCCTCTCCCATTGCGGAGCACAGGCTCCGGACGCGCAGGCTCAGCGGCCATGGCTCACGGGCCCAGCCGCTCCGCCGCATGTGGGACCTTCCCGGACCGGAGCACGAACCCGTGTCCCCTGCATCGGCAGGCAGACTCTCAACCACTGCGCCACGAGGGAACCCCTCCCCGTGTTTTATTTCCTCCCCTTGAAAACAAAACAGCAGTAGCTATCGACAGGAGTAAAAGGTACTTCACATTTTGCCTTTAGAGTGCTGGTGCTATAGTATATACCCAGTAAAGGTCACTTTGTTTTATTATTATTACTATTATAGTCAAGTTCAATTCTGTACTTTTTCAGCTATCAAAATTGTGACCCAAAGAAGGAAAATAATTTGCCTAAGGTCACATATTTAGCTTGTAATGAGCTAGCCTGGGTTTCAACCCAGATTTCAAAATCCTAAATTCACTGCTCACTCCTCTTCAGTGGTATTCTATTCACTTCTCTGGACGTCTCTGTACTATAGCAGTTGTTGTACTTTATGGTGATTATTACGTTTACTTTTTGTGGTTTAAAATATGCCCCCAAATCTTTTGACACTTTCTTCAAAAGGTGTAGCCTAATCACTGTGTGCAGGCTAGAACCATGACTCACTCCTAATGAACAGATTAAGGCAGGAGGCACAGTGCGTGACTGCTGAGACAAAGTCGTAAAAGGCACTGTGGCTGCCATCTTGCTCCCTGTCAGATCACTCCCTTGGGGAGAAGCCAGCCGCCATGGTGGAAGGATTCTCAAGCAGCTGTATGGAGAGGAACTGAGGACTTCTCACCACAGCTGGCAGGGAAGTGAGGTCTTCTGCCAACAGCCACAGATTTTGTCTCAAAGCTATTATTTCTCCCGTACAAGTTTCCACTATACTACACACATTCTTCTACTCTTGCTTATACAGTGAACAAGTGTACACCTGCCCTTTGGCTCAGGTTCACAGGTCTTCCCTGGAGAAGTGTGTCAGGCCAGTTAAGCTTAGGGTGTCTTTTTCTGATGCCTCCTGGGAGCACTGGAAAGTTCTGGGCCTCAAGAGGAATAAGCGGGGCCCAGCCGTATGGGTGTTCAGAGAGCTCCGTGCACAGAGCTCCCTGCCCTGGTGCTGAACAAGGAGAGAGCCACCTTGGAAGTGTCTCCTCCAGCCCCAGTCAAGCCTTTAGATGATGACAGCCCCAGCAGACATCTTTTTTTTTTTTTTTTGCGTTCCATATTTTTTATTTTTTTTTTATTTTATTTTATTTTTTTAACATCTTTATTGGGGTATAATTGCTTTACAATGGTGTGTTAGTTTCTGCTTTATAACAAAGTGAATCAGTTATACATATACATATGTTCCCATATCTCTTCCCTCTTGCATCTCCCTCCCTCCCACCCTCCCTATCCCACCCCTCCAGGCTGTCACAAAGCACCAAGCCAATATCCCTGTGCCATGCGGCTGCTTCCAACTAGCTATCTACCTTACTACGTTTGTTAGTGTGTATATGCCCATGACTCTCTCTCGCCCTGTCACAGCTCACCCTTCCCCCTCCCCATAACCTCAAGTCCGTTCTCTAGGAGGTCTGCGTCTTTATTCCTGCCTTACCCCTAGGTTCTTCATGACATTTTTTTTCCCTTAAATTCCATATATATGTGTTAGCATACGGTATTTGTCTTTTTCTTTCTGACTTACTTCACTCTGTATGACAGACTCTAGGTCTATCCACCTCATTACAAATAGCTCAATTTCATTTCTTTTTATGGCTGAGTAATATTCCATTGTATATATGTGCCACATCTTTATCCATTCATCCGATGATGGGCACTTAGGTTGTTTCCATCTCCGGGCTATTGTAAATAGAGCTGCAATGAACATTTTGGTACATGACTCTTTTTGAATTTTGGTTTTCTCAGGGTATATGCCCAGTAGTGGGATTCCCAGCAGACATCTTAACTGGCCCTTCCCGAGAGAGCCAAAGCCAGAACCACCCAGTTAAATTTCCTGAATTCTTTACCCACAGAAACTATGAGATACTATTTTTTGTTGTTTTAAGCTGCTAAGTATTTGTGTTAACTTGTTGAGCAGCAAGAGATAACTGATACATTATTTACTCAGCTGTGTTCTCTAATAGACTGAAAGCATAGGACCTGGAATAGCATGTATTAATCCATTCACTCATTGAATCACTCATTCTTTCTCACATCCATCCATCTACTCATCAAACATTTATTGAGAACCTGCATTTCAGGTATTGCTCCTACATGCTGGGCATGTAATAGTTGAATGCAAGATAGACCCTCTCCTTACAGAGCTTACAGTCAAGGCAAGGAAAGAGATTACTATTCAATAAATATCTGATAAACCACTTGAGGTAGAATATAGTGAATACAGTAAAATCTTAGCTAATATTGTTTTAAAGATATGCTAATTTCATTGTTTTTAATCACACTGAACCAACTCTCTTCCCAGGTTCAAGACAAGCAAGGAAGCCTAGAGCAGAGTCAGAAGCTGGTGAAGCCCAGGGCTTTTGTTTGTTTGTTATAATCCCCTTGTAAACTAATACTTAGGCGATGATTATCAAGAGATGTAACTACTAAAATATTCAGACCTCTAAAAACTTCAGACCTCACATGCCTGCAAATGGAAATATACAAAATCTCTATGGCTGTACATATATTATTTTATAAAGACAAAATTTCATTAAATTTTTATATCTAATTATCAATATACTTAATCCCAGAGAGGAACGAACATCACAAGGAGAAAAATCCAAATTCAGGAAAAATACACAGGAAAAATAATGCAGTTTCTTCCACAAATTAATTATAGGAAAAATAAATAAGAAGAGGGAGGGTATATTGATAGACTTAAAAATTGTTTTAACTTATAATATATAGCAATCAATTACAATGTATTGCTTTTATTTAGCTCTCAGTCAAAACAAACTCTTAAAAGGAAAAGAAATATGTATTTAAAACATTAACAAAAATTATGAAACCATTAGGAAAACTTGCACACTGAGTATATATTTGATGATGTTTAGGGATTATGATGTTTTGATTAAGTTTTTTAAAAGTCCCTGACATTTAGAGACATCTACTGAAGTTATTAGAGGTGAAGTAATATGATATCTGGACTTTGCTTTATTAAAAAAAAATGGTTCTGAAGAACCTAGGGGTAGGAGAGGAATAAAGACCCACACGTAGAGAATGGACTTGAGGACACGGGGAGGGGGAAGGGTAAGCTGGGACGAAGTGAGAGAGTGGCATGAACATATATACACTACCAAATATAAAATAGATAGCTAGTGGGAAGCAGCCGCATAGCACAGGGAGGCCAACTCGGTGCTTTGTGACCACCTAGAGGGGTGGGATAGGGAGGGTGGGGGGGGAGATGAAATGGGAAGGAGATATAGGGATATTAGAAGAAAATAATCTACAGGGGACAAGAGTACAGGCATATAATAGTAGAGTCTATAGATGACAGTAGTTTGGACGAGGGTGACAGAGCAGTGGAGATGGTGACAAATTGTAGAAGCAGTAAGATTTCCTGATGGATCAAACGGTCTAAAAGGAAGATAAATGTCAAGGATATTTCCAATATTTTTGACTTGGGCAATCGAAAGGAAGAGGTTGGCAATAACTGAGATGAGAAAGGCTCTGGATACAGCAAATTCAACATTTTAAGCTTGAGTTGCTTGTTGGATAACCAAATGGAAGTGTGAAATATAGAATTAGATTTATGCTCCGAAGTTTATGGAAAAAGTCTAGGCTGCAGACAAGGTTCAGGAGTTGCAAGCTTCAGATGTTCTTTGAAGCCTCATGATAAACTCTTGTGAAGAGAGCGAGTGTAGAAAAGAGAACAAGTCCAAAAATGCTTTGTTTGTAGATGCGGACATTTTTCAAGTTAAAATCAGAAACACTGTTTTTGTCTGAAAATCATTTTGAGAGACTTTATATAGAAAAATTCCACAAAATTACACTATCAAGAATGATAAAAGTACCTTTTCTACTTGAAAAACTAATTTCTATTCTTCTCTGCTAAAATGCTGTCATGCGTTGAATGTTCTATGATTTCATCATAGGTGAAACTGGCCAATGACCACAGTGTGCTACAGACTTTTTTGATCCAATCTTCTTAGATGCAGTCCAACACTTATCAGCTATATATGGAATACTGTGGCACTATAATTCTCATTAGTGTTACAGAGTCTTTATAATGTCTTACTTCTGTTACATGAAGACTAATAAAAATTTATTTATTTATATGTTTGGGTGCTACTGAAAATATATACCTTTCCAGTAAATAATAAAACGTTAAAAATTAAAAAAAAAAAAAACAAGGTAGAATGAACGAGAAGGACAAGAAAGACCGCGGGTTGATAAATTAGGAAGCTCAGTGATGAGTAAGCGGAGTTTCATTAAATACTGTTTTCTGTTTTTATATGTGTTTGGAATAATAATGAAGAGTCTTGTTTTGTTTTGTTTTAATTGGGAGATTTCAGATAAAACTCCAGGCTTTCAGAGTCTCTCAAAATATCCAAGCATCAGACAAGGAACTGGAGCTGAGAACTGAGACCTCTTCTTCGGATATACCAGGCTGTCTGAAGGTGACTGTGACCCTCACTGCTTCTTATGCATTTGCTGGACCAGCTTCACTCAGGTACGTTATGCTCCTGCTCACACAATGCATTTGATCTCTAGGAAAACTAGACATTTCTGTAGCAGCACCTTGGAAACCAGCTGTGGTTTGGTACTCTAGTGTCAGGAAAAGAAAATGCAGCCCAAGACACAGAACTCAGAGGCAGGGTTAATCTGATTTCAACAGTTTAACCTCTTTCTGAGGTTAATTCAAAAGCTTTATTTTAGAGGAAAGCTCTCTTCTAGGAACCTTCATTGGCAAGACAAAGGACAGAATAAAAATGAACCCCCAGACACCCAAATGGCTGATCTGCTATTTCCTAAGGCTTTTGTAGGCGCTCAAATATAAAATGATACCTTTCCCACTGTTTCTATTACAGATTCACTTAACATTTTAAAATCTCTTTTTAATCCTTCAGGACTGAAGAAAAGAGATTCCCATTATTATACACAGGGCTCTCAGTAGAGGTATCTCTGCCTTTTTCTGTTTCTAGCTTTGCTTTCAATTGTTAGTCAATTATAGGAATAAGTTTTTGATGTTATTAAATGGATGCCACTTTAGATAAAACAGATTTTTCTCTGCTAAAACCACTGTCATTGAGTAAGTGAAAAACAGGAAATAATTGTCCTGTCTCTGCTCTCTACATTAAACTGGGGAAAAAATGCATTGCAAAGACTAAAAGTGACCCCAAAAAAGCATCTCATGGTGGTCATATACCACCATATAAAAAGGTCATTTGGGGATTCCCTGGTGGTGCAGTGGTTGAGAGTCCGCCTGCCGATGCAGGGGACACGGGTTTGTGCCCCGGTCTGGGAAGGTCCCACGTGCCGCAGAGCAGCTGGGCCTGTGAGCCATGGCCGCTGAGCCTGTGCATCCGGAGCCTGTGCTCCGCAACAGGAGAGGCCACAACAGTGAGAGGCCCGTGTACCGCAAAAAAAAAAAAAAAAAAAAAAAGGTCATTTAAAAATTAAGGTATTTAGTGAAACCAGTTATAAATGCTTTTAAAGAGAAAACTTGGCACTAAGAACATCAGAGTTGAGGTTTACCAATTAACTGTAATAAAGTTTACTTTCTTGTATTTGTGGATAGTTCTTTTATGTATACGGGGTTTCAATTATGTCCACACTATTATTTATTATTATTAACAACAGTAATAACAACAACATTAACACATATGCCAGGTACCATTCTAGCCATTTGTATGAATCATCTCATTTAATTCACGTAACAATTTTATAAATTAATTGTTATTAACCCCTCTTCCCCAACATTTTTGTCAGGTAAGAGAACCAAGGTTTTGGGATGTTAAAAGCCTTCATAAAACGTAGAGTTAACCAGGAAGAAACAGGATGCAACCTAAGAATTCTGACTTGACATTCTAAGCATTCTGATAGTCTTGGCCTCTATCTAACGCACCATTTTTCTTAAACTAGGTATCAACTATATGATTCAAGGGATCTGGAAGACCCTTCGCCCACTGACTCTGCTTCTGCAATAGTTTTCCTGACTGTGCAATGTCACAGGGAATTATTTTGTTTTTTGCATTTCCTGGCAGGACTATGGTCTCAAATATCCATAATTTTGCCCAGTAAATTCCCTGCAAAGGGGACTGAGACTTGAAAGAGGGATGCTGTCCCTCCCCACAAGATTTCCCATCTCCTGCTACAGATGTGGGTTTGCAGGTATAGCTGGAAAACCCATTGTTTTCTTTGTTTGTTTGTTTGTTTTTTTGCGGTACGCGGGCCTCTCACTGCTGTGGCCTCTCCCGCTGCGGAGCACAGGCTCCGGACGCGCAGGCTCGGCGGCCATGGCTCACGGGCCCAGCCGCTCTGCGGCATGTAGGACCTTCCCGGGCTGGGGCACGAACCCGCGTCCCCTGCATCAGCAGGCGGACTCTCAACCACTGCACCACCAGGAAAGCCCCAAGCCCATTGTTTTAAATGCTGGGATTAGAGAAAGGGTTTCCTTTGATAAAGATCCAAGCAACTAGAGGTAATTTAAAGTATCTTCCTGGGTCCTAGTATTTTGGAGTCAAGTCTGAGAATCTGTAAGCTGCTCAACTACCCAAACAATTGCATCCGATTCCAGAGATTTCTCAAACTCCCAAAGCACATCTGAGGAATCTCCTAGAGATCCCCGGACGCTTGTGTAAGAACCCTTCCTCTTATGGCTACCCCACAGGCAGCGTCAAAAAGATGCCCATCATTTCCAAAAATTGAAAGTGGGCAGTAAGCACAGGATCAGGCAAACAGAACTGGTATGAACCCGGCTCTGCCACCTATCAGCTCTATGACCTTGGACAAGTTCTCTACCAACCCCAATTTCCTCATTTCGAAAGTTGTTTCAAGCCTAGTCACTGAGTCACAGTTGTTGGAGGTTTAATTATATTATGTAGTTTAATGCTTAACACAGTAAATACTCAATACATGTTATGGATATGGTGAAGACAGGGTGATACAGATGTTATTATCACTTTGACATGATAAACATTAATAAAACCAAGGAAAGGATAAGGAGCTGTTTCATTTCTGGGGACAGAAAGGTGGGATCTAGCTTAAATGAATAAAGTGGAAACTACTTGCCTTGGAATAAACAAAGGCCTTCATGACAGCAAGAATTCATGAATACTGAAATTAGTTCTTTAGAGAAATCATTAGATCCTAATAATAAAGACTCACAATTTTGAAGAAGGTCCTTTCGGATCCATTATTTAATCCAATTCTCACAAAAATTTTCTGACAGTCATTATTATCACCTGCATTTTTCAGATAAGAAAACCTGAGTTAGAGAGAAGTGAGATGTTTTATTTAAATGGGTGCTATTATTATGCAGCATAGACAGAATTTGAATCTTATTCATTGGTTTTAAGGTCATGGTGGGGGGAGAGAGAGAGAGAGAGGGAGGGAGGGAGGGAGGGAGGGAGGGAGGGAGGGAGGGAGGGAGGGAGGGAGGGAGGGAGAACCACAGAAGACCACAGAAGAGATCAGAGGGTAAGCCTACCCAAGCTTTGAAGTCCACTTGTAGCCCTAAGATGAGGTAAAAACAACTCAGTCCTTCATTTTAAATTGTAGGTATAAACTTGTATTTGAGGGAAACACAAAATCATCATCCAGTAGTTTTTTTCTCCCCTTTTCTCCCTGTATAAACTTGTATTTGAGGGAAACACAAAATCATCATCCAGTAGTTTTTTTTCTCCCCTTTTCTCCCTGTATAAACTTGTATTTCAGGGAAACACAAAATCATCATCCAGTAGTTTTTTTCTCCCCTTGCAAATCATTTTCCTTTAACATGATGGTATTTTAGTTTTGTTTCCTTTTGTTTGCCTGTTGGAGGGGATGCAGATTTCCAAATAATTGAGTTTCTCATTCAGCAGCTTTCTCCTGGTTGAGGAGAGTCCTCTTAATTAAATGTAAACACATTTGGCAAATCAGTATAATAAGTGTCTAAAGGTCTCCCATAATGATGTGAGTTGTCATCCAGTCCCCATCAGTGTTTGCTTTGAATGCAAAGTGATTTTCTTAAAGACCAGGCCCTACACAAAGGATGAGCTTGAATACAATAATCTAACTAGCCCATTCTTGACAGAGACAACAGAGAATTACAAATACCAGCTTCCACTGAGGCACCAGGATATTTTGTAGATGCTTCAAAGCCAATTCGCTCTATGACTAATTCTGGATTAGAGATACCTTGTCATAAGAAGAGAATCCATCCATTGTAAGTGACTCAAATAAAGAGGCCAAAGGATACCTATAGATGAGTTTACTTATTTTTCTATTTTTTTTATTGAAGTATAGTTGATTTACAATGTGGTGCCCGTCTCTGCTGTGCAGCAAAGTGAGTCAGTTATACACGTATAGACATTCTTTCTTATACTCTCTTCCATTATGGTTTATCTTAGGAGGTTGGGTATAGTTCCCTGTGCTGTACAGTAGGACCTTGTTGTTTATCCATTCTAAATGTAATAGTTTGCATCTACCAACCCCCAAACTCCCAGCCCATCCCTCCCCTTCCCACCTCCCCCTTGGCAACCACAAGTCTAATCTCTATGTCTGCGAGTCTGTATCTGTTTTGTAGATAGGGTCATTTGTGCCATATTTTAGATTCCACATGTAAGTGATATCACATGGTATTTGTCTTTCTCTTTCTGACTTACTTCACTTAGTATGATAATCTCTAGTTGCAACCATGTTGCTGCAAATGGCATTATTTCATTCTTATTTATGGCTGAGTAGTATACCACTATGGGACCTAATCAAACTTATAAGATTTTGCACAGCAAAGGAAACCAAAAACAAAACGAAAAGACACCCTACAGAATGGGAGAATAAATTTGCAAATGATGCGATCGACAAGGACTTAAATCTCCAAAATATACAAACAGCTCATACAACTCAACAACAAAAAAACAAACAACCCAATGAAAAATGGGCAGAAGACCTTAATTGACATTTCTCCAAAGAAGACATAAAGATGGCCAGTAGGCACATGAAAAGATGCTGAACATCACTAATTATCAAAGAAATGCAGATCAAAACTACAATGAGGTACCACCTCACACCGGTCAGAACGGCCATCATTAAAAGTCTACAAATAACATATGCTGGAGAGGATGTGGAGAAAAGAGAACCCTCCTACAACACTCTTGGTGGGAATGTAAGTCGGTGCAGCCACTGTGGAGAACAGTACGGAGGTTCCTCAGAAAACTAAAAATAGACCTACCATGTGACCCCACAATCCCTCTCCTGGGCATATATCCAGAAAAAACTATAATTCAAAAAGATACATGCACCTCTGTGTTCACAGCAGGACTATTTATAATAAGCAAGACATGGAAGCAACCTAAATGTCCATCAAGAGGTGAATGGATAAAGAAGAGTTTACTTATTTTTTCATTTGCATTCTCATTGTAATTAACAGACATCATCCATACCAGCACTGCTCCATCTAGCTACAACATGTGGCAAGGTTGTGTCATCTTTCATTTCCTCATTATATGGTGGACTTTTGGCTTCAAAAAGATGGTAATTTACCTTAATTTGAAAGCAGGACAGGAAGAGAGGGAACGTTTTGAACATTTCTTGTATTCCTAGTTCTGAAGGGACAGTCGGGCCAGAGACCAAATGTCCTCAGTGTGAACAGTCAGTTAATGAGTAAATGGTCTCCTTCCCAATTCTGAAACCCGTCAAACTATGTGCGGTGTCAGTTTGGATTTAATTTGAAGCCACTGCCAACTACTGTATGTAACTCACTTAGTGTTTTCTGTCTCGAGAAAGGAACAATCTACGGATGAGCTTGAACTTTTTGTAGGGCATCAGCTAATTTAAAACCTTTTCATAAATAATATCAAAATTTCTAGTAAGAGGAAATTATATGCCAAATTTTTCAGGGCAGAGCAAACTCACACAGGAGTTGGTACTTCCGAACTTTTTTATTTTAGGCCATGAGGCTACTTTGAGGCACAGGTGCAGTGACTGGGAATTGGTTAAGTAAAGAGAATGTGAGACAGTGCTTAGGGATGCTGAATTATACCAAATATTGAGAGAGATTTGCTAACATACTTATTTGAGTCTCTGTGAGTTAGTAAGATAACAGATATTATCTCTATTTGGGGTATATAATATCTTCTACAGAAAAGTTAAAATTGCAGGGTAGATCTCTAAAGCCAATAATAGCAATAACTAATATTTCTATTAAGGCTTCTGCTGTTTTATATACACTGTGCCATTTAATCTTTGTAACCACGCTACAGGGTAGGTGCAGACATCGTTTCCATTTGATTGATGGGAAACAGAAGCTCAAAGGGCCAAAGAAACTTGATGAGGGACACACAGCAGCTGTTAAATGGTAGAGCCAAGAGTCCAGGGAAGGTCACCTGCCCCGGTTAGGAGCCCTCTCATCACTGGCCACACTGTCACTAAACCATCTGAGCTGGAGACCCAAGATGAGATACTTCTGTGCAGTATATTCAACCTATCCAGAGATAATAGTCACATTAATTCTATCAAGTTGTCTGTCAAGATTTGTTATTCTTAATAAACAGACCCTCTTATATGCCCTGAGATATTCTGCATTGTTTGAAGTTATTTACATAGGTTTTAATGATCAGTAATATTTGTCAAATCTTTTGAGTCACCTCTTTTTTATCCTTATATTTTCTTCAGATCCTAACACATAGTAGATGCTAAACAAAAGCTTGTTTACCTTAATTAATTAGAAATACTTCAAGTCAGTGCACGAAAATCAATGTCCCTTTTGCCTTTTCAGGTGTAAAAAAAAATACATATATAGATGGGTATATGTAATGTTACATTTTTATAAATTATTTTTCTAGTTATGAAAATTAATTTAATAAGGATTTGCAAATTTGTCCTCTGAATATGATTTAGTGTGTCTTCTGTTATTATTGTTATATGAAACACTGAATAACAAAGTTATGAAGAAGGGCAGAAAGGATATAACAGCCACAAAGACTATTACTATGGCAAAACAGTAACTTCTCCTTTGACCTTCCTTGCACCCAGAGTAAAAATGCAAAGACAACTGGATGAGCAATCTCTTCAATCTGGAGCAAGGATGCACATCAACTCATCAAGAAATGATATTAACAGGAATTTATCCAATGGACATTTATGCTGAGTGACAGTTTCTTAGACTATGGTTCATACCAAATAGAGATGTGCTCTTTAAACACTTTCTGGTGATCTAATTGGTGTTACTTTGAAGCTCAGGGTATATACTCAGCTTCAGTAAGAATTAATGATCCAATTAGTTTTCTGCCTGTTACTCTAGCTATCTAGAAATTATAAACGCTACAACATACAGTAGACCAGTGGCTTCTAAATTCCTGGGGAACTCTTTCAAAATAAAGAACCAAGCCCTACTCCTTTGAAATTCAGATTTGTGCATATAACGGATTTGCAGGGCAGGGGAGAGTAGGAGGGTCCCCACGTATCTATTTCTCCTGATTATAGCATTTCATTTTTCCTTTGAGGAATCCTGCCTGCCTCTCCTGGATCTCAGTGGTGTGGTTTGCATGGAATTGACTCTCTACTCTTCATTACACGAGTGGGCACACGGCAGGGTTCTGGCCAGTCAGAGCCTTCCTCTCCACTGATCACACTGCCTGGCTGAGCAGTAAGAAAATGAGACTGAGTACTGAGCTCCTTGTTGGAGCTGTTAGGAAACAGACACCCTCTTTATGCTAAGCAGAGTGTGAACGTAAGAAGTAAGCCTGCCGCTGCCTGTGCGCGGAGCCAGCAGGGTGCCAGCAAACACTCTAATGTCATTTTTGGTGCTTCTGGATTTTCCTACAACTGAAATAATCCTGGATTTTTACATTTAAATTGAATTTTGGATACTCACTAGTGCAAGAGTCATAACTAACAATGCCTCATCATCATTTTTTAAAAATCATACAAACAAACCTTTCCAGATGGGTTCATGATCAGCCAAGTTAGAAAACCACAGCATAAAATATTTTCAAGAAGCACATGTAATATATCTTCGAATATCCAAATTAGCATATATTACTAATGAATATAAGTTCATTCATAAAATGCAATAAGTATTACTGAAAGGTTTGAGATGCTTTCAGAACTTTAAAGATGTCAGAATTGGATTATAAGATAAAATTTATTTATCAGACTCTTAACATGTTACATGAGTGCCATAAGTGACTCTGTCCAAGGATGTGGATTTCCTTTACTTGGGTGGAAGTGGAGTCAACCAATGCCTACTTGGCTAGATCTCCTGGGATACTCACCTCTACCTATGAGGAGAGTCTTTAGGCTTACAAAGAAGCTAGCCCTGAGAGAAACTCCTGAGGAAAACTGTAAAGCCCATGGCCCTTCCTGGCAGTGAAAATGAAAACCCACATCTAGCATTTGCTGTTCTACCATGACGTGGAGACTTGGCAAAGGACGTGAACTGCCACCTGGACATCAAGGTCAACAGCCTGCTGGCTGCAGAATGTGGGGCTCCTGGTGTGTACAAGGTATACGATCATGATGCTCCTAGAGTCTAGCATGCAGCCGAAGGGCAATCTGTAGAGGAGACTGTGCCTGGGGATGGCAAGCAGGCGTCTCTGGTATTCACAACTCCTGGCAGCTGCCTGAAATCTAAGTCCTCTTGTATACTGATTTGTCTGTCCATTGTCTGATGTGTTTTTTAGAGGCTTTTTTTTTTTAAAATATGGGCATCCAAACTCATTAAGTCCCTAATCCAACAACACAGTGCAGTTTGTAAATTAGAGCTTCCTCATTATTTTGAAACACTTGACATGGAAAAAATATGACTGGATTTTAAATCCATTCACATTATCACAATAAGCTGAAAAGAAAGAGCTGTTACCATCTTTAAACCTAATTTGGTATAATTTTTAAATGGGTCTAAAATTAATTTAATTATTTTCTTATCTACTTGTGTGAATGAAATTTCTTGTTAAAGATGCTTATCAAGAATATGAAGAGATCATCATAAAAATGTCTTGATCAGAAATTTCATGTAACCATTTCAAGTATTAATCTAGTTCTTAAAAATAGCTTTGTCTTCAAAGGAAAGTTCAAGTTTTTCATTACTAATAAGTTAAACAGATTTTATTTAAAATTTTTACCCTTTCAGTATTGCACATCTGTCCTATTCTATAATTCTACCCAAAGTTATATAAAAAAATGAGTATTTTCACCACACCTCACTTGTTTCAAACCCTTCCAGTTAATTTTAGTACACTGCAAACATGTAATTCTTATTTTCATTTTTTACTATTGTAGACAGTCTCTAAGATGGCCCCCAATTAGCCTCATGTCCTATTACTCATTCACTTATTCTCCCATTTTGTCACCTCCTTCATTGCCTATAGCTGCGTGTATAAGCATGGGGTACTGCATACATGATGAAGTGGACTTCCAAGGCTGGATCATAAAACTCTATATGGCTTCTGCCTTGAGCCCTTTGGGATCACTTATTCTGGGGGAATCTGGCTACCACGATGTTAAGATGCTCAAGCTTCCCTCTGGAGTGGTGCAGCTAGCAAGGAATTGAAGCTTCTCTCCTACTTCTCTGCTAACTTGCCAGGCGTGTGAATGTACCGTCTAATAAGTGAATCTTCCAATTCCTGCCAGGCCTTCAGCACGAGCTGACATCTAAAACCTCATAAGGTACCCTGAGTCAGTTAAACAGCTCTAATTATTCCTGACTCACAGAAACTATATGAAATAATAATAATAATACATGTTTATTGTTGCTTTTAGCTGCTACTTTTAAGGGGTAGATTGTTACACAGGAATAGATACATATAGCACTGTATTACATCATTATTGTAGTACGACATTACATTAATTACTGCTACAATAGCAATCGTCCAGCACTTAACTAAAATTGCAAAATAAAACAAAAATGAAGCACCTGCTTAACAGAGACCTAGACTCAATCACTAGCTCAGTGACTCATTTCTACATATCAGTCTTAGAGTGAGAAAAATTCATATTAGTTTACCAGCAATATCTCAGATTTTATATAGTATGATTCTCTGAGGACCACCCAAAACTGTTAGATCACTGTACAGCACTGTAGTGCAAAGAAATGTCTGTCTATGCAGAACACTGTAACTCTTACTGCCCCTACCATTAGGCTAGGGACCATTCTTTTCTTTTTTTCCCACATCTCTACACCTCCAAGTGGCTAGAGTGCTCGGGATAAAGCAGGTATTCAATAATAGCCTTTCATTTATGTATTTGAAATACATTTAAGCATCTTACATGTGTATATTAGTGATTCTTTATGTTTGAACATCATACAATCTGTTAAATGGTGGATAACATAAAAGCTATGATTTAATGATTAACATTATCTACTAGGCACATTAGCTCTAATTTAATTATCAGAGCAAACCTATCATTATTCTATTTTTCAGATGGCAAAACTGAGTCTAACAAAGACTATGCAAACTTTCCCAAACACGAACCTGGAAAGTTGTGGAGTGAGATGAGAAATGAGGCAGGTATGTCAGATTCAGGGCCTGTGCTTCTAATTCACAAGGTATTAGCCTTTCTTCAGAATTCTTAATGATTCAATGGTCCAAATTATTTGTCTTTTCATACTTCTAATTTTTTTTAAAACTAAAACAATAGGTATGTAAGGGAGTCTCTCAAATTATCTGGAATGTTTCCCATTAATTAAAAAGGAACATTGAGGCTATAACTTAAGATTATTTCCAACATTAATCAAAAACATATAAGATTAAAATGAATTAAATATCTCAAATAAGGTATTGGTTTGGAGGACTCAATACACACTGCAGTACGAGTCCGTGCAATGTGAGTCCCCATGCCGATGGGACTCTTACCCGCAAGTGGGGTGCAATTCATGTTTATTGCAGAGAAAAGTTTGAGGCAGGGCTATAAATGTGAAAACTAAAGTTTTAAAATAATTATGTTTTTCATTCAAAGAGCTGGTCCAAAGACAAATTAATAAACGAAACTTACATTGAGCACAACTTGTTCAAAAATAAGTTAATTTTAAAGCCCTTAATTCAGGTCTAAAAAGTGATACCATTCTAGTACTCAATTTATCTGCAACTTATACTTTTTTCAGTTCAATTTAAAAGTTAGTCTTATTATATTTTAAACTCTGAAACAAGCTGTTCTTCATATATGGGAAGAGCCTATTTACTGGTTTACAAATAGATATGTTTTTTTCATTTGGTCTTAAAAGATCTACAAATAAATTCATAATTAACTAGCTTATCTATAAATTACACATAGATAAAATTAACATGTATGTCCCTCCCTCAAACTACACCATATTCACAGGTACACACATACAGCTTTTATAAAGATCTGCGTGACTACAAAATCTCCAATAGTTTTTTATGTGTATTATTATATTTTTTAACTTAATTTTGAGTTATGTTGAAGGCTAGGGTATCCGTTACCACCATCACTTGATTAGAACTTTCTGAAAAGGCCATTACTGCACTGAGCATTGCATAACTGGTAATATAATGGGGAATATTACATTATTCCCCATTGTTGGTTCTCTTTTTCTTCCCCATTGACATATGCCTTGAAGGACCCCCGTAGTCAGTGTACACATCCCTGCCTGTTAGGCTCCATCATGTGACCTGCTCTGGCCAATGAAACGTAAGCAGAGGTGTCACAGACCATGTTCAAGCAAAAGTCTGGCTTTGACCCCTGCTTTTCCCACTCCATGAAAACTGCCATGCCAAATAGTGGCCACTACGTAAGCCTGAGTCCCAAAAAAAGAGAGATGTGGAAATATGTCAGTCTATAGCTGCTGGGCTATTTAGAATACACTTGTGGTTGTAAGCCAGCAAGATTTGAGGACTGTTCATTAAAGCAGCTGACTGCAATAATCATCTTCCAATAGGACTATTGTGCAACTTAAAGGAGATAATATCTTTGAAGGACAAGAGACAGGACCATGTACTGAATGCAAGAACAAACTATTCCATTTATTTCAGACAATACTATGTGAGGTAGGAATTTGTATTTGTTATACGTATAAGGAAACTGAGGTTCAGAGAAACTAAGTTGCTCCAAACCACAGCACAAACTAGTGGTACAGATGGAAATCAAATGGAGTTCTTATGAATTCTACTTCTAGCCCATCCTTTTCCTATTATACTTAGGAACTTTGAAATGTGCTTTGTAAAATGTCAAACCCCATATCATTATTTTTTGTAGATATATTCATGCTGATGAAAAATTATTATGAAAAACTTTAACGTAAGAGAGATCTTCAAAAGTATTATGTAAGCCACTCTACTATGCTCATATAGTGCATAATGAAATTAATGCAGTTTATTATTCAAAGTGCATATTATGTTCTGAAGTTTAATTTGAAAATGAAATTAATACATCCTATTTTCAAAAAAACATAATCATATTCACTTAAGCTACTAAGATATTAAGCCAAAGTTTCTATTAAAAGGAGATAAAATAAATTATCCCTGTAGAAAAGCAACCTCATTCATGGCACCAGACCAAGAAAATATTAATTGTCCAATATGGCTAATAAAACTAGGTTAAATAAAAAAGAGACAGAGAATAAAACAGCTATGGAATAATGAATTAACTATGTGCATATTAAAATTTTTACTCTTACAGTGAGAAAAGATAATTAAAAACAGGATTCTAAAATTACTGACATATCTGCTTTTGTTTTTTAATCACAACTTGTTACTCTGTTGAAGGTATATGTATATTTTTTTATTCTGAAGCCATTTCTTGCGGCTTTAGACTATTTATAGGCCAGGGAATCAAGTGGACAATTTTCCTTCCAACCTGCCTCTGTGTGCACCTCTTCCCTGGGTCTGTTTGCCACGGATTTTGATTGTGGTGAATAAGAACCTCTCAGCTCCCATAAGGAATCCTTGACGCAGACTTCTGAAGCAGGAAATCAGCCACGTAAATGAGAGACAGGAGGTAAGACATAAAGCCTGAAGGGAAGGAAGAGACCCTTTGCCTTTGTGACAGAAAATGTGAGGAATGTAACAAATTGGACTGAGATGACTCTCACTATTAATGGAAGGAGAAAATTTGGTGCATTTTTCTCAAAGAGATATCCAATAGTTGTGAGGTTGACCAAGAGAAGCACTTTTTTAGAAAATAAGGGAGTTTAGGAGCCAATTCACAAATGTAACATTGCCCAGAGAGCCACTGACTAGTTTATAGAAAGCTGAAGTTTACTAACATAACAGTCATGCTTTATAAATCACTCTTAAAACCAGACTGTGCATTTATTATGTAATATTTCAGAAATGATTTTCCCTCACTTTAGTTCATTAAATAATTCATTTAAAATAT
This sequence comes from Orcinus orca, assembly GCF_937001465.1. Lineage (NCBI taxonomy): Eukaryota > Metazoa > Chordata > Mammalia > Artiodactyla > Delphinidae > Orcinus > Orcinus orca. The sequence goes on from NC_064568.1 coordinate 9,649,476, forward strand.
TTTTATTGAAGTATAACATATGTGCAGAAAAGGACATATGTTGCAAATATGCAGCTAGATGCATTTTTACAAAGAGAGCACAACTATACGACTGGCAGTGAACTTGAGAAGTACAAAGTTACTAGTGTCCCAGAAGCATATTTTTCGTTCTTTCTAGACCTGAAAAATTATCATTTGAACTCAAATTTCATTTGTATTAGGGTTTAAATGATATGGAAGAAGTGAGGAAATCTCTCCCCATGGACCCTTGGTTAGACATAATATGTTCCCTAGGTGTTATTCTCTGGCCTTCACTGTAGCCTCTCACAGTGACTTTCTTTGGGTGTACTCTTTTATGTGTTTTATTTTGATGAAAATTTCTAAATGTTTGCACCATTTTTTTAAAAAATAACTGTTCTATGCAATTTTTATTTCCCTATTTCTTTGAGTCCTGATATGACTCAGTCAGATTAAGTAAAGATCTGAACCCAAATCAATTTCACGTGATCCCTTTTTAACAAATATTCTAATAGAGAAACACAAATTGCCACTGTATCTCTTCAGACCTCAACATTCCTCTGGTATGTATCAGACAGTATAGACTAGGTCATGCTGCTATAACAAAATCAATAACTCATGGTTTAAAGTACATATTATTAAAATATGGCCTACAGGCTGGATCTGGCTGCTGCCTGCTTTGATAAATAAAGTTTTATTGAAACAGAGCCATGCTCATTTTTTTTTCTTATTGCCCATGACTGCTTTTGTACTACAATGGCAGAGTTGCATAGTTGTGGCAGAGGCTGTATGACCCACGAAGTCAAAACTATTTACTATCCTGTCTTCTTCAGGGAAAGTTTGGTGACCTCTGCTCACAGCAACAAAGTTTTTGTTTTGTTTTGTTTTTTATCACAATGTTTCATGAAGAACATAGACTGCTGACTGACAGAAACTATGCTCCATGAGGATTCCAGGATGAGAGAATCTCTATCCTTTTAAGATGCCAACACGGATTAACCAAAGGGGAAAAGAGCATGGGAAAGTGTACACCAAGTCTTAAATGAATCTCTTTTACTTACTTTTCATTAGACAAAGCAAGTTATGTAACACTGACTGAGGTCAAGATGGTGGGAACTATAACCTGAGTGCTCTGGGTGGGGAGAACCAGAAATAGTAACTGTACATCCTTAAAGAAAATCTCCTTCTAAACAAATAAATACAAAACTCAGCCATCCAGACACATAATTTCACTATAAAAGACCTCAGAAAAATACTATATTTTTTAAACAACTACCATATGTATCAGGGGCTATGATATTTAAAAAGATATTTTATGTTACTATCACTGGCCACAGTCCACAAAAATAAAAATCATACTCAGCAAGAAGTTGTCTTTAAAAAAACCTGTGATGTTTTAAAGAAAAAAAATTATATGTCCAGGATAAATGTTCTACTAGTGTCCTTTAAAAAGTTTCCTTTACGATTTTCAACAGAAAAAAAAAAAAAAGAACTTTAGCTTTTTATTTCAAGTACTGGGATATTATGGCAATTTAATTACTCATTGGGTCAATTTAAAGAAGTAGTGTCTCCATCCTTTGGACTCTTAGTATATCGTTAACAAATTTTATTTAGGATGACAAACACTGTTCCATTTACACAGAAGCAGGTAGAAAACATGAGAATAAGAAAATTGCTTCGGCTTCCCTCGTGGCGAAGTGGTTGAGAGTCCGCCTGCCGATGCAGGGGACACGGGTTCGTGCCCCGGTCTGGGAAGATCCCACATGCCGCGGAGTGGCTGGGCCCATGAGCTATGGCCGCTGAGCCTGCGCGTCCGGAGCCTGCACTCCGCAACGGGAGAGGCCACAACAGTGAGGGGCCCGCGTATCGCAAAAAAAAAAAAAAAGAAAAAAAAAGAAAATTGCTTCCCCTATCCCTGTAAACATGCTCATGTCTCCTTTACCAGAAAAACAAAATCACATTCCTCCCCTATCACATCCCTGCATTTGGTCTCCGTTCATGCTGCTCCTTGACCATCAAGGTCTCTGGAAGAGTAATTTACGTAACTACCCAGCCCAACAGTCTTTTCCCAGTCAGAGAAAATAAAATATTACTCAGAAATATTTTACCTTGAAAATGCCTCTTTTCATGGACTCCAAAGACCCAATATTTTCCCCCTTTCTTCTTCTACCTCAAAATAATTCTTTCTACATATCGTATTAAAATCTCTTTACATGATCACATTTACTAAGATGTCACTCACCAAATTTCCACTAATAATGTTATTTTCTATTCTTGACTACCTAGTCATTCTTCAGCAGCTACCATTGCTATGCAACTGACTCCCAAATCTACAACTTCAAGCCTCAACCCATTTCCAAATTATCACCTCACAACAAGTAACAGGAAATGAATTTATTGCTTCCTCCCTCAATCTTCCTGCTTGCTGACTTTCTTCCTTGTGTCAGGGTATAACACAGATCACCAGCTTCAAAGCCTTTATTCCTACATCTCCTTCTCTATCTAATCCATCACTAAACCCTGTCAGCTCAAGAACCATAATTTCCTGTTTTGTCCCCACTGCCAACATCTTTTTCAGACCAACATAATTGCTAACCTTGAACACTACAATATGCTCCTGGCTGGTTTCTCCACATACATTGTCTACACCACCAAGCTGTCCTTTGTGACACTAGATTACTTGTTCCAACATGCTATTCTTCTTAAGTCAAAAGCATCTGACTACCAGCCACAGTACAAACCACCCAGCTAGGCATCTAAGGCTTCCCTCCATCTCCTTTCAAGACCACTGACCTGACACATGCCATATATTTTAGGACCCGTATTAGCCATAAAGTGGCCAATCTTTATTAATGTCTCTCATTTTATACTTCCTTGCCTCTTCTCAATCTGTTCACACCCCTGGGAATGCCCTCCCCTGATATTAACCATGTCATTAAGCTCCAAGGCTTGTATCATTATGTGACCTGCTCCTTTTTGATACCCCACCAAGGCTCTCTGTCTGCTTCCTCATCCTTAGATCCCTCTTCTATCTTTCCCTGTTCTGATCTGTGTTCCAGGACGCTGACCTCATTACCCAGCCTCCCACATCGGCTGAGTGTGAGTTGCCTTTGGCCAATGGGGTGGAGCAGCAACTCTCTGGGAAGAAAGAGAGCTGCAGGTATTTCTTCCTGACTCTCTCCTTGTTTGAGGCCATGTTCTCTGGCGGTGGCTGCTTTTCCTGATGACTCCAGCTCCTGTGGAGGAGGTCTCCTCCACGCCTCCACCCCTTACCTGGCTTCAGAAAACTGTTTCCTCTCCTGGCCCCTTTAGGGCTGATAGCTTCCTGTGACTGCTACTTCTGCACCTTCGACATCCCTTGTTAGTTCTGTTGAACCTATCCAGACCTCTAAAAATAGTTCCTTCATTAAAGTTTTTTGAATTATCTGAATTGGATTCTGTTCCCTGTTGGCAGCCTTACTGATATGAAGCACCGACATAACCCACTTATGAGCCCCCAAAGGCAATTTCTTCCTGCTTTGGTGACGTCTGGTCAGTTCTGCGTTGCATTTCACTTATTTGTATATGTGAAGCATCTCTACCATTTGACTGTAGGTGGTTTCAGGTTAAATACTTATCTTTGCAGACTCCAAATAATCAGTGGACTATCTGGCATGTACGGAGACTCAATAAATACTTGTTTAATTGAGTTTACTGAATAGTAGTAAATTATGTAAAAGAACACACAGCATAATGGACAAGGCAGGGAAGGAAGATTAAGACCAATTTTTTTTTTTAACAAATGCTCATTTTCAAAACTATCATGCATCTCAATTTGTAGCTACGCCCCTAATCTCCCACTACTTCTGTCTTTCCACTTCTGCCTTTGTTTAGGCGACAGTACCTCCTCTCCACTTTCCTGTTTCCACCCCTCTGAACCCTCTTTCAGTTTCCCCTTAAATGAAAAAATTAAGGAAACAAAATATTTATTAATATGTCTATGTTCCACACTGGTAACTTTAAAACAGGGATAATAGTAGTAACTTTTAAATGTCTTGGATGCCTGCTATTTGGGAGAAAAATGAGCAAAAAAAAGTGTCTTCTTTATTCTAGGTAATTCTTAATTACAATCTCCCATTCCAGAATTAATAAACCTTAAAAAATAAAATGATCCCCATTTTTGGACCCCCCTGAAAGAGTCCATGAAATTGTGCCATTAGATTTCTTTGCTCTCTTGCTGTTTTAATTTTCTTCTCATGAAACTTTTAAATATCAAAAAAGCAATGGACTAAAACATATGGCTAGAGAACCAGCATCGTTCAGAGATTTTGGCAAAATAACCATCAAATCCAGAATCCCACCACCTGCCTTCAGTTTTCAAGGAATTCAAAATAAAAGAGGAAGTTGGGAGCTTCCCTGGTGACGCAGTGGTTGGGAGTCCGCCTGCTGATGCAGGGGACACGGGTTCGTGCCCCGGTCCGGGAAGATCCCACATGCCGCGGAGCGGCTGGGCCCGTGAGCCATGGCCACTGAGCCTGCGCGTCCAGAGCCTGTGCTCCGCAACGGGAGAGGCCACAACAGTGAGAGGCCTGCGTACCGCAAATAAAAAAAGAGGAAGTTGGGAAGGGCTGCCTGTATCTAGCTACCAAGAAGTCCAAGGGATGCCCCCTGTTAGCATAAACGATTAACGGTTCTGTTAGATACAGCCTTTTAGGAACGAAGGAATATAGGTAATCAGAGAGGAAATGGAGAGTCAGCTGGCACTGTGTGCTCTTGGACGTCACAGAAAAAGAGCAACTTAGGCATGAGAATCTCTGAAGATAAATGGAAGCAACTGCTATTCACATTTCTGAATGTTTCGTCAGTGTTCCAGGATAAGACTCATTAGCACTCATGAGTCTTCCTCTTTTATTCTGGAAACTATATTTCTGGTCATGAATTCCAAGATAACATTAGCTCTTCTCGCAGCTCTGTTACACTGATGATTCATACTGAGTGAATGATCAATTAAGACCCTGGCGTCCTTCTAACCAATGACACTCCTCAAGTCATATGAGCTACCGACTCTTTGAACACAAAGTATGGAACTTTTCCTTATCCACATTCACTCCTAGTTTCTTAGGTTTGGTCAATTCCCCTTACGACTGTTTTAGATATCTTATATATTTGTCATCATGATTGTTAACAGTGGTATGATCCACAATAAGAATTTGGAAAAAGGAAGAGAGGTGCTGACAGGAGGAAGGAAGTCTAAGATAAGCATAGGTTTTACACTCATTTACCGTAGCCAGAACACAGCAGTTAAAACTACAGAATAAGGAATAAAATACTGGGTCCTTCCTCTAACCAGCTATGTCACCACAGGCAATTCACCGCACGCTAATGGCTCTGAGTTTTCTCTGTGAGTACAGTAGCCTTTTAAAAATTCCATATGTTGTGGACTTACTATTCTATGTTGATCTAAGTACTGTTAAAAGCATGAGCAGATGAGGTAAAGTATATAAAGTGCATGAAATGATAAAAGTATATTATTTCTTCTGGACCAAAGAATAAGCTTCCAAACTGCTTTTGGAACAAATAAACACCTTCAGATGGTATTTCCAAATGTGTATTCCACTGACTGTTACTTCTAAAAGCTTTGTGTAAAAGGGTTATCTTTGGGCTTCCCTGTTGGCGCAGTGGTTGAGAGTCCGCCTGCCGATGCAGGGGACACGGGTTTGTGCCCCGGTCCAGGAAGATCCCACATGCTGCGGAGTGGCTGGGCCCATGAGCCATGGCCGCTGAGCCTGCGTGTCCGGAGCCTGTGCTCCGCAACGGGAGAGGCCACAACAGTGAGAGGCCCGCGTACCGCAAAAAAAAAAAAAAAAAAAAAGGGTTATCTTGTGAATTTACTTTGAGAAATGTGGTACATTCTACCCCAGCCCATGCCCACTTAAGAGAGCTTCAGAGTATGTCTGCAATCTGAAGGATTTAAGAAACCCCTTCCTAAAGAAAGTGGATTTTGGTTAAACTACCATTAAAGAAATGATAAGAATTCTCCAGATATACGCCCAGGACTGGGATTGCTGGATCATATAGTAGCTCTATTTTTACTTTTTAAACGAATCTCCATACTGTTCTCCATAGTGGCTGCTCCAATTTCCATTCCCACCAACAGTGCAGGAAGGCTCCCTTTTCTCCACACCCTCTCTAACATTTATTGTTTGTAGATTTTTTGGTGATGGCCATTTTGACCGATGGGAGGCGATACCTCATTGTGGTTTTGACTTGCATTTCTCTAATAACTGGCGACGGTTATCAGAACAGAAAAGTGGGTAGGAGGGATAAATTAGGTGGTTGGGATTAACATATACACACTACTATATATAAAATAGATAATCGATAAGGGCCTACTGTATAGTACAGGGAACTCTAATATTCTGAAATAAGCTATATGCGAAAACAATCAGAAAAAGAATAGATATATGTGTATGTATAACTGGATCATTTTGCTGTGCAACTGAAACTAACAAAACATTGTAAAATATACGATATAAAATAATTTTTCTTTAAATGACAGGAAATCAGGAGCTTTATTTGGCAATAACATCTATTAATATCTCAAGGATCAACTTGAGTTTTTGGGAAACACTGCCTTAGGAACATTTATTTACATGGCCTAACAACAATCCTACCTTTGGTGTGTGTGGGGTGAAGACATTGCCAAATTCCATGATAATTTGCAATTAAAAAGACATAAAATGTAACTAATTTGAACTTAGAGTCCAAATGGAAAATTTGGCACAGTAGGAGAATGTGCTGTTTGGAAGATGTGCAAATGAAAATTTTAAGACGTCAGTCTCCGGCACAGTTAAGCGAAATGGGAAAAAATGATATAAAACATTATAAAGTTGTAGTATGGAAAAAAAGAGAAAATACAGTAGGTACATTTTACACTGTATACCTGAGCTGGAGCTGAAAAGTGCTGATTCTTTAAGTTTTTAGAGTTAATAATTACAAGGATAACAGACAGAGAGGGTGAAGATGGCGGAAGAGTAAGACGTGGATATCACCTTCCTCTTCACAGATACACCAGAAATACATCTACACGTGGAACAACTCCTACAGAACACCTACAGAATGCTGGCAGAAGACCTCAGACCTCCCAAAAGGCAAGAAACTCCCCATGTACCTGGGTAGGGCAAAAGAAAAAAGAATAAACAGAGACAAAATAATAGGGACAGGACCTGCACCAGTGGGAGGGAGCTGTGAAGGAGAAAAGGTTTCCACACACTAGGAAGCCCCTTCACGGGCGGAGACTGTGGGGGGCAGAGGGGGGAAGCTTCGGAGCCACGGAGGAGAGCACAGCAACAGGGGTGCAGAGGGCAAAGTGGAGACATTCCCGCACAGAGGATCGGTGCCAACCAGCACTCACCAGCCCAAGAGGCTTGTCTGCTCCCCCGCTGGGGCGGGCGGGGCTGGGAGCTGAGGCTCGGGCGCTCCGGGAGAGGACTGGGGTTGGCAGGGTGAACACAGCCTGAAGGTGTTAGTGCACCACGGCTACCCAGGAGGGAGTCGGGGAAAAGTCTGGACCTGCCGAAGAGGCAAGAGACTTTTTCTTCCCTCTTTGTTTCCTGGTGCGTGAGGAGAGGGGATTAAGAGTGCTACTTAAAGGAGCTCCAGAGATGGGAATGAGCCGTGGCTAAAAGTGCGGACCCCAGACACGGGCGTGAGACGCTAAGGCTGCTGCTGCCACCACGAAGAAGCCTGTTTGCGAACACAGGTCACTATCCATACCCCCCTTCCAGGGAGCCTGTGCAGTCCGCCACTGCCAGGGTCCCGGGATTCAGGGACAACTTCCCCCGGAGAACGCACGGCGTTCCTCAGGCTGGTGCAACGTCACGCCGGCCTCTGCCACCGCACGCTCGCCCCGCACTCCGTACCCCTCCCTCCCCCCGGCCTGAGTGAGCCAGAGCCCCCGAATCAGCAGCTCCTTTAACCCCGTCCTGTCTGAGCAAAGAAAAGATGCCCTCCAGCAATCTACACGCAGAGGCAGGGCCAAATCCAAAACTGAGCGCCCGAGAGCTGGGCGAACAAAGAAGAGAAAGGGAAATCTCTCCCAGCAGCCTCAGGAGCAGCGGATTAAAGCTCCACAATCAACTTGATGTACCCTGCATCTGTGGAATACATGAATAGACAACGAGTCATCCCAAATTGAGGAGGTGGACTTTGAGAGCAAGATTTATTATTTTTTCCTCTTTTCCTCTTTTTGTGATCTGATCCGTGTGGATAAAAGGCTCTTTGGTACTGCAGCCAGGAGTCAGTGCTGTGCCTCTGAGGTGGGAGAGCCAACTTCAGGACACTGGTCCACAAGAGACCTCCCAGCTCCACGTAATATCAAACGGCAAAAATCTCCCAGAGATCTGCATCTCAACACCAGCACCCAGCTTCACTCAACGACCAGCAAGCTACAGTGCTGGACATCCTATGCCTGCCAAACAACTAGCAAGACAGGAACACAACCCCACCCATTAGCAGAGAGGCTGCCTAAAATCATAATAAGGCCACAGACACCCCAAAACACACCACCAGACGTGGAACTGCCCACCAGAAAGACAAGATCCAGACTCATCCACCAGAACACAGGCACTAGTCCCCTCCACCAGGAAGCCTACACAACCCACTGAACCAACTTTAGCCACTGGAGACAGACATCAAAAACGATGGGAACTACGAACCTGCAGCCTGCAAAAAGGAGACCCAAAACACAGTAAGATAAGCAAAATGAGGAGTCAGAAAAACACATAGCAGATGAAGGAGCAAGGTAAAAACACACCAGACGTAACAAATGAAGAGGAAATAGGCAGTCTACCTGAAAAAGAATTCAGAATAACGATAGTAAAGATGATCCACGATCTTGGAAATAGAATGGAAAAAATGCAAGAAACAGTTAACAAGGACCTAGCAGAAATAAAGATGAAACAAGCACTATGAACAACACAATAAATGAAATTAAAAATACTCTAGAAGGGATCAATAGCAGAATAACTAAGGCAGAAGAACGGATTAGTGACCTGGAAGATAAAATAGTGGAAATTACTACTGCAGAGCAGAATAAAGAAAAAAGAATGAAAAGAACTGAGGACAGTGTCAGAGACATGTGGGACAACATTAAATGCACCAACATTCAAATTATAGGGGTCCCAGAAGAAGAAGAGAAAAAGAAAGGGACTGAGAAAATATTTGAAGAGATTATAATTGAAAACTTCCCTAATAAGGGAAAGGAAATAGTTAATCAAGTCCAGGAAGCACAGCGAGTCCCAAACAGGATAAATCCAAGGAGAAACACACCAAGACACAAATTAATCAAACTGTCAAAAATTAAATACAAAGAAAACATATTAAAAGCACCAAGGGAAAAACAACAAATAACACACAAGGGAATCCCCGTAAGGTTAACAGGTGATCTTTCAGCAGAAACTCTGCAAGCCAGAAGGGAGTGGCAGGACATATTTAAAGTGATGAAGGAGAAAAACCTGCAACCAAGATTACTCTACCCAGCAAGGATCTCATTCAGATTTGATGGAGAAATTAAAACCTTTACAGACAAGCAAAAGCTGAGAGAGTTCAGCACCACCAAACCAGCTTTACAACAAATGCTAAAGGAACTTCTCTGGGCAAGAAACACAAGAGAAGGAAGAGACCTACAATAACGAACCCAAAACGATTAAGTAAATGGGAATAGGAACATACATATCGATAATTACCTTAAATGTAAATGGATTAAATGCTCCCACCAAAAGACAAAGACTAGCTGAATGGATACAAAAACCAGACCCATATATATGCTGTCTACAAGAGACCCACTTCAGACCTAGGTACACATACAGACTTAAAGTGAAGGGATGGAAAAAGATATTCCATGCAAATGGAAATGAGAAGAAAGCTGGAGTAGCAATTCTCATATCAGACAAAATAGACTTAAAAATAAAGACTATTAGAAAAGACAAAGAAGGACACTACATAATGATCAAGGGATCGATCCAAGGAGAAGATATAACAATTGTAAATATTTATGTACCCAACATAGGAGCAACTCAATACATAAGGCAAATACTAACAGCCATAAAAGTGGAAATCGACAGTAACACATTCATATAAGGGGACTTTAACACCCCACTTTCACCAATGGACAGATCATCCAAAATGAAAATAAATGAGGAAACACCAGCTTTAAATGATACATTAAACAAGATGGACTTAATTGATATTTATAGGACATTCCATCCAAAAACAACAGAATACACATTTTTCTCAAGTGCTCATGGAACATTCTCCAGGATAGATCATATCTTGGGTCACAAATCAAGCCCTGGTAAATTTAAGAAAATGGAAATTGTATCAAGTATCTTTTCCAACCACAACACTATGAGACTAGATATCAATTACAGGAAAAGATCTGTAAAAAATACGAACACATGGAGGCTAAACAATACACTACTTAATAACGAAGTGATCACTGAAGAAATCAAAGACAATATCAAAAAATATCTAGAAACAAATGACAATGAAGACACGACAACCCAAAACCTATGGGATGCAGCAAAAGCAGTTCTAAGAGGGAAGTTTATAGCAATACAATCCTACCTTAAGAAACAGGAAACATCTCAAATAAACAACCTAACCTTGCACCTAAAGCAATTAGAGAAAGAAGAACAAAAAAACCCCCAAAGTTAGCAGAAGGAAAGAAATCATAAAGATCAGATCAGAAATAAATGAAAAAGAAATGAAGGAAAGGATAGCAAAGATCAATAAAACTAAAAGCTGTTCTTTGAGAAGATAAACAAAATAGATAAACCATTAGCCAGGCTCATCAAGAAAAAAAGGGAGAAGACTCAAATCAATAGAATTAGAAATGAAAAAGGAGAAGTAACAACTGACACTGGAGAAATACAAAGGATCACGAGCGATTACTACAAGCAACTCTATGCCAATAAAATGGACAACCTGGAAGAAATGGACAAATTCTTAGAAATGCAGAACCTGCCAAGACTGAATCAGGAAGAAATAGAAAATATGAACAGACCAATCACAAGCACTGAAATTGAAAGTGCGATTAAAAATCTTCCAACAAACAAAAGCCCAGAACCAGATGGCATCACAGGCGAATTCTATCAAACATTTTGAGAAGAGCTATCACCTATCCTGCTCAAATTCTTCCAAAATATAGCAGAGGGAGGAACACTCCCAAACTCATTCTATGAGGCCACATCACCCTGATACCAAAACCAGACAAGGATGTCACAGAGAAAGAAAACTACAGGCCAATATCACTGATGAACATAGATGCAAAAATCCTCAATAAAATACTAGCAAACAGAATCCAACAGCACATTAAAAGGATCATACACCATGATCAAGTGGGGTTTATTCCAGGAATGCAAGGATTCTTTAATATACACAAATCAATCAACGTGATACACCATATTAACAAACTGAAAGAGAAAACCATATGATCATCTCAATAGATGCAGAGAAAACTTTCAACAAAATTCAACACCCATTTATGATAAAAACCCTGCAGAAAGTAGGCAGAGAGGGAACTTTCCTCAACATAATAAAGGCCATATACGATAAACCCACAGCCAACATCGTCCTCAATGGTGAAAAACTGAAACCATTTCCACTAAGATCAGGAACAAGGCAAGGTTGCCCACTCTCAACACTCTTATTCAACATAGTTTTGGAAGTTTTAGCCACAGAAATCAGAGAAGAAAAGGAAATAAAAGGAATCCAAATCAGAAAAGAAGAAGTAAAGCTGTCACTGTTTGCAGATGACATGATCCTATACATAGAGAATCCTAAAGATGCTACCAGAAAACTACTAGAGCTAATCAATGAATTTGGTAAAGTAGCAGGATACAAAATTAACGCACAGAAATCTCTGGCATTCCTATACACTAATGATGAAAAATCTGAAAGTGAAATTAAGAAAACACTCCCATATACCATTGCAACAAACAGAATAAAATATCTAGGAATAAACCTACCTAAGGAGACAAAAGACCTGTATGCAGAAAATTATAAGACACTGATGAAAGAAATTAAAGATGATACAAATAGATGGAGAGATATACCATGTTCTTGGATTGGAAGAATGAACATTGTGAAAATGACTCTAATACCCAAAGCAATCTACAGATTCAATGCAATCCCTATCAAACTACCACTGACATTTTTCACAGAACTAGAACGAAAAATTTCACAATTTGTATGGAAACACAAAAGACCCCAAAGAGCCAAAGCAATCTTGAGAACGGGAAACAGAGCTGGAGGAATCAGGCTCCCTGACTTCAGACTATACTATAAAGCTACAGTAATCAAGACAGTATGATACTGGCACAAAAACAGAAAGATAGATCAACAGAACATGATACAAAGCCCAGAGATAAACCCACGCACTTATTGTCACCTTACTGTTGATAAAGGAGGGAGGAATGTACAGTGGAGAAAGGACAGCCTCTTCAATAAGTGGTGCTGGGAAAACTGGACAGGTAGATGTAAAAGTATGAGATTAGATCACTTCCTAACACCATACACAAAAATAAGCTCAAAATGGATTAAAGACCTAAATGTAAGGCCAGAAACCATCAAACTCTTAGAAGAAAACATAGGCAGAACACGCTATGACATAAATCACAAGATCCTTTTTGACCCACCTCCTAGAGAAACGGAAATTAAAACAAAAATAAACAAATGGGACCTAATGAAACTTCAAAGCTTTTGCACAGTAAAGGAAACCATAAACAAGACCAAAAGACAACCCTCAGAATGGGAGAAAATATTTGCAAATGAAGCAACCGACAAAGGATTAATCTCCAAAATTTACAAGCAGCTCATGCAGCTCAATAACAAAAAAACAAACAACCCAATCCCCAAATGGGCAGAAGACCTAAATAGACATTTCTCCAAAGAAGATATACAGATTGCCAACAAACACATGAAAGAATGCTCAACATCATTAATCATTAGAGAAATGCAAATCAAAACTACAATGAGATATCATCTCACACCGGTCATAATGGCCATCATCAAAATATCTACAAAGAAAAAATGCTGGAGAGGGTGTGGAGAAAAGGGAACACTCTTGCACTCTGGTGGGAATGTGAATTGGTACAGCCACTATGGAGAACAGTATGGAGGTTCCTTAAAAAACTAAAAATAGAACTACCATATGACCCAGCAATCCCACTACTGGGCATATACCCTGAGAAAGCCATAATTCAAAAAGAGTCATGTACCACAATGTTCACTGCAGCTCTATTTACAATAGCCAGGACATGGAAGCAACATAAGTGTCCATCATTGGATGAATGCATAAAGAAGATGTGGCACATATATATAATGGAATATTACTCAGCCATAAAAAGAAATGAAATTGATTTATTTGAAGTGAGGTGGATGGACCTAGAGTCTGTCATACAGAGTGAAGTAAGTCAGAAAGAGAAAGACAAATACCGTATGGTAACACACATATATATGGAATTTAAGAAAAAAAATGTCATGAAAAAACTAGGGGTAAGACACGTATAAAGACACAGACGTACTAGAGAATGGACCTGAGGATATGGGGAGGGGGAAGGGTAAGCTGTGACAAAGCGAGAGAGAGGCATAAACATATATACACTACCAGACGTAAGGTAGGTAGCTAGTGGGAAGCAGCCGCATAGCACAGGGAGAGCAGCTCAGTGCTTTGTGACCGCCTGGAGGGGTGGGATAGGGAGGGTGGGAGGTAGGGAGATGCAAGAGGGAAGAGATATGGGAACATATGTATATGTATAACTGATTCACTTTGTTATAAAGCAGAAACTAACACAGCATTGTAAAGCAATTATACTCCAATAAAGATGTAAAAAAAAATACACAGATTTTTCTATTTCAATCATACCTTAATAAAGAGGTTTTAAAAACTAAAAAAAAATAATAATAATTACAAGGATAACATTAAGACCTGTCATTAGGAGACTCAGTCTGTAGGAAAATAAACATAGTGCTTTAAGAAACATAATACCCTCAGTGATTGAACAGAATTCTTGGAGAACACTGGGTCCATCTGGAGAACACGGGGTCCATCTGGTGCCTGCTGGAACTCCTGATGGCCACCCCATAGGTCCAGCTGTTAATTCCTAAAAGAGTGGTCCATGTTGACCTATGAAAGCTGGAATTACTGCTGCTCCCCTAAGTGCCAGACTTATTCTCAGGGCCAATTCATGCAGGGAAGGACTCTAAGTCTATGGGCCTTTAAGGATACATTGTTCTTCTGAAAGGCAGCAACAGTATCAAGGAGATGATCTCCACCATCATCATCACCAACCTGGCCCAGACAACTGTCAGGTCTTCCCTGCACCATGTCCATAGCCATCTTCCAGTCTCTCTGCTTCCAGAAATCTTCCTGTATTGGGCCCTAATACTCCACTTTTCATATAGCAGCCAATGTCATATTTTAAATATGGTAATCTGATCATGCCACTTCCCCGTCAACATCTCTCTACCGGCCTCCCATTGAACTTAGGAAATAGTGGTTACAACTAACAAGCAAGATCTAGCCTGGACTAGTTCTCAAACTTTACCTCGATGTACTTCCACTCCTCTTCTCTCTGCTCCTTGAACACCTGAAGCTCACTCAAGTTTCAGCTCAATTGGCTCGTTCTTAGAGAAGTCTTCCCTGCCCACCTTGTTTAATGTAGTGTCAGCTACTTTTCATAAGTTTATCAAATTGGAATTTCTTTGTAGCAATGACAAGCTCTAAAACTACTTTCTTTTTACTATTTGTTGTCAGTCTCCACTACCACTAGAATGTTAGTGCTCTAAATGCAGGGAAATCATCTTCATTTTTCACCTGGAACTCATATCTTTTCCTACCACATAATGAGCGCTCAGAAGGCACTTATCCGTAAGGCAGGAAGAAGGCTAGAAGGGAGGAGGGGGAAAGGCAAATAGCGAGGGAAGTAAAAGAAAAGGGAATGGAATGGAAAGGGAAGGAAGGGACAGAGGGAAAACAAACTAGAAAAAACAGGGTTTAAGAGGGAAGGGTAGGACACAAAACTATATCTTAGTAGGTGAAGAATTAACTGAGTAACAGGCCAGGATCAAATTTTGGAAAAAGACATCATTTAGTCATTTCTTAATTCATTTAGCATTTATTAAGTGCTTACTAAGTAACAGGAACTATGCGAAGAACTGAAGGTATGGAGATGAAAAGCATAATACTTCTAGTCCAGAAGCTCAGTCTCTCACTCATGAGAGAGAAAAAAAAAAGTGAATGACAGTGGGCTGATGAGTGCTAAGATGGAAATATGAAAAGAATGGCCATGAAACGTGAAAGAGGATCTCTTACCCTCACACACAGGTGAAGCCAGGGCAGGTTTCCTGGAAAAATGGCATTCTAATGAACAAGCAGACACTGGTCATGTAAAAAACGGCAAGAGGCTATTCCAGACAGACGGCTCAGAGGAGAAGAAACAGAGAGTTTAGAAAATCATCATGGTTAATTCCATGACCATGAAATAACTAGTCAGGTATGAGGCAGAGGCCAGGTATGAACCTCAAAAGGGTGACCATAAAGAGCTACGAAAACAAGGAGTCAGTTTCGGGAATGAAATTATTGCTTATGGTGGAATTACTGGAGTCTTGCAAGCCCTTAACTAGATGAATTTGAGTCTTGATAACATCTCTGGGGAGGGTCTTCTCACACATTATTTTAGAAAAATATTAAGGTACCATATATATATCTTTATAATTTACCCCTTTGGAGTCAAGCCCATTCCCAGAGTTGACACATGCCCTTGCTGCACACAGACAGAAGTGCTTCTGCCAGTACCTGCATCCCTTTCTTTGCACTTCAGCACCAACAGCTGTGCAATAGTGGAAAGAGAAATGAAACTCAGTGGGCAAGTAGGAATCCACGTCCACAGTCTACCTTCTGGGAGCCACGTGACACAGGTCAAGTCATGTAACCCCTCAGTTTCTCCATCTATAAGACAGGACCCATAGGGCTTACCTACAAACGCATTGTAGGGATTAAACAACATGACGCTTATGAAGTGGTTTGGAAACATATGCTGAAAATGTGATGAATGATGGAAACACAGGGAGTTGTGAGCCTTGGCTCCAGCTGTGGTCTCGGCCTCTGTGATCTGTCTGAAGCTGAAGAAAAAGGTGAGGAACTGAAATGGGCTGCTTTCTTCTCTAAACAGACACACAGACTGTTTGGCACAAGCAGACGCATCATGATACAATACATGAAATCAGCAGCCTACTTTCTAGGTCCCAATGGGAAAAGGCTTAATTCTACTCCAGAAACAGCTTCTCAACAGTCTATGACCTTACTTTTCTTGCACTTTATTTTCTGCCAAACTCTGACCTCATAACCATCATCAGGATGTGACAGTGTACCACAAGGGTTGTTTGACCATTTCCCTCCATAATGGCTAAAAAAAAACCATTCAGGGTGACTGCCTTATCCAGAAGAACATTTGTATCACCAAAAAATGGATGTAGACGTGTTCACAGTGGGTGTGGGATGGATGTGGGGGAATGAAAGGAGATTCATGAAGAAAAAAGTTAATTTCTGCAGCATAGATATGGCAACTTCTGCTATGATTACTATAGAATACCTGGCAATTAATCATTAATGAAAATAGGTTACTGAAGAATTCAGTAAATGCTGATGGAATGAAGTCTCTCTACTCCTTAATAAGGACTGTCATTGTAACACATCGGCTTTTAAAAGAGTTAAGATACATACGAGACAGGAGGATCATTAATGAAAGAGACTTTAATTGCACTGATGAAATACTATTCCTTCTCCCCAACTCTTGTGCGCTCTGCTTTTTGTCATGACACAGGTCTAACTGATGGAATTAATAATAATAATGATAATATAGTTACATTCATTGAGCTCTTGAATTTATAATTCACCTTCTTAATCAGAAGGCTGTACTGTCCCCAAGACAAGGTGCTAATGCACTGATGTCTATTTTAGCAGAACTAGAGATAATGTCTTAAAGACTGTCTAAAACTCCTCCAATACCAAATGTGGCAGAGAAACAAGAGAAATATTTCTGAGCAGGTGAGCTTTGATTTGTCCTTAGGTTATTCTATGGAAGTGTCCACCTGTCACTGTCCTATGCTTGGTAGAAACTCTGTTGTACGATAAGAGAAGAAAACAAACCATGCAAGGATTATTCTGGTAGTTTTATGGATTAAATGAGATAGTCTTTTTAGTGAAATCTACCATTTTTTGGCACTCAGAAAACTGGAAACTAAAAAAAAAAAATCATTTGAGAGTAGAATTGTAGAAAAAGTTTAACTCATTTAAGTCTACAAACAAGAATTCTGTAAAAGTGGTTTCTTCCACGATGCTTAACTAGTAAATGAACTGCATTTTTCAATGTCAAACCAGAAAAGAAAATTATTCCACAATAATTTACCGGTTTGTAACGCTCTGTCAAAACATGAAACTTTGTTTTTTGGAATAAACCTTGAGCTCATTTTATGTACGAGAATTACGCTAAACAATGAGGCCCTCAGTAAACACCTAATTCACACAGGGTCATTGATGTGTCCCCCTTTATTACTCTTGACCAATCAACTTTCTGAAACCATTAAGCAGAGTAAACCCTTCTTTCTACACAATCCATAAAGATTCCTAACCACAGAAACCCTAGACGTTTTCCTCAGTGGGTTTATGTCAGTTCCTGCTCTACCCCCAGCATGGAAATGCCAGATCTAATTTTTCTGAAAGTATTATCCTGAAAATGAACTATTCACAGTTTATCATTTTTCCACTTTTATTTATTAATTAACTTGGCAAGTTTTCTTCCCCAATATTCTTGGATAGTCAGAGATATGTGTCACTTTTTAGTGGTTTGAGGTTGTGCCTACATTTTCTAGCCTATTGCCTTTGCAATTCATTTTTGCATATTGAGTGCAAAGAATCAACAAAAGAAGAATTTCTAAAGGAAAAGTAGAGAGGATTTGATAACTAGAAATCATTAAAGAATAACTCTGCCCACCAATTTTTTTTTCAAAAGGCAAAGTAAACGATTCCATTTCTGAGTATTTACTCTAGGAAAATGAAAAAGTATATTGATACAAAATCCTGTATATGAATGTTCCTAATAGCTTTATGTGCACTATCCCCAAACTGGAAACAACCCAAATGCTCTTTACGCGTGAAGGAATAAACAAACTGTGGTATATCCTTAAATGGAATACTACTCAGCAACAAAAGAGTAAGCTAGAAATGCACACAACAACTTGGATTAATCTCAAAGGCACTATGCTGAGTGGAAAATGCCAGTTTCATACTGTATGCTTCCACTGATATGACATTCTCAAAAGGACAAAATTTTTTATAGTGATGCAGACAGATAAGTGGTTGCTCGAGGTGAGCAGTTGGAGAAGAATCTGACTATAAAGGGATGGCATGAGGGAGGGTTTTTCTGGAGGGTAATGTAGCTGTTTTGTATCCTGACTGTGGTGCTGTTTCCATGGATATATATACATGTGTTAAATTCAAAGAACTATACACCAAAGTCAGTTACATGGTACCATAATTTAAAAGGTAAAATTATAAGAAAACTATGACCATACCAAGTCTTGGCAAGATGGTACAACCATTTTGGAACCCAGTTTGTCAGTTTCTTAGAAAGTTAGGCATAGACCTACCATACGACCTATTCATTCATTCCTAGGTGTGTATTTAACTGAAAGAAAACACACGTCCACACAAAGACTTTTAATTTTGTTGAGTAAAAGGAGCCAGAAAAAAGGGGTATGTACCGTATGCTTCATTTATATAAATTTCTAGGAATTGCAAACTAATGTGAAATGGCAGAAGGGAGATCAATGGTTTCCTGGGATGGGAGGAGAAAGGGGCAGAAGGTGGGATTATAAAGGAGCATGAGGAAATTGGGGGAATAGGTGATAGATATGTTCATTATCTTGGTTGTTATGATGTTTTTACAGGTGTATATGTATGTCAACATTATCAAAACTTTCCGTTTAAATCTGTGTAGTTTACTGTATGCCAATTGTACTTCAATAAAGCTGCTTAAAAAATAAATGAATAGATTTCCTTTGTAGTGGTGAAAGAAAAAAAAGTGAAATTATAGACAAAATTATGTCTTATAATTGTTTTTTACATGCTACGTTCTTTTTTCTCCCCACTGACTTCCTTGTACCATGTATCCTGACAGATCAAAATATAATTTCAATATAAAACACACAGTCCTCTCCTGCAGGTTAGAAAATCCAGAATCAGAAGCTATCAATTTGAGGGTGATCAAGTGACCAGAGAATGATGTGTGAGGGAGACGACTTCCCTCCATTAAGGAGAATGATAGTGCACTGAGTAATTACCCTGCAGTGCAATTTTTACACCCGAGATGGACCAACACCAGCCTCCAGAAATAGACAATTATTTATAAAAAGAACCAAGGACTTCTGGAGCCTCATTTACATAATTTTGGGCAGGGATGGGGAGATTCCATTGTCTTCTTCTAAGGCCCTTGTTCACCTTCAACAGAGAAGGTGCTGGAGAAAAACACCCACAGCAAAAAAAAGCCCAAAAATTGTGGTGAATTACATAATATGCCTAAATTTAGACTGTGCATGTAACTACATTAGAGTCTTAAGGCCAAAATATTTTCCCTTAAAAGAACACATCTGAAGTATAAATGAATCACACATTTATAATTTAAATATCAAAAACATGGAAATCAGAAGTCAGTTGGGTCCTAACATCCGTCAGAGTTTTGGTGAAACTTTAACTGAATTCCATTCCATGACCTCCACAAATTCTTGCCAAGACTCCTGTTTTCACCTCTGTATCTGTCCCTCTAACTTAGTTCTGCCACAAGGCAAGATGAAGATAAAATTTGGCTCATTCACGACTTTGCATCAAGGAAAAATCCCTTCCTAAGATAGCGTTTTGTAACTTCAATAATTTCACCGGCTTACATTGGATGTGTCATGAAGAGGGGTCATCTCCTCCGATCTATAGCCTTTTTCTACCTCTCCAGCTTCAAATTTTTTCTCTACACGTTCTCTTGTTTCTTTTCTGGGGTAATAAGCAATTTCTTTTTTGTTTTTCCAGTAGGGAAACTCACTCAGGACCTAGTCAGTAAGTTTTCCTAACCTGTCTCTCTAATAGGAATTTGTGAACAAGGGGCTAAGAGAATACTGAACACGCCATTACACCTATACTGGGGTGAGTGCTTGCTTACCACACGGTATTTAAAGCATTTAGTCCCATACACATGTGAGATGTATATCACTTAATATCCTTATAGTTAAACAATAGTAGTCCTTACATAAGGAGAATTGCTCTCTTTACACGAGTGACATTTGTCTTAAGTTAGGAGAACACAACCAGAAAGGATCATAAAGATTATTTAACCATGAGGTCCTAACCTGAACTCAGAAAACTGATTTGTGATGACCTTCAAAAAATAAATACTACCTTTCCCCCGAGACTGTATACAACATTTTGTGTATGTGTGTTTCTCTGGAAAGAAGATAGTTTTCATCATCTTCTCTAAGGGTTTGTAACCTCCAATAGTATTAAGTATAATTGAATTAACCATTAATACTATGATCTGATTACTCAGGTAAGAATTTTATTTGCTTTTCCTTCCCAAAGTTTCTTGTTCATTAGAACTCAAACAAACAAACAAATAAATGACACGTTTGAAGTTGAGGATAGCAAAATATACTTCGTTTAAACATGTGGCCCTACAGAGCATTAATTCTGAAATCTTAGAAGCTGGATGGTAAACAAAAGAAGCCTTGTTGAGATCTGAGACTGTTTCAACCAGATTTAGTAATTATGTCTCATTCCTGTGTCTTTATAAAGTGGGGTACGTAATCTCTCACAGAACCACATGCTTAATATGCTTGCTGTGGTCAAGATCACTTTATCCCTCGTGATCTAAAAGTTCATAAAAACTCATAATTAGAGACGGGGACACACATAAGGGAATGTCTTTTAAAACTGTAGATCATGAGCTTCCCTGGTGGCGCAGTGGTTAAGAATCTGCCTGTCAATGCAGGGGACACGGGTTCAAGCCCTGACCCAGGAAGATCCCACATGCCACGGAGCAACTAAGCCTGTGTGCCACAACTACTGAGCCCATACGCCACAACTACTGAAGCCCACGCACCTAGAGCCCATGCTCCTCAACAAGAGAAGCCATGACAATAAGCCTGCACACAGCAAGGAAGACACGACACAGCCAAAAATAAACAAAACAAAACTGTGGATCATGGCTCATTAGTGGATTGTGAACCCTATTTTATAGCCAGATTATCCAGCCTTAAAAACAAGTAATCCAAAAACTAAACTAAGCTACTTTAAAACAAATATATTAATGTAGAAGAGAAAATATGAGAGAACATCCTTTATAGGAAGGATAAACACTGCTTTTTAAACTTTGGTTTTGCAACTACATGTATGTGTACATCAGCATGTGTCTTTAGTGGGTCATGATACAAAATGTCTTATGGAGAGCTGTGGTCAAAGAAATGTGAAAGCCCTGATTTTGCCTAATTCCTAGACATAACCGACAAGGAAATGGAGGCCTAAAGAGGTGAAGTGATTTTCCAAATCTTACACAGCTAGAAAATGCGAGAATCAAGTTGAAATTCACAACAGTGTTCTTGAAAATCTCTTACTAGACTTCTCTTTCAAAAACGAACTACAGTCGGAGGTGTTTCCTTGAGATCTTTCACAGCAAGATTTGAGATCTTCTGGTAGACCTGACTTTGACCATTTCTCTTTTCTTCTCAAACCACAAGTACATTTTCTACTGCCTCATTTTCTGCTCACAATTCTTTACTGAGAAACAGAAGAAATCAAGAGATTCTCCATGTATTACCCCATTGCAGCTACTCACCTACATGCATTTATACCCTTAAACTATGTGTTTCAGCAGATGTACTGTCTCTGCCCCTAATGCCAACCCCTCTTTGTGCGTTACATCCTGTCCCCCTTGCTTGTTCAAAATTCCTCTACTAAAGCTGTCTCCATTTTCTCCTGCATCCTGATTATCTGCCTCTCCTGGATCAAACACATCAATATACAAACGCACTCTAGTATTTCCCAATGTGTCCCCAAAGCACAATCTATCCCACCTCTCCTTCTGCCATGACATCATCCCCTCCCCTTTCCAGCAAAACTCCTTGAATAACTTCTCTATGCAATTCCCAGTTTATCGCCTCTTCTTTTCTAAAAAAGTGCAGTTCAATCAGGTTTCCACTCCTATCTTCCACTCCTCCAAAAAGCTGTCTTGGTCACAAAATACTTCACTGTGATACATCTGACACCCCTCTCCCACTTACTTAATGGGGCTACAGCTCTTAACATAGTTGATCACTTTCTCCTCCTTGAAATAACTCTTTTACTTGGTTTCCAAGACACCGCTTTCTCTTTGTTTTCTTCCTATTTCATAGAAGATGCTTTTCAGTATCCTTCACTGGTTCCCCCTCATCCAATAGACCAGACTGTCAAAAAGGTGGTGTCCAGGGCTCAGTGCTCAGACGTCTTCTATCTTCAACCCGCACTCATCTCTTGATAATCTCAACAACTGCATTCGCCAGGCGTCAAATGCCATCTTTAGGCTGGCAGCTGCCAAACTGATATCCTCATTTTTAATCCCCAGAATGCTTTCACTCAATTGCCTATTCAACATCTCCAGTAGCATGACTAGAAAATAAAACATCTGAAATTTTTTACCACACTGAGCTCCTGATCTTTCTGCAGATGCTAACTTCAATTCCACCACCCACCCTGCAAACATGCAAGTCATATCATTTTCCTACCTTTGCAAATAGCTGTCTTGCTTGTTGTTCATGGTTAAAACTTTATAGAGTCACTCTTGCTCCTCCTTTACATTCATGGTTTACATCCTCTCCATTAGTAAACTCTGCTGACTTTATATTAAACACATGTCAAGAATCCAACCACTTCACTTCAAAGTTAAAGTGCGCATTGGTCTGAGTTGACTATCATCTAACATCTTACTGTAGGAGTCACGTAACTGCTCTCCCTGCAATCCCCCTCATATAGTCTTGCTGTAAACACATCAGCCTATTGGCTCATGCCCAACTCTGATCAAATTCCTACAATAGCTTCCCCTCTTCGTCAATCAACACCAGCCTTTAGAATGGCTGCTAAGTCTCCATAGGATTTACCTCTTTGACTTCACCTCCTTTTACACTTCCTTTGCTCACTCACTTCAACCACATCTGATACCTTGTAATTCCTAGAACATTCTAGGGACATTCCCACCTCAGGGCCCTTGCACCTGCTATTCTCTCTGCCTAGCAGTTCCTTTCCCAAACAGTCTGAGGACTCACTTTCACTTTCTTCCTATCTGGCTCAAATATCATCAGATCACTGAAATCTGTCTCGATCACCATATGTAATACGAAAGCCTCATTCGTCCTCCTGTATCTTGAATTTATTTGCTTTTAAGCACTTATCGCCACCTGATATATTTTGTGTGTATTATTTTATTTTATTTTATTTTTTTTTGCGGTACACGGGCCTCTCTCACTGTTGTGGCCTCTCCCGTTGCGGAGCACAGGCTCCGGAAGCGCAGGCTCAGCCGCCCTGGCTCACGGGCCCAGCCGCTCCGCGGCATGTGGGATCTTCCCGGACCGGGGCACGAACCCGCGTCCCCTGCATCGGCAGGCGGACCCTCAACCACTGCGCCGCCAGGGAAGCCCGTGTGTATTCTTTTTTATTGTCTATTTTCCCCACTGGCATGCAAGCTCCTCGTGAGCAGGGATTTTGCCTGATTGTTTCACTTCTATAAGCCCAGTGCTAAAAAGAAGCACAGTGCACAGTAGGTGCACAATTAAGAGTTATTCATTTTTTGAACGAGTGCTATTTGAAAAAATAATAATAAAAGTAATACAACCACCGCGGTAAAAACGCAAAGCATTTGTAGGTACCACAATAGCATCTGCATAACCTCATTTTCGTCTTGCCACCGCTTTTTATGGTTGATGTACGTTATGTTCCGTTTTACAGAGGAGGAAAGTAAGGCTCCAACTGCCAGGGAAACCGGCAGAAACCAAAAACTGGCAAAATCATCCTCTGGCTCTACTTCCAGTTCCAGCTCCCCCTGAAATGCTCCATAAATATACTGACCTGGTGCAGACACCGAGACTTGCTACTGAGATCCCCCCTCAGGAAGTGACTTGCTATCCAACTGCAAGGAGTATGATTTGCTAAAAGCCTTGCTGTTGGCTTCATTAGGATCCCCCTCAGCTTCTGAGCTGGGTTCAAGCTATTTTGGGCACCAATGACTGCACAAGGGGGTGGTACAAGGACCCAGCCATTTCTGCTGGGCGTAAGATGCTTCTAAACAACTGCCTTTGCTCCAGGGCTGCTCACGGGCCTGACACAGACGTTCTCAGCTCTAAGCCACAGCCTAGTGGCTCCGCATGCCCACGCCTGCCTCCTCTCTGTTACTCTCACAGGTTCCTCTGTAACAGACCTTCTGCGCTGTCTTCATCTCAGCATCCACCTCCAAACCAGCACACACCAACAGATGAGACCCTTGGCACCCTAGGGATGGCACTGGATGTGCAGGTGAGGGACCTCATCAGATACACTTACCATACATTTCTGGCCCACTCTGCAAGAAGGACATTGTTTTTTCTTCTTCACCTTCATCTTCTGCCTTCTTTCAGAGACTGGGGGACAAGGAAAATCAGAACTCTCTCACTGTGAAAAACTCCAGGACTGCAGAAGTTTGAGGAAGAGGCGGCACATTAAAAATCTAATTCAGAGAAAAGTCACAGGAGTATTTTAATAACTGAGTGCCTTCCTGCCCTGGGATGCCAAACACACTTCAAAAGGGAATGGTATGGGCTTCCCTGGTGGCGCAGTGGTTGGGGGTCCGCCTGCCGATGCAGGGGACGTGGGTTCGTGCCCCGGTCCGGGAGGATCTCACATGCCGCGGAGCGGCTGGGGTCGTGAGCCATGGCCGCTGAGCCTGTGCTCCACGACGGGAGAGGCCACAGCAGTGAGAGGCCCGCATACTGCAAAAAAAAAAAAAAAAAAAAAAAAAAAAAGGGAATGGTACTGCATGTTCTGACATCCATGAGGTGAGAAAATACCACTTAACACAACCCACATATCTCTCAGAAGTTTATGTTGATACTAAAAATCTCTCTTTTACAAATTTAACTGGAAATAATGACAGATATATTCAGATACCTCAACTATAAAACAGAGACAATAATACCTACTTGTTAGGTTGTGTGAGGATTAAATGAGATAATGCACAGTAAAAAGCTTGGTACAATGTTCAATAAACATTACTTGCTATTGTTTTTACACTAAAGAAATGCAATAAAAACTGTCCTTCGGGCTTCCCTGGTGGTGCAGTGGTTGAGAGTCCGCCTGCCGATGCAGGGGACACGGGCTCGTGCCCCGGTCCGGGAGGATCCCACATGCCGCGGAGCGGCTAGGCCCGTGAGCCATGGCCGCTGAGCCTGCGCGTCCGGAGCCTGTGCTCCGCAACGGGAGAGGCCACAACAGTGAGAGGCCCGCGTACCGCAAAAAAAGAAAAACAAAAAAAACAAAAAAACTGTAAGTTTCAGAAATTAAAAAAAAAAAGAACAAACACAACAAAAGGGATATGCTTTCAACTTTTAATTATAGGGTCACCAGAAACCAAAACCAAAAAAAAATCTGGTCTTTAGTGTTTGCCGATTTCAGTGGTGTAAGTACTCCCACCACGGTCAATTTCAGGCTACCAACATGACATCATTGACAATGGAGTTGAGTAGAGATGGAAGTAGTTGCCAATATTTAATTTTTGGTAGCTTTCACATACAAATTGGATTTTTTGGTGTACTCAAGAAAAGTGATCGGCTTCACTGGTGGTGCAGTGGTTAAGAATCCACCTGCCAATGCAGGGGACACGGGTTCGAGCCCTGGTCTGGGAAGATTCCACACGCTGTGGAGCAACTAAGCCCATGCACCACAACTACTGAGCCTGCACTCTAGAGCCCACAAGCCACAACTACTGAGCCCATGTGCCACAACTACTGAAGCCCGTGCGCCCAGATCCCGTGCTTTGCAACAAGAAGCCACCACAACGAGAAGCCCATGCACCGCAACGAAGCGTAGCCTCTGCTCGCCGCAACTAGAGAAAGCCTGTGCGCAGCAACAAAGACCCAATGCAGCCAAAAATAATAAATAAATAAATAAATTTATTTTAAGAAAAAAGAAAATTGACAGCCTGGGCCCATCTCTCATCTAACAGCAATCATTTCCTGGTGAATGTGTAGCACGTGCAGCAGGATTAGGCTTCCTGCTCTGGGACACTTTTCACGATGACTCAAAAGACGGGAGAAAAACTTTTCAGTCAGCCTCTACCTGTCCCTGCAATAAAAACCTCTATTGAGCCAAAGAAACCCAAAAGTCTTGGCTATTTCTTTAAACAGAGAAGAGGACAAAGTAAATAATAATGGGAACAAAATATCACAATAAATGATCCTGACAATGTAGCTAATATTAGAATTGCTTATTTTTAGCTAGACATTGTGGCAAGCATTCTAATGATCCCATTTCATTCTGTTAACAAGATGGTGAGAGAGGTATGGTTATTATCTGCATGTTCCAAATACATACACTAAGTGTTACGGGTTGAATTGTGTCCTCACCAAAATGATAAGTCCTAACCCCCAATACCTCAGAAAGTGACTAAATTTGGAAATAGGGTCTTTAAAAAGGAAATAAGATGAAAAGAGGTCATTAGGGTGGGTCCTCATCCACTATGACTGGTATCCTTACAAAATGAGGAAATTTGGACACAGAGACAGATATGTACAGAAGGAAGATGACTGAAGAGACACAGGGAGAAGATGATGGCCATCTGAAAGCCAAGGAATACCTACGGCTACCAGAAGCTGGGAGAGTAGCATGAAACAGACCCTTCTCTGGACCCTTCATAGGGAGTACGGCCCTGCCTGCCAGCACCTTGATTTTAGATTTCTGGCCTCCAGAACATGAGACAATACATTTCTATTATTCTAATCTACACAGTTTGCAGGGCTTTGTTATGGTAGCCCCAGGAAACGAAGTCTCAGAGGACAAAAACATGGCCCCAACTCAAATAGCTATCAAATTATCAACTTGACTGACATGAGGTTGTTTGTTTCTTAACAAATATTGACGCTCAGATCTTCTTACCCTCCCCCTTCCCTGTTCAGACACTGACTCAAGCACCTGGGGTGTCACACTGACAGGGGATCCTGAGGCACAGCCAGGATGGAGAACCACTGTATGTCTCCCTGGACCCCACACCGGCCATCGAGATACTGCGCTGACATCACACATTCCACATAGGACACAGGAGTTTTTCTTTCATATTTGTTCTACATCAGTATCAAACAGTGTCCATTCTAACTGATTACGTCGCTAAAATACCAACCCCGCCCCCCAAAACAGTATCCCTCCTTCAGGAAGACCCAAAAAATGACAATTTATAATGTATAGTTATATAAATTCATTTCAATTTCTGTAAAAAAGTGAGAAGACATATGTACCTAACGCTAGAGTCATCTAATTACAGGAAATCAAGGAGAGCTTATTAAGGTTTAGCATATGAACAAGGCCTACGGAGACTACTAGCACTGGTTGAAAGCCAGTAAAATCCCCCAGTCACTGTGCTACAACGCACTCACTTACCTGATATTAGTTAACTCTAAGTATCATTATAATTTTGCAAGCTCTTATTATCATTCCTCCTTATGAGTGAGACACCTGAAGTTGGAAGAGGTTAAGCTTCACTGCCAAGGATCACCTAAGTTATAAACAGCAAAGCCAACATTGACACCCCCAGATCGTCACGCTAAAACTCTTGCTGTGGCTACAATATCTGGGCTCCGTATATTTTATTAGCCATTACAGAAACTACTTTCACTGATCAGCTACTGCCACTGTTTTCATATCAGACTTTAAAAAATGTCACCTTTCTCTTTGACAAAGTTTGGAACTTTCTAACAGATGCACGGATTTATCACATATATTGAAGTTTAAAAAGGTTTCAATTTTTAAAAGGTGTCTTTGCAGAGTGAGGATAGAAAGATAGGGAAATGGTTGTACAAACTCATTTTTAGCTAGTTTTTAAATTCAAGCATGGTTGATTTACAATATTGTATTAGTTTCAGGTGTACAAACTCTTGACTGAATCCAATCTAATGAGCAATCTTTGGAAAGTTCACCAGTTGGTAAAATCTGGCTCTGCCCTCTTAGAATACGTATTCATTGCAAGAAATGCAAACTGCAAAAATACAGCATCTTCCATTTATAGCTGGGGCCCCCAGAAAATTCCCCAGCTTAGAAGATCTCTGTGTTACTAGTCCAACCTTGCATCCTTACATCTTCTCCTATTTAAGGTTAATCTATTTTGATCTGCAAAAGAGAACAGCCAGTTATGAAGGAGGATTATATTGTCACAACTCTTTCACCTCCTGCCTACTCTAATTATGTGGTCTGAAACAGAAGGAGATTTAATGATGCCATGGAAATACATAAATTCTAGAAGCACAAACAATTCCCTGAATCTGGCTATTACTGGTGGAATCACAGTAAATTCTTACCACCATCACAAGCACCTGGGCTGGGGGAAAACCTAAAGGGCACTTAATACAACCACCAATGATATGAGTATTCCCTCTAAGAAATTCCTTCAAAATAATTCTCCTCCCAGGTTCGAAAATCTTTCAGATCGTCTTGGTGCAAATGATAGGGTGTGTTGACACAGATCATCAAAAGAGTCTTTCTTTTCAGTGTGGAGAGTGTTTATCAACTCGAGTGTGACCTGTTAGTGGAAATGCTAAAAAGTTGCTCAGCTTCCCTCCCCAGCCTGTCTGTTATCAGCAGACCCTTCCACTGATGCAAGCAGAACAGTGCTCACTTATTCTCTCCAGAAAGCACCAAAAAGTGGTTGATCACAGGCAGAAATTGGCTTGAGGAGGATGAAGGGCAGCCTAAGATTTTAAGTTTAAAACGGATCTTCTTCTAGTGCCTACTTGAGCTGTCAGGTACAGACCAGAGGTGGAAGTGAAAGGTGCTGCGGATAAAATGAAAAGCGAGAAGGTGCTGTCTATAAACCAAAGTCATCAGGTCAAAAAGAACCAGAATTGTGCTCAAGTAGCTTCCTACTGTCCTCTCCGTGCTTCAGTCACACTAGCTTTCAATCAGCTCCTCTCAAGTGGCAAGCGGCACGCGCCCTCCCACCCAGGGTCCTAGACATGTGGTTCCCACTGTCGGGACTTTTCTTCAGCTCTCTCTCCACCAGGCGACACCTACCTGTATCCCTCTGATTTCAGCCAAAATTCCACTTTGTCAATGAAGCCTTCTTTATTCATTTATTTTTATTTCATTTATTTATTTTTGGCTATATTGGGTCTTCATTGCTGCATGCGGGCTCTCTCTAGTTGCGGTGAGCGGGGGCTACTCTTTGTTGAAGTGCACAGGCTTCGCATTGCAGTGGCTTCTCTTGTTGCGGAGCACAGGCTCTAGGCAAGCGGGCTTCAGTAGTTGTGGAACACAGGCTCAGTAGTTGTGGCTCGCAGGCTGTAGAGCGCAGGGTCAGTAGCTGTGGCGCACGGGCTTAGTCGTTCCGTGACATGTGAGATATTTCCGGACCAGGAATCAAACCTGCGTCCCCTGCATTGGCAGGCAGATTCTTATCCACTGCACCACCAGGGAAGCCCAATGAAGCCTTCTTTAAACACACACATTCCACCCTCATGTTTCAGAGCTAGAAATAGAAGCTCACTTACATTTCCTTTATAGCTCTTACTGTTTGTGCTTGTACATGTGTATAGTAATTTGATTTATACTGGTTTCCTTCATTAAACAATGAAGTGCACAAAAGTAGAAACAGAGTCTGTTTACTCATTCATCTCCCCAGTTCCTAGCATATAGTAGATGCTCAATAAACATCAGCTGAATGAATAAATAAATCATTGGGACATGTTAAAATAGGTAACATCTCTCCCTCCAAATATTTCCTTTGCCCTCACGTCATCATGTACAAAGTCCCTCCCCACATTAGCAAAGCATCCCTTTCTAATAATACATGGCATTTAACTTAATTTTAATATTATGACTTTAATTGACTATTACATGAAATATCTGAAAATCTAAATAAAAATATTAAAAATAATTTGATCACTGTAAATAATAATTATATGTAAATGCATATTTTTTAGACACAAGTATATATACAACACAAAGATCATATTATAGGAAAAATTTCATAATATTTTTATGAAATTAACACTCACAAAATCTTTCCAAGTCAATGTAGATGTACATCATGATTTCTAATGACTGAATGGTATTCCATTACAGGAATTCAGTTAACCAATTTCCCTTTTTGGACTCTTGGGTTTTATAAAATAGAATTAACTTCATATAATGGGATACTATGCAACAATTAGAAATGTTCCCTTTTCTTGGACTAAGTTTTATAAAATGCTATTAATTCCATAAATGGAATATTAAGCAACAATTAGAAATGCAATTGACATTTAGATTGCATAATATTTATCATACTACTCACTTTAAACAAAAAGAAATGTTTATGGATATATATCTCTTAAGGGATCATTTTGGTAGTTATCCAATGACATTCAGTGTGAATTAATTTATCAGCTCACTTCACTCAATGCCACCTAAATAAGAGTTAGTTCATAATTGAATTAGGGTATTTATGAGGCCAAGGGTAAAGGGAGATTGAAAATAATTCTGCAGGAGAGAGGAGGGATGAAGTTTACATTCACTGGGGGTGATGCTGATTTAAAGAAAATATGTCAACATCATGTGTTTTCATGTGGGTCTTGAAAAAGAGGCTAAACAAAAAATGAACAATAAACTTTCCTTGCTTCACAATTCTCATAGGAAAGGTTCTAAATTAGAAAAAGTAAAATTAGAAACCAGATTAATGTCTTTTATGTATATTAACTGAGAAGATCTTTACAGAAACCTTACAAAGGAGGTATGGCAGGCTTTATCATCGCCATTTTTAAGATAAATTAAATGAGGTTGAAAAAATGTGCTATATATACACATAATGGGATATTATTCAGCCTCAAAAATGAAGGAAACCCTGCCATTTGCAACAACATGGATGAACCTGGAGGGCATCATGCTACGTGAAATAAGCCAGGCACAGAAAGACCAATACTGCATGATCTCATTTACATTTGGAATTTAAAATAGTCAAACTCATAAAAACAGAGAACAGAATGATAATCACCAAGGGCTGAGGGAAATGGGGGAAATGGGGAGACGCTGGTCAAAGGGCACAAACTTCTAGTTATAAGATGAATAAGCTCTGCAGACATAATATACTGCATGGTGACTATAGCTAATGTAATGTATTGTATACTTGAAATCTGCTGAGAGTAGATCTTAAGTATTTCCTCCATAAAAAGAAAAATAAAAGGGTAACCATGTGAAGTAATAGATACATTAATTAGCTTGACTTTAGTGATCATTTCACAATTATCTGTACATCAAAACACTACGTTGTACAACTTAAATATAACAATTCTAACATGTCAATTATATCTCAACAAAGCGGGAGAAAATTAAATGAGGTTCAGCTGAAGTGACATTAAAACTCTAGCCTGGGGCTTCCCTGGTGGCACAGTGGTTGAGAGTCTGCCTGCCGATGCAGGGGACACGGGTTCGTGCCCCGGTCTGGGAGGATCCCACGTGCCGCGGAGCGGCTGGGCCCGTGAGCCATGGCCGCTGAGCCTGCGCGTCCAGAGCCTGTGCTCCGCAACGGGAGAGGCCACAACAGTGAGAGGCCCGCGTACCGCAAAAAAAAAAAAAAAAAAAAAAAAGATTACTGTATTTGTTTTTCTTTTTTTTTTTTTTTTAAAAAAAGAAATCCTCTCCCCTTTATTCTCCTATCAGGTTGTTAGTTTTCTTAGTGAAACCTGAAACTACCTCCTTCACTGCTTTGGGAAGGTAATTCATGTTGCATGATGGAACAGTTGTTAAGGGCAAAATTCCAGGCAGTTCTGGGTTTGAATTCCGGTCATGGCACCCACCACCAGTTGTGTGGACCTAGTCAAATTACTTGTACTACTGGAACTTCTTCAGGTTAAAACTCTTTGCACTTGCATTAAATGGGTCAACTGGATGAGAATAAGTATATGTCATCATTACTAGTCATTAAGAGTTTTGTCTTCATAGACTATTGAAGGATGTTTTAATATATTCATGTTTCTCAGGTTTTGGAGGAGGAAGAAGAAGAAGGATGCATGGGCTGGATAGGACGGACATGTAAGTAGAGAAGACAAGGTGTGATTGATGGAGGGTAAGAGGTAACATTTCCAGTCAGTGGGGAGGTCCACTGACACACTAGTGTGAAACCAGTCCGAATACCCATGCGTTTTTCTCAAGCCATATTCTACTGTTTAGGTTCAGGGGGTTAACAGGTGGAGAGTTGGAATGGGGTTGTCATGTAGGTGGAACAGATGGAAAAGGGGCAAAGGAGTTAAAGGTATGCGCAAGAGAGTGAATATGAGGAGAGATGTAGCAATTACACTGGGGAAGGAGGAATTGATATGAATGGGGTTATTAGGGTTATTTGTGTGATATGGAAAGACAGGAGGGAGCTGTGAGAACATGGTATGCTAGCAACTGAGATTTGAGAAATGGTCCTCCTATCCATGATGACAGGTACATCCAAAACAATGAATGGCTCAAGTCTGGTGGAAGAGAAGATCACCAAATGTTCAGAGGCCAAGGAACTGAGAGAATGGGATCTGGGCAGATGAGCTATGGGACTTTTCAAATCTCCAAAAATAATGACAAGAATAGTGACAGAAAAATAGGAAGCTGCAAGCAAAAACATTCAGGAAATG
The DNA here is from genome assembly GCF_937001465.1 of Orcinus orca. NCBI lineage: Eukaryota > Metazoa > Chordata > Mammalia > Artiodactyla > Delphinidae > Orcinus > Orcinus orca. The sequence goes on from NC_064568.1 coordinate 9,682,410, forward strand.
AGGAGAAATGAATGAGATTTAATAGATGATTATGACAGCCAGGATAGTACAGTTTGTTGGCACATACTTGATACAAGCTGAGGCTTTGGGTTTTTGTTGTTGTTTTGTTTTTGTTTTTTTAATTAGGAGAAATGTCTTAGAAGCAGCACTGGGGGGGAAAGAGAATGACAATCTAGTCTCTAAGCTCTACAATAGAGAGCTGTCCTTCTCTGAGGAGACAGTAAGGAAAGCTGTGTCATCAGGGGAAGTCAGTTTGTTTTTTTTTTTTTTTTTGGCGGTACGCGGGCCCTCTCACTGTTGTGGCCTCTCCCGTTGCGGAGCACAGGCTCCGGACGCGCAGGCTCAGCGGCCATGGCTCACGGGCCCAGCCGCTCCGCGGCACGTGGGATCTTCCCAGACCGGGGCACGAACCCGCGTCCCCTGCATCGGCAGGCGGACTCTCAACCACTGCACCACCAGGGAAGCCCGGAAGTCAGTTTTTTACTCAAGCCAGATGATAAAGGAAACATTAAAGGAAAATACTGAAGATTGGGAATTTTGGTAATGACAGACTATATATTCTAAAGGATACACAGAAACTATTTGGGGAGTGAGGGATTGGAAAGAGACGGGAGATTAAATCAGATCAAGAGATGTAAGAGGTTATGGGGATAAAAATTAGTATTTAAATATCTTGAATGCTTTGACTTTTGGTAGTTACAGAGTAAAATGGGAATAAAAGCATGATGAGATTAATCCTGCTGGTCTTCTGGGGGAAGGTAAGTGGTGAAAACAGATATGGAGACATGCTGACTGCACTGGTGGGGAGTACTGGTTATACACCATACTGGTGGGCTTTCAAAATGCTAAATGGAGGTGGGGTCCTGGCTAGGGAAGGGGAAGTCTATGTCGACTTGGACAACAGAATTTGGGGGAGGTGGCGATCTATTAAATCCAAGAGAGTAAAATATATCAAAAAGAGTGGAAGTCGGGAATCAGACAATGTGAAGAAGTTGGGGACAGAGGAGGAATTGATTGGGGGTGGGCTATCCTTGAGTCATTGCCTGGTGGTGAACACTCCTTAAAAGACAGAGCTGGGGAGTAGAGGTTTACCTAATGCAGCGCTGGAATTAATTAGTTGAGGTAAAATATGTTTAGGAACATAGGAGTCTATCACTCAGAAGTGTGGGAAAAAAATTCATCTCCCAGTAGAGACACTGCATTTTACACTTGCCATAAGGAAGATGAGTGTTGATGGGGGTCTGTATGATCCTGGGCTGATGATCCATAACACACATAGTCATAAAGATAAATGGGTTCTAAGTGGATCTGGTGATAGATTCTATTCACACTTCTGGTACTTCTTATTAAATGACTACAAACTCATTTCAGGGATATATGTTCTTTGCAATTAAAGATGAAAACCAGGCCCCTTAATGAGCCCGTATAGGGTAATACATTGTCTAGTATTAGCATCATGCTATTGCCACTTTTCAGGAAGCACTGTTTGCTAGAGTCTTTCGTAATTTTACAGATAATCATGAAGTGTAATGTAATCATGGGAAAGCATTTACAGGAAAACTTCATTTATTTGGCATGATTGGGAAATAAATGTTCCTACTTTATTGTTTTAGATAACTCAAACATCCCCCTGGAGAATCCAAAATTTAAAGAAAAAAATCTGTTTTCAATGAACTTCTTTTACAATTTGTTGTTTCTTTAAATACGGTAAAAGAACATAATTTAATCCTTTCTTGACTACTTAGACTAAGCAGGCTAGAGTCATATCTGAAAGCTAGGTAGCCAAGGCCAAGATATTTAACTTCTCTCAACTTTCCTTTTCTCTTCTATAAAATCAATACCAATTTTATAGGGTCATTATGAGAATTTAATGAGATAATGCAAAGAGAGCTTAGCTCCATTTCTGTCACACAGAACACAATCAAGGGTACCTATGATTATCAGTAGCCTCATCAGATCAGCACCTTAATTGGTAACATCAAAATCTGCCTCCACTCCAATCAAATGATGGCATCAGATCATATGACCCTTGACAAAATGACCCTAGACTACTGCAGTTTCGAATTACAGTTCCGTGTTTTTCAGTATCTTCACTCTTTGCTGCACTGTGTGTGCCTATACACAACTGCATTAATTTTTCTCTTCAACCACTGGATTTTCTGTTTCTAATATATTCTGGTATAACAAACTTGATACCTGAATCTACTAGGACTGTGGAGACTAAGTATAAAATTAATTTTGAATGAGAGCCAGAGGGACTCTGTCATAAGCAAAGTCATGGATATTAGTGTATGAAATTGGTGACATCCACGTTGGTTATTGAGAAACATTTCTTGAATTTAATTCATCTCAATTTTTCAAATATTTGTCAGGCATCTGTTATACAAAGTCTAGATCACTGTCATAGCCTTTTACTTCATGATCAAATGCATTAGAGCACTTAATATGTTCAAGATGTGCTGTTGTACTACGTATTAGGAATGCAAAAGTGATGAGCTAGGCCCTACTTTTAATTAGGGAGGCTGACCAGAATCTTCGCCATTGTAATATCTTAAGATTGGTATAGAGGGTCAGGCTTAAGTTATTTTACCTAGACCTGAGTTTTCTAGGGGAAATGATATTTAACTTGGTTAAGTAAGAGACAAATAAATGAAGAGAAAGGCAGGGACATTGGGAGTGTAAAGGTCCAGAGGTAATAAAGAACTTGGAAAAGTTGATGACCTGAATAAAGCTCACTGCAGGCGAAACATAAAATGGAACCGGAGGATAATACTGAGTTGTAACGCTGAGTACGTACATTAAGCAGGGACACGGATATGCAGACTGTGTAAACCATGGTAAAGATTTTGGGCTTTTTTCCCAAGGATTATGAAGGGCTGTTTAAAGGTTTAATCTGTGAAGTGATATACTCAGGCTTAAGGTGAGTATATCATGTTTCAAAGGTCATTTTATGATAACCACAGATAATGGATGGAGAGTACAAGTCAAGGGATGGGGGACGGTGAGCATGCTGCCCAGTGGTCCGGGGGGGAGACTGCAGTGACCCACACTAGAGCATGGGCAGTACAAATGGTAGGGATTTTCACGAGGGAAAAGCTGTAGGACTTGAAGACCAATAGAATAAAGGGAGTGAAAGAGAGGTAGGTGTCAAGGCTGACTTTCTGTGTTGCCCAACTTCACAGATGGTGGTACAATTTACTGAACAAAGGAATACTGACAAGGGACCACATTTGAAAAAGAAGGTCGAGAACTGAGACTCAAAACTTGGCAAATTTGAGGTACCTTTGAAGTACATACTTATCCCCTGGGAAGGGACCAAAAGGTGCCCCAACTCTCCTCCTTCAAAGATTCATTACTGTGTGTATTCCAACGTCTTATGCTGTCCCATCAGTCAAAAGTCCTGATAGTATGTCCCAGCAAGGCCACTTCTAAATTTTTAGCAAGAGGAAATGAAAGTATATCATCCACCCAAAGACTTGTAGACAAATATTCCTAACAGATTTAGTCATAAAAGACAAGACTGGAAACAACCCAAATGCCCATCAGGGAGTGCAAAGTTAAATTGTGGTATATTCTTGTAGTGGAACGCTATTCAGCCATGAATAAGTAAGTGAATAAATGGAGTAAGCTATTGATATGTTCAATGACATGAATGAATCTCAAAATCATTATGCTGAGTAAAATAACCCAGACCAAGAAAAAAAAGCATAATGCCATTTTTATAAAATTCTAGAAAATGTAAACTAATACATAGTGAGTAAAGCATAGAGAGAAGAAAGCACTGCAAAGCTGCACAAGAAAACACTGGGAATTATAATATATTTGGTATTTTGTTTGGGATGCTGGGTTTGTGGGTCTACGCATATATTAAAACTCACAGTAGTTAGTATACTTTAAATATGAACAATGTATTGTGTGTAAATTGTACCTCAATAAAGTTATTAAAAAGTCAAACCCCTGATCACCTGCTTCCAACCAGGTGAGCTCTCATTCCCTGTTCTATGTCCCATCATAACAACCTGTTTGATAATTAGCAGCATACCTGTTTGCTCCTTCTCTCCCTGTGGATTTCCAGCTGGGCGCCAAAAGAGATTAAGCCCCTTTTGTTCCATGTGTCTCTTACAAACCTAACACAGTGAATGAAAGGATGAAGCATTGGTAGTCTCACTCATGCTGGTAAATATCTGAGAATGAACATCTTTTCCTAACAAATCAGGTCCTCTGAGGACAGGGCAATAGGGGATGGATCAATGGTGGATGCTAGGAAAGGTGTCTGCTTACTGTGCTCCGGTATGCAAGTGAGGGACAGGAGGGTAAACAGGAGAGGGAGTGAGATATTTAGCAAACAGTGCTTTAACTTGAGACACATGCAGAAACCAGTAAAGAAAAATCTACATGGAGGTGAAACACAATATAAAAATTATCTCATTTAATTTATGCTACCTATGAGACACCAAAGAACAATGCTTACATTTTAGGAATGGTGTTGGAAGTGCAAATCGAGAGGGAGATTTTGTGCATATGTTAGATGCAGCCGTCAGGGAACACCCATTCTGGAATGAAGCAATGTCACGTCACTTTGGGGTTTCACTGTCATTCAGCTTCACCCTGAGCTCACTGCCCTCAGGAAGCCAGCAGGTTAGACGCTTTAATTGAGAAGGGAAAGCTTTGAGTCCTGGGAGATATTCCTGTAGCTGAGAGTTTAATTTTAACTAAATGGAAACGGCTCATGAAATAAAAGCAAAATTGAGTCTTCATGGAACATTTTAGGATTGTACATGGCGGCAGTCCCAAGATGAAAAACCAGGGTCCAAAGGTAATCTTAAAAAGATGCCTGTAGGGTCACTTAAAGCATCTGAAATGACCTACCATGGAAAATAAAATCCTAATGGGCAAACCCTTGTGCTTTATCTATACATACAAATGGAAAGTTAAATAGTTATCTAGCTGTTTTTAGATATTCAATTTTATGCAAACGATGTTATTCTTAACGGCATTTTTGTAAGGCCCTCATTGCATACCATTTTAATTAAATTTTCATTTATTTAGCGACTGTGTTCACTGCCACGGAGCTGTAAATTATAATTTAAGATATAATTATTTCCTGATTTCAAGGATTAGCCTCTCCCTGCGCTACTTAAATAATACTTAAATAATATGATAGAAATTCTGTGATTCAACACTCAACTGAAAGACAAGAACAGTGTTTCAAGGGGGTTGGAAGAAGAGAGATCTATGTAAGCAATATGGAACAAGTAACTTTGCAAAGAAGTGATGGGCTTTGAGGCTACTCTTGAAGGATTCTTGAACTGGGGAAGTGATATAAGATAGAGAAGGGCATCCACATAGGAGAACAGGAGGACTACAAGAGAGATACCACAGAAAGCTCTCAGGTTTCCCTCCTTGTTAAAAAAAAAAAAATCTTATGGTGTCTGAGTTTGTTCAAAGTCTAAGAAAAATATTAGCATAGCAGGGCTTCTCTATAATGGTGTGATGATCGAACCTGAATTAGAAACCACCTAGGACAGAGGGAGGGTAAAAAGGCGTCAATTTCTCATTGTCTCCCATCAACACCCATTGTAGACATAGTTCATAGATTAAAATCCTTTTTGACTCTGGACCTCAGATTGGACTGCCTGGGAATATGGTGCTCCACAGCACAGGCTAGTTTGATCTGTTTCTGGATTTATTTTTATGCTTATTTTAAACTTCTGTAGTGAGAGATACTCTAGCAGGGTACTAAATATCAAAATGGAATTCGTCTTTACTAATGGCTTTAAAGTTAATCTGGGTTAGGGATTATAAAATTATAGATATTAGTATTTCCCTACTGTGTGATGAAAGCAACCCATGCTATACCATGCATTTAAGAAATGTCACCACACAAATCCCAAGATGGTCTTCCTCCACAATTCCAATGGCCAAACCCTTCAGGAACAGAACGCCATCCTCTTCTTAAATAATAATGTTACATATAGTACTATTTTTAGAGTTGCTTGAGGGTTTGTTTTCTTGTTTTTTGGTTTTTGGTTTTTTTTGCGGTATGCGGGCCTCTCACTTATGCGGCCTCTCCCGTTGCGGAACACAGGCTCCGGACGCGCATGCTCAGCGGCCATGGCTCACGGGCCCAGCCGCTCCGCGGCATGTGGGATCCTCCTGGATCGGGGCACGAACCCGCGTCCCCTGCATCGGCAGGTGGACTCTCAACCACTGCGCCACCAGGGAAGCCCTGATTTTTTTTTTTTTTTTTTTTGATGTTAACTATAACAGGCCAAGTAGGAGGCATAACCAATATGAGAGGAAGATCAACTTGCCTAGGGCCACAGATACCGCAAATAAAAGAAAATAATTTTAACACGTATTTAATATTTTACAGGTTCTAGGCAAGATTCTATGAACTTTCACATACGTTAAAATCACCATAACAACTGTGTGAAGAGAATATTATTAGCTCCATTTTATGGATGAGGAGACCAAGGCTCAGTAAGATTAAAAGCAACAGAACACAGATATAAACTCAGGTCATCTGACCCCGATCCCAATATTCTGTCTACTGTATTATATTGTCTCTTCTTTACAATCATAGTAATCATAACGATTAAAGTAACATGTATTAGGTACTTGCTCTATGCCATCTTCTCTGCTAAGTGTTTTATATAAATCATCTCATTCCCAGCATAATGTCCCTAGAAAGGAATATCACTGGCTAACATTCACAGATTCAGAAACAGGTTGATCAAGGTCACACAGCTGATAAGTAACCCAGCTAGAACTTGAAATCTGAGTTTAGAACTAACACTCTTTATTAATATATTTTGCTGCCTCTTACAGGATAGTGCAATCCTAAAAGTGAATTCAGTTACAGGTATTAGGACCTTATTCAGGCAATATCTATGTGACAAGGTGAGGGAGAAAATCCATTCTCTTGGGGAATCAGACAGCAAGCACACATTGAAATCTCACTAGAAATTAGTTACAGGAAATAATACGTTTAAATGTTTCAGTATATCATCCTCCTCCACAAAAAGGACACTTCCATTTTCGCTTAATATCCTATCCTTAATTAGCAATGACAAGAGCCTCAATTATGGATTGCTTTCTATATGTGCCTAAAACCATGCTTAGCACTTTATATAAAAGATCTCATTTAATCCTCACAACCAGACTATTAAGTCTATGATTTCTTCCTCTGAATCAAGGGAACAGTATACAAAGCTCAAAGAACTCGAACAGGTACTAACCTACCTAGTTAAGGGAAGCAGAGCAATTCTGGCCCACAAACACCTTGGAAGCTAATCATCTCTGCCTTTCACATGGAAGCCACAGTTGTGAGATTATTCAGCAGTCACCTGGTGAGATGGAATGCATTTATCTGATACGACTGTGGGAAATGTGCTATAAAAATAAACCCAGTGTGCCTTGCTTGTTGTGCCGAAGAAACCTCCCTGGACAGTGTGAGTGGATAAAATATTGAAGAAATATTGCTGCCCATGGTTAGAGTTAGAGGGATGGGAAAAAATGAAGCATATATTTGAGAAGGGAATAAACAGCCACAGACTTCCTTACTTTTGTCCAGAGAATGTGAGCAATTCAGCAAACAGCTCACTAGCCTTCCTCTGTGTAAAACTATTGCTAGACGTTAACTTGCCAGGGCTGCAGGACCCAGCACCTCCTGCATGTATACTCTGTCAATGGAATGTGAGCAAAGGTAATGAATGCCACTTCTGGGATGGAGTGATTAAGAGCAGAGCCTCTACACCCTTTTCTCCTCTGTCTTCCAACTACATTCCAAAGGCTTTGAGGCCCTAGGAAATAGAGTCAGGACATAGAAGAAGCCTGGGTTCCTAATTCACCTCATGGAGAAAAGATCTCAGCAAATAAAAAATATCATGTTGGATTATGTCCTTAAAAGCACAAACTCTATTAGATAGATTTCCATCTTGGGCAGGTGAATACTCAAATACATAATAAGACTAAATAAAATATTTTTCTCCTGATATTCTGTTCATAAGACTATAATGATGCTTGTCCAACTGTACAATAATTATGTGTTAACCTCTATGACTCCCCTCAAGACTGGGAGACCCTCCAAGGTAATGATAATGACTTTTTCACCTTTCCAGCTCAGCACCTAGATCAATACCAGGTATAGTACCCACAGTAACAAATATTTTGTGAATATATGAATGATGTGTAAATAGATGAATACAAGTATGAATAAATGAGTGGAGAGACTGGAGTATACTGAGAATAAAACGATTATTTTCATAACAAGACCACACAAATTACTTTCCATTTGACTTTAGAATGCATTTTGGAACTTACATTTAAATGTGGGTGTGTCCAAATCAATTCAAAATCATTCAAATAATAGAATTAAGTCAAACCATCAGAGGTTTAAAAAAAGAAAAGAAAAAAGCTTGTCTCTTTTTCTTCATCCTCAATTTCTCTCCCTAAACCTTTCTGGCTTAGGCAAAGCACCAACCTAACTTGAAATGTCCTTTTTCATTCAAAGTGTGTTACCTTCCTGCTGAGTGTCTTAAGTAAAAGTTAAAGAATAAATATGTTCTCAGCTCCTGTGAGGCTGCAGGTTTAGTCTAGGTAAAGAAAGGGTAAAAGAGAGAAGTTTGCCATTTTTTATATTACTTTCAAAGTTCTTCAAAGCTGTTTTAAGTCACACACCTGAATCAGAGGGTACCAAGCAGTCCGCTTAGGTATACAGTTCTGAATCTAATGTAAGTGGGACATGAGATAATGATCCCCTCAACCCTTGGGGCTGCCTGGTACAGCCTGGGTTACCCAGAACCCTGCAACTATTCACATTCAGCCACAATTAGCCTCTCTAGGGTCTCCCAGGAAGGTTACCCAAGAGAGACAGAGTCAGACAAAAGGTCAAAAGTGGTCTCGGATGGCAGACACAGTGAGAAACGCCACACCCACGGGTCCATCAAAGTTCTCTCGCCATTCAACCAGCGGGCATCAACTTGTGCAACAGCCAGCGGCGAGTATGCCAGTGCTCATGGTGAACAAGAGATTGCTAGGACTGCTACAAGAACTAATGATCCAGAGCAAAGATACAGCAGGTCAGGGGCGGAAGTCCCAGGAGACCTTGTCAGCGTGGGTTTAGGTGGTTACCCGCCCATCTCTGTCTTCATGTAAAGATGATATGACCGCCTAGTCGATGTGGAGGCTCTACCACAGCCTGTGCCTTCTACCATCATTATTGGGACATACCTTATAAAAGCAACCACCAACTTGGAACGAAATCAGTCTCATACACATCATCAGATGATACTGCAATGAGTTTTTGTGTGCCAAAGAGAGAAGAAACTAGATTCTTTTAAAAACAGTGGCTTGAAAATTTTTGAATGATTGTAAAAATGATTAAAATTTTCTTGTCTAATGTGACGATCAAAAATAGAGAGATGTTATTAAAACATTGATTAGAATTACAGTCACAACTTCAAGAGTAAGATCTGGTAAACAAAACAAACAAACAAAAAAACCAAAAAACACTTATGTTTGTGGAAGCAACTACAAGTTTCTCATTAAAATCCTGAAAAGCATTACTTGAAAATTATGTAAATTAAGTATTTGATATCTTTCCCAATACTTTATACTTTATTATGTCTTGTTATTTTAAACTTTTATTTATATCAGTTGTTTTACTTTATCATTGTTCAATAGAAAGGCTATACAATTTTTACCAAGCTCCATTTAGATCCCCTCTAGTTTATTCTAGTATAGCATACAAGCATCATTTAATAAGTGTGCCATGAAGTGAAAACAGTAAGCAGTAGTACCCAACTATATAAGCAGCATATTAATATTCACAACTAGACAATGTGTTCTAGAGTCAAAGGGGGCAGAACCCAGAAGATACCCTTAGCCTATTGATTAGGTAAATATTCAATTTAAGATGATATATTCCCTAGACCACACAAAAAATAGATACCAGTGTAATAAGATGTGAGGTCTGTAATTTTATCTAGCAGCAATCGCTGCTGCCTTAAGGCAGCAATCGCTGGTGTTTCATGAATTAATTGCCTACCGTGGAGCTTTTCAACATAGAATACAAATTAATCCCACACACCTTACTACTATAAAATTTACTTACATTTTTCATGACACATGCAGAATCTAAAGATTTATAAATATGGAGTAGATAATGCTTTCCATTTAAATTTGGCATCAAGCTATCGCTCTGAGCCCAAAATAACAATGCAGACAACGCTGGTTTAAAAAAAATCCCAGATTTACTTCATTTTGGCTGTTTGTTCCTTTGCCTAAGTGTTTGGTTTGTTTGTTTTCTTTAATCTTACTCTCTAAAGCCAAGCCAAAGTTCTTTATTCGAAGAATCAGATATTTTGACTGATGGTGAAGCAGATGGATCACAAAATTAGGAGGTAGGACAACTGGATACTTCTGATTACAGCTCTTTTACAGAATTTTTTGCTTGAGTATGGATCAAGTCCCTTCTTATTTGAGCTAGAGTTTCCTCATCACTAGAATGAAGGTTTTCATTAAATATTTCTGAGTGTTCTTTTGAGCAGCATGTGAATTTGTGATCCTAACTTGCTGCAGAAAAAATTTAAATGTATATCATCTTAGAAGTATTTATACTAGTTATAAATTCAAACAAAGTAGGGATTTTAAACGCTGAATTATCCTGATTTTATGCCATGCTGCCACTAATAAACAAACAGAAAGTTCCTTGATAGTGCTTCTCTATTATGGGATATTGATATATTTTGGGATTTGAGGTTGGATTGACCTCCCCCTGTTTACAAGACACAACTTTCTGATTTGGTACCTGCTATGTCTCCTATTCATCTTTTTGTAAGACTTTTTAAACATTAAGCAAAACCCTCATGGTACAGAATTTCCCACAAGTGGCCCACATTTCAAAAGTAGAATTCAACTGAGACTTGAAGATGGGCCACACGCAGCACACCTTGCTGACATGTTCCTCTACCCATGTCCCTCCTTTTCTCACTGCCTGGTAATCGAAGTGTTTTTTTGTCAGTGGTGTCAAAGCCTGTCTCCTAGGCTGTCTTATTACTTTTAAATCCCCGATAAGTCCACCACAGTGATCCACCTCCTTGCATTTTATAGGTGCTCAAGATCTATTGGCCAAGCCAACACGTGTCTCTCAGTTTCTCTAGACTCGCAGGTCCTTAACTGCAGACCCTAGGGTGACTGGGAGACACAGCAGCTGGCCTGGAAGAAACTGTGCATAAACCACAGATTTTCACTTATGCAGCTTTGTGCATTAATTCTGGATAAGCACATGATAGAATGTCATATGTGTGAATTTTATTTGTCAGGTGTAGTGATGGTGGGAAAGAGGCTGGTAATAGCTATTGTAGACCACACTGCATTACAAAAAATCTGATAAATCCAAGCAATTCAGTTCAAAATGGTCAATTAAGGGGAAAAATGCAGTCAGGTAACTTGATAATTCTACATGATACATTAAGTCTCTCACAGACTCCACCAAAATGAAAGCAAAAAGAGTTGAACGAAGGTAGAGGAAGATTTTCTTTAAGGTCCACTACTTGATTTCTTTTAGCTCCTAAATATGTGGGAAGCAGTAAAGCATGGTGCTCAGGCCATTGTACTCACCTGATCTTGGAGTTGGGCAGTGTAATTTGTGCACTGGCTGAACAGATGGATAACTGATCATAGGCAAATTCTTAACTTTTCTCTTCCTCAGTGTCTTCATCTGTAAAATGGGGATATTATTGGTACTTACATCTTAAGAGCTTTGTGAGGATTAACTACACTAATCCATGGACAAGAGACATGTTGTCTACATAACAGGTGCCCAATAAGTTACAGTGATTGTGTTGTGTTGTTGATAATGCCCATGACAACAACGATGGCATGTGTCTATTTTCATCATTATAGTGTGATTACACGTCATATATGTTGTATCTCCTTGTTCTGAGATTAACATAGCCTCTTTTAGAAACCACCAAAAGGCTCAACAGTATTGGTTAGAACCATCTGTGAGCAACAAACATTCAGAAACAAACATTCAATTAAGACGACCGCTTGCAGAAGCAGTCCCTGAAGCATATCTGATCTAGAAGGGATGCCCCCATGCACTTCCTGCTGGGAGAGAATCTTCTATTGTTGCCAGTCAGGATCATTCCCTGTTGGTTTGAATTAACCTGAAAGACCCTCAGCAGTTTAGGTATGTTTAGCTCAACATCGCAGATTGTTTATACCTGTGACGCAGGCACGTCAAAAAAACCACCACTGAGCCACTGGCTTAGGGTTTCCAGCTGAAGCTACAGCGGTTCTTTTCTGTAAGCACAGGAAATCAGCCAAGCTCAGTTTGCTTAAGACATTCAGGTAAACCGTTTGCTTGGTCAGAGCACTCTCTCCCAGGAACGACCAAGATATTCTGAATCATTTACTTCTTTCCCATCTGCCATTCTTTTCATGAGGTGGATTCCCCAATCGTAAACACAGAGAAAGTGTTTAATCAGAAGCAGCCAGAAGTGATTGGTGATAACTGGGATTTAATGGCTCAATCTCAAATCTAGTTTCAGTTGTGTTTCACCAGAGATTTTTTCAGATTCTTGCTATGAGAGTTTGGCAGAAGACAATAAAAATCATGATTCCCTCACTTTTTTCTGATGTTTTGCTATGGCAGTAAATAATATGTTCAGTATTCCCCTGGAAATATACAAAGCACTTTACGTGGTGTGTTCATCATTTACCTCTGACTAAAATGTCCAAATGACTGAGAATTAATGAAAATCATTATGGATAGGAGCAAAGGATGTGTACCAAGATGTTCACTAAAGCATTGTCTACAATTGTGAAAATGAAAACTTATATATAATAAACTGTATAATAATAGGCATGAAGTATTTACTACTACATGGACTACTATGAAACCATTAAAATAATGATGTAGAAACAAAAAAATGTGAAAAACGGGTTTTAAAATAAAACAATACACACTAACATTAGATTATTTAGTTATTATTCTGGGTCCAACCAGAAGAAAAACAAACAGTAATTTGAGCATGGAAAGTGTAATGAAAAAACTATTAATTATGAAAGAGGATTAGAGTAAGGAAGGAATGGCCAGCGACAAGTAAAGAGAACGCCAAAACACAGTTAGCTGAAATAAGGAGAGCCGCTAACCCTCCAGCTGAAAAGAAGACCTGCTCCTCCCTGCCCACAGGACTGAGGTCCCGACCCGGTTGAAAAGAGCATGACTGTGGCTCAGTGGATGGTAAAGAAGTTGCTGTGGTGTCTCATGGTGGAACTTTCTGGAAATAGGCCCTCTGTAAGTTACTGGAAATCCACCTTCTAGGGTTCTAGTAAAACTATGCACGGGGAGATTTCTCACCTGAGGCGCTACTCCAAAACTGCTTGGTAGAAGAAGCTGACGGTAGCTGTCGTCCACTGCTCTCTCTGCGCACTGCTGAAGCCGACTACCGGAGAAGTTGTGAGCCCCGGGAGCAGGGCTGAGGACGCCCTCGGAGCCGCAGGAGTGAGTGGGTGCTGAAGACGCCACCAAGAGCCTTCCCAGCAAGCACCGGGGCATCACGAAGCCACACCTTCCTCAGGTGCCATCAATTAGGAAACCCTAACATCACACGAGCTGGCCAGGGAAAAACTATTTAAAGGACCCACAGCACTTTACACAGAGCAAGTAACAAAAGAGTGAATTTCGAGCTGAGAGGTGGTAACCAATGTTACCTCAAGAAAAATTAAATTAAAAAGAAGTTTTGTTTTTGTTTTGCGGTACGCGGGCCTCTCACTGTTGTGGCCTCTCCCGTTGCGGAGCACAGGCTCTGGACGCGCAGGCGCAGCGGCCATGGCTCACGGGCCCAGCCGCTCCACGGCATGTGGGATCCTCCCAGACCGGGGCACGAACCCGTGTGCCCTGCATCGGCAGGCGGACTCTCAATCACTGCGCCACCAGGAAAGCCCTAAAAAGGAGTTTTTATCACATAATCAGTGAAATGCAAATTCAAGCAATAAAATGCCATTTTTGACAAAAAAACAAACTGACACAAAGAGTATATAATATTAAAAGGTTAACAATGGCTCTCTTTGGGTGGGAAATTATCAGTGAATTTCTCATTTTTCTTGGAGCATTGCCATATTCCTACAATATAAATGTAAATAGATTTCCAATGCACAAAAATAAAATACAATTATCAACTCAGCTACCCACTAAACTTAATATTCACTCAATAACTTTTACTCTGTATTTAATTACAGCATAAAATGTAAGAACAAATGCAATATGGATGCTGTATATTAAAGGGACTCGATCAGTCTTACTCATGTTGTGGAATCAAGGAAAGGACCATTCAAGCCTTTCCATGAGTTTCTCTTCCATTCTACCTAAAACTCCCTCTTGCTGGAGGAATTATGTCCATCAAATTCTAGTTATCCAGATCAACACATTTAATATATCTTACAGGGGTATTAGTGCTTTGTGTGTGGGGGGGGGGAGGGGTGGTGGGTACAGGTGAAATAAGTTTAGGAAATGATCAATGTACCAAAGGGGAACAGGTTTACATATCATTGTTTCTATCTGTACATACCACACAGGTTTGTACAGAACTGCAATAGTGTTTGCATCTAGCTAGAGCCTGGATATGATTCTGCTTTACCAACCCAACAAGGAACTTCTTCTGTGCACATGATTGAATCAAGGGGAATGAACATGTTTGGGGGAAGTTTTAAAGGCCTACACAAAGCACTACAGCTCTGTCAAGTGCTGTAATATAATTATAAAAGTTTTTTTTAAAAAAATTTACTGTTGCCTTTCAGTCTACCTTCTTGTCTTTTACTACGCTCTACCTTATTTTAAATGTGATTTAAGGAAATGCTCCATACTTTCTTAGTCTGTCCCTCCCTTTCTTCCTCTCTGCCTTATAAAAGAATAAATATATAATCGAGCCAAAAAAAACCCTCCAGCTTATTTGTAAAAAAAGCTTCAACTAGCAACCTAAGTGTCCATCGACAGATGACTGGATAAAGATGTGGCACATATATGCAATGGAATATTATTCAGCCATAAAAAGAAATGAAATTGCATTATTTGCAGTGAGGTGGACGGACATAGAGTCTGTCATACAGAGTTAAGTAAGTCAGAAAGAGAAAAAGAAATACTGTATGCTAACACATATATATGGAATCTAAAAAAAAAAAGCTCTGAAGAACCTAGGGGTAGGACAGACATAAAGACGCACACATAGAGAATGGATTTGAGGACACGTGGAGGGGGAAGGGTAAGCTGGGACATAGTGAGAGAGTGGCATGGACATATATACACTTCCAAATGTAAAATAGATAGCTAGTGGGAAGCAGCCGCACAGCACAGGGAGATCAGCTCTGTGCTTTGTGACCACCTAGAGGGGTGGAATAGGGAGGGTGGGAGGGAGGCACAAGAGGGAGGAGATTTGGGGATATATGTATGTGTATAGCTGATTCACTTTGTTATAAAGCAGAAACTAACACACCATTGTAAAGCAATTATATTCCAATAACGATGTTAAAAAATAAAAATAAAAATAAGCTTTAAAAAAAGCTTCAACTGCAAAGGGACATGTTACCGCCTGCTACCATCAATATAATACCTAACAATTTATCATTGACGCTGTAAGAAAGTTAGTGGTGTACCTAAAACCATCTTTTATTTTAAATATCCCTTGTTGTGCTAGTGATGATTTTCCTTTATTATCCCCAAGTCATAGATTTAAACCTAAAGAGACAAACCCAATTTCACCTCTCTAAATTATTCTACTGTAACCACATGTACCCTAACTGTAGGAGATGCTTGAGCCATTTTCTACTTAAAATTCCGAAAGACTCGTGCTCACATAATCCCCACGGACACTTTTGCAAATGACCAAAAATTTCATCAAGGCCACTGGATCAGAACAATTAGTGGGTTGGTACATCAAGTAAAAAGCAATATAAAGGGTTAACACTAAGAATACCTTGAGGGAAAAGCCTAATTGTGTGCCTCTGTAGGTAAGACATCCATATTTCTTTTAAAATGCTTTTACGGCAGTACTACAGATGCATGTTAATATACCCTGCTTGATTTAAAAAAAACTTTAATGGTGGAACATATCAAATTCAAATCGCACAAGTTGCAGCGCCTGATTTTTCTTAAAAGTCCATTTTTACTCCTTACTCTTCAATCTTGACATCACCTTTAGAATGCGTCCCCAACACCTGTCCCCTGATCCAGGCAGGCAGTGGTATTTCCTTACATCTATGTTTCTTTTATCACATTGCATCATAATCATTTACTTAATCAACTTTCTGCTACAATATGAGTTCTGTGAAGCCAGGATCCATGTGTTATTAAGTTTGAATCTCCAAAGTTTAGTGGATTTGCTGTTTCAATAAATATTTATTAAATGTCTACTCTTTCCCAGATGTGTGTGCTGGGTATAAATAAGGTGTCTTGTCAAAAAGAGAGATGCAGTTCTTGGGCTCATGGAATTTAGAGTTCAGTGAGGGAAACAGTAAATTAACAAGAAAACATTCTAACCAATAATTACAAATCCATACAAGTTCTATAGCATAAAAGAGAAAGACGTTGCGACACATATTAACCTGGGGGAGTTTCTCGGGATAAACAGGACAAGGTCACCCTTGGAGGCCACTTGGAAGCCACTTGGAAGTATGTGAGGCTCAACATAAGGGAATAGAGTGTGTGAAGTTTCTGAGTCCAGGAGAACTCAGCAGGAATAAATGGAGGAGTGAAGAAATAAATGATTTGGAAATGAACACTGTAGCAACATGATGGAAAGTTGAAACATTACCTGTGCCTCTAAGAAGCTTATAAACAGCAAGGAAATTGAGCCCGAGAATCCCCATCCTTTCAGTCCTGCATGTCACTCAACCTATTTCTATTCTTTTTTCTTTTAACCAAGGCAGACATTGCTAATCAATCACAGCATTCTTCCCCCCAAGGCTGGACAGAGCTTAAATTTTTTTCTTAATTCAGTGCTTCTGCCAACCATTACCACTCATTCAAAATGGGCACCCAAGATGATACCCTTTTGCCCTTCCTGATGTAAGTGGTTAATACCATTTTTACCTAATTAATAAAAAAATTTGATATTGGCTTGAGGGGGACAAGAGGTAGCAAACTGAACTAATATATATAAAGCAGTGAAGGTTGTAAATGGATAAGAAGCCTGGCTCATTACAGGTGCTGAATGATAGGAGTGATTATAATGATGCTGGGAAAATATGGGGCATCCAGTAATTGATGGGAGCTAGCATTTGAGGTTACTCCTGAGGGTGAGAGAAATTACCAAGTGGGAAGCACTGAGTCACTGAAGTCACTCTTTCATAACGTCATAGTTTTTAGCTAACATAACGTCATATGTTAGCTTGGGACAGCCAAGCTAATATTTTCTCAAAAATACAGAGAAAACAATATCTTTACACTCAAGCAAAAAAAAAAAAAAAAAAGATCGTCATCAGAAAGGATATATGCAGTTGGAAACTAGCATCTTGACCTAGTCCTAGTACATTTAGAAATGAAACCTCATCAGCTTTACTGACTTCACCACTTAGTCCGTGTACCAGAACTTCAGCAAGCCAGAGTTAGCCAGTCTAAAACATTCAGTTTTCCCCCACCTGCACTGAGTGAACCATGCATCTTAGGTATAAAATGACAGCATTTATAATTTAGTACGAGCTAAACCCAGAAGTACTCTAACGTATTATTAAGGTTGAAAATTTCTTAGAAACCAAAGAAATACAAAGGTTTAGTTCTTATGATGACATTAATTGGAAATACGTTGCATCTACTACATGTTGAGAATCTCCTTGGATATGAATTGATGCACTGAGACCTAGCCATAGGATATAGCTACCCAATCCACTGCCTACTTGTAAGTTCTTCTGAATAAGATTTTATTATATATTGTTTCACTTTAGAACTGCCTACGTTGGGCAGAGTAGTTTTCCTGAGTTATAGTAATAGTTACCACTTTGAGCGTCTGTTTTATGTCAGTGCCGTGCTAGGCCTTTTATATATATTATTTATAATGCATACACTAACCCAGTAAAGACTGACCTGATTTCTACCTCACAGACAAGGCAACTGCAGTTCAGAGAATTTAAGGAACTTGTTCAATTTACGTAACTAAATCAATGATAGGGATGGGATTTGGATGCAGTTCTGTCTCACTCCAGAGCTCATGTCATTTTCACTACCCTTTGTTTGCACGTTAGCTCTATCTCATTCCACAGCCACACACAGATTAGGGAAAATTAGAAGACCACCCCAGACACCACATTTGTAAGGACCTGCCTTTAGGAAGGGGGAAAGCGGGCTAGCTTGTGGGGGAGAGAGTTGTTCCCGTCTGATGCTAGGGCTTGTACAGCCTCCATCAGCCCCGGAATCTCTCTGACAGCACCTGAGCAATGTATGTGATCAGCACTTTCCACCTTCCTTATGGCTACATATGCTGATTAATTGTTCCTGGTACAGATGCTCATTTTAACAAGTCACTCGTTGTAAATAGGGCCAGGTGTAGGGCCCATTTCCTGCTCCACCCACTTTATTGAAGCCAAATACTCCATCTATATCCTTCCCGAGTTGTATCTCACAATTATAGACAATAGGCACTGTGAGTCTTAAGCATGAATAGATTGACATAAAGGCATTCTCTCTTCCCTAAAAGGAAAAAAAAAGGTACACTTACTGGGTGATAATATGGCAGGAAGTCTGCTATATATCTTTATAGACAGGGTACCGAGGTATAATTATTTCACTTTAGCTCACAGATGCTTTCACTCTTTTCCTGATTTTCGTTTTGTTTTGTGCCACTCATGACAGACCAAACCATTTTTGCACAGATCAGGCCCTGCAGCTCAGGGCCGACTCTCATAGATACTCTGAATCGAGTACAGAGATGAGCAGCTGGGAAGATGGAGGAGGCAGTCAGGGAGGCAGGGAGACCTGAACAAATGAGTAACGGGGAC
Organism: Orcinus orca; assembly: GCF_937001465.1. NCBI lineage: Eukaryota > Metazoa > Chordata > Mammalia > Artiodactyla > Delphinidae > Orcinus > Orcinus orca. The sequence goes on from NC_064568.1 coordinate 9,701,409, forward strand.
CAGGAAGGAGGACAGAAGCTCCGTACGTGATTAAACATGAATATGGACCCTCTTGCCAACCAGATGCATCATCTTTATGCAACTGGAATGACCCCTTTTCCCACACCTCCCTACGCCACACAGAATGCTTTGACTGATTTTTATTGACAGCTTAGCATGTGCTATAACAGCAGTAGCACACCAAGTAGAACAGGTTGACAGTGTGGCAGATACCGCCGTCCCTTTCCAATGTTTGTAGGCTTTCTGAGCAGGCCATGGTTGTCCTGTGCACCTCACTCCTTTTCTAGCAGAGGCCAAGCGATGCAGACATTAACTATGCACCTAAATGAGACTCCTAATGAGACAGAGCAGGACCCTATGATCCTTTCCCCTAACCATGTCCTCTGCCTGCTTTTTGTCTGTGAAAAATCTTTAGCCAAAAATTAAGTTTAATCAGAGAAGTGAGAAAATGCAGAAGCAAAAAATAAAAGCAGTCAAACAGGACAAAACAATAATAATTTATCAGTAAGCAAAGTTAAGGACCTTTAGTTCCTCCTCAATGGCTATAGATAATATTCTGAGCCGTATCCTGGGAGCTGTGTGAAACCCCACTAGGTGAAGAAGTTAAGTACATGATGACCAGACTGTAGGCATGACATAAGCTGCCACAATTCACAATTCTGAGAACTGGCCTCAAAGAAATGGGAACAAACCGACCCTGGAACTGAAGACTAACAGTACTTAAAACAATCAGGATGACACTGGTCAGACCACCGATGACCAATTTCAAGATGACGGTCAGAGCTGACTATGCTGTTTCTGCATGTAGCCCCCCTCCCTCCGTCTATAAAAGCTCTTGCCCCCTGATTGGGTGGGTGCGCGGAGCTGGCCTTCGGTCAGGCGTCCTCCCTCCCACACCCCCTGGTCGCCGGCACCCAAAACAAAGTAAACTTTCCTTTCCACCAACCTTGTCTCTTTACTTGCTTTTGAGCGGCGAGCAGCTAGACCCCACTTCCGGTTACAGTAACAGGAAAGGCAGAGAGAAAAAATCATTTAAATACATGATGTAGAGAACACAGATGTAGAGAACAAATGTATGGACACCAAGGGGGGAAAGTGGCGAGGGGAGGGTGGTGGTGGGATGAATTGGGAGATTGGGATTGACGTATATACACTAATATGTATAAAATGGATAACTAATGAGAACCTGCTGTATAAAATAATAAATAAAATTTTAAAAAAAACATAAGTGGCATTTTATGCACCAGTTCAAATAAGGGGGAACCTAATCATTGTGAATGATAAACAAGTTTGTGAAAAACCCACTGCTTATTAGGACAGCACGCTCCATGTAAAAAGAAATTTTCTAATGGTAAATATAGCAGAAGGCTACAATTACAACCTTTCAATGATTGCAATCCACAGAAAAGCCATTTAGTGATAAATTGGAGAGCAAGAGGAGATTAGCACCTGTTTAAGCTTCCATTGATTCTATCACGTTGTTTGCCTGGCAGTAACTAGGCTATGATGGAAAAGTTGAGAAAAACTCATTTTTCCCCTATCTAAATATTATTAATTGCAAGCATTAATTTTGAAAGATTTGTGGCTCTTTGGCAGAAAAGGATCTGCTTGACAACTACTAATTATACTTAATAATAAATAATATTTATCATTTACTTTTTTTTTTTTTTTTTGCGGTACGCGGGCCTCTCAGTGTTGTGGCCTCTCCCGTTGCGGGGCACAGGCTCCAGACGCGCAGGCTCAGTGGCCATGGCTCACGGGTCCAGCCGCTCCGCGGCATGTGGGATCTTCCCGGACCGGGGCACAAACCCGCGTCCCCTGCATCGGCAGGCGGACTCTCAACCACTAGCGCCACCAGGGAAGCCCTACATAATTATTTTCATATTTAAATCCTTTCACAGATTTTGTTTCCTTATATGGAATATCAGTGCAACTTGACTGCATATAATGTTATGATATTTCTGTGAAACCAGCCCCAAGTAGTAAGCTTTCATAAGAAAATTGGGGCCTTAATCTTATCTATATTAACAAGTGTTAACAAATCATTAGAATTTCCTTTTTCAGCACCTGAAGAGGCGGGCAGTATTGAACAACTATCTGAGGAACACTGAACTGACTTTTTGCCAAAACACCCAGTTAACGCCAAAACTGTGCAAAAATATTTAGAAGAGGCAGAGACATGAGGCAACAAGATCAATGAGAGACGTATTAAATTAAAATAAATACCTATCTCTCTATCTGCCTACCTATCTATCAACAGGGTGAAAACAAAAGAGCAAAACAAATGAAATCAATATACTTAATATAGTTGTGAATGTAAAGGTCTGAATATAGATTTTTTAAAAAATTGTCTGTACGAGTTGGATATTTGACCTAGTGAGTACATGTGTAGAAATTTATTCTAAGGATTTCACAGAAATCTAGGTACCATGGCATTAATTGGAATACTATTTGTGAAAAAGAAAAACTTGGAAATAATTTGTTTCCAACAATAGGGCATTGTTTAAATTAGTGATATCACATGTTGAAATATTAAATAATTTTTAAATTTTCTAAATGAGGAATATTATATCATGTGGGAAATTGTCATGATAACATTAGGTGAAAAGGTACTAGAAATAAAAATTATATAAACAGTATATCTTAGCCTTATTAAATAATGTATGTATAAAATATATGTAAATATATGTTTAGATAAATACATATGCACATATAAGTGGGAAAATGCAAAAATGGAAAAGATAATATTTATCTCAAAGTTCTGCAAGTGTATTTATATTTTTCCTTTACATTTTTCTGTATTTTATAATTTTTCTACCATAAAATATTAATTACTATGTATTTTTGAACAACTCTATTTTTTAAAATTGTTTTTACATATAGAGTGGTCACGTGTTTGCTTAACAGAGTACAAGTGAAAAGTAAAGGCTGTTTTTGTGGTTCTCGTGATGTTTAAAAGACTAAAACAAGTTCTGAGACCTCGAAGTCTACTTTGGCCACACAATTCCACATCTAGTCTGGGAGCTCATCATAAGACTATCAAGCAACTGGGTGAAAAAGATATTTGCTGCAACACTATTTATAATAGGAGAAAGATGGAACCAACATTAAGGTCTACCGAAAGGGGATCTATGAAATGAATGGTGCTACAGCCACTGCCTAGAGCTACAGCTATTAAAATGATCATGTTCCGGGAACACAAATTCACCCGGGAGGGGCTGTTCTTGCAGGCTGTTTGCATCAAACAGGAATCGCTGACGATGAAGCTCTCGTTGGAGAACACCTCCCAGGGCATCAGATGTACCTGCGCTTCAACTTCCCCCATATCCAGGTAAGGCTGCACACCAAGTATCACCAGACTGTCCACTTTTCAGGAGAAGCTGCAACATGCCTAGGCTTTTCAGATGTTGTGCAGGCCCGGGGGTTGGACTCGGGGGTGGGGAATAAAATGTCTATGGGCAAAAAAAAAAAAAAATGTCTATGGGCTGAATTTAACTAGTCAGCCAAGAGTTTGCAAACTTTGATGCAGAATTAAATTTATAACTATGTAATAATGTCCAATGCTTACATTAAATTTTAAAACAGGGGTTTAAAACATTATGTTTTTATTTAGGTTAAACTATGTGTATATGTTAGTATGTTTGTGTGATGTTCACACAAATGAACATACACACAATATAGGGAGATAAAAAGCAGAGATGAATGGATCTGAAAGTACTTTTTTTTGGGTAGTGGGTTATTTTGAATGACTTCAGGGTTTTTTTTCCATACTACTCTATATCTATATTCTACTATATAAAATATTGTATATTTATACTATTCTGTATTTTTATTTTTGAAACAAACACATGCAGATTTTATGATATAAGAATTATACAATTATACTTAATAGAAATATAGATTTCCTTTTTTGCATATGTTGTCTCATTCTGTCTCAGAAGGACCATGTCAGAAGCACTAGATCCAGTTCTGAGCATTGCCTTTTTGGGAGTATTTTAGAAAACAAAAGCAAGTACAAACATCAATAAACAAGATGGGGAAGGGCCTAGACATACTTTCACAGGATTTTTAGGAAAAAACATTAGATGTTTTCCTGAAGAAAAGTAGACTTCAGTTGTGTGATAATGGACTACAAAGATGTGAAGTGCAAACAAGGGTATTTGAAACTCAAATATTTTTCTCTGTAGTTCCATCAGCTCAAGCTAAGACCAATGGGTGACATGCTTCAGGAAGGCAACTATAAGGAAGTACTTTGTAGAAATTATAGCTGTTCATATGCTGGATGACTTAACTCACCAAGTAGAGCATTCAAGATACGAGGAGAGCTCAAACAGAGGCCAGATTACCAGTACTTTTATAGCATGAATTTTACATTGGATGAGGTGATAAAACAGATGACGTCAACTTCTAAAATCGAGATCATATTTCCCTTTGAGTCCTAACACTATGATAATATAATCTCAGTTATGGTATAAAGCAGGTAACTGATTTGAGAAGGGTACTGAGTTTGAGGACATATTGACTGATTCATTCCACAAATACTTTACTAAGGGACTATGCTAAGGGCCTGGGATCCCATGAAACAAAATGCCAGCAGAAGTGAATCCCTTTAATGAAACAAAGTATGTGGAAGACAAATCATTAAATGCTTACTTACAGTAAAGCATGCAATGTGTCCTGAAATAGGAAATATAGATGACTATATGTCCAGGGCTTGCCCCAAGAGCAAGTCTTCTCTAAATGGATTATTTTTCTTTTCTCTTTCTTTACCTTGTCTTCCCCACTTATACCTCTACTCTCTGCTTCAGTGAAAGATATTTCTCCTTTCCACTTCTAGCTAAAAATAAAACAAGTCTCAGGTGTCAATTTACTATGTAACTGTGGGTCCCTCCCTGTATTACAAAACAAGACTCAGGGGACAGTGAGTCCTGATATCATGACCTCCAAAAGGGTTCTCTGAAAATTTCAATAGTTTTAGAGTCTTTTCTACACCTTTTCCAATGATTCAGGTATGGAGGTTTCTATATCTTGGGCCTAGAATTCCTTCTACTGAGTGGTGAGTCGATGTGGTTTTAGTGCTTATATCCTATAAGTTCTTTTAATTAGTGTCTTATAGCCTCCCAAAGTGTTTATATATATATGACTGGCCACCATTTAAAATGAAAAAAAATAATTTACATTGCTACTTATCCTCACTGAGTTGCCCATTTAAGAAGCAGAACTACACTGTCAGAGCATCCACTTTTGTAATACCTTAGCCATAGTATTTTAACATATATAGTAGTTCTCAATATTTACAGTGTATTGGAAGCACCATATTAGTCAGGGTACTCCAGAGAAACAGAACCAATAGGAGATATATAATAAATATAATGTAATATATGTAATTGCTTTAACATATGTAATTGATATTAAACATATATTAAATATTAAATATACTGTATATTAAATATAAGCTGGAAACTAGGAAATCCAGGGGTGTAGTTTTCAGAACTGACGTAAGTCACAGTCAGAGGGCAGGGGATCAGATCAAACACTCAGGCAGAGAAAGCAAATTCTCCTTTCCTCTGACTTTTTATTCTTCTGGGGCCCTCAAGAGATTGGATGAGGCCCACCTACACTGGGGAGGGAAATCTGCTTTACTCCAGCTACCAATTCAAATGCTAATCTCATCTGGGAACACCCTCACAGACCCACCCAGAAATAATGTTTAGCAAAATATCTGTGTATCTCAGGATATAGTTGAGTTGACACTTAAAATTAACCATTACTTCTGCAAACCTTAAAATATACCAATGCCTCAGTCCAACCCCCAGAAATTCATATTTAATTGGTATAAATTACAGGCTGGGCTTTAAGATTATCAAAAGCTCCCCAGGAGATTTTAATGAATCACCAAAAGTTAAGAACCACTAACATCATAGAACATTTCTTTCTTGATGAGAAATCAAAATGCTTCTCACTTTTAGCGTTGATGCCCTGGGAGAGATATTATCTACCTCTGTAAGGTGCCTTCAGAGTATCCCACTGTACCCCATGTAGTCAGTATTTTCAAACAGGCCACTGCAAACATGTGCCTCCAAGTCTGGTAAAAGCCAATCCAAATATTTTTCCCCAGTATGGTAGCAGACGGTAGAATTTCTTTTATGATCACCACGTTGTATGGTAGGCATAATTATTCCCATGTAGATGGTGAACTGAGATTCAGAGAAAAATAGGGGTGCATATTGCCACAAAGCTAGCAAACGTAAAAAATTAGGAAAAGGTCAAGTTTTCTGATCCAATTTAAATAAGTAGCAGGTATCATTATTTTATTTATTCCACAGATACTGCTGTCAGGGGTGAGTAGAAAAAAAGCAAATGAATGAAAATGTAGTCAGCCTATGAACGGGAAGATTAGCTAGCATCCTTCACACAAAAGACCTGATATGTACTCGGCCACTAGGGAGGTTTAGTCAGCTGTATTTACAGTCCCATAAATGGAAAGAAGCATCATGACAAAAGGAAATTCTATGAATCCAGGAAAAAACACATCAAATTAAATAAATAATTCACAGGCAGAGCAAAGATTACAGAGTTGGCTCTGATAACAAAGTATCTAAAATAAGTGGTGATGTGTTTCTCCAACCACACAGGCTGCCAGTCCAGGTGCAAAGGAAAATAAATAAAACCATTATAGATCTAGTAAAAGTTAAACAGACAATAAAAACCAACAATGGAGATGAATTTTAAGTTTGTGATTCTTTGAACAATCCTCAAAAGATTTCATTTGCTCTGTTAACGCAATGTCAAGGCCATTTTAGAAATAAAATAACATTTTTCTGCTTGCTAGAGTTTAGACATAAATCCTCAAACTGTATTAAATCAAGATGCTTCTAGAATCATAGAGCTAAAGATCATCAAGGATTATTAAAGACTATAGTCGCTCCCTCATTTTACAGGTGAGAAAACCAAGGTGGTAAATGATTGTGTGATGGGCTTAAAGTCCACATGATTCCCATCAGTGGCCAAAACAAGATTAGAATGCAGGTCTCCCATTCCCTCTTCACTTAATTATTCATCATTCTTTAGTCATTTTGAGCACAACTAGTGCACTGCTGTTTGAAACCTGACCTTTCCAATGGCAGTCAAAATGCCATACTTTAATAGTGCTTCCATTGTCTTTGACCAGAATATTAAATAACTGGCAATCATGTTCTGAGCTTCTTTCCAGATGAATTATATGTTAAGCTCTATTTCAACATTGATTTGTAATATACTTTAAAGCATGTTGATCTTCCTCTGGTCTCTTCTTACAGTTCTGAGCTACATCAATGCTAGAGTTCCTAAAATTTGTGATTTTCTGAATGGCCATCTCTACTATGTCCACCAACCCAACAATAGTCACTGCTTGTTGCTAGACAGAAAAAAAAAAAGTTAATAAATTTACAAGTGAAATCCTGTGTTCATTTTTTTAAAATGGAAAACAGAAACCTACTTGATTTAGAATCTAGACCCTAGAAGCATACATAGGGCTTAAAGAAATGTATGATTCTTCTATGGAATACTGGAGAATTCTTGTTTAATCAATGGAAGCACATCGTTAGTTTACTCAGGTCCCTAAAAAGGTGGAGGACCTCACTTAAACAAGTGACTATCTTAGTTAATGTAAATAGAAATGCATTTCCAGCTTATTTATGGTTGTTCATTTCTATACCGTACAGTGGTCTGTTTCTCAGGACATCAGAATAAAGGGCAAATTGATAGGTGAGAAGGATAAGTGGTATAATAAAAAAGTTAAAAGCATGGGCTACATGACATGAACAAGTTACTCAGCCTTTCTAATCTTCCATATGCACATCTATAAAACAGGGAATAAAACATATTACAAAGAGATATGCTTCTCCTCCCACCATGCTTTGGCCTTCACATGTTTGGGAGGCATAGGATATCCAGTGCCTTTCCCCTCCATCCTATTCTTGGAAGAGGAATTGTTAATGTTACTGGTCAGTAACCAGAACATCTATGGAGCAATGGGTAGAATTAGTACATTTGAAAGTGACAAACGTGTCACATGGTTCTGTCCCAGTAGCTCAGCTTATGATTCACAGAATAAGGCATGTTAGCTTAAGCTTGTCCCATGACCTAGTCATCTGTGATTTGGGGGCAAGAGAAAGAGAGAAGGAAAGCCTCAATTAGAATTCCAAAATGAAGTAATAGCGGCTAGCTCACTAGTAATAAATAATACTTTGGTCTTTTCTGATTATTGTTTCTTGTGTATGGAGCCCTTGGCAGGAAACTTAACCACCCACTTCAGAGGTCTGTTATGAAGTCCGATAATGGTATAAAAAGTGCACAGTGCAGTGCCTCATATGCAATAAGCCGTCAAAGAATATAATCTAGATGACCTTGGATTTGCACTCAAACGTTTGTTATTAAATCAGTTTGCATGGGACTAGTATCCAGAGCCTCAGGATAAAGTAGATTCATGTGAGTTAATAAATGAAAAGCTCTCTGAAATTCTAGATGGCAGGTCATGCTAACTCAGGTAAGTGGAAGCTGGTGGCTGGGCGTTCCCTCAGGACACGTGTTTTGATGGAACGAGGACTCAGGGTGTAGAAACCAGCTTGGCAGTGGATGGTAAACCATTGCCCAGCACATGCTGCCTCCTGTTAAGCAGAAGGCTCTCATGCAAATTGCTTTCTAAATCATTAGCTGTCAGCAACCCTCATCTCTCCTCCTGCAGCTGTTCTTTCTGATTTTGCCTGCAAACTTTTCATATTGGGCAGGCTCCCAAGCCAAACACGTTGCCCCTCTGCAGGCTTTTTTCCTGGGGGCGAGAAGTGAACCTCACAGATAAGTCAAAGTAAGGATGCACCATGGACTAATACACACTGAAGGAACAGACTCCTTTAAGCTAAGGTGATGAATGCCTTTGAAAGTAATTTTCATGCGGCTTCCTATGAGAATGTCAGCCAGGCTCCAGAAGTTATATGCTGCAATTTTAAAATTATCTGCCTCTGTAGACTTCTAAAGCTTCTATCAGCTAAGAAGTATCTTTCTTAAAAAAGAAAATATTTTTATACAATTTTAAAGACTACTTTCCATTTATTACAAAATATTGGCTATATTCCCCCTGTTGTATAATACATACTGGAGCCTACTTTACACCCAATAGTTTGTACTTCCCACTCCCCAATTCCAACTCTCAAATTGCCTTTTCCCCCTCCCCCACTGGCAATTACTAGTTTGTTCTCTATATCTGTGAGTCTGCTTCTTTTATGTTATATTCACTAGTTTGTTTTATTTCTTAGATTCCACATATAAGTGATATCATACAGTATTTATCTTTCTCTGTCTGACTTATTTCTCTTAGAATAATGCCCTCCAAGTCCATCCATGTTGCTGCAAATGGCAAAATTAATTTCATTCTTTTTTATGGCTGAGTAGTATTTATATACATATATGTATGTAAATATATATATATTTAAATTATATATATATTATATATATATATAAAATCTTCTTTATCCATTGATCTGTTGGACACTCAGGTTGTTTCCACGTCTTGGCAATCGTAAATAACGCCGCTATGATGTTACGAACATTGGGGTGCATGTATCTTTTTGAATTATAGTTTTGTCTGGATATATGCCCAGGAGTGGGATTGCTGGATCATATCGTAATTCTATTTTTAGCTTTTGAGGGACCTCCGTACTGTTTTCCACAGTGGCTGTACCAATTTATTACATTCCCACCAGAGGAATGTGTGGGAAATCTCTGTACCTTGTGCTCAATTTTACTGTGAACCTAAAACTTAATTAATTAATTAATTCCCAGCAGCATCAGCAAATAAGACCATGCATTTTTTTTAAATCTTTTTTTAAGGCATAGTAAATATTTGCTGAATAAAATGAGAAACTCTATCTCGATTGGGTGGATTAAATCAGCAGAAACTAAGCTTCACCTGTGATTTTAGCAGCTGAACTGGTTAAGAAATTCAAACCAGAACAGGCACAAGTCCTCTCTGAACAAGGTAAGGTACAAGAAAAGGAAGGATGGATGTTGTAGGCAAATCATAACACTCTGTCATGGCTAAATATAATATCAGGAATTAAACAACTTGAAATCATATAAAAATTTCCTTTATTCGTATGCCCCCTCCCACATGAAGCCGAAGGAGAGCACACATCTAAATCAAGCAGGCAGAGGCTCCCACTATCTTATATATGAAATCAAAATTTTAAAGTGTTTTCTTCAGAATCCCTTTTGCCTGGGTGCAGAAGAAAAAGTAGCTGGTCAGTGCACCCAAAGGTAAAATGAAAAATAGTAAAAGCAAGTTTTTCTACATTTTTTAATTTAAAATCTGAAATACATTTCTTTAACACTCTTCTTATTTATACCCATGTACCTTAAAAACCAAAATTAAAATTAAATTGTAGTAGAGCAGAGGAGCAAAAATTTCCAGCCAATCCAAAGGTTAAGTGGTACCTGATACACTGTTTGAATAAAGTTACGAATCCATATCCAGACTCAGCTAGAAAATTAAAGCGTGCTGTGATCACTCGGTACGAAGAGGGGTCATGGCAATTGATTTTATTTATACACACTTTCATACATAATAATTTATCAAATTTGTCCTACGCCACTTTCCATGCTTATTTAATCCTCATTTAATCTCTACCAAATGAATACTGTGAAACATGTTTAATCATTATTCCCATTTCCAAGATGTGGAAACTGAGGCAGGAAGTATGGTACATCAAAATTCAGAAATTTTGTCACTCCAAATATCTCCAGGTCTAGCTCTTTAACCTGTATAACAGTCTTTTTCTCTTTTCCTTGCCGTGTGAAACTTTCATCTTCTCCCACTGTCAAATCAAGTTTTAACTCTAACCTCTCTTGACCTCCGCTATCCACTGAAGGATACCTTCTGGCTTCCTAGAAAAGCTTCACCATTCTTAGCAGAGTACTTGAGATCTAGCAGGTGCTTTGTTAAGTGAATGAGTTAATAAACATATAAGAGAGCATTCAAATCGCCATTTAAGGGATGGAGAAACAGGCTCTGAAAGATTAAGTAACTTCCTTCATGTAAGGGGTCAAGCTGGAATTCAGATTCTAAAACCCAAGTGATTATCCTCAGAAAAATCTAAGTTATCTTCATTGGGATAGAATATGCTCAGTCTATATCCCTCACTAGACTCTAAGGAACAAGAAGGCAGTACTAGGTACCTAATGCACTTCATTTTGGGTAAAATTTTCATTTATGCAAAAATACTTGTGTAAAGATAGACTAAAGCCTTAAGCTTTCCCTGCTGGATTCCCTGCTCAACTGTGAGTACTCCTGTGATGAAAACTCGCCTAACGCACTGAATGACCTTGACCAAGCAGCTTTCCTTTACAGCCTCCATTTTCTTTTCTGTAAAATACTGTTGACAGGACATGTTCCACCTCATAGAAATGCGTTTATAAAGCACTTTGGAAAGCATGAAGCTTTCTTCAAAAGCAAGTAAGTATTTTAAATGTCATTATTATAGGACTCCTTAGAAGGAGCCTTTTTATGGTGAAAAGAAACCTTAGCTTATCAATTGTGCGACTCAACCATAGAAAATTTAAGGCAGAACATGGATGACACAATAATAATTCCAAATAAATCCTTCTAATAGTTAAGTAAAGAGAAGTCAAAATTCTTCTCTGGACTATTTTGATTTAATACAAAGGGCATCCCTTTAGAAGTTATGGAAGTTCAGACACAAAGCCTCAAACTCTAGATTGCAATGCGACATTTGTTTCTGAACTTCTGCTGCCAGTCTTGCTAACAGTTCACTTGCAAGGTAATATATTACTGCATTTCATTTCTAGGCAAGAACATTATTTACTCACAGGAGAAATACTTTCCTGAGGAAAGACTGTCTTTGGAAACTTTCAAGGACATTTGAGAAATGCTTCAGCCCAAGCCACAAAATTATGAGCATGCTTTTGTGTCTCTCTGTTCCCAGGGCACCATTTTTAAAAATCTTTCATTTAAGTTTATTGCAAGCATCCATCTTTCCTTTCCAAAAAAATAGCAATTAACACAACTTCATTGATTTCCAGTCTTCCTAGGTGTCATTTCATAATGCACATATTTTAAGCAGTTCACATCATCATTTTCATCGCTTTCAACATTTTCCATGTTGTCTCCCTACCTGAATTGTGACCTTTTGTATGGAAAGTTTTATTTATCACTTGCATCTTACTTTGAATAAATCTGAAATCAACATTCAGTATTATTTAATTATTTTTATTTTCTTCAGTATGTTTCTAACTTAGCAAACTATGGGTAAAAATGCCATGTAACAACAATATGTGATATTTACATAGAGCCCATGTAGTGAACATAGTCCTAAACTCTTACCAAATCCTCACCAGACCCTATAAAGTAGGTACTTTTAACCTTGTCATTTGATAGATGAGAAAACTGATGCATAAACTGGTTAAGTAACCTATCTGAGGTCAGATAGCTAGTGATTACTTTCCCCATCACCACCACTGTTTAGTTAATGCGTCCTTCCCATCTCAGTTCAAACGGCACTGACACAAAAAAGCCTTTCTTTGACGTCTTGAAAATACTGGGTCTCGTTGCTTTTACAGCATCATGTTTATTATTCATTTCACATATTTGTGTGATTATCTAATTATATTTGAACGTATTTTTCCTAAGGGTAACTCTAGTCCAGCTGTGCTTTCCAAATTATGAAATCCGGGACTACGTGGGCTATGTCTGTTTTGCTTATTACTATAGTTTCAGTATTTGGTGCATGGTAAGTATTCAGGAAATGTGCTGGATGGATGAATACAGGACTGTGTAAGAACACATAAATAAATGACTGGATCAATAAATTTGGTTAATCATAACATAAACAACAGTGCCATGTTAAAATTTTTCTCTGGGTCTATACACAAACTCTTCTCAGACAGGGTTCCCGTTTGCTGTCTACACCGCCAGTTGGAAGAGAAAAAAGCCAATCAAGGTCTGACTGTCATTATGTGTACAGGCTGAAGCTGATGCATTAGGTTGAGAGACAGGCTGATTTAGGAATAATTTTACTTCTGGCTGAACTATATATAGAACCAAGTCTTACCTAATAAAAAAAAAATCTACTTTTAATATGTTTGTGTGAAAATGAAATAGGAGCATCAAGCCCATTAATTGTGATATTTAATTATATCGTCCCATTTCCACATTCATTTCCATGAATTTGGATGCCTTTAGGTCAAGCTAACCCAAGCATTTACACCACCATGATAAATAGTGAAATATCAATGGATACACAGAAAGAAAACTTCCCAAATTTAGCAGAGAACACATTAGCATGAACTTGTAAATTTAACATTCAAGTTCATTGGCGTGCAGAGAACCAAGTGACTTTTGTTAAAGTAGGAAATTTTATGACTATGTGAAGAGATGAACATTGAGAAAGTGCTCCCTACTTTAAAACCAGGACATTAGAAATATTTTAATGAATTTATTTTTTGCATATCTGCCATCTAGGTGACAGTAAAACTCAATATTTACACATCAGATTTTTAAAACATTGTGCATATATACTGTATACTGCTACAGAATATAAGTTGCCCCAAAATCTCCAAGATACAATCTGGGATCAAACAAACAGAATGACAAGAAAAACCAACTGTAATATTTTGACACCTCTTAATTATTAAATAATTATGTTTAGAGAAATAAAAGTTAAAAAATTGTGCTCTGAAGAGTATTTAAAATATGAATGAACCTTCAAGATGGCAGAGGAGTAAGACGTGGAGATCACCTTCCTCCCCACAAATACATCAGAAATACATCTACATGTGGAACAACTACAGAACACCTACTGAACGCTGGCAGAAGACCTCAGACTTCCCAAAAGGCAAGAAACTCTCCACGTACTTGGGTAGGGCAAAAGAGAAAAGAAAAAACAGAGACAAAACAATAGGGATGGGACCTGCACCTCTGGGAGGGAGCTGTGAAGGAGGAAAAGTTTCCACACACTATGAAGCCCCTTCACTGGTAGAGACAGGGAGCAGTGGGGGCGGGGGGGAAGCTTTGGAGACACGGAGGAGAGCACAGCAACAGGGGTGCGAAGGGCAAAGCGGAGAGCATCCCGTACAGATCGGTGCCGACCAGCACTCACCAGCCTCAGAGGCTTCTCTGCTCACCTGCCAGGGCAGGTGGGGGCTGGGGGCTGGGAGCTGAGGCTCGGGCTTCAGAGGTGAGATGCCAGGGAGAGGACTGGAGTTGGCTGAGTGAACACAGCCTGAAGGGGGCTAGTGTGCCACAGCTAGCTGGGAGGGAGTCCAGGAAAATGTCTGGATCTGCCTAAGAGGCAAGACACCACTGTTTCAGGGTGCGCAAGGAGAGGGGATTAATAAAGCACTGCCGAAACGAGCTCCAGAGACGGGCGCGAGCCGCGGCTATGAGCGCAGACCCCAGAAACAGGCATAAGATGCTAAGGCTGCTGCTGCAGCCACCAAGAATCCTGTGTGAAAGCACAAGCCACTGTCCACACTTCCCCTCCCGGGAGCCTTTGCAGCCCGCCATTGCCAGGGTCCCGAATTCCAGGGACAACTTCCGTGGGAGAACGCACAGCGCGCCTCAGGCTGGTGCAACATCACTCTGGCCTCTGCTGCGGCAGGCTCGCCCCGCACTCCGTACCCCACCCTCCCACCGGCCTGAATGAGCCAGAGCCCCTGAAGCAGCTGCTCCTCTAACCCTGTACTGTCTGGGTGAAGAAAAGATGCCCTCAGGTGACCTACACGCAGAGGCGAGGCCAAATCCAAAGCTGAGCCCCAGGAGCTGTGCGAACAAAGAAGAAAAAGGGAAATCTCTCCCAGCAGTGGAATACCTGAATAGACAATGAATCATTCCAAAATTGAGGCGGTGGACTTTCTGTGATTTTGTCTGTATAGCTTTGCTTCTACCATTTGTCCTATGGTTCTGTCTGTACATCTTTTGTTTTTTTGCTTTTTAGTATACTTTATAGTGCTTGCTATCATTGGTGGATTTCTTTTTTGGTTTGGTTCCTCTCTTCTTTCTTTTTTAAATTACTTTTAAAATTTTTAATTTTTTATTTTAATAACTTTTATTTTTTACTTTCTTTCTTTTTTCTCCCTTTTGTTCTGAGCCGTGTGGCTGACAGGGTCTTGGTGCCCTGAAGGGTGTCAGGCCTGTGCCTCTGAGGCAGGACAGCCAAGTTCAGGACATTGGTCCACAAGAGACACCCTGGCACCACGCAATATCAAAAGGTGAAAGCTCTCCCAGAGATCTCCATCTAAACGCTAAGACCCAGCTCCACTCAACGACCAGCAAGCTCTAGTGCTGTAAACCCTATGCCAAACAACTAGCAAGAGAGGAACATAACCCCACCCATTAGCACACAGGCTGCCTAAAATCATAAGGTCACAGACACCCCAAAACACACCACAGGATGTGGTCCTGCCCACCAGAAAGACAAAATGCAGCCTCATCCACCAGAACACAGGCACCACTCCCATCCACAAGGAAGCCTACACAACCCACTGAACCTACCTTAGCCATTGGGAGCAGACACCAAAAACAGCAGGAACTATGAACCTGCAGCCTGCAAAAAGGAGACCCCAAACACAGTAAGTTAAGCAAAATGAGAATACAGAGAAATACACAGCAGATGAAGGAACAAGGAAAAATCCCACCAGACGAAACAAATGAACAGGAAATAGGCAGTCCACCTGAAAAAGAACTCAGAGTAATGATAGTAAAGATGAGCCAAAAGCTTGGAAATAGAATGGAGAAAATACAATAAACGTTTTACAAGGACCTAGAAGAACTAAAGAGCAAACGAACAATGATGAAGAACACAATAAATGAAATTAAAAATTCTCTAGAAGGAATAAATAGCAGAATAACTGAGGCAGAAGAATAGAAAAGTGACCTGGAAGACAAAATAGCAGAAATAACTACTGCAGAGCAGAATAAAGAAAAAAGAATAAAAAGAATTGAGTACAGTCTCAGAGATCTCTGGGACAACATTAAACACACCAACATTCGAATTATAGGGGTCACAGAAGAAGAGAAAAAGAAAGGGACTGAGAAAATATTTGAGGAGAATACAGTTGAAAACTTCCCTTATATGAGAAAGGAAATAGGCAATCAAGTCCAGGAAGCACAGACAGTGCCGTACAGGAAATATCCAAGGAGAAACATGCCAAGACACATATTAATCAAACTATCAAAATTAAATACAAAGAAAAAATATTAAAAGCAGCAAGGGAAAACAACAAATAACATACAAGGGAATCCCCATAAGGTTAACAACTGACCTTTCAGCAGAAACTCTGCAAGCCAGAAGGGAGTGGCAAGACATATTTAAAGTGATGAAAGGGAAAAACCTACAACCAAGATAATTCTACCCAGCAAGGATCTCATTCAGATTGGACGGAGAAATTAAAACCTTTACAGACAAGCCAAAGCTAAGAGAATTCAGCACCACAAAACCAGCTTTACTACAAATGCTAAAGGAAATTCTCTAGATAGGAAATACAAGAGAAGGAAAAAACCTCCAATAACAAACCCAAAACTATTAAGAAAATGGTAATAGGAACATACATATCAATAACTACCTTAAATGTAAATGAATTAAATGCTCCAACCAAAGGACATAGACTGGCTGAATGGACACAAAAACAAGACCCCTATATATGCTGTCTACAAAGGAACCACTTCAGACACATACTAGGGACACATACAGACTGAAAGTGAGCGGATGGAAAAAGATATTCCAAGCAAATGGCAATCAAAAGAAAGCTGGAGTAGCAATTCTCATATCAGACAAAATAGACTTTAAAATAAAGACTATTATAAGAGACAAAAAAGGACACTACATAATGATCAAGAGATCAATCCAAGAAGACGATATAACAATTGTAAATATTTATGCACCTAAAATAGGAGCACCTCAATACATAAGGCAAATGCTAACAGCCATAGAAGGGGAAATCAACAGTAACACAATCAGAGTAGGGGACTTTAACACCCCACTTTCACCAAAGGACAGATCATCCAAAATGAAAATAAATAAGGAAACACAAGCTTTAAATGACACATTAAACAAGATGGACTTAATTGATATTTATAGAACATTCCATCCATAAAGAATAGAATATACTTTCTTCTCAAGTCCTCATGGAACATTCTCCAGGATAGATCATATATTGACTTGTCACAAGTCAAGCCTTGGTAAATGTAAGAAAATTAAAATCGTATCAAGTATCTATTCTGACCATAATGCTACAAGACTAGATATCAATTATAGGAAAAAAAACTGTAAAAAATACAAAATCATGCTGGCTAAACAATATGTTACTAAATAACCAAGAGATCACTGAAGAAATCAAAGAGGAAATCAAAAAATACCTAGAAACGAATGACAATGAAAACACGATGACGCAAAACCTACGGGATGCTACAAAAGCAGTTGTAAGAGGGAAGTTTATAGCAATACAAGCCTACCTCAAGAAGGAAGAAACAACTCAAATAAACAATCTAACCTTACACTTAAAGCAAATAGGGAAAGAAGAACCAAAAAACACCCAAAGTTAGCAGAAGGAAAGAAATCATAAAAATCAGATCAGAAATAAATGAAAAACAAATGAAGGAAACGAGAGCAAAAATCAATAAAACTAAAAGCTGGTTCTTTGAGAAGATAAACAAAATTGATAAACCATTAGCCAGACTCATCAAGGAAAAAAGGAAGAAGACTCAAATCAATAGAATTAGAAATGAAAAAGGAGAAGTAACGACAGACACTGCAGAAATACAATGGATCATGAGAGATCACTACAAGCAACTCTATGCCAATAAAATGGACAACCTGGAAGAAACACAGAAATTCTTAGAAATGCACAACCTTCTGAGACTGAACCAGGAAGAAATAGAAAATATAAAGTCACCAATCAGAAGCACTGAAATAGAGACGTGATTAAAAATCTTACAACAAACAAAAGCCCAGGACCAGATGGTTTCACAGGCGAGTTCTATCAAACATTTAGAGAAGAGCTAACACCTATCCTTCTCAAACTCTTCCAAAATATAGCAGAGGGAGAAACATTCCCAACCTCATTCTACGAGGCCACCATCACCCTGATACCAAAACCAGACAAAGATGCCACAAAGAAAGAAACCTACAGGCCAATATCACTGATGAGCATAGATGCAAAAATCCTCCACAAAATACTAGCAAACAGAATCCAACAGCACATTAAAAGGATCATACACCATGATCAAGTGGGGTTTATCCCAGGAATGAAAGCATTCTTCAATATCTGCAAATCAATCAATGTGATAAAGCATATTAATAAATAGAAGGAGAAAAACCATATGATCATCTCAATAGATGCAGGAAAAGCTTTCCACAAAATTCAACACCCATTTATAATAAAAACCCTCCAGAAAGTAGGCATAGAGGGAACTTGCCTCAACATAATAAAGGCCATATATAACAAGCCCACAGCCAACACCGTTTTCAGTGGTGAAAACCTGAAACCATTTCCTCTAAGATGAAGAACAAGACAAGGTTGTTCACTCTCACCACTATTATTCAACATAGTTTTGGAAGTTGTAGCCACAGAAATCAGAGAAGAAAAAGAAATAAAAGAATCCAAATTGGAAAAGAAGAAGTAAAGCTGTCACTG
Organism: Orcinus orca; assembly: GCF_937001465.1. Classification (NCBI taxonomy): domain Eukaryota; kingdom Metazoa; phylum Chordata; class Mammalia; order Artiodactyla; family Delphinidae; genus Orcinus; species Orcinus orca. The sequence continues at coordinate 9,720,093 of NC_064568.1, forward strand.
TTTGCAGATGACATGATACTATACATAGAAAATCCTAAAGATGCTACCAGAACACTACTAGAGCTAATCAATGAATTTGGTTATATAGCAGGATACAAAATAAATAAACAGAAATCTCTTGCATTCCTATACACTAATAATGAAAAATTAAGGAAACACTCCCATTTACCACTGCAGCAAAAATAATAAAATACCTAGGAATAAACCTACCTAAGGAGACAAAAGACCTGTATGCAGAAAACTGTAAGACACTGATGAAAGAAATTAAACATGATACAAACAGATGGAGAGATATACCATGTTCTTGGATTGGAAGAATCAACATTGTGAAAATGACAATACTACCCACAGCAATCTACAGATTCAATGCAATACCTATCCAACTACCAATGCATTTTTCACAGAATAAGAACAAAAAATTTCACAATTTGTATGGAAACACAAAAGACCCTGAATAGTCAAAGCAATCTTGAGAAAGAAAATCAGAGCTAGAGGAATTACGCTCTCAGGCCTCAGACTATATTACAAAGGTACACTAACCAAGACAGTATGGTACTGGCACAAAAACAGAAATATACATCAATGGAAAGGATAGAAAGCCCAGAGAGAAACCCACGTACATATGGTCACCTTATTTTTCATAAAGGAGGCAAGAATATACAATGGAGAAAAGACAGCCTCTTCAATAACGGTGCTGGGAAAACTGGACAGCTACATTTAAAAGAATGAAATTAGAAGAGTCCCTAACACCATACACAAAAATAAACTCAAAATGGATTAAAGACCTAAATGTAAGACCAGACGCTATAAAACTCTTAGAGGAAAACATAGGCAGGATACTCTATGACATACATCACAGCAAGATCCTTTTTGACCCACCTCCTAGAGAAATGGAAATAAAAACAAAAATAAACAAATGGGACCTAATGAAACTTAAAAGCTTTTGCACAGCAAAGGAAACCATAAACAAGACCAAAAGACAACCCTCAGAATGGGAGAAAATATTTGCAAATGAAGAAACTGACAAAGGATTAATCTCAAAATATACAAGCAGCTCATGCAGCTCAATATCAAAAAAACAAACAAGCCAATCCCAAAATGGGCAGAAGCCCTTAATAGACATTTCTCCAAAGAAAATATACAGATTGTCAACAAACCCATGAAAGGATGCTCAACATCACTAATCATTAGAGAAATGCAAATCAAAACTGCAATGAGGTATCACCTCACACCGGTCAGAATGGCCATCATCAAAAAAATCTACAAACAATAAATGCTGGAGATGGTGTGGAGAAAAGGGAACACTCTTGTACTGTTGGTGGGAATGTCAATTGATACAGTCACTATGGAGAACAGTATTTAGGGTCCTTAAAAAACTAAAAATAGAACTACCATACGACCCAGCAATCCCACTGCTGGGCATATACCCTGAGAAAATCATCATTCAAAAAGAGATATGTACCACAATGTTCTTTGAAGCTCTATTTACAATAGCCAGGACATGGAAGCATCCTAAGTGTCCAGTGACAGATGAATGGATAATGAAGATGTGGCACATATATACAATGGAATATTACTCAGCTGTAAAGAGAAACGAAATTGAGTTATTCATAGTGAGGTGGATGGACCTAGAGTCTGTCATACAAAGTGAAGTAAGTCAGAAAGAGAAAAACAAATCCCATATGCTAACACAGATATATGGAATCTAAAAAAAAAAAAATGAAAGAAAGAAAAAATGGTTCTGAAGAGCCTAGGGGCAGGACAGGAATAAATACGCAGACATAGAGAATGGACTTGAGGACACGCGGAGGGGGAAGGGTAAGCTGGGACAAAGAGAGAGTGGCATGGACATATATACACTACCAAATGTAAAATAGACAGCTAGTGGGAAGTAGCCACATAGCTCAGGGAGATCATCTCAGTGCTTTGTGACCACCTAGAGGGGTGGGATAGGGAAGGTGGGAGGGAGATGCAAGAAGGAGGAGATATGGGGATATATGTATATGTATAGCTGATTCACTTTGTTATAAAGCAGAAACTAACACACCATTGTAAAGCAATTATACTCCAATAAAGATATTTAAAAATAATAATAAATAAATAAAATAAAATGTGAATGACTGTTTTACATGTGATTCATCACAAAATCATAAAAGTGCAATTCTCCATTGTATATGTTTAAAAATATATTCATGATGCTGACTAAGGTCCTCATATGACTGTGGCTTTGGTCTTGAAACATGTAGAAATTTTTTCTTGAATTTCTATCAAACACAACTACCCAGCTGCCATTAACAAGTGATGTGCAAAGTCAGATAGGGTCAACGCTTGTAGGATTAGGTAGGATTAGGGAAAATTTTCTCCATTCTGTGAAGTGTCAAAGTCATTTATTGAACACCCACTAAGTGTAAAACAGGGCAGGACACTAAAATACTGAAAAAATGGACATCATATACTTTAAGTCTTCAAAGAGGTGATACTGACATTAAAACATGTGAAAATAACCAACAAAATGAAGAGTGCTATACTATCATTTTAGATAACAAATATGTGAGTTAAAATACATTTCTATGTGATCAAATATAAGCTGTTATTATTAAGGATTGACCACTATATTTGTATTGAGGAGAACTGTATTGAAGCAGCCTATGAACTTATTAATGGTTTATTGATTGATTGACTTATAGATGTTGGAAAGCAAAAATTTTCTTAAGGTCAAGTTGTAAAGGTAGGAAAGTAAAGACCATGTAGGATTTACGATTGTGAAGAATTTGAAAGACTTCCTAGGCAGATGAAATAGGGATATATTGGAATATAAGGAAAAGAACTTGTACTCCAGATAAGTGAATGCAGTTGGGTGAATGGATATTTGCTGTATGAAAGAAATGGGGAGAATTACTGGAAGCGGATTTTGGTGGATTAGAGTATGAGTATCTTGAATGCCAAGCTAGGGGATTGAGATTCCATCTGGCAGGCTGTTTTTGAAGGATGGCATGCCCAGGAAGCCAGGGCTGAGTAGTTCATTGCTAGTCATAGTCAGGGACTCAATCATTCAGCCTGGTTCTCTAATTTTTCTACTGCAGGAAATTCATCTGAAGAAAGGTTGGGTGGAAGACTGTGACGGGCTGAAGACCACTTATCCTTACCCTTACTACTAAAATCACTAAAATGCTAAACCTTCAATGGAACAGCCTTCTGGCTTGACTAGGAACACTACTTCACAAAGAAAGGATGAAACCAAAAGGTTTACCAAACTCAGACCTAGAAGTGGGGAGAATGGTGGGAAGGCTGCAAATAGTCAATCATTTAATACTGAATGGAGAATTAAGGACTCTAGAACTAATCTTTGGAGAAAAGTAAGAACAGAAAAGATAAGATTTGGAACACTCATTATTCCTGTTTTCATATAACAGGGTTTCTTGTCATCCACTATTCGTTATCTACATCCTAATTTTAAGGTGTCTATAGATTCCAGCCCTTCTAAGTCAGCAAACTGCTCATCCTGTTTCAGCAAATTACTCACTGATGGATTCATAACATAAACATAATACCGTATAATAGAAATAAAATTCAAATCAACTTTAAAGTGAAATTCTGAATTTTAAAGATATAATATCATGAAGCCATTGTAAATAATACCAGAGATCTGCTGGGTTACACATACAAAGCCATTGATAAATGAGGATGTGTAGTTAACGATTTAAAAAAGAGATACAATAGAAGTAAAAGATAAACAATTGAGTATCAAATAATTAAGAGAAGGCCTTGGAAAACTCTTGAATTTTTACCAGAATTAGCCTGTCTGTTTGAGCTGCTAACATTGAACATGCAGTGAAGGACAGTTTACTGTCCCATAAATCAGTTTTGCTGAAATAATCACTCAAAACAAAATGTAATTCTTTTTTTTTAATTGTAGCACTTGTGCTTAATTAAAATTTAACCTAAATTTTACTGGCTATAAGAGAAAATATACTGGATTCGTATATATAATAACATATTTTGACATAAATTTCAAATGAAAATTATTTTCAAATGTATTTTCAATTACTCTTCAGTCACTATTTACAGATGATTTTAAGTATATGGATTTTTTTTTATGTACAAATCATTCTTGAAAAATAAGGATTCTTTTACTTGAGTAGGACTTATCTTAATCCAGAGATCAGATCTAGGTCCAAGAGACAAAATTTTAAAACTTAAAATTTTCTAATAGTAAAAGGCACTTAAAAAGTTAAAACCTCCTAACAGACCAGCATTCCGACTATAGAAGCAGCTGATTTATGGGTAGTGAGCACTTTGTTATCAAAATACTCATCCACAGCTGAGTGAGCCTATAGCATGGATACATGGTAGATTTCTGTACCAGAAATTGGATGAGCTTGTGTGTGGATCTCCTTCCAAATGCTAAGATTTCAAGGGCTTAACTGAGACCAGAACAGCATTTTCCAAAGTTGCTAGAAACAGAGTCCTTTAAAATGTTCCACTGACAAAGGGTTGTAGAGCCAAATAAAGTTTAAAAACACTTCAGACCAAACACTACTTAACAGTGAAATTCACAGAGCACATTATAGCTCATTCCACATCTCAAAAGTCCTCCAGTCACGAAACATGTTTAAATTTACTGAACCCAGGATTTCTCAAGTTTATTTTATAACAAAATCCTTTTTCTTACTTTTTTTTTCTTTTTTGTTGACTTCACGTTCACTAATGTCCCATGGGAGCATAGGTGCTATTCAAAATATTTAACAAACTTCAAGTGAAGGCACTAAACAATCAGACGTCTGTCTGACTAATTAGACTGACCGTAAAACTAGTGGTCTTTGGATCACTATTTAGAGGAAAAATCTGGTTTAAAACTGAGATCTTAATTGATAATCTAATACCATCAATCTGCAAAGTTGCCTTAATTAGTAGGGTTTTTTTTTTTCTTTTTTTTTGGTTATAGCTGCTGGACTTAAAATGTAGCTGATATAATGTAAATCATTTCAAAAAGGTCAAACGTATGATGTCACATGTTCTCTAGCATCAAATCCATTTCACTAAGTCTAAAATAATCTCTTTCAAGAGACGCAATATCTTTTTAACCCTGGAAGGTTCGGTTCTAACCTTAAAATAACTTAAAGACACTTTTCAAAACTAAACTAAAAATTGAAAAAATAAATAATAAGTAGAAAAAGGCAAGAGCTAAAGTAAGAGACATTTTCACTGGCCATTAAAAAAATTCTCTTCTTAAATCTGATTTTTAAAAATTAATAGAAAAGACTGGCAATTAACTTATTTTCCCTGGTGACTACTGCCTGTTTGGGGTGATACAAACATTTACCTAGATAACTGTGATTTAGGAGTAATAAGAATTATATTTTTGGTCTCTGTCCCAGTTTCTGTCACAGAGTTTCTAAAACCCTTGGGATTTCCTAAGTGATGAGATGATAATGGTGTCTTTTGTTATGTTAACAAGGTGATCTTTGGAAAGCACCTAAGGATGGGAGCCTGTGGAGCCAACGTTGTGATTAGAGGTTGGAACTTTCAGTCCCACCCCCTTGACCTCAGGGCAGGGAAGAGCCACTCAAGATTGAGCTCAATCGCCCATGGCCACTGAGTTATTCAGTCACGCCTGTGTACTGAAGCCTCCATAAACCCCCAAGGACAGGGTTCAGGGAGCTTCCCAGTTGGTGAGCACATGGAGATTTGGGGAGAGTGGGCTCCATGCTTTCTCCCCATACCTTGTCCTATACATGTTTCCTATCTGGCTGTTGCTGAGTTTTATCATTTTATAATACACCGGTTAATCTAGTTAATAGAATATTTCTGTGAGTTCTATGAGTCACTTGGGCAAATTAATTAAAGCTAAGAAGGGGGTCGTTGGAACCTCTGATCGGTGGTACAAGGGTCAGAAGCACAGGTGACAACATATACTTGGTGACTGGCACCTGAAGTGTGTGTGTGCATTCCTGCTGGACTGAGCCCTTAACATGTGAGATCTGATGCTATCTACAGGTAGATAGTGCCAGAATTGAGTTGAATTATAGGACACCCAGCCGTTTGAGCACTGCTACGCTCTCTCATTGGAAATGGGGTGCTCAGGACCACTTAATGCTTTCCAGGCTCCGGCTTCTGTGAATTCATGACAACAGTAACCTCTGAAACATACACATGTACCTTTGCCTATGTCCACAAGAAACTTCTGATAGACACATAAGAAATTAATAAAAGTTGCTAAGAAAGAGGGTAAGGGACCTAACATTGGTTGGATGAGGGGGAAAAAAATTCCAGAAGGAATTACTACTACTATTTATCTTTTGATAGTATGTGATTTTTAAATATGTGATCTCATTAGATTTTCCAAATACAAACAAACAAGATAATTATCGTTTTTTAAAAAAAAAAAGCCTGAAGAAAATGTAGTTTTATATACTTCAGAAAAAAGAAAATTGAGGGAGGATTTGATTATAGTGTTCAGTGGGCCAAGAAATGTGAAGAAAAAAAGAATTACTATAAAGGGGCCAGAAAAATGATTTAGGAGAGAAGACTTTAGGAGACACTTTCTGATAAGCAGAGCAGTAACTCTTGCCCATTTCCTTTGTTTTTGGCCACGAATGATTAAAGACTCCTGTGAAAGGGCTACAAGGGGACTAGTGTCCACATCAAGTGGATAGCGCAGATCCTGATACCAACTACTGGAAATTATCCAGGGCCCAGGAAAGAAGTGCTGGTAAGCTGCAGTTGCCGGCACAGTGCTTGGTAGATGTAAATATTTGTGGGTCTGCTAAATTAACGGTAAGACTATAATTCATAATATCTTGCACACATACTAGATTGGTAAGTTTTCAGTGGATGACTTTATCACCATTCCGAACTCAGTTAGATGGAACAGTACTCCTCAATGACTGAGAAATCAATCCTCCTCAATCTTCATGTATCACCACCTGCAAACATTGCTCTCTGTCACAGATTACCTGCCTTCAGGTATGGATGAGACAGTGAGATGCATTTCATTCTCCTCTTCCTGGACACACAGAACAATGACCTTTTCTAACCTCCCTTGGAGCCAGGCAGAGGTCAAGTTTTTGCATTCTTGTTGAAAGGGTATGGGTCTACCACTTTCAGGCCTGGCCAGGAGATATTATGCATGACTGCCCATGCTCCCTTCTGCTGTGGTTTAGGTAGTCATGCATTTAAGACAACACCTCAAGGTGGAGGGGGCATGGGCTCCTGATTCACTACTTGAAAGCAATCTGCTAAGAATGAAGCACCTAATTCACACTGGTCTCTGACAAGAGAAATAAACATTTATTAAGTTAAGACACTTGGCTTTCAGGAGTGTTTGTTAGACTACCTAGCATCAATTACCTTGAGTAATTCATTGCTAAACTGGTACACTGGTAATAACCACGGACTAGTGATGAGTCTACTTAATTCCAATCCTCTCCATTTCTCATTGCTGATTTACTCTATACTCACCAGAAATTATTTTTCATAGGACTTCATGATGACCATGTCAGTCTAGAATTATCCATAGTACCTCTATGTCTATCTCTTCCTCCAATTCAACTTCCCAGTAGGAGACCTGGCATTACCCCTCTGTGTAGATACAACCATGGAGGATCAGGTCCTAACGAGATCGTATCTAGAAGGGCCCTGTTCTGCAAGGTTTATGGTTTATTTTGCTATACCTTGGATTCATATGTTGGTTTAAAATTAAAAGTGACATGATTTTTGAAGGTTGAAGCTGAGTGGCTGAACCAAATTTCTATAATCAAGTTAACATATATTTTCCCCCTGAGTCTGTACTAGGTCATTTCTTAAAAATTATTTTTTCTATCCTATGAATCTATATGCTTACATGAGCATTAGCTATTATTCCCAACGTCTATGTTATGGACGGAAAATAGGACTATTCTCGTGTCCCAACTCAAATCAAACAGTAAAGCATTGTTTACATTATACAAGGTTTACATTGCACAGGACTGTTTATATTCTACAAGGATCCTGAGGTCACGTCTAGACCCAATGGGAAAAAATGTCATAATAGATTAGTAAGGACTGTAATGAAGATGGAAGGGGAAAGTGGTGGCATATGTGCTAGGCATTTATTTCCCCAACTGAGGTCATTTCCTTGTCATGTACAGTAAAAAATCACAAAGTTACTGTAGTTGCTCGTGTGCTGCAATCCACTGCCCACCCATCCATCCATTTAACATTTTTGAGGACTTAATCTGTGCCAAGGACTCTACTCTCTGCCTGAAAGGCAAGTGAAAAATACAACCCAGGTCTTTCCTGAAGGAGCACATAAAGGAAGACTGATCTCTGAATAGTAAGTGACACAAGATAATGGCTGAATGGGTGGTTTCTTTTATCGTGCACTTGCAGGATAGAAAGAAGAGAGAAAAATAGCTCCAAAGAGTTGGACAGTTATATTATCATTGATTTTCGAGTGACCACCAATTAAAGGGCATGCTTAGCAGCTAGAAATGAGGACCTCATTAGGTGACTACAAGAGCCAGACACTTTCAAAACGTTCCCCTAAACTCGCAGTTCCATTTTCATTTCATGAAGAGACAGCTTGGGAAGTCAGAGGTCACGCTCTTGTATGTCCACAACAGGAATGATTTAAGGCACCGGTAAGCTCCTGCTGAGCTGCCACCTAAGGTCATACGACTGTGAATCATGGCGGGATACAATGACTTGGGCAACATTCTTTCCTGCAAATACGTACAAGATGGATGATGAATAGTATTGAAGTATAATATATGGTGTCGATCATGAATTTAAATTCCCTCAGAAATGGAGGAGAAACAATTAGCAAAGGGCATTCTTGACTTCGTTGAGCAGCGATGCCTCCCTGACTCCTGAGACACTCATTTTCAGCAGTCAGGCCACAAGATGTGTCTTCAATTTCTGCAAAATCTAGTTCTAGCTAGATTTTGGGAACTAATGGGAACATGATCTTAATGGATGTCTCATGTTTCTCATGCAGTGTGGCTGTGGAATTATATGGGATGGAGTCAACAAAAAAGACAGGTCCTTTTTTACAGCATTCTTTATATCTGTTCAATCTTGTCACTACCATAGTGTCCTACTAAAAGGACGTTTCAGGGACTGTGTGAGGCCTGGTACAGTGCGTTTTTATAGTCAGAGGGGGTCAGCGGATGGAGAATCACATGAGAGAAAACAAGAGGATGAGGTGCTATTCCTGGCTCCGGCTTCACCTCAGAGAATGACCTTGGCAGAAGCACTTAACCTCAGTTTGAATCTTTGAACCTCAGTTTTCTCATCTGTGAAATGAGGAAAGAACATCTGCCCCTTTGCTCCCTCTCAGGATTGTTGGAGGATTAAACAGATCAGGGCTATAACCTGAAGTATGGTGAACTCATGAGGAAAAAAATTAGACATCACTTAAGTATATAATATTCTTTTTAATCATTACTAATTTCCAAAGGTGAAGAAAACCTTGTTAAAAAAAATATGTAAGCTGATTGTTTTTCTGGAAACAAAATAAAGCCTCAACTAGCAACCCTGCATTAAAAAAGAGAACCTGAAATTCACATTCCAAATCTGCTTCGAGACAGAAAAACCCCCAAATTCCTTCCAGTTTCCTAAGATTTTTCCACTATAATTTTTTTTCATTATTGTCTTCTTCATAAAATGTTAGTTATATTTTGGGGTTTTGCTATTGCATAGTTTAGCATATATAAGGAAATTGTCTTTCCAATTCACTAATAAGAAAGGGAGTACAGGAGAGAAGAAGGAAGAGAGGGAAGGAATAAATAGAGAACAAACCCACGTGGCTAAAAGAAACTGACCTGAGAAGACAAAACAATTCATAATTTAAAATACTATATAATACAAATGAAGTTAAAGATGTGTTTGCCCAGAAGAGGACTGACTTGAAGTAAACTGCTATGATTTTCTGGATTACATCCTGTATTTCCCTACTTTAATGAAACAGTCAGTCATAGAAGAGCTCTATCTACAGGGAAATTATGAAAGAAATAATCTTCATTTCTCCATGATTCTTTAAAACCAAATTGGACTTTATTCCTTCTTATTTCTCTCTCAAACTCCACTCCTCGACATAGAAAATAGCATTCTGGAATGACTTAGAATTAGAGATCAGTCAATATTTCATGATTTTAAGGTTCTTCATTAGGAACAATGTGAATTCGGGCCCAATAATCCTAATCGTAGCTTTTTCTTTAGTTCTAGAGTTCTATCAGGCCATGTTGTTAGAGCACTGTTTACACTTATTGCCAATAGCCTCTGGATTGGAGGTCAAACTCTTACTTACCTTCTTCAGCATACCCTTCAATGATTAAATACCCCCAAGGACTTTTAAGAATCATTTTCATCTTGTCAATATTTTTAAATTGACATCTTAACTTTATAGTTGTTTCGCCTGTGAGGGAAAGTGACTAGGGTGATGGAGGGTTTTTGCTTCTTTGTATTTTTTCAAGTACTTATTACTTTTTAAATTAAAATCAAGGAACCAGCACAAGAATGCTAGTAAGGTATAAGTGAGATGCAATGCTTGGTGTGCATAAGGGTTCAATAGTCCACTGTGAGAGCACAGCCTTTTGAACAACCTCAGTGATAAGTGGGAACCACTTGTCCAAGACTATTTTATTTAAGATGCAATACTCATTTCTATCCCCTTCAATACATTTTAAGTACCCCAAGCTAGAATAATGGGGCTAGAGGTGGAAGAAGAATATTATACCAAACAGGGGCAATATAAAAAAAATTACAATCAAATTTTCCTTATTAAAAATATAAGTCAAAAACCTAAATACAATATTATTCCACAGAGTTTTAAGGTATATTAAAAACACTGTGATAGGATGTTTCAAAAATTATGGTACAATCCCCTTCTGACACCCTCATTCCTGAGTCACCACTTCAGCAGGACTGGGCTTTGGCATACTCAACCCACATGATGAGACAATAGCAAAAGAGCTTGACGGCTCAGTTGCCGAGGACTAGCCCACTAGGTTCTGAAGACAAGTGGACCAGGTGCTCCCACTGTCCATGCCAACCACCAAACCTGTGAGTGAGGCTGTCTCAGACCAGCTCTCACTCAGCTGATCCATCAGTTGACTAAAACTGCATGAAGGAGCCCAGATAAAACCAAAAGTAAAACACTACCCAGATGAATCCAGTCCCAAATTGCCAAGTAATTGCTATTTTAAGCCACTAAGGTTTTTTGTTTTTACATCTTTATTGGAGGCTAATTGCTTTACAATGGTGTGTTAGTTTCTGCTGTATAACAAAGTGAATCAGTTATACATATACGTGTGTTCCCATATATCTTCCCTCTTGTGTCTCCCTCCCTCCCACCCTCCCTATCCCACCCACCCCTCTAGGTGGTCACAAAGCACCGAGCTGATCTCCCTAAGCCACTAAGTTTTGAGGTGTTTTGTAATACAGCAAAAGATAATCTATACTATAATACGATTTGGTCAAGTGGGTTTATCCCTAGAATGCAAGGTTGGTTCAGTATCAATCAATTCATGTGATTCATTGTATTAGTTAAATAAAAGAAGAAAATCATATCATCATATTTTTAGATAGAGGAGATAAAAAGCATCCCATGAGGTTCAAAATCTATTGGGTACGGTAAATTTTATAACACTAGATCCAAATAATAACTATCTTTCCTTGATAAAGGCTATATACCAAAAATACATGGCACATGTATACACTAACAAAAATTATTATACTACTAATTTTTTTTAAAAAATTAGCATTTCCTTTAAGAAGAGAATTGAGATAAAGATTTCTAACATTACTGGTCTATTGGAACTGACCTTTTTGGAGCTGTGTATTGAGAGAAATAGAAAGAGAGAGAAGGTTTAGAAGAATATAGATAAAAATGTCATATTTATAGATTGTTTTGATTATGTATTTCATTGGAAACACAGGAAAATCAATAAGCTATTAAATCTAAGAAAAGAGCTCAACATAGGGGCTGGAAAAAAATTAATACACCAAAATCAATTGTGTTCCTCCATAGCATCAATATCTAGATACAATACAAGATGAATTTACCATAGTAACAAAACCTATAGAGAGTATGGGGTTTCACCTAATAAATTATGCAGAAAATCTTCATAATGAAAACTTTATTAGAGGACACATGAGTAAAAGAGATATATATCACAGGTATGGATGAGATGACTTACTATAATAATATAAATGTCCTTATATTAATCTATAAAATTAAATGCAACTGTAATAAAAGGCCAAGCTCTTTTTTTTTTTTTTTTTTTTTTGAGTGACAGCATAAAAAAGTGATTCTAAAATGTATCTGGGGGACTGCCCTGGTGGCGCAGTGGCTGAGAATCCACCTGCCAATGGAGGGGACATGGGTTCAATCTCTGGTCCGGGAAGATCCCACATGCCACGGAGCAACTAAGCTGGTGCACCACAACTACTGAGCCTGCACTCTAGAGCCCATGAGCCACAACTACTGAAGCCCACGAGCCTGGAGCCTGTGCTCCACAACAAGGGAAGCCACTGCAATGAGACGCCTGTGCACCACAACAAAGAGTAGCTTCCTGTCCCACCCCTCGCTGCAACTAGACAAAGCTCACATGCAGCAATGAAGACCCAAAGCAGCCAAAAAAGAAAAAGAAAAAAAAATAGAGCAGATTGCTCTATCTCCTATAAAAAAATTAAAATAAAATAAAATGTATCTGGAAGAATAAAGTTCTCCATACAGCTAAGGTAGTTTTGAAAAATAAGCTCAAAATGGAGAATGTGCCCTATACATTAAGATATATTGGGAAGTCATGATAGATAAGAACTGTGTGATGCCCTTGGAAGAAATGGCAAACAAGAAAACAAATCAAACAGGTGGCCTAGAAATAGAGCTATATACAGATAGGAAGTTGACACATGAAAGAGATGGAATCATAGTCCAATGGAGGAAGGTGAATTACAGCTTTTGGGGAAACAGTCTCATTTTAAAAAGAGATATGAGACTGGATCTTAACCTAGTGATATCACTTACGTTGTACCCAGTCCTATATAGCTCACCTAATCTTCACCAAAAAATCCACAAGGCATAAACTATTATCCTCATTTTACAGGTGGAAAAACTGAGGTATGAGAGATAAAATGACTAGCCTAAGAAGTACATGGTGGTGCTGGAACTTAAACCCCACAGAAATCATTCTATTAACCATTATGTTATATAATTCCACCTAATGTACAAAACTAAAATACAATAGTTTTAATATCTAAATGTGAAAAATAAAATCTAGAGAGAATAAAAGAAATTGCAAGGTAATATATTTGTGATTTCAGGGTAAGAGATGAAATAGATCTTTGAAAAAAAAGAAGCATACATTGTATGAAGCAAAAGTGATGAATTTATATTAAAATTATAAATTTATTAATATAAAAAATATGATTTAAAAAAATGGGCAGAAGAGCTGAACAGACATTTTTCAAAAGAAAACATACAGATGGCCAACAGGCACATGAAAAGATGCTCAACATCACTAGCCATCAGGGAAATGCAAATCAAAACCACAATGAGAGATCACCTCACACAGATCAGAATGGCTATCATAAAAAAGAACAAAAATAACAAGCCTTGGCGAGAATGTGGAGAAAAGGGAACCCTGGTACACTGTTGGTGGGAATGTTAACTGATGTAGCCACTAGAGGGATGGGATAGGGAGGGTGGGAGGGAGACACAAGAGGAAGAAGATATGGGACATATGTATATGTATAGCTGACTCACTTTGTTATAAAGCAGAAACTAACACACCATTGTAAAGCAATTATACTCCAATAAAGATGTTAATAAAAACAAAACAGAACAACCATATAATCCAGTAATTCCACTCCTGGGTATATATCTGAAGAAAACAAAAACACCGATTTGAAAAGATGCATGCACCCACATCCAGTGTTTATAACAGCATTGTTTACTATAGCCAAGATATGGAAGCAACCTAAGTGTCCATCAACAGATGAATGAATAAAGAATACGTGCCATATATATACAATGGAACACTGCTCAGCCATAAAAAATGATTAAATGTTGTCATTTGCAGCAACATAGATGGACCTGGAGGGTATTATGCTTAGTGAAATAAGTCAGACAAAGACAAACACTGTAATGATATCACTTATAAGTAGAATCTAAAAAATAAGACAAATGAATGGATACAACAAAACAGAAACAGATTCACAGATATAGAAAACAATCTAGTGGTTACCAGTGGGGAGAGGGAAGCAAGAGGGGCAAGATACAGACTGGGAATTAGGAAGTGCAGACAACTATGTATAAAATAAATGAGATACAAGGATATATTGTAGGGCATGGGGAATATAGCCAATATTTTATAATAACTTTCAATGGAGCATAATCTATAAAAATATTGAATCACTATGTTGTACACCTGAAATTAACATAATATTGTAAATCAATTATACTTTAATAAAAAATTAGAATTTTATGTACAATAAAGGATACCAAAGTCAGACTGAAAAACAGTTGATGGGTAGAAGACATATACATTAGCTAAAACCCAATAAAGGACTCAACATCTGAATACAAAAGCTTCTACATCTCTAAAGGCACAGAATACTCAATAGAAAACTGAGCGAAGATCATGAATAGGCAATTCATAGAATGGAAAACGTTAATAGCAAGAAAGTATATGAAGACCTAACTTTTCTAGAATCAGAGCAATGCAGAATTAAAACACCTTACTTCATATGAATCCACACATGCCAAATTTCCAGAAGTTAAAATGCAAATTATGCTGTGGAGCAACTAAGCCCGTGCACCACAACTACTGAGCCTGCGCTCTAGAGCCTGGCAGCCACAACTACTGAGCCCGCGCGCCTAGAGCCTGTGCTCCGCAACAAGAGAAGCCACTGCAATGAGAAGCCTGCGCACCGCAACGCAGAGTAGCTCCCACTCGCTGCAACTAGAGAGAGCCTGCGTGTAGCAATGAAGACCCAATGCAGCCAAAAATAAATTAATTAATTAATTTTTAAAAATGCAGATTAACAGCATGTGACAAAGGATATGGCAAGAGAGAAATTCCAAGTATTGCTGGTGAGGGGAAAATGGTACAGCTATTCTGGGGAGGAATCTGTGAAATAAGGCATATATATGACTTCTACGAAAGAGTGTATTAATGCTTTATGGTGGACATAAAGTGTTGAAAATAGCCTAAGTATGTATCACCAGGGTAATGGATAAGCAAAACATGGTATTAACATATGGTGGAATATTAGACAGTGGCCAGAAGCAATAATTTCTATGGAGCAACACAGACAAATTTTAAAACAATAATTTTGTGTAGAAAAAATAAAAGAATAGGATGTGATTTTTAGTCAATACTACTTTTGCAAAAATTAGAAAATACAAAACAACTTAGTATTCCAAATATATACATATGTTTAAAATAACTATGAAAGGTGAGTTGGGAAATTACATATTAAATGGCCCAAATGGTGCTATATAGGGGAAAATAAAGGAAATAAATCTGGCAGAGGAACGTCAGGGCCAAAACCAACCTCAAAGTATTAGAAAATAGAGTGACCATACACACTGATGATAGAGTAACATGAACTGAGGCATAGGGTCCCTTTTGAGTAAATGCCTTAAATACAAACTAAAAAAATAATGTCGTAAGATTTACAAGCACTATAAAAGTATTTAGCATTATTGCAGTAGATAGCAGAAATATATAACCTTTCAACTTAAATAAAAACAAGACTGATGAAATATCAACTTTGTTCCCAAGTCATCCTTGCTAAGGAAGAAATAATAAATCAGCTTTTAAGATAGAATTTTTTACAATGAGAGATAAAAAAACAAACAAAAAGAAACCCTAACTGTTTATCCCATGAAAGGAGAAAAAAACAATTTGGAAAGTCAGAGTAGAACTCTCTGGGGATAATATTTAACATCAATTTTTTAAAAACAGAATTTTAAGAAGCTGGTTTTGAATTGTTTATAGAGTTTCTAATTAGCATGCTGAGGAAATACAGGGTCCATCTTAATCCAGAAGCAAATAAAAAGTTCTGACTCTTAAAATTCTAGGCTCTAGAGTAGGTGCGTGCTGGTGTGCTTGTGTATATGTGTGTCTACATTTGCGTGTGTTTTCAATAAACTCAAGAGTACATAACGGTGTATGTTATTACATTGTAACAATTCTTAAGCAAGTCTAACTGAAGGTCAGTGGCAAACAAGTAGATGCCTCTTGGGTGGCGCCCCAAACTCTCAGGTAATGCGCAGATCTGGCTTGGCAATCATGTTCTGCTTTTAGACATAATGCATTTTTATGTTCTTGTTAGCACTGAAAGACTAACTTGAATATTTTGCAACTGATGAAATGGACAACAGAGCAGTAACCTACAGTTTACAAGTATTGGGAGCAGTAAAACTTTAGTTCTAGATTTAACTTGGATTTTAGTCCTAATTTAACTTGGATTTTCTACAACGCATTTTTTTCCTATAAACTGGAGGTATATACCACCATAATCCTAAAAAACCTGTGACTTTGGGCTTCAGGGGTCTAAGCCTTCTCTCTAAGTGACTGAAAGGTACAACTGGATATTAGACCTGTCTAAAAATTGTCCTTTTCTGTCCTCATATACAAGGGTTCAACTTGATTTTTGGATAGCTGTCCTTAAAAAAAAAAAAAAAAAATGTGCAAAGAGCTAATGCCTTTTGCTACAAGACAAAACAATTTCTCCTGGACATGCAGTAATAGGAGGCAATGCCATGTGTTGGAAGCATGCACATATTTTATGATACATATTAATCTGGAGGTTAACAGTTAGGTGCTCTGGTTGAAGTACATAGTTTATTTCAAACATACATATAATGTTAACCCACTTTGTAACAAAGCCTTCAACATTTCATATGCAAATTCGTTTTTCTTTCTAGTTTAAGCCCAAGGAAATCCCTATAAATCTTGTCTCCAAAGAGAAAATATAAAGAATCGATAAGATTAAAGAGTTCTTATCAATTGTATAAAAAACTAGAAATGTACTAACTAGACAAAAATGTAGACGTCTAAGAGAACGTCCAACAAATAGAAAAGTAGAGGACTGCACTGAGATTGCAATCCTGAGAAAAATACATTATTTCTAAATGAAAAAGTAAAAGGAGATAGTATAGATTAAAGCCAGAAGAAAAATTTAAAACCTACAAAAATACGAGTCAATACAAAGTTAAAAACCCATTAATTTTACTATATACCCAGAGGCTTCATGAAAGATCTCATGAATATCACAAATTAAAATAAAACAAACAAAAGCCAGAAATATTGTTTTCCCCAAATTGTACTACTACCTGCTTATTGCTTCAGTGGTAAGAAGAAAAATTATCTTCAAATAGTTAAATTGTATACCTACTTATATTTTAACTCTTAGGTGGATCTTGTTATATAATATATATGATCTCTAAAGAAAACTTTTTGATTGTTTATTTTGGCATCTGTTAGGAAATTCCTATTTAATTAGATAAATCTCCTTAGATAACTCTTAAATAAAAATAGATGCAAACATAGTATGTTTCATATCATTCATTTTAGACCTCTAAGAGTTGGAAAAGCTCAACCTGGAGAAGAAACTAGTTTTACTGAGGGAAGAAACTACTTTCCAGTTTAGAAGAGGAGGGATTATCCCATTTCTGTAGAGGAAGCAATCAGGAAGATACAAAAAGAATGATCCTTGCCTAGTGCTAAGGCCAGAACTACTGTGAATACTGTACCAGATCTTGTAAAAACAGCCACTGTGCTGGCACTCACAGGCCTGGGTCATGGTGTGTTCAACGATAAAACTTTGTTCCAAAGGATGGAACTCCTTTGGGCCAAAAGGCTTTCACCTGCATTATTCTATTAACCTCACTGTTTTGTTATGGGAAATGTGTTTATTTTTTGAAATGACATTGAAATATATCCTTAAAAGGACACTTTAGGTCTCAACAAGATTCTTGTCTCTTTCAGTCAACACATTACCTTTTAGAAATCAACAGTCTACTTCTTTCTTTAAATCATCACATTTCAAAGCTGCAGCAGCAAATAAATGTTAATATAATTTTTCCAAAACTGCAGTCTCCCTAAATTTCTATGCTGTCTTGTTTATCCTGTTTTTTCAAGGTAAAGGTATCTTTCCAGTTTTCTTAGCATTATCAGGATTATGGATTTTGTTCACTGTTAAAGTTCGTTATTTATGGACATAAGTTAATGTAAATGCAAAAATATCTCGTATTATTCACAAGCTGGCTGACTTAAATCACTCGCTCTTAAAACAACTTTACTGCTCTCCAATCTGTTCAAATGCACGGAAATATAAATTCAGGATGATGTGGCTTTTCTGCAATGCTTTCTTTTCAGGCTGCAGTCTACATGACAGCATTACACCTTATCCTTGCTGCTGTTGTTGTTCAATCTATAAAATCTCTCTTGAAGACCCCCAAAACAGCTTGTAATTTAAACTTTTACTTTTGGTGACTCACTGTTTTCAAATTGCCATCTCTGACCGTATCCCCCTTCCAGGGGAATTTATGCAGACCCTTAACCCATAATTGCTTTACTCTTTACCTCTATTTCTGGGTTCTTAAATTAACTGTTACATCAGTGTGCTTCATTACTCAAATTATTTTTTCTTAGGAACTTTTCCTGGAAGTAAGTTCATGCTATTTTTGACAAGCAAACATTTGACTTCTGAAAGAATTCTTATGGAAATGGGTTTATATCCCAAATGCACCACCAAAAATCTTTGTGACCTTGCATAAACGTCCCTTACCATTTCAGGTGCTATCTTTGCTTGACTCCAAAGTGAACTGATTAAAACTATGAGCATCTAGCTGTTATGCACTTTTGTCTCAGTTTGGTCAATGAATCTCTCAAAAATCCATCAGATTTTCATTATTTTTATCATTAGCCTGTTTGTATAAAATAAGTTACCATTTATGGAGCCAGTGTTCTCCTTTATTCCGGCATCCAATCACTGTAAATATTTCTCATGGACACATTCTTAGAAGGCCTATGAATAACCTGGCCTCTTACTGATTCTCCCTTTTGGAGTCTTACTAGCCAGACTTCCCCAATAACTTTCAGAGAGAGTTTTCCCCCTTCCCGGGTCTTCTTTTTGACTTCTATACGCCATAGAACTTTCAAAAGTCATCACACCAATACTAATATTACCACATACCCTCCAAAAATCTCCAAGCTGTTTATGCCTATTCATTAATACTTTATCAAAACTTGTCCAAATGAGTAGTTTTAGCACAGATATTTTACACATTTTAGCACAGACATGCTCTGTTTAAGGCTGACAGATCCATTAGGAATTAACTTTCTGGTACATTTTCCCTCTGACATTTTCCTCACAACTGCGTTTCCTCATAACTGAGCCATCAGTTATCTCTTGCCTATAGAAAGGCAGATAAGAGAAAAGAAAGCTAAGTGAGAAAAGATATGTAAATGGACTAGCACAATATTGGACACATAATAAGTATTCAATAAATGATAGCAAGTATTCTTACCCTTACCCTCACATTAGTTTATATGTATTAAAAACTGATTACTGGACTCAACTCCTACTTCCATTGCTCATTAGATCCTCACAGAAGCCTTGGAGGAAGCGAGGTTTTATCCCCATTTTACAGGTTGGGAGACTGCAGCCTAGAGGGCTTAAGTACCTTAACTGAAGTCATATAGTCAAGAAATAAGCCTATATTTGTCACAATCACTTGCCCATGCTTTGACGTGACACCACCACCCATCATTTACCCAGCTTCACCAAGGTACTACTAAATTTTTTACTCTTATTCTCCTCTCTTTGCTTCATGCTGCCATTGTCACCAGCCCAGTCAAATTCACTTTTAATTTTCCAATGTTAATGAAGGGAGTAGAAGGTGGAAATTGAGGTTAAAGGAGGAAACTTTAATGTTATTCAAGGATGACTTCATCTTAACTTCCAGCCTTCGTCTACCTGTTCTCTGCTCCAGTCACACGCAGAGTATTTGCTATCTCTTCCATAAGTCTTGACTTTCCTTGTCTTTATGCCACTTTTCTTTTCTCCATTTGCAATGAATCTCCCTTTCCCTTGGTTCTTCACCATTTCTTACTCCATACTCTCCATTAAAATTCAAATCTACCTTTAAAGCCCAGCTCATATACCAGTTCTGTCCTGCAGTCTCCCGGATCTGCCAGGTCAGAACTAACCACTTGCTCCTCCGTGCTCCTGCAACGGCAATGATGTTAGAAGGGCGAGTGATTTTACAGCTCGCTCACCACCTGCGGGAAATATGTCCTATTTGCCCTTCCACATCCTTTCTCCACCCAACTCTATATGGATGGCTTGCATGGCCTGTCTTAGTAAGTGTCCTTGCTCTGGCTTCTGTTTGGCTCACCAATGAAGAGTACCAATAGAAGATTGTAGGGAATGAAGGACGGGAGTGAAGTTAGGCTATTAATTCTTGCCAAATTGTTGGGAGTTGGCTGCACCCCCCAACTAACGTATAGTGCTTCTCTGTGGGGCGTCACAGCATCTTTGGGGAGGACTCTCTCTCCAGCAAGGCTTCCTTTCTCTTTCATCTCCTATAAAGTAGCCACACTTTTACTGAACCCAGGGCACTACACTATCTCTTGATTCTCTACATTGGGCTCAATTTATCCTTATTGATGTACCCCTGATTTCCTGCTGAGACCCTGTCTGATGAACTTCGTAATATGCTCTTCTAAGCTGTTAATTTTACAAACCACATTATTACACTTATTAGAAGAATGTCTTCAGGATGTGTCAGTAAGCTCTGATTGATGATAATGGTAAACAGCTAGAATTTATGGAACATAAAGCATGCTTTGGTTACTCTCTTGAGTACACCGTGTGCATTATTCTAATTAATTAAAATCACTATTAGCTAAGCAAGGCACACAGATGCTAAGAGGTTCCCAGAAGTAACTTGCTCATGGTCACCCCAGTGTCTCAGTAGTGTTTAGGACTCAGATCTGTCCAAAGCCTAAACCTTAAGTTCTAGGTCTAAGCAGTGGGTCTCCAACTTGAGTATGCATCAGCATCACCAAGAAAGCTTGCTGAAACAGGTAGTGGGCCCCACCCCCAGAGTGTCCGAGTCTGTAGGTCTGGAGCAGGGCCCAAGACTTTCACTTCTAAAAATTCCTACGTGCAGCTGATGTGCTGGTCTGGGTACCAGACTTTGAGAACCACTAGTCCAGGCATTTTAGGTCTAGAATTTCAGGTGTTAGAATAATTTTCTGGTGATAAATGTCAAAAAAAAAAAAAAAAAGCACTGCATTTTTCTGTTTGTAAGGAGGTAATAAATTCAATCTTAAAGAGTCAATAATGGGACTAAGTATTTAAGAAAGAAGAGTTATTCTCCAGGAAGATGGGAGGAGATGGACATTCTAAGGACAGGAATGCCCTTTCAGGAAACTTGCAAAGGGAACAGAAAAATAACATAGTAAGATTCTGCTATCCAGTGTTCACAGAACATGAGTGGGATACTCGACTCTAAAATGGGAAGCCAACTTTTGCTCACCATATACATACCTTATTCAGTACAAATGTTTATTAAGAATCTCCAAAAGCTAGACAATAGGCATCAGGGCTACACTGATAGAGCAGATAAAGTGCCTGGCCTCAGGGAGCTTGTGCTTCAGATGATGTACATCAGCTAGATAGACTGAATGATGGATACTATATTAGGTTCACACTTCGTCTCAAGAAAAAAATATATCCATAGACGTGATCCAGGAGTCAAATGGCAAAAGACCTAGCCTCAAAGTGAGGGTTAATTTCATTAAATGGTAGGTAAAAATTATTTTATATGACGAGATAGGCTCTGCTTAAAAGACACAATATTCCTCCAAACGTATTATACAAGCCAGCTTATAAACCTGTGACTTTTTCTAGGAGAAATGTTGCCTTCTTTCCCAAGAAGGGAGCAGTAGGGGTCGGGGTGGAAATACTTTCATCATCAGAGGCACAGTCTCACTACTACTGCTCAGCTCCAATTCTCAACCTTCTGAATGGTTTCCAGGCTAAGTAATTTAGCAAAGTGATGAAGAAAAAATGGCCCATTAATCTTATGATGTGTGTTATAACTTAACTCTGGGTTTAGCATAGGAAAAATATTATTTGCATGGATTAGAAATATGCTTTATGGCTGCATATATTATTCACTCTGAACATTCTAAAATTATTAGCTGGGTTGACATGATGAACTGCACAGGAGTACTTCTAGATGGCATCTCAATGTCATCTGTTACTCACATCATATAGGTCTAGGAATAAGTATGTATTTTACTCAATATGAGATCTTATTCCGAACACCAAAATATGCCTGTTTTTATTCGATGGTTATCATCATGAAACTACCAGCTAAATATCATTTAGAAAATTCAAAGCAAGTAAATTACTATATTAACTGTCCAACTATGATTATGACTTTCCTCCACTTATAGCTGAACCTAATATAATGATCTGGTCAGTCTGACTAGGAGGATTTATTCATTAATTTACTCAAATGTTCTGAGGTATATTTTGAAGGACTTAAATTATGGTCTGGTTTGTAGGATCTAACACTAAGGGTGCAGGTTTATCTCCTACAAGCTCTGTGACCTTGCCCAAGTGACTTAGCATCTCTGAGCCTCACTTTTCTAATCTATAAAATGGAAACAATAATAGAACCCAAGTTGTAAAGCTGAAGGAAAAAAAGTAATAGGGTAATGTATTTTGGCACAAAAGAGCAGTTACGCTGATGGTCATTATTTGTGAATACTGTTGCTAAGATTATTGAAAACCTGTTGTGTGTTAGGTGCTGTTCAAGGACTAGAATTTTAAGACTGTTCTTCACCTTTACCCCAGTTCTACCTGCAAAGTTCTGCCATGCACTGGAAAAACATACTGGTATTTCTAGGGAAGGGGACCACTCAGGTGACATTTTTGTTTCACCAGGTATATAAAGTATACAAAAGTTATAGTGTATCTTTTAAGCCCTTTGGACGTCTAGTTACCTTTCACTAGAATGATTCTAGTAGATCCTGATAGATAATCTGAGACAAGGTCAGGTCAGTGATGTTGGTACCTTTTCTGGCTTAAGAGCATAGAGCAGAAACACAGGAAGAGAGGTCTTCCTTTTCCACTCCTGTTACTAAGAACCCTCTCGAATAATGACAATCTGAAACAGATCACTACATTGTTGCATGTTGTAGAATCAAAGCAGTGTACAAAGCAAAGAGCACTGGCCTCCATTATACTTGCATTTCACTCGAGATTCACTTTTCTAGACCGTGGAGAAAGCAGATGTTCCAACACTTTCCAGGTACTGGAATATTACAAGCTGGCCATCTCCACCACTGCATGTTTGATCACACTATTCCCTGCAAATGGAATGCTGTTCCGTCAAGGTCAGATTGACCAGTGCAAATACCTGATTTTATCGTACGGTCAGAACCAAATTAACTTACTGAAATTCTGCCCAGCTTAGGGTCTACCTTCTCTGTGAAACCTCCTGTGAGATCCCAAGTTACATACAACTCTATCTTCTTCAGAAGACATTGTATACTATATAAATAGTAATTTACATATAAATAGATGTATATGTGTGTGTACTTCTTTGTTACATTAAGTTATAACTCCTGTGGCTTCTCTTCTTAATTAAACTGGACCCCCTTATCATCACAGTGGCCGTGTACATCATTGTATCCTCCAAAACATTCAGAATAATATCATGGATTCAGTATATAGTTGTTTAATAGAAAACAATTAACTAACCACTGCAGAATACTAGTGTCTCTCAAGGTGTGTTCAGTGGATCATAAATCCTATGAGACAGTCCATGAAGGAAAAGATTTCAAATAAATTTGGGATCTGTTGTCCACTACATCTCCTTATCAGAGACTCATAATTCACAAGGCTCGTAAAAAGCTCTGCAGCAAAGAAACTGTTGACTTAGTTTGACCCAGTATTTCTCTTACAAGCGTATCAGTTCTGGAGGTCAAGGACATTTTCCACCTCTAATACAACATCTCTACTGCCTAGTAGAGTGCCTGGCACTTAGTAGACACCTAATAAATATTTGAATAAGTTTCAACATACATTCCCCTTTTACGCTATAGAAGAAAAACATAGTATATAGTATATTTTGATTTACTTAGGGAGAATAATAATATGAATAGATAAATTTACACAAATCATTTTAAAGTACATATATTTGATAATACTTTTTTTCACAAATCTACACAATGGCACATTTAGTGGTGATAATAAACGAACTACATTTGCTTCTGAAAACTTGCTAAGAAGGATGGCTACTAAAAACTACAACTTGAACCCAAAACAATTGATTTAGTTCATTGGTCCCCACTCCTTAGCAGTTTTAATATAGAAGAAAATAGCCGCATATATTTCTTTTCTGCCATAGTATGACATCATATAAGGAATGCTATGTTATTAGCTAGAAATAAGATTTGCTTTTGTTATTTTAGTACATTTGATCACATAAGAATAATTCTAGATTTTTTTCCCTCCTGTGACTCTCATAGCATCCGCATCTAAAATAGACTTTGGAGATTTAGATCAAATGTCATATCAATTGTCCTAGACTGCTTACTATGTGCTTTCACTATAGATTTTAATGTCAATAGAGAAAGGAGAAGGAAAAGTCAGAGGGAAATGAAACAGGTGTATGCAACACCCCTCTCTACTACCGACATTTCTCAGAATTCTGGGGGAAGTTGCATCTATAAGTGGAAAGTTTTTCACCATGGAACTCACGGTGGTTGAACTTCTCATGAAGAATTTTTTTTTCACTACTGAAGAAAAATATGTTTGATTTTACCATAACTGAAAAGTTCTCCTGTTTCTACTTCTGAGGTTTGCCCTCAAGACTACTGTTTACCTAATGGAAGTGACTCCTATGCATGGAGGAAAAAGTGCACCATTTGAAGGAAAAGCTAAAGGAGTGATATTCAGGTAGCTCCTCATTCCACCAATGAAAACATACACATAGATTTTCCACTTTACACCTCATTTTCCACCTTATTTTCATGATTTTGAAATGAATATGTAGGGTCTGATGAGTTTGTCAATAGTCTATAATTATTAGTGTTATTAAAATAGAATACAAATGATAAGCCATATGTAAAAATGCTGTGTGAATAAACTGCTATACCCCAAATAATACAAATGAGTGAATGGCAGTAAATGCTAAGAGGGATTAACAACATAAAGGATATTAAAAAAAATGATGACCGTATTTCATATTTATGTGTCTTTTTCTCTCTCACTCTTTTTTTTTTTTTCCTTTTTTTGCGGTACGCGGGCCTCTCACCACCACAGCCTCTGCCGTCGCGGAGCACAGGCTCCGGACGCGCAGGCTCAGCGGCCATGGCTCACGGGCCCAGCCACTCCGCGGCATGTAGGATCCTCCCAGACCGGGACATGAACCCGTGTCCGCTGCATCGGCAGGCGGACTCCCAACCACTGCGCCACCAAGGAAGCCCTTCCCTCTCACTCTTACTCAACTCCTAAATAACTAAGAGAATATGCTCACAAATGGTAAGCATGTTTTGGATGTTCGATGTGTGTTTGTGGGAAAGAACAAAAAAAAAAAACTGCCTCAATTAGGTCAAATATCATACAAGAGATGAATGAGATTAGAGATGGGATTGGGATTTGTGTTAGTTACTCAATAGCTAACCAGTCACAGATATGACAGTGTAGTGCAATACGCAAATATACTTTAAACAACTTCTCTTAAGTTATCTACTGTCTGTAAAGACGATCACACTCAACTGCTCTGCACTTAACCCCAGAGCTTCTGAGTTAGAATCTCTTAGAAATAGGTACACGTTTCATTGCTTTGGCAACATTTACATGGCTCTGCATCAGGCAATACAACTGCTAAGATCACACTCTGGGAATTCAGGAAAGGCTAGTGTCCAGTTCTGGTCGTTCTACCACCCAACTGCGATCTAGGGTAAATTCCTGATTAAAAAAAAAAAAAAAAAAAGCCCTGAAGATGCTGAAACAGTATTTCCTACTTCACAGGGTCATCATGGGGATAAAAGGTCATTAGGATAAAGTGCCTCTCACCCAGGAAAGACTGATAAATGCTACTGATGCTACCATCATCATCATGACCGATCAAGAACATATTGCCACATGGAAATTCAACGTTCCCTGGGCCATTCACAACTTTCCTTTAAAGGACTCATATTCTATGTGGGGTCTTAACACCTTCAAATAACAGAAAATACAAGTCTTTACACCTTTTTTTCTGTAGCTAATTTTGGCATCTTTCACCTCTGTCCACTTAAGTGTTGGTTTAGCATATTCTTGTCACACAAAGAAGCTACTTCCCAAAGAGAGGAACAATGTGTCAGGTGACAAAGACCTTGAGCGAAGTCTTTCACATCCTAGATTGTCCACGGTACAGCTCAGCTGGTCTCTGGGTTGGAAGGCCTGGGTCTACTTTGCTTGTCTGTTACAGGGGAAAGGACATGGTCCTTAGCATGTGGTCTGTGAAACAGAGGCAGCTGCGGGTAGAATTATAACACAAGCAGAACTGGCTTCAATTCTTCCTTCTTAGGTCTTTTTCTTCTTGTTCAGCTGTTCAAGGAACTTGCCTGCCCTCTGTCCCTGCCAGGACAATGTTACATCTGCCTGGATAAGTAGGTCACCACTGTATATCAGGAAAGGTCTTATTTGTAATCATCAGGAACCAGATATGGCTAATTTGAGCAGAAAGGGAAACTTTTGGAAGTTTATGGTTAGGTCTCAGTAACTAGAAGCAGACTAAACAACCGAAAGCCAAGGCTATGCTATTGCAATTATAGGATCAGGCCAAAGTGATGTTATAAGTCCTACCTGGCCTTGCTACCAAGCAGGAATAGGAAACAGGAGGTGGACCCAGCACTGCTGGCCTTGCTTCTTTACATCATTTATTTGTAATTCAAAATCCAAGAGAGGGGGGCTTCCCTGGTGGAGCAGTGGTTGAGAGTCCGCCTGCCGATGCAGGGGACATGGGTTCATGACCCAGTCCGGGAAGATCCCACATGCCGCGGAGCGGCTGGGCCCGTGAGCCATGGCCGCTGAGCCTGCGCCACGTCCAGAGTCTGTGCTCAGCAACGGGAGAGGCCACAACAGTGAGAGGCCCGCGTACTGCAAAAAAAAAAAAAAAAAAAAAAAAAAATCCAAGAGAAGGGTGCAGTTGGCCAACCCGAGGTTGCCCGACTGTTTCCATCTGTAAGGGAGACTGAGCATGTGAGTAAACAGTGTATCTGACATGTTCAGCTTGTATAATGAGAGGAAGGCTCTGTTTCTCACCAAGACCCACAAAGTGGAAAATTCCCCAAAGAGAAAGGAATTTCAGATCAGATGCTTGGAAAGTTAAAAACAACAAACAAATGCAGATGTGGAATTAAAGACATAGAGTAATTAAGAACCTATATGTGGAGTGATTCAGGCCTGAGGTCACATCTGGAGCAAGATACTCAATCTTGCTGAGCTTCAATTTTCTCTAGAGGAAACAATGTGGAAGATGATATCCACATGTAACTTGTGGTACACATGAAGGAGGGTAGTACAGTATATGATGCCTGGCACATCCTATGCATTTTCTAAAACTACTAGTAGTACTATTATTATTGTTACTTATTATACAATTTATTGTAGAAATTAACAGGGAGAGTATTAATAAATGTTAATACAGTGCTAAGTGTCATTTATGATCTCAACTAATTATTTGTTGATTCAACAAACATTCCACATATCAGAAAATAACCTGTTAGTATATATATATATATATTTTTTTACAGAAGAAAAGAAACCCTGAGGCTTAGAAAGTGTAAACAATGTACCAAAAGTCACTCATTTAAGACGTAATGGAATATTATTCAGCCTTAAAAAATGAAGGAGATCCTTTCATTTGTGACAATATAGATGAAACAGGAGTGCATTATGTTAATGAAATAAGCCAGACAAGATAAATACGAATGATATCATTTATATATGGAATCTAAAAAGAAAAAAAGCCACTTTCATAGAAACAGAGAGTAGAAAACTGGTTGCCAGGAGCTGGGGTGTGGGTGGGGAAAAGAGGGGAAGATTGGTAAAAGGGTACAAACTTTCAGCTGCAGGATGAATAAGGTCTGAGGATCTACTGTATAACATAGTTACTACAGTCAGTAATACTGTACTGTATAACTAAAATTTTCTGAGAGAATAGAACTTAAGTGTTCTCACCAAAAAAAGAAAAAAAGGAAAAAGGTGTCATGAGCTGTTAGATATATTAATTAACGTGATGGGAAGGATCCTTTTGCAACGCATATGTATATCAAATCATCATGATATACTTTTTGACTATCTTACAATCTTGTCAATTATACCAATAAAACAGAAAAAAAAGAGGTAATAAAGATGAGATTCCAATCCAGGATTATCTAGCTCAAAAAACTACACTCTTAACCATTACAATATAGTATCCATCCATATGTTGTAACTGTAAAATGCTTAACACAAAGGAAACGTTAAATAAATGGTATTTATTTTAACTCTAATGCTTACTAGATATTAGTTATGTGGTATGCTTTACTTCTAACTACAACGGTATAAGGTGCAAATTCTTGCTACAGAACATAAAAGCCCCTGTGGTACCCCGTAGGATAAACACAGTACCTGTAAATCTCTCATCTCTCAACCCAGAGTCTCCTCAAGTTGGAGGTCTTTACCCCCTTTATAATGTGGGAATAATGCCTTTCCCACATTTGCACTGGGCATGAAAATCCATACTTCCAGGTGTATACTGAACCTCCACTTAGCTCCTCGTCACCTTGGAATCACCAGACCAAAGATCATTTATTCCATTAATATAAATGATCTAGGGATAGAAGTACAGAATATACAGAGAGTATTGGAGGAATCCAAACAACAAGTCCTCCACTCTCGAAACAAATTTTAGAGTTCCAAAAGTAAAGAGCAATGTTTGGAAATAAAACTAAAAAGGAAACTAACAACATCTACAATTAGGCAAGTATTTATTATGGGCCAGGCTACTTACTAGGCACTTGATAAACATTACAGTTCATCTTCCTGCAGTCCTTCAAAGCATATAATATTGTTTCTATTTCATAGAGAAGAAAATTGTATCTAAGCAGGTTAGTGATTAGCCCAAGACCACAGGGCTAGGCTGTAAGAAAAGAAGGCCAAGTTTCAGTGGTCAAAATGGTGATGGATGTTATAACTAGAAGATTATGGCTAATCAAATAAAAATATTCAAAACGGTCCTAATGTATTATTAGGATTTCTTTAGAATAACTTGGGTGGCTTAGTGAATACAGTAGTGGTAGGCACTATAGTCTCTTTAATTTGCTAATCATACAAATCTACTTTAATATTCTTGGTGACAAGGAGCTAACTACTGATAAGACAGCTTCTTCAGTTTTGGGGCTACTCCAGGGTGAAATGCAGTAACGTCTTACTGCCTGCAATGTTATCTAGTTCTACCAGGGGGAATAAAGCAGAACAAGTAGCCACTGTTCTTGACAAATGGATACAGTTTCAGTTTTTCAAAATATGAGTGTCACATTCATTCATTGTATCAGATAGATCTGTCAAATGGCTTTGCCCATTTACTAATGGATGGCACACTGCAGACACACGTTGGGTCAAAGGACTCAATGTCACCTCACTGATACTGTCATCAATATGATTTGTATTGGCATTTTGTCTCACTCTGACTTTAAGGACTATGCGGGGAGATCCAAGTCTCCAGACCATGGACTGATCACCTCTGCTTGACACAGTATTCTCTGATCATTTCCAGAGGGGACCAAGGATGAGCTCTTGTACTTCTGAGTCTATTCACCCTACCTGGCAACACATACTAGCTGGGCTGATTGGATCAAGCAGGAGCCCCAGAGTTTAAATTTCCAGCTGTTTTGGAGGAAACAGAGGCTATGCCCCAATCCCATAACCCCTCACTTCTTACTGCTAGCCTATCCTAGGCTGTTCTTGCTGATAGTAGTATTTCATGCTAAAAATTAATTTTGCTTACCTGATGGCAGTCACACAACCTCAAATGCCATTTTTATAAATAAGGCAACCAACAATGGAGTGTGATTTAGGGTCTTTTCTTCCGTAGACCCCACCTACCCTATAAAATCTCCCATTACTGCATCATGGAGACTATAATCCCTTTCTGAAGGAATAGATTCTTTCCAACCATAAGATGAAATAAGGATTTACATTTCCATACTGCCCAAAAGGAAATAAATTGATTACAAAATGCAGGAGAATGACTGATTTTCCATATTTGTTGTGTTCATTAAAGGGTTTTTGAATAGATGACAATATTAAAGAAGTTCAACACACACAAAATAAAAATTAATAAATGAAGCGAGGAAAATTGCATTTATAACAAACAACAAAATAAACACATTGATATATAAAAGGTTGTTATAAATTGATGAAAAATGGATGTCATAAAGTCACAAACTAAAAACTATTAACAGCCAATAAAGATATGTTCAGCCTTGCTATTATTAATCAAAGAAATACAAATAAAATAATTCAGGTGTCATATTTTACCGACTAGAATGACAAAGTTTTAAAAAACTTGATAATAGTGGTATTGATATTGATAACACTGGTACTGATGAGTGTGTGTGAGAAACCACACTGCATGTTAACTTGTTGGTAGAAATAAAAAGCAGGGTAACCTTTCTGGAAGACAATATGTCAGTATGTACCAGAACTGACAACCAGCCATTCAAGTTCTAGAAGTCCATTCTAAGGAAATAAACAAATGCTCAAAGACATATGAACAAGGATGCTTGTCTCATTGTTTAGCAGAGCAAAACAGGAATTATCTAAATGTTGAACAGTAGGGACTAGTTAAATAAATAATGGAATGCTGTTCAACCATTAGAAATGATGCTGCAGATTTTTATTAGGTGATAGGTAATCATGCTTACATTACTAAATAAAAATGTTATAGAACTGTTTTGTAGTTTGATATAATAATTAAAGGTATTTTATACTTGCATTGTATTTATATGCACCCCGTCACAAAAAAGTTTCAAAAGATACCCTCAAAAATGTTACAGAGATGATTTATCAGAAATGGGATTTTGAGTTATTTTTCCTTTTTTCTTTAAATCCTTTCAATTTTGGAGTTTCTGCAATAAGTCTGTATTATTTTTACAATTAAAAATATTTAAATTGGGGCTTCCCTGGTGGCTCAGTGGTTGAGAGTCCGCCTGCCGATGCAGGGGACACGGGTTCGTGCCCCGGTCTGGGGAGATCCCACATGCCGCGGAGTGTCTGGGCCCGTGGGCCATGGCCGCTGGGCCTGCGCGTCCGGAGCCTGTGCTCCGCAGCGGGAGAGGCCATGGCGGTGAGAGGCCCGTGTACCGCAAAAAAAAAAAAATTAAATTTACAACAAAAGGATTTAAATTCCTCCAGTTTCCATTTATTGTCCACCCTGGCTCAGGGTATTTGTCTAAAAAAAAAAAAATCAGCTTATTTTCTCTTTTGTATCAATCTAAATTTACTTTTCATAAGTTAACTATTTTAGTCTGGCAAAAGTTTCACACAGGAAAATTGTTAAGGTCTGAGTATTCTATTACCTTTAAAAGCACTGGAAACTTTGAAATTATTTCTTTCAGAATTTTCATATAATACTGAAAGGCGGGGGGAGGTAGCAAAATGAAGGGATAGATAGTAGTAGTCAACTTCAATTAGGAAAGAGCAACGAGAGGCAGCTTGTACTCTTTTGATAAGGCAGAAGCCCCATGTGTCAACTCATGCTAAAAAATGTATATATACACACACATATATACGTTTGTGTGTATTATATGTATATATGACACACACACATAATTAATCCACAGTCTTAGGCTAATCACTCATTGTGGCAGAAACAAGAGCTGTTGACTACACTTTAATTAGCTCCTCCAGCCTGTAGAGGCATCACTAGGACCAAGATAGGAACAACATTCTTCATCTCCGCTTGCATCTGGGTATGGTTCTATCCCAAAGAATGTGACCAGAGGTGACCTGAAGAGTTTATGTCTGAAGGATAACGAGTTGATAATTGTAGCTTGCAGCTTCCTCTCTCCTTTCCTTTTCAGGAAAAATGTAGAGCCACTTGATGAAGGTGGTGGGTCCCTGAATAACTGAGCAGAAAACTGACCCTCAGACCACCAAAGTCCATACTGCACTCCTGAGTGAGTGAGAAATGAACTGTCCATGTGTTGCTCCACTGAGGTTTAAGGTTTATTTAGTGTTTAACTAATGCATTTTTTCTTTAAACTTCAGTTGCCTTCTCTGTAAAATATTCGAAAAGGATCCACTGTAAGCTTTTTCCATTGCTTATGTTTTTATCTTAGTTTTTAATTCTCAGAAACATTGTGCGCATTTTACCTTTTAAGTTAGTAAGTCTACTTTTTTTTCCACAAAGACGGGTTCTTCAAGTTATGGAGAAGTCATAGCAGACTGTTGCTTCAGTTTAAGATACGCATTCACATATGAGATGAGAAGGGTGAGGACCCAGAGAAACGCCTTTGACAGAGGGGAGTGAGAGCATACTGAAGAATGTTTAGTAATAAAGAATTCAGATGGGAGAAACGGATGGGTTACATCTAACAGATTTGCTCAAAGGAATTCTGGAAAGGCAAATATGTGAAAATGTATAGCAAAGACATGAAATGCCTTTTGGTCCCTAAATGGATTTCATTTCAAAGACGTGCATATTGCAAATGCATGCACCATAACACTTCTCTGTCCACTTCTAGAATTTTCTAAAGCCTGACAGAACATCTGCAGAGAGAGGATGTCATTCCAAGATAATCAACTGCAAGTTACTAAATTAAGATAAAAATGTCCTTAACCTTGAACAGGTTTTAAAGAGATTTTAGATGAAAGGAGCCCTCTAGGGTGTTGTATAATTATATAATTTTACCCTTTCTAAAAGGCTATTTACAGATACATAATGTTTCCCCTCCATTCTTTAAAGTAAAATATAGGATAAAAAAAATAGTTTGGGGATAATATTTGTTTGGGACAGCAGGCACTGCTAATCAGTACCACTCTCTCCTTATTCCTTACTATCAGAGCCCTGGTTTAGGAGACCCCATTATCCTTAAGGCTAAGGTGGCCAGTTTAAAATCCGAGCTGATGAGATCTAAGTGCAAGTCTGCTGACCATCTGTGGTAAAAAAATTTGCTCTCTGAGTTAGACACTGCCTTTTTTTCCTTAATTTCTTTTTTTTTTTTTTCCTTTTCTTTCTTCCTGCCCAAATTGTTGGAACACTATTGGAGATTCTGGGGTCACTTTGAAGCTATGTGGACGTGCTAGAGATGTGGAAGCTGGAAGAGCGAAGCAACCCAGTCCCCTGGTGATGCCCTTCAGCAGCTGGACTAACGCTAGAGGGACTATCTCCAAACTTCCTGCTACCCGTGGAAAGTAAGGTAAATCACTCATTCACTTTCTGTTACCTCCTAACTGATCCAGAACTCTAACCTCAGGGTTCTAGAACCCTTCTCAGTATCCCATAGTCATACTCGTGTTCCGGACTCCTGATCATCAGACTTGCTTATAGCAGATGTATGGGGAGGGCGGGTTCTTCCGGAAGCCCTGATACTTCCTCCCCTACTCCCACCACACACAAATAATGATCTTTATGTCCACTCATCCTTCTATCTACACTCAGAGGCCAGGGCCCCCAGGAAGGCTTCACTGACAACCCTTTACTCCTCTCTATGTGCAGAAAGGGTAGAGGTGTGGGCTCTGGAATCAGACTTCCTAGACTTGAATTCTTAATCTGTTACTTACCAGTTTAGGACTTGGGCAAAGTAGTTACCTTCTCTGGACACCCCTGTAAAACAGGAACACTAAGCAGCACCTATGTACCTTACTGAAAGGATTAAATGAGCAAATGCAGGTAAAGTTCTTAATTTTTTTTCTTGGGTCAATCAATTCTAGCTGCTATTGTTACCTTTGGCTAATTTAGGGCAGAGTCCCTTTGCCCTCCTTTGGTTCTCTGGACCCGTCTCATTCACAACACACACAATCGCATACTGCAGAGTTTTGAAAGGTGGTTCTCAAAATGTGGTCCCTGGGCCAGCAATATCAGCCACACCTGGGAACTGGTTAGAACTCTGGCACTGGAGCCCAGCAATCTGTTTTAACAATATTCTCAGGCAAATCTGATGCACACTAAAGGTTGATGACAACTGAGAACATCTGTCTCAGACTCTCCTGGAGGCATTCACCAAAAATAGAGTTACAGGACCTTAACACCTGATCAGCTGGAGAAGGGGTCTAGTAATTGCCCTGGTTATCATGCTTGTCATGATTTTTCAGCACATAAATGTTTGAGAATCACTGCCATTTTGAATGTGTGTTTCACTTGTCTGTTTTTCCAGTGGACTTTACTTCCTTGCAAGGAAGGTTTGTGAAGATTTGTTGTTGTTGTTTGCATTATTAGTTTTATTATGCTAATTCTAGAATCTCTAGTGCATAGTGCAATCTCAGGCAGGAAGTAGTGGCTCATTAAAACAGGTATCCCAAAAGTCTTAGTAGAACTTCAAGATTAATTCCTTCAGGAAGAGGTAAAATTGTCATTAGATGCAGATTGTATGATACTATATATAGAAAACCCTAAAGACTCTACATGAAAACCACTACAACTGATAAACGAATTCAGCAAGGTAGCAGAATACAAGATTAACATACAGAAATTGGTTGCATTTCTTTATACCAACAATGAAATATCAGAAAGGGAACGTAAAAAAACAAGGCCTTTTAAAATCACAACCCCAAAAATAAAATACTTGGGAATAAACCTCACCAAGAAGGCAAACACTTATATGCTGAGAACTGCAAAGCATTAATAAAGGAAAGTGAAGATGATTCAAAGAAATGGAAAGACATCTCATGTTCTTGGGTTGGAGGAATTAATATTGTTAAAATGCTCATACTACCCAAAGCAATCTACAGATTTCATGTGATCCCTATCAAATTACCCATGACATTTTTCATGCAATTAGAACAAATAATCCTAAAATTCATACGGAACCATAAAAGACCCAGAATTGCCAAAGCAATCCTGAAGAAAAAGAACAACGTTGGAGGCATAGCCACACCCCAGACTCAGACAGTACTCCAAAGTCACAGTAATAAAAGCAGCGTGGTATTGGCACAAAAACAGACATATGGATCAATGGAACAGAATACAGAGCCCAGAAATAAATCCACACACCTCAGTTAATCTTTGACAATTAATCTTTGACAAAGGAGGCAAGAATATATAATGGGAAAAAGACAGTCTCTTCTGCAAGTGGTGTTGGTAAAGTTGGACAGCCTTATATAAACCAGTGAAGTTAGAACACATCCTTTCACCATACACGAAAATAAACACAAAATGTCTTAAAGACTTAAACATAAGACATGACACCATAAAACTTCTAGAAGAGAACATAGGCAAAATATTCTCTGACATAAATCATACCAATGTTTTCTTAGGTCAGTCTCTCAAGACAATAGAAATAAAAATGAAAATAAACAAAGGGGACCGAATCAAACTTACAAGCTTTTGCACAGCAAAGGAAACCATAAACAAAATGAAAAGACAACCTACAGAATGGGAGAAAATATTTGCAAATGATGCAACCAGCAAGGGCTTAATTTCCAAACTATACAAGCAGCTCATACAACTTGATGACAATAAAAGCAAACAACCCAATCAAAAAAATGGGCAGAAGACTTAAAGAGACATTTCTCCAAAGAAGAAATACAGATGGCCAATAGGCACATGAAAAGATGCTCAACACTGCCAATTATTAAAGAAATGCAAATCAAAACTACCATGAGGTACCACCTCACACCAGTCAGAATGGCCACTATTAAAAAGTCTACAAATAACATATGCTGGAGAGGGTGTGGAGAAAAGGGAACCCTCCTACAACACTGTTGGTGGGAACGTAAGTTGGTGCAGCCACTGTGGAAAACAGTATGGAGGTTCCTCAGAAAACTAAAGATAGACCTACCATATGATCCAGCAATCCCACTCTTGGGCATATATCCAGACAAAACTATAATTCAAAAAGACACATTCACCCTGATACTCACAGCAGCAATATTCACAATAGCCAAGACATGGAAACAACCTAAATGTCCATCAACAGATGAATGGATAAAGACGATGTGGTACATATATACAATGAAATACTACTCAGCCATAAAAAAAAGAATGAAATAATGCCGTTTGCAGCAGCAACATGGATGCAACTAGAGATTATCATACTAAGCAAAGTAAGTCAGAAAGAGAAAGACAAATACCATGATACCACTTATATGTGGAATCTAAAATATGACACAAATGAACCTATCTATGAAAAAGAAACAGAATCAGAGACATAGAGAATACACTGGTGGCTGCCAAGGGGGAAGCAGGTGGGAGAGGGATGAACTGCGAGTATGGGATTAGCAGATGCAAACTGGTATATATAGATTGGCTAAACAACAAGGTCCTACTATATAGCACAGGGAACTATATTCAATATCCCATGATAAACCATAATGGAAAAGAATGTGAAAAAGAATGTATATACATATGTATAACAGAGTCACTTTGCTGTACAGCAGTAATTAACACAACGCTGTAAACCAAGTATACTTCAATAAAAAATAAGTTAATTAAATTTTAAAAAAGATTAATTCCTTCAGAAGAACAACTACTCCACACACAAAAAAAAAGCACCCTTTGAAAGTTTAAATTTTTGAATTTCTTTGCCACTTCCTTAGTTTTGATCATCTTGGACAATATATTTTTAATATTGACTTTTAAAAAAAAATTGTTTCAGTGTTTGCTATCCTTAGAGAGACAGAAACAGATAAGTACAACTAAATACTTATTTTTCAAAAGTCTCAAAAGTATAAGGGAAATGAAAGTAATTATATCTTCAAATGATTTTGGGGTATGTTTTTAATTTCACACTTCTGATACTATTGAAGATTAAAACTGTATTAAGACATTTGAGACATGCCGCATTGGTATTAAATGAATTTAATTTTGTGTAAAGTGGTAGAAATATTTTCTTCAGCAAACATATCTGCAGATATAAAATCACAACCATAAATCTACAAAAAAGCAAACTATTGAATGAAATCTGATTGGTTATTTCCCTGCAGTATGGATCTGCTAATAATTTAATTTACTACTTGCTAACAGAAGCCAAAATTTAAATATACATATATATATATGTGTGTGTATATATACATATCTTCAATTTTAAATCATTCATATATATGAACAAGTATACATACACATATATAACAATTGTTCATATATATATATATACAATTTAAATTAAAGAAAGTACATCTGGTGGCCTATTTTTTCCCCCACGATTTCTAAAGAACACCATATTCTACTCTAGGCAGTGGAATGTCAATCCACCTTAAGGGTTGTTCAATGAGCATATCTGAGAAACCACTGGTTTAGCCAATGATGTACTTATTGAGGGAGGCCCTAGTGCCACTGTCAAGAGCTTATCCACAGGAGAGATAAGAAGGTACTTGTTTGGTTTGTGAAAAGAAGGAGTAGTGAGGAATGGCAGGTAGCTGCAGGCTGATGACACGTGATGTCCATATATATGTAGAACCAACACACCCATAATTGCACCCATTTTCCATACCTAAATCCAAAGCCTTTATATCATTAATCCCAGGCAAAAATGGTAAGATTCATGTGTGTTACTATCCCACGGCTTCACGATGCCTATAAACTCATATGAGTATGTCTTAGTTTTATCAGTGGAGGACAAACCAGGCTTCTATCACCAAGCCCCATTCCATAACAGGCAAACCAGTCCAAGACTTCTCTGACTGCTGCAGGGGAGTCTATGGAAGGGGCGCTCACTCCACTGTGATGCCTAAAATGCCTTTGCACAGAGCAAACATTCAATACATGCTGAGTGAATGAATGAGTGAACTGGTGTCATAAAACAGGCTTATTTCAGGGAAATTCCATTCAACAGGCTGGCATTCCTTCCTACCCATCTTAACTGTTAAGCTTGCAATCAGACAAAAATTTAATTATAAAACGTTAGGGCTGAGGAAATTTTAGAAACTGTCTACTCTCCAGAGGTATACAACTTTAATTTAGTGGTAAAAATCACTAGGAGTGATTTAGGAGTCTATCAGACCTGAGTCCAAATTCCACATCTACCATATTTTAGTGAGCAAATAACTACTTCTGAGGCTCTGTCCATGTATGCATTATGGGATATCATAATAACACATACATTAATTGTATGACTATCAGGGGATGAAATGACACAATCCATTTGTCATGGTCAGCTAAGTAATTTGCACCAAGTAAGCACTCGAGACATTAGCCAATATTAATAGCGGAGAGATGAAAACAAAACTCTGGGACTGATGCCTACCCTAGTGGCCCCAGTGGTCATAATGACTTTCTTCCATTCAGCCTGCTCTCTTCTCACTAAGACTAAGGAAGAGAAGATGAACAAATTAGGAATAACAATTTGAAAATGTTTTTATACTCCTTGAATGAATGGAATTATAATAAAATGATTCATGAGTTCTGAAGAAATATGATGAGACTTTAGATCTTTATGTTAGTTCTCTACAAAACCAATTTATGGCCCTAAGATGTACCTTCCCACCCAGCCCCATCCTTACGAGGATCGAATATCATTGTAAATGGAAAAGTCAACAACACATAAGCAACAAGCTAAGTTACAAGCCAGTGAAGTCTCGGAGGTTTGATAGAGAAAATTCAGATTTATCATTATATGTAAAAATAAGATGATATGAAGAACTCAATCTAAAAACTATTACCTGGAGATCTATAATCTCTATAATAGTGCTATGAAAAGTAAACAGCTAGAAATCTACCTAGATGGTTTTCCTTATAAGAAAGCACTTTCTGTATAACTTTTAATGTATTATTGATGAGAACAATTCAACAAAATTCAAATAAATATCTGCAGATGTCCTACAAGAAGAAAAGCACAGAGTTAGATGCGACAGGGGATAACTGGACTTCAGGATGAGTAAGACCCTATACTTGACCTCAGTAAATTAACATGAAATACAGTGGATGAGTCATGTACAGAATGTCAGAATTCTAAAAGGCCAAGCTAAGTACCAAAAGGAACATGTGGGGATTCTTAAGAAGGAAATAAAAGATTGGTTAGTTGATTACGAAAAGGCAGAAGGGAGTAGGTTCCCTTTGGCTGCTCTTTGAAGAGATCACTTCCTTTCCCCCCTAGTCCTGAGGCTAGGGTGGCATGGGCAATAGAGGAATGTGGGGATTGAGAATCATTTCTACTCTCACCAGAGTGGCTGGAAGCAGATTTTCTTACCAGGATGTAGTAGTATGCTAATATTTAAGGGTTCTTGAGGTCAGAGAGAAGGGTTTGAATACTCCGGCTCCATCTCTTGCTGTGGGTCAAGTTTCTTACGTTTCTTGCTGTGGGTCAAGTTTCTTACCTTTCCAACACCTCAGCGTCTTTATCTGAAAATTGGGGATGATGATAATGTCTCCCACCTGAGTGTGAGAACTACATGATACAGTGCATACGCAGGGCTTAATTTGGTGCCTGGCACACAGAAAGTGCTCAGTACAGCAGGCGAGTGTAGTGACAATAAAGGCAAAGATGATGGAGGTAGTCCGGGTGTTGCCCCCAGAACAGGTTCTGACTGGGAGAGAGTTAAAGCACCTTTGGGTTCATGGGGGTTTATATATAAGCAACGGTTGATCAATGTGAGCTGGTTGTCCAAACGATTATGTGCAATCTAAGAAAAAAATGGGCCTCGGATTTGCACAGCTACTTAATAATATTAGCAGTGGTAGTAGTCAAAGAAGCTAAATTTTATTAAGTGTTTATATGCCAAACAACGTGCTGAACGCTTTAAAAGGATTTACTCACTTATTACAGCGAGGCTATACGCTAGGTCCTGATAATGTTACTCGTCTCTTTCAGATGTTGACTGAGCCTCAGAGGGGTTACAAAAGCACCTAAGATCCCGTTGTCAGTACATGACGGAAATGAGTTCAAATCCAGCCTGTCTGACTTGTTCTTAATCACTAAGGTATGAAATTAAGCATGTTGCCCTTTGCCTGATTCTCCTTCTGAGGCCTGAATATTTCACTTAGCTCCCTGAGTGCAGAAGAGAGAAAATTCTCTCTCCTTGACTGAACTTGGCATCAATATCCAACTCCCCTTCTCAGAACGGGTTGCTTCAACGAGCAGCAATGAATGCCGGGTCGTGGACCAGTCACCTTGATGACTAAGAGTCAGACACTAGGGAAAGAAAATGCTCTGTGACAATCCTACCCTTGTACAGAAACAAGACAGAAATTGGGGGACAGGGCAGAAGATAGTGGAATAAGGCATAGGAAAAATAGCACCTGGCATCGTGACAGTAATAATAATAATAGTAGTAGTAGTAGTAATAGTAATAATAATAGACTTTACTATGCTCTAGGCATTGTATTAAGTGCTTGGTGTAAGTGACTTCATTTTAACATTGAAAACAAGTCTATGAGGATGAAATATTATTAACATCATTTTATAGGCAGGAGTATTGAGGTGCAGGTAATCAGGTAAATTGCCCAAGCTCATATGGTTAGCAAGTGGAAAGCAGAGATTTGAACCAGAACCTACACTCCTAACAATTATGCTATAACCATTATGCTGAAGACGTAAGAATTCCAGTGGTCTTTCCCCATAACCCACTCCTGCACTCCAGACTTGAATAGTCCAAGATCAAGAGAGAGCAAGCTTGGAGTTGCCACTCTTCAGTGAGTTTCAATCATTTCAAAACGGTGTATTTGCTAACAAGATGCACTTCCTGTGATAATCTTCTCAACCAGGTATCAAGAAACAGGAAGCAAAGATTCAAGTAACAGTATGTTCCTACTTATGAGGAAGGTGGGACAGCATAGTTGACACTGGGCTTAACTGTTCTGGGAAACGTGGTCCCAGTAGGCATACACGCTGGTACATTTTCCCCACCTACCAAATACAAAAGCAGTATTTTGTTTCCATGTTGCTCTTCAAAGTTCCACCTCATTCGTGCCTGTCATTCATCCTCTGGCCTCTTCCTGTCTCCATTTCTGTACAGAAAGGTGCTGAGTCTCTGCTCTCGGATACGAAAAGCGTGTGTTAGGAGAGGGAGCCATGGTACCTCGATGTCTTTTTTTTTTCATCTTAATTCTATTATGCCAACTCCACTGAACTTAATTAGAGTGAATACAGAATTACACAATTACCCTCTGTTCTATTCTTCAGATGTTATATTTTGATAAAATTTACTACATGCTGCTCTCCCCTTGAACACCAGATGAACACTAGAAATGGATGTGTGTTGACATAAAATCTGTTATAATTACAATTAAAGTATAGCTTACATAATGATAGTGTTAACATAAAATTATAGATGTGTAGAGACAACGTGGTCATGCATTTTTTAGTATAAGTACATGCTTAGACCAATGTCTGTTAGCGGAATGAAGATGGAAGAGAATTCTGGTTAAGCCACAAAGGCTGTTTAAGGACTTGCAGATAGCTAAGGGGAACTCAAAGACCAGTAAGATGTTTCCCCTGCCATGTTTGCAATTGCAAAGTGAAGGGAAGATGGGAAAGTAAGTACCCCTATGGAAATTACAAGTACATTTTTTTCCTTGAATACCTGGGTAAATGCTTAAATTCTAATGTATATCAGTGATGCAAATTTTCAACTGAGTTTGATAAATCATAAAATAATAATTATACATATATGTATATAAAACTGCATGGAACTAGACAGTTCAGAGTTACTTCTAATTAAAGAGGTACCCTATGACAACTAACTTAAACCTTACAAAATATGGTTCCAAGTACCCTATCAGAGTGAAAAGTAGGAGACTGAAAGGTTTATTGTAAATGTTTGTAGTCACGGTGTCTTAACTAAAACTACTGTGTCACAAATACTATTAAAATAATTGTGACATTTTATTCACTTTTACTGCAAACAACAAAACAAACTATAGGTATTTTTTCATTTCAGGTAATTATTTTAGCTAATAGTTATTAAATGTTTTGAGAAGACAGAGTGCTAATTGCATTACTTCATTTTATCTTTAAAATAGCGCTTCCATGTAATTATTCTTAATATCTCCATTTTATGAAAATGTATCTCTAGTTTAGACCTTTCTTCAGAACTGCAGACTTGTGTATCCAACTGTGTACTCAGCATCTCTACTTGGACGTCACGAAAACATCTCAAATCTTATACCTCCAAAACTGGTCTTTAATCCCCCGAACATGCTGTACCCCAAATTTTTCCATCTTAGGTGACAGTAACCACACCTTTCCAGTTCCCCAGGCCCTAAATCTCGAATCCACCCTTGACCCCCTCTTCCTTTCCATTCTTGCATTCAATCTACCACGAAATGCTGTCGGAACCTTCCCAATGTGCCACTTCTGAGAACTACCAGCCACTAGCAGCCTGGTGCAGGCCACCAACATAGACCTCGAGGATCCTGTAGTGGCCTCCCGGGATTCTCCCTGACTCCACTCTCTCCCCACATCCTCAAGACCACAGATAGAGTTATGCTTTTCAAACAAGAGACAGTTCATGCCACACCTCGGCTAAAATCCTGCCCCTGGCTGCCTACATTTAGAGTAAAAGACACAATGCATGTGATGGCCTCCCAGGACTTACCCAATCCATCTCATCACATATCCGACCTCCAGCCCTCCTGCTGTCTCTTCCTCCCCACTGACTAAGTCAGCCAGGGTGGCCTCCTTGATATTCCTCCAAGCTGCCCGGCATATTTCTGCATTAGAGTTTTGGGACTGGTTATTCTTGCTCCCAGGGAGTGGTCTCCCCCTCATACATTCTGACAACTCCCTCACTTCAAGTCTTTGCTCAAATGTCAACTTATAAAATCCACCCTGACTACCCTATTTAAAAACAGAACCTACCTGTACACTCCTCCAGCACTCCCAACCCAAGCCTCTTCAGTGAGCTTCACATCCTTTTCCTTATCCCGTAGCGCCCATCAACTTGTGACAAAGCATAGAATTTATTTATAACATCTGTTTCCACACGAGAGTGTAAGGAGGGAGAGAACATGCAAGAAGGAGCACGCAAGCAAAGGCTCTTGTCTAATTTATTCATTGATACGTCCAAGCATAGAGAACAGGAAGATGCTTGATAAATAGTCCTGAAAAAGATACAGATGAGGAAACTAGTAGTAAAGCTCAGAAAGTTTAAGTAACTTCCTCAAGGTTCTAGAGCTAGAAGAGGGTCACAGTAGAATTCACACTTGGGGATGTCTAACTTCAAATTTCTTAGCCTCTCTGCTACCTTTTTTTTTTTTTTTTTTTTTTTGCGGTGCGCGGGCCTCTCACTGTTGCGGCCTCTCCCGTTGCGGAGCACAGGCTCCGGACGCACAGGCTCAGCGGCCATGGCTCACGGGCCCAGCCGCTCCGCGGCATGTGGGATCTTCCCGGACCAGGGCACGAACCCGCGTCCCCTGCATCGTCAGGCAGACTCTCAACCACTGCGCCACCAGGGAAGCCCCTCTCTGCTATCTTAAGTCCATGCAATTCAGGATTTGTTTTAATCAGTGCCATGGAAATTCTCACTCCACTGAATAGTATCACTAAAGTGTTCTCTGTCTAGATTTATATATATATTTTCCATTTAAACAAAGGAAACAGAAGAGGGGAATTCATCATGGGTTATTGCGGTAATTTTACAGCAATTTTAGCAATAATGACATTTAAGTAATAGTGATATTTAATGATAGCATAATAATAATAAAATAATAGCTCTTAAATGTATTGAAGACGAATCGCATGCTAAACTCGGTGCTAAAATATTTCCATGTATATTTTGTGCAAAATCCTTATGAATATTCTATCAGTTGAGCTTTATGTGTAACTCCACCAGGCATACTTCTCTTACTCCGCTTTCAAAGATAAGGAAATTGATGAGAAGTGTGGTAACCGTTTGATCAAGATGAGACTGGTAATAAGTTGTGAGTATGAATTTAAATTCAGGTCTAACTCCAGAATTTGATTCTTAATCCCTACATGAAAATTCTGATAATTCCTTTGATAAGAGTATGTTTTCTCCTGGAAAACATCCCCCATTATGTCTGCCTGTGCTCATACCTTCAGAACACAGTCAAGTTTGAAACATGATAAAAATGTTTAAATAGTGTGCTTTAATAAATAGAAATATCTTCATCTAAACAATAACACAAAAAGGCAGGCTGAGCCCTTTGAAGTGGCTTCGTTGCTATCTTCCATCCAGAACAAGAGAAGGAATCAACAGCTGCAGAGTAAAGAAAGCATGAAACCCAGAGATGGAGGATTCTGTAAATGACCAATTACAAGACTATTAAGCCACACTTTCATAGCAAGAGGCAAAATATTCCATTAAACTGAAAATTCTTCTACCCCTCACTCCAAGGCCCACACAAACATAATGTTGCATTTATTAGGATGTATTTCCTGTGCTCTATCT
Source organism: Orcinus orca (assembly GCF_937001465.1). Taxonomy (NCBI): domain Eukaryota; kingdom Metazoa; phylum Chordata; class Mammalia; order Artiodactyla; family Delphinidae; genus Orcinus; species Orcinus orca. Next base: position 9,764,655 of record NC_064568.1, read on the forward strand.
ACTTGACTTTCAGCAACTGTATTAATACAGTCCTTTCGCTTTGCACATATATCTGAATGATGGATTCCATCACTGGAGTTTTGTAGAAAGAGTGGAGTGACTGAAGTAAAGTTTGGGAAGAGCCATCATAATCCATAATGATGGGCACTGAATCAGGACAAGAAGAAACCTCTCTTCTCATTTACTTGAATGAAAATTCTACTATATATTTATTGCCTCTGTACAGGGCCATCTGTTGAATAGTGGAAAACAAGCATCTTTCATTTGGAGGTAGGATTTGTGTGCTCAAGTTTCTATGGGCCTGCAGAATTAATCTTGTTTGAGAAATGAAATAAAATGTAATTTCTTACTGTAAGTAGATGTGGTTAAGCAACTGGCAACTTTGATGTTTTTAAATCACTGCAGTTTCAGGGTAGGCAAATCTATAATTATTTCAAGCACTTCTTTATTGGTGCAACAATTGAGCAGTGTACATGGTGGTCAACAACCTGGGCATTGTCAGACGACTCCAAGTTTGAATCTAGACTTTGCCACTCACCAGCTATGTGACTTTCAGCTATGAGAAGCACTTTCTTCAGCTTTACAGGGTGGATTATTATATGCCCTTTGCAGAACTACTGTAAGAACTAAATGTATATGGGCACAGTGGCTCATAGTAAGGGCTCAAATTAGTACTGTGGTCACTACTAGTAGTATTGAAAAGAAATTAGAACTTCTATTCTCATAAAGTGGGATATGTGTCCCTTTATCATTGTAATTTCATATCATTTTACTTTTGACCTTATAATTTAATAGCTTGATCCAAGAAACATTTAGCAGTAAATATAATCGAAAGAAGATTACTTGTCAAACATGAAATACTGTAGTATCAAGTGTGTTGGCACAATACTCTTCTCAGATAATTAACCTGTAAAAATATGTTATTGTCTTCTTTTTAATTAAGCACATTGAACATATATATTTACTGTGCCAATTGGCGAAAGGTCCATTAATTAATCAGTCTAACTATATGTTGCATAAACGTCTTCTAAACATAATCGTATATGTATTTTATTTGTTGGGAAAATGTGTTTGAGATTGTTCTTTTCTGCCTATTTAAAGTAAAAGAGGGTGAGAAGTAGAGTTAGGCTTAATGTACTTTGTACTCCATTATGCCATGAAAATGCTTCTGTGCCCTGGAGACAACAACAAAAGATTTGCTTTAATGACAAGAATCAAGTATGTTCTAAAGCTTCCAGGTAGGAGGCGTATAGGTTGCAGTTTATATCAGAAGTCTTTGCTCTCTCTCTCAACTGCGTCTAGATGGGAAAGATGTGGTCACAAATGCTTCAAGGTGATATAGTAAATGTTGGAAAGAGGGGGGTAGGAGGCAGAGTTTTGAATATCTCAGACCTGAGCTAGAAGGATTTTATTTAAAGAAAATAGCGGATATGATTTTTCACTTAAGGAAGCAAACGTGACATTAACGTAGGAAATTAGCTCTTTCAGCTATGATGCTTTCAAATGCACATGGCTGAAAACAAATTCAAAATAGTCAAAGGAAATTTAAAAACAAAAACCAAACAACAACAACAACCTCAACAAACAAGTACTAGAAATTCAGGGATGCAGCCATATTCAGATACAGTTGGATCTGGAAGTTCCAGAGTATCAGCAGGGTTCCAGCTCTCTCTCCATCGCTCAGCCCTGCTTACCTCTGCAAGACTTTATTTTACAGAAAGTCTCTTCTTGTGCTGCATGGTCACTGGGAGTCCCAGAGTCATATCGCCCCAGCTTAGAAATTCCAGAAAGAAAAGACAATTCTTCCATTTTTCTCTGAGAGAAAAGTCCTGGGGAGGAGTCTGATAGACTTAGCCAAGGTCAGATGCCTACTCATGAGCCAATCACCTGCTTTACTGGAGTTCAGTCCCTGGGCGACTCATCCCCGGGGCCCGTGAGGAGGCAGGGTGGCATTATCTGGCAGTTCTCCAAGAAAAGCCTGCTGTTTTTGTAAGATGAAAGGGGAGAGGACATGGACAATGAAACCTGTATCTGCTTCTGTAAAATCCACAGAATCTTACTCCCTGCCCTGTGTCGATGACCATGCAGTAAGCTGACCCAGGAGGTCATTTTTCCCACAACAGTCTTCATATATATGACTAAGGAACACACTGGTAAAAGAATATGGGACAAAGTCTGAGTATGAGAAGTCAGCTAGACTGATATTAACTAAAAAAGCTGTGTGAAAATATCCTTAAAAATTGCCCCCAACTCACTCAAAGTCCAAAGTTGGAGCTGGAAATACAATGTCATGGAGTTTGGATAAGAACAGGTTTTCTCCAAGCTGAACTATGACACAGAGATTAGAGACTTCTAGAAACTATACTTTTTCAAAGAAAAAAACATCACATGAGAAAAACGAGGCCTAGAAAAATTAAATGACGTAAGGTAACATAGCTAATTAATGGCAGGACTGAGACTAGACTATACTTTGTGTAATTGGCTATGGTCTTTTAAATCCATGATACAACGTCTATATGTAACAAATTTGTTAAACCCTAAATGTTTATGAAATTCAAGTAATCCATTATCTGAATTATTCTTGAAGAGAAAACATCCAAAGACTTCTTAATTGTATGAGTATACATACATAAAATACACGTGGAGGTAACTTCAAATATAGTATGTGTCTGTCTCTATTCCTTCCCTCTCCACTCTTTTTAAAAAATGCCCCTTTAAAAATTGCCCACTCACCATCTGTTAGGTAAATTTGCAGAAACACAGTAAATGTGGAGACAGAAATTGTTATAGATACTATTCCAAATGGCACTGACACCTGTATTTATGAAATTTTTAAAAGGGTAAGTTAGAGTTGTTTTTTTAAAAAAAAAATCCCACTATAGTAACACCACATCATCCTAGGTGCCCAGTTTTATCCAGTTACATAAGATGGAGAAAGAGAGAGAGAGAGAGAGAGAGAGAAACAGAGAGAGAGAGGAGAAAGAGAAAGAAGAAAGGAAGAAAACCAAGTACTTATGTATAAAATGTTGTTCCCAAAGTTTGAGATTATACTCAAGCATCAATGAACAGAAGGAAAACACTTGCAAGTTTACAAATGTATTTCATTTATGGCATGAGGGACACAGGTTTAGATTTGCAACACGCTCCCACAAGGGTCAAATTGACCACTTTTTTCTATCTAGTTGCTCTTGAGAGAACAAAACAATTGAAACAGATGCCATTCAATTCCAAGTCTATAGCTTAGACCATGTCACTGCACATGAAATATTGTTCATTCAGAGTCAGCACATAGCAAGAGTAATTTATACTCTCAGAGTGTTTGCTCTCAAGTCAATAGCAGAGAAGCCTTGAATAAAAACGTTCCCATTACTTTCCATTGTAATATACCTTACTTATAGCCCATGAAACAGTGGTCAGGGGAGATTTATTCTTTGGACACCATATTATATAATCTCTCCACTTTAAGCCATCCCCCACTCTGCGATTATTTTTTAAATATGTTACTCGTAGTCAATATTAATTTACATTTAATCTTTCTTAGCATTAGGAGAGTATTATTTTGTACAGGCTCAGAAACAAATCTCCCGAAATTCCTCCCTGATGCTCCCTTCAGGCTGAAAATGCATTGCAGGGTGGCTGCAGTGACTTAATTCTAGTTGGCAGAGCCCTGGCCACACACTAATTTCATTAGCCTCAAACTCCTGGATTTGAAAGATCCACTGAATATGATTCCTGTCCTCTGACATGTCACTTACTAACCAATTCAGTGTGCATACAGAGGAGAGAAAGCACTTGCTCAGCTCTGGCCCACCGGCAGGCAGATGAGAATTCCCAGTCAGAGACACTGTTTACATCTGAGTGGTCATTCTTGCCCGGGTCCTCATTTTCAGGAAGGAACTTCAATCCAGGCTTTGCTGGCAGCTGCAGCATTTGTTACATCCATTACTATCTCCTTGTTCCTTCTTGCCCCCCAGTGCTTAGCATCCCCCATTTCAGTCACTAAGTCTTCCTTCCCCCAGCCTAGAAGCTTACCTCACCATAAATTTTTATCTCAAATGATAGGTTTGGCACATTCCCCACAGCACCCCACAGGGACTGGGGAAAAGAAAACTCAAATCTCTGGAGAGCTAAGAATTCAACCATTTAGAGGAGTTTCTTTTATACAGGACAGTCTTCATTGAGCTGAACCCTGCAATCCCAGAGAAGATTCACCTACCCGTTCTTTTCCTCTTTCCCTAAAGTGACTGTGCCTTTGAACAATGGGTCTGTGTTCCACTATTCTCTCTATTCATTTTGCAGGTTTACAGAGGCTGGGAAACTGGGGACTGGACTTACATGCCAGGAGCTTCTAAGATCACACGCAAAAATAAGGCTACTGGAAGAGATTGTTGGAATCTATCTCTGTATATTTGAACATGGGCAGTGGTTAACCAGGATGCTCACACCAAGCTTATATCCAGCTTGCAGCACAAGCTACAAGTTGGTGCATCCCTCCTACTACCAGCCTCTTCTCAATAAATGCAGGTGAAAACTGGGGGCTCTTTTCCCTCAGCTGTTCAATCCAACATGAATAGCTGCAATTTGCAAATTAGAGGAAAATGACAGTGTTTTCTCTGAATGGTTTTGGTCCCAACCCACACTGCTAATGCTGGCATTCAGTTCCTTTCCTTCCCAGCCCAGGGAACGGGGGAACTAAGCATAAGGCAAGCGTTTTCTTTTCTTGCAAGTGCCTCAGATCCACACACCAGAGAAGGAATCAGCTCCCCCTGGAATCTTTTTCAGCAAACACAATCCTTCAGCCTAGTCGGCAAGCTCTCTCTTGACTTTAAGATTTCACTCTTTTTTCGACAGGCAGGCCCATCTGCAGTACTGCCCAAGCTCCAAGTGAAGGCACCAAAATAATTTTAAAAATGTCAAACAGCAAATGTGCCTTCAACCCCCAAAGCTCCAGTAAAAATACTGTGAGGTGCCCCTGTGGTTCGCAGGTGACCTCTGGCCTCATCCTCTCTGCAGCGCTGCCTCCTCAGGTTCTCTAGTTTAAGCTCAGAGGTAAAGGAAGTGCTTCTGGGTTTTGCTTACAACAACCCAGGCTCTTCCTGAAAGCATTACCTCAAAGCGAAGGCTGCCCAGAGGCACTTTTGGCTTTGCAAACATCTAGAGATCTCCATGGTGGCATACTAAAGAGGTGCTAGGGATGCTCAGAGGCTCAGAGGGGCCATACCAGGCTGCAGCTTTAGACAGGCACCCCTCCTTCTGGCACAAACACAAACTTCATACTCCTGGGTGCTGATGTAGTGACAGCTTGAATCTCACAAGGAGTCCCCTCCAGAAACCCAACATGCTTCAGGATAGGCACTTGAGAGGGAGCCAACTTTTTAGCTACGGGGAGCATAAGGGTCAGCCAGAACATCTGGAGAAGGGACTAACTGAGCTTGGGTCCTACCAGGCAGGGAGAGAGCTGTGCATTAGGAAAGGATCACTTCAAGACAGAGATGAACAAAAAACTTGGATATAGGGGTAGAGAAGGAAAAGAGAGGCAGAAATTGAAAGGGAGAACATAAAAACAGAGAGACAAAAAAAAAAAAAAAAAAAAAAAAACCAGCAGGGAGAAAGAGACACAAGGAGAGAGACACACAGGAAGAAAGACAGAGAAACAAGAGAACCCATAGTCACGCAGACCCTGAAACTCAATTTCTTCATCCAGAAGCCATCCATCTATACCCAGGGCGGCACAGGAGCCGTGGGGCCGAGGCTGCGGGAGCAGGCGGTGAGAGAGCACTGCAGCACCGCCCACCGCTCAGCTGGCCCGATCCACCGTCCTCGCATCTTCCGCCGTCGCCCGCCTGCACCCGGAGCTGGAGGACCGCCCGGCCTTGCTCAGCGCACCCTACTGCCTCCCTCCAGGCGCCTTCTTGTCTGGCTCTGAGAATCGTCCTCAAAACCCAGGACTGGGGTTGGGGGCTGCGTTAGGGAGGTCGTGGGAAAGAATGGGCACAGGGTGGGTGCAGAGAAAGCAATTGTGTTTCGCAGTTAGCATGAGCTCACCTCCGGGCTCTGAGCTGGCAGGAGTAGAAAGCTGATCGCCCGGCTCCTGCCAGTGGCCGGATCGCAAAGGCAGTTTAGACGGTGCAAACAACTGCCCAGAGCAAATCACCTGGGGGCACGTCTGCGGGTGGCTTCTCCCCGCTTGAGGACAGTCCCCACGCCTTCCGCCCCATGCCCTCGCAGAGACAGGTTACAGGTCGGGAAATCCAACCCGAGCGAAATGGGCAATTAACGTCCAAATGTAGGTGAAGACCTAGCCTTCGGTTTAAGAACTGCCTCCCTAAGCTCTTCTCGAAATTTTCCAAGGGAGCTGCAGCTTGTCGGGCGGCTTGGGGCAGGGAAGCTGGGGAGTTGAGAAATGCCTAGTTTCTAGGCGTCTTCTCATCTTTCATATTCCTTGCGCCTAACTGGCTCTCACAGGATCCCGGCACTTTTACAAGCCTGTTTTGGAACCATATTTCACTCTAATGCAAACCCATTTAAATCATCGCCTTGTTTTTCGGAGACTGTTTCTTGTTAATGGGGCCATAAATCCAGAATGTCAAGCCGGATGGAGTGGAGCGCGGACAGGGGAGAGATAGAAGGGAAATGAATCAAGCAGGGCAAGTACCTCCTCGGGTGAGGTGGGAGGGATTCGGCAGGATCTCCAGGGTGGAAATGAGCGAAGGCTGACCATACCCCGCACCCCCGGAGTCCAAGCCAGCCTTCAGGATAAAGAGCGCGGGGAGCTACGGCGCGCTCTGCCCCGGAGGGAGCGCCCCCCTACCTGGAAAAGCCTCAGGATGTTGGCTACCATGATGGAGACCGAACTCCCCGAAGCCCCAATCACTCCAACTACTTTCTCGGGCTTGACGAAAACCGGAGGCTCGCCGTTGGTGCAGCGCACTTCGGAGGTGTCCTTCTGGATGAGCGCCTGGACGAAAGTGAGCGACTGTTCGAGCGCATAAGTGTCCCTGGAACAAGTGTCCAGGATCCGCGCTCCCAGCGTCACGTTGGGCAGCAGGTTGGGATCGCTATTGATCTGGTCCAGGGCGTAGAGCATCGCTTCCAGCCTGTGGATCCCGTTCTCCCTCTTGATGTCGCCGCAGGGCACTCCGCTGGGACCCTTCGCGTGCACCGGGAACAGCCCCCCGAGGGTGACGTCCCCCTCGATCCGAATGGAGTGCGGGGCGTACATCTCCTGGCCGCGCGCCGCCGCCGCCAGCGCGCACAGGAGCACCTCCAGCACGCAGCAGGGGAACTTCATCAAAGTCAGGGCGCGGAGCAGCTTCCCCAGCTGGACCATGCTGCTCCCGCGGCTGCGGTGGTGGCGGCGGCACTGGAGGGGACGGTGGCGGGCTTGCCGGAGTCCTGGCCCCTTGGGGTGAGCTCCTCCGGGGAAGCCCAGGGTCTCCTGCGGGCGAGGAGGGTGGGGGCGCCCGGGGAAGGGCAGCCGGCGAGGGTTGGGGGTCCCGCGGCGCCTGCCAGCTTGGGGCGCCGTGCGCTCTCGGGTTCCCTGGCCGGTGCGCCGCGCTCGAGCTCGCGCTCGGTGGCTTGCAGCTCGAGCTCTCCAACAGCCCAGCACTGGGGAGAGAGCGCGGATGGCTATCGCTTTAAATGCGCGTTCGGCTCCCTCTCCTCCTCCGCCCACTCCCTCCCACCCTCGCTCGCTCTCAGGCTCTCCCCACCCTTCCCAGCGCCCGCCCTCCCCACGGTTTTGCATCATCACGCAGGGAGGGGCTGCGTGCTGAGGTAAGGCGGGGGGAATGGGTGGGCGGCTGTGGGGGGGGAGTGCCTCCGATTGGGAGTTTCGAGGTCCCCAGGGAATCTGGGGATTGCAGGTCGCAGGCGAAGGCTGAGCTCCTGCTTCTGTCTCAGTGTAGAAGCCGCTCGCTCGCCCGCCTGCACCCACACGCACATTCTAGGCACAGGGTGGCATCAGCCCCGGACAGGGCGGTTCTATTTGGGGCTGACTGCTTCCAACCCTGAGGTCCGGAGCCGGGGCTCTCAGCGCCGGAGAATGCGAGGTAGTCGGAAGTTGATGCCGCCAAGCATGAAGGGTAGTAGGGAGACCCCAGTCTCTACTGCTTATTCGTCTGTGCCAGTTTTTCCTAAGAAAAACACACATACACACAGGAGCCTGATTTATGACCTAAAGAACCTTTACGCAGAGACTTCTCCGGGGCCAGGCACTGGGCTAGCCTGTAGGGAAAGACGCCAACAAGAAATGCTGGGAATGGAAATGCATCTTTGGTCTTCAGGGGTTACTGTGGCCGGAGCCGGATGAAGTAACCCTGGTCTCCAGTAAATCTGTGGCGGATTCGCTCCTTTTCTTCCTTTCATCGCAAGAGACGGAACAACTGAGAACTCTGCAGAGCGCACTTTCTTCTCTGGCGCTGACAGGCTCCCTCCTACCCATTTCCAGAGATGCTTTTGGGCTGATGTCAGGTTTCCTCGGGCAGGAAATAACAAGAAAGAGGTGACAGTAGGAGGAGCAGACAGAAATCTCCCCATCGATCCAGTGATCCATTCTTTTTTTTTTTTTTTCCTGGCTGAAGATTTGGGGGGTTTGGGGAGTGGAATCAGGATGCCAGAGCAGGTTGTAGTGCAGTTAGGAAGCTGTTTTTCAAAGGTGTCCCCTCCTGCAGGTCCAGCCCAAACTTGGCCCAGTAAAGCAACAAGTGGCCCTAGTTCCTACACAAGGAAGGGCAATGTATCTGCCCTTGGTGCCCATGTGTACTGCTTATGGAGGTCTCTACTCTTGCTGAGCCTTTCTGTTGGAGTGCAGTGAAACTGTCTTATACAGAATTGAGGGCGCAGAGAAAACCAAAACAAGACTATACTTCCTGTTGTAATGTTAGTGTACTAAAGAAAAATGTCCTTGCACATAAACAAAACAACACACACACACACACACCCCTAAAAAGTCAGAAGTTGGGAAGTTGGTTGTCTCTTCCACCAACCACCTGTATGACCTTGGAACTTCTGTTCCTGTGCCTGAGTTTTACTTTGCCCATCTGTAAAATGATGAAATTGAATTGAATGTTTTACAGGTTAACTTTTAACTTTCAAATCCTCTGTTGAAATAGGCCATGCACCTTTGGCCATGGTGTTCTTTTTAGACCAATATCCTTTGTTGCTTTATGTGTAGGGCACCCATTTTTTGATACCCAAACAACACTTCAAACATTTCCTGGTACAGAGGATTTTTTTCTTGTTGACCATTTATCTTCCTTCTAGGGAGAGTCCAGTCCATCATTTTCTTTTCAGACATGCCCCTCCTCCAGGTTTCAATACTTAAGGTTTGAGGAGGAAAAAAACCTTCTGGCTACAGTGTTCAAGGAAGGGAATAGAGGCTAACAAGAGTTATGCAGGGCTAATCCCTGGACTTCTGCTGGAGTAACGAGGGTGATGACATAGGGTTACCACTGTCCAATAGACAATCCGTGCCGGAGTTAAAAGAAAAAGGAGCCTCCTTCCTCTAAATGCTTTATGTATATCTTTTGGACAATGTTACACTATTTGATTTTGTAAAAACATACCATTTTACTGCCACCTTCAAGAAAAGTGATGTAAAAGCTATGCGAAGCTACCCCTGTATACAATGTGATCATCCATCACTCATAGATGTGATGCCCTGCTATATAAGTGCACACCTTGTGCAACCTTATGCTGTGATGCGCCCGCCCCTTCCAGCCAGCCCTGGAGCTGCGAGGGTACTCGCAGCTGGGAGCCAGCTGTGCCAGAAGCTCCCACATAAACAGGGAAATATTTGAATCCCATAATGAGAGATACCAGAGAGGAGAAAAGGCAGAGAGAAGAAGGGGTGGGGAAGAGAGAAAGGGACCTGGTTAAAACATGTGAACTCCTGGATCCACATGTGCCTGAAAGATTGCCTGTTTTTTTTTTTTTTTTCAATTATATAGTATTTTATTTCTGTTGCTTGAAGTCAAAATACCCTCTTGTAACTCACCTGTTCTGCTATTCAATACACTGGATCAAAAAGGCTGGAACAAGCGAAATAGATATCCTGTTAAGGCAGCATTAGCTAATTTGGAAAGGGGGAAAGAAGCAAAGCAATAGAAAGGCATCCTTGGGACACAAATACTGTGATCCTAGTATTTAGGCATCAGTACCTCAGGCTATATTTGATAGAGACTGTATCCTTATTTAGTTTTTAATTTAAGGCTATTTAGTAGGCACTTGGTGCCAAAAAATATATTTGAAGAGCTGTGTTACAAGTAAGAACACTTGAGTTTTCACCTGCCCATGGGAAGATCTATGTTCTCCTCTTCCATTTCCAGGTCACAGCTTGCAACTGCTCAACAAATAGTTCTTGGCTGACTGTTGAATGTCGCCTTGTTCTGTGTTCTCTCTTCGCTCTGCTCATTCTCCCCAAACATCTGGCAGCAATCATTATCTTCTTTTTGTTGCAGTCATCTGTGTGCATGTTTTATTTCCCTTGCTAAGCTGGAAGATCCTTGAGGGTAAGGGGCTAGGTATTATTTATCTTTTTATCCCGGACAATGTTCAAAATGGTGTTTTGTACCTAAGAAGCACTCATGTGTTGAATGAATCAGAACTGGTTTGCCATTCCCCACTGCCTTTATCTCACAGTGACAGAAGCATAAAGTGGGCAGAGCAGAAACGACAGCAAATAAACTGTCCTCTTAGTCACAGAATGCAGTTTCTAGAACTTAAAGAATTAGATTTTGAAATAATTTTGTTTTACAAAAATTGCATAAGATTGAAACACTCTAACCTTAAAGCTCTCGATCAACTGTAAAGGAGGGCTTTAATTGGCTCTTCCTGAGTCAAGTGTTTATTCCTGGGCTGAAACTGGGGCCATTGTCATAACAGAAAGTGTGATTTGTTACCACAGAAAGAGGAAAGTGGCGCTGGGCTTGCAAGATATTTGTATCTTCAGCCAGAGGGCATAGGATCTGGAACTTAATAGGTGACACAGTATTTGTTTGAGATTATATGAATGAAAAATCTTTGTGTAAGAGTGATTAATCTAAAACTTGGCCAGTCATTGTCCTAGTGTCATATTAAATTGCAGGAGAATCTAGTTTTAGGCACAAAGATCATAAATATAAAATGTGTTCCCAGGCTTGGTTCTGTGTAGTCAGTAATCTGTACTCACCCAGTCATTAATAAAAATGAAAGTTAAGGACTCAGTCCTAACTTATATGCTTAGCATTGTATTTTTTAACAATCTCAGTTTTATTTTCTTTGTTCTCCCCTGTCCATCATCTTCTGCAGAAAATAATGTCTCCACTTTCAATTCCCTGTCTATTCAAATCCAATTTGTAATTTATAAAGTTGTCCTCCTTAAGGGCTGCTGCTTCTGCCACAGTAATGTACTCTGGCCATTATTATACTCTTCCATCTTTCATGTAGGTCTCCATCCATAGGTTTTGTTTTCATAGCTTTTTTTTTTTTTGGCGGTACGCGGGCCTCTTACTGTTGTGGCCTCTCCCGTTGCAGAGCACAGGCTCCGGACGCGCAGGCTCAGTGGCCATGGCTCACGGGCCCAGCCACTCCGCGGCATGTGGGATCTTCCCAGACCAGGGCACGAACCCGTGCATCGGGTTCCATGCATTGGCAGGCGGACTCTCAACCACTGCGCCACCAGGGAAGCCCAGCTGCTGCTTTTTTTTTTTTTTTTTAACACAATCTTACATTTGTATTGCATTACTGGGTCAAGGTCACTTTTTTCTTGGCGGGGGGTGGGGGGAGAGAGAGAGAGAGAGAGGAAGAGAAAAAAATTCTATCTCATCTGTTGTACTTTCCTGTCATATTTACTTATAGTAGATATCTTGTGTCAGTTACTCCATCTATTTCCTACTTCCATCTTTTTAAGGAGCTCTGATTTTGTACATTCCCTAAGTTGGTAGGGGCGGGAATGTTCCTGATGTTCCTTTGGTAACATCATGGGCTAGCTATTCCTCTGGGAAACAACCCCTCTCAGTCTGTAAGAGTTGAGATGGAGCTGTTAACCTTAATGCCTCACCTATCCAAACTCAGGTGTGGACACACATCTAGTGTTGGCAAAATTGAGCCCTCCTTTCCCCCTGCTGAGGCTGAAGGGTTCAAGGATAGGTAAAGGACCTCAGATGTTACGTACTGACACTTGCATAAGGCAGATCTATTCCTCTTGACCTCTTATCTAGGAAGACAGAAATGGGGGCTTCCAGTAGCTGTCTTTTCCATCACATGGATAAACCGCAACTGAGAATAAAATCAACACACGTAGAGAAGCAGATCAAATATACAGAGAGAAAAGGAGAGCCCTGATGAGTCATCTGAGACTCTGGATCTGGCAATGGCTGAAGCTGTATTTGCCTTGGAACATTCCACTTGGTCCCCCAATATATTCCATCCCTTGCTTAAGTTAGTGATTCATTTCAGTTGAGTCAAAACTGAGGATACTAATTTAGATTGTCATTGCTTAAAGATAAGCAGATAATTTTTAAAAATACCTCCTGATTCTTAGATTCCTGTGAGAATGAACTATAGAAAGTTTAAAACTCTATGACATGGAGTGTGGTAGTAGTCTTAGAGTCACCTCTTAACATGAATCCAGACCTTGAGCATATGATATAAAGCTCCAAATGACAGTGACTGCAAATGACCAGTTGAGTGGGAAGTAAGATTAAAACTTAAGAAGGCTGGAGTATAACTGTGAATTTTTAAATTGTCTTAAAATCACAATTTATGTTTATCTCATGATAAGATGAAAACAGGAAAACAATGATCTGAAGTCTACAGGATTCAACAAAAGCAATAAAAAGAGAGAAGTTTACAGCAATACAAATCTACCTCAGGAAACAAGAAAAATCTCAAATGAACAACCAAACCTTACAAATAAAGGAACGAGGAAAAGAACAAAGTCCAAAGTTAGTAGAAGGAAAGAAATAAGACCAGAGCAGAAATAAATGAAATAAAGACTAAAAAAAATTTAGAAAGGATAAATAAAATTAAGAACTGGTTCTTTGAAAAGATAAAATTGATAAACCTTTAGCCAGAATCATCAAGAAAAAAAAAGAGAGAGGACCCAAATAAATAAGAAATGAAAGATGAGAAGTTACAACCAACACCACAGAAATACAAAGAATCATAAGACATTACTACAAACAATTAAACACCAATAAACTGGACACCCTAGATAGAAGACATGGACAAATTTCTAGAAATGTTACAATCTCTTAAGACTGAATCAGGACTAGAAAATATGAACAGACCAATCATCAGTAATGAAATTGAATAAGTAATAAAACACTCCCAACAAATAAAAGTCCAGGACCAGACAGTTTCCCAGGTGAATCCTATCAAACATTTAGAGAAGAGTTAACACCTACCCTTCTCAAACTATTCCAAAAAATTACAGAAGGAGAAACACTCTGAACTCATTCTATGAGGCCAGCATCACCCTGGTACTAAAACCAATCAAAGACACCACAAAAAAAAGAAAATTACAGGCCAGTATCACCAATGCACATAGATGCAAAATTCCTCAACAAATTATTAGCAAATCGAATTCAACAATACATTAAAAGCATCATACACCATAATCAAGTGGGATTTATCCCAGGGATGCAAGGATGGTTCAGTAACAGTAAATCAATCAATGAGATAAACCACATTAACAACCTGAATGCTAAAAATCATATGGTCATGTAGTATAGGTTTTTGTATGTGTGTGTCAGACGTATAGGGTGTGATAGTTCACCTATCTAAACCTAGTAGTAAATCTAAACTAGTAGAGTTTCCTTTATCTTTTAGAAGAATAACACCCTGCTTACTTACGGGCCATGGATGCATTTGAACCTGCTCACTGAACCTCACAGATTTCTTGAATCAACCATGATGTGAGGTTTATTCTGTTTCATTGAACATCTACTGTCTATTAGGCACTAGCATGGGCAGTTTACATGCAGTGAGTCAATCTGTGTGAAACCTATAAAAGAGTTACTATTTTTATTATTAACCTAATTTTAGACAAGAAATTATTATAATAGCTAACACTTATCTGGAACTTACTATGCCCCAGGTACTGCTTGAATGATTTACACATGTTGATTTATTTAATCCTCATAATAAACTAAGGATTTATCTCATCCCCAACACATAAAAGGCAGGTATTATTATTCATCACCCCTATTTTTCAGATGAAGAAATTGAGGTACAGTGTTTTTAAGAGACTTGCCAAGGACATAAAGCTAGGAAGCACAGAGCTCAATTGGAAGTGAGGAACTCTATCTTCAAAGTCTATGTTTCAACCCCTCTGCCACCTAAGCTTTTGGGTGCAGAAACAGAGCTCATACCCATGTCTAAGCTCAGCAACACTTTTAACTATTGTACTCTGTTGTCTGTCTATGTATTAGACACTAATCCCTATCAGCAGTGTTTCCAGAACTATTCCTCTTGGATGAATCACGTTCTGGGTATGTCCAGTGAACCACTGAACATAAAATGTTTAAATTATTGGAAAGTTCTCTCTGGGGAATGTATTAGTATGTCTTACAAGACCATCTACCATGCTTAATTCCACTAATCGAATTAAATGGAATTTTAGACCATCTATCATTTTTTAATATTCACATCTCATTTAATATTCAAACAATATTCCTTAGGGTAATTACTCATATTCTTTGCATATCTTGATTCTTTGTGATGTGGGCCCATTTCTCATGATCATATCTGCTTTGAAATTATTTAACGTAAGTTGATACTAGTATCTTCCCCATGCAAGTTACTTATCTTACAATGATTAAAAAATTTTTTTATCATTGTGTTGTGAATTCACAGCATTTTAAAAATTATTTTTTATTTTATTTATTTTTGACTGTGTTGGGTCTTCATTGCTGTGTGCAGGCTTTCTCTAGTTACGGCAAGCAGGGGCTACTCTCCATTGCAGTGTGCTGGCTTCTCACTGCGGTGGCTTCTTTTGTTGTGGAGCACAGGCTCTATGCGTGCAGGCTTCAGTAGTTGTGGCTCGCAGGCTCTAGAGCGCAGGCTCAGTAGTTGTGGTGCACGGGCTTAGTTGCTCCAGGGCATGTGGGATCTTCCTGGACCAGGGATCAAACCCATGTCCCCTGCATTGGCAGGCGGATTCTTAACCACTGCGCCACCAGGGAAGTCCCTATCCTATAATGATTTTGATTCTTCAGTTCCTCAACCCTCCACCCCATTAAAATAAAATCAGAAGTGGGATCAAGTCTCATTTCTGTGGGGAGAAGGTAGCAGGTAAGCTCTTGTAGACATTCATTCAGTCAATCAATCTCAGTTGAGGACTCCTGCTTCTAGCCATGATGGAGTAATTGGCCTCAGGATTTTCCTCTCAAAGCTAATCATTAGAAAGTTAGAATAACTTAAACAACCCTTTTAAGACTCTGGGCAGCTAGGAGCTCAGGACTGTGTTCCCCAAAGGAGGGGGAACAAATGAGGCAAGCCCTATGAATGTTCCTGCCTGGTGCCACTTTTCAGACCCAAGCTGAGCATGGTCAATGGGCTAATTTGAGAAAACAGAGATCAGAGTTCAGAGAGACTCCGGAAGCTGCAACTTGCAGGCAAGAGTACAAGACAGACAGGAGGCACACAGAGAAAGAGGGCTAGAAATATGTATGGTAGTCCCTCGAATTTTGGCTCAACACTGAACTGGGAAAACACAGGATGAGGATATGGGACCCTAGGAAAATAACAAGTATCAGGGAACTGTAACAGAGCTCACACAGCACTGGGAGACACTGAAGTGCTAACCCTCTGGAGGGGAGAAATCTTTCTGAAGACTCCGACAAATTAGTAGAGACCCAGAAAGGTTACACTTTAATAGCAGGGCTAAATACCCACTGGAAAAAGTCTTAAAAACCAACCTGGAAAGGATCTAGCTGCCCTGCAAGTAACCTAACATCTGCTAAAACAAGATTCAACGCTTTTTAAAGGAAGACAGTGAAATGAAGACACAACCACATTATTTTTACACTGTACAGAATCCAATAAAAATTATAAGGCATGTGAAAAGGCAGGAGGAAAAACTAGTCAATAAAAACAGATCTAGAAATGACAGATTTTAGAATCAGCACAAATACAAAAAAAACAGTGTGACAGAATTCTAAAATAGCCCCCATAATTATATAGTGAATGGGATTTTGCAGGTGTAATTGAGGTTATTAATCGGTTGGCTTTGAGAGAGATTCTCCAGGTGAGCCTAACCTAATCATGTAAGTCCTTAAAATAAGACTTTTCTTTGGCTGGTCACAAAAGAGTAAGTCAGAGAGATCCTAAGTGTGAGAAGGATTCAACATGAAGGAGGTTCTCTATTGCTGAGAGGGAAGGAGCCATCTGGAAGGGTCTGAGAGCGGCCCTAGCAGCTGTCTGGCCCCTGGATAACGGCAAGAGAAGACAAGGACGTCGTCCCTACAGTTGTAAGTAACTGAATTCTACTGACAAGGTAAATAACCTTGGACACGGATTTTTCCCAGAGCTTCCAGATAACAGCTCAGCCTGGCTGACACTCTGACTTCAGTTCTGTAAGAAAAGCCTCAGGAGAGATCCCAGCCAAGCCACCCATACTTGAGTACCTAAAGATCTGTGAGATAAATGAGTATTGTTTTAAGTCACTAAATGTGTGGTAGTTGTGTCACAGCAATAAGAAATAAATATAAACAGCTAGTGTAAATATGTTCAAGAATTTGAGGGAAACATGAACCCAATGAGGAGAGAAGTGAAAAATATAAAAATAAATGGAATGTGTAGGGCTGAAAAATACATTGTTTGAAATTCACTGCATCTGTGTAACAGCAGTTGCACACTGCAGAAGAAAGACAAACTTGAACATTGTTCAAGACAGACCATATATTGTTCCATAAACAAGTTTCATACACTTAAAATTATTGAACTCATTCTGATAACAATGGTATTAACTTGATAATCAATAACAAAATATCTAGAAAATCCCCAAATATTTGATATTTAAACACACTTAACTCACAATTTAAAGAAAAATCCAGATAGGGGCTTCCCTGGTGGCGCGGTGGTTGAGAGTCCTCCTGCCAACGCAGGGGACACGGGTTCATGCCCCAGTCCAGGAAGATCCCACATGCCGCGGAGCGGCTAGACCCATGAGCCATGGCCCCTGAGCCTGCGCGTCCGGAGCCTGTGCTCCGCAACACGAGAGGCCACAACAGTGAAAGGCCAGCGTACCGCAAAAAAAAAAAAAAAAAAATCCAGATAAATTAGAATATACTTTTAATGACTGATAACAATAACAGCCTGTCAAAATCTGTTGACTCTATCTGAAGCAGTTCTTAGGGAGAGATTTATAGCTTAAAGCCATATAGTAGAAAAGAAAATACACATTTAATTAAATCATCTAAACTTTGCATTCGAAACTAAAAAAGTAAAATAAATTAAACTCAAAGTAAAAAGAAAGAATAAAAAGTATAAATCAATAAAATAGAAAAGAGCAAAAAGAGATAAAACCCAATAATACCAAAAGCTGTTCCTTGTAAAGACCAGTAAAACTGAAAATGTCTAAGCTGGACAGATTAAGAAAAAAAGAAAGAAGAGAGAAATGACCAATATAAAAAGAAAAAGCATCACTCTAGACCCTAGACTCATGGAAAGGAAAATAAGGAAATGTCATGAAAATTTTTATATCAAAAAATTGATAACTAAGTGAAATGGACAAATGCATTGAAAGGCACAACTTACCAAAATTGACTCAAAAAGAAAGAAAAAAATCTAAAAGCTTTATGTTTGTTAAATTTCCTTTACAGTGAAAAACCTTCCCATGCCTGGGGCTGGTGGTGGGAATGGGGATAAACTGGAAATGGGCATGAGAGATCTTATTAGGGTAATAAAGATATTCTAAAACTGATTTATGTTGATGGTTGTATAATTTGGTAGTTACTAAAAATGACTAAATTGTGTCCTTGAAATTAGTGGATTTTATAAGTAAAATTCATCTCAACAAAGCTGTTTGAATAAGATAAACAAAGTAACTATAAAAATCCTTCCCACAAAGAAAATTCTAGGTCCAGATGGCTTTCCTTGGTGAATGTGATCAACAATTTAAGGGAAAATGTCAATCTTACACAGACTCGTTCAGAAAATAGGGGAGAAGGAAGCAGAAATGGTGAAAATTTCACAAAACATGTATTTTACAAAGAACTTGTACATAAGGAAGATTATATATTACACACACATACAGAAAAAGTATATGTTCACTGAAAAAGGTACACAAAAGGCAGTAGGCACATGAAAAGATGTTCAGCACCATTAGTTTTCAGGGATAAGCAAATTAAAACCAAAATGAGATCCCACTACCTATTACAAAGGTTAAAATGAAAGACTGACCATTGTGAGTGTTAGAAAGGATACAGCAGAACTAGTACTTTTATACACTGCTAGTCAGAATGCAAAATGGTGCAACCACTTTAGAAAAGTCTTTCTCAGTCCCTCATAAAGGTAAACATACACTTATCATTCAACCCAACATTTCCACTTGTACCCAAGGAAATAACAGTATATGTCCACAGGTATTTCTGTATAAATGTTTATAGTGGTGTTATTCAAAATAACTATAAAATGGAAACAACCTAAATGCCCATCAAAAGGATAAATACATGTGGTATATCCATACAATGGAATACTACTCAGCTATAAAAGGGAACAACTAATATACACTAAACAGATATATCTCAAAAATGTTATAGGAAGTAAAAGAAGAAAGACAGTGTATGCAATATGACATCTTTTATATGAAATTCTAGAAAAGTCAAAGTTAATATGTAGTGAGAGCAGATCAGCCTGGGTCTGAGAATAGGGGACAGATTGAGTAAACGGGTATAAGGTACCTTTCCAGGGTGACGAAAATGTTATATATCTAATTTGTGGTGGTTTTTAGTATATAAAGTTTTATGCTTAGTTTATATTTTATAAACTCATCAATCATATATTTAATATGCATATACTTTTGTTTATGTAAACTATACCACAATAAAGTTTATATATAAGGTTAAGATCCCATTATCTGGGCAAATTATTCAACTCATCCATTTTTATTATCTATAAACTAAAGAGGTTTTTTTCTTTTGTGGCTCTCTGAGATTTAACATTTCTTTCAGCTCTAATTATATGCCATGATTTTTATATAAGTTTTGATAAAATAACTTGCATGATGCCGCCTCATGAACTTTTACACTTATATTTATGTTGCTTCTTGTAAAACATTATTTCCCTATAATTCCAACAGTGATTAATATTATAACTAATACTTTAAAAAAGGAATTGATAAAAGTGCTTTAGAAATCTCTTTCAAATACTGATAATGTCTTACTTAGGATGTTAAGACCATACCTGTCTTGCTCCTACTTCGGGTCCACTCTTAGAAATCTCTGAATATAAAATGCGGTGGTATCCCATGATATTATCCACAATAGTCTTCTCTAAGCCAGATTTGTCACAGTCATGTCAGCCTTCTTCACATCCTGTCACACTTTAGCAGTTATAAAGATTGGTTCCTTGTGATTTTTCGTTAAGTCTTCCTTTCTGAGGCTTGTTCATCCTGGTGTTCTTACCTATAGGAAAAGGTTTCAAGTCCATGGGATGGTAAGTCTGCATTACATAGTTATTCCAGTCAGGAAAGATATATGGAGAGATGGCCAGTCTATAAAAGGTAACCTGATAGAGTCAAACATAGTTAAGAACCTGGTTATTTATTTCGAGAGCAGCTCAAAATTGTATGTCTGCTAAGAGTTGGGGCACTTCTGACTCAATCATAACTGAAAAGATTCTTTAGGGACTCTATGAAATCAAAAGATTAAATTAAGACAAGTTAAAACAACTTTAGAGGGCTGACAGAAATGTTCTACATCTTGATAGGGATAGTGGTTACATGGGTAAATATATCTGTCAAAAGTCATGGATTCACACACTTAAGATGTGTGCATGTTCTCCATATAAACATAACTTGAAAAGGTTAACAACCATTTTACAAGAGTAACTTTACAATGGAGAAACATGTCAAACACTACCTCAGCCAGGTGATCAAGGTTAATATCAACAATGATAAGCCACATTGATAGTATATACCCTTGATGTTATGTGATAAAATTGGCACTTTACCTCTGTGATCTCCTCCCCCAAACCCATAACCCCATTATAATTGTGAGGAAAATATCAGAGAAATCCCAGTTGAGAGACATTCTACAAAACATCTGGCCAGTACTTCTCAAAAGGGTCAATGTCATCAAAAACAAGGAAAGCCTGAGAAACTGTCACAGTTAAGAGGAACCTAAGGAGACATGATGACTAAACATAATGTGATATCCTGGATGGGATCCTGTAACAGAAAAAATACACTAAGTGAAAACTAAGGAAATATGAATAAAGTATGAACTTTAGTTAATAATAATGTATCAATATTGTCATTAATTGTGACAAATTAATATAAGGTGCTAATAATAAGGGAAAGTGGGTGTGGGGATATCAGAACTCTCTGTACTATCTTTGCACCTTCTTTGTAAATATGAAGCTCTTCTCCTAAAATAAAAGATTATTAAAACCATTCTGAATGAGAGACAAGTATATAAAATACGTGGGAGCTCAAACATATCCATGAAGGAGGCAGTGTTCATGTTATCATATAATTTATTGTCAAAATCTGAACATGTTTTGAAGTAGAAGGGGATGCAATTAATAATTGTATCAGGACAAGAGGCATAAACTGAGATGTATGGTCCCCCTAAGTACAAAGTCGTATTAAATATCCAAGCTCTTGTTTCACACGTCCTGTGTTTCAATCCAAACTCTACCACTTGCTAATTAAGTAAATTATTTCACCTCGCTGAGCATTATTTGCAATTTGAGAAAGAGAGTAATATTTACCTTGTAAAATTTGGGAGAATTAAATGAGATGATCAAATTAAAGAGCTTACTTAGCAAATGCCTGGCACATAATCAGTACTCAATAAATGGTAGATGACAATTTGTGTATATTTGGACATTAGTGAATTTTGCTGAAGCATGCCTGCATAATTACACTGAATCCTCTACACTAATGCATCCTCTTGTTTTTCATCCTAACCAACAGTAATCATACAAATACTTACTCTTTAATAGTTAGCTCAGATGTGACAACTTCTAGGTCCCACCCAGGATGTGTTAGGAGACTGAATGTCGTCTACAATAATGATGATGATGGTTATCATCATAACCATCATCATCATAAATGATACTGACTACATAGCTTCTTTTCCTTTCAGTAACTCTCACTTCACCTTATCTTGGTGGGTCTGTCAGTATCATGGTCCCAGCACCCAGCTGCAGAAGTGGTACATGGACAAGGCTAAGGCACATCCTCTTAGATACAGAGATTGCTCCAGAAATGGGCCTAAGACTAAAGCAGAGTCAATAAATGTCATGTGAGGAAAAGAGGTAACTTTACCTTTGGAGTCATGACCTCTAATGACATTAACCCAGATCTGCTAATGGTCTTCTTTGCAACAATGTGGAAAGACAACTCAGAAGCAAACAAAATTAAGAGGTAGAGAAGGAGATAGAGTTCAGGTGCCATGGTTTGAACTCCTGAGTCCAGCTGTGCATGGACTCAGGAGTTCAAACCTGAATGCATCCTCATGCAAATTTTTTTTCCTACTTAAGCTAGTTTGAATTCCTTTTTCTGTCACTTACAGTCGAAGAAGCCATAAGTAATAGAGTGAACTGTCTGTCTCACTCTGCACTCGCCTACAATAGCTTTTATACTATTCATGGTTTCTTGAATTTTTTTTCCCCTCCCTAGACTTACATCTTGGATAAAGACTGAAGTTCAGAGACTCGGTGTTTAACAACTTGGAATCCTTCCCTCTTGGTTGATAATTTGTAAATGTTGGCTGAATAAATGAATTATACAGTTCTTACACAGGTGAGCTCAATTACTGGTCCTCCATCATTAGAATTTGCAAACAGTATGTGAACAGAAGGACACAGTCTCTGGTTTGATTCTGGACATTTTCCTCCTCCATTATCGTCTCTGTTTCAATCTGTTATGAGGTCATTTTTCTCTGATGCCTTGCTTCTCCTTGAAGAACAGGTTTTTGTGAGATAGCTCACACATACTCTTTATTTGTTCATTATTCCTGCATTAAAGTTCAAGGGGCTTTTCTTGTTGTGTCGTGTTAGTCTTTCATCTGTATAGCTGTCATTTTATTTCTATGCATTTGCAATTCCTTGCTCACATTTGCTCAATGGGAATATTCTCCATGCTCAGCAGACCTCTTTCAATTGTAAGTGATGGAAACCTAACACAAACTAGATGAAGCAAAAAAAAAAGGTTACTTTGTTGACTCATGTAGCTGGATGTCCAAGGGGCAACCTGAGCTTCAGATACGGCTGGATCCAGGTGATTAAAGAAGTCTTGAGGCGCTTCATCGTTCAGGGTCTGTTTGCCTTTGTATCTTTTTGCTTGGTGGCTTAGTTATCTCCTGTTGTGGCTAGGCTCTTTGCATTGACAGGCAAGATAATCACTGTCCCAGCTACTTTATAAAATCATTACAGGTCAAAATGCTAAAGTAATAGATATCTCTATGCCAATGACCACAGAACAAGTACAGAAAGTAGCATGAAAGTAATCTAGTTGGGCAAAGCTGAGTCATGCTTTACACCAGGAAGTGATCAGACACTGTGGCTGAGAGACTCAAGAAAACTATGTGGGTGATAGAGGAACAATTCCACACTGGGATTAATAGCTGTCCACTAAATACAAAGTAAAAAAACCAAAAAAAAAAACAAAAAATAATTCCCTTTTATTGTAACTAGGGAAAGCTAGTCCTCAAGATAGCCCTTTCTTCATGACTTTTTCCATCTTCCATTCTAAGACACATCTGGACATCAAAATGGCAAGCTTAAAATCCCTATCACCATCACCATACTCTACTCTAGAGTCTGACTGCCTTGTCCAGCCATCAAAGACAAATATTTAACTCTTTTTGCCTATTACATGTAGGGTCACATAATACAAAAAGTTAACAAGAACTGAGTTCAATTAAATTAGAATATTAAATATTTTTGTGGACTCTCCACATCGACCAAGCACATAGTCAACGCTCATGCAGCCCACTTCATCTGCTTGCATTAAGGCTTGACTCCCACACCTGCCTCACTTCTTACAGCCACGACTGTTTTCCTTAGAATTTCTAAAATATCACAATGGACTGCTTAAAATCTTGGAACAAATGTCTACTCACAATAGCTAACATATGGTAAGATTATCTTCAGTTTGGTGTCTCAGTTTGGATCTAGACTGTACATTATTTAGATTAATCGTTCTCAACCAGGGGTAGTATTGTCTCTGGTGGATATTTGGCATTCTCTGAGACATTTCTGATTATCATGACTGAGTAAAAGACTGTCATATCTCCATGTATCTGGTGGGTTGAGGCCAAGGATGCTGCTAAACATTATACAGTGCATAGGACAGCAAACAACAAAAAAATGTGTCACTCCAAAATTTTAGTGCTGAGGTTGAGAAACCCTGATCGAGATGAATACATTTGGGGGAAATTTTTATTTTATTATTTAAATTCTTTATCACATACAGTATGAAGAATATAAACAGGTAAAGAAATAATTATTTGAAGGAAAAATGCAGTAGGCAAGAATAATTATTGATGATTTTAATTCTCTTTATAACTCTTTTCTTTCATTATTTCTTTTTTTTTTTAAAGCCATCATGTCCTATTATGGAATTCCAATTGGGTTCTTAGATCTTTAATAGAACAAAAACGTGAAATAAAAATCAAAAAGCACTAAAACACAAGAAACCATGGTCCTAGTTCCCATTATATCTTTTAGTAGAGTTATGACTTGGGAAAATCATTTAATCCCTTAAAAACTAATTTTCCAACTTTTCAATATGAAATACTTAAATTATTGTTTTAAAATAAAATGTTAATCTACTAAAGAAGAACACAATGTAAAAAGAAACCCAAAGAAATGCTATGAGGGGAGAAAACCAAGGAATCAAAAACCCTAATTTAGCTTACCTTCTTTCTCCACAATGGTACTGAAACAGAAATTTTTCTAGAGTCATCTCACTAATCACTGAATTCAATGAACTCTACTTTCCTTTCCAGCTCTAATGTTTAATTACTAAATCAAACTTTATCTGTCCTAGGCTCCATTTTTAAAATATTTTGCTCTCTATCAAGGATTAAAGTTTGACCTAATAAAATAACCAAATCTATCCTCTTAGAAGCCATCAGGGAGTAATATTTCTGAGATAAACAGAGAGGAATCTTAGAGAATTATTCGAATACTTATAAGAATAATGCCAATCTAGAGCAGGTGACATTTTACATGAGGATGCCATTTTGCTTCTGCCAAATTATGTGAGAAGATGGTTTATTCAAGACTTGTCTAAAAGGGACAGCTCCAAAATGCCAAGCCACAGAGCAAGCCACGTTCCAGAAACAGGAACAAGTGATGGAAGATCACTCCCGACAGCATTCACTTGATATAAGAAAACAATATGTCTCACATACAGAAAACCAGTTATGAATTGAAAAGAAAATTTTAAGTATGAAACAAAATTTTCTTTGTTAACCAGTGGATTCTTCTAAGAATGTTTATGCTCAAAATTTCAAATAAGATTTTGGAATGCCAGAAAATGAGCAGGAATGTAAGACCAGTAGAAGTACTTACTAAGAATGTGTTCATCTCTTCTAGTTTGTCCATTTGTTGGTGTACAATTGTTCATAGTAGTTTCTCATATTCCTTTCCATTTGTGTGGTATCTAGGTGTAATGTACCGTCTTTCATTTATAATTTTATTTATTTGAATCCTCTTTTATTTTCTTGATAAGTCTAGCTAAAGGTCTGTGTGTTTTGTTTATCTTTTCAAAAACACTCAAGTTTCAGGGATCTTTTCTATTTTCTTTTTAGTCTCTTATTCATTCATTTCTGCTCTGATCTTTATTTGTTTCCTCCCACTAACTTTGGTCATAGTTTGTTCTTCTTTTTCTAGTTCTTTGAGTTGTAAAATTAGGTTGTTTATTTGAGATCTTTCTTTTTTCTTCATGTAGGTACTTATCACTAAAAACTTCCCTCTTAGAACTGCTTTAGATGCATTCCATAAGTTTTGGTATATTGTACTTTCATTTTTATTTGTCTCAAGAAGTGGTTTTGATTTCTCTTTTGATTTCTTCCTTGACCCACTGGCTGTTCAGTAGCATGCTGTTTAATCTCCACATATTGGTTAATTTTTCAGTTTTCTCCTGGTAAACTAGGAGAAACTAGGAAACTAGGAACTTTTAGTTTTATGCAACTGTGGTGCAAAAAGGCTTTTGATATGATTTTAATCTTCTTTATTTTTTTCAAAGAAGACAGTCAAACAACTACATGAAAAAGTCCTCAACATCACTAATCACCGGAAAAATGCAAAACCACAATGAGATACCATCTCATACCTGTCAAAATGACTATTATCAGAAAGACGAGAAACAACAAGTGTTGGCAAGGATGTAGAGAAAAGGAACTCTCCTGCACCATTGGTGAGAATGTAACTTGGTGCAGCCACTATGGAAAACTAAGAGGGTTCCTCAAAACATTAAAAATAAAACTACTACATGATCCAGCAATCCCATTTCTGGGTATATATACAAAGGAAATGAGAACAGGATCTTGGGAGAGAGAGCTGCACTCTCATGTTCATTGCAGCATTATTCACAATAACCAAGATATGGAAACAACCTAAGTGTTCCTCAGCAGATGAATGAATAAAGATGAGGTGGGGGGGTGTATATACATATATACATATCATTCAGCCATGAGAAAAAAAGACATCTTGACATTTGTCACAACATGGATAGAACTTGAGGGCACTAGGCTAAATGAAATAAGACTGACACTGAAAGACAAATATTGTATGATCTCATTTACATATGGAATCTAAAAAAACCAAACAAACAAAACCCAAAATTCATAAAACTTGTAGAAACAGAGAAAAAAAGGGTGGTTACCAGGAGCTGGGAGGTGGCAGAGAAGTGATATGTTGGTCAAAGGTTATAAACTTCTAGTTATAAGATAAATAAGTTCTGGGGAATCTAATGTACAGTATAGTAATTTACGTTAATAATACTGTATTGTATACATGAAAGTTGCTAAGAGAGTATATCTTAAATATTCTTACCACAAAAAATAAATGGAAATTATGCTACATGATTCAGGTATTAGCTAATGTTATGGTAGTAATTACTTTGCAATATATATGTGTATCAAATCAACATGTTGTACACCTTAAATTTACCCAATGTTATATATCATTTATATCTAAATAAAGCTGGAAAAAAGTACTTACTAAGTTTCTTTGCTTCATGCCTTCTCCTCTCTTAATCAGCCTCACCAATTATTTTGGTTTAAGATTTTCTGCTAGGTTTTCCCTTTGATGCATCTTTCCTGGATGTCTTTGTGAAGAAAACATAAACGAATAGAAATTCCATTGCATGGCTCTGTCACTATTTGAGTGTACACTTGACTTCAGAAGGTCTTTATTTGCACTGAACCTTTAAACATGTTGAAGTTCCGATATTTGGGCTTTCAAATCTAATCAAACTTATCCTGGAGTAGAAGGGATTCACACTTCAACACAAACAAGGTTTCTTTCAACCTATCACATGGGTGGACTTTGAGGGCATTATGCTAACTGAAGTAAGTTGGAGAAAGACAAATACTGTAGGATATCACTTATATGTGGAATTTTTAAGAAGTCAAATTCATAGAAACAGAGACTAGAATGGTGGTTACTAGAGGCAGGGGGTTGGGGGTAATCAGGAGATGTCAGCCAAAGAGTACAAACTTCCAGTTTTAAGATGAATAAGTTCTCTAGGTCTAATTACTTTACGGTGATTTTAGCTAATAAAACTGTCTAATATACTTGAAAGTTGCTAAGAGTAGACCTTAAATGTTCTCACCACAAAAAAGAAATGGTAGTTATGTGACACGATGGAGGTGTCAGCTAGCACTACGGTAGTGATCATTTTGCAATATATAAATGTATCATATCAACATATTGTATACCTTAAACTTACACAATGTTATATGTCAATTATATATTAATAAAGCTGGAGAATTTTTTTAATTCCTGTTGTTTCTTTCCCTTCTTTCTTTTTCTATTAGTGTTAAATATCTTGGCTTTTTCTTTTTATTCCAAAGCAAAATTTCCCAAGTGACTAATATAGAATAGTAATCCCAAAAAGTGTTCTTTTTTTTTTTTTTTTTAAGAAAATAGATGACCAAATATACCCTCTTTGGGATATTTGCCAAATAAAATTTGCCAAATAAATTTTCTGAAGTCCTGCAGCAAAATTAACTTTTTAAATTGTTTCCTCAAGATATCTCACAAGTGAACTCTACCCCAATGCTCTCCTTTATATTTTTCAAGTAATAGCTACTAAAACCTGTGAAGATAGCAGAACTCATTCTGGAAAATGCTGGTCTTTTATTTGTATTATTTCTTTCCTCCTCTTTCCTTCTTTCCAAGAATTTGCAATCTTCATTCTGGCTTATATGTTACTCCCTTTGTAGCAAAGCACTTTTGCAAGAATCCCCAGTGATGCTGAATGTCTGATTTTAATAGTGTCTTTTAAGTCTTCATCATAATTGAGTTTTCTGCAAGGTACAAGAAACCTCCCATCATTTACTACCTGGTTCTCTTTGTCCCTTGATTTTCAAGGAACCATTTATATCATCTGATTCTCACTCCTTTTATAGGTCTCTTTTCCCCCTTGATTCTCTTTGTATCATCTTATAAATACATCTTCACCAGGAATCCACTGTTAGTTCTACTATTTCTTTTGTTTTATTTCCTCTTCTTGTGTGATCTCATTCACTGCATGTGTTCAATTATAAGTGTATACTAACGACTCTCAAATAAGTATCTCCCGCCCAGACTCCAGTCCTGAGCCTAGGAATCAAATTTCAGTGGTTCCCAAATACTAGTCTGTAGTTTACAAACTTTGGGTAGGAATTTCGTGTTTCTTTTTTTTTTTTTTTTTTAAGCTCAGCGCTCATTAGAGTGCCTTCATCATTACACATACTTGATACATGTTGGTTAGATCAAAACTCTGAACCAAATTAACTACATGGTTTAATAATACATCTGAAAGTTTGAAGTCTATTTAACTTGCCATTGGTTAAATCACTTAATTTCTCTGTCTGTCAGCTCCATTTGAAAATTGGAGAAGATAGACGAGATAATTGCTATGATTCCTATTAACATTACCTTTCAGTTTCTAAAGTCTCTATTATCTCTTTTAAGATGAAAAAAAAAATCTTGTAAAAAAAACACCTAAAACAAGAGAAGCCTTAACTAAGCAGTTACGTTATTTCAGTTTGAATGCATTCATTTAATACACTTTTCTGAGTGCCAAATATGTGTCAGGCACTGGGCTCACAATTTTATTAAGACAACTAAGAAATACTAGGTATAAACAGAAAGATAACTCTAAAGAATGTAACTTACATTTCCTTTTTAAGTCTTATATTTTCTTATATATGAGTTAAAAAAATATTCCACCAAATCTTAATTGAATCTAAAATGAGTGTGAAAAGTGGCCTAAAAAACTTATAAATTCATTGTTAAGGGTACCACTAAATAAATATTTATGCTAAAATATTTTCATAATTTTTTAAACTTGTAATAAAGTCGATCCTAGTTGCAAGGACTTAGAAGGCAGTCTTTAAAAAAAAAAACTGTGTTGGGCTTCCCTGGTGGCGCGGTGGTTGGGAATCCGCCTGCTAATGCAGGGGACACGGGTTCGGGCCCTGGTCTGGGAGGATCCCACATGCCGCGGAGCAGCTAAGCCCGTGAGCCATGGCCGCTGAGCCTGCGCATCTGGAGCTTGTGCTCTGTAACAAGAGAGGCCATGATAGTGAGAGGCCCGCACACCGCGATGAAGAGTGGCCCCCGCTCTCCACAACTAGAGAAAGCCCTCGCACAGAAACCAAGACCCAACACAGCAAAAATTAATTAATTAATAAAAGGTGTTGTTATAAAAAAAAGACCTGGCACAGCCAAATAAATAAATAAATATATTTAAAAAAAAAACAAAACTGTGTTAAACATTAAATAATTACTTCATTTTGTGTTTGCTATAAATTTCGAAAATATAAAGGAAAATCAGAGAGAAAATAATATTAGCCTGATATTGATCAGAAGTGCTGGAAGGCAAAATAATGACATCTACTCATTATCAGAGTTAAGAGATGTTATGAATGGGGCATCTGGCACATAGCAGTTCATGAGCAAAAAAAAAAAAAAAAAAAATCCATAAAAGCATTGGATATCACCCTGCTCACAATATTTCAGAGCTATATATATGAATCAGAAATCTCAGGAGACTGAGAAATATTTAAATGTAACCCTCCTCATACTGGAATGAAGTACTTTAAAATAAATAGTAGCTGATGTAGACTGACAATTAGTGATAAGGGCACATGTTTTTATCCAGATATTTTTACATCTTTAAAACTCGATCTAAATTATCAAGTAAAATTTTACATAAAATACTGAAGAAAAACTGGCATAAGAATAAATGACATAGGGGCCTATTTTTAATACGTGAAATGATGTACTTTTAGCTTTTGTGCTTGGTGGGATTTACTACATAAAACATGGATGAGTGTTTGTTATCTCCCTTTTAGACCCTCACTGCATTTAGAGTCCAGTCCTTATTCACCTTGGTCTTCCCAACACATAGTTGAGTAGGTGTCCAGGAGAAGGGGCTCCAGAAGGCTATTGAATTCAGCCAGGCTAAAAGACACAAGAAAAGAAATACAAAATACATGCATGATTGATATTATTATATAAAATGTGTGTAAACACGGGAGAAGCCCTTTTAACTGCTCAGTTTAACTCACCTATTGGGTTAACTAAGAATCCCAATTTTCTTTGCAAGATTTAAAACTTATGTTCATCAACCAAGGACTGCACCAGGATACTAAATTATGGTCTAATACTCTCCCATTTCTGCCACCACCACATAAGCTGCATTTTATCAAGAATAATTTGTGCTTTTTCTCAATTTTTTTCCCCCAGGTGTCCTTTTTATTACTTCTTTGTTATTTATATAACCTAATGGAATATGAGCATGGAAAGAGCAGTTCTTTTGAAGTCTGTGCTTAATGGTTTCAAAATACTTAAGCAGGTTACAAACAAAGTCTTGAATTATGTATAGAAAAACATAAATTTAAAAAGTTAGGCAGAGGAATATAAAATCTATGAGGATTATAGTCTTGGATCATTTTACAAATACATTTATGTTCTCATTTCACTTAAAAAAGACAAACAACATGGAAATAAAAGACAATGCATTATAAATACAGTTTATACAACATAAGTAAATTCATGTTAAGAAACAAAATAAAACAAAAACCAAATAACAGTAAATGTAGCCCTGCTTCAAATTATTATAAAGTGAATGACAGTTAAAACAGTACATCTATATCAAACATTTTTAAATGACTCCCCTCTTTAAATTATTTCTGTCATTAATTGACCAGTGAGGCCAGTCATAGTGAATAAAAGACTATTCTGTCCAAAGTAAACATAATATATGATACCAGATGTCAAAATTTAAAACACTTTCCTAGTACCTCTTCTTACAGGTAAGCCAATTTCTTTCTTTGTTGCCCATTCTACCATGAAGGCTTGGCCATGAAGTTTGTTACCTCAGGTAAAAATAGAGCAAGTTCAGCACAGAATAACACAGTCACTATTCAGCTTCAAGTCTCAATGCTGACTTATTTTTTTTCCTATTAGAAAAAACTTATCTAATACCCTATGTCAACAACAATATCAGAATCTCAAAACTCCAAGGGATCTTGTACCTAACAAGGTAGAAGGCAGTGTTGGATTAAAAAAATATATTAATTAGGTGTGTATTTTAGTTAGTGGTCTCACAGTCATTTATATATAACTTTTAAAAAAAACCTCTTCTTGCAAGAGAGGTACCTAGAAAATTATTTTGCTTTGAAGGTCTGCTTTTTAAATTGCATGGTGATGCCTCTTCACTTGCTAAATACCCTGAAAGTTCTTCCCTCTGAAAAGGATTTGCTAGCTGTTGTTTATAGCTAAGGAAAGAGTGGCTTGATATGTTTAAGAAGAGAGTAGACATGAGATACTGTCAGGTCTGCACAGGATTGGAGAGGGATCTAGAAGTCCCGGTACACCCCCAGTGGAATTGCTGAGAATTGAGAGCTAAACTTGCTGGGAGGCTGAAACCACCATGGTGAGGGAATAGGTAGCCATGGGATGGATGCCTTGACATGAATAGTCTACGCCAGGACCTGGAAATCAGGCATTTCTGAGACTCAGAGCATCTGAAGCAAAGAAAATCAAGATGGAGCCAAGTTACTGCAGAAAGGGAACCACTGTACTCTGAAAAGACCATGAGTTACACCAGCTTTAAGCTACTTCAGCTGCAGGTAGAGCAAGATGTGAAACCATGACTCAGAGTCTAGTTAAGATCACTTATGGGTAATCTAGAATTTATTGTAAGTCAGGAAGAGAAGAACATGCAGACCATAGGCCCCTTTGTCAAATCTGTGGGCACAGATAGGTATCCCTGTGCACCTAGAGGGGGCCTACATTGGGAAGGAAACGATGGAACACCCTTTGAGATGGGATGAATAACCTTGATAGTAAGTGTGAACTATGACTTCACTGAGTATTCACCTCATAATGAATTACATTCCCTTAGGAAGTTTAAGTTTTTCTGAAGTACACTTATGGAGGAATAAAGCATCATATTTTATTCTTTCCACATTTGAGTGGGAGCAAATATGTGTGTGTATATATATATATATACACACACACACACACATATTCACTCAAAGATATATACATACAAATCTAAGAATAGAAAATTAAAGTATCTGGGAGGAAAACCATCTTGATCTCTCTGCAGAGAAAAAAACATTTGTTTGTTCGATTGATTCTATGGAAATTGGAATGAATGAAAATGTGTAGTTCTTGTCTTCATTTTACTTATTAAAATGATTCATGAACAGTTTTTAAAAATAGGAACTCTTTAGTATACACCCTCAGAATGTTTTCAGACAGTCATAAGAATTCATGTCCCAGAGTTAAATTATTCTGATAGATGTAAATATCAATATCAAAGAAGTGCAGAATAAAAAATTCTTATTTTAATACTTCTTAAGTGAAAATGGGATATTGAGGCAGTTAACAGCTGAGGGTAAGATGGGGGAACCCATCTTAGATGAGGTGCACAGGAAAAGTATCTCCAAGTAAGAAACATGTCAGGCAGGACAGAAACATGAGAAGGGACTAATTACAAAAGGAGCTGAGAGATAGAATAAAGAAAAAAGAGAAAGGAAGACAGAAAGGCTGATAGGAAGGCATGCAGGTTAAAGAAAGGAAAGGAAGGAAAGAAAGGGAAAGAAAGAAAGAGAAAGATTCTCCCTCTGGGGGAAAGTGTGAGGCTAGGTGTTGGAAAAGAGATCGGAGCACAGAACTAAAATAAGAACAGAGTAGCTGCAGTGAGATGAGCAAGGTGGAAAGTGACACCAGATGACGTTGGAGCAAAGGTCAGCAGCCAGGACATGGCAGTCATGAGAAGGCCTTGCTGTAACTGCAAAAATGTAAGAGCTGTTCATTTTTGAAATATCAAATGTCTGACAGGGCAAAAAGAAATGAGTCCTTTGCCATGATTTAAGAATTCTGTGATCATGCTTGCCTTCTAAAGTACTAAAATCCTTTCTATCACAAACACTTCTCACAAACACTTCTCCACTCTGTCGAGCTTTGATGCTCTTCCTACCATCAATTCCTAATAATGCAAAGATGCCCAGTGTACGAGCACTGTAGAGTGTGCGTGTGTGTGGTTTCAGAAAATAATATTGTTTTTTTTTCCCAATAGGAACGAGAATGTTTTGAGGCTCAAGCATCTAGGCACACACAGTTCAACGGATTTACTTTGGGTCACATGCCTGGCCTACCACCTAGATCTACTTTACCATTCTCCTAACTGTGGTCCAGAATAGCCACAGGCCATGAGTTCTAACAGATGTGATCTCCTCCTGTACTTATAATGACTGCTTCCATATTTCTTTCTCTTCTCTTATAAACTCTGAGTCCACAGTCTAATCCCCCACCTTCCTTGGGGTCAACTAACAAACCTATTTCATACTCTATTAATGATTCTTTCTTTTTTAATTTTTCCAAATATCTTTTCCAAAGCAGAGATTATTAAATAAATTATTTCCCAGAACACTCAGAAATGATTGAATTAATCAGAAAGTTTTAAGTAGAATTCATTTCTGAGGAATACACGAATTTCTGGAAGGGGGCAAATCATGATGAGTTCCTAGACTCTTTTGCAAAATTTGGAAGTTCATAAAATAAATTAGAGGTTTCAGGTTGTTTCAATCTGTTTTCTGAGGAAACCTATTTTCTGAGGTTTCAACCTGTTTTCTGAGGAAAATAAAACAAAACACAGTAACTGCAAGCACTATAAACTCTTACAATTAATAAAGGTTCCAAGGTTTTTATTATCTTTATTTTATTACTATTATAAATAATTTTAAAATATAATGTACTATGAAAGTCCTTTTGTATTCATTAATTGTATTTATACTTAATAACCACTGGAGTTCCCTGATATTTAATTAGATTATTTATTTTTCATTTTGTTAGGTCAGATTTCAGTATCTAAAAGATGAGTGGGGTAGCTGTAACTTCTACTAATGAAGACACTGAGTTTTTGGAGACATTTTCTCTAACCCGTTTTCCCTCAAGTGCTTTGCTTAAACTATTTTTCCAAAGTAAGATAAACTTTTTCAAAGCCTGAATTAGGGTAAGTTGAGACAAACATATTTCATTTCAGATATGCAATGAAGAATATATTCTTAAAATTGCCAGCAGCAGTAAATGACATACAAACAGAGCAAACAGCAGCACGCTGAGCCCCAGCAAGTCCGCCTGTCCTTTGTGTGCATTCTTTTCATCTTTCCCACAGTCTTTAGGTGTCGCTAAAGAGGCTCCTAATAAACTGTTATATAGTCTTAGTATTCTAAAAATTGCAAGGAGGAATCATCGATGTCAAGAATTCTTTGAAAAAGCTACGTAAGAACCAAAGGTTGACACTCTCTCACTCTCTCTCTCTCTCTGAGTGTGGTTCCCAACAGGAAGCCAATGTGTACTGCATGCCTAGGCTTGAGTCTAAGCAATTATCTCTTGGCTAGAGTCAGGATGAGCAGAGATCCAAGTGTCATGGCTATATGACACTGAGAAGAAAGTGGCATTTGGTGGCTGAATGAAGCAAAACTCTGATCTTTGATTCATGGTGCTGTCATGTATCCTGGGATGAGCTAAGAAATTAGTGTGTTCCCTTTCATTTGTTGAAAGGAGCAGCCAAGTCTCTGTGGGTGATATTCTGTTAGGAACTGGAAAATTCACTACACCAGAAATGGGCAGCCATCCTAAATTTTCTATAAGACAAATTAACTTGGACAATATCATTGGAACTTCTACCTGGGGTGATCCAAAAGTAATGACAATTTCGATCAAAAAGTATAAATTCAACTGTATTTGAGTTAAGAGGGCTCATAATCACTAATAGAAAAACATCAAAAATATTTTCCTTCAGACTATACTACAAAGCTACAGTAATCAAGACAGTATGGTACTGGCACAAAAACAGGAATATAGATCAATGGAACAGGACAGAAAGCCCAGAGATAAACCCACCCACATATGGTCACCTTATCTTTGATAAAGGAGGTGAGAATATACAATGGAGAAAAGACAGCCTCTTCAATAAGTGGCGCTGGGAAAACTGAACAGCTACATGTAAAAGAATGAAATTAGAGCACTCCTTAACACCATACACAAAAATAAACTCAAAATGGATTAAAGACCTAAATGTAAGACCAGACGCTATAAAACTCTTAGAGGAAAACATAGGCAGAACACTCCATGACATAAATCACAGCAAGATCCTTTTTGACCCACCTCCTAGAGAAATGGAAATAAAAACAACCAAATGGGACCTAATGAAACTTAAAAGCTTTTGCACAGCAAAGGAAACCATAAACAAGACAAAAAGACAACCCTCAGAATGGGAGAAAACATTTGCAAATGAAGCAACTGACAAAGGATTAATCCCCAAAATATACAAGCAGCTCATGCAGCTCAATATCAATAAAACAAACAACCCAATCCAAAAATGGGCAGAAGACATAAATAGTCATTTCTCCAAAGAAGATATACAGATTGCCAACAAACACATGAAAGGATGCTCAACATCACTAATCATTAGAGAAATGCAAATCAAAACTACAATGAGGTATCACCTCACACCGGTCAGAATGGCCATCATCAAAATATCTACAAACAAGAAATCCTGGAGAGGGTGTGGAGAAAGGGAACCCTCTTGCACTGTTGATGGGAATGTAAATTGATACAGCCACTATGGAGAACAGTATGGAGGTTCCTTAAAAAACTAAAAATAGAACTACCATACGACCCAGCAATCCCACTACTGGGCATATACCCTGAGAAAAACCATAATTCAAAAAGAGTCATGTACCACAATGTTCATTGCAGCTCTATTTACAACAGCCAGGACATGCAAGCAACCTAAATGTCCATTGACAGAAGAATGGATAAATAAGATGTGGCACATATATACAATGGAATATTAGTCAGCCATAAAAAGAAACAAAATTGAGTTATTTGTAGCGAGGTGGATGGAGCTAGAGACTGTCATACAGAGTGAAGTCAGAAAGAGAAAAACGAATAGTGTACGCTAACACATATATATGGAATCTAAAAACAAAACCAAAAAATTGTTCTGAAGAACCTAGGGGCAGGACAGGAATAAAGACACAGACATAGAGAATGGACTTGAGGACATAGGAAGGGGGAAGGGTAAGCTGGGACAAAGTGAGAGAGTGGCATGGACATATATACACTACCAAATGTAAAACAGATAGCTAGTAGGAAGCAGCCACAGAGCACAGGGAGGTCAGCTCGATGCTTTGTGTCCACCTAGAGGGGTGGGATAGGGAGGGTGGGAGGGAGATGCAAGAGGGAGGAGATATGGGGATATATGTATATGTATAGCTGATTCCCTTTGTTATACAGTAGAAGCTAACACATCAATGTAGAACAGTTATACTCCAATAAAGATGTGAAAAAAAATTTCTTTTCTTCTTGCAAGAAGATGCCTAGAAGATTCTGTGTTTCTTTCTAATCAGGTTGTAACGCCCCATCTCCCGTTAAATACCCTGAAAATCCTTCCCTCTGAAAATGATTTGCTAGCAGCCATTTACACCTTATAGTGAATTAAAGTCATCATATCTTTCCAGCCAAGGGAATACAAGCTTGTATTGAGAATGCATTTAAGAATTTGTCTTCTAATGAGGAAACCACAGAGAATGGAAAAGATGAAGTAAAATGTAAAAAGGAAATAGCAAAAAAAAAAGAAGGAATAGGGTGGGGGGGAGGGTAAACGGAATTCAGGATAAGAAAAACAATTTTTTTTTTGAGCATGAAATCAGTGGCAAGTGTGGTGCTATTAACTTTCAAGGTCCTAAAGCCCTTTAGTTCCCAGCCGCAGTCGTGATCTCAGATGAATTTTGAGAGTGTCCTGAGATTTCTACCCTGAATTGTCTTGTTGCCTTCGGATCCTTCAACATTTGCATCAGCAAAATATATGGAATTAGAGACTCAGCTGATAATATCAAGGTAGGTAGGACATCAACTGCTATTTTTGAGCTTCCTAGTACTTTTTTGATTCCATTGTGCAAACAGTAACTTTCAGAGAAAAGACTTTTGTGAATCAAGAGTTAAATTCCTGGTATAAACAAGAGACTTAGAATATTGACCTAATCTGCTTTAATCACTAGCACAATAGAACAAGGAGTCCTTCTTAGTTCTAGAAAACATTAGAATTAGTTGCTGCGTTGGATCTTGTGCTGATAAATGAACCCACTATCCTCCAGCCCTGTGCCAACCTCAGGCAGGAAGGGGGTGGAAAAATGTGCAAATAAGATTTATCATTTAATCAGCACAAGCTATTATTAATTACAATAACATTTTAGGTTGTCCTTGATTTCAGTCTGCATAAAAACTGCAGTGCTATTAACAGGCAGTTATACCAAAAAACACCATTGATTTTTACTATTATGCATTTAGAAATTATGGATATAATTATAAGGGAAACATAACGATATTTATAATGTTTTTCATTTGAGAATTCTGAACCACATGATAAATTATTGCTATTGTCCAATGTAAAACAATACAACTTAAAAGGATTATAAGTAATTCATCTAAGTCATATTCTCATTTTAGAAACACCTAACGTGAAAACAAATTCAAAGCATTTTCTAAATAATCTTATTTGCCTTCTTAACACACCTGTGAAATTTTTCTCTTCTATTTTACAGAGAAGAGAAATGCTCTCATCTTTATAACCCTTAGATTTGCAAATTTTCCTCACTTCCGTAATCTAATTTTATCTTCATAACATCCACGCGCTAGGTTGAACAGGCGTTAATATTTCCACCTTGTATAGATTAAAAACAAGGCTATGCTCTTCTCAAAGGCACATGAGAAATTGGAAGATTCACATTTAGATTGTGGATCTCCCCATCTCCAAGAACAAAGGTTTTGGTTTGTTTTGTTTTGTTTTAATCAAATAACAGAGCACAGAAAGGTTATATGACTTGCTCAAGGCAACTGGCAGAGCAGGAACAAGGAAAACATCTGCAGGTTTCAAACTTAAGTGTGTATAACAATCACTGGGTTCTGATGAAAAATACAACTTGCCAAGCCTTATCCCCAGGGATTCCAATTTGATAGTTTTGCTTGGGGCCTAGGAATCTGCTTATTTAACAAGATTCAACTGTTTCTGATGGTGATGGACTACAGACTGCACACTGAGACAAATGGCCCTGCCACCAAAGTCACAGTTTATAGTTTATGAAGCAGAGAAGCAAATTTGTCGTGGACCCTAGAAAGTTGCCATGGGTGCCCTATACAGTTTACTCCACAGAGGATTTTCCTCTTGTAAGACATCAATATCTGTATATCAGTATCTATATCTTACTTTTATATATATCTTACTTATTGTAAAGTATATATATAATAAGTACAGTAAATATATATCTATTATAAAATATTTTATATATTATAAACATGTTAATATATTTATTTATAAATATACTTCATTTATATGTAATATATGTGCATATTTATAAATATATAATACATTTATAATAGAGTCATATTAAATATATTTGTTGAAAGCAGGTATGCCTTTTTAGAATACAAGTTAACATGATCTAAGCATTATGTGCTTTATAAATATTTTGTACTATATATAAATGTCTGCAGTATTTAATTCTTAAACAGCCTTCTAAGGTCTGGGCTAAAATTATCCTCATTTTACAGATGAGGACACCAATGCACAGAAAGTTTAAATGACTTGCCTAGGCTTACACAGCTTGATACTGGAGGAGCTTAGATTTAAGCCAAACTGCTTAGCTGTTAGGAGTAAAAGAGTGTTTATATGGACCTAATAAACTGTCAGTAAAATGCAAGAAGTTATAGTAAAAGAGGAAAACTCCACAAATCAGAAATATTTCCACTTAAGGTTCACTTTAAATTGAAATGAACAGGGCCTACCCTTTGCCTCTTGGCTTATAGTGAGTTCACTGCACTACTAAATAGCAACAACAACAACAACAACAACAACTGATAGAGGTGCACTGTATTTCAAGAATGAGGGAAACAACACCATTTCTTATTTTTAACTTAGAAATTCGACAAGGCTGAAATCTTAAACTATTACACAGGGGAAAGAGGTGGGAGGAAAACACCAATTTCATTACTGTAACGAAACACAGAAAGTTCTCTGGACTTGAAATCAATGCTATGGCTTTGACACCCTTGTTTGCCAGATTTCCATACTTCAGCAAGACACTTTTATTTCTTTGAGTCTCATACATGGAGGTTGTAAGCACATTTCTACCAGATTTGGGTACTGGTTGAAATAACATATACAAAATTTCTGGTAACAGAGCTCATGTTCAGCAAGTGTTGTTTTTTTTTTTTTTAATCTTTATTGGAGTATAATTGCTTTACAATGGTGTGTTAGTTTCTGTTGCATCACAAAGTGAATCAGCTATACGTATACATATATCCTCATATCCCCTCGCTCTTGCGTCTCCCTCCCAATCTCCCTATCCCACCTTTCTAGATCGCAAAACACTGAGCTGATCTCCCTGTGCTATGAGGCTGCTTCCCACTCGCTATGTTACATTTGGTACTGTATATATGTCCATGCCACTCTCTCACTTCGTCCCAGCTTCCCCTTCCCCTTCCCCATGTCCTCAAGCCCATTCTCTACATCTGTGTCTTTATTCCTGTCCTGCCCCTAGGTTAATCAGAACCATTACTGTTTTTAGATTCCATATATATATGTTCGCATACGGTATTTGTTATTCTCTTTCTGACTAACTTCACTCTGTCAGACTCTAGGTCCATCCACCTCACTTCAAATAACTCAATTTCGGGTTTTTTTTTATGGCTGAGTAATATTCCATTGTATATATGTGCCACATCTTCTTTCTCCATTCATCTGTTGATCGACACTTAGGTTTGCTTGCATGTCCTACCTATTGTAAATCGTGCTGCAGTGAACATTGTGGTACATGACTCTTTGAATTGTGGTTTTCTCCAGGTATATGCCCAGTAGTGGGATTGCTGGGTTGTATGGGAGTTCTATTTTTAGTTTTTTAAGGAACCTCCATACTGTTCTCCATAGTGGCCATATCAATTTACATTCCCACCAACAGTGCAAGAGGGTTCCCTTTTCTCCACACCCTCTCCAGCATTTCTTGTTTGTAGATTTTTTGATGATGGCCTTCTGACTGGTATGAGATGATACCTCATTGTAGTTTTCATTTACATTTCTCTAATGATTAGTGATGTTGAGCATCCTTTCATGGATTTGTCAATCTGTATATCTTCTTTGGAGAAATGTCTATTTATGTCTTCTGCCCATTTTTGGATTGGGTTCTTTGTTTTTTTGATATTAAGCTGCATGAGCTGCTTGTATATTTTGGAGATTAATCCTTTGGCAGTTGCTTCATTTGCAAATACTTTCTTCCATTCTGCGGGTTGCCTTTTCATCTTGTTTATGGTTTCCTTTGCTGTGCAAAAGCTTGTAAGTTTCATTAGGTCCCATTTGTCTATTTATTTATTTTGCGGTACACGGGGCTCTCACTGTTGTGGCCTCTCCCACTGCGGAGCACAGGCTCCGGACGCGCAGGCCCAGCAGCCATGGCTCACGGGCCCAGCCACTCTGCGGCACGTGGGATCCTCCCAGACTGGGGCACGAACCTGTGTCCCCTGCATCAGCAGGCGGACTCTCAACCACTGTGCCACCAGCGAAGCCCCCATTTGTCTATTTTTATTTCCCTTGCTCGAGGAGAAGGGTCAAAAAGGATCTTGCTGTGATTTATGTCACAGAGTATTCTGCCTATGTTTTCCTCTAAGAGTTTTATACTATCTGGCCTTACATTTAGGTCTTTAATCCATTTTGAGTTTATTTTTATGTATGGTGTTAGGGAGTGTTCTACTTTCTTTCTTTTACATGTAGCTGTCCAGTTTTCCAGGCAGCACTTATTGAAGAGGCTGTCTTTTCTCCATTGTATATTCTCACCTCCTTTAGATGAGGTGACCATATGTGTGTGGGTTTATCTCTGGACTTTCTATCCTGTTCCATTGATGTATATTTCTGTTTTTGTGCCAGTAACATACTGTCTTGATTACTGTATCTTTGTAGTATAGTCTGAAGTCAGGGAACCTGATTCCTCCAGCTCTGTTTTTGTTTCTCAACATTTATTTGGCTATTTGGGGTCTTTTGTGTTTCCATACAAATTGTGAAATTTTTTGTTCTAGTTCTCTGAAAAATGCCATTGGTACTTTGATAGGGATTGTATTGAATCTGTAGATTGCTTTGGGTAGTATAGTCATTTTCAAAATGTTGATTCTTTCAATCCAAGAAGATGGTATATCTCTCCATCTCTTTGTATCATCTTTAATTACTTTCATCAGTGTCTTATAATTTTCTGCATACAGGTCTTTTGTCTCCTTAGGTAGGTTTATCCCTAGGTATTTTATTCTTTTTGTTCCAATGGTAAATGGGAGTGTTTCCTTAATTTGTGTTTCAGATTTTTCATCATTAGTGTATAGGAATGCAAGAGATTTCTGTGCATTCATTTTGTATCCTGCTACTTTACCAAATTTGTTCAACAGCTATAGTAGTTATCTGGTAGCTTCTTTAGGATTCTCAATGTATAGTATCATGCCATCCGCAAACAGTGATAGTTTTACTTCTTCTTTTCTGATTTGGATTCCTTTTATTTCCTTTTCTTCTCTGATTGCTGTGGCTAAAACTTCCAAAACTATTTTGAATAAGAGTGGTGAGAGTGGGCAAACTTGCCTTGTTCCTGATCTTAGTGGAAATGGTTTCAGTTTTTCACCATTGAGAATGGTGTTGGCTGTGGGTTTGTCATATATGGCCTTTATTATGTTGAGGTGAACTTCCCTCTATGCCTACTTTCTGGAGGGTTTTTTTAATCATAAATGGTTGTTGAATTTTGTTGAAAGCTTTTTCTGCATCTATTGAGATGATCATATGGTTTTTCTCCTTCAGTTTGTTAATATGGTTTATCACATTGATTGATTTGCATATATTGAAGAATCGCATTCCTGGGATAAACCCCACTTAATCATGGTGTAGGATCCTTTTCCTATGCTGTTGGATTCTGTGTGCTAGTATTTTGTTGAAGATTTTTGCATCTATGTTCATCAGTGATATTGGCCTGTAGTTTTCTTTCTTTGTGACATCTTTGTCTGGTTTTGGTATCAGGGTAATGGTGGTCTCATAGAATGAGTTTGGGAGTGTTCCTCCCTCTGCTACATTTTGGAAGAGTTTGAGAAAGATAGGTGTTAGCTCTTCTCTAAATGTTTGATAGAATTCGCCTGTGAAGCCATCTGGTCCTGGCCCTTTGTTTGTTGGAAGATTTTTAATCACAGTTTCAATTTCAGTGCTTGGGATTTGACTGTTTATATTGTCTATTTCTTCCAGGTTCAGTCTCAGAAGGTTGTGCTTTTCTACAAATTTGTCCATTTCTTCCAGGTTGCCCATTTTATTGACATTTAGTTGCTTGTCATAATCTCTCATGATCCTTTGTGTTTCTGCAGTGTCAGTTGTTACTTCTTCTTCATTTCTAATTCTATTGATTTGAGTCTTCTCCCTATTTTTTTGATGAGTCTGGCTAATGGTTTATCAATTTTGTTTATCTTCTCAAAGAACCAGCTTTTAGTTTTATTGATCTTTGCTCTCGTTTCTTTCATTTATTTTTCATTTATTTCTGATCTGATCTTTATGATTTCTTTCCATCTGCTAATTTTATTTTTGCTGTTGTTTGTTGTTCTTCTCGCTCTAATTGCTTTAGGTGTAAGATTAGATTGTTTATTTGAGATGTTTCTTGTTTCTTGAGGTAGGATTGTATTGCTATAAACGTCCCTCTTAGAACTGCTTTTGCTGCATCTCATAGGTTTTGAGTCATCATGTTTTCATTCTCATTTGTTTCCAGGTATTTTTTGATTTCCCTTTGATTTCTTCAGTGATCTCTTGGTTATTTAGTAGTGTATTGTTTAGCCTCCATGTGTTTTTATTTTTTACAGTTTCTTTCCCTGTAATTGATATCTAACCGTATAGTGTTGTGGTCAGAAAAGATACTTGATACGAGTTCAGTTTTCTTTAATTTATCAAGGCTTGATCTGTGACCCAAGATATGATCTATCCTGGAGAATGTTCCATGACCACTTGAGAGGAATGTGTCTTTTGTTGTTTTTGGATGGAATGTCCTATAAATATCAATTAAGTCCATCTTGCCTAATGTGTCATTTATAGCTTTGTGTTTCCTTATTTATTTTTACTTTGGATGATCTGTCCATTGGTGAAAGCAGGGTGCTACTGTCGATATCCCGTTTTATGGC
Organism: Orcinus orca; assembly: GCF_937001465.1. Classification (NCBI taxonomy): domain Eukaryota; kingdom Metazoa; phylum Chordata; class Mammalia; order Artiodactyla; family Delphinidae; genus Orcinus; species Orcinus orca. The sequence continues at coordinate 9,807,786 of NC_064568.1, forward strand.
TATCAGCATTTGCCTTATGTACTGAGGTGTTCCTAGGTTGGGTGGGTGCATAAATATTTACAATTGTTATATCTTCTTCTTGGATTGATCCCTTGATCATTATGTGGTGTCCTTCTTTGTCTCTTGTAATAGTCTTTATTTTAAAGTCTATTTTGTCTGATATGAGAGTTACTACTCCAGCTTTCTTTTGATTTCCACTTGCATGGAATATCTTTTTCCATCCCCTCACTTTCAGTCTGTAAGTGTCCCTAGGTCTGAAGTGGGTTTCTTGTAGACAGCATACATATGGGTCTTGTTTTTGTATCAATTCAGCCAGTCTATGTCTTTTGGTGGGAGCATTTAATCTATTTACATTTAAGGTAATTATCAATATGTATATTACCATTTTCTTAATTGTTTGGGGTTTGTTATTGTAGGTGTTTTCCTTCTCTTGTGCTCCCTGCCTAGAGAAGTTCCCTTAGCATTTGTTGTAAAGCTGGTTTGGTGGTGCTGAATTCTCTTACTTTTTGCTTGTCTGTAAAGGTTTTAATTTCTCCGCTGAGATCCTTGCCGGGTAATCTCGGTTATATGTTTTTTTTCCTTTTCATCACTTTAAATATGTCCTGCCACTCCCTTCTGGATTACAGAGTTGCTGCTGAAAGATCAGCTGCTAACCTTATGGGGATTCCCTTGTATGTTATTTGTTGCTTTACCCTTGCTGCTTTTATTATTTTTTCTTTGTATTCAATTTTTGATAGTTTGATTAATACATGTCTTGGCGTGTTTCTCCTTGGAATTATCCTGTATGGGACTCTCTGTGCTTCCTGGACTTGACTGACTATTTCCTTTCCCATGTTAGGGAAGTTCCAGTATAATTTCTTCAAATATTTTCTCAGTCCCTTTCTTTTTCTGTTCTTCTTTTGGGACCACTATAACTCTACTGTTGGTGTGTTTAATGTTGTCCCAGAGGTCTCTGAGACTGTGCTTAATTCTTTTCATTCTTTTTTCTTTATTCTGTTCTTAGTTATTTCCACTATTTTATCTTCCAGGTCACTTATCTGTTCTTCTGCCTCAGTTATTCTGCTATTGATTCCTTCCAGAGAATTTTTAATTTCATTTACTGTGTTCTTCATCATTGTTTGTTTGCTCTTTAATTCTTAGTTCTTCCAGGTCCTTGTTAAACGTTTATTGTATTTTCTCCATTCTACTTCCAAGCTTTTGGCTCATCTTTACTATCATTACTCTGAATTCTTTTTCAGGTGGACTGCCTATTTCCTCTTCATTTGTTTGGTCTGGTGGGTTTTTACCTTGTTCCTTCATCTGCTGTGTATTTCTCCGTCTTCTCATTTTGCTTAACTTACTGTGTCTGGGGTCTCCTTTTCACAGACTGCAGGTTTGTAGTTCCCGTTGTTTTTGGTGTCTGCCCCCAGTGGCTAAGGTAGGTTCAGTGGGTTGTGTAGGCTTCCTGGTGGATGGGACTGGTGCCTGTATTCTGGTGGATGTCTTACTGGTGGGCAGGACCGCATCCTGTGGTGTGTTTTGGGGTGTCAGTGACCTTATTATGATTTTAGGCAGCCTCTCTGCTAATGGGTGGGGTTGTGTTCCTGCCTTGCTAGTTGTTTGGCAGGGGATGTCCAGCACTGGAGCTTGCTGGTCGTTGAGTGGAGCTGGGTCTTAGCATTGTGATGGAGACCTCAGATCTCTGGGAGAGCTCTGGCCAATTTATATTATGAGGGGCCGGGAGGTCTCTGGTGGACCAATATTCTGAACTCAGCTCTCCCACCTCAGAGGTTCAGGCCTGATACCCGGCCGGAGCACCAAGACCCTGTCAGCCACACAGAGTTCTGAAGGCTGGAAGTCCAAGATCCAGGAGTCTGCTGATTCTGTTCCTGTTGATCTCTCTTCCTGGCTTGTAGAACGTCGTCGTTTTGCTCTGTCCTCAGTGGGGTGTCCTGTCTCAGTGGCTCCGGAGATGACTCCCAAGAACTTCCCAAGGACCTGGACTCTGCAGGCTCTGGCATGCAAGGCATGGGGGGATCAAAGTGGGAAAGAGGGGAGTTTGGTGTCAGGAGAACCCAGGGCAGCACGCGCTAAGCTCGGCCACAGAGGTGTTCATCCCCCAGCAGCCCCATCGGTTTGGGTCCTCCTTCCCTTCAACTCCCTATTGACACTGTCAAAGCCCGGAAGGCAGCTAGGCATCCTTTAAGCGCTCTTCCCGTAACTCACTTTGCTGTGTTTAAACCCCCTTTTCTGGATTCACAGGAGTTTGTGAGGGGAAATCCAAGCCTGCCATCTCGTTGCTTCTCCCGTCCCTAAAACAGGTGTCAGAGCTCAGGCCCCAGCTGACCAAAATTGAGCAAGTGTTTCCTAATGGTGATTTCTACCCTAGGATTCCATTGACTAAGAAATTACCCTTTAGGAGTAGAGAAAATTACATTGGAGGTGGAAGATAATGTTCCAAGGTAGACCCTTCCCCAGAAGCAGATTTTTATCAGACAGGAAGAGATTTGGAATCCACTGCTTATGAAATAAAGTTGGTTTACTTTTTATATTCCCTGAAAATTGGTATGACTCTTTTATTTTGATTTTTTCAAGAAGTTCTTAGGTTGTAGGGACTGTATGCAGCTCTATTTCTCCTACCAGATATAGCACTTCCAACCTGATGATTATCACACCACTTCATTCTCACTCTTAACATGTGAGATAATTATTATTATCACAATTTTCATAATTTAAAAAACTTGAGATTCAGCAAAGCAAAGTGACTTTCTGCCATCAAATTTAAGCCCTTTCCACTATCCCATATACCCAGGATTCTGAAGCCCATGCCACAGAAACCTTTACTGGTTAAATAAGTGGAGCATGATTTATTAAGAGGCTGTTAGGTGTCTTCCAGGACTTCTAGGATGTTGGCAATCCAGGCCAGGAATGATATCTAAAGTCAGGCTTCCCTCCCCCTGGCTGAAAAGTAAGTTGGGAAAGCTAGCGTTTGGATATTTTAGCTGCAATAGTGAAGGGCAGGCTCTACCTCATAAGGTAGGTGGTATCCCTAAGTCTAGGAAGAAGGTATAGATATTGAACGTCTAAAAAGAATGATAAGATGCACCATATATCCTGTTTTAAATGAAGAGTATGTGCAAAGATGAAACAAATTAATGCTAGATGTTTACATTAATAAACTCTCCTATATTTAAGTATTAAAAGTCAATTATATACAATAACTATATGTATGTGTGTGCTTATTCCTGTGTGTATATGCATACATATGTATAAAATATCAATGTCCAGTCATTTCCCAGTTACTGGTTAAATATGTATAGATTATGACAAAGCAAACAAATTTTGCCATTTGAAGAACTTAGGTTTGAGAAGTGACACCTCTCCTTGCTCTGTGGTCTTGTTCAGGTTACTAGATCTCTTTGAGACTCAGTTTCCATCTGTAAAATGGGGGTGTAAATGCATACATCAAAGATAGGTATAAGGATAAAATTACAATGCCTCAATACTTAGTACATAAAGTGTTCAAAATTTGGAAGCTTAAAGAATAAAGCCAAACAGGACCATGAATTTTTGTTTTCAGCTAACAAATGTATAATAAATATAATAATTAAAGTACCATCACATTCAAAATGCTTTGTGAGAGATGGGAAAGATTAGGGAAGGCTCTACTGAAAAAGGAAAATTGATATTTGGGCTCAACCTTGGAAAGGTGATTGAAAAAACTGTTAACAGATTTTGAAATAATCAAAAAGAAGCCATGATTGCATGTCCCAAACCTGGAAAGACTTATGAAGACTTGGAATATTGTCCTCTCTCTGTGTGCTTTTTAGGTCTCTCAAACATGTAATAAGTCTTGAGACATTATAACTTCTAGGTCCATTCCAACTCTGACCTCCTATTATTCCTATTTAGTCTTAGGCTTTAGTTCATCTACCTTTGGCACCTTGAATCTGTATAATTTTACTCTCAGGCCAGAAACAAGTATCCAATGCCGAAAGTGGCCATTTGGGTTTTATTTTTATAATGCTAAACTTCCTTCTATCAGTTGCATAGCTCCAAGAAAGCTGCCTTTTCTTAGCATCATAAATATTTCTTCCTCCTCCAGTACCACCTCTGGTAATGCTCTGTGACCACCACTCAGTAAATATTTACTGAGAATGACATGAATGCTTTTTCAGTCAAACAAACCATGAATTTGAGAGTCATTGTTAAATACATAGTTCATCTTGCGGAAAATGTCTGGCACTTGTAGTCACTCAATAAATAATAGTTGAGTAAATGAGTGAATATGTTAATTTAGGTGTGTATGTTGGGGAGGAGAGAGATGGAAGGGTAAAGAAAACTGCAACCAGCTACACTGACTGCAAAGGCTGCAGAGAAAGGAAAAAGAAAAGGACTCTTTGTGTAGATGTGAGGTAAACAGAGAAAGGAAACTGGAAGAAAATCTGGATAACTTCATAAAGTCTAGCCATATGGTGTCTGATATAGATTGTCTTTCATGGGTCTTCATGAGATAGTCAGTAAAAATATCAATTCCTCTTTAATATAATGTAGAGTTGGGTGTTCCTAAGATATGTCAAAATGCTGAGGTTTGCTTCTCCGAAGGTGGTGAGAGCAAAGGTTGTCACATTCTGGTTATGGATTCTAACAGCGCTATTTGCTTCAGGCAATCCCACAGAAACCAAGTTCACATGCCTTTTATATCAGCTTTTTTGATTTTTAATGCTCTTCAACAGGGAAATAAAAAGTACTAAATTAACCTCCCTCCCCACACCCACCTCTCCCATTCCACACACACAAATCTCAGCACGCCATAATACTAAACCAATGCATCCCTACAGAGTCCAGGCTGGTCAGATACTACAATCAGAGTTTTCACCTAAAATCTGCTGAATGTCAAAGAAACTTTAAATAAAATGAGGTGGAGGTGGAAGAGAATCATCTGAAGGGAGTGTTTACTTTGAGATTTGCACTTATATTTTAAGCTTTTGTGCATGTCTCAACAAAATATTATAACTATTTGACTTGGAATCTGAATGTTTTGCTGAAGAAGGGATGAGTAGTTTACACACTTTAAAAATAAATGTATACTGAAAAGAGAATTGTAATAAATATTTAAGAGTACTACATTTAAGCATGTGTGAATCAGCAGCTTAAAGACAAAATGTAAATATGATAACTACAATAAATTCAAATCAAGTCCACCTGTATAGTTGCTAGCTGATGGTCAATGTGGTTAAGCATTCTGAACTGTTTAAAAACATCTAGGGACTTCCCTGGTGGTGCAGTGGTTGGGAGTCCACCTGCCAATGCAGGGGGTACGGGTTTGAGCCCTAACTCGGGAAGATCCCACATGCTGCGGAGCAGCTAAGCCCATGCGCCACAACTACTGAGACTGCGATCTAGAGCCTGCAAGCCGCAACTGCTGAGCCCACGTGCCACAACTACTGAAGCCCACGCACCTAAAGCCTGTGCTCTGCAACAAGATAAGCCACCACAATGAGAAGCCCACGTACCGCAACAAAGAGTAGCCCTCGCTCGCCACAACTAGAGAAAGCCCATGCACAGCAAAGAAGACCCAACACAGCCAAAAATAAACAAATAAATAAATAAATTTACAAAAACGTCTAAAATAGGATGGATGACAGTTATTTAAGATCCAAGATAAGGATAATAAGGTTTTAATAGCAGATTTATTGGATAATCTCTGAGAGCTTCACTCCATTTCACAAATGGACAGGCAAATTTCTGCATGTAAAGTATACATTTCGAGAAAGAATATATTTTGGGTGATAGTGTTAGCTTTGTTACATTTATGAGAACTTAAATAAAATGATTTATTTGAAAAACATATTTCAGTTCAACCTTTTCAGTTATTCAGATTTGCCCTGTATTCTTCATAATTAGCTCAAGTTAGTGAAAACCTACTATTCCTTTCATTTACTCATTCATCAAATATTTATCTACGGGGCTTCCCTGGTGGCACAGTGGTTGAGAGTCCGCCTGCCGATGCAGGGGACACGGGTTCGTGCCCTGGTCTGGGAGGATCCCACATGCCGCAGAGCAGCTGGGCCCGTGAGCCATGGCCGCTGAGCCTGCGCGTCCGGAGCCTGTGCTCCGCAGCGGGAGAGGCCACAACAGTGAGAGGCCTGCATACCGCAAAAAAAAAAAATTTATCTGCATGCTACTGCTGAGGCATATTGCTTAGTACCAATACAACACAAACAGAACAGAACTCTCTCACCTCTTAAACTCACTAGATACCAGGGTAGATGGACATGTAAAAAACAAACAAACAAATGAAAAACTGACAAATATTTATCTTATACCTTCTATGTGCCAGATACATAACAACCCAGGTCCATCCATATTGTCAAAAATGGCAAGACCTAATTCTTTTTTATGGCTGAGTAATATTCCATTATATATATATATATATGTATATGTATATATAAACATATATGCATCCATTCCAACAACTGAATGAATACAACAGAACAGAAACAGAAATACAGATAATTACAGAGAAATACTGGTTACCACAGGGGAGAGGGGTAGGCAGGGGCAAAAGACATGAAGGGTATTAAGAGATACGAACTAGCAGTTATAAAATAAATAAGTCTCATGGATATAATGTAGCGCACAAGGAATATAGTCAGTATTTTATAATAACTTTGTATAGTGTATAGTCTATAAAAATATCAAATCACTATATTGTACATCTGAAATTCAAATAATATTATAAGCCAATTATACTTTACTTAAAAAATATGCACTTGAAGTTGGGCCTGCAGGTGACTTGCTTAGGCCTATATTATGTGAGCAGGAACCTTTATGAGTTGGCACACAATTCATTATTTTTCCTTGCACCTGATAAGGTGATAAACAATATTCCAAGTAGTGGAGGGTTCACCAACCTGTATCGCTGAGTGAAGACAATGAGAAGCAGAGACCCCTGACGACCCAAGATGGATTATGGCCCAAGTAAGATCTTTGTTGTTCTGAGCCACTGAGCTTTGAGGAATTTTAACACAACGTAACTATACCCATCCTAACTGATATGGGGACTGTATTAGCTAAATGACTACATTGCCAATAGGTCTGTTCTTGTCTTCATTCTTCTTCCTGTATAAAGCTCAAAATGTTTACTCTCACCAATTTATGGCTATTACCAAAAAGGGAGAGAGATATTTGATCTTATTCTATACACAGTTTGCTAGGGGCTTATTAAGATTTTCAAACTGAAAACTGAATGTTCTTTTATCCTTCACTCTTATACTAAATTTGGTTGATTTGGGTAAATTTTGTGAGCAGTATCACTTAAACATACTTACTCAAAGGATGTAACATGGATTGTAAAAACTCAGCAGAGATTAATTGTAGATGCTGGATCTAGCATTCCTGTTTTGATTCCCTTTTCCTGCCATGAAGACTGTATTACCTCTTCACAATACTTTTCAGCCCAATTAGAGATCCTTCTAGATGTAATAATCCCAAGGTCCTTGAGTGTTAGAGTTATCAAGTCATTATCTTCCAGAAGTTTCTTCTGCCATGTGAAAATGCCAAGCCTGTATCAGGCTGAGTCATTCAGAACCTGTCTGTTCATATATCACCCACCCCTAACATGTGGAACTCCAATACCAAGCTGGAGGCTGTCACACATCAAATCCTGGTTAACAAAATCCAACCCACAATATAACACCTGCCAGTGATAATATTATGACTGTAACTCACATTGTTCAAGTGCTGACCACAGCACAAAGAGAAGATTTTAGTTTGTGATATTTTTATGACTTATTTTGGAGCCCAGGAGGAGGAGCAAAAAAAAACCATAGATGGTCACAAATTGCTAGTAACTAGCCTTTTCTGATTTGCTTCCAGCCTTCAGACCTGAGACGCAATGCGCCAACCTGAACGGAAAGAAATAATGATCCCATTCATCAGTCCTAAGTAATAATTCATAAACTCTGAACTATGTTACTGTGTGTCCTTTTATGCAAGCTTTACTTCTGCTGGTAAATAATCATCAATTTAATTACAGAAATAAATCTGCTATGCCATCACCATGAACTTGAAAGTGATAAAAAAGTTTAATAAAATAAAATAAGCCCCAGAAATAGAGAACTCAATTAGATGCCATTCTTTGGGCTCAATACTGTTTTATTTTAGTTCTTAAAAGACCTCCTGACCCCCCTGAACATGGCTGCCCAGTGAAGATAATTGCTAGTCCTTCATATTAGTAGTTACCTTTCTGAGTTGTCTTTGTTATAACTAGTTTCTTATTAGTCCCAGGGTCTTTGTCAGGCAAGCTGAACTCTTGTCTGTATTGTATATTCTTTTCCCCTTGCCATTTTTTTCCTCTTTTTTTGCTGTGATCTTCCTGTCCTAGAAAAGGTAATTTCACACACACTGAATTACTGCAATTTAGGTCAGAGAGACCAGGCACCATGAAAATAAGATCTTTATTTAGAAAAAAAAAAGTTTCTGATCTATTTCTCCTGTTAAGCTTGTGAGAGTTTCACCTTCTTTCCTGTTACAGATGTTGTGAAAAAGACACTTTTAAAGCACCCTTTTAAAAACTCCTGAGAGGTATAAATATGCTAGTGTCTTTCCATAATCTGTTCAGGGTAATATCACATCTTAGGAAACAAAGGTTTCTGATTTGGATCCTTCTTTTGATGTCATTGGTAAACGCTCTGTGACTTGGTTCAAACCAGATCTGATCTTTTACCTTTTTATGTTAAAGTCCATGGGGGGTTAATATACTATAACTATTTTGGTTTTTGAAGTTTGTGAAGGCTTAGGGGATTATTTTGAAGGGTTAAATTTTATTTTACATTTGCTAATAAATATCCATTTATTATCTGTGGGAGGGTGTGCATATATCCTCATACACTGTGCTGGCATTCTTCCAAGAGCTTTGCAAAGATTATATCATTTTAACAAACACAGCAATCTTATTTTATAAATGAAGAAACTAAGACTTTGAGAGTTCAAGCAACTTGACCAAGATTACATAGCTCAAAAGTGCTACCGTCAGCACTAAATCCTCAAGGTTGGAGAGCACAAAGTTCTAACTCCATTTCTCCTTGTTTTGTCCACCTCTACCATGCCCTGCCACCAAATGACTACACAGAGGGACTGAGTCCAAGTCCACAAATACTGCTGAAGGCCTTTAATGGACAAACTGCAAGACCAGATGCTGTAGGGCATGCACAGAGGGATTAAAAAGAAACCCACTGTAGTCAAAAGTCTCTAAAAAGAGAAAAATGAAGTGGACAGAAAAAGCCATTTTCCTTCTTTTTTGACTGACAACCTGGTCCAGCCAATGTTTACTCTTTACCCTGGAGGGATATTCCACTAACTGAAAGATGAGGTGGTTTGCTAGATTTTATTTATTTTTTTGCAAGATTTTAGTCATATCTTCCCACCAGATGCCTCAAGACTCTATCAAGGACTTTACAGCACGCTAGTCACCTTAAGATATCTAGAGGAGTAACAGCTCTACGGCATATGTAAAAATAAGATGGAAAGGAAACACAAAAGACCCCGAATAGCCAAAGCAATCTTGAGAACGAAAAATGGAGCTGGAGGAATCAGGCTCCCTGACTTCAGACTATACTACAAAGCTACAGTAATCAAGACAGTATGGTACTGGCACAAAAACAGAAATATACATCAATGGAACAGGATAGAAAGCCCAGAGATAAACCCATGCACATATGGTCACCTTATCTTTGATAAAGGAGGCAGGAATGTACAGTGGAGAAAGGACAGCCTCTTCAATAAATGGTGCTGGGAAAACTGGACAGGTACATGTAAAAGTATGAGATTAGATCACTCCCTAACACCATACACAAAAATAAGCTCAAAATGGATTAAAGACCTAAATGTAAGGCCAGAAACTATCAAACTCTTAGAGGAAAACATAGGCAGGACACTCTATGACATAAATCACAGCAAGATCCTTTTTGACCCACCTCCTAGACAAATGGAAATAAAAACAAAAATAAACAAATGGGACCTAATGAAACTTAAAAGCTTTTGCACAGCAAAGGAAACCATAAACAAGACCAAAAGACAACCCTCAGAATGGGAGAAAACATTTGCAAATGAAGAAACTGACAAAGGATTAATCTCCAAAATTTACAAGCAGCTCATGCAGCTCAATAACAAAAAAACAAACAACCCAATCCAAAAATGGCCAGAAGACCTAAATAGACATTTCTCCAAAGAAGATATACAGACTGCCAACAAACACATGAAAGAATGCTCAACATCACTAATCATTAGAGAAATGCAAATCAAAACTACAATGAGGTATCACCTCACACTGGTCAGAATGGCCATCATCACAAAATCTACAAACAATAAATGCTGGACAGGGTGTGGAGAAGAGGGAATCCTCTTGTACCATTGGTGGGAATGTAAACTGATACAGCCACTGTGGAGAACAGTATGGAGGTTTCTTAAAAAACTACAAATAGAACTACCATACAACCCAGCAATCCCACTACTGGGCATATATCCTGAGAAAACCATAATTCAAAAAGAGCCATGTACCAAAATGTTCATTGCAGCTCTATTTACAATAGCCCAGAGATGGAAACAATCTAAGTGTCCATCATCGGATGAATGGATAAAGAAGATGTGGCACATATATACTATGGAATATTACTCAGCCATAAAAAGAAATGAAATTGAGCTATTTGTAATGAGGTGGATAGACCTAGAGTCTGTCATACAGAGTCAAGTAAGTCAGAAAGAGAGAGACAAATACTGTATGCTAACACATATATATGGAATTTAAGAAAAAAACATGTCATGAAGAACCTAGGGGTAAGACAGGAATAAAGACACAGACCTACTAGAGAATGGACTTGAGGAAACGGGGAGGGGGAAGGGTAAGCTGTGACAAAGCGAGAGAGAGGCATGGACATATATACACTACCAAACGTAAGGTAGATAGCTAGTGGGAAGCAGCCTCATAGCACAGGGAGATCAGCTCCGTGCTTTGTGACCGCCTGGAGGGGTGGGATAGGGAGGGTGGGAGGGAAGGAGATGCAAGAGGGAAGAGATATGGGAATATATGTATATATATAACTGATTCATTTTGTTGTAAAGCGGAAACTAACACACCATTGTAAAGCAATTATGCTCCAATAAAGATGTTAAAAAAAAGAAAACAGATCCTGAATTAAACGCATGTGACTCTGTTGCCTGAGAGAAGGCAGTGCTGGTGATTTCACATATATCTGAATGTAAACTGAGGCTCTAAAATCTATGCCTGGGACCAATCCTGATGCTGCTCTGATTAAGGTTAAATGAGAAATCTCTTTCCCAAAATGGCATCTTTTAACGTTTAATAAAAATTAACTGAAGTGCCTACTATATGTGATGTCCTATACTAAGTACCAGGGATTCAGAGGGAAACACAAATTACCCATAGTCTTTCCATCAAGGGTATCCCCTGTCTGAGGGAGGCAGACATTAAGCATGTTAAGGCACGAATAAAAATCTAATTATAGGTGGCGATTAGGACTCTACTGAAAGGTGCTGGTGGGAAGTGAGGAGCTAGTGAGAACAAAGAAGTGGAAGTACTATAGCTTGGGGCGGCAGTGTCTCACTGTGTAGCCAAAGCCCCACCTGAATTTTTTCTCCCTCTTATATGATCACCTTAACAAACTATGCAGTGACGTTTGGTGTGTTTTGAAGACATAGCTTGTGTCTTTGTATGCAATGTTTTTAATCTGCCGTAGGGGTTTGCCATATCTGTAAACTCCACTACTAGGTCAAAGGTTCCTGACCAGCCTGCTTCAGATACCTTAATCCGAGTGTCTAAAGAGCCGATGAAAATATTTACTTTTTAATTTTGATATATTTATATACAGCAAAACCAAATTAATGTTCTGCTTAGCAAGAAACATCAACTCAAGCATAATTTAAAGTTTATGAGAACTTTTAAATAATGTCTTTGACTACTCAGCTTTAGAATTCGGCACAAATTATATTTTAAAACTCTCATAGCAAATCTAAACTTAATTAAAAGAATATTCTAAGTATTTTTTTAAAGCCAGTGATGACATTATGATGTCCAAATCCTATACCATTAATATGTAAATAACTGTAGTCACATACTTAAAGTATGTTTTCTGTCAAACCCATTCAGCTGCAACATGCATTTATTGTAGTACAGTGAAATAAGAAAAAAAAACGTAATTATTGGTCATTCCCACCAGGACAGTAGGAATCAGAGATATGGGAATAATACTGCTCTCTTGTTAATTCATAACACTCAGAAACCTGATAGCTAAATCCCTGTGTGTCTCTTTTCCTATAACAAAATTTTAGAAAAGGATGATAAAAAGGAAATAAAAAGGGAATACAGTTTTCCCTTAACTTCAATCAAAGTTGGGTAAATGTCAACATTCTGGAAGAATCCAAGAAACACTTGACAATGGCAAAATGATCAAGAGTGACATAATCAACAAAATTCTATTTTTTTTTTTCTGTTCTGAAGTTTGAGGAGTTGCACTTACTAACAAGATTACACACTCTTTCGTTTCCATTAAAAAATAAAAATAATCATGGATGATACAGAGGAGAAATTTACAATCTGTACCTTTTATTCTAAGTTACACAGTTCAAGTTGCAACTGTCAGCTCCAAATATATTTTATAATAAGGGCACAGAGTTAAAATCTTGATGGACAATAATATGTCAGGTTGCTATGGACAAAGAACAAGACATTTCCACTATGACTTCTGGAAACAACCATTATATTGGTGGTCTTCCCTATTCCCCAAGATTAATAAAAAATGACTGTCTTATGTTTGCTTTACACAGGCAGACAAAATCTTTTAAATTCATGATTCAATGTTCAACATTCTAGTTGATTATTTTAATCACATCACACACAGAAGTACTTCAATCATCCAATATTTCCCAGGAGGCACAGCCTCGAGTGCTATCTCTAATCTTTTTAGAACACCCTCTTCTGCTGCCGTTCATTAATTAAACAGAGTTTTGCTGATGATTCTTTTGGCTGCTGTTCCCCTAGAAGCTGCCCGATCTCTTGTCATCATATTGTTTCCTTCATCGCAACCACGCTGGCTCAGCATCAATTATTTTCCTCCTTCAGAACTATTTTCCTCTCTTTGACGACTTGATAAATCTTTACAACCAAATTCTACCTCATTTATTCAAATTACTTTTCTTCAAAGGCACTACCGCTCTGTCTTTGTAATCGTTTCCTTATTCCCCAAAGGAGTTTAAGACTCCAACATCAACTACAGACATACAAAAGTAAGTGTCCAGATTAAAGAGCAAAATTTCAAGCCAGGAGCCAAGTTTGATACTAATATCCGTGTCATTCAGAAAGGGTCAGGAACTGGGGTAACAACAGTAATTTATTCATTTATTTTCATTCACTCAATGTATTCAGTGCTATAAATCATTCGGAGCTATATTTATTAAGTATCCATGTTGTGTCACCAGTGTTCTGGACACTCTGGTGGGCAAAACGGAAGTGGCATTTTTTGCAGACTGTGTTTCTCAACAGAGTCATACCCACATGTACCTCTCATCATGTAACTTTGACATTTCCACCACAGAGGGATCAGGGCCTATGTTCTTTCCCCCTGAATGTGGATGCACTTGCAACTATGGCAGAAGTAACGTTATTTGACTCCTGAAGCTAGATTTACAAAGCCACATGGTCTCTGCCTGGTACTTCTGTGACACTCACGAGTGGCAATAAGTTACTATGTAAGTAGTCTGACTGCTCTGAGGTGGTAGCCATGCTGTAAGGAAACACAAATAAGCAGCCAGCAAGAAATGAATACTCCAGTTTTGATTGAGTTCATTACCGAAAGTCATCACCACCTTGCCAGCCACATGGGTGAGCCATGTAGAAAGTGGATCTCAGCCTCAAGTCAAGCATGGAGCAGAACAAGTCATCCCCACAGAGCCCTGCCCGAAATGCAAATTCCATAACTACTGTTGTTTCAGTCACTAAAACAGTCACTAAGTTTTGGAGTGGTTTGTTACTCAGCAATAGATAACTGCTACATCCCAGACCTCAGAATACTTACAGCCTACAGTGGAAGATACAAAATGTTACCAACTTACATCTCTATGACATACTGTGATATACACCCTGTTGTCATATAGTTCACTGTGTTTGGGTCAGTGGAGTAAGAACAAACACCCTAGGAAGCCACACTTCCAACTGAAACTGCACCTTTGTATGAAAGAGAAAGAGCTGTTTCTTCCTCATAAACTTCACTGCCATTTACCGGAACACATGGCATATAAACCCAGGATCATCACGAGCATGAGAGTTATGTGTGCAATTCAGTTACAGCTCTAGCCAAAGCCTTGGCATTCAGAAAGCTCCAGAAAGTCAAAGTCCAGGAAACCAGAAAACAATTTAACCCCTTTTGCCAGAACACTCTTCCTAAACCTTAATATAATCATGGACTATTAATCCCACTGCTGGGAAGCTTTCTTTTTAACTACCACACCTGGAATCTAATGATAATGATGATGTTACTACTCTATTGCACCTACTACTGATAATAATACATTTATTGATCGATTACTACTACTAAATATTTTACTAAGCATTGAGTATATATTTTCTCACTTAATCATCAAGTAACCCTATAAGATAAATGCTAATGTTATCAACATTTCATGGAAAAGGAAACTGAAGCATAGTAAAGTGAACTCAGTTGCCCAAGGCCACCCAACGTGTGAGCAGTGGTATTGTGTTTGAACTCAGATAGCTTCAACCCACAGCCTGTACTCTTAACCACTGTGTACACTGTCCTCTCTTGTACTACGGCAATGCCTTTCTCAGTTTACTCATCTTAACTGCCCAATTGGTAGCAAGTTCCTGAGGGCAAGAATCAAGTCTTAGTCACATTTTATCTGTATAACCAATAATGAAGTGCCTGGTACAAGCATGTTTGGTGCTATGTAGAGACATTACGTAAACGCATGATGGGATGAACTGTATAAGTCACTTCTCCTTCCTGGTAATATCCTTAACAGGAAGGTGAGGTGATTACAGTAGGTAGTCAGAAATATCCGTTTCAGCTCTGAAATTCAATTATTCTCTGACCTGTACTACCTTTTTTTTTTAAAAAAAAAAAACCCTTCACCCTTAACATTTTTTGAAATTTATTTTATTTATTTATTTTTGGCTGCATTGGGTCTTCGTTGCTGCGGGCGGGCTTTCCCTAGTTGGGGCGAGTGGGAGCTACTCTGCCTTGCAGTGCACGGGCTGCTGATTGCAGTGGCTTCTCTTGTTGAGGAGCATGGGCTCTAGGTATGTGGGCTTCAGCAGTTGTGGCACGTGGACTCAGTAGTTGTGGCTCACGGGCTCTAGAGCACAGGCTCAGTAGTTGTGGTGCACGGGCTTAGTTGCTCCGTGGCATGTGGCATCTTCCCGGACCAGGGATCGAATCCATGTCCCCTGCATGGGTAGGTGGATTCTTAACCATTGTACCACCAGGGAAGTCCTGACCTGTACTACCTTAAAGTGAAGCAGGAACTGAGAATTTTCATTGCCTTACCCCTAGACTAGAAAATAATATGTTTCATAGGGTTGTACTGAGACTGCCTTCTCCTCTTAGCATTGGGATTTCCTGTGCTACTTTAATGAAAGAGTTCATTCTCTACAGATCCTTGAGAGTCACTCTTCCTAGAGATTGGGGGAGAAACAGAAAAATCCTCAAGGCCCACAGGGCTTGGCAGTTCTTAGGGGAGACAGAGGTCAAGGTTGGGATGCCATTATCACTCTTTGGGTCTCTTTGGTCCTCAGGAATGACCCATTCAAGGCCTCCTCATCACAAGGTAAGAGCAATGAGAAGCTGAAGCTCCTTATGCAAGGTGGCAAAATGAACTCCACATTTTATAGCCTAGTTCTTGGATTTTGATAAATAAATGCTGTGGAATGCTGAGTTGGCTTTAGGAGGGAGATGATCTAGCTCTGTTACCTAGTTTAATTTTGCTTTTTTTTTTTAATTGGGGGAAGAGGAGGGAGGTATTAAGTTCATTGCCAAGCAAAATTACTCAGCACAACCCTCCCTATTTGAGCTCTCACAAATGAGAGGCATGGATCTCTGCCTCAGATTCTCTGCTCCACTTAGGTGTCAGAGACATCACATCAAAGCCTTTTATTTTTCCTCTCAGAAATGCTTGTATTTTTCCCCTCTGACATCTACTGACTACTCTCTCATATAATTTACCTG
The DNA here is from genome assembly GCF_937001465.1 of Orcinus orca. Taxonomy (NCBI): domain Eukaryota; kingdom Metazoa; phylum Chordata; class Mammalia; order Artiodactyla; family Delphinidae; genus Orcinus; species Orcinus orca. The sequence continues at coordinate 9,824,024 of NC_064568.1, forward strand.
GACTTCCTGGGTTGTAATGTTTTACTATTTCCCCAGCAATGACTTTAGAAAAACATTTTGTTACCTACAGGAGACAGTTCATGCCCTCCTTTTCTTACTTATAGTCTTGCCAAGTTGTCTGTAAAATGAGTCATTTCCCTTACTCACTAACATGGTAAAAAGAAAGTTGCCATCTTTGGCAGGGAAGGAAAATAGCCTAAATGGGTAGAAACCCTGTTTGACTAAAGGGTTAATATATGGCAGTCTGACACTACAGATATTTAAACATTTTCCCTGTCTGTAACCACAAGTATTATATTACATTCCTATTGGATCTGCCTACAGTAGTACTCCTGGAATTTATATCTCTTCTATGAGCCTCACTGCTCTGTGATTTCCTGGGGACCACTCCTAGACTCATCTTACTACTCATCCTAGTGGACCCTTGTAAATATTGACGCTTGGTATCTGTCATTACAGTGATGATTGACACAGGCAAGCACTTCTGCAGAGCCTGCCAAGACGACTCATTCTCCCAGGGTTACCCAACTGCCTTGCTCACATTGTATGTCAGCCAATTTCCTCCAAATCAATGTGGGAGAGCACCAGACTTCTATTTTTTGTCTCTCCTTTGTTCTTTGACAACAGCATCTAATGACCACACTCTCCCTCCTCTGTTTCCATGGCTAGTAACCCTGAGGTCACTTTGACTCAGATTCTTTCTTTGAGATGAACATTAGTCAGACTGTTAGGAATTCATGTATGTATAGCTTGGCAAAGAGATATATAGAACATTGGAATGACAGTCACACACCGTCCTGGGCTTTTGGTTTCCCTTATTGCTTTCAGTCTACCTCACTGTGTAGAAACACTGAGCTCCCTGCTTCTTTCTAACCTTCAATGGTTTGGTATCTTTGATTGCTTAGTCTCCTTATAAGATCTGAATCCACAAATCTCCTCTTTTACACCTGTCATGAAGAATTACAGCATTTTTGAAACATGCAAATAGTCTCTTTACTGCTTGGCCTCCTTCCAAACCTCTACCTTCCTTTCTTCCATTTATTCATTAGACATTTATTGAGCACCTATTATGAACTGGTATTGTTCCACATACTGTAGCTAACTTGTTCTACAAAAGAAATGAGATTCTTGGTGCTTATATTTCTGGAAGGCACGGAAAGGAGGGACCAGAAAAAAAGAATAAACTATAAACAAGATAACCATTGAAGAGATGAGTTATCTAACAGCAATTATAAGGGGTAAATGTAATAAGAGAGTGACGGGGGCAGTGGGACTATCAAAGAAGATTTCCGAGTTCAGATGAAATGATCCTGAGAAGGAAGGGAGGAGTTCCATATTTGAAAGAAGCTAAGATAGTAAATCTTAGAAGTTCTTATCACAAGAAAAAAAAATTGTTTGTAACTGTGTAAGGTGACAGAAGGTAACTAGACTTATTGTGGTGATCACTTAGCGGTATATACAAATACTGAACTATTAGGTCATACACTTGCAACTAACATTATATGTCAGCTTTACCTCAATAACAAAAGGAGCTAGCCATGCGACCAAAGTTTTACAAAAAGAACATATTTCAGGCAAAGGGAACAGCATATTCTGTGATGGGAAAAACTTAGCTAGACAAAAGAACAGAAATAATGCAATAACAATGGTTGAACCAAGCGTAGGAGCAGGAAGGCATCGCATCTCACCCACGTTACCAAAGGTTAAACAAAGAATTAGTAACTATAAAGAGGACACTGATCACTTACTTCTCTTCATTTGTTTCAATGACACGTGAAGGAACTCAGCCTAACCCATTAGATACTGAACCAAAAATCTGTGAGACTGCAATCAGGCAACCAATTCAGTACATCTGGTTCTATTATGTTACCGCAGCCTGTCTTCCTTTCCAACTTTCTTTCATAAGAATATCTTTGAATTCTACAGAAACATGAGTGTGGGATATAGCATAGCACCAAATTTTGAGAATTAGGAGATAGAAATATATGCACATGTGTTCCAAGAAACAGCACAAGACTATTTAGAGTTATGCTATTCATATCAGTCAGACGAACAAACGCCATTTATTCTAAAATGGATTAATTTTAGAATACTTACAGTAGAATAAATTGTGATACATTCATACAATAGAATGAAAATGACCAAGGTAATGCTACAAAAAAGAACATGAATTACTATCACAAATGTTGAGTTGTGTGAAAGAAGACACACATAAAGGCACATACACTACTACAATTCAGTTTATCTGAAGTTAAAAGTACATTTAAAAACATTTTTTTTTTTTTTTTTTTTTTTTGCGGTACACGGGCCTCTCACTGCTGTGGCCTCTCCCGTTGTGAAGCACAGGCTCTGGACGCGCAGGCTCAGCGGCCATGGCTCACGGGTCCAGCTGCTCTGCGGCATGTGGGATCCCCCCCTCATCGGCAGACAGACCCCCAACCACTGCGCCACCAGGGAAGCCCTAAAAACATCATTTTTGAATGCATGTGAATGTGGTAAAACTATAAAGAAAAGCTAAATAATAATCATGACCCTCAGAAGAAGGGCAGTAGGGAGGGGGGAAGGAATGGAGTCAGAAGTGGTCTGGGCTGCTCAGCAAATCTGGGAAGCAAGCAATTATCCATTTTTTGACCTGAGTGGCATTACATACGTGTCTTTTTTCTTTTTGATAAATCAGTGACCTACATATCTTTTATTATAGACTCATCCTTAAGGATACTAAATTTCACAATAAAAATTGGTTAAAAGTAGAGAATAACATAGTTCCTAACATACACTAAATATTCCATTCATTAAAAAAGATGGTATTATTAGTTTGGATAAGACATTTCTCCTTACCTGGAGAAGCATTAGGTGAAATGTTTTCTAAGTACCCTGATAGCTCAAAGGAAAAAAAAAAAAACACCTATTTTAAGAAACAGTTTAGGGACTTCCCTGGTGGCACAGCGGTTAAGAATCCGCCTGCTAATGCAGGGGACATGGGTTCCATCCCTGGTCCAGGAAGATCCCACATGCCGCGGAGCAACGAAGCCCGTGCACCACAACTACCGAGCCCGCGTGCCACAACTACTGAAGCCCGTGCACCTAGAGCCCGTGCTGCGCAACAAGAGAAGCCACCGCAATGAGAAGCCCTCACACCACAACGAAGAGTAGCCCCCGCTCACCACAACTAGAGAAAGCCTGTGCATAGCAAGGAAGACCCAACGCAGCCATACATACATACATAAATATATATACATATATATAAATATATATATATGTATATAAAAGAAAGAAACAGTTTAACCTACTGAGTCTACTAGCCTACTCTGTACACAGTTCCCTCAGTGTAACATGAAATCCAGATTTATGTTTGTACAAACTAACATTTGGAAATAAGCATTAATAAATAAAAAAAATATATTCATCATTGCTAGAGTAGTTTAGATCTTACTATGTGTTCCATAGCCATTGAATTTCTATTTTGCCTTTCTTTACATGTGCATAACTAATAGACTCATTGCAATAGTTTGTCTGTTTTCCCTGCTACTTTAACATCTGAATGGAGGTAGGGCCCATTCTTGTTTTAATGACTGTAGAATCCTTGGAATCTGCAGTACTATGTGGCACACAGCAGGGCGGGCAGTGAAGAGTGTTCGTGGTTCTACTGATTGAAGTTATCCTATCATAGGGCTCACGGTACTTTTAGAAGTGAAAAGTAATACTAGCTGTTAGAAGAGATGCACGCAAATTCTCAGTGATGGATAGCAGCTTTACTGGCACGGTCTGGAACAGTGGTGCTCCTGTGTCACTAGTGATGGGGCACAGTGAGACAGCCTGGCAGAGCCTCCGTCACCAGCGACACACAGGAGCACCCCGTTCCAGACCCTGCCAGTAAAACTATTATTAACTATTACAGTTTGGTTGAGCCGGCAAAAACTATTCAATTGACTTTTTTCACCCAGCCTTATACACGCTTCCCCACCAGAAAGCAGGTGAAGGAAAGGTTGAATTGGCATTTGAAAGGATTTCACTTCTCTCCTTTCCAAGCCACCCTTCAGTGGGACCAATATCAGTGATTACTTTATGTTATGAAACTAGAGAGTAAACAAACATTTAATTTATGTTTTTGTTTGGTTGTGAAGACGTAGATGTACACACACACACATACCCACTCACTTTGTCTCTCTTGACAAACAGAAAGAGAGAGAGAGTACTTGCAAGTGTTTTAGAGAATGTCTCAAAACATTCAACATTCAAAACAGAACAGTTCTGCTGGAAGATTAATATTCGTTCTCACATAGTGCTGGGTAAATTTGAAATTAAAACCTCTATTCCTTGATTCATATCAATAAAGGGATATTTCCAAGAACCTCTCTTTCACATCAAAACCTTAATTTGTCAAAGCAAACAATGTCCTTCTTTTTGCAAATGCTTATTACCTTTTCAGACTATTCCTAAACTGCACGTTCTTTCTTATTAAAAGTCTGCTATAGATATGTTGGCCATTCAAGACAGATGCTGAAATTTTTAATTTTCTAATAGGTTACCTTCAAGTGCTGAATGATCACCAAGAACTGGAAATGGTGGATAATCTGCCTCTGTGATTCCAGACTAGAGCTCACGGAACCTTGGGGTAATCAACATATAGAACAGCATCACAGCACTGGGGTGGTTTAAACATGGACAAACTGGTATAGGTAATGTGGTTGAGAATCAAATCACTGAAGTACTGAAGATTAAACAGAATTAATGAATATTATGCTGCAGTCTCCATAAATGAGCCAACAAATATGCAGCGAAATCCTGAACTGCAAAAAAAAAAAAAAAAAAAAAAATCCTGAACTGCAGCCTTGAAATAAGGAGCTTAATGTAATTCAATGTTTATTGGTTGCCTAGAAACTAACTTAGAAGGGGGTTGGACAGGCAGGACTACAAAACATGAAGGGTTCATAGGTTTAATAAGGAAATTATTAACTCTGAACTGTGTGGCGATGTGAGATATAAGTTCTCCAGTGGTCTCCTCTTCCACAAGCCCCTTAATATATTAGAAGGCAAGGTTAGAGGGCATGCAGAGAGGTTGCTATACAATGACAGAGCAGTGGTTAGAGCTCCAGGCAATCATGGACAGCAAACGTCATCATATTCAAACCTGCCGTCATTGCAACCAGAGATTATCTCCCCTTCTTGAAAAACTGCATCTGTGGGTAAAGCTTGCTTATTGACTTTTCCTAAAATATCTTTCTCGAAACATACCGCTTAGGACTTGGTTATTACATGAGAAATGTCACCAGTTAATTAGATTACTAAGAACGCTAAACATTTAAAAAAGGACAGGTAGGGGATGGGGCAGTTGAATAGCTTTTATATTAAGAAAATTAACAGGCTGTGAAATGGGGCATGCGACTTCATTCAAAAGCCTTTTGGAAGAGGAGGGACTAGTTTTTAAGTTTTAATTGCAAATCGCAATATCTTAAGGAGTCACTGATATCACTCATGTCAGAATCCCTGTCGTTAGTTCAGCTTCTTGCTTTTATTCAGATATAGAAACTGAAGAGCTGATGCCCAGGTGGCAATTGAAGAGGTATCATTTTAGCATTTCCTCTAAAACCATTAAGTCAATAGCCCTCTCACTTTTAGCACAGTGCCCACGCAGTGCACGTGCAGTGCACACACAGGAGACATCGTGCTTTAGCATCTTAGCTTCAAAGAGCAGCTCAGGGAGGACATATTTTCTCCTAATTATTCTTGACAGGAATTAGGTCAGATTAATTAGTTTAAAATTCACCTGAACAACAGCGTCTTTGCTAATTACTTCAGGGCATATACATAATTCATTTACAACAGGGAAAAAAGGAAAAGACTAGGGGAGAATTCAAACCCTGACCCCTTTGGTGGACAATTCATAAAGGTCCCTTTGTGACCTAAAAGGGGGCATAGGGAGCAGAGAGTATCTGGAGACTTTAATTCAGAACGAGGATAAATGTTTCTTTATATAAATATCCCTATTTATATATTTATTTGTTTTAAAGTATCCATATTTAAATTATTTTTAAAGATACATTTAAAAATAGTTTAGAATATATATGTCAGACAGAGTAAGACAGTGAGTGGTTAAGAACATGAATTTTAGATAAAAGATTTTCCCAGCTCAACCCCTTGCAAGCTTTGAGACCTTGGGCAACGTACATACCTCTTGAAGGTTCAGGTTGTCCTTGTTAAACTAATAATAGCATTTAGCACCTACCTTAAGGCTTGTTGTAAGAATTAAAATATGAGATATGTAAACCACAGCATGTGACAAAGAGTAAGTAATATTTGTTAGGTATTATCATTTCTACAGAAACATAGGAAATTAAATAAATGTTTGCCTAGACACTTTTAAGCTAGTCCTAAAAATTACCTTTAAAATGAATTATACCTGTTGGCTTGAACTGCATTAGAAAAGCCCCTTTAAATTTAGGTTCAAATTTCTACAGGGAAAGATGGATTAAAATATTTCAGTAGACTAAATATCCACTGATATTAAGCAAAAGTCAAAAGTGTCCAGGGGCTCTCAGGCTGATAGGAGAGTGTTAGTGTGTATTACTTGTCCAGGGTCCTACTCAGGTCTCTGAAAGCATTTCGAAACCATTGATTTGTCAGAGAAGCCCAAACGAAGATTTTTATATGAAATCTCCTAATATTTAAATGCTTGCTCAGAGGTTTTTTAATAATCATATGAGACAAATTTATTCTCACATTGGTTTTTATTAACTGAAGAATTCTAGGATAAATGATGGATTTGGGAACTCATAATCCAGCATTTAGATACATATAAACTGAAGACTAATTTTGCTGAGAAAACAAACTAGGTTCAGCCTCTGTTACAAAGGATCGTTTTGATTTCCTTTTCAAATACTAGAATATATTTACAGCTTAAAAATTAGATGGAATAGAAGCCATTAAAACTGATGACACTGAAGGAAATAGTAGAAATATTTTCCAAATGCAGACCCAAGTTGAAAATAAAACTTGTAACACCATCTGCATCAGCGCCATCTATTTTGTTGCCTAACACATATGTTAACATCATTGTCACTACTTTAATTTACACATCTCTCTTGAAAAACAACTGGATACTGAAGAGAATGCACGCCTCACCAGGCATGTGAGGCAGAAGTCTGGATGGTGCTAATCACATGTGGCCAAGAAGACGCTTTCTTATTTTCCATGAAGGAACTGTGTGTCTTAACACTACCATTAATCTACAAGGACAAAATGTGAATAGAATCCTTTGACTATTTTAGGGTGAAACTCAGCTATTACAGTGAAAAAAAAAAGGAAATAAATGTGCTTAGGGTGGGGTGGGAAAAAGAATGCAACTATCTTAAATTGCCAAATGGCTGATTGGAATAATCATCAGGTACTGGCCATTCCTGGTGTTGTGTCTTCTCTTCTCCAGAGTAACAGACGCTCGTGAGATACTGAGTCTGAGGAGGTCACAGATGCCCGCATTTCTCCTCATTGAGGAGGTTGCTGAGTTGGTTGGATGTGAATAAAATGCTCAGAAACAGATTAATTAAAACAACAACAACAAGACTTCCCTGGTGGTGCAGTGGTTAAGAATCCGCCTGCCAATGCAGGGGACAGGGGTTTGAGCCCTGGTCCGGGAAGATCCCACATGCTGCAGAGCAACTAAGCCCGTGTGCCACAACTACTGAGCCTGCGCTCTAGAGCCCGCGAGCCACAACTACTGAAGCCCACAAGCCTGAAGCCTGTGCTCCACAACAAGAGAAGCCACCGCAATGAGAAACCCACGCACCGCAACGAAGAGTAACCCCGGCTCGCCACAACTAGAGAAAGCCTGCGTGCAGCAACGCAGACCCAACACAGCCAAAGATAAATAACTAAATTAATTAATTAAAAAAAATAAAATAAACTAACAACAGGCGCCCTATTATCTTTGCGGAAATGAAAGAGGCAAACAGATTTTCGCTCATTCTGTTTTTGTTTCTCAGGGGTAAATAAGCGGTAGTTGGCTTTGGGTAAGAGCTAGCTTTCCAGAGTGAGGAGGCTCACCCGAGAAAAGGCTAAGCTTTTCAGTAAAAAGGAGATTTAAGCTTCTTTTACTTCACAGCCTAACGTTTTTGTTAAACTCTATTTCAGTACCTAGGTCCCAAAATAATTTTGGGTTGAGTTGTAGGAGCAGAAGGGGTAATAGGTCAAGAGTTATGAGGGTGTTTTCTCATGTAAATGGTGGTTTGACATTGTTGATATGATACATATATTTACCTCGTTGTGTTATGATTAATACAGAGAGAGTGTATAGGGCAGTAATGACTGTCTTAGCCCCTATGAGGATAATGGTGATATTAGACTAGAAGAAAGATGATATTACTACAAATAGTTCTCTGATTAAGTTGGTTGATTGTTGGGGGCAGGGCTAGGTCTGTAAGATTTACTAGTAGTCATCATGTTGCCATTAGTGGAAGAAATGTTTGTAGACCATGGACTAAAATTATGTTTCAGCTATGAATACGCTGATAATTTGAATTTGCCAGGCAAAATAATATAGATGATGTGAGGCTGTGGGTGATTATTAGGGCCGTAGTTCCTATAGAACTTGAAGGTGTTTGGGTAAGAAGAGCTACTATGACAAGTGACACGTGCTTAACGGAGGAGCATGTGATGAGCTATTTTAAGTCTGTCTGGTGCAAGCAGATTATAATTATAATTACTCCTTAGAAGGACAATATAAGGAATGGGTACCTTACATACTTTGCTATGGGTTTCAGGATTATTGTGATTCGTAGCCACCAAGTTTGCGTAGTAGGGCTGCAAGAATCATAGATCAGGCGATAAGGGCTTCTACGTGCATTTTTGACATCATAGGTGTAATCCATAAAGGGGTATTTTTACTATAAAAGCCATTTTACACACTAATCATGTGAAAATATGGGATCAAGAGTTAGATATTGTTTGGGCTCAGTACTGCATTGTTAAAAAGTTTAGTGAGCCTGTAGTATTTTGGATAGACATTAGTGCAACTAGAAGTGGAAGGGATGCCACTAGTGAGTAAAATAAAAAAGTAGAGTCCTGCATTAAGCCGTTCTGTTTGGTTTCCTCATCAAGTTATAATAACTAATGTTGGGACTAGTGTTGCTTCAAATAATATGTAGAATGGAATCAGTTCCGTGGCCTTGAATGTTAAGATTAAGAATATATGTAGTATGATTAATATAGTAATAGACAGTTTGTTTGCTTTTTTCCCAAGCCAGTGATTCTTTAGGTAGCTGGAATTGCCTAGCTCTGAGTGTTAGTGGTAAGAGTCATGTAGTTCAAGTTGGTGAAGGTGCTGACAGAGGGTCAGAGAAGATTAAAGTTAAGGCTGTTGTTAGAAAGGCAAAGACTAACAAAATAATTAGTATGCTGTAGGTTGTGGTGTGAATTCAAATTATATTGCTTTTTGATAAACATGTTAGTGGCATGAATATAATAGTTAGAACAGTAATTTTTAACACTGGAGAAGGTTTGTATTTTGTATGCAATCAATGCCATAGGTGTTTGATAATATTCCTAGCAGGGATAACCTAGTGCAGCTTTTCAGGCTGTGAATATTAGTTAGATGATGAGTATTATGCTAGCTAGAGTGAAATGGACATTTAGAATTATTAGGGTTGCTATAATTAATAATGATAATATTATTTCTTCTTGACATAGTAGAGAAGATATTAAGTGAGATCGATATATTAATAGCCCTATAAGGGAAACTGTGAATGCTGGAATAATATTTATGTAGACAAAAGATACTCAGTAATTATGAATTTAATCATAGTTTAACGAGACAAAACCATTTGTTTTCATTTAAACTAATTATCATATTTGTGTCATTCTGATCACTTTTGAGTTCACTCACAGGCTATACTTATTGCTAGTAGTGAGATCAGGATTAGTGCTATGATGAGTATTGTTTTTAGGTTGCTAGTTTGGACTGCTCAGGGCAGGGGCCGAAGGGGGGCAATTTCTCTCGATCAAGGGGAGAAGTGTAACGGCTACCAGGAAAATCGTCATGGAAAATCCTATGGGGTCAGATCCGCATTTGTAAGGACTTGATTCTTCTGTGTCTGTCTTTACTAGGGGAAGTCAGAATTCGCTAAGTACAAGTAGTGAAGCTAGTACTATGTTTGTGGTTAATGCTATAAGGTGTATTATTCTTTTCAGATTGTACCGAAACTAATTGATTGGAAGACAACTGCACTAACTGATACGAAAAGAACACACCCTCAACTCCATTTCACTGTACAGTAGAAACTAACACAACATTGTAAAACAACTATACCCCAATAAAAGAAAAAACAGAATAGACCCTCATCAATAAATGGGGATGTATAGAAACAGCCATACTATGTCTACAAAGTGTATCAGGCAGTGGCTTCAAATCTGAAATGAGTTGAAACTGTAGTTGGCACAGGCAGCAGACAATGAGGAAAAGTAGAGCCAATGATCATGTGTAGGCCATGGAAACCTTTGGTTATGAAGACTGTTGACCTGTGTACTCCATCTGAGATTGTAAAAGCTGTTTCATAATATTCTGAGGCTTGCAGTAGTGTAAAGTAAACTAGGGAGATTGTAATAAAAAGAGCTTGAGGAATATGCTTACAGTTTCCTTCTATCAAGCTGTTGTGAGCTTGGGTAATAGGTACTCCAGAGGCCAGTAAGACAGGTGTTGAAAAGTGGTACTTCTAATGGATTTAGGGGGTGAATGCCTGTTGGTGGTTAGAAACCACCTAGTTCAAGTGTAAGGGCAAGACTTGAGTGATGAAAACCTCAGAAGCAGCCTGTAAAAAAGAGAACCTCTGAAATAATAAACAGAATTATGCCATATCAACATCCTTTTTGAATGAAACTGGTGTGTGATGGCCTTGAAAAGTGCTTTCCCTGGTGATGTCTCATCATCATTGACATATTGCTAACATACTAGTTAATCAGCCCAAGGATAATAAAAAAGTTGAGTTAAAATGGAATCATATGACTAGATGGGATGTTAAGAGAAGGGCTAAGAGGGCTCCTGTAAGAGGTCAGGGACGAGGATTTACTCTATGATACGCATGGGTTTGGTGAGTCATTACTTGCCATTGTGTAGGCAGAGGCTCACTCACAGGGTGAGCATGTTAGCTTGAATAAGGGCTACTGCATATTCGAGAAAAGTGAGAAGAACAAGACTAATAAATATAATAAGGGCTGTGGGAGGATTCATGCTTAATAGGGAAAGGGATGCTCCTCTGATGAGGTGAATTAACAGGTGACTGGCTGTGATACTGTCTGTTAGTCGTAGGGCTAGGGCTATTGGTTGGATAAATAAGCTACTAGTTTCAATAATTACTAGCATAGGGATAAGAGGGATTGGTGCCCCAGGTGATAGAAAGCGGCCTACAGATGCTTTTGCTTTATGGCAGAAGCCAGTGATCACAGTGCCTGCTCATAAAGGGACCACTGTGCCTAAGGTTATTGAAAGTTGCATAGGGGCGCAAATCAGTTCAGTAAGAGGCCTAGTAAGTTTGTTGGCCAATGAATAAGGGACATAAGGATTAATGTTCTGGTTTGTCCTTTATAGTTCTGGATGTTCATTATTTGTTCTGACATAAGCTGAAGAAGTCAGTGTTAAAGAGAAATTATGTGGTTATTAATCAGTCGGTTGAGTGCGGGGGAAAAATACCTGGAAACATAATAATTAAAAATAACAACAGTCAGCCCTAGTATTGTTGGGCTGGATTTGGGCTGGAAGCAAATGGATTTTTGTTCATTCTGTTTTTGTTTCTGTTTCTGTTTTTGTTTCTGTTTTTGTTTTTGTTTCTGTTTCTGTTTTTGTTTCTCAAGTGTTAAGTAAGAGGTGGCTTTTTTTCTCGGTGACAGCTAGCTCTCTAGAACGGCAAAGCTCAAAGAGAAGAAAGCTAGCTTTATCAATATCAGTATCAATATCAATACTTTGTACATAATCTTTGTATTTCTTGTATCAACCAGCTGTAACGGATATTATCATTGCCACTGGCAGGGCCAGCACATCAAGGAGTCAAGATGTGGGGTCTGGGTGAAAAAGATACAGATGAAAATCTTTAACATAGACCATCTGAGATCTTTGCCTACCTCATAAAACTGTTTCAGCATTAAATTTTACATAAGAAATATTTTAGCAATGTCTTGATATATAGTTACTCTAAAATAATAGAGGATGTTATTGTTGGTATGGTTGTGGCTTTTATCTTTATCAAATAAAACCTAGTCCTAAATTTAAAGAGGTTCCAATTGAAATAGAGAACATTAACATTAACATTAACATTAACATCAATGCAAGCAAATGAGAACCAGAAAAAAAAATATCATGAATAAAATTTCACTGTAGTATTTGACTACATTATTGATTGTTTTTATCGTTATGAAGTATGAACACCTGCTCTTTCGTGAATGTCAACTCTGGGTTGAACTGTGTTAGGCGCTTTACATACACAATCTCATTTAATCATCCTAACATCACTCTAAGGTAGGTATTACTATAATCCTCGTTGTAAATATGAGGAAATTGAGCTTAAATGAAGTTCAATATTGTTCTCAAAGTCCCCCGGATGGTGGTGATGCTTAAGCTATGACAGCAGATATTGATCTCAAGCAGGTAGCAGGATGTAAGGACTTCCATCCTTCTGCCCCACTGGACCCCACAGTACACCATCTAAATTTGTTTGGGCATATTTACACCATCTCTCTACTGTTATGTGTTTGCAAGAAAGGATGGAGTGGAGTGGCAGCTCATGTGATGGAAAGGGTAGAAAAAACTCAGTTCCACGTTTAGCCCCATGGATGTGGACCACCACTAGGGGTCAGGCTAATATTCAGGCATATTTCAGCATTTTTTGGCATAACCATAATGCACAAAACACAAAGCAGCACCTTAATTTGCTCCCCAATATCCAAATGTAAAACAGAACAGCTCTTTGGAAAAGTATTTGGTAGTTTCTTAGAAATTTCGACATAAACTTAACACACAACCCATTCTTTTTATTGCTGAATTGTATAATACATCCATTCATAAGTTGGTAAGATGAGAAGCTCCAAAAAAATTAGAGATAAGAGCAGGCCAAGGGTGAGGTAAGACTTTGACTCACGCTGTTTCCTTCCTAAAACATTCACCCCTACCCATATCCTGCTGTAGCAACCTCCATCCCTTCTAACTTCTTTTAAAAGATTTTGTCTCTGCTTCATGTCTCTTCATGCTCATATGATATTCAACCCTCAACCCACTGCAATCTGGCTTCAGCCCACATTATTCTACTGAAACTATTCTTGCCAACTTTGTTATGACCTCCTTTTTGTTACATGTAGTAGGTGTATTCCAGTCTTCATCTTTACTTCCTGTCTCAACACTTCTGACCCTGTTGATGATTCCTTCTCTTATACTGATTCTCTTTCCATGTAATTAGTGATATTTTATACTTTTAATTTTCCTTCCACACCTATGGTTACTTCTTCACCAGCCTTCTTTCTGGGTTCCTCCTCCTCTGTCCATCTTTTATGTGCTGATACTACTTAGGCTTCTATGCAAGATCCACTTTTCCTTTTACTTGACAGTGGGGTCAGAGGATCATCTGCATCAAAATCATGGTAAGGGACTCTATTTGTCAAGCGTGTAGATTTGTGAGCTACATCCTATACCTACTCAGTAAGACTCTGGAGTTGGTACCCAGGATTCTGAATTTTATCACACCTCCTGGGTAATTCATCTGACCCCAAAGTTTGAGAATCTCTTCAACATCTTCCTTGGGTAATATCATCCATTCCCAAATGCTCAATTACCATCTACCTGATAAAAGTTCTAAACTTTATACCTCTAGGTCACATCTCATTACTGAGCTTCAAAATCCACAGGCCCAAATTTCTGCTAGTCATTTCATTTAGAGTCCTACAGAAACATAAAACTTTCTATGCGCCCAAATGATCTCACTACCTTCACTTGCAAACTTCTGTGTTTTCTATCTTTGGAAGTGGAACCAGCCACCACTGCTGCAGATTCCAGAAATCTAATTAGCTTCTCTGACCTCATATCCTCACCCTCCTCTACTTCCAAACAGCTGTGAAGCTCTCTCAATTTAATCTTCTAAAAAAATGATGATTCCAGCTACTTCTCTCCATCAACATTTAGTGCTATTCTAGTTGAGGCCAGCATCATGTATCATCTGGAATCACTATAGCAGATTCCAAAAGAGTCCCTCAGCCTCTAGACTTAGGCTCTCACCTAACTGATCTTTTCTTCACAGTGAAATGACTTTTCTAAAATGTGAACCTGACCAGGCAGCTTCCTTATTTAAAACCTTACTACAGAATCCCAATGCTCTTAGAAGGATGGTCATGCTTCCATGGTACAACCACAGCTTACCGCCTCAGTCTTACTTATTGTCCCAGTCCCTGTTTTATCTTTTAAGAATTCTAACTTTTAGTCAAATTTAATTTCTCTTCTTCGAAGAACACCACATCCTCTTTTGTCTCCATACTTTCACGTATTATGCTCACTGTGACTGAAAGATTCTTCTCCATCTCTTTGCTTGGCTGAATTCTACTAATACTTCAGGTATCACCTTCCATATCACTTTCCCTGGGAACTCTCTCTGACCAGCCCCCCCACCAAATTCAAATAAGAGGATCCTGCAGTGTGTGATTATAATACGCTGTACCAACCCCATCATAGCACTTATTATCGTGCATTTTAAGCTTCAGTTTACTTAACCTTTCCTGCACTAGACTATAAGTCTAATGGAGGCTGGAACCACGTGACCACAACTTGGAATGTGCCACTATATATCTACTGAATGATTCAACAGGTGAATGACTTTTTAAAAAATAACCACAATCTAAAAAAAAGTGTTATAATCTTATATTTTCAGCTTTCATGTAATCAAATTAAAATCAAGGCTGGGAAATTACATTCTAGATCTTTAAATGATAATATGAACATTATTTTAATATAATATTTGAATTTTTAAGAATATATAAATATACATTTATTAATATTTTAGGGAAAATTATTAGACAGTGTTCACAATTAATAATTTCAGAGCCACCTCAGTATGAGCCATAATAAATTATATAAAATTCTTTTCACATATTTGGATATAAGAAATACCACTATAAATTTTAAGCTATTTAATATTGTATTCCTATTTAATAGTACCACAAATTGAATAAAGTTCTTATTTAAATAGACATGAAAAAGAGTCTTGCTCAAGGTCTTTTATCCCTGTTTATTCACTTTCTCTGAATGAATGGAATTTAAAAAGCTATAATATACATTCCCTTATTTGAAAACATATTTTCCTCCTCTAAAACTCATTTTTTTTACTCCGTAGATTTCAGGATGACCTCTTCACTGGCAATTTCAAGGTACTTCACTAACTTTTGCATATGGGCTTTTTAAATAGAACCTGACCTCTTTGAACTTTTGTATTTGAAATCCAGAAAGCAAATTCTCCTAGGGTTCCACATTAGGATTCTTCAGCTAGAAGCTAAGACTGGATATGCACAAAATCAAATATCCAAGCCCTAGAAGTCTGTCCTCATGCCTCCTCACTCAGTGGCCATTCCATAGCACACTCAGCTCTGCACAGCTCCCGCAGAAATTGACCAAGGTGGGGGAATTCATCATAGATCCAATTCAAGGTGTTGTTACATTGCCACCTCATGACAAATCAGAGCTACGCAACTTCAGAGGACATTGGTATATCCACTGGGATACAGAAATTGATAACAGAGCTGGAAGGTTAATTTTTGCCTTCATATAAATGCTGAACAATTTTTAAAGATGCAAATAATGGAGTTTGGAAGACTAGTTCCTTCACTTACTAGTTGTGTGACCCTAAAGCAAGTAAGATAATGTTTTTAATGAGCCTATATCAAATTAAAAATAAAGTGTGGCTTAAGTGTACCACAAATGACCTCACACAGGTCCGAAATTGAGTTCTTTTAAAGGGCTGGTTTGTGAATTACATAAGAATATGAGATATAACTCAATATACTAGCATACTCCCTGGTACTGTACACCATTCTGGTTAGCACCAATGGCTCCCAATGACAGGACACCGCACTGCCTGGAAGAAAGTGTCATGATATCAAACAGTAGGGCAGAACTCCACCAAGTAATACTGAATACTTTTATTAAGGAAACAGAAAAAGAAAATATGAAATAGTGGCAGTTTCTTTGCACAAAAGCTGAGTAAAAATTGTTACCCTCAGGGTAGAAAAGTTTCTTGAATTGGGAAATCATACCCTGAGCTGAGAGTTTGGAACATTTGTTCACAAACCTATTAACTTTTCTATAGCTTGACATTAAACATCGCAACTAGTTTATTCCCTTACCATCTGGGCCAGTAGGCCAAATTCTACCCTGAATTTTTCATTCCTATATTCCCTGTGGCTGTTTTTACTGATCTGCACGCCCTTTCTCAACAAAAAGTGGCTTTATTCCTCCCTTTCTAATTTTCAGAAACATCTTTGTCATCCTTATGAACTTTCAGTGAGGGACATTCAGCAGAAAGGGGAAAATATATGTAAAAGCATCTTTGTGATGGTTGGCAGAAGATATAAGAGCTCATATCTGTGCCCTTGGGTGATTATGTACCCACTGGGGCTCCAGGTTTCTCATCTGCTCATCTGTGAAATCAGGAGAGTGATCATAAATACTATTATAAGATTTTTTTTTTCTCTAACAAAGTAACTTTCATATACATTATCTCATTTAATCCTTATAACATCCTTATCTCCCTATGAGGCAGATAACACACCCAGCAACATTTCATAATGGTATTATACAAATCCGCAAAGGTGAATGTGAATCACTGCGCCAGTCAAAAACTCTCATTTAAGGCTGGAGGGAAGATTACTTGTTAACATGCAACAAATATTTCCTGAGCACCTACTGTGTGTTTACCACTGTATCTACACAATAAGGATGGAGTAATGAACAAGTCAGAATACACCCCTGTCCTTAGCAAGCTTACATACGAGAGTGGAGAAAGACTATAAAGTAGGAAACCAAATAATAAACTAGATGATTTAGAGAGGGACATAGCACCATGAAGATACTAAAGCAGGGTAATGGGATACAAATGCATGGGGGTGCCTTGGAGGTACTACACTAGGATGATCGGGAAAGCCTTTCTTAGGCAACATTTGTTCTCTATCCTGAAGGATTAGAGGTCAGAGGTATATGCAGTTCTAAGAAAGGTGACTTTTGTAAAACGATCGACTACAGAACCCTAAGGTGGGAGTTAGTTTGCTATGTCCAGTGATCAGAAAGATCTACTATAAACGATGAAGACAATGACATGCGAAGAGGAAGTTAGATAGGAGCCAGTTCACATAGGACCTTATGAACCAGGTTAAAATTCAGATTTTATTCAGACTGTTATGATCATTAATTGGAAGGATTCAAACATAGGAGTAACATGATCTAAGCTGTTTTCTAAGACATGTCACTTTGTGGGCTATGTATGTCAAGATGGATGCCCTGGGGGCAAATGTAACAATGCCGAGAAACCACTTACGTAAACTGCTGGAGTTCAGGTGAAAACTATGGTGGTACAGACTGGGATGGCTGCCATGGAGGGAAGTATTCAGATCCAATATGCAAATAATAAATGGCTGATGGACTGGCTGTGGAGGATGGAGAAAAGAAAACATATCAGAAAGTGCCTCGTATACGTATGTTTATGGAATCTTGTCACCTTAGGATTGAAAGAGAGCTTAGAATGTAGGTAGTCGTACCTCTTTACACTACATGAAGAAGCTGAAATTCGGAAGCCAAGAGTGACTTACTTTGCAACATGCAAGTAGATAATGACATAACTGGAGACTAGACATATGTATTACCCACCAATCTCAGGCATCCTCTTTTTTTAAAATCGAACTGTAGTTGATTAACAATATTATGTCAATTTCAGGTGTACAGTAAAATGATTATATATATGTTCGTTTTCAGATTCTTTTCCATTATAGGTTATTACAAGACATTGAATATCGTTCCCTGTCCTATACAGTAAATCTTGTTGTTTGTCTATTTTATATGTAGTGGTATGTATCTGTTAATCCCATACTCAAAATTTATCCCCACCTTCCCCCTTTGGTAACCAAAAGTTTGTTTTCTGTGTCTGTGAGTCTGCTTATGTGTTATAAATAAGTTAATTTGCATTAATTTTTAGATTCCACATATAAGTGATATCATATAATATTTATCTTTCTCTATCTGACTTACTTAACTTACTACAGTAATCTCTAGGTCCACCCATGTTGTTGCAAATGGCAATATTTCATTCTTTTTTAAACGGTTAAATAATATTCCATTGTATATACATACCACATCTTCTTTATCCATTCAGCTGTTGATGGACACTTAGGTTGTTTCCATGTCTTAGCTATTGTAAAGAGTGCTGCTACGAACACTGAGGTGCATGTATCTTTTTGAATTAGAGTTTTCATCTTTTCTGGATATATGCCCAGGAGTGGGATTGCTGTATCATATGGCAACTCTATTTTTAGATTTTTAAGGAACCTCCATACTGTTTTCCATAGTGGCTGCACCAATTTATATTCCCACCAACAGTGTATAAGGGTCACCTTTTCTCCACACCCTCTCCAGCATTTATTATTTGTAGACTTTTTGATGATGGCCATTCCGACCTGTGTGAGGTGATACCTCATTGTAGTTTTGACTTGAATTTCTCTAATGATTACTGATGTGGAGCATCTTTTCATGTGCCTGTTGGCCATCTGTATGTCCTCCTACCCGTCTATCTATCCATCTGCTCATCCATCCAATGTATCATTCACTAATTTATACTTTCAACCTTTCATTTATTTATTCATTCAATAAGAATTTACTGTACGATTAGTTTTTCCACACGGTTCTAGATTTTATCATTCTGGATCAAATACTTAAATTTGGTAGAACAACACTGAGGCCAAAGTTGTGGGTGCTAGACATGATTTTCAGAAGCTTCAGACCAAAATCCTAACCTTGGGCAAATACCACGCTAAGATTCACCCTGCTTTCCTGAAAAAGATAATTATGGCTTCGGACAGTTAAACCCACTGGTTGAAAGATAACTCATTGCATAACTCTTCTTCCTCCACGTGGGTCTCTGTCATATTTGTATACAGAAGATGACATTTTTTAATGACGCCATTATTTTAATGACGACCAGCGAGGAAAACATGCGTAAGGCTATATATAAGGTTGCCACCTTCAGAGCCTAAACTAAAATTTATGACAGGTTGTCAAAGGAATGTTATTTCCATGATTATAAAACTCTTTATGAACAGCAAAGCTAATTGTGTTGAATAATTATCAGACCAAAATACAAAGTTTTCAACTTAATAAGACTCTGGACTTAAAATGAAGAAACCCTTTCCTCAGAAGAAATCTGCATATTGAATTCTGTTATTCTCCATATTTAAGAAGTATTAAAGTAGTGTATATACATACATAGCTTAAGAAACTCTGATAATGAGGAATGGTTCTATCATTTCCTAAAAGTTTCTGTGTAAATTTCATATACTAGCAAATCTGAATACATCTGCTATTAAAAGCACAAGTGTGCCCCCTTCTGAATAAATGAAATATTGAGTCCTATATTTGCTCTTAAAATAACAACCACCCTCCTTTCTGGACCAAACTGAATAAAAGAATCTGGGCAAATATGAGCAGCAAGTTTTAAGAGCACGCTTTTTTAGAAACATTTATGATTGGACGCCTTCTAAAAAATATTCCCATGATATCTGCTTTGTCTTTTTATATTTGTTTGTCCTTTTCCACAGCTGGAATCTTCTAAAATAAAGCACCCCAAAAGAAATTATGATCTTGTTCTGGACAGAGAATGAAAAACCATGTTGCTAAATAACTCAGAGTGGAGTTGAAAGAGCTAGGTAGAGTGTTGGCATCTCTTTCAGAAACTGAAATAGTGATAGAGATGTCAGCAGAAGTGAAGTGACATTCCACTGTGACAATTCCATTATGGTTTGAAAGACAGCAGCTACATAAGCTAAGTATTCATGTTGACTTCAAGTTCCACTCTGTTCTCTCAATTTTGCAGCTGAGAAAATAAAGACTCAGAATGATTAAGTGGTTTTTGGAAAATCACTTAACGAACAAGCTACACTTTCCTACCCTCAATCTAATGTTCTAACTATGGTAAAACATAGTGACACAAATTAACTATTCTGGTAGTTATACATATGTGATGGATTCCATCTTTAAATCCATTCATTTCAATCTAGATTCTCCTTTTTATCTCTCTTCTAGTAGATTCAGAGCCAACGACAATTTTTGACAAAAATATGGCATCATGTTTGATTTGTTTATGTTGGGTTGTGTGCCACTAGACTATTATAAAATGCTATGGAAATAAAATGTTGATGATGACAATGACAACAGCAACAGTTATGATAACAAGATAAAATGAAATGTATGATAAAGTCCTAACATTATCAGAAGTTGAGAGTTAAATGATATCTTAAATCATAGTTAAATTATATCTTAAATCACTTGAATGAATGAATGAACTCAGAATAAGTTCTCTAATTCAGAGGCAGGAAATACGGTCCTTTGTCTTATTTCTACTGTTATAGCAGCAAAAATAGCTTGTCTCCTTTTAAATACAAAGGCGGGCTGATTAAGCCTATAGCTACTGTGCCAGGATTTAGTGGAATGATGAAATTTACATAAATATTTAAGATTTTCTCTCTCTAGCAAATTTTTCATTTCTCGGCTATTTGACATAGGTTGAATCTAGTTTTTCACATAGTATGTGAAAATCTATGTCCTCTATGTAAATGTATTCTTATTTTTTTCCAATGCATTTCAGAAATAACCAACTGCAGATGCTTTCAGAACTTTGGCTGAAATAAACACAGATCCTTGAATGGAATAAATGCGGTCTATCATCAACTCAAATTCTTTTCTAACACTATTCTTCCACGATACTGCAAAGATTCTTCTTGCCACCAATATATCTATTACTGAATGAAGTCTTCAGAACATTGCATTAAAAACTATTAGAATGTTGAATCTTTAAATTGTTGTCCTCAGTGAATAAAACTGACTGATGAAAGCACATTTGTAAATGTCAGTTGCCATATGGCTTACATTTTGGCTAATGATCAATCCCAAGATAAATCGATCATTGGACAGCTATCACAATAAAACCATGAAATGTTTACTACCTCCCTTATTTTCTCTCAGACTCATATCACTAACTTGTGCCAATATTTATGTACATTTAAACCATGCTCACTCCTTCTTACTGCAAGATTCAACCTCATCAATTTAGACTGGCAACCTATTACTTGGCCAATATATTAGTTTCAAAGAAGACTTATTGAACCAACATATATAAAAAACTCTTTGAATTAATAAGCATTGTATATTCATTGACAAAATTATGTTCTCAACTAAAACACACACTGTGATCATTAACTCACAGTCATTGCTGATTATGCATAATCGTGCAATGAACCATCTTGTAAACAGCCTCCATAGTTCTTATTTAGAGAAACTTTAAAACATTCAGACTAGTAATTACATTGAATAATAGCTTAATTTAAATCATAAAAGACCTCTAGTGGATTATTTCTTCTCCACTATGTGATAGTTTCACACAGAAAGGAGCTATAAATACTCATGAATCAATATGCACAGCAAATAATTAATACTGAAAATAAATACTGAAAATAAATTGAAGAAATTGAGTCCAACACTCCCAATACTCCCATTGCCACTTATCCCAATCTCCACTCCATATGCACACCACCTCTTTCCTCCTTCCTTTTTTTTTTGCTTTCAATTATTTTTTTTTTTTTTTTTTTTTTTTTTTTTGCTGTACGCGGGCCTCTCACTGTTGTGGCCTCTCCCGTTGCGGAGCACAGGCTCTGGACGCGCAGGCTCAGCGGCCATGGCCCACGGGCCCAGCCGCTCCGCGGCATGTGGGATCCTCCCAGACCGGGGTACGAACGCGTGTACCCTGCATCGGCAGGCGGCCTCTCAACCACTGCGCCACCAGGGAAGCCCTGCTTTCAATTATTTTTAAGATAGAATTCACATGCCATAAAATTTACCCTTTTAAATATATAATTTAATGATTTATAGTATGTTCACAAAGTTGTAGAAACATCACAACTGTCTAATTCCCTGAGGTTTTCATGATGCCAAAAAGAAACCATGTATCTATTAGCAGTCACTCCTTTTCTCCTCTCTCCCCAGCCGCCTGCAGCCCTTAAGATACTTTTTGTTTCTGTGAATTTGCCTAGTCTGGACATTCATATAGATGGGATCATACAGTAGGTGTTTTTTTGTGTTTGCCTTCTATCACATAGCATAACAATTTCAAGGTCATCCATGTTATAGTATGAATAAGTAATACTTCACTCTTTCTTATGGCTGAATAATATTCCATTGTATGGATCTATCACATGTTGTTTATCTCAGGATACAAGAACAGTAAACCAAAATCAATTACAGATCCATGTACTTTCCTCTTTCCTTGACCTTTGAAATACACCATGAGTTTTTCATCTGAGAATTACCGAAATATGAATATTTCTTCTACTACCATTATATTTTTGTCAGGACAGTTCACTGATTGACTGATTGAGGCTATATGATGTATTTACCAGTGTGGCACCTATTTTCTTTTTTGATAACTGCAAATCATTTCTCTTTTGTGAATTTGGTAACTGCAAATCACTGCATATCCTGTGGTCTCTGCTTGAGTGATTAGGCCTGAGACAAAGACCTGACTAATCAACATATTCCATCCCTTTGACTACAGAGACTGGTTCAAGGCTGCACACCAATTAAAACTAGTCCAATCTCATTAGGACATTGCAAATTAAAACAACAGGACACCCCTACACTTTTTTTTTTTTTTTTTTTTTTGTGGTACGCGGGCCTCTCACTGCTGTGGCCTCTCCCGTTGCGGAGCACACGCTCCGGACGCGCAGGCCCAGTGGCCATGGCTCACGGGCCCAGCCACTCCGCAGCACGCGGGATCCTCCTGGACCGGGGCACGAACCCACGTCCCCTGCATCTGCAGGCGGACTCCCAAGCACTGCACCACCAGGGAAGCCCCTACACATTTTTTACAATAGCTAAAATCTCAAACACTGAAACAACAACTACTGACCAGGACATGGAAAACAGGAACTCTCATTCATTGCTAGTAGGAATAGAAAATGATATAGCCACCCCAAAGGCAGTCTAGCAGCTCCGTACAAAGTTAGCCATTGTCTTATAATACCATCCAAAATGTATGCTCCTTAGTATTTATCCATTCGACTTGAAAGAATCTCACACAGATATTTATGATAACCTTACTGAAAACTGCCAAAACTTGGAAGCATTCACGATGTCCTTCAAAAGGTGAATGGATAAACAAATTGTGCTATTTCCATATAATGGAATATTATTTAGCAATAAAAATAAATGGACAAAAAGACATGGAAGAAACTTAAAACATATTGCTAAATGAAAGAAATCAGTCTGAAAAGACTAAATACTTTTCAATTCCAATTACATGACATTCTGTAAAAAGCAAAGCTATCACTGGTTGCCAGAGGTTCGGCAGAAGGGAGGGAAGAATGTGTAGTTGGAACAGGGAGAACTTTTACGGCAGTGAAACTATTGCTCACGATACTGTAATGGCAAATACATGACACTGTGCATTTGTCATAATCCATAAAACTGTACAACACAAAGAGTGGACCCTTATGTAAACTGTGGACTGTAGTTAATAATAATATATCAATACATGATCAACTGTAATAAATGTACCATATTAACACAAAATGTTAATATGAAAAACTGTGTAGGGAAAAAGAATATATGAGAACTCTGTATTTTCCACTCAACTGATCTGTAAACCTAAAACTGCTCAAAAATAAAGTCTATTAACTAAAAAAAGCAACTGGTCTAATGAGTCACAATTCTAAAACTTCTGTTACAATTATTGGAAAAAGCACATTAAAGACTACTTGGGAGCTGCCACATGAAGAAGGGCCTGCCCATAAATAAAGCCAATATGGGCAGAGCGCTATGAATGATGGGAAAAGAGAAAGAGAAAGAAAAAGAAAAAGAAAAAGAGGAGAGAAAGAAAAAGACTTGTGGAGGCCAGCTGTGCTTGAACCCAGCGCTACCCCTAAGTTTTTCAACTATGTCAGCCAAAAGAATCCCTTTAGGTCAGAGTTGAGTTTTCTGCCACTTGCAACCAAAAGACTCTTGAATAATACAGTTCTACAGGCTCAGGTCAATACTGCAGTGCTACTTTTAGATAATGAGTTAGAATCAGAGATTATTTTTAGAGTGGGAAAGGGAACAATTTCAAATATCATAACAGACCTCCAGAAATTGACTTAAAGACGATGAAACAGATTTTTGTGTAAGCAGTGTTTCTAACACTGGATATGCCAGAGCCCAAGACGGTCGATAGAGTTCCCTCAGTGGCTACTGTGGACAAGAGAAGGCAACAGGTGGCTGGAGACAATGAGCAGACAAGGCTCCAAACTCAGCAGCAACACCTCTTCTTCTTTATTTACTGGGCATCTTTGCAAGTACTTCTTTGAACGAAGGATTGTTCAGTCAGGACAAAGTTTGAAAACCATTATTTTTGCAAGATGAGTAGCTCCCCAATTCAGGCCATGCTCAGTTCCAGGAAAGGCCTGCAAGGGAACCAGCGAGCAGCACTGAAACACCTGCCTTAAAGCTGAATTTACTGATAATTTATTGTTACTGGGTGGATCAGAAAACCTGATAACTTTCTCAGAAGAGACAATCAGTTTCTACAGGGAGAGGGGAGCGCGGCACCTTAGAAGATCCATTCTGATGTCATAACATAGTAGAAAAAGGGGGAAAGGACAACTCCACAGAAGTGTTACAAGAGCAAGGACCAAGCGATACTGATCTCAGTGCACACCTTGTAGACCAGGACTCTGATTTTATGAAGGCTAGCTTAAAATGGTCTTTCCAAACTGTTTCTTTCTAGAATATTTTATTCCATGGTACTTCATGGAATACATGAATGGAAGTGTGTAGCCCTGGAGTTGTTCAAACCAGTGCCCTTGCTGCTGTCACACTAACACCATAGTTCAGTCTACACTTTACCAGCCATCACAGGCTGGTATTGCAGTCTTCATGCCTTGCTGGTAAAACGACCTCCTAGGAAAGCAATGCTCATGGTCATCTTGGATTCCCTTAGAATTCCAGAACATCATTTTCCAATCTACCTTCCAGTCATCATTTCCTACCCCAAATTTTCTCCAGACAACTTCTGAAATGTTTAATATATATATATATATATATATATATATATACACTTAATTTTGAGGTTCACTCCTGTTCAACAAAACTCTTGCTTTCTGAAAAACTGTTTTTTGTCTGTTGAAAGACCTGCACATAGCTATAAGAATGTAATCATCATCATCGTCATCACTCACTGTTGTGCTCCAGTGTACTTCCTATATATATAAAATCCCTCTTCAGAGGAGTCTCTAATTTCTAAATAAAACACTGCCTGATTTCTCTAAGGTGTCCTGAGGATTTCTCCCCCAAATAACTGTCTATTTAGCAGGTACAACTGGCAATTCTGCCAACTGGGATTCCTGCTGCTAAGTGGTTTCCCATATTGTTGTGTAGGAAGCAATCGTGACACCAACTTCTGAACTAACCATGGAAATAGCAGATCTCACACACACCTACTCTCCACAAATCATCATGGACAGTTTCTCTCTTTCATATTTATATTAAAAAAAAAAGGGAACAGATGATTCATGTTACTTGCAGGGGTGGATATAAAAATTCTCCAGCTATTTCTTGTACATCACAGCCATAGAAAAGGTTTCAAGAAAGAATGGAAGCAGAAATGAATAATTTTGGACTTAGATCTTGCCTCTACTGCTCTCTCAAGAAGGGCACATAATAAGAATGTTTTTCCTTTCATCTCAGAGTTCTGGCAAATGTTTCAGAAAATGAGAATTAATCCAATTGCTGAGAAACAGTTTTTAGTCATAAAAACCATGGAAAGCAATTTTTATGAGCATTCTGAATGATTTTTTTGATGACGATAATATTGAAGATGGAAAAAATAGCAAGCTAAATCTCTACTTTCTTTGTAATTAGCTACATTTAAAGACCAACATACCTCTTATAGAAGCATGTATACTTTGATAACTGCACATCCTTCAAAGAGTAGTTTCTGATAGATTAAACTGTATAATAATTCTGCTACAGGATTCCTTTTTCACTAAACAATTTTATGTAATTTTGAACATGCTTATTCACCATTATGCCTAAAAACTAATTCACACTGTAGCTCCATTTTCATGTGTAAGATTTCAGCTTTTAAGATAATCACTTGCAAGTTTAAGCAAGGTCTTGTACAAACCTCAAAAGAAAACGCAAGCAGTCACTTTGGGCTGTGTCACGTGTCAGATTTAAATTCTACATGCATAAACTTCATACTCACCTACATGATTCAATACATTTTCTTTTACAGATGGACACTAGTACCTTAACTGTTAGATGGAAATATTAACACGTTATATTTATAAGAGATGCCTAGACATAGAGTCAGGGGCTCATGTCATGATTGAATGAGATACAAGACTCTCACCTTAAGAGAGAGGAATGGGGGTGCAGATGATGTCAAATAAACTAAGGCTAATTGTGAGGCAGAGATGGGTATTTCTTTTTACTAGCTAAACTAGCTCCACCATCTGGAGGGTACAGCCAGTTCCCAGTGGAGTTCAATCACCAGTTTTTGAATGAAAAGATTCTATTTTTCATTTGGGGGAATTTTCCTTGTTCAAATGTTATACATAAAGTAAGGCTATTTTGATATTCTTAAGTGGCTCACTATTTTAAATTTGCATGGTTCAGTTTATAAAAGTGTGGCTCCACCATGAGACAGATCAAGGTGTGTAGCACATGGAAGATTCTCTCACTTAATAAATGACCTTTCTATAGCCATCCTCATTCATGTTCTGGGACACTGATCTCCTTGCACACATCATCACGGAGAAGCAGAAATATTTTATACTAGGATAAATTATTTTTCGGTCTTGCCCCTAATAACTCATATTTAATTTATCCTTTCGGTATCAGGTCAACTACGTGAGATCCAAACAGAGCAGATATCTAATTTTACTCCTGTGCTTCTAAACAGACGGCATGGGAGAACACCCATCTATGAGAGCAGCTCTTCAGACTTCATATTTCACACTTTAGTTTCAAAGAATGTCTCTAGTTCTACACATTCCGAATGCACCTAAAAGAGGCATGAGGAATGATTGAACCCTACGACATTTCCTTTAGAGTATTTCTGGGCTGTCTGGAAGGACAACAGAGATTACATACTGAATGTAGTCCATTCAGTTTTACAACTGAAGTTCCTTAAGCCCAAAGAGGTAGACTTAATTATCCTCCAAAAGTTCTAATCCTGTGGGCTAGAGCCCAGTATACTGAATCCTTAACTGATTTCTTAACTCCAAGTAGTTAATGTGGTGTGTGCCATTCTGCCCAGTTATTTATTAACTGGCGGTCACTGCATGAGGCTCAATACAAGATGTAGTAGACAAAGGACAAACTCCTTTTCAGTTCTTTTGGTCAAGATATTCCCGTGTGTAGTCAGATCACCCCAGTTTGTAATCTAGCTCTGCCACTTACTAGCTGAACAAGTTACTTAGCCTAGTACCTCTTTTTCTCATCTGTAAAATGGAGAATTTAGAACCAACTTCTTAGCACGTGTGTTGTGAGGGCTCAATAAGAGCGAACATGAAATGCTTACTACAGAAAATGCACAATAATTTTTAGCCATTGTGATGTGTTTTATCATTATTAGTCCAGTCTATTTATAAGTAAATAAATAAATACTCTATAGTAGAACTTCCTTGAGAACACTTTGTACTTTGTGCCCTTTCTGTAACTAACTTGCTAGTCTTCATTTCTTTCCCTTTCTTCTGCATAATAA
Organism: Orcinus orca; assembly: GCF_937001465.1. Lineage (NCBI taxonomy): Eukaryota > Metazoa > Chordata > Mammalia > Artiodactyla > Delphinidae > Orcinus > Orcinus orca. The sequence goes on from NC_064568.1 coordinate 9,852,037, forward strand.
AAAATGTAGTCTGAAACATATTATTTGTCTAAATTGCATGGGCCTAAACAGTGTAAAATTTTCCAAGAACTGTGCATGGGGATTTAATTGTATGACATCCAATAAAACCTATGCAAGAGAATAAAGCAGCAATGTAATGGGGGGAAAATGCACCCAGAAAGAGATTACCAAAATATTTCCTTCACTGCTTCATATTGATTTTTATCAAATGGCTCCTGAGTTCTCTAGGAAAGTCCTGGCAAATATCTCTATTGATGACTATTAAGTTCCCTCTACAGTGGAAACACTATATAAATGGCCTAACAAGAAATTATAAAGCTATTGTTTATTGTTCTAGAGGGAGTTTTAGAACCCTCTAAGGAAACTATTTCCTGTGGAAAATGATGGCTTCATGAAAATCTTAAGCATGAATTCAATCAATAACGTGCATACTTCTACAAAGTATGTAATTATTCATATGTAATATATACAACACAACACATATGCATGCCGAAATAAAGAAAACCGCTGGGGTTGTTTGTTTCTTGCTACCTTTCTGTTTCCTTGTTTGTTTTTAATAAAACCCTGCGTTCAAGTACAAGAGCTACCTAGAACTGTGCACAATAAAGTGGAGGAAAATGGTGGCATAAAGAGAAATCGGAGCAATGGACAGTTGCTTTGGATACGTTAAACAATTGTGTTAAACAACTGTGAATTATTAACATCAACTGTCTTAGCATTTGAAAAATGTTCTTAATAACCAAGTCACTTATTTCCACCTCTCACAGCCATTCTAGAATAAAGTTTTAGAGCACAAGGCTCCAGGTTCAGACTTTAGGTTCCATGCTAGTTCAACTACTTTTTGCAACAAAGTCTCAGTTTTCTCATCTTTAAAGTGAGGTCAATATTAGTATATATCTTGTAAAATGATTAGCATAAATGTCTGGCACATAATTAAGCATGCAAATACACATATAAACTGAATTTGTTTTTCCAGGCAATGTTCAAATGGTATTTGCTCAGCAAAAGTCAACTGGTTTTAAAATGAATGCAAGCCAATTATTTTTTCTGTCTCCTATTCTGCTTGGCTATTCAGAATGTGAGATTTTGCAACACATTAGACATTTAAGATTTAATTCATTACAGTTAATTATTTTTGCTACTTCTTCCTTATGTAGAAACTGAGAGTGAATTTATTTATACGTATGCATTTATGTATTTATTTTTACTTTTCTTCCCACGCTGTCCTGCTTCTCCTATTACTCACATAAACCTTGGGGATCTGCCTCCTTTGCTATCTCTGTAAGATTCTACTGGTGTCATGCAGGATTTCTCAACCTCTATACTATTGCTATTTGATGCTCTATAATTCTTTGTTGATGGTCTATCTTGTGCATTGTAGGATGGTTAGCAGTATCCTTGGCCTCTACCCCAAATATCCCCACCTCCTTGTGACAATCAGCAATGTCTCCAGATAGTGTTAAATATCCCATGGGAAAAATGCCCCTAGCTGAGAACTACTACAGTAACATACTGGTTAACCATATGCTTTAGAGTTAGAAAGTCAGTTCTACCCCCTGTTTTTGACAACAGCGGACATTCAATAATAACTTGTGAAAATTAAGGCTGAAACCTATAAAAATCATTTCACCTCATCAGTCCTTATTTTCCTGGTCTCTAATATGAGAATAATGAAGAACCTATTTTAGAGACTTGTTTGGATGGTCTTTAACAGGATTTAAACAGACAATATGTGTTAGCTACTGAGTTTAGTTTGGGTATCTGAAGTGGAAATCAGATGGGATTGAACTTGCAAGGACTGAATTGGGGGAAATGCCTGTGTGAGAGATAAAGGGCCAGGACCTGGGAAAGTGGAGTCCCTGGACCATCATGCAAGTCTGACTCTGGAAGCATGGCTCGGTGGAAATGCCCTTAACTGCCATATACTCTAAGAAGTCTCAGCAAGACATAGGGGGTTTCCTGGAGCCATACTCAGCCCTTACAGGAGTTCTGCCTGCCTTCGAATCCCTGCCATGCTCAGTCCTTCACTGAGAGTCACCCATTGTAGTAGTCGGTGCGACCACTACAATGGATATAAAAGCTCAGGAGCTGGGGTCCTTGGTAAGTTATGCTCCTTGTAACTGGAGGTCTGCCAGGTGCATGCTCATGGATGCCATGTACTTTACACAATTTTTAGCTAGATTAAGCCCTTATTATTATTTTTTAAATTATTATTACTATTTTCATTACAATTACTAGTCCTACTCATCTGCCAACGACACTATGCGGCAGCCCCAATGTCCCAGCCCTCTTCTGAAATTCCATAGCACGTATTGCTTGAATCACCTTCTTGGCATTCATTAAACATCTCTATAAAGGACATCTAGTAGGAATCCCAAAATTAACATATCCAAAACAGCACACTCCCAGTTCCCCCACCCTGGCCCAAACACTTCCTTCCCACTCATTACCAGTTCGGAAATGGGCCCCATCATCCAGCCAGTTGCTCAAGCCAAAGCTTAACTCACAGTCTCATCTTTGGCTCCTCTCACAGGTCACACCCTATTCATAAGTGAATCTTGTCGCTTGGCCTTTAAAATGGAGCCTAAATCCAACTGCTTCTCTGTTCTCCAGGTTCGGCCCCTCATTCCACCTGCCAATCATCATTTCTCTCTCTCTCCTTTGCAGAGTGAAAATTTGCATGGAGAAATAATAAATAACTAAACTGCTTGGGTCTAAGGCCTGATATTGTTGCCTAAGCCAGAAGCTGGCAAACTTTTTCTTAAAGGGCTAGATAGTAATAAATATGTTCAATTTTGCAGGTCAACAGGCAAAATCAAAGAAACTATGTAGCTACCTATATAACCATTTAAAATGTAACCATTTAAAAATGTGAAAATCATTTTTAGCTCTCAGACTAAACAAGAAGAAGTCAGTGGGCTAGATTTGGTTGTGGGTCATCATTTGCCAACCACTGGCCTAAACCGTCATCTCTCAACAAACAGGTCATCTACTTTCCTCCTCGACCTCCAACACGATTCTCCAGGGAAGAGCCGGACGATTCCTTCACAACATAAATAAAATTATTTCACCCTGTTTCCCTCAGCTTTTCCATAGCTCCCTGTAACCACAGTTATGAACTATGAAATCCCTGCCTTGGCCTGCAGGGCTCTGTAGGTCTGTCTGCCCCCCTCACTCCGTCTGTCTGATTTCATCCCCCCTTGCACTGCCTCCTGATTTTCATCCAGCAGGTACACTGGGTCTTTGGGGTTCCTCAATGCTGCTCACATGTTCTGCCTCAGGGCCTTTGCTCCGGTGCCTTCCTCTGCTCTTCTCTGATAGAGCCACCTCACATTGTGTCTCTTCTAAAAGAGAAGCCTCTCCTTAAGGTGCTAGCCAAAATGTCACTGTCCTATCACCTTCTCCTCTCTTACTCTGCATTGTATTTCTTCATAACACTTATTATTGCCAGGTAGTATGTTCATTTGTTGGTACTCTGCCTCCTCCACTAGAATTTTAGCTGCAAAAATACAAGGATGTGACAGTTCAGAGGACATCTCCATGCCAAGAAGAGTTCCCAGCACTGACTAGAAAGTGCTCCAATATTTTTTGAATAAACAAATAACTAGGGTTTTATGACTTTTTAACAATTCACTGCATTGTCTAGGTTAATGCCAAGCACCTTCAGGGTTTGAGTCCCATCTTCCATTTCTCTCTATTCTGTTAACTCTTCTGTCTTGTACATAATTCGTACTAAATGTTTATCAACATTAAGCTCACAGAATATGCCTCACAGTTATTTTCTTTCTTTCAGTAAAATATATTTCTTTTTTTGTCAATAGAGCAACAAGTCTTTATTGTTTTCTTCTGGTAATAAAACTAGTACATACTGACAAAGAAAATGTATAAAAATATAGAAGAATTAAACATGCCCTAAAATCCCATCCAAAGATATAATCAGTGAATTGGTTGATCTAGTCCTTTTGTGTTTTTCTATGCACAAATTATATCATTTTTATTTGAATGAGAATGGGATAATGCTCTCCATAATGCCTTAACACTTTACGGACTTTCTTTTTAGTTAATACTAGGTCTTTGATATTTTTACATGCCAAGAACTTAGAATCTGAGATTTTGCCTTGAAAAATAAAACAAGGAAATATAAAAGAGCCATTAATTAGGATACTTTGAGAGTAAATCAGTGTAGACTGACAAGTACGGGGTTGTTAGTGAGCAAGAGCAGACGGCACCTGGGGGCCTGCGTGGCTGAATGGCAAAGCCTAGGTGAAGCTGAGAGGAAAATGTCACCTGTAGGTGAACAGACCACCTAAAAGATGCAGAGTTAACAGTCTGAATTCCACATGAGTAGAAATGAGATCGAGCAGTAAAATAAGAGAAGTAGCAAAGTTACAACAGAACAATCAAATTGGTATGCTTTTCGGCAATAATTGTGAAAGGTCTGGAAATGAGAAAGCGAGAACAGCTAGTGGCTGCTATATAAAGAGAAAATGAACAAGATTAAACAGCTCAAGTTACTCAAGTTAGAGCATGATGACTTCTTTAACAATCTGGAAAGGGTTTTGAGGAAAATTTAACCAAATGCAGATACTTTATGTGCAAAATTAAGGTTAGAAAACTTGTTTTCTGGTTAACGTGAAGATACACATTTCAAATGCCATGTTATTGCATTGTATAACCTAAATTATTATTGCTATTATCATCTTTTCTAGTATCCTTAACTCTAGTTAGATATGTCAAACATTTTCACAAGACAGAAGTGATGCACCAACAAAATAAAGTAATATAAAAAGATTTTCACTATTTTTTTAAATGGGGTTGTTCAAATGGAAACACTTCTTGCTTGTGCGGGGTTATTAGGGTTTATACTGACCAATCTTCTTGCTGTGCATTTTTTAAAAAATTTCAATTACTTTCTGCTCAGATGTTGAGTTTTTTGTTTTGTTTTGTTTTTTTTGCGGTACGCGGGCCTCTCACTGTTGTGGCCTCTCCCGTTGTGGAGCACAGGCTCCGGACGCGCAGGCTCAGCGGCCATGGCTCACAGGCCCAGACACTCCGCGGCATGTGGGATCTTCCCGGACCGGGGCACGAACCCATGTCCCCTGCACCAGCAGGCGGACTCTCAACCACTGCACCACCAGGGAAGCCCCAGATATTGAGTTTTAAACTAGATTTCATCTCTGTTCAGTTGTGATTCTGAGTGATTCTAGTGTAATCCTTTGAGCCAAAAGCTACTGCTGGTAAGGCAATACTTATATACCCATAACCCCCATTTCAGATGCGGCTGCTTCTCTTTATTTATTCCTCCCTTGGCTGTTGGAGTTGTGCAGAAACATTCTGAGTCCCTTTAAATGAAGGCATGCTTACCATGTGCGGAACCATACATCAAACTCTTCAGTACACACTTATCAAAGGTGGCGGTATGCTTTATTACATGACGTCTTATAAAAGCTATTCATTTCCCTAAGTTCATTCTGGCTACTTTGAAATTGAAATGTCTCCTCCATGTACAATCCAAATGAGTTTGACGGTAAAGTAAAGGCAAAATATACTAGCTTAGCATTCATACATGTAAGACATTCTCACCGTGCATCCCTTATATTTCTCAATGGCAATGACCGCTTTTTTGGATTATCCCCTGAATTTCAGTAACATGAGTTATACGGAATCTGATTTTGTGTGGAACTCTCACTTGTGGCTATATACAATAATTATTACTTACACTATACCGTACCGAGTATACATGAGACACTATTTTAAGCACTTTACACATATTAATTTACTAAGTCCTTAGAACAAAAATAGATATTATTATCCCCATCTCAGATAAGGAAGCTGAGGCTTAGAGAAGTTAAGTAACTTGCTCAAAGCCATAAAGGCAGCAAACAGCAGAACCAAAAAATGAACAAGGCAATCTGGCTCCACTGTCCACTTTCTTAATCATTATGTTCTACTGCTTCTTACTAAATTAACTGATCTTATTGGCCATCGGCATCTCTTAGCTGCTGCAAGATTATTAACCCAGGGCCAATAAAAGACTCATGTGTAGCAAGGGAAAATAGAAACTGGCCCCGCTTGTAAGATGATCTCAAGGCATCAAGGATTAGTTTCCTTGAGGCAACAACTGCGTTTAATATTATTGGTGCCTGGCCCATGGCAGAAACTCAGTTAAAGGAGAATGAATCCATTCAGTTAACAAACATGCAGTAAGTGCCTGTTATGTTTAAGCATTGTGCTAAGACACTGTCAGGATAAGCCAAAGGATGTCTCTACCCTTGAGGAGTTTATATTCCAGTCAAAGAAGACCAACAATAAATATAGAAAAAAACTCACAAGCCAATATCAAATTGTGATTATCTCTATAAATGAAATATACAGGGTGATATATCTGAGAGGGTTGGGTGTGACTTAAAAGAGAGTACTCTGAAATGGCTTCTTGGAAGAGATGACATTTGAGCAAAGAGCTGAATAGTAAAGTCTTATAGACTTATAGCAGTCTTACAGAAGGTAGGCAAGAGGATTCCAGGCTTTAAAGAGGGGCATTCCTGAGGAAAGGAAAGAAGGAAGCAATGATTTAATTGAAAAATGAAGAAGCAATCAATGTTCATGGTGTGGTCTTTCTAGAAGCACCCCTTTTTACGAATCGAGATATTTATTTTGTCACCTTACCCCTATTTGTAAATAGCTGTGCTTCATTTAAAAGTTTACTTTTACCCTTAGTTAAAGAGTCCACATCTCAGGTTCTCTTTTTCACCTAAAAATCATACTCTTTCTTACCTTGCAGGGGTTATATGGGGATTGCAAAAATTATTAGGTATGAAGGTGCTTAGAAAACATAAATGTGTTGGGCTTCCCTGGTAGCACAGTGGTTGAGAGTCCGCCTGTCGATGCAGGGGACACGGGTTTGTGCCCCGGTTGGGAGGATCCCACATGCCGCGGAGCGGCTAGGCCCGTGAGCCATGACCGCCGAGCCTCCGCGTCCGGAACCTGTGCTCTGCAATGGGAGAGGCCACAGCAGTGAGAAGTCCGCGTACCACAAAAAAAAAAAAAAAAAAAAGAAAGAAAGAAAACATAAATGTGGCTATAGAGGGCATAGCAGTAAAACCTATCATGAATAATAACTCTTCTCACTTTTTACACTCCCAAAATGATCTCTCACCACTTTTCTTCCCACTATCTGGGAAGATACGGTCCAGAAGAACAAGATCCTTTTGAGTTAATGCACCTCCTACAAAGCTTAGTAATCCTGGTAATTGGCAATGATGAGAACAGATGCTTTCCCAAGGTCGTTCAGAAGAAGTCTCTTAGAGACCATTGATTTCATTTCATATTGTCACTTAGAGTCTCATTAGTATGTCCCTTTATCCATCAACTTCCTTGATATTCCATGACAACAGAATAATTTACAGCAACCCTTTGTCTGACTCACAATGAATTCAAATTCACTGGAGGCATTTCATTTAGTGCTCTTGTCAAAACACTTCTGGAAACAGAACTGTCTTCACCTGACCCCAAAATCTTTTATATGCCACTACTTTACAAATGACACTTTAATCCTCTTAACTTTTGCAAAGCATTTGCAGATCCTTCGATTTATTTGTTCAACTCCATGAAGGCTTACCATGTGCAGGGCACAGATCTGGGGGTGGGGGAAACAAGGAAGACAGTATGGTCTCGCCTAACATGCATCTAAACAGAAAAAGCTGAGGCAGAGGTGCTGAGCAGGGATTGACAGTAATTCTCAAAGTGTGATCCCCACACTTTGTGGATCATAGGCGGCTTAAAATTATATCATTTACATCATTTAATTAAAGAATGGATGTTGGGCAATCAAGCTGGAAAGTAGACATCACTTTCTCTATGAAAAAGATAGCAGGTGTCTTACATTGGGGAAAATTGTTTATACAAAGTCCTTTTACCAACAGTACCTGAGCTTCACCTTGTATCAGGAGCTGTAGTGGATATTGCGGCATACTCAAAACATTTATAGTCTAATTCAATGCAATACATCAGCTTTAGACATAAAATGCTATGGGAGCCCAGGGAATGGTCATCTAAGCTGCCTGAAAATGTTAGCCTGGTCAGAAAAGTTGTCCCAAGGGAGTGAAAACTGAGCTTGGGAAAGAGGCAGCTATAGGAACAATGGTTTAATCTTATCCTCTATTTCAACTCTTCTAAAATTATTTTGTCTTCATTCTGGGCTTATTTACGAGACTGAAGACCAAAGGAAAGAAGTCTTTGGAAGGGAGAGAGAACTAATTCCTGACTTCTAAATATTGAACACCGACACATTTTAAAACTATTTTCCACATCCTCTTACATTTTCACCTTTATATCTTCCCCAAAATACTGTCTTTGAAGAGAATGACAGTCAGAAAAGGGTTTAAATAGCACATTTTTTTCAGTCTACTGATACCCACGTCAGTAGAAGCCTACAGGGTGCAATATCAATCAGCTGTTGGTTTGAGTTATGGGAAGGAGTGGGTCCTGTTTATATATCTTAGATATCAATAAAACGGTCAAAAGGAGACGATCAAGGTAAATATTACAGTGATAATATATTTGCCAGAGTCTAGTCTCCAACCCGCATGCTATCGGCTTGCCTTTTCACACAAACAAAGAGAGAAAATCACAAGCAAAGCCTCTGAAGCTACGAAGTTTCTTCTGAGGCTCGGTTCCCCAGCCAGCAATCCTACTCCAGCTCTCACAGAAGCAGCCCTGGGAAGACGCCCAGGGTATAACAGGGGAGCCAGGAGGAAAGGAGATATACCTTTAAGGTAGGCAACCACAGAACCCCTGCAAACACTGAGACAGAAGCACTCAAGGAGGGCAGTCTTGGCAAAAGAGAAAACCCCCTTCAGGTGTCACAGAAACTTACAGGGGGCGGGGGGGGGGGGGGGGGGGGGGCGTAGAGGAAAGATACAGAGAGACGGTAAACAAACACATTTCTTTGATATGCTGGCCTCACTCCTTCAGGCAAGTTTAACAGGGTAAAATTGTGGCTGAGAACTAAGGCCTGTTGACTATACAGTGACAAATACTGGGAAACTGTACAGGGCAGGGTACTCGCAAATTCTGACTGACCAGTAAGACTTTCCCAATTTTGGTCTATTTACATATCATCTTTATTACCAATTCTTTTTTAAACCAGGCTCATTCCTTATTGAATTGACTTAAATATTGATATATTTAAAGAAAAACACTTCATATTTTCATACACTTGATTTCTATAAAGGAAAACCTGTATCACCTGGCATAAATAAAAGACAATTCTAAAACTAAAGGCAATGAAAGGAAAATGGTGTTCGGAGTCTACCTGCCCACAGAAGGCTCAGGCCCTGGTCATTAAAGAGAGGTTCGCCCTCCATCCCCTTTCACCAGCGACCTGCTGGTCGATGTTAAGCAACTGCCTGAGAGAGGAGGGTGGCCACTGTAGCATTTTATGATTTCTGTGGTGTAAATACTCCTACCATAGCCAATTTCAAGTTCCCAAGGTGACGGACATTACTGAACATAAATGGCAGGAGATGCAAGCAATCAGCTTTTGTGATGTCTACAAGGCAGCTTCAACACACCAGGGCCTTGAAGTAATCAGAAGCGCTGAAAGAAAACTGAAACAGGAACATTTTCCTTATTATATGTTTCCATGTAATTTAATTCCATTCTAGTATCATACCCCCAATCCTGTTACTCTATCACCAATGGTATGTATGCCATTTTGGAAAATATAAGTCTTAGGTAACCTCCTTCTATTTCACGGCCTGATTTCTCAGGTACAGTTGTATATGACGCTTGGTCTACTTTCTCTGTTATATTAAATTTGATCTATCTGTAAATAGTACATAACAAATAAAGATAAAAATGTTGTAGGAATAAGCATCTATTTTAACTTTGTGAATACAGCATAAACACAAACTAAAAGGAAAAACTACGCTAATGTCTTTAATCTGAACTCTTCTTCTATGGAAAGGAAATGGGGCTTTGTTCTCTGAATTTATCAGAAATTTTCAAAATGTCTGCACGAGACAAAGTTTGGAGACAAAAAGTATGTACATATTTTATTCTTGTTCAGTTTCCCCACTTACATTGTGCATCCTCTTTAGACTTCTTTGTACCCTTCCAGCTACTTTTCCTATTGTTTTTAGAAAGAAAGTAAATTTTAAGAGAGTTTTATTTTGATGAATCCTGATGGCATTTTCAGGCAGCAGATATACAGGCACCAAATGACACAGCTGAGAATAATGAAGCTCTTACATTAAATCAAAAGGCTTGTGATTTCATCTCAACAATGCAGATTCAGCAACTAAGACCCTGAAAGCATCTATATAGAATTCAAATGAGTAAAAGCAGAGATGGAAAACGTCCTGAATTTCTTCAGAATGCCACATCAAATCAAATAAGATGAAAATTACCAAATTTTTAAGAATGTGATGTTATTTTAAAGGATAAAGATTCAATGCTATCCAGAAATGAGATGTGAACATTCAGAACACAGGAGGGTATAACTTTGTCCTGTCACTTCCATTTTATGAATTTATGTAGAGATTAAATTATTATAGCCTGCTTCAGCTCCCAACCAGTTCCTCAGAAATAGAGGAGAAATTTAAGGGTTATTTAAGGGAGCATTTACATCGACAGAGAGAAGGCATAATTTGTCAGGGGAGACTCTTATACTTTCTTATTCTACGTAACGCTCAACTGAGCTGACATTTTAGCAAGTTCAAAGGCTTAGCTGTTTAAAGAAAGGTTCTGCATTCCAAAAAAATGAGGAAGGAGATTGTGAATAATGCCATTTAGGTCTTCTCCCTCATCCTCATCTTCCCTGACCACAGATGTTGTCTGCTGCTGATAACCATAAAAACCTCCTCTCAGGCTGAAATCCATGGGGCCCATGCTTCCCCCATCTCTCCACAATAGATAATAATAAGCTATCTGCTGAGACTTGATAATATTACCCATTAAATATGTCTTCCATTTCTTGTATCCTCTCTATTTTCTAGTATCATTCCTTTGGTCAGACCTTCATCATTTCTTGCCTAAACTACTTCACTCCAGTTTTAGCCACTACAAACTCCCACAGTGATAGCTCTGAATGCCAAGTCTGACTGTGTTATTCTCCTGCTGAGAGGACCTCCACATCAGCATGATTTCCAGCTGCCTAAAGATGACATTCAAGGCCACGGTGAACTGGTCCCTGCCTACCTCTCCAGCATCATCTCTTGCCATTCCTCCCTTGAACTTTATCCTGCAACAGGGCTGGTTTTCCTCCCTCTGTGTCCTTGTTCATATTACTCCCTTGTCTGTGAGGCTCTTTCCCTCCCCTTCGACCCCAATTAGTAATAAAAATAAGAATAGTTTATATTGATACTGCACTTACTACACTCCAGGTACTGTTCTAAACATTTCATTAATACTCAATCAACACTGACAGGCATGAACTATTTTAAACACACCATTAAAATCACACATTTATTGTATAGGTATAGCTGATTCACTTTGCTGTACAGTAGAAACGAACACAATATTGTAAAGCAACTATACTCCAGTAAAAATTAAAAAAAAAAAAAGAAGTCTGTCCAAACTGGAAAAAAAAATCACTATTTTAGACACCGAGGTTAAGTAACTTGCCTGTGGTCATGTAGCTAGTAAGTTTTAAATTCTGGGCTTCAATACTAGGGCTCCACCACTCTGCAATATTCTGTCTTTACCCTAGTTAAGTCCAATCCAGCTCTTCAGACCCAGTCACCATCTCCAGCAAGGTTCCCCCTTTTCTACTCTCCAGATGGGAGTGTATGTTCTTCCTCTTTGCTCATGTTAAGTCTTTCTATAAATTCATTTGCCACATTGTATTATCATTAATCATTCATGTGTCTCTCTACCCTTTGAGATTATCACTGACCATGGCTGATTTACTTTTATATCCCAATGTCTGTCCCTCAATAAATGTTAAGTTGAACATAAATGTAAATAAATATTTTACATTACAGAAAAATATCAGAGGATTGATTATAAGGCACTTCAGGACATGACATTTACATGTAGTTCTCTCTTCCACTATTTTCTATACAAATATGCCCCGTATTGCATACATCCAGAGCTTAAGCAAATATCTACTGAGGGAATAACAAGGTCCATGATGGGATTTTAATGAAAACTACAGTCTTTGCAGTAAATAGTGAGGCTATTCTAAAATAAAGAAATACAGTAACAAATTAAATCAAGATAGACAGGAGCCTCTGGGTTAGATATATCTGGTGTACAAATTAAATATTTGGAGGATTTATTAGCTGACCTATGTAAATGGGCAAATACAAAAGTTCTGTTTCAAATATAAATAGGTAAGTCTGCAGGAAACTGTGATTTAATAACTGTAGTTTAGAAAAAATTTCTATTATAAATGAAGTATTTTCTGCCACTTTAAAATACAGTTGTTTATATATAACAAGGCTATTGATTTCTGTATATTAATTTTGCTCCCAGGCATCATTCTGAGTCCCAGCTGATTTTCTTGCATCGTTCCATTATGTCAGATCTTTTGCAAATAAGGATAACATTATCTGGTTCTTCCCAATTTTTAATGCCACATTTATATTTTTGACAGAGGACATTCTTGTCTTCTTCCTAGCTTCAGTGGAGAGTTATAATATTTTTCCATTAGGCCAAATATAGGCGTTGGGGGAATACATACTTGCATATGCATATATTAATTTTCTATTTTTTGATTTAAGTGTCCAAAGCATTGACTTTCATTCCACTTGTTTACAGTATAAACATTTGAGGTTACATATATTTTTTCTGATCAGTCTTTCAGTTGTGTCTCACACATTCCCTTACACAGTGTTTTCTTTGTCATTATTTTTTATATATCCTGACTTTTTTTTTTTTTTGGCGGTACGCAGGCCTCGCACTGTTGTGGCCTCTCCCGTTGTGGAGCACAGGCTCCGGACGCGCAGGCTCAGCGGCCATGGCTCACAGGCCCGGCCGCTCCGCGGCACGTGGGATCCTCCCAGACCGGGGCACGAACCCGTGTCCCTTGCATTGGCAGGCGGACTCTCAACCACTGCGCCACCAGGGAAGCCCTATCCTGACTTTTTAATTTTGATTTCTTTGCTGATCTAAATTAAGAAACATGCCCTCCTGATCTCTCTCTCTCCATCTATCAATACCCGTCTACCTATGCTACCTATTTTTTCTCTCCCTCTTGCTCTCTCATTTATTTTTCCAGGTGCTCAGCCATTACTTCGAATTTTGATCTTCATTTCTAGTTTAACTGCATTGGGGTTAGACATGGTTGTCTATAATAGGTCTATATTTAGAATTTCTTCTTTTGATAAATATTTAATTGGCACAGGGTCTAGATACTGTTACATTTAAATTATATCGACTTCACCAATTTGCCATTTAGTCACTTACCTTTTGTATACTTGATCTTCATGGCCTGAGATAGATAAATTACTCTCTCCTATAACCAAAGTGTTTTGTCTAGTTTTTCATTGTTTACTGTATTTTTTATGAACTACATTAACTGAAATTTTGTTTCCCTTGTGTATTATTAGCTTCTTAGGGCTGCTGCAACGAAGTATCGTAAACTCGGTCATTTAGAACAAAATTAATTTACTGTCTTTCAGTATGGGAGGCAAGAAGTCCAAAATTAAGGTGTCCACACGGCCATGTTCTCTCTGAAGACTCTAGGGGAGGATCCTTCCCTGCTTCTTCCTAACTTCTGGCACGTGCCAGCAATCTCTGGTGTTGCTTGGCTTGTGGTGGTATAACATCAATTTCTTCCTCCATCTTCACACGTCCATCTCCCTCCACGTGTCTCTTTGTCCAAGAATCTCTTATAGAAGAACACCAATGACTGCATCAGAGCCCACCCTAATCCAGTACGACCTCATCTTAATTTGATTACATCTGCAAGACCCTATTTCCAAATAAGGTCACACATTCACACGGAGAGGTTTAGGACGTGAATGTATCTGGGCACAATTCAACTCACAACACCTTCTCTATCACAATCAATGCTTTTTGCCCTGATTTATCTTTGCCTATATTAAGAGCACAAACCTTATTTTTCATATGTGTAAGCTCAGTATGGTGTTACAATCCTTTTACTTTTAATCTTTCTGATTTAGATTTATTACATATATACAGCACTACTTTGGTTTTTGCTTTGTAACAGAGACTCTTTTCTTTCAGTAAGTGTATGCCATTTATATTAAAAATATAGGATTTATATTCATTCCAGCAACACATGTTACATTTCCTCTTTTATTGCTTTATTTTTTCTAAGTTCTGTACAATTCTTTGCTTCATTGTGTGTGGGTTGGGTAGCTTACTATGCTTTGGAAACTTTCTATCCTGTTTTGGGACATATTACTGTTTTATTTTATACCTACAACATAATTTATGTTTAATCTTCTATTTTGTAGACACTAGGGAAAACTATGGTTTAATAACCTTTAATGACCTTTTTGCTGGAATGCCCAAAGAATTATATTCTTATCTTTAAAATTCATAACTTTACTAGGTTGTGTTTCAGTTTTAACTATACCTTACTGATTTTTGTTGAGGCATAATATGGTTTCAATTCTTCTTTTGTTTCAAAAATGGATTCTTGAATGATACCCTAGAAGATGTTTTCAGTTCCAACCTTAGTAGGAGGGTTTTTTAATTCAAGGATACGAAACGTATTGATATATTGGCACTGCTTTGTTTTCAGTATCTATCCTTTTTTCCTATAACCCTATTTAATATATTATCAGTTTCCAGTCTGTGTGTTCACTGTTTCGGCTTCCATAATCTTCACTGTGTTTTAAGCTGTCCCTGAGGCTTTTTGTTGGCTTGGTTGTGTTCCTTCCTAAGCTCTGCCAACTCGGTTATCATCTGTTTCTGTTGGAACGTGATTATAATTTCTTACCTGAAATAATATCCCTGTATCAAAATTTTTAAAAGGCTTTTCACACTTTGGAGATATCACAGGTTCAGTTCTAGACCAAAGCAATAAAGCAAATATCTCAATAAACCTAGCCACACAAATGTTTTTGGTTCCAGTGCATATAAATGTTATGCTTACACTATACTGTAATCTATTAAGTGTGCAACAGTATTATGTCTAAAAAAACAATGTATGTACCTTAATTAAAAAACACTTTATTGCGAACCATCCTCTGAGCCTCCAGCAAGTTGTCATTTTTTGCTGGTGGAGAGTCTTGTCTCCATGTGGATGGCTGCTGACTGATCAGGGTGATGGATGCTGAAGCCTGGGGTGGCCGTGGCAATGTCTTAAAATAAGACAACGATTAAGTATGCCACATCAATGACCACTTCCTTTCACGAATGATCTCTCTGTAGCATGCAGTGCTATTTGATAGCATTTTACCCACAGTAGAACTTCTTTCAAAACTGGACTCAATCCTTTTAAACCCTGTCATTGCTTTATCACTAAGTCGATGTAATATTCTAAATCCTTTATTGTCATTTCAACAGTCTTCACAGCATCTTCACTAGGAGTAGATTCCATCTCAAAAAACCACTTTCTTTGCTCATTCATAAGAAGCAACTTCTCATGAGATTGCAGCAATTCAGTCACATCTGCAGCTTCCCCCTCTAATTATAGTTCTCTTGCTATTTCCACCACATCTGTAGTTTTTTCCTCCACTGAAGTCTTGAACCCTTCAAAGTCATCCATGGGTTCGAATCAACTCCTTCGCTGATATTCTGACCTCTTCCCATGAATCACAAATACTCTTCATAGCATCTAGAATGGTGAATCCTTTCCAGGAAGTTTTCAATTGACTTTGTCCATATTCATCAGAGGAATCACTATCTACGGCAGTTAGAGCCTTACAAAAAGTATTTCTTAAATAATAAGTCTTGAAAGTCAAAATTACTCCTTGATCCACAGGCTACAGAACAGACATCGCCTTAGGAGGAATGAAAACAACGTGAATCTTGTTGTACATCTCCATCAGAGCTCTAGGGTGGCCAGGTGCATTGTTAATAAGCAGCAATATTCTGAAAGGAATCCTTCTTTCTGAGCAGTAGGTCACAACACTGGGCTTAAAATATTCAGTAAAATCTGTTGTCAACAGATGTCCTGTCATCTATGCTTTGTTGTTCCATTTATAGAGCACAGGCAGAGTTGATTTAGCATAATTCTTAAGGGTCCTAGGACTTTCAAAATGGTAAATGAGAACTGACTTCAACTTAAAGTCAGCAGCTGCACTGGCCCCTAACAAGAGAATCAGCCAATGCTTTGAAGCTTTGAAGCCAAGCACTGACTTCTCCTCTCCAACTGTGAAAGCCCTAGAAGGCATCTTCTTCCAAGATGAGGCTGTTTTGTCTTCATTGAAAAGCTGTTGTTTAGTGAAGGCATCTTAATTAATTATCTTAGCCAGATCTTCTGGATAACTTGCTACAGCTTCTGTACCAGCATGTGCTGCTTCACCTTGTACTCTGAAGTCATGGAGACGGTTTTCTTTCCTTCAACCTCATGAACCAACCTCAGAGAACTTCAAATTTTTCTTCTGCAGATTCCTCACCTCTCTCAACCTTCATGGAATTAAAGGGAGTTAGGGTCTTTCTCTGGATTAGGCTTTAGCTTAAGGGAATGTTGTGGCTGGTTTGATCTCCTATCCAGACCACTAAAACTTTCTACAAATCAGCAATAAGGCTGTGTCACTGTCTTATCTTTTGTGTCACTGGAGTAGCACTTGTAATTTCCTTCAAGAACTTTTCCTTTGCATTCACACTTCACCGTTTGGCACAATATGTCTAGCTTTTGACCTATCTCAGCTTTCAACATGCTTTCCTCCCTAAGGCTAACCATTTCTAGCTTTTGATTTAAGGTGACAGGCATATCAGTCTTCACTTGAACCCTCAGAGGCTACTGTAGGGTTATTAACTGCTCTAATTTCAATATAGTTGTGTCTGAGGGAATAGAGAGGCCTGAGGAAAGGGAGAGAGATGGAGAATGGCCGGTCAGTCAGAACACACAAAACATTAATTGATTAAGTTTGCCTTCTTACACAGGTGGGTTTGTGGTGCCCCAAAGCAACAGTAACACATCAAAGGTCACTGATCACAGATCACCATAACAAATATAATAATGAAAAAGTCTGAAATATTGTAAGAATTACCAAAATGTTCACAGAAACACAAAGTAAGCAAATGCTATCGGAAAAAAATGGCAACAATAGACTTGTTCGATGCAGGGTTGCCACAAAACTTCAATTTGTAAAAAATGCAATATCTGCAAAGTGCAATAAAACTGGTATCCCTATATTCGAATCCATAGCAATATATTTAGTCACAGTACTCACCCTCCCCATTACAGCATTTTTCTGATGGGTGTTCTCTGTCTGCCTTTTGCTTTTCAGGCTCCATTCCCCACGCCTCCTCCCCAACCAACATATCTTTACATAGACATGTTGGTTCTTTTGTAATATTGTTCACTTTGAATTAGGTAAGTCCTTCCTAGGCCAGGACTATTTTCAGGACTTTATAATAGAGAGAGGCCAGAGCTGCAACGGCTCTGGTTCAGAGTGGAGATTATTATGACAAGAGAGAGAAAGAGAGAGAGTGCCAGAGCGAGAGAGAAAGACAAAGAGAGAGACAGAGACAGAGAGAGGGGGGGGGTAGCTTAGCCTTTACTCCCCCCTATCTTTCTTCTAGACCTTACCTTACAGAAGACTCCCAGCAAAAATGACATGTGTTACCTAATTCAACTCCCCCTACCCTCCAATCCCTGCGGTTCTGTGCTATCAAGTTTACAAATCAGGAAGCTTTGTAAACTGTGCATCTTGATCTTTTGTTACAAAATATTGCCATTTTGGCCCCTTGGTATACACTGGATATGGGAGCTTCTGCTGCATTCTGCTGCAACAGTGCTTCCCTTTAGTGCCCTCCCACCACCCACTCCCCCTCCCCCGCCCCCAATCAGATCCTTTCTTCCCATGGCACTCCTTCCTAATCATTTAGGGTATTTTGTGATTTGAGGTGTTCAGGTATCTGCTACTTTGTGTTTCAGTCTCTTTCCATTTCTGAGTTTTTTCACATAGAAAAGGGTGGAGGTATGTTCATTTTGCCACTGTATACATTATCTTATTGATGTCCTGTGTCCAATGTTCAACACATTTATTAAGAGCCTACTCGAAGCCAGGCACTGCTTTAACCACTGGTAGCGGAGCAGTAGGAAAAACAAAAAACAACCAAATACACCTTACCCATTTCCCCACCCTCATGAACTAAGAATGACTAACATAAATAACAAATACTTTAAATACATGACAACCTCCATCCTCCATATATATGACGTGACTTAAATAAAATATAATTACAGTAAAGAAAAATTCACAAACACACCCATACCAAGATGACTCTACCCAAAATACCCTAATGGCCTCCAAATTAATATCCCTCACTCAACTGCCAACCACAATTCATCCTTAAAACAGCCAGAAGTATAACACAACTCATTTATCTGTTTAAAAATAAACTTCAAGTAATTTTGAAAATTATGTTATTTCTTCCTGAGGAAAGAGTTATAAAGTAGAAAGTGAGTACAAAATAAATAATGCTTTTAGAAAAAGAAGAAATATTCAATCATCCTGTT
The DNA here is from genome assembly GCF_937001465.1 of Orcinus orca. Classification (NCBI taxonomy): domain Eukaryota; kingdom Metazoa; phylum Chordata; class Mammalia; order Artiodactyla; family Delphinidae; genus Orcinus; species Orcinus orca. The sequence goes on from NC_064568.1 coordinate 9,870,647, forward strand.
TTTAAATAGTTACAATATGTATCTTCTAGATTGTTAATACCAGATAATATGCACTTTATTGATTTGTCATCTTTAAAAGCTCCAGGATACAAAAACTCAATTTAGATTCCCCTATGATGATCTTAGAAGGCTTTGCCTCTTACTTTTTTTTTTTTTCCTGCCAGTTAAAAGGCTGGCTGGAATTCAGCTTGTTGCGCCCCCTGGCTACCTCTAGAAATTTTCTTGTACTTCCCTGCACTACCTGGACTCTCACAGGGGTCAAGCCTGACCTAAGCACCTGAAATGAGGGTAAATGTCCTTAGATATTTACTCTTTCTAATCTCCCCTTCCTTTTCCTCCCTTCAAAGAATATAAGGTGATTTTTGTTTGTTTGTTTTTGTTTTTGAGAGCAGTATAGCAGTAGTGACTCTTGAAATTCAATCCCTTTTAATTAAAGCAAAAAAAGGGGGGAGAGTAATTTCTGATAGAAAATGATGTCATTTGAAAGTATGCCCCAGAGAGTAGAAGATGATGGAGAATTTTTCTCCCTTCAGCAATGAGAATCTGAAAACTGTATATAAATTGACCTGGGATAATTTAAATCTTTTTTCTATTGATTTTCATTACCATCATACAAGGCTAATAGTAACTGGTATGAAATTTATTAGATTTTTATTTTAGCACTTTTCGTTTATTTTTTTTACTTTTGTTTTTAATATTATGCTTGAGTGCTTACACTGTGCCTAAGTGTGGTACTACATGCCACAGAAGCACTGTTTCATCCACCCTCACAATTGAAACAATTAGCCTCATTTTAAAGAAAATTCTTCGAAGCTGTACAGTTACAGTTAACTCATGGCAGAACTGGAATTCAAATCCAGGTCTGTCAAATACCCAACCCAACTCTCTCAGCTGTTACATTGTACCACCTCTCTTCTAGTTCCAGAGGGTCTCATTCTGGACACTTGGAAGAAATGTGAAAACCTGGGCCCATTTCCAGGATTTCTGACACACTGGCTGGGATGAAGCCCAGGAATCTGTACCCTCCACACTCTGTTCTGTGCCAAGTTTCAAAACCACTACTTTAGAAAATCTCTTCACTAAAATAAAAATTGTAATTAAAGTTTTGTATTGTTTCTACTAAGTTTATTTTTCAAGTAAAAGATTTTCTTCAAAATATAAAACAAGTCCCTTTTACTTCAAGATGGTGGAAGAGTACGACATAGGGCTCACCTTCCTCCCCACAAATACATCAGAAATACACCTACACGTGGAACAACTCCTCACAACACCTACTAAACGCTGGCAGAAGACCTCAGACCTCCCCAAAGGCAAGAAACTCCCCACATACCTGGGTACGGCAAAAGAAAAAACAGAGACAAAAGAATAGGGACGGGACCTGCGCCAGTGGGAGGGAGCTGTGAAGGAGGAAGGGTTTCCGCACACTAGGAAGCCCCTTCGCGGGCAGAGACTGCGGGTGGGAGTTGGGGGCAGGTGGGAAGCATCAGTGCCACGGAAGAGAGCACAGCAACAGGGGTGTAGAGGGCAAAGTAGAGAGATTCCCGCACAGAGGATGGGTGCAGACCAGCACTCACCAGCCTGAGAGGCTTGTCTGCTCACCCGCCGGGGCGGGTGGGGACTGGGAGCTGAGGCTCGGGCTTTGGAGGTCAGATCCCAGGGAGAGGACTGGGGTTGGCTGCATGAACACAGCCTGAAGGGGGCTAGTGCGCCACAGCTGGCCGGGACGGAGTCCGGGAAAAAGTCCGGAGCTGCCGAAGAGGCAAGAGATCATTGTTTCAGGGTGTGCGAGGAGACGGGATTCAGAGCACCGCCTAAATAAGCTCCAGAGATGGGCACGAGCCGCGGGTATCAGCGCAGACACAAGAGATGGGCATGAGAGGCTAAGGCTACTGCAGCAGCCACCAAGAAGCCTGTGTGCGAGCACAGGGCACTATCCACACCTCCCCTCCCGGGAGCCTGTGCAGCCCGCCACTGCCAAGGTCCCGTGACCCAGGGAAAACTTCCCCAGGAAAACGCATGGCACCCCCCAGCCTGTTGCAATGTTACGCTGGCCTCTGCCGCCGCAGGCTTGCCCCGCATGTGTACCCCTCCCTCCCCCGGCCTGAGTGAGCCAGAGCCCCCAAATCAGCTGCTCCTTTAACCCCGTCCTGTCTCAGCGAAGAACAGACGCCCTCCGGCGACCTACACGTAGAGGCAGGTCCAAACCCAAAACTAAACCCCAGGAGCTGTGCAAACAAAGAAGAGAAGGGAAATCTCTCCCAGCAGCCTCAGGAGCAGCGGATTAAATCTCCACAATCAACTTGACGTACCCTGCATCTGTGTAATACCTGAATAGACAACGAATCATCCCAAAATTGAGGCCATGTACTTTGGGAGCAAACATATATATATTTTTCTCCTTTTTCTCTCTGTGTGAGTGTGTATGTGTATGCTTCTTTGTGTGATTTTGTCTGTATAGCTTTGCTTTTACCATTTGTCCTAGGGTTCTGTCCTTTTTTTTTTTTTCTTTTAGCACAGTTTTTAGGACTTGTTATCATTGGTGGGTTTGTTTTTTGGTTTGGTTGCTCTCTTCTTTCTTTCTTCTTTTTTTTTCCTTCTATTTTTTATTACTTGTGAATCTCTTATTTTTAATATTTTTTAATTTTTATAACTTTATTCTATTTTTTCTTCCTCCCTCCCTCCCTCCCTCCCTCCCTCTCTCTCTCTCTCTCTCTCTCTCTTTCTTTCTCTCTTTCTCTCTTTCTTTCTCGCTTTTCTTCTGAGCTGTGTGGCTCACATGGTCTTGGTGCTCCAGCCGGGTGTCAGACCCATGCCTCAGAGGTGGAAGAGCCGAGTTCAGGACATTGGTCCTCCAGAGACCTCCCTGCTCCAAGTAATATCAAATAGCGAAAGCACTCTCAGAGATCTCCATCTCAACGCCAAGACCCAGCTCCACTCAACAACCAGCAAGCTACAGTGCAGGACACCCGGTGCCAAACAACTAGCAAGACAGGAACACAACGCCACGCATTAGTAGAGAGGCTGACTACAATAATAATAAGGTCACAGACACCCCAAAACACAGCACCGAACGTGGTCCTGCCCACCGGAAAGACGAGATCCAGCCTCATCCACCAGAAAACAGGCACTAGTCTCCGCCACCAGAAAGCCTACAGAACCCACTGAGCCAACCTTAGCCACTGGGGGCAGACACCAAAAACAACGGGAACTACGAACCTGCAGCCTGTGAAAAGGAGACCCCAAACACAGTAAGTTAAGCAAAATAAAAAGACTGAGAAACACACAGCAGATGATGGAGCAAGGTAAAAACCCACCAGACCTAACAAATGAAGAGGAAATAGGCAGTCTACCTGAAAAAGAATTCAGAATAATGATAGTAAAGATGACCGAAAATCTTGGAAATAGAATAGACAAAATGCAAGAAACATTTAACAAGGACCTAGAAGAACTAAAGATGAAAGAAACAACAATGAACAACACAAAAAAATGACATTAAAAATACTCTAGAAGGGATCAATAGCAGAATAACAGGCAGAAGAACGGATTAGTAACTTGGAAGATAAAATAGTGGAAATTACCACTGCAGAGCAGAATAAAGAAAACAGAATGAAAAGAACTGAGGACAGTCTCAGAGACCTCTGGGACAACATTAAACTCACCAACATTCAAATTATAGGGGTCCCAGAAGAAGAAGAGAAAAGGAAAGGGACTGAGAAAATATTTGAAGAGATTATACTGGAAAACTTCCCTAATATGGGAAAGGAAATAGTTAATCAAGTCCAGGAAGCACAGCGAGTCCCATACAGGATAAATCCAAGGAGAAACACGCCAAGACACATATTAATCAAACTGTCAAAAATTAAATACAAAGAAAACATATTAAAAGCAGCAAGGGGAAAACAACAAATAACACACAAGGGAATCCCCGTAAGGTTAACAGCTGATCATTCAGCAGAAACTCTGCAAGCCTGAAGGAAGTGGCAGGACATATTTAAAGTGATGAAGGAGAAAAACCTACAACCAAGATTACTCTACCCAGCAAGGATCTCATTCAGATTTGATGGAGAAATTAAAACCTTTACAGACAAGCAAAAGCTAAGAGAGTTCAGCACCACCAAACCAGCTTTACAAGTGCTAAAGGAACTTCTCTAGGCAAGAAACACAAGAGAAGGAAGAGACCTACAATAACAAACCCAAAACAATTAAGAAAATGGGAATAGGAACATACATATTGATAATTACCTTAAGTGTAAATGGATTATGTGCTCCAACCAAAAGACACAGACTGGCTGAATGGATACAAAAACCAGATCCATATATATGCTGTCTACAAGAGACTCACTTCCGACCTAGGGACACATACAGACTGAAAGTGAGGGGATGGAAAAAGATATCCCATGCAAATGAAAATCAAAAGAAAGCTGGAGTAGCAATTCTCATATCAGACAAAATAGACTTTAAAATAAAGATTATTACAAGAGACAAAGAAGGACACTACATAATGATCAAGGGATGAATCCCAGAAGAAGATAGAACAATTGTAAATATTTATGTATCCAACGTAGGAGCACCTCAATACATAAGGCAAATGCTGACAGCCATAAAAGGGGAAATCAACAGTAACACAATCATAGTAGGGGACTTTAACACCCCACTTTCACCAATGGACACATCATCCAAAATGAAAATAAATAAGGAACCACAAGCTTTAAATGATACGTTAAACAAGATGGACTTAATTGATATTTATAGGACATTCCATCCAAAAACAACAGAATACACTTTCTTCTCAAGTGCTCATGGAATATTCTCCAGGATAGATTATATCTTGGGTCACAAATCAACCCTTGGTAAATTTAAGAAAACTGAAATCATATCAAGTATCTTTTCTGACCACAACACTATAAGGCTAAATATCAATTACAGGGGAAAAAAACAGTAAAAAATACAAAACACATGGAAGCTAAACAATACACTACTAAATAACCAAGAGATCACTGAAGAAATCAAAGAGGAAATCAAAAAATACCTAGAAACAAATGACAACAAAAACACAATGACCCAAAACCTATGGGATGCAGCAAAAGCAGTTCTAAGAGGGAAGTTTATAGCAATACAATCCTACCTCAAGAAACAAGAAACATCTCAAATAAACAACCTCACCTTATACCTAAAGCAATCAGAGAAAGAAAAAAAAAACCCCAAAGTTAGCAGAAGGAAAGAAATCATAAAGATCAGATCAGAAATAAATGAAAAAGAAATGAAGGAAACGAGAGCAATAATCAATAAAACTAAAAGCTGGTTCTTTGAGAAGATAAACAAAATTGATAAACCATTAGCCAGACTCATCAAGAAAAAAAGGGAGAAGACTCAAATAAACAGAATTAGAAATGGAAAAGAAGAAGTAACAACTGACACTGCAGAAATACAAAGAATCATGAGAGATTACTACAAGGAACTATATGCCAATAAAATGGACAACCTGGAAGAAACACACAAATTCTTAGAAAAGCACAACCTTCTGAGACTGAACCAGGAAGAAATAGAAAATATAAACAGACCAATCACAAGCACTGAAATTGAGACTGTGATTAAAAATCTTCCAACAAACAAAAGTCCAGGACGAGATGGCTTCAAAGATGAATACTATCAAACATTTAGAGAAGAGCAAACACCTATCCTTCTCAAACTCTTCCAAAATATAGCAGAGGGAAGAACAGTCCCAACCTCATTCTACAAGGCCACCATCACCCTGATACCAAAACCAGACAAAGATGTCACAAAGAAAGAAGGCTACAGGCCAATGTCACTGATGAACATAGATGCAAAAATCCTCAACAAAATACTAGCAAACAGAATCCAACAGCACATTAAAAGGATCCTACACCATGATCAAGTGGGGTTTATCCCAGGAATGCAAGGATCCTTCAGTATATGTAAATCAATCATTGTGATACACCATATAAACAAACTGAAGGATAAAACCATATGATCATCTCAATAGATGCAGAAAAAGCTTCTGACAAAATTCAACACCGATTTATGATAAAAACGCTCCAGACATTAGGCATACAGGGAACTTACCTCAACATAATAAAGGCCATATATGACAAAGCCACAGCCAACATTGTTCTCAGTGGTGAAAAACTGAAACCATTTTCACTAAGATCACGAACAAGACAAGGTTGCCCACTCTCACCACTATTATTCAACATAGTTTTGGAAGTTTTAGTCAAGCAATCAGAGAAGAAAAAGAAATAAAAGGAATCCAAATTGGAAAAAAGAAGTAAAGCTATCACTGTCTGCAGATGACATGATACGATATATAGAGAATCCTAAAGATGCTACCAGAAAACTACTAGAGTTAATCAATGAATTTGGTAAAGTAGCAGGATACAAAATTAATGCACAGAAATCTGTTGCATTTCTATACACTAATGATGAAAAATCTGAAAGAGAAATTAAGGAAACACTCCCATTTACCACTGCAACAAAAAGTGTAAAATACCTAGGAATAAACCTACCTAAGGAGACAAAAGACCTATATGCAGAAAACTATAAGACACTGATAAAAGCAATTAAAGATGACACAAACACACGGAGAGATATGCCATGTTCTTGGATTGGAAGAATCAACATTGTGAAAATGACTGTACTACCAAAAGCAATCTACAGATTCAATGCAATCCCTATTAAACTAGCAATGGCATTTTTCACAGAAGTAGCATAAAAAATTTCACAATTTGTATGGAAACTCAAAAGACCCTGAATAGTCAAAGCAATCTTCTTTTTTTTTTTTTTTTTTTTTTGCGGTACGCGGGCCTCTCACTGTTGTGGCCTCTCTGGTTGCAGAGCACAGGCTCCGGACACGCAGGCTCTGCAGCCATGGCTCACCGGCCTAGCTGCTCCGCAGCATGTGGGATCTTTCCAGACTGGGGCACGAACCTGTGTCCCCTGCATCGGCAGGCATACTCTTAACCACTGAGCCACCAGGGAAGCCCCAAGGCAATCTTGAGAAAGAAAAGCAAGGTGGAGGAATCAGGTTCCCTGACTTCAGACTATACTACAAAGCTACAGTAATCAAGACAGTATGGTACTTTCACAAAATACAGAAATATAGATCAATGGAACAGGATAGAAAGCCCAGAGAGAAACCCACACACATATGGTCACCTTATGTTTCATAAATAAGGCAAGAATATACAATGGAGAAAAGACAGCCTCTTCAATAAGTGGCGCTGGGAAAATTGGACAGCTACATGTAAAAGAATGAAATTAGAACACTCCCTAATACCATACACAAAAATAAACTCAAAATGGATTAAACACCTAAATGTAAGAGCAGACACTATAAAACTCTGAGAGGAAAACACAGGGAGAATACTCTATTACATAAATTACAGCAAGGTCCTTTTTGACCCACCTCCTAGAGAAATGGAAATAAAAATAAACAAATGGGACCTACTGAAACTTACAAGCTTTTGCACAGCAAAGGAAACCATAAACAAGACGAAAAGACAACCCTCGGAATGGGAGAAAATATTTGCAAATGAAGCAACTGACAAAGGGTTAATCTCCAAAATTTACAAGCAGCTCATGCAGCTCAATATCAAAAAAACAAACAACCCAATCCAAAAATGGGCAGAAGACCTAAACACACATTTCTCCAAAGAAGATATACAGACTGCCAACAAACACATGAAAGGATGCTCAACATCACTAATCATTAGAGAAATGTAAATGAAAACTACAATGAGATATCACCTTGTACCGTTCAGAAGGCCATCATCAAAAACTCTACAAACAATAAATGCTGGAGAGGGTATGGAGAAAAGGGAACCCTCTTGCACTGTTGGTGGGAATGTAAATTGATATGGCCACTATGGAGAACAGTATGGAGGTTCCTTAAAAAACTAAAAATAGAACTCCCATACAACCCAGCAATCCCACTACTGAGCATATACCTGGAGAAAACCACAATTCAGAAAGAGTCATGTACCACAATGTTCACTGCAGCACGATTTACAATAGGTAGGACATGCAAGCAAACCTAAGTGTCGATCAACAGATGAATAGAGAAAGAAGATGTGGCACATATATACAATGGAATACTACTCAGCCATAAAAAGAAATGAAATTGAGTTATTTGAAGTGAGGTGGATGGACCTAGAGTCTGTCATACAGAGTGAAGTAAGTCAGAAATAGAAAAATAAATACCGTATGCTAACACATATATATGGAATTTAAAACAAATAATGGTTCTGATTAACCAGGGGCAGGACAGGAATAAAGATGCAGATGTAGAGAATGGACATGAGGACATGGGGAGGGGGAAGGGTAAGCTGGGATGAAATGAGAGAGTGGCATGGGCATATATACAGTACCAAATGTAAAATAGATAGCTAGTGGGAAGCACCTTCATAGCACAGGGAGATCAGCTCGGTGCTTTGTGACCACCTAGAGGGGTGGGACAGGGAGGGTGGGAGAGAGACACAAGAGGGAGGAGATATGGGGATATATGTATAACTAATTCACTTTGGTATAAAGCAGAAACTAACACACCACTGTAAAGCAATTATACTCCAATAAAGATATTAAAATATATATTTTAAAAACACAGAAAAATTTCAAAAAATGAATTCTCTTTAATCTCACCAACCAAAGATAGCTATTTTTTCACATTTTGATGTGTTTCCTTTTTTTTACATACAAGTATAATCTTTTGGTTGTTGTCTCTTTTAGGCCATCTACAATGCTCCATATGAGATGCTATGATTTTAATATTTACTGTTCTATGATAAGCAGTTTTAATTTATCATACAGGTCCTTCTAAAGCTTGCACCAGTCAGGATACTCTAGTGGTCAGAAAACACAAATTCAACTTATACTGGCTCTCACAAAAATGAGGATTTACCAGTTAATTTATTACACTGTGGAAAGGACAGAGTGAAACTGGATTCAGAGACAAAACACCAGCAGGCCTTCCTGTCTGACTTGTTTTCTCTCTGCCACACCGTCTCCCCTCTCCTGACTGGCCTCCTTTATCACTGCTTCCTGCTGTCTTTTGGATTTTCTCAGGCCCTCAGGCTGCCTTTTCTCATGATTTCCATGTGGCAAGAACCATAGGCTCCTATCTTAAGAATGCACTGCATGGAGCAGAAGTAGATTTCTCACGCTTATTCCAGTATAAAAAACCTTTTTGGTCTTTGTCTCGTGTGGTGTGCCCATCCCATGGATCAACTGGCATAGCCAGCAAAGGTAAAGTTTTATGATTCATACAACCTGGACCCGCACTTACTCTTGAGGCCAGGGGATAATATTCTATAACTGCAATACTGCATAACCACAAAACTTGAGGACAATTCACAGCTTAACCTTTTCCACATGTAAATAAAATGAAAATATATGTATTTGACAGAAGTAAAATAGCTAAACCAAAGAGTTAACAAATTTTAAGGATTTGATATATCTCTTAATTGTTTAGGAAAAATATTTTACCTGTTTACACTGTGACAAGCACTGTTTGCAGGCACTGTTTTTACCATACCCCTGCCATTTTTCACTATTTTCTTTTAATACCTTAAAGCAGGGGTCCGCAACTCCTGGGCCGCAGACTGGTACCAGTCCGTGGGCTGTTAGGAACCGGGCTGCACAGCAGGAAGTGAGCGGCGGGCAAAGGAGTGAAGCTTCACCTGCCGCTCCCCATCACTCGCGTACCGCCTGGACCATCGCTCACATTACCATTACCACCAGAACCATCCCCCCACCCCCACCCCCCGGTCCATGGAAAAATTGTCTTCCACGAAACCGAAACCGGTCCTTGGTGCCAAAAAGGCTGGGGACCGCTGCCTTAATGTACATCATCTGGGTATATATAAACTCTAAAAAAGAATACCCAGTCATTATGCAATCAAAATGTTTAAAGGACTATGTAGTTTAGTTATTAGATAATTCCCATGTGTATTCTACTTGTGAATTTTTACCTACATAATTTTTTTCCTGAACTCTAAAATGTTACGATTTACTGATTATTCATTAGTGACATTACATCTGGCATAAGTAAAATTCAATTATGTTGTAGAAAATTATTGTTTCTAAAATTATAAGTAACATTGCATTACTTATTTAACAGGATGTATTATGTAACAGTATGACTTCCTGTGATATATGTGACAATGTATAATATACACAAGTGGATTATACCTAACAGAAAAAAGAGAGAATCTGATCGGAAAGAGATAAAAAAGATAAAAGGCCTGGTAAAGTTCAGATAAATTAAAGCTATCAACAGGTCCTCAGGCTGTGAAATACAAACAATAAAAATATAATTTTTCTTTTGTCATAAAGTTGTTAGAGGTCTCTATGTTATTTTCCTCAACCCCCAGTGCTTATAGGAAACGATATAATGCACATATATAATACAGAGATCACAATCTGTATAGTAATAACAAGTATAGAAAAAAATGAGGACTCTGAGAAATCTGGAGGATTTAGAAAAATTCAAGAAGGACCTCGTACAAGTTATGGTCATTAAACAAAAGTGACTTAAAATATATATGGAAATAGTGGCTAAATAAACAAAGGAAGGAATCAACTTCAAAAAGGCTTTCATTCTCCAAATATTAGCAATAAAAAAAGTAAATAACAATTACAATCAACTGAAATTAGTCAAATTTGTAAAAAACTTCCTATGATAATACACAAAAATAGAAAGTACTATTAAACGTAAATCATGCACGAGTTACCAATAATATTCACACACACTTAAACTGCAACACAATTAAATGAGTTCTACAACCAGATTTTTTTGTCAGAACTTAAACTGGCAATCACAGATGGTTTACATTAAAAATTAAACAATTAAAGAATAAAAAGAAACTATGAATGATGATATAAAGTTGTCACTGAACTGTCATAGTCTTTGATATTTTAAATAATCTTATTTATGTCTGTTATACTTTCACAAATGGAGCAATCTTCAAACTAAGATTAAAAATTGCTGGACAACCATCAGTACAAAAGATAAAGAACAAAACGTCAAATCAATAGGGAAATAAGTTATTGATACAAATACACACACATACACGCACACGCATTGCTTCAGAACCGCTATTTCCCAAAGCCTTTTAAAAATAGAGCAGTTTGGATGCTCTATTAAAGTTTGGATGATGACTATACTGGACCACATCACCCAGCTAAAATAGTCAAGCTCTCCAAATCTAGTTGGTGCACTGAGTCTGGGTGTAAAAAAAAAAAAAAAAAAAAAAGCCCAAGCCAAAACAACTTAAGTAGTAAACTATATACTAATACTCATCAAAATATTGACATTATATTCAGGGTATACAGAGAAACATTTTAAAAACTAAAAAATATAATAGTAAATCTAAAGACTGCATATGCTAATCATTTCCTGATCAATTACATAACCCCATAATCTGGATAAAATTAAAATAAAACCTCTTATTTGGCAATATATAACTTCAAAATAGAATATCATTAAAATTTGCACAATTCAAACAATAAGGAAATAAATTTCATACATTACTAATACAATTGAAACAGAAATTCCTGCCTACAAGTCAATGTGATAGAAAACTTTAAATTCTAGTAATTTTTATAGTGTACACTATTGTCCTCTCTGGACTGTTATCACCAAATTCAAAGTGCAAAATGAATGACCACCAGCTACACACATTTTGTTTGCCTTTAATAGATAAAGTAAAATATTAACTTTATAACTGCTTGACTCTGTCTTCCCAATAATGGGAAAAAGGAAAGAATTGCTCCAGGAGAACTTTGGAAGACTTCCTTCTAAAAAACCTAAGTTTCCATGTCACACATTTTTCTAGTCTCTGTAAAAAAAAAACTCATTTGTTAGCCTTGTCATAAGTGGTTCCAGTAGACTGGGGAAGGCCAAAACTTGCATGGAAAGGACTGAGAAAAAAAGAAGGAGTGAGTAGAGACATTTTCAAGGATTTTTATCATAAAGCAAAACAGGGAAATGGGAGAGTAGTGGAAAGAGACTGTGGGCCCTAGGATGGGATTTACTTTTAAATAGGAGAGCTAGTTTATGTTTTTAATGTTAATAGGAGTAAAAAAAGGAGTCAAGAATGAGAGGCCACAGCATTCCGTGAATAAGCACAATGAAACAGGATCAATGTATTAATACTGGCTTTACTTAACAGAAAGGGCATCAGGTGCATGGGCAGATTTGGTAAAGGGGTGGTGAGGGAGAAGTGGAGGAAGTGACAGAGAAGACGGGATAAAATGACTATTCCTCTATCAAAGTGAGTCACAAAAGGAGGAGAGAAAAGATTTAAAGGTACTCTCTCAAAGAGCAGTTATTCATCAGAAAAATGTGATAAGGACCCGGTTAAGATCCATGGTTAGAAATTTAAATGGCATCAGTCAGTCAAGTTGTTCAGCCATGTTCACTGATCAGATGTAGACATGAAATAAGTAGAAATTTAGACATAAGGAGAGTTGGGGTCTTGCTAGGAGAACACACTAGAGAAAGAGAGGTACAAGGGAACAGCAGGTGTATGCCAAACACGCTTACTCTGATGGGCCAGGAAGTCTATACCGGAAAAGGAGGGAAGAAAAACATGAGGACCAACTGCTGAAGCCTTCTCTGAAATGCTGCGGAGATGCAGAAGGTGCTATTAACAGATTACATTCCCTTAACCAAAAAAAAAAAAAAAAAAGAAAGAAAGAAAGAAAAAGAAACAAAGAGGAGTTGGAGTTCTAAGAGGGAAAGGAAACACAGTCTAGCTGCAATGAAAAGCAAGCAGGATCTCCATCTCACTTGTAGATCCTGTGCATTGAAAGATGAGGGAGGAAAAACAGCCACCTCTGCAGAGGTCTACAGAGGAGGCAGAGACCTAGGAGAAAGCAGGGTCCAGGTGGGGTGAATGTGGGGGACCACACAGGCAAGCTTGCTGATGAAGGACAGTGACTCCCAGGGTGGGGAGTGGGAGAGACTGGGGATTTCCAGAGGAGTCAAAAGACTGGATCTGAAAAATGATATTGACAGCATACAACTTACAAAATTTTTCAGGGAAACTGCAACAAGAGTTGTGCACACTTTCCTTAAATACTTAAATTTCACTTTAAGCAACACATGCAATTATGAATGATCCTTTCAAGGTTTCTACGAGAACTCTGGGATCACAAACAATGACACTTCACTGTTTAATTAATGCTGCTAAGGTACAGAGAAGGATCTGTCTGTTGGAGCTGCCTTAACTGAACTAATGAATGTTTGTTTAAAAAACGGAATGTTTGTTTAAAAGTCCCAAGTTCCTCCCCTCTTTTACACAAATAACCACTGGGTACAACATGATTATCCTTAGTGAAAGAGAGATTCAGATCTGATAGAATGTGTGTGGTGGGAGTTCCACAGGAGAGTAAAAGAAGTATTATTTTTAAAGAACAAAGGCATAATACACGGACCCTCTGCTGTCTTCCTAGCCTTTTGTTCTCTCGAGTTTTTTTTAAAACCAGGAATTAAGCCTATTCTAGAGAAAAGAGTCACTCGATTTTTGGAAAGTGCCTAGTATAGTTCTTATTTTAAAAATAATTAGAAATTCTTTCTTCCCAAATTTTATAAACAGTAAGTAAAATTCACCCCTAAATCCACCAACCTTTCACATCACTACTATCATTTTGGGATGACTTTTTATCTCTTTTTTTCTCTGCATAAAGATAATGTGTTTGTTAAATTGGCATCATAACTGTAGACAGTTTTATTTTTCATATTTTACTTTGTTGTTTTAGGTTGTATTTTTTAACCTGACTTTGTACACCTTTCCCCACATAATTTCTTATCATCAAACTCGTCGTTAATTTTTAAGGACTGTGGAGATTATGGAAAATCCATATCTTATCAGTTTTCTCTTATTGGATATTTTGATTGTTTCCCATGTTTTTGGTACTATAAAAAGACCACAAGGAACTTCTTAATACTTCTTTAAGTGTCTCTGATTATTCCTTTAGGTTTTAAATTCCTAGAAATGGAATTCTGAAGTCATAGGAGAAAAAGTTTTTTGTAAACATGACTATTTCACCTCCTAATGTACCTATTTTTAAATTCTGCCATTGTTTTAAAGCAGGTGACTCTTACGGCTTCACATGCTAGCTAAAAAGCAGTGTCTTCATTGGAAATTATTTCCACAAGGGCCTTAAAAATAGAGCTACAAATATATCTGTTAAATTTATAAATAGTCTCATTTCAGCAGCTCCTAAACTTTGGAAAAGCCATGCTCTGTCTCCAAAGAGTTCAGAGGCGAATGAGGACGCTTGTCCTACGAAAAAAAAAACCCTGCTAGGAATTAATTCAAATAAAAATGGAATCTTTATTGCATTTAAGGAACATGACACAGCTAACATAAAAACAGTGTTTCCTTTTGTGTCTGCAATTATTTTTTTTTTCTTTTTTACAAAAAAGCTCTTGCTTTTAGGACGTAAATAAGAGATTGCAACTCATTGTTCAAGTAACCATTTACCCGGTGTCAGTTAAGCTGGGCCCACTTTCAAAAGGAAATTAATGATAAACTTCAATTTGAAGCAAGTCAAAGCTACATATATATTATGGAGCTCATTTCCAAAAAATGACACAAAATTAAAATGAAATAGCCTCTAAAATTTGAGAACCCTTGGGTACAGTAAATCTTAGTTATAAGAGAAAATGAAACATTCTATGATAAGATCAGGTCTGATAAGATAAAATAAAAACATGAAGCATGATACATAATGTCAGAAGGATCAATATAAAATGTGAAATGAACGCACAAATTGCATAGTCGGAGTCACCCAAAGTGTCTGGAAGTGACAGGGGAATTAAATCGCGAGTAAAAAGCTAAATATTAAATGAGGTTGAATGAGCAATACATCATTCCTAAATCTACCTAGGTATTCCTAAAATGTGTGTCACTTTTTCCCTGGAAATAACTAAGATCTAAGCCAAGGTTAAATACAAAACAAAGTGTGAACATGCTCACCATGCAATTTAGACACTGGTATTGTGTATATGTGAGGGGAAGGAGATGAGAAAATATGGTGTCTGGTAGCCGTAAACCACAATTAAGAGAACCACAGATATTTATTCTTGTAAAACACAGTCTGACTTGCTGACTTACTCTTAATACCTAACCGTGAAATTATTATGGCAAAACCTGCAGGAACTGGGATTGCCAAAAACCTACTGACACTGAACCACAGAGCAGCATGACATTCATCCCACACATACCTCTCACTTACATTATTCTTTAACGAGCAAGAAGGTACATTAAAAAATTTTTTTGAAACACATTCTCTTTGTAGTAAAGTCACTTGGAAAGAGGAATAGCCTCAAAGCTTGTCACGGCTGGAATTCAACTCTATCTTTGCTGCTTGGTCGCTCATAAGCTGAAACCATTCCCAGACTCCTGTGAACCTCAGTTTCCTCATCTGTCAAATGTTAACTATGAATGTTAACTAAGTGAAAACATGGAATGTTGCAAGCACAATATCCGTTACTGGGTCATTTTCAAAACCTGTTCATTTCTTTTTTTCCAGTCACTCTTTAACTTCTAGTGGCTGCAGAAATATGAATTGATCTTAATTGAACTGTTCCTGCCTCTAGTGTGTGGTTAAAATCAGTCTCTGAGATGAAATACAAAAGGGAGAAGGAGATGGCTAGAGATATGATTAATGGTACAGGCTTTTAAATGTTGCTTTTCAGGCTCCTTTTGAAATCCAATGAAGAGGTAGAAGAGGTAATATTATACCCTCTTCTAGAAACAAAACCTGAGGCTCTGGATGACAATGACTTTGAGATCAGTGTTCTCCTTCTCATGCTAATAATGCATCTTACATGTTCTATATGAATAATGAGAGTGATGTTTAAAAATTGTTTAATTTTTCCTACACTTTTTTTTTTTTTGCGGTACACGGGCCTCTCACTGCTGTGGCCTCTTCTGTTGTGGAGCACAGGTTCCGGACGCGCAGACTTAGCGGCCATGGCTCATGGGCCCAGCCGCTCCGCGGTATGCGGGATCCTCCCAGACCAGGGAACGAACCCGTGTCCCCTGCATCGGCAGGCGGACTCTCAACCACTGCGCCACCAGGGAAGCCCCCTTCACTTTTTATAGCACCTGGCTTTCACCTTATTTCCAGTTTTTTCAAGGTATTTGTCTGCCTGATAGAATTTACTATAGAAGAAATGCCAAAAGGAGATACTCTGACCTTCACAATTCAGTAGGACAATGGCCTTGAAAACCAGGCTATTGTCCTCATAAAAGATTTGCTAAATTACTTTCTTCTTTTTCAGTCACTTCCTGTGACTGACCTAGTTGGACTCATTGCAAGAATCCCCCATTGTGTAGAGATCGAAGCCTCCAAGTTTTACAATTCCAAGAGGGACCATCCTCATATCATTCAATGCTTTTTTCTGGAGGATGCCATTACATGAAATACGATCTGAATAATGTGCAAAGACGTATTTCTGTCCCCCATTAAAGTCAGTTGGAGTCAAGAAGATGAAAAGGAAGTAAGAGGAAAACAATTTTTGCTGCCCCCTTAGGTAGTGCAATGGAGAGGTCAGGGGAGAGGAAGGCGTGAAGGGAACAGATGCTGTGCATGTCCCAGCTGGGGAAGTGCATTCCGTAGTTCAGGAAACCATGGAGGCCAGGGATTCTTGCCTTTACATACTTATTAAATTGGGAGGAATAATAGGCTGCTCCCACATCCATGTGGAAATCGGGCATGTGAAAGCCGAGGGCTGCAGACGGTTAGTTTCCTGGGTTCCCTGCCCTTGGGTCTACTGTGGAGAATGCACAGCCAAAGCAGCTGAACATTTGGCTGGGACACTGGACAAAGGAGATCATCTCAGGGGCCCTGCTCCTAGAGTTACAGGCTAAATGGGATTCAAAGTCAGACACTCAGAGGGTGGACAGCACCAGCAAGAGCTCAAGTGATGCTGAGGTAGCCAGAAAGCATCACATGGCCCTTTCTGCACCCAGAGAAAAGATGCTGACTACAGCCCTGAATGCCAGTAGGGCTGACAGCTCCACGAGGACAAGGGGCACTGCTCTGCAGGCCAGAGTAAGGGAAGAATGGCAAGAGGAAGCAGAAGCACGCCTTCCCCTCGTACCCAAACACCATCTTTAAGAAAGAATCAGGGATGTTTCGGGTAGTGTGGTCTTTGAGGGAGAGTAGGGAATTATATTCAAATACTCTAAGCAATTTGAAAACGTCTTAGATTACATATTGGATATATTTTTATTAATAATCTGAAGATTGAGTTGTAGGAGGCAAATACAAATAGTTACAGACAATATAGGAACGTTTCAGTTTTCCTTCCTATACCTAAGTTGAGTAAGAATTATATGAGAAATGCTACTACCTAAAGGTGTGCACAGTTTACATTTTCACATCTCCTAGAGTTTATAAAACAACTCCAAATAAGTTTTGATTTTAGAATCAGATTATAAAGATAGAAAACATGTGGATTTTGCCAAGAGGTCTGGGACTTCATAAGGCAAGAGAAGCAGGAAGGAAAGGTAAAGGTTCGAGGTTATAATAATCTTGAAATGGCAGCATAATGGCGGAGATCTTGCCTTACTACGTATGGAAGCACATCAGGAAGCTGAGGCAATTACATCAGTATAGCACCGAAGTGGGAATGCATCATCAGGGAACCAGAGTAGGACCCTGGAATGAATATAGACATATAGACACATGTATATACATGTCTATACATATATATGTGTATATACACACATACACATATATACACATACATATACATACACACATATATATGTATACATATTACTACAATTATATATACAATTTTCCACAGACATATATATACTTGAGTAGAAAATATATAATTCAAAATCAAAAGGTAGAGGATGGACCTATTCAGTAGAATGAATATCTACAACAGGTTACCATTTGGTGTGGAAAAAATGTTAGATGCCTACCTTGCATACCCCTTCCCCACATGCATACATTACAAATGAAATTCAGGATAAGAAAGTAGAAAATAAAACATAAAATGCTAGAAGAAAAAAATATATATATATAAAATTTGAATGAAGAAAGTGTACTTATTCAAGAATGAAACAAAAGCCAGAAGTGATAAATAAAATTAAATAATATTAACATTTAATTTAATTAAAAACTAGAATTTTAAAGTAAAAAAAAAAACTATATGGCAAATAACACCATAAACGACTTTAAAATAAAATACAGATTGGCAAATTGTTTACAAATATTAAAAACTGATGTACTCAGTGATAGAAATTATTAGTTGGAATATATACTAGTGCAACCTGTTGCAGGGCAATTTGCTGATAACAATCAACATCTTAATTGTTGATACATAAGTTTCCCCCATCCACTTACACCAAGACAGTATTTTGAGAAAGAAGCAGGGATTTTAGTGAGGGAGGTATTTGTGAGAAACTAGGGCTCTGCATGCAAGAGATGCCAATTTTTTCTAAATGCACTGGATTACATACTCATTTAAATATTTCTTACTAATAAGCAAGTTCATTATCAGCTTTTTATCATCTGGACAAAACATTCCTACATATGCCTATAGAGATGCACAAGGACAAGAAGTGAAGGACTGTTTAATAGGAAAAATAGCTTTCACCTATTATTGACAAAAACTGAGGTAGATCTCCATCCTCAAATGTTGACAGAGTTCAGTAACATGTTCCTGTATCAAAGGAAGCAAGTTGTAGAATTGTATATGTGGTATAAACAAGTTTCATAAAAAGTGAGGATACAAAAACCCATTATATACACATACCTATATACAACACACACACATGTGTGTGTGTTGTATATGGACGTAAAATTTGGAATAATCTTCACCAAGCTTTTAACAGGGAAGTAAAAATAGAAAGGAGACATTTCCGTTTAATCCTGACTTCTTTCCTTTCATTGTTTTCTTTCATCTTTCTTTTTTTTCTTCCTTCCTTCCTTCCTCCCTTCATTTCATTTTTTTCTTTTTGAAGTTTAAAACATGAAAGGGGTTGCTATTTATTTTAAAATATATTAGATAACTAAACCATCTTTGTATAACAAAGCAGGGTATAATTCTGTATGTTGATTAGAATCAAAATTTAATGTAAGAAAAATTAGTAAACACACTCAAAGATTTATTCTCAGTTGGAGGTGGAAATGGGGGAAAATTTGTCAAGATATGAATAGCAGCTAAAGTGAAATATTTAATTTACTTTATTTTATTTGTAACTCAACAATTATTGTGACTATTTTAATATCCAAAATAGATTACAATTTAAAAAAATTATTACAATTTATTAAAAGTCATCTACCTATTTTTAAATATCTCTCTTTTTACCTATTACTTTGGCAATTCTGAATTGATAACCAAGATTATGTTTCAGCAAGCAGAAAAGAAGATACCTGTCTTAGGTTGGGTTCCCTAGAAGCAGACTCTGAGATTGGGATTTGATTTGGGTGAACGTTTATTTATTTATTAGAGAAGTGCTCCCAAGGGAGATTAGTAAGGGACTGCAGAAGGCAAGCAGAGCAGGAAAGAGAGGGAAGGATGGAATTTTAGGTGATGTCTCGCTCCCATGTCTATTCTTGCAGTGGTCGCAGGAACATAAATTAAACTCAGTTATCCAACTCCAGGCAAAGTGCTTGGGCTTTTAGTTATTCAGGGACTAAGGGGCACTGCTGCAGAAAGGGCTGGAAAGGTGGGAAGTTAGCTCCCAGGAACTCTGCAGCATGTGGGTAAAGGCATTTCAGGCGCCTGAGGGCAGCTGTCCTAAGAGAAGTGCAGGTACAACCTACAAGCAAAGCAAACCCAAGTCAGGAGAGGAATGCAGCCAAAGAGGAATAGGGACCCAAGGAGATCTGGACAGAGCGCCCATAGTACTCATTCCAAAAGGGATTTTATTTTATTTACAAATACTGATTCATTCAAACTATTGAGCTGAACAAAGGTCTTTTCCTGTTCTCACGCTATAGGGGAAAAAAAATCAGAAATTTCAATTGAACAAAGCTGCAGAAGCAGTAATTCTAGTTCAGAGAGGTTTCTGAGAATTCCAGTTTAACAGCTCCAATTTAGTCAGACCAAAGGTTAAAGTTCTTAATATTTTATGGACCTAGACCTTCCAGTTCTAAGATCAAAACAGCAATTCAGCTCCTGTTTCTACTTTTCTTCAGGATCTATTTCTTTTTTTCCCCCAAATTTCAGCATTCTTTTCTACACTCTGGGAAACTTAGCAGAGAAAGAGTATACTTTTGTTTTAGAAAACTCTGAATATTTCACAGAGATAATCCCAGTTATTTATTCTTTACTTATTCTACTGCATCCCTGGACACTAGGGAAATTGACTCCTTTCACGTTGATCTTATACAAAATTTAAGCTGTAAGGCAAAGGAAACAACACAAAACAAGATATACCCAGAGATGGAGATTAAGGACTCAAAGCCCCTATGAATTAGTTGTGGTGTCACATAAACATGGCTTCTCTTTCCCCACAGAATCCTGGTATTCTTACACATTTCTCCTTTGGAGCCTTGGGCAAGTCTCTTAAGTTCTCTTAACTTCAATTCCCCTTACTGGTTTCCTGGTAGGGCACTAGCACACAGTAGGCATTCAGGAAATACATGTTTGATATATGAGTAGAAGGAGAATATGTCAACCTTATTTTGACCTCTGTACCTTAGTGCAGGTTGCTCTATATATCTAAAATATATTCATCTATTTTTCCTATCCACCTGTATTAGTTTTCTATTGCTACCTAACAAATTTTCACAAATGTAGTGGCTTAAAGCAACACACATCTATTATTTCACAGTTTCCACGGGTCAGAGGTCTAGGCAAGGTTTAGCTGAATCCTCTGCTCAGGATCGCACAAGGCTACAATCAAGGTCCCAGCTGGGCTGCACCCCTCTCTGGCGCCCAGGCTCCTTTTCCAAGTTCACGTGTTTGTTGGCAGAATTCAGCTCCAGCCAACAGTGGCACTGAGGTCTCTGTTTTCTTGCTGTCTATTGCCTGCATGCTGCTCTCAGCTCCTAGAGGCCATCACAGTCCCCTGCCATGTGGCCCCCTTACAGGTCCTCTCTCAACATGGCAGCTCAATTCTTCAGAGCCAGCAAGACACGGCACTCATCCTACAATCTCATATCTCACTCTGGTCTGCTCTGCTCAAAACTGTGTGTGTGTGTATAATATACATATATATAACCATAGAACCAGAGATATGTGGCATATATGTATATGTCATATATTATACATATATGACATACACATATATATGTATATATGATTGGAAAGACATCCTATTGCTTTTCCTATATTCGACAGGTTAGAAGGAAGTAAGCCACAGGTTGTGTCCACACTCAAGGGAAAAGATCACACAAGAGGAGGTCACCTTCATTCATTGGGGGTCACTTTATGGAGCACTTGCCAAACTATATTCGTCCCATTGACTTCAAAGTCAAACTCAAGTCACAACCTTCTCCTTTGATCCCCAAGCACCAGAGGCTAAATAAGACAGAACTAAGCGTTTATTTATGGTGATATTTTTCATTTCTCATGTCCTCTCTCTCTCTTTCTCTCTCTCTCTCTCTCTCTCTCTCTCTCTCACACACACACACACACACACACACACACACACACACACAGAGGCACCACGTCACATCACATGTTTAGGGCTAAATGCTTAATGGGTATTGCTTGAGATTCCCCTAACCTGGAATCTTGGAGATATCTGCAATCTTTATATGTGCTTTGGTCATACTATCCAAACATCAGCAAATGATGCTCAATTTTTTGCACACTTACAATCCTCACTTCTTCCCCACTCATCAGTCTTCACTCTATTTCAAACCTCAAACACATCATGTCTGAGAAAAGCTTCTTGGTTGTGCTTCACGCTTTCAGGCTCTGCTAAGTTCGTGAAACCCTACCCACGTTACTCCCTGGCAATATTACCATACAGTGATCTCATGTGATCCTCATGGCACAGGCCAGGTTTTTTCTTTAAAACATTTGAAAGCACTTAAACATGTCATATTTTGACCAGCAGATGTATAAAGACCAAAAATAATTTATATGTTGTGTTTAGGTAACAAATAAAATAACATTGGCAAAATGTCAAACAAAACAGACAAAATGCCACGTTTATATTAAATAAGACAAGTTTTATGATAAAATAAGTACAAAAAACTTTGTTTTTAGGACATAAATACAAGATTAGTTTGAAGTTGCTTTGTTTTTAATTTTTCTCAAAATTAATATGTGTAAGAACACCCCTATTTTTGTAGATCAGTGTGTGGAGCAGGAAAACTGCTAAACAGCTGTTGGTGTTATAATCAGCTGTGATCTAAATGGATAAATGGTTCTACTCAGTGTGCTGGCTTTCAACGCTGTCTCTTGAGTCTGACACAACTCAAGTCAGTCCTTGATGTTAAGGAAGCTCACGCTAAATACTGATGTTACAAAGTACTGTGCTTAGAATGACTGAAAATTAAATTCAAAAAGGGAAAAAAAATCACAACAGAACCCGTGATGGCCAAGACCTATACAACTGGACACAGTGAACAGAGCCTGTTGTTTTCTTCCGTCTGTGTCACGGGCATGAGGCTTAAGCTGTAGTTTTTAAACATGCAAGAAACCTACATGTTGCTAACTTCACAGATTTGAAAAACATGGAGCTATTTATTCCTCTATTTACTTAACAACATTGGGCTGTCTTGGTGCCTTGCTGAATTTTGGGAAGTCAAGCAGGAAAATTTAATATTCTGATGATCCCCAAACATCCACTTTGGTGACTAAATTTTATTTAAAGCTAAAAAAGATAAAGAGGTAAATTTGTTAACAAATTAGTATGTCTTGCCCAAGGAGCAACACAGGAATAGAATAACTGATTCTCATTCTTCCATGGTTTAAACAATATTTCCTTTATAAGCATTCATTATTGAGTACTTCAAACTACTGATGATTGCAGGGTGTTTTAGCATATGACTGTGGCAGCATTTCTTTCCCATGGTTAAAAAAAAAATCATCTTCCAGACATGCTACAAAACAGCAGCTAAATCATTCTGGACAGTTGAAAATGTTCCTTAATAATCAGGAAATATCTATGTGCAGGTCAAAACTGTGTTATCGGGCTTCCCTGGTGGCGCAGTGGTTGAGAGTCCGCCTGCCGATGCAGGGGACATGGGTGCGTGCCCTGGTCTGGGAAGATGCCACATGCCGCGGAGCGGCTGGGCCCGTGAGCCATGGCCGCTGAGCCTGCGCGTCCGGAGCCTGTGCTCCGCAATGGGAGAGGCCACAGCAGTGAGAGGCCCGCGTACCACAAAAAACAAACAAACAAAAAAACCAAAAAAAAAACCTGTTATCTAATGACATATCCTAATATCTCTTTATGTGTTCATTCTATTTTGTTTTGTTTACTGTATCATGAGCAATATTGACACTATACTTTTGTGACTTAAAAGGCCCATTTTTAGACCAATGTTTGCTTTAGTTAAATATACCACTGTTTTAAAGGAAGTGCCTGAAATTCTCTTTAGATATTTCCTCTGACTGGACCATTTACTCAGTACCTGATTCAATTTATCTTCTCGGTTCTAATATCCAAGCCTCAACAAGAATCAACAATCATTCTCTTCAACAGAACTGCTGCAATAAATAAACTACTAAAACGCCAAATGAACCAAAGTCAGGGCATCCATGGGTGCTATGACCGACGCACAGATGTCACCGTGCGTGCTGCAGCCACACAGATTTGCCGGGAAACTGCTCTGCCCATCGCCCTCACATTGTGGAGCCATGCTGTGTACCTTGCGATGCAGCCTGCTCCCTGGCCTCAGCTACAGAGCTCAGGTGAGCAGTCAACAAAACATGAGCTGTCTACAGAGCAGCTGGCTTCCAAAAGGCATGAGGTAGGTGACCTGATCACCCCCTCAGGAATTTGAACTAAGAACACAAAGAAATGGGAACAATGAATAGTATGAGAAAGGCATAAAGGAAGAGGAGAAAACAGAAAATACCCCTGCAAAAGAAAAAACTCTGAGGAAGCCATGATACGTAGGTAGTATGTCAAGAAAACAGAGAAACAACACAGAAAGGACCCATGTGTGTTCCGAGAAAAAAAGGAAGAGAATAGCCAGTTCATAGATTTGCCAGTTTCTGAAGCTTCCCAGCTATGGGTATCCTCACAATAATTATTTTTCCTCCTTTGAAATTTCTTGAATGTCTCTGTTTTATATAACAACAACAACAAAAATTACTTTGATACTAAGGTCATGGTGTGATATTAAACTGCAACACAATCAGTATGACAGGGACAGTGATCAACCTGAATGGCTGCTGGATGTAAAACCCGCTGCTCGGACATCTGGTGGCCTGGCTGAAATAGCCACCCTGATGATACCATGCAATATGTGCATCTCTAATTCGTTGATAACATTATACAAACCAACCTGTGCTCACGTTTGCCTTTGCAATCAGTGTAAAAACGATCATAAAGTTCAAAAGTACCAACAGGATTCCAACCTAGGCCTCTCTGACTTTAAAGCGATATTAATTTTAACTGGAGATTAGACTATAAAAATAAGACTCGCTGACACGTATTGAGTGCTTAATAGACATCAAACACTTCATTTAGTCTTTACAACAATTATTATTATTATAATGATCTATTATGGGTACCACCGTAGAGTTGAAGAAACTGAGAGTTTGAACAACCGGCTCATGGTCATTGTGGAGTCAAGTTTTAGGGACAGTCTAACTCTTCAGCTACCATTTTTAACCCTGACACTACACTGCCCACCACTATGAGATAACACTCATAATGTCACCTCCAAAAAGTCTGACACAAAGCAGGGAGCTGTGACAATTACACATCACTGCAGTAGCCACACCGCACTCTCAGGGAAGGCCCTGTTCACATTCTTTGACTGCTCTTCTGGGGTCAAGAATGAATAGTAAACGCCAAGTGCACTGTGAAGCTAATCTGGAGTTGCTACTTGTGGGCTGAGGCCCATGGTTTGAGGGACATAATATTACGACATAATGTGACAAGATGGCTCAGCTGCCCCTGCACAGTCTCAGAAACTGAGAGTCATAAGCAACCATAAATCACCTAGAACATCTGAATCATGAGTCTAGAGAGGGCAGCAAGTGCAGAGCACAGAGTAAAGAGGCTGTTCAAGGAGAGCCAGCAATCAAAAAACGCTGGGCTTCGTGGGCTTTTCCACAACAAAAATTGCATTTTTTCAGTAAGTTGTTTCCGCAGGTTTATGAATTAATGCACAGAGCTTCACAGAGTTAAGACAAAGACGGTAAGGAGATAAATATCCATGATATACCAGATACTTTCTTCAGTGCTTACCATAATAGGAATTTACTCAGATAAATATATAACGACACTCCTGTGTATAATATTATTCTTAAAGCTCAATAAGGAAAAGGTCAGAATTTTATTTTCCTTCCATTTTAACATCCCATGGGCACTGAACCTATTCTGTTCGACAAGAATCAGATAAGCTCCTACCATCTATGCAGCAATGAGCTGAGTGCCCAGGAAAATGCAGAAGTAGTAACAAACAGCATGCCTGCCTCGAGAAGCTTATATCGACCCACTGCTACTACTCACAGCTGCTCTTAGGAAAGCATCGCCAACAGAGTCCACTCGTTTATTCACTCTTGCAACAGTCTGTGAGTGCCTCCTTTGTACTACAAGCAATGCTAGAGTTTAAAGCAAAACTAGAGTTAAAGAAAAAGGAACTGATGGGTCAGTGAAACATATGAAAGTGCCAATGAAATATCTAGAAAGTCTAAAATGAGATCCCCGCTTTCCTAGGCTAACAAAAATGAGAGTTTTTCCAGATTTAAGGGAATTCCATCAGGGGCCCTTTAGAAATAACGGGATTCTCTGTTTCATATAAGTATCATGGTCTACTGTGGGCGATGGTATGGCTAGTCTCTATGCCAGTTATCTTTGGAGCTATGACCCTCCTACTGGGTTAATATATTTAGACTAAAAAGGAGAGATCTGAGAGCTTGCTTCCTCTCTCTGCTCTATACCATTGAGGATACGAGGAGAAGACCGCCATCTGCAACCCAGGAAATAGGCCTTCACTAGACACCGGAGCTGCTGACACTTTGAGCTTGGACATCCAAGACTACAGAACAGTGAGAAATAAATGTTTCTGGTTTAAGTCACCCAGTCTATGGTATTTTTGTTACAGAAGCCTGGATTAAGACAGTAGCATACTTTTTTTAATGGGTATGTCTTCATGCCACACTTAACTGACTTACAAGTTACCAGAAAGCACTAAAGCTCAGACTTCTTTTCTTACACTCTTTGTGCTCATGTACACACACGAAAAAAATGGACAAAATTTGGTCACCAATGCTACTGTATAAACTCTTCATGATCTGGAGGAACATTATTAAATTACTCTATCAGCCTTCTCTCCTTTAGGTTGAAAATACAAATTGTGATGACATTTCTACCTAGTTCTTTCTTTCCAAGAATAATCTAAGTTATAGCTCTCTTACCAATTAGTAGGCAGTAGATCCTGAGGCTCTTAAAAATATTTTAGGGGAAAAATGTCTTAGCAATGGAATATGCCATCGGAATAGCAATTATAACAGTGCCTGAGGAAGAATGGGAAGAACCTTCAAGGTAAACAATTTTTGCAAAATTAAACTCACATCTGTTTTTACTTTGGCCTGGAGATAAATATTCTCTACTAATTTAACTTGTGAAAGAACTCATTAGATTATATAGGCAAAGCACCAGATGAAGAGAAATGAATGAATGCTACAGTAAGTTCTTCCATTTACTATTTACAGGATCTAATCAGGATCCTTTTTAACAATTACAAAATGTCAGAACTGTAGTACACAGTCTCTATGATTCTCTTCTCTTCTGAAAGTTAATGACAAAGTAGTTGCAACCATTAAATCTCATATATCTGTTTATGTGGAAAAAACAACTGAAAAATCATATTAGTTCATATTGATCTCCTTTTGCAATTGTTTTTTACTGTGATAAGAACATTTAACATGCAATCTACCCTCTTGACAGTTTTTTAAGTGCACAAGTAGTGTTCACTACAGGCATAATGTGCTACAGTAGGTCTCTAGAATTCATTTCGCATAACTGAAAACATACATCCTCTGCACAGCAACTCCCCATCTCTCTCTCTCCCCAGCCCCTGATAACCACCAATCCACGCTGTTTCTTTGAACTTGCCTATTTTAGATACCTAATGTAAGTGGAATCATGCTCTATTTTTCCTTCTGTGACTGGCTTATTGTACTTAGCACAATGTCCTCCTAGTTCATCCATGTTGTTGCGTACAGTAGAATTTACTTTTTTTAAGGCTGAATAATATTCCGCTGCATGCATATACCTAATTTTCTTTATCTGTTCATCTATCAATGAACAATGTAAGTTATTTATATATCTTGACTATTGTGAATAATGCTACAACAAACATGGGAATGCCAATATCACTTTAAGATACTGATATCAGTTCTTTTGGATCTATAACCAGAAGTGTGATTACCTAATCATATGGTAATTCTATGTTTAATTCTTTGAGGAATCACCATATTCTTTTCCATAGTGGCTGCACCATTTTACATTCCCAAGAACAGTGTACAAGCATTCCAGTTTCTCCACAACCTTGCCAATACTATCATTTGTTTTATACACTTTTGATTAGCAAAATCCTTAACTAGCATTTAAAATATTAAAGGGAAAATTTCTACCATTTAACTTCTTTTGGGCCAGCTTCCCTTTTAATACATTTGTGTAATGAATGAAGACAGTTTAGTTGACTTGTTTTTCAAAATACTTCTTCCAGCAACAATCTCTATAATTTCGCCCACAGTCTAGAGCCTAGAGCTGTGGCTCTTAAGCCCATTCTAAATCCAGAACAAGTTCCATACTCTGGGAAAAAAATACTGAATTAATATCTTGGATGTTCAATATTAATATGGTCTTACAATGATGTTGAATGGATCTTGCCTTCTAATATGGAATCCAAACACTTTTTCATTAAAGAGAATTTATGCATAATAAACCATCTTCATATTTAGTGATTTAGTGGCCATTTATTTAACATACGGCCATTTATTTAACATATGAAAAAGCACCATTAAGCATATGATTAAGAATTAAGCGTATGGGGCTTCCCTGGTGGCGCAGTGGTTAAGAATCTGCCTGCCAATGCAGCGGACAGGGGTTCGAGCCCTGGTCTGGAAAGATCCCACATGCCGTGGAGCAACTATGCCCGTGCGCCACAACTACTGAGCCCATGTGCCACATCTATTGAAGCTCACGCACCTAGAGCCCATGCTCTGCAACAAGAGAAGCCACTGCAGTGAGGAGCCCATGCACGGCAAGGAAGAGCAGCCCCAGCTCGCCGTAACTAGAGAAAGCCCGCACGCAGCAACGAAGACCCAACACAGCCAAAAGTAAAAATAAATAAAATAAATGTATAAAAAAAAAAAGAATTAAGCGTATGATTCTGTAAGTTGGCACTTAGGAACAGGTGGTTCTTCTAGTCTTGGTTGGATTTACTGATGCGTACGAGATTGCTTACAGGTCAGCTGAGGCCTGAGGCCTGCCTGGTCCAGGACAGTTTCAGCAGGCAAAGCTTCCCTTTCTCCACGTGGTCTCTCGCCCTCCAGCAAGCTGCACTGGACTTGTTCACCTGGCAGCTTGCAGGGATCCAAGAGAGCAAGAGGAAGAAGGCAAGGGCTTCTGATACTCTGGCTTAGAACAGGCCCACTGCCACTTCAGCCATATTCTATTGGCCAAAGCAGGTCTTAAGCCACAAAGCCAGCCCAGGTGTAAGAGATCGGGAAATGGATTCCTTGATGGGAGAAATGAAGATTCACAATGCAGACAGCATAGATAGAGGGAAGCAGAAACAACTGTGGCCATTTTTATACTCAATCTCCTAAATGGCAATTTTTCTCACTTTATTTCATGCCTAAAGTCCTATCTTGACACTATGTTCTGAGAGACTAGCTCTCCTGCAAAGCTGTCATGGCTCAATCTAAATACAAAAGTCTAACCTCCAAACCCAGTCTCCATAGTTTGCTTCTTACCACTTATGCCAGGAACTTTCTGATGTCAGCTTTTCACCTGATTACTTCCCATTGCTGCATTCTCCTCTAAATGTGCTCCACAGACCTACCTGGTCTCTAAGAACTAGGTTCAGTGATGTTCTCTAACACAGTAGTGTCAGTTATTCTCTCGGTTTCAGTCATGTCTTGTATTGCCCTTTTTATCATGCATGAGCCTCTATTCTGGCACTAGCAAAACCACTGGCACAGTAAATAATTGTAAAATGGCACTGACATGAAGAATGCAGGGAAGTGGAAGGCAGAGGAGTTAAGTGGAAGATAAAAGCAACCAAGAGTGATGACAGAGTGAATTCCAGTAGAATCTGCACTATTAAGTCCCCGAGATGGAAGGAAATCATGATAGGTATGCTGACGTCACTACTGCCAACCACTATTTCTACAATAATATGTGAGGGGGGAAAGAACCTTGTAGTTGAATTCCTTTAGAAACCCCCAAGTCAAGACTGAGATGACATGATGTAGAGTGACCTGGAAGAAAGAATTAAATTAGCCTTTGTACGTGCCAAGCCAACGACGATGCTTAATGGAGTCTTTCTCTGGTCAAAGCCCCAAAGAATAGCTGTTATCAAAAATTGGATATTTCATTTTTAAATTGTATAGCAGCTGTCAATTCCAATATGGAAAGGTAGAGGACTGGGAGCTGTGAAAAGCAGCTACTTTATATTTACGGACAGCTCAGGAGTCTAAACAATTCGGGTCTAATTATGTTTTCATCATGCACTCACTTTATCAGAAACTTCTGACCTGAAATATGCCTGCTTAATGGTTTTATCACGGTGAACCAGGGAGTGGTTTTCAGCTGGACTGGAGAATCATTGATGTGAGCTTCAGGGATGCAAGTGGATTTTATGTCGTTTACTATCCAAAGAAGAAAATAGATATATGGCCAACAATTTAAAGAGGGAATTTGCTAAAGGGAGGAGCTGCAGTGTTTCTTTTTGGACAGTGATGACTGGGTGACTTGGTAACAATTCAGGGTCAAAAACAGAAAAGCAAAACTACTAAATGAAGACCCAGTCAGGATCAAGATAGTCAAGATGATGTAGCTAGGCTAGAGTCAGAAAGAGGTCAAGTGATAAAATGGGGAAGACAGAAACCGGGAGGAGAGGCCAGAGGAAACACATGCTTCGTAGCCCCCCTAGCAGAGACACAAGCACTGCGCAGTCTCAAACACTGCACGGTCACTAAGAGTCAGGGCCAACACTTTGCCTGCCCTTAACTCTTGAACACTAACAGTAGGGACACTGGTTAAGTTGTGCAATTACAGATCATGCTGATGATCTGTATTAGCCACCTAAATACCGACTATTAAAGGCAAAAATATATTTAAATCAAGAACAAATGAGATTCCAAATAAAGATATGATATATAAAAATGTTTAGAGCTTATTCATTTATTTATTTTAAACACCATTGATTATAATATGATGCAACTTTTGGTTAACAGCTTTTCTAAACCATTCACAGTTTTTCATACAAATTATTTGTTTTTCATTTAATAATAAAAATTATTTAAGAAAGCCCCAAGATTTCAAGAGAAATGAGACTTCCTCCATCTCCTATTCTTACAAACATACACATGTACCAGTATGACAGCAGCATGCCCCGTTCTCTTTCCATTGTATATATATGAGAATTTCTAGCTCAGGATGTTTTCCTGTCTAGAACATCCGTTATTTCAGAAAGAACGTTAATGAACAAAATCACTCAAGCCGAACCCATTCCCAACTCAGTGACAATAAACTATGACTCTTGGGAAAAAAAATAAAAGTTTTCAGCAGGCCATGGAAGAATTCAATGACATTAAAAAAAAAAATTCTTAGCACAATTTAAATTTCTAGTGGTCCAATCCATTTGTGTATGTGTACTAAATGACTATAATCACTTTCCAGAATCTTAATTTATTTCACTGTTTGATTAAAACACTGTGTGATGCTGATAACCTTCAAAAAATGGTTTTCTGGTCTTTTATGCAATAATTGGTGTCAGTATGTGATTAAAATATGCATAAGCAGAGAGAAAGGTTGGAGGGGAAAAGGTTCTGAATATGCTTTCATTTGAAGTATTTCTCACCATCATCTGTAAATTAATATATACCTTTCTTGCTCTGTTTTCTGAAACTGAGTAACACATCCACTGGAAAGGGAATATCTTGATTTTTTTGTTGGCTAAGTATTGAGTACATGATTGAGAAAAATTTATTTTCAGAACTATAATGTTCAGGTTAAAGCTTTTCAGACACAGTAAGAAAAGCATGATATTCCTAGCTTTTATAAAGTTATTTACTTTTGTCAAAATGACTTAAGAGTTTGTGTGTTTATGCATAAGAACTAGAAGGGAATGTACGAAACTAGAAATAATCCATATGTTAGAATAGTGAAATGAATGAGAAGCCTTTCCTCTCTTTTATCAAATCATTTTAAAAGTTGTTGGAACACTAATTTCATATGAAAAATAAATTTTATTTGCAATATTACCCCCAAATCTAAAAATATTCATTCTATATAAGACAGTTGTCTTAAAACTGCAACTAACATATATTTAAAGAAAGTGAGGAGCTCCGTTTTATATTGCTAAAATTAAATGTGTAGGCTACGTGTAATGAGAAAGTATGCAGAATTAAGCTGTTTATGTAGTTTAAGCACATTTAACAACAAATCAGATTTCCAGCAATTTCCATGCACCAAATTCCCAAACACTGAAATAAAAATTGACTGAGAGCCAAAAGCCTTGCTCTGAACTCCTATGTTAAAGCCAAATTCTCTCAGAGTCTACTGACTCCTCAGTAGCTTATTATGCTCAGTAAACCTTCTTATCAGGTTGTGCCACCCATGGCAGATTAGGAGCAAAGAATAGAAGGATTTGGGGAAAGGATGTGAGGTGGGAAGAATGGTGAAAAATGCAAGAAAAGCGATAGCTGACAGTTTGACAGACAGGTCAAGATAGAATGGGCTGTGCATTAAATCATCACCATAAAAATAGCAACTGCGGGCTTCCCTGGTGGCGCAGTGGTTGAGAGTCTGCCTGCTAATGCAGGGGACACGGGTTCGAGCCCTGGTCTGGGAGGATCCCACATGCTGCGGAGCAACTGGGCCTGTGAGCCACAACTACTGAGCCTGCGCGTCTGGAGCCTGTGCTCCGCAGCAAGAGAGGCCGCAACAGTGAGAGGCCCGTGCACCGCGATGAAGAGTGGCCCCCGCTTGCCACAACTAGAGAAAGCCCTCGCACAAAAACGAAGACCCAACACAGTCAAAAATAAATTAAAAGAAGGCTCAACATTTTAAAAAAAAAATAGCAACTGCAATACATGTTTTGCAGTTACTATATGTTTCTCATGTTTCTTTTATTCTGTATACTTTTATACTATAAACTAGGCACAGAGTGATCTGAATGGATTATTTTATTCTAGTCCTCACAACAAATCTGTGTGATATGTATTATAATTATTTCCACTTTATATAAGAGGACTGTTAGGCTCAGAGTAGGTAAATAATATGCCCAAGGTCTCAGGGTTAGCAAGATACAGAGCTAGAATATGAATCCTGACATTCTGACCTGAGAGCCTGCCCTCAACATATTAATGGTATGATTGTGATTAATACGTTCTCCGCAAGAAAGTATGCAGATGTCTTTACAAAATTATTTGGATTAAATAAAAGTAATGTGTAAGGGCATAAGGTTCAGTTAGCTAGAAAACCCATACATATGGGTACACTTATTCTAATCAGTGAAGCAGTGCTGTTTCTCTCCACTTGCTCACTAATTTTTACTTCTAAGTTAAAACTCAACTCATGTTGAATTAAATTAAATGAGAAGTTCAATAAAATGTACTTAACAGTACCCAGTATTTTTCTTTCCAGACATTTTAAATTCTTTAAAAAATTTCCAGAAACACGATTACAGTTCTCTCAAGGGTTTTTAATAAAGTCTAAGTAGATGTTCTGGTATTAGCTTGTAAAATGCTGAGTCAAAGACTAAGGGTAATTTAGTCTTGAGAACTTTTAAAAGAGTTATAGTTAAGTCACCTCAGGGCCATATCCTATCTGCTAGTTCTATCTTATTATAACTTTTAAAGGAAATACAGTGGCATTTTCCCTCCTCAGCCATATTCAGAAACTGGTAATAATAAAAGCATGGTTGGCTGTGTTTGCACAGTTGAAAGTGTCTCAAGTATTAAAGCTTTTTGAAGTGTACCCACCAGACAGGCCAAAGTTCTTTGGCATTGCTATGTTTGTTAAAAGTTAAACCAAAGGGACTATTCAAGGTAAGGAGGTGAATTATATCATTGGAGTTGATTAGTTTCAAACTTCACTGTGTTGAATAGGTAATATTTCTAAGGTGCCATTTGCCCAGAGTTTTCTGAGATATATTCTGACAACTTTGCAACCAATTGCCTTACATCTGGTCTGAGTATCTTTAGAAGACTGGTGGTTAAAAAACAAACAAACAAACAAACAAATGAACCAAAACCAAAAAAAACCCAAAAAACCCAAACTTTCCTTTATAGATAAGAACATAACCTTAGCTCAGCACTCTTTACTAATTTGTAGGCACTGCTTGGAAGACTTTAGGCCATGTTTCACTGGCGGAATCAGCGTGGTCAGACACAGGAGCCACACACACAGGTGCGTCTGATTTCAATTGGCTCCAACATCTAATTGAAACAGGTATCCAAAGACAAAGAAACATAACAGAACCTGCCCTGAAAAGGAATGTAAACTTACATGATCTGATACCTGAGAAGGAAGAGAGATGGACATAAATAACAGAATTTAGTGTAAGCAACTGAATATTTTTGAGCTCAAACAGCGCATCTAGCTCATCTGGTTATCAAAAAGACAAATCCTTACAAAGTTTGGATTCGCTGCCATCACTGACACTCATGTTGAGATCAAGGTTAAACATCATTACACGCATACTCTAGATGGAACTGGGCATCAGAATCAAGTGTGTGCCCTTGACCTTTTTGGGCCTCAAATACCTCATCTGCAAATTGGGGGAACTGGACTAGTTTGGTGGCTTAAATTTTTTTTTCTTAGCAGCACCAGAAGTTTGTTCGTGTGTTTTTTGTTTTTGTCTGTTTGAATGTTTTGTTCGGTTGTTTTTTGGGTTTTTTTTAAGGAGTACTATGTGGAAACATCAGGAAAGAAACAATTGGTTACACAGGGATGACTCTGAAGCAAAGTGGAGTTATGGAACTCATGCCACCTAAACGCCAAGGAAGCCTCCCAAGAAATATGTGGCACAGAGGAAAACCATAAGACTGAATAATCTCAAAAGTTTATGATTCTGTACTTTTAACTTCTGTTATATTGATCTGCTCTGATTTCAAAACCAAACTTGTGCAAAGCAAAAACAAAGTTTGCCACATGCAATTTGGATACTAAAACGGCAGTCATTTCAACTGCCACTTTTGAGGCACCAAAATTCTGGGATTGAATTATCCTTCTAGACTACAATCTCAATTAATAATATTTATGTCTTTTTTTAAGAGAACGGATGACTTTTCTTTTGTTAATTGACATCGGAACATACTACTAAATTTAGAAACATTATCTGAGTTTTCTCAAAGAACTCAGGCTTAGATTCTCAGAAACTAGGACTCAAAAAAACTTGGATCTCAAAAACTTGGAATACACTTGGATCGCTTGTGGGAAGAACCTGTAGGGAAGATTTCAGAACTCTGGACTGAAAAGGCAAATTTTAGCACATGTTGGAAAGGAAAAGTTGTGCCATGGGACTAATTCAATGAACTTTAATCCTCATCTAAGACTCCTTAGAATCATGTGAGGCTCTTTTTTTTTTTTTTTTCCCTGTACGCGGGTCTCTCACTGCTGTAGCCTCTCCCGTTGTGGAGCACAGGCTCCGGATGCACAGGCTCAGCGGCCATGGCTCATGGGCCCAGCCGCTCCACGGCATAGTGGGATCCTCCCAGACCGGGGCACGAACCCGTGTCCCCTGCATCGGCAGGTGGACGCTCAACCACAGCGCCACCAGGGAAGCCCATGTGAGGCTCTTTTAAAACATACTTGTGCTCAAGCTCCACCCCAGACAAATTAAATCTGAGTCTCTACAGGTGTCCTAAGATAGAGTATTTTACTTTGTTGTTTTTTACATAACTTTTAACTTGAGAATAGTTGCACATTTACAAAAGGTTTTAAAGATAATTTTGAGACTCTCCATATATTCTACACCCAATTTTCCCCATTATCACCTATTAGTAATATGATACATTTGTTACAATTAGTATATAAAAATGATATATGTCATGCCTGATTTAGATTTTCTTAGTTTTTACCTAATGTCCTTTTTCTGGTCCAGGATCCCATCCAGGACACCACACTACATTTAGTCATCTTGTCTCCTTAGGCTCCTCTTGGTTGTGACAGTTTCTCACACTCTCCTTTTTAGTGATGACTTTGACAGTTTTGAAGAGTACTGGTCAGGTATTTTGGAGAATGTCCCTCAATTCAGATTTGTCTGATTTTTTTTCCATGTTTGAATGGAGGTTATGGACTTTGGGGAGGAAGAGCACAAAGGTAAAGTGCCTTTCTCATCACACCACATCACGAGGACATGCCATGACACGTCCCTGATGCTGATATTTATCGTAGTCATTCGACTGAGGTTTATCAGGTTTCTCCACTGTAAAGTAACAATTCCTTTGTCCGTTGGTACCACACTACTTGGAAAGAAGTCGCTATGTGCAGCCCACGCTTATGTGAAAGGGAGTTATGTTCTACCGCCTTGAGGGAGGAATAGCTTCATCAATTATTGACACTTATTCTACACAGGAGATTTGCCTATTCTTTCCCATATATTTATTTATGTATTCAATTATTTATTCCTGTTAGTATGGACTCGTGATATTTACTTTATACTTTGGGTTATACTCCAGTACTGTGTTACTTATTTTGCTGCTCAAATTATGACAAGATTGGCTACTGAGAGCTCTTTTATTTGCCCTTGTGTCCCCTGGACATACCCTATCATTTTGTCTTTTTGAGTTCCAGGCTTATCTTGCATATTCCCTGCCCAAGCCTTAGAATCAACCATTTCTCCAAGAAGCGCTGTTTCCTTTTACTGGGGAATGGTATTAGAAACCAACATCCAGGAACTTGGTGTGCCCGTGGCTTCCAAGACGCTGTTGCTTCTAGGTCCTCTCAGAGGACAGAGCTAGAAAATAAACGTGTGTATTACCAACCCATAAATATCCATGTATCTATACTGAACTAAATGTGAGTTCATACTGATGTCTCCAACTCTAATTTATTACTCCATGGATCATTCTAGCCTTCTCTCCTCTTCCTTAACTATTATACAAGCCTCCCTCCCCCACCAGCAGTAAGAAACTTGGCTGCAACCATTCACCATCTACTTACTTAATTGTTCACTTCCAGTATACATGGATAGTGCTTTCGGAATTGTTAACCTGTGCCTCTGTAGAAAATAACTTTACCTACTGGAGTGCACTGCTTATGTCAAGTTCCCATTGCCTTTAATCTCTGTTCAAATCCAAAGTTACTAGCGCGGCACCTTTTTCCTCCACCTCCTTCAGTGTTGTTATACATTCGTAATACAATTAGATTCTTTGTTTACAGTCTGCATTCCATCTTAAGAGACTCTGATTTCATTGATTTTTTAAGTTTGTATACAGTAAATTTCAGTGTTTGAGCTGTAAACTTGTGTGGGTTTTGACAAATGCATAGTGTCAAGTATCCACCACTAAAATATCATACAGAATATTTTCGCAAACCTAAAAAAATAACGTGTGTGTGTGTGTGTGTGTGTGTGTGTTTTAAGCTCATCAGTGTGCATCCAAAACTAAGAACCCCTAGACTTTTTCTGTCAAGGTCAGGTTCTGGTGTATCCAAGGTCTTAGTTTCAGTGTTTTTGCATTTAGAATCTAGAAGACTGGTGTGCTTCTTACTGAGTGCCCTAGCCAAGTTAATCTCTCTGTTCAAGCAATGGATCCCACGCTGAGCATTTTTACACCTGCCTCAGAGTTGTCAAAGGACTTAAATGGATTATTGGCAGTAAAGCGCATTTACAAAATTGGAAAGGAGTAGGTATTTAGTAAATGTTAGCCATTATTATATTGTTTTCATTACCGCTACTAGATTGGAGTTACTCCAATCTAGCTTGTCAGTGTTATCCCCATAGCTTATTAACATACCTTTCAAAGAAGGAGACAGGGAGGGAGGGAGGGAGGGACAGAGGGAGGGAGGGAGGGAGAGGGAGGGACAGAGGGATGGAGGGACGGAGGGAGGGAGAGGGAGGGAGGGAGGGAGAGGGAGGGAGGGAGGGAGGGAGGGGGGGAGAGAGAGAGAGAGAGAGAGGGAGAGAGGGAGAGAGGGAGGGAGAGAGAGAGAGTCTTTTCTTTTAGCTTTTTAATTCTTAAGCATTCTAGGTTATGCATTAACTAGGTTGCTGTCCCACAGAATCACTTGGGGTTATATAAAACTTCTGAGGCCCAGTCTGCGCCACAATTAGTAAATTAGAAGCTCTGACTGTACAGGACAGAAAAACTGGTTTCAGTGCTGTTTAATGATCCCCAGGTGATTTCAACATGTACTCAAGTTGGAGAACCATTCAGCAGAGTGGGAGTGTTCCTCTTACTCCAACTCCAGATTTCTCTGACTCAAGTTTGAGGGAAAAACCCCACAAAACTTCAGAAAAAGCAGCTTGGCTGAATGTGCACATGAGACACAGAAAAAGTAATATTATAGCTGTGATAAGTAACTTTCCCTGACTTCAAGCTGGTTTCCGAATCCAGTTCTCAGTACTGCATTTCATTTGATTTGCTGAACACAGTTAATGTGAGGGCCACTTAAGCACCTATCTCCATCAGGTCTTCTGGATCAAATGTCCTGTTCTCTATCTTTTCATTGTTTCCTATTCCGGATGGTAACTATTTATGTATTTATGCCTCAACAATTACTGTTATAACGTTCCATTTGATTCTGATCATTTCACTGCTTGGGGGACAAATAAATACATATTTTCTCTTTCCCTCTCCTCTCCTCTCCCCCTTCTCTTCTCTCCTTTTTCTCTCTTCCCCCCCTTCCTTCTTTCCCTTTCCCTTCCCTCCTTCCTTCTTTCTTCATTCACCTCAGCACTTCCCAAACTACTTTGAAATAACTTATTTTAATGTAAGATGTTAACAGATTTTGAAAATCAACACTGCCTTGGTCAAATAGCTTCTAGAAAATACCATGTCCTCTCTCCAACACCTGCAGAACATGTTAGCTTATTAAAAGCAATGTAATGTTCTCCAATGATATAAATCTATTTATATTAAATTGTCCATAAACATTTGCTAAGGAACATTTGGGGCAGGAATGGGAGAGGATGTACACTTCTTATAAAAAGCTCTTGTCCATGATACAAAGTAGGAAATAACACAAAAATCATACAGTAAATACTGTATACATTTCTCCTCCCCCAAATGGTGCAGTTCAGTGTCCCTTATTTTTTACACTCGAAACCTTATTCCAATCTGCTTCATAGGTTTTAGAATCACTTTCTAATTAGACAATTTTAAATGTTCATACTCAAAATTTAGTAAACATCTACCATGTTTAGGCATTTGTATATATGCCATCTCATCAATTTCTTTACATTAACCCTGTAAGAAATTATCCTCATATAAGGAGAGGGGAAAATAGGCTCAGAAAAATTAAAAAAAGAGTCTGAACCAGGGTTCTCAGCCATGACACTATTGATATTTGGGGTCAGGTAAGTCTGTGCTATGGCAGGCTGACTTGTATGTTGTAGTATGTTCAGCAGCACCCCGGGCCTCAACACACTACATGCTGGTAGCACCTCCATTCCCTAAGCTGTGGAAACCGAAATGTCTCCATACATTGCCAAATGTCCCCTGTGGGGAAAAAGTGCCCCATTAGTTGAGAACCAATGGTCTAACGCCACAGAGCAAATAAAATGCCAAAGTCAGCATCTCCAGTTTTCTGTCTAGACACTTAGCTGCTTCTCAAAGATAAGGCCTTTCTGGTTCAAGACCTATGATGTGTCTTTAATTGCTAAGCCCTTTCTAAAAAGCCATCATCTTTGTTACATGATGCATCATCTTTTATTGGTGAAACCAGCTAGTATCAATGAGTTCTGCACCTATGTATACTTTGGCTTGGGCCATGGGAACACCCAAGAGCCACTGGCTCTTGCCTTGTAAATGTGTGACACTGATATAAACTGGAATATCCAAATGAATCCCTAAAACAAGTAAAACAGATGGTAGGTCTGTAATTTCACCTCTGGATATACAGCACAACATTATTATTAGAGCTCCAAAGTGTAATAATCTCTGAGTGTATATGCCATTTTCCAAACTGGAATCAAGTTTCTTTACCATTATTAAATCTTTCAAACACAATGACGATGATTAGATTTTATCTGTCTGGCATTTTGTTTTTGTCTTCTAAATGTTAGTTAGATTTCTGTTTCATAGATTCTTCTTTCTCTCAATTATGGGATTTCTCTTGGTTCTGAAGTCTCACTACAGGTCAATCTCCCTAATTTCCTCATCACCTACATCATCTTCATCTTTCTTTTTAAAGTTCCCATTTTGTTGTTGTTGTTGTTGAGAGAGAATCCCCATATTCATTTTTTTCCTATTCATAGGTACTTGTCTCATCAATAAATTACCTCTTTCCTGCCCCTGAGGAAGCTGAATACCCAACTACCACCTACTAATCAAGTAATAACACATCTGTAATTAGATACATAGTAGATAGATAGATAGATGCATAGATAATTCCTTCTTAAGATAATCATTTAAAAATTTTTTTCCAGGTAGTTTTCCTAGATAAAAGTCTTAACTGAGTAGAAATATCCTGTTGAGTCTAATTTAATCAAGAAAAAAAACCCCTCAAAATTGGAAAAGGCATCAATAGTAATCCCAGCTAGACAGAAGAAGGTTAGCTTTTAACAAATATTATTTGAGGGAGTTAGAAAGTGGGCTGTTCCTCACTTCTCCCTACTCCATAACTTCTTTAAAAACCTCTCTCTATTGCCACTATTTATCTTCTTAAAGATTGAGTCCTTGCTTCTACTAAGCATTGAGATCTCAGAAGTTCATGGCCAGAATGAAAATACATCTTTTGGGGACCATATTTTTCCAATTGTATTTTATTTTATTGAAATATAGTTGATTTACAATATTAGGTTCAGGTGTACAACATAGTTATTCAATATTTTTAGAGATTATACTCCCTTTAATGTTATTACAAAATAATGGCTATATTCTGTGCTGTAAACATATCCTTGTTGCTTATCTATTTTATACACAGTAGTTTGTATCTCTGAATCCCATACCCCTATTTTACCCCTCTCCCTTCCCTCTCCCCAGTACTATCCACTGGTTTGTTTTCTTTATCTATGAGTCTGCTTCTGTTTCATTATACACATTTGTTTGTTTTATTTTTAGATTCCACATATAAGCAGTAACATATAGATTCTGTCTTTCTCTGTTTGACCTATTTCACTAAGCATTAATACTCTCTAGGTCCATCCACCTGTTGCAAACGGCAGAATTTCATTCTTTTTTATGGCTGAGTAATGTTCCTTTGTGTATATACATATACCACATCTTCTTTATGCATTCATCTGTTGATGGACAGTTGGGTTGATTCCGTATCTTGGCTATCGTAAATAATGCTGCTATGAATGTGGGGTACATAAATCTTTTCAAATTAGTGTTTTCATTTTCTTTGTATACATAACCAGCAGTGGAACCGCTCAGTCATATGGTAGTCCTATTTTTAGTGTTTTGAGAACCTCCACACTTTTTTTATAGTAGCTTCACCAATTTAAAGTCCCATCAACAGTGTGCAAGGTTAAATGTCCATAACAAGGGAGACTATGTTCTAGAATTACAGAATCATACAACTCAACCAAACATAAATCTGAAAATTTGTCTCACTTAGCTTCTTAACCAAGCCAAAATCTATCGCATACCACTCTCTTTATACCCCTCTCCTGCTTCATTTTTCTCCAGAGCACTCATACCATTTGATATACCATCTATTTTACTTCCTTGCTTATTTTCCTTCTATGCTATTATATGTAAATACAACAAGGGCAGCAATTTATCCATTTTGTTCACACATATCTCCAGTTACCCAGAAGATTCCCTGATACATAAAGACTCTCAATAAATAGTACTGAGTAAATGAGTTCCACACAAAAGAGCTGACAGCTTCAGATACTAGTTGAACATCTCTTGTGAGAGTGAGCTCACTGTCTCAAAAGGCATGGCATTCTATTGATGATCTGTTTTAAAAAAATAAGGCTCCTTTGTACTACCTCAAGGTATAGGTGAGAAGTAATATGCCCAAGTCAAGAGGAAATGCAACTATAGCTCTATGTCTACATGTGCTAACTAACTAATCAGTGAATGCTTTCTTTCATCATGGCATACATTTCTCACTGTCCCCATTTTACTGAGCAGAAGCCTCAGTCAGTCACTCAGGAATCTAAATACCTACAATATTAAGAGTCAAAGCATGAGTTCTCTAAGAGCAAGAGCTGGAAGGTATGTTCACCACAAGTTTCAATGACTAAAACTCAAACACTGAAAACATAACTGGATGGGCAAACTCTGCATTTCCCCACTGTTAGGGATAAATCTTGACATCTCACTAGCTTAATAAAATTAACATTTATTTCTTGTCACACATATTTAGTTGTGTAATAGATGGTCTCTCTTGTAGCTCAGAGATGTCCCTGTAAAATAACTGGGTTGATAAAAAGAGATATCCTCTGGCTTCTTCCCCAGCATTCATATTTCCTACTTCCTCCAGCA
Organism: Orcinus orca; assembly: GCF_937001465.1. Taxonomy (NCBI): domain Eukaryota; kingdom Metazoa; phylum Chordata; class Mammalia; order Artiodactyla; family Delphinidae; genus Orcinus; species Orcinus orca. The sequence goes on from NC_064568.1 coordinate 9,912,618, forward strand.
CTGTGAATTTCCATTTGTAGAGAGGCCATCTAGGTTGGCAGGTATTGGGTGCACTGCCAAATGAAGGAGTGGACTCTGACTAACTAAAGCGTATCAAGGCATTCCATTTTCTTGTGATAAAAACCATAAAGAACCTGAGAACGAAGCAAATATTGTAAAGGAAGAGTGGAGTAATACAAAGTGATGCAGTCCTTAAAGAAGTTTTTGAACCACTAGATCAAGCCTTACCTGAAGCTTGCATTATATTTGGATTATTAATTTACAGAGACCATTAATTCCCTTTTTGCTTAAGTGAGTTTGAATCATGCTTTTTGTTGCTTGTAGCAGAAAGAATCCTGACACATATGATCTAAATGATAAAACTTCCAAAGTCCTTTTCAACTCTAAAGTTCTGAGCCTCTGTTTGTCTTCTGATTGAGGATTACTCAGAATTAAAAACAAAATAAATTCAAAAGTGCTGCCAAAGACACAGCAAGAGTACTCCAGAGAGAGATGGCTGAGCTGAGGAAACCTCGGCAGAAAGCCTCTCCGAAGGCACACTCCTCTGAGGGGAACTGATTTATGTTAGGCTGATGTCTGCAGTATTTTACAACTGTAATGGCCAATAAATAAAAAGAAACTGATTCTGTCAACTTATCACCTCTCTTATCATGAATGGAAAAAATGGAAGCGCCTGATCTTCTAAAAATTATATACAGGTCAACTGGGGCTCCCATTCTGCCTTCTCTAAGGAGGAAAGTAATTTTGCATTTTCAAAACAGGATATAGCATCATGTTAACATCACTTAGATTCAGTGATGCCCAGGATTTTTAATTAGCTTAAAAGTACATTTCAATTGTACAATACAATGATGTTCACATTTTAGGCATGCAACTGGGGGGTAGGAGGCACTTGTCTTTTTGTGTGCTTGGGTGCTAATGACACCATAGCACAAAACTTCCTACAACACTATTACAGGTGAAACTGTATAATAACTGGAGGTATCTCTTTTCCTCATTTTATACGCAGATTTTTAGAGGGTTTTTTTACTGAGCCAATTTCTCTTCAAACCTCATCAGTAGCTCAGTGCTGCATTCAATTTGTATTTTTTTCAATTAAATAAAATTGGACTCTGTTTACTAATTATTTACTTTAGGTTAAAAAGAAACATCTGAGAACCCTGAAGAAGGAACACATTGGGATAGTGTAGTGCTTGACCACCAAAGGTAGTGCTTAAAAATAAATTCTGGGGCTTCCCTGGTGGTGCCGTGGTTGAGAATCTGCCTGCTAATGCAGGGGACACGGGTTCGAGCCCTGGTCTGGGAGGATCCCACATGCCGCGGAGCAACTAGGCCAGTGAGCCACAACTACTGAGCCTGCACATCTGGAGCCTGTGGCTCCGCAGCAAGAGAGGCCGCGACAGTGAGAGGCCCGCGCACCGCGATGAAGAGTGGCCCCCGCTTGCCACAACTAGAGAAAGCCCTCGCACAGAAACAAAGATGCAACACAGCAAAAAATAAATAAATTAATTAATTAATAAACTCCTACCCCCGACATCTTAAAAAAAAACCAAAAAACAAATCCTGGGATGAATTGGGAGATTGGGATTGACATATATACATTAATATGTGTAAAACAGATAACTAATAAGAACCTGCTGTATAAAAAAAATTTTTTTTTAATAACAAATTCTGAAGCCCATTTTCAAATATTGATTCTACTACTTATGAGCTGTATGACCAATGACAAGTTATTTCACCCTCTGTACCATATTTCCTTTATTTATAAAACAGAGATGATAATAATAATGTTACAAACAGGATAAAATGTGTTAACATAGATAAACACTTAGAGCACTGCCTTGTAGAGCTATTGCTCTTTTGGCTTCTGATACCACATTTCCATATCTGGTAGATTTTTATAAATTTATTTCAGTTAAATAAAATACAATTACTGTTAGAAAAATGTGAAGTGGACAATCATACAGTGGTATGTAGAAATGAAAAAATGTCAAGTGCTATCTTGTTCAAAAAGAAAATAACAGAAAGAATACAGGGGAAGCAGAATCTGGAGAGCAAATATTAAAGAATGATATGAAACTGATGAAAAATATATATTTTATGATTCAGAATGTAAAACACATTCCAAGCATGAAAAACAAGAAATAATTCAAATCTAGGTTCATTACAGAGAAACTTCAGAATATTTCATGGATCTTAAAAAAGGGAGGGAGGGAGACGTAAGAGGGAAGAGATATGGGAACATATGTATAACTGATTCACTTTGTTATAAAGCAGAAAGGAATAAACAAAAAAGAATCAGAAAAAGTGGAGTTGAACTTCAAAGACAAGAAAAGTAAACTCACCTCAGACTGCATCCTATCTCTACCCCAGACACTGTAAATCTGCAACACCCATTGGATGGTACCAGTAGCAATGAAAACAAAGATACCGATTCAGAAAACAGTTTAGAGGTAAAATATCAGGATTTGGTGGTTCATTACCCGGGGAGAGTGAAGAAAGAAGAAGGGACCAAAGATGACTGTAGAGTTTTTTGATCCAGCAAACTCAGGAGGCTGTTCTTCCAGACAAGATGAGAGACAGTGTGCGGTCAGAAGGATCATGAGTTCTCACATGAACTTAGGAGTTTATGGAAATCTATGAAAACCCCAAGCTACGGTGTCTTATGAGAAGTAGAAAGTCGAGCCTGAAGCTCAGCTGAGAAGTCAAAACTTTAGACAAGACTTTGTAGTTATCAAAATAGAGTTGGTAAAGTAAAGCTGTGAGATGAATAAAGTCACCAAGAACAGCCAGTGGAAATGAAGGGTACCAAGATAAAAACCTTGGGAAAAGCCCACAAACAAATCATGGGACACACAGAGAAAGCTGCAACTGAAGAATTAGAAAACCAGGCAAACCCAAAGTCATATAAATCTGAAGAATGAGGAGTTTAGAAAAGTGTATGGTTATATATCAGTTAGACTATAAGAAAGAGGAAATTTAACTTTAAATTAATTTGATCATAAGAAACTTTATAGAGTTTGCAGATAGCTCAGTTCTGTAATTCATTATTTAAATAGCTTAAAAATGGCAAAGATGGAAGTTTTGCAAAATTTCTTCTCTGCCATCTATAGCATGTGAGAGTGCCTTTCAGATGCCCCAGTTCCAGATGTAACATGTATTCACAATGATTCCCACTAGAAAAAGAGGCATGTTTCATTTGTCTTTTTTGATTCACAGAAAATCTTCCCTAGACACAATCCTCCCAGCTGTCCACTTTCAATCTGTTTCACTGCTCACTGGTCACAGCATAGTGAAATGATTTTTCCCAAACCAGTCACTGGTAAGGAGAACAGATATCACCTATGGTTAACTTAAACTGGTAAAGATCCATCATCTTTCCATGCTCTTGCAGGACTGAACCAAACTGAAATTCTGCCAAAAAGTTGGGAGCAAGGAAACGTTTTAGGTAGGAACCAAGAGGGTCCCCTAAAATGGTCAGTAGTATTAAATAATACACAGCAGTAAATAAGCTGGAAACAACAAGAGGTCATTTGACTAATTCTTTAGACAGATGCTATTTAGATTCCTTTTATATTCCAGGCACCTTTGTATGGGATACAAAGATGAGAACGGCGCAGCCCCAGCCATTCAGGTGTCTATGGTTCTGACAGAGAAGCGTGCAGAAAACAGCTGGGACTGAAGGTCATATGGTAGAAATACAACCTACTTATTTTATCAAGAGTATCACACCACAACAAATTTCCACAGAGATGAATTTGCTCAAAGACAGTATAAAACTCTAGTTGAGTATATTACCTTACCCAGAAAGCCAAACTTTTATGTAACTATCTTTCTGGTCCTAAAATATTTAGGGTTTGGATTATACACATTTGATTTGGATGAAGGTAAAATCAGATGGAAATTTCTCTTTGATTAAATGACTTGCTAGGTATAGTATTTCAGACAGTGGAATTAAATTTGAGAATCTATACCTGTAATTTCTGCAAAGTTTATTTTAGTTAAAAACAATAGCTCGTCTTAATGATACTGAGTCTAATCTTACAGTAAAGCAGGGTAAGTAATACATTTTCTGAAAGCAGGTTTATAGGAGAGGAAAAGGAAAGAATGTTAACAGCCACGTGTTATGCAAAGTTTCTCAACTTATCTGAGTTGGTAAGTATAGACCATTATGATACTAAAATTGAAAAAAAGAATCAAAATTCACAACTTGGGATATTCTGTTGTTGATGTTTTGTGTAGACTCACAGGATCCTCAATGTTTCGGCCATTAGACTAACAAACACTTTGCTGACAATTAATTTTTAATCTCCTCCTATTAATTAAAAAAAATTATCCCTATTACCTTAAACTATCCAGAGATGGTTTGAGAGTAAATTCTGTTTCCTCCTTAAAGTTTAATTTTTTTTTACTTCTTTGCTACATTTTAACAATTCCCAATATGTTAGCACAGTCACTCAAATTTGTCAACATTTATAAATGTGCTAAAGATAAACTATCAGGCAAGTGAGAGACAACGTGGTGTTCTTTTGGAAAAAAAATCAGATAAGAAAATCCTGACCTCAATATCCATAACTGTTTTTCCTTGTTTTGTTGGATGAGTACACAGAAGACTAGCTGAAGTCTCTGTGAGTGGAGATTTCACCCAGATACCTCTCTACAAGTCCAATAAGGAAATTCTAGATCACTGTGGACATGGAACCACAACCAACATATCAAAGGGGAAAGAGAGCTAAAAGTCAGGTGTATGGAAATGGAAAAAGTCACTTTTACCTTTGTAAGTCAGATCGGTTAGTGTTAATCAGAATAAAGTCCTAAGTATGGTCATGAGCTAGTTACTTTAAATGGGATATGCTGGCAGCTGTCCTGCCACTATCCATCACCAAAATTCATGAATATATAATAACTGGGGCTAAAATGTATATGATAGGTGGACATTATTTATAACTAAATTTTAAAAAAGAAATTCTGAAGCCCTGTGCTGGGAATTCATTAATTCAGGAAATAAATATTTATTATGGGACTTGCTTACATTCATTTTAATACTGCTGAATTCTATACAAAGATTCCCAGTAGTGAAGTGAGGCTGAAGGGCAACAGTATGTAAACAATTCAGGCTTCTCCATCATTACCTCTGTAGAAAGAACTAGTCATATGAGCTTATGTATAATTAGCAATGTGCAGAGGGAACAAGGTCAGTGGGCTTGTATATTCCTTCATTGCTGAGAGCCTACCATGTGAAAGGCACTATGCAAATAAAATATCCATGCGAAAGGCACTAACAAAGCAGAGAAAAATAGGCATCCAAATAATGTTCATAAGGTAAACAATAACATTGCCTAAGAGAGGCAGGCGGTAGATTACATTATTGGTCCCCAAACTTCACGTGTTTCTGAATTCACAGCCTTGCCATGGCCTCATCTTGGGGCCGTGTAACTTTGGGCTCTTGATTTTGTACTTGGCCTGTGACCAATAGGCCAAAGATATGTGAGCAGTGATGATAATATGACAATTCTGAGCAGAGGCTTTAGGAGGTCTTTTATGGTTCTACGTGTCTTCTTGTGCCTCATTTAGATCCACACTTAGATGGCAACCCAGTCACCATCATGAGAAATACATGCAATAGTTATATAGTGCCGGGAGCAGGAAGACCAGGGCCAGATGTGCTGAACTGGAGACATGCAGTAAGAAGAAAACTGCTGTCTAGACTGGCTGAAGCCCAACCAACCCACAGACATATGAGCAATGATAAATGATTATTATCCTAATTAACTGAGTGTTGGGGAAATCTGTTATATAGTGTTATTTTCACAAAATCTAACCGATAAAATGCACCAAAAAAATTATATAAAAATTTAAAAACCAGTTACGTCAACCTAAGGAGAGGATTATAGGTGTCTTTGCTTTTAAGGATGGGCAAATAAGAACTTAGCCATTTGAAATAGGTGAAGTTGGGTGTTTCATGTTTGAAGAGAAGTGTGTGAGAAAACACATGGGAAATAGATTATCTATGCCTTTGCAGACACAGAAAGCAATCTGGGAATAACATGCCTCAGCATAATTCTCTGGCCTGCAGATGCTGTAGTGGCTTCCTTGTTCAAGTTCATGAAATGAAGCTGGAAGAGGAGAGAACTGAGAAGGATCTGGGACAATCCCCACACCCCCTTTCCTCCTGTCATGATGATCTAGAATGGTGACTTTCCCATTCAGTCATTTCAGTGGGATCTGTCTTGTATCCTGGCTGGCTGGAAAAGGAGAAATGAGTAGTTCCAAGATTAAGTTGTAGATTTGTAATAGTGAGAAAAATCAGACATTTAATGTGGAGATATGGTATTTATGGTAATTATATCATATTAAGATGGTACTAAGATGGTGACAAAATTCAATTTATAAAATATTTTGTAGAGACTATGAAGTTAGATATGATTTACCAGCCCATCAGTTTGAAAGGATGAATATCTTTTACTGTTTCATAATACATGTTGCTAAGCACTCACAAGATTCTCCAAAGAATTTATATATAATTATGCCATTAAGGTAAAAATGATGATAATGGTAACATTAAATTTGGGGAAACTAACACTGACTGTTTTTATAAATAATTTTCAGTTAACTTACATTGGATTTATTTTCATTAGTTTAATTTTATTGACAAAATGCCTGCATGAAGTTAACTGGCTTTAAGTTCTATGAATGTCACAATATCATTAACATGCCATTTTTTGTGTGTGATGTAGCACCTTTAACGAGAATGCTGCTCAAACAAGGCCTCAGATACTCCTGTGCATAAACTACACACTGAAAGTAAATTAGGCAATTTAGAAAGTGTTTTCTACCGTCTTAGGTTGCTCTTGAATTTGGAAGTTTGAGGAAGCAGTCTTGTTTATTTGTGACCAGGTGTAAAAAAATGGGCAGATAATTTCAAATGTGTTTTTGGCCACTACTGTCAATTTTCTTCTTCTTTCTCTATGGCTCCCCCAGTAGGCAATAAATACTTGATACAACTGTAGTATAAATATTTTAGATTCCCATCAACCCAACCATCAAATACAGAGGAAAAGTGCATTTTAGCTTTTCTTCTCCAGATTCATTGTTCAGATTGCCCTCTCCCTGTGAACTGCTTTGCACAATGTTACATGGGCAGAAAAGGCAGTGTGTCAGTTTCAAACCTTGGCTATGAGAAGTATTTTACAGAGGTCTTTTATTACTAAATTTACTTAGTAATCGCCTATTTTTCATTTTCATGCTATTTGTATACATCTTCTTTGGATAGTTATACATATGCTAAGGAACACTGTGTCTCCCCTTAGACACACTTTTCCTTCTGCCGCAAAATTTCATGATGACATTCAGAGACATAAGGCCACACATATGCATTACACCAAGCATGGGAGAGGCCAGAGGCTGGGGACTTTCCTGAGTCATAGAGAACACTGAGAAAAGGTGAAAGGAAAGGACCCAACTCAATGGCTCTCTTTGATTGCTTTCATATTTCCTGCCACTGGCACAGCTATATGGCAACTCAAATTACAATTAGCATTTGAACCTTCCTTAAAATCTCCATCTCTGTATTTGCAGTCAGAGGCTGTGCTGCACTGCTAACAATTGTCATTTTCAAAGAAGACTCAGTGCTAAAGCAACAACAGCACAGAAGAAAGAAGAATCTTTGATGGAATAACCTTATTTTCCTTTCTGTAAAATTTTTCAGGAAGGAAGTAGATACCAATATGTACTCCACTGAATGGAGTGAGCCCCTGCGGAGCTCTCAGACTTAAGTATTTGGCATCCCCAAGGAGGAAAGAATGGTCTATTAGGACTCAGAATCACAGTAATTTAGACGTCTAAATAATGTCACCTTATTTTGTAACCAAAGATGGTGAAGGAGAACATAACTATAGCAAATGCCAGCAGGTATTTCAGCGGCAAATCTTGTATAGCAAAGGAGGTGAAATAATGCAGTTTCATCTCACTAAGAAAATATGTGATTTCAGCATGTATTTTACCAACATGGCAGCCATTTTTCTTGCTTCAGGAACATTCCACATCCCACACCTGAAACAGATACCACTGCTGCACACAATGAAAAATAATTTACCCTCTTGAAAAACCTGCAGTTTCAGAAGTAAAGAAAAAAAGAGAGAAAATGTGGAGAAAGCTGTTTTCAAGGGGCTTGTCCAAGACAGATCTGTGAATATACAGCAATATTTCTATTTATTCCCCAAATCCCTCCCAATCATCAGCCTTCCCTAAAATAATTCATTTTTTTTGTTACTCTGAATGAAATTCCACCAAAAATAGATTAATCTGGGTTAATAGTTTCTTTAAAAACCACTTCTGGCAGTTTGTCAGGCATTTATTCACATATTCATGACACTTACCATAAATGCGTATTTAGAATTTTGACACTTCCATCTGCTAGACAGGACAAGAGGTAACTCATTCAGATTATCTTTCTTCCCTCCACTGCATGAAGAAAATAACTGTTTGGTTTTGTCATTGTTTGCTTCTTTAATGCCCATGGATAATATAAAAACAGAGACTGTATTACTTATCTATGGCTGCATAACAAATCGCCCCCAAAACATAGTAACTGAGAGCAACAACATGTATTGTCTTACAGTTTGGGTAGGTTGGAGATCTCAATGTGGTTTAGCTGAGTATTTTGGCTCATGATCTCTTGCAAGGCTGCAGTCAAGGAGCTGGCTATGGCTACTGGTTCATCCTAAGGCTCAACTGGGAAAGGATCTCCTTTCAAGCTCCCTTACATGATTTTTGGCAGGATTCAGCTCCCTGTGGATTTTTGGACTGACAGCGTAGGGTGTTCACTGGCTTCTGGCTGGAGCTGCTCTCAGTTCCATGCCTCGTGGCTTCTCCACAGAGCAGCTCATATCACAGCAGCTTGATTTATCAGAGCAAGCAGGTGAGAAGATTCAGAGAGAGGACACCCAAGATTTAAGTCAATAGTTTTTTTATAACCTAATATTTGAAGTGACATCCCATTATTTTTCCATATTCTTTTCAATAAAAGCAAGTCACTAACTCTGGCATACATGCTAGGGCAGGGGATTATAAAAAGGCAAACAATTTGATATTATTTACAAAAATACCAGGGGGCAGGATCACCGGCAGCCATTTAAAAGGCCTTCTACTACAGAGAAAGATATATTTTGGAGGATGAGAGGACAGACAAAAATGAGTGGCTGAGGAGTCTTGGTGGAGAATTTAGGAAAATGCATGGAACTAGGCATGAACATACCATAACCACATTCCCAGAAATAATTTGTTACAACTGCTTTTTGAAGGGGATACTCTTATTATTTCCAATTTCCAATGGAAAAACCTGGACCTGCTCAGGATTTCACAGCCCTTGAGTGATGCTAGAATATTAACTGAGACATTTGAACCCCAGAATATACATTTTATCACTGTACTATACTAGAAGGAAGAAGGTTGGAAGTGTCATAAAAGGAAGCTGTACAACTGCCAATAATAAATAATTGTTTTTAAAAAAACTTTAGATATTATCATAAGTCTTATCAGACCAGAGGAGAATCTATTTTTTCCTCTCCTTCATCTTTCTATTTTGGTTTCATGCTTCAAAACAACTCACATTGGCGTTGCTTATATGAGGGATCACATTCATAATAGTTTTAACTGAAAATTTTACTCTGATAATTGTAGATTTACATGAAATTGTGAGAAATAATATAGAAGACTAATAGGAATATACACACTTCAGCCAGTATATTAATTTTCTATTGCTGCTGTAACAAATGCCCACATAACTAATGGCTTAAAGCAACACAAATTTATTACTTATTCATTCTGAAGGTCAGAAGTCCAAAATGGGTTTCACTGAGCTAAAATCAAAGTGAGAGCATGACTGCTTTCTAGAGGCGCTAGGGAGCTCTGTTTCCTTGTTTTTTCTAGCTTCTAGAGACTGCCTGCATTCCTTGGCTTGTGGTCACCAGTCAGCAATTGCATCACGCCAACTTCGGCTTCCATCATCACATCCCTTATCTGACTTTATCTCTCCCTTCTCTCCCTTATAAGGATCCTTGTGATTATACTGGATCCACCCAAACAATCCAGCATAATCTCCCCATCTCAAGATCCTTAACTTGATCACACATGCAAAGTCCCTTTTATCATATGCAAGGGAATATATTCAGAGGTCCCAGGGATTAGGACATGCATATTTTAGGGAGCTATTTTTCAGCCTACCTCATCTGGTTTCCCTCAATGATAACATTTCACAAAACTATAGTACATTATGACAACTAGGTTACTGACATAGGTACAATTCACCAATCTTACTCAGATTTCCCCTGTCTCACTCATAATAATGTGTGTATTTAATTCTATACAATTTTACCATTTATGTAGGTCTGTGTATCCACCACCACAGTCAAGACATGGAATAGTTCCTTCACCATGGGGATCCCTAGTGTTGCTCATTTATAAACAGGAGGGGGTCTCTCCTGACCCCCTCTCCCTCTCATTTTTAACCCCTGGGAACCACTAAAATTTTTACCCATTTAAAAAATGTTGTCATTTCAAAAATGCTATATAATCATACAGCATATGATCTTGTAACCTTGCAGGATTAGCCTCCTTCTATTCGTCATAATTCCCTAGAGAATCATGTAAGTTATTCGTATCAACACCCCCTTCCTTTTTACTGCAAAGTAGTTGTTTATGGAATGTATGTGCCACAGATTTTTTTTTTTTTTTTTTTTTTTGTGGTACGCGGGCCTCTCACTGTTGTGGCCTCTCCCGTTGTGGAGCACAGGCTCTGGACGCGGAGGCTCAACGGCCATGGCTCACGGGCCCAGCCGCTCCGCAGCATGTGGGATCCTCCCGGACCGGGGCTCAAAGCCGGTTCCCCTGCATCAGCAGGTGGACTCTCAACCACTGTGCCACCAGGGAAGTCCTGTGCCACAGATTTTTGTAACCACTCAGTTGCTGAAGGACATCTGGACTGTTTTCAGTTTGAGGGTTATTTATAAATTAAGCCGCTACGAATATTTGTGTACAGGCTTTTGTGTGAATTTTTTATTTCTCTGTGATAAATGCCAGGCATACAATTAATAGATTTTATAGTTACATGTTTAGTTTTATAAGGAACGGACAAACTTCCTCAGAATGGCCGTACCACTTCTCATTCTCACCAGCAATATTTGAATGATCCAGTTTCTGAGTTCTTGTCAGCATTTGTTGTTGTCTATTTTTTATATCAGCCATTCTGCTAGGTGTATAGTGATATTTCATTGTGGTTTTAATTTGCGTTTCCCTGATGGCTAATGATGTTGAACATCTTCTCATGCTCTGATCTGCCATCTGTATGCCCTCTCTAGTGAAATGCCTCATGAGTTTTTTTTCTTATTTGAACTGTTTTGTTGTTGTTGTCTTGCTGTATTTTAATGTGAGTTTTTGAGAGTTCTTTATATATTCTAGATATTAGTCTGCTGTTAGATATCTGTTTTGCAAATACTTTTTCCTGTCTTTTCATGTAGGATGTCTTTTCATCCTCTTCATATGAACTTTCAAAGAGCATATGCTTTCAATTTTAATAAGGTCTCATTTATAAATTTTTTCTTTGATTGGTTGTGATTTTGTTGCCAAGTCTATGAACTCTTTGCATAGATCTAAATCCTAAATATTTTCTCCTATTCAGGTTTTTTTTAATACTTCGTTTTACCTTTAAGTACACCATCCATTTTTTTTTTGGTAACTTTTGTTTAAGGGGTAACACTCAGGTTTAGTTTTATTATTTTGTCTATAAATGTGCAATTACACTAACACCATTTCAAAGGCTATCCATCCTTCACTGATCTGTCAAAAATCACTTGGGCATATTTGTGTGGGACTATTTTTTGGATTCTCTATTCTGTTCTATTGATACATCCATCAATCCCTCTGCCAATACTACACTGTCTTGAATACTGTAGTTATATAATAGCACTAAATACCAAGTAGAGTGATTCTTCCCACTTTCTTCTTCTTTTTTAAGAATGTCTTAGCCATTCTAGGACCTGTACCTTTCCATATACATTTTAGAACAAGCTTGTCCATTCCTATTTTTAAAAAATGTTGGAATTTCATTAAGCCTATAGATAAACTTTGGGGTAACTGACATTTTTCCTATGTTGAGTCTTCCCATTCTTGAACAGAGAATGTCTCCATTTGTTTAGGTCTTCTTTGATTCCTTTTAGCAACATTTTGTAATAACCAGCATACAGAACCTGCACATGTTTTGAGATACACCTAAGCATTTCCTTATTCTTGGGGTGAATGTAGATAGTATTATATTTTTTATTTCAATTTCCTCATGTTCATTGTTTATATATAGAAATATGATTTTTATGTGTTCATCTTGTATCCTAAAACCTTGCTGAACTTACTTATTAATTCTAGGAGGGTTTTTTTTGGGCAGGTTATATTCTATGTAGACAATAACATCGTCTGGAAACAGGGGCAATTTTTATCTCCTTTTCTGATCTGCATGCCTTACTGCAGTGGCTAGAACCTCTGGCACTATACTGAAGAAGAGTGGTGAGAAAGGAAATCTTTACCTTGTTCTCAGTCTTAAGGGAAGCACATTCAGTCTTTCACCATGAAGTATAATGTTAGTGTAGGTGTTTTACAGCTGCTCTTAACCAAGTTGAGATAATTCCCCTCTATTCCTAACTTTCTGGGAGTCTTTAACATGAATGGATGTTAATTTTGTCAAATGCTTTTACTGTGTCAACTAATAGGATTGTATGATTTTTCTTCTTCAGTGTGTTGACATCGTGGATTATATTGATTGTGCTTCTTCTTTTCCATTTTTATTCTTCTTCCTCTGTTTCTTTATGTCTGTTTTACGTTTTTCATTTTTCAAAAATTTTTTATTCAAGTACAGTTGATGTACAATATTATATAAGTTACAGGTGTACAATATAGTGATTCACAATGTTTAAAGGTTATATTCCATGTATAGCTATTATAAAATACTGGCTATATTCCCCAGGTTGTACAATATATCCTTGTAGCTTGTGTTACATAATAGTTAGTACTTCTTAATTCCCTACCCCTATATTGCCCCTCCCCACTTCCTTCTCCCCACTGGTAACCACTAGTTTGTTCTACCTGTAAGTCTGCTTCTTTTTTGTTATATTCACTAGTTTGTTGTATTTTTTAGATCCCATATATAAGTGATGTCATATAGTGTTTGTCTTTCACTGTCTGACTTATTTCACTTAGCCTAATACCCTCCAAGTCCACCCATGTTGCTGCAAATGGCAAAATTTCATTCTTTTCTATGGTTGAGTAGTATTCCACTGTAGGTATATACACATCTTTTTTAACCATTCATCTTTTGATTAACACTTATGATGATTCCATATCTTGGCAATTGTAAATAATGACGCTGTGAACACTGGGGTGCATATAACTTTTTCAATTAGTGTTTCAGTATTTGTTGGATATATACCAGCAGTGGAATTGCTGGGTCATATGGTGGTTCTATTTTTAGTTTTTTTTGAGAAACCTCCATACTCTTTTCCACAGTGGCTGCATCAATTTACATTCCCACCAACGGTGTATGAGGGTTCCCTTTTCTCCACATCCTTGGCAACATTTGCTATTTGTGGTCTTTTTGATGACAGCCATTCTGACAGGTACGAGGTGATATCTCATCGTGGTTTTGATTTGCATTCCCCTGATGATTAGCGAGGTCGAGCATCTTATCCTGTGCCTGTTGGCCATCCGCATTTCCTCTTTGGAAAAATGTCTGTTCAGTTCTCCTGCCCATTGTTTTAACTGGGTTATTTGTTTGTTTGTTTTATATATTTGGGTGAATAATATTGATTTGTCCTCATGTTTACTGATTCCTCTGTTTTCTCCACTCCACTACTGAGTCTACCCAGTGAGGTTTTTATTTCTGATATTGTATTTTTTCCTTTGTATAATCTACTTTTGTTTCTTTTAAAAATAACTTTTATGTTTTTGGTGAGATCTTCTATTTTTTTCATTTGTTTCCAGAGAGTTTGCAACTGGTTGTTTAGGATTTTCATGATTCTGCTTTAAATCCTCATCAGATAATTTCAACATCTGATTCATTTCAGTTTGATGTCTGTCAGTTGATTGTCTTTTCTCATTCAAATTGTCATTTTCTTAGTTCTTGGTATGATGGGTGAATTTTCACTTGTACCCTGGACGTATTTCCTATTGTGCAGCACAGTCTGGACCCTAGTTAAGTCTTTCATTTGAGCAGGTAGCCCCCCTGTTTAGATATAAAATGCTGCTCCTAGTGTGCTTTGTGGGCTGGGTTCCTTAATATTCTAATTTTCAGATCTTTTGTGGTATTATTTTAGTCTGATGCCCCTGGGGCTCCCACTGGCTCTTGCTGGTATTTCCTAAGGAGGAATCTAAGAAATTTACTCAGGTGGGACAACTAGGTGTCCCCTGGTGAAGGAAAAGTTAGCAAAGAGAAGAAATTCCCTAGCCAGATGCCCATTCGTGGTTGGATTCTTCAATCAGTGCTCCCCCATCTACAGCTGCCCCAGTATCTCTGCTATGGGTTGAAGAGGTGAGTTTCAATCCCAAAGTGAAAAGGAGACCTTGTGAGTTTGACACCTTGCATGGCTGAGTCCCTCCTGCCACTTCTGTATGACTGCACTGGCATCTCCCAGTGCAGGTAGGAAGTCTTGGGCCTGCAGGGGGCATCCTTGTTGGGAGTTCCCTGTGTTAGGATCACCATGCCTTGCGGGATATGGAGAGAACTTCCTAGACCAGGTGATGGGATGTGCCCCACACTTTCTCTGGTGTCACTGGGAGAAAGTGACAAGGAGGCTTCTCCAATCAGCCTGCTTATTGTGGTCTATCTTGCAGTGCCATCAACAGCTCCAGCATCTCTCTGTGGAGGAGGGAGCTTCAGGTTTGGTGGGAAGGAGAGTGTTTTATGGCTTGCTTATTGTTAGTGGATCTCCAAATAGATCCTCTTGCCAGTTCTGCCAGTTCTGCTTTCCATGGGGCTCTGGTTCAGTCTGTGTGAGGAATGTGCCTACTCGTGCTGCCATCTGTTGCTAGACTGGGGGTCAGAAATTGCTGAACCCAGGTTCCCTTCTTCTGTTGAATGGGGGTTATAAGACACTCCGTGGCTGTGTTTATCGTTTATTCCTGAGGCTCCTAATCAGCTTCCCTTCTTACCGCATTTCAGAAATCTCCTTTGGTTGCCTCTTACACTGTTTCCACCATTTACAACTGTATTTAGTTGTACTTAAAATTTTTAATTTAGGGGAGAAGCAGGAAGAAATAGGTATATGCCATCTTCTCCTGACCTTAATAAATTCATAATAACATTTTTCAAAAACACTTTCCAGTCTGAAAATTGTTCTGAGTATTTAAAATTGAGTATCAGTAAACATGACATGTAAGCTGGGTAGGGAAAACCACATAGAATCAGCTTTTCTCCCTCACCTCCATCAAATTTTAGGGTTGTCAAGACAAACAGAATTCATATAATTAAATCCACAATGAAGAATCTTAAAATTCTTTACAAAAAGCAGCTAACTTTGTTACCATGTGATTCTGTACATATTTTATTCTCCTACATGACTGAGGCAAAAATTCTGACAAAAGAAGATATCGCATGAATTTATGGAACAAGTTAATGTGCTACATAAAATACACTATAATTAATTAGTATATCGCTGGCAATTCTGACTCTAAAAAATGGCCACATGTAAGCAACCCAGCAAATTTCATCTGAAAGCACTACTGAAAGAGCTGCATAGAAAAGGCTTTTAAGAAAAATGTGTGTGTGTGTGTGTGTGTGTGTGTGTTTACAAATAGAGGTATGACACCTAATGGCAAATGTAAAGGAGTTACTGCATCTGTTGATTTTAACTGATGGATGTTTTGACCTTCCTGCTCAAGATGAAACAAAGAATTTCTTCCCTGATTGCAATGTTATCTGCAGCAGTGCAAGCAAACGGTGATTCAAAGGAGGTTTTTAGAGCCCTCAGGGAGTCTCAGGCTTCAGAAGTGGCATCCATGGCCCTTCAAACTTGCACCACACAAACAAGCAAATATTCAGGTCAGAAGCTGAACATTTCATAGAATGCATCCGATTAGATTGTTAGGTTGTTGAATAATGGGGCCCTGACTCACTCTGTCCTGAGTTAGCAGGTCTAGGCATCCTCTGAGCTCAAGCTCACCAGCTAAATCTAGTTCTTCATTTTTTTTATGAATTATCTCAGGCTGACTTTGTGACTTGTAACTCAGAATCACAATCTAATACATATGATTTTGGGAGGCCTTTAAAAATTTAATTTAGCTCTATGCTTATTGTTGACAAATTTCACTTGGTTGGGAATCAAAACAGAGGATAGATCCACATTGATAAAAACATGATGAGTATTTCCTCTATAACTGTGTCAAAGCAGTGGCCCACGAGGAAGCAAGGTAGAGTGGAGTACATCCCAATGTTTTTAGGAGGGAGGGATTAAAAATTCAATATTGACTACATTATGAAAAATTGACATAGATCAAATCCCATTACATCTAAACCTTTAGGGCAATTGGAATGTTTGCTGTGATCAAAGTCTGTCATGAAAACACAGCTGGATATCACGTTCCCAGATGGAGAGAAGCTAAGATATTATCACCCTCTCTGGTGAATTTACCAACATAAAAGATTCATTTTACAGTATAAGGAAGAGAAGGGTTTTATACATAAGCATGCATTCTTTATCTCCCTTCCCTTCTCCAAGCTCCTGAATCATTTTAGACAGGCCCACTGCTCTTTGCTTTGGGTGATGGTAAATCTACTACTTCTTTCCCAGATAGGTTCTTGGAATTTCAGAGGTGAGAGGAAAGAGGAACAGGGAGGTGAGAAGCAATTATAAATTACTGAAACACAACATGTATTGTTAAATACTATATTTAACAATATTATACTATAAATACTATTACATAATAAATACTATATTTAACGTTTTTTTTCCTTCAGCATCTTTTACACTGACACTAGAAACATTTACAAAAAAGAGAAATAGAGAAAGAGAGTGAGAGAAAGGAGTAAAGAAAAATAAAAGAGAAAGTATTTGTAGAGGCTATTAAGTCAAATGATATAAGTACTTTATAGTCATTTGTATAGAGTACTTTTATGGCAGCTTTATTTAGTTCTCATCCTAATTATATATTTAAAAGAAGGATTGCAACTACTGAAGATATAAATTCATTTATATACTCTTAAAAAGCAGTTAATCAAAATGTCTTGATTTATATATATATAATTTAATACACACATAAAGTATTCTGAAATATCTTCCCAATTAAGATGACAGATTTTAAATAAATATTTTATTGAATGTTATTTTGCATTAAACCTAATGTTGCAAGAAGTTGTGCCTACAGTACTGTCAGATTAATTTGGATTTTTCTCAAACATTATAATTATCACATCCTCTTTCTTCCCTCCCTTCAGTGGCTTCCTTCAGATAAAACAAAAACAACAAACAAACAATTTAACCTGCCCTTCAAGGCTTCACATGTTTTCTTATTTCCTTTCTTGCTCTGTTTCTTCCCTTTATCTCTGTCTCTCTCTGTCTCTGTCTCTGTCTCCAGTTATACATTTAAGTCCTTCCCATGTGGTAGGCACTATTCTAAGTCCTGGTGCCACTACATGGGACAGGACAGTCAGGCCCTCTGCACTCAGAGAATACCTGTAATGAGGAAGGATGTTTAATAGAATGAGCAATGCTAAGCTTAAGCCAACAAACCCCAAATACAGGAGTTAAGAGCGTGATTTCCAGAGCTGAGTTTTAATCTTGGCTTCACACCCAATTAATCACTAACTCTTGATAAGTTACTTAATCTCCCTGAGGCTACATATTTTCCAACAACAGACAAGAAACAATAATAATGTGATGAAGAAGAATGACAATGGCTGATTTATAGTTTCACTGAGAAGACTAACTGAGATAATACTTTTAACCATACAACTAGATATTGTTAAGAACTCAACAAATGTTAGTTGCTATCATTACCATTACTCTTACTGTTGTTGTTAAGGGTTGGGCTACGTAATATACATGTGCTTAAGGAGTTCAGCTAGTTGAGAACTACCAACCATCTTCCTGTGACTTGTGACAATTAATGGTTTTTAATGACCAAAAATTACTCCCCTGGAATCAAACTGACTTGGAACAGGTAACCAGGATACCTGAAAATGGCCAACAGAATGATCTTCCTCCCAGTGCTCTTCCAAATTAAGGGGATAGAGTGATGTTCTTATAAGCCAATACGTAACCTCATGTACATGTGCAATCTGCTGAGACAAGGGAGAAAGCAATGCCCAGGCTGGCAGCCCACTGCTCCCGCAGAGCCAGGTGGCATTCACACAGCACATGCTGCCCAGCTCCTGGGTGGCTGCTTGTCCTATCTGCTTCTTTTCAACCTGACAGGGGTCGATAAACCACTGCAGAGAACAAAATGGATGTGCAGAATAAAAATGGTGATGAAGAAATTGAGAATCTTGAACCATACTTCATTCTGGTGAATAAAGGACAGGTCACTCATTCTAGGATATGAATTTATTTTAAGCTCTAATTATTATTATTGAGACTTATGCAAGAGGGAACATATGAAGCATGGATTGTAACTCGGTTAACTATGAGGGTGTCAATGACCCAGGGAACAAGAATAGGGGTAAATAAAGACGGCTTGTGAAAGGAGTCACTTCTAGATCTTATGCTGGTATTTCCACACAATTTTTTGTTCAGATATTTTTATGCTCATTACTGAAATTACAATGAAAGATAAATGAAGGGTGCCCACACAAAGAGCTTCAGGATCACCAGGGTTATTACTTAAAAGAAAGTAATTTATATTTCATTGTAGGAATATAATGATTCCATCAAAGCAAAAAGAAAAAGAAAAGGGAAAAAAATGTAGGTCATAGAGGAAATGACTTGGTTTGAGGAACATGCCCTGTAATACAAACAGTCCTATACCAGGAATTAGGGATCCTGGTGGAAGTTCCAATACATTTCTAACTGGCAATGCAACCCTAAGCCACTTAAAAAAGAAAACCTCTGATGCCCAATGCCCTTGTGCATCCAGTGCAGGAAACCTTTAAAACCTACCTCGTATTTCTCAAATGGAGTTGTGTGGATTAAAGGAGAACCAGATGTGGTTCTCCTCGTAAGCTGTAACTACAAGCAGCCATGAAGGCATCCACAATTCATTTAACTAAATCCTACAGATGTGTTTGTTTGGACTTATGCTTTTACCAGAGTATTGTTTTACTTTTTAAGCTATAGGTCCTGACTCTCACTGGACCTGTGACTGCTATGATTTTGAATTGACAGAGTCACCACTTCTTCCATCCCCTTCCTCATCTGTTCCCTTCCCTGGATGGATTTCGTTGGAAACATACTGAACTCTAAACCTTTCTACTCTTAGTGTGCAAAGTATGAACTGGGAATGGGCAGCACTGGTATCAAAGGGGAGTTTGTTAGGTATGCAGACTCTTGGGCTCCCCTCCAACTCCAATGAATCAGACAATGAATCTTTCATTTTGACAATATTTGCACATTACATATGAGGAGCACTGACCTAATGCCATCTAATGGTTTCAATCATCATTTGTTCCATACCTCGGTTGCCTAGATGGGGGTAGAGATCCCAAACAAAGAACGTAAGATACTAAAGCTGAAAAGGCCCTCTCTGGTGATTTAATCCAGACACCTCATTTTACAGGGAAGGAAAAAGCCTAAGGTCATAGTCTTCCGGAGCCAGTGCAGAACTCATCAGGCATGAATCACGGGTGCTTTTCAATAATATCACGTTAGTAAAAATTTACTTTGCGATTGAGCGTTTCCTTTTTCTTCCTCCAGCCACAGAAAAGTTAATCAGTGGTTCCCAGGGACACCCCTGGTCTTCGGAGTCTCAGGCTCCTGTGTGCATGTACTTATTTACAGTAGAAAACAAACATAAACCACGCATTGGAGACCAAGGCCATCTGGGTAGCCCTAGGGGTGGATTGGCTTATTCTGATCGCTTTGCCTCTGGCTCCTCAATTATCGACTAGGAGATGATTCAACTCTACAGAGACCTTTGACAGTCTCAGCTGAAAAAACTCTGAGAAGTGCAATGCATTACTGTGTCCTGCAAGTGAAAACTACACCATTCTCTGAACTCTCCCCATATCTGGAACTGAAACTAAAATTAGCAGCTGCCATTTCTATGCCATACATAACCCCTTGGCTTATTCCCAAGGTCACAGCCGAGGCTGCTCTGCAGACTATCCAGTCTAAGCACGTGGTTCTCTGTGGAAGTAACAGTACATAGTAGAGAGAGCAACAGGTGTGGGGTTAGAATTTCTGGGTTTCAGCCCCAGTTGCTCCTCTTACTAGTGGTGTGCACTCAGGCTGCTATTCCACCTCTCCCGGCTTCTGTTTTCCCATTTTACATGGCCTTACTACTATTTATGTCACTGGATTTTTTTCCTACATCCTTGCTGTTGACACTGTGTTTTCCATGTGCCTTTGGCCTCAGTGTAGTGACCAACTTCCTACTTTCCCAGTTTCCATACCTTTTTCCCCCTCCTAAGACCACTAATTCTCTATCCTGGTGCCCACAAGGCCCCAGGGAAATGACTACTCTCAGCTCCTCCAAGAGAGTGTGTGACTTAGTCAAGTCCATGAGCACATGCAGTGCTCTCTGGCCATAATGACTGAGTTTGGTAGATGGCATGTGAACGAATGTGCTAGCCCGACAGAGTGGATCTCAGGGCTGTCCTGGAAACACTACAATCAAGAAGTTCTCCTCCTCTTCACTGTGCGGAGACAACATGATGTGTAGAATTGCTACGGACATCAGAGGAGCCAGCCTGAGCACAACGCTGACCCACTGAGGCAGCAAAGACAAAAGAACTGCTGAGCTGGAGCCCTAATGACACAGTAAACTTCTGGATCAAGCCACACCTAAAAAGCAGCCTTATCTTTGTACATTTCAATTATCTGACCTAATTCTCTTCAATGTTTAAACTAGTTTGAGTCTGGTTTTCTATTTCAGGAAATTCAATCATACTGACATAAACACTTTGGTCTCAACAAAACTTCCAAGTAGTCAAGTTTTTCTTATGTTACTTATAATTTGTCCCACTCCAAAAGACTTCAGCAAGTGATATCTGAACAGGATTCTCTGAACAATGAGGTAAAATATATATCAGTGTTTTGTAAATTGTGAGATACTACAAAAATCTAAAATACTATATTTCACAAAGCAGTGAGTCATAAGTAAACTATTTGATCTGTGATTTTTATCTTAATTGGGGTCAAGAAGCCAAGGAAATCTGTGAACCTTATCCCCCTATACACAAACATGCAAATCTCACGGAGCTCATACACAAACTACACAGGACATTTATGATCTCTCCAGAACTATCTCTTGGGAATGGTCCTTAATTTGTGGACCGTGGGCCTGTGAGTTACAAAGAGATTGAGAACTACATATTATCTTAAATGCCAATGAATATTAAGAATTCCTGTACTGAATATATCTTATTAGGAAACTCCCACATCTATGCTATATTAGAATTCAGTCAGAACTCCATTACATAATAATTAAAGCCATAATTAGAGATGTTCTACTGAAGTCAATTGTTTCATGCTTTCCTTCTGAATTCCATCTACATCCATCTTTAAACTATTTTGTAACGTTAAGGATATCAATAAAGGAAGTGACCCAGATACCAGTCAGCTCATTTTTCTCTCACTGGGAAAAACCTTTGCGTTTGGCTCCACAAAATCAATTCGATTGTTATACAGTTCAATACGTGAAGATAAAAGTAACTCCAGAGATGTCTACGGCCCTCTCTCAGAATCAAACCAGAGAAAGGAGAGGGCAATTGGAAGGTAAGAGAAAAGGAATCCAGGGGCAGGTTCAGTCTTGAGAGGAGTATCCCCATCCTTCCCCACCTCAAACACTATAAACCTTGAAACACAAAACTTCTCGGCACAAAAGAAGAACAATGAATTTATGATCCAAACTTGTGCAAAGAGCTGGAGTTTGGGAGTCAGGAAAATCTTGATCTGAATTCCAATTTTGCTATCTTCTTGCCGTGTGACATGGAGAATTTACCTAACTGATTTCTAATCATTGCCCCTGCTGTTATTCTCACCCTCACTCCATAGTCTACTCTCAGAACGCTCCTCCTTGTCCATGCCTCCCCGGCCATGCCCAAACGCACGAGTTCTTCCCTAATGGACTCTGCCTGTAACAGTCGTCCCCAGACCAATGCAGGGCTAACCCCACACCTTCTTCAAGTGTTTGCTTACTGCTCATATACCTGCCACTGAGGTCTCCCCCGACCACCGTACTTAATACTGCAACGTGGTCCCACCCCACTCCCTTACCTGGGCTGCTCTAAGTTTTCTTTTTCTTTTCTTAGCATATATCACCTTTACACACCACACGATATTAATATATATGTAAATATTATGTTTACTGGGCCTCTCCCCACTATATTATAAACTCTACAGAATTAAGAGAGCTTCATCTATTTAGTTCTTTGGTGTATCCCCATCAACTAGAAGAGCAACTAGCACATGATAGGAACTCAAAAAATATTTGATTTAAATAATCAAACAAATTAATCTCTGTGACTTTTTTAGACCTGGAAATTGTAAACAAAAATGTATTCTCATAAAGTTTTCTATGCACTAAAATGTAATTTTATTTGCCTAACAGTGTTTACCAAATAGTTGGTTAGTAAATGTTATTTTCCTCTCTATTCTCCCTAAGCATCTTACTGGAAATTTGACAGGCTGATACTAATTATGTTTTAGAGGCTAGGTTCTTTATTCTCTGCCATCTTTGGTACTTGGGCAACCAAAATCCCACGTGATCAGGTGAACAGCATGTGTTTGATCTTGGAGACAAAGTCAGCATATGATTATTTCAAGGAACAGTCACGCTGGAATATGAATATAAATGCAGAATTAAAATGAGGGGACCAAGTAAAAAATAAAAAACTAAAATGAAATGGATACAAGTGCTATTTGAGCAGTGTTTAAGCCGAACCCCTAATTCATGTTACCCCATGAAGCAGGAAGATGACAGATGAGCAATCAAGATCAAGGAAACAGTTGTTAGAACCCAACATGGGAGCTACTTGGGTCTAGGTTTTTACTTGAGGAAATTCCATTTCTGGAGGTGTATGGATTCTCATGGCTTCTAGGAGAAGTACTGAAGGTTTGTTTCCCTTTTCCTCCAACCATTGTCTTATTTCTATGTAAGGATGGATCCAGACCAGAGGAAAGACACACAATCCCTGATAATTAGGAGTTCTAACACAGACTGTCCAAATTTCTGGAAACTTTTCGAGTCAAGGGCAAAGGGCATGCTAGTTATAAAACACCTACCAATTTAGTTTATTTTGGGGGGAAGGAGGATATCCAGTTGAGAAAAGAGGTTGATACAAGTCACTTTACAAAGAGAAGAATATAATGTACACGACTGTTCCAGGCAGACAGAAGAGGGAAGAGAGAAGCACGTGGGTGGTAGGAAGAAGCATGGAGGAAAGGAAGTGATGCATGTGGCTACAGGTATTCCCTGACCACAATTATTTTTTCTAGTTCGTCATTTTTTATTTGCTTGTTTGTTTTAACTTTGTTTATGCTAATTTTTGTCAACTAAAGGTTATTTTTTTCAAGTGTAATATCATCTCTTTTCTTATTGTTTTTCATTTTGAGTCAAAATTAGACAGTTTTTCCTTCTCCAAGATTAAAGCGGAATTTAATCATTTTTCCTAATACTAGTATTATTTTATATTTTACCATTAAATCAATACTAATAATTATTTCTTTCAAAATAATAAAAATTTACCATGTACTAAGACCAGTACATGAACTAACCCACTTAGTCCTTATTATAATACTGAGATGGGGATTTTATCTATGTATGTATAAAAGGGGAAACTGAGGGTCAGAGAAGTTGCAAGGTCATACAGCTAATAAGCTGCAGTGTGACACAGCCAGAAGTTCAGCCCACCCCTGATTCTGGAATATTTAAATACCACTGGAAGGTTGGTTTACTGAAAGACACACAGTCGGAAGAATAAATTTATGGGGGTGAGGTAGTGGTGCCTGAGAAAAGCAATAGGTCGTGCTATTTTACGAAAAAAGAGAGATACAATAAGACAAATTACGTTCTACAGAATATTATATTGCTTGGTTTTGGATATTTTCTCCCACCGATGCAACGATTTATGAAAGTGATTTTTCTTTTTATTTCAATGAATCTAACAATTTGCTGAACAATTAGGATTTGTCATTTCTACTATTATCTTCCACTAATATCATTCCCATCTGTACATTCTGATAAGTACTACCCGTGTTTATTTTTATTTATTTATTTATTTATTTTTTTTTTGCGGTACACGGGCCTCTCACTGTTGTGGCCTCTCCCGTTGCGGAGCACAGGCTCCGGACATGCAGGCTCAGCGGCCATAGCTCACGGGCCCAGCCGCTCCGCGCCATGTGGGATCTTCCCGGACCAGGGCACGAACCCGTGTGCCCTGCATCGGCAGGCAGACTCTCAACCACTGCGCCACCAGGGAAGCCCTACCTGTGTTTATTTTAAAGAGGAAAATGATCTTATGCATAACAAAACCTCAAAACTAATTAAAGAGTGTCTGAAGGCATATCTCAAAATACAGGCTTAGACACTATGCTCAGAGTTTTAGTGTGATAAAACATACATAATGCAAGAGCAAAAGAGTTAGGAGAAAGTTCAGCAAAAATTATTTGAACTTCCATTAAGAGAGTGTTCCAGCTGTCTCTCTCCTCCATCACACCATTAAGCATCCCATTATCATTAGCTCTCTTTGTCAGTTTTAACAATTTTCTTTTCACCTAAACACCACTTTACTCTCTGACTCAACAAATGCAATTTGGATCTCATTAACGTGGTTGGTGTTAACCTTAGAATAACAAGTTAAAACTACCTTTCATGTGTACTGTGAGCTTGACTCTCATTTAAATCAGGTAGCTGAGTTTCTTTGTCATGGTCATAGGCTGTCCCTTCCAAATAGGTCAGCGAGCATGCCTTGGGGACCCAGAATCTCAGTAAAGTCACCAGTCACTGCAGTTAATAAATGGGTATGCAGTCCCATTCAATAACAGAAAATACAGAGAAGTAAATGATCTTTTCTGTAATGCAAAGAGCTCCTGCTTACAAAATAGAAGACCTAGGTTCTAATTACAGATATTAATTTACAATTGGATATGGACAGATCACTTAATCATTCGTTTTTCAGCAGAAAAACAAAGGTATTAAACTGAAGGGTTGTAAGTCCTCTCCAGTTAAAAGACACCAGCAGACATCTGGTGCCTGTGCAGATACTCTTTTCAGACAAGTGCACTCATCCTCCAGAAGACCTGCAAGTCATGTTCAAATCTGTAACCTTCTGTGGAAAACTGTCCTTGGCCAAGTAGGGGAGATGCCTTTTGTCAGGTTAAACAAGACTCCCACCTCCAGGTGGGACAACTCCAGTACAAGCTATGTTCCAGAATATCCCCTCGCCCCTAGACTAAAACAAGACTGTATGTAAGACCACATCAGTTCTCATCTATTTCTTCCCTATCCTGCTTTACTCACTCTTAAGTGGTTCAGAAAAAGCACATTCTCCATAATCATAGCGCACCCAAATCCCTGACTCAGGCGCTCCCTCTAAGGAACTCACATGACAAAGGATTTTCTACTCTGCTGATGACTTGCTGAAATGAACATTTTCAAGGAAGCACTTAATAAATTAGTTACCTCATATATAAGTTTAGAGGTTAGTAAGACATTTCAGGCAGTGTCAGCTTAGATAGGAACTACTATTCATGGTAAGTCAAGGATAGATTTCCTAAAGAAAAGATATCTGAGCTGCCTGGAAAAGTGAATTCTAGGGGAAAAGGCATCCCAAGCAGAGAAAACAGCATTGGCAAAGGATGAGAGGTATCGCAGATGCATACTTGCTCCAGGAATGCAGGCATAGAAGATAGATGAACTTTTAAAGTACAGCCTTGTGGTAGGAGGGGAGGAAGGGGCCAAGTCATTATGGAAATGACATTATATGACATTATTAAAATATGAAAATTACATTACAGCTAATATTTCTTAAGACTTTACTCTGTGCCAAGTTCTTGCTCAGTATTTCCAACCTACCAATATATTTCATCCATTCAGACACCACAACAGACATACACACTGGGTAGTGTTATGTTTCCTTTCACAAGTGAGGAAACTAAGGCACAGAGAGGTTAACACAGATAGCAGGTAGGAACTGGCAGACCCTGGATAAAAACCTTGTCATTTCAAAGACTACCTCGTAAACCTCTGAAAAGTGATGGCCTCCCATAACCATTTACAACCTTTATGCCCCAGTAATGAATTTGGAAGATGAGGAGGAAGGATTGAAGGATATTAAGCAGCACAGTGATGTGATTTTATACAAGTTTGATAAAATTCATCCTCGTAGCATGTTTTATTAGAAAGTTCCATCAAACCAAATGGAAGAATAAATGAAACTAAGGAGATTAGGAAACTACTGAGCATTTTAGCCTTAGAGACAATTCAGTGAACATTAGTTGGCTTAGGCTGCTGTCACAAAATACCATAACTGGGTGGCTTAAACAACAGACATTTATTCTTCATAGTAGTGAAGGCAGGAAATTCAAGATCAATAGGCTGGAGGATGTGGTTCCTGCTGAGAACCTTCTTACTGTCTTGAAGAGGGCTGCCTTTTCAATGTACATTCACATGGAGGAGAGAGAGAGAGAGACTCTCTTCTTAAAAGGACACTAATCTCTCATGACAAACCCAAATCATCACCTCAACTAAACCTAATTACCTCCCAAGGCCCCACCTCCAAATATTATTGCACTGGGCACTATGGCTTCAACATGTGAACTGTGGGGGGACAAGAACATTTAGTCCACAGCAGACCCTGAACCAAGTGGCTGTGGGAATATGGAGGAGAGGAAAGATTTGAAGATACTTGTGGTTCTTTTCCTTCTGGTAGAAGTTTAAAATAATAGCCATGTGAATTTTGTTGATATAAGGTCATCAGATGTAGCAAATAAAGACACAAAATTCCCAGTCATATCTGAATTTCAGATAAGCGAAGAATAATTTTTAGTGACTGTCCCATGCAATATTTGGAAAATATTTATACTAAAAAAAATCACTTGTTTAGCTAAAATTCAAATATGCTGGAGTGTGCTACTGAACTTTATCTGGCAATCTTAGTCCTGGGCCATGTGTGGTTTTAGAATTTGGCCGACAACACTTGCACAAATATCTGTGTAAGAGCAGAATAAGTTCTCCCTCTACTACCATGCAGGAAATGTAACAGAAACTGTCTTCTCTATGTTCTCAATATTCCAACATCTGCCGGGTTTTCAGAGGGAAAATGAAAACCTACCTGTAAAAAAAATGATGTTTTGATTTCTCCAGTTTAGTAAAATATTTAGTCCTGTGGTTCACTAAATGGCATTAATGAGAAAATAGGTCACAGGACTGTTTCCCTTGAGGTGCAGTTAGCAAAGAAAAGCATATGGCATTTTACAGCTGGATTTTACAACCCATAGTTTTGTGCAATGACCTTCTTTTCTGATGAAGAACTGGAGACCCCAAGCAGTTACGGGACTTACCAAAGGTCACACAGTGAGCAGCACTGATCTGTGACACCCACTGTGCTAAGTCAAATATAAGCACTTTATCATTTAATCCTCACCACAATACGAGAGGTAGTGATATTATCACAATTTTAAAGTTAAAGTGAATTTAGCTCATTTTGCTTGAGGAGGCAGGGCAGAAAACAGCAGAGCTGAGATTTGAAATGAAAACTGAATCATGAGTCTATTGTCTCTTAATCTTTACAAAATCAATCTCCCCCCCTCCCTCCATTCCCCTCTTCCCCTCCTCTCCATCCCCCCCCCTTATACACACACACACAGAAAACACATTCACCATTCTACCTTCTCCTACTGCTCATAACATATTTCTACTGCATAGTGTACCTCCAAGGGGGTTAAAAGTATTGTGCATTTCTTGACACAAATTCAGTGCCAAGACAAAAATAAGCAACGTGCCCTGGACTAGGAGTATCATAACACACAGTTATACCAGGCTTCAATACCAAAGCATAATGATCAGATGACCCTGTGACTCTTCCACTGGGACACCTGTATTCTGTAATGTTTTTCCTCATCCAGACTTCTATCTCATTAGCATAGTTTTCCATACAGTATGTGAATTGTAATAGTGCCTGCATTTTTATATTTTACTTATTTTTTTAAGGGAACTTCATTATTTTTACTTATTTATTTTTGGCTGCATTGGGTCTTTGTTGCTGCGCGGGCTTTCTCTAGCTGCAGCGAGCAGGGTCTACTCTTCGTTGTGGTTCATGGGCTTCTCATTGCAGTGGCTGCTCTTGTTGCAGAGCACAGGCTCTAGGTGTGCAGGCTTCAGTAGTTGTGGCAAGTGGGCTCAGTAGTTGTGGCTGGTGGGCTCTAGAGTGCAGGCTCAGTAGCTGTGGTGCACAAGTTTAGTTGCTCCGCGGCATGTGGGATCTTCCCAGACCAGGGCTCAAACCCGTGTCCCCTGCATTGGCAGGAGGATTCCTAACCACTGCGCCACCAGGGAATCTCACCTATATTTTTAATAGACTTTTATTTTTTAGAGCAGTTTTAGGTTCATACCAAAAGTAAGCAGAGAGTACAGAAATTTCCCATATACCACTCTGCCATTCGCACAGCCTTGTTCAATATCCCTTACCAGAGTGATACATTTGTTACCGTTGAGGAACCTACACTGATACATCATTTTCACCACAAAGTCCACAGTTTACATTAGGGTTCACTCTTAGTGTTGTACACTCTATAGGTTTTGACAAATGTATAATGACACATATTCATCATTATAGCTATTGTCTGAATTTCAATTCCATTTCTGACTTAGCAATTACAAATCTGACTAGAATTTGTTTTAGAAAATAGAGTATCTTTATAGAGTATCAGAAATCTTGGGCCACAATAGAGTTAGTGAAATGTTTGAGTAGGAATTCGTAAAAGTTTGTAAAGCAATCAATATTAGCCAGCAGCTATATAGCTTTGACAACCTCTGCAAGATTTCCAAATACTATTTCAAAATTTGCTTCAGGAAATGTATATGATGTTACAATAGTAAGTAAAGATACTTAAACATATAAGTAATGAATCTTCTTGGGAGTCCAGAGTGAATCTAAATTGTTTCTATGTTAAATATTAACTTGTTTTACTAAATATCATCTTGTTCACTACAGACGTGTGAACATTAATATATCAGGGAAAAGAGTGAATTTTATACTTACTACAAATTGAAGGATGGCCTTTTCATTATGCTTCCTTCTGAAACATAAAGCACTTCAACCAAGGAGGTTAATCTGTAGCAAAATGATCTTCATTAATCTAAACTCTCTGAAGGCTGGATCACTCAGGCAGAGCATTCTAGCATGCTCACACTGGTCAGCTCACTTTCAATATGTGAACATAGAAAAAGAGACAGCTTTCTTGGTACTGGATTTAAAAAAACAGTTTTGAATTTTCTCAGATATTCATAAGGAGTTATAGTTTCTCAAGCTCCTTTCTTCCCCTAAAACATCAAAAAAAAATTGTATTGACTTAATGACCCAGTGCCTGAAATATTTGGAGTGCTCAAGAACTTTAAATGAACCTATGTCATGCTTTAATGTGTGTGACTCAAGATTCTTTGAATAAACTAAAGTGATATAATTATAGAATGCAAGTGCTGGTAGAATCAGCGGTATTCACTATCAGTCCAATTATTAACAAATAGCTATACTCAAGCCATTGAAAAGTCCTATTGATTGTACCACCAAAGAATATCTCAAATCTTTACATTTTTCCCCATCACCACGTCAACCTCTCCTGTCCAAACCTATCATTCCCCTCTGCCTTCGACAGTCTCCATTCATCCTAGTTTACAGAGCCCATCTCCCCTCCTGCAGATACATTCCTTCAATATCTGCTGCTAGTGGGAGCTTTCTAAAATACATTTTGGATCAAGTCTCTACCTTAAATGGCTTCCCATTACCCTTAGAATAAAGTCAGAAATCACTCACTGCCCTACAAGCCCCGATAGAGTTAGTTAGCCCCTGCTTAGTTCACCGCAATCATTACACTACGACGAGCTCTGCATTCACTGGACTTCCCCACACTGGCCTTCTCTCTGATCCTTTCACTCATCACGATCTTTTCAGTCCCAAGGCATGCCTTCTTTCTTCCTTTCCTTTACCACTTGGTTACTTTCTACTCAACCTTCAAGTCTCACCCTAAATGTCTCTTTCCCAGGATATCCTCTTCTGACCCCTTAGGAAATTTAGGTAACCATGCTGTAAGTTCTCTCCTAAACTCTTCCTTTAAAGTACTTGCTGTAATTTTCTCCAAACAATTATTACCCTGAGTATTTGTGTAAAATATTTCTTCCTCCACCAAGCTCTCTGAAACCACATGTGCATTTTTCATCACTGATTCCTCTAACTATCATGTGGCACTCAAGTTTGGCTGAAAATTAAAATAGAGATTTAAAAAACGCTGATGCCTACGCCATGTCTCAAATCAATTAAATCAGAAACCCTGGGAGCTGGCCTGGCTAGCATTTTTTTTAAAGCTCCTTAATATTTTATTTTTAAAACTCTCAGAGTGACTCAAATGGAATTCAAGCTTAAGAACATGTGAATTCACACAATGTTTGGCATAAAATAGATGCTCAAGAAACACTTGTTCTACTAAAGGAAGACTAGATTAGGAATATGAGATAACCAGAGACAAGGGGCTCACAGGGAAGCAAAGCAAGTAACCAAATTTAAATGCAACAGAAAATTTTTGAAGAACCATCTATGCATAAGGTTAAGCTTTGGTCTAAAGGGTGGAGATAAAAATAAAAATTAAGCATTACCCCTATCCTCTAAGAAGACACAGCTAAGTGTAGTTATACTCTAGTTATACTCGAATATAACAAATTTGTTACAAAGGAAAGAGTCACCTCCCAAGAGAAAAAAGAAATCTTCTGTTGGATTGGGAAGCAGGAAAATTACAGAGGTATGAGAATTGGGACCACCTGCATCCACACAGCTTAACTCACATGACTGTGAACTGAGGACACCTCTGTCAACAGAGTTAATCATTTGTTCCTGGAACATTGCCCAGAAATGTTCAGATTGTAAAACAACAGATATCTTCCCTGTTTGCATTAGTAAATTCCTACAAACCTATATACCTGAACAGTTTGCTCACCTTGGCAAAAATGTCTCCTACTTTAGATTCCTCATGTGGGCAAACAGCTCATTTGTCAAACTCACTTCAAGACTCTCATCATGCTATGATCACCACTGATAAACTATTATATTATGAACTTTGCCCTATCCTAATTAGTTTCCCACCTTGAAATACCTGCCTTAAGCTAAGTGAGCCAAGAGATCAAAACCCTCTAAATCCTCTGCTGACCTCCCCATTTTGAAGCCCTACTAAGATTTTTTCAGTGAATCTTAAGAACAAGAAATCCTTTCGAAAAATCCTTTAACATAGATCAGATTTCAAAATCTGTATCCTTGGTGGAAACCAGCCTTGTTAATAATAAAACTGTTTCTCTGTATGTCTGCAACACACACAAATAAGAGGATGATTATGATCAGGGTTCGTATTTCACTTCCAAGCCAGGGCTTTAGTGCATGTATATAAAAATTCAACAAGATGGGTATCATGACATATGAAAGGTGACTAACTGAAACCAAGAGAAGAGATGTCATCCCCAATTCAAAGAGCCTTCTGCCCTACAGAAAGTAGAGTGGTCCACTTTAGAGAGTGTCTCAAAGCACACCTAACCTTTCTACTTGAGAATGCTTAGGCCATACAGAATGCTACTGTATTTTTTTTAAAAGCACTTTTTTGGTAAAAATTGCTTAAATAAAAAAAATCATAACAACAAAAATACAAAAAAGTAGAAAAAACAAAATCCCTCTACTTAAAAAAATTACTCATATTGTTTACATCATTTCAGATCTTGCTTATGCAAATAAGGAAATAAATCTATTTACATATTGCATGTATTTACGGATAGATGGGGGGTGAATGAATGCATGGGTGGTGGATAGATAAGGAGAGAGAGATAAAGAGATGGTTAGATTGATAAAAATGGGGTCATTCCACAATGACTTTGAAAGTTTCTGAGTAAATTTTGTTTTGCTTGATTTTGACGAAGATATTGAAGAGAGGATCAAGTAGTTACTGAATCATAAGCACTCTTCACTGTAAGAAACAAACTTTCTTAAAGTATCCCTCTAACAAAAATGTGATTTAAAACAGCAAGAAGTCATCTCCTTATTTTTACTAATGCTACATGATTTATTATTGGAAGATATATCTATCTTCATAACGTAACTGATGAAATACCTTACAATAAAGTTCTATTATATCTGAAAGTGTAGGCTTCTCAACAGGCTCTTTGAATTATGAATTGAGTGAGCATCATGAATAATTTCAAACAAAATAGATTCATTTCTTTCTCCACACTGGGGATCAAGAAATGTGTGTTAAAACAGGTGAAACTTTGGGATCCTAAAACTAGAAAGTATGTTTTAGAGTTGCTTAACACAAGAAATTCAGTATGTGGACATTATGTGGAACATTCATAGACAAATTCCCTCTTGCTACACTGGTATTTTGCAAATAAACTGGCAAATGTCAGCAACTTGTATGTTAGAAATGTCTTCTTTTTTTTAGAATAACAAATAGTTTGCTTATGAACTTACATTCCCCCCATTCTGTGAAAACTTGGTATATTTAGTTTAAATATGAGTTAGAGTTTGAAAAGTATCTTAAAAATCTAGGCAAAGCTTATATTTTCTGATCTTAGAAGCTAAAGATGTGAAAACACTGCCACATATATGAATGTAAGTAGAAGATGTCATGAGATTTCCCTCTGGAAGGATGGTTCTATTTTGCCCCCACTGGCAACTTGTATAAAGACACTGACAAAATAATCTCTATCCTCTACTCCACCCCTCCCCTGCCTCCTGAAAAGTCCAGAGTCCAATGCTAGTTGTGGTAAGACTGGAGAGGACTAAAGAGTACACTGGGCTGGGGAGAGAAGGAAGAGGAACTGGCATTCACTACAGAGCTAGGATGTACCAAGGTTTGATTCTTTACCTTCACAGTCTCCCAAAATCTTCACCACAGTACTGTGGATTTCTCCAAAATGCAGACAGGAAAGAGAGCTATAGAAAAATTAATGACCTTCACAGAGGCAAAAGGCAAGTTGTTCATGGACCTGAATGAGCACTCAAGTCTTTCGATTCCTAATCCAGTTCACTTCTTACTATTCTGCTCTGACTCTATAATAGGAAACAATACTCATAAAATATCCATGGCTACCTATCATAATAAAAAATTAAGAAAATAACCGACTAAATGTATTTTATCCCAGTTAATCATTTATGGAATCACAATCTGATTTCTGGCCTGGCTGATTATAAAGCTCATTCTACATTACTTATGTATCCTTCCTTTTAGATTGTAAATATATAAGCCCCATTAAACTAAGGAATGTATTCCTGTGTTCATTGTTGAAACTCTTGTGTCTGGCACTATGCTTGTCATGGAATTATTATTTTCCAGGCAAATGCATATTAAATAAATATAAACCATTGAGGACATGGCGTCATTGGGTCCCAACTGGAAATGGTTTAATGTGGTTGATGTAATGTTGCATGAAGTAATTTTTACCTCAGTTGATTGACCTGTCTTTCTCTCTCCCCCTCTCTCCCTCTGTGCCTCTCTCTCTTTCTTTCTCTCCCACTGCTTACCTGACCACAGGCCCAAACTGGTTCATAATCTAGAGGGAAGCAGTGATGCTTAGGCTCCCCTGAAATCCCAACCTAAGTGAAACAACAAATAACAGGAAGAGGGTGCCCCATTTTCAAAATAGGACTTTCATTACTTGTAGAGCTGGATTTAACAATGTACCTTGGAGTATGGACAAAATTGGGCTTGTTACTTTTTCTTTACCCTCAAATCCAAAATCCTGGGATTCCCTTCTGGAAGTAGATCTGAGGGCCTGGAAGACTCTGAGCTGCCTCTGTTAGCAGGAGAGGACATGAGGCTGAATCAAGTCTACCCTTAGGTACTTGGGTACCACGGAGAGGGGGCGGAAGGAAGAAGAGAGTGAGGACCTCAACTTTCGCTTTAGACAGACCACTGAATCATTCTCACTGGTATTACTCATTCCTCTTCCAATAGTAAAAAATAGTAAAAAGGAGCAGAAGACACAAGGGGATCAGAGGCCTTCTCGCCAACGGGAAAGAGTAAAAATCCTGTCCCTTCCATGAGTGTGTGCAGAGGGAGGTACTAAGCTAACCACTGTCCATAATGATATGAGATGAGAAACACTGGAAATGAACGAATGGGGAAAGAGAAGAGCAGAGAAAGCATGTGGCTTATTTTGAGTCCCTTTTAAAGCTGGGTGATCTACATATGTTTCCCAGCTGTATCGTTCAGCTATTTTTTTGCCTCTTTTGTCATGTGAGCTAACAGCAAGACAGCATGTCAGAGCTCAAGCAATCCCAGCACCACTAGTTGGGAAATTTAACTAGGTGTCCTCAAACCCTGCTGTTAACTAAGATTTCTGTGATGCAGTAGGCTTGAAAGCCAAATAAAGCAACCCCTTTAATTTACACTAAGTAGGGTGAACAGATTTTCAAGTGCAGCAATTTGAGCCTGTGGGCAGGCAGGTACCACCAGAGAATGACAGAGATAAAACAACAGCAGCTGGAAAAGGCAGCCTAGAAAATGTCTCCCAAAATAGCATAAACCCTTGGAAACAACAGTCTCAGGGGAGTCTAAACCTAAGATAGGATTCAAGGTGAATCAGAAGTGGGTATTCAAATAACCATCCATTTAGAAGATTAGCATAGAATGAGTTGACAAGAGAAAAAATTTATGGATTAAATAGGCATTATTTAGAAGATATTCCCATAATGAGTTATCTACTTTATTATTCAATTATATTTATGTTCTGCTACTTTATTTTTTAATTGTAATTTTTTTATTGGAAAACAAATATACAACTTGGAATGGATTTGAGGCAAATTGTGCCATAAGCAGATTTTCTTTAAGTGGCTAAAACAAAGTTTAAAAAGCAAGTAACAATAAAAGAAAATATTTCTGGTACAGGACCAGCAGTACAAAAAAATAGTGTACGAGTACCTGGATAAAACACCCATTTTGCAATAGTGCAACTTTTAAGTACATATTGTTGACTGCCCATAGTCCACGCAGAGTTACAACTCCACACTTCAACAACAACATGCTGACAGTTCCTAAAGAAAACTACTTAAAGAAAAAGGCATCACCCAGATGTTCCCTCATTTGACCAACTTCATCTAAGTTTAGATGTGCAGAAGGGCTTATTAGATATATCCAGAGTTAGCCACATGCAACATGTTACTTGATCAATTTTTCTAAAATAAGGTTTCAGGACAATGACAGTAAGATAAGGGAAGAAAACATGGAGGAATGAAGTCCTAATTACCATACATGCATATTTTTTTTGAAAATAGGAGGAATCCTTTTATAGATAAGTTATAAACAAAGAAAAGGCAAATAAACAATTTTGTACAAGAAATATAACACATTCTGTACAATGTCTTCACTTTGCTGTCATCATTTGTACAAACTCTTCATAGTTTACTTGACCATCACCATCAATATCTGCTTCCCTGATCATTTCATCAACCTCTTCGTCTGTTAACTTCTCTCCAAGATTTGTCATCACATGGCGGAGCTCTGCTGCACTAATATAGCCATTACCATCCTTATCAAACACAAGGAATGCTTCTCTAATTTCTTCTTCACTGTCTGTGTCTTTCATCTTTCTTGCCATGATTGTCAGAAATTCCGGGAAGTCAATTGTGCCATTACCATCAGCATCCACCTCATTAATCATGTCCTGTAACTCTGCTTCTGTGGGATTCTGCCCAAGAGACCTCATTACAGTTCCCAACTCCTCTGTTGTTACAGTTCCATCACCATCCTTGTCAAATAGTGAAAAAGCTTCTTTGAATTCTGCCATCTGCTCTTCAGTCAGCTGGTCAGCCATGCTGCAAGCGCTACCAGTCTCCGGGACTCGACTACACAACCACTCAGCTCGCTCACTCCACTCGGACTAATTCTGTTCTGCTACTTTAATCGACTTATTTTATGCCTAACAGAAACTCAATACATGGTTGATGAGTAAATCTCCAATCAGAATTCATCCCTCCTTTACCTCTATGCCTAAGGAACAGAGTCTGAATCTGTTGCAACAATACTCCCTGTGTGGAAGTCTGGAAAGAAAGTAGAAAGATTTTTGACAAGTACAGTGATTGAAGAAAGAAACAGATTTGAGAGATTCCAGAGGAAGAAGCAAGGACCACGATGACGAGGGAGAGGTGAAATTTTGGGTGGGTGCAATGAGGAAGGAGGAAACCTCCAGAATGATGGCCAGGTTTGGCGTGAATAAATGGCTAAACTATCAGTTCTCCCAAAAGAGGGTTACCTGATTTATAATGTTTGACACATCCCTTATCACACAAAAGTGCTCGATTGCTTGAATTGTTTTGAATAGTGTGTTTTCATTAGTGCCAATAATAAAAACATAATTAAAAGCATGTTTGTAGTGAGAGGCAATAAGTTCATTTTTGCACATGACAAATTTAAAGTTCTTATGGGACCACTAAGCAAAGAGGTCCCATTGCTTGTTGGATATGTACGAATGGAGCAGATGGGAAATAGGGTCTAGATTTGTAGATATGGTGTTGATGAGATTATTGAAAGCAACACAGTATAAAGAGAATATGTAACCTGAGAAAAGAAGAAGTCAGACATTGGAATATCAACATTTAGTGAAGTGATAGGTAACTATGATGAGAGAGGGGTGGAATAGCCAAAGATGTAGGAGAAAGTCCAGGGCAAACTGGTTTCACAGAATTCAAGGTGGAAAAAAAATCATGTGGAAGAGAGTACTCAACTGTGCATTTCACTGGATATAAATTTTATATCAATTAAAAAAAAGACCACTTACCCTCAGACATCCTTTACTAATTTGTTTTGGCCTAGATTGTTTTGCTTCTAGAGATTCACTGCCTCTACTGGTGTGTTGAAAAAGCAGCCTCCAGTGGTTATGGTTGTGGAGAACTAGGATTTATGGACTAGGTACGTTTTTTTCACATAGTACATGCTCAACAAAGTGAGTTGAACTAAATTAATTGTTCTTCAGTCACAAAGAAACAAATGCTTTCCGTGACGCTCTCTTAGGGCAAAGAACATTGGCTTAAAGTGAAGATCCTGGGACTATGCTGGTAAAACAGACAAGACTGTTTGCTTGAAATACTGAGCCACGGTCCAATCGTTGTTTGCTGGCTGCTGTGGCAATCTGAAGCTCACAAGATCAGCATCTTTGCTCTCCCTTCCCCTCAATTTTTGGTTGTTATGGTAGGGACAGCAAGCCAATAGTTATGCTTAGCTCTGAGTATATGATCAATTATTTCTTTCTTCATAGTATGCTTTCTTAAAAAGCCAAAAAGTGCATTTTTACCCTAACAAGCCTTTTAAAAGTTGCTCATAGTGTGCCACTGACAACAATAGTCCTAAATTTCAATTTCTACTCCACCTCTCAGACTTGCTTTATCTTTTTTAGATCTTCTTTTCTTCTCACCCGACGAGAACGTTTTTCCAGACCTCAAGAATCTTGAGAAATCCACTGAGTCCACAACACCAGACACTGGGGTCTTGCAGAGGCACACAGTTACTAAACAGTTGCTGACCCTTCCTTATAGCTCTCTATCACTTTCTTGTTTCCACTCGTCCGACTTCGGAGCTCTCTTGAAAGCCCATCTCCCTTAAGCTACATTAAGCCCCTCTCAATTCCACCCAACATTTTTCAATGGCTCCCTGCTTCCTTAATCTCTACTTCCCATCTATTCCCCTGGTAAAAGTTAGCTTCTCTAAATTCTTCACTTATGTTTTGCATTGACATGCCTTATGTCCAGTCATTTCAGTGAAAAGAAATATCCTAAAAGGGAAGGATTCACCAAGAAGAATGAGGACCATTGATGGACTATACTTTTGCGTGTGTCTTTGAAATTCCAAATTCATCTTCAGCATGTGGTTATATCATATGATGAAGTGAAATATCAATATGTTTAAAAATATAATTTGTATTTGTGATGAAATCTAATTTATTGAAGCTATATTTCTATACACACACACACACACACACACACACACACAAATGGCTATGTTCACAGTTCCCTAAATCTACCATATTTTAAAAATGTAAACATTTTTATATTGGTAGCTACATTACCCCACTGTTTTACTTACTTTACTTAAAAAAAGTATTTGCCTTCTTGTTAAAGGAAAGCTAAGTACGGTAAAAAAAAAGTTACTTTAAAACTATAAAAAGATATATCAGAAGAAAAAAAAAGTATGAGAGGCATGTAGGAATTTCAGAGTTTTCTCATGGGCATGGTGAAGTGAACACTAGAATCAAGTTAGAGTTCTACCACATACTATTCCTATGTTTCTGGACAAGTCATGGAGTCTATATTCATGATCCATAGGGATGCTGTCAGAACCAACAAGATAACCTACCTAAAATTGCTGTGTGCTCTTGTGTTCTCCCAGAATTGTAGTGAATGGGAATTATTTGGATTGTGTGGAAACAAGTATATAAAGCAAGCTCCAGAAGAATTACGTTTTCTTTGTTTTTCTGATCAGGTTCGATACTATGATCAGACGCATTATATAACCTCTAAATGCTCTTGTTCACTGTAGAATATAACTAAGTACTTCTATTCAAAACCAAATCATGTTACCCATCTGACTATAATAACTCACACGCTGGGTTGGCCAAAAGTTCCTTCGGGTTTTTCCGTGGATGTTACGAAAAACCCAAAGGAACTTTCTGGCCAACCCAATATTTTGAATTCAAAAATCTTTGGATTACAATGCTTACGTGCCAATAACTTTAGCCATTGGTGTTGACATATAAAATGAAGGTAAATGCAGCATCTTTCTTACACATTTCACTACTGCTTAGCAAATGGCCCACAAAAGGAGTATAATACATATACTAAATTTGATGGCATAAATCAACGGATAAATGAATGACCGAATGAATGACATACAGAAGCTACGGCATGTTGAGGCAATGAATGCACTGAGTGACTGATGGGAGTCACGGGGTTGTGAAGTTGCTGGGAAGCCCACCTCACACTTCACATCTGGCAAACCAAATCACTCATTTTTGAAGCCCCAACAACGAAAAAAAACTTCCAGCTACACAGTTTCTGAACCTCAGGCAGGACTGCTCACTCAGAACTATGTCTATCCCTCCTTAAGATCACCTGCCATGCTGCACGACAACTGGCACCGGCATTTGGCCTGTCAGACCACAGACCCCCTGGAGGACGAGCTGTGCATTTCTGAACACACAGAGCCTGGGACTGTGCCTGACACACACAGAAGGTCTTAACAAGAAAGTAAAGAGCTAGTTGAATAAAAGAGTACTTTACATTTCACTTGAACTCCTTACTGAATAAAGACAATAATTTACTCTTCAGGGGAAAAAAAAGAAAACGAAAAACCCATCAATTAAGTAATAAGCTCAGTAGAGCTGGGAAGGAAAAAGAGTAAAACAGGCAGTCATAGCACAGCTGAAAAGCAGACTCGACCATTTATTCTCCTTCTGCACTTAAAACATTTGAGAATGCCATTCTCAGAAAATTACTATAAACGTTCTCATTTATATAATAGGAGAAGCCAGTGCGTGTTTTCCTTCTGTAATTACTGTTATCCAAGAAATCCCATTCAGTGCACACCCCCACCCCTTTCCTTCTCAAAACCACAAAGATTCTCAATTACCATTTAGTAGGTTTCCTTGTATATGGGCACTAGATGATGAGAAAGTAAGTTCTACCCCCTCCTCCTTCGAGCGTAAATAAAATGAGGGCAGGGGTTTCTCATTTACTTTGTTCTCTGCTCCTTCCTCAGCACTTCGAACTGTACCTGGCACAGAGCAGATACTCAATAACTAACTGTTGCTTGAATGACTGACTACATATTTGATAATAAAGTCATAAATCCTCTCAGCCGAAAAATCTTTGTTTTCCATTCTTAGTATTTGCTTTTTTTGGGCATGATATCTAAATGTAACCAAAGAAAACTAATAGAAAAAATTTTAAAGATACCTATTAATTTTTATACATATTCTTCATTCATTCTCTTTACTCCAATTTAAATCTGAAAATTCATATTAAACAGCCAGAAGTGTCCTAACTAAACTCAAGAAAATGGAGGCAGTGTCTTCAGATTTACTGATTTTAAAATCAGTGTGTGAGTTGACTAAATTTGTTTATAGCAGTTTTTGTTGAGCAGAAAGTTTTAAGCATATTTCTTAATGCTTTCATTGTGCAACTTAACTTTTTTCCACTGTAAACATATAAAAATGTAAATATGCAGTGAATCCATAAGTGATCTGAGTCCTCTTAGTTCACTCTGCCTTCCCACAGGTGTGTATTCTTCTAGCACTAATCTTTGAATTCTATTCAAAGCAGTGCTGATCAATATAGAAGTCCTGAACTTAACTACTTCGTTACTGCAGAGTTTACAGAAGTGAATTCTAGGTGAAATTTCTAAATGATGCCTTGTTACCACTGGAGATATTAAGTATAGGGCAATTTACCCTGTGTTGCCATACATTTCACAAAGCTGCTAAGTTAAACACACTGCAAAAATAACTGCAATGGCAATTTTAAAATTTCTAAACATTTAGAATATTTCAAATAGACTAAAAGTTACCTAGGGGAAAAAATAATGTATATTCACCACAACACAGATTCAGTTTGCCAAATCTGCCTCAAAACTTTTGTTTTTAATGGACGAGATCTTCACAGATATAGCTAAAGCTTTCTGTGAACTGCTGCTCAATCTCCCACGTCCTCCCCCACCAGCCCTTTCCCAGGCACTCCCTCTAATGACTTTGGTGATTATCATTACTGTCCATATTATTCTTTTACAAAATATTTCTCCCTAAACAATATTTGCAATATTTTCCCTGTTACTTTAAACTTTATATAAACTGTATTTACAACATGCTCAACATAGAATAACACCCGATAAATGCTGTTAGTCTTTTTGTCTTTTTGCCATGGCATATGCTTTTTTTTTTTTTCTCTCGACACTGCATTTGAGATTTACTATGTTGAGACATGTAATTATGATTAATTCCCTTTAGCTGTGTCACTGGGCTCTAATCAAACCACTCCTGTCTGAAAGCATCTTTTTCTTTCTTTCGCCCAGCAGCTCCCGGGATCCAGCCACCAGCTCAGGAATGCCCCTCCCCCAAGACTACTTCCTTTGACCTTGGTTTTTTAAAACACTGTCTTGGTATAGAGTGATTTTTTCTTGTAATTTAAATAGGCCTAGCATTATTGTTTTCATTTAATGGACATGAGATAATTTAGAGGTTTTAAAGTGATTTTATGTATAGAACATGTAAACTGGATAAATACATGAAAGAACAAGTAAAAGAAAGACCTTGTAATAAACATTACGTACTGTATTTAATTTTTTAATGCAAATGATTCCATAATTAAGTCTGTATATGTTTCCCTGCTCATATACTAGGGAGTTTTTCTAAAGTCACAGCTAGTAACAGAACTGCTAGGTTAAAAATGGGTACAATTTTACTTACTAGATACTACACAATTGTTCTGCAAATTAGGCTTATCAAGCTATGCAAAAGACAATAGGGTCTAAAAATGTCCCTTTCTAAACACCCTTACCAACATTTGGTATTGTAAGAATTTAAAGTATTTTAACGATTTCCTAGATCTCCTTGTTTCTCATATATTTCACCAATTTCTAGTGAAGTTGAACATCTTATCAATTCTTTATCCATCAGTCCAGTATGGTCCCTTCTAGAAATTGCCTGCTTCGATCCTCACTTGTCCATTTTCCTATTAGTTACTGTTCTGCTAATTTATAGAAATTCTTTATAAATATGAAATATTGATCCTACATTGTTTACATGTGTTGCAAACATCTACTCCCAGTTTATGACTTGGCTGTTTATAGTGATTTTTATTGAACAGGATATTTTTATGTGGATCAATATGTCAACTCTTTTATTCAAGGTTCGAATTTTACATTTCATTAAAGAAACTCATTCTTATTTTAAGTTTATAAGAAATCATCTTACATTTTATTTTTTTAATTTTAATATTTTATTTACATAATTAGGTATTTAACCTAAATGCAATAGATTTTTTTTTTATATTTGAATGGTATAGATTTTTTTTCTATATGGATAACATAGTACTTCCAGGTTAGTTATTTACCAGTCCATTTTTTTCTTCAGTGATCTGTAATGTCACCTCTATTATGTATCACGTTTACATTCACATGCAGGCAACAGCATTCTTTCCCTGGTTTAAAAAATCTAGATCAAGAGGACAGTAAGTTGTTTTAGTCAGCTCAGGCTGCCATAACAAAATGCCACAGGCCAGGTGTCTTAAACAACAGACATTTATTTCTCACAGTTCTGAAGGCTGGGAAGTCCAAGATCAAAGTGCCAGCAGATTCAGTGTCTGGTGAGAGCTGATTCCTGGCTACAGAGGGCCTCCTTCCAGCTTGTGCGTACATAGCCTTTCCTCCATGTGTGCTTGTGGGGAGGGAGTTGACTCTCCTGTCTCTTCTTCTTATGAGGACACGAATCTCATCATGAGGGCATCACCCTAAACCTAACTACATCCCAAAGGCCCTCCAACCATCACACTGGGGGTTAGGGTTTCAATATATGCATTTGGAGGGGGCACACAAAACACTGAGTCCATAACATAGGTGCTCAATAAATGTTCTTTGATGCATCAAAAAGTAATTTAGGGCTTCCCTGGTGGCTCAGTGGTTGAGAGTCCGCCTGCTGATGCAGGGGACGCGGGTTCGTGCCCCGGTCCGGGAAGATCCCACATGCCGCAGAGCGGCTGGGCCCGTGAGCCATGGCCGCTGAGCCTGCGCGTCCGGAGCCTGTGCTCCACAACAGGAGAGGCCACAACAGTGAGAGGCCCGTGTACCACAAAAAAAAAAAAGAAAAAGAAAAAGTAATTTAAACTGATTCTCTGCAGAAGCCTATTACTGAAACATCTTTTAAATCATCTTTCCTCTCTATGAATATAGACCTAACCCTAGCTATAGAGGAGCCACATCATTTGGGTATTTAGCTTATAATATTCTAATTGTACACATCTAGGGAGATAAAGAGAGAAGGAGAGGAACAAGAATTTAAGTAGCCTGAGTGAGTCTGCCTGCCCTTCCATGCACTAAATATAACCAGGAGGGTAGTGAACAGGGAGACACAAATTAACTGTGCCTACAAGGGGTGTCGGTCCCTGGGAACCTCTCTCAGAGTAATCAGCTTGCAGTGTGTGCAGTGTGGTTCTAGTTTAAATATATGCATTTTTCACATATGTATTTTACTTCATAGAATTGTACACAAATCTATTTACACTGCGCTTTATGTCA
The DNA here is from genome assembly GCF_937001465.1 of Orcinus orca. Lineage (NCBI taxonomy): Eukaryota > Metazoa > Chordata > Mammalia > Artiodactyla > Delphinidae > Orcinus > Orcinus orca. The sequence goes on from NC_064568.1 coordinate 9,956,279, forward strand.
AACTTAACGGATTTCTAAAGGCATTTTTTTACTATACATGGTTTTTGCCGTAAGTGTTGACTAAACCCTAATTGCTGAGTCAGACACTACTCCACCGTAATCAGTGTGTCAATAGAACATCAAAATACTCTTCTTCTTTAAACAAGAGGTCAGATAAAAAGAAGCTTCTAGTCTTCACTCACAGGTGAACCAAGAGATGCAGGGATAAGAGTGATTTCTGAGATAAAGCCAGCATGAAATAGAAAACTAGTGAGGATGTGCTGTATAGCAAGGGGAACTCTACTTGGTGCTCTGTGGTGACCTGGATGGGAGGGAAATCCAAAAGGGAGGGGAATATGTGTATACATGTGGCGGGTTCACTTCACTGTGCCGCAGGAGCTAGCACAACATTGTAAAGCAACTATACCCCTGATTAAAGAACAAAAATAAAAACAAAAAACCCCAGCATGTCTTAGTTTCCAAGGTAAACACAGGTATACCAGGACCCTGAAAACCTGGAAACAGAGCCTCCGTCCACCAGCAACAACTGGGCAACAACAACTTGGCCCTTTCCTCCTGGATGAAGAAATGAGTTTGCTGACACTGTGTTTGTTTCAAGACCCAGAAAGTGCCAAATACTATGAAGTCACAGAAATGAACATGACACGTTATGGTGTAAGCTGCTCTTCTCAAAAGATGGCAGACACATTGAATAGAAAAGGGTTTGGCTGTACCAAGAAGTGAGTTTCTCAAAGCTACAGAGAGAATGACTTTGCAGGGACAGTGGCATTGCTGAGAAGGTGAGTCCTTTAGGAACACTGTTGACAAACAAAGCTTTGCTGATAGTGGCTACACCTGCCAATTCTCTGTGTGGCTAACTCACTTCTGATAACCTTTTATATCAGCTTGTTATGTCAGGAACTTAATCCAGCCCAGCAGTGGTTTTGTGGTGCTGTCCAGACAACCTATTCTCACCTGAAATGCGTCAATGGCTGTATCTATCCAATGGCAAGTAAAATTAGAATAATGTTCCCAACAATTTATTATACCATGATAATAGTTTACCTGAGGAACTGGGAGCAGAATTCATTCCCCATTCTTTAATGCATGATTCCTTTCTGACTCAATCACAGGATATTAGCTCTTCTAGGTATCTCAGAGATTACCAAGTCCCATAATTTGGATAAGAATCTGAAAAGTAGAGGCACTGAGTAGTCCACAGTCACAATGCTAAGAGGCAGAGCTGGTCTTAAACACCGCTTTCCTAAATCTTTGCATCCTAAATCTTCGCTCAGCATTTGCATCCACAAAGCCAAATGCCAATAAGCTAATCAGGATCCTATCAATGCAACTATTTTCTAGCTTAAACAATTTACTACTTTAAGAGACTAGAGACCTAAAACTTTGTGCTCCTAAGAGCTTAAATGGAATGACACAAGAAAAAATCTGTACAACTGGGGTTATCTGTAACGCTCTTTTTTTAAAGTTAAAAAAGAAAAAAGAAAGAAAACGGCCATAATTCTTCTCCACTGACTGGGTTTATCTGGGGTTGGTTATTATTTCAGAGAGTATCAGGTTTTAGAGGGACAGCCAGGTCTCAATGGCATGAAGACAGGTGTACAATTTTTTCTGAAGCTCATCAAATTAATAATGACAATAATAATAAGACTAATAATATGATAGCTAGCTTTTATTGAGTTTGTGGGTTTGTTTTTTTGGGTTTTTTTTGGCCACACCACACAGCATGCGGGATCTTAGTTCCCAGACCAGGGATTGAACCTGTGGCCCTTGCAGTAGAAGCACAGAGTCCTAACCACTGGACTGCCAGGGAATTCCCTATTGAGTTCTTATTAGTATCTAAGTTCTATCTATCATTTAATCCTCATAATAAACTATATGGTAGATATTATTTACCTATGAGAAAACTGGGGCATAGAGGAATTTTAAACCTTATGGAGGAAGGAATTGAATCTAGGAATGCCTCCTTAAAAATCACAACCTTAATCATTCCTTACTGAGATGATCCTCTTACAAAGATAGGGAGGTGGACTTCAGAACTCTCATCGTCTTTTCTGGATTTAGAATTTTAGTTCACAAAAGGTGAATCTGCTACCTGGTTTGCTGGTACACTCAAAGAGCTAATGATCCTTCCAAGGTAGAAATTCCCTGGAAGGGAGTAATTCACAGCCTGGGGAAATGCAGACCAATATGTATAACACGGTAAGCAAATGAGTTCTTTCTATTGCAGTGTCGAGGCTGACACATTACATAGCATCCTCTCTGCATCCTGTGGATAGCAGCATCTATATAATGTACTCAAAATAAATAAGGCTTTGAGTGTATGGGAAAGATAATCACAATTCAATTTACACAGAGACATGAATCGTCTACTGTACGTTACAGTGACTGCTCAACTTCTCAAAGAAAACATTCGTTCTTCTTTCCCAAAGAGCATCTTGCTCATCTACTAACTTCATATTTTCAAATACAGCTGTTTCCCTCTCAGATGTCAGAAATGCCACCACACACACTGGATCCCTCTGAAGGGATCAAGAGAGAGTCAAGTTCTCCAAAGTGCCTCATGAGCACAAGAAGAAGGTCCAAGTAGTGTATGAAGGGGGATGAGACAGTTTCCATTCTCTTCAAAGATGGCTACTCTCAACTGTAATGGACTGTCAGAGAGTTGCTGGTGAAGAGGGACCGACACACTGCTGCAGCAAGGCACACAGGTGCAGAGTTTTGGAGTATCTACAGGAGAGCCTTCCATCCCTCAGAGCCAACAGTATGGCAGTGATTCCAAACATACAGGCAAAGCTCCACCCTCAAGGCCGTATTACACGTACGTGGCTAAAAATGGAAACTTTCCTACTGTCCCAAAATGGGGATGCTGTTAAACACATATGGTGCATTCTCATTAAGGAACACTATGTAGTCGCCAAATACCACACTTAAAAAGCACAAACAGTAAAAGATAACAATAAATATTAGATTCTACTACTTTTATAAGTTTTGTAGTTTTAACTTATTCTCTCCTTTTTTTCTCTCTCTTACTTTCCTTTCCTTTTCTTCCCCATTAATTCAAACAAAAAACTACATCGGAGAAAGTGTGGTAGGGAATATACCAAAACGATGAAAGGAGCTCTCTGTGAACTGGTCATCATCATTTCACTTTAAAGAGGGGAAATGTAAGGATCAAAGCGGTCCAATGTCTTTGACTCCGATATACAGTACTGGTAAATTGGGGTGATATAATACCATGCTGCTTCACACCTACCCACTGAATTTAACACCCCCCACCCATTCCTCAGTTGTGAAATGATGACCTTTCTGATCTCTTCAAATGCTGGTGTAAAGGGGTCCAGACACATATGACTGTGAGACTTGCATGTTCTTACCATAAAAAGTTCACCAAGTTAAATGTATTATAATTTCAGAAGTCATATTATTAGAATTAAAATTATCAGGACTTTAATGTGTATATTATAAGAACAAGTTCTAGTTGAAATGCATTATTTTAAATTAATGAGCAGACCTGAAAATCCATCTTCATTCAGTCATTCATTCACTCATTTGCCATATATTTATTGAGCACATTTGGTGTCCCAGGTCTTGTGCCTGACTCCAGGAATATAAAAATTAATAACATAGGCCCTACTTTCAAGAAGATCAATGTCAAGTGAAACATGATATACACACACACTAAAGTTGCACACACATGCTATGGTAATTATAATGATAGGGATATTCCCAGGTATGAGTTAGAGAGGCATGAAGCAAAGTAACAGCCTGTGAAGGATTCCTGAAGAAAAGAAGGGAATGCCTTAGTCAAATTATATAGTATTAATAGAGACATCTAGGGGGTCAGGGATAAGAAAGAACATGCCAAAGAGCTGGAAAACACTGAGTTCAAAGTAAAGAGAGACAAAGGATGAATTTTTCCACCTGGAGCAGATGACAGCAAAACTTGTTCACCAGTTATAGTTCAGACGCGAACCACTACAGGGAATTGACAAGATAATCAAATTAATGCTTATATTCATCTTTACCATGTATTTTCCATAGCTGCTAGAGCTCTCCAATGGTTATATAAAAGAAGACTTTAGTGGGACAAGCCATGTCCCCCCGCGCCCAAGTACAACAAACCAATTTGTTTAAGACATGCTGAAGCCTTGAATTAGGGAAGTGGTGGCAGGGATAGAGAAGGAAGAACAAATTCAGAAATTAATTAAATTAATCTATATGATCAAGGTATGGACCATTCCAATATATACACAACCTCAGGATTTGCATACTATTTCAGGGAGTCAAATAATTTAAAGCTCATCCTACGTGTCTATGAATACTCAATTAAGAATCCTTCATCTATAGTAAGTAAAACTGTGATGAATACCTGTGGAAATTAATTTTCACTTCAAATTATCAAACTACCATTGCTGTTAAACACCTAAAATGAAGACTGGCCTACTTCTCAAACTGATTCAGTGAAATTTTATTTTAGATATGGTTTATTAGGGGGCTTCCCTGGTGGCGCAGTGGTTAAGAGTCCGCCTGCCGATGCAGCGGACGCGGGTTCGTGCCCCGGTCTGGGAAGATCCCACATGCCACGGAGAGGCTGGGCCCATGAGCCATGGCCGCTGAGCCTGTGAGTCCGGAGCCTGTGCTCCACAACGGGAGAGGCCACGGCAGTGAGAGGCCTGTGTACCGCCAAAAAAAAAAAAAAGAGAGAACAGATTGATAGTTGCCAGATATCAGAATGGGGAGGGGGCAACAGGTGAAGGGGGTCTAAAGGTACAAAATTCCAATGATTAAGATTGAGTTTGGGTATGTAAAGGACAGCATGGTAACTACTGCTAACAATACTATATTGTATATTAGAAAGTTGTTAAGAGAGTAGATCTTAAAAGCTCTCATCAGAAGAAAAAAAATTTGTAACAATGTGTGGTGACGGATGTTAACTAAACTTAGTGGTAATCATTTTGCAATATATACATATATCAAATCATTATGTTATACATCTAAAAATAATACGTTATATGTCATTTAAATCTCCATTAAAAAAAATCAGATAAACCCCAACTGAGGGATATCCTATAGAATGCCTGACCAATATTCCTCAAATTGTCAAGGTCATCAAAGACAAGGAAAGTCTGAGAACCCTGCACAGCCAAGAGGAGCCTAAGGGGTCATGAAAACTAAATGTAATGTGGTGTCCTGGGTGGCATCCTGGGACAGAAAAAGGACATGAGGTAAAAATTAAAGAAATTTGAATTAAGTATGCACTTTAGATAATATTAATGTCTCAGTTTTGGTTCATTTATTGTGACAAATGTGTTATACTAACGAGATGTTAATAATCAGGCAAACTGGGTATGGGGTATATAGGAACTACTCATAGTACCTCTGTAACATTTCTGTAAGCCTAAAACTATTCTAAAATTTTTAAAATTTTATTTTTAAAAATGCACACGCCTGGGCTTCCCTGGTGGCGCAGTGGTTGAGAGTCCGCCTGCCGATGCAGGGGACACGGGTTCGTGCCCCGGTCCAGGAAGATCCCACATGCCGCGGAGCGGCTGGGCCCGTGAGCCATGGCCGCTGAGCCTGCGCGTCCAGAGCCTGTGCTCCGCAACAGGAGAGGCCACAACAGTGAGAGGCCCGTGTATCGCAAAAAACAAACAAACAAACAAAAAATGCACACGCCTTTTGACTCAGAAATTCCACCTCTAGGAATTTTATTCTAAGGAAAAATTGGAAATTGGCACAAAGATATTAAACACAGATAAATTCATTTTTGCAGAATTATGGAAAGAAGGGTAAGACGACTAGGTAAAAAGCCAGAAACCTGCAACAGGAGTTAGAAAGCTAAATCATGGTACATCTGTGGGATGGAATACCTTGCAGCTTTTTAAATTGTGGAAGAATATTTTTAATGACATGCAACGTCTCTGATGTTGGATTACATCTCTGCATGACTATTATACTTCAAAGAAAAGGTTACTCTAAAAAACTTAATAATATATCTTGGCCATTCTCACTTAGTGTGTGGTTTTATCATTTAGATGTGTGGTTCAGATTTTCAGAATACGGAATGCTAGTAAAAACCAACAGTCAAAGAATTAAACTGTAGAATATGATAACTTCAATATTTTATTATTTGGCCTTTGTCTACACTCCCCTCAGCTCCATACCCATCTCTAAACTATGGCTAAGGAAGTGAGAATTAATATAATTAACAAAGGAGGCCAACATTACGAGCATCATGAAGGAAGAAAATGAGAGAAAAACTGATAATTAAAAAACTGTCTAAATATTTCTTGAATAAACCAAAATTTACTCAGTGAAACTTTAAATTTAATCACATAAAAAAAACAGAAAGAACCTAAAAATCTACTCTTTCAAAAACATTAATTACTCAATAAATACAATTATAGCAAAGGATATTCTGTTTCTTGACTTTAGTTAGGGTCCATGTATGGGTTCACTTTGAGATGATTTACTGAGCTATAGGCGCTTTTCTTTATGTTAACTTCATATGTTTTCTTTATGTTAACTTCATATGTTTTCTTTATGTTAACTTCAACGAAAACATTTAAAATCTAAGTATTGAGAAGTAAATATGGTTGCAAATGCTTTGTATGGTGTGGATCCCATGTGAAGAAGAAAACTTTGAAGGAATTCATATCTAGCTAAGACAAAAAGAACTGAAATTCAAAGATTGAACCCTTTAAGTACAATAACAAAAGAAAAACTTGTCTGAATGGGTATATGACAAATAACATCTATTTAGAGAACTTAACAGAAATGACTTTACTGTAATTAATGCAACTGCCAGTCCTTTCCAAGATAACACTCTATGATGATGGAAATGTCCAAATCTTCATTGCCCAATACAGTAGCCACTAGCCACATGTAGCTGTTGACCATCTGAAGTGTGGCTGGTGTGACTAAGAAACTGAGTTTTCAAATCAGTTTAAGTTAATTGAATTTTAATAGTCATATTTGGCTAATGGCTACAGCACAGCTAAGAGTAAGCAATGTGAAACCAACTATTTAGCTTTAATTTTCAAGTTAATAAAATTGTATGTACTGGAAAAAATAAAATGAAACCCCACTCTTCAGTCTCTACGTCCCCTAGTCTGAAGTGCCTCGTTACTGCTGATAACACCTGCATGGCTGACCATTTACTCCCTAAGAGAAGAAAACTGACACTGCTTATAAGTCCAAAATGACACTGCCAGTGAGCTTTATTTTCTAATGGAAAAACTGCTTTCTAGTTAGACAGGTATCTCAAAAGGTCTAATGATTTGCTGTCATGAAAATATATGTTTTGTCACCATCTTTCTCTTTTCTTTTTTTTTTAAGTCAATAATAGGCTACAACTACTAGAAAATTATTTACTTTTTCTTGAAAATATTGGGACAATCACAGTGTCCCTGTTTATGGCGCTATGAAGCTAGAAATTTGGTTATAAATGTCCAGCTTTCCAATCATGCACTGTATCATTTTCACTCTAGAATGGACCATTTCTCTACAACCCTGGAACCTTACATAAACTTCCTCTCCCTATATTCTCCTACATTTGGACAATTTCAAGTAGGCCTTCAGAATGCAGAGTTCAAGTTCTCCAAATGCCTTCCACAGTATTCACCATTTGATTTTGTCTCTCTACTATGACCTGCTCTACGTTAGGTAGTAGTACTGAATATTATGATAAGAGATTGTGATGCCTATTTAATTTTCTGTCTTCACAAACTATAAGCATGTGAGGTCAGGGGTTGTACCTTATTTGCTGTACACATATATAGTTTATTAATATTTTCTGGGTAAAACGAATGAAATAAATCAAATATTACTAAATTAACTACATCACTAGAGGGGTGAAAAACAAAGGACATATGTTAATTGTTTTTTTGTTTTTTGGGTTTTTTTTTGCGATATGTGGGCCTCTCACTGTTGTGGCCTCTCCTGTTGCAGAGCACAGGCTCCGGATGCGCAGGCTCAGCGGCCATGGCTCACGGACCCAGCCGCTCCGGCATGTGGGATCTTCCCAGACCGGGACACGAACCCGTGTCCCCTGCATCTGCAGGCGGACTCTCAACCACTGTGCCACCAGGGAAGCCCTGTTAATTGTATTTAAATTCATTTGATTACACACATGAGCAACAACACACTCTTCTCTAGTGTCTATGGCATATGAAACAAAAGAAGGGTAATAGGCTGCAAGCCTAAGGAAAAAATGTAAGAGCTGAAAATGAGAGATTTAACAAAAGAGGAACATTTTGTATGTTTGCATATATAAATGCCTTCAGATATAACAGGGGTCTGCCAATTTTTTTTTCTTAAATGGCCAGATAGTAAATAGCAAATATTTTACGCTTTGCATGGCATAAGGTCGCCATCACAGATTCTTTTTTGGGGGGGTAACAACCTTGTAAAAATGTAAAAACAATTCTTAGCCTACAGGCTATAGAAAAATAAACTGCAGCCTTCATTTGGCCGACAGATCATAGTTTGACTACTCCTGACATAGAGGATTAGCACTACTAATGTGAACACTTAAATGATTTGTCATGCTTTGCCTCAAAGAAGAAAATTGGCACATGTGGACAATAAATGTTACACTAGTATGAATCTGAGTCTTCACATCCCATGTTTAAAAAGGAAAGACATAGAAAGAAAAATAGTCATGGTAATTTAATCAGAACAACGTTGACCCACTTACAGATGTGTTTGCAGATGGCAATCTGTATAAAATGATCTGATTAATAAGGCCTGACATATGATAACACCAGGAACCCACACTCCATAGGATGTTGAAAATATCTAAAAATGCAAGTTGCAGAAAAGGGCTCTTCCTCATAGGCTCATGGAGCTTCACTGAACTAGATGAATCCTTCTTTGGAAAGTCTTATCACCACTGCTGGTTATGAAAGATATTGTATCCCATATCTACATTTTGTTTTTCTTTGGATTTTACTTAATCAGAGAAGTAAATATTTTAAAAGGGAGGCAATGTACCTTTTCTTTGTTCTGCCTCTAGAATTAGTGTATTATTCTCCAAATGATGCCAATTATTAGATTTTAAAAAGTGAACACAGTGTTATACTTAATAAATGCCTAAAAAGAGAATTCTCTTTCCTCTTATAACTGAGCAGGACCTTATGGGGCCTTCCCAGGACAAACGTCCCCACCACCCCGACCCCGGCCACATGTCCTCTGCCTGCCTCTTGTTTGTAGAAAATCTTTATTCCCCCAGGCCTCCACTGAGTCATAAAAGGCTGGCTCAAGAATTAATGGTTGAAAGAATGTGAACACGTAGTAACAAAAAACAGTAGTTGGACCAGGAGAAATGGTAACAATGTACAGTCACAGAATCTTTAGTTCCTCCCTGAAGGACATAGATAACAGCATCTGACATATACTCTTGAGTTGTTTTGCATATACTAAAACCCCCACTAGACAAAAGAAACTAACTGCACGATGTCTATAAGCACGTAGGTCCCAGACCAGCTGGGGCCTGAGGACTGATGATGTTAATCCCTTGACACCATCCTGTTAACTCACCATCAACCAATCAGAAAATTATGCAAGAGCTTACCAGGCACCCTGCAACTATCTCCCTCATCTTGCCTTTAAAAACCCTTCCCTGAAATCCATGGGAGAGTTCAGGTCCTTACTTGGCCTTTCAATAAAGGCTGCACTTTCCCTCACAAGAGCTTGGGTTTACTGTGTGTGGGCAAGTGGACCCAAAGGTCTAGTTTGGTAACACTCTTTCTGGCTTACTGAGTGAATTCTCCATTTACATCTTCTTTGTAGCTGCATCTTACAGGCTTAAGAACAATAACTCACTACAAAGCACGTAAACAGAATGTATCTATTATCTCAATACCTTCAGACATGGTTAGTACTTACATATTCAAGTACAGAACAGACAGTCTCCTAGAGAACTTTAGCTTTTCAAGAAACACTGTAAAATGGTTCTAAAATAACCCCTTAATTTTGAGTGAGAGAAATGTCTAGGAAAAAAAAATAGTGTTACCCACAGAACAACAACAAAAAACTGGCTAAACGGAAATCAATCTTTTTTTTCCTTTTACATTGCAAAAATTGCTAAAGTGGTTAAGGTAGCATATAATTTTTCTTTCTGAAGAATTTTGTCCAGCCTGACAAGTAAATAAATGTGTAACTCTCTCTCCTTTTATTGCTGCTGAAACAAGAAATGGAAAATAACTGCAGCACATTTATGACATATTAGTTTCTTTCTCTACATGAAACACACAATGACAACACTTTACAGATGAACTGTACCTTTGATTGAACACAGAATGGTGGACTAGCTTCACTTTTGTGGAAAAGGATAATCTGTCACAGTTTCTGCCCCTGGAAAAAATTACAACCGAAAGGAAAACTACTGGAAAGCCTTTTTTTCTAACAGTGATAAAATATGAAACTGGTATTTTCGGTGTACATAAAATATTTTTTAAAAATTCCTAAGGAATGCTATCATCATCAAAGAATGCTTGAAGAATTTCATGTTTCAACACATACCACTTCTCATACGTCAAACCATATTATTTACCAAAAAATCATTTTGAGATTGTTTCATGGTTAACATACTCTTGTCTGATCATCGATTCCTTATTATTACTTACTATTAACCATTACTTTTGAAATAAATATGTATTATTAATGAAAATCTGCTTTATATATGGTATATATGTAAACTTAATTTTCCTCTCATACCCTGTAACCTGTAATATGCCAGATCAGTTAAAAGAGCATTTAAATGTTAAATGCTCCTATCACAGGAGTATAAAGTAGAAGAGGTAAATTTTCCCCAACCTCAGAAGAAAAGCATGATCAACTGATGTCCTTTTATGGAATTATAGTAACAAATTCCAGCCAAAAAATTTCTGATTCATTATTTAAAAGATATTTTTCAAAAAAATACAGAAAAAAGAATTTGTTTCACAGCATTGCTAAACAGTTTCATAAATCCAAATTTGAAAATAATGCCAAAAATCATACTGATTTTTTCTTCTTTAAATAATAGTGAAGTTCCATTGAAATGGTTTTTTAAAGATTAAAAATAAATACTTCTAAAAATGCATGATTTTACTTTCAATACCAGTTTAGCTGGTCAAGAAATTTCGGTGAATTTTGGTATGAGAGTCTTTCTACTTCCCCTGCTCCAAAAAATGAGTAAAATAACAGGTTACAAAATCTGAAAAGTCTGGGTTTAATAAGCCAAGGTTTCTAGATTTAATTTACTCGGAAAAATAACTGTGCCTATAATACACTGGGATTTTCCAAAAACTTCTGGAGTTGCCATTTGGGAAATTACTAGAGGAATACAATTTTTCTTAATCCAGTTGAAATTTAAAGACTAGGTATATATACTTTTGATAATTCTTCTTTGCTTTTTTTTGGTCTCTGTCTCCTATGCTAACACAAGCTGATTAAAAGTATACCGATCTTAAAGGAAAAATGGATATTCTACAATTTCTTCAATACTCTTTGTATATAACTCATTGTCTAATTTTCTCCTTGCTAAAATTAACCCTGGGCCACATCATTGCTATGAAGATTAAAATTACTTTTAAATATATTCATTAGGTATTTTCTATATTTAGGATACACAGTCAAAATCATTATTTTTCATATTTACAAGTCGTCCATAAGTATATATTGGTTCTAGTTATAAATCTAAATGATTAATCTCCAAAATACACAAACAGCTCATGGAGATCAATATCCAAAAACAAACAACCCAATTAAAAAGTGGGTGGAAGACCTAAATAGACATTTCACAAAAGAAGACATACAGATAGCCAAGAGGCACGTGAAAAGATGCTCAGTATCACTAATTATTAGAGAAATGCAAATCAAAACTACAATGAGGTATCACCTCACACCAGTCAGAATGGCCACCATCAAAGTATCTAGAAACAATAAATGCTGGAAAGTGTGTGGTGCAAAGGGAACCCTCCTACACTGTTGGTGGGAATGTAAATTGATACAACCACTATGGACAAGAGTATGGAGTTTCCTTAAAAAACTAAAATTAGAACTACCATATGACCCAGCAATCCCACTATTGGGCACATACCCTGAGAAAACCATAATTCAAAAAGAGACATGTACCACAATGTTCACTGCAGCACTATTTATAATAGCCAGGACATGGAAGCAACCTAAATGTCCACTGACGGATGAATGGATAAAGAAGATGTAGCACACATATAAAATGGAATATTACTCAGCCATAAAAAGAAACTAAATTGAGTTATTTGTAGTGAGGTGGATAGACCTAGAGTCTGTCATACGGAGTGAAGTAAGTCAGAAAGAGAAAAACAAATATCATATGCTATAACACATATATATGGAATCTAAAAAACAAAAAACAAAAGGTACTGATGAACCTAGTGGCTGGGCAGGAGTAAAAATGTAGACATGGAGAATGGACTTGAGGACACGGGGAGGGGGAAGGGTAAGCTGGGATGAAGTGAGAGAGTGGCATGGACATATATACACTACCAAATGTAAAATAGATAGCTAGTGGGAGGCAGCCACATAGCACAGGGATATCAGCTCAGTGCTTTGCAAAGACCTAGAGGGGTGGGACAGGGAGAGTGGGAGGGAGGCTCAAGAGGGAGGGGATGTGGGGATATATGTATGCATACGGCTGATTCACTTTGTTGTACATCAGAAACTAACATAGCATTGTAAAGCAACTATACTCCAAATAAGATGTATTAAAAAAATAAATAGGTCCGAGGAGCAGGGGCGGGAGCTGCGAGACCAGGGTGGTGCAAAAGGAAGTGGAGTTTCTAAGCTATCATTAAAGTGAAAAAACGTTATTATTTATTTGACCCTTCTTCTTGTCATAATCTTTGGAAAGATAGGTGTTTCAAGTAAGGGATCAGGACTCCCTCTTGCCAGAACACCACAATCACAACTAACTGCTGAATAATCATCGACAGGAAGACACTGGAACTAACCAAAAAGGATACGCCACAACCACAGACAAAGGAGAAGCCACAATGAGATGGTAGGAGGGGTGCAATCACAATAAAATCAAATCCCATAAGTGCTGGGTGGGTGACTCACAAACTGGAGAACTATACCACAAAAGTCCACCCAATGGAATGAAGGTTCTGAGCCCCACATCAGGCTTCCCAACCTGGGAGTCCGGCAATGGGAGGAGGAATTCCTAGAGAATCAGATTTTGAAGGCTAGCGGGATTTGATTAGAGGACTTCGACAGGACTGGGGGAAACAGAGACTCCACTCTTGGAGGGCACACACAAAGTAGTGTGCGCATTGGGACCCAGGGGAAGGAGCAGTGACCCCAGAGGAGACTGAACCAGACCTACCTACTAGTGCTGGGGGGTCTCCTGCAGAGGCAGGGGGTGGCTGTGGCTCACCGTGAGGACAAGGACACTGGCAGCAGAAGTTATGGGAAGTACTCCATGGCGTGAGCCCTCCCAGAGTCCGCCATCAGCCCCACCAAAGAGTCCAGGCAGGCTCTAGTGTTGGGTTGCCTCAGGCCAAACAACCAACAGGGAGGGAACCCAGCCCCACCCAATAGCAGACAAGCACATTAAAGTTTTACTGAGCTCTGCCCACCAGAGCAACAGCTAGCTCTACCCACCACCAGTCCCTCCCATCAGGAAACTAGCACAAGCTACTTAGATAGCCTTATCCACCAGAGGGCACACAGCGGAAGCAAGAAGAACTACAATCCTGCACCCTGTGGAACAAAAACCACATTCACAGAAAGAGAGACAAGATGAAAAGGCAGAGGGCTATGTACCAGATGAAGGAACAAGTTAAAACCCCAGGAAAAAAACTAGATGAAGTGGAGATAGGCAACCTTCCAGAAAAAGAATTCAGAATAATGATAGTGAAGATGATCCAGGACCTTGGAAAAAAATGGAGGCAAAGATAGAGAAGATGCAAGAAATGTTTAACGAAAACCTAAAAGAATTAAAGAACAAACAGAGATGAACAATACAATAACTGAAATGCAAACTACACTAGAAACAATCAATAGCAGAATAACTGAGGCAGAAGAATGGATAAGTGACCTGGAAGACAGAATGGTGGAATTCACTGCTGTGGAACAGAATAAAGAAAAAAGAATGAAAAGAAATGAAGACAGCCTAAGATACCACTGGGGCAACATTAAACGCAACAACATTCGCATTATAGGGGTCCCAGAAGGAGAAGAGAGACAGAAAGGACCAGAGAAAATATTTGAAGAGATTATAGTCGAACACTTCCCTAACACAGGAAAGGAAATAGCCACCCAAGTCCAGGAAGAGCAGAGAGTCCCATACAGGATAAACCCAAGGAGAAACAGGCTGAGACACATAGTAATCAAACTGGCAAAAATTAAAGACATTGAAAACTTATTGAAAGCAACAAGGGAAAAACAACAAATAACATACAAGGGAACTCCCATAAGATGAACACCTAATTTCACATCAGAAATTCTACAAGCCACAAGGGAGTGACATGATATACTTAAAAGTGATGAAAGGGAAGAACCTACAACCAAGATTACTCTACCCAGCAAGGATCTCATTCAGATTCGATGGAGAAATCAAAAGCTTTACAGAAAAGCAAAATCTAAGAGAATTCAGCACCACCAAACCAGCTCTACAACAAATGCTACAGGAACTTCTGTAAGTGGGAAACACAAGAGAAGAAAAGGACCTACAAAAACAAACCTAACACAAATAAGAAAATGGTCATAGGAACATACATATCGATAATTACCTTAAACGTGAATGGATTAAATGCTCCAACCAAAAGACACAGGCTTGCTGAATGGATACAAAAACAAGACCCATATATATGTTGTCTACAAGAGAACCACTTCAGACATAGGGACACATACAGACTGAAAGTGAGGGGATGGAAAAGATATTCCATGCAAATGGAAATCAAAGGAAAGCTGGAGAAGCAATACTCATATCAGATAAAATAGACTTTAAAATAAAGAGTGTTACAAGGGACAAGGAAGGACACTACATAATGATCAAGTGATCAATCCAAGAAGAAGATATAACAATTATAAATATATATGCACCCAACATAGGAGCACCGCAATACATAAGGCAACTGCTAACAGCCATAAAAGAGGAAATCAACAGTAACACACTAGTGGGGGACTTTAACACCTCACTTACACCAATGGACAAATCATCCAAAATGAAGATAAATAAGGAAAGAGAAGCTTTAAATGACACAATAGACAAGACAGATTTAATTGATATTTACAGGATGTTCCATCCAAAAACAGCAGATTACACTTTCTTCTCAAGTGCGCACAGAACATTCTCCAGGATAGATCACATATTGGGTCACAAATCAAGTCTCAGTAAATTTAAGAAAACTGAAATCATATCAAGCATCTTTTCTAACCACAATGCTATGAGATTAGAAATGAATTACGGGGAAAAACAAACACATGGAGGTTAAACAATACGTTACTAAATAACCAAGAGATCACTGAAGAAATCAAAGAGGAAATCAAAAAATACCTATGGGGCTTCCATGGTGGCGCAGTGGTTAAGAATCCACCTGCTAATGCAGGGGTCACAGGTTCGATCCCTGGTCCGGGAGGATCCCACATGCCATGAAGCTTAGAAAAAAGCCCGCGAGCAGCAACGAAGACCCAATGCAAGCATAAATAAATAAATAAATTTGGGCTTACCTGGTGGCGCAGTGGTTCAGAGTCCGCCTGCCAATGCAGGGGACACTGGTTCGTGCTCCCGTCCGGGAAGATCCCACATGCCATGGAGCAGCTGGGCCCATGAGCCATGGCTGCTGAGCCTGCGCGTCCAGAGCCTGCACTCCACAATGGGAGAGGCCACAGCAGTGAGAGGCCCGCGTACCACAAAAAAAAAAAAGAATACCTAGACACAAATGACAACGAAAACAAGATGATCCAAAACCTATCGGATGCAGCAAAAGCAATTCTAAAAGCGAAGTTTATATCTATACAAGCCTACCTCAAGTAACAAGAAAAATCTCAAATAAACAATCTAACCTTACACCTAAAGGAACTAGAGAAAGAAGAACAAACAAAACCCAAAGTTAGCAGAAGGAAAGAAATCATAAAGATCAGAGCAGAAATAAATGAAATAGAAACAAAGAAAACAATAGCAAAGATCAATAAAACTAAAAGCTGGTTCTTTGAGAAGATAAACAAAATTGATAAACCATTAGCCAGACTCATCAAGAAAAAGAGGGAGAGGACTCAAATCAATAAAATTAGAAATGAAAAAGGAGAAGTTACAACAGACACTGCAGAAATACAAAGCATCCTAAGAGACTACTACAAGCAACTCTATGCCAATAAAATGGACAACCTGGAAGAAATGGACAAATTCTTAGAAAGGTACAACCTTCCAAGACTGAACCATATAGAAAATATGAACAGACCAATCACAAGTAATGAAATTGAAACTGTGATTAAAAATCTTCCAACAAACGAAAGTCCAGGACCAGATGGCTTCACAGGTGAATTCTATCAAACATTTAGAGAAGAGCTAACACCGTCCTTCTCAAACTCTTGCAAAAAATTTCGGAGGAGGGAACACTCCCAAACTCATTCTATGAGGCCACCATCACCCTGATAACAAAACCAGACAAAGACACTACAAAAAAAGAAAATTACAGACCAATATCACTGATGAATATAGATGCAAAAATCCTCAACAAAATACTAGCAAACAGAATCCAACAACACATTAAAAGGATCATACACCATGACCAAGTAGGATTTACCCCAGGAATGCAACGATACTTCAATATACGCAAATCAATCAATGTGATATACCATATTAACACACTGAGAAGAAAAACCGTATGATCATCTCAATAGATGCAGAAAAAGCTTTTGACAAAATTCAACACCCATTTATGACAAAAACTCTCCAGAAAGTGGGCATAGAGGGAACCTACCTCAACATAATAAAGGCCATATATGACAAAGCCACAGCAAACATCATTATCAATGGTGAAAAACTGAAAGCATTTCCAGTAAGATCAGGAACAAGACAAGGGTGTCCACTCTCACCTCAACATAGTTTTGGAAGTCCTAGCCACAGCAATCAGAGAAGAAAAAGAAATAAAAGGAATACAAATTGGAAAAGAAGAAGTAAAACTGTCACTGTTTACAGATGACATGATACTATACATAGAGAATCCTAAAGATGCCACCAGAAAACTACTAGAGGTAACCAATGAATTTGGTAAAGTTGCAGGATACAAAATAAATGCACAGAAATCTCTTGCATTCCTATATACTAATGGTGAAAAATCTGAAAGAGAAATTAAGGAAACACTCCCATTTACCATTGCAACAAAAAGAATAAAATACCTAGGAATAAACCTATCTAGGGAGAGGAAAGACCTGTATGCAGAAAACTATAAGACATTGATCAAAGAAATTAAAGATGATACCAACAAATGGAGAGATATACCATGTTCTTGGATTGGAAGATTCAATATTGTGAAAATGACTATACTACCCAAAGCAATCTACAGATTCAATGCAATCCCTAACAAATTACCAATGGCATTTTACAGACCTAGAACAAAAAATCTTAAAATTTGTATGGAGACACAAAGGACCCCGAATAGCCAAAGCAGTCTTCAGGGAAAAAAACGGAGCTGGAGGAATCAGAATCCCTGACTTCAGACAATACTACAAACCTACAGTAATCAAGACAATATGGTACTGGCACAAAAACAGAAATATAGATTAATGGAACAGGATAGAAAGCCCAGAGATAAACCCACGTTCCTATGGTAAATTAATCTATGACAAAGGAGGCAAGGATATACAATGGAGAAAAGACAGTCTCTTCAATAAGTGGTGCTGGGAAAACTGGACAGGTACATGTAAAAGAATGAAATTAGAACACTCCCTAACACCATACACAAAAATAAACTCAAAATGGATTCGAGACCTAAATGTAAGACTACACACTATAAAACTCTTAGAGGAAAACATAGGAAGAACACTCTTTGACATAACACTCTTTGACAGCAAGATCTTTTTTGATCCACCTCCTAGAGTAATGGAAATAAAAAAAAAAATAAATAAACAAATGGGACCTAATGAAACTTCAAAGCTTTTGCCCAGCAAAGGAAACCATAAACAAGACGAAAAGACAACCCTCAGAATGGGAGAAAATATTTGCAAACGAATCAACGGACAAAGATTAATCTCCAAAATATATAAACAGCTCATGCAGATCAATATTTAAAAAACAAACAACCCAATCCAAAAATGGGCAGAAGACCTAAATAGACATTTCTCCGAAGAAGACATACAGATGGCCAAGAAGCACATGAAAAGCTGCTCAACATCACTAATTATTAGAGAAATGCAAATTAAAACTACAATGAGGTATCACCTCACACCAGTTAGAATGGGCATCATCAGAAAATCTACAAACAACCAATGCTGGAGAGGGTGTGGAGAAAAGGGAACCCTCTTGCACTGTTGCTGGGAATGTAAATTGATACAGCCACTATGGAGGTTCCCTAAAAAACTAAAAATAGAATTAGCATATGATGCAGCAATCCCACTACTGGGCAAATACCCAGAGAAAACCATTATTCAAAAAGACACATGCACCCCAATGTTCACTGCAGCACTATTTACAATAGGCAGGTCATGGAAGCAACCTAAATATGCCCATTGACAGACGAATGGATAAAGAAGATGTGGTACATATATACAATGGAATATTACTCAGCCATAAAAAGGAATGTAATTGGGTCATTTGTTGAGATGTGGATGATCTAGAGACTGTCATACAGAGTGAAGTAAATCAAAAAGAGAAAAACAAATATCGTATATTAATGCATATATGTGGAACCTAGAAAAATGGTACAGATGAACCAGTTTGCAGGGCAGAAGCTGAGACAAAGATATCGAGAACAAACGTACGGACATCAAGGGGGGAAAGTGGCAGGGGGGTGGGTGTGGTGGTGTGATGAATTGGGCGATTGGGATTGACATGTATACACTGAGGAAACAATAAATAAAATAATAAATCTAAATACTTATGCTTTAAATAATGCCAAGGGAAAAAAATTGCTTAAAAATATTCATTTAGAGCAGCAGTAATTGACCTATCGCCATTTGCTGGGTACCAGGGAAGCTGATATTTAGCCTTTCCAAGAATGTAATAGATAACTAATATCACAAACCAGACATCTATTCTATTCTGGCAGTAGCACCAAGTTTTATTCTGCAGAAATCTTGGACCAGCTTCCCTCCAAGTTTTCAGTCTCAAAAGTTTAGGCTGGATAAACTACCTCTCTCCCAGAGAAGTCATTGGCTCTGAGACCGCCACAGAAACAAAGCATACTTTTCTCTACTCGCCTATTTGCCATCCAGACTGTCCTGAAACTTGAGATCACTGCTGGGAACAAGTGAGAAAAGGGTGAAAAAACTTCTTATTCCTCCCTCTTCCCAAATCCATCAAACATAAAATCTTTGTTATACTGCTTTAGTCAACTTATGTTACCCCTATTTGTGCAATGGGTTAAAGATAAATATGGAGATTATTGAAATAAAATCATACACTAAACATCAATCTTTAATCTTCAATTATGAGAAAATTTCCATAAAATACTCATTATTAGCTTGAGACTCTCTGGACACTCTAAGAAATGTGTTAATTTTTCTTTATGGGAAGTAAAGAGGATTGACCAAACATGAATTTTTCCTTTTAAGGAAGAAGCACATGATTTGATATGTGTGTACCTTTCCAGAAAGTAGATCTTAGGTACTGTCCCAAAGGAAAAGAACATGTACATTTTGAAGAATTCCTTTGAAAAACATCTCTTTGATTAGAAGTGATGTTTGCTTCTTTTCAAAATATTTCTTATACAGAATAAAGAGAAATCTACCTCTTAGGGTACCAAATGTGGTAAGAGAGTTGTGATTCTCTATCACCATGGGTCCTTGAGAAATGTTAGGGATAGGGTCAGTCACTTTCCTTTTGACCTTGGAATTGTACCCTATAAGCCATACAAAGACTCCCCAGTAAGGCAAAGACACCTCTATGAGATCTACCCTCAACCATCAACAATGTAGGTTCTGGAGCTAAAATGGTGAATACTACAAGGGATCTCTCCTTCAAGAAGAGAGCTTACAGAAGTATGAAAATATCCATTTATTGCTTGTTGCTTTATCTGAAGGAACTCTAAGGCCAATTCAAAATGTAGTCTAACATAAGGAGGGGGGAGGCAGCCCCAAGTTTCCAGAAACTAAATACTTTCTCTTTCACAAATGAGGAAACGTAAATAAGAGGCCTCATCAGGATAGTCCCCACGTTTCCCCAAGTCCAGTTTATAAGCTCTCAATGACAAATGAAATATTTTGTCAGAACTGTTAAAAATATACCAAAAATGTCAGCCCAGTATGGATAAAAGTAAGTTCAACTAAGATTTTTAAAGTAAGCATTTTACAGATGGTAATCTAAGGAAGATGCATAGTTTTCCATGCAATACATCTTTCTTTTCCACACATGACTGCTAAACAAACAACTGAACCTGAGACTGATATAACAGAAATAAAGGCTCAAGTCCCAGGAAGACTACAGTCACCCTCTACTGCATGCAAGTAAAAACACATCTACAATAAAATGTGAATTCTAGAAGTAAGTTTGTTACAAACAGAAGTATCCATTCTTACCCCAGCTCCAAAACCTTCCCCCTCACCATAAGTCTTTCCCATTTCAGGTCAGGACAACAGTGTCTACCCAGCTACTGAAATCCCCAAACTAGAAAGCATCTAATTATTCTTTTTCAATAACCATCTACCCCAACTCAAAGAATAAGTTTTGTGTAACATTTGAGTTTTTATTTTCATAACGTCAGAACAAAATTGGTAATCATCAACCCATCTCACAGTCTACCTGTATACGTGGCTCTCACAGATGCCATAAACATATTAGCTATATCAATAAATAAATCTATGCTTCTTTCTTTGTGAAGTTTTCAATTTGTCAACCAAAACTCTGTTTTCATCTATAATTCCTCTAAAATAGTTACATTCAAAAAATGATTTATAAGAAATGAAACATTTGTTAAAGTTTGCCAAGCTTGGCATAATATTTTTTAAAAGGTATTACAAAATAAACGTTAGATGAATTTATTTTTTGTAAATTGTGTCATTTAATCTTCATGATTTATATTTTCAATGTTAATAATTAACTTACACAAATGATACCTTAAAATCAATTAATGTTATATGAGTAGAAAAAGTGCTTGCACAGATACAGCTCTGGAAATGATATTATATCATTACCTTTTTTGACTTATGAATCACAATTTTCTAAATATTTAAACTACACCTTTGCCAAAGATGCAATGTTTATTTTTCCTTGTCAGTGAAGTACGTTTTCTTCTTCCTTGACAAGACAAAAAATGAACCACTCCAATTTATGAGTCATGGGCTAATCTTTTTTAAAACACAGTTTTAGAATATAACTTCAAGTAAGTTTCCTCCAAAAAATAATGAATTACAATCTCTCAGAACCTTAGTCACTAAAGTATACACTTCTGAGAATAGAGGCAATGTATGAATTTGCTTAGAAACACTCAGTGATATCTTTCATTATTGACAAACTAATTCTGATGTACACAAAGTGTCTAAAATTTTACTAAATGGCTTGTGGAAGCTCAAAGTCCGATCATTAGAAATTCTCCCTTCCACTAGGAAGATGTAATGTTCTTGGTGCTGAGGTATAAAATGAATCATTTGACATTTGAATTCATAATTGTACCGGCAAAACTGATTCTGGGTATTTCACATGAAAGTCCAGAATTTTTCTGGGAAACTGGCATCATATGAAATGAAATGTGTTAATGTCACATTATTAAATACAGAATTCAGGAGCACAACTTTACAGTAGTTTGTGTGAAAATGTATGGGCGTTCGTCTGCCCAGGAGAGCAATATGAGCCATTGGTGAGAAGTGTGTTAAAAGATCATTTTTAGGAAAAAGTAAAGCTATGATTCTCATACAGATATAAAAAGGGATGCACATTAAAGATTTTACTTTACTTAGATGAGGGAATCAGGCAGATGCTGTAACTGAATGAAGGGAAAAGGAACAAAAATTCATATGGAGTAAAGGAATGTTGAAATTAATTGCAAATGTGGACAAAACCGTTTTCCAGAGAAAAAAGTACTCAATTAAAATCACTACTGCACAGAGAAGAGTTTATATATATATATTAGTTACCTGCAACTTACAAAGAGTTGCAAAATAGCTCAGAGACAATAAACAGAGCTAGAATCTGATAACCAATAAGGGAAATCTAAGAAGGCTGCATTAAAAAAAAGTATGTGTGTGTGTGTGTGTATGTATGTGTGTGTGTGTATATATATATATATATATATACATATATATATATATATATAGAGAGAGAGAGAGAGAGAGAGAGAGAGGGAGAGAGAGAGAGAGGGAGAGAGAGAAAGGATGCATAGTTTTTCACTGAATACATTTTTTTCTACACATGACTGCTTAATAAACAACTACAACCTGAGGCTGATATAATAGAAATAAAGGCTCAAATTCAAGGGAAACTACTGTTATCCTGTACTGCATATAAGTGAGCACACATCTAAAACAAAATATAAATTCCAGACATATTTTTTTTAAAACCAGAACTACCCATTTGTCCCCAGCCCCAAGACCTTTTCTCTCACCCTAAGTCCGTCCTACTTCAAGTGAGGACAGCGTTGTCCACCCAGATACTCAAATCCCCAACTAGGAAGTGTCCAATTCTTCCCTTTCAATCACCATCCGCCCCAACTCTAAGACAAGACAATGCATCAGCAAGTCCTTGTTTGAACATGATAATCTCTTTTGGTTTACTGGAAGCCTCTCACTAGTCCCCAGACTCTACTCTTGCCTCCCCACAATTCATTTTTCTTAAAACAGCCAGCGTATTCTTTTAAAAATGATATCAGATCAAGTCCCTCCACACTCAAAACCAATAGATAGCACTAGGATTTAGAATAAAATCCAAATCCCTTTTATGGGGCATCCTAAGGCCCCATAATATCTGTCCCTGCCTATGTCCCTAACTTCAATTCTTCTCATTTGCCCCCTTATTCAACTTAGTCCTTATTTATTGGAATCCTCTTGATCCTTTGACCACACCAGCCTGGCTCCCGTCTTTGCACTAACATTTTCCTTTATTTGGCTCTCTCTTGTCCCAGATTTTTGAATGCCTGGTTCCTTTTTTGTCTTTCAAAGGCAATTTCCTCAGGGATAACTTCTTGCTCCATTCAATGTAATATAATACTCAAGAACACTGTTTTTTATTTTATTTTTTTCATGGCAACTTACTGCTGAATAAAATTTTAAATTACTTCATGAATTTCACCTATGTCCCTGCCCTAATAAGCAAATTACCTAATTTCAGGGACTGTATCTTTTTTGTTCATGACTGTACATAAACACACAATAAGATTCTAATACTGTTTGCCATCAGTCAATATTAGCTGAGTGAATTATACTTTTTTTCTTTCTTCAGGGAAGTGGATAAAGTACATTTTTCTGAAGTATGATGAAAGTTCTAGAATTTGTGATAGATAAGTTCAGACTACTGAGGGAAGTCTGATTTAGAGAAAAGAGTAACTTAGAAGATCTGCAGGTATGTTAGCTTTAGGGCTAATGGGGAAGAGGAATTAGACTCATTTTCTTAGATCTATCAGCATCTAATTCAAGAAAGACTAGCAGGAGTTTATTTATATATATTTTTTTGCGATACGCGGGCCTCTCTCACTGTTGCGGCCTCTCCCGTTGCGGAGCACAGGCTCCGGACGTGCAGGCTCAGCGGCCATGGCTCACGAATCCAGCCGCTCCGCGGCACGTGGGATCTTCCCGGACCGGGGCACGAATCTGTGTCCCCTGCATCGACAGGCGGACTCTCAACCACTGCGCCACCAGGGAAGCCCAGGAGTTTATTTTTAAAGAAATCAGAATAAAGTCAATGCTGGGGAAATGCTGTAGGCTTTACAATGATAGCAAGAGAAGCTCCCCTACATAACAGTGAGAGCTGGAATCAATGTCTCCAGTTTAGCCTGATTATACATCTGATAGAGAAACGTCAGCTTTCTAATTTGTTATATGGAGATAACAGTCTTATATTCTTGTTTATATTCTATTTAGTTGTATAGATCCAAGGAGATTATTTCTGAGGATATACTTTGAAAAATGAAATACTGTACTAACATGAAGCACCACTGCCATTAAACCCAACACTTAACCTCTAAATCTCCATTTCCCTACTTAAACTATCTCAAAATACCTCTCCCTCTGCTTTTTGAGTCAGAGGTAAATGGAAAAAAATTTATTTTGCTGCTTATGGTAGCAATACAGGTTGCATTAGAAATGAATGGGATGGAAGGACTCTGTTGACTTTGTTTAATCCTGCAATGGGATCCACAAATGTACAGGGCATTCACAGAGTGGAAATTTATGCCTCCAACTAACAGTAATAAGGTAAGTTTACTTTAAAAATGGTATTTGGGGAGTGTTCAATTACTGTGAAGCTATGCCCCCAACCAAAATGTCATCCAGTTCCCTAGAATCATCCACATGTCTTCTGAAAAGGTTTCCTCATTTGCCTCATCCTTCTGGCTTGACTGATGGCTCCCACCCAGCCTAATCACTATCACAAAGCATATGTTGGTTTAGGCTACAACAGACCTTCATAGATCGTTTACTGAATTCTCCCTTGCTGTAAATTGTTATTTTTCTTTGTTGTTAGCAATAATAATACCGGGCATTGTATAAAAACTAGCTACCATTGACTGAATGACTGCCAGGTTTTCAAGCACTGAGCTCAAAGCTCAATGTGCATTAACAATGATAATAACATTTGAGACAGACACTGTTACAAGTGCTTTGCAGTCATTATTAGTAACTCATTTCTTTATCAAAAAACCCTGTGAAGCAGATATAATCTTCCCAAATTTACAAAAGAGAAAACTGAGGCACGATAATATTCCAGAACATGACAGCATTCACAGAAGTGGTTAAGTGGTTAAGCTGCACTGAAGCTGTGACAGAAGCTCTTAAATGTCTTGCCACAATGCTGGAAAGCAGTTATTGTCTTCAGTAGAAAGATACTGAGATCAATTCTCAAAATTCTGAAGTGACTGGCCCTATTTGCATAGTAAAGACTATGTGACAGACCAAGGACTCTATCAAAGTAACCAGATTAGGTCCAAGATGGAATCACTCATGCTAAGTCCCACATCAGCAAACCAGAATTTATCTGTTTCCCTACCTGGGCTCTCCAAGCAAAGGAAGGCCCAGGTCAACCAAGCAATCATGCTTGCCTGCTTACCAAACCCTTATCCAGCTCCCTGTTCCATATAAGGAAAGGAACTCTCCTTTAATCCATTAGCAAATGCCCAGTACATCTTCCTTGACCCTGCTCACTTTGGTCTATAAAAAGCTCTCACCTTGTACTGCTCTTCAGAGCTCCTTTCTACCTGCTAGATTAAACAGTACCCAAGTCATGAATCACTGAATAAAAGTCAACTAGATCAGTAAGTTATCTGTGGAAAATTTTATTTTAACAGCTCTACGGCGATCCTTTCCAAATCCATGATCTCAGCTCTTCCACATACCTCATGAGCTTTTATATCGTGAGAGAACACTGTGACCTCAGTTTCCTCAGGAAAGTGACTCCTCTCTGCCTAATCATATCATAAGGGAAACCAGGGCTAGAATCAGTAAATGTTTCCCAACAAATAGAACTAAACAGTAAAGTGTTTTAATCCCAGCACATCTTTCATTCTAATCACTATATTCTCAGGGGCAAGTACTCAGCAAGCTGTGTGGGAATGACACGCACTGTTTCCATTAAAGTCATAACAGAATCTGTGTACAACACTCCTTCTCACTCCCTCGAAAACAGCTCCCTTGCTCCTCTTCTAGTGAATATTAGCATCTACAATGTGTTCTGCTTTGCCTCTGCATTCCTGGTCTGAAACTCTTTTCTGGAAAAAAGGCTAACAAAGAGTTCCTGGAAGTAAGAATTATGGACCCCCAGGGTACCTAAGGAATAGGAAACTCACAAATTAATCCAATGTGTAATTAGTTTTTTCCTTTTTCTCAGAGTTAATAAAAATTAAGTGTTCTCACAAATACAGTAACTGAATATCCAAAACAATATTACTGAATCATATTGGCTTAAAATATACATGATAGAAGACTCACTTGATTTTTGTCATCAATTAAAAGTTATTAAGTATTAAGGAAATTATATTTTACTTTTTGTTCTGAACATGTTTTATGATTCCTACCTAATCACATCTCCTTCTAAAAAAATTATCTACCTTTTTTAGAGACAAGAGCTAACATGTCCATGTTTTATTTTATAGTCATAGCTGATACCTTGTGAGTCATAGTTGTTCGGGTTGGACTAAGGAACTTGAACCCTTGGACTGGCAGAAGTCTGTGCTTTGTGGAGCCTAGTTCAAAAATAGGCTTCACCATTCATATCTTTCCCTGGGAATCTGGAAGGGTATAATTGAGAGATTACATAGTTAGAAATGGTAATAAAATAGTTTTTGAATATAAAGGCAATAATTAATCTCAAACCCTTTACTTCTCGTATGGCAGAATTTTTCAACTTTGGCACTACTGATATTTGGGGCTAGAAATTTTTTTTTTAATTTTTACTTTATATTGGAGTATAGTTGATTAACAATGCTGTGTTAGCTTCAGGTGTACAGGAAAGTGACTCAATTATATGTATACATGTATCTACTCTTTATCAAAATTTTTTTTCCCATATAAGTTATTACAGAGTACTGAGCAGAGTTCCTGGTGCTATACAGTAGCTCCTTGTTGGTTATCTATTTTAAATATAGCAGTATTATTATTGTTTTTTTTTTTTATGCATGTGGCAGCGAGTACTATCAAACTCCAGTCATAGAGGCAAGCTCTACTGGTGTTAGTGAAAATCCTGCCATTAATATAGCACACTTCCGACACTCAGAAGTTCATTGGCCAAGACTGGCCTCCACTGAGCTTTATTATTGTTATTTTTAACGCGGGTTGTTACCTGGTGCATTGAATGATGTTTGGCAGCATCCTTGAACTCTACTGACCAGAAGCCAGTAGAATCTCCTTCTCCAGTCCTGACAATCACAAATGTTTTCTGACATTGTCAAATGTCCCCTGCCAAAATCACTTCAGCTGAGAATCACTGCCCTATGGATCTTGAACCAGTAGATCAATATACATAGAAATCAAAAGGGAAAGTTTAATAGCTGTCATTCTGGTAAAGCCAGAATACAGCTTGGAATTTAAAATCAAGACTTCTTTCAGGACTTTCCTGGTGGTCCAGCAGTTAAGACTATGCACTTCCACTGTGGGTTCAATCCCTGATTGGGGAACTAAGATCCCCCATGCGGCACGGTGCGGCGAAAAAAAAAAGAAAAAAAAAAAGGATTTCTTTCTTTCCCTCTGAAATGAAACTAGTGAGAAACAGAAAGAACAAGAGAATGAGAATAAGAACGAGTGGTAAATTCTTGGCAGCCCAGGTCCAAATCCCTCAATCATATTAGTTACAAATGAAGGAGTTACTCTGAGGAGAAAAGAGGAAAATGCTTCCCTTACCCCAACAGAGGCAAGGCTTCCTATGTTATACATGAGATTAAAATACAAGTTAGAGAAAAAAATGTGTGCTGTAGAAAGGGGACAAAGATAATCTAGAAGAAGTAACCTACGCAAATAGGCAAGCTGGACAATGAAGATGTAGAAAACCAGCGTCAGCAGATCAGTTCCAGAGGTTGGCATGGGGAATACAGCAGATGGACACAGAGCACCAAAGACTCAGAGAGGGAGCAAAATATTTCTCTCTACACCTAAGCTTCCAGGTCCAGTGAGAGTCCATATGTAATTATAACAACCATTTGTCCACTGCAATAATCTGACTGAATTCTTCCTTGTAACCAAACAGGCCAGATTCAAACACTGATACTGCTATCATTTGTATGAAAAGAAGAGTGACTAGTCAATAATGTCAATCCAAATCTGAACCCATGTCATTTTCTTAAATTCAATTTTAATAGCTAAAAGGCAGGCTTGATTTTTTCGTGGATTTTTAAAGCAGTTTTGAGAGAGAGAAAAAAAATACATGGCATTTTGCATCTTTCCTGGCAACCACCAAGACCTTAAACAGCTTAAGACTAGGAGATAACTTCCTTTCCTCTACTAATTTTTCCCTTTTAGTTAGGTGCATTTATAATAACTTCAGTTATCTTTCTCTATTATATTTTCGTGAAAACTGCTTTTCTCTGCCAGAGATTGTATTTACTTCCTACACCCTTAAGAGATTCTATTTTCTTCTACATTTTTCAGTTCCTCAGAGCGCCTTTTCTAAATTTTCTAAATTGTAGCACTGCAATCAAGGTTTCTAACTGTAAAAAAACAAAAACACAAAAACAAACAGGCCTCAAGTTTCATATTTTTAGAACAATGACCAGACGTTACTATGAAAAACCAGTTTCAGTTTGTCACTGATAAGACAAACTAAACTAAGAGGACTTTTTTCTTTACCCTCCCAAATGCATTAAATGTACTATCCTCACCTCTATTTTTTTTCTTCCTTGCATTGCTTAATTCACCTTTTATGATGGCAAGCATCAGGCAAGTCTTAAAGAAAACAACAAACAACTTCATCGTTTGCTATCATACGCCTTAAACAATGAGTCATCTAAAGAAGTGAACATTCTTGTTATTTCAAATCATTACTGAAAATTAGAAGCAAATGAAGCTAGAATATAAGTCTCAGAATTTTATAAACTTGAGAAACATTAAAGATAACCCAGGGGCTTCCCTGGTGGCGCAGTGGTTGGGAGTCCGCCTGCCGATGCAGGGGACACGGGTTCGTGCCCCGGTCTGGGAGGATCCCACGTGCCGCGGAGCGGCTGGGCCCGTGGGCCATGGCCGCTGGGCCTGCGCGTCCGGAGCCTGTGCTCCACAGCCGGAGGGGCCACAACAGTGAGAGGCCCGCGTACCGCAAAAAAAAAAAAAAAAAAAAAAGATAACCCAGTTCATCTCCCACTGTAGATGGAACAAATAAACCCCAGAAAACTTTGCTCAAGGCCAAACAATAAGTAGGTCTGAGAGTTGAACCTAGATCATTTTACTCTAAATATTGTTCACCACTCTCTGGCCCTACCATTATAACACACTGTCTCTATGTCTTTCTCTACTGTGTCATATGTAGCCACCATGTAACTAAAAAGTATACCGAGGATTTAATTTTTCTATCAGGTAGGTTCACAATGAACCACCCTAGGCATCATGAGGGGAAAAATAGAAGCTAATATTTATTATCCACTCTGTGCCAGGCATTTGGCTAAGGAAACTATATGCAAGTATCCCATTTAATCACCAAAATGTTTGCAATCTATGAAGTAGGCACCAAGGCAGTCTTACTCAGAGTTCAGCTGTAGAGCACAGAATCTTTCCTAGATACCTGAAGTAGAAAAGCTTATAATTAGAGAGAAGGGAAGCAACAGACCCTAGACTGAGGTTCTGGCCACACCAGGCTGCCACAACAGCTACTGCCTCTGCAATGGTGAGGAAGCAGATTCTCAAATCAGGAAACACCGCTGAAGCTGGTGACTCCAGCAACTGAGAACCTCTGCCACCATCTGCACCAGAAAATTCCAAATCCATGTCCCCGTGAGAATGTGTGACTTGCAGAACTAAAATCACATCCAGAACCATAGCTGTAAAGGATCTGAGGAATATCCTGAAGAGACTGGAAAGGGAAGAAGTATAGGAAGGCACACAAGAAAGCAGTTGGAGTGGATATTGCAAAAGTCAAATAAACAAATTTATAGAAAACTCCAAATGCCTTCTGAACAATTTCTGATCCTCAGGATCAAAATCCCAAAAAGTATAATAACATCACTTTTATAATAAAATAATGAAAATTAATTTGAAGACAATATTAGATTGAAAGTCACCGTAGGAGAGAAAGGGTTCCCTAAAAGAAAATTGTAATCTGGAAAAAAAAAAAGAAGAAAGTGTTTCTTATCTGAGTTAATGTCATGTTAATATAAGTCTAACTTCTGGAAGTAACTTGTAATTACAATCATTTATTTTATTTATTATTTTCTGCTTTTACTAAAATGAATTTAGTACATAGTTAGGTTTTGGATAGCTGCCATCCACACTAAAATGAACAGTAATGAAACTTGCTATTAGTGCTTTTAAAAGCATGCTAATGTTACTCATTAAACACTGGATGGATTGTTTCTCAGCCCATGTTCCATGGTGGCTGCACCTGATTATGTATATGTTGACCGAAATGCTGGCAGATGACATGGACTGTCCTCCCAGAACACGCATGGAAATGAAATGTGTGCATCCTGAGGCGAGCTGGGTGAGAAAAGTTCGGCACTTAATGAAATCAACAAAGAGCCTGTTTGTCAAGGGTGACTTGAAGTGTGTGTAAATGATCCTCGCCTCCATAAGCGCGATGAGGTGATTTTACCATCAGTGATTTTAGGTGATTAAACACCTCTGGTCTGCTGCTCCCATTAAGGGAGATTATTCTTACTTTCATCCTTGCAACAAGGCTAAGGTTTATGCTTTATTAGGGAGTCTGTGGTGACTAGATGTGTCATTATCTGTCCTACCATCCACCACTGGGTTTAGAATTTTTACTTCAAAATGACCACCATTCACTCTTTCAGATTACTTCTAGTTTACTGTTTAATGTGTGTTTGTTCTGCACTATTTTCGATGGAGCTCATGCTGTTTATGTTTCCAGAGCTTTTTAAGACTCATCCTTGAATAAAGATTAGGAAAAAGTCATTTGCATTTCCTCCAAAGAGCAGCTATTAGATGGGTAATGGATCCTGGAGCTCAGATTATTAAATATTCAACTGTCCTTCCGGATCATCAGGAGGTGCATACCCCAGTTTGACAGGGACAAAGTTAGCCTATAAAAGGACCCAATTTCTCTGGTTAAGGGCTGTGAGTCTCATTTTATAGGGTATGCAAGAATGATCAATGATTTTATTTTCATTTAATCAAATTATATTCAGCCTCAAAAGCCTATTGGGCTGCTAGGAAATTCTGATCTCTGCCATTGCTGGGGGTATCACCTTCAGGGTTCACCCATAATTTAGGACATTCTAGAGAAAGAGCTTCATCTTGCAGTCTTCTATGGCCACAGTGGAAATCCTCATTATGCAAGTCTATAATCTAAAAGCTATTTGATTTTATGCCATGTATGTACCTGGGGATGTACGCTGAGACTAGGAGCCTCTAGAAGCTCACCTTCAAACTGCTTCCCATTCCTTCCAAAATCCTGTCACCATCAATGTGCATCCTCCAAAATTCCAACCCTAAACATAGGCACTTAGTATCATCTCTTCAGGATGTTCAGCCTTTAAAGATCAAAACCCAGGAGAGGAATATATCTTCCAGGAAATTTCTGCAAGTTAGCACTGAAATACAAGCCTGCCCTGAGACAAAAGAGCATAGAAGGTGCTAAGATACTTTTGTGAAATGTGGCTGGGGAGGATCCAGACGAGGAGAAAAAAATTAAGAATTATTTCCATAAATTATTCTGAATACTTACTGTGTGTCAGGTACTGTTTTAAGTGCTATATTTGAATGGTGTTTTACTAAGCTCTCAAGATAAGTCCCAAGTGATGATTAAATGAAACATCACTAATACATGCCAAACGACTATTTTAAGCACATTCGAAGTATCATTACCTCATATAATCACATAACAACTCTATCAGGTAGGAACTACTGTTATCACCAAATGAAGAACTAAGGCATAGAAAGATAAGTAAGGTGCTGAAAAGGGGTCACTGGACCTGTATGGAAGAATGTTTTTTAAACGGGACATTGGCCTTAAGCACTTAGAAAGCTAAGATAAGCATTTTAAAGTTATTCCAAACAGGGCTACATGAATGGCCAGAGTGGTGTGGACAGCTCTGGCCAAAAGATACATAATCATAGATCAAAAAACAATTACCACTTTCACTGTGTAAGATATTTTAACAGCTATTTTGTTCTGTTATTAAAGTGAATACAGAACTGACTTATATCAGTGGTTTCATTTTTCATACTTAATTACACAGTTACCCTTATAAAGCACTAAAGAAAATATGGGGGAGTCAAGATGGCAGACTAGGAGGGCGTGGAATTCACATCTTCGCACAACTAGGGCACCTACCAGGCACCGGTGGGGGACCATGGATGCCTAAGGGGACAGGAGGACCCCTCAGCAACCGAGTATGACATGGGAAGTGGGGAGAGTGAGTGGGGAGGAGAAGTGGAGGTGGGACTGGACTGGTGCCCCTGAGGGGCAGCTGGGGGAGAGGAAGGGATCCCACACCTGGAGGGGGAAATTGGGGGACCATTGGGAGGGCAGAGGATCAAAAGGGAGGGTGGCTAGGTTTCCCCTACCCTCTTGGGCCCCAGAGCCTGATGAGATCCCGGACCTGATCCTCTGCCCACCTAAGCCCCCTCCAGCTGCATGGGTCCTGAGGGAGTGGGAGGGAGGAAAGGGGGAGCAAAAGTAAAGGCCAGACCTCTGGGACCTGCACCCCTGAGGGGCAGCTGGGGCAGGGGAGGAGTTCCTACACTCAGTGGGACCAACCCACGGTTAGGGGTCCAGCAACAACTGCAGAGACTCTGGGGGAGACCATGGGGGAGGGCGTAGAGGAACAGAAAGGAACACGGCCAGCACTTTCCCTGCCCACTTAGGCACCGGGGAGCCTGTTGGGCTCCCAGGCGTAATCCTCTGCCCTGGGAGCCTCCCTCCTACCAGGTGGAGCCCAAGCCCTGCCCCTACACCCCCACCCAGGGCCCCACCTCTACACTCAGAGACCCCTTCTGAGACCCCCTCCAAACACCCTGGGCCTAAACCCCGCATACACACCCTCACCCATGGCCCTACCTCCAAACTCCCGAAATCCACACTCCAGAGAACCCCTTTGGATGTGCTGCCTCTCCCATTCCTTGTAGGTCCTAGGCAGAGGCCGTGCCCCACACTTGAATGTTGCCCAGCCTAGGCCCCACACCCAAGGCCTTTTCTGGCTGTGTGGGTCCTGAGCCTAGGCCCCGCCCCACACTCAAATGGTACCACCCTGGCTAGGCCCCGCCCAACCCTAAACCCTGCCCCTGCCTAAGCCCCACCCCCCACCTAAACTCCACCCAAATAGCCAAGGCCTTTTTTTTTTTTTTTCCTTTTCTCTTCTTTTAGGTCGGGGTGCTGTTTTACCTTCTTCTTGTTAATTCATTAATATAATTATTTTTTTCTAATAAACCTTTTATTTTTCTAATTTTATTTTATTCTCTATACTTTGTTATTGTTCTGCTCCTTTCGGGTTGTTCCCCCCCACCACTTTTTTTTCTTTTTTATGGTGTGGTTTTGTTTTCCCTTGTTGCAGTTGCAGTTGTTTCAATTATATTTTTATTTTTCCTAATACATTTTTTAATGTTCTAATTTTATTTTTATTCTTTGTTATTGTACTGCTCCTTTTATTCTTTTTTATTCTTTTTTTTTAATGATGCCATGCAGCTTGTGGGTTCTTGGTTCCCAGGCCGGAGGTCAGGCCTGAGCTCCTATGGTGGGAGCACCAAGTCCAAACCACTGGACTAACAAAGAACCTCAGATGCCAGGAAATATTAATTGAGGTGAGGCCTCCTGGAGGTCCTCATCTCAGCACCAAGCTCTGGCTCTACCTAACTTCCTGCAAACTCAATTGCAGGAAGCCTCAGGCCAAAAAACCAGTAAGACAGGAATACAGTCCCTCCCATCAAAAATAAAAAAAATGAAATGACAAAAAAATATGTTACAGACGAATGAGCAAGGTAAAAACCTACAAGACCAAATAAATGAAGACAAAATATGCAACCTACCTGAAAAGGAATTCAGAGTAATGATGATCTAAAATCTCAGAAACAGAATGGAGAAAAAAACAAGAAACATTTAACAAGGATCTAAAGGAACTAAAGAGCAAACAAACAGTGATGAACAATGTAATAACTGATATTAAAAATACTATAGAAGGAATCAATAGCAGAATAACTGAGGGAGAAGAACGGATAAATGAGCTGGAAGATAAAATGGTGAAAACAACTGCCAGGGAGCAGAATAAAGAAAAAAAAAATGAAAAGAACTGAGAACAGTCTCAGAGACCTCTGGGACAACATTAAACGCACCAACATTCGAATTATAGTGGTCCCAGAAGAAGAATAGAAAAAGAAAGGGTCTGAGAAAATATTTGAAGAGATTATAGTCAAAAACTTCCCTAACAAGGGAAAGGAAATAGTCAATCAAGTCCAGGAAGCGCAAAGCGTCCCATACAGGACAAACCCAAAGAGAAACACACCAAGACACATAATAATCAAACTATCAAAAATTAAATACAAAGAAAAATATTAAAAGCAGCAATGGAAAAGCAACAAATAAAACACAAGGGAATACCCATAAGGTTAACAGCTGATCTTCCAGCAGAAACTCTGCAAGCCAGAAGCGAATGGCAGGACATATCTAAAGTGATGAAAGGGAAAAACCTACAACCAAGATGACTCTACCCAGCAAGGATCTCATTCAGATTTGAAGAAGAAATCAAAATCTTTACAGAAAAGCAAAAGCTATGAGAATTCAGCACCAGCAAACCAGCTTTACAACAAATGCTAAAGGAACTTCTCTAAATGGGAGAAACAAAAGAAGAAAAACACCCACAAAAACAAACCCAAATCAATTAAGAAAATTGTAATAGCAACATACATATCAATAATTACCATAAATATAAATGGATTAAATGTTTCAACCAAAAGACACAGACTGGCTGAATGGATACAAAAACAAGACCCATATATATGTTGTCTACAAGAGACCCACTTCAGACCTAGGGACACATACAGACTGAAAGTGAGGGAATGGAAAAAGATATTCCATGCAAATGGAAATCAAAAGAAAGCTGGAATAGCAATTCTCATATGAGACAAAAGAGACTTTAAAACAAAGACAAGAGACAAAGAAGGACACTACATAATGATCAAGGGATCAACCCAAGTAAAAGATATAACAATTGTAAATATTTATGCACCCAACAAGGGAGCACCTCAATACATAAAGCAAATACTAACAGCCATAAAAGGGGAAATCGACAGTAATACATTCATAGTAGGGGACTTTAACACTCCACTTTCACCAATGGACAGATCATCCAAAATGAAAATAAATAAGGAAATGCAAGCTTTAAATGATACATTAAACAAGATGAACTTAATTGATATTTATAGGACATTCCATTCAAAAACAAGAGAATAAACATTCTTCTCAGGTGCTCATGGAACATTCTCCAGGATAGATCATATCTTGGGTCACAAATCGAGCCTTGGTAAATTTAAGAACATTGAAATTGTATCAAGTATCTTTTCCAACCACAACGCTATGAGACTAAATATCAATTGCAGGAAAAAAAGTGCAAAAAATAC
Organism: Orcinus orca; assembly: GCF_937001465.1. Lineage (NCBI taxonomy): Eukaryota > Metazoa > Chordata > Mammalia > Artiodactyla > Delphinidae > Orcinus > Orcinus orca. Next base: position 9,991,820 of record NC_064568.1, read on the forward strand.
AGACACATGGATGCTAAACAATGCACTACTAAATAACCAAGATATCACTGAAGAAATCAAAGAGGAAATAAAAAAATACCTAGAAACAAATGACAATGAAAACATGATGACACAAAACCTATGGGATACAGCAAAATCAGTTCTAAGAGGGAAGTTTCTATCAATATAATCCTACCTTAAGAAACAAGAAACATCTCAGATAAACAACCTACATGTAAATGAATGAAATTAGAACACTCCCTAAAACCATACACAATGGGCTTCCCTGGTGGCGCAGTGGTTAAGAGTCTGCCTGCCGATGCAGGGGACACAGGTTCGTGTCCCAGTCCGGGAAGATCCCACATGCTACGGAGCAGCTGGGCCTGTGTGCCATGGCTGCTGAGCCTGCGTGTCCGGAGCCTGTGCTCTGCAACGGGAGAGGCCACAACAGTGAGAGGCCCGCACACCGCAAAAAAAAAAAAAAAAAAAAAACATACACAAAAATAAACTCAAAATGGATTAAAAACCTAAATGTAAGGCCAGACACCATCAAACTCTTAGAGGAAAACATAGGCAGAACACTCTGTGACACAAATCACAGCAAGATCTCTTTTGACTCACCTCCTAGAGAAATGGAAGTAAAACCAAAAATAAACAAATGGGGCCTAATGAAACTTAAAAGCTTTTGCATAGCAAAGGAAACCATAAACAAGACAAAAAGACAACCCTCAGAATGGGAGAAAATATTTGCAAATGAAGCAACTGACAAAGGATTAATCTCCAAAACATACAAACAACTCACGCAGCTCAATATCAAAAAAACAAGCAACCCAGTCCAAAAATAGGCAGAAGAGCTAAACAGACATTTCTCCAAAGAAGATATACAGATTGCCAACAAACACATGAAAGAATGCTCAACATCACTAATCATTAGAGAAATGCAAATCAAAACCACAAGGAGGTATCACATCACACTGGTCAGAACGGCCATCATCAAAAAATCTACAAACAATAAATGCTGGAGAGGGTGTGCAGAAAAGGGAATCCTCTTGTACTGTTGGTGGGAATGTAAATTGATACAGCCACTACGGAGAACAGTATGGAGGTTCCTAAAAAAACTAAAAATAGAACTACCATATGACCCAGCAATCCCACTACTGGGTATATATCCTGAGAAAACCGTAATTCAAAGAGAGTCATGTACCAAAATGTTCATTGCAGCTCTATTTACAATAGTCAGGATATGGAAGCAACCTAAGTGTCCATCAACAGATGAATGGATACAGAAGATGTGGCACATATATATATATACATGGAATATTACTCCACCATAAAAAGGAACGAAATTGAGTTATTTGTAGTGAGGTGGATGGACCTAGAATCCGTCACGCAGAGTGAAGCAAGTCAGAAAGAGAAAAACAAATACCATACGCTAACACATATATATGGAATTTTCAAAAGCTGTACTGATGAACCTAGTGGCAGGGCAGGAATAAAGACGTAGACATAGAGAACGGATTTGAGGGCACAGGGGAGGGGGAAGGCGATGCTGGGATGAAGTGAAAGAGTAGCACTGACATATATATACACTACCAAACGTAAAGTGATGGCTAGTAGGAAGCTGCTGCATAGCACAAGGAGGTCAGCTTGGTGTTTTGTGACGACCTAGAGGGGTGGGATAGGGAGGGTGGGAGGGAGGCTCAAGAGGGAGGGGATATGGGGATATATGTATACATATAGATGATTCACTTTGTTGTACAGCAGAAACTAACACAACATTGTAAAGCATTTATACTCCAATAAACATGTGAAAAAAAAAGAAAATATGGGGCAATCTAAATAAATTATGTAAATTACAGGTTGCACAGGGATTTGGAGAAAACAATGGCAGTGGTACACAATCCCTGTCTTTCAGACAATTCTGCTCTTGGTATCGGTAGGCAGGAGTGTTAGGTATGTGAAAACATGATGGAAGAACACATGCCAGCATGTAAAGGAGGCCAGGATTCATCCCTGTGAATGGAGCTGTTCAGAGACATTACTATACATTCACATGAGGCATATTCAGGAAAAGGGAGATTGCTTTGACCAAAACAGAGTTAGTAAACCAGAAGCAAACTGCAACTGATCCTAACAAAGTGAACAGTAATGGTGGAAATATCAGCAGAGGCTAAATTATGAGGAGCTTTGAATATTAACTTTAGACTTGCTTATATAGTTACAAATGCTCATGGTATATGTCATTTTTTTCTTTCAACTTTGCATATAAAAGTGATACAAGCTCCTAATGAAAATTTCAATCAGTAATTAAATGTATAAAGTTTTAAAAATCTATTTACATTTATTTCTAAGAGGTAACTGTTTTAATAAAATAGGGCATAGCCTTCCAAACTTTGTCTGTACATACACATGTACATATGTAAACATATACTTATTTTCTCAACTAAATTGTGTATCTACTCTAAAATCCCTCATAGCTTGCTTTCTTATTTGACAATCCATCTTGGGGATTTTTCTATGTTAAGCCAGATAGATTTATCTCTTTTAATAGTTACATAGTATTCTACTTTGCAGATATAGCATTATTGATTCAACCAAGCCCCTGTTGATTGGCATTTGAGTTCACTGATGATTTTGAATAGACAACAAAAACTTTAAAGAAAAGAAACTGTTTAAATATAACCATTAAAATATCTCACATACTTTGATCTTTGATCTTTGTTCTTTGATCTAGAATAAAACATCCTATTGCACAGATGAGCTGTCCACTCTGAACATCCATACAGACTTGTATAGAATAACATTAAAAATTTAAAGCAATGTGCCAGAAGATGATTTACAGAAGGAATCTTTAACTGTTTTCTAATCATAGATTTCCTCTAAAAATCAGATCAAAATCTGATTGTAGTATTTTGCATTCAACTTCAGGGGCTGAACCTTTGAAATTTATAAGTGGAGAACATCATGTATTATAGAGAGCCAGGACTGCAGATAGTGAAAATAGCTGATTATTGCAAGTGCTTAATTATGGTAGCAACAATTAGAATAAGGGGGAAAAGACTGATGAGATATCAAGGAAAACTATCAATACAGCTTGATAACTAATTGCACAAGAGCAGTAAAGGGGAGTGTATACTCAAAAGTGGTTTCAAGGTTCTGATTTGGGGTGAAATAATGATGGTTTTAATTGTCACTTGACAACTTTTTCACATCAGAAAGAAGATAGAAAGAAAGACAGAAAGACAGGAAAAGGAAGGAAGGGTGGGAGGAAGGGAGGGAGGGAGGGAAGGAGGAAGGAAGGGAGGGAGGAGAAAGGGAAAGAAAGAAAGAAAGAAAGAAAGGAAGGAAGGAAGGAAGGAAGGAAGGAAGGAAGGAGGGAGGGAGGGAGGGAGGGAGGGAGGGAGGGAGGGAGGGAGGGAGGAAGGAAGAAAAGAAAAGAAAAGAATACCTCTAATGTCACTTGGTCAAGAAAAGTGGGAAAGGTAGTTACATGATTAAGGCAAATTCATATTAAAAGAACCAGGACCCTACAAGAATCTGATACAAAGGGGTAATACTACTACACTGAACGGAAAGACTTTCCTTCCAAGGAGACACTTTTATTTACCTAAAATATCAAGATGCAATAGAATCCTCTTCTAGCAAGTACTGTGAACCATTAGGCTTCAGGGAAGTCAAAGACAGACAGTCCTACAAACAAAACCTGCATTCTTCGAAGGAAGTGTAAATTGAGACAAGCTGAAAAGAAACCATTTCACTGAATTCAGGGTATCAATAATTCACAGGTAATGATCAATAACTGGCCACCCTAGTTGATCTGTAAATCAAAGCTGTACCACACAGCACTCCATTGCTCTTCATCAGCATTTTTATACATTATAACGCAACTTTTACTCTGTGCTTTCAATAATCAAATCTGCTGATATGAGATCTGATTGCAGTTTCTAAGAACAGAAACCCATGGTGGTTCTAAATTATTAAATGCAATTTTAAAATGCAAAATGTTCACTTTTCTTCATCCAAAAAAAACCCTTACATACCGTGTTGATAGCAAAATGGATGGTATTAAAGTTACAAACTAATGATTAAAATCACAAAAGCAGATAGAATGGACCTGATTCTGGTTGTTATGAGGAGAATGTTAAGGAGATGGGGCATGGAGGGCTTTAGAGTTTATGGCTCATCACCATTTGTTGGAAACAAGCAATCAATAGGATATATGACTCTGACAAAGATGGGAAACATTTTGAGCCATTATTTTCACCCTCTCTCACAGATGAACAGGATATGAGCAAAGAAGTGTGGGCTTGTATATTTTCCAATGACTTACAAATTTAATAAAAAAGAAAGAAAATCCATTGATCCTTTTTATGGGTCCTAAAGTATGGATGTTCATAGATAGAATTGTAAGAAATAAAGCATCACATCTTTACTCACTACTTTAATTGCATGCTTTTAATAGCACATTTGTTTGAATCAATTTTTAGACTGCTATTCCTTTTAGTAGTATTTCCCTCCCTCACTAGCAAGATTCACTATGGAAAAATATTAACTATTTCTCAAGTACGTGCTATACTATAGTATGAAAAGTCTCCAAAGGTGTTTTGGGGGGTAGAAATTGGTTTAAACCCAGCATGTCTTATCCTATCCAATTTGCTCTTCCTTACCTCCCACTAACTCATAAAGTCAGCAATGAGGTAATAAGAGCTGCACCCAGAAAGCTTTCTCCCAAAACTGCCATTAGGCTACCTAGTAGAGCAGGTCATATGGTAACATGTCCTCACATCTTTTGGAGACAACTATTAAAATACCCTCAGAACAAAAGAAATAGGCTTGTGTTTTGAGAGCAATCTTTTGTTTGAGATTAAATTACAGAACCCACCCAGTAAAGGCAATTTCAGTGTAAGCAAACTTAAGTTTGGTGACCTTTTCCAGGTGTCTGAGGTACCACAGGGCACTTCTGATAGCTGGGGCAGGGGGCAGGGGCAGGTCAATGTAATACTGTGATGCTAGGGAACTGTCCACAATACCGCCCTTTCTTCTGACACCATCTAAAGAGTCTGGGCATTTCCCTAATCACCCTCACTTTTGACACAAATTACAAGTTCAGAGATCCCCAAGACCACCCGCAAGTTCGATAATTTTCTAGAAAAACTGACAAATATCACTGAAAGCTATTATTCTCATGGTTATAGCCTATTACAATGAAAGAATACCAATTAAAATCAGACAAAGGAAAAAATGCAATTGGTAGAGTTTAGAAGGTCTCCAAACACGGATGCTGTCCTTTCCTGGTGAAGTCATGAACAGTGTTAACTCCTCTCATCAATGACGTGTGCTAATAGACATGAAGAATGTGCATTCAGGAAAGCTCACCTAAGCTTTGGTTTCTAGAGTTTTAACTGGAGCTTAGTCACAGACCCAGTTGACTGTCTCCTGGAGGAGTTGGTCGGGGTTATTCTATAAAGGACATTATTAAGAAACTGACAAAATTGAAAGATGCACTGTAGATTAAAGGATTATATTCATGTAAATTTATAAAGTTGATAACTGTACTATGATGTGAAAATGTAAGAGGATATCCCTATTCTTAGGTAACACACACTGACATATTTAGGGATAAAGGGTCAAACTATTATACATATGTAACTTACCCTAAAATAGCTCAAAATATTATGTGCATGTGTATATATATAATTACTTACATATATATTGTGTGTGTTTATATAGACACACATATATACATATATGTGTGTGTATATGTGGTGTGTGTATGTATGCGGTGTATATGTGTGTGTGTATATATATACACAAAGACATATATATGTTATAACATGTTAAAATACATATGTGAGAGAGAGAAAGACAGAGAAAAACAGGAGGAGAGAGAGGGAGATAAAGAACAGATGGCAAAGCAAATTGGCTAGAGTGTTAAGACAGGTAAAGCTGGGTAGTCTGTGTAAACGATTCTTCTTCATACTATTTTTATTATTGCAAATTTTGTAAATTTGAAACTATTTTGAAATAGTAAAAAATAGTGGAAAAAACCCCATCTAAAACTGAACAGAAAACACTGCTCCACTTCCAATGCTGTTTCAAGATGAGCCTACAAAACATTCTTGTATGAGTGAGGCTTTCAGTTGCAGGTAATGCTGAAAACTCAAAGCAGCTCACACACTAAATGGAAATAATAGAGAACAGGAGCAATGTCAGGGACTTTGAATCTATGGATTCCAACTATGTCACACAACTCCATCTCTGTCTTTCTTAAATCCATTTTCCTCTTTGTTATCTTCACCCTTTCAGATACTCGAAATCCTTGTGGTAATAAAGGTGTTCCCCAATGACTCTTAGATTCAAGTGATTCTTACAGCTAGTGATTGCAGCAAAAAGATTCAACATATTTCCTAATGATTCCAGAAGAAATAAAAATTAAAACGAATTCTCTAGGTTTTCAATGGTTTTGCACATATTAAACACCGAGGATTAAGCACCCTGGACAGTGTGTGGTACTCTGATTAGCCAGGTCTGAGTCACATGACCACCTGTGAGCCATGGGGGTTGGGGACTGTGGGTGTCAAGCATGCAGAAACCACCTGATTGACAGATGGAAGAGTGGTTTCCAAAAGAAAATAAGGAGTTCTGTTACTATACAAGAATAGGCAAACAATAAAATAAGAAAATCCCCATGACCACCATTCAATGAACTTTACTATACTATCACACTTCATGTTCCCCTACCTCTTAACACCTTTCCTCACAGCAGTGTCTTTTGTTGAATCTGAGAAAGAGGCTTTGTATTACAAGGCTGCCCACAGCGAGCGCTCAGGGTCTACTTACACATTCAGTAAAGACCCACTCTGTGAACACAGTAGGCTCGGGGTCTCAGCAGGAGCTGAGGAGTAGGCCAGCCATTAACTCCACAGGCAGAAGCACTTGAACAGTTCTTCCCAGTGAAATTTATGACATTCACGAATCCACAAGCACTCTGAGATTTTTCCTCTTACATGGGCAATCTATAAAACCAAAGCTTCTGGATGAGACCTGCAGGTAGTTTATTTCAATTGAAAGTTGTATTCGTTTTAACATGTATTAAATTTATCACACAATGAATGCATAATATATGCATATTTAATGAGCATTCAAAATATATTTAAACTATCAAATATTCATGAATAAATATCCATATACTACCAGAAAAACAGAATACATTTGCCAAGAGAGTTGATATCCTTTATTTGGGGGACTGAGATATTCATCTCAATAGTATAAGGATATAAACTGATTTAAACAAAAACAACTTTTTGAACTTAATGTTATCAATGAAAAAAAATGTTGCCTTCCATATCAGTAAACAAAGGATGTTGCAGCCTCAAGTCATTACATTACAGCAGCCTGAGGGTGAGCCCTGAGGGAACTCAGGATAGAAACAGGATGCCTGCAATCTACCAGTCAACTGCTACAGCCACCCCCTGAAGGTGCATCCTGAGGACACTCAGGATGAGAAAGCACAGGACTGGCCCCAGATAGCTGAGATGAATATCAAAGGAATAATCTCAATGAGCCCTGACGTTTGCATGTTCCCATACACAGAAAAGCACTAAATTCCTTAACTTGAGATACCTGGTTTTCTTTAATTAACAGTAATCTTTTCATATTCCAACTGCCTGGTCTTTGTTGCAAAGTCCTGTATATCCTGGCTTCTCCCTTACCTGTTCTGAGCGGTCTCTCAGAGCTATCTGAGATGCTGTGTCCCCAGCTTAAGTCCTCAGTTTTGTCCACCAAATAAAACAGAATTCTCAACTTTTAGGCTGCGTATTTTTTTTCAGTTGACAATGTTAACATGACACTTTTGTCAGATAAAAAATGATTTAAAAACAACCCTTGTAGAGTCTACTATTTGCTGGCAGCAAAGCCAAAGACTTGGTTCTCAGCTAACTAGTAAAATAATTTTCCAAAGGAGAAACTAGTAAAATAGCTTTCTAAATGAAGAAGCACCAACTCTAACCTGCAGCGCAATAATGTGTTTCTTCTTTCCACAAGAGAGCACTTAAAATGAAATCTCTACCTAAATGCCAGTCATATGATAACAGTCACTGGCTTTATAAAAGTAATTGTCCAAATACAAGATAATTTTTTAGGTCACTATCCATCCAGAACCAGGGAAACGAAATTATTCCTATCTCCAATTAAAATATTTTTTGTCTCAAACATTTCATATGAAAGTGCACAAAACAACAGGGTATAAGTGGTAAAAAGATAAATAAACAAAAATAAAAAATTTGTGGTTGAAAAAAAGGCAAATTTTCCCACATCACAATTAGAGCCATGTTTATTTTTCCTCCGTCTGTAACTACAAAATTAAAGTATATATTCCTGCTTTCATTTTCTCTATTTTAGCTAAGCTCTGGGGCAGTAAACAGGAATATTTGTGGAACTGGGGAAGTATGGAAAAAAAAGACCAATCTTTGATATTTTTCTAGCCAGTTCCCATATCCCATATCCTGAAATTAATATTTCACCTGCTGCTCCGTTCTACATCTGCAAGACTTCAGAAAGATGCTCACTGATAACTTCTAGAATGGAGATACAGGGTGAAAAGAGAAGGATAGAAAACGTCTGACAGCTGTGATTTGCTACAAATGGAATGGTGGCTCATCCAGAAGAGATTAAATAATTTCAATTCAATAAATACTTATTTTACTAGACCTATCACTTATATGCTATGTTCAAAGTCCCCTTGTAGCTAAACAATGCATTTGCTCAGGCAAAGGATACCAAGCTACTCTGTAACCTGGTTTACTTATTTCATGGTTCGAGTCATAATCTAAAATTATTTCGATTACATAAATATATGTTTGTATCTTCCACACAAGCTATGCCCTGTAAATGCAGAATCTTCTCTGTTTTGTCCTCTCCTTTCCCCTGGGTGCCTGTCACCTAGTGGGTGCTCAGTAAATATTTGTTGATTAAATGAAGATAAGGTATTTAAGAATTAGGGTATACCAATAGCTTTAATAAGTCATCCCCACATCTCAGTGGCTTAACCCCAAAATAGATTTACTCCTGGGTCACATAAGAGTCCAAAGCAAGTCAGCGGGGATGGTAGATACCCCATCATCCTCAACATACAGCTGCTGAATTTTTTGTTTTTTAGGAAATGACATCCAGCTGACAGATGTGGGGGGGTGGGCGGGGAGCAGAGAGATAGAGAGAGAGAGTTAAAGGCACTCCCTCTGTTAAATTATCTAGGCAGAAGCAACACATGTCACTTGTGATTTTTATATAGAAATATAGTGATTGAAGCTTGCATAAGGGTTTCTTAGAAATAAAATAACCCAAATAAAAAAATTGTGTTTTGAAATTGAAACTATATTATTTTTATGCACTCATATATAAGGACTTTTTCAGGCAAGTTTTTGCTCCATTTAAAATAAATTGGATGGAAATTCTCACGGTTCAATGCCCCCCAAAACAATCATACTCTACCTTTTAATATGAGAAGGGCTCTATTTACTGAATACAATTATCCTCTATTAATACAACACTGTTTAATTGGTTATATTATAATCAGCATTTCTAACATAGAATAACAGAATAATTTTGTTTCTATTAACAACTTAAAATTACTTTGCATGATTATGGTAGTTTCCTTTATTTATTTCATTATTGGCATCAATTATAAGAAAGGCTCATGGTAAATCCAATAAAATGTGAATCCTAAATTTCAGAACCTAAACTCCAATATGTTTCAACCATACTGTGGTATTCCTAAAAGGTTTCATATTAAAAAAAGTAAAATAGATTTACAAAGTAATGTTTTAAAGTCCTATAATTTTTAGAGGACACTCACATATTACTTCATATGATCCTTACCAAAAGCTTGAGTTAGGTGGCATATACAGGTGGAACTTATTTCCCTGTGTCCATCTTAAAAATTAGGAAAATTTTGCTCAGAGAGAATAGATGACTTGCCCTATACTTCAGCATGCAACTGTGAGTTAGCTATTATTGTTCGACAAAACACCCTAAAACTTAGTACCTGAAATAAAATATGTTTTGCTCCTAATTCTTAGGGTCGGTAATTTAGTCTGGGCTCAACTAGGTGATTCTTCGGAGCTTGGCTGGGATTACTCATACATCTGCAGCCACCCATAGATAGGTCAGGAGGCATCGCAAAAAAATGCACTCATGTGATGTGTATGTACTCTTCTTTGCTGTTGCATACATCAGTAGCTCATTTTGCTTTATAGTTGCTGAGTATTCCATATATGGATAGGTTTATCCATCTGTCTACTGATTTACATTTGAGTTTTTTCCAATTTGTGCAAGCACCTGCATGAATGTATGCTTTCTTTTCTCCTGGGTAAATATCTAGGGGTGTAATGGCTGAATCATATAGTGGATATAATTTTAACTTTTTAAGAAATTGGCTAACTGTTTCCAATACAGTTATATGATTTTATATTCCCACAAGTAATGTAAGAGAATTCTGTTTGCTGCATATCTTCCCAAACACTTAGTTTTGTTGATATTTTCAAAATTTTAGACATTCTAATAGGTTCACAGTAGCTCTTCAATGAGTTTTAATTTGCATTTTCCTAATGATGTTGAGAATCTTATTTGCTTATGTGCCATTCACATATTATCTCTGGTGAAGTATCTATTCATATCTCTCACCATTTTTAATTTTCTTGTTTGTCTTACAGTACTGAAATTTAAGAGTCTTAATATAATCTGAATACAACTATTTTGTCGATATTTGCTTTTAAAATATACAATATTATTTGTTTCTCCCAATCTGTGGCTTCCCTTTTCACCTTTGTAGGAATGACTTTTGAATAAAGTTTTTAATTCTGTTGAAGCTCAAACTGTTGAGTTTTTCTATTGTCATACTCACTATTTACATCTTATTTTAAGAAATTTTTGCTAAACTTAAGGTCACTAAGATTTGCTCCTATGTTTTCTTCCAGAAATTTTCTACTTTTAGCTCTTAAATATATCTACAATCCATTTGAGTGCACTATTGTTTATGGTGTGAAACTGTAAAGCTACCCACATCAATAATTATATTTATTTAAGTAGTCTAAAAGCTCCAGATAAAAGACAGAGAGAATCAGACTGAATGAAAGAATAAGAAAGAATTATATATTGTCTATAAGAAAGGAAACTTAATTATAAAGACAGAGAGATATATTAAAAGTAAATAGAAAGATAGAAGATATACCACATAACTAAGGGGCTGTGTAAATACCAAACAAAATAGATTTCAGGAAAAAGGACATTACTAGAGATAAAAAAGAATATTCCATAATGATAGAAGCGTCAAATTATCAACAAGACATAACAATTCTAAATGTGTATAGACATACTAATAGGATTTTGAAACATATTATGCAAAACCCAACAAAATTAAAAGAAGCAACAGATAACTCTGAAAACACATTTTCAAATTTATATGAAAATTCAAAGAACCAAATATAAGCAAAAAAAATTTAAGACAAAAGTACACATTTGGATCACTTAAACGACCTGACCTAAGACGTACCATAAAACTACAGCAGGGCTTCTCTGGTGGCACAGTGGTTAAGAATCCGCCTGCCAATGCAGGCGACATGGGTTCAATCCATGGCCCAGGAAAATCCCACATGCCGCGGAGCAACTAAGCCCGTGTGCCACAACTACTGAGCCTGAGCTCTAGAGCCTGTGAGCCACAACTACTGAAGCCCGCATGCCTAGAGCCCGTGCTCCACAACAAGAGAAGCCAGAACAATGAGAAGCCCACACACCGCAATCAAGAGCAGCCCCTGCTCAACACAACTAGAGAAAGCCCGTGTGCAGCAACGAAGACCCAAGACAGCCATAAATAAACAAATAAACAAACAAACCCAGAAAACTATAGTAATCAAGACAGGGTGATATCTGCATAAGGATACACATAAACCTCAATGGAACAGAAAAGAGACCAGGTATATCCACACATACATTATGAAGGTACTTGACAGAGTGTCAGGGTAATTCAATGGAGACATGATAGTACTATTCATCAAATGGTACAACAACCAATGTCTGCACGTCAAAAAATGAATTCTGAAAATAACCTCCAACCATACCCAAAAGTTAACTCAAAGTGGATGTCAAAATAGTACTTCATATGTGCAAACATTGTCATTTATCCTATTAAATACAGATCATTCATCACTCCAGTGAAGATCATTCGGCTTCTTACTGGCCAGGTAATTTGCTATCCCTCCAAGTTTGTGGGAAAATGTACTGTTAGGTCTGTCTTCCCAGCACAAAATCATATTTGTGAGGTGCTATGTTTATTCATTATGACAAAGTCTAAAAATGTTTCTTTTGAAAATGTGGGTAAGTTAACCACAAAATCTTTTATTCATTTATATTCTACTGTCACTAGTGCCTTTTATTTAAAATAACAGACTTTATTTTTTTCAGTTGTATATATATATTTTTTCAGATTTTTTTCCATGATAGGTTATTACAGGATATTGACTATTGTTCTCTGTGCTATATAGTAGGTCCTTGCTGCTTATCTATTTTATATATAGTAGTTTGTATCTGTTAATCCCACACTCCTAATTTACCCCTCCCCCTGTCCCTTTCCCCTTTGGTAACCATAAGTTTATCACTTGTAGATATTTTGACAAAAGTCATTCTGACTGGTATGAGGTGATACCTCATTGTGGTTTTGATTTGCATTTCTCTAATAATTAGCGATGCTGAGCATCTTTTCATGTGCCTGTAGGCCTTCTGTATTTTTTAAACCACTTTATATGTAAGGAAAAATTGTGCAGGTAGTATAGAGATTTCCATATACTCCTCTCCCCTCTCAATTTTCCCTGTTATTAACATGTTGCATTAGTGAGACGTATTTGTTAAAATTAATGAACCAATACTGACATATAATTATTAACTAAGGTCAATAGATTGAGTTTTAGTTTTTGTGTTTAGTTCTATGGGTTTCAACAAATAATATAATGCTATTTATCCACCACTACTGTATCATACAGAATAATTTTACTACTCTAAGATATTTTTACTGTTTCCATAGTTGTCTTTTACAAGATACATCATGTAACATTTTCAGGCTAACTTATTTCACTTAGCAATATGCATTCAAGGACCCTCCTTGTCTTCTTGCTGTTTAATAACTTATTTCTTTTAGCACTGAATAATATTCCATTGCACAGATGCATCAGAGTTTGTTTATTCATTAACTTACTGAATGAAATCTTGGTTGTTTCCAGGTTTTGATGATTATGAATAAAGCTGCTATAAGCATTCATGTGCAGGATTTGGTGTGGTCATGTTTTCAACTTAATTAGATAAATATCTGGAATAACAATTGCTGGAACATACAGTTAAAACTATGTTTAGTTTTGTAAGAAGATGCTAAAGTGTCTTCCAAAGTGGCTGTACTGCTATACATTCCCAACAGCAATAAATGGGAGTTTTGTTGGAGGACATTCCCATCAGCATTTGGTCCTGACAATTTTTTAGATTTTAGTCATTTTAATGTTTGTAGTGGGGTATCCCATATTGTTGCTTAAGGTTTCAGTTCTCTAATGTCATATGACGTTGAACATCTTTTCATATGCATATTTGTCATGTGTGTATCTTCTTTGAGGGGTGTCTGTTCAGACTTTCAGTCCATTTTTCAATTGGGTTATTTTCTTATTGTTGAGTTTTAAATGTTCTTTGTATAATTTTTTAACAAGTTCTTTAGCAGATAAGTGTTTGGGAAATATTTTTTCCAGTCTGTGACTTTTCATATTCTAATAGTGCATTTTGCAGAAAATAAGTTTTTAATTGTAATCAAGTCCAACTTATCAATTTTTTCTTTTATGGGTTGCATATTTGGTGTTGCATAGAAAAAAACATTACCAACCCAAGGCCATCTATGTTTTCTCCTATGGTATCTTATAGAAGTTTTATAGCTCTGTGTTTTATGTTTATGTCTATGATCCATTTTCAGTTAATTTTGGGGAAATCTACAGTATGTGTGTCTAGATTTCTTTCTCATATGGATGTCCAGTTGTTCCAACACTGTTTGTCAAAAAGACTATTCCTTCTCCATTAAATTGCCTTTTCTCCTTTGTCAAAGATCAGTTAACCATGTTTGTATTGGTCTATTTTGGGGCTCTCTATGCCACTAATCTATTTGTCTATTTTTTGCCAGTACCACATTGTCCTGTTCACTGTAGCCATAGAGTAAGTTTTGAAGTTAGATAGTGTCAGTCCTCTGACTGTGTCTTGTCTTTAATATGGTGTTAGCTACTCTGAGGATTTTTATTGCCATATAAACTTTAAAATCAGTTTGTCCATATCTATAATAACTGCATGGGATTTTGACTGTGATTGAACTGAATTTATAGGTCAAGTTGGGAAGAACTGACACCTTGATAATACTGAATCTTTCTATCCATGAAAATGAAATATTTAGATTTTTGATAGATTTCATCAGAGTTTTATAGTTTTCCTCATATAGATCTTGTGCATATTTTGTTGCACTGATACCTCATACTTTACTTGTCATGCTAACATAAATGGTATTGTGCTTCTAATATTCCAATTGTTTGCTGTTGACATATAGAAAAGTGACTTTTGTATATTAACTTTGAATTCTGCCACCTTGCTTTGCTAAAATAAAATCCCATATTAGTTCAAGAAGTTTTTGTTTTCTTTTTTTTCCTTAGAACTTCCAGAACAATGATGAATAAAAGTGGTGAGAGGGAGACATCCTTGCCTTGTTCCGGATTTTAGGATAAAGCAATATAGTTTCTCACAATAAGGTATATCACTGGTAGGTTTTTGTCGGTGTTCTTTATCAAGTAGAGGAAGTTATCCACTATTTCTAGTTTGTTGTTTTCATCACAAATGGGTGTTGGATTTTGTCAATATTTTTAATGGATCACTCGATATGATTAGAGTTTTTTCTTCAGCCTGCCGATGTGGTGAATTACATTCACTGATTTTTGAATGCTGAAGCAAGCTTGCATATCTGGAATAAATGCCATTTAGATGTGACGTGCGTTTGTTTTCATACATTGTTGGATTGATTTGTTAATATTTGTTTGAAAATTTTACATATATTTTCCTGAGTGATACTGGTCTGCAGTTTTCATTTATTAGAGTATCTTTACTCAGTTATAATATTAGGGCAATGCTGGCCTCATAGAATTAGTTAGGATGTATTCACTCTACTTCTACGTTCTGAATCGGTACCATTTCTTCTTTATATGTTTGGTAGAACTCATCTATGAAACCATCTAAGTCTGGTGCCACTGGGTTCAACTATGCTCTTACTGCTTTTGTGTCTGCTGTACCTGTAAATTACTCATAGAGAGGTACTGAGATCTTCAAATATAAAGATGAATTTAGCTATATACCCTTGAATTCAATCAGTTTTGCTTCATGTATCTTGACACTGTTTTTAGGTGCATACACATTAATAATTATTATGTCTTCTTGGAGAATTGACCCCTTTCTCATTGTTTAACTCTCCTCATTTTCCATGATGATTTTCTAAAGTATGCTTTGCTTGAGACCAATATAGCTACTCTAGCTTTCTTTTGATTCATGTTACCATTGTGTATTTTTCTCCACTCCATTACTTTTAATCTGTGTCTTTATATTAAAATAGGTTTATTATATATAATATATAGTTGGATCTTCTTTTATCCACTATGACAGTCTTTGCTTTTAATTGGTGGGAGACTATTCACAGTTAAAGTAATTATTGATATAATAAGATTAACATCTACCATATTCTTAACTGTTCTCTATTAATTGCACTCACCCCCTTTTATAATCTTCCCCTCTTTTCTGCATTGCCTAGTTTTAACTAAACACGTTATATGAGTTCATTTTCTCTCCTCTCCTAGCATATCAGTTATATTTTTATTTACGCTTTTAGTTGCTTCCTTAGAGTATGTGTAATGGGGAAGAACAAATCTGACTCCATATTGGATCTTTTCCTTTTACTTCAACCTTTGTATTCTTTTGCTGTTGCTACAAGTTAAGAATGTTGCCTACAGCCTGAAATATACAGGATAGCCCATTCTCAAGGCTTTGACCTTTAATGTTATAACACTTTTCCATTCATACAGAGGTAAAAAGTTGCAGAACAGAGAATAACATTAATCTTGTTGGAGGTTTATAGGAACATTGTGACCAGACCTACATGACAGCTACAAGAACAAAGGATTCTGGCACCAAGAGGTTTGCAGCAACCAACCATACCCCCTCTGCGTTTTAGTATAAAGGAACCCTGAATTCTAATTTGGGGAAGATGGTTCTTTGGGAAACTAGTCCACCATCTTCTCAGTCTGCTGGCTTTCCAAATAAAGTTGTTATTCCTTGCCCCAGCAACTCATCTCTCTCGATTTATTGGCCTCTTATGCAGTGAGTGGTACAAGCTTGGACTTGGTAACATATGCAATAAACTTTTGCAATGAATCTAAGTCCACTTGAAAATAATATTACATCACTTCATGGGTACTACAGGTTCCTTACAATAGGGTATTTCCACTCCTCCCTCCCATCCCTTATAACATTACTACCATTTATTTCCTTATCTACAAGTTATAATCATCTAATACACTGTTGCTATTATTACTTTGAACAATTATCTATTACATAAATCAAGAATATGAAAAATAAAACATTTTATTTTATATATATTTACTCCTTCTGTGACACTTCCTAGCTTTCTTTCATAAATCTGAGTTTCTCATTTATACCATTTTCCTTCTCTCTAAAGGACTTCTTTAAACATTTCTTGCAAGACAGATCTACTGGCAACAAAACCTCTCATTTTTATTTGAGAATATCTTTATTTCTTCTTAACTTTTGAAGGATAATTTCACTGGAAATAGAATTCTACTTTTTGCTTTTTGTTTTTTCCTTTCAATACTTTAAATATTTCATTCCACTCTCCTCTTGTTTCCATGGTTTCTGACAAAAAGTTTCATATAATTCTTATCCCCCCCCCCTTTTTTATCAATAAGATGTTGTTTTGTGGCGTTTTTTTTGTCTTTTGCTTTTTTCTTCCCTTTCAATTCTTTCAAGATTGTCTTTGGCTTTTCCCATATGAATATGCTGTATATAGAATTTTATTCTTTAGTATTTAGATTCCTTGTGACTCTCCAGCTTCCTAGATTGTGATTTGCTGCCTGTCATTAATTTTGGAAATTTCTTGGTCATTATTAGTTCAGGTATCTGTTTGGCTTCTTTCTCTTTTTCTTCTTATTTTAATGATGTATGTTACATCCTTTGCAACTGCTTAACAGTTCTCAGATATTCTGTTTCATTTTTCATTTTTTTCTATTTTCATTACCATTGGGAAGTTTCTACTGACACATCGCCAGGTTCACGGATTCTTTGCTCATCCATGTCAAGTCTACTGAAGAGCCCATTAAAATAATTCTTCATTATGTTACAATGTTTATGATTACTAATGCTTCCTTTTGTTTCTTCCTTGGAGTTTCCATCTCTCTGCTTATATTGTCCATATGTTTTTCATGCTACTTCCTTTTTCCATTATAGACCCTAACATATTAATCACAGTTACATTCAATTCACTATCTGATAATTCTACAAACTGTGTCATACCTGAATCTGATTCTGTTATTTTCTTTCCTCTTCAGACTGTGGGTTTTTGGGTTCTGTTTCTTTTTTGTTTGGTTTTTGTTTTCTTTTGTTTCATTTTTGCTTTTTAGCATGCCTTGTAATTTTTTATTGAAAGCCATATATGATGTATTGGGTAAGAGGGATTCAGGTAATTGGTTTTTAAGTGTTCTGTTTTATGTTAATATAAATAGGAGTTGCCTGTGTTTTGCGTTAGCTGTAGCTACAAGAGATTTCACTTATTCTTCCTTCTGTGTTTGGGTTTCCCTAAGAAATCCTTCTTAAATAGAGTTTGTGTCTTGCAGCTCTCTTAGTCATAATTTACTGTTATTATACTAGAGCTCCAGTGATCTTAGTAAAATGTTGGGGAAGGAAAGCACTGTATAAACTATGAGTAAATCTCCGTTTGTTAGCGGGATTAATCCTGAGCTGCAATCTTCAGAAGTTTTTTTAGACAAAAGATAATAGCGGTAAAATATGCATAACATAAAATGAACCATTTTAGCCACTGTTAAATATACAGTTCAGTGACTTTAAGAATATTCACATTGGGCTTCCTGGATGGCGCAGTGGTTAAGAATCTGCCTGCCAATGCAGGGCACACGGGTTCGAGCCCTGGTCTGGGAAGACCCCACATGCCGCAGAGCAACTAAGCCCGTGTGCCACAACTACTGAGCCTGCGCTCTACAGCCTGGGAGCCACAACTGCTAAAGCCAGCATGCTTAGAGCCCTTGCTCTGCAACAAGAGAAGCCACTGCAATGAGACACCTGTGCACCACAATGAAGAGTAGCCCCCACTCGGCACAACTAGAGAAAGCCCATGTGCAGAAACAAAGACCCAACTCAGGCAATAAATTAATTAATTCAAAAAAAAAAAGAATATTCACATTGTTGTGCAACCATCACTGCCATCCATCACCAAAAATGTTTCATCTCCCCCAAATGAAACTCTATACCCATTAAACAATAATTACCCATTTCCTTTGCCCCCAGCTCCTGGAAATCACCATTCTACTTTGTCTGTGAATTTCACTACTCTATATCTACTACTCATATAAGTGGAACCATACAGTTTTTGTCCTTTCGTGTTTTCCTTATTCCATTTACCATAATGTTTTCAAAGTTTATCCAAGTTGTATCATGTGTTAGAATTTTATTCTTTTTAAGGCTAAATAATATTCCACTGTATGCATATAAACACTATGTTTATCCATCTACCCACCCGATGGACACTTCAGATTGTTCCACTTTTTGGCTATTGTGAATAATGCTGCTATGAACATGGGTGTACAAAAGTCTGTTCAACTCCCTGCTTTTAATTATTTGAAATATATCCAGATATGTACCCAGATGTAGAATTGCTGAATCATATGGTAAGTCTGTTTAATTTCTTGAGGAACCACCATACAGTTTTTCAAAGTAGCAGCACCATTTTACAATCCGACTAACAATATGAAAATTTTCCAAAGTTTCCAATTTCTCCACATTCTTGTCAAACCTGTAATTTTCTGCTTTTTGTTTGTTTCTTTTTAATAATAGCCATCTGACTGAAGGTGATGTTACAATTTGCATTTCTCTACTTAATAGTTATGTTTAACATTGTTATGAGCTCAGTGGTCATTTCTATATCTTCTTTGGAGAAATGGGATTAAATTAAAAATATTTAATTTATTTATTTTAACATCTTTATTGGAGTATAATTGCTTTACAATATTGTGTTAGTTTCTGCTGTACAACAAAGTGAATCAGCTATACGTATACATATATCCTTATATCCCCTCTCCCTTGCACCTCCCTCCCACCCTCCCTATTCCAGCTCTCTAGGTGGTCACAAAGCACCGAACTGATCTCCTTGTGCTATGCAACTGCTTCCCACTAGATATCTATTTTACATTTGGTAGTGTATACATACCAATGTTACTCTCTCACTTCGTCCCAGCTTACTTTCCCCTTCCCCATGTCCTCAAGTCCATTCTCCACGTCTGCGTCTTTCTTCCTTTCCTGCCCCAGGTTAATCAGAACCATTATTTTTTTTAGATTCCATATAAATGTGTTAGCATACGGTATTTGTTTTTCTCTTTCTGACTTACTTCACTCTGTATGACAGACTCTAGGTCCAACCACTTCACTACAAATAACAAAATTTTGTTTCTTTTTATGGCTGGGTAATATTCCATTGTATATATGTGCCACATCCTCTTTATCCAGTCATCTGTCGATGGACATTTAGGTTGCTTCCATGTCCTGGCTATTGTAAATAGTGCTGCAGTGAACGTTGTGGTAAATGTCACTTCTTGAATTACGGTTTTCTCAGGGTATATGCCCAATAGTGGGATTGCCGGGTCATACGGTAGTTCTATTTTCAGTTTTTTAAGGGACTTCCAGATGGCTGTCCCTAGAGACTGTATCAATATACATTGCCACCAACACTACAAGAGGGTTCCCTTTCCTCAACACCCTCTCCAGCATTTGTTGTTTGTAGATTTTTTGATGACTGCCATTCTGACCAGTGAGAGGTGATAACTCACTATGGTTTTGTTTTGCATTTCTCTAAAGGTTAGTGATGTTGAGCATCCTTCCATGTGTTTGTTGGCAATCTGTATGTCTTCTCTGGCGAAATGTCTATTTAGGTCTTCCACCCATTTTTGGACTGGGTTGGTTTTTTTGATATTCAGCTACATGAGCTGCTTGTATATTTCAGAGATTAATCCTCTGTCAATTCCTTCGTTTGCAAATATTTTCTCTCATTCTGAGGGCTGTCTTTTCATCTTGCTTATGGTTTCCTTGGCTGTGCAAAAGCTTTTAAGTTTCATTAGGTCACATTTGTTTATTTTTGTTTTTATTTCCCTTGCTCTAGGAGGTGGGTTAAAAAGGATCTTGCTGTGATTTATGTCACAGAGTGTTCTGCCTATGTTTTCCTCTAAGAGTTTTATAGTGTCTGGCCTTACATTTAGGCCTTTAATCCATCTTGAGTTTATTCTTCTGTATGGTGTTAGGAAGTGTTCTAATTTCATTCTTTTACATTTAGCTGTCCAGTTTTCCCAGCACCACTTATTGAAGAGGCTGTCTTTTCTCCATTGTATATTCTTGCCTCCTTTATCAAGGATAAGGTGACCATAGGTGTGTGGGTTTATCTCTGGGCTTTCTATACTGTTCCATTGATCTATATTTCTGTTTTTTTGTGCCAGTACCATACTGACCTGATTACTGTAGCTTTGTAGGATAGTCTGAAGTCCAGGAGTCTGATTACTCCTGCTTCATTTTTCTTTCTCATGATTGCTTTGGATATTCTGGATCTTTTGTGTTTCCACACAAATGGTGACAGTTTTTGTTCTAGTTCTGTGAAAAATGCCATTCATAGTTTGATAGGGATTGCATTGAATCTGTAGATTGCTTTGGATAGTATATTCACAATGTTGATTCTTCCAATCCAAGAACATGATATATCTCTCCATCTGTCTGTATCGTATTTAATTTGTTTCATCAGTGTCTTACAATCTTCTGCATACAGGTCTTTTATCTCCTTAGGTAGGTTTATTCCTAGGTATTTTACTCTTTTTGTTGCAGTGGTAAATGAGAGTGTTTCCTTAATCTCTCTTTCAGAAATTTTGTCATTAGTGTATAGGAATGCAAGAGATTTCTGTGTATTAATTTTGTATCCTGCTACTTTACCAGATTCATTAATTAGCTCTACTAGTTTTCTGATAGCTTTTTTAGGATTCTCTATGTATAGTATCACGTCATCAGCAAACAGTGACAGTTTTACTTCTTTTCCGATTTGGATTGTTTTATTTCTTTTTCTTCTCTGATTGCTGTGGCTAAAACTTCCCAAACTATGTTGAATATTAGTGATGAGAGTGGGCAACCTTCTCTTGTTCCTGATCTTAGAGGAAATGGTTTCAGTTTTTAACCATTAAGAATGATGTTGGCTGTGGCTTTGTCATATATGGCCTTTATTATGTTGAGGTAGGTTCCTTCTATGCGTCATTTCTGGAGAGTTTTTATCATAAATGGGTGTTGAGTTTTCTCAAAAGCTTTTTATGCATCTATTGAGATTATAACATGGTTTTTATCCTTCAATTTGTTAATACAGTCATCACATTGATAGACTTGAAGAATTCTTGAATTCCTGGGATAAACCCCACTCGATCATGGTGTATGATCCTTTTAATGTGCTGCTGGATTCTGTTTACTAGTACTTAGTTGAGGATTTTTGCATCTATGTTCATCAGTGATATTGGTCTGTTGTTTTCTTTGTTTGTGACATCTTTGTCTGGTTTTGGTATCAGGGTGATGGTGGCCTGGTACAATGAGTTTGGGAGTGTTCCTTCCTCTGCTATATTTTGGAAGAGTTTGAAAAGGATGGGTGTTAGCTCTTCTCTAAATGTTTGATAGAATCCACCTGTGAAGCCATCTAGTCCTGGGCTTTTGTTTGTTGGAAGATTTCTATTCACAGTTTCAATTTCAGTGCTCGTGATTGGTCTGTTTATATTCTGTATTTCTTCTTGGTTCAGTCTCAGAAGGTTGTGCTTTTCTAAGAATTTGTCCATTTCTTCCAGGTTGTACATTTTATTGCCATTTAGTTGTTTGTAGTAATCTTTCATAATTCTTTGTATTTCTGCAGTGTCAGTCGTTACTTCTCCTTTTTCATTCTAATTCTGTTGATTTGAGTCGTCTCCCTTTTTTTCTTGATGAGTCTAGGTAATGGTTTATCAATTTACTCCGTCTTCTCAAAGAACCAGCTTTTAGTTTTATTGATCTTTGCTATTGTTCTCTTCATTTCTTCTTAATTTATTTCTGATCTGATATTTATGATTTCTTTTGTTCTGCTAACTTTGGGGGTTTTGTTGTTCTTCATTCTCTAATTGCTTTACGTGTAAGGTTAGGTTGTTTACATGAGACTTTTCTTGTCTCTTGAGGTAGGATTGTATTGCTATAAACTTCCCTCTTAGAACTGCTTTTGCTGCATCCCATAGGTCTTGGGTCGTCGTGTTTTCATTGTTATTTGTTTCTAGGTATTTTTTGATTTCCTCTTTGATTTCTTCAGTGATCTCTTGGTTATTTAGTAGCATATTGTTTAGCCTCCATGTGTTTGTATTTTTCACAGTTTTTTTTTTTCCTGTAATTGATATCTAGTCTTATAGCGTTGTGGTTGGAAAAGCAACTTGATACAATTTCAATTTTCCTAAATTTACCAAGGCTTGATTTGTGACCCAAGACATGACCTATTCTGAAGAATGTTTCATGAGCACTTGAGAAGAAAGTGTATTCTGCTGTTCTTGGATGGAAGGTCCTATAAATATCAATTAAGTCCATCTCGTCTAATGTGTCATTTAAAGGCTGTGTTTCCTTGTTTTCATTTTGGATGATCTGTCCATTGGTGAAAGTGTGGTGTTAAAGTCTCCTACTCTTATTGTGTTACTGTTGATTTCCCCTTTTATGGCTGGTAGCATTTGCTTTATGTATTGAGATGCTCCTATGTTGGGTGCCTAAATATTTACAATTGTTATATCTTCTTCTTGGATTGATCCCTTGGTCATTAGGTAGTGTCCTTCTTTGTCTCTTGTAATAGTCTTTATTTTAAATTCTATTATGTCTCATATGACTACTGCTACTCCAGCTTTCTTTTGATTTTCATTTGCATTGAATATCTTTTTCTATCCCCTCACTTTCAGTCGGTATGTGTCCCTAAGTCTGAAGTGGGTCTCTTGTAAACAGCATATATAAGGGTCTTGTTTTTGTATCCATTCAGCCAGTCTGTGTCTTTTGGTTGGAGCATTCAATCCTTTCACACTTAAAGTAATTATCGATATGTATGTACCTATTACCATTTTCGCAATTGATACGGGTTTGTTTTTACAGGTCTTTTCCTTCTCTTGTGTTTCCTGCCTAGAGATGTTCCTTTAGCATTTGTTGTAAACCTGCATTAGGTGGTACAGAATTCTCTTAGCTTTTGCTTATCTTTAACGATTTTAACTTCTCTGTCAAATATGCATGAAATTCTTGCTGGGTAGAGTAATCCTGATTGTATGTTTTTCCCTTTCATCACTTTAAATATGTCTTGCCACTCCCTTCTGGCTTGCAGAGTTTCTGCTGAAAGATCAGCTGCTAACCTTATGGGTATTCCCTGGAATGTTATTTGTTGCTTTCCTGTTGCTGCTTTTAATATTTTTTCTTTGTATGTAATTTTTGATAGTTCGATTAATATGTGTCTTAGCATGTTTCTCTTTGGGTTTATGGTGTATGGGACTCTGCACTTCATGAACTTGATTGACTACTTCCTTTGCCATGTTAGGGAAGTTTTCAACTATAATCTCTTCAAATATTTTCTCAGAACTTTTCTTTTTCTCTTCATCTTCTGCCCTTATAATTCAAATGTTGTGCGTTTAGGGCTTCCCTGGTGGCACAGTGGTTGAGAGTCCACCTGCCGATGCAAGGGACACTGGTTCGTGCCCTGGTCTGGGAAGATCCCACATGCCGCGGAGCGGCTGGGCCCGTGAGCCTTGGCTGCTGAGCCTGTGCGTCTGGAGCCTGTGCTCCGCAACGGGAGAGGCCACAACAGTGAGAGGCCTGCGTACCACAAAAAAAAAAAAAAAAATGTTGTGCGTTTAGTGTTGTTCCAGGGGTCTCTGAGACTGTCCTCACTTCTTTTCATTCTTTTCTCTTTATTGTTCTCTGCGACAGTTATTTCCACTATTTTATCTTTCAGGTCACTTATCTGTTCTTCTGCCTCAGTTAATCTGATATTGATTCCTTCTAGAGAATTTTTAATTTCATTTATTTTGTTGTTCATCATTGTTTGTTTGCTCTTTAGTTCTTCTAGGTCCATGTTAAACATTTCTTGTACTTTCTCCATTCTATTTCCAAGATTTTGGATCATCTTTACTATCAGTACTCTTAATTCATTTTCAGGTAGACTGCCTATTTCCTCTTTATTTGTTTGGTCTAATGAATTTTTACCTTGCTCCTTCACCTGCTGCATATTTCTCTGTCTACTCAATTTGTTTAACTTACTGTCTTTGTGGTCTACTTTTCACAGGCTGCAGGTTCACAGCTCCCATTGTTTTTGGTGTCTGCCCCCGGTGGGCGAAATTGCTTAAGTGGCTTGTGTAGGCTTCCTGTTGGAGGGGACTGGTGCTTGTGTTCTCGTGCGTGGGGCTGGATATTGTCCTTCTGGTTGGGCAGGGCCGCGTCTGGTGGTGTGTTTTGGGGTGTTTGTGAACTCAGTATGACTTTAGGCAGCCTCTCTGTTAATAGGTGGGATTGTGTTCCTGTCTTGCTACTTGTTTGGCATGGGGCATCCAGCACTGTAGCTTGCTGGCTATTGGGTGGAGCTGGGTCTTAGTGTTGAGATGGAGATCTCTGGGAGAGTTCTCACCGATTGATATTATGTGCAGCCGGGAGGTCTCTGGTGGTCCAATATCTTGGACTCGGCTTTCCCACCTCGGAGGCTCAGGCCTGACACCTGGCCAGAGCACTAAGACCCTACCAACCACACAGCTTGGAATAAAAGGAAGAAAAAAAAGGAAAAAAAACAAATGGATAGAACCCCAAAGCAAATGGTAAAAGCAAACCTAAACAGACAAAATCACACAAAGAAACATATACATACACACTCACAAAAAGAGAAAAAAAGAAAACATATTAAAAAATTAAAAAAATTTTTAAATAATAAAATTAAAAAATAAAAAACAGAAAAAAATAGAAGACAGCAACCAAACCAAAAAACAAATCCACCAATGATAACAAGCACTAAAAACTAAACTAAGATAAACATAAAAACTGGAAACAAATCAGATGCAAAAGCAAAGCCCAAGTCTACAGTTGCTCCCAAAGTCCAACACCCCAATTTTGGGAACATTCGTTGTCTATTCAGGTATTCCACAGATGCAGAGTTCATCAAGTTGATGGCAAGGGTTTAATATGCTGCTCCTGAGGCTGCACAGAGAAATCTCCCTTTCTCTTCTTTGTTCACACAGCTCCTGGTGTTTGGCTTTGGTTTTGGACCCACCTCTGCGTGTAGGCTGCCCTCAGGCATCGGTTCCCCACACAGACAAGAGGGGATAAAGCAGCAGCTGATTAGTGCTCTCTTGCTCACCCAGGCTGGGGAGAGGGAGGGGTACGGTAGTCATAACTGGAATGTGGGGCAAGCCTGTGGTGGCAGAGGCCAGTGTGATATTGCAACAATCTCAGGCGCACTTTCTGTTCTCCCAGAAAAGTTGTCTCTGAATCTCAGAATCCTTGCAGTGGTGTGCTGCACAGGTTCCCAGTGGGGTGTGGGTAATGACCTGCACTTGCACACAGGATTCTTTGTGGCAGCAGAAGCAGTGTTAGCGTTTTATGCCTGTCTCTGGGGTCTGAGCTGATAGCCGTGGCTCGCGCCTGTCTCTGGAGCTCGCTTAGGCTGTGTCTGCCTTCTGTGGGCACACGGAGCAGGAAAACCTCTCCTCACGCACCCCAAAACAATAGTCTCTTGCCTCTTTGGCAGGTCCAGACTTTTTCCCTGACTCCCTCCTGGCTAGCTGTGGCGCACTAGCCCCACAGGCTGTCTTCACACAGCCAACCCCAGTCCTCTCCCTGGGGTCTGACCTCCAAAGCCCAAGCCTCAGCTCCCAACCCCACACACCCTGGTGGGTGAGCAGACAAGCATCTCAGGGTGGTAAGTACTGGTCAGCACTGATCCTCTGTGCAGGAATCTCTCCACTTTGCCTTCCACACCCCCTGTTGCTGTGCTCTCCTCCGTGGCTCTGAAGCTTCTTCCCCCCTGCCCACATCCCGTCCCTGCCAGTGAAGGGGCTTCCTAGTGTGTGGAAACTCTTCCTCCTTCACAGCTCTCTCCCAGAGGTGCAGGTCCCATCCCTATTCTTTTGCCTCTGTTTTTTCTTTTTCCTTTTTCCCTACCCAGGTAGGTGGGGATTTTCTTGCCTTGTAGGAAGTCTGAGGTCTTCTGCCAGCGTTCAGTAGCTGTTCGTTAGGAGTTGTTCCACACGCAGGTGTATTTTTGATGTACTTGTGCCGAGGAAGGTAATCTCCACGTCTTACTCCTCCGCCATCTTGTAGGTCTCCTTCCTAAAGGATTTAAATAGCTAAATCCTTTGTCCATTTACAAATTGGACTATTCAATTTTCTGTTGTTGAGTTACAGAAGTTTCTAAAAATATATTCTAAATATTAACCCTTTATCAAATATACATTTTGCAAATATTTTCTCTTTTGATAGGTCACCTTTTCACTCCATTGGCTGTATCCTTTGGTACACAGAAGATTTTAATTTTGATGTAGTTCAATTCATCTATTTTTCCTTTTGTTACCTGCACTTTCAGTGTCATATGTAAGAAATCATTGCACAATTCAACATCAAGAAGCTGTTTCCCTATGTTTTCTTCTCAGCATTGTATAGTTTTAACTCTTACATCGAGGTCTTTGATCCATTTTGCATTATATTTGTGTACATGGTATCTGGTAACACAGCAACTTCATTCTTTTGCATGTAGATATCCAGCTTTCCCAACATCATTTCTTGAAAAAAAACTGTCTTTTCCCCAGTGAAAGGTCTTGACACTCTTGTTAAAAATCATTCAACCACATATGCAAGGATTTATTCCTAGGATCTATATTACATTCCATTGGTCTATATTTGTCTATATGCCAGTCTCACATTGTTTTGTTTATTTATTTTTTTATTTTTTGTGGTACGCAGGCCTCTCACTGTTGTGGCCTCTCCCGTTACGGAGCACAGGCTCCAGATGCGCAGGCTCAGCAGCCATGGCTCACGGGCCTAGCCGCTCTGTGGCATGTGGGATCTTCCCGGACTGGGGCACGAACCCGTGTCCCCTGCATCGGCAGGAGGACTCTCAACCACTGCGCCACCAGGGAAGCCCTCACATTGTTTTGATTACTGTAGTTCTATAATAAGTTTTAAAATCAGAAAGACCCCAATTTTGTTCTTTTTCAAGTTTCTTTTGCCTGTTCAAGATCCCTTAAGATTCCATGTGAATTATAGGATGAACTCTTCTATTTATTTCTGCAAAAAAAAAAATGCTGAGGTTTTGTAGGGATTGCTTTTGGGTATTGACATTTTAATAATTATTCCAGCCATAAACATAAGATGTCTTTCCATTTATTTGTGTCTTCTTTAATTTCTTCCAGCAATATTTTCTAATTTTCAGCATACAAATCTTTCATGTCCATGGTTCAGCTTACTCCTAAGTATTTTGTTATCTTTGATACTACTGTAAATGAGATTTATTTTAAATTTTGTTTTCAGATTATTCATTGTTAGTGTATAGAAACACAACTAAATTTTGGGTGTTGATTTTGTATCCTGAAGTTTTGCTGAATTCATTTATTAGCTCTAACAGGTGTGTGTGTGTGTAATTTTTAGAGTTTTCTATAAATAAGATTATTTCACCTGCTGAGATAATTTTACTCCTTTCCTTTTAATTTGGATGCCTTTTCTTTCAAGTTTAATTGCTCTGGCTAGGACATCCAGTAAAATTTTTTTTTTTTTTTTTGGCTGTGCTGGGTCTTCGTTGCTGCGCACTGGCTTTGTCTTGTTGCGGCGAGTGGGGGTTACTCGTCGTTGCATTGCATGTGCTTCTTATTCCAGTGGCTTCTCTTGTTGCAGAACATAGGTTTTAGGCACGCGGGCTTCAGTAGTTGTGGCACGTAGGCTCAGTAGTTGTGGCTCATGGGCTCTAGAGCACAAGCTCAGTAGTTGTGGTGCCTGGGCTTAGTTGCTCTGCAGCATATGGGGTCTTCCCGGACCAGGGATCGAACCTGCATCCTCTGAATCGGCAGGCATATTCTTAACCACTGCACCACCAGAGAAGTCTCTCCAGTACAATTTTGAATAGAAGTAGGTATCTTTGTTTTATTCCTGAATTGAGAGGAAAAGCCTTCATTCATTCACCACTATAACTGATGTAAGCTGTGGGATTTTCACATATGGCTTTTACTATATTGATGTGGTTTCTTTCTATTCCTAGTTTGCTGAGTATTTCATAATGAAATGGTGCTGAATGTTGACAAATGCTTTTTCTGCATTAATTGAGATGAATATTCTTTTCCTTCATTCTGTTAATGTGATATGTTACATTGGTTGACTTTCATACATTGCACATACTTTCATTGCAGGCATAAACCCCACTTGGTCATGGTGTATAGTCCTTTTAATGAGCTGTTGAATTGTTTGCTATTTTACTGAGGATATTTGTATTAATAAAGATAAGGGATATTGATCTCTAGAATTTTTGTAGTGCTTTGTCTGACTTTGGTATCAGAGTACTGCTGGCCTCATAGAGTGAGTTAGAAAGTACTCCCCCTTCAATTTTTGAAAGAGTTGGAAAAGTATGGATCTTAGTTATTCTTTAAATGTTTGCCAGAACATAATGGTTAAACCATCTGGTCATGGGTTTTTCTTTCTTAGGCGGTTTTTGATTACTGATTAAATCTCACAAGTAGTTAGGGATCTATTCAGATTTTCTATTTCTTCATGGGTCCATCTTTGTAGGCTGTATATTTCTAGAAATTTCTCCATTTCATCTAGATTGTCCAGTTTTTTGTGTATAGTTATCCATAGTAATATCTTGTAATTCTTTTTATCTCTGTAAAATTGATAGTGATATCACAATTTCATTTCTGATTTTAGTAACAGGAGTATTGTCTTTTTCTTTCCTAGTCAGTCTAGTTAAGAGCTTGTCAATTTTGTCATTTTTTTTTTCAAAAAACTAATTCTTGTTTTCAGTGATTTTCTCAATTGTTCTTCTATTCTCTATTTCATTCATCACTGCTCTAAGCTTATTATTTCCTTCTTTCTCCCAGCTCTGGGCTTAGTTTGTTCTTTTTTATAGTTTCTTTGGGCTGAAAGTTAGCTAATTGATTTGAGATCTTACTTCTTTTTAAACGTAAGCATATACAGCTATAAATTTCCCTTTAAACACTGATTTAGTTGCAGCCCATGTTGCATTCTTACCTTCATTTGACTAAAGACTTCTTTTTTTCACATCTTTGTTGGAATATAAATGCTTTACAATGTTGTGTTAGTTTCTGCTGTACAACAAAGTGAATCAGCTATATGTATACATACATCCCCATACCCTCTGCCTCTTGAGCCTCCCTCCCACCCTCCCTATCCCATCCCTCTAGGTCATCAAAAAGCACCAAGTTGATCTCCCTGTGCTTTGCAGCAGCTTCCCACTAGCCATCCATTTTACATTTGGTATTGTATATACATCAAAGCTACTCTCTCACTTCATCCCAGCTTCCCCTTCACCCCCTCGTGCCTCCTTGTGTGACCCAATAGTTGTTTATGAGTGTGCTATTTAATTTCCATATATTTGTGTATTTTTCAGTTTTTTTCTGAAAATAATTTCATTACATTGTTATAGAAAAGATACTTTGATTTCCATCTTTTAATAAAATGTGTATTCTGATTTTGTTGGATAGAATATTCCTTACATATCTATTAGGTCCAGTTGGTCTAAAATGTTCAAATGCTCCATTTCCTTATTGACCTTCTTTCTTATTTTTCTATCCATTAGTGAAATACTGATGTTTCCTGCTATAATTGTAGACCTAACTTTTTGTACCTTCACTTCTGTCTATATTTGCTTCATGTATTTTAGGACCTCTGATGTTTGGTACATACAAATTTATAAGTGTTATATATTCTTGGTAAATTGATCCTTTTTATCAATATATAATGCCCTTCTTTGTCTCCTGCAAGAGTTTTTGACTTAAAGTCTATTTTGTCAGATATGAGTTTAGCCATCCTTGTTACTTGTTTGGTTACTATGTGCATGGAATATCCTTTTCCATTCTTTCACTTGTAACCTATGTATGTCCTGAGATCTAAGATGAGTCTCTTGTAGACAGCATATAGTTGTATTTTGTTTTTTTGCTTTATTTCAGTTCATGCTGTTACTCTGTGACGTAAGAATCTGAGACATATGAATGATGTGCATTGTGGTTAAGATTAAAAGATAAAAAGTACCTCAAATTACACTCTAAGGCTTAGAAAAGTATAATATCACAACCTGACAAATATGACACTAAAAGGAAATAAGGCAGCAATATATTCATTTAACCTAGGAGTATGAATAAAAATTATATGTAAATACAGTGAATAACGTGAACATCTAACGGAAGAATAACATGCGATGAAAAAGAAGAGTTTGTTCCAGGAATGCAGGGATGAACCCACATTAGGAAATCAAGTAATACAGTCCAACATGCTAATAAACTAGAGGAGTAAAAATATCTGGCACCTTTTTTAAGAGTAAAATAATTTAAAAAATTCAGCATTTATTACTGATTTGACTAAATACAGAATAAAACTGTAATTAAAAGTATTCATGCAAAACCAGTAGACTATATCAATTTCAACAGAAAAACTATAAATGAAAAGTACTGGGAAAGACTCATATCATATTATTATTTTTATTCAACATTATTCTGACATGTCTAGTAAATGTAATACCAAAGAGTAAGATATAGATAAATAAGGTAAGAACGTGTAAGTATTTTCAGATCGGGTCCATTAAGTCCATGGAAATAAATGAAAAGTGCATTAGTATTGATAAGAATAAAGAAAGTTAGCTATCTTGAAAAAACATTCACAAAAGCAATAACTTTTCTATACTGCAGCAATAAAAAATAAAAACTTATGTACTAAGAAAATACGATTGAAATAGTAAGTAGAACTTCAAAATACACAGAATTAAAATTAACCACAAAATACTCAAAGCAATATGAAGCAAATGATATGTGATTTTTGATAGATACACCATAATTCTAAACAGGGATCTTAATAGCATTGGAATGTAATTTCTCCTCAAATTTATTTATGAATTTAATAATCTTTTAATCAAACTTTCAATGAGGAATTTTTGGCAAATTTAATTTAATGTTCACTTCTAAACAATGCATATGCAAGAATAGCAAAGAATATTAAAAAGTGGTTATGTCCAATAAAGTAACAAAAAATCTATAAAGCTACAATAAGCATTAGATTTGTGTAGATACACAGACATAAATGTCAGTAAGACAAAAAAATAGAATAGAATAAGTATTTTTCTATCAGAATAATTTAATCTCATGAAACATAAGCTAACTTTCCAACCACCAAGGAAGAATAACTTTTTGATACATAGTAAATGAACAGTCGGTTATTCATTTTGAAAAAAAATGCACGTACACACACACACACACACACACACACACACACACAAACACACACCACAGTGCTTTCTCCATGCCATAAAATTTCTGAAATTCAGATAAAATGAAGTTTGAAAAGTAATAAAACCATACAAATTTTAAGTTACAGGAAAATTTGGGGAGACATTATAAGCTCTCTTTAAAAAAATACTTGAATTGAGGAGAAAAAGGATAATTTTCCATTAAAAATGACATAAATTACTGGAAAAACTATTAATATTTGCATTGTAAGACTATTGTGAAAATTAGATGAACTACTGTAAGTAAAGCTTAATACAGAATTTCAAAAACAGTAAAAAAATACCTGTTACTTCTCTTTTACAAGTCACTTCTGCATTTCTATGATGTGTCCAGGAGGTAATTTTCCCAAAATAAGGTAATCTTTGCCACAGCAGCTGAAAAACAAACAAACAAAACCTGTGTTGGCATACTGGCTTACAGAGATCCCTGTGCCCCCAAAACAAAGACTTCCTCATATTACCATTTCTCACTCACTTCTTATTTTTCACACCCAAATTTTTTTCATTAAATATATATTATATATAGTATATATAACATATACATTTTATTATATATATATATATATAATACCACAATAAAATTACTTAACAGAGCTAACGCTTTCTACCTAATACTTGCCACCATAAATTCCTGCAAAGAATTATTGTTAAGAGTTCTATGGACCTTATGTTCACCATTAGTGTTTCATTTGAACACAGAAACTTCAAGTTCTGCATTCCTTAAGATCCATTTTGATTTGTTATCTTTATGGATGTTTTCTCCCTCTAGGGGGAGAAAATGTTTCCTCTAGTTTCCCCTAGAAAAACTCAGGACTGTTGCATTTCCAGTGTTCCCTGATGTTTGATAATCTCTGTTTGTCACTCACATTAGAAAATAACTGAGCTTGTTGTAATTTTTGTATGTGTGGTATAAAATATATAACATTAAAGTTACCATGTTAACTATTTTAAGTGTATAGTTCAGTAGTGTTAAGCATATTCACAAAATTGTGCAACAGAACTCTAAAACTTTTTCATCCTACAGCCCTGTAATTCTATACCAACCAAATACTGATCCCCCCGATCACTGCTCCCAGCCCTTGGCAGTCATCTTTCTACTTTCTGTTTCTATGATTTTGACTACTTGAGATACTGCATGAGTGGAATTACACAGTATTTGTCCTTTGGTGACTGGATTATTGTGCTTAGCATAATGTGCTTCAGGTTCACCATGCTGTAGTATGTAACAGAATTTCCTTCTTTTAAAAGGCTGTATGAAATTCCACTGTATGTATATACCATATTTGCTTAATCGATTCACCAGTTAATGGGCATCTGAGTTTTTTCTACTTCTTGGCTATTCTGAATAATGCTGCCATAAATACTGATATGCTGATATCTCTTCCAGATCATGATTTGGATTCTTTTGGATATGTACCTGGAGGTAGGATTGCTAGGTCATATGGTAACTTTTTTCAACTTCTTGAGGAACCTGCACTCAAAAAGAATATTTTTTTAGTTCCCTGTGTTATGTTTTATTCCAGACTGAAATCTTTATACATTAATGGCATACTATGTATATTCTGTTTTCACTCCCCTACCCCTCTGCCACATCATGTTTGCTTAGTTTCTGTGATATTTCATTATTTCTCACCTAATGTGTATAACTTTGTCCAGATTTTTTCTCTCTTCTGATATAACTGAGATTAACTTTCTTTACTACATTTACAACTTTCCTGGCACTTACTTACTTTTTCTGAGTTATAATTGGATAGATGGGTTTTGCAGCCAGTTTGCTCTACTGTTGTATGTGGGGTGGATAGGAGAAAGGGGAGAGTTAAGAGCTCTTTTGGGCACCTTGGATATTCTTTCTGGGAAGATACCTTTTCCAATGACTTAGATACCTTCTGACAACATACGTTCCAATCAAGTGTAGCTCTGCTCTTGGGAGAGGAAACCCATTGCCCCCACCACCCCTGCCTATCATCATTACCACCAAAGCTGTGACTAACTGAAGAGCTTAAGCCACGATCAGAAATACTCAGATGCTCTTATTTACATCTATTTTTATATTTCTTTTCCCATCAGCAGTTCATACTAACCCCTCACACTCAATATAGTAAAAAGGGGGGAAATAACGCTTCCTTCTTTTGAGATTGAAGGTTATTAGAAGTTTCTGGATTTTGTCAACTCATCAATGCAGATGCAAAATATGATATCTATGACTAAATACAGCACAACACTCCCCTGAAATTTCCTTTATATCCTTGGTCACTGCTGTGATCTGAATGTTTGTACCTACACCTAAATTCATATGTTGAAATCCCAAAGCTCAATGTGATGCTATTAGAAAGAAGGGTCTTTGGGAAATATTTAGGTCATAAGGGTGAAGCTCTCATGAATGGGATTAGTGTTCTTATAAAAGAGACCCCATCAAGCTTCCTGGCCCCTCCTGCTATATAAGGATACAAAGAGGATAAGCCTGTAACTCACAGGAGGGCCCTCACCCAACAATAGTAGCACCTGATCAATGACTCCCAGCCTCCAGAACTATGAGAAATACATTTGTTTTTTCATAAGCTACCCAGACTATGGTACTTTGTTACAGCAGCCCAAATGGACTAAGATAATCACTTTAAAAAAACATTTATCACAGGACCTCCCTGGTGGTCCAGTGGTTAAGGCTCCATGCTCCCAATACAGGGGGTGCAGGTTCCATCCCTGGTTGGGGAACTAGATCCCACGTGCCACAACTGAGAGCCCGCATGCCACAACTAAACATCCCGCAAGTCGCAATGAAGAGCTGCGTGCTGCAACTAAGACCCAGTGCAGCCAAATAAATAAATAAATATTTTTTCAAAAATTTATAATATGTCATACCCTACTTCTTGCTTGACAGTTGTTATTCTTTATATTTATTTGTCTGTGTACACCTTTGTTTGTAATGATAGGGGAAGAGCTATCTCATCCTCCCCATTTAATTACATATTTTTGAGAAAAGAGTGGAGACCCAAATTCTATATAGCATTAGTCCTTAGAAATTAAGACTCCCTTTTGAATCAATAATCTCAGACAAAATTGTAGAATGATCTCAAATGAAATGGGCTGTAGTTATTACTTTTTTCATATAGACAAGTTTACACTTCTCTAGTAATTATTTGCTTTGAAATAAATAGAAAATAAATTGTAGGAAGGTCAACAATACTTTCCTGAGGAAATATATGACATTGATCATAAATTCATTCTTACACGTGCTTGACCTGAACCATTTCAACTGCCCTCCACTACAGGCATAGCTTGGAATATTGCAGGTTTGGTTTCAGACCATCACAGTAAAGTGAATATCATAATAAAGTGAGTCACACAATTTTTTTTTTTGCTTGCCAGTGCATATAAAAGTTATGTTTACACTATACTATAGTCTATTAAACATGCAATAGCATTATGTCTTAAAAATGCACATGTGTTAATTAAAAATATTTTGTTGCTAAAAAAAAAATGCTAACCATCATCTAACGACGTAGGGCTGCCACAAACCTTCAGTTTGTAAAATCAACAATATCTGCAAAGCACAATAAAACAACGTGCAATAAAATGAGGTATGCCTGTATGTCTCCCCAAAAACTTTGCTCGACACATTATAGTACAAATATTTACCTAAAGCCTATACCACCTTTCATGGTATCACATTCTTATCCCTTGGCATTAGGAGTAAAATATTTATTATCACATTCATCTTTTATTAGTTTGAAATCTGACATTTCTATCTCAGAAGATGCTTAAAGGTAAGCTCTCCACTATTTCTGAAATCCTTTTCTCATGATATTTCAAAAACATAAACTTCATTAATGAGAAAAAGAAGAAAATTAGATAATTGCTCTACTTAATATTGTATAATGATTTATTATTATATTTGCTTATAATGTAACTCTTTTTAGAGTTTAATTAATCCCACTTGGTGTTTAAGTATCCTATATATCTGCCAACAGGAGTTCAATTTCTAGTTGCTGTTTATAATCAAGATAATTGGGCTTATTACTTAAGCATGGTGCCTCTCTGGCATTCAGCCCCGATGGGATATTTTATATGTATTGTATCTGGAAAGGAAAGTATACATTTCCTCAAAAGCAGATGTTGAAACAACATTAAGAACTTGATTTTTTTTTCAAACCACCATAATGCACCAAATTGGAGCTAAGACAATGTAGAAGAATCAAATGCATTAATCTCATGAATGGAACACTTTCTCTTAAACTGTTAAGTTTATATTTACTGTTCTCTCAAATAATTCTATGGTTTTATTTATCTACGCACATTCATGTAAATATTTCTAAAGGTGGTTTACATTTCAAGCTTAGTTGGTTGAACTATATTTTGCCTGCTTGTAACTTTTTCTTTCTGAAAAATAATTTTCAAACTTTTACTAAGTTTTCTTTCTGAAGAGCTGTCAAGTTTCCAGTTTTTAATACAAAATTTATTTTGAGATACATGGAGTAACAGAAGACCCCAAGCAAAATCTTGGAGAAAATTATACAAAATTTTAAGTCTAGGAATTAAAAGTGGAGGACTGACAGATCAGCTGTATCATTTCTTCTTTGCTAACTCCATTTCAACACTTGATGACAAACTAGGCTTTGAGAACAAGCTTGAAATAAAATTTATGCTAAACATGAAAGTACATGAGCATGAGACTTGCATATACTTTACCATGGCCCATAAAACTCAGGACAATCATATTAACCCCAAATAACCCAGAGAGAAAGGACTTTAGAAAGACTGGGATGGGTCTTGATTCTACTGTCAAAGGAAGGTGTCACTATGCATAGGTATATAATCCCTAGGACATAACCAGTGACAAAATCTTCACTTTCCTAATATAACAAGCACTTCTTACTAAACCATAAGCTTTTAGAGGATGGGAAAATATTAATTTATCATTATATTCCCAGCATTGAGCAAAATATCAGGTTCCTGGAATAGATTTACCAAATGATTGCTGAATGGATAGATAAACAAATGGTGAGGAAATCGATCAATCTAGCAGTGGTACATTAAAGTTACTACTTAAAATCTTAATTGACTTGTAATAGTACTCAAATCACCAATATAAATGTCACTTTTACCATGAAAATGAAATCCTTCTAATTACATAATACCATATGATTATTTTAAGCTACCCACTCTCAAAGCAAAGAAATAATGAAAAAGGCACATTCTAAATATTATGAGGTCTCAAAACATAGCAACAGTATGCATTCACAAAAACATCCAATGTAATGTTATAATAATTTCCAGTTTTTAAAAAAATGTCTCCTTTTAGAAACCTACTTTATTATTGATGAAATGGAAATAGAGCTTGGGAAAGAAGCTATTTATCTTTTCTTTTAAAACCCACTTTCCCTTAAAATGTGATGATTCTTTGGGCCATTGTGCTGCATTTATATGTGCCCAAGAAACAGACTTCAAGAAGAAAAGAAAACATATCTCTCTGTTCACTCCTCTTACCTTCTTTTTCTTCTTTGTTAACTCAGAAGCACAGGAGATACATGTAACATAGGAAGTTAGAATAAAAAGTCTCCCTAGGACTTTGAAAACACTTCATCAAAATGAAATACAATTTCTCTTATCCAGTATGTGCTTTTTCTCTTCTTTGGCTTCAATTTTATTTTCGTATGTCCTTGTTTCTACACTTTCTTTCCAAACTACTTAAAATATCAGTAAGAATCTTATGACACCTACAGTTTAAGTATACAAATTGTAATGGCACCTTTTTCTCAAAGCTCTTTAGTAGACCTTAATCCTCTACATTTCTGTCACACCTGAGTAGATTCCTACCACATACAGTGTGGTTTTACATCATCAGTGATCTTTGATAATATGTAACAATATGTTTTTGTAAATAGCATAGACTGATCCAGAAAACAAGAAGGTTGAATATGGAAGACAGGGATTAGGAGGCTCAGACTAGATTGTGAAGGGTTAATGGGCATCAGGATTAAACTTTCCTATGAAGGAGAATCAGCTGAATATCAGACCTAAACTTAAAACTGATCTGACATGACTGCATAAAAGGTCAATGTGTACCTGAACTTACATACATGTGCTGTAAGTTTGGTAGGTCCCTTACTGGTTTCTATAATCATGTCAGTTTATAGACATACACCACGGCATGGAATACCCATGTGTAATGTGATTACTGGAAGAAGTGTGTGATATGTGGTGGCTTACTTTGCGCATCCTGCTTTACCACCGGTGATTTATATTTGCTGGTGAATAGTTTTCATATCATGGCACCTGTGGCAAATTAAGTCCTCTCTTTCAAGGGGGCAAAGATCTCAGTATAACAAGATTCCAGGCTTAGCAACTTCTGACAGATAAACCTATGCAGAGGACAGTCCTACTCATTTCGCCTCACCAGGAAGAATGGAAGGGAGCTCTGAATTTAGATACACTGGGCTCAGACATCACTTACTGGGATTGTGGGCAATTCTCTAGGCCTCTGTTTGCTCATCTGCTTGTTATGAAAATTAAATGAGAAAATACACCAAAAGTAGATGTAACAAAAACTCAAAAATTCAGTAATGGTCTTCAGCATCATCAAGTAGCATTTATGATGCTTACATTATGAAATTTAAATATCTACTACTCCTAAGGTGTTGAATGTTATCAAGAACAAGGAAACATTTCAAACCCAGAAGAATCCTTTTTATTGGATGAGAATATTTATCATGTGAAATGAAGAGAATGGACTTTGTGGCACAACATTTAAATATAGTCATTTGTTACCTAGTTTTATTCCTCTAAATCACAGTTCTGAAAGCCTGTCAGCTAGAAAATAAACTTTCCAGAAACTTAACAATGAGAAGTAACAGTCAAAATGAATATGGAAAATACAGCTGGCCTAACAGAGTAAACCATTTTTTCCAGTTGTGTTTAGATATTTCAATAAATAGCCTACAACACTATTGTTATTCTTATAACAAGTAACATATGGTAACATAATCCACTAGTGGTATTCAGCTGCAGGATGACTTACGTACACTGCTGACACCATTTGTAGTGAAAATAAAATTGTCAAATGGTATACGGAGAGAATTCTTTACATTATATTGTGACCATCGTATTTGTTTTATAACTATTATTTCCATACATGTGATCAAGTGTAGTAATAAACGTGGGAGAAAACAGTAGTGTCTCTTGAAAATCTTTTTTTAAAATTTTGGTTGCCATGTCATATTCTTATTTCTGCCTTGCCCTTGTGTTTGGCTTGTTGACATTCCATGCTATATTCTGTGACAAATAAGATATTTACCTTTCTAATTGCTATAAAATAAAGGTAAGTCAGACTGCCTGAATTCTAAAGAGCTGGTTTTAATGTAAGAATGGCTCCAATGGAGATGAGCATGTATTCTAGGCTCTTATTTAAGCCACAGAAGTTCAGGGCCACGCAATGCTGTCACTCTTGAACTTCCATTTCCTTAAAGGCACAAAGTGATCACCTCCTAGCTATTCACTCAGTTGACATGAAGAATTTTTACTGAGGCTGGACATGAGTGGGGTAGAGAAGGAACAGAGATTCTTATGCTAAAATGAAAATTCCTCATTGAACAGAAAAGATGTCAAACATTTAAGTAGCAAGAACTCACAAGGAAGGACAAATAAATATTCTAGGATAAAAAGTAGCCGATATTAACAACTGAAGTTATTTCATGGTTCCAGGTATAGGTGGGGTGGAGCAAAATTAAGAATTCCATTGAGAAATAATAATGATTTTGGTGATTATAAATTCTTCATTGAATTAGTTTGGGCTTTGGACAATACATGATTACAATACCTGTGGTATCATCAAAAGTTTAATTAAAATCATTTACGATTTGTGTTAAATTTAGAACCTACAGGAGCAATGTGGCAAAGCAGGTGATGGTGTTGTTTCTTAAACATTTTCATATTCAAATTTGAATCTACAGTATACTTTAATATGGTAGATCATCAGTACCAGAGATCACTAGCATATCAGCTCGTACAACAAAAACATAAAGCCCTTTTTTATTCCTGCCCCATAATTCTTATACCCGTCACTGCAGGGGCGAATTGATCCCTTATTTCTAGATCAGTCTGAATGAAGGTTCTGGAATGCATCCTGTCTTTAGGCAGACGTACGTAACTTAAGGATTCTGAGGTCAACAGTTTAAGGATCAAGTTAAATTTGGTCTAACTTCATGTCCACTACTGGTAACAGAATTGTTACCCTATTTCTGTTAATTAGCCTCCACCTCATACTATTCTTTTTTTAATCTGTGAAATATTTTGAATAAAAGAAAAATGATAATTTTCATGCATTAGAAAGATATCCATGAAAGCAACGTATAGAATGAACTGAAAGCAGGAAAGCTAAGGTGCAGAGACCGCTGGGAAGAACTTATGTAAAAACATAAGGTATAAAACAGAACAATGTAGCAAGGTAGAGAGACACAGGAGGTGGGTCTCTCAGAGAGACACTGAATAAGGGTGAATAAAAAGAAGCTATTTAATTGGACACTAAAAAATTGTGGATCAATATAAAACAATAGTTGTTTCAAACCCAAATTGGAAAAGGTTGCAAAAGGAATGAAATGGGAGGAAGGAGAACGAGCCAGTACTTAGCAATTTAGTGACAACTGAGCAAGTACTCACACACACCTTGAACTAGTGTTGTTTTAGTTCTACAGCTTGTTTAAAGACAGTTTAATTTGATCATGAGTTGATTCACTATGACAAAAAATATTTTTATTTAACAACTGTGTTTCTGTAATTATTCTCGATGTTGGAAATTCAAAGGTGAATAAGTTGCTCCAATGCGGATATCACAATCTTCTGCAAAATGGTACAAACTGAGGCATTTGTCCACATAATTCAGACAAATTAAGTTTCAATTAAAGTCAGGATTGTGTTTGGCTAAATTGCTCACACTGGCTTTACCCTATCAATCTGGTTTACTGCATAATTATTTGACCCTTGGCTTCACTTTGCTTGTGTTAAACACAGTCAATAACTTGGTGGCAGGACCTGCAACCAAAGCTTTGAAAATAATGGTGCTCATTGATCAAAAGTGCTAATGTATATGAAAGTGCCTTGCAAATCGTAAAATACTACATAGACAAAACTGCCACCCATTCTCTTCAAAAAGAATTTAGTCTTCCAAACACCAGACTACCATCCAAAACATGATCTTGTGTCATTTGGCACTGGCTTCA
This sequence comes from Orcinus orca, assembly GCF_937001465.1. Classification (NCBI taxonomy): domain Eukaryota; kingdom Metazoa; phylum Chordata; class Mammalia; order Artiodactyla; family Delphinidae; genus Orcinus; species Orcinus orca. Next base: position 10,032,899 of record NC_064568.1, read on the forward strand.
TGAGTTGTGATGCCAGAAAATAAAATATTTCATTGCTTTCTGGCAGACATGTAGCATGTACCGGTAATATCAGACATTACCTACTATGATGGTTAATTTTATATGTCAACTTGCCTGGGCCATGGGGTGTCCAGATATTTGGTCAGACATCATTCTGGGCATTTCTGTGTTTTTAGGTGAGCTTAACACTTAAGTCAGTGGACTTGGACTAAAGCAGATTGCTCTCCATAATGTGGGTGTGCCTCACCCAAGCAAATGAAGGCGTGAAGAGAACAAAAAGACCAGCTTGCCCTGAGCTAGACAGAATTCTCCAGAAGACTGCCTTCAGACTTCATCTGCAACATGGCTCTTCCCATTTCAATAGCAGACTGCCTTCACAGTCAAATGGGAACATCAGCCCTCCTAGGTCTCCAGCTTGCCCATCTTCAGACTGGAACTGAAACATTAGCTCTCTTTGGTCTCCAGCCTACTGGCCCACACTGCAGATTTTATACTTGCCAGCCTCGATAACCACTTGAACCAATTCCTTATTATAAATCTCTTTACATATAGTCGATCCACTGTGATTTTGTGACTTATAATAAATATATATTTGGTCTTCATCTTTGAGCCAGTTTTTGTCACAGAGCTCCTAAAACCTTAGAAATTTCCTAAGTGATTAAGAGTGATAAAGGTGTCTTGATCTTCATAATAAACCCCTTTCAATCACAACTGGGTTTATGTTAATGAAGTGACTTTTGGAAAGCACTTAAGGATGAGGGCTGGTTGCCAGGGGAAGAGCCATGTAATTGGAGAGCAGGACTTCTCAGTCCCATTCCCCTAACCTCCAGGGAAAGGAGAGGGACTGAAGGTTGAATCAATCACCAAAGACAAATGATTTAATCGATCATGCCTATATAATGAAGCCCCCATAAAAAACCAAAAGAATAGAGTTTGGAAAGCTTCTGGGTTGGTGAACTTGCAGAAATTTGGGGAGAGTGGCAGGCTCAGAAGACCTGCAACCTTTCCCCCATTCTTTGCCCTATGCATCTCTTCCATTTGGGTGTTCCTATGTTACATCCTTTTATAAAAAAACGGTAAACTAGTAAGGAGAATGTTTCCCTGATTTCTGTAAGCTGCTCTAGCAAATTAATCCGACCCAAGGAAGGAGTCATTAGAACCTCTGATCTATAGCTGGTCAGTCAAAAGCTCAGGTAGCCATCTGGACCTGTGATTGGTGTCTGAAGTGTGTAGGGAGGTGGAGGCAATCTTTGCGAAACCTAGCCCTTAACCTGAGGGATCTGACACTACCTCCAGGTAGTGTTAGAACTCAGTTAATTGCTTGGTGGTGTGAACACACACATCATACCCATTGATCTTATTGTTTCTGTTTCTCAAGAGAACCTTAATACATCTACTCATCCCAACAAATCCAGGGCATAGGCATATACAAAAATAATAACAATACATAATAATACATACAACATTTTTGGTGTGAAAGATTAATAAATATAATTTCAGAACCAATACAAATAAGCAATTAAAACACATGCAACCACAGCGCTGACACAGGAAGTCAATGTTTTTAAAACCCATTTGGGGGTCCACCTAAGCCAGACCTATACTATTGTGAGTTTTCCAAAGACGATTTATTTTAAGTTCTATACTCAGTAGCAGTTTAAATTTTAGTGACACATCAAAAATGGCTTATGAAATTAAAAAAATTTATAATGGACAAATATAAGAGGAAGCACTGGCATTTTATTCTTATCTCAACACTTATTTCCTTTTTGTCACTGGACTTAGTTTTCTTCCCAGGCTATAGCAATATACCATTTTAGCTTCTTGGAAACCGCCAAAAAATGACAAATACAAATGGAAACCACATCATGAAATACATGCAAAATAAAAACCATCATTTTTCTCTGAAAACGCCTGTTATGTAAACTGAAAAGCACCATGGTATTGCCTAAATAAAAATAATTAGTTTGATTCATTAGTATGATTCTTTAATATTTGTTTTATTTTACTTACTTTATTATAGATGTAACACTATAAATGTCAAATTATAGCTTAGAGGGACTTGCATATATTTATTTTATTTCTTTGATACAAAACCTTGTGAGTAGTTGTTATTTCCATTATAAAGATGAAGAAAATAGGAGTTAATTTTCTCAGGCAGCATATAGTTGGGCTCACTGTATTTCAGTTTTTTTAACCCAAAAAGTCAAATATTCACTACAGTCATTAGCACCTTAGCCTCAACCCACACTAACTGAGCTCTGGCTTCCTACAAGGTACCACAATGACGTTGGGAAAATATGAAGAAGCACAAACCATCATTCAGGGTTTCCAGTGATATACAATGAAGGTGAGGAAAGTAAATCCTTTTGAGAAGGTAAAATCATTAACAATACAAAAACTAAAAAAAACAAAATAAGGGTAATGTTTTAAAAATTTCTCCAATATATTTTCATCCTTCAGTAATGTGATTTTATTCCTTGATGTTTTGAGACCATTTTTATCCCATGGGATGAAAAAGAGAGAAGAGAAGCAGAGAGAGTTCAAAAATAAGCATTTCTGGGGCTTCCCTGGTGGTGCAGTGGCTAAGAATCTGCCTGCCAATGCAGGGAAAACGGGTTCGAGCCCTGGCTCAGGAAGATCCCACATGCCGGGGAGCAACCAAGCCCGTGCGCTGAGCCTGCACTCTACAGCCCGCGTGCCACAACTACTGAGCCTGCGTGCCACAACTACTGAAGCCCGCACACCTAGAGCCCATGCTCTGCAACAAGGGAAACCACCACAATGAGAAGCCCGCGCACCACAACAAAGAGTAGCCCCTGCTCACTGCGACTAGAGAAAAGCACACGCACAGCAACAAAGACCCAACACAACCAAAAATAAAATAAAATAAATAAATTAAACACACACACACACACACTCACACAGACACACACACACATACACACGCAAACAAGAATTTCAGCTTTGTCTCTCAGTTTCAAAAATTAGGAATGGAGCATATCAAAATCCTTAGATGGGATAAAGAAGGTGCCAGAAAAGGATGCCCTAAGAAATAAGCCTGAACTCAGTGAAATCTGAAGCTAGGAGATGGATTATGGACTTCAGAAGCAGGTGCCAACCTGAAGCCCCCCAAAGATATAACACAGATAGATAGATATACAGATAAATGAGTAGTATAGATTAGCGGTTCTCAGACCACTCAGGAGTGCCAAAGCAATAGCCTTTTGCTTTATTTCTCTCTCCCCTATCAAGGGTGGGAAGGGAAGGCCCATCCTTATTGTTCAGACATCAATTCCCTCCCCTAAATCAGGCTTAGAGAGAACCAGCCAGCTCTTTCCTTCTGGTTGTTTTTCTCTCACTCCCAGCTTATTTTTTGTTTTCTCTCTACTCCCACCTCTGAAGCCATTTTATGAACTGTCAGGTGCCACCTGAGCCTCCAATAAAGCAAAAACAGGCCCTCCTGTTAAAAAAGAGAGAGAGAGCAAAAGAGCAAAAGTGAGAGTGAGGAGACCAGAGCTGGTCTGTGATGAAGTTCTCATTGGTTTGTAGCCAAATGACAAACATAAGATCAACGCTGTAAAATTTTTATAATATAAAATTTATTCTATGTTTTCCATGATAATTTTAGTGATGAAATAACGTATTCCACAAAGTCATGGAAATACTAGATAACTGTTTCATCAGAATTGATCTTTAAAAGAGTATCATCAATACCATGTGGTCCCCATATTTTTATGTTTGTGTGTGCGTGTGAGAGGGGTCTATTTTTGGCAAATTGCATTTGTTCATTAAATCACAAGCTCAGGGAACCAGTGATTCAGTACAAGTGCTATGCTTCTTAGGAGGTAAGAGCTGTTTAGATCTGAGGAGTCAGAAGCAGCATCAAGGAAAAGTAGGAGGTAAGTAAGATAGACTGGATTTAACTATGTGGAAATTAGGCAGAGGGCATTCTTAGAAGGAAGAATGCTGGTAGGAAACACACAAGGGCCTATCTTAAAATAGGAAAAATAAAAACTAGCCTAGTTTAGCTTGAGTAAAGGATGTAGTAAGTTTTAAAGCTGGTGAAAAGTAGGTCCAAGTTGATTAAAAAAGTTTGAATGTCAAGCATCAATAATTAAACTTTTAGATAGAGTTACACAACTCCACAGCACACAACTGAGAAGGAAACAGGCTCTAAGAAAACAAAGGCATTAACTACAACATGCTCTTTTGAGAAGTTCAGTAATTAAAAGGAAGGGGTTAAGATGGAAACGCAAAAGATAAAGGAAGATTGAGAGAAGGCATTGATAAAATGGGGGAACCACCGTCAAGAAAGAGCACCACTCAGAAGCGCAAAACTACATTCATTGCTTACATAAATAAGGGTGAGCTATAGTGGTTAGGAACTGTCTCATTTAGCAGAGCAAACTAATATCTTATAAGGAGTTTGGGGGAAGAGTTTGTTTTGGGGTCGAGTTGCTTACAGATGTGGAAGTGTGGAGGCAGATAAGGACTTTAGGAACATGTTTTGTGTTGGTGTTAGGTAGCTCTGATTGACTGAACATGTTTCATTTGTTTGCTTGGCAGTTTACTTGTTAGCATGGCTGTAGAAAAAAATCAGCCTTGCTCTAACTATATGGCAACTTCTTTATTCTCACCATTTAATAGCCAAGACTTCATGTCTTTCTTCCAGGTGATGCATGCTTGGTTCAATCACCTCTCTTCCTTACCACTGCTGTATCACACAACAGCTTAGCTGCTGCCACACTACTCCTAGTGCTGTCCCACCATAACTTGTTCTCTGTGCCATCCTTGGATTCATCCTGCTACAAGTAAGATTCCATGATGTCACTGTCCTGCCCAACCACCTCTAATAATTCACGGTTCCTATAAACTAAAATTCTCTATTTCTCCTTTCTATACTTTTCACGATGAAGCCCAATCCAAACTGTCCAGGTTTATCTCCTACTACCCCCACTTCATACACCAAACTCTTACTAGGCCATTTTTATCACTGTGCCCTGAAATCAGATATTATAAATTCTAACTTCAAATCTTAGCTTATCATTCCCTAAGATAATTTGCAATGACATGCATTTTAATAATTTAAATAAACAAACAGAAAAGCCACAGAAGATAATACAAATTTATGGTAATGAATACACACACACATACCTTATTAAAGTTTCTCTTTAAATACAAGGATCAAAGACTTATCCATTACCTTAAAACAATACTTTTCTCACTAGCTAGTGCTCTCGCTTGAATTAATCTGAAAATCACCTCGAATCATTGCCTTAATTTCTCCTTAAATATATAATCTGAGTCAACAAATATCAAGTGCCCTTCTAAAATCAGAATTCAATGAAGTTTAAATCATTTTAGAATAACTCAACAAAGGCATCTATCTACCCTCCTTCCAATTAGTAAAGTAGCTTAATTCACAGATAGATCACCTCATCTCAATGGATGAGTGTGAAAATAAACTGCTCTGAGTCTCCCTTTCTTCCTTCATGCTCCATTAGGATGCAACAAGAAATACATTTTCATTTTTCTGGTTATTAAAAAAGAATGAGTGTAGTAGAAAATGAAATTTAGCATATTTGGATTGAACTCAATTTATCGAGGCTGACCTTTTCTGTTCATTTTGGTATGTTTCTTGTTTCTAAACAAATACAAACTTTATTTTGATAAAATATCTTAATCATCTCTCATTCATAAACATCAGGTCTTAAGCAAAAGAACTGTAGAGGTGCCACCTTCACAGATATCCTATGCCTTTCAAAGCACAAACATGAAATCTTAATAATTAACTTTAATTAAAAATATAAAAATCAACACATCGGTGTTTATATAAGCTAAGCTGAATGACAAAGACTCATTGTGGCTAAATTTTGGTTTCACTGTAGACTAGCCCAGCTTGGTAAGGCATTCTTATTTGCATATATAGTACATGGGACCTTTTATGTTTTTTCTCTAGCATTTAGGTCTCCCTCTCAAAGTTTCTCAATATTCAAACTATCTTCATTAAGTGGCCAGTATATAGCATATATTGCATGAGACACTGTGGCAAAAACAAAATAATTTTGTGTAATTATGTTTTGGTTGGAAAATAGTTACAAGAAAAAGGAGCAGTTGAATTAACTTAGAAAGTGTAAGATAACTGAGCCAATAAACTCACTTAAAATTTCAGAGTACAGAAAGTCCCAGAGTCAGAAAAACCCCAAGATGAGATCCAAAACCCATATACATCAGTTTCACAAAATCAGAAGAGTTGTGTAGTAGAATAGCAAAATAAATGGTTAATAATTGGGGGAAGATATTGGTACCTTAACATGGGGGGCCTGATACACCACTTTGTAGAATTTAGACTTGGTTCTTAAATAACACAAAAAATAAGCCAAAGTTCTCAGAAAGGGGGACTCAAATTACTTAAGTCGTATGTCAGTCACTGAAACTAATCTGGCTCAATTCTTAAGCTTTAAAACTATTTTCAGGGCACCCCAAAGACATCAAGCTAAACTTTTAAGATGCTAAATACTATGCTTTATACTTAATTTCTTATGCTGTGTCTGGTTTTACTGGCATTTAAAAGACAATGGATTAGAGAAGAAAATTTATCCCAGCTTATAACCATTAATTAACCATATCTTTTGAACCTGTACCATTCTTTACATTGACATTATAATAGCAACCAAGTATGAACGGTTATCAATTAATCTGTTGCAGAACCTCAGCCCCAAGGACAAGAAAAGAATCTTGCTCAAATAAACCTCAAAACGTAGTTGTTAAAAAGAAAAGACTGGAGGAGGACCTTCAAGATGGTGGAAGAGTGAGACATGGAGATCACTTTCCTCCCCACAAATACATCAAAAATACATCTACATGTGGAACAACTCCTACAGAACACCTACTGAACGCTGGCAGAAGACCTCAGACCTCCCAAAAGGCAAGAAACTCGCAATGTACCTGGCAATGTGGCTGACAGGGTCTTGGTGCTCCAGCCGGGTGTCAGGTCTGAGCCTTGAGGTGGGAGAGCCGACTTCAGGATATTGGACCACCAGACACCTCCTGGCCCCACATAATATCAATTGGCAAGACCTCTACCAGAGATCTCTGTCTCAACACAAAGACCCAGCTCCAATCAACGACCAGCAAACTCCAGTGCTGGACATCCCATGCCAAACAACTAGGAAGACAGGAACACAACACCACCCATTAGCAGAGAGGCTGCCTAAAATCATACTAACTTCACAGAAACCCCAACACGCACCACCAAACATGGTCCCACCCAACAGAAAGACAAGATCCAGGTTCATCCACCAGAATATAGGTACCAGTCCCCTCCACCAGGAAGCCTACACAACCCACTGAACCAACCTTACCCACTGGAGGCAGATGCCAAAAACAACGGGAACTATGAACCTGCAGCCTGCGAAAAGGAGACCCTCAAACACAATAAGTTAAGCAAAATGAGAAGACAGAGAAATATGCAGCATATGAAGGAGCAAGGTAAAAATCCACCAGATCAAAAAAATGAAGAGGAAATAGGCAGTGTACCTGAAAAAGAAATCAGAATAATGACAATAAAGATGATCCAAATCTTCGAAATAGAATGGAGAAAATACAAGAAACATTTAACAAAGACCTAGAAGAACTCAAGAGCAAAGAAACAATGATGAAGAACAAAATAAAATTCTCGAGATGGAATCAACAGCAGAATAACTGAGGCAGAAGAACGGATAAGTGACCTGAAAGATAAAAAGGTGGACATACCTACCGCAGAGCAAAATATAGAAAAAAGAATGAAAAGAACTGAGGACAGTCTCAGAGACCTCTGGGACAACATTAAATGCACCAACATTAGATTTATATGGGTCCCAGGAGAAGAAGAGAAGAAGAAAGGGACTAAGGAAATATTTGAAGAGATTATAGTTGAAAACTTACCTAACATGGGAAAGGAAATACTCAATCAAGTCCAGGAAGCACAGAGAGTCCCATACAGGACAAACCCAAGAGAGACACACCAAGACATATGTTAATCAAACTATCAAAAATTAAATACAAAGAAAAAATATTAAAAGCAACAACAGAAAAGCAACAGATAACATACAAGGGAACCCCATAAGGTTAACAGCTGCTCTTTCAGCAAAAACTCTGCAAGCCAGAAGAGGGTGGCAGGACACATTTAAAGTGATGAAAGGGGAAAACCTACAACCAAGATTACTTTACCCAGCAAGGATCTCAGATTCGACAGAGAATTAAAACCTTTACAGACAAGCAAACACTAAGAGAAATGAGCACAACCAAACCAGCTTTACAACAGATGCTAAAGGAACTTCTCTAGGCAGGAAACACAAGAGAAGGAAAACACCTACAATAACAAACCCAAAACAATTAAGAAAATGGTAATAGGAAAATACATATTGATAATTACCTTAAATATAAATGGATTAAATGCTCCAACCAAAAGACACAGACTGGCTGAATGGATACAAAAACAAGATCCGTATATATGCTGTCTACAGGAGACCCAATTCAGACACATACTAGGGACACATACAGACTGAGAGCAAGGGGATGGAAAAAGATATTCCATTCAAATGGAAATCAAAAGAACGCTGGAGTAGCAACTCCCATATCACACAAAATAGACTTTAAAGACTATTAAAAGAGACAAAGAAGGACATTACATAATGATCAAGGGATCGATCCAAGAAGAAGATATAACAATTGTAAATATTTATGTACCAAACACAGGAGCACCTCAATACATAAGGCAAAAAAAAAAAGCTAACAGCCATAAAAGGGGAAATCGACAGCAACCCAATAATAGTAGGGGACTTTAACACGTCACTTTCACCAATGCACAGATCACCCAAAATGAAAATAAATAAGGAAACACAAGCTTTAAATGACAAATTAAACAAGATGGACTTCATCAATATTTATAGTACATTCCATCCATAAACAACAGAATACACTTTCTTCTCAGGTGCTCATGGAACATTCTCCAGTATATATCTTACCTTGGGTCACAAATCAAGCCTTGGTAAGTTTAAGAAAACTGAAATCATATCAAGTATCTTTTCTGACCACAATGCTATGAGACTAGATATGAATTACAGGAAAAAAAAACTGTAAAAAATACAAACACATGGAGGCTAAACAATATGCTACTAAATAGCCATGAGATCACTGAAAAAATCAAAGAGGGAATCAAAAAATACCTAGAAATAAATGACAATGAAAACTCGATGACCCAAAACCTAGGGGATGCAGCAAAGGAGTTCTAAGAGGGAAGTTTAGAGCAATACAATCTTACCTCAAGAAACAAGAAACATCTCAAATAAACAACCTAAACTTGCACCTAAAGCAATTAGAGAATGAAGAACAAAAAACCCCCAAAGTTAGCAGAAGGAAGGAAATCATAAAGATCAGATCAGAAAGAAATGAAAGAAACAATAGTAAAGATCAATATAACTAAAAGCTGGTTCTTTGAGAAGATAAACAAAATTGATAAACCATTAGCCAGACTCATCAAGAAAAAAGGGAGAAGACTCAAATCAATAGAATTAGAAATGAAAAAGAAGTAACAAACTGACACTGCAGAAATACAAAGGATCATGAGAGATTACTACAATCAACTATACGCCAATAAAATGGGAAACCTGTAAGGAATCCACAAATTCTTAGAAAAGCACAACCATCGAGACTGAACCAGGAAGAAATAGAAAATATAAAAAGGGGCTTCCCTGCTGGCACAGTGGTTAAGAATCCTCCTGCCAATGCAGGGGACACAGGTTTGAGTCCTGCACCAGGAAGATCTAACATGCCACAGAGCAACTAAGCCTGTGAGCCAAAATTACTGATCCTGTGCTCTAGAGCCTGTGTGCCACAACTACTTGAAGCCCATGCACCTAGAGTCTGTGCTCCACAAGAAGAGAAGCCACTGCAATGAGAAGCCCGTGCACCGCAACGAAGAGTAACCACTGCACGCTGCAAGTAGAGAAAGCCTGCACGCAGCAACGAAGACCCGACGCAGCCAAAATAAATTAATTAATAAATAAAATAATTTTTTTAAAAAAGTCAAGTTTACTGAGATACAATATATAGAGAGTAAAATTTACCTTTAAAAAAAAGAAAATATAAACAGACCAATGACAAGCACTGAAGTTGGAACTGTGATTAAAAATCTTCCAACAAAAAAAAGCCTTGGACCAGATGGCTTCACAGGCGAATTCCAGCAAACATTTAGAGAAGAGCTAACACCTATCTTTCTCAAACTCATCCAAAGTATAGCAGAAGGAGGAACACTCCAAATCTCATTCTATGCGACCACGATCACCCTGATACCAACACCAGACAGAGACGTTACAAAGAAAGAAAACTACAGGCCAATATCACTGATGAACATAGATGCAAAAATCCTCAACAAATACTAGCAAACAGAATCCAGCAGCACATTAAAAAGATCATACACCATGATCAAATGGGGTTTATTCCAGGAATGCAAGGATTCTTCAATAAACGCAAATCAATCAATGTTATACACCATATTAACAAATTGAAGAAGAAAACCCATATGATCATCTCAATAGATGCAGAAAAAGCTTTTGACAAAATTCAACACTCATTTATGATAAAAACTCTCCAGAAAGTGGTCATAGAGGCAACCTACCTCAACATAATAAAGACCGTATATGACAAACCCACAGCCAACATTGTTCTCAAAGGTGAAAAACTGAAACCATCTCCACCAAGATCAGGAACAAGACAAGGTTGTCCACTCTCAACACTATTATTCAACATAGTTTTGGAAGTTTTACCCACAGCAATCAGAGAAGAAAAAGAAATAAAAGGAATACAAAACAGAAAAGAAGAAGTAAAACTGTCACTGTCTGCAGATGACATGATACTATACATAGGGAATCCTAAAGATGCTACCAGAAAACTACTAGAGGTAATCAATGAATTTGGTAAAGTAGCAGGATACAAAGTTAATGCACAGAAATCTCTTGCATTCCTATATACTAATGATGAAAATTCTGAAAGAGAAATTAAGGAAACACTCCCATTTACCATTGCAACAAAAAGAATAAAATACGTAGGAATAAACCTACTTAAGGAGATAAAAGACCTGTATACAGGAAACTATAAGACAGTGATGAAAGAAATTAAAGATGATACAAACAGATGGAGAGATATACCATGTCCTTGGATCAGAAGAATCAACACTGTGAAAATGACTCTACTACTCAAAGCAATCTACAGATTCAGTGCAATCCTTATCAAACTACCAATGGCATTTTTCACAGAACTAGAACAAAAAATTTCACAATTTGTATGGAAACACAAAAGACCCCAAATAGCCAAAGCAATCTCGAGAAAGAAAAATGGAGCTGGAGGAATCAGGTTCCTGGACTTCAGACTATACTACAAAGCTATAGTAATCAAGACAGTATGGTACTGGCACATGAACAGAAATTTAGATAAATGGAACAGGACAGAAAGCCCAGAGATAAACCCACACACAAATGGTCACCTTATCTTTGATAAAGGAGGCAAGAATATACAATGGAGAAAAGACAGCCTCTTTAATAAGTGGTGCTGGGAAAACTGGACAGCTGCATTTAAAAGAATGAAATTAGAACACTCCCTAACACCACACACAAAAATAAACTCAAAACAGATTAAAGATCTAAATGTAAGGCCAGACACTATAGAACTCTTAGAGGAAAACATAGGCAGAACACTCCATGACATAAATCACTGCAAGATCCTTTTTGGCCCATCTCCTAGAGAAATGGAAATAAAAACAAAAACAAATGGGACCTAATGAAACTTAAAAGCTTTTGCATAGCCAAGGAAACCATAAACATGTCGAAAAGACAGCCCTCAGAATGGGAGAAAATACTTGCAAATGAAGCAAATGACAAAGGATTAATCTCCAAAATATACAAGTAGCTCATGCAGGTCAGTATCAAAAAAACAAACAACCCTCTCCAAAAATGGGTGGAAGACCTAAATAGACATTTCTCCAAAGAAGATATACAGATTGCCAACAAACACATGAAAGGATGCTCAACATCACTAATCATTAGAGAAATGTATATCAAAACCACAGGAGGTATCACATCACACTGGTCAGAATGGCCATCATCAAAAAAATCTACAAACAATAAATGCTGGAGAGGGTGTGCAGAAAAGGGAACCCTCTTGCACCCTTGGTGGGAATGTAAACTGATACAGCCTCTATGGAGAACAGTATGGAAGTTCCTTAAAAACCTAAAAATAGAACTACCATATGACCCAGCAATCCCACTACTGGGCATACACCCTGAGAAAACCATAATTCAAGAAGCGTCATGTACCACAGTGTTCACTGCAGCACTATTTATAATAGCCAGGACATGGAAGCAACCTAAGTGTCCATGAACAGATGAGTGGATAAAGAAGATATGGCACATATATACAATGGAATATTACTCAGTCATAAAAAAGAAACGAAATTGAGTTATTTGTAGTGAGGTAGATGGACCTAGAGTCTGTCATACAGAGTGAAGTAAGAAACAGAAAAACAAATACATTGTGCTAACACATATATCTAGAATCTAAAAAAAAAAAAAAAAACCAAACATGGTTCTGAAGAACCTAGGGGCAGGACAGGAATAAAGACGCAGATGTAGAGAATGGACTTGAGCACGTGGGGAGAGGGAAGGGTAAGTTGAGACGAAGTGAGAGAATGGCACTGACATATATACACTACCAAATGTAAAATAGATGGCTAGTGGGAAGCAGCCGCATAGCACAGGGAGATCAGCTCAGTGCTTTGTGACCACATAGAGGGGTGGGATAGGGAGGGTGGGAGGGAGACACAAGAGGGAGGGGATATGGGGATATATGTATACGTATAGCTGTTTAACATTTTTATACAGCAGCAACTAACAACAATGTAAAGCAATTATATTCCAATAAACATGTTAAAAAATTAATCCTTTGCATGTCTAATAAGTGCCATGTATTTTGCTAGAATGGGGATAAAATAATGAGAAAAAAGGCAGACTAAAGCAGTTAAATAACAAACAACACAATAAAACAAATCATTCCTGTCTTCAATGACTTATATCCTAAAAGATAATTAATAATCTTAAGAATTAAATAAGCATATAAATACATGATTATGAATGCTGTGAATAAGAAATAAATCACGCATTTCAGGAATTGACCTAATCAGGGAATCTTTCCTGAGAATGTGATGCTTAAGGGGAGAAATTAAGAACAAGAAATAATTAAGTGAAGGAGAAGAGCAAAGTCTTCTCTTTAACTAAACTCTAGGGTAGACTCTTCTGAGCCTCACTAGGACCTGACCTTGAGTACATCCTTAAAACCCCAGTTTTAGAAAGAATCCTGCTAAGTTAGTTTAGCCAAAATCCCCCACCTTGACATCTGGTCAAACTCCTCATCCTTCACCGTCCTCTAGGCCGTGGCTGATTACCCTAACCTGCTTTCAGCAAGAATTCTGTTACGCTGGTTTAGCCAGAATTCAGCCTTACTCCAAATGCTTCCCCTTTAATAACGTTCCATCGTCTGATCCCCACCATGCTTGTGGTTTATAAATGCCGACTTGTCCATTCTGTATTCAGTATTGAGCTGAGTTCTATACTGAGTCTCTTTTCCCCTATTGCAATAGTTCCTAATGAAAGCTGTTTTTACTGCTTTAATTACTGTCAGACTCTGTTTTTTCTTTAACAATGTACATAGGTCCTGAGAAGGAAGGGGTCATCGTATCACACTGAAAAACCGTCCCTGTATTTTTGTAATAACACAAATATGTTTAATGTGATTGACAGGAATCTGCACACTATTTCTTCAGGTTACATGGGGCCCTTCCACTGTTTCTGTAAATAAAGTTTTCTTGGAACACAGTCATACCCATCTATTTACATATTTTCTGTGGCTGCTTCACCTACTAAAAAGGCAGCTGGGTAGTTGTGACAGAGACTGTATATCCCACAAAGTCTAAACTACTGGGTTGGCCAAAAAGTTTGCTTGGTTAATGAATACGTTGTTCAATAAAGTTCTTCGTGAAAATGAAAAATGTGTCTTTTATTTTTACTTAAAACCAAACAAACTTTTTGGCCAACCCGATAATTACCATGTTGCCTTTGCCAAACCCTGTTATAGACTCCTAATCGGGTATACAGTACAAAACACTGGTTTTATGTGATTGCCAAATTTTGCAAAACCTTGCCTGCTTTGGGACAAATTTCATCAAGGAATTTATGACTAATTTTAAGACTTGTTTTCTAGAGTATTACAATTTTCTTGAAGGTTACCGGAAGCCTTTGTTCAAATAAAACTGTAAGCAGAGCTCCAAAATATAAATCAGATTGAAATCTAATTGTCTTATTTAAAGCAAAGCAAGGGGTCTCAGATCTCTCTGCCTAAATATTGGGCCAATCATCCTGGGCAAAACAAGTGCTTCAGAAAATACTTCTCTAGACTGAAGAGGGTATCCTATATTTCCAAAGGAGCCATAGTCATTTACTTTCCTGGAAAACTTTAAAAAAATTTTCCCATGCAGAAAAGTTGAATTAATAATATGATCACCTATATACTGTACAAATAAATTCAATGCAACATTTTGCCATATTTGCTTTGTCTAGGTAATGTGTGTGTGTGTTTACAAACTTTTCCTTTACAGAATTAATTCTACATAAACTGTAGGCATCGTGACCCTTCGTCCCTAAGTTCTTTAGGATTGCTCTCTTAAGGCATTCTTTTACATAACGAAAATAGCATTATCACATCACAAAAATAATTAGCAACAATTTTCCCTAATATCTAATATACAGTCCACATTCAATTTTCTCTCATTTGAATTACAACAACTCTCAAACTCATGCATTCCATTTCTTTATGTCCCTTTGGTCTTTATTATTCCATGACAGGTACCCATTTGCGTTTTTTTTTTTTTTTTTTTTTTTGGTTTTGGTTTTATTTCATTACATTGATTTTCTGTACAGACCAAGACAGTTATTTTGAAGAATATTCTACATCTGGTATTGTCTCATTGTGTGTGCCTTTTAATGTGTTCATTCTTTTTTTTGCATTTCCTGGAAGTTTAATTGATTAAAACACATTGAATAAATAAAATCTCACGAGACCACAGTAATACTTCTAGGAAAAAAAAAGAGGGAGAAGCACAAAAAGAAAACAAACTAATACTCTTCAGTCTTGCTGGAGTGATTATTACAACCATTTTTTACTCTGAAAATTTCTAATCAAAGGGAAATAAGCATTCAACCTGCTTTTAGAAGGAGCTGTATTTTATCCCAAGCAGATGAGAAAAAGTGCTTCTTGAGAGGAAATTCCAGTCAATAAATACAGAAAGAAATTAGAAAATCACCATTCTACAATACCCGGGGAATCATTAATTGAGGAAAGGACAACCAAGAGAAGCTAAAACTATTAGATGAAAGACTGTTGCAGAGCCAGTCATTAGCCTAATACCAAAAGAAATCTCCCACCCACTTCTAGGGTACTTATTCATCACAAAGGGAAAACTACAGCTTTAGATACAAAAATCTGTTGGGACCACTTTAAATTACATGGTCAAACCTATCACCACTAAAATGAGGCAACCTGATTTTATGTCCTTTCGATATGACACGATGTAAAATATACCGGATCACCTATGAAAGGTTCTCGCCCCAAATTTTTCTTTTTATCTGAATGCAGTTAAGTCTTTAGACTTAACTACCAATTCTTCTAATTAGGTGCTTAATGAAATAATCTCATAATAACAACTTGATAAAAATAGGTTTTTTAGGTTGTAAGTGTACTTGAAACAAGGATTAATCATTCTGCTAGTAGGTGTAAATATCGCAGCTGACCTGGGAATTAACCTGCACACTGCAGAGGAAAGGACAGTGGACTGTGTGTAAGGAGCCTCACTTCCATGCTCAGACCATTTTTAACTCCAAAACCTCAGTGACCTTGGCTACCACAGCTTCTTCTCAGGGCCTGTTTTTCCAATGACAAAATAAGTTTGAGTAACATACTTCTCACGTTATGCACCAAAGTTCTATGAATTTTTAAGTCACAGGAAATAGTCTTGCACATGCAGCTTAGCCCAGTGATTAAGAGAAGGGACTTGAGATCCCTCCCTCTGGGCTGTGAAATCCCAGCTCCACCACTGCCACATCCTTTCTAAGCTGCAGCCATTGATCCATAAAATGGAGATACTGCAGTTACATTACCTACTTCATAGGGATGCTGTGAGGATTTATTTGGTTAATGCATTTATAATGCTTAGAAAAATGACTACTGTACTGTAAGCATCAAATATATATTATTACATTATTATTGTTTATCTAACTTTATTTGGAATCATTACCACATTTTACTTGAAATGAGATCTGAATTAAGACCATGCTGGTGGCAATTACCTTGTAAAGTTACAAATTTTGTTGTGGTCAATGTGTTTGTCTTAAAAGGCATTTGACACATTAGTGAAAATAATGTGCCAGGCTCTAGGCTGATTTGAAATCTGAAAGCCATTTACAACCCCTTTCTCCCTTTTATTCGTCTATTATAGAGTCTGTAGCAAGAGATGGCTAAATGACATTCTTGGTATAAGAAGTTAGTGGAAATCAACTGGTAGAGTACCTAACAAAGCTTCTGAACAGGAGAGACTCGGCTGGCATTACTGCTTTTGTCCCTTACAATTTACCATTCTTTCTATCTGAAACAGACACAGTATCTGGAAGCAGCCATGTTGAAAATGTGAAGTCAAAAGCTACAGTCTTTAGGATGGCAAAGGAGACAGATATAAGAGCTGGGTCCCCAGTGGTACCACTGAACACCTACGGCAGTCAGCCTGCTAGACTTCTTGTTATATGCGGAAAGTAAGTCCCTGTGTGTTTAAACTGCAATTTATCTGATTTTGCATTGCTTGTTACCAAGGACAATCCCAACTGATATACTTATTCTATTCATGTTGTAAAAACACTAAGAGGGAGGCAAGATTATTACTATCTGTTAGACATGTATAGTAAATACATTCTTTAGAAGCCTTGTTTTGAAAAGAGCTGTAAAGATTGAATTTCTCTTAAACTTTCATAGAGGCTTAAAACTTTATTTTGCTGAGGTTAGGAGATTATTATCTTGCACTCTAATTTGTACTCAACAGAAACTATACCAGGAGCAAACTGAGATGGGCTAATACAAATGACTGATCTTCTTACAAGAAAGGTCTATTGAATTAATGGAGTATTTGTGAGAAGATAAGAATTTTAATGTGGCTGATGTATTGTGAAGACTTTAAGAACTGTCTAGAAGATAATTTCCCACCCTGATAAAAGTAATTCGTTAAGGCAACTTAACACAAGGAAACTTCAACAGTGTGACAGATAATAAAAGTATCTGTCATCGGGTCTTGGAATATGGAGTCCACTCTCTGGTATGCTTTGGGTAGCAGGTCTGTCTCTTACTGTTAAATTAATATGTTAGCCCTCTTCATTTTCCTTATGCTGCCAAGTAAATATAATAAAACAGGTTAGTTGAAACTCATTTTTGAATAAAATTCAAAGCGATTCCCACTACAGAAGATGCCAAAAGGAATGCAAGGCACCTTCTGTTGCTTGAAGCCTTTTGGGGGGAGCTTACTGAGTTTCAAGGAAATAGCCTTATAGCTGAAAATCTTCCTCTACTTCTTTTCCTTAAGGTTTCTATCCTCAATATTTTACTCTAAACCATAGATTTAAATACAGGTACAGAAATCCTTCCCTGGGTCAATTCACTTCAAGACCTATAAACAACGGAATCACCATCTAAGTACATTTGCAAAGCTCTTTTGATGTTAACGTTTCAGCAGTGTCCTAAGTCTATACACCATAAAGTTTAAATGAAATTATTTCAATTCTAAAGCATCCCAGAAACCTCAGAAAAGCCACTGAGCTATCTGCTTTCCTGAACACAAGAGTTACAATTAAGATAGCTTTTTCATCGTAAGAAGGTGTTTTGTCAGCTTTCCACAAACAACCAAAATAGAATTTTTATATTCAGCTACGCGCTTTCATGTTATATGGTATTCAGAATACATACAAAGAGGAGAGAAGAACGTCCCAAATTTAAAGGCAACTGGACTTACTGGTTAATTCCACCTGGAGGTATTTCAAATGTTAAGCAGGAGCAATTTTGAAAATGTGTTTTCACCCATGGAAGTATGCAGAACACATGTATTCCTGACACCAGCACAGCAAGGTAGATGCAAGTGCTCAAGCTGCCTACCCTCCTCTCCATCATCTTTCTCTACACCACAGTGACACTGAGATACAACATTTGGAACGATCAAATAAACTCCCTTTCTCTATAATCTACCCTTTTGATCCTGAGGAATATGCTTGCTCACACTGGAAACCTGGCACATTTGAGCTCTCCCAAGGACTGTCCCAAATCCACACCCAGACATGCATGTAAGCCTGGGTCCTGACTGACAACCATGATAATCAAGGACCAGCATGGACTCTTGAGTCCAGCAAATATACCACCTCTCTGTATCAGCTTGTTAACTAAGCAAATTAAGTCCCTGCCCTCCAGAAGCTCACATTCTAGTGGAGAATAAAGATGTCAAAGTAAACAAATAAATGACTTAAGTTTAAACAGTTCTAACTCCTATAAGAAAAGTTAAGAACACTAATGAGGGTAGAATCTTATGTCAAAAAGTAAGGTCTAGAGGAAGGAAAGATTACTTTTACTATCCTTCTAGGTTCTCTGGCTGGGGCCCTGTGAATTGGACTGACAAGACAGATTTACAAGAGAAGAGCATATAAATGCATTTAATATAAGTTTTATAAAACATGGGAGCCTTCAAAAGGAAATGACTTGAAAAAATGTTTAAACCTGAGCATTTTTATACTCAGGTTTGATGGAAGTTTAATACTAGGTTTGACTTTCCATGGAAAGTCATGGAAAACATGATAGGAAAAATAGGTATGACCTAAGGGTAGTAAATTCAGGGAAACTTAGCACAGCCTGCTTGCTCAGATTCCTCTTGGGAATCACTCCATCTTTGGAGGTAAGAATGCTCCTTTCCTCTGGGAATAGGAAAGTTCTCACCTGAGGGTCTACTGACCTGCTTCAGGGGAGAAGGATGAGGTCAAACAGTCTTCACACAAACCGTTTCTCAAATTCCTTCATTTTAGATTCAACATGCCAAAGTGCATACGGGCACTATTTTGGGGTAGTGTGTTCTGAATCCTATCAAAGTCTATTTCTGAGAGGGCCACAATTGAGTGGGTATTTAAATTGTGCATGCTGGGAAGGTAGATTATTCTGGCAGATGTAGTAGCTAGTTCAAAGGCTCCAAGGTCAGAATGCAGCTGATGGAATTTTAGTAACAGAACAAGGTCATTGCAGCTGGACCATAGCTAGCAAGAAACAATATGGTAGAAAACAGACAGGGCTGGCATCCACCAGACCCTGCAGGCTATGAAGAGGTGGGTGATTACTAAAGTGTCTCACACACAGGAGAAATGAGAACTTATATGTTTATTGGAAAAAAACTCTCCCTGTGGCATAGGGATGCTATATTGGGACTAACTTACAGGGCTATCTATGCTGAAGATCTGTGTGTGAAAAGGTCTGCACCCAATGTTTGGTATAGAGCAGGAATCCAACAAATATTAGCTCATTGCTATTTCTTTCCATTACAATGATGCAAGACAACAATGTATCCCAAATCAATACAGAGGCGAGTGACTGCATTTTTCGAGTCTATTTAACTTTAAACTGCTTTGCCTTACCACAAAAGTGACACACACTCATTTATAGAATTCATAAAACTATGAAGAACTATCATAAAGAGGAAAACCTGCAATCGTAACTCCTTCTCCCACAGACAACTGCTAATAGTAGTTATTTTCTTCTAGATTTTTTCTATGCTAGCATGTCCATGTAATTGACCTCACCTTATGTACACACTTTTGTATGCCATTACATTTTTCTCTATTAATTAAACCAGTTTAGAGTTTCTTAGCGCTTACAAAATCTCCTTCCAGAAGCAAGGTGCCATACAAAATCAATATGATTGCCTCTGCACATTTAACTCTCTAACATGTCACAAACTGAATGGGCGTGTATTCTCAGTTAAGTCTCAGTTCAGCTCTCTGATGGATGGAGGGCAAGCTAGAAATTTTAAACCACTTTAACAGATGGGTAAACTGAGACTTCAGTGGCTAATGGGAGAAGCTACATTTCAAATGATTAGGAAAGTTCAATCTAAAACCTAGCTCTTTTTGTTTCTGTCCATCGAAGGTCCCACTAAACCCTCCTATCATTTCCTTCCTCCGTTCATCCTTAAATCCTTTCTGCTCCATGCACTTTGGGGACTCAGTGTTGGCCCACATTTGTAGCTCTTTAGAAATACAGACTCTCAGTTCTCATACCAGATCTATTGATGCAGAACCTACATTTTAACAATATCTCTAGATGATTCCTTTAAATATTGTCGTTTGAGGAGTGTGAAGTAATACACCTTCAATTCTTTGTAGAAAGAGGCTAGAAGGACCAAAATAATTATATGATGACCACTCTTAGTCTTATTCTACAAGCTGAACACAAGAACTTATTGGTTTCATACAGAGGACAGGAAAAACAGTAATTCTGAGCTAAAATAGTTCTAGCAGCCATGTATTTATTGTCTTCTAAAATGCAGCATAAAAATGAGTCACTTAGCAGAAAACCATTAGCTAAAGGTGACCAGCAAAACCTACATTTTAAAAATAATTTTCACCTGCAGACAGACTAATTCATGTGAAAATGACATGTGTGAATATCAGTCAAAAATTGATTTGAGAAAATTAACAAAGATGAAAGTCAAACTTAGTCATTTAGTCTGTCTAGAAGAGTCGAAGGAGAATGAAAGCCAGTTAAGTGCTGCAATTTTGAGAGAAATTATACATTTAATTCATAATCTCTACATTTTTTTTGAAATTGTTTCAGTGAGTTATGTTAAAATGCACCAAAACGTATAGATGATTCTTTTGTTTAATATAAAGACAGAGTTAGAATTCAGCAAGTCTCCATGTTGAGTAGCTGAACAGAGGTATCTGATGCATACCTGACCCTCACATAGTTTCATAGCTTTAATCATGAGTGACTGAATGGGCTTCATAATAGAAAAATGGAGAATTAAAAAGAGAAAACTCCAGCCAACAACTCCCACTACCTTGGTTGGCTATGATTTTACTCCAAGCTTTCACCTGGCCATATGCTCGGCCATCACCTCACTCCTTCTAAGCTTCTAAGGTTAGTCATAACCCTGTTCTTCAACTTCCCTTTTCACTTGAATGAGGAAGTTATTCCATTCCTTACAACAGAAAGCAATACTAATTAACTCCCGTCAGCAAAGCAGTTTATTGTTAGGAAAAGGTGGAACCAGGCTCTGAAAGAATAGAACCCTGACTGCACTGGTCCTCCAGGAAGCAGAAACAAATAGATGGTCTTTTTGAGGATACAACCCGCTTGCTGACTGCCTCCATCCCTGTTCCATCCTTGTGGATTTCTGGGAGAGAGGACCTGGTTATCCTAGTTGTTGTCTCTCACCCAACGCCCTCAGCAAAGTCAAGGCTGCTTGACTGACAGTTAGACGTCTATCCCACTTTTAACTGGGACGATAGCTTCCAAGATGGGTGCGGAGGGGAGGGGAGCAGAGGGAGAAGACCTGCGTTTACTTCCTCTCTGACCCAAGCCCCCCACCATTTCCTCAGAACCTTTCCTCACAGGCACGCGAGGCTCAGATTACCAATAAAAGAAACTTTCAGACTTAAGGTCAAGAAAAATAGCACATAGTGTCAGGTCTCCTTGCCTTTGCTCACATGGTTCACTCCGACTGGAAAGCCCTCAGTGCTGGCTCGGTGAATTCCACTCCTGCGTCCGAACCTAGTTCAGATGCCACCTCCTCTGAAATGATTTTCCCAGCCTCTCCAGGACCAACTCTCAGTCTTCCTCCTGAGTTTCCCAGCGCATCCTTCCTCCCCGTGTGGATCGCTCGCTCCGTGTTACACTCACTTGTGCCCGTCTCCTAGGCGGGACGGTGAGCGCACTGGTTACACCCGCCTTCATGACCTCGTACAGCTCCAGATCATCCACTCTGACCGACCAGCACGACTGCCACAAATGTGCTCGGAATACACAACTTTGAGGGTCAGGTTGAAATCAATCCCGCGGCCCAACATGGAGCCGCTCCTGCTCGGGGCCACGTCAGCAAACGGAGCTGCCGAGCTCCTTTAAATTCTCCGCCTGACGAGAAAAGCAGCGTACTCAGTCTGCCAACCCCCAAAGCCAAGCCAACTCTGGGCTTTATTCTTCCTTCCTTATTTCTGGAGCTTTCTGAAACACACCTGAGAGCTACCCCAGCCTCTCAAACCGCTCGGAGCCCGCCACTTCCGAGGCGCTAGAAAACTCGCGCTGACTGAAAATCCCGCGAGAAGAGTGCTGCGCTGCTCGGGAAATGCCGTCCTTCCCCAGTCCACGCGTGGTCTTCCCTTGAATAAAGGACTTCAGACTCATTACTGAATTGTTTTGGTGTCCTCATTTGGCAGTACTAAACTGATAAGTTCATTCCAGACGTTCTCTGATTCTAGCCTGTGGGAATACTATGTATAATTACAAAATCTGCACAAGTGTAAAAACTGAGGGATGAACCAGAGACCGTTTTGAGCCTTAGTTTGAACTACTTTAACAGTTATGCATGATTAATATCATAATGGTCCTTAAATAAGGAAAGAAAAATAACATGTATCAGGAACTCAAAAGTCTGTAGGCTAGATTTTACAAAAAAGAAACTCAAATATTCTTCTTACCTCCTACAAACTTCGTATCTGATATGAATGATAATGATATACAGAGACAATATGCAAAGGAAGAATAATGGAGACATAATAATAAAGAAAAAAAAGTAAATTACCCATATGTCCAGGAAGTAATATGTGAATATCTAAGAAAGGAGTACCAAAAACTTTAGTTGAAAAGAGAGGAATTTATATCCAATAACCTAATGCAAACAGCCACTTTCCTACCTGCTTAAGGTAAATAGTAAAGTGTCCAGTTCTTCAAAATTCTAAGAAATATGACTGCCCACTTACTTGATATTTAAATTCCTTCACTCTTTAATATGTTATTTAATTTTTACTTGGCCTGTTTTGTCTCCCCAATGAGATTTTAAACTCCGTGAAGATAAGCTCCATCTCCTTTCCTTCTGTGGTATTCTGTGATATTCTGAAAATCTGAACATTCTAAATGAATATAAAGCACACAGGGTTATCATTACCTTATTTCCTCAAAATGTTACCAATATGAATAATATTATCTATACTTGATTTTTAACATCACCTCCAAGTAACATGAACTGAACTAAAAATCCTGTGTTTGTAGGATACTCATTTGAAATTATCCCCCAAATAGTAATAATAATAACAACAACAATATTATAAAAAAGCAGTATAGAAAACAGGAAAGCCAATAGGACTATTGAAAAGGAATTCCAAGTCTACATTTGTAGCTCATTTGAATTTAATAGCAGATTAGACTTTGAGCGGTTATTGTATGTTTCAGCAATTCTGCTGATAAACATTAAGAGGGAAAAAGCAATTTTCTTCAGATAAACATAGATCTTTGACACTAACTACTTTCTTACTTGCACATACATGGCTTAAATTAACTGAAAATGCCCTTACTCTATTTAGTCCCTTAACTTAAACAGAGGTATGAGTCATTTTCACAGGAACTCACACTGAATACCTGCTTTGAGGTGGCCAGTAACTCTATTAGTTTTTGAGTTTTATTTCATTTCAGTGACACAGTAATTGAACTACAATAAGTCCCTCTGACTGGGGAAAATAATTTTGAGTTTAGTATTAGCACAACTTTTAAAAATTAAATAAATCAAATATAAATAAATAGAGATGTGCAAATTAACTTAATTCTAGAGAAGGCTGTAAATTTTTATGTTCAAAGTAAACGTACAAAGTTGAGTCCATTCTATGTTGCCTGAATTTAAACACATCATAGGAGGAAAATTTTTTTCTCTGACCATTTAGATATTAGCTAGCCCATTTATTGAATTAGATGACCAACACCATACTAAACGTGAGCCCAGAGCAGGATGGATTGTAGAGGAAATGAAATGTCAGTTTCCTGAATTTTAGTTTATCTACAAAACAGAAGATAAAAATAGAAAAAAAAAATTATACTAATGAAAACATTTACAGAGCTTATAACAAATCCTTTTTGAGAGTTTTAACAAAGCCTGGTAAATTAGTTTTTAGTATTGCTCTTTATTAAATGTATTCACATCTTTCCATTTGAAACCCGTAACAGCAGGTGTGGATCATTACTTCCATTCAGGTTGGCTGCTTGGACATGGGGACCATGCAGTGCACATGACCCTAGGCTCAGAACAGCCCCGAGCTTGGTTTAATGCTCTGATGTTGCTGTCTTAAAATTCAGAATAATATTTGAACAAAGGGCTCCACATCTTCATTTTGCATTTGGTCCATCAAATTAGGTAGCTGATCCAGCTTGCATTTGACAAACAAGAAAAGACACCCGGAGGAGAGGAGTCATCGTCAAAAGAATGGAAACAATTAATGGAATTGTCTAAAGAAGAAAAAAATGGTATTTCATTGAGTCTTTAATAGGACAATGGGAATAGATGTGATTTGGGGGACAAAGGGGAGGGAAATGGATGATTTCCAGGTAGATAAATATATATTACATGGCCTCTGTTAGGATGCTCATATTGTAGTAGGAAACTAGCGTCCACCCAGACTCAGGTTTATCTGTGCCTGACAAAATGCTGACAGAAATCTCTTGTGAGAGGCTTCCCTGGTGGCGCAGTGGTTGAGAGTCCGCCTGCCGATGCAGGGGACAAGGGTTCGTGCCCCGGTCCGGGAGGATCCCACATGCCGCGGAGCGGCTGGGCCCGTGAGGCATGGCCGCTGAGCCTGCGCGTCCGGGGCCTGTGCTCCACAACGGGAGAGGCCACAGCAATGAGAGGCCTGCGTACCGTGAAAAAAAAAAAAAAAAATCTCTTTTGAGAATTTTAAAAGAAAAGCTGAGAATTGGAATTAACTAGATTGCACCATGAATAACAGACCTATGGCCAACCTGGGGGGTAAGGGTAGTGGGAAGGGACAGATTGGGAGTTTGGGATTGACATGTACACACTGCTATATTTAAAATAGATAACCAACAAGGACCTACTGTATAGCACAGGGAACTCTGCTCCATACTCTCTAATAACCTAAATGGGAAAAGAATATGCAAAAGAATAGATATAAGTATACGTATAACCAACCTCCCTTTGATCAATGGGCCTAGGCTGTCTTCTTGGTTGGAGGCGATTGACTCTGTGCTGCTTCTGACACTGTGAAAACCAAGATGCTGCTTCTGACACTGTGAAAACCCAGTTGCTCTGTGCATTTGAAAGGACTTTATACAATGCTAGTTTTGCTCCATGTGCCCCTGAACTGTGACCTTCCAGAGTATTCCAGGGTCTCCTTCCACTCTTATTCCTCACTGCATCCTCCTAACCATTTGTCTTTTGAGGCCCCATAGACTTTGGGTTTGAAATGCTTCAGATTAAGGGCTGGCAAACTATGCTCTGAGGGCCAAATCTAGTCAAGGGTCTGTTTTTGTAAAACTCTCAAAGTAAGAATGGTTTTCACATTTTTAAAGTGTTGTAAACAAAACAAACAACAGAGAATATGCAACAGAGAGAGTATCATTAATATATGTGGCCTGCAAAGGCTAAAATATTCACTACCTAGACTTTTACAGAAAAAGCATGTGAATCCCTGGTCTAGATAGAGTCAACGATTTTCAAAGAAACATGTTATACTCTTCAGTCTTTTCCTGACCAAGGACAATTATTAGGGTATCTTAAATTTTTCACAGCTAGACTCACTATTCACAAGGCATAGTAGGGCCTTAAGAACTCTGTCAAGGTGATTGTTTTGATCTTGGAGAGTCTGAATTACATTAACCTCACCTCAGAGCAAGACTTGATTCAGACCTCATTCCTTTCTGATCTTGACTGAAACTTTGCTGTCTCTGGTTGGATCTCACTCAGTCAGACTCAGCCGTAAGTGGTAGCCTGCTTGTAATCTCTTAACTTTCATCCTGTCCTCTCCCTTTTCCCTTTCTTCTGCTCCAAAAGAAGAGTCTGCTCATGACAACCAAAAATAGGTACATTTTCTCATCATTTACCTCTTTTGTAGGCCTCTTCCTACTGGCTGTGGGCCCATATCGTATTGAAAGCCTTATGAGAAATGCCATCAGTGGAATTCTACGGCCAACACCCCAGATTCTGAGCCAGCTCCTGTGACTACCTGCAGACCTCTGTGCTGGCAGAGGCACTTCCTTTCTGCACTCACCTGCATAATGGCAGGTACTTACCCAGAAACAGAAAGAGCTCATTGAGTTCAGAATCCTGGCCATCACCAAACCTTCCCTGGCTGCTTCTGTCTCTAACAGATGGGTACCCAGCCATGGGTTGTTCTATGTCAGCAGCCAAACCATCTTCGCCTGCCTCAACATGTTGGTGTAGAATATTGGAGAACTGACCAACTGCATTGCAGCTGAAGAAGGCTGGCTGGAAACATGCCTATTTTCACCAATGAAGAGATTTTCACTTCACAGCAAAGAGATATTTTTGGATGATTTACTTCAATGAAAACCTGCATTTGTTTTTTCCTGTCCTAGTATGTCTTAAGGCATGGATGGGAAAAACAAAAAAGTGGAGCAGGGGCAGGGGGCATAAGTGTAGTTCAGATATGGATAAATAACATAGTTGTAAATAGTCCAGAAAGGAAATATGAACTATTAAGCATGATGCTCTTATTATATTCTAGTCCTGTGAAACTTGAAACTTGACTGAACCAAATGTTCTTTCTTTCTCTTCTCCTTTCCTGACATTTATGTTTTTGTGCAAGAATAATTTACTGAGAGATGTACTTGTACTAGTTCTTCCTTTCTTTTTCCATTCCTTCATTGCAAGCTAGAAGGCAGGCCCTTAGTCACAGATGTTTACAGAGTGGAAAACAGAAGCCACTTAAAGTTAAAATCTCTTTTCCTGTCTTTCATAACAACTTTAAAGCAATTATGCTAGTGAGTGCCTCCAAGGGCAGGAAGAGGAAATATAAAGACATTTTCTTAAGTCTAAAATAAAAATAGAGATTGTAGAAATAAGAAAACAAGCCAAAGAAAATGGGTTCCTTAAGTCTCGGTATCAATATCTCAGGGAGTTAGTTGACAAGATCTGAAAGGAGATGGTTTTCTGGAGTTTATAAGAAGGTGGGAGCTCAGGCACAGGAACTTTTGGTTTTCCCATAATTGCCTTTTCCCCAAGCAGAGCACCAAAGCAGAAAAGTTATGACTAGAGATACCAAGGAGACTGGTACAATGGGCATCTCACTGATACCATGGATGGATGACCAATGACCAGTGGTCCTATGGATGTGCCCAATGTCATGATGCTAAAGAGTCTCTGGGACTTTGGCAGAATTCTGAGCAAGTCAACCTCAACAATACTTACTATTATGTTTCCCATCATTGGAATCAGAATGATTTTTAATTTAAAAAAAAAATGGATAAATTGGGCTTTCTTGAACATCTGAGTTTATGGACTATGCTTTGAATTGGGCACATCTTTCTGCTTATAGATGATCACAGTAGAGGTCTTCAAACAATGGGGGATCCTGTGGCCTTTGTCATGAACAAGGTCAGTAGCCCTTGCTCAGAGAACATCCCTTCATGTTTTCATTATCACTGAACTTTATTGTCAGTGATGGTTTATCAAGAAAGCTGCAGTTTGGAGCCTGACCCCTGGAAGAGCCCCTCCTACTAATTTCACAGGGTGGTTGCTCTATGTAGCAGAATCTTCTTCTAAATGAAATGTATGTTAGGTAGAAAAGGGAAATGGTCCCATATGAATTGATGTTGCAGAATATTCAGACAGAAAGCCCCCTTTTCCATACACACCGATGTCAGAGGATTTCACTCCCTCTAACCTTGTTATAAAACTTTTACATCCTCGGCTAGCTGGTGCTTCTAGCTCACCTGTCTGCAATTGGTCCAAGTGCTGAGTATAAAAACATGAAACTTCAGCTGGAGGATTCCTTCTGAGGTCACCCTGCCTCCCTCCCTGCCTCCAGGCAGATAAGGACCTAAACCAAGCAATTCACAAAAGTGCAGTCTGTTTTTAAACAGCTCAAGAATCAGCATTATGTAACTTCACTTTGGTAACACAGTTTAATGTTTACCAAGCTGTCGCTATATCCAGCTTTCACATAATCCAAAATAGTAAGAAGGAGAAGGAGAAGAAGGAGAATGGTAAAATAAATAAACCAAAAGAAAATGTGCTCTAACTTAAGCTCAGGGTTTTTTCTTTTTGTTTTTTTCCCCTCACTCAAGAAGACAGCTTATATTAAAAGTGCCCATCAGTCCATTTTAAGCTACTCTTTTTTGGGGGGCGGGGGGGCATCTCCTGGGATTAGTGCTGCTTTGACTCTGTCCATTACAGTAACCACGCCCACCCTCCCTTAGTTGGTTGACTGCTGCCACTTGGCCTTCACCACCCCATGATCCAATTACTCACAATGCTCTTAGATTCCCAGGCCACTCATTTATGCACATATTTATTTATTTTTTCACATTAACCCTAAATTTTCTTTCTAACTCTTATACTGTCTGAAATTATCTTATTTTTCTTCTACTCCCATCTCACTTCACTACCATTGAATGGAAGTATCCAGAAAACTGGGGCATTGTCAGATTAGTTTATGACTATCTGTCCTGTTGCTAGATTATCAATAGGAATATAGCAGGTGTGCATCAAATATTTGTAAATGAGAGAATAAATTGCATAAGAAGTTGTTACATTTATCAAGCATTATTAAGTGTCTACTTTGTACAAAGGACTTTGGGATTACAAAGATGTGTTTAGGTCAGTGGTTACAACCCCAGGCAAAAGTTAAAACATGACTTGGTTTGTTCTAGGAGAGAGATAAATAAGGAGTTCATGGAAGACATAATCCTAATGAATCTATCTTAATTCTTATTCTTTTTCTTATAGACATTGCTTTGACACTCAGTCCCAATTTTTGCCAATGAATATGGCAGCATAAGCCCTCAATCTCTTAAGGAGCAACAAGGCTTGTCTTTGATTACACAATTACTGGTGAGATTTCTGTGAGGGCTGTCCAGAAAGAAGAGATTCTATCTGGGGCAGATACTATGTCATCTTCCCCTCGGAAAGAAGGGAAAATAGAGCTAGTTAGTCAAACCTCCAGGAAATCCCGAGTCTCAGGAATGCCCCATGGTGGTACTTCAGAACAATTCATAACACCTGATGTGTACATATTTCATATATCAGACAATCCACAACTTGGCCAATAAAACAACGGTTGTGAGCTCCATCCAGAACTTATTTAGCTTTAAAAAGAACTAGTTTAGCTTTAAAAATAATCCAGAGATTATTTAGAACTCAAATTCCAGGAATCACTGCCAACACTTTCCAAAACTAATATATACATTATTTTCTCACAGCTCTGCACTGAATAAGCATTGACAACAATAGCAAGTAAAAAGGGGTTAACTTTTTATGCAAACTGCTACTGTGATATGTCTCTTGGTTGCTAACAACAGTAAGCCTAGTGAAAACTCATGCCAATTTTAAGGAAATATTAAACACTCTTCCCAAGGTCTATGAATGATACATCCTGAAACGTGGAAACTGTCAAGTTGCTCTTTGAGGATTCCAGTCACAGAGAGGCTGGTACTATAGTCAGCACAGTATTTCCATCAGAGGGATAAATCAATGATACAAAGTGAGTGTGCATGCATCCGCCTAGAAAAGCAGAGCAATAGTGGAGGAAGCTAATCATTTTTTGTTTTTTGTTGTTTTTTTTGTTTTTGCAGTACATGGGCCTCTCACTGTTGTGGCCTCTCCCGTTGCGGAGCACAGGCTTCGGACGCGCAGGCTCAGCGGCCACGGCTCACGGGCCCAGCCCCTCTTACAGGAGATTTTACATTCAATTCTTATCCCATTAAATTATTTTCCTAAAGTGAGAGCACAAAGTAGACTTCTGATTCTTGCATTTCAAGTGTGCCATTTAATTCATTACTTCTCTGGACATGAACAAATAACAAAATAAAGAGTTACTGATATTGTAACCCTGTATGCTGCAAACAGTCAGGAGAATAAACATCTTGCATGACATTACAAGGAGTACAAAAAAATATACTTCTATTTCTTCCACACGTTATATCAACAGCCACTGCTTATCAGTTATGGGATATAGTTATATGGACTTTCTGATAGCCTCTCTCTTTTGTTATATGAATTCACAATTCAGATGCATTTAAGGGTCACTGCGTGTCCCATCCATCTTTTTTATCAACTGTTTCACATGGCCCAAAGCTAAAAAGGGGTGGGGGGGGTGTTTAAAAGGTACCTGCTTGGAAAATACATTTTTATCTATTGATTTTTTTCCCCTTGTGTTGGTGAGGGAAACTCATCCAAACATTTGATTTATTTATGAGTTTTTTCAAATGGTGTGCCATGTAATATTTAGTTGAGGCTTTTGATTCATTTTCGTCATTTTTGATCCTTTTCTTCTAAAATGTTATTTTGTTGGCCATCTCTTCATTGAAACTTTCCTCTCCCTTGCCCTCTGCCTCACAAACATCTGGACTCTTTAGGCCCCTGGGCACTCTTCTTAGGACTCCTGCTGAATTTAGAGATCATCCCCTAACTCTCCCTTAGTGCTCACATTCAAACTGAGTGTATAAGCATCACCTGTGACCCTCACCCCAGAAACTCAAATTCAGGGGGCTTGAGTAAGAACCTAGGAATCGTATTTATACAGGTTCTATGTAAGATAAAGATACATGGCCAAGAGTGGGAGCATCTGTTTTTTTGTTTTTGTGGGGATTTTTTGCAGTCTTAGGTGTTATCACAGGCTTTTTGTTTGTTTTTACAAATGGCTTCTTTAGTTTAGATTCCCAAATTCAGGTCTTCAAGCCTCATCCCTAATCTAAGTTCCAGACTTCATTTTCAAAAGTGTACTGGACTCATTCATGGGACTACACTCCTAACCCTTCAAAAGAATATATTGGGTGTGTATCATACACCAGGTACTGTGCGTCCCACTTTACATACATCATCTCATTTAATCATTGTAACAACCCCCCAAGGTAGTGGTTATTAGTTGCATTTTCCAGATCAGAAAACTCTAACTCAAAGACGTTCCAGGATACACCCTACATTATACAATATTAAAGGAGCCAGCTGACTGGACAGCTCAGTTTTTTTCCTTTCCATTAAACACTACTTTAGACACAAACATAAATTTGATTCTGAATTTTCCCTTTTTGAAATTGATTCCTTTTTCTGAATTCCATTTTTCTGTGCATATTCCTACGATTTTTATAAGTGTATACCACAAACATTATTATCAGCTAAGAATTATGCTACCTCATGTCATCCTTCCAACAATATTATGAGCTAAGTACTATTTTTACAGATGATAAAATTCAACTCAGAGAGCTTGTGCATTACCTCCAATGGCACAGCTGAGATTTGCCTGAACTCTCAGCTATCCTTCTCAACCAAAATGCTATACTCAGTAGAAACTAAGGACACTGTTGGCCAGCAGGAATGATAATGAGAGGAGTCTAGGGAGGCTGACCTAACTCTGAAGGCAAAATGTTAAAAAGCCGCCACAGTTTCATAAGGTTGAATCAGTCCACATTTGGGAGGAAAACATGCCACACTGCGGAATTAAAACACAGCATTAAACTCAGTTTATTAGAGCCCATGTGTGTATGGCGGCTGGAGACGAGAAAATGAGCTCCAGAAATTTTTCAGGATGAATAATTCTTATTGTAATTGAATAAATAGTGATGTAATCACTGCAATATTTTCCAAATAGAATTGTCAGGAATGATACACCATAAATATTTTGATTACAGCAGAACTAATGCTGACAATTGAATATTTTAGTAACATTTCTGATTCTGTTTGTGCTTGAATCTTGAAGAAAAAATATCTGATGACAATTAAGAGTAGTCATATGTCAATTCGAAGGGCAATTGATTTTCAATGAAACAACATTAGAAATGATTTGTTCATAATGATAGACTAAAGCTCATTCACAAGTTTACCATGTAAAGAAACTAGGCTATTTTAGAAAGTTTATTATGTGCTAACTTGTGAAATAACTTTAGGTCTTAAACCACTGATCAAATTACTCAAACTTTGAAATCTGGTATGCCAAGACAAATTTTTTTTTTCCGAAAATTCCCATATATGCTTTCTTGTAAATCTGGAATTATTCCCAAATAAAAAGAATTCTCATGGTTAGGTCCATTTAGTACTATCTTAGTAAGTGAGAGGACAGATGATATAAAAAAGAAAAACATTTTAAATCATTTTTCCTGTTTTGCAACTAATCTTGATACAATTTATTCCTGGAGAAATGGAATTCTTTTATCCCCCAAAACATAATCATTTAATTTGCCCCCTATTAATACTCTGGCATCTATCAACATTTTAATTTGATGGGGGATTTTGCTGTTATTCTTATTTATACCCAGAACATTTAGAAATTGAGTATGAATGGTTTGCTGGGAGGAAGGAGCCGACCTTGTCCAGGAAGAACAGGTAGGAGTAAAGGAGGAATGAGATGTTACAAGGCCGGGGGTGGGGGGAACCATGCAGAATGTTCACTACCATACTGAAAAATCTATGGCAAGGGGGAAAAGAAGAAAATAACTAATGCCGACAGTATATGTTACTAGGTTTTCCCTTCTTAAGGAAGTGGCCATGACTTGTTTTTCTTTGCATTTCAAGCAGGTAACTGTGCTTAGCAAACGCTCAGTAAATATTAGTTGAAATATTTTAAAAAATACTATGTCTTATATATTTTCTGAAGCTCTATAACATTTTAATATTATTACATAAATGAGAAAAACTACTATAATAACAAATATATAAAACACATGTAATACGATGGGTTCAGTATTAGGCAGCCATCCATAACTCTGGGAAAGGGCTGTTATTAGCCTCTTTTTCAGATGAAGAAACTGAGGAACAGAGAGATTCAGCATCTTAGCAAAGTCCCACACCTAATCCCTGGCAAAACAGGGGGTACCTCTTTTCAAAACTGTGCTCTTACTTTGTAAATTTGATGAGCAAATAATTTTAAGAGTTTTTTTGGTTTTTTTTTTAAGGCTCTTTCTCTTTTATCTCTGGCATCCAGGGGCCATATTTCTCAGGCTGAAGACTCCTCTCGTGATGGATAAAGGAAAAGGAGACCCAAGCAAGCTGCCAGCGCTGGTGTGTTGCTACTGAAATGTCAAACTACAAACTTCTTCTTGCCTGTCTCTCCACAGATCCCTCATCCTCCAACATCAGTTTTTCCTGACCTCCCTTCCTTTAAATGTGCCTCCCAATCCCCCTATCCTTACACTCATAAAACTCTCACACTCATCATCTCCATTCACTAAACAAATATAGACCCCAAATTTGCTGAGCTCCCCAAATGAGTATCCTTTGGAAAGGATAGAAGCAAGACAAAGCATTGCACTTCTCTACACCCAAGGAAAAAGATTTACTGCATCATACCAGGCCTGAAGGGGGAAAAAGTCCTTTATCTAACAGCACCAAAACAACTGGAGTCATTCTGCCTGTTTCAAGATGAGACACAAAGGAATACGTGAACAGCTTCTTGTCAGTGTGACTGTCCCCTGCATTCTGAAACCAAGTGTTGTGCTGGTTCTAAATGTTCAAGAATCAGCCCGGCTGAGGGGTGTGAGGTAAGTACAGTAGCTCCTAAAGGAAACATCTATCATTTTCTCTTACAGATGGAAGGATTTGCCGGCCCTGGCCTCCATTCAGAGGAATGTATAGTGTGACCCTCAGAAATTCCACTACTGAAACCGCCATGCTTCTCTTTGAAATAAATGAATGGTGATCACGGATGGTCACCTAACTTTTATGATGAAGGATTCTCCAGGAATTAAGAAACCCGAACTTCCTATGACCTATATAATACGCCTTGGGCACAATCGTATTTGTAAAAATTACCTCCTACTTCCAGCATCACAGAGACCTATTCACAAATGATAAAACTTGACTTTCTTAAGGCAAAACACCTCTATCATCTTTTCTGTTACTCCTCCCTCTAGTTTGTCCTAAATTTCTTAACATAAAATTATCTTCCTTAATCCCCTTGAATGTAACAGGAGAAAGGTCAATTAGCACTCTATGTACAAGACAGGCAAGTGTTGTTTGGATTCTATTTTCTGCATCCTAGTTTGATTTTCTGAATGTGTTTTGAGAATTATCAGAGAATTAACCGATCACCTGGCTACAATGAGAACAATCTAATCAAATAATGCAGTGATCAGCTTTGTCCTATTTCAAAAGGGCCACTTATTACCTGTGTACAAAATATAACTGAGCCTATTACTAAATTTACCTACCCTATTTTCTAAGGGTTTCCATTTTTGTCATGGCGTGATTATGCCAGACTGAACAATACAAAATATTATCTTCCTGTTGAAAAATGGCTCAGCAAGATTTCAAAGCAAAAGTTCAGAGATAGCCCACTCACCCACTGCTTACTACAATCATTTCTGAGATGGGTTACTTCTCATGTCTGTTAGGCCATGATTACACAGGACAGAGGAAGGGGTGCTGAGAAAATACAGTGTGGGCTGCCAAGACCTCTGTCATCAAGTGCTACTGGATAACAAGAGGAAGCGATAAAAATAGAATACAAATAGAAAGTAGCATGACCAAAACCAAAGTGGGGCCAGACGCTGCATAGTACATATAACAGATGGAGCTGGACCCAGAAAGAGAGCCTCCGAAAAATTAAGACTTTCTGGTGGGCTTCTCATCTTTGTTGGAGGCTCACCATCTTCTAGAAATCAATGGATATGTGTTGAACTGAATTAACACATATAATATCCTTGCACTTAATTATGTTTAACTGATTTTTCGTACTTCTTGCTTCAAGAAAATTCCTTGCAAACTTCTGTTTGCTTGTATTTAGTTCAGTTTTGTTTTTTTTGTGTGTGGGTAGAGTTATTAAAATGGTAGATTAGAAGGGTGACATAGACCTGGTGTATGTGAATTTGATAGTGTTTTCTTATTCATATGTAAGATACTATGGCATGGAGGAGAATGCAGATAGGGAGGTGAATTAATGATGTGTTGAATGAACATATCCAAGTACTGTTGATTACTCAGGTAAGGATGAAGGAGGTTTCTAACTGTAAACTGACTGTAGCCTGAGAGAGTTCTACCACTATGCCTGTCTTCTTCAACATGACCTTTTTGCAAGGCTCATCAAATGGGAGAATAGCATACATTTGGGAGAGATACAAACAAGTTAGATACAAGAGTTAAAAACAGACCTTGCAAACTGGGATGAATGAGACAAATATAGTAAAATAACATTTAACTGAGGGAGAATAAAAGGAACAGCACATTAAGCTTCTAGAAGAGAATAGCAGTGATATTAGCAGCTACTATCAACTAAGGAAAAACAAATGGAGTAATTCTTATAACAACACAGTGAGGTGAGTATAGGGTTTATATTCCTACATTTTATGTATGCATGCTGACAGCATATCTAGGAACTGATGTGAAGAAAAATATTCCCTTGATCAAAAAGCAGAGCTTACATGGTGATTTATCAAATTAAGAACATACTTAGCAAAGTGTCTTTTAAAGCATTGTAACTCCCTGATCAAATCATTACTAAAGAAAAAAGAAAGACATTCCCATTTACTTTCCATTTGCTTTATTGAACTTGTTTAGTTCAAAAGCATCTGATATAATAAAACATGCCCTTCATAAAATAACATTTTTGATGTTCCCCAATAAAATGTAAAAATAAAAGTGTCCCTTGCCTTAAGGGCATTTATTTAATAATTCTAATCTTATGCAAAATTGTGTATGTGTGCATGTGTGTGTTGACCTGAAACTCAATGTTCGTTGAGAAATGTGAAATAAAATTTGGTATCTAGAAACCAAGTACTATTGTCTTATTTGGGGAGAGAAGCATCGTTAGTGGATCTTGTCTGGGGAGATGTTAATCACCTGCCTCTCAGTCACTGGCATAGAAATCACGAGTTGTTTTTTAATTCACTTTACCTTGTTTATTACAGCCAAAATGGCAGGGAAGGTTTTCTGATCATCAAGAAAAACTAGCAAGTCTCTTGTTTAAATGTCTTTCCCTTTTTCTTCATAAATGAAATAAACCCCCTACGGGAAAATGTTGGCCCTTTGATCATAAATCATGTCTTTCTCTTCCAGAAGCAACTTTATGTGAAGATGTAGCCAAATTTCTCTCTGAATCCCACGTGCTTACCAATGGTGGTGGTGACATTTTCTCCTGGAGGAAATTAAATTTGCCTTCACCTAGTCCTTCAAAATGATGAGCTTTGCCTCTCAGCAACTGGTTGTCCTGGCAGAGCTCCATCCCTGAAATAAGGTGATGCATCACTGTGACATATGGAATGGGTTTTCAAGAGCTGTCTTCCAAACTGTACAGGGTAGCTTTCCACTGCTGGCTGGGGCTGCTGAGAGCTTGCAGATGGAATATGGACAGGATCCTTTTGAGCAGGGAGCTGTTTTCACAGCTGCCATGTTGACTGAGATGTGTTCTAAATTAAAGCTTTCTTCATTGCACTACAATCTGCCAAGAAGTTGGGCCAGTGAGGAGAGACCCATCCAGTTGGTATTGGGAGAGCAATTCCTCCCCATTTTGGAGGGCAAGGAAAGAGTGGACTCACCACAGCTGAGCTAGATCAACAGAAGATGAAACTGGTACAGTGAGAGTTCAGAGCTTTCTCTTTACTAATGAGGTCACTCCCTCAGCTAAAAAATTTTTGCTGTTGACAGAGTTGACTAGAGGTGCCCTGTTGCCTTATTCCCCTTTCAATATGAGGAGATTGATGAGGTGGGATCCGTCTGCTGGAGTTCTTTCCCTGTTGGATCCAGCTCCACCACACCCTGCCTAAGCACACCTTTGTGTGAAATAATGAGGCCTCAGGGGAACATGTGTAGTGTTTTCCTGCTTCGAAGATTTTCCTCACAATAAGTTCTGTTTTATATTTATACCCTATGGCACTCTGCTCTGTATAGCCATACCTACCCACACTGCCCAACAGCTTGACTTTCAGGCTTGTGAGCATTTTAAATTCATTCCACTAGTTGGCTTTGCCAGCGACCTGGAAGTAAGCAATGGACACGGAAATCTCTCAACACCCTTTGAGGTGCTGAACAAGGGATACCCACCTCAGGGCATTTGACTTGAATATTCTCCCCTCGTTTTTCTCTTTTGATCCATCTTGAGTTCTTCCTTTTCCTAAGTGAAGGAATGGCAAAAAAGCAGTCAAATTGGATTTAGAATTAGCCTTGGAAAAAGAAGCATAAAATGACCCCAGTTCCTCTTCTTTTCTCTCCAGCCCTGAAAAGAAATACCACATACGCCCAGAAATCTGGTACTATGCTAACAAACAGGTCATGCCCATTGCTAATTGGGCACTATCCACCTGATTCATGATTATAAAGGACATATTTGCTTGTTTC
Source organism: Orcinus orca (assembly GCF_937001465.1). NCBI lineage: Eukaryota > Metazoa > Chordata > Mammalia > Artiodactyla > Delphinidae > Orcinus > Orcinus orca. Next base: position 10,070,559 of record NC_064568.1, read on the forward strand.
TGCCCCTGCTGCTATCGTTGGATGCCTCTTTCCAACATTCATAAGACAGCCCTTCGCACACAGTCATCCTGCCTCCATTGGTACCTGCCTGTATCTGAAGCAGATTTCAAACCTGTGAAGAAAACTGATGACCTGCTGGGCAAGTGTGGAAAGACTCCAGATAGTATCAACAGCAGGAATACTGGTCAAAGTTATGGATATTGTGGTTGGGAATTTAGGTCCTCTCTGCAGATATTTTGTTTTGATTTATTCTGAAAATAGGTAGGAATTTTTATTATTTAAGGTAAGATAAAGCTTTTACTTCTAGCCCTCTGGTTGCAAAGATAGTGTTGCTCTGTAAATCAACACAGTATTATCAGCTTTCCTCATCAGACTGAGTCCGAGACAAAATACTCTAGTCTTCACTGAAGACAGCGCCAACAATTCATCTTAATTTTGTGTACTTTAAGTCAGTTTTCCAAGGAAAATACACTGAAAAAGATATGATATGGAGAGGAATCATTACGTAGTTAAATACATGAAAATAAATTCTGCATATTTATTTATTTTCTTAGATGTTTGCTTTTTTTCATAAGTAGATTTTATTTTGAGAAGTTTGGTATTCACACAAATAGCTGAACATTTGTTTCTAAATCGTTCTTCATATTTTTCCAAACTGAAAACAAGCTTTATATTTACAAGAATGTAAATATATAAAGCATTATTTCTGTCCTTTACATCAAGTTTACATTACAGAGTTTAACTTTTAAGAGTAAAAGTTAAATTTTATAGTCGAATCATGTTAGTCAACAAATGTAGGAGACTACTTGATTCTTAATGTCCAGAAACTTAATAAGAGAAGCAAAAACTGAGGAAAGTTTGACAGCTAAATCTGAAATTGGCTAATGTCCACAGAAATGTAAATTGTCTAAGTTCTTGAACAAATTTTCTGCTTCTCTGCCTATTTTTTGAATCAGTCTCAATTTAAATAATTTTGTATGCTTGCATTAGGTAAGACAGTGCTTAAACATATATGTTGTGTTGGATTTACAGTGAAATGAAACAAGCCAGTATGTAAAATTATGCATTTGAGGATCTTTCTATTAACCTTAGGAACAGAATGGTAAACAGATGCACACAAGACAGATTTTCTTATTGTCTCTCTTGCTGTGGGCATTAACTAGCCACTAGTTCTTTACCACTGATCTGTATCTCATAGATAAGATATTATATTTGGAAGGGTTAATAGTCTCTATACAAATTTAAGATGACTACAGATATGGGCTAGGGATTGTCTACAACGCCTGAATTATACACTTGCTTGTAATGTACACACAATGATAAGAAGTACCAATGCCTAAATATTACAATACTTTGCATTTAGTAGAGACATATGCGTTATTCCATTTCAATTAGACAAGTACTGAAATTTATATATTACCACTGACCAATCTACAGAAAAAAATACAAAATAATAAAGAATAGAAATGAACAAATAGTTCAAAAGTTCTGAGTAACTGGGAAACTTGACCAACAGACTAACTCATTTCAGCTAGCAACTTTAACTAAAACTGAAAATTTTAGTTTTAGTTTTTTGTCCATGTGCAGCTAAATGTCACAGAGCTGGGTCTATATTTATTTACCAGTTCATTGCCCTGACGATTTGTACCCAGTTCTTATTTCCCTCAGGACAATGAATTTTTACATAATAATGCTTATACATACTCTGGTATGAACCTCTTATTTATTTGAATAAGTTTTCCAGTTTTTCATTCTCTTTCAATAAAAATAGACATTTAACAAACTTTCGAATGCTTGGCACCCGGTCCAACATAGTCAAGCTGAGAACGAAATCTTTATGAGACTGAGCAGAAAGCTGAGCCAAATAAGCACAGTGTAGATAAATATTTAGAGTAAGTCAGGCCTCGAATTTAGGCCCGACTATATACGTAAATGTTGTATTCCTTTTGGACGTTTTTAAATAATTATTTTTAACTCTTTAATAGTGAAAAGAAACAGATTTCTTTCCTCATTTAGTGATTTTCTGCCAATGTAAGTTTTCCTGTTAGTTACAATGTGAAATCATTTCCTTTGTCTTTGTCATCTGTTCTTGGCAAACAAGAGCTGCCACTTGCTACTCAGTAAAGATGCTGAAAACCTCATATTATACATGCACACATATACACAGACCAAAGACCAGATATGAGCTCATGTTGATAGCATAAACATACAGATTCATAAATCATATATAAATCATAAATCATATATATATATATATATATATATATATATATATGGAGAGAGAGAGAGAGAGAGAGAAGAAAAGGATATGTGGTATTTGGACAGACTATGTGTGTTGAATACTGATGACAGAACATTAGAACATTTGACTGCTGCTTTAAGCCAGGTCTTCCTGGTGAAATATAGGACATAAAAAATTAAGGCATACTTGAAGAAATGGAAAGCACTAAAAACATGCATGGCTTCAACCAAAGCTAAGAAATATTACATTCTTCCAAAAAAGAAATTCTGTTGGTGGACATGTAAATACAATCCTAATTTGTGAATTTCATAATTGATCTTCATGTTTGACATTACTAACAGTCAGGGCAGGAAAACATGCCTACTTATTTCTGTATTTCAGAAAAACAAATACTGAGCATTTACTGTGTACAGTTATTATTCTGGAAGTACAAAACATAACAATAAATCAGACTCTCACCCTATCTTGAGGAGGATCCTGGTTACATGCAAAACAATAGGAATGCAGCACAATGTGGTACAAGCTAAATGTCCAAACCTTAGAAGATAAGTTAGGAAATTATGATATCTCCGTATGACAGCATAGTAGTCAACACAAAATCATGTTTTAAAGGACACTGTTACATTAAAATGTTTCCACTAATTAACATAACATACAAAACCACATTCACAAAGTGATACCAGTTGCATTAGATAGATAGGTAAATAGCTGAAGAAAATAAAGAGGGAAGGGAAGAGAAGGGAAGGGGAAAAAAGGAGAGAAAAGAGAAGAAAGAAAAAAGAAAATAAACAACTGGAAGGAAGGAAGCAATGTTAGCAGTGTTTATAACTAAATTGTAATTATGTGGATTTTTATTTATTCTTTATACTTTACTGTCTTTATAAATAATGCACATTATTACAAAAGTAAATTAAATAATAAATTCTAGACAAGGATTGCTTACAATCCCTTTACCGAATAAAAATCAGTAGTTTCCTTTTTCATCTTTTGTCCTTTTCCATGTGAAAAATTAACTTTGTACATATGTGAAAAAAATTAAAATTAGAGCTTTACATTCTTCATTTTTATTTAACATAGGGCTTGAGCTTTGTTTTTTCCTGAGGATTTTGTTGTTGTTGTTTGCTTTTTCTGTATCTCCTTCCTACCACCTCCATTTCCACGCCATCACTACCAAGCAATTCAGCAGTCTGGTATGGGTTCTTCCTTCCAAACCACTCACTCTCCTAATATAGACATCTACACATGTTTATGAAGCACATAGGATCACTTGCCAATTTTTACATTTTAATGCAGCTCCCTTTTTCACTTTTTTGGACATTATTTTTGATCAAAAGATATAGATTTAACTAATTAAATTTAATAATCACAAAAAATATTTATTGAGCTTCTACTGTATACTGGCAACTCTTGTGGCCCTGGGGCTACAGTGTGCCAGGATCGTGCTTCCTATGCCCCGCTGCATGAATGAACCACAATTTACTCAGTGATTCCCTTATTCATGAATATTTAACTTCTTCCCCAAATTTCCCCTTTTGTTTTGCCCCTACACACAGCACTGCATTAAACATCCTTTTACATACATATTATATTCCTGTATTCTCCACATCTTACTTTATAGTGGCTTTATATTATTTACTTACCCCAAAATACCAATTATCATTCTTTTTAAGAAATACAATTGCAGAGTGTACTAGAGCTGTAAAGAATGTGTTATAGGACCTCTCAGGAAGTAACTAAAATAAATGTACAGTTTTCATGGTTATTAGGTTCCCATCTGCAAATGGTACCAAACATGGCAATTTACTGTCAGTCCAAGTAGAGGAAGCATTAAACCTAAAGTAGACAGCATCCACCCAGATGCAACAAAGAAAGGGTGAGGAACTGACTAAGCACAAGGATAAAGTAGTAGCAGGTACAATGATCAAATAGTTAAATATAGAAAATACTTTAAATATATATATTGAGTTTACATGGTCTGGATTTACTCTGTGGTGTATGAGTTGGGTAATAGTGGAAAATATTACTTAACTCTATCAAAAAAGCATCTGTGATCCATTTCATCATTTTGACACTTCATTGTTTTTTTATCATGACTATCAAAGAGGGAGAAAGAATGAGATCAATGCGTTTTCCCTCCTAAGTGCCATGTACTTTATTAGTCCTTTTAATTTCATCATTTTATCTAATTATTACCAATTGCATTATTATGATATTGGTGTTATAATCATGACTACCATTTTACAAATAAGGAAACAGGATCTCAGAGGTTAAGAAATGGCAAAAGAACAACAGAGTTGAGATTTAAAATTAGGTTTTAATTCCAATACCCCTGTCCCTCAGGCTACACCTTCTAAGAAATTTTCTCAAACCCTTGGGTAAGATAGATAGCAAAAATAATTCCCTAGTAAAAAATAATAGGGGGCATGGCATCGTGGATAGCCATGAATATCTGTTATTTGGGGAATACGACTGTGACTTATGTGTAAATCTCACTACCTCTGTCATTGCCCATGACACACGCCAGTTGATATGCATGGAGCTTAATTTGAACTTTAACTTCCCAGTCAAGCCTTATAATTCCTTGGAAACTGTTTACCACTGCTACCACTGGAATGGTCACAGTGAAGACTTTTCCTATATAAAGGAGATGCATTTTATTTGTACATTAAATAAATTAATCACACACATATGCATACCTGTGTAAACCTAGACCAGACCCAGCCCCTTCTGCAAATACAAAGAGAAGACCAGGCTATGTAACTTCTCAAGCCACATGCAACAGGAAGATTAGAGCCCCTTCCCCCAAGTTATTTTTTTTAAAAAAACCTCTAAAACCTTGTGGAAATCTTCTTGATATTTAGATGAAAATAAATAAAATGCAAGAGATGGATAGATGGGACTTGCCGTTTTCTCACTTTTCATGAGAAGAGACATATTCACACTTTATATCACTATATAAACCCCTAAAAGTAGAAAACTTTAAAGTACTCAGAGTACTCATCAAATCTCTGTAGAGAAAAAAAATCCCTGATGCATGTTATGGGTACAGCTTGAGACCTTTGCAAATCATCACATTCAGTAATGCTCCAAAGCACCTCATTTTACTCACGAAATACAATCAATTATGGCAGGAGTGAGCTATAAATGGTCAGAAGTCAGCTAGAATCAATGACTAGCCACATAGAAAACCTAAACTCATCCTTAGCAAGACTGTAAAGGGTGGAAGATTGGGGCTTTCCAGTGCCTCATGTATACATGAAAATGGGAATGTTAAACCCAGGACACCTACTTGTCTACAGCTGTTCACTCCCTCCCCCACAACACGTAATGAGTTGTTAGGTTGTGAGTATGGGGCTGTTTCTACTAGAATCTCTGCAATATTTAACACAGGTCCTGGCACAGAGAAGACAGACAATGCTCGGTTGAATGGACTAAAGATAGAGATCAATTAGACAGAGCTTATCATTCAATAAATGTTGGGATACTCCTGAACTGTCCAAGGAAAATACAAAATGTATCATTTTAGGATGTCTCAATAATTTCACCAACATAAGACTAACAGCTAGAGATAGTAGAACATGTATGCCTAGGAAGCTTTCTATTTGATTGAATGTTTTCTTTTATTGAGAGGAAGGAGGTAGAGTTTAAAAAAATGAGAAATTAGGTTAAAAAGACTGCTTAAACTTATCACTGTAATTCCATGTAAAATTTATAGTCTATTTCATAATATACCCATGCTTGTTTTAATAGAACAGTTCCATTTAAAATTATACACAAGTTAAATGATTTAACAACCCCTTAATACAAAAAATTTAAATTATGATTGGCCCTTCAAGGCTTCTAGAAGACATAATATATTTCCACAGTGGGATGTTTACTCACCCTCTGGTACCAGTATCAGGAGGTGGGAGTTTGCGATCTACAGAACTTAATATGAGAAGTACAGCATTGACAGCTGAAATCTAGAGGAGTGAGGGGTGCCTTAATCAAAGAGGATGGGCATCAGCATTGGGCTAGATTAGGCAGTTTGGTCAGTGTGGCTGACTGGCTCACAGCTTAGTATTTTAAAGGGCAATGGATTTGAGGGCAATGGCTAAGCCACTGTTAAAGTTGGAGATAATACAACAGCTTAGGATCCGTGGTCTTACATTAGCTTTACTCTTTTATGTTACTTACCTCTATGAGTACTTAAATCTAAAGTTTCTCTTTTAAAATCCCCCACAAATGAACTCACTACATGCATACCTTTTAACAAGCTGAACAATGTTCACAGTATGTCTAGGCAGGGCATACTTCTAGGCACAGTGGGGCATAGGACAAAATACAAGGTACAGTCAATAAACAGCATCTACTATGGCACTGTACCCATTACAGATTGGAAATGCTGGCCAATAGCACAATATATAAATGATAGTTCAAAAAAAAGAGTGTTAGAAGGATACCACAGAATACACAATATAAGTTAACTCATTACCCAAATCGAAGTGAATGTTAAGTTCAGAAAGCAAAATAAATAAGACAAATGCAAAATAAATAATTCAAAGTGAAAGAAAAGGCTCATACTGGTGAAATGTTAGAGTTGGGAGGTCAATGATGTGTTTAAGAAAATGTTAAAATACATTTCAGACACAGGTATTTCATGAAGAGTACTGATATATGAATGTTTAGACATATATAAACTGGCACAATGAAAAGAGAGAGAGCAAGAAATAAAGATAGAGATGAGAGAGGGAAATTATTAGATCATGTAAATTAAAAATTGAAAGACTCGGGCTTCCCTGGTGGCGCAGTGGTTGAGAATCTGCCTGCTAATGCAGGGGACACGGGTTCGAGCCCTGGCCTGGGAGGATCCCACATGCCGCAGAGCAACTAGGCCCGTGAGCCACAAATACTGAGCCCGCGCGTCTGGAGCCTGTGCTCCGCAACAAGAGAGGCCGCGATAGTGAGAGGCCCACACACTGCGATGAAGAGTGGCCCCCGCTTGCCACAACTAGAGAAAGCCCTCGCACAGAAACTAAGACCCAACACAGCAAAAATAAATTAATTAATTAATAAACTCCTACCCCCAACATCTAAAAAAAAAAAAAATTGAAAGACTCAACCTTCAGGTATGGCTTGATCAAGAAGCTAAATCAATGTTATCAAAGTCAAACCCTATTTCTATCCATCTCTCTGATCTGCTTGTCTCTTTATTGGTTTCATTCTCAGATATAGATTTTCCCCTCATGAAGGCAAGATGGTAAGGTGAATTAAAGAGTTCCAGGTTTATATTTTCAAAATTCCAAGTTCAGGGATAAAGAGAGTAATCTCTTTCTCAAAAGTTCCATAATTGGCTTTTGACGAGCTTTGATTTTACCCTTCCCTGGCATAACAAACATGGAGATCTGGGAATGCGATGCTCTGATGGCCTAAGCCTGAATTACGTATGTACCCAGGAACTAGTGGCAGAGTCAACCATGAAAATAAAAATTGTATCAGCTGAAACTTGAATACAATTAGTTCCCCAAATGGCATTCTTTTTACTGTTACTAGAAAAAGAAAAGAAGGATGCTTAGCAGGAATTCAAATAAATATTCACCACTGGCATTAAATTTTAGAAAGCCTTGAATGTTAATGAAAAAGAAGTTGTGGTTTTTGTCCTACATTTAATAGTAAACAAGGAGAAGATGGGCACAATAATAAAAGGTGAATTAAAGAGAATGAATCAAATAGAAACTGGAAGATTGAATCACAGACAAATTCACTGGACGTTCTTTCTAGCAATTTTGGTCACACTCATAAATTTTAAAAAGATGAGAAATTGTGGAGAATAAACACTGCATAAAAGGATATCTTTGACATATCACTCCTGACAGGGCTAAGCCAAAGGTTGTGAAGATAAGTAAGTCTGGAATAAAATATTAAAGCCAGTTTCCTTATTTGGTTTTGATTTAAAGGTACACCAGGCAAAGTGATTTATCTTCTCTCCAGAAGTAATAAATCAAATAATTCTAATGGGATAAAAGAGGATAAAACTGGGAGATTCAGAGGAATCAGTTATTTGTCAAAATGTAATCTTAAGCAATAATATTCCAAATTCTATCTGCATTGGCTGCTTCCACTGCATTCTGTCAAGCTGAAAAACAAATCAACAAAGCAAATTTGTTTCATTAAAATTGGGCATTATAATGCCAGGAATTAATGGAGACATAGAATAATTGTTGTACATCAAAGAGAAAACTAGTTCTATATTGACGCAGCTTCTAAACTGGAAAAGCTCAGAGGGGAATGGAAAATGAACGTCTGCCAACTTTGTGTCTGACAGAGACTGCCTATTTTTCTTTGAGGTGCTTATCATGGAAGGAGCTCAGAAATATTTTCAGTGTATCAAAAAATGCATTAATAAATGCATTTATTAATAAAAGAGTTAATAAAAGAGGATGAGAAGTTACCTTAAGGAAAAAAGGAAGCACAATACTGTTGACTGTTGAATTCCAGCATACTGTCTAGAGAATGTTAAGAACTTCTTCTTATTCATACCTTCACTTATATTCTGAAGGCATCAAGGGCTTTCCCATGTACTGTATCTGCCTTAAAAAACTCTTCCACTCTACCACAAGGTTTCTGACTGCCCTCATGACTCAAGTTGACTTATTTAGTCTTCTCCCTTGGCTGAATATCAATGCAGAAAATATTTTTTATTCAAACCTCTGCTATATGGGGGAAAATAGATCATAGACTCAGAAATCTTATGTTAGTCTTTGATGAAAATATTGGGGTTTTTTGTTGTTTCATGGATGAATGCTAAACTTCTAAGTGATTAAAAATGATAATCATCATAACTGTTTAAGCCTAAACAGCATCAGCTAAAGTGATAGTAGGAAAACCAAGAAATCAAAGTGTCTCAGGAGTAAAAGGAGGAGAATGCTACAAGGAAAAAGCACAAACATGTTGAGTGACTCTGAGAGAGTCAACAAGACAACAGTATTGTGATCCTTGTAACCGACCACGTGAAGGTTGTTGGGATTTGACAAAAGTAGTTTAATGGAGTTTAAGGGAAAGGCCAGATATTAACAAGGTTAGGAGTAAATGAAAGTGAAGAACTTGATATATTTTACAGAGAATTATTTCTGGAAGTTCAGCTTTAAATGAAGGCTGAAAAATTCCGCAGATGCAGAAGAGGGATATTAGATCAAGGGAAGGATAAGATCTGCTTCGGTTGATGTATTGTCATTTACTGTTGCCTTTGTTTAGATGGGGGAGGTAAGAGTCTTTGTTTTCTGATGGGAATGGTCCAGCAGAGAGAGGGAAGTTTCAGAAGACAGAAGATATGAGCTAACTAGGAAAGTCTTCAGGGAGGTTGTAACTGGTGGTAGAAGAAAAAGTGAACACAATAAGGGAAAGTTTGGGGACTCGGTGGTGGAGAGATATGGAAGGCAACAGAAGATTTCTTTTCTTACTGAAAACATATAAGAAAGGCTGATAAGCTGAGGGTGAGGAATGAGGAAGTGGGAGAAGGAGTTAAAGATAACCTTACATTTTTAAATGGTAAAATCATCATAAATGAAAATAGAGAACCAAGATTTCATTCTTGAAGAAGGGAGAATAATCTTTCAGTGTATTTAGCTGGCAGTGCATGAGTGACATCCAGGTACAGTTAGCCAAGTTCTCAGAAATGAAATATGACAATGCAAGAGAATTACCAGGATTAAACTTTCAGATTTGTGACTATCAAGGCAGAGATAACAGTTGAAGCCAAAGGACTGGATGATACACACAAAGAAGAAAGTAGGGAAAGAGTAGCAAAGACAAGCAAGAACAGAGCCTTTGGGAAATTTCTGTACTTATGGAATAGAAGCAAGAAGTTGACTCTAAGGAGATACAACAGTGGTGCCTAGAAAGCAAAGAGGACTAGAATTGTGATGTGACACAGACACCACACAGTGAATTCCAAAGGCTAAAAAACCGTAGAAGGAAAGACCACTTAGGAAATCTCACTGGATTTAGCAGGTAGGGGTGGTAATTTCAAGAAAGCTCTTTCAGTAGGTCGAAAAGGGTAATGTGCCCAGATTCCACAAATAAAGCAAAAAATTGCAAGAAAGTAACAGCTGTCAACTTCTTTTGAAAACTTTAGCCTTGGCAAGAATGGGAGAGCTAGACTAGTAGTTTGAAGAGTTGGCAGAATCAAGGAATTTAATGTATTAATTGAAAGACATTAACATAATTATAGGATGAACTGAAATGTCAGGTAGAAAGACAGAAATTGAAAACACTAGTAAGAATGAAGATAAGGGATAGAGTGAGCTTTCCTTCCCTTCCGACAAAACATGCTTTGGCCCCGTCTTACTTGCAAACTCTTCTCATGCCCTTCCCCGCACATTTGATGACTCACTGATGCCCCTAAATTCCCCCAAGTTAGAATGAGACTCAGCACATACTTGCATGGTGGTCCCAGCTTGGATAATCTTCATGCTCCAGGTCCTGTTACAAATGTTTCCTTCTCTAAAAACATTTTTCCAGCAACACTCTCTGAAGTAGTCTGCCCAGGAGTCATACCCCATCACAGAACACCATTTATTTCCATCATAGGACTTATCAAAATAAGAAACCATCCTGCTTTCTCGGTGGTTATCTCTAAGCTTTATGAGGGGGAATCTGTTCCAAACAGCAGTGTAATTTCTCTGCTGGGCATTATAATAAGCAATAAATCAACATTTGTAGAATAGATCAACAAATAAAGGTAGAGAAATAGGATTTAGAAAACTAAAGAAGGAGTTCTCTTTAGAAATAAACAGGAACATTTTCTTTCCATGAGAAAGTTGATAATTATAAGAGAAATTTTGTGGTGGAGAGGAACAATTTTGAAGTAACTCAATTTGATAAGGTAGAAAGCAAGGTCATCTGCTAAAATAATATCCTAATACCACCACTGAACTTACACTCACGGAGCTTTTATGATTTGCCAGATACTATGTTCAGTACGTTTTAGCAATATCCCACTTAATCCTCACAGCAGCCCAGTGGATGGCCCACTGTTCGGCCCACTGTTCTCCACATCTTACTGGTAAGGCAACTAAGACTCAAAGAAGAAGAGAGGCAGCCACAGTCAAACAGTAAGAAAGACACAGGACTGAAATACAGGTTTATCCTAAATCTCCCCCTCTTATCCATGATAATATACTGCCAGATGTGAGGGGAATCAGGTTGGACTTTGAGACAAAAGGCAGCAGAAAACCTTAGACGTAACTGTACAGGAGTGTGTATCCAGAGTTGGTACTGAGTTAAGATCAATGAAAGATTTTGAGTGGTGCTCCTAGAGCAGGGCCACCAAGTTAGTAAACTGGGGCTGTGTTTCTCAGAACTCCCTTCCTTACAAAGCGCTGGCCACAAACAGACAATGTATATGAGATGTGGAGGGTGGGAAAGAAGCATCAGCTGTATCCTTTCTCACTCCAGCGATCAGAGCAGCGCACCAGCCACACCCAGCTCCACCCCCGCTGCCCCTGACCTGGGGCTCCCTGGCTGCTGTGTGGCCACAGCCCAGCACCGCCACAGCACGCCAGCACCCCAGCGCTGGACCTGCCCCTCCCAAGTGCTGAGTCGCCAAGTACAGCCCCTGAGGCATCAACCAAACCTGCAGCTCCTCCTGCCATCACATCTCCTCCTCCTGCTTTTCCAGCTCCTGGGCCACTGCGTGTTGATCTTCCCGACACAGAAAACTAGCCTCTCTTGCAGGTCACCTGAAGCACGAAAGGTGGAGGCTCTGACGGTGGCAAGCGAGGGATGTGGGTTCCAGCTTTCCTCCCTGATTGGTGCCACTTTCTTCTTGCTCTCCACCCTGCTTTCCCTCCACCATTCCTTCCTGACCAATTGCTCTGCCAACTTCGGCCCCAGCAGGAGACACAGAAGCAACAGGCATACCTGAACTGTTTAGCCAGCTCCACTATGGCCGATATCACAGCCCCGTAGGAAACCCTGTATTCTATAACATTCTTAGCGTTTTTGCTTCTTGGACCATAACCTCTGGGACCAAAAGGGCCTAATTGATAGAAAAAAGCATGCAGCCAGCTGGCACTTCGTGCTGCTATCCAACAATGATTTAAAAATACAAGTAATAAATAAAGAAACAAATAATTAAATAAATGACAGAAGCCCTGTGAGGGGACTAGACATACAAGAATAGCTGAAGGGGCCTTCCCTAGTGGCGCAGTGGTTAAGAATCTGCCTGCCAATGCAGGGGACAAGGGTTCAAGCCCTGGTCTGGGAAGTTCCCACATGCCGCGGAGCGACAAAGCCCGTGCGCCACAACTACTGAGCCTGCGCTCTAGAGCCCGTGAGCCACAACTACTGAGCTCGCGTGCCACAACTACTGAAGCCCGAGCACCTAGAGCCAGTGCTCTGCAACAAGAGAAGCCACTGCAATGAGAAGCCCGCGCACCGCAATGAGGAGTAGCCCCCGCTCGCCACAACTAGAGAAAGCACACATGCAGCAAGGAAGACCCAACACAGCCAAAAATAAATAAATAAAATAAATAAATTTATTAAAAAAAAAAAAAAGAATAGCTGAAGGGCGAAGTGAGTTAAAGAATTCTGTATACATTTCTTCATAGCCCTGTGTGGTGTGAGCTCCCTTGTTACACATCACACCCTGACTTTCCAGACTTAGATATCTCTGCTTTGTGCCAGCTTAGGACCCTCTGCTCATCTCTCCTGAAATTCTAATACATTGAACTCAAACTGCACGTTTACTTGTCTGCAGCTTACACCTTGTTCTTCTCTAGCACCCGCCCTAGAATCTCTAAAAGGAGGGAGGAAGGGTGCTATGTTAATTATATCTCAGTAAAACTGGAAAAAAAAATAAAGGAAGGGAACTTTTTTTTTTTTCATTTCCTGGTCCTTCCATATCACCTTGTAGAATATTATACACCTAATAGGTACTCAATACATTTTTGTACTAAATTAGATATATCCAGAAATTATAGTAACAATGGGATCTTGTTCAATATTTCATAGCTATCTTTGCTTTATATGTTATTACTTTCCACAAGATACTCTGATCACAGTACACTCTTTAAAAGTACTTCATTGTTTTACAAACTTTCTTCACAAATGTTTCCTAATTCTCACTGAAAAACAAAGTCAATTATGTGTAACTCATGGCAACGAAAATGAAGTAAATAGTCATCAGAAAAAAATAAATATACTATAAAGGGAGGACTTAAGTATATATTTTATACAAAGTAAATATAATAGACTTTATGTAGATAAGAGAGAATACATGAAAAGCAAGGCATCTGCAAATGTCATTAACCCCTTAAGTAAAATTAGGAAATCATTTATTATAGCAAACAGATTATACTAGGACATATAATCACAGAAGTCCAAAATGTGAAAGTATTATAATTCTAGCTTAATGTATCAATTCATGGCCATCTTTATATGATGTTTTAGTAGAGTTAAGCAAAAACAAATAGCCTAAGTGAGACTCTAATGTTATCTGTATATATGTCTACATAAATTTATAAAATACATACTGTTAAATACAGAATATGTTATTTAAAAACCCCAAATTGATTACTCACAGTATCTCCTTCTCCCTAGTTTAACTCCAAATGCCACAAACGATAGATTCTTAATAGTAGAAGTAACCATAAAGCAAAAGGTGCAACTTGTCAGACAAAATTGAAGTTAACTGACTGATGTAACTTGGAAGAAGAAAAGCAGACAGGTTTATGTGGATGAAAAAACACAAGGGAGAATATATACCTGAAAGATGACTGCCAGGTGGAGTCACAAAAAGCAGCCAAACAAAAATGAGCATCTAGGAACAGAGGACTTACGGAAACTTCTCAGGATGGTTCCCTGGAGAATTATCTGCAGGTTGTCTTACGCATGGTCCTGCATAACTGGGGAGACACTTCTTTCCTCTGCCTATAGAATTTGTTCCTAGTCAGTGATCGAAACAGAATGCTCTTTAAGCAGAGTAAATTATTTTCCTGGGAGGGATCCACTGTGTGGGTGATAGAGCTGTTGAGAAGAAAGTAAGCCATAATAACTTCAAACCTACAAAAGCAATTTAGAGAAATGAAGGGAGCTCCAACTTGCAGGGAAAAACATGTTAAAGCACTCCACTCATAGAGAAAATACTTCTTACTTGGGTAATTATATGAGTCCCAGGCAAATCCTCCTAAGCCAAACTCAAACACCATTAAAAAAAGAAAACATCCTGACAATGGGTCAGATTTGCCCCTTACACAGAAACCACAACAACTTTTCCATTCAGTGAAGTAGTATTTTAGGAAAATAGACACACACAACTGCCTAAAACAAACTTCTACTAGTTGCCCATAAAAATAGATATAAATGATGAACCAAAAATTAGTAAGCATTTGAGGCATACAATTGAAAGATAATAATAGATATAGAGGACAATTAATATAAGAAGAAACACACAATGAAACAGAAAGGAACTTAAGATTCTAATTAGTTGTTGATCAAGATGATGTTGTCTAACTAAAAAAGCATATTATCATGAAATTGAAGAATTCTGACAACTAGATATAGTTTTCGAAATTAAAAATAGGTTCTTGCAGTGATTTCTACTTCTAGCTGTAAGAGTATAGCTTGTAGCATATGAACTCTCCCAATGGAAACTATCATGAAAGAGGTACAGAAATGAATCTTTCTGAAAGTATAGAAAAGCTGCTAAAGCAGCCAGGACATGAGGGGCTATAATCTGGAAGTAAGGGAAGCTCATTGAATTGAGCCCAACTTTCTGTACACTGCTTTTGCCTTTGGGGCATTTACCTATTTTTGGTACATGGCTGAGAAATAGGAAAATGGACAGCTTCTAAGAGGCAGGAGACCATTAAAAATTATGTAAAGCACTCTAGAGCAAGGAGACAAAAAATGGAGTTCAGAGATGTGAAGGTAACTAAGGTCTTTTCACAGAGAAGGGGGAGCAAAGAAGTTAGCCCAATCCTTGTCACACAATTTCATATTGACGCATTTGCTTATATTTAAGATACACAGGGCAAAATGTTAAGAAATCATGCAGAAAGTAGCTACTCACAATAGTGGGCTTTCTGGCAGACCCAAAGTAATGGACACAGAAAAACTGAAACTCAATATTTATCATTAAGGAGAATCCTAGTAAACGCTACATGCTCACATTTCAAACACCTAGAGGATTATGCCATTAGTTTAGTAATAAGACTTAAAAACACTCCCCAGTTCTTAATTGGACTCAGGTAATCTATTCATCTACTATTTGCCAGATAATAGAGGAAATCCTCTCTAGAGGAATAAAAAAATCATCCATACTATCTATAATTTCTCTATGAAATACTGGCATTTAATCAAAAATTAGCAGGCATACCAACTAAATGAATAAATGCATATATATGTATACGCGGATGAATGAATGAATGCACATATATGCCTACACAGATCAATGAATGAATGAATGAATAAATGAATGAATAAAGTGAGGAAAAGAGTGAGCACAAATGGAAATGCAAGTGATATACACACTGTAGTTATCAGGCTTAATTAAACTGTCATCACTTCAAGAAAATAGATGATAAAAAAAAAGGAATTCACTGTGAATCAGATTCTATATAAAAGGATCCAAGTGGAAATTGCAGAAATAAAAACTAAAATAACTGAAATTAAGAACTTAATAAATCAATTTACTTACAGATAGCAGGAGTAAGTGAACTGAAAAATAAGTTGTCAGTAAATGTCCAGACTTGACATGGAAAGCAAAAAAAGATGGAAGATGCATTAAAGAGTGTAAGAGGCTTATGAGATATGGTGAATACATTTAACATACATGTGATTTGAGTCTCAGAGGAGGCAGCAGAGAAAGAATGGTAAAAGAAACACAAGGCAGAGTCAAGATGGCAGTGTGGGAAGACGTGGAGTTCCCGTCCCCCCACAACTAGGGTGCCTGCCGGACGCTAGTCAGGGACCTCAATGCCCAAGGAGAGGGGAGGAACCCCCAAGCGAACCTGTAGGATGTGGGGGGACTGAGGGGGGAGGAGAAGTGAAGGCTGGACAGGACCGGCACCCCTGAGGGGTGACTGAGGGGGGTTCCCACACCTGGAGGGACCCTCAGGGGCTGGGAGCAGTGGGAGTGGGCCCAGCCTTTCCCCTGCCCAATTGGCCAGGGAAGTCTGCCTGGCTCTCAAGCCGGGTCCTACGCCCTCAGAGGTCCCCTCCGGGCCATGTTGGTCCTGGGGGCATAGGAGGGAGGTTGGGGGGAGATCAGGAGAGGCAGGCAGGAGGGGCTCTCCAGGACTGGAGGAGCAGGAGAAGAGCGGAGGGCGTTGGGCCCACCCACTCGAGCTCGGGACACCTGCTGAGCTACCAGGTTGGGTCCCTCGCCCTCTGAGACCAGAGGCGGGAGGCATGCCTGGGCCCCTTATGTTCCATTGAGCCTAAGCCCCATGCCCCACCCCCCAGGGCCTTTTTCAGCCCTGAGGGTTCTAAGCATAGGTCCTGCCCATGCCCAAACCCTGCCCCTGCTTAGGTCCCACCCTCCACAGCCAAGGCCTTTTCACCTTTTTTTTCTCCTCCTCTTTTTTACTATTGTGGCTCTGTTTTACCTTCCAGTTGTTGTTTCATCTATATTTTTATATTCTTTCTAACATATCTGTTAGTTTCCTGGTCTAAATTTATATTTTATTTTGTTATTGTTCTCCTTTTTTTTGTTTTTTTTTTCCACCACACACTGCTTGCAGGATCTTGGTTCATGAGCCAGGGGTTGGGCCGAAGCTCCTGCAGTCAGAGCTCCTAGTCCGAACCACTGGAATAACAGAGAACCTCAGACCCCAAGGAAAAGTCATCAAAGTGAGGTCTCCTGGAGGTCCTCATCTTGGCACCAAGACCTAGCTCTACCCAACAGCCTACAGTCCAGTGGTGGACACCTCAGGCCAAACAACCAGTAGGACAGGAACACAATCCCACTCATCAAAAATAAATAAATAAAGTAAAATGAGACAGCAAAAAAATATGTCACAGATGAAGGAGTAAGGTAAAATCCTAAAAGACCAAATAAATGAAGAGGAAATAGGCCATCTCCCTGAAAAATAATTCAGAGTAATGATAGTAAAGATGATCCAGAATCTCAGAAATAGAATGGAGGCACAGATTGATGAAATACAAGAAATGTTTAACAAAAATCTAGAAGAACTAAAGAACAAATAGAGCTAAAAAACACAATAACTGAAATGAAAAATACACTAGAAGGAATCAATAAAAGAATAACTAAGGCAGAAGAACGAATAAATGAGCTGGAAGACAAAATGGTGGAAATAACTACCAAGGAGCTGAATAAAGAAAAAAGAATGAGAAGAACTGAAGACAATCTCAAAGAACTATGGGACAACACTAAACACACCAACATTCGAATTATAGGGGTCCCAGAAGAAGAAGAGAAAGAAAGGGCCTGAGAAAATATATGAAGAGATTATACTCTAAAACTTCCTTAACATGGAAAAGGAAACAGTCACCCAAGTCCAGGAAGCAAACAGAGTCCCATAAAGGATAAACCCTAGGAGAAACACACCAAGACATATATTAATCATACTAACAAAAATTAAATTCAAAGAAAAAATATTAAAAGCCGCAAGGGAAAAACAAACAAAAAAAACAAACAAAGTAATCCCCATAAGGTTATCAGCTGACTTTTCAGCAGAAACTCTGCAGGCTAGAAGGGAGTGGCAGGATATACTTAAAGTGATGAAAGAGAAAAACCTACAACCAAGATTACTCTACCCAGCAAGGATCTCATTCAGATTCCACAGAGAAATTAAAACCTTTACAAACAAGCAAAAGCTAAGAGAATTCAGCACCACCAAACCAACTTTACAATAAATGCTAAAGAAACTTCTCTAAGTGGGAAACACAAGAGAAGAAAAAGACCCACAAAACAATCCCAAAACAATTAAGAAAATGGTAATAGGACCATACATATCAATAATAACCTTGAATGTAAATGGATTAAATGGCCCAACCAAAAGACACAGACTGGCTGAAAGGATACAAAAACAAGACCCATATATATACTGTCTAAAAGACACCCACTTCAGACCTAGGGACACATACAGACTGAAAATGAAGGGATGGAAAAAATATTCCATGCAAATGGAAATCAAAAGAAAGCTGGAGTAGCAATAATCATATCAGATAAAATTGACTTTAAAATAAAGACTGTTACAAGAGATAAGGACACTACAGAATGAACAAGGGATCAATACAAGAAGAAGATATAACAATTATAAATGTTTATGCACCCAACATAGGGGCACCTCAATACATAAGGCAAATGCTAACAACCATGAAAGGGGAAATCGACAGTAACACAATCATAGTAGGGGACTTTAACAGCCCACTTACACCAATGGACAGATCATCCAAACAGAATATACATAAGGAAACACAAGCTCTAAATGACACAGTAGACAAGATAGATTTAATTGATATTTATAGAACATTCCACCTGAAAGTGGCAGGAGGCACTTTCTTCTCAAGTGCACACGGAACATTCTCCAGGATAGACCACATCTTGGGTCACGAATCAAACCTCAGAAAATTTAAGAAATTGAAATTGTATCAAGCATCTTTTTTTCTGAACACAATGTTATGAGATTGGAAATCAATTAAAGGAAAAAACTGAAAAAACCACAAATACACGGAGGCTAAGCATTGTGCTACTAAACAACTAAGAGATCACTGAAGAAATCAAAGAGGAAATTAAAAAATACATAGGAACAATGACAATGAAAACACAATGACCCAAAACCTATGGGACACAGCAAAAGCAGTTCTAAGAGGGAAGTTTATAGCAATTCAATGTCACCTCAAGAAACAAGAAACAACTCAAATAAACAATTGAACCCTACACCTAAAGCAACTAGAGAAAGAAGAACAAAGAAAACCCAAAGTTAGTAGAAGGAAAGAAATCATAAAGATCAGAGCAGAAATAAATGAAATAGAAAAGAAGAAAACAATAAAAAAGATCAATAAAACTAAAAGCTGGTTCTTTGAGAAGATAAACAAAATTGATAAACCTTTAGCCAGACTCATCAAGAAAAAAAGGGAGAGGATGCAAATCAGTAAAATTAGAAATGAAAAAGGAGATATCACAACTGACACCGCAGAAATACAAAGGATTATAAGAGACTATTACAAACAACCATATGCCAATAAAATGGACAACCACAAAGAAATGGGCAAATTCTTGGAAGGGTACAATTTTCCAAGATTGAACCAGCAAGATAAAGAGACCTATCACAAGTAATGAAACTGAAACTGTAAATAAAAATCTTCCAACAAACAAAAGTTCAGGACCAGATGGCTTCACAGGTGAATTCTACCAAACATTTAGAGAAGAGATAACACCAATTCTTCTCAAACTCTTCCAAAAAACTGTGGAGAGAGGAACACTCCCAAATTCATTCTACAAAGCCACCATCACCCTGATACCAAAACCAGGGAAAGGTATCACAAAAAAAAAGAAAATTATAGACCAGTATCACTGATGAACATACATGCAAAAATCCTCAACACAATACTAGAAAACAGAATCTGACAACATATTAAAAGGATCATACACCATGATCAAGTGGGATTTATCCCAGGGATGCAAGGATTCTTCAATATATGCAAATCAGTCAATGTGATACACCATATTAACAAATTGAAGAATAAAAGTCATATGATCATGTCAAAAGATGCAGAAAAAGCTTTTGACAAAATTCAACACCCATTTATGATAAAAACTCTCCAGAAAATGGGCATAGAGGGAACCTACCTCAACATAAAAAAGGCCATGTATGACAAACCCACAGCAAACTTCATACTGAATGGTGAAAAACTGAAAGCATTTCCACTAAGATCAGGAACAAGACAAGGATGTCCACTCTTGCCACTCTTATTCAACATAGTTTTGGAAGTCCTAGCCACAGCAATCAGAGGAGAAAAAGAAATAAAAGGAATACAAATTGGAAAAGAGGAAGTAAAACTGTCATTGTTTGCAGATGACATGATACTATACATAGAGAATCCTAAAAATGCCACCAGAAAACTACTAAAGCTAATCAATGAATTTGATAAGTTTGCAGGATACAAAATTAATGTACAGAAATCTCTGGTATTCCTAAAACTAACAATGAACAATCAGAAAGAGAAATTAAGGAAACAATCACATTTACCATAGCAGCACAAAGAATAAAATACCTACGAATAAAACTACCTAATGAAGCAAAAGACTTCTACTCAGAAAACAATAAAACACTGATGAAAGAAATCAAAGAGGACATAAACAGTTGGATAAATATACCATGTTCTTGGATTGGAATAATCAATATTGTGAAAATGACTATGCTACCCAAAGCAATCTACAGATTAAATGCAATCCCTATCAAACTACCAAAGGTATTCTTCACAGAATTAGAACAAAAAATTTTACAGTTCGTATGGAAACATAAAAGACTCCGAATAGCCCAAGCAATCTTGAGAAAGAAATACAGAGCTGGAGGAATCAGGTTCCCCGACTTCAAACTATACTACAAATCTACAGTAATCAAGACAATATGGTACTGGCACAAAAACAGAAATATAGATCAATGGAACAGGATAGAAAGCCCAAAGAAAAACCCATGCACATATGGTCACCTAATTTACAACAAAGGATGCAAGAACATATAATGGGGAAAAGACAGCCTCTTCAATAAGTGGTGCTGGGAAAACTGCACAGCTACATGTAAAAGAATGAAATTAGAACACTACCTAGTACCATACACAAAAATAAACTCCAAATGGACTAAAGACCTAAATGTAAGACCAGACACTATAAAACACTTAAAGGAAAAAACAGGACAGACACTCTTTGACATAAACCATAGCAAGATATGTTTTGACCCATCTCCTAGAGTCATGAAAATAAAAACAAAAATAAACAAATGGAACCTAATTAAACTTAAAAGCTTTTGCACAGCAAAGCAAACCATAAACAACCTGAAAAGACAACCCTCAGAATGGGAGAAAATATTTGCAAATGAAACACCAGACAAAGGATTAATCTACAAAATATACAAACAGCTCACAGAGCTCAATATCAAAAAAACAAACAATCCAATTAAAAAAATGGGTGGAAGACCTAAATAGACATTTCAGCAAAGAAGATGTACAGATGGCCAAGAGGCACATGAAAAGATGCTCAACATCAATAATTATTGGAGGATTGCAAATCAAAACTACAATGAGGTATCACCTCACACCAGTCAGAACGGCCGTTATAAAAAAATCTAGAAACAATAAATGCTGGAAAGGGCGTGGTGAAAAGGGAACCCTCCTGCACTATTGGTGGGAATGTAAATTGATAAAACCTCTAAGGAGAACAGAATGGAGGGTACTTAAAAAACTAAAAATAGAACTACCATACAACCCAGCAATCCCACTACTGGGCATATACTCAGAGAAAACCATAATTCCAAAAGAGTCATGTACCACAAGGTTCATTGCAGCACTATTTACAATAGCCAGGACATGAAAGCAACTTAAGTGTTTGTTGACAGATGAATGGATAAAGAAGATGTGGCACATACATACAATGGAATATTACTCAGCCATAAAAAGATATGAAGTTGAGTTATTTGTAGTGAGGTGGATGGACCTAGAGTCTGTCATACACAGTGAAGTAAGTCAGAAAGAGAAAAACAAATACTGTATGCTAACACATATATATGGAATCTAAAAAAAAAAAAAAAAATGGTATTGCTGAACCTAGTGGCCAGGCAGGGATAAAGACATAGACATAGAAAATGGACTTGAGGACATGGGGGTGGGGAGGGGGAAGCTGGGGTGAAGTGAGAGTAGCAGTGACATACATACACTACCGAAGGTAAAATCGTTAGCTACTGGGAAGCAGCAGCATAGCACAGGGAGATCAGCTCGGTGCTTTGCAACTGCCTAGAGGGGTGGGATAGGGAGGGTGGGAGGGAAACGCAAGAGGGAGGGGATATGGGGATATATGTATGCATATACCTGATTCACTTTGCTGTACAACAGAAACTAACACAGTATTGTGAAGCAATTATACTGTAATAAAGATCTATTAAAAAAAAAAAAAAGAAAGGAAAAAAAACCTTAAGGTGATGGCTGTTGGACTTCCCTGGTGGTCCATTGTGTGAGACTGTGTGCTCCCATTTCAGGGGGCCTGGGTTGATCCCTGGTCAGGGAACTAGATCCGCATGCCACAACTAAGAGCCCACATGCCGCAACTAAAAGAGCCCACACGCCGCAACGAAGATCCCACATGCGGCAAAGAAGATCCTTAGTGTGCTGCAACTAAGACCTGAGGTGGCCAAATAAATAAATTTAAAAAAAGATGATGGCTGTGATTTTCTAAGGCTGATCAAATACATCAATCCACAGATTCAAAAAATGCTAGGAGCCCATTGTAGACAGAATAAATAGAAAGTAAATGACAATAAGCCATGTCACATTAATATTTTAATGTTGCTTAAAATTAAAGATAAAGAAGCACTCTTTAACAGAAACAAGCTAAACAATATCTATTACCTTTTAAGAAGCAAAACAAAAACTGAGAGTTGACTTTTCAACATAAAAATGGAAGCCAGAAGACAGTAAAACATCATCTTTAATTGAAAGAAAATACTTGTCAACCTCAAAACCTATACTTGTGATATAACAACATTTCCAGGCAAACAAAAACAAAGACTACTTTTCATCATCAATCTTATTGTAAAATATTTCAAGCAAAAGAAAATTATTCCATATGGAAAACCAGAAATGGATGAGGGAATAAATAGTGATTGAAAGACAATATTTTGTGGGTAAATCTAAATGAAAATTGACTGTACAAATGCTTACGTCTACTGGGGTATAAAATATATAAAATTAAAATGCATGACAACAATGACAGAAGCAGCAGGAGGACGCTAAATGGAATTGTCTTGGAAATGAGTACTAATTATATTAAACTATGTTAATTCAAGAATGATTGTTTTAATATGTAGGCAGTCAAGGAAAGAAGAGTAAAAGAATATATAAGTAATGAGAGAATAGAGGAGAATAGAGGAAATAAAAACAATTCATACAAAAAGAAGGCAAATGGGCTTCCCTGGAGGCGTAGTGGTTGAGCATCCGCCTGCCGATGCAGGGGACACGGGTTCATGCCACGGTCCGGGAGGATCCCACGTGCCGCAGAGCGGCTGGGCCCGTGAGCCTTGGCCGCTGAACCTGCGCGTCCGGAGCCTGTGCTCCGCAACGGGAGAGGCCACAACAGTGAGAGGCCCACGTACCGGAAAAAAAAAAAAAAAGAAGGCAAAAAAGCGAAAACTGAACATAAAAGAAGTTAGGGAGATTGAAATTGAATAGTGTCTGTAAATAAACACTCCAAATAAAATATGAAATTTTCTTACTGGATAAAACAGTAACAACAAAACAATCACAGAAACAAATTACATGTTTCTTAGAAAAGATACAATTTAAATATGATGCACTGGAGGTTGAAAGTAAAAGAATGTAAAATGATATACTATGCAAATAAACACTAAGAACAGCAACAAGAAGCTGATTTAGCTATACTAACATAAATCCAGTTTACATTAAGGTCAAAATCATTACTAGAGATAAAGAAGCACATTTCATGTAATAGAGTATGTATTACTTTTTTATTACTGTGTAAAAATTTACCACAAATACAGCAGCTTAAAATAATGCACATTTGGGCTTCCCTGGTGGCGCAGTGGTTGAGAGTCCGTCTGCCGATGCAGGGGGTGCGGGTTCATGCCCCGGTCCGGGAAGATCCCACATGCCGCGGAGCGGCTGGGCCCGTGAGCCATGGCCGCTGAGCCTGCGCGTCCCGAGCCTGTGCTCCGCAACGGGAGAGGCCACAACAGTGAGAGGCCCACGTACCGCAAAAAAAAAAAAAAAAAAATAATAATGCACATTTATTTATTTCACAGTTTCCATGAATCAGGAGGTCAGGAACGCCTTATCTGAGTTCTCTGTTTCAGGGTCCCAACACCTCACCACTATCAAAATGCTGTCCATATGTTCGCCAGACTTCATCCTCACTCATCAGTAAGACTGATGAAGAAAAATTGCCTTAGTTTTTGTTTGTCTGGAAATGTTATTTCACTGAATATGGGTTTCTGGGTTGATAGGAATTTTCTTTCATATAAAGGTGTCTGTATTAGTCAGAATTCTCCAGAGAAACAGAAACAATAGGATAAATGGATGGATGGATAGATAGATAGATAGATAGATAGATAGATAGATAGATAGAAATGTAAGAGGAGATTTATTATAAGAATTCATTGGGTTATGGGGGCTGACAAGTCCCACAGGCTAGAGAACTAGGAAAGCCAGTGGCGTAATTCAGTCCAAGTCTGTAGGCTTGAGAATCAAAGGGCCATTGGTGTAAGTCCTGATCTGAGTATGAATGCCAGAGAACCAGGAGCATGGACATCCAAGGACAACAGAATATGGATGACCCAGCTCAAGCAAAGAAAAAATTTGCCCTACTTACATGTTTTCTTTCTCTTTGAGCCCTCAGTGAACTGGACGATGCCCACCAGCATTAGTGAGGGTGATATCCTTTACACAGTCTACTGATTCAAATGCCGATCTCTTCTCAGGGTACTCTCATAGACACACCCAGAAATGATGTTTCACCAGCTGCCTTGGCATCCCTTAGCCCAGTTCAGTTAACACATAAAATTAACCATTACCATGCCATTTCATTATCTTCTGACCAGGAAGGGACTTGCTCATGTTGTTGGCAGAATTTATTTCCTTCTGGAAATGAATATAGGACTGAGGGCTACAACTTCTTAATGGCTGTTGGCTAGTAGTTGCTGGCAGTTCCCTGCTATGTGGCCCTCTCCACAAGCAGTTCACAGCAATTACTATTTGCTTCTTCTGGGAGAAGAAAGAACCTCTCTTTTATGGAAGAGGCCAAAAATTCAGTATAATAGAGACTATATGTATTTGAAAAAATAATAAAACACTCAGAGACCATGCAATACTAAATAATAACAGAATATGTATTTTTTAAAATGGATATGAATTTTAAAATTAGACTTTCGTTGGCTTGTAAAATAATTTTCAACAAATATGAAGACACTGGAAATGTTCAGAGTATTGTCTTTGTGTGGAGATGAATTAAGTTATAAATCAATAACATTATCATCATCATCATCATATGAAGAAGGAGATGAGGGAGAAAAGAGAGGAATTTGGACAAAGAGGAAGGGGGAGAAAGAAGGAGGAGAATAAAAAGATCCCCAAATGTTTAGAAATAAATAACACATGTCTAAATGACAAACAGATCACAGAAGAAATAAAATGGAAGTGAAAAAAACATTTCGCACTTGAATCATACTTAAAACACAATATCAAAGCCACGGAGATAGAGATAATTCTCCTTAGAGGACTATTTTTCACCTTAAATGTATACATTATGGAGGAAACGATGAAAATCAATTATGTCAATTCCCATCTCAAGAAATGATATTTAAAAACAGCAAATAAATCCATGTAATTTATATAAGGAAAGACATAATAATGGTAAAAGTTGAAATTTATGCGATAGAAAACAATAATACAATGAAGAACATTAATACAGACAAAAGATGCATGCTATGCTTCAATAAAATTCTTATGTAAAATGACATAAAATAATAAAAATGATAAATAATATAATATATCACTCAAAAAGGTAACATATCTATAGTAATTCAATTATTTTTAATGGTCTTCATTGATTGCTATAAACTAATATACTCTTTGAAACATGAAAAATTAAATGAAAATCCTAGAAAAATACCAAATTGCCCCCTACAAGAGATAGAAAACCTTGCAGAAAAATGAAACTGTAATCAAAATATATCTCCTGTATATTCCCCTTACCCACAAACGCAAAAGTCATCAGGCCATTCTACAACTTAATTTTACCAAATCCCCCAATTTGGTAACTGCTTCAAAAAAGAGGATGGGAAAGAAAGCCAACTCCTCCCACATTCATTTTGTAAGTCTAGCAATACTTTGAAAGCAAGATTGGACAAAGAATGTCAAGAAAAGAAAATATACAGCAAACTCACCTATGAAGATTCATGTAAAATTTTAAAATTTACCTGTGCTTTATTTAAAATCCAAAATCTTTACACTGAAAAAAAGACCGACAGAATATAGGATAAAATAATAACAAAATGACCCCACTAAAGAATTGGAATAATGGGAAGAATAAAATCAAGTTTCCTTCACAGGAAGATAAATATCTTCAGGATTGAGTGCCTGTAAGGGTAACAGGAAATATTACTATAAACTAGAATTCAGTTCTTAGGAACATTAACAATCAAATGTGGAAACAAGATAAATATATTTTCATGAATTCAATGATTCAGAAAGTTTAACTTTTTTTTTTTTTTTTTTTTTTTTTTTGCGGTACGCGGGCCTCTCACTGTTGTGGCCTCTCCCGTTGCAGAGCACAGGCTCCGGACGCGCAGGCTCAGCGGCCATGGCTCACGGGCCCAGCCGCTCCGCGGCACGTGGGATCCTCCCGGACCGGGGCACGAACCCGTGTCCCCTGCATCGGCAGGCGGACTCCCAACCACTGCGCCACCAGGGAAGCCCCCAGAAAGTTTAACTTTTTAAAAATAATAGTTGAGTCTCTCGTGGGAGGAACCCTGGAAAGTGTAAGAGAATAAAAAGACATGAATTACAAAGTATGTATTTATATTTCCAGGTTGTCAGCTTTACAGCCAACCTAGGAAATAACTAGTCCAAATGAAAATAGGAAACTAGGGAGGGAGATCCATCACATAATGAAAAGATAAACACACATTTCATACAGGTTTTGTGATTTAGGATTGATTTTCATTTTTTGAAAGTACTATCATACTTTTTGTTTTGAATAATTGTCACAAAATAATAATACTTTCAGTATTGCTAATTTACTTCTGTTTTTAGAATCAGCTTAGAAGAGAGCATGAACAAATCATAATTACAGAGAAACGATGGAGAGAAATTTCTAATTTTCTTATCTCAGGTATTGGGAACTTGATAGAAAGTGTTTAAAATTGATAGTTCAAGAAATAACTAATTCTGTTGAAGTACATTGCTTAAAGTTAAAAATAGAATAAAATACTACTAGTATAAATAAAAATCATTATAAAACTAAAAATATTTATGGTGTGGATAAGGGAAAAGAGGTCGGGAATAAGGTAAATTTACTAACTCATCTTTCTCAGTGAGGAAATGATATATATTCAAAAAGATGGATAAACCATGTGACCAGAAGTTTCTGTGTATTTCTTATTGTCATTGGTGACTACCAGAGAAAATAATACATTATTTCTGGGGAATGAGGTAGAATGCACTTGGAGGGAATACATTACTTTTACTTTTGAAACCTTCAGTATTGTTTACACTTTTTAATTTTACTCTCCAAATAAAATTAATAAAAACAAATCCTCTCTAAAATATACTAAGTGCTTGAATACCTCTAGTGAATGACAGGTAAGTAACTATATCCCGAGATATATACAAAACTATATTTTCCCCTTATATCGCTCTTCAAGTAACTTTATTGATACTACTTTTGTTCTCTAGACATTTGGAGGTAAATACCTACTAAGACTCTTCTTCTTTGTGCTAACCATTGTCTCATTCTTCATGTATCTTTTGTGTTACCTTATTCTTAGAGCAGGTGCAATGTTGTAAACTCTTTGCATACATTAACTCAATCCTCCCAGGAATCTTTGAGGAAGGTACTCTATTAGCCCCACTTTAGAGAAGACACAGTGAGGCACAGAGCTTACTTAAATGACTTATTTAATAACACCTCAAAGTAGGAAGGCCAGGATTTGAACCCAAGCAGACTAGTTCCAGATCCCATGCTCCTAAAAACTGTACTGCTTTTCTTATTACAGAACAAAATCTAAATGTCAAATCTAAATATTGTTATTGCCTAATTACCATTCCAACTCCCATCAGTTTGCCTGTGTTAGTAAAACTGATGCCCAAAATGGAATGGATGCTATTCCAGGGACAGTCTAATTCAGAAAGATTAAAATTAGACACTATTGATCTCATTTTGACCACTGCTTATCTCTGATGGACTTTTTTTTTTTTTGCATAGTTTTACTTGCAATGAACTCCATGTTGCTAATTTCTTTCTTTCTAAAAAAATTAATTAATTTATTTTTGGCTGTGTTGGGTCTTCGTTGCTGCTACGGCTTTCCCTAGTTGCGGTGAGCAGGGGCTACTCTTCGTTGTAGTGCGCGGGCTTCTCATTGCGGTGGCTTCTATTGTTGCAGAGCACGGGCTCTAGGCGTGCGGGCTTCAGTAGTTGTGGCTCACGGGCTCTAGACCACAGGCTCAGTAGTTGTGGCACACAGGCTTGGTTGCTCTGCAGCATGTGGGATCCTCCTGGACCAGGGCTCGAACCCGTGTCCCCTGCCTTGGCAGGCGGATTCTTAACCACTGCGCCACCAGGGAAGTCCCATGTTGCTAATTTCTTTCACATGTTTTCTATTAAGAGTCATCGCCTTGATCCTGTCCTTTTGTAATATTCATATTTTGTACCCAAGTGTGGTCATCTTTCCTTAATATATTCTTTTCCATTTTCAGCTGAGGAAATAAAATCAATAGCTAATCAAAACAGCAAAAATTCACTTTTTTTGGTTAAAACGTTTGACTCTCAAGCTAGACTGAACTTGCTCAAATTCCAAGTCTGTTTACCTCACTGAACCTCAGTTTTTCAGCAGCCAATCACTGCTAGTAATTTTGTATGAGACCTATCTAATGGCTCTGTTGCAATGTTGTAAATAATAAATAAGCTATGTGCTCAAAATCGCACAGTTAATCATTGCATTTCTTTCTTTTTGTGGCACTCTGTTGATGTTGTAAGTACAGTGATAATATTTCCAATGGGTATTTTTTACGGTATGCGGGCCTCTCACTGTTGTGGCCTCTCCCGTTGCGGAGCACAGGCTCCGGACGCACAGGCTCAGCGGCCATGGCTCACGGGCCCAGCCGCTCCGTGGCATGTGGGATCTTCCCAGACCGGGGCACGAACCCGTGTCCCCTGCATCGGCAGGCGGACTCTCAACCACTGCGTCACCAGGGAAGACCTCCTATGGGTATTTTTTATTATCATTTCTAAGCTAGAGGAAATTGGTGCAGCATCTGATATCAAAAACCATGCCATAAAGTATATAAAATATTGACTAATCATACAGGATGCTCAGTGAACATGTCCCAAAGAAATAAAACCAGAAATATTTGGTTGATCTAATTTCCTCTGTCTTTTTCTGTGTCCCTTCTTCTGTTCCCCAGGTTTAGTAGCAAGGAGGAAGGAATTGCTCTCTGTTCCTGGGCTGGCTTTATTTTGAACAGTTTCAGTAGCAGGTCTAGGAAACTCCCCTTCCTCAAAGAACCATCAACTCTTTTCCATTGAAAGGGACCTCAAAGGGTTCTCTAGTTAACTCTACTTTATGGATAAGAAGGTTGAGGCCTCCTCAGCAGCTGTCATTCCCATGACATCACCTATTTCTCTTTCTCTGTACCACACCACACAGCCTGGGATATTAAGTCAAGCTCTTAAAAGTGAAACAAAACAGCGAGTTTTATTTGTTTTGTAGCAAAGGTGATAGAAGAAATGCAATTTTACAATCTGAATATAAATTTGTGGTTCTGATTTTTTTTGTTTTGTTTTGCCTCACCCTTTTGAGAAAGTGATGACTACTCCAGACTCCCTTCCCACAAAGAAAGCCCAAACACATTTATATACAATTTTACATACAATTTGAGGGAGTTTATGGAATCCTTTTAGCCCACCTATGGACTTCAGATTAAAAAAACACGACCTGCAGCTCTTCTCAGAGCAAATGTTTGTCTGCATACCCTTCAGCATCTTTTAGATAAAAACATCTAGTGTAGGTTATTACTTTGTGTTAAAATACCTCATTTCGTTTACATTGCACAAAGAGCTTTATAATATCTGGTTAATGGACAGAAACCTCAAGCTGGCTCCATCTAAGAGAAAAGCACATTAGAAATACATTGGCTGATATGAATTCTCTTGTAGAGCTCAGTAAAAAAAAGACAGTGGTGCCTGCCTAATAGTTAGGTTATACTACAATCATGCTCTCCCAACGCTCTCCCATATTGAGAGATCCCAGTGATCTCTCACTTATCTCAACAGACTTATAAAAACATCCTTAAGTCCCCACATAGTGGCCTGTCAGTTACCATCAAATAATTTACACAAAATTTTTGATAAATGCCAATGAGATTCAGAAGTGACACTGAACTTTACGCCCTACCTTAGAGATCATGGAAAAATAAAGTTGCCTTGCCAGTGTCTTTTTCTTCTTTTGTTGTTGTTATTGTTTTTCATTGTTGGTTTTAGAAGAGTCAGGAAAGGCATAATTAATTGTGTTCACAACATTTGGGGAAATTCTAATTTGTAGGCAGATTGCTATGGTTTTTGACTTGAGGTGCTGTGAGCCTGACTGATGGGAAAGGGAGGATGGGCTAAATATCCCTTAACGGGTGGCAGCTGGGAATGTAACTTTCCTCTTTGTGTTAAGAGTATGTCAGGACATCCCTTGGACCCTGTCAAACTTTCCACTCCACTTATAATTAGGATAGGTCCAAAGAAACCCACATGCAATAAATTTTTTTACTATTGTACTGTGAAAAATTATATGAAAATCAAAGCGTGAGTCCCTATAAAAATCTGCCAAGGTGACTTTGATACCTATTGGTTTACCATCCATCCAACTAACAGTGCCTTCAGAAATTGTTTTCAGAGCATTTCTTCATCTCACCTCAGTCAATGATAATCAAATAAATAATAACATAACCTGCATTCATATATTTTTCCAAAGTGCTTTTAAATATTTCTATGGTTCCATTTGATCTTTACACCAATCCTATAGGATTATCAATATAGGTTACATTTTCCTTTGGATAAAGAGATTAGGAAGGAATACTATACTTTGTACAGAAGTGCTCTAATGATTCATTTCCTATGACATAAGTCATATTATAAATAAAATTATCATAAAATGATTTTGGAAGGGGGATCAAGATGGCAGAATAGGAGGATGTGGCGCTCACCTCCCCCAACCAACACATCCAAAACACACCAACATGTGGAACAATTCTCTTGGAAAACTAACTGGAAACTGGCAGAAGAACTCCTATACAGCCAAAGCTGGCAGAAAGATTTCCATGTAATCAGGTAGGATGGGGAAAAGGCATTGGGCTGAGACCTGTGCCCCTGGGAGGGATCTGTAAGAAAGAGAAGGTCTACATGGGTGGACCTTTGCCCTGGGGAGTTAGCAGATTGAGTCACAATCTGGGCACCCTAGTTCTGGGATCCTGCACAGAGGCGACTAACCCCTTGCCTACTGGGAATCCACTGAGACAGAGTGTTGGAGAAACCTCGACTTCACTCGCAAGGAGTATGCACATATTGGCTTGCCAACAATCAGGGCGGAGAGAGCTGAGCCCTGGGGTTGCCTCCTTGCTGCTTTTCCCAACTCAGGCCCAGGTCACTCCACACCACAGCTTGGGGTGATATCTCGGTAAAGGCTCAGTCTAACCATGCAGAGACAGACTGGGGTGCCTGAGGTATGATCCAGGTGGAGCTGTGGAGGCCACTGACAGTGCGTGCATAGGGCAGCACCACAGAACGGACAGTGGCTAAGCACTGAATCTTGTCCAGAAAGGCCCTGGGAGAGGACTCATCTAGCTATGCAGGGACAGCCCGGAGGGCCTGGGGTGTGGTTCAGGTGCAGCCACAACGGTCATTGCCAGCACCTCAGTAGCAGTGGTTGGTCTCCCAGCAAGAGCTCCCTGTCTCGGCTCACTCCACACCACAGCTTAGCGCTCGATCTGGGGCAGACGGGTCCTGGAAGGGAGCAGCCCAGATCTCAGGGGGCAGCACAGCCACCTCAATTCCTGCAGCCACAACACCCGGCCCCCTGGCCCCAGCCTACTCCACACCACAGCCTGGCACTAGATCTGGGACCAACACAACAGAGAAAGGGAGGCAATTTTGGGTTGCTTCTGAGCAGAAACACGTGGCTAGTGTCCATGCTGAAACCAGCCCTTGTGCCAAAAATACTGGACTCACATAGTCTGCACAGGGAAGCCCCCACATAAAAACACGCCTTTAAGATCAAAGTAGATAACTGTTTCTCCTAAATTCATGAAGTTACGTAAAACGAAAAAGCCAAGGAGCTACTCTCAATGAAAAGAACAGGATAAATCCCCTGAAAGAACAAACAGTGAAACAGACCTCATCAGTCTACTAGACCCTGTTTTCAAAAAGGAGGTAATAAAAATGTTAAAGGAATTAAAAAATATTATTGATAGAATGCAGATCACCTTAACAAGGAACTAGAAACTAGAAAGGAGGAACCAAGGAAAGTTACACAACTCAGCTGCTGAAATAAAAACCAATCTAAGGGCTTCCCTGGTGGCGCAGTGGTTGAGAGTCCACCTGCCGATGCAGGGGACACGGGTTCGTGCCCCGGTCTGGGAAGATCCCACATGCCGCGGAGCGGCTGGGCCCGTGAGCCACGGCCGCTGAGCCTGCGCGTCCAGAGCCTGTGCTCCGCAATGGGAGAGGCCACAACAGTGAGAGGCCCGCGTAATGCAAAAAAAAAACAAAAACAAACAAACAAACAAAACCAATCTAGAAGCAATGAATAAACTAAATGCACAGAAGAACAAATAAGTGATCTGGAAGGTACAGTAATGGAGATCACCCAAAAAGAACGGCAGACAGAAAAACAAATGAAAAAAAAAATGAAAGCAACATATGAGACCTATGGGATAATATAAACCGCGCCAACCTATGCATAATAGAGGTTCCAGGAGGAGAAGAAAGAGAAAAGGGAATCAAAAATGTATTTGAAGAAATTATGGCTGAAAATGTCCCAAATTTAAAGAAACGAACAGATATCCAGATACAGGAAGCACAGGGGGTCCCCAACAAGATAAACCCAAACAGACACACACCAAAACATAACATAATTAAAATGGCAAAATTTAAAGATAAAGAAAGGATTCTAGAGGCAGCAAAAGAAAAACAAAGATTCATTTACAAGGGAACCCCCGTAAGTTTATCAGCTGATGTCTCTGCAGAAACTTTGCAGGCCAGAAGGGAGTGGCATGATACATTGAAAGTCCTGAAAGGGAAAAACCTGCAACCTAGGATACTCTACCCAGAAACATTATTATTTAGAGTAGGAGATCCACCTGTTGGTGGGAATGTGAATTGGTGCAGGGACTATGGAAAACGGTATGGAGGGTCCTTAAAAAAGTAAAAATAGCGCTACCATACAATCCAGAAATCCACCTCTGAGCATATATCTGAAAAAGATGAAAACTCTAATTTGAAAAGATACACGCACTCCAATGTTCAGAGCAGCACTATTTATAATAGCCAAGACATGGACACAACCCAGGTGCCTGTCAACAGACAACTGGCTTAAGAAGATGCAGTGTGTGTGTGTGTGTGTGTGTGTGTGTGTGTGTGTGTAATATTACTCAGCCATAAAAAGAATGAAATATTGCCAGTTGCAGCAAAATGGATGGACCTAGAGACTATCATATTAAGTGAAGCAAGAGAGACAGAGAAAGACAAGTATTATATGGTATCACTTATATGTGCAATCCAAAACTTCACAAATAAGTCTATATGAAAAACAGAAACAGACTCGTAGACATAGAAAACAAACTTATGGTTATCAAAGGGAAAAGGGGAGGGACAGATAAATTAGGAGTATGTGATTAACAGATACAAATTACTATACCTAAAATAGATAAACAAGGATTTGTATTCAATAACTTGAAATAACCTATAATGGAAAATAATGTGCAAAAATGTATATATATATATGACTGAAACACTTTGTTGTACACCTGAAAACTAACACAATATTGTAAATCAACATATTTCAATTTAAAAAAAACTTAAAAATCAAACTGGTAAAAAAACTTATTTTATGAACCTTTTGTTCTTTTCCTTAAAACTATTGCAATAGAAAGGAAAATTAAAAGAACTACACAAATTCTGGGGGGAAATCTATTTTTAGGGACAATAGATGTTTAGAAAATTAAAAATAGGACAAGATAAGACATCATAGTACACATATGTATCTCAAGGAAAATGGAGAACGATTTTTGTTAGTGTTATAGTCCAAGGAAATGAAAAACTAAAGCCTACTTCTTGGTAAATCAGTTACTCTTCATAAGGAAATGGTCCTGAAAGACTTAGAACAGGCAGGCCTTCATTCGTGGCAGCCATTCCTAATTACCACAGGCACTTCTTCTTACAGAGCTCTGATCTTCATGGTTCTGGGCAACAGAGGCCCCCGCCATCAGTGGCTGAGAATTTCTACGTGAGATAAAGCTATTAGGTCATTCCTTAACTAAATGCAAGTTTGCAACTTCACACAGTGTGATTGATTGTCCCTATTTTGTATAATTCACCCATACTCTGGAGAAAAGAAAATTTATCTTGTAGAAGTTGATATAAATATGGGTTTTGTGAATGCTGATATTATAATGGACAATAACTTGACTAATTGACTGAAACAAAAGGAATAATAGGAATTTTTTCTTTGAATGTGTGTTTTTCATTTCAAATCCAGTTGGACAATGGAGCATGGATGTGAATAAATAAGATTCACTTATGCACCTGTGTGTCTTGCTACCCTATTTTTATATTTGCATATAGCATTCATAATACTATACGGCTCCCATAACACACTAAGCAACAAAGCTTAGGTCAACAAGATATAGCTGCTTCTTTATCACACCAAACTGAGGGAATTTCACAAACATGGATCATGAAATTGTTTATTTTTTGCCACAGCAGAAATAAAGAATAGCCGAAGGTGGACAGATGAATTTAGTCACTCTCTAACATTTTCATCACGGGGATCAGATCTTCCAAATGCAAATTTAATGCTAGATCACTCCTAACCTTATCACTAATGAAAATCAGACTATACACATTCTTTTTCCTTGAATGGCATTAGTGATGATGCAAGGAATAATCTAGTCAAAAACTATATTTTTATTGTACCCTTGTGAAAAAAAGTCAAAGAAAAGGTTAATGCTAAGAAGTGCTTTTAAGCCCTAGTGAGAACCATCCATAAAGATAAATAATATGGTCCGTTAATTTGTTTAATAAAATGTATTTGTGAATTAAAGTTCCTTGGTTTGAGTTATTTGCTCTGCACTCTGTTCTCACAGCACCCTACACATAGTCTAGAAAACCTCCTTAATTCATTGGTTAACATATCTTCTGTACAAGACAGTAAGCACCAAAAAGGAAAAGAGAATATGATATTTCCTTTTGAAGTCTGAGCACTTTGACTAGTTATGACATGCAGTCAAATTAAAAAAAAAAAATAGTTACATGAAAGATAAAAGAACAGATTTAAGGACAAGTTCTAAGTAGGCAGTCACTTCTGTTGTATTTGTTTTCTCCTTCATCAGGAAAAGCAGAGTGCTTAACCTAGAGAAAGAACCCGATATTTTAAAATATTGCTTAAATAATTATCAAAAATTAATTATGAAAGAATCTGTTATTCATTGGAAGCACAATGTGCAGAGAATGATCTCAGTTAATGGGAGGTGATTTTGTACCTCCTCTTCCACTGAGTTGTAGAGTTGGATTTTCTTGGGATATTATTAAAATATAAGACACTGCATTTCCTTGTCATAGCAAGATGGATGACTGTAGGATTTACCTGTTGGGCTGTGAAATGACCCACAGCATTAAAGCAGCCCAAGCACTGATTTCTGAAGCGGCCTCATTGCTTTGAATGTAGGATGTGATGAATCGCTGCTTGATATGTCAGTATTTTTTTCCTAAAATGCTAATCTATAATTCAAAATGCACACATAAACATGCATGTGATCAGAGGGATAATATAAGCAAGAAAGGAGTTGATGAAGAAGGAAAGACAGCCAGTATAAGAAACAGGGCCGACTAGATGACCACAGAGAAATTGCAAGTGGTTTGGAAGTAGTAAAGCAAAATCAAAGAACATAAAAGTAAGCGCAATGAATCAAATGATTCACATTAAAAATCCAGCGTCCCTCTTTCTAAATGTCCTCAAGTCTAATCTTAGCTAAATTATCAGGTTGGCTTTTCTATAGAGCACCTATTTGAGAGTTAATTGTCAAACTTCATTGTTTATCAGAGAGATGATTGGATTTGTGCAGAAACATAAGAAATGTAATCACCTTCATTTTTGTTATTAGCAGCCTACAGCAAAAAGAACAAAGGAATGTTAGCTAATATTTTTGTTTTTCATTTTAAACAGTGATATTGACTTCAGATATACAAAGCAGAGACAGCATGCTTATTTGTGTATGTAACAAAGTGATAATTTTGGCTTATGAATACCACATATAAATGTATATCTGTAGAAGAGAACATTTGTAATGCATGAGAATATTTGTTGTAATACTTTTAAGATATTTTGGGACTGAGTAGGAGCTGTGAACAAAGTCATAGGATATAAGTAGAAGGAAAAGTGATAAAAATGATTACCTACAGCAATTAAACAAGAAAGAGTTTTAGAGAACTTATAAGACTCTCTAACTTGGGGTCCAACCAGGAAGCTTGTTAAAAAGGAATGACAGTGTAGTAGAGAAGGTCCTGGACCTTGGGTAAATTTTGGACTGGATGCTAAATCCAGCACTTAGAAATTGTGAGACCATTCACAATTGCTTCATTTGTCCATCTCATGGAATTTAGGTTCAAATAAAATAATATGTAAGTAAGACACATAAACTCTAGGACATATGATAAATGTAGGGTACAGT
The DNA here is from genome assembly GCF_937001465.1 of Orcinus orca. Lineage (NCBI taxonomy): Eukaryota > Metazoa > Chordata > Mammalia > Artiodactyla > Delphinidae > Orcinus > Orcinus orca. Next base: position 10,107,682 of record NC_064568.1, read on the forward strand.
ATATGAATATGGAGTAGTAGTCAAGGATGTGACTTCTAGGGCCATTCTGTCTCCTTCATCCCCTACCTTCACCATACAAAAGTGAGGAAGCTAGTTAGTGATGAAGTTAGTCAGTGTCTTAAATTTTCTCATCTGTCTTCTTTACATAGATTGTAATCAGTTCAAATAATGATTAAATGAAATGTCATGTAAAGCATTTAGAATAATATCTGGTACAATAAGTATTCAATAAATATTAGTTACTATTATTCATTTTGCTATAGGCTGTTAAAAGCAAAAATGAAGCTGATTATATTTTTTAATACAAATTTCTCTACAATAAACATGAAGATGTGTGACAATTAGCTTGCAAATGGGACCTCTACAGAAAAGCCAACATAATAACTTAGCTTAGAATTGAGGGCATTTAAGGAAGAGTGGCACTAGAGTGCTAATACGGATTATCTGATTCACTGTTCCTTTTGTTTCGTGTAATATGTTTTGTTTGATTCTGATTAAACTTCCAATTCATTTATTATTTTTCTGTTCTGGCTGAAGGGATGTCTAATTGGGAAACATCATGATTGAGTAGTAATTAACTCAGGCATCAAATACTGCAGAGATAATCTCCGATAATATAGATATTGCAGGAAGAAGTTATGATTAGTTCTTGGTTCTGTGTCCAGTCTTGGGTGGGAAACAAAAGAAAAGAAGAGAAGACAGATGCATACGATGGAGAACTTCAAGGGAGAACCTGCAGCTGAGTCTTTGATCCCTATGTCCCCTACTGGGGAAACAGTTTGTACTCTCAGAACTTCCTGTAATACAGTTATCTTTATGTTCTGAGGGTCTGGAAGAGAGTGTGCTGCTACTGATGTTTTAGCAAAGGGTGGCAAACCAGACAAAAATGGTTGCTGGGCCTTGGGTTTGAGAACCACATACTGGCTATGGGTCTCTCTTTAGGTTTCCACTCTCGACCCTGGAGCTGGTTAAGTCAGAGTCATCACTGCCTTCCATGGTGACAGTCATGCACACATAAACACACACTCTCGTGCATCTGTGCATGGCCACGGCCACATACGTTCAATGTACTCCACCTGTGAACACACAGAGACATGTGGACCTGAAGCTGCTTCAGCAATAAACTACTTCCATAATATGAGACAAAGAAATCAGTTTGTTGATGTTCTATTCTGATACCTTGACACTCATTGACCTGCAAACTAGATGACTTTTTTATTCCAAGAAACCAGTAGTATGTTGGCAAATTTTATGTAAATTATCATGATCATTGCATTTAAGGTGAACACTCCTCAATTTCCATTTTCTTCTTCACAACCAGTCTCCTACCCACCCCCACCAGTGCTATACATTAGAGTTGCAGGACACCCAGGGGAACAAAAATAAAACACCTTCTCAAGGGAATGTTTTGTAATAATAAGAATCAGTGAGAATCTCAGTCAAGCCACTGAGGTTTAGAGAACAATAAAGGAATTCAATATATTTTTAAAACATCAAAGTGCCAAATAATTTTTTCAAGTTTCCATTTTCTCATGCGGTGTAACCAGTGAGCTGTGAATGACTGATTTATCAGTCTGTCAGCAAGCTTCCCTGTATCACAAACAGGGCAAGTCAGGTAGGGATATAAGTTTCTTACTAAAGTGTTCACATCCTTACATTGAAAAACAAGTATTTTTATATGTCACAGGTATGTATTTTGAAAGGAGAATTAAAATAAAACATTACTAAAATATGACATATTAGACCTAACACTAACCCAGCCCAGGTTTTCTTTTCCTCCCTCCCTCCCTCCCTCCCTCCCTCCCTCCCTTCCTTCCTTCCTTCCTTCCTTCCTGTTTTTTCCACCCTTCCTCCCACTCTTTCTTGATAACCAATGTGAAAGAGACAGTATAACGAAAGAGAACATGACAAACATAATCCCTGGAGTCAGATAGTCTTGGATGAAAATCAGTCCAACATTGACTAGTAGTGAGGCCTTGGGCAACTCCTCAAACTCTCTAAGACTTGCTTCCCTACTGGATTATTGTGAAAACTGGATGAGCCCATGCTTACAACCTACTTAGCATCCCACCTGGCACACGGGAAGCCCTCAGAGCATTTCAGTTTATAATGTTCTCTGGATTAAGAAGCTCACTCAGAGATACCCCAGGATAATATTACATTAACTTTGATATCTTTGTGATCATTATAGTCATGATTAGAATGACTCAAACAATATATTCTTGTGTGAAAAGACACAGATATCAAAGGAAAGGAACATTTTTGAAAAAGTTTACACCTGAAATTTTGTTTTATATTTAGATAAAATCTGACAAGAACAAAGAACAAAAAGGAACTTTATAAGTTACAAAGAAATGTGAAGCCAAAATTTGGCAGATATTCAGAAAAAATCCCAACATCTAAAGCAAAATCTCTCTTCATGAAGACTTTGATTTTTTCATCATCCAAACCCAGGATCCTCTGTAATGGAAAAGTTGTGAGGAAGATGTTATATCGAAGCAACTGTCAAGAGAGCTCAAGTGACACTTGAGTAATAAGGCCATAAGGAGAGATGCTGCTTGAGCTGTCTACCATTTGGCTGAACTGTTGAAACAGGAAGATTGAATATTTCAGGGAGCTGGACAAAGCTTTGACTGCTGACTGATTAATGCTTACAACTGTTTGCATCACTTGAAGACAATCTACACCCAGGTTTGCATTCCCTGAGAAAGTCATGTGAATTTATATTGATGGCCTTTTCCTCATTCTGTTTTCTTGGCTTTGAGGGATGTTCTCCTTCCACCGTTATGTAAATTCTTCTTCATTTCTCAAAAGAAAGTGAAGATGTCCTCTTTCCTATATTACATTTTAAGAGCATATATTCTCGCTGTAGTAAGTAACTCTTTCATCTCTGTCTCAGAGAATCCTATACCAATATTTGTTGATCATCTCCAGGAGTGAGAACAGGACAGGAGCTGTTGTCCCCCAAAGCTTAGTTCCCTCACGCTTGATAGTTTACTGAATAAAAGAATCATAGAATGAATGAATGAAGAAATGAATGAGATGTCAGAGGACACAGAATACCAGCTGTGCCCACAATCAAATCCTAGATTCTCTCTCCCACTGTAGGTCCCAGGACACCTATTCCTATGGCTCCCTTTCCTGTAGATGGGATTAGGAGAGTGACGAGATTCCTAATGCTTTTCCAGGAATCTCCTTAACATTTCCTTTATATTCTTCTTAAAAAAAGCTACTGCACTAGACTTATGTTGTCTACAAAAAGAAAATCTCCCAATAAAATGAAACTTGGCCCCTACTAAACACTGCACTTTGTTAAGATTCATGAAGATTTTTAGGAAAGAGCAAGAACGCAGCACTTATAAATAAATAGCCCCTTATGGTCCTTAAAGAAAAACTTGAAATAATTTGATTTAAACTGTAAAAATTACGGTGCCATATTTTCATAATGTGTTCTGTAACACAGCCTTGATGACAAGTATGAAGTATTTATCAGCCCGAAAATTTGTTCCACACATTTATTGTGTTCCTCAAGAAATTCACATGTAGAAAACTAAATGAACTAAATCGTCACTGTCCTCACACCTGACATCAGAGTAATAAACAAATTACTTGATATGAAACATAAAAACTCTGGAGTAATAACAAGAATATGATTCTTAACTTTTGCCTCTCAGTTGCTTTCTCTAGATCACTGAATTCTGAGGGTCCTTGATCTAAATTCCCTCTGTTTGATTAACAAAATTTAATTAAAAAAAATTTAAAAAGACACTAGAGATCTATGATTTTTAGAGTCTCCCAAACCCTACAGTTATCTAATATTTCTGTATATTTGTAGCTCTTTACATGTGAACTCTTTCTTGCACTCAAAACATATCCTCCCAGCTTTGCTTTTAGAGCAACATTGGATTCTGTGTCTGGCTAAGCAGCCATTTCTACTTCAGTGAACAATTTAGCTACCTGTCTTCTCATTGGCAAACATTATCTTTCTTTTCAGCCTATTAACTTTGGTCTAATGCTTCCGAACTCTAGTAATAAAGTTCATTCTGACTGCGTTCTAGGAAGTAAAGGAAATAATTGGCAACTCTTCTTTCTGCCAGTTTTCTGATGAGCTGGAATCTAAGCCAATGGTCTCAGGGCATGCTTTCTTCTCCCTTGTCGGTTCTTTTTCCAGAGCCATTAATTAGCACTCTCTTAGCTCCATGGTCCCCTGAGTTGTTACGTTCTCAACTCTGAAGTTTTTGTAGATCCAAAGTCTTTGGCCATTAAGTAATATACACTGGCTTCAAGAGCTTTTCTCCTTGGTTAAACTCATGTTCTGCTTACAAATTGATGCTAAGGGCAGCTGCATGATTCATCTCATCAAATATAAATTCAGTATCCAAATGTCCTTTTGCCCTAGTTTCTCTACCTAAATAATTCTGCTTATATCTTCATTGAAAATTAAAGTAGGTTTCCATGATTGGGTCTCATTTTTGTATGTCAATGTTATTAAACATGCTATTAAGTTCAAATCCATTTATTTTCCTTATCAGTTTGCCAATGAAAGACTGAGTTAGTGATTCAATTAACAAACTACTGTTGATAATTAAATAATATTTTGGGAATTTTAAGCTAGATTTTGAAAATGAAATACATTATGATCATCTTGCTAAGAATTTTATTTTTTATTCTTATATTTTATTTTACATATAATTGATTTCAGTGAGCTCTTGGTAAAATGGCTTTGGTTGATTTTCTGTGCTCAACTCAAAACCGTACTAATGAAATGAATCAATGTCCAAAGTATGCTATACAACATGTTGGTGGAATGGTCCCAGAAATGGAATCAAGAAACTTGGATATCAGCCTTAGTCAATAATACCCTGGGTTTGTTTATTATTAAAATGTATGTGTTTCTGCACCCCAATGTTCATAGCAGCATTATTTACAATTGTAAAGGTATGGAAGCAACGGAGGTGTCCATCAACATACGAATGGATAAAGAAAGTGCGGCATACACACACACACACGCACACACACACACACACACACACATACAATAGAATACTACTCAGCCATAAAAAAAGAATGAAATTTTGCCATTTGCAACAACATGGATGAACTTGGAGGGTATTATGCTTAGTGAAGTAAGTCAGACAGAGACATACAAATACTGTATGATATCACCTATGCGTGGAATCTAAAAAATACTACAAACTAGTGAATGTAACAAAAAAAACAGACTCACAGATATAAAGAACAAGTAAGTGGTTACCAGTGGTGAGAGGAAAGGAGGGAGGGGCAAGATAGGGGTAGGGGATTAAGAGGTACAAACTATTATATATAAAATAAGCACATAATACAGCCAATATTTCATAATAATAAATATATTGGAATACTGCCAATATTTTATAATAACTATAAATGGAGAATAACCTTTAAATATTGTGAATCACTATATTGTACACCCATAGCTTATATAATATTGTATATTAACTACACTTCAATAAAAATAAAATAAAATGTACATATTTCAAAGATGAAAAGTCTAGTTTTTTTCAAAGTGTGATGCACCTTCTGGCAAGAGTCCCCAAGACACTTGCAGGTAGGCTGGAAGGTCAGGGTTATTTTTTATGACAGTACTAAAATGCTATTTACTTTCTTCACTCTCATTGTCTCAGGAGTGTACAGAGGAGGCTGTGAGTATAGGAAGACAACATACAGAGGCCGCATAACGTATGATAATATTATCACTTTGATACCTGAAGGTATACATATTTGAGTTTTGAAAATTTTAATTTCTAACGAAGGAGGAAGAGATCCATGCCTGGGGTGACACTATGAGGAGCTCCTTCCTCTTCCTTGCTCTACACTGAAACTGAAAATTACGAAACAACAACAACACAACCACTGGAAGCCTCTGGAAATAGTCCTAAGAGCAAAAAGCAAATGAAGAAATATCTATTCATGAAAAACTATGAAAAATTAGTAATAAAGTTAGAGTTTGTGGTATTTGAACCAAGACTGCTCCCTGTCTCATCTCTGCCACCTCTCCAGCTCAGGGAGGTTGAAACTCCACTTCAGACTGCTGTAGCCAAAAACACAGGGCACCCTCTCCCTCCAGTTCCCAGCCAGAGGGCTTCCTTTCTGGCATGAGCAGGACTTTAGCATTCCTCATCCTGCCCACAGGTGCCTGATGCTCGAATCATCATCATAAGTTCCACATGATTGCAAAGAAAAGGTGAAGAGCCCCTTCTTCTACCCAAACGCCACTCATGGAATGGAGGTTCCACCTTGGACACAGTACCACTGAGAATACTAGGACCCTGCTAGCTCTTCCCCTGGCTACTGAGGAAGTGGTTCCTTAGCAGGAGAGGCAAGGTGAGAGGACCTCAGTCTTCTGCATCCCCATCCTATCACTCAGCTCCTGAGTAGGAGTGTCACTAAGAGAGAAGCTTGCAATTATTCCCACTCCCAGCTTCAGAACCTGGCTCAGAGGTTTTATATCAGGGAGAAATAAGCCTCAAAATAGATAGTTCTCAATCTCTTCCCAAAGGAACTGGCTTCATTTGCAACAGATTGTGGAGAAGTTTAAACTCCATTCAACAACAGTGGAGGTTGTGTTGAAAAGCAAATGTGGATCTAATGAATTTATAGCCTAAACTGTCGGTTGACTAGTTTGCAGGAGAATCAAGGAAGAAGACAGATTGCAGGAGTGTTCCTGGCCTCAGAACAAGTAACACTGAAGTCTGAAGCTATTCCTTTGAAGGGTCATAATTTGATTGGATTTATGTAGAGAGGAATTTATGCTCCAACAATTTATTAATGTTGAAAATAATAGCAATCTCAGGCAATTAGTGAATTTTAACAACTGGGTGTATTCAGGGAAGCTAGAGAGATTTATCATTACCACTATTTTCCCAGGGTGACAACATGCAGACCATAAACTGCAACTCCCTGAGGAGCAGTATCACAGACTTAATTAAGACTGTGGGGGTGAGGTGGGCAATCAACCTTACTAAAAGCATCCAGCCAGTCACTAAACAAATAAACAAGTAAATAATAATAATAAACCTAGCACATATATACCCTACCAAATGTGAAATAGATAGCTAGTGGGAAGCAGCCGCATAACACAGGGGGATCAGCTTGGTGCTTTGTGTCCACCTAGAGGGGTGGGATAGGGAGGGTGGGAGGGAGACACAAGAGGGAGGGGATATGGAGATATATGTATACATATAGCTGATTCACTTTGTGATACAGCAGCAACTAACACACCATTGTAAAGCAATTATACTCCAATAAAGATGTTAAAAACAAAAAACAAACAAAAAATAATAATAATAAACCTAGCGATGGGGTGAGACCAGTAACCAGAGTTATTAGTATATGTTACTGAAAATGCCCAGTTTATAGCAAACAACTTTAGGGATATGGAAGAACAGGAAAAGCCTTGGGGAAATGTAGGACACCACTAAGTACACTAATATTTGCATAATTGGAGCTCCAGAGGGAGAAGAGAGAAAGAAAGGAGAAAAAAAAAGCTATTCAAAACTAATGGCTGAAAGTTTCCCAGATTTATTGAAAAACAATAACGTACAAGTCCAGTAGGCTCGATGAACTTCAAGGAGGATAACAAAGGGACCTCAAAACGTACACATCATAGTAAGACTGATGAAACTCAATGATGAGGAGAAAATATTTAAAGTAACAAGAGAAAAATGATTCTTCACTAACAAGGGAACTCCAATATGATTAACAGCTGACTTCTCAGCAGATATGATGGAAACCAGAAGGCAGTGGGATAACATATTGAAAGTGTTCAAGTGGGGAAAACAGAAACAAAAACAAAACAAAACAACAACCTGTCAAACAAGAATTCTATATTCATCAGTATTATCTTTCAAAGATGAAGGCCAAATAAAGATTTCCTCAGATACAAAAATTTAAAAAAATGAGAGAATTTGCTCCCAGTAGACTTACCTTACAAGAAAAACTACAGAGATTTCTTCAGTCTAAAAGCAAGTGACCGCAGAAGAGAATTTCAATCTACATGAACAAACAACAAAGAATACTGGTAAAGGTAATTATGTAATTATAAAAGACACTATAAATACATATTTTCTCCTTTCTTCTCTTAACTTATTTAAAAATAATTGTATAAAATTATATGTACATAATGTGTTGTGCTGTTGGGTCTAAACATATAGAAATGTAACATATGTGTAATACATTTGTCAATAATGGCACAAAGTAGATGGGTAGGAGCAAAGCTGTGATGGGCTAAGGAAATAATGACAGATGGCAAAGTAATAGTTATAATAATGTGCTGTTGGGTTTTTAACAGCAATAGATGTAATATTTACAAAAATAATACCACAAAAGGGGAAAAGGGCACTAGAGCTATATAGGAGTAACACTTCTATAAATAACTGAAATTAAACTAGTATAAATCTGAAACTGATTCTTATAAGTTAAGATGTATTTTGTAAACCCTAGAACAATGACTAAAACTATATACTCAAAAATATAGTGAAATATATGAAAAGATTCTCTACATTATTAGTCATCAGTGAAATACAAAATAAAACCAAAAAAAACCCACATGAGATATGGCTTCATGCATAATGGATGTCTGGATTCAAAAACTGAGACAAAAACAAGTGTTGTGGGAGATCAGCTGGGTGCTTTGTGACCACCTAGAGGGGTGGGATAGGGAGGGAGGGAAGGAGACGCAAGAGGGAGGGGATATGGGGATATATGTATATGTATAGCTGATTCACTCTGCTATACAGCAGAAACTAACACAACAATGTAAAGTAATTATACTCCAATAAAGATGTTTAAAAAAAAAAAGTGTTGCTGAGGACCTGGAGAAATCAGACTTCATACACTGCTGGTGGGAGTGTACAGTGGTGCAGCAGGCTTTACAAAACAATCTGGCAGTTCCTCAAATGATAGAGTTTCCATTTAACCCAAAAATTCTACTCCTAGGTATGAAATGAAAACATAATACCCACACAAAAGCTTGTTGATGCATGTTTATAGCAGCATTATTCATAAAAGCCAAAAGGTAGAAACACCCTAAATACCTATCACCAGACAGACAAATGGACATATTAATTGACCATAAAAAGAACTGATGTAATAATACATACTACAACATGAACGAACTTCAATAATAATACGCTAAGTGAAAGAAGCAGTCACAAAAGACCATATACTATATGATTCAATTCATGTTGAAGTCCAGGGTAGGGAAATCTATCCATATAGACACCAAATAGCCTAGTGGTCGCTTAGGGCTGGGGCTGCTGTTGGTGATGGTGAAGGGACAGAAGCGCAGTAGTGGGAGATTATGGGATTTCTCTTTGAGATGATGAAAATCTTCTAAAATTGACTGCAGTGATGGATTTCCATATTTGTGAATAAATTAAAAAACACTGAATTTTACATTTCAAATTTTTTCATTGCTCAAAGAGATCCTGTGGACAAAAAGTTTGAGAACTGCTGATCTAAACTATTGTGAACCTTGTAAAACTTGGCTTCAAGCATTTAGGCCAGCCATTGTTAGAAGCACAAAACAATGACAATTGATAGATGTTATTTTCCAAGGTGGAGTTTCAGTCTTCTCCTTTCAAAATTTTTCAGTAAATACTGATCAGCCGTCAATAGAATTGAGAGTCACTTTTTGGCACCAGGTCTGCCCTCAACATACTTTTCTGATTTGAAGAAAAGACTTGTCTTCTCTGAATCTCAGTTTCCTCTTAAACAATAAAAGAGCTGAATTCAAAGTCCTCTCATACCCCTTCTAGCTGGCAAGTGCTCAAGAAATTATTGCTTTTAATTGACATACACTTTGACAATTAATATCTCTAGATTTTCCCTCAACCTCTTGTAACACACACAGATCTAATGATACTAACTTCTTTGTTCTATGATTTACTCTTTAATTATACTTCACTGATCCCAACTTTAATTCACATAATGAAGACAGAATTTCTAGCTCTATATCTAACAAATTAGTTTAGAATATATTTAAGTAAAAACGTCATGGTAATCACAACTAAAATCTAATTTCTGTCACTGAAGAAGGAAATATTCATATTCATTCAGAAAATAGTAGCTCATTCAGTGCTTTAGCTGTGGGTGTCATATTAGGTCCTTGACAAATCCAGTGTAGGAACTTGCCTTCTATGCATGTAAAATTAAACGCCTTATAATTAAAATAAAGTAGAACAGGGTATAAATATAGGACTAATGTTGGAAAGGTTATGATAGAAGTGTTTCCCACTTACTTGATGCTCATTTACATGTGTTCATGATTTGAAATGTGTTCATGAAAACATACCATTTATTCACAGCAACAACTTTTTAAAGTAGGCATAAAAAATGCTCCATTGGGCTTCCCTGGTGGTGCAGTGGTTGAGAGTCGGCCTGCCGATGCAGGGGACACGGGTTCGTGCCCCGGTCCGGGAAGATCCCACATGCCGCGGAGTGGCTGGGCCCGTGGGCCATGGCCGCTGAGCCTGCGCGTCCGGAGCCTGTGCTCCGCAACGGGAGAGGCCACAACAGTGAGAGGCCCGCGTACCGCAAAAAAAAAAAAAAAAAAAAAAGCTCCATTATCCATTACCTATAATGGAGGTTATCAAGATTAAAGAAGTAACCTATGATGGCATGGACAATAGCTGAATTGGAAATAGCCCTAAATTTCCTGAAAACAAGTTTTATACACTATAGCCATTTTTGCTGCTAAAATCTAAATTTTAATATATAGTGTACGTCTGAAATTATAGCTAGTAGAGACTCTTCCATCAAGAAGCTTAGATGCTAGATTAACAGACATAAGATAATGTTGGCTCACTGAAGATGCTTTAAATCTATAAGCATCGTTTAGCAAACTGGCTTAGTTTATATTTATTCTCATATTAATTACCAAACTTTCAAAGTTTTAGGTAGAGTCATTTTATTTTGGTTAGTGTTGTAAATAAAAGATAATAAGTCTGGGTGAATTATACCCACATTGATGTTTCAACATATTTTCTAGATTTAACATTTTTTGGTAACACGGCAATACTAATCATGAAAATGTAATATAGCACAGTTAATTAAGTGGCACTAGAATTGTCAAAAACATTTGGGAAAACACTGAATTTCAGTGTAGAAGCTAATATGTATTAACATTTTAAAGACTTCAATATATCCTCATTTTAATAAATTATTTATTTACTTCATGGTTACAAGACCTAGCATGATCTGGTCCCTGCTCGCTTGCCAGTCTCCCCCTTGCTAAAGTAGTAAGCTTGTTACACATGGGACTCTTGCTGCCTCACTTCTGGCCACAAGACCAGAGGCCAAGTATATCCACATCTTGAAGTGAGAAGATGCAAGCCCATCCACGTGGGACCTGTCCAGAGCCTGGTTTTTGTCAGCCTAATCTCAGCATCAGTAATCATAGAGGAAAACTGAAGTTTTTCTCTGAAAGGATTACTGGAGTGTTGAAAGGTCCACCACACTCCCCAATGAGGGAGAGGAGTTAGGTGCTTTGATTCCTCACTTGAACTTTTTAAGCCATCCTGTAACTTCATGCCTTGAGCTTCACACCAGTCTTTGGATTTGGAAGATCCTAGTTCACAAACTGTTTTTATATGCACAGTAAACTCCTACCAAATGCTATTTATTGATTCGGTGATTTTGATTTTGCTATTTCTGGATTTTTGACAGTGGAAAAAACACATATCAAAAAGAGATGTCGAAATCTTTCCTTCCTATTTAGTAGTGACTAAGATATGAACTGTCCTAAACACTCAATTTCTTTAATGAATAACTCTTACCTCCATGATATTTCTTGCCCTAGAACTGTGAATATGCCCAATGTGCCCTATAATGTTACCTCTGTTGGAGAGGTGAGAAATGGTTCCTTTAATTTGATTGGTAAAGATGAATTTTAGGACTTTATCCCTGGCTTCATAAACCCTTCAGGAAATCTGATAGGAACTTTGATATAACAGTACAGCCTGACTCCAGTAAATCCAGTCCTCAAAGGAAAGAGTATGATAAAACTCTAAAAAGAGATACTGCCTTTTCCAGGCCTATTTGGCTTTTAGATCAAAGATAAAACTCAAACAGACTTTTAGTGTAAAACCGTTTCCATAATCCTGCCCACTAGCTTGATTTTAAAACATAGTAATTGGTTTGTCATAGAGCAAACCAAAATAGCACATCACCTTATTAAACTGGTGGTAATCAGCTGGGTGACATTCTATTTAGTTTTCTAAATTATGCCTGGCAATGCTAGCTCAGATTTTTATATAATTATGCAAGCTGACATCTAATTCTGCAACAGGAAATCAGAAAAATTGGCTAAACTTTATGTTTTGTAATTTATTACCAGTATGAGTTGAGGCGAATTTATATCCCATCTGAGTGTTAGTTTTCTTTTGTGTATACTGTGAAAATATGACTATCCTAAAACAGGGCTTCTCATCCTTGGCACTATTGGCACTTTAGGCCAGATAATTCTTGATTGTGGGGAGCTGACTTGTGCACTGTAACATGATTAGCAGCATCTTAGCCTCAACCCACTAAATGCCAGTAGCATTTCCCACAGCTATGACAATGAAAAATGTCTCCAGACATTGCCAAATGTCTTCAGGGGGGCAAAATGGCCCATGGTTGAGAATTACTATTCTAAAGGGTTGTTAGGAGTGCTTGTACAATGTGTCTCCTTACCAATGAGAGTCTATTATGTATTTGGCCCTGAGACAGCACTGGTGAGCATGCACAGACAGACGTCCACCATGATGAGACTTACAGCCCAGGGAATCAAAGTTGATAATTAAAACATACCTATCCCACCCATATCTGGCATATAGTACATAGTCAATAAAAATTTGCTAAAGCTTTTAGGTTTTCTGTTAGTAAAGAAATACACCTAGCATTTATAACGCTAGTGATTCACTGGAAAGAAAAAGAATGAATTATATTTAACATACTATTTCGATACCTAACGTTATATAAAGCCCAGTATCAAATATAAAACGAGGATACATGGAATAAGTGAAGAAAATCCTCTTCCCATCTTCAGGTAGTGTATCATCTCCTAGGGCACTAGACTAAATATACAAGTATTTCTAATTCAAGGTAGAATGTGGTAAGTGCCACACACAATCTTTAATCAAAGTGCCAAGAGAGTTCAAAGATAGAAAAACTGACATCTAGTTAGAGCGAACAGAAAATGAAAACTACAGTTTCAGAGAGCTTTTACGGAACTGTATTTCACAGAGTTGCAAAATGATCATGCTCTCTTTTTGTTGTTTGGTTTAAGGCCTTTCACGTTACACAAATTGCAGGGTGAGTGCCTTTGAATCTTTTACTGTTTCAAATCTAAAATAATGAACTAAAGCCTATTTCAAAACATGAAATAGGCTAACTTGAAATAGTTCACGTCATTTAAATGTGTTCTATTTTTCTGATACTGGAGGACAATTTACAAAATGAAGTAGCTATAGGTCAAATTTCTAGAAGAGACAGATTTTTTTTCCTTTTACCTAGCATCTTTTTATAGAACCACCTCTACCCCCCTCTAAACCCATGTGGTTTAGATGGAGCTAATTTTACTCTAGGGTTCAACTGTTAGACATATAATCCCAACCTGGCCCATTGGACTATTCCACCCTCCTGATCTTGGTATTTGAGCTTAGAAGAACATTTAAGCCCCAAGAGAGATCTAATTGGAGTTGAGCCCATGAAATTTGCTAGAAGTTTGGGGGGACACTGGTCTCTTTTCCTTAGAGCTTGAATATGTCTAAAGAGTTTTTCTGGGAATAAAAAGCCAACAGACTGGAAAGCACAGGCAAGAACCAGAGATAAAAGCCTGTTGATGATACACGATGATACAGATCATGGATTTGGTATTGCCTGAATGGGAGTTATTCCTTGAACTGCCTAGTTATATGAAACAAACAATTCTCATTTCGGTTTGAGTTTGGTTTCTGTAGTTTGCAATATAAAGAGTTACAATTAATAAATATCCTCATTATGCTAAACATTCACTTAAATAGGTCACTTTTCACCATAATATAATGTCATGATTTTGATGAGACCCTAAATTAAAAAAATTAGAGTGAATAATATCTCACACTCAGTAAATCTTGACTGAAAGAACAAATGCAAATTGTGGATAAAAGAAGAATGAAAATTAAATAAATCAAGCAACAGGCTTCTGAAACGCTATAAATCATAACAGAAATTCTTGAAACCACAAACCCCAAAGTACCATACAATAGAAGAATTGTGGATATGTGTTTCCTCTGGTGTGCTCGTTTTTGACTGCACAGTTCAGTTAACAAATTTACATGATATTTTCTACATCCTGCATGATAATGACAATGACACTTGAACCCATATGGGCACATCAGTTCTTTCTCAGCTTTTCTCACTTAATGTTCTTCACAGGAAAAAGAATCCTAAGCTTTTTCGGAACTGATTTATCATCCTTTCTTACATGTCAATAGGTTATCCTTGCTGAAATAGATCTTTCGATTGTTCTTTGCATTTGAATCCAAATTAAGTCAAATAGCTTCTTCTGGTGATAGGCTGCTTACAACTTTGCTACAGGTCTGCAAAACACAGATGATATATTCAATGTTTTGGAGACAGCTCTATTTCTACATGCTGACATTACATAGTAAAAGGCCAAGAAATAGCCAGAAAAGAATGTCAAATATCACCCTGCCCTATATGGGTGGAATAGATTCCATTCTAATGACAACAGATCAGTCATTTGTTTTCCGAGTTTTATGCTGGGGGATGTGGCAATATAGGAGGCTATAAAAATTGCATAACACGTTGTCTCAGTCTTCAAAAAAGTTAAAAGTTACCGGAAGAGCAGGATTTTAAAGATGATTCGCCAGTAGAATTACCTGCAGTTAATTAATTGCAGTTTGTTAATGCTGTGTCTCGAAGCTAGTAGCTGATGAGCATATTAAACAACAGAGAAACTGTCCTTCTCAAGCCTGGGAAGGAATAATGGAAAATTTCTACACGTTGGCATTGAAAATGCTGCAATATAGTCTGGCTAATTGAAGAATATAGAATGACACTTCTGTTTTGTTTTGTTTTGTTTTTCCCTTTCTCTCTTCTTTTCTGACATCATCCTATTCATTTCTTTGGGTATCCAATGCACTTATGAAGCAGCTAAGCATTTGCAGTGTGCCGGGAACTGTGATAGGCTCTGGAGATGTAAGCAAGAATAAGGCCAGGGACTTGTGTTCAAGAGCAATAGTTTGACTGGTACGACCACCAGAGAGACAACTAATTATACTGCCAAGTGTTACAGGCTCCCACAGAGGAGTATACCAAACTATCATGGCAGCACCAAAGACAGAGTGATCAGTTTGACAGAAGATGGGGTGGTGGCGCACAGTGAGAAGTGCTGAGAAAGACTGCAGGCCACAATTTATATCAGGCCCTGAAGTCTTGAAAAATGCTCAGTGTGAATCATAACAGAAGTTCAGAAAAAGGATAAGTCACGGCCCGCTTACATGGGTAAGATGGCATTTGAGCCAGTCTTTAAAGGAGGACAGGAATATAGGTCTGTAGAGATAGGATAAGAGGAATTTCAGGCACGGAATTCAAAAGAGAGTCAGCAAAGGACAGAACCTTTATAAGACGTAGCAAAACTTTCCGTTTGGCTGGGACCCAGACTTTGTGAAGTGTGGCGGCAGAAGTTCAGGGTGCACAAAGGGTGCACTGGGGCCAGTCTGTGAAGAACATTCAATGTCTTTTGATGGAGTTCTCAAGGGTCAAAGGGAGCCATAGAAAATTTGTAAGAAGTAGAGAGATATGCCCAGAGGTATGTTTTATATAGATCACCTCAGCAAACTTTGGAAGGAACGAAGAAAAGGAAGGAACTGGGATGGGAAGGCAAGCTAGCTGCAAGCTCCAGGAAGAGCTGATGAGAGCATGGGCTGGAGTGATGGGGATGAAAGGAAGGTCCCATGAAGGGGACATGATGGCGGGAGCCTGCACGTGTGGAATCACTGCACCCAGCAGGGATGGAGAGAGCTCCAAGGTTTCTAATGTTGGCAAATGAGTGGATGATTCTGTACTTAGGAGAGATGGCGCACCATGAGGGAAGCATGTTTGCGGTAGGACAAGCAGAACAATAGTTTGTGGTGCTCTACTAACATGATGAGCACAAAGGGACTCCATGACATACATCCAGATTCATTTGATATCTCAGATAATTTGGTCTGAAAGCCCCAGGGCTGATTTCCTTAATCATCTCTCATCTGTTTCACAAGAGCATCTGCGTGTACCACCTTAGTTTTTAGATTATTTCAGACAACACCCCTCACTCATCTCATACTCTTAATCACTTAAGTTGGTTTAGACTAGATTTCAGAGTCCACCAACTTCCCCCAGCCTCTGGCCCCAACCCCTTGCTCTGCATGTTTTGCTCTTCCTCTGTCCTGGAAGTAAAGCCAAGAACAGATCCCTCTGTTTCACACAAGTAAGTTACAACACTCTCTGGTTTCCTGAGTCTCTCAGCTTCTCCTCCGGGAAGTTCATTCATAATTTCTACTGCAACGCTCTCCCAGAAAGGAGTCTGCGGCAAAGAATTTTCTTCATCTGGTAGCTCATGAGGGTGATAAAGGAAGGAAGGGCACCACTCAAAGCGATAATCCACAGACAGTTTCACCACTGAGAATTCCAAGCTCCCTTTCTTAAAAAGCCTCCTAAAGCTTTATGGGGCATTAAGTGGACTGATAGGTCAGATGCATAAGTCTACTTTTAACCATTTCAGGCTATAGGGAAAATGGAAATTTTTATATTTTCAAAAGGCACCATTTTATTTAATCATTTTTTCTATTTTGTGATCATATATGATTTTACCGTAACTATATGCCTGTTTATTGGTGGGGCTGGCACCCAGGGGCTAAAGGGTAGTGATAAGTACCTATAACGTACACACATACATAATATATACGTGTATATATGTATATACAGAAGTGTGTATACCTATCTCCCACAGAATATTACTTGGAACATCATAAGGATTCAATAAATATTAGCAATGAAGTTAATGCTTCCTAGGATCAATTCTGATCCTAGAAAACACAACAGAATTATGTTAATATTGAAAATGATATGTTGCTAGGATTACCGGACACTTTTTCCCTATCTCCCTATACATGCTCAGTCCTTGTTTCATCCAAGTAAGCACAGAGACCAGAAGCTAAGTGTCCAAATTACACAGTTTCGACAGTCTTTCAGTCTGTTATTTTATTTTAGACAGTGTGATGTCTGTCTCTCAGTTGCTGAACTCTCAAAATTCAAGACAGATTGTCAGACTCCTGGAAGACTGGCTGGCTTGCAGTCTAATACCAGTTATTTTATGAAGTGAAGCTCTTCTTAAAGTTGAAGAAGTCAACCCAAGTAAAGGAAGTGACAATGCCTTCCAAAAAATGCTTGAGAGCCCACAGCCTACCTGAGTACATTTTTCAAAACTCAGACAAAATCTATACTCTTCCCTGCTCCCAATCTCCTCAATAGGAAGATTTATTCTTATTTGATGACCAGATAGTATTTATGGCCACCTGAAGAAGAATACAGAATTTCTCCTCAAAGTCACGGCTGCTTGTGTGTAGTCACCTTAGGTGTGAAAAGTCATTAATCCACCCAATACTTAAATGAATAAGGATCATGCCTGAGACCAAAAATACCTACATTATTTTAGCCACTTAACTACAAAAGAGTTTGAAAAAACTATTCCAGAGCATGAGTTTTCATTGCCTACTCATCTACCCACAAAGTGAGAAGCAATTTGTTGACACATTTGTTATCATATACAGAAGACATTTTTATGAGCTGAACAGGCTATTGTACGACGTAGACCTTTGTAACACATTTCTGTTTGTATTTTAAGTATCAAAATGTTGTTTAGTTATCCTAGGTGATCAAACAACCTTACATTTTGTGTCTCGTTGTGATATATTTTTTGACAGATCTGTAAGATATTTGATGTTGAGTCTTTGGTCAGAAACACAACTCCCAAAGTTAATTCTTTTTCTTTGGGCAATGAAATCATTTTAAGTGTGTAGCCAAGGAATTAACTATATAAAAATAAGAGAAATTCTACCCTGAAATATAAATATAGCTGGGTGGTCACAGAGACACATCAGAAAATTCAAAGAAGACCTGATGAAGATGAAAAATATATTCCATCCACTGGACTTTTTATTCAGTTGAATAAACAACATACCAAGCTTATAAAATGCCCATGGACTGAAAGTACCTATGTGAAATATATAGAGAACATAAAAGAGGAAAAAGCAAAAGAAATGTATTTTGAGATATGCACTTAGCTACAGGTGATAAACAAATTAAAAGTATCCTGTACAAGAAAATACTATATATATTAAATGCATTTAGATGTGACAGAAATTACTTTCAATGGCATTATGCAGTCTATATGAGAGTACAATACTACAAAACTTTTCAGACCTTGAATTACACTTATTGACACTAAAGCTGTAATTGCCTGCTCTGCTGTGGAAGACTGGAGGGAGAAGCGGGTGAACAGATGGACAGCATTTCTTTTCTATGCTGCACTGGCTGCTGTTCAGTGAATGGCAGCACGCTAATAAAGTGCTCAGAGGACTTCTGTCTCCATCTGCTCTTAATAAAAATAAATGTGGCTCTGAAGCCAGCACGTGCTTTTGGAGTTCTTGTGTGGAACCCTTCAATGACGCTTGAGGAAGTGGATGGGTTGCTCTAAGACGACTGTTTACAGGTTGCGACAGCCCTACCACCCCATGGCCCTTGTCTCCCTTTCCCAAGTCCCTGAGCAGCGCGCCCTGTTTCCTGGCTATTTGTCATGAGAAATTATCATGCTTGGGCAACCTTAATAGCCTCTTAGCCCCATTATTCCATGGCAAGTAATGAAATTAGATGAGTGCTGCTCAGTTTAGTGAGCAGGGACTTTATGATGCTCTTATGTTTGGGGAAATAAATGTTTATGAAACTCTGCTGACAGTCCACGAGTGTGCAGCAAATTTCATTAATAGTCTGCATCTTTTGCCTCCATTGCTAGGTTTTGATTGCAGTCTCCTTGCCATGTCCCCAACCCTGGCAGAAACTAAACACAGAGAGAAAGACAGAAACTGCAATTCCCCCATTACAACGTCAGACATTTAAAGGCAGGGGATACGGATCGCCTTCTTCAGAGCAAAGTTTGGTATTGTCATCGTGCAGGGCATTGAGGTCCCACTAAATTTTACCCAGATAGAGAGGCAATAAAAGCATTTCTCCAAAATAAAATGATGAAAGTCCTTGTGGTAGAATATTTTGGGCAACTTCTGTTTTAGAGTTGCTGCTTTTAAATGGTCTGTCTCCCGGGAATCATTGTTGAAGGTTAATGAAGAATTGCAAAGATGCTTTAAATGTGGGTCCAAAGGTAGACACTTCCCCTGTTCAGTGTGGATAATAATCCTTCAATTAGCATTTATCTCTTCCCACTCTGGAGGAAAAGTGATGAATTAGCATAAAAGCAGAATAAATGGATACACATTACAAGAAGATAGTTCTGAACTCAATATTTGGAAGAAATTTCCACTATTTGGATTTTGTCAAAGATATATGAGCTGGTCAGTTTCCTTCATTAGGAGAAAGCCAACATAGAGTCACTGTTCACTTGAAGTTATAAAGGGTGCATGTTTTCTGTAGGCTTTCCAACACAAGATTGTTTGAATTTAGTATTAAAATATCTATTCCTATTACTCAGCCATAAAGAAGAACAAAATGCCATTTGCAGCAACATGGAGGGACCTAGAGATTATCATACTAAGTGAGATAAGTCAGACAGAGAAAGACAAATGTCATATGATATCTCTCATATGTGGAGCCTAATTAAAAATGATACAAATGAACTTATTTACAAAACAGAAACAGACTTACAGATATCAAAAACAAACATGGATACCAAAGGGGAAATGTGGCAGGGAGGGATAAATCAGGAGCTTGGGATGAACACACACACACTACTGTATATGATAGATAACCAACAAGGACTAGCAGAGGGAACTGTACTCAATATTCTGTGATAACTTATATGAGAAAAGAATCTGAAAAAGAATGAGTATATGTATATGTAGAACTGAATCACTTTGTTGTACACCTAAAAGTAACACAACATTGTAAACCAACTATACTCCAATAAAATTAAAAAAAAAAAAAAAAATATATATATATATATATATCCCTCTCTTTTCCCCTAACACACACACACACACACACACACACACACACACACACACACACACACACAGTAGTGTGGATTGATGAGCTCTTAAAACTGGAATGTGGTAAAGGCAAAGTGAATCAGCAGGGCCAGGTATGTTTCTTTAATCTGGAAAGGTTTTGATTCCAAGCTTGGACTCAAATTTCATTCAGCGGTCAGGGAATTACAAGTGGCCCTTCTGTGATTAGGGGTCTAATATGGCCCTCTTTGTCCATTCATGCAGTAAGAATGTATTGAGACCCACTATGTGTGATGCACTGGGATAGGTATTGGATATACAGATGTAAAAATAACTCCATCTATCACTTTATCTATCTATGTACCTATATATCTATCATCTATTTACTTATGTCTCTATATGTCCAATTCTCTATGATCTTTCTATGGTCTAATTATATCTATGTCCACATTATCTATTCATATGTGCATCTAAGTACACATGGCTAGAGCTACAGAATCAGAAACAGGATATACAAATACAGAGGGCTGCCTTAGTTGCTACTAGAATCATCTTGATACCTGAGAGAAGTCATGCTAAAGTTAAAGTTAATTTGTTGAAAAGAACAGACCTGAGAAAAATCAAAGAGAAATGGAGCTTGATCTCTGATGGTACTGCACGTAGAGTTCACTCCTCCTTTGCACTTGTGGAATGGTACGCTGTATTAATGTTTAAACCATTGTTAGTAGTGTTTTTGGTGATAAAAACCATTGTTAGTAGTGTTTTTGGTGATAATGGAACAGAAAATTTTATCCTGACATAATTGATGAAGTGCGAAGTAATTTTGGTGGCTGGCTTTCATTTGTTAGCATGGAGAGAGGAAGAAACAAAGGAGAACTATACAGGAACACTAAATAACATCCTCCCATTTTGATGTGTTGCAGGATGCCCCTTATTGTAGGCACAAGGGAGGGTATTAAGAGACAGAAATTATAAGAAAGCGAGTAGAAAATTGCAGAGTTCCAGTACAAAGTGGTGATTGAGAAGAATTTTAGCAAGAGAGAAAAAGCAACATTTCCCCTTGTTACTAAAAGGGCTTTTTTAAACACACTCTCTTTTTTGTCATCCTTTGTAGGAAAGCAAAAACAGAGAAGATGAGATAGAAAAAAGGGAGGAGAAGGAGAAAGAAAGATCGAGGGAATCAATGGCCATTCTTGGACGTAGGCAGGGACCCCTGAAGCCTCTGTATGCTGACCTTCCACACAACCTACATTCCCTTAATCACTCGGCAGCTGTGTATCCCCAGCGCCAATCCCAGGAACTCTCAACACCCCCGGAGAGAGGCCTGGTATTAGGTGCTGAGGAAGAAGGGTTGTTGTTACACACAGGGCCGGGTTTGCACATCAGCTTTACCCCAGTGGGAACCCAGATCCATAGGCTCTATGCATCCTTGTAGGGAGGTAAGGAAACTCACTTGCTTTTCAAAATAAACTGGTCATATTACATTATACCATGCATTTCTAGCACAAAGAAAACAAAACTTGTTTAATTTTTGCTTTAGTATTACCTGCGCTACTGGATCATTCTACTGGTATGCATGTGTGCTGGTTTCATACACTGAGACCAATATATATAAGTCCATATTTTACAGGATTACAAATCAGATATGTGCATTTGACATGCTTTTCAAATATAGACTAATTTCTTCTTCAAAGAATGTAATAATCAACAAGCTACTACATCATATACAAGTGTTTAAAAAGTAGAGAGGAATTAAGATCCAATTTTTTCATATCTCAAATATATCTTGAGCAGGTCACAAAATCTTGCAAAATTTGAGAATCTCCACTCACAAAACAGGGATAATACTAACTCCCTCCAGAAATAAAAGAAGTAATGACAAGAAGTAATGACATATGACTGAAATATATTTTGCAAAAACATACTACAGTACTTAAAAGCTAGGGTTTGGAGTCAGACGAACCAAGTCACAAGGTAGAATAACTAGTAATTTATATAGTATCCCTAGGCTAGTTTCTTCATCCCCAAAAGTAAGTCAATATTACCTAAATTGTAGAACTACTGTGACGATTCGAAGAGGCAAATACTAAAAATGCCTAGTAATAGTGCCAACTTATAATAAAAGCTTGACGAATGGCCACAATCACGGATGGGATTCTCCAAGCTCTCTCCTTGCTTTCAGTTAACTTTCATAATGCCTGAACCAAAGGCTGGAAATAACTGGGAAAAAATCAATCCCCAGAACATGTAGGATAACACTTTTCCTAAAGCTTGGATATATGCAAGTTGAAACAGCTGAGATAGCAAAGCTCAGAAATTGAAAATAAATTCTTGGCAGGCTTGGTGTTAGAACCTAATTATAAGTTCTCAATATGGCACCAAGGCCTGGAAGGAAGATGAGAAAAGGAAGTTCTGTGTGTGCTTGATAGCAGACTTCCACCCTGAAATCCCCCCACCATCCCAAAGCTGGTATTTATTTGTAAATAGTTAACTAGTAGTGTATAGGAAAAGTAAAATCCCAACAAAGTTTTGTATTTCAAAAATCACCCAGTTTTGAAAAATCCTGCAAATGTGACGTATTGATTATTTCCCATTATACTACCAAATAAATAATAAAGTCGAATACTTAATGAATATTCTTTAGAGTTAATACAGATTTGTTCTCATTTGCTGATTACAATGATTGAATCATATATGAGGCTGTTTACCCTGAGTCCATAGGAGTGATCTGAAACATTAGATCATTAGGATGAAGGCACATTTAGAAACACGCTTTATATTTCCTAAATAGAGGCTTCTTCAAGAAATATCTGGCTGTGAATCCAGAACAAATTAGAGAAGATTGCATTTATAAAGATGGCTAAGGAAATACATTTCTCATTTATTTATTTGATATCATTTGTTGACCTAAAACAAATAGATATTTCTCCAGCAAAGATGGGTTTATTCAGGATTAGCAAAGAATTGCTATCTGAGGTCTGCAACTATGGCCAGCCACGTGCAAATTCCTTGCACAGCAAGAGAAGGAGAATGCTTTTACAGAGGGGAAAAGGAAGTCGGGAGGGGGATAGTAAACAAAGAGTTCATAGCTTTTCATTGGCTGAGTCCTGGCCAGGAAAGAGGAGTCTTCCTTCTTCCTGTAGTGCATGAGAGTTCCCCCTTCTGGTCTTCCAACTCTATTTAATTTTGGTCTCTCTTTCTTAATTTTTTACATATTGGTAGATACTACAGGTTAATATTTAAGAATATTGACCTGGAACCCTTAAAAGACATGCGCTAAAACCCCAGCTTTGTCTTGTGCTGGCTGAGTAAACTAGGCAAGTTATTTAACCTATGAATCTCAGATTTCTCATCTATAAAATAAGGACAATAAAACCCACATCATAGGGTTATTGTGAATATCAAATTGCATGATGTAAGTCATGTGCTCAGCATGGTACTGGTATAGAGAAACCACTTAATAAATGATCATTACAATTCCTATTACCTCTTGCCAAAGAAAAATATTCTTTTTCAGGCTTGGCTTTAAAAAAATATATATATATATAAATAATTCAGAACCATAAGACCGTTTCTCTCCTTTACTATTTCATAAAACATTGTAAACTTTCTGACTACCTGAGAGAATTTGAAGGTAAATGTTTGCCTTTCGATCAGCGCAAAATAAGTGAACAAAGATTGAAAATTAAGCACATCAATGAATATTCAGATCTGAAAGACTGAATGTGGAAGGGGAGTACAGATAGAAGGACAATCTTTTCCACTTTTAGATAAATGAGACTGAGAAATCACATCTAGAGATGGTATGAGGACAATGTGTATAGGACAAAATTACTAATTGAGATAAAATGACAATACTTGCAGTTTAAAACTTCCTCCTAAGCACAGAGGGCTAAATCCATATGGATATCTCCTCTATTCTAGCTGAAGAAGACCCTTTCTCTCTTTAAACAAGAATTGACCAGTTATCTACTGTGGGGAGCCACAAAGGGCACAGACCTCATTAATTTCTAAAGATCCTGCCTGGTTTGAGGCAGAAGACCCATCTAACAACATTGTCTCTGGAAAAATTAATTCACTCTGAACAAAGAAAGTTTGAACAAATAGTATAAATGAGTCCACTTCAATATATGTTGAGAGAACCCCACAGGAGTGAATATGTCCTTCTGTAAGAAGTTTAGATAATATAATTTAGGGTGCATGTGACTGAAAGATGACCTATGGAGGAACTGTCATGTATGTGTGAAACTCATGTGAACAAATGCACTCCAGGCAATGAAAGGATGGCAAATGTACAGAGGGACCCTAGATTCTGGGTGACTGGGACCTGCAGCTTTGAGAGGGCAACTTAACACCCATACCCATACTCTATAGATTTTCTCTTGAGGTTCTGAGCACTGAGAAGCTTTGCAAGGTAAAGATCTCAAAGAGCCTTAGCCTCAAGTCCTCAGGCCATTCTGGGTTGCTCTCGATAATAACTTGATATCGTTCTATGGATCAGTGCTACTTTAATACAGTTTCGCCAGTCACTTGTTACTGTTCTTTGACAAGAAGTATCTCCAGCTGAGAAGATAAATCAACGACATCACTGAGCACACTGCTTAGTGCAACTGGAATGTTTCCTGATGAAGCTAGAGGTGCACTAATTTATATCTTGACACAAGTTCTTTATCCGGTGGAGGGCCAGTAACAGTTCGGGGATCAGCACTTTGAAAGCAAAGCACTAGATTATTATTTAGGCAGAAGTCAGAGAAGAGAATAGATTGAGGATAAATGTTCCACATAGTAACTGATGAAGACTTCAGGAATGGTACAAAACAAACAGTATGGGATAAAATAAGTCTAGCCACTGACCTCTTTTTACTCTCAAGGAAGCAATTCAAGAAGAATCTGCGTTTGGGAGCTCAACCATGTAAGTTAAATTCTGATCATTTACTGCACGCTGGGTATTATGCTAGGCAATGTACCTGCATCGTTTGTTTTGGAAAAACACCTATTAGCCTCCAAATGAATTAGAGATCCTAGGAATGCACTTTGGAAAATGTTGGCTAACATATTATGTTTAGTTATGCCTCCATTTCTTCAAATAAAATGAAATCACACCATCTTACACCCTCTTCATTGATCCATCTCTTTACTACTCAAACTTTCAAAGCTCATGCAATTAATTTGTTCATCAAAAGCGTTATGGAGTAATGACTATATGCCAGGCTCTTTGCATGTCGAGCACTGCATATATAAAAACAGATAACTAGTTATCACCACTTTCAATATACTCAGAATTTAGTAGGCAATGTCTGTGTATGAGAGACAAGTTGGAAAACTAGTTTCATTGAAAGTGTAGTTGACCTTCACCATGAAAGAGTTTACTGAATGCACTTTTATATTTGACTCCTATATTAGTCCTAATGCTTTAACTGTAAATGAAAGACACAAAGTCAAAAATATTTAAGCAAAAAGGAAATTTATTGATTCACACAATTCATTGGCCAGTGTTGGTCTAGCCTTAGTTTAGGCAAGATCCAAGTTGTAAACAATGCCTTCAAGGCAATTGCTTCCTCTTCACACTTCTTATACCTAAATGGCTTCATTTCCCATCAGGCTTTTTCCAACTGTTATGTACAATGGCTGTGAGAGCATCACCAGATAAACATCCTCCCAGTTGAGGAACCCAGTCATAAAGAGGCTTTCTCTCTCCTGGAATTCATATGCAATCTCAGGAAAGGAACTAATCAGACTTGCTTGATTCATAAGCCCATCTCTGGATCATCACTGTGGACAGGAACAGGTGGACTCTGACTCAGCAGCCTGACA
Organism: Orcinus orca; assembly: GCF_937001465.1. Taxonomy (NCBI): domain Eukaryota; kingdom Metazoa; phylum Chordata; class Mammalia; order Artiodactyla; family Delphinidae; genus Orcinus; species Orcinus orca. The sequence continues at coordinate 10,133,739 of NC_064568.1, forward strand.
TATTTCCCCTCTTCCGGAGGCACAGTGTGAAGGGGAGTCAGTGGGGAATGGATAGCGTAGAGACTATAATTAGCAGCCACATCAGAACCATGAAATTGTGCATACATCCCCAAACACACTCAAAAAGACTAAATCAGGTATTATAGACTTAATTAATCTTGCTTATACTATTTTTATAAAGTAATAAATTATTATTATTGTATATAAAATGCACAGCTATGTATTATTGTGTATCTTATTTGTTACAAAACTATTTTGACACTGTATTTATTAACATCCCAAGAAATTCATGTTAAATGGTCACTGATCTAACTCAGTCTTCTCCATTTACAGATAAATAAGTAAATTAAGGCTTAAAGGAATAACCACATTTCCTTGATTTTTAAGACACTTTTTTTTTTATACCCTTAGCATCTCAGAAATTTCACCTTACAACTGATGATATGCCATGGTTTGTATGGTGTTTTTTCTTAGTGGCACATGATATAATGGCACATCTTACATTCAAAGGTATCTTTGGTGAGATAAAATTCACTAAATATCTTGCCAAAGGTCCTAGTAGGAGCACAGCTAAGTGACAGAGGCTGGAGCATGACATGGGATTTGTGACTTTCAACCAATGCTTCTTCCATCTCCCCACTGTAGTGAGTGATGCCATTTGATAAATGATTCTTGCCAGAAGCCAAGTTATTGCTAAAAGCTAATGCTGACAGGGTATTACTCTATAGGGCCTGCAACCCATGCCTGAGGCCTGACAGGTGTAGGTATACTTATTGTTCTTTGAGGTTTTAGGTGAGGTGAATTTACAACAAAATGCTATTAACTTACTACCAGTGTGCCTACTTGAAATCTCAAGAATGCATCCTAATGCCTTCCACTGGCAACTGCCTTGGATTCTTCTGGCTTGTTCCTTTTGGAAACCGCTGCATTCTCTCCTCCAGGAATGATTAACTACTTAAATAAAACGTTGTTGTGTTCTGTTCTGTTGACTGTCAGTATAATCTTTTGTACCTTTTGACAAGTTTTCAAGAGAGCCTCAAGTTGGGTACTACACGTCCAAATGGATCCAATCAATATCTAAAATGCTGAAGGGACAAGTGAACAGAGAAACTTGTTTGTGAATAAACATGATAATTAATGACAATCAATGGGACAGTTCAGTCAAGTAAATCTTGAGAGTATAGCTTTTACTAACAAGCATTTGTCAAACTGTATTGCTCAGCAAACTAACTTGCTTTAGGGAGTTATTAATGACCCAGGTTTAACAAAACCATTGTCAAAAGAAAGCGAACAAAAAATATAGCTTCCCAGAAATTCAAGGAAATGGTGTCTGCTTGGAAGGCACAGGAACAGAGTTACTGACAGAACTGTTAATACATATCCATTCTTCATATATAACACTCATCAGCTCATAGGGGAAAAAAAAAAAAAAAAAGAATCCCTTTCCCTTGTTCTTTTCTCTCACTAAAAATAATCTAAGTATCAGCCTTACAGATTTCACAGTATGCATCTTTATAGCCCACAGAGTTTAGAATTATGGACATAAAAATGCTTCGAAATCAAGATGGTACAGAAACAAACTGCATGTGAAAAGTGAATTGATTCAAATTGGATTTAATTAGAAATTTAATTAGAAATCAGCAACACCCTAAAATAAAATTCTCCAAAACTTATTTAAAATTTTTCCATAATGAAAGATACTTATGTGTTTTTTAAAAGTCATCTATTTTGTTTCTAATGGATGTTTACCATAAGAATAAATTACAGCTGTTTGATCAAAGTCCCTTTTTGAAGGAGTCTTTTCACAATGATAATATCTTTTTCCAGTTGGTACTTTAAGAACAATTTGTTTTTCATATCCCTAATGTTAGCACAGGATTTTTAATTTGAAGATTTGATTGGGTTAAATGCATCTCCATTAATATTAGACATCAGGAAAGAACTCTGAAACCAAATGTACTTTTCAAATTTCTTACAAAGACAAAGCAGTGACTGTCAATTACTAGCCTAATTACTCAAAAGCAATAAAAGTTTTCTTTTGGGATCCATTTTTATCTCTCCAAAAATTGGTATTTTCCATGAAAAATGGCCATTTAGTTAATGTTTCACTGGCCTTATAAATACAATAATATACTCTCAGGACCAAAACTTGGGACATGAATTCTGGCCCCAAGACAGAATGGTGGCTGGAGTCAGGTCAGATAGTTTACATACAAAATGTTTTTACAGCCTCACAATAACCCACAGACGTCAATAAAGTTATACCATTTAGAAATAAAGCTCAGGAAGGATAAGTCACTTATTTTAAAAAACCCCAAAACTAAAAAGCCATACGAGCTAACTTTTTAGCGTTTTCTATCGGCCATGATAAGGTTCGAGGGAGAATAACACTCTTCAGAAAAAAGGGTCAAAATAGCATGTATTAATGTTAATATCGGTGAAACGATTGCCCAAGAAGCTGGTCTATATCATCAGGCAAATTGGCCCCTCAAAAATGTTCACAATATGGGACACCTGCAGGCAGCTTGCTCACCAAAAAGAAAGAGGCTAGCATCTGTATGCCCAGTCTCTCCTTTTGAAGTCACAGTTCAGATATGTATCTCTCTACTTACTGCCTGTACGGTCCTCTTACTATGTAAGAGGGCAAAGCCAAGCCAGGAGTTTTACACTAAGGAGACATGCCACAGGAAGGAAACAAGGGCAGTGGGGAAGAAGCATTCTAGACACTGTGCTAAGCTTTTACACCCTTCTCATATGCAATCCTCACCAAGCACCATGAGGTGCTTAACAGTATCTCATTTACTAATTAGAAAAATGAGGTTTAGAGAAGTTAAAGAATTTGCCCCAAGTCATGCTGCTAGTGAATAATGGAGCTGGACTTTCAATTCAGGACCCAAAGTAGCATCCAAAGCCTGAGAATTTGCAGAATGATAGGAAGTAGGATCCTGAGGAAGCATCCATCCATCCATCCACACGTCTATTGTTTTGTGTATAATCAACACTATAGGTTCTGTAGAGATGGACATGAAAATAAATGCTCTCATAACTGAACATTCATGGCATGGGTACTAGCATTTGACGTGAGGATATCCAGTAGCAATACTGTCTTATATATACTACCAAAAAGAAGAACAGCAGACCCTCTGGCCAGTTTCACAGCAGCCCCCTCTCTGTGAGCTGACAGACAATTTAAAGAAAGAGTGTGGAGGAAAAGGAACATGAATTCAAACCTGCGACTAACTAGAAAAATTTTAATAAAGTTTTTTATGGCAATAAAGTACCCAAAACTTGGAAATAAAGGAAGAAGATGAGTGCCCATACTTTTAAGTTCATACTGGAGCACTGCCCATAATGGAGAGCATAATATGCCACCCCTCAAAACGCCACTTTTTAAAAGTTATTTAAGAAACAGCTGGTGCATCAAGGACACTCTGACCTTCCTTTGTCCCCCTGAAAACAGAAAATACATCTCCCATATGAAGAGTACCTTCCCTGTACCAGGAGGTTAGAAGGCATCCTTATCACCAGAAATTGTGAATTTAGGTTGTTTAAAAAACAACAGCAACAACAAAAAACTTGCTATTTCTCCACTAATTTACTACCCTAAATCCAAACCCCTTTGTCTTGTCAATTCATCACAAATGTATTGCTTCCTTGTCTAAAAGGTATAAAATCTGCCTGCTTTGATCACTTCTTTGAGTTTCATATTTTATGGGGATAGCATACATACAAAATTATTTTTTTTTCTCCTATTAATCTGTCTTACGCCAATTTAATTGTTAGACTAGGCAAAGAACTTGGAAGAAGGGAATACTTTTCCACCTCTACACCCAGTTGACCTACATAAGGGTTCTCTCTTTGGGTTCCTATTTAGTATCCACTGCAGCTCATATTCTGAAAGTAGATTTAAATTTGTAGAAGGTCAACATGTTGCAAATAATTTTTATCCAAGGGAAAAGGAAATGATTTTTGTGTGCTAGAAAAGACTCCCTAAACGTTACAGTCTTATCCTACAGTCTTGTAGGACATTCACTAGTTTTGTAACTATTTTTACAGTCTTATTTTGACAGTTAAACTGATTGTAATAACTTTGGTCTCATGATTCCTCCTTCGAACAAGCATTATCCTCCTATTGGTTCTGTTATTAATGAGTTAAAAAAAAATCTTTACCAGGTAATCATATCTGTATTAGAAACATGAGTTTTTAACTTTTTGAAAATTGTACATTGACATTATTTAAACTTCGGAATCAGTTCCTCCTTGTAAAATATAAATAATAACTTCCTCAGACTGCCTAGGATGATTAAATGAAAGAAGATCCCAATCCAGTAGTTCGTGCTCATTAAATGTTATAAAACAATAAAAATTGTAATATCAATAGCAACAATTATGATTGTAACTGTCGTTGTTACTATTACTTTTGTTATTTTTCCAATGCAAATTACAGACCAATCTATCAAATATGTATATACTTATGGTTTGAATGAATAAATCTTTGCTAAGAATTAGTTGGGTAAACAAGGAGAGATTGAAGTTAAGTTCTGTGATAGTTAAGGCAGGGAATATCAAAGGCTCTGCAGTCAAAGATCATTTTTAAAGAATTCTACTCCATCTTTGGCAATTTTGTACAAAACAATAAAAATAAATTACCAGGAAAACGAGATTAAAACCAAAGACATAAAAACGAATACTCATTTTAAAATTTATTCATTAGACCTAAAACACCTGTCGGTTTCCTATAAATATCTAAATCTTTGCTCTCAATTTCTTAACTTCTCTTGCTGTAAACCACTTGCAAACAACTTGGGAACCAGCACTGGTTCTCAGACTATACTTTGAGTAGAAACGGTGTAAGATTCACCAGATGATAATGAAGTGATGCTCCCTAAGACAAAATGATCGGCTGTATGACATTAACCTCCAGCTTCTGCAAACACTAACTCAGTATGCTAGGATCATTATATTGTCTCTGAATTTCACTATTGGCACAGACAGTCACTTTGGAAGCCTATGGCGAGTAGAAATTAGCTCACGTATCAGCAGCAACATATTCTTTAGTTTTAAACTGCGAAGTCAGAGTAAAAAAGAAGATGGTTTACACAAGTGGGAGCAAAGATAAATGAATGATGTTGCCCCTTAAAGTCCTGCAGGCATGAATGATAAGCAAACCTCTTTCGCCTGGAGAATCTAGCCTTGAAGACCATAGAATCCTGCAAAGGAAAGCTTAAGATTTGCCTTGCTTTATACTCTCCTTTAAACTTTGAAACTCAAAAAGAGATTAATTTGGAGCCAATTTCTGTTTGCATTGCTTACTTTCTTATGCAAATGTAATGCTGGCCTACTTTACCTTTTCTTAATTAGGGGTGGAAGAACAAATGTTTCCTCTATTCTAATGCTACCAGCTTGTCATTCGCTTTTTCCGTTTCTTTCTTAAGGGGATTTTTCTCCTTTGGGCAAAGTGTTTAGTTAATATATTAATAGTCACCAGCCTTTAAACACAGTGCAGTTGTATGTGTTTGTGAAAAGAGCAAAGGGTTTTGCCCCTGGGCCAAGAAGTGAACTTAGAATGAATCCTAACAGTAAACTCTTTGGCCAAGGCAGTGAGCTGGACCTTCAATGGGCCCCTAGTCACTGAACTCTCCAGGGAAAAGCAATGTTGAACACAGCATTCTGTGAGTTAGGAGACTCTTGACTCTATTAACTTCTACTCTAGGTACAAATAAAGAAGATCCAGGTTTTTCAGAGTTGATATCAGAAGCTAAGTGCTCTATGGCACAACCAAGCTCATTTTTACTACATTAGAGAAGAACCGTATGTGGTATTTTCTTTCCCTGGAAAGTACCCATTCATAAACAAACAAACAAACAAAAAGAGAACAACCTCCTTGTATTGAGTTAAAATTGATTCCCAAATACCTCAATTTCTGCCCATTGATTATATATCTTTGCTCACGAGTAGCCCTAACAGGCTAATTTTTTTTGGAAGTAACTTCTAGTACTATGTTTCCCTCTATCATTAAATCATTTCTCTTATCTTAGATAATCATCCACTTCTCTGGATCCTCTATTAAAAAAAGAATTATGATACAAAATAGTTTTGACTGGTCTGCTTACATAATGCTAGAAATTAAGGAGATGCAATTTAAGTAGGAGCAATGTAATTTCTTAGGATTGAGTACTATGAACAAAGTCTGTTTAAGTTTAGGACAGGAGACATCTTAATTTTTTATTATGAATGTTAACTTATACACAATAAATCACATGGCAGAACATGGCTATTTACAAATACTTAAACATCTATTTCAGATGTTTAGCTCAGATACTTTAGATTTTCGCTCAGATACAAGGAAGTTGTTTTTTTTCCTTAATTTTTATTTTTTTATTTTTTATTTTATTATTATTTTTTGGCTGCATTGGGTCTTTGTTGCTGTGCACGGGGCTTTCTCTAGTTGCGCCGAGCAGGGGCTACTCTTCGTGTGGTACGTGGGCTTCTCATTGTGGTGGCTTCTCTGGTTGCAGAGCATGGGCTCTAGGCATGTGGGCTTCAGTACTTGCAGCATGCAGGCTCAGTAGTTGTACCACACGGGCTCAGTAGCTGTGGCACGCGGGCTTCAGTAGTTGTGGCTCACGGGCTCTAGAGCGCAGACTCAGTAGTTGTGCCACACGGGCTTAGTTGCTCCGCAGCATGTGGGAGCTTCCTGGACCAGGGATCGAACCCTTGTCCCCTGCATTGGCAGGTGGATTCTTAACCACTGAGCCACCAGGGAAGCTCAGATTTATTTTTTAGATTTGGTCATTTAGGAAGTTTTTGAAATACCTACATATATTTATTCAACTTTGTCCCAAAAGATAATGAAAGATTTAGGCAAATTAATTTTATAGGTCAATGGGGAGGACACCCATAATTTTCTTCTCTATCTTCAATATCTATTCTTTCTCAACAAAGTCCATTCTCTCTTTTCCCATGTGACAGTCTGAACAGAGAACATAGGACATAAAACAAGTGCAACAACCCTGCTTTCTCTTTGTTTTCTGTTACAGTTTTACCATCTGCCCCAAGCAGTAGGCCTCTTCCTTTCTTCCAGAGTTCACTAGGTTTACACCATAATTAACAGTGTTTGCTGTTATACACCCTTCACTAGCATGTGTGCTCTTCAGAGTTTATGAGGTTTTTTTTTTTTTAATCCTGAAACCAGATTTATCTCCAGGTTAATCCTGTGAGGTAAGCAGACTGTTTTATAAAAACAGCTCCATTTTATAAGAGGGAACCATGACACACTATCACAGGCATCTATACAGATGACATTCATTCACTACCTTGTTTAAGTTCATCACTCTTTCCATATATCTAACTAGCAAATTACAGGTCCAGGAGCCAAATCCAGCCTAAAGTGTGTTGGCCAGTAAACTAAGAAAGGTTTTTACATTTTTTAAAGTTACATCAATAGCTACACAATAGCCTCAATTTTGCATCTTGGCCTACAAAGTCTAAAGTATTTACAGTCTGACCCTTTAAGCCAAAGTTTAAGCTGATGCCCGATCTATATCATAAGCTCTAGAAGAGAAGAATCTTCAAAATAAATACTGACGACAGCTTAAGAAACAGGGGTCAGTATTAACTTTTAAAAAGAGGACAACTCATAAAAATAAAGAAAATAGAAAACTGAATAAGTCATGAAATTCAAAGACTGGACAGAGAGGGAAACTCCACAAAAAAGCACACGAAATTTCGTCAGAAAATACTGAAGAAACTTGAAGTGGGAAAAATAGATTTTATTCTTTAAAATAGTTTTTGAATGTTTGCTTCATGGGTTATTGTCCTAAACTTAGGTTTCAAGTTTCTTGAAGAAAAAATGAAATATTCTTTAGTTTAAATTTGAAATGGTCCTCATCCTGTGAGCCTTCGATAAAATGCCACTCAAAACATTTGAAAGGATCAGGCTGGGCTTGAGAGACTCTTCTGGGCCAGAGGCAATCTGCCAAACTCCCACCCAATGCAGCCTATTGGATGAGGTGAGGGAATGAGACAGGAGCCCTGATAAACCCAAGTCATGATGCAGGTCACAGGGCAAGGCACAAGCAATTCCTCACCACAATCAGAAAAAGTCCGACACTGGGCTTATTTTGAGTAGGGCAGCTGGGAATATTCCTTCTTGTCCACTGTATCCTCTCAGAAATGAGCCTGGCAAAGCCACTTTGTTTATTTACCTAGTCGAGTAAGTTGGGTATGATGATTACCTGTTTCTTACTTTTCTTGTTTGGCTTCTCTGCCCCTACTGGGAATAGAAATCTAAAGGTCAGAGAAAGACCAGGAACAAACAGGCTGATCATGACTTGATGGAAGGAGAAAAGGTGGTTATTGTCTACCTGGTAACTGTATAAGCTTTAATAAAGCCAGACTGCAAATAGCTACCTAATGAGAGAAATTATTAGGAAGTTCTTATTTCCTTGGGTGAACCCAGACTGAACCCAGACTAGAGGGTTCAATATGAAGCTGATTATGAAAATCAAGTAAAATATATTAGCAGATTTGTTGTTACTTGTCCCTGGACCCCAAATAGTTTTATAGCTCAGAAGAGTAGTAAATGTCAAACCTATTTTTACTTATTCTCCCATCAGTATAAAGACACATAATTTTATGTGTCAACTTGACTAGGCTATGGTGCCCAGTTGTTTGGTCAAACACTAAATTTTCCTGTGAAAGTATTTTCTAGATATGATTCACATCTACGATCAGTTAACTTTAAAGCACATTACCTTACATAACGTGGGTCTCATCCCAACAGCTGAAGCCCTTAGGAATGAAGAGTTAGGTTTCTGGAAAAAGAAGGAATTTTGCCTTAAGACTGCAACATAGAAATTCTGCCCGAGTTTCCAACTTTCAAACTCAAGACTGTAACAACAATTCTTGCCTGAATTTCCATCCTGCCCTACAGATTTTTAACTTCCCATCTGCTACAATTGTGTGAGCCAATTCCTTAAAGTCAAAATCTCTCTCTCTCTCATTCGTATTAAATTGGTTTTATTTCTTAGAGAACCGTAATACCTCTTGATTCTCTTCAAACTGAGTTATGAAGATAGGACAAACTGCCCAAAGATAGGGAGAACAATGCAATAAAGTCTTCCAAGACAGAACATCTGGCCAATCTGAGCCAAATGGTGGAGGAGAGCATGCGGTCATCCTGTGAAATACTATTCCTCCAAGCTTGCTACATTTAGCTGAGTTACTGTACTTCGTGTACAGTTACATGAATCCCTTATCTACCAATCACAGGTGAGCTCATTTGCATAAAGAAACACTTGTAACAGGGCAGTGTGCATACTATAAACTGTAAACAGTAACATGGCAAAGAAATTCAGATGGCATTGCAAGCATCAAATACAGGTATCTGACCTTGTCAACAGTTCAGGTGAGTTTCTCCAAGGAAGAGAAATTTGAACTGAAATTTGAAAAATGAACAGTTCATTCAGTGAAGTTGGTTGACTTTCAAATCTGCATAAGAAATGGTGACTTTGCTCTTGGATTTCAGATCTACATGATGAACTGCCTTCAAGACTTTCCTTTCAGACCTTGAACTCCTAAGCCCAAAATGACTCTTTATACACGAAGTACAGCTCCAACCTGCTCTTCCCTTATCATCATACTGCTCTTGACTACTTGGAACATCGTTCCTAAACTTTGTTGCATATTACAGTCACCTGGGAAGCTTTTAACACTCTTAATGCCCTTGGCATATCCCACACCAACTGAATCAGAATATCTGAGAGTGCTAACTAGGCATCTGTTCTGTTTAATGATTATCAGGTGACTATAATGTGCAGTAAAGCTTAGGAAACACTGACTTTAGCCTATGATTTAAGTAAAACGTTTTCACTTGCGCATTCAAGACATTCCACTTGGTATCTCTCACTGATCTTTGAAGACTTATCTTCCAAACGATCCAAATGCCAGACAAACTGAACTACTCACATTTCTTTGCGGATGTCTCCTGTCATTGCGCTGATTAAGATGATCTTTCCATGTAGGTCCGGCCCTCCTGCCACATGCACCTATTGGCATTCTGTCTTTCTACATTCACCTTCTCCAAAAAGGTCTCCCCAGGGTCACAACTAGATGAGAATGATCCCTTTGGAAATCTCACACAGCAGTCTGCGTATCTCTTAGGGACTGTACTGTGACCTGTAATCTAGGTTAGTAATTTTCAATTCAACAAACCTATATTGAGCACTCTTTGCTATTCACGTAGCTAATGTTTAGGGGATGCCACCATTACTGACTACAAGAACCACATGCCTATCCCTGAGTTCAAATTCAGGAACTGGGTCTTTCTAATCTTTATTTACACTCTAACACTGAGCCCAATGTCTCTTTGAAGTAGACACTAAATAAACATTTTTTGAACTTAGGAAATGATATAAGTCTAAGTGTAAAGAAAGTAATACAACATAGTGTGAGCATGAATATTATGCCTAAAGTGAAAAATAGTAATTTTCATCGAAAAGTCAAATGTGATATGTCGGTGGTGTGAAATATGATAACCTCAACTTTGGATTCCAGAGTCAAGGAAAATATTTCAGGATCTCTCCGTGAGCAAACTTGCTGCCTTCTGAGACAACGTACCATTACCATCCTAATATCTGTTTTAAAATACAAACTTATTTTAAAGTTACCAACGGGGAAGCAGGGGGAGGGATAAATTGGGAGATTGGGATTGACATATACACACTACTATATATAAAACAGAAAACTAATAAGGACCTACTGTATAGCACAGGGTACTCTACTCAATACCCTGTAGTGACCTATATAGGAAAAAAAACTACAAGAGTGGATATATGTAAAACTGATTCACTTTGCTGTACACCTGAAATTAACACATCACTGTAAATCAACTATACTCCTATAAAAATGAAAAAAGAGAGTAAATATACACTTACCATAAAATGTAAAAAAATACAATCCATGTTCATTTATTCCTTATTTAGCAATTATTAAGCATATACTCTCAGATGCTAAGCTAGAAACTGAGATCCAATACTGACTAGGAAAGTAATTCATTCATTCATTTCGTCAACTAATATTTGTTAAGTGCTTATTGCATGTCAAGTAATCTTATAGGCACTGGGGATACTGCAGTGAATGAGACAGACCAAAATTTCTGCCCTCATGAGACACGATCACAAGTAACTTTGGAACCAGACTAAAAGCATTTTTTTTCTAATTTAATTACAAGCAACTGGAAAGGGTATCAGTATTGTTAAATTTAAATTTACTAGATTCTCCTAAGTGTAATTCTATGTTTGGATTCCAACTAAAGGACAGTCAGCCAAAGGAAAACTCAAGGATAACTTTTCATGGACAACTTGTTCTATTTTCAAACAAGCAATGCTCTTCTCAGGCACATACGTGTCTTGCACATAAGAATACGTGTCTCTGGGCAGTGCATTTGGTGCCACTTCAGGCAGAAACAGTCTATTTCTCTGCATGTTCCTCATCTGTCATGTCAGAGACAGAAAGTGAGAAGAAGACTTGCAAAACTACCAAATGAGCACGTTTTCTAAGTTTTCGGTCATTCTTCTGCTGGAGGCAATACATATTTCCGCACTGCCCAGAGACAGCTTGAGCAGTTGTAGTGGACGCTGTTTCGGGTCCCTTTCCGTATTGCAAGTCTATGATTCAAGTTGTTATCCTAGGATTTTTCATACTGTATATTATTATTCCCCACCTATGAGATAAAGATTATCTACTAGTATGCTTTCAATCAAAAGTAAGAAAAGACTCAGCTAAAATTGTCTTAACAAATAAGAAAATTTAGTATTTTAGATAAGAGATCAGAGGTAGTTATTAGGGTGTAATTCAGCAGGTCAACCATAACAGTTTCTTTTCGACTTTTTTCCCTAAATCTCTCTTCCATTGAGTGTGGCCTCAGTACTCAAGGTCATGTGCTACCCGCAGTGGTTTCAGGTATCGCACATGGAAAATTTAAAGGCTGGAAAAAACCACAAAGAACACAGCCCTTCCTGATGGTCCCCTTTAAGAGTGAGGAAAGCTTTCCCAGAGGTCCTAAACCCATACCCCTTCCTTCATTTTGGTCAGAAGGATACCACGTGCCCATTTTTAAACCAGTCACTGGCAGAGGAATGAAATTACGAGGGATTGGCTTAGAATGTGAATGAAGATCCAGCCTGTAGGCCTCTAATTCCTGGAAAACAGGACATTGGAAAGCTTTCTGACTATTACCAAGGACATGGGAAGATTGGTTGCCTGGGTAGGCAACAGTGTCTTCAATTGAATAACCTGTGTTCCTAGGAAATAGGTATAGATACTAACTAGGAAATTCCTTGCAAGAGGAATGGCTCTCAGAGTTATTAGCAGCACCAGTGGTGGAATCTCCTGGGTGGAGGAGGTGGTTAAAAATAAATACTGAGGCTGGGACCCACTTGCAGGAAATCTGAGTTCACAGCATTTAGGCACAGCCTAGACATCAGGATTTTTAAGTTTCCAGGTGATTCTGATACGAGCAAAGTTGGAGAAATATGGCTCTAAAGCAGTGTTTTTCAAACTTTAATGTGCACACAAATCACCTGGGGATCTGGTTAATCACCTGAGGATCTGGTTAATCACCTGAGGATCCTGATTTGGTTAGTGGCATTTCTAACCATCTCCTAGTGATGCTAATACTGCAGGTCCATGGATCATGGATGCTTTGAGTTACAAGACTCTATCATGGGCTCCTGTAACCCGTGGTCCCATCATAATTACTGCGGTGTATGTACTTTGGCTGGTGCATCTGAATTTTCAACTCACCCTGACTTCTTCCAAAAAGCTAGAAAACTGTCTACCCCTGAGTAGGTATTTCGTAACTGTTCATTTGAATTCACATTGTTGAATATTACAGAGAGCCTGTTTCTAAGTGGTAGTGTGTTAAACAGGTGGACCACATCAGAAAATGGAACTTTGAGGTTCCCAGATGAGAAACGGACTAGCCGTATGACTGACTACATTGGACTGCCTGTGGACCTTTGGTGGGGGGGCAACTGGTTAAGTTCTAGAGACTGTGATGTTATGTGCAAGGCCAATCTACGTGTTCACACACAGATCTGACCTTCGCTTAGGGGACAAGCTGACAAAAGTGATTAGGTGAGAAGTAGCAGTTAAAGCCAAGTCTGGATGCAGACAGCTGCCTCTTCTTCCTCTGGTGCTTTTACAGGAGATGACTTTTTATTATTTTAATTTGTTATATTTGAAGGCATACACTAGCCTGAATGAGACCCAGGAGGGACAGTGAAAAGCTATTTTATATTAGGATGTCCGTGAGCATCCTTGTGTAGCTCAAAAGAGCAAGGTTGGATTTTAAGCATAAGGAGTCAGCTCCCCTTTTCACAAAAGTATAAAAATTGTAGTCCACAGCACAAGGAAGCCAAGGAGAATATGGCCATTAGAGACACCTGTGAGTGGCAGTGAATTATTCTCCCACACTACAAACGATAATCATCCCAGAATCTGGATCCTTGCTGCTTGCCTTTTTCTGGCTCAGAGCAATGTAATACAGAACAGGGTATCCAAATATTTCATTCTCACACGAGTGTCAGGAATGAGATGCTGTCCTAACGTTGCCACCTGCACAACAGGCTGTTCCTGAACCATGTTTAGCAAGCTGTGTGGGGAAATGCATGAACCCTTGAGTGACAGGTGTCTCCAGTTCCATGGTTGCCCTTCTAAGCTATATTTGTCTTGGCCACCAGAGACAGTGTTGTTGTCATTTTTTAACTTTTTAATTGAAAAGAAGCCTGAGCTTAAAGAAGCTGGGATACTGTGCAAAAGTTGAAATGACAATTAAACCACAAATGTATATTTATTTTTAATGGTGAGGTCATCCTTTCCCAGAGGTAACTGGATGAGTTCATCAGCTTGCCTCCTGCCAAAGTGGTAAATTCTTTCTTTGCACAATTGAGTCTCTAGCCCTGCTTTAGTCCTTTTGCTGTCTCTCTCTGGAATACAGTTCCTCCATCTTCACGAACCCACATTCTGCATGGTACAGTGATACGTGGAGGTCAAGGGGCAAAAATAGAGACTAAAGAGAAATACAGTGTCTGAGCTGGTCAGAGAGGCCATATAATGGAAGGCTTGGAGGCAGTGCAGCTGGAGCCACCCTTTCTGGATTCAATTCCGAGTTCTGACACATACTAGCTGTGTTACTACAACCTTTTACGATTCAATTTCCCACAGTTGAAATCTAGGTAATAATCTGTACAGGGCTGTTTGAGTATTAAATTATTTAATGCATGTAAAGTTTTCTGAAGAATGCCTCATACACAGAAAATAGTATTACATGTAATAAGCTTTACAATTTTATATCACAGTGTTTACTTCAAGGTGGTGGGATTTGGTGGTTTATTTTTTCTCTTTCTTAATACATACTTTTGCTCTTTCCAATGAAAAAAGTGAATGCATAATCCTTTTTATAATATGAAAAAATACATATGTAAATTATATACTATATATTTAAAATATATGTAAAATATATAATTACATAGTATATAAAATATACCATACATATAATTACATATTACATATAATATATATAATTAGATATATATATGTGTGTGTATGTGTGTGTGTTGGTTAGCTATTGCTGCCTAACACACTATCCCAAAATCAGTGACTTAAAAAAAAAACATTTATTATCATAGCTCATGGATATGCTGTCTGACCTTAGCTGACGCATGCATCTGTGGGCTGGCTGAGGCTTCTGTCCCAGGGTTGGCCTGGTTGTGGGGCAGCTCTGCTCTGCGTGTCTCTCATCTCCTTGGGACAAGTGGGATAGCCCAGGCAGTCCTCCTCATGGCAGTGGCAGAAGCACAAGAGAGCCAACAGAAACATGGAAGGCTTTCTGATGCCTAGCCTCAGAAGGGGTACAACGTTTGTCCCATTGCTATTGACCCAAGGAAGCCACATGACCATAATCACAGTCAAGAGCCAGGGGTGGATAACCTGCCTTTTATGTGGGAGAAACTGTAAAGACACATAGCAAAAATGATGGATTGTATACGTGGAAGAGAGAAAAACTGGGACAGGGACTACCATCTTTCTGAGCCCTTTCAAAGCACTAGTTTTAGTGTACTCCTAACCTATCACGGTGACTGGAATCATGACATTTGGAGGCGGATACATCTGGCTTCAAATCCCAAATCAGCAACTGAATAACTATGTTAGTTTGGCAAGTCACTTCACCGCCCTGAATCAGCTTTCTATTTGTAACGTGGAGATAAAAATAGTGCTAGCCTCATTATATTTTTAATAATGAAATGAGGCAATCCGTGTAAAGATCTTAGAAAGTACTAGGATAAGTACTGTGAGTACATAGTAAGCAGTTAATATTTGTTGATAGCCTTGGTGCTGTTTACCATCCCTATCTTCAATAAAGCTGTCATAAGCTTCCCAAACAGAAGTAATCTCTTCCTCTGAAGGCCTTTACTTCTGTAATCACCTCTACTGGTCATCTGATGTGCATCACATACAGCGCGGCTTTGTGGTTATTTAGGTACCTCTCTTACTGGACTGTAAACTTCTGGATGGACACAGACCATGCTTAATGTATCTCTGCATTCCACAGCACTTTGTATGTCTTTACCACCGTTACAATGCCATGAATAGTTTATGCTTTTACAGTGCTTTGTAGCCAATAAAGTGTTTTCTAATTTAATTTTCTCAATGTGAGATAACAGGGGCAGACTTTATCCCCATTTTATAGATGAGAAAACTGAGGCTAAGAGATTTTGACACCTGCCCAATATCACATGATGTGTGATATAAACTTCATTCATTTTATGTATTTGACTTTTACCCCGTTAACATTCATTGTATGTATGTAATATGGATTTACTGATGGAAAAATTGAAGTAAGTTCAACAACACTATAAAAACAGTTTTCAATAGACAACACTAAAGAGCACCATGAAACCCAAGGTATGAGTTATTCTGACCAGTAATTTTTTTTCCAGCAATACGTTGGAAAAAAAAATGAGGAAAGCAATAATCTTAGGTTTTATCCTGATTTTTCTTATTTCTACCTTATGCAAAAATCACAAAATTTATCTGAATTTGTATAAGGGATAAAGTGATGGCTAGGTTTCTAAATGCCATGGTTTTTACTTAACTTGGGATAGAAAAGCAAGACAAATTTTTTAAAATGCTCTTTAAATTGCAGGTGTCATTTTTAAAGTGTACAATCATCCAACTGAAGGGAGGCACAGGGTAGGGGGAAGGGCAAGCTTAAATCTGACGTGTGAAAGGTTAGCACCTCATGTAGAGTCATTCCTTCCCATCCTTAACCTCATGAGTTGAAAGGCTTCACACTCTAGAAAGAGACTGACAATCTTTCTGGGGCCTATCTCTTCCTACCTCCTTCTAGAATTTGCTTTCATGTTTATTATAAATCATTTGACTATTAAATCATGGCCAAGCACATGTATGTCCAATTGCATGTTCAGGGTTTCAGAACAATTCCTCTGAAATATATACCTGTTTATTGGGGGAATATTGTTGAAGCCTAAAGAAGTCTAAGCTTCAATATCTAAAAACCACTGAAAAGGTTTTGTGATTTGTAAAGTTCCGTATAAGCAAGGATCACTCTGAAAATTAATGAAAAATGAAAATATTCCATATAGATGTATTTTTATGTTGAAGGGCCTGTTCACTGGAGCAATGGCTACATAGGTTAAATGAATTTGCAAATTAAATATTTATCCTCTCCCATTCACAATGCAAAAAGCTGATAAAACGTATATTTAATCCCAGAATCCCAGAGAGAATCAGAGAATGAAAGAGAGAGAGAATTTTTACTCTGTGTAGCTAATATTCTAATTTATAGAATAATACCTCATTTTAGATTATGATTCACTCTTACACCAAAGCAATAGACTGGTTCCTTTTTCAACAAAAAAGTTCTACTCTTCTGGATTGGGGTAGTATCCCAGAAAATTACTGAAAAAAATATTTAAATGGTGAAAACCAAACTCTGTAATCTCAATCTAAGTCACCTGCTCAGTATTGTGAATGATCCTGGTTTACAAACACTCAGTTTTCTTCCTGCCAAGTTACCTGGTCTTTACTCCACACCAGTGACTGCCACCCCCTCAGACACAAACTCCTGGTGGCTTGTGGAATTAGGGCAAGTAGTTTGTGAATCTACTTGCTTACCAAGTAAAATCTATAAGAAAAATAAGTTGTATAATCTACTTACATATATATAATTTTTATAATAATTAATTACAATGACTTTTGAAATAAATAATTATAATCAAAATGTATCTTTGAAATTACTTGATATTAAAAAGTGGTCTGGGACATTACAGTCCAAAAATTTGGATTGTGACTACCATAGGCACCACTACCTGCTGCTCTAACCAACTTCTGATCTGTGGAAAATGGGGTTAGTATAATGGCCCTACATTGTTAAATCATTTGTGTTCTGTTTTTCACAATCAAATAATTGTATTCTTTATTTATATTTTTCTTCTACCTTTTCTTAAAGACTTTTTTTCCCCTGAGCAAAGGAGCAGTAGGAACTTTCTACTTACCACATTATCTCAGTGGTGTCTTAAAACTTTAATGATGTGGCCTCAGGGATGATGAGATTTCATAATATCCTACATTCATCTTCAGAACCACTTTTCACTTATAGTTTTTAATAATCAAAATTTGACAATTTTCAGATGATATGTGCATTAGTTACAGAACAGAAATATGTATTTCATCCTTTAAAATTTTATTGGGCATTTATTGTTTTATAGTATCACATAACTTTTTCAGACTTATGAAATTTATTATGCTCTAAGTACCTATAAAGCAATTTTCCTGACACTATTGTCAAAAGAGTTTTAAAGCTATATAACAGATAGCATTTTTATCAAAGTAAAAATCAACACTTGTTCAGAATACTACCACAAATAAGATTTTCTCCTGAAATTCTCTTACACATGAAGATGACCCTAGACTCATAGATTTCATGTAAATAGCTAATAGTAGTAACAATAATAAAATCATATGATCATTTGAATAGATGCAGAAAAAGCATTGGACAAAATTCAACATCTTTTCATGATTAAAACTCTCAATGAATTGTGTATAGAAAAACATAACTTAGCATAATGAAGCCCATTATGACAAACACACATCTAACATCATACCCACTGGTAAAAGGTTGAAAGCTTTTCTTCTAAGATCACAAACAAGAGTTCCCATGTTCACCACCCTTATTCAGCATAATACTGATGTCTTAGCTAGAGCAGTCACGTTAAAAAGAAAAAAAAAAAGAAAAAGAAACAAAAGGCATCCAAATCAGAAAGGTGGAGTAAAATTGTCTGTTTGCAGATAATAAGATCTTATACATAGAAACTTAAAGACTCCACTAAGAAAAGTTAGAACTTATTAATGAATTCAGTAAATTTGCAGGATATGAAATCAATGTAGAGAAATCAGTTGTATTTTCATACACTAACAACAAACTATCTGAAAAAGAAAAAACAATCTCATTCACAATAGCATCAAAACCAATAAAATACTTAGAATAAATTTAACAAAGAAGGTGAAAGACCTACACACCAACTACTATAAGACACTGAGGAAAGAAACTGACAAAGACGTAAATAAATGGAACGATATCCATGTTCACGGATTGGAAGAATTAATATTATTAAACTGTCTGTACTACCCAAAGTGATCTATAGATTCAAGGGAATCCTTATCATAATTCCAGTGGCATTTCTCACAGAAATACAAGAAACAATCCTCAAATTTATATAAAACCACAGAAGCCCTGGAAGCCCTAGAATAGCCAAAGCAATCTTGAGAAAAACAAAGGCAGAGATATCACATTTCCTAATTTCAAACTATGTAACAAAGCCTTAGTAATTAAAACAGCATTGTTTTGTTGGAAATGACATAAAAACAGATACAGAAAAATGGAACAGAAGTGAGAGCCCAAAGATAAGCCCATGCTTATACTATGAACTAATATTTGACAAGGTAGCTGAGAACACTCAGTGGGGGAAATGATAGTGTTTTCAATAAATGCTGTTGGGTAAACTGGATACTCATATGCAAAACTATGAAGCTGGACTTCTATCTTACACTGCTTGAAAAAATTAACTCAAAGTAGATTAAAGACAAATATGAGACTTGAAGCCACAAAACTCGTAGAAAAGGACATTGGAGAAAGCTCTTTGACATTGATTTCACAATGGTATTTCTTTGGATGTGACACCAAAAGTACAAGCAAGAAAAGCAAAAATAAATAAATGAATCTATATCAAACTAAAAAGCATATGCACAGCAAAAGAAATAATTAACAAAATGAAAAGGCAACCTCCAAAACAGGAGAAAATATTTGCAAACTATATATCTGATAAAGGGTTAGCATCCAAAATATATATGAAGTCATACATCTCAATAAAAATACATATATGTTTACATAAATATATGTGTATAGTTATGTATATCCCAATTAAAAATGAACAAAGAACCTGAATAGGCATTTTTCCAAGGAAGACATACAAATGGCCAACAGGTACACGAAAAGATGCTCAACATCACTAATCATCAGGGAAATGAAAATTAAAACCACAGTGAGATATCACCTCACACCTGTTAGAATGACTATTATTAAAAAGATAAGAGATAAGAAGTACTGGTGAAGGTGTGGAGAAAAGGGAACCCTTGTGCACTATTGGTAGGAATGTAAATTGGTGCAGCCACTTTGGAATATAATATAGAGGTTCCTCAAAACTAAAAGTAGAACTATGAGATGATCCAGCAATCCCACTTCTGGGTAATATATCCAAGAGATGAAATCACTGTCTCAAACAGATAGTTGTGCCCTCATGTTCACCGTAGCATTATTCATAAAAGCCAAGACATGGAAACAACCTAAGTGTTTAATAAATGGATAAAAAGGATGTGATACACACACACACACACACACACACACACACAATGGAACATTATTCAGCCATGAGAAAAAAGGAAATTCTGCCATTAGCAACAACATGATGGATTGTGAGGGCATTATGCTAAGTGAAATAATTCAGACAATAGAAGACAAATGTGATCCCAGAACAGAGTAGAACGGAACTTGCCTCAGGTGGGGGTGGGGTAAATGATGAAGGTCAAAGAGTAGAAACTTCCATTTATAAAATGAGTAAGTTTTAGGAATCCAAGGTACATTGTGATGACAATAATTAATTTAACAACATTGTATATTATACCTGAAAGTTAGTAAGAAAATAGATCTCAAAAGTTCTTACCACACACACACATACACACACACAAACACACACACACACGCACAAATGGTAACTCTGTGAGGTGACAGATATATTAACTATCCTTATTATGGTAAACATTTTGCAATAGGTATGTGTAACAAATCATCACACTGTACCTCTTAAAATTACACAATGTTATAAATAAATGATTTCTTAAATAAGCTGGAAAGAAATAAAGTGATGAAGATTTTTTTAACAAGGAGTATCAAACCAGGAAGATCACAACGTGAAGGAGATCTGACTGAACTGGAGAAACTTAGAAAGCCCCTGTCATCGTATAGGAGAGAGAAGTGTCCTGCTGTGTTTCAGCTAAGTGTTTTTAGAGTGTCTGATTCTTCAAGATAGTTCATAAACTCACTTTTCATATAAAAAGTAAGAAAAACCTTCATTCTAGAGAAATTATATCCATATAATTCAGGCTGCAATTCACCAAATTCCGGCTGTTATTTTCTACACTAAAAGCTCCAGGATTCTACGTAGGACCAGCTAGCTAGGCAGATGGGAGTTCACATAGATCACTTTACCACAGGATTAAATCTGGACCCTTTGGAAAAATCTTTTCCTTCCAGTTTATAAGAGGAGTTAAGTCTATAAGCCAAAATTATACTTAGAAAACATTTGTTTAATGCTCTAAGCTTTGACATCACTGAGTTACATGACTGTGTTGTTTTCTTACTTCTACTCTATCTGGATGCCTTCTGGTGATTTTGCTAATCATTTCATGAATTAACTAAGTGGTTTGGAATAACAAGCTGTGTAAAATCAGAGGAAAAAAGTAGAAATACAAATTAAACCAATAATTTCCAAAACTTGCTTGCCATGTATGCTCCTTCCAGCCTACAGACACAGTCAAATTATTTTACCTTATAAAATAAAAGCCATCTTTGTAACAGCCTCTATATGTCACAGATATTATTCTGTGGAGGACTTCTTGGGTATGTTGACAAATGATGTATTATGCATCTGTCCAATATAAAAAGTTATAAAAAGCTAAAAAGTAAGTTATTCATTGTCACCACAGTAAATGTTTTTTTAAAGTTATTTTTTCTCATCAAATAAGAAGTGTTTATGTCATATGAATAATAATGAAATATCCAATGACCCAGTGAAGCATTTGCCCTACCTATCTTCAAATAAATAATCAGACTGTTGTACCCTCCTTAAAATAGTTAGTTAATAAATTGCTCAAATTAACTGTTGTATTTACATTGCAAATAAACTTATTGGCATAGAAGGGAATACTGTCTAAATGATGGATTCTTCATTTTAAAATGAATACTTTGCAAAACTTTAAAGCAGAGAAAGGAAAAAAACAAAGTTCAGAAACATTTAAAAGTATCTAAATCTGATTATTTTGAAAGTCACCTAATAAAGTATACATCTTATATATCTCCCAAAGCACTGCTGAATATAAAGAAATTCTACACATATTCTGGTCCAGAAATAAAAACGAAAAAATTATTTATAAATAACTGACAGCTGCTTTCTTAGTGATTTATTAGAAGAGAAGGAAAAAAAGTATTTTATCTTCTAGATTTCTTTCCAAGTCTTCTCTCTCCTTAGGTAGGTTTATTCCTACGTATTTTATTCTTTTTGTTGCAATGGAAAATGGAAGTGTTTCCTTAATTTCTCTTTCGGATTTTTCATCGTTAGTGTATAGGAATGCAAGAGATTTCTATGCATTAATTTTGTAACCTGCTACTTTACCAAATTCATTGATTTGCTCTAGTAGTTTTCTGGTAGCATCTTTAGGATTCCCTATGTATAGTATCGTGTCATCTGCAAACAGTGAAAGATTTACTTCTTCTTTTCTGATTTGGACCCCTTTTATTTCTTTTTCTTCTCTGATTGATGTGGCTAAAACTTCCAAAACTAAGTTGAATATTAGTGGTGAGAGTGGGCAACCTTGTCTTGTTCCTGATCTTAGTGGAAACGGTTTCAGTTTTTCAACATTGAGAATGATGTTGGCTGTGGGTTTGTCACATATGGCCTTTATTATGTTGAGGTAAGTCCCCTCCATGTCTACCTTCTCGAGTGTTTTTATCATAAATTGGTGTTGAATTTTGTCGAAACCTTTTTCTGCATCTATTGAGATGATCATATGGTTTTTCTCCTTCAATTTGTTAATATGGTGTATCACATTGATTGATTTGCATATATTGAAGAATCTTTGCATTCCTGGGATAAACCCCACTTGATCATGGTGTATGATCCTTTAAATGTGCTGTTGGATTTTGTTTGCTAGTATTTTGTTGAGGATTTTTGCATCTGTGTTCATCAGTGATACTGGCCTGTAGTTTTCTTTCTCTGTGACATCTTTGTCTGGTTTTGGTAGCAGGGTGCTGGTGGCCTTGTAGAATGAGTTTGGGAGTGTTCCTCCCTCTGCTATATTTTGGAAGAGTTTGAGAAGGATAGGTGTTAACACCTCTCCAAATGTTTGCTAGAATTCACCTGTGAAGCCATGTGGTCTTGGACCTTTGTTGGAAGATTCTTAATCACAGTCTCAATCTCAGTGCTTGTGATTGGCCTGTTTATACTTTGTATTTCTTCCTGGTTCAGTCTCAGAAGGTTGTGCTTTTCTAAGAATTTGTCCATTTCTTCCAGGTTGTCCTTTTTATTGGCATATACTTGCTTGTAGTATTCTCTCCTGATCCTTTGTATTTCTGCAGTGTCAGTTGTTACTTCTCCTTTTTCATTTCCAATTCTATTGATTTGAGTCTTCTCCCTTTTTTTCTTGATGAGTCTGGCTAATGGTTTATCAATTTTGTTTATCTTCTCAAAGAACCAGCTTTTAGTTTTATTGATCTTTGCTATTGCTTCTTTCATTTCTTTTTCATTTATTTCTGATCTGATCTTTATAATTTCTTTCCTTCTGCTAACTTTGGGTTTTTTTTCTTCTTTCCCTAATTCCTTTAGGTGTAAGGTTAGGTTGTTTATTTCAGATGTTTCTTGTCTCTTGAGGTAGGACTGTATTGCTATAAACTTCCCTCTTAGAACTGCTTTTGCTGCATCCCATAGGTTTGGGGTCGTCGTGTTTTCATTATCATTTGTCTCTAGGTATTTTTTGATTTCCTCTTTGATTTCTTCAGTGATCTCTTGGCTATTTAGTAGCGTATTGTTTAGCCTCCATGTGTTTGTGTTTTTTACGTTTTTTCCCCTGTAATTCATTTCTAATCTCATAGCGTTGTGGTCAGAAAAGATATTTGATATGATTTCACTTATCTTCAATTTGCTGAGGCTTGATTTGTGACCCAAGATGTGATCTATCCTGGAGAATGTTCCATGCGTACTTGAGAGGAAAGTTATTCTGCTGTTTTTGGATGGAATGTCTTATAAATATCAATTAAATCTATCTGGTCTATTGTGTCATTTAAAGCTTGTGTTTCCTTATTTATTTTCATTTTGGATGACCTGTCCATTGGTGTACGTGAGGTGTTAAAGTCCCCCACTATTATTGTGTTACTGTCAATTTTCTCTTTTATAGCTGTTAGCAGCTGCCTTATGTATTGCGGTGCTCCTATGTTGGGTGCATATATATTTATAATTGTTATATCTTGTTCTTGGATTGATCGCTTGATCATTATGTAGTGTTCTTCCTTGTCTCTTGTAACATTCTTTACTTTAAAGTCTATTTTATCTGATATGAGTATTGCTACTCCAGCTATCTTTTGATTTCCATTTGCATGGAATATCTTTTTCCATCCCCTCACTTTCAGTCTGTGTGTGTCCCTACGTCTGAAGTGGGTCTCTTGTAGACAGCATATATATGGGTTTTGTTTTTGTATCCATTCAGCCAGTCTATGTCTTTTGGTTGGATCCTTTAATCCATTTACATTTAAGGTAGTTATCGATATGTATGTTCCTATGACCATTTTGTTAACTATTTTGGGTTTGTTTTGGTAGGTCCTTTTCTTCTCTTGTGTTTCCCACTTAGAGAAGTTCCTTTAGCATTTGTTGTAGAGCTGGTTTGGTGGTGCTGAATTCTCTTAGCTTTTGCTTGTCTGTAAAGCTTCTGATTTCTCTTTCGAATCTGAATGAGATCCTTGCTGGGTAGAGTTATCTTGGTTGTAGGTTCTTCCCTTTCATCACTTTAAGTATATTATGCCACTCCCTTCTGGCTTGTAGAGTTTCTGCTGAGAAATCAGCTGTAAACCTTACGGGGATTCCCTTGTATGTTATTTGTTGTATTTCCCTTGCTGCTTTCAATAATTTTTGTTTTTAATTTTTGCCAATTTGATTACTATGTGTTTCTCCTTGGATTTATCCTATATGGGACTCTCTGTGCTTCCTGGACTTGGGTGGCTATTTCCTTTCCCATGTTAGGGAAGTTTTCAACTATAATCTCTTCAAATATTTTCTCGGGTCCTTTCTCTCTGTTTTCTCCTTCTGGGACCCCTGTAATGCGAATGTTGTTGCATTTAATATTGTCCCAGAGGTCTCTTAGGCTGTCTTCACTTCTTTTCATTCTTTTTTCTTTATTCTGTTCTGAAGCAGTGAATTCCACCATTCTGTCTTCCAGGTCACTTATGTGTTCTTCTGCTTCAGTTATTCTGCTATTGATTCCTTCCAGTGTAGTTTTCATTTCAGTTATTGTATTGTTCGTCTCTGTTTGTTTGTTCTTTAATTCTTCTAGGTCTTTTTAAACATTTCTTGCATCTTCTTGATCTTTGCCTCCATTCTTTTCCGAGGTCCTGGATCATCTTCACTATCATTATTTTGAATTCTTTTTCTGGAAGGTTGCCTATCCCCACTTCACTTAGTTGTTTTTCTGGGGTTTTATCTTGTTCCTTCATCTGGTACATAGCCCTCTGCCTTTTCATCTTGTCTATCTTTCTGTGAATGTGGTTTTTGCTCCACAGGCTGAAGTATTGTAGTTCTTCTTGCTTCTAGCCCAGCAAATCTTGAAGAACAAAGCCAACTAACACAATCTTGGATGATATCCAGGATTTCTGATTATATTTGCTATTTCCAAAGGCCAGAAGATGATTTTTGTTACGGTGTAAAACTCATTTGCCATCAGAGACCCAATGATTCATAGAACCTTTCAGTTTGGGAATGTCCAGAAAGGCTAATATAAATGCAAAGTCAAATCCTAAAGTTCCCCAAAGGAACTGCCCTCACTTCAGTAAAACTATTTTCTCTTTTACTTATTCAAGTTTTCTCAAGCCATCAAAAATGATGTGTAAATGATGTGTGTAAGGCATGGGCACACATACATTCATTTGGTTTTAGCTTTCAGTGTTTCCCAAAAGAATTGCTCTAGCTTTGGAGATGCATGTTTTGGATCAGAAGTCCACATAAACTCAGTAGAATCACATGAACTTATTCCCACTACTGATCACTACAACTATTGCCTATGACAATTTATAAAGCAAGACAATTCAGACTGTGTTCCAAATTTCTGTCATTGTTAGCAACACACAGTAACCAAAAGTTTAACTTTATAACCATCAACTTCAGTGACAAGATATGTCATTGACTTACATATCAGCATATAGAAAAATAAATGGTACTGGTGGAAATACCATAGTTTAAAATTCTTCGATTTGACAGTAGAAGAGAAAGCTAGATTGCAGACATATGGAATGAATGTTGATGAATTTACTTAACATCTGTATAAACATATTGAGGCTATTATATTCTGATTATAATTGTACTTTGCATTTGTCATCAGAAAAATGATGAAAGTCTTATAAACTCTGATTTATAGTGCTCATGGAAAAATAGAATGGAAAAGGCAATTAAGTTAAAAATTAAGAATCACAGATTTTCCCGTGAATTACTTAAGAAAATGAATGTGACTATACCTCTATCCTCTTGACAAAGCTCTTAGAATTACAATAACCATTTAAATAGCTCAATAAATAGGATGATTAGCATGAAATTTAATATCATGAGTCAATAAGAAGACCTGGGATAAATAATTTATACTTTAGATATGCCTCTATTTTGCATATTTATATGCAAACATAAAAATTCATTCTAAGTGAAGCGATGCATGAATAATGCAGGCAAGAGTTTCAAGAGGGTCTTTACATCTCATCAATTTAATTAATTAGTAAATAGAAAATAATTAACACTAGCTGTTGGGTATTATGTAATCCAAAGAATAAGCTGATTCACTTTGCAGGTAAGCAGTGTAGAAAGAAAACAAATTAAAGCATAGATTGAGCTTAAGTTATAGAAGATTGTGTTTAGAGAAGTATGATCTCAGGAAAATCATTTATACTCATTAGGATTCAGTCACATCATCTGTAAAACTGGAAGATGGGAATGAGAACAGATATATTGTTATTAGTTAAGACTCTGGGTTGCAAACAACATAATAAATCAAACTTGCATTGCTTTATTTTCAAAAGGGAATTAATTACTTTTGAACAGCAAATCCAAGGGTCCAGCTACTTTCTGAATCAGCTGGCTCCACAGCCTTGAATAATTTCGTGAAGAATCTGCTCCATCTCTCTCCCTTGGTTTCTAGTCCCTTCAAATGTCATCCTTTTGTCTTTCAAATCCCACTAAAAACATAGCTTCCGTTTCCAAATGATTCCACAAAATACATGAGGTTGTTTCTCATTAAACATTTCTTGAGGCATGCACCTGTATCTGCACTGGTGTCAGTAGCCATGGAGATGCTATAGTCTAATGGCTTTAACCTGTATACCCTTGGGCCCAGATGGGGCAAGGATTTGCTCTCAACATACTGACTGAGAGCGATGAAGAGATGATTTATTAGTAGAAGACGCGGGTTCATTGTTGTAAGAAGGAAAGCTCAGGAGGCAAAAGCAGCTACAGTTCACTACTATCTCTAAGAATGCTTCCAGATTTTACATCCCAGGCTTCTGTCCTCTTTATTCTGAACCTCCTGATTCCAATCCTGCAGTTGAATAAGGAAAACAGAGGATAGGGGTGATACTAGCAGAACTTCTTCTATGTGATGTCGACCGTCCTTGGATCATCACGGGCACATGGATGTTGCTACATATTTACTAAATCAGATTTTCTATCAAGGTCTAAGGCATGTAGTATTACATGGGCTATACAAATCATTATATACCTACTAAATCCCTAGTTTAGTGAAGTACTAGGATTTTACAATCCCAACCCATCAACTTAATACCAGTTCCATTCCACAGCACTGGTTTACAAAACATAGTTCTTCTATGTGTGCTAAACAATTCATAATACACCTGGAAAAAGTAGGGAAAAGTCTAGGAGAACAGTGCTTGGGAAAATATATTAGATGTAAATCCATTAAACTTACCTATCAAGAAGTAGTCTACTCCAATTATTTGAAGACTGAGATTCTTAAGGGAACAATTTTTATTATTCCTGTTGGTTTTTACTCAGTGGTTCATAATGGGGTGAGAGGGAAATAGTGTCTATCGCGAAGACATTTGTCAATATCTGGAGAAATTGTTGGTTGTCACAACTGTAGGAAGCCCTACTACTGACATGCAGTGGGCAGAAACCATCATACGGTTAAACATCCTACAATGCACAGGACAGATCCCCACAACAACAAATTATCTTGCCCAAAATGTCAATACTGCCAAGGCTGAGAAACCCTACTTAGTACTCTTTTTTAAACCCTCAAGATACTTCTCACTGATACAATCCATTTTTATTGTACCCAGTACTAATTATTAATTCCGTCAATGGAAGATGGTCCCCGGTACTGCTGACCAACTCAGAAAGCAATGTGTGTGTGCCCTTAACAAAATAACTAAAGGGACTTTTCATTTTAAAGTACTGGTAAGTGGGAAGAAATATTCCAGGTTGTTGAGTTTTGATGATCAGAGGTTAGCAAGAAATTAAAGGGATAAAACCCTAATTGGAAAACTGTCAGCTCTTAATAATCTAAAATTGATCATTAATTCTCACACAGGATAGCAGTGGCTTATAGGGAGCAAAATTCTTATGACAGAAGCCCTGAATGGGGTAATCAAACAACTTTTATTTTGAACTCACATTATTTCTAAACTCCTCATATTTCAGACAGATTATAGGGTATAGAAATTATTCCTGTGAGAGAAAAATTTTTCAGAGCTGCAGCTGCCATTTTTGATTAACTCCACCATTGACTGCCTTCTTTGGAAGAAAGGTAAAGAAAGGTTGATACTTAATAAGAAAACAATGCTCCAACAACTTATCTTTAAATATCTAAAAATGAAGAGTTAATTACAAGGAAATTTTAACTTCTCCTGTAGGTCCCAACCTCCACACGACTCACCACAGAGTCTCAGTAATGATTCCCCAAATCTCATCAACCCAGCTCTTCACACAAAACCTTGTGTTCACTGAGAACATTTTGTAAGAAGTAACATTGTACTAGTAAACGTACAACTTTATGTTCCTGCTTTCTCAAGTAATGGGGCCACTGCTTAGACAAAGACTTTCACAACTGCATATAGGTGTAAAGCACTGAATGGGATGCTAATGGTTGAAAGAGCAAATGAACCCAAATTGTTACCGGAAACCTATCTAGGCTTGATGTGTCTAAGAATCCTCTTTCTTTCTCTTCAGTATATTTTGTTCTCTTTCAGACTTTTTAAATGAATTGGCTTTCCCAAATATTTTATAGGTAATTAATGCTCACTCTGAACATAAATCTAATATCCAGTTACACCCCACAGTGGAGAAACAATTGCCTTTAGAAAGCAGTGAGTACAGAAGAGACTTAGGAAGATGGCATAAGAGTAAGATGTGGAGATCACCTTCCGCCCCACAATTACATCAGAAATACATCTACATGTGGAACATCTCCTACAGAACACCTACTGGACACTGGCGGAAGACCTCAGACCTCCCAAAAGGCAAGAAACTCCCCATGTACCTGGGTAGGGCAAAAGAAGAAAGAAAAAACAGAGACAAAAGAATAGGGACCTGTACCTCTGGGAGGGAGCTATAAAGGAGGAAAAGTTTCCACACACTAGGAAGCCCCTTCAAGGGCAGAGATGGTGGGGAGGCGGGAAAGCTTCAGAGCCATGGAGGAGAGCAGAGCAACAGGGGAGTGGAGGGCAAAGCAGAGACATTCCCGCACAGAGGATCGGTGCCGACCAGCACTCACTAGCCCAAGAAGCTTGTCTGCTCACCCGCCAGGGCAGGCGGGGTTGGGAGCTGAGGCTTGGGCTTCGGAGGTCAGATCCCAGGGAGAGGACTGGGGTTGGCTGCGTGAACACAGCCTGAAGGGGGCTAGTGCGACACAGCTGGCCAGGAGGGAGTCCGGGAAAAGGTCTGGACCTGCCGAAGAGGGAAGAGACTTTTTCTTCCCTCTTTGTTTCCTGGTGCACGAGGAGAGGGGATTAAGAGCGCTGCTTAAAGGAGCTCCACAGACGGGCGCGAGCCGCGGCTACCAGCGCGGACCCCAGAGACGGGCATGAGACGCTAAGGCTTCTGCAGCAGCCACCAAGAAGCCTGTGTGCGAGCACAGGTCACTATCCACACCTCCCCTCCTGGGAGCCTGTGCAGCCCGCCACTGCCAGGGTCCCGGGATCCAGGGACAACTTCCCCGGGAGAACGCACGGTGCGTCTCAGGCTGGTGCAACGTCCTGTGGGCCTCTGCCGCCGCAGGCTCGCCCCGCATGTGTACCCCTCCCTCCTCCCGGCCTGAGTGAGCCTGAACCCCCAAAGCAACTGCTCCTTTAACCCGTTCCAGTCTGAGCGAAGAACAGAAGCCCTCAGTGGACCTACACGCAGAGGCCGGTCCAAATCCAAAGCTGAACCCCAGCAGCTGTGCAAAGAAAGAAGAGAAAGGGAAATCTCTCGCAGCAGCCTCAGGAGCAGCAGATTAAATCTCCACAGTCAACGTGATGCACCCTGCATCTGTGGAATGCCTGAATAGACAACGAATCATCCCAAATTGAGGAGGAGGACTTTAGGAGAAACGATATATATATATATTTTTTTTTTTTTCTCTTTTTGTGAGTGTGTATGTGTATGCTTCTGTGTGTGATTTTGTCTGTATAGCTTTGCTTTTACCATTCGTCCTAGAGTTATGCCTGTCCATTTTTTTTTTTTTTTAGTATAGTTTTTAGTACTTGTTATCATAGGTGGATTTGTTTTCTGCTTTGGTTGCTCTCTTCTTTCTTTCGTTTTTTTTTAATTACTTACAAAAATTTATTTTAATAATTATTTTTTATTTTAATAACTTTTTATTTTATCTTCTTCTTTCTTTTCTTTTTTTTCCTCCCTTTTATTCTGAGCTGTGTGCATGACAGGCTCTTGGTGCTCCAGCCAGGTGTCAGGGCTGTGCCTCTGAGGTGGGACAAGTTCAGGACACTGGTCCACAGGAGACCTCCCAGCTCCACGTAATATCAAACGGTGAAAATCTACCAGAGATCTCCATCTCAATGCCAAGATCAAGCTCCACTCAATGACGAGGAAGCTACAGTGCTGGACACCCTATGCCAAACAACTAGCAAGACAGGAACACAACCCCACCCATTAGCAGAGAGGCTGCCTAAAATCATAATAAGGTCACAGACACCCCAAAACACACCAATACACGTGGACCTGCCCACCAGAAAGACAAGATCCAGCCTCATCCACCAGAAAACAGGCATTACTCCCCTCCACCAGGAAGCCAACACCACCCACTGAACCAAACTTAGCCACTGGGGACAGACACCCAAAACAATGGAAACTATGAACATGCAGCCTGTGAAAAGGAGACCCCAAACACAGTAAGATAAGCAAAATGAGAAGACAGAGAAACAAACAGCAGATGAAGGAGAAAGGCAAAAACCCACCAGACCTAACAAATGAAGGCAGTCTACCTGAAAAAGAATTCAGAATAATGATAGTAAAGATGATCCAAAATCTTGGAAATAGAATGGAGAAAATACAAGAAACGTTTAACAAGGACCTAGAAGAACTAAAGAGGAAACAAACAGTGATGAACAAAACAATAAATGAAATTAAAAATACTCTAGAAGGGATCAATAGCAGAATAACTGAGGCAGAAGAACGGATAAGTGACCTGGAAGATAAAATAGTGGAAATAACTACTGCAGAGCACAATAAAGAAAAAAGAATGAAAAGAATTGAGGACAGTCTCAGAGACCTCTGGGACAACATTAAACACACCAACATTCAAATTATAGGGGTCCCAGAAGAAGAAGAGAAAAAGAAAGGGACTGAGAAAATATTTGAAGAGATTATAATTGAAAACTTCCCTAATAAGTTAAAGGAAATAGTTAATCAAGTCCAGGAAACACAGAGAGTCCCATACAGGCTAAAGCCAAAGAGAAACACGCCAAGATACATATTAATCAAACTGTCAAAAATTAAATACAAAGAAAACATATTAAAAGCAGCAAGGGAAAAACAACAAATAACACACAAGGGAATCCCCATAAGGTTACCAGCTGATCATTCAGCAGAAACACCGCAAGCCAGAAGGGAGTGGCAGGACATATCTAAAGTGATGAAAGGGAAAAACCTACAACCAAGACTACTGTACCCAGCAAGGATCTCATTCAGATTTGACAGAGAAATTAAAACCTTTACAGACAAGCAAAAGCTAAGAGAATTCAGCACCACAAAATCAGCTTTACAACAAATGCTAAAGTAACTTCTCTAGGCAGGAAACACAGGAGAAGGAAAAGATCTACAATAACAAACCCAAAACAATTAAGAAAACGGTAATAGGAACATACAAATTGATAATTACCTTAAATGTAAATGGATTAAATGCTCCAACCAAAAGACATAGACTGGCTGAATGGATACAAAACAAGACCCCTATATATGCTGTCTACAAGAAACCCACTTCAGACCTAGGGACTCGTACAGACTGAAAATGAGGGAATGGAAAAAGATATTCCACGCAAATAGAAATCAGAAGAAAGCTGGAGTAGCAATTCTCGTATCAGACAAAATAGACTTTAAAACAAAGACTATTATAAGAGACAAAAAAGGACATTACATAATGATCAAGGGGTCAATCCAAGTGGAGGATATAACAATTGTAAATATTTATGCACCCAACACAGGAGCACCTCAATACATAAGGCAAATACTAACAGCCATAAAAGGGGAAATGGACAGTAACACAATCATAGTAGGGTTCTTTAACAGCCCACGTTCACCAACAGACAGATCAACCAAAATGAAAATAAATAAGGAAACAAGCTTTAAATGAGATATTAAACAAGATGGACTTAATTGATATTTTTAGGACATTCCATCCATAAACAACAGAATACACATTCTTCTCAAGTGCTCATGGAACATTCTCCAGGAGAGATCATATCTTGGGTCACAAATCAAGCCTTGGTTAATTTAAGAAAATTGAAATCATACCAAGTATCTTTTCTGACAACAATGCTATGAGACTAGATATCAGTTACAGGAAAAAATCTGTAAAAAATAAAAACATATGGACGCTAAACAATACACTACTTAATAACCAAGAGATCACTCCAAAATTTACAAGCAGCTCACACAGCTCAATATCAAAAAACCAACAACCCAATCCAAAAATGGGCAGAAGACCTAAATAGACATTTCTCCAAAGAAGATATACAGATTGCCAACAAACACATGAAAGAATGCTCAACATCATTAATCATTAGAGAAATGCAAATCAAAACTACAATGAGATATCATCTCACACCAGTCAGAATGGCCATCATCAAAAAATCTACAAACAATAAATGCTGGAGAAGGTGTGGAGAAAAGAGAACCCTCTTGCACTGTTGGTGGGAATGTAAATTGATACAGCCACTATGGAGAACAGTATGGAAGTTCTTTAAAAACTAAGAACTACCATATGACCCAGCAATCCCACTACTGGGCATATACCCTGAGAAAACGATAATTCAAAAAGAGTCATGTACCAAAATATTCATTGCAGCTCTATTTACAATAGCCAGGACATGGAAGCAACCTACATTCCCACCAACAAATGAAGGGATAAAGAAGATGTGGCACATATATACAATGGAATATTACTCAGACATAAAAAGAAACGAAATTGAGTTATCTGTAGTGAGGTGGATGGACGTAGAGTCTGTCATACAGAGTGAAGTAAGTCAGAAAGAGAAAAACAAATATCGTATGCTAACACATATATATGGAATCTAAAAAAAAAAAATGGTCATGAAAACCTATGGGCAAGATGGGAATAAAGACACAGACCTACTAGAGAATGGAGTTGAGGATACGGGGAGGGAGAAGGGTAAGCTGGGACAGAGTGAGAGAGTTGCATGGACATATATACACTACCAAACGTAAAACAGATAGCTAGTGGGAAGCAGCCACAAGGCACAGGAAGATCAGCTAGGTGCTTTGTGACCACCTAGAGGGGTGGGATACGGAGGTTGGGAGGGAGGGGGACACAAGAGGCAAGACATATGGGGACATATGTATATGTATAACTGATTAACTCTGTTATAAATCAGAAACTAACACACCATTGTAAAGCAATTATACTCCAATAAAGATGTTTTAAAAAAAGAAAGCAGTGAGTACAAAATTGAAGGTGACATAATGTCAGTTAGAAAGGTGTTTCTCCAGATATAGAAAATAATTACTGCACTATTTGCTTTGTTTAACCCCACTTAACCAAAACACCTAGAAAGCTGAAGGTTTTCCTCAGGAATTTCAACACTGAGGGAAAAGCTTGCCTTACTGTACAGACATCTGTTTGTTCAAAACTTGCTGTGAATTTCTTAGAAACGTGTTTCTTAGAAGTGATTTCAGAGGCAGACCATTCAGCTAAATATCAAATATAGAACAACAGTTGTTAGTTCATCAAATATATTTTTGTTGTAGTTCTTAGAATGATAATTTCAGCATATTAATTTTAAAAAGTATTTTGAAGAAATCCCTGTTTGAGAATGTGCAGAAAGAAAACTCACTGCTTTCCCTCCCTCCCTGATTCCCTATCTTGCTTTTGAAAACATGGAATAAAACCATGCATCTTATTTGTTCACACTCCTTAATTGTTGCAGAAAACAAATCTCATGTTAAACTCTCTATTCATAAAGAAAGGTGGACAATGTGAGGTATTTTGTATCAAACTTGCTACTCCTTCAACAAGATATGCACAGCTGGGACATCACCAAATTTTCTAGTGTGTTTCATACTGTAAAT
The DNA here is from genome assembly GCF_937001465.1 of Orcinus orca. NCBI lineage: Eukaryota > Metazoa > Chordata > Mammalia > Artiodactyla > Delphinidae > Orcinus > Orcinus orca. The sequence continues at coordinate 10,168,163 of NC_064568.1, forward strand.
ATTGTAAAAGAAACTTTATCAACTGGAATGCTTCTGATAATCCAATAAAAGGAGAAGAAACAGGAGAGTTAAAAGTTAACAGAATATCACTTTAAATTAGGAAACTATTAGGTCTCTTGCACTGTTTTAAAAAATAAATACATAAATAGAATAAAAGTGCTGGTCTGTTCCCATTCCCAAGAGAGAACAACCATTACAGCTAAATTAATCTGGTTTCGAAAGAAAACATCCAATCCACACTCCAGTTGTATTTAATTGACTTTGGGGAAAGGAAAATAACTATCCCATTAACAAAACAATAAAATTGTTTCACTGGCCAACAAAGAGTAACCTGGCATTCCTGACTTAATTACTACATCCCTCATCCTTCCACTGCATTCAGTTGACCTGATATAATCACATAGCAGAGTGTATTGTGATTTCTGAAATGGAGATCTTAGCAGGGGATATCTTTCTCTTCTCTTACTGTGAAAAAAACATGTAACTGTGGAGGAGAATGAAGAATAAAGATGACAGTACCAGGCAGCCACAATCCTGCCTGTTCAAGTTTAGTAACTCATTAGTTGATAATTAACTTTGGAGGCGCTCATTTTTTTTTTTTTTTTTTTTGACATTCAGAGCTTCTGTGTCTTATTTTGGGGGAAAGTATAAGAAGAAAAATATGAAATGTTAAGTTAGTTTTCAGAGTAGTGATGCAAGGACATGACCCTAAACACATTTGTGTTGCTAAGCCAGTGACAATTGTAGAACAAAACAAAAGTATAATTCTGCAGTGGAGTCTGAGAACACTACTGGTGAGTGAATATACAAGAAAGAAAATAAAACATAGAGACACATCTACAGACTGATACCTGCAGCATGAGTAGTGTCTGATGCTCTTCCAACCCTGGAACTTGCTACCTAGAGTTGCCCGTGCATGAAGCAACTTTGTAAGAAATCAATGCCTGCAATTCAACTGCTAACCTTGGTAATTTTTATTTGAAGCCCATATTTGAAACCACTGATTGCTTTATTCTGCTTGTAACATGTTTGGATGATGCTATTGTTCCTTTCTAACAGTCACATAGACTGTTAGTTGTACTTGAGCTTCAGTATGCATGCAAATGACTATGTATATCTTTCAATATTCCTATTCCCAACACTTCACCAAGTGAATTTTATAAGTTACATCAGTGCTTCACAAACCATCTGTAGTCAAGGATCATTTTTTTCTTCTTTTTCTAAAAATTTATTTTATTGAAGTACAGTTGATTTACAATACAGCAAAGTGATTCAGTTGTGTGTGTGTGTGTGTGTGTGTATACACACATCCACCTCCCCCTTGGCAACCACAAGTCTGTTCTCTATGTCTGTGAGTCTGCTTCTGTTTTGTAGATAAGTTCATCTGTGTCATAGTTTAGATTCCACATATAAGTGATATCATGTGGTATTTGTCTCTTTCTGACTTGCTTCGCTCAGCATGATAATCTCTAGGTCCATCCATGTTGCTCCAAATGGCATTGTTTCATTGTTTTTATGGCTGAGTAGTATTCCATTGTATATATGTACCATATTGTCTTTAAGGATCATTTTTTCTTATTTACAATTCTTTACAAACCATTATGTAATCTTCTGTGTGTGACTATAACCCAGCTCACCATATCCACATATGGCTCATCATGTACTCTATTCACTGACTTGAGTCAATTGATCAAGTGCTTGAGTGTTGTAGCAATATTGCATTGCTATGAAAACTTCTAAAACTTTAGCCCCAAATTTTGTATTTATCTCATTAAGGGCCAGGAACAAAGAATTTGCTTCCTAGGCACAGTCCACAGGATATACTCTGATTAACAGTATATCACATGGCCTATATTTTAACCCAGATTACAAAAAATAGAAAATTTATTTAAATAAATAAAACCCACAAATATAAACACATACACAATTCTAAATTTGCTGAAAATATATTTGGCTTTTAAAAATGATATGATACTGGAAAAACTTACTTTTCTTTGTATAAATAAGATCTACAAAGTTACAGAGAGTTCAATATTCATCACTAAAAGTTACTTGACTGGGTTGATATAAGATGTTATATTGTAGTAAGATGAAATTGTCGTGAAGTAATTTTATTTTTACATCTCTGTAGGTTTCCTGTTTTATTGTTTATGAAAATAATGATTTGCTAACATATCTAAAAAAGAAAATTAATTTTTAGTAAAATGACCAAAAACTGATATAACTCTAATAAACATATGTAAATAACAGGGCTAATGACCAATAGCAAATGGTAAGTCACAGAACAAAGAAGAAAATTATTTTCTTATTTGCAGAAGAAAACAGATAAGGAGATTATCAAATTTCCATGGTTGAAAATGCTGAACGGAGCTGGAAGCTGTATTAAAAATAAAATCATTTCATAATACTGGAAAGAGAAACAACAATACCACCATCAAACCTACCACAATGAACCATTACATTTAAAATAGGAAAATAAGAACTTTATTGTATCTGAGACAGAGTTAGAAACTTAACGATTAAAGACAAAGGGAGACAAGAGAAAACAAATACGTATGTATTTCAGCAAAATCTAGAGGAAAAAACTAAAGAAGCTAGCATGGTCTTCTATTCTATAAGCTGTAGTTACTTATGAAACACATTTGAAAATAAGAAAGCAAAATAGTCACTAATCTGAAAATTAACTCCAAAATCTAGAAAAGAACTACCATATGAGCCTGCAATCCCACTCCTGGGCACATATCTGGAGAAAACTATAATTTGAAAAAGTACATGCACCCCAATGTTCATTGCAGCACTATTTACAATAGCCAAGACATGGAAGCAACCTAAATGTCCATCGACAGATGAATAGATGATGAAGATATATATATATATATATATATATATATATATAAAAAAAACTATACACAATGGAATACTACTCAGCCATAAAAAAGAATGAAATAATGCCATTTGCAGCTACATGGATGGATTGGAAATTATCATACTAAGTGAAGTAAGTCAGACAGAGAAAGAAAAATATCATATATTATTTCTATGTGGAATCTAAAAAACTGATACAAATAAACTTATTTACAAAACAGAAACATACTCACAGACAAAGAAAACAAATTTACTGTTACCAAAGGGAAAAGATGTGGCGGAGGGATAAATTAGGAAATTGGGAGTAAGGTATACACACTACTATATATAAAAGAGATAACCAACACGGACCTACTATACAGCACAGGGAACTAGACTCAATATTTTGTAATAACCTATATGGAAAAAGAATCTGAAAAAGGATAGATATACATATACATATACATATATACATGTATATATATATATATATATGTATATGTATAACTGAAACACTTTGCTGGACACCTGAAACTAACACAGTACTGTAAACCAACTACACATCAATAAAAACTAATTAATTATTTTTTTAAAAAGAAAAAGCACTTTTTTGCATTAATGGTATCATGTTATCTATACAAAGTACTCTTTGTGAATTAACAAAATGGTACAGGTTATGTGTTTCAAGGTTTACTTCAGGTTTAATATGTTACCTGAAACTCTAGGTTATTAATTCCTCAGTTAGCAGAACTAAAAGCCATTACAGTTGAGTTTTATTGACCACCTAGAACAGTATTTATTACATAATCATTTAACAACTATTGACTAAAAACCTACTATGTTCCAGGATTCAAAGGTAAAGAATAAAAAGATAAATAGTTCACATTCTACAACACCAAGAGAAAGAGAAAAATATAATCCAAAAAGAATTTTAAAAGGACACAATTATTTGCATATTTGCACTCTGAGTCACTTAATCCTGTTAAGATTTCAAAAGATATAAATTAAGCTTAAACCAAGTACTAAAAATAAGTTCAGAAAGAACAATAATATGCTTTAAAAGTATGAAAAAGTAAAAGATTCCTTCAGGAGACAACTAATCTTATCTCACAAAAGGATACCAAGAATATTTATTTTCTATAATACAAGTGTGACTACTGTATTTTACTTTTTGAAGTTATCATAAATGGTATTGTTAGAAATTTTGTTTTCCAATTGTGTGTTTCTAGTATTTGGAAAATAGTTGAATTCTAAAAATGGACTTTGCATCTTATTACCCTACTAAATTCACTTGTTAGTTCTAAGAGCATCTTGTAGATTCTTTAAGATTATCCTCATACACAATTATTTCCAAATAAAGACAGTTATATTTAATCCTTTTCAACCTGCATGTCTTTCATTTGTTTTTCTTGCCTTATTGCACTGGCTGTGGCCTCCAGTATAATGCTAAATAGAAGTTGTAAGAGCAGATATGCTTATTATTGCCCCAATTATTAGAGAAAGATTTAGTTTTTAAAAATTAAGTATCATGTAGCTTTCCATTTTACATGGGTGCCTTTTATCTGGTTGACAAATTTTACTTCTACTCTTCAGTAGTTGAGAGGTTTTTTTTTTTTTTCAAGAATGAGTGGTGAATTTTGTCAAATGCTTTTTCTGAACCTAATGGCATGATCATTTGATTTTCTCCTTTCCTGTTAAAGTGCTAAATTACATTGATTGATTTTTGAATGTTGAACTATACTTTAATGCCTGTGACAATTCTCAATTGTCCATGATATATTATCTTTTTACATATTTCTGGATGCAATTTGAACTTGAAAGTGTACAGTTTGATACGTATTGAAATATATATCCACCAGTGAACCACCATCAAAATCAAGATAATGAATATATTCATCACCCTCAGAAGGTTTCCTCAAGCTCCTTGATAAACCTTCCTCCACCTTACCTGACCACTGATCTTTTGCATGCATTTAAAGTTCATTCTTTTTTATTGCTGTGTACATTTTATCATATTTTTTTATCCATGTACCTGCTGATGGACCTTTAGGTGTGTTTCCAGTTTGACCGTCACAAATTATCCTTTTTTAAATCACAGTCTATTTTTTAAAAATAGACCATTTTCAGAAGAGTTTTTTAGAAAAAATTTTATTTACTTTAGAACAGGCTTTATATTTTAGAACAGTTTAAGGTTCATATAAATATGCATAAAGTATAGACAGTTCCCATACATCATCTCTCCAGCCCTCTCACCCCCATATACACAGTTGCTCCTATTATTAATATTTTGTATTATTTTGGTACATTTGTTACAATTGATGAACCGACACTGCCACATTGTCATTAACTAAACCCCATAGTATACATTAGATTTGCTCTTTGTGTTGTACAGCTCTATGGGTTTTGACAAATGCATAATACACATCCACCATTCTAATATCATACAGCATAGTTTCACCACACGAAAAATGTCCTCGCAGTCTATTTTTAATTGATATCACTTTGGAGATACTATAAAAATCTTATAACAGTATAATTTCATTTCTTCCCCCCTGGCCTTTTTGTTATTGTTTTCATATGTTTTACTTATACATATGTTACAACTCCACAATAGATTGTTATCATTTTTTTTCCTTTAAAGAGTCAATGTTAAGGAAATTTAAATAATAAAAATAACCTTTTGTATTTATTCATGTGGTCACTATTTTTAGTGCTCTTCATTTCTTTGTGTAGATCCACCTTTCCATCAGGTATTATTTTCCATCTGCCTAAAGTATTTCTTTCATTTTTCTTATAATACAGGTATTCTGGTGATAAAGTCTTTCCACTTCTGAATTTTGGAAAAAGTCTATTTCACTTTTGTTTTTGAAAGATATTTTTCTGGATATAGAATTCTAGATGAATTATCTCCTTTGAATAAAGATGTAGCTCCACTATCTTCTGACTTATTGTGTACAACAAAAAAACTTGCTGCTACCTTGTCTTCTCTTCTACACATGATGTGCCTTTTTTCAATAGCTGCTTTTAAGACTTTTCTCTTTATCATTAATTTTTAGCAATTTGATCATGGTGTGACTTGGTGTTGTTTCCTTCACATTTCTTGTGCTTGGAGTTCATTGGGGTTCTTGAATATGTGGGCTATAGTTTTCATCAAATTTAGAAAAATTTCAACCCCTATTTCTTCAATCTTTTTCTGTATCCCTCTCTCTCTTCTACATTCAAAGACTCCAACTGTAAATATATTAGGGTGCTTAAAGTTGTCCCACATATTACAAATTTACTTTTAGTCTTTTCTCTTGATGTTTCATTTTGGATGATTTCTATTGTTATGCCTTCAAGATCACTAATCATTTCTCTGCAACACTTAATATGCCTTTAATGCCTTTCAAGGGTATTTTTCATCTAAGATATGGTAGTTTGCATCTCTGGAAGTTTAACGTATATCTGTTTTTATATCTTCCATAACTTAATGTCTTTAATCTTCTTGACTTTCTTGAACATATGGAATAAAGTTTTAGTAATCATTTAAATGTCCTTGTCTAGTAATTCTATCATATGTGACATGTTGGGTTGGGTTTGATGTTTTAATATTTCTCCTCATTATGGGTTATATTTTTTTACTTTTTGCATGCATGATAATTTATTGGATGTCAAAAAGCATGAATTTTACCTTTATGGGTGCTAGATATTTTTGTATCCCTGTAAATGTTTTTAAGTTTCATCCTGGGTAGTTTTTAAATTACTTGGAAACAGGTTGATTCTGGCAATACAAGAACAACATTTGTCTAGAGTTAATTCTTTTCCACAACTGAGGCAAATCCTTCTGAATAATCTACCAATATCTCATGATTTATACATTTTCCAATCTGGCTGGTGGAAACAGAAACTATTTTCAGCCTATTTGCACTTTAAGGATTGTTCCCTCTAATCCTTCAGGCAGGTCTTTTCCTGGCTTTGGGTAGTTTTCTCATATGCATGTGTTAACAGTACTCTCTGCTGGAGAGTACAGTGGGCCCCTCTGGCAGTATCCAGAGTTCTCCCTCTGTAGCTCTTTCTTCTCCAGTACTCTGCCTTGTGAATTCCAGCCACTTTGGCCTCTGCAGACTACCACGTCTGCCTTTTCAACTTAGGGAGATGGCTGGACTCTGCCTATATTCTTCTTATCCTGAACTGCATCCTATGAACTCTTTCTAGGTAGTAAGTTAGGATAATTGTGGAGCTCACCTCCTTCATTTCCCATCACCTAGAGATCACTAGCTTTGGGCTTCCCTGGTGGTGCAGTGGTTAAGAATCTGCCTGCCAACGCAGGGGACACGGGTTCAAACCCTGGTCCGGGAAGATCCCACATGCCACACAGCAACTAAGCCCGTGTGCCACAACTACCAAAGCCCACGTGCCCAGACCCCATGCTTCTCAAAAAGAGAAGCCACCGCAATGAGAAGCCCATGCACTGCAATGATGACTAGCACCCTTTCGCCACTAGAGAAAGCCCATGCGCAGCAACAAAGACCCAACACAGCCAAAGATAAATAAATAAAAATAAATATATTAAAAAAATAAATCACTAGCTTTCATGCAAGCTATCAAATGTTTCAAAAACTGTTTTATATATTTTGTTTCTTTCTGTAGTTTCAGATGAAAGGATAAATCTCTTCACTGTTATTCTATCTTGGTCAGAAGCAGAAGTCTGTCTGTCTCACTTCCCCTTGAGTGTATTTTACACTCGAAATATTATCCAGTTCACCTAATATTTACTCTTACAGGCATCAAGTTGTAGATAATATTCAATAAAAGGTTTTGTTAAATTTATTCCATAACCATTGATTGATTGTCATTTCCTTAGTGATATTAAATATGTTTAAATTTGTATAAATGTTCCCACATATATTGGAGGAAAATATATCATGTACATTTTTATATACAGGGATGGACGGATCTATGGGTTTATGATTAGCCATGAGGGAAATTTCTCTGTTGGTCAATGTAGGCATTGTTAATAATATCCCAGTTTTTTCAACCGATCAGGTAAAAAACCTACATAGCTTGATAAAGACATTTTCCAGCTGGTTAGTCAAACTAGATCTGTCTTGAGATATCTCTTGCATAATACTTACAATATATCAATAATATACATTAAAAATGCACACACACACTTTGCATATTGTGGAGCTTTGTCTTTAGCTGCCAACAGGTCCAAGATTTTTAAACTCTTTAATTATTTTCCCCCACATATTATTTATTCCAGACAGTGTAATTTTAATGATTGATTATTTAAAGTTTTAAATCCTAAATTCTCTGATGGTACCCATTTTCTCTTTATTTCATGCACATCTGACTTTTGCCTCCAATTATACCACTGAAAATACTCCTGTGAAAATCAAAAATAAACGTCATACTGTCAAACCCAATGGAATTTCTTCCCTTCATCTCATTTAATATTTCAGCAGCATTTGATATATTTGATCACTAATTCCTTCATGGAATATCCATATTCTTTTTGCCATGACATTTCTCATTCCTGCCTTTCCTACTAAAACTCTGGGTTCTTTCATTATGGTTTTTTAAGAAAATTATTAATAGACTTTATTTTTGGAGAAGTTTTAGGTTTACAGAAAAATGAACAGATAGCATGGAGAGTTCCCAAATACTCCATTTCCCTGTACACATTTTTCCTTATTATTAACATTTTGCATTGCTGTGGTACATGTGTCACACTGATGAATCACTATTAATACATTATTATTATTCAGTACAGTCCATAGTTTACATTAGGGTTCTCTCTTCCTGTTGTACAGGTCTATGTACAATATGTGATGTCATGTACCCATTTCAGTATCACACAGAAGAGTTTCACTATGCTAAAAATAAACAAATTCTGTGCTCCACCTATGTATCTCTCCTTCCCCCTGAACCTCTGGCAACCACTGATCTTTTTACTGTGTTCATAGTTTTGCCTTTTCCAGAATGTCGTATAGGTGGATACATTATGTAGCCTTTTCAAATCAATCTTCCTTTGACTAAATAAATTTATTGTCCTCCCAAGTGCTGGGTAAAGAAACTTTGGAATCATATTTAGCTATAACTCTTCCTCATCATCAACATAAAATGCGTTATTTGTTCTACCTAGGATACCTCCAAAATATTTACTGAATCTCTTTACTTGTGCTACTTCCTACCATAGTCCAAACCACTGGCACATCTCATGTGTACTAATACAACATTGTTCTAAGAGTCTTAAAAGTCTTCCTTGGGCTTCCCTGGTGGCACAGTTGTTGAGAGTCCGCCTGCCGATGCAGGGGACACGGGTTCGTGCCCCGGTCCGGGAAGATCCCACATGCCGCCGAGCGGCTGGGCCCGTGAGCCATGGCCGCTGAGCCTGTGTGTCCGGAGCCTGTGCTCCGCAACGGGAGAGGCCACAGCAGTGAGAGGCCGGCATACCGCAAAAAAAAAAAAAAAAAAGTCTTCCTTACTTAAACTTTGCTCTCTCTCCAATACATTCTCTACTAAGCATCCAGGAAACTCTTCCAGAAATGGAAAACAGATCTTGTCCTTTCTCTGATCAAAGTACTTATATGCTTCTATTTTAAGAGCTTCCATTTGCTCTTAAAATAGAAGGTGAAACCCACAACATGATCTACAAGCTCTTGCATAACATAGCTCCTCTCATTCTCTCCAGGCTCACCTCTCACCAACTTTTCCTTTCTTCTCAACATGCCAACTTTCTTTTCTTGCAAGGTTAGCATTTTTTTTTCTAACATTCGTCTTTCCTTAGGCCGATTGCTCTGTCTGGAACATTCTTTCCCATTCCAAAAAAGATCACTCCTTTAGAGAAGACTCAAATTAATTCTCCAAATTAAATCGGGCTCTTCTGGTATCCACTCCAATGGCACTATGTACTATTCCTTCACAGCACTTACCACATTTTTGAAAATTTTAATTAATTGATTCTGGGACTCTAGGTATCTCGTGTATATTTAAATAATTCCAAAGTAAATTTCTTCTCCCAAAGTCTTCTTTTTAGCTCTGTCACCCTAGTACCATTTCCTTTCTCCAGAGATAATATTTTTCTAGCTCTTCCTGTATATCCTCTACATATATGCAAATATATGTATGTGTGTGTGCATATGTGTGTATTAGTGTCAGTCTTACCAACTATATTTTTAATTTCACATGGTCACATTTGTTTTGCTCAACTTTGTATCCCTTATATACCTGTATAAAGATGTCCTCTATAAACAGCAATCATGTGTGTTCATGAAGCTTTTCTTAATAGATGTTTTAGGGGAGATAAGAAGAATAAATGACAATTAACTAAATGAGGACAGGGTAGAAGGAGATGTTATTGGTGAGGAAACATTAGATAATACACAAAGGCTGCACGTAAGTAAGTATTTTGAGAATGGGAATCGTGGGTTGGACTAAATCCAATGAAGAGTTAAGGGAGAGGTTGAGAGGTAAGCAGAGGTCAGATCCTGAATGACTCAATAAAATAGAAGTGAAATTATGCTAACATTCAGTTTAAATGGTCCCAATTAATCAGTTATTCATTATAATGATGCTTATTGCATGGCATGGTAGACATAATAAAATTCCAAATGAAAGTGGGAAACATGAAGGAAATTATGTCAGTGAGAGTTCTTTAAGTTTAAAAAAATAATAAAAGAAAATTGTATCCTCCTGCTAACATCATGCTAACATTTACAAATCCAATATTCTCAATGATATTGGAAGGCAAAGTTGACACCATACAGACCTGTGAACCATGCCAATGCGGCTGACATAAAGAAATGAGGTAGAATTAATTTGCTTATTCATGGAAATTAACTGGAAGAAAATGGTGAAAATTATGTATCGAGAGCAAATTCAAAATTTATTTCATGTGAAAACTCAAAGACGAAGAGCAAGACTGAAAAGATTAATTTCCTTTTCTTTCAACTTCTGATTGACAAAAGAGATACATTCAGGATCAAAGCCAAAATAACCAGTGTCAGCCACCCTGTTGGTGCGGTTCCTTGATCGGCATTATCAGATTATAATCTTGGTGAATTGCATTTCACATTCATTTATTAAGTCTTAACAAGGACTCATTTTTTCACCATTCTTGAAATCCATCCACTTCCTTGTACCCATTATCAATACCTCCTTCCATGGTACTCTCATGTCATAATTGGGACAAATGTCATGGTCCCCTAACTGCTCTAAACTCTCTAATTTCTAGTGACCTTTCTAAAGTGAAAATCGAATCTTCTCACTTTCTGCCTTAAAATTCTTCAATGGCTCTTTCTATTGCCATTGGGATATAGTTCAAACTCCCTGGCTTGCCTTTAAAATCCTTTTTTTTTTTTGTTTTTTTTTTTTGCGGTACGCGGGCCTCTCACTGTTGTGGCCTCTCCCGTTGCGGAGCACAGGCTCCGGACGCGCAGGCTCAGCAGCCATGGCTCACGGGCCCAGCCGCTCCGCGGCATGTGGGATCTTCCCGGACCGGGGCACGAACCCGTGTCCCCTGCATTGGCAGGCGGACTCTCAACCGCTGCGCCACCAGGGAAGCCCTAAAATCCTTTTTGAATGAGTTTGAGCGCGTTTCTTCCAACCACTATGGAGAACAGTATGGAGGTTCCTTAAAAAACTAAAAATAGGGTGGGGGTGGTGCTGTGATGAATTGGGCGATTGGGATTGACATGTATATACTGATGTGTATAAAACTGATGACTAATAAGAACCTGCTGTATAAAAAAGTAAATAAAATAAAATTCAAAAAAACCCACAAAACACTAAAAATAGAGCTACCATATGATCCAGCAATCCCACTCTTGGGCATATATCTGGAGAAAATCATAATTGAAAAAGATACATTCACCCCAATGTTCATAGCAGTACCATTTATAACAGTCAGGACATGGAAGCAACCAAAATGTCCATCGACAGATGAACAGATAAAGAAGATGTGGTATATATACAATATATACAATGGAATATTACTCAGCCATAAAAAGAATGAAATAATGCCATTTGCAGCTACATGGATGGACCTAGAGATTATCATACTAAGTGAAGTCAGATAGAGCAAGACAAATGTATGTTATCGCTTACATGTGGAATCTAAAAAGATGATACAAATGAACTTATTTACAAAACAGAAACAGACTCACAGACATAGAAAACAAATTTATGGTTACCAGGGAGTAAAGGAAGGGGCGATAACTTGGAAGACTGGGATTGACATATACACACTACTATATATAGATAATCAACAAGGACCTGTTGTACAGCACAGGGAACTATACTCAATATTTTGTGATAAATTATATGGAAAAAGAATCTGGCCTCTTTTCCCCTTTAGCCTCTCCTCTTGTTTCTCCTTCATTTCTTACCTTCTGCTTCAGCCAGTCAGCTCTACAACCAGTAAGTATATGCATATACTGTTTCCTCTGCCATTCATAGTATTTCCCCATTTCCTTCCTTAAAGTAATATTTGCTCATTCTTCAGGATTTTGCTTAGATGAAGGCTTTCATCTTAGATGAAGGAGAACCCAGGGCTGTTATTCCTCCTTCGTATTCCCAAGACACTCGTCAATGTCCATTCATTTTTCTCTTCTGACTTCTCACTATTCTACTAAGAGCTCCCTGAAAGTAGATACCCTGCCTTATCTATCTGTGTGGTTTGGAGATGTATCTTAATGCCTGACAGATATTAGGTTTCTTATTATTAACTAAATAATAATATAAGAATAATTCTAGCAACTACAACAAGTTGAGCACCTAATTTGTCCCAGCACTTTGCCAAATACTCTATAATTTTTTTCTAATTCCATCCTCAAAGAAGTTTTATGAACTAAATATTATCCTTTGTTCTTTAGGAGAGAAAACTTACGTTCATAGAATTGACATGAGGAAAAATGCCAAAATGTGCAATTTTGACTGTGAGGTGCCAAACACATTCCATAAGAAGTCCTATATGTCATGTTCACTGCCACCTACTCAAATACTATGTAAGCAAATAATATGTGTTCAAATAATATGATTCATCCTATTAGCAATTTTCTAATTTTTTCTTTTTGAAACATTTTGGCCCCATACTTCCACAAATTTTCAAGAAATACAATAGGAAAATGTACTATTTATTCTTGCATGTTTTGCATGTTGAGGGATTGGGGCCAAAATTAGTGAATTGATAATGTATGTCCTTGACAATTGATGTCTGAACCACATTTATAAATGAATGAACAAATACATAAATTAACTTTTATTTCAACAGATGACCAGATATAACCCTTTGAAAACATTACCATCTCATTTTTCATATATATTATGTTTCTTTAATTCATTTATTTTTCTCCAAACCCATTATTTTCTATTACCATCTACTTCCATAGTGCTTACTGCTATGGCTCTGTGTTATTTTTGTACTTCTCTGTATTAACTGATAGACCTACCACATATTTCAGAAAATTAACTTGAGGCTTAGAGGTCATTTCTATTCTATGAATCTATATTTAATTTTTTAAATCTACCAGTTAAAGAGAAAACACCTATCATTCTGAAAATACTGATTTAGGGAAGAAAATTTGTAAAGTAAACTTTTTGGAGTAAGAGCACAAACCACATCCTAAAACACTTTTCAAAGTTTGGAGGAAACATTGTCTAGTTCCAGAGAGAGCTGCATTTCATTCATGACTCTTGGAAAAAAAATGGGGTTTTCAAGAGGTAGAAAATAGATTTCTGAAGTCTCCATTCACAAATAATCATTACTCACTCTAAACCTTCAAGAATCTGTAAAATCTAAATTGTACTAAATTTCATATCAGGTCTCATAATTCTTCTCATTCCTGTATTTTCTCCTTTCGTTTTCTCCTTCTTTCAGTTCCTCAGAACTTTGATTTGATTTCTCACAAACATCATCAGAATGATGTAGGAGAAGGGAGACAACTTTCAAATCAATTTAGGACACTTACTTCGAATCCTATGAGTAATTTATAGTGCCAAAGGCAGATTATTTGGTGAGTCTTTGCCCCAGAATTAATAACAAAAATAGTATCAATAATGACATCGATCATTTGTTGAGTTCGTTCTATGAACCATTTAGTGTATTAAAAGTTTTATGTACATTACTCCATTTAGTTCTCTGACACACACATAAAACATAGGAGATAAAAGCTATTAAAATTATCCTGATTTTTCAGATGAGGAAACTAAGTATCTCACCCAAGTTCAAAGAGACAGCAAGGGTGGAGATGCGATTCAAAACCATGTTAACAGACCCTAAAACTGTTCTTAACCAAGGCCAGAATGGTTAGGATGTCTTATCTAATACTTTCAGGAGGATTCCTGTCCTAAGATTCCCTTTTATTTTGCAAATGTCTTAGATGGTTCTAAAAATAATAAATGTATGATCAAGGATCCTAGTGAACTCTAGATTAGAAATCTTTGAAAGTAAAAAGTAAAAGAGGGGGAATCACCCCTCTTTTGGCAACATCCAGTGCTTACCTGCTCACTGATTTAAAATCCTGTTCCACTTGTGAAAGAGTGTCTAACATTTTTATAGTATCCTAACTAGGGCTGGACCAGGGAAAGACAAGCAAAGACCCTAGGGAGCAAAATTTAAGGAGGCACTCAACTCTCATTGTGGTGCAAGGAGAGGGTCTTTACCTGAGCACTTCCTTAAATTTTACTCCCTGGCCCCTCACTTCTCTCACTCTGATCCCACTTTCCTCTTAGCAATTTTAATTTAAAATCTGGATTTGCCTACCTAGCTTTAAAGACCCAAATGGAATTTGGCTTGCTACTACTGACCAATGGAATAGTTTATTATTTACTAAGAACTTATTTTTCTTTTTCAGAATATGTCTTAGGTACGCACAGAAGTCTCTGGATCTTCACCAAAACATATTATGTTCTAAAATGTTTTGGGGAAAATAAAATTGATAGTTATCTTGGTATCAAAAGAGTGACTGATAGATCATGTACACATTAATTAGCCAAGTTGGGGATGAACTGCCCTAGAACCTGCTCTGTTCCATGCAGAGTGCTAATTATTGACACCCTATTCTATAAAGTTCCTTCATACATGTTGGACTACACCCTGCAGGCCTGCAAGCCTTGTAGTTGCCCAGCCTTGAGACTGAAGAAAGAGCCCAGAGACAGCAACAGAGACGTCAATGGGTTTTTGGATAGGGGATCTTACACAAAGGGTCCTGGGGTGACATCACATTGTGCGTGGCAGAAAGCAAGCAGGCATTGGAACAATCTTCCCAACTTGGGGGAGAAAGAGGCTACCATTTATAGGGGGAATTGACTTCAAGTGGGCTCATCAGTTACCAGGGCCTAATTAAGCCCTATACTTGAGAGGACTAGATAATCATGTGAGTGAAGCAGGGACTGGTCCAGCAGGGGATGCGCAGAGAGCAAGAGAACAGCCATCTTGAATGGCCTGAACCTACAATATAATAAAATTTTATGACAATAATAAAAATGGGACATGTTTGGAGGGCATAGGATTTTGTTTTATAGTTTTAAATGTAAAAGCATCTTCATGACAAGAGGTCCTCTAGAGATACCTTTAAAATAAAAAAGTGTTTTACTGCAATTTTCCAAATTGGAAAGTGGAGGTGAGAGAGATAATGGGACTTTCATGAGTGTAGCCCAATCAGTATCCAACAAAGGTTTTCTCTCTTCATGTGCATTTTGTGGGTCTTAAATCATTAATTTAATGATTTAAACATTTTCCCATCTCAGAATTTCAAACTAGTGAAAAAATGTGCCTGGAAAATTCTACTCATTCAGAACATTTTGAATTCTTTAGATTTCCTGGATTTTAATCAATAGAATAAAATGATCTGGATAGATTGATATCTGTCCCTGAAAACTGTACCAGCACAACTAGCTTGGCCAGATAATTCACAAAAAACACAAAGCATTTCTTTGCCTTGTTATGCAAATCTTCCCTATGCTTATCATCTGTTAGGGTGAGGGTTTTGAACCAGTCTGGAAAAAGAAAGTAGAGACAAGAGGCAAATATCAGCTTTGATGAAGGTGATGTTAGCTGGGAAAACATGGCTTGAACCTGTGGCCAATGTATAATTCCTACTAATCAATGAACCTGATTTCTATTAACTTAATGCACCTGGTTTTTCATGCCTCCCTGAATCTCATCCTTTGGTAGTGCCCGTCCACAATGATTCTAGGCTTGGACATGTGACTTATTTCGGCCATTGGGACAGAACCAAAGTTGGTACAAGGGGCTAGTAAGTGGTTCTTGTTTCAATAAATAATAATAATAATGATAAGTGGTTGTTGTTTTAAGTTGCTTAAATTGCAGGTAGTTTCTTATACAGTGATAGCTGTTACCCTATGCTTTCCTCTGAATTAAACTTACCTCTCAATCATAGTCAGAGAAGCTAGAAAACTGCATAGTGGCGTCTCCTTTCCCCTTTCTTACTCTTGAAAGGGCAAGGAGTAGCCAGAGAAGTTTATCACAAGGAAGGAAGAAAGAACTAAGAATAGAATTTGTACAGCCCATAGGTTGCCAGTCTTAAAGAGATAACTGCATGTAGGTCAGGGCACATGTAGGTATTAGCTGTTAATGCAGTAACCTCACCCAATAGAGAAATGTTACTTTAATGGATGTCAGACTCTTAGCAAATTCCTAAGCAGAAAAATCACCTTACATCAGGAAATGTCAGAGAGAGTGGATAGTTTGAGCTTCATTTCCAGGAGTGTCTTACCTAGAACTACAAAAATATAAGAAGGGTGAAATTTCTACGTGATGAATTAGCGTCAATATGGAAGAAGGAGAGATTATGCCATCTTTCCAACACCAACACCACAATCAATTTATTGAGCACTTTCTGTGTGCAAAGCAGTCGTGTATACTAGGAGTCCAGCAGATAGTCTGACACTTGCTCATCATTTCACATACCTATTAGGCCTTACAATGGCCTGAAGTGGGAATTATAATACCTATTTACATAGGGGAAGAAATGAAGTCTCAGCAGGCTTTTAATAATCAATTCATGAATACTAAGGTAGTAAATGCAAGAAGCAGACTTGAATCAAGTGTTCTTATGGGACCATCCAGCCTTCTGCTTTATACTCTACTAGATAAATATAAGTCAAGGGCCCATGTACTCAAGGATTTTACAATGGTGTGTGTGTGTGTGTGTGTGTGTGTGTGTGTGTATGTTTCTATACTAGGTGCTGATGGAGAATGGATACGGGAGATGTTTCTTTTGGTTTAAAAGAGAAAGCTTTTGGAGAAATTAAGATATGCACTGAGATCATAAGCCCAAGCTAGAGACTGCACACCTGTACTTCACAGTATTTACCTGAACTTCTTATTGTGTGGAGACCACACACTTGTCTGGTACTCATTGCCCTTTCCTTACAGTTTCTGATCTCATCACTTATTACACACAGGTTTTCACCCTCAAATGACTTCCTTTTCCTTCAGGCTCTTTTCTCTTATCAAAAATTCTACTGCTTCCTCTTCTACAATTGTCTGAATAAATAACCTGCCAGTTTATAATCCAAACTTACACATCGTCAACTGCCTTTCTTTTTTTGTTCGCAAGGAAGCATTCAGAATGCTGATGAAGAGAGTTTGCTGAAAGGCCAGTGACCTGCATTTTTTGAGCAGAACAACAATCATAATGTGCCAAAGGCACAAAAAACGTGAGTGTTTTTTTGCTGTACATCATGATAGAGGTGCCACTTCTTCTGCCTTATTTCAAGTTGTTCTGTCTAAACTGGACATTCAACACAGTCAATGAAGCGATGAAAATAAAGCTAAGAGGATGAGCAATTTCCTTTGATAGATGTCATCAGGGTCACATACAACACTGGAACAAACTAAATCATTCTGACTAGGAATGCATCTTGGACAGTCATGCAGATTGGGCAAAACCCAGTCAATATATTCTTCTTAAATTAATATCCGTCAAAGACCTAAAATGTTCTCGCTCTAACACTGAATCATAGGTATTCCCTATGTTATCATTTGGTAATGAAAGAAATTGAAAGAAAATATAAGCATAAAATTCTTTTTGGCATCTTTATATTTTAAAAATGAAAAGTATTTTAATATACACAAATGTTACATAGTTATCATTATTTAAATAGGCTGATCAATGTCTTATTTTGTTTTGTTTTATTCATTTAGTTTGTTTGGCCATGAGCACTCCACAAATATATGAAAATATTTTCTCACCCATTCTATCCCTACCCATTCCCTGCTACCAAAAGTAGGAGACCATGGAAGGCACCCTACATTCAGAGCCCTTAAAGTCTAGGGTTAAAGAGCACAAAGGTACTGATCTCAATAAGAAATGCAGGGCTGAGAAATGGGAACTGGAAATAGAAAGGGGAGAGTGGAGTAACAAAAAGGAAAGTTGACAATACTAAAGGCAAAATTTGCCACCTAGACACTAAATAAAAGGTAGAGATTTTTTAGTCTAAAATCATTGACTTGTAAGCCTGGAATTGCCACTTCTTACCTTTGTGATTTCTGGCAAGTTGTAGACCATTTCTAAGTCCTAATTTCCTGGAAATGAAATAGGGATAATATTACGCACTTCATAGAACTATTGTCTTCATGCATGAAATGGGATTACAATGTGCAAAGCATCTAGTTACTGTTGGCTTTTGATAGGCACTAATAAGTGGTAATTCTAATTCTTATTGTCTTTATTACCAATTTTCTCAGGAGCAGTTGGAGGGAGTAATGTGACTCAGTACTTTTCAATCATTTCTCTATGAGTCATTGTTACTGCATAACAAGCAACTACAAAATCTTCTCGGCGTGCCACTATTGACACATTTCTTGCTCACAAGAATGCAGCCTGCATGGGGTGTTTCTTCTGGGTACTGCCATGGCTGGCATGGCTGTGATTTATAATTCAGTTGGCTACAATGGCTCTGTTCCAGGAATCCCTCACTCCTGGCCAGTGGGCCAGCTGGGCATGCTCTTCTCATGGAGGAAACAGGAGAGGATATGCCCAACTATGCAAACAATTTTCAAAAACCTATTTGCAGCATGACTACTAATATCCTTGGCTAAAGCAAGCTATATGGCTTAGCTAACCACGGAACAGGAAAGTATGCTTTCTTGTGGGAAAAAGTGAAAAGTTATGTGGCAAAGACTGTCAATAAGGGTGGGGTGAGATGGAGAAATTGAGACAAATAATCCAACCTTTAACAATATCCTAGACTCAAGAGAAGACATATGGAGATAAAAGGTCAATCCCTTCTCCCTTAGGCCCACACTTGAGAAGCAAAATGGAATCCAATATCTGATGCTAAAGTCAAATGAGCAAAATGCATTAATATTTTTGATTAGAATTATGGAAGCAATTTTAAAGGAAGATTTACTGCAATAAGAAAAGCCCATGAAAATAGTTCTGTTGCTAAGATTATTTCCTTGAGATATAAAAGGAACAGAAACCAGTCAGGCACTTTATTCTATTATTTATTGAGTTATTTGCCCAATAAAGATTTATTGAACACCTACTATGTGCCAGACAGCTTACTGCATCAATAGCTAATTATACATTAGAAGGAGGTTGCAATGATAAATGAAAAATGTAAATTTCAGTGAAGTAGGAGAATTAAGATATGCAAAGTTAAGAATAATGCAAGGTGGAAACTGAAAAATGACGTAAGAATGGTATTGGGAAAAACAAATACTGTATGCTAACACATACATATGGAAATTTTTAAAAAATGGTTTTGAAGAACGTAGGGGCAGGACAGGAATAAAGACGCAGATGTAGAGAATGGACTTGAAGACACGGGGATGGGGAAGGGTACACTGGGACGAAGTGAGAGAGTGGCATGGACATATATACACTACCATATGTAAAATAGCTAGCTAGTGGGAAGCAGCCACATAGCACAGGGAGATCAGCTTGGTGCTTTGTGACCACCTCAAGGGGTGGGATAGGGAGGGTGGGAGGGAGATGCAAGAGGGAGGAGATATGGGGATATATGTATGTGTATAGCTGATTCACTTTGTTATAAAGCAGAAACTAACACACCATTGTAAAGCAATTATACTCCAATAAAGATGTTAAGAAAAAATGGTACTGGGAGAAGGAACAATTATTTCCAACTAAGAAGATACAAACACATGTTAAACAAATCGTTTTTTAAAAATCTATGAATGTTGATATAAAAATCAATTAAACATGAAAAAGACTGATTGAAATTTACTTGATTTTGTGTCCAAATCTGATGTTATAATGTAATTTCTTGATATATGTTTCTAAGTAATCAGTTAAGATTAGGACTTCAAGCTTTGTAAATAAAAAGCAAATCTGGCCTGTGAGAAATGAGCTGCTTTTAATGCAATGCTATAAAGGAAAAAAAAAAAAAAATCAGAACAGAACTTAAATGGTTACCAGTGAGAAGAGATTTGCATAAGTCATCTGATTCAGTATAGCTATTATCTCTAAGCCATTATTTCCTGCCTGCCAGTAATAATTTTATTTGGTTGGATAATCACACACAAGCCCATGTTTTAGATGAATATTTTTCATTTTACCTAATAAGGAACTGGAGAGAAAATTTATTTTTGTCCAATGAAAAGCACTTAGAAAAACATTATAACTTTGTTTTCATAAGGTTAATCTTAGTAAAATAGACAGAAAATTGTGTATTTGATTTAGTGTTATTTCACTATTAGAAATTGACCAAACCATGACAGATTAGATTCCATGCTAAGAATTATTTGCCATTTTCTACAAACTTATTTTGTTTTTGTTTTTAATTCTGATATACAGGCTCACGCATGGTAAATTTTTTAGCTACGAGGTAAAACAGTGAAGCTGTGAGCACACTGTGCTTTTCAGTTCTCTTCAAAAATTTTTTGTCTTAAAAAATAAATAAAACTTCCTGAGTTCAATTTAAGTAGGTGTTATGACAGCTAAAGATAATTTCTATAAAGGGAAGAATAGTTCTTACTTTCCAAACACAATTGCATGGTTAAATTAAATGAACCTCTTGAAAAAACGAGTATGAAAATACTTGCATTGGAAATTTAAATATAATTCTGATACTCCTGAGTATAATCTTTCAAATTAAACATTTCAATGTCCTTGAATCATAACATTCATGCATTCCCAAACAGATTTCTATAAATGAAATCATATTTTCCCAGTGAACTATATAGTTATTTTAGCTTCATTTGAAATTATCTAGCATTATCAGTGATTTTCAACATTTTGGTTAAAAATATTTCTCTCGTCATTCTGCTATTCATTGGCAATGTCTGGTTAAGCTGTTTTGTGCAAAAACGTAAACTGACTGGAAATCATGATCACTTTTATACATATGAGTATTTTCTTTACCATTCAGAACTAATTTCTATTCCCCGCTGGTCTCATTCTTTGGAATAAATCATCAACTTCTATGGTCACTAATCCCCATGTAGTCACATTTATTAATATCTTTTATTCTTATTTTTAAATGTTACCTTCACTGTTTATTGGCCATATTGTCTGCTTCAGTACTTGTGTTAGCCCTGGTTCTCAGTTGCCATCAACAGAAGGTGGCTCTGCCTGAAATAATGAGAATAGCAACTTATTAAATAGACTTTGGGTAGCTCAGAGAAATATTAGGAAGGCCAGAGAAGTATGTTTAAGGTTAAGCAGCCATAAAATCACCTAGATCATACTACAGATCATATTTGGTCAGAAAACTGTTGTAACTAGAGAGAGAGAGAGAGAGAGAGAGAGAGAGAGAGAGAGAGAGAGAGAGATTACAGAGATAGATAGAGATAGAGAGAGAGGATAGAGGAGGAGGAAGAGGTGAAGGAAAAAGGAGGAGGAAAGATATTTTCTCATCGTTTTCTTTTTTGGGCCACCCCTTAAATGTCAAAACTATGGCTGTGACTTTGCTGCAGGACAGTCTGGGAAAGGAGGCATGTAGCATTCCCAACTCTTCTTGTTGTAACTGAATTCTCCCCTACCAAGCCTCAGAAGTTGGAGATTTTCTCATATGTAGAAGAAAGTTCAAATCCTGGGAGGCCAAAATGAACAGCATCCACACCCTACAGCTCTACTGTAATATTTCATAAATTGTGGAAGCCTAATGTTACGTGAGTTTACAACAACAATGTAATAGCAAAATTATACATGTGGTTATAATGTAACAAAACAAAAAGAAACAAATAAATAGAACAGGAAGAAAATTGTGACATATCATACCCCACTTTGGAGATTCGTAATACCTACAAGCATTAAAAAGTATCCTAAAATTCTTACAATGAAGACAATATGAAATAAAATTAAACCTAGGATTTTCTAAGCTTAGAATTATTTTTTTTAACTCCTCTGTTAGTAGACACTGTTAGGTGTCTATTTAATATCCATTTCTACCCCCACCATCCTTCTTCCTAACCTTAATTTTGTCCAGGTATCCACCATCTTCCTATGGACTTGTTCAGGAAAAGTCAGATTTATCCCAGGCCTGGGCATGTGTCCAATTTGACTAAGATAACCATGGGCATGTGATACAATTCTACCCAATGAGATGTGCATAGAAGTTGGCTAGAGTTTTGGGAAATTTTTCTTCAATCTTACAAATAATTACAAATAATAACTGGACCCTTTATTTTATGAACTTTGCCATGTTTAGATGTGATGCCTTTAATTGTTGTAGCCATCTTGCAACCACAAAGGGGCCCAGCCTGAGGACAAAATCTGTACAAAAAGCAAGGCAGACCCAAGAACAGCAAGGAAGTAGCACCAACATCTGTGTCCAAGCACACCTAGAGTTATTTCTCATTATGTTACATGATATATTTTATTTTTTAAGCTTTTCAAAAGCACCCCAAATGAAGTATGTTGAACATCTTGAAAATGTTCCACATAACATCCTTTGCAAGCTGTTGCTGTATAAACTTCTGAACGATAAGCCTTGTTCTAGACACTACCTTCTTAGTATTTTTTCCCTATAATTTTCAAACAGAATATTCCCCTTCATGCATCATGCTTGATAGTCTATATGTTATTTGAATGTATAGTTGTAACTTATTCACCAGGCAAATAAAAACATTTTTGAAATCTGCTATGTTTGTTTTTCTTCTTGCACAAATGTGGATAAAACAGCAAATACTGTGCTCAATTCCTTCACTCAAGAAACAGAGTCTAGCATTAACCTTAGCATGTGGAAGATTACATTGTTTAAATCTTAAACTGAGGTCTGATTATGCTATTTGAATATGCCTAGGGGTAGATGATATTGAAGCTACAAACTCGTGCAGGGACGGAAAGAATTCACACACATTATCTGACACTTCACTTACACACTGTAAAAGCTATCTCAGAATGTGCTACCCCTCCTTAGTTCTACTTACTTCCTTGGTTATACTGTCAACCCTGCGTTGTCTGGGACCCCAATAATGGTTTGAGAACTAATTGTGGTTTACAATAAAAAATGGTGTATTTGTAAAAACAAGTATTAAAGGAGTAAGAATCAAAGGCATCAGTTTTTTGCAACAACACAGTAATCAACAGATGTGGTGTCTTTTGCAATATGAGAGCATCCTCTGGCTCACCATTCCCACACACAGCCTGCCAGACTAGTGCCCCTCCCTCTGCCAGGGACTTCTGTGGCTGCCATATCCTTCAGCTTTGTAAGGGCCAGGGAGCTCGCCATAGATAGAAATCCAACCCAGTAGTTAGGACTGTGAGGGTGGGGAAATTAGCCAAAGAGGAGAGAGCAGAGAAAGGGAACAAGCAGGCAGCAGGGACTGCCCCAACCCCCAACAAACCTGCAACTCTACTTTATTCTAACATTAAAGAAATTATAGTTAGAGAGGAAGGGAGGGAGGGAATGATGGAAGAAGAGAGGATGGGAGGGAGGAAGGGAACGTGATAGAGACAGGGTTAAAGAGAGAGAGAGGAAGTCAACCATTTTCAACTAATAGATTCTTGTTGAAGTGAGTGTTCTTAAAATTCTGGATTTCATTTTTTCTTTTATTCAAGCATTTCTAAATTGTGGATGCAAATGATTCCATCTTAAATCCATTCAGCATTATTTAAAAAAATAGTATATGAATTTATTTGTACATTCCTTCATTCCCATTACCCCAATTGACGGTCCTCAGAATGAAACTGCTACTAATTTATATTTCCCTGTTGTATCCCCCAGGTTTTCAGCACAGAATTTGATCCTAGTTCCATGGTCATTATAGAGACATATGATGTTATAGAACTATATATAACTATATGTTATAGAAATATATATATATATAGTCCTTATATTTGTCATACAACCAATTTATAATGAGGTTTCCATCTCTGAGACAGTGAAGCTTGATGGACATTTTGTGAATTTGGAATTTTTGTTCTCTGTCCTTTCATTTTATTCTTTCATTCCTTCACTCATTCACCCCTGCATTGTGCAAACATTTACTTAAATGGAATTAAGAATGCTTTCTTCTTTTTCAAGTTTGGAAGTTTCTATGAGAAACCTGAGTGAGTACATTTAATGACATACTGTGGATCTCCTCATACTAAGGTAATGCTCGGAACCCTTGTCACGTCTCTCAGAATTCCAGATACTTGTGCACATGAACCATTTGAGGAGTTAATGGGCTGGGATGCTGCAAACCTCAACAGGCACTCAGGATTTAATTTATCTTGGCCATAGGTCCTTTACTGAATCCTTTCTAGGTGTAGTAGGCTGAGTTGTACTAGCAAGGCTCAACACCCGTCTCCAGCTGAAGCATCTCCCACATTTCACCCGACAACTCCAGCACTGAGAAAATGAGTGACTCTTTGTGGGAGGTTGCTGTGTAGGATGTGATCCCCAACTCCAGGTATTCATGCTGCTGCTTGAGTATGGGCTGCACCTAGTGATTGACTCCTAATGAAGAGAATACAGCAGAAGTGACAAGATGTTTTTAATACCTCTACTGTGTGTTGGATACTCAATACTTATTTACTAGCTGCAAGCATGTACAATTAGTTAACACTACAATGACACTCATATTGCAATATTAATGTATCAAATCAATATGTTAAAACCCCTAAATTTACACTATGTCCTATGTCAATCACGTCTCAATTAAAAAAGAGTGACAGGGACTTCCCTGGTGTTCTAGTGGTTAAGACACGGTGCTTCCACTGCAGGGGGCACGGGTCTGATCCCTGGTCAGGGAACTAAGATCTTGCAAGCCCCATGGCACAGCCAAAAAATAGAAAAAAAAACAATAGTGACAAGATGTTACTTTTGAGATTAGGATACAAAAAACTGTCACTTGATTTGCTCACCCTCTCTAGCGCCCTCATTGGCTCCCTTTTATGAAGTCCAGCTGCCGTGCTGTGAGCTGCCCCATGGAGAGTCCCATGTGGTAAGAAACTTAGGGCCAAGAGTCTGCTAGGAACTGAATCTGCCACCAGCTATGTGAGTGAACCTAAAAACAGATCCACTTCAGCTGAGCTTAAAGAGGATCACAGTCCTGCTTGGCATCTTGATTGTAGCCTTGTGAGACACCTTGAGCCAGAGGGCCCAGTTAAGCTACACCTGGAGTCCTGAACCAGAAAGACTGTGCGTGCTAAATGTGTGTTGTTCTAAGCTTCCAAATTTGGGGGTAACTGCTATGCAGAGACATATGGCTGATACATGTAACTAAAACTAATTCTCAAAACCAGAATATATATATGTAATTACAAAAATAATTATATATAATATGAATACATAATATAAAGAAGTGTGTGTGTGTGCACTTAGCTGACTGCATCTTTTTTTTTATAGTGTTGTGGAGGAAAAAAATTTTTCTTTACCCTTTTAGGTTCTTCTGGCTGGACTAAGAATTCAATTGACATAGATTAACAGGAGGGAAAAAACAGATTTAATTATGCATGTAGAGGGGCTCCAAAGGAATATGAGGCCCACAGAGAGTCAGGCAGCTGAAGCTCATATGCAATCCTGAGCTAAGAAGAGGGGAGTAGGGGGTCTAAGATTTCAAAGGAGAGGAAGACAGTTCACAGGGAGATGGGAAGAGGAAATGTTTGGTAAACACAGGTTTGCCATGCCATGCAGAAAAAGACTCTCTGGTGTAAAAAAAGTTACCTTTGGTAATTCTCTTCCTGGTACAGGCTTCTTATCTAAATTCTTTTAGGCAGTTAAGAGTGAGATAAAAAGCTATTCCCAGGTCTTTTTTGACTTTGATTGTCTTGAGCTCAAAATAATCCACATGCCAAAATGGCTCATTCTGGGGAGACTCTTTCTGAATGCTCTCAATAGGCCCATCTTCCTTATTAGATGGAGGGAATGAGATATTTTTGGTGCCATAATACAAACTGTCTGGCACATACTACACACTTAAAATATTTGAGAAGATAGGTTCTATTTCCTTCTGAACCCTGGAACCTCATTAAATCTAGTAAGGCATACCCTCCAAAAACTGGCTGTATATACAACTAACTTTTCTAGAGTGTTGTCTACTTTAAGAGACCAGTAACAGTAATGGTTAAGAGTTTGGATCAAACCAGACAGATCTGAGTCTCCAGGCTTGCTCCGCTGTCATACTAGCCCTAAGCCATGGGCAGGTCCCTCACTCTTCTTTCAATACTGTTCCTCATCTGTGAAATAGTATTATTTCTATTATTTCGTAACAGAATCAGAATAATTGCCTCACTGGATTTTTGGAAGGGTTAAATGAGAAGAAGGGGAACAACATTATGCCTGGCACAAAAGAAATACTTAGTGTTAAAAATGGTCATGGTAGCTTTTAAAGAAGTTTTATATACATTATGTCTTTTAATCATTAGAATAATCACTTGACAGACATTGCTTGACCTGATTTCATTACATAAAAAATCAGGACAGTTAAGTGATTCATTCAACCTCATGTTCCCTGAGGGATTACTTTGGAGTCAAACTGCTTCAGCTAAATGAGGTGGTGAATACATAGGGCATACCTGGCCCCAAATGTGCCCTCAACAAATGTTAGCTGGTATTACTGAGGTGTCAAGACAAAATCTAGGCTTCTGGACTCGAAGTTTCATGACTTCCTACAACATAGGCCCACTTCCATCTACTCCTTGTGTTTCCTCATTTTCCAGATGTCAACTCTACAAATGACAGTAAGAAAACTAAGACACGGAAATAAGGGTAAGGACCACGGATGCAAAGAAGAGCTGCTTTTTCAGAAGTGTCTGGAGACATTCTTCAATAAAATGCACTCTGAAAATATCCAAGCCTTGATTTCTTCAGCAGAAGTAGATGTTTTAGCCATATGTGATAGTCTCATTAGTTTGTATCACCTAATTGTATTTGTTTGCATTACTAGAAAAAAATGTATTTATTGGGAATAAACAAGATTTGGGGGGATTAGAAATGAAGAGGACTTAAAAAGAGACGATTCAAAGAAAAAAGGGGAATCTATTTACTACATTCATTGGTGGATATACTGTATTCACAGTTACTGGGAGGAATGCTTTATAATTTTAAAACCCTACACTCAAAATTTTAAAAACAAAAAATGCAGGCATACTCCGGTATGGAAACAATTGTTGCACTGTAGCCATCATAAATCCTTTCTGGATGAAAACAATACAAATCAATTTGTAAAATAAACACTGGTTGTATCAAATATTGTTTTAAAGTAGTTATGGTAAAAATTTCATTGAAACATTAATCACATTTAAAACTCATTGTGTTGTGTGCTTACTTACACTATCCAAATACCCCGCGTCTCTCCTCTCTCTTCTAACCAAGAGAAAATCTGCCCACGTCCCATATTAAAGGCTGGATATGTCATCGTTAGGGTTAAAGGTAGGATTGCGATTCAGTTCTTAAGAACATCAAACTATCCTTTTATTATGTATGTGGTTTTCTGCATATATTTTATCTGATATCAATAAAAAGAAAAATACCTCTCTATTACTAAAGATTGGAGACTAAAGATGATGTCATTATTCTAAACTCTTTAGAGCTACTATCTCATTATTTCTTTTAAGAATCCTGTGAGACAAGTATTA
This sequence comes from Orcinus orca, assembly GCF_937001465.1. Taxonomy (NCBI): domain Eukaryota; kingdom Metazoa; phylum Chordata; class Mammalia; order Artiodactyla; family Delphinidae; genus Orcinus; species Orcinus orca. The sequence goes on from NC_064568.1 coordinate 10,195,990, forward strand.
TTATTCCCCATTTTGCAGAAGAACAAACTGAGGCACAGAGAGGTTAGGCCATTTGCTCAGGTGCACGACTAATACATGGTGAACCCAGGATTTGAACCTAGGCCATATGAATCCCAGAGCCCACGTTCTTTACCTGTCATGGTCTATGACATCTGATTCCAATTATTTTCAAAACCATAGAATTTTCTAGTCTGAGACTTAGAGGCAAGAATTGAAGAAGTCAGCCTGGTGAAGGTCTCTGCAGATCTGTTCAGTGGTAGGAAAATTCCTCTACCACCTACAACCTGTGGAAATGGGCATGGCAGTAAAACACTGCTCCTTCCCCACCTCAAGCCTCCCAGAGCTGGAGAGCATAGCATCAGGTTGTGGATGCCCCAGTTCTCAATATTTTATGCCACAAGAGTGGCAGAAAAGGATAGTTATCAACAAAGCATGAATTCACAGGAAGAAAGCCACATACAGAAAATGAACAGCAACTTCTATCATAAGATTTTTCTCCAGATGTTTAAAAATCTAAGTGTAAAAGAAATTGAGTTTTGCTGGTAAAGAGTGATGAGAGGCCGTTGTCTAAGCTGCCATTGCAAGGCTCATAAAGTGACATTATCTTTCCCATGGAGAGCCGGAGCCCAGGAGCAGTGGCAGATGACTTGTGCAGAGGAGACAGGCGTGAGTGACAGGATAGTTTCCCAAACCATCAGTGTCCTTCAGCTGCACTCCTGTTCTCAGCCCCCAGGAAGCTCTGGCAAAGCACAGAATAAAAAGATATTTTCTTGAAAGCGTATGATGAATTATGTCAGACTGTGAATTAAGACACTGTAAGGAAGCCAAAGCCTGAGCTGCATAGACTTAGGTGTAGATTAGGAAAGAATAAAGGCTTGATTATGGTTTCTGTTTTCTTTCAACTATCAGTCAACACATTTCTTCATGTGAATTTCATTCTCATATTATGCCTGGTAGTTGATTTGAATTTAGCATTAATAAACCTGGCAGCCAGATATAATATCATATTGTCTTAATGTGTTCTTTATATTCAGACTTTTATTTTCTTGGGTGGTTGGGCTGCGGATGGAGTATTAAATTGAGAAAAGACCATTTTAGGCAACACTTCCTACATCTTAGAAAATATGAGAGATATTTTTGCAGTTGTTAGAATAAACATTTCCAATGTCTGTTATTCTAAAATATATTAAACACATAAAAAGAAATCTCCATTAAAAAAACTTAACTAGTTTGGTATTTTTCTTAATTCAGCAAATAGTTACTGTGTACTTGTTTTACTTTTTCCTTTCTGATTTGGATTACTTTATTTTTCTTGTCTAATAGAGTTGACTAAGACTTACAGAACTATGTTGAATAGCACTGGTGAGTGAAGGGACCCTTGTCTTGTTTGTGACCTTAGAGAAAAAGATTTTAACCTTTCACCATTGAGTATGATGTTAGCCGTGGTTCTGTCATATATGGTCTTTATTATGTTGAGGTTTATTCCTTTCACACCTAGGTTGCTGCGAGTTTCTATCAGGAAAAGATGCTGTATTTTTTCATATGCTTTGTCTGCATCTATTGAGATTATCACATGATTTTTGCCTTTCGTTCTATTAATGTGGCACATCACATTTATTGATTTGCATATGTTGAACTATCCTTGCCTCCCAAGGATGAATCCCACTTGATCATAGTGTATGATTCTTTTAATGTGCTTTTGAATTTGGTTCTCTATTGTTTTATTAAGATTTTTTGCATGTATGTGCTTCAGGGATATTGATCTATATTTTTCTTTTCTTGTAGCGTCCTTATCCGGCTTTAGTACCAGGGTAATCCTCACCTATAAAATGAGTTTAGGAGTGTTCTATTTTTTGGAAGAGTTTGGAAGGCTTGGGTTCAGTTTTTCTTTAAATATTTGGTATAATTCACCTGTGATACCATCTGGTCCTGGACTTTTCTTTGTTAGGAGGTTTCTGATTACTGATTCAATCTTTCTACTTGTTACTTGTCTGCTCAGATTTTATTTTATTCCTTCCTCCACACCTGGCAGGTTGTGTGTTTCTAGGAATCTTTCCATTTCTTCTACGTTTTTCAATTTGTTAATGTATAACTGTTCATAGTAGTCTCATATACTCCTTTGTATTTCTGTGGTAACTGTTGTAATGTCTTCTCTTTCATTTCTAAAGATGTCTGGCATCTTCAGATGCAAAGAACTGTAGAGTGAAACAGGTAAAATCTGTAGGAGGTCCATGGTCGCTGTGCTGGCTGTTGGTTCCTTCAGTGGCATAAGCTTCTGGGGTTATCTGTAGAGCAGATCACAAGGAACTATGGTCACTCCTGCCACATAGCTGATTTGGTAACCTCTGCTGTTCATCCTGTTCCTAGCTGTCTTTATATGTCTCAGCTTTGCCAGTCTCTGGATGGGAAACCAGGTCCGTCAGTTTCCTTCTGGCTGAATTTTAGACTTTAGCTCTATATTTTGAGAACCTGTAAAGCAAACTATTCCTTAAATCTTATTTACTCTCTCAGCCATGCATTATGTATATTTGTATCTGTGTGTATCTAACCACCATCTCTGACCACCATAGGATCTGGCACAGTGCTAAAGACAGACAAATGCCAGTTAATGACTACTAAAGAAGTACATGCATTTATAGAGAAGAACCAGGTACATTTTTCCAGTTAGGGACACTAAATTGTGTAATGAGCACATACCTTGGTCTGTGACTCATGGACCAGGGGATTTGCTAGACAGAGTGGGATTTTCTGGTGACTGTTTCTAATCTCTGATTTCCCTCATTTTTAACACCTCTATTTTTGGTCTTTGTTGCTGTTTTGAAGTTTTTCAGAGCTAAAATTGAATGTAATATTATGAAAGAAGAAAGCCAAAAGGGCTCTTTTATTTTTTATTTGTAAAATTCTTTTCAAAACGTTTGAACGTCTAGGAAATGACCCCAAGATGCCAGTCCAGGTCTTCTCAACTGATCCATCAGAGCTTCAGTTTCTCTGCTTTCTTGGCCTGCAGCTCTTTCAGTCTCAAGATGTTGGCACATCCTTCCCTTTCTAATTTTCCAGGTCATTAGACAGCAGCCTTCAGAGAATTCCCAGGTATCCACAAGGGACTTCATGAGATTTGCACATCACCCATTCCTAATGGAAGATCATCAGTCACCTCTTAGGTTCAAAAGTCACAGCAAAGTGAAGGACTAAACACAAAACACCTGACTATTTCAGTGCAGTAATTGGCTTTTATTCCCAGGATATTTTATTGAAGCCTGTAGTTTGAGATTATTCAGGTGTTTATATGGAACTTTTTTTTTTTAACAACGTAAATAAAAATGTGATAGCTACCTAGGGTTTAACTTTATTCCAGGCAATTCAATTCCAAAACCATTTATTAAATAGCTTTGCACTTGGAACTGTTTTTTCTCTCCTTATTTTGAGGTTAAAACCCAATAAATGCTAGTTCAACATCATGATTTGCAGGTTAAAAGTGAAATACATAAGATTTGCCCAACAAAAAAACCTGGTAGACTGTGGACAGTGATGTTCTGATTTTAAAGTAAAAACTTTAATTCTTCCTTTATTAGCAAAAACAGGGGACAAAAAGTTTGATTTAAGTGATTTGGGGAAAGATGGATGATTTTATCTCAATAAAGCAGCCTTTACTGCATCAACACTACTAGTCTAGTTTTATCTGTCATAGGCCATGAAGTAGGAAAAGTGCCAAAGGTCTGATTTAGAAACCCAGATTCTAGACCCTTGCTTCTGAGTACTGTGTAAGGCGCACAACAGGAGTTTGGGAAGGTACAGGGTTACAATCCTAAGTTTCTCCACATCTTCAGCATGTGGTTGTAGGTGACTTATTTGGATCTTAGCTCTAGTCTCTCATCTGCAGAATGGCAAGTAACTATATTTCTCTCTTGGGGTTGCTGTGATATTTAGCAATAATATTTACCAAGCACATAGTATGGTATCTAGCACTTGGTAGTTTGGAAATAATTCTACTTTTTAAAAATGTGTAAAAGTACTTATTATTCTTTGAGAGAATGTCAAACCTTCCTGGCCACTTATATATCCTTTCACATATGAACTCATCTTTTACATGTTTTCTTGATTTCATCTTGCCCTCATTTACTCTCCAGCTCTCAAAGTAGAAGAGATATGATATACTCTGGATAGATACAGTTCCGTTAAAAATTCCTAGCATGTGTCTACATTATTGTCTCTTTGAATATATAACTTTAGGTGACAAGGGAAAATACATGGACTGTGGTGTTGCTGTAAGGCATTCCTGTCTTAGGGATCAGACAGATATGGATTTAAATCCTAGCTTCACTTTTTATAGCTGATTAGTCTTGGATAAACCTCCTTACAGAGAATTAGTTTACTTAAGTAAAAAATAGAATATATATGTGTGTGTGTATATATACATATATATTTTATGAATTTATATATATTATAGAATATATACTATTTAAACATATTGTATACATATATTCTTCTATATACTATGAGTATACATCCAAAAAATGCTGAATGAAAAATCCAAGATATAAACTATTGCATATGGTTTGATGCAAACATCTATAAAAAATACTATTTATGGTTAGATAAATGATTTACAGTTATTACAAACGGGATGTTTTAAAAGTATCAGAGCATATTTTAATGTTGTAAAATTATTTAAAAATGTTGCCCCTGTGGAGGATGTTCGAAAGGGAACAAGGGGGTTGTTAAAAGGAAGTTACCTTTATGTCAAAAATTTTCTTTAAAAAATGCAAGCAGGCAGTAGAAGGAGGTCCGCGAGCTGCGTGGGCTTGTGCCTAGGCGCCTGTGGTTCGGGGCCTTGTGCTGGCACCAGGGCCGCCGGGTTGGCGACTGTGGCACTCTTGGCGTTGGGTGGGCGGCATCTTGGGGGTCACATAAGCCAGTGACATCATGCCCGTGGGTGCTGGGGTTAGGGTCGCGGCTTTTCCGGACTTTCATCGGCCAAGAGGAAGGGCGGAAAGCACATCCCGGAAAGGTGGAAAGACTATCTCCCAGTTGGACAGCGGATGCCTGGGACTCCTTTCATTGCTCTCAAAGTTCCCTTAAAAAAGAGTTTTGAAAAGAATCTTGCTCCAGAAGAATGTTTTTTGCCCTTTGATCTTTTTTAACAAACTCCAAGAACAGAATGAAGAACTTGGGCTGATTATTGACTTCACACATACTCGCCGCTATCATAAGCCAGAGACAGACTTAATGGTGTCCACTGTACCCATGGTTTAAACAGGACTGGCTACCTCATCTGCAGAGTTTTGAAAAGAATCTTGCTCCAGAAGAATGTTTCTCCCCCTTTGATCTTTTTTTTAACAAACTCCAAGAACAGAATGAAGAACTTGGGCTGATTATTGACTTAACATATACTCGCCGCTATTATAAGCCAGAGATACACCAGAAATACATCTACACATGGAACACCTCCTACAGAACACCTACTGAACGCTGGCAGAAGACCTCAGACCTCCCAAAAGGCAAAAAATTCCCCACGTACCTGGGTAGGGCAAAAGAAAAAAGAAAAAACAGAGACAAAAGAATAGGGACAGGACCTTCACCAGTGGGAGGGAGCTGTGAAGGAGGAAAGGTTTCCACACACTAGGAAGCCACTTCGCGGGTGGAGACTGCGGGTGGCGGAGGGGGGAAGCTTTGGTGCCGCGGAGGAGAGCGCAGGAACAGGTGTGCGGAGGGCAAAGAAGAGAGATTCCTGCACACAGGATCGGTGCCAACCAGCACTCACCAGTTGGAGAGGCTTGTCTGCTCACCCGCCGGCAGGGAGAGGACTGGGGTTGGCTGCGTGAACACAGCCTGAAGGGGGCTAGTGCGACACAGCTGGCCGGGAGGGAGTCGGAGAAAAGTCTGGACCTGCCGAAGAGGCAAGAGACTTTTTCTTCCCTCTTTGTTTCCTGGTGCGCGAGGAGAGGGGATTAAGAGCGCTGCTTAAAGGAGCTCTAGAGACGGGCGCGAGCCGCAGCTAAAAGCGCGGACCCCAGAGACCGGCATGAGACGCTAAGGCTGCTGCTGCTGCTGCCACCAAGAAGCCTGTGTGTGAACACAGGTCACTATCCACACCTCCCTTCCAGGGACCCTGTGCAGCCCGCCACTGCCAGGGTCCTGGGATCCAGGGACAACTTCCCCGGGAGAACACAAGGCGCGCCTCAGGTTGGTGCAATGTCCCGCTGGCCTCTGCCCGCCACAGGCTCACCCCGCATCAGCACCCCTCCCTCCCCCCAGCCTGAGTGAACCAGAGGCCCCGAATCAGCTGCTCCTTTAACCCCGTCCTCTCTGACCGAAGAACAGACGCCCTCCGGCGACCTACACAAAGAGGCGGGGTCAAATCCAAAGCTGAGCCCCTGGGAGCTGTGAGAAAAAAGAAGAGAAAGGGAAATCTCTCCCAGCAGCCTCAAAAGCAGCGGATTAAAGCTCCACAATCAACTTGATGTACCTGCATCTGTGGAATACATGAATAGACAACGAATCATCCCAAATTAAGGAGGTGGACTTTGAGAGCAAGATTTATTATTTTTTCCCCTTTTCCTCTTTTTGTGAGTGTGTATGTTTCTGTGTGAGATTTTGTCTGTATAGCTTTGCTTTCACCATTTGTCCTAGGGTACTATCTGTCCGTTTTTTTTTTTCTGTTTTTTTTACTCTTTTTAAAAAATTTTTTTCTTAATAATTATTTTTTATTTTAATAACTTTATTTTATTTTATCTTACTTTATTTTATTTTATCCTCTTTCTTTCTCTCTCTCTCTAGCTTTCTTTCTCTCTCTCTCTCTCTCTCTCTCTCTTTCTTTTTACTTTTCCTCCCTTTTATTCTGAGCCGTGTGGATGAAAGGCTCTTGATGCTGCAGCAATGAGTCAGTGCTGTGCCTCTGAGGTGGGAGAGCCAACTTCACAACACTGGTCCACAAGACACCTCCCAGCTCCACATAATATCTAACAGCGAAAATCTCCCAGAGATCTCCAGCTCAACACAAGCACCCAGCTTCACTCAACGACCAGCAAGATACAGTGCTGGACATCCTATGCCAAACAACTAGTAAGACAGGAACACAACCTCACCCATTAGCAGAGAGGCTGCCTAAAATCATAATAAGTCCATACACACCCCAAAACACACCACGAGACGTGGACCTGCCCACCAGAAAGATAAGATCCAGCCTCATCCACCAGAACACAGGCACTAGTCCCCTCCACCAGGAAGCCTACACAACCCACTGAACCAACTTTAGCCACTGGGGACGGACAACAAAAATGGGAACTACAAACCTGCAGCCTGCAAAAAGGAGACCCCAAACACAGTAAGATAAGCAAAATGAGAAGACAGAGAAACACACAGCAGATGAAGGAGCAAGATAAAAACCCACCAGACCTAACAAATGAAGAGGAAATAGGCAGTCTAACTGAAAAAGAATTCAGAATGATAGTAAAGATGATCCAAAATCTTGGAAATAGAATAGACAAAATGCAAGAAACATTTAACAAGGACCTAGAAGTACTAAAGATGAAACAAGCAATGATGAACAACACAATAAATAAAATTAAAAATACTCTAGAAGGGATCAATAGCAGAATAAGTGAAGCAGAAGAATGGATAAGTGACCTGGAAGATAAAATAGTGGAAATAACTACTGCAGAGCAGAATTAAGAAAAATGAATGAAAAGAACTGAGGACAGTCTCAGAGACCTCTGGGACAACATTAAACGCACCAACATTCGAATTATAGGGGTTCCAGAAGAAGAAGAGGAAAAGAAAGGGACTGAGAAAATATTTGAAGAGATGATAGTTGAAAACTTCCCTAATATGGGAAAGGAAATAGTTAATCAAGTCCAGGAAGCACAGAGAGTCCCACACAGGAAACATCCAAGGAGAAACATGCCAAGACACATATTAATCAAACTGTCAAAAATTAAATACAAAGAAAACATATTAAAAGCAGCAAGGGAAAAACAACAAATAACACACAAGGGAATCCCCATAAGGTTAACAGCTGATCTTTCAGCAGAAACTGCAAGCCAGAAGGGACTGGCAGGACACATTTAAAGTGATGAAGGAGAAAAACCTGCAACCAAGATTACTCTACCCAGCAAGGATCTCATTCAGATTTGATAGAGAAATTAAAACCTTTACAGACAAGCAAAAGCTAAGAGAGTTCAGCACCACCAAACGAGCTTTACAACAAATGCTAAAGGAACTTCTCTAAGCACGAAACACAAGAGGAGGAAAAGACCTACAATAACAAAACCAAAATAAGAAAACAGGAATAGGAACATACATATTGATAATTACCTTAAATGTAAATGGATTAAATGCTCCCACCAAAAGACACAGACTGGCTGAATGGATACAAAAACAAGACCCATATATATGCTGTCTACAAAAGACCAACTTTAGACCTAGGGACACAGACAGACTGAAAGTGAGGGAATGGAAAAAGATATTCCATGCAAATGGAAACCAAGAGAAAGCTGGAGTAGCAATTCTCATATCAGACAAAATAGACTTTAAAATAAAGACTATTAGAAAAGACAGAGAAGTACACTACATAATGATCAAGGGATGGATCCAAGAAGAAGATACAACAATTGTAAATATTTATGCACCCAACATAGGAGCACCTCAATACATAAGGCAAACAGTAACAGCCATAAAAGGGGAAATCGACAGTAACACATTCATAGTAGGGGATTTTAACACCCCACTTTCACCAACGGACAGATCATCCAAATGAAAATAAATAAGGAAATGCAAGCTTTAAATAATACATTAAACCATATGGACTTAATATTTATAGGACATTCCATCCAAAAACAACAGAATACACACTTTTCTCAAGTGGTCATGGGACATTCTCCAGGACAGATCATATCTTGGGTCACAAATCAAGCCTTGGTAAATTTATGAAAATTGAAATTGTATCAAGTATCTTTTCCGACCACAACGCTATGAGACTAGATATCAATTACAGGAAAAGATCTGCAAAAAGTACAAACACATGGAGGCTAAAAAATATACTACTTTATAACGAAGTGATCACTGAAGAATTCAATGAGGAAATCAAAAAATACCTAGAAACAAATGACAATGGAGACACGACGACCCAAAATCTATGGGATGCAGCAAAAGCAGTTCTAAGAGGGAAGTTTATAGCAATACAATCCTACCTTAAGAAACAGGAAACATCTCAAATAAACAACCTAACCTTGCAGCTAAAGCAATTAGAGAAAGCAGAAAAAAAAAACCCCAAAGTTAGCAGAAGGAAAGAAATCATAAAAATCTGATCAGAAATAAATGAAAAAGAAATGAAGGAAACAATAGCAAAGATAAATAAAATTAAAAGCTGATTCTTTTGAGCCGATAAACAAAATTGATAAACCATTAGCCAGACTCATCAAGAAAAAAAGGGAGAAGACTCAAATCAATAGAATTGGAAATGAAAAAGGAGAAGTAACAACTGACACTGCAGAAATACAAAAGATCATGAGAGATTACTACAAGCAACTCTATGCCAATAAAATGGATAACCTGGAAGAAATGGACAAATTCTTAGAAATGCAGAAACTGCCAAGACTGAATCAGGAAGAAATAGAAAATATAAACAGACCAATCCCAAGCACTGAAATTGAAACTGTGATTAAAAATCTTCCAACAAACAAAAGCCCAGGACCAGATGGCTTCACAGGCGAATTCTATCAAACATTTAGAGAAGAGCTAACACCTATCCTTCTCAAACTCTTCCAAAATATAGCAGAGGAAGGAACACTCCCAAACTCATTCTACAAAGCCACCATCACCCTGATACCAAAACCAGACAAGGATGTCAGAAAGAACGAAAACTACAGGCCAATATCACTGATGAACATAGGTGCAAAAATCCTCAACAAAATACTAGCAAACAATCCAACAACACATTAAAAGGATCATACACCATGATCAAGTGGAGTTTATTCCAGGAATGCAAGGATTCTTCACTATACACAAATCAATCAATGTGATACACCATATTAACAAATTGAAGGAGAAAAACCATATGGTCATCTCAATAGATGCAGAGAAATCTTTCGACAAAATTCAACACCCATTTATGATAAAAACCCTGCAGAAAATAGGCATAGAGGGAACTTTCCTCAACGTAATAAAGGCCATATATGACAAGACCACAGCCAACATAGTCCTCAATGGTGAAAAACTGAAAGCATTTCCACCAAGATCGGGAACAAGACAAGGTTGCCCACTCTCACCACTCTTATTCAACATAGTTTTGGAAGTTTTAGCCACAGCAATCAGAGAAGAAAAGGAAATAAAAGGAATCCAAATTAGAAAAGAAGAAGTAAAGCTACCACTGTTTGCAGATAACATGATACTATACCTAGAAAATTCTAAAGATGCTACCAGAAAACTACTAGAGCTAATCAATGAATTTGATAAAGTAGCAGGACACAAAATTAATGCACAGAAATCTCTGACATTTCTATACACTAATGATGAAAAATCTGTAAGTGAAATCAAGAAAACACTCCCATTTACCATTGCAACAAAAAGAATAAAATATCTAGGAATAAACCTACCTAAGGAGACAAAAGACCTGTATGCAGAAAATTATAAGACACTGATGAAAGAAATTAAAGATGATACAAATAGATGGAGAGATATACCATGTTCTTGGATTGGAAGAATCAACATTGTGAAAATGACTCTACTACCCAAAGCAATCTACAGATTCAATGCAATTCCTATCAAACTACCACTGGCATTTTTCACAGAACCAGAACAAAAAATTTTACAATTTGTATGGAAACACAAAAGACCCCGAATAGCCACAGCAATCTTGAGAATGAAAAATAGAGCTGGAGGAGTCAGGCTCCCTGACTTCAGACTATACTACAAAGTTATAGTAATCAAGACAGTATGGTACTGGCACAAAAACAGAAATATAGATCAATGGAACAGTATAGAAAGCCCAGAGATAAACCCACACTCATATGGTCACCTTATGTTTGATAAAGGAGGCAGGAATGTATAGTGGAGAAAGGACAGACTCTTCAATAAGTGGTGCTGGGAAAACTGGACAGGTCCATGTAAAAGTATGAGATTAGATCACTCCCTAACACCATACACAAAAATAAGCTCAAAACGGATTAAATATCTAAACGTAAGGCCAGAAACTATCAAACTCTTAGAGGAAAACATAGGCAGAACACTCTATGACATAAATCACAGCAAGATCCTTTTTGACCCACCTCCCAGAGAAATGGAAATAAAAACAAAAATAAACAAATGGGACCTAATGAAACTTCAAAGCTTTTGCACAGTAAAGGAAACCATAAACAAGACCAAAAGATAACTCTCAGAATGGGAGAAAATATTTGCAAATGAAGCAACTGACAAAGGATTAAGCTCCATAATTTACAAGCAGCCCATGCAGCTCAATAACAAAAACAAACAACCCTATCCAAAAATGGGCAGAAGACCTAAATAGACATTTCTCCAAAGAAGATATACAGACTGCCAACAAACACATGAAAGAATGCTCAACATCACTAATCATTAGAGAAATGCAAATCAAAACTACAATAAGATATCATCTCACACCAGTCAGAATGGCCATCATGAAAAAATCTACAAACAATAAATGCTGGAGAGGGTGTGGAGAAAAGGGAACACTGTTGCACTGCTGGTGGGAATGTAAATTGGTACAGCCACTATGGAGAAAAGTATGGAAGTTCCTTAAAAAACTAAAAATAGAACTACCATATGACCCAGCAATCCCACTACTGGGCATATATCCTGAGAAAACCATAATTCAAAAAGAGTCATGTACCAAAATGTTCATTGCAGCTCTACTTACAATAGCCAGGAGATGGAAACCACCTAAGTGTCCATCATCAGATGAATGGATAAAGAAGATGTGGCACATATATACAATGAAATATTACTCAGCCGTAAAAAGAAATGAAATTGAGCTATTTGTAATGAGGTGGATGGACCTAGAGTCTGTCATACAGAGTGAAGTAAGTCAGAAAGAGAAAGACAAATACCATATGCTAACACATATATATGGAATTTAAGAAAAAAAATGTCACGAAGAACCTAGGGGTAAGACAGGAATAAAGACACAGACCTACTAGAGAATGGACTTGAGGAAACGGGGAGGGGGAAGGGTGAGCTGTGACAAAACGAGAGAGAGGCATGGACATATATACACTACCAAACGTAAGGTAGATAGCTAGTGGGAAGCAGCCGCATAGCACAGGGAGATCAGCTCGGTGCTCTGTTACCACCTAGAGGGGTGGGATAGGGAGAGTGGGAGGGAGGGAGACGCAAGAGGGAAGAGATATGGGAACATACGTATATGTATAACTGATTCACTTTTTTATAAAGCAGAAACCAACACACCATTGTAAAGCAATTATATTCCAATAAAGATGTAAAAAAAAAATAAATGCAAGCAAATAATGCAAAATGCTATAGGATAAATATTGGCGGTGTGGGATTATACATACTTTCTCTAATATTCCTTATGTGATCTCAATTGTAAATTTGTAAAAAAGAATTTTTAAATAAATTAGGATCAGTTGGGAGAGTTAATATAAAATGATTAGTAAGTCGTACTTTTCAAGAAGTGCGGTTCTTCAAAACCCAAAGGAGTCAGGAACCCCTCACAAGGATGATGTGAAGGGCTACTGAAGTGAGAATCCTACAACCAGTTACTGGGAATCAGAGATTTGACTTGTCACCCACTGTTATCATAAATGTTTGCTATGTTATCCACCTGTCAACCATATACCAAACCTATTGCTATAAAAGTGTATGACTTCTTCCTCTCCCCCTCCTCGCCTCCTCTTCATTCTCCTCCTCCTTCTCTTGAAATAGAAAACATGTTGAGATATAACTGAACTAAGCACTGAAAGATCATGTCATTTTGATGTACCACCATCTCATGTGAGCCAGAATATCTCCAACAACACTACTTAACCAAAAAGACAGAAGCAAAGTTAAAAATGCTTATAGCAATTCACTCCATACTTATAAAAAGTAAATCTAAGACCACAATTTAAGTTATTTTTGAGCAACCTACACAATTTGGCCATGTCCAGCCATCACCTATTTACTATTTATTGTTTTTTTCCAACTTGATACCATTTTACTGGCATAAAATGGGGTTTTGGTAATAGTATATTCCTCCTCCATAAACAGAAAATCTTACAATAAACTGAAGGTAACAGGACAATAAATGCAATAAAATAATGTTACTAAATTACAGTTAGATGTTATTTTCTGCATACCGCTCTCAGCATGAGGCCTCTTACTTGTTCCAAGAACATAAGATTATTAAATACTATAAATCTGACTCTTTTTGATGAAATGAGAAGGATGAGTTAGTGAAAATTTTGAAGTAATTTAGCATTATATCCACATATTATCTAAACCATTATTCGTGCTTTCCAAGGCAAATCCCACATTAGCGAATCACTGCTATAGTCCTCCACACCGCAGTATTTGCTATTCTAGATACATTTTATCTTTTCCTATGCAGGTCCTAGAAGAGTCTTTGCAGTGTTCTCCACTTAAAGAGGAATAAGGGGCTAATATCTCTATCTATAAAACTCTTAAAAATTGGAAAAGTGGACAAAATATATAAACACACAATTCACACAGGAAGATATGCAACTGACCTTCAAACATATGAAAAGATGCTCACATTTGCTTATAATGGGAGAAATGCAAATTAAAACTACAATGAGATACTAGTTCCTACCTATCAACTAGACCAAAATTGACAACAAACTCCTCTAATTACATAGGACTTTTTGCAAATGTTTACATACACTTATACTGTATTTTTCAGTAGCACAGTAGCATCTTATGTGACTTGGGAGTATCACTCACCATAGTTAAACAAATAATTGTTGCTGCTTCTCTGTGTGTAGCTCAGATGTGCTCAAACATTGTTGGAATCATGGGAGGAAATGACAAAATTACCGAGGCCAGGCCATACCTTACTTCCATAAACCTGAGCCTCTGAATTCTGATTTTAGTACATCATGTTTGAGGATCACCGTCATAGCCCTTAAAAGTTTTCTGTGACAGAAGCAACTTAAAACTGAAACATCTGAAATTAGAAGTATCTACTTTTGATATTATTGCTATGAGATTCTTATTTGAAAATGCATCAGTATTTTTTCTTCCTCTCTCCAAAGGCAATTCTGATATGCACCATAGTCTTAAAACTACAGGTCAATCCCATTGACATATCAATCTAAACAGAAGACACTGCAATATATATATATATATCTCAACAGCAACGCCAGGGAAGCGTGATATGCATCCCATATCAGAAATCATGGAAACAGAAGAATATTCCTACATTTATTTTTTTCTCACTCCCAGTTTGAGAGTGAGTTGTTCTTCAATAAGTCAGATACTAGACGTATCACTATAGAAAAGTGGTTTTCACCTAGGGGAGATTTTGCCCCCAAGAGGACATTTGACAATATCTGGACTCATTTTTTTTACTGTTAAGACAGCGGTGTGTGTGTGTGTCCTACTAGCATCTAATGTGTAGAGGCAAGAATGCTACAATGCCTGGGACAACCCCTCAATACCAATAATACCAAATGCCAATAGTTCTGCTGTTGAGAAAATCCACCATAGAATAATAGCTATACGCTGGATATCCTGTCTTCAAATATGACTCTGATTAGTTGAAATTTCTTTTGATAACACACCACAAACGTATTCAGTCCTCTTTGCTTTTATTACCACTATCCCTATCCAGGACACTGCCATACTTCACCTGAACTATTACTAGTACATTTTTCATAAATGACTCAATGGATACTCCTCAGTTAAAAACAAAACTACCTGTCTTTCACTGTCCTTAGAATAAAATTCAAACTTTTAACCATGAGCTATAACACCTTTTGTGATTTGACTAAAATCTACATCACCAACTAAAAACAGGACCATCTTCTTTATGTTCACTATCCTCTATCCTCAATGCCTTTGGAAATTAATAAAACATGAGAAAACTTTTCCTGATTTAAAGAATTGACTCTTGCCCTGGAAAAACTCCCACCCTAACTTTTGCATGCTAATTTATAGTCAACCATCCAGAATCAGCTTTAAGCCCCCCAAAGGGGTTCTCTTTAACTACTCTATTTAAAGTGACTGCCTTTAACTATTAGTTATCACAGATGGTTTTTGTATTTAATTATACATTGGCTTATGTCATTTCTCCCATCCTTACCTCAATATAAGCTACACGAGGAAAGAGATCACATATGTCACATATATCCTCCTTACTGCTGTCCTCCCACATCGAACCCAGTGCTTGGTATACAGTAAAAAGTATTTAATGAACAAATGACCTATAGAAACATTACATGTATCCAAAACTAAATGTGTTACAGCAAATCATGCTAAGACAAAAAAAAGAAAGAAAAGAAAACAAACCACTCGTTGGGAACAAGACATGAATCGTTCTCAGGGAAGAAAAATTAACCCTTTCTAAAATGATTTTACTTTGGAAATATAGATCAGTGTTCAAAAGTGCAAAGGCTCAAAATTAGAACTCAAAACAAATCAAATCATTGGAAGTAGTCCCGTTTTTAATTAAACATCATCTCTACACCTGGATCTGCTGCATACCCTGTTTATTTTGTTAATTACGTTGTGAAGAGCAGAGCAAGGCACTCATGGTGAATGATGTATTGACTCAAACAATGTAAATTCTGTGTTTTTCAAGACATTTTGGGCATGCTTGAGACAAAAGAGATAACTGGTCTGCTCAAAGCATTTCAGTTTCATCTGTTCTTTACTTTCACATATATAGGAACACGAAAGAAATCATTTTGTTTCATTTCTATTAATAGGTCCACAGTGTAAGCTAAATTATGTTCTTTGCTCCTTGGAAAGAAACAACTTTCAGACCACTGAAAGAAGTTTGTCTTGTGCAATTGACGCAAAATAAAACATCAACCGAGCACAGAAAAAAATCATATGCCACAGTACCTCACAGTAGTAGGCACTCTAAATTTTCAATGGAAGCCCAAGAATAGAGATCAAGTAAAGCACTAACTTAAAATTATTGATAACTTCATTTGTAATGAATTGAAAATGAATTTACTTTTCCTTTTCTATAGAAAAGGGAATTTTTGTACTTAAAAGTGTGTGCACTTTTGCAGGGGGGTGGGGCGGGAAGGGGGAGAAAACTACTTTGTGTTTAGGTTGCTTCCTGTTTAATCTAAATGTTTATATCAGAAGCTAGGGAAACAAAGTTTTACCCATTCCCAGGGGTGTGAATTCAGAGAATACTGAGAAACTTGTCCTGGAAGCTGCACAGAGAATGGGAGATAGTCTTTAAAGTTATCTTATGGGGTTTTACCTTTTTTCCACTTTATTTACTTGAGTACTTGATTTTTTTTAAACCTAAGCTAACTAGAGGATGAAATACACAAGCATCTACATTATTTTCACAACCAGTATGGAACAAAGATCTCCTACAAATAAAAAAGAAAATATAAGAATATTTCTTCAACCAATATCCATAATTCTACAAATGATCTCACCAAGCATTAGTGAACTTGTATGAAATTATTATGTTCCTTTCTCCAACAGAGATCTCTTTCATCACTGTTCTTGACAAAGCTCAGTAGTGTTCTGAAATATTTTCTTTTTACACATTTGTATTAATAAAAATACCTTCCAGAGAGGGAAATACTTTGAAGTAAAAACAGTATTTATACTTAACAGTAAGTGAATAGAATACCCAGAGATTTTCAGGCTATGGGATAATATAAGCTTGCTTAATATTCCATAAACGTGCCAGTTAATGCACAGAATACGTTCCCATTGGTATTATTTCCCACGTGGTTCCATTTCACAATTCAAACATAATTTTCAAGCAATTCTTCTTAACATACCTATAATATTTTTTCCTCGCCTAATACAGCACAGTAGTTATATTCCTGTGTAACTGTCATTCACTAGAATTTACATTTTTATTCCTTCAAAAGCAAAATGGCAATTATTCGTCCCACAGTGTTGAAGGTCTGTGAACCTAGTTTACTACTGTGCTGTCAACATTAGGGTCTATCCATATCCATGTAAAAAAATCATGTTACATATAATATTTTATAAACATTTATTGAATATATGATGAACATTTTTCATATCATCAAATGTTCTTCTACAACATTGTAAAACCATTTAAAATTAAGTCATGGGATGGCCAACAAATATTGTTATGATCAAAAATCCTTTCAAATTTTCCAGTTTCATCAGTAAAGCATGGTGCTGTGTTATACACATCTCTTCAGAAGGTTAAGAATAGTTTTCATAAATTGAAGAAACTGTGCTGTTTGTTTTAGAAGATGCATTGTCTCTTGTTCCTCTCATTAACTCCCTAAATAGACATTATGGTTCACATTTGATACAAGGGGCCAAGCGATTGTAGAGATTGAGTACCCTGCTCTGTGATACAAAGTTAATAATTAGTGGAGTTTGCTATATTACTCAGACATGTCTGATCCATTTTTATAATGGGGTGCTGATAGTTTTTCATTAATTTATTTCACTGTTTATATATTAAGCAGTTTAATTCATTGTTAATACTAATACTATACTGTTGTATTTTTAAATGATACTTTTTATTTTGAGATAATTGTAGATTCACATGAAATTGTTAAAAATAATTTAGAGAGATCTCATATATTCTTTACCCAGTTTCCCGCAGCGGTAACATATTGCAAAGCTATAGTAAAATATGGCAACCAGCGTATTAACATGGACACAGTCAAGATACAGAACATTCCTATCATCACAAGAATCCCTCATGTTGCCTTTTAATAACCACACACTTAGTGGGAGAAATAGGGGAAAGTACATCTACTCCACCTTCCTGGAAATAGAAGTCTATCAACATTTCTTTTTAAAAAGCCTTTAATAGTGAATCAAGTGCCCCAAGAATAACCTCTTTTAAGGGAATTACGATATAAAATGATCTCTATATAAAGTATAATAAGATTTGCCATATTTTAAATTGATCGTGAGGGCACCTACCAGGAGTCCTGGTTAGAAGTCTTTTTCTACTTCCACACATTAGCATGCAGTTCAATATCCTGCTTGCTAATGGGACCTGGTGCAAAACAGCAGTTAAAATACTTTGTAAATGTTGCTATAGGAAAATGAATCGCTTCAGTGGAAACAAATATCCTACACTCACAGTACTAAATTTAGAAACTGAACAGAGTCATTTATTTGCATCATCTATCACCTAGGAGACTTGAGTCAAGTTACTTTGTATCTCTGAGTCTCAGTTTCCCCCTGTGTAGAACTGGAATAAGAACTAACCCTCAAATTTATGAATGTTAAGTTGTAACAACAGTAGCAATATATTCATACCTACTATGTAAATATAAACAACTCAGGTGGCAGATATTATTCTACTCATTTAGCAGATTAACAGATATAGAAATTGAGGCCGTTAAGTGACTTTGTCTAACGTCAAATAGATGCTATGTGATAGGAATGCAGAATAAATACAGAACTGCTTTCCTCCAGAGCCTTACTCGTTTCGCTTGATAAGTGAGAAAGCATTTTACTAAGTGGGTCCACTGAATTAAAAAAAACCAATACATAAGAGGTTATAAGAGCTTGTTTCCAGAGAAAGGCCAACAGGTATCTTTATGCATTACAGACCTTTATCACCAAGAATAGAGGTTAGGAATAGAATCCATTTGCCCAATCTATAGCCATTGATTGTCTAAGTACATGCCAGCAACTCATAAGTCTGTGGCTATAGATAATACTTCCAGGCTTAAGAAACAGCAAATGCAAATGGCCTTTTGTCAGAAAAGGGAGTCTTATGCATCCAATCTTTTGACCTCCGTAAGAGGGAGGCATGAAACACTTAATAGGAGAAAGAATCCTCAGAGCCCATGCTAGGCTTGTTACCTTGCGTGGGAATCTTTCCCTGTTTCAGACTCAATGTGTATCCTATGTTCTGCTTAAGCATATGTGTGAAATGGCACCTGGACAACCCCACTGCTATGTCTTCCCTGGGGTTAAGGGGCATGGTCCTTTGTTTTGTGGCACAAGAGGGATATGTGCAGGCCAATGTCCCTGCATCAGCTGCCAAGAGGGACCTGCCGGCCACGGGGGACTGATGCCAACTACTGAAGGTGATCTTGCTTTGTGCCATCGTTATGTGAGTAAAGTATTGTGTCATCCCATGCTGAAGTGCACCGTGTTTTTCTTGGCAACTCCAACGCCGAGAGCAATGGGCAGAAGTGTTCGGACTCCTACTCCCGATGTTAGGTAACAGATGCCACTTGCTTGACACCTATCCAGGGAAGACAAAAGGGAATACCAGTGTGCGGATTGCCATAAACAATGGGTGGGTGGCAAGACTGGAGAGTTAGGCAGAGGTCATACCATGTAGCCTGCGGTAGGATAGGGTAAGTCACATGGATTTTACTCAAAGTGTGTTGTCAAATTATTTTTGAGTGTTTTCAGCAGGGAAATAACCTTGTCTGATTGAATTTTGGAATGGCAACCATTGGCAGTGTATAGAAAAGGGGACAAAAGAGGTAGCAAATAATTTAAGAGGCTGTATTTCAGTCAAACTAGTGGGTGTTAGCACTTTTCTATTGAGTGCAGAATAGAAGAA
The DNA here is from genome assembly GCF_937001465.1 of Orcinus orca. Lineage (NCBI taxonomy): Eukaryota > Metazoa > Chordata > Mammalia > Artiodactyla > Delphinidae > Orcinus > Orcinus orca. Next base: position 10,215,686 of record NC_064568.1, read on the forward strand.
GGAATTAGATCAGTCTGCTTACATGGGATGACTTATTTCGTATAACAATAAATTATAACTAACCTTTAATGAGCATTCACTTTGTGTTAAGTGCTATTATAAGCACTTTGCTTATATTATCTTATTTAATCCACACACTCTCTGAGGTAGATGCTGTTATTACCCTTTTGATAGATGAGAAATCCAAGGCACAAAGAGGTTATGTAATTTGCTCAAGGTCACACAGCTAGTAAGTGGTGCAGGCAGGATTTAAAGTAAAAAAAAAAAATGTGCCTACAAAGCCTATTCTCTGGGTTAATGCTGATTGTTGCTAATGATGGGCATTTTTCAGGAAAGGACAAATGTGATTCCAACATAAGGAGGATTATCGTATAAGATGATCTTAAACTTTCCTTCTAAATCTGAGTCCCATATTTCTAAAGAGAATATGTGGTGTGCCACCTGCAAAGAGACTTTCTGCTGATTTATTTGCCTTGGGTAAGAATTACTATTTTTCTAAGTAAACAAACTTTAAATTATATTTCCTTTTGAGCTAATGTAAGCACATTTTATAAATTTCAAATATATTTTATAAATAATCTAGGAAGATGTAATTTATTTCTCATATTGCTACTCTGGGACCATAATATTCCACAGTTTTATTTTTATTAAAACAATTGTTATTGTTATAGTTTAGTTATATATTCATATGTTATGGTTTTATTAATATTTGCATTAGAAACCTAGTGGAGCTGAGGTTCTATCTGCTTTTTTCTGCTTTCTAAAATTCTGGCTATCCACAGCAACACAATGTTTATTGAGTAATAGATGTTCAAAAGCAAATAATTAGTGAGAGACTAAGAAAATAAGTGACAAGACAGAATTCAGGAGCCTGAGTGCTGGCATGGGTGAGGTAGTGTCAGAGAAATGGCTTTGAGTCTTAAGTCTGGGACAAGGAATTATCTGCAACCAATTTAGGCAGGAAGATTAGGGGAAGCAATATGGCATAAGGGCTAGATGGGGGAATTCCCTGGTGGTCCAGCACTCTCACTGCCGAGGGCCCGGGTTCAATCCCTGGTCGGGGAACTGAGATCCCACAAGCTGCGTGGAGCAGCCAAAAAATAAAACTAAGGGTTCGCTGGGTTACCACAGACATCCAACTATACCTCAAGGGGGTGCGTCTGGATATTATAAAGCCAGGAAGAGAGATATAACCCAGCAAAGAACCTTGATATATAAGAAGCTATTAATCAGTTTGGCTAAAGCTATAATACAGAATTCCTGCCATACTAAAGGAAATCCAATCAATAAATATTCACAAATTTACAAGTGCCTAGAACTTTGCTAAACTGTCTGAATATTACACATATAAAATTTGCTTCTGGACTTGAAGAATCTCACAGTTATTTAGGAAAGATAGAAATATCATCCAACAACACATGGGGATATGTAAATTCAGAGACTGAAGAGACCTAAACCCATAGGAATTTACCATGCTAAATGAGATTGTCTGATGGTACACTAACAAACCCAGCAGCCAATTTATTAAGGTAGAAACGATCCACAATTACTTTGCTTGAGACTACATTTATGTTATGAGAATTAATATATAAGAGGTTAGAAACTGAATATTACAGTGAAATGTTAAGTTCAACAAATCTTTTCTAAATATAAGGTGTGATTGAACAAATATTTATACACCAATTATTTTCTATAATTTAGAGCAATAGAATTTAATTTCCTTTTCAGAATATCACAATTTTAAAAGGAGAATATGAAAACTAATGTATTCAGGTCTGTTTGTTAAATTAAAACTTCACTTTAAATTTTTGACTAATTTTTATTTTTTGCTACCATATTACAGCTACCACGGATAACATATATAAATTTTTGTTCTGTCATACACCAGCCAGTACATTCATAATAAATATTTAAAGTTCTACTTCTTAGAAGCTATTTTTCTTTTCTGTGCATCAAGTTAAATCATTAAAAGGACATGAGTGTAATAAGGTGCTGGATACTACGTGGGTTCTGGAGCTCATTTTAGGAATTCAACCTACATTAGATTTTCCACAATGATAAAATACTATTTAGTTTGGTTTCAGATAAGAGTGTGGGAGAAGTAAAGTACCTGACCTTATAGAAGTATATCTCTGTGGAAAGGAAGCACTGGCCTTGAATTTGTCTGCTTTTGTACGGCTGTATACTCACTGTCAAAATCTGCCTGATTTTGTAATGGATATATTCCTAGGACTTGGGTATGTAGTAGATATTCAAACTTTTTTTTCAATTATTTTTTAAAATTAACTTTTAATTAATTAATATAATCTATAGGTAAGAGGTATAGCTCATAATGAGACGGCTCAAGGAATTATCAAAACATGAAAACAGCTGTAATCATCATTCAGATTCAGACACAGAACATTCCTAGGACCCAAAAGCCCCTCTTCTGCCCACTTCCAGTTACTATGCTCAGCATCTTTCACAAAGGTAAGGTAGCACCGAATACAAGTGGTTTCAGAAATAAGATTAAGTGATCAACTTTAGGTTGATCCCATGTGCCAAAATAAGAACCCTTTCTCTACAGGAAAAAAAAAAACTGCAAGGCTTTTACAATATCCCAGTTTTGTGGTCACTATTATCTCCATTTAATTAAAAAATGTTTGTACATGAAATGGTATCATGGTTACCAAAAGAGAAATACAACTTGATAAATCTAGAAGCTTTAATATTGTTTACTGATATAGATTAAAGGACCTTGAAAAAAAAAACAAACCCTTTATATTCTACAGACTTACGTGGCACTGGGTGAAGACCCCTTTTTCCTTTACTTCAAGTACCTCTACTAAAATGGATTTTGGAGGCTGTAGAGAATAGGCGCTAGGAGTACCTGCCTTAGTTTTGAGAAAGACCTGGGATCAAACTTCAACTCCTCTACAAGCAGACCTCATCTGGGCCTTATTGCTTCATCTGTAAAATGGGCATAATGCTGTCCATTGCTGTATGGTTCTACAATTAAATAATGAAAATGCATGCAGGACTATGTCTGACACATAGAAAACAACCATTAAGTAAAATTCCCTATAACTGGAGAGAGAAAGGCAATGATGCTCAAAAAAGTTATTTTAGTGCCTTCAGTAATGAATATGGGGTAACAAGTGTGTGAATAGCTAAAGGGTATTTTAACCTTAAACCTGTGAATTCCAATGATCATGCTTTTCCTGCCCATAATCCCCAAGCCATAGTGAGTATCTGCCACAGACCTCTGACCATCACTTTCTTTTCTTTTTCCTTGCATTTTACCCCAAAAGAAGGGACTGAGGAACCCTGTGCATATTTTACCTGCTTGTCCTCTAGATTTTCTCTAGCTATTGCAATAGATTGTTTTTAGCTCCTGGAAGGAATAAGCTGGGTATCCAAGCTGTTAGAAACAGAAATATCCTGTTAGGGAGGTGGGTGTGTTTCTCTGGGAATCTCTGCTAACATACGTATATGTTCCTCAATAAAGATGCTCTAAATTTAGACTAGAGAAAAATTTGTGATTAATGCCAGATTACTTATAACTCTTATATCCTCCTTAAAAGACTGCAACACTATTCAACAATGCAATCATGAAAACAGATCTCTAACAGGAGCAGACAGCAAAAACGTGTCTCCCAACAGCTAAACCACACTTGTTAATGAGATTGATCATTCCTTCCGTGGTGCTGTATTTTTTTTAAACCACTGTTGTACCTAAATTTGCCTTTTTACTCCTAGGGCTGCCATCTAAGGGTTCTATGCTGGATTGTCAATGTAGTCAATCATTCATCAGCTAGCTATTGAGACACTAGATCACTGTCTGGCTTATACTGGGCACTCAAACGTTGTTGGCAAGAACATAACCTAGACCAGGCAAAAAGTTTGGTACAAACATAGAGTGGTGGACAAGACAGACATTTATGGCCCTCATAAAACTTGCAATCTAGTGGGGGGACATATACATTGAAACAATTACATTCCTGCAAAAAGTGAATCATTTGCAATTATGCTAAATATGCTGAAGGATGTTTATTACAGGGTGCTGTGGAAGGTATAACTGGGAGGTACCTATTCCAAGGATGCAAGAAAAGATATTTTTTGAGGAAGCAAAAGTTTAGCTAGAGATTGCCACCTCATCACCCTACATGAACAAATAAGTGCTATACCTGAGTGAAGCTGGGTTCCAAGTGCATAGGAACATATTTATATGGGTCCTCAAGTCTCAGAATCCATTTAAAGTGTTATTCATCAGCTAACGACTCCAGCTGCCATGTACAAACATGGACAGAAATGTTGCCAGATCCTCATTTTAAAAGAGATGATTGAAACTGGATTCTTTCTGGGTAATCTTGTCTCTAATGCGTAAAACATTGTGTTGTTCAACACAGAAGTCTATGACTTATATTTAAACTAATGCTTAAAGGTTAGGTTAGTGGCAGGAGTGGGTCAAAGAGGAGAGGGGAATTCCAAGAAAAGTGAACAGCATTAGCAAGAATCCAGAGTACAAATGAGCTCTGTGTACTCGAGCATAAAACATGGCAAGTTGGTAGAGATAAGACTGGCTGTCTTGTCGGGTCCAGGTTATGCTGCCTACAAGTTTTAGGAACACTGGATTTCTTTTTTTTTAAGAACAGTGGAGAAGTACTTCAGAGTTTTAAGTGGGGCTGGTAATTGCTAGATGCTAGTGTGTCAAATCACGTAGACATATATCTTCCCCAGGAGTGGACCTCTTCTAGTCCCTGTGCCACTTAGGGTCAGAATTTTAAGTAAACACTTCCACAGTCCACATCACACTTATTAATAATCTTAATTATGAGGTTCTATATTATTCGGAAAGAATCTAAAATGTCATAGCTGACAGTGGTTTTGGAGATAACCTACCCAGACCCGCCATGTTAAGAGGTAAAGAACAGCTCTAAATATTTAACCTCTGTATTAAATTTATCACACACTTAGAGGCAGATAGAGCTATAACCCCAGCATCTACTAGCCCCCTGCTCTTTTCACAGACCCATGCCACTAGCTATATATTTTCATTATCCTAAAAATGTCAACATTACAATGCAATAGTATCACTTGTCTATCAAAATTTGCTTTATCAAACATTCTAAAAGAGCATAACAATCATAATAATAAATGTTGCTGCATAAATAATATATATATAGGCTTTATATAGCATACGAATTGACGATATTAGCATAGCTATGCTTTGTTATATTCAAATATCTGCATACAGACTTATCAATTCAGTTACAGTTATAGGAACACTAGAAGAATGCAGTAAAAGTTTTGACATGCACTCTATGCAGAACTATCATTAGTCACTGTAAGACAGCTAACACGAAACTGTTCAGTGAAAAGCACATTGGTTTGGGCAGGATCTTTAATACTATCTGGGAAAGCCATCTGATTACGTTATGCCCTATTTTTAGCATAATAGTAATATTGGTTAGCATTTTCTTAGCACTCATTATGGGCCAAGTACTATTAATGTTTTAATATTAATATTTAAAACCATTAAGTGCTGTAAAATCTTGAGTCCTTAATCATTTCCACAATTATAGGATGTGGTATTACCATTTTCATTTTACACACAGGGAAATTGAGGATCAGACAAAAGTTACATAGCTAAGAAGTCTTAGAATTGTGATTTGAACTCAGGCAGTGGAATTCCACAGCTTGTAATTTTAACTGCTACACTATTTTACTGCCTGCTCCCGATTCCTGTATTATATCTGAAAAATGGGAACAATGAACCCTAGAGAAAATACAGATACTTTTGCATCTAAGAAAATGAGATATTGCACTTGTTTCAGAGCACATCATGGTTATGTTAGAAAGTAATGTGGAGAAGACAGAGAAGTATCAGAAAGACCTTGAAAATTGAACAAACACAATTTTCAAAATAAAGTGATATAGGTGAAAAACAGATTCCATGTTAGTCTCATAGCAGGCTGTAGGAGATGGTGGAAAAACATAAAACCAATAGTTGAGCATGGCTATGCACTTCCCTCAAAAATGTGCCTGGGATTTGAGGTCCAGGGGCTCACAGTGTAGTTTGGGAGCCACATTTTTTCTACTACTTAACCGCTGTGACTTGCAATACTTTCACCTGTTAAATAGGGATATTATTTCCCATTTCACAGCACGGCAGTGAGCACTACATGGCATAGCACATGTGAAAACCATTTTGGAAACTCTAAAATGAAATGTAAATGCCTCGTATAATCATTTTTATTATTAGCAGCTTAGTTATTTAAGGCCTACAGAAAAGTACCATCAATACAAAGCAAAAAAGAAGGGAAAAATTGCCTAAGGAAAAGGCATTAATTACTAATATAAAGGATGAATATTTTAAATATATTTTTAAAACAAAAGTGCAAATAATATATGCAGTTGACCCTCCATGTCTGCAGGGTCTGATCTGCAGGTTCAACCAATTGTGGATGAAGAATTTTTTTTTTAATTAAAAAAATTTTTTTTAATTTCAGAAAGTTTCAAAACACAAAACTTGAATTTGCTGCACACTGGCAAGTATTTACATAGCATTTACGTTGTATTAGGTATTATAAATAATCTAGCGGTGATTTCAAATATACGGGAGGATATGCCTAAGTTATATGCAAATACTATGCTAAGACACTGGAGCACCTGGAGACTTTGGTATCTGTGAGGGTCCTAGAACCAATCCCCCCAACAGATACCAAGGGGCAACCGTACCTATAAGCATAACAAAATGACTGGCCATACTAATATCTAATTGTGAAAAAAATAGCTTTTTCTTTTGGTAACGTCATTGGAGGGATAGTAGAGTTGTAGGGTGATAATACCCTTTTATATATATGTATACACACATATATGCATGCATATGCCTTTTGCATGCATACACACATATAAGCATGTGTAGATATAGATACGTGAAAAAATTATGGGTGCTTTTATTTTTTCTTTTGTATTTTTCAAAAATTTTATAAAAAAGAAAGACTGGTAAAGCATTACATAAAGTTCTACTTATGAACAGTAGAAATACATACACACACATGCTTAGGTAAGAGGAAACTATCAAGTCTTTAAAAGCCTATGTAGATGAGATGGGGGAAAAGAATATATTGTTATGAGAGTATGTTTCATTTGTTTAGAGAAATAGAAACTGTGAGATAATAGAGACAACTCCAGATTTACTTGTAAAAAATAATAGGCAACATTTATTGAACACTCCTCACATGTCAGGCATAGTTACAAACACTGTCATATAAAATCCTCCAACTAATCCTATGATTGAGACACTATTATTAGTCCCATTTCACAGGTGAAGAATCTAAAGATAAGAGCAGTTAATTAACTCCTGAAGGTGATCCAATCTATCAGTGGCAAGACTAGTGTTCACATCCAGGTCTGCCAGGCTGTAAAGACCTCAGTTTATCACTTCCTTATTATTATAAGGCTACTAACTGGTGGAAACACCAAATACATGAAAGCACATGTTTTGGAGAAGAGGAAAAAAATAATAAGGTTTTTAAGGCAAAGCAGAAACACTGAAAAAAATGTGCTCACCACCATATATCATGCAGAGTTCACAGTGTTTAAGCAACCTCAGGGCAGGCCATTGTGAAGACAAGGGAAATAGCAAAGTCCTTGAGATGAAGCCGAACAACTATATGAGGACTGGGAAACACCAGATATTGGAAAGCATTCCTGTTGCTGAATTCAAACTATAAAGCCTTTGCAGAGATTGGCTTTATGACAGTCACTAAAAGAATGGCTACATGTGGCAAACAGAGCAATGGTTTTAAAAATCAAAGCATGCTTTTTAGTTACACTCCAAGGAAATAAGCCAAGTATAAAGGAAGTAGACAGAAAAACTATGAGCATTATAGAGGTAAGTAAAGAAAGCAGTAGAGGACTGTAAGCATTAAGTAAGCTGGGGAATAAGACACCAGAAATAACTGCAAGCGTATTTCAGCAACCAGATTACTCCCTAGAAGAAGGCAAGGTAAAACAGGGCCTTGAGACTTTTAAAGTAAAAGAGGTAGTAACCCTTTCTGGAGCAACTGGGCAAAAAGTAAAGAAGGTGGCGGCTAGAAAAATAAGTTAACATTTATGCTTCTGATTCAAAGGTTGAAGATATAGAGAAATATATTTAAGACACCTGCAAGAAATTTATCTTATGTATACTAATCTTAAAAGTATATTTCTCTCTCATGAAAGAACTCTCAGGAAAACAATGTGTGAAGGAGCAAGGGTTTTGCAAAAAACTAAACTCTTATTACAATACAGGAGGTAGAATCGGTCACAGCTTGAATGACAATTGGTCTGAATAACAGACATGTCCTTTAGCACTGGGAAGTAAAACTGCACCCTATTTTCTACTGAAAGAACTGTATGTTCTCCCATGGGAAATGATTTCTGCCTTTCATAAAACCAAATGTCTGCCACCTATTGGTTCTCTCAAATTATCTCTTTGGGCCAGGAGGCTCAGTTATTAAGACTGTCATTAATAGTGAGGTAGTCTCAAAGATAAGGAGGACAAAGAAGCAATTTTCCCTGGGCCTACTCAGGAGAGATAATCTACGAGTGAATTTAGTATTACTGAAATGCTCACGTGTAAAGTATCAGTTGAAACGAAGCATAAAACATGACATGACTGGGCATCAATGGAGGGAAAAAAGTAAATGAGATAAACTGACAATGGTACTAGGCTACATAGATCTCACATAATGGAAAGAAATGAATTAGAGAGATAAGACAGAACGTGGAGGTGGGAGGGGCAAGTACCGTTTAAAAGAAGGGGAGACATAAGAATCATGAAAGACAGAAATGAAATATATTGCTAGAATGAGTATCAGGAACCTAGTCACGAGAGAAAGGAAAAAGATGGAAAAGTTAAAAAAAATTAGCACAAGGACTACAGTTGAAAAATAAAACTGAAGTTGAAAAATAAAACTCATCAACTTAAACATAATAATCAAGGCACACATTTCTATGCAATATCTATACACAGCCTGTATTTGGGACTGCACAGTAAGTACTGGATTACTAGAGTGCACGAAAATGTTACTAAACCAAAAGAAAACCTGTCTTCAGACTACCAGTGAAAATGGGAACACTTCTTTTTTTTCATTGAAGTATAATTGACTTACAATGTTGTGTTAGTTTCAGGTGTACAGCAAAGTGATTCAGTTTTACATACATATATATCTATTCTTTTTCAGATTCTTTGCCCTTATAGGTTATTACAAGATACCGAACATAGTTCCCAGTGCTATAGAGTAGGTCCTTGTTGGTTATCTATTTTATATATAGTAGTTTGTGTATGTTAATCCCAAACTCCTAAGTAATCCCTCCCTGCTCTTTTCCCTTTGGTAACCATAAGTTTGCTTTCTAGTCTGTGAGTCTACTTCCGGTTTGTAAATAGGTTTGTTTTGGAACGCTTCTATTTAATAGGCTGAGATGGATGGTAGAAACTTCAAGACACCAGATTCAAAGGATGCATGTGATTGTGGCTGATGTAGTCAACCCTATTCCCCTCTGCATGTACCCAGAAAGACTGTGACCCGTATAACCTTTCCATGGCCTGCTCTAGACCAATCCCTCTCCCAAGTGGGAACTCCCTGCCTTGTTGGTCTGTCCAAGGCCTCTCTGCACACAGATAAATCCCAGAAAATTCGATGGCCCCTATGGTATTAGATAAAAGTAAGACGATGATGGGGGACAGTAGAGAGGGAAGGAATGATTGGAAGAGAAAGGATACGGTGGGTTGAATTGTGTTCCTCCCAAAGACATGTTCAGTACCTGTGAATTGGACCTTATTTGGAAATAGGGTCTTTGCAGACGTAAATAACTTAAGAATAGGTCATACCTTATTAGGGTGGGCCCTAAATCTAATGAATTGGATACACAGGCATACAGAGAAGGAGGCCACGTGACAATGGAGGCAGAGATTGGAGTGAGACAGTAAGAAGCCAAGAAATGCCAGGAGTCACCAGAAGCTGGGAAGAGGCAAGGAAGTATACTCCCCTGGAGCCTCCAGAGGGAACGTGGTCCTACGGACACCTTAATTTCAGACTTCTGGCCTCCAAAATTGTCAGAGAATAAATCCCTGTTGTTTTAAGCTGCCCTGCCTGTGGTACTTTTTTATAGCAGCCCTGGGAAAATAATGCAGAGGGAGAGGAAGAGAGGGAGGGAGGGAGGACAGACTTACACTTAGCCATAAGAACACAAATGCATACTACGTCACTCAACCATTAGTCTGTCTCTCCTGCAAAGGAAGTCATAAATTGTCTTGATGTAACCATGACAACAATATCCGTAGTGCCCGTGTCAATAGGTTTCGAAACATTTTTGTTTTTTCAAACCGATCATCATAAAAATGTTTGAGTAGATATGTACATTTATACATATTCATCTATGTATAAATAGACAAATGTACTAACATACTAACATTTATTAAACATAACTAAATAAAAATAGTGATTAATAGTGGAGAAATAAAGAACAAAGGAGTATTTTAAATACTGTTACATTTATTAACGATACGTAATTTTTCTCACTAAGCTGCTATTTATGACATTTTGTTAATAATAGCATTTCCAGTGACAGCAATTGAATTGTATGTGCTTCTAATTTTTTTTAAGTCTTGCTCTAACACTGTCTCATAAAGTTTTGAGAAGCCCTGGTTCAGATTCACTGTGGTCTAGTACTTGCTGGTAATGACTCTCAGAACCTTAGGAAGATGCATGGATCCACAGCTGGAAGGGGCTTTGCTGACTGTCTCACTAAATCATGGAACGCATTTTCCAACCTCAACCACCAACTGATGTAAGGCTTGCATTAAATCTAGGTTGGTGAATTCCATCTCCCAGCTCTCTGCCAGCTGCATTTTCAAGAGTCAGAAGTGTATTTTCTCCAGTTTGATCAAAGTGATCAATTCCTTTAAAACTGTTCATGTGAAGTTATTGAAACAGCTTAGAAAATCTCAAAATCCCATTTCTGAGTGCAAGTGTCCAGATATCAGAAGTTTTATAGGTGATATACTTAATATTTTTAAAAATAAACTCACATGATGATGGAAGTATTCCCACACACCTGTTTTTAAAACCTTCCTCCATTCCATGATTATCCTTGTAAAGGCAGTAGTTTTTCTCACTCACTCTTAAAATATCATTTTTACTTTGAAGATACAAATTAAGTGTGACAATAACACAACAGAGACAGCTTCCTTTATAGGAGAAGTGAGGAAAGCTTTATAAGGTGTGCTTTTGTGGATACTGGAAACAGTACTGATCCCTTCCAAAAACAACATCAAAAAAGTCCCATTGACAGAATGCCCAGTCAATATCTTTGTCAGGGGAAATGCCAAACCTTTTTATTCTAACAAAGCAAGATATATGTATATGTATGTGTAGTAAATATACTCATATATATGTATATATACACCATATGCTATGTGAATACAGTATACACACTATATTCATACATATGCATGTATATTTGTATGTATATGAATATATGCAAATGTGTAGTTATGTATATATACATACTATATACTATAAGTATATATATATATATATATATATATATATATATATATATATATATATATTCTAGGAGAAGGAAGAGTCTGGTTGAGAATCAACCCCCACATCCCAGTGTCTTGTATTTTGCATATAATCTGGCACTTTAAAAAAAAATTTATTTATTTTATTTTATTTATTTTTGGCTGCATTGGGTCTTCATTGCTGTGCGTGGGTTTTCTCTCGTTGCAGCGAGCAGCGGCTACTCTTTGTTGTGGTGCGCAGATTTCTCATTGCAGTGGCTCCTCTTTGTTGTGGAGCACGGGCTCTAGGCGCGCGGGCTTCAGTAGTTGTGGTTCAGGGCTTAGTTGCTCTGCGTCATGTGGGATCTTCTGGGACCAGGGCTCAAACCCATGTCCCCTAGATTGGCAGGCGGATTCTTAACCACTGAGCCACCAGGGACGCCCTGGCACTTCTAATATAACATTTTATGTAGTCCTCACAACAGTCTATGAGAAACAGGTACTATTATTATCCCCATTTATAGAGAAGGAAAAGAAAATGATAAGGGATGTTAAATAAGGTAAATAGTGGGAAATAAATAAATTAGTATGGGTTATACTAATAGCAATGGCCAGGGCTTGGTGTTGTAGTCAGACGTAACTGATTCCAAAGCTAAGGCTCTGATATCAGGTCTATTCTGATTTCAGGTTTTGATGGGTTTGGAGGTAAGATGATAAATAACTCGAACATGCTGAAATCTTTATGAATGCTTAGTAAGTGTCTCAAATGGGGTAAAATTGGGGGATGTAGAGGAGTTAGGAGTGGTTAGAGGTTGATGATAAAGCCTATTGCAAAATTTTGCTTAGGGTTCATTCACATTTGTTATTTCTTTATATAAATAGCTAAAATGGACATAATTGCATAAGAAATGTGAGTGCAACAAGGACAGAACATCATCGCACTATTGTGTGAGACACTGCTTTGAGACTTTTTCAATACTCAGAGTGCGTATATAAAATGTATGCCAACGCTTTATGAACTAGAGAAATATAATAATGCAGGGAAGAAGGTTAAGTGCAGTCAAATTACTTTTTTTTCCCCCTTTTAGTAATTTCATGTCCTGATTCAGTAACTCCTGGCATGCTCTTTGGACATCCACCATGCATGTACAAGCAAAATGCTTCTGGCACCCACTCACAAAAAAGGCTTCTGTCTGTTTGACTCTTTATAACTTTTTGTGCATTACAAACATGAACAGTATATATAAGAGACAAAAAGGAAATTGTGTTTAAGAGAAGGGACAGTTTCTCACGTAGGGCTCTCAGTACTGGTTACCAAGAAAGCAGATGAGAAAATGAAAAATAGCTGGAAAGATTTTGTTGGAGATTTGGGTCCAATTTATAATGAGAAAATAAGGAAGAAAGAAAAATCAAACCACAGGTTGCAAGGGCATTATAGTTCAGGGCACAATAGAGGTGCAGAATAAAAATAGATGCCAACTGCATAGAGAGGTCCTGAGGAGCAGTAAGAAGAGCTGGAGGTTACACCAGGCGTGTGAGGAGAAGAGGGCAGTAGCCAAGTATGGAGCACCATGAGTGCTGGCAGAGCAACTGAGGACAGAGAGCAGAAACTCATGGAAAGAGGACATGCGGGAACCCATATGAAAAATCCTCTAGTTCTGATAGATGGGTTTTGTTTAGTTTAAGCCACTTGTACGTGGGGTACCTGAGCTTGTTTTGACTCTAGCATCTGACTAAAAGGGAGAAAAAAAGCAGAAAACACCCAAACTTTACTTTCTACTTTTTACTTTCTACTCCTTCTCTCTAATTATCAAAGTGAAATTTTTTGACTGGAAATGGAAAACAGGTTTGAAAAATGGACCATGAAATATTACTCAATGTTCATTCCTTTAAAACAAAATTAATTCAAATTGATTATGTACGTATCATGTGCCAGGCACTGTGCTTAAGAAAATTATTTAATCTAATCCTCAACCAACCCTAATTGTAAAGATATAAAGAAACAAAATTGACAATGAATTGATCATTGTTTAAACTGGGTCATGGGTAGATAACCATATATAAGATCTTTCTCTTTAATTATGTATATATTTTTAAATTCCCAAAATTAAAAAAAAATACAAAAATTAATCAACCTTAGTTATAAATGATTAATTCCATTATACAGATGAATAAAAATGAACTCGGTAGACTTTAACTGTCTTGGTCATAGTCTGAAACAAGCAATGAGTGGCACAGGTAGAATTTAGATCCAAGTCTCACTGGTTTCAGGATGAACAGTCCTAACACTACAGCAGTGACAGCAGCATCAAATGCTCAACATTTAAACTATGAGACAGTTTCCACCTCGTAATTCTCACTTCAGGTCACAGTATAGTATCAGAGCAAGTATAGAACAAAGTCTTTAATTTTCCCTCCAGATAATGTGCAAACAGTGTATTGATATCTGAATAATATTTGTTCCATGACATAAGTTTATCAGACATTGAGTGAATAAATGAGTTTTGGTCAATAATGACATCAACATGAGTCTCTCTCATTCTTCAAAATTTGAGTTACTGTCTCACAACATCCCAAAGTAGGGAGTTAAGAGCACAAACTCCAGCAACTCTTAGACCTGAGTTTGAATCCTGTGTGTATCATTATAGCTCTGTGAACTTGGTAAACTAATTACTCTAAGCCTCATTATCCTCCTTTGCAAAATAGGGACAATAAGGACACCTAAGCATAGAGGTCATGATACGCAGCTTAATGAGGAAATGTGAGTAAAGTATTTTGCTAGGTGTGTAGTCCATGAAAGCAACTTAAAAAGTTATTGACTATTTTTATTAACATAAACTCTGTACTGTAGACTCAAGGAAGTCTCCCAGAGAGGCTGATATTTTAGTGGAGTCTAAAAGACTGTGAAGAATTGACTGGTGAAGAAAGAGAAAGGGGAGGCCATTCTAAGAAGAGGAAATATCAAGTGGAAAGACTTGAAAGCATGGATACTGTTGGGGTCTTGTGCTATGTGGCTACAAAAAAGATGAGGAGAGTCATAGGACATTAGCGTGGAAAGCTGGGTGGTAGCCATCTGGCAAAGTGCTCGAAAACAGCAAGCCAAGCTGTGTCAACTAGAGTACATTGGCTGTTGATCTCTCTAATAAAAATCATCATCGGTAATTATAAAATATGAAGATCACCAGGCCTTATTTCTCGAAATTATGGTTTAGTAGGTATGCACTGGAATCCAGGAATGTGTTTTTATGTTTTTAAAAAAATGACTTTAAGTAATTTTTATCTTCAGAAAAATTTGAAAAACACTGGGTTTAGAATATGTGTGCATGTTTTATACATATATATTAATATATATAATTCACTCATATGTTCTTATGCTCTATAAATATATAATATTAAAATAGTCTACAAAATTAGAATATTTTATTCTACAAATACAGAGCATATTTATAATTATATTTATGTAAATATCAAACATGCATATGCTCTATATATTAACCATAGAATGTGTCATATAGTCTATCAATAAAAATAAAATGTTTATATATATTTGGTGTGTAAATAAAACTGTGAGGAATAATATGTATGTATATTCTCTACATAAATGTAAAAACTATATTTTTGGTATTTCTACTGTACTAATCAGGGTTCTCCAGAGAAACAGAACCAATATGGGATATATATGTATACATTTAAAAACACTTATTATAAGACATTGGCTCACAGAATGATGGAGGCTAGAAGTCCCATGACTGTCCCTCCACAAATTAGAGATCCAGGAGAGCCAACGGTACACATTCCAATCTGAGGGCAGAAGAACATCGATGTCTCATCACAAGAAGTCAGGCAGAGAGAGTGAATTCTCCCTTTCTCTGCTTTTTTTTTCTATCCAGGGCTTCAGTGGATTGGTTGAGGTCTACCCTCTTTGGGGAGGGCAATCTGATTTAATCAGTCCATCAATTCATATGCTAATCTCTTCTATCTCATCTGGAAACACCTTTACCTACACAACCAGATACAATGTTTAGCCAAATATCTGGACACGCGGTGCAGCCAAATTGACACATAAAATTAACCATCATATCTACATATAAATAAAACAAAATTGCCCTCATGTGCTATTTGTTTTGAGTGCGAGTGGGAAGGATCTCTACTTTGAATTGTATATTTGAACACTTGAAAGAGAGAAAGAGGCCTCACCAATAAAGGATAATAGCTGATCATTGAGTGATTTGCAAAAAATCTTCTGAAAATCCTTACTGAATGTTTGAGCATTCTTAACTATCACCCACTGACTCAACTAAGGGACATATTGGATTTGAGGCCTGTCAAGGAAAAGGAATTCTTCTCCGATTTTTGTCAAAAATTCCTTTAAATAAGTTGGCACCTTATCCCCCCAATTGAACTGTGCACTTCTTTAAGGGAATGGACAATCTTTTACATTCCTTTCATGATCTACATTCCTTTCATGAGACATAGCACCTAGTATGCACTGAAGAATAAATATGAATTAAGAGCTTAGGAAGGGAAGAAAGGAAGTAGGTTGCTAGAATTGTCACACAGTGTCGACTGAACATCTCCAGAGCTGCAGAGTTTTTCCATGATGACAAAGAATATGCTATGTCTGCAGCCTTATGAATGAATTGGAAAAAATCAGGTGCAACTCGTAGGAAGTAGATGCAACAACATGGATTAAAAAAAAAAAAACAAAAAAACTAACAAAATAAAAATTCAAAAAAAACCTTTAACTTCCAAAGCTACAGAAGCAGTTGGATGCTAAAATACTGGAAGTCATCAACATTAGTTCCTCTTGAAAGAACTGCATGAAAACGTCAAAGATGTGTGTAAAGATGTTTTTGTGCTCAGTGGAAGAAAATGTTATTTCTTAGAGACAGTAATTTTGTGGAATTTCATTATATAAGAAACCAGCTTTAAAAACAGAATACCTTGAACAAATAATAATACTAAAACATAGCCAAGATGACGACAAAGGTATGTGCAGCCCATAGGTATCTTGTATGTTGATGGTCAGCATTACCAGATAAGAATACCTATAAAGGAGCAGGGTGAAGAAAATTTCTTGAAGTTGATCAGGAAAAATGAACTTTAACATCACCCACAGAAAAACACGCAACAATCAGAAAGCACTGGGGGGAAAAGGAAACTTGCTTAATAGTCTTTCTTCGTTAAAAAAAAAAAAAACTCTTAAAAGATAAAGCACTCTTTTACCTGACAGTCTCTTACTTACCTAACATTATCAAGTGCAGTAATTAGCTTTCTATCTCCCCTATTATTACTCTTTCTAGAGACTGGGCTGTGGTTTTAAAAGGCAAAGGGGTGAGATAGGGAGGGTGGGAGGAAGACTCAAGAGGGAGGAGATATGGGGATATATGTATAACTGATTCACTTTGTTATAAAGCAGAAACTAAAACACCATTGTAAAGCAATTATACTCCAAAAAAGATGTTAAAAAAATTTAAAAATTTAAAAAGAAAGACCTTAACATAGGAGAAAAAATGTATGTGTCAGCTCTTTCACTAAAAAAAAAGAAAAAGACGAAGTTTCATTCCACTGTACAAAAGACACCTTCCTTCAAAGAAAATCATTTTGAAACTTGAAAAAACAGAGAAATAAATGATTCAATGGAAAAAGCATACAAACAGGAAATAACAATTACATTTAGGCATTGTATAAATCATTTAAAGAAAAGTGAAAGATGCTACGAAAATGAAAGATGAAGTTGAGTTCTAGAATTAGCTACTTAAATTCAAATTAAAAGTGGAAAAAAAAAGATTTGGGGTTGGGGAAAAACTGACAATGAAACATTCTAAATAATGTTACATAAAAAGCCAGAAAGAAGACAATTCTTCTATTTTTGAAATGCAACAATGAACATGATAAAAATAAGTAAGTCAATGGAAGCTCTTGTCAATTAAGGTCAACCCCATTTAGCATTGGGCCAATGAAAGGAAAACTATTTAAAGTGCATTTGTGAGATTTCTTGAAATGTAACTGTGAGTTGAAGCTACAAATTGGTGAACATGTCTAAACTGGTAAAATAATTATTACCTGACACATACAAAAGAAAATGACTCAAGATCCTACAAACTAGAAAATTAGTAACAGATCTTTAGAACCACTTAAATATTTTTTTCTGCAATACATAAATATATGATGATCAGATAATGTACATTATGAGAAAATGGCAAAGCAATAACCAACTTTGACAACAGGAGAAGTATTGGAGAACAATGTAGTAAAGGATAAGAGAGCCAAAAATGTTTCCTTTGGTAATAGGTACCTTTTAATCTCATGCCAAAAAATATACTTACCATATATTTATGTCAACAAATTCCACATCATTATAGCAAGTTTATGCCAAGTACATCTGCGTTTTTTACAAAAGGAACATAAGAGTGAAATAAAATCCTATTTCTTGTGCTACATGTCTTTTGGAAAGCATGACTTAATTTCCCTACTCCCTGTGTTCTGACTCGAGGTGCTTAGTGCCCAGGCTAGCAGGTATATGATAGGCAGAGACACTCTATATATGGCAATTGAGTAATAGCTCAATTAGTTGATTTCAAACACTACAGTCTATTGATGCAGACTATATTATAGAAACATTTCACGCAACAATATAATTATGACTGTACAGTTATGACTGTTTTAGTTTTTCTAAGCCATTTATATCTAATATCCAGTGGTGTATAAAAATAATTCAGTATATATGAAAAATACTGACCAATTAAACCGAAAACTTTCAGGTGAAAGCTGTTCCCAACTGGGAACAAAGAGAAACAAAGAACTCAACATACACACATGAATATAAAATAACTACTGTTGTACTTTTTTCAACCAAAATATTATATTTTTCTACAACTGGTTATTATTCAAGGGATATACATACATTGTATATAATGTAGCTGACCAAATACTAATCACATGCTATATTTTTATACTAACTATATACCATACAATACTCTATCCTAATCATTAACTATAGTGTAATTTATACTAAAGTCCAAAGAAGACATAAATGAAGATTTTTACATCTCTACTGTGATAGAGGTCTATCTTTCAGTGACATCATATCTGACATTGTAAAAGAGAACTGAGATGAAGAGAAAAAGTAATAAAAAAACTTCCTTATACTCTAGTATTACTCTGCTGAATTGAAACCGACTCTAAGTGAAAGTAAACAATGATTAGCTGATTAATATTTTAAGCAATTGTTATTTTTAAAAATAAAAATATGCTCTTTATTTTGAATAAAGGATTTAAAATTTTCATATGCTAAAAGAAAGCTTTTAATTGTTCATGTTTATTTGGATAATAAAATATCTTTACTGCACTAGGACAATGATGTTGATATTTGAGGATGACAGATTAACAAAAGGAAAATGCTTTAATTTAAATGATTACACTCTCTCTACAGCCCAAGAATAGGGATGTGTGTGTATCTATGTTATCTATCTATCTATCTATCTATCTATTGAGAAAGATGGTGGAGGGCAGGTACCAATACTGTACTTGACAATTTTGCTTGTCTGGTCACGTGACAGAGACTATTTGCAATTAAATAAAATTACCTTGAACCAGAGGGCAGATAGCAGAAGCAAGAAGAACTACAATTGTGCAGCCTGTGGAACAAAAACCACATTCACAGAAAGATAGACAAGATGAAAAGGCAGAGGGCTATGTACCAGAAGAAGGAACAAGATAAAACGCCAGAAAAACAACTAAGTGAAGTGGAGATAGGCAACCTTCCAGAAAAAGAATTCAAAATAATGATAGTGAAGATGATCCAGGACCTAGAAAAAGAATGGAGGCAAAGATCGAGAAGATGCAAGAAATGTTTAAAAAGACCTAGAAGAATTAAAGAACAAACAAACAAAGATGAACAATACAATAACTGAAATGAAAAATACACTAGAAGGAATCAATAGCAGAATAACTGAGGCAGAAGAACGGATAAGTAACCTGGAAGACAGAATGGTGGAATTCACTGCTGCGGAACAGAATAAAGAAAAAAGAATGAAAAGAAATGAAGACAGCCTAAGAGACTTCTGGGACAACACTGAATGCAACAACATTTGCATTATATGGGTCCCAGAGGGAGAAGAGACAGAGAAAGGACCCCAGAAAATATTTTAAGAGACTATAGTCGAAAACTTCCCTAACATGGGAAAGGAAATAGCCACCCAAGACCAGGAAGCGCAGAGAGTCCCACACAGGAGAAACACACAGAGACAAATGGTAATCAAATTGGCAAAAATTAAAAACAAAGAAAACTTATTGAAAGCAGCAAGGGAAAAACGACAAATAACATACAAGGGAACTCCCATAAGGTTAACAGCTGATTTCTCAGCAGAAACTGTACAAGCCAGAAGGGAGTGGCATGATATACTTAAAGGGATGAAAGGGAAGAACCTACAACCAAGATTACTCTACCCAGCAAGGATCTCATTCAGATTCGATGGAGAAATCAAAAGCTTTACAGACAAGCAAAAGCTAAGAGAATTCAGCACCACCAAACCAGCTCTACAACAAAGGCTAAAGGAACTTCTCTTAGTGGGAAACACAAGAAAAGAAAAGGACCTACAAAAACAAAACAATTAAGAAAATGATAATAGGAACATATATATCGATAATTACCTTAAACGTGAATGGAGTAAATGCAACAAAAGACACAGGCTTACTGAATGGATACAAAAACAAGACCCATATATATGCCCTCTACAACAGACCCACTTCAGACCTAGGGACACATACAGACTGAAAGTGAGGGGATGGAAAAAGATATTCCATACAAATGGAAATCAAAAGAAAGCTTGTGTAGCAATACTCATATCAGATAAAATAGACTTTAAAATAAAGAATGTTACAAGAGACAAGGAAGGACACTATATAATGATCAAGGGATCAAACCAAGAAGAAGACATAACAATTATAAATATATATGCACCCAACATACGAGTAACTAAATACATAAGGCAACTGCTAACAGCTTTAAAGGTGGATATCAACAGTAACACAATAATAGTGGGGGACTTTAACACCTCACTTACACCAATGGACAGGTCATCCAAACAGAAAATTAATAAGTAAACACAAGCTTTAAATGACACAACAGAACAGATAGATTTGATTGATATTTATAGGACATTCCACCCAAAAACAGCAGATTACACTCTTCTCAAGTGCTCACAGAACATTCCCCAGGATAGATCACATCTTGGGTCACAAATCAAGCCTCAGTAAATTTAAGAAAATTGAAATCATATCAAGCATCTTTTCTGACCACAATGCTATGAGATTAGAAATCAATTACAGGGAAAACAACGTAAAGAACACAAACACATGGAAGCTAAACAATACGTTACTAAATAAGGAAGAGAGCACTGAAGAAATCAAAGAGGAAATCAAACACTACCTAGAGACAAATGACAATGAAAACACGACAATCCAAAACCTATGGGATGCGGCAAAAGCGTTCTAAGGGGAAAGTTTATAGCTATACAAGCCAACCTCAAGAAACAAGAAAAATCTCAAACAATCTAAACTTACACCTAAAAGAACTAGAGAAAGAAGAACAAACAAAACCCAAAGTTAGCAGAAGGGAAGAAATCATAAAGATCAGAGCAGAAATAAATGAAATAGAAACAAAGAAAACAATAGCAAATATCAATAAAACTAAAAGCTGGTTCTTTGAGAAGATAAACAAAATTGATAAACCATTAGCCAGACTCATCAAGAAAAAGAGGGAGAGGACTCAAATCAATAAAATTAGAAATGAGAAAGGAGAAGTTACAACAGACACCACAGAAATACAAAGCATCTTAAGAGACTACTACAAGCAACTCTATGTCCATAAAATGGACAACCTGGAAGAAATGAACAATTTTTTAGAAAGGTATAACCTTCCAAGACTGAACCAGGAAGAAACAGAAAATATGAACAGACCAAACACAAGCAATGAAATTGAAACTGTGATTAAAAATCTTCTAACAAACAAAAGTCCAGGACCGGAGAGCTTCACAGGTGAATTGTATCAAACATTTAGAGAAGAGCTAACACCCATCCTTCTCAAACTCTTCCAAAGAACTGCGGAGGAAGGAACACTCCCAAACTCATTCTATGAGGCCACCATCACCCTGATACCGAAACCAGACAAAGATACTACAAAAAAAGAAAATTACAGACCAATATCACTGATGAATATAGATGCAAAAATCCTCAACAAAATACTAGCAAACAGAATCCAACAGAACACTAAAAGAATCATATGCCATGATCAAGTGGGATTTATCCCAGGGATGCAAGGATTCTTCAATATACGCAAATGAATCCATGTGATACACCATATTAACAAATTAAAGAAGAAAAACCGTATGATCATCTCAATAGATGCAGAAAAAGCTTTTAACAAAATTCAACACCCATTTGTGATAAAACTCTCCAGAAAGTGGGCATAGAGGGAACCTACCTCAATATAATAAAGTCCATATATGAAAAACCCATAGCAAACATCATTCTGAATGGTGAAAAACTGAAAGCATTTCCTCTAAGATCAGGAACAAGACAAGGATGTCCACTCCCGCCACTATTATTCAACATAGTTTTGGAAGTCCCAGCCACGGCAATCAGAGAAGAAAAATAAATAAAAGGAATACAAATTGGAAAAGAAGAAGTAAAACAGTCACTGTTTACAGATGACATGATACTATACATAGAGAATGCTAAAGATGCCACCAGAAAACTACTAGAGCTAATCAATGAATTTGGTAAAGTTGCAGGATACAAATTAATGCACAGAAATCTCTTGCATTCCTATACACTAACAGTGAAAGATCAGAAAGAGAAATTAAGGAAACACTCCCATTTACTATTGCAACAAAAAGAATAAAATACCTAGGAATAAACCTACCTAGGGAGACAAAAGACCTGTATGCAGAAAACTATAAGACACTGATGAAATTAAAGATGATAAAAACAGATAGAGACATATACCCTGTTCTTGGATTAGAAGAATCAATATTGTGAAAATGACTATACTACCCAATGCAATCTACAGATTCAATGCAATCCCTATCAAATTACCAATGGCATTTTTTTACAGAACTAGAACAAAAAATCTTAAAATTTGTATGGAGACACAAAAGACCTCAAATAGCCAAAGAAGTCTTGAGGGAAAAACATGGAACTGGAAGAATCAGGCTCCCTGACTTCAGACAAAGCTACAGTAATCAAGACAATATGGTACTGGCACAGAAACAGAAATATAGATCAATGGAACAGGATAGAAAGCCCAGAAATAAACCCATGCACCTATGGTCAACTAATCTGTGACCAAGGAGGCAAGGATATACAATGGAGAAAAGACAGCCTCTTCAATAATTGGTGCTGGGAAAACTGGACAGCTACATGTAAAAGAATGAAATTAGAACACTCCCTAACACCATACACAAAAATAAATTCAAAATGGATTAGAGACCTAAATGTAAGACTACACACTATAAAACTCTTAGAGGAAAACATAAGAAGAACACTCTTTCACGTAAATCACAGCAAGATCTTTTTTGATCCACCTCCTAGAGTAATGGAAATAAAAACAAAAATAAACAAATGGGACCTAATGAAACTTAAAAGCTTTTGCACAGCAAAGGAAACCATAAACAAGATGAAAAGACACCCTGAAAATGGGAGAAAATATTTGCAAACGAATCAACGGACACAGGATTAATCTCCAAAATACATAAATAGCTCATGCAGCTCAATATTAAAAAAACAAACAACCCAATCAAAAATGGGCAGAAGACCTAAACTGACTTTCCTCCAAAGACATACAGATGGCCAAGAAGCACATGAAAAGCTTCTCAACAACACTAATTAGTAGAAAAATGCAAATCAAAACTACAATGAGGTATCACCTCACCCCAGTTAGAATGGGCATCATCAGGAAATCTAGAAACAACAAATGCTGGAGAGGGTGTGGAGAAAAGGGAACCCTCCTGCACTGTTAGTGGGAATGTAAATTGATACAGCCACTATGGAGAACAGTATGGGGGTTCCTTAAAAAACTAAAAACAGAATTACCATATGACCCAGCAATCCCACTACTGGGCATATACCCAGAGAAAACCATAACTGAGAAAGCCACATGCACCCCAACGTTCACTGCAGCACTATTTACAATAGCCAGGTCATGGAAGCAACCTAAATGCCCAGTGACAGACGAATGGATAAAGAAGATGTTGTTCATATATACAATGGAATCTTACTCATCCATAAAAAGGAACGAAATTGGGTCATTTGTAAAGATGCGTATGGATCTAGAGACTGTCATACAGACTGTAGTAAGTCAGAAAGAGAAAAACAAATATCGTATATTAACGCATATATGTGGAACCTAGAAAAATGGTACAGATGAACTGGTTTGCTGGGCAGAAATTGAGACACAAATGTAGAGAAGAAACGTATGGACACCAAGGGGTGAAAGCAACAGGGGGTGCGGGTGGGGGTGGCATGAATTGGGCGATTGGGATTGACATGTATACACTTATGTATATAAAATGGATGACTAATAAGAACCTGCTGTATAAAAAAATAAATAAAATAAAACTCAAAAATTAAAGACAAATAATTCAAATTTTGCATTCTGCTTCATGCTAAATCCATTACTATAAAAATAAAGTTTTTAATTACCACTAAGTAAAACTGACAACCGAAAAAACAAAAAATTACTTTGAACAGTAAAGTTTCTAAAGACCACTTAAACTTGTAGGAAGAAATTACCCCAAGTATATGCACTTAAAAGTTAGTTACAACTCAACGTTTCCAGTTATTTATTTTATTTTTTTATTTTTTTGCGATATGCGGGCCTCTTACTGTTGTGGCCTCTTCCGTTGCGGAGCACAGGCTCCGGACGTGCAGTCTCAGCGGCCATGGCTCACGGGCCCAGACGCTCCGGGGCATGTGGGATCTTCCCGGACAGGGGCACGAACCCGTGTCCCCTGCATCGGCAGGAGGGCTCTCAACCACTGCGCCACCAGGGAAGCCCTCCAGTTATTTTTGTAGTCAGTCTTCAAGATCAAATATTTTAAATTAAAAGTTCTTCATGCCAATATCTCTCTAGCTGATTTTAGATTTTAGATGAAGAATACAGTATAATCAACTAATTAAATAGCCTTTCAGTGTCACATAATATAACATGGTTTCCTTATTCTAACCCTTTATTTTGATGTCAATCTCATAATGGCCAATTTGTTTATATTACCACCATTACAATGAATATAAATTTACAATTCTCATTTATATTCTGAGCTCTTAAAACTATCTATTTCATTAATATTAAACACTGTAAGCACTATTTACAATAGCCTAGATAATGGAAGGAACAAAAGTGTCCATCAACAGATGAATGGATAAAGAAGGTGTGGCATATATATGATATATATTTGCAGCAACGTGGATGGACCAAGAGAAACATATTGAGTAACCGAGACAAAGACAAATACTGTATGAGATCACTTATATGTGGAATCTAAAAAATATTACAAATAAATGTATATGCAAAACAGAAATAGACTCACAGATATAGAAAACAAATTAGTGATTACCAATGGGGAAAGGAAAGGGGGAGGGACAAATTAGGGGTATGGAATTAAGAGATATAAACTACTATATATAAAATACATAAGCAACAAGGAAAAGCACATCTTGTAATAACTTTTAATGGAGTATAATCTGTAAAATACTGAATCACTATGCTGTATAACTGAAATTAATAAAATATAAATCAACTATACTTTAATAAAATATTAAACACTGTGATGTTAAGAAATATATCTTTTGAAGAATTTTATTTTAAAACCTTCAAATAATAAAACATTTTCCATCCTTTTAAGCAGAAAACATTACATTCTCTAGATTACAATATTGACAAAGGCAGCTTTATCTACTTGTGTCATATGCCATATTGGGGAGGGAGGGAGAAGTGAGCTAAGAGATTTAGAACATAGTCAAACATCATTTGAATGGCTTTCACAACTGCTTAAGTATCTGCACAATCACAAAGTTTGAACAACAACAGCATTAGTATTCAATAAAAGCAGGTAAATTCAGTTCTTATATTTGAGTGACTGAATAAAATATTCAACTCCCTGAAAGTATTTAAAGAACAAGTTACTTTGTGATGACTTAATAATGTCCTTTTGCAAGGTAGGGTGGTAGCTGAGCCCTCAGAGAATGAAAGGCACACATGAATTTAAAATCATGAGTAAACCCAATAAAAATCTTTCTTATTCCAAAGAAATAATAATAGTCTCTTTTGCCTGTATAAAGTTGAACTGCATGAGTGGTAATATTCATATAAAAAGCCTTACATCTGTCCTGTTTAGTTTGGGAAGTCATTTTGGATGTATAAATTCCAACTGAATTTTCTATAAATTTTAGTTATTTAGTAGCCATTAAATTTTGTCACAAACTGTGAAATTTCTCCTAAGGAGTATATTTTAGCTTTTAAAAAAGTTAATATCACAGGAGTGATGTCACCAAGATGGTAGCATAAGTTGTTCCTGACTTTGCTCCCCCTCATGAGAAAAACTAACAAGTTTTCATGGACAAGACACCAGTGAGAAGGAGGCTGAAGCACCCTCTTGCACCACAGTGACTAAGACAGACTGTATTAGAAGGGTAAGAGGAGCGGACCCACAATGGCCCTCCCTCAGGCTGGCACAGCATCACACTGAGAGGTCTCTCCCGGGCCTAAGGTTCCCCCAACGGGGACAGAGAGCCCAGGGATGACATACATCCCCCTCCAGCATTGTGGGTTGCTTCGTGGGAGCCCCTAATCTGGCTTTTCCCCATGCGGATTGCAGGGAACTCTGTGAGGTTCAACCACTGGGAATCTGATTGGGATGCAGAAGGAGGGAGGGGATTCCAACAACCAGGAGACCAAGTCCCTACATGCACAGCCCAAGGAGTAGTGCCAACCCACAGCTTTGCTCATCTGCAGAACCAAGTTCAGGGCACAGTCTGACCAAGGAGCTTGGCATAGTGCAGGTCTGCCTGACTTGGGTCTCCAGATGAGGAGTTGTGCCCATCCTGTCACCTGATCTGTCCATGACCAGACATAAGAGCCTTACCTGCTGTGGATCGTGGCTCCTGGACCCTCCGGATCAGAAAGCCTGTTTGGAAAATTTGGGGAGTTGCCTGAAGTGGGCCCTCCCTGAGACATAGCCTCACTCTTTGCAGAGCGTGGCTCCCAGTCCTACCTAACAGGAAGGACTGGCAAGAACACCTAGAAGCTGCATAACCCAGCAACTCCTGAGCCGAGAGGCGCGCAGCAGAGCTGATCACCGCCAAAGCAGAGCCAGTGGCCCTGTTCAGTCAGGAAACGTGGGGCATGGGTTGGCTCGAGTCAAGACCACAAAGAACTTTAGTGGCCTTGGAACTACTCCCTCTGTGCCAGGGCAAGGAAATTAATTAGTAGCCCTACTTATTGCCAAATACAGCTTTCAGACCACTGAGCCAGGGAACTGTATCAGAGTACATGGAAAGCTGCATAGCCATCAATAGCCCTGCTTACAGTGACACTAACGGAAAGCACAGCCTGTGGCTTTCTCTGTCTGCAGAGCAAAACTGGTGGCCTCACCTGACCAGGAATTTAGTGCAGACTCTTGCCTGATTTGGATCCCCAAACAGTGAGCTGTGCTGGCTCTGGGTCCTGCCCTGATCTCCTTCCAGGGCAGAAAAGGTAATTTAGAGCCCCATCCACTGCTGAGTAGAGGACCCAGTTCCTGACCAGAGAATCCAGGCAATTGCAAAGCCCCTCCTATAGCCTCCCTTGGGCAGGGAATAAAGCCAGCAGTTCTATCCAGTTAATCTCAGCCAGTGGCATACTCCAACCCCAGCTCAAACAGTTACCTCACCCCAAAATAAACCCTAATAGCAGGCCCCATTTGCCTAAGTACAGTAAGTCCCCTACATATGAACCTTCAAGTTGCGGCGAACTTTCAAAGATGCGAATGTGCGTTCCCATGTCCAATCACATAAGTTAGTGCACATGTCTGGGGTACACTGTCACGTGCATGCATCCTCTGCAAGTGGTTGTGCTTTTGTGTACTTTACTGTACAGTACTGTATAGAGTACAGTAGTATAGTATTTTTATTTCAAGCCCAGGATGTCCAGAAACAAGCGTAAAAGTAGCGGTGATGCAGCTGGTTCTGCTAAGAAGTGCCAAACAATAACGATGGAAACAAAAGGGAAAATAATTGAGAGAGTGAAGCGACAAGAGGAAGAAGTAACCGCAGAACTGAAGAGATTCACAACACAGGGAACGGCAAGGGGATTCTCTTCATTTGAGAGGCACTGTTAGTTTTTGAGGCAGGGGACCCAAACATAGAACAGTACACAAAGGTTGCAGCAGCCGTTCAGAATGCAATCCAGTGTTACTGTGTCATCTATGATGAGAGAAAAAGAGCTACTACCCAGTTATCACTGGATAGGTTTTTCAAGAGGGTCGATAGAATTGAATCCGGCAAGGAAACAGAACCTGTGCCATCAGCGTCAGGCGTGAGTGAAACTGCAGCTCGCCCTCCATCTCCTGTTGCTGACGATCCTTCAGTTCTACCGTTTCCCACCTCCTCTCCCTCCTCCAGTCAGAACTCTTCTTGCCTGTTCACTCGATGCCAGCCCCTGTATGCCAGCTGTTGTACTGTATTCCGTACTGTTCAAGGTACTGTACTGTAAGATTAAAAATGCTTTATTTTTTGTGCCTGTTTATTTTTTATGCATTATGTGCGTGAAAAGTATTATAAACCTATTACAGTACAGTACTATATAGCCGATTTGTTAGCTGGGTACCTAGGCTAACTCTGTTGGACTTAGGAACAAATTGGACTTACGAACACACTCTCAGAATGGAACTCGTTTCTATGTAGGGGACTTACTGTATTTACTAGCAGACATGTCCGGAAGCCCAAAGTGAGCTGACTGGTGAAGTACTGTCTCTGCCAAAGCAAACCTGCACAGTCTGGAAGAGGAGACAACTTACTCAAATGCACAAATACCAACAAAAGGAATCAAGGATCATGAAAAACCAGAAAAATAAGAGACCACCAAAAGAAGCGAATAAAGCTTTAACAACTGATCCTTAAGGAATAGAGATCTATGAACTATTAGAAAAAGAATTCAGAATAATCCTCTTAAAGAAGTGAAATGCAAGAACACAAAGACAGACAACGAAACAAAATAAGGAAAATCATGCATGAACAAAACAAGAAGCTCAACAAAGAAATAGAAACCATAAAAAAAAAAACTCACAGAAATCAGTAACTGAAAGGCAGAATTCAACAGAGAGCTTCAATGCAGCCTTGAGTATGCAGAAAAAGAAGTGACCTGGAAGATAGGACATTTGAAATTATCCAGTCAGAGGGGAAAAAGAAAAACAAAGAATGAAAGTGAATGAAGAAAGTCTATGGGAATTATGAGACACAGTGCAAAGAAATAATATTCTCTTTATGGTAATTCTGGACGGAGGAAAGGGACATAGTATATTTAAAACAATAATGGCTGAAAACTCCCCAAACCTGGGGAGAGAAATAGATATTCAGACTCAAGAGGCCCAAAGGGCAACAAATAGGTTGAACCCAAATAGGACTATACTGAGATGTTATAATTAAATTGATTTCAATGGTATTTCTTACAGAAATAGAAAAAACAATGCTAAAATATATACAGAACCACAGAAGACCCCAAGTAGCCAAAACAATCCTGAGAAAGAGCAAAGTGGGAGGCAACATATTTCCTGATTTCAAACAGGATATCTTTATACGATAAAGATATACTCATCAAAAGAGTACGGTAAAAAACAGACACAAAAATCAATGTAACAGAGATTAGAGCCCAGAAATAAACCTAAGCATATACAATCAACTAATATTTGACAAGGGAGCCAAAAATACTCAATGGATAAAAGACAGCCTCTTCAATAAATGGTGCTGGGAAAATTGGATATTCACATGTAAAAGAATGAAACTAGACCCCTATTACATCACTCACAAAACTTAATTCAAAATGGATTAAAGACTTAAATATAAGACTTGAAACTATGAAACTCTTAGAAGAAAACATAGGAAAATACCTACTTGACACAGGTCTTGGCAAAGTTTTTTTTGGATATGACATCTATTTTTTTTTAACATCTTTATTGGAGTATAATTGCTTTACGATGGTGTGTTAGTTTCTGCTGTATACAAAGTGAATCAGCTATACATATACATATATCCCCATATCCCCTCCCCCTTGTGTCTCCCTCCCACCCTTCTAGGTGGTCACAAAGCAGCTGCTATGCAGCTGTGCTATGCGGCTGCTTCCCACTAGCTATCTGTTTTACATTTGGTAGTGTATATATGTCCATGCCACTCTCTCACTTCGTCCCAGCTTACCTTCTACCCTCCCTGTGTCCTCAACTCTATTCTCTACATCTGCGTCTTTATTCCTGTCCTGCCCCTAGGTTCATCAAAACCATTTGTTTTTCTTTTTTTAGATTCCCTATATATGTGTTAGCATATGGTATTTGTTTTTCTCTTTCTCATTTACTTCACAGCCACTATGGAGAACAGTACTGTATTTTATATTACAGAAATATTCATTTGTGGAGAACAGTATGGCGTTTTCTTAAAAAACTAAAAATAGAACTACCTAATGACACAGCAATCCCACTACTGGGCATATACCCTGGGAAAACCAAAGTTCAAACAGAGACATGTACCACAATGTTCACTGCAGCACTATTTACAATAGCCAGGACATGGAATCAACCTAAGTGTCCATCAACAGATGAATGGATAAAGAAGTTGTGGCACATATATACAATAGAATATTACTCAACCATAAAAAGAAACAAAACTGAACTATTTGTAGTGAGGTGGATGGACCTAGAGTCTGCCGTACAGAGTGAAGCAAGTCAGAAAGAGAAAAACAAATACCGTATGCTAACACATATATATGGAATCTAAAAAAAAAAACAAACGGTTTTGATGAACCTAGGGGCAGGACAGGAATAAAGACACAGATGTAGAGAATGGAGTTGAGGACACAGGGAGGGGAAAGGGTAAGCTGGGATGAAGTGAGAGAATGGGATGGACTTATACATACTACCAAATGTAAAATAGCTAGTGGGAAGCAGCTGCATAGCACAAGGCGATCAGCTGGGTGCTTTGTGACCACCTAGAGGGGTGGGATAGGGAGGGTGGGAGAGAGACGCAAGAGGGAGGGGATATGGGGATATATGTATACGTATAGCTGATTCACTTTGTTATACAGCAGAAACTAACACACCATTGTAAAGCAATTATACTCCAATAAAGATGTTACAGAAAAAAGACAAAAAAGAAAAAAGAAATATTCATTTGCATGCAGAAAATTTAGAAAATACAGATCAGCTCCCAGTAAATGCAAAATAATAGGTAAGTGTAATTTCGCCATTCACAGCATGTTTTAGGCTTTGTTCAGTTTCTTTAACATCCTTAAGCACCTAATTTTGACCTGCTTCTCATTTCCCCTGTACCTAGGTTTCAAACTGCCTCCATTCTACTACTTTTATTTAACAGTGTGATTTTTGTTTTTCAGGTCTATTTTTTTAACTCCTCCTACTCTTACCTTCTTGAACTGTTCTTTAAAAGGCAATGTAAGCTTTCCTCTCTTCCAGAAAGGCTGGAAGTCTTTCACTTTTCTGAGCCTCTTTCCCACAAAAAGCAGAGGAACCCTATGTCAAAGCCAATTCCAGTAGATTTTCCTGGAAGCCATTCTGTTTACACTCCACTTGGGTAGAAATGATCTTCACAAACCTTGAGGAGAGACTCTCACTTCACTCTCTACGTGCATCTTGGCTTTGATTGTAGAGACATGGACTCCACTTGAGGGCAGAGACTTCTCACTGCCACAAACATTAAGCGATTTTCACTCCTCCTTGAGATTAATCTCAGCATTATCTTGGCAAGTGGTAGTGCTATTCTTGGGTCTCTGAATAGTACTTTTTCTTAAGGGGCCCTTGCTGTTCCCTGCATGAACTTTCTGGCTCAAAGCCCGATGTTACTGATTGGTTTGTACTATCCAAAGGTTTAAATGGTGTGTGTTTTATAACTCATGTCAGAAAGAAATGACACAAAATCAGACAGAAAACTTATATACTGTTCAAAAGCATGAAGAAACACAACCTCACTTACTTATTCCAGAAGCCTGTAAAAGCTATTAATATATGTGTGGGTTTGTGTGTGTGTGTACACGTGCCATCTACCCACATATCTCAGAGATATTGTGGGTTCGGTTCCAGACTACCATAATAAAGCGAACATTGCAATAAAGTGGGTCACACAGATTTTTTTGTTTCCCAGTGCATGTAAAATTTATGTTTACACTATACTGTAGTCTACTAAGTGTGCAACAGTATTTTGTCTAATAAAATATGTACATACCTTAATTAAAAAATAGTTTATTGCTAAAAAAATTAACCATCATGTGAGCCTTCAGCAAGTTGTAACAGTAACATCAAAGATCACTGATCATGGGCTTCCCTGGTGGCGCAGTGGTTGAGAGTCCGCCTGCCGATGCAGGGGACACAGGTTCATGCCCTGGTCCGGGAAGATCCCACATGCCATGGAGCGGCTAGGCCCGTGAGCCATGGCCGCTGGGCCTGCGCGTCTGGAGCCTGTGCTCCGCAACGGGAGAGGCCACAACAGTGAGAGGCCCGCATACCGCCAAAAAAAAAAAAGAAAAAGAAAGAAAACAGATCACAGATCACCACAAAAAATAGAATAATGAAAAAGTTTTAAACATTGTGAGAATCATTAAAATGTGACACAGACATGAAATGAGCAAATGCTGTTGAAAGAATGGTGCTCTTAGACTCGCTTGACACAGGGTTGCCAAAACCTTCAGTTTGTAAAAAACGAAATTTCTGTGAAACACAATAAAGCAAAGTACAATAAAAGAAGGTATTCCTATATTTTAAAACATACGTTAAGCCATTTTTTCCCCCACTGGAACGTTCATGGTAGAAATCTCAAGTTAAGAACAGGCAGTATACTTTAACTTGATTTTTTTTTTTTTTTTTTTTTTTTTTTTTTGCGGTACTCAGGCCTCTCACTGTTGTGGCCTCTGCCGTTGTGGAGCACAGGCTCTGGATGCGCAGGCTCAGCGGCCATGGCTCACGGGCCTAGCTGCTCCGCGGCACGTGGGATCTTCCCGGACCAGGGCATGAACCCGTGTCCCCTGCATCGGCTGGTGGACTCTCAACCACTGCGCCACCAGGGAAGCCCATAACTTGATTTTGGAAGTGTTGAAATAATTGTGCTACTTGGGTCTGCAAAACATTGTATAAGGCATTTTCTTTCTTTTGTAATGCTACAAGTGTCTGTTGGTCTCTTCAGTGAGGCCAATTTGAGAAGCCATGGGTACAAAACAGAACAACAGCTAGAGTCAGCCACTTGGAAGTCACTATGATATTGTCATTCAATGTTTTCACTACAGAAAGAATTATTAAGTAGGCAAAAGAATTAGGGACTCCTGTGACAGATTTCTGCCCTGCTTCTAGTACTAATTAGCTCAAAAACTTTGGTCAGATTTCAGCATGTGTGTGCCTTCGTTTCTCCAAATATAAAATGACGAAGATTTACCAAGTGGTCTCTAAATTTCCTTCCATCCTTAGAATCTCAAGAGTGTAATTCTGTTTCTATTATCCAAGAAAAAATACCAAACAAATAAATCCATCAATTATGGTGAACTTTAATTTGAAGTTTGGAGGAAACAGGTTTTATGGGATATGATACTCTCGTGTAGCCCTAGGTAGGCTGATTTAAGATAATTTCTTCAAATGCCAACGCTTTCACAAGTGAAATGAGAATAATTTCATGGATCCTACCAAGCTCGGAATGTTCTTAATGGTGTTCTAGTGAGCAAAAATAAGTGTAAAGATACTACTAATTTTAAATTTCAATGCATATAAAGCATCATTTCTATGTAAATGCAGGCATATATCTATCAAGTAGGTACACAGTTGTCCTTAGCATTTTGGCTTTAGCTGCCAATGTGCTTGCTGGTCAGGTGACTGATTGCTACATTCTACTACAGGTACTCAATAGACAACACCAAATAAGAGCCTTACTATGGCATATAGAGGTCTGGACAGAATGTAAAATGGAAAGTTAGTGTCTGTATGAATAAAATAAAAGTTTTCCTTTTGAGAGCGAGACTCAAACTCTGGGTTGCTTCCTCATCTGAAAAATAGAGGAGGCTTGACTTTTATGAGGAGTTGGTAAACTGTGATTCACAAGCCAAAGGCAGCTGCTGCCTGTTTATGTAAATAAAGTTTTATTGGAACACAGCAATGTCCATTTGTTTATATATTGTTTATGGCTGCTTTCACAGTACAATAGCAGAGTGAAGTAGTTGTGACAGAGACCATATCACCTGTCAGAATTAAAATATTTTATTCTCTGGTGTTTTACTGAAAAAGTTTGCCTACTTTGGTTAAAATGTTCACTGTTCTTTCTTCCAGCACTGGTATTCTAGGACAAAAGTTATCTCACCAATGTGTAAATGGATCAGTTAGAGATAGTCGAAACCATTTCTCAAACAATATCAGCTCTTAAGATAAGTGTCCACCAACTGTAGACCAGCCTTACAGGCAGCTAGGTGTGGCCATATGGCTCCCATCTGTCCAATGGCACATGCCACTCCACATGAGTGAAGTGATGTGTGCAATTTTTGAGTTGAGTTCTTAAAAAGTTTCTGTTTGCCTCCCATCCACTCTCTCCTTCCTCCTCCTGCGCTCCATAAAACTGTTACAGATGGATCAGCCCTTAGACTTATTGACATAAAAGAATACAGGGCCACTCTCCATCCTTCAAACTCTTACCTCTGAATCATTATTATTACTTCTGTATTTTGGGATGTCTTTGTTAAAGCAGCTTAGCAGCACACCAATACAGTGCCTGCTATCCAGGTGAATTATTCACATCACCCCCTTTCATCCTCAACAGTGTCCTGGGTTGGATGACAAATGACACAGTCACCCTAGCTCTATACACACAAGAGGTTATTTTTATATTGTGAGCTCATTTCCCTACCTTGAGAAATATTTTGCCCCAATAAGCATTACCATTCAAGAACACTGTTTATTATAAAAAAGTATTCTCACCTTTGAACAACCCAAAGGACAGAGACTGATGCTTTTTTTATGTTTTGAAAGTGAAACAGGACAAACTCTACAAAGCCTTTGAAGATAAAGGCACAGGACAAAAAAGCAGCTGAGCACAATCCTCATTCTTGAAAAAAATGGCTTTCAGAACTGTATTGTCACCGCAAAGTTGCAGAAGCTTTCAACTTGAAGATGACCTGCCTATCAAAAACAAGAAAAGCCAACAATTCCATGGGGACAGTGAAGTCATGGCCAAGAGTTAACCAAAAAGAGCAAAAGGGAGGAGACCAGCCCTAGTCTGGGAGGAGGGGACAACTTTTATGTATTAGATCTCTCCTGAGGACTGAAGTACGTAATTCTTCATATTGTAAAATTTCTCAAAGGTCTTGACCAGAAGGCAAAAATGAAGCTGCAAACCAGAACTAGGAACCAAATATTGGACAAGACTGAGGTACATAGTCCTGCCCTTGTCTGGGGATGTCTGGGCAATACCACCATCCCCCCCTTCCTCTCTAGCAAACACTACCTCACCACTATCTGTCTTGCGCATCAGGACTAATTTCATCATACCTATTATTCTTGTTTTGGTCAGTCACTAGTAGTCACATAATCCCACAGTTTCATTTCAAATTTCTCTCTATGCATCCCCTTTTCTGGGTCCTTCTCCTGCCAGTTTCTACCCCCAAAACCTTTAAGTGAGGGTCAGATTCAAACAAAACGTCCTACTTCTCAACCTCTCTTATGATCATTAACTTCACCTTCTTTCTCTGTGACCTGATTCTCCTGTAAGGATGCTGCTTCCCCACAGTTCTCTCAGTCGGTGGATTGTTTTTCCTTCTGTGTCCCTGTCTCTATCTGCAAGTGTGCAAGGGTCCTCCTTGCCCCTCCTTGTTGCTCTCAGACATCTCCCTCCCTTTCACCTAAAAACATCCACAGACTGAAGCTTCAGCCATCAGACCACACCACCCATCACCCATCCTTTCTTAGTCATTCTACAATATTATTTCTTGGAGATTTTATCACCTGCTTACAGTCATTCTCTAGAATTACCCTTCTCAATTCTTTGTGAATTAAGTATGCCTGTGAATAATTCTTTTAACTCCCTGGCTTTTCAACTCCTTGACATCCTTTACTCTAGAGATCCTGTCCTTCCCTCAGAGATCCTCTCTCACTGTTTCTTGGCCTTTTTATTAAGAATAACTGCATTCCCTCAATAATATCGATGTAACCATACCATTCACCAAATAACACCCATCTTTTAATTTTTTCCAGTTTAATTGAGATGTAATTGACATATAGTATTGTGTAAGTTTAAAGTGGACAATGTGTTGATTTGATCAACTTATATATAGCGAAGTGATCGCCACATAGCATTAGCTAACAGCCCCATCGTGTTATATAATTACCATTTCTTTTTTGTGGTAAGGACATTTCCCATCTTTTTAAATTTGCTCCCTCTAATATGCCTACTCCAACATTTCTGCAACTACAAACGCGGTCCTTTGAGCCTCCCAACTTTTTACTCTTTTTCACCCTGTTCCTATCCTTTCTTCTTCTTTAACGAGCCTAGTTAGATTCCACTACTAATTATTGTAATAGTTTCTCTGTATACACATTCAATTCCTTTTCACCTCCCTCTATTTATTACTCTTACCTTGCAAAATCTCAGCCTTAGTTAAGCCAGATTTTCCATGTACTCAGCACAGAAAAATTGGTTGAAGAAAAACACACCATGTATTAAATTGCATTACTTTTCTTGACCACTAATCTCAGATGGTCCCTTAGTGCCTTTTTTTCAGTAAGCACACTGTGGCCCCATCAGCCACATGTAGCCCAATGTCTGATTTTACAAATAATGGTGCATGGGGACACAGCCGCACCCATTTGTGCTTATATATTGTCTATAGATGCTTTCACTGTAAGGCAGAGTTGAGAAATTGTAACAGAGTCCAAATAGCTCAGAGCTAAAATATTTACTATCTGGTCCTTCATAGAAAAAGTTTGCCAACCTCTTCTTTCATCCATTCGCCCTCCCATAATTCTAGAAGAAAATTTTAAATCTTCTCCCTCTTCTCAACTTTTCAACGATGCCTCCCTGATCCTCAAGTTCAGCTGAAGCCCTTGTTTCTGATTTTACTTAGAATAAAGAAGCAGTAAGCATGGAAGATCCACACTTCCACCACTGCTCTTTCTATCCACTACTATCTATGTCAATATAATCAATAACTTCAATTCTAATTGACAATTTTCCTTTTGTTACTAGAGATAAATATACATGCTCACGTTTGCTCTAGATCTTCTTTCCTCTCATCCACTCAAGAGTGTCACTCTAGCAATTATCGTGTTCTTTACTAAAATTATCCACCCATTTTCCCCTCTCCACTGGATCACTCTCATTAGCATACAAACATGCTGTGAATTCTTCCACGCTCAGAATTTCTTCCTTTGATGGCCACATTTCCTTTAAGGTATCAATTCACTTTTTAGTTCTCCTTTATAGAAAAGCTTCTCAAAAGAGTTGTCACCATCTCTACATTCTCTCCTGAACTCACTGCAATTAGATTTTACTTCCATCACTCAACTGAAATTTCTCTTGTCAGGTTCACTAACCACCTCCTGCTAAATTCAATGGTCAATTTTCAGCATCTTTTTTATTTTTCATACCTGATCTATTAGCAACACTTAGAGTGAATCCCGCCTTCTCCTAAATCTTTCTTCAGCAGGCTTCTAGGACATTATACTTTCTGCTGATTTTCTTCCTACTTTACTAGAAGCTCTTCTTCCTTTCCCTGACCCTTAAACTTTAGTGTACCTCAGGCTTACTTCATGGGCCTCCACACTCACTCTCTTGGTCATCTCACCCAAGCCCATGGCTTTTGGTGCCATCTCTATGCCATGATTCCCATATTCTCCTCTGAGTTTCAGACTCATACAACCAACTATTCACAGTCTTCTCAAAAAATTATATGTGTGAAATCTGACTCCTGACACCTATCTTCCACCGAAACATGATCCCCCAACAATATTTCCCATCCCGGGCAATGGCAACTCCTCCCATCTTGTTGCTTTGGGTAAAAATGTTTAATTTAGCTTCATCCTCTTCCTTTCATGCTTCTTACCTCAGAAGCTGAGTCTTTACATTGACCTGTAAGCCTCTTTATGATCTGGTTTCCACAGCCTCTGTGATTCATCTCTAACTATTCTCCTTGCTTGATCTGTTTCAGCTATTCTGCTCTTAGTTTGAGCATCTAGGAATGTTTCAACCTCAGGGCCATTGCATTTATTCCTCATCCCTGTACCCTGCTGACAATTTATAACCCCCATCTCTGCTTTATTTTTCTCCCTAGTATTGAACACTATCCGATATACTTTATTTTTTTTTATTATATATTTGTCTCCTTCCACACACTAGAATGTAAACTCCATAAAACAGGATTTTTCATATATTTTTTCCTTCACTGCAGTATCCCCAGCATCTGGAATAGTTCCTGGCTCACAGTGGGTTTTCAATACATATTTCTTGAATTTAAAAATGCATTAACATTCTTTAAAGATTGCAAAGGTAAGCAGACATATAAAAATTGCTGGAGGAGAAAGAAGAATCCAGAGGTTTTCTCATAGAGAATTGTCTCTTATCTGACCCTGAAATGCTAGTAAATATAATTAGTCACAAGATCATATGTGTGTATTTATTAATTTATATTATATTTAATAAAGTATAAGCTGTCAGTTTTGAAAGCTTTTGTTAGGGGACCTGAAGTGGAAAATTGGTTGCCTTGCATATTTTCCTTCTTGTGAATTCTGTTTGAGAAAAATCCCTTATGATCACACTCTATACGCTCTACTGGATTGACTTAGCTTACAGACTAGTCTGCAGGCTTTTGTCTCCCATTCATTAGTTCCAATCCGACAACTTTATAAGCCATGAAATATTCCGTTTTTCCCAGGTAAAATGAATTACAACTCAAATGTCTGCTTGGGATGGTCAGTGTCTTCAAAAAATCAAGCCAGTAAAGTCCTCACTACCACAGGAAGGGGAGTCAAAGGACACAAGACAACATCCTCTATCACTCTGTGGTATGAAGGTGGGTGTCCACTGAAAGGACCTAATCATCTCTGAGTACAGACTTGGGATTTGGATAGGGGATACAGCCCATGAGGCTACTAGATTAACATTTTAGCTCAATTAATTCATTCACTCAATGAATTCATTTTGACTCAGTTCTTCAACAAATACTATTCACCATGCACTGTCATGTGCCTTGGGAA
Source organism: Orcinus orca (assembly GCF_937001465.1). NCBI lineage: Eukaryota > Metazoa > Chordata > Mammalia > Artiodactyla > Delphinidae > Orcinus > Orcinus orca. The sequence goes on from NC_064568.1 coordinate 10,254,695, forward strand.
AGTAGTAGTAAATAAAACTGTACACGGTCAATCTTACTGTGATGTGTAAATTCTATTAGACAAAAATCTAATACAGAAACAGAAAGATAAAGGTCAGGTAGTGATTATAATTTTGAGGTACACGATATGTGATGATATGACAGAAATTGTAGAGCTACTACAGAGTGGCCAGTGAGATCTCATGAGGATGACTGCAAATGAAAAAATGAGACCCAATTAACTGGGGGTTTTGGGAAACATCATTCCCGGCAAAGCAAGCAGTTCATTCTGGTACAAAGACGCCCAGGCAAGAATAAATGAATACTGTGTGGCCTTAGGGTTGTGTACATGTTATGGTCACAAAGTGGTCAGTTCAGAGCTGCCTTGTCCATAACAATAAAGTTCATTGACTATTTAATAATAAAACTAACAGGTAACTATTATACAAATGTGGATAATACGGATAATAGAAGTTAAACAAAACCCATATTTATTCTAACCACCAAAAGGTAAGTTATTTTCTATGTGCATTTCTATACAATATGTTTTAATTTTTATTTCTTTAACATAGCACTGAGCACGCTTCATTATATATATTCTCAAGAGGAAAACTCCCATAAACCAGACTTCAAGTTATGGCAGATTCATCTATTAACTCTCATTCTATATTCTTATTTAATATCATTTTTGTATATATTAAACAAACACTTAGCAAGAATTGGGGGAGTTGGTTTGTTTTTTAAAAAATTAGGCAGAAATACACATTCCAAACAGAGCTGGTATCTTAGGTATACATGTGCCAAACTAGGAAATCTGAATTCCTGTTACTGGGAGTAAGGCTGAAAAGTTACAAAGATCAGGCAATGAAGATATTAAAGAATTCCTGCATGATTCAAATGTTATACCAAAGGTGGAGGTCAGCTATTGAATTACATAAGGATCACACTACCTATAAATAAACTTGTGAAATAAAAGAATATTATGGAAAAAAGAGTCCTATCTCTAATTATGTTCCCAAATGGATCAACATGTTATCTTGACTAAACTGCTATTCAGCTGACCGTGGGAAGAAGTACTGGCTAAGTTCTGAGAGATCTGAGGTTAGAACCAGCTTTACCAAGCTAGATGACATTGGGCAAGTCATTCAATTTCTGTGCCAGAAATCTATGATTTGTAGTAAAGCGTTAATAATTCCTGTCTCTCAGCACCCAGGGATGTTATGACGATTAAATGCAGAGTTTATCTAAATGTATCAAATATAGTAGATTAATTATTATAGTATATTGATTGAACTGGGGTATTATATGTAATCATATATTAAAAAGTTAAAACAGTTTATACAAGTTTAAGATATAGTACCTCTATTTTTCATAACTGTAGTGCACAAGGCAATAAAGTGCACACAAAGTCATTATCAAAGTTTTCAGAATACTGTAGTCCAACCATTTGAAACTTTCATTTTTAATCAGAATTAAAGTTATTCTTAGATAATGTCATAGGTCATCTGGAACCTCACAGGATTAGGGGTAGAAGTACATCTGTGGTTTCCCTTCACAACTTCACAGTTTCAAGTAGAAGAAAGCAAAAGAAACTTGCTTGAACTATTTTCTTGTTGTTTGTTTGTTTAATGGAAATTCTTTAGCAAAAGATTTAATCAGCTTTTTGTACTGGCTGGCTAATTAGAATGCATTTAACCCAGTGCAAAACATCTGATAATTTGATTGAGTCCATTATTTAAGCTGCCAATTTTATTTTAAAGAACACCAATAACCACACTTGGATCATTATAGCTAGACCCAAATTTCTAAATGATTTGAATTACTCCCTTTCCTCTTTTGGTGAGAATGTTTGGTAAACCTAGCACCAGAAAATTATCTAGGTAGTACCCCAAATCTATGTACTTCAAACTAAAACAAAGCCATCAGGACAAGCAAATATGTTGTCAAAATTCACTGACTCTCTTCTGGTCACTCTTGTGGATACGCTGGACCATGGCAAGGGCAGGGAGAACAACCTGGAGCAAGCAACAGGATTTCATGACTGCTTTACTGGCAGGCCAGCTCACATAAGACACCAGAAGAAGGAGCCTCTTCCTCAGGGAGTCTATGGTAATTCTGACTAGGGAACAGTACACAATGCAGATATGCAATTAGGTGAAGTATTAACCACACATATATGATCAGTGTCAGTGGGAGAAGTGCCCCAAATATTCTCGAATACAAGCTTAAATTTATATATCAAAAATCTCTCTTTCCTTTGTTACTATCTATTAAAATAAACTTTGAACTTGAATGTACAAATATTTGTTGTCAACGTCACACCTCTTCATTTTACTCTCAACAACGATAACAGTAAAAACTGCAAGTAACATTTATTGACTTTGTTTACAAGGTCTATCTTATCTATTATCCCACCTTCAGAGATGATGTTAAAAAGGCTCAGAGGCGGCTAAGTAAGTTAGTTGCCCAAGGCCAGAGGGGTATTAAATGGTGGAAGTGGATTCAAACCCATGCCATGCAAATCCAAAGCAGATATAATGACTACATTATTATGTCCATGAGAATAGAGATCTGAACCAATGATAAAATCAAGAGTAAGTATGACTGTGCTCAAGAATGAACTTCTGACAATTAGATTAATCATTTTATGTCATGACCGGTTATCAAATAAAGTTGTGAAGACCACTCTATTATACTTTGAACTATTTTTGATATACCTGTCTTCCTCTATGTTGACAGGTTCCTCACACTTGCTTCCAATAGGAAGGCAAGGTTATATAATTTGTTTACCTACCTCTTCCTCTTTTTAGATCTTGATGTTTCCAGAGACAGGTGTATTTCTTTATTCTTATGTCTCCAGCAGTCTTGGAAGCACAGTCTTAGACACAATGAGTAAATGATTTTTGAGTAAATTTTTCTACCAATGCTCAGAAGGATAAGCAAGAAGACCTCTGGAGCATCTCCTAACTTTATTATTCCTCAACACAGGTCTTCACAGGGACTTTCCTCTTCCTGGTAGCTATTTAAAACACTGAAAGGCCTCATTGTAGTAATGCAGTTCAAATTTTAGAAAATATTATTATTCAGCTTTAATATAAATGAAAAATGACCATTTCTTAGCCTGATGCATAGTAGTTTCTGTATTTTGGTATAGCAATGGACTGGCAAATTTAAACACATATACTAATTTTCTAATGGTAGGATTCCTATTCCTAGGCAGTTAGCAGGGCCTGTCAATGTTCAAATGCCACAAGGTCCTTGAAAACAATGCGTTAGTAAAACATGTCAAACGAGCCCTCCACATGATAAATATATGAGAAAACAAGAACATAGCTGCTAACAAAATACTGTTTGAGTTTGGAAGCTAGCACTAGCAATTTCAAGATGTGGAACCTTGAGCAAAGTATATAAACCATTTGCCTTAGTTTCCTAATCTTTAATATTGGGGATAATAAAGGGATCTTGTAAGACTTTGGTGAAGATCAAATGCCTTAAGACACAGAAAGCACTTAAAATAATATCTGGCATACAGTACTCAATATAATTTATTTAACTTCCTATGGTTTATTTATTTAGAACATCAATAATTATGAGAATTATCCCTTTCTGCATTTGCTATGGAACGACAAAAAGTAAAGACGACTAGCATAGTAGTGACATTTTTCCCTCAACATATGTTTTCTAACTACTGTTTTGTTTTATGTCTGCTCTCATTGAAAGAGAAGGCTAAGACATCTATCACTTACCAGGCAGTGTGTCTGTTTGTGTTAACTTATCTGATCCTCAGATCATCCTAACAAATGAGGTTTAAATAAATTACTTAACTTATTCAGATTCACAATGCTTGTCAGTGGCTGAGTTCAGAGTAAAACCCAGTTTTCTTTGATTCAGAAAACCATACTCTACAGCAATGTTTTTCATTCTATGTGCTGGAAGATGAGAGAGATTTGGGGACGGTGGAGTTATTTTAAGACAAAATTTTAGTATTCTGTTAAGAATAAACACAAATTTAATATTTTAATAAATTCACAATATCCTATTATTATATAGTTTTTCAACCAACAGATCGTAAAAAATACAAATGAAATTTTGTCACTTAAAGGGGTCATATAGCTCTACTATAGACCTCTGTGGTAGAGAGGCCAACAGAACCAGAGGAGAAATGTCTTGGTATAAACTGTACGGAGCATTTACAACAGGTCTAGAGGAAAAGTGAAGACCCATAGAGTGAGTGCTCGCCTGAAATTTTATTGAATGAATGAATAAATGAATGAATGAGTCTGTGTACAGATACATATACAGTAACAGAAAGGGACTGATAGTTTACAGTCTGGGAAGATACCCTAAGAATACTTAGGAACAGTGTTCGTTAGCAAAAGAACTAATATTCCCCTTCTCCCCTGCACAGGAGAACATCTAGAATGGCTTTTTCCATCAATGTGAATTCCAGAAATGTGTGAACTGGTATTTCTTTATGAAAAGGTTTGTGTGCTTAAGTAAATCTGGCAAATACTATACTCTATAACACCTCTTAGAGATCCATCAGCCACACAGGCAAATTATAGGCTCTGAAAAGTCTTATGGTACGAAACCCCAGAAAATCCCTAGTCTATCTGGTCACAGAAGTGTTTTGTCCCATAACAGCAATTAGCTTCTGGCAGAACTAGTTATCCAAGGCACATAATTTGGGAAACAATCTTCTGCATGATTCTTATCCATCAAGGTGTTAGCCAGTTCCCTTTTGATACTCTATGTGATTAGGTTGTTAAGTGTTCTTTCTATTATTCAGAATATAAGGGGGGTAGTTAAGGTCTTTCACAAAGGATAAACACAACTTCTGACATGAGTCTTTAACCCCCAGAGGCCACAAAAGCAAGACCCTTGCCCTCTGTAATGCCAGCTCATGGGCATCCAGGCAGCAACACTTCATCTCCCTAACTGCCCTTTCCGGCCTGTTCAGTTGTGTGCTGGAAATGGGTTCCTGAGGGGGAAGTGGCCCTGGGGATTGTCAGCAGGTCACACAGCTGAGTCAACTACGAGGCTGCTGGGAGGCAAACAGTGCCTTTGTGGGCTGGGGAGAAAACAAAAAACAATTGCTCCCAGGAAACTTATTCAGTTCAGTTTCTAGCAGGCAGGCAGCAAGCTTCCCACCATGGGACCTCTCTTCTCACCTGCCAGGCTCTGAAAGACCCACAGCTGATGCCACTGAACAGTGACAGGGAGCCTTTGAGGCTTTGCCAGGACATACTGGGATGGTGAGAGCAAGGGTGTCTGTCTCTGCAGGGTGATCAGTCTGATACCTTCCAAATCCCTTGCAAGAAGATATGCTATCGAGGCATACAGCCTGCTCCTGGAATTGCCCTGGAACATAAAACGCTGAAGGAAAGGCACAGGCGATATTCTCTGAACTTACCCACAAACTGTCACACATTTATTCATCGGACACTACATTCTGTGGACTATACCAGGCCCTCTAGGAGGTAAAACATGAGGAACATAACGCTCTCTTCTTTGCCCCTCAATGAGCTTACAAACTAATTTGGTGAGATAAGATGGATGCACTTTAAAAAGATAAACTACCGTGCAAAGTAATTTATCATTACCATCAGGTGAATGGAATGGGTTGCATTTGCTAGAGGATGACAGTTCAAGCAAAGAGAACAGCTTTGAGCAAAAACTGGGAGGAAGTAATACACCAGCTCAGTGAAGGAGAGAGAAAAGCTTGGCTGAAGAAAAGTTTGAGAGGGAAATTTAAAGTGGAAATAAATCTTGGATGTCAGGCTAAAGAATACAATTTCAGCATTAGTGTTTTCTGAAGAGGGAAGAGAGCTAGCCTCACATATCTCTAATGCTACATCTTCCTCTCCTAAAAACATAATCCCATTGCTTCAGTCATACCCAACTGTTTGCTGTTACCCACATACACCATGTTCTTGCCTGCTTTTCTCTGTCAATGTTATTCTCACTCTTTGGAATGTCTTTTCCAACCTTGTAGTCTGCTGACCTCATCCTATGGTTTATGCAATTCAAATATTCCAGCCGACCTATCATGGAGTACAAATGTAACATCAATGTAACGTTTCACATCAGTGTTCAAACTACCAGAGTACTCAGCCCCATCTATGTGAGCAATAGATTACCAGCTCCCTCTCAACATCTTTTCAGCTTCTTCTGAGGGTTTCTCATGAGAAATATTTACAATTCAATTTCTATGACTTTGACTTCTTGTCCACAGAATAACTGCTTTGGTGGGAATCATCTCTTCCACTGCTGCACCGAGCTATCCTTTGTGATCATTCAGTAATGACCTTGCTAAGTAAGCTCTCAAAGGGCCAGAGCCCTGTACTGGGAATAGTGGGGTTGGTCAAGGGGTGATATGGGTTGACAGATTTTATTGTTAATTCTGTATTGAATTTTTTTGCCTAAGTCTTCTTGGAAAAACCTAACTCAAAATTATTAAGCCACGCAAATAATTCCCTGGCTTTCATATCTGAAGAGTTCGTTCAAGCACAGCTGGTTCCAGACTTGCCCGACATCATGTTGATATTCCTCACACATTCCGGGTTCTTGGCTTTGCTTTTCTTTTGTCTGCTTTAGGCTCAGGCGCACATATGGCTGGCATCAGTGGCTGCAGAAGAAACTTTCTTAACCACAGTCACTCCGAAAATGTACAAATGGCCTTTGTTTTACCTGCTTTGTACCATGCCCACCCCTGAACCAAGGATAGCAGAAACAGAATATATTGATGGAATAGGCCTTTATCATGTGACACCCATGGATTTAGGGTAGGTGAGTGCACCATGAAGCATTTGGCCTGAGACTATAAGAGAGCTGCTTTCTAATAATAAACAGAAAACTGGGAACATTTTACAGAAAATTAGTAAATGGATGTTACAGAAACATAAATAATAGCTGTTCACTACTGCTTCAGAGCAATACCATTTGCGCCCAGGGTCTCTCAAAGTCTTTTATCTTACAAGCTCTCCTTCTTCTATAGACCCTAAATCCCTTTTCCAAAGAAATTAATCAAAAGCACCCCAACAGTCTGAGAAAAGGGGAAGATAAACGTTATGTCATACTATTCATCATCGTTGTGTTTCTGTTCTCAACCCACCAAGAACAATAAAACCCTCCAAACACCATCCTCACTCCTCCTCCCCATTTCAGACCATTTACTCCTACTTCAGACAATGTACAAAAATGCCAAGGAGACCCACCATGGAAATATAAGCTCACCAGGTTCACTGACCAAAAATTAACCTGGTTCAGCCTCAACTAAAATACTCAGCTATATTTAATGGCATCTCAATCATTGTCTCTTCTGGGAGTTTTCTCAAGTGCACCTGGCCATAGGCAAGCCCCTTCTTGTCAGTTTCATTTATTTCTTTATTCTTTGCTATCCCAAATTTCTTGCCTCCCTTCAAGAATGAGGGTCTCAATATCATGAACTGCGCCTTTTTTCACTGAATCATACTTAATTCGGTATCTTTCATCACTGAGACCCCTCGACCTAGAATAGTGCCTAAGAGAGAAAAAGCCCCCATAAATATTTGCTGAAAACAATTCAATAAATAATGAAACAATAATGAAAGAGTTGGTTTAGGAATTTTAATCTACTGGTAGGATATAGGTGGTTCAAAGTAGAGAGAGGTAATAGGAAAAGGTTAATTTTAAGTGAGCTCCATCTTTTTACATCCCAGAAGCCATTATCAAAAATTTCACGAAATTCAGTGTATAACCCAATTACAAGGTAATCCACAAAGCAAGTTGATTAACATGTTCTCTGATCTCTAGGAATTTTAAATCTATTAAAAACAAAACTGGCAAGAAACACAGGTAAAGAAATAAACATAGAAACCAATGACATAAACTTGGATTGTTCGCAAGCCCAGGGTAAATATATAATACAGGTTGACAGGTAGCAAAGGAGTTAAGGGGTGGCACCGGAGGGAAGAAAGGGGGAAATAGAAATCGTATTTCTAAACAAGGTAAATTTCAACAACACTCAAAAGCCTAATTCACCTCAAACTGCGGTTTCATTTAAGGAAAGTGAAATGATACAAAGCCTCTCCACTGAATAAAACCTGTGCCAAAGTGATAGACAAACTATTTTTTAAACATTTACCACTGGCGCTGAATAAAGCAATCAAATGAAAGCAAAGCCTTTCTAAATCTACTCCTTTCTCCTTTGAGAAATTCAGCATGATTCAAGTAAGAACTGTTGCTGTCTGTCTCTCAGGTTCATTTGAAAATTGGAATGTCTCTTCAATTCACAGAGAGCAAAGTGGAAGAGGTGGATCGTCTGCAAGTATATAAAACTAACTGAAAAGCCTGAGTGGGAGAAATTGTCCAAAATGGAACTACTAGGAGGAGATCCAAATGCCTAAAGAGTATGCAGTGGCCTACAGTGGTATCATTAGGCCTAAAATGAGTTGCAAGGGGGCCTGGCATTGAGGGGGAATCACCTAATGTCTTTCACACCATCCTTTCCTCCCAGGTGAGATCATTTTGTACAAAGCCATATCCATTTGCTCAATATACATCTATCTGTTGATGATCTATTAATGATGAAGTACCTTGCTAGGGCTGGAAATTCAAATATAAATAAAACTTAGACCCTACTTCTGGTTCTGCTAATGGCAGTGTATCTTATGTCAGAACAATCACGCTGCAGATAACAATTATAAACTCTGGACAAAATATAAAATATAACTCTGAAGAAACTGAAGAGGGAATAAAAGGAGTCCTAAATTGGAGGGTATATAAGCCTTGGAAGAAGTGAACAGACCACTTGGGAGAGATCCATTTTTACAGGGTTTTCCCCCCTGCAAGAGCCCTCAGTGACCATTGTGAAGAACTGCTTAATCTTAAGCAAAAATACAGTCTTGATTTGCTTTGGATTTCAGAAAATGGAATTTGTGCTGCCAAAGTGCCTGAACACTGATATAGGAAAAAAGCCTGAAAGAAAGGAAATACAGTTGAGGGGAGCCCCAAATCCAACTTCAATCTTCCCTCGAATTCTTGATTGACACGTGAACTGTTCACCTGTGGGAGACATTCTAAAATGCTCAATGGGAAACAACCAAGGGAAGACAATATCCAGAACAGAGATTTCAGCTGCTACCAACCACTGTGGGAAAAAGTCCAGAGTTTGAATTCTGCCAAATTATATCATTTTAGTAAATAAGTCTTGAATTTTTTCCCTAACAAATAATAAAACTAAGCTTAGTTCAAGATGATTATCTAGTAAATTAAACACTTGAAAGGATAAAAAAACACTACCTTTCCTAGAAAGATAATATGACCCAGAGTCTTCCCAATGTTCTAAATATCTAGTAAACAATAAAGAAATTACCAGACATGTAAAGAAGCAGAAAATTTGACTCACTGAGGGAAAATGTCAATAAAAATGGATCCTAAGATTACCCACATTTTAAAATTAGCAGAAAAGAACTTTAAAATAGCTATTAGAAGTACGCTCAAGCTTTTATTTATTTATTTATTTATTTTTATTTATTTATTTATTTTGCTCAAGCTTTTAAAAGAGTCATGGACAGGGCTTCTCTGGTGGCACAGTCCTTGAGAGTCTGCCTGCCGATGCAGGAGACATGGGTTCGTGCTCCTGTCCGGGAAGATCCCACATGCCACGGAGCGGCTGGGCCTGTGAGCCATGGCCACTGAGCCTGTGCGTCCGGAGCCTGTGCTCCACAACGGGAGAGGCCACAACAGTGAGAGGCCTGTGTACCGCCAAAAAAAAAAACGAATCATGGACAGATAGGAAACCATTTCAGCAAAGAGATGGAAATTATAAAAAGAACTAAATCGAAAGCCTAGAATAGAAAAGTACACTATGTAAAATAAAAAAAAATTTTAGCATATTGGAAATTAAGAGGACAGAACAGTGAATGTCAAGAAAGAGAAATAAAGATTAAGTGATGAGAAACATAGAGAAAAGACTGAAAAAAAATGAACAATGAGTCAGTGACCTTTAAGAAAATATTAAATAGTCTAATACATATGTGTTGGATTCATCAAGAGACAAATGAGTGGTAGAGAAAAGGTACTGAAGAAATAATGGCAAAAAAATACAAATTTAGTGAAAAATATTGACTTCAAAATTCAATAAGCTTAGCAAACTCCAAGCAGAATAAATACAAAGAAAAGTACAGCTTAGAATATCACAATCAAACTGCTGAAAACCAAAGACAAAGAATTCTTGAAAGTTTCCAGAGAAAGAAGATTCATTACGAATAGAACAACAATTTGAATGTGAGCTTACTTCTCATCAGTTAGAATGAAAGCTAGAAAATAATGAAACAATACTTTAAATCTAAAATCATCAACTCAGTATTCTGTGTGCCGAAGAAAAATAACTCAAAAATGAGAGTAAAATAACAATTTTTAGATAAACTAAACCTGACAGACTCCACAACCAGCAGACCTGCAGTGCAAGAAACCCTAAAGAAAATTCTTCTGGATGAAGGAAAATGATACAAAATGCAACAAATATACAGAGAAAAAAAATAAAAGAAAGAAAAGCATCAGAAAGGATAAATAGGCAGTATAGGATAAATAGGCAGTATATGTAACATATCTTGTACTCTTTTCATCTCAATTTCTTTAGAGATCAAATGACTACTGAAATTTTAAAAGTTATACCAGTTTATTATGAGGTGCCTAATGTTTGTAAGTGTAAATATATGACATAATAGTGCACAAGATGGGAGAAATAAGGAATTAAATATTTTAAGGTTCTAATGTTTTATGAGACCCAGTATATTATTAAATGTAAGTGGACTGTGATATGTTACAGATTCATATTGGAATAATGAGAGAAACCACTAAAAATATACAAATAGAGGTAAAAAGCTAAAATTAAATAAAATACTTAAAATAATTAATTTAAAAGGAAAGAAAGAGAAACATAAACTAAGGACAGATGGAACAAAGGGAAAGCACATTTTAAAAGATCAGACAAATGTCACTCCTATCAATAATTATATTAAATATGAATGAAATACACACATCTTCAAAAGAGATGAAGACTGGATAAAAAGTAAGACCCAACTATGTACCTACTAAAATAGTTGCAATTTAATGTAAAGAACTAGAGGGCTGAAAGTCGAAGGATAGAAAAAACTAAACCATTTCAACAGTAAGTGTAAGAAAGCTGGGGTGGGTCTATTAATTTCAAACAAAATAGATTTCAGTAAAGCTGATTTTGAAAAAAATGTTTATTTTCCTGTCATTGATTAGTCTATAAATGTTAATTGAGTCCCGTCAGTTAATAGTGTCGTTTAAGTGCTCAATATTCTTGCTGAGTTTTTGTTGACTTATTCCATCAATTTCTGTAAGAATAGTCTTACCTCCAACTATAATTATGGACTTGTCTACTTTTTTTTTAGATCTTATTAGTTTTGCTTCACGTATTTTGAGACTCCATTCTTCTGTGCGTGCTCATTTGGGACTGCTATGTCTTTTTTAAGAATTGATGCTTTTTCATTATTCTTCTTTATTTCTGGCAGTATTTCTAATTTTAAAATCTACTTGGTCTGATACCTATATAGCCACTTCAGTTTTCCTTTGCATGAGTGTTTGCATGGTATACATTTCCCATCTCTTTACTTTTTAGTCGATCAGCAATTTTCATAGACAGAATATAGATGGATCTTGTTTTCAATCCACTCCAATAATTTCTGCCTTTTAATTAAAATGTTCAATTGTCCATATTTAATTTAATTGTTGATATGGTTGGATTTAAATCTATCATATTGCTCTTTGTTCTTTTTTCTCCTAACTGTTCAATTTTTTTCTTTGCCTGTTTGCTTTTGAATTATTATTTTTATGATTCCATTTTATCTCCATGGCTGGCTTACTAATTTTATTTGTTTAGGCTGTTTTCTTGTGGTTCCTTTAGGGTTTATAGTATACATAAACTTATCAAACTCTATATTCATTTATTATTATGTATCTTCATGTTTATTGATAAAACCTTACAACAGTATAATTCCACTTCCTCCCTCCCATCTTTATGCTACTGCTGTCATGTATTTGAATTTATAAAATTTATTTTAATGTTATAAACACCATAATAAATTATTTAAAATATTTATTTTAATGTATTATTATTTAAATAATAATTTGTTATATATTGTATTTATTGTAATACAGAATACGTGTATTTTGTATTTACCCACATATTTCCCATTTTGGGGACTTTTTACTCCTTTGGGTGGATCCAAATTTTCATCTTGCTTATTTTCCTGCTGCTTAAATAATTTTCCTCAGTATTCCTTATATAGCAAATCTTATGACAATGAATTCACCTGACATTTATTTGTTTTAAAAAGTCTTCATTTAGGGTTAGAGATTTCTAAATTGACTTCCTTTTTTCATTCAGCACTTTAAAAATGTCATTCCACTTTCCTCTAGACTCCATAGATTTAAATGAGAAGTCCATAATCAGTCTTATATTTATTCCTCTGTACAAAATGTGTCCTTTTTCTTGGACACCTCTTTATGATATTCTGTTTATCACTGCTTTTCACCCTTCTGAATGTTTTGCTATTTTCTTTATTTTCAACTTGAGGTTCATTGTACATCTTTAATGTGTGAGTTTTTAGTTTACATCAAATTTGGGAAAATGTTAGCTATTATTTCTTCCAGTATATTTTTTCTGCTACTCCTCAACCCCAATTTCTAGAACTCTAATTTCATTTATGATAGATCACTTGATATTGGCCCACAGTTCACAGCTCACTGCTGCTATTATTTTTTAGACTTTAAAACATTTTGTATTTAAGTTTGGATAGTTACTATTGGTAAATTTATAATTGCACTAAATATTTCATCTATATAGTCTAATATACTGTAAATTTCATACAGTATACATTTTTATTGCACATATTTCTTTACCGCTAAAATTTTCATTTGTGTTCTTTTTTTTCTCCTCATTATACTCACATTTTGATTTATATCTGTGGACATATTTTTTTTTTTTTTGTGGACATATTTATAATAAATTCGCTAAGAACTCTGGCTACTAATTATATAGTATCAATTAAGAGTATGTTTCTATTGATTGCTTTTATTTTCCTAGATATGGGGAGTATCTTCCTGCCTGCTTGCATAGCGTGTAAGATTTAATTAGATGCTGGATGTTGTAAATTTTATGTTTGGCTGCTGATTTTATTCTGTTTCTTTAAAGAGGATTGGATTTTGTTTTGGCCCTCAACTAACTAATTTGCTAGTCACTTTATTATTTCAGATTTGCTTTTATACTTTGTTGTGATTGGCCTAAAGAATCCTTTATTCTTGAACTAATTTGGTCTTACTCGTAAGGAATGATTATTCTCAGGAATCTATTTGTTATGGATTGAATTGTGTCCCCCAAAAAGGAGATGCAGAGATCCTAACCCCCCATACCTCTGAGTGTGACGTCATTTGGAAACAGAGTCATTGCAGATATAGTTAGTTAAAATGAGATCATACTGGAGTGGAGTCAGCTCCTAATCCAGTATGTCTGGTGTACTTATAAGAAGAGAAGAAGAGACACTCAAGGAGATTGTCACGTGACAACGCATGCTGAGATTGGAGTGATGCACCCAAAAGACAAGGAATGCCAAGGATTGTCACTGAACACCAGAAGCTACAAAAGGTAAGTAAAGATTCCCTCCTAGAGGTTTCAGAGAGCATCATACCCCTGCTGACACCTTGATTTTTTACTTCTATCCTGCAGAACTCTGGGGCAATAAATTTCTGTTGTTTTCAACCACCTAGTTTATGGTACTTGGTTATGGCAGCCTTAGGAAATAAATACACTAATCAATGCCCCATGTACGGCAAAGTTTCTCTATTCTGGCTACTGGGAATGTAAATTCTTCCCAGTGCTGTGTGACAGTCAGGAATCGTGTGGCCTACTACTTTCTAGGGGAAGTTTCTTCTCATGCCAACGACTCAAGAAGACTATTGAACTGATCTCTGGAACTGCCCTCTTATGAATATTCTGCCTTTCAAATTCTAGCCCCCTCAGTTACCTCACACTCTGGTGTTTTGTCTCCTTAATTAAATGAGACTACTGACTCTGTTTCCCCTCCCTGTTCAGAAGCCTGGAAACTGCCTCCAGGTAGTAAGCTTGGTGAGGCATAGGGCTCACCTCCTGTTTCCCTTCTCTCAGGGATCACAGTGTTGCACCTCCTCTTGTCCAATTCCTGAAAACCACTGCTTCATACAATTTTTCTTGTGCTCTAGCTGTTTATGGTAGACAGACAATTTTCATAGCAATTACTCCTCCATGGTTGGAATGGAAGTCTAATACATATTATTCTCAAGGGAATACCGGGAAGTCTTCAGATAGGCCAAATGCCAAGTCATAACGTAAGTGTAAATTAATTCAAAAGACAGACATCTTACATAGTACTTTTTTTCTAGATACAATATATTAAATTAGAAATAAGTAGGATAAGAATTTTTACAAGCCCAAATACTTGGAATTTAAATAAAACAGCTCTAAATAGCCAAAGGGTCAATAAAAAATGAACAAGGGAAGTTGGAAAATCTTTTGGGTAATGATAATAAAAATTCAGCATACCAAAATTTTGAGGATATAGATAAAGCAGTGTTTAGTTGGACAATTATAGTTTTATATGTATATATTTGAGAAGCATAACAATTTAGCATCAGTTATCTGTTTTCAATGTAATTATCTAGAAAATAAAAGCAAATAAAAAAACAAAGTAGGTGAATGGACATATTAAAAATAACAGCAGAAATCAATAAAATATAAAACAAACATTACAGAAATCACTACACCAAAAGTTAGGTTTCTGAAAATAAGTAAATTTTAGAAATACTGATGAAGAACACAACAAAGAAAACAAGTTCCCCAATATCAGAAATTAAAAAGGTTATGTAACTAAAGATATTATATACAGCAAAAAGATAACAAAGATTATTTTGAACTGACTTCATGGTGATGAATTCACAACTAAAATGAAATTGATCACATTTCTTGAAAAGGAGGAGTTATTAAAATTGACACAAAATGAAATAAAAATCTGAATAGCCTTACATTCTTTAAAAACATTGAATTAATTACCCACCATATCACAAAGAACGGCCAGTGTTTGTACTTGAGTTGTTTTCTCAGTTTGTTTCCTCCCCATACAAAGATGCAGGCTCCCCATACACCTATGGTCAATTAATCTATGACAAAGGAGGCAAGAATTATACAATGGAGGAAAGGCAGTCTCTTCAATAAGCAGTGCTGGAAAAACTGGACAGCTCCATGTAAAAGAATGAGATTAGAACATTTCCTTACACCATATACAAAAGTAAACTCAAAATGGATTTAAGTCCTAAATGTAAGACCTGAAACCATAAAACTCCTGGAAGAGAACATAAGCAGAACGCTCCTTGACATAAATCATAGCAATATTTTTTGGCTCTGTCTCCTAAGGCAAAAGAAATAAAAGCACAAATAAATAAATGAGACCTAATTAAACTTAAAAGTTTTTGTGCAGTAGCAAAGGAAACCATCAACAAAATGAAAAGATAACCTACTGAAGAAAATATTTGCAAATAATATGATAAGGGGTTAATATCCAAAGTATAAAATAGCTCATACAATTCAATATCAGAAAAACAAACAATCTGATTTTAAAATGGGCAGAAGACCCGAACAGACATTTTTCCAAAAAAGACATACAGATGGTTATCAAGTGCATGAAGAGATGCTCAACATCACTAAATCATTAGAGAAATGCAAATCAAAACCACAGTGCAAGATCACCTCACACCAGTTCAGAATGGCTATCATCAAAGTCCACAAATAACAAATCTTGGTGAGGATGTGGAGAAAAGGGAACCCTCATACACTGCTGGTTGGAATGTAAACTGATGCAGTCTCTATGGAAAACAGTACGGAGGTTCCTCAAAAAACTAAAAATAGAACTATCATATAACCCAGAAATTCTACTCCTTGGTATATATCCAAAAAATAAATAAATAAATAAAAATAAAAACACTAATTCAAAAAGATACATGAACCTCAATGTTCATAGCAGCATTACTTACAATAGCCAAGATATGGAACTAACCCAATTGTCCCTCAGATGAACTGGATGAAGAAGATGCAGTGTGTGTGTGTGTGTGTGTGTGTGTGTGTGTGTGTGTGTGTGTGTGTGTGTATGTATATATATATCTATATATAGATATATATATACATACACACACACATATATATATACATATATATATATACTCAACCATAAAAAAGAACATTCTGCCATTTGCAACATGGATGGACCTAGAAAGTATTATGCCTACTGAAATAAGTCAGAGAAAGACAAGTACTCTATGTTATCTCTTATATGTGGAATCTAAAAAAATAAAACAAATGAATGTATATAACAAAACAAAAGTGAACTCACAGATATAGAAAACAAACTAGTAGATAATAGTGGGGAGAGGGAAGGGGGAGGGACAGGATAGGGGTATGGGACTGAGAGATACTAACTACTACATATAAAATAGATAAGCAACAAGGATATATTGTACAGCACAGAGAATGTGCCATTATTTTGTAATTACTTTAAAGGAAGCATAATCTATAAAAATGTTGAATCACTATATTGCATACATGAAATTAATATAATATTGTAAATCAACTCTACTTCAAAATAAGTTGCAGGGTAACATGTTTTTAATTTGAACTGTTTCTGTTTACTCATTTTTTAAGTCCAAACTCATATAATTTGTTTTTAAAAAGTGTTTTCTATGTATTAAATTATAATACACTCTATTAGAGAAAAGCCACACCCACAATCTCTTAATGATTACCCCTGCTTCTACTTTGGGCTCTGAGTCAGGGTGCTGTTCTTAAGACTATCAGAAGCGCTATTTTCAGAGTGTGTCTACAAAGTACACCTCTGAGATTCTTAAAAGCTCTTTTGTCCAGCTAGGAGAAGCTTTAAAACTTTCTAAGCTTTCAACCAAGAGATTTATAACTGTAACAGTGATGTAATCTTTACCCTAAGCATGCATTTTTATTGGTAACGCTTTGTATTTGATATATGCGTTGAAATTTGGAGTCTTTTGCTGGATACAATTGAGGATGAGAAAGTTTTATTTTAAAACACATCAAGCTCTGATTCTTTCCTGTTTCCTCTAAATTATGCTTGAAATTTAGCTCATTTCTCTATTATACATTATTCATCCATTACTATAGGCAGCTAATAGAAAGCTGTTGACACTTTCAGCTGATTCTGATTTACTAATTGTTCTTCCAGTACATCACCTCGATCCTGATCCTCTGTCTCATAATTCCTACAGCAGTAACCATACTGCCTATCTGTTTCCACTAACAGTCACCTGGGGGCCTTTCAGTCCTCTATCTGCTACCCAGTCATAGCCAACACCACGTGTTTTACATTTTTGTTACTGCAGGACCCTTGTAATAGGTTCCAATTTCTATTTCAGTTATATGTTGTTGTATAACCCACTATCTCCAAAACGTGTTGGCTTAATTTTATTTACTCATGATTTTGTGGGTCAGAAATTCAGACAGAGTACAGTGGGCATGGCTTGTCTCAGATCCTTATGATGTTGATATGCGGGAAAAATAATTCCACCAATATCACGCCATTGATTAGTGGCTAGACTAATGGAATCCACTGATTCTAGTGGAGCTAAATTGTTAATAAATTTTGATACTGATCTCCAGAACCCACCTCAACACAACTCTATATCTAGTTCCTACTAATCCATTGGAGCTGCTCAGAAGGTGAAATAGTTATTATATTAAATAAGTATTACTGTTGAATGGAATGTTAGTAAGATTGAGGTAGAAGCTGATGTTTAATTTTGACACTATTGATACTGTGCTTGTTTCAGAAGTGAGTTCACATAATCACCATCCTGCTTGGTTGGGTTTTTAATAGATATACAATAATCCAGAATATAAAATAGTCCAGAAAAATGTGTTCAAGACCTTGTACCGCCTCTCATAGTAACCCTCAAATTACAAAAGAGCAATTTATACACCTCTTCCTTTATATTTGCTTTGATCCAACAATTCTGTGTGATTTTATCCCAATTACCCGATACAATTGTAACCATCCTTCCAGATCCAACTCACATGTTATTTCTTTCATCAAAAATTTCTTGATCATCCCTTAGTATTAATCCTTTCTCTAACGTCTTAGAACATATATACTATTAACTTCCTTTCATCATCTCTTCGGGTACATTAATCTCAGTGTATTTTAAGTTTCTTAAGTGTTAAGAATAAGACTGAATACAAGAATAAATGTATGAATAAATAAAATGCAGTGGTCCTGTGTCACATGAACTAAGCCTTTAGTTATTGGTTGATTTTGGATATTATAAGAAAATAAACTCTTCAGGATTTTAGTGCCAAAATAATATAATATTATCCCATAGTAATCGAGCATGTATTCCATGTTAGGCTTTGTGCATATTATTGACATGTATCTTCTGAATGAATCCTTCAAGAGAAACTCATGAGGTAATGTTAATATTTACATTAAGAAATAATAACAATATTGAGAACTTCAGGTTAAACTGTATGCCCAAAGTCTTTTAATGCCAAACCATTCAGGGGTAGAAGCAAGACACAACAGATAATTTTCTGATTACAAAATTCTTGCTATAGTGCTTAACTCTATAACCTACCAGTGGAATATTACTAGTTTCTTTATCATAGACAAAGTACAAAAGCAACTAAACAGATACCAATCACGTTTGCTGGGCATCTGTGGTAAAAGCCAGAATAGATTGCCATGCACAGATACTGTAAAAAATTGATGCATAACTGAAAATTCACACAATAAAAATACGCATTCCCTTTATATATAATTGAGAAGATACAGAAACTCTCATTGGGAAAATCAATAAGTGCAGAGAGAGCTGAAAAGACTGGATATTTAGGTAAATGGGTAAATTGTACTTTCCTCTTCCTAAGGTGATCACTAATCACTATGTCAGATTATTTCATGTCACACACACAGCTCAGTTGTGTAAATAACTATACAATTCTTATTCTAAAGTAATGATTCTGCAATTTATGATACTGAAAATAATTAGTGTTATAAATAATGTTACAGAAACAGAACAATTGTTACATTCTAATTAAACTCAACAGTTAGATTCTGCTTAGGCAGGGGAAATTGCACCTTTAGTCAAGAATCATCTAAGAGGTATTACTTATTGCTAACAATACAATCATGTCACTTTGGTTGTTTTAGGATTAATTTGCTCTTCAGTACATCTACTCTATCACTGACCATGAATATTGCCTTTGCAGACACATAAATTAAAGAGATGCATCCAGAAATTCAAACTCTTTTCCTTCATATAAATTTCACATTTGACTTTGGAAAGTTCTTACTTTCTGTCTCTCCAGAAATCTCTCTTTTGTCCCATCTATGACTGTCTATTTCCTAGGACCATTCCTGTTATCAGTTTCTATATTAGAGGAAAAAAACTCTCATGCCTAGAAAAGGAGGCTGAAAGCAATAAAAAACAGAAGCTTGGAGCAGAGGTCTCTGGAGGTGAAACTCAGACCCTGGAGGAGAAGGCACAACTCAGGTTGTTCTGGTTTCTCTGAGCTCAGAGGTTGAACCCCAGGGGTCTGGGACCCACTTCCCTGAGGATGGAACATGGGCTAATGCGTCTGAGAAATGTGCAATGTGGCTAAAACTGCACGTGTTAAAAACAAGTATGTGCTGGGTTCCAGTGCTGCTGTGAGAATGGACATACCCACTGCTGCAGTGAAGAGGCAAGGCTGGGGTGATGCTGACAGGAGCAGATTTCAGGAGCAGGGAGCACACATGGGGCCTGCTGGAAACCAGCAAGAAAAAACAAGGGAATAAGTCCCTCCTCACCCGCTAGCACCCCCAACAGTCAGAATCCAACAGGGAACCAGGCAGAAAGGCAAGTTTGGTTTGCAAACTTTCAGCCCCAGCATCACAAAGCTGAGTGCAGAAGCGTGAATTTGGAGTGGAAAGACTATAGCTTAATAACCTGGACACTTCCTTGACATCTGCATTTCCGCTTGACCAAGAAGAATTTACAGGCAGTGATATGCCTTAGTCATCCCTACTTCCTCAATATCTAGCCTGGTCCTAAATTCAAAGCGGCATTCATTTTATTCTTAAAAAACAATAAAACGAAAAACAGCTCTGTGTGTAACTGACAGGCTTGTAGAGACAGAGAGGGAGTTTCTATAATGTGCTGGACACTTTTTTTTTTAGTGATTAAACAGGGAACAAAACAGATACCCTGCTTTCATGGAGCCTATATGCTCAATAAGTACTGAATAAATAAACACTCAATACTGAGTTCTTTTCTCTAAATTGCTTTTCTTATAAGCCACCTTCTCCTCTCCCCTTCTACCTCTCAATAATGTCTCTCAGTTCCTTTGCTAGCTTCTACTTCTACCTCCACCCCAGACATAAATATTTCCCAAGTTTCACATGTCATGTCTCTGCTCTTTCCTTGTTCTGCTACCATCCACTGAGATCTCATCAATTCTTACAGGTTGGATTGTAACCCAAATTAGCCCAACTCAAATCCTTCAATTGTCTGCTGGAAATTTCTGTTTCGATATCCCTCTATAACTTCAAACTCAACATATGTAATAAAAGCTCATCCCCTCTTCCCTTGCAACCCCTTCATACATAATAAGGGTAAATTTGGGGGTAAAAACATTTCAGTTTATATGTTTGTATGTGTGCGTGTATATGTGTGTGTTTGTTTATATCAAATATGTATATGTTTATGTATGTATAAATAAATATATAAAAATGATTATATATGACACATGAACATATATATACATATACACACACATGTGTAATGGGTCATGATAGAAAATACATTTTCTATTGTACTATGAGTTGTGGTCAAAAATACTTGAAAGCCAAAGGAATATATGGACAGAAAAATAACAGCTCATGGGAAAAATAAGAATCAGACCAGATCATTCAAAGCCTATACAATTTTGTAACTAAGGCAATAACCAAAACAATAATTTATACCCTGGTTGATAATTTAGATAGCCTAGACACGCTACTGTGCAGAACTTTAAAGGTTCCCAGAAAACATGTCTTGGAACGCTGGCTTGCAGGTGTTGAACAAAAGCAGACAGAAATGGAGTCTGTACCAGCAGGGCTGCTGTTAGTGTGAACATGGGAAGAAGTGGGTCCTGCCTTCAGCAGAGAACCATCCAAGCCTCTGAGCTGCACCTCTGTGAGGAGGGGGACTGGGTGCAGGCATCTATTTTTAAACATCCTATCTTCCCTAAAGCCCTTCAGCCTGAAAGCTTTCAGCCCTAAAATAGAGCTGAAACATTTCTGTGCAGCACTCAAGCTTAGAGCTTTTTCCTTCCTGGCAAAGTATTAAACCCTGCTGCAGTTATTCTGCCTCTCTTGCCTAGGAAAAATCACGTATGAACAAACACTATTTCCATATTAGAGTACCATTACTACTATCCTTGCCATATGTCCCAGTTTGTTCTGCCTGAAGCCTGCTGCCTTGTCATTCATTAACGGCACCCCTTTCACGCTCAGAAGTATCTGAATCTGAACAGTAAATTATGTGGTCACTCTAATTATTTTGTTATTTATCATATATTGTAGTAGAACAGACTGAAAACTATGTATAAGTTATCATAAATGTAATGATAAACGGTAAGCACGCACTGACAGAAATAACAGGGAAGACATACGTAAGATGCTTTAGTGCTGGCCTCCATGAAGAAGTGACATTTAAGCTGAAGTGTAAGCAGGAACCAGCAGGGAAAGTGTGGACAGCATACAAGGAGGCAGAGGAACTAGCTTATGCAAAGGCCCTGTGGTGAGAAACAGTCTAGCAAGTTAGAGGAAATAAAGGGCAGCCCACGCGACTGGAGCTTAGGCGGAGGGGAGACTGGGATGGTGGCTTGAACTTGGGTGGTCTCAGCATAGCGAGTAGGAGCCACAGGTAAATGTAGAAATCCACGTGGCAGGACTTACTGATGGATTAAATAGTCATGAGGGAGAGAAGAGAGACAAGGATGACTCTCAATTTCTAAAAGAATCTGGAGAGATGAGGATTCAACTTTGAACCCTCTCTAAACTCTTAGATATCTTTAGTGAGATCACCTCTACCTGGGTCCCAGTTACCTTATCTATTGAAAAAGGAGGACCACATGCTGTGTAAGCATCCTGCCACCTTTGTCATTCTACAATTCTAAACTGCATTTCTGTTGTTTCATATTGGGGTATATCCTTTCACACACTTTTGTCCTTTCATAGATTAAACAAACTGTCTCTCACAAGTAAACTACCCTTCTGCACATTTTCTCAGAGTAATTCCTCTAGGTTTCTCTCTGTAGTAATGCATTTCCTCTCCTTCCCCTTTAATTCTGATTCTGCTCCCTTTTCCCTTTCAGACTTGGCAGGGCTCTTTACAGTTGGGAATGAAGATTGGCGTAGATATTCCAAAATCAAATTTTTTTTTTTTTTACCACTCCTCTTAAAAAAACACCACACACATAAAAGCAAGCATTCGCAAGCAATCAGGAACCCTGACGTAAGGCCTCCCACTAGGAGCTGATGATTCTCCCCGGAGCAAATTGATTAAACACTTTCAATTTACTTTGCAGAGACAAGCTCTAATTCTACAGGCACTCGTAGACTCCAAGGAGCTTCTAACATTTAAAGAAATGTGTCCATTTACTTAACAGAGCTTTATTTTCTCGAAAATATAACGTTTCTCTTCCTCTAGTGTATTCTTTCCAGGTACCTAGAGAATTTACAAAATAAAACCAAAGTGAACATACGTGCATACACACACATAAAGTATATGTATCATTGTTACTTTCAAAGCCATATATTAAGGTACATTCATACACTGTGCACATAGTGGTGCTAGTGGGCTGACCAGTAAATGCAGACATTTTAAGTTTCCAGTCTTCCAAATTTTTCCAGAAGAAATGACCACACTGTAAAGATGAAATAAGTAAATTGAGAACAGACTCCTTTACAGTGTGATATGAAGATAACCTGCCTTGTAAAAAAAAAAATGCAGATTCCTAAGTCCTATTGCAGAATCATCAAATCAAAATCATACGTGTGCGTGTGTGTGTGTGTATGTACATATCTCCAACAGAGATTCTCAAAGTTTTAGGTACATAGGACTCATCTGAGGATTTTGTTAAGAATGCAGATTCTGACCCAGGAGGTCTGGGGTGAACCATGAGACGGTGCCTTTTTCAAAGCTCCCAGGTAATGGCCATGCTGCTGGTACACAGACGGCACTCGGAGTAACAAGGCATTAAAGTCTGTGCACCACTGCATGGTCTAGTATTGATGTGCTGTCATTGGCAGCTTTCTCCTGCCAGTTATATTTCAAAAGTAATTGGCTCATTCTGAAGGCCTGAGAAACAATACACAGTGGGGAATGCTTCTACTAATAGGGCTCATTAGAAAGAGTTCAAAAAACAACATGCCCATTTTTACAATTTGAAAACGCCTATTCAATTCACCTTCCTAATACATCAAGTACAGAGAGGCTCAGCAAGGCATCATCCACCCACAGGCTGTTGGATGCCCAGTTTATTTCCTGAGCAATCTTCACTGGGCAATGCTTGTATTACCTCTCTCCTACCGCAGCAAAGTGGAATCAGCTGTCAGTAAGTCTTCCTAGACACTGACCCAGGAAAATACAGCTTCTCAACACTGATTCGCAGCTTCTCTTTGCTGAACACGCGTCAACAAAGTAAACTTACTTAACTCTTTAAACAGAGAGCCTCCTATGTTAACACTGCTGGGGATGGCTAGAGGTGCCTGTAATGTTCACATTTATTCTTAATCTAACTCATATGTAGCTCGATTGCTGAACCACTTAACCTCTGACGTTGCTGGCTTCCACCCTTGCTCAGTTTTTAAGGGAAATCATTTCATCTGAAAGGTTCACCAAACCCTTCATGCACTGGTCTCTTGCATCACACTAACTGCTGTTGTCAAGAAATAAAGGCAAGGACTAGTATTTATGGGTTGCTAATTACATGCATTCGTATCCTTATCTGGTATAATCTTCACAGGTAATACTCCAGGTACGTTTATCTACATTTTCAAATACAGAGAAACTAGGCCAAGAGACTTAATGGAACAAGTAATGGAAATAGAATTCAACCCAGGCTTAGCTACCTCTTTTCCAAACCCATGCTATTCCACTCCAAAACTTTGCCTTCTTAGGTGCTAGAAGTAAGTGAGGTGAGATGATACTGACCACTTGCTATGGACTTACAGGAAATATTTAGGTAGGAGGAATTTGAGCAAAGTGGTCTCAAATATTCTTTTAAACCTTAATGTTCTATCACATTGTGAATACATGAATAAAATATGTTATAAACTATTGTCGATACTGCATTCCACTGAATCATACATAAACTTAAGTAAACAGACAAAATCTTAATCAGATAAGTGATTTAAGTTAGAAAGAGTCAGAACAAAACATATTTCTTTCTATAACATCAAAAAAAAATAAGTGTAGTAATAAGTACAGGACAGAGAAGACTTCATGGTTTGGTAGCAATCTTTATGAAGAAGACAGACTTACACAAAGCCTGAGTTTAATTGATTATAAACTCAAATGCATCCAATAATAAAATGTTTTATTTTAAAAGCCAAGAGCACCTTAGAATCATCTAATGAAAGGGCAGTTTATCTTCCACTCAAAGAGGATAGTATCGCTAAATTTGGACTGGTTATTACTATAAAAATGGGTTTAACTCGAGTAAGCTCTCTAACTGCCTTTCAAACAAAGGAATTCCTGAAATTATAAAGAGGTATTCAGTTGTTGAAAAATAACAAGGTGTATTTTTAAAATCCAAATTGGTCCATCATATCTGAAATAGCTTAAGACAAAGACTGCAAACTCAAGTGCTGACAGGGAAAAGGCAGGCAAGATAAATGAATAAGCTAGCTCAGTGGAGTCTGGGATAAACTAGAGTTTGCTACACTCATGTAGAGAAACATGACCAGTACACCAAATAACGAATGTATTGCAAGCAATTAGCGTCAATTTGCTGAAATACCACTGAACAAAATGACCACATCTCCAAAGATTTGTCTTATGCAATCAATTTACTACGGAACTATTTACCACATTGCTGATTCATCAGAAATTTGTTTCTATTAATCAACTTCCAAGGACTAGAGCAATTTGTGTTGCATGTGAGGTTTTAAATTTAGTGTTTGAAGTATTTTTGTGTAATTTGGGGGGAATGAGTTTGTTTTGATTTTAAATACCATGCATGTCAAAAAATGTTAAGATTTTATGAAAGGTACGTAGCATAGGCTTCTCTTCTCTAACTAATTTTTAATCAAATCTGCTGCATTTCCTACTTCTCTTATTCATGCGTTTGCTTTCTTGAATGGGGCAGATAAGGAAGAGTTAACAGCAAGTGCACAGAGAATTGGGGCTGGAAGTTTGTATCTCAAAAATAGAAAGAGTAACAGGTCTCTCATAGGGCTGTTGATTCTTACATTAGTATGTCTTCTTCATATAAACTGCTACCAAACCATGAAGTCTCCTTTGTCTTGCCCTTATTACTATACTATTATTATTTGAAGGTGGAACCATAAACAACAGCATTCTAGAAAAAAAATTAAATAGATAAACATGGCAAAATTTGATTATTTAACACATATCCTAATAGGTGGCTAGAAAGTTTTAAAGGGTACAAAAAATGAGGAGAGGAGAAATGAAAGAGAGTGCTGAGGAAAGGTAAAAGGTAATAAAATAGAAGATGGAAAAGAGAACACAAATTAATTCCAGATGGATTATATATTGAAATGTTTAAAAACCTTCTCCAAAATTCTTAGGATAAAATATAGGAAAATATGCTTAAGGTACCACTATAAGGAAAGATTTTCTAAAGCATCCATTAAAAGCATAAATATAGAGGTAAAGAATAAGTTTAACAACCTATATAAAATAATTCTCTGTAGGACAAAGAATAGCATTTACCAAGCCCCCAAACAAGCAGCAGCCTAGGAGAAGATATTTGGAATCCACGTAATGGACAAAAAATTAATGAGTCATGTTTGAAGAACACATACAAATTAACTAAAAAGACTGATGATCCAATAGAAAAATGAGCAAACAATGAATGAACACTTCTTAAATGAAGAATCCTATTTCGACAATAAATATATGAAGAATATTAATCTCAGTAGTAATCAGGGAAACGCACATTTTAAAAAGGTAACATTTCTCTTTCGTTAGATTGGCAAGAACTCAAGGAAACTGACACCACCAAGGGTTGGATAAAATGAGGGAACAGTGATCATGTAAGTTATATTCCAAAGTCTTTAGAGAATATCTTGCAAATATCTAGTTCCACTCCTTGTTATCTGCACCAGAAAAACTTTTCTAAAAGTCCATATGGAGATATGCACAAAGATATTATTTGCAACAATGTCTAGAACAGCAAAAAATTTTTTAAATATATTAACATACGTTTAAGAGGAATAGCTAACCAAATAATCTAACTGTGTCAAATCCGTATAATGGAATACTAGGTAGCAATAACTGTAAAGGAATTCAATTTACATGTGTCTTCTTTGAGGATTCACAAACAGTATTACAGTTTAAAAAGGAAATGTTCATAATGATGTGTATATATATATATATATATATATATATATATATATCAATACCATGCCACAAATTTTGAACAACTTTCAAAAATAATGAAACAGTATCATGTGATGGTTTATGTATGGTTCCTATGGAGAAAAATCTAACACCTAGACAAAATGTAAACATTTCAACTTCAGCATAGTATTTACTAGGAGGCGTATGAAAAGGAACGAACTATTTTTCTCTATATACAAAATATTTTATTTCCTCAACAAATCATGAAAAATATATTGTCATTAATATTTTTAAAGCAAGAGGAGGTTCACGGGTGTTTTTACTGTGTTGCTCCTGATATTTTCTATATTTGAAATACTTCATATATAAACAAAGAAGGGAAGGGGAAAGACACTGCGAGGGAAAAAAAGGGATGGGTAATAGTATACAAGAAAGCAAGTGGCAAGAGGAAAAGAATTACACCTAGGAAATAAGGAATGGAAGTGAGAAAAAAAAATTGAAGAACATCAGCAAAAGTTAGTTGAGAAAGAACAGCGACTCACGCTGTATCCCCTGTCTGGCCCCATTTCTTTTCTTCTTCCTTGCATCTTTTTTTCATTTGCCCCACCTCCTCTTTCACAGGATTTAGAAACAAGCAACATACATAAAGTCAAACTATATAACCTATCTTTTATGCACAAATGTGTTCACCTGCCAGTCTCTGAAACAAAATCCCCTGAGGAAGTGCTATACAAAGTTTTTTCAACAAGATAATGACAGAAATAAGCATATTTAGAAACTTGTATAGCAACTGGATAAATTTATGTTCCTTGAATTCAACAATAAAAAGGGTGGGCTTGTATTTTGGGTATCCTATTTTAATTTCATTGTTATTTTATATTTATATTTTACAAAAGTATCCATCTGAAACAGACTGGAAATTTTAAAAATAATAATAATAAGAGTTTTTCAACGCAGTTTGGGAAGCACTGCTCTTGGAATCAGAAAAACAGAAGGAATTGTTCCCTTTGTTCCCTTTGTGGTGTGTGCGTATGTGTGGTGTGTGTGTGTGCGTGTGTGTTCTCGTGTGTATGTGTTCTTGTGTGAGTGTGTGTGCATGTGTGTCTGTGTGTGCACGTGTGCGTGTGTGTGTGCATACGCACACCTGTACACCTTTGAGTTTGGGGAGGGCCTGTTGCTCCCCAGTCCTCTCTAGAGTACGTCTCCTCATTCTTAGACCCAGGTTAGTAAAGAACAAGACCAAAGCAACTCAATGAATGAAAACAAACGAACAAACAGAAAACTTAACTCATTATCTCAACAGAAAATACCTTGACATTTAATCTGAAAACTACCTTTACTTAGGATTAAGAGAGAACAAGATCATCCTCAAAGAGAAATAACCAAGCAACATGGAGAGTCACCCTGATGTCTGCTTGTGAGACAAAGTCTGTCCCATTTAGAAGGCTAGTGCTGTCCAGGTGTGGGATTTCTCTCCCACTGCACCCTGTTCCTGAGACTGGTGCAAGAAAGCTCTTACTTTAAATCTCGATATGAAGCTCTTCTGGTTCTGACTTTGGCGCCTACTTCTTAGGGAGGCTGACCATACGGGACAAGATAGAGGGGTAAACACCACAAGCTTCAGCACCAGACAGGACTGGTTTCATCACCAGCTTAGGCTATTTTAGGCATTATTTTGTAAGAGTTTTATAACCATCCTCTGCTTCAGTTTCCTAACCAATAAAGTGAAAAAGGAGGATAACGGACACATATATCATTAGACTGCAGTTGAGAAACAAGATGTTCATACATGAAAAGTGTTCTTCTTAGTGATTGAAATAAAGTAAGTAGTCAATTATTATTCTTTGTACTACTATTAATATTATTAATAATAACAGGAACCATGTCCATATCCATCCCTCAGGGTCATTCTCAGAAAGACAATCATTTAACTATACATTTACATGAAACTAAATAAAATATTAATTTTTGGCAATTGAAGGTTTTGTGACACATGCAATAAAAGCAACAATTAAGCCAACACAGAACTGTCTTCCTGAATTTTACCAGCTATCTTTTTGAAGAGTGAATAGACATTCTGAGCAGCTCCAGAAGTCAGAATAAGAATCAGTGGGTAATCTTCGTGGGGTGGCAGATTTTGACTACAAAAATTGACGTTCTTAAATACTAGAACTCCAGAACAAACAAATGGATTGATATGTAAGAGAGCATATGTATGTACTCCACTGTGTGTGTATATATATATAACACACATACATACATATATACATAGAGGGAAAGAAAGCACATTAGTATGCCAGGTTATATGGAATCCTCTTATGTACTATATTGTCTCATTTGGTTTATAAAAATCATGTGCTGGTACATACAAGGCCACTACATCCCAGACATTGTAAGTAATTTAACTAAAGATTCTGAGCTTGAATAGAGGCCAAGCCAGACATGGAACCTAAGTAAATCATCAGTTATTTATTACTATTCTGTTTGCTTTGGCAGTGGGCCTTCTTTCAGCATTTTTTAGATGCCTTTATCAATATGAGGATGATTTTGCTCTCTCCCCAGGGGAATGTGGCAATGCCCACAGACCTTTTGGTTTAGGGCCAAGGGTTTTTACTAGCTTCTAATAGGTAGGTCCCAGGAATGTGCTAAACACCCTACAATACACAGGGCAGCCCTCAGCAACAGGGAGTTATCTGTTGCAAAATGTCAGTAGCGCCGAGCTTTGAAAACCCTGAGAATTCACAAAAGTTCTTCGAATCTTTAAGACTGGCCCTTCCACCAGGCTCATTTACATGCCACTGTCAAATTTAAGAATGTGTCCATTGTGCTTGTATCTATTCTACCACTAACTTCCTTTTTCTCCTAGTTCTCCATTTAGCTTTTCTTTTTCAAGGTCTCTTTTAAATACTGCTTTCTTTCAACAGCTTGTCAGGACTTGCGTTCAACCTGTTAAAACACTGGCCAGCTCTCTTGTCGTTAAAATGCAGTAGTTACCAGTTCTGAGAGATCTGTTTTATATCTTCATATTTTATACTCAGAAGATAAACTTGGAGTCCAAGTCCTCTGGGGATTATTTGCTCCCATTTGCATAGTTGCCCTGAGAAAAGCAATTCCCCGTGTAAATGCATGTTATACAAGTCACTGGAAAACTCCAGGCATCCTGCTCTTCTGCAGCACCACATTGTGGAAACTGCCCATCACGGTGGTTCTGTCATTTCAGAAGCAGGAGCAAAGAGCATCCCTGCATTTCCCTTCCTTTAGGCTTTAGCAAGGCAAGACATTTCCCCACTGATTTCCACCTCCTCCACTAAGACTCAAGCTCCAAGCAGCACGGGGCTATTAGAGGAAATGAGAATGATCTGAAGGCATCATCAGAGCTTCCTAGTAGGCAGAAGCATGCCTTTAAGGCAAAACTGGTAGGCACAATCTGACTTTGGCACCTGTATCATGGCTGTATCGTCATAACTGAAGCATTACAACATGGGAAATGGCATACTACCTTCAACTGACACTTCTATCGACCACTAAAAATAAGACCTTCCTCATTTTTGAGGAAAACTGAACTATTTTAAAATCTTGAGCTTTGCATAACCCAATAGAAATGCAAAGATGGAGATGTATATGAAAATAAACATCACAGAATAAAGCAAAGAAACTTGAAGAAACAAAAGTGAAAAACACTTTTAAAGGATTTAGTCTTTACATGTGTAAAGACTAGTTCTACCAAATTACTAGTTCTACTAGTAATTCTACCAAATTACTAGTCATTGTAATACCTATCCACACCTTCACAAAGATCCATCTTATTAAAATGTTAAAAACTAAAATGAGATGTTGATAATAGTCATAAGTAATTTACACTTTACCAGGCACAGTGTTAAATGTTTTATATGAAGAATCATATTTAATTCACACAAAAATCCTATAAGTTAGGCTACAATATTAATATACCCATTTTACAGTTGTGAAAACATTTGCTCAAAAATGTCAAATATATACATTGTGAGCCACAACTGGAATATGGACTCAGGTCTATCTGTATCTAAAGCTCATCCTCCAAACCACTATGTAATTTCTAAATGTGTAAGTTGTGCTATTTCAATTTGAATTTGTACTTACTGTGTTAACTGGTATAGAGGTCAGTTAAGATACATGCACCCCATTGTTCACAGCAGCACTATTTACAATAGCTAAGACATGGAAGCAACCTAAATGCCCATCAATAGATGAATGGATAAAGAAGATGTGACACACATATCTGATAAAACCTGTCAGGATTTATCCTCCAGGGGTTCATTTAGTTAAGTTCCAACTCTGTAAGGCTAAACTGGCTCTAGAAGCATGTCTACTTGTCCCTAGAACATGCACAGCAGCAAGGATTTCATCTAAGGGATCCAATATCCCCACCTGCTTAGGTGTCTTCTTGCTGTTCTGATTTATCTTATATTCAGGAGGTCCATAGCTATTTTCCTGGGAATTTTGAACTGTTTTATTTTACCTAAGACTGGGCTGGATTATCCCCCCCACCTTGGGATATATTTGCTTGTGGACTTTATACTCTACCTTGGACACTCAGCTCTGTAAAGGCTGTACTCAATCCCACCTACCAGGTCAAGGTAGAACCACCAGCTTAGACCTTATACTCATGAAGGGTTTCAAATTTACAATGGTGACATTATCTCCAAAATTGGAGATATACTTACAGGATGGATACACTTGCAGGAATAAAGAACAGTATGTTCATTATACATCTTTAAACATGTGTTATATTACCTGACCCCTCCACGATAGGAGCAATACTTTTCAAGAGTTACATTATTACCATGTGAATTGCACAGCCATCATCATGTATATTTTGTGTTAAAATTGTATATATGTTAAATGTAAGCATTTAAATTATGTCAGCTTTGATAACAATATTATGGCATTTGTTATTTTTTAAATATTTTCTCAGTCTCAATAAAAGGAAGTGACATGAGCTTTTCATTGAATTGTGAAGGGACTTGTGGACCTATCCTTGAGTTCTACATACACTAGCACATAATGTCAGGGGCAAACCCCAATGTAAAATACATTGATGTGGAGAAAGAAGGGAAAGAGGAAAACTAGTTGCAGGTCATTCTTCCCTCTCTTACTAAATTAGAAGTTCTTTAACAGTAGACACTCTAATTTTTAAATAGCCATAATATTTAACAGAATGTAAGTTTCTTAAAAACAGAGTTACCAAATGATCCAGCAATCCTACTCCTGGGCATATATTCGGAAGAGACAAAAACTCTAATTCCAAAAGATACATGCACCCTATTGTTCACAGAAGCACTATTTACAATAGCTAAGACATGGAACCAACTAAATGCCCATCAATAGATGAATGGATAAAGAAGATGTGACACACATATCTATATATCTATATATGTATATATATAAAACAGAATATTACTCAACCATAAAAAGAATGAAATAATGCCATTTGCAGCAACATGGATGGACCTAGAGATTATCATACTAAGTGAAGTAAGTCAGACAAAGACAAATATCATATGATATCACTTATATCTGGAATCTAAAAAAATGATACAAATGAATTTATTTACAAAATGGAAGCAGACTCACAGACATAGAAAACAAATTTATGGTTACCAAAGGGGAAAGATGAGGGGAGAGATAAATTAGGAGTCTGGGATTAACAGATAGACACTCTTGTATGTAAAATAGATAAACAACAAGGTCTTACTGTATAGCATAAGGAACTATATTCAATATCATGTAACAACTTACAATGGAAAAGAATATATATGTTATATGTATAAATGAATCACTGCTGTATACCTGAAACACTGTAAGTCAACTATACTTCAATTAAAAACAATCATCAAAAAACTAAATGTAAGTTTCTTAGTTTCTTCTTTCATTTGGTGGCTCCAAAAGATGACAGAAAGATCTTTTTTAAAATCTCATGAACCTTACAGAACAAATTCTATTTTGTTTCAGTTGTAGTTATTCCAAGCTCCACTCCCCCGCCCCCCACCTACCCACCACTCCCCGCAACAAAGTAGAAGCAACATATTGGTGTGCCAGGGCAAAGGTAAGCAGCAAGGTGTTACTGAGAGTGGAGATGGTAGAACTACTGAAATCAGTCCTAAGATCTCAACAATTCCAGCATTCTGGGAATAATTAGTGGAGGGATGAACATCCTGTTTATACTTCAGTGGCTATTGAAGGAATCACTGTGTTAGCATCTGGCACAATAACTGATGTACATAAGAATGATTCCTGGTTCTCAACGGAAGGTTAGATTTCACACAGCATCTTCCTTTGAAGATGAAAGGGAAGAGTTGCACTGCTTTAGGAAAGATTTTGATGTCAATGTTTAAAGTGAAAGAAAGTTGTGGTGCTTAAAGCCTTGCGTAGCTGGAAAACTCATGTAAAAATTCTCTCTCCTGGGATAAATAAAATACTTGATAATAAGACTCTGACCTTCAGAGCAACTGTCATTAAATTGTTGATCTGGAATAACTTTGGAAGGGATATAGCTGAGATGGGAAGGAGTAAATAATTAATAATGTTTACTCAGAAAGTGTCATGCTGTCCATGTTTTTACCTAAAGGCTATGCATCTTATCAAGAAATTTTAAGTGCCTCTACTTCACTGCAATACACTAAGGAATCAGAATGCAAGATGTCAGAACCCTCAGATAAGAAGAGGGAAAAGCTAACCTGGATAAATATATGAAGCAGACAAACATTTTTCAGAGCTTCATGTACTCAGTTAAATATCTGGTGATAAAACCCAGAGGTTAAAGTGAACTTTGAACACAAACAAATATATGCACTTTTAAGCGTTTGCAAGTCTTGCAAATGATCCTGATACAATAAAACAAATTCCTGTATAATATAAAAGAAAACACCTGTGGAGTCCTCAGAAGTGGTTCAAATGAGCCAGAACAATGTTGGTGGAAAGACGTGGGATGGATTTGATTCGGCACTATTTTACCGATTTTAATTCTTCTTTTTGCTTATTTATGAGTGAGAGTAATTTTTATGAAAAATTTTTAATATATCTTTTTAAAATTTGTGAAATACATTTATGCTTAAATAGATTGATGGTAAGTTAGATTGGGTTCTCTTTCCATAGTGTACTTTCTAACACATGTTTCATAATATTCTAGATCAATGGTTGGCAAACCTTTTATGTAAAATGTCAGGTAGTCATCTTCAACAAATAGTTCTGAGAAATTAGACCTACAAAGACAAAAAAGAAAAAGAAAAAAACCCTTAAAGTGTAAAAATATAAAGCTTTTAGAAAAAAATATAAGAAGAATTTTTGGGATCTAGGCCTAGACAAAGAGTTCTTAGACTTGACAATGAAAGCATGATCTATAGAGGAAATACAATATAATGAACCTCATCAAAATTACAAACTTTGGTTCTATGAAACACCCTGTTAAGAGGATGAAAAGACATGGTACAGAGTGGGCAAAAATATTTTCAGAGAGCATATCTGGCAGTACATTTGTATCTAGAATATAAAAAGAATATTAAAAAACTCAACAATTAAAAAGACAATCTAATTAGAAAATATGCAAAAGACATGAATAACTATTTCACAGAAGAGCAAAAAAGCACATGAAAGGAAATTACACATTTAACCATTCCAGAAATGCAAATTAAAACCACAATGAGATATCACTATTACCTATCAGAAGGGCTAAAATAAAAAAAAAGTAGTGACAACATCAAATGCTGTCATAGATGTAGAGAAGCTGGATCATTCAAACATTGCTTATGGGATTACAAAATGATAGAGCAATTCTGAAAGACAGCTTGGCAGTTTCTAAAAAAATCAAATTTTCAGCTGCCAAAAGACCCAGCAATTGCACTCCTGGGCATTTATCCCAGATAAATGAAAACTTAGGTTATTAAAACAAACAAACAAACAAACAAAACAACTATATACAAACATCCAAAGCAGCATTATTTGTAACATCCAAAAGCTGGAAACAACCCAGATGTACTTCAATGTGTACGTGGTTAAACTACAGTATACACATACAATGGAACACTATTCAATAATAAAAGGACTGAAATTTTGACACACACAGCAAATTAGATGAATCTCCAGAGAATTATGGTAG
This sequence comes from Orcinus orca, assembly GCF_937001465.1. Lineage (NCBI taxonomy): Eukaryota > Metazoa > Chordata > Mammalia > Artiodactyla > Delphinidae > Orcinus > Orcinus orca. The sequence continues at coordinate 10,289,474 of NC_064568.1, forward strand.
GTGAAAAAAGCCCATTCCAAAAGGTAACATACTGTATGAGTCCATGTATATAACTTTCTTAAAATGACAAAACTATAGAAATGAAGAAGAGATTAGTGGTTTCCAGGGTTGAAGGAAGGGGTTGGAACTGGGAGAAAAACAGATGTGGCTATAAATGGGCAACATGAGGGATCCTTTTAATGATGAAACTGTTCTTTATATTACTTTATCAACTTTATCTTTGTTGTGATATTATACTATGGTGTGGAAAGATGCTACCATGATAAAATGGGGTATAGGCTACCTGGGATATCTCTATACTATTCCTTAGAACTGCATATGAATTTAAAATTAGCTCAAATTAAAGAGTTTAATTTAAAAAAGGACATAAATATATTTGGCTTTGCAGGCCATAAGGTCTCTGTTGCAACTACTCACCTCTGTCCATGTGGTATGAAAGCATCCATGGACAGCAAGTAAATGGATGAACATGTCTATGTTTTAATAAAACTTTATTCACCTAAACAGACAGCAGGTTAGATCTGTGCCATGGCCTGTAGTTTGTAGACCCCGGCCCCAATTAAATAACCCTTAGGAAAATGATTATGTAACCCTTAAAAAGCATCACACACCTGGTCGAATCCTAGAGCCATGTTGCAATTAATGAGACAGTTCAGAAACCTGAAAATCATACTTAACTCGAATTTTTAATACTATAAAGGGAAGATTTAAAATCATACTTAACTTGAATTTTTAATACTATAAAGGGAAGATTTCTATCACAGCAGATTCGTGATATCTCTCCCTTTTATGTATTTACATTGCAGTTGCTTTATCACAGCTGTAGTTTCAAATTCTTGAAAAATCCCTTCTCTATCCCCTGCCCTCATGTGTTTAACTGCTCCTTTTCTCTTTCTCCCACTTTCAGTTAGTAGTCTCTCCTTCTCCCCACTCTTTTTCTTTTTTTTTCTTTTTAGTATAACTGACTCTTTTTTTTTTGTCTGCATTGCATCTCAGTTGCGGCATGCAGCATCTTTCATTGCAGCGCGTGGGCTTCTCTCTAGTTGTGGTGCGCAGGCTCCAGTTGTGGTATGCGGGCTCCAGAGCGCATGGGCTCTGTAGTTTTGCAGCGCTCAGACTCTTCATTGGGTGTGGGGTTCCCTCTAGTTGTGGCGTGTGGGCTTTCTCCCTCTAGTTGAGGCACACGAGCTCAGTAGTTGTGGCGTGCAAGCTTAGTTGCCCTGTGGCACGTGGGATCTTAGTTCCCCAACTAGGGATTGAACCTGTGTCCCCTGCATTGGAAGGTAGATTCTTTACCACTGGACCACCAGGGAAGTCCCTCTTTTTTTCCACTCCTAACAAATAGATTGAACTTATTTTGTTAAGGTCTTCCCTCTCTCTATTACCTACCTAGTCCTGTTTTCCACTCATAATCCTCACTTTTCCATTAACCGAAAGAACAAATCTGTCCAGGAAAGGCAACCGGTGAAGAATGGGTGAGAGGAAGGAAATGTGGTAGCAAAGTAAGAATTCTCATTAATGGTTGAGAGGGAGGTAAACTGGACACACATTCATACACTAATCATTGTTCCCATGCTCCATATGGTCATGCCTGGATTAGCTGGGATATACTCCTCTATTTAAGGTACCTCTAGCAGGGGTAAGTAGTTCAGACATTGCTCTTTTAAAAGTTCTTTGCTGCCAAATGCCACACACTAGATATGTCAGAACAAATTCTTCTGAAATACTTGGACTGAGAAGATAACCAATTACACATTCAGAAGAGGGCAAGGAGGTTTAGTTTTGTTTTTTGCTTTGTTTTTGTATAAGAGCTTTCCCTCTGTGAATCCAACAAATACAGCCATGAAGGGCATTTGATGATTATTTTGAATGATGACCCCTGAAATTCCTTCCTACATATTACAAGTCTGACTCTCACCCTGGACCTTTTGGCAGTGCACATTTTCATCCATCTTGAAACAGAATGCCCTAAACCGATGAAAGAGAAATGAGGTAATCAAATAATGCCTGTCAAAAGGTGAAATAGGCACAGCATATTTCTCCTCATTACTGCATTATGAGGGCTAATGGCAGAGATGAATATCTCTAGTCAGAGCCACTTATATAGGAATTTACATTTAAAAGTAATTGCTATAGATCATAATTGGTTGATTAGGTGTTCTCAATGCCTCAGGCCCTTTTCAGACTTTAACTACATGATACATGCCAGGCTTTCAGAGGGCCAATCTGTGTAAAAAGAAGTGTAATTTGTCCCTTGTAAAATATCAAGTTAGAAAATGTTATCACCTACTTCACATCCTCCCAGACCAGTTATTGTCTTCCATGGTAGGAGTCACCAACTACCATGGACAGAGTAATCGACATGAAAATATAAATTATGGAGTTGACACCAAATCTATCTAACTTGTATGAACCATTCCACAAACTGGTTTTAGAAAAAGACATCCATATTATTTTATTAATCTTAGTAATCACAGTTATGCGCGCCACGTTAGTGGTGAGTTCATTATACCCCTCTTGGAGTTTCTCTCTTCTTAAATTATATAATCTCCAATAGGCTTTGAATGGGGCTTTTTTCCTGTATATACCCCATCAGGAAAAAAAAAAAGTATCTCTTCAGTCCTCTATTGCTTTGCTTTTTGCTGCCACAAAGTCCCTCTTGTTACTTATGGGATCTATCCAGCCCCAGATAGGAAGAAAGTTCACTACTGAGATAACACTCCAGTGACCTGAGACCCACATTGCTAATCATCAAATCTCCAAGGGAAGACAATATCACTTCCTTAATGCCAAACTCAGACTAAGGTGCCTGCATAGCCCTCTTGGAGCTCCAACTCAAATTGCTTAGTTCTTCCAATTCACATTCACATCAGCAGGCCCAGGAAGCATATAGGACAGGAAAAGGACTGATGCTTGTATTCTGTACCTTATGGGTCCAGAATCCCTAACTCCTTTCCCTCCCCAGAGATTCATCTGTAGAAGTCAATGAGATTTTTCTTCTCAACAATCAAAACTCAATAGGGCTAATCATAACCATTTCCTAGATAACGGGTCCACTTTTCTAAGGAAGCATATCTTGAGTAATTCATATATGACCTATCCTTCTTAGAAAAACTTTTCCCAAGTAATTTCAGGTTAATTTTTCTGGTATTTATTTGCTTAGAAAAGACGGGGAGGGGGGAATCTACAAATGTAGTTTCTACAAGTGCTCAGTGCTACAACATTGCTACAGTGCTCACAACGTTATTTCAAGGAAATAAAGTTGCCCTTCCCCCAAAATATTGGGCTGGCCAAAATGTTCATTCGGAGTTTTCCGCAACATTTGGGGGCGGGGGGTCAGAAGTCTCTTGTGCCTTATTTGGTGCTTTATTAATTCATGCTATTTATATATTTATTTATATTCCACTTACTCATTTGAAAATCTGAATTTATTTATTATTTTTGATCCTTGCATCACTATCTTTAAACGAAAGTCAACAAAGTGCTTCTCTAACACAACACTTACTGGCATTATGGTTGTCAACATGCCTGACCTCCTCATGAGACTTCCAGGTAGGAGCTGTGTCATTTCATTCTTTTATCCATAATGTTTGGCATATTGCCTGGTACATTTAGGATGTTTAGCCACTGCTAGTAAAAATCACTTATTTATGGATGTTTTCGAGGAAAGAATGGAGACAGGGTATGAGGGACAGAGGGAGAGATGGAGGGAAGATGGTAGGAAGCGAAAAAGAAAAGAAGGAAGGGAGGATGGAAGAAAAGAAAGGAGGAAGAGACAGAGGGAGGAAGGAAAGAAGCCATAATGATTTATGCCTTTGGGTCAAGTCATTATAGTCTCTAGGCATCTTCTGATCAAAACTAAACTAAATTCTGAGAAGTAAGAATGATTATACCATTAGTTGCAAAGACTATGCTGGAAAATTATTTATCTGATTTCTCAGAAGTGAAAACCTGAGTAAAATGGATACCAGTAAGTAAACGTTGTAATTGAGACTTGAGCATGGTGGAGGGAAGGGTTGGCCAGCAGGTTACAATTCAAGGACTTTTGTACAACTAAGACCAGTAGAAGATTCCAGGAGCAGGGATGAATGTGAAACAGTGAAGAGGAGAGTTAAAAGGTCACAAAACACAAATCACCGATAACTCTTTATATTAGTCAGAGTTGTCTAGAGAAACAAAACCAATAGATAGACAGATCAGAGAAGATTTATTACAGAAATTGGCTCACATGGCTACAGAGGCAAAGAAGTCCCACAGTCTGCCACCAACAAACAGGAAAACCAGGAAAGTCTGTGGCATAATTCAGTCTGAGGCCCAGAGGTCTGAGAACCAAGGGGATGCCGATGTAAATCCCAGAGTCCAAAGGCCCAAGAACCAGGAGCTCTGTCGTCCTAGGGACTTTCTGTTCAACAGGAAAGAGAGGGAATTTGCCCTTCCTTTGCCTTTTTGTTCTACTTGGGCCCCCACGGGGTTGGATGAGGTGTGCCTACATGATGAGGGTGTATCTCTTTGGTCAGTCTACTGAATCAAATGCTAGTCTCTTCCAGCAACACCCTCACAGACACATCCCAAAAAACAAATGTTTACCAGCTATCTTGACATCCCTTAGCCCAGTTGACACATAAAATCAACCATCTCACTCTTTCTCTTATCAGCCAGTTTATGACCTTTAGGCTCAGAAGGAGCCTGTTCACCACCCACAGCATTTATCACACAATATACCTGGTCAGCTTCTATTAGGTGGAAAGAGCAATGGCAGAGAGAAATTATTTAGGGGGAAGATCAGACCTGGAATCAGAAGACCTGGTTTGGGGAGTGCCTCCTCTACTTTCTAGCTGCCTGTTAACTTATCAGAACGCACAAAATGTGCATAATCATAAAAGACCTCCCGGGCTGTTGTGAGTACTAAATGAGACAGTGTACCTGAAGCCTCCTAATGAATGATGAGGCAGACCCAAAGAGGTGGCTTTGTTGCCCAGAGATAACTGAGACTCAAACCACTTTCAAGAGACAACTGCAAGTTTTCACACCTTGATCTCATATGTATAATTTGGAAAATTATACTGAATGGTTAGTTCTGAAACAGAGGAGCTAACAACTTGTCTTTGACTTTCAAGGATATTGCACGAAACTTGAAACCAAGGGGCACAAAGAATTAACTTGGGAAAAAAGCAGAAATAATAACTCTCTACTGATAAGAGCAAGTATATTTTAACTCTGAAATTCCCCACTGAGAAATACCGTAAAATTCTCTTTCCACAGGCAATGCACTGGTTATGAGCCAGAAACCACTGTATATCTCAGTTGCTGAAAAAAAAGCACCCTTTGGAGCCACCATTACTTTTCTTTACCCTAAAAGAACAGGTAGTTGATATATGAGATGGAGTAGGAAATATGCCCTGTTTCTCTTTAATTCTCACAGTAAGCCTATTAAAGCCTAAACAAACAAACAAAAAATGTATCAGCTGAGCTTTTGGAAATTAAAAGATCAATTTCACACAGGCTTTCCTGAAATGAAACTTCTTGTTTAGCTAGATGCTCCTTCATTCTTAATCACGAATTGTTAAATATGTCCACTGAAGCTTATAACAGGTGCTGGGTACTGGTAATATCAATGTTCACTATTTCCTGGCACAGAGTAGATACTCTGTAAACCTTAGCTATGGAAAGAAACCAAGCCCTAGCATCTGAGTGCACAGACCCATGTCAGCCTGCTGTACTACTACAGTGCAGGTAAATTTTATATTTGACTCCATGATACATCTCTGCTTGTTTGATTCTAAAGATAAATTTCTTCCAAATCTTCAAGAAAAATTAACATTCCAGAAAGACAGTTGTAATTGTCCCCTGGACCAATCCGTGCACTCAATCCAAAAATTAAGCCTTAAGAATTGGGATAGAAATAGACATTTTGGCAAAAATCAGTTTTCTCCTGATAATAAGATGATGTCATCTCACAAATGAACTCATTTAGTGACTTGAATCATGTAACTAAATGATCAGACTGTAGTCAACCAAGTCTCTTTCCTAATGGAATCTACTTCAACCAGGAACAAATTACTACAGAGAACCTGGGCTTACTCCTAGAGATAAATAAGAAATAACAAAGTATATTGGCCCAAGAGGAAAATGGAGAAATACGACAATTGAAAACTTCTTATTTCCTGAATGCATCATAATTAGCCCTCACCTTAGTCCTGTTCAGTCTCCTACTCCCTTAGGAACATGGATTGGGAATGACCTTAAAGATATATTCTTAACGGGGCACCCTTTCCATGTAAGTCCTGATAGATTTAGCTTCATGGTTTCTACTTGAGGTTCACACTGACATTGTGGGAGCTAGTAAGGTCCTCTTTGAAGCATTGTCATTGTTGCATGTTGGGGTATAGAGTCTACTGGTACACCAGCTCTCCCTGACAGAGGCTAGACAAAATGAGCATCATCCAGGGGAGAAATGATGGGGTGAACCATTGCTACAGACATAATGTTATTATTTAGAGCTTCACTCTAGTTATTTCCCCCTTCTCTATCCTGGGCCCTCTCTATTCTACTGCACTGCATCACTGCCTCAAGTTCAGGTGACTTCTTAGGAAAATCTCTCCAAAATCACTAGCATGCCTGGAAAAGGAAGTGTTCCCATTATTTGAAGGAATTTGTGAATCAAACAGATGTGAAATGAAACAAACTCTACCTCTAATCAGATATGAGACCTTGAGCAAGTTCCTTAGCATCTCAGTGTCCCGTATCCCTTCACTTAGAGACAAAAATGTTATGATGAGGAGGAAATGAGGTGACTATTCCTCAGTGTACAGCATAATGTCTAAATATAATGAGCTGCCCAATAATTAATCATTTTCTTTCTTTTCTTCCCCATGCCAATTCAAAACTCGGCATCCTTAGATATTTAGTCAGGTTAGATTCTGGAGAGGTAGATCTTCCCAAATTGAAGATTGATGTTTCTGTGAATTAAACGAATTCCTGTGTCCAAAAAAAAAGTACACATTTACTGGCATTGTGTTTTATGTTTAATCCCATTTAATCATCTCCGAAGACTGTGTGGCAGATATTAGCATTACTCCTTTGATAAAGCTACTGAAGCTGAGTCTCAGAAGAGTTAATAATTTGGCCATAATCTCTCAAAGAGTAAGTGAAGAGAGACCTTCAAGATGGCGGAGGAGTGAGACGGGGAGATCACCTTCCTCCCCACAAATGCCTCAGAAAAACAACTACATGTGGAACGACTCCTACAGAACACCTACTGAACGCTGGCAGAAGACGTGACCCTTCCCAAAAGACATATATATTTTCTTCCTTTCTCTCTTTTTGTGAGTGTGTATGTGTATGCTTCTTTGTGTGATTTTACCTGTATAGTTTTGCTTTTACCATTTGTCCTAGGGTTCTGTCTGTCCGTTTTTGTGGGGTTTTTTTAGTATACTTTTAAGCGCTTGTTATCATTAGTGGATTTGTTCTTTAGTTTGGTTGCTCTCTTCGTTCTTGCTTTTCTTTTCTTTTTAATAAATTTAAATTTTTTTATTTTTAATAATTATTTTTTATTTGAATTATTTTATTTTATTTTTTTCTTTCTTTCTTATTTTCTCCCTTTTATTTTGAGCCATGTGCCTGACAGGGTCTTGGTGCTCCGGCCGGGTGTCAGGCCTGTGCCTCTGAGGTAAGTTCAAAGCCGAGTTCACGATATTGGTCCACCAGAGACCTCCTGGCTCCACGGAATATCAAACAGTGAAAGCTCTCCCAGAGATCTCCATCTCAATGCTAAAATCCAGGTCCACTCAATGACTACCAAGCTACAGTGCTGGACACCCTATTCCAATCAACTAGCAAGACAGGAACACAACCCCACCCATTAGCAAAGAGACTGCCTAAGATCATAATTAGGCCACAGACACCCCAAAACACAAACAGAATGTGGTCCAGCTCACTAGAAAGACAAGATCCAGCCTCATCCACCAGAACATAGGCACTAGTCCCCTCCACCAGAAAGCCTACACAACCCACTGAACCAATCTTAGCCACTGGGGGCAGACACCAAAAACAACGGGAACTACGAACCTGCAGCCTGCGAAAAGGAGGCCCCAAACACAGTAAGTTAAGCAAAATGAGAAGACAGAGAAACACACAGCAGATGAAGGAGCAAGGTGAAAACCCACCAGACCAAGCAAATGAAGAGGAAGTAGGCAGTCCACCTGAAAAAGAATTCAGAGTAATGACAGTAAAGATGATCCAAAATCGTGGAAATAAAATGGAGAAAATACAAGAAATGCTTAACAAGGACCTAGAAGAACTAAAGGACAAACAAACAATGATGAACAACACAATAAATGACGTTAAAAATTCTCTAGAAGGAAACAAGAGCAGAATAATTGAGGCAGAAGAACAGATAAGTGACCTGGAAGATAAAATAGTGGAAATAATTACTACAGAGCAGAATTTAGAAAAAAAAATAAAAAGAATTGAGGACAGTCTCAGAGACCTCTGGGACAACATTAAATGCACCAACACTCAAATTATAGGGGTCCCAGAAGAAGAAGAGAAAAAGAAAGAGATTGAGACAATATTTGAAGAGATTATAGTTGAGAACTTCCCTAATATGGGAAAGGAAATAGTCAATCAAGTCCAGGAAGCTCGGAGAGTCCCATACGGATAAATCCAAGGAGAAACATGCCAAGCCACATATTAATGAAACTATGAAAAATTAAATACGAAGAAAAACTATTAAAAGCAGCAAGGGAAAAATAACAAATAACATACAAGGGAATCCCCATAAGGTTAACAGCTGATCTTTCAGCAGAAACTCTGCAAGCCAGAAGGGAGTGGCAGGACATATTTAAAGTGATGAAAGGGAAAAACCTACAACCAAGATTAGTCTACCAAGCAAGGATCGCATTCAGATTAGATGAAGAAATTAAAACCTTTACAGAGAAGCAAAAGCTAAAAGAATTCAGCACCACCAAACCAGCTTTACAACAAATGCTAAAGGAACTCCTCTTGGCAGGAAAAACAAGAGAAGGAAAAGACCTGCAATCATAAACCCAGAACAATTAAGAAAATGGTAATAGGAACAAACATATCGATAACTACCTTAAATGTAAATGGATTAAATGCTCCAAGCAAAAGACATAGACCGGCTGACTGGATACAAAAACAAGACCTGTATATATGCTGTCTACAAGAGAACCACTCCAGACCTAGGGACACATACAGACTGAAAGTGAGGGGATGGAAAAAGATATAACATGCAAATGGAAATCAAAAGAAAGCTGGAGTAGCAATTCTCATATTCAGACAAAATGACTTTAAAATAAAGACTCTTACAAGAGACAAAGAAGGACACTACATAATCATCAAGGGATCAATCCAAGAAGAAGATATAACAATTGTAAATATTTATGCACCCAACACAGGAGCACCTCAATACATACGGCAAATGCTAACAGCCATAAAAGGGGAAACTAACAGTAACACAATCAGAGTAGGGGACTCTAACACCCCACTTTCAGCAATGGACAGATCATCCAAAATGAAAATAAGGAAACACAAGCTTTAAATGATACATTAAACAAGATGGACTTAATTGATATTTATAGGACATTCCATCCAAAAATAACAGAATACACTTTCTTCTCAAGCGCTCATGGAACATTCTGCAGGATAGATCATATCTTGGGTCACAAATTGAGCCTTGGTAAATTTAAGAAAATTGAAATCGTATCAAGTATCTTTTCCAACCACAATGCTATGAGACTAGGTATCAATTAAGGAAAAATCGGTAAAAAACACAAACACATGGAGGCTAAACAATACACTACTAAATAACCAAGAGATCACTGAAGAAATCAAAGAGGAAATCTAAAAACACCTAGAAACAAATGACAATGAAAACACAATGGCCCAAAACCTATGGGATACAGCAAAAGCAGTTCTAAGAGGGAAGATTATAGCAATACAATCCTACCTCAAGAAACAAGAAACATCTCAAATAAACAACCTAAACTTATACCTAAAGCAGTTAGGGAAAGAAGAACAAACAACACTGAAGTTAGCAGAAGGAAAGTTATCATACAGATCAGATCAGAAATAAATGAAAAAGATGAAGGAAACAATAGCAAAGATCAATAAAACTAAAAGCTGGTTCTTTGAGAAGATAAACAAAATTGATAAATCATTAGCCAGACTCATCAAGAAAAAAAGGGAGAAGACTCAAGTCAATAGAATTAGAAATGAAAAAAGAGAAGTAACAACTGACACTGCAGAAATACAAAGGATCATGAAAGATTACTACAAGCAACTCTATGCCAATAAAATGGACAGCACGGAAGAAACGGACACATTCTTAGAAAAGCACAACCTGCCAAGACTGAACCAGGAAGAAATAGAAAATATAAACAGAACAATCACAAGCACTGAAACTGAGACTGTGATTAAAAAACTTTCAACAAACAAACACCCAGGACCACATGGCTTCACAGGCGAATTCTATCAAACATTTAGAGAACAGCTAACACCCATCCTTCTCAAACTCTTCCAAAATAGAGCCGAGGGAGGAACACTCCCAAACTCATTCTACGAGGCCACAATCACCTTGATACCAAAACCAGACAAAGATGTCACAAAGAAAGAAAACTACAGGCCAATATCACTGAGGAACATACATGAAAAACTCCTCAACAAAATACTAGCAAACAGAAGCCAACAGCACATTTAAAGGATCATACACCATGATCAAATAGGGTTTAACCCAGGAATGCAACGATTCTTTAATATACACAAATCAAACAATGTGATACACCATATTAACAAACTGAAGGAGAAAAACCATATGATCATCTCAATAGATGCAGAAAAAGCTTTTGACAAAATGCAACACCCATTTATGATAAAAACCCTCTAGAAAGTAGGCATAGAAGGAACTTACCTCAACATAATGAAGGTCATATATGACAAACCCAGAGCCAACATCGTTCTCAATGGTGAAAAACTGAAACCATTTCCACTAAGATCAGGAACAAGACAAGGTTGCCCACTCTCACCACTATTATTCAACATAGTTTTGGAAGTTTTAGCCACAGCAACCAGAGACGAAAAAGAAATAAACGGAATCCAAATCGGAAAAGAAGAAGTAAAGCTGTCACTGTTTGCAGATGACATGATACAATACATAGAGAATCCTAAAAATGCTACCAGAAAACTACTAGAGCTAATTGACGAATTTGGTAAAGTATCAGGATACAAAATTAATGCACAGAAATCTCTGGAATTCCTATACACTAATGATGATATATCTGAAACAGAAATCAAGGAAACAATTCCATTTACCACTGCAACAAAAAGAATAAAATACCTAGGAATAAACCTACCTAAGGAGATAAAAGATCTGTACTCAGAAAACTATAAGACACTGATAAAAGAAATCAAAGATGATACAAACAGATGGAGGAATATACCATGTTCTTGGATTAGAAGAATCAACATTGTGAAAATGACTCTACTACCCAAAGCAATCTACAGATTCAATGCAATCCCTAACAAAGTACCAATGGCATTGTTGACAGAAGTAGAACAAAAATTTTCACAATTTGTATGGAAATACAAAAGACCCCGAATAGCCAAAGAAATCTTGAGAAAGAAAAATGGCACTGAAAGAATCAGGCTCCTGGAATTCAGACTATATTACAAAGCTACAGGAATCAAGACAGTGTGGTACTGGCACAAAAACAGAAATATAGATCAATGGAACATGATAGAAAGCCCAGAGATAAACCCACACACATATGGTCATCTTAATTTTGATTAAGGAGGCAAGAAAATACAATGGAGAAAAGACAGCCTCTTCAATAAGCGGTGCTGGGAAAACTGGACAGCTACATGTAAATGAATGAAATTAGAACACTCCCCAACACCATACACAAAAATAAACTCCAAATGGATTAAAGACCTAAATGTAAGGCCAGACACTATAAAACTCTCAGAGGAAAATATAGGCAAAACACTCTATGACATAAATCACAGCAAGATCCTTTTTGACCCACCTCCTAGAGAAATGGAAATAACAACAAAAATAAACAAATAGGACCTAATGAAACTTAAAAGTTTTTGCACAGCAAAGCAAACCATGAACAAGACGAAAAGACAACCCTCAGAATAGGAGAAAATATCTACACATGAAGCAACTGACAAAGGATTAACCTCCAACATTTACAAGCAGCTCATGCAACACAACATCAAAAAAACAAACAAGCCAATCCAAAAATGGGCAGAAGACCTAAATAGACATTTCTCCAAAGAAGATGTACAGATTGCCAACAAACACATGAAAGGATGCTCAACATCATTAATCATTAGAGAAATACAAATCAAAACTACAATGACGTATCACCTCACACTGGTCAGAATGGCCATCATCAGAAAATCTACAAGCAACAAATGCTGGAGAGGGTGTGGAGAAAAGGGAACCCTATTGCACTGTTGGTGGGAATTGAAATTGATACAGCCACTATGGAGAACAGTATGGAGGTTCCTTAAAAAACTAAAAATAGAACTACCATACAACCCAGCAATCCCACTACTGGACATATACCCTGAGAAAACCATAATTCAAAAAGAGTCATGTAGCACAATGTTCATTGCAGCTCTATTTACAATAGCCAGGACATGGAAGCAACCTAAGTGTCCACTGACAGATGAATGGATAAAGAAGATGTAACATATATATACAATGGAATATTACTCAGCCATTAAAAGAAATGAAATTGAGTTATTTGTAATGAGGTGGATGGACCTAGAGTCTGTCATACAGAGTGAAGTAAGTCAGAAAGAGAAAAACAAATACCATATGCTAACACATATATATGGAATCTAAAAAAAAAAGGTTCTGAAGATCATAGGGGCAGGACAGGAATAAAGATGCAGATGTAGAGAATGGACATGAGGACACAGCGAGGGAAAAGGGTAAGGTGGGACAAAGTGTGAGAGTGGCATGGACATATATACACTACCAAATGTAAAATAGATAGCTAGTAGGAAGCAGCCGCATAGCACAGGGAGATCAACTCGGTGCTTTGTGGCCACGTAGAGGGGTGGGATAGGGAGGGTGGGAGGGAGATGCAAGGGGGAGGAGATATGGGGATATATGTTTATGTATAGCTCATTCACTTCGTTATAAAGCAGAAACTAACACACCATTGTAAAGCAATTATACTCTAATAAAGATGTTAAAAATAAAAAAAAGAATAAGTGAAATAGTTAGAATGCGGACTCTGCCTCTAACTCCTGCCCTCGGTTTGTATGAATTCTTATGTAACTACTAAGTTTGAACTGTACTCCAGGCAGTGTTCCTCAAAGTAGAGCCCTTGAAATTACGTGCATCACAATCAAGTGTGATACTTGTTAAAAATTCAGATTCAGGACCCAACTCCAGGCCTTCAACCAAAATCTGTGGAGTTTTGAAGTCTAACGTTTTGTATTTTTAATAAATTGTCCAGATGATTCTTCTGCTAAGTGTCAAAGCTTGATTATTCCTAACCCCATGGAGTCTAGCATAGGATTGGTCAGTTGATATCTTGCTAACAGACAGATGTCCACAGGTTTTACTCATTTAATAAATAAATGAATAAAAATAAAACTTTGCAGCCCTCAACTCTGTAGGCACAATAAGCAGAAGAGCAGATGAGACTTTCTCTGTCCTTATTTCCACATTCCTGCCCATTGGAGGCCTGGGCTAAGTGCAGGATCCTAGTGTCCTTAGAAGAATACATAGTCCACTGATAATACTGGGACATAAGTGTGTTCTCCTTTACATTACTTTAGGAAATTATTTTTCAATACAAGAGAAAACTTTTTTGTTAAGAAAAGGATGGCAGAGGTATATTTTCTTTATTTCTTTTTTTTTCCAAAAGCGTATTGTCAGTAAGTAGTTTATATTTAGTACAGTTAAAGCTTTCAAATGTGGAACAAATATGTCATGCAGACTTTAAAATATTGCTGTGAACCAGCCAAAGGCAATTCGGGGTTTCAGGTGCTATAAATGTACTGAGACATTTATTTCAGAGATTGTGCTACCAAAAGGACATCTTGAGGAAACAAACAGATCTATTTATCCTGAAGCCTGCCTGGTCCAGCCAGTAAGATGTGATTTGCTGAATGACAAGGCTTATTTCTATGAACTAACAAAAGCCAGGAAGGGGTCATTACGGAGTCGAAGATTGCTAAGTTTCCATTCCAGACCTCCAACTACATACAACAAATGTTGAAAGGGAAACCACAGACTGGTACCTTGGTGAAAGCACTCTCAGAACTCAGGAAAAAAAGTAGAAAATTCTTTCTACTCCATGCCCCAGAGGCAGCCCAACTCAGTGAGCTGAAAGGCAAGTTGGAGAACCAGCGGCTTTAGAGGACCCATTCAGTTCAAGGAATGATCCGCATAAAGACCTATGGCCTAAAAACCTGGACCTCAGCTTACAGATGGAGACAACCAAGATCAGCACCCTTCTGTATCCTGGGTTTGGAGGTGAACAGTGGTTGTTGCTAAAGGCAGACAAAATAAACCACAAACAGACGATGAAAATGTTTTCAGAAATGAAGCGGACTGCAGTGGGCACTGGCAGAATATGATCCTCAGTTTCTGGAGTGCGTGACAGTTGGCCTAGACCAGTGAATGTAAGCCGTCCCCTTTGGAAATTGTAAGTTCAGGCCCTTAAATAATCAGTACATGGAATTCACCTGGCCAGAATGCTAGGTAATTTTTTAAATTTATCTATCATCTAGGTATCTATCTATCTATCATCTATCAATCATCTATTTTTTAACATTCTATTATCAAAATTATCAAACAACAAGAATTGAAAGAATTTTATAGTAAACTTGTATGCCCACCACCTACATTCTAACACTAATATCTTATCTACTCATTCTCCTATCTATTCATCAATCCATCTTGTTTGTATGCATTTCAAAGTTAATTTCAGAGGTCAATGGATTTCGCCATACACATTTATATAACTGAACTAAGTATTTGATTACAGTTTTCTTCTTTTGACATAAAATTTACATACAATAACATCCATATGTTGCACTCTGACAAATGTATATATCTCTCTAACGTGAAACCCTATTAAGATATAGAACATGACCACCATCCAAGAAAGATTTCTCATATCTCCTTCTAATCAAATTCCACCCAGCTGTTCCAGAGGCAACTGTTACTGTAATCATTTTCCACCGTGCACTAGTTTTCCTCTTCTTGATCTTTATATAAATGGCATCATACAGAAGGTATTCCTGTGTAAGTTTTCTTTCATTACATGTTATTTTTCAGGTTTATCCATATTGTTGGATGTGATATTAACTTGTTCTTTTTTATTACTGAGCAATATTTCATTCTGTGAACATTCCTCTTATTTGATACTGAGGCTGTTGCAATTTTTGAGTAAAGCTCTCAATATCTCTCTATAAAAAGGAGGCAAAGTGCCTAGAAAAGTCTGCCCCCAAACGGAGGGCTATGTTAAGGCTGAAAGTGTTTAGCATTGCTAGAATATAATGATAAAAAAGCAGACCAACTTTATTACATTTTATTCTTGTTTTTAAATTCTTTATATGCAGTGCATTTACTTACTGCCTGCATCTGGGCGAGCTACTCCCACCACCTATCAGGCCTCCCTGACAAAGCATCACTGACTAAGGCCATGTCCACTTGGTTCACCATTTTATTAGTCATTTTCTGGTGTAGAGTCTGGCACACTCATGGCTCAGTAAATATTCATTAATTTGCTAAATGAATGACCTGCTATTGACAATGATAGATAAAAGCAACAGAATTCAAGTGAGCTTTCTTGTTTCTAAAGCCTCTCTTACAGCCCACTATAATACTATGCTAAAATAAATATGCCAAAACATGAGTAAACATTTTTACTCTCATGAAAATACTTCTCAAAAATTCTCCTGGAGGTTTTGATTTTAGTCTGTTAGGCAAACTACGTCTCATGTCATGATATTTGACATTAGTTTGAAGTAAATAACGTATTACCATTGTTTTTGACATTTAAAATATATTCACATTAATTGAGTCCTTTCTAACCATTGAACTTCAGCCCTAAAATAACGGTCAACATTTATTTTTACATCGTCTTCAAAGGAATTTGCACATGTGTGAATAAATGGCTTAAGCTTGATCAATTTATTTTGGAATATCGTGTTTGCCTATTTTCAGGGCTGTTTTTATGAGTGAGAAAGCCAGTTTAAAATGTCACCATGTCTATGAACAAACCAAAACCTGTGTTCCTGAAATTATACTGAAACTTAAATGTGTACAGATAAGCAACTAGCAATTTATTTGTAATTGGTATTCTGCTGTGTTTGGAATCTTAATTTATTGCGTTATCCTAACCTCCCACTTGTGGTTTTTCAACACATAAATTATGTTATGGTCATGTTTTATTGAGGGAAATGACTAGCAAATGCCCATGAAACACAGAACTGCTATTTCCCTGGAATGAGTACAAAATTACTTCTGAAGATTTGAAAACAAAATTAAGTACTTTATTTTTTTCTAATATGAAAGGCATGATTACAGACTCTGGAATCAAATAATCAGTCCTTCAGACTCAATCTCATCATTTCCTATTTGTGTGAACTTGGGAAACTTACTAAATTTCTCCGTACCTTAGTCTCCTTTTGAATGGGAGGTCAAACACACTGAGCCAGACTCACTGGATGGCTGTGAGGATCAAATGCGTTTCTGCACAGACCACTTTTAGTCCACAAGGATGGTTGAGTGCAGATGCCAGAGGCGCTATCTCTTTCAATGTTCAGCATCCAACAATTTTTCTTCAGCCTTCACAACCAAGGTGTAAATTATGATGAGCATTTTACAGGCAAGGGCACTGAGGCTCTGAAAGATTGATGCAGTATAACGTCTCTCTGTGACTCCAACATTGTCTCGGACTTCACATACCCTATTCCCCGGTCATTACACTGTAGCTTAAAAAAAATGTGTTTGGCCATAAACAAGGTCAAGCTCCTTTGGCTATTCAACTATGGCGAATGCAACAAAGAATTTTATTGCATTTAATAAATATTTCATATAAAGATTTGATACAAATTCTCCTTCCTCAAGTTTCACTTAAAAATTTAAGAAGTAAAGTTATTTAGAAAACTTTACCATTTTCAGTAAGCTAAGAAAACTGACTTCCCCTGAAGTGAAATATGTGAAAATTGCCTAAGTGTTTGAAATTTAAGACCTATCCCATTATCCATCCAGGCACCTGCATTTCACCAGCTTTGATTTCACAGACAAAGATAAATTCTCCAAAATGCACTGATGTATCTCTGAAGAACAGAAAATTCCCAGCTTTATTGACCTGGTTATGTTATGCCATTTAATTTTCATATTGCCACTTTAACCCTTTAAAGATCATACATCAATGGATAATAAACAACCGTAGTACTAACAGTCATCATCATACGTGTTTCACTGAGTCAAATTCAATGGTCAAAGGTGGAAGGTGTAAATAAATATGCAATCCCAGGTGGGAAAGAGAAGCAGTGAAGCAGAGAATTCCTGAATCATAAACCTCTGCCCTGCCAGACAGGTAGGGAGAACGTAAGCTAATGAGGTGTAAAAGGTACAAATCCACTTCTGGGTTACTATGTTTTCAGAATCATAAGTTAGAGATGCCCAAAGTAAGCTGGAACAATCTGTCTAGACATTCATGGTTCTCAACATGTTTCCTTCCACATTCCCTCATTCAGTGAGCGAACCTTCTAAGTAAATCATAATTCAAATCTAGGATAGGAGAAGCTTTGTGAGTCAGGATTTATGGCACATGGTTATTATCTTTTAGGATTCAGGAATTTAATAAAGAGGAGAGAAAAAATAAAATATCTTAAACACCATCTGAATTTGAGTTTATAACTTAGAAACCATCTGATATCCTTCTGTGATGATTTTTTTAACTTTCCCACTTAGGCAACATCTGTTTATGCACAGTGTATTTTCCAAGTAGCTCTTTCTATTTATTTATTCTTCTCCAGGATAAGACATATTCTCACTAAAGTAATGTTTGGTTGAATATGAAATTATCTCTAGTAGTGGATGCATGTGTCCACATTATTTAAAAATCCTGACATGAGACCTAAATCTGGGGTCAGGTTGTTTCATTCTTTTTCCCCCACCATCCACTCTTGAGTTAGATTTGCTCCAGAAAACAAAAGTAAGATGTAGACAGAGGTGACTTCATGAGTGTGCGAACTGGGCAGCCACCCTCAGATGGGCCTCACTCTTGATTTAAAGTTTTGTTGTTGCTGTCTTGAAATTATTAATGATTTTTTCTCTGCACGTGTGTTTTGTGAGTGAGGGCTGATGGGATGATAAGAAGATGACAGGAGCAGAGGAGATACACACAATATGTCTGTCCGCTGCTATTCCTTGCCATCCTGTCTGCATACAGTGGTGCTGATGCCCCATAAACACAAAATTCTGATGGATCCGTGATATGTGGGAACTCAGGGAGATTTGAAGGTAGTACAACGTAAGCATGTTCCTTCTATGATTGAGTAAGTGGGGTGCTGACAGCTCTGAGAGACCACGCTTTCTGTTCAAACTGGAACATGCTTTGAAGATAAAAAGACAACAGCATTCTAAGAAACACAAACAGCTAAGGATTCCTATCATATATTTTCTTCCTGTGCCAGCCAACTGCTTATGCAAAAATGGTGACACAGAAGGAAACGGAAACATAGGGCAACCCATAGTTTATTTTCTTTTCTCCGCCCCCATTACTTACTCTAAGCTAAAAATAATGTTGGTACAATGTGCACAGATCAAGAAAATAAGTAAAGACTGCTGGGTTAGTTTTGTGTAGTGCTTCTATTCTTCTGTTAAGAATGAAATACACATGCATATATGAGCTAGAAAATACGAACTGTGTAATTTTGATGTGTCCACCTATGAATTAAATACTCCTATATTTTCATTTATAACTAGCATTGCCCAATATAAAGATGAAAGGTAAAATCATGCTAAAAATTTTAATTTTTCTTTAAATAGACACTAAAATATCAAATAACTATGACAAGATAAGAAAGACCACAAAAGAAAGGAAAAAAATCTTTATATTTTGGTGCCTTTAATGGCCCTTTTACTTGCTTTTTTAAACAAGATCTGCATTTTCGTTTTGCACTGGGTTCCATGCATTACTTAGTTGACCCTAAATGCATGAAAATGTTTTTAATTATTAATTATCAGGACAAAATATTATTCCTAGAAATAACTGGAAGTACCTTGTGGATCCAACAGAAATATATTGACTCTAACTGGTATAAAAAAATCTCATATAGTCTCCCCCCCTTCCAAACTGGCTTCTGCACGTGTAAGTCAGTTGGTCTTATTCTGCCCCCTTCATATTCCAAGCTCGCTATGCATTAAAATTAATCCTCGCTTAGAATATTGGTTCATAGAAATCAAGTACAACGAAGCATCAGTACCTTTGTTTTCAGGGGGCTGGTGTAAAAGAGTTTTAAATGGTGTCTGAACTCAGATCCTGATATACATTTTATTGTTTCTCCCCTTTGCCACAGAACACAGTGTTCCATAAAAGGTTGAGTGAATCACCTTGTTTTCTAGATTCTCCCCCTTGGGACCACCTCTCTGGGAACCAAACATTCATGCTGTGATGTGCTCATTACACATGGAGCAGTCCCATATAGGTGTTCCAACCAACAGCCGGCCATTCACTGCCAGCTATGGGAGTGAGTCATCTTGAATGTTTCAGCCCAGCCAAGCCTTCAACTGATGGTAGGCTTAGGGAACAAACCATTGGCAGCATAAGAGAAACACTAAGTAAGTACTGTTGCTTTCTAGAACTTTCCTGATTCCTGACCAAAAATAATATAGTTATTTAATCCACTGAGTTTTGAGGCAATTTGTTATATAGCCATGAATAACCAGACCACCACACTTTGTAAACTTGAAAACAGCAGGCACAAAGTCCTGGCTAAAGGACCATCCCTACAGTTTCTACATCCTATACAAACAGGCAAAAGAACATGGTGTACTTATTCAGTCTTTCCTGAAAAGGTGTCATGTGATTCCATAAGACAAGAATCTTATCAATCACATTTTTAAAAGAAAAACTACAGGTATACACAATTAAATACATTCAGGAATCATTAAGGGAGTTTTTCTCAATCAGCATGTTTGAGGTTTCATAATTCACAAGAGATCTATGTCACTCTTTCATAGTGAGTTACTGCATGGTTAGTTTGAAAAAAAAAAAAAGATAACCTAAATGAATACAGAAAATTTCCCCTAGGGCTGTTTATTAATAACCATCCAACTTTATAATTGTAGTCATAATGGAAGACTGAATAATTTTTCTTTCAATGGGTTTTTGTGCTCTCCTTGCCCTCTTTGTTAACATCAAAGAAGGAGTTGCTTGATTACAATCTACTCTCCAAGAATCAGTAAAATACTAATCTGAGCAATCACTATATTTGTTAGAAAGTCTATTACAACTTAATTTTGTAAAGAGAACAGAATAAAGTGAGTGGAGAAGTAGAGCAAACTGCTTGTTTGAACAGGGATGTATTCAATTCCCCAGCTTGTAGGGTGCTGAGATACCATAGAGATAAGCTTGTAATCTCTTTACCTACTTCTAACAGGCAGAACTTTCTACCTTATTTGTAAGGATAATGCTCTTGGGCTCCACAGAAAAAGACAAAATCAAAACACTGAACAGCAACTGCAGCAAACGCTTACTCAGAATGCAGCTGCAAAGGCTTGTCTCACTCCTTGGTTTGTTTCACAAACTCGAACTCAGAATATCTAGGGGATAAGTGTTCATACACCTTGCAGTTGGATTACTTTGAGTTCTTTTTGCTTTTGGAATCGTTTTATTCTACCAAATGTGGCTGTAATATAAACATTTGTTGAGAAAACCTACATCCCCCTACCTCTGTGACGTCTTAGAATTCTAGAATGTGAGAATTGGAAATAAGAGAGATTCTACAGCTCTGAGGTTTTCAGACTCTGTTCCGTGGAACTCTACAGTTTTTCACAGGTTCCAAACTTTTGGGTTAGCATTTATTTTTAAAATATATTTTACAAATTTTCAAATTAAAATATGAATGCCACACACATTAAAGATACCTACTGACTGTATGAAAAGCCTCAGAGCCTCTGAGAGGTGGGGGTACTCTGCAGACCCCTGTCCCACCTGGGGTATCTCAGAAGCCACGCTGGGATCAGACTGATGACTTTGAAAATTTACCACAATTTGGATTCTGCAAGGAGACATGACAACTAAATGTAATGAGGTATCCTGGATGGAATCCTGGGTGAAAACGCAGGAAAGAGAAGCACACTGGGCTCTTCTGGGCGTGGTGAGCAGCGGCCCCAACAGCTGTGTGGCAGAGACCACAGCCCTGAGTCTCTGCCTTACAGGTTTCGTTGCTGCTCTTGTTCTTGCAGGTCAGATAATCATGTCAGTAAGTACACACTGAAGAAAGCAGTCTTCACACTGGGAAAGGGGCAGGCCTTTTCTTCTGCTAGGCCTTCAGTGCTGGGTTTTGTGTCAGCTCCTGGTCAGGAGCCGGCCTGGGTTTCAGGTTTGCTGTTGGGGTGGTTACCCTCAGCGCAGCACAGGCTTCAAGACGTCTAGGTATGTCTTGTGTTGAGAGCAGGGAGCTGGTTTTTCAGCGTTTTAATTCACATCTCTCTGAATCTCAGCTTTAGACCTTCCCTTCATGCTGTGCGTCAGTGAGAGCCTTTCTCTTCCAGCTCCCCGGGCGGGACCCCACCGCTGCTTGCTAGGGATGCTGCTTAGCCTAGTGGTGGGGAGCAGGGGAGGGTCCTGAGCATCTGGTTAATCTTCCGTTTGGGGAAGGAACTGTGCTCCTGGTACCCTGGTGTGGCCTGTCCAGGTCTCCAACCCTGCCTACCATTCTAGTTCCTCCTGCACATATTCCTGCCTCTCTTCTGGGAAAATGTAAGTATTTTTTTTTTAATTCCCTTTACGCAGTACCCTAGGGATGACAGTTTCTGTTACCCTTCCTTCTCAAATTAAGAACTGTTTTCTATCTAGGAGGTGGGGAGAAGGGCTCAGGGGAGTTCAGTGCCTCAACCACAACAGCTGCTCTTGCCTTCCTCCAGCCAGCTCCATGAAGGAAGATTTCTTAGAATCCAATACCGTCTTCCTTGTGCGAAGCTGGTGGAGTGCTAGGTAAAAACATCTGCATTTTGTGAACTACCCCACCCCCTCGTGAATCACCCCCGTATACACCATTCCTGTGGTTGGACAGACTCCCAGATTCCCACACTTGACATCCACCAATTCATCAACTAGTCTCTTTATCTAGTGTCAAAAGGAGGGAAATGCAGTGGTCCTTAGAACTGGCTGAGAGTACAGGAGTTGAGAGCAGAATTCTGAAAAACTGCATTGCCCAGTTCCCAGCTTGGCTGAAGATCACCAGACGTTTCTTTTCTCTGGTGTGTTTGGTACACATTTTTTGCTTTATCCTGAAGAAGAGTGATATTTTGAGGAATGCTAGCATGTATAGGTAAAAAGGAGTGAAAAAAAGATGACGCCACACCAAAAAGACATCTTCGACTTAACCTGCTTGACCAGGTAAAGGTTTCTGCCCCTGGTTGAGATTCAGTGCTTCATGGATCATATGTTACAGGGAAGACAGTGAAATTAAGGAAATTTTCTCCACGCTTATTAAAATAATAAAATTTAGTCAGTAAGACTACAAACACTATAAACTTAGGGTGACTGTCTGTAAAGATAAATCACCCCTGAAGTTTCAGAAATACTGACTGGAAGTTGTAAAAAGGTGAGGTAGTGAACTCTGCAAAAATGTATAGATCATATGCTCCAAGTAAAAGCAAGTGATTCCATCCCATGTGTCCCTGCCTGTCTCTCTCCAGATTTTCTTTTAGTTAATTGCCAAGAGACTTCAATAATTTCAAGAAAAGTCACAAACCTGCAGTCTGTCTTTTTCTTGTTATAATGTTTGGAGAAGCACTACTATTGTGGTATGGTAGGCATATTGGGAAATAAGGAGATAAAGAAGACAGGATCTTTCCTGACAAAGATGAATGCATTAAAAGGGGAAATAAGACATAACCAAGATAAAAATACCACCAATTTGCAACAAAGAATTTCCTACAGAGACCACGGTAAAGCTTTAAGAGAGAGATGACACTGAGTTATCCTTAAAAATGCAGGATTTCATGAAATGGGAGGAGCACTGTGAGACACAATAGGGGAAGGGAGTGGAATAAATAAAGCCTGAGTTAAGAGGATTTAGAAGAGTCCAACTTAGCTGGAAGGTAGGGTCCAGGAAAGAGAATAGCAGAAATAATGCTGAAAAGGGGGTTTAGAGTAGGATTATGGAAAACTTCAAACACCAGGCTATAGTTTGCATTCTTGATGTCTATTACTACACACCAAACCATTCCAGGGGAACCCTTATATAGTATGTATAAGGTCTATTTCTAGAAATCAATATTCAAGTCCAAAGATGTCCTAGTAGTAAAAGAAAGTAGAGGAAAAAGGCAGGTGTTTTCCATCTATTCAAAGACCATGAATGTTTTCTTTAGAGCCAAATAATGTGCACTTCGCAATGGAAGTCCTTATCTGGCCAGATTCTGACTGTATACCAACTACATTTTTAGAGCGTTCATCTCCCTTTCCCACAATTGAGATTGGGCTCAATCTCACACCTTGCATATGCCCAATAGATGGGTTAATAAGGCAATAATACCTTATGCAGAGGCTACTGCTGATACTTGTTCTTATCCATTTGACCATGCATAACTCTCTGAATAAAGTAGAGCAGTATTGTTTCAGGGCTCATTCAAGCATATAATAGACTTCCAGTGAATTACAGCTGGCTCCTGCTTAAAGATCTGTTTGGTTAGTTGTTCTCTTGAAAGAGCTGGACCAATTTTTTGCACACTTTGGTAGACTGGTTTATGCAGCCTAGGATGTATGGAGTTGGACTGAAGTTTTCCTTGAGGCATTAGCAGGGTGTATCAGTTCCTATGCCCCACAGCAGGGTCTAAGGGGAACTTGAAGAACCACCCCCATTTGCTGGCTGAAGAGCAAGACATCTCCCCTAGAGAATCAATGGGACCATGACTTGTAAGAGATGTCCATCTATTCTGTCTGCCTTTTCATTAAGGCTGTACCATCTTCAAACTCCTCTGTTAAATATAAATCCCTGGAGTGGTATAATTTAACCAACCAAATTCCTTCTTTATGGGGCTTAGTTTATTATAATGGCTTACAAACATTTTTCTTCCTCGACTCACCTGAGGAATGATGATAGCTCCAATTAATACCAGTAACTCAATAACTACATCATGGTGATAATGAAATTGGCGTGGGGGCAGAGAAATAGGGAGAAGCTTTCAAATAATTATACCTAACATACTGATTGCTTATCATGGGTTAGATCCTGTTCCTAATTAATTTTAAATATGGTCATCAGAGCCTCTCAATAATTTTATATGTTAAGAAATATTATTATTACCATTAAAAAAAGCATTGAGGATTAAAGAATTAAGGTGTTTTCTTAAAATTACACATCAGGAACTGACAAAATCTGAATATACACTTCTACCTGTCTGATTCCACAGTCCATAGTTTTATCCACTGTGTTACTCTGCCTCTCACTGGAAAAAGAAACATGCCATGATAAAGCTTCTTGGGTGATCAACATCAAAATGAGATTACTGAGAATCATTAGCAGCCATTTTTTTCCTTATGTGTATTAGGCACACATTTTTTTATTTTAGCTTGAAAAAGGATGAAATGTTAAAGAATGCTTGTATAAACAAAAGGGAGTGAAGAGTAAATAAGGACACACCAAACAGACAATTTCATCCTAGTTTATTTAGCCAGGTTTCCTCCCCATGGTGTAATTTTTGCTGAGATTTAATATGTGATACCTGAGAAAAGAAGCTTTTTATGCATCATGTAGTTTGGGGAATACAGTGAAATTAAGGAAACACTTCACATATATTACATTTTAAAAATGTAGTCAGCAAGACTACAAATCCTATAACTCCAGGGTGATCATCTCAAAAGATAAATTACCTTTGAAATTCGATAAGTAGTTGTAAGAAGGAGAGGCACTAAATTGAAAATGTAGTACTTTCTAAGCATAATGAAAATAATCATCTACCCATTTTACTGGCCGAGTTCATTTGTTTGGCTGTTTGGCTTCTCAGAGTATACCCGAATATTTGTGCCAGTGGCTTCACATTTCTGGATAAACAAAATTGAAGTCATAAGGGCAAAACAAAATGTATCATTTGAAGATCTCCCACTTTTGTCATCATTATCATCATCGGAGGTAAATTTTTCTAGGCTATATTCTGTTACTCATTTTAAAAACAGAACATCTAAACTTTCTTCCGATTTTTTTCCATAACTAAACGTTTTCTTATTATCATTGTCTCATTTATTTGCCGGTGTCACAAATGCAAGCTACACGCTTTTAAAGAAAGGAAAGAAAGAGAGACAAAAGTGAGAGAGAGATAAAAGAGAGAGGAAGGGAAGGAGGGAGGGAGAAATAGGAGAGACTAGAAAGAGAAATTACTTACTTATATAATTAAACAAACACTGTTGATTGTTTGAGTGTCTGGATACAGGCAAGGCTGCATCCAGGTACTCAAACCAAGTCCTGAGGAGTGCTCAATCCTCCCTTCTCTCTCCTCCGCCTTTCTGCTAATCCCCCTCATCATTCCCCTAACTCCCTCCCCTTCTGCCCGCGCTTATCTTTCTTAGACTTGATTTACTTTACACACAGTAGAAAACATGCTTCCTAGAAGCTCTAAGATTATACACATACGGTTCTTACAGGTGGACCTTGGAAAGAGATAAACTTATCAATTTTGGAAAAATGGACACTGATGAGTCCTGCCTGAGAAGGAGCCCATGCTGTAGTCAGTGAAGATAGCACTATCTTCTTGGTCATGGGACCAATTTAGACATGGAGAACTTTGAGAGGATGCACCTCCAGAATCATCTGGGAGAGGCAGATTCCAAAGGCAATGAGAGGACGATCCCAGTGGCAGTGTTTCAGGGCAAGAGAGAATAATCCCAACCATGAATTAATCTACTAAAAGTAGGTGAAAAATTCCCTTCTAATTCTTGCATTTCTTCTAGGGGTTGTTAGACCCACCTAAAAGTGTGCATAAATGTTTACATTTAGGGGCTTCCCTGGTGGTGCAGTGGTTGGGAGTCCGCCTGCCGATGCAGGGGACGCGGGTTCGTGCCCCGGTCCGGGAATATCCCACATGCCACAGAGTGGCTGGGCCCGTGAGCCATGGCCACTGAGCCTGCGCATCCGGAGCCTGTGCTCCGCAACGGGAGAGGCCACAATGGTGAGAGGCCCGTGTACCGCAAAAAAAGAAAAAAAGTTTACATTTAGTCAGTAATTCTATAAACTCTTCATTGCTAATGACTTAATAACAAGGTATTATAAAAGATGCTAAGAATATACATATTTGGAATAATAGCCCTTGCCCTCAAAGGCTCATATTCTCTATACATATATCAAATCATTATGTCGTACACCCTCGACTAATACAATATTACATGTCAATTATATCTCAATAAAACTGTAAAAAATTTAAAGAATAGGTTCATATTCTCTAAGACAGATATTATGAATACTCTATATATTATACTGTAAAAACCATTAATTCTATAAAAGTTTGGAAATAATAAAATCACCATGTTAAATGAACAAAGCAATTATAAAACACTTTCCAATACACTGAAATGCACACTTTCCCACATTTTAATATAGCAAATCAAATATATTACTGTAAGCAATGAGAAATAAATTTGTAGAAAAAAATACTCTGGGAGTATAGCATAGCTAGAAATTATTCTTCAGTTTAGTGCAGAAAACCTGCACAGTGTAGAGATATTTGATGTCCACGGGCAATTTGGGGAAACAAGAGGAAGCATATTATGGATTCCCAGAAAGCTTTATACAGATGTGCTTTGCATAGAAAATAGAAAAATCTATATACAGAAATTACTGACAAATAGTAAAAGTTATACATATGATTCAGCCCTGATGTCTCTTTAAACAACAACAACATTATCAGAGAGGTCTAGTCATGAGGAAATAAAAGACAAAGCAAGAGTGACTCTTCAGTTATGGAAATGAACAGCCAAGGAAGCTAGATCACCGCATTTCTAAATTTGCCTCAAAGTCCTCATCCATGGAGATGATTCCTCTTCAATTAAAAGGCTCTCTCTTTCCGAGTTAAATTGAGCAATGAGAAAGACATATTGGATTTTGTGAGGCAGGCATGTTTACCTTCTGTCTGAAAAGGCAAATGGCTCTATTGATATAGAGTCTATATTTTAACTGATAAGGACTTTGTGAGGAAGAAGCCCTAAACTGCTTCTATGAATACACAGCATTTGGGAACTTGTTTCAAATGAGAGCGGGTAGAGAGGTGGGGTGAAGAGCCATTTGACATCTTCAGCACACACATAGCAACGTGAATCTGTAAAAGTGCTGGGTTTCAGAAAACCAAGGAGGAGAAATAGTCTCTGATGAAAAGCTTTTTGCTAATATCAAGGATAAGTTCAATAACAAATAAATAAATGAAGAAAGAAAGAAAGAAAGAAAATAAATATTAAATAAATAAATAAGCAACTTACAG
Source organism: Orcinus orca (assembly GCF_937001465.1). Lineage (NCBI taxonomy): Eukaryota > Metazoa > Chordata > Mammalia > Artiodactyla > Delphinidae > Orcinus > Orcinus orca. The sequence continues at coordinate 10,317,180 of NC_064568.1, forward strand.
AAAACAAAACAAGACATTTGGCAACTCTGAAAGCCACTGGATATTTGCAAAGGCAAGAGAACTGACAGCCCTCCACTCACCATAATGGAAATGTGTTCACTAAACACAGTGACAAACAGATGACGCGATTCCCAATATAAATGCAGTGCATTATGTTATCTGACACCATTCTCCATGTACATGATATTTTATGTATGAAAATTATACAGGGAACAATTGCACATCTGCCTCTGTGTTCTTATAAATAATAAAAGGGAACTATTTCTTGATGATGTAGCCTCTCATGAATTTACTCAGGTCAAACCAATTGTGACCCAATTTTTCAAAGTTTCAAAGGCCACCCTTCAGCTCCAGTTGTGATATAAAATATTTATGGGATTGGCTAGGGGAAAGGGACTACAGATCCTCCAATTAGAAATACTCTGTCCTACTGTTATGAAGGGTAGAACACTGGAGCAAATGCAATCATAGCATTGCGGTTGCCTAGTAAGAAGGAAATGACTTTACTTATCAGTAAAACTGATCAAAGGTCAACACTCCCTTTTTATCAGACAACCAAAATACACCTTGCTTGTGGATCAGGTGTGGAATCAGGTGCAAGCAGACCTCCTAACAAGTATTCACTTTTATCCAATCAAGTCATAATTTAGAAATAAAATAGAGCTCTAAGGATCATAGTGCCCTGTGGATTCCTCAGAGCATGAAACCTTCTGCAAACGTTTCAGTAGCTTTTGGTAGCATCTAAACAGAATGTTGAGCCTCCTGGCTGTCTTCTCCTTTTTAACCAAAGCAACTCTGCCCTTACGTGTGTGATGTATCACAAAATTTTCACTTGAAGAAGGATTCCATGGATTTAAAAAGTTTGAAACCAACTGAGCAATATCTCATGAAGCATAGAGTGTAGGACTAACTAGAAGTCACAAACCAATGAGTGATAGAGCTGAAATCAAATCCACATCTCTTGACTGCAATGCCAGTGCATGCGTGCGTACATGCGTGCGTTCGTGTGTGCGTGTGTGCGTGTGTGTGTGTGTGTGTGTGTGTGTGTGTGTATGGTTGGTCTGTTTGTTTGGTATTATCCTTCATCCTAGGCCAATGGTGTTCACCCTTCCCTTGAATTAGACTCACTAGGGGAGTTTCTAAAAATCCCTATGCCCAGGACACAAGTAAGTGCTATCAATCAAAACCTCTGGGGATAGGACCCAGGCATTCTGTGTTTTTTTTTAAAGCATCCCAACTGTTCCCAACAGGTAACCAAGGTGGAGAATCAATGGCTTTGGCAGAAATTCTGAAGTCTGTGTTTAACAATAAACGAGTCTGGAGTTTGATTTCCTGCTCTGACATGTATTAGCTGTTAAAACCTAGGCATGAAGTGATGTCTTGAGGTCTGTTTTTCCATGTGTAACATACTGGGATTAGAGAAGATCACTTATTTTCCAACTGTGGAACCCTATGATTTCTGAAAAGTGGAAAAAGGCTAAGAGATGCAATAATAGATAAAGTTCAGGAACTCTTCACCCATTTTTACATTTTTCCATAAAATATTCTCACCTGAGCTTTTGTTTGAAGAAAAAATGGTACTGTTTTTTAAGGTTTTAGAATTGCAGAGCTAGATAACTTCTAAGATATTTTAAAAAGTGAACACACAGGTATTATAGAATTTTATAAAGAACTAATCAATTTACTCATTCTAAGGTCAGAATTCTTTACCTGGTGTTTGCAGCTCCCTAATTCTCACCAATATTTTCATCATATATTGGGAGGAAGGGGGTAGACTCAAAAGCAGCATTAGTGCTAATCACTTTGGTTTACTGAGTGCCTAAGTTAAGCATTCTTCCTTCTAGATACATAATAACTAATAGGGAGAATAACCATCCCTGTTTCCTCTCAGGACTGTCCCAGTTTCAGTAATGAAAATCTTGTGTCCCAGCAAGCCCCTCAGTCCTGGGGCAACTGAAAACATTACCATCTTAATGTGCAAAAGGAAAACAGATGGGGAAATTAATTCGAAGCACAATAGTGTAGACATGCCAGGTGCCTACTAATCTGCATTGTAGGAAGTAGTACAATTCACATAGCAATGGATATACTGAGTCAGTCTCAACTTTATACCAACTTACCACAGATCCTTAAAAGAAAATGTGGTAGTAAAGACACCAAGAAGAATTTTTCTGTCCCTAATTCACTCACTAATTAGATTGGATATTAATTTAATTTGAATTTTAATAGCACTGTAACATTAACCATATCTTCAATTAAACCAGACCACTGTATGGAATTATCGTCTTAAAAGTGGCACTTTTACTGACCAGTCAATGATGAGTCTGAATGTCCTGATCCTAGCTAACAAAACCTTAAAGTTAATCATGTTTTATACAACATACTAGGCAGACAAGCATTAGTAATGTTTAAGAAAAAAAAAAAAAGGAAATAAATTAAGTACCAAACAGACCTGAGTTTCTATATTTCCATTATTAACCTCAACATGAGCAATTTTTTTTAATCAAACATGATCATCTATCACATTTAAGTAGTGTTGGTAATTTCATACGACTTATATCTTTGTTTGCATTTACCATATATATATTTTTCAACTTTGTAGGTAAAGAAAAAAATAAAGGCAGAGAGGAAAAAATAGGTGAAAGAATAGAAAGTAGCAAACAATACTCAGAAGGACTTCAAGAACCTCTCAGAGTTTAAGGATTTTCTGATGGAGGTGCATCACAGGGACCCCTCCCCTGAGCTCTCTTTCTCATACTCTCTGGAAGCAGGGCTGACTGGAGAATAAATATGAAATCACATGTTTTATAATAAACTATTTTGTATAAAATTCAAAAATTTCTGTTTGTAAAATCTTCTGAGATGTTTAGATGAAAGAAACAGTATCAGTACAAAGTGTCATTATGGTTAATAAAATTGCATGAATGGCCGCGGTGACCCATTAAAAAAAAAAGCCAGCTTTAGTTTTCAGATTAAAGCAAACAGTACCAGCCATTGAGCCTTTTTTTACAACATTCATTTTGTTGAAAGGATTAAAAGCATCTTCAGACCTTCGTCACAGCCATAATCTGCCATACGATACAAGCAAACCTGCTGCCACAATCTATTACAAGCCCTTCAAGGGGCAATGTATTTTCAACCATCCCTACTTTGTTTCACTGGCATAAATAAGAAATAAGCAGCACTATCAAAATACAGTCAACTCCTAAAGTTACAGAATTGTTATAGGAAAAAATTACCTAAACGTACCTGCTTTCTGTCTCCTTCTTATGCCAATATAATTTAGAATCACACCTGATCACCAGTCATCAGAACGTTATTCTACATTTCACATCATAACATTTTATAACGAGTGTGACCACTTAGTTATAAAATATCTGAAGTGAGTTAAGAAATAAGATCTAAAAAATCTTAGTTATAACTTCGTATTAATGAATTTCTAATGTTTTGGAGGCTACGAGAGAGAAAATAGAGGAAGGGAAATATAAACCTATTTCTTGAGCTCACAGTTCATCACTAGTCTTCTATTTCAGTCTCATCAAATACATCTCTGCCCCTCCCACAGAGAAAGGAAGAACAACGTCACAAATTAGTTGACTCATTTGTGTATCAGACATCATTTGATGCTGCAGCCCCAACCTTTTAAGAGCCAGCAGACAAAGTTAGCCTTTTGGAAGCAAATCCATGACTAACTTTTGCTGAAAAAATCTCTTTCTTATAGTACGGAGGAAGAACATCTCCTAAAGACCCCTACATACTAACCACTGCACTTTGGAGATGTTTCCTTTATACCTTGCTAATTAAAGGAAAGAGTCTGGGTTATTCAACTGCATATATTAAGCCTGACTGATGTTAATCCTTTTTATATTTAATAAATCTCCAAATCATTTCTATTTAAGACTTCATCACGTCAGGAGTAGGAAATGTTTACAGCTCTCAAAAAATGCCCAAGGGAAAAACAAATCCACACACACATAGAGAAACAAGCATACTCATATTGAAATAGGCAGAGAATTCTAATGCATTAAATCTACAAATAAAATATACCTCAAATTATTTTTGGTTCAGTAAGAAAGCAAAACTCCATTAACCTTTAAAAGGGAGGTCACACGGCATATATATTCAACTTGGAAAAAAAATTCCAATTACTGACCACCCTAAAATATGGTGATGGATTTTTTTGTGAGCTCTGTGATGTCAAGGCTCTTAGGTTGGATTGGCATGGCAGTGTGGGAAGTTTCCCTGGGCTGTATACATTGATATTAAGCTCTCTTCCACTGAAATATAGTAACTATTAATAAGGATGCCAAGTATTGCATAACTTTAAATACAGACATTTACAGTTTTGAATTGAAAACAATGCAGCCAAAAAGAGCCCATTTGCCAAACATTTATTTTGTGCTTACCATGTGACAGACATTCTGTTGGGTATACAGTGGTGAGTAAAATCAGATGCAATTTCTGTGAGAGGTATCTAGAGAGAAGAAAGAGAATGACTCAAGTAATTGTCATACTGCAATATACACACATATGCACAAAAAATAAAATGACCACAAGTCCTAAGAAAGGGTTATATTATGCTATTATAGTGCCTATTATGTGAGATTCAGCCTAGTCAGAGAGGTCAGGTAAGGTTAAAGTTTCAAGGAAAACATTCCAAGCAGAGAATGGCATGTGCAAAGGTCCTGGGGCAGAAGAGGAAATGGTACACTCAAATGGCTAGAGGGAGTCTAGTGCTGTTAGAGAGGATAGAATATGAAGACTCATTAGAAGCAATAACGTCAGACTTCTCATTTCTGGTCAAACATTTAAAAAGCTTACACAGCAAGAAACTAACACAACACTGTAAAGCATCTATACTCCAATAAAAATTAATTTTAAAAAATTAGGCTAGAAAAACTTCACAATGAAAAACCAAAACAGAACAGCTTAGAAGTCCTCTTTCCCATCTTCACAATAAAAGAAAACCTGAACAAACTGAAAGCCAAACCTCTTCTGAGATCCATCAGAGAACTGAGGTCACAAGGCAAACTGTCAGTTCAAAAACTGGAGAGACGAGAGAGAGAGGACAATACAGAGAATCAGAGTTTATCAGGAGCAGAAGCCACAGCTGCCTCCTGGGAGGAGCACTGGAAGGGTAACTGACTAACTGCTGGGCAGGAGGTGTAGACGAGCTGAGAGATAAAATGTCATGCGGTCCCATCCTTAGGGGAGCCTCTATAGTTTTGTGAATTTTACTTCCAGAAGCCCTACCAGGTTCTCAGGGGGAGGACTGGAAAAAAATCCCCTCCTCTCTCTGGCAGGGACAGGTGAAAACTAGTCATTTGAAGTAAACCCAGAATACTGTTTCCATTAACAAAGGCCAGCCTTCAAGGAGAAAAATTTTACTAGAGCCTAACCAGCATGGTTTTACCAGAGCCTAACTGACATTAGGGAAATGAAATACCCATCTCCAGCCTCCTCTAGCCTTACTGTCACACCTGTGAAGGGGCACGACCAACTAAGACTGATACCTAATTACAGGAATATAGAATGTTTCCCCTCCCCATACTTGACCACCAAATCAGCAAGGCATCTGTATAATAACAAAGGATCAAAGCTGAAAAAAAATGCTAGGCTCAGACTCAGTTCAGGAGTATCTAGGAAACACAAAGACAGCAGGGGAGACAAAAACAAGCACAGAGAGGAAATTTTAGACCCTAACTCCTACTGGTATAACAAAGAGTAAACACAGCCTAACTATACACCAGATACAGTTAAAATTCATACTACCGACCTATTTTACCTCGGTTCCTTGTACTCAATACAACATGTCTGGCTTTCAAAAAAAATTGTAAGGCATGCCAAAGGCAATTAACACAGTCTGAAGAGACAAGGCAAGCATCTGTTGAAAGGTAACCTGAGGCACATTAATATTTTCAAGAGTTTCTTTGAATATACATCTATTTGAATCAGGCAGCAGCAAACCAAAAGTGGTTAAGTGTGCTCCACTGACAATAAGTAGCTGGGGGAGAGGTTTTTATAGACAGAAGACACAGAAACAATGCAATGAAACCATTTGATTGGCTACAGCTTAAGCAGCTGCTTGATTAGGGAAAGTCTAGTGGGTTATTTATGATTGGTTGTACTTAAATTCCATTTTCTCAGATCTGAGTGTACTGGCTCTAGCTTAAGTTTTGGTTTGCTTATGTAGGCTACCAAAGCTTCAGAGCCACTTCAGTCTCATCCAACTTCTTGTTTAATTACGTTAACAAATCAGAACCAGACTCAGATATGGCACAGATTTTGGAATTAGACTTTGGATTTAATGTTACGATGATGAATATGCTACAGGCTCTAATGAGAAAAGTGAACAACATGCAAGAAAACATCAGTAATGTAAGCAGAGAGATGGAAATTCTAAGAAAGAATCAAACAGAAATAAATGCTGGAAATAAAAAGTATTGCAACAGAAATGAAGAATGCCTTTGATGGGCACATCAGTAGAATGGACATGGCCAAGGAAAGATTCAGCAGTCTAGATGATATGTCAGTAGAAACTTCCAACACTGAAAAAAAAGAACAAAAAAAAAAAAAAAAAAGAGAGAGAGAGGGAAAACAGATCAGAATGTCCAAGTGAGACAGCTATAAAATTAACATACACTTACTGGGACTTCCAGAAGGGGAATAGAGAAGAGCAGAGTAAATATTTGAAGTAATAATGATGGAATTTTCCAAATATAAGAAACCAAAGTACAGATCCAGGAAACTCAGTAAACACCACTTAGAGTAAACAACAAAAAACCTTCACCTAGGCACACTACATTCAAATGCAGAAACTCAAAGAGAAAATCTTGGAAGAATTGAGATAATATTTTATCTATAGAGCAATAAGGATGAGAATTACATCAGACTACTTTTCAGAAAGTATGCAATCAATAAGAGCGTGGAACAAAATATTTAAGTGTTGAAAGGAAAAAACAAAGATAAGCCATTCCAGAGTACAATGAACACCCATAATATCATCAAATCAAGAAGACAGGGATTAATTTAAATATTTTAGTAGTAATTTTACTCTTTCTTTGGAATTAGGGTTGAAATTCTGTATCACAGCAGGAAGAGTTAGGTCTGAGAATACCAGGAAAGGATGCAGAACTTCCAGAAACAGAGGCTGCCAATGTAACATCACTCAGAGCTAAAGGGATGAGAGGAAACGTGGCCTTGTCACAGAAAGAGAGACAGTGTTGTTACTCTTATCCAAGTGTTCTTCAAAACTATTTGAAAATGTACACAAAGTTGACCAAGTAAATCAAGTCCAATCTCTTTAGCCTAGCATGTGAGGCTCTCCAAAATAGATCCTCTCCATTTTTCCTTTCCAGCATTATCTTATGTGTTTAAATTACTGTCAAATCTAATTGCTTGCCGTCAGGCAGCTTAAGCCTAGGTTTCCTGTTTCAAAATGCTTTAGTGACATATTCACTCCAAATAAAATTATTTGCCCCTGATTTTAGTTTCTTGAGTCTCAAACATGGTTTTAACTTGTGTCAAATGCCACTTCCTCCAGGAAGCCTTATCTGATACCTCCTAATTCACTACCCCCAACTCCACTAAGAGTTTCTTTGTCCCTATTTAGTATTTCCAGAACATATTTATTAAAGTGTGATTTTCATGACTGACTAGATCCTTGTTTATTAAACAATTTGGCAAATTATTTTACATTTAACAGATGCTTTAAAATGCATATGAAATAAAAGGGATCTCATGTAATCATCTTTTGTTATCTCTAGACACATGAAAACTGTCCTTGAAATCTACATTTATTGTGGCCACACATCTGACACTCCTCTCATCAAGAATCATGCCTATATCCTCTTTACTTGGATCTGGGTGGTCTGTGGGACTGCTTTGGCTAATAAAATATAGTGGAAGGGATGCTGTGACAGCTTCTGGACCCAGGTCTTGAGACAATGGCAACACTCATTTTCTGTCTTTTGTTATGTTTATTCTTGGAACCCAGTTGTCATGCAATGAGAAAGTCCATGTGCAGGGGCCCACATGAAGAGGAACTATGGTCACCAGCCGTGAACCATCATAAACTTGCAAGCCATGTAAGTAAGCTATGTTGGAGTTGGATTCTCCAGCTTGGGCTGTCGCTGCATGGAGAAGAGAGGAGTCATCCCTTTGGGGTCTGCTCAAATTGAAGATTGTGAGCAAAATAAGTGGTTGCTGTTGTTCAAATCACTAAGATTTGTGTGGACAATGGGTTATAAGCAGAAGAGACACTTGTCACTTCCAGGCCACAAATAGTAATAGCTGCTGTAATAGACCTTTTCAATCTATATATTCTCCTGTCAAGAGGGTTTGTAGGAGACTTATATTGACATGGAGGAAACAAAGCATGGAAAACCCTAGATCCCCACTTAACTACACAAAAGGAAATTGTCCTGGAAGAGCACCTAGGCCTGCAGCAGGCTTTTTATTGGAAAGTGTTAATGCTATTGTGTGAAGCAATACAATTTAGGGTCATCTGTTACCATAGTAAAACCATGCCCCACTCCTGATTGATACAATATCAATTTCATTCTTCACAGAGAATCTTAAGAGAGTTGCAACTTAAAAATAGGCTTTCAAAACAAGTTATAAGGGAATAATATTACTTTGGAGAACAGTGAGGATTTTACAGTCAAGGTACAAGTTAGGAGGGAGGAAGGAGCTGACTTTGCGCCTCCATGAATGTCCTTAATTGTTTCTGGACTATCAAATTCAACTCAAAAATAACTTACACGGGGAAGCAGATGCAATATTTCTGATAAGTCATCCAAAAACAAACCAGAACAATCGAAAAAACCTTAAACTAGTACTTTGATTCTATTTGTTTTAAGACAGGAATTTTCCAAAAATAAAATCCTATCCCGAACGTTTTATTGAAACATTTAAAAGAGGCTTTGCTATTATTTAAAAACAAACAACAACAAAAAAACTCCCTACTAAAATTGTGAGACATTGAAAAGGGTGTCAGGGAGTGGTGAGAATGAGCTAATTAACAATTTTTTTTTAAAAATGTGTAGAATTAAGAAAGTCCTGTATTTTCAAAATGTTACATGATTATAATAAAAGTTATACAGTAGCTGTAATTTTAGACCAAACAAAAAAAGGAAGGAAAAATCTCACTGGAGATTTTCTCCTGGGGAATGAGATTCATGGTACTAATAAGCAACATGGACACTGGTATCCCTGATTCCTGAATTCTTGCTTCTCCTGCTCTTGCCTCCATTTCAATAAGAGGAATCTGCATTTACCCAGATATCTGATTTCTTGTTTTGGTGGGGCTTGAATTCCAACTGCTTTCCCCAGCACTGCACACCTACTGCACTCTCTGCTCTGCTCTTTACTTTGCTATTTGTTGGGTTTTCGCTGATGTTGCTGTTGGATTTCCCAGAGCCTTGCCCTGAAACATATATAATTTAGGATTAAGTACTGGCTTAATGGCAATCTGTATGCAGATTTTGGGTAGCCTTCTGTATTTTTTCCCTCTCCAAGATTTCCCTTGTTCTCAGCAACTTTGACAGCCTTGGACTCAATGATTGTTCCTGCTTGGGTCCTACTCTTACTATGCTATGATTTGCAAAACACCCTCAGAAAAAATATCTGGGGTAAATGTGCTTTTCTTCCATGCCAGTTGTTCTCCAACGTTTTTGGCTTTTGTTTTTTTTTTCTTTCTTTCTTTCTTTCTTTCTTTCTTTCTTTCTTTCTTTCCTTCCTTCCTTCCTTCCTTCCTTTCTGGCTGTATTGGGTCTTCGTTGCTGCGTGCGGGCTTTCTCTAGTTGTGGAGAGCAGGGGCTACTCTTCATCGTGGTGCATGGGCTTCTCATTGCAGTGGCTTCTCTTGTTGCAGAGCATGGACTTTAGGCACACAGGCTCAGTAGTTGGGGCATGGGGGCTTCAGTAGTTGTGGCTCATGGGCTCTAGAGTGCAGGCTCAGTAGTTGTGGCACATGGGCTTAGTTGCTCTGTGGCATGTGGGATCTTCTGGAACCAGGGCTCAAACCCGTGTCCCCTGCTTTGGCAGACAGATTCTTCACCACTGCGCCACCAGGGAAGTCCATTCAACAATGTTTTAAATAGTTATTTCATACATCTTGTCCAGATTTTATAGTTGTTGTGTACAAAATACTCTTTCATGGCCTGAACTGGAAATATCCAAACTAACTTTATAATGTAGTCCTTATCTTTAGAGATATAAGTGAAATATTAATAGCTGATAGGAGATGATATTTGGAATTTTCATCAAAATAATTTGCGGGGGGGGGTATTTAGGGAAGACTGGCCATGAGAGAGGGTGTTTCCTTCCCACAGTAAAAAGTTTGACCCACATAAGACAGGAAATATGAGGAGAATGGCCAGATAACATTTTTCTTCCCCTCCCTCCTCCAATGGACTGCTCCTAGGCATAGTCTCTTTCCATCACTTCTCCCAAGGCATACCATGAGGCTGTGCCTCTGTAATTGAACAGTGACCTTCATTATTATCTTTCACGGTTTGTTATAATGCAAACAGATAACACATCCCCTGGTATTGCTCCCATCCTTCTCTGTTTCCTTTCTCTCTTATCTCACTCTCAATGCCCTGGGTTAGCACTTTGCAAATAAAGCACTAGCACTAGAGAACCTCTTCTACTTTTCATTATATTTGTCTGAACAGAGATACCATAAGTGCATTTGTTTTCTTTGGAATTCTTAAAGATAATAATATATAGAAATAGATCTGTTTGAATTTGTGATAAAACTGTCACATGGAGATCAAGTAAAATTGAAATGATATCAGATATGTTGTAAGAAATTACCACGTACCATCGAATTTCTGTTTTACATTATTTAGATAGAGAGGAAGCTGAGCCCTTAGGATGTTCAAAACCCTCCCAGCATTGCAAAGCTACTTAACCAAGGTTAAGTCTGGGACTCAAATATCAAATTCTGAGCTCTTAATCACTATGCTGCTTCTTACTATAACATATAATGTTTCTTATAATGCTTTCTATTATAACTAAAGTTATATTCCTTTCTCATTTTGTTGAGTAAAATGGATACTTGGTTATTATGGAGCAATACCACAATGTTCTAAATAAAATTCAGCTGAATGGCATTACTAAAATAAAACTACTATAAAACTTTGTACCATTTTTAGGAATTAGGGGTTCAGAGCTAAATTAGATCTCATTTAAAAAAAACAAATATTTGGAGTGTTTTGTTCCTCAAGTGTTCCATAGTAAAATTATCTGTTATACTTGAATCCACATGGCCTATTCTGTTGACTGCCTTTGCTTTCTACTTTTCCCAGACTTGAATTTCAAGATCTGTGTCCAGAATGTCTTCATAATTCATACATTTGGCTCTTCTCCTCTTCAGGCAAGCAGCAACTGTCATACCTCATGAAAGCAGTCAGATGCACATCCTCAGACAGATCTAACCAAATTGGCTTCAGCAGCAGAAAGAAGTTCAGCTGTTTGCTCAGTGAGATTTAATTTAAAGCTCACGGGCTCATTCACCAGCACTTCGGTCACTGCAAAATTGCTTTGGATTTTTCAAAGGCTCTTTTATGAGACAAAATAAAAAATAAAGGATAGAGAATATATTCTTGAAATGTACATACATTTCAAGAAGTGTGTGTGTGTGCATGTATTTAAAATTTTAAGAAAACTGTAACAACTGAACTAATAAACAGTGATGGAGGACTAATCATAGACACAGACTAAACATTCTTCCTTAAACTGGAACAACTATTCCGCTTGCTGGATGAAAGCTTGAATAAAACTGAGTTTTTAAGTGTTAATGACTGATTGCTTTCATTACAAATAATATCTACAATGATTTTACAATTTTATTCCTCTTATGGACTTTTCTAATTTTTATATTCCCTTTCCTTTTTTTTTTTTTTTCTCTTTTTTTTTGGTCATTACAGTTCTCATATGGGTTGACACTTGGGGTAAGTAGGATCAGAATGAAGTTATTCCTTTCTCTTTTCTCCTTCACAAAAAGAAAGATCAGGGGATTTTCTATGTCATGTTTTCATACCCATTAAAACCACCACCATAGGTGCCTCAGCTGCCAAAGAAATCTAGAATTATGTAGCACCTCACCAACTGCAATTTTTCTCTATTATCTGCACTGTCCACTTGATCTTTGTAACAACTGTGAGGCAGAAAAGAATATTCCACTCACATTCCAGATTTTTTCTATGCCATCTCCCACATCTATCATTTATCCCCATTGGTAAGTCAAAAACTCTGTTTTCCTTTTTTTTTTTTTTTTGTGGTACGTGGGCCTCTCATTATTGTGGCCTCTCCCGCTGCGGAACACAGGCTCCGGACGCGCAGGCCCAGCGGCCATGGCTCACGGGCCCAGCTGCTCCACGGCACGTGGGATCCTCCCGGACCGGGTCACGAACCCGCGTCCCCTGCATAGGCAGGCGGACTCTCAACCACTGCGCCACCAGGGAAGCCCTCCTTTTTTATTTTTTACTCATTTCAGTTTTTAATTGTGAAGAAAGTTGAACATCTTATATTTTGTCATGTTTTTTTCCTGTGAATTTTCAGTATGCTTTCTTCACATTTCTATTGGGATACAAGTCTTTTTTTTTTTTTTTTTAACATTTTTATTGGAGTATAATTGCTTTACAAGGGTGTGTTAGTTTCTGCTGTATAACAAAGTGAATTAGCTATACATAAACATATATCCCTATATCTCCTCCTTCTTGCGTCTCCCTCCCACCCTCCCTATCCCACCCCTCTAGGTGGACACAAAACACCGAGCTAATCTCCCTGTGCTATGTGGCTGCTTCCCACTAGCTATTTTACATTTGGTAGTGTATGTATGTCCATGCCACTCTCTCACTTCGTCCCAGCTTACCCTTCCCCCTCCTCGTGTCCTCAAGTCCGTTCTGTACGTCTGCATCTTTATTACTGTCCTGCCCCTAGGTTCTTCAGAACCATTTGTTTGTTTGTTTGTTCAGATCCCATATATGTTAGCATACAGTATTTGTTTTTCTCTTTCTGCCTCACTTCACTCTGTATGACAGTCTCTAGGTCCATCCACCTCACTACAAATAACTCAATTTCATTTCGTTTTATGGCTGAGTAATATTCCATTGTATACATGTGCCACATCTTCTTTATTCATTCATATGGACACTTAGGTTGCTTCCATGTCCTGGCTAATGTAAATACTGCTGCAATGAACATCGTGGTACATGACTTTTTTTTTTTTTTTAAACCCCACATTTGTTTATTTATTTATTTTTGGCTGTGTTGGGTCTTCGTTTCTATGCGAGGGCTTTCTCTAGTTGTGGCAAGTGGGGGCCACTCTTCATCGCGGTGTGCGGGCCTCTCACTACCGCGGCCTCTCTTTTTGCGGAGCAAAGGCTCCAGATGTGCAGGCTCAGTAGTTGTGGCTCACGGGCCTAGTTGCTCTGCAGCATGTGGGATCTTCCTAGACCAGGGCTCGAATCCGTGTCCCCTGCATTAGCAGGCAGATTCTCAACCACTGCACCACCAGGGAAGCCACTCATGACTCTTTTTGAATTATGGTTTTCTCAGGGTATATGCCAGGTACTGGGATTCCCGGGTCATACGATAGTTCTATTTTTAGTTTTCTAAGAAACCTCCATACTGTTCTCCATAGTGGCTGTATCAATTTACATTCCCACCAGCAGTGCAATAGGGTTCCCTTTTCTCCACACCCTCTCCAGCAATTATTGTTTGTAGACCTTTTGATGATGGTCATTCTGACTGGTGAGAGGTGATACCTCATTGTAGTTTTGATTTGCATTTCTCTAATGATTAGTGATGTTCAGCATCCTTTCATGTGTTTGTTGGCAAACTGTATATCTTCTTTGAAAAAATGTCAATTTAGGTCTTCTGCCCATTTTTGGATTGGGTTGTTTGAGTTTTTGATATTGAGCTGCATGAGCCACCTGTATATTTTAGAGATTGATCCTTTGTCAGTTGCTTCATTTGCAAATATTTTCTCCCATTCTGAGGGTTGCCTTTTCTTCTTGTTTATGGTTTCCTTTGCTATGCAAAAGCTTTAAGGTTTCATTAGGTCCCATTAGTTTATTTTTGTTTTTATTTCCATTCCTCTAGGAGGTGGGTCAAAAAGGATCTTGCTGTGATTTATGTCATAGAGTATTGTGCCTATGTTTTCCTGTAAGAGTTTTATAGTGTCTGGCCTTACAATTAGGTCTTTAATCCATTTGGAGTTTATTTTCATGTATGGTGTTAGGGAGTGTTCTGATTTCATTCTTTTAAATGTAGCTGTCCAGTTTTCTCAGCACCACTTACTGAAGAGGCTACCTTTTCCCCATTGTATATTCTTGCCTCCTTTATCAAAATTAAGGTGACCATATGGGCGTGCGCTTATCTCTGGACTTTCTATCCTGTTCCATTGATCTATCTTTCTGTTATTGTACCAGTACCATACTGTCTTGATTACTGTAGCTTTGTAGTATAGTCTGAACTCAGGGAGCCCGATTCCTCCAGCTCCGTTTTTCTTACTCAAGATTTCTTTGGCTATTCAGGGTCTTTTGTGTTTCCATACAAATTTTAAGATTTTTTGTTATAGTTCTGTGAAAAATGCCAGTGGTAGTTTGATAGGGATTCCACTGAATCTCTAGACTGCTTTGGATAGTATAGTCATTTTCACAATGTTGTTTCTTCCAATCCAAGAACATGGTATATCTCTCCATCTGTTTGTAACATTTTTGATTTCTTTCATCAGTATCTTATAGTTTTCTGCATATAGGTCTTTTGTCTCCTTAGGTAGGTTTATTCCTAGGTATTTTATTATTTTTGTGGTAATGGTAAATGGGATTGTTTCCGTAATTTCACTTTCAGATTTTTCATCATTAATGTATAGGAATGCAAGGGATTTCTGTGCATTAATTTTGTATCCTGATACTTTGCCAAATTCATTGAATAGCTCTAGTAGTTTTCTGGTAGCATCTTTAGGATTCTCTATGTATAGTATCATGTCATCTGCAAACAGTGACAGCTTTACTTCTTTTCCGATTTGGATTCCGTTTATTTCTTTTTCTTCTCTGATTGCCATGGCTAAAACTTCCAAAACTACGTTGAGTAATAGTGGTGAGAGTGGGCAACCGTGTCTTGTTTCTGATCTTAGTGGAAATGGTTTCAGTTTTTCACCATTGAGAACGATGCTGGCTGTGGCTTTGTCTTATATGGCCTTCATTATGTTGAGGTAACTTCCCTGTATACCTACCTTCTGGAAAAATTTTATCATAAATGGGTGTTGAATTCTGTTGAAAACTTTTTCTGCATCTACTGAGATGATCGTATGGTTTTTCTGCTTCAATTTGTTAATATGGTTAATCACATTGATAGATTTGCGTATATTGAAGAATCCTTGCATTCCTGGGATAAACCCCACTCAATCATGGTGTATGATCCTTTTAATGTGCTGCTGGATTCTGTTTGCTAGCATTTAGTTGAGGATTTTTGCATCTATGTTCATCAGTGATATTGGTCTGTAGTTTTCTTTGTTTGTGATATCTTTGTCTGGTTTTGGTATCAGGGTGATAGTGGTCTCGTAGAATGAGTTTGGGAGTGTTCGTCCCTCTGCTATATTTTGGAAGAGTTTCAGAAGGATAGGTGTTAGCTCTTCTCTAAATGTTTGATAGAATTCGCTTGTGAATCCATCTGGTCCTGGGCTTTTGTTTGTTGGAAGATTTTTAATCACAGTCTCACTTTCAGTGCTTGTGATTGGTCTGTTTATATTTTCTATTTCTTCCTGGTTCAGTCTCAGAAGGTTGTGGTTTTCTAAGAATGTGTCCATTTCTTCCAGGTTTTCCATTTTATTGGCATAGAGTTGCTTGTAGTAATCTCTCATGATCCTTTGGTATGTCTGCAGTGTCAGTTGTTACTTCTCCTTTTTTATTTCTAATTCTATTGATTTGAGTCTTCTCCCGTTTTCTCTTGGTGAGTCTGGCTAGTGTTTTATCAATTTTGTTTATCTTCTCAAAGAACCAGCTTTTAGTTTTATTGATTTTAGCTATCATTTCCTTCATTTCTTTTTCATTTATTTCTGATCTGATCTTTATGATTTCTTTCCTTCTGCTAACTTTGGGGTTTTTTGGTTCTTCTTTCTCTAATTGCTTTAGGTGTAAGGTGAGGTTGTTTATTTCAGATGTTTCTTGAGGTAGGATTGTATTGCTATAAACTTCCCTCTTAGAACTGCTTTTGCTGCATCCCATAGGTTTTGGGTTTTTATGTTTTCATTGTCATTTGTTTCTAGGTATTTTTTATTTCCTCTTTGATTTCTTCAGTGATCTTTTGGTTATTTAGTAGTGTATTGCTTAGCCTCCATGTGTTTGTATTTTTTACAGGTTTTTTCCTGTAATTGATATCTTGTCTCATAGCGTTGTGGTTGGAAAAGATACTTGATACCATTTCAATTTTCTTAAATTTACCAAGGCTTGATTTGTGACCCAAGATATGATCTATCCTGGAGGATGTTCCATGAGCACTTGAGAAGAAAGTGTATTCTGTTATTTTTGGATGGAATGTCCTATAAATATCAGTTAAGTCCATCTTGTTTAATGTATCATTTAAAACTTGTGTTTCCTTATTTATTTTCATGTGGATGATCTGTCCATTGGTGAAAGTGGGGTATTAAAGTCCCCTACTACGATTGTTACTGTCAATTTCCCCTTTTATGGTTAGCATCTGCCTTATGTATTGAGGTGCTCCTATGTTGGGTGCATAAATATTTACAATTGTTATATGTTCTTCTTGGATTCATCCCTTGATCATTATGTAGTGTCCTTCTTTGTCTCTTGTAAGAGGCTTTATTTTACAGCCTGTTTTGTCTGGTATAAGAATTGCTACTCCAGCTTTTTTTGATTTCCATTTGCATGGAATATCTTTTTCCATCCCCTCACTTTCAGTCCGTATGTTTCCCTAGGTCTGGAGTGGTTCTCTTGTAGATAGCATATATACTGAATGTTTTGTATCCATTCAGCCAGTGTATGTCTTTTGGTTGGAGCATTTAATCCATTTACATTTAAGGTAGTTATCGATATGTGTGTTCCTAGTACCATTTTCTTAATTGTTTTGGGATTATTATTGTAGGTCTTTTCCTTCTCTTGTTTTTCCTGCCAAGAGAAGTTCCTTTAGGATTTGCTGTAAAGCTGGTTTGGTGGTGATGAATTCTCTTAGCTTTTGCTTGTCTGTAAAGGTTTTAATTTCTCCGTCAAATCTGAATGAGATCCTTGCTGGGTACAGTAACCTTGGTTGTAGGTTTTTCTCTTTCATCACTTTAAATATATCCTGCCACTCCCTTCTGGCTTGCAGAGTTTCTGCTGAAAGATCAGCTGTTAACCTTATGGGAATTCCCTTGTATGTTATTTGTTGCTTTTCCCTTGCTGCTTTTTAACATTTTTTCTTTGTATATAATTTTTGGTAGTTTGATTAATATGTGTCTTGGTGTGTGTCTCCTTGGATTTATCCTGTACGGGACTCTCTGTGCTTCCTGGACTTGATTGACTATTTCCTTTCCCATATCAGGGAAGTTTTCAACTATAATCTCTTCAAATATTTTCTCAGTCCCTTTTTTTTTCTCTTCTTCTTCTGGGACCACTATAATTCAAATGTTGGTGCATTTAATGTTGTCCCAGAGGTCTCTGAGACTGTCCTCAATTCTTTTCATTCTTTTATCTTAATTCTGCTCTGCAGTAGTTATTTCCACTATTTTATCTTCCAGGCCACTTATCCGTTCTTCTGCCTCAGTTATTGATTAATTGCAGAGAATTTTTAATTTAATTTATTGTGTTGTTCGTCATTGTTTGTTTGCTCTTTAGTTCTTCTAGGTCCTTGTTAAACATTTCTTTTATTTTCTCCATTCTATTTCCACGATTTTGGATCATCTTTACTATCATCATTCTGAATTCTTTTTCAGGTAGACTGCCTATTTCCTCTTCCTTTGTTAGGTCTGGTGGGTTTTTACCTTGCTCCTTCATCTGCTGTGTATTTCTCTGTCTTCTCATTTTGCTTAACTTACTGTGTTTGGTCTCCTTTTCACAGGCTGTGGGTTCATAGTTCCCATTGTTTTTGGTGTCTGCCCCCTGTGGGTAAGGTTGGTCCAGTGGGTTGTTTAGGCTTCCTGGTAGAGGGAACTGGTGCCTATTTTCTGGTGGATGAGGCTGGATCTTGTCTTTCAGGTGGGCAGGAGCACGTCTGGTGCTGTGTTTTGGGGTGTCTGTGAACTTATTATGATTTTAGGCAGGCTCTCTGCTAATGGGTGAGGTTGTTTTCCTGTCTTTCTAGTTGTTTGGCATAGGGTGTCTAGTACTGTAGCTTGCTGGTCATTGAGTGGAGCTGGGTCTGAGCATTGAGATGGAGATCTCTGAGAGAGCTTTTGCTGCTTGATATTATGTAGAGCTGGGAGATCTCTGGTGGACCAACGTCCTGAACTCGGCTCTCCCACCTCAGAGGCTCAGGCTGCACACCCAGCCGGAGCACCAAGACCCTGTCAGCCACACGGCTGCCTTCTCTCTCAACTTTGAAAATGTAAAGTCAGCTGGAAGAAGACAAGGTGGCTCTGAGCCGTAGGAGCAGAGATGGGCAGGAGGAGAAATCTCTCATTGTTTCTTTAAATAGACCAAATAAGTTCCATGTTCTTTTCTAGCTGGACCTTTGACTCTCTGACTGGTTTGCTTTCACAAAATTATGAACTCATAGAGCCTGCAAGCTTTTAAAATCCTTTCTGGCAGTATAGGCATTTCTACATCTCTTATATTTCTCATTTCCCAACTTTTTTTTTTAGTAAAATACATATTGGTCAGCTTTAAAATTTTCCTTTAATTCCAAACTAGATCATCCTTTTGCTCTGATTTTATTTTTTCTAACAAACACTTGTACTACCATCTTATCTGCTCTTGAGATGCTACAGCAATACCTATTTCTTTCTACAGTCACAAAATGCAGTTCTGATCTTTGAACATGTCTCCAGCCAGGTGCTAGAATGCAGCTTTAACTATGTATTTCAGTTATACATGGTTTCAGTTCTCTCTATTAGATTCATTTCTTTCTAGCCTAGATTACAGTTCTATCCAGGTATTATTTTAAATAACTGTTCAGTGATATTTGATATTCCTTAGTTTGTTGGTTCATTTGTTTGTTTGGTGCATATTTCCTGAGCATCCCTAGTGTCTATACTGGGCCAGGCACTGGAAATACACTGGTGAATAAGCCAAGGTCCCTGTTCTAAAAAACTTTAAAGTTCGCTCTGATTGATGAACTAAATCCAAACTGAAATACATACTGAACCTGAAATGCCAACCCCCTCTCTAAAGCATTATTTCAACAAATGGAAGATTGGAAAACATATTAACAATAATGTTAATAACAGTATCTAACATTTATTGGATAATTTTTCTGTTCTAGGCACTCTTCTAAGACTTTATGTGGAAGATTTCATCCATTTCTCACCATCGCCCAATAATTTAAAAATAAATTTATTTATTTATTTATTCATTCCTTTGTTTCTTTTTCACACACACTCTATTTTATTTTTACAAGAGATAAACTGACACCAAGCATTGTAAATGGATGACCACAACAAAAGCAACAATGACTGCAATTACCAAACACAAAACACACTCGTACTATATCATAATATTGACATTCAGTCCAGTAATCCTCCACTGTATCAGCTTCTTTACTTTGCAGTGAAAATTGATTTGTATATTTTTTGCCTCTGAGTCCTTGTGGGACTTTTTTTTTTATTCAAACAGAAAGTCACAAAAATTATAATCATCCTCATTTATGGCTGCATTGGGTTTTCATTGCTGCATGCAGGCTTTCTCTAGTTGTGGCGAGCAGGGGCTACTCTTTGTTGCGGTGTGCAGGCTTCTCATTGCAGTGGCTTCTCTTGTTGTGGAGCATAGGCTCTAGGTGTGCGGGCTTCAGTAGTTGTGGCACGTGGGCTCAGTAGTTGTGGCTTGTGGGCTCTAGAGCACAGGCTCAGTAGTTGTAGCACACGGGCTTAGTTGCTCCGCGGCATGTGGGATCTTCCTGGACCAGGGCTCCAACCCATGTCCCCTGCATCAGCAGGTGGATTCTTAACCACTGCACCACCAGGGAAGCCACTAAGATACATGTTATAATCACTATTTTACAAATGAGGAAACCAGGGCACAGACCGGTTAAATAATCTACTATATGATCCACAGACGGCACACAATATTTGTGAAATGTGCCATACCCTTGGCCAAATAAGTCGATCTTTGGTAATGAGGGCCAGGGCATTGGCATTTTATTTTAACCTTCAAAATGATTCTAAAGTGTGACCCAAATTAAGATCTGCTGCTGTTTCCGAATTTACTTCCCACCACTCCTAAAAGGTTGTTGAGTCCTTGCCCCTTAAACATCAGCTTGTCAGTCTCTCTGATGGGAAGAAGAGCTCCTCTGTTCATTAAGACTTTCATGTCTCACTGTCAAATATGGGTGTGGATAATGAGCTCCGAATTAGAATAAACTTTTCCTCCACTCTCTGCCACAACACAGGTATTCATCTGTAGGCAAGCTGCTTCTGCCTCTGAGGAACTCCACTGCTTCCTCTGTAAACTTGCTGTGAGTTTTTACAAGTACAAATATATGGATCTCACCCTTTGGGGTTCTGCTTTAAGTCAGTCCATACTAGATGACATTGTAATGATACCAAATCTCAAGACATTATGACAAAGATAATAATAAAACCTTCCCCTACCTGTAAAAACTTTGTAGGACTTTTGGTGTGAGTGGTGGTGGCAGAGAGTTAAAATAACACTGAGCTTGCTGGGTATGACTTCATTGGCAGTCAAAAATAGCAGGAAAAGGCAATTATCAGAGTCCACCCCTCCTGTCTCTTTTGTTAAAGATCAGCTACTCTTCCTGGGAGGCAGGTTGTCATGGCAATGGAAGGATAAAGGGCATGACATAAGAATAATGGGCAAGCGATTATTTATAACCTCTTTATTAATGTCTTTTTTGGGCCAGGCATGGGGTATTGTATTAGCTATCCTCTCAGGAGACAAAGATGTTTCTCAACATCAATGAAGTCTCCCAAGAGACCAGCCTCTATCTTTTCTAAATTAATCCAGAAGCTTGAAAGTCTACAACCACAAGTTGAGGATCATAGCACCAAAAGAATTGGTGATATCCAAGTTTCCTATAAAGGCAAAGAGAAGTTAATGAGGCAGATGGGAAAATGTGTTTCAGGCAAACAAAACGAAACAAAACAAAACTAAGGCCCCACAGTGCCACATCCCCACATATCATGTTTAAAAACCATGGCAGCACATGAGAGAACATGGTACTTTCTGGAAACCATGTGTAATTCTGTATGGCTGGGTGGGCCAGACAATATAGACCTCATATACCATGTTAGATAATTTGGACTTTATCTAGAAAAGCAATACTGAATTGATTTGTTCAAGATCACTCATTGAGAGCAGAATATTGACAGGATTACTCAGAACTCCTGATTCCCAGGTTAGAGGACACAGGTCTGTGTAGACAGATATATGCATATCTATATATAAATACCTAGTTTTATATATACATATAATTTTATAACCATCTCAAATGGGGAAACATCTAAATGAAACACCAATATCTCAATCTCCCTATTGAACCCTTTAATGAGTTGTAGCATTCATTTTCCAAAAAGTAAACATAACTCACATAGATCCTTAACTTTCTGTCATTATCACATGCAAATCCCCTTTGAAGCTGAAAAATAAATGTACATCACCTATGATTTTCCTCTTTTTTCTTTTCTCATTGCAAATATTGTGGCCTCTCCCCTGATGTTCTGGAGGCATTTAGGCAGCTGCTATGCCTTTCATTTGCCTCCTTGCTGAGTCTTTACAACTTCAATGATATCACAACGCTAGAACTACTATGTTGTGGAAATTCCCATTAAGTCACTGTAAAAGGCAACTCTTTAAATTAAACATTAGGAACATATGTATAGTGTTTTGAAAGCCACTGGCATTGGCAAAGTAAAAAAACTCCCAAAATCTAACATTAGTCAAAAAATAACATTAGAAAATGTAACACCAAATTTTCACATCCAGTTAATTTACTATTATAGGTTGATCCTGTCCCTTCTTGCTCCAAGATTTTTTGTGGTATTTTCTTATTTGCTTTTATTTTCTTTTCTCTTTTTAAAATAACTTAAATTTGTTCTTCATTGTTCAATTTCGTTCAGGTCTTTGCTACTAGTTCCTCCTATTCGTTCCTGAGTTTATCAATCCCTCATTCATAATAGGTATAAATGTTTCTACTCATCCACTACATGTGACAAATTTATAACAAACTGCCACACTGTTTTCACTTGCAATCATTCCAAGGTATTCAAAGATCCTATGTGGGATGAAATATTTAAAGGAGAAGGTAGGTTGAGTTGTAGGGACATTAAGCTAGAAAGAGCAGTTGTGCTCAGACAAGTGCTCAGTCTAGTAACAGCATCTATGGTAGGATGATCACAGTAGTTCTAAGCAAAGTCTAGAAATTCAGACTGCAGGAATCAAGATCTTACTTGAGAAAATGAATAATCAAGTGTTAGGGGTCTTGGTAGGATTTAGGTAAGATCTAAGTTAGAGATCTAAACAACATATATGTTATTTATAATGAGCTCCAAACCATATATGTGTCCTGTCTGGACATGAGTTTCTCTCAGACCAACAGTCACTTGAACCAAGAGGTGACATTAAGTGTAGGAGGACAGGATAGGCAATAGGAAAGGTACTGGCTTAAAGGCTCTAGCTACACAAATCAGTTATCAGTCGAGCTCACTCAGTAATGTGTTTTTCCTTGTAGAGTAACCTATTCAGATTTCAAGGTATGGCAAATATGACCCCTCTGATATGCCCAGGGAGGTTATACACTCTATGTGTATCTTTAAGAGGTACAGACACAACACTCATTACTCTCTCATTGACTCTGGGCTTCTTAAGAGCAGCTGTTGAACTTATGAATCTTTATACTGCATCAAGACCATGATTTACAGATAATATAGAAGATGCCCTTCAAATAGTTGCTGAATAAATAATGAGATGATTGAGTAGCTTCGTGAAATTACACAGCTTCTTCTTAAATTAAACCTAGACCGAAGTTTCTCAGAATCTCTACAACAGTCCAGAAAACACACAGTGTTTAAGGTAAATATCACCATGGCCATATATGTTTCTTCTAACTTCTGACTCTATTTAAAGAATCTAACACTCTACCTTTTACCTCCTTTGTTTATGTGAGACATTTTAACACATTATAAGAAAACTTAAAATACTGCATGTAACTGTGGAGAAGGAAAAATAATTAACCCTCTACCTTTCTAGGTTTTTGACTGAGATGCCCTTATAATAAAAAACAGATTAACAGGAGAAAAACAAACAAAAGTTTAATATCTACCTCCTGCGGACATGGGAGATACCCAAGAAAACTCAGTAACTCCTCAAAATAGCCCAAACCATCAACTTAAATTGCACCTCCAGCTAAAGACAAAAGAAATTGTAGGGCTGGAGGGAGGCCCATCAGCTATGGAAGGTTACCAGGATAAACACAATAAACAAAATTTAGGTTGTTATGCAGATTTAAATCCTCATCCTCTCTACTGACAAGAGTTTCTAGAAATTTAGAGTCATCCTTCTCTTCCTGGTACAGAGAGAGACACCCTTACAAATGGAGATTTCTCTTATAAATTAAAACGTCTCTTACAACAGGGCAACTTCTACTCAGTTTGTAGAGCTTTTCCTATGACATTTCTTAAAAATAATCAGCCTAGGGCTTCCCTGGTGGTGCAGCGGTTGAGAGTCCGCCTGCCAATGCAGGGGACACGGGTTCGTGCCCCGGTCCGGGAAGATCCCACATGCCGCGGAGCGGCTGCGCCTGTGAGCCATGGCCGCTGGGCCTGCGCGTCCGGAGCCTGTGCTCCGCAACGGGAGAGGCCACAACAGTGAGAGGCCCGCATACTGCAAAAAAATAAAAATAATCAGCCTAAAATGATTCTTATGTCAAAGAAGCTTATTTTGGGGTGACTAATTCTGCCTCCCCCCATTCATGGTCAAATCTGCAGAAAATGACACGATAACAGAAATACCTCATTTCTTCTTCAGGTAGGAGGGCAAGATGTTGGACAGGCCATGAGCTCAGGCAATAGACCCAAACTGCCTGGATTTGCTCCCCAGCTCCACCAAATACTTAGCAAATGAGACCTTGGGTGAATTAATCACCCTCTCTGTGCATTAGTTTCCTCATCTGAAAAATGGCACTCAGCTCATAGGATGAATATAGCATCTCGAGCATAGGATTACTGTGGAGATAAATAAACCAAGGCAAGGAAAACACTTATCACAGAGCCGGGCACATAGCTTTATATGTTAATATTCCAAGTATAACATAAAGTGAGAGCAACATTTACATTTTATTAATTATTTCCCACATTAGGTGTATGAGAAAGTCCGCCACCCTTTTATAGCATGCGCTCATTTTGTAGACAAATTTTCAACAACTGATGATGGTCTATAAGACAGCTGCTGTCAGAACCAAAGGCTTTTAGCTGCCCTCTTTCCTACCCAACTCCTGCTGGGTACACTACCTGATATGTTCTCCATTTGGCAGTCAGAGAATTGATAGCACAACAAAAAACAGTTTTGTTAACTAATATTCTGCATTAGTTCTCTGATGAAAGAAACAAACAATTCATCTGAAACTAATTTCTTAAGGATATTATGGTAGGAACTGTATCTATGGGAGACTGTCAGAGTGCTATAAACAGAGCTAAGCTTCCTAAGGAGGGAATACAGTGATTTTCATTAACATGTAATAGTGTCCAAATTTTCTTCTTTATGGCAGTGTGACTGGAAAAAGGAAGGTCTAAAAAAAGGTCTAAGTATTAGAATACCCACAATTTAACCTTAGGTTTTCCATGGTTTAGCAGTAGCAGGGATGAGTGTATGTAGAAAGTCCCAGTGGCAGCCCTAGCCTATTGCTTGCCACTCAGGATAAGCTCAATCCTGGTGGCTGAAGGAATAAACTAAGGCAAGTCATTTAATACTGAGGTTTCCTCATCTGAAAAGAGAAGAGATAATACCACATTTGTATTGCACTGGCAGTGACATGAGAAAATAAAAGTTTCATAAACACAGGTGCTATTAAAGCATTTAAAATTTCTCTTGTTTCTCCATCACCGCATACATAATACACTTTTCATTTACAGGGTTTACTTGATAGAAAATATTTTTAGAAATTACTTCATGGGTTGGAAGGAGGTCGAGAACCCAGATATCACAAAGTAAATTCAAGTCAACCTTCAGCCCTGTCTAGACATACAGACCAGGTTTTAAAAAGCAAACTTGATTTCAAATCTAATAACACACATCTAACTGGTGATGGATCTTATTATGGCCAGTCCACATGTAGTCATCATTTATAAACTAACACCCAAATCTTTTCTTTTCCATCCTTTCATTAAAGTAACATATCTGTAAGAAAGACATGAATAGAAAAGTTAACAGTTGTAGTAGCACTAGTTACTGTGTTTTTAGTATAATAATGATGATAATATTTAAAATGGCAATGATAATAAGTTAATACTGAACAATCACCAACTCCACGCCAGAGGCTGCTGTGCCCTGCGGGGTCCTCTGACATCAGCCACCCCTCTTCTTCCTTTCTCAGTGAGGGTGGTCTCTGTTGTCCCTGTTCTCTGGCCCACCGGTAGACATTTGATCTAGGCTGCCTAATCTGCATATTTCCCTCCTGGCAAATTAGGCCTGGGGATTTTCCTACAAATAATTAGAATGAGAAATTTCTCTTTTTCTTTAATTTGACCACTGGGAGGGTACCAGTCTGACTTGCTGCCATGCCTTTTCTCACATCACAAGAACCTGCCTAGAGATAAAGCAAAGGAAACTAGGGCAAAGAGAAAAAAGAAATTTCTGATTCTATTCTGTGAGCTCCTGGAACCAGCCATATCTGAAAGCCAATTCATCAGGGATGTTTAAGTGATGTGAGTCAATAAATCTCCCCTTTTACTTAAGTCTCTTTGAGTCAGTTTCCGTCACTTACAACCTAAAGATCAAAATGCCTACCTCCATTTTTTTCAATCAAGAATGAGCACAAAAGTCATAAGACTTTATCACCCTATGGATTTACAATTTCTACCAAATTCTTATAAAGACAACTTCCAGAGGGTCATACTGCCTTTGTACCTAAGCGTGTAATTCTAACCTCCTTCTGAGTATCGTACTATTCTATTTGTACTTGAGCTGTTGGACCAGGTTCTCAGGATCATCCTCCTTCCTTCTCAATATATATCCACCAGCCATAACCTGAAACTTAAATCTCCGGTTGTGTGTGTGTGTGTACATGTGTGTGGTGGGGCGGGTGTTAAACGAAACTAATTTAAAATTCTGTGATAGAATACAATTTGAATATGTGATGCCACACAAGCATAAGCCTTATAGTGCATCCCAAAGTGTGACTGAATTCTGTAAAATGAGAGTCAGACTCATAGAATAATGGTTTGGTTTGTGCTCTGATACTAAAGCTACAAATTTTAGCAAGTCACTGTACTTCTGTCATCCTCTGTTCTTTTACTTATGAAATAGAAGTAAGAGTAACAGTCACTTCACATGGGAATAGCAACAATCCTGGCAATGACCAGCTAGGACATGCTGGAAAATACCTGATAGCCACTCCAGCAGCGTTTAAGAGGCAAAAAGCACTGCCTACCTCTAGACCTAGCCACCTGTCTTACAGAGGAGAGTGAGGAGATTTATCAAGGCTCGTGGAAGTGGCCACAAAACTGGCCAGAGGTTCCCTAGGTTTTTCTCTTTACTGTGTTTTTACATTCACTTAATCCACACATAATATTTATTTCTTGTCCCTGCTCTCTCAGCAACACCACTGTTCTGTGAGCTACCTGGGAGCTGCTTAAAATGCTATTTTCATTCTAGCATTGAAGGAAATGTTAGTCTTCACTCTCAGATATTCTGATTTTGAATCTGGAAAAAAGTCCAAAAATGTGAATTTTTAATAACTATGCCCGGTATTTCTAATGCTGGCGATGCACAGACCACACTTGGAGAAACACTGAGTCTCGCCCATGAAGAAAGTCAAAGAAACATAATCCCTTTTCTCTTGGGTTATAATTATCCCATTTGTAAAGTGCTTTGATTTAAAACTGAAATGTATGGCCACATGTGATGCAAAGGTCCCTGGGAAAATGTTTATGTGAAAATTTCCCTATCCAGTGCACAGTATAAGTGGAAGTTCCATAAATAAAAACTGCCTATACTTTGGGAAACATATGAGGTGAGCATTATCATTCCCTTTATGTGGCTGATGTTAGAGCCCAGAGAAAGTGAAGTGAAAAATGTATATCATTTGCCTGACTAATGCTGTAATTTAAAACTACCAATTCCTGAAGCGCATTTTGTATCCACATGGAGCTGGGCACACAGGCAATAAATTAATATGCCTCAAAGCAATAAGGTTCCTGAATGAATGACTGCCTGTGTTTTTGAAAGAAAAAACAGCTTTAGATTATTAATATTCACATTTTCCTCCATATGTTTTGTGAATGCTGCTTCTTTATTGAATTTCTAGGAAACAAAGCAACTTGGTTAACCTATAAGTTAAATGAAGCTATCATTGTGCCTAATGCAGAATTGAAGGGGATCTCAGTCAAAATGTTCTAACAGCACTGTCCTGGTATTTTATCCAAATGGTTTTTGAAGACCGGAGTGACAAGGAGTTGGATGCTTGGTGTTGTCCTGCAAGTTTTTTACCTGCGAGTGTTATGGTTTAAATCCAACCTATGAAGCAGAAAGGAGCCATGGAGGTAACCTACCCTGACATCTTGGCTTTATGGGTAGAATCAGAGGGTCCTGTAAATTCAGAGATGGACTCACAGACACCAAATAAATTACAGGCAGGGTTATTAAACCCAGAACGTCCTTCGTCCTCAGGCAGTGTTACCTACTATATAAACAGTACTTCTCAAAGAGAGCTCAGAAGAAAGGTGAAGCAAGGCCAAGCACTTGCATTGAATACCTGGTCTTTTGCATTCATAGAAGGAGTTTTTAGACGAGCTATCTAGGTCAACACTAACCTGTGACAGTATACTGATATTATTTTTCACAGACAAATGATCACGCTATGAATTTCATCAGTTACCAATGAAAAAAGTACCTCTTTATATGCATATATAGTTTATACATTTTTTCCTTTGCTCCTTTGTAAGATAATCTATTGAAAGTAGATAGTGAGGAGTACCCTCAACTCAGATGAATAGTTTGGAGAGGTTGAATGTCTTGGCTGGGCTCCCCCAGCTAATGACACCTATAGACCTATTCCCCCTGGTATGGTATCTTCATATTTACACAATTTTCACATACTTTCACAATGGCTTCTGAAAACAACCAAACTTCCCTTTAACAGCCTGATTCACATGCCTACCTACCATCTAGGACTTGAGTCCCTTCTTTGAAGGTTTAGATAACAATGCATCTTGAATCCATTTTTCTCTATATATTATTCAAGGATTTTTGCAAAGACTGTCCAAAAGATCCCCTAATATGTAAACTGAGATAACGCTTGCTTTGCTGGCAGAGTCTTGACAGTCAAAGTCCAGCTGCTCAGGAATAATAATATGCAATTGGCTTGCTATGAATTTCTCCATTCTCATCTATGACTAAGGACCAGGCCAACCAGACCGCTCTCGTATAAATCCGGTACATCTCTCTGATTTATCATCCCTGGCCTGTCTGACCTATAGTCAGATGGTCATAACCTGTATCTTATGCGACCACAAGGCTCTGAAATCCAGGGCTTTAGCCTCATAACAGGGATTTGCTTTCTAGATTTATCATACCTACTCTTTAGACTCCGCAGGGAATAATTCCAGTTGAGAATGACTATTTAAAAATATTAGACATCATGCAGCCTAGGTCAGAGGCAGGCCTTATGGAATTTTATTTCTCTACAGCTTCTAGCCTATTCCTTTTTATGAATCAGTTTCCCTACAGGGTAGTTAGGGTCAATGGGAACCTCCTTACTCCATCCACAGGCCACAGTGATCTTTAAACATTTTGTGTCAGAGAATTTTTTTTTCTAATTGAAATCTTAAAATCAGAAAACAACATTCTATGAGGATGCAATCATGAATTTTATGAATTATATCACCTTATTATTACATTGTTAACAAAACTGGAAATCTCTTGTTAAACAAAATGTGAATTTGGGTGTTCAGAAGAAAATTGTAGAAGTCTCTTTGGGGCTCAGTAAGGCCAAGCAAATGCTGATTAACTAAGTACTCCTTGGCAATGGTAATGAGGAATTTTTTTCTGATATTTTTTAACAACTCATTTGCAATCATAGGATATTCTTCAATTAACTAAATTAGATGCCTAAAAGAGTAGCAATATTTGGGGATTATTGTTTCAAACGTGTCTACTAAAAACATCTAACACATTTAATTACATAAATGTGTTATACAAGAACTACTAAAACTTAGAATAGGTGCATAATATGTGCTTAAACTCCACAGGATACATTCATCTGATATTTATTGACAAGAGCACTGCTGATACATAGATAGATGACCTGAGTTTTGCACAATATTTTAAGGAAATGTAATGCCCATGAACTGTGTAATTCTGTGTGAGTGAATATGCAATTTTTAAGTGACTAGATATGCAAAGCCTGAGATTACAAAGATTAAAAAAAGTCTCTACAACTTTTCCAATCAATGTATACATTTTAAAATAAATAAAAACTCAAAAAATATGGTTCAAGATAGCAGAAGCAGCTTTATTCTGAAGTGTGCACAGCCTTGCACAATTAAAGCATTGGTGATCTCCAGTATTTTAAAAGTTGCCATATGATTATTACATGTTTAATTACTAAAAAAAAAATTCAACTTAATAAAATGTTTACATAATCCCAGAAACGCTTCAGCAGAACTTCAATCAGAGACATTCATTGTGAAAATTACTGCTGGTAAGCACCAGCTTATTCCAAACAATATTTGTGAACTAGTGAGCCATGATACGGTTCTCATTTCCATTCTTATTCATTCCTTATAACCACCCTTTCATGCAGGTACAAATTTTATTCCCAAGAAGTGAGGGTTAATTTGTGCAAGACTGACACCTTGCAAACTGGCCAGCACCAGAAAGAACCTATCTTATTTACAGCCAAACAGGAAAACAGTTGGAGGCCAATAGATATACTACCTGACACTGCTTACATTCTCCCCCTCCTTGGTTAGCTTTTAACCAGAGCCAATTTGGCCTCACTTAAATCCACTCTGTTTTAAACTCCCACCTGCTCTTCCCCTCCTACCAATCTATTTTTCCCAAGGGGTCCAATCCAGTTTTAACCCTTTGCTGCTTTCTTTTTCTGAGAAAGCAAGTTCTGTTTCCCATGATCACACCACCCTCAGGTTTACTGAAGATTAAGTTCTGTTCTGGTTTAAGACTCAAATCACCTCAAGTACAAACAGCCTATTGGCTGTTCTTTCCCAAACTCATTTCTTAGAGGGAGAGTGACAAAAAATGGAAGTCACACTTTTATAAAGTGTAAAAAACACTGCTATTAGGTTTGCGATATAAAACTAATCATATATATGTGTTAGCATACGGTATTTGTTCTTCTCTTTCTGACTTGCTTCACTCTGTACGACAGACTCTAGGTCCATCCACCTCACTACTAATAACTCAATTTCGTTTCTTTTACTGATGAATTTAGTTGCAGGGCAGGAATAAAGAGACAGACATAGAAAATGGACTTGAGGACGTGGGGTGGGAGGGTGAGGCTGAGGCAAAGTGAGAGTAGCATCGACATACATACACTACCGAATGTAAAATAGTTGGCCGGTGGGAAGCAGCTGCACAGCACAGGGAGATCAGCTCAGTGCTTTGTGACAACCTAGAGGGGTGGGATAGGGAGGTGGGAGGGAGGCTCAAGAGGGAGGGGATATGGGGACATGTGCATGCATATGACTGATTCGCTCTGTTGTGCAACAGAAACTAACACAGTATTGTGAAGTAATTATACTCCGATAAAGATCTATTAAAAAAGAAAAAAAAACTAATCATATACTTTTGCCATCCCTGTGTAAAAGAAGACTGAGGACAAGCAAAAAATCACTTAGCTCTTTGCTCCAAAAAAATACACTTCTGGACGAAAAGACCTGAAACTAAATACTAAAACAGCATCCTTTTCAAAACAGACGCTTACCAATATTCACTCCAAAAGCCTCAACAGCCATTATACCATAAACCCAGCCCAGTTCTGAGCTGTTCCCCACCTTGCAAGATATGCCTTTAAACTGCCCAGGGCAGATCCTAAAACCCTATAAGCCCCAAAATCCTTCTTCTGAGACTGAACTAATACTCTGTCAGTGTGTGTTCTCTCTTATACAGCAGGTCTAACACACTTAGCTTTGCTTAATCAACAGGTTTTTCTGATGGTCTTTAAGGGATGAGAATCGATAGCCAGACTCCACACATCAAAAATAAGAAAATAAGAAAGCTGATATAAAGGACATGAGCAGGCAATTCATAGAAGAGGAAATCCTCAGGACCTTTAAAGTGTGGAATATGTTCAAAGGAAAGAGAGTATTTCTAAATAATGTAGATGAATTTCCTGACGAAGACGGCATTCAAACTTAGACTCATGTGAAGAACTAGATTTCCACAATCTGAATCAGAGGTGAAAGATGCAAAGGAAAGACTTCCAGGCCAAAAGAGTCATGATAACCTTAGGAAATAAGACTATGTGATGTGACTGATGGACCAGTCTAGTGGGACAAGTATAAGTCAAGAAAAGGCTGGACAAGGAACTGAAGACCAGATCATGAAGGGTCTGGAGTATTTTGAAGATGCGACGTAGAGGATATGGTGGTCCTCTATCAGTACTGCATTCTCACATTGCTGTTTAACTCTACAGGGACCACTGCTCAAGTGGGTTATGGACTCCTCCAGGGCAGGGGTTTTGCTGTGAACTGTACCCTCCAAGGTTCTAAACTAGTGGCCTAGACACAGAGATATGAAAGCATCACTTAAAAAAAAAATACAACAAACACCTCTGTTAACATCTTATATTTGTGTTAGAAATTCATTGCAGCTCTGTGAGTGAAGGAGGCAAGGCATGAATTATTCCTTGACAAACAAACGGTGGTTCAAAAAAGAAAGGGGAAGACAATCACCAACCACTGGCAAGGTTGTGGTATGTTTGTGTGTGTGTGTGCATGTGTGTAAACTCACATGCGCTTATATGTGTATGGATGTATATTTATGCACTCACACATGTACACACAATTCTCTTGTAAGTTGCTCACAACAATTCTGTAAGGCAGATACTGTTATTATCTTTTCAAAAACAAAGAATCGGGGCTTCCCTGGTGGCGCAGTGGTTGAGAGTCCGCCTGCCGATGCAGGGGACGCAGGTTCGTGCCCCTGTCCGGGAGGATCCCACATGCCGCGGAGCAGCTGGGCCCGTGAGCCATGGCCGCTGAGCCTGCGCGTCCGGAGCCTGTGCTCCGCAACGGGAGGGGCCACAACAGTAAGAGGCCCGCATACCACCAAAAAAAAAACAAAACAAAGAATCGGAAGCTCCAGTTGGATCAATGGGTGGAGCTGGCACGTGAACTCAGCTTGTCTGACCCCTAGTCCAGTGTTCACTTCATTATATGATATTTCTTCCCCTCAACTGCCATTTTCCAAAGCTCTTTTCTGAGAGTGCTTTCCCTATCCTTCCTACAAACAGAGACAACCCTAACTGTTGAGCTGATCTCCTTATCATGCCCCAAACAGACACTGCAAGTTTTGCTGACTTGTTTATGGCTTTAAACAGAAGAGCTCTTCCTACTGGATACTAAGTTAAGACACACAAATATTTGGGCTTCGACCCTGGTCCCCAAAGACAGATGTGTATAACATTCAGCTCACAAAAACTGAAACTCAGGATGTGGCTGTACTTTTCCTAGTGAGTTTAGACAAGGCTCTGTGACTTTCGTGCACGTCTTCTGCCAACAGCTTCTTACAACACACCTAAAATTGGCTTCTTAAGAAGGCAACCAACTGTTAAATGTATTCCATTTCTCATAAAGCTGAAAATAATTTACCTTCAGTTGCACTGCAACATATGTGAAAAGTATGTCTTTCAGAACAGATGTGGGGGCCATTCTTATAAAAATTTCTAACTAGAGCAACGTTAAACAGACAGCTTACTTATGAAAGATGTTTAAGAGCTTAATCAGTGAATCCCATGGATTATACACCTCCTCCTGCTTTGTCTCACTCTCATTAACTATCAACTCTTTTAGCTGGACCTTAAAGTTCCTCATAATGCATAGTGCTTGGCCTACAGTAGGTGCCCGCCTACTTCTGGGTGAGTAATTGCTTGAGAAGATGGGTATTTCTCTATTTCAGTAACCTCAGTATCTGAGACATAATAGGCAAAATGTGTCAATTAACTAATTTCAAAAGGCTTCATTCAGAAATGATATTCTGAACTGGATTTTTTTAAACAAGTTATTGGAGTATAATTGCTTTACATTGTTGTGTTAGTTTCTGCTGTATAACAAAGTGAATCAGCTATACATATACATATATCCCCATTGCCCTCCTTCTTGCGTCTCTCTCCCACCCTCCCTATCCCACCCCTCTAGGTGGTCACAAAGCACCGAGCTGATCTCCCTGTGCTATGCGGCTGCTTCCAACTAGCTATCTATTTTACATTTGGTAGTGTATATAGGTCCATGCCAGTCTCTCACTTCTTCCCAGCTTACCCTTCCCCCTCCCCCTGTCCTCAAGTGTATTCTCTACTCTATGTCTGCGTTTTTATTCCTGTCCTGCTCCTAGGTTCTTCAGAACCTTTTTAATTCCATGTGTATGTATTAGCATACAGTATTTGTTTTACTGTTTCTGATTTACTTCATTCTGTATGACAGACTGTAGGTCCATCCACCTCACTACAAATAACTCAATTTCATTTCTTTTTATGGCTGAGTAATATTCCATTGTATGTATGTGCCACATCTTTTATCCATTCATCTGTCGAAGGACACTTAGGTTGCTTCCATGTCCTGGCTATTGTCAATAGAGCTACAATGAACATTGTGGTACATGACTCTTCTTGAATTATGATTTTCTCAGGGTATATGCCCAGTAGTGGGATTGCTGGTCATATGGTAGTCCTATTTTTAGTTTTTTAAGGAACATCCATACTGTTCTGCATAGTGGCTGTATCAATTTACATTCCCACCAACAGTGCAAGAGGGTTCCCTTTTTTCCACAACCTCTCCAGCATTGATTGTTTGTAGATTTTCTGAGGATGGCCATTCTTACCGGTGTGAGATGATATCTCATTGTAGTTTTGATTTGCATTTCTCTAATGATTAGTGATGTTGAGCACCTTTCATGTGTTTGTTGGCAATCTGTATATCTTCTTTGCAGAAATGTCTATTTAGGTCTTCTGCCCATTTCTGGATTGGGTTGTTTGTTTTTTTGATACTGAGCTGCATGAGCTGCTTGTGTATTTTGGAGATTAATCCTTTGTCAGTTGCTTCATTTGCAAATATTTTCTCCCATTCTGAGGGTTGTCTTTTCAACTTGTTTACGGTTTCCTTTGCTGTGCAAAAGCTTCTAAGTTTCATTAGGTCCCATTTGGTTGTTTTTGTTTTTATTTCTATTTCTCTAGGAGATGGGTCAAAAGGGATCTTGCTGCGATTTATGTCATGGAGTGTTCTGCCCATGTTTTCCTCTATGTTTTCCTTTTATAGTATCTGGCCTTACATTTGGGTCTTTAATCCATTTTGAGTTTATTTTTGTGTATGGTGTTAAGGACTGTTCTAATTTCATTCTTTTACATGTAGCTGTCCAGTTTTCCTAGCACCATTTATTGAAGAGGCTGTCTTCTCCATTGTATATCCTTGCCTCCTTTATCAAAGATAAGGTGACCATATGTGCGTGGTCTTATCTCTGGGCTTTTTATCCTGTTCCATTGATCTATATTTCTGTTTTTGTGCCAGTACTATACTGTCTTGATTACTGTAGCTTTGTAGTACAGTCTGAAGTCCGGGAGCCTGATTCCTCCAGCTCCATTTTTCTTTCTCAAGATTTCTTTGGCTATTCGGGGTCTTTTGTGTTTCCATATAAATTGTGAAATTTTTTGTTCTAGTTCTGTGAAAAATGCCATTCGTAGTTTGATAGGGATTGCATTGAATCTGTAGATCGCTTTGGGTAGTATAGTCATTTTCACACTGTTGGCTCTTCCAATCCAAGAACATGGTATATCTCTCCATCTGTCTGTATCATCTTTGATTTCTTTCATCAGTGTCTTATAGTTTTCTGCATACAGGTCTTTTGTCTCCCTAGGTAGGTTTATTCCTAGGTATTTTATTCTTTTTGTTGCAATGGAAAATGGGAGTGTTTCCTTAATTTCTCTTTCAGATTTTTCATCATTAGTGTATAGGAATGCAAGAGATTTCTGTGCATTAATTTTGTATCCTGCTACTTTACCAAATTCATTGATTAGCTCTAGTAGTTTTCTGGTAGCATCTTTAGGATTCTCTATGTATAGTATCATGTCATCTGCAAAGAGTGACAGTTTTACTTCTTCTTTTCTAATTTGGAGTCCCTTTATTTCTTTTTCTTCTCTGATTGCTGTGGCTAAAACTTCCAAAATTATGTTGAATAATAGAGGTGAGAGTGGACAATCTTGTCTTGTTCCTGATCTCAGTGGAAATGCTTTCAGTTTTTCACCATTTAGAGCGATGTTGGCTATGGCTTTGTCATATATGGCCTTTATTATGTTGAGGTAAGTTTCCCCCTATGCCTACCTTCCAGAGAATTTTTATCATAAATGGATGTTGAATTTTGTTGAAACCTTTGTCTGCATCTATTGAGATGATCATATGGTTTTTATCCTTCAATTTGTTAATATGGTGTATCACACTGATTGATTTGTATATATTGAAGAATCCTTGCATTCCTGGGATAAACCCCACTTGATCATGATGTATGATCCTTTTAATGTGCTGCTGGATTCTGTTTGCTAGTATTTTGTTGTGGATTTTTGCATCCATGTTCATCAGTGATATTGGTCTGTAGTTTTCTTTCTTTGTGACATCTTTGTCTGGTTTGGGTATCAGGGTAATGGTGGCCTCATAGAATGATTTTGAGAGTTTAACTGGATTTTTAAAATACTACTATGTAAAAGAAACAAACACTCATCAACTCAAGCTCAAGAATTATTTTGAGATACCTACTAAATATACTCATAAGTAAAAAACTTCAGTGTAATTTTATGTAAAAGCTATAAATTGGAATGAGAGGAAGAACAGCAAATCTGATTTTCACCTATTTTTAAACGTAAACTGTACATCCACACAATAGCAAAACACTTCCATATTCTAGGCTGTGTCTAGTCATTCAAAGCAAATTAGAAAACTGAGGAAAGTTTCTGGATAATTCTGGTTCTTCTTAACCCTCACATCTAAAATGCATAAATAATTGAGATAAAAGATATAGAGCTGGGGGGCTTCCCTGGTGGCGCAGAGGTTGAGAGTCTGCCTGCCAGTGCAGGGGACACGGGTTTGAGCCCTGGTCTGGGAGGATCCCACATGCCACGGAGCAACTGGGCCTGTGAGCCACAACTACTGAGTCTGCGCGTCTGGAGCTTGTGCTCTGCAACGAGAGGCCATGACAGTGGGAGGCCTGCGCACCACGATGAAGAGTGGCCCCCACTTGCCACAACTGGAGAAAGCCCACGCACATAAATGAGGCCCCAACACAGCCAAAAATAAATAAATAAATAAATAATTTTTAAAAAAATGATATAGAGCTGGAAGCTTCTGGAAGGTCAGTTTCCTGTGTACTTCACTGGGAGGGTGCAGTATTTGACCCTGTGTCCACTGAACAATTGTTGAGCAGGGGAAGAATTTCTTTTACTCAAACATTCCTACTGGGAACAGAGTTAAGACTCATATACTTTGGCTCTGCAGTTGTGGTCATATTCTGCTAGGCCATGAGAAGTGAAGAGGCAGAAGTACTTCTCTTAGTCAATTCAGGCTGCTATAACAAAGTACCTTACACTGAGTGGCTTAAACAACAGAAACTTATGTCTTGCAGTTCTGGAAGCTCCAAGTCCAAGATCAATGCACCAGCATGGTTGGGTTCTGGTGAGGACCACCTCTGCCAGGTTGCACACTGCTGGCTTCTTGCTGTGTCCTGACGTAGCAGAAAGAGAACAGTAACTCGTTCTCCACCTCTTCTTATAAGGGCACTAATCCCATTCGTGAATGCTCCACCCTAATGACCTAATCACCTCCCAACAACTGCTGGGGGTGTGGGCAAATATTCAGTCCCTAACAATCCTCGCCAATCTTTGCTTGCAGACTACCTCAGGATTCCCTTTTATCTCCTATAAATATTGAAGTTATTAGGAGAGCAATTCTACTTCTGAAACTACTTGTTTGGCTCAACGCATTCATGCCAGAAATGTTCATTGTGCATCTATGTGTCAGTCACAGTTTTAGACACTATTGCCATGGTGATAAAGGAAATAGATTTGGTTCTTGCCTTCATAGAGGCAAACAAGAGTTTTACCGTATTCAGCACTGGGGTAGGGTTAAAAAGACCTAAAGGACAATGAACCCTTTCCATGCTACTTTTTCATGTTTTGAACAATTTTAGAAAGGTAAAAAGTAGTCCTAAGAGACTCTGATGTCTTAGGCTGATAACCCAGGCTGATGGGCATTTATCTATAGAAGATCATGCCAGTCCAAGAGCACTGGAATCAGAAGAAGGAGAAGAAGGCAAGCCATCCATCACGCTTTCTTAATTGGTTGAATTAAAAACAGTAGAATACTAAGAACTTATGAATTTGTTGATTTGGGGTCATTTTAAGCAAAAGGTACACACACATCCACACACTCATATATATCAAGGACACTTTGAATTGCAGGAAAATTTCCTGCTCTCATGTGAGCATGCTACCTGGTGGTTATATATGACACTGGTTAACATATCAACGTATCACTATGACATTTTAGAAGACATCTATATTTCTCAGAATCGCTCAAGATCATGCCTGAATTATAGCTCATACAGAAATATAGGTGATTACACACTATCTGGAATTGTAAAGCAGAGGTGTGAGGTGTGTGTGTTTGTGTGTAAAAGGAAAATTGAATGGAGGTGTGAGAGGAGTGGCAGGATCTGTTTTGTCTAAGCCTGCCATCTTCACGCCAATTACAGTGAAAAGAAAATGTTCAATAATGATATGAGTTGAGAAATACCAACTGTATAATTTTTCATTTAAAAGGGAAAGCATGGTAAGCTTCCTGTGAATTTCTTCTGTGGAACACACCAGCGAGCTGAACTCAGAAGACAGGATATTCGTGGCCCTTTTTAGCTTAGGATTTATTTCCGTTTCCATGGCAATTCTGTCACAGAAAACTGCGTTACTCCTCCTGGTAAGAGGCCTTTCATTTGTCATATAAACCAGTAAGCCAAAAGGTGCCTTCAACAGTTAGGTCCAGTCCAAAACGCACAGCAAACTGGTGACTATATTTATTTTAAATCAATATTCTTGCTCCATTTTAATCGCAATGGCATTGTTATTTGGCATTTTATTTGCTACATCATTTCTGAAGTCCTATTTTATTAGCTGGTATGGGCCTTCTGAGTACAACTGCACTGGAGCTGCAAAAGTCAATAAAAGTAATAAATTAAATGTACCAGTCAATCATTTTTCCTTTGCTCAAATCCCTCTGCAACCCTGACAGCAGTGAACAACCAATTCTAATGTCCTCCACTTATGTCACTGTTAAAAATACTAATAGATTGAGACTCTATTAGACTGGAACATGGCTTCAAGAACCATCTGAATCTCTAATGGCAGAGCAGTATTACCATTAGGTTATTAACATTCTCTTGGGCACTTCTTTCAGTAAATGTTCACACCTGCCCATTCCATTTTGAACTCCTGTCAAAGCACCATTTGATCACCATTTTGAGTGAACTCTTTTCTTCTAGGGACAGACCGCCCAAGAAGCAGTTACATTACCCTGACTTCCTGATTTGCCTTCCCACTCACTAGTTTGGGTATCCAGGATGGTGGGTGGCCTCTCTGCATTTGTCTGCTGCAATCAATACTATTTTAAAAGGCATCATTTGGTGGGGGAAAAAATGGCTAAAGCAAAAGCCCATAAGATCTCCTGGTACTTGAAAAAAATCTATGCTTGACTTATTAGCATTCATAGCCCTCAGACATCCAATATTTTTTGGGCACCTACTATGTTCTAGATACTGCTTTAGTTGTCATACACACAATATTGACAGAGAGTGAGAATTTATCCTTTTGGGAGCTCTCTTTGCAGTGGATCTAGAGAGCTTTCTATTATACCACATTGCCAGAATCTACTCAGAAATACTTAGAGTATTATTTCTCTTAATCAAGAGTTTATATACCAGAGAAACAAAGTTTCCACATGGTGAGATGAGAATAAAGAAGATAAAGGTGAAAAGTATTTTCACCTGAACTTAATCAAAAAATGGTATTTGGAAGGTAGCTCTTCATAAGTTCTCAGCTCTTCAGCTGTTTATATAATGCATAATTATTAGGGACTGTGTCTCTGGAATTGCCAAATTTGAGGATTAACCCAGTAGCATATGTATAATGGGACTAGGACTTGGGGAATCTCAAGGAAAGTTTCAATTCAGCCGTGAAAGTCATGAAAACAAAGGTTTTTCAATACTGCTGGGTTTGCCTGGACTTACATATAGGCAAAATGGAGCTTTTCAATCTGTGATTTTATTATTCTGATTTTTAAAAAATAGTTTTAACTATAGTGAGTTATTTCTAACTAGGAATACATTTGGAGACCAACTGGTCCCATCCTCTGCCAACCCCCAACATACTGCTAAAGACCACCAGATGGTCATGCAGTGTCTACTTGAGTACCTTGAGTGACAGTTAAGTCACTAACTTCAAGATAACTGTTTCATAATCATTCCAGGATTTGTGATCACATTAAACAATTTTTCACCTTATAGATTTTATATCTATAGATACAAGGCCATACAGAAGAAATCGGGCTTCTTCCTCGTGACAGCAAGTTGTATTTTTTAAGATAGTTACTGCAACTGTCCTGAATATTCTGTTCTCCAGCCTAAAAATTCCCAGTGGCCCCTGGTCCTATTTGGAAAAAGAGAATATTTATAGAAAAGAGAATATTTATACAAAATCTACCAAGTGCCACAAGACCTGCTTTCTATTTTCTCTCTCTTAAATTTTACTTTTGGGTTAAGGTATGACTTGACCTAATTAGAAATGAAGTTATAATATATCACCAGGGAGAATTACCATCCTAGCATTTGCTTATATCAACAAACATTACTCATTACTGGGTGACTTGAATATAGACATTAATAAAAGCCAGCTCTTCTCTAGATGAGTTCACAGCTTTCATGGGAAAGACTTCCATCCATCCATTCATCCATCACTTCATTCAATATTTATTGAGTACTTAGTATTGTGACCAGCACTGAGATAGCACTAAGAATTTAATAGTAAATAAGAAAGACAAGGTCCATCCCTAGTAGAACCCACATTTTTATAATATAAAATGCTCAAATGAACAGAGCGTCCTAGAAAAGAAGGAGCTCACCATTATTATAGGCCAAAAAGAACAAGATAGGAAAGGCTCTTAAATGCAAGCTGTATGAAGAATGGAAGATCCTCAGTGTAGATTGCACAGTCTACTACACAATTTAGTCTGATGGCAGTTATGGAGTATCCACTGTATACAGAATGCCTAGTCAGGCAATATTGTGGAAGAGACCAGAGTATTAGAGTAATGCCCTGAAAACACTAAAAGAATAATGCCACCTCACTTTTATATACAACTTTAGAGTATATAAAAAGATCTCTCGACATAACAATAATAATGCATAAGTAGACCCTACTTGATGAACAGGAAATATTTCTACATATCTCATTAAATAAGTCATTAAGATCATCACCTCATTTGATTCTTATAACAACTGTGTGATGTAGCAAGCAAGAGTATTATGAGCACCATTCTGTAGATGAGGAAAATAGAATCTCAAAAAAAGTTAAGTAACACCGTCCAGACTCAGTAAGAGATGCAGCCTGGGAATTAAGTTACGCCTTCCAACTCATGATTCTGTGTGTGTGTGTGTGTGTGTGTGTGTGTGTGTGTGTGTGTATCAATACCTGTGAGCATTTATTTAAGTCAAATGAGGCTAACTCTTGTCTCAGGAACCTATGTCATGACTGATTCACTAATAATAGGCCATTCTATTGGAGGATGAATTAGGAATACAAAAAATGAAACTTTGTTGAGTGGTATTTGAATTTTCATAGAAATTCTCCTTTGAAACTGCATGTTTTTGCTCATGAAGACAATGTTGAAAGGTACCTGCACTGTATTATGAACTGGGAGTTTAAAAAATAGGTGTTTCTCTGCAGTTAGGCATGTCCAGCAATAATAAGGATACAGCACTAGGATGGCATCATGTTACCTCAGATGTCTTCAACTTCAGTCTTC
Source organism: Orcinus orca (assembly GCF_937001465.1). Taxonomy (NCBI): domain Eukaryota; kingdom Metazoa; phylum Chordata; class Mammalia; order Artiodactyla; family Delphinidae; genus Orcinus; species Orcinus orca. The sequence goes on from NC_064568.1 coordinate 10,358,800, forward strand.
CTACTAGGACACCAGTGCTTTTAAATGAAATTTATCTTGTGCAATTATAGGTCTCAAATGTCAGGTTTCTTTCCTCAGAAAATCAAAGTATGCAAATAAATATGTGATGCCTAAAGCACTTTTTCCTTGGGCTTAATTTCACAAAAATATTCAGCATCTGCTGATGATAGCAGCTCAACAGGTGCTGAAAAGAAATCTCTGAATCTGCAGTTAGTTAGTCATATAAATACTTGCTTTTTTCAATTTAAAGGGCTTAAGAACAACTTAAATATTACAAAAACATTTAATGCTTACTTGCTTTATTTACAATAGTATCCCTTTGTCCATTCTTCTAGAAGCTAATTTTATAAAAGATGTATATGTCATGAGAAATATACTAGGATAAGTCAACATCAACAAATAATCTTTTTTATTAGATGAAAATAATACCTTTTATAATATCTCACTGCCCCAAAAGACTGAATTTGTTACTTAAAATTAAAACAGTCGCCTCTAGATCCCGTTCAATGATAGAAATGCATATAGGCCTGAATTAAAGAGGAGAACTCTCCAAGGAAGTGAGAAGAATATATCTGGAGGAGGCATCCCAGCTGCTACTGAAAAATACTCTTCAATCTAATTCCACAAATGTTTGTTGAGCAACTATTATGAACCAAGCACTGTGGTTGAAGTCAGAGACACAAAGTCGCTGACCTCAACTGTTTCTGAAGCACATAAAACAAATCCTACCATGATAATGGAACAAACTATTATTGCTACCCAGAAGAGAATCCATTTGACTACTCTGAGACTTCATTAATGAGGTGACATTTGAATCAGGATGTGAAAGACAAAATGAGAAACAAAACTGTAGACAAAGTAAATAATAGACACAAAGGCTTAGAGACAGGGGAAAACAGGATGTGTTTATAGACTAGTCTGTGGTCGATGCAGTTAGAAATGAGGGGAAGTTGGGGACTGAGCTGGCAGAAGGGGAAGTTGGGGACTGAGCTGGCAGAAGGGGCAGAAGAAGAGATGCAGGTTGGGACTACATCGTACGGCACCTTAAATACTAGACTTAAGGCATATGTAGTTCCTTCAAATATTTCAAATTATTTCACAAAAGGAACAAAACCATTCAACTGGTAACCAAAGGCAAGGTTTACAAATCATATCCATTTTAGAGAGGTGACATATTGAATGCAGGTGGCAAAGGGGTTCTTATTTGTTGCGAGGTTTAGAGATGGAAGAGAATTGGAAGGCGTTAAGACCTATTGGTGGAGATGGTGATGAGGATTAGAAGCTGTGCACATAGATGCAAATTGGACCAGCCTCAGTTACAAGTCACAGACTTACACATATAAGCATAAATATTTAGCAAGTAAATAAAAACACAAAAACCTGCTGATTTTCCATCAGACCCAATAAGCACACCGGGGAACACGTTTATGGTGCAAGATGCTCCACATTTCTGGAGTGTGATTTATCTTTCACATTTAAGACTGTCTTCATCTGTAAATCGGGTTAATCATGACACCTGCCTGAAGAAGAGAATGTGTGCAGGGAATCCGGTAAAGGCTCAATCAACACCATATCGTTAATATTGCTATTATTATCCACTTGTTTCTTTGGGCCTCTTTTGTATTTTTATGTGTTTCTGAAACTGCAGTGAATTAATTTGTATCATGTTTTTACTTTATTATTATATAAACACTGTAATATTTACAGTTTGTATATATTTAAGTAATAGTGGAGAAAAATAAATCTTCAGTATTTTTTCTACTAAAAAGAACCTATGTTTGCCATTTGACCATAAACTCCAGGAAGATAAAGATGAATTTTAGTCCCTTCCTGTATTCCCAGTGCCTTTCAGAGTTCCCGGTATATAATACATTTTTGTGGGAAGAGGAAAGATAGTAAAAAAGAGTAAAATTCAAAATATGTCTCAAAGTATTAAAATGCATAGCATCCTCATTTTACATGGTAATTCAGGAACAAAAAAAAAGAAAAATGACTGTAAGCTGTAACAGTGCAAAGTAATTTTAATAAAGGGAGAAATTACATTTGTTCTGTGAGCTGTAAACAGTTGTTGTCAAAATAATAAAAAATCTCTTACCAACATTTATATGTGTATAGGGAAATAAAAAAAGAGTAAAACTAATATTTATTTAGTACACTGTAACTTAAAACACTAAAGAAAGTGAGAATTAAAGTGTTCTCTTTCTTTGTAAAAATAACAATAAAGAAAGCTTATCAAGACAGGACTTCCCCTTCCAGGAAGATGGAATAGATATAATTTTCCCTATCTTCCCACTAAGTACAACTAATAGCCTAATCCATTACACATAAACAATCATAAAGAGACTCTCAGAGGTACAGGGAAGAAGGCAGACCAGCTAGGGTGCCTGTGACTCAAAGAACAACAGGGTGGTGAGTTCCCTGGATTCTCCTCTTGCCTCATATATCCCAGACTATGAGATGGAGAAGCCAGCAACCTGCAAACTCCAAGGTGCACAGACAAAAAAACAATCTGCCAAGAAAAGCCTGCTCTTTCTAGCAAAAGGATCAGGAAAGCCTAGCGAGACAGAAAGTTTTTAGACAATAACCTCTCTACTCCAACCAAACACCAAGGAAAACTGTGAACCCTTCTTCCCTATAGGCATCAACAATCATTGGCCCACACTAAGGCACTTCAATCCACATTTACGACGTAAACTCTCAACAAAGTGGGTACAGAGGGAACATACCTCAACATAATAAAGGTCGTCCATGACAAACCCACAGCTACCATCATATTTCTGGACTGTTTTCTCAATATGTAATGTCTATTCCACTCTCCTGTGGGAACTGCCTCCGTCCTCTACCTGGGCCTAGCCCCTCCTAGGCACTTCTGGCCCATGGGGATCATGAGGGGAGCTGGTCTGCAATCCCATGCCCTGAGGCCAGGGCTTCTCCCTCTACTGTAGGTGTAACTCCTCAGCTGGGGTTGATCACGGGCCTCATTAAAGATATACATTCAGGCCTACTTTCCTAAAACTCAAGCCTCCTCAGTCACACCTTACAACTCTGGACTTGAGAGTAGAGGAGACAAAGTCACATATCAAAGCCAAGGGCACCTGATTTGGACATTCTGAGGGCAGATCATGCTTCCAATAAGCTTCATGGGCAACTTTCTGCTCACCGCTTTCTTCTTACCTCTTAATGACAACTCAGTCGGCCCAAAAGGCACCAGCAGTTAAACAGGAGAAAATTTGGCAGAGACGATGGTTCACACAGCATAAATATTTAAATGAAAGCTGAGAGGTAATGCAAGGGAAAATAAATCATCATTTGTGATTTTTTTTTTTAACAATCTTTCTGTTGAGGGCTGCCGCAGTTCACAGAAGTAACAGACTAGAAGTCGGGACCCACCTTAACACCCAAAGGAACTTGGTCTCGGCATGCCTGCTCTAGTAGCCTTCATTTCTTTTTTGGAATATAGTAATAATAATTCCTGACCACTCCAAAGCAGTGGCAAATATTTTATATGTATAACATGCCATAAATGTCTATACAAGTACTTCAGACATGGGGATGACATTAAGGTATAGCATGAACAGTCTGAATATACATCAGTATTATGCTAACATCCCTGAGTTTAAACATTAATGGACTTTCCTGGTGGTGCAGTGGTAAAGAATCCGCCTGCCAATGCAGGAGACACAAGTTTGAGCCCTGGTCTGGGAAGATCCCACATGCTGTGGAACAACTAAGCCCGAGTGCCACAACTATTGAGTCTGCACTCTAGAGCTCGCGAGCCACAACTACTGAGCCTGCATACCACAACTACTGAAGCCTGCGCACCTAGAGCCCGTGTTCCGCAACGAGAAGGCACCACAACGAGAATGCACCACAATGAGAAGCCCACACACTGCAACAAAGAGTAGCCCCCCGCTTGCTGCAACTAGAGAAAGCCAGCATGCAGCAATGAAGACCCAATGCAGCCATAAATAAATAAATTAACAAATAAATAAATTTATAAAAAGTGAAAATAAACATTAAATACCTCAGATGTTCTAATTTAGAGTGAGTACAGAAAATGAGGTCACTTCTGCACATCACATGCTCATATAACTTCTCACACATATTAGGGATTCAATGAATCTGAGGGGCATGAATGTGGGAACAAAGTCTGCTTAGCTTAGAGGGGGAAGAAGATAACTCTATGTGGTTCTTCAATTAGTAACAGTAAATATATTTAAATGAGCAAACGTGCACAAAGTTTAACAGTGTACTGCACACCAAGGAAACACTGGATTAGTGGTGGTTATTACTTATAACAGCTTCTCTGATTTTTGAATTGATTGTACTCACTCTGTTAGTCACTGTATCTGAACATGTGATGCTTTTTCCACACTCACTTTGTTAGAGCATTCTGACCTTTTAGAAACTCCCCACACCGTAATTCGACCTTCTCCAATATTTTCAACACTAAGTCATTTCCATGACATAGACATACAATGATAGTGCTCCAGATGAGCTGACTGATGACAGAAATGATGGTACAGAAGGAATCCTTGGAAAATTTTCAAGTAATTGATGCTTCTGTACGGAGGGAATGGAAAGAGAAAGGAACTAATATTTTAAACTCTAGAAAGTAGAATTCAGATTGAACTATGCCGATCATGTAATGAATAAGATATGGAAATGACTTCATGATGAATGAAAATGTTGTAAATGGTCCTCTAGTCCATTTATAATGTTGATGGCCTCCTCTGTATTAAAACTGGCAAATTTAAATGTTTGATATAAAAAAGGATGATATAAAAAAGGATATAGGGCTTCCCTGGTGGTGCAGTGGTTGAGAGTCCGCCTGCCGATGCAGGGGACACAGGTTCGTGCCCTGGTCCAGGAAGATCCCACATGCTGCGGAGCGGCTGGGCCCGTGAGCCATGGCCGCTGAGCCTGCGTGTCCGGAGCCTATGCTCCACAATGGGAGAGGCCACAACAGTGAGAGGCCCGCGTACCGCAAAAAAAAAAAAAAAAAAAGGATCTAGTTTTGGGGGGTATCTTACATGTATATTATATAATGCCAGATGAATTTACTTCTATAATGGATTCAAAAACGTTTAAGAATAAAACAGCACACAAAGTGACAGGGGTGCACTCTTTAAGTATCACATAAATGAATAGTACAGCAACCAATTTTTAATTTTCATTCTTGGCAATAACAGTCAAGTGACTTCACATTAGGATTAAATTTCTTGATTCTACCCTACTTTAAAGATTGTACTCTTAACCTATACACTGCTTACATAAGCCAGTTAACTTTACGCTCAGCCTGGATAAACAATGAATATTGAAGATTCATTGTATTTTGAATAAGTTATTGCATTTCAAAATAGGTACATCCTCAATTCACCGACCTTGGCTATAATAACATGTTTTACCAATTGATAACTGAAGAATATTCATTTTGGGAGAAGCACAAATACTGTTTGTCTCCTCCTAGTATGAAATAATTTTTCTCTTTTCTAAATTCCTATAACATTCTATCTCTGTTCTTCTAGTGGCATTTACATTACTTTTCTTTGAATTTATGATGATTAATGCTCAGATACTATCTCTCTCTATCTCCCTGGAGCTTGTGCTCCTTAAAGTTCTTTAATATGTGGTTTTATATCCCTCTTAGAGCCAAATTAAAACCATTATCAACAGGTGGGTGGTCAACAGAGACTGAACAAAAGGAAGTTAGTTTTTTGGTGTTTTTTCCTAATTGTGCTGTAATTACAATTTATACAAGATATAATGCTCATGAGATTTCAGCCAAAGCTTTCACTTGAACAATGAACAAAATTCTCCAGCTAATGGAAAAATAACAATAAAAATTTTGAAATATAAAGAACTCATACAATTCAACAACAACACCAACAAAACTCCACAAACAATCTGATTAAAAACTGGGCAGAGGAACTGAATAGACATTTTTCAAAGAAGACATCCAAATGACCAACAGGTATATGAAAAAATGTTCAACAACACTAATCATCAGGGAAATTCAAATCAAAGCCACAATGATGTAACACCTCATACCTGACAGAATGTCTATCAACAAGAAGACAAGAGCTAACGAGTGTTAGCCAAGATGTGAAGAAAAGGGAACCTTTGGGCACTGTTGGAGGGGAGGTAAATTGATATAGCTGCTATGGGAAACGGTATGGAGGTTCCTCAAAAATATTAAAAGTGAAGCTACCATAAGATCCAGCAATCCTACTTTTGGATATATATAGATATATATCCCCCCAAAACTGAGAACTAGATGTCAAAGAGATATACCCATTCTCATGTTTACTGCAGCATTATTCATAATAGCCGCGAGGTGGAAACAACCTAGTGTCTTTAAGGGATGAATAGATAAAGAAGATGTGGTATACATATACAATGGAATACTGTTCAACAGAGAAAGAAAGAAATCCTGCCATGTGATAACATGGATGGACCTTGAGGCATGATGCTCAGTGAGATAAACCAGACAGAGGAAGACAAATGCTGTATTATATCACTTATATGTGGAATCTAAAGAAGTTGAACTCATAGAAAAAGAGTGAAATGGTGGTTACTGGGGTCTAGGAGTAGGGAAACTGGGGGGACATTGTTAAAGGGTACAAACTTGCAACTACAAGATGAATAAATCCTGAAGATCTAATTCACAGCACAGAGATTACAGTCAACAATATTGTATTATATACCTCAAAATTACCAAGCGACTAGACATTAAATGTTATCACCACGAAAAGAAATGATAATTGTGTAACATGATAGAGGTGTTAGTTAAAGCTATGTATAAACGCAGCAAGTCAACACGTTGTACACCTTAAACTTACACAATATTATATGTCAATTAAGTCTCAGTCAAATAAGTATGTAAGTAAATAAATAAAGTGAGGAAGCAAGCTGGGAAGTATACAGGGACAATACTGTGGAAAGGATGAGAATGACAGACCATAAGTGTGCTTATTTTTTAATGTTAGAAAATTAAATTTCTTTTAAGGATATTGTGTTTTGTTATTCAAAAATAATTTCTTGTTCTTAACAAAATATAAATTCTAATATAATGAGATATATCTATTCCACATATCCATTCATACTAAGTTAATAACTATAACAACTGGAATTGAATATTTATTTCAACATCCTGTTAAGTGACAAAATCTTGTTTATACTTTTTATAGACAATGTTTTCAGAATGAAATTGGCCTGTATGCCTGAGGCTGATATGAATTCACAAGGATACAAGTCTAAGAGAAATAATTATGTTTTTTATACTTCCACTCACTTAACACTGAAGATGTAGACTAGCATATATTTTTATCTATTTATAAGGTCATAATGCATTAGTCTTTAGAGCTACAAAAAGAAAAACAAATTGTTCTGTGGGATTTTATCTTCATAGAAGTTAACTTTTAAAATATATTTTGGGACCAAGAACTTTATCAGTAGTCCAAGTCTGTCTTCAACTAATCTGAGGCACCACACAAATCACTCCTCACCTAGTTAAGTCTCTAAATAAACTGGGTTTAACTTCTATAATAAGTAAATAAATACATTTAATATTTGTCTCCACAAGACATAAAACTTGGATGGAAAATATGTTAAAAAAAACTTTTCCAAAAAGTGATATTATTATAGCTTACAAACAATTAAGGATGACAGCCTTAGAGACACAAAGATTTTCATTCCCATTTGAACATTTCCAATCTCTTTTATCACTAGTCACAGAGATAAGAAGTTTATGGCACCATTATGTCATGCTATATCCGAAATTTTGAAGCTGCCTTATGACTGATATACACAGGGGCATATTTTTAGAATTGATAAAGTATAACATTTGTTAGAAAATGTGTTAAGACTAAATTGGCTTTGGACAATTTAAGCTTTGGAAAATTAACCTAGGAGAGACCCTGGGGAAATAAAAATGGATTGGTTCCCACTGGCAAAGATGTTGAGATCACATTTTGTCATTATAAGAATGCAGGCAGTAATTGTCTCTAGGCAGCCATCTATGGCCACGGGGGCCTCCCTACCTGAATGCCTTTTGTCTGGGGTCCTGTTAGGAAATGTAGGAAACTGTCCTTTTCCATACACAGTAAGGGCTAAGTGAGAAGGAATTTAGTTAGACTGGGAGACCCAAACATTGGAAACCACTCTTTCGAGACAGGAGCCACCTGACTTACAATGATTTGCCCAGTGGGCTTCCAGTGACACAATCTCTCTTTTACAAACAAAGCTCCTGACAAAAATGACCCAAACTTGTCAAATTCCATCTGATAGAGTGCTTCCCAACATACTCTCTTCAGAGCACTCCTTCCAAGAAAATTTCCCCCAAACGGTTCTGCGATTAATACAGACTCATCACGAAGCAAGATGGTAGTTAAGAGCATTAATTCTGCAGTTAGTCCCCTGAGTTTGACACCCATGTGTCCACAGGCATATATTTTAACCTCTATGCCTAAATTTTACTACTGTGAAATGTGGATACCAATAATATCTACCTCATAGGATTATTGCAAGAATTAAATTAGATATTACACATACAAGGCTTAGAACAGTGCTAGGTATGAATTAAACACTCATCGAGGGACTTCCCTGGCAGTCCAGTGATTAAGACTTCACCTTCCAATGCAGAGGGTGTGGGTTCGATCCCTGGACGGGGAGCTAAGATCCCACATGCCTCGGGGCCAAAAAACCAAAACATAAAACAGAAGCAATATTGTAACAAATTCAATAAAGACTTCCAAAATGGTCCATATCAAAAAAAATCTTAACAAAAAAAAATTCAACAAATGTTAGCTACATGTAGCCATAAAAATAAACCTGGAAATCCTTCATATAATAATCCGCTTCTGAAGATTACTGTGATGTGAGCATATAAATGCTCTGAAAACTACTGAAAGAAATCAGTTTAACCTACTATTTCCCAAACCTAAACAGTAGATCATTTAATGACTCACTGAACTAGTTTTCAACAGAATATTCTATGAAAAACTATCCCAACAATTTTTACTGATGCCAAAACCAAGTTGAGTTGACCCACCATCTTTTCAAAAAGATAGCCATTCTCACTTTAAGCAAGTAATGATCACTTTGGACGAAAACTGTGTGACAAGACGTTTGAATTCAAGGGCAAGCCGCATGAACTAAGACAGGCCAACCCCCAAAAATGGACTTTGAAGCATTCTTCAGAAACCAATTACATCCCAATTCTGCGGTCATCTGTTGCTGAACACTTGAATGACCCATTCGTTTACACTTTTATTGTACCCTAATCAATTACTTACCTACATGTTACAGAGAAGGAAAGGTTGATGACCCTGCCTTCAGCAATATAACAAGACTGCTAGCGATCACCTAAGAAAGACAGTTCGCCCCTCAGATCAAACTCAAAAATAACAACTCTTTGAATTGGACACTCAATAGTTCTAGGCATCTCATATTACTAATTCTCACAGAAATCTTCCAGTGGGCATTATAAACCTCATTTTACACATAAAGTAACTAAAGCTGCAAAAGCAACTGAATTATATAATTAGGAACCAGGTAATAATGGATTCACCCAGATCTGTGAGATTTCAAAGCTGGTGCTCATTCTTTTACACTATGCTGGCTATTTATACAATGAGTATAAACTGTTCCGTTTTGACTTTTTAACTTTTTAATCATCTTTTTCTCCTATACTGTTGTCTCTTTTCCTTTGACATTGACTCATAAAATGGAATTACAGTCTTTGGGGGGAAGATTCTGAGAAAGCAAATCCCTACGGACAGGTACCCTCTTCTTAACTAGTCCTGCGTGGGAGTGGTTAGAAACCCAGAAAAGACTGGTGTGGCAGTTTTGAAATGCTAACTTAGAGAAGGTTAATTTCTTAGGAATCTGCAGTGGAGACTTAAAAAAAACAAAAAAAAGACAACTGGAGTTTGGAAACTGAGAATTGGTCTGAGGCCTTAAACTGTCGGAGGTTTTAGTTTTCTAATAAACTCAAGTTTCTCTGGAAAGTTTCTTGCTCAAGCTTGGTGGATGGGGCCTAATATTTGTGCAGCTGTAGGAATTCAACTTATATAAGTTAATGGCAAAATTGGATTAGCTATATGGAATTCTTCCTTACCAACAATATTTTAAGAAATGCATCTATTTCTAAAGATAGCTGAGGTACAGCTGCTCAGTGGAGAAAAATAACCTCTTGATTCTGCCATCATCAGGGTCTATTACTTAGAGAAATAAAGTTGACAGCAGTCAACATGAAGGCCAAGTCAGTGTTGTGCTAAGACAAATAGGAGGAAAACAGAAAGCACCTTGTATTCCTTCTGTTTCCAAATAACCTTAATAGAATTAAATCCCAAATGTGCCCAAGATGGGCTGGAAGGATTTATAGACTACAAGCATCTAATGATTACAGATAAATCTGGGCATCATTAATATAGTACCTATGGGGAAATGTTCAATATTTCTGGCTTTCATATTTGTTGTAATTTATATTAATGGCTGTCAGTGTACTTGCTCAATAATTGGACTGTAACATTAATGAACTGGTGTTGATTTACTATACCTGAGGCTGTAAAATTATAATTATGAATGGCTGTTGAGAGAGGTATGAAGTCAGAAATCATACAATGACAGTAGCCCAAAGTGCATAGATAACTTGAAGATGCAACATGAATTTGGGATATAAGCTGAATGAAAAAAGAAAGAAGATGTAGTCCCTTGGAGGCACTAAAACCTACCAACTTTAGACAGAGGTTTGTCTAGATAGAGACCAACACTCTCAGGAAAGTAAATCAATATTTTGGGGTTGGCTCAAATTGGCAGTCCAGAACTAGAATGGACCAGTGGGCAATGGAGGCAGTTAAACAATGTCTTCAATTGCCTGATTCTCTACACTGCCATTCACTGCCATCAAGATGGCCCCATTCACGAGTAAGATGACTTCCAGCAACAAGTATGTTTGTATCCGTGATGTTTCAGATGCAGTTGGAGAAAACAGGTCACTTCCAATGACCTTTAAACAGAAGCTCTAAACTTCCTGCTGTTTGGGTCACTTCTGATCCAGTCCCTGGGACCAGAGGGAATGCCATGTCCTGAATAAAACTCAGGCTTTAGTTATCTGATCCACTGACTATGACAAGGGAGTGTTATTATCCTAATTAGTTTTGACCAATCAAATTTCACCCCAACAAGAGGAACTCCAACCCCATCAAAAACCTGTATCTACGGGCTGCTATTTTCAGAGAATATATTTCATAATGTCAAAGACAACATCTCCTTTTATTCTTCAAGACTCAGGTAAATATATCTGATATAAACATAAAGAAGGGAGTGGTGAGGGGGGAGATATTATCTACAGAGATATAATTAACATCTAAAGATAGCTTCTAAAATGTGACCCATAAATGACAATTTTTTTTTCCTCAGAGTAAGGCTAAATACATTCATTTATACATACATACATATGCATGGAATTAGAGGTTTAAACATATGCAGATACCTCAGATATCCTGTGATGCTCTTTAAACTTTCTAAGTACCCACCAGTTGATTTTATAATTTAAAAACAAATAACCTCAGCTCCAAAAAACAAACAAAAACAAAATAAATTGACTTGGATATCCTACATTTCTGGGGACAATCACTTGAAACAAAGAGAGATATCTGCTTAACTTAATTTACAAATAGAATCTAGCATTTCTAAGTAACTGGCCACAGAAGACATTTAAGGAAGATTTCACATATAACTCATATCAGTGAAATTTTACACACCAGTGTGCCATATCATGATTAGTTATTCTCTACATATTTCAATTTACAATATGAGATTTCAGAACAGATTGAAGATGATTACTTTCTTCTTAAATTTTCTCAGATTCTAAATATTGCCCATATGTCAAGTTGTCACATGGTTAACTTGGTAAAATTAGAAGTTTAAAGAGGCTATGGTGACCTAAAGTAACTAGAGGAAGAAGAACAAAAAAAACCCCAAAGTTTGTAGAGGGAGAGAAATCATAAAGATCAGAGCAGAAATAAATGAAATAGAGATGAAGAAAACAATAGTAAAGATCAATGAAACTACACACTGGTTCTTTGAGAAGATAAACAAAATTGATAAACCTTTCATCAGACTCATCATGAAAACAAAGGAGAGGATTCACATCAATAAAATTAGAAATGAAAAAGGAGAAGTTACAACGAACACCACAGAAATACAAAGGATCATGAGAGATTACTACAAGCAAGTATACGCCAAAAAAAATAGACAACCTAGAAGAAATGGACAAATTCTTAGAAAGATACAACCTTCCAAGACTGAACCAGGAAGAAATAGAAAATATGAACAGACCAATCACAAGTCTGAAATTGAAACTGTGATTAAAAATCTTCCAAGAAACAAAAGTCCAGGACCAGATGGCTTCACAGGTTGAATTCCATCAAACATTTAAAGAAGGGTTAACATCCACCCTTCTGAAACTCTTCCAAAACACTGCAGAGGAAGGAACACTCCCAAGTTCATTCTACAAGGCCACTATCACCGGGATACCAAAACCAGACAAAGATATCACAAAAGAAGAAAATTACAGACCAATGTCACTGATGAATATAGATGTAAAAATCCTCAACAAAATACTAGCAAACAAAATCCAACAACACATTAAAAGGATCATACACCATGATCAGGTGGGATTTATCCCAGGAATGCAAGGAATCTTCAAAATATGCAAAACAATCAATGTGATACACCATATTAACAAATTGTAGAGTGAAAAGAATATGATCATCTCAATAGATGCAAGAAAAGCTTTTGACAAAATTAAACACCCATTTATGATAAAAACTCTCCAGAAAGTGGGCACAGAGGGAACCTACCTCAACATAATAAAGGCCATATATGACAAACCCACAGCAAATGTCATTCTCAATGGTGAAAAACTGAAAGCATTTCCTCTAAGATCAGGAACAAGACAAGGATGTCCACTCTTGCCACTATTATTCAAGATAGCTTTGGAAGTCCTAGCCACAGCAACCAGAGAAGAAAAAGAGAAGGAATACAAATTGGAAAAGAAGTAAAACTGTCACTGTTTACAGATGACATGATACTATACATAGAGAATCATAAAGATGCCACCAGAAAACTACTAGAGCTAATCAATGAATGTGCTAAAGTTACAGGATACAAAATTAATGCACAGAAATCTCTTGCATTCCTATAATTAACAATGAAAGATCAGAAAGAGAAATTAAGGAAACAATCCCATTCACCATTGCAACAAAAAGAATATAATACCTAGGAATAAACCTAGCTAAGGAGGTAAAAGACCTGCACTCAGAAAACTATAAGACACTGATGAAAGAAATTAAAGATGATATAAACAGATGGAGAGATATACCATGTTCTTGGATTAGAAGAATCAGTATTGTGAAAATGACTATACTACCCAAAGCAATATCTACAAATTCAATGCAATCCCTATCAAACTACCAGTGGCATTGTTGACAGAACTAGAACAAAAAATCTTAAAATTTGTATGGAGACACAAAGGACCCCGAATAGGCAAAGCAGTCTTGAGGGAAAAAAACGGAGCTGGAGGAATCAGACTCCCTGACTTCAGACAATATTACAAAGCTACAGTAATCAAGACAATATGGTATTGGCACAAAAACAGAAATATAGATCAATGGAACAGGATAGAAAGCCCAGAGATAAACCCACGTTCCTACGGTAAACTAATCTATGACAAAGGAGGCAAGGATATACAATGGAGAAAAGACAGTCTCCAATAAGTGGTGCTGGGAAAACTGGACAGCTACATGTAAAAGAATGAAATGAAAACACTCCCTAACACCATACACAAAAATAAACTCAAAATGGATTAGAGACCTAAATGTGAGACCGGACACTATAAAACTCTTAGAGGAAAACATAGGAAGAATACTTTTTGACATAAATTACAGCAAGATATTTTTTGATCCACCTCCTAGAGTAATGGAATAAAAAACAAAAACAAATGGGACCTAATGAAACTTAAAAGCTTTTGCAAAGCAAAGGAAACTACAAACAAGATGAAAAGATAACCCTCAGAATGGGAGAAAATATTTACAAATGAATCAATGGACAAAGGATTAATCTCCAAAATATATAAACAGCTCATGCACCTCAATATTAAAAAAACAAACAACCCAATCCAAAAATGGGCAGAAGACCTAAATAGACATTTCTCCAAAGAAGACATACGGGTGGCCAAGAAGCACATGAAAAGCTGCTCAACATCACTAATTATTAGAGAAATGCAAATCAAAATTACAATGAGATATCACCTCACACCGGTCAGAACGGCCATCACCAGAAAATCTACAAACAACAAATGCTGGAGAGGGTGTGGAGAAAAGGGAACCCTCTTTCACTGTTAATGGGAACGTAAATTGATATTAGCCACTATGCAGAACAGTATGGATGTTCCTTAAAAAACTAAAAATAAAACTACCATATGACCCAGCAATCCCACTACTGGGCATATACCCTGAGAAAGCCATAATTCAAAAAAAGTCATGGGGCTTCCCTGGTGGTGCAGTGGTTCAGAATCCGCCTGCCAATGCAGGGGACACGGGTTTGAGCCCTGATCTGGGAAGATCCCACATGCCGCGGAGCAACTGGGCCCGTGAGCCACAGCTACTGCGCCTGCGCGTCTGGAGCCTGTGCTCTGCAACAAGAGAGGCCGCGATAGTGAGGCCTGCGCACCGCGATGAAGCGAGGCCCCTGCTTGCCGCCACTAGAGAAAGCCCTCTCACAGAAACTAAGACCCAACACAGCCAAAAATAAATAAATTTATTAAAAAAGAGTCATGTACCACAATGTTCATGGCAGCTCTATTTACAATAGACAGGACATGGAAGCAACCTAAGTGCCCATCGACAGAGGAATGGATACAGATGTGGTACCTATATATCAAAAGGAATATTAGCCATAAAAAGGAACAAAATAGTGCCATTTGCAAGACATGGATGGACCTAAAGATTGTCATACAAAGTGAAGCAAGTCAGAAGGAGAAAAGCAAATACCGTATAATATCACTTATATGTGTAATCTATCAGTAGAAAAATGGTAGGGATGAACTTATTTGCAAAGCAGAAATAGAATCACAGATGTAGAGAACAAACTTATGGTTACCAAGGGGGGGGTGGAGTGGGATGAATTGGGAGATTGGGACTAACATATATACACTACTATGTATAAAATAGATAACTAATGAGAGCTTACTGTATACCACAGGGAACTCTCCTCAGTGCTCTGTGGTGACCTAAATGGGAAGGAAATCTAAAACATATATATACACACTCTTTTTTTTACACTCTTTTTTTAGTCACATATATTTTATATATATATATATATATATATATATATATATGACCAATTCACTTTGTTGTACAGCAAGAAACTAACACAACATTGTAAAGCAACTATATTCCAATAAAAATTAATAAAAAACATTAAGAAGCGATGGTGAAGCCAGGTCTTAGCCAAATCTGGAAGCAATCACCTAACAGCAACAGTTTCAGAATAGTCTAGCCCAAATATGCTCTGGGAGTAGCTACCCACATCTCAACCAAATCCAGTGAGAGAGAAATCAACACTGATCATCAAGTACCAACAAGTGGGGGTTAGGACACCTTGCTATTTGATTGAGTGAAACTTGTGGAGAAGACAAAAACAAAAACAGAAAGCAAAGCTTGGCAAACAAAAAATAAAGTGAGGCACCATGCCTAGTAGAATTTACAGGGAGCTACAAAGAAGCTTAAAATAATTTTCTTTACTGTGCAATTAAATTTGAATTGTGTCAGATATTATTGAAGAACCTTAGGCTTAATGATTAGGATAAACAATGAATTCCATCTTCTTTTATTCATTTATTCAACATATATTTGAGGCACTATGCCAGGTACTGAGGTTAAAGTAATAAACAAACAAATTACTTGATTATATGCACTTAGAATTTAATATAGGATACAATTCTTAAACAATATGACACATACATTATTACCAACTGCAATAAGAGGTGTTAAAGAAAAGCTGAAGGTGTTATAAGATTGTCTAACATAAGAATACAATTTAGATTTGGGGGGATAACCCTTAGAAACATTGGAATTTAAGCTGAATAAATAATAGTTATTCAGACTTAGAGTTGAAATAAAAGGCAATCTATAAAAATAAAGTTGCCTGTCTAAGGGCCCTTAAATGGAAAAGAGATTTAGGGAATGATTCAACCCATCATTCAGACAAGGTGGGTTTTTTCTCCTGATTTGTTAGCCTATGACAATCTCTCTCTACTTTACACTAGAAATCATGTCAACCTGTATTTAGGCATCTCCTCTATTATAAATAACTGATCAAGGTATTTTAAGTTTAAAAAAAGACTGTACTTCCAAAGTCTGGGATATTATGATTAGACTAGCTGGGAAAAATAAGTAGGAACTCTGATGAACTTTTAATACAAAGGTTACACTTCTGATGAATTTCAAATCTGCATGACATGGATCTTTAAAAAGAAGTTTCTAACTCTGTCCATTATAAAGGCTTACACTTAATGGCCAGCTTAGCAAAACTCTTAACACTTGGAGCATGGTCTCTACCGTCTCCCTCCCATAAAAGGAACTGGGGAACTTTAGAGAAATAACTAGGGTAGAAAATGTACAAGATATGCCTGGAGCACTGATGAACCACAAATGAAGGAAATTATCAAAACTAACTCATTTATACCAAAGACCTCCGGACCTAACACAGATCTCCTATGGCTAAAGAGGTGGAAATAAAATGTTGTAAGAGTAACTGCAATGATTGAAACACATTGAGTATTCTATAATCTCTGAATTCAAAATAATAAAAAAGGGGAACAAAAACATCTTGTTTCCCTTTTAAAGAAGAATGTTAGTGAACCAACTCATTAGTTCAAAAACTAGTAAAAAATAAATGTGGGGGGGTAGGGGAGGATGAATCAAATATTTAACCTATCCCACCTATATGAACTACATCCTAGAGTAACCAAATACTTAATTAAGGGATGCATCTCTTTTCAGATTGGAATAAGTAAGGCTGCCAGAGCTTTAGATGTCAACAGCATATTACACATATGGTAATAACAATAACACCGAAGGATTAGTGAATGCTTTACTACGTATAGGGTTCTGTATTAAACATTTTACATATATCATATAATTCAAACTTCACAAAATTCTGTCACAATGGTAGGTATTATTCCCATTATAAAACAAGAAAACTGCCATTTAAAGAATGTGTCACACATCTACAAAGTACTTGAATTACGAATTAAATCCTTAAACCCAAGTCATCTAACTCAATGGCCTACCTTCTTAACTATCTTGACCAGTGATAACAGAAACAAGTTAAGAAGGTTATAACAGAAAAAGGAGCATCTAATATACTCTTGGGAGATACAGAGAACTTTCCAGGAAGAAGTGATGTCTAAGGTAAGACATGATGGATAGTGGTATATACTCACAATTGAGTACAGTGAGGGAGACCATGGCAGAAACATACCAGGCAAAAGGAAAGTCTTGAATTAAAGCCTGCATGCTTGAGAAAGGACGGTGCATCAGTTAGTTATCATTATGTAACAAACTATCCTAAAACTCAGTGGCATACAATAGTAAACATTTATTTCTCATGCATATGTGGAGTTCATTGAATCAAGGCTATACAATGCTGATATTGGCAAGGATTGTTCATGTGTCTGTGGATTAACTGGGGTCTCTGCTCTATATACCTCTCACCCACCACCTGGGACCATGTTTTTTTCTTGGTAATGGCAGAAGAGTAAGAGGGTAAACAGAAGCAAGCTAGTTTTCTTGAGAACTAGAGTTAGAAATAGTGAACTGTCTCTTTTGCTCCTTCTATTGCCCAAACTCAGAAGACCAAACTCAGCACTGGTGATTCACACAACTCAACTCACAGTAAGTGGATATGCCTAAAGCAAAGATGAATAATTGGAGCCACCATTGATGCAAATATACCACACATGCCTAGGAGCTACAGATGGCACATAACAACCGACAGTAGAAACCTTTAAGGGGTTAGATGCAAAACAAACCTAGAATTTAGCCCAGGGTCTATATTAGTGATATTTGTAGGGAAAGCTAAGAGAGTAATATGAATGCCACCGTACCAGGGCTACTTCCTCCTTGTAATCTCCAGAGTCCTTCTTTTCTCTCTCATCCTTTAATTGTTGTTTTGAAAGACAATATTTCCAGTTTCTAAGTTCTCCAGAGACCAGATTGTTCCTGTGGTACTAATCTACTAATGTACTTGATTGTGCAAAGCTAATCAGCCCTTCAGTCCACCTACTTTAACGGATGCTCAGTGTGTACCACATTAATGCAAAGAGGAAGAGCATTTACCTATTCCAACGGCATGCACGGTATCCCCTAAATCAAAAACTGTCAGACTCTTCCCATACAGCCAGCTCCCTTACCTTGCTTTGAAAATGGGAACATAGTCTCTTTTAATGACCTTGCCGTATCTCTTTGATGCATCTCAATTACAGTACCTAGGAGTTGCTATACCCAAAATGTGGTGAATTTGCTCTCTCTCCAGCTGTCACAGAGAAAACCAGCTTTGAGAGAGCAGCAGCGGTTTAAAGCTTAGAATGAGAAAGAAAGATCCAGTCAAGTGTCATTTTCGGAAAGAAAATTGATTTTTTTTTCTAAGTCAGAGCCAGGCTTTAAAATCTAGAAATTCTAGGCTGTCTTTCCACACATGGCTGAGTTTTTGTTTTAAATTTTCTTCTCCTAATGATTTTTAAATCTCCAGATACAAATAAAATCCCTTTTCAAGAATCACCTAAAATCTGGCCCTGTTCCTTCTACAGGCATCATTACACAGGTTGACTCTGTGACATCTCATCATTATTATTTGTGGTTTGGGGATGTAGAGAACATTTCCAATGCATCGACTTTCCTTAGCTAACCATACCAGAAATAATTTCATGATACTGTTTTTGAGACTAATGTAAACATAGACATACAGAATTGGGTTAAAAAACTGGTTAATTTGAAGTTATAAGAAAATATAAATACATATGAATAAAAGAAAATATAACAGTGGCTATAAGATATTTCCAAGTAAATAACTCAAATAACAAAGATGCATAAGTTAAAAAAATTAAATAATTCTTATGTTCACAACTTTTCAAACTCTTAAAAACTTATTTAGACCAATTTTCCTGACTAAAAACTGGTGAACTGCACAGACTATCTCAACTCACTTAAATGTGCTCTTTTCATTTCTTTATCATCTCTAGGCATGTTATTTACTCTGTACTCTATTTTTTCAAGCTTCACATATTTTCTAAGTCTCTTGATTTACAGGTACCACCTCCATCCCTTGCCTTTCCTTTCCTTTCCTTATAATTTATCTGTTGATGAATGCAAGTCATTTCACTAGTATTTTCTCACAGACTGGACTTTGCTGACTGTACCATTATGGTGCATATTGACAAGTTGCTCTGTCCTTTGCACTACTTGCAAATTGGCAGGTGAATCGAGGAACTTGATCAAAGTTGGGTTCAGTTCTTTTCGAAAGATTATAGGTAGTCTCTTTGGGAAATAGTTTCACAGTTCCTCAGTAGTGCTAAACAGAGTTTCCATATGACCCAGTATTTCCATTCTTATTTATATACTCGAAAGAATTAAAAACATATGTCTACACAAATATACATACAAAAATGCTTATAACATTTATAGCAGATTATTCATAATAGCCAAAAAAAGGTAGAAACAACCCAATCTCCATCAACTGATGAATGAATAAACAAAATGTGGTAAACAGTGAAATATTATTCAACAAAAAGGAATGAAGTACTGATAAATGCTACAACATGGATAAATTTTGAAAATATTTATGCCAAATTAAAAAAGCCAATAACTAAAAAGCCACATATTATATGATTCCATTTAAATGAAATGCCCAGAACAGGCAAATCTTCTGAGACAGAATATAAATTAATGACTGTGAGGGGTTGGGGAGGGAATGAGGAGTGACTGCTAAGGGACACTAACTTTCTTCTTAGGGTGGTTAAATGTTCTGGAATGAGAAAATGACAATTCACAACTTTGTGAATATACTTAACACCAATAAATTGTACACTTTAAAAGGATGAAGTTTTTGGTATGTGGATTATATCTCTGTTTTAAAAGACTTTTGATGGTATACCAGCAGGTACATAATTAGGTTATCTCTTTTGTTATCTCAGTGTCTTTTGATGCTCAAAATCTAGATCTAATAACGCACCGGGGATTGCAAAGTGGTGAAAGTCTAATTCTATTAGTTTTTTCATAATAGGGATATTTTATTTAAAAAATTCTTCTCATCTTCTATTTGGTTAGCCAATGGCACACTTTTTTTTACATGTACTGTTTTTTGTTTTATTGGGGTACAGTTGCTTTACAATGTTGTGTTAATTTCTGCTGTACAATGAAGTGAATCAGCTATATGTATACACATATACCCTCCCTCTTGGATCTCCCTCCCCTCCCATCCCACCCATCTAGGTCAACACAGAGCACCGAGCTGAGCTCCCTGTGCTATACAGCAGATTCCCACTAGCTATCTATTTTATACATGGTAGTGTATATATGTCAATCCTAATCTCCCAGTTCACCCCCCCTCCCCCTCTCATGTCCACACATCTATTCTCTTTGTCTGCATCTCTTTTGCCGCCCTGCAAATAGATTCATCACCAATGGTACACTTTTTATACAAAAGGCAGAATAAATGCCTTTTAATTATTTCTTTTTTCCAATTTTAAAGATACATCACTGATTCTCTATCATCCTTTGAAAGAAGCTGATTCACATGTGCACGCACACACTCATACACACACAACACACAACTATGAATCCATGAATTGAAATAGATTGAATAGGTTTTGATCAGCTGCAATATTATACTTTTTAAAGCTCAAATGATCTCATCTTTGGCCAGGAGGAGCCTCTACCAGCAGGCTCCTGAGTATATTTGACATAACCCTGGTAGTTTTTAATAGCTTCCTCATTCATCTTGTATATCTCCTGCTTGAGACCTGGAATCAGCCTTTTTCCCAACAAGTCTTGGTTTCTTAGAGAAGGAAGTGGTATTCTAAAAAACACAATCTGGAATCAATATGCTCAGTGTTACTGTGAGCAAAGTTTCATATCTCTTTCAGGACCAGGCAAGATAAAGGTATGTTCTATTATAATATACACATAACTATATATATATATATATATGTATATACAAAATTTATATAAAGGATATATGCTGTTATTAAATTTAAAATATATATTGAGTTGATGTAATACCTCTACTTACAACACAAGACTACAGGATCTTACTATATCTCTTATATCTTACATCTATAGCTCCTTTCTTCTACATTGGCAATGCAGACAATGGTTTACATGGACACAGAGTAGAAGTAGAATACCTCATAATTACTCAATTTTTTCATATTACACAGAATAATTTAAAAATATGATGCTATTACCACTGCCACCAATCGAATTCCTAGGACAAATTAAAACTTTTTTCTATACGCAATCCCCAATCTCCTCATTTATTTGTGGTTTGTCGTATGTACATTGTCTGAGAAAGTAGCTACTTTATTGATAACTTTAGAAAAATAGAAACATTTAGAAAAATTCTGATTTTTGTTATTCTTTCAGGCTGGTATCACTTCATTAATGCCTTCTACCTCGTTATTAAATAGTATGTTGCACCTACAAATTGTCTGTGGACATATATTTCTGGCATGTTTGATTGTCTGTAAGGAAATTATTTTGCTTTTTATTATAATAACTTTGAATGGCATTTGGCTTCAAAATAATTTTTGTTATATATTTATATATATATATATATATATTTTTTTTTTTTTTTTTTTTTTTGCGGTACGCGCGCCTCTCACTGTTGTGGCCTCTCCCGTTGCGGAGCACAGGCTCCGGACACGCAGGCTCAGCGGCCATGGCTCACGGGCCCAGCCGCTCTGCGGCATGTGGGATCTTCCCGGACCGGGGCACGAACCTGTGTCCCCTGCATCGGCAGGCGGACTCTCAACCACTGCGCCACCAGGGAAGCCCTTTTTGTTATATATTTTTATGTATACGTGTTGACCTGAACCTTTCTAAGGAGGCACAGCTCAGAGTTATCATTTACAAAGTCACAGAGTTTGTTCATCCATTGTATATACACCATGTCCAAAAATATGACAGCTCACTTTCTGGGATTTACTGGCTCGGTTCCCTCCCTACTTTGATCTAGACCTTCTCTGTCCTTTTCTCTATTGTGCCTGGCCTGCTCAACTTAGATTCCATGCATGGTAGTTTCTTTTCAGTTTGAGGTCCTATCCTGGATGGGAGCCCTGGAAGACAAGTTTGGAAAATCCATGAGAGCTCTGGGTTCTTCTGTCCTTTATATTTACCCTTTACAGCACAGGACAAAACCCTCTTGGTGTCCGCTGCTGTTCACATGTTGACCCACCTGCAGACCAGCTGGCTCTTTGGGGTTTCTCTGTTCTTATGGTTTTCATGATTATCAGACACTCCATTGCTTCTCTCTGCCCCAACACCACCATGTAGGTCCTATAGCTTTTTATGGCTATCCTCATTTATGTGTATTTTGGAATGTGTGGGATATTTTTCATCTGGTCTCGTTGCAAACATTGCCATGGATTTTTGGTCCTGCTATTTATTGCAGCAATCTGTTTTTATGTGGGGATTTAGAGAGTTTCAAAAAAGACGGCCCTTTGACACCAGTTTTCCAGAGTCCTGCTCATTGGTTTCTGAAAAAAATCAGACTTATTTGGAAAGGACTTTAAAATGTACATATGCAAAAATGATTACTTAGAAATAACAGGAAAACTAAATTTCTTCAGAGACATATTACAAATTTCCTTGGCCAAAATTTCGTAAAAATAGTTGAAATTTTAAACTATCTCTAGAAAGACAATAATTACTTGAATTTCTACTGATTACATAAGTATCACGATCTCCTCCACAATAATCCAAACAGTGATATCCAAAGAATTACTTGATGTAGTGACGTATCTGGAAACTATTCAACACAAAAGTAATCATGCTTTATTCATTATGAAAAGAAATTAACAAAAGTTTCAGAATAATCTTTTCACATTCCCCAAATCATAAAATTCTGCTCCAAAAATATAAGAGCTTTTTCCACACTGGTGATCTTCTTTTGTTTCCTAGGTTCCTTCAGAGTTTTTTTTATTTGCTTGTGCACTTATTTGTTTAGTCTTAGTAGGGAATGACTTTATTAAGTGAAATCTGAACCCAGTTCCACATTCTACAGAGTTATTTCTACACTATCAGCAAACCTGAAAGAAAGCAAAATGTTGGTATAGAAATGGAGCTGATTCACTTCCCCAAGTCTCAATTTACACTTTTGTAAAATGGAGATGACAAAAAACATGAAATAATGAGCATTAGGCTCCTGACTGGAAAAAAATTAAATAATGAACATGAGACTTCTGTGAATCATTAAGTACTTGATATAATGCCAGTAATTTCTGTGAGTAGTACTCTTCCTCCTAAGTAATGGAATTTCATGTATTTCATGTTTATGCTAAACTTTTTAAAAAGGACTCATTTTCATAAATATGTTGTCATTTCTTCTGCAGCACCTGCTGATTCAAAATGGAATATTTTTAATTCACCTGTTTCCAAAACTGTGTCTTTAGGTTTCTATAGAAATTTCCATAAGTAATTCAGGAAACATTAGAAATATCAGAGTTACCACAGCATGGGAATATGAGGACATTTTACATTTTGCCAATGTCATCATAAGAAGTCAACAGCCACTGCTGTAACTGCAATTTGAGTAGAATTCTTTTACCATATTTTACAGTGAAATCTCAATATTCCCACCATTTTCTATTTTCTACTTGAGTGTAAAGATAGGTCAAATGACTTTCTTTGACTTAAGCTGAGTTCTATTCCAGCCCTCTTATATTCTGCTCTGGTTTGCCTTGTCTAATCAGAGATCACACTGCCTATTTGTACATCTCAGAAAAGACCTTTCTTCCAAATGCTGTACAAATATTACCAAGTTGTTCCAACGTAAAGACAGATTCCATAAGAAGAATTTCTGGGCAAGTTATCACACAGTTTCAGGACTGAGAAGTGGAAGAAAAAGCCATTAAAGGGTGCGGATTTGAGCAGTCTTCACATGCCCTCGAGGTCTGTGCATACTTTTATGAGACAAATTGGACAGTGCTTTTCCTCTGTGGTAGCTCTGTTGGCACAAACTGTTCAGAGGAAACACCTTTCTGGTTTGGTTTTGCATGGCAGCTCAAAAAGGCACAAAGCACCCCTTCTTTTAAGCTCAAGTTCATAAACTCATGAAAAAGGAACCTAATGGATGGGTTTGACCCTCACTCTGAATCCAGTAAAATTAAATTCCCCAAATAGAACTATTGGGGGTTTGTTAGCAGTAAAATTTGAGAGAACAATGAAGCTAAACCCCTATTGTGCCACTTCCTTTACTTTTCTTGGATTTAGGGAGGGTCGACTGGATTACCTCACATAAGCTGACCATTTGAGTAAGAGTAATCTTATTTTATATAAAACGACAAGCATTAAACTGAATTCTTTCCTGTCTATTAAACAAAATGTATGGAAGAAAAAAGGAAGTTGAAATGAAATTTTTTAAAATATTAAGATCAGAATTCACTAAATTATTATAAATATTTAAACAACTTGTCACTGATAGGAACGCTGTAGAGCAAATGCTATCATGCTATTTCAATAAAAAGTGTAAAGGGATCACAGCAGAGGTGTCTTTTCAGTTTCAACCAATTTGATACCACCATTTTCCAATCAGAGTTGTTTCAAATTCCCCTACAAACCACTTAGGCTTTGTCAACATAAAAATTCTTTACA
Organism: Orcinus orca; assembly: GCF_937001465.1. NCBI lineage: Eukaryota > Metazoa > Chordata > Mammalia > Artiodactyla > Delphinidae > Orcinus > Orcinus orca. Next base: position 10,383,741 of record NC_064568.1, read on the forward strand.
TCAAGTAACGAAATGAAATTCTGTAGGAGACAGCTCCTGTATTTTCTTTTTAAATTCAGAAACACAACACATGTATCAACTAGGAATCAGAAGGGTTTTCAGCTGAGGTTAAAGCAAGTTACTGTGGCAGTTCATCTACTGTTGAGCTGGATCTGCCCATGTATCAGACAGGATTGCGTACCAGGAACAAATTTCTTATACAAGCTCCAGGCAATGACCTTGCAAATTTTCCTTTTGTACAACCTCTGTGGCTTACATTACAAATCTGTCTCTAATCATTACTTCATTCCTTAAGAGCAAAACGTTATTATTCAGCTTTCCCTTGTCTTGTCACTTTCATGTCTGGGTCAGATAAGCTTGGATAGGATCTCCCTTCAGGAATTTTTATAACATTCAGTTTCCCACAAAAAGTGCATCCTCAGTAGAAAAAAGCTCATAGCTGCCAAATGTGGATTTAAACTGTCTAAACAGCTTTATTACTTGAAAGAGTTTCTTAAATCCTTGAGGTAATTTGAACCAGTGCTGGTGAAAAGCACTAGTCATTCTGAAATTTAACTCTTTTGTATCAGGATTCTGAATAATAATTCATCTTTTTGTCTTCAGAGAGATCTTTAAAACTATCTAGTGCAAAAGTCTAGCTTTTATAAAAGAGGAAAGTGAGTCTCTGAGATATTAAGATCACAGGAAGATAGATTCAGAGCCCAAATCTATATGTGCTGCTGCAGCACGACCAATATTCAGATCATCAGCTGAGGGTTTTGTTTTGTTTTGTTTTTTTTGCGGTACGCGGGACTCTCACTGTTGTGGCCTCTCCCGTTGCGGAGCACAGGCTCTGGATGCACAAGCTTAGAGGCCATGGCTCACAGGCCCAGCCGCTCCGCGGCATGGGGGATCTTCCCGGACCAGGGCACGAACCCGTGTCCCCTGCATCTGCAGGCGGACTCTCAACCACTGCGCCACCAGGGAAGCCCCAGCTGAGGTTTTAAGATGAGAATAAAGGAAGTCAGGGGTCAGAACATATTGACTTGAATCCCAGCTTTTCCATTCTCTAGGTCTGTGACGTGAGTCAAGTCTCAGCTTTCTCATCCACTTTATGTGTTATAGTACCAAGAAATATAGATTAGAAATTTTAGGTTAGATTGTCCTAACTTTACCTGGTCAAGAAGCTCATGCAGAGTCATTGGTCCAAAGATCATACTCCTCTTTTGGCATATAGATTTTTTTGAGAGTCCATAGCAAAACTAAATTGCTTTCATTTTTTTTTCTGCCCAATTTTTGTTCTTTTGGATATATGCCTCCTCTCATAACTTGTGTACAGTGTGAGGGCCACATCCTTACATTTACAAGTTGCTTGAGGATGCCTCATTGAAACCCCCAAATAACCAAAACCAGTATCCATTTTCTGAAGAAATCAAAAAAGCCACAGAATGAAACTGTTGCTGGTTGGTCCCTGGGCCTGTCTTGAGAAGTTTCAGTTTTGACCTGCGAAGGTTGAGTCTCACCTTTTGCCTTCGCAAAAGTTAAATTTAAAAAAAAAAAAAGTTTAACTTTTTAAAGTTTCAATACTTGTATTTTTAATTAATAATTTTACAATTTTATTTTCTACTTCTAATACTGCACAATTCAATGGCTTTTAGTATAGTCACAGATTCCTACAATCTTCACTTCAACAAAGTTAGAACGTTTTCATTACTCCAAAAAGAAACCTCACACCCTATAGCCATCATGCTCCAGTCTGTCTAGTCCCCTAGCTCTGGCCTACCACTAATACACCTTCTGTTTCTATTGATTTGCCTATTCTGGATATTTCATATGAATGGCATCATACGCTACGTGGTCCTCTGTGACTGATTTCTTTCATTCACATAATGTTTTCAAGGTTAACCTATGTTTAGCATATATCAACAGGCACTCTTTTTTACTTAAATTTACAGTTTTCTCTTGTATAGTCCTCCTCTGCGAGAGCGTGTGCACACACACACACACACGTATAAATACACACATATATGTGTGTGTGTGAAATATATTTAAATTTTTCAATTACAAGAGATATTTTAGCTGATTTATGAAGTTATAAAATTAAAAATCAATTAATCTTTAATATTCTCTTTTTTTTTTTTTTTTTGCGGTATGCGGGCCTCTCACTGTTGTGGCCTCTCCCGTTGCGGAGCACAGGCTCCGGACATGCAGGCTCAGCGGCCATGGCTCACAGTCCTAGCCGCTCCGTGGCATGTGGGATCCTCCCGGACCGGGGCACAAACCCATGTCCCCTGCATCGGCAGGCGGACTCTCAACCACTGCGCCATCAGGGAAGCCCTAATATTCTTATATGTATTATTAGGTGATAAGCAGAGGGCAGGGGGATAGAAATATTTTACTACCAGTGGCAGGTGGTGCTGATAACAGAATGGGTCAATTCTACGTTAAAAATAATAATAATACATCTGCAAAATGGAATGGAAAGCAGCAGGTGCCAATGACTTCAGTTCCACGTGGATCCTTGTAATTCTAATTAGCTGTGTACAGGGTTCATTTGAGGAACAGGAGAAGGCTGTGCTCTTCAACACCTGCATGAACATCCCCTTCCATTAAATCATAAGATGCTTTCTTTCTGGAGTCTCATCTCTAGCTAAATGTTTTCAGTGTGTCATAGTAAAAGCAAACCACTTACATAAAATTGCTTTGATGTGGTGGTAGGTTAGAGAGACTTTTAAATTGCTACTTTGGCTATGGCTTAAACCAGGTTTTGGTAATTACTAATACCTAGTTTTATTTGACTTAATTCAAAAGGCTGTTTCCAAAATAAATAAAGAACTGATGAGCCACTGTGTAAAGCTAACCTTCTTTTTTTAATCCCCAGAAACTGGTTTAAGGGTACAGAATTTTAAAAATAATAATAACACTTCATTAATACTACCACAGATATTTCAAACCAACTGATTTATTAAAATAAATTACAAAAGAATGAGCAAACCTAAAATAGTTTGCAAGCCATAAACATTTTACTCCATGATACACAGTGCAAAGCATATTCTTCTTCATTGCTATCTTAAATTAAATGAATAAGGAAAGAAAAAGACAGTAGTTCATATCCCTGGATTCATGTTGCAAAGCATCTTCGTTTAAGTGTATGTTCTGTAATTGAAAACCTGGCAACTTTTGCTTCCCACTGATACCTGAGGCATAAAGTTTCCAGGTATGTCACTATGACGTCCACGTCTCAGTTGGACCTTTGCTTCCACTGCACTCTCCCCTGATATTTCTAAAGCAAAGTCTGGAAAGTTTGGAAGAAGTTCATGCTTTACTGTCCTTGTGATATGAGGAAAATCCATTCTCCTGGTGGATATTTTCTGGGGGAGACTGGGAAGATATTTTATGAAGCCAGTGGAAAGCACTGCTCTCATAATGGAACCATGTGAATTTCCTATGAAAGTTATTTACATAAAGCTCAGGGAGGCTCAGCTACCCATTAAATACACTTACCAGAGGATTCATAAACTAAAGAATGATTTTTGGTTCAGTTCTTAGATGTGGAAACTGGGAAAACTTCTTATGTGTCAGCAATTTGACAACTGTCAAATGTCAACTTAATGAGTTAGGCACAATTCCTCCCTTTTTACAGATGTGAACACTGAGGTTTACATACTTGCATACCTGGCCCACAGCTATGCAGGTGGTAAGGGATACAAGCATTTGAACTCTGTGATTTCAAAACAAGCCAAATTATCATGCCACACTGCCTCTCAAGCTATAAAAGGAAATTCCCTATGGGTTCAGTCCGACCTCTCCTGGACTCAAATTCAGTATTAAACTTAAATTTAGTTAAGCTTAAACTCAATTGTTTCTTTTTTACACATCTATATAAAGATCTTATAACCCGACTAGTTCAAATTTTAAATCCCTTACTCTGTTTTCAGATGAAGAATCAAAACATATGTAGCAAAGATTTTGATCACCTATTCAGAGTTCTTCTCCTTTAGGTGTACAATCCATAACTCAGGGTAAGGTTGCCTTGAACCCAAGGATAGAACCAGGTTAGTCTAAATTAATTAGTACATGAATTCCCCCGGCAATTGGCAGGGGTGCAGCTGAAAAATGTAATACGTGTCCTAAATTGGCTCAGACCACAGGGAATGAGTGCTGTTGGCAGCCTTCTTGCAACCATGTGAGAAACCAGCCTTAGAATGAAGCCAGAGCTAAAGGCAGCAGAACAACCTTGGGCTTTGATGACATCATTAAACCACTGTTGGTGCCTTGCCAAAATCTGCCTTAATCTGAAACTCCTGTTTTTTTCTAATATAATAACTTGCTTTATTGTTAAGTCCATTTGAGTCAGTGTGTTTTCCTACTTGCAGCCTAAAACATTCTGAACAATATATTGTATATCAGTTTTTCTTTCAGGGTATGTAGTCACTGATTATATTGGCTAAATCATTTGTTTCCCTTTGGGGAAGCTGAAACATATAAAGGAATTTTTCCATTTTCTGACTCTTCAAAAGTATTTGGGGGCTTCCCTGGTGGCACAATGGTTGAGAGTCCGCCTGCCGATGCAGGGGACACGGGTTCGTGCCCCGGTCCGGGAAGATCCCACGTGCCCCGGAGCGGCTGGGCCCGTGAGCCATGGCCGTTGAGCCTGTGCGTCCGGAGCCTGTGCTCCGCAACAGGAGAGGCCACAACAGTGAGAGGCCCGTGTACCGCAAAAAAAAAACAAAGTATTTGGAACACAATGCACAAAATTTAGCTGATCAAGGAAACAGCCAAAGTATCACACAAGCAAATTTCAGGTTTATAATTCCAAGGGGAAAATAAAGAAATAAAGAGCTCAAAATGGAAGGGAATTGGTGACTCAGAATCAGTACATAAATAATGGCCCAGGGTGGCCCTCAAGGGAATCATCCACCATAGTAATGTCTCAAGCAAAATATAAAGCTAAAATTATTTAAGATGCCATAATATTTTCAGAATTAGATATTGCCTAAGGGTCCTCGACAAATTCTGGCTTGGATATTCACAGGATGTCTACCAATAATCCTCTCATATATTTTCTTTTGAAAGTGACAACATGTTGTTCATAGAAAATTTACTTTCTGCATATGGACCTTTTTTTTCTGTTTGAATCAATTCTTGTTGAATGTGCAAAGGAACAAGCCAAAATGTTTCTACACGTGAATGATAAAGCCAACATAAATAAAGGAGACCTAGGGGAAACATAGCATGTCATCACTTTCGCAAGATTTTTAATCAGAAACCACTATTGAGGAGAGGAAACACAGATTTCTCTATTCTTCACCCCAGCCACCAAGCCTCTTCCCTCCATTCTTGGGAACTCTCTATTAAGTGGAAAATCAAATTTTCTTAGTAGAATTTGTGAAGGTGTACTCAACTTTGTAGCCTCAGGGCCCAGCATATTGCCTGGAATCTAATACAGGATGGATAATAACAAACTATAGGATAGTGAGGAACAGACATATGTTCTCTCAGATGTGTGATCTCCCAAAGACCAAAGCAATGGACACTTGTTGATCCTAACAAATATATGTTAAAAGTGTAGGGGCAGGGCTTCCCTGGTGGCGCAGTGGTTGAGAGTCCGCCTGACGATGCAGGGGACACGGCTTCGTGCCCCGGTCCAGGAAGATCCCATACGCCGCGGAGCAGCTGGGCCCATGAGCCATGGCCGCTGAGCCTGCGCATCCGGAGCCTGTGCTCCGCAACGGGAGAGGCCACGGCAGTGAGAGGCCCGCGTACCGCAAAAAAAAGTGTAGGGGCAGTGGTACCTGAGCAGATTCTCAGTGCATGTTTATTAAATATATATATATACAATTCATGGTCAAGCTGTCCACATGTGCAAATTTGCTTGGTTGCTTTGACCAAATTTATTAAATAATACCTGAATGTTTATCAACTTTAAGGATCACCTCATTTTATTAAACATGCTACAGACTCAAATGGAGCAAAATTCTGGAAATGTTTCTGTGATTTGCTAGAATGATTTAGTGTGACTTTAACCATGACACTTCACCTTCTTGAGACTCACATTCAGCATATATTAAATAGTGTGTGCAGCAGGAAGTAATGAGATAAAGCTGTAATGGTATGTGGCACAAAAAAGTGGAGAAATGCATGTTAGCATCTTTTTTACTTATTACTTCTTTACAAAAAATATTGAGATATGATGCCTATACTATTAAACTCACTCTTTTAAGATGTATAATTCAGTGGGTTTTAGTATATTCAGAAGATTAAGCAAGATCATCACTACCTAATTCTAGAACATTTTCATTACCCCAAAAAAGTCCATTTGGTACCCCCTACATTCCATACTGCCTCCCAGCATCTGGCAAACACTAGTCCACTGGCTTTTTCTATGGATTTGCATATTCTGAACATTTTATATAAATGGAACCATACAATGTATGGCCTTCTGTCTGGCTTCTTTATTTATCATAACATTTTCAAGGTTCACCCAATTGTAACATGCATTATTACTTTATTCACTTTTATGGCTGAATAATATTCCATTGTTTGCATATACCACATTTCTTTCTTCATTCATCAATTGATAAACATTTGAATTGTTACCACTTTTTGGCTGTTGTAAATAATGCCGATAAATATTTGTGTATAATTATTTTTGTAGATATATTTTTATTTCTCTTGAGTAAATAAATAGGGTCATGCAGAAACTCTGTATTTAACTTTATGGAGGCACTGTCAAACCCTTTTGCAAATCAGGTGCCTTATTTTACATTCCTACTAGTAAGGTATGAGGGTCTGATTTCCCCACCACCTCATCAATACATATTACTCTCTGTCTTTTTTATTACAGTCATCTTAGTGGGTTAAAAATGGTGTTTCAATGTGGTTTTGATTTGTATTATTTACATTTTCTTGATGACTAATGATTTTGAAAATGTCTTCATGTGATTACTGGCCATTTCTATCTTCTTTGAAGAAATTTATCTATTCAAATGTTTCATCCCTTTTTTTTTTTTTTTTTTTTTTTTTTGCGGTACGCGGGCATCTCACTGTTGTGGAGCACAGACTCCTGACATGCAGGCTCAGCAGCCACAGCTCACGGGTCTAGCCGCTCCACGGCATGTGGGATCTTCCCAGACTGGGGCGCGAACCCGTGTCCCCTGCATCAGCAGGTGGACTCTCAACCACTACGCCACCAGGGAAGCCCTGTTTCATCCCTTTTTGACTGGGTTTTTTTTTTTTGTCTTTTAATAGTTAAGTTGTAAAAATTCTTTATATATTCTGGATACTATATCCTTATCAGATAATTGAACAACATAATAATTGTTAATTATTGCCATGGCAATCAGAGAAGAAAAAGAAATAAAAGGAATACAAATTGGAAAAGAAGAAGTAAAACTGTCACTGTTTGCAGATGACATGATACTATACATAGAGAATCCTAAAGGTGCCACCAGAAAACTACTAGAGCTAATCAATGAATTTGGTAAAGTTGCAGGATACAAAATTAATGCACAGAAATCTCTTACATTCCTATATACTAATGATGAAAAATCTGAAAGAGAAATTAAGGAAACACTCCCATTTACCACTGTAACAAAAAGAATAAAATACCTAGGAATAAAAGCTACCTAGGGAGACAAAAGACCTGTATGCAAAAAACTGTAAGACACTGATGAAAGAAATTAAAGATGATACAAACAGATGGAGAGATATATCACGGTTTTGGATTGGAAGAATCAATATTCTGAAAATGACTATACTACCCAAAGCAATCTACAGATTCAATGTGATCCCTATCAAATTACCAATGGCATTTTTTACAGAACTAGAACAAAAAATCTTAAAATTTGTATGGAGACACAAAAGACCCCGAATAGGCAAAGCAATCTTGAGGGAAAAAAAAATGGAGCTGGAGGAATCAGACTCCCTGACTTCAGACAATACTACAAAGCTACAGTAATCAAGACAATATGGTACTGGCACAAAAACAGAAATATAGATCAATGGAACAGGATAGAAAGCCCAGAGATAAACCCACATTCCTCCGGTAAACTAATCTATGACAAAGGAGGCAAGGATATACAATGGAGAAAAGACAGTCTCTTCAATAAGTGGTGCTGGGAAAACTGGACAGCTACATGTAAATGAATGAAATTAGAACACTCCCTAACACCATATACAAAAAGAAACTCAAAATGGATTAAAGACCTAAATGTAAGACTGGATACTATAAAACTCTTAGAGGAAAACATAGGAAGAACACTCTATGACATAAATCACAGCAAGATCTTTTTTGATCCACCTCCTAGAGTAATGGAAACAAAAACAAAAATAAACAAATGGGACCTAATGAAACTTAAAAGCTTTTGCAAAGCAAAGGAAGCTACAAACAAGATGAAAAGACAACTCTCAGAATGGGAGTAAATATTTGCAAATGAATCAACAGACAAAGGATTAATCTCCAAAATATACAAACAGCTCATGCACCTCAATATTAAAAAAACAAACACCCAATCCAAAAATGGGCAGAAGACCTAAATAGACATTTCTCCAAAGAAGACATAACAGATGGAAAAGAAGCACATGAAAACCTTCTCAACATCACTAATTGTTAGAGAAACGCAAATCAAAACTACAGTGAGGTATCACCTCACACAAGTTAGAATGGGCATCATCAGAAAACCTACAAACAACAAATGCTGGAGAGGGTGTGGAGAAAAGGGAACCCTCTTTCACTGTTGATGGGAATGTAAATTGATACAGCCACTACAGACAACAGTATGGAGGTTTCTTACAAAACAAAAAGTAGAATTACCATATGACCCAGAAATCCCACTACTGGGCATATTCCCAGAGAAAACCATAATTCAAAGAGACACATGCACCACAATGTTCATTGCAGCACTATTTACAATGGCCAGGTCATGCAAGCAACCTAAATGTCCATTAACAGACGAATGGTTAAAGAAGATGTGGTACATATATACAATGGAATATTACTCAGCCATAAAAAGGAACGAAATTGGGTCATTTGTAGAGACCTGGATGGATCTAGAGACTGTCATATAGAGTGAAGTAAGTCAGAAAGAGAAAAACAAATATCGTATATTAACGTATATATGTGGAACCTAGAAAAATGGTACAGATGAACTGGTTTGCAGGGCAGAAATAGAGACACAGATGTGGAGAACAAATGTATGGACACCAAGGGGGGACAGTGGCGGGGTGGTGGTGGCGGTGTGATGAATTGGGAGATTGGGGTTGACATATATACACTAATATGTATAAAATGGATAACTAATAAGAACCTGCTGTATAAAGAAATAAATTTAATTTAATTTAAAAAAGGATCTCACATAAAAAAATAAGATTTCATTTTTGTGTTAAGTGACAATATATTTAATATTAATTTAAAAGTTGCTATTTATAACAATTAATCATTAATAATATATTAATATAAATTAATGTCAGACAAAATAAACTAAAGACAAAACACTGTTGCTAGACATAAAGAAGGGCATTTTAGTGATAAAACACTTGTTGCTAAATCTCCAGTTATCCTTTGGTTACCATTTGCTAGGTATGTATTTTTCCAGCCTTTTGCTTTCAACCTATTTGTGTCTTTGAATCTGAAGTATGGCTCTTATAAACATTGTGTATTTGGATCTTTTTTTTTTTGCTTTCTTTTGTTTGTTTTTTCATTTTTATTGGAGTATAGTTGATTAACAATGTTGTGTTAGTTGTAAAGCAAAGTGGATCAGTTATACATGCACATATATCCACTCGTTTTTAGATTCTTTTCCCATATAGGCCATTACAGAGTACTGGGTATAGAGTTCACTGTGCTACACAGTAGGTCCTTGATGATAATCTATTTTCTATATAGTAGTGTGTATATGTCAATCCCAATCTCCCAGTTTATCCCCCCCTCCCCTCCCTGGTAACCATAAATTTGTTTTCTACATCTGTAACTCTATTTCTGTTCTGTAGATGAGTTCATTTGAACCCTTTTTTAGACTTCACATATAAGCAAATTCATATGATATTGTCTTTCTCTGTCTGACTTACTTCACTTAGTATGACAATCTCTAGGTCCATCCATGTTGCTGCAAATGGCATTATTTCATTCTTTTTTATGGCTGAGTAATATTCCATTGTATATATGTGCCACATCTTCTTTATCCATTCCTCTGTTGATGTACATTTAGGTTGCTTCCATGTCCTGGCTATTGTAAATAGTTCTGCAAAGAACACTGGGGTGCATGTATCTTTCTGAATTATGGTTTTCTCTGGATGATATGCCCAGGAGTGGGATTGCTGGATCATATGGCAGTTCTATTTTTAGTTTTTTGAGAAACTTGCAGACTATTCTCCATAGTGGCTGTACCAATTTAAAAAACCATTCTGTCAAATTTGCTTTTTTCTTAGAGTGTCTAACCTACTTCCGTTTAACATAATTAATGATAAATAAAATTTGCTCCTGCCATTTTGCTATTTGTTTTCTATATGTCTTACATCTTTTTTGTTCTTCCCTTTCTCCATTACTGCCTTATTTTGTGTTAAGTACATTATTGTGTTAAGTATATTTCCTTGTGTACCTTTTTAATTTCCTAGTCATTCCTTTTACTATTTTTGTGTTATTTTCTTAGCGGTTGCCCTGGGGATTATAATTAACAGTTTATAACAATCTAGTTTGGATTAATTTCAATAGTAAGCAAAAATCTTCACTCTTACATATTTCTATTACCTCCTCCTCATTTATGCTGTTATTGTCATACAAGCTACATCTATAGACATTGATGCTCATCAACACAAATTTATAATTATTGCTTTATGCAGTTATCTTTTGAATCAGATACAATAAAAAAGGGGTTACAAACAAAATATACATTTATACTGTATGTTTATATTTAAGTACATTTTTAGCTTCATTGGTGTTCTTTAATTCTTCTTGTGGATTCAAATTATTGCTAGTGTGTTTTCATGTCAGCCTAAGGGACTCCCTATAATATTTCTTGTAGGGTTGGTCTGCTAGTGGCAAATTCTGTCAGTTTTTTGTTGATCTGGAAATGTCTTTCTTTCTCCTACATTTATGGTGGGTATATAATTTTTGGCTCGGTGGTTTTTTTTTGTTTCAGGACAGTGAATACGTCATCCTACTGCATTCTTGCCTCCATGATTTCTAATGAGAAAATTGGTGTTAATCATATTGAGGTATTTTGTCCATAATGAGTCACTTCTCCCTTGCTGCTTTCAGGTTTCTTTTTCTTTGGCTTTTTAAAGTTTAATTGTGACAAGTCTTGGTGTGGCTCTCTTTGAGTTTACCCTTTTAAGATTCATTTAGCTTCTTGGATGATATATTAACGTCATTCATCATATTTGGGGAGTTTTCAGCCATTATTTTTTTCAAATATTACTTCTGTTTCCCATCTCTTCTTTCCTCTGAGCCTCAAGTAATGCATATATTGATACACCTGGTGGTATACCACAAGTCTCTCAGACTCTTCACTTTTCTTCATTCTTTTTTCCTTCTGTTTCTCAAGCTAGATAATCTCCTTTGATCTACATTCAAGTTCACTGATTTGTCTGTCTCTTCAAACCTAAGGTTAAGTCTTTATGGTGAATTTTTCACTTCACTTCTTCTACTTTTCAATTCTAGAATTTCTATTTTTTTAATAACTTGAATCTCTGTATATGCTTTAGTGAAACATCATTCTCATACTTTCATTTAGTACTTTACAAGTGGTTTCCTTTAGTTCTTTGAACATTTTGAAATTTAATTTAAAATTTTTGTTTTGTAAGCAAAAAAATCTAGGCTTCCTCTTAGACATACACCATAGGCTTCTTTTTTTCTCGTGTGTAGGTCATACTCTCCCATTTGTTTACATGTCTCATATATTTTTTTAACTGATCATTTTAAATAACATAATGTTGCAGTTCTGGACATTAGGTTTTTCTCCTTCCCCCATGTATATTGTTGTGGCAATTTGTTGTTGGCATGGTTGTTAATGACTTTTTAAAACTAATTCTTTAAAGTCTGTATTCTTCGTTGCATATGGCCACTGAAGTCCATGTATTTTTAGCTTAGTGGTCAGATACCGATTGTGCAGTTATTTTCTCAAAAGCCTACAACCAATAAGTCTCCCCATCTTTGCCAAGGACTCTGTGAATTTTGGGGTATGCTCTCAACTCTGAGTCAAAATTTTTACAACTCTGCCTAGCCTTTATTTCCCGTGTGCACAGAACCTCAACATTGGCCAGAGACGAGACCTTAGAGCTTTATCAGGTCTTCAGGATCCACACAACCACAAGAATGTGCACAGGTCTATATATGCACATAGCCTTCTATATTCACAGATATATATCAGAATTTTTCAAAGTCTCCTACGGACATCTAATTTCTCAACTTTTCCTTTTAAGCTTTTTGGTTAACCTATTGTTTGACACAACTATTGTCAACCATCTCAGGCATCCATGATGTTAAACAACTGCATTTGATTTTTTTTTTTATAAATGCTTCTGGAGAAAGGGATGGTCACACTGGTCTGTGAGCCAGGTCAAAGATGGCTTTGTGAATGGGGTCTTCTGAAGAACCACTGCACTAGTTGCGTGATGGCAACTTCCCGATAATGGGATTCTGAAATAGCTCCAACCCAGTTCTGCTACCTCCAGTGGCTTCCAGGATGCTGTTTTTCACCATGATTGTGGGTTATTGGTTTTCAAGGCTACTGCAGAGCTGAGAAAGGGGAATGAGGATAGGAAAAGTTAAAATGCCCCAGAGCACTCTGTTCCTACTGAGATTATTCAAGAAAGCCATTTCTCTTGAATTAACACTCTTCAGATTGTTCAAAGCCTTTGATTAATATCCAGAGCTTTAAAAAAGCTGATTCTGACAATTTTCTCCAGTGTTTTCATTACTTTTATGGAGGAGAGAATTTTCAGAAGTCACTTCTCTGTCATTTTTGTTGCCATCAGCCCAACCATTAAAAAAAAAAATCTCTGATCCATCAATTCAGTGACAGTTATAAAAATCAGCTTCTACATGGTGACACTGCCACATTTGCCAGCTCTTAGGATGTTTCATTGCCTTATCTGTACTCTACAGATTAACACTGGGTCTACATAAGTCCTGATGTCCAAGGTTCTTCTTCAAAGGAAACAGACTTGTTTAGGTTGGAAATGTAGAAAAGAATCTTAGCCCAGGGGAATTTATATTTGTTTATCATGTATTTCATGGTCAAATGAAGGCAAAAGGAAAAGAAGCCCAAAGATGTAATTTATATATTAAAACCAACTTTAGGGAAATAAAAGTATGATACAAAAAAATCTGACAATCTAGCATCATAAGCTGCATGATGCCATTTGGAAAGCAAAGGAAAGCATACGCCATATTCTGGGGAATATTTAGACACCGTGTTGTTGAGTTTTTGTATGTATGTGGCTATGCATGTGCCTCTTTTCCTAACATGCAGAGTTCAGTGTACCCATGGGACCATGCTAGACACTTTTCCTGCCTTTACTCATTTAATCTTTGCAAGAATCAGTAATAGATATTATGAATGAGTAAACTGGGGCTCCAGGTAGTTAAGTAACTTGATCAAAGACATACATCAAGTAATTAACTAATATTTGAATCCAAGTCTAACTCAGTGTTCCCCACAGAGCTCTCAGTGCTCACGGAGAAGTTCTAAGTATCAATCACAACTCTCCCTTTTGGATATACTATATACTTCATTGATTTGAAAATTATGAAGAACCTACAATTTGCAAGGTGGTGATCTTAGAACAATGACGAAGACTGCTTACAGTTCACCTAGAGACACAGATATTAAAGTAATTAGGCAAATAATATTAATAAGCGCTATGTAGAAAAAGTGACACATAAATGAGAAGGCATAACAGATGGACCTGATTTAGATTGTGGGGTTAGTAAACAATGAGTTGATTATGTGACATTTATGCTAAGATTTGAAGTGTGAGTAGGAGGGCACAGCATGGAGAAAAGATACTAAGCTGGAGAGAGTTTCCGATGGGCAAGAAACAGAGAGAAAGTCAGAATAAATGAAGTGCCATGAGTGAGAGGGAGGGCAGATCAAAAAGAAAGGTGAAGAACCAGACCTAAGGGCAGCGATCATGCTGGGATTTACAGGCTACAATAGCAATGTTTTCTTTACTAAGAAAATTAGAAAAACTCTGAAGAACTTAAGCAAGATAGTAACATAACAAGGTATGTACTTTTAAAATATTACTTTGAATATGACCTTTCTGGAATTGTTCTACAATTTCTTGTGAGTCTGTAATTATTTTAAAATATTTTTTTTTTTTTAAAGTGAGGCACAAAGGAACAGAAAAGACTCCTTTTACTGAACCATAAACAATAAACTGAAGGCAGGAAAGGGCAGGGGGTGGGGTGGGGGTTGTAAAATTGGAATCAAAGGAAGCAGTTAAAAACCTATCACAGTGGTCCAGACCTGGATAATGGTGACCTGGTAAAGGTGTTAAAAGTAGAGGTGGAAACAAGGGTGTGTGTTTGAGAGAAGTGCTGGAACTAAAATCTTTATGAGGAGGATGAGTGAGAAGGATCTATCAAAAGGGACTCCCATGTTTCCTGCATGAGTGTTTGAATAGTACCATTTCCTGAGATGGAGAAAATAAAAGAGAAACAATATTACTGGAGGACGACTAGAAATTTGATTTCGGATGTACCAAGTTTGGAATGCTTCTAAAACAACCCAATGTTGCTGTCAAGCAGACAGTGGGATATATGGGTTTCAATCTCAGAAGATGTAAACATGTAAGTCTTCAGGTATATGTAGCATTTAAAACCATGGGGGTGAAAACTCACCAATGGTAAAACGGTAGAGTTGGAAAAGAGGCAAAAAACCAAATTCTAAGGAACAATAATATGTAAAGATCAGATAGATCAGGAAAGGCCATCAAAAGAAATGAAAAAGTTTGGCTAGTGAAGGGTTTATATTTCAAGACAATAGATTCATTAGCCAAGACCAACACCAGCTCTCTTTGGGTTAGTTACCATGTTTTCCACATGAACTGAAACACCTAAAAGAGCTGCAAGCTTTATCAGTGGGTGTGTAAGATCTGTAACAAAGATTTTTCACAGTGGGCAAAGTGGAGAAGCCTTTCATCAGCTTCTGGCTTTGGCATGAGTTCCTCAGAAGTCCTGAAGCACTGAAGACCCAGCTTCCCTTTAGCTGCTAGAATCCCTTCTGCTTGAACATATCCAGAGATTGGAGGCTGGTAATTTACCACTTCCTGAGGCATCTTCGGACAGCTGAAACTGTTAGAAAAGTCTTCCTTATACTCAACTAACATCTGTCATCCTGTGGCTTCCATCTACCATCCTAATTTTGCTCCTTGGGGCCACATAAAACCAGATTCTCTTTGTAACATGACACTGCTTCAAGTATCTGTACAAAATTCTTGCGTCCCCCAAGACTTCTCTTCTCCAGGCAAAATGTCACTGGTGACTTGTATCATTCCTCTTAGAACACTGTTATGAATCAAGTCAAGTATACTGTGATTCAATTTATAAAACAAATACCTGTTATGAGAGATAGCTAACCATATTAATAGGCAGAGTCATACTGATTCAAACTGTTTATGTTACAAGGTTCGGACTTGTCTAGTAGTTTGGGCAAAATCAGGTAATAACAACTTTTATAGGAATGAGATTTCATTTCACTTAAAATGTGAAACTGGCTTTATATACTAGTATTTTGCTATGGGAGGGGCATAAATATATGGTCATAAACAGAAAAGTATTTAAAAGATATATTAATATTTCATCCCTGTTATATACACATACATCCTTATTTAAAGCATAGCCAAAAATATTATTATTTATATATACATATCATTAAATCACTTCATCTTTTTTATGAAGCAGTCGTTTTCATACATTTCACTGAATTTGGTGGGGGGGATTATCTTTGGCTCCTCTTAGCATTCCTGACCTCTGGTTTCACTATATTCACTTTAGATTTGGCATAAATATTCAAGTTAAGGTCACCATGTCTGTAATTTTATTGCAACATCCCCTTGAAACTTGGCTAAAGTTT
This sequence comes from Orcinus orca, assembly GCF_937001465.1. Classification (NCBI taxonomy): domain Eukaryota; kingdom Metazoa; phylum Chordata; class Mammalia; order Artiodactyla; family Delphinidae; genus Orcinus; species Orcinus orca. The sequence continues at coordinate 10,399,799 of NC_064568.1, forward strand.
CTCTTTAGAGAAATGAAATAGTTTCTCTATATCATATTCAACTCGATAAATATTTGTGAACCAAACACTACTTTTTTAGGTCCTGTGACTGGTACTAGAAAAATGTATTTGTTCTTCCACATAAATTGTTTCATTTTTTATTCTTAAGGCAAGTATTATTGCCCTCTTTTCACAGATGAGAAATCTGGAGCTGAGGGATACAGATTTCAAAATCCAATCAACCTTTATGATATGGAAGATGCTGCCCTTAGCTCTGGAAATACACATTTCAGAGTGCAGTGTTGACTGGGAGTTTTTAAAACATGGCTTAGAAATCTAAGTTCTCTGTTTTTAATTAAAGACCTATCACCAGTAGATTGTGCAATCTTTGTCAAGTCACTTAACCTCTCTGTACTTCAGTTTCCTCACATGTTAAACAGTAATATTAATATCTATATGTTCATTTACTGTGAGCTTATAGTGACATGTATATAATGTATTTTTCAGACATTAAATTCTGGCACATGGTACATCATATTAAGTAATCAATAAATGGCAACTAAAAAAAATAAAACTAAAAGCTTTCTCCTTAAAACTACTAGAGCTAATCAACGAATTTGGTAAAGTAGCAGGATACAAAATTAACACACAGAAATCTCTTGCATTCCTATACACTAATGATGAAAAATCTGACAGAGAAATTAAGGAAGCAATACCATTTACCAATGCAACGAAAAGAATAAAATACCTAGAAATAAACCTACCTAAGGAGACAAAAGACCTGTATGCAGAAAACTATAAGACACTGATGAAAGAAATTAAAGATGATACAAACAGATGGAGAGATATACCATGCTCTTGGATTGGAAGAATCAACATTGTGAAAATGACTCTACTACCCAAAGCAATCTACAGATTCAATGCAATCCCTATCAAACTACCACTGGCATTTTTCACAGAACTAGAACAAAAAATTTCACAATTTGTATGGAAACACAAAAGACCCCGAATAGCCAAAGCAACCTTGAGAAAGAAAAACAGAGCTGGAGGAATCAGGCTCCCTGACTTCAGACTATACTACAAAGCTACAGTAATCAAGACAGTATGGTACTGGCACAAAAACAGAAATATAGATCAATGGAACAGGATAGAAAGCCCAGAGATAAACCCATGCACATATGGTCACCTTATCTTTGATAAAGGAGGCAAGGATATACAATGGAGAAAAGACAGTCTCTTCAATAAGTGGTGCTGGGAAAACTGGACAGCTACATGTATATGAATGAAATTAGAACACTCCCTAACACCATACACAAAAAGAACCTCAAAATGGATTAAAGACCTAAATGTAAGGCCGGACACTATAAAACTCTTAGAGGAAAACATAGGCAGAACACTATATGACATAAATCACAGCAAGATCCTTTTTGACCCACCTGCTAGAGAAATGGAAATAACAATAAAAATAAACAAATGGGACCTAAAGAAACTTAAAAGCTTTTGCACAGCAAAGGAAACCATAAAAAAGACAAAAAGAAAACCCTCAGAATGGGAGAAAATATTTGCAAATGAAGCAACTGACAAAACATTAACCTCCAAAATTTACAAGCAGCTCATGCAACTCAATATCAAAAAAACAAACAATCCAATCCAAAAATGGGCAGAAGACCTAAACAGACATTTCTCGTAAACGATATACAGATTGCCAACAAACACATGAAAGAATGCTTAACATCACTAATTATTAGAGAAGTGCAAATCAAAACTACAATGAGGTATCACCTCACACCAATCAGAATGACCATCATCAAAAAATCTACAAACAATAAATGCTGGAGAGGGTGTGGAGAAAAGGGAACCCTCTTGCACTGTTGGTGGGAATGTAAATTGATAGAGCCACTATGGAGAAGAGTATGGAGGTTCCTTAAAAAACTAAAAACAGGGCTTTTCTGGTGGCACAGTGGTTGAGAGTCCGCCTGCCGATGCAGGGGACACGGGTTCGTGCCCCGGTTCAGGAAGATCCCACACGCCGCAGAGCAGCTGGGCCCGTGAGCCATGGCCGCTGAGCCTGCACGTCCGGAGCCTGTGCCCCACAACGGGAGAGGCCACAACAGTGAGAGGCCCGCGTACCGCAAAACAACAACAACAACAAAAAAACCTAAAAACAGGACTAACATACGACCCAGCAATCCCACTACTGAGCATATATATGGAGAAAACCATAATTCAAAACAGAGTCATGTAGCACAATGTTCATTGCAGCTCTATTTACAAGAGCCAGGACATGGAAGCAACCTAAGTGTCCATCAACAGATGAATGGATAAAGAAGATGTGGCACATATATACAATGGAATATTACTTAGCCATAAAAAGAAACTAAATTGAGTTATTTGTAGTGAGGTCGATGGACCTACAGTCTGTCATACAGAGTGAAGTAAGCCAGAAAGAGAAAAACAAATACCGTATGCTAACACATATATATGGAATCTAAAAAAATTAAAAAATGGTTCTGAAGAACCTGGGGCAGGACAGGAATAAAGACGCAGACATAGAGAATGCACTTGAGGACATGGGGAGGGGAAAGGGTAAGCTGGGACGAAGTGAGAGAGTGGCATGGACTTATACTACCAAATGTAAAACAGATAGCTAGTGGGAAGCAGCTGCATAGCACAGGAAGATCAGCTTTTTGCTTTGTGACCACCGAAAGGGGTGGGATAGGGAGGGTGGGAGGGAGATGCAAGAGGGAGGAGATATGGGGATATATGTGTATGTATAGCTGATTTACTTTCTTATAAAGCAGAAACTAGGCCACCATTGTAAATCAATTATACTCCAATAAAGATGTTAAGGTAAAAAAAAAAGCTTTCTCCTTTCTATTGGGGAGCTGGTTGTATATGTAAATACATAGCAAAAGAACTTACCTTCTACTTCCTATTTCAGAAACAATTATCTTATACAGAAACCTTTCCTGTTTCTTTTCTAATCCCAGATCAAATGCTGTACCTTTTCATGTGTCTTACTTTAAAATATTTATGGATCCCACTATTTTGAGAGACTTCATACAAATTCACTCAAACTATTAAGTTTCCCTCCAAATACTACATAACTCAATGAATGTAACTTGCTCTGAGACATAAAACAGGTAGGTTGTGTTACATTTATGCTAGACTCACTCCCTGATTCTTACAACAAAGTGCTGAGGTGCCCAAATGGAAAGTGAAAAATGCAATCTAGCTATTTGTTTGGTATTTCATCAAGTTCCCTGCTTTAACTCAATCAACTGACCAAACCGGTAGCCACTTCCGATGCCCCATGCATTCATCTTTTAGACTCATAATGAGTCTAAAAGACTTGGCAACGTGGAACATGAATCAAAACACAGGGCTGACTACTGCTTTACACATTAAGTAGTCTTTGAAGTAATCACCGCAACAATTACAAGACACTCTTAGGGAGTTATTTTGGCAATGAAACTTGTGGTAATCAGAGTGATCAGGGGCTCATGCTATTAAAAAATTGGAGAATATGAAGAAATAATGAGCAAGTTTGTAATCACTTCTACTTTCTGGGATGTTGAGGTCTAATAATGTTTATTCTTGGATTTCCAGCGACCTGGGAAAATACACTTGTGCTTATTTTTGATTATCACTTTGAAGCACTATCAATTTCTCAGAATTTTCAAGAGATAATGTTCACTGAACTGTTCAAGTTTTCCCTTTGAAAAATCTCATTTCAATTTAGTGAAGAACCCACGCCTCACTTCTATAATTCAAAGAACATTATTGCTACAGAAACAGTAACATTTCCTCAACGTCCAACACTTGAAAACAACCTGGTTAAAATGTGAAGCCATGTTTGAATGTTCAACTGTAATGTGGCTGATTCCAGGAATTTAATGTAACAAATGTGTTTCTGTTTGTAGAAAACTTTTCATGGCTCTGCACAGGAAACAGTGCTTTCTGAGGTTCTTTAGTGTCATAGTTATTGGAATTGATAACTGATACAGATTAGCTAGGCATTCAAGAAGACACCTGCCTTTGGCAGTCACTGATAACAGACCAGAAACATTTACTTCTCTATCTAAAAGTGTTGTATATTGTCAACAGCCACAGATTCCTTGCGGTTCCTCCAGTCAAGAATCAGGTATCATTTCCCCACCACACATTCAATATGGGCTGGCCTTGCTTGTGACTTTGAGTAACAGAATGAAGCAGAAGGGACTCTGGGTAAGCTCTGAGCCTAAGCCTTAAGATATCTTGAAGTTTCTGCTTTTGCTCTCTTGGAAAACAGCCAACATGTGAATAAGCCTGCATTAACTTCTTTAAGATAAAAGACCATACAGAGAGATACGGCTGTCCCATGTGAGGCTCCAAACCTGTAAATGTGCACATCCCAACCCAACCGGTCCCAGGTAAGCCATTCCATACCAAAAGAACTACTTAGATAACCTAATGACTTGTGAGAAATAAAGAATGCTGTTCTAAGCCACTAAGTTTTGGGTTGGTTTGTTAGGCAGCAAAAGTTAAGCTAACTCATACTCTGAAAACTAGAAAACACTGATAAAGAAAATTGAAGATGATTCAAACAAATGGAAAGCTATTCCATGCTCTTGGATTGGAAGAATATTGTTAAAATGGCCATATTACCCAATCTAGAGATTTAACGTGATCCCTATCAAAATACTCATGACATTTTTCATAGAACTAGAACAAATAATCCTAAAATTTATATGGAACCATAAAAGACCCAGAATTGCCAAAGCATTCTGAGGAAAAAGAGCATAACCCTGCCAGACTTCAGACAGTACTACAACGCGACAGTCATCAAAACAGTTTGACGTCGGCAAAAAAACAGACACATAATTCAAAAGAACAGAATAGAGTGCCCAGAAATAAGCCTGCACACCTGCAGTCAATTAATTTATGAAAAAGGAGGCAAAAATATACAATGGAGAAAAGACAGTACCTTCAGCAAGTGGTGCTGGGAGAGCTGGACAGCTTCATGTAAATCAATGAAATGATAAAACTCCCTTACACCATATACAAAAATAAACTCAAAATGGTTTCAATATCTAAATATAAGATATGACACCATAAAACTCCTAAAAGGGAACATAGGCAAAATATTCTCAGACATAAACCATAGCAGTATTTTCTTAGATCAGTCTTCCAAGGCAAAAGAAATAAAATTAAAAAGAAACAAATGGGACCTAAATGTGCAAACGATGCAACCCACAGGGGTTAATATCCAAAACAGACAAACAGTGCGTACAACTCAATATCAAAACAAAACAAAACAAACAAAAAAACCTAAAAAGCAAACAAAAACCCCAACAACCCAATTAAAAAATGGGGAGAAGACCTAAATAGACATTTCTCCAAAGAAGACATTCAGATGGCCAACAGGCACATGAAAAGATACTCAACATTGCTAATTACTAGAGAAACGCATATCAAAATCACAATGAGATGTCACCTCACACCTGTCATAATGGCTATTATCAAAAAGCCTACAAATAATAAATGGTGGAGAGGGTGTGGAGAAAAGGGAACTCACCTACATTGTTGGTGGGAATGTAAATTGGTACAGGCACTATGGAGAACAGTATGAAGATCCCTTAAAGAACTGAAAATAGAGCTACCATATGATGCAGCAATCCCACTCCTGGGCATATATCTGGAAAAGATGAAAATTCTAATTTGAAGAGATACATGCGCCCCAATGTTCATAGCACCACTATTTACAATAGCTAAGACATGGAAACAACCCACATAACCCACATGCCCATCAACAGATGATCGGTTTAAGATGTGGTGTATATATACAATATATATTTATATGTGGAATCTAAAAAATAATACAGATGAGTCTATATATAAAACAGAAACAGACTCACGGACATAGAAAACAAACTTACAGTTACCAAAGGGATAAAAGGGATGTATAAATTAGGAGTAAGAAGTTAACAGCTAGAAACTACTATACATAAAATAGATAAGTAACAAGGATTTACTGTACAGCATGGGGAACTACATTCAATATCTTGTAGTAACCTATAATGGGAAAATAATCTGAAAACTATACTTATATACATATAAAACTGAATCACTTTGCTGTATACCTGAAATGAACACAATACTGTAAATCTTCAATTAAAAAAAAATGTTAAGCTAACTCATACCAAAGGCATAAAGAGAGCAGGGAAAATATAAATAGGTTAAAAGGTTAGCACCCTGTGTTTGGTGGCTGGCTGGACTCTGTTTCCCTTTAGTTTTGTTTCCTTTCATTTCAGAAAGTTCCTAGTTGGGGGGTTGGTTGGGGGTGGAGGGGAGAAGCAAGGGCCAGAGGAAGGGAAAGAAGGAAAGAAGGAAGGAAGGAAGGAAGGAAGGGGGGAAGGAAGGAGGGAAGGAAGGAGGGAAGGAAGGAAGGAAGGAAGCAAGGGGGGAAGGAAGGAAGGAAGGAAGAAAGGGGGAAGGAAGGAAGGAGGGAAGGAAGGGGGGAAGGAAGGAAGGAAGGAAGAATTCTGCTAATAGATTTTGGCACCTGTTTCGCTCCCCCTGCTGAACGATCTTACAACAACGTTGCGATGCCCAGTGCCCCCACCCACCCAGCCAGCTGGGCTTCTCAAGAAGCTTTTCAACCCAGCCCTCCTCAATTTTATTTCTCATTGTTTGTCTAATTCCTGATGGAAAGATATGATAAACTCTTCTGGGACAGATGTTAACTGCTGAAATCCTGTATCTTTATCTCATCAGATAGACTTTAGCTAATTAGGTTGATAAAATCAATGGTATTTATCATCAAATGAATTTTGAAACAAATCTTGACTACCTGCTACTATCACTACCGCACCTCACAGCTGAATGGCTTTGGACAAGATGTTTAAACTCCACCAATCTTAACGTTCTTACTCCTTAAAATGGGATTATTATCTGCATTTCAGTGTGTCTGTAAAAATTAAACATGCTGAAGTATGCCTCAAAGACCTGAAACCTAATAGATGATCATGAAATATTATCAAATTCCTTTCGAAAATAATTGTAACAATTTACAAAACTATCTACATCATTTCCATTTTCCTCAGTTAGGCTGCGGGATCCTCCAGACACTGATTCTCTTCTGTAACTTTCGTGCTAATTACAGTGTTGAATGTCTAGTTCTCAATAAATGGTTGGATCCATAAAATGAATAATCATTAAAGGAATAAATAAAACACTAACATCTACTAATCTCAACAAGTGGCATTTTAACGAACTGAAAGCCCTAAATGAGTAAACAATTACTGTAGAAAGAATGCATTGCCTTGCTCACAGGTGGAGGAAATATTAGCCAGTGCTTGACTTTCACAAAGATAAAGCCACATACAGAAGTGCTGTCAGAAGCACAGTTTGAGGTTCTGGTCATTTCGGAAGGTTCTTGGTCCCCCTTTCCTGGCTGATTAATAATGACATACACTGCTTATAATTACGTCTTTGGAGAGTGGATTCATTTTAAGAAAAACTCGTATAAGAATAACATTAATTAATGACTATTTACAAATATATTCACAGTGGGATTCATTTAAATAGTGAAGTGTTTGTGCAACTAAAGTATGATTTAACAAAATTGATGTAACACAACTTTTTCAGAAATACATTGCCAAAGTGTGTGTGTGTGTGTGTGCGTGTCTGTGTGTGTGTGTGTGTGTGTGTGTATGAAAGAAACATCAGATAAGGCAGCCTTGGATACTGTAAGATCGATCAGGGATTAATTAGGGGTGTCTTTCATACCTGTAGCAACAGGAAGTGGTGACATGCATGCTGTTTTTTGCTGATCTCTCAAAGGTCCTTGAAAGATTACTGTATGGTAAGTCTATAGCTCTTAGACTGACTTTTGATCTCTAGGTCCAATAAAGTACTTTCAAAACAGCACCCACAGAAAATAACAAAGGAGAAAAGTATCAAGGACTGAGGGCTAGGGATGATGCTCCAGTTCCTATCTTTGATGTGGGTGGCACTCAAGGGCAGAGGGAGGCTTTGTTTCTCTGTCACAGTGTATCTAAGTACAGCAATCATACATCCCAGTGTGTCCAGGACTTATTGTCCTAGCATTTGTCCAGGATTCGTTATTTCATAACAAAGTACTATTATTTTGAGTTGCACCAGAACAAGCTTAGGCTTTGATACACCTCCACTTAGTACTTGCAGCTTCTGCCAGGAATTGTCCAGCAGTGTTGAATAGAGAAGTGAGCAGAGTTCACACCTTAACAAAAACTAAATGTGAAAGATCAACAGCATCTCCCACCTCATCTTTCCTGAACCTTTTCTGATATAACATAATGAATGTTGTTAAGTATCAGGTGCACATCTTGATGCACTTGATAATGAGATATCAGACCAAGTGAGCCACTTCTCCTGGTTTGAGTGGTGCTGAAGTAAGATTTGGCATTGCTGCTCTGCTGACCACTTAATCACCAGTCAGATATGCTGTGGTCCATGCTGTGATCTGACAGATACACAAAGCCACAAAGTCACCAGTTGACAGGGATAGTGAGAAGCATGGGAAATTAGAGATACATGACATATGTATAGGCAATAGCAAATCAGAAGTCCTGCTGCAGAGCATATGAACAGTAGTCTGACAAGTGTCATTGTCACATGAACCTCAAAAACAGAAATGTTAATATCAGTGTAAACTTTTAACATTCCTGTCTGTTGTTGTTCTCTCCAAATAAATCAAAATATGATGCCTTTGTTGCAACATTTGTAAAGACAACAGACATAAGACTGTGGATGCAACAAAGAACTCTATACCAAAGGTACACAGTACTCCCGCTATAAATGATATTATTTTATTTAAATCAACTACCAGCTAATAATTTGAATACACAAGGGGACACAGTCCAGAAATGCAAATACATTAAAAACATAAAAAAATTAATCAATATAAAAGGCATAACAGCACAAAGCTAGACTTAACCAGTTGTTTCCAGAGTTTAACCGTTCCTAGGGATAAAACTAGAAAATTCCACATCCTCACTAAACCTTTTGGACCACTAAGCTTGAAGCACAGCATCCACATAACCATATTCTAAGCTGAAGACATATTGTGTTCCATGCTACAAGACATATTTTAAGAACAAAATTGAAAAAACCAGGAGAGCCTTTCCAGCGATGTGAGACTGGAAGTGTCTTCCGCAAGGAATTAAGCCTCACAACCTGGAGAAAAGACTACAGGATCAGCATAACTGGAAAGAAAAATGGACCTCAATATAAAATCCAACAAGCCGGGCTTCCCTGGTGGCACAGTGGTTGAGAGTCCACCTGCCGATGCAGGAGACACGGGTTCGTGCCCCAGTCCGGGAAGATCCCATATGCCACGGAACGGCTGGGCCCGTGAGCCATGGCCGCTGAGCCTGCACGTCCGGAGCCTGTGCTCTGCAATGGGAGAGGCCACAACAGTTAGAGGCCCGCGTACCACAAAAAAGAAAAAAAAAAAAATCCAATTAAAATCCAACAAGCCACTCCAAAGTGCAAAACAAAGAGTTCTATATTTTCTCTTCATGTATTCATTTACCCAGCAAATATTTATTGAATGTGTCATGTGCCAGACACTGTTTACTGCCCTGAATATACATCAATGAACAAGACAAATGGGCTCCAAACTTCCACAGAACTTAAATTTTAATAAGAAAAAAAAATTATGGATAAAACAGACCATTAAACAAATTTCAGTCATACCTAGTTAAGTGCTACAAAGGATGTAAATGGCTAATCTAATAGAGAAGAACTGGGTTTGGAGGAATCTGTTTTATACCAATGCTGTCAAGGAAGATCTTATTGAAGAGGAGACATTTGGACTGACACCTGAATTAGATGACACAGTTTGACATACAAGGGTATGGATATGAGTGTAAAACATTTCAGGTAGTCAAGTCCAGCTAGTCCAGCAGTGCTAAGTAGGGTATGAGTTAGATGATTCAGAAGAAAAAAATCTATTTGTATGATTTGAGTTCTTGGATTTCAGGAAAGATGAACAAAAAGAGAGGAAAATGTTTCTTTTCCTTCCCTAGTGGAGTTAACGAGCTCCCAAAGACATCCAAGACAGAGTGTTGAGACTGCCTTCTGGCTTTCATGGAAAGCACAGGGAACTGATATATAAGAGGCTAGAGATTCATAAAGTTCAACATCTCTAATAGATATGTTTTTCACTGTGTGCTCCTTTCTCTTACTGAGTGGTCTCTTCTGAAAACTTACTCTTAGCCCTTGAGGAGGTGGAGTTAACCATGGCAACTCTAAGGGAGAAGTTGCTGAAGCAATTAATGCTGGAGCTGAAGAACATCGTCTCCTTGCCTTTGGCTGGTAGCCTCAACTCAGATTCGTAACACGGAGCCTCTACACCCACCATTCCCATAGCACTCATGCCTTCATGTATTGCTTTGACCGCAGCACGGACTTTATTTCAACACTAGGTGAGCATCCTTTTCAAGTACATGAAGGACTGTTATGTAAAGGAGTAAAAACAACTGGTTTGATTACTAACGAGAACCAAACTTAGACTAGAGGGCAGAATTTTAACTCAACCTTTCTAAAAAGGAGTATTTGACACTGTAAAAAAATCATCGTATAGGATAGTATGCTTTCCATCCCTGGAGGCATTAAAGCAACAGCTTTTGGACTTGTAAGTGATGTTGCACAAAGAGAATCTTCTCCCTGTGAAAAAGGTTGTTCCTGTGGTCCTTTCTATCTCTAAGAAGCTGAGAAAGAGTCTACTATTAAGTAGGTTGTTGCAAAAGAGCTACTGGTTGCCTGAGAGAAAAAACTTACAGTTTCTCTGAGATACCTGGGCTGCTACTGCATTATAAACTCAGTATGCATTTACCAAGGAGAGACAAAATGCTACTGGTTGCTTTGGAGGTTTTTAAGATATCTGTATCACTGGATTTGAGTCTTGGTTACATCTCTTGGGTCCCATTAGTTTTCCCCCAAAACATGAGCATTATAACCACGACTGTGAATCCTAGTTGTTCTTAGTCTTTTGAATTCAATACCCCACTTGATGATAAATTTCTTGTAATGCTCTTTCACTGTCCTCACATTAGATTCATAGGTAATATATCCTACCTATATACATAATCTCAAAACTAATAAATAATGTCATAACTATATTCAAAGGAAAAAAATAGCAGCAATTTATAATAAAATAATATGCATGTCGATATGTAAATAAATTGACACAACTACACTAAAAAACACACAGATGTACGTACTACATGTATAGAATCACCATGAATGTGACAATAACAAAGGTAGACTAATTCCAGAGTGTTTTATCAATGATTCAAGATCTGCAAGCAGCACTGCTGTTGGTAACATGATTTTTTGTAACAATGAACATCTCTTGGTAAAGTTTCTAAGCAAAACAGAATACAATCTTAGCTTAGTTGACAGAGTAGTTCATTCCTAGAAAATTCAGTATATTTTGAAACTAGGCAAAAAATGCTTTGTTATATGCATGATGGACTTAGATTATACGCTCATGTAATTATAAACAGAGTAGCCCAGGTGATATTAAAAAGTCATTTAAGATAGAGGACAGTTCTTTTTGTTCCTGGGTAATCCATCCATTGTAGAACAACTGGCATCCCTGGCCTCCATCCATTAATGCTTCTCCACCCTCATTATAAAAACTAGAGGAAAAAGCCCACCCACAAATTTCCAAAATGGCACCTGGGAAACACCAAATTCTTTGAGCGTACTGGCATCAGACTAGGACAGGTTCAGTATCTTCACCTCCCTTCCTTTAGCTGTGGGAGGCTGTTAGAACCAAGTGAAAACTTATACAGGATTGACTTTCTGAACCACTAAGTAGCTGAGGTACCTTAGGAGCACCAGTTCTTAAAGTGATCTGAGCAGGCCTTCCTTCAGTGAACTGACCCAGATGTGAGTGCTGTGATTTCAGATAGCTGGAGATGGGCCTCGCATGTAAAGGCCCATCTTAGCAAATGAGAGCTCATGTTTCTTCATGCAACCCCAGGATCAGCGCTACCTTGAAAATCACTTCTCTGCCTGGACCAGTTAGGTGTCTGAGTGGTTGCATACAGCTAAAAACAGGCCACGACGCAGCTTTCATTAAGTTTAATCAAACTTTCTTCACATTAAATTAACCCAAGGGACATCTTTTATTCCCAATTATAAAGTAAACTTTACACAATTTATTAATTTTAGAATTACCAAATACAATTTCCTCAGTGAAAGTCTGAAAAGGAGATACATTAAAGTGAGTCCCTACAGGAACTGTGGGGAAGATGAGGATGTAGAGAAAATATGCGGAAAGAGTCATTTTGTCAACATGTAATTCTCAGAAGAGCTCTAGAATTGATGGTCTATCTACTTCTTATTGCATCTCTCAATACATATATTGTTTCAAACTCATAACTCCCAAAACTGTTGAAGAAACTATTTTATTTTGCTCTAAATTTTGCCTGTTAGCAAATCAAATTCTCCAGAGTTGCACAGAAGGGATAAAATTTCAGTGAATGCATGCCAATGTTCATTCAGCTGTTCTCATTTTCTAGCAGCCCTATCCAGATTTCTCCTCACTCCACCCACAGAGAAAGAGGAAATATATGCAGAAGTTGCTTTTGCAGCAATGGACAAAATGCTTCTCCCAGACCAGCAGCATCACCCTGTGTGTGTGTGTGTGTGTGTGTGTGTGTGTGTGTGTGTGTGTGTGTGTGACAGATATAGGGATAGATAAAAGTCGGGGGTGGGGGGAGAGAGAGTTAATTAGTTCCTGGAAAACAAAACATCCATTGTTACAGGAAGTGAATAAGGAAAACCTTATAAACAAACTGGTAAGGTCTTTACTGAAAAACAGCTGCTCACATCATTTTGATGACTTGCAGTTTACAAAGCATTTTCACAAACATAATTCCACCTCATCCTCACTACAAAACTTTGGTGTAGGTATGATTGTCTCCAATTTATAAATGAGAAAATAGAGGCTCACAGATGTTCATAACTTTCCTTAAATCACACATTGAGTAACCAGGGGACTAAAAGACCAAGTCACCTGACTCTAGGTTTAGAGCTCTTTTTCATGTTACTTATTCACACAAATTGAGTTTGTTAAATCATCTTATTGGCAAGCGGAGCAGAAAGGCCCAAATAGATGTAATATGTAAAGGAACCCAACCCATTTTCTGATTATTGTTTTATAACTATATAGTGTGAAGATAATTAATTTCTATAGATCAGTAAGTAAAATAATAAAGCTCTAAGATTGGAATTTGCTGAGGGACCTAGTAGGATTGGTTTGGGACAAGGTTGAAGACTCTAACTCTGCCCATCAGGAAAGGCAGCATAAGGTACTTAATAACCTGTGATTTTAAATAACATTTGATGGTAATGGTTAGAATATAATACCTGTAAGAACATGTATGACGCAAATGATTAGAAAATGTTCAAGATACTTTTCACATATAAATCCTATTTAAATATAATTTTGGGCTTCCCTAGTGGCACAGTGGTTGAGAGTCCGTCTGCCGATGCAGGGGACACAGGTTCGTGCCCTGGTCTGGGAGGATCCCACATGCCGCAGAGCGGCTGGGCCCGTGAGCCATGGCCGCTGAGCTTACGCGTCCGGAGCCTGTGCTCCGCAATGGGAGAGGCCACAGCAGTGAGAGGCCCGTGTACCGCAAAAAAAAATATATATATATATATATATATAATTTTTAATGAGTGATATCTTGTGTTGAAAAATGCAAGTGATTTCATCGGGTTTTCTGCTCTACACAAAGGAGACATTTTCCAAAGTGTAGAACTCTCCTTAATCACATCTTGAACATAACTTGGCTACAAAAATGGGTCAGTGTGTATGTATTAGAGAGAGAGCTTGGCCTGTTGGCAACAGTGTAGCAAAGCATTACAGGATCATGAGGTCACCACTGGTGAACTTTATTTTAAGCCAGATTGTCTTAGACTCTAGGACATTTCTAAGTCAACAATGGGAGATCCTCTAACCCAGCAGTCCCCAACCTTTTTGGCACCAGGGACTGGTTATGTGGAAGACAATTTTTCCACAGACCAGGGCGGGGGGGGATGGTTTCAGGATGATTCAAGCTCATTACGTTTATTGTGCACTTTATTTCTATTATTATTACATTGTAATACATAATGAAATAATTATACGACTCACCGTGATGCTGACAGGAGGCAGAGCTCAGGTGGTAATGTAAGCGATGGGGAGCGGCTATAAATACAGATGAAACTTCGCCTGCTGCTTACCTCCTGCTGTGCAGCCCTGTACTGGTCTGTGGCCTGGGGGTTGGGGACACCTGCTCTAACGGATATCTGCCATTACTCTGACATGAACTGCTCCAACTTGGCACGGTGTCTCCGAGTTGGCGAGTTTAGTGCTTTCACATGGACTCAGCCTGTGTTTTATGCTCAAGAACACTGCATTAAACATTCTTCACTATGTGCTAGCACAGTGCTAAGTGTTTTCATCCATTTTTCCTCTTTTATCCTCACATATTCCTTGGCTATGGTATATTAAATAGGGTAATGCTAGCAGCTCCCACAAAAGAAATCCTTAATTTCAGAGCTTCATATACTAGAGATTTATTTCTCACAGAAAAATCAGACAGATGTTCCTAGTTTGTAGGCAGCCTTCCTCCATGTGGTGACTCAGATATTAAGGTTCCTTTCACCATGAGAATCTAAAATCCCCTAGAGCAGGGATCAGCAAACTCTGGCTTGGGGGTTAAATCTGGTTGCTAACTGTTTTTGTTGTTGTTGTTTTTAATGTTCCATGAGTGAGGAATATTTTTTACATTTTTAAACAGTAAAACAGAAATATAATATTTTGTGACATATAAAAACTATATGCAATTCCTATTTTAGTGTCCCTACACAAAGCCTTACTGGGACAGAGCCATGTTTATCTGTTTTAAGTATTGTCTGTGGCTACTTTTGCACTAAAAGGCAGAGTTGAGGAGTTCCCACAGAGATTGTGAAACTCACAAAGCCAAAAAATATTTACTATCTGGTTGTGTGAACTGAATGTGTACCCTCAAAATTCATATGTTGGATCCCTAACTGCCAATGTGAAAGTATGTGTAGGTGGCCTTTAGAGAGTAATTACTTTTAGATGAATTCGTGAAGTACAGCCCCCATGATGGGAGCAGTGTCTTTATAAGTAGAGAATGAAGACCAGAGCTTGATCTCTCTCTCTCTTAGCTGTGTAAGAACACAGCAAGACAGGTGACCATATGCAAGCCAGGAGGAGGACCTTCACCAAGAACCCAACCATGCTGACACCCTGACCTCACATTTTGAGCTTGTGAGAAATAAATGTATGTGTAAGCATGTGGTATTCTGTTACGGCAGCCCAAGCTGACTAAGGCACTGGCACTCAACTGAAAAAGTTTGTTAACTCTGGCTCTAGAGCTTCCTCATAGACTGAGTTCTACCCACAGAAAAAGAGTGTGAAACGTGTTCTAATCCAATGTTTAGAGAAGTTAGTGGCTTTCCTAAGGGCTTATGATTCCATGTTGCATACCCAGGATTCAAACACAGATCTCTCTGACCTCCAAAATCTTAACTTTTTTTTCTTTACGCTTAGGCTCTTGAATCTCCTCACCAATGTATTCATTTATAAATTCCCATAAAGGATGCATCTGTGGAAAACTGATGATGTCAGACAAATATGCCTCATCACATCGTTTTAATTTAACATGCAATGAGCTCTAGATGTGCTCTAATAATAACTTTGAAAAAACAACAAGTATTTAGTATGAAATATAAAAACCCAATGTAGCTCTGCATGTGATGACTATGTGCCAACCACTTAATAAATCTTCAGAACAACAGCACTGCTCCCAATAAATTTTTTGTATTTCAAAATGATTATTTTTTTAATAGTACTTTATATCTTTTGTATATAATGTCTCAGATCCCATGAGATAAGCAAACCAATCTCCATGTTACTGTGGAACAGATATAAAATATGACAGGATTTTCTGATGATTCTGACGAGTTGAATGGCTCCTATGGAACTGTCAAGTTAATTAAAACAAGCATAGGATTACTATACTCTATTATAGCACAATTATGCTCTCCCTTCCTTTTTTTGTTCCCTCCTTAAAGACATATACATGGAATCTAATCAAACAAAAAAAATGGTTCTGAAGAACCTAGGGGCAGGACAGGAATAAAGATGCAGATGTAGAGAATGCAGTTGAGGACATGGGGAGGGGGAAGGGTAAGCTGGGACGAAGTGAGAGAGTGGCATGGACATATATACACTACCAAATGTAAAATAGCTAGCTAGTGGGAAGCCGCTGCATAGCACAGGGAGATCAGCTCGGTGCTTTGTGACCACCTAGAGGGGTGGGATAGGGAGGGTGGGAGGGAGACACAAGAGGGAAGAGATATGGGGATATATGTATATGTATAGCTGATTCACTTTGTTATAAAGCAGAAACTAACACACCATTGTGTGTTATAAGCAATTATACTCTAATAAAGATGTTAAAAAAAAATACATGCACCCCAATGTTCATAGCAACACTATTTACAATAGCCAAGACATGGAAGCAACCTAAATGTCCATCGACAGATGAATAAAGATGTGGTATATATATATACAATGGAATATTACTCAGCCATAAAAGAGAATGAAATAATGTCATTTGCAGCAATATGGATGGACTTGGAGATTATCATACTAAGTGAAGTAAGTCAGACAGAGAAGGACAAATATATGATACCACTTATATGTGGAATCTAAAAATAATGATACAAAAGAACTTATTTATAAAACACTTTGCTGTACACCTGAAACTAACACATTGTAAATCAACTATACTTCAATTTAAAAATTAAAATAAACAGAAGGATAAAAAGGAAAATGGAACACAGAACAGATGGCACAAATAAAAATATACAGCAACTTTACTGGTAATTAAAATAAATTGTCTAAACACTTCAATTAAAAGAAATTGTCAAGTTAGATAAATAAAGCACAAGACAACTACCTGCTATCCATAGAAATATGGACAAGAGGGAGGGGATATGGGGATATATGTATACATATAGCTGATTCACTTTGTTATACAGCAGGAACTAACACACCATTGTAAAGCAATTATACTCCAGGAAAGAAGTTAAAATAAAATAAAATCTAAACTTTCTAGTATAATACACACAAAAAAAGATACAAAGATTCTGGTTTTAGGAGTCAATTAAGATTTTCTTATTTTCATGTCACATTAACAAGATTTATGGTACACATAAAACGGTGTTTATTGCAACTACTCAGTTCTGTCCTAGTAATGGGAAAGCAGCCATGGACAACACTAACAAATGGGCTAAATTCCAATAAAATTTATTTGCAAAAACAGGTGATGGGCTGGATCTGATGGGAGGGCCACAATTTGCTGTTCACTGCTGCTTTAATGTGTCAGGCAACCAAGAACTGAGAGCCCTGATAAGAAACAAGGTGGAGTTTGTTATTCTTTCCTAATTTTTCAGTAGATGCATGTTTGCATTTAATACCACACAGTCATTAATTTAAAACAGAACCTCCAGTGACTCTGAACGGACAATTAGTTAAAACAAGGTAAACGTGTATAGCGCCTGTCAGCTATCTGATCCGCCTCAATCCACACATGTTAAGTCAGTGAAGCAGCAGAAATGTAATTTTCCAGAACACACAACCCTACTGCTCTGCATGCCTCTAATGAGGAAAAGCTAATTACTTTATTATCTTAACATAAACCTCCCCAAATTGAATATTTCCAGGGTTATAAACTGTTTGCCTCCAAGCTTCATTAAAAGCTTAAAACCAGCCATTTCACTTTTGAAGGCAACACTCGGTCTCCTCAGAGTTCAAATAAAGCCTTGAAATGTATTCAGAGCTTCTTCCTTTTCACATAGAAAAATAAGACTCTGCTCATGCTTTTCTCCTCACTGAGAAGAAGGTTCAATACCAGTACTTCCTGCTGCTAGAAGTCTAAAGATTGTGAAAGAAGTTGCAACACTTTTCACGGTGTTTCCTTTAAATCCAGCTCTAACCTCATTAGTGTTAACTGACTTTTATGTGTGCCTATTGTACATTGGCATTTTGTCTTTCACGTATATAGTCTTCCATATATATATATATACACACACACACACACACACACTTCCATATATATATACATATATATATACACACAGACACACACACACACTTAGTTTTCTTTATCCTCCAAGCTAAGTATTCTGTCTTTATTCTTTCCAAATTCTATGGTTTGAGATCTGCCAAAATTTGGCATTACAACCTCATTTGGCTGAAACTTTTCTATTTAATCCCATGGATTTAATTTCAGAACATACAGGCAGAGAGATGAGTTAAATAACCAAGTTTGGCTCCTATATTTTCTGATCTGTTATTGAACCATAAAGCCCAGTGTTATATTTCTTTTTCTCTTTGTTCCAGGGTCAACAAAAAGCCACACTTCTTTTAGGACACCAAGTAAAACTAAGTCACAAGTGACTGTCCCATAACCATTGGAGATCAATCATTTCCTATGTTTCTACAGGGGAAAATATCAAGCCAGTTTTTAGTTTTCATTACCTGTTTCTGATAATATGTAATCATATTCAAATGATTTTATTTCCCCAAGCTTTAAAGCACCTCTCATTCATTCTCTCTTACACTAATTTTTAAAATGTCCTTTGTTCTTCACAATATCCAATGGCAAGCCATGAACAATTACTAAACATGCTTCCTATTCTTACTTGAAGTTTGAAGCCTTCAATTACTGAAAATAAACAAATTCTCTTGGAACTTTGGTGGCAGAGGACAGAACAGTGATTGCTACCTGCAACAGAGGGCCAGCCATAACAACTGTGCTACCAGTCAAAGAAGAAATGTGTTCCCACCCATTTGATTGCTTCCTCAGGGAAGAAACTGTAGCAAATGGGAATGCAGTACTAATTCCTTTACCCTATTTTAGAGGGAAGCTCGTGGAAATGTCATAGAGCTTCGGAGTCTCCCATATAAGCCTATATTAAGGCTTTGTCCAAATCCTCAGTTTTATTATGTGTCCTCATTTGGAATTGTTAAGAACTACTTGTGGGAGGAAGGAAGGGAAGAAGGAACAAAGGAAAGGAGGTGGAAAGAAATTATTTATATTATGACAGCTCCCTTTGTACAAACAACCACTTGTATGTTTTCGTTTTGTTCTTTTGCCAGGGCTGAGGGACGGGCTGGGTGTGGATGGGGGTGACTATGAGGGGTAACTGGAGGGAGACCTTCGTGGTGATGGAAACGCCCTGAACCTTGACTGGGGTGGCGGTACATGCATCTACACCTGTAGACACAGAAGTCTACACAGACACTGTGCCCATGTCACTGTCCTGCTGTTGATATTTTACTACATTTACATAAGATATAGCCATTGGGGGAAGCTGGTTGACAGGTATGAGGGACCTCTCTGTACTATTTTTGCAAGTTTCTGTGAATCTATAATTATTTCACAATAATAAATTAGGAAAAAATAAAAACCTTCCTAGGGTACATCCAAGCCCTGAGGGACTCCTCTCTCAGATTTTTCAAACTAGAAGAGCAATATTATTCAGTATATTTCCTTAGGAGCTGCTTTAAGTTTAAAATGCATGAGTAGCCATTGGAATGGTTTTCGGTTTAATCAGAAAGGAGGGCTGTGAGTGTCCCCTTGTCACAGTAACCTGATGAGTGAGAATACTAGATTGAATGAAGGACACAAAGGAATATCATTTTCTTTTAAGATTTACTCAAGATACTGCATTTTTATTTCCAAGTCTTTGAATTAAGTTTTCCAAGCACCCAAATGCCATACCCGAGTTTTTTGTTTGTTTCTGTGGTTGTTTGTTTCTTTTTTTATTGTCAGAAAAGTCTGAGAACCCATGAAGGGGCAGGCACCAAGGAAATGTTTGGGAACATCTGTAATTTGTTTATAAGTTTAAGTAGACTGTCCAGTCTTTTCTTAATTAATTTATTATTTTATTTTATTTTTGGCTGTGTTGGGTCTTTGCTGCTGTGCACAGGCTTTCTCTGGTTGTGGCGAGCGGGGGCTACTCCTTGTTACGGTGCGCGGGCTTCTCATTGCAGTGGCTTCTCTTGTTGTGGAGCACGGGCTCTAGGAGCGTGGGCTTCAGTAGTTGTGGCACGCGGGCTCAGTAGTTGTGGCATGCGAGCTCTAGAGCACAGGCTCAGTAGTTGTGGCACACGGGATTAGTTGCTCCGCGGCATGTGGGATCTTCCCAGGCCAGAGCTCGAACCCATGTCCCCTGCACTGGCAGGTGGACTCTCTACCACTGCGCCATCAGGGAAGCCCCCTGTCCTGTCTTTTCTGAATGGGAGAAACTGTATCTCTGAGAACCCAGTCTTGGTTCTTCTCAAAATGTATCATTCATTGTGCTTTCTAGGTAAGCAGGCTACGGAGACAAACTTTAACAATTTATGTAGTGTAGAGTGTTAAAAACTAAAAGGAATAGAAAGTTTTCATAAACAGAGAAGAAAAGCTAAGAAGAACTTGGTTTCCAGGTTTCTCAAATTCAAAGGCCTTATCAGAATTCATAAGACAATGTGAGTTCCTAGTCCACAAAGCTCACATTCCTGAAGGCCCAGGGGGCCTCAGATTTTGAAGCTGTTGCCTACTCCTCTTGACAAGCACTTTAACTGGAAAAAAGGAATGCACAGGAGAGAGAGAATTATTCTTCAACTGCTCAGGAAAGTAAAGAGACATTTGCTTTATCATTATAAATCCATTCTACCAGCTGCAGGTAGTAAAATTTAGCATTTGGTTAGACACCCCCCTAAAGAGGCACAAAGGGACGGGAAGACACCCTGAGAAGAAATGGAAAATTGCCAAATTCATGGAAGCCCACAGTGATGGTTGCCAGGGTCTGGAGGGAGGAGAATGGAGAAGGGACAGTCAAGGGGTATAGTGTTTCAGTTATGCTAGATAAGTAACTTCCAGAGATCTGCTATACAACATAGTGTCTATAGCTAACGATATCGTACTGTATACTTAAAATTTGCTAAGAGGGTAGAGCTCACGTTAAAAAGCCCTAACACACACACACACACAAATAACAGGGGACAAGAGGAAACTTTGGGAGGTGATGGAAATGTTTATGGCCTTGATGGTGGTGATGGTTTCACAGGTGATCAAAACTACTTTGAGAAATTATTTTTTACTGATAAAAATAATTAACTTCTTCATCCAGATCAATTTCACATGTGAGGATATAAGACTGGTATGTTTATGAATTTGAGAAAACATAGATTATTTCCTCCAAACCCGGTAAAAGTGAAAATGTAGTCAAGTAGTATTTAGCATCATGGGAAGAAAATCAGTAACCCAGCATCTAAAAGGGGGCGGGGGGAGGAGTGGGCATAAAGAAAGAGGTTAAATATGTTGGAATGACTTGGTTCCTGTTGGTAACTGGTTTACATTGTAAAACACTAACAGAAGGATTAATCAGAGTTGGGAGACCAGAAGAGGGCGCTCTCACGCCCTTTAATTATAGGAGAGCCCTACAGGCAGAGGAAAGGCTCTTCCTTCCTGGCAAGGATGCAGCCAATGAAAAGCCATGGACTCTTGTTTATTTTAGCCCTCCCAACTTCTTTTTCCCCTCTATAAAAGAGTTCTTCCTTTGCAGGAGATTTGCACATGGATCACCATGTTTGCAGACCCTGAATTTAATTCTCTGCTGATCCCAAATAAACCCCCTCCCCCTTTTTTTTTGCTGGAGAAATAACTGGCAGTCTGTTTGTTTTAGGTTAACAACATTAAATACAGCAGAGGAAAACAATGCATCTGTATTAAAAAGTAATGACCATGGAAGGGGGTGGCGGGAATAACTTTGACAACCAAGTGTTGGGCATGGCACTGGACACTGGATTCTTATTATCATTTGATCCATCCTGAGGGTGGATAAAATATTTCATTTTGCTAACAAATATAATACCACTCAGAAGTAAGTCAGAAAGAGAAAAACAAATACCATATGCTAACACATATATATGGAATCTAAAAAAAAAAAAAGGTTCTGAAGAACCTAGGGGCAGGACAGGAATAAAGACGCAGACGTAGAGAATGCACTTGAGGACACGGGGAGGGGGAAGGGTAAGCTGGGACGAAGTGAGAGAGTGGCATGGACATATATACACTATCAAATGTAAAATAGATAGCTAGTGGGAAGCAGCCGCATAGCACAGGGAGATCAGCTCGGTGCTTTGTGACCACCTAGAGGGGTGGGATAGGGAGGGTGGGAGGGAGACCAAGAGGGCGGAGATATGAGGACATATGTATATGTATAGCTGATTTACTTTGTTATAAATCAGAAACTAACACACCACTGTAAAGCAATTATACTCCAATAAAGATGTTAAAAAAATACATATATATATATATATATATATAAATACCACTCAGAGTTGTATTCTGCAAATATGTTTTGCAAGATGTATTAAGTGTCAACTGAGTATTACAGAACACTTAAAAGATGAGAAATTGAATCCTAGAAAATTTGAGTGTGTGTGTTGTGTATATATGCCTATATGCCTGTGTGTGTATAAACAAATAAATGTATATATATGTGTGTGTGTATATATACATGTATATATATGATATAAACTTTGTGAATGTGCTTCCCTCTGTCTACTTAGTTAAATAGGTCTTCTGTGGGGTTATAACATCCTTTGCTATTTTCCAGCTCCTATTGTGGAGGCTGCAGCAGGATGCTTATGAGGCAAGTCAGACTTAGCTTCAAATCCGAGCTCAACCACTCACTAGCTATATGTCCACTCACTAGCTATATGTCCTTGAGCAAGTCATTTAAGCCCCTTAAGTCTCAGCTTCCTTAACTATACATGAGAGCTAATGACATCTACCCCATAAGGTTTATGAAGATTAACTATTTAAGCTTTAGCATACTGGCTTCTGTAAAAAGCGCTCAATAAAATTTAGGTGTTAGTTTTGTCTGTTTTCTCTACTGCTGTTTCCAATGCTTTAAACGGTAACCAACACGGAGCACACACTCAATAAATACTTGCTGATCGACTGAATGAATTTATTATTCTCTCTTGCAAAAACATATATATATATATTCCTGTAAAAGTAAAGATTTACCTGCCATATCTCCTCCACACCAGACAACGGTAAAAGGCATGGAAGAGTTAATATCTGCCCAAATTGACCTGCACTGTAAGAGGAGCCCTGGGTGAGAAAATGAGAATCAAACACATGAAGGAAGGCAGAAAGCCTCTCTTCTGAATGAATACAGCCGGCTTCTCTAGCAATGTGTTCTCTTTCAAAGAACCCAGATTCCATTAACTTGAGGTCAACTTCTCCCATTGTACCTTTTGTATGTGTCCCCTCCCCAGACATTTATTTTCCTGACATCCGAGGGATGAGTAGAACACACGAAGAAGAAACAGAGTTGTAACTGTGCCACTGAGCCAACAGAACCCCAGTGTGAGATGAGACAGATCAACATTATTACTTTACTCACTTAAAGGAAACCCCTGGGCCTGGATGTAAGAAGAGAACAAGAAGAGAAAAGGCGTTGAGTGTATGGACATGAAATATGCCCACACCCAGAGTCAATAATCCTCATTGTTTATACAGAGACATTAGCTGTCTTCATTTGTTCTATTTCAGTATTACATGCCATTGCAAGGAATCCTATTAAAATGGCAAAATCTACTGGGGGCAGAGCTAACATTTACTGAGAAACTTCTACGGGCCAATGTGTGTGCATACCCCTTTACATACATTGCCACACTTAATCCCCACAACAGCCCTTTGAAGTGTTATGGCCCCAGTTTTCAGATGAGGAGGCTGAGGCTGATATACATGAAATGAACAGCCCAGTCACTCAGCTGGCAAACTATGTTGTTGTTATACCAAAACAGTCTGGCTCCAGGAAGCACACATCTTAATCTTACAACTTGTAGCCATACCGGAATTTTGTGGTGTCAATTACTTCTTGAAATGAGCAAATCTTCAGACGATTTGACCATCTTTCTTGTATTCACGGAAATATTTGTGGTAAAGGGACGTTCATCCATACTTAATCAACCTACATTCTATTCATCAACAGAAGCTTTTTAAAGTGCTTCTTAGGCACCCGTTTATCCCTATGTGACTTCTAAAATGAATTTGTCATTAAATGGATAAATGAAAAGTTTACTATACACATTCCATTCATTTAAAGTAGCAATTTACAGTTCATAAATCTGTTTTCACAGGAATAAATTCATTTAACTCTCAACACAAAGCCCTAGGATACTTGGTTTTCTCCTCCAATTCCCCAGTTGAGGCTTAGGGATACATATAGCTTGTTACCAGCACAGCCAGCACCCAAATCCTGCGCTCTTTCACCTCCAAGCCCAGTGCTTCTCTCCCTGAATCACAACTACCTATGACAGATGACATTGCACTTGGAATCCACCCAGTACAAACCATCTCCATCAGACACTCCTTATCAGCAAATGGGCATAAGCATAGCTGCTGGGTTGGTGGTTTAGCGTAACTAAATATTCATCAAAAGTGTGCACATTAACAGGTACACACAATAATTAAACCCAAATTAATTTCCTCAGTTAAGACATGCCACAGAATTAAATTAAACCTCATCAGACAACAGGGCAGACTGTAACTATTAATCCTCCCATGAGCAACAATAATTATTTTTGCCATCATTTATTTCATTTGCATATATAATGTTACATTGCAAATCTGCACGTATCAGTGATGATTCTGCTTTTCCATATCGAAAATTCCGTGGTATTAGTTCAAATAGTCTGCTGGCAGAAATTTCCACAGACCCAGTTCAGGAGCGAACTGTTAACATCTGGGGCAGCCAGGTTCATTAACGATAGTTAATTCACAATGGGATCCAATGATTGCAAATGGGTGTGCAAAATTAACAGATGCAAACTCTGTAAATGACTAAAGGCTAATTTCATGCTATATGGAATATGCCCACAAGTTGCATATGAAATACTTCAAAAATTAATATACCTATTATTTTATATAATTATTATGAGAATCAATCATGGTTTTCTCTGATTGGAAAATTATGTTTGTAAAATTTATTGATATTTTTTTCAATAAATTCTTATTGGAGCTGTCGTATGTGAGCAGAACTATGCTAAGTCCTGGGACAATACTACAAAAATAGCCACAGTTCCTTTTCTCATAAATCTTGCTTTCAGTGGGAGACAGACATACATGCAACAAGAAACTAAATAGTTCATGCCAAAGTGTATAATGCCTACTTCAAGAAATAAATACTATGGGCAAATTAATATGAATCTGTCATTCATTAGATTGTGAATCCTTGGGTAAATCATTTAAACTCTTTAAACTTTAGCTTCCTCATCTGTAAAATCTGGTGTAAGGATCAGATGAAGAAATAATAATGATAATATTTGCTACACTCAGCACATGCTCTCTATATACCAAGCATTGTGCTAAATACTTTGCACGTATCTTCTAATTTTTTTTCACAGCAATCCTATAAGATGAAATTAACACTATCAGTACCGTCATTTTACAGGGTTAGAGAGGTCAGCTGTGGCCACACAGCTAGTATGGAATAATGGCTGGTTTTGAATTTGGTTAAGAGGACTTTAGAGATACTCTTATTAGGTATCAAGTTATTTTGCCAACTACAGAATTCAGAGACAGACATTAGCATGCTTCTCCCGCTGTGTAATCAGCAACCTGGACATTCACTGAAAAGAGTAGCCAGTTTCTTTCCTTCCCAACTACCAAGTGACATTTTACATTTTAAGTGGTAGTTCAGCCATGGCAAAAAAAGAGCATAATGAAACTCTTAATAACAAAAATGTTGTCTCTAGTGGGTACAGTTTTCATTCAAGTATATGTTATTTCTGAGAAGCAGCATATGTGAACTCCAGCACAGAGCTGTGTATTGGCAACTGATTAATATTTCCTTGGCTATGAGTTTAATGGGGAGTTGAGAGTTCTTATAAATAGAATCTAGAAGATTATCACCCTCTCACTGTTTTCTTAAGGCAATGGAAAAAAATCTGTGACTTTGGGCCAGGAATAACAGCTACTAAGCAAATTAAGGGATTAGCTGTCTATATGGAGTCCTGCCAAATGTTTTCCAAGAAATGCTTTAATGCTATTAAATAGATCAAAAAAGGATACAGAAAGAGAATACTATAAACAAATCATAGAGTCCTTCATTGCATGTATCACTGGCTGCACATACTAAGATCAAGCTCTCATAAAATGTTTCTATAGGCCGCACGTGGTTGAATTGTTCTGACACAGACTTTGTAAATGCAATGGATTTCAGTTTTTATCTTCCCAAATGAGAAGGAATTGACCTTCTTGTCCATGTATCACCTCTACTTCCATGGCAGAACCTCCTTCTTCCTTTTGATTATATATTTGCCTGCCTCTCTGTCTTTTAAGTACCAGTCCTCCTTCTGATGGCTCCTGATTTCTGTGTGAGAATCAATATGTGTTTTCAGGCAAGTTTATTTTTTTCCGGAGTCAGCTATGATCTAGGCAAGATGGGCTTCTCATTCCACAGGACAGTAGTGGCATGTGATCTAAACTGTTTCAATCACTGAGAATTTCTTTTTATTTTTTAATTCTGTTTCTTTTCTTTTTTGCTGAGAGGCCTGGTACAAAGGCATTCTCTTTTTCCTGCCTTTTTGTGCAAAGGGAATACATAGCCCCAGGGGACTCAGACAGCCATCTAGGAACCCAGGGAAAGCTAGCTTTTAAATGTAAACAAGAGAATGTAAGGCAGAACAGAAAGGAAGGAAGGAAAGAAGGGAGGGAGGGAGGGGAGGAAGAAAGGAAGACAGAAATTCTGACCTCACTGTAACGATGGATCAAGTCTAAATTAAAAGTAGAAGCAGCAGCGAACTTTTATTTTTATTACTATGTATGCCAAAAATTTCACTTTATTGTTCAGCCAATTTGACTTGGCTTTTCTGCTATCTGCATTATGAACATTCTTACAGATACCTATCACCTTGTACAAAAGTGTATTAGAAAGGCCCATAGTCCATTAATCCTTTTGTGCATGTGATGACTTTCCTTTTTCAGTTCTCAGACTTTTGAAGCCTATCTAAGTTTCTTGCTCCTTTCCAGTGGGTGAATTAAAATATCGAAATTATTCAATGGCCCAATCCGGGTTCTAGTCCTGGATCACTGGAGTTAACAATCAAGAGTATTGTTTTGGAGTCAGATAGATCTTACTTCCAGTGCAGCCTTTTTTAGTTATCAGCTTCAAATCAATGCCTTACCTTGGCTCTGCACAATTATTCTTATGTAACTATATTAGTTTGTTTTTGCGGCCATAACAAATTATCATAAATTTTGTAGCTTAAACAACATAAACGTGTTCTGTTACAATCCTGTAGGTCAGAAGTCTGATCTGGGTCTCACTGCCCCAAAACCAAGGAAGGCATTTGCAGTGCTGCATTCCTTCCTATCGTCTCTGAGTGGGATCCATTTTTCTTCCAGCTCAGCTCTTGGCCCCCATCCTTTCTCTTCAAAGGCAGCAAGAGCAGGTCAAGTCCTTCTCACACCATTTCACTCTGAGCCCCTCTGTTGCACTTTTAAGGACCTTTGTGATTACACTGGGCCCACCTGCAAAATCTTCCCTTTGTAAAGTAACAGACTCATGGGTCCTGGCGCTTTAGACATGGACATCTTTGCAGCCTTATTCTGCCTATCACAATAATATACACTTCCCTTTCAGGCTTGTAAGAATTAATGGCATAAACTGTAGAAAATACTTTGCACGTAATGAGTGCACTTTAAACTGCCAAGTACTATTATTAAACCATGAGGGAATAAGGAGAAAATAAGATTCAAGTCAGTTATTCGACCTCCTAATACAAACTGTGGATCAGGGTCTCAAGATCCAGGGAGAAGTGTGTAAAGAGTTAGCATTGCTTCTTAGTCCATTCATCAATCCATCCCAAGCGGTCGCTGTCCTTGCTCTGCCCTGTCTCTCTCCCCATTACCCAGAACTCTTGCTGTAGGTCTTACCCAGGTGTGTTCAACTCTTGACATGCTGATTCCTTGGATGGTCACAAAGTGAGCCTGTATTAATCCCACAGACTCTGATAAATTATTAAACCAACTCGTTGAGGATGTTGATTGCTAAAATTCCTAGGCATGTAAATTATTACCTTCTAACAAAAAACACCAAGGCTCTAAACCTATTTTTTCCTAAACACTTCTATGATATTAGTCATAATATTAATATTATACTTTTATTATGTCTAAAAGATTTTAAAAATCAATTCATTTATTTCAATCAAAATTATTTTAAAATAAACTTTATATCACCACTTAAATAACAAAAACTAGTATAACTTGCCATAAGTAGAAAATAAGCAAAAAAGTAAAGATAAGAAAATGAAAACAATGTCATTCAAATCCAGGTGGTTATTGTCATTTGCCAAGGCTCTGAATTGAAAAGGACATTAGAGGTTTTGAAAGCCCACGAGCCCAAATATCCCTTGACAGAAAACAGATAAATTGTGGTATAGTCATATAATGGAATATTAGATCAAACCCTACAAATCATAAAGAATGTATAAACTATAACCACACCCTACAACATGGATGAATCTCACAAACAAAGCTGGCTCAGAAAAGACAAACACAAAAGAATACCAGTTATAGGACTGCACTGTACTTACACAAAGTTCGAAACTAGACAAAGCTAATCTGTGGTGGTAGAAATAGGATAGTGTCCATTCTAGAGGCAGTAGCACCTGGGCAGGGGCACAAGGGGAACTTCTGGGGGCTGGAAACATGCTGTTTCTTAATCTAGGTCCTGGACACAGGCATGGTTATTGTCTGTAATGTATCAAGCTGTACAGTTAGGATCATACTTTTCTTGTATGTATTTCAAAGACATATTTGCTTTTAAAATTCTCTCTGCAAACACATACACCAGCAAAAAGCTAAGTCTTTCTCCAAGACGGAATCTGAAAGATTCACAAACGAAGGCAGAAAGACTGCCTCAAGCCAGAGGAATGATGACGATAGTATACATCATAGAACAATGGAAGGTCCCTCTCTGTAGGATGG
Source organism: Orcinus orca (assembly GCF_937001465.1). NCBI lineage: Eukaryota > Metazoa > Chordata > Mammalia > Artiodactyla > Delphinidae > Orcinus > Orcinus orca. The sequence goes on from NC_064568.1 coordinate 10,428,901, forward strand.
CCATTTCCCCACAGGTGAGTTGGTGACTCTCTTCTGTACTTTCAGAGGACCTTGGGGCTTACTTGGATCTATCTCTTTGGACTCAACATGATTATTTTCTAGCCTGTCTCCTCCATTCCTTGAGGGCAGGAGCTGAGCCTCTAACTACAGGGCTTTAGTACCTAACAGTGTACATGACAGATGGGGGTGCTCCATAAATATCTGTGAAATGAATGGATCAGTATATGAATTAATCCTAAGACATGAACTGTACTGAACTGGCAGAAAAGAGAGAATAAGGGCTTGCATCTTGCTGAGGGGAACAACTGCACATAAATCCTGACGATAGCATATTTACAAGTTTGAGGAAAAAGAAGGACTGAGGTACTAATAATCAGCTTGAAACCCATTGGAGAACAGGTGCTCTTACTTTGCTTTAAAAGAGCCTTGCACTCTGGTACTTTTTACTATTTAAAGGGCCCAAGGTGGTGCTAGAGCTGTAATGTCAGTAATGAAAGCAAATGTGCGAACTGCTTGGACCTACTAAAGATGAGTTATTTGGGGGGCATTCAGAATAAGTACACATGGAGAGGTAGAGCCATTCCTTTTCTATCCTTTCTGGGGATGAGTCAGAGAAGTAAGCATGTCTGAATCCTTTAGATAAGGCCCTAAATGCCTTTCAGCCACTAGTTTACAATTTTTTTTGTACTAGAGGCAGAACCAACATTTTGTGTGCATAAACATGTCATACTGAGTCTGATCTGAATGTGACAAAAGACCCAACATCCTTGGCAAAGTACCTAGTATTAAGTAGACATTCAGTACTGTAGGGGAAGACTCAATAGAGTCCAACCCCTATCTGCCTGCCAGTAAAAACTTTAAAAAGAGTAATGAAGGAGGATGGAAGGAAGGGAGGGAGTGGGGAGGAAGGAAGGAAGGAAGGAAGAAAGAAAGGAAGAAAGGGAGGGAGGAAGGAAGGGAGGAAGGAAGGACAAAAGGGAGGGAGGGAGGTCGGAAGGAAGAAAGGGAGGGAGGGAGGGGGGAGGGAAGGAGGAGGGAGGGAGGGAGAAAGAAGGAAGAGGAGGAGAAGGAAGGAAGGAAGGTAGATGAGAGAGAGAGAGAAAGAAAGAAAAAGAAGGAAGGAAGGAAGGAAAGAAAGAAAGAAAAAAGAAAGAAAGGAAGGAAGGAAGGAGAAAAACAAGTGGGGAAGAAGAGAGGAAAGAAGAATGAGAGGGAAAAGAGAAAGAGAAAGGAAGAGAGGGATGGAAAGAGGGTGAGTGCAAGAAAGAGAGAGAAAACAGGGAGAAGAGGGAGAGAGAGAAAGGCAGGAAGGTAGAGACAGAGAGGGAGGGAGGGAAGGGGGGGAAAAGGAGGAAGAGAGAGAAAGAATAAAAAGAGGAAGCAAAGTGGTCATGAGAAAGTCAGTATATTCTAACAAAACATTTTGGAGGTTTTCCAGAAGGGAAAATTTTCAAAAATTAAACCGTCAAAGTGAATTCTAAATGTATTTAATAATAAGAGATGGTGTTATTAAATTAAAGCTAACAATGCTAACACAGATCGAAGAGGGAAGGACAAATGATGATGGGATCTAATTGCTTTGTTGTCCTGTACTGTGGAAATTTTCGCTCAAATGTTCAGTTATATGAATGGTCTGTGTCATAGCAAGAATGGAAGGAGGGAGTAGACTGTGGAGAAATGCACCAGACTGGAAAGTCATCACCAGGGAAGGTAGTTCGTTCAACACCCTATTCTTCAGATCTGGGAAAACATGAAATTAGAAACAAGGCTATTCATACCAAAGGACAAGCAAGAAGTCCCCTGTTGTCAGTATTTCATCAGAGGGATGTTCTAAAAACTATGTTCCAGGCTATCAGAAATGTCATCAACCCTAACTCATGAGTCTGTAAGTTCTTGTTATTTATTCATTGTAGACTGCCTGCTACTAACTTTTGAAAGGAACTTTCTTACTCGTGTACATGATTTTACACTACAGTTAGGTATGTAGGTTAAATGCAACAAAAGCAATTAAATAAATGTGCTACCTGATTTGTAGTTATCTCTCAGTGGTAAATTGTATTAGTGTGTGCCAGTGTTCTTTAGCATGTTCCTCCCTGAGGGTGGATTATATTGATACATTCCAATTCTGCTGAACTCAAGATGTTTCATTTTGTCTAAACAAAAGAAGGCAGAATGATATATATATCCAAGCAGAAGCCATGTTTCTTTTCCCCCTGATACAACAATTAAAATGTTCCTGATAGAGGCTGCTCCAGCAACCTAGCTCCTCAATGAACACAGCCTGAAGCAGAACCACAGCTGATTCACAAAGAACATGCAGAATCTTTCATTTTATAAGCCACTGAGATTGTCTGGTAACACGGATTAATTTACCCTGTACCGAATGATACAGTACCCAAATAAGTGAAACAAAAATAAGGGTCAAATATATAAATGCATTAATTTGTCCAACCAATAGCTATTGAACACATTGCGATCCTGTGCTCAACTCGACAAGGACTTTATCTTCAAGGACAAACAGACTGGAGTTCTAGAAACTGAGAAGTAAGAAAGCAACATGGACTTAAGAATTTTGGAGGAAGACCACATAGAGAGTTGCATCTCAAGAAGGACATTATCAGAAAGGCATTTTTGGAGAATATATTTCTAGTAGAGTAGGTAGATTGTTCAGAGAGGCATCACTAAAAGAGAGACTTTGTGCACTGGAATAATGGGAGAGAAGCTTAGAAACAATCAGGGTTGAGTCAGGGGAAAGAAAATCTATCAACTTACTGAGGCATCTAGAGGCAACGGGCAAGTAACAGATTTTTAACCCTAATAAAGTAAGAATGTTTAGGCCAGGAAAAAAAAAAAAAAAAAACTGGACTGGGGACTGACGCCAAGTCTACTTTTTTGTCTTAATAGGATTTTATCAGTATTTTTGGTGTCATTAATTTAAAGTCATAATGTCATCTTGTCAAAATTATATACTGAAGCCAATAATTTTCAATCTCACATTTTATAACCATTAACAATTTGTGCTTTATGAAATGAATGTCAGAGCACTCAGCTTACAATGTATGTTCAGTGATAGCAAAAAACAAATAGTAATCATACAGAAATTTTAAAATATACCAACTAATGTCCATACAATACCTAGAAAATGACAAGTTGTTTAAAACTCAATCTTTAAATTGATCAGTCGCTGTGATTAGGATGAGAATGACAACTAAGATGTGATACTTTTTTTTTAAGGATGGATACAAGAGACAATGCTAACTGTTCATTAAATCCCATTTCATTGTCCTTTTGTTGGTGCACAATGGAACACTTCTCAGCTTCCCCTGCAGTTAAGTCAAGGTCATGGGATTGAGGTATGCTTACTGGGAGTGTGCCAGTATGTCTTTTTTAGTTTACTTGTTTGCTTTTGTTTAATTTCAGATCTACAGGGGAATCTATTCTCTTGACCAGCAGTTCCCTACTACTCAAGAGCATTAACTTTCAAAAACTTCAGAGAAGGACTAGATTAGCAAAGATACAAGGGAGTGAGAAACACTTAGCACCTTCAGGAGAACCAGGTAGAGAAAGATATCCAAGGCAAACCGAAAGAAAATCCCTTTAGAGGTAGCAATAATCAGACACCAATCAAAACAGCAAGAATATTTTAATTCTAAATATCTAAGAGTGTGGTCTGATTCAAACTTTATGTAACTTTATGCTCATGAAACAGAAGAGAAGCAGTTTAATTTTAAGTGGATATATTTCTAAGCTGTAGTATAGTCTTCAGGTGAAAAAAATATGTTTGATGATTCCCGAATCCCAGAATTATAACAAGTATTTATGGACTTCTAAGGGCATTCCATGGTTCACCTCTTTATCTTCAGAACAGCCCTAGTTGATGGGCATATATTCCTAAAAGGAAATGGAGTCTTAAAGATAAAGCAACACACTAAATTGCACAAGACTGGGAAGAGGGAGAAATGGGATTCTAATCCAGGCCATCCGACTCTAGAGACTGCACTCCATGGTCTACACCTCCACCTCATAGTCCTCCCATGGGGGCTAGCTGAGCTTGAAAAGCCATTTCATTTAAACAGATGAGCCATTTGTTCTCATATCAGTATATTCAGCATAGGCTAAATAAGTGCCCAGAAGATAATTTAGCCAGCAATTTTACCCTGTAATGCCCCAGGAACATTCCTTGAGTATTTAGAGTTTTCTAAATCATTACTTTAGTACAGGAAGTCTAGCATGGAGTCACTCAGAGGCACTAAAATATGTTGGCAATATTTCTGATGTCCACAACCAGGTAAGAAACACAGAAGGAAAAACAACTAGAGTATGTAACTTGTGATGAATCTGCAGGGGGTGGGGGGCGGTACACCACCACGAAAGGGAACTTGGTAGCATCCTGTGCACCTACTATTCCCAAGATCCTTATTTAGGACCAAAGAGGAAACATAGGGGCCATAAATCAGTTCCATATCATGAATCTTCAAGAAGCTACAATCACATAAATAAATCCTTACAATGGCTAAGTAGAACTTTTTCCTCAGCCCATTTTCTCCAGCAAGATTCAGAATGTTACCATCAAACCCATGGTAGACAGAATGCCAGTCCCTATTTCTTGGAAAGATAGGGGAAAGAGACCCTGTGTTTGGAATTATCTGACCTATCAAAGTCTCACAAACAACTAAGACCCAGCCAGCTGATGAAGATGTGGCTCTTTAATAAAGGGCTGAATCCAGTCTAGGAGGGAAAGTTTATTTGGAAGTGCTTCAAAACACCACCATTAGGATGGCACGTACCGTGCCTTGTTTGCCCTGCTTTGGGAGTAGAAGTTGGGTGTTAAATTTTCTGCAAAGCTTTTTGTAAGGGATAATCAGTGACAGCATCCCCACTTGAATTAGATACGAAACATAAAATGTGGAGCATAGATTGTAGCTGGCTTTCTATGAATTTGAGGTCATTTTTTTTTTCTGGATAAAAACATGTAAGTATTCAAGGAACACTTTCACTGAATCCCACAGGCTTTAATGAGCATTTATGCAGTAACAAACTTTCTTCTAATTGCATTCACTCTCTAAGAAAAACAAACAAAAATCCTGCTTCCTTTTTACAGATTCAGACTTGAAAAGGTCATCATTTAAAGGTCTGTACTCTATCAATTTTACATTTTAAAATTAAAGACAAAAGGATATTGGCACGTTTACTAATGCCTGTCCAGGTGCAGGATAGGTTCTTTGAAAATTTGCAATGGACAATCCACAAAGGATACTAAATACGGAAAATGCCTAATTTTTCTTCATTTAGAAGAGACTGCTTTAATTGTTTGCAGGTTTGATAAAGGAAAATTTGCAGTCAGTAAAAAACCATTTTCTGTGGCAAATGTGAAAACACTGAGAGACGTGATGGTGAAAAGCTAAATTTAAGAGGACATGAATGGACAAAAATAAAATCAATATGTGTTTTTACCTGGCACCAAAGAAGACTATAACAGTTCTTCACATCACGATTCACTTGTGTGTCCAGAGGTCACGATCAGTTGAGAAATGTGCTCCAAGTGATTTTTTTTTTTTTTTTTTGCGGTACGTGGGCCTCTCACTGTTGTGGTCTCTCCCGTTGCGGAGCATAGGCTCCAGACGCGCAGGCCCAGCGGCCATGGCTCACGGGCCCAGCCACTCCGCGGCATGTGGGATCTTCCCAAACCGGGGCACGAATCCATGTCCCCTGCATCAGCAGGCGGACTCTCAACCACTGCGCCACCAGGGAAGCCCAAGTGATTATTTTTAATGACAAATTTCTGAAGTTTATGAGTACTTTACTATCATTTAATTAATCAGGATAAATTCAGAGTTATTTCTGTAGTGACACTGTCCTCACTCGTGTACTCAAATAAGCTTTTTTGAGTGGATGATAAAAGAGTATATTGCAACTTTATCTATGAACAGAAATATATCTCTTTATATACACAGATGTCAAAAAATAATGTGTCAATGGCTCTCCTGAAAATGATTTTTTTTCATTTTTGCCAGTCTCAAATACTTCAGAGAAGTCTATGAACATATGAAACAGAGATAAGAGGAGCTTAGAATATACTCACAGATGCTATAATGTCATTTTTCTATGACCTTCCCCAGAGGCTAGAAAGTCAGTACGTGTGATTTAAATGGGATTGTAATCAATAAAATACTAGAGGGGCAAAAAATAATAATAATATGTATCACATTAGGCAAAATGCTTAAGAATCATCAGAGGAAGGAGCAAAGTGATCAAAGAGAAGACACATGGAGTCTGAAGTCTGAAAGGAATCAGTGTTTGTCATCATTGCCTCTATGGCCTGGGACAAGTCCACGCCTATTCTTGGTCATAGCAACATCCTTTGTAAATCTAGCCATTTAGACCAGGGTTGGGAAACTATGGCCAGTGGGCCTAATCTGGACCACCACTTGCTTTTGCAAATAAACTTTTACTGGAACATGATTATACTCGTTCATTTACATACTGTCTATTGTTGCTTTCAAGCTATGACAGCAGAATTGACTAGTTGCAACAGAAACTGTATGGCCCACAAAACCTAAAATATTTACTATCTGGTCCCTTACAGAAAAAGATTGCCAACCCCTGAGTTGGACTATGAGGTCTGTAAGATTCTCAAATATGCCTATTCTATAACATGGCATTCTAAACCGATTACCTGATAGCCCTCCTACTTAAACATGGTAGTACAAACAGCAGTTGAGCATTAGGATTAGAAGAATATTTAACAGAAGTCTTTGGAGTCCAACAGACTCCTTTTAAATATCCCCTTTGCTGGGCTTCCCTGGTGGCGCAGTGGTTGATGAGAAAGCCTCCATTGTTATCACAGGGAGCTAGATGTCCAGCTCAGTGCAATGACTTGTTATTTATACCTTCCTCTATGTAGATGCTCTTGAAGGAAAAGAGGAAGGGAGAACTGTTCATGCAGAAGAGCATGTTATTCTCCTACCTCTGGATAAGACAGATATTGCCTGTGTCTGATCCACACAGCTTCCTTTCCTGGTCTACAACTTCATCATGGCCAGGGAAAGTCCTGTTCATCTTAGAGATGAAACACCCTAGGCTTTTCCCTGCCACAGTGACACCTAGATTTGAGCACAAGATAATTTACTGGACCTAGGAATAGCCGAAGATGTCTTAAGGGTTCACAGAAAAGCTGCCAAGAAAAAAAAACATTTAAGTGAAGATATTGACTGAAATCAATAATCCCCAAATCACATTAATGCAACGTTATAGGTAATAATATAAAACCTGCTGGCTAGCTAAGGTGCTCAAAGTTATCATGCTCAGAGCGGTCATAACTTAGTCCCAAGCATCAGACTCGTATTTTATGGTGCTCTGTACATGAGCTATGGTAACTACCTCTGAGCAAACCCTAACTTCCAAATCTCTGACTTCTGAATGTATAAATCACATCACACTACCAAAAAGAGTGAAAATGCAAAAAAACAATGCCTACTATGCCTTGCTTTTAAGGGAGTGATTTCCACTACATATGATCTGGAAAGATACTTCTCAAACTAACAGTGATGAAAGATCAGTTTGGTTTCTTTTTTTCCCCAATCAATTATGGACTGAACCTTTCAAAACTGCAATATATGTAAATTATTAGTGAAAATAAAAATTAAAAAGATGTGCAAAATAGATACAAGTCCTGGTTTCTTATTTATCAAATTCAAAGGACATAAAAATAACTGTCAAATTGCTCTAAAATCTTCTGAATTCTTTATTTCGGTTCTTATCTTGCTGCAGACCAGTAATCCACAGTTGACAACCCCCCCCTGCTCCGTGCTCTATATCTGCATAGAGAGTAGGCAGATCTAGGACTTTCTGGACTGTGATGCTAACTCGTTCATCCAAAATAAGCCCCTGATGGAAAAATACCTTCTCTCAAACTAGTCATGGAGACCACAGTGAAGCAGGAGTAGAATTGGGGGATGGGGTGCTGAGGAAGGGCAAAGAGATCTTTCCGGTTTAACTGTAAATAATGCATGATTTAGGTCTTGTGCAATGAGCACGCAGTTACTACACACCTGCATTTAGAGTTTTCAAAAATGCAATTTAAAGACCAATTAAAGCACTTTAAAATGGTATTTCCTGTTTAAGATGAACTTAGTGAAATGCAGAGGCCAAGGCCATAAAAGCAGGCAAAGGGAATGTTATAGGTTCTAAAAAACTATATGTTGAACTGATGTCTGTTCACTTTCAATGAGTGCACAGACAGTAGGCTTGGTGCTAAACCATGTGGGTACCACAGTGAACAAGCCACAATCCCAGCCCTCATGGGACTGATAATCTGGTTCGGACAGAAATACCGGCAAATTCATTACATCCTTACAAAATCTATGCTAGAAATTCCTTCAGTTTAAAGTGACAGTGAAAGGAATGAGAAGTCAATTTTCCCTAAGGGAAAGACAGAGTCTGTCATCTCTCCCAGAGTGTGACCCCTTTACTAGGGCATTGAGAGATGACTAGAATTAGAATGCTTGGCCATGTAGCTGACATTTGCTTTTCACAAGTTTTTTTCTAAAGCTTATAACCCCTAAAACCAACGTGCTCGGCCCTATAAAATTTCCATCCCAAGTCTTAATTCCTGCTAACTTCTCTTCAGGTCACTGAAAATATACAGAATGTGGGGATCACGGATAATTTCCATGGCAACACTTGGGAGCATCATTTGACACCCAGTCTCCTGCTATGTACTTGACAGCAGAGATTAGGAAGGTCACCAAGAACTAAAGTCTTGATCCACAGATCCCATTTAAGCATCCTGGGACAAGAACAGCACAGTCAAGTAGCATCCTGTGAACTTCACTGTAGTAGCTTCCATGACATTCTAATAAAAGTGGCACATTTTTTTCATCCAGTTAGACATGTTGCCTGATCCATGGTCTGCCTAGTGACAGTAGAGATGTATTGAAGCTTTGGCTTCAGTGAGATCGATTCAGGCTCTCTGGAACTACTGGGGAAGACAACTACCTGTGCTCATTCACCTGGTGTCAAGGAAGAATTCTAGAGGGTAGTCGAAGAAAAGGAGCTCTTGTGTGTGTGCTTCCACGTAACAAATCTGAGCCGTGTTTTCTTCCACTAGGATAGGTGATTGTTCGACCTTATTTAAATTCACAAATGCAGACATGCTGTCATTCAAAGAATGGCTGATACACCTTCCCCCACCTCCCCCATGGATCACCCCTTTGCCTGAATGAAACGTGCCAGTAGGCCACCTTTGTAGCCACAAATCTTGTTCATGTGATTGGAAGTTGAGATTCAGGAATTCACTTCACGCTGCATATTGATATGACGGATGCTTTCCAATTCCTTTTTCAAGTATTGCTACCAGTTCTTGCTCCTATTTTTATGCACGCAATAGTACCCCTGGGGGAAATGGAATTTGGAGGTTCTTAATTATTCATAAGACAATTCATAAAAGCACTTCTATATTATAGCATCACAAAATCACACAGGCAAAGTCCAGTGATTTCCACCATCACTATATATCTATTCCACCACCATCACTATGTAACTATTTATATCCTTCTTCTAGACAGATCTTCCTAAAGCCAAAATCAAATTACATTGATATTTACCTCGGAAATTGATAGCTCCTCAGTATCTACAAATTAAATAGTACTATAAAATATACGGATGCGGTGTAGTATAATGTTTAAGAGCATGGCACCTAGAGTCAGATTGCTTGCTTTTCAACCTAGACCCTGCCCTTTATTGCCTGTGTACACTTAACTAGGTTATTTTATTTCTCTGTTTTCAGTTTATTTGTCTATATACTGTAGGGAATTATATGTATAAAACGTATTATAAGCAAGATGTGCATTATATATTTTATAACATGTGTACATATTATATTATACATAATGCATTATATAATAAGCAAGATATATATTTAAAATATAATTTCTAAGTATATTAACAAATAACTATAATAAATATATAAATACAAATGTACAGTATATCTTGCTTATTATACACATTGTCTGATACATTGTGTGTGTGTGTGTGTGTGTATGTCTTAGAACATTACATTGCTAGGAACACTGTAAGCACACAGGGAATGTTAGCTGTTTTAACTTTATAATCTTTGTATCTGGCATACACTGTAGCCCAACCATCCCCTTCTGGCTTTATCTGTCATCCCTTCCTTACACACAGACTAAATTCCATCCAGAATGCATAATTACTGTTCATCTAGTTCACTAAACCTGCCAGCGGCCATATATTCATTTTTGCTGCCTGGGCTATTGAAACCATTCCACCCACAACTCACACTCAGAACACCTTTGAAAACCCATTTATTCTTCCTGGCTAACTTAAACATTACTCTCCCAGGAAGGTTTCCTTGGTCCTCAGTCTCCCACCTTAAAGCATCTATTGAAGAATAGCAAGTGTTTTAATTTTGATTCACTGGCAGCAACTTTATAGAGACTCTGTTGAGAAGAAAGCAGAGGTCAGATCTGACTGAGAGACAGAGAGCATCACAATCAATTAGTGATGTCTGCCATGGGTGCCAGAACAGAATACAGCATCTATTTGCCATCTCTGCCCATTTCCCTTTGTTAGTAATATCACCAAGACACTTGAATTATTCAACTGCTGTTTTACCTCCATCTTTGACCTGTTTTATATCTCGTACCTTTGTGAAGGAATAGGCCCCATTTTACTCAACTCTGTATCTCCTGCAGTGTATCAAGCAGAGTCTGGAGGCATGCCACATGTGCCCAAATTTTGTTGAATAAGTTCAAATTGCCCAATCTCACATTACTTATTTAAATAAATTTATTTAAATAAATTCACTTTTTATTTCACCTTGGGACTGATTTACATCTGTGCCAGTAAGGTTTTACTCAGGAGATCTTGGTTGGGTCCATGTTATCCCCATGTGCAATCCTTCTCTACTTGGACCTGTGACTTCAAAGAATGCAAGCCTAATTAATTCTGACAGCCTCCTAAAACTTATATTCACTCCTCTTGCCTCTTTGTCTTACATCTGCATCTTTGCTGTCCTTCTGGTTCGCTTGTGTATTAACTATTTTTTCTTATTTTCTGTATTCTTGATGCTCTGGCATCTGGGACTTCACCAACTGAAGAGGGTTTGCCCCTCTCACAGCTGGCGAATTCTTAGATATAGCAAACAAGTACCTAGAAACAGTTCACTCCAGGAACATGCCTTTCACATGTAAACTAAGCAATCCAGGGTCTACACTTCAAACCACCGCCTCTACCTGGCTCTTATACTCCAGGAGGCATTACTCCTCTGCCCTAATCATCCAGCGCCACCTATCAGACAACAACAATACATAGTGTATGCTGGAGCCTGAGGAGATTATTCAAACTAGCCAATCCTAAACCTGCTTACCCTGTCTTGCCTTGCCTTTCTCATGGAAACCACTTTAAGATTGTCTCATGCTTCCAGTTTACTCCCGCTGCCTCCTGCCTGACCCTGGTGCTTCTCCAGGTGGCCTCACATGGTGTGGCACGCCCCCTCTTCTTGGGAACTTAAGTAGCAAACTATCTTTGCAATGGCAGTTGTCTCCTGATCTGTTAACCTCACCATACCTGAATAACAATAAAACCTACTTTTTAAAACAACTTGCCATTCTGTAGCCATTGATTCCTGTTTCCTCACCTAGTTTCCAATCTTGCTTTCCAGAACACGTGAGAATCATTTTGTGCCTGGAATGACCAATTTTTAAACCCTTTCCTCCATTACTTTGGAGATAATCACATGCAACTTCCTCTCTAAATCACCTTAAAGGACTCTCCCAGCAGGAGCCTTGTTTTTGTTTATTACCTCCTAGGATAATGCCATTAGAGATAATCACATTTTGTAGATCCCATCTCCAAAGAACAATTGCCTTAAGAGTCCCTATTGATGTATTTTTCATTTATAACAAGATCTCATGATAGTTAAAAATAAACACAGCACAGAAGCCTAATCCTCTGATTCTCTAATGCTGTGAATTGTCATGCAGATCAACACATCAACATGTTTTGGAAAACCTCCCAGCAGAAATGAAATTTCATGATTCTTTTCTTTTTCCTCTTATTTTTCTATTTTCCAGGAGGAAAAAAAAGTGTGTGATGCTACTAATTAATGGACTTGTACATTTTAAGATAACTTTTACTTCTAACCATAGTTACACATAGAATTTTTAATAGTCAGTAAGAAATAATAACAAAAGAATTATTGGAAATGAGTATTTCCATTCAACCCACCCTCTATCACCATCCTCATTCACCTAGTTAACCATGTATAACTCTTCTCCTCTTTATTGCCATAGATCATCATAATATGTCCACAACTGCTATTTCTGAATTTATTAATTGTAAACGTTATGTGTTGATTTTATATTATACTACAAAATGGGTTTACCTTCCTTAGTTCATTCTCCACCATCTGCATGAACATCTAACTGCCATAGACCTATTCTTCTAATTTACTTATATCATAGTTACCAATTAAATAAATGATCAGAATTTGGTTTTTATTTATATTAATACTATCATATTTTTCAATGTAGCTTTGCTACTTCTTCCCACAACATACAAAAGCCTTTCCATATGGTTTTCCAAGATGTCAAAGAGATCATTTCCATTTTTCCCCTTGGGGAACTCTCCCTGGAGCCTTCTACTCTTCTGTTTCAAATGGTTCTAGTTTTTCTCTAGCTCTGCTATGAAGCTTCTATCCTGGGACTTGCCATCTCTATCAACTGGAACCTCTCCTTGAGAATGCTCTGATTCCTGAATCCCATGTTTTCTACTTTCTTGGTTTGTCTTCTTATTTTGGTAGAGCATGTATCCACAGCTTCCTGAGAAAGGTGCAAGTACATAAAAAATGTCTGAGATTCTCCTTGTTTTAAAATGTCCTTATTAAACACACTCTTTTAAGTCAGAGTTTAATGTTCTACCTCACTATAGTGAGAATATTTCTCTGTATTTTTATGTTTCAGTGTTTGCTGAATGTAATTCTGATACCGAGTCTTTTGTACAGAACCTGCTGCAACGTCCTTCTTTCCTCTCTGTAAAGTAGGATCTTCTCTTTATCCTTGTTATTATCAGGTCTGACAGATTTTCTTATATTACTTCTTTGACATTTCCCCATTATGTTTTCTCCATTCTCTTTTTTTCTAACACTATTAGGTGGATGTTGAAGCTTCTAGATTAACTCTCTAATTTTCTCACCTTTTCTCCGCTGAAGTTTTATTGTACATTTTTTGACATTATCTTCCAACCTTTTTACTACCTTAAATTTCAGCTACTAAAATTATTATTACCAAGAGGCTTTTTTGTTGCTGTTGTTCTCAGAAGGTTCTCATTTCATGGATGAATGAGCCCTTCTTATTTCTCCAAGAATATCAGTTTAAAATGCAATTTATTTTGTTACCTTTATTCTTTTTCTTTTCCTGTTTATGTATTTGTGTGCTTTGATCTCACTCTTTTGTATTGAAGGCTTACCACAAATACATTGTGGTCTTTTGCTGTCTACCTAATATTAATTGTAAGGCACTAAAGCTATCTGGACCCCCACTGCACATGGGCCAAGCTATGGACTAGTGTATTTCACTGTAGATTGTTCTGGTAATGTAAGTGCCTCTATTGGAGGGGATAGAGGTAGCTCTAGGGGATATGAATCTGACCATGACATTTGGGGAAAGAAGGTTAGAGCATCTCAGAACTCCGGATATGTGTTTAATTACTCTTTTATCAGACTGGTGCCTCAGCCATGCTATCTGTTATGTCTGGTGTCCTACAGCCTCTCTGGGAAAGGAGAAGAGAAGCGCAGTTAGTCAGCATCAAGAAGTAGGGCCAGAGTCTTGGTATTTAATGTTTTCTTCCACTGATCGTCTTTATACAGACTGGCGCTTCCCACTGCTGAGCATTTCTGAATTTCTGAAAAATAAACTGCCCATTTTTCATCAGGATCTTCCTCTGCTGGCACTAGTCTCCTGCTTTATCTTCTGAGTTTCATTCTCATCAGGGAACATTCCTTTATCCTTGCACCACCTTCCAATATATGTTGACAACTCTCATTGGCTATTCTCTCTTCTCCCTTTCTTGTCCTGGTGGGCCTATATTTATTCAGTGTCTTTATTTTCATTTTATTCGGGTGTCAGTAGTAACCAGAGGAGATAAAAGCATGTGTTCTTGTACCATACTTAATCTAAAGACAGCCTTGTGCACTTTAATGACTACATTATTAAAGAAATGAACTATGACTGTGTTCACACATGGGAAGTCAATGTGGTACATGGAGAAATATCCATTTCCACACACAGATCAGGGAGTCCTACAAGCAGGATATGGACCATTACACAATATCATTTAGGCAATGTGTTAAAAATAGAGGCCCAATTCCTTGAGTTTTGGATTCATAACTTCTTGGTGATGTCCAAGGTTTGGTATATTTAACAAATTCCTGAGTTATTTTATGTTCAGCCAGTCATTTAGATAGGCTACCTTGTTAACCCGATTGAATTTTAGTCATACAATTTACAAAGTAAGAATGCATCTCACTGAACTTAAATTTTTCACTGAGCTTTAGACAGTAAGAGAATTAATATTTATCAAGTACCTAGGCCTTCTGCTAAGCAGCTTTTTATAGAACACTAGAGTGATATAAACAGGTTCCCCATTCCATAGATGACTAAGTAGTTATCATAAATATTAGGTCACTTATCTAAAGCAATGTGACTAATTAGTGGTCAATTTTGATTTAAATTCCAAGTCTGAATCATTCCATAATATATCTCTATCCAATCAACACGATATTTCTTCATGCTTTCAATAATCAATTATAATCAGCTGATTACATGCTGCATTTAACCAGTGAACTAACCACTGTTAAAGGTCAGAAGAGAAATGTGATGTGTCCCTCACCCTTACTAAGCTTGGGAATTTAATTGAAACAAAACAAATATCCATGAAATAATCAGAGAGTCTCTGAATGATCTAACACTCTCCTACTTGGATTCCTAAGGATGTTAATATGTATACTGAGTAGAGAAAAAGAGGAAAAAAGGCATATTAATATGTACACTGAGTAGAGGAGAAAAGGGTTGTCCTATGATCAATAAACTATGCGTAATTAAGTTTGAAGAAGTGTGTTAATTACAAGGCATCTCAGAATCTTTAGTGCACATGTGAATTATGAATTTTCAAATGCAAGATAGAGCATTTCCTACACATATCTGGCAGTTAACCCCAGTCACAAATAAGATAAAATCCCATGGAAAATAATTTGGAAAACACTAATAGAGTAGGGCAATACGTTGTCAATTCAAAGAGAGTAGAACGTGCACTGGGACAAAGAAGCCCAAGGTGGCTCCAGGGATGAGTAGTCTAACCTTTGAAGAAATATGGACAGCCTAAAGGTTGTATAATGCCATAGAGGTGGGAGAGATGAAGCTAGAACGAGGCTGGCTTGCTTCAGATGGAGGATATTACCACAGCAAGAGCTAATGTTACTGTCAATTGGAAACAGATCCAAAAATCCTGGGAGGGGCTGTTTTTGGTATGGAAATTAAAATAAAATGACTAAGGAACAATGAGGTCGATAGTCTCCCAGGCCATCCCTAACTGTGATATCCTGAAGTTGAAAGGAAAGGGACACTAAGGATTGGGAGATAGAAAGATGATTCTCTCTACTTACCAGGCAGCCACTTCTGTGATTCTCTATGTATTTTAAAATTGTGACGCAATTTCTTATTCGACTTTTACCAAAACCTCTGGGGATATGCAGGGCAGTCATTATAATCTTTGACACGTCATAATCGGGGAAAGATATCTATGTCAGCATTCTTTCGGTGGCAAATGATGGTATCCAACTTAAACTACCTTGAGAGAATTTATTATCTGTATTAACTCAGAAGGGCATTAGGTCAGCTTAAAGGATCAGAGGAAATAATATATTTGTGTATTTCTTGTCTTCTCCCCAAGAGGATAGAGATCTTGTCTGTCTTGCTCATGTCATTGCCTTAACACTTGGGACACAGTCTGACAACTTTAAGGCAGTAATTAAATACTCCCCGAAGAAAGGAATAGCATAAATACATTCTGAGTAAAATAGCTATGACCATCTATACAGGTAACTATACTGACCATAATTAATACATTCTTAAGTACAAAGTATTCTAAAAATAAACTATAATAACTTTCTCAGCGGAAAAATATGATAACAGAAAGCATTATGGGTTTTATAGAAATACTGAATTGGAAATTTCCATCAAAAAACAAAGAAATTGGTAAAGCTAACTGGGAAAATCATTAAAAATTATAAAATGGACTAAATCACCATTTTATAAATTTGGCAATGACTGCTTACAGATGGTGAAATAGCTTCAATTCAAGAACTTTCCCTTTCAACATAATTTGATTACACTAGCAAGAAGATATTTTGGATTAAACTGTGTTCTTCCTTTGCATTAAGGAGACATTTAAAGGGAGCATTAATGAAAGAAATTACATTTGAGGGGGAAAGAAGAGCAACCAGGGGAAAAATGAAGACAGAACACCTGAAATTGCATTTAAGTTCCAATAGCTATCTCAGTTTCAGAGGATGACAGAGTTGCTGGGCAAAATAAAGGTAGAAAGTTACAGGATACTCATACTCTGGAGGGCCTTCAACAAAAGGGGACGAGACTGTTCTTAGTTTCACAGTCACTGAAGGATTTTCAAGTAGCAAATTGCTATTTAGAAAGAGGAATGTGGCAGCAGTACTTACAAAGGATTACTGTAAAGAAAGCAGTCTCTATTTAACTAGAGCCTAGACCATGGGAAAAATAATTGGAGTCTAAGCTAGGGATGTGGAAGTGGGGAAGAGACACAGAAATGATGGTTTTAAGAGACCCTGAAAGGATGGGCAAGGATGAAGAGGAGATGGCAGTAGGTGTGTGGTCAGACAAGCATCTCAACCTTGTTTTCACCACCGCTCATAAATTGGTCACCCTGGACTGGACACCCAGCAATTTTACATCTCACCTCTAATGGTTCCAGATATTTCCCAGAAATTTTACATCTCACCTCTAATGGCTCCAGATCTCCAATCCTGATCACACAGGAAGCACATGACCCAGGTTTGGCTTGGCCAATCACAGGACCATTAGAGGTCATGTGACCCAAACAAGGCCAAGCAGCACCCTTCCCTGAGATTTATATTGTTCTGGAAGAAATTACCTCCATGCAGAAAAGTCTTCTCTGCAGTAGAAAAGAATCACAGAGGCAGGAGGGAGTCTGAAATGAATTGAGTTCTCAGTTCCAGTCTTTAAAGCACTCATGCCTATAGCTCTTCCCAGATCTTGGAGCTACCCCAATATCACCCTTAGTTACATAAACCAACAAATCCCCTTATGAAAGTTTGAGTTCAATTTTTGTCACTTTAAATCAAAAGAGTTCCAATAATGCAGAAGGTCGCTGATACCAGTTTCAATTGTGACACGGCAGCATTGACAATGAATACATTCTCTGGAATTGTGGCAAGGCTCAAATATAAATCACACTCTAAACTATTAAACACTGTACAAATTAAAGCTCTCTACTCTGAACAGATTTTACCACAATTACTTCAATATATTGTAAATGCACTGTCATATTGCTTTCTTTAAAACATTTATGTATCTGATCTAAAACAAGAATGATAATGATAATTACTTATAATACTAGCTTTTATTTGCACAGCACTTTATAGGGACACTCAGCTGAGAAACAATACAGCTGGGATAAAAAGTCAGAGCATTTGACTAAAAAGCTCACTTTTTTTTTAAATTGAAGTATAATTGACCTACAACACTATGAGAGCTCTAGTTGTACAACATAGTGATTCAATATTTCTATACATTACAAAATGATCACCACAATAATTTTAGTTGCCATCTGTCACCATGTAAAAATATTACAACATTATTGACTATATTTCTCATGATGTACATTTCATTCCTGTGAATCATTTATTTTATAACTGTAAGTTTGTACCTCTTAATCTCCCTCACATATTTCACTCATCCTCCCACCCCCTTCCCTGAGAATTCACTCTTAAACAAAGACATTATCTAAACCATTTTCAGAAGGATGATTTTAAAAAGGCAAGGGCATAGTGTTTTTTCCCTTAATATACATCCCGACCACAACATATGGAATAAGGCTGTATTGGTTTCAATGGTTTAAAGATTAATACGACCACTGTATCCAGAATAAAGTTAAAAATTTAAAGTAGTTGTGACAATAATCTGCTACTAATTTTGCAACCTGTTCTTCCTAGCAATTAGTAAGATCAGTTAGAATTACTACTCAGCTATTTTAGATTCTACCTACTTTTTCTTTCCATTTAATTCAATCCAAAGCCCCTTTAAGCACAAGAGATCAAGCTATGGAAGACTGACTCTAAAATGGAAATTAATTAGTATTAAACATTATGTGAAAGACTATATTTTGAAGTACAGGAAATCAACTTTTACACTTACATTAACTAAATATAGGGAAGACAACTTTTTTCATTTGGAGTGTCCACAACAAAAGGTACTGGGAAAAATAGAAAACCTATAGTTACTAGGTTTGCTTTAGATGTAAAATAAAGTTTTGGGTCAAATGGTTACCATTAAATAATAAAAGTACAGTCCAAATCCATTAAAAGTATATTTTTCAATCAAGCATTCAACCTCTTCTCTCTTTTGTTAATTTTCATATAAACAGGCAAAGAAATTATGAAATATTATTTGAATTACTAATACAGGCCAACTAATTGTGCTAAAAAGAACAAATTCAGCCTCATGGCAATTATCCATGTGAAAACTTATCTTCTTAGGAGGCAGCATTGTGCAGTTTGACTTTTAATTGGCATATGGCACCAATTAATGTCTAACAATGCATCGAGCAAATGAAAGAAAGTTTATTAAAAATAACTGAGTAAACTGCCACGCTTTAGTAGTACAGAATAATGACAGGGTTTCTCTCCTGCTCCTTTATTATTTCATATTATATTTTTTGTCTTGCTGTTTAGGACTCATTTGCATTTTCTTCTGGCCCTGTCTTTTCCAGTAGGCTTCTCTGAGTTTCCAACTTTGGTCAGTTGACAATCGATAGGCACTCAGCCAGATTTTGCTGTGTGCTATGCTTTGTGTTAGGCACAGGGCAGCCACAAATGCAATCAACAATCAACATTTTTTATGGCTGTAATGTTTTAACCTTTCACCTCTCATGTCTCTTTTTCCATAAGCATTCCCTGAAACTCTAAAATTGGTCCAGCCTATGTATTTCCATAGCAACTTGTAGTTCTCTCTGTTTTGCAATTATGATGATGATGATGATTACTAATATTTACAGAGTTTACTACGTGTTAAGTATCTTTTTTTAGCAACTTTATATATATTAACTCATGTAATTCTTACAAATTTGTGAGGTAACTATTATTATCACATGCTTATTTTATAGAAAACTGTGCCATACAGTGGTTAAATAACTTTCCCAAGGTCACACAGCTAATAAGTGAGAGAGTCACACTTCAAACACGGACTGCCTCTAACACTTCCTCTTAACCAACCTCCACCTGACTCAATGGATAAACTGGAAAAAAAAAAAAAGAATATGAAAAGGAAAAGTGCCAAATCCATGAGAATATAAATTAATATGAATGTTCAAAACATGCTTTAAAATTAGATAAGAGACAACTAAAAATTATGTGGAATCCCAAGTAGTGGACTCATACTCAAAAAATAACAAAGGATTGCACATATGTTTATTTTAACCTGAAATAAAACACATTATATATGTATCATGTGTATATATAAATATATATACAATTAAAAATTTTATTAATTCACCTTTTAATCAAAATTTACTTAAATGACTAAGTATTCATCCTAACCACACTGGCTAACAATGTTTCCACCTTTCTCAAGTTTATCTGCTTTCTTACTTCTATCTTCCATGAGACTCTAAGCTGTTCATGACTAGAAAGGTTTTAGCACATACATGATGCTGACAAAATATTCTTTGGATGAAGGGGTAGATGGATGGACAAGGTGGAAGTGGTACAATGGAGAACGAGAAGTCTGATGAAGTCAGAGCACAGACGGTGTAGAGAGTTGACGATAGGAAGGAAAGCACTGGCCATTGTGGGGTCTCTGTTGTGTTGGAAAGTTTGAGGATTATTGACAGTAATTGGGAACCACTCAATAATTTGAGGAGAGCCATACAAGGTATTAAAAAGAAACTTATGATGATGGAACAGATGAGGAAGACATAAGGCACACACAAGTACTGAGGGTATAACACACATAGGATTGTGCCTAGCAGATCTCCAAGAACAGGAAGCTAAATTGACCAAGAGCCCCAGCTTTCAGCTTCCTCTGAAACCCTTCCTAGCATTTTCCTGAGTCCATGCTTCCTGCCGGCTGCTCACAGGCAGTGCCCAAGCACGGCAGGAATACCAAGCTAGTCCTGTTCCTGGAAACAGGAAGAACTCTAACAGCTGACTTTGGGTCAAAGATTCGCTGATGGCCTTTCTGAACTATTCTTAGATGGAAACTTCCCAGCAACCTCCAGTCTCTCCCTCTTTCCCTCAGGGTCAAATCTGTATCACGGTCTAAACGATTCTCCCAGCCTTACTTGGCTCCCTCAGTGTTTACTGGCATATCTCCCAATAAATTCCTTGCACCTTTCATCTTGTCTTGGCATCTGCTTGGAGGACAGAAGACCAGTGGTGTACTGGAGACAACTCATACAATCTCATGAGAGCCAACAATCAAAGTTTCAGGAATTTTGCAAGCCAGGTTTTTAAAACTCCATTATCAAAAATTAAACTGTATAAATTTACAATTAGATAAATTATACTAAAAATAAAAGTAACACTCAAAACTCATAATTTCCTAATTATTTTACTATATATATATATACACATATATATATATAGATAGATATATATAGATATATATATAGATATATATTTGTGTGTGTATGTGTGTGTGGTACGCGGCCCTCTCACTGTTGTGGCCTCTCCCATTGCGGAGCACAGGCTTCAGACGCGCAGGCTCCGAGGCCATGGCTCATGGGCCCAGCCGCCCCGCGGCATGTGGGATCTTCCCGGACCGGGACACGAAGCCGTGTCCCCTGCATCGGCAGGCGGACTCTCAACCACTGCACCACCAGGGAAACCCTATTTTACTATATTTTTAAATAACTTATGCTCTTGAATTCACTTATTTCTAATGGTGTAGATCCTATACAGTGATGTTCTACTGCACACCTCCCTGTGGGCAGGGATGTCATATTGGAGGCTTGAAATTGGCCACAGGAGGAGTATATATGGCATGGAAATCAACAATTGCTACAAATCTGTTCTCCTTTGCTTTTATCACCTCTTTATTAAACAGTGCCAGTTGTCATGCATTTGTTAGCATACCGCTTATCTGCATTCATATAAAGGACACAATTTTGACTTGAGCATTTACAGAAAATACATTCAGAAAGAATAGGCTAAGTTGTATTATCAGGCTAAGCTGTAAATTCTCTGAGGCTAAGAATAATGTTTAAATTTTCTTTACAAAGTGTGATCAGAGCAATGGGACACTATGGAGTTAACTTTAATCAAATATTTTTAAAAGGAAAAATAAGAATAAAGCGAAACTTAAAAATCAATCCACTTCAATTTCAACATTGTACAAATGAAAACTGAACCCCAGATTTACTCATGCTTGTAAAGTTAAATAATAGTGAAAGTATAACTTATTTAAGAAAAATGAAACAAAACAAAACAAGAATACTCTGTGATCTACAGCAAAAGACAGAGTGATGTATATTTATAGTTCCAAAGCCACCGTATTTTCCTAGTCTCCCTTATTTGCTCTTTTGTCTAAAGTAATGTTGGCACAGAGCTTTTCAGAGGAAAAATATCAATACTGCTTTCGGACACATAATTTATTTCAGTTCTATCTTCGTACATCTTTACTTAGACATCTTACATGTCAAGTTAAGGAATAAACTAAAAGTGTGTTGTCTGGGCTGTCTGTCCTATGCCTCAGAACAAAAGTCATCCAAATGCTTCTAAATAAAAACACTTGCTTTGGGACTCAAAAGAAAACATACAAATCTGGAGACTTGTGACAACTGTTTTGCATTTTATTTCCCTTAACAGGAAGTTGAGTCACCACCTTCACAGTGATTCCCAGACTTTAGTTTGTAACACCTCTGTGATGTTCCATGAAATTTTCAAAATAAAATTCACTTCAGCTCATCTCCATTTTTAACATACAGCACTTTTAGAGCATACATGGTTGCTAAAGTAAATCTTAAGATGTCTGAATGGAGAATTTGCACTAGGATGTGAATCACTTCTGTACTAAATAACTTCCCTGACTCTTAGAATTAAGGCTAACAAGAACATTTGATGGATACCCTCTGATTTTATCTACTTATCCCCTAACTTCTGCCTGGATCTTACATTTTCCCCTGGCTGATTACAAATGTAAAGGGTTTTCTAGGGCAGTTGTATTCCAGTTGTGGTCCTCAGACCAGTAGCATCACCTAAGAACTTGTTAAAAATGTAAATACTTGGCCCTTACCTCAATCAAGTACATCAGAATTTCTGGAAGTGGAGCCAGCAAGGGGCTCAGTAAAACTCCCTCTAGATTATACTGATAACTTCACGTGAGAACCACTGCTTCCAAGATTTAGGAATCTTGTGGTATCTATAAAGTGAACTAGGAAATCATATCCTTCCAAGAATGTCCTATTACAAAGGAAACAGATCTAAGCAATACAGGTGTTTATGGATATAAATCACATATCCAGGAAAATAGTAAAACATGCTGTCACCAGATGTTTCCAAATACCCAGGTGTTCTTAATCAGATAGTGTATATGTCTGGATGATGGCATGGACTTTTCATCTATCAGAAATCATATAAATGAGGAGTTGCTTCCTGTTAACCATTCATTGTAATAGACAACACCAAGTACCTCCCTTGAGCTTTCTCTGAATTCATTTGGCCGGAAGGCATTCTTTTCTAAAGAACTGTGTGATCAGCCATATGTAAAATCCTGAAATCCCAGGGCACTGTGGAATTTCTGGAGGCTATACATAGTTCTCATTCTTTTACCTACTACCAGTTGACCTCCCTTTCAACACTTAAAAAATTCCAATCCCTTATATCTCTTATCATCCTTCTCCAATTGGATTCCCACTATACACTGGCAGGAACTTTGTTCCCATTTAATTATGCTCTTCTGTTCTCGCAAATGACTCCATATATTTCAAGCTTTTGCCTAGCAAGACCTACCGAGCAACATTTATTTTGTTTTCTTAGATCCGTTAAAGGCATAATTAAGAGGTCAATCAAACTTCTGATCCATACAAATTACCAACTATTCCCTCAGCATTTTGTTTCATAATTGCAGTTTTGTGTGGTCATTTCATGGATATGCTCATGGTTTCTTGCAGAATTTTTTTAAATACTGGAAATAACCCTTTGTTGCCTAATATGACCTATACAATCTCAAAGAAAATAGTTTTCTCTTAATTCTGCTGAGAGTGTCTTGCACAGTTGAACTCTCTGGGTCTAACCATTCAAAGAGTTCTACAGCTTTGAGAATAGAGTGCAAAATCCCTTCGAAGACTAACAGGGTTTTCCTCCCCACGCACCCCCCCCCACCCCCCATACTCACTTCTATCTCTGTCCTTGCTCTCTAAATTCCAACTACCCTAGCCTTTTTTCAGTTTTTCAAACAGATTTTCTCTTTCACACCCCAGGGCCCTTGCAAATGCTCTTCCATCTATGTGAAATCTTCTCCTTCTCCCCTTTGCTTATTAATTCCTGTTCATTGTTTAATTCTCAGTTCAAATGTCTCTTCCTAGAGACACTTCCCTAAAGTTCTCCTCCTTATCGTCCACTCCCACTATGCCACCTCCAAGACTAGATAAGGTTCTCAAAATATTATCTCTTATTACTCTGCTTTTCCCTCACTGCATACTAAACCACTATATTTATATAGTTACTTGAAGAATCACTCCTTCTTCAGAATATAAGATTCATGAAAGCAGAAGCCATATTTCAATTGCTCTCTTTGGTATCCTCAGTAGTTACCCCTGGTACCCAGTACATAATACATGCTCAATAAATATTAGTTGAATGAATAAATGCACTAATGAATTAATTGAGCAAGTGCTTTGGGTTTTCAATTAAGGCTGAGGTAAGTAGTAATTCCTGAATGAGTCCTTACTGCTTGAAATAGACAATCTCTGACCCTCAAGCTGACAAGATGTCAGAGTCCTATCTAAATATCTAAAGCTGAGTTGTCACTTCACATGGAGATATTTTAATGACATGAGAAAATGCTCATGAAAAAATATAAAAATTCATAGAGTACATTTTTACATTCAGTGTGAACTCAAATGTGTAAAAATATAAACGCATGAAAAGAAAGTTTCTTCCCCCTTTACCTCCTATCTCGTCATTGTCAATCACAGATGAGGACAGAGATAATAATGCATTCAAATTGTAACAATAATGTAACAATAATGCATTCAAATTGAGATTAAAGGAAATCAACAGTAAGGAGGAAAGGCAATCAACAGGAAGCTGTTATAAAAGGAAATCAACAGTAACAGCAACAATCATAATAATACAAAGTGCTTACAATGTGCCAGGCACTATTCCATATACTTTATAAATACTCAAAATAAACTTATAAGTCCAATTTTTATCTGATGTGTTTACCTTATGCTACATTCTGAAAACTGTAGGTGTCTATCGTTGCCCTCCTAGTTTAGAGGAAACATTTCAGGAACAGGTTGCACGAACACAAGACATGCAGGAAGGATGAGGAGGCTCTGGAACCCTGAGACTGGATGGACCGAGAGGACAAAGATGGAGAAGTAGAAAAGGGAGGTCAACTGAGACAGGATTCCTGAGTACCTAATTAAAGGAATTCAATATCAGTAGAAAAAATTCCAAAAAGGATGAAAGAAGTATTTTTGTACCATACTTTGGGCTCTAGGATAGGTAGCTGCCAGCTCCTAGGGAGATCAAGATCTTTCTGGTAATAAATTGTGCCTGCGTTAACTCCCAGATGTGGTGGAAGATAACAAGGAGATAGATACACACACACACACACACACACACACAGACGATTAAAGACTAGAAGGAAATGGACGAAGATGTTCATATTACTTACCTCTAGAAATGAGTTTATGAATGACTGTAGTTTTCTTTTTTGTATTATATTAATGATAATAATTTTTATAAGTTAAACTAGAAATTGCCAGAACACATATTTTTGTCAACTGTTCTATATACCACCATCGGGTGTGTCACTATAAATCATTTGCTATTATAGTTGTTTGCTATGTTTGTGTCTTCATTTCTTAGTTTCAAGGATACCTGAGGTCTGAATATTCTATAGACACAGCCTGAAAGTAAGCAGATTGCAAAGGGACTTGTGTTGACTCATTAAATCCATGTTTGGTTTAAAGTGCAGTTTAGGTTATGCTTGAACAGGGACAAAGGGAGAGAGAGTGTGGAGAAAATTCAAATCCATTTAAATAACACTGCACTTGAGGAAAAGGCAAGGATTTTGAGCTGATTTTCTGGTTTCTTTCTATCTATGCACTCATGCATTCAACCGATTTACTGAAGGCTGGCACTGCTAAGGGCTGCAAGGTAAAACAAAGCGTAGATTTCAGTGGACTTAGAGAATATATAAAGGATATGTTTAATGCTTGCTGTTCAGTCTAACTTCAATCATTTTTTTCCTAACACAATCCAATGGTCTTTTGGAAAAATAATCTCCCCTCTCACTCTTATTTATTTCAGATGCTATGAGAAGGACTGAGCCTTCTTCAGGGATGAGCACATGACCTAAGCCTGGCTGATGAGAGAAACACCCCCAACATAAACAACACACATACAAGAAATGGTAACTGTTTCAAGATCAGTGTGTTATCCAAACCAGTCCATTAATATGGATTCCCAAACGTTATTAGATAAGGTAACGCTCACTGCTATTACAGACTAACCCAAAATTAGAAATGATATATATAAACTAAAGTTGATTTCTTGTACAAATCATGTCCAAAATGAGTATTCCTGATTGTTGGGTGGTTCTTCCCAAGGCAGTGATTCAGGGACTCAGGCTGTGTCTGTGTTCTGGCTCCACCATCTTTAACACTTGGTATCCAAAGTCATCATTATGGGGGCCTCAACCTGGCATTAAGAAGGGAAGGAGCACGTAGAATTGCATGTGGAGGGACTTTATAGGCTGTCCTGGAAGCGACACACTTCACCTCTGCTCACATTCTATTGACTAGAACACTATCTCACGGCCTACTGAGAGAGGGACCAGCAAGTGTAGACTTCCTTCCTTCCCAGGGAGGAAAGGAATTGGATTTGGGCAACATCTAGAAAGTCCCTGCTGACACAGAGACTTCTGTAGGTTTGTTAGAAGCAGGATGCATCTTTTTGGAGGAGTTGCCAGGCTTGGAGACTCTAAGTCTAGAGCCTCTGGTATCCGCTGTTACATCCAGTGCAGGAAAGCATTCATGTGTCGGGCCTGAGACTGCAGATGCTTTGAAAGGCCTCCTTGCAACGCTGGCCCTTCATATTTACAGAACATCTGGGAACTCGGATTTCAGAGGGTTCCCACTGCCTTAATGGATAAGAGCGGCTCCTGGTGCCTCAACGGCTTGTAAAGAACAACCTGGTTTATGCTCAATACCCACTTTCCTTTGACAGTCTGAAATTGTGGTATATGTTAGGCAGAGGGTATCTACATGGTGCCTACCAGCTCCTAACAGAAACTTAGACATGAGTCTCTAATGAGCCTCCCTGTCAGACAATATTTCACATGTGCTATCAAGACTTATTGCTGGGGGAACTAAGGGTATCCCATGTGAGTGACTCCACTGGGAGAGGACTCTTGGAAACACTGGATCTGATTTGCTCAATAATTTGCCCCATGAAGTTTTTCCCTTTGCTGATTTTGCTTTGTATTCTTTTACTGTAAAAAACAAAAAAAACCAATCATAGCCATGAGGACCACTGTATGCTGAGACGTGTGAGTCCTCATAGCAAATCACTGAACCTGGGAGTGGTCTTGGGGGACCCTCAATACACCACCACATTGGGAGAGTCTTTTTGAGATCAATTCTCACGCTAAGAAAAACAAGAGATGCAGAGGCAGATTCCTAACTGCATTCTTTAGTCACACAGATCAAGCTGTAACTGAAGCCAAATAATCTTTGAACTTCAGAGTTATCTGAGCCAATAAGTTCTCTTTTGTGTTTAAGTCAGTTTAAGTTGGGTTTTCGTTTACCTGTAACTATAAACAGAATTGACTTACACAGCTTATTATCTAATAAATCTCTTAACATTTAAAAATGTGACTAGTTGCTTCACTAAGAAGATACAGACTTAAGGAAACTAGAGCTCCCTGGAGCAGAAGCCTAAGAAAAACCTCAAAAAGCAAGTTCAGCCTGGGAAAGATGGAGAGAGAGGTCAATATCAGTCACAGAAAAATGAAATCACTAGAAAACAGGGAGAATAGAAATTAAGTGAAACCAAAATCTAGTCATGATAAAAACAAGTAAGCAGGAGACGGTCCAAGGGTATTTAGTGGTAGAAGGCCAGCGTCTATAAAGTGTGCATAGGCTCTCTAAGTGGGGAAGGTAAATTCAATAGAATATAAGCTCAATAAAGGCAGAAATTTTGGTCTATTTGCTTAACAGCTATAGCCCAAGTGCCGACAGCAATACCTGGCACATAACAACCACAAAATAAACATTTTTAAATGAATGAAAGAATGCGTAATTGGATAGAAAACATAAATCACTAGCTACTCTGAAATCCAGAGTAACCATGTTACATTCATACTTTAATTTCTTCAGTGATAAGAAAGTCAGACAATGTCTAAAGTACAGAAATAATATTGAATATTGAGAAGCTAAGTTACCTAAGAAATATTTATGTAGGAAAAAAAGGTAAGGAATAGAACTCAACATAACATGGGCATAGAAATAAACCACACTCATTAGACCTGCTTAGCTCACTAAAATCAAATCATGACAGCTATTTTATCAATAAAAGGAACCACTGAAATCGTCTAATCCAGGGGTTCCAAAACCCTTCTGCAAATGAGAACACTCTGGGAACATTTAAAAATACAAAATTCTGGGCCCTACCTAGAACTAGCAAATCAATTTCTTGGGGTGAGATCCTGGGAGAGAGGTATGACGTCAAGGGATTTGTATCTTTATCTCTCCTTAGTGATTCTGATGATGAGTCAGTTTGGGACTTCTGCATTTTATCTACTCTCTTAATTTCACAGATAAGAAAATCAATACCCAAAGGCAAAGCTGGCTCATGTGAGAAATGATGGCATTTTACTGTCACCAGGATCAGAACTCAAGGGTTCAGATCCACCTAGTGTTCTCCCCATGACACTACACTATCAAACTCTGGGTCAGCACCCAAAACACTCAGACCCTGCTTTCTGTTGGACCGGAAACTCCCTACGTTTTGATAAATATGATGCCTGTGATCCAATCAATCCATTTATTCTCTAGAGTTCAAACAGAAGGGGCAAGAACCACGGATGTGAGCAGCACAAAAAAGGATCTCTTGTATTCCCTACTGTATTCAAGATTCTAATTTCTAATACTAGTATTCAAATTAGGGCCACAACTTCTGAGTGGAAAGCTGGAGCCATAAAAATGAAGTGGGAATCTCAGGTGACAATATTCAAGCCCCCACCTCCAGACAGATATACACACACTTGGAGCAAGGCTTAGGGATGGAGGTGAAGCTGAAACATGACGACACAGTGATACCCCTGCCCTGACTTTAGCATTCACAATGTGAAAACCCACTCCTCATTTACAAACCAATGTACTCACTTGGCTCAGCCCTATTTTGTCTTTGCAGCAGATAAAACTAGAGTATAGGGACAGTATAGGAACCCTGAGAATCTTGGAATTTTACATTTCAGGACATGGAAGTACGAGTCACACACTCAGGAGCTATCAAGTCCACAGGAGTAATTAAAAATCGACTTTGTCTCATCACTTATACTCCATGACTCTTTCCACCACCGTGACTGTAAGAGCAACAAAAAAGATTATTTTTTTCCTGAATTTAGAAAGCCAATTAGAGGCCACACTGATCAGTCAACTTTTGAGATTCTAAAGGGAAAACTGTAGTCTCTCTGTACCTTACTTAAGCAAATGCAAAACAAATAGATTGATGGGGGCCTCTTTATCTAAAGATTGGGTGTTGTGTTTTCCCTGAATATTATTAACTGCATCAAGTAGAGGATTGTCTTCAGAGAATTAAAATGCATCTGAGTTTTCTGAGAAATGCTATTTACTCTGAAAGGAAAGAACCTGACACCAAACCACTGAATTAAACGCTTACAAACAGCTCAATAGCAAAAACAAAAGGCAGCAGGATTGTGACTTTGTAATTGCCTTATTCTTCAGAAATTAGCATTTAACGTGGAAAAAAGGTGAGGTTTGCCATGGCTGATTCTACTGTACATATTTAATGCACCATGCCATCATCAATTATCTCACTGGAGACTGTTCAGGTATTTCTTGTCACGTTCTAACTGCTGGAATGTTCAGTTCTATCTTTTGTTTCTTGATTTACAGTCTAATTTACCTGCCATAAAATTGTATGTGTTCATGCATTTATCCACTTCACTAAGAGCCTTAGAACCATTTGTATGAGCATATTCCATTTCTTCTTTGTAATTCAAAAAGCCCTTGGATAAACTAAAGGACACCTCATTCCATAGTTCTGTATTTATGAACCACATCTGAGGCTCCATTCTAATCAGTCCAAAGCCATTCATATCTGATGCATTTTTCTATTTCTTTGAGATTCCAATATGATTTCTGCTTCATCACTTACCATTTGCAACATACAACCATCATATTATCATAGGTGCTCTGCTGCAATATTCTCTAATTATTTCAAATCTGCTACTTTTTTGGTCCTAAATAAATTTTATATGCCTTGAGGACAAGAACCATTTCTCTGGTTACTTTCCAGACTTAGCTGAGGGTCAGGTACATCATACATAGTAAACAAACATCTTCTGATTGAGTTCAATGGTTGCATATTGATCTGGTTATTCACTCACTGAACAATTACTTATTGTACTAAGACCCAGCCTTAATTCCAGATCACAGCTTGTCAAACATCACGTGAATCACCTGGGTTTTGTTTTTTTTTAAATAAGGATATTGATATAATAGGTCTGAGTTAGAGCCTGAGATGCTACGTTTCCAACAAGGTCCGTGGCAATACTGAAACTATTGGTCAATGAGCATACTCTGAATACCAAGAATCTAGACCAGGGGTTAGAAAACATTTCTTGTGAAGGGTCAGATAATAAATATTTTAGATTTGTTGGGCTATACGGTCCCTGTCACAACTAGTCAATTCTGCCTTTGTAGTGCAAAAGTAGCCATATGTAATAGATAATAAGTAAATAAATGGGCATGGCTGTGTTCCAGTAAAACTTTATTTAGAAAAATGGGTGTCTAGCCAGAATTGGCTGGTACGCTGTAGTTTGCTTACCCCTGGCCTAGACAATGAGGCTACCTAAGACATGGACCCTTCCCTTATGAAGTTCAAGTAGGGAATATCTACAAGCATTTAAATTCTAAAGTTTCAGGAAAATGAAATACAGATATCTTAATTTTGTCAGGTAATTAGTAATTTGCTGCTGGTTAACAACCCACCTGATGTGAATTAGCCTGGATTGATCTCTCTAGGGTTTTGCTAGACTAGCAAAATAGAATATTGATAATCTTCCAGTATATCCAGTCCATGATGCAACTAATCAGCCAATTTCAGGTAGGCATATATTCTTCTTTCTTTCTTTGTTACTGTGTTGTTCTTATTTTGTCTTTTTGTTCTTAAAGATGACATTCACTTGACTCACTCACCCCTAGGGAGCAATTTTATATGGTTGAGAACATTTTGCCTTTTCTATTGGTCCAGGATATGTCCAAGAAATTAACCCACATTGTAATTTCCTTGTTTTTTGTTTATTCTCTGTCTTTTGCATTATTTCCAGTCTGTCCTTTCTCCTTCCATTCTTAGCTCTGAAAATCTGCTAAGTAAATGTCAATAGCTATACATACATGCCTATTTCCTTATTATGACTGATTTTCTGAAAACAATCAATTATATAGATAGCCAATTAACGTGGAGAAATAGCTGCATGTTATAGACAATGTTTTAATCACTGGAGATGATCCTGGAAATTCAGTATTGATGTTTTTTGCATTCATATGTTTCCCCCTCTCTCTCTCTCTCTCTCTTTCTCTCTCAAGTTAACAGATGATTATTGAGCATAAACCACGTTTTGAGTCCCATACCAAAGCAGAAAGGAGGTGAAACCCATCACACTAAGTGTCCCAGCATTCTGGGCTCCATCTTTTCTTTAATTTCCAAATGACCATGATTTGCTTCCATGTGACTAATTAAAAGTCCAGGCCCTCCTGAAGTACTTTGGACTATCCCTATAAAAGTTTGCATTGCCCCAATTGTTTTTCACCTCTTATGACCAACTTCTACATCCAACTTTTCCCTTCCTCCCTCCCTCCCTCCCTCCCTTCCTTCCATTTTTGGCTGCGTTGGGTCTTTGTTGCTGCGTGCAGGCTTTCTCTAGTTGCAGCGAGCAGGGGATACTCTTCGTTGTGGTGCATGGGTTTCTCATAGCAGTGGCTTGTCTTTGTTGCAGAGCACAAGCTCTAGGTACATGGGCTTCAACAGTTGTGGCATGCAGGGGCTCAGTAGTTGTGGCGCACGGGCTTAGTTGCTCCGTGGCATGTGGGATCTTCCTGGACCAGGGATCAGACCCGTGTCCCCTGCATTGGCAGGCAGATTTTTAACCACTGTACCACCAGGGAAGTCCCTACATCCAACTTTTTCTCTCATCACTCTGGCCATCTGATAATTGTCACCACAAGCCTCTTTTTTTTTTTTTTTTTTTACTTGATTCATTTTGGACAAAGCTTTTCCTTTAATTCTTCAAGCACCACTAACACTCAGTTGCCATTAGGTCATAGGGGAGACCAAAATTTACTGAAGGACAAAATTATAAAACAAGAAAGGAAGCCTGAACACCCCATATCTGCTACAAGTGTTCCTATGTTTAGTCCATTAGGCAGAACTATTTTTTCAGAAGTCCTCTGCCTGTTCGCTCCTTTGCTGCATCTTTTCAGACATACCTCTGCTCTCCCAAATGGCATTCATTTTTCTGTAGCCTATTTCCATTTAAATCAATGAATTTTTCTCTCCCATCTTCTCCAAGTCTCATTTTCGCTCTGCTCAGTAGGAACCCAAAGTCAACTACTATTATAACCATGTCCTCATCCAGGGAAGACAGCACTTTAGTTGACCCTGTAGAACAGTTTAGCTTCTCATTGTCTCTACTTGTTTCTAGAACAGCCTATGGGATCAGCTTTAGCAAAATCAAAAGTCTATTAAAGTGTTTTCCCCCCAAAATAGCTTTACTTTTCCGTATGAAATATTCACCTCCTGGTGAGAATTAAAACAGCTTCAGTCAGCTTGCAAAAGAGTGATTTAAGTTCTTCAGTATTTTTTGTTACCTACCACACAACCACGGAGGAAACTAATTAGAACTGTAACAAAATGTGTTAAAAAAAAAAACACTGAGATCATAGAGAGGGGCTAGTTCTCCCTGGGGGAGGAAATGAGAAACTAAGTGAAGAAGAAATGGCAAAATATGTGTTCTTGTATTTGCCATGCTAGGTTGGTCTCAATCAAGGAGATTGGTTCCTTGACATATGTTGGGGTGGGAGTGGATTTGGGGTTGGGGACTTGAGCCTTCTTTTTTTTTAATGGTTGTTCAGATGACTATAAAGCGGCCTTTATAATTTCAGGGCTGGAAGCCTGACCTAGAATACATACCCATGCTACGAAAGCTCTGGGACACTTACAAAAACAGGGCCAGACTCCAGGATCTTCTTTCAGTTACCGATTCTCAGGAGAGTCCTATAGTGAGCTTGGGTCCCCATGGGAAAGACCACAAGTACTTCTTCATGAGCCCTGGACATTGTCAGAACATGGACTCATAGTATTTTAAGGTACTGGAGCTATTAGGGGTTCTGAAAACCACTGATACCAAAGTCCTCATTTTTACAAATACAAACTACGGCACCAAAATGACTCTTCCCTCATCGGTAGCAGATCAAAGGCTACAATCCACGTGTTCTGCTAACATGTGTATTCTTCCCACTACTTGGCATTTCCAGTAGTTTGAACCTTGAAGGGTACCACCTAGAGGTCTCCTCAACTTCAAAACTTCTGATGACTCAACCAAGCCCCTCTGAGGACAGAAGTCAAATATACTAGATATTTGGAATGAGTCACCTACAGCTTACCATCACATTAGCACTTGGGACAGCATGTATATTCACAGAAGTAGCCTAAAATACAACTGACTCATCTAAACTGGGCAGACGTGCCATGAATTATTATAGACCAGGATTTTTCATCCTCAGCACCACTGACATTTTGGGCAGGATAATTCTTTGCTGTGGAGGTCTTTTCTATGCATTGCAAGGCATTCCGCAGCATCCCTCTGTCTACCTACTAGATGCCAGCAGCAACCACCCTCCTACCCGCTCTGCCAATCTCCAGACATTGCCAAATGTCTTCTGGAAGACAACACTGGCCCTCCTAGACTGACAACCACTGTTACAGACTATGTCAAAAAAAAAAATGGCTCCCCATATATAATCAAAACAACCTACTGATAAGACAAAGCTGAATTTATTGCTTAGGGCGGTCGGAAGAACCCCAACTTTCAAAGCTTTGACTGTCTTTCAGAGGAAAGCTAATGTTAGAATTTATTGGGAATTGGAAGTTTGATTTATGGTGGGGCTTTCAGTGCAGAGACTTGATTAGAAACATGATACAACACTCCAAGAATAGTGAAAAGAGCAAGTATTGTGAGTATTGTGAATATTTTGACTTGAGGGATTGAAAGAATCTTGGGGTACAAACTGTCGGTTGAAAAGTTGATAGGCCTTTTGGGAAGTTCCTATAGTGAACAATCAAACCATGTGCATGAGAAGGAGAATATGGGAAACAAAGCATGCTAAAGGAGACAGAGGAAGAGCAAAGTGATGTCAGTGTAGAGAGCAGGGTGTAGTTTTGGTTCCTGGGGTCCAGACCGAGTGTGCGGGTGGTTTAGGTTCTCAGCTGTCACCGTTAGAACGGTACTGAGTGAGTGTTCTACCACAGGCCTCACTTAGAGTTTTTAAAATATTTTTAATTGGCCCTATAAAATACCAGAAGTTCCTTCTGACCCTGCATGGCATACATTCCTCACACATGCATTAGAATGCCACAGTCTTAGACACTGGAGGAGAGTATGCAAACACTCTGAATATCATACTTGCCCATTTCTAGTCTGCTGGGTGTAAGGCATAACTATGAGTTACCCACGTTTCCAGACTCCATAGCTTTGTTGTTATAAGGATATAGGCTTTTCATGGAGTCACTCATGCTTTAATTAAATGAATGGGTTTTAAATTTAAATTTTAACTACACTGAAACCAATGCCCCAAATCTAGCTCTGATGTCGCTGGGTCTCCAGGCCCTGCCTTCCAGCAGTCTGATTCAGATTCTTGCCAAAAATATTCTAAAGATGCCATAGCTTTCCTGCTCCCATCCTACTTAGAGTGTGCAGTTCCTTCAGTGATGCATATGGAGAAGAGTTTCAGGTCCAGGCTCTGCAGATAGATAGCCCTGAGTTTAAAGCCCAGCTCTACCACACACCTCATATTCCTTAACTTGTTTACTTGTGAGCTCTTATCTGTAAAATGGGGGAAATAATACAAACTCTTTCATAGGGTTTTTGTAAGGATTAAATAAATTTAGTGTTAGTGAAGCATTAAAGTAGACATCTGTTGATTTGGGGTTATCCAGCATCTATTGAACCTATTTCTGCTATTAAACCCCAGATTTTTCCCTGGAGAATCACTGGTCCTTCATTCCTAGCTCATAAATCTCAGTTAGGTCTCAACCACTTCTTCCAGGGGTGAAGCATGACCACTAGGTATAAACAAATCTTCTCATTCTATGACATTCTCTACTTGCCTCAGAGACCAACAAAATGATCAAAACTAGGCCAAACAGCCCATCAGAGTCAACCCCTAGCTTTTGCTCTAATTGTAGGAAAGTGGCACTTGTCATTAGGTTCAAATCAAAGATGTGAAGCTGAGCTACCACAGTCATCCCAGCCCTCAACTCTCCTTTCCCCAACATAGCCTGAGATGGACCCAATCCCTTGTTAGATCATTTCAGCCCTTAGTCCAGTGGTTTGATACCAATTCTATCCATGGCTTTTCAGTTATGTGACCTGCGAATTGCTTGTTTCATTTCTCTTACTTGCAACTGCAAGAATCAGAGCTGACACAGTGCCTGGCAAATAGTTCTTAGTAAATGGTTTTACTAGTATTATCTATAATAATAGATTTTATTATATCTTCCAAGGCCTCCATCTTCAATTCGAACAACCTCTATGTAAATATCCAGAAGAAAATGTCTATGGATCACAGAAGCAAAAATGCATGTCATTGACGGTTTCTTAGCTACAGACAGATACTTGCTGGTTAGGGAAACGAGAAGGGAAGTAAAAATTACTTATTCTTTCTGTACTAAAACAAGCTTTGGAAAAGGAATTTGTCTTGTCTGATGCAAAATTACCAAAGATTTAATTAGAAGACTCCACTTTCTGGAAATGTCAAAAGTGTAAGAGTCATCTGTTTATAATCTCAAAAGAAAGCAGTGCTTATTAATTGCATTATTGATTTGTGCCTTTTCAGCTTCTGAGTCTTCTTACAGAAGTAAGAGAATAATGCACAATTAGCTTCTCACTTAATAAATGCACCAATTTCTTTGATGTTGAATCCTATATTGGAAATTCTTAACATTCAAAAAGAAACTTGAGGACCAACTTCACTTTATTAGTAGATTCATTTGTTAATTCTCTGCCTCATTCTTTTTCCTGATTCTCTCACCTAGGTTCTATCTGTGCACTTGGTAGCAGTTCTTTAGTAAGAATCACAGATTGTAAAGAAATTATGTATGGAATAATACATAATTTCATACATAAAAGGTATGTACGTGGGGAGGGGGATGGGAAGGAGGGTACTGGAAACAGATTAAGCTGAAGGCATTTGTTGAACTGACTTAAGCAAAGAAACCAAGTTACTCATTGTTCAGTTACCAACAATGTACTAATGTATTAATGAGAGACAGAAACCTTCCAGATATTAAATGCACACTGGGTCTCACTCTTCAAATGAGAAAGCACAAAGTTTCTTAGGTAACGCTTTTCCCGGAAGACAGTAACCTGTGTCTTAGAAGGCTTCACTTATAGTGAAACACACTAGCAATTCCCGAATTCAGACATGGCTGAGGAGACCTCAGTATACAAAGAAGGGCAGAAGGCAATATTCTTTGCTTTTAGGACTCCTGAAAGAAAACAGGAAATCATCCTGTATTTCACCCAGCTTGCAGGATAGTACCATCTATGAAAAGCAATAGCAATGCTCTGCCCGCCACCATGGCCTTGGTGACAGAATCCTGTATTTACAACTGAGGAATGACTCTGGATTCTCCACGGGATGCACTGTCAAAATAAAGCCATCTTTTTTTTTTTTTTTGCGGTACACGGGCCTCTCACTGCTGTGGCCTCTCCCGTTGTGGAGCACAGGCTCCGGACGCGCAGGCTCAGCGGCCATGGCTCATGGGCCCAGCCGCTTCGCAGCATGTGGGATCCTCCCGGACCGGGGCACGAACCCATGTCCCCTCCATCGGCAGACGGGACTCTCAGCCACTGCGCCACCAGGGAAGCCCTAAAGCCATCTTTTATAGGCACATGTGTTTTGCTCTCAGTCATGGAATGGAGTCCTCAGGTACTCTCTTCGGTACTAACCACAAGATTCTAGAAGTGTCTAGTTTCTAATTAACTTGGAATTGCCCATTTAAAAATGGTTAAGTCAAAAGCATATTATGAAAGGGTAGGATGACATTTCCTATAAAGTCTATAAATCTTAAGGCTCAGATTATAGCTTTGAATTATTCAATGAATTCTGAGTTTTAAAAGTTTAACACTTCTTTGGCCAGGGATTTTACTTGTGTATGTGTGTATGTGTGTGTATGTGATATTGTGTTACATAATAATAAATTGTTGGGGAGGAGAAAATTTCCACCTCTACCCTTCTTGTGTTCTTCTGGCTAGACTAATACACAAGACAGATTAACAAGAGAAAAACCAATTTAATTTTGTGTGATCATAAAATTATGCTCAGAGAGTGACCAAAAGCAGGCAGCTCTTATATCTTTTTATACAAAGAAACAATAAATGTGTAAGGATTTGAGAGGACAAATAAACTGAAGTTTGAGTGCTTAATTATTGAGAAATTTAAGCAAGGTTTGGGCCTGAATAGTAAATTAGTACGGTAACAAGGTTTGTTGATACTGGCTTGTAGGCCTGAATTCCCTGTCTCTGGTAATAAGGGTGTCCTTCTACCTCCAGATGCCTGGAGAGCATCTTTCACGTGGGAAATTTACTTCCTGCTTTCAGGAAGACAGAAAGAAGAGTCAGTGTCCCTCTGTGCCACTTCAGTATATCGTGGGGCAGCCTGCCCTGGGCAGCAACAAAATACATGTTGGTCTTTGCCCCAGTTTCTGGCACAGAGCTCCTAAAATGCTTGAAATTTCCTAAGTGCTGAAAGCAACAAAGGAGTGTTTGTTATGTTAATTAGGTTACTTTTGGAACTCACCTAAGGATGGGGGTTGGTTGCCAGTGGAGCCAATCATGTGATTAGAGGGTTGGAACTTTTAGTGCCACTCTCTCTCTGATCTGGAATGTCAAGGGAGGAGAGAGGGGCCAGAGACTGAGTTCTATCACCAATGGCCAATGATTTAATCAATCATGCCTATGTAATAAAGCCTCTATGAAGGACCTAAAGCTTCTCGACCCCAAAAGGGCAGGGTTCAGAGAGCTTCTGGACTGGGGAACAAGCAGAGGGGCTGGGAGAACGGCTCTCGTGGAGGGCATGGAAACTGCACTATACCCCCATACCTTGCCTTAGGCATCTCTCCCATCTGGCTGTTCCTGAGTTATATCCTCTATAATAAATCTGTGATCCAGCAAGTAAAACACATCTCTGTGTTCTAGAAGCCACTCTAGCAAATTAATCAAACCAGAGAGGAAGTCATGGGAACCTCTAATTTACAGCCAGTCAGTCAGAAGTACAGGTGACAACCGGAATTTGCAATCGGCAGCCTGAGTTGAAGGTGGTCACTGGAACCTCCAATTAATAGTGGGTTGGTCAGAAGGACAGGTAATAGTCTAGGCTTGCCACTGTCATCTGAAGAGTGTGTGTGTGTGTGTGTGTGTGTGTGTGTGTGTGTGTGTGTGTGTGTGTGTGTGTGTGTGTGTGTGTGGCTGCGGGAGGGGGCAGTCCTATAGGACTGAACTCTTAACCTGTTGAATCTGATGCTATCTCCCAGTAGCTAGTGTTAGAATTGAATTAAATTCTCAGATACTCTACTAGTCCCTGCTGGTATCTGAGAATTGCCTGGTGGTGTGGAAGAACCCTCCTCCCACATTGGAATTCGTACTAGAACTTAGTGTGTGTCCAAACAATATGATATCCTAGTCACTTATTTTAAGAATAAATACAAAAGGCAAGTTAGTTAATATAGTAAATTTGGGAGAAATTATATCTGGGTAAAAATCTTGTATCTAAATAGTTTCTGACAAGAGAGAAGCTTTTAAAAATCGAAGAATGTTGGCTGCCATTTGAACATACAAATGTTGATAATTCTAGGTATCATGGTTCCAATAGAAGATAACATAAAGATAATTTATATTTGAATTGGCATTTACTTAATGTAAAAATGTACCTGGTTACTTTGCAAGTCTGTGCCTTCTTGAGCTCAAAAAATGGAAGAAGAAGAAAGAAAAATCTATCTGCTGTACTAAATTAATGGAGTTTCTACTTAATAAATAATCTACTCATAGATAATCAGGAGGCAAGTTTATACATTATTTAGCATATCAGGAGATTTCAACATAGACTCTTAAAAAATCTAATATGTGCTCCATTAAAAGGCAAAGCTTCAACTACATTGGGGCTAAATTAGTATAATTTTTAGGGGAAAAATAGAAGTATTCTATTAATTTCCTTTATGACTGTAAGTCCCTTGAATTTAAAACTGTGATAATTTCATCAAAGGAAAAAAAACCAACTGGTGAGCATTAAAAGTTATTTAAATATAAAATTGAATATCCATCTAAACAGAGTTTGTACTTCTGCATTGTAGCAGGTCAATTAGAGTTAAATACAAATAACGATGATGATTTAGGCTATAAAAAGAATTATTTGAATATACTGCTAGCTCTGAAGTTTTAAAAGGTTTATTAACATTTTATATTATTCACTGTGAACTAGAGTAGCAGACCAATTATTTATATGGAACAAAGTCCTTAAAGTGATTCATGTTCAGAGTGACTGCTTTAACACAGCGCTAAAAAAACACAACATTCTAGGGCTTCCCTGGTGGCACAGTGGTTGAGAGTCCGCCTGCCGATACAGGGGACACGGGTTCGTGCCCCGGTCCGGGAAGATCCCACATGCCACGGAGCGGCTGGGCCCGTGAGCCATGGCCACTGAGCCTGCGCGTCCGGAGCCTGTTGCTCTGCAACGGGAGAGGCCACAACAGTGAGAGGCCCTCGTACCGCCAAAAACAAACAAAAAAAAAACCCCACAATATTCTAATATTCTGAATTTAATACTTCCTTAGGAATGTTGCCATAACATCTCAAAGCTTCACCTCATTAGACTTCAGCCTCATGCAATGAATCTGGTTTTATTTTCCAGTTATCTTTCCTGTGTGTCACAGAACTATTAAGTTGGGCACTGTTTCTTCATCTGTTTTTATTTCACACTATTACTTAATTCCGAATTAGGATCATCTACAATTGAAGCTTCTTTGTGCAAATTACAGTTTATCTGTTTTCCCGGTCCACTTGGTAGCAATGAGGGAAATGCACTGTCAACTTTCTGAAGAGCAGATATTAGCCAATAAGTGCAGGGTGGCCAACGCTTAGCCTTTGCAGAAGCTGGATCAGTGAAAGAGTGATCAAGGGCAGCATATGAATTTGTGACAGGTACTATGTAGGTCTCACTTGAGTTCTGAGATTTTTTCCCATTTTGCAAAGTCTCAGGTCACTATCCTTCATAGTAGTCAGCTCCCAATTGCCTCTCAATTATTTGAAAATAAACTTTCTACTTCTTAAGGTAGTATAGCATGCAAGTAAGGGCTCAGACCTAGACCCAAACCAATCTGGGTTCCAATCCATCAAGTACTACATGGGTCCTCTTGGGTAAGTTACTGAACAGTTTAGCCTCAGTTTTATTGTCTGTGAAATGGGAATAAAATGGTACTATCCTCGTAAAATTACTGTAAAGGTTAAATATGATATTGCATGTAAAGTCCCATGCCTGGCATATATTAAACATTCAATAAAATTATATTTATTTCACAAAGTGCACATTTTCAATGATTTTTTTTTTCAAATTTTACATTAGAGATTCCTTGTCACAAATCACAACTATTTTTTACTACAAATGTCTGTGGTAAGTGGTTGGTTTGAAATACAATAGCAAATACACATTAATTTGAATAGTACAGGCTGCCAATACTTTTGCCAAAATAATAGTTGTAAAACACAGTCAAAAGCACACTAAAATGGATGGTGGATTATTCTCCATTTTTATTAGCTAGCCATTTCTCCTGTACCACTGCCACAGTAAATTGACAGTTAACATATTTGCAGACATTTGGGCAAATCTGAACTAGGAGGAGAGAATCCAGATTGCTGTTGCAGCCCTGGTCCCGTCTTAGCAAGACTTCGCAGGTTTGGAAATGTGCAGAGAGACTCAAAGTTGCCCCCAGTCCACATGAGGGGGAGAAGAGATGGAGAGGTTAGGGGGAGGGCTGATGTAAGTTGTTAAGATGCCTTTTGGGGTGGATGCATAGGACACAAACACACTTCCCTTTGCTCTGTACCAACCCAGACACATAGCGGGCACAGGTGGCAGCTAAATGTCCTTTTTGCTGCCACACGCCTGTGTCTCGTTGGATCAGGGGTGGACACTGACGTAAACTGCACCAATTAAAATCACTCCTTCGGGAACTTCTAATTGGAGCTGACAGAGTTAAGTGTCTTTCTTGGTCACTTGAATTAAAGAAATGCAGACTCAGACACTAAGAGCAGCCCTCAGCTACGTGGCGCACAGGAAAGCAAAGGAAGTTTTCCATAGAGAGAAGGATGAGAGTAGAGGAAAAAATGACGTGTACAGAATAGGATAGAATGCTGGTCTTTGTGTCCAACGTGCCCAGTTGTATTTCTTGTCACTCAAGGGGAACAACAGCACATCTTGCCTTGGTTTGGTAGAGCAGCCCAGAGTCAGAATAATTCCCCCCCCTTTTTGCCTAAACTAGTTTAAGTACATTTTTCTTTGGCATGACCAAATTAGACATAAACAATACAACTGTTCTTGTCACTTTCCTTTTCCCCACTAATTCAGAAAGTTGACTGCTTCTTTAAGGGATTTTAATTGTTTCAGTCTCAGTAAGAGTAAATTGTGCTTTATGTTCCACATAAAAAGTGCAATGGTTGTTCTTTCAAAGCAGAACAGAAAAAGTGTGAATGTGTGTGTGTGTGTGTAGTAGTAGCCACAGTAGGGACGGGTGTAAAAAATAATACAAAATGCATTTAAATGGTTTCCATTATTTTGTGAGTTTGGAGAAAATATATCCCAAAAGAAAATAATATAGATAACCTACAAATTCACAGGCTGTTTTCAATATCACATCCCATTAATTGCAGTAAACTCTCACAGTGACCCTGGGAAGGAGGTTTATAAGATCTATGAAGCATGAGGAAGTCAAGTGACTAACCCAAGATCACACACCAAATAATTCATCTTTGGATATGACTACAGGATATATGACTTTAAAGGCTTAGTATCTCTTCTTTTCTTATTGTTTCCTCTGTATTTCCCCCAATACATTCTATATTACACCACTCCTTTGGGATATTCTATGGTCCAATAAATTTGGGAACTGCTAAATAATCCCGCTCTTAGAAATTGACATTAAACATTCATACTGTATACAGTCTATAAAGAAATGCATTCAACTTTGTTGACTCTAGTGTTCGATTAACACATTTTCCAAGGAATCATTTTAAAGCATTATTAAACTTGTGTTGCCAAAAGGGCTATTAATAAATTGAAGTGTTAATAGTTAATTAAAGATTAGGAAATGTTGAATAGTACATTGCTTATTTTTCTGTGTAGAGCTGACATTTGTTTTGAATGTATCTTCTTGTTAAAAATACTAAAATATATTAAAGTATAAACAAATAAAAATCAGTTAAAATCCCATGACCCTGGGAGAACCACTATCAACATTTCATTGATGATACTATCATTTATCTCTATTCATAGCTACATGCAATCACCAATGGTTTTGCATAAATCAGATATAATCACAGGATGATACCTCATGACCATCCCCACCTTTCCTGT
Source organism: Orcinus orca (assembly GCF_937001465.1). NCBI lineage: Eukaryota > Metazoa > Chordata > Mammalia > Artiodactyla > Delphinidae > Orcinus > Orcinus orca. Next base: position 10,471,573 of record NC_064568.1, read on the forward strand.
CTTTCTCTAACTCCACCTGCAGCAACACACCCCCCTAAGTAACGAATGTTTAAAAATTTGATATGCAGCTTTCCATGTTTGGATAGGTAAGGTGGGAGGGGAAAGAGACAGAGAGAGAGAGAGAAAGAGGAGGGGAGAGAGAGGTGGTTTCTTGGCAGTGATTGTGTTATGATAATGGGATCATAATATATACATTACTCTACATCTTTCTTTTCTCACTCTCCAGTATAATGTGAAAATGCCTCCAAGTTAAATGGTATAGAAAAGAAAAAGAAAAAAAAATGGCTCCAATCATTAAATAATCCAGGAAAAAATACAGCTTCAGGCATGGCTGGTAACAGGGGCTCAATCAACATTTCTTTCTCTCTCCCTTCTTTTAGAATGATTCTTTTCCTAGAGAGATTATTCCCTTGAGTGGGGCAAAAGGCAAGGGCTACCTCCCTGCTTATTTACTTTTGTCAGCCAGAGCGTAAGCATTTTTATCCCAATATTCCCTACACTCTTACTCTTTTTTGCGGATTGAGCTGACTCAGGTCACCAGCGTGTCCCGCAACAAATGCCCTTGGTTAGCGCTGCGCAAATCCCCAATGATCTTTTCCCTCTGAACTGGACATTCAGCTTTCCCAAATCTGATGGATTGAATTGAAGATGGTGAATCGCCAGATAAAATGTGAGAGGGGCTCGTGCCACTAATAAGGTAACTAAACACTGAGCATCCAAAAATAACCAAGATCCTATAAAAATGCTAAAAGGCAGAAGTCAAAACCTGAAAACATAATATTCCACTAAACACCAAGAAAACATACAGCATAATTATAGTTCTTATTCTTGGAGTGAACTTTCACATGGAATATTGGGATCAAATAAAGCTACTCACCAAATTCTCTCGTGAATATCTTGGTCAGTCGTCACGTGGCTGAAGGGAACAGAGTCATTTCAGCGGCTTTAAGGTAGAGGTGATTTTATCTGAAGTCTACGGAGGAAACGTAAAGAACCACATGGCGAGAAGTACAGCGGGTGGAGGTGGAGTTTCTCAAGGAGGTGATCTCAAGGAGGTGATTATAGTCTCCTAACTGCACGTCTCTGCGCATCTGCGTCATTCTCTTTTCTGAAGATCAATTTCCTCTCTGTTCTAGGATTAAGGATGCTCACCCTCCTGCTGATAAAAATGGAGTTTCTATCCCCCTTTTTTCTATCTTTGTGTAACTTGCCACTGGAATGTTATTTTTTTCCTTTCTGATACTTCTCCCCAGAAGTGTGTTTTGCCAGTGCTTCTGAAATACAAAGATGCCGACTCCAGCCCCACTTCCATGTGGTCTTTCACTTGGAACATATTCCTGTTTCTTCACGTTCCTCGACTCTCGGTGCCGGTTTCCGTGCATTCAGTGAAGCAGCCACCTTGCTGGTCTGGAAGGAGAGGCCTCGTGTAGATGGACTTTATCCTGCAGCCCTGCCCCGGCTCTCGGTTGTCTCTCAGGCTTTGTGACCGTCCAGCAGCCTATTTTATTTTTCGCGGCTCCCAGTGGGTGAGGCTCTGCCCAGCCCTGTCAGCGTCCTGAAGGGAGGGGAGGTCTCAGCCCGCACTGACTCGGCTGACTGGAAGCCCAGCCTTAGGCATGAGCTTTTAAACGAAGCAAATACGTATGGTCCTGTGGAACCACACACAGAAGCCGCCAGAGCCAGGCCGTCTGGAGGTGCCCCCTGTGCGGCAGCAGCAAATACCACAGCTCCAGACGAGCGTGGAAGTTCCCGTGCCGCGGACGGGGCTGAGCTGTGAGGGACGAAGGGCCGCCAAGATGGCGGCGCAGCGCCCTGAGGCGGCGTCCGTGTGCAACGTCTAGATGGCTCTCCTGATGTGAAGCCTTCCCTTGGGGCAGAAGCTCTTAGTCGAGCAAAACGGCGTCTTAGAAAAAACTGGGGGTGTATTTCAGGCCTCAGTCGGTGCTCTGCAAGGGCCAGGCTGCCACGGACTGTGTCCGGGTCGCGTGGGACCCGGGATCGCGAGCTCCCCCACGAGCTAGCGGTGCTCGGAGCGCAGCCAAGAGTGCGCGGAAAATAGCCTCGGAGGCGTCTGGAAAGGATCAGTCACCCTCAGCACGTGTTTAATTAGAAGCCGCCCCTCAGGCTGCAGCTGTGGAGATAAACGAATAGGCCTTTTTCACAGAAGACTCAGCGCCTGCTACCTGGCTTCTTGCTCTGCCCTGAGGGTGGTGGCTGTTGAAGAACTTGCCCTCCGTGGCGTGGTTACCCCACTGGCCACCAGAGCCAAGTGACGCAGACAGGTCCCCTGGTGGCAGCCATGAAAACCGGAACCCCACACTGGAGTCAAGCTCCTCTGTGGGAGATCCCGGCGCGGAGGAGCGCAAGATGACGCCGCCGCCTGCCAGCCTCCTCCGCAGAGCCGCCCAGCGGACCCTAACCGGGTGCCGCGTCACACGCCTGCCCATCAGGCTGAAGCTCCAGGACAGCAAAGGAGCTTTTTCCCACACGACGGCCAGCGCCCTCAAAACCGCCGCTTGCGCAGGGACCTGAGGCGGGTAAGTCCGGGCCGCCCTTTGAGATGCGTTTCTCAGACCCGCGTACCCTTGTTCTCCCGGACAGCAGCTCTCCTGGTTCTAAAAGCTGAATGTTTTGGGGGTTTGTCCCTCGGGTGCGGGTCTTAAAAAAAAAGCTGTGGGGCTTCCCTGGTGGCGCAGTGGCTGAGAGTCCGCCCGCCGATGCAGGGGACACGGGTTCGTGCCCCGGTCCGGGAAGATCCCACAGGCCGCGGAGCGGCTGGGCCCGTGAGCCATGGCCGCTGAGCCTGCGCGTCCGGAGCCTGTGCTCCACAGTGGGAGAGGCCACGACAGTGAGAGGCCCGCGTACCAAAAAAAAAAAAAAAAGCTGTGGTGCTGGATGTGGGGATCAAACTCTTCAGTCCTCAGGGAGGAAGCGCAGGGTTTTGAGTTCCCTCCTAAGGGTGGGTCCCGGCTCGGGGGTGGGGTTAGTGGCCAGATGGTGTCCCAGCCTCTCCCACCTGCTTCCATGAGGGGCTCCTCTCTTTTGCCCCATATCATGCATAGGAGTCACTCTGCCAGTTCTTAGGGTTTTTTTTTTCAGAGGAAGTTGTTCCATATGCAGCTGTAGATTTGGTGTCATCATGGGAGGATGTGACTTCAGGGTCCTCTTGCGTCGCCATATTGGAGGAGAACCTCACCTCCCCGTGATCTTGTAACTCCCCATGGGCTCATCTAACTCACTGTGTTTCTTATTCCAAATTCTTGACACGGAATTGGATTGGGGTATCTTGGGTCAAGTATGCTGGTTCCTGTGACAGTCGGCTGTAGATGAGGAGGCAGTTGGCATGTTATCCAAGGGATGTCTGCGAGGGGGATGTGGCTACGGAGGGACCGCGGGGCATTTTACGTTGACCAGCAGCAGGGGTGTGAAAACCCATAGTTCTCACACTTCACACGCCTTGTGGTTCAGCTTTCTGGTGCTGATGGCGGACTACCTAAATTTGAACCCTGGGTCCATCACCTATTTGTGTGACTCTGATTTTTTTTTTTTTACATCTTTATTGGAGTATAACTGCTTTACAATGGTGTGTTAGTTTCTGCTTTATAACAAAGTGAATCAGTTATACATATACATATGTTCCCATATCTCTTCTCCCTTGCGTCTCCCTCCCTCCCACCCTCCCTATCCCACCCCTCCAGGTGGTCACAAAGCACCGAACTGATTTTCTTAATCTCATCTGCAAGTGGGAAGAATGCTGACTATAGCTTATCCTCATACGGTTGTTATCAAAAATAAAGAAGGTAATAGAGCTGAAACTCAGATTCGTGATTGGCATGCAGTAAGCACTAAATAAATATTTGCTCTTATTAAAACAGGAGGTCCGCAATTTCTGTGGCTGAAGTGACAATTTCACACAAAGTCTCAATTGATGCACTGAATGAAATATATAGTGAGAGCTGAGCAAACTGATCGTCCACAAGCACAAGTCTTAATAATCAGAATTATCGGGACCGGTGACTAAAGTTGACACTGAGGGCGAAACTCCCTGATCCCGTGTTGATGACCCCACCCCACCGCCGCCTTTGAGCTAGCAGCTGCTACTTTGGCACTAGGGTGACCTGCTCCAGCCTCCAGCGGATTCGTTCTACTCAGCTGCTGAGGCTTTTGCTTGATCACCTTTACGTGGAGTGAGAACTCACCCCACTGAAAAGTGGTGGGTGGGTGAAACCCAACATGGCATATCCTTATTAAGGCAGGGAGTGGAGGCAAGAAAGTCAATTATGGCAGCCCGGAGCCCCCGTGAGGGGGCTGCCGTCCGGGGCTGCCAGCCACTCTTGCCTCAGGGCACCAGATAATAACTTCGGAATTGGCACTTGGACGGCTAGCCAGGCTCAGCTTCTACTACAGAGCGCAGGGACATGAAAGGCAGTACCTTTCAGAATAGCAGAAATGTCCTGAAAGTAGCAGGGCGATGGAATATTTAATAGATATGTTCTCCTGGTAGATGGGTGTCAAGGAAAATGGTCTTAGGATGCTCATTAAATGTTACCAAGACATTGAGACAGAGACGGCACAAGAGGCCCAAGCAAAACTCAAACACTGTTTCACAGCCAGGATGAGTGGTTGGGTCGGAATAAACTCCACTAACGCGTGAGAGACTGTATTCTGCATGCACCAGTTATGGGATGAAGTTACAACGAAAGTCAAGAAGAGTTCACTAAATTCACAGATAATATTCTTAATACAGGTAAAAGTTAGGAAAAGCCAGGCTCCACTTGCACTGCTACCCCAGGACATTGGTAGCAACTTTTAATACTGATGGTGTGGTTTGGAAAGGACTTTTTCATGACGTGTGGGCTGATGTATAACTTTCCTTTTAAAAATCAACTCACGTGGAAGACGTCAACATGATCATGTAAATAAAATATCAAGCACAGCACCAGGCATATAGTAAACATTCGAAAGCATCAGCCATTTTCTTTTTCTCTTTCTTGTGTAACATGCCCTCTGGAGTAAGAGTTCCTTATTTTTTTAAATTTGTATTTATATTTATTTGACGACCGCATATATGTTACTATATGCCAGGCAATCTTCTCAGTCTTTAATAACTCATTTAATCCTTACAACAAATCTATCAGGTAGGGTCAATTGTAAACTCTTGCTTTAAAAGTAAGGCAACTGAGCTGTAGAGATGCTAAGTGACTAACTAATGGTGAGGCCAGGATTTGAAGCCAAAAATGCATGTTTCTAGTCACTATTAGTGGCCTTTCTGTTCTTTGAGGACAGAGAAGAAGTGCATTTATCTCTTTTATCTGCATTTAGGCAGTTCCTGACCCATGGGATGCACCCAGTATATGCTTATTGAACATCAGGAGAAGCAAGCAGTACACCTTCCCAAGACTCTGGTGCATACCTTTACCACATGCACTAAAACGATTCATATTCTCACTTAAGAACTTAAAAGAGAGAGGGCTTAGTGAAAACAGTAGCTTTTTGCCTGTCTGCTCTACCAGTCCAGATGGAGATTAGAGAGCAAATGTAATCATAAAAATGGGTAGAGTTTTCACACCATCTCTCAGGCATAGAACCAAATATTCAGAAGCTCTATGTTGAATCATCTTGTCCATTTCCCAGGCTGCTTTGACTCTCCATTTGTTTTAGTCCCTGCTCCTGCCATGATGTGATAAAAGACATCTGTTAGGATGCTTTCTTAAGCCTTTATGTTGCAAGGGCCCGATTCCACCTTCAGGTACAACTAATTTAGGACTCTAAGGGTATCACTGATGTTTGGCTCTTCTTCCATCTCTTTCACCTGCCTTTTTCAGTTTGGGCTGTGTTCCCAGGTTCTTCTCTCAACATAGTCAACTGGCTACATCAGCTCCGGGTTTTATACATTCTCAGTCCTTTAGCCCATGAAAAAGAGACTTTCTTAAAAACTCTAGCCAGTTTTGTTATAATGCATAGGTTTGAATTGAGTTATATGCCATCTATGAACAAATCGACTAATAGCCACTTTGGTCTGATCCCCTTTGGAACATGGGAATCAAATTTACAGTACTTTGGATCAGGAGAATCTGACGTACTGATTGATTAGGCCAGGCTAAGTGCTCTACCCTTGGGCCAATGGAAGAGATGGGTGACTGCGAACAAGTGCTACACAGGACAGATCGTTGTTCTTGCAGATGCAAACAACCTCCATTGTAAAAGTTTGAGAACAATTTAAATGGATATTGGAGAATTCAAATAGGATATCTAATCAGCTCCCACTTTTTTTTTTTTTGTCATCCACCCTCCGCGTTTTACAGCTTTAAAGTTTGTCTTTCTAATGACATTTTCATTTGACTTTAAACTTTCCATTATTGGAAAATCTAACTGTCATGCTCAGGATCCTCATCCGTCAAGTACAGGAACAGAGTGTTGTCATCTTAAAAGAGTTAGCAGCCAAGGCTTATTCCCTGAACGACTTACAAGCATGTTTTCTCCCTCTCTTCCCAAAACACCAAAATGAATCAGTTGGCTACAAACATGAGTACATTTCTCTAGTTACTAGAGTCACAGGTGAGCCTCTTGGTGCGTTTCCTTTTCCCACACAAGGAAGGCGTGCAAGGATTTTCAGTTCGAGGATGAATTAAGAAGTCACTATGGGACTTTTAAAATCATTGCTATAAGTATATTTGAGTAGAAACCATGTTATAGTGAAAATGTGTAAGATTTCAAGAATAATGATACAGCCAACACTTGTTATCCACCTCACAGTCTGAGACATTCTCCTTCCTTTGGTAGGCTCCCATGTGTCCCTGTCTTGTCCCCTTCTCTAGAGTTCCCATGATTTTCATTATAATTTTACCACATGTGGTATCCGTAAACAATATACTGACTCGTTTTGCAGGTTTCAAATCTAGTTAATAAAATGTTAACAATTATATTTTACTGTGACTTGTTTTTTTGCTTGGTATTATATTTCTGAAAATGATTCATGTTATTGTACATAGCTGTAGTTTATTCATTTTTTCTGATATGTAGTACTTGATTGCATGACTAGACAACCTCGATTTGTCCAATCTACTCTTTTTGTAAAAAAATACTTATTTATTTAGTTGGCTGTGCTGGGTCTTAATTGCAGCATGCGAGACCTAGTTTCCTGACCAGGGATAGAACCTGGACCCCCTGCATTGGGAGCTTGGAGTCTTAACTGCTGGACCACCAGGGAAGTCCCTATCCAATCTACTCTTGATGGACATCTATTAACAATATCACGTATGTGTCCCAGTAGAAGATTGCAATTGTTTCATTAGGGACTATCCCAGATACTATTTTGCCGGGTCATAGGACTTGCCCATGTTCAACTTTACTAAATAATGCCAAGGTGTGTGCCAAATTGGTTAAAACACTATACACTCCCACCAAGAGTGTGTGTGTTTGAGCAGATCCACATATATACCAACAGTGATGCTGAAATACTTTTCTTTTAATTAGATTTTAATTTATAACAATTTTACTTACAGAAAATGTGTGAAGAGAGTGCAGAGAATTCCCAGTATTTCCCATACCAACTTTCTTCTATTTGTAACTGTAGAAAGATACATTTGTTACCTTTAATGGACCAGTAATATTGAAACATTACTATTAATGAAAGCCCATACTATATTCAGATTTTCATAGTTTTTACCTAATATCCTCTTTCTGTCCCAGGATACTATCTGTTAACTTTTACCATCCACATTACATTTATTTGTCATGTCTCCTTAGGCTTTTCTTGGCTGTGACAGCTTCTCAGACTTCCTTTGTTTTTAATGATCTTGACAGTTTGGGGAGAGGCATACTGGTCAGGTACTTTATAGAATATCCCTCAACTGGGATTAGTCTGATGTATGTTCTCATGATTACACTGGACGTATGTATTCTTGGGAAGAAGACCACAGAGGTAAAGTGCCATTCTCATCATATCAGGGACACATGCTCTCAACATCACTTGTCACTCTTGGTGTTGACCTTGATCACCTGGCTGAGGTTGTGTTTGTCAGATTTCTCCGCTGGAAAATTATCCTTTCCATGCTGTACTCTTGGGAAGGGCGTTGCTATGCAAAGCACACTTAAGAGAAGAGTTATGTTCTAATTCCTTGAGGGTGGTGTATCTACATAAATCATTTGAAATTTTTCTTCATGGGAGATTTGCCTATTCTCTGCATTTATTTATTATTTATTCATCCATTTATTGATTCACACATGTATGTATATCAGTATAGACTTATCTATATTTATTTTATATTTAGGTTATAATTTAATACTATTTTATTTTGTTGCTCAAATTGTTCCAGCTTTGGTTACCCAGAGCTCTTTGAAAGACTTTTTAATTTTGTCAATGTGGGTGAATGACACATATTATCTCCTTAGGGTTTGAATTTGCATTTTTGTGATTCTCTACTCTGAGAATCACATTTGATATTTTTTCTATTGGATTGTGTTTTTTTTCTCATTGATTTCTTTTTGTTCTATTATGTTGGATACTTTTTTTTTAGTTATATGTGTTAGACACATTAGTTATTTTCTCCCAATTTTTGGCTTCTCTTTTATTTATGGACTCTATTGACATACTACGTTCTTAATAATAAAGCAAATATTGATCCTCCTCTTTATGATTTGCAACACTGGAAGATTAGTTAAGAAACTCTTTACTTCCTAAGATCATAAAGGTATCCTCCAAGATATTCTTTTGTAGATTGCCTTTCCGCTAGGTGAAATTGATTTGTGTACGTAGTGTGAGGTAGGGGTCCAATTTCTGTTTTTCCTATGTAGATAACTAATTGTCTCAGCACCAATCACTGAGGAATTATTTTGCCAGTGATCTAACAACATTTTAACAGTGTTATACATTGAGTTTTCACATTTGTGTGGGTCTTTGTCTAGGATCACATTCTGTTCCATTCTTCAATTTTCTATCCCTTTTAGAATATCATGTCCTTTTTTACTAAAGCTGTATTTATTTATTTATTTTACTTAGTAAGACAAGTCTTTCTAACTTGTGTTCAGGAGTCACTTGGTGATTCTTTGTCATTTGCTTTAACATATTAATTCTAGTATCTTTTTGTCAAGTTCCACAAAGATTAACAAAACACAAAGAGTTGCTGGAGAATTGAATCTATACATCAACTTGGAGGGAATTGATCTCTCTACAATATTAAGCTCTTTACAGTATTCCAACCCACGTATATGGCTTATCTCTCCATTAAGGTATCTTTAATACCTTTCAATAAAGTTTTAGGATTTCCTCCATGATAATAGTGTTTGTTTATAAAAAAGAAATCTCTATATACCCAACCTCTATTGAGACCATCTGGTCCACAGCAGAAACTAAATATATATTTGATAAAAAGAAGAAAGAGAGGGAGGCAGGGAGACAGAAAGAAAGATAAGCAGAAACTGTGTCTTCTAAGGCCTTGCAGCCAAGCTTAAATTCTGTCCAGTAGGTGGGAAATCAGTGAAGAGTTTTGGGAAAATAAATAAATGCAAACATACATGGCAGCCTCAAGAAAAATGAATCAGGGAGGAACAAGACTGAAGGTAGTGAGACCAGTTGAAAAGAAAGTCAGGGGTCAGATGAACCATTTGTAGAAAGTCTGCAGTGATAAACAGGGATAAAGAGAAAGTGAGATATTTATGTGTTTGATATGGAAAAATAAGAAGGATTCATTAAAGGAAACAATTTTAAGGAATATACTGCAAAATAATACTTTACAATTTATATCTGAAATTTAAATGTTAGAGCAACTTAAAATGTCCATTCTTAGATTTCAGTTCCACTCTGGAACTTCAAGGACTTGGTCAGTCATTCACAGGGTACAACAACTTGAAAGACAAAGAAGTTCCTATGTGATCTGAGCAAGTCATTTTACCTCAGTGGGTTATTTCCTCATTTTATATGAATTAAGAGTTTGATTTAGATCATTGAAGCTCCTCCAAATAATAAAGGGTTATAATTATGCATTTCCAGCTACAGGAATAACCTTGGCATTGAAACCCAGAACTGGCCTAATAGAAGCTACATGCATTCAGAGTTGAAAATGTAGAGGATATTCTTACTTTCTTTAGAGAGGAGATATGGGTAAAAGGGATGGAAATTCCTACAGATATGGATGAGGATGGAGGAGAAAGTGGTGTCCTACATGTGGACTCCTATCATTAATTTATTCAACATTTTCATAACTTTTTCTACTTGTGGCCCAAGTAACATTCTACCTGCTATAAGGTAGCAGCATAATTAGGCCAATCATATGAATCCTACAAAGGGACAAAGTCAATACCTGATTCATCTTTGGGCTCCCAATGTCTAGAATGGGGTTTTGTATGTAAGTGCCGAATACAGCTGATGTTTCAAAGAGAACAGTTCTATCATTGTACTTGAAAGAGATGGTATTTGTTGGTACATGCTTAGTTGTTCCCTGGAGGTAAAACAGTCCTGCCAATGGTTATTTCTGCATGGGTTCCTAGGATCCCAACTAGGTACCAAAAGTGTTCTTATTTAGATCTCAAAAATACCTTCAGGTGAAGTCACCAAAATTAGGTCAGCTGGTTATTAAAAAAGTATTAGGAAGTGGTGACAAAGGTAAGTGTTTGTACCATTTGCACAAATATCAAACCACCTTTGTCAGAAAATCAAAAACCAAAATACCAGGTAGTTTCTTCTCCATCAGAATTAACTCTTTGTGGCCAATTAGCTGAAGCCAGGGGCTTCAAGCTCTCTGAGACAAATTTCAGTTTTTCTCCCTCTTAAAATGAGATGTTTAAGAAGCAGTATAACTTAACATTTAAATCAAGCCAAAAGGCACAAGTAGATTTCTTCCAAGATTAAATTGCTAAAGTTTATTTAAACCTAGAGCAAAGTTGGAAAAAATTCCACAGTGAACATAAAAATACTGACCATCTACATTCTACCATTAATATTTTACTAATCTTGGGGTTTTTTTTTTTACATATCTATCCATCTGTACCTCTCTCCATGCATCAAATCTTCTCATGCTTAAGCATTTCAAAGGCAATTGCAGACATCAGTAGACAGCTCCCAAACATTTCAGCTGTGTGTCATTTACTAGAAAATTGTGGGTTACTGCAGTGACCACCTCATAGATTACATATAGTGAGACAGTAATACTGATAGTTTCCCAGAGGGTGGGTTGCTGTGAAAAGACATAAAGCCATTATCAAAGCCCGAGCCAAGATTTCCTGATTCCCTATCTTTGCTGAGCAACACCGAGTCTTGCTGATCTGGATGGGAATGCTTGAATAGTTACCTAGATCATAATTACTACTATGTATTATAAGACATAGAAGTTATTCAAAAAGAAAGAAAATTTATCATGTAGGACATGTAATTTGACTGAATCATGAGCCACAAGTAGGATTTCAACTGGCACACCTAGCACAGTGTTCTATCCAAAGGAAATGCTTAATTAATAAATTTTCAAATCCATTTTAAGATTTTCTATGCATTTGTTCTTCATTCAGTACTCATTTAACATGACTAATCTGAATTAGTGTAAACATCTTTCACTCCCCAAAGCCCTTACTCACTGCTTCTTTCTCTGATGCTCACAGATTTTTCAATATAATATAAAAAATAAAAGTCTACTTCTTCCCCACATTAGTAATGTGCTTCCGTTCTCTGTTTCTTATGCTGGTGTTTTCACTGTTGGGTGCACATTTTTAATTATTGGGTGCTCTCTTATTTTTAGGAGTTGTGGTTTTGAAGTAAAGGAAGGAGAAGTCTAACTAGTTGCTTCAAAAATCAATAGCTATGCAGTAGATGTTAAATAACCTTTTTTGGGGGGACTGGCATGTTGACTGCCTTTTAAGTGACAGTGTGTGTCTATGCCTTGTGTGCCACCATTATGATTCTTAATTTTGCTTTTAGTTCCTATAGAGTAAAACCGAATAATTTGGCAAGAGATCCATCCAGAAAGTGCCAGGATAACTGATTTTCCCACCTACTACTGGGCAATACCTTGACATTGCAGTAAGTCTTAGTTTCTCCAATGTTTGTGTGATGGACTACATGTAAGCTCAGTCACAGCAAGATCTGAGGCTGTTTTTGCCTATGATTGGCCACTCAGCAGCTAGCAAAGGGCCTGGTAAATAGTAAACATTCCATAAATATTCTTGGATGTGTACCTGTTAAACTATTATCTACTCCAGCTACAAAGTTATTTTGAAATACATAATATAACATCATACTTTAATATTATTTTATTGTAAATATAATATCCTACAATGTATTATAAATATAATAACCTATAATAACAAATGAAATCAAAGCCTACAAGAGTATACAGAATAAGTAGTATGTTCATTTCCTAGGGTTGCTGTAGCAAACAAATTTGATGGATTAAAAAAAAAGAAATTTATTTTCTCACAGCTCTGGAGGCCAAAACTAGGTGTTAGCAGGACTGTCCTCACTCCGGAGGATCTAGGGGAGAACTGCCTAGGTTTTGCCAGATATTGGTGCCTCCAGACAATCCCTGCGGCTGCATTACTCTGATCTGTACCTCTGCATTAACTTGGGCTTCTCCTCTGTGTCTATGTCTCCTTCTATTCTGTCCTTTCTCTTTTTTTTTTTTTTTCGGTATGCGGGCCTCTCACTGTTGTGGCCTCTCCCATTACGGAGCACAGGCTCCGGACGCGCAGGCTCAGCGGCCATGGCTCACGGGCCCAGCCCCTCCACCGCATGTGGGATCCTCCCGGACCGGAGCACGAACCCATGTCCCCTGCATCGGCAGGCGGACTCTCAACCACTGCGCCACCACGGAAGCCCTGTCCTTTCTCTTAAAAGGACACTTGTCTTTGGATTTAGGGCCCAACCAGATAATAAACCTCATCTAGCCATCCTTAATTACATCTACAAAGACTCTTTTTCCGAATAAGGTCACATTCACAGGTTGTAAGACTTGGGGCATGGCTATATCAATAACTTTTTGTGGGCCACCATTAAACCCACTACTTATTCAATATTTTGTTATGCTCTCACAATGCCTGTCATGTGGAATAATGCAATTGAAGAGAATACTGTGCAGCAAAGCTTTTATATTAACATACTGTATTTAAGGAACTGTTGAGAAATATAACTGATATATTTTTAACTTAAGCTGCAATTTTCCTTTCTCAAAATCTTTATTCTATGTAATGTATCTAGAACTCAAATCATCCAAAAATGTAGCAAACTGTTGCTGTAAAGAAAATTCCATAATTTACCTCTAAGAAAATTAAAATTACCATAGATCTCAAAGTTGCAATTCTAATTAGAGAAATAATCTTTGGGGCATCTCCTCTAAGGAGCTGGAATCCCTCAGCAATTCTTCGAAAATCTCTGTATCTGAGGCTGTTGGCCACAGAGCTGAAATCAGTACAGTTATGGGATACAGGAGTTAAAGTACATATCATGTATCTGATAGCTTTTACTGATGCTTTCTCCCCTTTATAATTGAAAGCATCAGATGAAATACGTGGATTATATACTTCTTCAATAATTTAATGACAGTTGAACTTGGCACATTTTAACTTTTTGTATGTAATCAGTAGCTTGAATTCAAATAAATTTACTTTCAAGGTTTTCTTCTCTTCTGCCATTTTCTGAGCTACCTCTAGGTTAATGGCTTTGTGGAAACCTAACACAATTATTTGTGTGGCTAGTCAGGAAGCCACATATGTCAGACCAATGGCATGATATGAATTACATTGATTTGTCAAAAACAAAAAAAGCATCATGATTTTGGAGCTATGTATTAGCAGATGACTGCACTTTCATTTTATTTGGTGGACCTTGCCCCTAGATGGTGCTGTAGGTTGGCTGACCATCTTAGTTTTTCATGCCTTTCCGTACTCTTGTCTTTCACTGATCCTCCCTAGGTATTTGAGAAAAATGTTACTCAGATGCCTTCAAACTGAAAGCTGAATTTGGTAGGGCTTTGATATGTGAAGATGGGGGTAAGATCTTTTAGATGCACTAACAGTGTGAGACAAGACAGAGAAGCCAAAGTTGTTCAAAAGGTCTGGGCAGAGGAGATCACACATAGAAGAAGGCCCACTGGTTGTGTCACAGCAGGATGCAAAGGGACATGGATAGGACACAGGCAAGGAGGGGAAGGCATGGGTCCTGGGAGAGGGGAGGGAAAATGTTGAAGAAGACTGATGGAAACATCTAGCATTCATGCCTAAGCCTTCTACCATCAGGCACCAAATGGTTGAAATAAATGTCTGCATCTCCCAACTTTATAGGATGGTCTACATGAAGGAGGTTTGTATCCTACTGAGTCCAGCCCACTCTTATACTGATTACAAGTGTGCAATTATAAATGGAGATGAGAGCTATGAAGGAAGTGAACATAGTCCCACAAAGTAATAACAAACATGTACTCTGAGCCCTTGAGTTGGACTGGAGAAGGGAAGGCTTCACTAAAGAAGTGAATCTACACCTGAGATGTAAAGAATGAGTAGAATTCTACTAGTGAAAGGAGGAAATGGGGAAACTGGTTGAGAGAGAATGGCCATATGGTGGAATCAGCAACTGCAAAAGATGGGTGAGAAGTGGGAGCTTGGTGTAGTTACAGAACTGAAGATGACCGGTACAGCCAGATATTAGAAGGTAAGGGGGATAGTGGCAGGACAGGAGGCTAAGGAGTAAGCAGAGCCTGCTGCCTACCTCTGTTTTTAAGCCTTGAATGAGAATATCATTGCCAAGGGAAGGTGTACGGTTGGATGCGGACTCCCTTCTGTGAGTGGAGGAATAGGATGTTGGAAGGAGAGCATTATTCATTCCACCCAACTTGTCAAATACGCATTTTCCTTCCTTAGAGACTTTATGATAACGTTTGCATTTCTTATAACTTACTTTATTTATCTTAATCTGTCTTGTGTTATAGTTTCTGGTATCCTTGTTTAATCCCCTTCATTAGATTGTAAGCTCCTGGCCTACCACTTTTATAATAAATATTTGCTAAGCTCAAAGAAAAGGCATTACAAATACCGAGTTTATCTGTGGATTAGCAGTAGATCACCAGGTCCCCTGGGCCCTGGTGTCATTTCAAATTGCTGTTTGAAATGTGTGAAATATATTTCCAGTTTTTGGAATATAATATATATATATATATTAGCATTTTTCATACTTACTATTCTTATTTTTGTTTTCCTTTGTATCTTATGACATTATCTCATGTATTCTGTATCCCAGATCTCGTTTTCATTCATTCTTTCACGCACTCACATTCATGCTTGGATTCGTATATACCATGCTTGGAACTAGAAATTATTTAAGGCATCATTTGTGAGAATAAATTAATAGGCCTTCCACCAATATGAGCATATTATTCAAACTTCTGGATCTCAGTTTCCCAATAGTGGTGATAATATTAGCTACCTCACAGAATTCCTGTGATGGTTCAATGAGATCAGCCACATAAAGTACAGTATCTGTAATATAGAAGTCCTGACTCCATGCCGTTATTTCTATGAATGTCATGATGATGAGGATGAGGTTGAGGATGATGGTGCTGGTGGCAATGGTTGTGGATGGGGTATGGGAACAACTTTGCTAGTTATAGAATTGATATCCTTTCTATGTACTACAATTATTTTGGTGTTAACATAGTTAATCCACCACTAGTACTGAGTGTGACATTTCAGGTATTCCAAATCCCACAAATATGTAAGTAAAATCGTGAATAACAATAATTGTTACCATTTATTGAATGCCTACCAAATGCTTAATTTTGTTAACGACTTTTTTTTTAACGTCTTTATTGGAGTATAATTGCTTTACAATGGTGTGTTAGTTTCTGCTTTATAACAAAGGGAATCAGTTATACACATAAATGTGTTCCCATATCTCTTCCCTCTTGCGTCTCCCTCCCTATCCCACCCCTCTAGGTGGACACAAAGCACCGAGCTGATCTCCCTGTGCTATGCAGCTGCTTCCCACTAGCTATCTATTTTACGTTTGGTAGTGTATATATGTCCATGCCACTCTCTCACTTTGTCACAGCTTACCCTTCCCTCTCTCCACATCCTCAAGTCCATTCTCAAGTAGCTCTGTGTCTTTGTTCCCATCTTGCCCCTAGGTTCTTCATGACCATTTTTTTTTTCTTAGAGTCCACGTATATGTGTTAGCATACGGTATTTATTTTTCTCTTTCTGACTTACTTCACTCTGTATGACAGACTCTAGGTCCATCCACCTCACTAAAAATAATTCAATTTCATTTCTTTTTATGGCTGAGTAATATTCCATTGTATATATGTGCCACATCTTCTTTATCCATTCATCTGTTGATGGACACTTAGGTTGCTTCCATGTCCTGGCTATTGTAAATAGAACTGCAATGAACATTTTGGTACATGTCTCTTTTTGAATTATGGTTTTCTCAGGGTATATGCCCAGTAGTGGGATTGCTGGGTCATATGGTAGTTCTATTTTTAGTTTTTTGAGGACCCTCCATACTGTTCTCCATAGTGGCTGTATCAATTTACATTCCCACCAACAGTGCAAGAGGGTTCCCTTTTCTCCACACTCTCTCAAGCATTTAATTGTTTGTAGATTTTTTGATGTTGGCCATTCTGACCGGTGTGAGATGATATCTCATTGTAGTTTTGATTTGCATTTCTCTAATGATGTTGAGCATCCTTTCATGTGTTTGTTGGCAATCTGTATATCTTCTTTGGAGAAATGTCTATTTAGGTCTTCTGCCCATTTTTGGGTTGGGTTGTTTGTTTTTTTGATATTGAGCTGTGTGAGCTGCTTGTAAATTTTGGAGATTAATCTTTGTCTGTTGATTCATTTGCAAATATTTTCTCCCATTCTGAGGGTTGTCTTTTCATCTTGTTTATGGTTTCCTTTGCTGTGCAAAAGCTTTGAAGTTTCATTAGGTCCCATTTGTTTATTTTTGTTTTTATTTCCATTTCTCTAGGAGGTGGGTCAAAAAGGATCTTGTTGTGATTTATGTCATATACTGTTCTGCCTATGTTTTCCTCTAAGAGTTTGATAGCGTCTGGCCTTATATTTAGGTCTTTAATCCATTTTGAGTTTATTTTTTTGTATAGTGTTAGGGAGTGTTCTAATTTGATACTTTTACATGTAGCTGTCCAGTTTCCCAGCACCACTTATTGAAGAGGCTGTCTTTTCTCCACTCTATATTCTTGCCTCCTTTATCAAAGATAAGGTGACCATATGTGCGTGTGTTTATCTCTGGGCTTTCTATCCTGATCCATTGATCTATATTTCTCTTTTTGTGCCAGTACCATACTGTCTTGATTACTGTAGCTTTGTAGTGTAGTCTGAAGTTAGGGAGCCTGATTCCTCCGGCTCCATTTTTCTTTCTCAAGATTGCTTTGGCTATTCGGTGTCTTTTGTGTTTCCATACAAATTGTGAAATTTTTTATTCTAGTTCTGTGAGAAATGCCAGTGGTAGTTTGATAGGTATTGCATTGAATCTGTAGGTTGCTTCGGGTAGTATAGTCATTTACACAATGTTGATTCTTCCAATCCAAGAACATGGTATATCGCTCCGTCTATTTGTATCATCTTTAATTTCTTTCATCAGTGTCTTATAATTGTCTGCACAGGTCTTTTCTCTCCTTAGGTAGGTTTATTCTTTGATATTTTATTCTTTTTGTTGCAATGGTAAATGGGAGTGTTTTCTTAACTTCTCTTTCAGATTTTTCATCATTAGTGTATATGAATGCAAGAGATTTCTGTGCATTAATTTTGTATCCTGCTACTTTCGCAGATTAATTGACTAGCTCTAGTACTTTTCTGGTAGCATCTTTAGGATTTTCTATGTATAGTACCATGTCATCTGCAAACAGTGACAGCTTTACTTCTTCTTTTCCGATTTGGATTCCTTTTATTTCTTTTTCTTCTCTGATTGCTGTGGCTAAAACTTCCAAAACTATGTTGAATAAGAGTGGTGAGAGTGGGCAACCTTGTCTTGTTCCTGATCTTAGTGGAAATGGTTTCAATTTTTCATCATTGAGGACGATGTTGCCTGTGGCTTTGTCATTTATGGACTTTATTATGTTGAGGAAAGTTCCCTCTATGCCTGCTTTCTGCAGGGTTTTTATCATAAATGGGTGTTGAATTTTGTCGAAAGCTTTCTCTGAATCTATTGAGATGATCATATGGGTTTTCTCCTTTAATTTGTTAATATGGTGTATCACATTGATTGATTGCATATATTGAAGAATCCTTGCATTCCTGGGATAAACCCCACTTGATCACGGTGTATGATCCTTTTAATGTGCTGTTGGATTCTGTTTGCTAGTATTTTGTTGAGGATTTTTGCATCAATGTTCATCAGTGATGTTGGCCTGTAGTTTTCTTTCTTTGTGACATCTTTGTCTGGTTTTTGTATCAGGGTGATGGTGGCCTCATAGAATGAGTTTGAGAGTGTTGCTCCTTCTGCTATATTTTGGAAGAGTTTGAGAAGGACAGGTGTTAGCTCTTCTCTAAATGTTTGATAGAATTCGCCTGTGAAGCCATCTGGTCCTGGGCTTTTGTTTGTTGGAAGATTTTTAATCACAGTTTCAATCTCAGTGCTTGTGATTGGTCTGTTTATATTTTCTGTTTCTTCCTGGTTCAGTCTCGGAAGGTTGTGCATTTCTAAGAATGTGTGCACTTCTTCCACGTTGTCCATTTTATTGGCATAGAGGTGCTTATAGTAATACCTCCTGATCCTTTGTGTTTCTGCAGTGTCAGTTGTTACTTCTCCTTTTTCATTTCTAATTCTATTGATTTGAGTCTTCTCCCTTTTTTTCTTGATGAGTCTGGCTAATGATTTATCAATTTTCGTTATCTTCTCAAAGAACCAGCTTTTAGTTTTATTGATCTTTGCTATCGTTTCCTTCATTTCTTTTTCATTTGTTTCTGATCTGATCGTTATGATTTCTTTCCTTCTGCTAAGTTTGGGGATTTTTTGTTCTTCTTTCTCGAATTGCTTTAGGTGTAAAGTTAGGTTGTTTATTTGAGATGTTTCTTCTTTCTTAAGGTAGGACTGTATTGCTATAAACCTCCCTCTTAGAACTGCTTTTGCTGCATCCCATAGGTTTTGGGTCATTGTGTTTTCATTGTCATCTGTTTCTAGGTATTTTTTGATTTCCTCTTTGATTTCTTCAGTGATCTCTTGGTTATTTAGTAGTATATTGTTTAGCCTCCAAGTGTTTGTATTTTTTACAGATTTTTTCCAGTAATTGATATCTAGTCTCATAGCTTTGTGGTCGGAAAAGATACTTGATACAATTTCAACTTTCTTAAATTTACCAAGGCTTGATTTGTGACCCAAGATATGATCTATCCTGGAGAATGTTCCATGAGCACTTGAGAAGAATGTGTATTCTGTTGTTTTTGGATGGAATGTCCTATAAGTATCAATTAAGTCCATCTTGTTTAATGTATCATTTAAAGCTTGTGTTACCTTATTTATTGTTCTTTTGGATGATCTGTCCATTGGTGAAAGTGGGTTGTTAAAGTCCCCTGCTATGATTGTGTTACTGTCAATTTCCCCTTTTATGACTGTTACTATTTGCCTTATGTATTGAGGTGCTCCTATGTTGGGTGCATAAATATTTACAATTGTTATATCTTCTTCTTGGATTGATCCCTTGATCATTATGTAGTGTCCTTCTTTGTCTCTTGTAATAATCTGTATTTTATTTTTTAATTTATTTATTTTTTTGCAGTATGCAGGCCTCTCACTGTTGTGACCTCTGCCGTTGCAGAGCTCAGGCTCCAGACGCACGGGCTCAGCGGCCATGGCTCACAGGCCTAGCTGCTTCGCAGCATGTGGGATCCTCCCGGACCGGGGCACGAACCCATGTCCCCTGCATCGGCAGGTGGACTCTCAACCACTGCGCCACCAGGGAAGCCCCAGTCTTTATTTTAAAGTCTATTTTGTCTGATACGAGAATTGCCACTCCAGCTTTCTTTTGATTTCCATTTGCATGGAATATATTTTTCCGTCCCCTCACTTTCAGTCTGTATGTGTCCGTAGGTCTGAAGTGAGTCTCTTGTAGACAGCATATATACGGGTCTTGTTTTTGTATCCATTCAGCCAGTCTGTGTCTTTTGGTTGTAACATTTAATCCATTTACATTTAAGGTAATTATCGATTTGTATGTTCCTATTCCCATTTTTTTAATTGTTTTGGATTTGTTACTGTAGGTCTTTTCCTTCTCTTGTGTTTCCTGCCTAGAGAATTCCTTTAGCATTTGTAGTAAAGCTGGTTTGGTGATGCTGAATTCTCTCAGGTTTTGCTTGTCTGTAAAGCTTTTAATTTCTCCATCAAATCTTAATGAGACCCTTGCTGGGTAGAGTAATGTTGGTTGCAGGTTTTTCTCCTTTATCACTTTAAATATGTCCTGCCACTCCCTTCTGGCTTGCAGTGTTTCTGCTGAAAGATCAGCTGTTAACATTATGGGGATTCCCTTCTGTGTTATTTGTTGTTTTTCCTTTGCAGCTTTTAATATTTTTTCCTTGTATATAATTTTTGATAGTTTGATTAATATGTGTCTTGGCATGTTTCTCCTTGGAGGTATCCTGTATGGGGCTTTCTGTGCTTCCTGGACTTGACTAACTATTTCCTTTCCCACGTTAGGGAAGTTTTCAACTATAGTCTCTTCATAATACTTTCTCAGTCCCTTTCTTTTTCTCTTCTTCTTCTGGGACCCATATAATTTGAATGTTGGTGCGTTTAATTTTGTCCCAGAGGTCTCTGAGACTGTCCTCAATTCTTTTCATTCTTTTTTCTTTATTCTGCTCTATTCCACTATTTTATCTTCCAGGTCACTTATCTGTTCTTCTGCCTCAGTTATTCTGCTATTGATCCCTTCTAGAGAATTTTTAATTTTATTTATTGTGTTGTTCATCACTGTTTGTTTGCTCTTTAGTTCTTCTAGGTCCTTGTTAAATGTTTCTTGCATTTTGTCTATTCTATTTCCAAGATTTTGGATCATCTTTGCTATCATTATTCTGAATTCTTTTTCAGGTAGACTGCCTATTTCCTCTTCATTTGTTAGGTCTGGTGGGTTTTTATCTTGCTCCTTCATCTGCTGTGTGTTTTTCTGTCTTCTCATTTTGCTTAACTTACTGTGTTTGGAGTCTCTTTTTCGCAGGCTGCAGGTCCGTAGTTCCCGTTGCTTCTGGTGTCTGTCCCCAGTGGCTAAGGTTGGTTCAGTGGGTTGTGTAGGCTTCCTGGTGGAGGGGACTAGTGCCTGTGTTCTGATGGATGAGGCTGGATCTTGTCTTTCTGGTGGGCAGGTCCACGTCTAGTGGTGTGTTTTGAGGTGTCTGTTGCCTTATTATGATTTTAGGCAGCCTCTCTGCTAATGGATGGTGTTGTGTTCCTGTCTTGCTAGTTGTTTGGCATATGGTGTCCAGCACTGTAGCTTGCTGGTTGTTGAGTGAAGCTGGGTCTTGGCGTTGAGATGGAGATATTACATGGAGCTAGGAGGTCTCTTATGGACCAGTGTCCTGAACTTGGCTATCCCACCTCAGAGGCACAGCCCTGACACCTGGCTGGAGCACCAAGAGCCTTTCATCCACACGGCTCAGAATAAAAGGGAGAAAAAATAGAAAAAAAGAAAGAAAGGAGATAAAATAAAATAAAGTTATTAAAATAAAAAATAATTATTAAGAAAAAAATTTTAAAAAGTAAAAAAAAAAAGAAATGGACTGACAGAACCCTAGGACAAATGGTAAAAGCAAAGCTATACAGACAAAATCACACACAGAAGCATACACACTCAAAAAAGGAGAAAAAGGGGAAAAAATATATATATATCGTTGCTCCCAAAGTCCACCTCCTCAATTTGGGATGATTCGTGGTCTATTCATGTATTCCACAGATGCAGGGTGCATCAAGTTGACTGTGGAGCTTTAATCCGCTGCTCCTGAGGCTGCTGGGAGAGGTTTCCCTTTCTCTTCTTTGTTCGCACAGCTCTCGGGGTTCAGTTTTGGATTTGTCCCTGCCTCTGCCTGTAGGTCACTGGAGGGCATCTGTTCTTCGCTCAGACAGGACGGGGTTAAAGGAACCGCTGATTCGGGGGCTCTGGCTCACTCAGGCCGGGGGGAGGGAGGGGTACGGATGTGGGCGAGCCTGCGGTGGCAGAGGCCAGCGTGACATTGCACCAGCCTGAGGCGCGCCGTGCGTTTTCCCGGGGCAGTTGTCCCTGGATCCCGGGACCCTAGCAGTGGCGGGCTGCACAGGCTCCCTGGAAGGGAGGTGTGGAGGGTGACCTGTGCTCGCACACAGGCTTCTTGGTGGCGGCAGCAGCAGCCTTACTGTCTCATGCCCGTCTCTGGGGTCCGCGCTGATAGCCGCAGCTCGCGCCCGTCTCTGGAGCTCCTTTCAGAGGCGCTGTTAGTCCCCCTCTTCTCGCGCATCAGGAAACAAAGAGGCAAGAAAAAGTCTCTTGCCTCTTCATCAGGTCCAGACCTTTTCCTGGACTCCCTCCCGGCTAGCTGTGGAGCACTAGCCCCTTCAGGCTGTGTTCACGCCGCCAACCCCAGTCTTCTCCCTGCGCGCCAACCGAAGCCCGAGCCTCAGCTCCCAGCCCCGCCCACCCCGGCGGGTGAGCAGACAAGCCTCTCGGGCTGGTGAGTGCTGGTTGGCACCGATCCTCTGTGCGGGAATCTCTCCGCTTTGCCCTCCGCACCCCTGTGGCTGCGCTCTCCTCTGCAGCTCCGAAGCTTCCCCCCTCCACCACCTGCAGTGTCCACCCGCGAAGGGGCTTCCTAGTGTGTGGAAACCTTTCCTCCTTCACAGCTCCCTCCCACTGGTGCAGGTCCCATCCCTGTTCTTTTGTGTCTGTTTATTCGTTTTTCTTTTGCCCTACCCAGGTGCGTGGGGAGTTTCTTGCCTTTTGGGAGGTCTGAGGTCTTCTTCCAGTGTTCAGTAGGTGTTCTGTAGGAGTTGTTCCACGTGTGGATGTATTTCTAATGTATTTGTGGGGAGGAAGGTGATCTCCACGTCTTATTCTTCCGCCATCTTGAACCTCCTTCTTTTTGGTAACTACTTTATGTGTATTAATTTGCTACATACATCAAACTTGCAAGGCAGGTATTATTAGCTCCATTTTATCGTTTAGAAAAGTAAGGCTTAGATGGGAATATGCCAAAGGAACATTGATTATAAACTATGACATCTGTATCTGGCTCCATTAAGGAAAACTGAAATAATGATTTTTGTGTGATTCCTTTGAACTACTTTAGGAAGCCTTCCCCTTGTCAAATTCTGAGAGATCTACTTCTCCTGGGTCAGCGTACAACTTTTCCTAGTGCTTTCACATTGTATTAATATTTTCTGTTTACGCATCTATGTTTCCCAACATTCTGATTCTTCCTTAAAGACAAGGAGGATGGGATTTGTATACAAATCCCCTTCTATTGAACACAGGGTCAAACACACTGAATAAATGAGTGAGAAAGAATGACCAATATGCACATACACATTCATATACATGTGTGAATCCTACCTTGAAATGCCAATCCAGTTGTTTAGTTCTAATGACTTAGAAATTGTTAACAATGGTTGGATTAGAAGGCCTGTAGCTATACTCCTGGACTGAACTTCAAGAGAGCCTGGGTTTAGTTCTGGATCATTTTCATAAATACTTGTAATTCCAGATACATTTTTTTAAGATCTCAGTTTCTTAACTTCCTCATCTCTAAACTAAAACCATAGAACTAGATTACCTCAAAAAAACCTTCCTTGTTTGGACATTTTATGACTCTGGAAGTTAAAGCAATTCTTCTTTCCTTTCTATGCATACAGAACACTATACCTCCCTATGCATTCACCACCCTATACCTCCCAGCGTACCATGCAGTTAGTTCTAAGGAGACTTGGGTGAAAGTGACTTATAAGGAAGCCTCTCCTTCTCTTCCTCTGCCTCAGCAGTCTGAAGCAGTGTGTTGAGATGGAAGAGCAATGTGATGAAAGCAGGGTCCATGTGCCACTTCTTGGAAGGGAGCTACCCTGGAGAGGATTTCCCTGAGAAGGACAAAGGTCAGGTTCAGGACTGGCCCTCCAAAACCCAATAATCTCATTAAGTTGAGAAGCATGGGGATGAGAAAGCGAAGAAATAAAGATTTAAGAAAATGTGCAAATAAATGCGATGCATGGTCACTGACACATAATGGAGGAAAAGCTTCCTAAGATTTTTTAGATCATTTTGTTGCCAAAGAAATCTGAACCTGAAGTTTAAAAAAAAATAAAGCCTGTGATTTAACATAAAACTTAAAATGGCTCTTGGTTCATCACTTCTCATGGGATGAGAAAGCTGAGTGGCCTCCAAGAAGAGCATATATCCAATGTCAACTTCAGATGCAGCCAAGAAGGATAATGGGATGAAAGAACACCTAAGAGGATGGAGCCAGGGACCATGGAAAACAATGGCAATCTTGAAAGCCAAGTGCTGAGGAGGTGGAGTCACAAGTTGGAAGCAGATGTGAATGTCTGCTTGACGACCAGCGACCCGTAGCAGCTGAACCCAAAGCAGACATCGTATGAGCCAGAAACACACTTGTGTGTGTTAAGCCCCTGAGCTTTGAGGGTTAATATGTTATCCCAGAACAGACTAGTTTAACTGGAATACTACAGATCTATCTTCCATTTCTATAAAATACAGTAAGTTGTATCCTACCAACCACACATTTGGTCCCCGACTTTGTGCAACATAATATTGACAACTGGTTCTCGATGACCAGCAGATTCTCAGATAAAACACAAAGGAGTATATCTCTGTTAATGTAAAGCAAACTAGGGCATTTGCCATCTCCAAGAGAAGGGCTAATAAAACTTCCCAAAACACCTAATGGATATTCAGGGAACAAAATACTTGAAAAAGCTGAGTCATTGTCCTTATTTCAAAACATTACTTGTTATTGCTGTAAACATGAAAAGTCATTCTTCCTCTGAGAAAACTGAAGGCTTTTGTTTTGTTTTGTTTTTTCAAGTTGGTTTAAATCCATCCGAGATTCAAAGTAGGAAACATGTGTCCATGTTTCAGGTTCATTTAAACATAATTGTTAAGAGAAGTGTACATAATTCTTTCTCAGATAAGGGATGTGAATGTGTGTGAGTAGGTGTGATTGTATGTGTGTGTGCATGTGTGTCTATGTGTATGCATGTCCCAATGACTATTAAAATAAGTCTATTTATGATCTGATAAGTTACTTTAACAAGCCAAGTCCTTCTGTTCCAAGTATTACATAAAGACATGGTGAGACCAAAGCTCGAGCTATTGAAATGCAACTCGCCTTTTAGTGAGCGTCCAGGTTTGTCACTTAGCAGTGATTAAAAGCTTAGGAGCTGCCGTGCTATTAGTGGTGATGCTTTGAAGGTATCAGGCTGAGAGCCCACTGGAGACCAAGTCCACTAACATGCAAGAGGCCCCTGAGAGTCTATTTTAGAACTCTTATTTTTGATCTTGCCAAGAGGAAGCACCAATACACTCAACTTTGCAAAAAGTAAGACTCTCTTCCATTTATCACAGGAATCAAGTGCATTGTATTTTTCCCCTAGCAATCAGTGACTTGCCTTATTCATCTTTACTTCCAGATGACCCTTGAGAGGTTTGTGGATATAGATAGATGATCAGTCAATGTTTATGAGGCAAAGTATGAATCAGTGTGGCAGACATCAGAGACTCAGCTGAATGTGTAGGTCAGACCAGATCCATAAGTGGTATTTCAATTATCTTCCTTCATACTGTGTGTTTCAAGTGTGGGAGAGTTGTGGCCATTCTTTTCAGACTGCCATGCGTGTTTCGATGGCAATGCCCCACACACACAGCAGAGTCAGCTTCGGACCCCCACTTTTGACAGAGCAGCTGCAGCAGCAGCATAGCTGCCAGTTAGCAAGAGTTTACTAGTTGCAAGGCATGGTTCTTCTACAAGCTTTAAACTATCTATTTATTTAACCATCACACTACCCTTATGATATTTATTCCCATTTCGTCAGTGAGGAAATAAATGAGCATCAACAACAGCCAGGATGTTAGGCCTTCCTCCAAAACGGTCTCCAAAGCTCGCATATGGGACTGCCACAACCAGCAATAGAAAAGCAGAGCAGAGAGCTGAAAGTAAAGCAGGAAAATTTTTTCTCTAGGTAGAGCCTTCTCTACATGATAATTGAGTCCTCTACCCTTGCATCCTGGATGAGAAACATCCTTCCTAAAATTAACTATAGTACAGTATGCACAGAAGGGCCTCAGTCACTTGAGACTGAAGTAATTTAACTCATGGTTAGATGCTCTCCTTTCAGAGTTTGAAACCAGCCTTAAAAAGGGCTTGCAAACATATATTTTCGAAATAGCATATTCAAGGAAGCCCTAAAGAACTTAAACAGTAAGTTAAAAACATTTGTTATTTCAAAACAATGATTTCCTTTAAATTCACTCTGGCTTTTAAATATTATGATAACCCTAGGTATGCTATCTTTTTAAAAAATAGAAGTGTTAGCCTGCATCCTAAAATTGCTTGAATTCACATAGCTTTTCTTATATTTGGGAAGCAGTTTAATATGTATTATAGGGGATTGCCCACAACTAGAAAAGCAAGGCTCAGGGGTTTAATAACCTGCTATATCTATCAGGATGGGCAAAGTTATGCTGCAGTAATATCAATGCACAAATCTTGAAGTCGTAAACAATTCAGTACATTTCTTCCTCGCTTCATTCCATTGAGGGTTGGGAAGAGGGCTCAGGTGAACAAGGTCGCTCAGGAACTCCGAATGATGGAGATTCCCTCTGGACATGTATTTCTGTGAAGGCAGAGTCAAGGAGCCTGGGGAAACACATGGTGGTTCTTAAAGGTTCTGTGTAGAAGTGGTACATGTCACTTCTATACACATGTCATTGGCCAGAGTAACACAAAGTCCAACTTTAACGTAAGTGATGTGAAGAAAAGCACAAGTCTCCCCAGTTTGCCATCTTTTGTTTGCCTCTCAAGTGTCTTCTCCACCTGCTTCTGTCCCAGGGAACTTACAGAAACTGTATCATTGGGCTCCCATGTCCTCTGGAATATTGGAGGGAGGAAGGAAAGTCAGGTGAGGGTGTTTAATCCTTGGCCACCTCCCAGTCATGTCACCTCCAGCCTGCTTATGTCTCAACCCAAGGCCACTGCTTCCCTCAAGGCTTCCTTCTCTATAGAATTCCCTCCTTCCAAGTTCTGTCCTACTCCTTGACCTCATCCATTTATATTTTGATTACTAATCTCCACATTTGGACCCTAAGTTTTCAGACTATTAAACCTGTATTCCACTCTGTCTTTATTAATAGTCCCTTTGTAAATAACACCACCTGGATTTATCCTAATCTGGATGCACCATCTGAACGCTGAAAGGGCAGCAAATAATAGAGAACAATAATCCAGGCTTCTGTGCTGTCCTGTGGTGACACAGTGGTTAGAGCAGGAAAGAAGGATTATTAATGATATCTCACTGATCTTCAATGATAATATATCAGAAACTATTCTGTAGAAGAACATATTTGCCAAATAATTAAAACTGTATTTCTTACCTACAGATGCCCCAAAACAGCACAGTAAGAACTGAAAATGTGAGGATATCCTTTAAGACATTGCTGAGAATATTTACAAAAATTATTGTCTGCTCTTTCCCAAATAATCCCCACTGCTAATTAGCTAAAGTGTTTCCTAAATAGTACAAGCAGGAGTCTAAGAGATATGCTTTTAGATACACCATATATTAAACATTGATTATGTTGGGGTTTTTATCTAAAAACCACTTAATCACAGCTTGTCATACTATCTTTATTGATTTGTTACTGGTCACACTGTTCATTAAAATGCCAGAGAGCGAGGAATTCATTTTCAGTGCTCTTCCAGACACCAAAGTTTTATCTCCTAACAGTATAATTCAAGGTCAAGGATGTTTATTGTGTTTAGACAGAAAAACAATCAAAGTAGCTTGGGTTTCAAAACACACACAGAGAGGGGAGTTTGCAGTTTTTGCTTACCCTAAGGATTGCAGCTTTGATCACAATATGTGATCTGAAGAGTCTCTAGATATTTGCTGAGGTTTTAAGGTTAGAGTGGGAGGGTTTTTTTTTTTCCTTTTTTTAATTTCACTAGTTGCAGAAAGAGTGATAGTAATTATTGCCTTTTATTCCCAAGCAATTTTGCTTCCTGAGTGACTTCATTTTAAATTCTGTGATCTATCTCCAAGGTAATCCTAAAGTCAACAGACTGCTTAATTCACCACTTTCAGGGGCAAAGTGTTTCATTTAGTAATGTCTCCAGCCAGTTTCTCACCTAATCTAAAAGTTCTCCAGAAATAAGATGTTCAATATTTTATGTTTGGTCTGTATGAATCCTGGTGGACCATTAGGTATAGCCTGTGAAAAAAGGTGACAAAATGGATACCTAGTCCTCTTTTAAAGATCCTCCACTATGAACTTCCCTGGCCAGAAATTATTAAATTAAATTTCTAGTTACATGCAAATACCAAAAGCTCCCTATAAGTTGATGAGAAAAAGAGACACATCTCTAGAGAAAAGATTGCAAGTAGGCAGTTTTCAGGAAAAAAAAAAAGGTATAAGGCTAATACACATAGTAAATGATGCTCAAGCTCACTAATAGGAAAGAAAATATAAAGTAAATGAAAAAACGAGATAGCATTTCTCTTGCCCATCAGAATGCCAAAATGTATATAAACAGTAATCCACTTCTGAGGATTATATGGGAAAATGATTACATTTGTGCATTGTTGGTGCAAAGTAAATGCTCTCCCTGTTTTGAAATCTAGCAGCATCCTTGGAAATTAAAAAAGCACAATACCTATTTTTGATCAAGCAATTCCACTTTGGGTAGCTTCTACAGAAAGGAATGCAAAAAGGTATGTGCAAGAATATTTATTTACTTTACTTCCAGAATACTGCAAACAACCTGAATCAATAGGGGTAGAATAAATTGAATCTAATGTTAGCTACAATTCAAAGAATGAATTAGATTCATTAGTTCAAAAGAATGAACTAATTCATTCAATTAGTTATGAATGAATTAGATTCATAACTACCAAACTGGAGGAAGGGAATTAAAGTATTTTTATTTGAAAAAAAAGCAAGCAAATAAATATATATAACATGATTGTATTGTGATAAAAACAATACCCAAAAGTGTCTATATGGGTGGCAGCCAGCCTCCAGAATGGCTCCCAGTGATGCCTGCCCCTTGGTGTTCATGCCATTGTGTAGTTCCCTCCCAAACTGCATCAGGATTGGTCTGTGTGACCCACAAAATAAACAAGTGATGCTGTGTGAATTTTCAAGACTAGGTCATAAAAGACATTGCAGCTCTTTATATAGAATTGCTTTTTTCTGGGGGGAGTCAGCGGCCATACTGTGAGGACTCTCAACCAGTTCTGTGGAGAGGTTCACATGATGAGGAACTGAGGCCTCCTGCCAAGAACCGGCCAGGAACTGAGGCCACAGTCAACCATTATGTGAGGGACCCCATTAACATCTTAACTGCAACCTCAGCAGAAACTTTGAACCAGAACCACCCAGCAGAGTCACTCCTGGGTTCCTGACTCTGTTAAAGTGTGATGTAATAAATATCTTTGTGTTTGTTAAGTACTAAGTTTATGGGTAATTTGTTACACAGCAACAGTTAACGAATACAATATGGAAAGTTGTGGAAGGACACATCACACTGTTAAATTGTTACCTTAGTGAAGTAGTGGTGGAAATACTTTTTGAAATAAGTTTTAATTTCCATTTTTATGTTTTGTTCTCTACAGTTATCTTACAAAAATAGCTAAATGCTCCAGATAGCTTCCCAGGGATTTCTGTATCTGTTTAAACAACAAATACGGCAAATATTGACTGAGTAATTACTCTGAGTCAAACACTGTTAGATACGAAGGTTTAAAAGTAAATAACACACTAATTTTGTCCTCAAGAAGACCACTCTTTGATATAGGAGGTTGAAACTGATATTTATCTTCTCCCATTTTAAATCGTAGTAGATGTTATGAGTGTACATAGAATGTCACTGGAGCACAGGGGACGATAAGAATGATTCTGATGCAGAGAAACTTACCTCTAAGCTACATCCTGAGGGACAAAGAGGAGTCTTCCAAGAAGAGAAAAGCAGGTGGGGTGAAGAGAACATTATTGGAAAATACTAGAATTTGAGATTTATCCAGCTGTGCTATTTTCTCAACACATGGTTCCTTCTGCATGAGTCTTCACTATCACAGAGAGTAAAAATAACCTGAGTTAAAAAGCCTAAGACAGGTTTTCCTTATTTATTTGTATATTGATTTACTCTAACATTAAGGAAGAAAACCTGCTCTGTTACTCTATTTCAAAATCCATTTTGGTGGAATGTGATCATCTAGTGCAAAACTGGAGGATACGCTTGGGGATCAGCCCTTATGCAATATATGGCTAATGCCCACACATCCAGCAGAAGTGCTCATTTATCACACTGGATAATCCAGACTGAAGGGCTTGCAGGCTGAGTGATGTTCCTTCACAATCAGTACCAGTTTAATTGTACTTGTGAAGCTGGGTGGTTTGAATTAACTCTGCGTTTTGGTTTTCATAGCTGTCTCTGGTTTTCAAAGACATCAGCTCTCATAAGCATCTCTAAAGTTACAAAGAGTAATTACAAATAGGGCTTTTATTTATTTATTTTTAAAGCTCTTATGCCTGCAGAACAAACATTGGGCTCTTTTTTTTAACAGAACAGGATCTTGCCTATAATATAGGATAAAATGACTTAAATAAGTGAAAGAATGCCATTCTCCCTATCCGCACATTTCATCCTTCAATAATTGAGACATTTGGGACCCATACCTGGTATTTTATTTTTTATGGCAGCCAATTTATACATTTATAGGAAGTCAGAGTTGTCTTTTATCTGCTTTATGCCATTTGGATAAGAATAATGAGCTGGCATTACAATAGGAAAATTGACAGTCCTCTCAATGCAGTTGTTACTGTTACACCTCTTAAATTCTGGCCACTTATGCTCAGGTCAGTGCAACAGGGAACAGCTGATTTTGTGAACAAGTTTTTTGCATAGATGTTTCCAACGATAGAGAACTATGGCATGTTTGAACTAGAAGGGGGTTATATAAATTAGGACTCTATAGATTATAAGCAACAGAAAATTCGACTAATTTTAGTTCAGTCAGACAGAGAGTGTGTTGACTTATGTAATGAGAAATCAAGGGATTGGGATCACTTCAAGGAAGATTTCTGTCAAATCTGAAGGGTTCTTCCTGTCCGTAGTCTGGTCCCCCCATGAGATGGGTTGACTCCATTCTCAAAGACACTTGCCCGTTATAACACCTAGATGGCTTCTACTGTTCCAATCTGCATTTTCTTAGGTTCACATCCATCACTATAAGGAACCACCTTTAGTCCCAGCAACTGCTGAGTGAGACAATGTCATTGGCTTTTATTAGATTATTATATCCAATGCAGCACCAATCATATGGCCCAGGGAATAGGCCTCAGGCACAGACCAGACCCTGGGGCCAGGGGTGGAGTCAATACCATGAAAGCTATAGAACAGGGATTCCAAACCCATGATTCTGAATCGTTTCAAAACAACACCATTTAAGATGTTGATGAAAAGTATCAAAAGCCTCAAAAGTCCTCAAAGTCTGCATTATAGTTTGATTGCCAAG
The DNA here is from genome assembly GCF_937001465.1 of Orcinus orca. NCBI lineage: Eukaryota > Metazoa > Chordata > Mammalia > Artiodactyla > Delphinidae > Orcinus > Orcinus orca. The sequence goes on from NC_064568.1 coordinate 10,503,269, forward strand.
CTTTATCTGAGAAAATTTGCCATGGACTGAATGATTTTGTGTCTCCCCAAAAAAGTCTACATTGAAGCCTAATCCCCAGTGTGATGGTATTTGGAGGTGGGGCCTTTGGGAGGTGATTAGAGTTTGGATGAGGTCATGGGGTAGAGCCCCCATGATGGGATTGGTGCCTTAGAAGGAAATGAAGAGCTCAGAGCTCTCCTGCCTTGCAAGGACACAGTGAGAAGACAGCTATCTGAGAACCAAGAAGTGGGCTGTCAGCAGACATCAAATCTGCCAGCACCTTTATCTTGGACTTCCTGGCCTTCAGAACTGTGAGAAATAGATGTTCATTGTTTTAGTCACCCAGTCTATGATATTTTTGTTTTAGCATCTTGAACAAACATAGACTTCCAAATTTGTCTCATTCCCCATGCTTCTCTGACAGTTCCTTATCTCCTGAGCTTCCCAGAATTCCAAGCAGAAAGGAGAAGTCATATGAAGTGTACAACACTGCTAAAATCTTGGACTTCAATATTAGCAGAGTATTTTCAGCTCTGCATACCATTTTCTCCTCCTTACAACCATCTCATGCTCAAGGGCAGGATGTCAGGACATATGGACTGGTATCTCCTCTTTCCTTTTGACCTTTTCCGAATTCTTCCGTTTGGTCATAGCTTGTTAGTTCCGCGTTCCTTACCAGGACTGCTGTTGTAAGAGAACTCATGCAAGTGGTTACTATGGTGTCTGGCCAGGGCAGGTGGTTTCGTTCAGTGGTTCCCCTAACGTATTGTCTATGCCTGATTTTGTGTTACAGTGACACAGTAGTGACAGAATCCAACCAGCCAGCAAAGCTGACCATATTTACCATCTGGGCCCCTTTGCAAAAATGTCTGCCAATCCCTGTGCTAGGGCAGTTGTTCTGACACTTTAGTGACAACATTTTGGTTACCAGAGGTGCTATAACAAACAGAGATTCCTGGGGCCCCTCTACAGAGAGTGTGATTTTAATTCCATAAGACTGGGGCCTGGGTTGGGGCCTGGGATATCTATTTGCAAACCTCTGCAGGTGCTTCTGTGAACATCTTCCGAAGCTCACACTTCAGGAAAAGCATGTCTTCCTTGTAAAACACTCTAAGGAGAAGAATCCTGATGCTATACGTTTGGAGTTTCCTTTAGCACAGCATTTGTGTTAGAAGGCAGCTTAAGAGCACTGGCAATTTAGACAGTTTAAACGTGGTAGAGCTGTATCTCAAATCCAAACAGTCTGACCCTTCAGCCTCTGTTGTTTTCCACTGTGCTATACACCGTCGTATAGTACCTTCTTAAGTCTGCAGAAGCACTTATCCTTGTCCTACATAATCTAGGAGCTGGAAAGTTCAGTCTCAAGTACTGTAGTCCCCAAACTTCATCAACTGGATCAGAAGTCAGTGAGAGAAAACAATGACTGCTTCATTCATCACTACAAGAAAAAGCAGATTTTTTTATTTATAAAACTGCTGAAATGCTTCAAATGTAAGAATGCCTTTATGCCGTCAGACCAGCCCACCACTGAGAGCACTGTTTGATGCATGTCTCTCGGGCGACTGCCAAGCTCTGTAAATGCATTCCAGTTTTTCAAAAATGCCCAGTGAAACAAAGGAAGGAACATTCAATATTTCCACCCATGGAAACATTGTTGATTTTGTTATGCATCTCTGTATTTCAGAAACAGTCATTTAAAAAGCCAACTTGAATTACACATACTTTAAAGGAGCTGCACTTCAGCTTATCTAAATAGTTGTACAAACCTATAAAGAAAATAGCATATTTCAGTAAGCAGAATAATCCCAGAAGAAAGTACCAGGAAGAAATTATGCTCTCAGCCATTCTCAGAGATGAGTAGAGAGATTACAATACCTTCCAAGATCCCTTCCATCTCCCTGATCCTATGATAAAAAGAGTAGGTGGAAAGAAAGTCTCCATATCCACCCATCAGCTCTATTTGAATCCCTTTTCTCCAGAAATCTTTCATTCTTAGACTTAACAAATGTTATCAGTCCACAATGGTTTTGGCTTAAAGTCTGAAATGTATAGAAACATGGGTAATGCAGATTCACTCTTTTGAATAGTTACTAATCATCATTTACATTGTCATCATTTTTGAAATATTTTAGCTTTTAGTTTTACTCCAGCACATTATTTTTGTACATTAAATTAAATCTGACTTGGAGATCCCACTAGCCAGAGTGATAAGAAGTCAGTTCAACTTGTGGTTTAAGGTTTCAGTTACTGTTCTCAGGTTGTCAGAATCCAGGGTCATTGTGCCATGTTTGGAAAATAGGTGAAGAGCCTGTTATCTTTATCTAATCATTGTAACCATTAATATTTAAATTTCTCAGTTGGGTCCCTTTGAGGCAGACTGGCACTCTATGTCCACTGCTGGGCCCAGAGCAGTTGCAAGAAAACCATCAGCCACATCTTCTGTGCTTTACGCCTCAGCATCCCCAAGCCCCTGCATCACCTCTGAAGTAGTGTGGGAGTGGGCACTGGTGCTCACCACTCCTAGACTAAACCAGCCCTTTCCAGTCTGCAGCATGCTCCAGGACTCCTGCCGGACTTCTACCTCTTCCCCACTTAGCCTTTTCTTCCATCAAACCCCCTTGTAAGAGAACTCCCTTCTCCTCTCAGCAAGCTTCCAGAAATGCTAATGCCAGCCCCCTTTCCTGTGGGTCCGAGTGAGTAGGTGGGAGAAGAAATTAAAAAACGGCCCTTTTTTCCCCTCCTAACTCATCATGTTCTACCTGCAATATCTATTAATAGCCAAGAATAATGCCTCAAATTTATTGATTATAACTGTATGCTAGGCACTTTACAGATATCTCATTTAAATCATCAATTCATGAATTAGATACTATTATTCATGCCATTTTGCAGATTACAAACTGAAACCCAGAGAAATTGAAGGCTTCCTAATATTGCATCGCTAGGAAGATCCGGAGCTGGGATTTGATCACAGACTATCGGGATCTAGTTATTTTATTCTTGTCACTACTCATTTGGACTAATAATGCTTAATAATAAAATGTCTTAAGAGTTAATAAGTGCTGAGCATTTACTATGCCCCAGGCAATGAACTCAGCATTCTTCTAGACCCCGAAGATAAAAAAGAAGGCATCTCTGCCTTTATTGTGCAGTGCCAAAGAAAGCACCTGGGGGGTGGGGGTGGGGTTGAGGAGTAAACTCAGAAGATTGTAGTCCAGCCCAGGTGAGCTCTCCTGTCAAGTACTGAGCGTGTGAAAATAGTGAACACGTTGGTAAATAAAATTTGGGAAAGTTCATTAAGAGGCTACATGAAGAAAGAAATGTAGTATGGGACTTCCCTGGTGGCACAGTGGTTAAGAATCTGCCTGCAAACGGAGGGGACACCGGTTCGAGCCCTGGCCCGGGAAGATCCCACATGCTGTAGAGCAGCAAAGCCCGTGCGACACAACTACTGAGCCTGCACTCCAGAGCCCGCGAGCCACAGCTGCTGAGCCCTTGTGCCACAACTACTGAAGCCCACGTGCCTAGAGCCCGTGCTCTGCAACAAGAGAAGCCACTGCAATGAGAAGCCCACGCACAGCAATGAAGAGTAGCCCCTGCACGCCACAACTAGAGAAAGCCCGCACGCAGCAACGAAGACCCAACGCAGCCAAAAAATAAATAAATTTAAAAAAAAAAAAGAAATGTAGTAAATTAGAGAAGCAAAGAGTGGACTCACAACCACAGCTCTTCGGTTATTTCCTTATTTTTGAATTTTTTCTCTGGGTATTAAAAGTGTAAAGCACACAATGTCTCTTCTTAGCTTTAAACCCTGCAATATCTGTCCCATGTATTTGAAATTAAATGCGAATCCCTTACCATGTTCTGCTAGACCCACCACAGTCTGGTCCCTGCCTACCTCTTTGACGTCAGATGTCACCTCCAACACTCCAACTCCAAATGTGTCTGCCTCTGCCATACTGTTCTTCAAACATAGCATTTCCTTCCTAGGGCTTGGGTATTTGTTATTTGAGAATTTCATCTCCGCTTTCTCTTCTTGATCAGCTGCTTCTCATCAGTTAAGTATCAGTTCAAATGTTAGCTCAAAACATTTAGGTCCATCCGTGTTGTTACCAGTGGCATTATTTCATTCTTTTTGATGGCTGAATAATATTCCATTGTGTGTATATGTATGTATATATATATACCACATCTTCTTTATCCATTCCTCTGTTGATGGACATTTAGGTTGCTTCCATGTCCTGGCTTTTGTAACATTGTAAATCAACTATACCCCCCTCCAAAAAAAAGAATGGTGACGAATACCAGGGAAAAATGTAAAAAAAAAAAAATCAAAAACCAAAAAACCTCTCTTTGTTACCCAGTCTACTGTGACACTGCTGTACCTTCTTTCACTCATTCATTCAGATGGTGAATGTTGAGCACTGTGTTCCAGTACTAGTCTAGGCCCAGAGGATAAAGCAGGGCAAAAACTTGTCCTACTACTTGCCCTATAATATTTATTTCCTAGTGAGAGTTTTGGACAATAAAAAGGGAGCAAGGAGAGTTACTGAGGAGTATTGCTCTCCTGACTTGCTTCTTCTGGCATTGCCATGAGCTGGCTGCATGCCTGGATGAAAGGTTACAGCTCTTGTGGGCTGGTCCTCAGCACACAGCCATGTGCCAAGTTCCTATAATTGTTTCCTCCCTTTGAGTTCCTCCTCATTAATCCCAGGGTACTACATTTTCCCTTGTAGTTTATCTCTAGCCTGTCTGTACCTTTTTAGTTACTTTATTCAGATCCTTAAATTACTCAGTATATGAGTGCCCGGAGTCTGAGTACTATGGAAGACCTCATTGGGAAGATGGTAATTAGTCAGAAACCTGTAGGCAAGCACACAGAGGGATATCTAGGGGGAAAACAAATTCTGGGAAAGAAGAACAGCAAGTGAAAAGAGCTTGTATTAGTTTTGTTTCCTGAATAAAAATTTAAAACGAACACAGTGGCTTAAAACAACATACATGTATGATTTCATAACTCCTATAGATCAGAAGTCTGGGCATAGTATGATTGCGTTCTCTGCTCAGGGTCTCACACAGCTGAAATCAACGTGTTGGCTGGTCTGCTGTGTCATCTGAGGCTCAGCATCCTCTCTCAGCTCAACTGGGTCTTTGGCAGAATGCAGTTCCTTTCGGTGACCAGACTGAAGTCTTTTTTTCCTGCTGGCTGACAGCTGGGGGCTGCTCTTAGCAACAGGAGGCCACTCTCATCCGCTGCCACGTAGCCCCCTTCTTTTCAAAGCCAGCTGCAGAGAACTCCTCAAATGCCAAATCTCCCTGGTACTTTGAATCTCTAACTTTCTCTGTCTCTTACCTCTAGATCCAAATTTAAAAGATCATGTAATCGGGTGCAGCTCACCCAGATAATCTTTCTAACTTATTATTTTTTTAATCTTTCTAACTTAAAGTCAACTGATCTGGGACTTTAATTACACCTGCAAAACCCTTTCATAGCAGTACATAGATTGTTGTTTGATTAGATAATCAGCAGATGATGTGTGTACATCCGGAATCTTAGGGGACCGTCTTGGAATTCTGCCTACCACAAAGTCTAAGGCAAGAGCAAGCCTCCTGTACTTGAAGAATAACAAGAGAGCCAGTGTTCTAGATCAAGGTGGGCAGTGAGAGTGGGTGCTCAGGTCACAGAGGTGGTGGGCAGAGGAAGGGACGGTAGCTGATGAAGGCCTTGAAGATAGGCCATTGTGGGGCTTTGGCTTTTTCTCTGAAATCAGAGCCATTGAACTGAGTAGTGTGATTTGATTCATGTTTTAGAAATGCATAAAAATAGACTACTAGTAAGGAAGGTGAGGGCTGAAAGAGACCATGAGGAGGCTCCTGTGACAGTAGAGGTAAAAGAGGATGCTGGCTTGGACCAGGGTGAGAGTGACCAGTGTTGAGGAGTCCAATTCTGGATATATTGTGAAAGGGGGCTAATAGTTTTTACTAACGGATTGAATGTGGGCTGTGAGGGAGTGAGGAGTCAGTGTTTTTACTTAACCCCACTACCACTCTCTTAAAATATCTAATTTATGTATTTATTGGTCTCTTAAAATACTTGAAGTAGTTATTCCCTTATTGTCTGTTGGCTCTTCCTACAAAGAAAGTTCCATGGAGGCAGGGACACTCTGGTCCATTGCTACATCCCCAGTGCCTGGCACAGAGTCTTGACAGAATAGACACTCACTAGATACTTGCTGAACACATGAATGAATGAATGAATGAATGAACAAATGAATACGTTATTCCAATATAGCAGCAATGGAAAGTAGACATTTCCTTTACTACTCCCCATGGATTCAGATCTGAACTAACAAAGTGTTTCACTCCAATGAATACTGGCATCATCAGGGAAAAATAACTTTTTTCCAAATGTTTACTTGACTTACCTTTTAGGTTCTCTCAAGTGTATCCAAGGTGTTTCACATCTCAATTTTCTCCTGCATCTCTTGTTTTCTTCTTTTTTTTTCTGTTTCTTTTTTTTTTCTTTTTTTAATCTCCAACAGTCACAGTTTTCAGTTTTCAATTTTGTAGACTTTCTGGTAGAGCGTTCTCTAAACAAAATGTGTTGCTGGTTTTCAAGGTAATGTGTACTCGGTTCAGTTGTGGGGCAATGTGAGTTCTACAGACAGTGGAATTTCAGGACAGCCTTCCCACAGTGCACTTAGAAAACCACTGAGGCCAGAAGGGATGATGGGTTAAAGAGGCCAAGGATTGACTTAGGCAGTAAAGAAAAGAAAGTCTGATAAGTTGTAGGAATACCAGGCAATGATTAAAAAAAAAAAAATCCAGCCTAATAAAGGCTTTTAATTGGCAATACATAGGAGCCATTAAAATCATGAAGTGTTCGTTGTAAGGATATTCACAGTAAATATGTAAAGTGGATTATGGATAATGAAAAGGGATTGTGCAAAATCCTATGTTTTCTCATTTTTCATGAAATTTAATGTGATTTCTGATTTTTAAAATAGACAGTGATCAAGAATACAACAAGATTCCTAGTCCAGAAGTGAAAGAATCCTCAAATGAGTGATACTGGACTACCTGTTATTTGTGGAAGTGAGTAATGGTTTGTAAAACTTTTCTGAATGTCTGGTGATGGTATGACAAATTCTCCCCTTCTTTAAGGTCTGGGTGACAATAAAGTTGGCCTTTTGCACAAACAGGTTAGAACACTTTATGTGCTTAGTTGTTAAACCAGTTTCTGGCTTAACTGGCTGAATAGAATGCCTAAGTGAGGCTGTCTTAAAAGCTATGTGCGTCCCTGCAAATGTGCTCAAGGCTGTGGGTGTGTGGGTACCAATGGATTAATAAGCTCCCACCTGAACACAAAGAGAACTAGCTGCACTCAGCATTATGCTCTTTGACCTGCAGGCCAGGAGCCATCTATTATCTACTTCTGTATGGACAGCCTGTGTTCTCCTCTGCTGTGTCTTGTTTCCTTAAGCCCCTGATATTACAACAGTAAGTTATGATCACTGAGAGGTAAGTTATGATCGCTGAGAGGTAGAGAGAAGGTAGGGATGGAGTAAAGGAAAAGAAAGGATGGAAGGGAGGGAAGGAAAAAAGGAGGCGGGAAGGAAAAAAGGAGGCAGGAAGTCCATGCCTCAAATGTGGGACAAAGAGAGTCAACCTTGTAAGAAACTCAGAATACTCTCTAGCTTTTAGGGTCAATTTAGCTCTTAACCAAGTCAAAATTAGTATGTGAAGGATGAGCTGTGCAGAGGAATCACAAACAATCCCTTTGTCTTTGAACAATTCCATTTGGTTGTCAGAAGAGAGCAGAACAGATTGTGTTCTTTGAGTTGCAATATTAAACACCAAAGGCCAACCTTAGAAAATGTCAGGAAACATGTCATTTCAAGACCTGCAGTTTTGCCAATCCCGTTATACAGAGCACCTTCAAGCTGTGTAATTCTTTTAACTTTGCAAAGGTCACACAGTGAGAGCTGGCCATGTTAAAAACAGGCTCTCTCATTGTTAAGGATCCACAGAGATATATAAACACTCTGTTTGTGTGTTCTTTAAAAATACTCAATGTGAACAAACACTGATAAGACTTGACTGGTGGGGAAGCTGCCATAATTTTCCTTGATGCCTGGAACAACCAGGGAGTTCATTCTCTTCTTTTTCTTTTCCCTTATTCCTCACATCCCAACCATTTCTAAGCCTCACCCATTTTATCACCAGATATCTATCTTCTTTTCTTCATCACCAATTCCACTACTTTAATTTAGACCAGGTTTCCAAACCTCTGGCCATTGATGCTCCTGAAAATTTATAAATTATCTACATGTTTATTTATAAATTTATTTGCATTGCATTGGTTCCTTAGGTGCAGTATTCTCCTGGTTTCTTTTCTGCAGTGGTTCCATGCAGACATCCAGCATATCCTCTAATCTAATCATCAGTGTTCTTTGGCATTCTGTCCCAGGCCTTTCTTTCTAACCCTATACATTCACTTTGGGACATCTCTTCCACTCTCAGGGCTTCTGTATGTTGAAATGTTCTCTATGTTGATAGTTCCTGGATTCTTATTTCCAGTCCAGTTTTTCTTGCTAAATTTCAGATCTATATATTGAATCCCTACTTGGCTATATTAAGTATATACAGGCATTTATACTTGGATATCTTATAGGAACCTCAAGTTCAGTGTGAGCCAAACTGCACCCATTATCTTATTCTCAGATCCAAAGTCCATCCTAAGGAAGGTCTTCCTTTTATTTTGTGGCACCAAGACCAACCCAGCTGCCCCGTCTGAAAGCCTGGAACTTATTCTGACTCTTTCATTGTCCTCAGCCCTGACATCTAATCTGTCAATAAACATGCCCTGTACATTATACCTCCAGATTTCAGAAATGTCAACTTTTATCCAGTCTCACTGCTACCGTCCTCATCCAAGCCACTCTCGTCTCTGGCCAGGATTGTCCTTAGAGTCACCTCACAAGGCCCCTGATTCTAGGCACACTCCACGGAGATACATGTGTCATCCTGTGACCACAAGGGTGTTCCTACAGAGATCACATTATTCTCACAGCGCTTAATCTCTTGGCTGGTTTCCCTTTCACCTTTGGGCCCTACAGATAAATCTCCAGATTTATTTCCCACCACCCTGTCCTCTCCACACAATGAACTGCTTTTGGTTTCTCAAACATGTGTGTCACTTTCTCCCTTACCTCTGGATCTTCATATTTGCTGTCCTCTGTAAGTTGTATGCTCTTCTTACATCTGCCTTCACCTGGATGACTCCAAATTAGTCTACAAGTTTCAGTCTATACTTCATTTCCTCTGAGCGGCCTCCCCTGAACACTTGATTGGCTTTTACACTTTTGTTGGTATTTGTTTTCTGGTCTAGTCCCTGGTCCATAGGACAGAAACTGTATCTACTTCTTTACTGCTGTTAACACCAGAGTCTGGCATAATGCTTAGAAAACAATAGGAGCTTAATAAACATATGTTGAATCAATCAATTAATTTATATGTTTATTTTCTGTCTTTTTTATGAGACCGGCAGATTTGTAAGGGCAGGTTATGTAACTCTCACCTTTGGGTCCCTAGTACCTTGCACACAATAGATACTCAATACATATGTATTTAGTGGATGGATTCATGGATAAATGGTTGGTCCTACAGAAACATTTTCATATTTTTGGAAAATGTTCCCGATAGTCCTTTTTGGAGATTTCACAGTAATACACATAAGAGGTAACCTCTTATGAAGTTTAAAAAAAGTCAAAGGAAGAAGGAATATCAATAAACTCTATAAGTAAGCTGAGGATAAAAAGTCATTTTTTCACCAACCAAATTACATCTTTATGCTTGTTGTAAAATATTGCTATTGTGAAATGTATCTTAAGATGGTTTTTTTTTAATTCTGTCAGGCCACTTAGGTCCCGTACCAAGCTGCCCTATTCACACCAAGGAGGAAATGGGATTTTGATGATGTCTGTTTCCTGTTATCTGAGAGAGAGAGAGAGAGAGAGAGAGAGAGAGAAGGGAGGAGGGAGGGAGGGAGGGAAAGAAAGAAAAGAAAAAAGAAAGAAAGAAAGAAAGAAAAAGAAAGGAAGGAAGGAAGGAAGAAATGGAAGGAAAGAGGGAGGGGGAGGGAAGGAAAGAAATAAAGGAAGGGAGAGAGAAAGAAAGAAAGGAGGAAGGAGAGCAGGAGAAAGGGAAGGCAGAATAAAGGAGGGAGGGAGGAGGAAAGAAGGAAATAAAGAGAAGGAGAGGAAAGGTGAGAAGAGGGAGGGAAGAAGGGAGAATAATATGCCAAACTTATCATTAATGAAGGAATTTAGTATTTTCCCCTAAATATCAATTGCAAGTTCATAACACTGAGCATAACATCTTTTTATTGTTTTAAAAAATCCACTAAATCTGGTCCCAGTTATTGATTGCCCCAAACCTAGTGGCTAAAACAACACCATTTGCTCACAATCAGCCATCTGGGAAGGCTTGGTAGAGACTAGCCTTTGCTCTACTTGGCATCAGCTGGGATGACTCAAAAGCTGGGGGCTGGAGTCATCTGAGATTTGCCTACATGTCTGGTGTTGATACTGGCTGGTCAGTGAGAACTTCACTAGGAACACCTACACATGGCCTCTACATGTTGCTTGGGCATCTTCACAAAATGGTGCCTTGGTTCTAGGAGCATGTGTCCCAAGGAGGAGATCCAGAGAAAGCAGTGTTGTCTTTTACGACCTAGCTTCAAGGCATGCGTTGTCACTTCTGCTTCATTCTGTTCATTGAAATGTCACAAAAGCCCACCTGGCTTCAAGATTCAGGGGAAAGAGATTCCATCTCTCAATGGGGGAGTGCCAAAGTTCAGGAAAAACGTGAAAAATACTGCTGTGAACCTTTTTGTAAAATTTAATCTGCCATAAAACAGTTGTGTTCTTTTGGTCACAGTAAAATCAAAGCATCAAATAAACAATGCCAGTATTCTGACTCCATGTAAAACTTTCACGGTTTTCTAATGGTCCCAGGTCTAATAATTTGGATCCTCTGATCAACTGGGTCAAAGCCGCCTGCATTTTTTTTTTTTAGATATTTACAACCAAATATGAAATATCTGCATTTTATTGCCAACAGTTCACTTCCAATGAGAGATATACTTAGAACCCTGGAATCATCTTAACAAGCAAAGCCTTTGGAATAAAACTAGCTAGTAAAACTAGGGAAAGCTGGTTCATAAGGGATCTCTCCTGGATAGAATTTGGAATGAAGAGCCTAATGGGGAGCTCCACAGTGCTAAAACAAGGCCTCCATGGATTTGGGAGCAATCAGAATTTGGGACAGATTTATTCATGCTTTTACTGTCACCTCCCTTGATGACGGGGTGACATGTGCTGCCTGCTTCTCTGCTGCGCTCCTCGCATACTCAGACTTGAGAGGCGAAGAACAGAGGGTGTGAATGAATCTCTTCCCTGGCTCCCAAAGGAAATAAAACACAGGCAGCTGCCTGGAAAGAGTAATAAAGTCAGTCATTTCGTCTTCCACAATGCACTTTGGCAGGTGACTTCTGCAGAAGACAAGGACATGAAACAGAAACACAGAGACTCGGAAACTGTGTGTGTGTGTGTTGGGGGAGTGGGGGTGCGAGTGGACGGATGTCAGAGACTCAATCCTGAGTGTGGCAAGGGAAGAGGGATCGGATGGTCCTTGCCACAGCTGTGCTTAATTTACTGGTTCAAGACACACAGTAGAAAGCTGAGGCAGGCTTGAAGAAAAGGTATGTTTATCCATAACCCTCTGGAAGGAATCTGTTTTCTAAGTGGATGGTGTAACCCTTATATTATAGGAAGGTCAGTGTTATCAGAAGGGTAGAATGAAGAAGGTTCTCTCTGTGAGTTAAATCTAGTTCAAGCTTATTCACAACTTTGCACAATTCATACTATATCCACATTCTTTCACTACATAGCCAGTCCTGTAGACCATCAATTTTCCTTCATTTTCTGCAACCCAAGGAAAATTGGAAAAAGGCAATGTAAGTGATGATTTGGGGCCCTCCAGCCTTGTAATATTCTCCATAGAGGCTGTGAGAGAGAGAAAACTGGTGTGAACATTCTGGTTCTAACTCGGTCACTAGTTCTGCTCCTCCTTGACTTCTCCTTGGCTGTAGATTTCAGGGCTTCCTCCCGACAGAACCTCCACTTGTCCTTCTTGTTAACAACCCCCTTTGTTCTGTAGCGGTCCACCCCTTGTGCATTCTCTTTTCACGTTGTTTGGGTGTGGGCTGCACCCAAGAGCCCACATGTGATTCAGTGATTAGCTTGAGGTTCAGCATAAATGCAGTTAGATCAATCAGAGCTAATTCACTTTCTGGAGTGAATGTTTGATTTGATGTTGTGAAGATATAAAACCCAGAGGTGCCAGAGAACCAAGGAAACTGGAGGTTAGAGATGGAGGAAGAGAGACTGGGTCTTGATGACACCATTTGAGTCCTTGGGTCCAACCATGTCTGAATCTGCTCCCTGGACTTCTCTATTATGTGAGCTAATTAATCCCCCTTTCACACTGGTCAGGATTGTTTTATTCTGTAATCTGTGTTACTTGCAAAGCAAGCTAGAGCCATTTCTGCTCTGATAGGGTCAGATTAGTTGGTCTCTGTGGAAAACCCCAGCTCCAGCCTGCTGGATATGATCCTCCTATGCGTACACTGAGTCTGATCCCTCTCCATAGTTGAGATTATGACTACAGAAGCTACAAGGTTTCTCCCACCCTCAACTCAGGTGTCAACTTTGGCAACCAGATAATTCATAGTCAAACTTGAGGACCAGTTTTATTCCTAATTGTTTTTCAATCTTAGGCAATATTTAGAATAATTGTGACCAGAGGAACCCAAAAAATTTATGGCAAAGGATGGTAGACCTAACTTTCCAGTTGTTTGGATTATAATAATTAATTTGGAAAATTGGGTAGCATATTAAGAAAAGCCCTAAATTCAAAGCTCTATTCTATTCATGATACTAGATTTGCCAACTGTCATCTGAGGTAAGTCACTTAACATAAGTTCAGTTACTATCCTCAATAATATGAGGATAAAGTTATTATCCTCAATAATATGAGGATAAAGGCGTTATAAATTATTAATTGCTAAATACTAATGGCGGTATTAGTACATTAATACTAGTGTTAGAATCCAGTTCATTCTGACCTTTCTGTTTGGTTGTTATTTCTCAGGTATAGAAAATAGTTCACATTTTTATCAGTCTTATGATAAAAATGTTACCAATATAGTAAAATCCAATATTAAAATACATGAAGCATAACACTTACACTTCTAGGTTTTCTTCTGCCATAAATAAAGCTATATAGCTCCTTCTCTTGCCTATCACAATCTTTAAAGTTCTGAAAATACCATGGCGCTTTAAAGTTTCCTTAAGCTATTATTTTCATTGAGATTTTGCCATGTTCCTGAGAATGAAATGAATCTATAAAGTCACATGACCTTGGAGGCAGACACATTTTTTTCAAAGTAGAACCATGCATCTGGGCTAAACAGTGGCTGTGGTACCATATGCTCAGGGAATGATTAGGTGAAAGATCATCATGTGACATCATAAAATCCCAGAAAAAGAACAGGACATTTATCAGAATAGCCTGGAGACAGCCTGACTCCATGTCTGCTAAACTCATATCCAAGAAGCAAATTGTATTCTGTTTACTCACTTGGTACCTAATGAGAGGGCCAGATAGGAATTATTTTTTGTAACACTCTGTCTTTTTATATTTACTTGATTGGAGAGTAATTTCAAAGGAGCCAAAGATAATTAATTGCTCTGAGTGGGTGCACTGTATGTGATTGAAGTAAAGCAAGAAAAAAAAATAGCTGTATGAAGCCAAGATCTGGAGAAGAAGGAAGAAGTAGCTATATTAGTCCCCTCAGTGACATTGAGAGTGTGTGTGGTAACCTCTCCTGGTGCACTGTGGACATGATGTAAATGATAAGTGACATGAGTCACTTACACTGGAGATCTGAGACACATCAGCCTGTGACAACATCAGCCTAAGCTTTATGCTCTAAAGCCTCACACTTACCAATGAGCTAGTGGACACAGTGATTTAGATCCTTCTGGTTATGGTTTACCTTTATCACTGAATAAACTCAATCCTTCAAGGAAACAAATTTTAAATAAATGATGCAACTAACTGTATTTAAGTCACTGGACTGTACTCATCTGATAGTTGTTAACTCTACCAACCAAACATCCTCCCAGAGCTGCTTACATTTGAAGGCAGTGCAAAGCTAATTCTTGGACCAACACTTCGAATCCATCACTCTTCCTCTAAATTTCCCACAGTGCGGGACAGAGATTAGGAACAAAAATCAAAGAATTAGCCTTTGATCCTCCCTTCTCGTGGAGGTGGGGGTCCTGAAACTAATCCCCCACAGATACCAAGGGACGACTGTAATGTTATCTTTACTGTGAATGGACCCTCTAAGAATCTGTTCATTAGAATCAGCCAAGAAGCCAATACGAAAATCAGAGTCAAAACACCTATTTCAAGAGGAAACACACTGTCTCCTGGATGTTTAGGATACCATACGCGTATATCATAAGGAAATGATTGACTACGACTTTCAACACCTGTCTCTGAAAGAAATGTGGGCAATCAAAATTCAATCAAAATAAAAACAGTGAAAAAATAAAAATAAGTAAAAATAGTGATAAGCTATCCAGTATTTGTAGAAAAGATTAGTAAATCATTTGATTAATTAATCTCCCCAAATTCGAAAGAGTAAAAAATATCTGACCACAATATATTGTTCAATTTATTTATCTTCCTGAGAAGTTATACAATAAGTAAGTTTTGATTATTCAAATTATATCAAAAAAAGTGTGCGGGGGACTTGCTATAAACAGATTTACAGATTAAACCTTAAGAGAACCAATTTCTTGGCAATACAGACAATCACTCCAACTTATGAATTTGTGAGTTCTAAATTTTATATATCAAATTTTCATAACATGTAATACAGTATCACTAATGGAGATGCCATCGATGTTTCTCATATAAATATTAAAATGAGGGGGCTGAGTAAAAAAAGATTTTCTAAATGCTTTGGAATATCAGGACTTCTGTCATTTATTGGGTGCTACCAAGAAGAAAATGACCATGTGAGACGTTTCCTTCATTTAGACTAACACTGTCCTCAGAAATAATTGCTTAGGGAATAACTTAAGAACATGCCATCTGGTGTTCAGGAGGGATTCACAAAGTTTGATCCATACTAGAATGTTTGGCTGTGTGAAAGGTGTCAGTGCATCAAATGTCACATCCTCTCCCCAGTCTTATGTGGCTTGTGACAGCCACCTTTATCCAGTGAATAATAAGGTGAAGAAGTGATTACTTAGACCTGCTAGGAAGAATGGCAGATGCTTGCTTGTTCTTACAAAGTTAAATACAGGTTTCCTTATACCTGGGCATACTGAGGTTAGAAAGGCAGAAGAGAAACGTGGAGCACAGTAGCACTGATGGTAAATTGCCCTTATTGATGAACTACATAAAGAGTTCTATTAAAGGAGGGCTAGTAGTGCTGAATACATGAGACATCCAGCACAACTTTTTCTGGCTTGATCAAGTTTCCATGGCATGTGCCCTATTCTGCTGTATTTTACCTGTATAAACAAAGAGTGATCTCCTCCAAGTATTTTTTTAAATGTCAAATCAATCAGAAAAAAACAGAGCAGGAATAAAATGAATAATTGTCTTTATTTCAGTAATTTTCAAAGGGTGCTACTTGTATCCCCAGTGATTCACACTACTATTTTATGTGGAATGTTGGGAAACCTTTTTAATTTGAATAATTTAATTTATAGGTTAGAAGCATTCTATATATATTGCTACAACTTCCCCTTAAAATATGTACATGAAACCAAAAAGAAAGTCATTTTAAATATTTCCTTTATAATAGTAGAGGCAGTATGCAAAAATGGTAATAATTATGGTGGTGGTATGCACATGACTGTTTAGCGGAAACAAGCAAAGAAAGAAGAACAGGACTGTACAGGTCCTATATAAATAATAATTTTTACATGGAATTTGGCCACAAATTTCCAGATTGTGAGTAATGGAAGCACAGCTAGAAGCAGGGCTCTTCAGATGTTTAACAAACTGCTCAAATCTCCTTTTGACGTCTCTCCAGCAACCTGTAGAGAACTTATTCCATGAGGATGTTTTCACCATGACATTCTCAACTTATTCCATGAGGATGATTTCACCATGACATTCTCATCGCTGGCAAACAATGTCAAGTACTTTTTCCTTATGTCAAATTACCCCGTCACTTCTTTCTGAGTAGGAGCAGGTGAAATGGTATTCTCTCAATTCAGTAGCTGACGTTCCGTGGCAGACCAGCAGGGGACTGGCTTGGGTTGCATAGCTGCTGTCAAGGCAGTGAAGCCCAGAGACATTTCCCTCTCTGAAGTGCCTGGTGTGGCAGATGAGGCAAGAGATGCCATACAGTGCCTAAGGACAATCTGCATTACAGTTATCCCTTTCAGCTATAGATTATTAGGATTTCAAAACAGGAGTGCTACAGTGAATTTGAAGTTTCTCTCAACATCTGCTAATTTCACAGAGTGTTTACACATGTGGTAGAGTTGCTTCCTTTGGATCTGACATTTTAAAGTGAATTACAGAATGTTAGATAGATTTGCCATGTCTCAATAAACAGATGTATCCAGAGTCTGAGTTTGTGCTGAAGAGTATATTAAGAATGCTACTGGGCATATAAAGCAGATTAAATTCCTTACTGTAGCTAAATAGCACTCCTATATCAAAGACTTGTGGGTTTCCCCAAAGCCTCTCTTCATAGAAAATAAAAAGCAGGTGAGTTTGGACAGCATCGTCTGATAAAGGCTGCCAATCAAGAGGACACTGGTGAACTTCTTATTCCAAGAGTTAATGAGAGTATTTGTGAACTTCCTCTGTAATTGTAGGTAATTAAGGAGACTGTATGATAACTGATGTGGAAATTAAGGAAACACAGAATGCAACTGCATACAAGAGGTAGTTCGGAATTGTATTTGTTATTTTGAGAATGAGAAACAACATAACTTCCTCAAAGTTGAGGGTAAAGATTTCTAAGTGCAAGGATTAGCAAATTTATACAGATAACTCTTCAGTGGACAAAGCCTTAAGGACATCGCTTCTTTAACTTTCGCACTTTCGAAG
Source organism: Orcinus orca (assembly GCF_937001465.1). Taxonomy (NCBI): domain Eukaryota; kingdom Metazoa; phylum Chordata; class Mammalia; order Artiodactyla; family Delphinidae; genus Orcinus; species Orcinus orca. The sequence continues at coordinate 10,520,483 of NC_064568.1, forward strand.
TGCTATATTCATCCTTTGCCAGAGGAAAATGGCCCTGGATGTCCAATGACATGGACTTTTGGTTAACTCAGTAATTCTTATGTAGAAATTAGATAGGTAGTATGGAAGAAATGCCTCTGTTTAACCCACGTCTTTCTCCTGATACTTTTTAACACATTAACATTAAACATAATGGCTACTTATTTAATAACACTGCAGGTTGCAATTATTTTACAGGTTTTAATTGTTTCAAATAGAAATATAGGATAGGATTGCACTTTGGATTAGAGATTATTTTAAAATAAACTTCATGGTCACAAATTGACCTAGGAGCGGGGCTATGAATTTTTGAAGCGAAAAAGGCATACCTTGTCTTCTGCTTACAAACACTAGCCCAGCATAGGTCAATAACAAACTAGGTATAAGGGCATATGCTAATCGGATTTTTGGGACAGTCTGATTAATTTCTAAATATTTATTGAATATCTTCTGTGCACCCAGCAGTTACCACAAACATTTCTCAGAGATGACACACACTTTCAACTGGTATGCCTACACTGGCTGGTTATATGGAGAAAACTGTTAAAATTTTTTCTGACTCTGAATCTGGTTTTGGTAGGAATAAATGTTTAGATATACTGACAATGGCTTCTATCAGGGGATAGGGAAAGTGATCATCTAGTTGCCATGAACTTGCTATTCTTGTTCTAGCTAAGTCAGTGGTCTTCATTATTGGTTGTACATTAACCTGGGAGCTTTGAAAAATACTGGTGTCTGGTCTCTACCCTCAAAGATTCTGATTTGATGTGATAAATGCACCCATATGTCAATATTTTTATAAAGTTCCCCTGGTAAGTCTGATGTGCAAGTAGAGTGAACAACCACTGCTAAAGGTCATACAGAGTTCAGAAAATCTCAAGTCTCTTAGGATCAGATCCCTGGGGTATGTCTTTTCTTTATTGAAGAATAGGTGATTTACAAATGTGTAATTTCTACTGTACAGCAAAGTGATTCAGTTATACACGTATATACATTCTTTTTCATATTCTTGTCCATTATGGTTTATCACAGGATATTGAATATAGTACCCTGTGCTATACAGTAGGACCTTGTTGTTTATCCATTCTATATATAATAGTTTGCATCTGCTAATCCCGAACTCCCAATCCATCCTTCCCCCACCCCCCTCCCCCTTGGCAACCACAAGTCTCTATGTCTGTGAGTCCATTTCGTAGATAAGTTCATTTGTGTCATATTTTAGAATCCACATATAAGTGATAATATATGGTATTTGTCTTTCTCTTTCTGACTTACTTCCCTTAGTATAATAATCTCTAGGTCTATCCATGTTGCTGCAAGTGGCATTATTTCATTCTTTTTTATGGCTGAGTAGTGTTCCATTGTATGTATGTACCACATCTTCTTTATCCATTCATCTGTCGATGGACATTTAGGTTGTTTCCATGTCTTGGCTATTGTAAATAGTGCTGCAATGAACATTAGGGTACATGTGTCTTTTTGAATTATAGTTTTCTCTGGATTGCAAGATCATATGGCAACTCTATTTTTATTTTTTGAGGAAACTCCATACTATTTTCCATAGTGGCTGCACCAATTTGTATTCTCACCAACCGTGTAGGAAGGTTCCCTTTTCTCTAGCATTTTTTATTTGTAGACTTTTTAATGATGACCACTGGGGTATGTCTTTTATATGGTGTTTCCAGCAAGCTGGCCTTAAGAGTCCTAGGAGACCACTGTGAAAGATAACCATTTCTTTGAACTTAGTAAATGACATCTAACTTCTAACAATGTGTCATTAAAAGTCTCTAAGAAAATACATACTACTTAGCAGACACTGTGTTTGCACCTGCCATCAACTCTCTTTTAAATGATACCCAAAAAAGTCTTATTAGTGATTCATATTTTACACATTTATTAGCCTGACTTGTAAGACAAATGAGTTATAACTCTAAGTGATGATCATTTCAAAATGGTGGCGACACCTGAGTGCCTTTAAAGCAATCCACTTTTCTTAATGCACTCATTTAGCATTTACTCAATCTACTTTATTCTTCTGGCAATGCCATGTCTCCAAAATACTTTCCAGATTGTGTTAGGAAATTTTGAAGTGATTTTAAAATAGACTTTCTCACTTCATATGAAAATGAAGTATTAAGATAGAAAAGGAGAAGGTCAGTTCCAACTAAAAGATGCTATGATCAGTCAATGAAACTGTGAAAACCTTTCTAAGTCTCTGATTTAAATGTTTACTATTATATAAACTCTCTCCCCCTTCCTGATCCTTTACCTTCAATGGAATGTCTTGCAGAAGGTATTACGGAGAGTAAGAAGATGCAACTCAGTCCTCAAAGATGTCTACAGTTGGCATTGACTTTACACAAACCCACCATGGATGTTTTCTACCCTTAGAGTTGCTCACAGCTCCTACTTCAGGCCAAACATACACTGAGCAGCTTCTATATGCCCAGCCCATGCTTGGTACTAGGGATAGAGAGATCAATAAGACACAGCTGCTACCCACAGGTAGTTTATAATCTAGCCCTGAAAGTAGCTCTGGAAAATCTCCATTAAAAACAGCAACAGTGGGGGCTTCCCTGGTGGTGCAGTGGTTGAGAGTCCGCGTGCCGATGCAGGGGACACGGGTTCGTGCCCCGGTCCGGGAAGATCCCACATGCCGCGGAGCAGCTGGGCCCGTGAGCCATGGCCGCTGAGCCTGCGCATCTGGAGCCTGTGCTCCACAACGGGAGAGGCCACAACAGTGAGAGGCCCGCGTACCGCAAAAAACAAAAACAAAAACGCAACAGCAATAAAACACCTGTTTAGCCTTCCACTATTGATGTGTGTTCTACATATTTGAAATTAACCAGATATGTGCATAAAGATATAATCAAACCATTTGCATTGTTCAAGTTAAGAATATATAATGAAGATGTGAGATGGAAATTAGTTGGACAAAGAGGGAAACACTTGAGTAATGATGGTAGGGCTTCTCTAGATATAACCATCTAACACTAAAAATATATGTTATCTCATTGTCACTTGACCCATGAAACATGTTTCACAAGAGGAGACCACATTTTGATAAGTCATTATGTCACAACATATTTTTTTTTAGATAGTTTTCTTTATTTTATAGGCAAGGAAACTGAATCTCAGGGTTGTTAGATGATTTGCTGAAACCATGCTGTTTGGAAGTCTAGATTATAAACTAGCCCATTTCTGAGGACTTTGTGTGGGGTCCTGCTGCAGGCTGCCTCCGCAGAGATGTACATAGGATGCAGCAACTGTCATATACATTCTAGCAAGTGCAGCAATCATTTTTTTACTCCATGCGCCAATTTCTGAAAAATGTATATTAAAAAGCAATATAAATATTAAAGATAAATTATCAGAAAAATAAGTATTTATCTCCAAATTTGCATAGGTATGTGTGTTTTATCTAAACCATTCATTTTGCCTAGATACTATTATATGTACTAATAAGGCAGACAATTAGTACCGGAAGTTGATTGACTGATAGCTTGGGAGATAATAAACTTTCCTTCATGCTGAGTTACTCATATTAAATGGCCATTTATTCTAACATTCTGAATACCTACCATGTTAAAATATATTGAACACCATGAATCTTTTTTTTTTTTTTTTTTTTTTTTTTGCGGTACGCGGGCCTCTCACTGCCGTGGCCTCTCCCGTTGTGGAGCACAGGCTCCGGACGCACAGGCTCAGTGGCCATGGCTCACGGGCCCAGCCGCTCCACGGCATGTGGGATCTTCCCTGACCAGGGCACGAACCCGTATCCCCTGCATCGGCAGGCGGACTCTCAACCACTGCGCCACCAGGGAAGCCCATGAATCTTTTATTAGTCATTTTTTTCTTCTTACATCAAAACTTCTGGTATTTTTGGAACCAGATGAGAAATGGGGTCTGGCCTTATAATTTCCCTGGAGACTGAAATATAACAATAGCATAGACCACAGTAGAATATACAGATATATTTGGATTTTGTTAGTAGGGTTAAGTATTTAACAAACTAAGAGGGGTTTATCCCAGAATTTGCCGATTGCATAAGTATAAAAAGGGACTACTGTTAACACAGTATTGCCAGTCATACATGGGCCTTAAAAATAGTAGAGAGCACCAAAAAGGTATCTGGTCTTCAAATGTTATCATTCAGTTTGGATTGTCAAAATCTGGATACATGTTACTTAATTTGTCAGCATCAAACAATGTGAAAGGCCACTGGCACCTCCCTTCTAGTTCTGAGGAGAAACACACAAAAAGAGAGAAAATGGTACTGCTGTTTAGAGGAACTAATAACCAAATCAGCCAAAGGCAAGGACAACAACTAGTGCTGACACTTTCTGATTTTCATTCTCCACTGGCAAGAAACAGCCCACAGTCCATAGGGAGGATACAGGTGTGTTACTAATTTCACTACATGTTTCTGTGACAAAAAGCTAATAAGTACAAGTGATAGTTTTCGTCTTCATTCTAGTCCTAGATGACAGAATTTTTTAAAGCACCAATTTATTTTTAAATGGTCATTTTCAGGCTTCCCTGGTGGCATGGTGGTTAAGAATCCGCCTGCCAATGCAGGGGACAAGGGTTCGAACCCTGGTCCGGAAAGATCCCACATGCCGCAGAGCAACTAAGCCCGTACGCCACAACTACTGAGCCTGAGCTCTAGAGCCCGCGAGCCACAACTGCTGAGCCCATGTGCCACATCTAGTGAAGCCCGCGCACCTAGAGCCTGTGTTCTGCAACAAGAGAAGCCACCGCAATAAGAAGCCCGCACACCGCAACGAGGAGTAGCCCCCACTCGCCGCAACTAGAGAAAGCCCGCTCACAGCAATGAAGACCCAACGCAGCCAAAAATAAAATAAATAAATTTATGAAAAACAAATGGTCGTGAACTATATCAATATTTCACCCACTCTGAAATGCTCTCTAGAAACCATGGGCGTATTCTAATTATTTGAAAATTCAAAATCCAGTAGGGCAAAGATAGAAGTCCTTTATTACCCACATTATCAAGGATATCAGAATGTTCCGTTCTGCAATCAATCGGGATTTAAAGAATTATGTAAGCTCATTTTTTATCTTGTTAACAGTGATCTCTCATTTTAAAATGATATTTGGCTTTTCTTATCAACTATATTAGATAATGTTGTGAGTTTATCACAACAGAGGAACCACAGAGTATGGGAAATATCTGGTCCATTGAGGATGGTTAATAGATAATGAATGAGTAAATAAAGGAATAATAAAGTAATAAATGAATTCTAAATCATTTGAATTAAATGGATGGAATTACTTGAGCCATCCAATTTTATCTATATTGATGATAAATAAAGGATGTGTAAAACCTTTACAAAAGTAATATTAATATAGTTTATTTTCAATTTAAAGTTTTTCTTTAGATATTTAGTGAGAAGCAAGTTTTTGAAGTGAAAGATTGCTGGTTGTTTTTCCCCAATTTGCATTAAATTCAGGATTATACAAATGTAATGTTTATATATTATAATGCATGTACATAAATAGTATGCATCTGTAAATATCTAGTATGTATATGTATATATAAATATACACATATCATATATACATATATATGTGATATGTGTTATATATTTTATATGCTGCATGCATATACTATGCATATAGTGTAACTGATTCATTTCTTTCACATGGTTTTTGGAGAAACAGTGATTTCTCTGTTTTACTTAATTTCTATTCAGTCCAAAAGTTTGAATGAACCTTTCATAAAATCAAATAATTGAGTGAATTATTCTAAACTACTTATTCAAGTATGGAAACAATACTTATTAAATGGAATTTTAACAATTAATAAAAGAAGTTTGCTTTGGTTCGAATGTAATCTCCCCACTCTCCACTTTAGGCTTAGGAACAGAAAAACAATGATGAACAAAGTACTTGCTCTTGGTAAATGTTAAAGGATTCTCTGTGGCTTTTCCTGGATTAAATGTACAATGACACCATATTTCAGATTTGCAACCAAAAAATTTAGTGCTAGATGGAAAAGCAGTTCAGAATCTCCTAAGCTCCCTCAAGATCAAAGGGGCAACCGAGGAACACATACAGTCAGCCGTCCCAGGATACATGTGGAATTGAAAATAAGCTTAAGAATTATTCAATGGGGCTTCCCTGGTGGCGCAGTGGTTGGGAGTCCGCCTGCTGATGCAGGGGACACAGGTTCGTGCCCCGGTCTGGGAGGATCCCGCATGCCGTGGAGCGGCTGGGCCCGTGAGCCATGGCCGCTGGGCCTGCGTGTCTGGAGCCTGTGCTCCGCGGTGGGAGAGGCTGCAGCGGTGAGAGGCCCACGTACCGCAAAAAAAAAAAAAAAAAAAAAAATTATTCAATGAAAATTAGCCTGAAGCTTTCTATAAACACAAAAATATTACTGTGTGAAGATGGGTTCGGACAGTACCATTAAGTAATAATAATCAGAAGGAAGTTGTTACAGTTCCAAAAATTAAGAGTTTTAGTTCAACAGTGGTCGAATTAGTGAAGAACCAGTTTTTTAATTTATTAGTGTGGGAGGAAATCTAATTCTGATACGAAAAGGGAACTCTACTCCATTCTGTGTACCATAAGAACTATGTATAATATGACTATTAAATATTCTTAGTCTACATGGTAATTATGTGATGTTTGGTCTGCTTATTAAATACATTTATTAGGGCCAAAATTAATGACTACGTATCTTAATCCTAAGTTATGAAGTTAAAGTAACATCATACTTATTTTGTAGAGGACTACCAACTTTTTTCTTTCATTTCAGAGTTATGACTACGTCTTCAATTTCAGACCAAGAGCAAGTGTCTGTGGCTAAGTTTTGCCTTGACTAATTTAACTATGTCTGCTCCATTCATATATGTATGCAAGTATTACATTAATTAATTTTAGAGTTCGTTTTTTCTCAGGCCACTTGGTTGACAAAATCTTTAAGTAGTATAGTGAAAGAATAATAACCCTTGGCTGCTCTCGGTCTACTTGTCTTCTCTTAGAAGTGAGTGTGAGGTTTCTAGTAAAGAAAGTAAAGAGTTTACAGAAAAGGTAGGAAACAGAGGTGGCATCCTCAGCTCAGCAAAGTGGCTGACTTTGTGTAGAGCCTAAGATACCTGCTTGAATCTATGCGTCAGTGGATCTTTGTGTAATGCCAAACACTGGGAAACACTCTACTGGCAGTGAGCTTCCATTGTATTGATATTTTCCCAGTTGTATAGCTGAATGCCACCTATAGTAATGGACCTTAATAAATGTTTAAGTAGATGGATAAAGGCATGGAAAGGACCCCAGGCCAACAAAATACCAGGAACTTGGTACTCAACCAACAACATCTGGATATTTCTAATGACTCCTATCAGTCTATCCTACTGGTTCAGTTTCTCTAGTAGAACAATGGCTGATACATTCAGGTAGTTTGAAAGTAAGAGGGTAGAAATGATATGCCATGCAAACACTAATTAGAAGAAATCCAGTGTAGAGCAATATTAATTTGAGACAAAGTAGCCTTTAATGCAAAAAGTATTGCCAGAAATAGTCTATTTTATAATAACAAAAGGGTGAATTTATCAAGAAGATATAGCAATCCTAAATATATACGCATTTAATGACATAGCTTCATGCACAAGAAACAAAAATATGTAGAACTAGTGGAGAAATACACAAATTTATACCACAAATACTTAAAATATTAATAAGGATATAATAGATGTATACAAAACTACTAACTAAATTGATTTAATTTATATTTTAGGACACTGTAGCCAGCAACTTCAGAATGCAAATTCTAGTCAGGTACAAGTGAAATTTTTACCAACACAGGAAAACAGTACTCCAAAAGCAAGTCTCAAATTTTAATTAATTTGAAACATATAAAACATGCTCTCTAACACCTTAGAATTCAACTAAAATTAATAACAAAAATAAACATAAAATAATCATGTAATAATAAGCTTCTAAAAATCTCATAAACTAATGAAAAATATCACAGTGAAAATTAAAATTTATTTTGATCTGAAAATAATGAAACTGTGAGGTATCAAAATTTATAAAGAGTTCTGTTTGCTTTGCATACAGAAACCACAGAGAATGTTGCTCTACTCTAATAATGAGAAAAAGTCAGATAATTTATAAAATCATAAACTTTTTTGAACTCATCAGAGACCTGTTGCAAGGTAAACAGGTGAATTAGTTTCTAAAGAGCAACAAGTCCATCTGAAGAGAGGGAGGACAAATAAATTATTTTATGTATCGCAGAACATAGGAGCAGAAGGCAGGCCACCATAAAAGTGGGTAGCAAGAAAAAGTGACAATTTTAACAACAGCAGAAAACTCTCCCTATTTCCAGATGATATAATTACCATAAAGTACCTAGGAATAAATCTGGCAAAAAGACATCCAAAATTGCTTTACTGAATATTGCTAAAAGAAATTTTGAAATACCTACACCAAGTTCATGAGTTGGAAGACTTAATAGTGTTAACACAAATATTCTCCTAAAATTGTTCCATTGGTTCAATGGAATACCAATTAAAATTTCAGCAGTCTTTTTTTTTTTTTTTTTTTTGCGGTACGCGGGCCTCTCACTGTTGTGGCCTCTCCCGTGGCAGAGCACAGCCTCCGGACGCACAGGCTCAGCGGCCATGGCTCATGGGCCCAGCCGCTCCGCGGCATGTGGGATCTTCCTGGACCGGGGCACGAACCCGTGTCCCCTGCATCGGCAGGCGGACTCTCAACCACTGCGCCACCAGGGAAGCCCTCAGCAGTCTTGTTTTTAAAAGAAAATGTTAAAATAATATTATATTAGGCCTTCATAATATTAAAATATGAAGACCTAATATAACCAAAGTTATTTAAGAGTATAAAATAAAAAAGAATAAAGCTGTAGGATATTATGTGATTTCAGACTTATTTTAAATCTACAGTAACTAAGACAATTTAGTAATGGGAAATATAGATATAGATCAACGGAAAATAATTGAGAGCCCAGAAACAGACACATACATATATATCAATAGATTTTTGGCAAATGTGCCAAGGCAACTTAATAAAGAAAATAAAACTTTTAAAGAAATGGACAAATTCTTAGAAATGCACAACCTGCCAAGACTGTATCAGGAAGAAATAGAAAATATGAGCAGACCAATCACAAGCACTGAAATTGAAACTGTGATTAAAAATCTTCCAACAAACAAAAGCCCAGGACCAGATGGCTTCACAGGCGAATTCTATCAAACATTTAGAGAAGAGCTAACACCTATCCTTCTCAAACTCTTCCAAAATATAGCAGGGGAGGAACACTCCCAAACTCATTCTACGAGGCCACCATCACCCTGATACCAAAACCAGACAAAGATGTCACAAAGAAAGAAAACTACAGGCCAACATCACTGATGAACATAGATGCAAAAATCCTCAACAAAATACTTGCAAACAGAATCCAACAGCACATTAAACGGATCATACACCATGATCAAGTGGGGTTTATTCCAGGAATGCAAGGATTCTTCAATGTATGCAAATCAATCAACGTGATATACCATCTTAACAAACTGAAGGAGAAAAACCATATGATCATCTCAATAGATGTAGAGAGAGCTTTCGACAAAATTCAACACCCATTTATGATAAAAACCCTGCAGAAAGTAGGCATAGACGGAACTTTCCTCAACATAATAAAGGCCATATATGACAAACTCACAGCCAACATCGTCCTCAATGGTGAAAAACTGAAAGCATTTCCACTAAGATCAGGAACAAGACAAGGTTGCCCACTCTCACCACTCTTATTCAACATAGTTTTGGAAGTTTTAGCCACAGGCATCAGAGAAGAAAAGGAAATAAAAGGAATCCAAATCAGACAAAAAGAAGTAAAGCTGTCACTGTTTGCAGATGACATGATACTATACATAGAGAATCCTAAAGATGCTACCAGAAAACTACTAGAGCTAATCAATGAATTTGGAAAAGTAGCAGGATACAAAATTAATGCACAGAAACCTCTGGCATTCCTATACACTAATGATGAAAAATCTGAAACTGAAATCAACTGAATATACATACATTTTTTAATGTATACATACATACATTTAAAAAAGTGTACATAGACCTTTGCCTCACAACTTGTAAAAGTTGAACTCAGAATGGGTCATAGACCTAAATGTAAAACCTAAAACAATAAAACTTCTATAATAAAACATAGGGTAAAAATCTTTGCAACCTTAGTGTTTGCAAAGTTTTCTTCTATCTAGAAAACATTTTGAAATCTAGAAAACATCTTAAAAAAATAAATTGGGCTCCATTAAAATTTTAAATGTTGCCTTTCTAAAGACAGCATTTAAGAAACAAAAAGACATGCCATAGATTGGAAGAAAACATTCACAACACATATATCAGCTAAAGGAGTTATATCAAGAATATATAAAAAGTTTTTATAGCTGAAAAGTGAGAAGATAAACAGTAACAAAAACATTTTAAAAAGGCAAAAGATTTAAAAAAGCACTTCACCAAACATATACAGAGGCACAGGGACAGAAAGAGAGAAAGGGAGCAAGATTAATAGTCAAGAAGTACATGAAAAAATGATACATTATTGGTCACTAGGGAAATATAAATTAAACCTAAAATGACATGACAGTACGTATCTATTAGTCCCATTAGACTGTCTAAAATTTACAAGGTTGACCATACAAAGTATTGGTGAAGATGTTGAACAAATGGAACTCTCATATACTGCAGGTGGAAATATAAAATGCTACAACCTCTGTGGAAGAAAAGGTTGGCAGCTTCTTAAAAAGAAATCATATATAATCATATTTATATGCATATAAAAGAAACCAATCATTCTGCTATAAGTATGTACACAAGAGAAATAATTATTATCCAAAGACTTGTGCATAAATAAATACTCATAGTAGTTTTATTCATAATAACTAAAAATTGGGGAAAAAAACCAAATAGCTATCAACAGATGAATGGTTAAGCAAATGGAGTCATAAAGTATGCACTTGGTTTTGGGGGAAGGTTTTTTTGTTTGTTTGTCTGTTTTTGGCCTGGCTTCTCTGATTCTGCATAATAGTTTTGAGATTCATCCATATTGTTAATAAGTATAAACAATTAATTCATTTTTATTCCTGAGCATGTTTCATATGAATATACCACAATTTGCTTATCCATTCATCATGTATATAATTACATGATCATGTCAATAGGAAGGGAGGCAGTGTTTTCAGGTGGACAAATTCTCATTAAGAAATAAGAGGAAACTGGACACTGAGAGAACTAGAGAATCCCCAGTTATATAATTAGTCCCTGATGCACACAGACTCAGATACACGCACTTGTTTCAAAAATTAGTTCATAATACTCTGTAATGGCTTTATCACGTAATGGTTTTTGTGAACTACCCCTGTGAAACTATACTGCCTTGAAATAGTAGGTGTTAAAATAAAAAGAAAAAGCATAGTGTTTTGGGGAAAAAAGAGAGAAAAGAAACAGAACCTGCATTGCTTTTCTTCTGTTATTCTATGAGACCACTTGAAGTTTTATTTTTGTTTAAAATCTGGAATTTTTTGTAAAATAAAATTTTCATGAATTTCTGACAAAATCATAGCTATATGTTGGCGACTTTTCCTATTGTTGTATCTGTGCTTTATGTGAAAAAAAGTTTTCAAAATAAAAATTGATCAAAAAGTATGCTTTGATCAACTATGAGTGAAGAAAGAGCCACAAATCTGGCTATACAGTCTATTGAATATGAATATGCAAAGATCAATTTGGATGAAGTCATTGACAAATTTGCAGAAGTTAAGCTTCAAAAAGTGAAATTGTCCTATTCTTAAGTAGAAACCATTATGAAGTATAAGATTTTCCCTTTTTAAAAGACATGTACTAATGTAATTAAAAGATATTAATTTTTCACTTTTTATTTCTTTTCTTTTTTGTTGTTCCTATAATTTTTTTTTTAAACCAGCATTGTTGAATAAGTTCAAATAATATTTTCACTGTCTGCATTTTTTTTTCTGGTCATTATTATTAGTTGTTTCACTTAAGGTTATTTTCTTCTCAGAGAGAGGAAAAGGAATGTTAAAAAATGATCTGAGGGCTTCCCTGGTGGCGCAGTGATTGAGAGTCCGCCTGCCGATGCAGGGGACATGGGTTCGTGCCCCCGTCTGGGAAGATCCCACATGCCGTGGAGCGGCTGGGCCTGTGAGCCATGGCCGCTGAGCCTGCGCGTCTGGAGGCTGTGCTCCGCCACGGGAGAGGCCACAACAGTGAGAGGCCCGTGTACCGCAAAAAAAAAATAATAATAATCTGGTTGTCAAATTTATTAAGTACATCACTGATAACTACAAAAGTGTAGTATCTTCATTTCCTTTAATGTGAATAAATGGGCTGTTCTCTTCCTTCCTTGGCAAAAGTGGAATACTTATGAGGGAAAATGAGTTAGTTTAATTCCTGGTTCTGTCATTGAGTGTGTAATCTCTGGGAATCCACTTAATCTTGTTCATCCTTTGTTTATTCATACTTAAAATTAGTATAATACCACTTACTAAACAGAGTGTTATAAAATGTAACTAATTAATACTATCAGAATAGACTGAAATCCTCAGAGGAATTGCAGAAAGAACAAAGCATTACCTTTGTATTCCTCTATCCCAATCTCCTGTGTTTCCCTACAAAGATTATTCTGATGCGCTCTTTGACAGATTGAAAATTTGACAAAAAATTGAAGAAGCTATGTGTGACATACAAAAAGTACTAGTTCTCCAACTTGCTGCATCAGATCTTCCTATCTTTAGTTCTGTCCACCATGGTTGTAAAATAGCATGACTCACTTGAGCATCCTCACAAGGGGAGTGAAAAACAATAATAACAACAGCAAAGATAAAAGAATCTGGAGACCATGACATGTGTAGACTAGTGGAAAGAACTAGCACTAGATAGGTCTAGATGGAGGTCAGTTGCATGGCTTGCTTTGCTCTGCTTTTTTTTTCTTCATTTTGGCTTAGGTCACATGTGAGGTGGTGTGGTCCTGGTATGACTGTGGTTTCTGCTTGCTCCTCTCTTCCGAATTGTGATGGAGATAGTAGCACCTTTGTTTAACGAGCTGTTTCTAGAAGACTTGCCTACAGCTTATTCCACTTGCCTTTCTAAGTTTGTCAGTATCTATACCTCCATTTCAAAAAATATTTCTGTTGAAAGTAGCAGGAGTGGATTCTGTTAGATGCAACTAAATATAACGCTCAACAAACGCAAGCATAGCTGTTGATCTATTACTACTGTCAATTTACTACAGAAAGGCAGATTTTTAGCTTTAAATAAGGAAGACATTTCAAACAGTTAAATTAAAATGGAATGGGTTACATATAGAAATCTTGAGTTAACCCCCTCTAGAGGTTTCAAATCCATAGAGGCCTAAAGACATATAAAAGAGATTCCCCATAAGGTATGATGGCTTTTCTGTGACCTCTTCTGAAATTGTTTCCAGTGCTGAGATTTAGTAATTCTATTTTTAAAAGGTCCCTCTAGTGAAAACCACAGGAGCGGTAAGCGGTGTGAGTCATTTTATTCAAAGAGGCAGAAAGAGTGAAAATGAATCACTTCTTCTCCTTGCACTTCCAACCTATTATAACACTTGCTGATGAGGTATCTCAACCTGCAGTTAGCAGATAGCACATGACCAGGCATGATGCCTGTTAGAGACGTTGGAAAAATTACTTTTTAACACTAACCTAACATCATGTCTCCATCAGGATTTTCGTTAGTTCTACTACATGAAAAAATTTTAATTGGTTTAAACATGATCACAAATACTGTGTATTTTAAATTATAATAATACATTACATAGAAAGAGATAGGAAATGGGTTTAACTCATTTTTTATAAAACTTAATAGATTATTTATATAGTAAACATAATTGAGCACAGTCATTACACTAGAGTCAAAATTGTGGGAAAGCACTGAAGGAAAAATACTCTCAAAATAATAAAATTCATATTGACCAGAATATCCTCCATTAACTGGAATCTCATTTCAAATTACCATGTTATACTAAGTAAATCATTACACAAATAGATCATATGTATGTTAGTTCCTGGCAATCACTTTAAATCCCCAAGATCTCTCAAAGTTTGCCATTTATAGATACTTGGTGTATATTATAAATGTCCAGACATACTTTGAGATCCACAATATTTAAATAAGGATACAGGTAGGCTCACTATATCACATTTATTAATAAGAATTGCAACAAGGGAGGATTTTTTTCTGACATTCTCCTTTTCAGCAAAATCCACCATTCGCTGGCCATTTGTGACACTCAGTGTTTTGTTAAAAGTGACATGGGTCCTGATCTCAGCAGCTTACATCTATGGCAACAAGACCACCCAGCGCATCTGCTTTGCTAGAAACACATGGTCTTGGACATTTTAGCTGTTCAAGTTCTCTTCCAGACTCTCTTCTCTTCTGTCTTTTCAGAAGTTTCACTGGAGCTCCCACCTGTCCTACTGTCTTCTGGTTCTTTCTACACCATCATCTTTAAAATGTGTTTTTTTTACTCACACAGAAGAGACTATTCAAGGTCCAGTCATCATATTGGCCTTTGAGGCATAAAGAAAAAAGTGAGGGGAAGGAAAAATGTATATGCCACTGAGTCTGTTGCTGACTCTGTCTCACATATCATCAGACCAATATTTTTCCCAGGAACCACGTTCAGTAGACACTCACTTCAAATTCTTTGGCTATGACTGCATCAAATGGTCATCCCTACATACAGGGAAGCAAAAGACAAAATATTCTAACTGAGAAAATCACCACTTTCCCCACACCCCAAAAAGTGGTTCTAACAGAAAGACAAAACTGGGGAATTGATAATGGTTGGTCAACAAATAGAGTCTTCCACACTATTAACTCATTTGATTCTCAAAACCATGCTCTTAGGTGGGCACTCATATCCCCATTTACAGAGGAACAAATGAAGGGTTAGAAAATTAAGCAACTTTCCCATAGCAAGCAAACTTATCATATAGGTATTACTGTATTCCCATTTTACAGATGAGAAAGTTGAGTATTAGAAAATTTCAGAATTAAATTGGGTAATTTAAATTTCCCAGAAATCAGGATACAAGTCTAGTATGTTTGAGTACAGAGTTGCACAGTAATTCTAGACCTAATACCTGGGCAAAGACCTTCTTGTCCCTGCTCTGTCTCTTTTCCTATTTCCTGCAGGTAGACAAATCATTCTAAAGTATACTTTTAATTGTGTCTTTAATCTGCTCATAAACTTACCATTACTCTTTCAGCAGATGCTTTTTGGGGTCCTTTATTACAACCCTAGGCTCACCAATATCCACTGTCCCTCCATAAACGAAGATTATACATCTCTACCTTTTCAATTACGGCGTGACCATCTGATTTTCATGACCAATAAAAGTTAACAGAATTTGTAGGTACCACTTCTAGGTAGAAGCTTTAAGAGCCAGAATCTACTTCACTATGTTCTCTCTTCCCTCTTCCACAACAAGAAATATTCAGTAGGGAATTCCATCATTTTGGAATCCAGTATGAAAATGGTATGAATCAGAGTTACACCTGAACCACAATGTACATGAAGCACAAGTGAGAAATCAACATTTGTTGCTATAAGCCACGGATATTGGGGATCATTTGTTACTGAATATTGTGTCCTGACAGATACACAGTACTCTGTTTGAGCTGGATGAAAGTTTGCAGACTGACTGATCCACCTATCTCCCATAAGATGCCTAAATGTACTGCCTCAGTTATCCCTAAATCATTTGTAATTTCCTAGTTTCCTTGAAGACTTTATCCACATTTGCAACCCATCTTATTTCCTTCTGATGTGATGACATTTAATCCAACTTCAAATATTCATTCTGAAATAGCAAGTGTCAAATTGTTTTTGTAAGTAGATTTTCTTTATCTTATTAAATTTTGGTTGAAAGCAACTTTATCCCAACTGTATTCAGCCTGTAGTCAGACTTGTCAAAATGGAAGCAAATACTTTGTTTTGGAAGTAACATCATCATCTGAAAATTTTTCTTCTATATTTTATGGTTTAAGAGATATGTGAGAAGAAAGGGTGATTTATTCAATGGAATAATTCAGGATTTAGGCTTACTCCATCACTACCACGGCACACAAATTCACAAAAAAGTAGGGTAATGTATTATCATAGAGATTCTCTGAAACACACGTTCATATCTAAGTGTTAAATGACAAGTAAGTTATTACAATAGAAAAGTACAAAAATACAGCAGCATTTTTGTTGCTTCCTACTGATGTATGTAATGTATTACAATCTAACCCTAACCATTCTGGAGTATCATTTTAGAGTTCCATTTTGTTGTTTTTGTTTTTATTTTAAGAGTAAAGTCCTAAGAAAAGCAGAAAGCTTTTTTAAAAAGCATGTTTAACTGCCAAAAAGGAACACAAGTACTTTAAAATATGAATGTGTGGGATGACTCACGTGCCAAGCATGTGGGTGTTTTAACCTACCCTCTCCTTAAGAGCAGTAGCCCATATGGACCTGAACTATATAGGGTCAGAGTCAATCAGTACTCATTGTAATTGATATTCCCATATTCTTTGATTTAAGCAGTTTCTTATGAGTCACGAGCTAGTTCTTTTTCCTGATGATGCCTGGGCTCCATCTATCAGAATTTTGCCATAATTTCTGTAAAGGCATTGCAATTCACAATAAATATTTTGCTCATAGATTATAAGAACGAAACAACTGTCAGCAAGAAATATTGTAATAGAACAACTCCTGTGCTTATGGCAATTTTGAGTTTATTATTTAAAAGTGTCGACTTATAATCAGTCAGTCAACACTAATCAAGTTCTCAGTATATATAAAATACGAGAATAGACACTGTCAGGAGATATAAAAACACCTTGAAAAGTTGACAGTCTAACTACTGGGGCATGCATAACAAATCAATATGAAAAATACATGAAAACATATGGCAGTTTTATACACATAAACACATATATATGAATACATGCATGCAGGCATATGTAGGACTGTAAGTATGTATAATATGTATGTATGTATATATATATAACCTTTCTACATATTGAAATTACCATTTGAAGTAATAATCAATTATCCAATCCATTACCTGTAGTACACTATTCTCCCTGGCACCTAACATAGTGCTTGTTATATAGTGGGCACTAGGTTAAATTTTATTTAAAAATAAGTTGATGAATTAGAACTTAAAAAATAGAAACTAATTTTACAGTTCTCTTAGTAGATTGTACTTTCAAACCTTCCAAACTTTATCTCTTATTAGCCAGATATGGCTTGGATGACTATAGACTACTTATATAAATTAATTCCAGACTCCAAGAAAAAAGACTTGTACCACTAAGCATGTTTGTAAGAATATATTCTAAGAGTAATTTCAAATATTCCAAAAAGTGTCAAACATCAAATAGAAGGACTGGAATAAGTGTTTAGACCTCCAAAGTGTTATATAAAAGGAGATACGCTTTTATTGGAATAAGTAAATTCTCGCATGATTATCATATGTTTACATATAAATTTTAATTCTTTAGCAATTGTAATTTTCTAATAATCTGGACTGCCCAGCAATAGGATGGGCTTCTTCACAATTTACTATAAAGCACATTGGATAAAATTGATGTAATGAATTATTGAAAGTATTATAGCATACAGAAAAGGGTCATTGATCATTTAGAAGTTACTCTAATTAGAAACAAAAATATGTCCCAGATTCTGAAAATGCAAATTTGAAAGTTTATTCAGAATAAGTATCACCAAAGTTCTTGGGTTAAACTCTAAAGAAAAGTTAGCTGAAGGTAAAGGACTGCCATCACTACTGATGGTGGAGTAGCTTTTTGCAGGTCAATTCTCTTGTTAAGAACTGGAAAATTTATCCAAAATGAGTCAGGATTTGAGGACTTAGCATCACAGAAAGAAGGAAAGCAGCGAGTCAGTAGAGCTGTGACATTTTTCCCTCAAGGTTATTTATTAATGTGTAAGTGGCACAGAGCTGAGACCGTAAGAGGCAGAGTAGAAAGCAGCATCTCATGATGTGGAAAGCTGAGCAGAGCTTTCTAGAGTCTCACAGGGCTGAGGAAACAAGAATTCGAATCCAGAAACAACCAAATCCAGCCACTGTACACTGACATCGAATTAAATCTTGGAGGCAGAGTTCTGGGTGAAGTAGAAAGGAATAACTTTATTACTTTGCCAGGCGAAGGGGGCCACAGCAGGCTAATGCCCTCAAAACTGTGTGTCCCGACCTAGAAGGGGGTAATGAGGAGTTTTATAGTAATGGTTGAAAGAGGAGGGCATGATCAGTTTATGGACCTTCTTCTGATTGGTTGGTTGTGAGGTAACTGGGAGTCAGCATCATCAACCTTCTGGTTCCAACCAGTCTGGGATTTACGTACTATGGGCAGCAGACAGTTAACTTCTCCCATCTGGGGGGGGTTTCAGTATCTACAGAACAGCTCAAAGATATTGTTATGAGTACCCCTTGAACGGGAACCAGGACCCTTCCCCAAGGCTGCTGTTTCTTGACTGCTCCTCCCTTGTCTGGACATCCCCTCCCTTCCCTCATTAACAGTGTTTGAACCTGCCTGTTGAGCTCAAGGAAGGTCATGGAGGCTGAAGGAAGTCTATTTCCTACAAAAAAGAAACGGGGGACACAGAAAGACTTTTGTGCCCTGGAGCCCCACAGGGTTCTGCTCGGTTTCATTCCCCCCTTTTCTCTAATACTATTCAATCTTGAGAACAGGTATTGGACAAGAAAGGGAGCAATTGTTTTGGAAACAGACGTTAATCATAAACTCAGCGGAGGAACTTGGTTTTAGGGGGACTAGGTTTCACAACCAAGAAGAGGGGAGTCTGGTGAGGATCTACACTTTCATTTAGGACACTACAAAGATCCTAATAGGGGAAAGAGTGAACAAGAATTATATTAGTTAACACAAAGCCTGAAATTCCGTTCAAACAAGCTCAATCCCAAACTGTATTAGGTATTCTGTCCCTAGTATAATCGCCTACCAGAAAGCAGAGTAAATTCTATCTGGAAGAAACAAAAAATAATATCAGCCAGAGCTTCAGAAAAATCACAGTTTTTCACATGCAATTTCTGGCATTCAATAAAAAGTTGTAAGCCAGGAGACAGAGCCATAAAAAAAAAAAAAAGAAAAATAAAAAAAAAAAGGTAGTAGAAACAAATCCTTAGAAGATCACAATACTGACTTTAAAATAATTACAATTAATATGTTTAGTAAAATAAATGGAGAATTTCACCTGAGAAACAGAATTGATAAAGAATTAAGTAAAAATTATACAACCTGCACATATAATTGTTATAAAAAATAATACAGAAATGTATAAAAAACCTTTCATCACAATAGAAGAGAGGATTTATTAATTAAAATTTATCAACAATAAAATACCTACTCTGAATGAGTAGAATAAAGTAAGAAAATAGAGAAACAAGTGTAGGAGACATATGGGAAATGCTGAAAATGTCTAACATCAAGGTGATAGAGATCCCAAAGGGAATGAAGAAAGAAACCGCTACAGAAAAAATTTCCCCAAACTATGAAAGATATCAAGTTAAAGATTCAAGCAGCTACACAAACCTCATGGAGGATTAAAAAAAAAATAAACACACCTAGACATTTTATAACTCAAATAGCTGAAAATTATAGATTAGCGGTAGACAAAATATCTGTAAGGGGGCAGATAGAAAATATTTTAGTTTTTGAGGGACATTCTATTCCTGTCACAACTATTAAACTCTGTGATGAGCAGCCTTAAATAACATGTAAACAAATAGGCATGGTTATGTTCCACAAAACTTTACAAAAACAGTCAGTGGGCCAGATTTGGTTGGTAAGTCATAATTTGCTATAGCCAAAGAGAACATTTTAAAAGCAGCCAGAGAAAGGAAAACATCACTTTCAAAGAAGCAACAAGACTGATAGTTGACTTCTCAATGGAAGTGATGAAAACTAGAAGACAATGAAATTGCATTTTTAATTTGCTGAAAGAAAATAATTGCTAAACTTCCAGTCCAATCTTAAGGATTATAAAATTTCTCTAAAAAATGAAGGAAAAATAAAGATGTTTCCAGCCAAGAAGAAACTATTTGTCAATGGAAGAATCTCACTAAAAGAAAAGACTGAAGAGAATACTTCAGGCAGAAGTAAAATGATTCCAGACAGAAACACAGAAATAAAGCAAGAAATGAAAATTTCTGAACAGTATAAACATATAGCTAAATCTAAATGGATCCTTATTGTAATAAACAATATCAAGTATGTCTTATGGTAACTAAATTGGCTTATAGAATTGAAACACAAGACACAAATAACACAAGGAACAAGATGAATAGAATTGAAGAGTCCAAACGTGTTATAATTGTCTAAGAAGCGGTAAAACTTTTACTATATTTTGTATTCTATTAAATCAAAGACACATTGTAATCTATGGGATATATACTGAAATAATAGCAAAAAGACTTTATAATTCACAAATAAAATAATTTTTAAAATGTTTGATTAGGTAAAAGAAAAATAGAATGGGGAAAATAACATAAAACAGGAAAAAGAACTATAAAAAAGTAAAATGACAGATATAAATCCATATGAATTATAATACATCAAATATAATAGCTGAAATATTCCAGAGGAGAAAAAAAGAGACAAAGATGGCCGGGATGGATAAAATGGTAAAACTCAATTTAACTTAAAGGAGGCACACCTTAAATAAAGGGATAAAAAAGTAAAAATAAAAGAAAGGGAAAAGACTTCTTATGGATATACTAATCTAAAGATAGTTGGAGTAGATATATTAAAATGAAACAGATTTGACTTTAAGGTAAAAGGTATTACTTGAAATAACAGAAAAAAACAAAACCATGAAAATTAAATTGTAATTTGTAGTCATGTAAAAAGTATAGCTTAAAAATATGTACAGCAAAATAAAGGAAGTAAAGGAGAAATAGACTAATCAGAGGAGACTTTTACTCATGTTTTTCAAAATTTTAGAATAAATAAATAAAAGTAAAGACATAATATGTATGAATAAATATCAACAAGTTAGCTTATATAGAAAATTGCACTCAACAGTGAAATACTGCACATTTATTCCTGTACATATCAAATTTTTATAAAAATTTATAGTATGCTATACCAGAAAGTTAATATCAATAGATGTGAAAAGAAAGAAAAATGAGCCATTCAGGATATGTTTTCTGACAATAGAATTAAGCCAGAAATCAGTAACCAAAAGACAACTAGAAAACCCAACTACTTGGAAAGTTAAAAAAAAAATTTTTTTAGAATAACCCAAGAGTCAAAGAGTAAATCTTATTGGAAATTAGAATGTGGACATTATTAAGTTTAAGCTTACTAATAATGAAAATAAAACATGTTAAATCTTGTGGGATACTTGTAAAGCTGGACTTAAAATGATATTAACAGCTTTAAAAATTGATACATATATTAGAATAATAGACAGCCTGAAATTCATTTACAGAACATTCACCTCAAGAAAATAACAGCAAATTAAACCCCAAGAAAAGAACAGAAAAAATAAAGGTAAAATAGAAAGCAATAAAATTGAACACAAAATTTAAATACAGAAAATAAAAAGCCAAAGTTTGTGCTTTGAAAAAATATAAATAGTGGACTAATCAAGAATAAAAGGAGAAAAAATAAATCATCAATGAGAAGAATGAGGAAGCATTACTGAGATCATAAATTGCAAGGGAAGGAAGGATTATTATGAATAAGTTTATGTAAATAAAGTTGAAAACATAAAAAAAATGAAAAAAGAAGCATAGAAAAGCATAGCATGCCAAAACTAAAACAGAAAAAATTTTAAATCTGAACATATATATCTGTTAAAGAGATTAAATCCATAAAATAATCCCTTTAAGAGAGGGCTTCTCTAGTACTGTCTTTCCAAATTTTAAGAAAAATGTCATTCTCACACAAAATCTTCTAGAGAAAAGCTGAGGAATTCCTTTCTCAACTTGTTTTATGATGCCAGTATAAAAGTTATTGCACAGGGACTTCCCTGGTGGTGCAGTGGTTAAGAATCCACCTCCCAATGCAGGGGACACAGGTTTGATCCCTGGTCCGGGAAGATCCCACATGCCATGGAGCAACTAAGCCCGTGCACCACAACTACTGTGCCTGTGCTCTACAGCCCACAAGGCACAACTACTGAGCCTGCGTGCCACAGCTACTGAAGCCCACGTGTCTAGAGCCCGTGCTCCACAACAAGAGAAGCCACCGCAATGGGAAGCCCATGCACCACAATGAAGAGTAGCCCCTGCTTGCCACAACTAGAGAAAGCCCGCACACAGCAACGAAGACCCAATGCAACCACAATAAATTAAAAAAAAAAAAATTAAAAAAAGATGTAATGCCACAAACCAGCAAGGCTATTTATTACATAAAAGGAAAATTAGAGGCTAATCCTCTTGAGAACTCAGATTAAAAATACCAAAAAAAAGGGCTTCCCTGGTGGCGCCATGGTTGAGAGTCTGCCTGCCGATACAGGGGACATGGGTTCGTGCCCCGGTCCGGGAAGATACCACATGCCGCGGAGCGGCTGGGCCCGTGAGCCATGGCCACTGAGCCTGCGCATCCGGAGCCTGTGCTCCGCAACGGGAGAGACCACAACAGTGAGAGGCCCACGTACTGAAAAATAAAAAAAATTACCAAATCAGAGTGTGTTTGGGATGAATAATGCATCATGGCCAAATAAGGTTTATTCTATGACTTCGAAGTTAATATAACATTAAAAAATCAAAGAAGACTTCTGGGAATACAGAACAGATGTACTTTCCCTATGTCTCTTGCTAAGTACAGCTAAAAACTCTGGACATTATGTGTAAAACAAACATAAGAAAACTCTCAAAAGTGGAGATAAGAAAGTAGATTGGCCGGGACCTCAAGAACCAAGGAATGGCATGGTATTGAGGTTCCTAGGTTTTCTCTTAGCCTTATACATCTAAGACATGAACTAAAGAAGCCAGCAGTATCCCATGAGCAGAGTCCAAAATGTCACATCGAAAGCCTTCTCTCTGTCTCTAGGAAAAGAGCCAGAAAAGGACAGCTTAGAAAGACAGAAAACTTTTAGATAATAACTACTCTACTCCAGCCAAATACCACAGGAAAAAAAAAACTGTGATTACAGCTCCATCCATGCTAGCAAAGGACAAAGGGGTGCCTAGACTTTGGCTCTTTCCAGGTAGTAACAAGGCATCACATTTCACTCGCCAGGGAAGTGTCAGAGAAGGATGAGTCAGGAGTAGTCGCTTTTATTCCCACCAAACAGTAGCAAGGACCCCCTCATGTTGTCAGTGTAGAGTTTGTGGGAAGCTGGGACTCCCACCATCACCCAAAATTTGTGAAGAGTCCATCATATGCTGAGGTAGTGTAACAAGAGGCCTACTTGAGAGTCAGAGCTTCCACTACTCTCCAGCTATGATGAAACCATTGCCTGTATGGTGCCAGTAGGAGCCGTGTGGGAAGAAGTAATGAGATGCTTCTATTCCCACCAACTGGGAGAATATGGAGATCCAGAATGTCTTACCACTGTCAGACAGTAGTAAGGAAACCGTTCCCTTTAGGTTTCAATTGATAAGGAGAAACTTATTAGGAAACTTGACTTCTACCACTTCTGGCACTAATGAGTTGGTGCCTTCTCTCCCACGATGTATCAGAGTGAGAAAAAGCCAACAAAAACAGGTTTAAATAAGATCCAGTATCATACCATAGCCCAACATGTCCAGGTTTCATTCACGATCACTCATCAACAAAGAACCAAGAAGATCTCAACGAGGGTAGATAGATAGATAGATACAGAGACATTGGGTTGGCCAAACATTTCATTCGTTTTTTTCTGTAAGATGGCTCTAGTAGCACTTAGTTCTTTTTAACTGCATTCGAAACAATTTTGTTAGATTGTACGTGACAGCTGTTGTAGCAGCGTGCATTTAAAAAAAGACATCAAAATTGGTGAATTTTTGTGTAGCCATTTTAATATTGAAGATGGAAGAAAAAAAGCAACATTTTCATCATATTATGCTTTATTATTTCAAGAAAGGTAAAAATGCAACTGAAACGCAAAAACAGATTTGTGCAGTGTATGGAGAAGGTGCTGGAACTGATTGAACATGTGAAAAGTGGTTTGCCAAGTTTCATGCTGGAGATTTCTTGCTGGACAATGCTCCATGGTCGGGTAGACCAGTTGAAGTTGATAGCAATCAAATCGAGACATTAATTAAGAGCAATCAATGTTATACCACATGGGAGATAGCTGACATACTCAAAATATTTAAATCAAGCGTTGAAAATCATTTGCACCAGCTTGGTTATGTGAATCGCTTTGATGTTTGGGTTCCACATAAGTTAAGCAATAAAAGCTTTCTTGACCGTATTTCCACAGGTGATTCTCTACTTAAACGTCATGAAAATGTTCCATTTTTAAAACAGATTGAGACGGGTGATGAAAAATGGATACTGTACTATAATGTGGAACAGAAGAGATCATGGGGCAAGCGAAATGAACCACCACCAACTACCAAAGGCTGGTCTTTATCCAAAGAAGGTGATGTTGTGTATACAGAGGGATTGGAAGGGGTCCTCTATTATGAGCTCCAGAGAAGCAAACAATTAATTCCAACAAGTACTGCTCCCAATTAGACCAACTGAAAGCAGCACTTGACGAAAAGTGTCCAGAATTAGTCAACAGAAAACTCATAATCTTCTATTAGGATAACACAAGACCGCATATTTCTTTGATGACCAGGCAAAAACTGTTACAGCTTGGCTGAGAAGTTCTGATTCACCTGCCACATTCACCAGACATTGCACCTTCAGATTTCCATTTATTTCGGTCTTTACAAAATTTTCTTAATGGAAAAAATTTCAATTCCCTGGAAGACTGTAAAAGGCACCTGGAACAGTTCTTTACTCAAAAAGATAAAAAGTTTTGGGAAGATGGAATTATGAAGTTGCCTGAAAAATGGCAGAAGGTAGTGGAACAAAATGGTGAATACATTGTTCAATATACTTCTTGGTGAAAATGAACAATGTGTCTTTTATTTTTATGTAAAAACTGAAGGCACTTTTTGGCCAACCCAATACATAGATATAAATGGTGAGAAGACAGAGGTGCTGGCATTATCTGACAAAGGTTTTAGAGCAATCTTCATAAAAAAGCTTCAAAAATTACAAACACACTTTTAAAACATGACAAAATAGAAAGTCTCAGCAAGGAAATAAGGTCTCAGAAAAGAAACTTTAAAAATTTTAAAGAATGAAAAGGAAAAATTTAAACTGAAAAAATACATACCAAAATAAATAAACTCAATTGATAGACTTAACAGCACAATGAAGACTAAAGAGGAAAGAATCAATGAACCTGAAGATATATCAATAGTAACTACCTAATTTGAACAACGTGGAGGAAATAAACTGAAAAAAAAAAATGAATGGAGCCTCATAGGCTATTGGGACTATAACAAAAGATCTGCCATTTGTGCCACTAAATCTCAGAAAGACAGAAGAAAAGAGGTGGGGCCGCTAAAAGAAATAATGACTGAAAACTCCCTAAATTTGTCAGAAGGCACAAATCTGCAGACTCAAGAAGCTAAGAGAATCTCAAATAGAATAAACCCAAAGAAATCCATTCCAAGACCCATCATAGTAAACTTCTGAAAACTAAAAACAAAGGAAAAGTCTTGAAAGCATCCAAAGAGAATTATTTTACTTAAAAGGAAAATAATTAACATGACAGCAAATTTTTCATCAGAGAGGCCAGAAAGTAGTGACACAACATTTTTTAAGCACAGAAAGAGAAGAACTAGCAACTCAGAATCTTATATCCAACAAAAATATTCCTCAGGAATAAAGGAGAAATCAAAACATTTGCAGAAAAAGGCAAATTAACATAACGTGTCACCAGCAGACCTACCCTAAAAGAATAATTAAAGAAAATTCTCTAAACAGAAAGAAAATGATAAATGAAAAGGTCTTGGGACATAAGGAATACATAAAAAACACAGTAAAAAGTGGTAAATATAGTAGACTTTTCTTCTCCTCTGAGTTTCTTAAATGGTTGACAATAGAAGTAAAAAATTTAACACAGTCTGATGTTGTTCTAAAGCATCTAAAAGAAATATTGAAGACAATTATAAACAAGAAAGGATAAAGGAACAAAAGGGAGGTAAACTTTTCATACTGCCCTCAAACTAGCAAATGGTGACACCAATAGACTGTAATAACTTGTGTGTATATAATGTGATATCGAAAATAAACACCAGAAAGTTAAAGTAAGACATTGTAGATATATTAAAAACACCATAGCTATATCAAAGTTGAGTCATAAAGTAACCCACAGAAAGGCAGGAAAAAATATTGGAGAAATGAGAACCAGAGATAAATAGAAAAATAAAATAAAATGAAGATTTAAAACCTAACATATTGATAATTAGATTAAATATAAATATTGGGGGTGCCTGATATGCAGCTCAAATCCCTCACTCTCCAGAGAAGCTCCATAAACCTGTGATATCCCCGTCCACTTCTCTGTCCCCTGCTAGGTATGCAGGTCCCAACCCAATTGCTTCTCCTCCCTTCCTACCTGACTCTGTGTGGACCTTTCTTTACAGCCTTGGCTGTAGGAGAGTCTTTCTGCCAATCTCCAGGTTGTTTTCAGTGAGAGATATTCCACAGACAGTAGTATTTTTGATGTGTTTGTGGGGGGAGGTGAGCTCAGCATCCTCCTACGTTGCCAGGTGCCATCTCCCACCTGGACAGCCATAGTTTTTAAAAAATGAGACTGCGACCTTAGTGTCACATATTATATAATAGTTAACATGAAATTGATCATGAACTTAAATGTAAAGCATAAAAGTCTAAGAATTTTAATATGAGAAAACATCTTGTATCTAAGACTAAACAAAGAGTTCTTAGGCCTGACACCAAAAGCATGATCCATAACTGGAAAAATTGATAAGTTATAACACATATCATAGACAAAAGACTAGTACCCAGACTATACATCATGGGTAAAAGATTCAAAGTTGTTCAATCACTAGATATTAGAAAAACTCAAAGTAAAATTAAAGTGATATACTATTTTATACCCATCAGAGTAATTTTTGCCAAAAATCTTAAAGAATCAAGTATTTGCAAGAATACAGAAACTCTTATACCCTTTTGGTGAAACTATAAGTTAGTTGAAATACTGAAGAGCAGAGTGTTTATCTGCTGTCTAGTACCGTTGAGGATGTGCATATCTTATGGTTCAGCAATTTCATTTCTGGAAATATTTGCCTAGAGGAACTTCCATCCATATAATCATGGAACCATAAACGGTGATGTTCATTGAAGCATTACTTACAATCCTTTTTAAAAAAGGAAACTAAATATATATGGATAAATAAACTATGATATATTCACATGATGGAATGTGATTCGCGTAACATTTCAAATGAATGAACTAGGACTGCTTGTGCCCATATGAATTGATATAACCATTTCATGAAAGAAACTATGCAGAAGGATATCATTCTCTAAACTTTAAAAGCAAACCTAGTTCAAGTGTGTGTGTGTGATAGATAAATGTAAGTATAAAAGAATAAAAACATAGGAGGGAAGGGCTGTGCATCAAGTTCAGAACAGGGGTTATTCTGAATAGGGGAGGTGGAGGAATAAATGGGTCTTTAGTTTTACCTGTAATGCTGTATTTTCTAAAGAGAAAAAGATCTATTGAGAAAAGGAGTGAAATGTGAGTCCAATATGACAAATTATTAATATCTGTTCATCCTAGCTGGTATCTACATAGATGTTTATTATAGTATTTTCTTCAACTTGCCATCTACTGGCAATATTCTATAATAAAAAATACAAGAAGCTGGCCTGTGGGATGACTCATCATTGAAAATACTCGAGTATATACTTTAAAGAACAAATACATACATATACACTTAAGAGTAATGGTGTGAGAGGGTCTTATTCACCAAGTATAGAGATTCCAAATAGATGTCTTTACAAGCCCTATGAGATATAGAGACTACAAACTTTTCAGCAGGGTTTGATAAGTCTTTCCCAACCAACAAAACCTCCAGGTAGATATGAGAAGTTTCCCTAATTTACCTTGTAAATTCATCAGCCTCCTTCATAAAACAAAATTATAGCATAATGAAGGAAATTAGCAGTCTTCCCCATTTACATTCCATAAATTGCCACTCACCCTAGAGAAGCAGAATTTTGCTTGCGCTGCTCTCAACACACCAGACTGCACCATTAAATACCACTTGTCACCAACTTGCTTGAAGAATTATCACATTTCTCATGTTCATGGACTTAAGGGGAAATCCAAACTTGGCAATACATTTGAGCATCTATTGTGTTTTAAACTTCATTTTTAAAAAACTTACCCAGTAAAGTATTAATACAGAATCATTAATGGAATTACAAACAGTACAAATAAAGTGGAAGTTCTTGCTTTGAATCTCCAAAATTCTCTTAAGTTCCACTTGACCGTCTGGAGAATACCATTGTTATCAATTTAAAGCAGGGTTTCTGAATGTCAGCAGTAGTGACATTGTGGATATGGTAATTCTTTGCTGTGAGGCTCTCTTGAAGGATGTTCAACAGCACCCCTACTTCTATCTCCTAGATTCCAGTAGAACTTCCCCTTTCCCTACCGTGATAACCAAAAATGTCCTTAGACATTGCAGAATGTCCCCTGTTGAGCAAAATCTATCCTGATTTAGAGCTGCTATCTAGAGTATATCATTTGAGACTTTTACTGTGCATTTATATATAACACTTTTACATATACTGAAATATATAGGGATTTGTGTGTGTATTTTTAAATATAAATGGTATCATATTTACACATTATTCTGTATCTTGGTTCTTTTAATCTACTGGTAGGTATTACAACTCTTTCAACACCTGTATCTTTTTATTTTTATTTGCTAGGTATTATTTTTTAACATGGGTACATTCTTTTGTTTAACCATAAATATTTAACTTGACTTAGGTACATTTAACCGGCTAGAAAAAACATTCTACATGTTTCCTCCCAGTTGTACCTAAAATTATTGCCTTTCCAGTCTGAGAGTCCCTTCTGCTTCCTATTTCTATCAAACAATAAAAATATGCAAAACCAATATGTCAAAATGCCCTCAGTTCTCTTAAATATTTTCTAAATTATTCTTCACACCTATCCTTTCCTTTCTGATACAGGAGCCACAATGTCTAGGTATAAATAGACCTTGGGTTTCATTCATGCAGTACCTATCACAGTCTGTTTTCTTTCCTTGGGCATTTTGAGGCTAAGCATTATAGCAGCTGTAAATCAACGATTCACAGACTCATTTCCCTTGAAAGGGCCTAAGAGCCTCTTGGGTGTCCTGTATTTGAGAAAGCATTGATCTAAGCTGGAAGCCTTTGGCAGACTGGAAAAGATTCTAGATCTGGAGTGAAGAGGAGTGAGTTCTGTCCTCTTGAGCCCTAAGCAACTTCCTTTCTGCCCCAAACCTCAGTTTTCTCATTGGAGTGATAAGGATTTGAGTAGGATGGTTTCCAGGCTGAAGCTCTAAGATTTCATGACTCCTTTTACATTAGATGCCAAAGTTTTGTGTAGATTTTATTCATCTGGCTGATAATTGCTATATCGAATATTCCTCATTCTCTCTGTATAGACAAAGTAGAGTTGGGAGTTAGAGAAGTTTCCTCTGTAATTCATTTGATAGCCTTATGATAAAAAACAAAAACACATTTTACACAGGCTTATCTGAAATCGTTCATAGATATTTTGTCTCAACTCTCAACTGAACTTAGCCTTTACGAGTCAGTAGCCCCTATTATTAATCAAAATGTCCATTATGTATATGTATATCAAATCATCACATTGTACACTTTAAAAATATACAAATATTTCTGTGAATTATTCATAAATAAAGTTTAAAATACCCATTTTTTATATCATAGTATAAGTTATTATTTCCCTATTATTTAAACTAAGCACAGATTAGTCTTAAAAGATGAATTTAATCATTCATTTCTCTTTTGAATGAATAGTGTTGACTGAAAAAAATGCACAACCTGAAAGTTGAGAATTATGTTTTATTTTGAGAGAACTTAAGCCTGGAAGATAGCCTCTCACATAGCTCTGAGGGACTGTTGGGAAGGGGTATGGGAGGAGCCAGGATATATAGGAGTTTTAGCAAAAAAACATGAAAAGATTACTGTTAATTAAAGAAAAAAACAAACATCTTAAGTGAATAAATTTAGTGATTTTCTATGTATGGGAAGGTGCAAGAGGAGTCTGGGCTCATTGAAATCATTCTTTTGATATGCACTTTAACTATCTAGGGCCAGTACCCTGTTTTTCTCCATCCTGAGTCCCCTCGGTGCATGGTCAAGGGTGGCTGCAGTAGCTACGGGCTTGGTGGTCAACATGCTGTGTTTACTGATATGGCAGGCAACATTTTTCATCCACAGCAGAAACCTGGTAATTGATCTAAATTCAATTAACCAGATGTTTTGTAAATCACTTTGTGAATGATACAGACATAACTTTCTCATGTCAGTCGCAAAACAAGGTCTTTTTCTCCAAAACGAAAATAAAAACTTATGCTAATAAAAAATTGTTAACTCTTTTGTGCATCTTATCAAGGCCAATATTAGTAGGCAATTTGAAGACCATACCAATAACCCTGTTCTAACAGTACGCATCTATGGTGTGTATGTGTGTTTATATATATGTACACACACACACACACACACACGTAAAGTGTCCCTATGGAGTCCCTTAAGCAAAAGTGATCATAATTTTGATTCTGTAACTCCCAAACTCTGAGCACAACTGATTGAACCATGAGCCCTAAAAGCAGCCAATCTATTGCCTGGGAAGTGACAAGTGAGAGAGTCTGGGTGGTGACAGTCTTCTGCATTAGGAAAGATAATGGTCCATTAAAACAACCAGATCCTCTTTCATGGTGGTTTGGATTGGAAATACAGAAAAATCCATTGGAAGGGGAGCAAAAGAAAAAAAAAAAAACTTGCGTAAAGACAGAAAATATGTAATACCAAGGTAATAGAATCCAGCAAGAAATTGAAACTACAAGTAGACAGAAATCATAAGGTATAGAAGAAAATTTCAGAATAGAAAGTGAAGATTCACAGAATAGAAACAAAGGAACTGAGGTGCTGTGTTGTAGAAGGATCCAGGGACTCTTGCTGATGAGAAGGCAATGAGGAAAACTGAAGGCCAGAGTGGGTTATGTTCTGAAATCCTAGTTGCTGACATTGCACTAAGATTTATAATCTGGGATCCAAGCTGCACACTCTTAGACTGAATTAAGCAAAGCCTGGTACTGAAGGTTTAACCATATAATAGAAGAGAGAAAAAGCATGGTATCCTAACAGACTACACAAGGTGTCAGCTGTGTTCTCTTCCTGTCCTATTTCACACAGTTAAAGAAAAGAATCTAAAACATGATTTTACAGCCCTAAAACTATAGTTCATGATGGAAAACAACCTCAGATATGGTAAGAAGTAAGTAAAGGAGAAGTTACCTCACACTGTACCAGAGCAAATGTAATTTCTGGAAAGAGCTTCCCATGCTACACATAAACAAAGTCAAAATATGTAGCACAGTAACTAGACTGAGAACATTGTCCAGTAGGGAGAAATAGAAATAATAGCTGATGAACCCAATCTGGAATAAAAAACAACTCAAGGATCAGAAGAAAATTCTCCATAAATGTTTTGTGCTAGAGAAGATCTTATTAAGGAACTAAAGTAAATAAAATAAGAGCTTCAAGATAAAATAATTTATTTTTTAAAGAAATTTTAAAAGGAATTTTAGAGCTGAAATAAATTTAGGAATAAAACTACATTAGAAAATTGGGGTGTGGTAGTTGGAGGAAGTTGGAAAATGTTACTCATCTAATATTTTTAGAAGGAGGTTAAGAGATAAAATTGCAATGCAGTTTTAAAATAATAATGATGCCAATCACTTAATATTTCTTACGGTACTATTTTTTAACCTTAGAGGGATCATTTAGAAAAACAATACTTTGTAAGGTGGATAATTATTTGATATTTAATTTCTTTTATTTTTTTGAAATTATTTTATTTCTGTGTAATTTGCCTAAATTAAATTAACAATTTTGTTAATTAGCATTAATGATGCCATTTTTAGAGTTTTTCTGATTTTATAATTATGTGTCTCTGTCTTCTTATGTACACAGAGACATTTGGAATGGCATTCACCTAATAGTAATAATAGTTATTTCTGGAGAGTAGGATAGATTTTAGGTGATTTTTAAATTTTCTTCTGTGTGCTTTACTACGTTTCTTTAATTCCATAATGAGAGTATGTATTAGTTTCACAGTATTAATAAATCCATTTAAAAATGTGATCAGCCAGAATGTTGCCCATATCCTGAAGTGAGGCTCACAAATATCTCATTTCCTCTTTCCGCAGCAGTGATCAGAGACTATTCCAAGGAGAACTAGATGATAATGCAAAAAGCCTTTAGTTCATTCTCAAAGAAAATAAATGTCAAGATATTTTCACGTTTTCTCACAGCATTATCAAAACTTATTGAAATGCTAAAAGGTTTCCATTGTCTTTTTAGTCTCTATTCCATTTATTTCCACTCTGATCTATATTATTTCCTTCCTTCTTCTGACTTTGGGCTTCATTTATTCTTTTTCTCTTGTTCCTTCGTATGTAAGGATAGATTATTTATTTGAGATTTTCTTGTTTCTTGAGGTACATCTACATCGCTATAAACTTTCTTCTTAGTACCTCTTTTGCTATATCCCATAGATTTTGGTATGTCGTATTTTCATTTTCATTTGTTTTCCCATCAACAAATGAACGGATAAAGAAGATGTGTTATACACATGACACTGGAATACTACTCAGCCATAAAAAGGATGAAATCTTGCCATTTGTGAAAACAGGGATGGCCTTTGAGGGTATTATGCTAAGTGAAGCAAGTCAGACAAGAAAAACAAATATCATATGGTTTCACTCATATGTGGAATATAAAATACAAACAAACAAAATAAATGAATCAACCAACCAACCAAACGAACACCAATTACACAAATATGGAGAATAGAGTAGTGGTTACCAGAGGGGAATGGGTAGAGGGAGGGCAAAATGGGTAAAGGGGATCAGAAGTATGGTCACGATGGAAACGAAAATTTTGCTGGTGAGCATGCTGTAGTGCATAGAGAAGTAGAAGTAGAAATATAATGTACAGATGAAACTTCAACAACAACAACAACAAAAGTAAAGCACCTGAAGATGGACTGAAGTCTTAGCCTTTAAGTTTCTGTAAAGAAAATCTACATTTAAAGAAAAAAAAGTTACAGAAATGCAATTTCAATGACTATCTCATTCAAGTGTTTAGCTTTACTTTTTTTATTTTTTAAATTTGGGTATTCATGTATTCTCTTTAGAAGCTGAAGAACACTGCAGATAATGTCCAAAGAAAAAAGAGCCTATACTCATAGGAAATATTTCATACTACTTAAGAGGGTCCATGGGATCTGTGAAGTTGATCTGCTGGCACCAGATGACAATCCCTTGTGTGTGCTACATGTCTCTGCAAGTAGTGGCATTTGGTTCCAAATGTAAACATTGCCACCCGCTTCACATTGTTTAGTGGTGTCACTCATGTACATTTCCATAAATCTGAGGATAACAACTATCATCAAAAGCATTAGGTTCACATGTCAAGAGTGACACATGGAATCAATAACTGGAATAAAGATGTATAGCAGACAAGAAAAAAAAGTTTCTAGACTGTGTGTCAGAAGCTGGGCTTGGCGTGCAGCCGGGGAGCACCCCGCAATGCACACCCTGCACCGGCGTGGCAGGGCAGCGGGGCTGGGGGTGTGGGTAGCCGATGGGGAACTTCCCGGGGGCCAATGGCTGCCCCCTAGCCGTGAGACTTCCCAGGGCCAATGGCCACACACTAGCCATGTGGCTTGGTGCTCCGACCGGCTGTCAGGCCTCTCTCTGCCTCTGAGGGGGGAGAGCAGAGTTCAGAACATTGGTCCACCAGAGACCTCCCAGCTCCATGTAATATCATATGGCTAAAGCTCTTCCAGAGATCTCCATCTTAATGCTAAGATCCAGCTCCAATTAACGAACAGCAAGCTACAGTGCTAGACACCCTATGCCAAAAAACTAGGAAGAGAGAAGCACATCCCCACCCATTAGCAGAGAGGCTGCCTAAAATCATAATAAGGTCACAGACACCTCAAAACACACACCAGACATGGTCTTGCCCACCAGAATGACAAGATCCAGCCTCATCCACCAAAACACGCACCAGTCCCCTCCACCAGGAAGCCTACACAACCCACTGAACCAACCTTAGACACAGGGGACAGACACAAAACACAAGGGGAACTATGAACCTGCAACCTGTGAAAAGGAGACCCCAAACACAGTAAGGTAAGCAAAATGAGAAGACAGAGAAACACACAGCAGATGAAGGAATAAGGCAAAAACCCACCACACCAAGCAAATGAAGAGGAAATAGGCAGTCTACCTGAAAAAGCATTCAGAGTAATGATAGTAAAGACCATTCCAAATCATGGAAATAGAATGGAGAAAATTCAAGAAATGTTTAACAAGGACCTAGAAGAACTAAAGAGCAAACAAACAATGATGAACAACACAATAAATTAAATTAAAAATTCTCTGCAATTAATCAATAGCAGAATAAATGAGGCATAAGAATGGATAAGTGACCTGGAAGATAAAATAGTGGAAATAATTACCACGGACCAGAATAAAGAAAAAAGAATGAA
Source organism: Orcinus orca (assembly GCF_937001465.1). NCBI lineage: Eukaryota > Metazoa > Chordata > Mammalia > Artiodactyla > Delphinidae > Orcinus > Orcinus orca. Next base: position 10,555,401 of record NC_064568.1, read on the forward strand.
AAGAATTGAGGACAGTCTCAGAGACCTCTGGGACAACATTAAACGCACCAACATTTGAATTATAGGGGTCCCAGAAGAAGAAGGGAAAAAGAAAGGGACTGAGAAAATATTTGAAGAGATTATAGTTGAAAACTTTCCTAACATGGGAAAGGATATAGTCAATCAAGTCCAGGAAACGCAGAGTGCCATACAGGATAAATCCAAGGAGAAACACGCCAAGACACATATTAATCACACTAACAAAAATTGAAAACCAAAAAAGAAAAAATATTAAAAGCAGGAGGGAAAACCAACAAATAACATACAAGGGAATCCCCATAAGGTTAACAGCTGGTTGTTCAGCAGAAACTCTGCAAGCCAGAAGAGTGTGGCAGGACATATTTAACGTGATGAAAGGGAAAAACCTGCAACCAAGACTACTCTATCCAGCAAAGATCTCATTCAGATTCGACGGAGAAATTAAAACCTTTACAGACAAGCAAAAGTTAAGAGAATTCAGCACCACCAAACCAGCTTTACAACAAAAGCTAAAGGAACTACTCTAGGCATGAAACACAAGAGAAGAAAAAGACCTACAATAACAAACCCAAAATAATTAAGAAAATGGTAATAGGACCATACATATCGATAACTACCTTAAATGTAAATGGATTAAATGATCCAACCAAAAGACATAGACTGGCTGAATAGATACAAAAACAAGACCCATATATATGCTGTTTATAAGAGACCCACTTCAGACCTGGGGACACATACAGACTGAAAGTGAAGGGATGGAAAAATATATTCCATACAAATGGAAATCAAAACAAAGCTGGAGTAGCAACTCTCATATCAGACAAAATAGAATTTAAAATAAAGACTATTACAAGAGACAAAGAAGAACACTACATAATGATCAAGGAATCAATCCAAGAAGAAGATGTAACAAATTGCACCCAACATAGGAGCACCTCAATACATAAGGCAAATACTAACAGTCATAAAAGGGGAAATCAACAGTAACACAATCATAGTAGGGGACTTTAACACCCCACTTTCACCAATGGACAGATCATCCAAAATGAAATTAAATAAGGAAACACAAGCATTAAATGTTACATTAAAAAACATGGACTTAATTCATACTCATAGGATATTCCATCCAAAAACAACAGAATACACTTTGTTCTCAAGTGCTCATGGAACACTCTCCAGGATAGATCATATCTTGGGTCACAAATCAAGCCTTGGTAAATTAAAGAAAATTGAAGTTGTATCAAGTATCTTTTCTGACCACAACGCTATGAGACTAGATATCAATTACAGGAAAAAATCTGTAAAAAATACAAACACATGGAGGCTAAACAATACACTACTAAATAACCAAGAGATCACTGAAGAAATCCAAGGGGAAATTTAAAAAATAGCTAGAAACAAATGACAATGAAAACACGGCGACCCAAAACCTATGGGATGCAGCAAAAGCAGTTCTAAGAGGGAAGTTTATAGCAATACAATCCTACCTCAAGAAACAAGAAACACCTCAAATAAACAACTTAACATTACACCTAAAGCAACAAGAGAAAGAAGAACAAAAAAACCCCAAAGTTAGCAGAAGGAAAGAAATCATAAAGATCAGATCAGAAATAAATGAAAAAGAAATGAAGGAAATGATAGCAAAGATCAATAAAACTAAAAGCTGGTTCTTTGAGAAGATAAACAAAATTGATAAACCATTAGCCAGACTTATCAAGAAAAAAAGGGAGAAGACTCAAATCACTAAAATTAGAAATGAAAAAGGAGAAGTAACAACTGACACTGCAGAAATACAAAGGATCATGGGAGATTACTACAAGCAACTATGTGCCAGTAAAATGGACAACCTGGAAGAAATGGACAAATTCTTAGAAAAGCACAACCTTCCAAGACTGAACCAGGAAGAAATAGAAGCTATAAACAGACCATTCACAAGCACTGAAATTGAGACTGTGATTAAAAATCTTCCAACAAACAAAAGCCCAGGACCAGATGGCTTCACAGGCGAATTCTATCAAACATTTAGAGAAGAGCTGACACCTATCCTCCTCAAACTCTTCCAAAATACAGCAGAAGGAGGAACATTCCCAAACACATTCTACGATTCCACCAGCACCCTGCTACCAAAACCAGAAAAAGATGTCACAAAGGAAGAAAACTGCAGGCCCATATCACTGATTAACATAGATGCAAAAATCCTGAATAAAATACTAGCAAACAGAATCCAACAGCACATTAAAAGGATCATACAACATGATCAAGTGGGGTTTATCCCAGAAATGCAAGGATTCTTCAATATATGCAAATCAAACAATGTGATACACCATCTTTACAAACTGAAGGATGAAAGCCATATGATCATCTCAATAGTTGCAGAAAAATCTTCCGACAAAACTCAACACCCAGTTATGATAAAAACCCTTCAGAAATTAGGCATAGAGGGAATTTACCTCAACCTAATAAAGGCTATATATGACAAACCCACAGCCAACATTGTTCTCAATGGTAAAAAAACTGAAACCATTTCCTCTAAGATCAGGAACAAGACAAGGTTGCCCACACTCACTACTGTTATTCAACATAGTTTTGGAAGTTTTAGCCACAGGCACCAGAGAAGAAAAAGAACTAAAAGGAATCCAAATCAGACAAGAAGAAGTAAAGCTGTTACTGTTTGCAGATGACATGATACTATACATAGAGAATCCTATATATGCTACCAGAAAACTACTAGAGCTAATCAATGAATTTGATAAAGTAGCAGGACACAAAGTTAATGCACAGAAATCTTTTGCATTCCTATACACTAACGAAGAGAAATCTGAAAAGGAAATTAAGGAAACACTCCCATTTACCATTGCAACAGAAGGAATAAAATACCTAGGAATAAACCTACCTAAGGAGACAAAAGACCGGTATGCAGAAAACTATAAGACACTGATGAAAGAAATTAAAGATGACACACACAGATGGGAGATATACCATGTTCCTGAATTGGAAGAATCAACATTGTGAAAATGACTGTACTACCCAAAGCAATCTACAGATTCAGTGTAATCCCTATCAAACTACCAATGGCATTTTTCACAGAACTAGAACAAAAAATTTCACAATTTGTGTGGAAACACAAAAGATCCCAAATAGCCAAAGCAATATTGGAAAGAAAAATGGAGCTGGAGGAATCAGGCTCCCAGACTTCAGACTATACTACAAAACTATAGTAATCAAGACAGTATGGTACTGGCACAGAAACAGAAATCTAGATCAATCCAACAGGATAGAAAGCCCAGAGATAAACCTATGCTCATATGGTCACCTTATTTTTGATAAAGAAGGCAAGAATATACAATGGAGAAATGACAGCCTCTTCAATAAGTGGTGCTGGGAAAACTGGACAGCTACATGTAAATGGATGAAATTAGAACACTCCCTAACGCCATACACAAAAATAAACTCACAATGGATTGAAGACTTAAATGTAAGGCCAGACACTATAAAACTCTTAGAGGAAAACATAGGCAGTACGCTCTATGACATAAGTCACAGCAAGATCCTTTTTGTCCCACCTCCTAGAGAAATGGAAATAACAAAAATAAACAAATTGGACCTAATGAAACTTAAAAGTTTTTGCGCAGCCAAGGAAACCATAAACAAGGCGAAAAGACAGCCCTCAGAATGGGAGAAAATAATTGCAAATAAAGCAACTGACAAAGGATTAATCTCCAAAATTTACAAGCAGCTCATGCAGCTCAATGATTCACTTTGTTGTACAGTAGAAACTAACACACCATTGTGGAGCAATTATACTCCAATAAAGATGTTAAAAATAAATAAAATAAAATAGTGCCCAAGGCACAATACACCCACTAAAAAAAGAAAAATGCTCTAAGGATATATTTTACAATACAGGGAATATAGCCAATATTTTATAGTAACTAAAAATGGAATATAACCTTTAAAATTGTGAATCACTATGTTGATTACCTAAAACTTGTTTAATATTGTAGATCAACTATACCTCAATAAAACAATTTGGACTTTAAAAAAAAAAAAACCAATCCAGAAATGGGCAGAAGATCTAAATAGACATTTCTCCAAAGAAGATATACAGATCGCCAACAAACACATGAAAGGATGCTCCACATCACTGTTCATTAGGGAAATGCAAATCAAAACTGCCATAAGGTATCACCTCACACCAGTCAGAATGGCCATCATCAAAAACTCTACAAACAATAAATGCTGGAGAGAGTGTGGAGAAAAGAGAGCCCTCTTGCACTGTTGGTGGGAATGTAAATTGATACAGCCACTATGGAGAACAGTATGGGTTCCTTAAAAATCTAAAAATAGAACTACCATACCACCCAGCAATCCCGCTACTGGGCATATACCCTGAGAAAACCATAATTCAAAAAGAGTCAGGTACCACAATGTTCATTGCAGCTCTATTTACAATAGCCAGGGCATGGAAGCAACCTAAGTATCCATCAACAGATGAATGGATAAAGAAGATGTGGCACATATATATAATGGAATATTACTCAGCCATAAAAAGAAACAAAATTGAGTTATTTGTAGTGAGGTGAATGGACCTAGAGTCTGTCATACAGAGTGAAGTAAGTCAGAAAGAGAAAAACAAATACCGTATGCTAACACATATATATGGAATGTAAAAAAAAAAAAATTGGTTCTGAAGAATCTAGGGTCAGGACAGGAATGAAGATGCAGACGTAGAGAATGGAGTTGAGGACACGGGGAGGGGGAAGGGTAAGCTGGGACGAAGTGAGAGAGTGGCATGGACATATATACACTACCAAATGTAAAACAGATAGCTAGTGGGAAGCAGCTGCATCGCATAGGGAGATCAGCTCGGTGCTATGTGACCACTTAGAGGGATGGGATAGGGACGGTGGGAGGGAGATGCAAGAGGGAGGAGATATGGGGATATATGTATATGTATGGCTGATTCACTTTGTTGTAAAGCAGAAACTAACACACCATTGTAGAGCAATTATACTCCAATAAAGATGTTAAAAAAAAGATTCTATACAAGAGTATAAATCAGCTAAATCATTCTATAGGGACACACATGAACTTTATAAATGATACACTCACAGATGCTGAGGTGATCAAAGGCAGCCACTGAGCATGCTTTGTCTTTGAGAATCACAGCATCTCAAGGTAAGAAAAATCAGGAAGAAATGAGTCTGGCTTCATGTCTTTGCCACTGCAGAGGTGCTGTCAGCCACCAAATCTATGTATTTTTCCACTCCAGATTCAAGTCCCCAAGATGACAGCAATTCTGTCTCTTGCCTCAGGAGGAGTGTATCATCTAACATTGCCAGCAAGATGTCACTGAGAGTAAGCCTAAATGCTTCCATTATTTTCATCCCATTACTCCTAGTTATCCCCTACTGGGCCATTCTAAATACTGTAATTTCACTCTCATCTGTCTTTCTTTCTTTCAAATATTCACATGCTATCATCATTTCCCCCTGCTTTTGTCCCTAAGCTCTTTTAATTGTTCCTTATAAGTAAGACCCTCCATCCTTTTTTTCCTCTGAAGACACAGTGGTGAATATAAGGGTGCCTTTTATTTTTCTTCATTGCATGGGAAAAATATGGTCCATTTATAAAATTTTCTCACGAGATAAATCACCTGGAACGTGGGGAGCTGGAAGTTTTTGACAATACATTACTTGCTCTACTGATGATGCTTGAATTCGGGGGCAGTTCTCATAAAAATTGGTCCCAATGGATCATTTGACACAGGCTATGGTGTTGACAATATCTCAGAGAATCCCTCATTGGCTGGCTTTGTCCATGCTCAGCACAGCAGTTCTATGATCCAAGTAAGTTGCAGTGAGTTTGTGAGCTTCAAATTGGATGCCAGCAAGAAATTCGTGAGATGTATCACTAATGAGAATAGAGTTTATTGAGCAGGGATGAGTTCAGTTTCAATTATTTAACTGTTTAGCGGGATGCCCTGGCCAACAGTTATTCATAAAACATACCCTTTATGCCTAGGATGCATCCATGATTCCTCCTCTCATTTGAAAAGCTCTGAGACATGGTATAGATGATAATACACTAATGCTTTTTATGCTCTCTGAGCTAGAAAAGATCATTATGTCCAAATTCCCAATTCAAATTAGGTCCTGGGGCTTAGCTGCATGTGTATCAAGATGGTGCAGAACTCCCCTGTGACAATGAATTGAAGAGCTTCCTTCTGTAATAGAACATTTCCTCCCATCCATATTTTACACAGTTGGGTCACAGAAGCGGGTAGCTATTGGCATGATGATTACCCTCAGTTAGCTCATAATCCACAGTGTAAGAAAGGTCTTTAGAGTAATGCATACTTCAAAACCAACCAGAATAGGGTATTCTGAAAAAGTAAAGTGAAGTTTTCTAAAAGAAAATGCAAATGGAATTCTTCTAAGAAAATGATGGGGACAGTGTTCATCATCCTCCACTATTCCTCAATGTTTTCTACCAACTTCTATGAACACTTCCAGGACAATGCAATCTAGATTTTCCTTCTTGGCCCAATTTTTGTTTGTTTGGTTTTGGTTTTGGGGTTTTTTTCCCCTACTTTACTCACTTCTTTTCTTCTTCTCATCCCTCTAAAGATGGCTGTTTCCCCAAGAAATTTTTCTTGAATTGGATGTTTGATTTCTCATCATTTCCTCATTGGAAATTCATACTCACTTTCATTTTATCAATTAACTTTATAAAAGTGACTCCCAAACCTTTAATCCATCCCTGAGGTACAGACATGCATATCCAACTGCTTGCCGGAAATCACCTGAAATTCTCATAGGCAACTCAAATGTCGAATAGTTCAAACTGAATTAAACTTCCCTTCCTATCTTCCCCATTTTTGCTTAGTGGCTCCATTTTTCCACTTATTACCTTCCAAAACCCAGTATCATCTTTGAATCTTTCTCCCCTTCTTCCCTGTTTTTCCTCCTTCCCTAAAAAAATAATTTGCTGCCCAGTTCTTCTTATTTTCAAAATAAAATCCTTCAGTACATTTTCCAAGGTCTATTAAACCTACTTTCTACCCTATCTCCCCACATTCAATTGGTCCCTACTCAGTCTTTGTTTTCCCATGTGTGCTAATATTTTAGAAAAATAGCATTATTTTAGCATCAGAGAAATTTTTTAGTATCAAATGTGTTTGACAAATGTGGACTAAAAAAATATTTAGGGCTTCCCTGGTGGCGCAGTGGTTGAGAGTCCGCCTGCCGATGCAGGGGACACAGTTTTGCGCCCCGGTCCGGGAAGAGCCCACATGCCGCAGAGCGTCTGGGCCCGTGAGCCATGGCCGCCGAGCCTGCGCGTCCAGAGCCTGTGCTGCGCAACCGGAGAGACCACAACAGTGAGAGGCCCGCGTACCGCAAAAAAAAAAAAAAAAAAAAAAATTAACTTCAGGAATCCTCCAAGTATTTAATAACATTATGTAGATTGTGGGATACAATATGCAGCGTTTACCAAACTTATTAATAGTCAAATTCTTTTTTGAAGGGAACAAGTGCTGTTTGGAACACACAGCATGTTGCTAGATTTATCTACCTAAAATATTTACCTTCATAAACTTATGATTTAAAAAATTTAGTAAATTCAAAATAGTATAAAATGTCCTTAGCCCAATAAAGGGTTTCTATTTAACAACAGCAATAAGAAATAACATCCTAAATAAGGAAGTGTCTGAAGCACTTCCTTTAAAATCAGGACTGAAAAACTCATTCACACCATTCAGTTCCACACTGTACAGGATGTCTGAGCCAGTGAAGTAAGACAGAAAGAAGACATTTAGGTCATAAGGATAAGAAAGGAGGAAATAACATTTTATCATTTACAGATGATACACTAATCATGGAAAACCAAAAGAATCTCCATATAAATCATTAAGAGGCATTTTACAGAAAAACAAATACATGAGTAGGTGTTCAGCTAAAAGTAATCGAGAAATGCAAACCTAAAGTACTTTAAGGGATCATTTTATGCAAATTTCATGGGTAAAAATTAAGAAAGATGACAACATCAAATGTTTGAGAGACAAGATTTCTTGTATCTTATATCTTTCTGATGGGAGTCACCCCCCAGAGTCACCATCACCCCCCCCCCACATACACACATACTTCAGATGCCAGTGGCAAGCCTAGGATGTCACCTGTTCTAAATTTTAGACAAAGGAACAATCAATTTGTGAGGAATTGACAGGACAAACAAACTTGGGTTTTGGGTGCCCTATTAGTCAAGAATCTAGACAGAGTTTTGGCTTGGGGTAGGAAATGAAAGAGGTAACAAGCTTTGTTTATACAGGCTTCTAAGCCTGAATTCCCTATCTCTGGCATTTTTCTACTTTCAATAGACAGAAGGGTCAGAGTGTCCCTCTTGCATTAGCCATTTCTTAAGTAACTTTAATTCAAAATAATTAATATGGTATTGAAGCACATTTTATGGGGACATACCCTGGGCTCCCCAAATATGCACAAGAATATACAAAATTATAATGCCCAATGAGTATGAATAAAGTGTGATTCTATATTTGGAATATTATGCAACAATCAATATATTTTTTAAAGCTATAGGTGTATGCAATAGTATGGAGAAATATTAGCATTGCAATATTGAGTAAAAAGTTAAGTCCCAGAAGATTACAAATAGCCTAACACTGTTTTTATAAACATTAAAATACCTAAACAGTATGCTTTTTGGGATACGTATATATGTGATAAAACATGAGAAGAAAAAGCAAAGAAAGGTTTAAAGATAGCAGTTACCTCAGACAGAAATGTGCAGAAAGATGGTATAGGGACAGCCACAAAGAATGTAATAAACAAAGGATTACCATTAATCCAATTCTATTCAGCTGTGTTTAAAATGAACAAACAAAAGTCAGGAATTGTAAATTAAATGGCAGAGGGTGGGAAGGAATTCTTGGGTTTCTGGCTTGAGCAACTGAGTGAATGATCATGCCATTTACTGAAATGGAAGAACAACGTTTCATTTTGAGTTTTTCAGGGAAGAAAAGTAATTTTCCCTCAACCCTTCTGAGTTCTTAACTGAGGCCCCTGTAATAAAAGATGTATTAACAGGAGAAAGAGAAAACAAACAAGAGAAAAACAAACAGAAATTTCATAACATGTGTACCTCATGTATACATGGAAGATACCCAGGGAAAATTGTGTAACTCCCCAGGAGGGCTTAGAATTCAGGATTAAATACCATCTTAATAAGGAAAGCAAAGAGGGGTTTTAGGCCTCTTAGGAGAGAGTCAGTGATTTTTAGGGCCTTTAGAAGAGTAGATGGAAGGTGCAATAGTTTGTGACAAAGTTTGGCTGTGGTGTCAACTTCTAGTCTCCTCTTCTGTGACTGGTCAGTCTTCACTGTTGATGAAACACATGCGGAGGGATTTAATACAGTTGAACTGCTTTTGGAGGTTCTGTCTTTAGGCAGATAAGGGGGGTTCAGAGAAAGCCACTCCCTGAATTCCCTGTTTTCCAAGTACCTACGGCTCAAATAACCAATATACCCAAGTGGCATATTTTGGGATGGCATATTACGTTGACTTTCAAGTTGAATGTAAAACATCAGTGTGTAGAGGTCAGAAACCACTGTGGGATCAGGGCTCACTTGAACACAGAGGACATGGGGGAGCAGCTGCTGCTGCCCAGACCCTTATTACTTTCTGTGGCTGACCCCACAGCTAGACTACATGTCCCAGCCAGCCTTGCAGCTGGATAATAATCACATGACTAAAGTTCTAGCCAGTGTAGTTTGAGAGGACATGATATGGCTCCTCTGCATCTTTTCCCTTCCTGAGGTCCCAGAGGTGGTATAACTGTAAAATGGAAAAAAACAATGTCTTGTAATCACTTTAAAGAGCAAAGCCACCGACAAATTGTGCCTGCCTTGAATAGTTATGTGATCAAAAAATAAACTTGTGTGTTTGAACTAGTTTATATTTTTAGATATATATTATATAAATCTCATACATAATTATATAATATAAATTTGTATATCAATATCTTAGTACACATATTAGTATAAATATCTAAATATTTAACACATAATATCTATGTGTTAAAGCAGTTCAGTCTACACCACTGAATACAGGAATTAGCATTTTCAAGTCCAGTACTGCTTTACCAAAAACTGACAAAATATGTAGCAATGAAGAACTGATTGGGCCCACAACAGGTAGCTCAGAAGTAGGTTTCACAGTCTTGAAAGATGGAGGCATGTCAGGTAGAACTGTCACCTACGATCACTTGGAAGGAAGATCAAGGGCATACTGAGCCTGTTGCTCTGGAAGCAGCAGATGGAACGTGTTAGAATGCCAGTACTTACTGGTTGTTTCTTGCTGCTTATAGCAAGTAATTACAAGCAAAAGTTTGCAAGCAGAAATTAAAGAATTTACAGGGCCGAAAAAGCCAATTTCTTGTAGATTGCAAAGAACAGGAGACAATTTAAAGAAGGCCTATTAAAACAGCTCAGTTTAAAAAAATAAAAAGGAACTCAGCCTTGTAGCAAAGATAAAGGTTGTTATATATCTACCCAAGACTTTTATTTCAGATAACCTCAAGGTAAGTGCCATTAATTTAAGAGAAAGAGGCTTGGGGACAAAGAAGAAAAGAAATATGGAGGATGCATCTAGGCAAAAACTTAGGACATTGTTGCTGCCATCTAGAACTCCCTACACGCAAATACATCAAAAGTTTTTAAAAGAATTGCATTGCCAGTGAAAGCACAAGCCTGGCCTAAAGATGCCTTTAACTGCTCAAGTCATAAAACATCCCAAGGGTTCAAAACTTGCACCAGCAGCAAGCAGGCTACAAAAGCTCCATATAGGCACCTACGTGCACTTAAGATACGGCCAGGAGAGAAACAGGCAAGGAAGAGCATCCCAGAGGGTGTTCTTCCCAGAGAGCAGAAGGAGGATATGACGATTCTAGTCGCAGAGCTTCCTTCACTGCCAGGGGTCTTCAGTGCCTGTTCCCAAGATCCCATCATGGCAATGGACCAGACTGATGACTGTTTTCTATCCTTCTCTTTTTAAATGGAAGTTTTTATTGTGATCATCCTGTCCCTATTCCACTAATGCACATTGGGTGTGTCTAGAGTTTCTCAACCATGGGTGACTTTATACCCCAGGGTGTTCCTGAAATGAACCAGCGTCATTTGCCTGATGCACAGCAAGCCAAACGCTGAGATGCTGAGCTTTGCAGCAGAGAAAGAGTTTATTCACCAGGCAGCCAAACGAGGAGATGGGAGATCAAGACTCAGATCTACCTCCCCGAAGGCAAGGGGCTTGGGAATATTTATGGGATAAAGAAGCAGGATGGTCTTAAGTGTGGGGACAGGTGATTGGAGGTAGGGAAAAGGTAAGGAAATTGGTGTTCTGTGCAGGTGTACCTGAGTTACTTGCTTCTTCATGGGATGCATGTTCAAAAATGGAGGTGTTTTGCATTATCTGAGGGTGGAGTTTTTGGCCCTGTGACATCAAAACGTCATTCATCAGACACCTGTGCAGGCTTAGTTTAGTGTCAGTGGTCCAAACCAGTCTTAGCTGGCTCAAACTAGACAAGAGCTGGCTCCAAGTTGCTGAAAAACAATTTAAGCCCTCATTACTATAGCTACCCATACGTTGAAGGCAATGTCTGTAGAGGTGCTTAAGGAGTCTTGTGATATATTACCTGAGATACCTGAGGCTTGAGAAAAAAGAAAAGAAACAAAATAACTAAGGTAAGTTTAATCAGTGAGGGCAGTTTACAAGCTAAGGAGTTTTAACAAGCTGTTCCCTTATCTACCTTTCTGTAAAACAGGGTCAAGAAATTTTGCTAGTAACCATCCTCTGTTAACCACATGGGGTAGTTTCAAGGGGACATTTGGCAACATCTAGAGACAATTTTTGGAGTCACAACTGGTTGGGGGTGGTGTGTGACTGGCATCAGTGGGTAGAAGCCAAGTATGGTGCTAAACACCACACAGGGCATACCCTATATAAAGAACAGCCAAACCTTTTGCCTCCTTGAATTTTTTTTTTTTTTTTTTTTTTTATGCCGTACACGGGCCTCTCACCGCTGCGGCCCCTCCCGCTGCGGAGCACAGGCTCTGGACGCGCAGGCCCAGCGGCCGTGGCTCACGGGCCCACCCGCTCCGCGGCATGCGAGATCCTCCCAGACCGGGGCACGAACCCGCATCCCCTGCACCGGCCGGCGGACTCTCAACCACTGCGCCACCAGGGAAGCCCCTCTTTGAATTTTACCTTTTGGATTTAGATGAGGTTGTATGGCTAATTTCTACCCCGTGAAGCAATAGTGATGTGTGCTGTTTATTGGCTGGTGATTTCAAAGCGAGGAGGTGGGTCTCCTGCTACCCTGGCTATATAGACATAACTCTAAATGATGATGGAGCCACAAAATGAAGGACCTGGGCATTTCATTCACACCCCCTGACCAGAAACACTACCTTAGAATGAGCAATGATATATTCAGTGTCTATTTACTGTAGTAGTCCTGCCTGCCTTAAATAAGGTGGTACTTTAGAGACCGTATTTTAAATAAGGTAACATGAGAAGGTCTAAGATATCATTGGCTCTCATTAGCCACTTTTTCGCTATTTATTTGAGTGTATCTTTTATTCAGATAAATGTTGCATGTACTCAGAACTGTAAAAAGTCTCTCTACATGCACAAGAAGAAAACAGCATTGCCCGACTTTAAGGGGCCCTCAGGCTGCTGGGGGAGTAAGATGCTTCAAAGAACAGCCAACAGCGTGGGATAGAGAGTTCAGGGAACACTTGCCTTTGAATGCCGTTGGTTTGTCCCCACAGCTTCTACACCCAACGATAATTATAAACTTAAATGCCAGCCATAACTTTTGCATCCTAAACACAACCATTTCCTCCCTCATCCCACATCTGTGAAAGAAGGGGACATTCCATGAAATAATAAAGAAGAGAAAATCAGAGGAGACAATCTACTGCTTCCTTAGGGAGGACCTATCCAGAGGCAGTCTCTTTTGGAAGCTCTTCCTTCTGACCTAAAGCAATGGGCATAGGGAGCCAGGCTGCTCCTCACAAAGGAACCATCATGGGCTGAAGTTCCAAAGAAGACATGATTATTTCCGAACTCTCACATACTCCGAATGTGAGTCTCCCAGAGTAACTAGGATGCAGTTAGGAGAATACACAAGGCACAGCCGCTCAGTTTAGCCAATAATCAGTGAAACAACAGCAACAAAGCAGAAGCAGAAAACCGGTATGGATGTTTTCCGGTTTTTAAGAAGTCCCATTTACTAGGCACTTAAAGTGAGCTAAGCCATCCGCTCAGTGCTTTTTATACATCGCATTTAAACCCCAACGCCATTATTATCTAGTAGTCACTTCATTTTACAAAACAGGAAAATTGAGCCTCAGAAAAGGAAAATGTTAGGTCCAAAGTCATACCCCCGGCATAAGGTGAAGCTGGGAGTCAAAGAGATCTCTGTGAGTCCAGAAATATTTTGACCATGTGGTCAGGCACTGGTGATTTGGAACTTGTCCTTGAATAGAGGTCATTAGGCAGAAAGCACAGCATCGTGGAGGGAAGACAGCGGCTGCTAAGACTTGATCAGAATCTTTCCCTGTGAGCTTTTACTGTGTAACAAACTACTTTGATACTTAGTGACTTAAAAATATTTTTATTAATTTTTATTTTGCTCAGCCTCTTGTGGGAAAGAAAATCAGGAAGGGCTCAGGTGGTTAGTTTGAATCTGAACCACGTGGCATCAGCTGCTGGCTGGGGCTGGAGGACCCACACCCAAGGTCTCTTCATCTACACAGCTGGCATCTGCTCCTTGGCCTCTCTCTCTCACCACATTGCATTTCCACACTAGCTTAGGGCTCTCACAGCAGAGAACCTCAGGGTAGACACAAATCTTACAAGATTGCTGGCTTCCAACAGGGAGACATATGAGGCTGCCAGGACAGCTAAGGGCTATGCTCACAAAAAGCACAGCATCACTTCCACCATATCTATTATAAAAGCAGTACAGAAGCTGCCTGGATTCAAGGAGGTGGAGGAATAAATCCTACCTCTTGATGCAGGAGTGTCCAGGTCACACTGCAGGGGAGTATAAGAAATGGGAGATAATGTGGCCACCATCTTTGTCAAACACAACCACCCCACAGAGAGACACTCTTCAGAGGCAGTGCGGCAGGATGCATAGGAAACAGACAGCACAGGAAGATTATCAGACTAAAAATGAAGCTTTTCCCAGCCAAAGACACTTTCCATCCAACAGTACCAGCACAATGCCCAAATAACCAGACACGGAGGAAGAGATAGAATGAGGAACGTTTAAAACAAGTAGGAGTGGTTCTTAAAGTTAAGAAGATATGTACTTCACAAAGTGGGCTTGAGTGAAGTCATTTGAATGCACTGAATGGTTATATTAGCACCCACATGCCAAACCCGATTTTAGGTGCTGGGGATACAAAGATTATACAACACGATTCCTGACTTCAAGAAGTTCAAAGTCCCAAGAATGCATTATGACCCCTTTTAATCAACATTTTCTGTTTGTCACCTAGTCAAGGCTGAAATTGTGGCAATAGAGAAAGAGGAAGCAAAAAAGAGTGAGCTCAAAGAGCATTTTTGCCTCAATCTGGATTCGGAGGAGTATTCTGATTCTTTGCTGAATTGAGGTCACTTATTAAATATGAATCCCACCTGAATTAAACGTAACTTAAGCATATATATTTGCAAACTCAGGGGTGAGCAATACCTGGTGTTTACTCACTCTTCCTGTCCCTCATAAATCAGGGCACCATGTCCTCCTGAGGCCACACGTGGCTTTAATATCCTTATTGTATTAATACTGTATTCCAGGCAGCCACTACCAATCTATCCAGTTACCACACAAGAGGTGACCTGCTCACCATCATGTTGGAGGGAAGGATTTCTCAGTTAATGCTTTTGAGTCCAACCTTCTGAGTGGACAACTGAACACATCTAAAGACAATTTGTCAATCAGTTAGCATATTAGTCCTCATGGTAAATCACCTAGGGATCTTTGAGAAATGCCACTGTTAGCTGCACCACAGACCAGACCAAGTAAATACAAATCTCTAAGGGAAAGATATATATAGTTTGCTTGTTTAAGTTCTGGAGATGACAATATGCAGCTATGCTTGTGACCGCATTGTGCCTAAACAAGAAAGGCGTCTTTGGATGTCTGGTACAAAGACAGTAATTATACAGCAGACTCCCAAAGAAGGACATTTACTGACTAAGACATTGTCAGACAGCTGGGTTTTATTCCCAGTAGGTTTAAACTTCCAACTGATATCCAGATGTAGTATATTTCATATTTGTTTCTATGTTTATATGCTGATAAAACCTCAGAATTAATCAATACATTACAATCACAATTTTTGGTGTGTTCTTGATAATATTGATTTTTCATTTTACATTAAGCAAACTAGGGCAGCAAGGAATTTTTAAAGTATAAGAATAATGGAGAAAGGAGTATATGGTTGTTTTGTTTCTCCTCTGGCTTACTTGAAATATTGACAGTATTAGAAAAAGTCGCTGAAACAAAAAAACACTAGTGGTAATAAAAATGCCCCCATTAGAAAGGAGTTTATCACATCAAAATTAATGATTTTCAGCCAGTAACAATGCCACTCTTTGTTTGTCAAGTTAACTCAATTTCAATTTAACTGAGCCAGTCTATCATCCGAATCAGAGTTACAGACAGAGATGAATTAAGGTGATTCAAAGGATGCGTATACTGTGTGCCCAGGATAAAAATTAATCCTGGGGAATGTTTTTATTTCTTCATATTCTCTCTCTCGTGCTTCTCTATTCTCTCTCTCTACCTCTCTGTCTCTGTCTCTGTCTCCTGCTTCTTTAATAATTATCTTTCTTGCAATGATGATGCTTCTTTAATAATTATCTTAATTGCAATGATGATGCTTCTTTAATAATTATCTTAATTGCAATGATGATGGTATCATCAAATTTATTTTATTCAATGGCTGCAATATTCATTTTTTTGGTCTCCCTTTGTAAAAGGGAGAGTGATACCATAGTTTCAAGGGAACTATTATGCGATCTCAATTCCACCTAATGTTACACGCCTTTCTTCTGCCTTGTGAAATCTATGGCTATTATAACAGATATAGTGTCTGTAATTCTTTATGATATTACCAGTTTTAAGTCAGTATGCAAAAGTGGTTCCATATCTCCTTTTTGTGTGTGTGAGAAGAGTAAAACTAGGCTAAAGGATTCACACGAAGCTCAACTTGGCATTAATTGGGATATTGATTCAGCAATCACTTCCTGAAAGCATAGACATCAAGGTACCCTTTCAGGCCATACGGATGCAAAGATGAATAAGACATGATTCCTGTACTGAAGAGCAATTCCAGTGCAATGTGGTAAGTCTAACAACATTCACCCTGATAAGGGCTGTGGAAGTCAAAGAATAGCAAGACTGACTAGCTGTTGAAGACTCCTCTCTCCCCACTTCCCAGTAAGTTGCACCAAGATCTGGCTGTGAGGCCATTTCCTGTACCTCTGAGTACACTTGCACTCATGTCTTCTCTCCTCAACCAGACAGTAAGCGTCTTGAGAACAGTGTAGTTTCTTCCTGTAACTTTAATAAATTTTGGAGCCTTCATGTGGGTCACTCTCCATATAGAACTGCACTTGAGAAACTCTTAGTAGTCTAAGGGCAAAAAATAATTGAAAAGAAATTGCATTCTTTATTGAATCTTTACAAGACCATCATAGGGGACCCATTCATCACCCACAGCAATAGCTTTTCACATCTCTCTTCCTTATCTCCCAGTGATATCACATCGCACCACTGTTTTAGTGCCAAAAATACTCTCCCTCCTAATTTATTCTCTCTGTGCTTGCTTTCTTGTCTTTCTCTCCTCCGTCTTTTCCTCTGTTTTTCATTATATAGATTTCCTTCGTTTTCTTCCTATTTCTTATCTTTTTCTGGTTTTCTTTGGGCTTTGAGCAGCAAAACTTCACTTTCTCTCCTGACTCTGATTTTGTCTCCCTCTTTCTCTGTCTAGTGTCCTTATTCTGTTTAATAAAATTTCAGGGAAGTGGGCAGGCAAGTGTAGAAGAGATTACAGAGAGAAAGCCTGTAAATGCTTACCCTTTGGTCAAACAAATGAATTTCCATCTCGTCTCTGACACCTAAAAGCTCAGGACAGTACTTCTCAAAATCAGATCACCTAAATCAGTATTACCAGAAGAGCTAGTTAAAATTATAGATTCCCCAGATCTGTTGGTTTGAAATCCCATCTAAGCCCTATTGATTCAATGTCTCTGGGGGAGGAGCCTAGCAATCAGCATTTTAATAAGCATACAATGGGGATTTTAAACAATTTGAAAATCTCTGTGATAGGAATATGAAGGAGTAGGGAGATGATTTAGGGATGGAGTTTTCAGGGAAGTCTGCATAGAAGACGTGGATGGACCTAGAGACTGTCATACAGAGTGAGGTAAGTCAGAAGAGAAAAACAAATATCATATATTAACACACATATGTGGAATCTAGAAAATGGTACAGATGAACCATTTTGCGAGGCAGAAATAGAGACACAGATGTAGAGAACAAACGTATGGACACCAAGAGGGGAAAGGGGGAGGGGTGGGATGAATTGCGAGATTAGGATTGACATATATACACTAATATGTATTAAATGGATAACTATGAGCTTCCCTGGTAGTGCAGTGATTAAGAATCCGCCTGCCAATTCAGGGGACATGGGTTCGAGCCCTGGTCTGGGAAGATGCAACATGCCACAGAGCAGCTAAGCCCATGTGCCACAACTAATGAGCCTGCGCTCTAGACCCCATGAGCCACAACTACTGAGCCCACGTGCCACAACTACTGAAGCCTGCTGGTGCTCCAGAACAAGAGAAGCCACCTCAATAAGAAGCCTATGCACCGCAACGAAGAGTAGCCCCCGCTCGCCGCAACTAGAGAAAGCCCAAGTGCAGCAACGAAGACCCAACGCAGCCAAAAATAAATAAATAAATAAATAATTTAAAAAAATAAAATAAAATAAAATAGATAACTAATGAGAACCTGCTGTATAGCACAGGGAACTCCACTTCACTGTACACAACATTGTAAAACAACTATACCCCAATAAACACAATATTGTAAAACAACTATACCCCAATAAAAAATTTTAAAAAAAAAGAGAAGATAATGCTTTTGAGACAAGTCTGCCTAGGATTTAGATAAGTGAAAGATACAATGGAGGTGCAAATTTATTCCAGCAAATTATACAAATCTGAGAGGAATGTGATGTAGTTAGAAAACAATGTAAGATATGCAAGGAGTGAGTGTGGGGGGTGTGTGTGTGTGTGTGTGTGTGTTTCAGAGCCAAATAGACCAACAGATTCCCTGTGACTAGAGAAATCTTTATGGCATCCTAAGTGTCCAGTGTCTTTCACACCCTGAATGTTTATCTTCAACTTTCCCACACTAATATGTTAAAAATTCTTCTTATTGATTACATTAAAATGATTCTTGTTTCTGGTCTCTTTGTCTTGCTAATGGTCTCTAAAATCTTTGCTGATAGTTTCCCATATATAGTGAATGACTAAAATTCTAGTTTAATAATCACCATCAATATTTCCATTTATCCAGATTCTGTGATAAGCTTAGGTAAGAATGTGAACAACAGTTGACTCTAACTCATGTTCTGCCAATATAAAGACCATTTAGCTAAATGACCCTTCTTGCTGGAACCAGCTCTAAAAATATGAGGTATTTTAAAAGATATTATAGCAGTGTATGGTTTTCTGAGACTCAAAAGCGTTTGAGAAGATGGCCTTGGTGTCATACAGACCATACTATCTTGAGCCCCAGCTGTGTGACCTTAGCTAAAACTCAATTTCTCTAAGCCTTAGATTCTTCTGTCAAATTGGGATGAGAATAGTAACTACATCAAAATGTCATGAAGATTAAAGGTTATTAGGTGTAAAGCACTTGTCACAGTCTAACATTCAACAAGTGACAGTTATCATGGTTTAACCCATTGTCTGTGTGTTAATGTATTAATTTACATTACAATAATTAATGTATTGAAGTGTTAGGGTTCATGTGTTTGTAGGGGTTTAGGGTGGGTTTTAGTAGGGTAGTCTTTGGAATCAGGCTGTTTGATTTCAAAATCCTACAGTCTTCACCAGTACCAGCTGAGTGAACTGAAGCAGGTCACTTAACTTCTTTCTTCCTCAGCATCTAAAGGAACTAGTAATAGCACCTTTTTCACAAGATTGTTGTGAGGATTTAATTAGATAATCCGTAGAGTACATTTAGGATAATGCCTTAATAATTGTTAGCTATGATTATTATCCTCATGTAAACAAATGTTTAGATGGTGTACCATCATCCCTTGGTATCCGTGGGGGACTGGTTCCAGGACCCGGCCCGATACCAAAATCCTATGATGCTCAAGCCCCATAGTCATCCCTCAGTATCCACTGATCTGGAACCCAAAGATACGGAGGGCCGGTCGTACTTTATATTTTGCATTAAATCCTGATGAGGAAAGGGTCAAAGTATAAATTTAAAACTTGCAGAACATGACTTGTATACAAATGCAGAATGATTATATGACAGATATGTATTAATGCATTAATAAGGGAACTAGTAAGATGGTAAAGTTGGTCCCATGATCATGTAAGGAAATGAATATTTATTTCGAGGTATTGAAAAAATCATTGTTAGACTGCGATTGCTAGGAAAAGTGGTTAGTGACCTACAGGACAATAAAACTATAACCTTTGGAGTCATCGTGTCTACCACAGAGAAATCTACAAGTAAGTTCATAGTGTTTGCATGTAATTAATTAGTAAATAGCAAAGTCAAACACAGGTATGTTTTCCTAAAGAATGAGATAGTTCTTGGGTGGAACTGTTAAACAACTGAAGTAGCGTGACTTTCAGTGGACATATATACACTTTTGCCTTATTTCTAAGTTTTTAATTTTTTTTCTTACCAAATTTAAAGTGTAGTTACAGTGGTAACTAGGCTATAAACAGATTGAAGGAGAAAGCTTATCTTCTATATTTTGAGTATTCCTTGAGGTATATATCCAATAACATTAGTTAAATATCTATAATGGCTTTCCATGCTAGGTGCTGAGCATAAGGAGATAGTATAGAAAAAGTCTCTGCTCTTGAAAGGTTCATAGGTCAGTGGATATACTCAATGCATTCTTGTTGATTGTTGAACAAGATGCATACAATATTTATCAAAGTATTTAAGCGATTAGATTCTGGCTGCCTGAATTGGAACACTGTATGGCTGTGTAGCCTTGGCAAGTGTCTTACCCCTTCTGAGCTTCAGTTGCTTTAATTGTAAAAGAAACGTAGTAATAATAATATACTCACAAAATATGTAAGATTATTAAATGAGTTAACACTTAGAAAAGAGCCCGGCACAGAGTAAGTGTACAATAAGTGTTAGCTAGCATTATTATTACTACAATACACTATTGCAAACTGCTTAACGGGATTTCAAAGATGAAACACGGACCTAGAGATTACCATACCGAGTGAAGTAAGTCAGACAGAGAAAGACAAACATTATATGATATCACTTATAAGTGGAATCTAAAAAATATTACAGATGAACTTATTTAAAAAACAGAAATGGACTCACAGACTTAGAAAACAAACTTATGGCTACCAAATTGGGAAGGGGGGGGAAAAATTGGGAGTAGGGGGTTAACAGATGCACGCTACCATATATAAACTAGGATTTACTGTATAGCATGGGGAACTGTATTCAATATCTTATAATAACCTATAATGGAACAGAATGTAAACAAAGAATATAGCTATATACATATATATATAACCAAATCACTTTGCTGTAGTTGTACATCTGAAACTAACGCAATATTGTAAATCAACTACACTTCAATAAAAAAAATACAAAACTTGCCTAATCCTAGAATCTTAACAAACAATAACACAATGCCTAGCCAATGGAAAGTACTCAGTATTTAGTGGATGGATGAATAAATGAATGAATGAATGAATATTGAAATTTTTGTAATGCCTACAAATAAAATGACCCATTTCTCCTTACTTTCATATGACAACAGTTTTCCAATATATGCAATAGTTGAAACTTCACCACAACCTTTCTATATTTCTTCAGCCATAACCAGTAGGTTAAACACAACTAGCTTACCCATAGACCTAGCATCTTATGACTTGCAAAAAATTATTGAAAATTGAGTTCCAAACAAATTACTGAGCTGAGACTTAATTATAAGAAGTAGAGATACCGAGTAAAATTGTTCCTTAAATGTTGTTTACTTTTCAGCCCATTGTTTATAACCTTCTTATCCTTCTTCCAATTATCAGCAGAAACCACATTCCCTCAAACAATCCATTTGACTTTCAAACTACAGAAGCTTGAATCTGCAGAACTTATGTTGCTCTAAAAGGGAGTGTGTTCTATTATAAATGCATCCTAAAGAGTTGAAAACATTCTTTGAATCTGGGTCTTTTTTCTCCCTGCTAAGTTTGTTAAACTCCTGAATTGTCGGTGGTGATGCAAAGGCTGAATACACCAGATGAAGGAACCACTGCTTTTCAGTTAGAAGACACTAGAACTTGATCTGCAGGAAGAAGAGTTCACATCTTTGGCATTTAGGATTTTTCCCATGGTAGCCACACCAAAGTGCCTGAATCCAGGTTTCTGATCTGAACACTATAATGGGAAAGAGACTGTATTTATTTCTATCAACTCCTACCTAAATGATACCCTTTCTTATTGCCACTAGATCTTAAAACCTCCATTATTGTGTATAGTACACTAATTTTGTGATTATTGACTTACATGTTTGGTTCTTTTAGGGGACAGTGAGATTCTAGACTATTAAATCCTGCTTGCTTTCGTAACCCCAATTGTTCAAGTGGTGCCCAGCACACATTAGGCATTTAATAAATGTTTACTATGCACACATAACTTCATTTTCCCCTCTTGTCTAGTTCATATCATCTAACTTCCAGTATTAATCTCTGCTCTGCCTTATGAACTCAGGTCTGATCTACCCACCTCCAGATTGGTCCAAGGCTATTTTTCATGCCTGCATATCTCCTTCTTTCCCTTGTGACTTATTTGAAAGCTTTTTACCCTTTAAACGTTTGTTTAAGCCTCACTTCACCTGACACAATCCATCCTTCCTCTGATCTCCCTAAGTGTTTACAGTGATACCACACTTGAGTCCCACCATGAGCCGCCTTGTACTGCCCTTTAATTGTTCCACATGTGCTGATTATATGCCCAGTCATGTCTTCTTTTCTTTTGTGTGCTCCATGAGGCCCAGTGCTATGCACAGAATAAGAGCTCAAAAAAATATTTTTTTTCAAATTGAGCTTGCTCACATCTCATAAAGCAATCTCTTCCAGCAATTGCAATTGAAAGTGCTTTCTGTAAAATTGAATTCTTAGGCATAAAGATGCCTGGAATATTTGATCATGACAATAAAGCCAGTAATAGATTCCTTTCACTTTCAAATCTTAAAAAACTAGTAACCAATTCAAAAAATTTAACTCATGGCTCAATTATAAAACAAAACTAAGAATACTGCTTTTTTTTTTTTTTTTTTTTTTGCGGTACGCGGGCCTCTCACTGCTGTGGCCTCCCCCGCTGCGGAGCACAGACTCCGGACGCACAGGCCCAGCGGCCATGGCTCACGGGCCCAGCCGCTCCGCAGCATGTGGGATCCTCCCGGACCGGGGCACGAACCCACGTCCCCCGCACCGGCAGGCAGACCCTCAACCACTGCGCCACCAGGGAAGCCCAAGAATACTGCTTTTTAAAACATCTGTTCCCCTGCCCTTTTCCTCCTACCCAGGGTTATCTCATTGCTAAGGTGTACTTAATGCAAAAGTTAGTCTGTTTTCCTTTTTCTCAAATTTTTTAATTTAGAAGAATACTGTTTAGAATCTATTTGAAAGACATAAAATCACATTGCTATGCTTTTCAAAGAGAGAGAAAATTGACTGATAGATCCCTTGTCTCTTCTGAAAGCTTCCTTATCTCCCGTCTAATTCATTTATGTAATCACCACCTTCCTTTTCTTCCTGACTTTTTTCTCTCTCTATTCTGGCCCCCCTCTCTCTCTGATGTTTGAGGAACATAGTTCTTTTCTAAAGTCTTACCTTCCTTGGAGCAAACCTAACCCCCATGAGAGATTTTTGACCCACAGAGGCTGAATGTATATAAATAAATGAATAAGAATAAAAGAAAGTAAAAGGAGAGAAAAAAAGACTAACCTACTTGGAACAGCTGTTCACTGATGTCTTCCTGCAGGTTTTTTTAGACACCCCCCCCAATTGATATGAAAGGCACTACACATCAGAAACTAACGGAGAGCATATAACTTGATCCCATTAGCAGCATATGAGGGCTCCAAGCCACAGCTATAAAATAGCAGACGTCTTCCAGTAATATGCATGTCTGGATCACAGTGTATACCACCTGTGGCCCCCTGCAATGTAAATAGAAATATAAAATCACCACCACTTTACTATTTTCAAATAAAGTAAAAAACGAGCCTTGTAGCATTTATTTATTTATTTATTTTTGGCTGTGTTGGGTCTTCGTTGCTGCGCGCGGACTTTCTCTAGTTGTGGCGAGTGGGAGCTACTCTTTGTTGCCGGGCACGGCCTTCTCATTGCAGGGGCTTCTCTTGTTGTGGAGCACAGGCTCTAGGCACGCGGGCTTCAGTAACTGTGGCTCACAGGCTCAGTAGTTGTGGCTCGCGGGCTCTGGAGCGCAGGCTCTGTAGTTGTGGTGCACGGGCTTAGTTGCTCCACGACATATGGGATCTTCCCAGACCAGGACTCGAACTCATGTCCCCTGCATTAGCAGGCAGATTCTTAATCACTGCGCCACCAGGGAAGTCCAAGCATTGTAAGCATTTAAATATTAACTCACAAATGCATGGTCATGTCTAGATGAGAATAAACACTTCAAAGGCAGACCTCTGCTGGTTGCTGCTACTAAAGTTGTGATAATGTTAATACCTGATTTGATTTATACAGCATCTCTTTTTCAGAAAGCTCAAGGGCATGCACACTTTGATATATCTCACTGAACCTCACCATGTCTGTGCTGAAAAATTTCACAATTACCATAACAAAAATACCTCAGCTGTAAAACATTGATCTCTAATCTAGAGGTGAATACCTTCTCTTAGACACTAACAGGGTGGCAAAAAAATGGCCAGAATTACAGATTGGTAGAGGTGAAAAAAATAACTCATTATGTTATTAATGTCATGATTTACATTTTAATATTATAAATCTATTATCAAATTTTTGTGGATACAGTTTATTTTAATACATTTGTCTTTTAATTTTTACAGTAAAATTAAAAGTGATATACAAACCACCTTTACAGTATTACTGTTGTGGGGGTTTTTTTTGTATTTGTCCATATATTTACCTTTACCAATGAGTTTTATACTATCGTATGCTTTCATGTTGTTGTTTCGTGCCATTTGTTTCAACTTGAAGGACTCACTTTATCTACATTTAAAAACAAGAAAGCTCTCAAATAAACAACCTATCTTTAAAACTCAAGGAACTAGAAAAAGAACAAATTAAGTCCAAAGTTAGTGGAGGAAGGAAACAATAAAAATCACAGAAGAAAGAAATGAAATAGACTATAAAAGCAATATGAAAAAATCACTGAAACAAAGAGTTGGCTTTTTGGAAAAATAAATAAAATTGACAAACCTTTAGTTATACTAACTAAAAAAAGAAGACTCAAATAAAATTTAAAAAGGAAAAAGGAAACATTACAACTGATGCCACAGAAATAAAAAGGTTCATAAGGGACTACTATGAACAACTGTATGCCAACAAAGTAGGTAACCTAGAAAAATGGATAAATTCCTAGAAATACACAACTTACAAAGACTGAATCATGAAGAAATAGAAAACTGAACACACCAATAACAAATAGGAACATTGAATCGGTAATCAAAAGCCTCCTAACAACAACAGCAACAATCTGAGGACCAGATGGTTCCACTGGTGAATTCTGCCGAACATTTAAAGAAGAATTAACACCAATCCTTCTCAGACTCAAACTCATTTTACTAGGTCAGCATTACCCTCATACCAAAGCCAATAAGGACACTCTAAGAAAATAAAATTATAGACCATTACAGGCAAATATCCTTGATGAACATAGATGCAACTGTTCTCAAACAAAATACTAGCAAACCAAATTCAACAGAACATTAAAAGAATATACACCATAATCAAGTGGGATTTATTTCTAGGATGCAAGGATTGTTCAACATATGCAAATTGGTAAATGCCATCTATTATATTAACATAATGAAGGATAAAAATTATATCATCATCTCAATGGATGCAGAAAAAAGCATTTGACTAATTCAACACACTTTTATAATAAAAACACTCAACAAACTAGATATAGATGGAATTTAACTCGACTTAATAAAGGCCATATAAAACAAGCCCACAACTAGCAACACTCTCAATGGTAAAATACTGAAGACTTTTCCTCTAAGATCTGGAGCAAATCATGGATGCCCACCACTGCTACTTCTATTCAACATAGTGCACTGGAACTCCTAACCAGAGTAATTAGGCAAGAACAAGAAATAAAAGGCAGCCAAATCAGAAGGGAAGAAATAAATTTATCTCTATTTGCAGATAACACAATTTTATACATGGAGAACCCTAAATTCTCCACACACACACACACACACACACACACCTGTTAGAGCTAATAAACAAATTCAGTAAAGTTGCAGGATACAAAATTAACATACAAACATCAGTTTCATGTCTATGCAATAACACACTATCCAAAGAGGAAATGAAGAAAACAATTCTATTTATAATAGTCTCAAAAAGAATAAAATACATAGGAATAAATTTAACCAAGGAGGTGAAAGATCTGTATGCTGAAAACTATAAAACATTGATAAAAGAAATTAAAGAAAACATGAATAAATGAGAATACATCACACATTCATGGATTGGAATAATTAATATTATTAAAATGGCCATGCTACCCAAAGTGATTTAAAGATTCAATACTATCCAAACCAAAATCCTACTGGCATTATTCCCAGGCATATAAAAAATAATCCTAAAATTCATATAGTACCACAAAAGACCACAAAAGGACAAATTAAATCTTGAGAAGCAAAGGCAGAGCTGGGCCATCACACTTCTTGATTTCAAAATATATTTCAAAGATACAGTAATGAAAACAGTATGGTACAGGCATAAACACAGACATATAGTCCAATGGAACAGAATAGAGAGCCCAAAAATAAATCCACATATATATGGTGAATTGATCTTCCACAAGGGTGTCAAGAATACACAATGGGGAAGGGATAGTCTCTTTGATAAATGGTGTTGGGAAAACTAGATAATTGTATGCAAAGGAATGAAACTGGACCCCTATCTTACTCATAGACAAAATTAAAATCAAAATAGATTAGACTTAAATGTAAGACCTGATACTATAAAACTTATAGATGAAAACATAGGAAGAGAGTTTCTTGACATTGGTCTTACTAATGATTTCTTGCATATGACACCAAAAGCACAGGTAACAATAGCAAAAATAGACAAGTGTTACTACATCGAACTTCAAAGCTTCTGCACAGCAAAGGAAACAATGAAAATTAAAAGGCAACCTACAAAATGGGAGAAAATAGTCACAAACCATGTATCTGTTAAGGGGCTAATATCCAAAATATACAAGAAATTCCTACAACTCAAAAGCAAAAAACCCCAAAAAACTCAATTAGAAAATGGGCAAAGGACTTGAATAGACATTTGTCCAAAGAAGACATGAAAATGGGCAGCCAGTATATGAAAAGGTGCTCAATATCACCAGTCATCAGGGAAATGCAAATCAAAACCACAATGAGATATCACCTCACCTGTTAAGATGGTTAATACAAAAAAATAAATAAAACATATTGGTGAGGATGTGGAGAAATTGGAACCCTTGCAGTTTTGAAAGTAAAATGTTGCAGCCACTTTGGAAAACTGTATGGGGATTCCTCAAAAAATTAGAAATAGGACTACCAAATATGATCCAGCAATCCCATTTCTGGGTGTACATCCAAAATAATTGAAATCAAAACCTCAAAGAGATATCTGCACTACCATATTTATTATACCATTTTTCACAAGAGCCAATATATGTATGCAATCCACATGTCCATTGACAGATGAATGGATAAGGAAAGTGTGGTATATTCATACAATGGAATATTATTCAAACTTAAAAAAGAAATATATCCTGCCACTTGTAACAGCATGGATAAACCAGGAGGACATTATATTAAGTGAAATAAGCCAGTCATAGAAGGACAAATATTGCATGATTCCACTTAGGTATCTAAAGTAGGCAAACTCATAGAAGGAAGAATAGAATGGCAGTTGCCAGTAGCTGGGAGGAAGGGGAAATGAGGTGTTGTTCAATGGGTATAAAGTTTCAGTTATGCAAGATGAATACGTTCTAGAAATCTGCTGTATGACATACTGCCTATAGTTAACAATACTGCATTGAGCAGCTAAACATTTGTTAAGAGAGTAGATCTCATGCTAAGTCTTCTTAGCATACACACATGCACACACACACACACACAAAACCAAAAACAAAGAGACACAAGGAAAATTTTGGAGGTGATGGATATATCTATTACCCTGATTGTGGTGATGATTTTGTGGGTGTATGCATATGTCCAAACACATCAAATTGTATACATTAAATATGTACATTTTTTGTATTAATTATAACCTCAATAGAGCAGTTTTAGAAATAATGAAAATAATATTTTTTTTCACAAAGGACCTCACAAGTTATGTAGCTGGTTGTGTTGGAATCGTATTCATTTTCTCACTCTCTCTAGCTGAATGGACAAAGTACTTCATATTTTTCAACTTCATCTCCTCATGTGTGAAGTGGTAATAGTGATAGCTCACTATATTTCTGGGAAGATTCAGTGAGATAATGTATGCAAAGTAGTTACCAATGCAAAGCACTTATTTGTGCCTGACACATGCTAAGCTTGCAATGAAGCCTGGCCTTTGTCATTATTATTTCTGGTTATGCAGGGTGCTGAGGCATGGGAGAATGCCACCAGCTATCTCGAATGTCAGGCAGGCAGATCCCATCTATACTTACAGCTGCATTATTCCCCAGTCAAGGAATTTTGGCAGCAGTATATAGAATATATGATCTAGGCCATAAGGCAAATCCCTCTTGCTCTATGAAATCTTTTCTCACAGCCCTCTGGATGCATAAAATATGTCGTAAGCCTTCCTCCTCTACTTCCCAGTAGCACCGGTACCCACACTCTGAACGAGGAGAGCCCTCAACTATCAGTGCTTCTCTGGTTTGTCACCCATCTCCGCCAGCTTTAAAAAGTATCACAGATGCATCTCTTATCTTTGAACTTAGAACTTGCTGTGCTCCGGTTTGGAGCTGGGGTAAGAAACTTCCTCTCCAAAGACTTACTTTTAGAAACTTATGTTTCTATTTTTAATTGGAAGACAAATTTGCACCATGTTCTCTGAAAAACTCTGGTTGCCTTTATTATGACCTGTCTTTGCCTTCACCTTGGGCTCATTTCCAAAGTCAAAGGCAGCATGGGCAATCCTAGCACTAGTCTTCACTTCCTTTCCCAAATCCCCCAAGCTATACGTTCTCCTTTTTCTTGTGTGGGCTGGAGCTCATGGGACTGTTGCCTAGCTGCAAGGGACCCTAGTAATACAGGGACACCTCTAAAATATTTGAAACATAATAAGAAAATTCAACTCTTTGACTTGAGAAAAGATTGCTCAGCAGGCAATATGAAAGGATGGTGGGAATATTGAAAAGAGACAGGCAGTAAGTTAGGGGAGAAATACCAAAATAAAAAGTAAAATGATGCAGGATATTATTATTTCAGCTTTGCCCTAGCTTCATATGACAACTCTCAAAAAAGAATACTAATGTAAGACAATGGAAGTAGGTGAAGAACTTCAAATTTTCTATATTTCTTTGTGGAATGGTTGCAAAAGGAAAATTACTTTTGATTATATAGTTCTGTCAGAATCTACTTTCTTATCTGGGGGTTGATACTTATACCACATTCAAAGTCTGGCAGCACGAGGATTTATGAAACTGGCATAAAAGAATAAAGGTGTTTAGATATAATCTCCTAAGGCAACAGGGAATTTTGTCAGATACAGGCACCCTGACTACATAGTGGGCTCCGTACTGGAATTTGGAGCTGGGAGGCCATTAGAAACAACAATATATTACAAGTCAAAGTAAAATTGAATTACTGTGCTATGAGCTAAACAAATCTTCCTCTTACCCATCGTATCTCTTGGCTCTGTGACAATTTAAAGACAAAAGGTGATTTCTTTTGATGCGATAAGTTTATGTCAAAAGTTGTGTCAAACTAAGTAAGCAGAAAATAGTTTAAATACTATCGTGACTTTACTTTCCTAACACTGGGGGTTGGAGAACACAATATAATTTAGAACACTTTCTACAATTTCACTTAACCTTTGAGTCTGTCTGCATATTAAGGTCTGATCATGTTCTACTTAGCTGGATGCCTTGGATTGGGATAGGAACTCCACCACTGACTCTGATTCACAATAGTCTCCAGCTTACCCTGCAATCTTGGGACTCGCCCACCTTCATAATTATATGAACCAATTCCTTATAACAAATCTCTTGCTGTATATGCACATCCTACTGGTTCTGTTTCTCTGACGAATCCTGACTAATTACCCCTTCCTTTGGATAATATAATGGAACAAGTTGTCTAAGCAAGAGGCACAATTCCTAACATCCTGACTTGGAACTGCTTGGGGCAAGAACTTGAACATTTCTTTGGTAAAAGAACTTATTAATCCTTTACTTCAGGTTAACATAATTTTTCTTTAGGAAAAAAAGCAAAAAGAACAAAACTGTCAAAGCTCCATGCTCTGTAAGAAAAGGAGTATCATATTGCCCTGTGGTCATCTGTTGAGAAGAAAACCAGCCCTTTGTGGGTTATTAGAAGGACATGTGTAGCCATCAGCAGAATGTATCTCAGTTAGTAAGGGAATACAAAGACCATACAACATTTTGTTTTCTGTTGCTTGCCTCCTATTTACAAAGGAAACTTAGAAATATCCTCTGTGAGACAATGTGTGTGTGTGTGTGTGTGTGTGTGTAGAGGGGGAGGGTGGGGGGTCTATGTGTATTATATGCGCATATTTGCCCAATCTCTTTCTTGCTTTTTCATGAACCTCAGTTTCTGACCCTATGCCTTAAATATCTTGATACCTGTATTTGTTAATCAATATTTTTTAGTTCTTCTCCAAAATCTGTGTTGAGGTCTCATAATCATAAATTGCCCACCCCCCCCCAGAGTTTTATAAAATAGTGTTTCTTTATTTCCAGAACAAGAATCTTAAAACCTACATTCTAGTATATTTCCTCAAAAAGATGCATAATCAGATCCAAGAGGAGATCCCCCAAAGAGGAAGAAAGGACGGTGTAAGTTTCTCTGCTCTAACCCCGAAGCCTACTACAACGTTAACCATCCTCCCCCTAACTATCACTCACAGGACCTCGGCAAACACACACAGTGGTAGTGCAACCTCTCGGCAGATTTCTGTGAATGAACAAGCTGAGTTCATAAAGGTCAGCCTTTAAATGGAGAGTATCATTAAGTTAGAAGACACAGAGGACCTGACCAAATTATCATACCCCTAAACCTGCCTTGTAACTGGAAAGCTAGAGAATTCTGAGCAAACGCTCTTCCCCTCAACCGTCCTGGATCCTTGCTGGCACTGTGATGCAGGCAGAAGGAGCCCTGCAGTGGGAGACAGAGGCCTGGACTCCAGTCCCAATCCTCCTGTAATCTTAAACAAAAGAACAAACCAAAGTAGAGATTTAAAAAATTTGTAACACATTCCTTCTTTTAAATGAAGGCTCACACCAAAATTCAGAATATAAAATAGATAAAGGTGGCAGTCACTGAAGGATTACCCACAGGCCTCATGACAATTCCCCCAAATAATTAATGCACATTTTGTAAACCAACATTCTTGATTTAGAAAGGTCCCCGATCTAGCTGCAAAGCCTTTTCATATAATACAGACTCCTGGGCTCTATTCCAGATCATCTGACTCAGAGTCTCAGAAAACTATACTTTCCACAAGCCCCTGGGTAATTTTTAAGGTACCCAGCTGGCTGACGTGAATCAGTATTTGAAACTACGACAGGAGAATCTCTCAAATATTCTTTCAAGTGCTCAAAACAACAACCAAATAAATGACATATGATTCCCTCTCCACAGTACCAGAGTATTTTTATTAGCTTCAGGTTACCATATTGAAAACAGATGGCTTGTAAATCGTGCCATCATTCCACCTGGGCCAGACGTGCTTCTGTGATAACAGGCAAATAATGAATTATTTGCAAGGATTTTCCATCCCTAACTTAAAAGCTTCTTGCTTCTACCATGAGAAATTTTTTGCTGATTCTTTCAAATGATGTTATCTCTCCTGAGAGAGTAAAATGCATCTCACAAATAAATATAGATGTACCTACTGAGTCCTAATCCAGGGATGGTTACCAGGGTACTGAGAGTTCATTCTGGGGAAACACTGAAACCAAAAAATTTCACGGTGCCAACATTCCAAAAAGGAAATAACACATGTAAAGAAAGTGGTATGATTCCTTGTATGGAATAAGCATTCAATGAATTTTAGCTCCTATGAGTTTTACTGTTTATTGTCATTATTAACAGAAATAGGTTAAGACACTTTCAGGTTGTCTAGGTCTGGCAAATTGTTTAGACAAGGAAGATTTGTGTGTATGTAATATACGTTTCATAAAATTATCACTCAAAATTTGCTTTAACTACCTCTGATAAAAGGAGAGGGACATGTTTGGACTCTACAGTAGTTCTCTGTTTTTAGCATGTATCAGGATCACCTGGAAGGCTTGTTAAAAGGCAGATTGCTGGGCTCCCCCTAGACTTTCTGATTCAGTAAGTCCTAGAAATGGCCTGAGAATTTGCATTCCTAACTAGTTCCCCTGCGATGCCGATGCTGCTGGTGCAGGAGTGCACCTCGAGGAGCACTGCACTAATGTAGGCTTCATACTCCGTGATGCTTAGAGGAATGTCCTTTGTGCCCACGGCCAAAGGCTATGATTGGGGAGGAATTGTCCTTACAATCTTAAGTTATGTGTAACAGCTCCATTCTGAGCTGAAACTGGTTAATCAAAAACGTATCCAAATGCCCCAGGTCTTTATGACATGCGGTGTAATGACCAGATTATTTTCTGTTACAAAATTGACAAATACAACTCACACTTCTTGATGCAGTAGTTTATTGGCTTAATTGGGAAATCCACGCACAGGTGGATGCAAGGCACAGCACCGTGTGTTCCGAGTTTCCACTCTCTTCATCTCTTGGTTCTGTTTGTCGGCCCTCCTCTATGCGGGCTGACATCAGTGTCTCCTGCCACAGACAGCTCTTTCTTCAAGAGGCAAAAGAGAAGGAATCTCACAGCTCATGATCCACCAGGAAGAGAGATGCACTGTCTCCCCGTATCCTCGAATGAAATCACATAGAAGATCCATGTTGGCCATACTGGAAACACACACCCACATTTTGGACCAATCACTGAACAGAGGGAACAGGCGCCAGGATTGGCCAGCCCTTGGTCACATGCTCATACAGTGGTTGGGAGAAGATAGAACGCTTTGAGTGGTGGTCGCAGCAGAAGCGAGTGTGTAGGGGCAGTCGGTACCACAACAGGAAAACAAAGTATTTAACAAAGACTTTGTGTTGAAAATGGAGACTAAATACCTGGAATGGAGACAAGAGAACAGTATAAATGCTGAAGACAAGGAGCTGAGACCAGAAGAGAAGTCAACTCCAGTGCCAGTGATGTCAGAACTGTGTAAGATCCCTGTCCTGGCACCCTCTGACAAACTCTTCCCAGGAAACATTCTTTCCGTTTGATGATTCCATGTTCCTGTTACCGTGGGGCCTCCTCTAGCCTGGAATTCTGCGTCCTGCTGCTGTCATCCCAGAACTAATTAACTCGTAAGCTTTCATCACATACTGAATACTCAGTATATTTATTGAGGAAATCAATGAAGAGCGAAAAAAAAGAAGGAACCAACAACTTGAATTTGGGTAAGTCAAGTGAGGTTTCTGAGCTCTTTTTTTTTTTTTCACCTTTAAAAAAAAGGAATATATTTTCTGGTTATTTTTAAGAGTAGTTTTGAGAATTAAAATATGTGCCTCTGAAAATTGACAATAAAAACAGATGTAAGGTGTTGTTCTTAATGATGTTGTGCAAGATTTGTTGGTGGCCTGCATATCAAGACATCTCTTAATATTGCAAAGTAAAAAGCCAGCAATATTGCCTGATTTAGCTCTCCAAAACAACTCAAATGTTAAAATGGTCATTTATTTCTTCACCTAACCAGGGCTTCTGAGCTCTGGCAGTGTATACAAATGACATGGGGAGCTTTGTAACATTTTGCTACCTAGCTCAACCCAGAGGTTTTGCTTAAAATAATGCAGGTTGGAGGGCTAGGCATATGTATGGTTTTAATTTCCCCAGGTGATTCTTATGTGCAGCCAGGGTTAAGAAGCACAGACCGCAACACGTGATTGCCTCATTGGTACCTAAGTGCTTCTATCTGCTTGCTTCTTGAAAATAGGCCTCTCACTTGATTTCAGGTGAGGGTTTTTTGTTTGTTTGTTTTTGGGGTTTTTTTTGGCGGTACGCGGGCCTCTCACAGCCGTGGCCTCTCCCGCCGCGGAGCACAGGCTCCGGACGCGCAGGCCCAGTGGCCACGGCCCACGGGCCCGGCTGCTCCGCGGCACGCGGAATCTTCCCGGACCGGGGCACGAACCCGCGTCCCCCGCATCGTCAGGCGGACTCCCAACCACTGCGCCACCAGGGAAGCCCTTCAGGTGAGTTTTTAAACCTCAGGTGCGGTACACGAAATTGTCATTTCCCTTCAGTCAGCATCCTCCCCTTCAAGAGTATGACAGGCCAGTTTTGCAACAGCCTCTGAAGCAGAAATTCTCTTCCAAATGTGCCTTTCTTGCAGGGATCTGACCAATATAAAAATAAAGTAAAACAATTTAACCCTGTAGCTAAATTGATGACATTCACGAGAGATGAAATTTTTGTCTACGAGCTTTGCAGTTATTAAAATTTACTCCTGTTTCTAAATACTTAACAGATGAAAAGAATGAGGCACAGAGGCCAATTTAACTTAATCGTGAAACCTTGTAATCCGAGTACCAATTACAGATGTAGTCTCCATTTATCATATATTCTTTGCAGAAGGTTACTGGGTAGGGGTAGACAAACCATTCCTTTTGCTGCATCCGATTAAAATATTATTTACTGCCTACTGTGTTCCTGGCAAAGTGTTGTTGTTTGTTTTATGGGAAAGAGGGAAGGTAAACAAATACGGAAACAAAGACAAGTACTGCAGCTTTGTGCTCTCATGGGAACGTTGCAAGGTCTGCTTTTCTAGGATAGGGTTTCTCAGATGCAACAATTTTGTAGACAATTAGTGTTAATAACCACCATAACAGTAATGAATAATATTAATTTGAGGTATGCTATCGCTGTGTACCAAGCACTGCTTCAGGATTGGGAATATAGGATTCTATTTAATTCTCACAACTCAGAGTTGAGATAATTCACTCATGGTCGTATTGGTAGTAACTGACAGCCCGGATTCAATTCCAGGTCTTCCTTCCTCTGGAATAATGGGCTGTGGAGTGTGCCCTTTCTTAACGTTTTTTGAGAAAGTTGGAGTTCTGAGAGGTAGGGTGTGCATAGGCATAGAGGTAACTGTGGATTTCAGTGTGTTTTAACATTGAGGCACGAGGGTCCTGATCTTACATAACAACCCTGGGATGAAAGCCCATGTGTTCCAGCTCCCAGCCCAGTGCTGCCGCCTCAGCTCCCCAAGAGCATTCTAGTATCAAATTCCCAGTGTGTCAGGGCTGGGCTTGGCACTGTCCATAAAGTGGGCACCACTGTTCCAGAGGAGTATAGCCCAATAAATGAATCCCAGAAAGTCTTCCCCACTAGGAATTTATGCTTTACCAAATTAGCAGTTTTTAATTGGTAGGCAGATTTCTGGGGGTCCTTACAGAACAAAAGGAACAGCAATTGTGAATGGGCCTTGGGAATGTTTTAAAATTCCACGTGAAGTTTTGCTTATGAAAGAAGATTTCACTGAGAAGCAATTTGGACACAGGTCACCTCCTATACCACCAGCACTCTTGGCACACAAGCCCTTTGTTTGTTCCTCTAGTGCACCAAGGTTCCTCCTACCCCTGGGTCTTGGCATATGCCATCACTCTTGCCAGAAGTGTTCAACTCCCCAACTTCCTGCTCCCCTACAACCCTCAGAAAGAAAACTACATCATGCCAACAAAGTCATCAAATCTCTTTTCAAATGTCACTTACTCAGGAAACCCTCCTGACTTCTCTGAGGAGGCCAAATCCCCCTACTGTTAATTCATAGTCTCCATTAATTCATTTGGGGGAACATACATATATTTTTTAATTAACTTATTTATTTATTTTTGGTTGCATTGGGTCTTCATTGCTGTGCACGGGCTTTCTTTTTAGTTGCGGCTAGCGGGGGCCCCTCTTCTTTGCGGTGTGCGGGCTTCTCATTGCAGTGGCTTCTCTTGTTGCGGAGCGTGGGCTCCAGGTGCCCGGGCTTCAGTAGTTGTGGCACGTGGGCTCAGTAGTTGTGGCTCATGGGCTCTAGAGCACAGCCTAGTAGTTGTGGCGCATGGGCTTAGTTGCTCCGCGGCATGTGGGATCTTCTGGGACCAGGGTTCGAACCCATGTCCCCTGCATCGGCAGGCGGATTCTTAACCACTGTGCCACCTGGGAAGCCCCGGAACATGTATTTTTCAGTTCCTTCTTTAGGAAGGAATTAGGCACAGTTCTTTGCATCAGGAACACACGAAATGTTACAAACAAGGTCTCTGCTCTTAACAAAGGATAATTTTTTCGATTGTGCTGTTACCGAAAGTGGGGTCCAGCTGCTCGCTGCTCTGAAGCCAATAAAGAGGCAAGGTTGGTGGGAAGGAAAGTAAGTTTGCTTTATTTCGGAGGCTGGCAACCTGAGCGGGGTGGGGGCAGACTCCTGTCCAAAGCTGACTCCCCTCCCGCCCCACACCCCTCACCCCCAACAATCAGGGGGCTAGAGCTTTTATAGACGGAGGGAAGGGGCTATATGCAGAAACAGCACAGTCAGCTCTGACAGTCGTCTTGAAATTGGTCATGCCATGGTCTGATCCGCGTCATCCTGATTGTTTTGAGTACAGTTAATCTTTAGTTCCAGCGTCACTTTGTTCCCACTTCTTTGAGGCCAGTTCTCAGAATGGTGGCAGCTTATGGCATGGCTACAGTGTGGTCATCATGTAGTTAACTTCTTCCACATGGTGGTGGTTTCAGCATCTACAAGACAGCTCACAGGATATGGCTCAGCATGTTATCTGTAGCCCTTGAGGAGGAACTAGAGGTCCTTGACTTTGCTTAATGGCTAAACTATTATTGTTTGTCCTGTTTGACTGCTTTCCTTTGCTTCTGCATTTTCTCACTTCTCTGATTAAACTTATGCTTTGGCTGAAGTTTTTCTACAAACAAAAGACAAGCAAGGGAGATTGGGATTTACATATACACACTACTATATATAAAATAGATAATAAGAACCTACTACATAGCACAGGGAACGCAATACTCTGTAATGACCTATATGGGGAAAATATCTAAAAAAAAGAGTGGATGTATATATATAACTGTTTCACTTTGCTGTACAGCAGAGACTAACACAACATTTTAAATCAACTACACTCCAATGAGCATTAGGAAATAAAAAGGCAGGCGGAGGACATGGGTGGGGGGAAGGACCGTAGGGTCCTGCTCCGGTTCAGTGCTAGGCTGAATAATGTGTAATTAGTCATTCTAAACACAAAAGAACTCATCACTTCTTGTGGTTACACTAATATTAAATGAGACTAATAAAATAAAATAAATTAGGGTAACATGTTGGAGCACTGTTTTCTTCATTTAGGTGGAGTCATAGGAAAAGCTTCTCTGAGGAAGTAATGGCTGATTGAGAGCCAAAACATGAGAAGTCAGCAATGGGAAGAACTGGAGTGAGAGCATCCCAGGAAGGGAAGAGCAGGTGCAAAGGCCCTGACATGGGAGTAAAGGTGCTACAACTAAGGAAGAGAAAGAAGGTGTAGCCACTAGAAATAGAGCATGGAAATATGGGAGGCTGTGTGTGAAGGTTGAGCCAGATGACTTGTTTACTGGAAATGGAAGAAATCATGGTCTTATTCTGGGAGTGGTAGAAAGTCAGTGGAAAGTCTTAAATAAGGGGATGATTTGACATTATGAATATTTTAAGAAGTCATTGGCGGCTGAGAGCATTGTTTCAAGGGCAACAGACAGTAAGAGCAGTTAGGAAGTAGTTTCATTCTAGTTTTTAATCAAGTTAAGAGATAATGACGCCAGTTGGAATGGTAACAGTATACATGAAGGGAAGCACTGGGAATTGGGATATAATTTGGAAGTTGAATCAGTAGAACTTCCTAATGGCTTAAAATGATGTGAAAGTGTAGAAGAAAAGAGTCGAAATTCTTTGGTTTTTGGCTTGAGCATAGGCAGTGCCAATCATCTAAGATGGGGAATTCTGGAGAAGAAGTAGATGGGGAAGTAGGCATCTTGGGAATCAGTAGTTCTATTTTATGTTTTAGGTGCATGTTTAGATAGTCAGGTGTCATTGTCAAGTGGACAGTTGAGCCCTGAGATAGACAGCAGTCATGATGAGTGAAATTAACTTGGATGTCAGCCTACTGATGACATTATGGCCCTGAGGTCTGATGAGTTCACTTAGGAAGAGAACAATGAATCATGAGTTCTAAGACTGAACCCTAGAGCACTCCAAAGTTAAACGTTGAGCAGAGAACCAGCAAATGAGACAGAAAATAACCAGTGAGGTAGGAAGAGAAAGAAAGAAACAAACCAAAACCAGAAAGTATAGTGTTCTTGAAGCTATATCAATGAAAATACCTTAAAGATTAAGAGAAACATCTGTAACTTTTATTGCAGACGCCTTAAATGAGGATTCGCTGTTTTGCAGATGAGAAAAATGTCCTTTGACAATGAATCAAATGTTTGAGCCTCAGGGAGGGAGTCTACCTAAGGGCCCTAAAAGGGGATGAGTAATACGACAATAAGTTTTTTTGAGTTTGAAGGATAAATAAATGCTTGAATGATAAATGATTATTTTCCTTAGAGATTGGTCAGCCCGGAGTAATGGACCCTGCATGCAGGAAAAAGATCTCTGGGCAGAGATTCTGCACATCACAGAGAGATGAAGCTGAAAGGGCTCATACGTACAGACCCAAAGAGCAAACATTCCATGGTAGTTGGTCCAGACCTTTTCATCTTTGCTTAAAACCTCTGCCACCTACTACTAACTACTCCAGCTTTGACTGCCCTGTGCCTTACGCTATGAATCATATCCATGTGACTCTTACCTGGGAATTATAATGTCTGTCTGTGTGTGTGTGTGTATAAAATATATATGTATATCTAATATGTGTGTATTACATGTATATGTATAATATATATACTATATATAATATGTATATATATACACAAACATATTTTATACATATATCTTACTTGGAAATTATATACATGTATATATAATATATAATATCCTATCTATATACAATATATATAACATGTATATGTGTACACATTTTATATATATCTTACTAGAAAATTATATATGTGTATACATATAATATATCCTATTTATATATAATATATGCTATATATAAGTGTGTGTGTTTGTGTGGGATATAGCTGTTTTTCCTCACCTGATCAACCTATCTATAATAGTAATGATAATAATGATCTAAGTCCTCAATTATTAAGCCTACACTGTATCAGGCTTTGTTGGAAAATTCACAGACCATGAGGTCTTTCTGGCAAATAGTAGAGAAATTACTGAGTTATACAGATAATTGAATAAGTTTGCATAACTAGTATAATTCTCTCCAGAATTAATATTCCTCTTCCATAATAAGTTTCTTTCAGAATCAGTCATCCGAATAACTCTCAGTACTCTGTTTTATCCCCACAGACTTAGCTCATCTCTTATTACTTCTAGATACCTACATAAAAATAAGTTATAAAGCTTTTCTTTCTTTTTTTCCAGAAATTTACTATACATCAAGAGACTGGCAAAGATAATTTATAAACCATTCTCAGTGTTGGTTGCTCTTTTTCCTTTTCACACTGTCAATTTTCACTATCCAGATAAGCATTATACATGAAGATGAGAGTGTTGAAAATGAGGCTGCTTCACAATTGTTACCCAATATTTGTATGAGTAATCGTCCTGCTCCCATCAGTATAGTTTGATCTTGGGGCACTAAAACCATTCCCAGTAATGAGTAGATGTAAAATACCACCCCTAAATGTTGGCTGATTTTAAAGGAAATAATTACATGATACTTTTTTGAGAATATGGTAAGGATTTTTTAATATATCTAAGTGTCTTGAAAATTACTTAACTGGTCTTTAGTTTACTCCATACTTGGTAAGTAAAACCATATCAGAAAAGAAGATACCTTGTCAGTTGTTTTCTATTTGAAAATAATGTTCTCTCCAAGTATAACTAGATTAAACTTTTCTGAGCAGAAAAATAAATTCACAAGGGCTTTTTCTGAGGTTCTCTTCATTTTGACAGTTATATGAAATGCTATGGAAATCAGACCTTTTGGGGGGCAAAATTAAAAACTCAAACTGGATTAACCCAAAAGGGGAACTGAAATACTCAAGGTTGGTTTGTTTTGGGCCTGGATGAAACTTGGGGCCTTCTTCTCGTCTCTGAGCTTCTCTTCTATGTAATCTTCCATCTCAAGTACCCTTTTCCCATACAGTGGCATTTCTACTAAATTGCATAATCCCAGTGGAAACAATGCCCCTCTTTTCTCAAACTTGCAACAAATTCCTGGCATTGCTTTTGTTCCAACAGATTTGGGCCATTTCATGGTGGTCAGGAAGTTGAAACTTTCTGATGGGCCAAGCTATTACAATGTACAAACCACCTAAAATAAATTAATAATAGAGAAGGATAGTTTCCCAAAAGAAAAGGGGAACTTTATTTTAAAAAATCAGGGATTGTTGGTTTGGGGTAGGACTTCTTTTTGCATGGTTGAGCAAATATTTGTAGTGTATAAATATATTCATTTCATTTTTCTTTGGGAAACACAGGAAAGTATATCAGCTTGATCCTCATGTCTGCCTTGACAGGCTCTGGAATTGGGGTGCTTGGTGTTACTCTGAATACAGTCATTGAAGGCAGCAAGGCAGAGTAGTTAAGATCCCTGCTGCAGTCAGACAGGCTCTGGCTAGCTGTGTGACCTTGGACAAATCACTTAACTTCTCTGAACCTCAGGATTCTTGCCTGTACAGGAAGATAAGGGCAGTATCTACCACAAAGTGCTGCTCTGAGGTTTACAGGACCTAGCAGATGTATTTATACCAGTGCCTGGCATAGACTCATGCTGAGAAAAATGCTGAGTGTATTATTATCATGAAGACCCTTTGAATTAAACTGTAGTAAAAGATTAAATCACAAACCTGACCTAACATGTAGCCACCAAAGGGAGACCCAATCTGCAGGGCAAGGCCTCTGAGATGAGCTCCACCCAACCTGGGGAGTAGGACTGTTTTTTTAAATGACAGATTTCTACCAGAAAACCAAGAAAAAAATCTCTCTCATTACCTGTCTTTGTGGACAAATTATGTTGGACATCCAGGATATAGTGCACATTCAGTGATTATGTTGTATTTGCTTCATTGAAGTGACTTCAATTCTAAATGCTTCTCTCTATAGGTCATACACTCTTCTTCTGAAAATTTCATTTCCTGATTTAAACACAGCTTTACAAAGAAAAAACATAGATGCCATGCTTTTATTTACAAACCAAGATTCTACTTGTTTTCTGAGATCTGACTTTCCTCAAGTTTTTTCTTTTTTTTTAAGCTTATAGTTGATTACCAAAAAGGTATATTACATAGAACTTCAATTTTAAATAATAAGAAATTCAATTTTAAATAATAAGAACTTTCAATTTTAAATAATAACAAAGGTATTGATTCCATATATGAAAACTAGAATTTAGAATTGGTGAGGAAATCCCACAGTAGTTGTGTGGTAAGCATTTTCTAAGGACTCATGGAAACTTGCTAAAATGAACATATGGTTAAGCATCTTAAAAAAAAAACTATAAAATGCTAAAAGTAAATTTTTATTATTGTCTTCTTTTAAGTAAATTTATTTATTTATTTTTGGCTGTGTTGGGTCTTCATTGCTGCGTGCCGGCTTTCTATAGTTGGGGCGAGTGTGGGCTACTCTTCGTTATGGTGCATGGGGTTCACACTGCGGAGGCTTCTTTTGCTGTGGAGCATGAGTTCTAGGCGTGTGGGCTTCAGTAGTTGTGGCACGTGGGCTCTAGAGTGCAGGCTCAGTAGTTGTGGCGCACGGGCTTAGTTGCTGCGGGGCATGTGGGATCTTCCGGGACCAGGGTTCGAACCCGTGTCCCCTGCATTGGCAGGTGGATTCTTAACCACTGTGCCACCAGGGAATTCACTTTATTATTGTCTTAAAAGCCAAGAATATCAAGTGAATGTTAGGAATTATTCTGTGAGGCTGGATTTTTTTCTCCAGTTTTATTGAGATATAATTGATATGTAGCACTATATAAGTTTAATGTATATCATAATGATTTGACTTACATATACTGTGAAGTAAATTTACCACAGTAACTTCTGTTAATATTTATTATCTCATCTAGATACAAAAAAAAAAGATTTTTTTTTCCTTGTGATGAGAACTCTTAGGCTCTGCTCTCAACTACTTTCAATTATACCGTACTGTAGTATTAACTATAGCCATCATGTTGTACATTACATCCCTAGTATTTATTTGTCTTATAACTAGAAGTTTGTACCTTCTGACCACCTCCATCTGGTTCCTCTTTACCTGCACCCCACCTCTAGTAACCACAAATCTGATATCTTTTTTTATGAGTTTAGCAACGTCCATGTTTATCTCAAATGGCAAGATTTCATCTTTTTATAGCTGAGTAGTATTTCACTGTGTGTGTGTGTGTGTGTGTATATATATATATATATATATATATATATATATATATATATACCACAACTCCTTTATCCATTTGTGTGTTGACAGATACTTTGTTTCTATGTCTTCACCATTGTAAATAATGCTGCTACAAACATGGGGGTACAGATACTTTCAACATAGTATTTTGTTTTCTTCAGATATATTCCCAGAAGTGGAATTGCTGGATCTGTTTTTAATTTTTTGAGGGACATTCATACTGTTTTCCATAGAGGCCGCACCAGTACACAGTCACACCAACAGTGCACAGGGATTTCCTTTTCTACACATCCTCGCCACAATTTATGTCTTGTCTATTT
Source organism: Orcinus orca (assembly GCF_937001465.1). Classification (NCBI taxonomy): domain Eukaryota; kingdom Metazoa; phylum Chordata; class Mammalia; order Artiodactyla; family Delphinidae; genus Orcinus; species Orcinus orca. Next base: position 10,598,078 of record NC_064568.1, read on the forward strand.
GATGATAGCCATTCCAACAGGCATGAAGTGATTATTCATTGTGGTTTTGATTTACGTTTCTCTAATGCGAGTGATTTGAGCATTTTTTCATGTACTTGTTGGTCATTTGTGTCTCTTCTTTGGAATTATGTCTTTTCAGGGCTTTTGTCCATTTTAAAAACTGGATTATTTCTTGGTTTGCTCTTGAGTTGTAAAAGTTCCCTGTATGTTCTGGATATTAACCCCTTATCAGACATATGGTTTGCAAATATGTTTTCCCATTCCATAGCTTGGCTTTTCATTTTGTTGATCGTATATTTTGCTGTGCGGAGCATTTTAGTTTGTTGTAGTCCCACTTGTTTATTTCTGATTTTGTTGCTTATGGTTTAGGTGTTATATCCAAAAAATCATTGCCAAGACCCATATCAGTAAATTTTTCTTAGGTTTTCTTCTAGGAGTTTTATGGTTTCTGGTGTTACATTTAATTCTTTAATCCATTTTGAATTATTTTTTGTGAGTAGTATAAGAGTCCAGTTTCATTGTTTTACATGTGAATATCCAGTTTTCCCAGCACATGAAGAGACTGTCTTTTCCTTAATGAATATTCTTGGCTCCCTTGTCAAATATTAGTTGACTTGATATGTATGGATTTACTTCTCAGCTCTTGATTCTTTTCCATTGGCCTACGTGTCTCTTTTTATGCCAGTATTGGTTTGATTACTATAGCTTTATAGTAGAGTTTGAAATCAGGAAGTGTGATGTCTCCTACTTTGGTTTTCTTTCTCCAGATTGTTTTGGTTATTTGGGAGTCTTTGATGATTCCATATAAATTTTAGACTTATTTTTCCTACTTCCGTGAAAACAAAAATGCCGTTGGAATCTTGATAGGGTTGCACTGATATATAGATGGCTTTGAGCAGTATGAACATATTAACAACATTAATTTTTCCAATCCATAAACATGGATATATTTCCATTTATTTGTATTTTCTTCAGTTCCTTTCATCAGTGTTTTATAGTTTTCAGTGTAGCTATTTCACCTCCTTGGTTAAATTTATTCCTAAGTATTTTATTATTTTTGATGCTATTGTAAATGAGATTGTTTTCCTTATTTATTTTTCAGATAATTTGTTGTTTGTGTATAGAAATGCTACTGTCTTTTGTATGTTAATTTTGTATCCTGCAACTTTACTGAATTTGTTGATTATTTCCTATATATAAAATTATGTCATCTGCAAATTGGGAGAGTTTTTTTACTTCTTCCTTTCCAATTCTAATGCCTTTTGTTTCTTATTACTATCTGATTGCTCTAGCTAGGACTTCTAGTACTATGTTGAATAGCCCTGGTGAGAGTGGACATCTTGTCTTATTCCCAGTCTTAGAGGAAAACTTTCAACCCTTTCACCATTGAGTGTGATGTTAGTTTTGTGCTTGTCACATATGGCCTTTGTTGTGTTGAAGTATGTTCCATCTGTACCTAGTTTGTTAAGAGTTTTTATCATGAACGGATGTTGAATTTTCTCAAATGTATGTTATTCATCTATTAAGATTATATGAAGTTCCCTTTCTTTTCATTTGATCAGAGTCTTAAGGGAGTACATTCACAATTCAAAAATGTTAATCCACACAGTATCCTCTGGGATGCCAAGACTTATGGGATGAGAGAGCCCACGCTCACCAATCTGCTTGTTTGGATTTGGTGGGTAAGATTCAGAGGACTTTAGCTTCCTCTCATCCCTGGAGTTTCCAATTCTCATGGGCATTTTTTACGTTTAGATCTCCTGAAATTTTCTTTTGATAAAAGGCAATTGCATATCCATGTTCAAAGGGGTGACGAGGTGAAACAATTTCTGGGTGAAGAATTAAATGCTTGAAATCATTGAGTGATTTCATTTAGACACAGGACTTTCCCTGTCTTGCAGGGAAGGAGGGCAGGCACTAGGAAAGAGGGCTCTAATTGAGTTGATGAAAGCTACCAAGTTCTGAATTTCTCTTTAAAACATAAATATTATTATGCCAAACTTTCCAAGATGGAAATGATTCGGAGAGGCATGTTTCCCCTTTGATAAAATGTATTCATTCAAGGTTGTTTTGCTAAATAAACTAATCAATGAAATTTGTGGCAATTTATTTTAAAAAGACAACACTTCCTAAAGTTTTACATGGCCATTCTGCATTCTCATATATCCCTAGAGGCTTAGTTATTGTAATAATGTGTATGACATTCTGCATTTGCCTTTTTTTGCTTAACATATTTTTCATGTTTCAACCCAGTCTTTCTAATTAACATTTTTAAATCTTCCTGGCTGTTATAGACATTTCAGTGAGTATCTTTCTACCTATATATTTTTGTTTTGAAATCATGCTTAAAGTTCCTGGGAGTAGGTTGTCTGTACCAATGAGACCAAATACGATTAGGGTTGTAACTCTGTAAAATTATATTGTCTTCCAAAAGTGCCAGGTGATTCACTCTCCTGGTCACAGAGCAGGAATGCAAGGATTTCAACACAAGGTTGAACCACAGGGTGTTAAGGATAGCATGTAGCCTGGCAGATGGGTTTCAACCCTTCAAGGATAGCTAGTATGTATGGAGGTTCCTCAGCTTGAAGCAAAACAAAGGAATAGCAACTCTCATCTCGCTATATAGTAGGGATCAAACTTCAAATGCCCTCACAGTTCTTGGAGGGAGTGCAAATTAATCAAGCAAGGTGCCCAGGGAGCCTGTAGGAAACGATAGGAACCGTACATAAATGGAGTGTGCATGCCCCATCAACCCCGTCCATCCCCATCTAAAGAGTCATCTCCACTCAGCTCCAGCTGAAATGTCCCAATTTCAAAATGCTGGCCACTAGTTCAGATTTACTATGTATAAAGCAAACTGACACTTAGCGGACAAAATGGAGGAAGGGAGGGAGGGAGGGAGGAAGGAAGGAAGGAAATGAAATGAAATGAACAGTTGATTTGAAACCTCCGCATACAGACTTTACTGCAATCATCTTTTCTCTGTGGAAGCGGGGCAAGTCACAATGAGAAGATGCCTTGTAAAACTGTTGACTGGAATTGGTACTGATATAAAAAAAATACAAAATGAAAGCAGTAAGCAACCAGCAACATCTAAAAGAAATGTCTTTCGCAATGATACACAGTACGCGTACATGAAAAGCAGAATTAGGTGCTGGGCTTTAGCAGGTGTAATTATATAGCATGATAAAGCAAGGCACAAAAGGATTTGAACCACTCTTTCCAAATTACAAAGCTATAAAGCATTCAGCAAACAGTAAAAAAAAAAAAAAAAAAAAAGCTTTACTTTAATTTGCGTACCCTTTTTTCCCCCAGAACAAAATGCTTAGGGTGTGCAGTGCTTTTAGGAGTTGCACAATGACTGCTGTTCCGCACCACTCATTTTCCAACTGATTTAATTTCTTCAATAAGATCAGCTACACAGGGTAGTGAGACGCCCTAGCTAGTGTGTCTTTTCTTCAGATTTGCCTTTGTGACATGAGAAAATGTAAGTGACAGCAAGGAGGGAGAAAAACCTCTAAATCAGGGTAAGATATTGACAAGAATAAGAGAATTCAACCCTCCAAGAGCAAATCTCTCCTCCTCATTTCTCAGTGTCCTATAGAGTTTATTCTGACATGTTTTAGGGGAAGGCAGGGGTTATCCCATAGGCATGACCACTTGAAGTTGTCTCCAGTCATCTGCTATCAAACAAGGTAAGTAGAGTGAGAGGAAAATTAAAGAATATCTGGAGGAATAAGAGACAGGAGGGTTATAAAGGCCATAAAAGAAGGCCTTCTGCCATCAAGACAAAAACCCAGAGGTATTCGTTATTGGGAAATATTTTCAAGCGAAGAATGTAAGCAAAAAGGACAACTAAAGTTGTGTAAATTGCCTTTTACTAGGATAATGAAAGCCCAGGGACTGGCAGGAATGACTAAATCCACAAATTTAAGTTCATTGTTCCTTGTCTTCAGTGCCAGTATCTCACCAGATTCAACCAGTTCACAGGGCTCTCATTAAGAATGTGGGGATTTTAAGTGAGATACAAGGGCAAACATCCAGGTAATTCAAGCTAAGTTACTCTTGAACTTAAAATAGCCTTATAGATGTATTGATCCTTAGGTGTGTTTTTCCAAAAAGTTACTGTAATTAAATTCCTCCATCACTAATGTTTTCTAAGCCTGGCTGAGTTGTAATAAATAATCCTTTACAAGGCCCTTTTACTCAGATCAAACGGTCCCCCTCCTCTTCTTCCCTTGTTTGCTTGATCTGAAAATCTGGTCCCGTGACATAAAATGCTATGTCAAATTGCATATCCCGTCTATATCTCTTCTTCAATGCCTAGCCCTGTGAATTCACAGATACGCCATATAATAGAGATGAGTAGTCTGCTCTGGAGATATTTATCATCTTGTAGAGGGATGGTATGATCATCATCACATACATTGATTAGACAGTTACTCTTGGCCAGGCATTGCATGAAGTCTTGATTGGCATGCATCACCTCAGTTAATAATTATAGCAACTGAATGCGTTAAGGGCTAATTCCTAATTTGAAGATGGACACACTAAGGGTAAGAGATATGAAATCTTGTTTTTAAGGTTGTTTAACAATCCAGTGACAGATCCAGGACAAGATCTCAGGCCTGACTCCAAAGTCGAGACTCTTAGTCACTGCTTAAGAATATAAACGGTGAGGAGGGGGGAGACAATAGTGATGATAGCCAATGTTTATTTAGCATTATTTATGTTTCAGGCAAAGTGCAAGGAACTTGACATAGATTATAATCTTGTTCAATTAGAATAACCACCCTGTGAGGTCAGTACTGTTGTCAGCCCAAATTATTAGATGATGAACACCAAGACATAAAGAAATTATGTCTTATGAAAGGTCATTCAATATGTTCTCCTTGAGCACAGTATGTCCCTCTACTACCTCAGAACTGGTGTTTCTAAGTTTCACCTGGAAGGTACCGTATCCATCTTTGGCTTCGGAGGAATGAAAGGAATATTAAGAAATTATATAGCAAAACACAAAGGATAGCCCTGCTTGCTTGGAATAATAGGAGGAAATAACCAAATAAAAATAAACAAATTAGGGGAAAAAAGTACTGACTACTTCCACTAACACCTTTGCAGAATTCCTTGGGGTCTGTCATAGCCATTTAATTGTTCAGTCAAAGAGCTAGACCTATTTTGGATCCCCTGAGAGCATCAGGCCAAAAGTGTGCTTGAGAGCATTTAATATCAAGGGACAGGTCCCAAGTACATTCAGGTAATGTCTTAGGAGTTTTAGGATCCCCACAGCCAGGAGAATACCTTGCAAATACTGTACTTAGTAAATACTTGTTTATTTCAGTTTTTGATGCTTAGGAATCAAGTGGTTAACAATTGGTTTCCAGTTATTAAAAGTATTCTCTCATATACACTGAGGCATATTTTGTATTAGAGAAAAATAATAGCAAGCCCATGCTCACATTTGATTCGTAAGAACAATGGTTCTAGTATTACTCTTTTCCCATCACATTACTGTGAAACTTATTTGAGAGCTATTAAAGAATGGGGACATGTTTTTTTTTAATGTGATTTAAAAGGAGGGGTAAGTTTATCATTATTGTTTATTTATTTGGCAAACATTACTGAGAGCCAATTATATGTTAGGGCTTAGCTAAAATTGCTGAGGGAGACAAAGATGTATAAAGATATGTAAGTCATTCCATCAGTACAATGTTAGTTGCAAAATTCACCATGTGGAGGATAAGTATCTTGCATCATCTACAATTTGTTATCCCCTTCATGCTCTTCATTTGCAAAAACAATTAATGATTCTGTTAGCAAGTGTGTAAACCATGGCTATTAAATATGTAAAAATCCATTTCACTACTTTCCTTTTGCTAATAAAATAAATCTTCTCTATTAATAAACTTCTATACCCAAATGTAGTTTATAGATGAATTGCACTTAGACATGAAAAACATGCCCTGAGTGTGCAGTGCTAGAAATGATATAGGTATCTAGAAATGAGACACTAGAAAAATTAATCACAGTCCTTTGGATCTAATTGCCTGTGGTCTTCCTGGAAGCGTTTATTAAAGAATTAAAAGTACGTTTTTTTCAGGACTTCTGTTACAAAAATGATAGCTTTACTATACCCTTAGAAATTATATCTGCAATTATATTACTTAATATTTCCTTTCAATACATTTTCTCTATGAGATGTTTGCACTCATTCAGATACTGACTATAAAAGCAAAATGAAATGTGGAGTTTAAGTTATGACAAAAAAAAATTTTAAACCTTATTGCCAGACAGGGAGAAGTGGCAGTTTTATATTCTCATTGCCTTCTCTAAATAACTGCCCAATCTTCTACTTCACACTGGCAATATAGGTAATGAGTATAAATCCCTTATATACTTGTAAAGCACTTGGATTTTTATTTGCAGTAGTAAGGCAGGTGAGGTACCCTGGACAAACCAACTGAAATTGGAGGATAATTTTTCTTTTACTTTATTGAGGTATAACATACAATCATTAAAGCACGTAAAATGCACTAATCCTAAGTGTACAGATAGGTGAGTTTTTAATCCCTGTGAAACCACCACCCAGATCAAGATATGGAACGTTTCCAGAACCCCACAAAGTTCCTTCATGGCCCTCCTTAGTCGATAACCAACCCCGTAGCCCCTCCGAAATCAGGATAACTACTACTATGGCTTCTCTTAACACTGATTGTTTTTGCCTGCTCTTGGATGTCATACAAGTGCAATTATGCAATATGTACCCTTTGTGACCAGTGTTTTTTTCCACTGAACAAATGTGAAATTACTCTTTGTTGCTGTGTGTATTTGGGTGTTGTGTATAGTTAATTCCTTTTCATTGTTATAGTGTGTTATATTGTATGGATATAACACAGTGTATTTCTCCATTCCTCTGGTGATAGATATTTGGGTTGTTTCCAGTTCTGGAGTAGTACGTGGATCAAATATTTTAATAAAACCTTTAAAAGGTATCAACAAACTGAAACAAAGTAAAGAATATTCGAAAGACCAAAAACTAAGTAAAAAGAGAGACTGAAGTTGGCTTTAAACTTGAGGGTCTTTACTGAACTTGGTAAACCTGAGGTTCAGGTGTCACAGCCTCTCAGGTTACACAGGACAGAACAAGCCCCATGTTAGTAGCTAGAGAAAAGGAGGGTCCAAAAGGAATCTTCTTTATTAAGCTAGAATCCTCATTTGGCGGTAAAGGAGAAGTCAACTTAGCTCTGCAGGGGGCTGCAAAGAAAACTGCCCATCTTAAAATGAACTACAAAGTATAGGAGATAAAGAAATTCACTCTGAAATTTTATATACCCAACTTAGACCAATGTGAATTTGAAGCCCAGTTTTTCCCTCTTGTTCCTAAAAACCTCAAGCCTAAAACTTTAACATTCTCCTAGGCTATTGGTGATACCCAGGTACTTGGATGAAACAAATTCAAATCTTTCTGAGAGAATTCACTTTCAACTGAGGCTTCAAAAATTCTCCTAGAGTTTAGAAAAAAATCATATAACAGGAAATATGTCACTAGAGGAAGAACCAGGAGAAATAGACCAATATATTAAAATTACAAAATAGAGATGAAAATACAGAAAATGATGAATATGCTGAATGAAATAAGAAATTGAAAATAAGAGTCAGTATAAGAGACCTCAAAAAGTTTAAGAAATTTTTAGAAAAAAAGAGAACCTAACAGAATTTACAGTAATAGAAAATGTCATAATTAAAAAGAGGATAAAATACTTGAAATATATAAATTACATTTCATCAGAGTTACAAAAGGAGAGGAGATAAAGAATGATGAAAAGGCAATATTAGAGGAGATTACAGAAATAATTTTTCAGAATGAACAAAAGACAATTTATTGATTCTATAATGCCAACAAAAGGAAAGAAAAAAATACTACACAGAGTCCATATCTGTATACATCATATTGAATAGGCAGAACACAGAGACAAAGAGCAACACCTCATTCAGTTAGATTTCAATGAGTGACAGTTGAACTGGCAGCTGATATCTCTAAAGCAACAGAGGAAGCCAGGAGTGTAATAATGTCTTCAGAATGTTTAGAGTACTTAGCCTAACGTAGAATGGTATGTTCATCAAAATATATCTTTTATTTATTTAGATATAATTGGCATGTAATATTATTTTCAGGTATACAACATAATGGTTTGATATTTGTTTATATTGTGGAATGATCACCACAATAAATCTAGTTAACATCTATCAACATCTATAGTTACAATTTTTTTTTTTTCTTTGACGGTACGTGGGCCTCTCACTGTTGTGGCCTCTCCCGTTGCGGAGCACAGGCTCCGGACGCGCAGGCTCAGCGGCCATGACTCACGGGCCCAGCCGCTCCGCGGCATGTGGGATCTTCCCGGACTGGGACACGAACCCACGTCCCCTGCATCAGCAGGCGGACTCTCAACCACTGTGCCACCAGGGAAGCCCAACATTTTTTATTTTTAATAGATGTTTATTTTACTCCTCTTCACTCTTGTTGCTTTTGAAGACCTGCAAAAATTGCACCCAAAGAAATTAGTCTTAAAGGGGATACAATAGGAGCAAGAAGAAAACATGTACTGATATTCTTCAGATTCCAGTTAGTTAAAATACCTTATTAACTCAAGCTTAATACATTAACCTGTATTTCAATGATTTTTCAAGAATAGATGGTGCAGTGAAACTGACTGTTTTTTAAAGTTTATTTATTTTGTTTCACAGCAGGTTCTTATTAGTCATCGGTTTTATACATATTAGCGTATATATGTCAATCCCAGTGTCCCAATTCATCCCACCATCACCACCTCCGCCCCACACCTCCACTTTGTAAAAGTTTAAGCGCAGGCCTAAACAGTTGTTGCCAGTGTTACTAGGTTTTAAACCCATCTCTTATGCTTGTTAAAATGTTTGGATTCTTATGCATTGCACCCCACCTTGAGAGTTTATTTGGGAGGTCTAGAATGATAAATAGGTATCAGCATTTTTAACAAGTACCTCAGGTGATGATCCTGGTATAGGGAATTTATGGACCACAGTTTGATCAACTGATCAAACTATGTGTAAGCCATTTATGGACCAGAATCAGGAGAGAAGTAACACTGATCTTCAGTAACTCTTATATAATATCACAAAACATCTAGTAGCTGAATACGAAGGCTACTGGAAATTTAAGAATATTTGGATTTAAGGTTGTAACAAGCTGATGTTTCTCCCCAGATCTCATGAAAATCACAGTTGTTTTATCCGAAAGTAAGTGACTCATTTCTCAGTACTTGTTAAATCTTCGCGATATATTTACTTTTCTAGTCACTAGGAGATCAAAAAAAAAAAAAGAAACCAAAGCTCTTTGATGGGTTTCTAAGACTGTGCTTTATAGAGCTTTATCTGCTGCTAGGAAAGATGTGATCACTTATCTATTCCACAGATATTCTCATGCATACAACCAATGATTTTTCAAGGAACTTGTAGTCAATTTAGAGTAGGTTTTACTTTGACTTTTTTGCTTCTGTGATTCCCGACTATTTTCTTACTGTTCAATTTCCTACTGAGTCTTCCCACAGGGTTGTTGAATGATACTCCATGGTGACCCCTACAGCTTCAAAGTAGTCCTAGTAGAAACCCCACAATTGGGTGAGATAAATACATATCCAATAAGCCTGCATAAAGATGATGAGCATGCATGCTTCCAGACAGAATGGCCACAGAGCAGGTGTGGAAAATAGGTTTCACTTCCAAGTTAATTCCCGTTGATCAGTATCGGCTCCCTTCAGCATTGTATCATGACAGATCATGGCGGGTAGTTTCCAGGGAAGATTTCCACCTGAAGAATGGAAACTAAGTGAGAAACAAGATACTACTTTACTGTTAGTTATATTGTTACTAAAGCTCAGGTCACATGCAGGCATCACAAAAAGCTGGATTGGGATTACCCAGTTTAGTACAAGTGGTAAATAGCTTCTGTTTCTTCCTCATATTTCCTATCTTGATATCCGGAAATATTACAACTTCCTGAATGGCCAAAAATACAGGAATCAAAATCAATGTCTGATAGGCATTAGGTTCGGATATGTAGGTTGCTATTCTACTGCCTGGATGGGAAAATAGGAGTACTTGCTTTTGCCTTGTACAGTAGGACCCTGTCCACTAATAATAATCTAACTATTATTTCCTCCTCCTCAAGTGGAGTGAGAGAAGGGAAGTACAGTGAGAGAAGTCAATGAAGGGATAGAAACAGTCTCGCATGAGGAAGACAGGATTGAGGAATCTTCTGATGTAAACATGTATCCTTTTAATCGATAGAAAAACATATTTTATTTTTTCAATATATCCATCCTTCAAGACATAACTTAAATATTTCCCCCTATGGAACTCTTACTGATTCTTTTATTTAGGCATGATCTTGTGATTTTCACTTCAGTAAAACATTAATGCACTGTGTATCTCTCTCTTAACAGGTGATTATTACTCTGCACTCTGGATGTTGATTTAAATCAATTTCTTTCCCATCATGTGTTCATAGATGTATATTTATAGCAAGTACTACGGGATTATCACACTAAGTATAGGACCCCATAAGCAAATAAGTAAATGACATATCCACCTGCCACCCCTACCGTAAACTCACATTCCATTGGGGAATAAGGACTACAAATTGATAGCCACAGTGAGAAGCTGAATGTCACAGCTAATTCACAACTAGATTCGGAGTTTGAGTTTTGCTGTCAGGGGAGGCTTGATGGTTTGATGTTTGGGTCTTGGCTATAAGGAGATGACACATTTTTTGTGAGGTTTGTGCTGTTGTATTTTGCTTTTTAACTAAGTTACAATGTCAGCATCCTCCTTTGGTAATTACAGTCTCTATTATTTTGAATTTGTCTTTAACACTGAAGCTCTTATTAAACTATTTTTCTCTTTATTTGCTCTCTCTTCTAGAAAATGGGTCAGCAAACTACACAATGGGCTTGTAGCCTATTTTTCCGTTGGAAAAATTCTATTGGAATATACCACACCCATCGTTTTATACATTGTCTTTGGCTGCTTTTGCATTGTAATGGCAGTGTTGAGAAGTTGTGACAGAGGTCATATGACCAACCCACAAGCCTAACATTTTTAATATCTTGCCGTGTAAGAAAAAGTTTGCTGACCCCTGCTCTAGAACAAGGGGTCTGTGAGGGCAGGGACTACATCTTGGTCAATTTTTGTAATCTTAGTACCAGGCACAGAGATCAGGGAATCTTGACCTGAGATCTACCATATGTTCATTTTCCAGAGATGCAGTAACTTCCAAGAACTGCCTGCTAAGTTGCCTATGCACATTTATGTTTATTAGGCAAAGATTTCTAACTTCTTCATATTCTCAAAGGGGAATCCCAGTATGGCCAAATAAGTGCCTATCAGACCGACCCTCCCATAGACAACAACTGTAAACTATGGCCACAATACAAAAAATGAGTTCCTAAAGGCACTAAGAGTGAACAAAAAGAAACAGATTCTAGAAAGGAATCAAAACTTGGAAGAAGGGAGTAGCACTCAATAAGTTTTCTCTTACTCTCTTTTAAACTAAGGGCAGTTCACATTTAGGGTCACGGAGGATGCCTAAAACTGTGATTGAAAACCCATGACATTTCTTGCCTAAAAAACTAGAGGACAGAGTTTGGGACATTCACAATCTCTGGAAAGACTTTTTGGGTAGAGGTTATGAAAAGGAGAGAGACAGAGGAATCAGCAAATTCTCTATCCAAATCTCTGGCTGTCCCCCCAACCATACATGTGTGGAAGAGATACCAAACAACCCAGATTAGGGTAGAAGAACTAAGATTAGTTTTCAGTTGTCCAGGAGACAGAGTTTGTACTTTGAGTCCAGCCAAGTTAATTACTTGCTAAAGTAACTCCTCTTCTGAGGAGTATAGCAGAATCCAGAAACTCCAACACATAACACACACAATATCCATGATATAATTCAAAATTACTCAACGTACAAAAAAACAGGAATGTATGACAAATACTCAACATAAGACAAGCAACAGGAAAGAAAAACATTATCTAAACATTAAAGTCAGAAGACAATGACTTTAAAGTCACTATTATTACTGCTCAGTGAGTCAAAGGAAAATATGCCCATAATGAATCAAAAGCTGGGAAATCATAGTGGAGAAAGATGATTAAAAAGAACAAAATGGGAATTCTAGAACTGAGAAATACAGTATTGCCAATGAATATATGGTTCTTTCCTCAAAATTAAATTACATTGCCTACTGGTTCACTGTGTATTTGACTTGAGAAACTTGAGTTTGTTGTTCTCTGAAAAAGGAATATATCTTAATAGAAGGAAACAGGAGTGAAATTTTTTACCTATAAGAAAGCAACCAGTTGTTGCCTAAATAACTTGACTTGGAACAAATTACCTCTCTATACCTTATTTTCTTTAGCTGAAAATGGGGATAATAATGGTATTTCAATGTAATATAATGTTCTAAGCACAATTGTAATTGTTCAAAAACTTTGTCTGTGGTAATGATTTTTAATTGGATTCTTAATGTACCTCTCTTTAAAACAGGAGCATCAAGGGAGGATGACATATTCTGGCTGGGTTTGGGGAGCTCACTGAGAGAAAAAGAGGCCAGCACCAGATAGAGTAACCTAAAGAGAGATTTCCAAAAGCAAAGAGTCTAAGACTTAGCTCATAATCCTTTGTAGATTTTGTGCACTGCTAATTAGCTTTTGACACCTGTGTTTCTCCACTCGATTTAATGTGAATAGTCTTTGTCAAATGATTCTACTAAAGTATCTTGTTAACCCTAAAATAATGGTGAAATGATTAATTTCCAGGTGCTGACTTGAATAACATTAATCTTAATGAAATCATTTGGTATGAATGTGACTGTCCTATGTATTTTAAAAGGCTGAGAGCAACTGACTGTTTCTGATCTGTCTTGTCACTGCCGTTGATGTCTGAAGGAGCTGAGGGGTCTGCCCTCTTAAGAGGCGTTTATCTCACATGTTTGGCACTCACTGATAGCTGCTGTAATTGTAGTACATAGAGCAAATAGAACTTTGAACTGCTTGTCAGTCACTTCTCCCCCAGTTCTCCCCCAGAGGTATTGAGATGCATATTTAGAACATAAATTCCAAACATTTCCTGCCATTAACCTCAGGCAATTCCTGGGAGGTACAATTTCAATAATGGGAATATTTAGCTTACGGTACTGAATGTGAAGCAAGATTGTCTTTCTGCCCTCATCCTTACAGCTCCATTGGAAAAGCAACTTCTGAAAGCTGAAGGATGAGGGATTCCTCATGGAACGTGTATTAGGTTATTCGTTTGTGTCAGTGCTTAGAATAGGTAGCAGGAGCATACAGAGGAGGGGGGCCTGTTATCAAGTTCTTCCTAACTAGTGGGGAAATGGAATTAAGTTTTTTTATGAGCCAGATTACTGCTATATCATACGCTCATATTTGAATTGGTCTTCATAAGCAGCCAGGTAAGTCAGGTATTATCTTTTTCACTTCAAATTGGGGCAACTGAGTCTCAGTGAGAGTGATATAAGTAACAAAGTCATTGATGTAGCCCAGGAGAGAGATGACAGGGATCTGAATTTAGAGCATGGCAGTGGAGCCCCAGTATATTCTTAATAACTGATAATATGCCATCGTTGTCCAGAGTAATCAAGAAAGAATAGTTTGGGCTTCCCTGGTGGCGCAGTGGTTGAGGGTCTGCCTGCCGATGCAGGGGACGCGGGTTCGTACCCCGGTCCGGGAGGATCCCATATGCCGCGGAGCGGCTGCGCCCGTGGGTCATGGCCGCTGGGCCTGCGCGTCCGGAGCCTGTGCTCCGCAACGGGAGAGGCCACGGCAGTGAGGGGCCCGCGTACCGCAAAAAAAAAAAAAAACAAAAAAAAAAAACGGAGAAAAAAAAAGAATAGTTTGAAAAATATTAAACTCAGAAAGTAGGTTATATATAAATACGAGTAGAAGCATGTAGATGCATCAGGAATCTTGTTTTATGTCTCTTTATTAAAGCCTTGAGAATTGAAGGAATATATTATCAGCAGCATTGCGGGCTTGATGCGTGCTCTGGGATTGTGTTAATTCCTTAATAAAATGTATTTGACAATATATTCACCTAATTACTGAGAAATGTTGAAATGTTTCAATTATTTTCATTAAAAAATAACAGCCCCCTTTTTTGTTACCTCTTAGTGTGAGACAGACACCGAGATACGCATTTTAACTTAATTTCTAATTTAACCTGTACACCACCACCAAAAGGAAGGGATCAGAATCCGCGTTTTATAGATGAAGAAGCTGAAGCTCAGGGAGCTTACATAATTTTTCAAGGTGATAGATGTCATAAGTAGGAAAGTGAGAAGTAAATTCTGTACATCTGTTTCACTACAAAAAGTACTGTTCTTAAATTCTGCCTCCTTTTGAATAGGAATTGGTTTTCCATGTAACCCAAAGAGCCGAGATTGACTGAGGCAGGTGAGAGGGTAATACCCCCCTTTCCCCCACCGAAAGGAAAAAAAAATTAAGCATACTGAAATTAAATCCCCCTGGAATAACTGTGCCAAAATCAGGCAGGAAACATAACTAGCCCTGAATGACAAGCAGAAACCTTAATTCGCCAGTCTTACCATCCCTGTTTTATACTGATCCCATAACACCTATGGTATTATGTGTAGTTTAGAGCATCATAATGGAAAATATTTTTGTTAACCTATAACACACACCCAGATAAAGGTCCTCATATTAATAGAGGTGCTCAAACCCAGTGATGGCATATGGAATAATCTGGGAATGCTTTAAGAGGAGAATACTTTAATTGGGGTAGGATAGGAGGAAGGTTATGAAAGCATGAGAATTGTCTTTCGTTGGGATATGTGGATACACAGAAGAGAAAGATTTATTCTGTTTACATACAAAGGGCAAAACATGGAGCTCTGGGAAGAAATTTCAAACTGGCCGGTCTCGACTCAATATAACATCTCTCTGTAATTATAACTTCCCATCATGGAGTCTGCCTCTTGGGATCTTGCTTCCTCCATCCTGTGAGAGATTCACTGAGGCTGTAAGAAGTCCCTTGCTTAATGTACCATAGTAAGATGCTTACCTAGACAAACATAGGCTCCTGACTTCTAAATTTAGAGAATTATATGAACCTCTAAGGTAGTTGGAAGTATAATGAAGCAGTTAAAATTTAGCTTTTCTCATCAGAAAACTCAGGTTTTACAGTTTCTGGATAAGCGAAATTGGGCAAGTTATTTAATTTCTCTGAGCCTGTTTCTTCATCACATAAAATTAGTAGCATAGTCCTCACAAGACTGTTGTGAAGGATAAAGTAGATCGTCCATGGGAAGCGCTTAGCACATGTTAGTTATTACATTTATTAATGCTTTCTGTACATAAGCTTCTTACCTGGTGTGTCTAGAATCTTTAATGTATTGCAGCTAGGAATATAAATGTGAAGGGTTACGAAAGTGTTTCCGTAAGAATTCATGCCTGTGACAAGGTCTAGGCTGTCTTTGAACTTTGGAGGACTAGAAATGCCCCAGAAACATACTTACTTTCTTCAGCAATTTGGGTGCTAGGGAGTGGTAAGAATCATGTGGTAGCTATAAAATTATGCCACAAGACTCTGAGGGGTCTATTTCTAACGTGGTTTGAAAAGTACCTTACACGGCATTCTTTAGACTTGCCGGCTGCCTTAAAATGTCCCTCAGGGCTTCCCTGGTGGCGCAGTGGTTGAGAATCTGCCTGCCGATGCAGGAGACACGGGTTCGAGCCCTGGTTTGGGAAGATCCCGCATGCCGCAGCGCAACTAGGCCCATGAGCCACAACTACTGAGCCTCCGCGTCCGGAGCCTGTACTCCGCAACAAGAGAGGCCGCGACAGTGAGAGGCCCGCGATGAAGAGTGGCCCCCGCTTGCCGCAACTGGAGAAAGCCCTCGCACAGAAACAAAGACCCAACACAGCCAAAAGTAAATAAATAAACAAACCAATGAACCGACATTTAAAAAAAAAAAAAAAAAGTCCCTCAAATTCTAGTTGGATTTGAAGAGCTTGAATATATGTCTTGGGTACCACCAGTTAAAACCTAGCTTAATACGCGAGGGACAGGTATCATGGATCTCGATACTGATGTAACCTTTACTTTATGAATTAGTAAGCAACGAATAGGGGCACATGTATGGTCCAGTAGGCTGTTCCCTGTATATGTTCGCTTAACTAAGCAGGTAGATGGGGGCTGAAAGGCAGACTGTACTTGGATCATAAGCGTGTACACCCTGGCAAAGAGATGTATCTACCCAGAGGAAAAAGCTTATTTTTATAATTCACATATAGGTATCATTGAACTAAATTAGATGTAGGTGTGACCGCATTTGCCCTTACTTTGCTTTACTTATTTTATTTGCTACATACAACATGTAACTGTGGCTTTCAGGGTCTCCATGTATTTTGAAAGATACTGAGGCTCAGAGTGGGTTATACCCATTAGATGAAAAGATTTTTAGGATAAGAGCCTATCTGTATACAGAGTGCTTTTCACTCAGTGAACACAAGACTGTTTGATCCTGCATCAAAATATTGCTCATTAACACCCAGGGTACCATAAGTTTAGGTCTGAGGGCCATACAACAGCTCAGGCCAGTTCTGTCCCCAAGGAATTTACTGTCCAGTGAACGTGATAAAGTAGAGTAATAGCTATACTAGAAAGTAGAACATACCCAAAGTAGTAAACAGGGTACAGACAAATGCTACTGAACATTCTAAGGAGCGTATCTATGCCTTATGGGCAAATGGCAGGCTTCAGCCCAAATTGTGAATTAATATTCCAAAGAATCCCCAAGTCTTTTCATTTCAACCTCCTTTAGCTGGCAGATGCTGTAGATGCCCTTCCTCATGTTGGCTCTACACAAGTGTATTCAGTATAGCAAAATTAGGAAACAACTGGATAATACAAGGCAATCTCTGGGTTGTATCCCCCAGTAAGAGGAACCTCCTTCTTCAACTTACTATGCGAAGATCCTGAACTTTTGGAGGAGTAAAATCCTCAATGGTTTTTGTTTTTAACATTACGTAAATCATAAGTAACCATTATTGCTAATTCTAGATGACACTGCTTGCTCTTTATTTATGTTGTGTCTTTATTATTCGGCAAATGTAAAAAATACCTGCATATATAAGAGATTTTAATCATAGGTTTGTTTCCAAATATGGTTCCTCAAATTATACATAAGAGCTGGTATGTTTTTTAATTATTCACCCTAAATTTTCATACAAAGCTTGTTTTTAGAAAACTAGTCCAGAGAAATATGTGGAGAAATATCCATCCTTGCAAATTAATAAGAAAATCTGCTGATGTATGCTCCTGTGAGCAACGCTAATCATGGTTTGATCAAAAGGTGAGGGCCTGTGGAAGCCAAGGTCCTGTTTTAAGTGAAATACTACTTTTTTGAGAGCTTTTAGTATTTAGTCTCTTAGCAACTTTCAAGTGTGCGATACAGTATTTCTAACCATCGTCACCAGGCTGTATATTACATCTCATGACTTACTTATTTTATAACTGGAAGTTTGTATGTTTTGACCTTTATCACCCATTTTGATCATGCCGCCCCCTGCTTCTGGCAACCACCAGTCTGTTCTCTACATCTATGAGCTTGGTTGTTTGTTTTGTTTTGTTTTGTTTTTCAGATTCCACATATAAATGAGATCATATTGGTATTTGCCTTTCTCTGTCTGACTTATTTCACTTAGCAAAATACTCATGAGGTCCTTCTGTGTTATCAGAAATGGCAATATTTTATTATTTTCTCTAGCTGAATGATATTCTATTGTACATATGTATCACATTTTCTCTCTCATCCATCAGTGAACACTTAGGTTGTTTCTGTGTCTTGGCTACTGTAAGTAATGCAGTAAATATGTATCTTTTCAAATTAGAGTTTTTGTTTTCTTTGGATAAATAGCCGGAAGAGAAATTTCTGGATCATATAGTAGTTCCGTTTTTAACTTTTTGAGAAACCTCCATAAGTTTTCTGTAGTGGCTCTATCAATTTCCATTCCCACCAGTAGTGCATGAGAATTTCTTTTTCTCACATCCTCAGAAACACTTGTTATTTTTTTTCTTTTTGTTAATAGCCTTTCTAACAGGTGTGAGGTGATAATTCATTGCGTTTTTTTAAAGTGAGGTACAGTTGATTTACAGTATTATTTTAGTTTCAGATGTACAGCATAGTGATTTTGTATTTTTACAGATTATAGTTCATTAAATGATATTACAAGATAATGGCTATAATTCCCTATGCTATATAATATACCCTTGTTGCTTATGTATTTTATACATAATAGTATCTCTTAATCCCCTACCCCTAACTTGCCCCTTCCCCACTTCCCTCTCACCTCTGGTAACCATTAGTTTGTTCTCTGTATCTGTGAGTCTGTCTCTGTTTTGTTATATACATTGATTTGTATTTTTTTGTTATTTTTTAAATTTTTATTTTATATTGGAGTATAGTTGATTTACAGTGTTAGTTTCAGGTGTACAGCAAAGTGATTTAGTTGTACATAGACATATAACTATTCTTTTTCAGATTCTTTTCCCATATAGGTTATTACAGAGTATTGAGTAGAGTTCCCTGTGCTATACAGTAGGTCCTTGTTGATTATCTATTTTATATTTAGTAATGTGTACATGTTAATCCCAACCTCCTAATTTACCCCTCCCCCCAATGTTTCCCCTTCAGGAACCATAAGTTTGTTTTCTAAGTCTGTGAGTTTGTTTGTGTTTTGTAAATAAGTTCATTTGTATCATTTTCTTTTAGATTTCACATGTAAGTTATATGATATTTGTCTTTCTCTTTCTGTCTCATTTCACTAAGCATAATATTCTATAGGTCCATCCTTGTTGCTACAAATGGCAGAATTTCCTTCCTTTTTATGGCTGAGTAATAATCCATGGTATGTATATACCACATCTTTATATTTTCATCTCTTGATGGACACTTGGGTTGCTTCCATATCTTAGCTATTGTAAATAACTCTGCTATGAACACTGGGGCACATGTATGCTTTTGGATTAGTGTTTTTGTTTTTTTCTGAACATGTACCCAGGACTGGAATTGTCGGATCATATGGCAGTTCTATTTTTAGCTTTTTGAGGCACCTCTGTACTGTTTTCCATAGTGGCTGCACCAATGTACACTCCCATAAACAGAGTACAAGGATTCCCTTTTCTCTACATTCTCTCCAACATTTGTTATTTGTAGACTTTTTGATGATAGCCATTCTGACATGTGAGGTGATAGCTTGTTGTTTTGATTTGCATTTTTCTAATAAATAGTGATATTGAGCATATTTACATGTACTTGTTGGCTATCTGTATGTCTTCTCTGAAAAGTATGCAGATCTCTGCCTATTTTAAAAACAGATTGTTTGTTTTTATGCTATTGATCGTATGAGTTCTTTCTGTATTCTGGATATTAAACCCTTATCACATGTGATTTGCAAGTATTTTCTCCCATTCAGTATGTTGCCTTTTCATTTTGTTGATGGTTTCTTTTGCTGTGCAGAAGCACTTTAGTGATGTAGTCCCACTTGTTTATTTTTCCTCCACTTTTGGTATCAGATCCAAAAATTTATCACAAAGACTGATGCCAAGGAGATTACCACCTATGTTTTCTTCTAAGAGCTTTATGGTTCCAGATGTTACTTTGAAGTTTTTAATCCATTTTGAGTTAATTTTTCTGTGTGGTGTAAAATAGTGATCCAGTTTTATTCTTTTGCATTTGGCTGTCCAGCTTTCCCAAAACCATTTATTGAAGAGACTATTCTTTCCCTATCGTATATTTTTGGCAAGTTTGTGATTAATTGACCATATATGTGTAGGTTTATTTTGGGGCTCTCTGTTCTACTGATCTTTGTGTCTGTTTTATGTCAATACCATACTGTTTTTATTACTGTAGCTTTGTAATATAGTTTGAAATCAGGGAGTATGATGCCTCCAGCTTTGTTCTTTTCTCCCAACATTGCTTTGGCTATTTAGGGGCTTTTGTGGTTCTATACAAATTTTAGGATTATTTGTTCAGTGAAATGCTGTTTTGAGTATCTAGAATATACTCTAAAACAAGTCTGCTATCCACTATTGTACTAATTTTTCTTTTCTATACTCCAGAGAAATATTCTAGAGGAAGTCATCAATTTTATCAAGACCTAGGTTGGTCTTATAGGTTCACTCTGAAGAATGTGTAGGTTCACAGCAAATTGATTTTATTGGCACAACTGCAAGTATGGAACTTTCTAGCTCATCTATAAGAGATGGCAACAGAATTAAGAAGCCAGATCTAAGAGGGTAAGGGGTAATAAAAGAAGGAGGGAAAGGAGCCAAGCAAGAATTACATGTGGGTGCCCCCAGAGTGACAGGCAGGGCAGGGATTAAAAGGCAGACTTGAAAAGAAGAGTAAGGGAATACTTAAATTATCTTCTGGATTTTGACTATCCCCCAGGGTACTCACATAGGTGAAATATAGAGTTATTTTCAGTAATGGATTGAGCAAAATAGCTTTCTAGCTGTTGCAGGGGCATGATGGCAGAGAATCCCTTCATAAGGCGGAATTGAATACAGAAGGAAAATCAGACCAAATTTATTCAGCATTGATGACTGCTTCTACAGGCTTTGTTCCAGCCTTATGCAATACACTCTATGTCCCACTGGGACCTCGGGCTGCTGGAGCAATGTTAGATGGGCCTGTGGAAAAGCCTTCACCATGGAATCTAGCAATTCTGTCTAGAATTTCCTCTTGACTGTTACAAATGTGGAAATAGCTTTTGGAGTCAGAAAGTGCAGAAATGATGACGTAGCCTGCCCTAAACAGGCAAAAACAGAGATAGGTAGCCTTCTAGGAGAGTCTAGGATGCAGATGCTTTGAGTAGTTCTACTACAATGCACTCTACTGGAAGAAAAATTACAAAGTCTAAGCCTGACATAAGTGACAGAAAGAAGTCAATGAAATGTAGACTGGTGTGTTAAATATTTAATATCTCTTGAATTGTTTTGATCTCTCAGTCACATTGGCTAGTTAACTGTTTGCCACCATCTTTTTAGCTTTTCTTTCTAGATTTTGTTAACATCTCTTTTTTTTTCCTGATAAAAATGTGTCACATACTCACAATAAAAATAAGCAAAATATTGATAAGCATAATATAAAACACAAACCATCTATAATCCTATCTCTTTGAGGTAAGCAGTGTTAAACTTTGTGCAATATTAAGGTGGTAGTTACCTTTCTCACTGATTGATATTTGCACTAATTAGAGCAAAAACAGTGGTGGGTAAAACTGCTGGCAGCTTAGCATGAATGAAAACAGTGGAACCAAACTGTGCTAGTACTATTATTCATTGCATTTTTCATCAAAATGCACTTGCAATTTAAAAAAACTGCCAGTTTCACTTAAGACTGTCCTTGATGAAGCAGTAAAAATTGTTAAATCTTGGCCATTGAGCACACATCTTTTTTTTAAAATTGTATTTTTATCAAAGGATAGTTGAGGTACAATATTATGTAAGTCACAGGTATGCAATAGTGATTCACGATTTTAAAGGTTATATTTCATTTATAGTTATTATGATATATTGGCTATATTCCCCATGTTGTATGATGTATCCTTGTAGCTTATTTTTTAAATACTAGTTCCAACCTCTTACTCCCCTACCCCTATATTGCCCCTCCCTCATTCCCTCTTGCCACTGGTAACCACTAGTTTGTTCTCTATATCTGTGAATCTGCTGCTTCTTTGTTATATTCACTAGTTGTATTTTTTTAGATTCCACATATAAGTGACATCATACAGTATTTGTCTTTCTCTCTTTGACTTGTTTCACTTAGTAAAATACCCTCCAAGTCCATCCATGTTGCTGCAAATGGCAAAATTTCATGTTTATGGCCGAGTAGTATTCCATTGTGTGTGTGTGTGTGTGTGTGTGTACACATCTTCTTTATCCATATTCTTCATTCATTCATCTTTTTCCATTCATCTGTTGATGGATACTTAGGTTGCTTCCATATCTTGGCAATTATAAATAATGCTGCTATGAACATTGGGGTGTATGTATCTTTTCAAAGTAGTGTTTTGCTTTTTTGTTTTTTACATACCCAGGAGTGGAATTGCTGGCTCATTTGGTAGTTGTGTCTTTAGTCTTTTGAGAAACCTCTATACCATTTGCCACAGTTCCACAGGTTGCACCAATTTACATTCCCAGCAACAGTGCACAAGGGTTCCCTTTCCTCCACATCCTCGCCAACATTTGTTATTTGTGTTCTTTTCGACGATAGCCATTCTGACCATGTGAGGTGGTATCTCACTGTGGTTTTGATTTGCATTTTCCTGATGCTTAGTGATGTTGAGCATCTTTTCAGGAGTGTAGATCTTTTTAACATTTATATGACACCCCTGAAAGTATACATAAAGCACTCTGCCTATTGAGGTGTGATGGTCTTATCAAGAGAAAGAGCTCTTGTCCAGTTGTTCTGGTTGCCAGCTGAACTAGCCACTTCTCTTATGGAATGGCATTTTTACTTGAAAGAACAGCAGGCAGACAAACTATGATTATTCACCAGTGGGTACTTGACAGACATTTTCTTAAAAAAAAAAAAAAAAACAAAGTGAGCCTGTCATCTCAAGGAAGAAATTAACATGACTTGTTGCCAGGTATAGAGTTTGAACTTTAAAGTAAAAATTAGAATATTGGAAAACTCGCAGTCAGCTTGACAACTTTCCAGTACTTACAGACTTTTCTGGTGAGTTTAGTTTCGATATCAACAATTGTGAATTTCTGAAATTGTATAATGAAACGTGTCAGTATTTGGAAGATGCTGACAAAGACGTTCTCAACGAACACTAGTGAGGTCCCTCTTAGCCCTCTTCTCAGCTAGGCTTGACCTTGGCCCCCATCCTTGCTGGACCTGCGTAGCTCAGTTTGGCAAGGACGCTGATGAGTCAGTTTGTCAAGAATTCTCCCACCCTTGATATCTGATCACCCTCAATATCTGATCAAGCTCCTTCTCCCCCACCTTCGATGCATAAGTCCTTAACCTGCCTTCACCAAAAGTCCTGTTAGGTTGGTTAAGCAAGACTCCCCCTACCTTTGCTGTCTTTTCTTACTAAATTTTCCTCCACTGACCCCCCTCCCTCTGTTCATTGGCTATAAATCCCCAGCTGTCTTGGTTGTATTTGGACTTGAGCCTGATCTCTCTCCCCTATTGCTACAGTCTTGACACCTATTGCAATAGTCCTGATTAAAGTCTTCCTTTCCATTTTAACAAATGTCAGAATAATTTTTCCTTTAACAATACACATAACAGAATGAATCAATATCTTCCAAATGACCAAAGCAGGATGTTAAAAAAAAAAATCATGTATGGTTAAAAGAACCATTCAAAATAGAAGAGAAATCAAAGGATATTAATGAAACAGAGCCCAAAAAGTTTATTGATAGGATTTCAGATTCCACATTGCAACTAACCTTTAAGAAACTACCATTTGTTAAGTTCTGTTGTAATATCAAAGAGGATTATCCACAATTATCTCTGGATGGGATATTGAAATACTCTTTTCCCTTTTCCTGCTGTGTGTATGAGGCCAGATTTTCTTCATTTACTTCAACCAAAAGAACATACTGAAATAAATTGAAGGCAGGAGCAGATATGAATCCAGCTGAGATTCACAAAGATATGAAACAATGCCACTCTTCGAGCTGTTTGCTTTAGAATGTAGCATTTTTTCATATAGCTATGTTGTTATTATTAACGTGTAATGAGTTTATAGGAATTAATAAATATATAATTCGATTTTTGCCATGTTTAATTTCTAATTCGTTAAATATCAATAGGTATAACTCACATGAACTAAAGCTCTTTAGGGTTCTCAGCAACTTTTAGGAGTCTAAAAGCATTTTGTGAACAGAACACTTGGGAACAGCTTATTTCAGTGTGTCAGGGGTTCAACATTTTCTAATAGTGATGTAAGAGATGTTTGAAAGTAGCAAACCAACGAATCAGGTCATTGATATTACAATATGTTGAAGTTGGTGGCACTAAGCAAACATGTTCATGAGTGTTAGGTTCCTAGAAGCAAAGAAGAATACCAAGCTATCAAAAGGAGGAGTCAAGGGGGTAAAATGTGCCAAGAAAACTAAACCTGGCCTTGGGAATCTAATCACCAAATCAATTTGGATTCACTTGATCTTTTTATACTACCCCCCAAGACATAAAAGTGTTATTGTTTTTAAAATGGAAGATAATGAAGTTAATCTGAATTTGAGTTAATACTGAAATGAATTTATGATGCCCAGTAAATATACTAATTACCAGAATTGTATTACAAGAGACCGCTTTCATTGTGTTAATAAATTGTAATGTTAACATTTCTAGAACTTTTTAAGAAACTTCAAACAATAGCAAACTCATGTCTCTTTCTCTCACTGAACATAGAAATTTACCCTGTGCTTTTTCCAAAAATGATATACTATGTGAACTCTAACAGGTTTCCATGATTTCATTTGCACAGTAAGCCACCTAGAACCCTGAAGGTCTCCATCTCTGAGGAAAAAATAATCATCTCTCTGAATTCAGGTTTCAGAAAGTCCTGAAGTTTCCAAAGGATAAAAACATAATTCTGAAGCATAAAGAAGACATGGCCATAGATCTGTGTGGATGATTACAAGATTACTTTTGTTTGGGATCATTGTTTCCTGAACTATATCTTAGTGCAACCTCTTCATGAGCCTTACTTTCTTGGCTTCTGTAGTTCTGTAGTTGGATTCCACGGTACAAAGCTAGCTTCAACAGTATACACAGAGCATCACAACTAAAGAGCATCACCTGAACTACTCTCTGTGTTGGTCTATCTTAGTATAAAAATTGCAAAATTAGAGATTATTTCCAATATGTATTAGGACGTTTCAGCATTTAACACTTGTCTATTGAAGTGTATATATCATTGTGAATTGTAAAAGCATCTTCAAATATTTGTCTATATTATTGATAGTCAGACCCCAAATAAATGGAACGTGTAGTTGGTAGCTTACTGGGGCACACTGAAGGGGGATCTGAGAAAGTGAGTGATGTTTAGCATGTTTAAACATCTCTGTTTAACATGACGCTTTTTAACGTGCCACTGTTTAGCATGAGGCTCAGTTGTACTCACTTTAGCCTACTTTGGTCTGTGTTTAAAACAGAAGATTTATGGTTGGATAAGTTGATGCAGTGCTGAAATTAGTCATCAAATACCCCTATACTTTATTTATAATAGCAAAACTGGTAACATCTGAAAT
The DNA here is from genome assembly GCF_937001465.1 of Orcinus orca. Taxonomy (NCBI): domain Eukaryota; kingdom Metazoa; phylum Chordata; class Mammalia; order Artiodactyla; family Delphinidae; genus Orcinus; species Orcinus orca. The sequence continues at coordinate 10,623,432 of NC_064568.1, forward strand.
GTCTGACATAGGGAAATAAGTAAACTGATAGGACTCTATGGTAGAATACTATGTAGCTGATAAAAATGTTGCTTGTAAAATATTTTAATACTGTTAGAATAAATTTATGTCATAACATTAAACGAAAGAGTAGGAAGAAAACTGCACAGATGAAAATCTAAAATTTATAAAACCTATACGATTAGCGTTTGGGGTTTTTTTTGGATATATACCCAGGAGTGGAATTGCTGGGTCATATGGTAGTTCTATTTTTAGTTTCTTGAGAAACCTCCGTATTGTTTTCCATAGTGGCTGCACCGATTTACATTTCCACCAACAGTGTACAGAGTTCCCTTCTCTCTACATCCTCACCAACATTTGTTATTCGTGTTCTTTTTGATGATAATCATTCTGACTGGTGTGAGGTGATATCTCACTGTGGTTTTAATTTGCATTTCCCTGATGATTAGTGACTAGTGACATTGAGTATCTTTTCATGTGCCTGTTGGCCACCTGCATTTCCTCTTTGGAAAAACGTCTACTCAGTTCTGCCCATTTTTAAATTGGGTTGTTTGTTTTATTGATGTTGAGATGTACAAATTGTTTATATATGTTGGACATTAACCCCTTATTGGTCATATCATTTGCAAATATCTTCCCCCCTTCAGTAGGTTTTTTCCTTTTGTCGATGGTTTACTTTGCTGTGCAAAAGCTTTTAGGCTTAATTAGGTCCCATTTGTTTCTTTTTGCTTTTGTTTCCTTTGCTGTAGGAGGCAGATGCAAAAAAAAATATTGCTGTGATTTATGTCAAAGTGTGTCCTGCCTGTGTTTTCCTCTAGGAGGTTTATAGTATCTGGTCTTACATTGAGGTCTTTAACAGAGAGTACAGAGTCAACTGATACACAAAGAAACATTAATATTGATACATCATTGAGGATCCTTTGGTTATAAGCATTAGAAACCAGTTCTCTCAAAAATGTAAATGAATGTGTTAAAGAAAACTGGGTAGCTCATCAAACCTAAGAAAGGATAGAAATATAGCCATTATCAAGGAATGGGGTAAGAGAAATTATTGACAAGTTCTTCAAGGACTATCTTAAAATGGTTCTTTTCCAAACATTTTCTATTCTTAAAGATTCAGTTACTGGCAGGGAGACTATGAGTAAATTTGTGTGGGTCAAGCATCCACTTCTTAGCCAGAGAAGAGGTAACATGCTTGACAGCTCTACATGGAACGAGAGAAGGAGTAGTGCATTAACAGAATTCTCATGTTGTCCACTACCAGAAAGAAATTATTGAGGTTAAAACTGTATGTCCTGCATGTACATATATGACGATCCTAATAACAGTAGCTACCCTTAAAGCTGAACACTTAACTATATGCTTAATACTAATCTGGTTTCTCTGCTTTACATGGATGCTCTCAGTTGAACCTCTCAACATTGAAAGATGGGTTTTCATACTAACCCAATTTGCATAGGTGGAAACTGATGCTCAGAAAGGTTAAATTGCCTAATGTCATACAATGAGAATATGGTGGATATGGAATTTGATCTGTGGCTGACTAGCTACGAAGCCTATGAATTTGTCTGCCAGAATACATTGTAGATAAAAATATACTTTGATCATTACTGCTGTTTTAATTTCTCTCAGTGCCGCTAGTCTAAAACAAATGATGGACAACGTATTAGGGCCTAATGTCTGTTTCACTAAAGCAACACTTTTGTACTCCCTCATTCCCCAGCCCCCTGCCAAATGGGTTTTTCTCTAAATATAGTTAGTTCTAAAATCTCCTTGTTGGATTATTTCTGTCTACTCTAGAATAGTTAGATTTTAGCTTTAAAACTGTGTATTGGGCTTCCCTGGTGGCGCAGTGGTTGAGAGTCTGCCTGCTGATGCAGGGGACACGGGTTCGTGCCCCGGTCTGGGAGGATCCCACATGCCGCGGAGCAGCTGGGCCCGTGAGCCATGGCCGCTGAGCCTGCGCGTCCGGAGCCTGTGCTCCGCAAAGGGAGGGGCTGCAACAGTGAGAGGTCCGTGTACCACAAAAACAAACAAACAAACAAAAAACTGTGTATCAAGCACATTTCAATTGTTTTATTGGGATAAAAGAATAGAGTTACATGCCGTACCACATTTCAGTTAGTCATGAAGAATAACCACAGAATGCTAGTGATAAATGAGTGTTCCATTCCCCCTGAAAAGTTAATATCCTCAAAGCCAATGGCATTGTCAGAGCTCTAAGTAGAATAAGAAGTAATGCACCCTTTTCACTCCAGTAGTCTGAGGCAGGTACCATGCCCTGGACATTTTATTCCTTATCTCCCAGATTGATCTCTAGGTCTTCAGTACCAGCTTTGTTTCATTGAGGTTAAGCTCCTGGAGATCTCAGAATTCCTCCAAGTTCAAACATTAAAACTCATTTCAGATATCTCTAATATTTATTACTGAAATCTGAAACAGTAACTTACATAAGAATTATCTTGTGAGCTTCTTTATTTTTCTTATTGAGGTATAATTGTTATACAGCATTACATTCGTTTCAGGTATACAACATAATGATTTGTTATTTGTATATATTGCCCATGTTCAGCATGATAAGTCTAGTTAACATCTGTCGCCATACACCGTTACCAAATTATTTTTTCTCGAAATGAGAACTGGTAAGATCTTCTCTGTTAGCAACTTTTGAATATGCAATACAGTGTTATTAACTATAGTCACCATGCCGTACATTACGTCCCCATGACTTATTTATTTGATAACTGGAAGTTTGTACATTTTGATCCCCTTTACCTGCTTTACTTCATCCACCATACACCCTCTGCCTTTGGCAACCACCAATCTGTTCTCTGTATCTATGAGCTTGTTGGGGGCTTTATTTGTTTTTTCAAATTCCACATTAAGTAAGAACATACAGTATTTGTCTCTCTCTGCCTGACTTACTTCACTTAGCATAATGCGCACCAGGTTGATCCATGCTGTGGCAAATGGCAAGATGTTTTTCCTTTTTTATGGTTAAATTATGTGTATGCATTAATAATAACTTATTAATAACAAGTAATAATTTAATATATATACATATATATGTTTATATGTCTGTGTGTGGGTGTGTGTATATATATACACCCACACACTTAGGCTGTTTCCATATCTTGGCTCTTGTAAATAATGTGGCGATGAATGTGGTAGTACATAGATTTTTTGATTTACAGTCTTATCAACAGGGCACAAAGGATTGCCTCTTCTCTACATCCTTGCCAACACTTGTTATCTCTTGTCTTTTTGATAATAGACATTTTAACAGATATAAAATAATTATCTCACTGTGGTTTTGATTTGCACTTTCCTAATGATTAGTGATATTGAGTATTTTTTCACAAACCTGTTGTCTATCTGTATGTCTTCTTTGGAAACAAATGTCTAGTCAGATCCCCTGCCCATTTTTTAATCACGTTGTTTGTTTCTTTGCTGTTGAGTTTTATGAGTTCTTTATATATTTTGCATATATATCAGAGATATGATTCGTAAATATTTTCTCCCATTCAGTAGGTTGCCTTTTCTTTTTGTTGATGGTTTTTCTTTCCTATGCAGAAGTTCTTTAGTATGATGTGTTCCCACTTGTTTATTTTTGCTTTTGTTACCTTTGTTTTTGGTGTCAAATCCAAAATAACATCTCTGAGAGCACTGTCAAGGGGCTTACTGCCTGTTTTTTCTTCTAGGAGTTTTATGGTTTCAGGTCTTATATTTGTCCCAGATGCATTTTGAGTTCATTTTTGTGTATGGTATAAGATAGTAGTCCAGCTGCTTTCTTTTGCATGTGGCTGTCCAGTTTTCTTAACACCATTGATTGAAGAGACTGACCTTTCCCTATTGTATGTCCTTGGCTCCTTTGTAATTAATTAATTGACCATATACTTACGAGTTTATTTCTGGGTTCTCGATTCTGTTACATTGATCTATGTTTTTGTTTTTATGCTAATACCATACTTTTAAAATTATTATAGCTTTGTAATATAGTTTGAAATCAGGGAGTGTAATGCCTCCAGCTTTGTTGTTTTTTCTCAAGACTGCTTTGGCTATTCAGATATTTTGTGGCTTTATACAAATTTTAGGATTCTTTGCTCTCTTTATGTGAAAAATGCCATAAGGATTTTGATAGGGATTGCGTTGAATCTGTAGATTGCTTTGGGTTGTATGGACATTTTAACAATATTAATTTTTTCAACCCGTGAGTATGGAATATCTTCCATTTATTTGTTTCTTCTTCAGTTTGTTTCATCAGTATCTTGTAGTTTACAGTGTATAGATGTTTCACCTTCCTGGTTAAATTTATTCCTAGGTACTTTACTCTTTTCAAGGCAATTATAAATGGGTTTGTTTTCTTAAAATCTCTTTCTGCTAGTTTGGTATTAATTTATAGAAACACAATAGATTTTAGTATAACGATTTTGTATCCTGCCACTTAACTGAATTTGTTTACTAGTACTAACGGTTTTTTGGTGGAGTCTTTAGTATTTTCTATATATAATATGTCAAATACAAATCGTGACAGTTTTACTACTTCTTTTCTTATTTGGATGCCTTTTATCTCTTTTCTTTTTTTCTTTTTTTCCTTCCTAATTGCTCTGGCTAAGACTTCCAATACTATGTTGAATAGGAGTGGTGAGAGTGGGCATCCTTGTCTTGCTCCTGATCTTAGAGAGAAAGCTTTTCACCACTAAGTATGATGTTAGCTGTGGGCCTGTCATAAATGGGCTTTATTATGGTGAAGTATGTTTGTTCTATACCCACATTGTTGAGATTTTTATCGTAGATGGATTGAAATATTCTCAAATATTTTTTCTGAATCTATTGCAATGATTGTATGATTTTTATTCATTTTCTTCGTGTGGTGTATCACACTGATTGATTTGCAGGTGTTGAACCATTCTTGCATTCCCTGGGGTAAATCCCACGTGATCATGGTATATGAGCCTTTTACTGTATTGTTGAATTTGGTTTACTAATATTTTGTTGAGGATTTTTGCATCTGTGTTCATCAGGAATACTGGCCAGTAATTTTCTTTCTTGTGTCATCCTTCGCTGGTTTTGGTATCAAAGTAATGCTAGCCTTATGAGATGAGTTTGGAATTGTTGCCTCTTGTTCTATTATTGGAAAAGTTTGGGAAGGATTGGTATTAATTCTTTCTTAAATGTTTGGTAGAATTCACCAGTGAAGCTGTCTGGTCATGAACTGTTTTGTTGAGAGGGATTTTTTAAATTACCAATTCAGTCTCTATACTAATAATTGGTCTATTCAACTTTTACATTTCTTCATGATTCAGTCTCAGTGTAGACTGCATGTTTCTAGGAATGTATTCATTTCTTCTAAATTTTCCAATTTATTGGTGCATTATTGTTTATATTAGTCCCCTGTGATCCTTGGTATTTCTGTGGTTTCAGGTGTAACATCTCCTCTTTTGTTTCTGATTTTATTTGAGTCCTCTCTCTTTTCCTTGGTGAGGCTAGCTAAAGGTTTGACAATTGGTTTATCTTTTCAGAGATATAGCTCTTAGTTTTATTGATCTTATATATCATCTTTTTAGTGTCTAATTCATTTACTTTTGCTCTGATCATTGTTTTCTCCTTTTTTCTGCTAACTCAGGGCTTTGTGTGTTCTTATTCTAGTTCCTTGAGAGTAAAGTTAGGGCATTTGAGATTTTTCATCTCGTGATGTAGGTATTTATCACTATGAACTTCCCTCTTAGACTGCTTTTTCTGCATTCCATAAATTTTGGTATTTTCTATTTCCATTTTCGTGTGCCTCAGTATTTTTTTACTTCTTCATTGACCCATTAGTACTTCCATATATTTGTGAATTTTCCAGTTTTATGTTTATAATTAACTTCTAGTTTTAAACTACTGTGATTAGAAGAGATGCTTGATATGATCTGTGTCTTCTCAAATTACTAAAATTTATTTTGTAGCCTAACATATGGTCTATCCTGGAGAATGTTCAATGTGCACTTGAGAAGAATGTGTATTCTGTTGCTTTTGGATGGAATGTTCTATATGTATCTGTTAAGTTAGTCTGGTCTGACATGTTGTTTAAGGCCATTGTCTCCTTATTGATTTTCTGGATGATCTATCCATTGATGTAAGCAGGGTATTAAAGACCCCTATCATTATTTTATTGCTGTCTATTTCTCCCTTTAGGTCTGTTAATACCTGCTTTATATATTTAGGTGCTCCTATGTTGGGTGCATAAATATTTACAAATTTTATGTCCTCTGTGGGACTGATCCCTTTTCATCATGTAATATCCTTTCTTGTCCCTTATTAGTCATTGTTTTAAAGTCATTTTTTCTCGTATAATTATTGCTACCCCAGCTTTCTTTGGTTTCCATTTTCAGGGAGTATCTTCTTCTAGCCCTTCACTTCCAGTCTGTATGTGTCCTTACATCTGAAGTATTCTGTAGGCAGCATATCAATGGATCTTTTTTTTACTCCATTCAGCCACTCTGTCTTTTGATTGAATCAGTTATACTATAAACATTTAAAGTAGTTATTGATAGGTATATACTTATTGCTATTTTATTCATTATTTTATTTTTTTGGGGGGGCTATTTAGTAGTTCTCTGTTCCTTCTTCTTTTATTCTATTCATTTGTGCTTTAATAAATTTGTTTAGTGATATGTGTGTATTCCTTTCTCTTTATTTTTTGTATATCTACTATAGTTTTTTGCATAGTGGTTACCGTGAAGCTTACATATAACTTATAACAGTCTACTTTAAATTTATAACAACATAAATTTGAACACATTTTAAAGCTTTACATTTTTACTTCCCCCCACGTTTTATATTTTTGATGTCACATCTCTGATCTTTTTATCTTGTATATCCCTTAACTAATTATTATCTTTAGATTTATTTTTAATACTTTTGTCTTTTAAACTCCATATTAGCTTTAGAAGTGATTAACCCACTACCTTTACTATGTATTTACCTTTACCAGTGAAATTTATACTTTTATATGTTTTTTGTTAGTAATTAGTGGTCTTTTAGTTTAAAGAAGTCCCTTTAATATTTTTTTGTGAGAGTAGTTTAGTGGTGATAAACTCCTTTAGCTTTAGCTTGTCTGAGAAACTCTTTGTCTCTCTTTAAACTCTGAATGATTACTTTGCCAGATAGTGTATTCTTCATTGGAAATTTTTTTGTGCTTTCAGCACTTTAAATATATTGTGCCACTCCCTTCTGGCTTGCAAAGTTTCTGCTGGAAAGTCTTCTCATAATCTTATAAGGGTTCCCTTGTACATAACAAGTTATTTTTCTCTTGCTGCATGTAAGATTCTTTCCTTATCTTTAACTTTTGACATTTTAATTATAATGTGTCTTGGTGTGGACGTCTTTGGGTTCATCCTACTTGGAATTTTCTGAGCTTCCTTGATCTGGATGTCTGTTTCCTCACACAATTTAGGGAGGTTTTCAGGCATTATTTATTTAAATAAGTTTTCTGCTCCTTTCACTCTCTCTTCTCCTTCTGGGTCCCCTGTAACGCAAATATTGGTCTGCTTGATTTGGGCACCTGTATTTTAAGCTATCATCACTTTTTCTCCTTCCTTTTTCTTTTTGCTGCTCTAACTGGGTGAGTTCACTGCTTCCATCTTCTACTTCAGCTAGTGTGCTGTTGAACCACTCTAGTACATTTTTCAGTTCAGTAATATTACTCTTCAGCTCATGACTTCTAGTTGGTGCTTTCCCATATTTTCTACTTCTTTGTGGAAGTTATCACTGTGTTCATCCATTCTTTTCCTGAGTTCTTTGATCATCTGTATGACCATTACTTTTAACTCTAGGTACGCCCCCCCACTGAGATTTTATCTTGTTCTTTCACTTGAAACATATTTCTCCATTTATTCACTTTGCTAGACTCACTTTGTTGATTTCAATGCATGAAATAAAACCACCAGCTCTCTCAGTCTTGAGGGAGTAGCCTTGTGTAGGAGATGAACCTTATTGTTCCACCCTGCCATAGCTCTTGGTTGTCTCTCAAACCTTTATGATTGTCCAAGCAGCCTATTTTATTTTTAACAGCTCCTTGTATTTGAGGGTGTGCCAAGACCTGTCAGTGTCCCAAAGAGGGGGGGATCTCAGGGAAGAACTCATCACTCCCACCACTGTGCTCATCACAACACCAAACTCTGCACAGATTTTCTTCACGGGCCCTCTATTGCTTCACTATATTTATTTGTTGTAGTATCTATTTCAGAACATGGCTTTTATTTGCAGGAAGTATAAAAACCTGCTTTTATTATCAAATAATAGGTAGAGACAACTCCCTATCCCAGGTCTTCTCCTATCACTAAATCTCATCCTATCCTGAAGTCCTAGTCGAAACTCTGGTCTTTGCGATTATTTGTAATTTTCTTAATTGTTACATTATGTTAAAACGAGGTACGTTCTGCTGGGTCCTCCCACTAGACTAGGCAGAGCTGTGTCTCATCCATTTTTTATCCCCAGTGCCTTGCACACCAAAGGAACTTTGTGAGAGGAAGAGAGGGCTAGGGGAGAAGGTGAGACTGCTCTTCTCTTGGCCTTGATCAAGGCCCCTGACACCCCAGTGGGATTGATGGGAAGAAAGAGTCTGTCAATCCCTGGTGAAACACCAGCCTTACAGTTACATAGAACTTAAATGGTCAAATAAGCACAGGCCCCTGCAAAATGCATCCAAGATTACAGGATGTTATAGTCAAATGTCATGCCTGCTGTGTGTTAAGACCACGAAAGCTTTCCTGTGGAGACAATGACATTATCAAGTGTTAAACCAAAGTAGAACTTATCAACTTCGACCTTGATCCTGCACATGCTCTTGGGGAAAAGAAGCCTTTGTGAAACATTCCTTTTCTGATTTGAAAAGGATTCCGTTGCTGTGGATCAATTCTCAGGGTGTAGAGCAGAGAAAATGCAAAGGGATGGAATCAACTGCATGTAAGATGCCAGCAGATTGTATTGCAAACACAAGCCGCTGCCTGGGAACTCCCAGTCCCAGGCCTTTTTTATACCAGTGCCACCATTCCTCTTGGCAATTGCCAAGTTCCCCAGAGAACTGTTTATATATCTTGAATGACTTTGGAAGTCTTGCCTTGGGGCGATGATGCAGTAGATAGAGGTGACAGGAATCCTGGGGGACCCTCACGTCTACAGCTGTTATCACTAGACTATAGTGCCATCCTGGCAAGTACCACCTTAAAAAAAGGCTGATTTTGTTCACCGCCACATTCCCAGAACCTAGCCCCGCCCCAAATCACTCAGTGCATTTTGATTGAAAGATAAAATGAACGGATGAATGATCAGCCAGCAAAAGCTTCATAAAATCCTTTTCTGTACATTCCTGGGTTAGTAGAAAATCCTTGCTGAGTGAAGAAAAGGGACACAAAATCAATACCCAATAGGTAAAGAAATTTGGCTAATGTTTGGAAAATGTTTGGTTTGTGAGTGGGTGTGATTAGAGAAGGAATGAGTAGCGAATAGCAGTAGCGGGCGGCACAAGGAGGGCTGCCAGAATCTAAGATGAATGAACTTCAAACCAGAGAAATCCAAGCACATAATCTTTTACTGCTAGACAGTTCTAAACGTAATTGATGAACTGCCAGAAGAAACACACACAGGATTATGGCTGTTGCTTCAGCTGCAGTTGAGCCAAATTGATATTTAGCCTTGTGCGTAAATAGGCATTTTGTTGCACATAACTGGACACAGTCTGTTGCAGTAGACAGGCAGGGTCTCGGCGAAGGCATCAAATATCCATGTCCCACCCTTGGAAGAATACATTAGCAGCTGTGCTGGCAGGAAAGATGAAGCCAGGAGTCAGCATTAACTCTTTCGGGTAGAGAGAGTATGCTCTTGTGATGTATAATGAGAAATATATATTTAGTCTTCATTTCTGGCACAGAGCTCCTAAAAGCTGTAGAATGTCCTAAATGATGAGAGTTGTAAATGTCTTTTGTTATGCTAATGAGGTGGCTTCTGGAAAGCGCCTAAGGATGGGGGCTGGTCGCCAGAGGAGCCAACCCCATGATTAGAGGGTTGTCATTTTTAAGCCCATCCCTTGATTTCTAAGGACAGGGGCTGGAGATTGAATCAGTCACCAGTTGACAATGATTTAATCAATCAGGTTTACGTAATGTAACCTCCTCAAAAAAACTCATAAGAGGGAGACTGGGGAGCTTCCAGGTTGGTGAACCAGAACCCTTCCACATGCCACTGTGCCAGGCTCCGAGCTCCTTGAGGACAGAAGGTCCTTTGTTGGAAACGTCTCCCTATTTCTCTCTTCATCTGGCTATTGACGTGAATCCTTTAACATCCTTTGTAGTAAACTGGTAGTCTAGTGAGTAAACTGGTTCCCTGAGTTCTGTGAGCTGCTCTAGCAAATTAACTGACCCCAAGGAGGGGGTGGTCGGAACCTCTGATTTATAGCCAGTCATTCAGAAGCACAGGTGACAACTTGGACTTGTGATTGGCATCTGAAGTGGAGGCAACGTTGTGGGACTGAGGCCTTAACCTTTGGAATCTGATGCTGTCTCCAGGTGGACACTTGTAGGATGTTCAACTGATGTTCGAGAATTGCTTGGTGGTGTGGGAAAACCCTCTGCATCAGAATTGGGTGCAGAATCTTAAAGAGCATTAACTGAGGTCAGACACTCCTGTTGGAGAAGGTGGTGTTGGCATGAATTAATAAATGCATGTCCCCACCTGCTTCAGAGCTTCACTCTATTTAAAATACCAGAGTTCTGTAGGCCTCTTCAGACGTCCCACCCAGTAAATCTGAGATCACACAGTTCCTAGATGGTCCGTCCCTTACAGTTCAAAAAGTTCAGAGTAAAGCACAATTAGAGTCAAAGGGTAAAATCCAAGTCCCTTCACTGATAGTAAGAAATAGATTGTTATCAGCAAACCAAAACACAGAAAAACTTCCTTCTCCCTTAAACTCCACCCTGGTTGTGTTTGCACGGTGCTTATGTGAGACGTTTGCTAACATCAGGCTTTGACAAGCTGTCTCCCGAAAGCAAGCCCGGCATTAACGAGCAGCTGCAACCTAGGTGACAAAAATCCAGAACTGCTGTCGGCCCATCCTCCCCTCATTAACTTCCCTTTGTCTTTTCTTGCCACACGCAGCCCACCTTGCCTTGCCACAAACTCCTCCAGTCCCCCTGTTCCCAGACCCTGCCCAGTCAGCCCACCCCTCAGGTCCGCCCTGGTCTGCCGAGTCCAGCCCTGTTCACTGCACTCACCAGCCAGCCACCTCACTCACGACTGCCCTGGCCTCCACCGCTCTCTGCTCCCCAAACCCCAACAGCTGTCTCTTGCTCTGCCCTCAGATTCCAGCGTAATTATCCTTGCCACTTGCCATCACTCACTTAGCAACATTTGCATCCTCTCTGGCTTTGCAGCCATCTGAACACTCCTCCCTCCTGCCTGGAATAAATGCCACCCCAATGCCAATTCTAATCTACTTTTCTGAGGACCACTGTAGTTAGAGTTTAGCTAGTTAAAACTCTGCATCAGGGCATAATCATTTTTAAAGACTTAGGCCAGAGTAGCAAAGCTGTCAACATATATTGAATGTCTGAAATGCACAGGACGTGACTTATATGACCGACCAAAACAAAAGAAGGATGGAGATGACACTTCATTTCCCTGAGTTCATCATCATGGCAATTAAGGAGATCATTAACATAAAGAGCTTAATTTAGCATGAAGCCTGAACATAGAAAGTATTCAATATTAGCTACTGTTATTATTGTTTTTTAATTATTTCAACACCATTGGAATAGTAAGTTGAGAAAATGCCCACTATAAAGACTGGGCTGGACGAAGGAAAATAGAGGAAAACCGACCTGGAAATGAAACATAGTAAAAGCCTAAAAAGAAAATTCTTAACAAGACTATTTTAAGTGCTAGTGAAGGTGTGGGACTGGCTAGGGAGAAAGGAGTTTTGACTAAGAAATCTTCTGCAGTGTTGGTTGGGGTATTAGTTTGATAGGGCTGCAGTAACAAAGTTCCATGAACTGAGTGGATTAAACTGCTATAGTTTATTGTCTCACAGTTCTGGAGGCCACAAGTACAAAAGCAAGGTGTCAGTAGGGCTGGTTCCTTCTGAGGCTGGGAGGAAAGATCTGTTCCAGGCCTCTCTCCCTCATCTCCTTGTAGATGCCGTGTTCTCGCGTCTCTTCACCTTGTCTCTCCTCCATGCGTGTCTGTGTCCAGATTTCCCCTTTTCATAAGGTTCCAGTCATACAGGCATGAAGACCCATCCTACTCCAGTATGACCTCATCTTAACATAAAACATCAGCAATGACCCTGTTTCTCAATAAGGACTCGTCCCAAGATACTGGGGGTTAGAGTTTCAACGTGTGAATTTGAGGGCGACAGAATTCAACCCATAACAGTTGGTGAGATATAACAAGATGCTTAAAAATAGACACAGCCGCAGATAGTAATTCCAAGTGCAAGGTACACAAAATACATGGGTAATAGTTAGCAATTATATTTTCTTACCTGAGAAATATGGAAATATTCTCAATAGCCAGTAATAGGTATATGATTATCATTCTCAGTACACCTTCTAGTGAAATCTTACACAACCCTTAAAAAGAATGTGTTGGGCTTCCCTGGCGGAGCAGTGGTTGAGAGTCCGCCTGCCGATGCAGGGGACACGGGTTTGTGCCCCGGTCCGGGAAGATCCCACATGCCGCGGAGCAGCTGAGCCCTTGAGCCATGGCCGCTGAGCCTGCGCGTCCAGAGCCTGGCTCCCCAACGGGAGAGGCCGCAACAGTGAGAGGCCCGTGTACCGCAAAAAAAAAAAAGAAAAAGAAAAAAAGAATGTGTTTATTTAAGACATTTGCAGTGTATTGTTAAAGAATCAGATATATTTATTGGATTAGGTGAAATAATTGTAACAATTTCTACATAAAATGAACCAATAAATTAACTCTATTATATCTAGGAAATGCAATTAGGAGAATTACAAGAATTAAATAATACCTGTTTTTATATTTTCCAAGTATTCTACAATTATGTGTTACATTAAATTGTTTTTATAAAATGATATTTTAAAGTATATTTTTTAAAACACAGTGCATCGAACAGTTTTCTAGTTTCAATCTCACCTGGATTTCTGCTTACCAAAACATCTGTGTACCTTACAAAATTCTATGAAACAGATTCTTATTTTCATCAACGTCAATTTATTTTGCTCAATTTTTAGACTCAAAGAAATGACAGATGTACTTCTTTTTCCTTGTTTCACTACGTATGAGTCACATTGCTGTGTAATTATAATGTTACCACCTTATCTGATACAAAAAGAATTAGCTGTTATTGACCCATTTATTCAAATAACATTTTTTGTCTCATGCTTTCTCAGTGCCAGGCCCAGTGCTAGACACTTCGGGGTGCAGAAATAAAAGAGCCACATTGTCAAGTCAAAAGAGCATAAAAAGTGATGGAAAAAGTGTCTTTAATGAAAACTTAAATGTGCATTCCTTTTGGTGAGGGCTTGTGCACACAGATTTTGGTTCACCCTAGCCTGGCCAGCTGTATTTCTTTTATTGATGGAAGCTGTCTATAATGTGTTTAGGTTTCCATTTATGATATACTAGAAGTGTAATAAGGCCTAGCTGTAAATTATTGGCATTTTCACTCTGTTTCAGTTTGACAACTTGAGTGGAATAAATAGTTAGAGGTCCATTGCTTTTCTGTGTATGGAGGTAATAATTTCACACAGACTGAAGGTAGTGGTGATACTGAGAAAAATTATCTTTTTTTGTGACTGTTCTATTGGGATAGATGGGTGGTGTTCAAGCCTTAACAGAACTCATGTAATTTATCTCTACTGTCTGCGCAGATGAAGATGATATCATCAGTAGATGAACTATGGGTCAACACAAGACTTGTTTTCCCGCAGAACACTTAAGATTGCTGTATTTCAAAAGCCCAGGATAGGGATAGCTCCTGCGTGTACGAACATTTTCCTGGTGATTAATGCCACACCGTTCAGGAAAATAGATTCAATTTGCCTCTAAAAAATGAACCGAAAACTTTTAGCAACCTATGAATTTCTTTTGTCAAATACCTCATTTGGCTCTCCCTGGAAAGGAGAGAAAACGTGACTGCGGTAGGTGATTTTATCATGGCCCATTGCCTTTGGTTTTCAAACTGTATGAAGATTTTCCTTTTCTTTCAAAAAAGAACTTGAGTAGGGTCAGAACTGATCATCATAAGTACATGCCATGTCACTCTGAATAACTGGTTCCCAGGGCTTTGCCAACACAGCCACCCGAGGCGCACGTGAGCAGCGCATACTTGGTTGGCAGTCTAGACAGCAGTTCTCAACTGGGGGTGATTGTGCCCCCCAGGGGCCATTTGGCAATGTCTGGAGACATTTTAGGTGTCATCCTGGGGGCTGCTACTGACATCGAGTGGGTAGAAACCAAGAATGTTGCTAAACATCCTGCCGTGCATAAGAGAGCCCTCTACAAGAAAGAGTTATCCTGTCCGTAATGTCAGTAGTGCTGAGCTTAGGAAACCCTGATGTGATATTTCATTTACACCATGCCAGTGTTTCTTTTCTCCTTCTAAATAGTCGAATGTCACATTGACTAATTGAACAGCCAGACAGTTGGATGAGCACTCAGCATGTTACCTGAAGAGGTAAACGTCTTGGATCCCACTCATAGGAGTTGAAAAGGTAAGTTCTATTTTAACAATTCTTAATAGTTGTGTAATGACTCAGCACAGGGAGCCACTGTGGGCCACATTCAATTTTGAATGAATAAGTGTTAAAAGGTCAAGGTAAAAAAAAATTAATGACGTTTTAAACATGAAATAGGGAGGAGTCAAGCTTCATGATGCCTCTCAAAGTCCCTTGCAGGATGCTTTCTTGGTGATAGAGATGGTGTTTAGATAAGACACCTGTAACCACGCATGGCCCCGACCACTGCCGTGGGAATGTCAGCTTGAGTACGTCAGTAGTCACATGGGTTGAGAGCTGCCAGTCTATAACATACAGGGAAACATCTGGAAAACTCTTTATTCTCCTGTTTTTATTCAGATGCCTGTGATGGATGCCCTTAGAAATTCCTTCCTTTAACAATTTATGTTGCCAAAACAATTAGGGCTCCCAACACCAGGAGGCTTTAGAGGTGTTTTTGAATATTAATCTTTCTTAGAGGTTTTCTGCTTATGCCAGATTAGATAATATGGTAAATGGATTTGAAACAAATTAGTCCAGAACACATTTGCATTAACGCTTTCTATTTCCTAGAAATGTTCCCCTGGTTAATTGTTAGATAGCCCATCGCAAGCAAGTTATCAGTTAATTGCTGGAAAATGTAGTGTTTGTATTACTTTGGTCTTTAATTGGCTACAACTTTTCTTTCTCATTAAATGCGAATTTAATTGTTTAAGTAAACAAGGCCATTAGAACAGTAGTCAATTCTTTGGAAAAGCTGTTTAATGAAACACAAATTTCACTTATAGTTATGAATCAATTTTTCTATAATAAATAGACCTCAGAGTTGGATTTCTTTTTAATTATGGAAGTTGAATAGTCTGTTTCCAAGGAGCTAATGTACCTAAACCTCTTAACTTTCCTGAGGATGGTAAATTTCTCATTGTACTAGTGTGTATATCTTTATATAATGTGTAATGTCATTTATTTAGAAAATGAGTGAACTTTAAAAATAGTTTGTCTTTAAGCTCTAACTTTAAAAGTGACCTGTTTGATAGAAACTTTTAAAGTATGCCAGTCCCTACTTTTGAAAGTAGAGAATCCCAAGTAAAATTTAATATTCTTTATTACTTTTACCCATCATAATGAGAAGTTCTTTCTTTTGGAGTATCCTTTGGATGTTTCTCCAAGTCACAATGATTTAGAAGGGACAGGATTATTTTCTGCAGCCATATGTCTATTTTAAAAATACTTTTACTTAAATTCTTTGTGCCTAACATGACCCCTTATTACTGAGTAGTACTTCCTCCATCATGGATTCTTAATGTTAAAAAGCCAAAACTGAGTAAGGTTTTAAATCTTACTGGCTTTAATGATTCATGATCAAACAGCATCCAGTCTAACAGATGAAAAGGAGCTCTGAGGAGCTGTGCTAAATGAAAAATTTTTACAGGCAGGGGAAACAGGAAGGAGGCAGTTATACTAGGCAGAATATCAGGTTGGTTATTGCAAGGTTACCGTCCTTTAGGGGATGGCAGGGGGTCTATCCAGCAGATTACCTACTAGTGCCAATCAGGAGATTTTTGAGGCACTGGTTTAAGATTTATTTCTGAGAAAGCCAGAGCTGTGATTGTCTCAGTGTGGTGACATGGGGCTTAGCGTCAGTGACTCCATTTTGGTTCTGCTGTTTGTAACAATCCTCCCCCTCAACCCCCACCCTGCTGCGCACTGTTGACCAGACTCTCAGATTAACTGAGAGATGTGATCAAAATTTAAGGCACCAGCACCATGACCAGCTGCTGCTCTGGAGTTCTCACAGCTTTTTGCTGAGTCTCTGAGTGGCATTCACAGGTCACAGGGTCAGGTTCACAGTCTTTAAGTTAGTCATTCTCATTCCTTTTCTGAAGTTCTGGTCTTATGGTGATTATTTATTTGGTGATTATCAGCTGTGAGCATGCATTTAAAGCTTTTGAGAGAATACAGTGCACCAGGGAGACTGCTTTGATCATTCTAAGCAGGATAATTCCCAATGTTTGGACTGTACTTCAGGTATGGGTCCCCAAGACCCAAACCACTCGGAATCAAATATGTCAAAGAAAGGCCCGAATGAAGGAGTCACTTTTTCAAGCCAACTGGCTTATTCAGTGATCGTATTGTAGCTGAGTGTCATCTTCCCTAGAGGTGTCAATGCAAGAGCAGCAAGTGGTGGATGGCCATGGCACAAACACCTCCTGACTCAGCTGAAAAAGATAATCAAAGGTTATCTTATTATTAAGAACAACTTTGGCCACAGATTTTGCTGTGGGATTTTGCTAGGGATTTTGCTTTAGCAGTAGATTCTGCAGTATCCCCAAGAGTTACGGAGAGATTCCTGATCACAGCCTTATTTTCTCTTACTCCTAGACAGGGGAATAGGGATCTGCCAAAGGAAGCAAAGTGTGAATTATGAATGCCTCCTGGTACTTTGCATTCGAGTCTGTGGCTCAGGACTGGAAAGATGACAGCCATGGAGGCCAGTACAGTTTGAGGTTCTATAGACCACACGGGAGGTTTGTAGAAAGCCTAGACACAAGGTTCCCAGGGTTTGGGGCTGCTAAGCAGAGACAGGGAGATGGATGTCCAGAGTCAGGGAGTCTGATACAAAAGAGAGGAGGCTGTTTATTTCAGGGAAACTGAGGCACTGGCAATCAAGGAGAACTTTGTGACGGGCAAGACTACCGTCACCGGCATTGTGGCAAATCCAGCAGTCGTCTGGAGGTTGGTTTACCCACCTTCGCAATGGCCTGAGATATATGAACAATGAAATTATCTTTCCAGATCAGAGCAAGGCAAAAGGTAAACAAAATAATCATGAAACCTTCCTAGTGTAAGCATTAGGAAAAGAACGGTCAGAGAAAGGAGGAGGAATGAAAAGAAATATTCGTGAGCCACAGTCTTGGGAGGAAGCAGTCTTCCTCTGTGTTAGCTATTTCTCTTCCCTGTCAGTTATTTGATTTTGAGGTCTCCAGACTTTGCACAGAATCAGATGTCAGGTGGAGCCTTCATCAGTTGTTCAATATGCATCTAAGGTTTAACACCTTGTAATGTGACAGTGGTGTCAGTGGTCAGGAGTACTTAGTAGGGTCCGTTCCATGAATTTCAGTTTTGCAAAAGCATCAAAGTAAAACAGTAACTGCATGTCAATAACAAAAGACTTAAAATGCTCATGGTTACAGAAATGACAAGAAACTTTGGTTATTTCTGTGGTATACATTTTAAGATAACTTCAGTTATGACTGACAGTATTATATCAGGATATATCAGATTTCTAGGAATCTTGTACAATTTCTAGAACACTTTCATTAATACTATGCATCCATACAAATAAAACCTAAGAAGATTTAGCATCGTTTAATTTGATAATGCTTCCCATATAATTTAATAAATAAACTTAATTTTTTTAATATTTTACCAGAGACAGACCCTTTGAGATTTTCCAGGGGTGCACTGGGAAATCTCAAAATTAGTTTGAAGTCAAAAATTTAGAATTTGCTTTACCGCAAATACTAGTGAAAAATTTAAGCCATCTGAGTAGGTAATCTTAACTTATTCCATCTCTCAGAAACATAATTTAGATCCAACTGTTCTTTTATAAACTAGTAGGTTTTGTATTATCATACCTATCTCATGTTTAAAATTTTGGGAATGTCAAAAGGTTTGAATATTTGATTAGACAGGATTACAGATCATTATGAAATAATACTTCAGTATATGGGCTCCCCTGGTGGCGCAGTGGTTGAGAGTCCACCTGCCAATGCAGGAGACACGGGTTCGTGCCCCGGTCTGGAAAGATCCCCCATGCTGCGGAGCGGCTGGGCCCATGAGCCATGGCTGCTGAGCCTGTGCGTCTGGAGCCTGTGCTCCACAACGGGAGGGGCCACGGCAGTGAGAGGCCCGCGTACCGCAAAAAAAACAAAAACAACTTCATTATATATTTAACCAGAGTGACAATAGAAGTTGTGAACACAGTTGTGAACTAAACTTCACCTGTTGTAATATTGAGAAGATCCAGTTTTCTTAAGTAATCACAGACCTGAGAAAGACAACACAAAGCACAGTAAATCTGGGTGAGATACAAAGTCCAGGTAGATTCCTTAAAGGTAAGGAAAGTTTTACAATCTGTTATCGAAAGCGGGTCAGAAGTCTAAGAAAACTTTTTCTTTTTAACAGAAAACCAAATTCTAATTTGGTATTGATGTGCTTTTGATATTAAAACTCATTTTTAAAAAATAAATCGATCCCAATCTTAGCCAGCTTGAGCACACATAAAATTCCTTTCCCAGGCTGGCTTTTGCACAAACTTTCTACACTGTTTTGTCTCCATTCAGACTTTGTCCCGTGCTTTTTGTTATCTTCTCATTTTGCAGCCACCACTTATTTTACTTCCCTTGCCCACTTAACATACACAGTTGTTTCCTTTCACCCTTATTATTTCTAAGTAGTTTTTTTCCACAGTAAACTATAATTTGATTTTTGAGGTCTTTTTATTTTTAAATTTACTTTTTATTTTATATTGGAGTATAGTTGATTTTTACAATATTGTGTTAGTTTCAGGTATACAGCAAAGTGATTTAGTGGTACACATAGATCCATTCTTTTTCAGACTCTTTTCCCATAGGTTATTACCCAGTATTGTGTGGAGTTCCCTGTGCTATACAGTAGGTCCTTGTTGATTATTTTATATAGAGTAGTGTATATATGTTAATCCCAAACTCCTAATTTATCCCTCCCCTCGCCACCTTTTCCCCTGTGGTAAGCAAAGTTGATTTTCTACCTTTGTGAGTCTGTTTCTGTTTTGTAAATTGGTCCATTTGTATCGTTTTTCTTACATTCCAAATATGTCTTTCGTTGTGAGTGGATAGAAATGCAAGAGGTTTCTGTGTATTAATTTTGTATCCTAACTTTAGTAGTTTTCTGGTGGCATCTTTAGGATACTCTATGTATAGTATCATGTCATCTGCAAACAGTGACAGTTTTGCTTCTGCTTTTCCGATTTGGATTCCTTCTAGTTCTTCTTCTTCTCTGATTGCTGTGGCTAAAACTTCCAAAACTATGTTGAATAATAGTGGTGAGAGTGGGCAACCTTGTCTTGTCCCTGGTTTTAGAGGAAACGCTTTCAGTTTTTCACCATTGAGAATGATGTTTGCTGTGGGTCTGTCGTATATGGCCTTTATTATGTTGAGGTAGCTTCCCTCTATGGCCACTTGCTAGAGAGTTTTTATCATAAATGGGTGTTGAATTTTCTCAAAAGCTTTTTCTGCACCTATCGAGATGACCATGTGGTTTTTATTCTTCAATTTGTTGATGTGGCATTATCACACTGATTGATTTGCAGATATTGAAAAATCCTTGCATCCCTGGATAAATCCCGCTTGATCATGGTGTATGATCCTTTTAATGTGTTGTTGGATTCCGTTTGCTAGTATTTTGTTGCGGATTTTTGCATCTATGTTCATTAGTGATACTGGCCTGTAGTTTTCTTTTTTTGTAGTATCTTTGTCTGGTTTTGGTATCAGGGTCATGGTGGCCTCATAGAATGAGCTTGGGAATGTTCCTTCCTCTGCAGTTTTTTGGACTAATTTCAGAAGGATAGGTGTTAACTCTTCTGTAAATGTTTGATAGAATTTGCCTGTGAAGCCTCCTGTACTTTAAGTTTTTAAATCACAGTTTCAATTTCAGTACTCGTGATTGATCTGTTCATATTTTCTATTTCTTCCTGGTTCAGTCTTGGAAGGTTGTACCTTTCTAAGAATTTGTTCGTTTCTTCTAGGTCTCTGTGCCAAAATGGCAACTTCCTGGAGAGCTCAATCGTGGCGCCTGTGCCACCAGTGTCTTTGCCTCCACAGTGAGCCACAGCTGACCCCTGCCTCCCCAGGAGACCCTCCAAGACCCACAGGTAGGTCTGGCCCGGCTCTCATGTAGTCCCTGCTTTGCACTGGATCCCAGTGCACGTGAAAACCTGTGTGCACCCTCCAAGAGTGGAGTCTCTATTTCCCCCAGTCCTGTGGCGTTCCTCCACTCAAGCCCCTCTGGCCTTCAAAGCCAAATGCTCTGGGGGCTCCTCCTCTCAATGCCAGACCCTCAGGCTGGGGAGCCCGACATGGGACTCAGAACTCTCACTCCTGTGAGAGAACCACTGTGATATAATTGTTTTCCAGTTTGTGGGTCACCCACCTGGCGGGTATGGAATTTGATTATAAAGTGGAACTGTACCTCCTACCTTCTTGTTGTGGCTTCTTCTTTGTCTTTGGATATAGGGGATCTTTTTTGGTAGGTTTTAGTCTTTTTTGTTGAGGGTTGTTCAGCAGTTAGTTGTGATTCTGGTGTTTTCATGAGGGAAGGTGAGCTCAAGTCCTTCCACTCTGCCATCTTGTCTCCTCCCTCTTGATTAGAATTCTTAACCCTTAGAATCCTTAATCCCTAGTGAAAACTGAAAAGCAATTGTGAACTGTTATACTAGCATTCTGGATCAGAAAATTTATTGATATCATAATTTCTAGAAGTATATTCTTTCTCATAGTAAATTTTTCAATGTAACAGAAAAAAAACCAGTTTACTAAAAGACCCAAATATCTTTAGTTCCACTAAAATGAATCCAAAAGTAAATAAACTTATGCTCAGTTTATCTTATTTGTAAATGATCAAGATATTCAGTAAATATCTATCATTTAATTTATCTCAGTGTAACTGTAACGTTTCAAGTTACCAAAAAGATTTTGGAAATTATTTTTAAGTAGATATATCATAAAGCATAATTATTGTTGAAAAGTTATTTATAAACTTTTATCTTTCTTACATCTATTTAATTTACTTGTTAACAATTATGTTTAGATTACTCCTGAAAATTTCTATGAGACACTAAGCCACTAACTATCATCTTAAGTTACCTCTCTTGCTGACAAGTTCTATAGTGAGATGACATGAGATTATTTGACTTTTAGTAAACCTAGGTAGAATGAAAGTCTTCATTTAATATTTAATGCTGATAACTGTAAAAAATACCTGCTTTTTTTTTTTTTGCGGTACGCGGGCCCCTCACTGCTGTGGCCTCTCCCGTTGCGGAGCACAGGCTCCGGACGCGCAGGCTCAGCGGCCATGGCTCCCGGGCCCAGCCGCTCCGCGGCACGTGGGGTCTTCCTGGACCGGGGCACAAATCTGTGTCCCCTGCATCGGCAGGCAGACTCTCAACCACTGTGCCACCAGGGAAGCCCAATACCTGCTTTTTTTAAACCAACAAACAAACTAGCTTTTGTTTACTTTGCTTACTGAAGATTATCCTAGGTCATGGGAACTTGAAAAACATTTGATTAGTTTGTATTTCTGAAAGTATATTTAATTTATACAGTCTTTGTCTTTAAGTCAGTTAAATAAAGCTTTTTACAAATTAATTTTGGCAATACTATCTAGAAGTAGATAAAAATCGCACATCTGTAACATATACACATAGACCTATAGCCAGGCACAGAGATCTTATACCTTTGGTTTTAAAATTTTAGACAGGAGGTGAGTATGACAATGCTTATAAAAGAACTAGTTTATAAAAGAACAGTTGGATCTAGATTGTGTTTTTGACATATGTAATAAAGTTACCTGCTCAGATGACTGAAACCTCTCACTAGTATTTGTGGTAGAGGTTTTTCAGGGGCCTAGTTTTAAAATCACTAGGTTTTTTGCTTTAAGAATTACCTTGGTTCCTATAGAAGTCTAGGTAAAATAGTTACATCCCAAAAGGCACAGAGAAAGACTGCAAGTTTCACCAAGGACTTTTGTTCCCTACGTCCAGATCTTTTATATCTATAAGCCTCTTGAAATGAATAGGGGAGGTTTGTGGATTGGTGAAAAAGGTTAGGTGGGTTTTGAATTGCTTCTAGAGATGCATGGAGTCTTGTTAAGACTCATTTTATAAAACCAACACAGTTGTTTTTAATTCCTCACAGACTCGGGTTGCAACCTGAATGACCTCAAAGCCTCACCCAGCCATCCAACTGCGTTATCTCCAACCTGCTGCTTTATGTCAGGGATAAGATCTTCAAGTAAGATGGAAATTTGGGATGTTTTTCTTTCCCTCTGGATACATAGGTTCATTTTAGTTTAGGGGAGAAGGCCTAAAAAAAAATTCCTATCATGCTTTTAACCATAGAGCTACTTAAAAAAAAAAAAATCATTTCAGATGTCTTGTCAGGTTTCAGCTGGGACAAATAGTAAATATTCCTGGCAGTACTGAACAACTCCATGGATGCAAGAGGTGTCCCCATAAGAGGGTGCAGAAGATACTACCCTCCCAAGACCCAGAGCTACTCCCAAAGACAGCCAAAGACAGACAGGCAGACTTAGACCAGTTCCCCTCAGGACACAAAATGAGACAAATCAGATGGCAGTAGTTGTCCCTGGGAGAGAAAGTGTCAATAACAAATAGGGCTGGGTTTGTTAAAGGGGAGATGACATGAAAATTTACCTTCATCTCATGACCGCATACTACCGAGATTCAGGAGCGCCGACTCTGGTAAGGATTCTCACCCGTCACGGGCTTCTGCCAGTTTTCCCAGGATCCCGTCTGCAGGCTCCAGAGCGAGTGGGCTTTGAACTATGGAGTGGAACACAGATATCTACCAGAATGTCCCAAGGTTTTCCATTAATTTTCATTTTAGTTTCCTCTTAGCTGTTTACAAGAATAATTGCTAGCAGTTTACCAGAGAATTTCTCAGACTCCCATCAACCCTAGGAGGAGTCCATATGGAGGGCCTCGTTCAAGGGTAGATATGAGGGTTTTTGGTAAGGCTACCGACGTGGCCATCGGGAAAGGCAATTCAGGCACAGGATCAGTAGACTGAGTTCTCAGGCAACGGAGGCTAGATTTTGGGTACCAACAGCTGTGTTTCTTGTTGTCACCAAAGCTGTCAGAAGTCTTCGTTGGATCCCATCAGCACCTTCAAACTGTTAACCAAAAAAATCCAACCAAGTAAAATTTAAAGACATTATGGGCTGTATTAAATGATTCATATATTGGGCAGCATCCAATCTAGCAGCTCGAGAAAAGCTCTGGGGAACCGTACAAAATGAAAGAATTTTAGAGAGAGAAGGGAGCAGGAACAAGGAAGTTATACTAGGTAAAAAACAGTAGTTGGTTATTGCAAAGTTTCTTTCCTTTATGGGATGGCAGGCCCCTATCATACAGGCAATTACCCTGATTGCCTTAAGAGTATATTTCTGAGAAAGCTGAAACTATAATTTTAAGCCAAATCCCACATGGGTGATGTGGGGCTTTTAGCATAAGTGACTCCAGTTTGGGCTGTTGTTTTGTTTTTAACATATCGAGTTAAATAGACAGTTAAATGAAAGACCTCATGGTGCTTGCTATGAACATTATAATAATGATAAAGCCTTCAAAAATATATGCTGCTTTCTTTGTCCCATAAGCAAGAGAACTAACCTTAAAAATTATTTCTTTCAGGGCAACTTATATCAAGCTCAAATAACATCTGAAGTTTTTGGTAAAGTATCCAAATTTACATATTCTCCAAAAGGGCTGGATAATCCAGTAGTATAGGCCAGACAATTCTGCATGATGTGTGACAACTAAGAAAATAATTTTTGAAATTCTGTACAAGTTTCGCTAGATCTACTTCCCCTTCACTCCAGGAAAGTCCATAAAGTTCACATCATCCATTGCACCCAGTATAGCCGCTCAGTTCCCTTTGGAGCAATCCAATCTTAAGAAACTCTAGAATGGAAAGGAAAAGAACTGCCTCAAAAATCTGTTGGGAAGCTGGGGGGAAAAAATGTCAGATCCCAGAAATAGAGATACCTTGGGATATAGGGCAGTAGTAGTTCATTTTGAAAATATTTTCTGAAAACTTAGGTTAGAAAGATGAATATTACTCCCTCTCAGATTTTCTCATGCATGACAGAAAATGTAAAAAGATGAATAGCAAAAAAATAATGACAATGATGAGAATGATGATGAACGATTAACAAACATGATGTTAAGTGTAGACAGAAGAATTGAAAGCCCATAGGAGAAACTGACCAAAAAGTTCCTAAAACTGGGAATGATGATGGCAGGGACACTAAAAATAGGTTGGTTGTGGCATTGCAGTAATGGAGATCTTTAAGTGTCTAACCATATAGTCTTAGAAAGTTAGAAAGAACACAATGAGATCCTAAAAATAAATCTAGCACAAAAATGCAAGACCTATAAGAATATATAAACTTACTGACTACACATAAGAAGACAAACTAATGGCTAGGATTACTAGACTACTCAGAAATATAAAGAAGTTGATTCTTTTGTTCAATGCAGTTCCCATCACCGTATTACTGTATATCTTTTGTAACTTCAAAGTTATGCTAAATTTTATGTGGAAAAATAAGTAGATGAGAATAATCAGGACAATTAGGGGAAAGGAAAATGAAGAAAGAGCACTTTTGAAAGCAGGTGGGTGTCAAAGTCTTATTTTAAAGCTATGGTAATGAGAGCTGTCTGTCTGGTTCTAGCAGAGAAATACCCAAAGGCTAGGGGGAACATCAGAGGTTATTTAAAATACTGATTATACATTGGAATTTATCAAATGAAAAGAGTGCAGAAGGATGACATTCAATATGATGTTCAGACATACACGTTGAAGTGGCTGTGGGGAGAAAAGAGCGATATCCCTATATTAATATGTCTAAGCACTAAAAATATAAATATGAGATAATGTTTAAGCAGAAAGAAAAAACACATGAGAATAGTAGAAAGAGGAGATTATCTAGGGACTAAACTGACAAATTTAACTCCATAAAAACCATAAAACTCCCATAACTAAAAACACAATAAACAGTAGCCAAATGATAAACTGAGAAAAGCTGCTTATTCCATACAGCAGCTTTTCCTCAAGTGTGTTAGTCTCAGAAACCCTCAAGTACTTTAATAATTCTTGAGGATTCCCCAAAATCATTTTCCTTTTGGGGATTAAATATTTACTATTTTGGAAGTTAAATCTGAAACATTTATCATTTTTATTTTTCACTTATTTAAAAAGAGCGATAAAGTCATTAACAGAAATAATGTTTGCATTAAAAATGTCTTTCCAAAGCAAAAATATATAAATATAGAATGGCACTATTTTGTATTTCACTAACTGTGATAATTCATATCTGCTTCTGCATTCAGTCTGATGTAATAGCCCGTATCACGTGGCCTCTGCAACCACAGATGAAAACGCTAGGACAGGGAAACTCTAGAAATTATGGACTCAGCATCATTAAGGACTGGAACCAATGCCAGCAAATACCTACCTTAAAAAATAAATAAATAAAAGTAGGCAGGAAGAAAGATGTACTCTTACCACGTTAAGCCACTGTTGCTCGCGAGCTGGTTGACCAATGCCGAATGCAGTCTTCACAGATCAGACTCTCCGTATCTGAGCAGTTCCATCTCGGCAGCAACAGGCCCACACTCTTCTGAAGAAGCTGAAAGCGAGGTAAACCCCACGTTCCAGAGCCCTGCTGGTGACAGGGCTCTGGCTCAGATGATGTTAGTGTAAGCAGCCTGCCCCGTAACTGTTTCCTCCTGTATTTGCCTAGATTAACATTAACAAGAATCTGGGCTTTATAGCCAAAGAAGGAAGACACTTTAGCTTAGGAATGTGAATTCTAGGGACAGAATGGAAGAGGATTAGGAAAAGAACATGCTATCAAACTCCTAGAATCAGTTTGAGCTTCTAGAGTACAAGATGTAAGAACCAGAAATAGTAAGCGAAACAGCAGTGAGACTCTGAGCTCCAGCTGAGCTGTTTCATGATCTGGGTAGGGACACAGTATGGCCAGCATCATGGGGATGGGAGGCCTGGGATCTGTATTCGTCCATCTTCTGCCTAAAACTCAGCAATGTACTGGTTCCCTGTGGTAGACCCTGTGTTGCATATTTACCTAATCATGTTTCATGTTTCTCCTCCAGGACACACAGAAAGACTGCATTTCTACAGCGTCCCTTGCAGGTAGATTGGAACAAATGTAACTGGGTTCTGAGTCAAGGAATCTGGGAGGACACAATGTAGACCACATCAACGCCTGGCCATACAGCTTCCCTTTCCTTCCGTAGTAACCTCTGAGGCCACTTGGTTCGGATGGCAGCCTCACTCTATGGAAGACTCCTGGATCCCTGAGTCACCGTTCAGAGGAAAACTGCCCAGGAAAGCCACTTAGCACAAATCAGACTGTTGTGAAAGAGAAACATTTGTTGTGTTTAACTTTTGAGACTTAGAGGTGTATTTGTTGCTATTGGAACTAATACACAACTCAAGAATAAATGTCTTAAATACTATATGATACCACTTATAAGTGGAATCTAAAATACAACACAAACATACAGTATCTGCAAAACAGAAACAGAGTCAGACATAGAGAACAGACTTGTGGTTGCCAAGGGGGAGGGGGGAGTGGAGGAGAGAAGTATTGGGAGTTTGGGATTAGCAGAGGCCAACTAGTATATATACAGGATGGATAAAAACAAGGTCCTATACTGTAGAGCAGAGGGAACTGTATCCAACATCCTGTGACACCCCATTATGGAAAAGAATATAAAACAAGAATATATGTATAAGTGAATCACTTTGCTGTACAGCAGAAATTAACGCAACATTGTAAATCAGCTATACTTCAATACAATTTTTAATTTTAAAAAGTGAATGTCTTGAGGTCTGTAGACATGACCCTTGACTTTGATAGTAGAAGTCTGATTATAAGCACTGACACCTGTCATATTAAATCTAGGGCAAAACATCAGCTATGTGGGCACTAGACCAAAAGCGGAAGAGCAAAGCGGACATAGCTAAGTGCTCTGCCAGCAACTTGGTTTGTGATCATAAGTGGAATACCCCTTCGGGGCCTCCCAGAAATACTTGGGGTGGGGGGCAGTCTAAGAAGTGTTCATGGCCAACAATCACGTGAATGGAATCATCATTTTGTTACCACTGTTTTTAAAACATAGGACATGTAATCTTTCTTTTTTGATGTCACAGGCCAGTAAATTGGGATTATACTTGTGTCATGCCAAAAAAAAAAGATAATAATAATCAAAAGCTGATCTCAGCTCCCAAGTCCAAAAACAATAATCACACTTAGCCCCTTGCAGAGGTCTGCTTCAGTGTGTCTCCAGGGCCTTGTGATCTCAGTGCAACTATCCAGCTCAAAACGAACAACAAAGCTTACTTACGTTTCCGGCAAGTTAAAGAGAATCCGTCCTGGAGCAAAGACTCCCTCTGCCAAATCGGAAGCTACTTCCAACCTACGCCTTGAGGAAGGACTCCGACACTTGTTTCGCAAGTCAAACCTGTATTTACTCATGTGGTAACCAGCCGGCCGACCCCTGGGAACAGTCCCAATAAACGACTACAAGAAAAATAAAAGAACGAATGATGACCTATGGAAATTTCATCACCATGTGTGACAAAGGCCATAAACTACTGTTCACAGCAGAGCAATTATTCGGACTCCCCTCCAGATGAGTGAACTGTCAATCATTTTGTTTGCGGATAAGGAAAGCTTTCATCTTTAATTACAACCACCACATTTTGTTTTTTAAATCATTTCCTAATTTTAAAAACAAAATGATAGTAGCAGCATTATTGCATATTCCAAGCAGACTTACTTGTGTGTGATTTATCCAAAACATGAAGCACAACCTCTTCATCTTTCTCCGTTTGAACTGATAAAAGCCTTAGAACGAACCCAATGGCCCACATTTGGCTCCAGTCCATTAGTCCGCCTACTTTCAAGATAAAGCACACTAAATTTTTTATTGTGTAGTGCGAAGGGAAATAATCCCCCCACTACAGGACCCACACCTTTGAATTATTCACAGAGTTCTCATTTCAAAGTCTTTATAACTCGGGGTGCCTCTGGGACTTCGACACTTCATTTACAACTTCGAGAGGCCTTCGGCACCTCAGCTGTGGGAAAAATGTGGACTTAAATAAAGATGATTGGTATTAATGCCAAACCGAGTTTATATTTTCTGTAAAAGAAAAGGAGGTATCTCGGTAAAGTCAACACAAATATTACGATCAACTATCTTATAAGACAATACTTTAGGAACTCAGTTTGTTTTAGTTTTATCCTATGTTCTTGGGTAAATGCGAAATCTTGAAATGCTTTACAAAATGGTATTCAGGAGGTGAGAAGGAGAATATAAGAAATATTTCCCAATAGTTTTTGATATTGAAAGTAGCATTTCCTAAATTCTCATTTTCAGAAGTGACCTAGAATCAGCAAGGTTCTAGGTGAAAGTCATTCATGACGCAAGTCAGTTTTACAAGTCATCTACCTTTAACATAAATGTGTTCATGTTTTCTGCTCTTGACGTTCTTCCTTGCTTGGAAGTGACGAAATAAAATTTTTACTTTACAGCAGGACAAGAAAATTTAAACGTAAAATTCTGTGTCCATTTCGGTCACCTCCCTCCCTCCCTAGTGTGCAGTGTACCTCTGCATCACACATTAACCAGACCTTCTCAAAGATGGGATTGCCTGCTGGACCGTAAAGATAGATTTCTTTTTTTCGTTTCTTCTGAGGCAAGCAATGGAACTTGTTAAAAGAACAGCATTCTTTCGCAACTCTGTAAGGGATCATGGTGAGTTGCTACTCACTTTGTACCTGCTTACCTGGATTATACGTATCCTTGGTGGACTTTATGTAAAATATCCGTGTGTCATTTTGATGTACAATCCTTTGTCTCAGAAATGTTTATGACTGTGCCTTTGACTGGAAACACGTGGAACAGTTCTCAGAACTTTCTGAGAGTCTGTCTCCTGGATCATAATCCTCAGTTTGGCTCGAATAAAATTCCCTTTTTCCTTAACTTGTTAGTTGAACCTTCTTCCACAGAGGTGATTTTGCATTGAGTGTATATTATGTTATTGACCACAGATGAGTAATTCACATTTAAATTGGTATACGTTGCCTAAAAATTTTCCATCCACAGTCACTTTGGTTTAGTTGCTGGGTCCTCAGAGCTGAGGCAATCAAGCAACACTTGTTGATGGCCAGAGCACTGCTGAATTCTGATTAATGAACCACTTAAGATCTGATTATTCTCAACATCAAGTATGTGTTGACAACAGTACAGACCACACTGAGCTCTCTTACCGTGAAGTAACATTGACTGTGTTCGATATGTTACATGATACACAATAATTGTCCTGTTGTAAACAGTGGATTCTCCTTATGAAATGTCCAAAACACAATACCAGTCTCTAAGAAGAGCCAAAAAAAAATATGTGCCCATGGATGCTGTAGTGTTTAGGCAAAGGGCCCAGGTGTGAATTTTGCCTTCGCTTGAAATAATCCCTTTAATGTTCAACCGTACAACCAGGAAGGAGTCCAGTTGCGATCTAACCTGAGTTCTGGACACAGGGGATGACCTCACTCTAGTTTACCTTATGGCAGAAATATTCCCTCAATATTCTCCTGTATGCTAAGTATGAGAGGGCAGAAACGGAGGCTATATATATAGCTATTTGAACATGGATTCTATTCAGAGAAGACAAGGATGCTTAGATTTTTCAGTGGTCTTCATCAAAGAAAACCTTTTGTCCCTAAGAATTCATATTATCATGTAAATTACCAAGTCACTGATATTATGACACTGACAATAATGAGAATTAACTTTGAGCGCTTTGCTTACTACGTACCAAGCGCTATCTGTCTCATTTAATCCTCATAACTTTCGATGATGTAGCTAGGACTGTTCTCTCCCATCTTGCCAACAAGGAAACCAAGCTTCAGCAGGAAGTAATTCATCTAAGGTCACGTGGCCTAAAAGACCTGCGCCAGCTTTGAATCCAGAAGTCTTGTTTTGGCTCCTGTGGTAAACTTGTACGTGGCCCCCCAGGAATCTGCACCCCTGGTAGTCACAGCCTTCCGTGCTTCTCTTCTGAAAGTTGGTCCTGTCTGATGAGAAAGATGCTCTCCGTCATCAGTCTCACGCAGGGCTCCTCTGAGCCCCTTCTCGAGTGGGCCTCAACCCTGACCCAGTAAAGCCTTGAACAGAACGCTGACACGGTTTCTAACAGCTCCAGGCCACATCCTAGGATGACTGTCATCCCCCTTCAAGTTCCTGCCTGAGAAAACTCAAGGTTGACAAAAAAATGGACTGTTCCAGCCGGCGCCTGAAGACAGGATCTCTGAATCCCAGCCTCTCTAAAAGGGGAGGAGTCTAATTTCCATAAGCTTTAGTTAGCAAACCCAGATGGGTGTCACATGGACCAAGCGCTGCTTT
Source organism: Orcinus orca (assembly GCF_937001465.1). Lineage (NCBI taxonomy): Eukaryota > Metazoa > Chordata > Mammalia > Artiodactyla > Delphinidae > Orcinus > Orcinus orca. The sequence continues at coordinate 10,654,422 of NC_064568.1, forward strand.
CCGCTTTATATAATGTTTCACTTCCCTGAGTCTATTTAGACCCTGCTCATCTCCCTCTTTATTCCTTTGCTCTCCCTTTACAACAACCGGTCACCTCTGTACGAATTGAAGTTGAGTTCAGTTCAACTGGGCTCGTTTCCCTACTGAAATAGTTACTGCTGTTTGAAATCTATCCTTACCACGTTAACCAGTGGCTGTGACAGAAGCCTGTTGGATTCAGCAGAGGAGATGCAGAGTGGCATCCTAGGCTGGGTCATGGAAGGCCCTGCAGCTTCTACCTTCTCTCCAGAGCACTCACCTTTGGAGACCTGAGCCGCCAGGCTGAGGCACCACACAGAGAGGTGATGCAGAGAAGGCCTGAAACAACATGGAGAGAGAGATACTTCTAGCAACTCAAGTCATCCCATCTGAGCAGAAGTAAGTTGTTCTCTCTGAGCCCTGTCCAAACTGCAGATTTGTCAGCAAACTAATTGACTGTTGTATGTTTTAGCCACTCAGCTTTGAAGGGATTTGTTACCTAGCAACAGATACCTGGAACAGCCACTGCAAAGCACAGGCTCTTTTCACTCTCCCAGGATCCCTCTTTTTCTTCATAATTCTCAACTCTGAAGGCCATCTTCAGCCCACCCCAACTCACTCACTCACAAATACGCTCACCAGGCTGAGTGAGGAGGAAAATTAAGCCCCAAGCCCAACTCCAGTCACAAAGAAGGTAAAACTAACAAAAGAGAAAAATACCTACTGTTTCAAATGAAATGTTGGTGCATATATGAAAGTCTTTTCTTTCCTCCTTCTTAAAGAATGTGTACTTCCAACATGTTGGCTAATTTCTGTTTGCTGATGAGAATTTTCTTTGAAAAATAATTTTGGATTTTGAGTAAAATGATACCAAAGTATAGAAATCTGAACTGATTTTTCATTTACATGTACATGTATTCCAATATGTTAAAAATCAGCTTGCTTGTACCATCAGTAATCTATCTACACAGGTAATGTGGTTCAATATAGAAAAGATTTTCTTCATCTGGGTCAGGTTTCTAATATTGTAAATTTGAATTTACTGGGGAAACATATCACATTCATGCCACAAACAGCACTGGACTATTAGTTGCAAAATGAAACAAATTGAAATTTAATTCTCATCACGGCTTCTGAGGGTCATTATCCTGGAGGGAGGAGGCGGCTTTGCTCCTATAAACCATGACTCCTGAACGGGCTTCACATGGCACTTGGAGTCACCAGACCCCTGAGTATTTACTAGTTTGCACTCACTTCACTGGAAACTCACTGATGCCTTTGGTGACAGATTTGGTGCTTTGCTTCACACTGTGCTTGACAGGGAGCTTGGCTGTTCAGCCACAACATTTTATTCCTTGTGAATCTCATCACCTCCCATTCTCCTGAGCTGCAGAATGCGTCATGGGCCTCCAGGATCTGCCTCAACTTGCCTTCTGTGTAAAGCTAGTTCGTCCTCTGCTAGTTAGGAACCCTGTTATTGGTACCATCATACAACCTACCTTAACATGGAGTCGGGGACAAGTAGAATGTGGAAGGGCTGCTCTGTGACTAGATCAGAGTTTGCAAAGCCCCTCAGCAACTTTCAGTCTTTAAAGACCCCCTTGTAAGCTTCAAGGGTTTTCATTCCAACAAATAGAAAAGGTAACAACTTTTCTCCCAATGCACAATTTAACCACTGGAGGGAAAAAAAAAAAAAAAAAAAGAAGAAGAAAGAAATCATCCTTTATCCCTGAAACTTAAACTGAGACTAACAAAACATTCACATACATAATTGGCAGGGCTCAAAAGTCCTGAATACTTCAGAATGATTTCAAATATTCGTTCACTGGATCCCATATCTACCAATATAATCTGAGCAGTCACAAAGTGCATGCCAAGTTTTGTTTCAAAAAGTATAGCCACACGCACATATACTTACTGTTATCATGACATTTTTTTTTTTTTGCAGCACGCGGGCCTCTCACTGCTGTGGCCTCTCCCGTTGCGGAGCACAGGCTCCGGACACGCAGGCTCAGCGGCCATGGCTCACGGGCCCAGCCGCTCCGCAGCACGTGGGATCCTCCCGGACCAGGGCACGAACTCACGTCCCCTGCCTCAGCAGGCGGACTCTCAACCACTGCGCCACCAGGGAAGCTCCTATCATGACATTTTAATTATAAAAATGACAGGCTTTTAGTAATTCATAAACAAAGCACATAAGCATTAAGTAATAAATATCTCCCCTGCAAATATATATGTACAGAGTTACTATATGAATTTTGTATGTATGTATAGATTACACGTTTTAATAAAACTTCATTACATTTTTCATCAACTCTGAAAAAGTGCTGGCAATCCTGTCAACAGCTCTGAACTTGTATGAGATCTAACCCTGAAACCACACAAAGGTACAGCCTAAACAAGGCCAGCTCGCCTTGTGAAACTTTATGACAGAAAGACTTAGCAAGGGCCCCACATCAGCATCTGTGCCAGCAATATCCCCGCAAAAGGCCCCTGAGTGAGACGTTCTACTTCTTCAGAAATACACAGATCTTCTGATAAGGTGGCTTCGTTTCACAGTATGATTTCTTCGCTAAGGGAGAGATCCTTTTCTTCCTCCAGCTTACAAAAGAAAGTAGAAGGAGATAGAGCTAGGGTGGTCCAGGGTTGAAAACAGTGTAATTGTAGCCTATTATCCAAAAATCCCTGTGATAAATATATCTCGGCCTGAAGGAGGTAAAAACTCCTGTAGCTGGTCTTCTCTCTCAGAGACACGAATGGGTTCCTAGTCTTACACGGTAGAGTTTCTCCAGTACTTGTCATTCCCTCCCCCTACCCCAGGCCGAGGGACTGATTTGAAAACAGAGCAAGTGAAGCCAAGAGCATGACTCTGGATTCGCAGTTGGCTCAGTGACCAAATGCAGAGCAAAAAGTTTGAAAATTTATATTCCTGGTTATAGAGGACCCAAGCAAACATACATTCATACTTGTGAACAAGCGTAACCCTTCTCCTACAGAAAAACTATCATTCATAAAATGCTAACTTTATTTCCATGTTTTTCCAAAGAAGAAAGAAGAAATAAAGAAATGTAAGATGGCCTATGACCTCAACCTCATTAAATAAAAATACAGCTCCTTTATGGTATGACAATTTCATGACAGCTAAGTCAGCACATTATTGCTGATAGCTTCTAGGGAGGAGAAAAGACAGAAGACCTGTCTGCACTCTAGGCAACTCCTAGAATACTCTGACTAATGGTCTTCAAAAATCCAAGATTTTTATTGCAGCATTACCCTTATTCCCATACCAAATTTACAAAGGAAAGCTGAAGCTTCCTAAGTTAGCGGTAGAACATTTGGCCTTTTTTAACATGATCGTATCTACTCATATATTCAACGAATATTTACCAAATGCTTTCTAAGCATGAGACAGTGAATTAAGATACAAAGACATATATGACAATTACCTCACCCTTTAAACAAGAGATTTTACAAAATGGCTACAACTACCTGCCACCTTAAGACAGACAGGCAGAAACAAAGGTAATGCTGCAGACCTCATAAACGTGTTTTTCCCCCAAAAGACATGCTTGAATTTTCCTTTAAGTTCAAAGTCATCTATCACATTGAAATATGCAGTAACAAAGCAAAACTTATGGTCTGCGTGTGGTCACAGAAAACCTTGGAACTTAAGGATCCTTCAGAGTACAGATTCTTTTTCTAAAGGGATTAACTTTCCCCTATAGCCATTTACATGTCTATCACAGGCTCCTAATAACTATGGTAAATTAATATAAGCCGTTAGGCTTGCTTACAGGGAAGCCAAGGCCCAGAAGAGCAGCTTAGGCTGCCAGTCAGTTACCCAGTTACTGCGTGATTCGGCCGAGACTCAAATGCATATTTATACATGTCATACTCAGGGGTCTTTCGACCATGATACATGGCTCTTGGCTGTACATCTGACCCTCCTCATGTATCCACTGGCATCTACTAACTGCATTCAGCAGGTCTCCACCCTGTAGCCAGAGTAATCTTTTCAAACAACCAGTCTGACTGCTGTGGAGACCAGCTTTTCCTCAAAAAGCTCATCATAGAACTGCCATGTGGTCCAGCAATCCCACTCCTAGGTATATACCCTAAAAAACCGAAAGCAGGGACTCAAACAAATCTTCAGAGGCTGCAGCCCTGACCAACAGCTTGACCACAACCTCATAAAAGGCTCTGAGCCAGAACCACCAGGCTAAATTTCCTGCTACTCCCAATCCCATGATCCTTAGGAACTGACCAAGAAAATACACGTTTGTTGTTTTAAACTGGTGGATTTGGGGATCATTTTTATACAGAAATAGATGACTAATACAGGATTATTTGACTAATATTCTCCCATCAAGTTCAAGGAGGGCAAACACTGTTCCTTACTGCGCTCACCAATTATATACCCAATATCTATCACAGTATTTGACATCCAGTAGACAGGTAACAGATCTTTGTTGAATGAATGAATGAATGGGTAAACCTCAATGACTTCACACGTCTACTACAAGGAGATAGAAATTCTACACGCCTTACATGGCATTGGATAGCGTGGGTCATTCAGCACCAACATCTGTGGGCACAGCTTTGAATGCAAGCCAGACTTCATGCCCAGGCACCCAGGGAAGACAAATCGGTACTCGCATGTTTAGTTAATAGACCATGCAACTTGACAACTTGAAAAAAAAAAGTAAATATAGATGTTTTCACGTGCGGTGGAGAATGTTATAAAGGTACCATTGCGAACAATGCAGAGACATTCCTTTACAGAAACTGAAGGCCCTGCCAGGCATGAGAGGGTTGAAGAAAATGAAAAGAACAAGGTGAAAGTGAGGCAGAAACTGATTTAAGAGAAATACACTTTCTGTCCATCATTACGAATGACGGTTTTCTTATGAAAACACCTCAAATTCAACTAATGCATTTTACTCCCTTAACGTAAAGATAACTTTTTAAATGATTTTCCAGATCCAGGAATGAAAGTTAAATGGGAAAAGAGGGGGTGAAAAGGTGATCAAATTACATAAAATAAAACCTGGAAAGCGACTGCGTTAGCGTGAATCTTGACATCGAGCCATTATAAAAAGGAGCCAAGGTTAGACACCAAAATTTCCAAGCATCTATTTTCCTTGAAGACTGATATTACCCGCTCAACAGCACATGCCAGAAACACTTAAACCGGCTTTTCATCCAAGCAAACAATGGATCTCTCCTGGCCTCCTCCATCAGACCAACTCACTCCCTGAACATGTCTTGGATCAACGGAATGTGAAGGCGTAGACTACATAGATAAAGAAAAAAGAGAGAAAGGAGCATAAAACTTGAGATTCGAAACAGCCAAGCAAAATCCCTGAGATATAATGGAAGCAGGACTGGGACAAGCAGCTTGAGGATACCAAAGAATCGTCAAATGGCAGAATTAATGGGGCTCACGGGTAATATATTTGTACCCCCTTTATTTACACACTAATTTTCATGGTGTACTTTTTCATAGGTATGTAGTACACATAAAGCTTAGATTTTCACAGAGAAACATCTTTATTGTGGGGAGGCCCAAAAACTGGTATGAGAAAAATGAAGTTGGGACAAGATTTGAAGCATAGAAGGTTAGAGAAGGAAAGGACTTTACATCTTACTGTTTTTACATTCATGTAAATCACCAGTTCTCCTGTGTTCTTTCTCTAGTCCCTATTCTGATTACTTCCCTTATCATTTGACTCTTTGAGCATGTCTTCCTTTGAAGGAAGGTGTAGACAGTGTGTGGAAAATGTTAAAAGCCAGGCTGAGGGATTAAGACACAGACCAGTGAAGACCTAGAAGCACTGAGGGTGTGAGCAGGGATCGATCACCTGTGGGGTAGGGAGATTATTCTGACAGCAACATGCAAGGCGGAGACTTTAAAAAAATAGAAAAAAAGAGGGCTTCCCTGGTGGCGCAGTGGTTGAGAGTCCGCCTGCCGATGCAGGGGACACGGGTTCGTGCCCCGGTCCGGGAGGATCCCACGTGCCACGGAGCGGCTGGGCCCGTGAGCCATGGCCGCTGAGCCTGCGCATCTGGAGAGGCCACAGCGGTGGGAGGCCCAAGTACCGCAAAAAAAAAAAAAAAGAAAAGAAAAAAGGAAGATTAGAACAGCTAGAGTTGGAGGGGGATGGTAAGCAACAAAAATTGACTTGCAGAAACTTTAAAAAAAGGAGGGAGGTAACACATCAGAAGGATGTTTGGTAGGTCAAAGAACCCAGGAGAAAGTTGAGGGACCAAATTTTGGAAAGGCCCCGGTCCAGAGCAGCTCTGGAAATTCAGCTGAGTGGGAATTCATAGGTATTTTCTTTCTGGCCGGGCCGGTGGGAAGAGTCAGGATCAATTATATTCTTTTTTCTTGATTCACTTTTCAGGGATCCAGCTCCCATGAGAGCTTGGTTTGTGTGTTGACACCTTGCCCAGGAGGCAGAAAGCGTCCTGACACGCAGTCTCTTCAAGACTTGAAGTGTTTTCCCCTCACTTTATAAAGAAGATTGAATACTCCTTTTTAAATTAAAAAGGATATTGGGCAGACAAACACAATGGAAGTCCAGCAAGGCACCTACTGTCCTAACTCAGCCCTAAGGGAATGAGAAATGACTAGGGTACAGATCAGATCAAGCCCAGGGTTACTGTCCAATACACTTCCTATTGTCTAAGGTCAAGAGCAGCTTTGATGCACATTTGGATGAGAAGGACTGTCCTCAGCACTGGTGGAAGGAAGGTAACCTATGTGCTCCTTAATCCCCACTTCGTATGCTTAGATTATACTCACATGAACGGTCAAGAGAAATACATCCAGGTCCACCTCTCAGGTGCAGTCAGGCAGGACGTTGAGTGCTCTCAGTTGCCACTTGGGCTTCTTCCTTATCTCCTCCAAGTGGTGGGATGTGACACAATTGTATGTTCCGTCCTGTTAGGAATGAGCCTGCCTGATAATAAGAAAGCAGAGACTGCAGAGTTGTCGCTTGATCCTGTTTTCTCCAAGAACTAGTTGCTTTGTACTAGAGACCAGGGAAAATGCCAAAAGCAGCCTTGCCCTCATTCATGGAAGAGTGGATGAGAGAAGAGACACAAGTTCTCAAACGCAGGCCCCAACATTTCCATAGTCTTAGTATGACAGATCCCCAAAGCCCCCAAACACATTCACCAACATGTCCCATCACTGTGTCTGTGCAGCCCTTTTTTGGAAAGTGATCTCAAGAGATCAGGAGAGGAAGCTGAAACTTTGCCTCGGACAGACTATTATAAAAGAGAATTTCGCAACAAAGCTTCCTTAGTACCTACAAAGATGTTTATTATAAAAAAAAAAGAATAAATAAAAAGTGTTTGTGTGAAAAGAGAATAAAGGGGAAAGAAAAAGGTTTAGGTAAACCTTCTGTTTTTTTTTTTTTCTTCCAGAGAAAGAGAGACACCGTGTGGATTTCACAGAGAGCCCAGCATAGCTCAGTTTGCTTTAATATGCTATAAGGAAAAGATATTACTGCTTAGGTATCCGGTAGCAATGTAAAGCACAAAGATAGATAAAAAAGAAGTTAAAGTGACCAGCACAGATGAACAAAAATCTAGAGTTTTGTAGTGTAGAGCAGAAATTCCTCAGGGACTGGTTTCTCTTACTGTGTGGAAAAATGGGAATCCTACAGGTTTATACAATTTGAAAACAAAAGGTTGGCAAAGGTCAGAGCTCTGGATGAGTCCCACGTTCCCCCTCTTAATGTCTGAGATGTTCCTAGAGACCAACTGGAAACAGAGCCAAAGGGGAAAGATTCCTCCCGGAAAGCAATTCTGGTGCATCAGCTCTCTTGTATTCCTGCCTCAGGGACGGGGTGGCAGGTCCATGAAGGGACGCAGTAAATACACTTCCAATCTTGTCCCGTGTAACAGTTATCGTGCTGTGATTTGAGTTGGCTCTGCAGAGAAGAGAACCTGGTTTGAATCTGATCTCATCAGACACGTGCAAAGATGCAAGAGGAGAAAGCAGTTTAGTCTGCAGCTCCCTCTAGCTATGCCTGGGAAATAACTGCAGAGGGAAGGAGGGGAGCACAGAGCCTGGGCGTGGGGGAGTTGGGGGGGGCAGGGAAGGGAAACAGATTTTCTTCATCACTGAGCACGACTGACATGGACCAAGGGCTTCCAGGGGAACCCGTTTTGGTATCTCATCTGCAGCTACCAGAGGCACTGAATGCTATGTGATTTAAACACTGCCCCCAAAGACTTGCAAAAAAGGGAATGTGCATATGTGCCATGCTCTCCCCGCCACTATTTTCCAAGAGCATTCATAGCACGCGATACCATGCTAGGCTGGTCAGCTTTTCCTTTTCTCCCTGCATGAGAGACTTGCTATCTACACCTAGAAATCAGTTTGTAAATATAAAGCAAAGCCAAATAACATGCAAACATGTGAACAGGAATTTTTTTTGCACTTCGAGGCAAGTGCGGTATCACAGAAACTGTATAGCTGATATAGACAGCCCAATGACTCCTATCACTGATTTAAAAAAAAAAAAAAGAAACCGAAGTGGATCAGAGAGTTCATCTGGCTGTGCTGAAGTCAGGCAGCAAGAAATGAAACTCAGGTCTCTGTCCTCAGTCTAATATGGTTTCCATTACACAGTAAGGCGTGCCAGTCCATACTCAGACACAGAAAGGCATAACTCTAAATCAAAAATCATACGAGACCCCTAGATGTTCTTTAACCGTGCTTGCTGTATGTGAAAAACTGTGCCAAAGTTTTTTTTTTTTTTAAAAAAAGCTTTATCAGATGTACAAGAATTTACATATCTTATGTACCCAAAGAGGCTCACTCTTTAAGTGGCCCTTCTAGAAAGCCAGTAGGGTGGCTATAAGTCACCACATTTCGGAAGTTTCACTCTAGATCGAGTATGACCCAGAAAAGAATTCAACCCAGATGGCTCAAACGAAAAGATTTTAAGGATGAGATAACTTATGTGAGGGCAGGGTTCAGGACCATGAGGTTCCCGGGAACTAGAGAAGTTCCCAGTGCTGAGACGGGGAAGCCACCTGGTGACAGTACAGGGGAGGAAAGCATGTTCCTAAAGTTCAGGGGGGAGAGACCACCAGGGAGACTTGTACCTCAGGGAAACTCTAGTCTTGGAAGGTCTTGTCTCCTGACAGAGGTGTCCTGCTAAAGCAGCATCCCCCAGCCTCACTTTCTTCCTACCCTCTACCCGGTCTTCTGCCAGCACCTCCCACTGGAAGCCAGCTGGCGAGGAAGCCCAGGGATCCCATCCACAAGGGCCCTCCTCAAGGCAGAGATATTGGCCTCAGCAGTGTAACTGGGATGTTCATCATTTCTGAGTCAAAATGAGTTGATTATCCACCTTTTCTACCATCTTAAATGACTGCTGCTTCCAAAAACCATACTCACTTCAGTTTGCAGAGATCCAATGTCCATGAGTTTAACTGTTCTGTTTTTATTTCCTCACGTACAGTAAGCCATATCGTGTATGAACTGAAAATATTCTGTTGACTGGTGGCTGCAGTTCCAAATAAATGATCCATTTCTCTAGGTCTGGATGTATTAACCGTAAGTACTGTACGTAAGGTGCGTGTACGGTAACTGGCATATATTATAGTAAGTTCTTAAGTGCTTTTGTACTTTGGCTTTTACTGCAAGCCATTGTTCTTGAAGTAAATCATTTCAATCAAAATGAATTAACACAGTCTGGTCTGTAGGGCCCTTTTCAACCCATCCAGGCATCATCTCTGGGAGGTCATCAGTGCTGGTCTGCTGTCTTGGAATTAAACTGCAGTGCCAGTTTCTGCAGTGCTGGAGAAGTCTGCCATGTTGGACGAAGTCCGTCCAAGTGTTTGTCATCACAAACAAAGCGTGCTCTCTGCACATCCATTTGTGATGGAACAAGTGGCAATGGAATGCCACGAGGGGAACCAAGGACTCAGGGACTTAGATCTCATTCTAGCTCGGTTTGATCTTAGGCAAGCCACTTCAATTCTTAAGGCCTCAGAGGCCTCATCTCAAAAGCAAGGAAATTGAAAAAGCCTTCTGAATTCCAAACTTTGTTCTTTCAATAGAATCACGTTGTTATATAAAATATTATAGGGACAACCTACTTACGAAAGAGATAAAGGTAGCATTGCTCTGGTTGAAGAAGGCTGAAAGGGGCCTGGAATACTCTTCACCTTCCCCTACACCCCTCACTCAAAATCCCCAAGCAGCACAGTAAAAAAAAACCCAAAAAAACCCTGAAGTGGATGACCACTGAAGGCCCATTTCTAGTCCAATTTCTTCAAATATCAGTCTCCCCAAATTTTATGGCGCATAAGAGGGGAAACGCTTCATTTTGTTCTCATAAACACATAAAATCAACCAGCAAACTTTTACAGACTACAGTGCAAATGGTACAATAAGTTCATTGTCCCATAGTGTCTGCCGCGTAATTGTGTTCATTCCCTTTGTGTATTTTAGTAACAAGAGTATAATTGTCAGTGCTCATAATACATATAATCTCATTACTATCACTCCAATTAGTATGCCTTCACCTCAGCCTATCCGCAGCGTGTTCCACTTTCCCTCTCATTGAAATACATAAATAATTCTCCCTTCCTGCGTCCAGATTTCAGTTTAATTCCTCACAGTTACCATGGCTAATCACTGAGACAATGCTGTCGCCATTGCTTTTTTAATACGTTTAATCTACCATTTTGATACAAAGGCAAGAAGTCAGCATCGCACTGGCGTGGAACTGCCCTGACCACATCCTTGCCTTCCTACTAGAATGGCTGAGACTTTTATTTGGAGTACAAACTAATTTAGACGTACCAAGACTGCATTCCTGACAGTGTCTGTGTTTGGAGAACTGCAAGATTAGACACAAGTATCTTAGGCCTCAATTTTCTCATCCGTCAAAGGACAGATTTGGCCTCTGTTATCCTCCTGAATGCCTTCCACTTTTAATAGTTCTTTTTATCTTTAAAAGATTCAAATCAGGAAAACTGATCATATTTATTTCTGAAAATAATATATGTTTGAATTTTAAGTCAGACAGTATAAATAGACATAAAAGATATACCTCCCCAGATGCAATGACTTTAGATTTTCTTAGCTCTTCTGAAACTTATAGATCTTTTCCTTTCCATATAAATTAATATCTTTAAAATATATCTGAGGCATCATCTCTTGATGTGCTGTTTGGTAGTTGAGACTGTAGCTCTCTTCCTTCACCCTTCTGCTTCTCCTCCCCCAAATTCTAATTATAGTGATATTTCAATTTTCATTAAATAGGGATTCTGCTATGCATGTCATAGTGTTCTCAGGTCTTCCTTCGTGATCTTAGAATCTTACTTTCTCAAGTCCATTTAGTCAATGACCTCCTTCCAGTCTATCTGCCTTCCAGTTTCCAAAATATTATGAATTTACAATCTATTTTTAAAATATCTTTATGATACCTTTTAACGTATTTCGGGGAGAAAGTGGAATTAGATATATATGTTCAATATGCCATCTGAACGTGGAAATTCTCGAATTTTCCTTGTTTGTCCATACTACCATAACATGCCTCGGTCATTACTTACTGTTGAGTGTACCTTTTAAATGCCTCTCAAATCCATCCTCTCTTCCCCACACCTCTGCTATCTTCATAGTTCAATTTTTCCCCTAGAAAGTTACAATAAAATTCTTCAATGGTATGGGAACATGGGGAATGTTTACCACCCTCTAAGCTTAGAGATTTGGACCTTGTATTATTTAGTGTGACCCAAATATAAGTGAAACAAGGCACCATCCTCTATCTGGGGTAGGTGGGGGCCAGGAGCATCCTGGGTGTCATTCACATGGAGTAAACCACTTCAAAGGTTAACTAGATCTCACATTTACTCCTACCAGACAATCAATAAACTGCGCACTGACTACAGTCACAGGTGTCCTCTAAAAATACCAATAGAAATGACACTTCCTCACCCAAAGCCTGACAGCCTCAAGAGAATGCCATTAAGAGAATAAACCTTTGGAGTGAGAATAAAAGGAAATAAGGATTGAGAAAAATATTGAAAGGTGGGCATGGCTACTGCCACATTTAAATGACTGGAAGCAGAAGCATAAGAAACCTAAAAGGCTTTAGAAAAGATGTATTAGCCAAACAATATGTTCCTGGTCTAAACTTATGACTTTTCAAGAATTAAAGCCACCATGGGCCCTCACCATACCACATAGGCAGGAAATAAAATGAATAAGATTTGCAGTCTTCAAGAAGGGTGTGTTTCTCTTGTTTTAAATTCTTAGGTAACAAAAGGACCCATGATTGGATATGAGAAGGAGGATACGATGCCACATCACCCAGAGATTCTGGACGCTGAACTCAGTGCAGTGACTGGATGGAATTTTACGTAGCCTCCATGAGGATGGAGCAACTGTGCTGGGTGGTTAAAGGGAACAAAGCGATATTTGGTGATCAGAGAGTCCAGCTGCGGTGAGAATATTTACTGCTCTCTGAATATCCCTGTGCTCTCCCCATTTCCCAGCTGCCTTGTAATTAAGTAGAACTACATAAATAGTTCTGGGAGTAGATATGAGCTGTGTCACTTGTTGTTGAAGCATTTAACAACTGGTATAGAATGCCTCTGCTCTTCCTTCCCCTAGCAAGCCTGTTGTGCAGGAAGGGATGCAGAATGAATTCCTGAGTCACTACACGGAGGACGGCTGCCCTAAAACATCACCCAGATGTGCAGCTTTTGAATAAGCAAGAAAGGAACTTTCATGTGCTATGCCATGGAGATCTGGGGGCTCCTCATTATCTCAGTATGGCTTAGCTTGTCCTTACTGATAATGAGGTATATTTTAGCTTGATATGGAATAGGTCTCTAAAACAGTCAGAGATTATAAAAACTGGCACAGGGAGTAGTGAATTTCCCATCCCTGGAGACATTTAATTGGGAAATATAAATAACAGTCTTTGAGATGGGCATCTCCTTATCATATGGAGGGCTGAATTAAAGAGTTTTTAATTTTCTATGACTTTAAGATCTCTTGCAACCCTATGCTTGTACTATAATAACCATTCAAAAGTTAGCTTCTTCTAACCTTTTGTCATCTTAATTTGATTATATTAATTCTGAAAGAAGAAAGCATTTCCAAAGATAGATATAGACTTTCTAAGAGTCTTTCATTTGCAAGATGAGAAGGGTTAAGGCAGAGCTCCTGAAATAGGTATTTAAAGAGAAATGTTTGATGGTAGAAAGGAGAGAAAGGAAGTGATACGAAGGAGGACACAGCTGGAGTAATGATCAAGGAAGTCCAACGGATTAAAGTAGGTAATGGGAGAGAACGTGATGAGGTGGGCATGATGTCAGCTTCGAAACTTGGGTAGATTTATTTATTCAAAGACATTAAGAAAAAGAGAGAAGATGGAATTGAATTAACAAATAGGAGAACATCATCACAGACTGTTTAATGCAACAACAACTAAGCCAATATTGTGCTTAAGAAATGTCAATCTAAATTACCTGAAAATTCTGTGGAACATGTGACAAACAAACAAAAAAAGAGTTCAACTTGAATTCTGTGCATTAATATGTTTGCATCTTAATGATGGACTATTTGAGAGGCATGGTAAGGTGGAAATCCAGAATCCTGACGGGAAATCTAGACACCATCCTCCTACCTCAACCTGCAAATATGTTCTCTCACTCTTTTACTTGCTAAATGTCTCTCCTGAATTAATTCATTTCCTTCAAAACCCACCACCAGTACCGTGGTCCAGGTGAAAAATCGTTTCTATCCTGAATGAACCAAATAGACCCCTAACAGGTCTTCCTGAAATTATCTTCATAATTTATTTGAGATTGTTTAATGTCCCTCTACCATGAAAACTCCTTGAGGACAGAAACTCTGTTTTTCCTCATGTCTATCATCCTCCCATCACCCAGAGCCAGTCCCTGGGACATGGTGAGTGTGCAATAATTATTTGTTGACTGATCCTGATTTAAATGTTCTCCCTTCCCCTTATTCACCTAATCCTTCTATTTTTCTATCAAAGCATCACATTTGTCTCATTCTCAGAATGTAACTGCATTTGTGATTTTTATTCATTTGTGTAGACTTTTATATGTTAAAGCTTTCCACATCTCTTATAATTTTCTCTCTATGCATACATGCATGTTATTTTTTCTTTTTATAACACATTTAACTTGCAAACATGATGCCACTTTACTCCTAAATACTTGTGTGCTTCCTGAGACCTTTCCTTACATACCACAATTAAAAGTTAGTTATGAAATTGACATGAACATAATACCATTATCTATAGACTTTATTCATACCTCACCAATCCAATTTCCTGATAATTTCCTTTTTATAGGAAAAAAATTCTGATTTGAAGTCCAACCCAGGATCACATATCACACTTAGTTGTCAAATGTTTTTGTCTCCTTTGATCTGGAATAATTCCTCAGTTTGTCTTTGTCTATTGTGACCTTGATGTTTTTTAAGAATACAAACCAGTTATTTTGTAAAATAACCTTCAGTTTGAGTTTCTTTAATGTCCATTATGGTCACATTTCAGTTATTTAATTTTTGCCAAAATACCAAAGAACCAATGTTTTCCCTTCCCAGTATACTGTATCAGGAGACACATGAAATTGATTTGTCCAGTTATTGGTGATATTAACTTTGTTTGGTTAAGATGGTACAGTTGCAATTTTTAATTTATTTGTGTGATTAATCTGCTAAAATATGTGTCCCTCACTAGACTGTGCTCCATAAGTCAGGTACAGTAGATACTTGGGCTTACCACTGTACGCCAGAAGTAAGACCAGTACCCTCTCATAATACAACACTCAGTCAATGAAAAGGAAAATTAGCAAGCTTTGGCAGAAGGTGGATATTTGATATATGAAAGAAAAGCAAGTGATGCTATTTGCGCAAACGATGTGAAAACTTAAGTCCACAAAGATCCTGCACACAATCATTTATAAAGACCTTATTCACAATCACCACAAACTGTGAACAAGCAAGGTGTCTTTAAACAGGTAAATGGATAAGCAAACTCAGGTATATTGATACAATGTAATATTATTTGGCAATAAAAAGGAATTAGCTATCAAGCCATGAAAAGAAGATGAATCTCAAATGCATATTGCTAAGTGAAGGAAAGCAGTCTGGAAAGGCTGTATGATTTCCATTATATGATATTCTGGAAAAGGCAAAACCATAGAGATAATACAGAGATCAATGGTTGCCAAGACATTAGATGGAGGAAAGGAAGGGTGAAATAGGTGAAGCACACTTAATCTTTTAGAGCAGGGAAGATTTTTTGATACTCTAATTGTGTACATGTAACATCATGCATTTGTCAAAAACCCACAGATCTCTACGACACAAAGTATGACCTTTAATATATGCAAATTTTTAGAAGTCATTTAGGAGACTGGGGGGGATCCTAAGGTGGAAGGCTGAATATAACAAAACAAACTGATTGTATTCTAAAAATATAAAACAAGTTTGATGAAGGAAGTGGAAGGAAAAATGATGGCCTAATTAACTTTGGAAGTGAGTAAACTCTGTAAGATTAAATGCAAAAGAAACTGTTCAAAAGCACTATACTCTAGTTGATAAAGTGATAGCACACGTGGGTATGGTTTGACAGTTCTGAAACTGCCATATATGTCAACTGGAATTGAACAATTAAGTAAATGTATGGCAGATGGTGAGAGCCAGGTTTCTCACTATTGGGGTTGGGATTTAAAGATAAGTAGGGGAGAGACCTTCAAGATGGCAGAGGAGTAAGACGTGGAGATCACCTTCCTCCCCAAAAACACATCAAAAATACATCTACATGTGGAACAGCTCCTACAGAACACCTACTGAACGCTGGCAAAAAACCCACAGACTTCCCAAAAGGCAAGAAACTCCCCACGTACCTGGGTAGGGCAAAAGAAAAAAGAAAAAACAGAGACAAAGAATAGGGACGGGACCTGCACCAGTGGGAGGGAGCTGTGAAGGAGGAAAGCTTTCCACACACTAGGAAGCCCCTTCACGGGCAGACACTGCAGGTAGTGGAGGGGGGAAGTTTCGGAGCCACGGAGGAGAGCAAAGCAACAGGGGTGCAGAGGGCAAAGTGGAGAGATTCCCGCACAGAGGATCGGTGCCGACCAGCATTCACCTGCCAGGGCAGGTGGAGGTTGGGAGCTGAGGCTCGGGCTTCAGAGGTCAGATCCCAGGGAGAGGACTGGGGTTGGCTGTGTGAGCACAGCCTGCAGGGGGCTAGTGCACCACAGCTAGCCAGGAGGGAGTCTGGGAAAAAGTCCAGACTTGCCAGAGAGGCAAGAGAACATTGTTTCGGGATGCGCGCGGAGAGGGGATTCAGAACACTGCCTAAACGAGCTCCAGAGATGGGCGTGAGCTGCAGCTATCAGCTCGGACCCCAGAGACAGGCATGAACCACTAATGCTGCCGCCGCTGCCACCAAGAGGCCTGTGTGCAAGCACAGGTCACTATCCACACCTCTGCCCCAGAGCCTGTGCAGAATGCTGCTGCCAGAGTCCCACGATCCAGGGACAACTTCTGAAGGAGAACACACGGCGCTCCTCAGGGTGTTGCAACATCCTGCCAGCCTCTGCCACCACAGGCTCGCTCATTCCAATTATGTCTACAGTATCCCTCCCTCTCCCTAGCCTGAGTGAGCTCTAATCAGCTGCTGCTTTAACCCGCTCCTGTCTGGATGGGGAACAGACACCTGAGGGCAGCCTACATGCAGAGGTAGGGCCAAAACCAAAGCTGAACTCCAGGAGCTGTGCGAACAAAGAAGAGAAAGGGAAACTTCTCCATGCAGCCTCAGGAGCAACAGATTAAATCCCCACAATCAACTTGATAAACGCTGCATCTGTGAAATACCTGAATAGACCAGAATATTCCCAAAATTGAGGTGGTGGACATCGGGAGCAACTGGAGACCTGGGGTTTGCTCTCTGAGTCTGATTTGTTTTTGGTTTTATGTTTATCTTAGTTTAGCTTTTAGTGCTTGTTATCATTGGTGGATTTATTTATTGGTTTGGCTGC
Source organism: Orcinus orca (assembly GCF_937001465.1). NCBI lineage: Eukaryota > Metazoa > Chordata > Mammalia > Artiodactyla > Delphinidae > Orcinus > Orcinus orca. Next base: position 10,671,501 of record NC_064568.1, read on the forward strand.
TCTCTTCCTTTTTTAAAAACAATTATTTATTTATTCCTTTTTTCTCTTTTGTGAGTGTGTATGTTCCTTTGTGTCATCTTATCTGTTTCATTCTGCTTTAACCATTTGGATTGGGGTTCTATCTGTTCCTTTTTTTTCCCCTTCCTTTTCTTCTGAGCTGTGTGGCTAGCAGGGTCTTGGTGTTCTGTCCGGGTGTTGGGCCTGAGACTCTGAGGTGGAAAAGCCAAGTCCAGGACATTGGACCACCAGAGACCTCCCAGCCCCACATAATGTCAATCAGCAAGAGGTCTCTCAGAGATTTCCATCTCAACACGAAGACCCAACTCCAGCCAACAGCCAGCAAGCTACACTGCTGGATGCCCCATGCCAAACAACTAGCAAGACAGGAACACAACCCCAGCCATTAGCAGAGAGGCTGCCTAAAGTCATACTAAGTTCACAGACACTCCAAAACACACCACCAGACGTGGCTCTGCCCACCAGAAGGACAAGATTCCGCCCAACACACTAGAACACAGGCACCAATCCCCTCCACCAGGAAGCCTACACAACCCACTGAACCAACCTTAGCCACTGCAGGCAGATACAAGAAACAATGGGAACTACGAACATGCAGTCTGTGAAAAGGAGACCCCAAACACAGAAAGTTAAACAAAATGAGAAGACAGAGAAATATGTATCAGATGAAGGAGCAAGGTCCAACCAGACCAAACAAATGAAGAGGAGATAGGCAGTCTACCTGAAAAGGAATTCAGAGTAATGATAGTAAAGATGATCCAATATCTTGGAAATAGAATGGAGAAAATACAAGAAACGTTTAACAAGGAACTAGAAGAGCTAAAGCGCAAACAAACAATGATGAACACCATAATAAATGAAATTAAAAATACTCTAGAAGGAATCAATAGCAGAATAACTGAGGCAGAAGAAGGGATAAGTGACCTGGAAGATGAAATAGTGGAAATAACTGCTGCAGAGAAGAATAAAGAAAAAAGAATGAAAATTGAGGACAGTCTCAGAGACTGCTGGGACAATATTAAATGAACCAACATTCAAACTATAGGGGTCCCAGAAGAAGAAGAGAAAAAGGAAGGGTCTGAGAAAATATCTGAAGAGATTATAGTCGAAAACTTCCCTAACATGGGTAAGGAAAGAGTCAGTCAATTCCAGGAAGCACAGAGAGTTCCATACAGGATAAATCGAAGGAGAAACACACCAAGACGCATATAAATCAAACTATCAAAAACTAAATACAAAGAAAAAATATTAAAAGCAGCAAGGGAAAAGCAACAAATAACATACAAGGGAATCCCCATGAGGTTAACAGCTGATCTTTCAGCAGAAACTCTGCAAACCAGAAGGGAGTGGCAGAACATACTTAAAGTGATGAAAGGGAAGAACCTACAACAAAGATTACTCTACCCAGCAATGATTTCACTCAGATTCAATGGAGAAATTAAAACCTTTATAGACGTGCAAAAGTTAAGGGAATTCAGCACCACCAAACCAGCTTTACAACAAATGCTAAAGGAACTACTCTAGGCAGGAAACACAAGAGAAGGAAAAGACCTACAGAAACAAACCCAAATCAATTAAGAAAATGGGAATAGGAACATACACTTCAATAACTGCCTTAAATGTAAATGGATTAAATGCTCCAACCAAAAGACACAGACTGGCTGAATGGATACAAAAACAAGACCCATATATATGCTGTCTACAAGAGATCCACTTCAGACCTAGGGACATATACAGACTGAAAGTGAGGGGATGGAAAAAGATATTCCATGCAAATGGAAATCAAAAGAAAGCTGGAGTAGCAGCTCTCATATCAGACAAAATAGACTTTAAAATAAAGACTGTTACAAGAGACAAAGAAGGACACTACATAATGATCAGGGGATCAATCCAAGAAGAAGATATAACAATTGTAAATATTTATGCACCCAACATAGGAGCACCTCAATACATAAGGCAAATACTAACAGCCATAAAAGGGGAAATTGACAGTAACACAATCATAGTAGGGGACTTTAACACCCCACTTTCACCAATAGACAGGTCATCTAAAATGAAAATAAATAAGGAAACACAAGCTTTAAATGACACATTAGACCAGATGGACTTAACTGATATTTATAGGACATTCCATCCAAAAACAACAGAATACACTATCTTCTCAAGTGCTCATGGAACATTCTCCAGGATAGATCATGTCTTGGGTCACAAATGAAGCCTTGGTAAATTTAAGAAAATTGAATTCATATCAACTATCTTTTCTGACCACAATGCTATGAGACTAGACATCAATTACAGGAAAAAATCTGTAAAAAATACAAACACATGGAGGCTAAACAATACACTACTAAATAACTAAGAGATCACTGAAGAAATCAAAGAGAAAATCAAAAAATACCTAGAAACAAATGACAATGAAAACACGATGACCCAAAACTTATGGGGTGCAGCAAAAGCAGTTCTAAGAGGGAAGTTGAGAGCAATACAATCCTAACTCAAGAAACAAGAAACGGCTCAAATAAACAACCTAACATTACACCTAAAGCAAGGAGACAAAGAACCAAAAAAACCCAAAGTTAGCAGAAGGAAAGAAATCATAAAGATCAGATCAGAAATAAATGAAAAAGAAATGAAGAAATGATAGCAAAGATCAATAAAGCTAAAAGCTGGCTCTTTGAGAAGATAAACAAAATTGATAAACCATTAGCCAGATTCATCAAGAAAAAAAAAGGAGAAGACTTAAATCAGTAGAATTAGAAATGAAAAAGGAGAACAACTGACACTGCAGAAATACAAAGGATCATGAGAGAATACTACCAGCAACTATATGCCAATAAAATGGACAACCTGGAAGAAATGGACAAATTCTTAGAAAAGCACAACCTTCCAAGACTGAACCAGGAAGAAATAGAAGCTATAAACAGACCAATCACAAGCAATGATATTCAGACTGTGATTAAAAATCTTCCAACAAACAAAAGCTCAGGACCAGATGACTCCACAGGCGAATTCTATTAAACATTCAGAGAACAGATAACGCCTGTCCTTCTCAAACTCATATAAAATATAGGAGAGGGAGGAACACTCCCAAACTCATTCTACGAGGCCACCATCACCCTGATACCAAAACCAGACAAGGATGTCACAAAGAAAGAAAACTACAGGCCAATATCATTGATGAACATAGATGCAAAAATCCTGAACAAAATACTAACAAACAGAATCCAACAACACATTAAAAGGATCATACACCATGATCAAGTGGGGTTTATCCTAGGAAAACAAGGATTCTTCAATATATGCAAATCAATGAATGTGATACACCATGTTAACAAATCGAAGGATAAAACCATATGACCATCTCAACAGAAGCAGAAAAAGCTTTCGACAAAATTCAACACCCATTTATGATAAAAGCTCTCCAGAAAGTGGGCATAGAGGGAACCCACCACAACATAATAAAGACCATATATGACAAACCCACAGCAAACATCATTCTCAATGGTGAAAAACTGAAAGCATTTCCTCTAAAATCATTAACAAGACAAGGTTGCCCGCACTCACCACTATTATTCAACATAGTTTTGGAAGTTTTAGCCACAGCAATCAGAGAAGAAAAGGAAATAAAAGGAATCCAAATCAGAAAAGAAGAAGTAAAGCTATCACTGTTTGCAGATGACATGATACTATACATAGAGAATCCTAAAGATGCTACCAGAATACTACTAGAGCTAATCTATGAATTTGGTTAAGTAGCAGGATACAAAATTAATGCACAGAAATCTCTTTCATTCCTATACACTAACGACGAAAAATCTGGAGGAGAAATTAAGGAAGCACTCCCATTTACCAATACAACAAAAAAAATAAAATACCTAGGAATAAAGCTACCTAAGGAGACAAAAGACCTATATGCAGAAAACTATAAGACACTAGTGAAGGAAATTAAAGACAATACCAACAGATTCAATGCAATCCCTAACAAGCTACCAATGGCATTTTTCACAGAACTAGAACAAAAAAATTTACAATTTGTATGGAAACAAAAAAGACCTCGAATAGCCAAAGCAATCTTGAGAAAGAAAAACAGAGCTGGAGGAATCAGGATCCCTGACTTCAGACTATACCACAAAGTTACAGTAATGAAGACAATATGGTACTAGCACCAAAACAGAAATATAGATCAATGGAATAGGATAGAAAGCCCAGAGATAAACCCATGCACATATTGTCAGCTTATCTCTGATAAAGAAGGCAAGAATATACAATGGAGACAAGAGAGCCTCTTCAATAAGTGGTGCTGGGAAACCTGGACAGCTACATGTAAAACAATGAAATCAGAACACTCCCTAATACCATACAGAAAAATAAACTCAAAATGAATTAAAGACGTAAAGGTAAGGCCAGACAGTATAAAACTCTTAGAGGAAAATATAAGCAGAACACTCCATGACATAAATCACAGCAAGATCCTTTTTGACCCACCTCCAAGAGAAATGGAAATAAAAATAAACAAATGGGACCTAAAATGAAACTTAAAAGCTTTTGCACAGCAAAGGAAAGCATAAACAAGGCAAAAAGACAACCCTCAGAATGGGAGAACATATTTGCAAAAGAAGCAACTGACAAAGGAGTAATTTCCAAAATATACAAACAGCTCGTGCAGCTCAATATCAAAAAAACAAACAACCCAATCCAAAAATGGGCAGAAGACCTAAATAGACATTTCTCCAAAGGAGATATACAGATTGCCAACAAATACATGAAAGGATGCTCAACATCACGAATCATTAGAGAAATGCAAATCAAAACTACAATGAGATATCATCTCACACCAGTCAGAATGGCCATCATCAAAAAAGTCTAGAAACAATAAATGCTGGAGAGGGTGTGGAGAAAAGGGAACCCTCTTGCACTGTTGATGGGAACTGAAATTAATACAGCCACTATGGAGAACAGTATGGAGGTTCCTTAAAACACTAAAAATAGAATTACCATACGACCCAGCAATACCACCACTGGGCATATACCCAGAGAAAACCATAATTCCAAAAGAGTCATGTACCACAATGTTCATTGCAGCTCTATTTACAATAGCCAGGACATGGAAGCAACCTAAGTGCCCATCAACAGATGAATGGATAAAGAAGATGTGGCACATATATACAATGGAATATTATTCAGCCATAAAAAGAAATAAAACTGAGTTATTTGTAGTGAAGTGGATGGACCTAGAATCTGTCATACAGAGTGAAGTAAGTCAGAAAGAGAAAAACAAATACCGTATGCTAACAAATATATATGGAATCTAAAAAAAAAAAAAAAAAAAAAAAAATTGGTTCTGAAGAACCTAGGAGCAGCACAGGAATAAAGACACAGACGTAGAGAATGGACTTGAGGACACGGGGAGGGGGAAGGGTAAGCTGGAACGAAGTGAGAGAGCGGCATGGACATATATACACTACCAAATGTAAAATAGATAGCTAGTGGGAAGCAGCCACATAGCATAGGAAGATCAGCTCAGTGCTTTGTGACCACCTAGAGGGGTGGGATAGGGAGGGTGGGAGGGACACACAAGAGGGAGGAGATATGGGGATATATGTATACATATAGCTGATTCACTTTGTTATAAAGCAGAAACTAACACACCACTGTAAAGCAGTTATACTGCAATAAATATGTTAAAAAAATAAAAATAAAACAACTCATGGGAAACCTTTAACAAACAAACAAACAAAATCTACAAACAACAAATGCTGGAGAGGGTGTGGAGCAAAGGGAACCCTCTTGCACTGCTGGTGGGAATGTAAATTGATACAGCCACTATGGAGAACAGTGTGGAGCTTCCTTAATAATCTAAAAATAGAACTACCGTATGACCCCGCAATCCCACTACTGCCCCCACATGCCACAAGTAGAGAAAGCCTGCGTGCAGCAATGAAGCCCCAACGCAGCCAATAAATAAACAAATAAATACATCAAAAAATAAATAAATAAAAATTAAAATACGCCACTCTTACCATTGGACCCATCAATCACACTCCTAGAGAAATGAAAAGTGTTCTCACAAACACCTGTACATGTTTAAAGTAGCTTTATTTGTAACTCCCCGAAACTGGAAACAACACAAATGTCCTTGAAATGAATAAACAAACTGTGGTACATCCGTTCAATGAAATGCTACTGAGCAATACAAAGGAACAGACTACTTCATACAGGCAACAACGTGGATGAATCTCAAATACATCATCCTAAGTGAAAGAAGCCAGACTCCAATGAAAAAATACTTTATGATTCCATTTATATGACATTTTGGGAACGGCAAAACTACAAGGACATAAAATAAGTAAATAGTTTCAGAATCTGGGGATGAGACAAGGGATTGACTACAGAGGTAGGAGGGGACTTCTTGGGATGATGAAAATCTTCTAGATCCTGATTATGGTGGTATTTATTCTACTGCATGCATTTGTCAAAACTCAAAGGGTTCACTAAAAGAGTGAATTATACTGAATGTAAATTTTATGTCAATAAGCCTGACTTTATATCACTGCAGAAGAAAAAAAAAAAAGATAAGTAGAGGAGGAGACAAGAATGATCCATGTGGTAATAGATTAGAATTGGAGACATCAGTATGAATTCATGTTTAGCTTAATAGAGACAGAGATGGTTACATGTAGAAATATTTATATATGTGTGTAGGTATAGGTAGGTAGATAAGTAGATAGATAGGTAAACAGACAGACAGACAGACAGACAGAGTGAATTAGGATATACCATATACTCCTTGCTCTGTCATCTGTGAGGACCGAGAAGCAACAACACTGCAGGAACAAGCAGCACACCAAACGCCCAGATTTTTGTTTCTAGTACCATTCTCCAACAAAAAATATGCATCCAACATGGGCTTTAATTAATATATCAATATCATCCATTAATTATAAAAAAACATACCTAACTAATGTAAAGTGTTAATAACAGGGGAAGCTGGATGTGGGATTTACAGGAACACTCTGAACTATTTTCACATTTTTTTCTATAAATCTATAACTTTTCTAAATACTAAAGTTTATTAAAAAAAATAAAATAACCAAACACAAAACAAGTGATACTTGTATAAAATCTCATGTTGGGGAAAAAAATCAATAATCTAGAATTGAAAACGAAGCACAAATATGATCAGGTTCCATATATCTATTTGAACAACCACTATACATGCAAATGATCTACCAGTGCTACCTGGTTATCTGGCCTAATCCTGAAATGAGCCCATTTTAAATTACTCAATCTTGGGCGCAAAAATGTCTATTATAACACTTTTCTGGAAAATAACAGAAGATAAATTAACCCCTCTAGAGAGCCTTAAGAAGTTTATAAATATTCCAAGTAGCCCAGCTAAAATTAAAATGTATATGGCCCATGTCCAGTCATCACTGTGAGCCCTTTATGCAGCTTGAAAGAGAGCAGATTTGAGGGCAGGCTTCAGAATTGACCCTACAACAAAACCCCTGTTTGTCTATCCAAGCAACTGTACATTATCACCTATACAGGCAGACTATCACCTCACACATGTTTACAAAAACTACCACCAAGCCTCAACTCAACTCAGTTCCTGATAGAACTAGTGTCTTCTACTCTATCTGAACAGTATAGATAATTGTTTTCTGAAAGAATTTTTCATCTGGAGCCTCTACAATTGTTTTTGATAAAATGAAAAGCATTTAATCAAAAATTACTATGCATGCCAGAATATTTTAAAAAATAAAACTGTGGCAAATTAAATAAAGTGATAGAAAATTAAACCAGGGGAATGGAATTTAAGAAAATAAAATTCTAGAATTAAATAAAATTCTGAAATTAAAAAATATATTGAAAATTAATATTTCAATAGATAGCTGTAACCGCACATTTAGATATTGCAGAGGAAATGATCTATAGACTGTAGTAATGCCAATAGAAAACGTCTAAACAAAAGAACAGAGAAACACACCAACATTGTGTGACCCCTGACATGATGCAGGGAAACATGTATAACATCACCAATTTCAACTGTTGCCAAAATGTTTGATCTGAATCTAAAAATGATAAAACAATTCCGGGTTGTGGGAGATTCGACTACAAAGCTAGCTTGGATTCTTTAAAATATCGAAGCCATGAAAATATTTCCTTTAAGTGAGTGGAATGTTCTACATCAGGGTGAAAAACTTCTTCTGTAGAAGCCCAAATAGTAAATATTTTAGGCTTTGCCAGATGACCTCTGTTACAGCTGCTCAATTTCGCTCTTGTAGCCCTAAAAGCATTCATGGACAATACATAAACATATGAATGTGGCCATATCATTACAACTTTATTTATAGACCCTGAAATTTGATTTTAAATAATTCACAGGGTATTATATTTTTTTTTCGATTTTTTTTCTACCATGTAAAAATGTAAAATCCATTCTTACCTTGCAGGTCATAGACAACCAAGTAGTAAACCAGATTTGGACTCTGGGCTATAGTTGGCCAACCTGTATTCTTGATTAATGGAGACTAAAGAGTCGTGAAACTCAAATGCAGTGTGGAATCCTTAACTGAATCCTGATTTTTATAAAAGCAATGAAGCATATTTTTGAAACAATTGGGGAAGTTTGTATGTGAACAATATATAATACACAAAATAAGTATGTTATTTCATCAGTATTAGATATCTTGGGTGTAATAATGATATTGTGGTTATGGAGGAGAATGTTTTTTCCAGGTCAGCACATGTTGCAGATTTAAGAGTAAAGTGTCATCATGTTTATCGCTTACTTCCAAATGGACTAGGAAAATAAAAGAGGTAAATAAGTGTGTATGTGTACGCATACCAAAGACAAGATGATGGAAGGGAATGAGGAATGGAGATTAATAGGGCCAAATATTAATAACTGATAGCTTTAGTTGAAGGGAAGGGTGTTTATTGTGCTATTATTTCAAAATGACTGTGGGTTTCAAATTTCCAAAGTAAAATATTAGGGAAAAATAAGATTAAAATATCATATGCAGACCCCACCCCAGAATTCCAGGCCAACTGGCCTGTTACGAGACCGCAGGCAATGGTATTTTCAACGGCTTCTAATATGCAGCATGGGTTGAGAACCACTAATATAGGACAAAGAGAGGGTCCATTAACGTCAGAGAGATTCAAGTTTTCTCTGTCATCCACCTTCTGCGACGCATTTCGAGTTATTTATTTCACTAAGCCTTAGTTTCCAGGTCTATAAACTATGAATAATACTACCAATAGCATAGAGTTGTTATTATTATGAAATTAGACAGTTGAAGAGCACAAGACATTGCTTTTTCTAACACTGCCCTGACTTAATTGAGTAGGTTGCTGAGAGATGGGAAATGAAACGGGAGTGAGCAATGGACCACGAGCAATGCAACGACCAAGGATGCTACAACTTGAGCTGCAACAAAGGGGGATGACCTGGCAACACCAGATAGCAACAACCTCTGTTGTCAGCGTGTTGCGGCAGCCAGGAACAAAATGGACATTTCCAAAACTATAGAACCACTGCATTTTTTTTTTACCTTGTCCACATAGCGTATGTACTATTAATTTCCTATTACTTTTCTTTAATTTGTATTTTTAAAACTTTACTCTTTCTGATATGTGCTATAGTTTTATCCTTATACAAATTAAAATGTACAACGCCTAAAACTAAAAACATTCAATGTATCTAAACACATCTCACAAACTCTAGCAATGTATGTGTAATCCTTTGGGAAACTTGATTATTTGTGTCCTGGTAAGAAACTAAAAAATAAATAAATAAACAAACCAAACCAAATCTGTTAATGGTGAGAGTAAAAGGAAAGCAGTTTTGGAAATGACAGATGTCACATTCCTCCAAAATTGCTGATAGCAGAAGTAAAGGGTGCAGAGCGAGGAACAGCTTGCAGAGCTGGCCAGGATTTATTAAGTGACTACATTGTGTCGGCTCTATGTTAATTTTATAAACATTTAACTTTAACTTTACAAACATTATTTCATTTCATGCTCACAGCATTCCTAGGAAGTAATTATTTTCATATCACACGCATGAAATCTGAGGCTTAGAAAAGGTAGGTGAGGTCCCTGAAGCCACATAGATGGTACGCAGAAGTAGGATTTAATCTGTTTGTTCATTTAACTTCAGTGCTCAAGATATTAGTCACCCTGATGCATTCCTTCCCATAGTATGAAACCTCAAGTCCTTTCGATTCTGTTCACTCACAGTGAGTCAGAGATCTGGGTAGCAGCTAGTCTCTAAAACTACATTCTTGAATTGTCATCATTCAGATCATAGACTCTTCTATAAGCGACAGACCTGTGCTCCATAGGAGATCAGGAGACAGCCAGCCCACATGCATGGTAATTAATCGATAGGAAAACATCTCACTACCGCAGTGCTGGAAGAGTCAATCAGCTTAAACCGGAAATTAGATGCTCCACCTTCAGGTTTATACAAATAGAGAAACAACATGAGGTTTTATAATATATATTCATTCATTCATTCATTCACCTACCCACCCATCCACTCATTTATTGATCTACTTTTACATATCCATGTATTTTTTCATTCATCATCTATTCATACATTTACCTATTTATTCATTCATCTATTAATTTCTCTAATCACTGATTCAACATTTCAGTCAAAAAATATTTACTGAAACCTTACTATGTGCCAGGTACATTTCTAGAAGTTGGGATACAGAATTAAACAAAAGAGAATATTATCTCTGCTTTCATGGAGCATACCTCTACAGGGAAAGACAATAAAAAACAGTAACAACAAAAATATGTAGGGCTTCCCTGGTGGCGCGGTGGTTGAGAGTCCACCTGCCGATGCAGGGAACACGGGTTCGTGTCCCGGTCCGGGAGGATCCCACATGCCGCGGAGCGGCTGGGCCCGTGAGCCATGGCCGCTGAGCCTGTGCGTCCGGAGCCTGTGCTCCACAACGGGAGAGACCACAACAGTGAGAGGCCCGCGTACCACAAAAAAAAAAAAAAATGTAAAATATATAGCAAATAATTACTAATTAGTGCTAAGGAGAAAAAAAAGAAACAAGGATGTGGAATAGCAAACGGTGGGTAGGCTGAAGGTGGTAAAAGTTCAGATAGATGACCAGAGAATCCTCAGTTGAAAAGGTGATTTCTGAGGTGAGTTAAAATCAAAGACTAAAGGGAGCGAAAGAGACAAGTGAAAACGATTCAGACACATGTGTGTGTGCACACGTATATGCATGCACATACATATATGTATAAGTATACACATACGTAAGTATGTATATATGTACCGTGTATATACCTATGTATGTCAATACATCCCCTCCTTCATTGAGAATATGTTGCTACTAAATATTACATATACGCATACACATATAAACATAAATATCCATGTCAGCTGAATTAAACAGTGTTTAGTGACATTGCTGATTTTATTCTGGGGCAGGTACAGGACCAGCAAGAGTTTATGAACTGACACTGACCACCCTTTAAATAGCACTGACTTCTGGCACTGGAGACCCAAGTAAACTTTATGGGCTTTACGAAGTTATTGCAGGGTTTGGGTCAGAGAGTGACATGACCTAACTTATCTCTTAAAAATTTCATTTTACTTCAAGGATGTGGGTTTCCTGAGATGCAAAGAAAAGGGGTCTCCATGCCATCACCATAGCTTCCTAGAATCTCACATTAACTGGAGACACTGCCTCTCTACTCCTGGGCACAGTACCCTGAGCAAGGTGTCATATTTCAAAGCCTTGCTTGCCGGTGCATAGACAAGTCTTGTTAAAAACTGGAAAATAATTGAACCAGCTCAAATCCCTAGCATCCAAATGTCACCTGGACTGAATTCTCTGCCTTTCCCAATAACACTAGTCCTGCATCTCATTTCTATTTGCTCTGTTAGCAACGAACTGCATTTGAAACCAACAGTGGACATCTCTGGCTTTGAAAACTAGCCTGCCATCTACAAAAGTGGAGTTAATTACTTATATGAAGTGACTGAATAACCAAGGGAATGTACTTTTGACAGTGCTAATACATCAGCTTTATTGTAACAGGGTTTTGTTGGTTCCTTCATGAGATACTGTACAATACACAAAAGGCAAATTGTGAGCTTAGAAATGTCAAGATATCAGCCCATCAAAGAAGTTATGACATCTTAATGAGCTGTTTCAGGAAGCTCATTGCTCCAGCAGTATGATGGACTGCATTTTTATTCAATGTTTAGTTCTTTGAGCTCCAAAAAGAAGAGATCTGACTAGTCTGCCGTTCTTTTTGTACCTGAAAACACAACAAAAACTGAGCATTTCTTCACGTGGCTTACCTCTATTTTTCCTCTTATCCCCTCCCTAAGCAACAATAATAATGCTTCCCATGGAACTGTATCACAGCTGCTCACCAGCCAGGAAAGCAGTGAAATTATCCATTACCTCTGATAAGTATGGTCACTGAGGGACACAGAGCCATTTCCAGGCCCTCCTTCTCCTGGTCACCATCTCCTGGAATTAGCTATCCATAAAAATCCTTCCTTGGAGAAGCTGATGGTATGGCTTCCCTGGATTTTAGGAGAAAACAGAAAGAGCAGCTCCTTTCAGGTGGTCCACGGTAGACAGAAATAATACCCATCTTCTACCTCTCCATCCCAGCCCCAAGATTTCCACATCCCAATCCCTAGAACCTGAGAATATGTTATAGTGCAAAGCAAAAGGGCCTCTGTAGATGGAACTAAGGTTATGGACTGTGGATTAAGGAGATTATGCTAATTATCCAGATGGATCCAATGTAATCACATAGGCCCTTTAAAATAAAAGACAAAGACAGAAAAGTCAGTGAGAGAAATGATAGAAAAGGCAAGAGAGACTGGAAACATAAGAGGCACTCAGCCTGCACTGCTGGGGCCTTGAGGATGGAGGAAGGGGTCCAGCAGCCAATGCATCAGGCAGCCTCTAAAAGTTGGGATTGGGGACTTCCCTGGCGGTCCAGTGGGCAAGACTCCACACTTCCAATGCAGGGGGCCTGGGTTTGATCCCTGGTCGGGGAACTAGTTCCCACATGTATGGCGCAACTAAGAGTCTGCATGCTGCAACTAAGACCCGGCACAGCCATAGATAGACAGATAGATAGATAGATAGATAGATAGATAGATAAATACTATTAAAAAGTAAAAATATTAAAAAAAATAAGTTGGGATCAACTCACAGCTGACTGACAGCAAAGAAACACAGACCTCAGTTCCATAACCACAAGGAACCAAATTCTGCCAACAAGTTGAATGAGTAGAAAACAACTTCTGCCCTAGAGTCTCCAGACACAAAGATTCCTGGGAGACAACTTAATTTTAACCCAGCGAGACCTGTGTTGAACTTCTAACCTACAGAACTGTAATATAAGAAACCTGTGCTGCTTTAAGCCACTAACTTTGTAGTAATTTGTCATGGAAGAAGGAGGAAACTAACCCCTGGTATATAAGAGGCAGATTCTTGGATAGAAGGCAGTCTGTGAAGTTTAGAAAAGTATCACAATGAAAAGGTAAGCATGCTCAGTGGGGTTATATCCTCTGCCCATTTCCTTTTGCCAATTTAGTTATGTCATTATACAAGTATGGGGGTTGAGGGGAGGGGGGAGAGAGGAGAGAAGAGAGATTGAGAGAGAAAGATGAGACAGAGACGGAAGGAAAGAACAACGTCTGCAAGTGTCGTGATTTGGGGACACCACCAGTCCACTCAGTGAGCGCAAATCCCAGGGGGAGCCTGAATCTGATGCTCTCCAGTTAGTCTCAAGTCCTATGTAGAGTATGAGCGTGTGGTTACATTGAATACCAAGCATGATCCTAGCATTTAATGAAACAGTTTTCAAGGAAAAAATTGACCCTCGGGTACAAGCCAACTCCACCAGCTACAGCCGGTTAAGGAAAATACGGTTCATCCCAATACCTATGGAAAATGTGGCTGTTCTACACTATGATTGCTTACATTGTTCTCTAACGGGGCACCTTGCTAAAGAACATTAATGGGTAATTGTTAAACAAATTTTTGCCTTACAACCTAACCTCAAGTAAAAGTGATTCTCATCTCAACATAAAGGATGAGGTAGAACGATATCTCATATTCGCAGAAATCCTCAACAATGAACTTGAGTTTGAACAAAAAGTCAATTATTCCTGCTAGTCACAGTTAAATAGAGATACAGCTGAGAGTTTCCCCAGCTTCCAAGAGTGAATCTTGACCTGGAGGTATCCTTTCAAATGGACTCACGGCAACCTCTGACCGTCCAGGCCTGGAGGCCGCCTGTCAACTGCTCTTCCCCTGGGCTCTGCAACACCTTCTACACTTGCTCCATCCTCTGCTACTCCATCTCAGAGACACTTTCCTAACGCCTGACCACACAACTGCCATAAATGGTCTCAGTAAGGTGTGAACTAATAAAAACTTAACATGACTATTTAATAGAAAAATTTCAAGGAACACTTGAAATTGAACACTTGAAATGCAAAGGAGTGTTCCTTTCCAGCTGTGAAACCTCAGCCACTCTGACATACAAGAGGAGAAATTTTAGAACACTCTACAAATCGTATCATGTAATCATGATGCTTTAAGTTACCAAATCATATTGGCCATGGAAAAGATCTCAAAGACACTGAAGAGGTATTCTGATCCAACTCCTTTAATTTTGCTGCTGGGAAAACATAGGCTAGAAGATGTTCAGATGAATCAGCAACAAGGGAGCTAGTGGTTTTACCTACAGCTCCAATCATTCCCACGCTTTCATTCATTCATCATTCATTCACGCAACGAATACTGAATGAGCGTTTGCCAAGCACAGGTTTAGCCACGGGGGATTTAGTCATACAAAGTATGGTGTCGTAAAATTATTTTGAACTAGAAATCAGTCTTCTGGTTTCCCAATGTTCTTTTCAACATGCCTTTAATTACCTATTTCTCCATTGAGTTGTTTATATATCTAACTATACTTCTTCAAATATTCCCTTCCTAGGGGCGTCACAGTTAAGATTCTCCCACCTAGAACTTTGTGTTTTTGTAATTTTCATAACCTGATATAAACAGCCAAATAATGCACATTAATGTCTAAGCATCAAACAAAATCAACAAAAATATTACTGTAAGCAGCTCTTTGCAGGAAACCGCCCTCCACAGGAAACTGCCCTCCACAGGAAACCCCTTTTGTCAATTTAGCAAAGCTACATTGTAACTAACTTTTAAATCAGGCGCCCCCATTCTCTATTCATCTCTGGCCCAGCACACCTTTCAAATCTTTTGATCACACAATACCTTGCTGTTGGTTCTTTCTGTAGATCAAAGAAGTAGAAACGAAGAATAAGTAATTAACAAATGACCAGATCTCTTACCCTTCAGTAATCTCATGAACAAACTGTGTGAACAAGATAGCAACTAAAGAAAGGTCACAGGAAGTTGACAAACCTGCACACAGTAGGGAATGGCAAAGACTCTGACCCCCTATCTCAAAGATTAACTGAGATTACTTCCCCTTTTCCCTTTAAAAACTTTCATGGACAAGCAGAATCTTTGGAGTTGGTTTCTGCGGACACTGAGTCCACCATCTCTCCAGGTTGCCGGCATTACGATTAAAGAGCAATTTTCCTTTTACCAACATCTGCCCCTCTCTTAGCTATTGATTTTCTAGTGGAAAGCAGCCCTGGACTTGAGTTCGGTAGCATTACGGCATACTTGCCACACAGGAGCATCAATTTAAGAGCTCTTGGTCAGACAATAAAGTATAAGATGGAGTCTCTTTTTTCAGGGAGTTAGAGTCTACTTTGGAGCATAAGATGAGCATCCTCAAAATGGAACACAGGAAGACAGAGCGACAATCACCTCCAAGAGAGAAAATGCAGGTCCTGTGCAAAATAAATGCTACTTCAGAGAAGGTTTCCCAGAGAGGGTGGCATATGACCTTGATCTTCATAATGGTTAGAACAGGGCTAGCCAGGAATGGATATGTAAGGAATTTTTTCCCCTTAAATCTTTTAATTTTTTTTTTGGCCACACCATGCTGCTTGTGGGATCTTAATTGCCCAACCAGGAATTGAACCCAGGTCCTCAGCAGTCAGAACGTAGAGTTCTAACCACTGGACAACCAGGGAATTCCCAATGTCAGGAACTTCTGGGGAGAAGAATAGTATGAGAAAAATAAGTGGGGAAGTAGAAAAGCCTAAGATACTATCTGCGAATAATAAATGGATGGATTTGGCTGTGAAAGGGACAGAGCTATGTTCTGGGGGTGGGGGTTGGTGGATAAAATTATTCAAATCTGAGTAGGGAAATCTTTCCTAACTTAGAAATGTTGGCTAGAAAGCAAACTCTTGAATCTTGCCCCCTTCCCTTGGATACCTGCTGTCCTCGTCACACCCTATCCACAGGTGAACTCTTCCCCGTGAACAAATTTTCCTCCCTCAACTTGAAGGCCTTTGCTTTAACCATAAGGGCTACTTCAAGACATATGGACATCACAAACTTCCTGTAGATCTAATGAATACTTACACACACATTATTTCAGATGTGTGCAAATACTTTATGTTTAACCCATGGAATTCATAGGATCCTTTGTCATTATTATTTTTTCTCAGCCAACTGATGCCAAGGGAACTCTTACTAGAATGGCAAGGTTGGGATGTTGAGGGACCCTCCTAAGTTGGGAGGGTGTTAATTGCTCATCACCACAACTGATAGCGTTGGTTTCATGATCTACAGAGGAGTCATTGCAGTCTCTCTGGATTTAGAAACAGTTACATTTGCCTTCCCTCTTGGGAAAAACGCCACACTCAATTTATTAAAAAAATCATTGAACAAACTTCCTCAGATCCCGAGGGTCAATGGTCCTCAAGTAAAAATGCCAACCCATGGGCAGCCCATACCTTTGAATATATGTACTTAAACCTGACAAACATTGAAGTCTAGAATGACATTGAGCCTTGCATTGCTTTTTTTGCCTTCTTTAAGCTTACCTACGTGAATAATCTTATTGCGTTATCCCTCTAGCAGAAGATGCTTTGGCTGAAAGTCTGGTATAAGCACTAAAAGTTTACTGTAAGAAAAGCCTCTTACCATCTCCATCGATAGCTGGTCACCTCTAATGATATGCATAAAGTTAATCTTTTAGATCCCACTTTTCACACTTTATTAGTAGAAGAATGGTAGGTCTTTATGAGACAAAAACACATAAGTTGCTTAGGTTTCCATGACACTGAACACAATAGATTTTAACCATGAGGCTGAACATAGTAGGTTTTAAGATAGTTCATGTTTGCTCCATCTGGTCAACCTAGGAACATGACTGGTTCTGAAAGAAGGATCATAAAATTTTAAGAAATTGGGAACAGCTCTTTTAGTAACTTCTCATTTGGCTCAATTTCTCCATGTAAGCCTAGTTCAGAAATCATCCTGACCAAGAGGGAATAACAAATCCTAATCTCCAAGGAAAGAGTTTTCCTGCAAATTTAGATTTCCCCCCTGGGTTAGCTGGGAAGCATCCTATCCAAGGTCTTCACAGGTAAGGCAGCTTCCTGGACATGCACATGGCTCTGTGCTCAGGAGGATCCCTCACTTAGTTTAATATTCTACTGTCACTGTCTTGAAATTGTTAATAACTTTTTAATAAGAAGTCCTGATTTCATTTGCACTGAGCCCCACAAATTAAGTAGTCAATTCTGCTCATAGAAACCTTATATCAGAATGCTTTTGGCTGCAAATAAACCCAATCAAAATTGGCTTAGCCCATGAGAAAAACGGATCGCAAATAATGAGAAATCACAAATTCGTTTAGCCCGGGACTGCCATAACTCAACGATATCACCAACCAGGCACAAAAACAGTTATAAAAATTTTTATGGCCCTATGTTCTGTTTTCAGACATCTAATAAGAACTTTATGTGAATATTTCTCTCCAAGGTGTTAGATGCTATAATATTTTGAAGGCATGAGCAACGAACCATGTAGTCAAATCAGATGACAGTTTTCTGTGATGTTGGTGATGGAATATAGAACAAACCAAGATCCAGATCTTGAGTGCAATTACAAGGTTATTAGACACCTGGACTAACTAGATTCCTTGCCTTATTCATACAATAGTGAAGGAAACTGTATAACATTTCTAGTGAACTACATGCACCAATCACCAATGAAAGTTATGTCCAACATTTCTTCAGTTAAGTAGCAAACCTTCTTGTATACATTTCAGTAAGAATATTTGAAATAATTTCATACCTCCCTCCATAGCATTGATTTCTTTTACGGGATGTCAAGGTATAGTTTAAAGTTATCTTACACATGTAACAAACCCACTAACACTGTTTTTATATTGGTGCATTTTAAAGTAACTTATCCGTACACTATAACAAATTTCTTTTAAGAGTAAGGGAAAACCACCCAGCTAGTTTCATATCTCATTATCCAGTATTTGAACACCTTCCCCTTACCTAACCAGTTACTGACAAGATTCACACCAGAAGCTAGAACAGAGGTCAGATTCTCTGAAGCACTTATCCAATGAGAGACAGGTAAACAAAATGAAAGTTCCAGTAGAAAAGAGGTGGGGTATCAATGGTTATAGGGATCATATCCATAGCAACCACCACGTCCTGAACTCTTCCTTTACTGAGAAATTATCTTACTAAAGTTAATTCAATTCCAGATACTCTTGTTCTACGCTAACATGCCTGCATCAGAGTAAGCCCATACGCGTCCAAAGGTCAGCTATCTCACAAATTACAGCAGGAATAGTGTGTAAGGATGCTTTGAGAGGTAAGGTAGGGAAGGTGGGTTAGAGACAGACTATCAAGGAACTTGGGTGCCAGTCTTCACACTTTAGGTAATTAAACTGAAGCCAAATGGCAGTGGGTGCGAGAGCACAGGATTCCTAGCTCTGCTTCTCATCAGTTGTCTAGCCCTGAACCAGTCCCGTGAGTTCTCAGATCATCAGTTTTCTCACCTGCAAAGCAGATGTCACAGGATTAGCTGCCAGCACAAGATACATGTGACCATTGAATGAACACAGCACGCTAAGTACTGCACCTGACACCCTGGCAAACATTCAGTTAATGTGCCTCTAACTATGTAAATGTCAATAGTTCTGACAACAGCCATTAGCCTGCGTGGAGAAAACCTCAGTGCAAAGATATGCCTGTGAGAGCCTGTAATGGAAAATCTGGAGCTAGAACTGACTATCACCTCAGAGGAAATGCTCAAGTGGGGACCATGCTGAAGCAATTCTGGAAAGAGGAAGGGAGGGAGGGAGGGAGGGAGAGAGAGAGAGTGTGTGTGAGTGTGTGAGTGTGTGTGTGTGTGTGTGTGTTGTGTGCTCACATGTGTGGATATATGGGTGGTGGGGGGAGTGACGGGTGGGTGGTGACCAGCCTTTCTTGTTAATCCTTGAGAACAACACAGTGAGGTGCAAACTAAACTAACAGTCAGTCAGTTTCTTTTTTTTTTTTTTTTTTATGTATTTTATTTTTGGCTGCATTGCATCTTCATTGCTGCGTGTGGGCTTCCTCTAGCTGCGGTGAGCGGGGGCTACTCTTTGTTGAGGTGTGCAGGTTTCTCACTGCAGTGGCTTCTCTTGTTGCAAAGCACGGGCTCTAGGAACAAGGGCTCAGGAGTTGTGGCTCACGAGCTCTAGAGCGCAGGCTCAGTAGTTGTGGCGCACAGGCTTACTTGCTCTGTGGCATGTGGGATCATCTCGGACCAGGGCTCAAACCCGTGTCCGCTGCGTTGGCAGGCAGATTTCTTCACCGCTGTGCCACGAGGGAAGCCCATTTTCAATTCATTCCCAACAGGGCATTACAGATTAATGGGCTGAAAAATGCCCAATGCAAATATTTGACTTACATGCAGAAAATACTAGCTTAGTATCTGAAACTGGCATTTCTCCATACACTGAGTGCTAAAAAAAAAGTTCAACAAACTATGTATTACTTTTTTTTTCCCATCATCTTGGCATTTCTCCCTCTAATGCCTCACACTTAAAAGTCTGTGAAGGCAGAATTTATTTTCCATTCAAAAATCTAGTAAATAGGGGTCTACCCCTGAAACAACAAAGCAATCTTAATTATAATTTTTCAAACAAGGCTATGATAATTCTCTATCGCAACAAGAAAAATGCTCAGAAGAAAATCAATAAACATGTTTTCCTCTTAGCAAATCCTAGACAATTCACTAATGTTTTCCAATACACTATCTGGAAGGCAGTTTCTGGTTCAGGCTAATGAGACAATCTTCCAATAACATTTCAGACAAGACTGAACTCCAAATTCCATACTTAGAAAACATTTGGGGTCAATGAAGTTGAATACTGGTAGACCAGTACAAAAATAAGTCCTGTGGGAAAAAGCAGCTAGCTCTACAAAAGTTCAACAAGCCGCACAAAACTGAAATTAAACAGTTTATGACTTTGTTGCATCACTTCTGTCTTTTATTCTCTGTCCAGTATAAGCAGAACCAATAATCTACAACCAACAATTGTAGATACACACCCATATATAAATATAAACATATTTCTAACCCCATAAACGTGGGATTTTTTTTCTGAAATATTAACAGGTGTAGTTTTTATCTTGTGTTATCTTGTACACAGGAGCCCTTCCCCCATTTAGCCAGATCAGCAAATCTCTCTTGCTAGCTTTGCTTTCCAAGAGTTTAGGTCTTGCAGGGAAAGAGAAAAGTCCTGGCGGAGAGTATGGATTTGAGAACACATGTAATGAGTCAGAGCAAGGCTCTCAGCCTCCCACAGGTAAATGATGATTCTCTGGGTGGAGGGGCTCGGAGAGATGGTATAAGGAAGAGAAGAAAGCTGATAACCAAAGGGGATCTGTGTCGTCCAGGCTGACCCACAGGGACGGTGGCGGGGAGATACTCCCAACATGTACAAGGGAATAGTTTATATACACTGTAACAAAACATTTAGCGTGTTTATGGAAACCTACACCTAAGCATAAACAGAACATCGTGGAGAATATGTGATGTCAGAGGCAATTTTTTGTAGCCCTCACACTAGATAGAGTGTCTCCAGATATGAAGAAGTAGGAGAGAGAGAGATAAAAGAAAAAGGTGACTCAGACATCAAAGGGTCCCCAAGATAGTTCCTGCCCTTTATCTCCCAAGAAGGAGTCTCATCTGTCTTTGACTAGCCCAGTCTAAAGATCACAACAACTCAGTGAATGCATGTTTCCTTGGTTGGACAGTTGCACTGATAGATGAATAAATCAACGTGTTAATTCTTTTCGGTATTCCCTTCTGTTTCTTATACTTGGAAGACTCTATAGTACAGTGGTTCTAAGTCTAAAATTCTGGGTTAGTCCGGAGTTTAAACTGATTATATGATCTTAGGTAAGTCACTTAATTATTCAGACTCTTTCCTACTCTATAAAATGGTGACACAACTTTTGCTGTGAGGATTACATGAGAGAATATATTAAATGCACTGTGCCAGGCACATAAGTGCTTATGAATAAATGGTAGCTACCCACTCTGATAACTGTAGTTATTATTCTTATCAAAAGACATTGGAATCAACAAAATTGCAAATTAGTTAAGCCGGAACAGAAGACACAGCTAAAAAAAAGTGGAAGTTGAGTAGCTCAAATCACCAGTCCCTTCCCTAAAAGTTAAACTCAGCCCCAAATTCAACTTCTGCAGCCTCATTTGTTCTGGGCAATGGGGCAAAAACAGAACATAAATAAACCCTGAGGTCTGTCCTCAGGAGTTCATACTGCAGTGGGAAGCTGAGATGCCCACAGAGAACTGAAATAACTTTGTGTGTGTCGGCACCAAAGGGAGCGCTATTAAAGTAATAATAATAAGTGAGCAAGGAGCTGAGAGGAAGACTGCATCAGTGTGAGCATGACAGCGTGGAGAAGACTTAGGGAAGATAGCAGACGTGAATTTAGCCAAAAATATACTGCACACGTTCTCAGCGTGCAGAAGAGGGCTAAGACTGACCGTGGCAAATTTCTGGGACACTAGCTGAAAAATTGGGTGAAGAGGGGCATCCCACCCACATCCTCATAGCACTTACCATTTCCATGTCAGCAGGCTGACTTTCACCTGCCGGCCCCTGTGATGCTGAGCCTGGGGATTTCTCTGGTCATTAGTGCAGCCACAAGCGTTGGAAGATTAATTCTCACCTGCAAGTAGCTCTCAACCTATCAGAGCTGATGAATCAATAACCCGGCTCCCTTGTGCCTCTTCCTCCCAAGATGGCCCCAGCGGGATTGAGTTCTAGTTGCCCACAGTGGTCAGCGTGCTGCAGAATAAAACACCCTTTATTGGCTTCCTTCCCTGCTCTGCCTCACTCCTCCACTTCCTTACCATTGTCACTTGGAATCATTTCCGAAGTAAGCTACTTACACTTGAACCCTTGCATCAAGTCATGCCCAGACTGGGAGAATTATGGCGTTCAGTTCAGTTCAGTTCAGCACAGATCTCTTAAGCGCTTTCTTTGTGCCTGCACTAGGCTACCCACTGCGGATTCAAAGGTGAATCAAAGGCATTCCCTGACTACATGGAGTTGACAGTCTGGTTGGAAATAGGAAGCACAAGGAAAATGAGTTGTGTTTTGGTCAACGAGGTCATAAGCTCCTTGGGGACGGGAATCCATGCTCAATTTACCATTATAGCTCCCTCAGTAACTGGTACAATTCCCAGCACATGGTAAGTACTCAACTATTTATTGAATAAATAAGTGTAATAATAACAATACAATGTCTTTAAAATGTTCTATAAGCCTTCACAAGTGCTTTACAGAAATAATATCATTTAATCGTCATTGGAACCCTACTAGATAGGAATCATGGTGGCTACTGAACAGATAAAGAAACTGAGGTTCAGAGAAGTTGTAGCATTAGCAGTTAGGTCGCCAAGCTGGGGTTTGACACAATGCTATCTGATTCCATACTGACTACCCTCAAGAGCTACACCATCCTGGCCCTTTCTCCCCTGTGGTCAGGTAGGTAGGCTGTAATTAGGGAGAAATACAAGGAGAGACATCTGCCTTTATGTTACCCGGAGCTGGGCCTGTGATGCAACAAAAATGTGGCTACTAAGTTTCTTCAAACATTTCCTGGACTTTACAGTCGGAATATGGGCTTCATTGCTCGCCATCCTAACTTTCCTGGGAGACACGCAGCTCCAAGGAAAGGAGGGACTCATTCCTTCAAATGATGATAGAAAATTAGAACCCAAGACACTGTGTTGAATACCTGGTTCCATTATCTCAACTCAAAGAAGACAAAGAGGTTCCGGAGAGGTCACACACCATGGCCAAGCTCGTGATTATTCTCTCTGTACGGTCACCTCTAACAAGACAAGACAGGTAACTCCTCCAGCCGAGAAAGGCAGAGGCCAGCCCCGTGGCCTTTGGTGGCTAAAAGGGAGGCAAGAAGATGGAGAATTCAGCCTCGCGCATCATCCCAGGTAGAGCTTCTCAAACTATCTAGAGGAAGGGATCAGTGCTTTTTCTTTCATTTCTAACCCACTGCAGACCAATACTCCTACAAAATACAATAAATATGAACCACTAGATGACACAGCAACATCAAACTGCTCTAAACGTTTCTAAATGTACTCTCAGTTTCTACACTGACCTTGCCATGGGCCAGTAACATTTTGTGGTTCAAGGTCTGACCACATACACTTTGAGCAGCACATCACCGGGCTTAGAAAAGACAGAAGGGGTGCACATAACAGCATACAGTTCTGACCCAGGTTCAGTTTTCCAAGAAGTGGCTTGATGTCCCCCCTTTGTCCTTCAATTACAATTCCTCTGTCAGAAAGGCTTCCTTGACACCTTGACCACCTCACCTGGGCCTGTAAACTTTGTTGCACACCCAGAACTTCTTCCTCAAAGTCCGCTACACCTGGATCTCCCCTTACAATCTCTGAACAAAATTGTTCCTGTTGCCCATCTAAGCTAGGCCCTACTCTCTGCTAGAATAGGACACAGGGCAATCCTGGAGATACATTTAATGTTCTGCAAACTATAAAACAAAGTTTCCCAAGTAGAGTACTTACATCCTGCAGGATGTGCAGAACAATGCCCTGTGAAATACGGCAAGCAAATACACCTTCTGTTTATACTGATCTTTTATCCTTTTAAAATGTCTACTTTTGGGCTTCCCTGGTGGCGCGGTGGTTGAGTCTGCCTGCCGATGCAGGGGACACAGGTTCGTGCCCCGGTCCAGGAAGATGCCACATGCCGCGGAGCGGCTGGGCCCGTGAGCCATGGCTGCTGAGCCTGCACGTCCGGAGCCTGCGCTCCGCAACGGGAGAGGCCACAACAGTGAGGGGCCCGCGTACCGCAAAAAAAAAAAAAAAAAGTCTACTTTTAAGGTATCATTTATAATGCACTTATATCATTATAGTACATATAATAAACAAACAAACATACATACATATGTAAGGGGTGTCAGCTCTTTTTTCCCAGATAGCAGGGCTTAATGAAAAAAAAATTGTCTTTTTAACTTTAACATATCTAAGATTCATTGGAATACCTTGTTTACAATGTAAATCCCAAGGTCTGGTTCACTGGGTCTGCAGTGGGGCCCCGGAATATGGATTTTTAAGAATCACCTCCCCCAACCGTAGTGATTTTGATGCCATTGTCCCAGGATCAGCCTGAAACATCCACCACACAGAAAAAAGGAGGACATTTTGTTAGAAGAAACTGATATAATTCTTGTGAGATTTTAGTTAATGGTAATTCGTGAATAAGAGCAGAGTGCTGATATCCTTTTAACAATAACATTTTAAAGTAATTAATTCCCACACTTGAAAACAATGTCACTGTCTCTAAAACTCGATGCTTGTTAAGATTCCAAAAGTAGAAATTAAAGGAGAGAAAGTCATTTACTCTGGAAAATACAAACATCAAAGAGAACATGCCGTTCTTTTCAGATGAGTCCAAATGAGTCTAATGTTGACCTGCAGAGAAACTGTTCAAACGTGATACAAGTAAAGAATGTGAAGCATGTGTTGACAGACATGGAGCTCAGTTGACAGAAAACCAGGCCATTCTTGACAGTCCCAGGACCCAGAGAAGAGATTTATTTTCCAGACTCGGCATGTGTTTGGAAGCCTTAGCTTTGGCAACGAAAAGTAGAGGAAAGCTAGCTAATGGGACTGGTAGGCTATCCTGAGAGAGTGGCAGGGGAGAATTCCTGCTGGGGTTAGTGAGAAGAAGGTCTAGCAAGGGGTAACAGACAGGCTGGTCAAAGAAAAGACTTTCCTACCACAGAGAGCAAGGATTCCATCGCTGGGCTGAGGTGTCAGGACACGTGTGGACTCCTGATTGCACAGGTGGGGATAAGGCAGCTTCTCCCTGCTAAGTATACGAGATCCAGGGGAAGTTATCAAAGCAGGGACTCTAGGAGAGCAAAGAAAGGTTACAGATGGAAACTAATTACAAACCAGGCGTAATCTCACTTGCCTGAATTGGAAAATCCAATCAGGACAAAGAGAAAGTTGACTTGACCCACATGAACTATTATCCCTTGAAATGCTTTTTAGGACAAGCTGAGTCCTACCTCCCATGATGGCCTAGGTTTCTCCATGGGGGTAAAGGCCATTGCTTTGCCAAATATGTATGTGCCAGGGCCAGTGCTATATGCTTTTCTCTGTTAGAATGCCAGAGAAGTCTCTGTCCCTGCTCTCTTGGAGCACTTATTACAGTGAGCAGAGAGATTTAATTAAATAATCCCACAAATGTAAAATTTCAAGAACATGTATCCTATAAAGTGCTCGTGTAGGACAGTGGATAAATGTAGGTATGTGGGTGGGAGGGAGGATTCTAATCAGGCAATTGTTGGCTAAGATCTAAAGGGAAGTAGGAGTAAACTAGGTAAAGATGGGAGGAAAGAGCATTCTAGGCAAGAGGAACAGCATGTGCAAAGGCCCAGAGGTAGGAGAGAAGCTCGTATGGCTAAAACACGGACTATGAGAAGCCCAGTGACTGATGTGGCTGAAGAAAATGATCCTGGAACTTTAGGCTAAGCCATGTGGGAAGACTTGACAATATTTTAAGCTAAGGAAACAACAAGAGATATTCTGAATGTTCAAAGCGTCCCTCTGGATTTAGTGCTGAGAACAGCTTCAAGGCACAGACGGATGAGAGCAATCGGGTGGTTGTTAGAATAGTCCTGGTGAGGAACGACGGTGGTTTGGACTAAGGAGGTGGCAACGAACGTAAAATCGTAAAATAGAATGAATGACGGACACGCCTTCTCACCAGAAAGGAAGAATGTCAGAGGAGAAAACCAAGCATGATGTTACATGTTTTTCTCAATAACTCATTATTAAAGCCAAAAAATATCCTTTCGAATACTGTCTGGACACATACATGTGATAAGTTAATGGATGGATAGATGGACAGACACGACAGATACACAGATATTCAGATATTACTATGGGGCAGATTGTATTCCTGGCTCAAGTGAAGTGCAAATGGTTGCATTATCCAAATATTTCAGGGCAACCCCAAAACTGCTTTGTCAGAAAAAATAAATCAATTTTTGAAAACTCTTTGCCGAATGAATTGAAATTCTTAATGAAAAATTATCAGAAGCCTGGGGAGTCTGCATTAAAGGCGTTCTTTCCTGCATTTACTAAGTGAACAAGGTACAGAGCTAAGAGTATAAAGATTTACATGGGCCTCACATTAAACAGGGAGGGGACGGGCTTCCCTGGTGGCGCAGTGGTTGAGAGTCCGCCTGCCGATGCAGGGGACGTGGGTTCATGCCCCGGTCCGGGAAGATCCCACATGCCGCAGAGCGGCTGCGCCCGTGAGCGATGGCTGCTGAGCTTGTGCGTCCGGAGCCTGTGCTCTGCAACGGGAGAGGCCACAGCAGTGAGAGGCCTGCGTACTGCAAAAAAAAAAAAAAAAAAAAAAGGGAGGGGACAACATGTAACAGGTAAACAGTCATAGTGATAGACATGTACATAGGCGTAGTGTGGTGATTTCTACTTGTCCTGAATCTTCTCCTCCATGAAGCCAGTAGCAACACATTGTCACCCTGCCCTGGTGTTTCACCCCCAGGTGATGGTCCTAGAGGCACTCTGGTTGGGTACAAGCCCCTGAAGCAAAATCCCCTCACTAACTCTTTGCCTCGAGAAGACATCAAAGTAAAGGAATGATTCATTATTTGGTCAAACCTAAAACTTTCAAATTTCTCCAAAGATAGCCCAACCAGTAAATGATGTATGAATTTTGAGAAGAAGGCTTCTGGCTCCTTTTCTTGAACATTCATCCAACAAATGGTCAGATGAGATGGACAATGTGCCCAGACAAGCGTGACGAGGCAGGGCCCACGGGGACACAAAGCGAAGCGAGGTATTTGAACCATGGCAAAGTGAGGAATGCAGCCATAGATGTAAATCCCTTGTGGATAAATCTGTGGGACTTTTCCCGAAGGTCAAATCTGGCACCTTATGATTTGGTGTAATTGATCAACCCTCCCCCTTACAGGGGAGGCCCCATGTTTAAGTCAACAGAAAAGTTATGATGACACACAGATAATACGAAGGTACATTGATCAACATCTCCTGAGTCACCCACTTGTTCGTTTATTTCCTGAAAACTTATTAATAATACCTATTAGATGCCAACCACTAGATAACGCACCAGGGTGCGTTTAGAACAGAACAGTCATCGTGGGGGGACAAAAAAGGTCAAACATTTAAATAAACCGTCCCTTAAATAACTATATGGCTACAACGGTGTTGAGCCCCATGAGGGAACATTGCAGGGGGCTCTAACAGGATGCAGGAGTCGGCCGGATGGGAAGGGCAGGCAAACAGGACGAGTCGGAAAAGGAGGATGGAGAAGAACAGAAGACACAGCACAAACAGAGACCCTGACAAGAGGAAGAGTTTGAAGAGGGAGAAGGTCCAGAAGGTGAAGTACAGTCATTGAGATGAGGACAGTCATTAGGCAAAGCTACAGAGAAATGTAGGAGCTAGAGTATAAGCCTTGCAGAGAAGGCTAAAGATTTAAAACTTTTGTCAGGAGAGCAAAGGAAACCTAAGCAAGAGCTTACGTAATTTCAAAATACTACTTCAATATTTCTAGCTGGTCTCCAGTAAAAGTTCATTAAAAACAAAAAGTAAAAGGGAACATTTGAGACATTCTAATTGGAGTAAATTAAACCTATACTATTAGAGCAATTATAAGTACATTTTATAATGTACTTATGGAAAAATAAATTGGAAATTAAATTAGATGCTATTGGTTCTTTTCTTTCTGTCGTCCTGCCCCATTGCCTCCTACAAATGCAGGGCTGGAAATCAACTCAAAAGTTTGAACAGCCCTGTTTGCAGCAAAGACCACAAGCTCATCTATACCATGTTTGTGCTTTTGAAAGACTAGGACCAGAGCGTTCCTGAAAATGAATAGATAGCTTGCTAAAGAACAGCTATGTCTTCTTCTAGGTTTAAAAAAAAACGTTGAGAAGTGCTTCCCTTCAAATTCTACTAGACAAAGTGAAAATGATTCTATTTATATGCACACAATTTTCATCCTAACAATTAGGTTTTTCTAATGGAGAATAGATTTTGGAAGAGTAAACACTGCAAGCTAGCAAGCAATTTTTCCCCTTCAGTTGGATATATTTTTTAGTCCTTCCAAAAATACTTTAAAAGTTTGAAGTTGTCAGTATTAGGAACGAACTTCCTTTATCTATATTAATGGGACAAAATTTGGACTAATTGTTGACAGAGAACATTAAAACATTTTAAGTTGGTCAGAGAGGAAATAATTTTATTTTCCATTAAGCTTGTTAGTGAGAAAATAGCAAACTCCTGGCCTCAAAACTGCTTTTCATTTCCACCAACAAATGTTAATTTTGCCAAATGGTTTTACAATAATTGCACCTTTTCAAATAGTTTTTCAACAACACTCAAAGATCCATTTTCCTATGAGCATTCATACTGCAAGAGTTGGAAAACAATGTTAGTCTGGATGGCTCTAAACACAAACAAACCTGTGGAGTAGAAACAGCATTAATTTTCTCTAATCCCCAAAAGGCAGACAACCATCTTCATGAAATTCTCATATGCACAAGTTTCCTAGTCTTCTGGATTGGGACCATCATCCTCTAATAAACGTGTCCTCCATGTCTACTGTTATATAATTGTAAAGCACCTTCTCCCAGCCACTCTACCCCCATGTAACACTTAGCTGAAATTGTTGGTATCTAGCTCCCATCCCCTTGGGTCTTACCCTTCCCCAACTTGTGGACAGCTTCTAAATGCGTGTGGCCATAACTCTAAGCCTGAGGACTTTCCTTGACCGTAGAAGGATGCTCATCCCTTACATGGGACCAACAGAAGATCTGGGAAGTCCATGACCCCAGGAAAGACCTTCAACCACTGACACATGGGAGTTGATGGTGTCCTTGCCCTTTACATGGGACAACTCTGAGACATGACCTTCACAGCAATAACTAGCTCATTAACCTTGAACTGGTTTCTTTCCCATCCCTCCGCCACTTCCTCAATCCCCTACTGGTGTTACCTGGGTTACCTCACAATTAAACTGTTTACTTTTATATTACTGTTTCCAATCCTTAGATTCTGGGAAATCCGCCTGAGGCAAAGACGTGTTCTAAATAAGTTCCAAGGTGTGACTTTTACTCCCAAACTATGCTTAGTGCCCCTGCGAAAAAGAAGGGCCTTTAAATTTTCACAAATGATGACATCGCAGGCAATAAATGGCAAAATCTTGGAGGCCAACAATGCATGCCAAGTCCTGGGAGTAAAATGGTCCACAGGGTACCGAGCCGCTGCCTTCATTGAGATTACAGTCTCAGCTCCACGAGAATGAATCTCAGATTTCTACTCTGAGGGTAACAGAAATGGGGAAAGGTCCTGCATTTTTGCTGCTAAAATTCCACTTTAAAATTCCATGAGAGACTCTAAACCTTGTTTGCTATCACAAACCGATCAAAATCGAATGATACTCTTTCAGAAAAACCCACATATGCAGCTGCATATAACACAGTGCATGAAATTTCAGGCATCTCCCAGTCTCTGAAAATCCTACGTAAGAATTCCTTTAGAGCCTCTAGAACCAGGTAAAAATCCATGTTCTAGACGAGGGTTATCCAATGGAAACATAATGCAAGACACACAGGTAATCTTTTTTTCAATAGATCTTTATTGGAGTATAATTGCTTCACAAAACTGTGTTAGTTTCTGTTTGTCCACCAGAGTGAATCAGCCATATGTATACACGTGTCCCCATACCCGTCCCTCTTGAGCCTCCCTCCCACCCTCCCTATCCCACCCCTCTAGGTCATCGCCAAGCACCGAGCTGACCTCCCTGTGCTATGCTGCCGCTTCCCACTAGCTATCTATTTTACATTCATATAATCTTAATTTTCTAGTAGTCACATTCTGAAGAAGCAAAAAAGAAACATGAAATTAAGTGTAATATTGTCTTTTATTGAGCCCAATCTATCCAAACTCTTACGATTTCAATACACAATCAACTAAAAATAAGCTATTTTTACATTACTCTCTCATTCTGAGTCTTCAAGTTCTAGTGTGTATTTGACACTTGCAGCATATATCAATTCAGACCAGCCACATTTCAAGTGCTCGGTAACCACATACACTTGGTGTCTACAGTGTTCTCTAAATATCAGATATACTCTAAATATTCTCTAAATAATACCTCTCTAAAGCAAGAAGTAGTGGAAGTCTGTCTCCCTGACCTTCTTCTTTTCCTCTTACAATGCCCTTCTGCCCTTAGCGCATCATCTCATCATGGCACCCTTTCTAACTCCACACCCCATGTCGAGTCAAAAATTATCTTGTCTTTCTCCCTCCTGCTGCAAAATCCTCCTAGTTAGCTCTCGTTGACAAGGATTCAACAACCCATTCATGCTTTCATGCTAACTGCTGACAAGTTTAGAGTAGGAAGTGCAAGCAATCTTCTATTTGGATACCAACTCTGACTATTATCTTGTCGTTTCCAGTGTGGAGGAATGCTCTGAGGCTGCCTGTGGACTCAGGGGGAAGGAATATTATGATGAATTAGCCATGTTGTCCTGTGGTGCACAAGTGTGGGCATAGCACACGAGCTACACATTCCCTGTTAAATAGGACTCATAGTTTATCAAATGTTTCTTAAATAACTCAAAGAATGTAGCCCTCACCAAATAAATTTCAGTCATATACACAGCAGTTAGTGTCTATGCATTGATTTCTATGTTCTATGTTTTAAGAATGCAAAGCATATGCAAATGTTAAGATATCCATATGGATGGAGATGTAGGTGTAGGTGTAGATTTAGATAAAGATAGATATATAGGTGTAGATATAGCGTCTCCAGAAGGAGGGTAAATTGATTTAGGACACAGAGGAGAACACAATCTGGGGAGAAAAAAGAAGCTCACGAAAGTTCTATGGCCAAGTTTTTATGCTAGCAAGGATCAGCATTACCACTGGAAACTAGCCTCTGGCCACTGTCTTTGGGCAATTATTAAATTCTTTCATTTGAATCTCATGACAACTTTATAAAGTAAGTTGGAGACTGGAGAGAAAAATCGGCCAGGTACATGGGCCAGAGAAAGACCCTGTGGTACGCGAAAGTGATTAGTAATCCTAATGGTCAGGGTGTTGATGGCCTCTCTCCACTAGATCCCACCAACACTCCTACTGTAGTCTCTCTACAGAGGAGCAGATACTGACTGCCTCTGCGAACTTATCCTTTTCACCTTGGTTTGTAAATGTTTGGAGTTAGAAACCCCACAAATGGCCTTGTGTTCTCAAGAGCATAATTAGCTACTTAATTGGCTCTAATCATGGTAATTAAATTCACTCATTTTTCTCCCCTTCATGTGAAAAGGAATATTTCCAGGCACACTCCTCCCCTGCTCTGTAAGGACTATCAATAAATGAATTTTCTTTTTCGCCCTATTTTTAGCCCCTTCCCAAGAGTGTACCAATGAAAAACAGGTGGAAAGAAAGACTTTGAGGTTAAAGGACTAGAAATATTTGCTTCGTGCAGAGCTAACTACAGACCATTCAATATAGCAGAGAAGAAGCAGAGCCCAGACATCAGCTGGGTTCACCCAATCCTCTACAATTAAAACCGGTTAGCGCTCAGTCTAATAAATGACTCGACTGGCCAGAATCCTCTGGGAATTTGGGAGGTGGTGTGTTTATTTCTCCTACTCACCTCTGGTTGCACATTTCGGATTCTAATGAATTAGTCCAGTTTATAAATCTCGGTTTGCAGTATTTTTACTCCAGGACTGTCCGTAACGTATAGCACCCCCTATTTTCTTTACTGCCCCCAATTCCACTGGCACACAGCTCTGTTGTAACAGACAAAGGGGAGTGGCGTGGGTAAGGCAGCAGGAGGAATAAGAAAAGGTTCACGTCACAGCTAATAACTTAGAACTAACTGAGAGACATCCCTGTGTGGAGTCATATGGGACAAAACTTGAGCAGGAATTTGGTTTGATCCTCAATGCTGTTTGGTTCCATCTCTATTTTCTCCATTGGACTGATTTCTTCTCTCTTGCTGTATGTCCCGTCGTGCAAGCTCCCATAAATTTATTACGCAAGATAGTTGAATTTCTTCTTTGTTTCAAGACCTCCTTACAGAACAGGTGCTAGACTTTCAAGGTCCCACTGAAACAGCTCATCGGTGTATCTTTTCTCTCTCTCTAAACCACTGAAGTTCCCTCCTAGTGTCAACTGTTTAAATAGCAGAAAACTGCGTTTATTTTCACATGGTCTTTGATCAGGTTCCCCAGAAGCCAACCCTTAACAAACATTTGGGTGCAAGTCATTTATTAAGAAAGAGTTTCCAGGGGAAACTGGCAGCATGACAGGCAAACAGCAGGAGTAGTCAAGCGAAAGTGAGATCTCAACGCAAAACCTGTGACAGGCCAAGTTCAACCTAACCCCACAGGGGACTCTGGAGCGTAAGCTGTGCCTCGGAGCTGTGCTCAGCAGGGAGCACCCCGTGAGTCGTTGGCGAAGAGCCCAGGCACCTCCTGGGCATTTGTGAGAGCAGAGCGGCTCAAGCAACCCGAGGGGAGCCTTCCAAACATAAGCTGTGGGCACTGGTTGTTAGAATCAAAACCATGCAGGAAAGCACTGCACAGAAGTGTCAAAAAGGAATCCAGTGGGATCTAAGTGGAACACCAACATTGCCCAAGGCACCCTGCTTCAGCAGAGACTTTTAAGCAGTTGAAATTTTGGGGAGCATCTTTTTCCTCCATGTTTTCAGCACACTACCATAACACGTTTGTATGGGGTTTGCAAAACCTGCCCTGTTTTGCACGCCAACACTTCCTCCTCTAGAAAAACGTACCCATCCGATGTCACAGGACCTCAGTATCTTGACGTGTCCTAATCTGATCTTCAACTCCATGCACCCTAACATCAGCAATGTGATGCTACGCAGGTAATATTCATACTTCGATTAATGCCTATTCCAGAAATTGTATTCTAAGGAAATGACACACCAAAACGGTGTCAAGTGACAGACAACGCACTGCAAAACAGGCAGACTTTTCTGATGGTTTCTTTGAAACAATCCAGTCCTTTCCACCCATAGCTAATACCTTAGTAGAGGCAGAAAAATTAGTAACAGCCATTGCTCACGGCTCACTAAATGTCAAGCAAGCATGATGTTAAGATCACTGTATCTCATTTCATCCTCACGACGACCCTATAAGCATTGCTGTCCCCATGTTCTCAATATTGAGGAAAACGGTGGCTTAGAAAGTTAAAAGAACTTGCCAAACAGTAAGAACTAAAAAGTTGCAGACTTTGTGTTGGAACCTCAACAAGTGTGAAAGCAGAGCTCTTACTTGCCACAGTGCCACCGTGCCCCCAGTAGGTAACTTACACGACCCTCAAAACCACAGAACGAATCAATAGCCTGATATAAGGGGTAATGAAAGAAGCAGAAGATTGGCACTGTAAGGTGTTCATGGAAACGCTAATGGACAACTCAAATTTCAGCTTTTTAATCCAATATAAATGTGCATCTGTGCTGTACAAGGCCCATCCTCTCTCCTTCTCTCCCCCTTTCCCTCTCTCTCTCTCTCTCACACATACACACATGCACACACACCCCTACTCTTCACCCTCATCTCACAGAAATACCAGATGAACTAGAATAGGAGAGGTAGGTTCAAAAGAAGCTTCCTAAGACCATTTCTTAAGCCCCTAGTCCTCTAAGTTGGCTAAGAGAAACTGAAGAAAATGAGAAAATGATATTTAACTCCTCCCTATTTCATTAAAATCTGAATCAAAGAAGAATTTACTCTGTCTTTACAGCTCTAGAAAACTATGTGAGCGCTTCTGCATGTTATGTGTATTAGTCCACTGTGCAAATTTTCAGCACACAGGATTTCAGAAAAATAAGTTCATATATATTAAAAAGCACAGAAGAATTGAGATGGAATGTTTGTGGCTACTGGGCAATTGAGAGCTGCAAGAGGATACGTAAAAAATGAAAAATCATGTCCAGAGCCTTCTGAAATGACACCCCAATGATGAATGTTTAATAAAAATCACATCAGTGTTAAAGAAATTGACTATTACTGGCTGACCATTTACCTCGAACTGTACTATTTTTAATAATGTTTAAAACATTTCAAAGGGAGCACTGCAATATATTTTATTTTATGGCCTTTAACTCTCTTCACGAAAACCTTTCATCTGGATGAATGGCAAAGGGAGAAAATATAGAACATGATTCTGGGTATTTTAATGACACCGCTAACTGCATGAACACAACTGCCAGTGTTACGTGGTTGGAAACGGTTGCTCATCCACTTGAGAGTTGTATGGGGATTAAGAGACAAGGAATAAACATGAAATGAGACGCCATGGTTTGAGAGATCTGGAAACAATTGTTGAAACTCAACTTCTTCTACATGAACAAAACCTTTCGATATCTTAAGTCGAATCAGGACCTTGGTAACGGATACTTGCTTTCCAGAAGGAAAAGACAACCTGATTTTCAAAACACTAAGGGGGATACACGTGGTCATGTTCCTTAATCTTAGATATAATCGGAAAACTACAAAGGTCTAAAAGGGTGCGTGTGTTAGGGTATGAGGAACGGGGAGGAAGGAGGGGAGGTTTAGAACTTCTGGTATTTTAACGAACATAAGCTTGCACTTTTCCAGGAACTGTGTGCATCCGTGTTCCAGGTAGTCTGATCACATGACGAAGTACTCTCCAACCCCACCATGTTACAGAGCAGGCACTTACTATACTCATGGGTTCTGCAGGTTAGGAATTCAGACAGGGCACAGGAGGGATGACGGACCCTGCTCCAGATGTGCAGGGCGTCCAACGGAAGACTTTGAGGCTAGGAGGCAGGATGAGCAAATTTTTCTGTAGCGAGCCAGCTACTATTTTCAGCTCTGGGAGCCATAAATACTGTCTCTGTCAGGACTCCTTCAGTCCCGCTGGCGTAGAGTAGGAACAGCAGTTAACAATGCATAAATGAATGCACGTGGATGTGGCCCAACAAAGATTATTTATACAAACAGGCAGCTGCTGGATTTGGCTCCTGGGACCCCTGAAGGCTCCCTGGCTTGCATGTCAGGATGTTGGCAAGAGCTGCCAATCGGGGGTCTCAGTTCTCCTGCATGTTGGTCACTGCATGCACTTTCCTTCATTTGCGTGATTTGTGTTTCCGCTCAGCATAGGGGCTGAGGTCCAAGAACAGAAGTCCTGAGAGAAAGAGAGGGAGAGGGCGGGGTGGGGGGAGAAGGACAGGTGGGAGGAGAAAAGAGAGGGGGAAGGGCAAGCACCACATGGAAGCCATGTCTCAGACATCATGAGGCACGATTTCTACCCCACTATTTTAGTTGAGGCAGTCACCAAGCCCAACCCAGTTTCGAGGAGGAGGGAAATAACAGACCCTCCCCCGGATGGGGTTGACAGGTTTTGAGAAGGGCATGTGGGACTGGAAACACTGTTCTGGCCATTTTCAGGAAATACAATCTTCCACTGTCTCATTCAACACGTCAGTAAATCTTCATGAGATACCTTCCAAGTCCTACACTGGACAGTTGGTAAATAAAAGTCGGTATGTACCTTGGAAGAGGCCGCAACAGGGTAAAAAATGTAGCTTTGCAAAGAGAGAGATCCACAAATATAATATTATACTATACGATATTATTGAGATATGACCCCAAAACAGAACATGAGGGGACGACAAAAAAGTGCTCCCAACATAGCCTTAGGTTGTAACATTTCCTCTGGGTCTAGGACAGGCGTCAGCAAACTACAGCCCATAGGCCAAATCTGCCCTGTTGCCCTTTGTTGTTGTTTTTCATAAAGACGTATTGGCACACAGACACTTTCCTTCATTGATATATTACCTATGTTGCTTTTGCACTACAGCAGCAGAGGTGGGGAGTTGCAACAGACACTGGCTTGCAAAGCTGAACATATTTACTATCTGGCCCATTACAGAAAAAGTTTGCCAACCACCAATGTAAAGAAGAAGTTTAGCAGGAGATAGAGGGGAAGGAAGGTGGGAAAAGCAGGTACGAAGGAACGTGCTGCAGAAGCCTGGACTCTGCTCACGTGGCATTTCCTGGGTTTGTTAACTCTGTCAGCCACAAACTGCTCGCTTTTTTACTTCTTCAGGACAATATTCAGGCCAAGGGTAATGAACATTTATCGTCTTGGGGGATACCTTACATCTCTGCGTGGAGAAGGATTCAGAGATTCATAAGAAATCAGAAAGAAATGCTTAACTATATCTGCCAGAGTTATAGAAAGAAGAAACAACTAAAATCACTAGCACACCTGCTAAATACTTGCCATCCTGGGTGCACATCTTCTAAAAGTCTAGCGCGTCTCAGGCAAGAAGCAGATCACACTTCCATTCAGTCGTATCCCTTGTTCCTTATTACCCACCCCCCCGGCAAATAATACCAGTTCTGGAATCACTACACGTAGGGTTAAATTTTTCTATGTACTGTAGGATTATCTTGGGCAATCTACTGAATTTCTCTATGCCTCAATTTTTTCTTCTCTAAATGGGAGCGATAACCGCCTATTCTTTGGGTATGAAGCATTCAAGCTGTAGCATGTGGCTTTACACCCATGGAGTAAATGCAGCTATACCCCCCCCCCCCGAACTCCATCACATGCTCCGTATCAACCGCACAAAGTAGCAGAACAGGAATTTCTTTCCTTCCCGTCAGGAAGTTCCCCTGGCAATCTGGTTATTAACTTAATGAATTTCTCCCTCACCTCTTTCCTAAAACATGAACTATCTCTCTACTAAGCTTCACCAGTTTACAGCCTGCACCGTCCACTCAGTTATGAATGGTGGTAATACTTCTGTTCTCTGAAAACACGGAGTGTTTTAACAAGAACTACAGCACCTGCCTTCTCTCCGACCCCACCTCCTGCCACCGCCCACCTTGACCCTTTCCCTCTACTGCATCCGCCTCCCCTCGTCTCCTCAACTTACACTCGACACTCTGCTCCTTCCACTCCGCAGGGTTCACCCCCCTTGACTCCCAAACCCACCCTTCAGGCCTCAGTGGCAATAACGCTTCTTCAAAGCTGCCTTCCCTGACCTGCCTTGCCAAACTCGCTAAAAGCCCCTCTTGCCTTCCCTCATAGGACTCACAATTGTTCTTTATTTTACTGAACCAAAAGTACTTTTGTCATGTACTTATATCTGTGTTTAATTAACGCTTGGCTCTCTCACTAGACCAAGGGTTGACAAACTTCAGCCCGTAGCCAAATCTGTCCTAAAGTCTGCTTTTGAACGGCACAGGAGCTAAGACTAGTTCTGTAAGTACGTACACAATACCCTCGACTTTCCTCTTGGATTACAAAGTCTAACATATTTACTATCCGGTCCCTTACAGTAAAAAGTTGGTTGACCCTGCACTAGACCCCCTCTTTTAAATTCCTATACATCCAGCATCTGGCGCAGTGCTTATTACAGAATAAAAAATAGATGAGATAGACAGATGAGTAAATAAATAACTAAAATGCTTTCATTTTGAGCACATCCTATGTGCAGAGCATAATTTCTTGAAGGAGTGTTGATTGTATAAAGAACTGTTTTAAACTGAAACATTGCTGACCGGTACCATCTCTGAAGGAACACGCCACGTTTATTAATTGTGAAGCATAAATCTGCGAATTTGGTGGGGGCCAGGGATGATCAGCTCTATGCCTCTATTCATCTTTGCTTCCAGCTGAAATGCCTTGTCCCTCCCTCCATCCAAGTTCTACTTATTCTTCAAGACCAACTCCAGCCCTCATCCTTCCCAAAGCCTTCTAATTGGAACTATGAATAAGGTCATAGTCTGTTCAGATCCTTTAAGACCACGGTCCTCAAAGTGGAGTCTTAGGACTACCATCATCGTTACCTGGGACATTGTCAGAAAGGCAAAATCTAGGACCTCAATCCCTGCCTGACTGAATTAGAAACTCTGGGCGGGGAGTGGGGGGGCACAGGGAAGCAGCAGGGGAGGACAGCAATCTACAATGTAACCAGCTCTCCAAGTGAATCTTTTCAGGCAAGGGCTTTCAATCTTAGCTGCATGATATAATCACCTTGAGCATTTTTTTAAAGTATCTATGCTCAAGTCCCATCCCACAAAAGAATCTGATTTAATAGGATCAGGTAGGGCCAAGGTATAGTTATTACTGTGTAGATAGATAGATAGATAGTTAGATAGGCAGATAGGTAGGCAGACAGACAGACAGGCAGACAGGCAGATCCATCTGTCTACCCAGCCCTGGGTGATTCTAATGAGCAAGCAGATTTGAGAACTGTTCTTACATGTTCACAGTAGAGATCACTAACCAACCCTTTACTAAAATGACTAACAGTTCAATAGTCTTCCAAGAGAATAATACTTTGTTACAGACATATTATTAAATGAAATAAAGAAACAAAAATATTGCCCAGGACATCAAATCATAAAGAAGGAAAGATAAAGTATTTAAGATACAAACAACAGCAACAGCAAGCAAAATAGACCAACTGGAACAAGCCTTCAGTTTTGCATTATCATCCACACTTTGCAAAATAGAATTCGCCTGATTCAAGCCTGTCGAAAACGTTATGCATTCACAACTCACCAGGAAGCAGAAAAAATACTACTCAGTTTAGATAAATGGTCACTTCAATAACGTAAGGAAAAGCAATATCACATCACTAATATCTATCTGCCATTTTCATGAAAACATTTGTCCCACTTGGTATTCCTGCCGCTTGTTCTAAGTCATAAAGTGTTGGTTTTATAAGCATCTTCACTGGGATGGAAATTTTAGCTTTTGAGATTATAACATTACCTCATAAATCTCTTGGGAGACTAAGCAATATACCTTCCAGAAAACTCATTTTAATAACTCATTATGATGGACATATTGTAAAGAATACAAATCCGGCAGGAGTTCTTTGAACTTGACAAATGTCCTGCATCTCATAGATGAGATTTAATCTAATAGTAAGTTTAAGTTCATCTGGTATTTAAGGGGAGGGGTGAGAAGGGAGAGCAATGGAGTATTTTCTTTCAAAGAAGTGATAACTGGCAACAGTGAATTAGCTTTGGCTTACTGTAGACACAGAATAGAGTTCTCTCTGCCAACTGATAGACCCACATCACCATTTGAGGATCAACCTTCAGACTGACACTCCTGTTTAGAAATGGATCAGTACAAATCGTAGAAAAATTGGGACCCAGGTGGAATGCCCTCCCGAGGGGGTAACAGAAATATGACCAATTTTCCAAGTACAGCTCCTCCACAGCACTTTGTCATCTGGCAAGAAACTGTCATTGAAAAGGTCAATTACCTTTGTTCATGGTGTTTCTTCCTTTAAAAAGACCATTTCTGGTTCCCAGCCCTGGTGTCCCAACCGATCTCTTCTGATCAGTTGCGCTTCCCCAAAAACCTTTTCTCAACCAGCCTAGACACTGCTTCGAAAACTACCTATAGTGACTGTCCAGACCTGTGATTCTTTGTTTCATTATTTTAATCTCCAATTCATCACAGACCAATATTTTTGTAATACCCAGTTAAAATTAACTACTAGAAAAATTATATTAAAAAAAGGCATATAAAGTGCATGTTCACTTTTTAAAAATTACTTCAACAGACATAAAATTACTCTGTTTGATAGCTGCAAAAGTTTCTTCATGCTTATTCTCAATATCTGTGCTTATCTCTGTGCAGACTAGTCAAACTCAGTTTGTGGACCAGGACCCATTCGTCAAATGCATCTTGAGTGGCTCCATTCTAGATAACACAGATCATTTCTTCTACTCTTCTCTACAACAAACATTTTGGCAACTTCCTACGCAGTTATTAAATCTCCTGAATATGCCTTATAACTCTAGCTATAGGGAAACCTCTTGAAAACAAAGACCATGTCACTGAATTTTTAGTCAAAGAATGCTTCATCAGGTCTCCTCAACTTTAACAATACAAAAAAAAACCAAACAAAAACAGAAAACAAAACATTTTTCTCCCTAGTGAATTTACCAGATTCATAAGTATGTAGATCCCAGGGTAAGTAAAGGGGAATGATCTACCCTCTGATTCAATAAACGTTTTCTCTAAGGCTATCCAAAGCAAGCTCTGAGAACCCAATCCCACAATGCTAATGCCTGTTACATACAGTACAGTAGGGTACTGTACGTACATATAGTACAGTATAGCAATGTACATACATATGGTAATGTACATACAGTACAGTATAGTAATGTACATATAGTACAGTATGGTGCTGTATGTACATATAGTACATATACCATAGTACAACTATCCTTAGCAAAATGCCACCTTTCTGAACAGTCACCATTCAGAAAGTACTAGCTACTAGGAGCATACAAAGATGATGAAACGTGCACTCTATGTTCAAGGAGGTCTTAAGAGAACCCGAACCATAGGATAAGTGTGTGTGTGTGTGTGTGTGTGTGTGTGTGTGTATATACACACACACACATGTATATGTACATCTATGTCTGTGTGTGTGTGTGTATATACACACACACACATGTATATGTACATCTATGTCTGTGTGTGTGTGTGTGTATACACACACACATGTATATGTACATCTATGTCTGTGTGTGTGTGTGTGTCTGTGTGTGTGTGTGTGTGTGTGTGTGTGTGTATAAAGACAGCGATATAGAGAAAAAGAGAGACATTGAGATTTATTTTAAGGAGTTGGCTCATGGGATTGTGGAGGCTAAGTCCAAAATCTGCAGGGTGGGCGGGCAGTCTGAAGACCCAGGGAAGACCTAATGTTGCAGTTCAAGTCTGCAAGCTGTTTGCTAGAATCCCCCTTTGCCCAGGGAAGGTCAGAGTTTTGCTCTATTCAGGTTCTCCACTGACTGGACAAGGCCCACACAGATTGGGGAGGGCAATATGCCTTACTCCAAATCCACTTATTTACATGTTATTCTCATCCGAAAACACCCTCACAGAAACTTCCAGAATACTTGACCAAATATCTGAGCACTGTGGCCCAGCTAAGATGACACATAAAGTTAACCATCACAATATCCTAATTACAGCCATGAGTCATGTACACGGAAGACAGTAGAGCAGGGGAGAAGGTGTTAAGGGCCAATGAACAGAACACATTCTTTAAGACTTCCTCCCATTGTTTTTAGGATACGGACCAAATTCTTAATAGGACTTTTAAAGCCTTGCATCATCCGGGGCCCAGTTCCCTGTTAAGTCATGTCTACGGCTACTCTATCCCTTGCTTTCAGAGCTCAAGCTACTGCCTTTGTTTTGACGCCTCAATCATTCCATGTCCTCTCCATACGTGGGGCTTAAATCCTTCCTCCCCACCCTCCCCACATCCTTTTACCTCTCACCTCTCACCTCCTACTCATCCTACACTCTCAGCTCAAACTTTATTTTCTCAAAGAATCTTCTGTGACCCTGAGCCCAAGGCTACAGTCTAAGTCAGGCTAGTTTATTTTACCTTTTCATTAACTGTGGTCTTCTTCTTTTTTGCACTGACACTGACCTATAATTATAGATTTATTACTGTAATTAGTTGATGACTTCCTGCTTCCCTCCACTAGATCAAAAGCTCCATGAGAACGAGTGGTAGGTAGGACTCTCCTACCACTGTAGCCCGAGTGCCCAACTCACCATTCTGTCCCCAGAAAAGCAGGCACCCAGTAAATGTGTTGGTTGAAGAGATGAATGAATAAACTCCAGAAACCAAAGGCAAAATGTTTCATAGGTTTTCATGGCTATTCAGAATGAAAAAAAAAAAAAAGGAAGGAGAAAGCAAGAAAAGTTACTAGAAAAACATGGAGTGAAGTTCCTCAAAAAATTTAAAATAGAACTACCATATCATCCCGCAATCCCACTTCTGGGTAGATATCCAAAGGAATTGAAAATAGGATATCAGAAAGCTATCTGAACCCCCATGTTTACTGCAGCATCATTCACAAGAGCTAAGAGATGAAAACGACCTAAGCGCTCATCAAAGGATGAATAAAGTATGATGTGTGTATATACATTACATATACATTACATATACATTACATACATGTACATATATTATATATACACACATCACGTATATGTTATATGTACATATATATTATGACAACATGGATGGATCTTGAGGGCACTAAGCTAACTGAAGTAAGTCTAACAGAGAAAGACAAATACTATACGACCTCACTAATAAGGGAATCTAAATAACCAAACTCATAGAAATAGAGACTAGAATGGTGGTTTCCAGGGGCTGAGGAGGAAGAAAATTGAGACGATGTTGGTCCGAGGACACAAACTTGCAACTAGAAAATGAATAAGATCTGGGGATCTAATGCACCACACAGTGATTATAGTCAACAATACTGTATAGACCATAATATTCCAAAGTTGACAAGAGATTAGGTCTCAGACTTTCTTGCTATAGAAAAGAAATGAGAATTATGTGACAAGACAGAGGTACCTGAGGCTAAGGTGGCAATCGTATTACAACATATAATCAAATCAACACGTTGTACACCTTAAACTTAAACAATGTTATATGTCAATTATACCCCAATAAAAATAAGCAAATAAATATCAAAACTATTGAAGTAGGGTTACTTTCTCATTTATCAGTAATATTCTATCACCAAAAGAAGGCAAAGAGGAGCTCCAAAGATCAACTATGTTCCTACATTATGGCAGAATGAGACTCCTAGAATGACTTCCTTCCCGTCTCTTCCCTTTTCCTCACACCAATATGAGGTCATAAAGTCCTTCAAAATCACCAGGCTTTGGTTTATTTATACTTTTGAATACCTTGTTGGCATTTCGTTACCTTTTTAAAAAATATGAATGCTCACTGATTTTTGAGATTAAAGATAGAAATCTGAAAGGTAACCGTGTAATAACACATCAACCAGATAAAACACACAATACAATTAAGTAATATTAATAGCACACTAAAAATATCAGCTCTTGCACATGTGTGTCAAAGGATGACAAGGATAATAAAGGTCGAAAGCATTGTTCGGTAAGAGCATACTGAGAAGCACAGTAGATGAGGTACCTTTAAATAAACTGCTTTCAGAATAAGGA
This sequence comes from Orcinus orca, assembly GCF_937001465.1. Taxonomy (NCBI): domain Eukaryota; kingdom Metazoa; phylum Chordata; class Mammalia; order Artiodactyla; family Delphinidae; genus Orcinus; species Orcinus orca. The sequence goes on from NC_064568.1 coordinate 10,715,135, forward strand.
CCTGTTGTTGCAAATTACAACATCAAGGACGCAGTAAAAGGAACTGAATGCTCTAAAGGTTTGTAAATTAGAGCAAAAATGAGAACTTTAAGTATCGTTCATTATCCTGGCTTAGCGGAGGAGATTTGGAAAGTCAATCATAATTACCAAGCTAAGTTGCAGAAAAACACCAGCAGAATCAGTCTCCACAAAGAAGTTACCGCTGATGGGAAAAAAAATATCCATCAAAGGCACCCAGAAAGCTTTCTGCGCTTTCGTTTTCTTTGAGTCTAGATGGCAGATAATTTTATCTTCTTTTGGAGACTTTTCTGCATTCTTATTTTTCTAAATTTGAAAAAATGTGCAAAAACAACCAAGAAGCAGTTTAAGTACAAAAAGGATACAATATATTTAAAGTCGTGAAAAGTTTTTCAGTCAATACTTTTCGAGATAGACAGCGAACACTTTCTATTCACTTGCATTTCTTCATTTGCTTACTTCACGTGTAGTTTCTGAGATCGACCACTTCTGGGACATTGGCCGAGGTCCTATGAATACAAAGATGTCACCAGTCTCCTCCTGTTACTTTCCCTCCAGGGCAGGAGATCTGGACACTGACAAGAGTCCAGGGAATAAGCCTTGCTAGTTCATCCTCACGCCACTGATCATAAATTTAATCAGCTACAATCTCTATTAAACGTACACTATGCATTTTATTCAGTAAATTTTTTTTTACTGCGCACCAACCCCCCATGTCGAGTACCACGGACATATCAAGGATAGAGACAGCCCTTGCTTACAAGGAAATCACCAGCACAGCCTGCAGATCAAATGTAGAAACCTATAACGTTTTTCAAACTTGCGTCTATTTCTTGGAGCGATATTTTTGTGACTCTGTTGAATATTTGTTTCTTGATGACCTGAGTAAACTAGTCCAGTTCCTGAATGAGCAGTATATCAGTTAGGACTTCATTTGCCTGAATGCAGCAAAAAGCCCAAATACTGTGGTTTACCCATTTGGGGTTTATTTTTCTCACCAAATAATAATAATAATTAGGAAGTAGTTAGTTCAGAATGCTATGTAAGAGACTCAGGTTCCCTCTGCCCTTCCATCTTTCCATGAACTTGTTACCTTCCATAGTGGGATTTCTACAAGAGAAGGTGGTATCCAGCAATATGTTTGACTAACAAAGGTAAAAATAGGAGTCATATCCTAGTTAATATCTACCTGAGAGCAGGTCTGAGTGTAAGAAAGTGCTAGCCAGCAAGATGTGTTCTTTCTGGGAGGCCCACAGTGAGCCTGCAGTGACCCCACAGGGAGTGAGCCGGAGAATACAAGCTCCTTATTTCACTCTCTGTCAGCACTTAGATCTCCCACTGGTATTCCCCGTCGGCTGAACCCAGTTGGAAACCAGAGGACAAGAGGATAGGTCAGCTTCCTGGGCCACAGTGCAAAATAGAGAAGTGAAGAAAATGGAAGCGGAGAGACAAACAAAAGATCTCCAGCACAAACCCTACAAGACAGGCATTTTCGTTGTTCCTTTTTTTACAAATGTAGAAACACAGGCTCCAAGATGTTAGCTCACTCCCCTGAAGAGCAAATATGAAACCAGTTTTGCCTCCAGAGCCCCAGCACTCATCTATCCAACTACACCATTAATCAAGATGGACTTGAATGGCCAAATGCAGTAATAGGATAGAATCTCTACCCCTAGTCTTTGATGTGTAAGAGATGCGATATATGGACGGTCTAGCTTTGTATAGTTTATTCCAGAATTAAGACTGCATTGGGAAATGACCCCCAGATTACCTAAGCTGTAGATCAGTGATACCCAAAGTCTGGTACCCACACCTGCAGCATCAACGTGGCACACTGCTGTTCTGTTACGTGCAATATACTCACTGCCAACTCCCCATCTACTGACTCAGAAGCTCTGGGACGAGGCCCAGCATTCATATTTAACATTCCCTGCAAGCGATTCTGACATATGCTCCAGTTTGACAACCCCTGCAATAGATGCTCTACCTCTGATATCGAAGGAAAAGTCTAAACCCTTGAGAGTCACGTCTCTCAACCTCCTTAGCCTCGGCAGCCATACGCAGGAAGACCCCTCAGCCTACCATATGACAGCGTGCTCCATCCACCTGTGAAAGGAGACGTCACCAGACTTTGAATCCACACAAGCAGGTGACACATGCTACCGTGGTGCTGGCTGATGCCCTATTTTGCAGTTAACCTCAAGTGGCCTCATTCACGAGAGAACTGGTCATAGATGCTGAGGAGAGGAAAAAGGGGAGTGAGCCATCAGCACCCCTAATCCTCTTCCCTACAAGCTTTGCGTTCCGTCATAGCTCTGGAGCAACTGTTCCCTGCTCCCTGAGGCTAAACCAGGACACGCCACTTTGCACACAAACATGATGATTCTGAGCGGAGCTTCCATTTTTAGGTTCCCAGTAATTGACAGACTCCTGTGGATTAAATAATCACTTCAAAACTGTGCTTTTTCTACCATTTGCCACGAATGTGAAATGCTTCTAACACTTCAGAGTACGCGAGAACCGTCTCAGGTGCTTCTTAAAACGCAGACCACCCCCCAGGCCTCACTTCCCGGACTGATTTCATATGCCAGGGTAGGGCCGGGGGAATCTGCATATTTACTAAGTTCCCTTGGTGCTTCTCGAGCATCTGTTCCAGAGACCACACTGAATAATAACACTAAGTGGTCAAAGATGCAGGCTCAGGAGCTGGACAAGCCTGGGTCCAAGTTCTAGCTCCACCTCTAGGGCATCCATTACCTTGGGTAAGTTATTCACCTCTTCGTACCTCTGATTCCTACTTTGTAATCTTGGGATAAACTAAAGTACCTATATCACAGACTCGGGATTTTTTTGGTAGCTCTTTAATAATTTTAACTCATTTTCTTGAAATGTTATTAGACCAAAAAACTCTTCTGCCTTCTTCCAGTGGACCAATGTATACTAACAACTCCCTCCCTACAAAAAACCCAGTGTTCTTTCTTTTCCCTATTCCTTCAACAGACAATGTCCTCTATACGTATATTTAATGGCGCATCAGGATGACTAAATGGACAGTCACGATGTAAATCTCGCACCTTACTAAGGAAACTAGTGCCTTAGAAATCTGCTGCTAGCACATGTGACTCTTTGACACTTCCTTTCCTCATTTTCAAAAAGAGAAATCTTCCTTACCTGTGTCAGCTGATTTCTAGAGCATTTTCCCAAATAATCAGGCCCAACAAATTTCCTTTAGAAGAAAACAGTGAACTACCCAACAAGCCCTTGTGTCATCATGTCACGTGATGGTCTACACAGATCTCGCTGTCAGTGGGCCACGACGTGGACACGGCCAAAGAGACAAGCTTATCAGGCTTATTTTAACACTGTCACTTCCTTTAACAAGGAAAAAGGAAGGGTTAGGACTAGCTATTACATATTCCATCCAAGTGTCTGCCTGTCCCCTTGATGGGACACCAACAGCAGCTTCAGTGTATGGAGAGCAGTGTTAAGGGTAGGCGGACGCACCTCACTGAAGTTTCTTCCTGATGAAACAGTATACGTGGAACAGGTTCTGAAACTGGAACACTTAGTTGCTCTAGAACTTGTTCTCTCTGAAGAATCCTTCACTCCCTTTGGACTTCTCTTATTCCACTGCCATTTGACATTTTATTTATCTGCACTTGGGTCTCTATTTGGATTATAAGAAACATGAATGCAAGAAGCATATTAACAACCTTACTATTAGCCATAGTGCTTAGAATCTTGCTGTGAGCATAACATGCCTGTAAATAAGTTGAGCCATGTGACATATCTGATATTCGACAATTTCTGACCTTTCAAAGCAGCAATTTCATATGGTTCAACCTAACACGCTCTGTCTCCTCTGCCTGGAAGCCTCTTCTCCATGCCTCTTTGCCAATAATGCCCACTCTTGCTTCAAAACCTAGTTTAATTCATCATTTCCAAGACCAGTCTCCCCTAACAAGGTCAATTCCCTCTAGGATAGGCTCGTGTGATCCCAGCCATTGTTTCTCCACAGCTCCAACCTTAGTTATAATTTCATATTTTTGACTAATTATTTCAATACCACCACCCCGTCTCACAAGAAGATAAATTCCATGAAATCAGACTGTGCTCTTTTGCTCACCCTTGTTTCTCTAGTACAATGCCTGGTACTTAGTAACTATCAATAAATACGTGTTGAATGAATAAATGGGTTCCTTTAATGCACATGCATCTGGTATGACCAGGATATTTCCACGATACGGCAGAGCAAAAGCTACTCAACTCTCCAGCTTTTCCCCATAATTAAGTAGCTAACTAAACGTACGAGTCCCATAAAAGTTGAGACAGACTCAGCGACTCAATAATGATCTGCGTGATTTTTGTGACCTCGTATTGCTTGCTACCTCCTTTCAGCTTCCTTCCTGCTTTAGCTTCCACTAGTAGGTTCTGTCCCCATTTTAGGCACCGAGGTAAATTCCCTTCTGAGCTAGGGCAGATTTAAGTTCTTAACCTCAAAACCTTTGAACATTAATGAATCTGGTTGTCGAGCCTCTGATTCACCCATGGGTCTGATGAATTGCCACAGTCCTTTCAGTCCAATCCTGCCAGCTGCTTGGGTCTTAGAGTCTAGATCTCTGTTATTCTGGCCCCGTAGCTCCAAAACCTTTCCTTTGTCCTTATCTGCGTGCAAGGCATTGTTGAGTGCCTGCTTACCATCCTAATCCCAGTTTTGCCACCAGAATGTCCCACCAGGGACATTGATGAGTGAGGATAAGATAGCACATGGATTCATCACACACATTTAGGAGCATTTCAAGGAAGAAAAAGAGAGAAACTCACAAATATAGAATGCTAATTCTTAGCACAGTTCACTGAATTCAGAGAGAATGAGCTCTAAAGCCTGACTTGCCCCTTTGTAACCCTAGGTAGTTCTTCAAACTTGCAGATAATAATACACTTAGGTCACTAAGTTGTTGGTAAGATTACATAAGAAAACCTCTGCATCTAGCACGATGCCTGGCAATATAAGAAATGTAGACTAAATTGTAACTATAATGATTCTTCACTAACAAAAAGAGACTGTACCTATTTAAGTTATACGTTTTTCCCCAATACCAGAATAAAAAGAAAATTGCTTTCACTCCAAAGTCTTTACTTGATCGCATCTTTCTTGGCATGCTGTATCCTGTAAGTGACTGGACTGGGTCCATTAAAAACAAGTGGTCATTAAAGACGCTGGTAGCTGACATTTGTACTGTTCACTAAAATCAAATAACTATTTTTGCTTCTAATTGCTTTTCTGTATTTTTCCTTTTTTGCGTTACACGGGCCTCTCACTGCTGTGGCCTCTCCCGTTGCGGAGCACAGGCTCCGGACGCGCAGGCTCAGCGGCCACGGCTCACGGGCCCAGCTGCTCCGCGGCACGTAGGATATTCCCGGACCGCTGCACGAACCCGGGTCCCCCGCATCGGCAGACGAACTCTCAACCACTGCGCCACCAGGGAAACCCTGTATTTTTTCTTTTAATCGCATCCTAATTCCCAGATCTGAGCAAGTCTGGAGACCGTGGCTTCTGGCGAGCACCATCGCCATTAGCATCCCCACTCTCTGGGGATCTCCAAATTTCATTTCTGCAGTTTGGGGCCCATTTGTAGGTGCTTCTTTCTGAGCAGTCACCAAAACTAATCTTTGACATAAAACTGGTCCATTTCATATGAGAATTACTGTCTGATCTATTAGCTTTGGCACCATTAACTCTAAACCATGCAACCATGCTCCTTAAGCATCTATCCAGACACCAATGCTGTTGATCATGCGCCCTTTCTGCAAGCAGGGGTCTCACACCATCTTTACCATTTTTTATTTCCAGTTTCTTTCATTTGTTTATTTCTGTATAATATACACAATACTGCATTTTGCATCATATAAAAACCATTTATGGGAGGATTTCTAGGTTTAAAGTGGTTTAGTTTCCTGTTAATTTCTCTGTATTTTTTTACGCCTTCCTCTTTTTTTCTATGTGGGTGGGGTTTTCCTTTTAATTATTTGTTTAGTTTTTAAGTAGCTCATTCAATAAGGCTTAATATCAAAGTGCTTGCAATGAAAACTCTCCCTCCCACCCTAAGTAGTCACTGTTGTTCACGTCTTATTTACTATCCAGAGATTTTTATTCACATACCGACCAACACAGCCAAGTTTTTCTTCTTTTTATACAAACAGTAGCATACTATACCTGCTGTTCTATACTTCACTTCTCATCCATTTAAATTTATTTATTTATTTATTTATTTGTGGTACGCAGGCCTCTCACTGTTGTGGCCTCTCCCGTTGCGGAGCACAGGTTCCAGACGCACAGGCTCAGCGGCCGTGGCGCGGCATGTGGGATCTTCCTGGACCGGGGCACGAACCCGTGTCCTCTGCATCGGCAGGCGGACTCCCAACCACTGCGCCACCAGGGAAGCCCTAAATTTATTTTTAGTATTTTGCCACGTGAATGCACATTGAGCTTCCTTATGCTTTTTTACAACTGGATATTCTCCCATGGCAGGGATATACCATAACTTATTTAGTCAATGTACTACAATGGACATTTAAGCTAAGTCTAATCTTTATTACAATGATGCAAATCATTTAACATAGATCATTTCAGTTCTATTTGAGTATAATCATAGGACAAATGTCTTGAAGTAGACTTGCTGGGTCAGAGAATATATATACACATTATAAATTTTCACATATACTACAGCCCTCTATAGGGTTAAACCATTTACACTCTAAACAATAATGTGTCAGAAACTCACCAACAAAATACATGAAGTTTCTAGAATTTTGCGATTTGATAGGTGAGGAATTATATCTCACTGTGGATTCATTTACATTTTTCTATGAGTGAGGTTTAGCATCTTTTCAAATGTTTAAGAGTAATTTTTATTTTCTTATCTCAGACTTGTATATTTATAAACTTTGGCTCTTTTTATTTTATTTTGAATTTTATTTTTTTATACAGCAGGTTATTAGTTATCCATTATATACATATTAGTGTATAAAATGTACATATCTCAATCCCAAACTCCCAATTCATCACAACAACACCCCTCCCCCGCCACTCTCCCCACTTTGTGTCCATACGTTTTTTCTCTACATCTGTATCTCTATTTCTGCCCTGCAAACCAGTTCACCTGTACCATTTTTCTAGCTTTCACATATATGCATCAATATACGATATTTGTTTTTCTCTTTCTGACTTACTTCACTCTGTATGATAGTCCCTAGATCCATCCATGTCTCTGCAAATGACCCAAATTCGTTCCGTTTTAGAGCTGAGTAATATTCCATTGTATATTGGTACCACATCTTCTTCATCCATTTGTCTGTCGATGGGCATTTAGGTTGCTTCCATGACCTAGCTATTGTAAATAGTGCTGCAATGAACATTGGGGTGCATGTGTCTTTTTGAATTATGGTTTTCTCTGGGTATATGCCCAGTAGTGGGATTGCTGGGTCATACGGTAGTTCTATTTTTAGTTTTTTAAGGAACCTCCATACTGTTCTCCATAGTGGCTGTATCAATTGACATTCCCAACAACAGTGCAAGAGGGTTCCCTTTTCTCCACACCCTCTCCAGCATTTGTTGTTTGTAGATTTTCTGATGATGCCCATTCTAACTGGTGTGAGGTGATACCTCATTGTAGTTTTGATTTGCATTTCTCTAATAATTAGTGATGTCGAGCAGCTTTTCATGTGCCTCTTGGCCATTAGTATGTCTTCTTTGGAGAAGTATCTATTTAGGTCTTCTGCCCATTTTTTGATTGGGTTGTTTTTTTCATATTGAGCTGCATGAGCTGTTTATATGTTTTGGAGATTAACCCTTTGCCCGCTGATTCATTTGCAAATATTTTCTCCCATTCTGAGGGTTGTTTTTTCATCCTGTTTGTAGTTCCTTTGCTTTGCAAAAGCTTTTAAGTTTCATTAGGTTCCATTTGTTTATTTTTGTTTTTATTTCCATTACTCTAGGATGTGGATCAAAAAAGATCTTGCTGTGATTTATGTCATAGAGTGTTCTTCCTATGTTTTCCTCTCAGAGTTTTATAGTGTCTGGTCTTACATTTAGGTCTCTAATCCATTTGGAGTTTATTTTTGTGTATGGTGTTAGGGAGTGTTCTAACTTCATTCTTTTACATGTAGCTGTCCAGTTTTCCCAGCACCACTTACTGAAGAGACTGTCTTTTCTCCATTGTATGTCCTTGCCTCCTTTGTCATAGATTAGTTGACCATAGGTGCGTGGGTTTATCTCTGGGCTTTCTATCCTGTTCCATTGATCTATATTTCTGTTTTGGTGCCAGTACTATATTGTCTTGATTACTGTAGCTTTGTAGTATAGTCTGAAGTCAGGGACTTTGATTCCTCCAGCTCCGTTTTTTCCCCTCAAGACTGCTTTGGCTATTCGGGGTCTTTTGTGTCTCCACATAAATTTTAAGGTTTTTTGTTCTAGTTCTGTAAAAAATGAGTAAACTTTGGCTCTTTTTAATTGAATTGTCTTTTCATTATAAATTTTTGAACTTCCTTTATATATTGGTAATACTAGCCCTTTGTCTATAACATGTGTTGAAAATACTCTATGCTTATCATCTTTTTATTTTGGTTATTATCTTTTAGAAAGAAAAAGGAGAAACTTAAGTTCATTTAATTTTTATTTTTATATAGCTAATTTTATCATTCTTTTATTGTATGGCTTCTGGATTTTGAGTTCATGTTAGGAAAGCCATCTCATCCTGAGGTTTAAAAACATTCTCCCATGTTTTTGTCTAGCAATTTTATAAAATTTTTTTCTACTTAAAACCTTGATCCATTGGAATTTTTCACAGTGTATGAAGCATGGATCCAAGTTTTTTTTTTCTTCCCTTAGATGTCTGCTCAGTAGTCCTGAGATGACGTCTTAATGGTCCAGCTTTTCTGAATGCTTTGAGAAGTTGCTATCCTCAAATATTAGTCCCATATTTAAATACATCTACTTCAAGACCTCAAATTCTATCTCACTGATATTTCAGCTCACATGTATTATACTTTTTATTATGAAACTTTATTGTACATTCTAATATCTGGCAAAGCTATTTATCCTTTAATATAAACTTTATATCACCTTGTCCAGATCGCAAAGACAAAAACCCACCTCTTGGCCTCTTACAACGGAGCATGTCTAATATATAGAATAATTGAGAGAGGGCTGAGATCTTTACCACACTGAGTCCTTCTGCTCAAGAGTACTGATTGCCTTTTAATTTGTTTATGTTTTCTACATAAAGATCTTGTCCATTTCTGGTTAATTCCTTGGTAATTTACCTTTTGTGTTACAAATGGAAGTAGAGTCTCTTTTTTTAAAAAAATGTAGTTTCTAACTAGTTTATTTGAATATATGAAAACTACTGATAATGTGTATACTTTCAACCCAATAACTTACTGAATTATTATTTCTAGGAGTTAATTCTCTTATATTTTCCAGGTATACAATCATATCATCTGATAATAAAGATATTTTATCTCCTCATTATACATTTTTATATCTCTAACATTGTTCTTGATCCAATTATGTTAGCTAGTACCTCTAATGTAATATAAAACACAGTATAGCACATACCTAACACCAACTTCTGCTGACTTCAGTGGGAAATAATCTTCTAGTGTTTTTTCATTTAATATCATGCTGGCTTATGGGATGGGCTGTTCCTTAAGATGATATTTTATCAACTTAAGAAATAATTCATGTAAGTTTATTATTTGTACTTATTCTGAGTGGAAGTTGAATTTTATCAAACGCTTTCTCAGCATACACGAAGAAAATCATGATTTTTCTCTTTATATCATGACTGATCTGGTCCAATATAACAAAATCTCTTAATAGTGACTATTATTTATGAATACTAATTATTTAGGCATAGGTGCTGGCATTGGGGTTAGTGATCTATAGTATATGTTTTCCCTTCTCAACAATCTGTGTCCAATTTTAATAACAGTTCTGTACTTTTTTAAAAAATGGAAAATTTTCATCTCTCTTTTCTATGCTCCAGACCAGTTTAAATAGTATTATAATTTTCTATTCCTTAACAGTTTGGTAGAACCCCAAGGTGAAACTATCCTGATGCTTTTTTTGTGCGTTATCACCTTGGCATTTTTCTGTTTCTTCTACAGAAATCATTCTGCTTTTATTACACATTTTTTCCTGTGGACACTTTTGGAAAATTAGCTTCTCTATCAAAATGTCCATTTTAATTGTGGTCAATTGCCACACACACACATACACAAAACAACTTGTAGGAAAATGGACGTTTTGTACGATTCTTTATGGAGCCTCATTCCCATTGGTTTTCAGAACCATGCTGCGGCCAGATGGCTCTGCTGCCACCTACTTTACCCCTGTTTCTACACTGAATGCTGCAAACAGAAACATCACTTTTTGCCTTTCACATTGTGTTCTTGACCTTCAGGAACTGTTGACAGTTTCTGGGCTCTGTCAAGACTGGGCTCTTCCTCTCGTGTTTTCTCTGGTTCTTTGGCGTGGTCTCTGCAGGAACTCAGTTTTTTGGGGGTTTTTTTAAGCCTTTTCAAATATTTTGGATCATTTCCAGATTTGATTTTAAAAACTGGAGTTTGTTTCACATTTTTCTTGATGTTTTGGGACAGTTTGCAGAATGAGAAGGGGAAATACTCAGTTAAGGAGCCTTTTTCCTATCAGATGTCCACCTTTTTGTCATTCTTTCTAAGCATTTCTGTAGTGTTGAAATTATTTGGGGTTAAACTTGAAAAGAATCAGAATCAGAATTTTGTTTTAGAAAAACTGTAAATATCTAGGAAAGAGACTCAAACCATGAGAGAAACTCCATGTTGAAACACAAAAGGTCTAGTAAAATGCCTCTTACCCTCCTCAAGTCCTGAGTCTCTGCATTTACATAGAGTGGGCGCCATAGATTTAAAGTGAACATCAAGAATATAAGAAAAGGGAGAGACGCACAGTCTTATTATACAATTATAAGAAACTTATAGGCTGGTTGATTGAGTACAATTCTCACATCTGAACAATATTATTTTATCCTTTTTCGTACACTGCCCACACCCTCTGCCCAACACCCAAGAAAAAGAAAACTGTTGCCTCCATAACGTAACAGTGATTATTTGCCTAGACTCAGCAAGCGATCGCCTCCACTCACCATTTCCTAGGCAAAGGTCTCAAATAACAGACAATCCGAAATCCAGTCTCTGGTCACGCAATATGAACTGTGCTTGCAGAAATGAAATAGGGACTGCTCAGAACTCCGAAGAGGAGGAGGTGTTAATGCATTTTATAGGGTTGGCAGCAAGATACAAAAGTTTTCTAACCCAAAATAGAGATCAGAAGCAACTTGGTGGGAACATATGCATTAAGCAGGTTTTCACAAAGGCCTCTCAATCTCTGTCCACACCATTCATTTCCTACATGGCACAAACTTGCAGATTAATGGACCATACTTTCACGGTTCCTCCCACGCTCTTATGGGGACAGACAGAGGCTCACAACTACCCAAGAAATCAAGAGGTACAGGACGCCCTGGGCCTTGACAGGTATTTTGAAAAGCTATAAAAATGGGTCAATTGTTCTACAGGTCACTAGGTACCTGTTTCAAAGAGGCATTCAACCTATCACTCAATACTGGGGAAAGAACCTGGCAGACAGAAATCAAATGTCAAGGCTGACATGTTTTGTGGTTGCTGTCATTTTAACCCAATAAAGTAAAAATGCCAAGGCACAAAACAGGGAAGTTGGAAGTAAACATTAAGAATTTTTTTTCTTTACAGAAGAGTTCACTACAGGGATTCTTCTAAAGATTCCACTCTTCTAAGACTATTTTTGGGGAATAATCTAAAATTTTCAGAACCTCTCTCTAACATACATGTGAAATTCTAATAGCAATACCTATTGCCAATCGTTGGAAGAAACAAATTTTTTTATGTATTGGGGTCCAATTTGATTTCAAAACCACTGTAATCAATTCTAAACTCTATATACTTTTCATCTTTACTGAAAACCTTTTCCTCTACTCTCTCTCTTAGTGGTGACAACATATTCCCAATTTTTGAGGCTGAAAACTACAATCATATTTATTTGCCCAGTTTTCCCAATTAGCTGTCAAGTCCTGATTATTCTTCCTTCACACGACCAGTCTCTCCCAGGTGCCATAAACCATGTAATGTTTTATTGGCATTCTCTTTTCTAGACCCCTCCTAACTATTTTTCAGGATTCCAGCCTGGTGAACGTAATGCCTATTTCACTTTCCTGTTCAGACCTCTTCAGTGTTTCCTATTTTCTATTGGCCAAAGCCTCAATGCTAAGTCTTGACCTTCAAAGCTCCCCATGATTCACCCCACTTCTATTTCTAGCATCCTTTACCACTTTCTCTTACCTCTGCAATTGTAACCAGTTTCAGATACTACATGGCTCTGTCTAGGCTTCCCCACTAGACAGAATTTTATAAAACTTATAGCAAGGGTTGTTTCTCCATGAAGCTTGCAAATGATTCTTACATATTTACCTGGGCATAGGGCAATTATAAGAAAGAACACGGGAAAGGAAAGGCACCAAAACTTGCATTTAAATATTTCCTATATTGCAAGTACTGAGAACAAATACGGGTTTATCTGTACATTTAGATTTCTGCACACATGCACAAAAACTGGATACAACAATTTTACAATAAAAAGATACTCTTTTTTAAATTACTTTTTGTTTTCGAAAAAGTATTTCCATTAATAAGTGAGAAAACGTGGCCCAAAGAGGTTAAGTAACTTCCCAACATTGGATCACAGGGCGAGACAGATTTGAGTCTATGCCTACCTATCTGGTGCTAAATGTTGTTTAATTTTATGCCTCATCTGGTTAGCCTATCGATGGGAGGTTTCTCTCCTCCTGTTCACTTGAGGTGACCGAGCTTGTGTTCATGTTACCTATTTACTAAACAACCAAACAGTTATGACAGATCTTTAACACGAGGAGAGTTAAATAACTTGCCAAGCATTAGCTGATGAAATTCCAGTTCTCTGATTTTCAGCTGACTCTCTGTCCCCAGGTGGATGCTACCTTCAAGTTTTGTGAATCCAGTGAAAAATCAATCACAACACCTGTAATGTTTTGTCACATTAGAGAGGAACAAATGATGGCAATCTGAAATCTATGAGCCCCTTGACTCTGTTAAAATCTTGGGCTGCATTTCAGAGAGAAATATACTACTGCCCAGAGAAATCCATCGAAAGACGCATTTATCCTGACTGGGTATAACACTGCTTACCATCACCACAAAAATTTTGTTTACTTTGGCTTCAATCATTAAGACAATTCTATTTACTACCCTCTTCCATTTGCCTATGTCGACGCCCAAGGAAAGAGTTAGGATGAGTCTTCTGTAAATGGATTGCCATGATTAATTTATACTGCACAGTATACTGAACTTAACAGTTCACAGTGTGAGCCCTTAACTTCATTAAATGTAGCTTTTCAATTGTCCAGGGAAGGGTGGGGTTTCAAAAAATAAAAAGATGGAGCGAATGGACCGCGGCAGCTGATTCAATTACCAATGCAATGCAACGTAAACCATATTAAACATTTAAGGTTTAAGTCACTCCAAGCAAGATCAAATACTTTCTGAGAATGTGAGCAATCTCCTTTATTAAGAATTCAGCCTTAAATGAAAAAAGGAAGAATCCAGTAAGATGAAAAATTACATAATCACCCAACATACAGTCATTATCGTTTATATTTCCAGTAAGTAATTTTGGAGAGGAATGGGGATAAGGTATATGAGTTAAGAGTCTGGATCACTTGTCTCCTTGTACTGGATACAATGAGAAGAATAATTTGTCCTTTGTCAATAAGTGTAATGGGCTGTGACTTTAAATCCCCCGTGGGGAATAACTCTGTTTTATTGTTTATCTGCAATGCGAAGACTCCCTCTGAAGACTTGGTACAACACATCATTCAAGCAGATGAAAAATGCACTCTGTGTAAGTGCTACCTGCACCTTCTTTGTAAAGAATAGCTTTCACTGAAAGAAAACTGTACAAATATTTGTCCTGTTTTGAGCCCTAAGAAGCATTAGCTGTGTTAGCAAATCATCAGCTAGCTGGAGAACTTCCCTGAATGCAAACAGAAATACAGGAATAATCAGCTGAAGAAACGTCACTACCTAGCACAAAATTTTTTTTGAGATTCTCGGTGTATTTACCCATATGGGTCAAGTGATTTTAGAATTCAAACGGGGACACACTGGTTTAGTGATTTAGCATGACTTCGGAGAGGTACCCACTGGCTAATGATCTAGAAAATGAAGGATGCTGGTGCCATGTATGATGGAGAGTAGTGTGATGTAATAGAGGCTTGGTCTGAAAAGGGTTGATATAACCAATCATATCAGGAATGCAGGGGCATCTCATAGGGCAACAGAGTAAATGTTCTATTTCTACGTGCAAGTTGTGAGTTATCCCTTCAACTATGAATGAAATTGGCCTGAAGGATAATTCAGCTACACAAAAATCCAGAATCTGGGGTAAGCTATCTGATTCTTCCAGCTAGGACATTTTTATGGGAAAGAAGTTGGGGAGTGGTCTGTAATAGTGAGAGGTCATCTGCCCATAGGAGTTGCCAAATTTTAAGTCCAAAGGCAGGCAACTCTGAAATAACAGGGCCTGGGGAAAAATAGAAAAACTGGAAAGTTTTGCTTAGATCTTATTATAAAACCACCTTTTCAAGTGAGAAATTTCCACATTTAATTAAAAAATAACTATAACATAATATATATATTTAACTCCTTAAAATTGATAATGAACATGATATACAGTAATAGAAGTACTAAGTGTACCGAACCAAAACACATGACTCCTAACTCATTCATTCATTCATTAAGTCATTCTTTCATTCCTTCAACCAATATTCATTGAGTACCGTCTATGTATTTAGCACTTGGATAGCAACGAATAAGATAAAAATCCCTACCCTTATGGAGTTCATGTTTCATCATCTTACTCCTCCTAGATGAACACAAATTACTCCATCTGAACTTGAATCAGTAACTGTTCCTGATTTTCAGAACTTTATTTGGTAACAATAATGGACATCTGATTGCCAAAGAATACAACATTCCCGAAATCTAAGAATATCTGTTCAGAAACAGCAACTGATCACTAATCCTTCTACTGTCTGCTGAGTGCGTTCATATTTTACAAACAAAGCTAACAAAAACATTTCCTCCTCAGACCCAGAAGGCTTCTATCCGTAAAAACTAGAACAAGAAGAGGGATCAGTAAAAATAGAACAGATGTAACAACAAAATGTCTCAAGTCAGCACAGAAAGCTTTCTCTTTTGGGCTAATAGATGATACCCTTTTTCCTAACTCATCACAATAAAAAGTCTCAGCGTGAGCTTGTTAAATCTTCCCAAAGGAAGAGAGTAAAAACAGAAATAGAGAAATGGAACAAGAAATGGAAAGACAGAAACAGGAGAAGAGAGACACAGAGAGATAGACCAAGACAGACAGAGACAGAACAAACCAAAGTCATCCTATTTATAGCCATGAGGGAATCGGATCTAGTTTCAGACCAGTGGGTATCAAAAAGGGATATATCAGGACTCTTCAACTGAAAATTACAAACTACCCTACCCAAATGAACTTGAGCAAAACTGGGAACTTATCTGTTCATGTAATAAAACGTTCAGGAATATTGGTTTCAGACAGAACTGTTTTCAAATTCCCAAATGACATAATCTAGACTCAGTTTCTCTTGTCCTTCCAGTTCAGCCACCCAGGCTGTTGGCTGCATTCTTGGAGAATATTCCCCGCTGTGGTCTCAAGGCCACCACAGCAGCTCCAGCCCTCACACCCTCTTTTGTTGAAGCCCAGCTGAACAACAAGAAACTCCTGGCCAGTATTCCCAGGAAAAAATCCCACTGTATCTTTTTTTTTTTTCTTGATCAAGCAGAAAAGTCATTTTATTATAAACAGATTCTTGCTTAAATTCGGATGGAGGACAAATAAAAGACAGACTCTACACGTACAGGGAAATAGTTCCCCCGATAGTCAAAATTTCCTGACCTTAGATGGAAATATAGTTTTATACTAATTCTCTTGAAAAGATAAGAAACAAAATAAGGTACAAAGACCAAAATGACAGACTTAAATCTAACTAGATCAATAATTAAATCAAGTGCAAATGAAAAAAGTAATCTTGTTCAACTAGGACCTTTGGCAGTGATACTAAGTAGAGAAAATTTTTCATTAGAGAAATCCCACTGTATCTTCTTAACCCTGGTCGGTCAGGGTCCCCTGCGGTCAGGGAAGCATGATATGCTGACTGGCCTACATCTAGGTCAGATGCTTCCACCCCTGCTGAGCCCCTTCCCACACTCCTGGGTTGAACATATCGGCGGGAGGGACTGTCTGTAGAAAAATCAGAACAGTTACCAAAAGAAGGGAAAAGGATGCCGGGAGGCAAAAAAATAAAAACTCAAGTGTTCCAGCGACAGTGTTTATCTGCGTGTAAGTGAGAAAACTAAATTAGGAGTTCTTTAAACTTAGACTCCTTGAAAGATGGTAAGACAAACCCTAGAGACAATGAAGACCGAGGGACGACCGGATAGAAAACAAAAGAGAACAGATTATGACCGTGGTATCAGGAATCAGATCTGCTGCTGGCACAAACTATGCCCTCCTTGTTTGAATTATAAAAAGGCAACTGCCCTGGGTGGACAAATTAAAAACAGCAACCATTCTGAGCAGACGGGTTACCAACAGGCTCTCCTTTCTGTGGGCGGGTTCAGCCGGGCAGGACCAGGGCTGGTTGAAGAGTGCTGGTCTGATTGCAGCATCCCCTTGGCCAGACACCACTGTGCAGCATACAAACTGACAATCAGAATGAGTGGCCCTGTTAGGAATCTTTCTCCAGAGGAAAAGGAGTTGTTACTGGATTGGGAAGAAACATGGCTTTTCACACCTTAAGGAAAGGAGGCTGTTGAAGAAATGAAAGCATTGCACTGAGACCTGATGTTTCGGCATCTCGGGGCCTGCTGTTCATTTAATGAAGGTATGCACCAGATTTTGTCAAATCCAACGTACCACTGATCATAAAACTCTCTATTGTGGCCCGAAGTGAAAAAATGTTGCCAATTGAACTGTGGCATAATACCAATTACAACATGTAACCCAGTATCAGATGTGAGAGCAGGAAAAATTTGCATCTTACAACGGATAAGATACACTTTTAAAAGAAAGCTAGAAAGCAACTGTCAATGAAAATAAAGTGTCTTCTAAATCAGACAGGCAACGGTTATACCAAAGTACAGGATATGATTCTGGTCTTCAAGAAAATTTACTTATTTTTTGTTTTCTATATGTGTTTTTTGAGAACTGTGACCTGGGGAGCTGCTAGGCATGGAGGTGACGTTAGGGACAGAAGGACCCTGTTTCCGGTAGCCTGCGCTGGCTAGACCCACAGGAATGCCATCCCCGAGTAACCCCTGTGGTCTTCAGGGAAGGTCTTCAAGAAACTTTAAATAATTAACCAGGACTATCTACTCAGGAGACAATGAAATGCCTAAAATTGATTGCAAACTGCAGTGTGTTTGACATTTGTGAATTCTTCCATGGAGAAATTTGGAAGAAGTTTCTTAGGAGAAATGGTTTCATCAGACTAATTCTCATCAGAACACTTTTTCTATGACCCTAAAATGTTCATAAATCACTGCTGTCAACAGGGAAAATACGTTTTCTCAATACATAATTTAAATCCTAGGAAAACCAGGTGATTAACACTAACAACCAAAAGCGTCCAAGAGAAGGGATGAGAAAACTGCAACAACAAAAATAATATCAACGGTAATAATAATGGCTGATATTTATTTCATGATTATATGCCTGACACTGTTCTATGTGCTTCTACATGTATTACCTCACTTACTATGTTTAAGCTAAGGGTAGAAATCATATCCCCAAATGGAAGCCACCGGAAGGCTTCACTAGGTTGTAGACACAATGGGTTTCTTCCAGACCCTGGAACATTCGAGCTCACTTTCTGCCTTGGGGATACTGCCCATGCTGTTCCCTTTGCTAGAGTGTTCTCCCCCAACTCTACCTGCATGCTTCTCCTTTTCCAAATCTCGGTCCTTCCTCACAGCACCAATTCCATGTCTAACGCTGGTCTCTCCTTTTTGCTTTCTCTTGGAAATCTGTTCTTTTCCTTTATAGCATTTACTCCAGCCCAAAAGTATGTATTTGTACATTTCCCCAAAATAAAAAGCACTAGCGGGCTTCCCTGGTGGCGCAGTGGTTGAGAGTCCGCCTGCCAATGCAGGCGACACGGGTTCGTGACCCTGTCCGGGAGGATCCCACGTGCTGCGGAGCGGCTGGGCCCGTGAGCCATGGCCGCTGAGTCTGCGCGTCTGGAGCCTGTGCTCCGCAACGGGAGAGGCCACAACAGAGAAAGGCCCGCGTACCGCAAAAAAAAAAAAAAAAAAAAAAAAAAAAAAAAAAAAAAAAGCACTAGCATCTATATACACCTACTGTGTGCAGACAATATTCCAAATGCTGAGTCTGGTATCTTGTTTTAGTCTCACACTAACCCTACAAGTTTTTTTTTTCACATTTTTTATATATAGGGAAGCGGAAGCATAAGGAGGTTTTGAAATTTGGTGAAGCTCACCTAGTGAGTCAGTGGAGGTGTTGGGATTTGAACCCTGGCGACCTCACTCCAAAGATATTAACAACTTGTTTAATGGTCCCCACACTAGATTAGGTTACATGAGAACAGAGCCTATGCCTTGTTTCTTCATCACTGTATTCTAGGCCTCTTACACAATACCTGGTACACGTTTGCAATAGGCCCACTAGAAACAGCTGCTGAATAAATGAGCACATATATTAGGCAGATGTAGCAGGCACCAAAAAGTTCTAAGTATTCTGAAAGGGAAAAACTTGAAATTGATTAGCTGTATCCATTAATTTTTTCCTGTTAAATTAAAACTGTTCATTGTTCACTTTTCATGGGGGAACATTTTGTTTTAACTCACGAAACACAATTTTTTTTTTTTTTTGGCCAATGTAGAAACGCTAGACGAGATAAAAATAGAAGTCCCAGGAGTCTGTGCATCTGGTACTCTTTCCTATCAGGGGCCAGCCCTGCCCAGACCTGGGGGACGCTCCGTGTAGGTCCTTGCTGGTGTTGCATAGGGAAGGAGGTTGCAGTGCGGCTTTTAAATATTTACCCCCCAGAGCAACCAGGGCCACATAGGGCCCCACGAATCCCTACCGGATCGTCCATGGGACATCCTAAAAAGCTTTTATACCAATGAGGGCACTGGATTGAAGAGCAGAAATTGTACCATCTCTTTATTTTGGAGGAGGGGACTGTAGAATTTTTTTAAATTGACGTATAGGTGATTTACAACGTGGTACCAGTCTCTGCTGTACGGCAAAGTGACTTCGTTTTACACATATAGATATTTTTTAAATATTCTTTTCCATTATGGTTTATCCCAAGAGATTGGAGACAGCGTTCTGTGCTGTACAGTAGGACCTTGTTGTTTATCCATTCTAAATGTAACAGTTTGCATCTACCACCCCCAAACTCCCAGCCCATCCCTCCCCCCGCTACCGCCCCCTTGGCAACCACAGTCTGATCTCCGTCTGTGAGTCTGTTTTGTACATAGGTTCATTTGTGCCATATTTTAGATTCCACATATAAGCGATCTTATCTACCATTCCTTTACACTGGTGACAAGTTCCTAACACAAACACCTGGATTAAAGCGGCCCTTTTCCACCCCTTACCCCATTCCTTGTGTCAGTAACAGCACCAGCCTGAACTTGGAGACTGACATACACCACCTTTCCATGTTAATCCATCCATCCTGACCATCAACATGGCCAGGGACCAGCAGACTTTTTCTTCAAAAGATGAAATGAACGTTTTAGGCTTCTAGGCCATATGGTCTCTGTCACAACTATTCAAATCTGCTACTGCAGCGTGAAAGCAGCCACACACAGCATGGAAACAAATGGGTGTGGCTATATTCCCCTAACACTTCCTGTATGAAAAAGGGCCTGACTGGCCTATAAAACTGCAGTTTGCTGACCCCTGGGCATAGACCTTATTTAATTAACAACTGTCCTTCTTAAATTGTCATCTCCTTCTGGTTAAATTTCCATCTCATCTGGGATAAATTTTCAACCTGCTGCATCCTATCTTCTTCGGAAAATCCAGAAAAAAAAGTGTCAATAAAAGAAACTAGGAAGATTCAAATAATGAAACAGCATTTGCATGAAAAATGTAACCATTTCTATGGCTTGCTCTTTGCCTGTCAGATAAAACAGTGTATGTGCTGTTTTCTGAAGAGACTTAGCTCAGAATTTTCTCCATTACTTTAAATAAAATATGGAATATTCATTGCTGCATTTCTTCCCTTGCTAAATATGTTGATGCAGAAAGAAATGAAGGGAATTACTATCAACTCTGTTAAATCAGACTCTGAGTTTACAAAAGGTAAATTAACAGTCTAAATCCTCTAACTTACTGTTCTGCGGAAATTCTATTCTATGGATAATTAATGACACTGAGAAGTCATTTTAATTATGTATCATTTCCATAAACTTTTATTCTTTTTAAGAGTTTTAAGAAGCTGACGGAAATAGTCCAAGCACATAATTCTCCTTATCCACAGAAACAGCAACCTCGTGGTGTCTTTCCGATTACTGTAGGATGGTGTTAGCTGCTAAGAGAGCTTTTAGATTGACGTGGAGATGACATATCTTATTTTCAAATACTTTTTTGACATTTCCAAAGGATTACCATTCTGTCTTTTCTTTTTTTAAAGCATTTCTGTACCAGGCTTTTAAAAGGGATCTAGTACAAGACACACTTTGAAGTCTGTACAGAATCCACCTTAGACATCCTACAATACATGTCAATACCACAACCACTAGGGACCCTGAAATCCTGGGAAATACCCACTCCAGGAATCCCAGGTCTTTAGAGCAATAATAAAGGAAGCCAATTAACACCCACTGAACAGTATTCTAACAGACACTGTGTCCAGAGCTTTGTAAACATACTCTCCCGTTGCATCATCAAGGCAAGTAAGAACACAACTCAGTTTCAGGTTGCCTCAGATAAGAACTCATTTGGGAAATGTACGCTGTCATACTTCTCAGCATCCGTTTTGCCTCAGTTTTTTCTTTTATGTTTAATAAACTTGAAAACTGGATGGTTAAATGGCTTGATATATAACTGTGGATCTTGACTTTCTAAAGTGTAAACCAGCTTTCCTCACTTTACATCTGGCCAATGCTTCCAGCACTCATTTATGGTGGGATTTCCAGGTTAGCCCACAAATACTATCTTAAGACAAAATGGAGCTGAAGATTTCGAGTCATGGTGTTAGGGAGAGGAGGTAACTCGCTGTTAGAAATACCCTGTTCTGTTCCCAACCCTGTGTCAGATTTTTCCACTTCCTTCTACCTTTCGGTCCCTAAAATAAGCACACTACTTTCTGGAAAGATCTGGGACTGACAATGGCCATTATGTATTTATGTATTATTATGCTGACTATGGGCCAGGCATAGTGTTGTATACCTGACCCTCCATAAATGCGGACGCAGAGCTCTTGAATTCAGGGCCCGTGGAGGCAGAGGGCTGACTGTACCACACCAGAGCGTATAAGGGATTTCAGCATCTACTTATTTTGGTATCCACGGGGGTCCTGGGACCAATCCTCTGTGGGTACCGAGGGACAACCGTACTTCGTGCAACCCTTTGAGGTGTAAATTATTAACCTTGTTTCCCAGGTTAAAAATCATAAACTCAGATGTTGTGATTTGAACAACGGCACACAACTAGATAGTGGCTGGGACAGAATTCACCCCGGGTCTGTCTAACCCTGAAGCCTATGCCCTTGACCACAATGCTATGATTCTCAATATTAACTATAGGTACAAAGATCTTTAGAAAATCTTCATCTTGCTTAACTGAAACTTTATGCCCAATGAACACCTCTCCATTGCCCCATCCCTCCAGTCCCTGGCAACCACTGTTCTACTCTCAAATTCTCCTGTTTTCTAATGACAGCTTTCAACTTGATTCTAGAAAATCTTTCCCAATTCATCTACCCCTACCCGTAGCACTCCTAGAAAACCCCCATCCTCACACGATCTTCCGTAAAGAAGGCTCGCTCTAGTGCCCCAGATGGCTCAAAATCCGTTCCTCCTACTCTTCAAGGTTAAAAGGAAGCCAAATTGCAGGAGTTAGAATCACAGGTCTGTCAGTTACCAGCTGAGTAACCTGCAGCAAATTACTTAACCTCTCTGGGCTCCAGTCTCCCTAACTATAAAACTGGGATTAACTTAGGTAGAGCACCCTGGAAGTAAACTCTGAAATAATCCTCTATGTGAAAATTTGGATTTCCTAGGAAATATTCCCTGGAAAACTAGTAGGGGAGTGGGGAAGTGGGGCAGGGATGAGAAGGGAACATGTGACATCAAGCAGAATCCCAGAGAGGGAAACCTTGGATCAGTCCCATAGCAGAGCTCTGGAAATAGTGCAGGTCTTACTTGGAAGTCATCTTAATCGGGGTCAAGAGAGCTTGAGCAACTATACTCCTGCACTGCTCCATCCCTGGTTCAGGACCGTGCCAAGGAGACAAATCCCCAAGCAGGCGCCTGTAGCCTGGGGGCAGGTCTATGACAGAGAAGCAAGTGCTGTCATTGGGGGTGAAAGAGCACTGAGGCTAGTCTACATGAAAAAACTAAAGGGAGCTGTGTGGATCTGGGCAGAGCATGGATTCCATCTGCCAAGGGACTAATAATCGTTCCTTCTCATGGGGTTATTCTGAGGGGTTTTATTTATGAAGAGCTTATAAGAATGTCTGGTGCATAGTAGGCACTATTAAGTGTATGTTACACCAAACAAACAAAAAGGCTACAAAGGTGATGATGTTAGGAGTCCTCAAAATGGTAAAGGAAACTCCCACTAGAGCATGTCCTGAATTTAAGAGCCACGGGTCAAGGTTATGATTGTCTCGTTGTCCGAAATGAATGGACTCAGGAAGGAATAAAACCCAAGGCTTACATCTCACCAAAATCATCCAGACCACCCTGGCTCAGGAACCAGAAAAGTGCTCCCTAGAATGAGAAGGAATCATGAATCCTCTGCTGCAGAATCAGGTCCCATGGGTAGGGGAAAAAATAAAAACCACTATAAATTCATTTAGAGACATAGTCTAGTTATTCCTGGACAGAATTAAATCTAAAAAATATCAGTGACTGGTCCCCGTCAACTCTCAAATTCTTCAGTGAAACAGTAGGCAAGTTCAGAAAAACTGGTTTAAATTTCCGCTACTGAGGCTCTATATTAAAGACTACCTTTCTGTTCACTTTTTTTTTTTGCTGCACTGGGTCTTCATTGCTCCACGCAGGCTTTCTCTAGTTTCGGTGAGCGGGGGCTACTCTTCATTGCGGTGCGCGGGCTTCTCACTGCGGTAGCTTCTCTTGTTGCAGAGCACAGGCTCTAGGCATGTGGACTTCAGCAGTTGTGGCGTGCAGGCTCAGTAGTTGTGGCTCGCGGGCACTAGAGCGCAGGCTCAGCAGCTATGGTGCACGGGCTTAGTTGCTCCGCGTCATGTAGGATCTTCCCAGACCAGGGCTCAAACCCATGTCCCCTGAATTAGCAGGTGGATTCTTAATCACTGCGCCACCAGGGCAGTCCCTTTCTGTTCACTTCTGATGAGCACATTTCTCAAGAGAACGTTGTCTATGTCAAATCACAGGAGAAAAGATCTCTGTGATTTCCCCAAAGAGACAAGGAGGGCGTGTTAATCTTTCAGCAAGTATCATGCTGAAACTAAAAAATTCCTATTACTTTTTGGATTTACATTGTGTCTCCCTAAGCTCTGGGGACCATGGGAAGGAAAAGCAGGTTAGCCAAGCAGTAGTGAGAAGTGCTCCCCAAGGGACATACGACTAACCTCCCAGTTAACAGCTCTATTTCAGAGAACTGCGAGTTGTCATGCATTGAACTAATCATGGCAATTAAGGACAGACTGAACTCACAGTTACTGCAAGTGGAAAACAGGAAAGCGTTCTCGGAAAAATCTATGTTAATCATCTTCATACCATGATTATGAAAAGACTTGGTCTTTTGCCCTTAGCCTGCTTGCTGTCCAGCATCTAACACAATAGTGCTTATGCCCAATAAATGCAGGTGGGAGGGACACAGTAACAAACACATGCACACATATTACTTAAAAGCGGATACTGAGAGACCTCCCTGGGGGTCCAGTGGCTATGACTCTGCGCTCCCAATGCAGGGGGGCCGGGTTCAATTCCTGGTCGGAGAACTAGATCCCGCATGCATGCCGCCGCTAAGACTTTGAATGTTGCAACTAAAAACCCGGTGCAGGGCTTCCCTGGGGGCACAGTGGTTGAGAGTCCGCCTGCCGATGCAGGGGACGCGGGTTCGTGTCCCGGTCCGGGAAGATCCCACATGCCGCGGAGCGGCTGGGCCCGTGAGCCATGGCCGCTGAGCCTGCGCGTCTGGAGCCTGTGCTCCGCAACAGGAGAGGCCACAGCAGTGAGAGGCCCGCGTACCGCAAAAAACAAAAACAAAACCAGGTGCAGCCAAAGAAACAAATATATGTTTTTAAAGTGGATATTGACGGTTTAGGCGGACTTGAAGACACTTTCCCGTGCATTCCTATGAAGCTAAATATGACGTTTTTGAAATAAGGATGAATCACAGAGAGAAAAGTAAAAGGCCTCTTAGAAGTAGAGAAAAAGTACAGGAGGTGGTGATAGAAAGGACAAGCAAGGAGCCATAAAAATGAGCTGTTCCCCATAAGCAACTGCTTGGTTCTCTTCCTACACACTTTTGTGTTCCAGATTCCATTTTCTCTAGCCCATGTATTTCTGCTTTATTTTTTAATTTAAAAATATCTATATTACCTCCATCATGGAAAAATATATGAACCATAATAACTGGAGTCCAGGCTGAATGAATCGCAGGGCAGCCTGTTTACTATTTGGCCTCAGCAACCCATGCTGCTAGCCTCCCAGCATCCTCAGAGTTGCATATATGATCCAGTTTCTGGGTTTCCTCCCGGTTCAGAACATGTTAGGTGCTAGTTCAAAAATATCTTTATTTGCTGCTTTAACTTATCCATTAAATACAATCCGTAAAACCCTTTGATCCAGCAATCCCACTCCTGGATATATATCGGAAGCAACTGAAATCAGTATCCCAAGGAGATATCTGCATACCCACATTCGCTGCAGCATTTTTCACAATAGCCAAGATCTGGAAACAACCTACATGTCCTTCGACAGGTGACTGGATAAAGAAAATAATGTGTCGTGTGTGTGTGTGTGTGTGTGTGTGTGTGTGTGTGTGTGTAACTGGAATATTAGTCTGCCATAAAAAAGAAGGAAATCCTGACATTTCTGATAACATGGATGAACCTGGAGAGTACTATGCTATGAAATAAGTGAGGAAGAGAAGGACAAATGCAGCATGGTACTGTATGGTATCACTTATACATGGAATCTAAGGACAAAACAAATCTGATTTTATAAAAACAGAGAATAGAATGGCCGTTGCCAGGGGCTGGGGGGAAGGGAGAGATGGGATGATGTAGGTCAAAGAGTACAAATTGTCAGTTATTAGACGAATAAGTTCTGAATGTGTAATGTACCTCATGGTGACGATCGTTAATAAATGGTATTGATACTTGAAAGTTGCTCAGAGTAGACCTTAAGCTTTCTCACCACATACATACATACAAAAAATTAACTATGTGAGGGGATGGATGTACTAATTATCTGAATCTTGGTAACCTTTCCACAATGTATATGTATATGAAATCATCAAAATGTATATTTCAAACAGACACAATTATTTTGTCAATTATTCCTCAATAAAGTTTAAAAACAATCTGTTCCTTCAACACTACCATCTTCTTAGAAATAACGTAGTAAGGTAAAATAGGAGATAACCAGTCAAATGTGAATTTCAGATGAACAACTAATTGTTTAGTGTATGTATGTTGCCCGTATTGTATGGGACTGCCCCCACGACCCTCAGACAAGAATTTTGAATTTTCCATTTCAGTTTTATGACTTTGACAATGTGGAGCTGAAAAGATGTGAAAGGAGAGACAGACCTTGGAGAAGTAGGGATGAGGGTATAAATCAGATCAGAAAGTGTTGAGGTTTCCTTGGAAGAAAAGAGGAAGAATAGAGGGATAGGAGTAGGAAGAAAAGGAGCGGCAAGGACTTGGCTTTAGAAATGCTCGGATTTTGCTCTTTTGAGTCAGTGAAGTAGAGAGATTTTGGTGGGGCAGCTGTTTCCAAGTGAATGTCATTGAATGTGGCAGTGATAGGGAGAGAAGATTTTTGATATGTTTGGATGGATGTATTTTCCTCCCATCGATAGGTTTTGTGATCCACAGCACTAAGACTGAAGGGTTTTGCATTACTGTTAGTGGAATATTTCTTTGAAAGTAACATCACACAGACAATGGACCATAAGGGCTCTACTTATATATAAGGGGTATGCACAGACACACTACGGGCAGGCAGAAAGTGAGACATGGGATTGAAAACCCTATCTTCCCCGCCCTTCAAACCCCATATACCCTTGTATGCCTTCTTAAGTTTGTAAGTTTTTCATGGGTTCAAGACCTCATTAAAAGAAGAAACACATACTTCTATAAGAGAAAGAAATTTCATCATTTTAAAAAACTCATTTAGGACAAAAATAGTCCAGAAAATACCCACGATAAAGAAAGGAATGTGCTATGTGAACTACACTGCTCTTTCTTACTTCCTCTATCATCACTGCTCCGTCCCTGTATCATCAAGCATGTCAGATTTACAACAAACTTTCACTACACTGTGTCCTAAGTTTGATGTCACCTTAATTAAGCTGGTGATGGCTGACACAGATAGATCTTTTTAAAATGCACCACTAATAAGTGGCTCTTCTTATTCTTCCCACCTCTCAACTACACACTATTATAATATCCCAGTTATGATTTACATATGCACTCTGGCATCAGCATTCAGTTCTAGCTCACAGATATGAATAAAATATACATATAATGGCAAGGGCACGTCTGAGAAAGCCTGCCCTTCAAGCTGGACCTCAAGAGCACACATGTGTAAGAAATGGAGCTAAAGGAGAAGAAAAAGACATGGAATTCCCTGGGAAGTACCCCGGGGATCTGGTATAAAGTCACTTCTCTAGTTTACTGCCTACTGCACCAGAGAACGGACCATAAAAATGATACCAGGATGAAGAGACAAGATAAAGAAAAACCAAAGCAATGCAGTCATATCGCCTTGTTCTGATAACCAAGCCTTCCAAATGACAAAATTTAATATAATTTAATGGAATAAAAGGAGAATTTGTTTTTTTCCCCCTAAGGTCAATTTTACTTTTAAAAATCAGAACAAATCTAAGCAGTGTGGTATTGGCATAAAAACAGACACATAGGTCAGTGGAACAGAACAGAAATCCTGGAAGTAAGTCCACAGCATATAAAGTCAATTTATGGCAAAGGAACCAAGAATATACAATGGGGAAAAGACAGTCTCTTCAATCAATGATGGGAAAACCAGACAGCCGCACGCAAAAGAATAAAACTGTACCACTATCTTATACCATACAAAAATAACTCAAAATGGATTAAAGACTTGAATATAAAGTCCTGAAACTATAAAAGTCCTGGAAAAAAATACAGGTGGTAAGCTCCTTGACATGAGAGTTGACAAAGATTGTTTGGATTTGACACCAAAAACAAAGGCAACAAAACTAAACAAATGGGAATACATGAAACTAAAAACCTTCTGCACAGCAAAGAAAACGATCAACAAGATGAAAAAGCAACCCACAGAATAGGAGAAAATATTGACAAATCTTATTCCAGGTAAGGGATTAATATCCAAAAATTATAAAAATATAAAGAACTCATACAACTCAATAGCAAAAAAACCAAAACCAAAAACAAACACACACACACACAAAAATTATAAAACAGGCAAACAGGCAGAGGATCTGAACACACTTTCTTCCAAAGAAGACATACAGATGGCCAAGAGGTACATGAAAAGACGTTCAACGTCGCGAATCATCAGGGAAATGCAAATCAAAACCACAATGAGGTATCACACATTTTAGAATGGCTATTATCAAAAAGACAGGAGATAACAAGTGCTGGTGAGGGTGTGGAGAAAAGAAGACCCTCGTGCACTCTTGGTGGAAATGTAAATTGGTGCAGTCACTATGGAAAGCAGTATGGAGGTTCCTCAAACAGTTAAAAAGGGAACTACCGTATGATCCAGCAATCCCACTCCTGGGTATATATCCAGAAAAATTTAAAACTTATCCACAGGAAATGAAAATACTAACTCAAAAAGATATATTCAAATCCATGTTCACTGCAGCATTATTTACAATAGCCAAGACACGGAAACAACCTAAATGTCCACTGATGGATGAATGGATTAAGAAAATGTGATATATACATAGTGTACACACACACACACACACAATATTATTCAGCCATAAAAAAGAAGGAAATTTTGCCCTTTGAAAAATCATGGGTAGAACTTGAGGTCATAATAGTAAGTGAAACAATTCAGACAGACAGACCAAGGCAAATACTGTATGATCTCATTTACATGTGGAATCTAAAAACAACAACCAGCCCCCAAAACAAAACAGACAAAAAAAAACAAACTCAAGGAAACAGAACAGATTGATGGTTATCAGAGATGGGGTGGGAGGGGGTGAAATGGATGAAAGAGGTTAAAACATGCAAACTTTCAGTTATAAATTAATAAGTCCTGGAGCTGTCATGTATAGCATGGTAGCTATAATCATTAATACTGCATTGTATATTTGAAATGTGCTTAAAGAAAATACTACATGGAAAAACAATTTCTAACTATGTGCAGCGATGGCTATTAACTAGACTTATTGTAGTGATCATTTCCCAATATATACAAATATCAAATTATTGTATTTTATACCTGAAACCAAGATAATGTCATGCATCAATTATATTTCAATTAAATAAAAAAAAATCAGAACAGATCATATATGAATTTTAAAAAATAAACTGATGCAATATTTTGGTAGGGTCTGTCAACATTAACCAGTATGTTAATCTAATTTTCAGCACATCACCTCTGGTAGAAGGGCAAGAAAAAGTGTGAGAGCTGGAGGGAGCTGGGAAAATACAAAACACACAATTAACTGGCATAATTACTTCTGAAATAATTAAGAATATGTAAACATTAACTTTGATACAAGCCAGTTTGCAAATATTTCATTAAAGTAGAAAGAATTCATGCTTTTAATGGATTTCCCATGATTTTCCTTCATTTAACAGTATTTCCAGTTCATGTTGACCTCTTACAGGTAAAGTTCAATCCCTCTGCCAGACACATTTTACACACCAAGTGCTCAGAAGTACAGGAAATGAGAGGAATAGAGAAATGGCGGGGTGGGGGGGAGAAAAACAGAAATGAGGGCACGAGAGAGAAAACATAGTCTACAAATGAGCCAGAAATAGCCAGGAAGGGGGCAGGAGGGTAGCCACTGGGCAAAAAATGATCATTATAAACCTGACAAAAATAGGAACAGGAGGTAAGGTTTTCAGATGAAAAGGTGAAAGTGAATTATCAATAGCTGAACAGGTATTATTAAATCCTGACTATCCTCAGGAGAGCACAGTGCTTCTGCCCATAAGCGCAGCGCTTGGGGGTGGCTGGAAAGCATTAACATTTAGGAGAACCTTTAGCTACAGGATGAACTAGGAGTGTTTTTCTATGTTTGATCCCTAACTCTTGGCCATTCTCTGGGTACCAGTGTCTTTTGCGTGATGGGGCATAGCTGAAGGAACAGAGCCATGGTATGTGTTCATCAGATTCCACCCACACTGTTGGCATTAATGCTGTTTCGTCACCAAGGAGAGAGCAGCACTAAAAACCATTTGAGACGGATGATAACGGACAGTGAACCTGTGAAGCCGCCATCTGACTATGCGTACGCCAACCTGCCGCTGAAGTTCTGCTGAAGAGCAGGAAGAAGTTTCCTTTAGTGGCCCTCCCTGGAATGACCATCCCTCTCCAACAAGACATCCCCCAAGCGGCAAAGACCTTCATGTTTCCTCCTCGGTGACCAAGAACTCTCCAGCTCCCTTTTGCTCAAGATACACATTTTGGGGCTTCCCTGGTGGCACAGTGGTTGACAGTCCGCCTGCAGATGCAGGGGACATGGGTTCGTGCCCCGGTCCGGGAAGATCCCACATGCCACGGAGCGGCTGGGCCCGTGAGCCATGGCCGCTGAGCCTGCGCATCCGGAGCCTCTGCTCCGCAACAGGGGAGGCCACAACAATGAGAGGTCCGCATACCGGAAAAAAAAAAAAAGATACACATTTTGTATTTTACTCTTACAAGAAAGTCATCAAACATGAACAAAGAAAGGGACTTTTAACGGATCAAGATGCCGTTGTCTATCCAGAGTTATGTTTGCATTCTAAAATACATTCAGGACTTCTGGCAAAATTAGTTGCTGGGGGGTGTGGGGGTGTGTGGAGCATTCGCTGGCATTCCAAAAACCCGCTACATGGATGAATAATGCCTCTCCAATCTCATTAAGGAAGGCTTGTGTTTAGAATGTTTTTCAGAGGCTGGGGAAGGAGCATGAGCTTAGAAAGGAGCAGCTCCATGTGGAATTCACATTATCATACAATTGATCCATTTAGTCCCAGGATCTTCTCCAGGAAACTGAAGTGGTTTATGGTACCCATGCTTTGGGCCACTTCTGGCAGAGCCCATACCCTTCAGTATGAAGTTTTCTCCTTCTCTATCTGAGCATCCCTCCCCACATG
The DNA here is from genome assembly GCF_937001465.1 of Orcinus orca. NCBI lineage: Eukaryota > Metazoa > Chordata > Mammalia > Artiodactyla > Delphinidae > Orcinus > Orcinus orca. The sequence continues at coordinate 10,746,091 of NC_064568.1, forward strand.
TGTCTAGTTATGGGGATCTCTCAGTAGCTATTATTTCCGTCCTTTTTTCCCTCTCCTTCCCTCTTCTTTCCTCCATCCAGCACTCCATCTATCTACCCATCCAAGAAACTTACAGTGGTTCTCCAAATGGCAAGGACCACCGGCCTGCTAGCTCCTGAGGCAGAGCTGAACAAGCCTGACAAGGCTGCTGCGCTCACGGAGTTTATGTTCTAAAAGGGGTGGGGAATAATCACCGAGTTTAAGGATAAAAGGCAAATAAACAAAGCAGTATGATAGAAAGGAAACTAGAAGGAAGGGTGACCACTTTCTAGAGGGTGGTCAGGGAAGGTATTTCTAAAGCAACAGCATTTTGTCTGAGACACGAAAGAAGAAACAGGCCACCATACAGAGAACTGAAAATAGAATATTTGAGAAGATATAACTCGTAGGAGAATTTTGAGGTGGAAATGGCTTTATATGTTCAAGAACCAGAGAAGAGGATGACATGCCCAGAGCATAGTGAGCAGGACAGAGAGTGGGTACGTGGTCAGGGGGGAGAATTTAACAGGAAACAGAGCTCATGGAATCCTGTGACTTAGCAAAGAAGGTGGATGGTAATCTAAGAGTCATGGAGGCCAAGGGATTTTCAAGTGGGGGATGACAAGGTGGGATTGGTGCTTTTAAACAGATCCCCCTGGTTAATCTGTGGAGGAGAAACTGGGCGGAGGGCACTGGGGAAACAGCAGGTGGAACACTTTGAAAATTCCTGTAGCAATTCAGATGTGAGAGGGTGGAGGCTTGGACTTGAGCAACGCAGGGGATGGACAGAGGCAGATGGATTTCAACTACATTCTGGAGGTAGTAATAAGAGGATCTGCAAATCAACGGGATGCAGGGAAAGAAGGAAAGTAAAGAATCAAGGCTCTTTGGCTTGCACAACTGGAAAATAAGGAGACAGGCAGAGTTGAGGGAGAAAATCATGAAATTAGCTTGGGACATGGTAATTTAGAGATGCCTAAGAGATATCCCCGCAGAACTGACAACATTATAGTTGAATAAATGAATCTGAAAGGCACGGAGTGGTTAAGATGGGAGAGCCTCCTTCTAGGAAATGACCGAGGTCTATGGGAATCTCCCAGCATGTCTTCAGCAAAACGAGTCTACTGGGACCACACCTGTCAAATACCTCCTGTGGACAAGATGTTATAAAGGATAGAAATGCTGAGAAGCTGAATATATAGCAACAGTTCTCAGAGAGCATACATACATTAAAAATAACGTAGAATATGTTCAGTGCTAAATGAATGACTTGAGAAAAGACCTGAGGTAGACATGGCTGGGAGGCCACAGGGTCACAGTGTGAGGAACAGCGTGCATAAGGTTCAGCAGACGTGAGTTTCATTCTTAGCTCCTTACTGGCTGTGTGAGCTCGAGCAATTCTTTGAAGTTCCCTAAGCCTTGGTCTCCTCATCTTAAAATGGGCATATTACTGCTATACTCAAGGTGTTAGTATAATGTACGGTGGAGAGTGTTATTCCAGTGTAAGACTGGCATCTACCATGGACAGAAGCAAAGAAGCAAAGTTCCCAGAAGAGGTGGGATTTGGGTTGGGTCTTGAAGAACAGGTAAAATTGGGGACCACTGACAGGCAGGTGAATTCAAGATGTTTCGGTTCAGGAGAACCTTATGGAGATTAGCAGGTGTGGCCATTTTCCCCACAGATACCGCAGATTCTACTGCACCATCCGCCAACCCGTAAGTTCCAGACACAGCATCTCCCTATTTGTGAAACGTAATATAATAATTTTTGTAAACGGGTCTCAGATAAATTGAGGTGTGACCACATCCTATTCAGAATATAAGAAAAACGACAATTTACCTTTATTTTCAGCCAATGCACCAGTGATCACCATGGAAGGAATATGCAGCCCACTAAGAATCAACACATATAAGTTTTATATATATATATATATATATATATATATATAGGTTATATATATATATATGAAATATTGAATATATACTATATAGAGAATAGAGAATAGACTTCTATATCTATATATAAATTGAAAATATCTATGTAAAGCTCAACATATCAATATACAAGTTCTCAATATAACGCTACTATAAATGCCAAGAAAATAAAAGCTCTTCGTACTTCTTGCGGGGGTGGTCAGAGTGAACTTGGCCGTTTCAATGCAGGAAAACTTTCAGGTTGCAAGATCAAGTGGGTCTTCTTTGGGATCACCCCCGAAGTATATGCTTTTAATTTGTCAACCTCTTTTTATAGGTATTTGCACAGTGATTTACACAGTGATTTAAACTTCAGGGTAATTTATCCCCCTGAGAAAGAAGCCCCCACCTGGATGTTCCACCTTGAGTGGCACAGGGGTTATGTTTTGGAGGCTGTAGAGAACGAAATGTCATCAAAACACTCTCCCTGGCTCTGCCGAGAACAGTATTTTCCTAGTCATAATAATGAAAATGCTGTTGGTTTCGAATCAATCTATAGAAAATGTGCAGAAGACTTAATTAAGGTAACCCTGTGGAATGTAAATGTCATCAGCCTCAACATTACAATTACTAGTGCAGCTGACAGATGCTGGGAGGAGGGAGGTGGGGAAGAGAGAAAGGAGGAAGTGAGTATGCGGACGTGGGGAACTCTTCCATTCCATTAGGACTTAGTACTGTTTGATTTTTTAATAGGGTGCATATCGTTGTGATCATTTTTAAATAAAGTAGAAATACAGAAGCAAATCCTTGATGAAGTAAATAACACCTTTGTAAAGTCAAAGACCACATTTCCTAACTAACCCAATCCTACCTCTGCTCTCCCAGAAGAAAACATTTGTATATTTTACGTATTTGTGGAACGCCCACAACACTTTGGCTCTTCGCATACTCCAGAGTTAAGAGCGTGTCTTAAATGTGACTAACAGACCACCTGCCACAGCATCATTTGGAGCCTGTGTTAATTTAAAAAATAATAACACCACCACCACCTTCTGAGACATCATCAGAGACTAAGAGATTCAGATTTCTGATGGTGGAGTCCAGAATCCATGCCTTTAATGAACGTCTGCCCCTTGCAGGTGATGTTTGTAAACACTGCAGAGGTAAGCGTCATTGTTCCAAGTGTTCCATTCCCACCAAAGCAGCCTCTCCTTGGAACCATAAGTACTCAGCTCTTAGTATATATGCTGCCAAGACAAGCACAAATACCCTTCCTGTAAGAATATGGAATTAGAAGTGAGGTTCCAAACTTGACCCCAAAGCTGCCAGAATGAAGGGCTTTACTTCAGTATTGTTTGGATTGATTTGGTTTGGTTTTTAAAAAATCATACAAATTTTCTGAAGCTTGACAACTACAGCGCTTTGAAGTTATCCTTAAACAGAATTATATTCAAGATATCACACCACTGATGTAGCAAAGATACTTATGAATCAGAAAGGATTCAGACCAAAACCCTCTGGAGCAGGGATCAAGGTCCCTCATTAACTTTGAGGCGTCTCCTGGTTTGACCTTGGATAGGTCCTGGAGGGAGAAACAGGAGTGGCCAGATTAGCAGGGCTCACCCAGGGCTGCTTGGGAGACTGGTAATTACTACGTAGTGTAGAAGAACACTGAACAAGCAGCAAGGCTGAACTAGTGTGATTAGTGCCTAATAGCTGAATAGCAACCTTATTTATACGGTGCCCCAAGCGGGAACTCAGGCTATTTTACCATGCACTATGAAGGGCCCGATTAATCCTTACTGCCTTGTTACATATTACTTCTCCGACAAGTGAGGGGGGATAGGTGTATAAGGGGAGGAGGGGAGAGGGTGTTGTGTGTGCAGGGGAGAATGGTAGGTGTGTTCCAAACTACTTCCACAGTTATTTTCCAAAGGGTAACTCCATCAATGTCACATCTGCTTTAAAGTCTTTCAGTGTTTTTACCTCCCAGATAATGTTAAAACTTCATAACAAGGAAAGAAAGTTCCTTCACAATCTGTCCTGTGCTTATCTGTCAAACTGAAGCAATGAGAAGATCTTAGCAAGAGCATACCCTCCCCACACCTGCACTCATGGCAGACATCACCAATCGATCAGTCAAGGCCCCCTTTCCAACTGAGTGCAGCATAACCTTAGATTCCTTCTCTCTATAATATCGCAAGAAACTCCTGCCATTTAAAATAGTTGGCATAAGAGGTGATACCTGGGCTTCCCTGGTGGCGCAGTGGTTGAGAGTCCGCCTGCCGATGCAGGGGACACGGGTTCGTGCCCCGGTCCGGGAAGATCCCACATGCCGTGGAGCGGCTGAGCCCATGAGCCATGGCCGCTGAGCCTGCGCCTCCGGAGCCTGTTCTCCGCAGCGGGAGAGGCCACAACAGTGAAAGGCCCGTGTACGGCAAAAAAAAAAAAAAAAAAAAAAGAGGTGATACCTTCCATTCCCTGTTCTAGGTCATGCTGAACCACAATTCCCTAAATATTCCCTCATCTTTCTTTTGCACTGGCCATTCCAACTACCTAGACTGTCTGTACTTAACTGTCAGGTAAACTTCTATACATCTTTCTATTCATCTAACTCAGTTCACACATCTCCCCCTCCATGAATCCCTTATGATTCTTTGATCCCAGACTTAGTGGTTGATACCCCCACAACATTTTGTAACTATCATAAGAGATTATTTTCTTCATGCACTGAGATTACTGGTTGACATACCCACCTCCTGGCTTGTGAGGGGTACAGACTTGAACCTGAAATCTGGAATAAGCAGCATACTGTTACAAGATCTCCAATTACTAGTATCAAATGAAATATGACCCAGATCAATGGCTTCCCACAGATGGCCAGCAACCTTGTCTTCACTGGTCACAGGTTAGAGACCACGTAACGGTAGCGCTTCGTCTTCACTCCTATTTGATACATATTGCCCTCAGATCAAGGCCTGCATTATTTTCACTAGTTGAGAATCTGGCTTATGTAAAACCAAGGTGTATTTTCCTCCCTCTCTTCCCCTTCCCTGAGCCTGTGACTCTATCCCCATTAAGACCTGGTCCCAAAACGCCTTGCTTTTATTTAGCATTTACTCCACCATGCTTTCTAGGATTTCATCATAAGTTCTAGGGAAGCTGAATTGTACAGTCATTAAGAGCATAAACTCTGGAGTTAGCATGACTGGGTGGGTACCCAGGAACTCCTTGTGAGCTCTGAGATCTCCCTGTGTCTTTGTTTCCTCATTTCAAAAGTGGTGATGAGAGCCTCTACTTCATAAAGCTATTGTGAGAATGAGATGGACTAACTAAAGTTCTTAGAATGCTGCCTGGCATGGTAAGCGTTCAACAGAAGATACTCATCATCATCATGACATCATCATTCTGTAATCAAAGGTTTCTCCAGAGGCCCCAGGATCAAGACATTCAGCCAGCTCTCCCCCTGGGACTCAGCTCTGAAGGAAGATGACGAGATGACAGCAGCAGGATATGAAGAAAGAAAAATCATAGCGAGAGGTGAGAAACGAGGACAGAGAAAAGATTGCTTTATCTCTGGAAAGCCTTTAGTAAGGGGATCTTTTCAACGCCATGGGTATATTTCTATGCTGAGCTCAATTCTCCTAATCAAAACTTTTACAAACATCTATTTTTAGCTGCTTAGTAGAGCACAAAACAACATAAGACTAAGTCCATGTTCACAAGAATCTTGCAAGCTAAAAGAACCAAAACATATATAAATCTTTAAAATATAATATTTATATATAATGTAAATATATAAAATAATTCATGCATATATTTACTAGCTTTGGTAGAAATTAATCACAAAGATATTTAATGATTTCATATTTCAATTTTTTATCTATAGCAACAAAAAATAAACACAGAAGCCTCAACCAAAAGTTAGCAGAAGACTTATGTGAAAAGTCAAGTTGAGGAGAAAACCCAAGAGGCTAATAAATAGTGAGATACATTTTATTTTATTTTATTTTTTTTTATACATCATGTATTAATTATTAAAACATACTCTGGTAAACATTATATATTCAATATGAAACAGGAGGAAAGGGGGCAGGGCACAACCTTTAAAAGAATTACATAGCCCGAGGACACAACATAAACTGATTAGAACAAAATAGGTCCAAGATGGCGGACGAGTCTACTTCCACTAGACCTTGAGCCTCAGTATACACTCATTGTAACACATCAGCAAGCTAGGCGACACACCCACAGGTGCCACGACAGTTCCAAGGATGATCATAAAGGTCAAAAAGTGGGCGGTGGCTCAATTCCTAGAAATCCCCACCCCTTCCCCAAAATAGCTGGAATACTCCTCCCACTCATCAGCGTATGAAATTACTCACCCCTATAAAACTAACAACCCCATACCCTGGTGCTGCCCTCGCCTTCTTTTTTTTTTTTTTTTTTTTTTTTTATTTTATTTTTTTTTTATAGGTATACCTGGATTTAATTCTCACTTCTACCGCTTGGTAGCTGGATAGCCTTAGGCAAGTTTCATACCTCCCTGAAATTCACTTAATTCAGTCTGTAAAATGGCATAATAACTTATTATAGCATCCTTTTAGGAATTTTAAATCAGTTCTTGAAATAAAAGTACACAATATATAGACAAGTATGGATTCCTCAATAGATGTTTGACCTTTCATTTCTCCAGTATCCCACCCGCATCAAATAAAGAAAAATACTTTTTAAAATTTACGAATATTTCATTGTTGTAAAGTTAAAGCCATAAAAATAATCAAATGGCCTACTATCATACCGTTAGAAGAAAAAAAAAAGGTGTTCATGAGAGTTCCATATTAGAATACAAGTTTTCCTTAGGCACCTGTTTATGTATGCTATTCTGCTCTTTACAATAAATAATTAAATTTAAAAGACTTAATTCCTCACTTTTAAGACCTTATTAGTTTACAAATTACATATTGACCTATGCTAAATTTTATACCGACCCATGCTAATGAATTCAGTACAGAAAACAAAAAACACTGCACTCAAGCAAACTACATATATATATATATATATATATATATAACTTATATGAGAATTGCTACTCCAGCTTTCTTTTGGTTTCCATTTGCATGAAATACCTTTTTCCATCCCCTTACTTTCAGTCTGTATGTGTCTCTAGGTCTGAAGTGGGTCTCTTGTAGACAGCAAATATATGGGTCTTGTTTTTGTATCCATTCAGCCAATCTGTGTCTTTTGGTGGGAGCATTTAGTCCATTTACATTTAAGGTAATTATCGATATGTGTGTTCCCATTCCCATTTTCTTAATTGTTTGGGGTTTGTTATTGTAGGTCTTTTCCTTCTTTTGTGTTTCTTGCCTAGAGAAGTTCCTTTAGCAGTTGTTGTAGAGCTGGTTTGGTGGTGCTGAACTCTCTCAGCTTTTGCTTGTCTGTAAAGGTTTTAATTTCTCCATCAAATCTGAATGAGATCCTTGCTGGGTAGAGTAATCTTGGTTGCAGGTTTTTCTCCTTCAACACTTTCAATATGTCCTGCCACTCCCTTCTGGCTTGCAGAGTTTCTGCTGAAAGATCAGCTGTTAACCTTATGGGGATTCCCTTGTGTGTTATTTGTTGTTTTTCCCTTGCTGCTTTTAATATGTTTTCTTTGTATTTAATTTTTGACAGTTTGATTAATATGTGTCTTGGCGTATTTCTCCTTGGATTTATCCTGTATGGGACTCTCTGTGCTTCCTGGACTTGATTAACTATTTCCTTTCCCATATTAGGGAAGTTTTCAACTATAATCTCTTCAAATATTTTCTCAGTCCCTTTCTTTTTCTCTTCTTCTTCTGGAACCCCTATAATTCGAATGTTGGTGCGTTTAATGTTGTCCCAGAGGTCTCTGAGACTGTCCTCAGTTCTTTTCATTCTTTTTTCTTTATTCTGCTCTGCAGTAGTTATTTCCACTATTTTATCTTCCAGGTCACTTATCCGTTCTTCTGCCTCAGTTATTCTGCTATTGATCCCATCTAGAGTACTTTTAATTTCATTTATTGTGTTGTTCATCGTTGCTTGTTTCATCTTTAGTTCTTCTAGGTCCTTGTTAACTGATTCTTGCATTTTGTCCATTCTATTGTCCATTCTATCTCCAAGATTTCGGATCAACCTTACTATCATTATTCTGAATTCTTTTTCCGGTAGACTGCCTATTTCCTCTTCATTTGTTAGGTCTGGTGGGTTTTTATCTTGCTCCTTCATCTGCTGTGTGTTTTTCTGTCTTCTCATTTTGCTTATCTTACTGTGTTTGTGGTCTCCTTTTTTGCAGGCTGAAGGTTCGTAGTTCCTGTTGTTTTTTGTGTCTGTCCCCAGTGGCTAAGGTTGGTTCAGTGGGTTGTGTCGGCTTCCTGGTGGAGGGTACTAGTGCCTGTGTTCTGGTGGATGAGGCTGGATCTTGTCTTTCTGGTGGGCAGGTCCACGTCTGGTGGTGTGTTTTGGGGTGTCTGTAGACTTATTATGATTTTGGGCAGCCTCTCTGCTAATGGGTGGGATTGTGTTCCTGTCTTGCTAGTTGTTTGGCATAGGATGTCCAGCACTGTAGCTTGCTGGTCGTTGAGTGAAGCTGGGTGCTGGCGTTGAGATGGAGATCTCTCGGAGATTTTTGCTGTTTGATATTATGTGCAGCTGGGAGGCCTCTTGTGGACCAGTGTCCTGAAGTTGGCTCTCCCACCTCAGAGGCACAGCACTGACTCCTGGCTGCAGCACCAAGAGCCTTTCATCCACAGGGCTCCTTAATTTGGGATGATTCGTTGACTATTCAGGTATTCCACAGATGCAGGGTATATCAAGTTGATTGTGGAGCTTTAATCCGCTGCTTCTGAGGCTGCTGGGAGAGAGTTCCCTTTCTCTTCTTTGTTCTCACAGCTCCCAGGGGCTCAGCTTTGGATTTGGCCCCGCCTGTGCGTGTAGGTCGCCGGAGGGCGTCTGTTCTTTGCTCAGACAGGACGGGGTTAAAGGAGCCGCTGATTCGGAGGCTCTGGCTCACTCAGGCCGGGGGGGTAGGGAGGGTCACGGAGTGTGGGGCGGGCCTGCAGCGGCAGAGGCCGGCGTGACGTTGCAGCCTGAGGCGCGCCGTGCGATCTCCCGGGCGAGTTGTCCCTGGATCCCGGGACCCTGGCAGTGGCGGGCTGCATAGGCTCCCCGGAAGGGCGTGTGGCTAGTGACCTGTGTTCGCACACAGGCCTCCTGGTGGCGGCAGCAGCGGCCTTAGCGTCTCATGTCTGTCTCTGGGCTCCGCACTTTTAGCCGCGGCTCGCGCCCGTCCCTGGAGCTCTCTCAAGCAGCGTTCTTAATCCCCTCTCCTCGTGCACCAGGAAACAAAGAGGGACGTAAAAGTCTCTTGCCTCTTCGGCAGGTCCAGACTTTTCCCCGGACTCTCTCCCGGCTAGCCGCGGTGCACTAACGCCCTGCAGGCTGTGTTCACGCCGCCAACCTCAGTCCTCTCCCGGCGCTCCGACAAAAGCCGGAGCCTCAGCTCCCAGTCCCGCCCGCCCCGGCGGGCGAGCAGAAAAGCCTCTCGGCTGGTGAGTTCCGGTCGGCCCGATCCTCTGCGCTGGAATCTGTCCGCTTTGCCCTCCGCACCCCTGTTGCTGTGCTCTCCTCCGCGGCTCCCAAGCTCCCCGACTCCGCCTCCCGAAGTCTCCACCCGCGAAGGGGCTTCCTAGTGTGTGGACACTTTTCCTCCTTCACAGCTCTCTCCCGCTGGTGCAGGACCCGTCCCTATCCTTTTGTCTCTGTTTAGTTTTTTCTTTTGCCCTAACCAGGTACGTGGGGGGTTCCTTGCCTTTTGGGAGGTCTGAGGTCTTCTGCCAGCGTTCAGTAGGTGCTCCGTAGGAGTTGTTCCACGCGTAGATGTATTTCTGGTGTATCTGTGGGGAGGAAGGTGATCTCCGCGTCTTACTCTTCCGCCATCTTCCCGGAAGTCACATTTTATTTTTAACATTAGCACAATTTCCCAATGATAAGCACTGTGACAGCAAGGTGATATAATAGTATAGTGGCTGACGTTTAGTGTGCGCTAACTCTGGGCCAGACTTGTTTCATGTGTTTTACTCTTTTATTTTTTCCCCCAATTCTTTAAGGTAGCTATATCATTCTCCACTTTCTGATGAGGAAACAGAGGTTGAGAACACACACAAGACACACATTTAGTGTGATGGTTCATTGTGTCAAATTGACTGGACCACGGTGCTCAGATATGTGATCGGACATCATTCTGAGTGTTTCTGGGAGGGTGTTTTGGGATGGGATTAACATTTAAATAAGTGGGCTTCAAAGTAAAGCAGATTACTCTCCCTAATGTGGGTGGGTATCATCTAATCAGTTGAAGGCCTTACTAGAACAAGGATGCCTTTGGACCTGAACTGCCACTCTTCCCTGAGTCCTACCCTGCCAACGCACCCCATCAAATTTTGGTTTCACCAACCCTCCACTACTGCTTGACGCATTTCCTTAAAATAAATCTCTTTTTGGCTTGCTCTCTCTCACACGCGTGGGCTCACTCTCTCAATATATAAATGCACACACGTACACACAATCCTTCTGGTTCTGTTTCTTCACAGAACTCTGATTCATACACTTAGTATGTGGTGGAGCTAAGTTTTAAGTCCAAGTTTCCTGAGCCTTACACCTCACCACTAGCCTTTACAGCTTCCCTATAAATGCTTTGTTAATACAACAAAATTATGTAACCTTTGGGATAACAATTTAGCCACACACATTAAGAACCTTTTAAAAGTTTATACATTCTATGGGTTTCTTCTAAGTAAACAAATTCAGACGAAGGTCTATGTACATAACACTTTTCATAGCATAGAAAAACGTGAATCAATTTGAATGTCCAACAGTGAAAGCATTAAATAAATTATGATGCATACATAGAGTAACTACTAGGCAGATATTAAATTATGTTTCTGAAGAACTATGCCAAGGGGAATTACCCGGGAGATAATATCAATTTTTTAAAACTAGCTAAATTATTATATACATACTGTGATCTGAATTATGTTAAAAGTGAATGTGTACTCATAGATACTCAGAGGAAAAACTGGAGACAATTATATAAAAATGTTCAGAGTTTGTTTCCTGGGTGGTGTCATTCACTCATTTTCTTCTTTATAGTTTTCTGTATTTCCCAAAAACTTTATAAAGACTAATGTTTTGGTGTCTTTCAGTGGTGGTGTTATTTGGGGGTCAAGGCAAGAAAGGCAGCCAGGAGACCACGGGCTTTTGTGAGAGAAATGTGTGACACATTAGGAAAAACAGATTTTCTGGAGTAAGAAAATGGGTGTTCCCAGCGAGTTTCATTTACTTAATTCAATGAAATTTCCACAAGAGGCAAATTTATAGTTAGAAAAGAGATGAATGGGTTCCAAGGGCTAAGGAGAGTGCAGAATGGGGAATGATGGCTAATGGGCATGGAGTTTTACAATTCTGCTGCGTTGGTGGTTTCACGACTTTGTCAACGTACTAAAAAACATCGAATTTTATACCTTCAAAATGAACTGTACGGTATCGGTAGGTAAACTGTTTTCCAAAGTGGATGCATCATTTTAACAATACTACCAGCAGTGCAGGAGAGCTCTATTTCCCTTTAGTAATTTTTAACTGTATATTTTTCAGCTGTTTTCCTAGTAGCTGCTCTGAGGCTTATAAAATGCACCATAACTTACATGCTAACTTAATTTTAGTTAGACGTAGAAACTTTACACTTATATATAAGTCTATCCCTTGCTCCACTTTTAGTGCTATTATTGTCATATGTAGCACATCGATATATGTTACAATCCAAAATATAAGTATTTATGTAATCTGGGGTCTTTTAAAGAGGTAAGTATATATTTATAGAGTTTGTTGTAGTGAACTTATTATTTGCCATTTCTGGTTTTTTGCATTTCTTCCTGTGTATTTGAGCTACCATCAGGTATCATTCCCTTACCCCTAAAGAGATTAGTTTCCACCCACTGCCTCTGTGCTGTTACTGTCAAATATTATATTTCTAGACATTATAGACCTAACAAGTGCTTTTTAAGTCAGTTAAGAAAAAACAAAGATGTTCAATTATATTGTGTTTTTAAATTACCTACATAATAATTACCTTTAGCAGTGCTCTTTGCTTTTTTATGTGGATTTGAATATGAATCCAGTATCAGCTGCTTTCAGCATATAGAACTTCCTTTATCATTTCTTCTGAGATACGCGGGCCAGCAACCAATTCCCTCAATTTTTGTTTATCTGGGAATGTCATTATTTCACCTTCACTTTTGAAAATTAGTTCTACTGGATATAGATTACTGGTTGACAGCTGTTTTCTTTCAGCACCTTGACTAAGCCATCCCAGCCCTGCACTGCTTTCAATGGTAAGTCACCTGTTCATGTTATTGGAGTTCCCTGGCCAATAATGAGACTTTGTTTTCTGCTTTCTAATTTTCTTTTTGATTTTGCCTTTTAACATTTGACTATGTTGTGTCTGGCCATGGATCGCCATGTATTTTATCCTACCTGGAGTTCTCCAAGTTTCTTAGATGTAGAGATGAATATTTTCCATCAGATTTGATAAGTTTTCGGTCATGTAAAACTAGACATTTTCAATAGTATATAATAGCAACTCTGCATACTGAGCCAGCACCACCACCGCCTCTTCCAGGGCTTGTTACTGTTTTCTTAGTTGCTTTTTATTTGTTTACTGTTCTAGGTGGACTATTTCATTGAAATGTTTCCTCCACAGTGTGCAACTGCTGAAATCACTCCTCACAGGGTGAAGTCTTGGGTATAAACACAATTTCCCTGGGCATCTGAGCTGATCTACCCTTATTGGTATTACACCCAGCCGTTAGTCTCCATTAGTTGCTATCTGATTCCACTACTGTCTTTGACAATGTCCTGGGGCATAAATTGCTTCACAGCCTTACTTGATTAAGTTAGAGCCCATTTTCAGTGTACCTAACTACAGAACTTTGCCAGTCTTTGAGGCCACTCAGACCTTAGAAGGGCTCTTCTTAATTGTCTCTTTCCCTAGTACTCTCCGTTACACTTCTAAGCTGGCCTACCATTTTGCTTATTGCTATCACTGAGGTACCAGCCAAAGGACACCACTACTAACTGGATATCACCAACATCTTCACTGTTTTCAACAACACCCCTAGGCATGAATTTCACTGCTCTTTCTTCCCAAATAAGTCAGTCCTCTTAGGGAATTCTGTGGAGCTCTCTGTTTTTTTGACCTGACTATCTCCCGGGCAGTATCTTTGTGTAAATGCAATGGCGGGGGTGGGGAGGGGATGGATAATGGCCTGCTTCTCCAAGAACGACACCCTGCTCTATGAGCGGGGCCCTGGGAAAGGATGGTAACCCCTGATCTTCTCAGCTTACCCCTCCTGACGTGGAAGGAGGGCTCCCTGATGATCCCCACCTTATAGGCAAACTGAGGTGGGTGTTTCAGGGCCAGTATCCTTGGCCTGCTATGCCTGGGGTAAAACTTCTACTCTAGGAGTATGACTGGATAAGAGAAGGGAGACCAGTCTTCTCAGCAGCACCTATAGCAAGAAGCTGGTGGTTGGGGGATGAGAGATGCCAGCGGCAAGCCCCTCGTGGGGGAAAATGGTAGCTGTGGAAAAGAAAGGCCCATCTTCTTGGCTACATATGCCTGGATTAAAGTTTCTATCACACTGAGCTGGGGAGAGGGGAGAGGCAGAAAGTCAGGGCTTAAATGCGACAGATCCTCACTCTTCTTACCAAGATTTAGTAGATATTTTTAATGTTTCTCTATTTTCTATAGGTCCTGAGGACAACTTCCAGAGATTTATAATGTCAACCATGTAATTGCTAAATATATATATACACACATACATATATATAACTTTATATAATTATATAAACTATATTTAAATATTTATATATTTACAGTTATATATATACACTTGCCATATGTATAATCACACACATACATTTATCACATATAATTTTCAGCAGTTACATGTTAGCTTTGCTAGAGACAGGGTCCATTAGGCTCCTCACAGCATCATTCTAGAAGTCAAGCCGATTGAGTTTCATAAGAAAAGTCATGGCTACCTTGAAGCCAATAGCACCCTGAAAAACTCACAGCGCATGACTGTGGACTGTCCAAATGAAGGGAGAATACGCTTAATGGGAAAGTCGCATTGTTGACAGCTTTTTATATTGGTGGCATACTCCACTGCTCTCTCTCTCATAAACCTAGTGCACCAGCAAAAACAACGTCATTGAAATGCAGCTCAGAGTTCTCCCCTGCTTTGGAAATGAAACTCCAATACCTAACTACAGGATTAAGCCACTTTGTTTACAAGCACCTGCTAGAGGCTGCAGAGAATAAAGCTAACAATTGCACTTAAATACATGGAATCTAAGTCCTATAACCCCAGAGGCTAAAAGTCTAACAAATCCACTTTGAAATCTCGGAAGTGAAAAATCACATGTAAAAATGTACCTTTAGTGGAAGCCCTTCAAGGCAACAATAAAAGGCCTATAGAGAAAAGAAGTAAACATCTTTTGGGAAAAAATAAAAGGTAAACAAGTAATTTCAATGTCAAGCAGAAAATGCAAGGTTAGGCCATTTGGAAGTTTATAATTTATTTAATACTGAAATCTCAAAAATCCATTTTATACTTTACCACAAGTTATGGAAGTTATCACAGCAGAGGGGCAAAATATTGGAAAAGCTTCTCTCTCCAAGTACTGTAATTTAGCTACGGAATACCTAACAAAAGGCAGAAGAACAGCAAGGAATAGCAAAAACAAAGAATTAGAGAAATAGACGTATGGCAGACCAAAAACACAGGGAGATGCTTCAACGGCTACTGCTGAGAAAGCAGCCCTGGGGAACAGAGGGCTGAGAAAGAACTGGTACCATATAAATGTCTGATGCATAGGCACTTCCGTGAGAGGCCCAGAAACAACACCATCCCCTAGCAATCAATTCTGGAGAAATACAACGTCAGCATTATGTCAAGAAGCCAGAAAGACAAGACCTCCTCTTTACTGCATCTCAGGAGGAACCCTTGAGGCAGTATCTTGAACCAAACATCCCTCTGCTGGAACAACTGCCATGCCAGTGATGGCAGGAGTCTGAGACTTGAGAACAGAACCCAGAGGGTGAATCTGATCCTCTTCCCGCTTCCTCCAGCTGTTATCACTGAGAGTTTAGCAATATTCTTGTTTGAGGGTATAAAGCCAGAAGAATTGTTGAAGGGCAGTATTTAAAGGTCTTACTATCTACCTACCTCTCCATCTTCAACCTGAAAGCCCAGCAGGCACCGGACCCTGCAGCCACAGGGAGCTGCACTCAGTGTGGTCTTTGGCCTCCACGGCTGACCTGGTCCCTGCGCCTGGAGGCTCTTTTCTACCTTTTCTACATCTTGTTAACACGTATTGTTGTTAAGCCTCATCTCAGGCAGCCCACCCTCTTGGAGGTGGTCCAACTTTGCATTAAGTTAGGCCTGGCTCCTCTGGGCTCACCCAACACCTGGGGATTCCTTCTGTCACACGACTGTGTTATACCCTTTAATTTTCTCATCTCTAGACCAGTGTTCTTAAATTTTAGCATTCCTGAGGATCACCTGGATTGCTGGTTGCTACTTCTAGAATAATTGAGTATATTTTAGGTGGGGTCTAAAAATGTACATTTCTAACAAGTCCCAGGTGATGCTGACGCAGCTACTGCAGGACCAGGACAGCACTATGAGAACCACTTCTCTAGGCTACCAGCCAGCCCTGTGCCTGCAAGCACCAAATTCTGTGTGCATCCTTGTGTCACCAGCACATGTCCAAATGCCTAGCACTTACCCGCTTCCGTAAGTGCTCAATGAATGAAGTTAGTTCAACAAAACTGAGAAGAACTAGCTAGCATTTATCACCTCACACAATAAAGAAATTGGAGTAACACAAACACAGTTCCTCAAATATGGTAGCCATCGAATAGAGCTATGCAACAGGTGAAAAGGAGCTAAAAGCCCTCTTTTTTGTTTTAAGTAGTATATTGTCTGTTCAGCTTTATATAGTAGTTCTTTTTTTAAAAATTAATTAACTTTTTTATTTTTGGCTGCGTTGGGTCTTCGTTGCTGCGTAGGTTGCAGCAAGCGGGGGCTACTCTTCATTGCGGTGCACAGGCTTCTCCTTGCAGTGGCTTCTCTTGTTGTTGAGCATGGGCTCTAGGCGTGTGGTCTCCAGTAGTTGTTGCACACGGGCTCAGTAGTTGTGGCTCGCGGGCTCTAGCGCGCAGGCTCAGTAGTTGTGGCTCACGGGCTTAGTTGCTCCATGGCATGTGGGATCTTCCTGCACCAGGAATCAAACCAGTATCCCTGGCATTGGCAGGCGGATTCTTAACCACTGCACCACCATGGAAATCCTTAAGAGCCGTTTCTGATGGGTACATTATCAACTCACTTTTTACAGTTGTCTCTTGCAAATATGAATAGACACATCACACAATAGTAAATCAAGCAAAGAACCACCTTAGAGGAATTCAGAAGTACCTAAGGCTTCTGACACAACCACATTCTTTTCCCCAGAAAAGGAGTCAAAGGTGCAATAATTAACCCGAATAAACTTGTAACTGTCTTTACTAAGAGTCTCAACCTTGAATTTGCCTGATCAGTCCCTTGGTTTTGCTCATAACTGCTCACAACTCCGTGGTCCTTCTCGGGGTGCGGGGCGGGGGGGCGGTCCCTCTAACTCCCCAGGTGTCTTCAGCTAACCTCTTCAGGCTGCGTCAGGACGACTGCAACTTTGTTCGTATTTTTTTCCTTCCTAATAACATCACCACTTGGAGAAGCAACGGTACATGTTTTTAAAAACGGTTGTAAATCATATGAACCATCCTTCTGCTCAGAACCATCTATGGCTTCTCGCCTTACTCCACATAAAGCCCAAAATCATTAGAAGAGTTCCCGAGGCCCTAGCTCAACTTGCCCCACCGCGACGCATTGTTCCTCTGAATTCAACTACTCCAGCTCTCGCCCTTAAACCCTCCTCCCCAGCCACGGTGGTCTCTCACCGTTCCCACTTGAGGGACTCTGAACCTTGTCATTCCCTCTGCTTAAAAACTCCTCCCATTAGCAGATGCCAACTATTCCATACAGGATGGATAGACAACAAGGTCCTACTGTACAGCACAGGGAACTGTATTCAATATATTCAATATTCGATGATAACCATAATGGAAAAGAATATGAAAAGGGATGTATATGTGTATAACTGAATCACTTTGCCGTGCAGCAGAAATACAACATTGTAAATCAACTATACTTTAATAAATTAAAAACTAAAGAAGACTCTTCCCAGATATCCACACAGCTCCCTCCCTGACCGCCTATGTGTCTTTACTCAATTATCACCTCCTCAGTGAGGCCTTCTTTGACTCCATTCTAAAATTGCAATTCTCCCTGCAACACTCTCTATGCCTGCCTTATTTGCTTTATTTTTCTCCCTGGTACTCCTCACTGGGTATTTCTTATGTATTTCATTTATTCATTTGTTTATTATCTCCCCCACTATAATGTAAAGTGCACGAGGGCAGGGACTTTGATCGGTCTTGTGCTCACACCTCGAAGAGATCTTGGTCTAGAGCGTGTGCCTGTGGTGGACACAGAGACGCGTCTCTTAGAACCCCTGTCAAGGGCAGATTTGCTGCGCACCTGCAGGAGGTGTGATGAGTGGAAGGCCTCCAGTTGTCACCCTCCTCCTGAGGCCACCACCCCCAGGCTCTGCCCGGTGGGCCCTGACACAGCTCACTGTGACAGGCAACGTGCACCACAGGCCCCGCTCCGTGCGGAGGCTAGAAGTGTCAGGGCCTCTATCACCATTCGACTCCTCCCTCGGCCCAAACCTTCCACAGACGCCCTCTAATAAACATACTGGACTACAGTTCTGTCTCAGCGTCTGCTTCCAGAGACCCCAACATGTAACAGCACTCAATAAATACTTGTTAAATGAGTGAATATACAAATGAATCCTGTATCAAGAGTAGCCCACCAGGACTTCCCTGGCGGTCCAGTGGTTAAGACTCTGCGCTTCCACTGCAGGGGGCACGGGTTTGATCCCTGGCCAGGGAACTAAGATCCCACATGCCACGCAGTGTGGCCAAGAAATAAAAGTAAATAAAGATGGCACTGTAGAGCCTGTTCCCTCTCTTTGCTCTCTTTCATGTGAGGGTTCAATAAGACAACCATTGGCAAACCAGGGAGCGGGCCCTCACCAGACACTGGATGTGCTAGCACCTTGAACTTGGACCTCCCAGCCTCCAGAACTGTGAGAAATAAATTGTTTAAAAAAAAGAGTGGTCCCACCAACACCAGTGTTGCGTCCCCAGCTTGATCCCCAAGAACACAGGAAGTTAAACCTCCGAAGGAGGGATAAAGATATCTGAAGACTGAGGAGTTGACCACGCAAAGATAGTAGGACATTTCAGGCCGAAGGTCCAGGTCTGTGCCTCCAGGAAGCCTGGAAGAAGGCCTGGGTGGCTGAAGTACAGGAGAAAGAGACAGCGGGATGGAAGGAGAGGAGGAACCAGTGTTCTTTTCTCTTCTCCCATCACAGCCTTTAACGGCCAGTCAGCAAAAGCCTTGATCCGCATGAAGACTAGAGCCCAAATTCTTAGCAACAAGAATGCTGGTTCCTCATTCCTCTAAGAAAGCAAAGACCCCATGGTAAGTAGAATAATGTCTCGCCAGGATGTCTACATCCTAATCCCTGGAGCCTGTAAAAATGTTACTTTATACGGCAAAGAGACTCTGCACATGTAACTAAGTTAAGGGTTTTGAGATGGGAGACTATTTCCGATTATCTGGGCGGGAGTATAGACAGGATCTTTGTAGAAGGGGGGTAGGATCAGAGAAAAATTGGAAGATGCTGCATTGCTGGCTTTGAAGATGGAGGAACGGGCCGTGAGTTCAGAAATGCAGGCGAAGTGTCTAGAAGGTGGCAGAGGTGAGAAAATGATTTCTCCCCTAGACCCTCCAGAAGGAACGTAGCCCCGCTGACATCTTAATGTTAGCCACGGGAAACAAATTTCAGACTGCCGACCTCCAGATCCATAAGATAATAAATTTGTTTTGTTTAAGCCATTAAATCTGTGCTAATTTCTTACAGCAGCGAAAGTAATACAGACCCATTCTTCAGAAACATAATTACCTGATGTTCTCTCCCTCTAGGGAGAGAGGAAATACCTGTCTTCCATATCAAAGACGGATACCCTCCCCCAGAGTGAGCCAATGCCCATTTATGTACAGAGAAATACACATACACATATGCACGCCCTCTAACAAATGTGGTTCTCCTATGAAGACATAACAGGTCCCATAGTCATATCCTTCTGATAACTCAGTGTTGTGAGTGCGTGTGTGTGTGTATATTTGCCTTTATATACATATACGGACATTTCCAGAGCACCAACTTTATGCCAGGATTATACTTAGCCCTTTAGGTATATTCTTTCACATATTTCTCTTTATACCCATGACAACCCTGTGGGGTAAATATTACTCTCTGCACCTTACAAAGGAACAAACTTAGGGTCAGGCAGATCTGTTGTGGCCAAAACCACAATTCGAATACAGACTGAATGCAGGTCTACCTCTCCTCAAGTCCATCAATCTTCCTCTGAGATATTTAGGGATTCCTCACTACAAGCCTCTTGCTACCTGCTTCCACTATGCCATCCATCTCCCCTTATTCCTCCCATATACACACACCCTCTGCTCTCCAAGCACAATGAAATTCTTTCTCCTCCAGCCAGCTAGCCTCCTACTACCTGGTCTTCGGTCAGCCATCTCCTCCAGGTGGAATTCTCCTCCTTCTCATCTTTGCCTCGTTCCTCCTATGCATTCTTCACAACCTGACCTAAACGCAAAAGGCCTCTGAGAAGCCTTTCAAGTCCTAAAGGGGTGAGGTACACCTGTTGTGTAGTTTTATAGTATTCTGTTCTTCCACAGTCACTGTACATATCGCATTTCATAAGCTACTGCTTACCAGTCAGCGTTTGCTCCCTTTCTCTGTCCCTACGATGTAACTTCCATGCAGGCAAGGATCACTTTGACCTTGCCCACTACTGTACGCTGGGTGCATCAGACTACAAAGCCATTATAGAAACTTAACATTGATTATGTATTTAGGTAGGAGTGAAAATACATCTGCTTTCAGTTGTTATATTAAGTCATACTGCAAATGGGTCTTAGAGCTCTCAACTGTTAACTAAAGGAAAAATGCTCATGTAACGTTTCATTGTTTGTTTGTTTTTTCCAGCGGCCATGGCTCACGGGCCCAGCCGCTCCGTGGCATGTGGGATCTTCCCAGACGGGGGCACGACTCCGTGTCCCCTGCATCGGCAGGCGGACTCTCAACCACTGTGCCACCAGGGAAGCCCCAGTATTTTTTAATGATAATCTCAAAGAACGATTCCCAGACTTGATCTCTGACTGCGTTACACCATTTACTGTGAGTTCTGAGTCATGTAAAGTAATTGGAACCTACATGAAGATGTCTTATTTCCCAAAGCAAAAGGTGATAAAGAAGTCCTTTTTCACTTGTATTCTCTTTCATCAAAGTTAAGACCTTAAGAAAACAGTCTTTCCTGCTCCGGTTAGTTGTCACTCTGTGATCTAGAGGGATAAGGTTCAAGATTCATATACAGCACTCTGTGAAAGGAGAAGGAGGAAAACATGTTCCAGAACACAAAATCCTATCATATCAGTTTAAGCTACGGTATATTTGCTGATCAGTGTTGTGTGGTCTTAAAGACACGGAGGTACATTTCGAGGGCTGGCATTTCAAGAGGAGCTGCTGGGATGATTGATGAGTACAGCAAGAACAGAGTGACAACAGTGGGGATAGTAACAGCGATCAATGACGACACTTCCTGTGCCAGGTACCAGGCGTGGTAGGCATTCTATCCATTACTGCTCACCAGCACCTTGAGAGGAAGCTACTACTGTTAACCCCATTGTACAGATGGGGAAACTGACCTCAGGAAAGACAGAAGTACTAACTCAAACCTAAATATTTTTACTGTAAATCCTGTGTTCTCCATCACTGTGATAGCTCTTGGCACTGACTGTAGGTTCCTCATCTGCTCATTAACTGCATTCTTTCCATAGCACATCTCAATGTGCTCAATGTTCTCAAATGTGAGCAGTGACTTCCTTTTAGAGGGTGATTACCCGAAGAAGATTGTCCTTTATGCTGTTTTTAATTGTACACGTATGAATATGAGTGGTTCTAGGCTACGGTTTTAAAACAGAAAATTAATATGTTCTAGGAGTAACAGAAAGGAGTAATAAAACAGAGTTGAAATGGGTTCAAACAGGGTTTAGTGACAAGGAAGATTTGTCCTCAGCAACTGTGCAGAGGAAGAGCCCTCATCCAGAAGAGCTGGTTTCGCTTCCTACGTTAAAGGGCGCTGTGGCAACATAGGAAAAGCCCCAGACCTCCAGCCAGAGGACCTGGGTTTAAATTCTGTCCCTCCCCTACATCTTGTACAAACCTGGGAAGACAGGAAAACATCTACCCCGATGTGCTCATACAAATTGAAAATATCTACCATACAGGGCTTCCCTCGTGGCGCAGTGGTTAAGAATCTACCTGCCAATGCAGGGGAAACGGGTTTGAGCCCTGGTCCAGGAAGCTCCCACATGCGGGGAGCAACGAAGCCCGTGCACCACAACTACCGAGCCCGCGTGCCACAACTACTGAAGCCCGTGCACCTAGAGCCCGTGCTCCGCAACAAGAGAAGCCACCGCAATGAGAAGCCCGCGCACCACAACAAAGAGTAGCCCCCGCTCACCACAACTAGAGAAAGCCCGAGCACAGCAAGAAGACCCAATGCAGCCCAAAATAAATAAATTTATAAAAAACAAAATCTACCATACATATATGGTAGATTTACCATATATATGTATAAAAGCTTAGGATTCAATACAAATGAATTGAGTCTGACTTCACACTGAATCTGAAAAATGACAAATTCCAAAGGGAAGTAATTCTGGCACCTGCGTGTTGCACAAGACTATCAGTGTTGTCATCTGAAGTATTTTTCTAGAAGATGTTGGGAAGTGCTTAACAGGTCATACAAAGAAAAGTATTGCTTTCGGTTCAGAGCAATAAGACCAAGATAGACCCTCAATGGCAATTATCAAATGGTGCTTGGTATTTTCAAAACATAGCATCACTGGTCTACAATCAAATACCTATTAAGCTAGGTTTAAATTTTAATTAATAATTGACAGTTTCCAAATTCCTGTCTTGTACCACTGTCACTTTATGTATATCCTAATAATAAGCACATACTTAGACAATGTTTAACCTGATTTTAAGAATAATTTAACATAGGCAGCTACTTAGCCCCTCTCCACCCCATCATAAACTCTCTTGTGCAATACAGCATTTGGTATCTCGTTTTAGTACATAGCCAGCCTCATTAACATAAGTGTTTGTCCCTTGCAAGTCCCTTAATTCCCTCATTAGATAGAAATACATTTTCCATGAACATAAATGTACTGTGCCTCTAATATGTGCGAGATTCCTCTCCAGGCATTCGGCCGGTGGATGGAGAAGAGGGTGTTTCACTAGCAGCTGTTAGAATTAGGAAGCTCGGTGTAGCGTAACCCACTCTAACAGACCCAGAGAGCATCTATGTGTAAAGTTGCTGGTGGGATACGGTACCTTTGGTTAAAGGCTTGTCCCTGGAGCTAGGAGACCTGTTCACGCAGAAGGGTCAGAGAAGCTGAAAACGACTGTGCATTCCCACCCTCATGGTACCAACCCCCCAAATCAATAATAACTACCAGACACCCTGGAGAGAACAGAGGTCGATGTTAGATGAACTCTGAGTGTTCCCCCTGCACTCTCCTCATTCCAGAGGACCCAGATCAGCACAGATGTAATGACAAGGGACTGACAGATAAGTTTAAAAGATCAGAAATAGAGCCTCCTGTAGCCAAAATGGAGACTTTTCCAACCATTAGGCACATTTCGGAGAATTTGATAAGACTGGAGACCTGACAGCCACAAGTCACCTGGTTAACTGGTTCTTACCATTTTTTTAAATTGTGTGTTAGCATTTTGCTACCTCTCTAAGCCTAGGCTAAGAGATCTGGCAAGATTAAGAAAGTGAATAAAGAGTACAATGCGGTATTTAATGTATGTGCCACCGAAGAAATGTGCTTTTCTATGTGTAATACATTATAATTCGTGATAATTGTTAAAGCTTCATCAATAGAATTCTCCGAGATTTGGTTTAGTTTTATCTAGGCTGCTTCCAAATGTCTTCTGCCTATAATAAGCAACACGTAGCTTCTTCTAATTTCCCAAGGATTACATATATTACCCAAAAGGCACTAATTCATGCTGGTTTCATAGGCTGTCTCCAATATGACATAGTCTTATTCTTTTCCATAAAGCTAACTGATTAAGTTAAAATTACATGTCATTTTGTTGTTTCTGTTGTGCTATTTAGGTAAACATGCCCACGGATTGGAAAATAAAAAGCCTTCTGTGTACTATGTGCCCCTAAATATGGTCATCTTAAACACTCTAAGACATTACACAGTATAAAGTAGTCAACAAGTCAATGATGCTTGCAGACACAGCTCTGAGGTTTCGTAACTATGCAGCTCACTGACCCAGATAAAGAACAGCCATTTGGATTTTGCTCCAAAAACTTGTTTTCTTCTCTTTCTCTCCAGGGGTGAAAACTCATATGCACAAGAAGTACAATCACAACTTACCTCGAAAACTACCTGAAACTGCTGACTTCAGGGAGGAAGAGAAAATAAGGAGTATCAAAAGGAGGAAAGAGGGAGGAAAGAGGGAGGAAAGAGAGAGGAAGGCCTTGTAATGACAGCTGAGAACTGAATTCCCTAAGAAATTATGCAGTTAAGTCGAGATTTGTGATTCAGTGTTATTATCACCAACCACCGTTCCCTTGGGGACCCCAGGCATTTGCCAAGATACAGGCTGAGCGCTCTGTCTGCCCCCCGCCCCATATAAATGCCTGCTCTCATCCCTGACAGATACACAACAGTCATATATGGAAAATGTTTCTCAGAGAAGCAAGCTCTCTCCACAGAGAGGATCCCTTGGGTAGCAAGGACGTGTCCATATTAAATGTTTATCTGTTTAAATCGATTAACAAGGCTCATATAAGGACTGCAAATCATGGGACAGGACAAGCCTCACACCAAAAGCCATACATACCCACAAAGATGTTTCTTAGGAAGACAGAATACAGCCACTGAGACACAGACATATGGAGTCAATGTATCTCAGTGAGTAATTTGAAAGACATGGTGGGATAGTCATGGATAGCAATGATCAGAGAAAGTCACCAAGGTGGGCCATCTAATGAGAAATAAAGACCTTCTTCACTCTATGAGATGTCCTCTACAACACAGACTCCCAAGTTACACAGTTGGGGCAGATCTCTGAGCATCTTTATTCACTGAAATCAGAGGGCTGTTTGCTGATAAGGATCACCAAGGGCTGATAAAAAGGCAGATGTCACCAAGCCTCTCTATAAGCTTGCAGCCGGGTCCTACCACCTTGATTGTATCAACTCACCTGGTAACCTAGCATTGGCGTGATACATAAACGCATGAATGTTTGTCTATCACCCACTGCGTCACAAATTGAAAGGGACATCATCATCAAGGACAGCTTCAATCACAGGCCCCATGTTCCTCAAAAGCCAAGCACATCTTAAACCTCAGGTACCATTTGTCATCCCTGTAAACCGCCACAACGTTAACAAGCTCACTCAGAGACAGCTTGGTACAGATCCGTACAAAAAGCCAGAAACACTCAATAAATGTTCTCATGGAAAAAATGAATTAAGTGAGAAAATAAAACATAGCCTGGAGAGATTGACAGAGCACAAGTCCCTGAGAACCCTGAAGGCCGTGCGAAACAATGCTGTTCTTGATTCCAGGTTGGCGAGAAACCATTGAAGGGTTTAAAGTAGGGCAGTAACGTGGTCCACTTGGCCAGCTTCACAGATGACTGGCTGAGAGGAGAGGATGCATTTGAGTCAAGGGCCTTGTGCACGTGGTACCACCCCTCCTTTATGAAGCTCATACCAGAAAAATGATGGATGTACTTTTTTCTGAGGGTCGTCCCACCTTGACTCTGGAAGTTCCATGAGGGCAATAGCCCAAGTCTTAACCTCTGACCTCCTCGGTGACTACGTAAATGAACACAACTTAGCTAACTAATGGATGAGCTGTTTACTTGTAAAAATCCTCTAAAAGGGGAGAGAGGAGGCTGAATTGTTTTTTCATACTGGAGCAAAATCCGCTATCCAGTAATTACAGATTCCCAAAGCCTTGGTCTCTACAAAACAATTTTCCATCTTGAGATATCAAGTCAGTACTGAACCCATGATTTTTTACTCTCTCTGGGAAACTCTACCTTGCAGATAATCCTCCCTGTGGTCTTTTCTCTTCTGCTGCTGACAAGGACGCTTCCTTTCCACCATCTCATTAGTCTCACGCATGTACGGGTAAAGATTCTCTCCATGACCAAACTCGAAGCAGGCTCTTTTGAGCCCAACTGGACCCCATCCTTGGGCATGTCCCTTAAGAGCCCAATATTAGCAAGAATCCTAAATGGGTTTAACAAGATTCCCCACCCTCAGTATCTGATCACCCTGACCTGCCTTTACCAGTATCTGATCACCCTGACCTGCCTTTACCAAGAATCCTATTAGGTCAGTTTAGCCAGAATCCCCTCTCCTACTGGCGTTTCCTCTTAGTAATTTCCCATCCACTGACCTCCATCGTGCTCCTTAGCTATGAATTCCCACTTTTCCTTGTTGTATTGAGTAGAGCCCAATTTCTCTCCCCTGCCTCTCAACCCCATTGCAGTGGTCTGCATACCTATCACAATATTCCCCCTGAATAGAGTCTGCCTTTCCATTCTTTGTGTCATGAAGACTTTTCTCTTTATTAATACACAAGAGGAGTTATTTTCAAGGAGTCTTTCAGCTATCACTGATAATCTAAATGTAGATTTTACTTTCATGGACAGGGAGAAGAAGTGACACTTTTCAGAAGGATTTCCAACAAGATTTAAAGAGCAGACAAAAAGGGTTTCTGGTTTAGTGTAAGGTAACTGAAATGTTGGGTGAATGAGAACATCCTATTTAAGGTAAAATTTTTGTTTATCTGTGTTTCTTCTCCATCAATGAACAAAGCTTATTTTCCTATACTAAACAAATTCTTTAGAAGTACATTTTTAAGCATTCTACAGGCATAAGGATAAGGCAGGAAGTAAAGATAAATGAGATTACAAGGAAATTAAAATAGAAGAAAAAAAAAATGCTTGGACCAGAAAAATGTCATCATGACTTCACACAGCTATCACCAATGGGGTGTTAAAGACAGGGTGGCCCAAGGCCCTTATGTTCTGAAATGAATCATGAGGTTAGTGTCCAACCCAGGATAACACTTTACTTTGGAATTCCCCATAGCAGAAACCTCTGTAAGCTACAAAAATCCTTTTGTATTTCAGTTTTCCATGGTACCCAAGTGTTCCAATGAAAATGTCTAATATAGTTTCAGTAGCAGATGACTTTGATGTCTTGGTCTGTTAATATGATAAACTGAAGACCTACCACAATGTCAATCTTAATTACCTTTCATTTTGATAGGTGGCTTTCCAAAAATACATTTGCACATAAAATGCTAACCAATCCATTCACAAAGTTTACCAATCTGGGTCAGATTTTTCTGCCAATCTTGACCATAGATTTTTAATAAAATAAAATGTTTGAAAGACTTAGCGATTAGTGGAAAGACAGATCATAAGAAGCAAATGAGAGGTTTGGGATATTTTAACAGCTTTACTGAGATATAAGTCACATCTATACAATTTACCTAATTAAAGGGTAAAAGTCAATGATTTTTTGTATACTCATAGAGTTACACAATCTTCACCACAATTAATTTTAGAACATTTTCATCACTCCAGAAAGAAACGCAGAACCCCCAAGTCCCTGTTTCCCCTGGCCCCTGGAAATCAGTAATCTCTCTGTTTTAAACGATTTGCCTATTCTGTAAAGAGAATCATACAATATGTGGTCCTTTGTGATTGGCTTCTTTCACTTAGCATGTGTACAGGGTTTATCCATATTGTAGCATGTATTAGTAGTGATACTTAATTCCTTTCTGTTGCCAAACAGTATTTCATTTGTTTATTCATCAACTGCTGGACATCTGAGTTGTTTCTACTTTGGAGCCATTATGGAGAATGCTTCTATGAATACTTATGTACAATCTATATGTGTAGTCTCGTAGTTATACAACTAGGAGTGAAACTGCAGAGTCATATGATAACTGTTTATCATATGTGGAACTGCCAGACTGTTCTCCACAATGGCTGCACCATTTTACATTCCTACCAGCAGTGGATGAGGATTCCAATTGCCCTGTGAGAACTTTTAATTTCAGGACGCCATGTCTGATATTTGAAAACGTACTAAAATGGAGCTTTAGATAGATACTGAATATCTCAGGAAATAACCTGTTGGCCTAGAATTTTCGCTTGGAAGTTTGGACATCACGTTTCTCCACCAAATTATATTTTTACCTTCCCCCTTTAAGACAAGATCTATTAAATTCTGTTTAGAAGCATTAGGCTAAAAGACAGGAGGGAAAAAGAAGTACCAAGCAGGTTTCTGCTTTTCAGACAAGTATTTCTTCCGCTAAATTAGGCTCAAAACTACACCAACCTCATTTTATGGGGTTTCGTACCTGAACTTCCAGACGATGCCTAGTGTAGCAATTACAGATTTGAGACTCCATGTTTAGCACCTGCATTACACCTGTTGCATCATTTATTATTATCCAATTAGACTTAAACACACACACACACACACACACACACACACACACACACACACACTGCAAGGTTTATTTTTCATCTGTTTTCCCTCCATTTCCTCTACCTCAAAGTTTCTGTGCTGTGATGCCTTGTTTGGTTACAGTACTTCTTTGAACATGTTACGTATATTAGTTACCTGAAATAGATCTAAATCCTTTCTCATCTAAAAATATCTTTCTTTCACTTGAAAGCAAATGATGTTTTGACAGCACAGAGGAGTTGTTTTCTTTGGTAAATTATAGGCACTACTCTTTCTTCTTCTAACATCCACTGGAGCGAATGAGAAGTCAGAGGCCAGTATAAATCTCTCCCCTTTGAAAATAGCGCAGTCTTTCTGTCTGCAAGATTCTGAGATTTCTTCTTTACACTCAAAGCTGAAGCATTTTCCTAGGTATGTGTCTTTATAAATCCTGCCTAGAACTCTGAGAGCCTTCCCAATCTCTGACTCAAGTCAGTCTTTAGCTCAAGGAAAACGTCCCCTATGATTTATTTAATCTGCCTCCCCTGTCATTTCCTGTTCCCTCTGAAAGCATTGCTATTCACTTGTTACATCTCCTGGATCTAACTTCCAAGTATATTCTCTTTTCTCTCATAATTTCCATATATTTGTAGTAATTTCAATCTATATTTTACAATATTTCTTTCCCTTCATCCTCAAGGATGCTAACTGAAGTCTCTATAAATGTCCATCCTCTCTTTCAATTAAGATTTTAGTTCCAAAGCCATAAAAGTAAGTGTGGATGAGTGTGTATATGTGACGCTGCCATTGTGAAATCTATGTAAGTTCTCTATCATTTGCTTGTTCACAATGTAATGTCTCTTTAAACAGTGCTCTTTAGCAAGAGGTCATCTTTCCTGCTGTCTTGCTTACTCTCCCTCTCTCTGGCTGCAAAGTCCAAGTGAACATGTTTTACTTTCTCAGCACCAGCTCTGCCCATAGGCAGGCGGTGTCTCACCACTAGTCCCAGGGAAAGGCAGCAGGCACAAAACTCTCTCCTCTGGTTTTCTCAGCTGTGAACTCACAACCTTCTTGCTTCAGTAATAAAGCCATCTCAGCCCACTTACATAATAATGATGCAACCCTTTCACAAATAGGAATGCCAGGGAGCTCTCCCAAGAGCCGTCCTGAGGACACGTTCCCTCATTCTGAGGGTTCTACCAGCTGAGCCCCAAACCCTAAGGCTAGGTGACAGGGCTACCTCCTTCCAGATCTAGAGCTTGAAGCCTATTTCTCACCTTTCAGTCCCTCATTCTGGCTACCCTGGTAGCTTCCTGACACAGGAGAGGTAAAAATAATATTATTAAAAATAA
The DNA here is from genome assembly GCF_937001465.1 of Orcinus orca. Lineage (NCBI taxonomy): Eukaryota > Metazoa > Chordata > Mammalia > Artiodactyla > Delphinidae > Orcinus > Orcinus orca. The sequence goes on from NC_064568.1 coordinate 10,775,281, forward strand.
GAGTAATAACCAACATTTCTGGGACACTTCTTGTAGAACATTTAGTAATAAGCTGGAGAAGTTTTTTTCCTTGGAGTACTTATTCATTCTTCATTAGTCAGCTCAAATGCACACAGCTCAAACAGTCACTATGTCTCTACACATAAAATAAGGCAGAGGTGGAAGAAATTACAAGGTGGCGTGGCAACATTTTAATGCTTCACTACTGAAGATTTAGATAAACCTCACACAGTGGAAAAAATCCAAGCAAAGGTGCACATTCAGGGGCTCGAGAGGACATGGCAATCAGTGTCTTAGAAAGAATCAAAGCTTTGTCATCAGACAACCTTGATATCGAATCCCTAGTATAAATTTTACTTGTCTGCAGCTCAAACCCTCTCACTTGTGAAATGGAACCCAGAAGACCTCCTGCACAGGGTCTTTGCAAGGAATGAATGAGAAAACATCTTTAGGACCCGGCGTACAGCAGGTGCTCAATAAGGGTCAGCGCTTTGTTCAAATTTTTTGTTTTTTAAAACAAAGCCTCCCATGAATCCACTGTCTGCTTTGTTCTAACACAGAGCCCCCCCACTCCACCATAGTAGAAACTCCCTGGGGGTTGAAAATGTTGCCCATCTCGTGCACCATTGCATTCCCAGGTCTTAGAACAATCCCTAGCACTAAAACTTGCAGAATGTTGAACAGGAATATCAGCTAATGTCTTAGTTTAAAAAGAGCATTAGCGGGCTTCCCTGGTGGCGCAGTGGTTGAGAGTCCGCCTGCCGACGCAGGGGACACGGGTTCATGCCCCGGTCCGGGAAGATCCCACATGCCGCGGAGCGGCTGGGCCCGTGAGCCATGGCTGCTGAGCCTGCGCGTCCGGAGCCTGTGCTCCGCAACGGCAGAGGCCACAACAGTGAGAGGCCCGCGTACCGCCAAAAAAAAAAAAAAGAACATTAGCATTCACTGTTTCACTTGAGCAGCAGCACAGTCTCGTTATTATTTTCTCCTTTTGTTACATGAGGAAGCCAAAACTCAGGAAGGTCATGTGACTTGTCCAAGGAAAGCACAGAGAAGAAGGACGTTCAGCCCTCAGATCCCAAATCAGTGATCTCTGCTCTTGATCGTGCTACCATACACTCTGGTACCAGCCACTCGAGCAGAGAACTTACTCTGCTGCCTCGACCCTGGGGGGAACAAGTTCCAGTATAATTTCTATCTTTTTGTGAAAAACAACCTATTGCAGTGGGTCATGCAAGGCCCAGGACCCAAATGATGCAGAACGTCCATCGTCATCAGCCCAGAATTCTCATCCTTTTCAGCAGCACAAAACTGGCCTCAGGCAGCTGAGAACACAGACGCTTCACAATCACGAATTAAATTTTCCAGATCCCAGGAGAAAAACACGTTTCAGGACAAGTTGCTCCAGGCCAAATTTATTCACAGACCTGGAGGGAACTTCAGAAATCCTTTGTTAAATGAGGAAAGTGAACGCCTTAATTTTAGAGAGGAGGATACTGATTTCCAGAGAGGGTGAGTCACCTGCTCAAGGTCACACAGCAAGTTGGTAAAGGAACTGGAACTAGCTAGCACAGGTTTCTAGCCTCTCCGATTATAACATCATCATCACTCTCAGAGTCCAGGGAACGTGAGGATGAGTTGGCCATGCTGATTGAAGGTGCAGTTGCCGATAGCTCTGTATCCCATAATGAACGCTCCCTGTGGATGGAGCCCTGTGTGCTACACGTTCCACACATTTGATCTCATTAAATCTTCTATTAGTTTCATTCACATACGAGCTTCAATTAAAGCAAGTAGGAAAGAAAAAACTTGCCCAAAGGCACATAGCTAATAAGTAGTGAAATCAGCAGACCATTCTCTCCCCATATTAACAATTCTAAGAGTGAGCAAAAAAAAAAAAGAAGACAAACCAAAAAAACCCTGTCATCTGCTTCCTTCTAGAAGATAAGGTGATGAATCAACTAAAGCAGTATGTTCTTAAGACTACTGGCTTGCTTGACGGGACTTTCTTCAAGACCCTCACCACACTATGATGAGCCTATCCTGACCAACCCCTCACCTTGTAAGACCAGCCTTAGAAGTCACCCAGCTGCAGGGCTAAAATACTTTAAATATCTTCCTCTGACCCCTGTCTTCTGAGAGGCTGTGAAGACTCCTATGAGGTGATGTTCCCTTTCCTGCCTGAGGTCTGATAAACCTGGCTTTGCTTTATCTATACGTGATTCTGGGAGGCTTCTGAGGCAACTACCTCAGCAGGTGGCAGAACGGAAGCTCAAACCCGGATGAGCTGAAATACAGACTCCGTGCTACTCACCATTGCATACTATCCCCCCTTCAGCAACTACTACTTCTTCATAGCTCAACTCAACTCTGCCCTTCCCTGATTAGCAAAGTCACATTCAAAGGCTCCTACCTCTTCTTTCCAATATATCCTGTGTTCACTGTTGTCAAAGCATATTCTTCAGTGTATCTACCCCTCCCCACTGTCAACAGACTATGTGTCATGAGAACAAGAGTCACGCCTTCATTCACGCATTCACTCACTCATTCATTCCCTTACCAAATATCTTTAAAGCACCTGCTATGTGCCAGGTTCTGTGCTAGGTGTTTATTCATGATTTTATTACCATCATTTCAGCGCATAGAAGGCATTCAATATATGTTTATTTTAAAACTGAACGGAGAGTTGACTGGATGGATAGATGGGTGGATAGGGCTATAAAATGATCTTACTTTGTAGGAACAAGCTTAAGACACCCAGTGTTGGGCTGGGGTGCCTCTTCCTCCCTGACAGGTCTTGTAGACTCTTGTTGGATATGAAATGAAAGGAGGAACACACATGGCTTTTTTCTTCCTAATATAGGAGAGGCAGCTGACAGATCCCCAGAGAATAATGCCAGAAAAATGAGACTCTGGTCCACTTCTTCCCACGGGGAAGTGCTACAGCCCAACAGCTGGAGAAAAGGGATTCGTGCCAGTAGCCTGACCACATGACTCAGTGGGGCTCCAAGGTTCCCCTGAACATCGAGCGCACCGTTTCTCTCCTCATTCAGAGTGACCAGTGAAGCGAGCCAGCAGCTTCCCAGGCTTACTGCACACCTCCTGCGTCTCACCCCCCTCACCCTGGGCCCCTCCAAACAAACCCAGCAAAATGAGAGAGCAGGATTTCAGGAGAGCGCTGAAGTCGACGTCTCTCTGCTTTCTCTAAATGACTGTAAAGGTGACAGTGACACAGCACCAGCCAGTGCTACAGACTGAATGATAGAGAGCAACTGAAGAGATCACTGCAAAAATTCCTGTAGTCCTGCAATGCCTCCTTTTTGGCTTCCCTCCTTCATGGTCATGACCAAAGAGGCTTTACAGAAAACCACACACGATGGAGAGTTCCAAAAATGTTGTTTTCCCCCCATCTCTCGGGATGCACTGTGGTCAGTGGTTGCCGAGAATATTAGAGAAGGGGGGTCAGTGTCCATGACCTTTTCCCAGACACTTCTTCATCCTCTACCTCAAGGAGACAGGAAGAAGCTCAGCGCACCACCACCTCCCTCCCTAAGACCAGATGCAAGGGGGCAGCGCATCACCACTGGCCCTTTTCACACTCAAACATGGTTTTGTTTACGAGGCTAAGGGAAGAATGGTTATCCTGGGTATGAGCCACCGATAGAGAAGAAAGCCAAGGGAATAAATCAAAAAAAAAAAAAACTCTAAACAAAACAGCAAGAAACTAGCCCAGAACTTCAGCAGAGGTAACAGGGTAAATTCTGACTCTGGTTTCCTCTAGGGATGCGGTCAGCTGAACCGGCACTGCTCTCTCCCGTACAGGAAAAGGAAAACAGGACAACCGGCAATTTCCTAACTTTCTTCAGAAATTCAGAGGACCGAGATCAGAGGACAACCAACTAACCCAAAACTTTAAAAAAGAGAGGGGCTTGCACACAGAGACGGGATACCAGGACCTGCTTTCCGGGGAGGGCACCTAAAATGTTTCACAAATTATTACAGGCCTAATGCGGGCTAGGGAGAGGGGAATCCCGGAGGCAGCAGGTACAAGAGGAATTCCCACCCACCTGTGGGCTTTTCTCCTGGAAAGAAAGATTGGGAAGGGGCCTCAGAAAGCATCCCTTGAGGTCCTGGGTAGAGAAGAGCAGCCTCAGAGAAAGGCAGGAGGCCTCGAGTCCCTGCCCAGAACATCCTTTTCAAGGCATCCAAGTCTTCCGGCGCTGGGGGAAGGGCGACAAACACTGTCCCCAGGGCCACATTGTGACTGCCACATACACTAAGGCGCCTCGTCCTTCATGGGCCTCTACCTTCATTTAAAAAATATTGAAAATTACATTTTCCCACTGTGTTGGTATAAAGTGAAAATAATCCAAGCTGGAGACATTATTCTGTATTTATTATCATATTCATGTTCTCTGATGATTTGGAATAAATGAAAGCATTGGTGGAGAACTCCAAAAGTATGATGTGTTCTAGACACTGCATCCTGGGACTAGTGGAAAAGTCAGCAGGGTCGTCACTTTCGGGCAACGGGAAACAGCCACTGCAGCTGGGGGAAGGGAAGAGAGAAAAGCCCCCGACTCCTCAGAGAAGGACAGATCTACAGCTGAGGGCTCAGCAGGAGTTCAGGGTCACGTTGGAGATGCAGGGACACCATCACAACCACAGAAGCCCCACGTCCAAACACAACCAGCCTAGCCATCTAGCAAGTAACAGCAGCCCATGGCCAAGAGCATGGAGGAAACCCTCTCTGTGGGAAAAGGCAAAACTACAGGGGGCACAGTTCCCTGTGCTATACAGTAGGTCCTGAACTCTGCTCAATATTCTATAAGAACCAAAATGGGAGAATAATTTTAAAAAGAACACATACACGTATATGTATAACTGAATCACTTTGCTGTACACCTGAAACTAACAACACTGTTAATCAACTAGGCCCCAATGGAAAATAAAAATTTAAAAAACAAAAAAAACAAACAAACTATAGGGTGGAGAACAGATCAGCTGTTGCCAAGGGTAGGCGGTGGGAGACGCGTTGGCACAGGTATTGACATTAGGGGGCTTTTCGGTGGGGACGTGGAAAGGAACCGTCCTCTGCCTCATTTGTGGCTGTGGATACAGGACTCCACGCATTTATCAAAACTCAAAAAACTATACACCGAGAAGAGTGTTTTTACTTTACGCATATAAGTTGATAAATTTGCATTTCGTCGAGCTAGAAATGCACTCGACTGCTCGCTTCACGTAGCATCCTACATTCAGCAGCTTTTCCCAGGCACACTGCCGTTTCCACACAGCTTGCCCATCAAGAAGGAAAAATGTTAAAAGAAAAATAAGACGAAGGTCCCCAAATGAAAAATTTAAATATATATTATTAATAGAAGCGCTGTTTGGGGCTGAGACAAGGTGAGTTTTGAGGAGAATATAAAACTTTTAAAAACATAGGATACATTCTTGTACTAACTACAAAGTCTCCCTGTGTTACTATTCATTTATTGCTTGGATAAAGAGATAAAGTGAAATTATGAATGTGTCTCTGCCGTAAATAATTAACCTCATCATGGGAGAAAGCGGGAAAGCTGGTTTAAAAAAGAAAAAAAAACGCTCCCTCTAATAGTAATTGATACTTATCTCCTCTGTCTCTCTATTAAAAGCTGCTCATAACACTTATTACTGTCATGAGGAGAACGAATACTTAATCCATCATAATTCCAGACCATTTATCCATAGATTGGAATGGGGGCAGTGCTTCTCTTTCGCCATTCATAAAACAGGAGCTCCAATAAATCACTCAGGAAAGACTGCCATGCAAGTGCCTTCTCCTCATGTTTTGGCTTAAAGGAATAGGTCCTTGACGCCATGATGATAAATCAAATGCCCATGCAGTGACTGGACCCGTTCACAGACTTCAGATTTGAGTGAGTAACTGTTCTCTGCCCCCATCAGTTCAGGAATGTGACCCTCTGTTTATTCATGAGAAAGACACGCTTCCCGAGTCTCACTGGCAAGAGGGTGTTGATGGAGCGATTTTACCAATCATAATGCATACTTTACTGGCTCTTGCCCTCCCCTGCTCATACAGGATCTCTGATCTGCTGTAATGCTTCACCCGGGGAGCCCAAAGCCTCCACCCCTGAGTTATCTCACAAGTGTTCAGGGTCCAGACTGTCAGCTACCGTCACTATGAGGCACCCACATGTCTCCTCCCCCGATGCAGCCGTGTCCTCTGCCCGTGAAGACCCTTGAGAGCATCGCATCGCTACCACCGCTGGTGAGACCCACCATGAGTGACCGAGCCCAGGTATCCATCCACGGCCCCCTAAACCACCAGCCCTCAAGGTACTAGATGCCATTCTCCACCCTCCTCACGCCACTCTGATCCCCACCATGTCACCCAAGCAGCTACTTGTCCACCAGCTCTAAGCCCCTTATGATAACACCTTCTTTGCATTCTCCCTAAAAATCTCCCCAATGGGCCAAGCTGGCACAGACAGATGCTACACTTTTCATACCACAGTCCTCCCTCCAACCCAGGCCCTCGAACCTCTAACAAACTTTTTTGTGTGTGTGCGGTTCGCGGGCCTCTCACTGTTGTGGTCTCTCCGGTTGCACAGCACAGGCTCTGGACACGCAGGCTCAGCGGCCATGGCTCACGGGCCCAGCCGCTCCGCAGCATGTGGGATCCTCCCGGACCAGGGCACGAACCCACATCCCCTGCATCGGCAGGCGGACTCTCAACCACTGCGCCACCAGGGAAGCCCTCTATCAAGCTTTTTAAAAACTCTTTTATTTGCTCACGCAAGTTCCTTGATTTCTTGTTCGTTTTTACTGTGATAAAATACACATAAAATTGACCACTGTAGCCTTTTTTAAAGGTACAGTTCAACGGTATTAAGCACGTTCATGTTTTTGTGCACGTATCACCACCATCCATCTCCAGAAACCTCTTCACCTTGCAAAACTGGAACTCTGTACCCATGAAACGCCAACACCCTGCCCCTAGCCACTGGCAACCACCACTCTACCTTCTGTCTCCACGACTTTGACTGTTTTATGTGTCTCATGTAAGTGGAATCATACGATATTTGTCTCTGTTGCTCGCTTATTTCATTCGCATAATGTCCTCAAGGTTCAGCCAGGGTTTTCCTTTGCTTTTTCGAGAAAAAAACAAAACCCCGATGCAAGACCACTTCTCAAAACCTGTCCAACAGTTCACCAGCTACATCTGAATTTCAACTTGGGCCCAAGGTGAGATGCGTACCTCAAAAAGCCTTATATATCAAACCTCTAGATTTCACATCCAACTTCTAATACCTTTCCCAGGGCCACCAACATCTCACCGCTCTCTAGCTTACCCATAATTTTGAGTGTGAATGAGCAGAAACAAGTCAATTAGTGACAGGATACCTTCTTTTCTACTATTCTTCCTTCGTAAAAGAAGACACCCCAACTCACTGCTTTCCAGTCTGCTATGTAGTTTCTGAGACTCACATCCTCCTATTTTATAGCATGTTCCCATCAATCGTCTGACATCAGCTTCAGCACAACCCTATAAAATCAGGCAGAATGAGTACTATTTCAAACACGCCTGAGGAAAGTGAGGCTTAAAGAGGTTAAATAACTTGTCTGAGGCCACACAGTAAATCAGTGTCTGAGTCCAAACTAGGCATCTTGTATCCATAGAACATTTCTTCCATCTGCTATAACTCACGACATCTGTCTTGATAGGAGGTTATGATCGAAAGGGCATTAAAATATTCTACAGTTGTTCCAAGCCTCACACCCTCATTTCTTTCTTTCTTGCCCCCCCTTTCTTTAAATGGGGTATTTATATTTCTCACGCTAAGAAAAAGGGATAAGATGAGTCTCATTGAAGAAACTTAATTCTCAGCATCTCTAGCTAGAGCAGCAGTCTGAAGGCAACCTTTCACGTAGCTTCCTGAGCAAAAGAAGGTCAATGCATTGCTACTATTTCCTTATAAATGTAAAATGCTTATTATCAAGCTCTAGGCTCATTTACCATATTCAATAAAAAGTAGTTTCTCAGAGTTTTTTCACAGTTTTTATAATTCACTTTTAAGAAATTATCTTATCTCAATCTACACAGGCAATTCTAGTACAAATTAAAACCTGCCATTGCAAACAGAACACTCTACAAATCCTTTCTGACATCTCTTGGCAATTAACCCTATGACACAGAGATGTTATCATAAATGAAATACTGAATGGAAGCATAGTCAGGTCCATGATTTATATATTGAGTTTTCAAGATTCTGGAAAATAACTTTCCTTTTCTACCTTTCAGTTTTCTCTTCTGTTCATCAAGGGGATCGGACTCGGCCACCTCAATTGTTCCATAATTCAAAGCTGACAACCCTTCTAGAAATCTTAATAGTCTGATTATTACTGCAATGTCCACTAGGTGGCAGAAGAGGCAATCTGGCAGTAGTCGGAAAAGAATGGCTAAAATTCTAGCAATTCTGGGGGCTGCTCGAAGGACAACTTGAAATGTGGTCTCATCATTTTACAGATGAGGAAACTGAGACCCAGAGTGGTTATATACCACTTTGCCTTTTTCTCTGAAACAGCAAGCAATATACTTAAACTCCAGTTTGCTCACCTGTAAGATGGGACTAACTGCTTCTACCTAGGTCTGAGTTTATAATGAGAGGACATATATGAAAACACCTAACACAGTGCCTAGCCATGGTACGTGCTGAATAAAAAGTATCCGTCACTATTTTTACTTAAAGAGTTATTGTCAGAACTAAAAAGAGAAAGTAGATTTTCTGAGATGTCAGAATTATAACCATGTTTAAATTATTAATAACCTGGGAGAGATCTTACCATCCTGCATTTTGCCACTTTTTATAGGTAGCTGCTTCATCTGAGCTGCATGCTCTATTATTTAATGTGTGTATTCCCTTTCTTTCTTTCTTCATCTTTCTGAGGAGCATTACTACTTCTTTAGAGCACTATTTTTGCAAATTTTAAGTTTCAAATTTCTTTACCAATACCTACGAATATCCACCTTGAATTTGCTGTCACTTGTTGCTCAGTTGTTGGAACTTAACAGGCATCAAAGGAGATATGATAAGCTGGCTTCAGGATTGAAACCAATAGCGTTAATACCTAATATCTAATGGGAGGTTACTCTACAGCAGACTTTGCACTAAGGGCTCTCTCTGTGTGAGTACACTTTGATCCTTACACAAAACTTTGAAGGAGGTACTTTTATTACTCTCATTTAGAGATGAGGAAATTGAAGCATAGAATCTACATAGAAATGTAATACATTCCACTGCATAGCACAATGTTCCCAGCAACCCTGGAATTATTCTTGCCTTTAATAAAATACACGAAAATTGTTCATTTCAAAGATCAGACGCTTTCGAACAACTTCCCTTCCCTCAGTTAGGAAGCTGGTACCATTTCAAATTACTCTGTAGACCAACAACAAGAAGAACACGAACCAACCTACCAATATCACAGTGTCATCCTGTCTCAAGCATTTTCTCAGACTCTCTACTTATTTCTTTTCTTAATGAGATTATTTATAATATTTGTAAATTATATTGTAATTTTATAATATTATATGTAATTAAGGAAAACTATAAATATGTATAATATTTAATAAAGAACATCATTTTTCACCAGCTGATGTGTTTTCCTATTTTTGTTTTAGGGCAAAATACTAAGAATACTCACCTCATAAAGCCCCTGATTTCCTAGCCCAGTGCCCTCAATCAATTCTGTGATTTCCCCCAAATCCCAGAGATCTAATCAGATCTTCATACAGCCCTCGGATCAAACAAACAACTTCTATTCTTCGCTCCCCAGCCTGCGGCCACAACGCATTGTTCTTTCCTCTCTTCCCTTCCCAAACAGAGTAAGCTCCTTGAGAAGACGGATAACATATTATACTACTTATGTTCTCCCTGGGCCTCCTAATACCCAAACGCTTCCTGATTTTTTTTTTAACATCTTTATTGGAGTATAATTGCTTTACAATGGTGTGTTAGTTTCTGCTTTATAACAAAGTGAATCAATTATACATATACATATGTCCCCATATCTCTTCCCTCTTGCGTCTCTCTCCCTCCCACACTCTCTATCCCACCCCTCTAGGTTGTCACAAAGCACCGAGCTGATCTCCCTGTGCTATGCGGCTGCTTCCCACTAGCTATCTAGTTTATGTTTGGTAGTGTACCTATGTCCATGCCACTCTCTCACTTTGCCACAGCTTACCGTTTCCCCTCCCCATATCCTCAAGTCCATTCTCTACTAGGTCTGTGTCTTTATTCCCGTCTTACCCCTAGGTTCTTCATGACATTTTCCTTTTTTTCCTTAGATTCCATAAGTATGTGTTAGCATACGGTATTTGTTTTTCTCTTTCTGACTTACTTCACTCTGTATGACAGACCCTAGGTCCACCCGCCACACTACAAATAACTCAATTTCGTTTCTTTTTATGGCTGAGTAATATTCCACTGTATATATGTGCCACATCTTCTTTATCCATTCATCTGTTGATGCACACTTAGGTTGCTTCCATGTCCTGGCTATTGTATATAGAGCTGCAATGAACATTGTGGTACATGACTTTTTTTTTTTTTTTGCGGTACGCAGGCCTCTCACTGTTGTGGCCTCTCCCGTTGCGGAGCACAGGCTCTGGACGCGCAGGCTCAGCGGCCATGGCTCACGGGCCCAGCCGCTCCACGGCAATGTGGGATCTTCCCAGACCGGGGCACGAACCCGTGTCCCCTGCATCGGCAGGCAGACTCTCAACCACTGCGCCACCAGGGAAGCCCCTACGGCTCTTTTTGAGTTATGGTTTTCTCAGGGTATATGCCCGGTAGCGGGATTGCTGGGTCATATGGTAGTTCTATTTTTATGCTTCCTGATTTTGATAAGACAATAAATGACCAAAATAAGAAATATTAGGAACCTAAATGATCTAAGATCTTGGCTTAGATGCACAGCCCCAAATCTGTCAACTATTCACCCCTTTCTTATTAAATATGCTGTCCAAGAAAACATGCAAGTTGTTGTGAAGCATAAGCATAGCAAGGCTTCCTTCAAAACTAAAATATAAAGATTGTGTGGAGTCCAACGAAACACTGAATAAGCCTTTACTATGTGTGATGAACCAGGCCACATGCTGGTAACTCAAAGGTGAGACACAGTCCTTCACTTCTGGATTCAAATCCAGAAATTTGAAAAATAAATAATTTAAATGATATATGTGAGTAGAAGGATAGGGTCTTATGGTCCCCTTTACTCCTACGTCCTTTTTCATCTTTGCCCCTGGTGAGCAATGTTATGCTATGAAGGGGAATAAGCACTGAGTACTCATGGGTCAAACTGGGCCCCTCTTACTTAGATGAGGGACAACACCAAGAAAAGAGTAATGCAGACTTAAACACATGGGAAGGGGCAAGATGAAGCTGGGAGCAATAGAGACCAAAGGAGAGGGGCTTCCAGATACCCAAGGAAAACAGCTTTGACAGTGACTGAAAAATGACTTAGGAAAGGGGAAAGAAATATGCATAGGCTGAGTTTCAGGCATATTGGCATTCAGCTGCAAACAAGAACAGGTTCTTAGTGGTTACAGAGCGAGCCTGCCAATCGCACTTGCCACTTCAATATTACAGCAAATACATATCAGTAATGCTCAAGGCTGATATAAAATACAGAAGTAATATTGAAGAGGGAGTTGGTAATGTGGTTCTAAATACCAGATGATGGGGGTTTACCCAACTCAGGATGGGATGGAATGGAGTGGAATGCATTTCACATTAATTCATATCATCCCAAACCTTACAGCTGTCACCACAATGTAGAAATTTTAGCCGGCAAGAGTCCACCTCAAACCTCACCATCAATGTTACAGGTTGAATTGTGTCCCCACAAAATTTGCATGTTGAATTCCTAACTATTAGTACATCAGAATGTATTTGGAGATAAGGTCTTTAAAGAGTTAATAACGATTAAATGAGGTCATTGAGGTGAGCTCTAATAAAATATGACTGGTGTCCTTATAAGAAGAGGAGATTATAACACAGACACACACAGAAGACCATGTGACAAAGACACAGCGAGAAGGTGGCCATTTATAAGCCAAAGAGAGAGACCCTCAGAAGACACCAACCTCGCTGACACCTTGGTCTTGGAGTCCAGTCTACAGAATTTTGAGGAAATACAATTCTGTTGTTTAAGACACTGGTCTGTGGTACTTTATTACGGCAGCCCCAGCAAATTAATACACCCAATGCCTATAGATATCACCTATGGCCACCCTCATTCTAAACTCTAAGGTCAAACTTCTGGGGAAGTTGCCTTTTTCAGATCACTTGCACGGACAATGGAGATAATAAATACAAGTCTACAGTGGCCTTGCTCACCTCACAATTTCTCAGCTGCCTCAAAACAGGAAGTTTAATTTTCCTTCTTGTCACTATCACAAAACCGCATGCATGGCTAAGCTAATTCATCTTGTAACACGTACCGTCTCAAGCATGTCACGGGAGATCTATGGGTTTTTTCTCAAAAACTAAACACTTGAGTATGTTTTTAACAAGTTTTTCTCCCAAGGTTCAAATTTACGGGGTTAAACATAAAAACAAGAAACGTAAAAAAAATCACTTGCCTTATGTTATGGGATGTATCCAGTCAACCATGAGAGTAAAATGCCTATTTTTTCATTTTAAAAGGGACGTGCTTATTGATAAAGCCAGTGTTGTCTGTTCCAAAACTCAGCAGTACTGTTTAGCAGAGTACAGACCAAAAGACCCCAAGTGGCTCCAGGTAGCAAGTGAGTTTATGAGACAGAAGCCACGGCCGTATTAAAATTTCCTACCACTTCCTTTTCAGTCAGCTTCCTTACGCTATTTCTGATTCTCTTGAAAGAAAGAGACGGTATCTTATACTCCCTAGTTAAATCCACATCTTCTCTTCCTCAGGGTCCTACACGATGTCAAACCCATAGGAAAATATCAATGGATATGCCCCAAACTCTGAACAACAGCTACTCCGCAGATCTTTCTATTGAATGGGGGATTGAGAATACCTTACTCATGATTTTTAACACTTAAGGAAGAGCGAATATTTATGCTAAGGCACCAGAAAATCCATTACTATGCAAGCAAAATACTCCTGCCATGAAATACAACCAGAAATTCAGGTAATGTGTACAAGACTATCCAACGCATTTTTTTTTGACAAAATCTTTTTTAGGCAAATACACAGATTCAGACTTTATTGCTTATTGCCAACATCATCACAAAACCAATAAAGTAAGGAATGTTGCAATGATACCAAAAAATTAAAAGGTTGGGGCCTTATAACCTTTATGGGACAAGTTCAATGTATTTGGCCATCAACCTGGTCCTTTGTCATGCTGGCTGCACTTCACCCCAGACCTCAAAATCCACATGGAGGACTTCTCCAGACAGCTGGCAAGGAGGGGGCATTTGTCTGTCTGGCTCTTTCCATCTTATATTGGTTACAGGGAACTATCTTTCCTGTACTTCCAGGTTGCTGTATCCAGTGCCTCAGGACCACTAAGGAAGTAAAATCTGGGTCCCCCCCCTACGGTGTTTCATTCATGTCCAAAAGTAGAGAGAAACCAACTCACATGAGACAACAACCAAAGGAGAAAACAGAAACAGAGACAGAAAGCCTGAGGTATCTAAAAAAGAGTACTAGGTTTGTGTCTCAACATAAAGACTAACCAGAGAAGCACCCCCAAACACATATGAAGCACATGTTATATATTTTTCTTTTACATATATATATAATTCTGTGGTATTTGTATATACCAAGAGAACAAGATCATATTCCAGAAGTAGATTCAATCACATATGGGAATTTAATATATATAGTTAAGGTCACATTTCAAATCAAGAAGGAAAATTTTTTAATGGTGTCAAAAAAATAGCAGTCTCGTAAGAAATAAGGCTGGATCCCTCCTTCATACCTTACAGCAAGGTAAAAACCTAACGGACAAAATAATTAAAGAAAAAAGAAATCATAAACGTACCAGAAGAAAACAAAGGAAAGTTTCTTTGATAACACCAGAATAGAAAATGCATTCTTAAGTATGACATGGAGCCCAGAAACATAAAGAAAGGATCTGGATTCAATTACACAAAAGTCTTTAAGGTCTACATAGCAAAAAAACAAAAACAAAAAAATCTTTAACTCATATCACAGAGTACTAATTTACACAAAGAATTCCGACAGGTGACGAGGTTAAAACTAACAATAGAATTGAAACATGGGTAGACAATATGAACAGCTGGTTCAGAGAAAAATACAGCTGTTACATACATAAAATGGTTCTTAAAACTTTCTTTTAGAGAAATAAAACCATAATGAGACAGCAAAACTGCTAGATGGAGTACTAATATAGGTAATTTGGTAAACATCACATTGGCAAGACTGTGAAAACTGTATTTTTATATGTGGTTCTTGGAAATATAATGTGGTAAACCTTTAATGGCTAGAAATTTAATGACATCGTTATCTGTCAAATTGTAAAGCATATACCCATTCGCCAAGGAATCTCAAGTTTAGGGATGTGCTACAAACACACACACACACACACACACACACACACACACACACACATTTATATGTGAAGTCATGTGCAGAAGATATTCATTGTAGCAGTATTTATATTAGCAAAACCCATGATATAACCTAAATGTGCATTAACGGGAGAGCAGTCAAATAAATTACATTACATACATACAAAAGAGTAATTGTCAAATGTTCAAAGGAAGAAACTCTGTAGCTGCTGAAATAGAAACTTCTCTGAGATACACAGTTAAGTATCAAGGACTAGGGCAGGACAGTGTTTATAACACATATAGCTGTATAAAAAAAAGTACCTATTCTTGAATATGCACAGAATATACTCTGAATACAAATATTCAGCAAAGTGTTAAAGTTGTTATTTGTAGGGGAGAGAAATAAATTCAGAATCAAGGTTTGGAGAATCTGAGAAAGGAATAGCTTTATGATTGTGGTGCTATGTAAATGTGTTACCTACTCAGAAAAATAAGCATACAACATTTGAAGACTCTTCATCCCCTAATTTATAGAAACTTCCTATGAGCTCATCCTACTTTGTTACCAGGACATCCTTAGATACTCTGAATCCCAGTATAGACTCCATTTCTGTGTACTCAAAGAGGAAAAAAGTCAGAAGAAAAGAAACACAACAAAATGTTAACTATAGTTATTTCTATGTAGTAGGATTACAGATCATTTTTTTCTTCATTTTTCTGACTTTCTATACTAAATACATATAGTTTTTTATAAATAATATTAAAAGATTTTATATGCAACAGTTAAAATATGAGGAGAGAAAAAGACATTTTATCTAGTGCTAATCAAAAGAAAGCTGGAGTAACTATATTAATTTCAGACAAAACAGCACTCAGACTAAGGAAACTTATCAGTGCTAAAGAAGGGAATTACATAATGACAGAGTGGTCAATACTCCAAGAAGGTAAAATAATCTTTAACATGTATGCACCTAACAACAGAGCATTAAAATGCATGGGTCAAGAATTGATAGAACTGAAATAAGCAAGTCCACTCTTATAGGTGGAGGTATCAAACACCTCTCTTCATGTAACTGATAGATCAAGTAGACAGAAAATCAGTTATAATAGAAATGAACTGAACAATACTGTCATTTAACTTGATCTAACTGACTTTTATAAAATGCTGCATCCAACATCAGAATAACCAGACTCACATGAAATATTCTCAAAGACAGAGCACATTCTGAGCTATAATACACATCTTAACAAAGTTGAAAGGAAATAAATTATACAAAGTCTATTTTCAATCAATAATTAAAGTAGAAATCCATAACTTATATATATATATATATATATAAATATATATATATAACTTAAAAAGCCAGTTCTTTGGGGAAAAAAACCAATAAAATTAACAAACCTGGGCTTCCCTGGTGGCACAGTGGTTAAATGAATCCACCTGCCAACACAGAGGACACGGGTTTGAGCCCTGGTCCAGGAAGATCCCACATGCCTTGGAGCAACCAAGCCTGTGTGCCACAACTACTGAGCCTGCGCTCTAGAGCCCATGCGCCACAACTACTGAAGCCCATGTGCCACAACTACTGAAGTCCGCGGGCCTAGAGCCTGTGCTCCACAACAGGAGAAGCACTGCAATGAGAAGCCTGCTCACCACAACTAGAGAAAGTCCGTGCACAACAACAAAGACCCAACACAGCCAAAAATAAATATATAAATTAAAAATAAATAAATAATAAAATAACTTCACTTAAAAAAATTAACAAACCTTTAGCCAAGATCACCAGAGAGAGAGAGACAGAGAGAGAGAGAGAGAGAGAGAGAGAGAACAAATGACAAAAATGAAAGAGGAATTATCACTACTACTTCCATGGACACTAAAATGGTAATAAATGAATACCATAAACAAGTCAGTGGCTACAAATTTAATAACTCAGATTAAGTGGCCCAATTACTTTAAAGTTACAACTACCAAAACTCACAGTGAGAAATAGATAAATCTATGAAACAAAGCCTAAATTTATGAAACAAACTGAATCAATAATCAATACTCTTCCCCAAAAGAAAGCATCAGGCCCAGACAGTTTCACTAGTAAACTCCACCAAATATTTCAGGAAGAGATGATGTCAATTCTTCACAATCTCTTCCAGAAAACAGAAGCAGAAGGAACACTTCTTAACTCGTTCTATAAGAAGAGAATTACTCTAATACCAAAACAAGATGAAGACATCACAAGAAAGGAAAACTAAAGATCAATGTCTCTCATGAATATAGATGTAAAAATCCTCAACAAAATATTATCAAATTGAATGAAACAACATATAAAAAGAATTATATGCCATGGCTAAGTCATGGGATTTACTCCAGGTATGCCAGGCTGGGTCAAGATTAAAAAATCAATCAATGTGGGCTTCCCTGGTGGCGCAGTGGTTGAGAGTCCGCCTGCCGATGCAGGGGACGCGGGTTTGTGCCCCGGTCCGGGCAGATCTCACATGCCGCGGAGCGGCTGGGCCCGTGAGCCATGGCCGCTGAGCCTGCGCGTCTGGAGCCTGTGCTCCGCAACGGGAGAGGCCACAGCAGTGAAAGGCCCGCATAACACACACACACACACACACACAAAATCAATCAATGTAACCACTACATTAACAGACTAAAGAAAAAAAGTCATTTAATCACATTGATTGATACAGAGAAAGAATTTGACATAATTCAACACTCATTTATTATTAAAAACTCTCAGAAAAGTATAAACAGAGGGGAACTTCCTCAGTTTGATAAAGAGCATCTACAAAAATGGGACAGCTAATATCATAAATAATAGTGAGAAACTGAACACTTTGTTCCTAACGTCAGGAACAAGACAAGGATGTGCTAACAACTCCTATTCAATACAATATTAGAAGATATAGATAGTGAAGTAAGACAAGAAAAAGAAATGAAAGATATAAAATACAAGGAAAGGAAGATATACGAGTACCTGTTTTCACAGATGACATAATTATCTATGTAGAAAATCCCCAAAAATCAACAAAAAAACTCCCGGAATTTCTTACAAAGCTAAATGTAGTCTTCTCACATAATCCAGCAATCATGCTTCTAGGTAACTACCCAACTGATCTGAAAACTTATGTCCATACAAAAACCTGCATGTAAATATTTATAGCACCTTTATTCATAATCATCCAAAACTGGAAGCAACTAAGATGTCCTTTGAAAGGTGAAGAAACAAACTGTTGTATATCCATAGAATGGAGTATGATTCAGTAATCAAAAGCAATAACTGAATAAGAAAAGGTAGAGTAGAAGATGTACTCCTGATGTACAGAACCTAGGGGCAAGATGGGAATAAAGACGCAGACCTACTAGAGAATGGACGTGAGGACATGGGGAGGGGGAAGGGTAAGCTGGGACAAAGTGAGAGAGTGGCATGGACTTATATATACTACCAAATGTAAAACAGATAGCTAGTGGGAAGCAGCTGCCTAGCACAGGGAGATCAGCTCGGTGCTTTGTGACCACCTAGAGGGGTGGGATAGGGAGGGTGGGAGGGAGACGCAAGAGGGAGGAGATATGGGGATATACGTATATGTACAGCTGATTCACTCTGTTATAAAGCAGAAACTAACACACCATTGTAAAGCAATTATACTCCAATAAAGTTGTTAAAAAAAAAGATATAGTAGAAGAATCTTAAACTCATATTGCTAAGTGAAAGGAGCCTATCCGAAAAGGCTGAATCTTGTACGATTCCAATAATGTGATATTCTGGACAAGGCAAAATTACAGAGACAGTAAAAGGTCATTGGTTGCCAGCATAAAGAGGGATGGGAGGAGCGTTAGAATGGTGAGGCACAGGGAATTATTTATTTATTTGTTTGTTTGTGTGTTTGTTTTGGCTGTGTTGGGTCTTCGTTGCTGTGTGTGGGCTTTCTCTAGTTGCGGCGAGTGGGGGGAGCAGTGAAACAATTCTGCATGATTCTGTAATTATGGATAAATGATACTATGATTTTTTTAAAACTCATGGACCTTTACAACACAGAGAATGAACCTTAATGTACACAAGTGTTTATGAAATTATTTAGGAGATCGGGGCAATTTCAGTAGGGAATGTAAAATGTGACAAAACAATCTAATTGTATTACATTTCTATGAAACAAGCCCACTGAAGTGGAGTAAGAAATAAGTTAATAACCTGAGTACCTTTGGAAATGAGCGGGGTCCATAAAACTAAACACAAAAGAAACTATGTATGCATAAGTACTATACTCTACCTGGTAAAGTTCTTCCCCAGAGGAATATGGGTTAAAAAAATTATCCTATTGCCAGACTTGTAAAATGAAATGGAATAATTCAGCAAATGGACACCCAATAGTGAGAGCCAGGTTTCTCACTGTTTGGATGTGAGTTTACAGATTAGCAAGGGAAGAACGTAGAACGATCCATTTTTGATGGATTATAGTTGGAGAGAGCAGTATAAATTCACATTTAGCTTAATCAAGGAATTTGGTAAAGTTGCAGGATACAAAATTAATGCACAGAAATCTCTGGCATTCCTATACACTAACAACAAAAGAGCAGAAAGAGAAATTAAGGAAACAATCCCATTCACCATTACAATAAAAAGAATAAAATACCTAGGAATAAACCAACCTAAGGAGGTAAAAGACCTGTACTCAGAAAACTATAAGACACCAATGAAAGAAATCAAAGATGACACAAATAGTTGGAGAGATATACCATGTTCTTGGATGGGAAGAATCAACATTGTGAAAATGACTATACTACCCAAAGCAATCTACAGATTCAATGCAATCCCTATCAAGTTACCAATGGCATTTTTTACAGAACTAGAACAAAAAAATCTTGAAATTTGTATGGAGACACAAAAGACCCCGAATAGCCAAAGCAGTCTTGACGGAAAAATTCGGAGCTGGAGGAATCAGGCTCCCTGACTTCAGACTATACTACAAAGCTACAGGAATCAAGACAATATGGTACAGGCACAAAAACAGAAATATAGATCAATGGAACAGGATAGAAAGCCCAGAGATAAACCCATACACCTGTGGTCAACTAATCTATGACAAAGGAGGCAAGGATATACAATGGAGAAAAGACAGTCTCTTCAATAAGTGGCAGTGGGAAAACTGGACAGCTACATGTAAAAGAATGAAATTAGAACACTCCCTAACACCATACACAAAAATAAACTCCAAATGGATTAAAGACTTAAATGTAACACCAGCGACAGTAAAACTCTTACAGGAAAACATAGGAAGAACACTCTTTGACATAAATCACTGCAAGATCTTTTTTGACCCACCTGCTAGAGTAAGGGAAGTAAGAACAAAAATAAACAAATGGGACCTAATGAAACTTCAAAGCTTTTGCACTGCAAAGGAAACCACAAACAAGACAAAAAGACAACCCTCAGAATAGGAGAAAATATTTGCAAACGAATCAATGAACAAAGGGTTAATCTCCAAAATGTATAAACAGCTCATGCAGCTCAATATTAAAAAAAACAAACAACCCAATCAAAAAATGGGCAAAAGACCTAAATAGACATTTCTCCAAAGAAGATATACAGATTGCCAACAAACACATCAAAGGATGCTCAAAGTCACTAATTGTTAGACAAATGCAAATCAAAACTACAATGAGGTATAACCTCATACCACTTAGAATGGGCATCATCAGAAAGTCTACAAACAACAAATGCTGGATAGGGTGTGGAGAAAAGGGAACCCTCTTGCACTGTTGCTGGCAATGTCAATTGATACAGCCACTATGGAGAACAGTATGGAGGTTCCTTAAAAAACTAAAAATAGAATTACCATATGACCCAGCAATCCCACTACTGGGCATAAACCCAGAGAAAACCACAATTCAAAAAGACACATGCACCTCAATCTTCACTGCAGCACTATTTACAATAGCCAGGTCATGGAAGCAACCTAAATGCTCATTGACAGATGAAAGGATAAAGAAGACGCGGCACATATACACAATGGAGTATTACTCAGCCATATAAAGGAACAAAACTGGGTCATTTGTAGAGATGTGGACAGACCTAGAGACTGTCATACAGAGTGAAGTAAGTCAGAAAGAGAAAAACAAATAACGTATATTAACACATGTATGTGGAATCTAAAAAATGCTACAGATGAACCGGTTTGCAAGGCAGAAATAGAGACAGAGACGTTGAGAACAAATGTATGGACAACAAGGGGGGAAAGTCATGGGGGTAGGGTGAATTGGGAGATTGGGATTGACGTATATACACTAATAGGTATAATATAGATAACTAATAAGAACCTGCTGTATAAAACAAATAAATTAAATAAAATGAAAGATTTAAAAAAAAAAAGATGCCTTAGAAAGCCCTTCAGCCTTCAGGGCCAAAAGCCCATAGGAGATAGCCCTCCTGAGTCTTCTCAGATGAAGGCTCCTTGCTGGAGACTGAGGCCTGCAGACTTGGACTCCTGTCTTACTCTAGTGGACTGAAACTTCGGATGTGCTCCGTTTAGACTCTGCCCAGAAACTTTATGGTGGGATGAACTGGGAGATTGGGATTGACATATATACACTAATATGTATAAAACAGATAACTAATAAGAACCTGCTATATAAAAGAATAAAATTTAAAAAAATTCACATTTAGCTTAATATGGATACTGCTATAGAAATGTTTATAGATTTGTGTATTTATATGTGTGCTATTTTTTTTTTCATTTATTAGTGTATACCTATTTATTTCCTTGTTCTGTCAGCTGAGAGGGCTTAGAAGCAATGAACCCACCAACAATGATAACAACCAGCACCCAGTTCTTTGCTCCTAATACTCTGGTCCAATAAAAGGAACTGAGCATCCTTGGAGAAATGGCCAATTCTGTAACTGGAGTGAGAAATATACAAGAAAGAAGTACTGGGGCAAACAAACACAATGATGAGGGTACGTCAAAGGGACACAAGAGCCAACCAAAAGAATTCCCAGTGGCCAAAATTGGAACAATGTGAAGAACAAAATAAGACAGTACTGAATTATAACCCAAAGTATAACATAAATATCCATAGGTCCTTACTGATATTAGTAAATGATGGGATAAATAAACAGGAGAGAAGATAAAAATGTCCCATGCAGAGGAATTTCATATAATTTATGCAGCTACTCCACCCTCAAGGAATATCTCGAATGTGAACTGTGAATAGTGTCTTCCTTCCAAAATGTACAGCATGGAAAGAGGGAAAAAAAAAAAAAGAGTAATTTACAGTGGAGAAATCTGACAAGCATCACCTCACCCAGATGATCAGGGCCACCATCAGCAGTGATGAGTCATGCTGATAACATGCACCCTTGATATGATATGCAGTCTCCTTCTCCAAAACATGTACACCTTCGGGCTAATCATGAGGAAAAACATCATGCAAATCCCTCTAGAGGACATTCTACAAAATATCTGACCAGTAGTCCTCAAACTGTCAAGGTCATCACAAACAAGGACAGTCTGAGAAACTGACACTACCAAGAAGAGCCTAAGGAGTCCTAAGGATTAAATATAATTCAGTATTCTGGATGGGAGTGTAGAAGACAAAAAGGAAATTAGTTATAAACTAAGGAAATCTGAATCAAGTATGGACTTTATTCAATAATAATGTATCAATAATTGTTCATTAATTGTAACAATGTAATACAAGATGTTAATCGTACAGAGGAAACTGGTTGCAAGATATATGGAAACTGTCTGTACTACCTTTACATTTTTTCTATAAATCTAAAAGCATCCTAAAAAATAAACTTTATTTTTTGAAAGCAACTAAATAATAAAAAATATACTATTTGAAGAATGACACTAGAGCAAAGACTTAAATGAGAAAAAAAGTTTCAACTCAATTGGAATAAAGATATAGGACCTCTGGGTAAAGGAAATGGAGTGATGACTGGTAACAGAATCTTCTCCCTCAAAAATACAATCAAATGAACCAAAAATTAGTATCCTCCTCCAAAACTGACCCCAATAACAAATAATCAAGAGGGAAGGAGGAATTTAGTATCATGAACTTAAAATAAATTGGCATCTGAACAAATGAATGTAAAATTAAATAACAGAGTTAAGGAGGCAGAGCCAGCCCCTGTTCTAATTGTCACCCCTGAGATGCCAAAACATGATTTGAAAATAATCCCTAGAACTTTCACTAGTACTGGAAATTAGGGGAGAAACTAGCTACTATGTGGGTTTCATTATCTTTTCCCTGTTCTAAGTAGTGGTAGAAATAGATACTGGGACTGATACACTCTGAGAAAAAGAAAAACCTTAATTCTTAATTGGAAAAATGATGCGACAGCAGAGAGTATTCCCTTCACCATGGGGCATATTCCCTAAAGTGGTGTACTAACTTCCAGTCTAGGGCATTTAATACGATCTCAGAATATAGAGTGGTGCCCAAGCTGAGAGAACGCCCACCACACCACACACCATCTCCTTCATCACCATTCTTTCATGTACAGAACTGGAGTAGAACAACATAACCAATATAGTAGAACAATGGCCATGGAACCATGGGACTGAAAGGCAAGTAGATCAACACTCTCTAAGAGAAAAGAAAGGTAAACAAGATGCAAAAAGAAATAAAAAGCTTAACATAGCAACGGAAAAATCCATCACCCTAAAGATGAAAAAAGTTGTGTATGTGAGCACACATGCATCTATAGGCATAGGTGTAGGTATGTGAACAAATAAAATGGAACCCAACCCACTAAAGTACATAATCCAAAGAAGAGAGTATTCCCACAAGTGCTTTACTCTCTGGAACACTATAATAAGAACACCAACTCAATAAAAACAAGACTTCTAAAAGGATACGATGGAAAAGAAAATGAGAAGAAAATACAGATGAAAGAAACTAATTGAAGACGAAAAGTATTATCATTAACAGGGCCAATAAATAAATTAGAAACGAAAAGGATGATGAAAGATACAACTGAAAAGTGTACTGATATTTTTGACTAATAGGAAAGATTAGCGACAAACATAACAAATGTAAACATAAAAGGAAAACAGATGAAAGTGTTTAAAGAAAAGCTAAGAGACGAAGAATCCAGCTTAATTACCGTTGGTTCTGAAGTAGGCTAACCAATACCTACAGCCCTAGAAGTGTAATACAACAAAGGAGCACTTTCCTTAAATGGGAATTTAAAGAAAACCTGACTCTTTAGAACAAAAAAACACAGTCCGTTCCATGGAAATGGACACAGAATATTCAACACTGAATTCTCTCTTAGATTAACATATTATATTCCCAGCTCAGAAAATGAATTCAATTCTTATTATCCAAGGGGAAAAAACAAAGTAAATAATGGGCTGGGAGAGAAACACAGCCTAGCTTCACAATTTTCCACAAGCAAAAAGGGAGCGGTGGGAGGGGTGGTTTTATAAAAGAACGTTAACATTCTATCCTTGGAAAATGTAAAAACTGTATACAATAAAAAGGAGGAGTTTGGGGAAGGAAGACTGAAAGGTGCCTTCATTTCTTTTCAGGGCACAATGTATAAAAGGGAATTTTGTCATTAATTTCAACCATTTAGTGTCTTTCCTAAGTTCTTGGTCTTAAAAAGATCTTTCAGGAATAAATGAATCATTGGCTTACCAAGTGCCAAGGTCTGGCTCTGAATATAAATGGGTATATGGTACAAATTGAGGGTTATCTCTACCCTGCCCCATTGTTTTTGAGTTAAACATTTGCTTCCAGGGTATGCAAACGAAATTGGACATACCATCAAGGAAATTAAACTGATATCATATAAATACAATTTCATTTATTAGCATAGCTTTGATTTATTACTCTAGAACAGGGCCAGGAAGTGAGCCTTTTAGTCTTTATAGTCACAACTACTCAGCTCTGCTACTGCAGTGCAAAAACAGCCATAGACGGTAAGAAAAGGAACAAGTGTGGTAGCTGTGTTACAGAACTTCATACACAAAAATGGGCAGCAGGCAGGTTGTAGCCCATGGGCAGGAGCTGGTGAATCCTTCCTCCAGACCTCAACTTTGTGCATATCATGCCAGAAAAAAAAAGAAAAATTTAAAAATATTTTTAAAAAACATTTTAACCTTTTGCATACGTTTTGTGATAGGTGTTTCTTGTTGAAATATGTGCACATTGTTATCTTCTAAGGAGTTACATGGTTGGCATCAGAAGAAGAAAAATTGATCTTTAGGGTTGAGCAGGTATTTCTGCCGTTGGCGAGGTCTGGTTAATGCATAATGCAGATAGACAATGCATACTTTAGGGAAGGGAGGAGGCCAAAGGGCAGAGAAAATATTTTATGTTTAAACTTTCTTGTTTTGCCTTAAAATTTCAATTTTTATTTCATCAAGTTCCACTATCCAAAAATAGAAAATACTTAAAATTATCATATTTCTGTCCTTTTAAATGTATTTTTTAGACAATACTCTATTAACAATTGTACATACTAATTTTTACACTCAACATAGTATGATGAATAATTCTTATACAACTCAAACTTTTATAAACAGGATGATTTGTAATAAATGTGTACATTTCTATCACATAGTCATTTCAAGATTCAACTATTCATCTCTTCTAGTTGGGTATTTGCTATTCCACTCTATCCCTATAATGTAAGGCTTAAATTATCATCTTTGTACATAAATCCTTTTACATACCTCTTATTTTTTAGAATGACCTGCAGAAGTGTAACTACAAAGTATGAATATATTTGAGGCTTGCAATATACATCTCTAAATTCCTTTTAATTTTTACCTGTAGTATATGAGAGGTGCCTATAAAAAATTTAAAGTAATATATGCTTATCTTAAAATTAAGAACCACTATCACCTTAAAAAACAATCTAGGTTACAAATTAACCTTTACTCCACCCAATACAAGCCGTGTATCACATGATGGAAACAAAGTTTAACTGTTGTTCTCTGGTAAGACATAAGACATCTATTTATTTGCTTCAGATTTGGGGCTACAGAAGTGAGTACCACAGCAAAATCACAGAGCAGCAATATTAATCACCACGGACATTTCATTGTCAGTGAACATAAATCAAAAGGCAAGCACCTTCCCTCCCTGAGTGATATGAAACCAGCATAAACATGGAGAGAGAAATCTGATGCTTGTCAATGGCTGGTAAGTATTTTTCACTCCTCCTACAAATAAGTAGTAGATTGCTGCACATGAATACCTTCTATCCTGTGATTTATTTTCTCTACCAAGTATTACTCAGACGGGAAAACTGGAGCTGAAGCTTTTCCCCAGCATAAAAATGCCAATAGATAAAATAATCTAAATGTCAATATAAATTGCCCAAGAATCCAGGAATCCATTCAGCTTAAAACGATCATGGCCAATTCAACTGCTTAGAAACACTGCCTCAAACCAGATGTGTAGGAGACCATGTTTACCATTTTTTAAGCAACTGGAGAGACTAAAAACAGTACAGAAACTCTCTCACAGAGCTAGATTAGAACGCCATCTCTGCTAACTGTTGCTGTGTGATTTGGGGAAATTAACCTATTCAAATCTTTTTGCTTCACTGTAAAATGGGGGAAATCATACCTATCTCATAGGTTGTAATTAAGGATAAGTAAGATAATGTACACCAGAGTGATTACTATGGTTCCTGGAAATTAATCTCCGTCGATGTTGGTTGAATCAGAAGCTCTTCCTACAGTCAAAGGATCCAAAACTTGTATTGTATCCACCTCAATAATTTTGTATATCTCTTAATGAAAGCAAAAGTAAACTTTGCCTTTATATTTCACTGGCTTAAACTAGCTTAGAACTTATTCTAAATTATAAGGGCCCTAATTATGATGCTTCTGTAACTCTGTTTAATTACCTTGAACACAGAACAAGATAAGTAACTTAAAGCCTCATAAGCAAATTTATGCTTCAGAACAGCCCTGATCAAAGTGAATTATCCTACGAGATGCCAAGCCTCACATTTCTCAACCTGTGTTTGTATAAAATCCAGACATCATTTCACTGTACACATTTTATATGCATTATTACTGTTTCTTTCGCTTTTATTAAAGAAGAGAAATGATTAAAATCCCCATAAAGAGCATATTAAGAACTCCCTAGGGTGAGTAGACACAGTATTGTATGAGATACTTATTGAATTCATCGGAGTTGGGTATGATGTACATATATTACGGAATTCTTAAAAATGCATATAGGCTCCCCTGGTGGCCCAGTCGTTAGGAGTCTACCTGCCAATGCAGGGGACTCAGGTTCGAGCCCTGGTCCAGGAAGATCCCACATGCCACGGAGCAACTAAGCCCGTGCACCACAACTACTGAGCCTGCGGGCCACAACTACTGAAGCCCATGTGCCTAGAGCCCATGCTCCACAACAAGAGAAGCTACCGCAATGAGAAGCCTGCGCACCGCAACGAAGAGTAGCCCCTGCTCACCACAGCTAGAGAAAGCCCGCGTGCAGCAACGAAGACCCAATGCAGCCAAAAATAAGTAAATAAATAAATAAATAAATAAATAATTTTAAAAATGCATGTGATTGACTTGAAGGCAGTGCTTTAGTGGAGAAAATTTCCATTTGAACCTTTTAAAAACAGACACTACAATATCTTCCTGACAGGTAAACAAGATGATAGGGAATCTACTGGAGTCCATTATGCAAATTCACTGCTGGGCTTTACGAGCGAAAAATAGGGCAGGTGGCTGCAGAATATGGGAGCAGAAGGTAGTTCCAACGTGTTTACAAACCCCGCTGTTCATTGCTGCACAAGAAGAATCCCGACGTGAGTTCGCCACAACTCCCCTTTATAATTGTATGGACGTCTTAGGAACAAGTTCTTCCAGAAGTAGAACCTGAGCCAATGATTTGAGTAGAATGATCTGTTAAGGAAATACTCTCAGAAGAAACCCGTAAGGGAGTGGGGAAAGGGGGTAGAAAGGGAGCAGCAGGCAAGAAGGCTGCCCTGCAGGTGAGAGTGCACACTCGCCTTGATCCTGCTGGACTGTAAACTGACACCTCAGAGTCTCTCTCTGCAGTCCATGGAGCTGGGCTTTTGTGCTAATATATCAGAAAGTGTAAGCTGAGGGAAGAGACAGGCCAATGGTCAAACATCTCTGATTCTCCCTAAGGGACATGGGGGCTTCAGGACCCAGGAACCCTCCTCAGAAGTTCATAATTGTTTGCTTTTAGCACCAAAACATACAGAGACCGGAGAAGTGATTCAAGACGATGCAGGTGGGTGTGTCTAATTCTTAAATCTGAAAATAATTTTAGAAAAGCGTTTCGATTATAAGAATATGGTTTCCCCAATGGTAAAGCTTTTCTTCATTCCTTGAAGTTATTTCTCTTGCCATTTTCACCAAGTCATTGAGTGTGTTTATCAGTTATGTCTTAAAATTCCCCCTCCCATAATAATGAGGTTAGTAGATTAAAGCAAAGGGATTAACATGCTTTTCACTGATAACACAGTGATTCAAGTCGATCCCAGTTCCCCACCAATGGAGGGGAAGATGTCTCAAGCGAATGTGCAGAACCATCCTCTACTTGGTACACAATTCAAAATGCATTTCCTGCAGGTAATGAATCAATGACCTTAGGTGGCATCTTGATCTGTAGACAAGTAGTTTCATTCATGAGAGAGTAACTCATCAGCAGGAACTTAAAGTGTGAGAGTTGACCTTTCTGAAAACTCATAAATATTTATATGCAGACTTTCTCAGCCCTCACCAACCCCACCTCTACAAATCCTGAAAAACTCCTTGCCTCCTCTCTGACAGCGGCAATATTCCTTTAATGATGACCAGGTGGGGCCCAACTTACCATTTATTTGGTGGCTCCTTGTCTGAACTGGAGAAGTCATCCACCTAGTTACTCCAAAACACTTTTTCACTTAGCAAGTGAAATAGTGACCCCACCTTTTATGTTCTGAACAACTGAACACTAGCCTATATCGTTTTCATATATAATTTTTTCATGTCCCTGCAAAGCACAGACACTCTTTGTGAATGGAGACTGTTTTATTACATCTTTAAACATTAAAAATATGGACCAAAATTGATCGAGTACATCTACTCATTCAATCAACATTTTTAGGATCTTCCTAAGTTCCTACTTTG
This sequence comes from Orcinus orca, assembly GCF_937001465.1. Classification (NCBI taxonomy): domain Eukaryota; kingdom Metazoa; phylum Chordata; class Mammalia; order Artiodactyla; family Delphinidae; genus Orcinus; species Orcinus orca. The sequence continues at coordinate 10,803,981 of NC_064568.1, forward strand.
AATAATGCTTTTATAATTTCCCATATTACAATCCCTCCTTCTGGACATTTTCATTACTGTATTTTTTGCCTGTCGTCCCAAATATCTCATGTAATATATCTAATATTTTGACAAACCCACAACTGTTTCCCACCACAAGAATAAGCCTATTTTTTCTCTAGGGTTGGGGCAAAGAGTGCTGCTTTGAATGGTTTGAGAACATCCCCATTCTTTAAAACAAAACTTTAACTTCTCAAGGTCCTATAAGAAGAAAACATGCAGTGAGTTGGGGTAGACCTAGAATACTTCCTTCAGAGACTTAAGCCAACAACCAAGAATAAGTATAATGAGAATAGCAGAGAATCAGGTTAAGCTACGACACTGAGCCACACTTTTTGAATGTGTTTACAACACATTCTTATTATGTGTATGTTTCAGTGAAATGCAGGCTTTTAATGAAATGGAGCAAAACATTTCATGAAGAGTTAGGGGGCTGATATCTAAAGTATGCAATTTTCTAAATTACTGTAATTGAAGTTATTGTTAGATTTCAAGAGAGATGACTTCAAGAGTTCCCTAATTGGTCCCCAAGCATGCCAAGATTTCACCAGATAATGAAATGCTTCCATTAACACATGCTCCCTAAAAGTCCCCAGAGTAAACTGCTAGCTTGCAGGTTAGTGAAGATGCCAAACATTTCACTGCTCTGTGTTCCTGGTGGGTGAGTTGATACAGAGGAGAGAAAGGTTCACATGCAATTGCTTATTGTACAGCACGGGCTTTTCTGGTGCCTAGGTGAGTAGGTGTAGGAGGCTACCAATAATTCATGACAGAAATTCAGAAAATTTTCCAGGGGCAACAGAGACATTGACATCTCTATAATTATGTTGTTTACAAAGATGTATAATAAGTAATTTTATTTCTCTACTAACATAAGTTCTATATACCTGGTTGCTGAGGAAGCCAAGCAAAAAAAAAAAAAAAAAGCTTGGTTGTGCATATCCTGCTCAGGGTCAACGACTTCCTTGAACACTGATTGTGTTTGCCTCTGTGAACTTGCCTGAACACGTACAGCCAGAGATGTCTACACGTAAGATCACCATACCACTAGACACCAACCCACACCCCTCATGCCAGGGCCAAGATCCCATTAGTGAGGCAGAGATATCTAGGTAGGTAAACTCAGAGACAAAACGAGCGGGAAAGACGTGGTTGATTGGAAACCCACTGACTGTGTTTACTTTTCTGCGATTATATTAGGATATTTCTTGCTGTGACACAAAATGGCCACATACTTAGAGGAAGACAAAAAAAAAGAAGTTGGGGGGTGAGAGAAAAATAGGAAATGGAGAGGAAGCAAGATAGGATTATGCTGGCCTCAGAAAATGAGTAGGAATATTCCCTCTGCCTATATTTTTTGAAAGAGATTGAATAGAATTGGTATTATTTATTCCTTAAATGTTTGATAGAATTAACCAATAAAGCAAGGTGAACCTGGAATTTTCTTTATGGGAAGCATTTTTTAAATAAACTTTTATTTTAAAATTTAGATTTATAGAAAAGTTGCCAAGATAGTAGCAAGTCCTCATTTATCCTTCAGCTAATTTTACCATATGTGGGCACAACTGATATTTATGTCCAGGTAATTCTTTGTTGTGGCGCTGTCCCATGCATTGTAAGATGTTTACTAGCATGCTTAGCTTCTACCCACTAGATGCTGATAGCACCAAGCTGGGACAATCAAAAGTGTTTTAATGTCTTAATATTCCTAATGTTCCCTGTGGGAAAAGATTATCCCTGGTGGAGAACTACTGCCGTAATGTTAATATCTTACACAACCATGGTACATTTGCAAACATTAAAAATTAACACTGGAGCATTATTACAAATCAGATAAAGCAAGCTACAGACTGGATTTCACCAATATTTCTATTAACATCCTTTTTCTGTCTGAAGATCCAGTACAAGGTATTATATTACATTTAGTAAGGGAAGTATTTTAAAATCAAATTTCTTTAACTTTATATAGGGCTATTCAGCCCTTCTCTTTTGGGGTCACTATGGATAAAAAGTATGTCTCTCACAGACTTTATTTGAATTAAGTTGTTAATTTTTTGACATACAATTGGTTGGTCATGATTTTTCTTATTATTCTTTTATTGTCTGTAGACTGTGTGATAATATTCCTATATTCATTCCTGATACTGGTAATTTATACCCTCTCTATTGTTTATTGATCACTCTGGCTAGAAGTTTGTCTATTTTATTGATCTTTTCAAGGAAAAGCTTTTAGTTTCACTTATTTTCTCCACTGATCCATTTTCTATATTAGTAATTTTTCCTTTTAGCTTTACTATTTTCTTTTTTCCACTTTTGGATTCAATTTGATCTTTTTTTAGCTTCTTGTTTTGGAAACTTCAATTATTATTTGAGATTTTTCTTCTGTTCCAATATAAAGCTATAAATATACCTCTAAGCACTGATTTGGATGCATCCTGCAAATTTATGTATTTTGTGTTTTCATTTAAATTCGCTTTAAATCTTGTCCTTAGTTGTATAGCTTATGCTTATAATAGCAGTTTCAAAGTTCTTATCTGCTGTTTCTGTCATCTTTTTCTCATTCCTGGAACTTTTTCAATTAAGTATTTTCCTCCTATATATTGTTCATATTTCCCTTGTTTTTATTTTGGATGGATGCCAGATATTAATTTGTTGAGTACTGAATTTTATTGAAATCCCTGAAAGGGAACTGGACTTTATTCTCTTAGGCAGTTCAACAGTTATTTTAGATCCGGATGATCTTTTCAAGATTTGTTTATAAGCTTTTAAGGGAACATCTATTGCAGCCTTAACTCTAGGGCTAATTTAGCCCCACTGTGAAAGTGTTCTCATCCTGGAGTCTCTACTATAGTCTATGTTTATTCAGTGATATCTCTCCACTCTAGCTGGTGGGAATTCAAAAGCCTCTTGCTCTGTATGAACTCCTGCCTACAGCTCCCCTGTAATCATTCCTTCCCCGCCAGCTGTTCTTTGTCAAATCTCATGGAGTTTCACCCCACATGTATATTCTGATATTCGAAGATTTAAGAGGACTCTTCTGCAGATGTCTGCAGAATGTGTTTTCTTTTTCTGTCTGTGTGACTACCTTCTGTCGAGTCCTTTACACCTCAAATTCTAGCTGCCTCAACATCCCTGAGCTCAGATCTCCATCTCTTCAACTAAGCGGTATCACCAAGCTTTGTTGGGTTCTTCCTCCCTGGACCACAGCGGAGAAGGTGCTTCTAGGAAGAAAGCTGTGGTACACATAGTGTTCGCCTTGTGGGTTTGCCTTCTCTGGTGAATCACGATCCTATTTTGCCTGTTGTCCACTATTCAAAAACCATTGTTCTGTGTACTTTCTACATGTTTCTGCCAAGCAGGTAAGTCCCATAACAAATAGTCTTTTATGGACATGGATGGAATTCTCTATGCAGCCTTCTGTTGGGACTGTCTGCCTATACAATTTTTACTGATGACCTAGAAAGTGCTAGATGTGCTGGGTGCTGTCCTGGGTACTTTATTGTGATAAATCAGTTAACTTTAACTGATGTGTGAGGCCATTATTCTTCCCAAACACTGAGGGTGCAAAAGCAGTATGGGTAGTAACTGGCTGATTTGCACCCAGGTCCTCCAGCCTCTTAGTTCAGTACTCCTTCTCCTCAAGAAGCAGTGTCCTGTTTATAGGGACTTCATGTTTATAGGGATGAGTCTTCTACAATTAAATTTCTCCATTTAATGTCCTATTTTTTTAAAGCTATCACTTGGCCTTACTCTCTGCTTTGAGAAGTGCTATATATTAATATGCTCATTTAATAGATAGGTCAACTGAGTGTCAGAGGGCTCTGTGATTTTTCTCAAGATCCTACAAATAGTAAGCACTAAGGGGAAGCTGAGAATTAATAAGGGGGAGAATGAATAGGCACTTACATCTCTGAAGGTCTACGACAGCATTCCTTCCATTATAGCCTACTGGAGAGCACTGGTTATTTAACTGGTTGTACGTTACTTTTTCCAAGAAAGCAATCCTTAAAATAATAAATCCTTAATTGAAATTAGCATCTTCAATCTACTCCTCCAGTTCACCATCTCAGATCTGATCTCCAGAAAATGAAATGAGGTTTAAATGCACTGACATTCTGTCAACCATGTCCTTAAGGAACAGATTCCACTGTCGGCTTTGTTTGAAATGACTGTCATGAGTTGACTTGTAAAAAGTAATTTGTTCTTCCAGGTTCCATTATTTCTGTACTTTCCTGTATGCATGTGATACTTTAATAAAACTATCTACTGAAAAAGAAAAGTAATTGGTTCTATAATTTCATACATGTCAAAATCTGCAACACACAGTTTCCTAATTGCTGTTTTGTGTGTGCACACAGGTGTAAAATCAATTTAGTTGCTCGGGTAGTTCGTTAGCAATGTCTATCCACAACCAAGTAGTAAAATGTAATGACTGTTCCGAGCCTGTGGCTCAAGCTTTTCAAAGCCTTTGTGCCTCATCTATGAGATGATGTCAAGGTCATATAGCCTTCTGGGCCTCAGTTTCTGCAACTATAAAATGGCAGCTGGAGATAATTAGCCTAGGAAACATTAAGATTCCTTCTATTTCTGACATTTTAGATTTCTACTTTTAATTACATTTAGCTGGCATTGTAGCAGCTAGGAATACCTATTAATTAGCACGTTCGTCCTCACCAGTACAATCATCACCCAGGTTCGAAACGGTATAAAGTCATCTTAATAAAAATAAGATACAATATTTTCTATATAAATGAAATATTCAGCAGCTTCTACTTATTTGAAAATCAGTGAAAGCCTTCTAGAACGTTAGTTATATAGGACAAAAGATATTTTTTCCCAGTGGCTCTCAAAATATAGCATGCATCAGAATCCCCTGGTGAGCTTCTTAAAACACAGATCACTGGGCCCTAGCCCCGGGAGGCCTGGGGTGAGTCCTGAGAATCGAAACTTCCAACAGATTCCCAGGTGGTGCTTATGCAGCTAGTCCTACCACCACACTTGAAAAACCACTTAGTTAGCCTATCCTACTGCTTTCCTCTTCTCCAGCACTGCAGAGATTAAGAAGTGTAGAGAAGTAAGCTCATCTGTCCAACATCACATAGTAAGTTCCAGAGTCAGGTCTTCCGGTCATCAGCCCTTTGCACCGTTTCTGCATGATCTCCTACACTGCCTCAGGCTTTCTGTAACATTTAGAGACCTATCTCAAAAGTATGTTGTTAATGTGTTTCTCTGGATCACGATGCTACATGGTACCTTTTATAGACACAGTAAAGTGCACAAGCCATGACAGAAGGCTTGGAACATAAGAAATAAAAACCTCAGGGAAATTACATGTCCTTTACTCCCATCAGTATAACTGATGGGAGCGAAGGACATGCCTTTCACTCCCATCAGTATAACTTGCTATAGCACTTTTCACTTCAACCTATTGCTTTTGTTTTTTCAACTCCCTTGACTTTTCCAAAGTGCTAATATTCATTTGATTGCCAGACATGTCAGTTAACATAAAGCCACTTTACGTAATAATGTTACCATTTAAAATGAAATATCAAGGGAATTTTTCGTACATGACAAAACTACTAAGAACACCCTAAGCAGAGCACATAGAGACTTTAGTAGTACATAATATGGATGTGTCTTAAGATGGAAAACCCAAGAATCCCAATTCTAAAACCTGTAACTTTTGTAGGAACATGCAGACAAAAGATCTGTGTTCTTCTAACTTGGTGGCATTGTTGGTGCATTTTGCAAAACAAAGATGTTAAAGGGAGCTGTTGTGTATTCCATTCCATTTTCTAACTCCTTCCCCTTCAGCCGAACCTCTTAGAAGAAACAACCCTTGAAGGAAGAGGCAGCAGAGGAAGGGAAAGGAGAAGAAATGTCAAGAGAGGAAGACAAAGCTGCTTCTCAGACCAACAGACCCTGATAAACCCAAGAGAACTCAGTGAGGCTGGCCAAGTCCTAAGAACGAAAAAGACTCTGAGGCCAGTCCAATGATAGGCTATTAATTGGGGCTTTTCATGGTCCCTTGTGGTCTAGCTAAGCAATAAATCACAAGTCGTGGGAATGATGGAACTTTGTAACTACATGTCAGAGGCACTAGACCGGATTAATAGGGTTCTAGGAAGCGGGCTGATTACATCAACGTCAACACCTTCTAAACAACTCTGAATTTTAGTTCTGATTTTTTTTTAAAGAGGAGAATGGGTCATGAGCATTGATTGAGACTTGACTTTAAGTGGTTTAAAAGAATAGCAACCATTAACCGAAAGTACATAATATTTTTATCTTTCTTCTCCTATTGGACCCTTTCTTTTTTATTGAATTGCTTATTGCTTATAAGCTGAATTGCTTATCTCGAACCATGAATCTCAACTCCAGCTTCCCATGAGAATACCTAGGGAGTTTTAGAAAATAATAGAGGTCCAAGTCCGAACGCAAACCAATTAAAGGAAAATCTCTGTAACTGGGGCCTCCTCAGATGATTCTGACATGCAGCCTGTCTTGAGAAAGACTTCTACAAATTTCTCCGTGAGAGTTATACAATGGCCAGTTGTATTTCTCCTCGCCACGCAACATCAAGATATAGTTTCTATAGAGGAACTCAGTAATTATTTCCACTCAGATAGGAAGAATTGTAGATGGGTTAAAACATAGACTCTGGCATCAGACTACCTAGGTTCATATCCTCCAGCTTACCATTTATTAACTAGCTGAGTAAGCAGGTTAAGTCACTCTACCTCCCTGTGTTCACTTCCCTCGTCAGTAAAAGGAGGATAATCCCTTTACTTGCAACATAAGATTACTGTGAGATTCAATCACTTACAACGGTGACTGTTACAAAGGAAGCACTATTATTATTTCCAAACGTCTCCTGGAGACAGGATAGTATTGAATGTAATGGCTGAAAACACAGACTTTAGAGAACAATGAACTCATTTTCAGGTCCTAGTTCTGCCAATGTACAGTGTGATCCTGCAAAAGTTATCCAATCCTCCAGGTTATCCATAACATGGAGATAATCATATGGTTATTATATAGTTGCTGGGGAGATTAAATGAAACAACTTACGTCACAAGCTTAGCACAGAGCCTGGCTCAACAATGAGCTCTTGTCATCATTATAACGACTAACCTGGGAGGACGGAGTGGATTCATGAGACACTTCAGTAAGATCTTCGGTTGACTTTTCCATCTCGGGTCAGAGGGAACACTGTATTTATAGAGGTCACCAGTCTTCTCTCTAGGAGAGTGACGAGGAGAGTGAAAAATGAGAACAACCCGCAAAGGAACGGGTAGAGCTTGAAGCTGCAGACCTCAGTTATCTTGGGAGAAAACGGATTATCATCATTAATGTCTGCTCTTTCCAGCCCAGATGCAACAGCCAGAGGCATCTTAATTATAAGCAGCTTCAGAAATTAATCTTCATAATTCTAACACTTCAGAAATTAACCTCTTGTCCTGAGAAGGTCAAGTTAAATGCCAGTCCCAGACGGAACCTGAGGGGGCATTCGGATGCCACAGCAGCAACACAGTTGGCCACACAGCTATGCGTTCTTCCTTCAAATTGCCATCGATTTCTCCAAAAGCATAGCTCGAAAGACATTTCAAAAATAAAGATCTAAGGGAGAATTCTTTTTTTCTCGATTTTAGTCAGAGCCCATCTGGAGACTCAGTAAGAGTTGAATTTGTATTTGGCTACAAATCTCATTTTGCATGGGGAGATGGGGAGAGGAAAGGGGCTGTTATATCTACTGACTTTTGCAGGTCAGAGTAGCAAAGAAAGACATATCTGATTCCTGCTGATGACACGGTACAGCTTTCTTACTGGCTTATTTCTTCTTTAAAAATAAACATCATTTTCCTAATTCTGTAATTGAGGACACAGATATATTTAGCCTCTGGTTAGAAGCAAGAAACCATGGATCCATAAAAAGTAATATAGCCCAAACGTGTGTGCATGTTCCTATGTTTTACAAGTCAGTCAACACATCCAATTTATGCCACCCAAAGTAGCTCTCTGGTCAGATCGTACATGAGAGATGAAAACAATAACAAAACTACCACTGTTTTCATAACAAATGCTTATTATTTGAATGAACTTTTTAAAGTACATAAATTTTATGTACAATTATGAAGCTGTCACGAATAAAACATAGTGTTAATGAGTACCAGGTGGTAGATGGCTCCAGCTAGAAATAACATTACTATTAGGTTTAAAGTAAAAAAAAAAAAAAAAAAAAAAATCACTGTCATGTGAAAGCAACAGTAAACCCAAAGATGGATTTGGGTCACCACTCTGCCCACATCTTACAAAAAGCTAAGCTTTTATAAGCAAATCCTATAATAACCTTTTTTATCATCCTCCCATTTTAAGGTGCTTAGAACTTTGCTCTATTAAGTGGCAAAACAAAAGGAAAAGGATTATTTCTCTCAAGATATTCAACCACAAAACTATAACAGAGAAGGAGTTTAGACATTTTTTCTGGTCAAGTTATTTATGCGCCTGTGGTTCTCGATTTCCCTATCTGTAAAGAAGGGATGAGAGACCCTCATTTCCAAAGTTTACCTCCCCCATCCCAAGTAAAAAGTACTGAATACAGAAGGAGGGAGGGAGTTTTTTATTATGTGACTGCCTGCTAAATGCCAACACTTTCATATGGGGTGTTTCAACTAACCTGTACAAAAAGCTTCTTAAATGAGTTTTAATACCCACTTTCTCAACAATGGAAACAGGCTCAGTGAAATTAAGCCACGTATTTATACAGAGAACAGAGTTGAATCCACATCTGCTAAATAGCTGTCTGTCTCCCTTGAATGGAAGGACACAGCACAGGACTGATGTGACCCTGCTAAACCTCAGGGAGATAAAATTCCAAGAAAGGAAACCTTTTCTCTGACCAGAAATGCCATGTCTAGCAGCTGCAAACATGTGTTCTGAGAGCACTTAAGTGTGGTAGGAAGACAGACTTATAGAATGGATTAGCAATGCCTCCAAGGTACCAGGGTGTTACGGATTGACTTGTGTCCCCCCCGCAAAAAGATGCTGGAGTCCTAACCTCATTACCTCAGAATGTGAACATATTTTGGAGAAAGGGTATTTACAGAGGTTATCAAGTTAAAATGAAGTCATTAGGGTAGATCTTCATCCAATATGACTGGTGTCCTATTAAAAGAGGAGAAATTTGGACACAGACAGAGACACATACAGGGAGAATGCCGTGGGAAGACTGGAGTTACACATTATCACAAGTCAAGAAACTACCAAGAGCTGGGAGAGAGGCCTGGAACAGACCCTTCCCTAGCACTTTAAGAAGGATCATGGCCCAGCAGACACCTTGATGCCAGACTTCTAGCCTCCAGAAGTGACAGGCAATAAATATCTATTTTTCAAGCCACGCAGTTTATGGTACTTTGTTACAGTAGCTCCTAGGAAATGAACACAAGGGGCAAGAATATGAGACCATGAGAGACACCTATTAATAATCTTCTGTTAGAATATGAGTGGCCTCATTTACCTCTGAATGGTTGGCCCAGCGCCTGGAAGAGAAGATGCTCAATTCAAAAAAGTTTTTGAACTGATTAATACGAAGAGAATATAATGGGAAGTTTCCCCTTTGCCAATGCTGTGTGGATGCAAAAGCAGGTCACACATCGCTCCAGCAGCTATTCTTTGGAAGAAAAGCAAAGATTCAATGCTTACACAGGGGAGGAGAGACACTTGGATGGAAGATCCCAGCAAAGTGGAGAATGAATAGTTGAACTGAGTGAGGAAACTGACAGTGTCTGGGTTTGGAGTCACATCTCTAGGGAGGCCGTCTGGAGGAAAATTAGAGTGAAGGAGATTATTATTAACCTTGATATGATTTTTTTTTTTTTTTTTTTTTACTTGAGACTCAGGCTAACAATGTGTTTAGAGTGAAGAAGGGACAAATGCAATTTACTCTGGGATTGAACGCCATCCGATGAGGTTACCTCACTCATTTTAAAACGTTATCTCACTGTGTCCGCTCATTTCTCAGCACCACGCTATTTGCATGAAGTATGTTCAGATAAATATATTTTAGCAGGATGTTCATGAACCACAGCCAATAAAAAATGTAAAATTAGCATACTGGAAATGCTTAACTCTCATGGACGCAGCCTCTTCAGTTCAAGAGCTACTGAATTGAGCTAATAGGGGGTGATCTTAGAGTTTTCCGACACCAGATTGACACATCTCATGGGCAGCTTTCAGATCCGCTCCCACGAGCTATTCATGCATCTCTGCCTCAAAGGAAATTCACGTTGGCTTCCACAGGAAATGGAGACTCGGAGAATGTGACTGAAGTACAGCTCTACCCCCAAACAGCTCTGGTGAATGCAAATTGTCTTGAATCCAAAAATAATCCTTACAATTGTTACTATTAACATTTGCCGCCTACTTACAATGTACTGAGTACCTTTCCTACACTATATTAAGAAATTATCATGAAGACCCATCCAATACTTAATTGCACTTCTACAGAGAGGAATTATTATAATTGCTATTCTATATCAAGAATTGCTACTCCTACTGCCCAGTTTCCATCCTTCTTCACCATAACATAATTGTTTGAGATGTAAAGGTGAAACAGGAAGCCATCATCTCTGGTTCTGGGGGTTATTTCTTCTTTCTTTCACTTACTCAGCGAATTTGTTTAGAGAGAGCAGTAAGCATTGGTATTACTCTAATTAAAAAGACAAGGAAAAAAATAAACTTTGCTACATAAATTTATCTACGGTCACCATACATCCCAGATTTTTCAGAGGATAGTCCTAATTTTAAATATTTAGGTCACTTATTCCTACTTGGAGTGCAGAAAATGAAGTTACCCTCAAAGATAGACGGGATCCAGGAGTGTATTAGGTAAGCTATGGCAGCCAGACCTCCAGTCTCTGGGAAAAACTCAAAAAAGCTTGAACAAGAAGATAAACTCCCTCAAGGAATGACCAGAAAGCTCCCTTCAAATAACCATAAACATAATGATGACAACTTTGAAAATCCAATCCAAAACCAGACAAAAACCAAGGACGAATGACATTGTCTGCAAGGTACACCTCAAAATCTAGTATGATATTTGTTATAGAAAAGCAACCACTGTTTACTGAGCAGCCTCTTTGTGACAACACATTACATAAACTCTCATTCAATCATTGTTTCCCTTTTTTTTTTCCCCCCCACAGGAAAAAAACTGATGCTTAAAGAAGCAAAATAAATTGCCCAACATGGCTAGTAAGTGGCAGAGCCAATATCTGGATGCAGTTTTGATGCTAAAAGCTGTTGTCTTTCCACTGAATTGATTTTAAATCAGCACACATCCTAATCCGACTTTTATAACCAGACTGCACGTAGGTTACAAAGCAAGGCCTCTGGATCCTGCATTGGCAGATACCAGTCTCAGAGAGGAAAAGGAACAGAAGAGCGACTTCAGCCTTGAAGAAGGGGAGGCTCCTCTCTCTTAGTTTGAGCTAATACACAGGTGAAGTACTTTATAGCTGGCAAGATTATCTCATTTGATACAACAGTCCCCAGATTTCAATTCCTCACAAAGAAGAGAAACATTCAGAGACTGCAAGATCCCTCCCTCAAAACTGGTTTGTTTGGAGACAGGCAGAATTTTCACTAATGCTACTTTTTTTCTGATTTTTAAGACTCCCTGTGAAGTAGTGAGACACTGATATTTTAAAATTATCAGACGGAAATGGATGAAAAGACGGTGTATTTCAGGGACCTACTGCCTTCACTTTCTTCCTATTCAAAGCAGCAAAAATCAAAACAGCATAGAGATTCAAATGAAAGCAAGAAAGAGTACAGATGTTCCTGGCTCTGGTTCCATTCGATTTTTTTCCATTAGTTTCAAAAAAAAAAAAAAAAGGGTAAAATTGAGACTGTGAAAGACCCGGACAGTTAGAGGACAAAGATAGTATCTACTTTTCCTTCCTTGACACATCACGCTATATATATTTTATGGCGGTTACATTGAAGCGATTAATTCATAACGGGACAGAAGCAGCTCACAAAGACTTACAGCTTATTTTTAATAAGTGCTAATACATTTATGCCTTTCTTGCCAGACTCCCCTTCTAGAAACACTTGCCTTCCCAGATTATATCCATGAAAATTAATGATCTGTCACTAGGCTTGCCTCTGTCTTAATGAAGTAGTGACTCAGAGCGATTGCAGTCAGGTGTGAGAAACTTGTTTCTCCTGTGGATGATAAAAGCCCTTGCCTCATTCTTTGCACACATTTAATTAGGCGAAAGCCAAAATAGATAATAATAATCACTGTGGCACAATGATGCTGCATATTTCAACAAGTGAAAAGGGTTTTGTTGGTGTTTGAAAGCTCTTCTGCACGGAGAAGGCAATCAACAGAAGACGTATCAAAAATTCAAATGCACTGGTACGTTCTTTGCTTTGTGAAAAGCAAAATGCATGATTCATAAAAGTGAGTATCTTTATTGAGCAACTCATAACCCACAGGGCTAAGTGCGGTGAACAAAATAAAGAGGAGGGTGTTGATAAACAGTAACTGAAGGTGGAAGGCAGTGGCCTACACCAAGTGGAGAAGACAGAGAAGGCCCTGCAGGGAGATGGCGCTGGAGTTGGAATCTGCACCAAGATCTGCCAGGAGGAGGTGTGGGCGAAGAAAGACTCGGACCGAGGCCACGCACAGCGCAAAGACCCAGGGGAGAAAAACTGTGTCACATCGGGCATAATTCCTTAACCCTGACATGAGGAATATTTGGGGCTGGATAATTATTAGTTATTGGGTGTTGTGATGTGCACGGTAGGATGTGCACTGTAGGTGGTTTAGGAGCACCCCTGATCGCTACCCACTAGATACCAGTGGTACCCCACTCCCCTGGAGCTGTGACAGCCCAGATGTTTCTAGACATCGCCAAATGTCCCCCGGGGGGGCGCGTAAAAATCTCCCATGGTTGAGAATCTCTGTGCTAGAGAAAAAGATAGAGAACAGGTAGGTGGAGCAACCAGGAGAATTACATCTACAGGAAGGAAGGAAAATTAAGCAGAGCTAAGCCAGCTATGCTAGCACTATTTCAGGCCTCACGACCTCAGAGATGCTCGTTGCCAGGCATACGGCAGGGTTCCATGTCAAATTCACAGGGACCAAATTTTAGTCTGACAAAACTAGAGACTTCGTCTGTCTCAAGGAACCGAGGAACACTGAGGTGCTCTGTGCCTCCGTCCATCCTCAGCCTCCTGACCAGCCTGTGAAGCCACTCTACCAGCCCGAGCCATGCAACTGGGCTCTCCACAGCCTGCCTCCACGAATTCTGCCTTCCTGTCTGTGTCATCAGCGAATACCTTGGTTCTCTACAGAAGAGAGAAAACATACCATCTCAGAAAATGAGAGAGCTGAGTGCCCCACGATTTGAGAGACAATGGTTTCCTGCGGGTGATGATTGTAGATGGTACATTCACAGGGTCAGGAAAGAAGTAATAAGCAAATAAGGAATCTGGGATTTAATGTACACTTTTAGACACATTTTCCTCATCTGTTTTGTTTCTTTATCTATGAAATGGGATCCGTTTTATTAAAAACCTGTTTAGTCAACGAATAGGTCTGAAGGGAAATGAATTCTAATAACCTGCCCTTAAGTAAGCCATTAAAAATCATGGACTTACTGAGTGAGACGGAGGCTGAGAAGCACAGGTGGTGAAGCAGCCATGGATCATCCCAAGAAAGTTATCTTTGCTCCAGGATAAAGTACTAACATATAATTACAGAAAAGGTTGACTAGGATCAGAAGTAAGGCTCAACTTTCCTCTGAGCCCTAAACCTAGACGATGCTCCACAAAGCCTGTTCCAGCAAAAAGACCGTTCCAAGCCTCTCTTTGAGAGGACATGAAGTAAATGAGCACATCTTCCATTTAAAGGAAGTCTAGAAACAGTGCTCTTTGGGCACAGTTACTTACTTTCTTCTGTGTCTTATTTCCTAAAATTAGAAATTTTCTAAGATACTTTACAAATAAGGGCAAGTGCAATTTTTACTTCATTCTGGGCAGGAGAAAGTTAATGGCCTTATTTTTACGTTTAACCTAACCCTCACTTAGCATCAATACATTCCGTGAAGTTCTAGGCACTTTACTCATATGAATGCATTAGGCTTCATAAAAACACCTGCCTCGTGGTACTATTATTTCCCCCAATTCAAAGGTGGGAAAAATAGGCACAGAGAGATCAAGTGACTTGAACAAAGTTGCACAGCTACGAAGTCAAGTGGGCAGAATTTGAGCCCAAGCAGGTTGATGAGTCAACCACTCCCCAAATTGTTTGTCAACAACAACTCAGAAGCAAGAGACATGAGCGTCGCTTGTTTGCTTTTCTCTGTTTGGATAGAACCAAGAAATAAGAAAGAAAAGGGTTAATGCACACAAAATAGGATTTTAGAGTAATCATAGGAAAAAAAATTCCCTGGCTATTTGGGTTTAAAGGGAGCACACCAGGGATGGACCTAGCGTCTGTCATACAGAGTGAAGTAAGTCAGAAAGAGAAAAACAAATACTGTATGCTAACACATGTATATGGAATCTTAAAAACAAACAAAAACAACGTTCTGATGAACCTAGGGGCAGGACAGGAATAAAGACACAGATGTAGAGAATGGACTTGAGGACACGGGGAGGGGGAATTGTAACCTGAGACGGAGTGAGAGAGCGGCACGGACATACATACACTACCAAATGTAAAATAGATAGCTAGTGGGAAACAGCTGCATAGCACACGGAGACCAGCTCGGTCGGTGCCTTGTGACCACCTAGAGGGGTGGGATAGGGAGGGTGGGAGGGAGACGCAAGAGGGAGGAGATATGGGGATATATGTATATGTATAGCTGATTCACTTTGTTATACAGCAGCAACTGACACACCATTGTAAAGCAATTATACTCCAATAAAGATGTTACAAAAAGGGGGGGGGGCAAATAAATAAATAAAGAGAGCACACCAGGTTACTTTCTTCTCTTGGATCCCAGTCTCTGAAAATTTAAGAAAAAAATAATAACGGACTGCTAGTCATCATTTGCCAATTATGATGAGAAATGGGCAGGGCGGGGGTGGAGGAAAGATGGGATGTCCTCATAGGAGACTTTCCGTTCGCTGGTTCACTTTCTGGCAGCATCATGATCAATCTCATGGAATCTGATATCAAACATATGGGCCTTCAAGTGCCAGAAATTTCTCTGTGTTCTGTTTCCCTCAACACTTCACTCTCAAGGTCATTAGACCCACCTGTATCTTTTCATTTTCCTCAGTTCTCTGCAACACAGTACAGGGACATGTTACACTCTGTAGGCAAGCACCTGGAGAGGGTAATTTCAGGTTTGGGAGGCATGAAACAACAAAATGCACAGTTCCATTACTGACATAAACACATTTCCTGATAAAATGAAGCCCGCTGGGCTTCCTATGGTCAATGCTGATGTCACTATAGACACTGAAAGAAAGAATATTATTTGGATAGAATTGGAGTCAAAATAGCATACCTGATTGAAAGATGACAGGGCTATTCACACATTTCTTTTGTTAAGTGTCGGCATAAAAAAAAATAATTAGCAAACTTTGAGAGTTCCCTAATCATCAATCTATTTTAATACTCATGGGTTGTAACAGTATGAAAATCTTTGTTTTTTCCCAACCATCAGGCAAATGCTAAAAATATATAAATAAATGATTCTTTAATAATGCATTCATCCTTCAACCAGAGAAGGAATGGGTAGAGTTTGGTAAGAGGATAAAGCTATTTCTGAACATAATAAGAAGGAGAATTTGCAGGCAGACAGTTGAAGAAAAATGTTATAACCTGTGCGTAGAGTGAGATGGAGTGGGCTGGACTCCAAAGCCCAGGATTGGCCCAAGACAAATTCCATTATTCAATCAACAAACACTGACTGAGTTGCTACTTTGTTCTAGGAACTGTGCTACATGTTGCAGTACCTCACTTAATCCTCCCAATGATAGGGTTAAATGAACATCACTAGCCTTTTTATCTTTAAACAGATTAGGACCCAAGTCTCAGACGGACTAAGTCCCTTGTCCAGGCCCTGGCATTATAAAAGGCACATGTGGAATCTACCCGCAGATCTGTGTTCCAAGAGCTCAATAAATGGTAGCTTTGGAATGCTGATCACAATGATATGTTTCCACCTCAGTATTCCAGCATGCCACACAGCTCTCCATAAAGACTGCCGACTCAGGGAGCCCAAGAAGTCAATTAAGCCATAAGTGAGTTCACACCAGGCACGGGACAGAGTGAAGGCCACCATGCAATAGGGGAGCAACCTCGGCATTTATAAACCAGTGACAGATGAGTTACTGAGCCAAGACAAGCTTAGCAGCCATAAAGCCAGGGTGGGTTTCCTTCTGTGTGGAACTTTCTTCTTTCCCCTCTTCACCTGGGCCACTCAAGCTCATCTGAAAATCTCAGATAGATCCCACTTCCTCAAGGTCCTACCCTGCTTGACTAGATCAAATTCCCACTGTATGCTTTCGTATGTAGCACAGGAATCTCTCCTACATACAACTTACCAAGGTCAAGGTTTACATTTGATTGTGTGACGATGTGATTGACATTTCTACCCCCACAAAACTGTACTCTCCCTCCTGGTGGCGGGGACCATTTGCATTTGTAAAACCACTGAATCGCCATTGCCTGGACAGGTGAGGCATGCACCCAGTACATATTTATCAGATAGGAGAATAAAAGGTTCAGATCCCATGACGGCAGCCAACATGCCAAAGCTGACTCCCAGAGGCCATTTCCCCCCTACAGATGCTCTTTATAAACAAACTTGGCCATGCAGACCACAACACTCATGAGGTTTCCCAGTGCCGTGGACACAAAAAGCTCAGGTCAGTGCTGCGTGCCAGCTTTGTGTCTTATCTCCTTTCGCTTCAGCCTAATTTCTTAGACGAGCAAGTATCACCCTAGCAGAAAAAGCAAGTCAGGCTGTCCAAGGGATGCTGGGACACATCGCACAGAACGTAAGGAAAACATCTGGTTCCACATGCTTATTACCTGCCACTGATGGAGAGAGGTTCCTAAGAGCCCTATCACACAAAGCAAAGAGACTATGCAGGGGAGACAGACCACGTGTACAATCACCAGAACACGTGGGGCCAGTGCACTTCAACTTCAGCCTCTTCCCAGCTGTAAGTAACATGGGGATCCGATCAAAGTATTGGGATGAGAAGTGTTTCTGTAGTAAAGCTGCTCACAATTGCCTTGAATAGAAGAAACTGTTTTATTGTCGATTCTATCACCAGCTTCCTACTACCAAGTAAAGACTGTGAAGCACCCAGTGACCACTTTCCATGTCCATTTTAACACAAGAGCCTCTGCTTTCCCCAAGAACACGATATTCAACCTCTGAGGGCAATTTATTCTGTTTCTTTATACCGGGTGTTGTTCTCAAATCTCGGGCTCCTTCTTTAGCCAAGGATCAGGAGGCTTTCTGCTATGATATCATGTGTCACCCCACTTTATCTTTCCACAAGTGTCACGTCTCATCTCCATTCTTGACTGAATTTCTTTGACACAGCTGCCCCCTCCCCCAGCCCAACGTAGGCAGTGTTTCTCAGCCCCTAAGACCCTGCTGCATCTTGCACCCACTGTGACAGCTGCCACGTTGGATCCCAGAGGACTGTTCACTTACCCATCTCTCACCAGTCTGTGAGCTCTGTGAAGGCCACCTCATCTCAAGCGTGCCTTTCCAGAACCTGGGTGGTCTTGCCTGCAGAGGGCGACCAGATCTGGCTTTTTTTTTTTTAAATAATTAATTTTTATCGGAGTAGAGTTGCTTTACAATGTGTGTTAGTTTCTACTGTACAGAAAAGTGCATCAGCTATATGTGTACATATATCCCCTCTTTTTTGCATATCCTTCCCATTTAGGTCACCACAGAGCACCGAGTAGAGTTCCCTGAGCTATACAGCAGGTTCTCATTCGTTACCTATTTTACACATAGCAGTGTATAGATGTCAATCCCAATCTCCCAGTTCATCTCACCCCTCACCCCTGGATCTGGCTGTGAATCTCAGATTTGAATCCCGGCTGTGCCGCTTATTCAGGCATCTGCAAAGTGCAAAATGCCAGATAGTAAATATTTTCAGCTTTGCAGGCTCTGAGGCCTCTGTCGCAATGCCTTATGTCCAGAAATGTTATTCTTTTCTGGACTGTTTTCCCAACCATTTGAAAATATTAAAATAAAAAAAAAAAAAAACATTCTCAAGTTCTCAAGCTATAGAAACACAGGTGAAGTCCATAGCTTGGACTTCTACGTTTATCAAGCACGTGACCTTGGGCAGGTAATACATCTCTATGTGACTTGGTTTTATCACCTGTAAAGTGATAGCGTCCCCCTCAGAGGCTTTTTGCAAACATTGTATTAGTTAATTCATTACAAGCACTTAGAACATTACATGGCGCAATGACATGTGCTCGATCAGTGTTGCTATCACTGCTGTTATATTTTATTTCCTAATAAACGATTTTTTAAAATATATTTGAGTTCAGAGTGTGTTATCTCCCCATATTTGACCACTCAAGGGCTGAATGGTCGATTCTGTCTCTCAAACATCTAGCTCCCGTTCATCACTCCCCTTGCTAATGCCTTAGCTCAGCATCTCGTCATTACCCTCCAGGGCTACCACAGAAGCCTTTTCATGGGTCCCTCGGCCTTCACTTTCCCCTTCCCCCTGTCCTGTCCACGTTGGTCATTAGAGTGATCATTCTAAAACCCAGATGTAACCATGTCATTCCTCTATGACAGCCTCCTTTCACTCTTTCCCCAAAATGAGTCCTGTGAATCATTAATTTCAAAAATTGTAAAAACACATTTGCTTTTCTTTCTTTTTTTGAAAAAGCTACATGTTTAAATAAGAGTAGACAAAGCATGGGGGAGAGAGAATTGTATGAAGGTGGTCAAAAGGTACAAACTTCCAGTTTTAAGAAAAATGAGTAGGAGGGATGTACTGTACAAATTATTAATAGAATTAACACTGTTGTATGTTATATATGAAAATTGTTAAGAAGGCAAATCCTAAGAGTTCTCATAATAAGGAAATTGTTTTCTTTTTCCTTTATTTTGTATCTATATGAGATAATAGATGTTCACTGAACTTACTGTGGTAATCATTTAATGATGTATGTTAGTCAAATCATTATGCTATATACCAGAAACTTATACAGTGCTACATTTCAATCACATCTCAATAAAACTGGAAGAAAAAAAAGAAGGAAAAAAAAGAAATCTTTGCCCAACCCAAGCTCACTTAAAAAAAGAAAAGAACTGTTGCTATAACCAAAGTCTTTTTATAAAGATCATTATTTTGAGAATTAAGTAGGAACAAAAAACAAACAAAAAATAGAGTAGACAAAACTGGATACAGCAAAATTAAACAGACAATTGTTTTCACTGTAGTACTTATCAGAACGCTTAACACACTAATGTGCATTGTAAATCTCCAAGAAGTTGACAAAGGGAGGTAATTTCCCGATATTAAGTGAGTCCCTGTTCTCAATGTTTGTCTCCCAGGATTACTGTTCTAAGGGACATACTTTGGAAAATGCTCGTCCACGTAAATTCCTTAGCTTGGCGTACAAGGCCCTCCATGGTCCAGTTCCCAACCAGCCTCACTGGGTACAACTGTTCATCTGGTACAACTCTAGCTCCTCTGGGATCTTCGGTGCCCTTGGGTTTGCTGTGCCTTCTGTCTCGAATGGTTGTCCCTCCCCTGATGTGCCTTCCTTCTTATCCTACTCACTTTGGGAAAAGTTAAGGGGTTTGCCTTCAGATTCTCCTAGACACTTACTCATTCCTTGATGAAGTCTCCTACAGATGTGTTCATTCCTCACTTACCACGTCGCTGTTAATATGTACATAAATATATATTTCCCTCAAAACAATGACTGTGAGAGAACAGAAACTACATTCTGTCTGTTCATTTTCTTAAATGCATAGAAATAAAGTCTTTCATTTCCAAATCTGATTTTACCCTCTAATGGAAACAGCAGAGAGAGCGTCACCTGCGCTCTCTGGTTGAGAACAACGAACAGGTTAAGTAAGTTATCCTCAAGTCAAAAAACAAAATGAGTAAGTGCCAGAAAGCAGGTACAACAGCCTTTAACTCCCAGCCCTGGGTTCTCTCCATCGCACTTCACAGTCTCCCCTAACAAAGCCCAACTAATGCTTAGTTAGTAACTCCACTTGGATGAATGCCCTTGACGTGGACTTGGGCTACAGCAGCAGCCAGAGGAAGCCCAGTGTTGAGTCAGCTGAGACCCAGGCTCCAATGCTCCCCCAATGGCCCATCTATACACAGTAGGGTCAGAAATCTCCTGCTGAAACCAAATCACAGGTTTTTACAGGAGCCCACAAGGGACTGCTACCAATGATCTCAGGCTCACTTGCCCTCTCCTTGGCCAGCCTCCTAGGCACCCTCTTCTTCTTTCTACAGCTCCTAGCATGGAGTCTCCTTTCCTGCCCTTCCTTCCCAGAGCTGATACCTCTTATTCTATCCCCACAATGGAGTCTTTTCAGCACCATCTCCCACCTTTGCTCCTTCCTCCAAAAACGTAGAGGCTAACCACAAGGGGAGAGTAAACAACAGGTAACAAAAATGACAGCCACACATGAGTGACGACGGGGTGGTCTCAGCTGGAACTGAGAAAACGTCATCAGCTCCTCACTAAGCACTAAGCACCTAGGATCCTAGATGCTGCAGGGCTAAGCACTGCCATCGCCAGTCACTTTGGAATGAGCTATCTTTACAGCCCCTCTCTCCCCTTATTTACCACCTTATGATAACCTTCATTCCTCTGCACCTTCCAAAAGTCTTTTCTCCCCTTTTCCCTAGTGAACATGTCAGAGCCATATTGGCCTGGGTATTTATACCTATTCATACTGAAAAGGGGACAGAGAAAAGTCTCAAGCTCTCTCAAAAACCCTGCAAAGTTTATAAATGAAGTTCATGGACCTGGGAAGAAAGAGAAGGCACATTCCGATGGGATTCTGAAAAGAATTGGAGGAAAGTATTCCTACAGAAGTAGGGGCAGGATTAAGGGAATCTAAGAGGAACGGTTAGTAACCCAAGTACTAGCAACAGCAGGAATCCACAATGCCTGCCGTTGCAACTCTCAAGGTTGCAGGGGCAGGGAGAGGAAGGGGTGTCACTGGAACCAAAGAAGGATGTCCAGGCAGGACTCTTAGCTGAGTGAACGGCAGCCACTGCTGAGCTGCAGCTCAGGTACAGGAAAGGAGCAGGGAATAAATACCCCAACTTCTTTCCTCCCGCCCTTCAGTCGCCTGCTGATGCCATTGTTTCACATGGTCAGAATTCATGTTTGTTATTTCTCACTACAGAGAATGTATGTGAAGTCATCAGGCACCTATTAAATGTCCGATACCTGTTTATTTTCTTCTTCTAATTTTTTTTCTTCTAACAGAAATTCGCTTAGGATGAAATCTGTGGAAGCATAAAGCCACTCCTGCAGGGTCCCAACCTGCCCCAGAAATAGCTTCATTTTGCTTTACAAGAACTTGAAAAACGTGTCACGAGGCTTTACTGGCTCTCTTATCAAAACATAAAAACTAAACACTGGAGGTGTCAGCTAAAAATAGGGACTGTGAAATCAGACGGATCTGGATTTAAATCCGAGTCCCACCACCTTCTCGCCATGCGAACTGGGGCAGGTTACAAACCTCCCGGCCAATGGTGTCCCCATCCCTAAAATGAGGATAATATTTGAATCAACCTCAAAGACTTGTGGAGTAAAATGCTCAGCCCAGTGCCTGACCCAGAGTAAGTACATCAGAAATCAAGGGATAGACATTTTTTTTCCTAAAAGGTTAACAGCATAAACTCTTGATCCAGAGTCTCTGACCCCAAATTCCAGTCTTATCACCTACTGGTTCTGGCACCGCTGGGTGAATTACTTAAATATCTGTGCTTCTGTTTTGTCAACTGTAAAAAATGAGAATATACCTGCCACATAAGGCCGACGGACAGTAAATGAATTAGCTCATGCAGGGAAGTTAGAGCAGTAAATGCTATAGAAGAGCTGCCTGTTGTTCTCTAAATCCACAGCTCCAACCTGTTCAGCCTTGAATGGCACTCTGACAGGGACCCACAAGTCAGGGATCCTGAAGCCCCCTTCTCCTGACCATTTAAGGACACATTAGGTATCTAACATGATTAGAGATGCATAGTGAGTAAAATACGTCTTTGAGCCACTCAGAGTGGAAAGACCACCAGTATGGGGGTCTGGAGATCGTGGACTGTCTACTTACGTGTAATGAGCTGCACGGCTGTCTGTTTCATCTGGAAAAGGACAATTAGATGCAGTGGGGTCCTGTGAGGCTCACCAAGATCCCCTCCCTGGTCTCACACCGCTAACCTGCAGCTTCTGGGAACAACAGTCGTGTCAGCTCACAGCTGCCACCCTTGCTGCCAGCTGCCCTCCGCTGCAGGGAACTGCCCTGCTCAGGGTCACAGGCCTTCCCAAGGGCTGGGTACAAAAGCTCCGCCCTCTAATCTAAAAAATAACACAAATGAGTGTATGTGCAAAACAGAAACAGACTCACAGATATAGAAAACAAACGTGTGGTTACCAAAGGGAAGAAAGAAAGGGAGAGGGACAAATTAGCAGTACAGAATTAACAGGTACAAACTACTACGTAAAAAATAGATAAACAGCAGGATATACTCTGTAGCACAGGGAACTACGGCCATTATCTCGTGATAACCTATAAAGGAGTATAATCTGCAAAAAAACTGAAGCACTATGCTTTATATGTGAAGCCAACATAAAATTGTAAATCAACTATACTTCAATTAAAAAAAAAGTCTCACCCTTGGCTTTACCTTGTAGTAACTCTGAACGGACATCCCAGCCCCAGGGCTCCCCTTAAGATAGGTGGAGGGGCCCCAGTAACAATTTCATTGTGGAATAGCTATTTCTCCAAATAATGAAAGTTCATTGGCTTCTGACCAATAAAACCATGGGTCCCAAATGGCACACGAAGAAAGAGTTCTCACTGTTATTTGCCTAAAATTATTTAATTGTCATGTAAACTCTTTAATCTGCTCTCAGCTCTGAACGTTTTTTCCTTCCAGAATGCATTTAACACGAAAAATCTAGAATCAGTGGAGTTTTAACTAGAGAATCCCAGCTGGGTTTTAACACTTGAACTCAGGGTCACTTACGATACTGTGTTTCAAGCTAGGCGGTTATGTTAGAATACACAAATTCTATGAGACAGAATTTTGTTTAACTGAATTATTAGTGGGCAATTCCCTCTACCTGACCTTTCCCTCCACAGGAAGAAGCTTCAGAGACCATGATGTTCCCAGCCTCTCTCCCACCCTCCTGGACAAAGGAAGTCACAATGCCATGCCGGGGAGGTGAGGCTGCCTAATTCTGAGGTTGACTATTAGAAAACCCACTTGCATAAAGATTATGAGCATATCCTCCACCCCCGACCTTAACAGTAGTAAAGTGATACTTCGGGTTCTGCTGCCTTATTACCTTGTCTTATACCTTTTTTTTTTTTTTTTTTTTTTTGCAGTACACGGGCCTCTCACTGTTGTGGCCTCTCCCGTTGTGGAGCACAGGCTCCGGACGCGTAGGCTCAGCGGCCATGGCTCACGGGCCTAGCCGCTCCGCGGCATGTGGGATCTTCCCGGACCGGGGCACGAACCTGTGTCCCCTGCATCGGCAGGCAGACTCTCAACCACTGCGCCACCAGGGAAGCCCTTACCTCGTATCTTAACTTGGATGTCTTAAACCCTTATAGGTGTAACATTAAAATCCCAGTACGATTCTGCGATGAGAATTCTGGCAAGGTTATGGCACTAGAATCCAATCTAGGCTGTCACGCTGCATTTCTAATGAGGTTATAACGTGACAATACTGGCTTGGCAAATCTGTGGAGGTTCAGGTGTCATAAATAGGGAGGTAGGACTCAGTTTAGTGCTGACTGTTCTGCTTGGTGATCCTCTGTAGAGCCAATGCCTCATGGGGTTTTTAGAGTAAAGGGCAAGGTACAGGAGGCAGTTGAGAAAAAACACTATTGAAATTACTCTTCAGTTAAAATGGAATTTTTTTTTCTGACTAATTTTTATTGGAGTATAGCTGATTTACAATGTTCTGTTAGTTTCTGCTGTACAGCAAAGTGAATCAGTTATCCCTATACATATATCCACTCTTTTTTAGATTCTATTCCCATATAGGTCACTACAGAGTATTGCGTAGAGTTCCCTGTGCTATTCGGTAGGTTCTTACTGGGTATCTATTTTATACATAGCAGTGTGTATATGTCAATCCCAGTCTCCCAATTTATCCCTCTCTCCCCCTTTCCCCTTTGGTAACCACAAGTTTGTTTTCTACATCTGTGACTCAACTTCTGTTTTGTAAACAGGCTCATTTGTATCATTTCTTTAGATTCCACATATAAGTGATATCATATATTTGTCTTTCTCTGTCTGACTTACTTCACTCATTTTGACAATCTCTAGGTCCATCCATGTCACTGCAAATGGCATTATTTTGTTCTCTTTTATGGCTGAGTAATATTCCATTGTATACATGTGCCACATCTTCTTTATCCATTCCTCCATCGATGGACACTTAGGTTGCTTCCATGTCTTCACTGTTGTAAATGGTGCTGCAATGAACATTGGGGTGCATGTATCCTTTCAAATTATGGTTTTCTCTGGATTTTTGCCTAGACATGGGATTGCTGGATCATATGGTAGCTTTATTTTAAATCCCAAAGGATTCATGGAGATAAACAGGCTCACTGGCTACACAGGCGTGTTGTTCTAGGATGATTCCCTTTCCACACAACATGCAAATCTCTCTCATCCTCACATCTATGGCCCCTATACTCATAACCAAAAGCATTTCTCTCCATTCCCGGTCATATCATATATAAGGCAAATCCCCAAACACTGATCTAACTCCCACGTGCCTCCTGGGAGGACCGTGTCAATAATGAAAGAGGGCTTTCAGCCAGTGAAAGTACTGGTCTCAAGAAGTTTGTGAAAACAGTCCAAATATTCTGGAAGAAAAAGAGGTCTCTATAAATCTCGGCCTGTCTGGAAATCAGAGATTCAGTGGCCTGAGAATATTTGGGGGAGATGAAGCTGATTTAGTATTTGTAAGATTTTTCCCTTCCTCATTATCCCATGACAACTGGGGCTCCATGAGTATTTTGTGTTTTCTCAGGGGCTTTTGTGTTTCAATCCCAATACATCAAACTGGAGTTCTTATAGAATATGTGATCCCCACTGACTTTCAACTCCACCAGTCCACCCTCTCCTCTCCATTCATACAGCCAAGCTTGCAACGCCTCTTTCCTGGCCTCAGCAATGGCCCGCTAACTGGTACCCTGGCAGCTCCATCTCTACACAGCCATCTGAGAGGGCACGTTTCCCGAAAGGCTGTGTACTGTGAAGGAGAGGAAAGCATCCTCGAACAGCTAGGAGCTGTCCTGGCACCATCACTACACATTAGAGTTGCTAGAAGCTGCCCTTAACCTCTAACAATTAAGCCTGAGTAGTTTCCGGTTGACTGTAAATAATTTCACAGATCATCAACATCAGACAACATCTGATGGATGTTAGCTCTCTCTGTCATCCTGCCAAAACAGACATGAACACGGTCCGAAGCACAGAAATGGCCAAATCCCCCTATCCCCATCCCCACTCGGGATAATGATACTGCTGCTTCTTTACTAATTACCGCTCTAGCCTCACTCTTTTCCCCTCTTATAAGATTAGATTTCTTAAGAGTCCCAATCATAGAATCACACCATTCTAAGACAGCATGCAATCCAGAACAAAGTGTCACATCCTTGAAGCCTCTTCAAATCACCTAACACAGCCCCGATTCTATAAGTCCTTTCTAACCCCCTCTTACGAAGTCATCTCTGGTCTTCCATGAGTATTTGCCCCTGTTGCCGTGACCACTAAACCAGCTTCTGGAACCACAGGTGTGTTCTGGTGGTCTCTGGCTGCAGAGCACTGACCACAGCGTAGCTCAAAAAGCATAGAGCTCTTCAGCCAGACCACCTGGGTTCCAATCCCAGCTCTGTCCCAACCTGGACAGAATTCATGGAACAGCTACCTGAGGACTCTGAAAAGTAAACAGTAGCATGCAAATTGGGGAAGAGGGCCAGAATTTGAAACACTACCAAATCAGCAGGAGTTTAACCATTTTTCTCACTGGTGTCTTATGGCCTGGAATCAGTACAACCCAAAACCCAGAGTCAGGCATCGGCACTGACAGAGAGCCCTCCAGGAGAAGGGGAGACAGTAAGTAAGGTGAATCCCCTGTTTCTTTTTCTCTTTTCTTGCACCTCAGCCAAAAAAAAGAAAAGAAAATTCATAGCCATGGAGGCAGCTACAGTAACAGCACCAAAAGGCTCCCTCAGAGGCCCAGAACTCTGAAAAAGCAGAACCTTCCTCTCCAATCAGAGAATCTGTGATCCCAGGGAATGGGGTGAACCAGTTACTCTTGTTTTGCTCTCTGTCCTTCCACTGCTTGGCCCCAGACATGCATCATAATTGCCAAAACTAGAAACAAGCCAAGTGTCCTTGGATGGTGAATAGATAACACAAATTGTGTCATACCCAGTGATAGAAAAGCATACAGCAATAAAAAAGAACAAACTATTGACAGACTCAACAACTTGGATGAATCTCAAATGCATGATGCTGAGTGAAAGAAGCCCATCTCAAAAGGTTTGCATGTTATACTGGATTCCATTTATACAGCATTCTGCAAAAGACAAAAATATAATGACAGAGAACACATCAGTGATTGCCAGAGGCTAGAGGTAAATGATTTACTCAGAGGCTCTTATGAGAAAGATCTGTCTACTCATCAGAGCTACTGGATGTACTCCACTGCTTCATGGGCTAATGAGATCCCTGTCATTAGAATTATTTAGAACCCCAGCTAGGTAATAATACACCAGAGATGTTATATGAGGAATTCATGCTTTAGAGTTTGGATAGATGCCTTCTAAATAGTCCATTCCACCTGTGAGAGACCCTAAACCTAACTTAAAGTCTGCTTTTCATTAAAGTACACCTGGCCATACCTAACATTAAATAAATAGAGTTCCTACACTTTTTGGATTGATGACTCACAGAAAAACCCTCGACAAATAAAAAAATTTTGTGCAAGCAACAAATTTGTATTGGAATGCCAACTTTATGGTAACTATGGGGCTAAGCTCAGCTAGGGAGACAGAAAAATATAAGACATGTTCCTCACCCTTTGGAAATTTACAATATTGCTGGGAAGAGGAGTCATTAATATGTTAAATAAAAGTTAAATAACATACAATATTTCAGTAGTAATACACAGTAATAATATGAAATAGACCACGAATAAGAGTATGTCTAATTTCCAAATTCGATGTATGGGCAGTAAAGACTGTGCGGACGAGGGGAGTTTACTGGGTATCTTCCATATGTCTCCGCCAGACCCCAACTCTCTCCTGTCTCTATCTATCAAGTCCATCATATGGACATGAGGCTGAGCCATATGGATACTTCAAGAGTTGCTCTTGTTTCCAAATTCTGAGTAGATTCAGTCAGTGGGAAGCCCAGCAGATGAAGACAGTGGGGTAAGAGTGAGGTGAGGGTGTTTATTCCTCTGGTTCCTGCCTTGTGCATTCACTGCAGACTCCCACTGGGTGTCCATCTCTCTAGAGCCCCTCTCAAAGGTCTGGTCCCTACTGCTCTTCTGTCCCCTTCAGCCTACAAATGGTAATGGTTTTCAGCTATCACTAGCCTCAGGGAGATTTGCCATCCCTTCTTGATTTTCCTTAAGCCTGGTCCCACCTTTGTTAATAGTCCATTCATTAAATGATCTTCAAATCTCTCAATTTGAGTTTGCCATTTGCTGGAACCCTGACTGATCCCATGGAGAAAGAAGGATCTGCTCGGTGTGTTGTAGTGATCAGGGAAAGATTTTTAGATTGGAGCAGGATCTTGACATATGAGTAGAAGTTCAACATTATTCTGGTTATAGGGCTTGTCCAAGGGCTAGTGATTACATTAGGCATGGACAAGAATTCAAAATCAAGACAAGGTACAATGATGGAGAAGCACACAGCCTACTAAGGGTATGGCGGGCCAAGCTGATGTCAAGGAGAATGGTGGGTGTATGTGTATGTGCACGTGAGGCAAGAGAAAAGAGAAAAATATCCAAACAGTATTTAGTGAGCTCATACTATAAGCCAAACACTGTGACAGGTACTGGGGAAGCAGTGATGAGCAAAACACACTGTCTATATCTTCCTCGGGTGTATTAGTTACCTACTGCTGTGTAACAAATTATCCCAAGACTCAGCAGCTTAAAACAACAATGAATTTTTGTTCATCCTTACACTCCTTTTGGGGGTTATTTATTTCAGATTGCTTTAGCTGGGAAGTTCTGGTTTTGGTGTCTCATGAGTTTCCAGTCAAGATGTCAGCTATGGTTGCAGTCATCAGAAGGCTAGTTTGGAGCTAAAAGACCTGATTCCAGGATGGCTCATTAACATAGCAGATAAGTTTACTCTGGATGTTGTCAAGTGGTCTTACAACATGGGCTTCTCTCTGGCGCTGCTTGAGCATCCTCATGACATGGCATCTGGCTTCCCCCAGAGCGAGGGATCCACAAAAGAGCAACGTCAAAGCCTTAATGTAGCCTCAGAAGTCACAATCTGTCATTTCCACAGTATCCTACTGGTCACAGAGGTTAGCCTTAGTCTCTGTGGGAGGGGAATATATACAGATATGACTCCAAGAAGGGAAGGATCTCTGGGAGCCATCCGGGAGATTGGCTATGACACCGAGCTTACCGTTTCTACAAATAATAACAATCATACACACCAAAGGAATAATTATAAGCTGTAGTCAGTACTGGAAAGGAAACCCACAGAACCATTAGGTCATCTCAGGAAAGGATCTGATTGAATTTGGCAGTAGAGATGGGCAGTAGAGATGACATATCAGTCATAAGCTGAGTTAAGAACATTTGACTAGGAACCCTTGGCGCTGGTCACGTTTACTTCTTATACACAAACCGTGTTTCCACCTGGAATTTTTCCTTGCTACATTTCCAGTGGCAAGGAGCAGGGTAATCCTCAGAATCCTCTTTTTCCTTCTGCTTCCAGTATTCTACTTCTTCTACCTGTTTCCTTTGTCTCTCCCTACTCTAGACCTATTCCCATCTTTCCTCTAGCTAACAGGCACAATCTCCCTCATTTGCTAATTTCCTCATGGCAATTATAGTTAAAGTGAGAAATAAAATAAAAAACAATCAATACATGTAGAATATATGCGTCACTTCAATCTCCCCATCTGGAAAAGTAAAAAAACACAGAACGACAACTACATATTACACTAGACGGTATTGAGAACACTAAGAACCAGCCCCCTGTATCTCTCATTTAAGTCAGATAACAGAACTGACCTCTGGTTGCAAAAACACGTGGCAGGGGATTCTGTCAGGCATGCACTGCTAACATCTCAGTCTTACAGTGAAGAACCTTCTTAAACAAAATGGAAAAGCAGAAGCACAAGACCTCGTGATGCTCAAAGGATCTCCTCTGCCTTTTTCCTTCCCCAAGAAAATGACAGACAAGGCACAGCCCAATGAGTCCCATGGATCCCCAGGCCAATAATTGTCCCTAGGGAGAGAGAACATTCTAAGGATGAGCACTTCAGAATCTCAGGGTAGGAGGGTAGGTAGGAGTCTGGAACAGCTCCTCAAGTGACTGAATCATATTCAGCATTTATGGAGATGTCTATATACCCTTAGAATCTCTGCCCTTGCACCATGGTTCTCAAGTTCTCATGCATCGGGATTGCCAGCAAAGCTTCTCAAGACCCAGATTTCTGAGCCCAAGCCCCAGAGATTCGATGCAGAGAGTCTGGGGTGGGGTCTGAAATTTGCATCTCTAACAGGTTCCAGGGATCCTGATGCTGCTGGTCTGAGGACCACACTTTGAGAGCCATGACTTTATGCCTGATTACCAACTTGGGCTGCACACCGGAATCACCAAGGGACTTTAAAAGAACAGATGACTGTTAACACCCCTATATTTTGATGTCATTGGTATGAGGTGTAGCCTAGACTTCGGGATTTTTCAAAGCCGCCTCAGGTGATGTTCACGTGCTGCCCACAGGAGACCCCCTGGTGCTGACCTGACTCTAATGCCATCCGTGTATCTGCCCTGTGAACCTGCTCAGCGCTGCCTCGTACAGAAAGTGCTCCCGGGAAACAGTGGGCGAGCACACAGGCTTCACGCTGGACTCTGGTACCTCAGGATTTCAGGGGCATTGCCTCAGGGCTCCACCGCTTGCTACTTTTTCCCACTTTAATAAGAGCAGCTCCTCTTTCATCATTTCCTATATTGTTCTCCATCCTAAAGGTTTCATTTGAAGAAAGGGTCTCTAGGCTAAAAGAAATATTTGAAAAGCACTAATATAAGAGAAAGGTCACTAAAGTGAAAATCAGCAGAACTTGCTTCCAGCTCTGTAATCATTTACCCTCTCTGAGCTGCAGCTTTTCACTTGATCTTCTGTAAAAACAACAGCTAACATTTGTTACCATCGTTTGTGGTTATAGACGCTAGTTTGCAGTAATATAAATAGTTGGCAATTTGCTTCACGTGATCGTCGCAACAACGCTGTAAATTAAATGACACGAGTTCCTATTTTATAGATGGAAGAATCATCCACAATTCACGTTACATAACATGCCTACATTTATCCAGCGAAAACAATATTCAACCTCAGATCTTCTGAGTCCAAATTCTGATTCTTGCCATAACGATGCTGCCTTTAATGTCTTCCCTTTCATGACTGACGGGGATCTCTGCCTCATCTCCGTCTTCTCACACGAGGGCAACAATTTCCTACAGGTTCTATCCCTCTCCGTCAATCTGAGACTCATCTCATCCAGGAGTGACTTAAAGGCAGTGGTCCTCAGAGTGTGGTCCCCAGACCAGAAGTATTTCATCACCTGGGAACTTATTAGAAATGCAAACTCTCAGGCCTCACCCTAGACCTACTAAATCGGAAAATCTACACCTGGGCCCCAGCAATGTGTGCTTGAACAAACCACCCGAGCGATACTGATATAGGGCCAAGTTTGAGAGCTACTGGCTAAGGATCCCTAATGCCATGATCAAGAGCTCTATCACTGAGTAAACTTGGTAGCACAGCTAATAATGCTGCAGAAGGCTGATATGGGACTGCAAAAACCAACTGTTAAATTTTCAGGACTTTTACAAGACAGTTGGGAATAGTTACACCATGGACATCTGCACACACTATAATCCAGAGCTCCCCACCTCTCCTCTCTCCCCCTGCCAAAGCGCTAGTTTACTAGCACACAGCTACAAGAAAACTCTGATCACTGATTTCAGTTCTCGGACGTGGGCTGCAACCATATTCCTGAGGTCAAGGTTCTACCCTAGGAGGAATCGATCCTGCCTTGATTATGCCAGCTGTCCCCACCTGCTCCGTTCACCAGAAATTGGAGAGTACACAGCCTAGTTGCTTAAAAATATCATTAGCTTACCAAGGTTTTTAGAGTAGAGCACAGAAGCCCTCCATGGTCTGACTCTTAACTTCCACTCCGGTGTCATCTCTAATCACCCTCTGCTGCCTACCCTGTCTACACTGGGCTCCAACCATACTATAAATTATCTCCCATCCCGTACTTCATTGTGCCATGTCCACCTCTGGGCCACTGTACATGCTATTCCCTGAGCGGGGAAAACCCTTTCTGTTCCACCCATTCTCTAGATCTGAGTTTGGGTACAATCTCCTCCAGGAAGTTGCCTTCATACCTCTTCCCTCCGTCCCAACACTTCCCGTGCCCATTCCCTACCTTCCAGCCTAGGCTGGGTGATGACATGCCCTTCCTCTTGTCTCCCAGGGCGTCTGTGATGCCCTTACCAAAGTACTGACCACGTGTATAACCAGTAATCGTCTGACTGCTTGTCTCTCTCTGTAACTAGAGTATAAGCTTCTTGAAGGCACAGTTAGGTTTTAATCACTACAGTATCAACAGCAGCTAGTACAAGGGCTCGTGACAAGTAGGTATTCAATAAATGTTTACTTGAATTCACGAATGTCTTCCCTGGTTCTGTTGAGTTATATGCCTAAATGTCTGGATATTGACACTTCTTAGATCTGCCAAAGCCATGCTTCACCATCTTCCATTCACTATCTAGGGTTCTCTTATTATGAGCTGCTGCCTTGGACGATCAGAATTAATCATGGCCATCCCCAACCGTGTTCAGCCTACCTAGTGATTTATTTTTCCCCCAAAGTTTACAGCTGGATAAGTATTTCTACTGTCACACAAATGCATCCTCCATCACCTCAGTCTGACTTTGAGATGTAGTCATTTCTCCCTGCCTGTCCCCAAATCAGGATGTCTTTAAGACCTAAAACTCTATGATAGATGCATACCAAATTACCTACCAGTTCACCTCCTATGCATATTCCCAACAGAACCACATACTTTTATTCACCAAAGACACACACTAGAGTGAACATAGTAGCCCTATTCTTAACAGCCTAAAACTGGACACAATTCAAATGTCCATCAAGAGCACAGTCATAAATTGTAGCATATTCCTACAGTGGAATACTATACACAGCAATGAGACTAAAGCACAACTACCTGCAACAAAACGAATCACACAAACATGATGCAGGGTGAAAGAAGCCAAACAAAAAAGCCATGTTATATGGTTCATCTAGATGGCATTTCAGAAAGAGCTGAGGTTAATTCATGGCGTTAGAACTCAGGACAGCAGGAAGTTCATTTAGAGAAAGTAAGTACATGGGAGGCTTCGGAGGTGCTGCTAATATACTGTTTCTTGATCTAGGGCTGGCTACACTATATTTGGAGAATTCATTATAATTCAACTGATAATTCACTGAAAATGTGTCCATTTCTTGGTACGTACATTATTCTTCAATGAGAAGTTTTCATTTAAACTGTTAAAATGTCCAAGACATGGTAATGGTGCAGCATGGGGAGACAAAAATGATCAGGCATGCGTTCTCTGGTTTTGAGATGGTTAGGGAAGAGTTTAGACACGTACATGTGGAAACAAAGCTAACAGCGTAAGGCAGAGCTCATAGTGGCGTACTGGAGCTGGCTTATATAAGCCAACCGTACGCATCTCTTCCCAAGCCCACATTCAGTGACATCCAATCAGTAGCTTGAAATGAACCATGGTGAGAATATTTATACCACAGAAATCGGCACATGTTACACATCAGGGCTTTTACCCAGAAAGCTGGTTGTTAAACATTTACCAGCGCACCACCAGTGACAGAAACCTCAAGTATTACTGGAATTAACATAAGCACCTTCATAGCATCTCAGCCTGTCTTAGCCTCACCATAACCCAGTGACAAAGAACACAAGCCTTCAAAAAAAAAAAAAAAAAAAGTTCTAGAACCAATCTTTTCACAAGGTAAAAATAAAAGTGCCCACGAACAATGCTCTGGGATGCATTGCCCTACTGCCCTCCAGTGGTAAATAAACTCTTGCGTACTTTTCTGGAGATAGGATTCAACCCAACCAATACCAGGCACAGCACATAGTCTTTGGTTTAGTTTATGACGCCTACAGCTGAATATCATTGTTTCTACAAATTTTGGAAATTATAGAGGAATAGAATTGATAGGCCATATGAATATACAAAGCATCAATAATTCTCTTTCCAGAATATGCAAGGACTGGAAACAAAGTATCATTCAGAGAATAAAGAAGACCCTGTATCATGATGTTAGTGCAAGCTGTACTCCGCAA
Organism: Orcinus orca; assembly: GCF_937001465.1. Taxonomy (NCBI): domain Eukaryota; kingdom Metazoa; phylum Chordata; class Mammalia; order Artiodactyla; family Delphinidae; genus Orcinus; species Orcinus orca. The sequence continues at coordinate 10,837,909 of NC_064568.1, forward strand.
TCCAGTCTAACCCAGGAGGCTATTCACAAATTTACAAAAAGCTTGTGGAATTTCAGAAATCCTACAACCTTGGAAATAATGCATTTTGTTCCATGAGAATCATACACTGAATAATACATCAGACACAGAGGATCTGAAATCCAAAACAAAAAATGAGACTGGGGAGAATTTCAGGTGACCGAAGCCACGCACTCAAAGCAATGCAATATTACTGACATTAACATTGCCTAAGTACATAGTTTATTTTTAAAAATAAAGAAGAAACAGAAGAAAAAGGAAAAGGGGGGAGTGGAGGGAACAGCTTTCATCTCCTACAATTAAAATAGGAACACCCTCTGTTTTGGAATTATGCGTGAAGTAACGCAAAGGAAAGCATTGTCAGGAAGTATTGAATCCCTTAGATGTAAAGATATTAAAGGAGCTGTGAACGTTAATTTGTTGATCATCATGGGGCCTGGAACAGTTTGAGAAGGCAATGCACAGCCAGCACATGGGGGAAGAACAGAGGAAAGTCAAAGTGGCCTCCAAGCACGAACAACCAGCCCCAGTTCTCCAAATCTTCCTGCATTTGGAGGATTTCGAGCGCTTTCATCCAAGTCCCAGGGCTCAGCTCAAAATACAATCTGGCGTTCCTTTCACTACTCTAGGTGCAAAGAATTTTATAAGATGTTGCATCTTTTTTTTTTTTTTTAACTGACGAGAAACCAAACCTGGAAGAACACAGAGAACAATGTTGCTATGGTTTCTGAAACATTCCCAGCCTGCATTTGTAGATGGTTGAGTGGGTAAGACGCATCATAACAGGCATCCTTTCGGCTGCCCAGAAGCCCTCACTTGACTTCTTTTGCTTAAGACCCGGCCCCTGGCCACCAAAGTGGCACTTGACCCCTGTCTGGCCAATCACAGCACACCATTACTCTGGATAAAATGACTGATCAAGGACCAAAGCAGAGACAGTATGGATTCCTTCCTTGAACTGGTCAACATGCTTTGTAGGAGGTGTATTTTATCTTGAAGGCTACACACAGGGGAGAGAGGCAAGAAACAGAAAGAGATGGAGCCCCAAGGACAGCATTTGAGCTTCCAGATCCAGCCATGCCAGGAACCAAAATGACCCCCAGATTTCTCCGCTGCATGAGCCCCAAATTCTCTTTTTAATGTTTGCTTAATTGTTTTCCTGTCAGTCACAACTGAACAAACCTGACAAATATGCTAGGGGCAAGGGTTCATATCAGAGGTCTCAGAAGATCTATTTCACCTGGACACTGCTTTATCAGCAGTGAGTCTGGGGAAAAGAAATGGATTATTAAATGGTGAAGTATGATAAGCCATGAAGAACCCCAAGGAATCGTGTAAAGCAAAGGCCAGAGCCTACTTAGAATGCAACGTCCATCACTCTTGAAAAGGAAGGAAATGGATTTGTTTTAGGTTCATCAACTCCAACTTTACGGATCAGGGTACTCAGCCCCCTAGATATTAAACACCCTTTAAACTACTGATTCTCCAAAAGAGAGATGAATAATATTACTGAGTAGAACTTACAAAACTCTAGTGTTTTACTTACATTAACTCAATGGATCCTTCCAACTACCCCATGTGGTGGGTTCTACTGTTTTCCCAATTTAATGGATTATAAAAGGGAGACACAGAGAGTTTAAGTAACTTGTCCAAAGTCACACAGCCAGAAAGTGATAGAGCCTGGATTTGTACAATGTTCCAGTTCTGGAGTCCATGCATTTAACCAGTAAGCTATACTGCTTCCCAGAAAACACAGAAAATGGCAGCATTGGGATTTAAATTCAGCTGTATAGGATACCAAATTCCTGCCACCCCAAATCTGCCCTGAAAAAATAATACTTACGCAGCCCATGGAAGGAAAGGGGCTTTGATGCACGTTCTTCTCTCCAGTCGATACATATTTGGACCACCACGAGACGTGTCACTTTTCCACCTTCATCTTGTTGCTACCAGGACTGAGTGTTGCCACAAGAACCATCAGTTTAAGTCCACAGGATAGACTACAACCTCCTGACTTCAACCAACGCCGCTCTTCATGGCACCCAGTTTTCAGACAACCTCGCTGCTGACCGTCAATCCTTTTATACCAAACTGTCAACAGAGTCAATGACTAAAATACCACAAATCTGAGCCCAAATACAGCCTTCTTCCAAAAGTCCCCATTTCTGTCAAATAGAACAGTATGGTCTGCTAATCTGGTTTTCAACCTTAGATTTCTTCTTCCTTCCTTCCTTAATTTCTTTGTTCCTTCCTCTCCTTCACTTCATGTCCAGTCACCAATCCCTGCTTCTTATACGTGTCCCAGGCAATTCCATTCAGGTTTCTTCCACACCAACCCAGGTCCCCCATCTCATTCCTGGACTGTTAGAAGAGCTACCCCATCAATCCCCCTACTCCGTTTTATCTACAGTACGTTTTCATTCATTTACTCATATATTTACCTAATCTTCACATTTCTACCGAGTGGCAGACTCTATGCAAGGCGGGCAAAAAATGAGGCAGTCCCTCTGACTCACATACCTTCCTAAAATGCCACCTGGAAATTGTAACTTCCTCATATCAAGCCCACCTGAGTTTCCCACTTCCCAGGGAAATGAATGAATGCCTGGCTGCGTATCTTTCATTCAAGGCCTTTGGAAACTCAGCCCAAACCTACCCTACCGGCCCTATTTCCCACTAGGCCCTGTACGTGCTCCTGGCTCCTTAAAGCTGATAGGCGTCCAGCTCACCACTGGCTGGCACTGTTCCGCAGTCCTCGGAATGGCCCTATGACCACCTCCTGATAACCAGCACACTGAGAATAAGGATTGTGGGTCTTTTATTACTTCGTAATGTCAAAAACCATGCCTTGAACAGTTAGATTTTCATCCATTCCCTCCCTGAGAGCTTTGGATCAGATCTAAGGACTGTGTCATTACCCAGACAAAAGTTGCCCCCCAAAATCACATCCTGGGAAAGTCCTATAGAGAACATGGAGTCTTTACAACCCAAACAGGACATTTTATCTCCCCTGCCAGGCGTTTTCTTGGAATTCTGGAGAGTAGCTTGTATCTGTAAAGTGGGAGGAAAGGAGGAAGAAAACACTGAACCACAAGAGCTGGTGTCTTATAAGAGATCCCAATAGACTGTGACCTGATAAGGGCCAAGCCTGCCTCCTATGTGGGGTGTTTACTCACTCATCTACTCAACCAAATGGCATTTGGTACACACATGTGCAGACAGGGCCTGAGACTGGTGTCGACATCACTTTCCAGAATCAAAGATACAAGGCAGCGGAGGAACACTGCCTGTTCGAACTCTGGTTGCCTCTGGCCCTAGGCTCTTCAGTTACCAAGGAAACCACAGAGGAAGGATTGTGGTTAGATCCTCAATGTCTAGAGCATGTGGCCTGGGCCTTCCCAAATGACTTTTAATGCAGCCTTTCCACAAAATACTTGAAAGCCAACTTCCCCTCGCCCAAAGGTAGCCTTCACGGATACAGAATATTCTTCCCAAACTTGACAAGGAAGGTGAATGAAATAATTCTGCATATGGCCTTGCATACCATCTTTAGCCACGGTACACAAGGATATTAATATGGTAAGTCAGACGAATTGAAAGTTACTACCATGACCTGGCCATGGCATGACCAATAAAGTTGCCTGCAAATGTGTAAGGCGTTCCTCCAATACAGATTCAGCCCCAACACTTTTAAGAACTAGATATATCAAAATGGCAGCCCAAATTACCATGAAAGTCACCAGATTTGGAAGAAAAAAATGATGGGGGCTCATTATGATTTCAAACTTTAATCCTTGTTATGAACAGTTCAGAACGATGAGACTGAGCTTATACTGACTTGAATATTCAAGGGAGATGATACTTTGCTGCCGCATTCAGTGACGCTTTAGCTCCCCCACCCCAAGCTGCATGCATTTTGCTAGAAAAAAATGAGAGTGCTCAATGTTTATGAATAAAGCCCACAGGTTTTAAAATATTGGAAAGTATGTGTCTGCCACAGAAATCTTTGCTATTTATGAATTCACACTCTAGTGTGACACCATGGTTTTGTGAAATAGAATGGGAAATAGATGAGAAGGTGCTAGAAATATTAATGAGTAGAATGCTATGAATTCTTTTGGATTTTCAACCTCTATTGTGGAGGAAAGGCAATAATGTTTCCAATTTGATTCTGGGCTTAAACACTCTGCATCTCTAGGTCTCCTAACAGCTTTGTGCATGACTATTAATATGACTGTAGGACCAGACTTTCAGGTGGATACTGTTGCCAAGGAAACTGCCTACCTACCATCCTGATATGTCTATTTCAGATAGAGCAGACAATTCAGCATGCATGCCTTTTTTTTCCATTACAAAACAAAGCTGGCAAATTGTCCTCAAAAATTTTACGGTTGCAAAGTTCTGTAGGAAAGACGGGAAATTTACAGTCCATACACAATACCCTGTCAGGTATTTTTCCTATAGAGGAGCTTACCTCTGTAGAGCAGGAGGGAAGAAGAAACATCGACAGCCATGTCTGGGGACTTCATATGACCCAAATTGGCTGTGATTTGGAAGTCGCCCAGCTTGCCGCCTACCTGGAGTTTTAACTCATCCACTCAACCAAATGGAATTAAAAGCAATCCTTCTAAAGTGGTAAAAATGACAACAAGTTCCCCTGTCCTTTCTCCTCATTGAATTTTAAGAATAAATGTAATATGGAATAAGCTGCTTCTTTGTGCTCTTTTCCCAGAGGGTTTCAAATAAATTGGAGACACCAGTAGATAAACCTGCCTTTTCAAACTCCCAGTCTCACTTGTATCATTCAGGTAGGTTTTTTCACTTGTCTTCTCTGGATGATGGAAATCTGTTTCAGTCATTTTCCATCACATATGTCAGCTCCTCTTATTTAATTTGGGAGTGCTGCGTAGTAGTTAAAAATAAAAATAATTCCAAGACATCTCAGTTTAAGCCCCAGCTCTGACACTTCCTAGCTGTGGATTTAAGACATTTATCCTCATTTATTCTCGTTTGTCTCATCTATAAAATCAGGATATCTACTATAGTCTCACACATTTGTCTGCAGTTCATATGAGACTATGTGAATATTTACATGTGATCACTTAAATGTAAACATTTTTTTTGATTGAAGTGTAGTTGATTTACAGTGTTGTGTTAGTTTCAGGTGTACATCAAAGTGATTCAGTTATACATATTATACATATATTTCTTTTCCAGTTTCTCTTCCATTATAGGTCATTAGAGATACTGAATATAGTTCCTTGTGCTATACAGTAGGTCCTTGTTGCTTATCTAGTTTATATACACAAGTGTGCATCTGTTAATCCCAAACTTCTAATTTATCCCTCCTTCCGCCTTTCCCCTTTGGTAACCATAAGTTTGTTTGCTATGTCTGTGAGTCTACTTCTGTTTTGTAAATAAGTTCATTCACTTCATTTTTTAGATTCCACATGTAAGCGATATCATGATATTTGTCTTTCTTGGTCTTACTTCACTTAGTATGACAATCTCTAGATCCATCCGTGTTGCTGCAAATGGCATTATTTCATTCTTTTTTATGGCTGAGTAGTATTCCAGAGTGTGTGTGTGTGTGTGTGTGTGTGACAGAGAGACACAGAGCAGAGGGAGGGCGTAGGCACAGTCTACTCAAGATAAAATCCTCTGATATGTAGTCTACAGCACTGCCTCAAGGAGAAAAGGTGGGTCTCAACTGGGGATGATTTGCTTTCCAGGGTCAATGTGGCAATGTATGGAGACATTTGTGATTGTGAAGACTGGGGTGATGCTATCGGCAGCAAGTAGGAAAGGCCATGGAGGCACCTAAGCACCCTGAATTACAGAGGAGAGCCCTGCACCCGACAAGGAAGTATCTAGCCCAAAATGCCAACAGCGCTAAGCTTAAGAAACTTTGGGAAAGGAATGGAAGAGACAGAGAAAGAGATAAACGCAATTTGTTTTTTTTTAAAAAAAATCCATGATAGAACTTCCCCTGGGGAATGATAAGAGGCCCAAAGAGGATATCTACTCCAGGCCTGGGTGGGATCTGTGAAGTCTTTCTCTTGTTACTGTTATCATACAAGGAGACTGTCCAGCTCGGTACGTGCCCAAATTTTCATACATTCAACTCTCTACCCACCTACTCATCCCGCCAAACACCTACTTAGCCTAGCTTTAGCCAAGTTTCCATGTGAGCGCTGGTCATTAAACGTAAGAAACTCCCCCTTGCTGCAATTCACAAGGGTCGCTCACATCCAGATCCTATTGGGTTAAGACAGAACTACAAGTAGCAACCTTGTATTCCACTGTGCTGGGCGACCTTATGCAAGTCATCGTACTTCTCATGTCTCAGTTTCTTTGTCTGCAAAGTCTTGGTCATAATCCCTACCACACTCTGAGACGCAGCCTGGAAAAGCAGTTAGGAGCATGGACCCTGGAACCACCATGCTGGGTCAAACCCCAGCTCTGCACTCACTAGCTATGCAGCCCCTATCACATTATTAATCTCCTCTGATCCTTGTCTCTTCATCTGTAAAACAGAACTAACAGTAGCAACTGCTTCGTGGAGTCACGAGGATTAAGGAAATATTACACGTAAAGCACGTAGACTATGCTTGGAACGTTGGCTATCATTATTATGACAGTCACCATCATCAACTCGGGTACACAGGGAGAATTATATGAGATTAAGGAGACCCTGTACAAAATAGAGTAAGATGTTTTATTAGCTATTTGCCACCTAACTGGTACATTTAAATACATGTGAGTGTTTTTAACCTAAATTGGAGTCAAACATATGTTTGCTAATTATCCTCTTTGATGTTTATAGAGCGCTAGCTCATATGTCAATATTATTTTAGAAGTACAACTCCTTCTGTTCACTCTAAAGTAGGGGGAGAGGGAAATGAAAAGTTGCCATTAAAATGCCTAAGTGGCGAAACAACAGGATGTTATGTGTTCACAAAGATTTGAAGGAATAAAAGTGATTCCCAATCTTAACTGATTCAGTACTTTATTCTTCCAATTGTTTTAATGGCTCCTTGCTGGCAAGGGCAGAAAATCCAGATGCCTTGGGTCAAGCATTCTGCCATCTGGCCCAAGGGACCTGGGGCACAACGTGTCACTCACCAGCCAGCCCCCTTGTCTGAAACAGTTTCCTGACAATCTCCAAACATACCATTCACCCCCGCTCTGCTACCACTGCTGATGCAAATGTCCAAGGCACCCATATCTCTACCTTCTTAAATTTGATCAGCCTTTCCGTCAAATGCACTGTACGCCATGAAAGCTTCTCAGAGGAACCTACCTCCTCTTTCCCACATGTAACGGCATCTTTTCTTCCTTTGAATTCCCATCATCTTTGACTTACACCTTGCAGGTGCCTTGAAACCAGTGACCCCAACGAAGCTGCACAGGGTACTGGAGACAGAGGTTTCCAAGGGAGCTGGGAAAATGATTCCTGTTCTAATATACAGAACTTGGAAGACTAAGAAAACAATTCCGAATTCGTAATCTGGGGCTTGTGTGTCCAAGCAATTCCTTCTGGTTTAATCAGTGGCTATATCACAGTGTTCATTTCAGAAAACAAGCATGCAAATCGTATCCTCTCAAAAGCAGGAACAGTCAAAGGAAACTTTTACTGGCAGCTTTTGAGTCATGGATTCAGCGAATCGGCAGGCTCAGAAAATCATCAAGTCCTTTCACATATTAACACTTATTGTCGTTTTTTTGCAGACCTGGGAGCTTCTTGACCCAAGAAAGGTAAAAACATTAGCACCTGAACGACATCTCCTCCCCATTTCTGTTTTTTGCTGGGCCTTACCAAGTCTGCATCATTACCCATTCTGCCTTTCATTCCTCCCATTACTTAACTTAAACATGAGTTGCTCTGAAAGATCAATGGTAATGCTCATAAAATACAGTCCTGTTACTTTTCTTTTCTTTAAAAGGAGCATGGTAATTGCAAACTGCAACAAACGGAGCTGAAAATAACTCCCCAGGCAGTTGTGCATTAGGAATTAGATTAAAATGAGCCCAATTTATTTTTAAATGACCTGGTAATTTGTAGGAAAGACTTAAGCTGCTTAAATTTTCTTCAGTGGAAAACGGGGAGGCTCAAGAAATCCCACTTTTTGTTGGTCACCGGGGTAAGTGAAAGGACCCTCTTCCAAGAAGCCAGAAAGGCAATGTTGCTAAACTATTGCAAGACTTATGTTCAAACAGCAATGGGAAACAAGAAAAACCTAATTTAACATGAGTCTAATCTGCTTTAAAAGTCTAAAATAAAGCAGGTTCAATGTCAGCTCACAATTACAAGCGCCAACATCTGTACTTGAAACTAATTTTCTAAGTTTAACTAATTAGGATTTGAAATCCAAGCCCTAGGAATTTTTTTTTAAGGCTTCTCATCTGCTTGCACTATGGCATGAAGGATTCGGTTCTCAGCTCAGGGTCTGAATGAGATGACGTCAAACATTTCCCAACACTCATTGCTGGGTGGAGCTGAGGAACTGAGGCCGGAGCTGCCGTATCTCTGCAAAGCTATCTGATACCCACCGCCTCACACTACTGATACCCTGAATATGTTCGGAGTCAATTCCCATGAGGCTGCCACAAAAAGCATTTCTGCTATTCCTCTGTCTCCCAACATTTAAACTACAAGCTATGGGTGAAGCTGCTTACACATTTAAGGTAACTGGCAGAATTTGATGAACTGTGGTATCAAAGATACTAAAAATTATTCACGAACCCAAATGAGCTTGCCCCTCTCCTTCGGAGGAGACCATTACAATTCTTCTAATCTTCTAAATCCACAGTGTACGTAATGTATTTTAATATAAATGTAAAAATCCTTCAAATGAGCCGTCTACTAGCACCATTCTTTAAATTTAACATGTATTAAATGTTTTCTTGATATATATGACTACTAATTACCCTTCTCCTTTTGCTTGATATCAATCACTTCTCCATGGATCAAATCACTGCGTATAGACAGATAGATGGATGCATGTACACATATAGAAAGAGAGACAGAGATGTATAGACGTATACATATTTCATACATCCAAAATCAAAAGCAACAGTTTGGTTGGTCATTGATACATTACTCATGTCTTTCCATTAACCACTTTAGGGAAAAAGATGTTAATATAAATCATTATTTTTAAAACGAAGGAGAAAAAAGAAAACTTCCACAATTGTTTAACTTATCCTGAAACAAAAAGCATAAGAAGCACAAATATACAGTCCCTTAACCATGTATTTACGGGTGTTGAAAATATGCCACGCTTGAGCGGGGTATAGAAAAGTTTCAAAAGATACACACACTACTATATAAAAGATAACTAGTAAGAACGTACTGGGTAGCACAGGAAACACTATTCGGTGCTCTCTAATGACCTATACGGGAACGGAGTCGAGAAGAAAGTGGATATATGTATATATATGGCTGATCCACTTTGCTGTACAGCAGAAACTAACACAACATTGCAAATCAACTATACTCCCATAGAAAATTAATTTTAAAAAATTAAAATTAAGAACAAAGATGAGCATAGCATTGGGCCAGATGTCTTCTCTTTGTGCCTCCAGAAACTCTTGCCCTCTTGAACCCAGAGCTTTGTCTGAGAGAGGCTTACATACTTGGACTGCATCAGTGGACTCCGTGCCCTTTGCTTTCTGGCTGTGTTTGGCAAGTGGGAGCCCCAGCAGGAGACCAGAAGGAAAGGGATGCAGTCTCCCGGTTCATTCCCTGTGAGGTTTCCCTAGGTTGCCTGCATTCCTCCCCCCCAGGTCAATGGACCTCTCAAGGCTGCTGCTAATACAACTCTGTTTTTCCTGTTCTGGCTCTCTGTCTCTGTCCCCTCATTCCTCCAGGCCAGGGATGGGGACAGGTCCACTGTTCAGACCAGTGTTCCCTCAGTATCCCTTGTGGTTTCCTTACACTCTTCCCAAACCTTTGTAATTAGGTTTATCTGTAAATAAACCCTCATCAAACTATTGTAATCTAAGTGTGCCCTCTGTTTCCTCCCACAGCCTCGCTGATACAGGTGACCTTCCTGCCTTCCCACTCTGCTCAAAGGGACACTTCCCATTTTAACTCTAACAGCTGCCGTTAAGTAGGTGCAAAGATATCCATGATCAAGAGGAGGAAGGGGTCGTTTTGAGTTAAGATCTAGGGAGGTTGTATGAAGCCCATTCAAGATGGACCTTCAAGGACTGACAGGCAAGACTGGTGGAGACAGGGTCCTCACACAAGGTAGAGGAGCAGACCCAACCCTGACGGGCAGCAAAGTGCAGGCAGTCTGCCCAGGCAGCCGGTGCAAGCATACTTACTCTAGGAAAAGGACTCATTAGAAGAAAAATAAGCAGATGCTTCTGAATATTTCCTTTCTGATAAAAAATAAGATTTGATAAATATCCAACCATAGAGGATCAGTAATTAAATTATGAAATATCAATTTCAAAGGAATATTATGCAGTCATTAAAAATGACCATCATCAAGATAAGGATAAGGCTTTTGATAAAAAGCTTAATTCTGTGTCTTGCTTTTGCTTTCAATGAACAATAACCAACCATATAAGCCAACTCAAATACTTTTGAAAATAAAATGCTTTATAAATTTTAAAATGTAAGTTCATGAAAACACACCTATAAGTGATAAGAAGAAATAGATACTGTTTTTATTAAAATCATAGAATTAAGGGTAATTTTTCCATTTTGCTTCAAAATTTGATCTATTAAAAGTTATAAATGATAACAATTCCAATGTAACTACTACATAGTTTAGCCTCTGTACCAAGTACCATACTGTGTCTTACATAAATTAATTTAATCCTCAGAGCAATTCTATGAGATTGATATTATAATTGTCATTTATAGCTGAGAACTTAAGATTTTGACAAGTCAAGCAAATTGCCCAGAATGGTACAACTTCCAAGGCACACAGCCATAAGTAGACTTGAAGTCTGGATGATTTCATAGCTGGTCACTGCATTTCTAATCTGCTCTAATACTGTGTATGTGCCCATGTGTATGTGTATATATATATATATATATATATATATGTGTGTGTATGTGTGTGTCTGTCTCTATGTATTTGTATATGTGTTTTAAAATATGAGTGAAAATGTCAGAGTCAAAGGAAAATAAAATAATGGATCCATTTTTCATTGATAGCCAACTGAAAACTGGGAAATAATGGTACAAAGCACAGCTCTCCCAGCATTCCCTGGGGAGGGTCAAAGTATCAGACATCCAAAATAGCTTAGTTATCAAGTTATTAACTCAGGGTTTATATTCCATAAGTTCCACTCCTTCAATAAGTCTTTAAAAAGAAATCTCCTTTCACAAACTAATCACCACCAAAACAATTAAGCTGATACCACAAGAACTCTTATTATAATTTATACTTGCTGAGATAGTAATGTATCTTTTCCTATCATGATTTTCCCTCAGGCAAAATGAAGCAATTGCAACGCATTTTAAAGTTATTCCACAGATCAAATCACTCAGAGATATGATATAATTAGTCTTATGACAATACATACTTAATTAAATTAGGGAAGAACAATTAATGACAAAAAGGATGAAAACTTCAAAAATTAACATACTGTTAACATTAATATGTCAAAGTGAGAATGTGATTATGGATACAAATATTTATTATTATTTTTTAACCTTAAACTGATTTCAGTTGCTAATTAATTTTTGTTTTGGGCTGCATTAGGTCTTCATTGCTGCACACGGGCTTTCTCTAGTTGCGGCGAGCAGGGGCTACTCTTTGCTGAAGTGCACGGGTTTCTCATTGCAGGGGCTTCTCTTGTGGAGCACGGGCTCTAGGTGCACGGGCTTCATTAGTTGTGGCTCGCGGGCTCAATAATTGTGGCTCGAGGGCTCTAGAGCACAGGCTCAGCAGTTGTGGTGCATGGGCTTAGGTGCTCCGCGGCATGTGGGATCTTCTCCGACCAGGTCTCAAACCCGTGTCCCCTGCATTGGCAGGTGGATTCTTAACCACTGTGCCACCAGGGAAGTCCCAAATATTTAAATTGATAGAATTCTCACAAAGAATAAACATTTGCCATTGAGAGCATTCTTGCCACGGCAGAATCAGAAAATCTTTGTAAGTTACAGGAGCAGAAAAGCTGTGGATTCCCCAGAGTTTCTGTGAAGCATTTTACAAGACAAATCTAAGAAGAGCGTGTCCGTAATCTGACCCAAGGAAGACATTCTTGGTGCATTTTTTTCCATAAAATCTCTATCTTTGAATTTTTGAGATTACATGCTCTTGAATAATAGATTCAATGTTCTTAGCTACATTTTTAGCCCTGTAGAATCTCAGTTTCTTACAAAAGATGAATTAATGTCCACAGAGGACAATTTTACCAACCATCACCAAGCTGGCTATTGCTGAGGAGTGCTAATGAGTTAAGTTTGTAGAAGCCTAATGACACAGACTAAACATTAATCACAAAGTGACATGATATTCAAGCAGGAGTGGAACGAACCAGGAAGACAGAAAAACATCTGTCTTAGCATCTTCTTTTGTTTACAAATCAAATTTCTGACATTATTCGCCCCAAGAGAAGCACTTTAACAAGTCCAACACGGACATAAGGCTTTCATTTTGGTTCTTCTACTTGTTTCAACTGCTTGAGAATACCTCCAACATTTTTCTTTTTTGTTATTATTCAATAGTCTTTTGAGAAGAACCCAGTTATACGTCCGCTCACAAAACAAATACAGGAGATTTCAGAAAAATAAACAGGAAATTAAGAGAAAAAAACTAAAGATGCTTTTATAGAGCAGGGATCTCAAATAATACTGTTAATAAATAACAATAGTGGTTGCAACAGTAGTAGGAGTAGTAGTAATAGTCCATAGGGACTTTCCTTAAATATATTTTTGCCAATGAAGTATGGGGCTGGGTGACAGGAATTAGATAGGAACTAAAGAAAATAATCTTAATACAAGAAACAATCACCAGCCCACCCCCCAGAAAAGAGTGATCCAGGTTAAAAATTAAAAGATGGGCAAAATATACCAGATGAATGCCAACAAAGAGAAAGCAAAGCTTCTGGATAAAATACCCAGAAATAAAAGGTAGAATAGACTATAACCCCAAAGTATAAATACAATAAACATGGGCAGTTTATAATGTAAAGGAATAACTGGTAATAAAATTAGAACAATCAAAATATCTGTGAACCACAAAACACTGCAGCAACACTCATTAGGTAGAAATTATGTGACACAAAAAACTATAGACAAAACATATACTAGAAATCAGAGAATGCAATTAACCTTTATCAGTCAATGACATATCAAGTGGTCAAAATTATAAGATAGAATGAAGAACAATTTAATCAAACAATTAAGTAGGTATATTTGATAAATATCTACTGCTAAATCCTGAAAGTAAAAAATACACCTTCTTTTTAAATACTAGTAAAATAAACATTAATATTGACCATATAAGTTAGAGAGGACATCTCATTAAATTCTAAAAGGTAGAAATTTAAAAAGCAATCATTTTTCTGCACTATATAGGAATATTTAAAGTTAATAACATCCCTTTCACTTAAAAATTACGTAAGTTGTTCTTAAACAACTCTTTGTCAAAGAGGAGATGTAAACTAAAGTTGCACTATTTCTTTAAAAAAATAATAGACAACAGCTAATGCAGTACATAGAGGAAAATTCAAAGCTTTAAATACATTTATTATTAAGAAATAAAGAATGTAAAATGAGATGTTAGACAAATGACTAAAACTCTTAATATGTGAAGAAAAACAGAAGGACACAACAAACATAAAAAGCCACATGAAGGAGGTATATAGAAACCAGTGGAACTAATCAATGCATTCCAAAACGTCCCAAAAGATCAGTCTTTAAAAATAAAACAAACCATTAACTAACCTAATAGGAAAAATGCGGATGCCGTAAAACAAAATAAGTAATAATAAAGAGAATACTCCCTCACAGGGAGAATTTTTTAATTATAAAGGTCGACTTTGCTCAATTTCATCCAAGTAAGCTTGACAACTTAGACGAAACCGAAAATTTTCTAGGCAAGTTACCAAAACTAAAAGAGATTGAAAAATGTAAGCAGATCAATTTTCCCCAAAACAATAAAAATATTCTTTTTAAGAAATAGGTAAAGGTGTCAAATTGAAACCCTTGCTTCCTTTCCCCACTCCACCCCTTCCAAAACAGAACCCACCAGGGCCAGATTAGTTTGTGGGAAAATTTTAAGAGACACTTAAAATGTGAGCATTCCCAAATCAATTTTAACTGTATATTTTTTAAAGGAAACTTCCAAATTCTTTACAAAAACAATTATGAATGTACAGACACAAACTACAGACTAATCTTACTTTTTATTTTTAATACGGAAAGCCTACATAAGATGGCAAGTAAGTCAATCAAGAGAGAAATACCCTGAGCATGCCTCCCCCCATGGGCACACCAGAATTTCAACTACTTACAAAGAAACTACCTATGAGAATGACCTGAAAGCTAGCAGAAAAGATTTTCCACAACTAAAAATATAGACAGGTAGAAGGGGCAGAGACATGGTATAGTCAACCCTACAAACCAGAGGATAATTACCATCAGAAGTTCCCCCCATGGAGCAAGGGGTCAGAGCCTCACATCAGGCTCACCAACCCAGGGGTCCTGCACCAGGAAGAGGAGCCCTCAGAACCACTGGCTTTGAAGGCCAGCAGGACTTAAGTACAACAGAGCCTGATGGCTGTAGGAAAGAGATTACATTCTTGAAGGGCATGCGCAACATCTCACACGCTCTGAGTCCTTGCACACACACAGTAATTTGAAAGGATCCTGGGTCATCCCACTTGCTGACCTTGGACACCGTCCCAGAGAAGGCAACTGGAACTCCCCTGGGGACAAAGTCACAGTCGGCAGCCATTTTTGGTAGCCTGTGCTACCACAAGGACACTGGGGCTGGCAAGCACCTTTTTGGAATTCTCCAACATATTAGCACTGGGGGCTTACCTACCCAACAGGGGGCCAGCATCAGTCCAAGGACCCCTGGTCCTCACACCCAGACAGCCTAGGACACATTCCCACCCACCAGTGGGCTGGCACTAGCCCCAAGTCCCCTGTGCCCTGCAGCCAACCACATTAGGACCTGGCCTCACCCAGCAGTGGGCAAGCACCAATCCTGTGACACTCCCCTCCAGGTCATGTGGCCAGCCTTGCCCAGACCTATCAATGGATGAGTGAATAAAGAAGATGTGGTTTGTGTATATATGTATATGTATACACACACACACACACACATATATATACAATGGAATATTATTCAGCCATAAGAAAAGAGTAACATCTTGCCATTTGTGACAACATAGATGGACCTAAAGGGTTTTATGCTAAGTGAGATATATCAGAGAAAGAAATATTGTATGATTTCACTTATATGTAAAATCTAAAAACAAACAAGTATAACAAAACAGAAACAACTCATAGATACAAAGAACAAACTGTTGGTTGGTAGAGGGCAGGGGAATGGGGGGAAGAGTGAAACAGGTAAGGGAGATTATTAGGTACACAATTCCAGTTTTAAAATAAGTCGTAGGGGTGTAATATACAGGATAGGGAAGATACTCAATAATATTGTGATAACTTTGTATGGTGACAGACGGTAATTAGACCTACCGTGGCAATCATTTTTCAGTGTATAAAAATGTCAAATTGCTATGTTATACAATTTAAATTAATACAATTTTGTAAGTCAATTATACTTCAATTTTTAAAAATGCTAACATCCAGTGTTACGGAAGGTTCCCAGAAATGCACATCTCCTACACCCTTCTGGTGAAGGAGTGAGTTAATACACACTCTGGAGAGAAATTAAAATTATCAGTCATTAAAATTGTTTATGATTCAGAAATACCACTGTTAGAAAGTGCCTTAAGGGAGCACAAATACAAAAAAGATTTTTGGATCAAGGAATTTGCTGCAGTGTTGCCTGTAATAAGGAAAATTTGGAACAGTATGGGACAGTTAAAATAACTGGCACATACATAAGAACGTTGTTATAAAAATAGCATAGAATATTATACATTACAGGAAAATGCTCATTATTGATAGATAAAATTTAATCATACTCTAATCATACTTTCATTTTATCATACTCAGTATACCATAATGGTGGATGCAGGTCAATAGTGGATACATTCTCAAAATCCCTGCAATGTAGAAGACCAAAGTTGAACCCTAATGTAAACTATGGGCTGTGGGTGATAACGATGTATCAACGTAGGTTCATCAACTGTAACAAATATTCCACTCTGGTGGGGGATGGTAGTAATGGTGGAAGCCTTGCATGTTTGAAGGCGGGGGTACATAGGAAGTATTTGTACCTTCCACTCAATTTTGCTGTGAACCTAATAATGTTCTTAAAAAATAGTCTACTCTTCAAAAGTTTTTCTTTTTAGTGGTACAAATGAACTTATTTACAAAACAGAAATAGAGTCACAGATGTAGAAAACAAGGGGGAAGTGGGGAGGGATAAATTGGGAGATTGGGGTTGACATATACACACTACTATATATAAAATAGTTAACTAATAAGAACCTACTGTGTAGCACAGGGAACTCAACTCAATATTCTGCATTGACCTATATGGAAAAAGAATCTAAAAAAGAGTGCATATATGTATAAGTGATTAACTTTGCTGTACAGTAGAAACTAACACAACATTGTAAATCAACTATACTCCAATAAAAAATTGATTTAAAAAAAAGTTTTTTTTAACGATGGCAAATAAGTATTTGAGAAGATGTTCCACCTCAGATATAATCAGGAAAATACAAATTAGAACAACAATGAGATACCATCATACACCTATTAGAATGGCCAAAATCCAGAACACTGACAACACCAAATGCTGACAAGGAGACAGAGCAATACAAACTCTCATTCACTGCTGGTGGGAATGCAAGATGGTACATTTTGCTACTTCGGAAGACAGTTTCATAGTTCTTACAAACTAAACATACTCTTAACACACAATCGAGCAATCACACTCCTTGGTATTTACCCAGAGGAGTTAAAAAATGTCCACGCAAAACTTCCACATAAATGTTTACAGCAGCTTTATTCATAGTCTCCCAAACTTGAAAGAAAACAAGGTGTCTTTCAGTAGATGAATAGATAAACTGTGGTACACCCAGACAAAGGACTATTATTCAGCTCTAAAAAGAAATAATCCATCAGGCCTTGAAAAGACAGAGGAAACTTAAATGCATATTACTTGTGAAAGAAACCAACATGAAAAGCCTACATACTGTATGATTCCAATGATATGACATTCTAGAAAAGGCAAAACCATGGAGACAGTAAAAAAGATCACTGGTTTCCAAGGGTTAGGGGAAAGGGATGGATGAATAGGCAGAGCACAGAGGATTTTTAGGAGAGTGAAACTACTCTATATGATATTATAATGATGGATATATGTCATTATACATTTGTCCAAACCCATAGAATGTACAACACCAAGAGTGAACTATAATGTAAACTATAGGCTTTGGGTGATAACGATGTGTCAAGGTAGGTTCATCAATTGTAATAAATGTACCACTCTAATGGAGGATGTTGATAATGGGGGAGTTCATTAGTATATGTTGTTAGGGAATATACGGGAACTCTCTGTACCTTCCAATTAACTACGCTTTATACCTAAAAGTTCTCTTAAAAAAAAAAAGTCTATTTTTTAAAAAATGCTACATAAACTACTAAGAAAGACAACCCAGCAACACCCTAAAAGAATACTTGATAAAAATCAACAATTCATAAAAGAAAATCTAGGGAAAGATGTATATATTCTTAATATGATAAAACGTACCTCAGCCCCAAAGCTGATATCATGCTGAACAGTGAACTACTAGTGGCATTCTAATATAATTGCAGAACAGAACAAGGAGGCCCCCATCCCCTCCTTGATTTGATACTGTACTAGCCAGTGAAATCCAACAAGAGAAAAAAATTAGAATAACGTAAATTATCGCTATTTTCAAACAATATAGTTTACACACCTGGAAAATCCAAACTACTACAAGCAGTAAGAGAATTCTGTAAGCTGAGAGCATGTAAAATTTAGAAACCAACTGCCTTTATGTATAAACACAACAATTTGTTAGAAGATATAATGAAAGAAAGCACTCCATTTACAACAGCAACATGAACGATAAAATGCCCACAACTAACCTCAACAAGAAATGTATCAAACTGATTTGAAGAAAACTTTTAAACACTTTAAAAAGTTGATGAGGCTATGGAAGCAGGCACTCTCATACACTGCTGGCAGAAGCATCAAGTGACACCATGCATAAGGAGGGCAATTAGACAACACCAGTCTAAATTGCAAATGCGTACCTCTTTTGAGCCAACAATTCCACTTCTGGAAATTTACCCTACAGATATACTTGCACCTGTATGAAATCACCCATGAAAAATGCACTTGTTGCATCATTGTTGCAATGGCTGAAGATCAAGAACAATCTGCCTGGGCTTCCCTGGTGGCGCAGTGGTTGAGAATCTGCCTGCCAATGCAGGGGACACGGGTTCGAGCCCTGATCTGGGAAGATCCCACATGCCGCGGAGCAACTGGGCCCATGAGCCACAACTACTGAGCCTACGCGCCTGGAGCCTGTGCTCCCAACAAGAGAGGCCACGACAGTGAGAGGCCCACGCACCACGATGAAGAGTGGTCCCCGCACAACGATGAAGAGTGGACCCCGTTTGCCACAACTAGAGAAAGCCCTCGCACAGAAACGAAGACCCAACACAGCCAAAAATAAATAAATAAATTTATTTAAAAAAAAAAAGAACAATCTGCCTAACAATAAACTGATTAATTTAGGGTAATTTATACAAGGCAGTCCTATGCAGCTGTACAGGTCTGACAAAGCTTTCGACATACTGATAAGATCTCCAAAACATAAGCTAGGTTAAAAAGCAAGGTACAGAGAGGTTTGTAGACTATTCTGTCTCCTATGTAAAAAGAAAAATACATACATATAAACTTTTTTTTTTAATGTCTTAAAAACTTCTTTATGAACACCTAACAAGTAAATGTCAGTGTTGGACATTTGGGGGAACCCAGCGGATGGAAGCAAGGTTGGAGGAGAATCTAGGCATAGTAACTCTGCAGATTATACTTCAATCACACCAACATAATACCTAGTTACAAAATAGCATTTTTTAAATGGTGCTAGTGGCATTATACAATTATATATGTATACATTATACAATTACAGTGGTCAAGAGAAACTAGGTTATATTTCAGGGCTTCTCATAACAGCTTTATTCTTCCCTCCACACTCCACGTCCATCATGGGTCAATTGGCTGCAGGCTCTGTTCTTCGTGGTTTTTCATCCAGCGCCCAGTTCGATAGAGAAACATTGCTAGTCCCCATACAGAGGATAAAGTACCCTGGAGGGTCTTCCACTGGCCATTAAATCATTCATCCCAGAAATGATGTGTGTCATTTCTTCCCACAACCCATTGGCTAGAACTTATCCTAATGCCCCCCACAAAACACAGAGAGGGCTACAAAGAGAGTAGGAACACACACTGGTGAGCTACAATCATGACTACTATGACAGCTTTGGAGAATTTTAAAATATGATGTAAAAAGAAAGACGATTTTAAGTCCACAGATTTTGATATCGTCATTATACTTCTGAGAACCTAGTCTAAGGAAGTATCTCTGAGTGTCAATAAATAAATGGGTAGAAATTTTCACCCCTGTACTTACCACTAACCAAGATTGAGAGAACTATTCTTTGTCCCTTCCTGAGGCAGCTAAATGCCCCCAATCAGTACCCTTCACCCACTAAGAAAACAAGTTATGAATGAGCTGTACACTAAAAAGCATGCAAGCTCAAACGCAAATATAATACAATGGTTTGCTTTTAAGGCCTGGCACAATGATCATCTTTCTTCTGCACTCCAACTGCAAAGTTCAAGTTGAAAATCCTCTGAAATGAAGTACCATAAGATGGTTTCATCTCCAGCCCTGGGGTAGGAGCTTTGCTGTAATTTTAACACAGGTTCATTTCAATTTCAGTAGCAACAAGTGTCTTCCTTTAGCTGGGCCTTCACTAACCATGGAAAGTAGATAATTACAGTGTATGAAGAGATATTTTAGACAAAAAAAGGAGCCTAATCTTACTGGAATTATAGGAGTATACATATTTCTTTTAACAGAAAGGTCATTTCGGTAATTTGAGGCAAACTCGTACTTACTATGATTTTTAAAGCCAGTATCATTTAGGATTGCCTAAACGCTTAGAACCTAGAGCCTGACAGGCCCAGGTTTGAACACTACTTTTGCTCTTTACTAGTTGTTTGAGGTTGGACAAATCACTTAACACTTCCAGATTTGTATTTTCTTGCCTATAAAAAAAATGAGTGGTACTTGTACCTATCTAATAATGTTGCTATAAAGATTCATTGAGATGGTATATGCCTAGCATTTATTGATGGGACACATGATTAGTACTGAATAAGTGTTCTATGGTGTTGTTACAGCTTCCATTTACGTGAGTCTTTATGTTTTTCTGAGTACTTTCACATACATCATACCATTTGCAATATTTAAACCTGAGAACATTCATGTAAGATGATAAGGACATATGCCTTTCATATACTAAAGGAAAATATGACAAGAAGCAGTAGAGCAGCAAAGGGTGCCACAGACAGGTCAGAGGTGGGAGCTTCTATATTCAGTTGCCAAATATTCATGGAAGTAGTAATATTCTCACAGGTGTGGAAGGATGGGTCGGGTTTCTATGGGAAAGTCTATAAATGAGCAGAAAGATGATTTCAACTGGAAGGATGATGATTACATAAGCCCCACTAAAGTGTGTATTCACAGAACTATGACCTATAATACAGCCTGGAGAAATGTTCCAAAGTAGTGAGAAATCAGACTGGCAACATGGGGGTGGGGGGGCTCATGAGAGCCTCGACTGCCAGGACTGAAAGCCATATCTCATTTGGTAGATCCAGCTGGGAAAGTCTTTAAGCAGACTAGACCTAAGTTTACATGTTCATTCCAACAGCATCCCAGAACAGGAAGAATAAAAATGGAAAGGTGATGAGGAAAACTGAGTACAAGGTGTGTAATGTGAATGTACATGAAAGAAAGTATGTTTGGGAGGAAGGAACTGTCAGCCTGGAAGGACTGGAAGAACAGAGAGTAGACTGAAAGATGATGGTGATGCTGACAATGACAGTGACGATGATAACAGTAGCCACTATTTCATGAGGACTTCCCGTATTTGAGACTCTGTGTCCCGTGCTTTACACCCACTTATTTCATTCTCAGAATTAAAAGGATTTTTTTTTCTGCATTTCATACTGAAGTTCACAAAAGTTAAATGATTAACCCAAAATCTCACAGCAGGGAAAGGGCAGAGTCAGAAGTGAAATCCAGCTCAGACTGTGCTGGTTCCATTGCCCCACACTCATTATTAGTACAAGGAGTGAATGGAATATGCAGAGGTTCCCTGAATCAATTATAATGGCACAGAAAACCACACCCCTTGTAAATTTGGACCTAACTCTTACGGGTTTATGTCTGCTCCAATTAACCAGACAAAAAACTCGTTCAGTGTGGCATTGCACCTTGTGTTTTATCTATGCATCCCTAAAGAGTACACTACACACTTAATTCATTTACATTATTTACTTATTCCACAAACATTTACTCACTGTTTCCAACGAGCCAGGCCCCATGCTAGACACTAATGTTAAAAAAATAAAATAATAGCAGTCACAAGAATGCAAATGATGGTCATTTTTGTGGCTAGATTGTAGGTTTCTGGGGACATTTATTATACTGTCCTATCACTTTTGTGTATATGTGAATATTTCCATGATAGAAAGTATTTGAAAAAAACAGAAAGGAAGAAAGGATTCCACTGGAAATACTCTTGCCAAGGTTACCAATGAGTTCCTTGCTGCTAAAAGTAATGAACACTCTCCGTCCTCTTTTCCTTGACAGCTGTCTCCTCAAACAATTGAAAATACATGACAGAGAAGGACTAGTCAGAGAGGAAGGAGGAAACCAGCAGAGCATGAAGTAAGAAACTCACACTCTCCTGTTTTGCTTCTACTTCTCTAGATGCTGTCTCTCAGTCAGCTTTCCAAGTCACCTTTTCCTTTTTCTTCCCTTCAAAAGCCAGTGTTATACATGCCTTCAATCCTACCCTTGATTTTCCTCAATTGACTCAGTCTTTCTTAAAGTTCTCATCCCCTCTCTTTCAGCATTATCCATATGATGGAATCTTTCCAATCAGTATCACCAAACGAGATCTCTCTCCTGAACACCAGATAGAGATCCAAGCATCAATGGGGTATAAATTCTTGAATATTCCATAAGCACCTCAAAACCAAAATATTACAATTACTCTCTTCATCTTCCTCCCATCCTGCTTCCTACTCATATCTGCTCCCCTTGCTTTGTTACTTAACTCAGAAAGGAGCAATCCCACACACCCAAAGGCATCCAACGAGTCCAGCGGAACTGACCTCCTAAGAACGTGCTTAATTTATTCATGTCATTTCCTCTATTTAGTAAACAACGGAAGATGAATAAATGGAACTCAAGACATTTCTTTAAATAATTCACCCTGGAGAGTAAAACAAAACATAGAATCAAATAGGATGTTTCAAATATTTTTTTATGACCCAAACTGACTGAAAATGTTTTCCTTTAAAACTTGACGAAGTGAATACAAATCCAGGTTATGACTGTGATAATTTTCCTACTGGCACAATGCAAAAAAAAAAAAAAAAAATTGCTAGGCTTTAACAATTACGTTCCATTTAAACATTTATTCAAAGACTGTTTCAATTTTGTACTGGAGGAAAAAATGAAAATCAGTTATTTGGAGATGCTCCTTCATCAACACTTCAGGCTTCCAGTAGTGAACGCACTCACCTCAAGTGTAATATTGATAGACTGTGTTCCGACCTTCAGAGATGGATCAGATACTGAGAGAAAAGGTAGCCTATGGAGGGAACCAGGATGAACGTCAACCATTCACGAAAGCAGACTTTAAATAACTGAAATTCTAATGTGTATATGAGGTAGACCTGCCTGGTAACTCTTTGAAGATCAAACATTCCTCCTATCATCATGTATCCGCTCAACTTAAGAAAAGACGTTGTTACCAGGCAGAGCTTCTCCAAAATAACTTCAAATGGAAGCCTTTCTCAAAGACGTCGGTAACAGGTAGTCTCAAGGCAGATGAAAGCTTACACTGGATGTGCTCCAAAAATTCTTCCCAATTATAAAGTATAATGATCTTTCCCTCAAAGAGATGAAAATGAATCTTAAAATAGTAGCAATGTCATAACTCAAAATTCTCTCAAAACACAATATATCTATGCCCATCATTACTTCCAAGCCTCAAGGGGGTACAAGCTGCCTTAAAAACAGAACGTACGGAAAGGAACCAGAGGGGAGGTAACATTGAGAAGTCAACCAACTTTGCTGTCTGTGCTCCCTGACCCTGAGTCTCCCCACCCTCACCCCGGGGAACCCTCTATGACAGAACTTCAGGTCCCTCCTTCTCCAACCTCACAGCGGTCAGGGCTGCTCATCAAACTTTAGCAGGCCAACATCCCATTCCTTCAAGGTCTGCTTCCTTCTATGTACAAACCAGTCCGAAGTATGCTAAAGAGAGATGCTGATCTAATATCAAAGATTTAGATGAACTCATGTCTTGGGGGTAGGGAAGACTGGAGAGTGTGTAGTCTGATGCCCGTGTCCATACTTATGAACCTGATTGAGTCTCATCCTTTCCTTACACCTAAAGCTTGACCTTTTGTCGTCTGGGATTTAAAACAATTGCTGGTCCAGAATTTTTAGGATCTGATAATTACTTTGAGGGCATGAGGAAAACATGAGGAAACCCACACCATCTAGAATCAAGCCACAGACAAGATGCAAAATGCACATCTTCAGCATCCCTTATCCCTTCCTGTCGTCATCACTACACTCTTGGAGTCCTGTCCTGAGTCACCATCCCCATAGCATCATATGGTCCAGATTTCCCCAACCCTCTGCTTCTCAAAACTTCCCTATCCTGGACCTGATCTGATAAACTAAAAAATATATATAGTAAAATTATCATGAACTTCTTTTTTTTACATCTTTATCGGAGTGTAATTGCTTTACAATGGTGTGTTAGTTTCTGCTTTATAACAAAGTGAGTCAGCTATACATATACATATGTCCCCATATCGTTAACTTCTGACTTCACACAAGTAATTGTTCCACCCAGATTATCTGGGGTGATCACAAACCCTCAATCATGGCTAAATATTTTTTAAAAATCAACCAAAATCATGAAGATCAAAGTCATCTCTATTATTTCTGCGTCATCAATTGTACAGGGTCACAGGGAGAGTAGCACCCCCAGCCTCCCTCCTAATACAATGATCTCTGTGACCATAAGATTAGCATCTTAACATACTTTGTGTGATCCATCCGCTGGCATTTTTGTTTGCAGTATATTAACCATGCAAACTTCATCTGCTTGCTGGCTAGCTTCACCTTGCACCACTCTCTACTTCAGTTTCTGAATCCCTGCCCGATTTTCTTCCTTCCTGAAGACCTGCACACGTATTCATACCTTCCCCTCCCCACCTCTACCTACCTTTCCCTAATTTTCACTCATCTCTTAAAAAGTCTATTCAAATGTCAAGCACATATGGATGTATGTGCTGACCAGGCTCTACTTACATCATGAACTCCCTCAGAGCTGTGCACATCCTTCACAGCAGTTCCCAAAGCTCTAGTTACTTTTATGATGAGTCTTCACACAATGAGGACAAGTACCATCGCTGTTATGCCCAGCAATGATCTCCGCCACCTAGCTGAGCGCCCCGTATAGCTCACAGCCTCATAAATATTAGTGAAATAAATGAATAAACCAGCAGCTTGACAAAAATGGAAATACGCAAACTAGTCACAACATCATCATCGGCCTGAAAAGTCGGAGTTATCAAATAACAACCATAAAGAAATTCTGATTAGAGAACAGGTGGGGAGACAAGAAATGTGAAACGGCCTCCACTTTTTACAAATGAAAGGAAAACCTTGACAATCCAACTGCCTTAGAACCTGGAAGACAAATGCATTCGCATGCTTTATCTTTCTGGAGGCTGTAGGTATTTGCATTGAAATGAATTCAAAATAACAAAGAAGCTCTACCGTCAGCCATTAAATAAGAAGCTAAAATGTAATATGGAAGTCTCCGAAATTATCATAAGCCAAACAGGGAGTTGTTTTTTAACAAAAGGATTAGGCTCTACACAATCCCAGAAAAATCCAGGCAAGTTTTAACCAACATGAAAGAAGTACATAATGTTTGTCTCACGGGGGTTTGTAGTCTGCAAAGTAGTGACCAAAAGAACTCGGTAACTGGAATGTGGGTTTAGACCAGAACAGTGGTTCGCAGCCTTAGCTGGCTTCAGGACCACCTGGTGGTCGCTTCTACACAGATTCTGGGCTGAAACACACAGTTTCTGACTCAGGAGGTTTGAGTGAGAATTTTTATTTCTAACAACTTCCTAGGCAATTTTGATAATGCATGCTGGTTTGGAGATCACATTTTGAGAAACGTTAACTAGAACTTCAGAATAAAAAGCAGGAACCCTATGAGGCAGGGAGAGGCAGGAAGCTGAACTCACCCTTCCCCTCTTCTCTCAGTCTACCATATACCCCCCAAATCCAATACGTTCCACTCCCTGGCTCCCTAGTTCATACCCTGAAGCGAAGGGAGCAGGGAGATCCAGTGTAACCTCCTTAAAGGCTGCTTTCTGTAGCCACGTCGTCTCAGAACTTTCCCAGTGCACAGGGGAGCAGCACAGAACACCCAAAATGCACCTGATTCTTGGCAAAACTTTATTCAAAATAACAGTAATGGTACCACGTGTTGAACATTCTCCATGGTGACATGCTAAGTACTATATATACCTTAGTTCATATATACCTACTCAACCCTGGAGGTATATAGAATCCAGCCTCGTTCACTGATTTCACATACATGAATTCACCTACATGCTAAAATTTATCTGCACCTCTAGAGTCAATACTCATGGCACTTTTGTAGTCATTCACCCATGCACAGAGTGGTGAAAAATTTGAGTTGTCTGATGCACACGTTCCCAGCTGAGGTTAAACAAAGTGAAACTCCACCTTCTTTCAGCTCTCATATGTCAACAAGTTCCCTGTTCACAGTCTATTTAGTACCACATTTTCTTGCTGATTTCACTGCTTAAAATGGCCCAAGTATAGTGCTGACATGCTGTCTAGTGTTCCCAAGTGCGAGAAGGCTGTGATGCACCTTACAGAAAACACAGGTGTGTTATATAAGCTTTGTTCAGGCAGGAGTTATGGCCCTGTTGGCCATGAATTCAATGTGGATGAGTCAATGATACACATTAAATAAGGTGGCTTTAAACAGAAACATATATAAAATGAGATTACATATTATTGGTTGACAATGTTGCGACCAGAAGCTCACAGGAACCTAACCCAATATTTCCCCTGGGAGCTGTATGTTCAGTATTCGCTAATTCAGTGTTTGCAGCAACTTTGTAGACTGTAACTACCATGAATAGTAAGGACTGACTGTACTGATACCCACACTGGAGGTATTTTTTTTGATTTCTATTTTACAAATAAGGAGATTATAAATTAAAGAGGTTAGAATAAATGACAAGGAAGTAGCAGACTCTAGATTCTAGCCAACTTCAAAGCCCTTGCTCAACCATCCGAGCCCACCTCATCCTGGCACAGAGACAGTGCACATCATAATGAACAGATTCTAGGTTCAAATCCACACTCAGTCCTGACTTGACATTGGGCAATTATCTCCCTCCACCTGAGTTTCCTTGTCCATAAAGTGGAAATATTCATAGTGCAGGAATGAGTTAATATGTGTAATGTACTCAGAGCATACTGCAAGTTAATTTCAAAACTAATGGCCCGTAGGATCAAGGTCAAACTCTATAGTCAGACCTGAGTAAATCAACTGAATAGGTAAGGAAATACCAGCCCAGCTAACAGATCAGGCCCTGAAGTGCAGGAGACTTATGTTCCCTGGGTATTGTATCCCTACACGCCACGATGGAAAATGCACAGTTCTTTGCACAGAGCAATGTATCATCTCACGGGTAGCTGCATGGCAGGAAGCACTCCGTGCATAGGTTAACAAACTCATTTTCTCCATAATAACCAGACTAGAAACAACGCTATTTGGCAAGTCTTTTAAATCTATGGCTTTGTAATGTCACTAAGAAAATATCAGTTTTCTAGTCCCTTCCCAGGTACAGTATATGATCTATTTCCATCTTCTGGAAAACCAACCACGTGGTAAGGGATTAACTGCGCATGTTATTTGATTCTAAATAATACTGAGAGGAATTCACTTGCAAGCAGAGGTTTAGATTTTTCTCTCCTGCTTTCTGAAATATAGTGATAGTGCCTTCAGTATGGTAGAGTTACTTAACAAATTTAATAAAATGACACATTTAAAGCACTTAGCATAGTGCCTAGCCAATCTGGACCAAGATATAGTGGCATCCTGTATAGGCCAGTCACTTAGTGTTCCTTCAAATAATTTCTTTAAATATTTGTTTAGCATTTATTTAAAAGAGATGCTACATGGGGAGCAGGAAAGAGAGGAGGACCCTGCTGGCCAATCCCCCCTCTTGCGAGGAATTCAACTTCAGCCTCAGACTCACTCTAGAGCTGAGTTTATCCACCCCAGCACTCTTGACATGTGGTGCAGGATCTCTGCTGCAGGGGAGGGCAGTGGCTGTCCTGTCCACTGCAGAATATACAGTGATGTCCCCACACCCACTCGAGGCCAGTAGCATTTCCCCCACCAGTTGGAACAACCAAAAATGTTGACAGACATCGCCACAAGTCCCCTGGGCAGGTGGGGTGTTGCAAACATCACCCCTCTGGTTGAGAATCACTGCTCTAGAGAACCAAGGAAGGTATTTACCTAATAAGCACAAAAGGGATCATCCTGCTATTCACTGACAGCTCAACTGTTGGGTCTGCGTCCATGCCGCACCATCTGTTCAGTATTTCTATTATCAGCCTTACGAAGTTGAACAAAACCCTTGGGGCATCACCTCCCATCACGGGTAAGTGATGCATGTGATAGAATAGATATATATATCTATGATCCAAATGGTGCAGTGGATTCTTGCAGTGCAAGAAGGATGTCTGTCTGGTAAATAGAGACTTTCCCGTCATCTCACTCAGAGGGATGTTCCCAAGCCCCTCACGGACTGACACCTGGGCATAACGTGCCCATAAGCTGCTGTGCCCAGCACAGAGCAAGTGTACATGGCAGTTCTCATTTTACTACTACTATAAACATTTGCCCCCTAGCTGTATATTTTTTAACCTGGTACTTTCAATTCTCAGGGTTGGTTTTTTTTTGTTTTTTTTTAAGCTAAATCCATCCACGTAAAGAGAAGCCAAGAAAATATGATCTTCACTGTCTTTTTCACCTGAGAGTTCTGGCTGCTACCCTTGCAGTCTCTTGAAAAACTAGTGACAATGCTTTGTTTCTAGGTGACTACTTAATTTCTTTCCTGCTCTGTGTGGTCACAAATACATTCTGCATCTTCATTCAAACTCTGTCCCGGGTGCTGATTTTCCCCACACAGTTCACAGACTGGACCTAAGAATGTAGGATTAGGACACAAAGCTAGCACCCACTGCCTCTAAGGGGGCTTTGGAGCATTGTTTCAGATGTAGCTCAGTGCTTCAGGAAACTAAAAGCATAAATGCTTTCGCCATAAATAACAGCAAGCAACTGGCATATGGTTTAACAGTTGCAGTCTGGTTACATATCACATCATTAGCCCCTGAATTCAACACCCTGATTAACAAGGAAGGGAAGCCGCCTCCACTTCGGAATCACAGCTAAAAGTGTCAGCAGCTCAGCCGGGAGGCCAGGCAACACCTGAAGTCGCAGAAGCCCAACATCGCACGCCCCCCCCCCAAAAAAAGTTTGATCCCTCACCACACAAAACTATAAGCAGTATTGCTTCCAGCTTCAGCAAATATCCTAAGGAAAGTACTGCGGTATTCTCGAGTCCCATGCTCCTTTACCTCTGGGTAAAAAACGAGCGCTTTCGGAAGGGAAGTAATAGCTGTGCATATTCTTTCCTTGAATGAACTTTCTTTTGTTACATTTAGATAGAGTCTTAAATAAAATCACCTTTGCTGGAGAAAAAGAAATAACTTGACTCAAGAGATTAAGGCTCAGTCACATAAAAAGAGACAGCTGGGGGCTTCCCTGGTGGCGCAGTGGTTGAGAGTCCGCCTGCCGATGATGGGGATACGGGTTAGTGCCCCGGTCTGGGAGGATCCCACATGCCGCGGAGCGGCTGGGTCCGTGAGCCATGGCCGCTGAGCCTACGCATCCGGAGCCTGTGCTCCGCAACAGGAGAGGCCACAACGGTGAGAGGACAGCGTACCGCAAAAAAAAAAAAAAAAGACAGCTGGCACAGTGGAAAAGCTCTGTTTTGATGATAGCTACCCTTCATAGAGACAGTGTTTGCCATGAACCGGCATATTCTAAGAGCAGAGCATAAATTAATACATTTAATCATCACCTCAACCCAGGTGATAGAAGGGTCCTATTAGTATCCTCATTTCGCAAGTAAGGAGACAGAGGCTCAGGCAGGTTGAAGACCTTGGTCAACCAAGTGGCAGAATAGGGATTTGAACCGAGGAAGTGTGTTCCAAAGTACATGGGCTTAACAGTGCCATAAAAATTGCTTTACGATTTGAGTCCCAGTCGCAGACATAGTGGATCTTGTCAAGAGCAAGGTTACTGGCTGTTTAACCTGGAGACAGCCTCAAATTTTTGAAATGTCAGTCTCTTACTCTATAAAATGGGAATAACGATAATCCTTATATTCAGAGATAATACACATAAAAATTCTAGACAAATATAAGAAATTATTAAGTATTGTGTCATAGCACAGTGTAAAGACCTGACAAAATTCGGGCCAGGGAGGCCCACTTTTCTGAACATCAAAGCACATACTACAAGGAATATTTTATGACAAGAGAAAATGTGCATAATCTACTTCAAAAATAACTGAGCACAAAAAAAATTGTGTATATCTTGAAACATGCAAATATGTACACAATACTATATATAGACACAAAAATTATATTATGGAATTTTATAGAAGTTGTATCTTATTTAAATATACACATATCCAGATGTATATGCACACAAACATATGTGTATTTACATACATAAATATATACCTGCTAAACCTACCCTTTTTTTTAAATCTCCTCTTCATTCCCATTGCCACTGATTTTAAACCTACCCTTTCAAAGACTAGAAGAGTATAGGAAAATTAATAATTTTCTTGCAGTAGTGCCTTTCGTTTTATAAACTTTCTGCATTGAAAAGATGTTGCCTTACAATTAGGAACAAAACCCAAAAACACTCATTTTTAATATATAATATATGCAGGTAACATGAAGTTTTCCAATCTGTGAAATCGTCTATTCTTACATCAGAAATTCGAGGTCTTATTGAAGCCACAGAACTCCTCATTTTAACACAGCTGGTGAAGAGCCAGTTTCACGTTCACTGTGTACTACCTACTTTCTCAGGTTTCCAAGGAGTTACCAAAAACAATGCAATCTTCGGGGTGAGGGGGAGTGGGCATGGGATGGCGGGGAATTAACTAAACTCTCAATACAGTGAAGTGCTCTGCCCTGGGTTTCTACTATACTTGAATTGGCCCGGCCCTTGAGAGAACTTGCTCTACCACAGGAACTGTTCCTGGATCATTATCAGAAAGCAGTTTTCTCCTCATCCCTTTGCAGATGTAGGTCTGAAATCCCTAGGCATTCCTGCCTGTTCATATTTTTCTGTGGCTTAAAATAACCTCTGTATTTGATGAAGACCATAATGTGCATTTTAGCATCCTGTCTTCCCCTACTGTAATCAGTTTCACTTTCCCAGAGTACCACATGAGTCAGGTGACATCCTGCCTCAGCTGCCTTTAAGGGCTACCTTTACCGGCAGATCAAGTCTCCACCTCCCTCAAGGGCTTCTGCAATCTGGCTTGGGCTCGCCTTTCCAGTCTCATCTCCTACGGCACCCACATCAACATCCTGCGTGGGTTTCTCCCCATTCTCAGGTCATGCTCCATCGTCTCTTGACTCCCTAGCCTTGTTCACTGGTGGTCCCTCCCATTGCAACGTCTTCTTCCTCCACATTTCAGACCATAAAAATCCCACCCAGTCTCAAAAGCCCAGCTCCACTGCTGCTTCCTTGATGAAGCATCTTAACTCTTCCCAAAGAGGACTTTCCCTTCCTTTGAACCACCGACACCTTCTGCTGGTTCTTTTCTTAAGACACTCATTTCTCTACTTTGTACTGTAGACAGTCATTAGATACCAGGACATCCAACTTTTTGCCATGCACAGTTTCTACCATAGGTCCTTGCTTGAACTGAACCAAATGCAGGCAGTAAGTAAACAGGATAAGCCAGCATTTGTATAGGACGTTAATAAACAAAGTGCTTCAACATTCATTATCACAATCCCACATGACTAATGTCACCAACACTGTTCTCCCCGTTTTGTAGTTGAAGAGACCAAGGTTGGCTTACTGCGCTGACCTGAGAATTTCCCAGTGGTGTCTCTCCCAAATAGATCTGCTAACATTCTACTTCGAAAGATTTCCTCGTTCACGCTCCCTGGCTGGCCAGCCCACCTTAATTAACTTGCTTCTTGGAAAGGCTGGCCCTGTGCCGGGCAGAGACAGCCGCTGCCCCTCCCTAACGAGTCCCCAGGAGGAAGGTTACCAAGCGGGGCCAAGGTGACAGAAAAGCCACAGGTCCATAAAGCTCACACTTATTAGAGTGGCTATAAAGCCCACGTGACCTGGCCTCTCTCTCATTCACGTCACATCCCCTCTCACTTTCAAGTTTCCTCTCATATGTCCTGGGGGAACCCAGAGGACATCCTGCTAGGAGTAGGGCCAGTTAAAGAGCTCTGAGCAAGCAGATTGGCTATGAGGAGACAGAGGTGGCCTGGCTGCTCACCGTTGCCCCTATCTTTTTATTATTATTATTATTTTAAATACTAAGAATTTTTATTCTCACTGCTTTTTAAAAATTTTTTAAATTAATTTTTATTGGAGTATAGTTGATTTGCAATGTTGTGTTAGTATCTGCTGTACAGCAAAGTGAATCAGTTATACATATACATATATCCACTCTTTTTTAGATTCTTTTCCCATATAGGTCATTACAAGGTATTCAGTAGAGTTCCCTGAGCTATTCAATAGGTTCTTATTAGTTACCTATTTTATATATAGTAGTGTGTACATGGCAATAATCCCAATCTCCCAATTTATTCCTCCCCTCCCTTTCCCCCTTGGTAACCATAAGTTTGTTTTCTATATCTGTGACTCTATTTCTGTTTTGTAAATACGTTCATTTATACCATTTTTTTACATTCCACATATAAGCGATATCATGTGATATTTGCCTTTCTCTGTCTGACTTACTTCAGTCAGTGTGACAGTATGGAGGTTCCTTAAAAAACTAAAAACAGAGCTACCATATGATCCAACAATCCCACTCCTGGGCATATATCCAGAGAAAATCATAATTCGAAAACATACATGTACCTCATATGGAGAAAAGGGAACCCTCTTGCACTGCTGGTGGGGTGTAAATTTATACAACCACTATGGAGAACAGTATGGAGTTTCCTTAAAAAACTAAACATAGAACCACCATACAACCCAGCAATCCCACTACTGGGCATATACCCTGAGAAAACCATAATTCAAAAAAAGTCATGTACCACAATGTTCATTGCAGCTCTATTTACAATAGCCAGGACATGGAAACAACCTAAGTGTCCATCGACAGATGAATGGATAAAGAAGATGTGGCACATATATACAATGGAATATTACTCAGCCATAAAAAGAAATGAAATTGACTTATTTGTAGTGAGGTGGGTGGACCTAGAGTCTGTCATACAGAGTGAAGTAAGTCAGAAAGAGAAAAACAAATACCATATGCTAACAAATATATATGGAATCTTTAAAAAAAAAAAAAGGTTCTGAAGAACCTCAGGGTAGGACAGGAATAAAAACGCAGACATAGAGAATGGACTTGAGGACAAGGGGAAAGGGAAGGGTAAGCTGGGACGAAGTGAGAGAGTGGCATGGACATATATACATTACCAAATGTAAAATAGATAGCTACTGGGAAGCAGCCACATAGCACAGGGAGATCAGCTCGGTGCTTTGTGTCCACCTAGAGGGGTGGGATAGGGAGGGTGGGAGGGAGACGCAAGAGGGAGGAGATATGGGGATATACGTATACGTATAGCTGATTCACTTTGTTATAAAGCAGAAACTAACACAGCATTGTAAAGCAATTATACTCCAATAAAGATGTTTTTTTAAAAAAGAAAAGATACATGTACCCCACTGTCCATTGCAGCACTGTTTACAATAGTCAGGACATGGAAGCAACCTAAATGTCCATGGAAGGATGAATGGATAAAGAAGATGCGGTACATATATACAATGGAATATTACTCAGCCATAAAAAAGAATGAAATAACGCCATTTGCAGTGACGTGGATGGACCTAGAGATTGTCCCTGTTTTTCTTCTGATCTAGAAATCCTCCCAATTGCTGTTGTCCTTTGGGCATTCCATAACTCAATTAACATTTATGTAGCCCCTTGTATAAGACAGGGATTATCCTAGGCTCAGAAGTTTCAGTAAGGAGGCAGATAGACACACACCCTGACCAGAAGCCCTTCCTTACACATGACCATGTGTCACCTCAGGGTACTATAATAAAATATCACAGACTGTGTGGCTTAAGCAACAGATATGTATTTCTCATGGCTCTGGAGGCTTCAGGTCCAAGATCAAGGTGCTGGCACATTTGGTTACTTATGAGGGCTCTCTTTCTGGTTTGCAAGTAGATGTCTTATTGCCATATCCTCAAATAGTAGAGAGAGAGAATCTCTCTCTCCTATCTATCTCCTTCTATAAAGGCACTAATCCCATAATGGGTCCCCTCCCTGCTAAAGCTAATTACCTCTCAAATACCCCCATCTCCAAATACCATTATATTGGAGTTTAAGTCTTCAACATAAGAATTTGAGAAAGATACAAACATTCAGCCCTAGTGCCACGTCCCCTAAGAAAGTGCTAGAACCTTAACATCCCCTCATTAACCCCAGTGAACGACCTCTCAATATCAGGAGTCCTCTATCAATTCAGTTATTTATTTATTCAGCAAATATTTATGAAAGATCTACTATGTGCCGGACACTGTCATTTCACCTAACTGTGCTGAAAGGCAAAACGGCCAGCCCATTTCACGTGTCATGTTTTCAGACCTCAACTGTCTTTCCTAAAGAGTCTTGCTTTTACTCTCCTCCCC
This sequence comes from Orcinus orca, assembly GCF_937001465.1. Lineage (NCBI taxonomy): Eukaryota > Metazoa > Chordata > Mammalia > Artiodactyla > Delphinidae > Orcinus > Orcinus orca. The sequence continues at coordinate 10,872,458 of NC_064568.1, forward strand.
TAGGCTATATTGCTGTTTAAAACCAAAGAAGCGTCATCTCAATATATCATATCCCAGGGTCAGTGATAGAAGCAAATGAACTAGAAACGCTCTCATGCATTCATTCAGTCGACAACGTCATTAGCCGCGTACGACTCACTGAAAATGTAAAGAGGAATAGAGCCTCATCCGCTGTGGGCTAGTCTCCAATGAAGGAGATGATGAGAACTCAGTGGAAGGAAGATAAACTCCAGCATGTATACTTGCTCCCAGCGCGCAGACTCCCAAATGGGAGATTCCAACTCAGCGAGCCTGAGACAGGGCTCCAGCATCTGCACAGTTCACACGTTCCTAAGGTGACGCTAATACAGGTGGCGAAGGACTGACCATTAAGTCAAGGCTCAACGGAGGAGTGGCTCATCAGACAGCACTCTTGGATGAGGAACTAGATATTCAAAAATATATAGATACAGAGATATAGATACAGTTATATACACACAGATAAGAATATAGCTATGGATACACAGACATAGATAGATACGGATATAGAAATAGATACATACATATAGATCTCACCCCTTCTATTCCTTGGCACTAAGTCTGGATGCCCAGAATGTACCGAATGGTTTACTAACATATTGAAAGATGCTAAAAGGAACATATCATAAAACTGAAGACTTGCCAGGAAGAGAGATGTACACTCCAAAAGGTTTCTCCCACCTGTCACTGTGCCTTAACTTTACAGCCAAGAGAACTCAGGGAGTGAAAGGCCCGTCTAATTTCATCTCTTCAGTCCCAGTCTCTAAACCTTGAGGCAGAAAAGAGGCAGTGAGAGAGGGTTGGCTGATATACATGCAGCCTGTCGCTGGGCTAAAGGTCTGACATCCCATGCCATTTCATGCAGGCTACTCAACAGCCCTTAGATATTAGAACCCAGTTATGCTCAGACCGAACTAAATTTAAAATACTACCTGGGACACAAGTCTATACAAGGTCAGTAACTCCCACTGGACCTCAGAAGTCTCTTGCTAGAACCAGTTATTTGCACAGGGGTTGGGAGTTGTTTACTAGAGAACCGATGCCTAGCCTGCGGCCTGTGTTGATTCGCAGCGCCAAAGACTCTTGCACGGCCACCGTGACCCCCGGCTGAGATTAATTCGTGCCAACAAGAGCTACCGTATTTCACTTTCAAATCGTCTGGATTCAGAGCTAGGTTAATCTACTGTAAATCTTGCCAGATGTGAATTTGTCATTACAAACTTCAGTTGCAACCAATCTTTTAAAAATTTCTACACTGGGTACCCATGAAGCACGAAAATAAATATATTCCAAAATTCCCCCCAGAGAACAAATTTACCGTTATCATTTCTAGGATATACGTTCTCTCTTCTGATTTATCACTGGATAATGGGTAATGTAGTCTTCTTTTCAACAGACATGCTCCTAAAATAATTTTATTGTTAGAGATAATTAGGTACATCACAGCCTCTTTTAAGCAGCGCTAGGTAGTACTTCCAAATATTCTATTTGAATATAGTTCTACAAGAACACCTGCGTAGGGGATCCAAAAATAATACTAAGAAAACAGGGACTTTGGGACTTTGCAGCTGTCATTCACATTCTAATGAGAAAGTAACAAAATAGCAAACAATTTATCTCTCACTCTAATTAACCACACTGCATTACTTAGAAGTCCTCAGGCGAAGGAAGGAAACAAAACAGGAATTAGGAATCTCTCCACTTAAAAAAAAATCCCAGCCAACTTCTTTACACGTGTGTTGATTTGATCTGTTGAGTGCAAAAAATCCTGTTAATAGACACTGAGCAACTGTGTATATAAAGGAAACCCACACACTCAAAAAGTATTCACTGGCTAAAAAAATACTTAATTATAAAATCAGAAGAAGAAGTGTTTTTAAAATGGAGACTCCAGCTGGCTGGCCAAGGACCAAATCCAGCTACCAACTTGTTTTGTTTCTGATGCGCACACCTTGCAGTGGGCGTAGGAGGTTTGGAATTCCTTCTCCTGATGTGGCCCTCTGTGTTCGTATTATGAATACAAACTCCTTGTGGCAAAGTAAACCATAATTGACAAGGGGTTCATTCATTCATTCAACAAGTATTTGATGTGCACCTACCAAAACTCAGACATCATTTTGAGAGTGAGGATATAGCAGGACACAAGGAAAAAGTCCCCAGTGGAAAGGGATTTACTTAAAGAAACAAATAACTTCAGGATAATCTCAGAAAGTGGGTTCATGCCATGAGGATAATAAAATAGCATGAAAGAGAGAACAGGGGCATCAGAGAGAAATAGCCTCTCTAAGGGAAGGGACAGTTAGGCAGAGATGTGAGTGAGAAGGAGAAGCCATCCATTAAATACCCGGTGGAAGAACATATGCAAAGGTCCGGTGGCCAGAACTAGGTAGGTATTTGTGAGAACGGGAAGAATGCCAGTGTGTCTTCCTATGAGCAAGTGGGAGTGTGAAGGGAGGTGACAGAGAAAACAACAGGGGCAGATCCTCTAGGGTCCGCAGGCCATGGTAAGGAATTCTGATTCTGTTCCAATTGCAACAGGAAGCCAGTTGGAAGATGCTAAGCAGGACGGGGATGGGGGAGGGGGTAGGCCAGCATGACTGATTTCCTGTCACAAGATCCCCGTGGCTGCTGCATGAGGAATAGACTGTAGGAGCAAAAGTGGCTGCAATGAAGGCCAGTCCGGAGACTCTTGCAATGGTACAACTGGGAAACATCTGTGCCAAAAACTAGGAGGAGCAACAAACCTGCAAGAAGTGAAACCTCAGGTAACTCACTAGATCTCTCTAAGCTTCACTTGCTCCAGGGTAAGTGGAAATGGCACAACACCCTACTGGTTGGATGGTGTGAGAAAGACATGAAATAATGTATCACAAATATTCACCACATTGCCCCACACGTGGTAAGGACTCTATGAATAGTGGTGGTAAGTACGATCCTCCATCGAATTGGCATGTATTTACTAAGCACCTACTCTGTGCCATGCATGGTTCCAGGAGCTCAGCTACAGCGGTGAATAAATTCCTTGCTCTCATGGTTTTTTGTTTGGTTTTTTTTACATTCTGGTAAAAGATGACTGCCGATAAACAAACATGCCAGGTGGTAACAAGAGTTATGATGAAAACTCAAGCAGAGTAAAGGGGTGGAGAGGGATGGGGTGCTACTTTATACGGGGTGACCACGGAAGCACTCTCTGATTACAGGGAAGCGTCCCTAAACATAAGTTTTGTCCCAGTCTCATTTTGAAGTCAGGAAAGGAAAAATAAATCACTCAATCCCCACTCCTTAGTTTGGGCTCTTATTTTTTGTACAGAGGTTCACGTTAGTACAGCGCGTTAACAGTCGAAAGATAATTTCCATTTGGCAACACTCTAATGAATAAAACATTGCCAGGAAGAGCAAGCAGCACGTGATCCGCTGGAGGCTACACAAAGAGCATCAGAAATCACACCCTCTGACCCTGGGCTGCCACCGCAATGAGAAGCAAAGAGCGCCCATATTCCCAGGCACTTAGGAAGAGAAAGACGTTTCCGTAAGCGAGTGACACACCCCTGATCTACTATTCCACTTCAAAAGCAACTGTCCTTTTTTACAATCAGCCAAACATAAATTAAGAGGAAAAGGGACTCCCCTGGAACATCTCGAGTTAAAAACCTCTTCATATTGAGGTCTTTCATGCCTCTGGCATCAGAAGGCTGAGAAGGTGGTGCTAATTCCAATTTTTTTTCACTGTTTACTCAGATTGCTAAGAGTCTTCTGAGACACCTGGGACTTTGGCTTTCAAATCAATGCAGCACGCATTTATTGATCTCCCACTACATAGCAGAATACCACAATAGAATATAATGCGTATCCCAGGAAGCTGACAGTCAAGTAGGGAAGACAGTTACATAAACAAAAAATGACAAGCAAGCAGGATCAGAGAAATAATGGAAGAACGTTTAAGGTAGAGGAAGGAAAGAAAGAGGGCCATCGAGAAACACTTCCCCAAAATGGCAAATGAACTGGGCTTTGCAAAACGATAAGTGTGCCAAGGGGGTGAGAAAATCATGCCAGAGAGAGGCAACAGCGTGAATGGAAACATAATTTTGAAACAGCATGGCACCTTCAAAGCAACTGTCAACCGACCTGAGGATCTCAGGACCGTAAAGTAAAAGCTGGCTGAAGACAAGAGACAAAGTTCCAAAGTTAGGTAAGGGTCCGATCCTGCATCTGCTTGCACTGCTTTTCTTAAATGTATCAATGTGAAGAGAGTACTCATGGGCTGTCCATTTAAAAACAGTCATTTCTAAAATTCCATGCGTTAATTTTGTTCCTCACATTCATTCACACATTCATCTCCAACTTTAATAACATTATTTGTGGCCTGAGATCTACCCTGTTCCCTCAGGAGTCACAAGTTAACGTTGGAAATTGAATTTATGGCTGCTGAAGGGTGACAGATTAATAGCACTATAAATTAATCTATTCACCCATATACAAAGAACAGAAAAGCTACAAAGAGGCAGTTCAAGCTAACACTGTTTATTAAGCCTTAAAACGTGAGCTCAGAGAAATGAGATGGAAGTTCTATAGGCCAAGACCAAAGAGCAGGGGCCTGAGATGGCTGTGACCACAGGGAATACCATGGAGTATTTGTTTTCCAGAACCCTCTCAGGAAGACATTTCCCACCAGGAATTTCCTACTTCTAAAAAATTACATTACATTATTATTGGATCAAATAGTGTTAAATTGTTTCATTGATATATAAAGGAAGCCATAATAAAATATGACTTATTCTAGTCTATTGTCAATAAGTAATTAGATAATTGTGGTGATAGTAAATGCATACATAATAAGGAAGATACAAGTCATTGAGAATTTCTCTTTTTTGCAAAGAAAAGTAAAGGGTAGCAGCGGGGGCAGGGGTATTTGAAAATTCCTTACTGGCTATAGCTTGATCAGTGTCATTGAATACATAGGATGTACGTCACCACCTCCATCCCACTCAGATGACAGATGTTGCTAATCCACTGGCATTTTTTCTTCCACAATCCTCAGCCCAGGTGCCCCAGGCTACCACTCTGCAGCTGGCAACCTCAGACAACCTACCTTTCTGACAAAACCAGGTTCTTCTCGTTCACATCGATCTTCTATTCTCTCACCAGAGCTGTCTTCCTAAAAGTCAAAGCTAACCTAAAAGGACTAACCTAGAAGGATAAATCCCAATTTCTTGGTGTAGTCTAAATGGCCTTTCACAATTTGGACTCATATCCCCTCTGTTTCTGGCCTCACCCAAATCCCCTTCTGTTTTCCATATCCTAATTGAAGACTCAAGCACCGGACTTCCCTGGTGGCACAGTGGTTAAGAATCCACCTGCCAAAGCAGGGGACACGGGTTCGAGATCCCACATGCTGTAGAGCAACTAAGCCCATGTGCCACAACTACTGAGCCTGCGCTCTAGAGCTCGCGAGCCACAACTACTGAAGCCTGTGCGCGTAGAACCCGTGCTCCACAGCAAGAGAAATCACCACGAGAAGCCCGTGCACAACAATGAAGAGTAGCCCCTGCTCGCAGCAAATAGAGAAAGCCCACGCTCAGCAACGAAGACCCAAATGCAGCCAGAAATAAATTTAAGAAAAAAGGCTCAGTCACCTTTGAAGGGATTGATTTAATAAATAGTGACTTTTGGGTGTTTTAAGTGAAAATGTACCATAACACAAGGGCTGGAAGGGCTATGCCTCTACTACTCCCAGCCACCTCTAGTCACTGCAACTTCATTCATCCGTTCGTGATACAAATCATGGCCCTCTCTTGCTTACAACCTTCCAATGACACGCCAGTAACATGCTTACAAAACAGCAGGTACAAGAGCTGTAACACAGTAAGCTTATGGTTCATGAAACAGAGGAATACTAGTGTTCCTGGTGCAGAGAAAAGGAAAGGGTCAGAAACGAGAATGGCGAACTAGGCACCAGGCAGATCATATAGGTTACAGAAGAAGGTAAGGACATTAGTTTTATTTCAAGTGAGTCGGAAAACCACTGGGTGGTTTAATCGGTGAGGGACATGACTGGAAGTATTAAAGTCTGACTTTAACTTCTCCCTAGAGAATGGCTTGTAAGAAGGTGGCTTGTTTCTCACCTTTGGCTCACCTGACAGACCATAGAACTGAAAGAACACAGGCTGACTCCTGGAGGCCCAGGGCGCTTTGTCCCTCTCTTTGCCCTGGGGTAGCTGTCCTTTAAATATGCCCCATTGGGGCTTCCCTGGTGGTGCAGTGGTTGAGAATCTGCCTGCCAATTCAGGGGACACGGGTTCGAGCCCTGGTCTGGGAAGGTCCCACATGCCGCGGAGCAACTAAGCCCGTGAGCCACAACTACTGAGCCTGTGCGTCTGTAGCCTGTGCTCTGCAATGGGAGAGGCTGTAACAGTGAGAGGCCCGCGCACCGCGATGAAGAGTGACCCCCACTCTCCGCAACTGGAGAAAGCCCTCGCACAGAAATGAAGACCCAACACAACCAAAAATAAATAAATTAATTAAAATAATAATAATAAATAAATATGCCCCATTCATTACCAAAGGGAATGAGTTCCAAAGTGGGATGACATCAGTACAAAATCAGTGCCCTTTTTAGAGCAGCCAAGAATGTAACAAACCCCAAGAATGCAATGATCACGGACTTCACCACTCATGCATCCAAAAAATAATTATAAAGCACCTGCTATGAACCAGGTATTATTACTCAGATGATAATTAACAGTAACTTGTGCATGTTGATATGTTTTATAGATCTTATTAAAGAAATAGCATATGTTAAAGCCAATATAATGGCAATCATAGTTTCTACTGATTTTCTAGCTCAATGGGTGCTATCAAAGAAACTCTGTATACTCTCACCCAGTCAGCAACACAGCTTTCTTTTCAGGCCATCCTGAGTTTGGCAAGCTTCAGAGAGGGGATTATACTAGGTTGAGACAGATGGGAAACTGGGAAAAGTCTGGGCGGAAAAGAGGGTCACTTCCTATTAGATAAATGCAGCCTGATCATTGGTGATCAGGGATTCTCAAGAAGGAGGACCGTTCTATGTACCCAAACTTCCATGCAGCTTCCGGGTATTAATTGTGGAACATCAAAACCCTTGGTCCCACCCCCTCGTTACTTCCCCTTCCCATATATCACATCACGCTCAGGAAGAGAAAACTTTGCTCAAAGAACGCACCAAAATATTTCTGTCTCATTCTTACGCCAGCACCGTGTCAGAAGTCTGATGGTCACACCTCATGTATACATTGCTCCTGTTTCTACAGAGGGTAATTCATTTCTACTTGTGAGAGCAGAGATTGCAAGGAGGTTCTCTGGTTCGAAATTAAGGAATCGAGTGAGAATGGGGTTATCAAACTCCCTTAGTATTTATCCTACCATAGTAAAATCCCAATCAACGACAGCGATAAGGGAAGAAAGGCCTCTGTTGGTCTCAATCACAGGCATTTTTGTAACACAGAAGCTCCAGTTGATAGAGATAAGAAAGGATTCTTGCACTGCTTTCCTCGGATGTAATTTAATCCCTATTCTTGACACCTTAAGCTCCTTGATCTAAGGCACCAGGCTCTGCAGTGCCCTGTGCTGAATAAAAGTGTGCAGAATCCACTTTTCAAGTATCCACAGTCACCACTTACAAAATAACATTGCTCCCAGTTCGAAGGCAGGTGTCCAGCCATCTGATCAGAGGGCCAGGGTGCACGGCAGGGCCACATGAGTATACATCACACTGTTTGATACTTCTCACTCCCCATCCGTTATGACAAATGTGTTTCGCAGGCACAATACAGAAAGACAGACAAGGCCCCTGCTCTCCGGGAGCTTATATTCCAGTGGGGAAAACACACAAAATTGAAATGAAGAGGCCAATGACCAAACATGAAATGAATAAACATAGAAACCTATGATTGACCATGAGGCATTTCATAAACTGCTATGAAGACAATAAAAGAGTAAGAGGATGCCCCCAACATGGCTGGGGAGAGGGCTGGATGCTACTTCAGAAAGAAGGGTGTCTTAGTTTCCTAGGGCTGCTGTAGCAAAGTACCAAAAACTTGGTGGTCTAAAACAACACAGATTGGGCTTCCCTGGTGGCGCAGTGGTTAAGAATGCGCCTGCCAATGCAGGGAACACAGGTCCGAGCCCTGGTCAGGGAAGATCCCACATGCTGCAGAGCAACTAAGCCCGTGCACCACAACTACTGAGCCTGCACACGCCACAACTACTAAGCCCGTGTGCCTGGAGCCCATGCTCCACAACAAGAAAAGCCACCGCAATGAGAAGCCCGCTCACCACAACTAGAGAAAGTTCGCGCACAGCAACCAACACCCAACGCAGCCAAAAATAAACAAACAAATTTATAAAAAAAAAAATAGAATAACGCAGATTTATTCTCTCACAGTTTTGGAGGCCAGAGGAGAGAAATCAAGGTGATGGTAGGGCCATGATCCTTCTATTGCCTCTAGGGAAGGGTCTTTCCTTGCTTCTTCCAACTTGCAGCAGCCAGAGGTGTTCCTTGGCTTGAGGTTTCCATGACAATGTAACTCCAATATTTGCCTCCATCTTCACAAGGCCATCTTCCCTCTGTGTGTCTCTGTGCCCAGCTTTCCCTTGTCTTATGAGGACACAAGTCATTGGATTAATACCAGCTCTAATGAGCTCATCCTAACTTGATTACATCTGCAAAGACCATAGAGGCATGCCTTGTTTTACTGTGCTTCTCTTTATCATGCTTCGCAGATACTACATTTTTTACAAATGGAAGGTTTGTGGCAAGCCTGCATTGTTAGATGATGGCTAGCACTTTTCAGCCATAAAGTATATTTTAACTCAAGAATGTACATTGTTTTTTAGTCATAACACTATTGCACACTTAACAGACTACAGTATACTGTGAACATAATTTTATATACACTGGAAAACCAAAAATAAATCGTGGGACTTGCTTTACTGTGAAGCTTGCTTTATTTTGGTGGTCTGGAACCAAACCTGCCATATTGCTGAGGTCTGCCTGTATTTCCAAATAAAGTTACATTCAAAGGTACCAGAGGTTAGGACTTCTACATTCCACAGGGGTGGGGGTGGGGGGCGACAGGATCACAATTCAACCCAGAAGAAGCAGTCAGGAAAGGACTCTGAGTAAGTGCTACCTGAGCCAAGCTCCACAGTAACGGACAGCAGCTGGCCCGGCGACAGTTCAGGTGAAGAACCTTCTGAACGGAAGTGCACCTGGCCCCAACCTGGAGGAAGTTGCTTAGACGAATTCTCCAGAAAGAGAAATACATATGAGGATGTCATAAGCCATTTGAAGCAAGAAATCAAAGGGATAAGAAAATAATCATGGAGCTTCCCTGGTGGCACAGTGGATAAGAATCTGCCTGCCAATGCAGGGGACACGGGTTCGAGCCCTGGTCCAGGAAGATCCCACATGCCGCGGAGCAACTAAGCCCGTGCGCCACAAGACTGAGCCTGCACTCTAGAGCCCACGAGCCACAACTACTGAGCCCTCGTGCCACAACTACTGAGCCCCGCACGCCTAGAGCCTGTGCTCCACAACAAGAGAAGCCACCGCAATGAGAAGCCCGTGCACCGCAACGGAGAGTAGCCCCTGCTTGCCACAACTAGAGAAAGCCAGCGCGCAGCAATGAAGACCCAATGCAGCCAAAAATAAATTAGTTAATTAATTAAAAATAATAATAATAATCATGGACACAGGGAAAGCTGTCTTCACATTTCCCTGTGGTAGCATTACTTGTAATGGTAAAGCAGCAGGAATTCACACGAGTAACAGTCAGGGAATGGTACAGGGAACTGAAACATCGATTCAACAGTTACCTAAGTTGATATTTGTGAAAAAGATGCAGAATAATGAGGAAACACCTATGATATGTTAAATTTAAAAATGGGACACATTTAATGTATTTTGATTAAATGATGTCAATACACACATACCTATCAGACTACTAGACTATCAGAATTGTCATGACATGAAATCATTGTGGTTGTAAAGCTGCTGAGATTAGGAGTTTCATCCTCTTTAATTTCTGGATATTTGGGTTAATATTCCTTTTTATAATGAAAACATTTTGTAGGAAAAAAAGGCAGCATTTCAAAAAATCCGTAACGAAATATTTAAATATAACAGTCATGGATGTACTACAAGATCTACCTAATCTCAGCATCTTTTTATATTTGTTTCAGATTTATTTTCCAAGAAATAAAGTATTAGAGATATCACTGAAGCCTCCTGTGGAAAGATGATGCTTTCAAACCAAGTATTCAAGGCAAAGAAAAATTTCTCATAATATTTTTAAAGCTGTGTGGCTTTGTGAAATGATTGTAGCTGTCACCAGTTTTATGAAACAGAGAGGCAAAACTTCCACTGTAGTTGAAATTATTTCTCGAAGAAAAAAGCTACTGGCTCCCAGAACAAAATGGTTTTTACCCTCCTATAAGAAAGCTTATATACTATTCCATTTCCCACATTTTAAAATGTATTATATGCCCACATAATGACTGGGCTGTGTCTACGTTTCTAAAAGAAAGAGTAGGGGTTAATGACAAGGGTTGGGGTGAGGCTGAAAAGACTTCCCGGCTCATCATCACCGGTGTTGATCAACAGTCTTACCAACGGAAACATAAGATACGTGTCCAGGGGACTCTTCTTTGCATTTGGGGAAAACTGTGTCGCGAATAAACGTCATTTAAAAATACCCCATTCTCTAAACAGGTTCATCGGAAATTTTAGTCAAAAAATAAATTACTCTCGTCTGACGATACAATAAAATACATCTAACCTAGAGAGGAAACGGACTTAAGAATCCCTTCTAAAGACTGTGAACGCCCAATTATCAAATGGGAAAGGTGAGGTGGGTCCCCTTTCTGGTTTACCACATCTAAGTACTTGTGTTCTGATGAAGTTAGCACTCAAGCGAACAAACACATTCATTGTTTCTACCTACATATTCCTCTACGCATGGTTCAGGTGAGATTTTTATGCTATTTTGTACCTCTTGAAGCCAGTTTTATAAAACCAGTAAGTCAAAATATTTGGATGTTTCAAAGCACATTAAAGAGAAGTACACTGCTAGCTTCTTTTAGTATCCTTGGTCGGTCAGTATTTAGTGCCCTAGATTAATCAGTATTTAATTGCGTGACCTTCAGCAAGTCATAGGCTCTTTCCACCTCGGATAAAATTTGAAATTAGAGATGATCATACCTACTTAGCCTATGGGGAGGATCAAGCAGTATACAGAACATGAAATGTCTCTGTAAACCGCAAAGTGTTATAGGAATTAAAGTAATTTCTAAAGGTGGCAGTGAGTATCAGGCAACGGGAAAACCCACCCAGCAATCTCCAAGCACTTAAACTCCATTATAAGGCATTATCCACTGGTAATGATATTGCCATTCACTTCTTAAGTTTTCATTTTCCAGAAAGTAAAGGTCTTACCCCATCTCTCTATCACTGTAGGATCAAACATCAAATAGTAGGAATCCAAATATCTATTCTTGACAGTCTTTCACTTGGCAGTATTCAAATGTTCTCAGTCATTTAACCTTCTGGAAACCAGAAATTACTGATGAAAACTTTATCTATTCAACTCTCAACAGAGTTCCCCCTTCAGGCATTTTTAGCCCAAAAGCCAAACCAATAGATCTTATTTTCAGAAGCAAACTGTGTGAAGGTTGAACCAAGAAATATCTTTTTAAAATTGAATGTTTTTCCACAGACCTGATGTATGATTTTAACTTGTGGAAGATATACATTCAAAGGAGTCTTTTTTTCAAAGCAGCCACCTTGTGTGGCCGCCCATTTGTTCCAATATGAATTATTCCGCTTAGTGCAATTTTGGGGTTTCTTTTTCTGAAATCAGAGTCATTTTTAAACGTATGCAACATTAGGCACTTTACTTTTTCATCAAGTCATATCATCCTTCTTATTCAACAGCTTGGTCAGGAGTGACTTGTGACTATGTCCAATAATCTAATTCACCTGCAAAGGAAGACAATTTGCCACCCTTGTCGGTGTTCAAAAGAATATGCTGCAGGCTCTAGACATACTGCCCTAAGGGAAACCGCAAAAATATATTGCTCAACGTAAGCATCTTTAGAAGAAGTGATTACCTACTGCCATCACTGATACACACAGTTGGATATACGAGCTCCAAATGTGTTTATTAAATATGGATCACAGAAACCATTCTAAAATCATGTTTTTGCAAATAACTTATAAGAAAATGCTTACAACAGACTAATACCTGAAAAGAAAAACAGAATAGAAACCGTGTATTTGTTCTTTCAGATAACCATTATTTATTGAAGCCCTGTGTGCCAGGCACTGCTCTAGATGCTGAGGACCCAGCAGTGAGCACATTTATAATCATGTACCAACAAAGAGATTGATAAACAGCTCGAATTTGACACAGTATTCCAGGCTCTGTGTTAATAAGCATGGAAGTAATTTATCACTTGGTCTGTGTTACAACACTCTAAGGACGTACTATTTTACCAATTGTACAGATAAGGAAATTGAGGCACAGATCAATTAAGAAACCAGACCAGGGCTTCCCTGGTGGCGCAGTGGTTGAGAGTCCGCCTGCCGATGCAGGGGACACGGGTTCGTGCCCCGGTCCGGGAAGATCTCACATGCCGCCGAGCGGCTGGGCCCGTGAGCCATGGCCGCTGAGCCTGCGCGTCCAGAGCCTGTGCTCTGCAACGGGAGAGGCCGCAACAGTGAGAGGCCCGCGTACTGAAAAAAAAAAAAAAAAAAAAAAAGGAAAGAAACCAGACCAATTTAATACAGGCAGAGGGGTAGAGCTAGACCTGGAATCTAGGTCTTTTCCCTCTTACCTAATTCTATGTTTCACTCTTTTGTACCCACATGACACACAGTTCCCCTATAACAAGTAAAATCTCTGGCATCCACTCCTCACAAATTTAAAATAATCCAGCAGACTTTTCCACCTAAGCAAAACTGGGGCACATCTGAGAACAGCAAGATCCAAACTTGACACCCAGAAATTACATCAGTGTTAAATCCTCTAGTTCTTTCTGCAATAAAACTTCAACAAATCATCCCAGTAAACTCTGGCAGTCTTGTTTATTTAATTCCTTACACTGTGCTCTTCTCTGCCCGCCAATTTTCCAATACAGTCCCAAAGGCCCGGTGATCTAAGGCTCACTTGGGTATCCCTCACTGGTAAGCATCAGGTTTTCTCCATCTTGAGATAAATCATCACGCAGAAAACGGAAAACAAAAACCTGGGATTAAAGATGCAGATCGGGTAACATTTTGTGTCAATCAACGTAATGTGAGCTGCCATAGCAGATGAACCCTGAAACCTCAGTGACGGAACATAATATTGGTAGAAATTTATTTCCTTCTCACAGATAGCCCAATGTTGGTGTATCTGACCTACAACATGGTCCTGTATGTATCAGAACCACCTCTTTTCTATTTATGCCCCACCTTCCTCTATTCCTTCAAGCCTTCCTCATTGAGATGGCAAACAAAGAAAGACCATGGAGAGAAGACAAGCCTGCCTTTTTTTTTTTTTTTTTTTTTTGGCCATGCCATGCAGCATGCAAGATCTTAGTTCCCAGACCAGGGATCGAACCCGTGCCCCCCACATTAGGAGCACAGAGTCTTAACCATTGGACCACCAGGGAAGTCCCAAGCCTGCTTCTTAATCTCTTCAGGAAGTGACACATCACTTCTACTCACATTCCATTGGCCAGACCTAGTCTTACAGTCCTGCCTACTGCACAGGGTGCTGAGAAATACAGTCCTGCCCAGGAAACCACTTACCAGCTAAAAGGGCATCATGAATCTTTGGAGCTCAGGTAATTTTTTGGCCACACATCCTAACCAGATGGTATGGAAAATTACAGCAGCAAGATCTACAAAGAATCCAACATGTAAATGAAAGGAAAGAGCAAATAGCAGAATAAAGGCTGGAAAAATTAGGATCTGTAAGTAATATAAGTCTGAGGAATGGGCAAGAAAGAACGTCTGGACCACATGGAAAGGTAACATCAAAAGAAAGTGAAAAAAAGATTCTGAAGTGAAACTGTTGGAAAAGAGGGAAGAGCTGAGGTTATAACTGCTTCAATCAATAATATGACAAAGGAAACTCTTTCCATTTAAAGCAATGTCCTGTTTCCAGAAATTGCACACCACTTTACAGGCTGAGACACGGCACACATTTAATTGCTGTTTTTTTTGGAAGCACTAACTCTCTTGATTGTGTTGTGAAAACAAAACTACTGAAAAAATCTTTTTTAAAAGCCCTCAAAGAAAAATTAATATTCATACACAGCTGTCCATTGCAAACCACGCAAGGTTGAAGTCAATAATTAGCATGTCCAGGAGAGTTGCAGCAAGTGGCCTTATTTTGAGAGTATTTTCATACAAACCTTTCCCTCTTTAATAAATCCACTGGGCACATATACGATGAAAACAGTGGGGTAGCTTAGCAAATCAGGTTCTCGTATGTGAAGAGTATATCATTCTGGGGACGCCAACCATCTGAACCTGGGTTTTATCCAGTTAAATAAGGAGGACTTAAGTTATTTTTTAAACCCTCATACTACTTAGAGCAAACGGGGCAAGGTTTTGTGAGTCACAGATCTCAGACTTTTAGGGATGAAGAACAGCTTTGCCTGATTCGCCCCATTCCCTATTTTTTGGATGTGGAATGGAGGCTTAGAGACAGTATAGGACTTGGCCAAATCACAAAAATAATTCATGGTGAAACCAGGTCTGGAACTTAGGTTTGTTGACCAAGGACCATCCCCAAAACCACCACCCATACTAATTAGCCTTGACTTAAGATTACTCCAGCAAAAACTCCATGCCTAGCAGCATCAGAGAGTCCTAAAATTCTGGGAAATCCAGCTTGAAAACGGATCCTTAGTGCAACCTTGAGACACACGGATCTCAACAATCGACAGGCCAATGGGGATAGTGACAAGATACCAGGTAATGGGCCAAAACGTGGAAGAGAAAACTACGGGGCAGCTTCCCCCAGAGAAAAGTCAGGGCCTTAAGGAACACACAGACCTAGAGATGGCAAGTGTCAGTTAACTTCTGATGTGCACTGACTGCAGATTCTGGTCTAACTTTGTGCCTGCACTAAATGGACTCTGATTTTGCTCTAAGGCCTGGGATTCTTCCAGTTACTACGCTTCGGGAAAACTATCTCACTGTTTATAACTTGTGGTGTTCCTGTATTCAACCATCCATTCCACAGGACTTTTCTGAATGCCTATTGGGAGCCAGTGGTCAGGTGTAAAAAAGCAAAGGATGAACAACACACGTATTTTGCTTTTGAGAGGCTCACAGTGGACTGGAAGAAAGAGGCATAGAAAAATACCAGCATACTCTGATTTTCCTACATGCCCTCGGGTAGAAGTACAGGCCTTGAGCAAGTTGATCAATAGAAGGGCAATATTCAACATGCAGGACCACATGGGCTTAAATTCTACCAAGAATTTAAGACTCCAATGGGTTTCCCTGGTTGCCCAGTGGTTAAGAATCCTCCTGCCAATACAGGGGACACGGGTTCGAGCCCTGGCCCGGGGAAGATCCCGCATGCCGCGGAGCAGCTAAGCCCGTGTGCCACAGCTACTGAGCCTGCACTCTAGAGCCCGTGAGCCACAGCTACTGAGCCTGCGCTCTAGAGCCCGTGCTGTGCACCAAGTGAAGCCACGACAATGAGAAGCCCGTGCACTGCAACGCAGAATAGCCCCCGCTTGCCTCAACTAGAGAAAGCCCGCGCGCAGCAATGAAGACCCAACACAGCCAAAAGTAAAAATAAATAAATTTATATAAAAAAAATGAATTTAAGACTGCAAGCTCAGGGAGTGGTTCCTTTGGCTCAGGGAGTGAACTGAATTTTTTCTAGGTGTTTAGAGAACCTAGTGACCCCTAACATTCTCTTTAGACCATTTCTCTCTTGCAAAGGATAGTCATACCCATAGAAAGTTCCAAAAGAGATATTGCCCTAATCAGTTCTGTTCAAGGATGCCTTCAGCGTTGTCCATTCACAAGAACACTTTAGAAAATGCCCAAGATGATAATGGTCAATATTTTATCATGAATGCTAGTTCTAAGACCACTGGTAGAAAATTCTAAAAGTATATTGGGAGAAGCACCACAGTCACTGGGAGAAAATCCCAGAAGTATATGAGGAGAAGAATGTTCAGCCTGAAACACCAACTATTTTCTCTGTTACAGACTAGTTATATGAACACTAGAGAGTGAGGTGACCTCTCCAAATTGTAGCCTTCTAGGCTATGAAATGAGCACAGTGGGCAATGTGTTGTCTCCAGCTCTTGCCTGACTTTAGGATTATATGATTTCAACTGTGATGTACACCTGGCAATTTCCTAAGACCATATAGAGACTAGCATGGTACTATCCAAACAGAAAGGACCTCTGAAAAAAATAAGGAAACAAGCATGGTTGGGAATAGATGGGAGGTGGGGGGGGGGCGGGAAGAGGTTAGAGGGAGGTACCGGAGGATAGAGTTGACTGGGGTCCAGGAGGGTTCTGAGTTATCTAAACAGATGGACATGAATATTACCAGCTAGGAACAATTCCTATTGCTTCCCACATGATGAGTGAGGGTTGGTGCCCCAGCTGTGCCAGCAGCTGTCTGCCATGAGGCTATATACCCAGCTAAATGGGAAATCTTTTCTGGAACTGATGAGCCATACTCAAGCAGCAGCCGGAGCTCTGAAGCTCTACATCAATCATCTCACCTCTCACACATTCCTTTCCTTGAGTTAGACAAAATGCAAGGGGGTCTGAACTTCACTAAGTCCTTTCCTCTCCAATTTGCATACTAGCCACTCTACCTCTTGATCATAATACTGCCCCCTCTATGAGATATGCAATTTCCAGTTGACGAGTGTAGTATCTGAAATGAGGGAGTGTAGTAAACACTATTAATTCAAATCTCAGGGAATGACCTTAATCTTTGAATAAGAGAAGTATACCAGGGAACTAGAAATCTAGGTTCAGAGACTTTCAACATGGGAAGACCCCTTGTGGATGCTCAATTTCAATCTTCATCATTTTACAAATGAAGCAAGAGGGATCAAGGTCACACCATGTATTGGTTGGTAGGAATGATATCTGAATCCAGATTACGTTACCAGCACTGTAGCTCTGCTCCTGCCACTCTCTTACTAAAATGCATTCCACCTTCTATTTGAAGACCAATTCTGGCATTTATAGAAATTACGACTTTGGGAAAGTCACCTAACCTATCTCAGCCTCAGATTTCCTCATTTGCAAATGGGGATCATTACAGCTATGTTAAAGCGGGTGAGAGTTAGTACAGGGAAACACTTCACGTAATTCCTGGCACATAAGGGGCCTTCAGGCAACTGGGGGAGAGGGACGGAGTTTTAATATGACTGTACTTCTCTGCCACAAAGCTCTTAATACCTTAGCATATTCCCCGCCGGTGGCTCTCCTCTAGTATAACAGTACTCAACTGTAATCACAGTTTACAGGTACTGTTGCATGTTGGTATACTCCTGGTGCTGTGCAATCTTCTCAGTCCTCATCTAAATAGATTTATGACATTTCACTGAGTGGCTTACACCCTAACTGAAAGCACCATCACCCTACTGTTAGGTTGCTTCCCATTTCTTGCCTTCAGAAATTTATCTGCAACAAACTTTTTTATGCACCTTTTTTTTTTTTTGATGCACCTTTTCATGGACTGGTTTTGTCCACATTTTGAGTCAGTTCCTCAGGCTCAATTCCCAAAAGTAATCCCTTTGGGTTTTTGAATATAAATAACTCTCTGAAATTATATTTTGCTGTAAGAAATACTTAAGTCACCACAGTCATATACACAGAGCTGGGTTTACCAGCTTCAGAATTCTTCCACACACACACAAATACACCTATGTGCTCAAAAGAAACAACATGCAAACCTCTTAGAGACAATAGCAGAATATATTTGGATCAAAACTATTCTGAGAGGGATATTTAAGCACAAAGGAAGAACAGGACCTGTAAAGAACTTGATGGCTTTGTGGTAAAGGAAAGAGCGGTGCAGACAAATGCACTATGGCTCAGCAAAGGAACAAAATGTCTGAGGATCGGAGTTACAGGGAAAGATCTAAAAGTAATGCATATGTAGAGCTTGATTCCACAAGTAAAGGGAACCCAAACAACCTCTAAGCTTGAAGTAAACAACAGAGTGTCAAGGAGACATTCATCCTGTTTTGCATTTCATCTATTTGCTTAAAAAAATTTAAAGAAGGTTCTGTAACACATTTCCCTCTACTCCCCCTTGCTCACTCCATTAATATCAAACTTAATTATTTGGCTTAAGTAAGAAAGGAGGACAGGAGTCGTTTTTCTCACTCATGAATGAATCACGTCTACTCCTTCCACTCTGATCCCTTCTCCCCTGTCAAACTATCAAAAAACAGGGAGCTGGTGAGAGAATGACCCGCAGTTATCATTTCACTACAGAGTTTCACAATCTAACAAATATGGAATGACTGCTTCTTCCTCTTCTTTCTGATACTCCTTACAGCCTCGGATGTGGACTGTGGGACAGGTTGGCCTGCCTTATAACCCCGAAGAGGAGACAATGTGAATGTATCTGCCTTATGGAATGTGTCTTTTATACGACGTCTGGAAAGCATTCAATATACGTATTATCATGCCATTTGAACCTGCTATGTAATCGGTACATAGAGCTTCAAAACACCAGTCAGTGACAACTTTTAAAAAGTGAGATTCAACAATGCCATTTGACTCGTGTAATTCAGACAAAGATTATAAAACAGCAATCCAACACATTTTCATAGAAAGCACATCAAATAGCACCATTTGTAAGCGAGATCATAAAGGAAGGAAACAATTCAAGAGAGCAACCGTGAAAAATAAAACAAAATACACAGACACAAATGTATTTGAAAAGGGCCCTAGTCAAATCTATTTTACTATTTATGAAGTGGTTAAAGAAAATGAGAAATGACATATGACTCAGGTCCCTAAGGCCATGATATTAAACTTTCTGTAACCCCAGAACCTTTTCTCCATACAAAAGCTTACTTAGACGTTGAATGTATAAAGCAAGTCAGAGAGGCAGGGTGAAAGTCGGTGCATGAATTCTGGAGTTCCACAAACACAGGCGCTGAGTTAACCCCACAGAATCCCCAAATGTTTGGGGAACATGGCTTGAAACCAGAGTCCTAATAGAAGCTGGAAAAGGGATGGGTTTGGGGGTGGGAGTGGTGGCAGGGGAAGAAAGAGAATCTGGAGAAAGTACTTAAAATAGAAGGAAAAGTTAAATGGAAGAAAAAGCACTAAGTAGAGAAAAGAGAGAGAGAACTTAGAAAGGTCAGTGTGATTTAATGTCAACTCTCTCAATTCCTTGCACACAGAAGGTGCTTTTAGATTGCTCTGATTGTTAGAACAGAAAATGCTTTTTGAGATCCGTGAAAAAATGGTGTCAGATGATGGCACTGGATCAGACAACTTAGAGCTAAAGCAATGGTAGGATAGAGCCACATTTCATGTACATCTCAGTTTTCAACCTTAAAAAAAAAAAAAAAACCTTCTGAAATAAATGTAATGCTGATTCCAAATTCCAAGTTCAAGGCAAGGCCTTCTATACAATGACAAACATATCCCAAGATACATTCAGGAACAAACGTTGAAACTATTATCCCTACGATAGAAGCAGCAGAGCCACCAGTGACAACACTCAGCAGGGCATGCAAGGCCCTTCACAATCATCTCCACAGGGTGGGAATTTTGAAGGTCCCCCCCATACCTGGTCAGTCCCACTGCCCATACACCACTGAGCCAGCCACATCCACCCTCCCGACCATTTGAGAGCTCTAACTCTCTTTGCCTAAAACACATTTCTCACATCTGTTTTGCCCCTTTGATATACCATCAAATATCAGATACAGCTCCATCCTCAGAGGTGACAGCACACTTTGTCCCATTTGTCTCTACTACAGGGTTTATCATAATATTGGATAATCATTTGGGTTTTTTCCCTCTTTCATTAGATAGGAAATTGTACAAATACAGAGATTGTACTTTATTCTTGGTATCAGCTCACTGTCTGGCATATAGTGGTCATGAAAACTCTTGAAGAATGATAAAAAACAACATCTATTGAGAGTTTTTTATATGTCGGGCACTGAGCCTATGTACTTTACAACAATTATCTCATTTTATACTCATCACAAGACATTTTACAGATGTGCAAACTACAACATGGAAGTATTAAATGCCTTGACCAGTTACATGGATTCACCGTGCTAGGACTCAACTAACCCTAACCTAAGCAGTCAAACTCCAGAGTCTGAGCGATTAACCACTAAGCGGAATGAGTAACAAGCCAGAAAGCAAATCAAGGTAAGACAGGGCAAGGTTGGCCAATTTTTTTTTTTTTTTTTTGCAGTACACGGGCCTCTCACTGCTGTGGCCTCTCCTGCCACGGAGCACAGGCTCCGGACGCGCAGGCTCAGCGGCCATGGCTCACGGGCCCAGCCGCTCCGCGGCATGTGGGATCCTCCGAGACTGGGGCACGAACCCGCGTCCCCTGCATCGGCAGGCGGACTCTCAACCACTGCGCCACCAGGGAAGCCCTGTTGGGCAATTTTGAATATACTTTAAACCCAAATATTTTCTTGGGAAATTTTGAATATACTTTAAACCCAAACATTTTAAGTCCAGCATAATGTTAAAATTCTCCCTTTGAGTCTTACAGCACTTCTGCCCTTTCTCTTCCTGTCTAGCCATCATTTTTACCACTGTGCCTTACATAAATTTGATGCCTTAAGAAATTCTGAAATATGGGACTTCCCTGGTGGCACAGTGGTTAAGAATCCACCTGCCGATGCAGGGGACACAGGTTCAGGCCCCGGTCCGGGAAGATCCCACATGCCGTGGAGCAACTAAGCCCATGCGCCACAACTACTGAGCCTGTGCTCTAGAGCCTGCGAGCCGCAACTCCTGGGCCCGCATGCCACAACTACTGAAGCCTGCATGCCTAGAGCCCGTGCTCTGCAACAAGAGAAGCCACCACAATGAGAAGTCCACGCACCTCAACGAAGAGTAGCTCCCGCTCGCCGCAACTAGAGAAAGCCCGCACACAGCAGCAAAGACCCAACGCAGCCATAAATAAATGAATTAATTTAAAAAAAAAGGAAATTCTGAAATAAGCATAATGCCTCTTCTCAACTCAAGAGCTTGAATGTGTAACACTATAGGTGACTTTGCATCTATTTAGCCAATGGATGGACGGATGGATGAATGAATGAATGAATGAATGAATGGATGGATGGATGGATGGGTGGGTGGATAGACAGGTAGATGGGTAGGCGGGTGGGTGGAGAGTTGGGAGGGTAGGTGGATAGGTGAATTAGTGGATGGATGGGTGGACGGATGATTAATGGATAACCCAGGGATCCCATCTCTGCCATTCCTCAAAATAAACGGCCAAAGTTTTGGTAGAAGTAGCAAATGACACAGAAAGAAAAGAACAAACGCTGGCTTTGATTCTCAGATCCAAATAACAATAACCTCTCTAAATATTATTTTCATTCTGGCTGTGATCTCAATGGCCATTTTGAGTTCAGAGTCCAAAACTGCATATATTCATGGGTGAGTCATTGAGTTCATGACCTGATGTGCGTCACTCTGCCTTAAGTGAAATGCTACTTCTGATCCCTTCCCTTTGGAAAGAGTTCTGAAATTATGATGAAAGGTAAGGTTTACTTACAAGGATACATATCCAGCAACTCTAGGTGCCTTCCAATCAACATAAACATAAGCTGCCTCTTTTCTGATTCAAAAAAACAAAGCGATTGCCAGGTATCAAAAGCAAATATCAATAGATATCACATGTCCTTTAGGTAAGTCATTCTTGCATGGAGTCAGCAGCAATTTTCAAGTACCACTGCTCTTGGGTGTCCTGACCAATAGCTTCCAAGGATCTGTTCTTTCTTGGCATTTAAAAGAGAGGAAGCAGCACACACAAATAATTATTGAGCTTATAATTGGCTGTGCTATGGGCTTTTGAGGATACAGCAGCCCATGAGGCAAGCATAATCTCTGTTCTTATGGAGCCTACAGTTGCATGAGAAATCAGCTATGAAGAGTCAGCAGCGTGATGGGTGCTCTAGTAAAGACATTTAGGGTGATAGGTGGGTAACGTAACATTATGTAGCCAGAGATCCCACATAAAGGCCAGGGAAGTCCCCCACTGGGGACGTGACCCTTAAGTTAAGGATAAATAGGTACCCACTGGGCAGAGAATGGTAGAGAGTGGTATTCCAGGGAAAGATTACAAGATGGGCAAAAGTGCTAAAGTTGGAAAGAGCAGAGCATATTTAGGACTCTGAAAGAAGTTCAGTGAGGCAAGAGCACAGAGCAAGTGGAAGAGAGGCAGGGAATTAGGCATCAGAGAAGGTTCCTTGTTTATCAGCTGATCAGTATGAATGGATTGAGCTCGTATCACGTATAAATTCCTGTGCTGTATCTTGATATAGCGTTAGAGGAATGTGAAACGATATATTAATTCAGTCTGGCTTTCAGCTTTCTTCCTTACCTCCTTGATCAACCTGCCACTGACTCCCTGCTGATTCAGTGTGTTTTGGGCCTATCCATGAACAATGTTCTTTTTCCAAAATGCTTCCATATCCTGGGATAAAAGGAGTCAATTTTCTATAGACATCAGACCTCTCTGTGCTGTCACAATTTTTATAGAAGCAGCAGGAGTTCATAAAAACAAACAACAGAAGAAAAAACCTTGAGGCATTTCGCCTAAGTATATGGTATGATTATTAATTCCATATTTTCCCTATTTACCCTCATTTTTAGGCTCTGGGTGATAAAAAAAATAATGTCTTATTTACAGAGTGCTTCATGTGTATAACATTTTTATATAGTATTTTTTTCTTTGATTTGAACCAGTCAACTTGGGGAGGCATTTTTATAGGTGGAGAAACAAATGTAACATGGTCACATAATTTCCCCTAAGACCATGCTAGTAGAATAAAAAACAAGACTGGAACCTCCTCTCAGCCCCATATTCTTTCTTTTCATAAAGGTGTTCCTCAAAATGTGATCCATACAACATCTACTGAAAGTACGGGTTGCAGAGTCTTGCCACATAGCTGTCACCTCAAACATCTCCAGAGCTTTCTAGATAATTCTTTGGGCACATTGAGAGTTTTCGGACACTGCTATACACCAAAATCCATCAGAAGAATCTGTTTCAAATAATTGTCAGAACATATTTTAAAAAACACCATTGTCCAAAATCCATAGTAGAATATGCCTAACAGTATTATACGTAATCACCATAACCTGAAAACGACCCAAATGCCCATCAAGAATAAACATCGCTATATTCACATAATGGAATACCACACCACAATGAACATGAAAGCGCCATAAAAACACGCATTGTTAACAAATCTCACAAACATAACACTGTGTAAAATAAATTAGACACAAAGTAGTATACACTTTTTTTTTTTTTTTTTTTTTTACTATATAAACTCTGATTCCTGGTTTATATAGTAAAAAACAGGCAAACCAGGCCCATGCTTTTGCAAGTTGGGTTGGTGGTTACCCTGGTGGCTGTGGGCATTTTGGGTAGCGGATGACCAGAGGGGGGACAAGAGGGCTCTGAGCATGCTGGCAGTGTTCTGTTTCTTGATTTACGGGCTGCTCACATGGGTACGTTCAGTTTGCAGAAATCCATGCAGAAGCACACTTACGCAATGTGAACTTTTCTGCACGTATATAACACTTCAGTGAAAATAAGTTTAAAATGTAATAGAAGCTGTAGTACATATATACAATGGAGTATTACTCAGCCATAAAAAAGAATGAAATAATGCCATTTGCAGCAACATGGATGGACTTAGAGATTATCATACTAAGTGAAGTGAGTCAGACAGAGAAAGATAAACACATGCTGTCACTCATATGTGGAATCTAATTTTAAAAAATGATACAAATGAACTTATTTACAAAACAGAAACAGACTCACAGATTTTGAAAACAAAGTTATGGTTACCAAAGGGCAAAGGTGAAGGGGGATAAACTAGGAGCTTGGGATTAACATGCACACACTACCATATATAAAATAACCAACAAGGACCTACTGTATAGTATGGGGAACTCTATTCGATATTCTGTAATAACCTATATGGGAAAAGAATCTGAAAAAGAAAGAATATATGTATAGGTATAACTGAATCACTATGCTGTATACTTGAAACTAACACGACATTGTAAATCAGTTATACTCCAATAAAATTTTTAACGTAATAAATACCACTCTTAAGTTTCAAAGAAACTAGAAATAAGTTTAAAACAAAAACTAGAAACAAGTTTACAACAAACACGGGGTTTGCTTCTTTCAAGACTGACCCCCACCTACGAGCCAGCACCAATGGCCCATAATATGCCAGACATCTATCTTCCTGATATGTCTGCCTCTATTCTTTCCCAGACAAGTCTCACCCTCATCCTAGCGATAGCTTCACTATACCTTATTATTTTTATCAGGTTTTCCGGTTATAAAAGCAAAATCTGTTCACTGAAAAAAATCAGAAGCTACAGCTAAGCATAAAAGCTGAAATCCTATACTACCAGTTCTCCCACCACAAGATAGCCACTATATATAGGTGTTAGTTTATTTTCTTTCAAACTCTTTTTTCCTGTGCATACCAATGCACTTTTGACACAGTTAGGGTGGTCTTACTGATCATTCGATACCCTGATATTTTTCACTCAATGTTATATTGTATTTTCCAATTCATCACAAATACTTAAAATTATTATTTGCAGTGTTCATTATTTATCAACTGATATTGTGAGTCTACTGAACTCCCATCATGTGTAAACCCCTGCCTTGTGTATTGTTTCAGAGTTAAAGACATAGGAAATCCAGACCATAACCTCAAAAACTTTTTAAAGACTGTGTATGATCTTTGGTAAAAAGAAAAAAAACAATTCCTTAATCTCTCAGAACCTATTTCCTAATATCTATAAAATGGGGGTGATAATACCATTTCAACAGGGTATGAGAGAATTGAGACAATACACATGAAACGCTTAGCATTCAGTAGGTAAAAAGTAAATATTAGTTCTCTTAGAGAAGTATGCATAGGGAAAAATTACTAATGCTGGGAAATAGACATAAAACTGGACATTTACCAGGACAGGAGGGAATGTGAGAAGAAAGGATTTACTGTAAGGTGGAAGCTTGCTACTCCCAGTATGGTTCATGGTCCAGTAGCATCAGCATCACCTGGGAGCTTGTTAGACACGTAGAGCTTCCAGCCCTGCCCAGACCCGAGCCAGAATTTATATTTTAACAATATTCCTGGGTGACATGTATGCCAATTAAAGTTTGAGGAGCACTAAGGCTAGACAGGTTCTTGGTGATTGGCAAAAATCAGACACTCTAGGGGAAGATGGGGGCAAATGGCATTCTATGGGTGGGAGAGAAGGGAAGAGGAGTCTCATAGGCGAAAATACTGAAATGTTCTTAGCAGGTACTTTACTTAAAGCAGTGGGTTGTTAGGTTGTTTGGGGGTACAGTGAAAGATGAAGCTGGACTTATCAACCAGGATCATATTATCCATGGTCCTGGATTCTAGGCAAAGAGGTTTTGCCCTTATCTCTCTTCTAGTCTAATGCCTCTACACCTTTCCCTCACAAGTTCCTTTTTTCAATATAGCTACAAGCCTATAAAAACACAAATTTTAAAGCGCGAGCCGCTGACCAGGTGGAATGGAAACCTGGTAAGCTGGCTGGAAATATATATTCCTGGCTCCACTCCCCAACCTCTCTAAGGGTAGGGACCTATAACTGAAAGTTTGAGGACCACTATTATTATCCAGTGTCTCTCATAAGGGCATACTCTATGTAGTAGCCACAGTAAAAAAAAAAAAAAAATTCTCTTTAGAACTCCATTCCCTAAACTTTAAAACAATCACTAGGAATTCCATCCATATGCATTCCTTAAAAATAAAGATCGTTACCAATTTTCTCTGTATGCATAATACCAAGAACAGCAACTGGTGTTCAACAAGCTTTTGTTGAATGGATAAATACATGAATGAACCAATGACTAAGTAGTTGATTTCAGAGGTAACTGAAGTAAACAATGATGTATAGAAGTTACATTTTCATAATAAAAGTAATGAATAATGAAATTAACTGTATTCATTTTCAGAAAGAATAACTCAAAATTACCTACAACTAATTTCTGTTAAAAAAAAAAAAAAAAGACTTGAAATTGATCAACATCCAACCAGTTAAGATTTCTTACAAAATGGAACCTTTCCACTACGGATGAGAAAATATTGTTTCCGTTACAGTAAACAGTAGTTTGATTTGGAGCTTGGGGGCTACTAGGAATTCCTCTGTAAAGCATGGTGTGCATCTGAATGAGATTTTAACAAGGTTTTGGGTCGGGGCTCAGTGCAGGACCGTCAGAGTTCATCAACATGCCACTCTCCTTACCGTTCCAGGAAAAAGCAAAGAATTATTGATGTTATCTGGAGTTTTCTCAGATAATCATCTCAGAAAATAACAAGTATGGAGCAGGTGAAAATTCAAAGAATTTGGTATGTGTTAGAGTAACGGACAAGATAAAGGAGAAAATATTTCTTCACATTAGCAATGATGAATTGCATAGAACAAGAGGGAATTCAAGTCCCTGTATTGAAATAGCTCACTTCAAGTGCTGATAATGTTTACTAACCAGTGTCAGCACCCCATTTAAGCAAACAGCAGCATGGGAGCCTATCTCTTGCAGTCTATGTCAGGATGCTTAGCTCTGCAAAGACAAGGAAGACGCAGCTCAAACTGCTTAAGCAAAAATGAAAATGAAACCATAAAAGTACTTCTGAAAACTGCAGTTTTTTTCAGGCTTTATGCAAAGCTTGACTTAAGCGTCAGACAATGTCGTCAAGCCCCAGGATCCCAGTCCCGTCCTACTGCTCTTCCCCTTCTTGACTTAGCTCTCAGGCTCCACACGGTACCAAGATGGCTTCTAGCAGCTTAAGACCGCCAAAGCTTCGAAGGTTCAAATCGAGTAAGAAATGAGCTTTTCCTCCCAATAATGCCAGAATTCACTTTAATTACACCACTCTGTCCATCCTGAACTAACTACCTAGGTGAAATCACACTGATTGGCTGAACCTGGGTCATGTGTTCACATCCGAATGAACCACTGTAAGCATGGGGATTCAGTGCCCTCAGAGGGCAGGCTCACATCTTCCACCTCTGGTCTCTGGAGTGGAGCCCCACTCAACAGTCAGGGACTAAAAGCAGGGATGAAAAGAGTCCCCCAAAGGAGACTTTAGGTTTCATGATCAGAGGAGGAGGAAATAGATTCTTGGCCGGCAAAGAGAGCAAACATACTCTAAAATGGTATTCAGGCAACAGCTTTTATAGGCCATATTTGACACCAGCAGTTATCCTAAGGCATTATATTTGGCATTCACGGTAGAAGGATGAGGCATACAAACAGAGCAGTCGTCTTTCGTGGAATAACAGAGCATCATTCTCTGCTGCTTAAAATGCATGAATAGCCAAGACAAACTGAAACATGTCCATGGGTCTTACGAGCTTGAAGACTTGGCCTCTGTTTCTCTCATCATTCTCCACGTGCCTACCCTACAGTCTACAACACTCAACTTTCTTTTCCTTGGAAGCACTCCAGTCTCTTCTGTTCTAGGCTTATGCAAACGCTGTTCTTCTGCTTGACTCACATCTGCCATGCATTCTGTCTGCTCCAAATCCCTCACACACCTCACGCCTTCACTGGGATAACTCTTACCTATCACTCCGCTCTTCTCTTCAAGGAAGCCTAAGTCTATGTCCACGTCTGCTATCTTCGCCCATAGTATCCAGTGCTTCACCTTTAACACCTCTGATCCCGTTTAATAGAAAATATTTAATTGTCTCTTGCCAAACAGTATCATAAGCTCAATCGAGACAGGAATACCGCCCTCCTTCCTTTTTTTTCCTCTCCAAAGCAAAATAAAGCTCCAGAGAAAAGTATTAAGTGCTCAGAAAATATTCATAGATGGATGGATGGATGGATGGATGGATGCGTGGGCGGATACATGGATGGATCAAAGTTTAAAAGTAGTAATATGGGGACTTCCCTGGTGGCGCAGTGGATAAGAATCTGCCTGCCTATGCAAGGGACAAGGGTTTGAGCCTTGGTCCGGGAAGATCCCACATGCCGCAGAGCAAGTAAGCCACAACTACTGAGTCTGTGCTCTAGAGCCCACGAGCCACAACTACTGAAGCCCGTGTACCTAGAGCCCATGCTCTGCAACAAGAGAAGCCACCGCAATGAGAAGCCTGCGCACAGCGATCAAGAGTAGCCCCTGCTCGCTGCAACTGGAGAAATCCCATGCGTAGCAACGAAGACCCAACACAGCCAAATATAAATAAATTTATTTTTAAAAATAGTAATATGAAAACATATACTAAAATATTCTAGCTCTACTAACTTACAGATAAATATGCATACATAATATTTATATGTAAATTACATATTTCCTGCATTCATTATTTATTGTAGGTCAACTCTGTGCCTGGTATGGTTTGAGGCACTGGAGATACATCAGGGAAAAGAGACAAAAACAGTGTAAAGACAGACAGTAACATCATAAAGAAGTAAAGGATCTAACATGTTAGAAGGTAGTAAGTTCTTTAGGAAACATCCATCAGTTTAAGGAGGGTGAGGAATGCTGGGTTAGCAGAATACAGCTTTTAACAGGGCGGGCACAGTAAATGTCACTACGTAACATCTGAGCAAAGACCTGGGGGGGGCGGAGCCATGCAAATGTCTAGGAAGAGGGCTCCAGGCAGAAGTATAGGCAGTGCAAGGGCCCTGAGGTGACAGCAGGCCTGGCTCAATACAGACTTGTACTGATCCGAATCACAACCATTTTATTACCAAGAAGAACAAAAACTACTTTCACCTAATTGCCAAAAGATCATTTTTACCTATGTTTAGTTATTTAATATGGATATACCACAGATATGCTGGAACCTTTTACCATGGTAGGCTGACTTTATAACACAAGTGCTTTTTCCAATCAGACAAAAACTTGAGAAAATAGGAAACAGAGAAAAAAAAAAAAAAATTTTCAGCCAGTGTGTACTGACTTAAAAATGT
Organism: Orcinus orca; assembly: GCF_937001465.1. Classification (NCBI taxonomy): domain Eukaryota; kingdom Metazoa; phylum Chordata; class Mammalia; order Artiodactyla; family Delphinidae; genus Orcinus; species Orcinus orca. Next base: position 10,901,719 of record NC_064568.1, read on the forward strand.
TCATTTACATTAACTTTATTCATCTGAGAATTTAATGGACAAGCTTTATTCAAAGGGGCAAATGCCTATTAAAATGTGGGAAAATCATGTAATGGCTATGATGAGTTTCTTTTTATTACTGTTTTAATAACTGCAAACTTCAATGGGCCCCAACAATTATATTACTATCAATGCCTATTTTATTCATTAGAAGTTGAGAAACGTCCAAACATCTAGCTTGAATATTTAGTTTTACCCTTGGGAATGATAAGCTTTCACATTTGCCTTCTTCGCATCTGGTTTGCTTCAAAAGAATGATAAAGAATAGAGTATAATGAATTTAATTACGTGAGCCATGTTTCTAAGACCCATACTCTGGTAATGAGGACAAGTTCAGACTCATATTCCCAAACTTGCTTAAGCGTTAGTTACAGAATAAGCCTCTTCCTTTATTCTAAACTTCCTGAAATGGGTCCAATGATTCTGAGCAAAGATGTCTCTTACAAAGATTGAAATAATACGTCAAACAGCAACAAAAACAATAAGCTCACGTTTATTGATGCTTACTCTGTGCCAGGTACTGTCAATTACTTCATCTAAGCTTTGCAACATTCCTGGTAAAGGAGGTACTATTATTACTCCCACTAGACAGGTAAATAAACCCTGGAAGTTACTCTCTAGGTGGTGGGAGCCACGTGGCACCAAGTGATCCCACCTCTCTTGCCCGTTATGGATTCAATTTGGGTAAGTACCTGATCAAAGCAGAACTGACCAAGACTGACCCTCCCAGGAGAGAGGAGTTAATTAGTGTCTGCAGCCGGCCGGAACCTCCTATAACCTGGAGACAGAGAAGCAGAGGAGAGCTCTCTGCTATGAGAACAGAATGAAGCAGCAATGGGAGAGAGTGTGGAGAAGAGATGCCTGTTGGGTACCTGTTTCCATTCTTTAGTGTGGACTTGAATTCGTCTGAGAATTTCATGGGAATGCCTTAATCGGGAGCCTTAACACGTCCCACCAAACACCACTACTGAGAAAGAAAAGTAAGGACCAGACAGGTCAGAGGCAACAAGTTAAAAATGAGTATATTACCAGGAGTATTTTTTCACACGATCTCTCATATCCAAGTCATTACTCAGCATTAACTCTGCATTCTAAGGAAATGGCATCAGGACTCTAAGTAATGATAACCCCTTGAAATCTGATATGCAAGGTATTATGCTATTTGAACAGCTTTTCCCAAATCTAACACCAAAAAAAGGGCTTTCAATTTTCACACACAAATAGTTTTTAGTACTCGCCAGGCACAAGCATTCTCCATTAGTTTTGCTTTCATTGTATGCTGTAGTTTTCCTCCATTAACACCTATCACGACTATAATCAAGTAATTGAATACGATTCATTTATTTCTCATCTGTCTCCCTGCTAGACCGTTAATTCCATGTGGGTAGACTAAGTATGTCTAGGGCAATAGCTGGGATAAAGTAGATTCTCAGAAAATTTTTAATCAATTCATTAGTCCTCTTTCTTCCCCTTATCCCCATTTACAGGAGCTCAGAGACTGTAAGAAACCTGCAAGTGCTCTAGTACATAGAAAAGTGATGTAGAAATCCAGCTCTTCCTACTCTGAAGTGCATTATTTTTCCACTACACTTTCATTATCCCCCCAGAAATGCCCACATTGTTTTTTAACTACATAAAATGCCCACTGTCAATGGCTGTAACATTTCAATAGCCATTTAATGATGTTAAACTTACATAATATTTTTGGCAAAAAAAAAAAAGTAGCAATGTACACTAATCACATTTATTTTCACCTCCAAAATAAAATTCCATATGCTATTGCCTAAAGATGTAGAACAAGAATTAGATATGCTACAAACCACCTTTACTGCACAGGTTATCTTGAAGCATCTTTTAAAATCCTCTTTTAACGCAGGAATAGTTAAGGACCTATTGAAACTAGTTTCTAAATATGCCTCAAAGCAAGGCCAACAGGTAGAAATGAACGGGGGTATTTTTCTTCAAATCTCACTTTGCTAGACACTCAGCCTCTCCTCCCAACTTCTGGTATTTTAGATTGGTTTTGGAGCCTAATGTGGTAGATAAAGGAAATGGGAAAATTGAAAGGACTAGGAGAGAGTTGATGGTAAAACAATTTTAAGAAAATATCCTAACAGATCTTGCCTGATCTGCCAGTGTTCAAAATCTGGCAACCTACCAGACAGACAGAAATCTGATCTGGGCTAGTACCTTCTGTTTTAAAAATTAAATATATACCTAATATTTATACATAGCTCATCTGACATAAAATTTTTGATTTCTTACTTCATTTCAAAAATTCTGAGTCCTCTGTAGATGGGACGCTTGCTCTCCAATTTGCCCTATTCCCTACTATCCAGTCCTTTTTTTCCAGACTTTACTCATTTATAAAACTAGCTGGACTATGGATTTTGACCCCTCCCGTCTGAAATGACAATTCTCTTCCCATATTCTGAAAACTCCAGCCACACTGGCTTTCTTTCATTTTAATCAACTCACTGAGCTTCTTCAAATCTGTATCCGTCGATGTTTTGTAAGAAAACAGAAGCCATTCTAATTACTTTAAGCATATAAGAATTCAGTATCGGAATTAGAAACAAACTTTTAAAAGGCTAGGGAGCAAAGATTAGGGAAATGGATGCCAACATTTAAGAAATCAGAAAGTGAAGGAATCAGAAGAAACCACCCATCCTGATTATCAGCGACGGAACTGGTGATTCTCAGGAGAACAGGTGGAATCTGCTGGCCCATCTCTCATCTGTCGTCTGATCACACTTACGCCCTGTGCACAGTAACTGCCAGAGAATGATGGCTTCTCCTTCTCTTCTGTATTTCAGATCTCACACAGCACCTCTCATTGTTGAAGTCTAAATGTCAAGAAAGGAATCCCGCTGGCAAGGAAGTCTGGGGAAAGGCGTTTCCAGGCTTCTGGTCTTTGTTCTTCAAGAGAACACCAAGACAACCAGGGACAAAGCTGAGTATAAAATAGAATTTCCAGCACAGTATCACCAGGCCTTTGTAAGTATGCTTTCTTTGCTAGAATGCTCTCCCCACCCCATCCTCAAATCAGGTTAACTTTGTAAGAAAAAACTTCTGGAATGGCTGAGGAAGGACCTCAAAAACTCCACTCCTCAATAAAATCAATGAGGACAGTGGAGGAAATTATCAAAACCAGCGTTTTCAGAACTCTGGAAATTAACCAAAGGCTGTTAACCATCCAAGGTAAATGTATCCCCCCAAAAAGTAGCTCAATCTCAGCTTTTAAAAAATGTGAACTTCGAGGTTTCATAATTTTCCCTACCCGCTTGCCCCTCTCTACATTTTCATCTTAGCCTTGAAAACTAACAGCCTCACAATTATGGCAGCCATGAAAACCAGCAGCCTTGTAGCCACTAGAGGAGAAAAAAACATGTCTGAAGTTTCCTTAAAAGTCTAATTCCTGGAAAACTGTCATTATTTGATTTATCAAACAACTTGTAAACCCTCATTCACAGCACTTGTCTTTATTTGACCTAAAACTCAGAGCTTGCCCAGTACAGCCTCTTCTCTAGGATATTTGTCCAAAAAAAAATCACTGGCAGTGATTTAACACAGCATCTGCCTGACAAGGTAATAATAGTTGGGAAAAAAATAAGAAATTGACCAAAAAGTTTAAAAGAAAGAGCTGCGCAATGGGATGTCCATGAGAGGCTTTGAAAAGCTCTACAATATACCTGGAAATTTAAAAGGCTATAGGCATGTGCAAGGCTGTACACATGCCCAGGAAAAGCTTGAGAAGGCCTCATCTTTCTCTGTCTAATCATTAGCTGACCATTAAGTTAACCAAGAGACTTCAGTGGCCACGAATGTAAAGCATACAGACTTAACGTAATTTTTTCAGGAAAGTCACTAAATAAAGAGCAAGAGTAAACCCTAGAGAGAGAAGGTATCCGATTTCCAGAGTTGTCACATTATTTACAATGACCAGTTTCCGACAAAACTTACAAGGCACGCAAAGTAACAGGAAAGTTATAGCCTTACACAGAGGGAAAAGGCACTCCACAGAAGATGCCTCTGAGGTAACTCAGATTTGGATTTACTAGATGAAGACTTCAACCATTTCAAATACGTTCAAAGAACTAAAGAAAAGTATGAGAATTGTGTCTCACCAAATAGAGAATAATAATAAGAGATAAAAATCTAAAAAAAATAGAAATCCTGAAATTAATAGGTACAACAAGAGGGGTTCAACAGCAGATGCGAAATAGCAGAATAAATAAATAAAATATAAAATAGAACTGGGATTATAGGTTCTGAGGAACATTAGAAAAATGAAGAAAAATTAACAAAGCCTCAGAGACCTGTGGGACACCGTCAAGCATAACAACATATGTACAAGGGGACTACGAGAGAGGGAGAAGAGAGAGACAGGAGAAGAATATTTGAAGAAGTAACAGGTGAAATTCTCTGAAATTTGTGAAAAAACAATCTACATATCCAGAAGCTTAAAAAAGCTCCAACTATCTTAAACATAGGAGTCCACACAGTAAGAGATACATTAATGTATTAAGTCCACACATTAGGAGATCCACATCTAGAAGCATCATAATCAAACTAGAAAGACAAAATCTTGAAAAAAGAAACAGCTTGTCACACAAAAGGGATATTAAATATTTAATTAACAGCTGATTTCTAATCAGAAACCATGAAAACCAGAGGATACTGGGATGACATCTTCAAAATGCTGAAAGAAAAATACTGTCAACCAAGAATTCTGTATTTAGCAAAACTATCCTTCCAACATGAATGAGAACAGCAGTGTCAGCAGAATTAATGGTCAAATAAGATGTCTCCTACTTGTAACCTCCTCTCAACAACATCATGTGTCATCCAACCACAGACAAAAATGCCTTGAGAAAGCTATGGTAACCAGCACCATATGCCAAGGGACTGGGTGGAATCTCAGCCACTGTGCACTGGGTAATAAGCATAGAGAATTTGGTCCTAGATTTAGACCCTGAAGTGACCCATTAACTGGCTCCAGCCCCTCTCAGCTGTGGCCAGGAGAGCCCCTGGAGAACACTGACTGAGACAATCACCTGTGGATGAGACGGAGTCTTTGTGGAAGTACAGGAGTCCAGTAGGGAAGTTCCAACACACCAGTGGAGCAAAAAAAAAAAATCCAAGATTGGATGCATTGGAGAGGGTAAGAGGAACAGTTTGACTTTATCCACATCACCTATCCACCAAGGCAGTACAACTCAGTCCCAAGGGAGCCCTCCACTGGGGAAAAGTGAGAGCTTGTGAGTGAGCACCCCGCTTCCCCAACTGTGCAAGGCATTGCCAAAGAGGCCCATTTCTCTCTCACTCCATCCAGAGTACTGAGTTGTAAGCTACATGATCAGGGGTTGGTAAGCAGCTAGAAGAACAAGAGTCAGAATGTTTAAAAAAAAAAAAAGATTTAGGGGTTGAAAGGTAACTGCATATGTAGATAGGTATTGCCAATTTTCACTCCAGAAAAGATGTACCAACCTAACTTCTCACCAGCAATGCATGGAAATTGCCTGTTTTCCCACAATCTCACCGAGAATGTGATGTCATATTTTCCCATTTCTGTCAGTTTCATAAGTAAGAAGTGCTGTCTCAGTGTTTTTTGGGTTTTTTTGTGTGTGTAGTACACGGGCCTCTCACTGTTGCAGCCTCTCCCATTGCGGAGCTCAAGTTCTGGACGTGCAGGCTCAGCGGCCATGGCTCATGGGTGCAGCCGCTCCACGGCATGTGGGATCCTCCCGGACTGGGGCACGAACCCGTGTCCCCTGCATCGGCAGGCGGACTCTCAACCACTGCGCCACCAGGGAAGCCCAGTGTTGTTGTTTTGATTTGCATTTTTCTAATTATCAGAGACTTTAAAATTTGAGTACCGTTTAAAGTTTTTTTGTTTGAGGACCATTTTATTCTCTTTTTTTATTTAATTGCTTACATCTTTTTCAGATTTTTCTATTAAGTGTTTACTCCTTTGCCACTAAATTTTAAAGAGTTCTGTATGTATTAGACATCATTCTACAGCTTATGCTGCAAATATTTTCTCCCAGTTTTTCAGTTGTCCTTTTACTTTGTTTACATTGGTTTTTTTTTGCAGCAAAACTTTTTTATGTAGTCAGTTCTTTTATTGCCTCTGAATTTTGAGGTATAATTAGCACAACAAAAGAAACTATCAACAAAAGGAAAAGGAAACTTACAGAATGAGAGGAAATGTTTGTAAACCATATGTGGATAAGTGGTTAATATCCAAAATATATAAAGAACCCACACAACTCAGTAACAAAAAAAATCTAAGTTTTAAAATGAGCAGAGGACCTGAACAGAAATTTTTCCATACAAGACATCCAAATAGACAAGTGGTACATGAAAAGATGCTCAACGTCATTAATCATCAGGAAACGCAAATTAAAACCACAATGAGATATCACCTCACATCTGTTAGAAGGGCTATCATCAAGAAGAGAAAGCAAATGCTGCAAGAATGTAGAGAAAAATGCAACCATTGTACACTGGTGGTGGGAAAGTAAATTGATTAACCACTACAGAAAACAGTATTTAGGTTCCTCAAAAAAATTAAAAATAGAACTACCGTATGATCTAGCAATTCCATTTGTGAGTACATACCAAAAGGAAATGAGAACAGGATATTGAAGAGATATATGCACTCCCATGTTTACTGCAGCATTACTCACTATAGCCGAGACATGGAAACAACCTAAGTGCCCAAAGTGCCCACCAATGGATGAATGGATAAAGAAGATACACACACACACACACACACACACACATGTATGTATACATACTTATACATACAATGGAGTATCAGTCATGACAAAGAAGGACATTTTACCTTTGTGACAACATGAATGGCCCTTGAGGACATTACGCTAAATGAGGTAAGTTAGACAAATACTACATGATATCACCCCTATGTGGAATCTAAAAAAGCCAAACTTGCAAAAACAGACAGTAAAATGGTGGTTACCAGGGGACAGAGGAGGAGGGATAGGACAGACGTTGTTTAAGTGTACAAACTTGCAATGAGTAGTAATAAATCCTAGAGATCTAATGCACAATATAGTGAAAATAGACAACGTTGGATCATAATCAAACTTGCTAAGAGACTAGATCTTAATTATTCCAGCCAGTAAAAAGAAATGATAATTATGACTTGACAGAGGTGCTTATATATCATTATAATTATCATTATAATGGCAGTCATTACAATACATAAGTGTACAAAGTTAACATATTGTACATCTTAATATATGTTAAATCTATTTCAATTTTTTAAAAAAGAAAGTCTTTTCCTATACTAAGATTAAAGAAAATTCCCCTATATTTCCTTCTAATACTTAAATGGTTTAATTTTTTACATTTAGGTTCCTCATCTATTTGCAGTTTATTCTTGGGTATTACGGGAGATATGATTCTAACTTTATCCATTTTCCAAAGAGCCACCCAGTTGTTCTAGACCCATGTACTCAACGATCTATCTTTATGCTATTGATTTAAGAAGCCACTCTTGTCATAAGTTTCCATGTGCATTTGGGTATAATTCTGCAGTTTCTGTTCTATTACATGAGTCCATCCATGTGCTAACAACATGCTGTCTTAATTGTCAATGCATTAGGGTATATTTTTCTAGTAGTCTTCACTATTTGTGCGTGTTTGCTTTTCTATGTGAACTTTAGTAGCAACTTGTCTAAATCCATAAAATAGTTAGTTGGTATTTTAATTGAGAATGTTTTTTACCCTTAACTTTGAATAGTATATTTAAGAGATCCTGAGAAACTGTGGGTATGATCCCTAAAACTTAACCTCTCAAAGGAAAAATGGCTAAATGGCAAAAGACATTTAAAAATAAATTTTGACAATAGAATTAAAAATTGTCCATTCAGCATGATAAGGGGTAAAAATCAAAAAAAACACCAAAGTGTATTTTAGGGGACGCACTCTGGAGGTTAACTTCTTTTTAATGTACATGTACTTTTAATGTCACCGAGACTTATTCTTTCTCCTTAGAATTGTTTTTTGAATATATCTCCTATTTTTGTAACCACTGTTACTACCCTAATTCAGCCATTCTGCTTTTGTCTCTTGCACTCTGGCAGCAAAAGTCCTAAATGTCAGATGATCTTCAGAAAGCATTGGTAGTCATCTGTCTAAAACTTACGTCTCATTTTATGACATCACAACTTAAACCTCCACAAAAATTCCCTTCTGCCTTCAGGAAAATTTCTGCATTATTAAGTACAGTATTCAATGCCTTTCATGACCTTACTCTGCTCAGTTTTTTAGGTTTATCTTCTCCATCCTCTTTCACCTGTGTTACACTGCTCACCAACGATCTCCATAACTTTGCCTTAAATGCCCTTAACACTCTTCTCCCATTGAAATTTCTTTCGTATCCTTTAGGACTCAACTCAAAAGGCAGACTTGCTGGGATGTGACTCTGGCTTCCCTCTGTGCCACATAACGTATTTACGCTGCACACTGATCAACACTGTAGGTGAATTCCTAGAGAGCAGGTGCCTGTAGAACTCACCCAGCCTTCAGTACAAGACTCAGCACATAGTACAGTCCCCACAGCTTAGACAAATCGACAAAGGGGGCTAGTGTGGAAGATAACACAAAATTAACATCAGATAACCATGGTCTACTAGCATGTCATGGAAGAAAATAAGGCAGAATTTTCCCTGCATGTGTAGAGCAAGAACAGCAGGACATTGCTATGCTTCATGCTTGGAGCCCTAGTAGAAATGATGGTAGGTGGCAGTCCAGGAGTAGAACATATCAGTTCTTCTCCTGCTCACATCTTCTTTACTACAGAGAACAAGGTCACTGCTGTTCTTTACTCTCTGCTAATGCAAATTGGGAAAATGTCATAATAAATATTATATACACTATATAACATGTATATTTTTTAATATAATTACATATTTTATTTAATACATTAGTATACAGTGTGTAATATAATTATGTATGAGCTTAAGTATTATCTGTCTATATTGTATATAATAGAGTACAAGTTTTAGCATAAATACACTAACCTAGGGGAGGCTACATCATGAATGACACTCTCTAGAGTTGTGCACAGAACATCCTGCCCAACCACACACAGTGGCTCTAAGAGCAAATTCTCATCTATCCAATAAAGATAACATAATTATAGCTAAGAGGGACTAGAAGCCTGAGATAGCTGAGGAGGACGTCTGTGGCTCAGAAGGCTAGGAGAGCAAGGCTCACAGCCAAGGAACATACATTCAGGTTTTGGCAAGAGCTTGCAGTTGTTACACAGTTACGCTATTAGTAATCCCTGAACATGTGGAATGGGAAAGCTTCCAGGAGAAAGAATGGAGCAGAGGATTTTTTAAAGAGAGACCATCGCCTAGATGTTGGTTGTCTGCAAAAATTCCATAAGACTTTGTGGGGTTTTTTTGTTATATTCACTAGTTTATTTCTTAGACTCCACATTTAAGTGTCAACATATAGTACATGGTTATCAGTGGGGAGAGGTAAGTGGAGGAGGGACAAGACAGGGGTAGGGTATTCACAGGAACAAACTATATAAAATAAATAAGCTATAATGATGTATCATACAGCACAGGGAATATAGCTAATATTTTACAATAACTATAAATGGAGTATAACCTTTAAAAATTGTGAATGTTGTACACCTGAAACTTATATATCGTACAACTATACTTCTTAGAAATTATATACTTAGAAAAATAAATTTAAACAATTCCATTAGAAATATTTTTAAATGTTTTGAGAGCATTTAAAATTATAGTACCCCTCTCTAGAACATGGCTCCCCTAAAATCAAATCAAGCTGAACTAGCCTCATTGTCTTTGTAATAGGTGGTTACCCTACCACGCTCCTTTTCATTTTCACGTGCAACTGAGGTCTACTGAGAGACCAGAGAAATGGCTTAGACAGATCCGGATTTAAGCCAGCTTTTTTACAATCTATTGCGATAAGTTTCAACCTAAGATGAAGGAATGTGGACTAGTTAAGGGTAGAACTACCTAAGGTTATTTTTTGTAAGTGAGGTCTCTTTAGGTACTGTATGCAAAGCGTCAGTGTTGCAAGACGTGTTATTGAGTAGAAAAAAAAAACAATGTTAAACCAGTATGTATGATGTCAGCGATGTATGAGAGAGGGAAGTATGATTTTATCTGCTTATATATACATTAAAAACATCTCTGGAAACACATAAAAGAATATACTACCTTTGGGCTTCCCTGGTGGCGCAGTGGTTGGGAGTCCGCCTGCCGATGCAGGGGACACAGGTTCGTGCTCCCGTCCGGGAGGATCCCACATGCCACGGAGCGGCTGGGCCCGTGAGCCATGGCCGCTGAGCCTGCGCGTCCGGAGCCTGTGCTCCGCAACGGGAGAGGCCACAGCAGTGAGAGGCCCGCGTACCGCAAAAAAAAAAAAAAAAAAAAGAATACACTACCTTTGTTTGAGGATAATGAATAAGGGGCCGAAGGGGGACACAGGGGAGAGAGAATCTTTTTGCTGTGTGACACTATAATTTTTATTCTAAAAACTCATGTGAGTGTATTACTGACTGAAAATAAATACAAATGAACAAATATACACATCTACAACTAGGCAGATTTACAGCTCATTTAGAAAAATTATTGTAAAACTACTGAGGGCTCAATGTACACCTTCCCAGAGGGAAGATTCTAATGATAATCTCCTCTACCGAAAGATCCTCACGCAACACAGAGAAAAAATCACGTGGAAAGTGAGGCTGCCTCAACCAAGTAAAAACCCTCGGTCAGCTAAGCAAGATGAGAAAGTTCTAGAGCTCTGCTGTTCAACACTGTACTTATAATCAACAAGACTGTAATGTATATTGAAAATGTTGTTAGAGGGTAGATCTCACGTTAAGTGTTCTTACCACCAAAAAACAAATTTAACTTAGATAACCAACCTGATCCATTCTGTACTTCTTTGTATGGACCAAGAAGAAAAAGGTTAGTAGCTAAATTCCAAGGAAGTCATCAGTTGGAGAGTAAAATGAGAAAATAACATGACCCTGTGGATTAATAGAAGTGACCGGAACCAAAATATGCTACAAAGTAGTCTAAGTCCAAAAGAAATTACACGAACGCTTTAAGCCTACTCACGTGAGCTGGCAGCTTTTAAAATATCTAATGATTATGAATATGCAACTCACCAAACTGTATTATTGGTAAGTAGAAAAATATTAATCATACAGCAGTCTCATGTTAAGTATATGAAGATTTCATAACTCAACTTTCATGTGCTTTCTATCTGCAGTTCTCACCTAGCTCTACCTTGCTGCAGAAAGTCTGTACTTTGTTCTTTTTGTTGCCAGTTAATCATATTAGAATAGATCTATTAAGTAAACATATTTCTAAACTTTAGGATCATTTACTGTCCGGGGAAGCAGGAACTTTAGTGTATAATGTGTTAAGGTGTAAGCCACAGAATTAAGTGTTAAGAGCAAAGTATATATGTCTCCCCCTATACTATGGCATATGAAATCTAGGAATTTCAGAGTTTGCAGTGTGCAGCATGGGGTGCTGAGGAATCTGTCATGGGCCATTTACAATAACAAAGAGCAAAACTGTGTGGACAAGTTCCCTGCAAAGGCTGATCCAGAAACCTTTCCTCCTGTCGCTTTTGTTTTTGTCAATTACCATGATGGTGGAGGAACCAACCACTGGAAAGACACCTGGGAAAGTTCTATTAGAAAATCCTTGTGCACACTTCTCTTTCTGCATCAGGAATGGACCTGAGCATTAATTCCTTCATTCCTAGGGAATGTATGGAGTCATGATACTAATAAATTCTAAGAGATTCTGCCTCATACGGTCTCTGTCATATTTTAAGTTACCCCCAGAAACCAAAATCTTCTAGAAGTCATCACTGCTACGGTAATAGTCTGAGTATGAAGACATATTACACCTGATGCTATAACAGCCTTCCTAAAGATCTCAGCAACATCATGAGCTGGAGGGATTACTTGCTACTCAAGACAATTTTACTATAAATTCACAAAATTTTACTGTGATATTAAAAAAATAACCCCTTGACCTAACTTTACTTATATGGGTTTGATCTCCCAGAAATTATTAAAGCATGTACAATTGGTCCCCAATTTTTTGTTTCTGAAATATGAGGAAAAGGTATCCCAGCCACACTTTTCCTAGCTCAGGATCACATAGCTCAGGATACATATATTCCCTGAGGATGCACACCACTGGAAGCATTTTTGTCAGCTCAACACGTGCACACACACACACACACACACACACACACACACACACACACACAGCATCCACACAAAAATTCACAACAGGGAAAGAGAAAAGTAAAGGAAATTATTTACTTCTCTTTTACTTTGAAGTGTTGTAATTATATTTACACTGAATGTATTGACGAAAGAAAGTCAAAGATAATGTGAAGTCCCAAACCCATTATATATAAGTCAGAACCACATGATCTCTAAATAAGGTATACAACCATATTTAACAGCTCAATGGATCACTGCCATGCCTGAGTCTAACAGTGATGAGCACCTGCAGCAGCTCCATGAGTAAATGGCAGACCCTCTTCTGTGAAGATTTTATGATGAAGGTGGGGGTCCTCAGAGTCTTGGAAGCACTCTGTCCCTTTGAGATCAGAAGCTCCATAAAGTATTGGGGACTGGACTACCTTTATAGAAACTCAACTCCTCTTGATATGACAACAAAGGGAACTCTAATATAATACTGAATAGAAGTGGTAAGAGGAGAGGGCAGACAGCAGAAGCAGGAAGAACTACAATCCTGCAGCCTGTGGAACGAAAACCACATTCACAGAAAGACAGACAAGATGAAAAGGCAGAGGGCTATGTACCAGATGAAGGAACAAGATAAAACCCCAGAAAAAGAACTAAACGAAGTGGAGATAGGCAACCTTTCAGAAAAAGAATTCAGAATAATGATAGTGAAGATGATCCAGGACCTTGGAAAAAGAATGGAAGCAAAGATCAAGAAGATGCAAGAAATGTTGAACAAAGACCTAGAAGAATTAAAGAACAAACAGAGATGAACAATACAATAACTGAAATGAAAACTACACTAGAAGGAATCAATAGCAGAATAACTGAGGCAGAAGAACAGGTAAGTGACCTGGAAGACAGAATGGTGGGATTCACTGCTGTGGAACAGAATAAAGAAAAAAGAATGAAAACAAATGAAGACAGCCTAAGGGACCTCTGGGACAACATTAATGCAACAACATTCACATTATAGGGGTCCCAGAAGGAGAAGAGAGAGGGAAAAGACCTCAGAAAATATTTGAAGAAATTACAGTCGAAAACTTACATAACATGGGAAAGGAAATAGCCACCCAAGTCCAGGAGTGCAGAGAGTCCCATACAGGATAAACCAAAGGAGAAACACATCGAGACACATAGTAATCTAATTGGCAAAAATTAAAGACAAAGAAAAATTCTTGAAAGCAGCGAGGGAAAAATGACAAATAACATACCAGGGAACTCCCATAACGTTAACAGCTGATTTCTCAGCAGAAACTCCACAAGCCAGAAGGCAGTGGCATGATATACTTAAAGTGATGAAAGGGAAGAACCTACAACCAAGATTATTCGACCAGGCAAGGATCTCATTCAGATTTGATGGAGAAATCAAAAGCTTTACGGACAAGCAAAAGCTGAGAGAATTAAGCACCACCAAACCAGCTCTACAACAAATGCTAAAGAAATTCTCTAAGTGGGAAACACAAGAGAAAAAAAGACCTAAAAAAACAAACCCAAAACAATTAAGAAAATGGTCATAGGAACATACATATTGATAATTACCTTAAACGTGGATGGATTAAATGCTCCAACCAAAAGACACAGGCTTGCTAAATGGATACAAAAACAAGACCCATGTATATGCAGTCTACAAGACACCCACTTCAGACACAGGGACACATACAGACTGAAAGTGAAGCGATGGAAAAAGATATTCCATGCAAATGGAAATCAAAAGAAAGCTAGAGTAGCAATACTCATACCAGATAAAATAGACTTTAAAATAAAGAGTGTTACAAGGGACAAGGAAGGACACTACATAATGATCAAGGGATCAATCCAAGAGGAAGATATAACAATTATAAATATATATGCACGCAACATAGGAGCAGCTCAATACAAAAGGCAACTGCTAACAGGTCTAAAAGAGGAAATCGACAGTAACACAAAAATGGTGGGGGAATTTAACACCTCACTTACACCAATGGACAGATCACCCAAAATGAAAATAAATAAGGAAACACAAGCTTTAAATGACACAACAAACCGGATAGGTTTAATTGATATTTATAGGACATTCCATCCAAAAACAGCAGATTACACTTTCTTCTCAAGTGCGCAGAGAACATTCTCCAGCATAGATCACATCTTGGGTCACAAATCAACCCTCAGTAAATTTAAGAAAACTGAAATCATATCAAGAATATTTTCTGACCACAACGCTATGAGATTAGAAATCAATTACAGGGGATAAAACGTAAAAAACACAAACACACGGAGGCTAAACAATACATTACTAAATAACCAAGAGATCACTGAAGAAATCAAAGAGGAAATCAAAAAATACCTAGAGACAAGTGACAATGAAAACACGATGATCCAAAACCTATGGGATACAGCAAAAGCAGTTCTAAGAGGGAAGTTTATAGCTATACAAGCCTACCTCAAGAAACAAGAACATCTCAAATAAACAATCTAACCTTACACCTAAAGGAACTAGATAAAGAAGAACAAACAAAACCCAAAGTTAGCAGAAGGAAAGAAATCATAAAGATCAGAGCACAAATAAATGAAATAGAAACAAAGAAGACAATAGCAAAGATCAATAAAACTAAAAGTTGGTTCTGAGAAGATAAACAAAATTGATAAACCATTAGCCAGACTCATCAAGAAAAAGAGGGAGAGGACTCAAATCAATAAAATTAGAAATGAAAAAGGAGAAGTTACAACAGACACCGTAGAAATACAAAGCATCCTAAGAGATTACTACGAGCAACTCTATGCCAATAAAATGGACCACCTGGAAGAAATGGACAAAATCTTAGAAAGGTATAACCTTCCAAGACTGAACCAGGAAGAAACAGAAAATATGGACAAACCAATCACAAGTAATGAAATTGAAACAGTGATTAAAAATCTTCCAACAAACAAAAGTCCAGGACCAGATGGCTTCACAGGTGAATTCTATCAAACATTTAGAGAAGAGCTAACACCCACCCTTCTGACACTCTTTCAGAAAATTGCAGAGGAAGGAATACTCCCAAACTCATTCTATGAGGCCACCATCACCCTGATACCAAAACCACACAAAGATACTACAAAAAAAGAAAATTACAGACTAATATCACTGATGAATATAGATGCAAAAATCCTCAACAAAATACTAGCAAACAGAATCCAACAACACATTAAAAGAATCATAAACCACAATCAAGTGGGATTTATCCCAGGGATGCAAGGATTCTTCAATATATGCAAATCAATCAATGTGATACACCATATTAACACACTGAAGAATAAAAACCATATGATCATCTCATTAGATGCAGAAAAAGCTTTTGACAAAATTCAACACCCATTTATGATAAAAACTCTCCAGAAAGTGGGCACAGAGGGAACCTACCTCAACATAATAAAGGCCATATATGACAAACCCACAGCAAACATCATTCTCAATGGTGAAAAACTGAAAGCATTTCCTCTAAGATCAGGAACAAAACAAGGATGTCCACTCTCACCACTATTATTCAACAAAGTTTTGGAAGTCCTAGCCACAGCAATCAGAGAAGAAAAAGAGATAAAAGGAATACAAATTGGAAAAAAAGAAGTAAAACTGTCACTGTTTGCAGATGACATGATACTATACATAAAGAATCCTAAGGATGCCACCAGAAAATTACTAGAGCTAATCAATGAATTCGATAATGTTACAGGATACAAAATTAATGCACAGAAATCTCCTCCATTCCTATACACTGCTGATGAAAAATCTGAAAGAGAAATTAAGGAAACACTCCCATTTACCGTTACAACAAAAAGAATAAAATACCTAGCAGTAAACCTACCCAGGGACACAAAAGACCTGTATGCAGAAAACTGTAAGACACTAATGAAAGAAATTAAAGACGATACCAACAGATGCAGAGATATACCATGTTCTTGGATTGGAAGAATCAATATTGTGAAAATGACTATACTACCCAAAGCAATCTACAGATTCAATGCAATCCCTATCAAATTACCAATGGCATTTTTTATGGAACTAGAACAAAAAATCTTAAAATTTGTATGGAGACACAAAAGACCCCCAATAGCCAAAGCAGTCTTGAGGGAAAAAAACCGAGCTGGAGGAATCAGACTCCCTGACTTCACACTATATTACAAAGCTACAGTAGTCAAGACAATATGGTACTGGCACAAAAACAGAAGCATAGATCAATGGAACAAGATAGAAAGCCCAGAGATAAACCCACACACCTATGGTCAACTAATCTATGACAAAGGAGGCAAGGATATACAATGGAGAAAAGACAGCCTCTTCAATAAGTGGTGCTGGGAAAACTGGACAGCTACATGTAAAAGAATGAAATTAGAACACTCCCTAGCACCATACACAAAAATAAACTCAAAAGGGATTAGAGACCTAAATGTAAAACCGGACATTATAAAACTCTTAGAGGAAAACACAGGAAGAACACTCTTTCACATAAATCACAGCAAGATCTTTTTTGATCCACATCCTAGAGTAATAGAAATAAAAACAAAAATAAATAAATGGGACCTAATGAAACTTCAAAGCTTTTGCACAGCAAAGGAAACCATAAACAAGACAAAAAGACAACCCTCAGAATGGGAGAAAATATTTGCAAATGAATCAACAGACAAAGGATTAATCTCCAAAATATATAAAGAGCTCACGCAGCTCAATATTTAAAAAATGCATAACCCAATCCAAAAATAGGCAGAAGACCTAAATAGACATTTCTCCAAAGAAGATATACAGATGACCAAGAAGCACATGAAAAGCTGCTCAGCATCACTAATTATTAGAGAAATGCAAATCAAAACTACAATGAGGTATCACCTCACACCAGTTAGAATGGGCATCATCAGAAAATCTACAAACAGCAAATGCTGGAGAGGGTGTGGAGAAAAGGGAACCCTCTTGCACTGTTGGTGGGAATGTAAATTGATACAGCTACTATGGAGAACAGTATGGAGGTTCCTTAAAAAACTAAAAATAGAATTACCATATGATCCAGCAATCCCACCACTGGGCATAAACCCAGAGAAAACCATCATTCAAAAAGACACATGCACCCCAATGTTCATTGCAGCACTATTTACAATAGCCAGGTCATGGAAGCAACCTACATGTCCATCGACAGGTGAATGGATAAAGAAGATGTGGTACACATACACAATGGAATACTACTCAGCCATAAAAAGGAACGAAATTGGGTCATTTGCTGAGACGTGGATGGATCAGGAGACTGTCGTACAGAGTGAAGTAAGTCAGAAAGAGAAAAACAAATATCGTATATTAACGCATATATGTAGAACCTAGAAAAATGTTACAGATGAACCGGTTTGCAGGGCAGAAATTGAAACACAGATGTAAAGAAAAAAACGTATGGACACCAAGGGGGAAAAGTGGTGGGGGGGGGGTGGGAGTGGTGGTGTGATGAATTGGGCGATTGGGATTGACATGTATACACTGATGTGTATAAAATTGATGACTAATAAGAGCCTGCTCTATAAAAAAATAAATTAAAAAAATAAAATCACAATAACAGCTCAGTGTTTTCTAACATATTCTGAGCACCTGTTTCAAATACAGCAAGGTGCTACCTGCTGGGGGGCAACAACACTGAATTATTGGGATCTTTTCACTCCAGCAACTCCCCAGTGGCAAGTGGGGGGCAGAAGAGGGTTGTTACATCTGCCGAAGTATATCTGATGCAAAGCATGAAGTGATGCACTGTCATATTTGAAGCTCAAATAAAATCAATTTAAAAACATTTTTACGTGATCCTGTTGGGAGTCCATTCACATCTAAGTTTGCGTTTTGCATTTGCGATAAAACACGCAATACCCAAACCCCACCCAGAGATGCTAAAGCAGATCTGGGCTTGAATTTAGAAGTAAAGGACCTGCTCCTCCCCCCAGTTTTCACCATCTCAGCAAATGGCACCCGTCACCCAGTTTTCCGACTTCCAAAGACAAGAGTCCTTCTTGGTTTTTTTTCTTCAACTCTCACATCCAATCCTTCAGCAAGCCCCTCAGGCTTCCACTCCAAACTATATCCCAAACCTGTCCTTCTCTCCTAATCTCACCTAATACCATCATGGCACAAGCTACTATTATCTTTTACTAGATTTACTATCAGAGCTTCCTTATCAGTCTCATGCTTCCATCCTTTCCCCACCTATAATCTTCACCCAGTAGTCAACATGACCTTTTAACACCTGAATCAGCCACCTGGTTTTAAAAACACAGTTTGTTTGGAATATAGCCATTTGTTTAAGTATTGTCTATGGCTATTTTCATGATACAGCAGCAGAATTAAGTGCTTGTGAGACAGTATGGCTAAGGGAGCCTAAAATACTTACTATCCAATACTTAAGACTTTACTAAGCCCTCCTTTAAAAAATAAATCAGACCAGGTCACTGCCCCTTCCAAGAAGGCTCAAGAGTTGCTCTTTACACCTGGAAGAAAATCCAATTGTCTTTCTTTAGCTCACAAGACCAAAAATGCTCGTGATATAAATATGTTAAACAAATGGGATTAAGTCCCACTGGTTCATCCACTTTGACCTCTTTTCTACGCCAAGGGTGCCACATTCAAACAGTGAGGAATGTATGTCTAAAAACTCATTCAGGTTTTAGGAAAACTACTTAGATGAGGTAGGCAAACCACAGACATCAAGATCAGGGTCACATAAACCAGGGTTGCACACCCAGCTTGAGCACATGCTCTCACTGGATTCTTTTTCCCATTTGCCAAACTGGAAGAAGGCTATTTATCTCAGGGAGTGCTAGAGGAAATTAAATGAGATTATTATGTAAACACATTGGTTTACAAACTTCGGTCATGTCCTTTCCCAGACCAAAATGAACACCCTTCACTTTTCAACCTGTCCTCATATGGGCCCTGGATATTAGAATTCTATGTGCTGCAGAAAGAAAGAAACTACCTTTAAAATTTTTCATGTCTCAGATGTAAATTTCATTTTTTTTCTTTCTTTTTTTTAACTAACTGAACCATTTTCTTCGTTTGGAACTTACATCCTTCATGGAAATCACATACAAGCTCCTCTTTGTCAACCAGCCAAGACGTAGTTACATGCTAATATTTTCACTTCTGGAATCTTTTTTTTTTTTTTTTTTTATAAAAGTGTTTGGGGCTTCCCTGGTGGCGCAGTGGTTGAGAGTCCGCCTGCCGATACAGGGGACACGGGTTCGTGCCCCGGTCCGGGAAGATCCCACATGCCGCGGAGCGGCTGGGCCCGTGAGCCATGGCCGCTGAGCCTGCCCGTCCGGAGCCTGTGCTCCGCAATGGGAGAGGCCACAGCAGTGAGAGGCCCGCATACTAAAAAAAAAAAAAAAAAAAAAAAAAAAAAGTGTTTGGCAGACACAGTAATGAAGCCAACAGGGGCTTTTCTATTGTTTCAGATCCAAGCAAACCCCTTTCGACGACATCTATGTTACTTTATGATGCATGGAAACAGGACTGTTCTTGCAATACTCCATCTCGGGATACATACTAGTTAAGCTCATCCTGAGCCATTAGGCAAGAAAAGGGGTCTGGAAGGAAATACTTCAAGTGTGTGAACTTGGTTCTGGTTCAGGTTATTTTAAGACAGGATTACAGAAAGACCAGTCAGCCATCTTTGGCTTACCCCACTGAGTCACAAAGTGTGGCCTCTTCCTAAGACCTTGAGATGGAATTTAGGTTCAATTAGTTTATTTGGGACAGAATCCTAGCAAACACCAGTGGGGGAATAGAGAACAGGACAGGTAAACAAAAACAGTCAATAAAAGGCATGTTACTCTGCAGACTAACTGGAATTTAATGAGAGCCAGAGAACCTCCAAGTTACCCCTGAGGGGTGAAGAAGCCAGGATACTCACAAACTAACTCCAGTAAATCACTGGATGAAGGCTGTACTTAGGGGAAGGACAAAGGGGACTCAAACCACTGAAGAAGCAGAAGCTGCCAGGTGGTCCACGTGAATGATAATGGAGGCCCAACGAGCCATAGGAAGGACGCTGACACATTCTTGCGTGAAGCATGAGCCATGCAGGCAACCTCAGTCCTCAGTCCCCAGTCCTGGTTGGGTACGTGCAACCCTACTCCAATTTAATGCTGAGGCCAAGGTACAGAAAAGAAGATAGAGACAATGTCAGTCCTAGGAACACTGATTCCCTCATCAGATGTTAATTGACGGCCTACTGCAAGACAGAGGGCCTAGTCGTGAACCAAATGTTTGCAGCCCTGGTTTATTTTCCCCACTCCACCCCCTCTGCACAGCCTAACCTCAGCAAGTCACACTCCTTCAAGGGCTGGTGCATCCTCACATGTTCTGCTGATAACTTTCTCCCTGAAGGATCCCTGTTCCTTCTAGTCTCAGCTCAGCACTCAGCAACCTCGGCCCCTGGAAAATTTTGTGTCCATCTCTACTAGACTTGATCCAGCTATATCATCATCAGTTCTTTCATGTCTATCTGCCCCTACCAGGCGCCCCTACCAGGCTCTGGGCTCGGTGGGTCACAGACACTAAGCACCAGCACAGAACTCAATAAAAGTTTCATTGAACTGCACAAAAGGAAAGTGCAGGCAACAGAAAACCAAACCTGGATGATGACATTTTCAACAGAGTAGAGCATATTTAGAAACATGGAAATATGCTCATAAAACATTACCTTAACTATACACATATACACAGAAAAAGTCTAGACAGAAAATAGATGACCACTTTTTAACAGCAAACTGTGTCTTTGGTTTACCACTATTTTCTAATTTTACTGCCATGA
This sequence comes from Orcinus orca, assembly GCF_937001465.1. Taxonomy (NCBI): domain Eukaryota; kingdom Metazoa; phylum Chordata; class Mammalia; order Artiodactyla; family Delphinidae; genus Orcinus; species Orcinus orca. Next base: position 10,922,860 of record NC_064568.1, read on the forward strand.
AGGCATATTAACTATATTATTTAAAAGTTAAATCAACCTTTAAGAACAATGCAAGGCTTACTGACAGAAAGTCAGGGTCAGGCCAGTTATAGCTCACAGATTTCAAGGCCAGTCATGGAGGCCAGTGAGTAACTGAACAGGCAGGATCCAGGCAGAAGAAGGCTTTGAAATTGAGGCAGCTCCTCCCTCTGATGGGAACCTTCACCCATGACACGGTTCTCAGAGAGGGACCATTTGGGACTATGTGGGGGCTGACATATTAGGTTATGGATGCGGATGTGGTAAGACAAGCAGGCCAGAAGGGACAGGGGGATTGGACATGAGAACATGGATCCTCACTATTTCCTGACCCCAATTTCCTGGACTACTTCTCCTCCCTCTTGTAAGCAGCCTCAGCTTTAGCAACTGAGTTATTATCTGCAGAACATCAAACAAGGCATGGGAGCCAAAATAATCCCACCTCTGATGATCCATTTCTGTCTCTTTAAATACTGGACTACCAAATTAGAAAAACTTGAAAGTGATAACCCTTCACACTCATTTTACAGACGGGAATATCAAACATCAAAGAAGAGGAACATTGTAAAGCAGAAGTCATTATTTCACTGAGCATGCCAACTCACATAGATTGGGAGTATCTGGTAGAAGGGCTATTTAAAAGACTTTGAGGCCACAGTCAGGCTTGATGACAGAGAAAATTGTGATTGATTAGTAATGTCTGCATGGCACCAGATAGGGAAGAAGTGACCCACATGCCATTCTCTCCCTAGCCCTTAGCAGCAGCAGGATAATCAGCATTTATGATAGAAGTCGCACACAGAAGGAAGATGAAAAGACATTTTCTAATTTTATAATATAAGGAAACATACTTTGATAAAGTCATTTCATCTTTCAAAGTAACTAAGCAAGTAAGTGATAGAATGAGGATTCAAATTCCTATCTCCCCAACCCCAAAACCCATGCTCTTTCCTGCTGTCCTTCAGGGTCCCCCTTGGTGACTGCCTCTTTTCCATTATCCCCCAATGCCACCCCCCTCACTCAGCTCTGACAGCTTGGCTCCTAAAATAGCCTGAATACTCACCTGCTTCTAATTTCAACAGCTAGTGCTCTTTGCCTCGGACACAAAGACACAATGCCTCAAGTCTTCTCTTTCAGGTCCCCCACTTTCTGCACTTTCTGCACTTTACCACTGAATGTGTCATTTGGCTTCAGCCCTTCCTTTCAACCTACTTGATGATTTATTCAAATGTGCAAGAAAGACAAGTTACACGAAGACAAACCAAGCTGCGTGCCAGAGATAATTATTTCCAAGTAATTAAAATGAGCTATGGGCTGCCAAATTAAACACCAAAACGTGGTTCTGTACTTTCTCTCTTATCTGCCTGGTCCGGTCTCTGGCTGTCAAAGGAAACTGCTTGCTCCCCGGCCCCAATACATTAACAATTACTGTTCGGCAGCCTTATTAAAGGATCGTCTCTGCATGAAAGACTTTCTACAGCTCAAGAGAGAACCTCTGGTCTGTAAAGAAAGGGCTCCAAGGTGACCACTTATGCCACGTGCTGTTGGTGAGCTCCCCAAAAACTGTCCAAAACATCTAGAACCAACCGAGATGTCATAGGACAACAGAGGCAGTGAGGAAAGAGGAAGGAAGTAGCAGAGATACAGGGAAGGGAGGAGCTGCCCCGCCCACTCATCTATTGCCTTCACTCTGAACCTTCTGGGGAGCTATCTCAAATTCCTCTCTAACTCAGGTCCAGGACTCAGAGGCTCAGATTCAGAGACTCACATGCAAGTTCTTTACTGGAAGAATACTCTCAGGAGAAACCTATAGGACTGTGAGGGAAGTGGGCAAGGGGAAAATCTAAGCAAAAAATGTGCTTCCATGAAAAATCTCAGTCTGATCCCGTGAGGAGCTCAGAAGCATAAACTATATCACAGAGTATGAACCACTCAGAGGCAAGGCAACTAGGATATTATATGCCTTCATCAGTCAGTCATTGCTGAGGGCCAGCCCTCTGTGGGAATGACCAGGGGTTGGAAGTGCATGTCAAGGACAATCTCAGAGGAGAAGCGTATGTATAAGCCATTAGCAGCCTGAACCCACAGCAGCTGGGAGAGGGGTGCCCCAGTGAGGCAAAAAACACTTAGGTGGGGCGCTACCAGCACCTGCTCAACTCTTGTGTATTGTTTCATGCTGTTTTGATAGAGAATGTCCAACCTGGAAGTGATCGCAAAGTGGGGGGTCCTGAACCTGAAGTTTATGGCCTCCACGATACCCACTCTTTTTTTTTTTCGGCCAATAGCAGGGTAATTTATTTAATCTGTTCACCTCTCTTATGTTTTACACATTGCTGTGTAGCAAACTTCAGATGGACATATCAAATACATGAAGCATTATAAACCAATGGCCCAGATTATATATGACTGTTTAGTTCTAGGTTCCTATCCATATCAGGCAATTAAAATTTTTTCAAATGACTTATGTTTGAAAAGTATGTTATAAATCAGAAGCCCACCTTGCTCAAAGTTCCTAAATTTTTGACTTGTTTATTTTCATTTCATATCTTCTGTCTCCTTAGGGTTTCATTTCAACCCTAAGGAGACAGGGTTTCTGTCTCCTTAGATACTGCATAACTGTTTAAAATTAATCCAATCAGAACACAATGCTGGTGATAAGTTTTACTGGTTCCATGGAGATTAAAATAAGAATTTTACCTACTGTTTTTTTTCTTTCATCAAATATCAACCAAAGGTAAATAAAACAGGAAATAATGAAGGAAAGCCATATGTGGCATATAAATGTATGACAGAAGATATCAACAAAATTTTGGAAAAGTCATCTAAATTTTTTATAGTTCTAAAAAATATCCAACTATTCTAAAAGGAAAAATAAAAACAATATAAAGACAGTAACGGAGAAAGCAGCACCTGCCTTTTTACATAAGAACTAATCCCCATAGTTTCATAAAATATACACTGGAGTCACAGTCCACACATTCTATATGTTTTAGTTTTATATATAAACTCACTTATATAAGAACTAAGAAAAGATCAATTATCACCCACTGCATAATACCTTTAAAATTCTTCAATACATCTTTACCTTTTCACTTCTGCATCGTATGCCCACTTGTTACAATTTATGACTACCAATTAATATATGATGCAAGAAATGTACATACTGTCAAAGTCGCTGACTTTATAACTTTTTTCTCTACAATTTTCTATTTGAAATAAATGAATCAAAGCCCTTTTTTTCTTTTTTACCTCATTGTTTTTTCTCTAAAAGCCACTCAGCCCTTAGTAAAAACAAATAGCAAGTACTAGTTGTAAAATAATCTGTCAATCAATCAGGCACTTACACTTTGGGCAGACCACTCATGGAGCTTTAGAAAAGATTTTTTTTAAACACAAATAAAGGAAAATCACAATTAAATTAAATATGGATTGGAAACTCCATTTTATATTGATTTTATTACTAGAATTTGGAAAGAAGCCTTGTGACTGTATTAAACTGATGTTGTAATGGGTGAAATGAAAGAGACAATTAGAACCTTGGCCAGTTGATCATGGAAAAAGTGTTCCCCTGAGCCCTTCATTCAAGTACCTGGGAGGAGGAGACCATCCCCTTCTACTTAATTGGCCCCTGTAAATTTTTTTTTAACATCTTTATTGGAGTATAATTGCTTCACAGTAGTGTGTTAGTTTCTGCTTTATAACTAAGTAAATCAGCTATACGTATACATATATCTCCATATCTCCTCCCTCTTGCATCTCCCTCCCACTCTCCCTTATCCCACCCCTCTAGGTGGTTACAAAGCACCGACCTGATCTCCCTGTGCTACAGGGCTGCTTCCCACTAGATATCTATTTTACATTTGGTAGTGTATATACGCCCATGTCACTCTCTCACTTCGTCCCAGCTTACCCTTCCCCCTCCCCATGTCTTCAAGTCCATTCTCTATGTCTGTCTCTTTATTCCTGTCCTGCCCCTAGGTTCTTCAGAACCTTTTTTTTGTGTGAGATTCCATATATATGTGTTAGCATTTGGTATTTATTTTTCTGTTTCTGACTTACTTCACTCTGTATGACAGTCTCTAGGTCCATCCACCTCACTACAAATAACTCAATTTCGTTTCTTTTTATGGTGGAGTAATATTCCATTGTATATATGTGCCACATCTTCTTTATCCCTTCATCTGTCGATGGACACTTAGGTTGCTTCCATGTCCTGGCTATCGTAAACAGTGCTGCAATGAACATTGTGGTGCATGACTCTTTTTGAGTTATGGCTTTCTCAGGGTATATGCCCAGTAATGGGATTGCTGGGTCATATGGAAGTTCTATTTTTATTTTTTTGAGGAAACTCTACACTGTTCTCCACAGTGGCTGTATCAATTTACATTCCCACCAACAGTGCAAGAGGGTTCCCTTTGCTCCACACCCTCTCCAGCATTTATCGTTTGTAGATTTTTTTTTTTTTTTTTTTTTTTTTTTTGTGGTACGCAGGCCTCTCACTGTTGTGGCCTCTCCCGTTGCGGAGCACAGGCTCCGGACGCGCGGGCTCAGCGGCCATGGCTCACGGGCCCAGCCGCTCCGCGGCATGTGGGATCTTCCCGGACCAGGGTACGAACCCGTGTCTCCTGCATCGGCAGGCGGACTCTCAACCACTGTGCCACCAGGGAAGCCCCCGTTTGTAGATTTTTTGATGATGGCCATTCTCACTGGTGTGAGATGATACCTCATTGTGGTTTTGATTTGCATTTCTCTAATGATTAATGATGTTGAGCATCCTTTGATGTGTCTGTTGGCAATCTGTATATCTTCTGTGGAGAAATGTCTATTTAGGTCTTCTGCCCATTTTTGGATTGGGTTGTTTCTTTGATATTGAGCTGCATGAGCTGCTTGTAAATTTTGGAGATTAATCCTTTGTCAGTTGCTTCATTTGCAACTATTTTCTCCCATTCTTAGGGTTGTCTTTTCGTCTTGTTTATGGTTTCCTTTGCTATGCAAAATCTTTTAAGTTTCACTAGGTCCCATATGTTTATTTTTGTTTTTATTTCCATTTTTCTAGGAGGTGGGTCAAAAAGGACCTTGTTGTGATTTATGTCATGGAGTGTTCTGCCTATGTTTTCCTCTAAGGGTTTTATAGTGTTTGGCCTTGCATTTAAGTCTTTAATCCATTTGGAGTTTATTTTTGTGTATGGTGTTAGGGAGTGTTCTAATTTCATTCTTTTACATGTAGCTGTCCAGTTTTCCCAGCCCCACTTATTGCTTTCTATCTTGTTCCATTGATCTGTCTTTCTGTTTTTGTGCCAGTACCATACTGTCTTGATTACTGTAGCTTTGTAGTATAGTCTGAAGTCAGGGAGCCTGATTCCTCCGGCTCCATTTTTCTTTCTCAAGATTGCTTTGGCTATTCGGGGTCTTTTGTGTTTCCATACAAACTGTGCAATTTTTGGTCCCAGTTCTGTGAAAAATGCCATTGGTCATTTGACAGGGATTACATTGAACCTGTAGGTTGCTTTGCCTAGTATAGTCATTTCCACAGTGTTGATTCTTCCAATACAAGAACATGGTATATGTCTCCATCTGTTTGTGTCATCTTTAATTTCTTTCATCAGTGTCTTATAGCTTTCTGCATACAGGTCTTTTGTCTCCTTAGGTAGGTTTATTCCTAGGTATTTTATTCTTTTTGTTGCAATGGTAAATGGGAGTGTTTCCTTAATTTCTCTTTCAGGTTTTTCATCATTGGTGTATAGGAATACGAGAGATTTCTGTGCATTAATTTTGACGATACCCACTCTTGACCTCAGGGGTTATATGATCCCACTAAAAGGGTTTGCAGAACGTGTGCATATGAAATTGACAGGAAACAAAGAACATAGGTCGCATCTGATTCTCTGTAGAGTGTGTGACCCTCTTGAGCTTAGAAATTCACCTCTGAACTTCCTCAGAGCACAGGGCAGCTGTCATTCAGCCGTTTCCATGAAGCTTTCCCAAACGTCTCCCTTTTTATCTGGTGCATAGGCATAGTTGGGGGCCTGGGGAGGGGACAAGGTGCCACCGTACATCTTCCAAAGGTGGGAACTGTGTTAATAATTTTGAAGGTGGTGATGAGGACTGTGAAAGCTAAAGTTTATCCTAAAGCTAAAGTTTATCATGTACTTAATATATGCCAGTTATTTTCCTAAACTTGTGTGTGTTCTCATTTAGTTTTCAAAACTGTTCTTTGAAGTAGGACCTATTATCCCATTTTCTCCTATAAGAAAACTGAAACACTGAGAAATGAAATAACTTGCCCAACTTCTGATAGTTAGGAAGTAGAAAAGTCAGGATTTTAACCCAGGCAGTCAGACTCCAGAGCTGCAAGGATGCTGAAGGAAGCCACATAAAATATGTGATTGAAGCATCAGGATTCAGATCATGAAGCAGGAACGATACAGAAAGGCAGTGGCTTTTCAATGCTCTAGTCTCCCCATTACCAAGGGCACAGGTCATGCCTTCCCCCCTCCACCACCAGGACACAGCAAGTGCTCAAGCAACATTGGTTACATAAGTGAATAAATTAAATGGTTAAACAAGATAAAGTGAGTGTAAAAGTGCCTAGCTCAGTTCCTAGACTCAATGGGTACACAAGCAATGGTCATTTCCTTTCCATGAAAAGAAAGCTATTTTTACATCCTGTTCCCCTAGAGACCCCACCATGCCTCAGAAAACAATGCCAGGTACAAAATTTACTGAACTGAACCGAAAGGGTGTAACAAAGGGGAAGACTAAAAAAGGCAAATGAGAGTGGGAGTGCAGCAAGGAGGGAAAAAAGAAATGGGAGAAGAAAACCAGGAGATGGGGGAACGAAGCGGCCAAACTTCTACGGTTAGACATACATCCCGCATGTTCAGTTAGGAGGATGCTGCCTGACATGTCTGCAATTTTATTTGCGAGAGCCTGACGTAGCTAGCATCTGTAATTGCAAGTTCCTATGTAACCTCCAGCTCTGAAATGGAAAAGTGCTCACCTGCATTGGAGAGGCACTGAATGAGGATGCATATTCATCTTGCCCTTCTTTCAGCCAGGCACACACAACCCCCTGCTTCTCCATCATTTTTTTTTTCTCTCTGTAACATTTTTTCTCCTTTCATCCTTTAACGCCACAGCACCACCTACCGTCTCTGGATGCAGAGAGGTGAGACACGACACTCTGCTTGGACCTGAGGGAGATTTTAACATCACCGGCAAGCATGCTACCGGGGACCATTCATCAGCCCTGTGACAAGCCTGGCCGAGGTAAAATTGCCATTCAGCATTTCAAATTGCAGGCTCCCTCCTCTCCCCTATTCACTGCCAGGCTCTGTCCTTCCCCCTAAAGCATTTTCTCACAAGACTAAATGGGTAATTCAAAGAGAAGGAACGTCTCCCAGGAAATGAGACACAGTACGGGGCCAGCCATGGAGTTTCTTATACTTTTACTAGGATGACCTGTGGCTGAAAGGAAAAATGGCTCAAGAGAGATAATTACTCTGGGAAGTGCCCCGGGAGGCTGACGTGCCCCTTGGTTTAAGACCGCACAGACAGAGACTGCCACCGCAGAAAGAATGCACTTTACTTAAAGCCCTAAAATAATACCAATCATGACAAAATTGAACGCACGGTGCTTGCTGAAGGAGAAAAGTTACTCTCTCCTCAGTTACCCCAGTCGGCTTCATTCTCCTCACAGGCAGCTGCCCACACCCACTGCCATGTCCACCTGGACTCCCACGCCAGCCAGAGAAACAGTCATTGTGCCTGTTATTTGCCCATTTTTCTCAGCCCAAGCCCACCTTCTCCATCCTACTGTGCCACGATGGCCTGGGAGTCTGCAAACTGGTTGCCGGGTGCCCCGGTTCACTAGCCTCCAGTTAGGGTCTGCAGTGGAGGGCCTGGGAGGAGATAGGGTGGGAAAGCGACTCTCTCCTGTGTTCAGCCCAGGTCGGCGTTATTCCAACAGCATCAGTTAGCTTCTGTGTTTCTCAGGATTCAGGATAATAGCCCTATAACATCCCCAGTCTACGGCGCCCCCAAGTGGGCTGAGTATCGAGACACACGGCAAGCTCTGAGCCTGAGCACCCAGCCCTGCAGCACTTCCTCCCCCTCAAGTACCTGGAGCTCCACAGCACCCCTTTTTCCCTGGGGTGATTACTGCTTCCTGCAGTTACTACTTCCACACCACTTCAGGGTGTTTTTCTTTCAGCCTTCCAATACCATGTAACCGGTTCCCTGGGCTGTATCCCCTCCGTCTGAAATGCCGGGGGTGGTCTCGGTTTCCTGACTGTGCCAGGGGGATGAAAAGGTGAAATGGGTTTTGAGAGACTAAGGACTGCTCTACAAGTCCTGCCCACTTTTTCAGGAAGGATATCAACAGCAGTTAACAGGCACCAGAGAGTCAGACAGACTTGGGTTTACACTCTGGCTCTGCTGTTCACTGTTTGTAGCGTGTTAGACAAGGTACTGAGAACAGTCTGGCCTTGGTTTTCTCATCTGTAAGATGGGAAGTCATGATACCTAATACACAGAGTCTTAGAGGGAATCACATGATGTATGATCCACACACAAAATTAGCCTTCAGGAAAGATTACCTTCTTTTTTTTTTTTTTTAACCATCATCATCAGATTTCCTAATGCAGACGCATTTGGGAAAGAAATTTCCAGCTTCTGGGTTGATCTAGGAAAAGCTACCACTCCAAATACTCTGTGAATCCCTGAGCTGATAGCAGAGAGATGAAATTCCAGCCAAGGGAAGCCCTGGCCAGGAGAGCTGAAACAAAGGAGGCAAGGACATGACCGATAATAACAGCTACCTTTAGCCACTGCCCAAACTATGCTAAATGCTTTACATGCATTTACTCAGTTCATCTGCAGAACTACCACATAAGGTGGGTATTATTGTCTCCATTACACTGATAAGAAAACTCAGTTTCAGAAGTAAAAAAAAAAAAAAAAAAATCTTGTCCCGCATCACGCCAGGAAGCAGTGGGACTGAACCTTGGCCCTTGTCTGACTGAGTAGTTCTAGAACGCATGCACTTTACCATTAAGCTACCTGGTAGAAGGAGAGAGAAGGTCACAAGCTAAGAGAGAACACAGAATAGAGCTGGAAGGAATATATGGAAGCACCACTTAGGACACAATGATAGCAACATAGAACACGCTTCGGACAACTCTTTTTTGTACATCTCAGGACACAGGCGGCGGTGTGAAGGCATCATAGGAAGCCGGGCAGCAGTCATGTCTCAGCCAACAACAAACAGCTTAGCTATTATCCATTCAAAAGACCTTCACTCACTAGGGGCCTCTGAGACTCTCAAACTGTGAAGAATTTAATATACAGAAGCCCACTGGGAAGGTCAGCTCCCAGGAGACTTTCCCCACCAGGCACTCAATAGCCAACTCCATGCAGATCCCCCATCACGCACTCCAGCAATCAAAGCAGGTTCTGGGCTCCTTGCACAGAGAAAACTGCAGCCTCCTGCTATCTGTATGAGAAAGCATGTCAATCACTAGGCTCAGTGACATGCATATTACACACACGCTCTTAGTCTACAACTAAAGAAAATTATTCATCACTGCTAATAAAATAAGTAAGCACTTCCCGTGTCATAATGAACTCGGCCAACGCTCAGTTCAGTGGGACCCATCAACAGGTTTGTAATCAGAATGAGAAGTCAGAGAGGCCTTTGGAACAGAAGAGCAGCTGAGAAAAGGTCCCACCAAACTTGGGCTCTGCCAGAAATCCTGGCAGCAAAATAAGGAAGTAGGGTGTGGTTCAAAAGACAGTCTAAAAACGACTTGGTTCGCCTTCATTTGCTGGAAGGGATGGTTTTACAAAATGCTCAGTGTGAAAGAAGATTCCCACTCGCGATCCCCTTTTGCTCATCTACCGGCTGGAAGAACTTCAAGGCCCCAGAGTAGGATAGTACAACAAGGGGGAAGCAGGCCAGCCTCCGAATTCAAGTACAAAAGATGACCCCCACCGGGACCACTGGAAAGGACTTTTATGTTACAGCAGTTAGCAGGACTAACCCTAACTACTATGTCACGTATCCTGCACAGAGGAATTCCCAACCCTTAATCCTTTTCCTCAGGTACGTTTCTAAAAAAAATCACAAAAAGGACTTAAAAGAAACAGCAGGGCAGGTCTAGAATCCTCCTTCTGGAGGTTCCCCCGGGTGAGCAGGTTGGATTGTAAGCGGTGTCCACAGCTTGACAAAAGAAGACACAAGCACTTTGGACTGATAGAGAGCTGGACACTTTCAATTAAATAGCAGGCCACTTTGAAAGCACGCCGAGGAGAAACATGTCTCGCTTGACCTGTCAGTCAGTCCTTTTTATGAATAATAGAGTGTCCGTGCTTTGACTGCGGTCCTCCCGAGAATCAGAGGGAACGCTGACATGACTTCGTAGCATTTCAAGGTCAGCAACGTCTCAACAGCAGGTGACAAACATTAAAATTGAAAACAGAATACTCCAGTCAACTGGCAGCAAGGGCTTAAGAACAAGAAAGGAAATATCGCTCACATGACATTTTATCTGTCCGTCCAAGCACCAGAAGAATATTTCCCAACGCACAATACACTTATCAAGGTTGGAACCCAGTGGAAGTGGGTATAAAAATGATTTTTTTCCTTTGGTAAGTATTGATTTTTGTAGCTACCTCATAGTAATCCTATTGCATTGGTGACACTAGCTGCTGTAACAGATGATCTTGAAGGTGCCAGGAGCCTAAATAGAACTGAATTCACACCTTGCTCAGGTAACAGTCTATGGAGGGTGCTCCTGGTCAGTGACCTGCTTTCATATACCTGGTGAATGAGGAAACCAGGCTACTTCCGACTGTGGCACCGCCATCCCCTAAGTTCTTGGGGTGGCTTCCAGCCCAGCTGGCAAAAGGAGAAAGGATGCGTTTAATATACAGACAGTTCTTATAACTCTGGGCTCAGAAGTGACACCTCACTTTCACTCACACTCCAGTGGTGAGATCTAGTCTCTGGACCACATCTGGAAAGAAGGGAGGCTGGGAAATGTGTTCCCTAACTGAGGAACTTCCCAGAAACAGTTCTATAATGCGGAAAAGCAGACCCGAGTATCAGTGGACAACTGTCCACGACAAACAGTGTGCCTGAATTTCCTCTGCTATAAGTGTAAAATTAATTCACTTTCAGATGAAACATAAGCTATCAGTCAGTGTAACTTACAGACGGGATGTGACTGACCACAATTTTGAGTGAATGAAATTTAGAAAACAATATGCAAAGTTATTACAAATATGAACCAAACCACCTTCTTGTTATTAAAAGAGGTGGCTTATTTTCCCTTCAAGTCTTCTACCCTTTTTAGCACAAAAAACAACTCTTTTTTTAATGAAATATTTGAGAACAGCATTTCAGTAAGTTAATGCAGGCGGAATTACCCACTGGCTCCTGTCAGCAACAAGTAGAGGTAATATTCCCTCCTAAGTACAGTATTTTCCTTGGCTATTCGGGCTGGTGAAAAGAAAACACCGGCACACATAATCTACAAATATGTCAAGCCCAGACCCAGGGGCACACATAAAAGTCTCCAATGATAGCTGCAACTTTTTAATAAACATTTATTTATCCAGGAAGAACTTATTATTGGTTTCCTCTTTATCAAATACATGTATCTATCATCTTTGTTAACATGCTTTCATTTCTTACTCTCTTCCTTTTTTTTCCTGTGAAAACTGACAGTTTCTTTGAGGGCTATTTCTTTTACTTCTACTCCCAGTATCTTGCAGAGAAACTGCTTTTTCCAGACAACTGTATGTACTGAGTGTATCTGTCAGCAATGTAGCCGTGTAATAAAAAGACCCAAAATTTACCAGCTCACAAAAATAAGCATTCATTTCTCACTCATGAGTCTGCAGGCAGGCTGTGACTCAACTGAGCTTGGCTGGGCTTGGCTCCAGGTAGCAATGCATTCTAATCAGTTCTACATGTCCCTTCGTTCTCCTTGAACCAGGAGAAACATTGGTATAAACACATAAGCTGATTCTAACAATTTTCCCCATCTAACTTGTACCAGTGCTTCTCTCCTAAACATCTAAATCACCTGTTGTATTTATTCATTAATTCAATAAACACCTAATCAGTAGGCACTGAGGGGGGGAAAAAAAGAGATTAGAACATAGTTGCTTACAGTCTATTACAAAAAGACATAAGCAGTATATGCACATAGAGACTCAAGTCAGTGGGTCGAGGGCCATGATAAAGATGTGTGCAAAAGACCATGGGAGCACAAAAAGATGCATTTAACTCAGGAAACACAGGGCCAAAATTCTTAATTCGAAATCCTGAAAAGTTTCAAAAACTGAAATGACTTTTGCAGAGCAAAGCAATCAACAAAATGCAAAGACAACGTACAAAATGGGAGAAAATATTTGCAAACTATGTATCTGACTAGAGGTTAATACCCAAAATATATGAGGAACTCGTACAACCCAATAGCAAAAAAAAAAACATGATTTTTTTTTTTAATGGGCCAAGAACCTGAATAGATGTTTCTAAAGAAGACATACAAATAGCCAACAGGTATATGAAAAGGTGCTCAATGTCACGACTCATCACAGAAATACAAACAGAAACCACAATGAGATATCGCCTCATCGGTGTGAAAATGGCTGTTATCAAAATGACAAGAGATAAGCGTCAGTGAGGGTATTAAGAGAACCCCTTGTGCACTGTTGGTGGGAATATAAACTGGTACAGCCACTATGAAAAACTGTATGCAGGTTGCTCAAAAAATTTAAAATAGAACTACCATATGATCCAGCAATTCCACCTCTGGGTATGTGTCCAAAGGAAATAAAATCAGTGTCTCAGAGAGAGATCCGCACTCCCTCGTTCATTGCAGCATGAATAACCAAGATATGGAAACAGTGTAAGTGTCTGTTGACAGATGAATTACTAAAATGTGCTGTGATATATAGATAGATAGATAGATAGAGATATATTATCATACTTTTATGTGATAAACATATATGACAGATTATTATTCATCCATAAAAAGAGTTCCATTATTACCACATGGCTAAATCTGGTAGATACTATGCTAAGTGAAGTAAGCCAGGCACAGAAAGTTAAATACTGCATGATGATTTCCTATGTGGAATTTAAAAAAGCCAAACTGATAGAACAAGAACATAGCAGCAGTTGCCAGGGGCTGGAGGTTGGGGAAAATGGGGAGATGATGGTCAAAGGGTACAGACTTTCAGTTACAAGTAAGTTCTGAGGATCTAATGTACAGCATGGTGAGTGGTTAATAATACCATCTTGTATACTGAACATCTGCTCTTAGGAATTTCAAGGGCTCTCACCACAGACACACACAAAACCAGTAACTCTGTGAGGTAAGGGATGTGTTAACTAACTTGATTGTTGTAATCACACAGTGTATACACATTGTAGTAATACACAACGTATATCAAATTGTTACATTGTATACCTTAAATATAATACAATTTATTTGTCAATTATACCTCAGTAAAGCTAGAAAAAAACTGAAACTAGAACTTTTTAAAACTCAAAGATTTTTTTACCTTAAGTTTACCAAAATTATCTATGGCAAAACCCAACTTGAACTGAAGTGAGGTGTCAGTTCCACACCAGTGACCCTGCCAGTCCTAAACACCTTTGCTGTCTCTGCTATTTTGTAACTTTTGATTTAACTACATTATGAAAATATCAGAAAGAACCAAATATATGCCAGTGGATTACAGTGATGAGAACAGGAAATACCATGACCAATAGCACACAGGTAGAGTCATTGCAAAAGACATGGATGGACCTAGACATTATCACACTAAGTGAAGTAAGTCAGACAGAGAAAGACAAGCATCATATCACTTATATGTGGAATCTAAAAAAGTGATACAGGGCTTCCCTGGTGGCGCATGGGTTGAGGGTCTGCCTGCCGATGCAGGGGACACGGGTTCGTGCCCCGGTCTTGGAAGATCCCACATGCCGCAGAGCGGCTGGGCCCATGAGCCATGGCCGCTGAGCCTGCGGGTCCGGAGCCTGTGCTCCGCAACGGGAGAGGCCACAACAGTGAGAGACCCGCGTACCGCAAAAAATAAATAAATAAATAAAAATTAAAAACTAAAAAAGTGATACAAATGAACTTATCTACAAGACAGAAAGAGACTCACAGACAGTATACAAATTTATAATTACCAAAGGGGAAAAGGGTGGGGAGGGTTAAATTAGAAGTTTGGCATTAACAGATACACACTCGTGTATATAAAATAGATAAACAACAAGGACCTACTGTATAGCAATAGGGAACTCTACTCAATATCTTGTAATAACCTATAATGGAAAAGAATCTGAAAAAGAATATATGTAACTCAATCACTCTGCTGTACACTTGAAACTAACACAACATTGTAAATCAACTATACCTCAATAAACAGAAGAAAAAAGTTTAATCAAGGTCTATCTGTAAGACATCTACTGATAAATATGGTGAAGAATCTATATGACTAAAATAAAAAAGACTAGTTATGTGAGTTTTACAGTGATAATGACAGCCAAGCACTAATGGGAAAACGTTGCAAAGCTTAAAAAAATGAAGATCTGGACAATGTGTTGAATGGCTTTTTGTTTATCAAAGAGTGGACATATACTACTGACTAGTCTTTTGGTTTTGAAGCATGCTAGAATGTACTTTGAAGAAGTGAACACCAACAGTAAGCGTGAATATTCCAAGTATCAGCTGCAGAAGAATGACGCGTGCCATAGCATAAAATATCGTAATCAAAGAGATACACGTTCTGCTGATTGTGAGAATTACATTGACAAATTTGCAAAGATAATATCTGATGAAAACCTTAGTCCCGAACAGATGTGCAAAACTTGTAAGACAGCTCTGAACTGGCACGGTGTTCTGAGAAAAAGATTAACAACGGAGAACATGAAGAGGTCTTAAGAATGCCAACAAACACGTCGACTCTGCTTTCACGTGCCTATGCCTCAGACGGTTTTAAGAAAAAAAAAAATGGCAGTAAATGAAAAAAAGCCAACATCCATGATGCTACAGCATGGGTGTCATCTGAAACCATTATGCTAAGTAAAGAAGCCAATCATAAAATGCCACATATCATACGACTGCATTTATATAACATATCCAGAATAGGGAAATCTAGAGAGATAGAAAGTAGAATTGTAGTTGCCAGGGACTGGGGGAGAGGGAAGCAGGAGTGGCTTCTTCTAATGGGTACATGGTTTCATTCCTGGATAATGAAAATATTCTGAAATTAGATACCACCGATGGTCACACTACTCTGTGAATATACAAAACACCATTGAACAATTTCAACTGGTTTTGCACGGTACATGGATTCTCTCTCAATAAAGCTGTTAAAAGATAAAAACATTAGGTAATCAGAAAAATCTTTTGCTGACAGATTAAACCATACTTGTACCAAAGGCCTAAGTTAGACTAGAAGCGAATTTTATGTCTGCGGGTCTCTGGCAGAGGGACCCTGTGAAAAATAAGGTCTTTGTCTCTTACTTCCCCACAATGTGGCATCTATAATATAGCCCCATGACCAAGGAATTTTATGGTCTGTAAAGAATAAGTACAAATACTCTTTTAAAAATTCTATGCTTGCTACATTGAACAGGGAACTAAGGAATTCAAGATTTCCTTAAATAGTTCAGTCTGGAAGATGCAATTTACACAGTCGTTAATGTCAGAACAATGTTGATCAATCAAAACATTAACAAAGGCTTGACACAGACTGTGAAAATGAAGTTTTGAAAATGAGGTTGCACGTGAAGATTTGGAGGACTCAATGCACATAATGAAAAGAAGATAAACAACCTTGCTTACCAAAAAAATGAGAAAACGAAAAGGAGCTGTCATTGAAGAAATGCTGAACTTTAACCATAATACACCAGATATGCTTTCCTTGGGTGACAAGGAAATGGTGGTGTTAAACACAAGTAACTGTAAGGACATTTAAAATGATGATGAGGATGCTACTGTGAATCCAGGTGGAAAAATCCATAGAGGTGAGTATGATGAACAAGCAGCATTATGTAATAGTCGGCTTTGAACAATGTGTACATGTCAGCAAGAGATTAAGCAACTTCACTCAATTAACAAGCTACCACCTGAATGAAAGCTTATAATGAAACAGATGATATTGAAAAAAAGACTGTTTCAAGGCCATCAATTATAGTGACGATTTATCACTTAAGAATTCTGTTTGTGCTCATCAGAGGTCCAGCAAAGGCAAAACGTATCTTCCTCAAACAAGCAGATTGACGAACATTTACCCAACATATAAGTACAGGTATTTTGCTTAGTTTGAACTCAAACACATTTGAAGTTTAACTGAAAAGTTCTCTTTCAAATATAGTCCATATTTATCAATGGTCTATTTCTTCCATTCTTTCACCCCTTCCTATTTGGCAAGCTCTACTCTACATTTCCATCCCATTAATAGTCCCTTCCCTTCTCTAACATAAATATGTTTCAAAAGCATGGTAGAACCCTAGAAAGAGAAAATATGTAATGTATCTCCAACTTCATTTTTAAGTTAGTGAACGTTGACTATTGTTATAAAAATACAATTCATCTCCACCATATCCTGGTAACCAGCAGTAAAAGTGGTGAGAATTCACTTTATACTCTCTTGATCTCCCTTAAGTGGCTATATTCCAACCTCTACTCTTCCATGATTTAATGTGAAACTTGAGAAGGTTACCTGAATTTGATGTATCTAAATTCCCCCTGTGTAATGGCTGTATTAATACCTAGTGTACCTTGTGGGAAGGTTAGGAGAATTAAATGACAACGTGACTATAAAAGTGTTTTAATAAACATAAAACTCTACATATAATAAAACCTAAGTTCTACTTACCCCAAGACATATTCCTCAGAACGGTAGTCACACAAGATAATTTGAGGGAGAAAATGGTTTCTGAAAATATGCTTGGAAATGGTGTCTGATCTACCTTTCTTTTGGAGATTCCAATTGCATATAAAAGTATAAAAAGCTTTGGGGGGTTCTAAGTATAAGAAAAAAGCCTTGTGAGTAGAGCTTGGCATGAGGCTCAGACAGACTTCAGGGTGATTCTTAGCTCCCCCATTTATTGGCTATGAATTTTGAGGAAATTGCTGAACCTCTCTGAGCTTCTATTTACTCACCTACAAAAATGAGAATGACATAATCCCTCCCTCATAACATTGTTGAGGAAATTCAATGAAGTGATGAGTATAAAGAACTTAGCAGAATGTCTGGCATCTGGCAAGTCCCTGATACATGGTAGCAATGATTCATTTTGCCTTATTATTATCAAGTTTTGCCTAACTCAGCTTTTTCCATAGGTTTTGGCCATGGAACTTCGTTTTTCCTTGTTATACAGGAACATAGTTCCTCCGGCATAGCTTTGGGAAGCCCTTGTCTTAGGAAACTAAAATAACACGTTCTCCATTTCTCCTTTCTTCACTTTATAAATTTTTATCATCATTAGTCTTAAACCAACAATGAGAGCTGTCCAGAGGGGAATTACTCCTTTGCCTCACGAAATGAGAGGATTCTTCCTGAAAACAATAAACAATCCCAAGACAGTATGTAATTAAGTACAGATGAGTGTTTCTGAGAACAAGAGTACAAGGGTTCAGAGGTGGGAATGATCTCAGGAGGATGCATAACCCAGCTGTCCTGGGGCATGGGAGACTTGGGTGAGTTTTGAGGTATGGTCGGACTTTGGAACTTGAGAAAGATGTGTAAGAATAAGAAAACACTTTTTAGGACTGCATGTAAGCCCTTTCAACACATATTTTTGCCCCATAACAGAAGAAAACTTCAAGCTTAAAATGTTTCCCATACATCAGCTACCTGACTGCACTGATTGTCCCTAATACCTGTTTCTCCTCTCTTAAATCAGCAGGAGTGCTTTCCCTTGTAATCTCTGTCTGTGTGGGTTCCCAAGAAGAAGACCACTGGGGACACACCACCCAATGTACCTATTCCTGAAAGAGGCTTCTCTCCTAAGCCTGTGTGCTTTGCCGTCTTCATCAAGAGGGGAGGTGATGGGAGCGAAGTCTCATCATTTAGAATCCCATGAGTTGAGTCCACGTTCAACCTTTTCTTTTTCTAAAATTCTAGGACAAGAAAAGTCAAATCATTTCAATTCACATGCCAATTCATGATCAATTTTTAGTGGCTGCCCAAAGCACTGTGTTGAGAAGGATAGCAAGGCCACACCTGAGCCCAACAAGGAAGGATTCTGTGATCAATTTAGTGCAGTCGGCTGAGAACACAGGAGGGAGGGGTGGCAGTCAGGAGCGCCCCATGACTGTCATCCACACAGGAACAAGAGCCCGTTCTCCTATCCCCTGAGCTGTACCACAGACGCCCAGAGCCAAGGACCCTGGTAACGTGAAGGCATAGAGCATCTTCCTCCTCTCCCGTGACACCCATACAGATCCTCCTTCGTGTTCAGTCATGTTCACCCGCCCTGAAGAAGCTGAAGCAGAGGCGGGTGGAAGAGTGCCCAGAACAGCCTGCTCCGGTGGCCTATCCCAGTAACTGCCTGCAGACAAGACTCACATCCGAGCTGGAATATAAGCAGAACTCGACAAGGTCAGATTCATCTCTGAGACCTGATTGCAATACCTTGCAGTAGAAGTAGACCAAGGTTCAAGGGCTTAAACTAGCACTGAACTTTTCAGATTTCTAGTACTCTTTACCGTATTTATCTAAATATCAGCTTCTCTGAGAGGCTATGAGATCCCCAGGAAAAACGCACCAAGTTTTCCTCCTGGCAACCTCTAAATCCCCACTGCTCTTCTTTTGCAAAAATAGGTGGGGTTGTATGTTTTTATCTCATCTCTTCATGAACGGTCCTCTCCAGGGCAGGGACTGTTTTATTTCTCTGATTCCTCCTGACTTTAACCTTGAGACTGGCACATGATAGAGCTCAATATACGTACCTAAAGGGATTGAATAAAACAAAAAATCAACTCATTATATCCAAAAGCAGGAACGGGAAACTCCTTCCAGTGGAAAAGTTTCCTATGCTCGATTTTTAAATAGAGGAATCTTTCGGTTCTTGAATTTATGAGAATCTACCAGTTTATTCTGATTGGGAGGTAGCAAGAGGGATGAAAGATATCAGGGAAAATAAGAAGCTACCCTGAAAAGGGATACAGAGCTAAAGAAAAGAAGCATGGTAATTGTTGCCCTGAGTCACACTGCTAAGGCATGACGTAGTTGTCATGATGCTGAGAATTATAAAAATCTGATAACAAAGGCCTAGAGTAAGAAGTGGTACACGTATCCAGAAAATGTATGTTCTGGCTTGGGAACTGTTAAGTTAACCCATAAACCTGCTGTTGTTTTAGTCTATAATCATAAATCCTTAGAGATATTTTTGGCAACGTAATTTGTTTTAAAATTTAGAAGACACAAAAGGCTTCTATAAAAATGATATGCCATTTATAAAAGACCATGCAGATGGCTTGGGATGGGGTATGGAACAACCAAATGGAAGAGCAACTTATTTGAAATGGAAATTCATTTACTGGGTATTGTCTCTAATATAGGAAACATCCATGTCTTGCAAAGTTATGAAACTTTGGACATCTCATGCTTATTGTTTTCGGCTTTCTGTGAAATCTGTTTTTGAGAAGTTAGTTTTCTGCTCTGTATAGTTATGACATACAATCAATTCAGTAACACAGCACAAAATTTTAAACTAAAGTTAATGTGCTTTGATATTCAAAGCATCAACCTGATTCGTTTTCTCATCCTGAACACTCGCCGCTCAGGTGAGATTTATTTTTCCTATACCAAGTATGGATTTTAAAATCAAAGTAATTGAAGCCATTTCATAGAGAAAAATACTTCAGGGTCCTTTATAACATTTTCTGTAAATGCATTCTGAAATATGAAGCCCAAGCTAGGTATAATCTTGAATGTAAATGCCTCCATGAACTCGTACAGATTTCTGCAGGATAAGAATGGCCATTAGCCAGCCTCCTTTTACAAAGAAAGTAGCCCAAGAAAAATGGCCCTGGACTTCCCTGGTGGCACAGTGGTTAGGAATCCACCTGCCAATGCAGGGGACACAGGTTCGAGCCCTGGTCCAGGAAGATCTCACATGCCGTGGAACAACTAAGCCCGCAAGCCACAACTACTGAGCCCGTGTGCCACAACTACTGAAGCCTGTACACGTAGAGCCCTTGCTCTGCAACAAGAAAAGCCACCAAAATGAGAAGCCCACACACCGCAACAAAGAGTAGCCCCCCGCTCACCGCAACTAGAGTAAGCCTGGGTGCAGCAACAACGACCCAACGCAGCCAAAAATAAAAAAGAAAAAGAAAAATGGCCCAAAGAAGTTAAGTAATGGTCAAGGTCCACAGTTAGCCAGAGCAGAAAAGACTCCAAACCTCCATCTTAGTCTAGAGCCTCTTCTTTACAGTGTACTGACTACGCTCTACCAACAAGAAACCCCCCAAAATTTCTAGGCAACCATAAAAGAAGGTTTCTATGAGTTGTTATTTATTGTCTTGCAAATGATAACCAACTGCAACACAATATAAACTCTATGACAGCACAAACGTGCATCTGCTTCGCTCGCTGATATCTCTAGCACCAGAATAGCGCCTGGCATACAGCAGGTACTCAATAAACTGAGGATGTTTTGGTATTAAGCATTCACTATGTGTTAGACACTGGGATAATACTTCACATCTATTTCCTCATTTAATCGTGAAAATACACTTATGGGCTAAATTGTGTCCCCCCAAATTCATATGTTGATGTTCTAACACCCAATGCTACTGTATGTGGAGATGGGGCCTTTAAGGAGATAATTAAGGTTAAATGAGGTTATAATGGTGGGGGCCTAATCTAATAGGACTGGTGTCCTTATAGGGAGAGGAACAGACAACAGGAAGACACACAGAGAGGAAAGCATCCTGTGAGGACACAGCAAGAAGGCCTCTGTCTACAACCTAAGGAAAGAGGCCTCAGGAGAAACCAACCCTGCCAGTACCTTGGTCTTGGGTTTTAAAGCCTCTAGAACTGTTAGAAAATAAATTCTGTCGTTTAAGCCACCTAGTCTGTGGTATTCTCTTATAGCAGTTCTAATACATATCCTATCAGATCAGTATGATTCATTCCAATTTTCAGATAAAGAACCTGAGAGATTAAGTAATTTCACTAATGTTACCATTACTGGTCTCTGGTTTTCTAGAAGGCTGGTGGTTAGACAATGGGTGTCAAAAGCAAAGAGAGGTAGATAAATTTTTAAAGAGTTTACTGAGTATTGGAATCTATTTAAGTCTCACTGAAAAAGTACAAAAAGGAGGGGAGGAGACTGTTCTTGGTAAGAATAAAGTAGCTTTTGATTTCCCAATTTTCTTATTCTCCCCAAATTTTAGGTCCCACATTATCATGACCTCTTTTCCTTTCCAAGATGGCAGTGTTAGGTTTGGGGATAACACGCTCTGCATAGCATCCTGACTGGTAATGGGATTAACTTTGACATTCCAGAAGGATCCTACACACTTAGCACTACTCAGAAGAGCAGACTGTTTTCTGGATCAGTAACCAAGGAAGAACATTATTCTCCACCTGAATCTACCAGCTACCAAAACCAAAGCAAACTGTTCAGAGTCAAATAAGATACTCTGTTCCTTGCAGTTTCCCAGTACAAAACACTGGAAACACTTCGAGTTATTAACACTGGAAACCCTTACATATTCATGTAAGTCAATTTAACTAGAGGCATAGCATCCGCTGCAGGATTTCTGAACAACGGCTTACTAATAAAAACTCTAGTTTTAGGCATTAAGTAAAATGGAAACTCTCCATACTATCTTCATCCAGAGTGCACGACTCTCCTTGCTGTATGAGGTGGAAGATTAATTCAGATGAATCTGAAGATTCAGATCAATGTCCCATGTATGGGAGAGAGATGCAAAATATGGACAAATCCAGAAACAAACCTAGAGGCAAAACAACAGCCATTCTCCATGAGCACAATTCACTTTTGTCAATAAGTAGTACTTTTTTTTTATTGGAGTATAACGTCTTTACAATGTTGTGTTAGTTTCCGCTGTACAGTGAAATGAATCAGCTATGTGTATACACATATCCCCTCCCTCTTTGACCTCCCTCCCCCCCATCCCACCCATCTAGGTAATCACAGAGCACCAAGCTGAGCTCCCTGTGTCATACAGCAGGTTCCCACTAGCTTTCTATTTTACACATGGTAGTGTACTTATGCCAAACCTAATCTCCCAATTCATCCCACCCTCCCCTTCCCCCCATGTCCACACATGCATTCTCTAAGTCTGCATTTCTATTCCTTCCCTGCAAATAGGTTCATCTGTACCATTTTTCTAGATTCCACATATATGTGTTTGACATAAATCACAGCAAGATCTTTTATGATCCACCTCCTAGAGTAATGAAAATAAAAACAAAAATAAGAAAATGGGACCTAATTACACTTAAAAGCTTTTGCAGAGCAAAGGAAACCATAAACAAGACGAAAAAACAACCCACAGAATGGGAAAAAGTATTTGCAAACAAAGCAACAGACAAAGGATTAATCTCCAAAATATACAAACAGCTCATGGAGCTCAGTATGAAAAAAACAACCTCATCAAAAAACTGGCCAAAGACCTAAACAGACATTTCACCAAAGAAGACATACAGATGGCCAAGAGGCACATGAAAAGATGCTCAACATCACTAATTGTCAGAGAAATGCAAATCAAAACTACAATCAGGTATCACTGCACACCAGTCAGAATGGACATCATCAAAAAATGTACAAACAATAAATGCTGGAGAGGGTGTGCAGAAAAGGAAACCCTCTTGCACTGTTGATTGGAATGTAAATTGAGACAGCCACTATGGAAAACAGTATGGAGGGTCTTAAAAAACTCAAAATAGAACTACCATATGACCCAGCAACACCACTACTGGGCATATACCCTGAGAAAACCATAATTCAAAAAGACACATGTACCCCAATGTTCACTGCAGCTTTATTTACAATAGCCAGGACATGGAAGCAACCTAAATGTCCATCAAAGGATGAATGGACAAAGAAGATGTGGTACATATATACCATAGTATATTACTCAGCCACAAAAAGGACTGAAATTGGGTCATTTGTAGAGATGTGGATGGACCTAGAGTCTGCCATACAGAGAGAAGTAAATCAGAAAGAGAAAAGTTGGTGCTTTATTAAGTGATGGTCCAGGATGCAACAAAAAGCTATACTACAAAGTGACTGTAATCTTCCTTGGAAAAAGAAAAAGATGATTTCTCAGGAAATATTTTGAAGCTTCCCAAAGGTAGGATTCTGCACCCATAAATTGGCCCGATTATAACTCTGCTACAAAGCAACACACAAAAAAATCATACACCCCAAATTATACTCTGATGAGCTTGGAAAAGGGGAAACCTGATGGAGGCAAAACAACAGAGAAGCCACACCACAGGGCAGACAGCAAAAGCAAGAACTACAATCCTGCAGCCTGTGGAACAAAAACCACATTCACAGAAAGACAGACAAGATGAAAAGGCAGAGGGCTATGTACCAGATAAAGGAACAAGATAAAACCCCAGAAAAATGAAGTGGAGATAGGCAACCTTCCAGAGAAAGGATTCAGAATAATGATAGTGAAGATGATCCAGGACCTCGGAAAAAGAATGGAGGCAAAGATCGAGAAGATGCAAGAAATGTTAAAGACCTACAAGAATTAAAGAACAAACAGAAATGAATACAATAACTGAAATGAAAAACACACTAGAAAGAATCAATAGCAGGATAATTGAGGCAGAAGAACGGATAAGTGACCTGGAAGACACAATGGTGGAATTCACTGCTGCAGAACAGAATAAAGAAAAAAGAATGAAAAGAAATGAAGACAGCCTAAGAGACCTCGGGGAAAACATTAAACGCAACAACATTCACATTATAGGGGTCCCAGAAGGAAAAAAGACAAAGAAAGGACCCGAGAAAATATTTGAAGAGATTATAGTCGAAAAATTCCCTAAAATGGGAAAGGAAATGGCCACCCAAGTCCAGGAAGCACAGAGAGTCCCATACAGGACAAACACAAGGAGAAACATGCCGAGAAACATAGTAATCAAATTGGCAAAAATTAAAGACAAAAAAAATTATTGAAAGCAGCAAGGGAAAAACGACAAATCACATACAAGGGGACTCCCATAAGGTTAACAGCTGATTTCTCAACAGAAACTCTACAAGCCAGAAGGCAGTGGCATGATACACTTAAAGTGATGAAAGGGAAGAACTACAACCAAGATTACTTGACCCGGCAAGGATCTCATTCAGATTCGATGGAGAAATCAAAAGCTTTACAGACAAGCAAAAGCTAAGAGAATTCAGCACCACCAAACCAGCTCTACAACAAATGATACAGGAACTTCTCTAACTGGGAAACACAGGAGAAAAAAAGGACCTACAAAAACAAACCCAAAACAATTAAGAAAATGGTCATAGGAACATACATATCGATAATTACCTTAAACGTGAATGGATTAAATGCTCCAACCAAAAGACACAGGCTTGCTGAATGGATACAAAAACAAGACCCATATATATGCTGTCTACAAGAGACCCACTTCAGACCTAGGGACACATACAGACTGAAAGTGAAAGGATAGAAAAATATATTCCATGCAAATGGAAATCAAAAGAAAACTGGAGTAGCAATACTCATATCAGATAAAATAGACTTTAAAATAAAGAATGTTACAAGAGACAAGGAAGGACACTACATAAGGATCAAGTGATCAATCCAAGAAGAAGATATAACAATATATATGCACCCAATATAGGAGCACCTTAAAACATAAGGCAACTGCTAACAGCTCTAAAAGAGGAAATCGACAGTAACACAGAAATAGTGGGGGACTTTAACCCCTCACTTATACCAGTGGACAGATCATCCAAAAAGAAAATAAATAAGGAAACACAAGCTTTAAATGACACAATAGACCAGATAGATTTAATTGATATTTATGGGACATTCCATCCAAAGAGCAGATTACACTTTCTTCTCAAGTGTGCATGGAACACCCTCCAGGATAGATCACATCTTGGGTCACAAATCAAGCCTCAGTAAATTAAGAAAATTGAAATCATATCAAGCATCTTTTCAGACCACAATGCTATGAGATTACAAATGAATTACAGGGGAAAAAACGTGAAAAACACAAACACATGGAAGCTAAACAATACATTACTAAATAACCAAGAGATCACTGAAGAAATCAAAAAATACCTAGAGACAAGTGACAATGAAAACACGATGATCCAAAACCTATGGGATACAGCAAAAGCAGTTCTAAGAGGGAAGTTTATAGCTATACAAGCCTATCTCAGGAAACAAGAAACACCTCAAATAAACAATCTAACCTTATGCCTAAAGAAACTAGAGAAAGAAGAACAAACAAAACCCAAAGTTAGCAGAAGGAAAGAAATCATAAAGATCAGAGCAGAAATAAATGAAATAGAAACAAAGAAGACAATAACAAAGATCAATAAAACTAAAAGCTGGTTCTTTGAGAAGATAAAGAAAATTGATAAACCATTAGCCAGACTCATCAAGAAAAAGAGGGAGAGGACCCAAATCAATAAAATTAGAAATGAAAAACGAGATGTTACAACAGACACCGCAGAAATACAAAGCAACCTAAGAGACTACTACGATCAACTCTATGCCAATAAAATGAACAACCTGGAAGAAATAGACAAATTCTTAGAAAGGTATAATCTTCCAAGTCTGAACCAGGAAGGAACAGAAAATATGAACAAACCAATCACAAGTAATGAAATTGAAATTGTGATTAAAAATCCTCCAACAAACAAAAGTCCAGGACCAGATGGCTTCACAGGTGAATTCTATCAAACATTTAGAGAAGAGCTAACACCCATCCTTCTGAAACTCTTCCAAAAAATTTTGGAGGAAGGAGAACTCCCAAACTCATTCTATGAAGCCACCATCACCCTGATACCAAAACCACACAAAGATACTACAAAAAAAGAAAATTACAGACTAATATCACTGATGAATATAGATGCAAAAAACCTCAACAACATACTAGCAAACAGAATCCAACAACACTTTAAAAGGATCATACACCATGACCAAGTGGGAGTTATCCCAGGGATGCAAGGATTCTTCAATATATGCAAATCAATCAATGTGATACACCATATTAACACACTGAAGAAGAAAAACCATATGATCATCTCAATAGATGCAGAAGAAGGTTTTGACAAAATTCAACACCCGTTTATGATAAAAAAAACTCTCCAGAAAGTGGGCATAGAGGGAACCAACCTCAACATAATAAAGGCTACATATGACAAACCCACAGCAAACATCATTCTCAATAGAGAAAAACTAAAAACATTTTCTTTAAGATCAGGAAAAAGACAAGCATGTGCACTCTCACCACTATTATTCAACATAGTTTTGCAAGTCCTAGCCATGGCAATCAGAGAAAAAAAAGAAATAAAAAGAATACAAATTGGAAAAGAAGAAGTAAAACTGTCACTGTTTGGAGATGACATGATACTATACATAGAGAATCCTAAATATGCCACCAGAAAACTACTAGAGCTAATCAATGAATTTGGTAGAGTTGCAGGAAACAAAATTAATGCACAGAGATTTCTTGCATTCCTATACACTACTGATGAAAAATCTGAAAGAGAAATTAAGGAAACACTCCCATTTACCATTACAACAAAAAGAATAAAATACCTAGGAATAAAGCTACCTAGAGAGACAAAAGACCTGTATGCAGAAAACTATAAGACACTGATGAAACAAGTTAAAGATAATACCAACAGAGAGATATACCATGTTCTTGGATTGGAAGAATCAATATTGTGAAAATGACTATACTACCCAAAGCAATCTACAGATTCAGTGCAATCCCTATCAAATTACCAGTGGCATATTTTTTTTTTTTTTTACAGAACTAGAACAAAAAATCTTAAAGTTTGTATGGAGACACAAAAGACCCCAAATAGCGAAAGCAGACTTGAGGGAAAAAACCGAGTTAGAGGAATCAGACTCCCTGACTGCAGACTATACTACAAAGCTACAGTAATCAAGACAATATGGTACTGGCACAAAAACAGAAACATAGATCAATGGAACAAGATAGAAAGCCCAGAGATAAACCCACGCACCTATGGTCAACTAATCTATGACAAAGGAAGCAAGGATATACAATGGAGAAAAGACAGCCTCTTCAATAAGTGGTGCTGGGAAAACTGGACAGCTACATGTAAAAGAATGAAATTAGAACGCTCCTTAACACCATACACAAAAATAAACTCAAAATGGATTCAAGACCTAAATTTAAGACCAGACACTATCAAACTCTTAGAGGAAAACATAGGAAGAACACTCTTTCACATAAATCACAGCAAGATCTTTTTTAATCCACCTCCTAGAGTAATGGAAATAAAAACAAAAATAAACAAATGGGACCTAATGAAACTTCAAAGCTTTTGCACAGCAAAGGAAACCATAAACAAGACAAAAAACAACCCTCAGAATGGGAGAAAATATATGCAAACGAATCAGCGGACAAAGGATTAATCTCCAAAATATATAAACAGCTCATGCAGCTCAATATTAAAAAAACAAACAACCCAATCCACAAATGAGCAGCAGACCTAAATAGACATTTCTCCAAAGAAGACATACAGATGACCAAGAAGCACATGAAAAGCTGCTCAAAATCACTAATTATTAGAGAAACGCAAATCAAAAGTGCAATGAGGTATCACCTCACACCAGTTAGAATGGGCATCATCAGAAAACAACAAATGCTGGAGAGGGTGTGGAGAAAAGGGAACCCTCTTGCACTGTTGGTGGGAATGTAAAATGATACTGCCACTATGGAGAACAGTATGGAGGTTCCTTAAAAAACTAAAAATAGAATTACCATATGATGCAGCAATCCCACTACTGGGCATAAACCCAGAGAAAACCATAATTCAAAAAGACACATGCACCCCAATGTTCATTGCAGCACTATTTACAATAGCCAGGTCATGGAAGCAACCTAAATGCCCATCAACAGATGAATGGATAATGAAGATGTGGTACATATATACAATGGAATATTATTCAGCCATAAAAAGGAATGAAATTGGGTCATTTGTTGAGATGTGGATGGATCTTGAGACTGTCATACAGAGTGAAGTAAGTCAGAAAGAGAAAAACAAATATCATATATTAACACATATATGTGGAACCTAGAAAAATGGTACAGTAGAACCGGTTTGCAGGGCAGAAATTGAGACACATGTAGAGAAAAAACGTATGGACACAAAATGGGGAAAGCTGCGGGGGGGTGGGGGGGTGATGAATTGGGCGATTGGGATTGACATGTATACACTGATGTGTATAAAATGGATGACTAATAAGAACCTGTTGTGTAAAAAAAAAAAAATAGAGAAGCCAGTCCTGCATTATACATGTTCATGAATTCCAATATTCTGCATGATAGGCTTGTGGTAATTAGGGGAAAGCACAGTTAAGAGGACCCCCCCCACACATTATTATAGGCTTAAGATTCTTACACATGTAAAGCAGAGGGGGCAGCATAATACCACCTAGCAAAACAACTCACAAACAGCATTTTGAAAGGCTCTCCCAGCCACTCTCTTCCAGAAAAAGTTCTGCCTCCCTGAGACCTAAGGTTATGAGTTGATAAAACGTTTTGGCTAAGTGCCTGTTTATAGGAAATGCAAGATCACTAACCTGCTAGCTGAAGAATTATACGCCAGCTCCCTCTAATAGCAGTGAGATTCTCCATTTTCATTTGAAATAAGGAAATAAACGTCTTTCTAGATGAACATTATCCCAGAGCCCGTATCACACAGCAATGTTAATTGGCATCCTACCTTTAGCAATATCGTGCTCAGGGAAAGAAGACATCCATCTTCTTGGAATACTTTTGTAGCCCATTTGAAAGTGGAGAACTGAGCTGAAGAGGCACTCAAGGAGAAATCTGAGAGGGAAAAGGGCTTACAGCCATGATTATGCTGTCTTTCCAAGCTGCAAACTTGCCAGATGGAATCTTTGAAGGAGAACTGAGACATCAGCGACACACAGATTGTCATCTATACCTCTCAGGAGACTAAGGCATACTGTTACCATATGGCAACATGGTATATTACCACATACCATAAGGTGTATTACCGCGAGGCAATATACCACATGTAGAGGTATACTGTCCTGAATTCATACTGGCTTATTTCCCCCCGATATAATTTAAACTACCCTAACAAAGAACTTAAAATACTGGCTTATATTCAATTTTATTAACAAATGTATTGAAAAAGAAACCACCAAAATCTTACACTATTCTGTCTGACCCTCCCCACTTTACCCTAGCTATTCCACCAGAAACCACAGCAGTGTTTGTTAATGGTAGGTGGTAGAGCGGATTGCTTAACAACATGGGCTCACGAGTAAGAATGCCCAGGTTCAAATCTGCCCAACACAACTTTCTGAAATAACAGAAATGTTCTATGTCTATGTTGTGCAACATGGTGGCCACTAGCCCCATGTAGGTATTGGGCATTGGAAACATGGTGCAGGCATCTGAAGATCTGATTTTTAAATATTTCTTTTTCATTAAATTGACACAGCCTCAAGTGACTACTGGCTACTATATTGGACAGCACCATCCTATACCCTTTACTCACTAGTGATGGGCCTTTAGACATGCAACTTTTATGGTTTCCTCACCCCTAAAATAGAAATAAAAATAAAACCTCACAGAGTTGTTGAGGAGACAGAATAAGGTAAACCATGAAAGGGTCTTGACTGAGTACCAGGGACTCAGGACATTCTTCTGCAATGTCTTTTCACTCCTCTCTCCTCTATGTTCCCACAATGGTCACCTTTGTCAGACTCCTATTGTGATCACATTATCAAAAACCTCTTAACTCACCTCACTCTTTCTAGTGAGTTCAACCCCCAATGCTCCCAACAAAATAAAATCAATAAATGTTTCTAAAATACAATTCTTAGCACATTACTCTTCTAATATCAAAATCCCATATAGATCCCTATGACTTTCAACAGAATATACAGTCTGGCTTTTAAGGATCTTTATAATCTAACCGTGATGATTCACACGATCTCCCATTGCTCCTCAGACACAACCTACAGGGTCAACCAGATGTCCCTTCTCAGACCAACTGAAGCTGAGTGGGACCCTATGGTCCTTCCCTTCACCCCAACCATGTCCTCCACCTGCCTTTCGTCTCCAGAAAAACTTTAGTCAAATAATAAATTTAATCAGAGAAGTGAGAAAATGCAGAAGCAAAGGAAAACAGACAAACAAGACAAAATAATAATAGTTTAGTCATTAAGCAAAGTCAAGGACCTTTAGTTCCTCCTCAAGGGCTATAGAGAACATTCTGAGCCATATCTGTTGAGCTATTTTATAGATACTATTTTATAGAAACTATTTTATAGATAGGTGTCTTATAGAAGCCCCCACCAGGTGGAAGAAGTTCACTGCATCATGACCAGACTCTGTAGCCATGCCATAAGCTGCCACAATTCTGAGAACTGACCTTAAAAAAAAGGGGAACAGGGCTTCCCTGGTGGCGCAGTGGATGAGAGTCCGCCTGCCAATACAGGGGACACGGGATCGTGCCCCGGTCTGGGAGGATCCCACATGGGCTGGGCTCGTGAGCCATGGCCGCTGAGCCTGCACGTCCGGAGCCTGTGCTCCGCAATGGGAGAGGCCACAACAGTGAGAGACCCGCGTACCGCAAAAACAAAAAAAACCACATGAACAAAGACGCTATTCAACTGGAAATCTCTGCAATTTAAACCACTGAAATGCCTACCTCAAAATAACTTCCCATTTTGAATAAACACCACAGAAAGAAAATTTGGGCAAATATTTATCGATGATTAAACCAATGTATGCCTGAAATAAAACCCTCAATAATTCCCTGCTGTCCTTCTGAGTCCTGCTAGAGAAACTTCCCAAGGATGATTTAAATTTGTCCTTCAATCCCTTTCAGCGTGTGTTTTGTTTACAGACTAAACTACATTTACATCTGTTCCTGAACCCCACCTTCCCTTACACTCATGACGTTCCTAAACCTAACTTCCCTACTCTGGACTTCCCTCCGGTCCTCACAGTCACCCTCACTACTGGAGAACTTTTCCAGACTTTGTCAGCCATCTCATCTCTCACTCTTCAAAGCCTCTATAAAGCCCCATCCCCAACTCTTTTCTCCCTGTCCAATGAGAAGACCCTGTCATACTTCCCTTAGCTAGCAGATAGTTGAAAAAAAGGCAAAGATGAAGGTAATCAGAGAGAAAATGTCCTGAAAGCTCACTTGGGTCAGAGCTTTACTAGTGGTTTCTGGCACAGAAGAGAGATCTTTGATCTCCAGGAAAGTGCTCTACAAAATAACACTCCAGATAGCTTTTTGCAATCTGTACTCCCTTTACAGACACTCTAGTGTTGTGGTTCTCAAACTTGGGTGCGCTACAGAGCCATCAGGACTACTTGGTGAAATGCTGATTTCTGGCCATCGCTGCTAAGGAATCAAAGCCCATGTGTGTGGGGCTAACAGAAACCTGCATTTTAATAAATACCCACCTCCCTCTCTCACAAGGTCAAGACCACACTGACTAACACTGCAAAATGTGTCCTCTTCCTCTCTAAGCCAGTTTTCTGTTCCCTCCCTGTACACCAAGAGAACATGAAACACTCACCACCACAAAAAAAATACTTGTGTCTCCTGGAAATAACAGACTCTTCCCAACAAGGGTAATTTGGTGGGCAAGCTGGGGCAGAACAAGGTCATCAGGCACAAAAGGTAGAGATCAAAAGGCTCACAGTAACCGGAGGTCAGACAGCAAATCACAAGTCCCACGAGAAGACCTGGGAAGTTCAGTACAAGACGAGGGGCAGACATTTTTTTTAAATTTCTATTATAAAATCTTACCATGTGTAGAACATCACATGCCAATTCTTAGAAGGGAAATGCACATTTTAACATAAAGTATCTAAGCTGAGTCAGATCAAGTAATGTGGCCCCAGACTCAACACAGCAGGTCATTTGCTGAGATCAAAGAAAGGTGAGGGCTTCCCTGGTGGTGCAGTGGTTGAGAGTCCACCTGCCGATGCAGGGGACGCGGGTTCGTGCCCCGGTCTGGGAGGATCCCACATGCCGCGGAGCGGCTGAGCCCGTGAGCCATGGCCGCTGAGCCTGCGTGTCCGGAGCCTGTGCTCCGCAACGGGAGAGGCCACAACAGTGAGAGGCCCGCGTACCGCAAAAAAAAAAAAAATTAATTAATTAATTAATTTAATTAAATAAAAAAAGAAAGGTGAGAAAGATGAAAGGGTGATTTTTTTAGCCTAGGCTGGGTCCTGCCTTATGAAGCAGGAGAACAGAACATCTGTAGAAAATTAGAGGCATTGGTAAGTGAGAGAGTCCTAATAATAAGAACAAGAATGGCTGCAAATTCTTGGATACACCCTGTTTATACCTGTTGTCAGTCCCTGTTTATACCTGTTGTCCCAGCATAGTTGTTAATATCACCCACTTTCCTTCCCAAGAGTCCTGGTTTAGCAGTAAATTATATAATCACCCTAATAACAGCTAACAGGCAAGTACTAGGCATTGTGCTCAGTGCTCTGTATCATTTAAACCCTAAACACGAAAGGGACCAACATTAATATTATTATTACACCCATCACTGAGCTAAGGAATGTGTGAAGTTCTTCGAAGTTAAATTACTTGTCTAAGACCCAACAGTCAATCAGCGACAAGACCTGAACACCTGGTGGGAGAAGCAGTTCTTTTAACCTGGGATTGGTAAACTATAGCCCACAGACCAACCCCAGGTCACTATTTGCTTTTATAAATAGAACTTTATTGGGAAACCACCACCCCATTCATTGGCGTATTGCTTATAGCTGCTCTCACACTAAAAAGCAGAGTTGAGTAGTTGCAACAGAAACCTCATGGACGATCGCAAAGCTGAAAATATTTACTATCTTGCCATTTACAGAGAGCATTTGCAGATCTTGATTTTTCCTGACGCCCCAGGGAAAGCACCCAAAGCACAAACTCACCAACTTGAATCTTCCACCAGGGATGGCTGGAGGTCAAGGAAAACAAGATAAGATAGTAGAATAATCTTTCCGATTTGGACGTTTCAGGTTTTGGGCAAGAAGGTTGGTGGAGAGTTTTTTTTTTTTTTCCTTACCTTAAGGTTTATAATACACTGAGCTATCAATGGTTGCAATAAACAAAACATTCTATGTAATGAGAACAAAAAAAAATAGAAAATAAAAAGTACTCCATAAAGCCCAGAATAATGGGGGTACATCAAAGGGGCATAGAAACCAACTGCAAGAGCTTTCAATGGCCAAAGTTCAAACAATTAGGGTAACAAAATAAATATTGGGTTATAACCCAAAGTATAAAATAAATATTTAGGAGTCCATAGTGATATCAATGATTGCTTGATTGACTGAATAAATAGGGAAGAGAAAACTCGTGTGCAGAAGAATTCCAAATAATTTGTGTAGATATTCCAACCTAAAGAAGGAAGGACCTAACTCCCCATTCCTTAAGACGGGGCCACACAGGATGACTTCCTCCCAAAGTAACTGTGAAAGGGGTGGGGGGAGATTAACTTTACAGTGAAGTTACCTAACAAACGCAACCTCAACCAGGTGGACAGTACATACCCTTGATATGCTATTCTGAGAATTGGGCTTTACCACTGTGCTATTCCTACCCAAGACCCACAAGCCCAGTCTCATCACGAGAATACATCAGACAATTCCCAGGAACTTTCCCCTACAAAATTCCTGACAAGTACTACCCAAAACAACAAGGAAAGTCTAAGAAACTGTCACAGCCAAGAAGAGCCTACAGAGACATGACAACTAAGTGTAATCTGGGATCCTGGGACAGAAAAAGAACATTAGATTCTTAATTTACGAGGTTAAAACTGGTATGGGGTACATGGGAACTCTCTCTACTTCCTGCATGGTTTTTCTGTAAATCTAAAACTATGCTAAAATTAAGTTTATCTTAAAAAAAATTGAGTATAAAAAAAATAGCACCTACTTTTCCACATTTAAACTCACAGGAGGATCTAATTTGGGAGAGATTTCCTTGCCCTATGTGGTTTACACAATGTATTTCTATTTTTGTCTGAAAGGTGCAAAAGATGGATTTTTAAATTAGTCCCACATAAATAATTCAGTTTGTGATTAGAGCCAAAAAAGGATAAATTAAAGGTCGTGCAGATTACCAAGTTACTCTGAGCAAAATTCTGGAGAAGAAAAACTACACTTGGGATAAAGGAAACACTGGTTAATGAAATCCCAAAAAATGTAACTTGGCCATTAACAGCATAAGTGGCCACATCTACGTTGTTGGACTTCTGGATATACACAAATAGTGGTAGTATCAACCACTGTTCAAAAAGTGATCCGTCTCAGAGAGGAAAATTCTGCAGGAAAGAATACATCCAGCTTCAAAACCTCCACACCTTACTGTCTTCTCAGCGCTCAATTATCTACAAATTTCTCTGCAGATGGCCGGCAAGAGTCGTACGACCCATTATACTAGGGAAATCGGTGACCCAGCTCCTAACCGTCTCTCCCAACCACAGTGAATTTCTCTTGACTGCACGAATAGGCTAAATTCTCGTAACATACTTTTCGGATCTTTTATATCACTTAATAAAATCATAGCAAAATGTTTGTGTACTTATTCATGGAATATCCATCTGTCATATTAAACTGAAAGCCTTGTGAGGACCACTTCTATTTTGTTCGCTGCTATATGCCTAGGAGTCTATGTACCCAAGTCCTGGTAAATAGTAGGTACTCAATAAATATTTGTTGAATGAATGAAGGGATTTATCAATCTTAGGTTAGCAGAGTTTAGCTCAAGTCTACAGATACACCCAAATAACTTCAAAGCCATGCACAGTTCATTTATGTATCTGCTGTGAGAAACTTCCCCATCTTGCCTTTGGCTCATGAGCTGAGTTTGTGCTAAGTCAGTGCTATAGGTTCAAACAGCTCAGTAATGGAAGATAGACGTGATTAGCATTCTCTTCATGTTCAAAGTGTCAGAGAAAAAATATAGACAGCAAAGAGCTCTACGTGAGCTTCCAACTGTATGATCAATTTCTATTAACAACCTTACTTGTCCACAGGCTAATTTCTCCTGGGCCCAGGCTTATTTTTTTCAGACTATGTTACCGCAAGCTTATGCTAATTCACATAGCTATTTAAACCACCATCTTATGTTTTAAATATCTACCTCCCAAGTAACACTCTCTCCAGCCCAGAATGTTTGGAATTAACTCAGATTCAGTGTGTTATCATGCAAAGGGTACACAACCGTATCTCCAAAGGCCTAATTCTAGTCTGGGCCTATCCCCTAGCTATTCATCAGCAAACGTTCACTGAACACTTTTAACAGACACAGTGCAGTTATAGCCGAATCACTGAAGCAATCTCAACCTCATCTCTAAATTTAGATGGAAAGATTAGGTCAAATGTAGAATGAAGACTTCCCTGGCAGTCCAGTGGTTAAGATCCTGCACTTCCACTGCAGGGGCACGGGTACGATCCCTGGTTGGGGAATGAAGAACCTGCATGCCGCTCAGTGTGGCAAAAAACAAAAAAAAAGTAGAATAGGCATATGCAACCACTATTCTGCCTACTTGAAATTCCATAAAATAACCTAAAAGTTACTGGAAAACAAAATAAGCCTGTATTATTGTTTTTTTGGGGGGTACTATTTGTCAGATAAAATTCTGCATTTAAGGTGTCAGTGGGCCAAAAACCCCAGGACTCCTTAAGTATAGAAAACATATGGGATCAAATCTAAAGAGATCCAACCCCAGAAAAAAACAGGTAACAATGTGCTGTGAAGACAACTGACAAGGAAGTATATGTGGTTCAGAAGTCTAAATCCAGAGGTAATTAATACAACGAGGTGTTCACACAACATGGTTAAGTGAGAAAGGAATCAGAGTGATAAATAGAAACTGATATTTTACTCTGTATCGTCAGGTATTTCTTAACTTGATTACATGGAGAATATATTTAAGAGTTATTTTTGCTTGTAAACAACACTGAAATGACCATATTAATAGAATTGAAGGATGACTCATCCCAGCTCTAACTTTCTTTTCAGCTGAAGGTAGAATCACGAGAAAAGCAGAAGCCAATTTTCTAGCACTACTCAACCCATTACCTAGAGAAGAGGCAGCAGATGCAATGACAGTATGCACGAAGGTTATAAAATACCACATTTTATAATCAGAATAAGAGCCTCTCCATTCCTCAGATCCAACACACATCTCTGTTGTTGCTTCTTTACAATTAAAGATCCCCTTTACGATCTGGGCAGAATACGCAGACTTGCCTCCCTCGCTCTGAGTTTAATCAGCATCCGCAGGGGTCATGGGACTTCTCCTAGGAGACAGCTGGTACAGGGCAAAGCAGGGAAACACTGCTTGGTCTTCCTCCCACTTGAGAGGATGGCTTTCCAAAGGCTGGCTACACTCAGCTCAGCCAAGCCTCATTCCAATTAACCTCTTTCTCTGATTACAGGTCATCCCACTGTAGCTCCCAGAGCGCCTAACAAAGGCACACCACAAGACGAAAGTTCATAAGGACATGGGTAGAATATGACAGCCACAGAGAAAGAGGGGGCAGAGTGATTACCCCACAGTATGGATTTATTCATTGAATATCAAAAGGTCACTTTTCCTAATCTAAGTTCACCAGATCACTATAGCACTCCCATCCACTACTGAACCATTTCAGATTCATACCCTAAAATAGGCTGGAATAAGGCTGAGCATAAACTGTCTCTTAAATGTCTTTAGTTTTTTGTTAAAGAGCAAGAAAATCAAGACTTAAGGCTGGCACAATTGGTACCTTGTCCCTGTTACCTTCCACATCGTGGCTGTAGCTGTATGTTGACAATATGGCTAGTCTCCTCAATAATTTATTTTCTGAATCTCTACTGGAACCTATTACTCTTTTTAACATAATTATCTTACTTCGTTAAAATCTTAACTGCCGGGAAGCATGGTCAAAAGTTTAAGTAAAGGACAGAGAGCTTTAAAAACAAATGTGAACGTGCACAATCTCTAAACTAAAGGCTCAGGAAATAAGCCTCAAACATCACCCTTAATAATCAAAGATGACAATAAGTGACACAGATTGGATATTGTGAGAGAAGCTAATTAGACATTACAAGAGCTGTTTTGTTTTATTCTGAGGTGGCCAAGATGGGACAACAGAAACCAGCTCTAATGTCCACCTTCACTAGAAAACTGAACAAAGTTAATGAAGCAACAAATTTCAGACAACAGACAATAGGAAATGCAGAATTGCGATCCTTGAGAGAAGGAAAACAAATGAGGTGATCCTTAAAATTGTCCCAGCTTTCTGGCTAGAGGCAGATTCCTGACCACAGAGCAGGTATGGGAGAACCCAGCCAGAACATGGAGGTCCCACTGAATTGAGAAAACAGGGATTAGAGCTCAGGGTATATGAAGGGGCTGGAGATTGAAGGCAAGAGTTCTACAAAGGGGAGTCACACACACACACATACACAAAATAACTTCAGAAGTCTACATAGAGAAAACATGAAATAACTGCAGAATACATATATATAGAGAGAGTGAAATTCCCTGAGCTAAGACCAAGAGCAACTTGGGGTCTATGAACTGAATGATTCCTAGGTTTGCCCAGATCTGGAAATCATTTGAATTTCCAACAGCCAGTAGAAGAGTCCTCACTGATCACTGGCAGCATTCATAAGATGCCCCCAAAAGGGCTAAAGTAGTGGGACTAAAAGTAGAAGCAACTCCTGAAAGTAGCAAAACATAATTATCCCTAAAATAAAGGCTACATTACACCTGACTAACAAAGCTTTAAAACAAGACTTGAAAAGAACAAACTGACCCACAGGCAACTTAACTGTTTCTCACAACAAAGCCCAACACATTTTAAAGGGAGACAACAAAATCTAGACTCTCTCAAGTCAAATATACAATGTCTGGCATTCAATTAAAAATTACTGGAGAGTCAAGAAATAGGAAAAATGTAGCCCATAAATCAATAGAAACAGACACAGAAATCATAGATATTATAACATTACAAGGACTTGAAAACATCTATTATATCTATGTTCATATATTTAAGAGAAAACATGAACAAAGTTAGAAGTGAAAGATTTTCTAAAGCCCCAAAACTAACTTCTAGAGTGAAAAATGTATCATCAAAAGAAAAATTCACTGGATAACATTAATGGCATATAAGACACTGCTAAAGAAGTGGTGGGTGAGAATGAAAACAAAGCAAAAGAAACTACCCACAAATGAAGCACAGAGGGGGGAAAAAAAGACAAGGAAGGAAAGAAGGAAAGAAAGAAAGGAGGGAAAGAAAGGAAGGGAGGGAGGGAGGGAAGACAGAGAGAAAGAAAAAAGAAGGGAGAGAGAGCAAAAAAGAGTGCAAGAGAGAGAAAGAAGCGAAGGAGGGAGAAAGAATTAGTGACCTGGGAGACAACATCAAATAGTCTGATATACATGTAATTAGAGCCCCAGAATGGAAACGCAGAATATTTAAAGAACTAATGGACAAAAATTTTCAAATTTGATGAATATTATACTCAGAGATCCAAGACACTGAACAAACTCCATGAAGGATAAACACAAAGAAAAACACACCAAGACCCACCTATCATCAAACTGCTCAAAACAAGAGATAAAGAGGAAATCTTGAAATCAATCAGAGGGAGATAAACATCCACAACATAAAGAAAAACAAAGATAAGAATAAACAAAACTCTGTCAAAAAATACATCAGGGACTTCCCTGGTGGTGCAGAATCTGATTGCCAATGCAGGGGACATGGGTTTGAGCCCCGGTCTGGGAAAATCCCACGTGCCACAGAGCAACTAAGCCCCTGCACCACAACTACTAAGCCTGTGCTCTAGAGCCTGCGAGCCCCAACTACTGGGCCCGAGTGCCACAACTACTGAATCTCGCATGCCTAGAGCCCATGCTCCACAAGAGAAACCACTGCAATGAGAAGCCCGCACACCACAACGAAGAATAGCCTCCGCTCGCCACAACTAGAGAAGGTCCATGTGCAGCAATGAAGACCCAACACAGCCAAACATTAAAATA
The DNA here is from genome assembly GCF_937001465.1 of Orcinus orca. Lineage (NCBI taxonomy): Eukaryota > Metazoa > Chordata > Mammalia > Artiodactyla > Delphinidae > Orcinus > Orcinus orca. The sequence goes on from NC_064568.1 coordinate 10,962,174, forward strand.
AATAAATTTATTTAAAAAAATACATCAGCCAGAGCAAAACAGAACGTCTTTGAAGTACTTAAAGAAACTGTCAACTTGCAAGTTCTATACCCAATTAAAATATCTTCAAAAATGAAGGTGATATATAGCATTTTTAAGATGAACAAAAGCTGAGAGAATTAACTATTAGCCAACTACACTCCAAAAAAATATTAAAGGAAGTTCTTGAGTGGAAATAAAATCATACCAGACAGAAACTTGGATTTATACAATGAAATGAAGAGTGATGGGCATGGTAAATATGTGAGTAAACGTAAAAGGAAGAATTTTGTCATTCACATGTGTACAGAAAGAGCGAGAGCGAGAGTCTTGCTCTGTTTTGTGAGAAGAGGATCAATAAACAGAAGTTTCTTTCTTAAATGAAAAACACTTCTTGAAAAGACTGAGGGAGGTTATTTACATGCTAGTAAAAATTATGTTTCCCCAGCTCTATTAAGATATAGTTTACACGATATTGTATAAGTTTCAGGTGTAAAATTTGCTGACTTGACACAATTATATATTGCAAAATTATTGCCACCATATGGTTAGCTAACACCTGCTTCACATCACATATTTACTATTTTGGGGGGGGTTAGAACATTTAAGATCTACTCTGAGTAACTTTCCAGTGTATAGTGCTCTATCATTAACTATAATCACCATGTTATACATAGACTCTCAGAAATTATTCATTTTCTAACTGGCTATTTATACCATTTGACCAATGTATTCCTATTTCCCCAACCCCTGGTAACAACCACCTACTCTCTTTTTATGAGTTCAGCATTTTTAGATGCCACATATAAGTGAGATCATACAGTATTTGTCTTCCTGACTTATCTCACTTAGCATGATGTCCTTAAGGACCATCCATGTTTACACATATAGCAGGATTTCCTTCTTCGTTGTGGCTGAATAATATTTCATTGTGTGTGTGTTTACATACACATATACATATATCGAATCTCCTTTGTCCATTCATCCACTTTTATTAGGGCTTGTATCACTTAGAGCTGCCATAACAAAGTACCACAACATCAGCGGCTTAAAACAAGAGAAATGTATTCGCTCATAGTTCTGGAGGCCCTAAGTTTGAAACCAAGGAGGTAAACTCCCACTGAAACCTGTAGGGATAACCCTTCTTGCCTCTTCTAGTTTCTGCTATTTGCAGGCATTCCTTGGTTTATCCATACATCATTTAGATCTCTGTCTCTTTCATCACGTGTCCCTCCCCCTTTCAAAAAATGATACCAGTCATATCACATGGTAGATGACATTATTATTATTATTATTATTTTTTGCAGTATGCGGGCCTCTCACTGCTGTGGCCTCTCCCGTTGCGGAGCACAGGCTCCGGACGCGCAGGCTCAGCGGCCATGGCTCATGGGCCTAGCTACTCCGCGGCATGTGGAATCTTCCCGGACCTGGGCACGAACCCGTGTCCCCTCCATCTGCAGGCGGACACTCAACCACTGCTCCACCAAGGAAGCCCGATGACCTTATTTTAATTACATCTGCAATGACCTATTTCCAAATAAGGTCACTTCCCACATAAGGCACCACTAATGGTACTGCAGGGTTAGGACTACAACCTACCTTTTTGTAGGCACACAATTCAACCTGTAACAGGGCTCTATTACACATGTGTGATTGACTGACTGCCCACTCACACAGCTGATTTCAGCTTCCACGTTGACAGTGTGACCCAAAGCTGTCACCCCACATCACACTATTAGTTTTTCTTGTGTGGTGAGGTCTTGCCCTATGACTTTGACTGTGGCCAGCCCCCACCCTAAACAAAAACATTCCTCTCAGATATGATAGATTATTTCCCAAAGCCGAGGACAAAAGCCAGACTTCTCTTTGGCCACGACCAAATTCTTTACTTTACAAAGCCTTAAAGAACTCTCACTGATTTATCTTAAAGCATTAAAAAAAAAAGACATAGGACATTTGAGACATAAGAGATTTGGTATTTTGGAATACCAGAAGTACAGAAGAGTATAATAGACCTGTACAGATAACAATATTACTCATAGTAGACAGTGGCAACATAGAAATAACACACACACTTCCTTGAATAAGCTTTATCAGTGAATCTCTAATCAATGTTTTTAAGTTTGAGTTAAGATTTAGTTTATGATATAACAACTAGAAGTAAGTACATTATTTAAGTGCCAAGAAGATAGCAAAGTCAGAGTGAAAAAGAAATTATTTAAGCATATTCTGTTCTAGGAAAACCTTCCTAGTTATTTTGTAGCAATTACTGTGGCATTCATGCTACAAAAGAAATTTTTAAAATCTTACATCTCAATTTCACAATCATCAATATCACACGTTGGTCTGGGGTCTCAAGAAGCCATCCTGACATCGATATCCTTCACCATAGCTGTCCGTGAAAACCAAAGACCACTCTAAATTTGTGATATAACCTCCTTATTAAAAGGGAGGGGGCAGGTGTTGATGATGTTAACATTTATGACTTTGTCCCACATACAATAAAAAAATTGTCAGAGAATTTTAAAGGAGAGATAAAAGCAGAACAGTGCCCTCAGAATGAGGGATCCAAAACAAAGAGGAATCTGTACTTGAAGGAATCTGTACAGAATTTTCCTTGAGAATGAGAAATATGTATGTTGTTAAACTAACACGAGGCCAAGCACATTCCAGCTGAATACATAGGAATACAATTAAATGGGAGAGGTGAAGAGTTCTCTCGTTAATTCAGGCAACACAAATTTGACCAGGAAAATCATTTTCCAGAAATTAGATTTGGGATTTCCTTTAGAAGGGCAAAAGAGGACTACCCTGGTTGTCCAGTGGTTAAGACTACGTGCTTCCAATGCAGGGGCTGCAGGTTCAATCCTTGGTTGGGGACCTAAGATCCCACATGCTATGCAGTGCAGTTGGGGAAAAAAATATATATATATATATATATGCATATATATATACACATATATATATGTGTATATATACATATACACACACACACACATATATATATATATGAAGGCAAAAGGATCTAGAAATATCCAAATTCTCCATTCTGCCCTCTTTTCACACCCTGAATTTTATTGAGCTCTCTGAACATCAGACCACCCCATCTATCTCTTAGTAACAAGCACTGTCACTCTACACTGTCCAGTTACATGAGAAGAAACACAGTCTGACATTAAATGAATATGACCAGCTTCCAATTCAGGAAATTTGGGGATCTCAAGCCACTAATCAGCTCAACCTTTTGAGAAGAGAGTTTGAAAAACCAGAAAAATTAAGAGTGTGAATCTGTCTTTAATTTCCCTACTCTTACTGCATGGTTAAAGTGCCCTTTGTCAGATTATTTCCTTTTTGTCTCTCAGGTCACAACTAAGAAGTCATTCGCTCCAGGGACCTTCTCGATTCATGTGTCAAACCTCACCCCCCACAGCAGCTGGCACTCCCACCATCCCTGCAGTAACCCCTTCATAGGGCTTACCTATGTACATCAGAATTGCCTGTTTTCTTATCTATCTCCCTGTTGGACACCAAGCTAGGTATGGCAGAGGATAGGCCTAACCTGATCCTAGGTTAGGGACTGTGTTAGGTCTTCAGTACCTAACACAGTGCTTGGTACACAGTATGTGTCTCAGTCCATTCATGGTGCTTTAACAGAACACCATAAACTGGGTGCAGAAATTTCCTACAGTTTTGGAGGCTGGAAGTCCAAGATCAAGGCAATGGCAGATTCAGCCTCTGGAGAAGCCCACTTCTTGGTTCATAGACCGCCATCTTCTCACTGTGTCCTCCCATGGCTAAAGGGACAAGGGAAGTATTGGGGGTCTTATAAAGACATTAATCCCATTTGTGACTGTTCTACCTTCATGACATAATTACCTCCTAAAGGCCCGCCTCCTAACACCATCACATTGGGGGTTAGGATTTCAACACAGGAATTTGAGGGAAACATTCGGTCCATGGCATACTCAAGATATGTTTGTAGGATGGAATGGAACAACACGATAGAAGTGGAATGCAATGCAGAGCAAGGCATGGAAGTCATGGAGTGGAGTGGAAGGACTACAGTCCCAAAGATACCACTTGTAGCAATTTTACTCCCCAGAACTGAATGTCTTAACCTATGAAGTCACCCTTGGGCAAAGAAGTAATTGCATCAGAATCAGCCAACAAAAGTTTAGTCTGATTGCATTCAACTTGGAGAAATGATGTAATCAACAATGCAAAATGGAAAACAAGTTCAAGAACAATATTGCTCTTGCCAGAGATGGTGGGCTGTGGGCATGAGTAGGACAGCAAGGCATACAGTAGTTCCTTTGGTTTACTTAGATAATTAGGCATTATGTCCCTTTACACTGAAAGCACTTCTCATGGACCCTCCTTACTGTATGCACATACTTTCCAAGTACACAGCACTTAGCCCCCTCAAGAGTTTTCACCTTGTTTAAAAAAAAAAAAAAAAAAGAGTTTTCACCTTCCCCAAAGTCCATCAGCCTGTCACACAACCTAGATGGAGAATTACTCATGCATTCTACAATTATGTACTGAGCTTGTAGGATGTTAGAGGTCCCTTGCTGTTGTGACACACAACTACTCAGAGCACAGACTTGAGTTGCAGAGGAATGGATTTGAATTCTGAATCCAGCTCAATGTCCCTAAGGCAATTTTGAACATTTTTATATCTCACTTTTTTTTTTTCTATCAAGTGAGACTAAAAACCACCTATGTCGTGGACAGGCCACATGTATTACTGGGCATATTGCTCAGCCCTGTTCCTAGAGGTTTAGGGAGGAACAAATGAAACACCAAGTGTCTGACTCAAGGTTAGTACTCCCAAGTGTTAACTGATATTATCATTCCAAGATGAATCAGCTGTGCACCTGTCCTCCAGGAGCTTACAGTGGAGAATGGGAAATGGTACATGGGTAGACAGAAAGTAAAGCACATAAGACAATTGTCAGGGCAGATAAACGATAACTGAACCTGGGAAGAAGGTGACTCTTCCAGCTCATAAGACCATGTGGCAACTTCTTATTTACCATTGAAACATTTCTGAGGCATGAAGGATTAAAGGCAGGTAAGTGCCAGTCTGGGGGCTGCCAAAAATCAAAGGTTAAAAATTTAAGGGCTTCCCTGGTGGCGCAGTGGTTGAGAGTCCGCCTGCCGATGCAGGGGACACAGGTTCGTGCCCCGGTCCGGGAAGATCCCACATGCCGCAGAGTGGCTGGGCCCGTGAGCCACGGCCGCTGAGCCTGCGCGTCTGGAGCCTGTGCTCTGCAACAGGAGAGGCCAAAACAGTGAGAGGCCCGTGTACCGCAAAAAAAAAAAAAAAATTTAAGAGGCTGAAATCAATCACTGTGAATTTCCACATTTAGGACAAAGATCCTCATAGGCAGATGCATGAGTACTATGTCAAATTCTGAGGTCCAACATGGCTTCACAGGCGAATTCTATCAAACATTTAGAGAAGAGCTAACACCTATCCTTCTCAAACTCTTCCAAAATATAGCAGAGGGAGGAACACTCCCAAACTCATTCTACAAGGCCACCATCACCCTGATACCAAAAGCAGACAAAGATGTCGAAAGAAAGAAAACTACAGGCCAATATCACTGATGAACATAGATGCAAAAATCCTCAACAAAATACTAGCAAACAGAATCCAACAGCACATTAAAAGGATCATACACCATGATCAAGGGGGATTTATCCCAGGGATGCAAGGATTCTTCAATATACACAAATCAATCAATGTGATACACCATATTAACAAATTGAAGGAGAAAAACCCTGTGATCATCTCAATAGATGCAGAGAAAGCTTTCGAGAAAATTCAACACCAATTTATGATAAAAACCCTGCAGAAAGTAAGCATAGAGGGAACTTTCCTCAACATAATAAAGGCCATATATGACAAACCCACAGCCAACATCATTCTCAATGGTGAAAAACTGAAACCATTTCCACTAAGATCAGGAACAAGAAAAGATTGTCCACTCTCACCACTATTATTCAACATAGTTTTGGAAGTTTTACTCACAACAATCAGAGATGAAAAAGAAAGAAAAGGAAGCCAAACCGGAAAGAAGAGGTAAAACTGTCACTGTTTGCAGATGACATGATACTATATATAGAGAATCCTAAAGATGCTACCAGAAAACTACTAGAGTTAATCAATGAATTTGGTAAAGTAGGATACAAAATTAATGCACAGAAATCTCTGGCATTCCCATATACTAATGATGAAAAATCTGAAAGAGAAATTAAGGAAACACTCCCATTTACCTTGCAACAAAAAGAATAAAATGCCTAGGAATAAACCTACCTAAGGAGACAAAAGACCTGTATGCAGAAAACTATAAGACACTGATGAAAGAAATTAAAGATGATACAAATAGATGGAGAGATATACCATGTTCTTGGATTGGAAGAATAAACATTGTGAAAATGGCTATACTACCCAAAGCAATCTACAGATTCAATGCAATCCCTATCAAACTACCAATTGCATTTTTCACAGAAATAGAACAAAAACTTGCAGTTTGTATGGAAACACAAAAGATCCCAAAGCAATCTTGAGAAAGTAAAACCGAGCTGGAGGAATCAGGCTCCCTGACTTCAGACTATATTACAAAGCTACAGTAATCAAGACAGTATGGTACTGGCACAAAAACAGAAATATAGATCATTGGAACAGGATAGAAAGCCTGGAGATAAACCCACGCACATATGGTCACCTTATCTCTGATAAAGAAGGCAAGAACATACAATGGAGAAAAGACAGCCTCTTCAATAAGTGGTGCTGGGAAAACTGGATAGCTACATGTAAAAGAATGAAATGAGAACACTCCCTAACACCATACACAAAAATAAACTCCAAATGGATTAAAGACCTAAATGTAAGGCCAGACACTATAAAACTCTTAGAGGAAAACATAGGCAGAACACTCTATGACATAAATCACAGCAAGATCTTTTTTGACCCACCTCCCAGAGAAAGGGAAATAAAAAAATAAACAAATAGGACCTAATGAAACTTAAAAACTTTTGCATAGCAAAGGAAACCATAAACAAGATGAAAAGACAACCCTCAGAATGGGAGAAAATATTTGCAAACGAAGCAAGTGACAAAGGATTAATCTCCAAAATATACAAGCAGCTCAATCAGCTCAATATCAAAAAAAGAAACAACCCAATCCAAACATGGGCAGAAAAGCTAAATAGACATTTCTCCAAAGAAGATACACAGATTGCCAACAAACACATGAAAGGATGCTCAACACCATGAATCACTAGAGAAATGCAAATCAAAACTATAATGAGGTATCACCTCACACCAGTCAGAATGGCCATCATCAAAAAGTCTACAAACAACAAATGCTGGAGAGGGTGCGGAGAAAAGGAAACCCTCTTGCACTGTTGGTGGCAATGTAAATTGATACAGCCACTATGGAGAACAGTATGGAGGTTCTTTATACAACTAAAAATAGAACTACCATATGACCCAGCAAGCCCACTATTGGGGAGATACATGAAGGAAACCATAATTCAAAAACAGTCACGTACCACAATGTTCATTGCAGCACTATTTACAATAGCCAGGACATGGTAGCAACCTAAGTGTCCATTGACAGATGAATGGATAAAGAAGATGTGGCACATATATACAATGGAATATTACTCAGCTATAAAAAGAAACAAAATTGAGTTATTTGTAGTGAGGTGGATGGACCACCTCTGTCATACAGAGTGAAGTAAGTCAGAAAAACAAATACCATATGCTAACACATATATATGGAATCTGAAAAAAAAAAAAGGTTCTGAAGAACCTAGGGGCACTACAGGAATAAAGACACAGACGTAGAGAAAGAACTTGAGGACACGGGGAGGGGAAAGGGTAAGCTGGGATGAAGTGAGAGAGTGGCATGGACATATATACACTACCAAACATAAAATAGATAGCTAGTGGGAAGCAGCTGCATAGCACAGGGAGATCAGCTCGGTGCTTTGTGACCACCTAGAGGGGTGGGATAGGGAGGGTGGGAGGGAGACACAAGAGGGAAGAGATACGGTGATATATGTATACGTATAGCTGACTCACTTTGTGATACAGCAGAAACTAACACACCATTGTAAGGCAATTATACTCCAATAAAGATGTTAAAAAAAAATAAAAATTCTGAGGTCCAAACATGTACACATGGAGCAACAGTGGTCTAAATACAGTTTGGTTAAAACTTAATTTATTCTTAGAGACTCACAGACATAGAAAACAAATTTATGGTTACCAAAGGGGAAAGGGTGGTAGGAGAGGGGTAAATTAGGAGATTTGAGATTAATATATACACACAATTATATATACAATAGATAACCAACAAGTACCTACTGTATAGCACAGGGAACTATATACAATATTTTGTAATAACCTATAAGGGAAAAGAATCTGTAAAAGCAACATATATATTAGCGTGTATATATATATATTAGTATATATATATATATATATATATACAGGTGTGTATAGATGAATTGCTGTGCTGTACACCTGAAACTAACACAATACTGTAAATCAATTATGCTTCAATTGAAAAGCAAAAGCTTAAGGAAAAAAAACTTAATTTATTCTTATTAAGGACCTATCACGTGCCTGACTTTGTGTATAAAAACTCTCTGCCCATCAGAGTTGGTACTCTTATAATGAAACTTTTCCCCAGTAGAGGATTGAGTGGGATAAGTCAGCATGGTCAGCTTAGAAACGTAGCTGCCTAATCCAGCTTTGGAATGACAATCTCAACTCTCCTCGAAGGAAGAGTTCTGAGGGATGACGGCAGTGCACACTGTGAACTCAGACAATGTGTGGCTTTAAACTCTAGGCCATGGAATTAGTCTCCTTCGTCTCTTTATATATGGGTCTAATACTTATTTCAGCAGAATATGGAAGGATATTGCTCTATTTTCATTCTCCTCAGCATGTAACTTTTTATGCATTACTAAAATATAAGTAACATTTCTAATTGTATGACAAAAACATTCCATACAGTGACTGCTCTTAATAATAATATGCTTACGGTTGGCCATTTCATTACCTGATAATTACCAGATCATTAGAGAAAATAATATATCCTTGTAGGATAAACTTATGGCAATAATTTAAGAGAAAAGAATAGGCAAGCTCTCTGAAAGTTACCAGTAGTTAAGGTGTAGAATTAACTATCAAAGGAAATGAATATAAGTGTACTTTTAGAAAGTATAGTGCAATGACATTTATAGCTAATTCTGGATCATGAAATCAGAAAGGAAATGGCTGGAAGGATCTGGTCCAACTCCCTCATTTTACAAGTAAGGACAACGAGGCCAGAAGAGTCAAGGGAGCACTACAGGCCAATAGAGATAATTAATGTAAGTAGTGTCAGCACCACAATGGGTTTCTCATCCCTTATCTCAAAGCTCTTCCTTTTTTACTACCGAATCTTCTAAATGCAACATAGAGTTGGTTTTTCACAAAGCGGATTAACTGAAATACTGAGGAAATGCAGAGAACTGGTTAATTAGATTTTCTAATTAGGCTGGATACAGACCAAAAGCTAAGTTTTCTGACTTGCAATTTTACAGAAGCTGGAGAGTCCAGATGTAGCCTGTCCAGTCTCTCTTAACCTGGTTCGAGGCAGTGCATCAGCCTAGGACACATTGCCACCAATTCCACTTGGCAGTCTCCTCCTCCTTCTTCCAATGGCAATTTAAACGCCCCTTCCTCAGCCAGGCCTTTCTTACACTCCAAGCCAGGCAGGCTTCTCCCAACTTCCTTCAGCTCTGTCTCCCATGGTGAAATCATGTCATATTTATAATTATTCATTTAGTGTTTGTTTTTCCCCACTAGACACTGGTCCTCATACTTGCCCCATCTATCAGAATCCCCTGGAGAGCTTGTTCAAATACAGAGTGCTGGACCCCACCCCTCTAGTTTCTGAATCCAGTATGGGATGGGGCCTGAAAAACTGCCTTTCAAACAAGTTCCCACAGGATGCTGATGGCCCAAAGACCACCCTTTAAAAACCATTCAGCTAGACTTTAAGACCCCTGCAGCCAGGGGACATGGGGTCTTTGTTCTGCTCCGAGGGTCTAGCACAGTTCCTGATACATAGCAGGTTCTCAAAAAAGATTTGATAAATGAACAATTTTCTTCTTTGGAGCCAAAAGTTATGGCTCCGTAAGTCCAGAATATATTTAGTATGAGCAGAAGCTTGGTCAAGAGGACCAGGAACTCTAGCATCGCTGCAATTTTTCTCTAAGTCTAAAATTTTTCCAAAATAAAATGCTACGTGTATAAACACATATACACACGTTAGTCACGGATCAACAGCAACAATAATCCTAGGGTGGATCAGGCATGCCCTTAAGACATATGCTGGGTATTTCCTTTTTCATTCAGTTTCCAAGAGAAATTGATTAGAAACTGATAGCTTTTCCTGGGTTCCCCTCTTGCTGGAGCAAACCGGCTGCACTCAAGCGCTGAATAATGAAGCATTCAGGGTGGGCGGGCTTTGGGTAAATAGCTGCATCAGTCCTTTACCTGTAATTGTAGCAGACTCCTCTGACTTCAACTCCCCAGGACCAAATGAAGAACAGATATGCACCTGGACAACGCTTTCTATTACTCAATGGAAATATCCTAATCACAGCAAATTACTTCCCTAGTGCCTTTTGTGATCATGCAGGGCCTGGGAACACAGAAGCTGAGACAGCAACCACCTGTTACATGATTTCTAGGCTCTAGGAAGGCCCCTCGGCTCCCAAATAGCCCCACCCCAACCTGCCACAAGGCTGGGATTTCCACCGGGACAGAAATGATCCTCAGCTTTCCAGCCTTGTCTCTCCCCAAGACCTCTGTGAAAATGCCAATGTGGCAGCACTTCCAAACATGATCCAGCATCCTGGCCCCCGCTGGAATTTAGTTATCAGACTCCTTTCTAGTATGACAGCCAGCATTAGGAGCCATGACAAAGCTGTGTTTGGAAATGGGGACTCCAACAGGCAACCTCAAGGCAGAGGACACCCGTGGGAACTGGGTTCCTGGGGGAGAGGCCTGCAGAAGGCCCTAGAAAGGACGAACAAGCCACATGATTGTTAGCACACCAGATTGTTGGCCAGGCTCGGGACCCACCAGGTACTCTCAGTGGATCTCCTATGCAGAAAACAAAGGATCCTTGCTATCCTAGTTCTGTTCAGAATGCTTTAACAAAATACCAGAGACTGGGTGGTTTATAAACAACAGAAACTAATTTCTCACCGTTCTGGAAGCTGGTGGTCTGAGGTCAGGTTGCCAGCATGGTCAGGCTCTCTGTCTTTTGAGGGCTACTTCCCAGTTCACAGATATCCTTTCTGTGTCTTCCCGTGGAAGAAAGGATAAAGGAGCTCTCTCTGGGGCCCTCTTTTATAAAGGCACTGATCCCATTCATGAGGGCTCTACGGTCCTGACCTAATGGCCTCCCAAAGGCTCCACCTCCAAATAGTATCACCTGGGGGATTAGGTTTCAACATATGAACTTTGGATAGACATAGACATTCAGACCATAGCATTTGCCTTCAACTCAGAGCCCAAAGCACAAAAATATTAATAAATATAGGCAGAGAGTGCCAAAGGCTGTGCTAAGCACAGTATCGACACGTCCGTGCCTTTACCACTGTGCAGATGCTACGTTATCTCATGAGATCCTCTTAACACCCTGTGAGGTAGCTGTTATTGTCCCCTTTTTACTGCTGAGAAACTGAGGCTTAATGAAGTGATTCAGCCAAGTTCCCACATTAGGTAAGAGGCAGAACTGGAGTCTAAATCTGGGTCCATCACCATACGCCATGTTCTTTTTTTTCCCACTACTCTACCCCTGAGAAGGGGAAGCCAGCAAAGGAGAATGAGGACGAATGCCTCAAAACGTGTGGCAGAGCACAGGCCACGGCAATAATGATTCAAGAAGGGAGATCGGTGATGCAAAGTCACCAAGCAAGACAGAAAAGGGCCTCCTAGACTTGGCCCCATGAAAGCTGTTGAAGACAAGCCCGGTTTTATTGGCTTGATTAACACTGAAGCCAAGCTGGAGGCGTTAAAGGGAGAACGCAGGTAAGGAGCCAGAAACATCAAGTGCGCACGGCTCTCAAAACGCTTGCCGTCAAGGGAATCAGAAGCACAGGGTGGTGGCTGGAGGAGGTCTTGGCATCAGAGGAGGGCTGTCTATTTTTAAAGATGAGTGATAGCTAGAGCTCATTCATATGCTGCAGTCAACAAGTCAGCAACAAAAGAAAATGTTGCAGAAGACAGAGGAGAAATGCAGGATCAAAGACCTCAACAGTGAAAGGGGGGACTTCTCTGGTGGTGCAGTGGTTAAGAATCCACCTGCCAATGCAGGGGACAGAGGTTCGAGCCCTGGTCCGGGAAGATCCCACATGCCGTGGAGCAACTAAGCCCATGCGCCACAACTACTGAGCCTGAGCTCTAGAGCCTGCGAGCCACAACTGCTGAAGCCCACACGCCTAGATGCCGTGCTTTGCAACAAGAGAAGCCACCGCAATGAGAAGCCCGTGCACCGCAACAAACAGTAGCCCCGCTCACAACAGCCCGCGCGCAGCGACGAAAACCCAACACAGCCAAAAATAAATAAATAAATAAAAATTTTAATTCGATGATTACAAAAAACACAGTGAAAGGGGCTGGTTCCCAAAGCATTCAGGGAGACATCAGCCTTTTATAGAAGTGGGGACACTCGTTCCAGGGGAGCACAGTAAGACAAAATATGTGGGTAGTGAAGTAAGTAGATTTAGGGGCTGGGTAATGAATGGGACAATCAAGGCCTCTGATGGCTTTTTAAAAATCATCTTTGTTTTGGAGTCCTGAGATGTGATGACTATATAAACACTAGGATCACAAAACACGGAAACAACTATTTTTCGATCTATAAAACACATTAAAGCTCAAATGGTCCAAAGCCCTCCTTCCACAGAGAAGGTCCAAAGGAGTTGACTTCTTCATAGCACGAAGATGCTTAGTAACAGTGATGAAACTAGAAACCAGGATATTCATCTTTTTGTAAAACAATAAGCTGTCCCACTGTCTGCCTTGTACTTTCATAGCTGAGAAGTTCTCTCCATACGTTTTGAATAGATGACATACCAGCTTAGAGTCCTCAATTTTTTTCCCACCTTGCTGCTCTAGATCAAGGCATGGGGAATTAACCTGTGTACGTAAATACACCAAACTATGCACCTGTGACGGGGGATGGTGGAGACACAAAAGAAGGCAACCTGCAGAAGGTCTCAAAGCTACCACGGCAATAAAGGGTAATTGGGTGTTTGTGGAGGTGTCTAGATGAAAATATTGCCACCGCAGATTTTTTTTCCCCCAGTCTCTCCACAGACTCCTTAATAACAATGCGGAGAATGTTTGGCTTCAGAAAGAATATAGGCTGGAAATATAAGCCAATAGGAAAAGAGGGAAAATTGGCCACCAGAAAAATGATCCTTTTTTTTTTTTTGAATTTGAGGCTATTTGCCCCCAGTAACAAAGCAAGCCAGCAACTTCACTAGCTGAAGCTAAAGTGAGGGGTTTGACATCTTTGTACCCACTGTTTCCGGCATGGCACGTGGCACACAGAAACGCTCAAAAAGTATTTGTCATTGTGCTGAGTGGAAAAAGCCAGTTTCAAAAGGTTACACACAGTATGGTTCCATTTGTATAACCTTCTCAAAATGACAAAATTATAGAGATGGAGAAGAGATTAGTAGTAGCCAGGGCTTAGGGATGGGGGGTGGGATGCAATATCAAAGTGCAGCCTAAGGGCGTTCTTACATGGTGAGAGGGGAGTTCTATACCTTGACTGTAGTGGTTACACAGATCTCAGCATATGATAAAACTGCATATAACGACACATGCACACTCATACACGTGCATGTAAGAGCTGATGAAATATGAATAAATTCTGTGGTTTCTACCAACGTCACTTCTTGGTATTTGATGTTGTACTACAGTTATATGTTATCATTGGGGGAAGTCAGGTGAGGGTACACAGGTCCTCAATGTACCAGATTTTTCAACTTCCTGTGGACATTTAGTGATCAAGAGTTTTAAAGAATAACTGATTTTCATACTTTACATTTGTTGCCTGAATTCTTTTAACTGGAATCTTCATAAAAATTCTGTGACAGGTATTTTGAGCCTACTCATTCAACACTTGAGGAAACCAAGAAGTATTTCATAGTGGTTAACAGAAGAATCTCTGGAACCCAAGTACCTGGCCTCTCGTTCCACAACCACTAGTAGCTATTTAACTTTGGGCAAGGAACTTATTCCTTCTGTGCCTTGGTTTCCTCGTCTATAAAATAGAGATATCCCATATTCAGCTGAAGGCACAAAGCCATGGATATCATAATTCATCAACTTTAAATGTTAGATGTTATTATTGTTAAAGTCACCTGCACGGAAGTGGCAGAGCTGAAATTCAAATGTAGATCTGATTCATAAACTTGATTCTTAACTACCATACAATACTGCCTCCTTTTTGAATGGTAAATGAAGAAGTGAAAGAATACGGTTAGCCAATGGTTCAACCCCTCTCCCCCAATACACACACACATATTTACCCTCTCTGAGTCAGAATTACCTCTGTATTAGTTTCCTAGTGTTGTCATAACAAAGTATCACAAACTCGGTCGTTTAAAACAGAACTTTGTTCTCTCCCAACTCTTGAGGCTAGAAGTCTGAAATCAAGGTGCTGGCAGGGTCATTCTCCCTACAAGACCTGTAGGGAAGAATATTTCCTCGCCTCTACTAGCTTCCGGCGGTGCCTATCAGTCATTAGCCTTCCTTGCCTTACAGCTGCAACACTCTAATCTCTGCTACTGTCACCTTCCATGGCCATTTTCCCTCTGTGTCTCTTCTCCTTTTCTCATAAGGATACCAGTCAGATAGTATTAAGGGCCCACCGTACTCCAGTATGGGTTCTCCTAAGCTATGTCTTAGTTATATCTGTAAAGACCGTATTTCCAAATAAGATCACAGGTACGAGGAGTTAGGACTTCAACGTATCTCTCAGGAAGGGGACACAATTCAACCCACAAAAGCCTCCAAGATGGTTTCCAAAACCATCTCAGACCCCATCTGCCCTCTTTTCCATCCACCATTGGAACCCTCTGTGCTCATCTTACCAAGCATTTTTGTGTCTTTGGAGGGTCACAACCACCTGGGAAGCAGGCACTCCTGTTACTTCTTCAGGCACTTATCAGAGTTCACAGCTACGTGTTTAGAGGAGAGAGGCAGTCCGGTGCATGGTTGCAAACCCGGACTCTGGCACTAGACTGTTTGGGTTTGAACCCCAGCCTCATCTCATGATTCTTTAACCTCCCGGTGACTTGGCTTCCTCACCTGCAATGTGGGAATAATACTAGTATCAACTCCATCTTATAAAATGCAGGTCGTACCAACCCCATGGAGTTAACATGAGGACTAAATGAGTTAATATATGTGGAGTGATTTGTTCATTGTCTGGCTCCTAGTAACTACTGCATGTGTTTGTTAAATAAACAAATACAAGGTAAGCTCTCAATAAATATTAGCTATTAATGTCTGTATATTACTGGCTATCTCAATGGTCAGCAAACTCAGGCCCACGGAACCAATCTGGCCTTCTACTATTTTTATGTAAATAAAGTTTTACTGGAACACATCCATGTCCGTTCATTTCCGTTTATCACCTAAGGCTACTTTCCAGCTACTGTGGCAGAATTGGGTGAGTGCAACAAATGCCCCATGGCCTGCATAGGTTCAAGTATCTATCATGTGGCCCTTTAAGAGAAGGTTCACCAGCCTCTGGTCTTTCTCCCTGACCAGACTCTGAGCTCTTTCAAGACAAGGACTGAGCTTGTTTTCACTCATCATTTGTTCCCAGCATCTAGCACCATGCGTAGCATCCAACAGAGGCTCTACAATTATTTGTGCAAACGATACATAAATACCTGATCCCCGTTTCACACATCAGGACATAAGTCCCAACAGCTACCATCATTAAGCACCTGCCATACGTCAGACACCATGCCAAGCGCTTTGTCTTGCTAAGTCATCTAGTCCTCACCTCAAATCTCAGACCCAGGGACTATTGTCCTCCCAAGTTTTGGGCGGCAGGACACAAGCTGAGAACTTAGAAAACTGCACAAAGTAACACAAACAACATGTAATAATGCTGAAGTTCAACCCGTGGTTTACGTTCTCAAAATCCTCTGTGCATACTTACTCCCTCCCCAGGAGTTTAACATTTTGGAAACGACAACAGTTCCTATGTTTCCCTATGGTTATGTGCTTCAAACCGCATTCTGCGTTCCTTTTACTCTTGTGTCCCCTGATAAGAGAACCTAGTATCAACAATCCCATAACAATCTGTTCAATTTACGTCAAAGCTCCAGGTTTTAACTGGGCCCACACTCTGCCAACCTTGCAATTTGCAAAGTAAAAACTACAGTCTCATCACCATTTGTCTCCTCAGATGACAGGATGCAAAGTGACAAATGACTGGTTTGACTTTTTCTGCAGCGGGTCAGGTAGCAGTAACGGAACTGACTAGCTGCTCTCGCTGGCCTATTCTTGGATCGACTTTTATAATTGTTATTGAGTTGGGGCAAACTAACACGGTGAATATCTGACATTTAGAAATCAAATTGGGCATTTATTCTGATCATTAGTGTGAGGTCCTCTGCACAGAGGTTCAACACAAGTCTTGCCTGCACATAGACTGGCCTGTTTTATGTTTCCTCCCAGATTTGCTCATCCCCGCCTACCCCTATGACCCCAGCCCCTTGCTCAATGGAACAGTGCCTGCTGCCACCTCCACCACATTTCCTCCATTGCCTACCATCTCAGCTTCCCCCAGATGGAAACAGACCAATGTCTTGAGTCACTCGTACAAGAACATCACCGAGGAGAACCACATACCTAGCATTAAACTGTGACGTGGTTAACTTGTTTTTGCAGCACAGTCTAGCGTTCGCCTAAGTCCACAATCACTTCACTCTCCTCTCCAACAGAAACTGAGTCCATGATCTCAACTGTCCCCCTGAAATAAACTAGAATATGCTGTATCACACTGAGTAATCGTCCTCTGAGGTACCAGAGTGGTGCGTGGGAATAGCTGCATTATGTCCTGGGAAGATTAACCTGTCTTGTTTATGACAACCTCACCGCTTCTATTAGGCTGAGTTCCCCCAGAATCAGACCTAAGGCAAGGACTCGAATTCATTCACTTGGGAAACACTGGTGATGGAGAAGAGAAGGGAAGGGAGGATGGGAAGGAAGAAATTCAAGGTGCTCTACAGACCCAGTTACTGCTGTGGGCAACGAAGCTCAAGTTCACTGGAGAACTCTGGGAGACAGGGAGGAACATGCCTCAGACTTTCCTGACCAAGAAACAGGGTGCTGGAGTACTTCTTCATCAACTCACCATGTGCCGTTTGTTGAAGACTGCTTCCGGACCACCCCTCCAGCACTGCCAGCTTGCGCGTGAGCGCGCGCACACACACACACACACACACACACACACACACACACACACACACACACAGCTAAGCAGACACTCTCAGCAGCACCCCGCCCCCACCTAGAGTCACAGGTGTGCACAGGTAGTCACAGGGGTTCTGTATGTAGAGTTGGCAACAAGAGAACATGTGTGAAGCATAGACTCTGTCAGCTACATCTTCTAAACCCAAATTAAGCCACCACCAAACATAAACCTGTGCTAACAAGCTAGGAAGGCTCTTTCCAACCAGTGTTTTTTTCCTCCAGGTAGGACGTATTGCATCCCTCTATTTAAAATGACCTCAACAACTCGAATTCTTTATCACGAAGATAGAAAGTTGTAGAAGGGTAACAAACCCCCATCCTCTGTCCATTTAGTACCGCTCACTTCGCTTAGCCTGTAGCATCCTTGGCGGGCTGGAAAACCCAGGGTCCTGGCTATTCAGGAAATGCCTTATAACAGAACCCTCTGAGCGTAGATATCCTGGCATCATGCGGCCTTCAGCAGAGCGGGGGTACCCTGAGGAGAAGCTGTTCCTTGGAAGCAGCACCCACTTCATCACCAGCACTCTATCTTCTGAGAGTCTTCTCAACAAGTCTCCATTTCCGTAGTGGACTGCCTAACCCTGACCATTTTCCCCAGAGAAGTGATTAAGTCTGTCACCCTTATTATTGTAGGGGGCTGTCTCGTTCCCATTAAAATGAGCTCATTGCTGTTCACTCACAGGCCATTGCAATTATTTGTTGAGTCTCTGTGGCTTGAAAAGCCGAGTGGAGGTAACTTTACCTTGCTTTCCTACTTGGGAGTAAATTTAGGAAGTTTCTGGCAAAGTACAAGAATCATCAGTCTCTTTTGAGCTCAGCACTGATGTGTTGGGTAGGGAGAGGAAGGAGGTGAGATTAATGCGGAAATAGGTGCACCGACTTTAGTTTTAATGAGACAACTGTTTGAACGCCCGTTAAACCTCAAGCTCAGGAAACCAGCCTCGGAGGGCACAGAAGTGTCATTGTTTCTTTTCCATTGCGAGCATTCAAGGTGACATTGACATGGCTTGCATATTTTTAACTAGATAATTACGACAAAAACTGATTATTTGCAAGTGTAGGGACATGCCTGATTAAGTACCACTCAGTAACACTGAGAATTACCATCAATTCGCTGCTGCTGGGCCAGTCCATATTGGAGAGCCATATGGATGACATTACTACCACTAGCACGAATATACAGTTTAATTTTAGATAAAATTATCTGTTTAAAAAAACTGCGGGGGGGAGGTGTTTAATGATCTTATTATCTGGATGTCGGTCAGCTAAGTTAACGGTGCCACATACACCGCAGAGGGTTCAGTGGGGGGAAAAGGCAAAGAGGATAAGTCAGTCCCTACCAGGCAGACAAGGCAGCCAGGAATCCAAGCCACACGAGCCAGCTTCCCCGACAGCTTTGGATGATTAAGAAAACAACTGCCAAGACATCAACTAATATTCAGAAGCCGTTGCCAGATGATGCACTCTTCTTCCAAGGGTTAGAGTATCCCATGAAAAGCCCTCTTGACACGGCCACGCTCTTCCAGAGCTGATTTACAGAGCACGGTTCTCAGGGAAAAGCAGTTAATTTATAGTAACCCAGGGCTCGTCAAGTGGAGTCAGCAGACAGCTGGCACAAGACTGAAAGATGACCTCACCCATTCACGTAAATCTTCCTCCGTTGTATTCACTACCGAACACCAAAGGCAACCAGCTTCCCATCCTTATCAGTACTACTTTGCCCCTCTATGAAAATGACAGAGCCATCCAAATTCTCCATGATCTCATGTCTCCTGTCCTTGCTGAAAGGGACGTCAAAATCACCTAGCCCCTGTCTTTGGGTTTCCAAGTGGGAAAAGTGATGCTCAAAATGGTCAAGTTGGCATCTGAGATCAACAGGCTACTTGGCAGTGAAACAGTACTAGGACTTGGGGGCCCTACCTTCAGCTTACGGCTCTCTTCCACCCCTTCCTACGGCAAAGAACTCTGAATTTGGGGAAACTATTACGAACCACACCAGTCTGGGTCATCTGTAACATACAACGAGCCAGATCTCAAGCCACAGCTTTGGGGTACATTAGGTACATCCAGAAGCTTCGTTAGTAACACTCAAGTCCCCAGTGTGCTCTTGGGTTCACCGAAGAAGTAAACTTAATAAGTCACTGTGAAATATACACCCATTGATCTTTTTCTCATCATTGTGATAACATAGGAGGCTACCAAGGAAGGCTCTGGCCACCCTCCAGGAGAAAATAAGTTATTTTGGACTTCACCTGTTTGAGAACAGAGACAGGGCCCAAATGAGTTCCAAACATCCCTCAGGCTTCTAAGATCCTGTAAATTGAATTTATGTATTTCAAGGTTGAATCACAGTAGCATCCCTGGACTATAACCTCAGAAAAGTTTTACCTTCTATCTCTGGCTTTCACTGGTTACAAAGTGTGTCCACTTATATAAACTCATTACCATCTGATAACTCTTTGAGGTTACAGAGGCAGGAATAAAACGTTTTGAACAATCCTAGAAGGGGGAAAATTACAAAGGTAACTAAGGCCAAGTCAGAGAGACCGGGATCCAAGCCTGGGCTCTGCTCCTCAGTACCCGGGACCAGCTGAGCCTCAGTTTCTTCATCAGTAAAGTGGGTATTACTGTATCAAGATGTGATAAGAATCATTCATTAATGACACACCCTGAGTACCCAGAGTCCTATTCCAGACTTGTCTTACCATCCCACCTCTAAATTCTCTTCCGCAATCTATCCACCTATATTAACCACAGCCTTTATTTCCTGTATCCAAATGATTCGACATCTGGCGTTTGCTGACCCTGGAGGGGCTGCCCTCCCAGGGCTAGCCAGTTCCTAGAGATAATCAACAACTAAAAAGTGTACTTTTCAAATGCAAACTAACCAATCCAGAACCCATACCCCCCAACCACCTCCTGTATGGGACTCTCACACTCCAGACCAACAGCCACCTGCTCTTATCACCCCAGGCTCAGCTACCAGGGAACTAGGGACAGCCCTGATGTCCCAGAGCCTCCCAGAATTATTCAAATTGGCCAGCCCTAAGCCTGCTTACCCTGCCTCACCTGTTCCTTTCTCCAGAAACCACAGAGTTTTCAGAGTTTTCACAACATTTCCTTCCTTTCCTTCTGCCCCTGACCAACCCTGGTGCTTCTCTGTGTGCCCCTCCCCCACCACGGCACGGCAGGCCCCCTCCTCTTGGGAACTCTCAGTAATAAACGATTTTTTCAGTGGCAATCATCTCTTCATCTGTTGGCCTCGCTATACCTCAAATTTTTCTATTCATATGCTATAATTTAGGGCACCCCTACCACCTTTTACCCACCCCAGTACCAGCATAGGTGAGGCCACATAGCAGATGCTCAGTTAAGCAGCTGTCATAGTACATACTACGTATCAGCTTGGCCAGACCACAGTGCCCGTGTACTTGATCAAACAGTATCCCAGATGTTTCTATACAGGTTTTGTTTATCATTTAAATCAATGCACTTTGAGTCAAAGCAGATTGCTCTCCCTAACAGGGCGGGCCTCATCCAATCACTTGAAAGTCTTAGGAAAACAAAGACTGACCTTTCCAAAGGAAGAAGAAATTCTGCCATCAGACCATTTTTGGACTCAAACCACAGCTCTTCCCTAAGTCTCCAGCCTGCTGGACTACCCTGCAGATTTTCGACTTGCCAGCTTCTACAAGCACACGAGCCAGTTCCTTAAAATAAATACACACATACCCTTTTGATTCTGTTTCTCTGGAGACCCCCGACTAATACAGTAATGGTGAGATTAAATGTACCAAATCACGTCTGCTGGGAATAAGAATGCTCATAGCAGCACTCCTCATAATAGGCAAAAACGACCCAAACGGTCCTTCATGGTGGTTTGGATAAATAAGTAATAGCACATTCGTCACATGGAATACCAGACAGTGAAGAAAATAAACTGCAGCTACAGTCAAGATGAACAAGTCTCAAAAAAACAGAAAGAAAGAAAAAGAACGCCTTGCAAGTACAGCGTAGACCAAGGCAAAACTAATCTATGGTGCTACAAGTCAGGACCTGATTACTCTAGGAGACATGGGAAGAGCTGGGGACCCCAGGGTGCTTTTGGAGGACTCCCTGCAAGGCTTCTTGATCTGGGAGTTGGTGACACGTGTGAACCAGTTGGTGGAAAATGTATTGAGCTGTGTATTGATGATGTGTGCCTTTTCCTGTAGATATGAGACCTTCATGAAAGGTTACAAAGATGGAAACATAAATTAAAATGATTTTTTAACATTATTCCAATGTGCGACCTAACTCCAAGATACAGGGGGCATTTGTGTATTAGAAACTCAGCAACGTAGAAGATAAATGTCAAGCTTGAAAATAACCTTATAGAACTGAACATGTTAGATGTTTCCTAAAGTGGATTTTGGAAAACATGTTATAGCATCTGTCTCATATCTCTGGAATCACTGACAAGATTCAGGCTTTTGAGCCTGGGAATCATCCCACCAGGTACATGAAATGCTCTCCCCACCACCATCCCCCTGCCACAGGGCACAGAGCCCCACAGAGAACCTGGCAAAATAACCCTCTTGGCATCGAGGTTTTCTCAGAAAACAGAATTTCCCAGTGTCATTATCTCAAGTGTCTCTGGATTAGTTGAATACATTAGACATGCAATCTGTACTGCACACTTCAAGAATCGTGAGCTACTCTACAAACTTCAAGAAGAAAAAAAAAAAAAACTAGAGAATCACTGTGTTGCCCAGACAATGATGGCAACCTGCTCGGATTGTGACTTGGAGGCAGGGGAGTAGTTTGTGCCTCGTCTTTCTTAGTAGCTGTGTGTTGACAGTGGATTCACTCAGAGGAAGTGGTTGGGTTGGAAACGTGGCCTTCAGGTATCCGCTGGGAAAAAGGGAGCCGCGAGACCAGGAGATGTTGAGGGTCAGCAGCCCTTCCTTCGGACCCTGGGGTCTGCTTAGCATATAGGACAGCAAGCACTCACGCTCAGCTGGCCAGTCCCCTCAGGATCACAGCTACACGGCTTCCGCAGTGCCCACCCAGCCCTGTCCAGCTCCCCAGACATACCGTGTGCACCTCGGGGAGCCACAGGAAGGCACCAGGAGGCCCGACCTCCACACCTGGGGGAACCCTGTGCTTTCCTTGGAAAACGAGATCGTGGCAAACTCCTGCTCCCTCCTCAAGACCCAGCTCTCCTTCCAAAGACTTTGCCCCAACCCTCCAGCCTACCCCAGCGCAAGCCACCTCACGCACCGGCCACGCTGCATCACAGCCCGCGGTGACCTGTCAGCCTGCCTGCCACACCGAGCACCGTGAGAGCTGAGGCTTTGGGTTCTGGACCCCTAGCACCACCCTCTGTCCACCTCTCTGGGCGTGTGTGAGTGTTTCCGTGTGTGTGTTTGCTCACGTACGTGCCCCCACTGGTGTGTGCCCCTCCCACTTTGCCTCTCCATCACCCTCCCTCTGCCCTTCTGTCTCTCTCTCCCTCTGTACTCTGACCCTTTAGCTCCTATCTCTGCCCTCTCTGTCCCTGTCTCCCCCAGTGTATGTGTATCCCTCATGTGTCCCTCTCTCTCTGTCCCCTCCTCCCTGCCTCCATTCTCCATCCTCCGTCCTTACCATGCCCTCTCTCTCTCTCTCCCTCACCCCCCATCTGTCTGTCCCCCCGGCCCATCTCCTTCTCCCTCTCCCCCTCCCCCTTCTCCCATACCTCCTTCCTCTCTCCCTCTCCTAGTCCCCTCTTCCCCTCCTGTCCGTGTCCCCCTGTGTAACCCCAAGCTGTGTGGCCCCTTCCCTCCCTCTGTCAGCTCTGGTCTCTCAGAATTCATTCTTCCTGTAGCAAGGAACATAGGTCTGCAGTCAGTCTTACATCCTTTACCAGAAAGGGAAGAGTCTCCGTCTCCTGAATTCAGTAGGTAAAAATCCTAGGGAAGAATTAGGATTGGTTCGGCTCAGACCAAAGTCCTTTCCTTTAGACCAGATACTGTGGCTGGAGATAGGAGAGCTCACACATCCCCATTTACGTTTTAAAATATGTTTCGATGAAATACAAATAACGTTAAGATGACTTGGCATTCCTATTAAATTTCAAAGCTCCTCTATGAAGGACAAGCTCCAGATGGAGTTTCTCTACCTATATCTATGTGTCTTGCACAGAACTAAGCATTGTTCACAAACCCATCAGTCTACTGAAATGCAAGGCCCATAAGACAGAGCTGTGTCTGTCACGTTCACTGCTGTATTGCCAGCACACAGCCCAGTGGGTGCTTATTAAATATTGGAGTGAAGAAATGACTAGATGACAAACGACTGGATAGATGGATGATCAATGAGAATTTCGTAAAACGCTTGAGAATTTCTCTTCACTAAAAACAGACCTCCTTCTCTCACAGGTGCATCCCCATACTTCACCCAACCAAAGATAACTAGAACTCAGTGGCTCCCCATTTTTCAATCAACCACCACTCCCAAACACAGCACATTCTGGTGGCCCACCATGGCACACTAACCTACAGGGAACCTCCCACCTTACCTGCAGCCCTTGCTTCTCATTCTTTCTTAGGTCAGTTTCCACAAGAAATCCCAAGTGTCTGACCTAGAAGGTCCCTGAATGAAGGAACCAGCCCTGGATTCCACCCGCCAACCCTGTCCCAACTAAGGAAGGATGAAGCTCACAACACGTGAAGCAACTCCCATCTGATTTCCTCCTAACTGCATGTTTGACCCCCGCTCAGGAAGCAGATGCAAATGAGGACAGGATCATTAGGAATCCAATCTGTACAAATGAGGATGCTTACAGCAGATTAAAAAAGGCAACACAGGGCCCTTTTTCTGGGTATTGCGTCATTTCTCACATGGCGCCTTTGGAAACGGCCCCTAATGATAGAGCAGGCCTCAGAAGGACCACATGAAACCGAGTAAAACATCAGGGCTGGGCAAACAGGGTTGATCGTGCATTCTTAAAACCCCAAGTATGCAGGGAAGAACAGAGAATTGCCTCCAATCAGCCAGACACATACAGCCTTTATTTTTTTCAGCTGGAAGAAACCTTCATCTTTCAACTCACCTCCGGGCTTTCGTATTTAAAAACCAGTTAGGAACACAACCAGAATTCAATGTGTGCTCCGACACCAGATCTTTTTGATGCACCTGCCAGTCCTGACCTTGGATGTGTCAGAGTCATGGTAGCCCCTTCCTCAGTTTCCACACTTATTCACTGGGACATTACGTTCCCCATACATCTCAGGAGCCACGGAACAAATTCCACTTAAGAACAATCTGTTAAGTCCTCTGTGCCCCTCAGCTGAAACACAATCACTGGATTCAGGGGCTTGGACGAGTCATCAAAGATGGTGAAGTCTCAGTCTTCTTGTCTATAAAATGGGAATAACACCTCCTACTTCTCATGGTGGCTCATTTTCATTAAATGAAAACAAAACGGGTGAACCACCTCACCCAGGGCAGTGCTTGGTCCACGGCAAGTAGTTCAAAAGTATTAGTTCCCTGTATATCCTAATCAAAAGAGAGAGACCTAGAACCCCCTACTTCATGATTGCATTTCAACTCAAATGCACACACTGAGACCCCTAGGAGGCAGTGCTCCCCAAGTTGGAAAGCTGGACCTTCACTATAGACCCCGTACATGGGATTCCACTGCCCACCCCAACAACCACGTGGTGATTAAAGCCAGACCACAGGGATTAGTCATGGAACACGTTGATACGGAGGTAAGAGCAAAGAGATAACAGAAAAGAGCAACCAAGACAATGGAAGAAACACTCATGTTATTTTTTTAAAAAAATCAAAACAGGCAAAGGAAACAGGAGGAGGAAAAAAGAGGGTACGGGGTATGGGGACGTAATTCTCCATGTGTGAGTCCAGCTCCTCTGAAAGGCAGCACCAGGATGGGATTAAACAGACAAGGATTCTATTACGGGACATGCCTTGTGTGAGAAAATAGGGAGGGGGCCAGAGAAGACGGGGGAGCTGTCAGACTGCAACTCGGGTCTGATCCCGAGGGAAGCAAGGTTGGTGTGAGACGTCCCAGCCTCTAAGGGGGTTTCAGCAAGGTCGGAGGTCACTGTGTGAGAAGTAGGGGAAGGTCTGCCAGACACATTCTCAAATGATCAGTCAGCATTTTCTACCAAGAACAGCGGACACCTGAGCATCTCCCTCCAGTTTGCTTGCATACTGGCCTGTCTTTACAGCACAGCTCACACTCTGAACAAAAGGACATGAAATAGAAATACACCGCACTGGGGCTCAGAAAGCTTGTAAGCGAGGGTACAAACCCATGACACTGGTTCCAAAAGGAATGGTCAGGGGAGGTACAGGGATACTAGGGAGGGCTGGGGAGAGAGGCAAAGGGACCAGGGTGTGCTCCTACCTTGATCTGGGTCCCTCAGAAGCAGACCCTGAGACAAGGATTGGGTGGCAGTTAACTTATTTGGAAGATGAACCAAGGAAGCTGGGACGAGGGGGTGAAGAGAGGAAGACAGGAAAGGAGACACGCACGTAAGGGTGCGTGTCTGAGGTCACTGAAGGCAAAGGGAACTCAACTCCCCCCTCAACCTGAGTACCCCAGAAATGCCCCGAAGGACCCCAGTCTAAAGCATTTATTCATGGGCTCTCGTCCCACTGGTTGAGAGCTGTTGCCTGAGGAGTTACTCCACAGTCTCCCAGGCTGGAGAAAGCCTAAACAGAAAGCCAACTCCTAGGTAAGACAGGGCCGGCGGCAGACAAGCCTGAGCGTACATGAAACCGCCCATCCCAGCTGCAGGGAAAACCAGAGATGGGCCCAGAGTTGAAACGCAAGGGCTACGGCTCCAAAGGCAACTTGTAACTTAATATTAACCTTGCCACTTTGTTTCCACTGTCATATTAAACA
Source organism: Orcinus orca (assembly GCF_937001465.1). Lineage (NCBI taxonomy): Eukaryota > Metazoa > Chordata > Mammalia > Artiodactyla > Delphinidae > Orcinus > Orcinus orca. The sequence goes on from NC_064568.1 coordinate 10,988,678, forward strand.
CTCCCTCTGCCCTGGGTCGCACGAGTGTCAATCCTATGTTTCATTTAACACTTTAGTTATCTGTGACCTCCCACCCCAATCCCCAGGGCATTTCAGTTCAACCCGGAGGCCCATCAACCCAGAACTCTGAGTGGGGTGAAGGACGTAGGGCAGAGCCAGGTCATTCCATCGCCCAAATCCTCCCCCTCCCCGTCACTCCTTCCAGAGGCAAACTCACCCTGCTTCCTGAAGGGTGACTCACAGAGGCGTGACACTTCACGTGGGACGGGCTGGCTCACACTACGGTGACCTCTTTGCTACAGATAGGGCCAGCGTCTGTCGTGACGCAGCAGCTCAAAGTGACGGTAAAGAAACCTACATCCGCGCCCCAGCTTCACGCCTGACGCACTGCCGGAGATCTCAGACCGGTGAAGAGTCCACCCTCACCTGCTGCAAATACCTAGTATTTAAGCCCTCAGCCCATGGTGTGTATCAGAATCACCTGGAGGGCCAAGGAAGCGCCCAGAGACCTCTGCTTGTTGAAGTAGGAAAGGGAGGGCCTGAGTCTCGACCAGTCCCCTCAGGAGATTCTGAGGCCCACTGAAGTGTAAGAACCACCGATTTAAGTCTGGACCACAGGGTCTCAAAGTTTTCTGTCTATATGACTCATCTGTGGATCCTGTTCAACTACAGATTGGTTCAGCAGGCCTGCTCTGAGGCCTCAGAGCCTGCAGCTCTGATGGGCTCCCAGGTGATGCTAATATAGCTGGACCACAGGCCCAATCTGAGGAGCCAGCGCCTACGGTGCAGAACTTATGGCCTCGAGATGGCTTCACAGAGAATCGGCAGCAGAGGCTTTTCTGGGTACCGTTTTCCCCTGGCCTCTTGGTACCCCACGTTGCGTGCAGCTACCAGTGACTTTTGGGCTGCAGGTAGAAAAAACAAAAATTCTTGCTATGCTGCTGCCTGTTTTGGAAATTTAGTAACCTATTCTACTTAACCTAATATAGTCCAAATATTATTTTAGCAAGCAATCAATATAAAAGCTATCAGTGAGACATTTTACTCTTTCTTTTTTGGTATTGCATCTTAGAAATCTAGGGTGCACTTCATAATCACAACCTGTCACATTCCAAGTAGTAGCCACACGTAGCTGGTGGCGACAATACTGAATAACGCACTGCACTGTTATACACTCTGGCTTACATCACCATCTAGAAGTTCTTTTTCTATCAACCTATGTGCTTCTTTTCAAACATTGCACAGTCCTAGTTCTTAAGCCAAACCCAGCATTAGAAAGCAACACCCTCAACCAAAGACAGAAAAAGTGCTCCAGCGTCCCTGAAGACATTTTCTTTTCACGTCTAGCTTTTCAGTGGCTTCCAGGGAAGCCTAGGGTGACCAACCATCCCATTTGGCCTGGGACAGCCTCAGTTTTAACACTGAAAGAGCTACGTCCCAGAAAATACCTCAGTTCAGGTAAACCAGGAGAACTGGTCATCCTTGAAAGTTTGTTGCTGCACAGGTCACCCCCTTACCCTAGAGGACTTTTTCCCACAGGTGGGACAGCTATTAAGAGCTAAACAACTACATACAGATTAGCAACATCTGAGGCCCTGACAATTAGCACAGGGTTACTCCCATTTCCCTGATTTTGATGTTGACTCCGAGCCTTGATGTATCTCACCAGGTTTCAGGGGCATCGTAAGAAGGTGAAAGAACTTTGAAACAGGGGAATTAAGTAAATGTGGCTACTATTAATACTTACTGAGCAAGGGTTATAGGCCAAGCCCTGGGCTAGAACTTTCCATTCATTATGGGATTTACATCGACCCCAAGGAAGCAAGCAGGTACCACTACTGCCCTCATCAGTCTATGAGGCAACTAAAGTTCAGAGAGATTAAGTAACTTGCTTACAGTCACACAGCTCATTAAGTCTCAGAGGTGTGACTTGAATCTATAGGGCTCTTAGTCCAAAGTTCACGAAAATAACAAAACAGAAGAGAAAGAGCTGAGAATGGGAAGATCGATACGTGGCAAGGCTGATCTCCACACTACAAGAAAAACGCTCTAAACCTTAGGCCCTTGACAAAAAACAGCAACAAAATTTTCAGGGACATTCGAGACAAGAGCATACGATACTGTCTTCACACAGGTTTCCAGAAAGGATTTATGGAAACTTATGAGTCCTATTCATCCCTCTACGTCCAGCTCTTGGTAGGAGCACTTGCTGTGCCCTCGGCCGGGGACATTGGCCCCCGATCTTCAGATGGTTGGAGCTCTCTAGTCACCCAGGTCTCAGCTCAAATGCAGCCTCCTCCATGAGGTCTCCCCTTACTGACTTGTCTAAACTTCCACCCCTCAAGTCACTCCCATCTCACCCTATTCCCAGTACCCTGCTTTATTTTGGTTGTCATACTCATCAGGGATCTGCTATTTTTTTTAAGATTTTTTTGATGTGGACCATTTTTAAGTCTTTATTGAATTTGTTACAATATTGCTTCTGTCCCATGTTTCGGTTTTCTGGTGGTGAGGCATGTGGGATCTTAGCTCCCTGACCAGGGATCAAACCCGCACCTTTTGCATTAGAAGGAGAAGTCTTAACCGCTGGACCACCAGGGAAGTCCCAGGGATCTGCTACCACCTTATATCTGTATGTATCAGATTTGTGTGTTAATTACTGCCTCCCCATATAAGCTCCATGGGGCAGGGACCTGATCACCCTTGTTCATCCCCCTGTCCTGGGGCCTAGAGCAGAGTCCAGTACACAGCAGGCCCTCAAACTTTTGTTGATTGTTGAACAAACACAATACCTGAAAAGGTGTGGAATATATTGCCAATAGGGGGAAAAAAACTGCTGTGTGATTTTTTTTTAAGTGGTCTGCAATCACACACAACATCAGACTTGGTCAAAGGGCTCATCTTCTTAGTATCAGTGCATCCCCATTTGCACAGTGACCAAACCACGAAAGCTATACTGAAACCTTCCCTTACCGGGATGAGTTCTCACTCTCTGTTCACAGACTGGAAGCTGTTGGTTTCAATTACCAAAAGTGTCACCACAAATGACAATCACTCAAATTCCTTGGCTCTGGAGAAGACAAAACCCAAGTCGGCCAAGCCAGAAACACCTTCACCGATCTGGTTGTGTTCTGAATCATTTCCACAGAAACTGGAAGAATTCCCAGCAGAGGCTTCCAAACTTCCAGCAATTATCTTAAGGTCTGATTAGCATTTTAAATGTCACCTGTATAAATTAAAACTGTTTACAGCTCACAAAGTCATTATCTTGTGATTCATGATTTTGCCGCAGCTAGCCAAAACTCACTTTTTGGAAAATCTCATCCTAAATGTTACCTGCTGGATTAGGCCTGGCAAAAACTCTTTCTCTTGGTTCAAATATCTAGCTTCTCTTTTTCTTCTTCACTTTGATAATCTCAGCTTCCTTCCCTGGCACATCTCGAGGACTGAGGGTGTCAAACTTGGCAGGGAGACTATTTGAAAACAGTTCTTTTGGTGATGTAAGTTACTCAACACCATCTTCTGCTGACTTGAAGAAAACAAATGAGGATTTCTGAATATAGTTGCACATCCATCAATTATCACTCATCCTCATCTCTCTTGCTGGTGTACACATTAATTTCCTAGAGATTGGAGGATGGGATAATGATGTTTGGAAGTCACCTCTACTCCTGGTCATTTTTTTACCAAAAGAGTATTTTTTTTAAAAAAATCCCCTTTTATTTACACTTTTTCTATGCCACCAGCATTTCACTGATTTACTTCATTTTGCTCCACAATTATAGAGTATAGGGGCATTTTGTTTCTCTGATCAAAGGTAGCTGGGCTGTGATGTCAGCTGGATGGAGATTCTAAGCTTCGCTTGGCTACTTCAAGCTCTAGGACCTGAAACAAGTCCAGTAGCCTCCATCTGCCTGAGCTTCCTTCCGCCCAGCCCTGCGCAGGGAACAATGTAGGGTCTAGGCCTTCAGTCTAGTGGGACTTAGACCAACACAGGAGACAGCTGGAGGGTCAGCCACAAATACTCCACCTGGTGCCACTGGGATCTTCCTAAACTTCCATTTCCCTGCTTTCAACCCTCTAAGCAGAGGTCGGCAAACTCTTTCTGTAAAGGGCCATATAACAAATAATTTTGATTTGGGGGGATATACGTTCTCTGACTCAACTACTCAGCTCAGCCCTAGGAGCATCCGCGTAGCCACAGACGAAATGAAAACACGTGGCCACAGCTGTGTTCCAGGAGGATCGCTCACCTCTCCAGCCCCATCACACTCCAACCACACAGCCTCCTTCTTTCAGTTTCTGGAACATTCCATGCTTATTCCCTCTTGCTGTTCCTTTTTTGTGGTCAGTTCTGCTCTCGTTATCAGCACAGGCCGGGTTCCTTCCTGACATCCGTCTGTCCATTTATTGTCATCAACTTGGAGAGATTTCCATGACCACCAGTCAGTCGCTCTTTAACAAATCTCCCTGCTTTGTTTTCTCCGGTACTCAGCACGCTCTGACGAGTGGTACAAAAAAGTCGGTTCCCACAATAATGGCTTTGGAGATAGACTACTGATATTTTCTCAATCTTATATGGAAAGTTTTACAAACTTTTTCTCTTATCCATTTATTTGTTGTTTAATTATTATTTTTAACTGTGGTAAAATCCACATAACATAAAATTTCCCATCTTAGCCCCTTTTAAAATTTATTTTATTGGAGTATAGTTGATTTAAAATGTGTTAATTTCTGCTGTACAGCAAAGTGATTCAGTTATATATATATATATATATATACATATGTATATTCTTTTTCATATTCCTTTCCATTATAGTTTATCACAGCTTATTTTTTAAATGTATTTTTTTAACATCTTTATTGGAGTATAATTGCTTTACAATGGTGTGTTAGTTTCTGCTTTATAACAAAGTGAATCAGTTATACATATACATATGTTCCCATATCTCTTCCCTCTTGCCTTTTTTTTAAGTCTTTATTGAATTTGTTACAATATTGCTTCTGTTTTATGTTTTGGTTTTTTGGCCGCGAGGCATGTGGGATCTTAGTTCCCCGACCAGGGATCGAACCCACACTCCCTGCATGGGAAGGCAAAGTCTTAACCACTGGACCACCAGTGAAGTCCCTGTCACAGCATATTGAATATAGTTCCCTGTGCTATACAGTAGGACCTTGTTGTTTATCTAGTCTATATATAATAGTTTGCATCTGATCTTAGCCACTTTTAAGTATACATTTCAGTGGCATGAAGTATATTCACTTTATTGTGCAACCATCACCACCATCCATCTCCAGAACCCTTTTTTTTTTTTTTTTTTTGCAGCACGCGGGCCTCTCACCGCTGCGGCCTCTCCCGTTGCGGACAACAGGCTTCAGACGCGGAGGCTCAGCGGCCATGGCTCACGGGCCCAGCCGCTCCGCGGCCTGCAGGATCCTCCCGGACCGGGGCACGAACCCGTGTCCCCTGCATTGGCAGGCGGACTCTCAACCACTGAGCCACCAGGGGAGCCCTCCAGAACCCTTTTAATCCTGCAAAACTAAAACTCTGTACCCATGAAAAACTCCTGATTCCTCCCTCCCCCCAGGTCCTATCAACAACGTCTTATCAGTTTTTAACATTAAACCTTACCAGGTAAAATCAGATTAAGAAAACGTCGATGCCTTCTAAAGGATGTTACCACCAAATTTCCACCACGGAGCCCTTAGATATAGAGATTGTGGAACCACCATTGAGATCTGATGTTTTCTAATCTACTTTTTGTTTCTTCTTCTCTTTCCGCACTACAGTGTAAGTTCCATGAGAACAGGAACCTTTATCCTTTTCCTTACTGAATGGCAAACACCTAACACGGCTAACAGAGCTGGTGCTTAATTAAATGAGGGAACGAAGGTGCAAATAAGTGCCTTCGTGGTCGGGTTACACCTTGAGCAGGGCTCTCCAAAGGCTCTGGCTACGCAAAGAAGAGAGGGGATGACAGCCCAGGGTAACAGCGGAAAGCTTAGCTCCTGGAGGCCTGGGTAGTATCTAAGTTGTATCATCAGGGCCAGGTACCAGCAGGCAAAGGAGGAAAGAAAGGAGAGAGGACGGGAGTAGGCAAGCAGATAGGGATGCAGGAAGAAAGGAGAATGAGAAAGCCCAGGAATTTCTGCAGAGAGGATGCATTTTGAGAGCCTTGCAAAAAAGGGGTTGAGGAAGCAGGGAGTTAGACCGTGGAAGATCTAGGAAGTGTGGTCCTGTGAGCCTCTGGTTCTTGACCAGGGAATGTCATGATTCCAGCTGGTGTATAAGGAAAATGTCCCTCGCAGCCTGGTGAATATCAAGGTGGGGGAGTGTGTCCAACTGTCACGTCCCTGGCAAAAACTTTATTTTCAAAACTTCAGAAACAGCTGGAGGCAAATGTTAACATTTCCAAGGCAGAAGCCTCATCATAATGAAACTTCTCACAAAGGGGAGAGAGGCAAAAGGTACATGTGCCAGAAATACAGAGTAAATGATCTTTCCTACCCAAGAAGAAGGAAAGGAGAGCTCGTTCCATGGAGCCAGCATCTGCTCAATACTGTTCTGATCTCTGCTCTGGCCTCCAGGTCCGAAGTCCCTGTGACCCGTGGCCTTGACAAGGTAGGTGACACGCTGATCAGTGTGTGGTTTGGGGGCTGTATATTTCCCTGCCCATGAGTAATCATTCACGAAGGATGTGATTCACCAAGCAGCTCTGATTGTGATTTCCTGCATCACCCCTCTGGGAACCCTGACTCATTCACAAGCCATGAGATTGTTTTTAAATGGTTGAAATCTTACAGCAAATTTATACAAACAGAAGTGGGCTGGGCGTGGGATTTACTGATGTACATTGGACTTCCTCATGGACTCAGAGAGTGTCTCTCATAATTGGTCTTATGTGTAATACCTACCTGGTGGCACTATTCCTGCCAGGGTTAATGATATGCCTTGGTGGAAAACTTACTATGTGTAGCTGATGCTATGAGGTAGTTAGGTTGGATGATTACACATCTAAGCTGCAAGTTCGTGAAGCAGTCACAGTTCACTGTGGAAAAGTTAGCTCTATTCAGCTGGATTTATTAGAACGGTGTTGGCAAAGAATGTAGAAATGAATTCCACTTACTCAGTCTGCAAACTAGGAAACTGATTGGCTGAGGTTAGTGTAAGGAAACTGACACAGCTGGATTATCTGACTCATGGGGCTGGGGTCTTTGGACCCTGGTTGTCACTGAGTTACATGGACAAGGAGGGATTGGATGAAACAGAGGTCCCTGCCTTCAGCGAGGTTAAAGAACTTTCAAAGAGGCTGGACAGACACATAAGAGTGTGAACATGAGAAACGAGTGATGTGGGTGATAAGTGGAGAGTGTGGAGAAGAGGGTACGAGGGAGGGCAGGAGTAGTCAGGGAGGACTTCCTGGAGGAGATGATGCTTGGTCTGGGCCTTGAAGGAAGGGCAGGATTTGAGAGAAAGGAGTGAAATATGACAGCAGAAAGATGGCAGAGAACAGCAGCGGTGACATCTGAAGCAAGCAGGACATGAGCAGAAAGCAAACAGAAGCACACCCACCTCAGAAGAGTGTGATCCCCTGAGACCATCGACACTGACACCGCAGCTTTGAGCAACCCCAGACCCCCTGCTGTGCTGGTACATGATTAACAGCCGGCTGTTGGACGCGGGAGCCCTGATTTGTAGCCTCTGCCAGCTCTCATGGTGTAAATACTCCCTCCCCAGCTGATTTCTAAGATGCCTGTGTTTAGCAACTGGCTGACAAATTTTCTGAAAATTTAACTATCAGCTCCTGCGGGCAGCCCTAGCACACCTCTGCTTGGGACCCTCTTTGTTTACAAGGATTCTTCTCTCCTAGTGGTTTCACAATAGCTGCCCCTTACTGAGCACTTACGGGTCAGGATCTACACTAACAGTCAAAGTGCATTATCGCCTTAATTCGTTACAAGAACCCTATGGGTTAATTGTTAACATTGAACATTACCACTGTGCCAATGGGGGGAAAATGATATTTAGAGGTATTAGAAAGCCAAATGCCTGTCACTCTAAAAGTCATACTCTTAACTTTTATACCATACTCTTCCCCCTCCTCCGGCCACCGCTAATATTATCATTCTCTTTATTATCACTCTTGGGTTGTTCCTTTTAATCCTCAGAATGCTCCTGACCCTTTGCTGGAAAAACAAACCAGAGAAATGATTTGCCACCAGAGCCACTGTCCAGCTTCAAATATGAAAAACGGTCAGGGAAGTTGCCTAACTTTATCAGAACATTTTATTGCTTAGATTTTCAAACTCATATTTTAATAAAAAGGTTAAGGAGGTAAAACCATTCCTCATCAAGAAAACAACAACATGTGACTAGATAAAATGGAAAAGAAACTTTGACTCTTTCCTTAAATTTTACATTTCACAAAGTTTTCAGTGAGAAGTTAGTAGACATATTTGACTGCTGAATTTTTGTCCTTTCAACTCTCCAAGTTATTCTAAGACAGTATCTTTGGCGAGGTTCCCTGGAAACAGGGAGCCTGAAATGGGGATTCTTGGGCAAATGATTTTTTTGACAGAAAAATCTGTAAGGAAGTGAGGGATGCAGGAGAAAGGGCAGAACAAAGAAGTGGTTTCAGCCTCAGCGCAGCCCCAGTCTGATCCTACAGGAAGCTCCAGAGTGGGAATAGCGTCAGAGCGCTGTCTTCCCTTAAGGCAGGAGGACAAAGCTTTTATAGCATATCGTTGGCTATGGGACCATAACCTCCCAAGCATTTGCCATTGAAGTAGCTCCCATGGACCAAGAGAAATTCTTTAGAGCCATTAACAGCCAACACTCACAACAAGTATGGGATAGATATACCAGTCAGTAAACGGGAACCAGGCAGGGCACTGATAATGTCTATTTCATACAGGTAATGAAACTACACTTCTTAATCAAAAGAGCTTCACTGCTTAAGTATGACATAGAAAGAAAAATATCATATAATGTCACTTATATGTGGAATCTTAAAAAATGATACAAATGAACTTATTTACAAAACAGAAATACCGAGACATGGAAGCAACCTAAATGTCCATCAACAGAGGAGTGGATAAAGAAGATGTGGTACATATATACAATGGAATATTACTCAGCCATAAAAAAAGAATGAAATAATGCCATGTGCAGCAACATGGATGGACCTAGAGATTGTCATACTGAATGAAGTAAGTCAGACAGAGAAAGACAAATATATGATATCGCTTATATGTGGAATCTAAAAAAGTGGTACAAATTAACTTATTTACAAAACAGAAGTTGAGTCACAGGTGTAGAAAACAAATCTATGGTTACTGGGGGGAAAGGATAAATTGGGAGATTGGGAGTGACGTATACACACTACTATGTAGAAAATGGATAACTAATAAGGACCTACTATATAGCACAGGGAACTCTACTCAATACTCTGTAATGACACATATGGGGAAAGGAATATAAAAAAGAGTGTATATATGTATATGTATAACTGATTCACTTTGCTGTACACCTGAAACTAATACAACATTGTAAATCAACTATATTCCAAAAAAAAAAAAAAAAACAGAAATAGAGTCACAGACAGAGAAAAGAAACTATGGTTACCAAAGGGGATAGTGGGGAGTGGAGGATAAATTAGGAATTTGGGATTAACATATACACATTATTATATATAAAACAGATAAACAACAAGGACCTACTGTATAGCACAGGGAACTATACTCAATATCTTGTAATAATCTATAATGGAAAATAATCTGAAAAACAATATATATGTGTATAATTTAATCACTGCTGTACACTTGAAACCAACACATTTTAAATTAACTATACTTCAATTTAGAAAAAGAAAAAATGCTTTTTTAAAAACAAGAACTTTACTTCTGCCTAATCAACCAATCACAGTAATTGTTCAGCATGTTTAGATGCACGGGAAACTTTACAACCCCAATTCCTGCGTTAAGATTTCACATCAGTCAAAACTCAGATGTTGTAAGTGAAACTGCCATGAACGCTCATAGAATTTCTTATGAGGGATTGAATTTCTCTTCATGATTCTAAAGATCTTCCAGGGGAAAGACTATGTCTTATTCATTTATGGGTCCTTGGAGACTAAGACAATACTTGGCAAACAGTAGGTGCTTGATAAATGCATTGATGAACTGGATGCTTAAGACCTCAAGTAAAGTGACCAGCTCATCCCTGTTTGCCCAGAACTATCCAGTTTTAAAATTAAAAGTCGTACATCCTGGGCACCCTCTCAGTCCCGGGCTAAATAGGACAACTTGTCAACCTCTCCTTACATCTTTCTCCCTGCTTCTGCATCATGGCTGCGTTCAAATCAATCCAGGCTCTTCATTTTTCCTAAATGTCTCCCAAGAGAGAAACGTTTTAAACTCCACGGGTAATACACTCATAGAAACTTCTGCGAAATATCTAATGTAAATGCTCCTGCTGCAATTTAGATTATTTTCACTTTTCTTGTCTCCAATAGAAACATTACCACAACTACCTCCAAAACGTTGATATAAGAAATATTAGCATATATAGTCCTTCTACTCCGCCTTCCTCCTCACCCAATAGGGTAGCCAGTGTCCTTGGGTTGAACTCTGGGTACTTCAAGCTTGAGAAAGGCTGACTACACCTACAGCTCTAGAATTTTTTCTCCTACATCCTCTGTATCAAAATGTACCTGTCCTGTGTCACAGTGTCCCAGTTAGACAGTAATTATTTGGTCCTCAAAATAACAAAATGTGGGCTTCCCTCGTGGCACAGTGGTTGAGAGTCCGCCTGCTGATGCAGGTTCGTGCCCCGGTCCGGGACGATCCCACATGCCGCGGAGCGGCTGGGCCCGTGAGCCATGGCCACTGAGCCTGTGCGTCCAGAGCCTGTGCTCCGCAACGCGACAGTGAGAGGCCCACATACTGCAAAAAAAAAAATTAATTTTAAAAAATTTAAAAATGATCAACCTAGTTAAAATAGGAGAAGTGTAAGCACTGGGGCAGCTTTTCGTCCCGCATTAGACCCTGAAACTATGCTCAACTAACAGGGACTCTTGGTGTGTGTAACGATATTAACTCAGTCCAAACAATGTTAAGGAATGAATGAATTGATATGATGACGAGGTGGGGATTATTGGTTCACATAACCCAAGCTCTCCTCCGCTTTGCTGTCGTCTTTGAATTCCAGATAAACTCTCTTCATGAAGGGGGAAATACACCACCGGTGGGTCATCAACCTTGCTACCCACGGGTACAAGAATACATACCCCCTCCTTCAATAATCCATACATCAAATGTCTCACAGGGACTCGGGTTGTCCCCACTGGGTGTGTATTTGTTCTGAACCAGTCATTCTGGCTGAAGATAGCAGAATCCTTTGATTGACCAAGTTGGGGTCACTTGCCTCCCCAAGTCTGATAAAGAGAAGGGGAGAGGAAGAAGGGAAGGATTAGGTGTGGGACGGACAAAAACTAAAGCTGTGAAAACCACAGCCATCCAGCTTCACACTTCACCTACCCACAGGGCTCTGCCTCATCGCCATCCTTATTTCATCATAAAATACTCTGGCTAGGAACTTCCCCAGTGGTGCAATGGTTAGGACTCTGTGCTCCCAATGCAGGGGGCCCGGGTTCCATCCCTGGTCTGGGAACTAGATCCCACATGTATGCTGCAACTAAGAGTTCGCATGCCACAACTAAGAGTTCGCATGCCGCAACTAAGGAGCCCGCCTGCCACAACTAAAGACCCAGTGCAACCAAATAAATAAATAAATATTAAAAATATATATATATACTTTGCCTAAGGCCCTGGAGCCCTATGTAGAATCCCTTGGGGGAATGGGGTAAAAATGTGCTATTAAAAATAATAATAACTGTCTGTGAAGAATTTTAAAAGTCAAATAAATACAACAGTTTAGGTAACATGCCCCAAACACGGGTAAAGTTTTGCTTAAAAGTGGGAGGTTTTGCTGGAGCAGCTCAGGGAAGTTTACAGGTGGTTTCGCAAAGCTTTCCCTGGTTGATGCCAGAAAGACCTTCCTCCGCCCAGCTGTATTCTCCATTTATTCAGAGCCCTCGGTAGCAACTTCACTCTCTCATTGCCTGTAGTCACTCATTACATCTCAGCAGCAAGACTTGGGGATACCAAGAAGCCAGCTCACCCAGAGGCCTTTGGTGTTTTTAACGTTTGGGCCAAAAAGAGAAATTTCCTAAGGAAAGTTACCACTTAGACTTCGGTGGGCTAAAGAGCTCTGGTTTGGAAACATTTCCAGGCAATCCAACTTTGAAGTCTCTGACGTTCACAGAAGAACCTTAGAGCAGCAGCGTACACAGAAATGAGATTTAACACTCCTTTGCACTTATTCTTGAGCATGGCACAGACTACAAAGTAAGCTGGCCGACCAGTGAGGGAAATTCAATTCTATGGACATTAATTGAGCTCCGTTTCAGTGAGGATGCTTTCAGGTGCAAATAACAGCTGAAAGAGCCAATTAAAAATTGGCTTTAAATAATAGGAATTAATCACCTCACATAACAAGAAGTTGGACAGAGGCAGGTTCACAAGTTAGTTAATCTAGCAGTTAAACAACACCAGAAATATTGGTTGAATTTTTTGAGATTCCCATGGAAATATAGGCATGATTTCAAGATGGCTACTACAGCTTCAAACATAACATTCTCCCACAACACCATCCAAAGGTAGGAAAGAAGGTGGGATTTGTCCAAGAGCATATGCCTTTCTCTTTTTCTAGAATAGGAAATATTTTCCACAATTCCTTGCAACAGACTTTCTCTTACATCTCTCTGGGGAGAACTGGATCGCATAACCATTCCTAACCCAATAAGCCAGGAAAAAGGAATATGATGGCCATTAATGCTTTAGACCAATTGTATTCATTTCTGACATATACACACTACCAAATGCAAAATAGCTAACTAGTGGGAAGCAGCCACATAGCACAGGGAGATCAGTTCAGTGCTTTGTGTCCACCTAGAGCGGTGGGATAGGGAGGGTGGGAGGGAGACGCAAGAGAAAGGAGATATGGGGATATTTGTATATGTATAGCTGATTCACTTTGTTATAAAGCAGAAACTAACACACCATTGTAAAGCAATTATACTCCAATAAAGATGTTTAAAAGAAAAAAACAAGAAGAGATAGTCCAAACGATTTTACTGTCATAAAAATTGCTTGAAATAACTGGTTACTTAATGGATGTTTAGAAATCTTAATAAACACGGATTTCTATTCTAGTGGTACACTCATTCGGAAGCTGGCTACCTTCTTCAGCAGGCAGGAGAGAAAGAGCTAAGGCGCTCTTCACAGGGCCTGTTTGTGTCTTTAAGGCTCTACACACGAGTGAGTGCTTATTCTTTGGGAAATCTTAAGGCACATTAGTTAATGGGAAAGATTATGAAGGCAGGATAGATGAGGAGACTAAGTAAAGGCAAACACTTTTCCCCCCAACTTGCTTTACATTTTATAGCATTAAACTGAAGGAAAGCAACACTCATTTCATCTTCACTTCCGGTGGGACAATCCAGTTCAGCTAATTATCATTAAGGTTTAACTGGAAATTCAATACATTGCGCAAATGTGCCCATTTACGTACTATCATGTTAGCCGGTACCGAAATAAAGCTGTAGTTACAAGGAGTCGATGATACCCTGGTTCTCTTCCTGGGACATTTCAAAAGCGATGCATGAAGCTCCGCAGCCCAAGCACAATAGAATAAATCTCGCAGAGAGCTATGGTCTTGTTACCACGCCGACCTTCTCTCGGGGCTAAGGTGCTGCAGGAGAGGGAATCCCAGACTCCCTCAGTCTAAAGAAATTGAGCAATTTCTGTTTTGTTTTTTTTTTTTACATCTTTATTGGAGTATAATTGCTTTATAATGGTGTGTTAGTTTCTGCTTTGTAACAAAGTGAATCAGTTATACATATACATATGTTCCCATACCTCTTCCCTCTTGCGTCTCCCTCCCTCCCACCCTCCCTATCCCACCCCTCCAGGTGGTCACAAAGCACCGAGCTGATCTCCCTGTGCCATGCGGCTGCTTCCCACTAGCCATCTACCTTACGTTTGGTAGTGTATATATGTCCATGCCTCTCTCTCGCCCTGTCACAGCTCACCCTTCCCCCTCCCCATATCCTCAAGTCCGTTCTCCAGTAGGTCTGTGTCTTTATTCCTGTCTTACCCCTAGGTTCTTCATGACATTTTTTTTCTTAAATTCCATATATATGTGTTAGCATACGGTATTTGTCTTTCTCTTTCTGACTTACTTCACTCTGTATGACAGACTCTAGGTCTATCCACCTCATTACAAATAGCTCAATTTCGTTTGTTCTTATGGCTGAGTAATATTCCATTGTATATATGTGCCACATCTTCTTTATCCATTCATCCAATGATGGGCACTTAGGTTGTTTCCATCTCCTGGCTATTGTAAATAGAGCTGCAGTGAACATTGTGGTACATGACTCTTTTTGAATTATGGTTTTCTCAGGGTATATGCCCAGTAGTTTGATTGCTGGATCATATGGTAATTCTATTTGTAGTTTTTTAAGGAACCTCCATACTGTTCTCCATAGTGGCTGTACGACTTCACATTCCCACCAGCAGTGCAAGAGTGTTCCCTTTTCTCCACACCCTCTCCAGCATTTATTGTTTGTAGATTTTTTGATGATGGCCATTCTGACTGGTGTGAGATGATATCTCATTGTATACCTATACACTAATGATGAAAAATCTGAAAGTGAAATCAAGAAAACACTCCCATTTACATTGCAACAAAAAGAATAAAATATCTAGGAATAAACCTACCTAAGGAGACAAAAGACCTGTATGCAGAAAATTATAAGACACTGATGAAAGAAATTAAAGATGATACAAATAGATGGAGAGATATACCATGTTCTTGGATTGGAAGAATCAACATTGTGAAAATGACTCCACTACCCAAAGCAATCTACAGATTCAATGCAATCCCTGTCAAACTACCACTGGCATTTTTCACGAACTAGAACAAAAATTTCACAATTTGTATGGAACAATTCCTGTTTGCTTCCAAAGAGCGACATGACTTTTTGTGTGACTTGTCAGGAAAAAATATGTAAGGCAGACCAGCCGTTCTCACTGCAGAGTAGAGAAAGGAGAACCTGCAGGGAGAGGACTGGCGCCAGAGTACAGCTGGGGGCTCCAGGAATGAACCATATTTTAGAAACAGAGGGAATGAGAGATGATGTTCACACTCCCCACTCCCCTAACACCCCCGCACACACATCCCAGGCTGCAGTGACTCTGCAGGCAACAGGCCAGGCCATTCCCACTGCCTGGGATGCCCTTCCATCTTCTCTCTATGCAAACCCCAAACTCCTGGCTCTGGGAACCTGAGCGAGACATTGAATCTCCAGTGAAAGTGATATCATCACTACTCGACTGACTTGATGTGAGGATTAAATATGATATTGTATTCATGTATCTAGTACATTGCCTAGAGTACAAGCATAACCAACAAATCTTTATATTAATATCAGTAAAAATAATTAAAACTCATAGAGAGCTTACCATGTGCCAGGCACTGTTCAAAGAGCTTTACATTACTAATGTATTTAATATCGAATCATTAATCATCAGGGAGATGCAAATCCAAACCACAATGAGGTATCACCTCACACCTGTTACGATGTCGAGTATCAAAAAAGAAATGGGGAAACATTCTAGGCAGAGAGAAATCACATGCAAATGGCCTGTGGTAGGACAAGTCATAGTTTGTATATGAAGAACTGAAAAGGGCCAGTGGGGCTGGAATGCAGAGACGAGGAAGACCTTGGCAGAAGACGGATTCTGGAGAGTAAAGTAGGGACCAGGCACGTAGGGCCTCCCAAGCCGTGTTAAGGAGTTTTATCTGCCCTAACCATTCACGAGCTCTATTCAGTCTTGGTTTCCAGTGGCTGGTCATTTACACTTAGCCCATTCCATTTTTGTTAGAAAAATTCTCCTTCGCATTGGGTTGGAATCACTGTTCCTTCAGCTTCCAGCTCTAGGCTCCATCCCCTGGAGCCCTACAGAGAAAACCTACTGCTTATACTACTGTCTCTCCATACCACACTCTCTCTGACTCTCGTGCTCCTGGGTTTAACCCATCCCTATAGGATAAGGATTTTAAAGATCCTTTTCCATCACGGTTGACTTCTGTGGGATACACATTACTTTGTCAGCATCCTTCCTCAGATACGAGGCTCAGAACCAAACACTTGAGGCTAGACCAAGGCAGAGAAGGGCTTTCACCACCCTTGTTTAGGATACCTAGCTTCTGTTGATGCGACTTTAAGATGAAGTCCTTTTTTGAAAGCCACCTCACAACGCTGATTCATAATAAGCTTGCCGTCAACTAAAACCTTTAAGTCTATTTCTCCTAAGCTGATATTAAACCAGGTGTTTCTCATCCAATATGCATGTAGGCATTTATTTTTAATTTATACCTTGTTTATTTCTAAAAATGACTCAGCCTGGAAACAGAACACAAGTATACATCTGCACAGTTAAAAGAAAGCTCTAAAGGAGAGTCGAAATGTTACACTTTTCACAGTAGCTTTTCTGAGTTTAAGTGCAGATATCTACATACAGTTGGTCCTCCTGTCAAAAATCTGCATGTAACTTACAGTCGTCCCTCCTTATCTGAGGTTTTGCACCCACAGATTCAACCAACCATGGATCGTTGTAGGACCGTACTGAAAAAATCCGCATATAAGTGTATCCAAGCAGTTCAAACCCGTGTTGATCAAGGGTCCACTGTATACCCCTATTTAATTTCATCCTATTAATTTAGAATTCTTGGTGCTATTTCTCCAGATCTCTTTCTCTTCTTTGAGATGTAAGCCACTCTCAGCAACAGATCATCTGCCACTTTGCTGTTCAGCATTCTTACCTAGCTCCATCTTGCATTTCCATCCCATCACTTACTAGCTGTGTGACTTTGGGCTGCTTCATGAACCTCTCTGTACCCCACTTTCCTCATGTGCAGAGTAGTGCCCACTTCACAGAGGTGTTGTGAGGATTAAATAAAGAAACCAATGGGGTTTCTCCACACTTCCTTGCCCCACTTGCTGGCTGCCTGACGGGGACTCTGGGTCCTAAGAGGTGGTAGGGCCCTGAGTCACTCCATGGAGAAAAACCACCCGCCAGTCAGGAATACCTGCAGCGGACTGCCATGTGAGAGACAGATAAGCTCTTATTACACCAAGACAATTAACAGTAGGTAGGGGCTGCCTACATCCACTGTCCATTCTTCCCCAGCTCTAAATTGCACTCCCTGCTTTCTGAATTCAGAGGGAGAAGACAGGGCTAGGATCTGTCCTGGGCCTGTTTGTCCCCAGGTCCCCCCTTCCCTACCCCCTTGCTCTGTTCCACATCACACTGAAGCCTACAGGCTGTGCTTTCCAGGCCCCCACTTTGGCTTAGTTCTTGTGGCTTGGTCCAAAGGCAAGTGCTGGCAAGACACTGAAAGGCAGGAAGAGAGAGCTGCAGAGTGTTTCTCCCGAGCATCTCTGGCAGTGCCTGCGTTGCCCTCATGCCTCTCGCTCACTCCGGACAAGCCCTCCATGGTTCCAGCTTCCTCAAGTGACCGGATCACTGGGCTCCAGCTGAACTATCCCCTCCCTTTGTCCCTCCAGCCTCGGAGCGCTGGCGTCTTCCTACGACTCTGGTCTCTGGTTGCCTCACTGCCCCCTGCTTCACATCCGCGGTGCTGCCACCACCTATGCCTCCAGCTGTCTCCATGAAAAACCTTCTGTGTTAATTATTCAAGCGACTTCCATTTTGTGGCTAAATCAATACCTAACAAAAGGAATCATCACTCTTCACATCACAATTAATGAGACACTTGCTAATAATGAGTCTGATAACGTGATGTTTCATCTCTGATTCAGTAAATGGAATATGCACCTCAAACAGCCAACACTCTTGGTCCCTATGAGTTTCAGGTGGGCTTGGGGGTGTGTTATTTGCTTGAATTTAGGCAGACGCTAGGATGCATCATTCTAAAATTCCTTTGCCTCCCCTGATCCAAAGGTAATCTTGAGACACTTTTAAGAGCCTCTGCTCCTACTTTGGACTCTTCGATAATCTATTTTTGAGAAGCAGCCAGAATGGTGCCTTTAAAAACGCAGATCTGATCACATCACTCCCTGCTTAAGCCTGCTAACAGCTGCCCCCTGTGCTTGGAATAAAATCCAAACATCTCCCCGCAGACTACACGGCATTGTGTCATTTGCTGCCTGCCTGTCTCTCCGTCCAAACCTCCCACGTCCGCCCTGCCCTGGCCCCTTCTGCTTTAGTCACGTTGCTTCTTCCTGTTCATCACATTCCCGGCTTATTTCTGCTCATATATTCCTTCTGCTCCTAAGAATTTAGTGTGGCTCTCTCCTCTTGTCATTCAAATCCGACCTAAATTACATCTCTACCCTTCGGTCATTTTCTATCTTTTCAACTTGGTTTTTTTTCCCCACAGCACCACTAGTTAACAAAACTTAGCTGGTTCGTGCATTTGCTTACGTGAGCACATGACCACACCATCTTATTCCCCCACTGTTTCCCAAGCATTTAGAAATGCAAGGCACGTAGATATATTTTGAATAAATAACCAAGTCTTCATTTCTCAGATGAGGGGTCTGAAGCCCGTTAATGTTAAGTGACGTGTATAATCTCCCACCCCAAGATCTGATGCCTTACCTTCCTGGACCCTTTGTCCTGCTGGCCCAAACATACCCACTTTCTACACCAGACCCTCCAAGGCCATAGAACCAAGAATTTAGACACTGGACAAGAGATTGCCCCATCCTTAGACCCTCCTTTGGCATATTTGTTTAATAACACAGCTGCCTCTTAGCATTCTATATCTCAGTGAGGTTTCGCCTTATGAAAACCAAGTAAACAACCACTATTGATTCCACATTGCTTTTCTTTATGAATATATTCATTGCTGAGATGTGTTTTCTCCCGGTTATAGATCCTCATATAAATGAATACATGTTTGTCTCTATCTACAAATGTTTAAATAATACCTCGTTCTCCCACTCGCTTTCACTTGCCCTTGGCAATTGGCTATTGAACTTTTACCTGGCTGGAAGATTCAGCACAGTACTATATTCTGTTCAAAGATATTTCCCTAGAGGCTCTGGAGGTTCTTGCTATAATTTGACATTAAAAATAAATAACAAAGACTCCCTCAACCGGCTCTGGGATCCTACCCACCTCAGATGAGCTCCAAGCTCACACCAAGAATCTAAAAGGTCTTAAAGAGCTCTCAGCCTCTTTTTCAGGGAGGGGTAAAAAACTAAAAGAGGTATATGTTACACGTGCTGGCGGCCAGGCTAACAGAGAGCAGTGCTGTCGCATTTCATCTGCCAAAGGCAGAGAGAAAGGCCTGAACGTGGACTTCAAGATCAAGTGCGGCTTGTGGGACTGAACTCTGAAGACATTCCTCGGGGCAGCTAGGAGAAAATGTCTAAAGGATTCATACTTTCCCAGACTGAAAATTAGGACACACAAGCATAGAACAGAATTTTTCTTTCTTCCTTGTTCTTGCTTTGCTTGTTTTGGTGAGTACATATATGTCTGTGTATACGTGTGTGTTGATTCTGTATATGAAGAAGCCGGGAAAATTTAGAATTAGCCTCCAGAGATTGGATTCTCCACACCTGAGGTGGATTATTTTCAGGGTGATAACTGGAAAAGAACATTTTAAAACAGGATTATCTCAAAAAATGTTATATATACACTGTTTTGTCTACCTTTAACTCAGTTCCTAAAAGAGACAAAAAAGTTTACATTTCTTACCAAAAAAAACATTTTTCCATGGTTCACTCTGCCTACAAACTACAGTGGAATATTCTCAGGCCGAAATTCAAAATTCTCTCTTCTGTATGTCTAACTTTACCACCTTTTATAAACTGTATTAGTCAGCACAGGCTAAGCCACGCTGAGGTAAGAAATAACCCTGCAGATCACAGCCTTGGCAGAGGGATCTTTCTTGCTGAAGCTACATATCCAGCCAGGATCCCCAGGAGACTTTACTCCATGAAGTGACTCAGCCTCTCAGGCCAACGAAGGCTCCACGACGTTGCAACAGTACATCTAGAACACAAGTCTGCCCTGGACGTCACCACTGCAGGGGAGGAGAGGCTGGAGGATTACGTAAAGTTTCCTCAATGCCTGAGTCCAGAAGTGACACATGTCCCTTCTTCTCACGTTTCTTGGGCTTGAATGAGTCATGCGGCCTCACTTCACTGCACAGAGGGCTGGGGGATACTGAGGAGCAAATGCAGTGTTGGGTGAGTATTACTGGCTCTGCACCCAATCCCTCCAGCCCTTAAGAAGAACTGACCACTTACTTAAAAGCCACTTAGGCCACAGCAGTGAGAGGCCCGTGTACTGCAAAAAAAAAAAAAAAGCCACTTAGAATCTCAGACAGAACTGGGTTCAGGTTCAGTTCCCAGTTCTACTTAATTACTTGCATGACTTGCAGTGAGATATATTTTACCTCTTTAAGCCACAGTTTCTTCATGCATAAAATGGGAAGAAGAACACATATGTCATCAGGTTTTTCTTAGAATTAAGTGAGCAGATTCACGTCAACTACTCAGAACAGTGTCTAACACCTAAGTTCTCAACACATCAAGGTATTTATGATGAGGATGAAGACGATTCCACATTCTTAAGGTGTCTTTAAGAATTCATTGTGGGCTTCCCTGGTGGCGCAGTGGTTGAGAGTCCGCCTGCCGATGCAGGGGACACGGGTTCGTGCCCCGGTCCGGGAGGATCCCACATGCTTCGGAGCGGCTGGGCCCGTGAGCCATGGCCGCTGAGCCTGCGCGTCCGGAGCCTGTGCTCCGCAACAGAGCCCCAATGCTAGTATAGTATCTGATGTATGCTGGATGGTCAGAAATTTTAGATAAATGTTAACTTAGGCAGCTACCATCTCAATACTTTTTGATTATTCTCCCCAGTAAGCCATAGCTGTCACTACTGCTGTTTCCTCAACCAGAACGCCCTGCTCAAGTCCATCTGCCTTTTCAATCTATTCATCCTTCACGCCCACCTTTGTCAGGTCATTCCCATCCTACATGCATCCATTTCTCTTATCTTAATATTTCTACTTTTCTCATCATCAAAAACACACACCAATTGTTTGGCTATATCACACTCAACACCTTGATTTTCCAACACGACTGTCCATCTAGGTAGGGACTGTGTATTTTGTACTCCCGGCAACAATTCATAACAACAATAATGAAATGCTATTATTTTGAGCATCGATAAACCAATTATGATACAACAACACTTCTCAAGTTTTAGCATGCCTCGGGGCCACCTGGAGGACTTGTTAAAATACGGATCACTGGGTCCCACCCCCAGAGTCTCTGACTCAGGATATCTGGGATTGGCCCTGAGCATCTGACTTTCTAACAGGTTACCAGGTGATGTTCATGCTGCTGGTGCAGGGACCATACTTGGAGAGCCACTGTTACACAAGACATTTCGCATCTGTCCTTATACTGAATCCTCACAACCAGCCTTTAAGGTAGACATTGCTGCCTCGTGTCAATATATACCAATGTCACTCAGGCACACAGGGCTGAAATAACCAGGCCAAGTTTACCCTATCGGTAAGTAGCAGATGCAAGAAAAGTGACTCAGCGCCAGCTGAACCTTTTCTCTCCACCACGTGGATGACTGTGACTATGGCTTACATCCTGATAGACAAGAGTTCATTACTTGTTGAAATGAAAGGTCCACTTTCCCTTTGCATTAAACTTTTGACCACATCCTAAAACACAGAGTCCAGGAACACTCGAGTATTTGTTGCTTAAGGAAGTTTGCTCCAGCTCAAGATAAGGATGAATCTTTCCTAATAACTGAAGACCTAAATCAGAAGCATTATATAATAATAGCAAGAGGTACAAAACAACGATGACACGAGAGCTGCAGCCGCCGCCCAGTGGGGCTGACATGAGACCCCATTCCTCTCTGAGGCACTGCTGAGTCTATCCTCTGGGAACTCCACCTTTCCTCAGGGCTTGCCTTTATGCTTCAGTTGACATTTTGACTATTTCCTAAGGCACTCGGTGAAAAAAGTAAAAATAAGCTGAAGGAGTACAGCTCTTCCCCCGAGCAGCATCTGGGTAGGCTTAGCACCCAAAACGTCCTGAGAAACCAGGCTTCTAAAGTCTTTTTCTGTGACTACATTGCCCTCTAGGGGCCATTGGTTTCCAGGCAGAGGGACAGTGCCGTTGCTTCTCTGCCGGGATAAATCCACGTGAGGTCTAAACTTGGGGCAACCCAAAGGGACGTGGTAGCATATGGAGAGATGTGTACCTTGAGAACACGAAAAGCAAGACTGGTAATAACCTATATGACCCTCCCCACTTCCAAGTTCCTCTTTCCCCAAAAAGCTAGACTCCTAGAGTGTGACTATCCTAGTGTAGTCTGATTATCAGGCCATACCCAGAACCCTGTGCTCGAGTACAGATGAGACAAAAGCAAATATAAATGCACGGGACATGTGAAAAAAAAAAATGATCGTGAGACTCAAAACCATGCAACAGAGTTAAAGGAATGATATTTAGTTGGGAGAAAACTCAAGACACTGCAGGCCTCTTCAAATATGTCAAAGGTTGGCAGCATTTCTAAAACGGTGCCTTGCAAGATGAAAAACGATATTCCCCAAAGAAGGGCTCTGAGTGCAAATACATCTGAGGAACTTGGGTAAAACAAAATCCAACAGATTTCTTTAAGGCAGGACCTCTCAGAACCTTTAATATAGAAAAGGCCTCGTGACTCTCTAAGAGGGCACAAGTGCAGTGTGTTTGCCAAACCTATTTAGTGAGCAGCTCTTTTCCTCTAGGAATACCTTTCAACTTTTCACAGGATATTGCGTTTACCTCGAATACACATTAGGATTCACAGACATTTACAGGATACTAGTTTTACTATGTCCAAATCTGGACAAACTTGAGGATAATTGTGCTAGAGGACCAAGGTTTGTTCTGCGTTTTATTGTCCCCAGGGGACAATAAAAATAAAATAAGTTGCTAGAGGACTTTACAGTTTACCAAGCACCCCTTATCACTCTTTCGTTTAATCCTCACAGCAATCCTGGGAGGTTTGCCAACCAGCAACCCTGTTATTAAAAATTAACAGACCTGAGCCTCGGATTAAAGTTATCTCACTCACAGTTTAATGGTGCTTCTTCTGAACCAAAGGAAGAATGAAGCTAGCAAATTCTCCATCCCTGCAAATATTTCAGCACTACCTAAAGTCTACTTAATAATTATAACTGCTAGCTTTTACTAAATTATAACTTCCTATGCTAAGCTCATCTCATCGACTCTCACAAAAATTCTGAGGTGTAAATTATCATTATACTCATTTCCCAGATGAGGAAATTGATGCTTAGAAAGGTTAAACGACCCACCCTGGGTCATACGGTCAGATTTACTTTAATCCAGATCCGCATATCTAAGCATTTGACCTGTTTCACGGAAGCTCTAAGTATTAAAAGGGCCATTGGCGGCATCCGAAGTTGCAATGCCCTCCGAGAGTCTACATCGCAGGACAGGTTACGCTGTCTGTGCCTCTGCCTGTTCCCTTCCCTTCTCCCTCCCCTCCCCTCCCCCTCCTCCAGCCTAACAAGCAGGCTCATGAGTTCCAGAAGAATACCTGCCATAAACAAACAATGCCGAGATCTCTAATTATCTATCCCAAGATGGTCTGCAAAGGCTGTGGTCTCCCATATAACTCTTTGTGTGTGTGTAATCTCTGGTGAACAAGTTAAAGTTACTTTGGGGGACTGAATACAGAATGAAGCACCTGCTACTAATTCCTTCACATTGTGAAAATCACTTCGCCTCAGGCCTCAATTTCCTTATCTATAAATGAGAAGGTTAGAGCATATCAGTGTTTCACACTGTGTTCTGAAGCAAACGCGCAGGTGGTCCACGTGCAGCACCTGCATGCCTGCACGCAGCAGCCCTGCCCTCCAGGACCCCCAGGGGCTCCTTGGAAGTAATTTCAGGCTAGTGGAGGGAGGGGACCAGTTAGCAGCCTCAACTTCAATCAGCATTTCTGCTTTATCTGCCTCATATATTGCACTTCTGCATACATTTTGTGAGGTGTATAAAGCTAAAAAGCCTTGAAAACCAACGAATGGCACAAAGGCTGATTCCACTGTTAATACCCCTGTTTGATCCGACTCTGTGTCCTAACACCAGGAGTCTCAGCAGGTGCGGTCATTCCCAGCAGCCACTCTGGGTTCAGGGTCAGAAGGTGTGCTTCCCGCTCTCTGGCTGTAGTCTCTCAGGAATGGGTGACCTGAGTGTATGTAGGAAGTAAGGAAGCGTGTCGCAACACCCAGGGATTCGAGGAGTGGGAGAAGGGAGTACCCCACTCCTGCCTAAGAGAATCACATTCCATTTGTTCTCTTATGCTTATCAAGCAGTTATAGAATTTCCCCCTCACTGAACCTTCTAAATGTATTCCTCTTCTTCACCGTTCAGAGCTACATGACACTTGGTGCTGTCACAGACTGTCTGAATTGAGGAATCCCACATTACTCTTTATTTTTAGCCTCTTTGCTTACGTTTTCATTTCAGTTCTCAGCTGGGAGTTTTCTCTCCTTTGCAGTCTGAAATTGGCAAGAAGATCGGGGTTTGGGGGCATCAGGTTTTAAGACCGACAATCTTCTTTGGGTGAGACCTTTGTGGCCGAGCCATGGCAGCCCTGCTAAGTGACTTGGTAAACATTTGTTAGGCACCTACTATTCACTCTGTGCAAGTCCCTTTTCTGGAACTCGAGAGGTTTCAAGAATGAATCCGATACAGATCCTGCCTTTAAAGACTTAAGAGCAGAGATGGGGGTGGAGGGAGTGATGAGGGAACCCATGGGCTTCCTTCCAACAAAGCTGGAAATCTCCCCCTACAAACTACAAGAATGTGGTTAGTGAGAGACAATCTTTCTGGAGGATAATCAGTGACATTAAACAGAAAACCATGGCCTGCTACTCCAGGAGGCTTGTGGTTCTTACCCCACTAGGAAGCACGATGCAGAAAGCATCCCAAGACATTCTTTGCAGACAGCCCATCTCTGCAAGACTCTCCCTTATGCATGGGGGAGGGCGGTTTTTGATAGAATTATGCCTTAGGTGACTGTGCAGAAAAGAGTTTAACATAGAAGGCCTGGGACTGCTATCCTCAGAAAGACCTGTTTGCAAAGATGGTCCTCAGCTGGCATCTGGGAACATGGATTTCAGGAGGGTTCCCACCAATCCCTACCTGATGAGAGTGGCTCACTGTGCCTCAAGGGTTGGTTCCAGCAACGTGGTTTATGCTGTACATTTGCTTTCCTTCGGGGAGCCTGGGATTTTCATACGTTCGGGCCATACATGACCAGCCCCCAGTGGACACCCTGGGCACTGAGTGTCTAACAAGCTTCCCTGGTGGACACCATCCACGCATGGGTCGAAACTCAAAGCTGGAGGAATTAAGCGTGTCCTGCGCGACCCCACAGGGAGAGGACTCTTGGAAGTTTGTGCCTGCTTTCCTCCAGACTCCACTCCATGGGCCTTTTCCTTGGGCTGATTTCGCTTTGTCTCCTTTCGCTGTACTAAATCTTACATGTAAATACGACTTTATGCTGAGTCCTGAGAGGTCTTCTTGTGAATCAGTGAAACTCAGGGACCCATAACAGTGACCCTCTCTAAAATGCCAAAATTCACTGACTGCTATGAACCTCTGTCCTGATGTATTGCCTGGAAACGTGTCCCACCCCCCCATACACACACATGCACATATTCTCTTTGTCAGCTTAGTCAGGACCTGTCTGGTTCCCGGTATCACATACCTTCCCATGGCTGGGGCCTCTTGTCCATCACCAGAAGGCTCAGGCTACTCGCAAGATCTAAAGCCAATCCTTCCCCTGACCAGGGGAAAGTCTAAGTCTCCGGTTCAAGCAGTCACGAGGTTCAGCAGAAAGCTCTTCTTGCCGCTAATCGTACTCCGACTTTATACACCGACTACTCCAAAGACCAAAGCTCTACTCTGTCACTTCAGCTTGTCACTGAAACTCTGCTTGCTAACATCCCTCTAGGACCCTGCTCTGATCGTCGTACTGACCAGCACCACCAGTTCACTCTGTGTCTCTGACGACTGTACATTGTATAAGCGTTCCAACAGACTTGGACGCAAAAAAACCCCAAAACAAAACCAATAGAGATACATCAAAACAAACTAAGGAGCAACGTCCATTCTGGCCTTAAATGATTCATTTGGTTGGATTATCACTCATACATTTTAGCTTGAATGGTTGCGATGGTGTCGCTGGCTTCTCCGGAAGAGGAAACACGTTTGGATTTAAAGCACCCTGTTCTACAACACACAGTTTCTGAAATGACTCCTTAGAGGTTAGCATGCAATAACCTGATCATATAGAATTGTCAGGAGGTGAGATGCAGTGAAGAACATAGTCTTTGGCCTTCTGTACCCCCTTTATTCTGTATGACAGTCAGAACTGTCAATAATCCATGAACATAAAAGCCAGATTATTTATCTAGGATCTAACAAAAAAATGCTAAAAATTCTATTTCCTTTATGCACTGTGATAAATGTGGTAGTAAATAAAGGGGGAAAAGGAATAAGCAAAGATAGAAAGATAGGTACAGACGTCGTGACAGTAGCAAAATTGTGACCAGCACCAAGTATACATGTGTACGGAAAGATCTCGAGAATGACAAGAATGGATTCTAAATAGCAAGAGAACAGAGATCATTTCTTTTCCTTGGCGGATCATTACTACCTGAACTTCTACTTCATTACTTCGATTATTCAGTGCTAGTAATTAAGCTAGATTTTCTTCTTCCTTCTAAGGGATCCTGAATTTTAAATATTCTGCCAGCTAATCTATCACACACAGACATCGAGACTCAATTCTTATTTGGGACGTGGGATTACAATGATAACGCTTTGTTAAATCTACCTATTTTGACAATGAAATTAAAAATGTCTGTATCTATGTACTCACATATATATATTTAATATAAATCAATGTAAATTCAAATACATATTCAGATGTGTATTTCATACATCAAATATTGATGAAACACATATTAAATCACTATTTCAAAAGCAACTCTAATGTTAGTAGACTCTAAAATACGTTAGTGCGTTTCCTTCATGCACTGGCTATTTGACTAAAACATTTCTTTTAATTCATCTCGATCCACAGTCCAGCGTCATAACCCCAGACCCTACACATCATTTAGGGATGAAAGGTAACTTAGTTTCAAGAACTCCAGAGCACCTTCTCTTTGCTGTTAGTTAAGTCCCATTTACAGGTGAATTTTTCACCTTTCTAAGCAGTTTGAGCTCAGGAAAAGAACATCCTTGCTTTGTGGTTTCAGCACACATCCAATCAGCAGCCAGAAAGATTCTTCCCACTCCCTCCAGCTCTCTGCTAGAATCTACTCTACCTAGTTTTTCCCTTTGGAGCAGAAAAATAAACAAAACACCTCTCTCTTTAGGCAAGGCCTTCTTTATCCGTATCAGAAGGTGGTACTTCCCCTTCTTATTATTTGCATAGGAGCTCACTCTAATGCCAATCCCAGTATCTTCCCTAACTCCCTTCTTTAAAAATAGTTAAATCTGAACATAACTCTGAGGTGCTGCATTAGCTCAGGACCTTTGGTTTTACTTAAAACCTGTTTCAAATATAAAATGTTTCAGGACTTCCCTGGTGACACAGTGGTTAAGAATCCACCTGCCAAGGCAGGGGACACGGGTTTGATCGCTGGTCCGGAAAGATCCCACATGCCGCAGAGCAACTAATCCCATGCACCGCAACTACTGAGCCTGCGCTCTAGAGCCCGCGAGCCGCAACTACTGAGCCCGCATGCCACAACTACTGAAGCCCACACACCTAGAGCCCGTGCTCCACAACAAAAGAAGTCACCGCAATGAGAAGCCTGCGCACCGCAACAAAGAGCAGCCCCCGCTCACCGCAACTAGAGAAAGCCCACGTGCAGCAACGAAGACCCAACGCAGCCATAAATAAATTAATTTTTAAAAAACAAATGAAAACAAAAATAAGACACCCAAGCCCTCCTCCTTTTTTCCCCTACGTCTATCATGCTCAATCATTTATTCATTTATTGAATTAAAAAATAATCAAGCAGGTACTATGTGCCAGCAGGAGAAAGAGTGGTAAACAGACCAACAGCATCCTTGTGCTCACAGAGCTTTCACTGAGCAGTCACCCCCAGAATGACCAGGAATTTGCCCGGAACTGGTTTCTGCAGCCTGTAAAGGGACTCGTAATAAGAGATGGGAATGTGTTGCCTGGAAAATTCCATCCAGCTAAGTAGATGGATTTGAAGCTCACCTCACAGTTCCCCCAGGCCCCCCAAATGCCATAAGTGGTAATAGAAATTTCCATGTTCCCATGATACGGGCTATCCTACCTCACACCTAGTACAAAGCCCCCTTGGGGAAGTCAGAAATCAGTCCCTATACTCACGTTTCAGTTTAAACATCTGTCAAATAAAATAATAACTGGGTTTTTTTTAATGTTTGTTTGTTTGGGCTGTACTGGGTCTTAGTTGTGGCATGCGGGATCTAGTTCCCTGACCAGGGATCAAACCTGGGCCCCCTGCATTGGGAATGTGGAGTCTTACCCAGTGGACCACCAGGGAAGTCCCAAGAACTGTTTTAGATGACCACCGAACAGAGCACCTGACTATACATGGCCCTGGGAAGAAACAGCTAGAAAGGAATTCAGAAATCATCCAGCCCAGTCCTTCATTTTACAGATGAGAGCTGACTTGAGTTAATAAACTTGGTAAGAAACAGCCTAAACTGAACCCCAGGTCTCCTCATTCCATCTTCACTACCCCCTCATCCTCCCTCAGGCTCCAATCCAACCTAAATACATTTTTTAAAGTTGTCTAACAACCTGGAGATACATTTGCTAATCCTATTGAAGTCCGA
Organism: Orcinus orca; assembly: GCF_937001465.1. Taxonomy (NCBI): domain Eukaryota; kingdom Metazoa; phylum Chordata; class Mammalia; order Artiodactyla; family Delphinidae; genus Orcinus; species Orcinus orca. Next base: position 11,017,735 of record NC_064568.1, read on the forward strand.
GAGAGAATAATTATTTCTAGCTTTGGTGGATTGTCTGCTATCCTCTCTGCAGAAGAGGTAACTGCATTCCACCAGGCAAATCTTCTGCAGCAGCCCCAAAAAGCAAAGGTCAGCAACCTGCGGCCAGCCAGGTCCCACAGGAAGTCCTCCAGCAAAGCCTCATATGCAGGCAATGCCTTTGGAGAGCCCAAATTCAGAATCAAGATGGCAAACTGAGCCAACCACCAACATCGATTAAACTTCCTCACACTTTATCACCTTCTAATTGCATCTCAGGTGGTTTTTCCTCAGCGCCACTGGTTTCTGAATAAAAATTTTAATTTCAAGGTAGCGCTGTAATTTATTGCACCTGTTCCTTTTGTAGTATAAAAGCCAGTGTAATCTCTCTTCAGGCAAACGAGCTCATGTTGCCATGATCTGTGGTCCCCTCTGTCATGGGTACATGCTCTACCTTAATCAGGTTATAATTAGAAGGTGCAGAGAATAGTGGTGTTTACAAATAGGATTTGAAATGGAGGATGAGACGGCCACCGCTACATCTGTCTGGAACTTTCAGCATTAACTCCATTCATCCATCAGAAAAAGAAAGGCTCTAAATTATCCATGCCTGTGGCAGAGAAGGAAAGCTTCCATTTAGATCATGACATGGGGAGACCGGACGCTAGATGCTGCTAGGTGTGTAGTGTAGGGTGTGTAGGGATAATTAACCACAGAGCTTGAAGGAGGTGAAGCATCCTGCTAATAAAATCACACATTTCAGGGGAGAAAGGTCACAGAATGGTAATTAATAGAGGCGGGTTAGTGCCATGAATCTTAAAGTTTTGTTCCCGTCCTGCTTCCATCACATGAACTTCTAGATAAGCCAGAAGTTCCCTGATGCTCACAACATATGCACAAGATTACTTATTGGACATCTTTATACATTTAGAACTGTGCTAGGCAGTGTGATAGGAGAGGTGAAGAAGACAGACAAAATCCTTTCCCTCATTAAGCTGACATTCTGGGAGGGAGCCATCCAATGAACAAGTAGGCAAGTCAATAAAATGAGAATTACAGACTGTGATAAGGGCTACCTGGGAAAGAATGATGCAAGAGAGAATAACTGGGCAGGGAGTGAAGGGAAGCCATCAACAATCAGGGATGACTTCTTGGAGGAAGTGACATTTGAGCTGAGACCTCAAGCCATGTGAGATGAGCCATAAGCACCATTCCTGGAAGGGCTAAAGGGGGCCAGTATGCTTATTAGGTGCCTAGGACCACACCGAATTTCAACTACTCCACACTCTCCAAATACTCTCCAGCAGAGACCCTCTGGATTCATGTTTTCTCTCTTCTAATCCTCACAATAACTCCATGAGGAAAGTAGAAGTCAGTACCCCCACTTTACAGAAGAGTAAACTGAGGCACCAAGCGTCTGAGTGATTTTCCTGTGGTCAGACGTCTGGTAAATGAGGAAGCTGGGACTCGATGGGTTCACTGCTGGAACCTGAGGGTTTCTTTTTTTAATATTTACTTTATTTGTTTGTTTGCTTGTTTTTTTTGGCTGCATCGGGTCTTAGTTGTGGCATGCGGGATCTTCTGATGCGGCACGTGGGCTCTTCATTGTGGCAGGCAGGCTTCTCTCTAGTTGTGTGCGGTTTTTCTCTCTCTAGTTGTGGTGCAGGCTCCAGAGCGCGTGGGCTCTGTAGTTTGCAGCACGCAGGCTCTCTAGTTGAGGCATGCAAGCTCAGTAGTTGTGGCGCACGGGCTTAGTTGCCCCACGGCATGTGGGATCTTAGTTCCCGGACCAGGGATCGAACCCGCGTCCCCTGCATTGGAAGGCGGATTCTTTACCACTGGACAACCAGGGAAGTCCCTGGAATCTGAGTTCTTAATCCTGCATGATGCTACCTCTCAGGGGTGCGTCTCAGCACAATATAAAAGGCACAAGATTCAGGCTTAGACAGACACCTCTTAAAAGCTAGCAGTGGAATTGTAGACAAGTCAGCCCATCTCATACTTAGATTTCTCAATTGTGAAGTAACCATAGCAGAAACCAGTCCCAAGGGCCTCAAACATGATCACCAGCATGCAAGCTCCCTGAGAGGAAGATATCTCCTTTCAGTTGTAAGGTGGTACCAGTGCTTTCATTTCCAAACTGAAGACCAGCTCAAGCCCTAAAAAGCCACAGGGAAGCTTATTAGAGGAAGAGTGCAATCCTGCAGAAGAGTCACTGTTTCATTTCACATCTCTACCCTCTGATGCTCGGGCAGCACCTAGAAGCAGACGCAGTATCTACAGACCGGGTTTTCTCAATTGGCCTTTCAAAGTTGTGGACACAAGGAGACCTCAAAATCCACCCATCTTTAGGCTTTTTCTACTCCATGGAACCAGGAATCCCAGGCCCGGTCATTTCTGATCTCACCCAGGCTGCTATATCCAAGTGGCCTCTTGTAAATAGCTGAACTGTGGTCAATTACATGAAAAACAGTGAAAAGATGTTACTTTTTTGCATCTTTGCATCCTCCTGTCAGTACCCATGTGTTTTCTCCTTTGCTTCTTGTCTGTTTCCATGCCCATAACTTCCTATACACTCGGCCCCTGTGGCAAAGACTCCGAGCATTATGTTCTCTCCAGTGAAGCGCATCTTTCCCGTGTCCAGTGATTCAAGCAAGGTCTGCCTAAGTGACTGTCAAGTTCGTCTAATGAGCAGACACCATCATCTTACATCCATACAGCCCTTTAAAGTCTGCAGAGTTCTGTACATACAAGATCTGACTTAACAGCATTGCGGGCTTCTGTGCTAGGTATTGTCATCCCGTGGCACAGCTGCAGAAATGGAACTTATATATTTGAAGGCATTTGCTCAACATAACTCAAGCTAGTTGGTGACAATGCTGGAGCTTGAACCAGGTCTTGGGATTCCATGTACAGTGTTCTTTTCATTCTATCACACTGCCTACCAACAAAATAACTATTAATAAATGATATTTCCCCGTGCAGGAATTTTTTTTTTTTTTTTTTTTTTTTTTTGCGGTACGCGGGCCTCTCACTGCTGTGGCCTCTCCCATTGTGGAGCACAGGCTCTGGACGCGCAGGCTCAGCGTCCATGGCTCACGGGCCCAGCCGCTCCGCGGCATGGGGGATCTTCCTGGACCGGGGCACGAACCCGCGTCCCCTGCATTGGCATGCGGACTCTCAACCACTGCGCCACCAGGGAAGCCCCATGCAGGAATTTTTAAGATGGCATTCATGAACATCAAAATCACAGCAAGGGCTTCCCTGGTGGCGCAGTGGTTGAGAGTCCGCCTGCCGATGCAGGGGACACGGGTTTGTGACCCGGTCTGGGAAGATCCCACATGCCGCGGAGCGGCTGGGCCCGTGAGCCATGGCCGCTGAGCCTGCGCGTCCGGAGCCTGTGCTCCACAACGGGGGAGGCCACAACAGTGAGAGGCCCACGTACAGCAAAAAAAAAAAAAAAAAAAAAATCACAGCAAAATGTTAAGTGTATGATTTTTAATCAGACATTGAGGTGAGAAAGGGTCCATGACTTTAACACGCATCAGATTATGAAAGACACCCAAGACCCAAAAGTGTTAAGAAGCGCTATAAATATAAGCGATGAGGTATGTGCACCTACTTGGCCAGCCCAGGAAGATAATAAGTCTTATTAACATTCCAGAGAGGTCGATCTCCTCTATTCGTCCTTAGTTGGGCTCTGTTGTACAATTTCATGCTTAGATTAAAATGGAAAGTTAGGAGTAAAATTACTTCTACTCCTATTTTAAAAAACTACTTTCCATTTTTTAATCATCACTGTTTAATGTATTTTAAGGCTAGGAGAGGGAAGGGATCAGAGAGCGGAGATCTCAGAGGGATACTAGAGCCTCATAGATCAATAAAACCCCAGGAAATTGACCTTCCTTCTTTTCCCCAACATCCTCTCATGGCCTTAACTCAACAGTTTTCAGAGTCGGCCCTAAGGAATATAAGAATGGTACCCACTGTTGGGGTGCAGTGAGGTGAGCCGGGGGGGAAGGGATAGAGGGTGTGCTAATCTGGATTCTCCCAAAGATAGAACCAAAAGGAATACACATATGTGTGTGTGTGTGTGTGTGTGTGTGTGTATACATACATACATACAATGCATACATATATATAGGAAGAGAAAAATTTGCTTTAAGGAATTGGCTTACACAATTACGGAGGCTGGTAAGTCCAAACTCTGCATGGTGGGCTGGCAGGCTGGAGACCCAGAGAAGAGCTGCTGCCGCAGCTCAGATGTGAAGGCTAGCTGCTACAGAACTGCTTCTTGCTTGAGGGAGGTCAGTCTTTTTGTTCTATTGGGGCCTTCAACTGATCAGATGAGGCCCACCCACATCACGGAGGACAATCTGCTTTACTCAAGGTCCACCAAATTAAAAATTAATCTCATTCAAAAACACCCTCACAGAAATATCCAAAATAGTGTCTGACTGAGTATCTGGGCACTGGAGAACAGCCAAATTGATGCATGAAATTAATCATCACAGTCAGATTCTGTCCACCACCATGCCATCCCCACCTAAGCAAGAGCACCTCGGTATTTATTGTTTTCTTCTGAAGCTTAAGATTTTGTTTGAAAGATGGATTTTGCTACACGATAGTGATAATAGTCATTTTTAAAGGTTTGCTCTACTGTCTTAATCCAAAGTAGCAACGAAGGTAGAAATCTGGCTCTGCACACACAGGTGATATTCTGATGCCTTCAGGTATAAAGTAGCCTTTCTAACTAGTTGGCCCACACACGCTCTTAACTCCCTCCAATCACATCTCCAGAGCACAAATGGGAAATCTTTCTAAACACAAGTCTGATAGTGTCCGCTCTCCATGGTTTACTCATTGATCGAAGGGTAGCATTTAAAAATCATTTCTCCAGCCAGCAAAGCACAAATGGCTCACCTTCTACCTCTTCCCAAAACCTCATGTCATGCTTCTCATCCCTCTACTCTTTTCGTTCCAACCATATTGGGTTTCTCTCCATCCATAATTTGCCCCTAGCTCCCTGACACCACAGAGCCTTTGAACATGCTGTTCCCTCTGCCATGAATATCTTTCCCTTCCCTTTGTCAACTACTGGACTCCTATTCAAATACCTTAAGCACCACCTGCTCAGGAAAGCCCTTCTTGATCTCCCTGCTTAGATCAAATTCTCCTATTAGAAGTTTTTACTGCACCATGTAACTCTTATTCATAGTACTTAGAATACTAGCAAATTCACATTTATTGGTGTAATACATTTACAACGTCAAACACACTCTCTACTCTATCCTCAGTGACTGCCATAATGTTTTTTGTGTTTTTTTGTTGGTTTTTTTTTTTGCGGTACGCGGGCCTCTCACTGTTGTGGCCTCTCCCATTGCGGAGCACAGGCTCCGGACGCGCAGGCTCAGCGGCCATGGCTCACGGGCCCAGCCGCTCCGCGGCATGTGGGATCTTCCCGGACCGGGGCACGAACCCGCGTCCCCTGCATCGGCAGGAGGACTCTCAACCACTGCACCACCAGGGAAGCCCCTGCCATAATGTTTATATCCAGTAAATATTTTTTGAATAAATAAATAGAGCACACTGCTCCATGATCTACAGCTGTGGGTAATTCTGCAGCAGGAGAAATACATCCTAAAAAATTTCCCTTCCCAATTTGATCATTCTAAATCCAGTGTGTCTAAAAGGAAAGAACTTCTTAAGAAATCCCTCGTCTCAGTTATTTTTCTGCTTCTATTTTCAATCTGCCACTTACATGGCTCGGTAAGCAATGCCCTATTGCAAACCATCTTCAAATGCCATGTCCCATCATCCCGGAGGTACTTTCTTCTACTAACGTGTGTGGAACTGATCCGACATTGTCACAAAAGCAAAATAAATCTTTTGTTCTCACTCTGGAAGATGAACTCAGTAGTGAAACCTGTAGCACTGGATTATGCACAAGCATCCGATTCAGTGCATCCAACATGCTCGTTCTCAGATTTAAAACACCTCCTGCTAAGCCATAATATTTTTCTCTTTCCAAAAGGGGAAGGCTTGGGCTTCCCTGGTGGCGCAGTGGTTGGGAGTCTGCCTGCCGATGCAGGGGACACGGGTTCGTGCCCCGGTCCGGGAGGATCCCACATGCCGCGGAGCGGCTGGGCCCGTGAGCCATGGCCGCTGAGGCTGCGTGTCCGGAGCCTGTGCTCCGCAACGGGAGAGGCCACAACAGTGAGAGGCCCACGTACCGCAAAAAAAAAAAAAGAATTCGAGGTCCTAGGATTGGGCACCAACCTGCTTTGGCATCCTCCCTTCCTTGGTAGGATGTGCCCAGTGAATATCCAATACAGGGAAAGTGGTCCCTTGCCATTCTCTCAATATGTCCTGTGCTTTTATACATTTTCTTAAGTACTAAATTGATTTTTGGAAATAATATTTGTAAAATGTATACAGGTTTTTTTAAAAGAGATTTTGATTTGTGAACCTCATCAAAGTTTCTCCAGCACTGTAATTATTGAGTGGACCAAAAAGTGCCTTCGGTTTTTTAAGTAAAAATAAAAGACACATTTTTCATTTTCACCAAGAACTTTATTGAACAACGTATTCACCCTTTTGTTCCACTACCTTCTGCCATTTTTCAGGCAACTTCATAATTCCATCTTCCCAAAACTCTTTATCTTTTTGAACAAAGAAGTATTCCAGGTGCCTTTTACAGTCTTCCAGGGAATTGAAATTTTTTCCATTAAGAGAATTTTGTAAAGACCAAAATAAATGTAAATCCGAAGGTGCAATGTCTGGTGAATACGGCGGATGAGTCAGCCAAGTTGTAACAGTTTTTGCCTCGTCATCAAAGAAACATGTGGTCTTGCGTTATCCTGATGGAAGACTATGCGTTTTATGTTGACTAATTCTTTTTTTTTTTTTTTAAACATCTTTATTGGAGTATAATTGCTTTACAATGGTATGTTAGTTTCAGCTTCACAACAAAATGAATCAGTTATATATATACATATGTTCCCATATCTCTTCCCGCTTGCGTCTCCCTCCCTCCCACCCTCCCTATCCCACCCCTCCAGGCGGTCACAAAGCACCGAGCTGATCTCCCTGTGCTATGCGGCTGCTTCCCACTAGCTATCTACCTTACGTTTGGTAGTGTATATATGTCCATGCCTCTATGTTGACTAATTCTGGATGCTTTTCGTCAAATGCTGCTTTCAGTTGGTCTAATTGGGAGCAGTCCTTGCTGGAATTAATCATTTGGTTTTCCAGAAGGAGCTCATAATAGAGGACTCCCTTCCAATCCCACCATATACACAACATCACCTTCTTTGGATGAAGACCGGCCTTTGGTGTGGTTGGTGGTGGTTCGTTTCGCTTGCCCCACGATCTCTTCCATCCGCATTATTGTACAGTATCCACCTTTCATCGCCCATCACAATTTGTTTTAAAAACGGAACATTTTCATTATGTTTCAGTAGTAAATCACATGCAGAAATATGGTCGAGAAGGTTTTTTTCACTTAACTTACGTGGAAACCAAACATCAAAATGATTCACATAACCAAGCTGGTACAAATGATTTTCAACTCTTGATTTGGGTCTTTTGAGTATGTCGGCTATCTCCCGCGTGGTATGACATTGATTGTTCTCAGTGAATGTCTCGATTTGATCGCTATCAACTTCAAGTGGTCTACCGGACCTTGGAGCATTGCCCAGTGAGAAATCTCCAGCACGAAACTTCACAAACCACTTTTGACACATTCAACCAGTCACAGCACTTTCTCCATACACTGCGCAAATCTTTTTGTGTGTTTCAGTTGCATTTTTACCTTTCTTGAAATAATAAAGTATAATATGCCAAAGATGTTGCTTTTTTTCCATCTGCAATATTAAAATGACTCCACAACAATTCAGCAATTTTGATGTCTTTTTTAAATGAACACTGATATGACAACTGTCACATACAATCTAACAAAATAGTTTCGAATGAATTTAAAGACAACTAAGTGCTACTAGAGCCATCTTACGGAAAAAGCAAACGAACCTTTTGGCCCACCTAATATTAACTCTACTCGGGTCATATGAAGACTCTGATTTCCTAGACCATCTTATTCCTGCCCAGGAGGTAAGTCAAGACCCCCTGCCTTGGTGAAGCTGGTCGTTACGATGATCCCTGTGTTCCCAAGGGCTCATCAAGCAATGGGCTCTGGCTGTTGCCCATTTTAATTTCAGGGAGAAAATATTTTGGACAGTGTTAGGGCTTCTCTGGATCCTTGGTAATTACTGTGCTGTACCATATCTATTTTAGCACCTCTGAAATCAGGTGCATCTTCTGATCTCTAATGGCCCAGGCCACCATCATGTTAGAGCATCATGTCTGATGCTCTGCCCTTACCAGAGCATCAAAACTTGCAGAAGGGAATGGAGACTTGGAAGAAATCCCAGAAACAATAGTTGAGAGCTCTTTTAACCCCACCCTTCCAAACCAAATATTTGGGAGGGGTGAGGAGAGAGGGAGAGTAAATCAAAGGGTTTAGCAACATTCCTGAAGCTGGAATCCACAGTAACCTTGCCTTCATAATTGGAGATTTGCCCTAAAAGCCCAGCAATAAAGGCTTGGATTTGCTTTTACGGACACTTTCATGAAGTGCTTTATCACTTCAGGTCACAGAGGACAGTACTGTGTGGAAAAACACAGACAACCATGACTCAGGGTCAAAAAGTTATTCTAAGAGTCAGACTCTGAATGAGAAGTTTAAAGAAAACCTTAACTATTTTATCTCACCTTTCTTTTCCTTTTATACATGCACAAGATCAATTTTTAAAATCTATGTCTAATTATAAATGCACTCTTTCAATAAGTAAAAAATAGAAACTCCACGAGATTTTTTTTAAAGCACCAAATCCTAGTTTAATTGGCAGTCATGATATTATGATTTATAATAAGAAATATATATTTGGTCTTCACCCACTGTTCCCATCACAGAGCTCCTAAAACCGTTGGAATTTCCTAAGTGAAGAGAGAGATAAAGGTGTCTTTTGCTATGTTAATGAGGTGCTTTTGGAAAGCACCTAAGGAGGGGGGCCGTTTGCCAGGAGAAACAACTGGGTGATTAGAGGGTTAAAACTTTCATTTCCATCCCCCTGACCTCTGGAAGAGGAGACAGGCTGGGGACTGAATCAATCGTCAGTAGCCAGTGGCTTAATCAATCCTGCCTGTATAATGAAGCCTCCATAAAAACCCGAAAGGATGGGATCCCGAGAGCTTCTGGGTTGGTGAACAAGCGGAGATCTGGGGACAGTGGCACGCTTGGAGAGGGCATGGAAGCTCCACACCCTTTTCCCATACCTTGCCTTATGAATCTCTTCCATCTGGCTGTTGATGAGTTATATTCTTTTGTAATAAACCAGTGCTTTAATAAATAAAATGTTTCCCTGAGTTCTGTGAGTGGTTCTAGCAAATTAATCAAATTGAAGGAGGATGTCGTGTGAACCCCTAACCTATAGCTAGTGGGTCAGAAGCACAGATGACAACCTGAACTTGCTATTGGCCTCTGACGTGGGGGAAAGGACCAGTCATGTAGGGACTGAGCCCTTAACTTGTAGGATCTGATGCTGTCTCCAGAGAGATAGTGTCAAATTGAGTTGAACTGTAGGACAGCCAGCTGGTGTCAGAGAATTGCTTGGTGGTGTGAGACAACCCTCCCCACAACACACACACACACACATACACACACACTGTTACTGGTATTAGAACCTATTCAGTAGTACATAGAATAATAGCATCTTGTGCAGTGGATTTTTTTTTTAGATTTGATGAAACGTAATGTGTTTCTCATTTCAAAGTACTGCAGTGATTCTCTGGGTTAACCATTCTCTGGGCTTACAGAATTTGTTAGCCTGTGCAGGCCCCTGACTCAGCCCAAGTATAAAAAGAAAATAGATAGTATAGGGTTTCGGGAAGTGCAAATCTTAGGACTGATCCCTGGGATGTGTAAACTCATTGGAGTGCTCACATCTTGTGAGAACCTCTCTCTGAGACTCTTCTCACTCTCACTGATGTCTAAGCTGTGCCCATGGACTCCGTGAAATTGAACACTATTGTATATTCATTTATGTATCTCTCAAAATGCCTAGCACAAAGCCACACACACAATGCACTTCCTATCAATGAATGTGTACAGAGTGGATGACACCTTCCACTGAAACTTCCTTTCCTCTCTTCTTTCGTCCGTTCATTCAGTATTTCCCTGCTCCAAAGCATACATCATGCTAATCTTCCTTAAATGTTATTCTTAAGCCTCTATTCAACTATTTGCCTGGGGTTCCTATTAGCACTGCATGTCTGTTGTTGCTGGTCTCTCTCTCACTACTGAGAAAACCTACACTGGTTCTACCAAGGGGATGGAACTTATCTTTCCAGCACTCCACCAGCTTAATCATAGCTGGGATCTATAAGGAGGCAGCATGTGTGTCACCTGTGATCAGTTGATAATACCTCTCTAGAAAACCACAAGGATTCTGAGACTACATCTGGCTCAGCAGGGAAGAGAGCTGTGATTGATCATTGATGTCTGCCATGGGACACGCAGGCACCACCACACATTTGCCATGCCTAATCAATAAGGCATGATTCATGCAGCACCATGAGTTCTCCTCACAGTCCCCCACAATGCAAACATTAAAATAATTTCTATAAATACTCCTTTTGGTGTTTAAGAGTTGTTTCTTAGAGTTGTCTATGCATTTTTCTTTGTACAAAAGTGTGTGTGGTTGTGTGTGTCTGTGTTTGGTTTTGTTACATAATCAGTTCTATGAATTTTTCTTCATTGTTTCTGGCATATTTATTTTTATCATAAAAATGAGTCTATTCCAATATTATAGAAACTTGCATCCATAATTTTAAGTAGTTCTTTTAGAATTCTTTTCATATTTAAATTGTACCTGGAATTTATTTTGCTGTAAAAGGTGAAAATGGGAGCCAGTTTTATTTTTTTCCCATGTAAAAAATCATTTTTGCATAAATTATAGAACATTTTCCTCCATTAATTTGAACTGCCTTTTGGATTTAATACTGTGTTCCATTATATCTCATTGTTTACCCTGCCCGCTTCTATGCCATTAGCATAATAGTTCAATTACTATGGCTTTACAATATATTTTAATGACTCATAGAACATGTTTTCTCCTTGTTCCTTTCAGCAATTAATGGTGATCTTACATGTTTATTCTTTCCAAGAGACTTTGGAATCATTTGTCAAAATCAGGGAAGGAAATTCCATGGTAATTTTTAATGAACTTTGTGTTTATAGATTACATTAAGGATAATTTAGTTCTTTATAAAATTAAATCTCCCTACCCCCACCCAAATAATTATCTCTTAATTTTTCAAGGTGTCCTTTGTGATCACTCAGAAAAATTTTATTCTTATTTTTACCAATATTCAGAGCATTTCTTCTGAAGTTAATACCCAGATAACTTATGTTTTCAACATGACTGGGGAAAAAAATCTTTCATCCAATACATTCTCTAGCTGGTTTCTGTTGATGTTTAAAAGAAAGTTATTTTTCGTACATTATTTCGGTTATTGTACACCCTACTAAGTTTATTGTTTCTGGAGTTGTCAGTTGATTTTCATTGTTGTTTTTATTACAAGATCATATGACATAATTTCCCCTCTTTTTTTTCCAAAGCCAATTCCTCTTACTTATTTCTCCTATATAGTCACATTGGCTATCACTGTCAGAAAAATGTTCAAAAGCAGGGATAAGAGAAAGCATCTGGTCTCACTTCTGAGATAAAGGAAACTTTCTAGTCTTTAAGCATTACACATGATTCTGGCTATTATTTTGAGATTCTGTTAAAGAAGATGTTTTCTTAAGGAGTTTTTACTTAAGGAGTTACATCAAGAATGCATGTTAAAGTTAAGCAAATGTTTTACAAGCATCTACTGAGATGAAGATGTGTCTTCTTGCTTCCTTAGTCCTATGTATTAGTCAACTATTGTTGCAAGAATGCTGTATAACAAACAAGTCCAAAAATCAGTGGATAGACTTCTGGTTTTAGCTCTGACATGTAAAGAGCTTGAAAGTCATCACTCTTGTTCTTACAGCAAGAAGTAAAGGCCAGAAAAATTGTAAATCAACAACTATCCTTGACCACATCAAAGAACTGAGATTAAAAGAAACCTGGAGAGAGAGACATTATCTATAAAGACACAGCTCAAACCTTACTAGAGCACAAAACATTAAATTGCTAGGAACACTTAAATGGTTAGTTTTGATGAGTGGCTAGTGGCCACATGTGAACCAGCGTGAGAATGATAAACTCCTGGGTCCACCGTCCTGCATGGCGAGACCCACATTTTCATGAACTTTAACTTGTGAACCACCCCACACACACACATCATTTGCTCATGATGAAGACCTGAAAAAGATCCCTTTGTGGTTTTGTCAGAGAGAGGGCAAAAGTAATCACTGTGAAATGTGCCCAAAGATTCCTCTAAAACAAAGGCCTTCTCTCTAGGGGAAAAGAGTACCAGAGGCTTAGCCGCAGCTCAAAGCACATTCCTCCAACTCCAGCTCCCACTAGGCATTCCTATCTCACTAAGGGGGGAAAAATTAGTAACAGGGTTCAGAGCTTCAAGGAAATAGATTGGGAACATGGTAGCCAGGGAGGAGAGTAAGGGGTAGAGGGAACGTCCAGCTACATCACAGGAGAAAAACTTGTGAAGGTTGCAGCTCCAAGACACAGGCCCAATAAAAGACAGATTTAATCAGAAGAGTAAAGGCTACTCCTCATCCACCTAACCTCTATCGACCGAAATAAACAAACAAACAAAACCCACACAAGATAAAATTCGTGAGTCGAGTTTGTTCAGTGTCTTACTGAGGACTATAGCCCAGGAGACAGCCTTTCGGATAGCTTTGAGAAACTCTCCCTAATATGTAAGGGGGGAGGTCAGTATATATGTGATTTTGACAAAGGGGTATGTGCAACCAAGCACACATCTCCGCAGAAGTTTGCTGCTAGTCACAAGGAACAGATAGCTTGGTTACTGGTTTTAGTGCTTTTCTAGTATGAGAAGATGCAAGAATCCAGGGTCAGAAAAAATTTCTCCTAAAAATATCTAACTATCTGAATGCCTGTTCTGCCAGTTTTTTCAGAGCACAGAGTGCCTCATTCCTGATCTCCACCCTGAAATCCTTCCAGGGTGTGTTAAAGGTCAAAGAGTGCAATGCCTAATGACTCGATCCTTGTACAGTCAGATGGTGAGAGACATTCTTTAAGTGGCACCTCCACACCAACAGGGCTCCAGTATAATTACAGTGGATTATGGCTTAAAGCAATGCAAGACATAGACTATCTTTGAGGTGATGTACTTGGGAAAGCCCAAAGTCAAGAGGGAAAGACAAGAACAAGGACAACAGAAGAATTTTAAACCTCTGATACTTATAGCTACAACAAAAATTAAGCAAAGCCCAACTCCTAGCCATATTAACATAAATCCTCACACTACAAGTCCGTTCACCTTGATTTCTATTAGCCAAGATACATGATGTCTGGCTTTCAACAAAAATAACAAGGCATACCAAAAGACAAGAAAAAAGTCTGAAGAAACAAAGCAATCATCAAAATCAGACTCAGATATGACATAGATGTGGGAATATCGAGACAATTAATTTTAAATAACTATGATTACTATGTTAAGGGCTCTAGTGGGAAAAAGTACACAGTGTGCAAGAACAGAAGGGTGATGTAAGCAGTGAGACAGAAATGCTAAGAAAGAACCTAAGGGAATCTCTAGAAATCAAAAATGATAATAAAAACAAAAAATGCTTTGGATGTGCTCATCAGTAGACTCAAAACAGGTGAGGAAAGAATCAGTGAGCATGAATATAAGTCAATAGAGATTTCTCATTCTGAAACTCAAAGACCAAAAAGAAAGAAAAAAGCAGAATAGAACATACAAGAACTGTGAGAAAATTTCAAAAGGTGTAACATATGATCACTGGACTACCAGGAGAAAACAGAAGCAATATTTGAAGCAGTAACTGAGAACTTTCCAAAGTTAATGACACACACCAAATAAAACATTTTCTTATTCTTATTATTTTCTGCTGTAAAATATAACTTTTTGTTTCAAATAATAATAGCAAAAATGTACTGGGTGATTGTAGTGTATGGATAAATGAAATAAAGGACAACAACATCACAAGAAATAAGAAGAAGGAATTGGGAATACTCTCTTATAAGGTCCTGCACTACGTGTAAATTGGCATAGTGTTAGTTGAACTTGGCTAAGTTAAATACGTATATCATAAAATTTAGGACAGCCACTAAATATTTTCAAAGGAAGTGTAATGGATGCTCTAAGAAAAGAGATAAAATTACATAAAATGCTTCATTAAAACCAGAGAAGGCAGAAAAAAGAGGGAGAAAAATAAACATCAAACAGAAAGCCGTTACAAACATCAACAGTCACATTTATGTGAATGGTCTAAATATGTCAATTAAAAGACAGAAATTTTTCATAGTAAATTTTTTAAAACTTTTTTGTAACATCTTTTTTGGAGTATAATTGCTTTACATGGTTGTGTTACTTGCTGCTGTATAACAAAGTGAATCAGCTATACCTATACATATATTCCCTATATCCCCTCCCTCTTGCATCTCCCTCCTACCCTCCTTAACCCCCTACCAGAGCACATAACACCAAGCAGATCTCCCTGTGCCATGCAGCTGCTTCCCACCAGCTATCTAGTTCACATTTGGTAGTGTATATATATGTACATGTCACTCTCTCACTTTGTCCCAGCTTACCCTTCCCCCACTCCCCGTGTCCTCAAGTCCCTTCTCGACATCTGCGTCTTTATTCCTGTCATGCCCCTAGGTTCCTCAGAACATTTTTTTTTTTTTTAGACTCCATATATATGTGTTAGCATACGGTATTTGTTTTTCTCTTTCTGACTTACTTCACTCTGTATGACAGACTCTAGGTCCATCCACCTCACTACAAATAACTCAGTTTTGTTTATTTTTATGGCTGAGTAATATTCCATTGTATATATGTGCCACATCTTCTTTATCCATTCCTCTGTCAATGGACACTTAGGTTGCTACCATGTCCTGGCTATTGTAAATAGTGCTGCAATGAACATTGTGGTACGTGACTGTTTTTGAATTACAGTTTCCTTCATGTATCTCCCCAATAGTGGGCTTGCTGGGTCATATGGTAGTTCTATTTTTAGTTTTATAAGGAACCTCCATACTGTTCTCCATAGTGGCTGTATCAATTTACATTCCCACTAATAGTGCAAGAGGGTTCCCTTTTCTCCACACCGTCTCCAGCATTTATTGTTTGTAGATTTTTTGATGATGGCCATTCTGACTGGTGTGAGGTGATACCTCATTGTAGTTTTGATTTGCATTTCTCTAATGATTAGTGATGTTGAACATCCTGTCATGTGTTTGCATCCTGTCATGTGTTTGTTGGCAATCTGTATATCTTCTTTGGAGAATTGTCCATTTAGGTATTCTGCCCATTTTTGGATTGGATTGTTTGTTTTTTTGATATTGAGCTGCATGAGCTACTTGTATATTTTGGAGATTAATCCTTTGTCAGTTGCTTCATTTGCAAATATTTTCTCCCATTCTGAGGGTTGTCTTTTCGTCTTGTGTATGGTTTGCTTTGCTTTGCAAAAGCTTTTAAGTTTCATTAGGTCCCATTTGTTTATTTTTGTTTTTATTTCCATTTCTCTAGGAGGTGGGTCAGACAGGATCTTGCTGTGATTTACATCTTAGAGTGTTCTGCCTATGTTTTCCTCTAAGAGTTTTATAGTGTCTGGCCTTAAATTTAGGTCTTTAATCCATTTTGAGATTATTTTTGTGTATGGTGTTAGGGAGTGTTCTAATTTCATTCTTTTACATGTAGCTGTCCAGTTTTCCCAGCACCACTTATTGAAGAGGCTGTCTTTTCTCCATTGTATATTCTTGTCTCCTTTACCAAAGATAAGGTGACCATATGTGCATGGGTTTCTCTCTGGGCTTTCTATCCTGTTCCGTTGATCTATATATCTGTTTTTGTGCCAGTACCATACTGTCTTGATTACTGTAGCTTTGTAGTATAGCCTGAAGCCAGGGAGCTTGATTCCTCCAGCTCTGTTTTTCTTTCTCAAGATTGCTTTGGCTATTCGGGGTCTTTTGTATTTCCATACAAATTGTGAAATTTTTTGTTCAAGTTCTGTGAAAAATGCCTTTGGTAGTTTGATAGGGATTGCACGGAATCTGTAGATTGCTTTGGGTAGTACAGTCATTTTCACAGTGTTGATTCTTCCAATCCAAGAACATGGTATATCTCTCCATCTGTTTGTATCATCTTTAATTTCTTTCATCAGTGTCTTATAGTTTTCTTCATACAGGTCTTTTGTCTCCTTAGGTAGGTTTATTCCTAGGTATTTTATTCTTTTTGTTGCAATGGTAAATGGGAGTGTTTCCTTAATTTCTCTCTCAGATTTTTCATCATTAGTTTATAGGAATGCAAGAGATTTCTGTGCATTAATTTTGTATCCTGCTACTTTACCAAATTCATTGATTGGCTCTAGTAGTTCACAGGAAATTTTTAAAAAGAAAAACTAAGACCGACTATCTGTTATCTATAAGAAACCCACTATAAAAATAAAAACCTTAAAAGCTTAAAAATAAAAGGATGGATAAAGACATGTCATGCTAATACTGATCAAAAGAAAGCTAGAGTAATCATATTAACTTCAAGCAAAGCACACTTTAGGACAAGAAAAATTCTAAGGGATAAAAAAGTGTTTTATAATAATTCAAAGGTCAATTCTCTAAGAAGACATAAAAATCCTAAATGTATATGCCCCTAACAACCGAGCATCAAAATACCTGGGGAGGGGGCGAACCTTAGAACTAAAAGAAGAAGCAGACAATTCCACTATTATGCTGGAAGATTTCAGCATCCCTCTTTCAGTAATTGATAGATCCAGCAGGCAATAAAGTCAGTAAAGATAGTTACCTAAACAGCATCATTACTCAACTTGGTCTAATTGATATTTATAGAATGCCTCCTCCAACAGAAAAATACACATTCTCAAGATCACATAAAACATACATGGAGACTTCCCTGGTTGTCCATTGGTTAAGACTCTGCACTCCCAATGCAGGGGGCCCAGGTTTGATCCCTGGTAGGGGAACTAGATCACTCACGCTGCAACTAAAGATCCTGCATGCTGCAAGTAAGACCCGGCGCAGCCAAATAAATAAATAAATAAATAAATATATATATATATATATATATATATATATATATATATGGAAATAGACCACATTCTAGGCCATAATACACATCATACACATCTTACCATACTTAAGAGAACAGAAATCATACAAAGTATGTTCTCAGACCACATGAAATTAAACTAGAAATCAATAATAGAAAGATAGCTGGAAAATCTTCACATACTTAGAGATTAAACAAAACACTTCTAAGTGACACATTGATCAAAGAATTCTCAAGAGAAATTAACAATTCTTTGAACTGAATGAAAATGAAACCACAACTTATCAAAATGCGTGGGATGTAGTGAAAGCAGTACCTAGAGGGAAATTTATAGCATTAAAAGCATATATTAGAAAAAAATTCTAAAATCAATTAATTAAGCTTTCACTGTAGGAAGCTAGAGAAAATAGAGCAATTTAAGCCTAAAGCAAGCAGAAGAAAATAAATAGTAAAAATTAGAGCAGAAATCAGTGAATTTGAAAATAATAAAGAAAATCAACAAAACCAGAAGCCGATCTTTTTAAAAGATCAATAAAATTGATAAATCCCTAGCCAGGCTAATCAAGAAAAAAAGAGACAAAAAGTACAAGTATCAGAAATGAAATGGGGTTGTCCTTATGGATCCCATGGACATTTAAAGGATAAAAAGGAATAGTATGAAAACCCCACACCCAGAAAAATTGATAACTTAGATGGAATGGACAAATGTCTTGAAAGACACAAATTACCAAAATTCACACAAAGAGAAATACATAATTGAAATAGGCCTACATCTACTAAAGGAACTGAATAAATAATAACTTTCTAAAAAATGAAGTACCAGGCCCAGAACATATCACTGGTGAATTCTACCAAATATTAAGGAAGAAAGAATACCAATTCTCCACAATCTCTTCCAGAAAAAAAGAAGAACAGAGAACACTTCCTAACTCATTCTATGAGGCCAGCATTACTCTGATACCCAAACTGGGTAAAAACATTATCAGAAAGGAAAACCACAGGTCAATCTCTCTCATGAACACAGACACAAAAATCCTCAACAAAATATTAGCACATGAAACCCAGCAATGCATAGAAAATATTATGTATGCAGGAGGGTTCAATACTGGAAAATAAATGTAAGCCACCTTATTAACAGGTTAAGAAAAAACTATTTGATTCTATCTAGTGACACAGAAAAAATCATTTGACAAAATCTAACACCCACTCATGTTTAAAAAAAACAAAGTCTCAGCAAACTAGGAATAAAGAGGAACTTCCCCAACTTGATGAAGATTATCTACAAAAAGCCTATAGCTAATATCATACCTAATGATGTAACACTAGATGCTTTCTTCCCCGAGATCAGGAACAAAGCAAGGCTGTCCTATTTCACTAATCCTATTCATTATCATACTATAAGTCCTATAATGCAAAAAGGCTAGAAAAGAATAAAATGTACACAAAATGAGAAGGAATAAACACACTACCTTTGTTCGTAGATGACATGATTGTATAGGTAGAAAATCTCAAGGAATCAACAAAATATTCTTGGAACTAATAAGCAAGCATGACAAAGTCACAGAATACAAGGTTAATATAGAAGTCAGTTGCTTTCCTATATACCAGGAATGAACAAGTAGAGTTCAAAAAAATGTTATATGTCATTCACAGTGGCACTCCAAAAGATGTAATAGTTAGGTATAAATCTAATTGAGTATGTATGGGATCTATAAACAGAAAAGCACAAAATTCTGATGAAAGATGTCAAGGAAGATCTAAGCAAATAAATATTTCATGTTCATAGAATGGAAGTTTCAATATTGTTAAAATATCAATTCTTCCCAACTTGGCCTATAAATACAACAAACTAATTCTAAAGTCATCAACAAACTGAGTCTAAAGTGTATATGGAGAGGCAAAAGACCTAGAATAGCCAACATGATGCTGGAGTAGAAGAACAAAATTGGAGGCCTGATACTATGCAGTTTCAAGACTTGCCAATAAAGCTAAAGAAATCAAGACAGCATGTCATTGAGGAAAGAATAGACGTATAAATCCATGTAATCAAATAGAGAGCCCAGAAATAAACCTACACACGTGTAGTCAACTGATCTTTGATAAATGAGCAAATGCAAATGGAAAAAGAATAGTCTTTTCAACAAACAGTGCTGAAAAAATCAGATGTCCATATGCAAAAATAAATGAACCTACACACAGACCATACATCTTTCACAAAAATTAACTCCTAATAGATCATTTGGCACAAAACTACACAACTTCTAGAAGAAAACATAGGAGATACTCTAGTTGACCTTTGGTTTGGTGGTGAGTTTTTAGATAGAATACAAAAGCATGATACACCAAAAAGAAATTGATAAATTGGACTTTATTAAAATTTAAAAACTTCTTCTCTACAAAAGACACTCTTGAGAGCATCAAAAGACAAGCAACACTCTAGGGAAACATACTGGCAAAGCAAAAACATGGTAAAGGACTTGTATTCAAAGTATCCAAAGCAATCTTAAAGCTCGATGGTAAGAAAGCAAGCAGCCCAGTTAAAACATAGGCAAAAGATCTGAGCAGACAATTTACCAAAGAATATGTACTTGTAACAAATAAGCGTGTGCAAGATGTTTACCGTCATTTGTCATTCCAGAATTGCAAATTAAAACGAGATACCACTACATGCCTATTAGAATGGTTAAAATCCAAAACACTGACAACACCAAATGCCGGCAAGGACATCAAGCAACAGGAGCTCTCTTCCATTGTTAGTGGGAATGCAAAAATGGAATATCTACCAGAGTTTGGCAGTTTGTAAAAAAGTGAAACATAGTCTTATCATACAACCTAAGAACCATACTCCTAGGTATTTACTCAACTCATTGAAAACTTAAGTCCACACAAAAGCCTGTACATCAATGCTTATAGCATCTTTAGTCATAACCACCCAAAACTGGAAGCAACTAACATGCCCTTCAATAGGTGAATGGATAAAGAAACTGTGGTATGTTCAAACAATAGAATACTACTAAGTGCTAGAAAGGAATGAGCTAACAAGCCAAGAAAAGATACGGATGAATCTTAAATACATATTGCTAAGTGAAGAAGTGAGTCTTAAAATGTCACATACTATATGATTCCATTTATACAACACTACGGAAAAGACAAAACTACAGGGATGATAAAAACATTGGTGATAGCAGGGGCTCCAAGGAAGTTGTAGGAGGCATAAAACCTGCAGCAGGGGGATTTCTTAGGGTGGTGAAAGTATTCCATGTGATACTGTAAAGATGGATACATGATACTATGCGTTTGTCAAACCCATGGATTTGGGTTTTACATCAAAAACAGTGAGACTTATTGTATGAAAATTCTTTTTAAAAAATCATTTAGGAGGTCAGGGGATCCCAGGATGGAATGCAGAATGTGAAAAAAGAATCGAACTGCGTTGCAAATGTATGAAACAACCTCACTCGAAGCAGTGTGAAGGTAGATGTAACATTAGAAAAGTAACATTAGAAAAGACCTAATGGGAGTATGGTGATATGGGTTAATAACTCTGATACTGTTATATACATACGCTGGAGCTGGTCAATTAAGTAAATGAATGGCAAATGGCGAAAACCAAGTTTTTCACTCTTGGATTGGGAGGTTACAGGTAAGCAAGGACAGGTGGCTAGAAAGATCCATGTGGTAATGGATGACAGAGACATGAGTACAGACTCATATTTAGCTTAATATAGACAGAGGTGATTACTTACAAAAATGTTTATGGATATGTGTATATACACAGGTTACTATACACATATATTTCCTTGCTCTACCAGCTGGGAGGACCCAGAAGCAACAATGCCTCGGTAGCAACAAGCACATTGTGCACCCAGATCTTGGTTCCTAATTTTTCTCCAGTAAAAGAACCCAGGGATCCTTGGAAAATAGCTGATTCTAAGACTGGGGAAAGAAATATAAAAGATAAGCCTGGAATTTCTTGTAGTCCCAGAAAGTAAAGATGTGTTCCCAAAAATGTATGGACACCATGGGGGGAGAGTGGGGGTGGTGGTGGGATGAACTGGGAGATTGGGATTGACATATATATACGCTAATATGTATAAAATAGATAACTAATAAGAACCTGCTGTATAGCACAGGGAACTTCACTGTACAGTAGAAACTAACACAACATTGTGAAAAACTATACCCCAAATAAAAAAATAATAAAATAAAAGGGGGGATAACCCCACAATGACAAGGATATGTCAAATGGACACAGGAGCCAACTGAAAGGGCTTCCAGTGGCCAAAGCTGGAACAATTTCAGCAAGAAAATGAATAAAAGAACGTTGGATCATAGCCTGAAGTATAAAATAAATATACATGAGTTCATACTGATACAGATAAATGACTGAATAAATAAATTATGGGGGGAGAAGAGACAAAACTCCCACGCAGAAGAATTTCAAATAATTTATATAGACACTCCACCCTCAGGAAGGTGGAGCATGGACTGTGCATGGGGACCTCCTTCTAAGAGGTACAGTAAGAAAAGAGACTGGGTGTGGAGCGTAATTTACGTTTTTTACAGCAGAAACTTGACAAACTCTACCTCAGTCTGGTTATCAACGTTAACATCAACACTGACAAGTCATACTATTAACATAAACCCTTGATGTGGTGTGATGAGAATGGCACATTACCTCTGTAGTCTTCCACCTAAAAACCCGTAACCTCGGTCTAGTCACGAGAAAAGCATCAGACAAATCCCAACTAAGGGGCATTCTACAAAATACACAGCTAGCACTCCTCCGAACTGTCAAAGTCATCAGAAACAAAGCAAGTCTGAAAAACTGTCACAGCCAAGAGGAGCCCAAGGAGACATGACAACTAAATGTAATACGGCGTCTTGGATGGGATCCTGGACCAGAAAAAAGAAAGTCAGGAAAAAAACTAAGGAAATTTGAATAAAACAGGGACTTTGGTTAATAATAATGTATCAATATTGGTTCATTAATTATGACAAATGTACCATATTAAAGTAAGATGTTAATAACACAGGAAATGAGCGTGAAGTATATGGGAATTCCTCTATTGTTTCATAAATTTTCTGCAATTCTAAAACCATTCTAAAATTAAAAGTTTATGTTAAAAATCAGTTAGATACAACAACAAGCATTTATTTTTCTTGTGCTTCAGGCTGCATGTTGGCTGAGTTTGGCTCCAGAATTTGGGCAGAGTTCAGAGTTTCCCTATGTTTCCACATTCTCCTTGGACCAGGGGCTACCGCAGCATGTTCCTTTCATGGTGACTGGCGGATGTGCAAGAGGCCAAATATATAAGCACGCCAAAGGTCTCTGCTCACATCGTGTCAGCTGCCATTCAACTGGCCCAGAGCAAGTCACGTGGTCAAGCCCAACATCAGTGGGGAGGTAGGTATATTTCACCATTTCTACATGCCAAGGGGTAAGAGGGAGATCTGAAGAATTCAGGACAATTATCTTTATCCAACCTACAACAGTCTGTTATTTGGTACTGAATCAGTTAGGATGGTTTGGTTGCAAGCAACAGAATCAATTTTTATTAGCTTAAATAAAGGAAGAATTTACTGGAATTATGTACTAGTTCACAGAAGCAAACTCTGAAGAATAAAGATTCAGAAATATATAGGAACCAGGGAAACTGCAGGAATCTAGGTAACAGAAACTAGGGGTTTCTAGCTCATTGGAGCTCTGCCACCCAAACAAGAGAGCACCTATCATTTCTTCCTCTTGTATCACTATATTCTAAATTCAAATGCCCAGAAGAAAGAGCACAATTAGTTGGTTTAGGTCAATGTTTCCTCCAATACTAGGATCCTAGAACCAGAATGAGGAAAAATAATGCATTTCTGGAATAAATTCTGCCTGATTATGGTGTATTACTATCTTAATATACTGTGGAACTCTATTAGCTAATATTTTATTTAGAACTGTTTATATATACATACAAGAGAACTTTCTGTAGTTTTCTTTTTGTGTGTTCTATCTTTTGTTTCTGGAAACAGTGTTACCATGTTTCTCTTTTTAAAAAGAGTATGGATCCGTGTCCCTATTTATTTTTGCTCCAACAGCTTAAGTTGACTAGGAATTATGTTTCTTAAAGTTCAAGAAGAATCTGTCCATGAAACCATCTGGACCTGGTGACATTTTTAAAATACGTATTTTCCACTTCTTCTTGAGTCAATTTTAGAAATTCGCATTCTCCTGATGAAACATGCATTTTATCCATGTTTTTAAGTTTATTTTCACTGGCTATTTTCTCTTGTAACCTTTTAACTGCTGTTTTGGTTAGACTACTGTTCTACCATTTATCTTTTTCTCGTCTCTGATTTATGTATTTGTTTTCTCTCTCACTTTTTTCCCTTGATTTTATTAGCTTTGAATTATTTCTTCATTAGTTTTTAAAGAATCAATTTTCAGATGTATCATAACCAAAAAGGACATATACTGTATAGCACTGGGAACCCCGCTCAATATGCTGTTATAACCTAAATGGGAAAAGAATCTGAAAAAAAATAGATACATGTGTATGTATAACTGAATCACTTTGCCGTAGACCTGAAACTAACACAACATTCTTAATCAACTATACTCCAATATAAAATTTAAATTAAAAAAAATTTTTATTGGAGTATAATTGCTTTACAATGTTGTGTTAGTTTCTGCTATACAATGAAGTGAATCAGCTATATGTATACCTATATCCCCTCCCTCTTGGGCTTCCCTTCCATCCACACCCCATCCTACCCATCTAGGTTGTCACAGGGCACTGAACTAAGCTTCCTGCATTTTATAGCATGTTCCCACTAGCTATCTATTTTACGCAGCAGTGTATACATGTCGATCCTAATCTCCCAATTCGTTCCACCCTTCCCTTCCCCCACAGTGCCCAGATGTCTTTTCTCTATGTCTGCGTCTCTATTCCTGCCCTGCAAATAGGTTCATCTGTACCATTTTTATAGATTCCACATATACGCATTAATATACAATATCTGTTTTTCTCTTTCTGGCTTACCTCACTCTGCATGACAGACTCTAGGTCCATCCACATCTCTACAAATGACCCAATTTCATTCCTTTTTTGTGGCTAAGTAGTATTCCATTGTATATATGTACCACACCTTCTTTATCCACTCATCTGTTGTTGGACATTTAGGTTGTTTCTATGTCCTGGCTATTGTAAATGGTGCTGCAATGAACCCTGGGGTACATATGTCCTTTTGAATAATGGTTTCCTCAGGGTATATGAACAGTAGTGGGATTGCTGGGTCGTATGGTAGTTCTATTTTTAGTTTTTTATGGAACCTCCATACTGTTCTCCACAGTGGCTGTATCCATTTACATTCCCACCAACAGTGCAAGAGGGTCCCCCTTTCTCCACACCGCCTCCAGCATTTATTGTTTGTAGATATTTTGATGATAGCCATTCTGACTGGTATGAGGTGATACCTCATTGTAGTTTTGCTTTGCATTTCTCTAATAATTAGTGATGTTGAGCATCCTTTCTTGTGTCCCTTGGCCAACTGTATGCCCTCCTTGAAGAGGTGTCTATTTAAGTCTTCTACCTATTTTTTGATTGGGTTGTTTGTTTTTTTGATATTGAGCTGCATGAACTGCTTGTATATTTTGGAGATTAATCCTTTGTCAGTTGCTTCATTTGCAAATATTTTCTCCCATTCTGAGGGTTGTCTTTTCATCTTGTTTATGGTTTCCTTTGCTGTGCAAAAGCTTTTAAGTTTCACTAGGTCCCATTTGTTTATTTTTGTTTTTATTTTCATTACTCTAGGAGGTGGGTCAAAAAAGATCTTGCTGTAGTTTATGTCAAAGACTGTTTTTCCTATGTTTTCCTTTAACAGTTATATAGTGTTCGGCCTTACATTTAGGTCTTTAATCCATGTGGAGTTTATTTTGGGGTATGGTGTTAGGAGTGTTCTACTTTCATTCTTTTACATGTAGCTGTCCAGTTTTCCCAGCACCACTTATTGAAGAGGCTGTCTTTTCTCCACTGTATGTCCTTGCCTCCGTTGTCATAAATTAGGTGACCACAGGTGCGTGGGTTTATCTCTGGGCTTTCTATCCTGTACCATTGAGCTACATTTCTGTTTTTGTGCCAGTACCACATGGTCTTGATTACTGTAGCTTTGTAGTATAGTTTGAAGTCAGGGAGCCTGATTCCTCCAACTCCGTTTTTCTTTCTCAAGATTGCTTTGGTTATTCAGGGTCTTCTGTGTTTCCATACAAATTGTAACGTTTTTTGTTCTAATTCTGTGAAAAATGCCATTGGTAGTTTGCGAGGTATTGCATTGAATCTGTAGATTGCTTTGTGTAGTATAGTCATTTTCACAATATTGATTCTTCCAATCCAAGAACATGGTATATTTCTCTATCTGTTTATATCATCTTTGATTTCTTTCATCAGTGTTTTATAGTTTTCTGAGTACAGGTCTTTTGCCTCCTTAGGTAGGTTTATTCCTAGGTATTTTATTCTTTTTGTGGCAATGGTGAATGGGATTGTTTCCTTAATTTCTCTTTCTTATCTTTCATTGTTAGTGTATAGGAATGCAAGAGATTTCTGTGCATTAATTTTGTATCCTGTAACTTTACCAGATTCACTGATTAGCTCTAGTAGTTTTCTGGTGGCATCTTTAGGATTTTCTACTTATAGTATTATGTCATCTGCAAACAGTGACAGTTTTACTTCTTCTTTTCTAATTTCTATTCCTTTTATTTCTTTTTCTTCTCTGCCATGCCTAGGACTTACAAAGCTATGTGGAATAAGAGTGGCGAGAGTGGACATCCTTGTCTTATTCCTGATCTTAGTGGAAATGCTTTCTGTTTTTCACCATTGAGAATGATGTTTGCTGTAGGCTGGTCATGTATGGCCTTTATTATGTTGAGGTAGGTTCCCTCTATGTCCATTTTCTGGAGAGTTTTTATCATAAATGGGTGTTGAATTTTGTCAAAAGCTTTTTCTGCATCTATTGAGATAATCATATGGTTTTCATTCCTTAATTTGTTAATATGATGTATTAAAATAAAAATTTTACATAAATAAATAAATGCAAAAAATAACAAAAATAAAATAAAATTTTCAGATGTACCAATTCTACCTTTTTTCTTTCTTCTAATTAATTACATAATAATTAATTAATAACAAGTAATTAGTATATATAAAATGCATATTTATGCTTGTGTTAGGTTTTTGTTAGACTTACGTTAACTCCTTGCAGCGAATATTGAATTCTTTTTCTCATTCAACTAGCACGATATTTAAGGTTGTGAATTTTCGACTCAATACAACTTTGGCTACATCCCATTACTTTTTATATGAGGCTTTTCCGGTATCTATATTTTCTAAATACTCAGCATATGTAGTTTTGACTTTTCTCTTTGACAAGGAATTAACCAATAAAGACATTTATAACTTGCAATTGGTAAAGTTTCTGCTTATCTATTTACACCTCAATTAATTAATTATTTCTAGGTCTGTCAGAAAATATGGCTCATCTTATTTCTACTTTGGGGACTTTATTGAGAGTCTCTGTGTGGCCAGATATGACAGTCAATATTTCTACATATTTCTTAGGGTACGTAATTACTTCAGAGAGAATCACAGGTGATGCAACTTCTTAGCCCTGGAGAGCAGTCTATGGCTTGTGCAGAAATCCATAAACTGCCTGCCCTTGCTACTTAATCAGCATTTTTAAAAACTGCTTTATAAGAAAACCTATGTGAATCCTAAAGTAAACTGCTAAGTGACATTCTCCCTAAGTAGTGTAAAAACTTTAATAAACAGAAACCTCAATTAAATAGAGTTGGGAGCCCACAAAGGGGAGCTCTCATGCCCCGTGTTAATAGTAGAGCCCAACAACAAAAAGAAAGACTCCTTTCCTGTCAAGAATTCAGCCAATGAAAAGTCATGGAACCTTTGTTGACTATCACCCTTCCAACTTCCTTTTCCTCGCTTTAAAAATGTTCTTCCCTTGCCCTGAGAGAACTTGAACATGGCTCGCCATGATTGTAGACCCTGAATGGCAATTCTCTGTTGATCCAGAATAAGCCCATCTTTGCTGGAGAAATATCTGGCTGTCTATTTCGGGTCAACAGTAGTAAGAAGCTACAAGTGATAGGACGGGGTGATATGAGATCTGGATCCAAACTCCCAGCTCTACTACAAGCCAGCTGTGTGATCCTGGGCAAGCCTCTCACCTTCTCTGAACTCCAGCTTCTTCAGCTCTCTCTAACGAGGCCAAAGCACTTGTCTTTGCAGATTTGGGTCTCTCTAACTAAGCCTGGAGTTTCCAAAGGACTTTGGGAAGCAGTATCTCCAGCCCTATTATGCCAGATGAAGTGTTACAAGTATGTGATCCATAGGGTCCCAACTAGCTTTAAATCTTCACAATTGGATTAAATCAGTTACCCATGGTCCTTGCTTTTTAACTGCCTGAACAAGTGTACCTGGATTATAAAAGGACTCACATTGTAGAAAAGAAAGGAGGAGGGACTAGGTTCAAGTCCTAGCCCTATATCAACCAGCTCTATCACCACAGACATTACGATCTATTAAATGTCCAACTACTCTGATCCTCACTCACCTCATCTTGAAAATAGATATAACATCACCAGTCTCACCAAGATTAAATAAGATAATCAGTAAAAAGTGCTTTATAAACTGCGAAATGTCATAAAGCATTAGTTCCCGTTATTAAATACTCATGCAGCATTGATGCTTCCAACGTCTTATGTGTTTTATAAGGTGTTAAATTTAATGAAATTGTCAAACTTACTGCCTTTCATTAAACAGGCAGTCACAGGCAGGTCTGAATAGTGAAAGCAAGGGAATAGGTATTTTGTCTGAATTACCTAGGTAATCACAGTTAAATCACTTTGATGAGCTAAGAAGAGTAAAAGTTAAGAGTATCTCAAGGCTGGGGAAGGACTTAATAACCTCACTACATCTCCTTCTGCCCCATTATTTCATAAAATTGAGACTGAAAGAGAATTACATTACACTACACACTGAAAAGGAAATAAAACCATAGATACCCACCAGACTAGCACATGAGCACGGGACAAAGGTACGCCTGGTGACTAGCGTGTCAAATGAGTTTTCACACGAGGTGCTAATCATTTGCTTTTTAAGGAAGAAGGTAATAAAGCAACATTCTGCTGTTTTCTCCCAACTCTAAGCCTGTATGAGGCACCATTACGTAGTTCCCAGCCCACTGACATTAGTGGATACAAGTAGTCTATAATCTGATTTCCCCGGGTGCAGGCTAGAGAAGATGGATTTGAAAGATTTCTTCCTCCAGCAAAGAATGATCCACTGATGGTCTGAGCAAGCCTGTATGCTTACTGTGCTCTTCAGCTCCTGGGGAAAACATTCATGATCAATGATGATAACAACTATAAACTGACTGTCCTACTGACGATTGAGAATTTCAGAGTCATGCTTCCTGGAGCCTGGCTCTTAAACCAACATCAAACCAACTTGCCCAGAGAGGCCAACGGGACTACTACTCAATCACTCACATATTAAGCCCAGCTGAACTGCTGTCATGGCACATTCTAAGGGGAAACTTAACGCCACAGCTTCTTATTTTCTTTTTTTTTTTTAACAGAAGTCTTCCTTATAGAGTCCAATTTTCCACTCAGAGTAAAGGTGGAGGCTGAAGAGCCAGTCTCGTGATTCAATCTGTGTCCTGGCCATTTAGCTTTATCCTGGTCCAAAGGCATGATCTTTCTGCCTGTGTACGTGTATCCTTGGCTACAAGAGCACATATCTGTAAAATGGGAGTAATGATATACTCGCCACCTGCCTGTGGGTTGAATGGTGACCCACCCCCCCCCCCCGAAAGAAATGTCTATATCCTAACCCTTGGATCCTGTGAATGTGACTTTGAGACAAATAGTCCTTGTGGATGTAATGAATTAAGGATCTCAAGATGAAGTCATCCTAGATTAGGTGAGTGAACCCTAAATCCAATGACAAATATCCACATAATAATCAGAAGAGAAGACAGACACAGGGGAAAAAGCCCTGGAAAGACAAGGCAGAGATTGGAGTTGTGCAGCCACAAGCCAAGGAATGCCTAGAGCCACCAGAAGCTGGAAGCAAGCAAGGATTCTCCCTCAAAAAACCTGGGAACAGTTTGACCCTGCCCACACCATGATTTTGGACTTCTGGACTCCCGGACTCTGCGAGAATAAATGTGTGTTGTTTTAAACCACCAAGTTTGTTGTCATTTGCTACGGCAGCCGCAGGAAACTAATATACTGCCGTAAAAGGATTGCTACTAGCTGTGAGTAAAGAGTTCGTATCAGTTATGGACTGAGGTAGGCCTGCCTGGGGCAATAAAGGTCTGAGTCTCAGTTCCTTGGAAGCTATTTAGAATTGAGATAAATGTGAAATAAATATATGTTGGCCTTCTTTGCTCTGAAAGCCTGGTCTGTAGAGCTGTGGGTTGACAGGAAGACCATAGGCTTATTGGCTAGAAGTGTATAAAATTCTGGTGGCAGACAGAGGCCTCATCTGCTCTCTGTCAGTGACCCACACATGCAAGGTTCTTGCTCTGCAATAAGGGGTTCTTACACACCCTTGTTGGTGAAGGGCCAAACGATGCTGTGCCCTTGGGTAGCTGCTGGGCCTCCTGATGAGACAAAGATGATGTGGGGCCTGCACTTCCTGTCCTGTGCCTTTCTGTATGGCTGAGTAAAAACAGTGTTTGTTCAAGGCCTACTGCATCTTGTGAATATGATAGCCAATTCTACCTGCACTCACCACTGTACCAGTAAAATAAAAATAATAGTTATGATATATATAATAGATAAACAAGAAGGACCTACTGTATAGCACAGGGAACTGTATTCAATATTTTATAATAACCTAGATGGGAAAAGAATCTGAAAAAGAATGGATATATGTATGTGTATAACTGAATCACTTTGCTGCACACCTGAAACTAACACAGTAGTGTAAATCACTTATGCTCCAATATAAAATAAAAATTAAATTAAAAAAAAGAAAATACATAGTGTTGGCAAGGCTACTGGGAAATACACACTCTCATTCATTTCTGGTTGGAGTTTATACAACTCTCTGGAGGATAATTTTGCACTATCAGCAAATTCACTTCCTGGAATTTATCCTACAGATATACTCACTATGTGAAAAGACTCTGTTCATCCATTGTTTATAATAAATACTAAAAAATGAATATCTGTCAATAGAATACTGGTTAAATTAATCATGGTAAATCCATAAATAAAATAAAGATATATATATGTGTGTATATATATATATATATATATATATAACTGAATCACTTTGGTGTACACCTGAAACTCACACAACATTGTAAATAAACTATACTTCAATAAACAAAATAATAGTTACATACTGATGATTCATGTGAAAGGTATTATGTTCATTTTCTCAATTAATCCTCACATCATTATGAAACTGGAATGATTAGCCCCATTTTAGAGACTTAACACTTAAATAACCATCCAGT
This sequence comes from Orcinus orca, assembly GCF_937001465.1. Lineage (NCBI taxonomy): Eukaryota > Metazoa > Chordata > Mammalia > Artiodactyla > Delphinidae > Orcinus > Orcinus orca. The sequence continues at coordinate 11,048,545 of NC_064568.1, forward strand.
AGTAATTCAGAACTGGCTCTGCAGTATTTAATTATAAACCTCACATTATGCTTCTCCCTAATGGCAAGATTTAATAAGTTCAGGGTATCTTATCAAAAAATTGCAAATGGATATCCAACAGTTTTGTTTCCCAGACCTGTTCCGTTTGTATTTGTAACTTGCATTAGTTGTCAATTGTCTACAATCAGGAAGTTCCACTTTAAAACCTGAATTTCTGGCTGAGAGTGAATAATCACATCTTGCAACCCACCATCTTAGAATATCCTGGATCTGAACAGTAATGGTTCCTTTCAGATAGAACCCTCAAGTACACCAGAGTCCCCATTCCCTCTTGCCTCCCCAAACACTATCGCAAAGTGTCAATTACCATCCATCATTTTATACCCAGCCCAAGTAATACACGTGTACCCATTTATATTTCTTTTTGGCCTCTGTAGACTGAATTTGTAACCGTGAGGTATTAGTTTTTTATTGTTGCCAGAACAGATTACCACAGTTTTAGTGGCTTCAAACAATACCCATTAATTATCTCACAGTTAGAAATCTGGATACAGCAGGGCTCAGCTCGTTCTCTGCCCCAGGTTTCACATGGAAAAAATCAATGTGCAGCAGGGCTGCAAGACTTTTTGGAGGGTCTGGAGATGGATCTGCATCCAAGCTCACTCAAAATTGTTGGCAGAATTCAATTCCCTATGGTTTTAGCACTGAAATCCTTATTTCCGTGCTGGCTGTCAGCTACAGGTGGCTCTCAGCTGCCAAAGGTACTCACAATCCCTGACCCATGGCCCTCTACCTGCACCTACAAAACCAGCAATGGTAGGTCCAGTCCTTCTCATGCTTCCAATCTTCCTGACCTCCCTTTCTGCCTCATCTCTCTTCTCCCTTCCTCTTCTGTTTTTAAGGGCTCTTGTGATTGCATTGGGTCCATTCAGATAATCCAGGAAAGTCTTCCTGTTTTAAAGTCAGATGATTAGTAACTTTAATCTGCAAAGTCCATTCACAGCAGTACCTAGATTCGTATTTGATTTAATAGTCAAGGGACAGGAATCTTGGAGGAACATCTTTAGAATTCGGCCTACCACACCTGATCTAGTCCAATTCTTTCATTTTAGACGAAGAAGCTAAGACCAAGAGAGGTGAACCATCAGACTCAAGGTTGCATCGCTAAGCATTGTAGAGCCAGAACTCCAGGGCAGCACCTGAATTCCTAATCTAGATATGTCATTCAGAGAGCTTACTGGAATTTGTAAAAAAAAAAAAAAAAAAAAAAAAAATCTGATACTATTAGTTTACTTTACTTGTATAAAGGAAAAATAAACTATGTAGTGTTGCCAATTACCACTAGTGGGAGACCAGCTTTAATGAGATAATGTAAAATTCTTAGCACAATAACTGGTAGTAGATGCTTGTTGTGTTTGCTTTCCAAGAGTATACGCCCCATTCTCTGAGTAACAGAGACCCTATTGTACCTCATGTATCTTGCACCCTCCCACCCCTTTCTGGATACAGTCTTACAAAGATTGTCAGTCAAGATTCTCAGCCCATTCCTAAAGAATGAGTGGGCATATTACCTAAGTCAGGAATCAGAAATCCTCCGTGGAATCTGAATCATGAGTCGAGTCACCCAAAGATTACATCTGCTACCTGACATATTGCCAAAACTGACACAAGAAGTAGCATATACATAAAATAAATTTAACAAGAAATGTTCAAGATCTTTATACTGAAAACTTCAAAAACTTTCTGGGAGAAATTAAAGAAGACCCACATTAATGGAGAAACATACCATATTCATGGACTGGAAAAATCAATATTTATAAGATTCTGATTCCCTCCAAATCTACCTAAGATTCACTGACACCTTACAAAAATTCCAACAGGCCTTTGTATAAGTTGACAAGCTAAGTCTAAAATGTATATAGAAGGAGCTAGAATATCCAAAACAACCTTGAGAAAGAAGAAAATGTGTTGGAGGACTTACATTTCCCAATTTCAAGGATAACTTTTGATCCAAAGTAATCAAAATCATATGGTACTGGCTTTAAGATAAATCAGAGTATGGTGACGGATGGATACTAGACTTGTAGTGATCACCCTGTAGCACATACAGGTGTTGAACTATAATGCTATACACCTGAAACTTACATAATAATTAAAAAAATATAAAAATAGATTAATAGAACAGATATAGAATTCATAAATAGAGCTACACTTATACAGTCAATTGATTTTCAACAAGATTGAAATCTAGGAAGTCAGAATAAATCAAGTATATTCTGTAGATGTCATTTATATGAAATTCAAGAATAGGAAAAACTAATCTCTGGTGATACAAATCAGTAAGTCGTTGCCTCTGGGTGGGGAGATTGTTTGGAAGGAAACACAAGCAAATATTCTGCAGTGTTGGAAATGCTCTCTATCTTGATTGGAGCCACGGTTACCTGGGCACACCATATTTCAAAACTCCTCAAACTGTATACTTAAGATCTGTAAATTGTACTGTATGTCAAATCTCAATAAATAACTATGTATTTATTTTTAAAGGATGCAGAAGAAGAAATCAATGTTGTTTAAAAGTTGTAATTTCTATCCCTGTGCTACTTTACAGCAAGCATTTTTTAAACTTAAGGCTTAATGACTCTTTTTGTAAATACCGTTTTTAGCTTTACATTACTCCCACACTTCATTATTGCCGATTTGATTTTTTTCCTTTTAGCACTTAACAACTCTCTAGCTAAGGATCGTCTTGCATGACATGCATTATTCAGGCACTGCACTGAATTACAGAAAGTGGATATTCCTAAGCCCGATTACATGGTGTAGAAATAAAGGCTTTACTATTGACTATGGGAACTACGGGAACAAAGGGGGAAAAGGCAGCAACAGTTAGGGCTTAATAAAGTGATGCATGGGGTTCATTAGAATGGAGTGAAATCTATCAGAAGAAGTTCTCAGAACCTTATTAATTAAACCCCCAAAAAACAGATGTATTTGATTAATAGGATCTCATTCTGAGTTTAAACATCAACATTAATTAACCCCGTAATTGATACATTTTCCCAGATATGTGAGGAACATTAGTCACATTAAATCAAAAAAGATCACAATATTAATGAAAATAACTTTAGTAGCAAATGTAAATGAGATGATGTGATACTTTGGCCCATCCTATTTTAAATTCATTTTTATAAATGGCATTAGGAAAAAATGCTGGGTGACAGTATATTGCAGAGGAAACCTTTTTTAATTAAGAAATATGCTTCTTTCCTCAGTTTTGCCACTAATATAATGTAGTTCAGCAAGTTACTTTAGCTCTCTGAGCCTGTTTTTACATCTCTAAAATAATCATACTTGAAAGACAATATCCAATTTCTCTTACACCTCTAAATTGTAACTAAGTGCTACACAGCTCATGTTTCACTTATATATACATACATATGCATATTTATTTTTACATGTGTATGTGGTACTTTTGTAGATTTGTACAGGAGTCAGCCAACTTTTCCTGTAAAGGACCAGATAGTAAGTATTTAAGACTTTTCAGGTCACATAATCTCTGTTGTAACTATTCAACAGAGCCATTGCAGCGTGGAAGCAGCCAAAGATAATATGTAAATGAATGAGCTTGGCGATGTTCAAAGAAAACTTTATTCATGGATACAGAAATTTGAATTTTATGTAATTTCATGAAATATTCTTTTCTCAACCATTTAAAAGCATACAAACCACTCTTAGTTTGCAAACTCTACAGAAGCACACGGTAGGCTAGAGTTGACCCATATTTTGTGGACCTCTTTATGCCAGTAGTGTAAGCAGCATACACACATGAATACACCTATCTATTCAAATAAATAACTCTGTCTCCAGTAATCCATGTAGTCTAAACAAGGTCACTTGTAATGTGTAGATTGAGTTACAAGTCCACTTCCACAAAAATAATACTGTCTCTCTGTGTTTTCACACTGTTGTAAATTGAATTGTTGGGCACAATTCTTCATCCTCCATGTAGACTCACACTTTGCATATCTAGCCCTAAAGGTGGGGTGCATTTTTCTACCCTTTGACTGTGGGCTCAGCCGTGTGTCTCACTTTAGACAATGAGATAGCAGCAAATGTGATGCAGCAGAGATTTGAAATGCACATGTGTAGTTCAACTTGTTCTCCTGCGCCAGCTTGTTCCCTTCCCATCAACATGGGAAGAAAATTCCCCAGCTGGCCCACATTCCCCAAAGAGGATGACACACACATGAGCAGATCAAATCCTGCAAGCTTCTATGTGAGGCAAAGCATTCAACACCACCCAACCACAGAGCTGTGAAAACAAATTATTTGTGGTGGACAGACTCTAAAATGAGCTCCAATGATCCCCACCCCCTGGTGTTCATACCCCTGAGTAAGCCCCTTCCTTTGAGTGTGGTCAGGCCTGTGACTTGCTTCTAACCCACAGAATACAGCAAAGGTGATGGAAAGTCATTACTGTGATTATGTTACATAAGACTGTAACTTCCATCTTGCTAAGATCCTCTCTCTATTGCATTCTCCACTTGCACGCTTTGGGGAAAAATGCTGGGATGGAAATGAGGGCAGCTGCTGGTCAACAGCCAGTAAGGAAATGAGGCCCTCAGCCCAATAGGCCACAAGGAACAGAATCCTGTTGATAATCATGTGAGCCTGGAAGTGGATCTTTCCCCTGTCTATCTTTCAGATGAGACCTCAGCCCTGGCCAACATTTTGATTGCAATCTCATGAGAAACCCTAAAGCAGAGGACTATCTAAGCTGTGCCCAGATTCCTGAGCCAAGAAGCTATGAGATAATAAGCGTGTATTGTTTAAGCTGGTAACTTTGTGGTAATACTGTTATGCATAATACTGTTATGTGATACTAATTTTTAAGCCACTGAGTTAGTTATTTGTTATGCAACATCATTGTGGCAGTAGCTAATGAAATATACACACTAAAAAAAATTAATTAGTACTGTGCTTTTCCTTTCCTTTTTTTTTAAATGAAAACATCCATTGACTTAGGCCTGACATTCTTTGTATATCTGTGCACAACTATAAAAAGGTATGAAGATGGGGAGGAAGAAAAGACACAGTAAGAAAGGAGCGGTACTGGTAATATTTTACCATGTTTCAAGACAGGGGGTTATGGGGCTTCCCTGGTGGCACAGTGGTTGAGAGTCCACCTGCTGATGCAGGGGACGCGGGTTCGTGCCCCGGTCCTGGAAGATCCCACATGCCGCGGAGTGGCTGGGCCTGTGAGCCATGGCCACTGAGCCTGCATGTCCGGAGCCTGTGCTCCGCAACGGGAGAGGCCACAGCAGCGAGAGGCCCACGCACCGCAAAAAAAAAAAAAAAAAAAAAAAAAGACAGGAGGTTATGTATGTCATTCTTTTGGGGGGAAAAAAGCTCTACATACACACACATGCACACAATACACACACATGCATGTATTTCAACATGCAATTCACCAAAACATGGAAAACAAATCTATCCTAACTTGGATCCTGTACACCACCTTCTCAAAATATCCACCACTGCCTAGTATATCCCAGAGAGCGAGAAAAACAAAATGGAGTCAATACAGAAGTATATGACAAACTTCTAGTTGTTCCCCAATAGTCCTTTTCTCTTTCTTCAAAAGAAACAGAATTCTTAGCACATGGCCACCCGGAATAGAGATTACATTTCCCAGCCTTTCTTGTAGCGAGTTGTAGCTGCTAGACTGCAGCTGTAGACCTAGATTCTGGCCAATGGAATATAAACAGAAATGTCCTGTGGCAGTTCCAGAAATTTTCTCAAAAAACATTTGGTGCACAATATTGGCTTTTTTTTTTTTTTTTTTTTTTTTTTTGCTTCACACTGATGCTTAGGAAGAAAACGTTGCCTTGGAGAATAAGGCTGAAAGCCATACCCTAAAGGAGGGTATACATTGAGATGGGAATAGGCTGCATCCTTAAGCACTTCATGGAGAAGGACCACTGTGCTAGCCTGCCCTGCTTAACTCCAGAGTTTTATACGGGAAAGAAAGATATTTCTAACTTGCTTAAGCCACTTTATTTTATTTTTTGTTTTGTTGTTATTATTGTTGTTGTTACTGGTAACTAAGTTCAATCCTAACCAATATAAAGAATATCCTATTTGTAGTTTTGTGTCTGTTTTCTCTTTTTTGTTGCTTAAAATCAAAATGGTCAGTAAAGCCTCAAGTCCTGAGAAAGAACACCAGGTGTGTGTAAGAAGGAACCCTTGTCTTCACCTGAGTTCTCTAGGAAACAGAGCCTGAGGCAAAGATTAAGTGCTGGTGGCTATTTGCAGGTACGATCTCAGGGCAGTGAGAGTGAGGCAAAAGGGTCAGATAAGGAAGGATGAAAACAGTGCAAAGTAATGTTTTACCACACTGGTCGCTGATTCACAATGAGTCATAAAATGATATAGCAGGTTGCTTGCCACTCAGCCATGAAGGATGTCTTCAAACAGGCTGTGTGGATAAACCATGCTATAAGCACTCCATGGGGGGAAGGAGGGAGGGAAAATTGAACTATGTCGCCCCTTCCTTGGATAACCAGAATTCTCTCCTCAGGCAATTGACTCCTCTACTCCTCTGGATTGGATCAACTGACTCCTTCAATGTATCTCAAGGACACAGAGCTCACACACTGTGGTATCATGTTTCCTTCAATCTCAGAAGGGAAAGAGGAGCTGGAAAATTGAAGGTGTGTGCTACTAGGCCTGGCTGTGTGGTGGTGGCCAGACAGGGGAACCCAGAACTCCCAGGTAAGTGACATCTGGTCCCGGCAAGATGTCTCAGAAGCTGACCTAGAACAACAAACCCACCATAGTTTCCATGTCCATCAATGCCTGTCAACTCAAACCTGAGATATGATGAAAATTTGACTTGAAAACATCTCAAAGCTGACATTTGCAGTACCCAGCATGGATGGGCCCTTAGTATATACACAGTCCTACCTATGAATTTGGTCCTGGCTTTTAGACTTTTTAAGAGAGAGAGAGAGAGAAATAGAGAGGGAGAGAAAGAGAGAGGGAGAGAGGGAGAAAGGAAGAGAGGGAGAGAGGAAGGAAGGAAGGTAGGAAGGAAGGAAGGCAGGCAGAGGGGAGGGATGGAGAGAGGGAGGGAAAAGTAGAAGAATATTTAACAGATAATACATATGTTCTGCAAAGCCTAAAATATTTATTATCTGGTGCTTTACAGGAGTTTTCTGACCTCTGGCCTAGTCAATAGACAGTCTACACCCTTGTAGACCTAGATAAACCCTGGAGGATGTGTAGACAATGTTTGTGCCGTAGTGAAAGAAAGTCATCTTCCTTTTTGCCTATTCTCAAGTTTTGGATAATTTTCTTGACACATCTTCCATGCTGACCTACCGGAATGGCTATGAGGGTCAATTTACCTAATAAAGCAGTTAGCAACCTCTAGAGTGTCACGCATGTACAAAGGGGTGTCGAGCCTTCGGTGCAGGGTCGATGGTTTTCATAAGTAATCCTTCAGGATCTGACAACTTATAATGGCATCTGCCCAAGGTGGACTCTCCAAAGATATTCAGAATCCAAAAGTAAGAGTTTTCACCTCCATGAATTCTGTTCCACTGTGCCATCTTCAATCCCATTAGGTTTTACGAGAAAAACTGCACTTTCATCCTTCAGGATTGGCTCATAAATCATTAAGAGTATTGGGCCTTTTACTGAATTTTGCCTTTTTGTTTGTTTGTTTTCAACTACCCAACTGCTTTCAGCAGGACAGCACTGTCCTCCCTCCTCCACGGCCCAATTACAATGCATCATAACCATCTTAGTATATTAAACTTGTTCCCATGCAGACCAAGAATTCCTAAGCTATTAATATGTTTTCTAAAAAACGAGGGTGATTAATAAAATTAAGCAACTCTTTCTTCTTGCCCGCTCCAAAATAAAACTCCTACTGATAATTTATGAAAATCCATTCCAGCTTTATGAAATACACCATTTATCTTCATTAGGTAGTTTACTAATATCTATTGACCTCCCACTGGGTATGAAACATTCTGCCACATATTTTAGCAGATGGAAAAATAAGAAGATTTAATCCATGTCCCTAAGAAGCTTAAAATCACCTTAGATGTAAAAGAAATGCAAAGCATATAGCCACAAGGGCAAACACAAGAAATGCAAAGTCCAAAGTATGGTGACATCAACAGGCGGGATGCCTTAGCATTTGGAATCAGAATAGTGCATGTGCCCAACTCCAGGAAGCAGTCAAAGAGAGGTTGCCCATTTTATAAGGAGCTTTGCAAACATTAGTTACTACTATGAAAAATCTGAGTATTTCAGATAAAACAGAAATGTATGGGTTTTCTTGAAAAGGTTCAATGTTCTGGCAAACCTGGATCCGCATTGTCACGTGGCAAACAACAACTAGATTCTTCCTTCTCAGAGGGTGAAAGAGGGAACCAGCAGCATGGCATCACCTGGGAGCTTGTTAGAAATAGGAAATCTCAGCCCTCCACCCCCCGCCCCAAAACTACAGCCCCAGAGACAAGGTGTTCAGGTCACTTCCAGGCACACAAAAGTTTAAGAAGCACTGAGCTAGACCTGGGTGCGGTCTCTAGATAGACACGTGTTTTCCCGCTGTGGTCCCTGCCACTCCATCTCCCTTCACATCTGGTCTTCACTTATTTACATTACCTGCCTGGCCTGGGTACCTACTCCGGGCTTCATCCATAATCCAAACCCTTTGGTCTATCAACCAAAGCCATCCAGAACTATATTTCAAAACTTTCTCTCACTATTCCCCAGCCCAAACCCTTCCATTCCATTCTCACTCTCTAATACATCTGTCCTCCCATCACTTCCCCCATCATTTCTTTTACCTCAAGTGCCCTCCCCTGAGGGCACCAGGCCTGACACATAGCAGGAATTTGATAAGTGGTTATTTCATTCATCCAGTTATTTATTCACATTTTAAGGTATGTACATAGACATGGTTCTCATTCCTAATTCATGCGATTCTTCTAATGTCAATTTGGTTCACATTTGTACTCCTAGCACCCAGCACAATGCCTGGCATATAGTAGACATTCACTGATGAAAGTACAAATGTAGGAACAAATATACCAATACGTGAAGGAATGTCCTAATAAAGCCAGAACTTCAGGTGACAAATATTTATTACCCATCAGGTACTGTGTTGGGCCCTGTAGATACAAGGTAAATAAGATATCATCCCTATTTTCAATGAGTTCTCAATACATCTCGAGAGCCTAACAAATAAGCCATAATTGCAACATAAGAGAATTTGAGCTGTAACATACAGAAGTGTAACCGTTATCTACTGCTTTAATAATGCTGCATAACAAACAACCACAAAGCCTCGGTAACATGTCACAATTATTACCTATTATTCATGAATTCGTGGTGGTCAGCTAAGCAGCTTTGCTATTCTTGTCTGGACTTGATTATATACCTGAGATCTGACTAGAGGTCACATGCTCTTGGCTGGAATTACTGGCTCATAAAACCATTTTCCCAAGGAAATAATCTAACTTTGCACCACAGAAACTACGTCTGTGTTGTGTTCAGGTTTGTTTTACAATATATGAACTGCCATCCCTGCCACGTATGTTCACCTGGCAACACTTCTTGGTGATGCCCTTCGCATTGAACCCCAGAACAGGCTGCAGACATGGCATGAGATGATTTGAAAGAAGTGGCTCAGTGCTGTGCTGGATTTCGTGAGACTTGCACCAACTGGAACTGACCTTCAAAGGAATCCTAATAGCAATGTGGTGAATACTTGGAACTTCATTGTGGAATGACTCAGAACCTGCAGAAACACTCAAGAGCTTTATCAAGTCTTTCTTTGTATCATGTCTGCTAACATCTCATTGGCCAAAGAAAGTCACATGATAAATTCAGAAACAGAGGGCAAGCAGATAGACCTCTTTTGTGATGGGAGTAAATAGGGATAGAGTAAGATTAGACAGTTTAAAAATCCCACTAAGGGATGAAAGACAGAAAGGGAATTTTAAGGGAGTTTGGGAGACTGTTATAAGCTAATGACCACTCAAGAAAAGAATCCAGTAGCCTAGCAACAATCTACTTTACCTGGAAGGAAGACCAGGCACACTCAAGCCACAAGTCCTAATAGTTAAAACACAAGACAAAAGGTATGGGGTCTGAATCTTATTACATGAAGTCAGGGAGTTAATGGTCCTTGAAGAGTAGCATTTCTGCACATAGCCGAGACAGGAATATAGGTGAAAGAGGAAAGAAACTAGGTGAAAGGAGACATTACACTGAAACCTGAGATGAATTACCATATTTTAGTATATGTTACCACCCTTTTGCTAATATATGTATGATTTAAATAGCAACATGACAGTCCTGGTTAGACCATATAGGGTTAAAGGAGGAACTAATGAGGTAAGCCTTAACGTCTACCCAAAAATGAGAAAGGAGGTGGTCGGCTCCCCCCCACCCCCGTTTTTCCTTTGATTATAAAAATGTAGCCCTCGGGCTTCCCTGGTGGCGCAGTGGTTGAGAGTCCGCCTGCCGATGCAGGGGACACGGGTTCGTGCCCCGGTCCGGGAAGATCCCATATACCGCGGAGCGGCTGGGCCCGTGAGCCATGGCCGCTGAGCCTGTGCGTCCGGAGCCTGTGCTCCGCAACGGGAGAGGCCGCAGCAGTGAGAGGCCCAGGTACCGCAAAAAAAAAAAAAAAAAAAAAAATGTAGCCCTCTTTGTTCCTGGGGCTGTGCTCCCTTGCCTGCACGCTTGTATCTCTCACAAGCATCCTGTGCTAATAAACTCACACTTTGTCTATCACTTTGCCTCACACGCTGAATTCTTTCTGCATCAAGACAAACGAACCTGAGCTTCAGAAGGTCCTGACACCGAGTGAGTGAGTGGTTTCAATCAAAAGATAGGGGGTTCAAGTCCCGTCCTGTGTCAGGGATTGTGGGTTCAGGTCCCAATCTGAGGTGCGGCTGGGAGTGAGTCCCATCCAAGGAGGAGTGGAGTTTCAGCAGGAGAAGCTTTGCAGTCACACAGCAAAGGGTGTGGATACAAAGAGGGAGGAAGAATTGAGCCATTTTTGTTACTGATCAAAGCAAGTATGAAAAAAGTGCTATTAGGCAGGAGTTTAAAATCTAAACACAGGAGCGTGATTGTGGACGCTTTTCCATTCCACAATCCCAAGATCATTTTTTCGAAATACCTTCTAAACCAGAAAGACCATTGCCATCCAAAGCCATTAAAAAAATAACAAATAAAATTACGGAGCCGTTTCAGTGTATCAGGCTCTATGCTGGGCACTTCACATGCCCTCCTTCATCTCTGCCTCTCCTAAGGGCGCTAACACAAGTATGCTTGCTCAAGTTACAGAAGAAACTAAGATTCAGAGAGGTTCCATAACTTTCTCAAGTCCGCACAGCCAAGACTCAAGCCAGGATTCCAGCACCCTAGAACTTTGCTCTCCTCAGCTATGCCACAGAAGCGATTATGAAGATTATGCCTACCACCTTGTCTGTCTTTCTTACTGAGAGAGGTTGTGCCATGGTTTTCACATATAGATTATTTTTGGACAAACGTAGAGTCTCAAGGATTAAAATTTCAGTAAGGGAACCACCAGGGGTAAATTACAGCACAGGTCAGCCATGAAATTGCAGTTGTCTATTTCGAGTGCCATTGTGTACTAATAGACAAGACCTATTTGTTTTCCTTTTCCTGCATTATTGAATTCTGTAATTGCTTCTTGGTTCAAAAAGTTCTGATGCCTTTTGTGCCGTGTCAATTACAAGACAAATTCAAGTAATCCGGAGGATGCTAATAATCATGACTGTGTCTTTTCAGCCTGGGAAGAAGCCATTTTTAATGAAACCATTTCACATCTCAAGTTTTAAAACTATAGCCTAAGTATTCCTTCCTATCACTTATTCTATTCTGGGTGGTCCTTTGACAGCCTTTGCTCAAGATACAAGAAGGAAGAAACCAAGTACATCGACCAGAGCATTCGCGGGGTCCCTTGATGTTTCCCTGCCATCAGAGAAAACCTTCTCCCCCTAAAGGACTGGATTCTCACGTGGTGCAATCCATTTACTCTCTCTCCTGAAATATGCAATTTTCCATCTGTTTCAGGAGTTGGCGCCCATCAATATCTGGTATGGAGTAAAAAGCTCAAAACATCAAATAAAGACTTGCCTCAGCAATTCTTTCAAATTCCCCAGTGGAATTTCTAAAATGGCCCACCTTTCAAAGTGGCATAAAAAGCACTGAGCCATTTAGTGATTCAGCCAGAAATACAAAGCCCAGGCTGTTTATCCTTAAGCATTTCCATAAGGTAACAAACAAACAAAAAACCAGCAAAGAGAAAAGATAACTTTTTCTTATGATCTACAGCAACAATGGCAAAAGGCTTCACCTCACATGGCAACTCCAATCAAGTAGTAGTTCTGCCTGAAGTGCTGGGTTGAGAACTTTGAAGTCATGTCTGGACATGGTGGGAAACGTGCCGTGATCAGTTGGTAATGTCTGCACATATAACGAGGAGTGGAAGCCTGTATGCCATCCTGGCGTCCTCCTTCCAAAAGTCACAGTTGTTTAAAAGTTTATTCACCTAGAGTTATCTAGTATGTTTTATTATATATGGATAATTTAAAAGTATCTTTTAATGCTCAGCATAACTGATGGCATTAAAGAAATTACAGTACATATCAGCAATTTTCCACAATGGGCTGCTACTCAGAAAAGTGATCAAGGGTTTTCCCTAGACAACTGTGTAAGAAACCGATAACATGCTTACATCTTTATTGCTCACATCTAAGCTCCATAAAATTGGCTTCACCCAATTGGATTTCTCTTTAAAAATAAATAGTTGTTCTTTCCTATTCTCACCCAACACTTTAGAATTTGAGTGCTATAAAATGACTATGTAACCATGTCTTTCTGCAGTCCCAGCGTACAATCATTGGCTTTTTGCTAGACACATGGTCAGACAATAGTGACAGCCTTGTTCAATAAAAGCGATGCAACCTGGTCACACATCTCCAAGGACCGTATCGGATCATTAGGTAGAAATTAACTGCCTTTCTTGTCCGGTACCTCATTAAAGTTCAAAAATAATAGTTGTTCCAGCTAGTTAGCACTATTGCACATCTCCGAGTATCACCTGTAGTGCCTTGGTAAGAGAAACGACTTTATCGATTGATATCAGCAGAGACCTGGGAACAAATGATGTTCTGTTCATTAAACAAAGGCTGGAGTGCACAGCGACATGCCTGCCATCAGCGAAGCCAGGCAGCTGTTGGCTTAACTGACATCTAAGTGGGACGAGATGAGAAGCCTCCAATTTCTCTTTTCTTTCTTTTTCTTCCTTGTTTGTGTCCTTTTCTTTCCTTTATACTTTTCACCCTTTGTTTCCTTGCATTTCTTTTTTGCTTTGATTCTTTCCTTCTTCTTTTCCTTTCTCTCATCTTTCAACCCCAATTACCTATTTCTAGCCCCTGAGACTGTGAGCTGTGAGCTCAACGCATATCAAGAGCACTCTTTCACAAGCCACACCTGGTCTACAAGACAGCTATCAGATCCTTTTCAGAGAAGGGCTTTGCCACTGGCTGGGGAGGGCTAAGGAGGAAGGGAGCTCGAGTGGACCGCCTAGCTGCCTCCTATCTGGTGCTGCCTCCATTGCTGAAACAGAGTAAGAGAACAGTCTGGTTCCCACGGTCCTAAAGCTTCATCTAAAATTAGGTGATAAGCTGTGGCTCAAGGCAGATATAGAAGGAAAATAACTTTCATCCACATTCTGTTTCTTTTTTTTTTCTTTAATAGGATTTGGGGGAAATATCATGCCATTCCTTGGTTGTAGCCAATGTTGGCCTATTCCCAGTTTGCACAGGGGCATAGGCTGCCCACTCAGAAAACAAACCAGTACAGAGAGAGCTAAGGGGGCTACTTCGGCCTGCAGTTTACACGGGTGGTCGGTCACAGCTGAGAGTCTCACAGCAGAAAATTCACTGGCGCTCACAAGGTATGTCAGCCCCTCTCTCCGACAGAGCCCTCTGTCTTGTTTTGCCGCTGGATCCTAGACCCTATAAACCACATCTGACTTCCCTGAGTAAAAGATTGAGACTGAAACCTGGTCTGTGTTTATCATTCAATATTATTAGAAGATCACCTTTATCAAGGGCTTAGAGACACCAAGATTTTTGCATAAATTAATCTACTTTGATTTTCACAACGAACTTGTGAAGTGAGAACTGTTGCTGTTTCCATTTAACAGATGGGGAAACTGAGGCCTAGATGTGTGCACTTATTCGCCTGAGGTCACACAACCAGGGGTGGTGGAGCCATGACTTAAAGCAAAGCAGCAAAGCAGCCGGCCCCAAAGCCCTTGTTCTTGATCCCTACTGCCTCCCTTTAAAAGCCTACGGAAGTGTCTGTACAAGGACTAACCTCAAGTCCACAAAAACCCACAGACTGGGTACCACTGTCCCAGGCCCAGCTGAAGTTTCATTTTCTCTGCGACACCTTTTCTATTGCCCCAGCCTGCGTGGATCTCTCCCCGCAGAGTATCAGTTAGCATGTATTTCCATTTGTACTGAAATTTCACTTTTTTTTTTTTTTTTTTAACCATTTTCTCTGTCTCCCAACTAGACTATGAACTCCTTGAGGGTCAAAACACTTCCTTGCACTTCATATATCTGTCCAAAAAGGAGAGAGTTTCTCCAACGTGGCTTCGCATATCAGAGTCACCCAGGGACCTTGTTAAAAATACAGATGGCTGACACCCGTCCCTGGACTACTGCACTACTCTCTCCAGGAAGGGCCCCAGCATCTGTATCTTAACGCATTTCACTAAGTTCTTCTGAGGCACAGCCAGGCATGTAAACAACTGTCTTAACTTAACTATCATATCTAAAAGAGGTTTAAGGAACTCTCTTCTTAAAATGGCAAAGGACTCTGGCCATAGACATTTTTCATGACCACGCTACCGATCTTCCTCTACCCCCCAGATCCCCTGTTTAAAGGAGAGTTCTGAGTGGCTCCTTGTGCCCTCAAGTGACCCAGACCCAGGACTGTACTAGACCCTTGAGTTAAGAGGCACAGCCTGGCCTAATAGAAGCCCAGATCCACACACACCCCCCAGGCAAAGCTAAACTGTGCCAAGTGCTGTCCCAGAGGTGTGTGCAAAATGCCCTCGGAAGCAAGAAGAGGAATTTGGGAAGGCTTCTCCAAGGAGCTAACACTGGTTGAAGGATGAGTACACATGACAAAGAGTGGCACTGGGGACCAATCTGAGGAAAGATCCAAGAATATGTATGAGAACAAGAAGAGGCAGAGTCAAAATTATCTGGGATTTTGTTAAACACCCCCAAATTGCCTTTAATAGAGAAACGGTTATAAACGATAAAACAGCTATACAGCGGAAACTCTACAGATAGAAAACAATGAATGCAGTACAACTATACATGCTAATGTAAGAGAATTTCCAAGATATAGCATGGAAAAACAAAAGCAAGGTACAGAGCCCTGTGAATTGTATGATCCCATTAGTGCTTAAAAAAAAAAAAAAAGTAGGTGGGAGTTGACAAGACTGGGGACACACACATTCACAAACACCTTTGCCAAGGCAAGAATACCTCTGGAAATATACATGAAATACACTGGAAAGGGTGACTAGGGGGCAAAAGAAAGAATGTCTCACAATATGCTCTCTTCATATTGAGAGGTTAATGTGCTGTATATCAGTTCTTTGTTTAAAAAATGGGTTAAGTATTTTTTAATTAATTTTTATTGGAGTATAGTTCATTTACAATGTTGTGTTAGTTTCAGGTGTACAGCAAAGTGAATCAGTTATACATATACATATATCCACTCTTCTTAAGATTCTTTTCCCATATAAGTCATTACGGAGTATTGAGACGAGTTCCCTGTGCTATACAGGAGGTCCTTATTAGTCATCTCTTTTTTATATAGTAGTGTGTATGTGTCAATCCCAATCTCCCAATTTAGCCCTCCTCTCCCCTTCCCTTTCGGTAACTAAAAGTTTGTTTTCTGCATCTGTGACTCTATTTCTAAGTATTTTAAATATATGTTGTTGGAGATCAAATAAAAGGAAAACAAATGCCATCCTACAGAACTGTTCCCTCCTCTGGTAAAAGGTGCCCCATCACTAGGGTGTCCAAATAGAACCTGGTCAACTGCCAGGCCCGATGATGCCGGCAAGGAGCGAGATGGATTCAGGCATTGATGTTAGTTGGATGAGATGCCCTACTGGGTACCAAGGCATCAGGAAACTCTCAGACTCTACATGCAATCGTCTTCAGGCAGGGCTGGCATCACTGAATTCAAGGAAACGAGCCCATCATCAGTACTCAATAAAGTCACTGAATCCAAAATCTAATTAGAATGTCTACATTTTGAAAGTCTGCTAATATGTAACAAAGCCGCATTTAACCAGGATTTAAATGAAGTTAAATTTGTATTAACAAACACTCTAAAGGTCGGAATCACTACTTTCAACACAGGCAGGTAGCATCTACTACAAATATTTTTCCCCGCATAGGCTGCTCCTTGGTTCTGTTGAAATTGGCGTGCCTACTGCCTCTCACTGTCTCGCTTCAGCGCTGGGAGCCGTAATCTCCTCCTTCCTGCTCCACTCCAGGGCGGCACAGCCTTTGGGATGTGATCAGGTAGCTTTCTCAGGCAATTTCCTTCAAGCTCCTCATTGTTGAAAAAGAAATTTTTCCTGTGTCCTGAAACCCCCTGGTGGGTGTAATTCGAAGGGCTATGTCTCACCACCAGGAGGGTGAATGAAGGCAGGAGCATTAATCAAATTTGGAAACAACGAAGAAACTGTGGGCTCCGAGTGGATAATTAGCAGCCCACAGTGTCAGATTTTAGAACGCGAGAACTGGAGAGCCCTGTGGCTGAGCTGCATCCTTGTGAGATTCAACACAATCTGCAGCATCCCCCCCCCCGCCCCCAACCCTGGGCTTTGGCTGCAAATATTACCTCCCAGTGCATAATGTCAATGTCATTAATCTACTGGTTGTTTCTATTTCCTATCTCACTGTCATGAACCACAAGAAAACTATAAATGGATCCATTTGGTATTGTTCCCAACATGGCATGGGGGGTTTCATGAGTGCTTCTAGCCAGAGCGAAGTGTTTCTTGAGCAACTACTATAGACAAAGGACATTCAGAGATGCATAGTTGATGTTTCATCAAAGTAAGTAAATGTTCTATGTGGTGTTTCTCCACCTCTGGGCTTCTCATACTTTTCACCCAGACAGAAATGTTCTCCTACCTTTCAAGATTCTACCCCTCCTTCACGGCACAGCTCAATCCTGCCTCTTTAAACACCATCCCTGATTCCCTGATTCCCTTTCTCTTTTGAGACCCCATAGTGCTTTGTATGCTCTGAGAGTACATTTCATGAACGTCATGATATAATAGTTCCCTGCATATATTCCTCATTCTCCCTCCCAGAGATGCTTAATCAGTATCTCTCCCCATTCAGTGCCCAGCACGGAGCCTTAGAAACAGCAAGCTATCAAAATTTTTCAAATGAAGAATAGAAATTACCATGGAATATTGTAGTGGACTGAATAGTGGCCCCCAATATATATGCCCACCCAGAACCCGTGAATGTGTTTACTTGCCAAAAGGGTCTTTGGAAATGTGATTGAATTAAGGATCTCGAGGCAAGATCATCCTGGATCTACCACGTGGGCCCTAATCCAATGACGGATATTCTTCTAAGAGACAGAAATGAAGACAGAAACGTAGAAAAGGAGGAACCCTGTGCTGGCCAACGTGAAGACATAGGCAGGGACTAGAGCGATACCGTGACAAACCAGAGACGCATGGAACCATCAAAAGCCGGATGAGGCCAGCAAGAATCCCCTCCTAGAACTTTCTGGAGAGAACGTGGCCCTGCCAACACCTTGATTTCAGACTTCTGTCCTACAAAACTGTGAGAGAACAAATCTCTGTTGTTTTAAGACTCCAAGTTTGTGGTGATTTGCTACAACAGCAAGAGGACACGAATACAGATATGGTTTCGGGCTTTAAAGAAATTAGTTGGAGGGACGACACAGGCGAATTTTGTGGAAGGATATTCACACATAAAAAGACAACAGTAAAGTCCAGTGTTATGAGGTGCTACATGAGTTGCCCAGTTTTCAGATACCAGTCATTCATTCATTCTGTAAATATCAACTGATCACCTCTTATGCTCCAGGCTCTGATAACACAACAGTGAACAAGGCGGGCCTGTTTCCAGCCTCACAGAGCTTAGAGACTGGGAAGAAACTGCAAAACTCGAAAGCCCCACAGGGCCCAGGCAGGGGATGGAAAACAATAAGGTAGTGTCGGTGGATCTCTCATTCACTCTCCCCTTTTGATAAAACAGAGATACAGAAAAATAATTCTCCACTTGAAAAAATAGCAGCACAACCATGATCGTAAATTGCAACAAGACTCAGGCTTCATTTGGAGAGAAACAGTAGGGAGGGGTGGGGACTGCAGCAAACTAGGGACACACACCCCAGCTAAGGGGCGGTTTCCTCTCCAGCCCCGGTTGCTGCCATATGGAAATGAGAGCACAGTGTTAGGGTGCCTATTTTTAAGAAAAATCAGAATTCTAGGTTTTTGACTGCCATCTCCTTTGAATGAAGGCTCAAACGCTTTTAAAAATGACAAACCGGAAAATAGACCAGTGCACCTAATCCTGCCCTTGTGCCTCCAGTGCCTTTGGCTCAGATATTAAATGAGTTCAAAAGAAAAATATCTCCCTATGAACTGTACCAATCAAAGAATGCACAAAACCTGTGAGACCTGAGATGGACCTTTAAAAGTGGGGATGTTCTTGGCAAGGAGAGGGAGAATATTCCAGGTTAGGAGAGTCTCTCATTGAATGGGAAGCTACATCAAACATCTTCAAGGCCTTTCCAACCCCCAACCGAGGCATAAAGATGGGACTGCATGGGAACCATGCCAGATAAAGAAGAGACAAATGTGTAAAAGGTAAGAAAGTCTGGTAAACGGAGATAAGAGAGTCTTCCTCTTTAAACTCTGTGCTTATGTAGATCAAGTGGAAAAGCAGAGCTTCCTAATTCCTTTCATTGCTCACGCTTATACTCAGAGGAAAAAACCATTCCTAGTGAGCATTTTTATGGGACTTCTAAAATTCAGAGACATCTTGGAGAGAAAAGGAAGAAGAGGAGTTGAGAAAGCTGAAGATCATTTATGCATTCATTTATTTATGCGTGTAGAGCATCTGCTAAGTGCCAGGAGTTATTTTAGGAGTTGAGGATGCCACCCTGAATAAAGCCGGCAAAGCCCTCATCTTCAGGGAGCCTCTATTCCCGTGAGGGAAGAGAGAGAACAAACAAATAGACAGTAAATACATAATATGTCCGTTGTTCCAGCCATGGGACTGACTCTCTGGGGAGGAGTTCCAGACAGAGGGAACAGCAAGTGCAAATGTCCTGAGGTGAGACTGATGGCAGCATGTTTGAGGAATAATTTAGGAGGCAGAATTCCCCTCCCTCCCCTGCATGACTCCCATGACTCTGTATGTTAAAGGAATTCTGCCAGTGTAATTAAGATTACTAATCTGTTGACCTTTACTGAGGAAGATTATCCAGGTGGACCTAACCTAATCACCTGAGTATTTTAAAAGCAGAGCGTTTGCTCTGGCTGGATGCAGGAAGGGAAGTCAGAGAGATTCAAAGCATGACAAGGATCTGAGGCACACTTGCTGGCTTGGAGATGGAGAAAACTGCACGGCAAGGAATTGGGTGGCCTCCAGGAGCTAAGAGTAGCTCTCAGCTGACAGCCAGCAAGGAAGCGGGGACCTCAGTCCTCCAACCACAAGGAAGTGAACTCTGCCAATAAGCTGAATGAATTTTGGAGTAAACTTTTCCCCAGAGCCCCCAGACAAAGAGCCCAGCAGACAAGCTGATTTTAGCCTAAGCAGAAAAAGTGGCTCAGCCCACCTGCAGTTCTGACCTACAAAACTTTAAGATAATAACACATGGGGTATGGGGGGGTGGGATGTTTTGAGCGGCTACAATTATAGTAATTTATTATGCAGCCACAGAAATCCAATAGAAACAGCAAGGAGATCAACAGGGCAGGAGTAGAGTTAGTCCAGTGAGACTGTTGAGAAGATGTTATCTGAGAGATAGACAGAGGCCAGAAAACGCATGTCTTTGTATGCCTTGGTCAGACCACTGGATTTCCAACTAATGAGATGGGACACCCCTTGGAGGGTCTGAGCAGAGGAAACATGGCCTTGACTTGGTCTTGAGAGCTCAGCACTGCTTGATGAACTGATATCCAGAGAAAGAACCCCACCGATAGAGTTCCCGATGAGCTCCAGAGGCACTGGTAAATACTTGATTATAAAATATTCAGAAGAAGCCGGCAAAACAAATGAAGAACAGCCAGAGAGGTTGGGAGATGGACCATATCAAATACAGCATTAAAGATATGCCGGCAGCTGAGAAGAGCAGAGCCATCAAGAGAGATCACATGAGGCAGCCTGAAATGCAACCATGCTTCCCACTTTCTTCAGCTCCCACACGCACTGGGGAAAACGCTTGCAGTAGATGTGTTTCTATAGAGCACAAACGTATCTGTGCTGTACAGACTCAGCCTCAACCTGACAATTAGCTATGGCCAGGAATCTGATTACTAATAGTCAGGGACTCAGGGGGCAACCTTTATTAGCAGCGGAGTGCCTCACCAGAGACTGCATCCCAGAGTGAATCGGGCGATTGGAAAGATGACTAAGGAGCCCTGTGGTGGGAAAAATTAACCTGTAGACCACAAGATGATAACAGCAATAGAGAGACAGGCAGAGCTTCCCACGCACACACCATGTCAGAAACACCTCAGGTATAATTAAACCCTACTCCAGAATTTAGCACCTTTTTGTACTAACAATCTTTCCTTGCAGTCCTCGGCATTCTGTGGCCTTGGCAAAAACCCCACCTCTTGACATTCGAGAGGTTTCGGTCCCATTTTCAAAGAACAGCCCTGGTGAAGATGCTTTGGAAAATATGTTTTGTATCTGTGGATGCCTTTGCCGCTGAATGCTACCCCATCCCATCCCACCCCAGCCCAGGGCAGAATCTGTCTTCATTCCCTCTACCTGCCTTCTCCATTTTCCCACCCCCATTTCACCACAACCCTTGGGTTGGACACGCCATGGGGACCTAATTGCAGGAGGCTGCCCCAGCAGGAAATGACCGAGATCTCCGTGTCACATGGAGCTTGGGGAGGATGCCCTTGTGTGTCCACCGTCAGGACTGGCGACTTGTCCTTGATCCTGGTTCCTGGGCACCGTGGGCTCCTGAAGCAGGTTGAGCTTCCTGGATTTGGGATTGGCAACATGCTTTCTTGACTCATGTCTGATCAGTTTTAGCCCCATTGCCAATTTATCCTGCATTTCCATCCTTGCCCATAGTTGCTTTCTCCTGGCTTCCTGCTCTCTCTCTCTGCTCAAGATCCGTGGTCAGAGCCCAGCGCTGTTGGAACCAACTGTAACTAGGAGTTCTGTAAACTAGGAAAACTCGTGATTCGATCACAAAGGGTGGTTGTGATGATTTGGAAGATAACACATATACAGCATGTGCAGGTGGCTGGCACATGATACGTGCTGAACAAACATGAACCATTTTTAGCAGGAAAGCTGGTGGATGGGTGAGAAACAGATCAGGATGGAACTCAGAGACAGAGAATAGAATGGGGATAGAATTTCAGATTCCTACTTCCATGCAGAAGGCCCTGTGCAGTGACCATGGATTCAGCCCTGCAGTCACAGAAACACAGACTTTGGCGCTTGGGAGTTTACTTAGAGCCGTATGAGGGTGAGCGTTCTGTGTTTGAAAATTCTAGGGATGGAAAACTCACTTGAGCCCTGCGTTAGCCTTCTCTGTCACAGTGATAACAATTACGATGTCTTCATTCAATGACTATATATTGAGTGTGCCCTATGTACTAAGCGCTAGGGACACTGCAGAAAGCGGTAGGGGAGAGAGTAAATAGGTACCCACCATAGAGGTAGTAAATAGGTACCCACCATAAAGAAGTCATTACAGTCCAGAGGATGGCATGAGTAACAGCCGGGTATGTCTTTCAGATACGGTGATCCAGGAAGGCTTTCTTGAGAAAGCAACATGCGAACTGAGACTTGAGGCAAATGAGAATTTATAAAGCAAGCCAGCAGAAGGGAGTGAGGCAGAAGGAGCATCTGAGATGGGGAAAATAGTAGTCATCGTTTACCGCGTCACAAGCTGCCATATGCCAGCCCCGGACACGCCGTCTCATTTGACCCCAGAACACTGTGAGGAAGGTACATTTTTTTCAGGAAATAACTGAAGCTCAGAGACATCACCCAAGGCAAGTGGCAGCACTGATACTGAGTCTCATCAGCATCTAGCTGTGATGCACAGCCTGGTTTTGGAAACCCAAGGTCAGAGCAAGGCAATGGACCAGACCAGTAAGAACAGAAAGACGAGGCTTCTGGGGCAGGGGGAAGGCCAGCAGCCACCATGAGTGATTTCAAACAATTTTCTTAAAGAGAAGTAATAATAGCCATTATGCTCTGAATGATAGGCTTGTGTCAGGCACTGTGCTAAGCCCTCCTCAAGCACCATTCATGCTAAGCCTCCTCCCAACACCCAACAAGATAGGAAACACTACACTCCCTGCTTTGTGGATGAGTAAAGGGATGTAACTTCCCCTCCCCTGCCCCCCGTTTCTCCCCCACCACCACATCCCACACGGACCCAAGCAGAAGGCAAGATTTCAACCTGGAATAGTGACTGCAGAAGTGAGTGATGAGGGAGGCTGTGAGACTTTAAACCATGTCTTACGAGCATTGGTTAAAACCAAGTTAACCTGGAGAAAAGAAGAATGCAACAGAGAGCGGGGATCAGACTCCGCGTTGGTGTTCGGAAGGTTATCTCTTACGGAAGCTGGACTAGATTTGTTGACTTCAGAACACAGAACTCAAGTCACTGGGTGCAGTGGAGGCTGCCAATGCCCCACCCAGCTCCCTCGTGCCAGACCCATCCTCTCAAACCCAGGCTGCTAGGAGTGTCGGCTGCCAGGTTCTCACAGTGGCACCCTTTTGGGGAGAATTTGCACCACGGATGGTCCCACAGAGCAGCTGAATGTATGCACTGTCCCAGCCACTCTATTGGACCTGAATTTTGACACGCACAATGACTGTCGAAAATCCAGTCCCCTCCTTGCAGAGCTCGCTTTAATCAGAACTAAAGTACAAAAAGACTGCAATTTAGAGACAAAATAAGCACCATGCTACCCTGATTCTCTCCAGCAACTAGACACAAAAACTGAAAAAGGACAAACCAAATATAGCACCTGGGAAATACAGATCTGGAGCTCCTCCCTGCTGCTATGTTTTAATCCTTGGGGCTTTCCCTCGCTTGGATACTTTACAGGTCAACGATTTCCTTTCTCTTCACACACCTAACGTTTACCTCCTCGTTTTCATCAAGGAAAGATGGAGGTAAAAAGCAAAGATGCCTGGCTCTAGCAAAAAGCAGTTGTGAAAAACATTACGCCAAGATCAAATATTTATGCTGCAGCCAGTCAGCTAACTGACTGTAATGTCAAAGGATAATACATCACTTGAAAAAAGGGAGGAAAAGCAATCAATGTGAACAGTATGATTTGCCTTTCATCAGGTGCTGTTGAGATCTTGATTTTTTTCTGTTGTTCATCTAACAATGATCATTTAGGACTTCCTTTTTTCTCGCTTAAACATACGTTTCATTTCCCTCCCCCAAGGCCCTCAGATGTGCAGTGTTATTAGATGAGGTTTGCGAAGAAGACATCGAATTCCATATTTTGTACCCTGTGAAAGGGAGCACATGTAGTTCTCTGTAGCCCGTGTCTCTTTTTCAGTGGCTTCCGCTGTTGTTACATGATTAAGAAATTGATTGACCTCTGAGGGACCAGGGCATTTCAAAGAGCAGCCATGTTCAACTTACAGATTTCAGTAAATGAGACTTATGAAAAATTAGCAGCAGCCCACTAGTCAGTATTTCTCATGCCTAGCTACCCTTCCCACCTCCACTACGCCCAAGCAGACAGCAGGTAATAAATTAAATGGAGAAACAAAAGAAAAATGATAATGAATAATATGACATCTCTTTGCCATTCATGATTTCTAAAACTCTACTCTCTTAGTATTTTCAAGAGTACCATCCATCTCATAGCATTTTTAAAAATTTTACCATTTACATCAATTTTTTTTTTTTTTTTTTGCGTTACGCGGGCCTCTCACTGTTGTGGCCTCTCCCGTTGCGGAGCACAGGCTCCGGACGCGCAGGCTCAGCGGCCATGGCTCACGGGCCCAGCCGCTCCGCGGCATGTGGGATCTTCCCGCACCGGGGCACGAATCCGTGTCCCCTGCATCGGCAGGCGGACTCTCAACCACTGCGCCACCAGGGAAGCCCTAATCCTTCAACAAGGTCATACTTAGAAGATAAACTGCCGGAAGATTTATCATCAGACTGTTAATTTCCAGTGAAAATGACCTGATTCTTACAGAGAGCTTAGTTTTTATGGAATTTGGTTCTCCTGATTTTTAAAAATTTATTTATAAAAGCTTTATTAGTATTTAATTCACGTACCACACAATTCATCCATTTAAAGTATATGATTCAATGGTTTTTACTGTATTCACAGAGTTGATTTTTTTTTTTTTTTTTTTTTTTTTGAGTAACCTCTTTTGAGTAAGCCTGTTGTTTTTGAATTGGTCTTTTTGGAGAGAACACTAAAGAAAAATCTAAAAGAATTTTTAACCTCATGAACTTTGAACTCAAAGAATCAAATGCTACTTTTCTCCCACCTCATGGCTTCTTTCTTTGTAAATTTTTAGTATTACTTTTAGAAGAGCTCATTCCATCAGTGGAAGCCCTCTATGTCTAAAGTCAGTACAGAGGTACTTTTATCGGATTGAAGCTACATCTTTGCTCTGAAAAGCCTAGTTGGGCTTTACTACTGGAAAATAAACTCTTTGTTTCCCTCAATTTTCCTTACAGACATTTCTGAGCCCAGCTCACTGCAGGCTGACCTTTATGACTTCACATTTGCTCAAGGCAAGTGATTCACTAGCGGTAGCACCAACATGGATTCAGAAAAATCTTTATGAAATATCAATGAACCAAGGTTCACTTTTCACACTGTGTTGCCTGTGTGTGTGTGTGATTTGCATACACACACACATTCATTCATTCATAGAACAGCTCATAGGTCTGATTCTGTTATTTTTTTCCTTTTATAAGAGGAGATAATTAAACATGAACACTTATTGTTCCTTCAATTCCTATACGTTATTCCCTCTCACTCAAGGCTTCCTGCACCTCTTGGAGGGGTGGAGTCCACAAACCTGTGTTTTAAACAAACTTTCCAGGTGACTCTGATGGCCCAACATTGGGAAACAAAGGCTCCTCTGCCACATACTAAAGGCGAGATATTCAAAGCCAGCAGTGGATGGCTTCACGGCTGATATTCAGGGAGAGGACGCACCAGAATTAAATCCCAGACTGCTGTCGTCTGAATGTCTGTAACCTACCAAAATTCATGTTGAAATCCTAACCCCCAAGGTGATGGTATTAGATGGGGGGGTCTTTGGGCTTTGGTTAGGACACGAGGGTTGAGCCCTCATGAATGAGATTAGTGCCCTTATAAAAGAGACCACAGAGAGCTCCCTCACCTCTTCCACCATGTGAGGACACAGTGAGAAGGCACCACCTATGAACCAGTAAGAGGGCTCCCACCGGAACCCAACCATGCTGACACCTTGATCTTGGACTTCCTCCAGAACTGTGAGAAATAAGTTTCCATTGTTTATATGCCACCCAGCTGTGATAGCAGCCCCAAAAGATACTAACTGTTCTAAAGTCTGAGAGCACCCAGATCTACGTGTATGCTACTAAATGTGTACTCTATGCCACGTGCAGGGACTACAGACAAACAAGACTCAGCTCTTGACTCTCTCTGTCCGGGGGGGATCTGGACATGTAAACCAGTAGGTTACAACAAAGTATTAAAAGTACAAAAACAAAAATCTGTACGTTACAAGGCTGATTTGGGGACTTTACAAAACCACCTTCAGGTTTCCTATATCTCCTCTCTCTTCTGACCAACCCTCCCAATCCCCCACCCGAACGCACACCCCACACATATAATACACACACGCACCGTGTACATACACACACCCATGTACACACACATACCATGTACACACACCCCAGGTACACACACACACCGTGTACACACACACAGCATATACTCCCCACTCGCACATCACAGAAATAGGGTTGTTAGATTTAACAAATAAAATACAAGATGCCAGTTAAATTAAAATTTTAGATTAACATATTTGAGATATATGAAAAAGAAATTCATTATTCATCTGGAATTCTAATTTAACTGAGGGTCCTATATTTTACTTGGCAATTCTTCACATCTCTCTGTCTCTCTCTCTCAATCTCTCTCTCTCTCACACACATACCCACACATACCCTCTACCCTACTTCCACAGAGGTCTACTATATTGCTGGAAATCCCCACAAGTAAAGAGAGTTCTGGGTTACTATTTTTTTACCTTTCTATACTGTTTCCTTGAATTTTTAGAAGACATATCTATTACATTTGAAGTTAAAAATCTAAAAATTGTTCAGAAGTATGTAAAACACGTATTTCATTCCATTAAGCCATCAGCCTTCCTGCACAGTTGCCCTCTCCTCACCAAGTGGGTGAACTGCTACAGAGAGAGCCATGTCTCTGGGAAAGGGGAGAGCTTTGGGAAGGGGAGGAACGTGGGTCCAGTGAAAAGGGCAGCTAGGAATGGACACTGGGGAAGGCAACCGGGAGGCATGGAGACTGCTAAAAGCTTTTTAAAAGCTTTTTTGACTGCTTTTTTAATGGTAAAACCAATATCATCAGTAGTAGTTACCAGGACTGCTACATGTGGTTGTGCAGTAAGTACACTGCAAAAGGGGCTCTGCTTGCCCCTCCAAATATCCAGAGGGCATCTTTTTCTAAAGTATATAAAGGCTACACATAAAGGCTAACAACTGCCTCCCATGAGTCGGCACTTAGGAAAAACTGTTACGTGTTAGCTAGTGCGCTAATTGGCTTAAGATTCATGACTCCCTGTGGAGATCTCCCTGTTACAGAAGGAAGAGGACTCCAGGAAATTCCGAGCACCAGTGGGTAACATGGGCACTTCTCCAGTTCATACATTGGAAGCTGTCACCCCTTCTTTAGCCGGGCCCCTTCCCGTCGGACTCCTAAGAGAGGTGAAGAATTGCATTTGCCAAAGATGGCCCGCACTGTGACTCTCCAGCCTGGAAACCAGGCAGGATTGCAGGTGCTTCAACCAACAGAGTAGAACAGAGTTGCTGCTGATGGATTTGGAGGCTGGGTCACAGCAGGTGAGGCAGCTTCAGCCTCAGGTCTAACGACCCCGAAGTTGCTACGCTGTCAGGAAGCCACGCCAGGTCCAGAACCTGAATCATCCTCATCCAGATACCACAAATGTGCAGGAATGAGCCTCTGGGAGAGACCAGCCCCCTGCAGTTGCATGACCACCAAACTCTGAGTCTTCCCAACTGAGACCCTGACGTCCTGGAACACCGATGTACCACCTAGGAGGAACTATACCTTGTCTGCTTTCCTGACCCACAGGATCGATGGGCATAAATCACTATGTGTTACAGCAACTCGTACACAGTCGTAGCGCCTAGAACAAGAGAGCAGAAAGCCAGGTGACCTGTGAACCTGGTGAGAGCCAACAAACTCTATCAAAGTCTGGAGAACAGAGTGCTGTAAGCCAGGCCAAGAGCACTGTCCTGACACTGCCAGACCTGGGCTGCTTCCCTCTGGTCTAAACAGTACTTCAAGCCCATCTGACCACACCAAGACAGGAACTGTGGGACATCAAGAATCACCAAGTGGCAAAATGGCTTTCCTCTCTCATCGTTGCCGCCAGAAGCCCTGCTACGCTACATCCAGATTTTCCCTGCTCCTCTGGGAAAGTTTGGTTTCCTTGATAGTCTGAATATCACTGGTCCCCAGGGCATGCAGAGCCCACGCAGCAATGAGGCGGGACAGAAAATCTTTCAGGTACAATTGGGCTCCAGGGAGAAGGGTAATCTGATGGCTTGTAGTGTTTTTCCCTGGGAAGAAACGGTGAGGCTGTGGTGCTATCCAATCTCTACTCTTTTGGGCCTTTTTTGGGATATGAAGCACAAGCTTCTCCCTAATATGTATGGGAACACGCCAAAGCGGAGGCATAACGAGCAAGTGTGATTTTTAAACCGAGGCGTGCTCAGTGGAGGGCTTGCAAACATTAAGAATTCTCTTATTTTGTGCAGATACATATGCAGCCTATCTCTGGGAAAAGACACAGAAAGCTTAGGAGACCCCAACAAAAGACTGTTAGAAAGCAGCTACGGTTCATCAATTCCATCGATCACGTATGAAATGAAGACATCATTACATAGTTCGGGGGTCTCAAGGCCTAGGTAAGGGATTTTTCTGAGGGGCTCCCATGACGTTAACGTACAGTTTAATTAAGCACCTGCCATGATATAATGAGGCCCAAGAGAATGTCCCAAATCGCCTCTGTACCTTCATGGGACTCACAATTGAAGCCACTCATTGTTGCCAACAAGTAGAATAGCCAGACTCCACAAAAAGGCTTTGGATCAATTGATGGGACTGTGCAGTGCTAGTTAGGAACAAAAATAATGGCACTCAATTTTCATAATTACATGAACAAGGTTAACAAAGACCCCCCCCCCCACTTGGAGCCTCTGCTGGTGACAAACCATGAACCTGATGGTCCTGGTAGCATGTTTCAGAGACTGCTTCAGCCAACTTTCCTTATATTATGTACTAATAGTCTGCCTGGAAGGGGCAGCATTAACCCAGGGTCTCTTGTAGAAGGATGAGATACAAGGTACTTCCAACTCTCCAAGAAGTGACATGATGTAGTGGCCCAAGCACTGACCTCAGACAAGTTTGAATCCCAGCCTAACCACCATCCTACAAAACCTTGACAAAGTCATGCTAACCTCTTTGGGACTCATTTCTCACAATCTGTAAAATGAGGAGTTTGGACCAGGGTGGTACTTCCCAGAATGTGTTTCTTGGAATACTAGTCTTACAAGATGTTTCATATATTTCATATATTTAAAAAAAAAATAGGAAGGATCCTGTGATCAGACATGTTTGGAACACGCTGCATGTTGCGTCACCCTGTTGGTGAATGACAAGATGCACTGATACGTAAGAGCTCTGAGAAGTCCTACGTTAAAGAAGCTTACTTCACGTTGGTTAACCCAGCACGTCCAAAACATGGTTGACCATGAAACTGTTCTAACCTATAACTCCTATTAACACTTGGAGAATGGTTCCCTGGAACTCATTTTGGGGAACACTGGGCTATGTTCATTTATTTACTCACTCATGAGTCTCCCAAGTTCCAGAAATCTTTCATTCTACCTTAGTCAGTTTGATTGTTTGAGTGGGATGCCCGGCAGGTGGTTTGCAAGAAAGCCAATGGACTCAGAGCCAGATGTGAGACACCACATGCTTTCTGCCAAATTTGGGTGAGGAACAGCCCTAGGTCTCATCGGTAGGGCTCTGGCTGTAAAATATTAAATAAATGAGTTTTCCAGGACAAAAAAAAAGCCTATGGAATTGCTGAGAAATACGTTCCCCATCACGTTGAGGGTTCCCATTATTCTCCATGATGCTACTACAACAATTTAGCCACTGCCGGGTTGACTGGGATAAACCATTCCTCTTTAATGACCCCCAAAATAGCAAGAATGTTCCCCTCTTTCACAGAAGTAAACAGCTCTGAACAATTTTCTACCACCATTCTGAGAAATGAATATTTATCTTCCTCCATTTCAGATAAAATACCCGTCCCTAACCCAAGGATAGCAACTAGGTTTGTGACCCATTCTCTCCCCTCCTAGGACTGTTGAGGAGAGAAAGACTCTAAGGCCATGTCTGAAATCATAGGGAAAGAGTTCTGTGATAGATTAATGATGTCTGCAAGGGATGCGGGAGCAAAGACATATGCCATGGATTTGCTATCTTGGCTCTAAACTAAAGTGAGACGGAAGCCGCTATTCCAAAACAACAGGATTGTTACAAAAATCGCCACAAAAATCAGTCTTAAATTAGCAGGGGAAATGTAAACAAATGTTTGTTTTTTGTTTGTTTTTAATATTGTTCTTTTTACACCACCAGCACTCGAGGAAAAAAAAAGTGTGAAAAATGAGTCCATTTTATTACACTCCCAGATCCTGCTACTGATTCTAGGGGGATTTGAGTTAATAAACCTCTGAGATGGAAGATTGAGTTGTAGTTTCTACAATTCCATTTTATTTCTTTATAGATAATATGTACTCGCCAAAAGTAACTTTATTATTCTTCTGACATCTTTTATCTAATTCAGGAATGAGCAATTCCAGCCGTGAGATGTGTGTGCTGCATGCCAATATATGCAGAAG
Source organism: Orcinus orca (assembly GCF_937001465.1). NCBI lineage: Eukaryota > Metazoa > Chordata > Mammalia > Artiodactyla > Delphinidae > Orcinus > Orcinus orca. The sequence continues at coordinate 11,079,121 of NC_064568.1, forward strand.
CTGGGCAAACCCCTGAGTGCTGGTTGTGCATGAAGAAGGGTCTGTGCTCGTTCCCTCTGGGTCTTCATGCAGCCCCGGTGGCTCTGTGATGAGATTCACATGAGCATCTTTGACACAGCTGCTAAGACGCCTCAGTCACTACCCTGTAGTGAAGACGGCAGGAATAACAAAGCTGCCCTGGACTCTGCTCTGTTTTAGGAGCACCTGGGGAGCACCTGCGGGTCAAGCCCAGCCTAGAGCTGCTGACCTCAGGCCCTGAGCACGGAGTCTCCATACTGAGCAGGGAAGCTGTCCATGCTTTAGGCAAGGAACTTCAAGAGACCTGGATGCTAGGGGAGCCTTTCTGCGACGATGGAAATGATCTGTAATCTGCCTGTCCAATAAAGTACCCTGTGTGTCTCAGGAGCTCTCATCGTGTGGCTGCCACTGAGAAACATATTTTAATATATTAAGATGTATTAATACAAGTTTAAATAGCCTCTATGTGAGTTTGGTCAAGTGACTTAATTTCTCCAGCCCTCAGTTTTACAGTCCTCCCAAATCCATCCGCTTTCTTCTCGCCATTTCTCTGCTAGCCCTCTCATCCCCTAATGCGAGCTATTCTGGCTGTTTCTACCCAGGATAAACACTGTGGCCTCCTAATTAATTCTCCTTGCTGATTGCAGACGGTGAGCACTCGTGAAAATAAAAGTTGAACTAAAAACATCTGTCAATGGCTTCTCAGTGCTCTCCAGATAAAGGACACAATCACAAAATTGGTCAGCTGATAAGGCCCTGTGTGGTTTGCTCCCTCTTACTTTCCCAGCCTAAACTCTCATTGTGAGGCTCTTGCCCTCTGGGCTCTGGCCAATCTGACCTGTCCTTGTCCCTTGAAGCTCTACGCTCCCTCCTGCCCCAGGGCCTTTGCATGTTCTTCCTTTCCTATTCCTTGCCCTCCTTCATCCTCCTCTCTCTCTCTACCATATTCGCTCTTGTACATCCTTTAGAACTCAGCTCAAGCGTTACTTCTCCAAGGAAACCTCCAGTTTGGGTCCCAATCCCTTGCTATTAAGGTGTTTTAGGATTGTAGTCCACACCTTCAGAGCCCCATCATCATCTTTTTTTTTCTTTTTTTTTGGCGGTACGTGGGCCTCTCACTGTTGCGGCCTCTCCCGCTGCAGAGCAGAGGCTCCGGACGCGCAGGCTCAGCGGCCATGGCTCACGGGCCCAGCCGCTCCGCGGCATGTGGGATCTTCCCGGACTGGGGCACGAACCTGTGTCCCCTGCATCAGCAGGCGGACTCTCAATCACTGCGCCACCAGGGAAGCCCCATCATCATCTTTCCAACTTCAAGTTCATTGCTCTCACAACAAGGGAGAGCACAGCCTTGTCAAAACTGTAGTAACATCTCAGAGTGGGGAGACACAGCTGGAATATTTAGGAAACTTGGGGGAACTGGTTCAAGGCGGCTCTTTTGTGGGTGTGTGTGTGTGAGCACTTTTTTTTTAATTGGAGTAAAACTGTTTTACAATGTTGTGTTAGTTTCTGCTGTACAATCAAGTGAATCAGCTATATGTACACCAACATCCCCTCCCTCTTGGACCTTCCACATCCCACCCATCTAGGTCATCACAGAGCAACGAGCTGAGCTCCCAGCGCTATACCACAGGTTGCCACTAGCTAATGCGAGGTCTGATGGGTCATGGGCAAAGTTCATAACAATCATTTAGGATTGGCAGACACAGCCAGGCAAGGGTTTTGACACAGTCTTGAAATGTCATTTGACGAGTCTAGTTAAGAAACTTATTGCCCTGAGAAAGAGACATTTACCCTAGTGGGAGCTCCCTGGGAGGTCTCAGTTTGGATAAACAGATTTTCTCAAACAGCACAGCTATCTGTAGCTGCAACTTTCTGAACTGGGTAAGTCCCGTTAATGCAGGCAGTCAGTAGTAAAGTTGTGTCAATGAAGACCTTGAGCTGGGTGCTGTGCATGGCTCTGCTTCTCAGCTCCTTTGGGAATTTCTAAGTACGCATTTGGGTGCTTATTTGATTAATGTTTCTCTGTCCCTCTCGACCGCAACCCCATGAGAACAGGGACTATATCTGCTTCTCAAAGCACCATTGCTTCCTAACACTTAATCTTGCAAATGTCTAGCAGTAAATATTTGTTTAACAGATAAATAAACAAACAGAAGGAAGGAATGGACCAGTTGAGATGTTGCATGGGGTGAGGATATTAAGAGAAAAGTGCCAAGAGGAGGAAGAGGTGGTTATGTGGAGGGAATGAGACCAGCACAAAATGGAGATCACGCCGCTTGATTAACAAACATGTTTCTGGCTCCAGAGATCCCCTCAAGACCCAGCGTGGTTCTGTCTGTCTTCAGCACCTATAACTGACTATCTCTGTCCTTTGTTCTTGCTTCCCAGGAACCTAGGGCGCCCTCTTCCCATCAAACCCTTCCTCTATCAGAAACTCAGATCAATTGCACACCATCAATCTCTGCAAATTAAACTCATAGAGCCTTTCTTCCAGAAGCTTCTTCATCATCAGTTTTGTTTCTTGTGGAATCAAAAACTTGTCCCCTCCTAAAGGGAACTCAGACCACCTCTTCCTCAGCCTCAGGTAAGCAGAGGGTCATTCCACAAACCTTCGCTGAACCTACTCTGTGTGCAGGCAACTTCCTGGGCAAACCTGAGACAGAAAACGGGGCTGACAATACTTCTGACCATCTGCAGAGATCTCTGCTGACAGGGTCCACCCTGTGAGAATCCCTGCAGGCAGCGTCCTGGTTCCTTCCTGTGCCCACGCCCTTAGGAGCCGCGCTAGCAGACGGTACTTAGGATTCCTCTGTGACGAGGACTCCCTCCTTGATCAACCTTTACTCAGGGTCCTCTGAGCCCTCTTATCAACTAGGCCTTGACCTTGACCTTCCACATCCTTGGCCAGCTGACCCCAGTTTTAGCAAAGAATACTATGTCCGTTTAGCAAGAATCTCCCCACCCTTGCTATTAATTAATTTTCTCTTAGTTATTTTCCATCCACCGACCCCCCTCACTCTGCTCATTGGCTCTGAATTCCTAGCTCCTTTCTATATTGGAGTCTCTCTCCCCCAGTTGCAGTAACTCAAATAAACTCTGCCTTGCCATTCTTAACAAACATCCAGTGCAAAAGTTTTCTTTTACATGTGAGTTTACAGAGAGACGCCCACGAGCAGGGGATTGGTGCTTACGTCCACACATTAGCATCCTCCCACATTCCAGCTTATAGGAGTCCTGGACCGGGACTCTCTTCTAATTGTAAAAGACAGAAATCAAACTCAAACAAGCTTAAGCAAAGGAGGAGTGTACTGGTTCCCATTTCTAGGAAGTCCATGGCAGGACTAGATATGGGGCTCAAAGTTTGTCCTGAAGAGAATGTTTTCCTCCAGCTCCCTGGCTCTGCTTTCCCTTTGCTGACTTCATTCTCAGGCAAGCTCAGGGCTCACTTGATCCTCTGTAGCCTCAAGAGAAGGGACATTTCCTCTCTCATCTAGTATCCATCTAAATCCCTCCAAAAACACTCTGAATAGCCCCGTCCAGGTCACACATCAAGCCATGGACCACTCCCTGGTTCTCAGACCAACCTGAGACCCATTTCCACCCTGGTGCAGAGATGATCAGGCACCCTTGGTTGGCAGCCCCACCGAAATCACAGAGAGTGGGGAGGAGGTGGTACCCAAAGAGGGTTAGGAGGAACAGACCAAACTGTAGGGCACATCCACTACTCTAGTTCTATTACAAGTGTGGTCCAGGGACCAGGCATCACCCAGGAATTCATCAGAGGCTCCCAGGCCCCAGCCCAGATGTGCTCATTCAGAATCTCTAGGAGTGGGGCCCAGCAATCTGTGTTTTAACAAGCCTTCCAGGTGATTCTGATGCATGCATTCTGATCCACTGCACTTGTCTACCCACTTGGTCAGAAGTCACAAACTGGGACTTCCCTGGTGGCACAGTGGTTAAGAATCAGCCTGCCAATGCAGGGGACACGGGTTCGAGCCCTGGTCCGGGAGGATCCCACATGTCGTGGAGCAACTAAGCCCATGTGCCACAACTACTGAGCCTGTGCTCTACAGCCCGCATGCCACAACTACTGAGCCCGCATGCCACAACTACTGAAGCCTGCACGCCTAGAGCCCGTGCTCCACAACAAGAGAAGCTACCGTGATGAGAAGTCCACGCACCACAACAAAGAGTAGCCCCCTCTCGCCGCAACTAGAGAAACCCCATGCACAGCAACGAGGACCCAACACAGCCAAAAATACATAAATTAACTAATAAAAAAAAAAAAGAAGTCACAAACTGAAGAGCAGTAGATGTCCAATGAGCTGACAGTCCTGGAAACAAAGAATCATGAAACAAGGATTATCCGGCACTCACAAAGGCTTTCCCATCACTTATTAATCTCTAAATGGGCCTTACTACATGTCAGGTGCCAAGCTAGAGTGTGCATATCCAGAAACAAATACAAAGTCTTCTTAATCAAACAGAAAGAAAGATTTTCAGTCTGGAATAAGCTTTATAGATGTATGATCATACTCTACTGGTGTGATTATAAAATGATACAAGCCTTCCAGAGGCCAATCAAGCAATATATACCCAAAATCATAAACATGTTTGTTTCCTAATAATTCCACTTCTAGAAAAAAAATCCTAGGAAGTGAACAGTGATGTGGATCAAAGGTTATATATAACTCTTGGTAGCATCATTCACCATAGAAAACAATGAAGGCAGTCAGAATAACCAATAATAGGAGGATGGCTAAAGGAATTATGATGCATTTATGAAAAACCATGTTCATGACTAGTTTTTAATGGCTGGGGAAAATGATTACCATAGAATACTACGTTTCACAGAAGCACAACACAGGCTCTGCCTCACTTTCCACCTCCCAGGACTTTTGTATTAGTTAGATACTGCTGTGTAACAACTTACCCACAAACTTAGCACTTTAAAACTTTTTATTACATTACAGTTTGTGTGTGTCAGGAATTTGGGAGAGGCTTAATGGGGTTCTCTGGCCCTGGTTCCCTCACAAGGCTGTAGTCAACTTAAGACTCAGCTAGAGAAGAACCAGCTTCCAAGCTCACCCTGGTGGTTGTTGGCAGGATGCAGCTCCTCCTGAGCTGTTAGCCAGTGGCCTTCTTCAGTTTCTCATCACACAGGGCAGTGCACACCAGAGCAAGCAAGTGAGAAGGCAAGAAAGACTGCCAGCAAGACAGAAGTCACAGCCATTGATAACCTAAACTTGGAAGGGACAGCCACCATTTCTGCCATATTCCATTCAGTCAAAGCACCTGCTGACAGGGGCCCACCCTGCAAAAGGCCTTGAAGGCAACGTCACAGTTCCTTGCTGTGCTTGGTGATTCGCCCATGGGGCTCAGGAGCTGCACTAGCAGATTACACCAAGGAGCCCTGTGAGCTTACAGAGAGACGCCTACATCCAGCCCAGGCACACGGGGCGGGAACGACACAGGGTCGTGAATACCAGCAGACAGGGACCGCTAGGGGCCGCTAAGGAAGTGGCCGGCTTCGCCTCTGACAGCTAGAGGGCTGCCGCCAGAAGCTCACTCGCCCTTTCCCTTCACCCTCAGCAATGCCAAGGGAACAGAGCAGATTTTGAGGACCTGATGGTTTCCACTGAGCCAGACACCAATGAGAACACGAAGAGGCAGATGCAGACAGTGAAGAGAGAATTAAACATTGAGAAAGATCACTTGTGGAAACACCAAGACTGAAGATTACAAATATTAAGGAAGTACCGATTCAGTAGCCAGAGGAGACTCGGGTCTCTCCCTGGAGGTTATTCCCAGAACCAGGCCTCAGCCAAGACCAGGAGGGACATTTTTAAACTTCTGAAAATAAACCAAACAGGTACTCAGCAAGGTGACAGCAGGAGGCTCTGTGGCAGCCCCACCCAGCTCTCCCTTCCCGGGAGGGGCACCCATTCCTACCCGCCTCCGCACCCGCAAAGCACCAACGAGAGCATTGGCCCCTAGAGATGCACAGCTGTCCCTTCTTCAGAGAATTGCCCTCAGGTGGCAGCAGAATTAAATTAGCTAATATAGGGAGGCACTCAGAACCGAGCCTAGATCATGAATACTTAATGTGAACAAAATCGCCAAGAGAGCGGAATGGTTCTTGGAGGCAAACAAAATCGTATTATTTTTATACATAAAGCACAGGTACACAGACAGCACATAAACAGGTATCCAGCCTACCAGCGGTATTGAAGTTTCATTGTGGGCGGCTGGAGAGGATCAGAAAGAAAAAGTCGGAGAGGCTCCTTAGCGGGGTGGGGGGGCAATAACGCAAAAACAAAGTGGAGAAACGCTGCCCTAGATGGATGCTAACTATGGTAATGGTGTTGGCAGAGCCCCAAGGGCTCCAAATGGCCTCTTTCTGTTACTCAGGAGGATTCCCAGTCTAAGGACTGGTCGGTCCAGACTGCTTTTCCAGCACCTCAACCCCCAGCGGCTCCCCTCCCAGACTGTTCTCAGCTCGAGGAAATGCTTCCCGTCTCCTCCAGTTACCAGCACATTTACCCTGGGCCAAGCCTGGCAATTCTTCTCCCTCACCTCCCTCACCCCTGCTTTGCATATTACTAAAATCAAACCACCTCGCTGTGTGGGCTGAGAGAATTTTATTTTGCTCATTGAAATCTATTTTGAAATTGATGGATGTGTGAGGAGTACATGCAATGTAGATTAGCCTCAGAATGACTGATTTCTCATAATTCTGAGAAAAGAGAAATTATTGCCCTTAGAAGGTGTCACCTATCTGCATACAGTTTGGGTTAGAAAGAGAATATCCTTATCAGTACTTTAGTATATAGCTCTCAACCCAGCACCAGGAAACAGTGTAATTTGAGACAATGAATATCATCAATGCCATGAATTCCATGTAATTGTATTTCATTGAGAAAAAGAAAAATGTCTCTCCTTGGCAAACCTGTGCGTCTTTGGTGGGGTGCGAAGAGGGAAGGATTGCACTGTACCATCTGGACTGTCAGAATAGAGATGAAAAATAGCACAGCCGCTCACCCCGCCATCGGGAATTCAGTCACGTGTTTCCGAAACGCAAAGTATGAACACAAGCTAAGGTAAAAAGAAATTAGCGTGACAGCTACTTATTCTCTGCAATGCAGCCAACCCTTACTGAACTCCTACTATGGGCCAAGGGCTGTGGCAGCTGCCCGGCCAATTCTCTGCCCTTGTTGAATTCTCTCTCCACCAGCCCTCGTAACAGAAGAGGTCAAGACTCAATCAGCCTGAAAGTGGCAGAACTGGGAGTTGAACCATGTTTCCTTAGTTTGATATCATGACTCAAGGGACTGAAAGAGATTCTAGCCGAAAAAGTAAAGTACTGGCTCATCCAACTGAAAATCCCAGGAGTAAAGGCTTCAAGCACGGCTAGATCTAGTAGCTCAAACAACGTGATCAGGACTCTCGCCTCATCTCAGCTCCACTTTCTCTGTGTGGGCTTTGTTTCTCAGGAAAGCTCGCCCTGCATGGCAGCCTCTGAAAACCCCGAGCCTAAAGTCCTCACAGCTCAATGACTTCAGCAGTTACTAAAAGGGGGTTTTAAACTTCTTTCTCTCTGCACTAGTTTCTCGGAAAAGCCTCAGGGCTCAGTCTCGTTAGGGTAGCTCGGAGCCCACTGCTGAAGCATCCACTGTTGGGGGCAGGGAGATGAACGCTCTGACTGGCCAGACTTTGGTCACGTGCCTCCCCCCACTCGCAAACCATGGGTGAGGAGAGAGGAAATCTTTTTAAATGAGCAGGGATGAAGATCAGGGTGCCCTTCCCAGAACAAGGATGAAAAGGGCAGCAAAATACAGTCCTGTATATCCTCCAAGAAAAGAACAGCTTCTCCTCCCCTCTCCCACTTCATCCCCCACCCAAAATTCTATCCTCTTACCCTACTTTGCCCTCAAAGCTCCTACCACGTTTTGACATCATAGCGTAAATTTACGTATTTCTGCAAAGGCACGATCTTATCAGTATATCCCTGGTACCCCGAAGACCACCTGGCACATTATAGCTGTTGAATAGTTTATTTGTTCAATAAAAGAAAGAATGAATCAGAAACAGCAAACCTGCCTCTCAACCAGAAGTAATAAAGGGTTTAGGTGATGGGGCATGTTGGAGGGGAGAATAAATGACCAGTACACCCGGTAGGTGCTTAACAAATGCTCAGCACCTGTGCACTCGGGAGAGCGGAGAACAAGCCCCAGCACCCAGGCCTCCAGCAGGAACTGGAGAGATGCGGGGACCTGTCCCAGCAGGTTGGGAGGAAGCCTCACTGGCCCTCCCGGGATGGTGACCTGCCACTTACTGCATAACCCCTAAGTCCCCTTAACGCACAGACGGCAGGCCCCACCCCCGGGGGTCCCAGCCCCTGGGACGGGGGCTGAGTTTGCATTCTGACTAAGCTTCCAGGGCCTGCTGGGGCTGCTTCTGGGACCACAGCTTGAGAACCAAGCTGTATCTAATGGTATTTCCAGTGTCACCGGCAGCTACCGCGTGCCCCGGGGTCTACGGGACGGTACAGCGGGGAGCTGCCTGGAAGAGCCAGATTCACGAATTTTAATCCATCAGTCCCTGAAGGGAAGCCTTGAGATACAGGACGGGGTGCGGCTCCCCGCCAGCAAACTCCCAGAGTTGTGGTTCTCAAACCGTGATCCTCTGACCACCGACCTCATAACCCCCTGGAAAGACTGTTGAAAAGCAGCTTCTGACTCAGGAATTGTTTAGCAATCATACCAAGGGATTTTTTTTTAAGGTACATAGAAAGAGATTTGTGAGGAATTGGCATCACCTGGTTATGGAGGCCGAGACGTCCCAGGATCTGCCGACCGCAAACTGGAAGCCCAGGAAGCCGGTGGGGTAGTTCCAGTCCGAGTCTGAAGGCCTGAGAACCAGGAGAGCCGTGGTTTAAGTCCCTGAAGATGACTTACAAAGACCTGAGAGCCAGCAGTCCCAGGGCAGGGGAAAGATGGACGCCTTTACTCAGCAGAGAGTGACTTTGCCCTTCCAGTCTCATCAGGCCTGCCATGCATTGGATGACACCCATATCGGTGAGGGCGATCTGGATTACCCAGCCAGGTACCGGGGCTGGAGGTGGCAGGAGGGCCAACAGCCAGCCATGCTCTCCTGACGGAGATCCCCACAACGACCCGCCTGGCCGAGCATCTCCAAATTGAACAGGAGATTCTTATTTAAACGTGAGAACCACTGCCCCAAGGACTGCTGGGTTGTACCTGAACATAATTAGGTCAGTAACAAGTATTCTCTGAGTTCTCTTAGACTCAGGGCCCATAACCACAGAAGCAGCTGATCAAGGGCAAGAGAGGAAGAAACTGAAGAAGGATTTGCTAAGCAGATGCAGCCACTGCGTGTCAGGCCCCTTACACACACAATTGCTTGAATCCCTGCCAAACCCTATGAGATGAGTATAATTAGCCCCATTTCACAGATGAGGAAACTGAGACTCAGAGAGGTTTACTACCAGCTCGCCCAGCAATAAGGAGCCAGAATCAAACCCCCAGTTTTGACTGCAAATACTGCCCTCTGTCTGCCAAATGGGATAATGGAAACAAGGCGGGGCAGTGAGGAGCAGAAGGCTCTAGGAGGTAAGGTTCCACGGGACCCAGAAGTTTCTAATATCCAGATTTGAGGCTCCTTGTGACAGGATGTGAGGAAGGACAGTCCGAGGAAGCAGTCATCTGGGAAACTCCCAAGGCACTGAGAGACCCCCTTCCCAAGCTTTCTCTAGAATGATGTACGTGCCCAATTTCATATCAAGCTGAAAGCAAGTTGAGATGAAAATCAAATGACCCACCTGAACACTGAGGAAGGCCTGGTGTGCTTCCAAAAGAACAGTCTGGAAGTTTCGACGTTTCCCCTGTTCTTACTTCCCATTGTTCTGAAGTATCATCACCTGACTATGCAACTCATGGTGTTTCCCCAGCTGTACTCTCTGGAAAACAGGAACCCCAAGACACACGGCACTGTGAGTCTTAACTGAATAATATATATGAAAGAGCTTGATCCTGGGAGGAAGTCTCTATAGAGAGGCCCAGTGTCCTCATTGTCATTTTCACCACCACTCATATTTCAACGAGCAGCCTGCCAAGAACTCAGTACAAGATTCCAAAGGACCATGAAATGACATTTTTCCACGCTGTGTTTAAAACATGCCAACACTGTATTTTTCTATATCACTGGTGGCTAAAACTATACTTTTTGAAAAGCACCATTAGGAAAAGTGAAGCAATAGTGGTCTCTTGTGGAAGTAAACAGTACATACAACAATTTATATATTGCAGAATGTGAATCACACAGGATCTTTTGAAGCCCATTGGTAGAAAAACGCCCCTTTTTCAGAGTGGATGGTTTTTGAAGGCTCAGGCCTAAAACCTGAGGCTATACTTGGGAGCCTTTCCTCAGGGCCATGAACATTTGATTCCTCCTGTCAACCACCAGTCTTCCCGCTCTGCACCCCTCCATCAGCCAGGTGGGTCTGAAGCAGGTGTTTGGGAGATACGCTCTGAGATTCAGCGTTGCACTGAGTTTCAGTGGCTTTGTGCTGGGCATACAAGTGCATTTTCTTCAAATATCACTGTCAAAACGGGGCCACGCTCCTTAAAGGCTTTCCCTCCTGGACGCCCATTCAAAACTGGGCTGCACAACATGAATGGGCCTAGAGATTGTCATACTGAGTGAAGTAAAGCAGACAGAGAAGGTGAAATATTGTATAATATCACTTATATGCGGAATTTTAAAGAAATGATACAAATGAACTTATTTGCAAAACAGAAACAGACTCACAGACTTAGAGAAGGAACTTACGGTTACCGGAGGAATGGTGGGGGGGAGGAATAGTTAGGGAGTTTGGGATTGACATGTACACACTGCTATATTTAAAATGGATAACCAACAAGGACCTACTGTATAGCACAGGGAACTCTGTTCAGTATTATGTAACAACCTAAATGGGAAAAAAAGATTGAAAAAGAACGGATACATGTATATGTATAACTGAATCACTTTGCTGTACACCTGAAACTAACTCAACATTGTTAATCAACTATACTCCAATATAAAGTAAAAAGTTAAAAAGAAAAAAAAAAAAACTGGGGTGCAACCCATTGACCACAAACCACTGTCTTTGTTTGTGACCATGAAAGGCAAGGAAAGACTAATGCTGGCATAGGTGTAGCAGAACTCAAAGGCCTGGAGGAGGACCAAAATACTTGGTAGATTTCTCCATCAAATGATGCACATTCTTTTATTTTCCCCTATTTTGATGAACATTTTGCCATTTTTTTATGCTGTACCAGAACTGAATTATGACTTGTATTTCAAGATTTGGGAAACCAATTTCACATACAACAAATTTATTATGAAATTTGACATAAACACTGAGAACACCTAAAATATGTGCACCGCATAAAGAATAAAAATAAGGTGAGCATTCATGCAACTAAGAATGAGCATTGCCAGGACCCCGGTGTGCCTCTCCAAGCACATCCTCTCCAGGGATGACCCCTAGGCTAACTTTTATGATAATCATTCCCTTGTTTTTCTTTACAGCTTCCCACAAGTGTTTGTATTTCTAAGCATACATTTAGTTCGAGTTGCTTTTGAACTGCACATAAACGGAGCTTCTCTGCTCTGTCTCTGCTCTATAATAATCCATTGTATTGATACAAATCAACTTCCTTTTTTTTTTTTTTGCGGTACGCGGGCCCCTCACTGTTGTGGCCTCTCCCGTTGCGGAGCACAGGCTCCGGACGCGCAGGCTCAGCGGCCATGGCTCACGGGCTCAGCCGCTCCGCAGCATGTGGGATCTTCCCGGACCGGGGCACGAACCCGTGTCCCCTGCATCGGCAGGCGGACCCCCAACCACTGTGCCACCAGGGAAGCCCCAAATCAACTCCTTTTGATGAACGTTTGGGTCTTTTCCAGTTTTTCACATTGGCAAACAATGCTGCTATGAACAGTCTCGTATGTCACCTGATTCCCACATGCAAGGGGATCCTCCAGGCTGGAAGTGGGAACACGTTTTCTGTAAACGGACATACAGTAAATATTTGGGACTTTACAAGCCAGTCAGTCTCCGTCTCTCGCAGCTATCCAACTCTGCCATTGTATCAGGAAAGCAACCAGGACCAGACGTCAACAGAACGCAACAGATAACACAACCGTGCTGCAACGAAATTTTAACGAAAGAAAACCGAAGCAGATGGCAGGCCAGATTCAGGCTATGGTCCCATAGTCTGCGGACTCCTGCTAAAGATGGCCTGCTGAGGAGTGCAACTGCCGGGTCCACCCCACTGCACAATTCCATGGCAACCCGGGCGTGCACTGCACAGCCTACTGCAGCCAGAAGCCGCAGCCCAGCCTGCTGAGCTAAGGCCACACCCGACTCTGCTGGGTGAGGCCAAACGCTTCCCCAGAGTGGTTCTGCAAGCTTGCATTCCCCCCGCGGTGTGTTTGCACTCCCCACAGCGGTGTGAAGATGCCCCCTTCACTCACATCCTTACCATCCTTGGCATTATTAAGTTTTGCAGAACTCAAGAGTGTGCAGTAGTTTGGCTTTGCATTTCGCTAGTAAGTAGCTGAGTCCTGACTTCATGCATTTCTGACAGCAGCCCTACTCTTGTGTAAACTGAAGATAAGTTGTTTTCCCTTGGGCACCTGAGTGGCAGAAGCCTGTGCTTCTGTATCTCCCTCTTGCCCCAGAACCAGGCTGACACATTGTGGAGGCAATGATGTTGATAATCCAAATCACGTCTTAGAACTCTGAAGCCTTCCTACTGAGGAGAGACAGGCAACCGAGAGTGGTGGTTGAGGCGGAGGCCATTTGGGGGTTGGGGGGTCGGGATACAGAGCACAGAACATATTAAAACCCTGAAAAATAAAACCACCTTACTAGCGAAGAAGGCAGAGCAAGCAGCTGTCTCAGTGGTTTCCAGGGGACCCTGGATCTTGTAAAACTGGCCTGGCTGGGGAAGCAGGGAAGTTAGGGTGTACGTGCCAAGCGGGGAGAGTCCCTGTTACCACCCCTACTTCACCAGAGCTACGAGTTCTGGGTTGTTTGTCTGTATGTGGGGTCATCTGTTTTATAAATTTAATCACTATATAATTTTTATCTGAGGATTTTTATCAGCTCATTAAAAAAACTATAGACCACCATTCAGTATTAGTCAACTTACAGGAAGCCAATCCAAGCAATGGCCCCCATGAATATACAGTCACCCCTCGGTATCTGTGGGGGATTGGTTACAGGACCCCCAAGGATGCCAAAACCTGATGACGCTCCAGTCCCTTATATAAAACATCACAGGGAAGTTGTCCCTCTGTATCTACGGATCCAGAAAGCCAACTGGAATGATACAGCTAGCGTTTAAGATCTGGATGCGGAAGCCACCTACTGGCTGGGTGACCTTGGGCTGAGATCCTCCACTTCTCTGAATCTGTTTCCTCGTGTGCAGAATGGGAGTAATGATGGACCCTCTCCCATTGGCTTAGTCTAAGTGTTCACTGAGATAATGCATGGGAAAAGCTTGCTATGTTTGAGGTAGAAAATGCAAGCAGTAAATACTGGCTGCTGCTATCTTAGTAGTTTTTATAAAATGCAATCAGGAGCATAGTGGAATATCCCCTATGTAAATCCACATAAACACGTCTGCCTCAGAACCACATGTCTCCTGTTGAAGAAGTAGGCTCAGCTTGGTTAGATAACAAGAGGCCAAGAACCCAGCTACTTTCCCTCTTTGCTCTGGCTGCCAGGAAGCTGAGGTTCCGTAACCAGAGGGTTGAGGGTGTGTGTTAGGAGAGGGGCGTACAAATGTGAGCCACAAAATTACATACATTAATTAATTTACATATTAATGTGAATGTAAGTACAGAGAGTAGGCAAAGGGTATGTAACCAAAAAATGTAGGATCAAAAGAGCAGAATCAGTTAATTTTAATTAAAACATTGTAATTTTTATGGATTTTTATGTTATTATTTGTTAGCGTTTTAATAGTTGTGATTTGCTAGACTTCTCATCTTACATACATATTCACTTTTACATTCACTTTCAAAACTTTATATTGTTTTTCTTAAAGGGATCCCTCTAAAACTTGGATCAACCCCTGCAAGACATAGAAAAGTCGACAGTGTCCTTCCTACTGCAAGATTTTCCAAGGGGCATGGCTGCAGGGAAAGCTCTAAGCAGGGCTCTCAAACTGTGGTCCCCAGATTGGCAGCATCAGCCTCACCTGGAAACTTGTGAGCAATGCAGATTCTCAGGTCTCACCCCAGACCTACGGAGTCATAAACTGTGGGGTATGGCCCAGCAATCTGTGTTTTCACAGACACTCCAGGTGTACTGGAGGCACTCTGAACTCTGCACACCACTGGCTCTCAGGGAATCCATTTCCAGATCCTCAGGGTAAAAATATGCTTTTGTATTGATCCTTTCACCTACAATCGATCAGCTTGAGACCTGACCTACGATCTACCAGTTCTCAGCACCCACAATCCCCTCTTCTACTTTATCAGAGGGCACGCCTCTCACAAACCCAGAATCTCACCACTCTGGTTGCACAGCCGTGGTGAGTCTTTATTCTGGGGCACCAAAGGGTCCATGTGAAATATTTTTCATGTAATAACCTGCCTTTTCCCTTCCCTCCTTGTTGGCAAACAGTGCCTTGCTCCAGAGGTTGTCTCCATACGTTCCATTCCTGCAGCAAACTACAGCGTGACTTCCTGCCAGCATCTCTCCATCCTAGAACTCGGAAGGGAGATGGCTATTACTGGACATGCATTACCACAACTATTAGGACTGAAAAATGAAATCAGACATTTCCGGTGAGCAAATAAGCCTGATAGGGCCAATTAACTTGAAAACAAGGATCCGCTTAGCCAATTATGTTAAATGATGGATACATTTTTCTAAATTGAATAAGTCTACAGCTTCAAGGTTTTGATGCAAACATATTTAAGGGAGGTCATAAGATAAAGGCACTTATTTTTTTTAATGTATTATCAGAGATTTAATAATATTTTAAAATTTCCCAGCACTTTTGAGTATTTCAGGTTACACAAGGTGCCTCTAAATTGAAAAATAACAGGTACAAAAAATAATCATTTGACAAATCTTGGAAGGCCTTTCTGGAATACATACCAGAAAGTGCAAAAGTGAATGACTCTAATAACTGAATAACAAATCTTTTTGCAAGTCAGTGGTTTCCAATTCTTTGCTTGCAACAAAATTGAAAGAGAGCCCAATTTATTTGTCAGCAAATGGATTCTAAAACTTAAGTTCTGATCATAAACTACTGGGTAATTTTGGGCATATTGCTAAGTTCAAAGAATTAAGATATCTATAGCTATAGATATTTATATATAATAGCTATAAAAACTCTTTGTACTTCTATCCACTTATTTATGTGAATGAGGTTACATCTATAAAAATGAAAAATAGGATAATTGATTCTAAAACCCGTCTCATTCTGGCAATAAGTAGTGTTCATCCAGAGACATACAATTCAATTAGAGAGAGAGAGAAAAAAAACAACAGTTACTTAATAAAAGGAAATTTTTCCAAAAGAATTTTACCTTTTTAATAATTAGCAAAATACATATTTACGCTATTTATATAGTAATTGTAATGTTAGTTCAATCCTGAAGAAATTTTTTAATACTTGGAGTTTTATGATCACAGAAAATTTGTTAGACCTTCTATTTGTCAAACTATGTATGTTTTTGTGGCACAGTTTGAGTGGGTGGGCAGCAAAACTTTAAAGGACTGAAATATATTAAATCAGTAGAAAATTCTGTGGTGAAAAAGGAATAAAGAAGAACTTGTTTGAAAGTGCTTTTAAATAGATGATGGTAGGTAACAAATTGCAATGGTTTTTAGATTTAAACAAATATATTTAAGAGAGTAACTTTCAGTTTCATTTTAAAATGTCCTTATTTACCCACAAAATCAGTTTAGGGTGGCCCAGATGGGTTTTCCAGCAATGGAAGCCGGCTCTTGGCTCCCTTCTGGTTTTCTTGCTAAGCAGGTGTCAAGCTTTTCAAATAACAGGGCAGTTTTCTCCAAGAATTTCATCAGCCTGCCACTGAAGATGCCCTTCACCCTGCTCCCTTCAGAGTAGAGCTTCCTCAATGTACCCCATGATGCCAGAAATCCCCGCCTTGGAAAGGTGGATATTTGAGGAGGACCAAGCTCTTCAAAGAGGGCATTTCTGTTGTGTGGAGGCCATGTGGACCCCCAACTGGCCTCCCTGCCTCCTTCCCACATCCCCACACAGGCACGGAGATTATTCTGAGCTGTGGGGAAAGCCTCTGGCCCGGGCCTCTCCGAGCCAGTCCCAGTTCTTATCCCTCCCTGGGGTCCCTGTTTAAAGACTGTAGGGCTGGACTTCCCGGTGGCGCAGTGATTAAGAATCCGCCTGCCAATGCAGGGGACACGGGTTCGATCCCTTGTCTAGGAAGATCCCACATGCCACGGAGCAACTAAGCCCCTGTGCCACAACTATTGAGCCTGCGCTCTAGAGCCCATGAGCCACAGCCACTGAAGCCCACGTGCCACAACTACTGAAGCCTGCAAGCCACAACTACTGAGCCTGTGCTCTAGAGCCTGCCAGCCACAACTACTGAGCCTGCATGCCCTAGAGCCCACACACTACAACTACTGAGCCCACACGCCGCAACTACTGAAGCCCGCGTGCTCTAGGGCCTGCACGCCACAGCTACTGAACCCACATGCTGCAACTACTGAAGCCCACGCACCTAGAGCCTGTGCTCTGCAACAAGAGAAGCCACCGCAATGAGAAGCCCGTGCACCAAAACGAAGGGTAGTCCCTGCTCGCCGCAACTAGAGAAAGCCTGCGCGCAGTAACGAAGACCCTACGCAGTCAAAAAATAACTTAATTAAAAAAAAAGACCGTAGGGCTTGTCCTGGGTATCAAATCCAATTTGGCCATGATTAAAGGAAACACACACACAGAGCCTGCCATGTGCCAGGTGCCATGTTAAGCACTTTACACATAATGATCCACTCAGTCCACTCTGTGTATATGGACTGTTATCACCATCCCATGTAATGGATGGGAAAACTGAAAATGGATGGTATAACTGTGTAACTTGGCACAAAGCTCGTCAGTGGCAGAGCTAGGACTTACCCCAAAGAGCCTGGAACCGGAGTCCCTACCCTCACCCCGACACCCTCCAGCGCTGTCCACACAGGATGCTCCAGTCCACTCGCTCCACAGCTGACCGAGGGCTCCAGCTACCAGGGCTCTGCATCTTGGAGAGGGAAGGCGGGGCTGAGGCGTGATCTATGGCCCTTCAGCTGTCCACTGGCATACTGGGCCTGCTTGGACCTGAAGTCAAGAGGATTACAAACCCATGGGACTTCATACACACACTCACCCTGCCTTACAGTGGCATGTGTTCTGAGATCAGCAGGTGCTTCCAAACTCGGGACTGCCCTTCACCCTGTTGCCGTTCAGGATTTTTATAAAGCCCCGTCAAAATTGCAATGACACAGAGCTGGGACACCAGGATGTCACAGGGGCAGAATCAGCAACCCCTTCAAGACCCCATCAAGGTTCAGGCAGCAGTAGGCATGGAGGCCATCCCTCTGCAACCCTCCTAGGTCGTGCTTCCCCTGGACCATTAATCCCATCTTAACCTGTAAAAAGATAGGAGAAAAGAATTGCCTTGCTTAAGGTAACACCAAGAATTCCTTCCAGGTTCTAGAGAGACTCAGGTAAATGGCAGCAAGAATTGAGAGTGAGTCAGGCCTGGGAGAAAGGAGGCTAAGGTGAAGAGGGTAGGGATAGGACAAAGGTCATTAAAAGTGGCTCTGACCCATACGTGAAGGACGGTTAAATGAAGGTATGACAGACAAGCCTGAAGTGGTATTACTCAGGGCTTAGCTGTAAGGAAACAAAATAAAGTTTTTATTCATCCTGTTTTATAGACTCTGCTCCCCTCTTTATCCTCTATATAATGTGTATGCGTGAGTATATAAAGGAGAAACAAAATGACAACTCAAAAAAAAAAAGAATCTTTTAATAAAAATTACTCATAAAAATCCTAATAAATTTCAAAGAGCAAGATATTTCTTAGTACATTTATAAAGAACATTTGGTCCTTTTACAAAAAGCTCCCTTTTAATTTAAATACATTTCTTATTTACAGATTAAACATAAAATATCATCTATAGTTGCAAAGCATATTGCACGTTACAGAGAGAAGCATTTGTATATTTCAATAGGTTTTTCCCAGAGTTTCCAACTCTAGATTTTTTTGTGTGTGTAAAAACATATTTACCTTTCTTGTGCATAATAAATAAAAATGCAGCCTGTGTTTTGCTATTTAAAACTAAAACAAAATACCTTTAAAAATATTATTTCTCTGCCTCTCAGTAAGAGGGAAGGGGGGTAACAAACAAATCAGGAAGGTCCACAGGTACTTAACATTCTCGCCAGATTCACATGTAAATTCAAGTGGGAAAGTAACCCTGAGCCCTGCAAAACCTGGGGACACACAGCCCAGCCGACTCGCCTTCTCACTTTCACAAGAGTCCCTGACCTGCAGGAACAGGCACTAGAGAAGGAGCTGGATGTCTGGGAATGGAAAAGGAAAGAAAGATCAAGACTTTTTTTTTCTAAAGTCCCTGCTCAGCCACTCTAGGGCTGGGGTAATCATCCGGCCCGACCTGGTCGCCAGCATTAAATTTGCGGTCGGCAAAAAGAAAGAAAGACCTCTAGAAAAAAAGAACTTCTGATATTTTGTCTACAAAACCCAAAGTTTTGGGTTTAGCAAACACCTCCTTCGTCACCTCCTCCTCCAGGAAATGGAGTTCCTCAGTCACAGCATCTCAGCCAGCGAAGCCTGCCCTGGAACAATTTAGAACTCTGTGGTGGGACATTTAGACTCCACCCACAAAGGTAGCTATAAGGTAGCTTCCCACGAAGGTTTGGCAAAACCACTTTCATTGTGTGAACCAAAGCAGAGTCTAGACATTAGCTACACACAGGATTGCAAGGATGGTGCAAGCTGTCAGCTGTTCCAAAGCATGGAATGTTTGGAATCAGGGTGCTCCTAGGGCAAATCACAAGGGAATTTCCCTGACACTCCCCTCCTCAGCCCTCGCCTTCCTGATCTCCCACGACACAGAAGAAACAGCAAAGACCCTGAAGGACATATCACAGTTGTTGACACTCTGACCTTTAAAGAGAAAGCAAGTTTTGAACGTGGCTCAAAGGACCTTCTCTGTAACTAGCCACGAGACGGGCATTCTGGCATCTAGTCACTGACTACATGGCATCCAGCTTCAGACTGGGCAGTCTGGAAGCTCAGCAACCGGGGTGAGAATGGGTCGCTCACCCTCGGACTCACGACTGGTACAAGTCCAGTGCCTGGGAGCCAAGAGGGTCTGAGACTTAATACAAAACATGTCTCATGCCAGCCTGTAGCCGTGAGGTGCCTCTGTGGCACTCAGGCCCAGGTCCCTGTTCCAGAGCGGGAGGGAGATGGGATACCTGAGCCCAGAGGAGGGGGAACATTGGGGTGCGATAACCTAACAGTGTGATCACAAAGGGCCCACTTTCTTCCCTGAGGTGCCCCGTTCTCCCAAACAGCTCATTTATAGTCCCACCTTGGTTTACCTGGAGAACAGGTGCAGGGATGCTCATGCAGGTGTGTGTCTTTAAAAGGGGATATTTTGGGTTTACTGAGGCAATGAAAATATTTTAAATATATAGAGTATTCTCAAAGAAACTTTTCTGGTCAGTAGATGAGACAATGTTGACAAACAATGCTTCTGAAATGAAGAAAAAATGTAAAACAGAAGCATTTGATTTTTTTTCCTTTAAAACATTTGCACAGTAAATGTTTAAAAGACAGAGGTGACGTTTATTGCTGAAAATCCCTCTTCTAAAAACCTCAAAGAACTGAATTAGATATCTATTTTAAAACCAGCAACACTTAAATTTTCAAGAATAAAATTCCTCCCTTTTGACTGAAAATGCAATGGCTTACACAGCATTCCTTTCTAGCTTTAAAAAGACAAAAATAAAATCATTTGAAGTATCCTAGCGGTGACGGGTGAGCCACACGACAGGTGAAACTGGAGGTTTTTAAGAGACTTCCTACCCTTTCTATTGAGGTTCATTTCAACCTCTGACGTTACGGGGAAGCCAAAGCTCAGGGTTCTGCTTTCTCTGAGCCCTCTGCCCAAGTTCAAAGAGACACAGTTCCGTGCTCACTAAAGAAATAATACCAACAAAGAAAAGAGGCGTTTCAGCACAGCTTCCTCTTTATGTATGCTTGCTTAAAATATCAGGCTGAAAGGCAAGGACTGGCCAAGAAGTTTCCAGAACCTGCCTGATATCCATCCCATGCCCCTTTCGCTGTGGTCACACCATGTAGCAATACAAAACAAGGCGGTTAAAATCATAGCAGCAGCTGTGACATCCAGTGGCCCAAACCAAAAGAGTATAAGGCACCCATCAAAAGCCTGCATTGCACAGAGAAATGGCTCAAGGATGCCAGAAAGTCATCTGATCATTTCTTTCTCCCTGACTTAGCTGATTGGCACTAGACACAGGAAACAAAAACGAAACAATTCCAACCCAAACATGGTCGGAACTGATAATCCTTGGTTAGTAAATATAAGACAGATGAAAGCTCAGACGATCATAGGTATTTTTCTCTCCCTTGAAAGGCACCTGGTTCTGAAACTATGGGAGATCCTCAGGTGAGTTCACAATAAATGTAGAACACCATCCAAAAGATCTACCTGTTAAGCTCTTAAACTGTGAGGCGACAACTTAAGAGACTGCCTGTTAGAATTCGGATAAATTCGTGAGCAAATAATCTGTCAACACCGTGACGAACTGCATGGGACGCAAATGCATAACTGGATGATTTTTCCCCATGTGACCGACAATCGTGGGTGGAGACCCGGGAGACAGCCCAATTATCCAATAAGAGAGAGAGGATGACAGAATGCAGTAAACAGGGATGTCAGGGGAACCGCAGGCCCTGCTGCACAGAAATTCATTCACACTCCTCTGACAGAGAGGCGGCCAGGCAGCGGTCACACAAGCGCCGGCAGAGAAGACTCGACGGATTCCACAGTAGGAAGGTCTGGAGATCCAGCCAAAGAGGCCCACCCACGGTGCACAGTAACATCCGCACGTCGTAAGAAGCCAACTCCTACGTACCTTCTCACTTCAAAGTATATCCTTAAGACAGAGGGCATTTTATTGAACAGAAGAGAAACGCTAAAGTATCCAAGAATCTACCAGATGCGGCTGGGGAGCTGGACAGAGATTCCTACACCATCGTGGACAGCCAGACGCCTAGCCTCCTCCACTTCGGACTGGGTCTCAGCCTGGCCTGGGTTCAGCTGTTTTAGGTCCAGTTTCAGATGAGGCCACACAGGGGAGAGCAGATCAAATCAAGCCAACCATCTGGTCAATCTGTCGCATGTAGACGCTCTTTAAGGGCAGGGAATATCGCCTCTCGTCAGGAACACGATTGCACTAGAAAGAAAGTGAATGAGGGACAATTCGAATTTTGAGTTAAGACGCCATGTGTTAATTCCTCAGATGTGACTGGATGACCTCCCCTGGGGTTTCTCATCCTGGCACTGTCAACACTTGGGGCCTGTCCCGTGCACTGCGGGATGGTCAACAGCATCCCTGGGCTCTCCCGCTATATGCCCCCTGCCCCTAAGCCCCAGTTGTGACAACCAAGATTGTCTCCAGACATTGCTCAATGTCCCTTGAGGAGCAAAGTCACCTCCAGCTGAGGACCACTGATGTAATTTAATTTCCTCACTTCACAGGTGAAGAAATGGAAACCCAGGGAGGCTAAAACACATGCACCCAAGTGAAGAGGGGCCAGGACTAAAACCTGCACCCCTTGGGTCCTCAATCCACCCAGAATCGCAAAAAATGTTTTAGCTACTTGAAAATACTGTTGTTTTTCTGAGTCTGTTGCTCTTCTCATCCACAGCTAAAACCTAAATGCTTAAGAGTGTTACTTATTTTTTTAAATTAAAGGCTTTTTTGCTTTTCTCTCTCTCAAAGGGGATTTAAGTGTGAGAACCAAACGTGCTGCCTGGAAAGTTTCCACATATATTCATGCTCTTCCTCAAAGAAACATTTGCTCGCTGCTCTGTACCTGAACTCACACACCCTGCTCCTCAACTTTGCAAGATCGAGACCGAGAGGTTCTTCAGTTGGTCCCAACGCCCCCCACTCGTGCTTTTTGTAGGTGCTGTGCCTTCTGCCAGAGCGTCCCTCCTGGGAAGCCCCCCCTCATCATTCCAGGAGCTACTGAGAGGCAACCTCCTGAGTGAAGCCCGCCTTGTTTTCCTGGCAGAATAATTCCTCCCTCTTCGGTGTTTCAACAGCACTTCACACAGCCTCCTACTGACAAGCACCCGGGGGGAACCGGTCTCTACACTGGGCCCTGGGCCCATCCAGCACCAGGACCCCTCTGACCAGCCCGCATCCCTGGTGCCCGGCACAATGGAATCCGGTCTATCAGACAAATGTCTCCTTCAGTACAAATCCGGGCTCCACCACGCGGCTCCACCGTGTGACCCGACCCTCTCTGTACCTCCCTTTTTCTGTCTGTGAAGTAGGGATATTACGATACCTACCCCTCACAGGGCTGCTATGAGAAGTTAGCATACTTAAGCATTTAGCACAGTGCTTAGCATGTGGTAAGCTCTATAAATAAACGTTGGCTATGATATTCTCTCTCCTTCTGTTTTAGCCTTTCCTCTCAATCACGCTTTGCTTGCTTAATCTACACTCCATGGCCTAATATAAATTTCAGGGTCTTATCTATAGCTACAGAAATGGCCTCTTTCTGAGACTCTTCTCAAATTACCCAACCCGAGTGTGCCATGAATATTCTGTCAGACACTCTGGATGACAATGTGATGAGTAGTGTTTTCTCTTCCTCCAACTGCAAACCACCCCTGGAGAAAGCAACTTACATTGGAGCTGGAGTTGATGACTTTTAGCTCATGAGGTCTCGGCCTGTGCCCCGACTTTCCCACTGGGTCCCGCCCTCCCTCTTCAGAAAAGAACTCCTTCCAGGGTGACTCCCGGAGATGTGCGTCCACAGATACAATGTGTCCCTCTGTTGTAAACATGTATCTGGTTCCAGATTTGTGTACTGGATTCTCCTCATCAAAGAGCTAGTAGAAAAAAGAAAAGAAAACATACAATTGTAGCAGGTTTGGAACCAATTCATAGGGCGGCTGAGTTAAGACTACTTAGGGACAAGAACCTGCTTGGCTCTCAGGCCAACTCAGGCTGTGGGGCGGAATCCCCAGTTGTGTTGAAACTCAGACACCTGGACTTCCCCAATCCCGCCCAGACCTAGAGATTAGAAAGCCCGGGCCTATGACCCAAGCACCACTAATCTGTAAAAGCCCTAGATGATGCCCCCACGCTCTCCGGAGAGTTCCAGCGCTGGAATCCTGGAACCACCCCCAGCTCACACGCACCTAGGCCTGAAACTGGAAAAGCCTGGAGAGAAGGAGGTCGGTGGTTCATCCTTCACCAGGTCCCCAGGGCCTGACACACGTGCCACTGCGTGGCGCACTCCTGTGTGGGCTCTGAGGGCACAGGGCACCCCAGGCAGTCCTTCCTTCAGCAGCGGGCGTGGGGGGTGGAGGAGGGCGCAGCGGGGGCATCTAGAAAGGACCCCTAACCCAGGCGTGCGGTAAACGATGCGGGAGGAAGAACGCAGAACTCTCAGAGACGGAGGAAACCTCACAGGCACCTCAGGCATTTTACAAACGAGGAAGAACACTCGGCACAGCTGCTCCGTGTTCACACGGCTCCCAGGATGAGAACAGGGTCGGCCTGGGTCCTCACCCTCCGCCACCGCCCGCAGCCCTGAGTTCTTTCTCCAGGAACACCTTGGGGGTCTCCTCCATTCATTCGCTCCAGAACTTGCCCCGTGAATACCCCGGACCCCACGGCTGCTGGACGGGATGCCCGCCAGGCTCTCGGCAGCCGACCGGACTGGCCGCACTGTGCGGTGTGGGAGACCTCGGTGCCCACAGGACCTGGTGGCAGGACCACGCGGCCAGCGGGCGGTCCCCCAGGAACCGTTACCTGCGCTTCACACAACGTGTAACCCAAAGAGTGTCTATGTGTGTACTCGGCAGTGCCTCCCGTACGAGGTCAGGAACCACGGAGCAGACAGCAACGTGCCTTTGCTCCGACAGTACTGCGCCCCTGGGCCAGCGAAATGTCCAGCCTGGAGCAGCGCCTGGTGGCGTATGTTAGATGGAAGGCGGAGGAGTGCTTGCTGTCAGCAGAATGGAGCACTTCCAGGGTTAATCTGACAACACACATACCAGATACAAGTATTTACAGGTCTCGCTGAGGAAGAAGCTCTCCATCCGGTCCTCTTTGGATTTGTCGATGACGTGATGCAGCGTAGCGTAGCCACACCTACAGAACAATCACCCAGTGAGGCCCACCTCTGCTCCTTCCCACCTGCTCATTAACTGAAGAGGCAGAAGTAGCCTATTCACAGAGCCACCAAGGCATCAAACCCCACGTGAGAAACAAATTAGGGTAGGTTTAAGGGCTGTCCTTTTCCAGCCTAGATTGTCTGCAAACTTCATTAAAAAGTAGTCTGGCTGCCGAATCATCAGGTTAATGGCAGCGCAAGGGGGGTGGGGGTGGAGGACAGTATTTGCCAAAAGCATAACAGGACACCAAGAAAATGACTCGCAGCAAATTCAAAAGGACTGATTTAAATTTCGTGTCCCAATACTTGTATAGACTGACTAATCATTTGATAGTCTAAGGCAATATTTTGTAAGAAAATACTCACGATATTATAGCTAGGTAAAAAAAGCACATCTCAAAAAACTGAAATAGAGTTTTTATACATATATACACACATTATAGATTTATATATAAATATATAAAAGAGTATAAAACTATATACTTCAGTGCTGATGCTAGTTATCTCTGCAGGTGGAGATTACAGTGATAATATTCTACCTCTATATTTTCTATATTCCATGAACTTTTTAGTATATATATTATTTGTATAACAGGGGAAATAATTACTTAAAAAGAGCTCATATAGTCTGCTGGAACTCTACAGGAATAAAGGTGAAAAATAAATTTTAATTCCCACTATAATGGGCAGGTTCTACTACACAAGAAGTAAGCAATTTCCCTACAAAATTAACATTAACGACCTGTTCTAAAAAGTAAAATGCAAACTAGAATAATATCACCTCAGCACAACTCAAATGAAATCAAAAGTGGCCAACAGAAAAAGGAAGGAACTTAGAAAACTAACTTGACTTTTGTGTACTTTTCCAGACTCTGCAGAATGTCCATTCCTACATGGAGGTAGAAGGGATTCTTGGTTGCCTAGAGAGAACACGAGAGAATGTGATCCAGCGGGGGCCTGGAAGACACGCCGTCAACACACATCGCGGTGATTGCAGGACGGTCCCGAGGAGACAAATCACTGTCCAAGGTAGGCACGGGCCAGTTCACTTTATCCTGAAGGGTCGCGAATGTTACAGGATTAAGGTGTTCTGTCGGTTCACATCAAAGCGCACCTCCAATCTGCTTAACTTGAAGGGGGGGGGGGCGGCGAGAAGATCTGCCCCAGAGCAGATCAACTCCCTGCCTTTGGCTCTCGTGATCCCCATCATGATCAGAAATGAAACAACGCCTCACTGACAGCCCCATATCTGAGAACACATCCAGTTTCTGTGTTGCCTCAGAACTCGCTCGACGCTTAAGCTGCAAGCACAGGGGAACAGGACGTGGCCCCCGTTCCACCCACAGCACCGTGAGAAGGGCTAGGGGACAAGGAGACTCTCAAGTATCTACAGAGGCCTCCACGTGCTGTGCTCTCTCATCACCCTAGGAACTCAGTCCCTGGGTTGTTGCTTCCTCTTCTGTCACATGCTCATAGATGGTTTCGTTAGGGGAGAAAAAAATTCTCTGGGAAGATGAGACTTTTATCCCAAAGCTAGTTTGAAAGTTGGGGATCACCTATAATTCGTGCCCAGTGCCAACTGTGCAGCACCAAAAGCAAACGAGCACAGGGTCAGCTGTGTCTGGATTAGGAGGGCACACGGAGCAGCTTCCGAAGGCAGGGCAGAAAGCCACAGATTTCTCTGGATTCTAAGAAAGTAGTCAACATGAGGAAGAAGCTGCAAGGAGAAAGAAGCAGTGACAAAACAAAGAGGCATCAACCCAAAGGCAACAGACCTAAGCCTAAGAGGAGAACGCAGCCAGCACCCGAGTGTGTCACCCTCGGAGCGCGAGTGGCCGGACTCTACCCTGGGATCTGGGATCCGGGAGGCAAAACCAGAGGCCACCTCCCCACCCCTGAGAGCTTACATACAACTCACAAGGTCTCTCTACACCTGAAGTCAGTTACCAGTTGCATAGGATTTCTCCCTTTTTCAGAAGCAAATGGCAAGGATTCGGTGCTAAAAAAAACTATGGAATAAATCTAAACTACTAATCCTACTACCAGAGCTCATGAGATCTCCTTGCGAGGGCCTGCCCACTACACGCGACTGCCGAACGCACGGAGGGCCAGCTTCTTGGAAAGTGAGCAGCTCGTGCTGCTGAATTTGCGAATGGCTGACAACTCTCGATGTGTATATATGTACGGCACGCCCAGAGGTATAAATATCGGCCTTAAACCGTCGGGGAGAAGATTCTTCTCAGTTAGAGTGACATTTCCTCTGGCATTCAAGTAATTCCACAAAAGAGGAACACTGTATGTGTCTTAGAACGATTAAACAAAAGTAGGCACTCAGACAATCCCAGATGATTCCCTTTCCAACTAAGAAAAATAATTTTTCTGTCTGAATACTTTACACAGACCAGGGTTCCACAGTACATGAGGACAGAAATGCATCCCCCAACAAGAGTTGTTTGGTCAAATAAATTTGGAAAACAGAGAGTACCAAATCTTCCTCTTGATTGAAGGATGTGAGAAACAAGCCCTGCAGTAAAGATACGACTCAGCTTTGCAGAATGTAGGGCAAACGCGTACACGACTGCAGACGTCTTCCCTGTCCCGTGCGACCAGGACAGACACTGAGCGCTAACAAGGCTCTGGGTCGGTGGTCACTCTAACGGTTGCTGTGAAATAACACTATTCCCCACCTGTCAGCAAGTGTTCCCTACGAACCAACTGCTACAGGTCTTCCCAGCATTTCAACACAAACTACTGTTCAACAAGCTCTTGTACCTGGTAGAGGAGATACGTAGACTCCACCAGCTCAGGTCTCAGTGGGTAGAAGAGCACGTCGGGGGCCTGCAGCTGCCAGTTGTACCTCTCGGGGAGGGCCCCGTAGCGCTTCCATATGGCGTAGTAGAAGGCGTGCAGGCAGATGGCGTCTTCCACGTCTCCTATCAGAACCTACAGGGAAGGCGCAGGTCACCAGGCTAAGACACTGTTCTCAGAGCGGCAAGACGTGACACAGGCCCTGGGCTTCCCCTTCCCCCCACTGGTCACCTGACCTACAAACGTGGCTGGAGACAAAACCAACCCAAAAGGAGCATCCCAGACAGACTCCCCCCACCCCCCATCTGGCCATCAATGCCAAAGCCCTGAGAACTGCACAGGACGAGAGGCTAGCTGTACTCGTGAATGGAGAACGGACAACTGAGCCATGAATCACCCAAAAGTCACACGCCGTTACTTTTCTGGCATGGCTTTGCACTGATTTAGTGTGCAGTAATGCCCAAAGAGAATAATGGGGACGTACTGTGCTATTCACTTCCCAAATCTGAAGGAGCCAGAGAATGTTCTGGTACCATAAAAAGAAAACAGAGGGGGGGAAAAAAAAGTCCTTTCCCAATGACTGCTGTTTCTTAGCACACAGGATTGCGAAATACCTGCAGTCCTGGGAAGAACGCCTGCAGAGAGTCAATCCACGTGTTCATCAGCTGCCCGCTGAACATGTTCACGTTGACGTAGAGGGGCGGGTCCCCTTCCCCCTCGTTACAGGCTTCCCGACTGAGGAGCCACGCAGAGCGGCCAAAGCGGAGGAAAGAGAAACAGCTCAGCCTCTGTGCCCCAGCAGCCCCTGGCAGCTTCACTTAGATGCAATCAACATTAACCTTTTCTCCTCACTCATTCTTTAAACCTTTGCAGACAGGCTGCCTCTACCTCTCAATACAGGACTCTAGCATAAGATGACACTTACCAAAGGATAAAAGCTCTGAACTCAGCCGTGGTAACACACTGGGATTTCACTGCATTTTGCAGAAAGCACTTTGACAATCAGGTTTGAGAAATACTTCCACGTAATTTGGTATATAGCATGGGTCAGTTTTGACCTGAGTGGGGAAGTCTGGTTATTTCTGCACAAAAAAAAAGAGTCTCTTCTCTAATAAAATCCTACACCACGGGCCTGGAGGAACACCTCAGAGCAAGAAGCTCAGTGATTACTACTAATTTAGTAAATTTAGGGGCTTTAAAAATCGAAAAGGATTGAACTCTGGCCAAACAGCCTCTTACTAAAACACATCACTTGAATGATCCTACAACAGCTAGGGTAGGAATGGGCAGGCAACTAGTAGCTATCACTTGCACTGGCCACTCAACACACACACGTGCACAAGGGAAGACCCAGGGAAGGCAGAGGCGGCACCAGTGTCGAGGCCGCTGCAGCTTCCAATGGTACTTCTCTTCTGCCGTCCTGAACGCACAACTGACAAGCGGCGAGCAAAGCTGTTTTAAACAAACACAGAGGGAAAAAAAGGTGGCAGCTGTCCTTTCTCTCATCAAGTATAAAGATCAATCCTAACTTCTTTAGAAAAATGAAAGAACCAACACAGCTGTGCCGCATTACAGCTCTACGTGCAATTAAAACCAGCGAAACAGAGGGATGTGGCACTCTTGTGGCAGCCAGTCTCCGGGCGGCCCCCAGTGACCCCCGCCTCCTGGCTGTCACACCCTTGTGCAGTACCCTCACAGACTACATCAGCCCTGGTCTGTGTGACCAACAGTGTCCGGCAGAAGTGCTGGTTGTCATTCTGAGATTAGGGCATGAAAGCATATGACATCCATTCTGGTGGCGCTCTTTCCATCTCTCTCAGATCACTCATTCTGAGGAAGCCAGCTGCCATGAGCTGCCTACAAAGAGGCCCACGTGGCAAGGAACTGACACTTCCAGCCACAGCACGTGAAGAACTGAAGCCTAGGAGGGGACCCTCTAGCCCTGAGTGAGCCGTGACAAGGCTGCAGCCCTCACCAATAGCTTGTGGATGACCTCGTAAGAGCCCCTGGATCAGCCCAGCTGCTCCTGGCTTCCTGACCCTCAGAAAACGGGTGAGATAATGTTTGCTGTTTTAAGCCACTAGGTTTCAGGGTAATTTGTTACGCAGCAGTAAAGAGCTAATACACCTCTTCACCACCCCCTCAAATGACTAACAAACAACTAGGAGGCAGTAAAATGAGGGCAGCGACCAAAAGACCCTGTGAATCTATGTTGAGAAAAATACGAACATTTCACGATACATTCTATTTGCTTGACGGGACAGTAAGAGAGATGGTGAGGAGACATACCCTCTTCTTAAGTAGTTCTGAATACTCTTATATACAGCATTAAACATTTCTAGGTCTTCTTTTTCTCCAAAGAGAATGTAAGATTTCAAGAGGTATTCATAGAAGGAGTCCAGTCCGGCACCCAAGCCACTCTGCTTTCCGACCCAATGGCCCGTCTGAATGTTCACAACATTGCCTGTGAAAACAAGCAAGCTCGTCAGGGCCCCCGGGTGGGGGCAGGGGGGCCTCCTACTTCAGCCCCACTGCTCCTCAGCACTTTCGTCCCTCACAGGAAAGAGGAGGGATGAATGCGTGGCCCTCTCGTCTTTATCGGTCCTATCAGCAGCATGGGTGGCCAGAGCTTCCTGAACATACAGTGTTTCAACACTGACACAAAAATGGGGAAAACATTTAATGCACAAGAAAACTAGGCTTGTCGTGTTGCTTTTCCAGATTGACAATGCATTTCAAAAGCCTAAAGGGTGTTGTTCATCAGAGAATGATGAATTATATAATTTACATTATCTGTAAAATGGAAAAAAAAAGAAAAACGGAAATAATCCAAATGTCCAACATCAGAAGAGTCAATGGACTGTCATATAGACTTTAAAGACAATAACTGTGAAAGCAAGATAACAACTTGAAACCACCTGCATGATTTGCCAAATGAAAGGCAGAATAAAAATATCTATATTATAATTTGAAAGTATACAAAAGTTGCACATGGGGCTTCCCTGGTGGCGCAGTGGTTGAGAGTCCGCCTGCCGATGCAGGGGACACGGGTTCGTGCCCCAGTCCGGAAGGATCCCGTATGCCGCGGAGCGGCTGGGCCCGTGAGCCATGGCTGCTAAGCCTGCGTGTCCGGAGCCCGTGCTCCGCAACGGAAGAGGCCACAACAGTGAGAGGCCCGCGTACCGCAAAAAAAAAAAAAAAAAAAAAGTTGCACATGACAGGCTGCAAGGGCCTATGGAAAATTTTAAAGTTGACAGTTTGGGGTGACACTGGTAATGGGGTGACGGGGCAACTGTTTTGTTTCTACTGTTATTGTTAAATACAAAAAATTTGTAAATAAATTGAAGAACTTAAGGAACAGTAATCGAAGATCACTTCTAAAAAGCAGTGCTTTTGCAATGACACTCTAGGCTCCAGGACCACCAATCCAGTTCCTTCCCGATGACAAAAAGAAAATATTTCTCAAAATAAGACAAACAGTTACAAGAGGCAAACAACCTATTTTAAAATAACATCTCGAGCTAGTAAAATACTGATAATCATTGAAGATAAATAATGAGTACATAGGGGTTCATTATTCATTATACTTTTTCCTACTTCGCTATGTTTGAAATTTTCCGTAATAATTTTTTAATAACATCTTGATCAAAATTCTCAAGGGAAAAAAATAAATCTAATACAGGTTTAATCTGGGCTTTTAACCTATTACCACATGCCGTGATTTTTTAAAAGGAGGAAGTCACTCTACCAGTTAACTCTAAATTCCTATATTTGGAACCTTATACTGAAGCAATATAATCTGCCTCCGAGGCAGTTCTTTTTATAGCATTTAACAATCATTTTCAAGTGGAATATGCCAAGGGATTCAAATCAGAAGGGAGCCCTCAAATAGGAAGAGCATTACTGTGTCCCATCAAACCTTCCATCCACCCTCTAAGTGAAAAGTCACAGGGAGAAATCAGATGTGGCAGACACTGAGGGAGGGCCCTTCTCTCTGAGCTGTCAATTTTCAGGTTCAGTGGTACAAGGAGAAGGAGTGGAAAGGAGGGAGGGCCCCAGAGAAGAGGAAAGGAAAGGGGGCGATGTGCACAGTGCCAAGGGCCTCACAGGTGCCCCACACCTAACAATCCCGTATCATTGCTCCGCAGGTTCCAAAGGGCTTTCACGGCTCGCCTGGCCACCCACTCAAACGTGGAATCCCCCAGCAGTCGACTCAGAATCCCAAATTCCACCAGCAGGGAACCAGCGCCGGCCGTGCACGTCTCATTATTACTGTCAGGAGGAACGCCTGTCTTTAGATTCACCTGGGGACAGGAAGACACAAAGGATTTGTGGCAGAAGTCAAGGAACCCACAGGGCTAGAAGACCAGGTTACAGCGACCACACTCCACTCATGAACCAAGCTCACCACAGGGCGAGTCAGCCCGCTGCCTCCCACTTTACATTCAAAAGGAAAATGGGAGTAAGTTTAAGACACAAACAAGGCAGTACGAACACCAGAGCCCTGTGTTATTAATAAGAGCAAGTCTTGGGGGAATCATTGTAACGCTATTCACTAATCTGCCTCTTCCCAGCAGGTTCTCTTCATGGTGACGCAGCACCAGGCTTTGGCACTGGGGACAAAGGCAAGCTGTGGAACCACGCAGAAATTTTAAGTGAGCTGCTATGAACTCACTCCTGCTCAGCAAACATTAACAAATCTTGGACTGGGAGAGAAATGAACCCAGCGAGCAAGTGACAGCCTGTTTGATCACTGAGGCTCAGTGGTCTGGCAATTCTCCACTGGTTGCTGACCCAAAGGCTGACTCAATTCTCAGAGGGGTTCTGGACTCGGTAAATCAGATGCCACAAAGACAGAGTCTCATTCCAGACCTTGCATTTAAATCAGCAGCTAACTTACTGGTCTGTACAGGTTTTATTTGAAAGAGCCACATGAAGTGTCCAAAAGAACATTCGCTGAGCTCCTATAGCGTACATGTGGGGAAATGGACCCAAGTCAGAAATGAAGACAAACTGCCCCCACTGTTTTGCAGCAGAGGATATAAATCCCACCTGCAAAAAGGGTGAAGAATACAAAGCACAGGAACATAACTTCCTTAAGGGAAAGGATTAAGTCAAATACGTCACTGTGGGCTTCCCTGGTGGCGCAGTGGTTGAGAGTCCGCCTGCCGATGCAGGGGACACGGCTTCGTGCCCTGGTCCGGGAAGATCCCACATGCCGCGGAGCGGCTGGGCCCGTGAGCCATGGCCGCTGAGCCTGTGCGTCTGGAGGCTGTGCTCCGCAACAGGAGAGGCCACAACAGTGAGAGGCCCAAGTACCGGGAAAAAAAAAAAAAAAAAAATTTCACTGTATGCCCAGCACACAACAGGTGTCCAGTAAATGCTGAATGAATTAAAAACCATTTCTATCATATTTAGGGCCAAATTCTCTCAAGGACATGGCTTTCCTCTTCCGCATCAGCCCCACTCCTTCCCGCAAATAAATTCCTCAACAAAGTGTTTTAATTCGGGAAGGTGGTGAGCTGTTGACGCCGTCTACCTACCCGAGGGTAGGGGATCCCTGTCCTGGTGTTTTCAAAGGCAGGGAGGAGCCGCACGGCCAGGTCGTGAGCCATATGCAACAACTCATTATCATAATCCTTAATCGTCATGTCACCAAAGGGCTGCTTGGAGTCAGTTATTATTCTGTGGGCAGAAAGAAGGCTTCCCAGGACCCTAATGACAGGAAAAACAAAAGAAGAATAAAATCACGTTGGTTGTAAATGTGTACAATGCAGCTCAGAATGACACAAGCAGGCTTGATCCCCTATGGACTTAGCACTGCCTGAAATCAGAGGGACTGTACTTAATGACCCCCTGAAGTTCTTTCCAGCCGTGATAGTAAATGATCATTGTTAGCTAACAGCATTATGGAAAGGGAGAAAGCGAACCATTCTTCTGAGGCTACTGAGAATAATCCCACTTGAAGTAGTAACAATGTTTAGTCATTTTCATCATCTCATCAGAAGGGAGTGTCCTAATCATTCCCAGAATAAATAACACCTTTTAGTATTAATAAACTACTCTTGGTTTCTCTCACATGGGGAAAAAACTTAGCAAAATAAAAAACAGAAAAGAGCAAGACAACAAACACTAAGTAACTTTTGTAGTTCTGGCTGCCAAGCAACGTCCAATTCTCCAGCTTCTGCTAAACAGGCAAGGTGGGGAAGAGAAGGAGAAGGAGAGATGACCCGACTGAGAGGCAGGCGCCCCCAGCTTAGATCTCACCCCTCAGCAGCCACGAGTTCAGGTCCCCCTCCAATGAGGTGAAGTAGATTGTGACATTTTTCAGAACAAATGTTTTCATAACTTTACTTTTAAATAAATGCTACATCTGGAATGTTATGCAGTGATACAACTTTCAAAGTTTAAATGGAATAGGAAGGCAGTCGCAATCTATCAAAGTAAAAAGGCAAGATATAAAACATGAGCCCAGTACATTAGAGGGAGGGAGAGGGAGGGAGACCCAAATGGTCAGCAGTGGTTTTCTGCAGGCAGTGGGTGACAGGAGAAACTATGATTCCTTCAGAAATACATAGGGGTTTTCCTAGGACACAGTGGAGGAAATGAGACCAGACATAAAGTGAAATAATGAAAAACTCCTTTAAAGGGACATCTATCTTAAACCTGCATTACAATGTGTCTTTCTATTTGGCCCCAAATATAATTAATGAAATGGCAACTGTTTCAGTTTTAATCAATGCAAAGCAGATGAAAAAGGGACACAGTGCCCACAAGGTCTGCACGGACTCCCTACCTGGACCCCGGGGCTGGTGGACCCTCCAGGAGTTTTCTCCTTACACACCCAAAAGCAGCCTTCAATCCGTTTGATGTACTATTTTACCTTATCGTGGCCTCAAAGACTTGGACGGTGGAATCTTTGTCAAATGACACTGTGTTGATCACTAACTTGACTGCTTTCTGGAACTCAGATGAATTTCCCATTATCTTTAAAAAGAGGAACACAAACCATTACAACGGCCTGAAACAACACTGAGGCTGCATGATCGCAGGAGCTGGGCCACTTCATCTGAATGTCTGTACGTGTGGTTTTGCCACTCGTGGGAGAAGAAACACAAAAGGTAGAAGAGCACAGTTATCTCTTAGAACACATTCTGGGACAGACGGCAAGCCCATTTCCACCAAACTCAAGCATCCTATCTCCAAATGGCAAAACTGTGTCAGTAACTCCTCATAAAATCATTAGCAGCCCTCCTCGTCCTGCCCCATTCTCCCTCACCTTCTGTCTGATCTTGTTTAGCATGCAAGGCATTACACTTCCAGAAATTCCTGAAATGAGTAACAATAAATCCAAAAACTGAAGAAACGAAAAACATGGCTTTCCCTCTGCTCCTCAGATAATGCGACAGCTTGGGCGCTTAGCTCCCAGGAGACCGAAGCACCTGGAAAACTGACTCCTTGCTTGTTACCCAGATGTCTGAACACTTTGGGAAATAGTGGTATTATCTTTTGGAGCATAGCATAAGACCAATGACATTCAAAACAAACAAAACATACAAATAACCAGCTCTACGTCCTTTGTAAGAAATGTTCTAGAACTAGGATTCCTATTTTGGGTGTGTGGATATGGTATCATTCCAAGCTTCTCTCTCTTATATGAACTGTAAATTGGACATAAAATTTGATAAAAATAACCTGAACAGAAATGCTTTCATGCCGTTCAAAATTTTATGACCATCCTGGCACTATAACGACATCATAAAGACACCAAAAAAAAACAAAACAAGAAAAAACAATTTCATTCAGACACTACTTATTTCAAGTATGTCTTATTTCCTAGTGTTTATTGATCTAGTGCAGCTTTTTTTTTTTCTCCCCCTCATTGTTATTTTGCTGTTACATGCAAAGCAAGTACAGACGTTTCTTTTCTGGCTTTCGGTTCTTTCTTTTTAAAAGATTATGCGATCATGCTGCAAGTTGCATCGAACAGTCAAGGGACTGCTATCA
This sequence comes from Orcinus orca, assembly GCF_937001465.1. NCBI lineage: Eukaryota > Metazoa > Chordata > Mammalia > Artiodactyla > Delphinidae > Orcinus > Orcinus orca. The sequence goes on from NC_064568.1 coordinate 11,114,485, forward strand.
TCCAAGTGTTTCCAAAGCACACCTGTTAAAGTTTGTTTAAAATGTCAGCAAAAGAAAAGGGAAACGTCAACAGAAGTAACACCTGAAAAATAAGCCTGAAGTGTACCTTAAAGACCGGATGTTCTACAATGAAAACCACAGAGATGGGTCTGTTTCCCTACAGATGTTCACCAGCAGCAAACTCTGTTATAGCAGCTGCAGGCGCTGATATGATCTCAGATCACGTGGAGGACGGCAAAGGAAGCCAACAGCTTTCAATGATATATTGTAATTTGCCATTTTAGACAGCTACGGAACAGAGTAACGAGGCTCTGAAATCGTTCATTCAGGCTCAAGAAAAGCTGGACTGCGTTTCTTTACTTCTCAGAGCCTTTAAACTGCTGGTGTGCATGGTGGCTCTCCAGTAGTGGGACAGACTGGTAGAATTTCTCAAGTTCATTTGGGAGCAGAACTCTTCTTTGAGGGAGGACACCCTTGGAATCTGTGTTGGGAAGTGCCAGGTTACTAGAAATTCATTTTCTTAACACGTATTTGCCCTCCTATCATGTATCAGACACCATGCGGTGTGGACAGAGTGCAGTGACTGTAACAGGGACAAGGTCTCTATACTTCAAGAGCATGGCAGACGGATAAAAAGACACAATGGGGCAAAAAGAGAGAGGGTCAGGGGGAAAAGGTGTGCTTTCATAAGCTATATATGAGTCTTGGGACTTTTTTTTAAAGCAACACTTGTAGCCTGAGTCAGCCTCTGGTCCCCTCAACAAGTTAACTCTAATCAGGGTGAACACACCCGTCCGGGCACATTTTGATCAGTGATGGTGGATGACTGACAGGGAGTAGCAATCACTTCAGAAGGAGAGATTGGGAAACTAAACTGCTGTGCAACTACAGCCTGGCAGAATGAAACCCCGGGCTCTCTGTTAGACCATGAGCCTAGGGGAATTGAGAAGGACCGCTCCAGCTCTTCCCAAGTTCCGGTAATTCTACTACTAGCAAGATCTGGGACAGCTGTAATGCAAACTTAGCGAGCGTTACCCAATTCTAACTCCTGACAGCTTCAAACTCTGTTTAAGGAAAGTTAAAATGCAGGATTTGGAATCGACTTCAGTACAAATTTTCTTATGGTAAAGGTGTGCCGGACAACGGAGGAGAGCAAAGAGGCAGTAGAATCGTGGTTACTAAGGAAATTTTTCAGCGCTACGCTGGGATATAGTCCCTTGCTGTATCCTACAGCAAAGGGTCGTGAGGCACACCAAGCACACACGGCAGCCTGGTAGTAAGAACCATGCATGGTGCCTGCCTGCCTTCCACGTGCTTTGGCTCATCTGTCTAGAGGCCTCCAGCTGCCTTGAGGGAAACCAAGGGCTGGGCATGTAAAGGCTGCTCCTGAGCTGGCAGCCCAAGTCTGGAGCGGGTAGTGTCCACAAAACATGCACAGCGAATAAAACAAGAGTGTTTATACAGAGGGTCTCTGCGCAGGGGCTGGAACCAGGGCTCAGACTTGATTTGGGGGAGCCAGTAGCTGGGGCACATTTCAGGGGATCTTGTCCCCTGGAGATACTGAAATCCTGAGATCCTGTCTTTTACTTCTGAAATCTTAACTACAGTAACTGTATACTGGTTCCTTTAAGGAATAAAATAGTGGGGACCCTGCAGAAAAATAGGTTTCCCCCAAAACAATCACATTTTCTTTGTTTTAAAAAAACATTTTTTAAAAATTTATTTATTTATTAATTAATTTATTTTTGGCTGCGCTGGGTCTCTGTTGCTGCGCATGGGCTTTCTCTAGTTGCGGTGTGCGGGCTTCTCATTGCAGCGGCCTCTCTTGTTGTGGAGCACGGGTTCTAAGAGCACGGGCTTCAGTAGTTGTGGCACATGGGCTCAGTAGTTGTGGCTTACGGGCTCTAGAGCGCAGCAGGCTCAGGACTTGTGGCGCACGGGCTTAGTTGCTCCACGGCATGTGGGATCTTCCCGGACCAGGGCTCGAAACCGTGACTCCTGCATTGGCAGGTGGATTCTTAACCAGTGCACCACCAGGGAAGCCCAACGATCACACTTTCTCCTCTGCTTTTTTAGGGGAATCACATTTCCCCTCATCTAACCTTCAATGTTCTTCTTGCTCTCAGCATTAAGCTCATTAAAATAAACAATAGCCATCAGAGCTATGAATACATGTTGAGAATCACATTTCCTGGAATTCTCATCCCTGGGGGAAAGTAAGGGTAATTAACTCCAAAATATCTTAATTAATTTTTAAAAATAATAATAAAGCTGAACACTTACTGCAAGTGTATCCAACGCATCAACAAGAGTCAGTGAATAATTCCCTAGGACATCATTGATGTTCAGATTTGAACTGAAAAAGAAAGAAAATTAAAATTAAACCAAGGTACTTTTAAAAGATAAAAGAGACAACAAAACTAAACACTCATCAGAAACTAAAACGGCTGGAAACTTATTTATTCAGGGACTACTGTGGGTGGATCAGTATGGCAATGGTCCTTCTGCCTCACAAGGGACAGTCTCTATAGTGGCACAGAATAGCAGAGACACACACGCTTATGCTATAGTGGAAAGAACACAAAACGGGAAGTAAGGAAATGGGAAACAAGAGTCATTGCCCTCTCCAAGATACAGTTTTAACAGCACAAATGACCTTTCTGTCCAGCTTCAAAAAGCTCTGATTTCGAAATCATTAGGAATGAAAAAGGAGAGGCCCTGTCACATGACTTGCAAATAAAACTTTAATACAGAAATCAGACACTGGCGCAGATTACACACACAAAGCAGCAAATAAATACCTCAGTTACAGGCTCAGTATCACTCATCTGTCCTTGGGGTAGGGGAATAAATTAACTGCTTTGTATCATTTTTTCCCTAACGTACCACCCAAAGAATCCCCACCAGCTCCATCAATTGTGAGGAGCTGTTGTTTTACCATGAACCAAGCCAGGGCTTCTCGTAACTGCAGCTGCATTAATGATTCTACCACACACCTCCTGCCCCATGATCAACACCCGTCGCCCACTCTGAAACAATCTTAAGACACCAACTTCAGGGCTGCAATGAGGGTAACTGACAGTTCTTTATAGCACTAAAAACGACAAAGATAATACTAATACATCTGGGAAAGGTGGGGACGGAGAAATAGTGCAAGTCATAAAGTCAGCTTGACAAATTCTAGGGAGTTCAGCTATTCCTGTCCCGTTCCCACAAACCCAGAAAGCAACTGCAGAAGCTTGAAAAGATTTGAAAGTAAGGAGAGAAACGAAAAAGATGAAAAAGATGTAAGTCAGGAGAGAAAGAGGATGACTGTTTCAAGATTACATTTATGAAAAACCACAGTGAAAACACCCTAGTTTTATCTTCAGCAACTGATTCACCGTCATTATGACGTCTTCCATCAAACCCCAGACCACGTCACCTGCTCCGTGGCTCTCTAATGGGTCCTGTCTCACTTCCCTACGGGCAGCATCTCCGTGTTCCTGTTGCTCGCCCTGCTCTCTGAGAGGCCTCCTATGTGCCTCAGCTGGGGCAAAGTGGGCCCCACGTGAAACACACCTCACATCCGATTTTACCTGAGCCTTTGTTTTAGGCTGATTACGTCACTTAATCTAGGACAAAGAATGTAGGGCAAAATTGTACCTCCTTTTTTTTTGAAACAAACTATCTAGAAGGGGCGATCTAGGAACCAGGGCTCTCACATGTCTCTCCCAAGCCACGAGGCCGGCACATCACACCTGCTGAAGAACCGCACCTGCTGCTTCTAGCTGTCGATTCTTTCTGAATACATGAATATGATTGCAGAAGGTCCTCTGAAGACGAGAGCTGTGGGTTAAGCTCAGCCCTTCAAGGGCAGTGCCAGCCAGAGAGGATACAGGAAGTGTCAAAAGCTGGAGGGGAAGGCCAAAGGAGACAGGGAGATCCTCAGTGCTGCCCACTCAAGAACATTCTACTGAGCTGAAATATTCACCTCCACTGGTCTGCTGCTCAGAAACCAGGAGCTGCCTCCAACAACCCACCTCATCCCAACACGGGTCCCTCATCACCTAGCCTCCAGGCTGGATGCTGCGTGAACCCCGTGGGACCACCCTCCCCTGAGGCGTATCACCCTTTCCACCTGCACCGGCCCTGGAAGGGAGGACTAATCTGGAGCACTGCACTCCTTCCCATGGTTTACTGTGCTTTTCCTTTCAGGCTATAACTACACCGGACCCAGTTTTAAAATACTTCTCAACAGAACGCCCAAGCAGCCACGACAGAGAACAATTATAAGAGTTGGCACAAGAAAAAACGTGTTTGTAGTAACTGGTGGTTCCTTCTCTCCACTCAGGCAAATCCACTCAAAGATCCAAGGCGTTCACGAAAACACTTCCAAATTCTTTTCTACCAGATTGTTACACACTCTTTCAAAATGTGCCAAACTAGAAAAAACAAAAATGGGGAGGGCAGGAAGGAAACAGGAGACTCCACAGAAGCCTGTTGGCCTAACGGCACCAGATTACCGGGCATCCATTGAGGCCAGCCCACCGTGCAGGCGAGACGGCGATCCGTCTGTCCTGTGCAAACCTGACCAAGAACTCAAACTTCAGGTACAAGGCTGGGTTCAAAAGTGCCCATCTTTCCACATAACCAGCTGCCGAACCACGACGGCTCTCCACTTAAGATACCCTGTGTGCCTGTTCGTGACATTCACCCCCCGCTGCATTTTTAAGGTTCTTATTACCCCCAAACAGAGAAGATGGAGAAAACTATGGCCTTTCACAGAAAATTTCTGGCGACGCAGCTAACGTAATGCTAACAGCATGTTCAAAATTAAACGCATGTGTAAAAAAGAAAAAAAAAATTCCACATATACTTAACCTGTAACAGCTGTTCAGAAATCTACCTGGTGCTGTGTAGGCACAGAGGTAATATAAGAAACAGTCCCTGTGTTCCAGGGATTGACAATCTGGGGAGACAAGACAAAGGGAAAGGAAGGTGAACACACAACCGTACTCAAGTCTCACACGATATTAAAAGGTGGAAAAGCAGCTCAAAGGAAAGGAACCGAAAGGAGAACTGAGTAGATCAAGGACAGTCATCTTCAAACAGTTCAATGGTGTCATGGAAAAAGACTTGAGCCTGACTCTGAAGGAAGCCAAGATTTTAGGAAGAAAGGGGAATGCAGAGGAGGCCATCTTAAACTAGGGGTGCCTAGGAACGAGTCGGTTTAGGGGCCAGCATCGGTTTGGTTTGATTTGCTTTTTTGTTTGAACAGCAATATGGTTGGGGAGAAAACAAAGAAGGGTCATGCACCCAAGGTCCGAACTAACGTTATTATTCATGAGACTGCAAAGTTTCAATATCCAGACTTACTTGAAGAAACTTTTGAATTTGGATCCTCCAACCCAAATCGGGGATGTGAGAGGAACTGAGTTTACATAGTGATTTGTAGCTGGACAGAAACGTTTGCTATTTTTAAAAAAGTGTTCCGGTTTTATTTACTTCATGTCAATACTCTTCATCCTACCTCCAGTCAAACAAGACAGGTAAGATAAGCCTCAAGTAAACGTGACTAAAAAGAGAAGACAGGCACATTTAGCACTCATACTTTGTTTCTGTACTTTGTACATAATATTCTAATGGCTAAGCTACTCTCTTTTTTAAGTGAGTCATTAGAATTCACTTGACAGTAATCATTAGAATACATTTGCTTAAAATAAATATCTGAAAGACTTTTTATTACCAGTTATTTATTTCAGGGATGTAAATGTGGCCTGCTCTTTTCCTGAAAACACTAAAGTCTGAGAGGAGTTAAGTGAAAGGAAAAGGACTAAGAAAAATTAACTTTCCACTCTTTACGAGCGGCCAGCGTGAGGGTCTACTCAAGGCTACCATAACCCCAGAGCTCTTTCACCTTCTCAAAGACACCAAGGCTGACCAACCGAAAGGGCACAACCCTTCCCACATGGCATCCCCTCAATATCTCTAACTCCATCTTTCCAGAAGCAATATATCTGTCTCAAAGCAACCTGACCTCAACTTATCCAGACTGTCACTGAACAGTCAAACCAAACCACTCATCAGCAGATGTCATCCCCAAGCAAAGAGAACTAGTTAAGCAAAACAACTCAATTTCCTAAAATCTGGAAAAGCCTAGCAATTTAAAAAAAAAAAACTTACTTAAAATTTTTCTCAAAAAAAAAAAAATTGAGATAGAAAATACATTTCTATGTATAAAGCCTGACACAGTGAAACATGAAAAATATAACTCATCAGTTTCCTACAACTTTAAAAAGGCCAAGTCTTTTTTAAGTTAACCTGGGATGTCCCCCTGGCTTCACTAAAAATCATGCTCTCCAAATGCAATTTAAGACAAGAATCTGTAGATAATCCAACCATTTTTAAAACTCTTTAAGTCCCTTTAGTGTATGGGCTTCCTTTTTAGGACCTAAGGACTGGACTCTGCTGCTTTTCATCAGGTGAAGGAAAACACAGGCCTCAAATGTCCAAAGGGACCAAGCAGCTCAACTCCTCCACTGCCAACTGAGGGGAGCGGCCGAGAGAAAGGCAGCCATATCCAGCCTAACAGGGTCAGTGTCAAGGCACACCGGTTCTCTCCAGCTAGGAGGTCCTTAGCTGGGTGTGCTGTCCTCTTGGACTCTGATGTCAACAGCAGTAACCCTTGAAGCTCAGCCTGTGCAAACACGGCTGATGGAAGGGGAAGACTGGTAGATCTTCCCTGACAGCCCTGCCACCAGGGTGGGGGAATTTATGGAACAGACCCTACAGAGCAAGGAATGTCATCTTGAGCATCAGGACCCCAAATCTGGGCCACGCAGCCTCTCTCCCTTCCATCTAACCATCGTCAGCCTAAGGAGCCACCCCTGTGATAAAGGAGAAAGGCTGTAGCCCTGCTCTGCCTCAAACTCACTAGATGGCTTTAGAGAGTCCCTTCTCAGGATCAACTCTTGAATTTTTATATTTTTATACAGTAAAGTTGGAGTTGGCTAGGTGGAGGGAGATAAGCGCCGTTTCGAAGCTGCGCTTACAAGGGATTTCATTTTGATTTGACTTTCACTTGGAGGAAGGATTGCAGACGGAAGTCTAAGGCCCCCCAAGCGACCCCTCGGTACTGCCACTGTCCCTTCCGGTCTCTGGGCCTCAGTTTCCCCATCTGTAAAAGAGACTGCGCTGACAGCTGTCCAGTAACAGAGATTCCAGGAGAAGCAAGAGAAGGACAGCCACCGGGCCGTCCACGCAACCCCCAGCCCAGGCCGACCTCAAAGGGGGTCGGTCAGCCGAGGTGCCGGACGGGTGGGCGCTGCCCCCAGGACCCTAAACGCCCGGGCACCAATGGGGGGACCCGGAGGAATGAAGGCTGCACCCGCCGGGAGAACGGAAGGAAGCGCGTGCGGCGCGCGGTCCTGGGCGTCGGGCCGGCGCGGGCTACTCACGGGTCCCCGCGGTCGGGTCCTCGGCCGCGGCAGTGGATGGGGTTGAGCTCGTCCTCGGGGAAGGCGTGCGCCATGTAGTTGTCGTAGCCGAACACGAACATGCCCCGCGCCAGGTCGCGCATCTGGGCGCGCAGCTGCGGCGGGAAGGCGCCGCTGTAGCGCTTCTCATACTCGTCCCGGCCCCGGCCCCGGCCGCCCAGCACGTAGCCCCAGTGGCCTGGGCCGCAGACGTCCGGCCCGGGCCGCCGCGGAGCCCGCCGCCGCCCCGCCGCCGCCCCAGGGACCTGCGGCTGCAGCCACGATGGCCCCGACGGCCCCCCGGGCGTCCCGGGCCGGCCCGCGGGCTCCGAGGCGGGAGACTCGGGGCCGTCGGGGCCCCTCAGGCGCTGGAAGCCGAAGCTGAGCGGGAAGCGCTGGTAGAAGCCCATGCTGGGCCCCAGCCCGAAGACGAGCCATAGCACTCCGTGGAGGCCAAGCCGGAGGAGCACCAGCCCCAGGACGAGCGCTCGCCATTGCATGGTCGCGCGGGCGCCGCGGGCATTATTTACAAACGCGGGGGGCCTTCCCCGCCGACCACCGCACCCCACGTCCACCCAGTAGCTCCGCTCACTTCCCCTTTAAGGAACTCCCTCGTGACGCACCAGGAACTGGCCCATTATCCCCACACCCCCAGCACCTCGGGCCCGGCCGGCCAGGCCCCACGTTCGCCCGCCCAGTCGCCCGGATTGGCCCGGCCCCGGCCCGGCCTCGCGGGGCGCGGCAGCGGACTCCCTCCCGCGCCATAGGCCACCCGTACGTCTCCAGCGCCGCGAGGCCCCGCCCCTCCTTCCGCCCCGCCCTCCGGGCCCCGCCCCCTGGGCGGGAGGATTCGGATGGGCTGGCGTGGCGAGTAGGGAGCGCTCGGGCTCCGGACGAGGGAACTTTCAGCCAATGGGAGCGCGGCACGGGAGCGGACGGCCGCGGGACAAGGACGTGGCCCCGGGCCCAACCGGTTCCGCGTAGAGCCTGTTTCTCCCAGAACTAGGAAGGAGGAAAACTACTCCAGCTCTATGTTAAGGATGGTGACAGGTAAAAGACGTAAGGAACGAGGAGGAAAAAGGACATTTCTGTAGGACAGGGTTTTTAATTTGTCTGTTATGTGGTAGAGGATGTTTTGTGGTAGGGATGATACTATCCTTAAGCTTAAGACTGCACAAAACGGTATCCTGAATTCTTTTTGTTAAAACATCCTAATTGGTAGTCTTTTAACACTTTTTTTATTGAAACACCCTAACTTGGAAGAATTGCTCACGGTGATTGTTGCCAGGTCCTGTCCTAGACCTATCGAACTCCAGTGGAGTGTCCCGAGAATGTGTGTATAACAAGTGTTCTTGAGCAATTCTTAGCATCCGGCAATCTCAGGAAATATTGAGTTAGGTTACATTGCCTTTATCTCGGAAATAGGATCTTTTTAAAAACAGATACAACGGTAGGAGTGAAGGCTGCTGCTGCCACCACCGAAGTATTTTTACTAGATCTATTTAATCATGTCCCCTCCTGCCCCTCCCACTGCCACCATCTCTCCTGTACAGTGTAGCAGTGACCTATCCTTTGAGGTGTGGGATAGATTCCTGGTCACTTTACCCCTCTGTATCTGCTTCCCATAATTAATAAGGTGGCAAGTGTCAGCTCTGAAGGTCTACTGCTTTCATGTGATGACTCAGCAGTTGAGGGGTTTTGTTTTCTTTTGCTTGCTGCACTTGAAAATGTCTGCTAAGGTTTGCCCTCCATAAGCTTAGACCATGTGCCTCTTACATACCGAGGTTCCCGAAAAGCTTGGGAAGCACGGCCTGATGGGTGGCTCAAATCAGAGATTGGCTGAGTGACCAAGGGAGTGATTAAGGATGATAAAGTTGTCACGTGGCACACTCATCACATTCTCAGAGTCAGAGGACTTTTAGCAACACAGAGGAGGTATAATGGGGACTGAGAAGGAATCCAAAGAAATATTTGATTCTAACACAAGGTAGCAGGCACATAGTAAGGCCCTTTTTGTTGGCTGAGCCGTATTCCTGTCCAAAATCCTGAGATAGGCCTGCCCAAGCATTGAAAAGAGTGTAAAGAGTTGGAGCGTGGGTCTTTTGCCTATACAGATTCTTTTCCCCTGTGAAAGGCACCTAGGGACCCTGCTGAAAGTCCAACACCAGCGCTTGATCCTCAACTTTCAGATCCGCCTTCTTGGAACTTGCAAACTGAATGTGAATATTAAGGACCGCGTTGTATGTTTCCTCCCTAAGTTATTTTACTGCAAATCTTAACTCACCACAGTCAACTACAGACCACATTGATAATAGCTCCTGTTTTCACATTAGAGACAAGGTCTAATAAAAACAAATCTTTTTTCGTAACCAGAGAAAACCATCTAACTTTTGAAAGATGCTTTTCATGGTCAAACTGACAATACCTGCCAACTGTATATGTCTGGCGAGTTTCAAACTACTTTCACGTGTACTCATTTAACCTTCGCAGAAAACCTTATATGCTCTGTTCCATAAACCGTAAGGGAAGAAGTCAGGTTGGGGGTCTCAAGTCCTCCAAGTTAGTTGGCTCTAGGCAGAAAAAGCACTACTGCCCTGCTTTCTCACACTTTAGTCCCAGAAATTTACTGTAACTAGCTGGCCCTCAAAGCAAAGAAAGACTGGTCCTTCTCTATTCTTCCCAAAGCAACAATGCTGACACTAGTGTCCTGCAAGGCACAGCCTAGGATTTAGGGGCCAGGTTCAGAAAATATCTCCTTCTCGAATTAAACTCAACAACGAAAATCTTGTGCTAGCCCTTTAGATTAGACTAGACTCCCCTGAAGGTAAATGTGGCTAAGACTGGAACAACACCCGTATCTAACTAGAAAACCCAACCTTAAAAATCAACTCCTTAAGAGACTGTTTTGTGATAGGTTCTTCCACACATAAGCTCACAAAAGCAACAGGGGACTGATTAAAAAGAACACTGAAATGCGCCGTGGTAAAAATGGGTGACGCCAAAGAGATAACAGCTACGAACCCAGACTCAGAAGTCCAGCTGCCAGGTGTTCATATCTTAGCGCTGCCCTCTGAGTAACCTTGGGAAGTTACTTTTCAGGACCTGTTTTCTCATCTGTAAAATGAGGGTGATAAAAACAGTACTTACCACATACGGTTGTGAGAGTTAAATTCTTTATTGTATATAGTATACCTACAACAGTGCCACATACATGGTGAGGCCTATTATTACTACTCATCTACTCTGTGTTAAGACCAGCAACTAGTAAAAGTACCTGGAACATATAAGGCTGAGGTCTGTTGGATGAATTAAATAACTAAGCCCCTACAATTTTCAAAGCACTATTTTAGGAGAAAAATGTGTCTAACTCAACCGAGCATAAAGTAGGACAAGGGCTAAAAGTTACCACAGTCTAAGAACAGTTGAAAAAGCTTTGAATCCTCGTCTAATTCCAGTTCTATTTAACTTAACCTGTTCCAGCTTCCACACATCAAGGTCCTAAATCTGTGTGATTTGGGTTACGTCCCAAAAGGTCATCCTCATTCAATCACCCTCTTACTTTGATAGTTGAAGGAGATGACTGCTTACCTCTATTTCAGTGCCTTTAAAGATATCCTCCACTGTAAATCAATAGACATTACAGTTCTGGGGATCAGTTTTGTGAGGCTGAGGGGGTGAATCAACGCACTAGTTTCCTAAAACTGCAAACGCTGAAAAAAAGCTCTGGCCCTTTCTTTTTTTTTTTTTTTTTTGGTAGGTACGTGGGCCTCTCACCGCTGTGGCCTCTCCCGTCGCGGAGCACAGGCTCCGGACGCGCAGGCTCAGCGGCCATGGCTCATGGGCCCAGCCGCTCCACGGCACGCGGGATCTTCCCGGAGCGGGGCACGAACCCGTGTCCCCTGCATCGGCAGGCAGACTCTCAACCACTGCGCCACCAGGGAAGCCCGCTCTGGCCCTTTGATGACCCTAAAGGGTAGTCCCAGAGCTTCCTATATTAAATATCAGGACTAGTCTATAAAAAGGAGGGATTTTTCTACTCTAAAAAGTTATGTGGGCTTCCCTAGTGGCACAGTGGTTGGGAATCCGCCTGCCAATGCAGGGGACATGGGTTCGAGCCCTGGTCTGGAGACATCCCACATGCCGCGGAGCAACTAAGCCCGTGCGCCACAACTACTGAGCCTGCGCTCTAGAGCCCGCGAGCCACAACTGCTAAAGCCCGCGCGCCTAGAGCCCGTGCTCCGCAACAAGATAAGCCACCGCCATGAGAAGGCCGCGCACCACAATGAAGAGTAGCCCCCGCTCGCCCCAACTAGAGAAAGCCTGCGCGCAGCAACGAAGACCCAACGCAGCCATAAATAAATAAATAAATTTAAAAGGAAGAAAAAAGCAAAAGGTTATGTAAACAACCCAAATGTCTATCAATAAGGACCAGTTAAATAAATTACGGAAACCCGACACAGTGAAAACCACACACAGTGAAATGGGAACCATACTACTGTCAAAGAAAATGAGGAATTCTCTACATAGGGCTGTGGAAATATCACTCGTACATAGCAAATGGAAAAAAGCTATGTTCAAATACCTCCTATACAAGAGACTTTTTAAAAAGTATATATTTCTATTTGTTTCCTGTATTTTGTATAAAACACTAGAAAGATAAATAAGAAATTGATATAAGGGTGACCTATAAGACCAGGTGGTAGTGGAAGAGTGGTTACTCAGTCATGGGTGGGATCAAGAGTTCCTACGTCTTTTTATGTATTTTCAATTTTTGAAACATGTAACATACATATGAAAAATCAACTTATTCAAAAAACAAATGGAACTTGGAGAAAAAATGATGAGCTTTCTGGTCCACACTTTTATTTTTTTAAATAAAGTTATTTATTTAGTTTTGGATGTGCCGGGTCTTCGTTGTTGTGCGCGGCCTTTCTCTAGTTCGGCAAGCGGGGGCTACTCTTCATTGCGATGCACGGCCTTCTCATTGCAGTGGCTTCTCTTTGTCGCAGAGCACAGGCCCTAGGTGCACTGGTTTCAGTAGTTGTGGCTCGCAGGCTCTGGAGCACAGGCTCAGTAGTTGTGGCACATGGGCTTAGTTGCTCCGCGGCATATGGGATCTTCCAGGACCAGGGATCGAACCCATGTTCCCTGCATTGGCAGGCAGATTCATAACCACTGCACCACCAGGGAAGTCCCTTGCCCACGTGTTCCAACTACTATACCACTAAATCAAACACTGCAACTTTCCATCGAGAACTGATTTTCATCACCATTCACGTGCCATGCCCCAGCCCTTAAGTTACTGACGCGTCCAGAAAGAGTAGGAATAAGTTCCTAACCCTTCTTTGAAGGGAGAGGAGAGCTAGCAATTTCATAAATTGGCTCATGGTATGACAATTTCTTTTTCCTTAGGGGATGATACAAATAGAAAAAGGAGTCATCTAATTCATGTATTGGGTAACAGTAGATAAAAATGATGGACTCTGGGGCTTCCCTGGTGGCGCAGTGCTTGGGAATCCGCCTGCCAATGCAGGGGACGCGGGTTCGTGACCCGGTCCGACAAGATCCCACATGCCATGGAGTGGCTGGGCCCGTGAGCCATGGCCGCTGAGCCTGCGTGTCCGGAGCCTGTGCTCCGCAACGGGAGAGGCCACAACAGTGAGAGGCCCGCGTACTGAAAACAAACAAACAAAAGATGGACTCTGAAAATGTAGAAACAAGACTGTACATTATGTGATACAAATTGTACAAAACTGAGGGTAGGCCAAAGCTGTGGATTATATAAGAGCTGGTTGGAGACATACTATAATTAGCAATCTGTTGATGTTCTATTTCCCATGTTCAAAAGGGAACACATTGATTTTGTTGGGGGATTCCCCCCCACTTGCTATTTTAAAGGACTATTTTCTAACTGCCCCCCGTTTCTCCAAGCTCTAAATAAATTTTAGCAGAACTTAGCAACACAGCAGTTATAAAGTGTTAAAACACTCACTCTATAAACATTTGCCCCCAAATTGGTAGTATATCTGTGGTTTATATTTTTCCACATTGTATACCAGAATACACGTTTTTCTGCAGTCTGGGAGAAATGCTTTAAAATTTTTAAATGGCTTTCAAAGTATAAGCCCGTGTGGTTACAGCATTTCCTTCGAACAAAATGTAAGTTATTACATCATTCTGTAAAATGTCTGTGATCTCCAGTCCTTAACTATGTTAAAAGTTACAACATGTAAACATTTCTGTGGTTTCAGGATTATTTTCAAGCAGAAGGAACACACGCAACACTAACACAATCACTAGGACAGACACTAGGAGCAGCGGGCTTTTTCATCTCTCTTCCCTGCTGTTTCACCACCAGCCAAATCTCTAGGCTGTTAGAACCACAGCCTGTGAGTAGGAGAAATAATATTAGAAATCCTCTACTCTTCATTTTGCAGAATGGAAAACTACGGAGCCAGAGGGGGTTTAGCAACTCACCACGGTCACACAATCAGTTAACAGCAAAGAATTCATTCTCTTAAATGCCGATCCAGCACTCCTGACAGAACCAAGTGAGCATTTTAAGCTGACAATTCTTTCCCCACCACAACCCTTTTATGAATGCAAGACCTGCAAGCCCCAGTAAAATGAGGCTAAGGTCCCCTCCCCCTCCTGATTCCTGCCAGGAAATGTGCATTACCTAAATCACCAGCTACCTTGGGATTTTAAAATAGAATTACCTCACACAGAGAGCGCTTGTTAATGAGATGGAAGAATGAATGACTACTGCTGTTGCTCAGATTAAGGAACTTTCCACTGAGTCTGTCTAGCATGTCAATGACTTGCTTCTGTTTCCCTAAGAACATTCAAGAGGCGGCAATTACAAAAGTACCCACTTTTATTAATAGCTGAATTTTAAACAGAAATTGTGTGGAGGATATTTACTAATCAACAGGAAGCACCTGCCGTGGGTTGTACATTTGTAGAACTGCAAACTGAAGGGAAGACGGGCAAGCCTAGTGTTTGCTTTAAATGTCTTCCTATTCAAGTATCTTCACTGATACACATCCTGCTGAGGGTACAACCTTTAAAGTTGCTAACAAAATGAAAATATTTCACGTACTGAACATGGTGGTTCCCCCAATGGCACATTTTTAGAGAACAGAATTCAGCCAATTGGATATTACAGATATGGTTCTGGCTACAGTAAATTAGCCGCTCCAGTTCTCAATCCGCCAGCCCCTGAAGAGGTTGGAATTACCAAAGCAACAAGATTTCAGGGTAACTGCATGAATAGAATACACAAGGCAATTACTTCCTCAGTCAAAAACAATAAACACAAAAGCAGACACAGTCCAATACACCCAATTTACTTGACAGAATCGAAGGGACTAATTTTACTTTATTAAGATTTTTTTTTTTTTTGACGTGCAACTTTTTATTTTTTTAATTTATGGCTGCGTTGGGTCTTCATTGCTGCGCGCAGGCTTTCTCTAGTTGCGGCGAGCGGGGGCTACTCTTCATTGTGGTGTGCGGGCTTCTCATTACAGTGGCCTCTCCATTGCGGAGCACGGGCTCTAGGTGCGCGGGCCTCGGCAGTTGTGGCACGTGGGCTTCAGTAGTTGTGGCTCGCGGGCTCCAGAGCGCAGGCTCAGTGGTTGTGGTGCACGGGCTTAGTTGCTCCGCGACACGTGAGATTCCCGGACCAGGGCTCGAACCCGTGTCCCCTGCATTGGCAGGCGGATTCTTAACCACTGCGCTACCAGGGAAGCCCTGATGTGGACCATTTTTAAAGTCTTTATTGAATTTGTTACAACATTGCTTCTGTTTTATGTTTTGGTTTTTTGGCAGCGAGGCATATGGGACCTTAGCTCCCCGACCAGGGATCGAACCTCACCCCCTGCATTGGAAGGCGAAGTCTTAATCACTGGACCACCAGGGAAGTCCCCAAAGGAACTAATTTTAGAAGTCTCAATTTTTGAAAGCAAACATAGACTCAGAAGCAGGGTGAAGCAAGCTAAACGTATATCCTCTCCCCAGCCATGCCCTCAACACACTCCTCTTTCAAAAATCGCTTTATAGGAAGCTGTTGAGAAAACAAGCAAACTGATAGCTTGACTAAATGGCTCCACTGATTCAATAAAAGAATTTAAACCTGATACCCAAGTACTTCTGTCCTAGAAGTGCAAGATCACACATCCAACTGACAACACAATTTGGCTGCACAGAAGGACGGCGTGCACACGGAGGAAGAGCCGAGTTGAACTTCTCTGAGTAAAAATACATAAAATCATTTCCCCAAGAGCTTTAATGGGATAAACGTTCACTTCTATAGTGCAAAAGATAACATACTATACAAAACAGGTCAAATGTTGTACTTTAAAAGTGTGCCTCTTTGGGAAAAACTACCAGGTTTGATACTTTAAATCTTTTCATTCTGGAACTGAAGTCAGCAAGTAGACGTATCTTGTAATTTCAGTTTATTAATAGTTTTGTTATGATTTTTAAAACCAGATTACAAAATGCTTAACTAACTCAATACTTATTTTTAAAAAGTCCTAAATTTGGTGTATTATGACAGTTTACAAGTAGTAGCATTTCCTCCACCCCACCCCCCGCCCCATCGCAAGGTCAATTCTGTGGATATTTAAGTTTGTTTCTATTTTAACTAGCTCACAGACCCAATTCTTTAAGAGCTGAGCTGATTTCTTTCTAGCACATGGTCTACAGACCCTGCTCATGGTAACCTTCTTTCCACCCCCTTCCAAAAAAGTCAGCACCTTCCAGCATGATGGACATTTTAAGTTAAAACCGTCAATACAACCCTCAAAATGCAAGTTTATTGAATAAAGCTGAGAAGAGCAGTAAAACAGACAAAAAACGCATCCACCTAAATAAAAAAATTCACATATTTACAAAGTTCAGTAACTGTTAGGTTCCACATGCAGAGGTTAATGCACAGGAAAATGTTGGTAGTAGTATCTGGATGTCTTGAAACCCTGGAAGCAATGAACAGACACACAAACACATTACGGTTTAGCTGTAGGTCAATTAATGAACCTATGCGGTCCCCACAGAGTCACACATTCTTGTTCTGATTCCTCCTTTTAGGCACAAGCAAATTGCCACATTCTTTGTAATGGTTCACAGTGACCATTAATGGTGTTGAAGTACAGTAGCAAGTTTAAATATCCCTTCATTTACAGAACCATCCATCCCATCAGGGAAGTATGCAACATGCTTCAAAGAATAAGAACAGAATTTTAAAAGCCAAGATTCTACTCATAAAAATGTGAATGGAGAAAAGCAAATAGTGTCTGTGCAACACGGTGCAGTATTTTGTACAGAATATCATTAAGGCCATGGCAGTCTATAAATTAAAACTGATATCATTAAAAGAACTTACTGTTGACTGCACTTCGAGTGCTCAACATGTCTGGAAATGCACTGTCTACATGAGTGCTGCTTAACAAAAGAAACAAAATCACACATAGTGTGAGGCAACACATACGCAAGTGTACCACAGAGTTTTATCTACTACAGTGGGCTACGTAACAATTTACAAGTGCTCCAGTTTTAATATGTCCCTTTATGTGCATGGAGATCACTAAACTACAAAACACGTTCAGGTAAGTTTTCATACATCTCTGTATCATAGAAGCAAACAACAGACAGCATCACTTCCTCACCTCTGTGTGATTATTCAACAGCCTGCAGCCGTTGTGCATGATTACATCAGATAAAGCAGGCAGGTCTAGAGTTGTCACAATAAACAAGATGTCTAATGGCACCAGACAAAAGAGTGCCAAACCTTACATCGATAAGAGAGAAAAATAAGAATTTTTATTTGTTTCTAAGTATCTATTGTGCTGAAAGTCAACTTTATGACGGAATATAAAAAGTCAAGAGTTAGAGTGTCATGCAGCAGCACTGCTTTAGTGACTGGAGAGAGAAAGAACAGACAGGTGTTTCAACAGTCTGACATTCTTAACACGTTTATTATATTGGCTAGAATGCTCTAAATTCATGAAAGCTTTTGAGAAAATCTTCAATTCCCAACCCCTTAAAAAAGTGTGTTGAACCAGGAAAAAGAAAAGAAAAAATATAGAAGTAATGATCTGGACAGATACAAAACAGCATGCCTCAGTTCCTCCCGTACCCCCGACTGCTATCTGGAGAAGAACTCTCAGAAAGCAGAATGTGTTTAAAATTCATCGCCCAAGATCTTGCCAGTGTAAAGAAGGAACAACAACATTGATCTGGTGCCTCTATTCACTCTTTGCAGACCATTTTTTAAATTCCTAAGGTGTAATTATACATTTCACATGCATTTGTGAGATATGTAAACATTTTGTTTCTATCCCACATGAGTCAGGCTAAAGGTTTTCTAAATACTGTGTGTGGCACTAGAAACTTCATGCTGTATCAAGTCAGTATCAGTATTAAGCTACTGGACTCTATAATGAAATATCATAGACAGACATTTACTGAAAACCAATATAAAAACCTGGCCCAGAAAGACCAGAACAGAAATATGCAATTTTTCTTGATTTAAGATGGTCAAAAGTGTGGGTTTTTTTAAAAAAGCTCTACACACTGTTTAAGACAAGTATGTATAAGAAGCCTTTTTGTGTGCTGACTTTATCATGACAACTCTAGCTGATTCTTTATGAAGGGTTAAGGATACACATCTTCAGCAGTGCACATGAGAAATAAACTCTGAAAAAGGCAATTTCTTGGGTTTAGGAAGGACCATATTCTGGGAAGTACTTCAGAGGAACGGACAATAATTCTGGGATTGTAGCCAGGAAGGACTGGAAGACTTCAGGAGATGCTTCAGCTTCTTCTAGATTTTGAATGTTGAATAAGCCACTGAAGTGTGATATCTAAAGATGGAGGGGAAAAGAGTGAAGATGTTACGATACCAAAGTTAAGAAACTAAATATCAGAGAATATTTAAAACGCAGCTATTTCAAAGCATATCCTGGGCCTGCCCTCTTCTCTTCTGCCTCTATACTACTATACTTATATAGATATCTGTATCTATCCCACTATTCTTCATTCCCTGACCTTCAAGAGGTTAATCTGGAAACATAAGAGACTGAAGAGTCTCCAATTTAAAAGCTAAATTGTGTACAGAACAGCTTGTGCCTTCCTTTATTCATTCAAAAGTTTACTGATTGCCTGTAAGATCAGGTATTGTGTGTGAAGCTCCAGGATGCAAAGAGACGGGAAAACCACTCTCTGCCCTCGAGGAGCTTTCAGTATGCTGGAAAACATGCAGGTAGTCGTCTGGGTTTGGAGGACAGCCTCCACAGAATTCCAGGTAAAAGAAAGAGCAAAACGCATAGGATAAGCAGAGGCATGAAACTGTGTGGAGCTCTGGCTGGATGACAAGTGTTAAGATGTGGCTGAAGCACAGGGATGGGTGAGGGGGGTGCCACTCATTGCTACGGCTAGAGCAGGGGTTCTCAAGCTCACCCTTTCCACATTTGGGGCTGGATAATTCTTTGCTGTGCACAGTACAATATTCTGCAACATCTGTAACCTTGACCACAAGATGCCATTATCACCACCCCCCATCCTCAGCTGTGACAAGTAATGGCTCCAGATTATCTCCAAATGGCCCCTGTGGAGCTCAGCTGTTCTCAGTTGAGAACCACAGGCCTAGCAGGAGCCAGATAACCTTGTGTGCCATTCTAAGATGCTCAGAAGTTTGGATTTTATTCTCAAGTCAACAGGAAGTCATTGGAGAATGTTAAGCAGGGAAACCATACTGTTTATTGTAAACTGTTAAGTTTATTGTAGTAAATTTAACAATGGCAACCGAGGAGGGCAACTTGGAAGGCTGCCAGTATAGAGACTATCACAACAGGAACAGGAAAGGGCCGAAGGCCTGAAGCAAATCAAGTGCTGTAGGAATGGAAAGGAATAAAATGAGGAGCATGTTCAAAATATAGAACCTAACAGGACTGAGCAAATGCAGGGGGTGAGAAAGAATCTTCTGGCCTGAATAAGTGTGTGTGTCATGGAGCTGCTGACTAACAGTAGCTAAAGGAAGAACAGGCTTGAGAAAAAAAGACTAAGAATTCGGCAGCAGGCACACCAAGTTTGAGATGGAGAAGGTAGCACATGGAGATGTCCAGCAGGTTGTTTCATCTGTACAGATCTGAGGAAGAGATGGAGACTGGCAAGACAGCATCGTAGAGGTGGCAACTGAAGCTACAGTGGCCGAGAATAGCCAGGAAAGGCACTTAGACTGACAGGACAAGGCAGCTAAGCAGGACTGGTACTTTGCTATGGCAGTCCTAGGAAATTAATACAGACATTAAGTAGATGAAGGGTATTCTGGGCTTATCCTTTAGAGAGCTAACATACTGCAGTAATATATTTTGATTTTGACACGTGCAAAATCATAATAATGCCTATAGACCAATTTTTGTAAAGTCTTATTTCAAAAACATCATCCTGTTATAATGCACAGCTGGACACTAGCTCTGCAAAAGTTAATACAATAAATTGATATCACATAATGCTTAACTTCGTGTCTCTTTTGCATTTACTTCTTTAAATAGCGTGGAGCAGATTCAGGATATTATATTTGTTGTCAAAAGGTATAATGTGTACTCTTTTTCCTGAGGCAAAAGCAATAGTACTTTATAAGGGAAATCACTTAAACAGAAATGGAGATAATAAACAGTAAAAAGCATGAGACATCCCTTCTAATGATACCCACTTCTTCCACAAACACCAGTCATTTCTTACCTATATTATCCTTTTCTTTGCAAGAAATTGAATAGCAGCAAATTTCTCTATCCTGAATAGCAGACAGATTCCTATAAAAAGCAGAATTAAGAAAATAAGTCTGTGCTTAAAACAACTGTCATCTTTTCACTCACTGCTCAATTTTGCTTGTTTTTTGAATTACTATACAGAAGAAATTATTTTACTGATACTAAAATTTTACGGGGACTTCCCAGGTGGCGCAGGGATTAAGAATCCACCTGCCAATGCAGGGGACAAGGGTTCAAGCCCTGTTCTGGGAAGATCCCACATGCCACGGAGCAACTAAGCCCGTGTGCCACAACTACTGAACCCATGTGCCACAACTACTGAAGCCCACACGCCTAGAGCCCGTGCTCCACAACAAGAGAAGCCACTGCAATGAGAAGCCTGTGCACCACAACAAAGAACCAATGCAGCCAAAAATTAATTAATTCATTCATTAAAAAAACAATGTTTAAGGGGAAAAAAAAATTTACGGGTTCACTTTTCTAGTATGTCAAGATTATGTACTCCAAAACGTGACTATGATCATTACTGAATAATACAGCAATGCTAAACAAAGCAGTGAGCAAAACAGTATAATTTAGAACCAAATTATTTTTAAAAAACCATCATTCATTCTTAAGACATACATTTTTTCAATTAGCTGTTTCTCATCCAAGGCATTAGGAAGATCTCTCTTGTTTCCAAGTACTAGCACCTTTAAAAAGAAAAGATACTGAGTAAATTTTACCTAAGAAAATGTCACAGAAGCATACCATATGCATATCTGTAGACAGTAAAATCAGGATGTTACATCATGCCATAATTAAAGTATATTTATGTGACTGGTGGCCTATCTCATTCATTTAATCATTCAAATTAGAATTTATTCTAACTCCTACCATGCACATGTCCTTAATTCAATATGTGGCTGCCAATTCTATTTGAAATATTCTAAGTCTACGGTATATATTCTGCTATTTCTTAATAAATCTTTACCAAGAAGTGAATATGATCTTAACAACCAAGGGTGGAGGAATGAGTTTAAACTATTTTTATCTGTTAGTCATTAATCTAACAGTAAACATGTAAATAAGCCTTTAAAATTCTACACCCATCCTATAAAATATAATGTATAAATATTCTAAGATAATGGATAAGACTGGGGTTCAGAATAAATGCAGTAGCCATAAACTCTGAGAATAAATATCACCATCTGATTGGTAGATGTGCTTTGAAAAACAAGGGAAGTGGAGAGGGGCGTCCCAATCATCACTCTATCTTCCCCAGGTACATCCATTCTACCTTATGAAAAGCAAAACCTATGAGTACATATAACGTACTTGATAACATCCTTACTGAGTCAACGTTCTCTAAGAAACTGTATCTTTGACCAATCCTGAGAAAGTACACGCCATGTCTACCTTGTCATCTTGTTAAACACTGGTCAAACCTATTTCTTTCACTTAATACATGCCCCTACCCCCACCCCTAACTCCAAACACGGCGACTGATTCTATTTCTAGGCCCTAGACGCTTAGTTCTCACGAAGGAGAAGGAGCCAAGGACGGAGACAGACAGCCAGGGTCACCAGGAGCTCCCCGGGGAACGCTAAATCACAGGGGTCAGAGAGCCAAAAGCCAAATCTCAGCACCTGCGGTCAGCCCGTCCTCCCCTCCCCAACTCTTACCCCTCTCTACACTCTTATTTAAGTCACCCCACGTTCTCAACCTGGACCTGTGTGAGTTTTAAAAACTGCATCATGGTCATTTGTGATCAGTTGTCAGTTTCGGGGTTGCCTGACATCTTAGCCCTCTTCCTACATTTAAGAAATCTTCCACCTTATGAACCTGCCTCCCCATAAAGCTTCTTGCTTCTGTAGACAACTTCTTTTCCAGCCTTCCTTTCTGCTGGAGAATGGACACATAATCTAGGATCAACCAGAACTACGAATGCAGAGTCAGTACTGCAAGAAAGTGGGGATAGAGAATCCATTCTGCTAGGGAAGGGGCATCAACTAAATGAACTTCCAATCGGAGCAACTGTGTCTGGTGTTCAGAAACTGCATGAAGTCACCAGACTTACTCGATGGTGTAAGTCTGGATGTGGTCCTAGCAGCTGCTGAGCCTCCCTTGTTCCAGCCTATTTTCTGAAGATGGTTATGGGCAGCCTTCTCCCAGACTCGGTGAGCTACTCAATATCATTTCAGTAAATTCCTTTCTACTTAAATCAGCTTTCTATTGCTTGCAACTAAGAACTCTTACGATGACCAAGATAAGACTGATTCTTTTACTTATGGTATGTAGAACTAGTTGTTAACATAGAAGAAGAATAGACTTTGAAGTCAGAAAGACATGGAGTCAAAACCTAGCTGTGCCAAAATGCTAATGACTGTGTGATTTTGAGTGAATAACAACTATTACAAAGGAGGGATCACACCATCGACCTCAATACCTTGTGAGGATTAACTGAGACAACATACCTCGAGGATCTGACACTCGTGAACTGGTCATGAGGGTAAAGCCTAGTCCTTTCCAGCATCCCTTAGCTCAACAAATGGCACCACCTTCCACCTGACTAAAAGAGCCAGGAACTAGGAACTATCCTTTATATCTTCCCATGTAAAACTACCAAGTCTGGTGGCCACTCTTCCTAAAGATCCTTCCAGTCTATTTCCTTCTCACAACCTTGTCTACGACCACCCTAATCCATGGTACTCTATTTTGCCAAGACAACTTCAATAGCTTCCTAAAACTGTCCTCCTTATAGTCACGCGTCAATCCATTCTTAAAGTGACATCAGAATGATTTAGATGATAAATCTCATCATTTAAAAACATCCAGGGAAGGCTTCCCTGGTGGTGCAGTGGTTGAGAATCCGCCTGCCGATGCAGGGGATGTGGGTTCGTGCCCCGGTCCGGGAAGATCCCACATGCCACAGAGCTGCTGGGCCCGTGAGCCATGGCCGCTGAGCCTGCGCGTCCGGAGCCTGTGCTCCGCAACGGGAGAGGCCACAACAGTGAGAGGCCCGCGTACCGCAAAAAACAACAACAACCAAAAAAAAACACGCAGGGAGCTTCAAGATGGCGGAAGAGTCAGACGCAGAGATCACCTTCCTCCCCACAGATACATCAGAAATACATCTACACGTGGAACTGCTCCTACAGAACACTGACTGAACGCTGGCAGAAGACCTCAGACCTCCCAAAAGGCAAGAAACTCCCCACGTACCTGGGTAGGGTGAAAGAAAAAAGAATAAACAGAGACAAAGAACCGGGATGAACCTGCACCAGTGGGAGGGAGCTGTGAAGGAGGAAAGGTTTCCACACACTAGGAAGCTCCTTCGTGGGCAGAGACTGCGGGTGGCGGGGGGGGAGCTTCAGAGCCATGGAGGAGAGCGCAGGAACAGGGGTGCAGAGGGCAAAGAAGAGAGATTCCCGCACAGAGGATCGGTGCCGACCGGCACTCACCAGCCCGAGAGGCTTGTCTGCTCACCCGCCGGGGCAGGCAGGGCTGGGAGCTGAGGCTCAGGGTCGGAGCACAGGGAGAGGACTGGGGTTGGCTGCGTGAACACAGCCTGAAGGGGGGTAGTGCACCACGGCTAGCCGGGAGGGAGTCTGGGAAAAAGTCTGAAACTGCCTAAGAGGCAAGAGACCATTGTTTCCTGGTGCGCAAGGAGAGGGGATTCAGAGCACCACCTAAATGAGCTCCAGAGACAGGCGCAAGCCGCGGCTAACAGCGCGGACCCCAGAGACAGGCATGAGATGCTAAGGCTGCTGCTGCCGCCACCAAGAAGCCTGTGTGCGAGCACAGGTCACTCTCCACACCTCACCTCACGGGAGCCTGTGCAGCCCGCCACTGCCAGGGTCCCAGGATCCAGGGACAACTTCCCCGGGAGAACGCACGGCATGCCTCAGGCTGGTGCAACATCACGCCGGCCTCTGCCATTGCAGGCTCGTCCCGCATCCGTACCCCTCCCTCCCACTGGCCTGAGTGAGCCAGAGTCCCCGAATCAGCTGCTCCTTTTACCCCATCCTGTCTGAGAGAAGAACAGACGCCCTCAGGCGACCTACAAACAGAGGCGGGGCCAAATCCAAAACTGAACTCTCAGAGCTGTGCGAACAAAGAAGAGAAAGGGAAATCTCCCCCAGCAGCCTCAGGAGCAGCAGATTAAATCTCCACAAACAACCTGATGTACCCTGCATCTGTGGAATGCCTGAACAGACAATGAATCATCCCAAATTGAGGAGGTGGACTTTGGGAGCAATGCTATATATATATTTTTTCCCTTTATCTCTTTTTCTGAGTGTGTATGTATATGCTACTGTCTGTGACTTTCTCTGTATAGCTTTGCTTTAACCATTTGTCCTACGGTTCTGTCTGTCCATTTTTTTTTACTTAAAACATTTTTTTCTTAATAATTATTTTTTATTTTAATGACTTATTTTATTTTATTTTATTTTATCTTCTTCTTTCTTTCTTTCCTTTTTTCCTCCCTTTTTTCTGAGCTCTGTGGAGGACAGGCTCTTGGTGCTCCAGCCAGGTGTCAGGGCTGTGCCACTGAGGTGGGAGAGCCAAGTTCAGGACACTGGTCCACAAGAGACCTCCCAGCTCCACACAATATCAAATGGTGAATATCTCCCAGAGATCTCCATCTCAACACCAAGACCCAGCTTCACTCAACAACCAGCAAGCTACAGTGCTGGACACCCTATGCCAAACAACTAGCAAGACAGAAACACAACCCCTCCCATTAGCAGAGAGGCTGCCTAAAATCATAATAAGGCCACAGATACCCCAAAACACACCACCAGACGTGGACCTGCCCACCAGAAAGACAAGATCCTCATCCACCAGAACTCAGGCACCAGTCCCCTCCACCAGGAAGCCTACACAACCCACTGAACCAACCTTAGCCACTGGGGACACACACCAAAAACAACGGGAACTACGAACATGAAGCCTGCAAAAAGGAGACCCCAAATACAGTAAGATAAGCAAAATGAGAAGACAGAGAAACACACAGCAGATGTAGGAGCCAGGCAAAAACCCACCAGACCTAACAAATGAAGAGGAAATAGGCAGTCTACCTGAGAAAGAATTCAGAATAATGATAGTAAAGATGATCCAAAATCTTGGAAATAGAATGGAGAAAACACAACAAACGTTTAAAAAGGACCTAGAAGAACTAAACAGCAAACAATGATGAACAACACAATAAATGAAATTAAAAATTCTCTGGAAGGGATCAATAGCAGAATAACTGAGGCAGAAGAACGGATAAGTGACCTGTAAGATAAAATAGTGGAAATAACTACTGCAGAGCAGAATAAAGAAAAAAGAATGAAAAGAATTGAGGACAGTCTCAGAGACCTCTGGGACAACATTAAACACACCAACATTGGAATTATAGGGGTCCCAGAAGAAGAACAGAAAAAGAAAGGGACGGAGAAAATATTTGAAAAGATTATAGTTGAAAACTTCCCTAATACGGGAAAGGAAATAGTTAATCAAGTCCAGGAAGCACAGAGAGTCCCATACAGGATAAATCCAAGGAGAAACATGCCAAGACACATATTAATCAAACTGTCAAAAATTAAATACAAAGGACAAATATTAAAAGCAGCAAGGGAAAAAATACAACACATAAGGGAATCCCCATAAGGTTAACATAAGCTGATCTTTCAGCAGAAACTCTGTAAGCCAGAAGGGAGTGGCAGGACATATTTACAGTGATGAAAGGGAAAAATCTACAAACAAGATTACTCTACCCAGCAAGGATCTCATTCAGATTTGACAGAGAAATTAAAGGTTTACAGACAAGCAAAAGCTAAGAGAATTCAGCACCACCAAACCAGCTTTACAACAAATGTTAAAGAAACTTCTCTAGGCAGGAAAAAAAAGACAAGGAAAAGACATACAATAATAAAGCCAAAACACTTAAGAAAATGGTAACAGGAACATACATATTGAAAATTACCTTAAATGTAAATGGTTAAATGCTCCAACCAAAAGACATAGACTGGCTGAATGCTTACAAAAACAAGACCCGCATATATACTGTCTACAAGAGACCCACTTCAGACCTAGGGACACATACAGACTGAAGTGAGGGGATGGAAAAAGATATTCCATGCAAATGGAAATCAAAAGAAAGCTGGAGTAGCAATTCTCGTATCAGACAAAACAGACTTTAAAACACAGACTATTACAAGAGACAAAGAAGGACACTACATAACTATCAAGGGATCAATCCAAGAAGAAGATATAACAATTCTAAATATTTATGCACCCAACATAGTAGCACCTAAATACACAAGGCAAACACTAACAGCCATAAAACGGGATATCAACAGTAACACATTCATAGTAGGGGACTTTAACACCCCACTTTCACCAACGGACAGATCATCCAAAATGAAAGTAAATAAGGAAACGCAAGCTTTAAATGATACATTAAACAAGATGGACTTAATTGATATTTATAGGACATTCCATCCAAAAACAACAGAAGACACATTCTTCTCAACTGCTCATGGAACATTCTCCAGGACAGATCACATCTTGGGTCACAAATCAAGCCTTGGTAAATTTAAGAAAATTGAAATCATATCAAGTATCTTTTCCGACCACAACGCTATGAGACTAGATATCAATTACATGAAAAGATCTGTAAGAAATACAAACATATGGAGGCTACACAACACACTACTTCATAACCAAGAGATCACTGAAGAAATCAAAGAGGAAATCAAAAAATACCTAGAAACAAATGACAATGAAAACACGACGACCCAAAACCTATGGAATGCAGCAAAAGCAGTTCTAAGAGGGAAGTTTATAGCTATACAAGCCTACCTTAAGAAACAAACAACATCTCAAATAAACAACCTAACCTTACACCTAAAGCAATTAGAGAAAGAAGAACAAAAAACCCCCCAAAGTTAGCAGAAGGAAAGAAATCATAAAGATCAGATCAGAAGTAAATGAAAAAGAAATGAAGGAAATGATAGCAAAGATCAATAAAACTAAAAGCTGGTTCTTTGAGAAGATAAACAAAATTGATAAACCATTAGCCAGACTTATCAAGAAAAAAAGGGAGAACACTCAAATCAATAGAATTAGAAATGAAAAAGGAGAAGTAACAACTGACACTGCAGAAATACAAAGGATCATGAGAGATTACTACAAGCAACGATATGCCAATAAAATGGACAACCTGGAAGAAATGGACAAATTCTTAGAAATGCACAACCTTCCGAGACTGAACCAGGAAGAAAAAGAAAATATGAACAGACCAATCACAGCACTGAAGTTGAAACTGTGCTTAAAAATCTTACAACAAACAAAAGCCTAGGACCAGATAGCTTCACAGGCGAATTCTATCAAACATTTAGAGAAGAGCTAACACCTATCCTTCTCAAACTCTTCCAAAATATAGCAGAGGGAGGAACACTCCCAAACTCATTCTACAAGGCCACAATCACCCTGATACCAAAACCAGACAAAGATGTCACAAAGAAAGAAAACTACAGGCCAATATCACTGATGAACATAGATGCAAAAATCCTCAACAAAATACTAGCAAACAGAATCCAACAGCACGTTAAAAGGATCATACAGCATGATCAAGTGGGGTTTATCCCAGGAATACAAGGACTCTTCAATATTCGCAAATCAATCAATGTGATACACCACATTAACAAACTGAAGGAGAAAAACCATATGATCATCTCAATCGATGCAGAGAAAGCTTTTGACAAAATTCAACACCCATTTATGATAAAAACCCTGCAGAAAGTAGGCAAAGAGGGAACTTTCCACAACATAATAAAGACCATGTATGACAAACCCACAGCCAACTTCATCCTCAATGGTGAAAACTGAAAGCATTTCCACTAAGATCAGGAACAAGACAAGGTTGCCCACTTTCACCACTATTATTTAACATAGGTTTGGAAGTTTTAGCCACAGCAATCAGAGAAGAAATAAAAGGAATCCAAATCGGAAAAGAAGAAGTAAAGCTGTCACTGTTTGCAGATGACATGTCACTATACATAGAGAATCCTAAAGATGCTACCAGAAAACTACTAGAGCTAATCAATGAATTTGGTAAAGTAGCAGGATACAAAATTAATGCACAGAAATCTCTTGCATTCCTATATACTAATGATGAAAAATCTGAAAGGGAAATTAAGAAAACTCTCCCATTTACCACTGCAACAAAAAGAATAAAATACCTAGGAATACCTACCTAAGGAGACAAAAGACCTATATGCAGAAAATTCTAAGACACTGATGAAAGAAATTAATGATGATACAAATAGATGGAGAGATTATACCATGTTCTTGGATTGGAAGAAACAACATTGTGAAAATGACTATACTACCCAAAGCAATCTACAGATTCAATGCAATCCCTATCAAACTACCACTGGCATTTTTCACAGAACTAGAACAAAAACATTCACAATTTGTATGGAAACACAAAAGATCCCGAATAGCCAAAGCAATCTTGAGAAAGAAAAACGGAGCTGGAGGAATCAGGCTCCCTGACTTCACACTATACTACAAAGCTACAGTAATCAAGACAGTGTGGTACTGGCACAAAAACAGAAAGATAGATCAATGGAACAGGATAGAAAGCCCAGACATAAACCCACACACCTATGGTCACCTTATCTTTGATAAAGGAGGCAAGAATATACAGTGGAGAAAAGACAGCCTCTTCAATCAGTGGTGCTGGGAAAACTGGACAGCTACATGTAAAAGAATGAAATTAGAACACTCCCTAACACCATACACAAAAATAAACTCAAAATGGATTAAAAACCTAAATGTAAGACCAGACACTGTAAAACTCTTAGAGGAAGACATAGGCAGAACACTCTGTGACATAAATCACAGCAAGATCCTTTTTGACCCACCTCCTAGAGAAATGGAAATAAAACCAAAAATAAACAAATGGGAGCTAATGAAACTTAAAAGCTTTTGCACAGCAAAGGAAACCATAAACAAGACGAAAAGACAACCCTCAGAATGGGAGAAAATATTTGCAAATGAAGCACCTGACAAAGGATTAATCTCCAAAACATACAAGCAACTCATGCAGCTCAATATCAAAAAAACAAACAACCCAATCCAAAAGTGGGCAGAAGACCTAAATAGACATTTCTCCAAAGATATACTGATTGCCAACAAACACATGACAGAATGCTCAACATCATTAATCATGAGAGAAATGCAAATCAAAACTACAATGAGATATCATCTCACACCAGTCAGAATGTCCCTCATCAAAAAATCTAGAAACAATAAATGCTGGACAGGGTGTGGAGAAAAGGAAACCCTCTTGCACTGTTGGTGGGAATGTAAATTGGTACAGCCACTATGGAGAACAGTATGGAGGTTCTTTAAAAAACTAAAAACATAACTACCATACGACCCAGCAATCCCACTACTGGGCATATACCCTGAGAAAACGATAATTCAAAAAGAGTCATGTACCAAAATGTTCATTGCAGCTCTTTTTACAATAGCCAGGAGGTGGAAGCAACCTAAGTGTCCATCATCGGCTGAATGGATAAAGAAGATGTGGCACATATATACAATGGAATATTACTCAACCATAAAAAGGAACGAAATTGAGTTATTTGTAGTGAGGTGGATGGACCTAGAGACTGTCATACAGAGTGAAGTAAGTCAGAAAGAGAAAAACAAATACCATATGCTAACACATATATACATGGAATCTAAAAAAAGAAAAAAAAATGATCAGAAGAACCTAGGGGCAAGACGGGAATAAAGATGCAGACCTACTAGAGAATGGACTTGAGGATATGGGGAGGGGGAAGGGTAAGCTGGGACAAAGTGAGACAGTGGCATGGACATACATACAGTACCAAATGTAAAATAGATAGCTAGAGGGAAGCAGGTGCACAGCACAGGGAGATCAGCTCGGTGCTTTGTGTCCACCTAGAGGGGTGGGATAGGGAGGGTGAGAGGGAGACCCAAGATGGAGGGGATATGGGGATATATGTATATGTATAGCTGATTCACTTTGTTATACAGCAGAAACACATCATTGTAAAGCAATTATACTCCAATAAAGATGTTAAAATAAATAAATAAAGAGAAACAACCAGTCCCGCCCCACACAGCCTCTTCTAGTGTCCGGGCTACCGCAAGCTCGCCACACTCTACCCCACCCTCCTCACTCTGCTCTGTGCTCAAGAAACACTGGCTTCCTCCCAGTGCCCCACCTCCTCCTACCAAAGAGCCTCTGCCTGCAACTCCCTTTTCCTCCAGTTGTCACATCCCTCACGTGCCTACACATCCCTCACATCTCAGCTCAAGCAGCACTTCCTCAGGGAATCCTTCCTTCTTCCCTCAAACTACATTAAATCTCCCCTCTAACTTACAACTCAAGAGCCCCTTGTACCTCTCCCTTGTAGCACTGATCACAGCCGTATTATTCAAATGATTTCATATCATCTACCTAGCTTCCTACTAAACCATAAGCTCCATGATTGTAGGCAGCATGTTTCTTTTCACTTCTGCTCACTACTATTTCGCCAGGACTAAGCACTGCTCCTACTACATACAGTTCAATAAACAGCTGGTTAAGAAATGAATAAACAGCACACTGCACAGTATTTGGCAGATACTCAGTAAATGTAAGCCTTCCAGGCTTTAAAACAAAAGACATTTTACTGATTTCAAACACAATAAATAAAAATGTATAATTATACTTGTAGTAATAATTATAAATATTATAATTATATAATGTAAAATTAACCAGTACTCCATACTCACTGGAATTCCTTGTAACTGTGGCTTATCTAGAAGATTATGTAGTTCATTTCGAGAGGCTTCTATCTTTTCACGATCTGCAGCATCTATCATGTAGCTTTACAGAAACATAAAGTGATCTCAATATGTCTCCACCATATTCTTTGATGATCGCAATTAATAGATGTTTTAATTTTCTTAATTTATACTACTGTAACTGTTCATTAAAATAAAGTCCTCGATTTTAAAAGGCTGGCACCCAAAAATACTTTCTAATAGACTGTTCTACAAACTACTATATATAAAATTAGATAAGCAACAAGGATATACTGTATAGCACAGCGAATTATACCCATTATCTTGTAATAACCTATAATGGAATATAATTAAAACTACTGAATCACTATGCTGTATACCTGAAACCAACACAATACTGAAAATCAACTATACTTCAATAAAATAAGTAGATAGGTAGACTGTTCTTAGGGGGCTAATACATGATAGTAAAACATTTATATCCATTAGCTCTTAGCTACATAAAAAGCAAATAAAACTCTCATTCTATTTTTAAAGTCTGATGCTAATGGGATTACACTAAGAAAATATCTAAGAAAGACTGTTATTGCCCGAAGTAAAAATTGAGCCTTTAAAAGTATGAAAACCAGCGTTTTTCCCTTGAAACCTAAACTGACTGCAAGGGGGGAGACAGGGCGGGGGGGGGAGGGGCGTGGAAGCAGCTTACACAATAGCGTTGACCCCTCTGCAGTACCGTTCCCACATGCTCCGGAAGCGGGGTTGTCCTCCTATGTCCCAAATCTTCAAATCAAGATAGACAGTTCTTAATAAAGATATTTCAAATAACACATTGAAGAAAAAAGCAGCAGAAGGAGGGGACAAAGATCAAGCAGATATGCTCATTTCCACAGTATTAGAGCCAAACTGCTTTTGAAAAACTTGAGGTCAAACAAGCTCTTATTCTGGAAGTTCTTGGGGCCACTTCTAAACTTGAAGCTCATACTTAATATGTTTACATTAGACCTAATAGGTGGTGCTTGAGCAAACATTTAGTTTCTGTGCAATACTTTCTTTGCCTGTTAACCAATAAATTTCCAATACTGAAAATACGTATTTTTTGAAATAGCACTCTTAGAATCTGCATAATCAGCCGTTATCCATATTTGGAGTCCAAGACAGAAAAAAACAGTTCATTCAGAATCTATTTAAGTTTAGTTGTCTGATTGGGTATATATTAACATCTAATCGTTTTTAGTTATTCTGTACATAACAGAAAACATTCCTACCGAGGTGCTTTTCTTATATAAAATTATTTTACCCATATGAAAGCTACTACCCACAGTAATTTCACTATTATGGCTACTCTGTAGGGCTATGTAAAGGTCTGAAGTCATGATATTTATCTTTAGGAGGCTTGGTTTCCAATTTAGCCATAGACACTGGAAACATGCATGAAGACACACACGAAAAATTAGCAGCTTCATTAGATAAGCTATGGAACGAATTTAGTAAACAGCTTCTGTGAACCACAAGAACTGGGTAAAATGGCCATAAAGTTCAGGCTATAGAAGTAAACTCCCCCCATGAACAGGGAAGCCAAAAATAATACTACTAATAAATTAAAAAACAGTCCAACAGTCCACAATTCAAACCTATGAAACTTATTCTAGAAACAAAATTATGTTAGTTAACTTTTTACTGTTTTATAGTTTTAATTTTAGGGCTTATTAGCAAAGAAAGGGAAAACTAGTTTACCATATTTGCTACCACAAATATAATACTAAATTACCAACATTATAAACAATTATTATCTTTCAATATAAAATATCATTCATGAAATAATGTAATAATATCACATTCCAAATACTCTGAAGATGGGATTTTTCTTTCCTAGGAACACCTAAATCCCAAATAATACTTCTGCCAACCCATATGCTAAGTTTTTTATGGGCACTTAACAACATTTCAACACACACATTTTGATCTATTAGAGCAAGAAAGAAAAAAACTTGATTTACACTCTTTTGGAATATGCCCACTCATTAATTAAGAACTGCCAATACTCATGTAAAACGCAAAGAAACAAACAGAAAAATTCCTAGTTTGTATCTGCTAACAATGTAAATCAAGTATGGCAAGAAGCTGACGTACCTTTATTGTGACGTTACCTTTAGTTACTTTCCTCATGTTGAAGCCCACTGTAGGTATCATATCTTCACTGAATTGACCTGACTGAAAGAAAACATTTTTAGACTAATCGTTGTTTATTAAAACATGTAACACTGCAAACCTTTCACATCAACATTACTCTGTACCCATCTTAGCAAATAACTAATTTTTTAGTGACGATAACAATATACCTTAAGAAAACACTCCTAATAGCCATAAATCTTGAAGAGGTGCATTATTTTTTTCATTCAAAGACATAGTCTTCCATTAAAGATACTTCTGAAACTATTATAATTTTTTACATATTTTTAAGTTTAAGAAATACTGTACAACTACATATGAACATTTATTATTCGTGCACCTATACGTGAATTTTTGCATACAAGGTATAAGTAAATCGGAAGTAAAAGTTCAAAGTTTTCTATTTTTAGGATTGAAATTATTTTGACAATACTGTTAAAATTCACTGTTGCTTTTCTGAGTCAGTCTTTTAACAAGGCTTATAAAATGTTTTCTTCAGGAACATGATCCTCCCTTATGTAATCAATTATATTCCCTTTTTGGTTTCTGACTTTCCTGTCAGAGGACTAAAATTAAATATCTTCTAAGAGTATTTATATTTTTAAATTTAAAATGTTCACCCATCTAGGATTTGATTATACAATGCAAGAAAGGCCCTTTTTACAAATGTATAACCTATAATCACCTCACTCCTCATTTAATATTTATGTATTTACTTAGTATTTATTTTTGGCTGTGCTGGGTCCTCTTTGCTGTGCACAGGCTTTCTCTAGTTGCGGCGAGTTGGGGCTACTCTTCGTTGTGGTGCACAGGCTTCTCATTGCAGTGGCTTCTCTTGCTGCGGATAACAGGCTCTAGGTGCGTGGGCTTCAGTAGTTGTGGCACGTGGGCTCAGTAGTTGTGGCTTGGGGGCTCTAGAGCACAGGCTCAGTAGTTGTGGTGCACAGACCCAGTTGCTCCGCAGCATGTTGGGTCTTCCTGGACCAGGGGTCCAACCCGTGTCCCCTGCAGTGGCAGGCGGATTCCTAACCACTACGCCATCAGGGATGCCCTCACTCCTAATTTAAAAATCCACACTTTCCTAACTAGATTGATGTGATATGCCAAATTCCATATAGAGTCAATTCTATATCTGAGTCTTCCATTCTTTTCCATTAGTCTGTTTATTTCTAATTGGAAATAAATTAGGACTACATGAATTACTGTAGCTTATCCTACATACTATTCTATATAGCAGATCAAGAAGTTGGAATGTTCAGGAATGTGTTTCATCTCTCGCATTTGAAATAAACTTTAAAAATTAATAATTCTGTTAAAATACTAACTTCCCTTTATCAACTCTTG
This sequence comes from Orcinus orca, assembly GCF_937001465.1. Lineage (NCBI taxonomy): Eukaryota > Metazoa > Chordata > Mammalia > Artiodactyla > Delphinidae > Orcinus > Orcinus orca. The sequence continues at coordinate 11,149,028 of NC_064568.1, forward strand.
ATACTTAACCAAGTCTCTCCACCTAGGCACATGGTTTGTCCACTCAAACATTCAAATCCCTTATATCGTTCAGTGAAGTATCATAATTCTCTAACAGGTCTTCCATCTTTCTTGTCATATTCTTTATTTTGACTGCAATTATGAAGTACACCTAATGAGTCACAATTGACACAGATTTTATATATTTACATATTCATATATTTTATTTGCCAAATGTTTATTTCTCAAGTGGTCTCTTATTTATTAGGTACAGCTCGGGATTATGAAATGTATCAACGTGGGAGTAATTAAACAAATGGAACTATTTTCAAGGCCCTAACACTGGCCAATTGTTTGCCACACATTCATTCCAAAACTGTCTACAAGTACCAATTGTACCAAGCACAATGAATTCCAATTTTACAAATTAATTTCTTCTACATAACCCTAAAAGTGTTCTACTTTAAAAATTTTTCCCCTCCTGTTCAGTGGAGTTTGGGCTAATCTCAAAAAAATGTGAAAGAGAGAGAGAGAGAGAGAGAGAGAGAGAGAGGAGAAAGAGAGAGAGACAGAGAGAGAGAGACAGAGAGAGAGAGACAGAGAGAGAGAGACAGAAAGAAAGAAAGAAAGGAAGGAAGGAAGGAAGGAAGAAAAGAAAGAAAAAGAAAGAAAGAAAGAAAGAAAGAAAGAAAAAAAAGAAAAGAAAGGACAGAAAGAAGAAAGAGAAAGAAAGAGAGAGAGAGAAAGGAAGAAAGTTAACACAACCATAATCACTACTTTATTTATACATACAGACATTATAATTTTCAGAACTTTCACATATACGATTTATATGTGTGAAGATCTAGTCATGATATCAAAACTACATATATCATAACTAGCCATAACACAAGAACAAAAAATATAACCTGAAAATGGGCAAAGGCAAAACCAAAGGCATAATCTATGAAAGAAATAATAAGATAACTTCATTAAAAACTTCTGCTTTGCAAAAGACAATGCCAAGAGACTCGGAAAACAAGCCACAGAGTAAGAGAAAAATATGTGCAAAAGATACTCTATAAAGGACTGTTATGGGAAATATACAAAGAACTTTTAAAACTCAGCAGTACAAAAACAAACAATCCAATTAAAGTATGAGCCAAAGATCTTAACAGACATCTCATCAACGAAGATATACAGATGGCAAATAAGCATATGAAAAGATGCACCACATCATGTGTCACCACAGAAATGCAAATTAAAACAATGAGATACCACCACAAAGCAATAAGAGTGGCCCAAATCTGGTATTCTTTGGTAACACCAAATGTTGATGAGGATGTAGAGCAAGAGGAACTCTCAGTCATTGCTGATAGGTTTGCAAAATGGTACAGCCACTTTGGAAGACACTTTGACAGTTTCTTACAAAACCAAACATACTCTTACCATACAATCCAACAATGACACTCCTTGGTATTTACCCAAAGAACTTGCAAAGTTAAGTCCACACAAAAACTCACACATTAAATGCTTACAGCATCGTTATTTATAATTGTTAAAACCTGAAAGCAACCAAGATGTCCTTCAATAAGTGAATGGATAGACTGGTATATCCAGACAATGCAGTATTATTCAGTACTAAAAGAAATTAGCTATTAAGCGACAAAAGACATGGAGAAGCCTCAAATGCATATTTAATGAAAGACCCAATGTGGAAAGACTACATGCTGTATGATTCCAACAATATCACATTATGAAAAAGTCAAAACTATGAAAACAGTAAAAATATCAGTGGTTGTCAGGGGCTGGAGAATGAAAAACAATATGGCAGTTCCTCAAAAAATTAAAAATAGAATTACCACATGATCCAGCAATTCCAGTTCATTTGGGTATATACCCAAATGAAAGCAGGAACTTGAAGAAATATTTGTATAACCACGTTCACAGCGGAATTATTCATAATAGCCACAAAGTGGAAGCAACCTGAGTGTCCACCTGCAGATGAGCAGATAAAGTGTGGTCTAGTCCTACGATGCAGTATTTTTCAGCCTTAAAAACCTTATTCATGGACTTGAGCACACGGGGAGGGGGAAGGGTAAGCTGGGACAAAGTGGAAGAGTGGCACTGACACATATACACTACCAAATGTAAAACAGACAGCTAGGGGAAAGCAGCCGCATAGCACAGGGAGATCAGCTCGGTGCTCTGTGACCACCTAGAGGGGTGGGATAGGGAGGGTGGGAGGGAGGCATAAGAGGGAGGGGATATGGAGATATATGTATACGTACTGCTGATTCACTTTGTTATACAGCAGAAACTAACACAACAATGTAAAACAATTATACTCCAATAAAGACATTAAAAAAAACCAACCTTATTCATGCTACACCGTGGATGAACCTTGAAGACATTATGCTAAGGGTAAGGCAGTCCCAAAAAAGACAAATACTTCATGATTCTATTTAAATAAGGAGCCTAGAGTAGTTAAATTCATTAAGACAGAAAATAGAATGGTAGTTGCCAAAGGCTAGAGAAGGGGGAAACAAGGAGTTAATGCTTACTGAGTACAGAATTTCAGGTTGGGAAGATCAAAGGTCCTATAGATGGACAGCAGTGATGGTTACACAAAAATGTGAATGTGTTTAATAGCACTGTACACCCAAAAATAGTTAAGATGGTAATTTTAACGTTTTGTGTGTTTTACATTTTTTAGAAATGTATGATGTAAAGGGAGGCAATCATCCCTACTACTTTACAGAACAAGAAAGAAATTCCCAAGGTCACATAGCTCAATAGTTGCTGATTACAAGTCTTACAGATCGCCATTGTGAACTGTAATAGGCTTTAATTAATATCTGAGGAGAGGTGTGTATGAGATAATGCTTCATTTATTTGGTATATTAGGAAAAGGTGCTATACATAATAAAGCAGCCAGAAATTGTAGCTAAAGTTTCTAGATAACAAAACTTTTAAAAAAGCTTGCACAGAAAGCTTTCTAAAATGAAATACATACTTGGTTAACTTCTCACAGTCTATGGAACATGATTTAATGTGTTCTTGGTGTTTCAGGGTTATTTTATAAATTGTAAAAAGAGAAAACTAGGGACTTTCCTGGCGGTCCCGTGGTTAAGAATCTGCGCTTCCCAGAAATCGCTTGCATTCCTATACACTAATGATGAAAAATCTGAAAGAGAAATTAAGAAAACACTCCCATTTACCACTGCAACAAAAAGAATAAAATACCTAGGAATAAACCTACCTAAGGAGACAAAAGACCTATATGCAGAAAATTCTAAGACACTGATGAAAGAAATTAAAGATGATACAAACAGATGGAGAGATATACCATGTTCTTGGATTGGAAGAATCAACATTGAAAAATGACTATACTATCCAAAATAATCTACAGATTCAATGCAATCCCTATCAAACTACCGATGGCATTTTTCACAGAACTAGGACAAACAATTTCACAATTTGTATGGAAACACAAAAGACCCCGAATAGTCAAAGCAATCTTGAGAAAGAAAAACGGAGGTGGAGGAAACAGACTCCCTGACTTCAGACTATACTACAAAGCTACAGTAATCGAGACATGTGGTACTGGCACAAAAACAGAAATATAGATCAATGGAACAGGATAAAAAGCCCAGACATAAACCCATGCACATATGGTCACCTTATCTTTGATAAAGGAAGCAAGAATATAGAGTGGAGAAAAGACAGCCTCTTCAATCAGTGGTGGTGGGAAAACTGGACAGCTGCATTTAAAAGAATGAAATTAGAACACTCCCTAACACCATACACAAAAATAAACTCAAAATGGATTAAAGACCTAAATGTAAGGCCAGACACTGTAAAACTCTTAGAGGAAAACATAGGCAGAACACTCTAAGACATAAATCACAGCAAGATTCTTTTTGACCCACCTCCTAGAGAAATGGAAATAAAAACAAAAATAAACAAATGGGACCTAATGAAACTTCAAAGCTTTTGCACAGCAAAGGAAACCATAAACAAGATGAAAAGACAACCCTCAAATTGGGAGAAAATATTTGAAAACGAAGCAACTGACAAAGGATTAATCTCCAAAATATACAAGCAGCTCAATATCAAAAAAACAAACAACCCAATCCAAAAATGGGCAGAATACCTAAATAGACATTTCTCCAAAGATATACAGATTGCCAACAAACACATGAAAGGATGCTCAACATCACTAATCACCAGAGAAATGCAAATCAAAACTACAATAAGGTATCACCTCACACCAGTCAGATTGGCCATCATCCAAAAATCTACAAACAATAAGTGCTGGAGAGGGTGTGGAGAAAAGGGAACGCTCCTACACTGTTGGTGGGAATGTAATTTGTACAGCCACTATGGAGAACAGTGTGGAGGTTCCTTAAAAAACTAAAAATAGAAGTACCATACGACCCAGCAATCCCACTACTGGGCATATACCCTGAGAAAACCATAATTCAAAAAGAGTCACGTACCACAATGTTCACTGCAGCACTATTTACAACAGCCAGGACATGGAAGCAACCTAAGTGTCCATTGACAGATGAATGGATAAAGAAGATGTGGCACATATATACAATGGAATATTACTCAGCCATAAAAAGAAAGGAAATCGAGTTATTTGTAGTGAGGTAGATGGACCTTGAGTCTGTCATACAAAGTGAAGTAAGTCAGAAAGAGAAAAACAAATACCGTATGTTAACACATATATATGGAATCTAAAAAAAAAAAAAAAAAAAGGTTCTGAAGAACCTAGAGGAAGGACAGGAATAAAGACGCAGACGTAGAGAATGGATATGAGGACAAGGGGAGTGGGGAAGGGTAAGCTGGGACGAAGTGAGAGAGTAGCACTGACATATATACACTACCAAATGTAAAACAGATAGCTAGTGGGAAGCAGCCACATAGCACAGGGAGATCAGCTCGGTGCTTTGTGACCACCTAGAGGAGGTGGATAGGGATGGGGGGAGGGAGACACAAGAGAGAGGGGATATGGGGATATATGTATATGTATAGCTGATTCACTTTGTTATAAAGCAGAAACTAAAACAACAATGTAAAGCAATTATACTCCAATAAAGATGTTAAAAAAAAAAAAAAAAAAAAGAATCTGTGCTTCCATTGCAGGGGGCTCAGGTTCTATCCCTGGTTGGGGAACTAAGATCCCACATGCCACGCAGTGCGGCCCAAAAAAAAAAGTGGAAATACTTAAAATATTTTTTTTTAAAAAAACAAAACTAAATTTGATAACCTTTAAGGGCCCTTCTGGTAGTAAAATTTTATGATTACGACCATCAATTATAGTACCAGCCCACGAAGAAATGATGTAGGGGGCTGTAGTATACACGGCTGCCCCTGAACTTTCATAAATGTTCATCTGTCTCTTCACCATTACTTCTCACTGCTGGCAGATGTTAACAATAACTTTCCCTAATTCACCTGGCACTGCTAATCTGCAATGGCTGAAAATTAGGTAATCAAATCTTCGGGTTTTTAATCCCCAAATGTCTTGAGTATAGCAAAATGTTCAAAAATCATTCATTAGCTTTTATGAATGGATTCTGTGGTATAACAACTTTACAGACTTGGAAGCATTTTCAACTTCTTTCTTCGTATCAAATCTTAATCGTCACTTTTCAAAGTTTGTGCTGAATGACTAAACCACTAAGCTGGCAGTTGTGCTCTAAATAACAGAATTTATTTCTATGCTGTCAAAATGCCACTAGGCTGAGACTAGCAATTCAGGAAACAAGTAGATGCTTTAAAAGTACTACTTAATTGTGTATCATGCTATTTATTTTAACAAACACTTAAATAATGTGAAGCACTGTTTTAAGTACTTAGTAAATATTAATCAGTATTAACTTACTTAATCCTTTTAACAACCCTATGAAGTAAGTAGCATTATCCCCATTTTTCAGATGAGAAAACCAAGGCAAAGATAGGTTAAGTCATTTGCTCAAAGTCCCATCATTTTTAAGATCTGTGAAGAGAAGTAAAAATATGCTTTCATACCTGTCTTCCTAAATAGGATATGAAACATAAACTGACCTTCTCTTAATAACACAAATTCAAGACCACAAGTGGCACTCACTGTGATTTTGTGACAGTGGACAGAACTGCAGTTATCAATGTGTACCCAAAGTCACAAGGTAGTATCTTTGGAATCTGGCTTCGGACAAGATAAAATTGAAGCAAAATAAAACGGTAAAAAAAAAAAGACTATCTCAAGGTCCAGGAATCTTATCACCAATTACACTACTTACTAACCACACGCAAGTCATCTTACCCTCAGGATTAAGCTTTCTTACTAGAGAAAAAGGTACTTGGAAGAGTATTTCCAAAATCACTTCGAGCTCTAACATTTATGGTTTTATGTTTTATTCATAGGCCTCTCATTTAAAATATAGTTAAGAGATGAATGCCTACAGCAGTAGGAAAAATGTGGCTTTTTTTTTTTTCCAAAAATTCATTAGTATACCAAAGGCTAAAAGCAGACCTTGTCCCATAAAGTTTTGTTAGTGTCAACTTCAGCAAACAGAGCTGACCTAAATTTATTACTGCAGATCGTAGGAATGAGGCAAATAGAAAAGGGGAAGGAAAGAGAACAACCAAGGCAAAAGTTAACACCACGAAGGCAGAAAACAGGAGGCAGTGGACCTGTATTAGTGAAAGGACACTTCATTGAGTGTACTCTAAGACAATAAGAATGGGGGAGGGGTCTATTCTTTGTAAACAGGTTAATGTACAGAGATGTACCATGCAGCACTGGCTGCTTATATACATGATATCTGACACTAGTGAGAACACAGTGAAATACTCATACATTTCAGGGCTTTAAAGTAGAGACTCCAAATGGAACAGATTAGACTTTACCATTGCTCTTTTAAATGAACAAATGCAGAAATCAAGCTATTAACAACATGGTAGTAGAAGTTTCTCTTTGCTTAATCTGTTCCTCTGTAGTAGCAGTCCAATCCAATTCAACAAACTTTAAACACAAGTGGAAAAATACCTGCTTCGACAAATGTCTCACAGTCTCTTTCTCTAAGAATCTTTTTATTTTTTAAGGCTTTAGTTATCAAGCTAAAGAATGAAATAAAGAGCACAACAAAATACTCATACTAAATTTCTCCTTTCAGCCAAAGAAACTACTTTCGCATGTTAAGCAGAGTGGTCATCTCACACTATGACTCAATTGTTTAATCGCCAAAATTTACACACTTGACAAGTGAGAAGATATGGCCAATAAATACACAAGTTAGTCATTTTTCTTTCCAAGAACTTTTAATTCAAATGGAAAACTGTTATTATCAATACCCATTTTCCTAGTTTGTAGCATTATTACGCTTCTTATATTTCACTAATAAGTAGAATTACTGATAATATTGCTCTTTTATTTCAATTTACAAAAGTTAAAAAAAATGGCAACCTATTTTTTACTGAAGTTGTTTAAAATGAAAGGTAGATCTAGGGGAACTTTTGATGAGGAGTAGGGTATTTCCATGATCTTAAAGTGTACCCCACAAACTACGCATCAGTTGCAGAGGGAAAAACAAGCAATTCTACAATGGAGAAATCAGACAACATCTTGACTTCACATGGGCTTCTCAGATGGACTTCATGTGCCTACAGAAGTATTACTACGAGGACACAATATCCCCCATATAGTATTTCAGCTGAGAATGCATAAACTAAATCTAATCATGAAGAAAGATCCAAAACAGAGGAACATTCTCTTAAAAAGGCGGGGGAGGGAGGGTAATTTTTCAAAGACGTCAATGTCATAAAAGATCAAGGCTGTAAAAATGTTTCAGACTAGATAGAGGGGACTAAAAAGACATGACAACTAAATGCAGTACCTGACCCTAGACTGGATCCTGCACTGGAGAACAAAAACAATATAAACAACATTATCGGGTCAAATGACAAAATAGGAAGAGGTAAAATGTGAGGTTATCATTTTCTAACATATTTTCTTCATAATCTAATCATGAAGAAACATCCAAAACAGAGGAACATTCTCTTAAAAAGGCGGGGGAGGGAGGGTAATTTTTCAAAGATGTCAATGTCATAAAAGATCAAGGCTGTAAAAATGTTTCAGACTAGATAGAGGGGACTAAAACGACACAACAACTAAATGCAGTGGCTGACCCTAGACTGGATCCTGAACTGGAGAACAAAAACACTATAAACAACATTATCGGGTCAAGTGACAAAACAGGAAGAGATAAAATGTGAGGTATCATTTTCTAACATAATGAAGTTGGCAACTAAATTAGTTATGCAAGGGAATATTCCTAAGCTTAGAAAACACAAACTTAAGTATTTAGGAATAAGGGCCATGGTACATAGACCTTACTTACCTAAGGTGACACACGCAGTGCATGAATGATAAAGCAAATGAGGTAAAATGTTTGACCTCAGTAAAGGGTATATAAATGTTTTTTGGAATGCTTTTATTCCCGCAAAATTTCTGTAAATTTGAAATTGTTTCCAAATAAAAGATTTCTTAAATGGAATAATCAAATACCATCTTCTTGTATATCATATCTAGGACACAACTAGAATTAGAAGATAAATTACCTACTACAATAGTAGTGAAATTCGTCAATACATTCAATCACAAGGAATTGTGACAACTAGTTCAGGAACAAGTCATTGCTAATCTTGTTTTGTCTTTTAATATTCTAAAAGAATACTAACTTACAAATGTCTTCTAATAGAAAAATCCATGTTTTATAGTTTCAGTGTAAGGAAAATGCCTCTGGGCTTTAAAATTGGCATTTTAAAATCTACTCCAATGTTTTAATATTTATTTATAAGCTGGGAAATGAATTAAACATAGTGTGCTCTTCCAAGTCTAAATTCCTCTTAGTTTTGGGGAAAACTGTCCCACTTAACACATATTCTTCTTTTCTTTCTGAACATTTCATACAGTAGTTACCACTGTGAACACATACATCGAATCTAAGGATATCTCCCTACAACCTCTTTTTAAGGGGCTAGAAAAGATCATTCACTACAGCAGTATTTCAAGGATCATACAATGTTCATTTTCTATTTTAGAACATTTTGGACATTTCCTTAAATAATTTCCCAAAAGACAGTAATTTGTTCTCAGTTTTATGTGCCAGAGTTACTTCCAACTACAGACAAAATTGCTTCCCACAGGATGTCAGTTTAAAAGCACATGTTAAGATTCATTTGAGATTTAAATATTAGTAACCAAGGAATAATGTCTCTCAAAATCCCAGTGGGTTTGTTTGTGTTTTTTGTTTGTTCTAAGAGGGAGGGATTCTCTTCAGTCCTTACCAGAAAAAATTAAGTAGCATGCAAAATTTTTAAATGTTAGGTTTCTTAGGGGCATAATCAATTAAGGCCTCTCATCTCCAAATGGCCCAGATTCTGAAAATGGGCCATCATTCCAAATAAACCAAACTGAAGAGCTATTTTTCTGAAGCAAATTAAGTAATAAAAACTTTCTGCAGAATCATAAAGTTCCAGGATTACCCTTCAAAAAGTGGCGTAATTTGCAACAATACTGACTCAAAAAAAACTTCTAACTCTTCAAAAAACACTAGCCAAAAAGATAAAGGCATCCCTAGATTCTGGCATGGACAGGCCCCCGTGTAGACTGTGGTCTAGATGCCAATGTTTTCCATCTGGTCTGCCAACTCAAACTGACTGGCAGCGGCTTCCACCTGGGCACAGTGAGTGCTGTGCTCTTCTTTCATCTGTGTTATCCACACAGATGAGGGAGAAGTGCTTGTGGCTCTCATGCTAGGCATTTACAAACTCTGGTCTAGATGTTCTAATGTCGGCAGGCCAATTATAAAAGCCTACTTGGCAGATGATCCAATCATCAACAGCAGACACAGATAATGAATCTGTATTGTAATGATTCACAAACAACTATTATTGTTCACCCCCTCCTTTATGGTTTTATCAACCCACAAAGCTACTGTGCCTCTGCCTTTATTCATTCATTTATTCACTCACTTATTCAACAACAGAGAAAAGGAAAAGGAAAGTAACTAGGAAACAAATATAAAAACATCACACAACAAATATATCCTACAGAGGAGATAATACAGGATGACTGGGTACCCAAGGAAAGCCTCTCTGAAGGAGTGATATTTAAGGCTCCAGACCCACTCGGATGCATAATATGTAATATTTAACCCTTAACTGCTATACTGATCCTCATAAACCACTCAAGAATTGTCTCTCTGCTGTCAGAGGCACTCTTGATATACTTGTGGACTGAAGACCACTCCTTTAAAGGGTCCAGTTAGGCAAGTCTCCAGGTTTTAGGATTGAAATTGCCAGGTTTTTTTGTTTTGTTCTTTTTTGATGGTAAATTTATGGTAATTTGGCAAGCAATCAGTTTTGCCTTGGGAGGGACTTCAGGTGAATAGTTTATTTTTAAAGTTAACTATTGGTTAGGTTTTATCTATACACCCCAAATAGTAGCAACATGAATTAAAAGTTATTTTTAGGTAGCAACATTAAAACTAGGTGAAAGACACTATGTTTTCTTTGATATGAAACTATGAAATCTGAATATAACAGATGAGAATTCTTTAGATAAAAACTTTTTACTAAGCGGGCTTCCCTGGTGGCACCGTGGTTGACAATCTGCCTGCCAATGCAGGGGACACGGGTTCAATCCCTGGTCTGGGAAGATCCCACATTCCGCGGAGCAACTAGGCCCGTGAGCCACAACTACTGAGCCTGCGCGTCTGGAGCCTGAGCTCTGCAAGAGAGGCCATGATAGTGAGAGGCCCACGCACCGCGATGAAGAGTGACCCCCGCTTGCCGCAACTGGAGAAAGCCCTCACACAGAAACGAAGACCCAACACAGCCAAAAATAAATAAAATAAATTAACTGAAAATCACAGCCAAATTTTAAAAAAAAACTTTTTACTAAGCATAATGACATAGGGAACTAATTAAATGCCTGTCACTGTAATTCAACTCATTTCAAACAACTAATTAATCCCTACTGCCTGCTAATACCAATAGAGCTACTATGCAGCAATCTCCTTTACAAAGACAAGTCTTGAGGATTAAAATGTTCTCAAACCCACAATTTCAATTAGGAGCCTGAAAACTCTCATTCCTGCTAACCTCTATTCCTGAAGAAAATTCACTTCAAAAGGTCTCTAATGACTATTTCCTACGTTCACTACGACTTTCACTAACAGCACATTAGTAACGGTTTTACTAAATCTACATCCAAAGAACTGCTGAAGAAAATTAATTTGCTAGTCTATAGAACAATTTGCTAGTAAGCATCCCTAGTCAATCACTGGGCAACCACACCACAGTGCAGCATCTTCACTCAGTCAGAAATTCTGATGATGCAATAACAATGTAAAAAAGGGCCCCAAAAGAAATCAGCGCTGGAGAGCTTTAGCAAATACAGTATTTGCTAACTTGTCAAGTCATTAATATGTCTGGATATATTTCCCATGAACATCAAGAGCCCACTATAAATCTGTAATAAATACTTGTATCTTTATATGAAAAAAGTCTACTAATCTTCACATGTAGGATGAAGCATGTTCTGAAGTCCGAAGCATGAGGGTCAGGGGAATTAGCATACAAGTCACATTTTCAGGCATTGATACTATTACTACTGATTGGTCTCTAGACAATTCTACTACTTTTTTAAATTTTACTTTCCTTTGTAACAAATACCTTTTCATAAAGAAAGTGACAAGAGAAAGAAATTAAAGGAATCCAAACTGGAAAGAAAGTAAAACTGCCATTGTTGGCAGATAATACGATAGTACATATAAAAAATTCTAGACACCATCAAAAAAATTCATCAGGCTTCCCTGGTGGTGCAGTGGTTGAGAGTCCGCCTGCCGATGCAGGGGACACGGGTTCGTGCCCCGGTCTAGGAAGATCCCACGTGCCGCGGAGTGGCTGGGCCCGTGAGCCATGGCCGCTGAGCCTGCGCGTCCGGAGCCTGTGCTCCGCAACGGGAGAGGCCACAACAGTGAGAGGCCCACGTACCACCAAAAAAAAAAAAAAAAAAATCATCAATGAATTCAGTAAAATTGCAGAATACAAAGTTAATATATAGAAATCTATTGTGTCTGTACACACTAACAGTAAACTATCAGAAAGAGAAAGCAAGAAAAAAAATCCCATTTACAACTGCATCAAAAAGAATAAAATATCTAGGAATAAACCTACCTAAGGAGGTAAAAGACCTGTACTCAGAAAACTGTAAGACACTGATTAAATAAATGGAAGATGACACAAGATGTAAGATAATATACCATGGTCATGTATTGGAAGAATAAATATTGTTAAAATAACCATATTACCCAAGATAATCTACAGATTCAATGCAATTCCTATCAAAATACCAATGGCACTTTTCACAGAAGTAGAACAAATAATTCTAAAATTTGTATAAGAACACAAAAGACTCTGAATAACCAAAACAATCTTGAAGAACAAAGCTGAAGATATCACACTACCTGATTTCAAGCTATTCTACAGAGCTACAATAACCAAAACAGTATGGTGCTGGCAGAAAAACAGACACATAGATCAACGGACAGAACAGAGAGCCCAGAAATGAACCCACACTTGAAACTGAGTCTCCCTAAAACTAAGTTCCCTTACCAAGTTTATCATTAATCTCTCTGTCCTATACTTTATTCCCTTTCTTGTCTCCTCTGACCTCAATGCTGTGCTAACTTAATACTAATCAACCAGTTGGATGACTGAAACTGCTGTTGTCGATGCCATCAATAATGTACTAAAACTGCTATCATAGATATCATCATATCAACATTAACGTACAAACTCAGGTTGTCCTCCAGGGCAAGATGAGCTAACAGACCCCCAACCCATGGACCACTTGGCAGATACTCATAAACCAGACTCCCAAAACTTCAAGTAAGAAATGTCCCATGACAATGATTAATCCCAGCCTCTTTGTTCTCCCCCCTTTAAAAAAACAAAAACAAAAAACTAACTCAAAGACCAAGTTGGAGTGGATCTGAGGCTTGCCTCCTACTCCCTTGCTGGCGTCCTGCAACATATCCTTACTTTGCTGCAAACTACCACTATCAGAGTTTGGCTTTCGGCACCATGGGCACACATGCCCTTTGCTGGATTTCACACTAGATTAATTAATCTATGACAAAGGAGGCAAGAATACATGATGGGAAAAAGATAGCCTCTTCAATAAATTGTGATGGGAAAACTGTACAGCTACATTAAGTGTAAAAACTAAAGTCATAAAACACCTACAAGAAAACATAGGCCATATGCTCTTTCACATTAGTCTTTTTTTTTTTTAATATTTATTTTTCTATTTGGCTGTGCTGGGTCTTAGTTGCAGCACGCGGGATCTTCGTCGAGGCATGCAGGATCTTTAGTTGCGGCATGAGGACTCTTTTAGTTGGGGCATATGGGATCTAGTTCCCCAATCAGGGATCAAACCTGGGCGCCCTGCATTGGGAGAGTTGAGTCTTAACCACTGGACCACCAGGGAAGTCCCCTGACATCAATCTTTAGCAGTATTTTTTTGGGTATGTCTCCTCAGGGAAAGGAAACAAAAGCAAAACTGAACAAATGTGACTACGTCAAACTAAAAAGCTTTTGCACAGCAAAGGAAACTATCAACAAAGGAAACAAGCTGCCTACTGAATGGGAGAAGATAACATGATATGGATTTAATATCCAAAATATACAAAGAACTCTTAAAACTCAACATCAAAAAACAATCCAATTAAAAATGGGCAGGGCTTCCCTGGTGGCGCCGTGGTTGAGAATCTGCCTGCCACTGCAGGGGACATGGGTTCGAGCCCTGGTCTGGGAAGATCCCACATGCCGCAGAGCAACTAAGCCCGTGAGCCACAACTACTGAGCCTGCGCGTCTGAAGCCTGTGTTACACAACATAAGAGGCCGCGATAGTGAGAGGCCCGCACACCACGATGAAGAGCGGCCCCCGCCTGCCGCAACTAGAGAAAGCCCTCGCACAGAAATGAAGACCCAACACAGCCAAAAATAAATGTAAAAATAAATAAATTAATTAAAATGTTGAAAGACGCTAATCTTAAAACCTCAACAGCAGAGATAAATATTTTTTTAAAAAATGGGCAGAGGACATGAATAAACATTTTTTCCAAAGAACACATACAGATGGCCAACACACACATGAAAGGATGCTCAACATCACTAATCATCAGGGAAATGCAAATCAAAATCACAATAGGATATCACCTCACACCTGTCAAAATGGCTATTATCAAAAAACATCAAATAACAAGTGCTGGCAAGGATGTGGAGAAAAAGGAACCCTTGTTGTGTGCTGTCAGTGAGAATATAAATTGATATAGCCACTATGGAATAGTATGGAGGTTCCTTAAAAAATCAAAAATTGAATTACCATACAATCCAGCAATTCCATTTCTGGGTTTTTTCCAAAGAAAACAAAAACACTAATTCGAAAAGATATATGCACCCCATGTTCACTGCAGCATTATTGACAATAGCCAAGATAAGGAAGCAACCTTAAGTGCCCACCAATAGATGAATGGATAAAAAAGATGTGGGGTGTGATATGTGCGTGCGTGTGTATAGATATATATACATTCAATGGAATACTAGGTATAAAAAAGAATGAAATCTTGCCATTTGTGACAACATGGATGGACCTAGAGGATATCATGCTAAGCAAAATAAGTCAGACAGAGAAAGACAAATACAGTATGATTTCACTTATATGTGGAACCTAAAAAACAAAACAAATGAACAAACGTAGCAAAACAGAAACAGAGCCACAGATACAGAGAAAACAGAGAGGAGGAGGGTGGAGGGGATGAGTGAAACAGCTGAGGAAAATTAAGAGGTACAATCTTCCAGTTACAAAATAAATGACTCATGGAGATGAAATGTACAAGAGTGGGGGAATACAGTTAATAATAATGTAATAACTATATATGGTAACAGATGATGACTTACAGTATGATCATTCTGTAACGTACTGAAATATCAAGTCACTATACTGTGCATCAGGAACTAACATAGTATTACAGGTCAATTATACTTCAAAAACAAACACTCTTTTTAGAGGTCAGATTTGTGGCTACCAGAGGTGAGGGGTGGGGGGAGGGGGAATTGGATAAAGGTGGTCAAAAGGTACAAACTTCCAGTTATGAGATAAATAAGTACTAGAGATGTAATGTACAACATGATTAATATAATTAATTATAATGCTGAATGTTACATATGAAAACTATTAAAAGAGTAAATCCTAAGCGTTCTAAGGGAATTTTTTTTCTTTTAATTTTATATGAGATGATAGATGTCACTAAATTTATTATGGTAATCATCTCATGATGTACATAAGTCAAATCATTATGCGGTACACCTTAAGTTTATACAGTGCTATATGTCAGTTATACTGAACAAAATAAGTGATTTTCTATATTTAAAAGTTTCTTTCCCTCTTTCTGGGAAGAACTGGGTATTGATGGAACTAAAATGAGAAAGAGACTTATTTTTCACTGTATGCCCTTCTGTGTGTGCATGTACAGCTTGTTCAAAAAAAAAAGATTATAAAAAGAAAAACTTTCCTTCAAATCCTAAAATAGGCTTCTATTATTAAATTTAAAAAGGGGATTCCTAAAGCCAACCAAATGGTACACATCAATGAGTTACATACATAACAAAAGCCCTTCAGTCTTAAGAAAAACACTGTGATGGAAATCACAACTTGTAACCTACAAATGGTAAAATGAATCTTGAACTCTTTTAAAACAAAATAAGAGGGGACTTCCCTGGTGGCACAGTGGTTAAGAATCCCCCTGCCATTGCAGGGGACACAGATTTGAGCCCTGGTCCGGGAAGATCCCACATGCCACAGAGCAGCTAAGCCCGTGTGCCACAACTACTGAAGCCTGTGCGCCTAGAGCCCATGCTCCGCAACAAGAGAAGCCACCAGCATGAGAAGCCCGTGCACCGCAACAAAGAGTAGCCCCTGCTCGCCGCAACTAGAGAAAGCCCGTGCGCAGCAACGAAGACCCAATGCAGCCAAAAAAAAACCAAAAGCCTAGTCTTTATTGAAACTCACTTTCTCCAAATGTAAAATGAATATAACCAAGTCTCTACCTCAAGTTAAATGATTTAAAATACATACACCATTTAGAACAATGCCTGTTTTGGGCACTGGTTACAGGTACAGGGGAAGCATTGAATATTTGCTATCATCATCATCACATAGAGTCCATGAAATGTGATGTTAAAAAGTAGTTCACAGTGTTCTGGTTAAGATTAGGTAAACACACTCCACCCTGTCCCTTCCACTGAATGTAACTAAACACCATGGACAGAATGCACGCAGCAGCTAACTGAGAACTCTGAAAGTAAGTGTAGCAGATAGATTAGACAATGAAATCAGAACTCAAAACACAAGCAATCTCTTAATTTACGACAAAGGAGGCAAGAACATACAATGGAAAAAAGACAGCCTCTTCAATAAGTGGTGCTGGGAAAACTGGATAGCTACATGTAAAAGAATGAAATTAGAACACTCCCTAACACCATATACAAAAATAAACTCAAAATGGATTAAACACCTAAATGTTAAGACTGGACTCTATAAATCTCTTAGAGGAAAACATAGGAAGAACACTCTTTGACATAAATCACAGCAAGATCTTTTTTAACCCACCTCCTAGAGTAAGAGAAATAAAAACACAAATAAACTGGACTTAATTAAACTTAAAGGCTTTTGCACAGCAAAGGAAACCATAAACAAGACAAAAAGACAACCCTCAGAATGGGAGAAAATATTTACAAATGAAACAACAGACAAAGGATTAATCTCCAAAATATACAAACAGCTCATGGAGCTCAATATCAAAAAAACAAACAATCCAGTTAAAAAATGGGCAGAAGACCTAAATAGACATTTCACCAAGGAAGACAAACAGATGGCCAAGAGGCACATGAAAAGATGCTCAACATCACTAATTATTAGAGAAATGCAAATCAAAACTACAATGAGGTGGGCTTCCCTGGTGGCGCAGTGGTTGAGAGTCCGCCTGCCGATGCAGGGGACACGGGTTCGTGCCCCGGTCCGGGAAGATCCCACATGCCGCGGAGCGGCTGGGCCCGTGAGCCATGGCCGCTGGGCCTGCGCATCCGGAGCGAGAGGCCCGCGTACCGGAAAACAAAACAAAAAAAACAAAAAAAAAAAACTACAATGAGGTATCACCTCACGCTGGTCAGAATGGCCATCATCAAAAAATCTAGAAACAATAAATGCTGGAAAGGATGTGATGAAAAGGGAACCCTCCTGCACTGTTGGTGGAAATGTAAATTGATACAACCACTATGGAGAACAGCATGGAGGTTCCTTAAAAAAGTAAAAATAGAACTGTCATACGACACAGCAATCCCACTACTGGACATACACCCTAAGAAAACCATAATTGAAAAAGAGTCATGTACCACAGTGTTCAATGCAGCACTATTTACAATAGCCAGGACACGGAAGCAACTTAAGTGTCCGTGGACAGATGAATAGATAAAGAAAATGTGGCACATATATACAATGGAATATTACTCAGCCATAAAAAGAAACGAAACTGAGTTATTTGTAGTGAGGTGGATGGACCCAGAGTCTGTCATACAGAGTGAAGTCAGAAAGAGAAAAACAAATACCGTATGCGAAGGCATATATATAAAATCTAAAAAAAAAAAAAAAGTACTGATGAACCTAGTTGTAGGGCAGGAATAAAGAGGTAGACACAGAGAATGGACTTGAGGACATGGGGTGGGAGGGCGAAACTGGGGTAGCATCGACATATACACACTACCGAATGTAAAATAGTTGGCTGGTGGGAAGCAGCACCATAGCACAGGGAGGTCAGCTCGGTGCTTTGGGATGACCTAGAGGGGTGGGATAGGGAGGATGGGAGGGAGGCTCAAGAGGGAGGGGATATGGGGACATGTGTATGCATATGGCTGATTCGCTTTGTTGTGCAACAGAAACACAGTATTGTGAAGCAATTATACTCCAATAAAGATCTATTAAAAAAATTTTTTTAATAAATATATCCTCAAAAAAAAAAAAAAACACAACATAAGCAATCTGATGCTATTTCCTAGTTGCTTCTTTGCTTTTTTTTCTTCCCTCTCAATCTCCCAGAGCCTGGATCAAAGGCAGCCCAATTGCCAGAAATGTATACCAAGCATGAACAGAAAAAGCTTAGAGAGGAGTCTTCTCTTTTTGGTAGGAGGACTGTGTATGGGTGTTTGTGTGGGGGGGGCCGGCAGGGAGGTGGGTAATAGGACAGAGAAAGTGGGAGAAATGCCCTGGGTTTTATCCTTTCTCCTGCCATAGCCCCCAGACAAACCAAGTCTTGAAGCTGTGAGCACCTAACAGCAGCTATGGCCAAGCAAGTACCTTGAGAAGAGGAATCTTCTCTAACCATAGCAACTGTGGAAAGTACTTGGGGGTGGGGTGGATGAGAAGAGCACTGGGGGTGGTAGAGGGAGAAATCCCTGTTGATTTGTTTTTTCTTTTTTTTGGTCTTTATTCTCTCTCCTACCACTTAGCTCCTGAGAGATTCAGTTGAGGAAAGGGCACAGCAAAGCAAGGAGACTGACTCCATCCAACCACCCACAACTTTATAGCCAGAGGATCAGGAAGCGGGGAGGGGGAGAGCCCTATGAGTCAGTATCAGGGAGATTCATAAAGAAAGGGACTAGGGAAATGAACCCCATAAGTTGTATCTGAACTCCTGGGCTCATCCTCAAACTGTGGTATGTGGGTCTGACCCTAAACAAAGGCCTTGAGAACTAAACTATGAGGTAGACCACTAGCCAGACTTCTGGTTAATCCTCTCAGTAGTGTACAGGCAGGAATGATCCAAACAGTACTACTGCAAACTAGACTGACATAAGAACCAAAGACCAAAGACCAAAGAAGGTTGATTGGAGCTTGTGGCCTGAACCTAACTGGGCCAAATGCCTGCTAAAACAAAACAACAAATCAACATTCTCCAAAGAATTTAAACAAAACCCAGAGTCTCATAATATTCAAACTGTCCAAAATAACTGAATATGTGAAGAATTAAGAAAATTTCAAGTAGCAAGGCAAAAAGACACTGAACAGATGCCAACATCAAGATAACACAATTAACGGAAATATCAAAGACTAGCTACCATAACCATACTCCAAGAAGGGCAAACACTGTTGAAATGAATGGAAAGAAAGTTTCAGAGGGTAAATAAAAGCCATAAAATAGAACCAAGTGGAAATCTTAGAACTGAAAAATACAATAACCAAAATCTAAAACAAACAAAAACCACCTCAATGGATGGGCTAACAGAAGAATGGAGGTGACAGAAAAAAACTCAATGAAGTTGAAGACAGATCAAGAGAAATTATTCCAAGCTGAAAGAAACAGAAAAAAAGACTGGGGGAAAAAATGAACAGAGCCTCAAGGATCCATAAGACTATAAAAACGTCTAACATTCATGTCATTGAAATCCAAGAATAAGAGAAAAAGAATGATACCACAAAAGACTTCAAAGAGTCAAAACAATCTTGAGAATAAAGAACAAATTTAGAGGCACGATGCTACCTGATTTCATACTCTATTACAAAGCTGTAGCAATCAAAACAGTATTGTATGAGCCTAAAAAAAACCACAAAGATCAATGGAACAGAATAGAGAACTCAGAAATAAACTGATTTATGACAAAGGAGCTAAGAATATACAATAAGGAAAAGACATCACTCCAATCAATGGCATTGGGAAAATTGGACAACCAAAAAACTGGATAGTGGTCCAGGTTCACTGACCAAAGAATGAAACTGTACCACTCACTATCTTACACCATATTAAAAAAATTAACTCAAAGTGAATTAAGGACTTGAACATAAAAGACCTCAAACCATAACGCTCCTGGAAGAAGACATAGGCACTAAGCTCCTTGCCACAGGTCTTGGTGACAATTTTTTGAATCTAACACCAAAAGCAACAAAAGCAAAAATGAACAAGTGAAACTACATCAAACTAAAAAGCTTCTGCACAGCAAAGGAAACCATCAACAAAATGAAAAAGCAACTTACCAAATAGGAAAAATATGTGTAAATCATGTATCTGATAAAGGGCCCATATCCAAAATGTAAGAACTCATATAACTCAAAAGCTAGCAAAACAAGCAATTGGTTAAAATCTGGTCAGAAGATCTGAAAACACATTTTTCCGAAGAAGACATACAGATAGCCAACAGGTACATGAAACAGTGCTCAGCATCACTAATCATCACGGAAATGCAAATTAAAACTACAAGAAAATATCACCTCACACCTGTTAGAATGGCTATTATCAAAAAAAAAAAGAAATAACAAGTTTTGGCAAGCATGTGGAGAAAAGGAAACCCCTGTGCACTCTTGGTGGTAATGTAAATTGGCACTTTTGGCCACTTTGGAAAATAGTCTGGAGGTTCCTCAAAAAATTAAAAACAGAACTACCATATGATCGAGTAATTCCACTTCTGGGTATTTATCTGAAGCAAATGAAGACTCTAACCCAAGAAGATATATGCATCCTTATGTTCAGTGCAACATTATTTACAACAGCCAAAATATGGAAACAACCTAAGTGTCCAGTGTCGAATGAAAAGATTTTTTAAATGTGACAGATTAATAGACATATACACATGTGCACACCCATACAAACACACGCACAATGGAACATTATTCAGTCTTTAAAAAGAATGAGATCTTGCCGTTTGGAACAACACAGATGGACCTCAAGGGTATTATGCTAAGTGAAAAAAGTCAGACAAAGAAAGACAAATATTAAAAGCTCTCACTTATATGTGGAATCTAAAAACAAAACAAAACAGCAAAAAAACTAAGCTTATAGATAGAGAACAAACAGCTGGTTGCCAGAAATGCGTCATGGGGGGTAAGAGAAATGAGTGAAAGAGTCAAAAGTTACAAACTTCCAGTTATAAAATAAGTCAGTCATGGGGATATAATGTACAGCATGGTGACAAAAGTTAATAATACTGTATTAAATATCTGAAAGTTGCTAAGAGTAAATCTTTCAAGTTCTCATCACAAGAAGAAAAGTTCCTTGGCAACTATGTAAGGTAACAGAGGTTAACTACACTTATTGTGGTAATCATTTTGCAATGTATACAAATATTGAATCATTTTACTTCACACCTGAAACTAACATAATGTTCGATGTCAATTATACAATAAAGAAAAAGAGAGCAAATGGCTGAAAATGTTCAAAATTTGCCGAAAGACAAACTTACAGATTCAAGAAATGCAACAAACCCAAAGCGGGGTAAGCTCAGAGAAATCCACACCCAGATACATCATAATTGAACTGCTGAGACCAAAGACAAAGAAAAACATCTTGAAACTAGCCAGAGAGAAATGATATATGACATGAGAATAACAATTTGAATGATTATGACTTTCTCATCATAAATAATAAATGCTTATTCAAAAGTGCTGGGTGAAAAAAAAGGACTGTCAACCTAGAACACTATATCCAGGGAAAACATCCTTTAGGAATGAAGATAATAAAGACATCCTCAAAGGAAAGAAGACTAAAAGAATTTGCAACTGGCAGATATGCTCTAAAAGAAATACTAAATGAAATTCTTCAGCCATAAAAGAAACTAACCTAGAGCTTCAGTAATTAAAGGAAAGCAAAAGAAATGATAATATCTGGGTAAATGTAATAAAGTATTTACTTTCTCTTTACTATAAAATGTTTGATGGTTGAAAGTAAAAATTACAACATTGTCTGGTATGGTTTTCAATGTATGTAGATATGATATGACAAGCACAACATAAAGGGAAAAAGGTAAACGAACCTATATGGTGCTAAGGTTTCTACATTCCACATGAAGTGATAATGTACTAATTTCAGGTAAACTAGGTAAAGTATGTCTATTTTAATCCCAAGAATAACCACTAAAGGAGCCATACAAAGATAACAGTCAAAACCTCAATAAATTAAAATACTGAAGAATGAATAGAAAACAGAAGAGGAAAAAGGGAACAAAAATCAAAGGAGACAAACAAAACAAAATGGTAGAACTAAATCTAAACATACCAATAATTACAGTAAAAGTAAGTAGTCTAAACACACCAACTAAAAGACTGTTGGAATATATATATTTTTAAAAAGACCCAACTATATGCTATCTTCAAGAAATCCAGGGCTTCCCTGGTGGCACTGTGGTTGAGAGTCTGCCTGCCGATGCAGGGGACACGGGTTCGTGCCCCAGTTCGGGAAGATCCCACATGCCGCTGAGCGGCTGGGCCCGTGAGCCATGGCCACTGGGCCTGCGCGTCCGGAGCCTGGTATCACCATGCAACGACTAACCAAAAGAAAGCTGGAATAGCTATATTAATATCAAAACAGACTTCAGAGCAAGAAAAATTACCAAGGATAAAGAGGGACCCTAAATAATGATAAATCAATTCACCAAGAGCATATAACATCCTAAACATGTATGCACCTAACAACAAAGCTTCAAAATAAATGTAAAACTGATGGAACTAAAAGGAGAAATAAACCCACAATTATAGAGACTTCAGGATTCCTCTCTTAATTGATAGAACAAATAGCAAGAAAACAAGCAAGGGTGCAGAAGTTAACATCACCAACAACCAACTAGGTCTAATTGACATTTATAGAACACTCCACTCAAAAAGGGCAGAATATACACTATTTTCAAGTAAACATGGAACATTCAAGATAAACCATATGCTGGCCATCAAACAACACTTAAGCAATTTTAAAAGGTTCAAGTCATACAAAATATGTTCTCTGATTGCAATGGAATTAAACTAGAAATAATTACTACAAAAGTATCTGCAAATAACCAAATACTTGATTATATATAATCTATGGGGCAAGGAGGAAGTCTCAAGGAACTAAATCAAAAACACATCCAAATTTGTGGGATGCAGCTAAAGCAATGCTTAGAAGGAAATTCAAAGACTCAAATGTTTATATTAAAGAAGAAGGGTATCAAATTAACAACTTAAATTAGAAAAAGAAAAGATATGTACAACATGATGACTATAGTTAACACTACTGTACGGTATATTTGCAGGTTGTTAAGAGAGGAAAATACGAAGAGTTATCATCACAAGAAAAAAAAATTTTCCCTCTTTTTTTGTATCTAGAGGTGATGAGTATTAACTAAACTTGTGACAATCATTTCATCACAATATATGAAAGTCAAATCATTATGCTGTATACCTTAAACTTACCCAGTGCTTATGTCAATTATATCTCAATAAAACTGGGAAGCGGGGGAGGGAGAGCAAAATACATCCAAAATAAGCAGAAGAAAATAGTAAGAGCAGTAATTAATAACACTGAACAGAAAATCCATAGAAGTAAATCAATGGAACCAAGAGCTGGTTCTCTAAAGATAGATAAAACTGATAAACTAACAAATGAAAAAAGAGGAGACAAAAATTATGGATACCAACAATGAAGGAAGAGATATCACTAAACTCTACAGACATTAAACGGATAATAAGGAAATACTATGAACTCTATGCACACAAATTCAACAACTCCAGTGCAATGGACCAATTCCTTAAAAGTTACAATCTATCAAAACTTACCAAGGAAGAAAAACTTTAACAGTCCTCTATTTATTAAAGAAATGGAATAAGTAATTTTAAATCTTCTTAAATAGAAACCTCTAGGCCCAGACAGAGATTGGTGGGGAAGGGTAGCGGAGTGGGAGCATGCCAAGCTCCCCTGCCAGGAGGTTACTGGTGATAACTCCTCGATGGTTCCTGGTATCCCAGGAACCATTTATTCTAATTTTCAGAATACAACAAATCAGTTCCACACATACAGCTGCTTCCCCGAGGGTGTCTTTTCTCTTCTGACTGTACCCACATTTCAGTTTTAAGCAGTGTGAAAACCTGCTCCAATATTCTCTAAATAGAGAAATAAAGACAAGATTAATCTGTGTTGGAATTTATC
Organism: Orcinus orca; assembly: GCF_937001465.1. Lineage (NCBI taxonomy): Eukaryota > Metazoa > Chordata > Mammalia > Artiodactyla > Delphinidae > Orcinus > Orcinus orca. Next base: position 11,173,052 of record NC_064568.1, read on the forward strand.
CATGAAGCTTAGTTCCTGAGGCACCAAAAGAGCATCAAATTTAAAACTGCCACACATGGTCCCCAAAGTGAAGAAAACAAGCTATCATATCCTGTATAGGAAGATGATGCCATGACCATTGCCACCTCTGAAAGAATATGAGTAAGAAGGTCACTAGGAGCCCCGCAAGCTCTGTATCGCATATTCCCCTAACTTCTCTTAGACAGGACACCCTGTAGGAACTGAACTGACACATTCAGAACTCCCAGGTCCAATATCATCCATTAACTACTTTTGCTTCCTGTTCAGCTCCATTTCTTTTTTTTTTGCGGTATGCTGGCCTCTCACTGTTGTGGCCTCTCCCATTGCGGAGCACAGGCTCTGGACGCGCAGGCTCAGCGGCCATGGCTCACGGGCCCAGCCACTCCGCGGCATGTGGGATCCTCCCGGACCGGGGCACGAACCCGTGTCCCCTGCATCGGCAAGCGGACTCTCAACCACTGCGCCACCAGGGAAGCCCAGCTCCACTTCTTTAAGGGAAGTTATACAGGAGTTTTTCTAGGCCATGAAGAAATCTAACTGTTGGCAACGTTTTACACAATTGTCTGAGTATGCCTCAATCTATTTCCAGGCAAACAAATTTCACTGCTCACTGAAACTGTAATATCCATTAGTGGCTTTTTAGATCTGCAATCAAACAAATGTCAAAGACATTACTTAGAAGGTACCAAGAAACCATCTCCTAGTTTAGAACTTAATCCATGACTACTATTGCTACTTGAAACCCTTAAATGTTAGAATGAAAAATCCTCTAAATGTAACCTAGGATTACACCATATCTTGCCTGATGACAGTATATGTGTGATCTCTTATCAGTTCTCGTTTCCATCTGGAAGATAAATGAAGCTACTAAAACCATGCTCCACAATTATTTCATAAAACCGATAGGCAATCCTCCCTTATCTTTTAAAGACTAGCCTAGGCATTCTTTTTTTTTTTTTTAACTTATTTTATTTATTTATTTTTGGCTGCATTGGGTCTTCGTTGCTGTACATGTGCTTTCTCTAGTTGCGGAGAGCGGGGGCTACTTTCTGTTGCAGTGCGCGGGCTTCTCATTGCAGTGTTTCTCTTGTTGCAGAGCATGGGCTCTAGAGCACAGGCTCAGTAGCTGTGGCACACGGGCTCAGCAGTTGTGGCTCATGGGCTCTAGAGTGCAGGCTCAGTAGTTGTGGCGCAAGGGTTTAGTTGCTCCGCAGCATGTGGGATCTTCCTGGACCAGGGCTTGAACCCACGTCCCCTGCATTGGCAGGCGGATCCTTAACCACTGCGCCAGCAGGGAAGCCCTAGCCTAGGCATTCTTGACAGAAGTAGTGGAGGCAAGACAATGTTTATAAACACAATTCTGATGTCAGACTCTGGAGAAAGCAAACTGTGGGACCTATCATTAGGATACATTAAAACATGGATTTTAATTTATTAGTCCTTTACTGCCTACTTGTAACACTTTCTGGCCTTGTGGATTTACAAACTTATCTCCTCCACTAATAACGTCATGTGGGTTGCTTTGTCTTCCCCACTGTAAAATGTTCAGTAGCGCTGTTTACCTTTTTAAATATTAAAGTTAATAATTCCCTAAAAACATATTAAACTAAAACACATCAATTCTTTTAGCTATCTATTTATTTATTTGTGTATCAGCGGAGGCATCTCTTATTCAATGTTTATCAGTTTGGCTGCACAAAATGATCTGAATACGTTCTCTCTCACAGTGGCTATTTTTCACTCTCTGGCTCTCTGGGTGTCCCCAAAGAAACATTAAACACTGTAAAGTTACTCCATTAGCCCAATCAGTGTTATCAGAATTGCTTCATACTGAAACTCAGCTCTTAAATGATGGACAGTCATGAAACAGAGTCACTGTACACTGCTCAGGTTCCAAACTGCAGAGCCTTCTAAGATGCTAACATCATTATTAATTCAGTAGCTGTCTACAACCCCACTTACTACCATCCGGGTGGGGAGCTTGGCAGGGAACTGAAAGTGCAGAAAGAGGCTGAAGTAACAAGAATATTTTCCAGTTATATGTGATTACTGCATCAAGAATACATTAGTTACTAGCTAGGATACATGTTGCTGGCTTACCCTATTAATAACAATAAAAATAACAATAGCAGCACAACACCATTTGATTTATTGGCCTCACTTTACAGAAATGGAAGTTAGAGGTCAAGGTGTCAAGGTCACACACTCAGCTATAAATAGTGGCAAAACCGGGATTTGACTCCAAGTCTAAACTTCAAAGCCCTAATGTTATTCACTACTTGAATATACTACTTCAGGCATTTGAGGGTTATTTGTTGATAAATAAGCAAGGGTCATCATCTGTCCAGAAGCTTGAAGGCAACGTTAGGATGCTCAAAAGCAACAACAACAAAATACACACTCAATGGTCAATTGAGAGGCTGTAAATAGATACTATGCTAGTATTCTACTAGCATGTGCAGTAAAATACCAACTTAGAGCAATCAGAATCTCTCCCACCAAGCCAAAACCAGTAACCACAACTAAATGTACAAACAGGAAGACAAACCAAATAAACCAGCAAAATTTTCAAACGGTTGCTCTAAACATCCTAGCACATCTACAGTGGACTATGGCAAAGGACAGTCTGTTATTTTAGTTTCTCTCTCACAATAATGGAAAACCTTCACCAAGAATCAGAAATTGGTCCCTAGCACCCATTACACCTCTACCCTGACTCTCAGGAGCCTTTCATCCCCCGCTGAAACTGAATCCCTACTCAGTGCTCACTTGAGGAGTGAGGGGTTTCCATTTCACCTACCATCTAAATGGAGCACATGCCCCTGCCCTAATTCCCAAACATCACATCAACCACAATGATAATTACTAACTATGGAGCATTCACTACATGCCAGGGATTGTGCTGATTACCTTACCTCATACCATGCGTCCCTGGGGTACCTAGTCTCACTCCCACATCACCAATGAGCAAACTAAAATTCTGAGGGCATCACAGAGCTTTGACAGATCTAGAATTCAAATTTAGGCCTGTCTGACCCAACATACTTAAACATGACCTGACTCTGCTTCACTCTATTAAGTCAATAATTATGAAGCACCTACTGAGTCAGGCCCAGAGCTACACTTAGGGGGCATAAATAATAATAAGTAAGTTTACAGTCTGGAAGTAGGGACAGATGAACAGATAACTGGCTCAAATACAATTCTGAACAAAGTATTATGACAACAGAGCAAGGGACAATTAACTTTGCCTGGGAGAAGAGCTGGGGCAAGGTTTCACAGATCTGGGACCTAAACAATGTGTAAGACAGTGTCATCTAAGGGAAAAGGAACACTGGGAGATAAAAACTGTATTGTAGGCCAAAATTAAAGGGGGGGGTGTTGATATCTTGGGTGTCTCATTCTCCTTCATTACCACAGTCTAACATGGATTCCAAAGGCCTGCTTCCTCTATCCTTTTCCCCACACCCACACTGGCAAATTTAAGACCCCCTCCTAAGTCTCACAAAAACACAACAAAACACTAAGATTTAGAAATGCTCCTAGAAACGATAAAATAGGGGCTATTTAAACAACCAGTAAAGGAGACAAAGTATTTGGCAACAAACAGCCAAAGAAAGCTAAAATCGCATATGGAACAACACAAGGTCATGTCCAATTTCCAAACTAGTCTGTAACAGGACTTGGAAGAACTGTACTTATCAGGTGGCAAAGTACAACCCTAAAGGATTTGTCGGTCACCATGGATTCATCATAGTTCGCCTTCTTTATGGAATACAACATTCAGGCTGAGCACTGGAGTTGAATTCCAGATCTATCTAAAAACTGTGTCACTTAAACCTTTCTTTACCCTATATAATGAATATCCACTTAACAAAGGAGCCACAAAAAATCATACAATGCATTGTGTGCGAAAGCACTTCATAAAACAGTCAACTGTTTCATTAACTAAATGAATGAAAAGATTTTTCTTGAATGCCCTGTGTGATGGAAATAAAGGAAAAGGAGGATTAAGAAACAGCAGGATGGGGCTTCTCTGGTGGCACAGTGGTTAAGAATCCGCCTGCCAATTCAGGGGACACGGGTTTGAGCCCTGGTCCAGGAAGATCCCACATGCCTTGGAGCAACTAAGCCCGTGCACCACATCTACTGAGCCTGCGCTCTAGAGCCTGCGAGCCACAACTACCGAGCCCACGTGCCACAACTACTGAAGCCCGTGCGCCTAGAGCCCGTGCTCTGCCACAAGAGAAGCCACCGCAATGAGAAGCCCGCCCACCGCAACGAAGAGTGGCCCCCGCTCGCCGCAACTAGAGAAAGCCCACGCACAGCAATGAAGACCCAATGCAGCCAAAAATAAATAAATAAAAGAAATTAAAAGAAATAGGAGGTCTAGGAACATTCTTTGTGTTAATCACCCTTGAGAACGACATAGTGTAGGTGGCACAGCCACTTCCTGTCTTGTTTTATGGTAATGTCCACATTCGAAGATGAACTGATGTCTTTGAGCACTTTGAGCACTATAAATCTACGACAGACTGCACTAAGTGAGGCTCTAAGCAGACATCAAACTGCCTGACATGAGAACTGAGGATCACACTTTGTTTTCACAACCACACAGTAAAATAATCAGTAATGTAACCTGACAAGAAAGAAAAAATGATATTCTGAGCCTAATACTATCTACAAGCTTACCCAGCACCTAAGAAAAAATCCCAACAAATCGGATACTCTTTATGTTTAAAGAAAATAAATGACACATAACAACTTTTCTCTTCAGTAGAAAGACACTAAACCAGACATGTTCCAGGGATAGAAACATTCCTCTTCAAAGTAGCAAGGGCTTCCAAGACTATAAAAGAGTATGAGTCACTCTGAACACACAGCCTTCATTCAGCAGCGGAAAGGACCTGTTATGGAAGGCCTTCATTCTGGGCACAGATTAATGCACCTAAGCACCAAAAATAAATCAAGATAGTCCAACTGGGGCTTCCCTGGTGGCGTAGTGGTTAAGAATCCGCCTGCCAATGCAGGGAACACAGGTTTGATCCTTGGTCCAGGAAGATCCCAAATGCCGCAGAGCAACTAAGCCCATGCATCACAACTACTGAGCCTGCGCTCTAGAGCCCGTGAGCCACAACTACTGAGCCCGCATGCCTAGAGCCTGTGCTCCACAACAAAGAGAAGCCACCGCAATGAGAAGCCCACACACCACAACGAAGAGTGGCCCCCACTCGCCATAAGTAGAGAAAGCCCACGCGCAGCAACGAAGACCCAACTCAGCCAAAACTAAAATAAATAAATTTATTAAAAAAAAAAAAGATAGTCCAACTGCAATTCTGAAGAAGTGGAGATATTCTGCTTGGTCCTTGCATACTAAACACTGGCAAGATTTTGGAGGAAATTTCAATTCTCAGTTTTAGTGCCACTGTACGTAAATATAGTACTAATTCCCTTCCCAAACAGCATTCCCTTTATATCATTAATTATATAATACATTCTATACTCAACTTATCCCCTTCTCTTCACCCATTCCACCTTCTCTACCCCAATATGTGCTACTTGTTGATCACACAATCACATTTCCCACCATTCACTTAAATCCTTTTTAAAAAAACGTTTTTTACATCTTTATTGGAGTGTAACTGCTTTACAATGGGGTGTTAGTTTCTACTTTATAACAAAGTGAATCAGTTATACATATACATATGTTCCCATATCTCTTCCCTCTTAGGTCTCCTTGCCTCCCACCCTCCCTATTCCACCCCTCTAGGTGGTCACAAAGCACCGAGCTGATCTCCCTGTGCTATGTGGCTGCTTCCCACTAGCTATCTATTTTACATTTGGTAGTGTATATATGTCCACGCCACTCTCTGGCTTTGTCAAAGCGTACCCTTCCCCCTCCCCATATCCTCAAGTCCATTCTCCAGTAGGTCTGTGTCTTTATTCCTGTCTTACCCCTAGGTTCTTCATGACATTTTTTTCCCCTTAAATCCATATATATGTGTTAGCATACGGTATTTGTCTTTCTCTTTCTGACTTACTTCATGCTGTATGACAGACTCTAGGTCTATCCACCTCATTACAAATAGCTCAATTTCGTTTCTTTTTATGGCTGAGTAATATTCCATTGTGTATATGTGCCACATCTTATTTATCCATTCATCCAATGATGGACACTTATGTTGTTTCCATCTCCTGGCTATTGTAAATAGAGCTGCAATGAACATTTTGGTACATGACTCTTTGAATTATGGTTTTCTCAGGGTATATGCCCAGTAGTGGGGTTGCTGGGTCATATGGTAGTTCTATTTGTAGTTCTTTAAGGAACCTCCATACTGTTCTCCATAGTGGCTGTACCAATTCATAGTCCCACCAGCAGTGCAAAAGTGTTCCCTTTTCTCCACACAGTCTCCAGCATTTATTGTTTCTAGACTTTTTGATGATGGAAATTCTGACTGATATGAGATAATATCTCATTGTAGTTTTGATTTGCATTTCTCTAATGATTAATGATGTTGAGCATTCTTTCATGTATTTGTTGGCAATCTGTACATCTTCTTTGGAGAAATGTCTATTTAGGTCTTCTGCCCATTTTTGGATTGGGTTGTTTGTTTTTTTCATATTAAGCTGCATGAGCTGCTTACAAATTTTGGAGATTAATCCTTTGTCAGTTGCTTCATTTGCAAATATTTTCTCCCATTCTGAGGGCTGTCTTTTCATCTTGTTTATGGTTTCCTTTGCAGTGCAAAAGCTTTTAAGTTTCATTAGGTCCCATTTGTTTATTTTTGTTTCTATTTCCATTTCTCTAGGAGGTGGGTCAAAAAGGATCTTGCTGTGATTTATGTCAGAGTGTTCTGCCTATGTTTTCCTCTAAGAGTTTTACAGTGCCTGGCCTTACATTTAGGTCTTTAATCCATTTTGAGTTTATTTTTGTGTATGGTGTTAGGGAGTGTTCTAATTTCATTCTTTTACATGTAGCTGTCCAGTTTTCCCAGCACCACTGATGAAGAGGCTGTCTTTTCTCCACTCTATATTCTTGCCTCCTTTATCAAAAATAAGGTGACCATAGGTGTGTGGGTTTATGTCTGGACTTTCTGTCCTGTTCCATTGATCTTTCTGTTTTTGTGCCAGTACCACACTGTCTTGATTACTGTAGCTTTGTAATATAGTCTGAAGTCAGGGAGCCTGATTCCGCCAGCTCCATTTCTCTTTCTCAAGATTGCTATGACTATTTGGGGTCTTCTGTGTTTCCATACAAATTGTGAAATTTTTTGTTCTAGTTCTGTGAAAAATGCCAGTGGTAGTTTGATAGGGATTGCATTGAATCTGTAGATTGCTTTGGGTAGTATAGTCATTTTCACAGTGTTGATTCTTCCAATCCAAGAACATGGTATATCTCTCCATCCATTTGCATCATCTTTAATTTCTTTCATCAGTGTCTTATAACTTTCTGCATACAGGTCTTTTGTCTCCTTAGGTAGGCTTATTCCTAGATATTTTATTCTTTTTGTTGCAATGTAAATGGGAGTGTTTTCTTGATTTCACTTTCAGAGTCTTCATCATTAGTGTATAGAAATGCAAGAGATTTCTGTGCATTAATTTTGTATCCTGCTACTTTCCCAAATTCATTGATTAGCTCTAGTAGTTTTCTGGTAGCATCTTTAAGATTCTCTATGTACAGTATCATGTCATTTGCAAACAGTGAAAACTTTACTTCTTTTTCGATTTGGATTCCTTTTATTTCCTTTCCTTCTCTGATTGCTGTGGCTAAAACTTCCAAAACTATGTTGAATAAGACTGGTGAGAGTGGGCAACCTTGTCTTGTTCCTGATCTTAGTGGAAATGCTTTCAGTTTTCACCATTGAGGATGAAATTGGCTGTGGGTTTGTCATATATGGCCTTTATTATGTTGAGGAAAGTTCCCTCTTTGCCTACTTTCTGCACGGTTTTTATCATAAATGGGTGTAGAATTTTGTCGAAAGCTTTCTCTGCATCTATTGAGATGATCATATGGTTTTTCTCCTTCAATTTGTTAATATGGTGTATCACATTGATTAATTTGCATATATTGAAGAATCCTTGCATTCCTGGAATAAACTCCACTTGATCATGGTGTATGATCCTTTTAATGTGCTGTTGGATTCTGTTTGCTAGTATTTTGTTGAGGATTTTTGCATCTATGTTCATCAGTGATATTGGCCTGTAATTTTCTTTCTTTGTGACATCATTTTCTGGTTTTGGTATCAGGGTGATGGTGGCCTCACAGAATGAGCTTGGGAGTGTTCCTCCCTCTGCTGTATTTTGGAAGAGTCTGAGAAGGATAGGTGTTAGCTCTTCTCTAAATGTTTGATAGAATTCGCCTGTGAAGCCATCTGGTCCTGGGCTTTTGTTTGTTGTAAGATTTTTAATCACAGTTTCAATTTCAGTGCTTGTGATTGGTCTGTTCATATTTTCTATTTCTTCCTTATTCAGTCTTGGTAGGTTGTGCATTTCTAAGAATTTGTCCATTTCTTCCAGGTTGTCCATTTTATTGGCATAGAGTTGCTTGTAGTAATCTCTCATGATCTTTTGTATTTCTGCAGTGTCAGTTGTTACTTCTCTTTTTTCATTTCTAATTCTATTGATTTGAGTCTTCTCCCTTTTTTTCTTGATGAGTCTGGCTAATGGTTTATCAATTTTGTTTATCTTCTCAAAGAACCAGCTTTTAGTTTTATTGATCTTTGCTATCATTTCCTTCATTTCTTTTCCATTTATTTCTGACCTGATTTTTATGATTTCTTTCCTTCTGCTAACTTTGGGGGGTTTTTTGTTCTTCTTTCTCTAATTGCTTTAGGTGTAAGGTTAGGTCGTGTATTTGAGATGTTTCCTGTTTCTTAACGTAGGATTGTATTGCTATAAACTTCCCTCTTAGAACTGCTTTTGCTGCATTCCATAGGTTTTGGGTCATCGGGTCTCCATTGTCATTTGTTTCTAGGTATTTTTTTATTTCCTCTTTGATTTCTTCCATGATCACTTCGTTATTAAGTATTGTTTAGTCTCCATGTGTTTGTATTTTTTACAGATCTTTTCATGTAATTGATATCTAGTCTCACAGAGTTGTGGTCAGAAAAGATACTTGATACGATTTCAATTTTCTTAAATTTACCAAGGCTTGATTTGTGACCCAAGATATGATCTATCCTGGAGAATGTTCCATGAGCACTTGAGAAAAATGTGTATTCTGTTTTTGGATGGAATGTCCTATAAATATCAATTAAGTCCATCTTGTTTAATGTATCATTTAAAGCTTGTGTTTATTTATTTTCATTTTGGATGATCTGTCCGTTGGTGAAAGTGGGGTGTTAAAGTCCCCTACTATGAATGTGTTACTGTCGACTTCCCCTTTTATGGCTGTTAGTATTTGCCTTATGTATTGAGGTGCTCCTATGTTGGGTGCATAAATATTTACAATTGTTATATCTTCTTCTTGGATCGATCCCTTGATCATTATGTAGTGTCCTTCTTTGTCTCTTCTAATAGTCTTTATTTTAAAGTCTATTTTGTCTGATATGAGAATTGCTACTCCAGCTTTCTTTTGGTTTCCATTTCCATGGAATATCTTTTTCCATCCCCTTACTTTTAGTCTGTATGTGTCTCTAGGTTTGAAGTGGGTCTCTTATAGACAGCATATATATGGGTCTTGTTTTTGTATCCATTCAGCCAATCTGTGTCTTTTGGTGGGATCATTTAGTCCATTTACATTTAAGGTAATTATCGATATGTATGTTCCTATTCCCATTTGCTTAACTGTTTTGGGTTCGTTATTGTAGGTCTTTTCCTTCTCTGTGTTTCTTGCCTAGAGAAGTTCCTTTAGCATTTGTTGTAAAGCTGGTTTGGTGGTGCTGAACTCTCTCAGCTTTTGCTTGTCTGTAAAGGTTTTAATTTCTCCATCAAATCTGAATGAGATCCTTGCTGGGTAGAGTAATCTTGGTCGCAGGTTTTTCTCCTCCATCACTTTAAATATGTCCTGCCAGTCCCTTCTGGCTTGCAGAGTTTCTGCTGAAAGATCAGCTGTTAACCTTATGTGGATTCCCTTGTGTGTTATTTGTTGTTTTTCCCTTGCTGCTTTTAATATGTTTTCTTTGTATTTAATTTTTGACAGTTTGATTAATATGTGTCTTGGCATGTTTCTCCTTGGATTTATCCTGTATGGGACTCTCTGTGCTTCCTGGACTTGATTAACTATTTCCTTTCCCGTATTAGGGAAGTTTTCAACTATAATCTCTTTAAATATTTTCTCAGTCCCTTTATTTTTGTCTTCTTCTTCTGGAACCCCTATAATTCTAATGTTGGTGCATTTAATGTTGTCCCAAAGGCCTCTGAGGCTGTCCTCAGTTCTTTTCATTCTTTTTTCTTGATTCTGCTCTGCAGTAGTTATTTCCACTATTTTATCTTACAGGTCACTTATCGATTCTTCTGCCTCAGTTATTCTGCTATGGATCCCATCTAGAGTATTTTTAATTTCATTTATTGTGTTGTTCATCGCTGCTTGTTTCATCTTTAGTTCTTCTAGGTCCTTGTTAAATGTTTCTTGCATTTTGTCTATTCTGTTTCCAAGATTTTGGATCATCTTTACTATCATTATTCTGAATTCTTTTTCAGGTAGACTGCCTATTTCCTCTTCATTTGTTAGGTCTGGTGGGTTTTTATCTTGCTCCTTCATCTGCTGTGTGTTTTCCTGTCTTCTCATTTTGCTTATCTTACTGTGTTTGGGGTCTCCTTTTTGCAGGCTGCAGGTTCGTAGTTCCCATTGTTTTTGGTGTCTGTCCCCAGTGGCTAAGGTTGGTTCAGTGGGTTGTGTAGGCTTCCTGGTGGAGGGGACTAGTGCCTGTGTTCTGGTGGATGAGGCTGGATCTTGTCTTTCTGGTGGGCAGGTCCACGTCTGGTGGTGTGTTTTGGGGTGTCTGTGGACTTATGATTTTAGGCAGCCTCTCTGCTAATGGGTGGGGTTATGTTCCTGTCTTGCTAGTTGTTTGGCATAGGGTGTCCAGCACTGTAGCTTGCTGGTAGTTGAGTGAAGCTGGGTGCTGGTGTTAAGATGGAGATCTCTGGGAGATTTTTGCCATTTGATATTGTGTGGAGCTGGGAGGTCTCTTGTGGACCAGTGTCATGAAGTTGGCTCTCCCACCTCAGAGGCACAGCACTGACTCCTGGCTGAAGCACCAAGTGCCTTTCATCCACACAGCTCAGAATAAAAGGGAGAGAAGGAAGGAAGGAAGGAATGGAAGGGAGGGAGGGAGGGAGGGAGGGAGGAAGGGAGAGAGGAAGGGAGGAAGGGAGGAAGGGAGGAAGGAAGGAAGGAAGGAAGGAAGGAGAAAGAAAGAAAGGAGCGAGGGAGGGAGGGAGGGTGGGAAGGAAGGAAAGAAAGAAAGAAGATAAAGTAAAATAAAATAAAGTAAGATAAAATAAAATTAAATTAAAATAAAAAATAATTATTAAGAAAAAGATTTTTAAAAAAAAAAGGAAGGATAGAACCCTAGGACAAATGGTGGAAGCAAAGCTATACAGACAAAATCTGACACAGAAGCATACACATACTTACAAAAAGAGGAAAAGGGGAAAAAATAATAAATCTTGCTCTCCAAAGTCCACCTCCTCAATTTGGGATGACTCGTTGTCTATTCAGGTATTCCACAGATGCAGGGTACATCAAGTTGATTGTGGAGCTTTAATCCACTGCTTCTGAGGCTGCTGGGAGAGATTTCCCTTTCTCTTCTTTGTTCTCACAGCTCCCGTGGCTCTGCTTTGGATTTGGCCCCGCCTCTGCGTGTAGGCCGCCGGAGGGCATCTGTTCTTCGCTCAGACAGGACGGGGTTAAAAGAGCCGCTGATTCGGGGGCTCTGGCTCACTCAGGCTGGGGGGAGGGAGGGGCACAGAGTGCGGGGTGAGCCTGCGGTGGCAGAGGCCAGTGGGACATTGCAGCAGCCTCAGGTGCGCCTTGTGTTCTCCCCGGGAAGTTGTCCCTAGATCCCGGTACCCTGGCAGTGGGGGGCTGCACAGGCTCTCCAGAAAGGGGGTATGGATAGTGACCTGTGCTCGCACACAGGCTTCTTAGTGGCAGCAGCAGCAGCCTTAGCATCTCATGCCCGTCTCTGGGGTCCGCGCTTTTAGCCGCAGCTCGTGCCCGTCTCTGGAGCTCCTTTAAGCAGCACTCTTAATCCCCTCTCCTCGCGCACCAGGAAACAAAGAGGGTAGAAAAGGTCTCTTGCCTCTTCTGCAGGTCCAGACTTTTCCCCGGACTCCCTCCCGGCTAGCCGTGGTGCACTAACCCCCTGCAGGCTGTGCTCACGCCGCCAACCCCAGCCCTCTCCCAGCCCCGCCTGCCCTGGCGGGTGAGCAGACAAGCCTCTCGGGCTGGTGAGTGCCAATTGGCACCGATCCTCTGTGCTGGAATCTCTCTGCTTTGCCCTCCGCACCCCTCTTGCTGCGCTCTCCTCCGCGGTTCTGGCTCCGAAGCTTCCCCCTCCGCCACCCGCAGTCTCCGCCCGCGAAGGGGCTTCCTAGTGTGTGGAAACCTTTCCTCCCTCACAGCTCCCTCCCACTGGTGCAAGTCCCGTCCCTATTCTTTTGTCTGTTTATTCTTTTTTCTTTCACCCTACCCAGGTACGTGGGGAGTTTCTTGCCTTTTGGGAGGTCTGAGGTCTTCTGCCAGCGTTCAGTAGGTGTTCTGTAGGAGTTGTTCCACATGTAGATGTATTTCTGGTGTATCTGTGGGGAGGAAGGTGATCTCCGCGTCTCACTCTTCCACCATCTTCCACTTAAATCCTTAAAAAGGTCTTTGACTACAAATTCCCCTTTGCCCTGTACATCTGATTCAACTGTTCAACTGTACCCACTCCACTTCCATAATAAAGCTCACTACTTTCTCTTACTCCCCACCCCACTTAATTATCTCTTAACTAGACTTCTGTAATAATCTTGCAACCAATTTCCTTCTTGATGCTCTCTATATTGCTACTAAATTAATCCTTTGGAAACACAGGTCTTCATTCCCATGAACAAAATCTTCAATGGCTCCCCATGCCTACAGATTTAAATTTACTCAAGGTTTTGTGTTAACTGATTCAACCCATTTTTCTAGGCTTTTGGGTTTTTTCCCTTCATGCAGGTTACACTCAATTTGACAAAAGTTCTTGCCCTCAATTGTGTCTTTGCTTCTCCTACTGTTCCTTCGTGGCACTGGAAGCTCCACAACAGAAGGAACCGTATCTCTTTTGTTCTTCATTATGCATATGTTGCCTAGAACACTGATTCAACTATCCACTGAATGAATGAAAACCACCCTACTCAAAGCTCAGCTCCATGGCCATTCTCAACACAGTCCCACCCAAAGCCAGCAAACTGCCTTTCTAAAACTCCCCTTATGTCTTCCGTGAGGGTGGGGAGATTCCCATAACATTATGTGCCAATTTTAAGGCACTTAATATTTCTATCCTATACATGGCTATTATGAGGCAAATACTCTACCACAAATAACCCTGCCTGATACATTTATGAATCATCTCCTACCATGATGCCTTGCACACAGTTTGAGTATAAAAGAATAGATACACTACTTTGCTGTTATGTTCATTCATTCACTCAACATTTAGAGAGCTTACTATGTGCCAGGCACTGTTCTTTGCACTGGGATGCACCAATGAAAAAAGGAAAAAGCCCTGCCCCTATGGAATTTATATTCAGAAGACAGATGAAGACAATAAGCAAGATAATCTCTGATGGTGGTAAGTGTGGTGAAAATTACAATGGAGATGACATGATCAATACTGACTGGGGAAGATACCTACCATACACAGGATGACAGGAAAATGTAAAGGTTAAAGCTGGTCAAATCATTTGGCCCACTTCCTGGAACTCCAAAGAAAACTACAAAATGAAAGTTTTAGGCGCCAACATTTCAATCACCCAACAGTGGAAAATCATGCCTGTAACCAAAATGTACACATAAGGGTTATTTAAAGCCTGTAACATCCTTTTTTTCTTTTTTTAAAAAATATTTTTAAGATAAGGGTAGATGTTGGTTCCTTGGATTGAGAGAGGAAGGGATCAGGAATTCCGTCTTGAACTGACTGAATGTGAGTTGCCTATTAGCCGTCAAAGTAGGTAAATCAAGTAGACTACTCGAGACCACTCAGCATGTACAGCATGATCCCATCAATGTTGTCAAGAAAGCATATACTGGGCATTATGCTAAGTGAAATAACTGAGACAGAGAAAGACACATATATGGAATCTAAAACAAAACACAAAATATCCCAACTCATAGACGGAGAACAGACTGGGGCTGGAATAGGTGAAAGGAGATCAAAAGGTACAAACTTCCAGTTACAAAATACATACAGAAGTCATGAGATGTAATGTACAGAAAAGTGACTATAGTTAAGAATACCGTATTGTATACTTGCAGTTACTACGAGAGTAATCATCACAAGAAAAAAAATTCTAACTATGTATGGTAGTGATGTTAACTGGACTTACTGTAGTGATTATTTCACAGTATATACAAACATAGAATCGTTACATTATACAACTAAAATTAATATATTATATGTCAAATACATCAATTTTTTAAAAGCTGATATTTGTATATATAAAGGGAGAAGAAAAAATCTGAAGGATATACAGCTTAATATTAATAGTGATTAAATCTTAATGGTATTAAAGATTATTTTTTCCAATCTGTATATCCACACTACTTTTTTAAACAATATGGATTTTGTGTATTTTTTTAAACGTTTTAAGTTTTTTAATTCAGCCACTGAATGAAGAAATAATAAGATCAAAATAAGGAAACCAACAGCTAGTGGAGTGAAACAGGTAGATTATAGAGGGAGAAAAAAATGAATTTCCTCCATTTCCCAGTTTTTCCTCTGAAAGAAACTATTCAGAAATGATCAAATCTATATATTTGTGTTAAACCATTCTCCAGACAAAATGAGCTTTCAAGAAAAAAGTAAAGAAAAGGTAGCCTAGTGATGTGTGTCTAAACCAGACCTTAAGCCACCTTAAGAAAGGAAACTCTGCCAAAAGCCCTTTCTGGCCCAGCCTGCATGCAGTCTGCAGAGCCCAGTTCTCATCTAGGGGAACAGGCCAACACAGACACAGCACACTGCCTGCTGGGGCTTGCAAATTTACAGCTGTCAACAGTGACTAAAATCCACTTGGATCTTAAATCCTGGTTTAAAAATTACAACAAACATACACAAAAAGCACTACTATGGTTTAATACAAATTTAAAAAGTTCATCTAAGCATATATTTGTACAGGACACCTGAATTCTAGAGGGCAGGTACTACTCAAAAGGTTCACTCTTTTCTTCCTGTTGGGATCCGTCTACCTTTCCACCTCTTAAATAAAGCAGCAAACCATCTCAGTTTTTCTTCTGGCAAGAGGCTGGGATCTTATAACCGGCATTTTATATTGGAGCCTTTACACTTTTATTTTATTTTCTGATCTGTGAGTAAGAGTTCCAATTCCAGATATAGGAAAGCACCACTAAATTCTCAAACAATAAGGTTGTCAGTGCTTATTCACTCTTCACAAGCATCAAAACCGAAGAACAGAGAAGTTAAATGACTTGTCCACAGTCCTGCCATTAGTCAGTGGTGGGACAGACAAAAGAACAACTCATATTTCCAATTCCCTGTAAATTCTTTCCATAACAAATAATACAATTATATATACACACACACAGACACACAGACACACACACACAGTCCAAGGATAAGTATATAGATCTATTAACCTCATTTTCTAAAAGGAAGAATTATGAGTAGGTCCATCAAAAATAACTAGCCTATCCAGGAGGCTAAAACATTTTTTCTACCAGCCCATCTCAGCTATCAAAAAAATTCAACATGATAAAATATAACGTGCTCAAAACTTTTCCAAGAATTAAACAAAACCAAACCTTACTTCCTAAACAAAAGCTACAAATATTTAAATATAATTAAGAGAAATCTAAAAAATAATTGAGCATAAAGGCTGATGATTACATCAAATGTTACCCCTGACACATAACGGTTACCATTTAGAGCGCTATGTGCCAGGCACAGTGCTAAGCACTTTACATACATTCATTTAATTCTGAAAACCACTCCAGGAGGCAGTTCTTTGACCATCTACATTTTACAGAGGAGGAAAAAATGAAACACACAGATGCTAATACAAGTGATATATAGCCAAGTCAATATTCAAATCCAAATCTATCAGATTCCAAAACTCTCATTCCTAACATTATGCTACACTTTGCATACTGAAATATGATTATGGGTTCATAAAGACACTTGTTCTTAATTTTATATTTTAAATGTAATATTTGTCCATTGCAAAATACATGTTAGCACCCAGTGTATGCCAGAAACTGTTTAAGACACTTGGAACACATCAGTGAACAAAAAAGAGAGAATTCCCTGCTCTCCAGGAGATCATATTATAGTAACCTAGCAGCTAACACATGCCTTATTTTGATCACTGTTCAGTGTTTTAGAAGTATAAACCCGTAATAACTCCATGAGGTAGAAACTACTATTATTCCTATTTTACAAGTAAGGAAGCAGATACTGAGCGGTTAAATAACTTGCCAAAAATAGTACAGGTGTTAAGAGTCAGGATCTGGACCTAAATAATCTGGCTTTCAACTGCCAACCTCCATGCATTCTAATTCATGTAGCCACTTATACATATTCCAAATAAACTCAACCATACCACATTCATATACCAACAAATTTAGGCTCAAAATATATTCTTATAGTAACACTATTTTGGTAGATGCTTAAGTAACTGTCATCAAGTAAATTGATACAAAAGACATTTTTAGAAGCATTTTGCCAATCATCATACAATTTTTTTTTAACAACAAATGATTACTTTTCTAGCCCAGTTTAAGAGGAAAGGCCTTAATTTTCAAGAAAAGTGTCACTACTTAGGTACCTGAATCCTAAAATTATTTTGCCAGTATTATAGTTTTTTAAAAATACAGTATTCTTAGAGATAATTTCTAAATGAACCCTAAAGCTTTATTAATATTTTAATTTTTTAAAAAAGTTTGTCCGGATATGAAATAAGAATCTTATTCTATTATATAAAACTGGGAAAACTATGAAATCAGATCCAAATACAAGATCCAATATCTAATTTAGGAAACAATATAACGGGACTTCCCTGGTGGGAGAGTGCTTAAGAATCCGCCTGCCAATGCAAGGGACACAGGTTCGAGCCCTGGTCTGGCAAGATCCCACATGTCACAGAGCAACTGAGTCCGTGCGCCACAACTACTGAGCCTGTGCTCTAGAGCCTGCGAGCCACAACTACTGAAGCCCGCACGCCAAGAGCCTGCGCTCCGCAACAAGAGAAGCACCGCAATGAGAAGCCCCTGCACTGTGAAGCCCCTGCACTGCAATGAAGAGTAGCCCCTGCTCACCACAACTAGAGAAAGCCTGTACGCAGCAACGAAGACCCAACACAATCAAAAATAAATAAATAAAATAAATAAATTTATTAAAAACAAAAAACAATGTAACCTTTAAAAAAAATAGCACAATAGAATGTAAGACTTGTGGTTTTTACTTTGAAGAAAGAAATTAACTCAAATCACTCCATTACAGATTTCAATTTTGGTTTGTCCTGTCTCAGAAAAACTAAATGCCTTAAATTATCGTTTGATTTTGACCTATTCAGCAGACAGGTTAATATTTCTTTCCTTTGTTTTTTTCGTACAAGAGTTCAAAAGACATAAATCAACTTTTACAAGTATAAATGATACTCAAGTTATAAACTTAAAAATTTCATATGCTATAGCTTCAAAAAGTGGTCTACCTGGCAAACTTTCTTAGACTCTGGTTTAGGAAAAACTGCTTTTAATACACCCCCCGCAAAAAAAGTGAGCAGCATCCCACTATAATAGGCAAGACTAGGTAAGGACTGCACGGAAACATGCCATAATTCTGGAATACAAACCCCTAAGACAATCCACCAGGAAGTTTAAAACAAATTAGGCTGTGATAGCTAAAGGGGATGAGCTGTATTTATATGGCTTGCCTGCAAAGTTTAGTAAAAAAGAAAATTGAAAAAGGAATTATGTTCTCTATAGTCTCAGTCTTAGCGGTTGCTGAAGCATAAATAGGTACTTCTTAAAACATTAAACAAAGAAACAGAGCAATTATCTGATACGATAGTTTTAAAATACTGCTGGTTAACTTTACCTTACCAACAAAACTAAGTATGCCCTAAAAATACCACAGGACAAAGTGCTTAAATGAAGTCCAAGTTTTGTTCAGAAGACCTTCTCAGTAGGAGTGCATACTTTCTGGAAAGCAATTTGGCCATTTGACATGAAATATGTTCACACCCTTGACCCAGTGACGCCAACTCTGGAACCCATCCTCAGGAAATGCAGATCAAACTGATGTACAACAGCAAAACCCTGCAAACCACTCAACTGTCCAATAATGAGGAAATGATCAAATATACGTGGTATATCCACAAGATATGCTATAACAGGATAAATTATGAAGGAATTAAAGATGGTTTTAGACACAGAAAAATGTGTACACCGTAATTAAAAGAAAACAAACCAGGATACAAACATTATAAACGTTATCTCAAGACTTTTTTAGCCGTTTAGATATATACTTTTTAAAAAAAAAAAAGATGAAAAGGAAATACTCTGGTATGCTGACAGTAGTTAACTTTGGATGGTGGAGATAACAAGCGGTTTCTTCTATTTTATAGTATTCTTTTCAAATTTCTACTAATGACCCTGTGCTATTTTGATAATTAGGGGAAAAAAAGATCTTCTAAAAATAATATGTAAATAACTATTCTTTAATAGGTGCAATGCATTTTGTATCCATGTTCACTGACATTCCACTTTATCTCTGAGAAACACAGTGCTTTAAGTTGTGAAATATCCTCTAAGTTAGTAATTTAAAGTGCCTTAATGCACTCTTAACAGCTTCTTAAGGAGAACATTTTGTTTTGAGATTCTAAGCCTGCATGGAAAACACAATGGGAAAGGGGAAGGGGGTAAAGAACTTTGAAGAAATGCTCCTTGGCAGGATGCCTCCTGTTCCACAACTCTGAATCTGTATCTGAAGATGACCTCACTGGAAGGCCAGCTCCTACAGTCAAGTTTCAGATTTGCTAAACTTTACAGGTGAGCATGTTTTCTTTAAAAACTATTTTTGCCCTTCTTACCCCAAAGTAATTCAATAAGAAGCACTGTGATCACAGAACTATTTCTGCTCTTAAAAGATATTAAACGTAGTTCAATAACCCAACAATGCCTGTTAGCCAGTTATTTAAATGTCCAAACACAGTAGTATAATATTCCACTATTGCTACTTTCCATAGATTATCATTCTTTTCTCTAATTGATGTCCTCAAATACACAAACACTGTGTGTGTGTGTCTGTGTGTATGTATATTCCTCAAATGTTAGTCAATATGCTTAAGAAGGTTGGATCTAAAAAGCTATCCAGATTTGTAAGAGGAGTATATTTATATTCAAAAAAGATGTTTAAAGGATTAAGAGCTCCCAATTCACAGCTCTATGGTTCTAACCTCAGGTAAATCTACAGATGCAGAAAGTGCACTGGCCATGGGTTCTAATTTTATCTCTGCTACTAATTAGCCTTAGGAATTTCACTTAACCTTTCTGGATCTCCTACCTACAACTATAAAACGAGGGTAAAATTAGACCACTTAATTAAGGTTTTTACAAACTCTTAAAAAAATTATTCTAGGTGCAGATTTCTACCATTTTTCCAAATATCTCCTTTTTCCAATTCTCAGCAGTAATAAACTTTTCCTTGGATTAACCTTTGAGCTCTCGATACTTCACAAAAATGTAGACAAATTTTTATAATACTACTAATTTCAAAAATACACAATGTCTATAAAACTTATCCCATAACATTTTGGTAAATCCTATTAAACATTTCTTCATAAGTATCCTATAACCCATCTAAGGGTCTCAGTTAAAAATAAAGATTACTCAACATACATTACACATACAAGACACATGCTTTATTACGTCATAACTGCCATAATACTTAGCAATGGGCAGTATTTCATTTCCTAACACTAATCAAAAAAACTAAAGACTAGATGTGTTTCTTTTCTGTTTTTTAATATTCAAAACAAAGAGAACACTACGTATATTAAGTGTCTCTACATAAAACATTAGATAACATGAAGTATCATTTGGGGTTTGAAACCATAAGAATATGAATTTGAGGACTGAAACTCTCTGTAAGCAAACTGCCTAATTTCAGAATGGACCAAACCCTGCATATAAGTAATTCATCTTCACAAACCTTTTGAGTAAGTTAAATGACATCACTCAAAGTTTTCTTAACTTTTAAGGCAGAAAATAAAGACACATTTTAATTTGACGTTTACAAAAAGTTGATGTCTACCTAAGAAAATTGGCTTCACCTGAAGCTTTTCCTACCTGGAAAGTTACTTGTTGAATTTGAGAAATAAACGGCCAACTTTCTAAAGTAACACGTAGGAGTCAACGCGTCTGAATTTCTGAGTCTATAAATCAAACACTTTATACAAAGAATAATGCAGTTGATTTTTTTTAAGATAAAGCTAAATTTACTATTTTGGACACACTGTTTCTATCTAAAACTCTGTAAATTCACTTTTAATTACTAACTTTTTCCTCACCCTCAATATATTCTATAGGAACCACAGATTAGATTAAAGTCTGAGGTTTAAAAAAAGGCATGAAATTTACTGAGGTCTCTTTTTTTCCAGCATCTTAAAGGCCATGGGCAATTACCGTCACGATTTTTTCTTAACAGAACCTACCCACATCATATCATTCAAAAAGAATGGTATAGGGAATTCCCTGGCGGTCCAGGGGTTAGGACTCAGAGCTCTCACTGCCATAGATCCAGGTTCAATCCCTGGTCGGGGAACTAAGATTCCCCAACTCGCACCGCGCAGCCAAAACAAAACGCAATGAAGAGTCTAACATTAAAATAATAGCTCACTTTGAGTTCAACAGCTTTCCAGATGTTAAAATAATCTAATGCAAAAAAGGGGGGAACAGAGAGGACATGATGTGATTACTTGCCACAATCTAGGAATCCACTACAGCAGTCCACATTTGGATACATACACAAATTCAAAGACGGAAATGACCCCAGCTAATTCCTTTCTGAATATTTTTCAAAATATCGTTTCTGCATTAAACGAGTATACCCACTACAAATAATAACATCAGTTACCATTTATCTAACCCCTTCTATAGGCAGGCATGACGCGAGTCACTTAACATCTGTCAATTCATGTACTCACAGCAACTCTGTAAGAAACCCATTATTATCTCCTCTTAATAGATGGGAAATCAAGGACTGAAAGAGGATACAAGGCTGCTAAGTGGCAGAGCCAGACTGCAAACCCAGGGATGCTTGACTTCAAAGTTCATGCTCATTATATTAAACTACACTGTCTACTGGAAACATAAGCATGAAAATAGAGCTTGTATTTTTAGAAGTTCCTCAAAGATTTACTAAACTTTTTTTAGGTTTCCCAAGAATAACTACTTCTCTGCAACAAACAAGACTGACTGTAGTAATATACCTATATACCCTATAAAATAATTCAGTCTTGTCAAAAAGATAGAATTTAGGAGGAGACACCAATTCTTATCTGAAAGGAATATCAGAAAATGTACAGTTAAATGAGCTCAGCTGCACTCAGGCTGAGCTTTTCCACATCACACAAAAGTTCGAATATGGATACTTAGCGCAAAGTCTTTCCTTACTAATTTTAGTGGTACTAGACACACATGCCACTTTTCTATGACTGTTGAAAAAAGTCACCTCAAGCACCCCCCCAATCATATTATACAAAAAGAGCCCAAAAAGTAGGCCATGCAACATTCCTCAAAGGAAGTTTGGAGTTCTGCTGATCTCTATTTCTCCAAGTCTTACTCATTCCTGTTGCTCTATAACTGCAAGGATTGAGAGTCACGAGTTACACAAGTTGTGTTCCCTAACAAGGAAGTCGTGTTTGAATAATTCCAGTAACCCAACCAGTTGGACAGCTAGTCGCCTATTTTTTCACCCATCATCTAAACGGTGGAGGAACTGCTGCCATCTCTCTTTGGAGTAGCTGGGCAAGCACAAGCCCCTATCAGCTAAGACTGAGGCACAGCAACTCCTGGGCTGTAAATAAAGATTGACGAGAATCTTTCGCTCTTATTTCTTCCCCAGCCAACCAAACAAGCAATATTGAATCATCCTCCTTCCCCTCAATCACTGCTGAATAAACACCACATTATATATAGGTTCCCAGGGCAATTTCCCTCCCAGACACCCATTCCCTGGGCGCGGAATAAGCTACGTTCCTGCCCAGACCCTTCCCCTCCCTTCATTTAAGAAGCACCATCACAAAAGACCACCCCCGCTTTTTCAACGTAGTTAACTTTACGCTGGCTGCAAATCTTACCCCCTAGATGAGGACATTTAGCTCTAGAACTGCAAAGACCCCCTAATTGCTCGGCTTAATAAAAGCTGTGCATTTATAAATCAATTATACTTCAATTAGATATGTAAAGTACAGAATAAAGTAAAATAAAAGCTGTGCACTACTCTGGACTGGCTGGAAATGTCCCTCCCCAGCTTTACCGGTGAGCGCAGCACAATCAACTTGATCTTGGCCCCTCGGGGAACGGGTGAAAACCAGTAACTGAATTACAGCGGAGAAGCTGCCCACAGAATTCAGGAATGAGTCCCCACCGGTCCCCTGCTTTCCTACATCGGGGCTCTTCGTCCCGAGTGGTTAGTTGAGAGGATCTCAATTTTTATGCTTTCTCACGGGACACACGGAGTCGCCAAATCCCACCCTTCAGGAAAGTGACAAGCTGGAGTTAACCCTTCCGCTGCCCTCACAGGCCAAACCCGAAGGAAACCTCAATCCCCCAAGCGCCTTAAAAATGTGACAAGCCCAATTCCACCCTTTCCAAACCCCGGCCGCGTTAAGAACACGGCGCTTGGAAGAAAACAACTAAATGGAATTAACCCTTCAGCTGCCGATCTCAGCGCTACACTTCAGCCACCAACACACGCGAAGCTCCGAGTCCTGACCCTAGGGGAGGTGACAAGCACGGCTACTCCCTCCCCCAACACACACACACTCCCAAGAGCCCCGCCGCGCAGAGGGGACCCCCAAGCCAGGCCTGCCCGCGGACCCCGCGCCGGACGCGCGGGCTGCGGCGCCCCGGGCGGGTGAGCGGGAGGGCACTCACCGCGATGACATTGACGAAGGTGGTCTTGCCCGAGTACTGCAGCCCTACGAGCGTCAGCTCCATCTCCTCCTTCCAGAAGAGCGAGCGGAACCAGTCCAGCAGGCGGGAGATGAGAGCCAGCATGATGGCGGCCGGGAGGAAGGACGGACGGGCGAGCGGGCAGGCAGCGGTGACGACGACCTCCACACAAGTGGGCCTCGGCCCGAACGCCCCAACGGTTCCTCGGGACCCCGGTTCGACGCTGGCGGGCACGGGCTGGCGGCGGCAGCGGCCGAAGCCAGGAAGCCGAACGGGTCATATGACTTGCCCTACCCCGCACGCTTGTCCCCGCGCTGCCGTCTGCGCCCACGGAAAGAGCGGCGGGCCCCCACCCCCACCCACCCCCGGCCAGGCGCGCCCGCCGCCTACAGCGCCACCTGTTGGGGCCTCCGTGCAGCACCGCGTACCTGCGAGCCGCCCTTGGGCTCCTTTCCTACTACCCTCCTTGGCTCATTCACATTGGTTCATTCATCTTTCATCCTCTTTACAATTGTTTATTGACAGTCCGCTCTGTGCAGAAAGACTTCAAAACTCTGGGGATACAGCATGGAAATCCCTGTCGTATATAATAAAAGATGGAAGCCACATGTAGTTATCAGTAGAGAAGTGATAACTCCAGTATGTTCCCGAAAGGGAATACTATAGAGCTGTTTAAAAAAGAATGAGAAAGTTCTATATAAACTGATATGGAATGATGTCCAGGAAATATTTTGAAGGAACATAAATGCAAGAGGTCAACTATGTATTAAATGACATCTTCAGTATAAGATGGGAAAACAAGAATATATATGTACATATATACAAATACGTATTGTAGTTGCATAAAGAGATACTGGGAGACTAGTAAAAATGGTTTTCTATGGGGGTCAGGGAAACTGGATAGTCAGAAACTGGATAGTTCCCAGAAATGGGAACGAGCCTTCTCTGGATATCTTTTTATATCATTTTCACTTTCAACCATGTAAATAAGTCACCTGTTCAAAAGTTTAATTTAACTAAAAAGTACACTAAAATATCTGCAAGGTTTTCAAATTTTAAAAAATACCTTCCCCTGAGGAGCTTACATTCCAGGGGGGAGATACGTAACATAATAAACAAATAAATATAAGACATAATGCCATGTAGTACTGAGCATTATAAAGAAAACTGAACAAGAAGACACAGGAGTGGTCCCTGTTCTAGGGGTTAGGGTCAGAGTAGACCTCTCAAAGGAGTTGGCCCTGGATGGGAAGACCTGGAGGACATGAGAATGAGAGCCAGGCACACATCTGGTGGAAGCACGTTTCAGACAGAAGGAACAGCAAAGGCTCTGAAGGGGAAAGGCACATGGAATGCTCTAGGAATAGAAAGACAGTCATTGTGGTTAGCTCAGAATCCTAATACTAAGAGATATGGATGGAGAAAGATGCAGGGACCAGAGGAAGTAGGGTATGGTCGCCCTAGTTCAGGTCTTGATATGATGGGGAACTCGGAGAGTGAACCAGTTTATATTTTTAAAAGTTTTCTCTGGCAGCTCCATGCAGAACTGACTGTAGGAAGGCATTATGGGTTGAAGTGTGTCCCCACGAAAGATACATTGGAGTCCTAACCCCCAGTACCTCAGATAATGGCCTTCTTTGGAAACAGGGCCATTGCCAATGTAATCAGTTAAGATGGTCTTAGTGGAGTATGGTGGACCCTTAATCCAAAATGACTTCTTCTCCTCAAGAAGACTAGAAGATACACAGACACAGGAGGGGAGAGACCCATGGGACAACAGAAGCAGAGACTGAAGTGTTGCAGCTGCAAGCCAGGGAACACCAAGGAATTGCCAGCAAACCACCAGGAACTGGAACAGATTCTCTCTCACAGCCTCAGAAGGACCCAACCTTGCCAATACCTTGATCTTGGACTTCTGGCCTCCAGAACTGTGAGGCAATACATTTCTGTGGTTTTGAGCCACCCAGTTTGTGGTCCTTTGGTATGGCAGCCCTAGCAAATTAATACAGAGGGAAAGAGCAGAAGCAGTGAGATGGGTTCAGAAGCTCTTATACTAGTGTAAGGGAGTGATGCTGGTGGCTGGGCCCAAGACTTTGGACACACTTAGGTGTCGGCTGCCACGGACCTTCCGTTCTAGAGAGAAAGACAGTGAACAAGTCAACAAACTAATTTCAAAATGAAAAGTTGAACATTCCTCAACCTTTACAATTATCATAATTTCCTTCACCTCTAAAACCATTTAATAGAAAAGTCACTTCTTACCTCCTGATTCTAGTTTCACAGTAAAAAAACACAAAACCCCTTTTATCAGTTGTTCCCAGTGGTGAGGACTCAGCACTTCCACTGCCCAAGTTCAATCGAGTTCAATCCCTGGTTGGGGAACTGAGATTCTGCAAGCCACGCAGCAGGGCCAAAAAAAAAGAAAAAAAGAAAAGAAAACTTTATAAATTATTTTTTATCATAAAAGCACAATATGATGGTTGTAAAACCATCAACTAGTAGAGACGTATGATAAGAAAAAGGGAATCTGTCTATTGGCATCCTCAAGTCCCCATCTCTGAAGTAACCCATTTTAAGAGTTCACTCTTTTTTGATCAAACAAACATTTATACACATATACGGGGTAGAGAATTTTCTCTTATGCACAAAAATGGGAACATGTTGTAGGTATTATTCTAGAGCTTCCTTTGTTCAGTTATAGTTAAATACATTTCATTAAAAAGAAAGGCATAAATATTCAAATAGATATTCAAAACTTATCATTTCCTAATCACTTTAATACAGTTTACTATTAGCTATATTCTTTTCTTTTTAAAATAAATTTATTTATTTATTTATTTTGCTGTGTTGAGTCTTCGTTTCTGTGCGAGGGCTTTCTCCAGTTGTGGCGAGCGGGGCCCACTCTTCATCGTGGTGCGCGGGCCTCTCACTGTTGCGGCCTCTCCCGTTGTGGAGCACAGGCTCCAGACGCGCAGGCTCAGTAGTTGTGGCTCATGGGCCTAGCCGCTCTGCGGCATGTGGGACCTTCCCAGACCAGGGCTCGAACCTGTGTTCCCTGCATTGGCAGGCAGATTCCTAACCACTGTGCCACCAAGGAAGCCCTTGGCTATATTCTTGAAGCTATTTACAAGTAGTGTATCCATAGGATGGAAATACCATATAATGGAGAACATTTCTTCCCAACTCCGAGTTCATCGATTCTCATTGGTAGTTTGAAATTAACCACTCTGGGAGTATTTGCACCATGGAAATTGGCAAGCACTACAATTTAGGCTACAATTTACCATTCCCTGGAGAGCCAGTTGTTAGACATTTACTGGCACACTACTGATAGTACCTAATTCATAGCACTAAAGTGAGAATTAAATAAAATAATAGTAAATTATATTAAGTAAGATAATGAAAGGCAAGATGATATACTTTTTGTGTATAGTGTTCATAGTATAGAATGAACCTTCTGATCACAGCTCCTCTACCTATCAGCTGTGTGAACTGTGCAAGCTGTCTAACCTCTCTGTGCCTCTAATTACTGTAAAGGGAGGTAATATTGCTATCAGCCTCAAAAGGTTATTGTGAAGAGTAAATGAATTCACATGAAACTCTTATTATAGCACCCGGTGCAGCATTCACATTCACTAAATGCTAGTTATTATTTCTGGAACATAGCGACTCAGGACATTTGGTTAGCAATTCAGGCGCTCAGTTTCTCATTTGTAAAATAGGGGTAAGGATACCACCCTTATTTGATATTTTAACTGAAGAGGCATTTTCTTCTGGAGTCAGTCCATCATGTACAAAGTCCTGTGGGTACTCTTCCCTTTGAACTTTATCTAGAGTTAAGTTTTAAAAATGGGAATTTTTCCTATACACTAAAGATGAAAAACCTGTAAGAGAAATTAAGGAAACACTCCCATTTACCGCTGCAACAAAAAGGATAAAATACCTAGGAATAAACATACCTAAGGAGAAAAAAAGACCTGTACACAGAAAACTATAAGACACTGATGAAAGAAATTAAAATTATACAAACAGTTGGAGAGATATACCATGTTCTTGGATTGGAAGAATCAACATTGTGAAAATGACTATACTACCCAAAGCAATCTACAGATTCAATGCAATCCTTATCAAACTACCAATGGCATTTTTCACAGAACTAGAACAAAAAATTTCACAATTTGTATGGAAACACAAAGGACCCCGAATAGCCAAAGCAATCTTGAGAAAGAGAAACGGAGCTGGAGGAATCAGGCTCCCTGACTTCACACTATACTACAAAGCTACAGTAATCAAGACAGTATGGTACTGGCACAAAAACAGAAAGATAGATCAATGGAACAGGATAGAAAGCCCAGACATAAACCCACACATCTATGGTCACCTTATCTTTGATAAAGGAGGCAAGAATATACAGTGGAGAAAAGACAGCCTCTTCAATAAGTGGTGCTGGGAAAACTGGACAGCTACATGTAAAAGAATGAAATTAGAACACTCCCTAACACCATACACAAAAATAAACTCAAAATGGATTAAAGACCTAAATGTAAGGTCAGACACTGTAAAACTCTTAGAGGAAAACATAGGCAGAACACTCTAAGACATAAATCACAGCAAGATCCTTTTCGACCCACCTCCTAGAGAAATGGAAACAAAAATAAACAAATGGGACCTAATGAAACTTAAAAGCTTTTGCAAAGCAAAGCAAACCATACACAAGACGAAAAGACAACCCTCAGAATGGGAGAAAATATTTGCCAATGAAGCACCTGACAAAGGATTAATCTCCAAAATATACAAGCAGCCTATGCAGCTCAATATCAAAAAAACAAACAATCCAATCCAAAAATGGGCAGAAGACCTAAATAGACATTTCTCCAAAGAAGACATACAGATTGCCAACAAACACATCAAAGGATGCTCAACATCACTAATCATTAGAGAAATGCACATCAAAACTACAATGAGGTATCACTTCACACCAGTCAGAATGGCCATCATCAAAAAATCTACAAACAATAAATGCTGGAGAGGATGTGGAGAAAAAAGAACCCTTCTACACTGTTGGTGGGAATGCAAATTGATACAGCCACTATGGAGAACAGTATGGAGGTTCCTTAAAAAACTAAAAGTAGAACTACCATATGGCCCAGCAACCCCACTACTGAGCATATACCCTGAGAAAACCATAATTCAAAAAGAGTCATGTACCACAATGTTCACTGCAGCACTATTTACAATAGCCAGGACATGGAAGCAACCTAAGTGTCCATTGACAGATGAATGGATAAAGATGTGGCACATACATACAATGGAATATTACTCAGCCATAAAAAGAAACGAAGTTGAGTTATTTGTAGTGAGGTGGATGGATCCAGAATCTGTCATACAGAGTGATGTAAGTCAGAAAGAGAAAAACAAATACCGTATGCTAACACATATACATGGAATCTAAAAAGAAAAAAAAAAGGTTCTGAAGAACCTAGGGGCAGGACAGGAATAAAGACGCAGATGTAGAGAATGGACTTGAGGACACCGGGAGGGGGAAGGGTAAGCTGGGACGAAGTGAGGGAGTGGCATGGACATATATACACTACCAAATGTAAAATAGACAGCTAGTGGGAAGCAGCCACATAGCACAGGGAGATCAGCTCGGTGCTTTGTGACCATCTAGAGGGGTGGGATATGGAGAGTGGAGGGAGATGCAAGAGGGAGGGGATATGGGGATATATGTATATGTATAGCTGATTCACTTTGTTATACAGCAGAAACTAAAACAACAATGTAAGGCAATTATACTCCAATAAAGATGTTTAAAAATATGTAAATAAATAAATAATAAAAATGGGAATGCAGGATCATGTGCTCAGATATATTCCCAAGTCATGCGTAAAGGTCAGGAATCCCATTGTCCTGGGAATGTGGATGAAGAGGACACGGCAAGTGATCAGAATAACCCGTTTGTTTGCTACATGGCTGTTGTATAAGAAATGGAAAACTCTATGGCATCAGACCTGGACGCATCCTTGAAGACCATTCTAGTTTTGGCTATCAGAAAAAGAATTTGAAAAAGAATAGATACATGTATATGTATAGTTGAATCACTTTGCTGTACACTTGAAACTAACACAACATTGTTAATCAACTATACTCTAATATAAAATAAAAAGTTTAAAAAATTAGAAAATAAATAAATACAATAAAATAAATAACTCTCCCCAGGTGGGTGAGAAGTTGATCTGTGAACTTAGTTCCAGATCCTCCATTCTTTGGCCACTGAATAAAGCTTGTGCTGTGTCGATCTCAAAAAAAGAAAGAGAGAGAGAAGAAAACTGAGGCACGGAGGAGGAAATATCACAGCTAGCGACATGATTTTCAGTTGTAATCTTAAGAACAGGGACCATTTCTACTTAAACTAATAAAGTCATTCTGAGAAAATGAGTGGTTAGGGTCTCATCTCTTAGCTGTCTGTTTTGTCAGCCTCATATTTGTCTAATGAGATAATAGTTTTGGACAAGGAATAAGACGGGTGTGACACATTCCATATGTTCCCACTGGCCTAATTATCAGTTTCACAGCATTTTAAAATGACAGCACCTGAGCCTTCTCCACAGGACATGGCCGCATCTTGGCCAAGTCAGTCAAAGAGCCAGAATCTTTCCTTAGCCATGGACATCAGCCCAGGTCATAGAGAGAGCCCTTCAAAATTGACAAGGGGCAGAATGCCAGCTTTGTCTTTTAAAAAGAGAGCATCAACCTCGGGAAAAGGGAAGCAAGAACCAGTTAGGGAATTCTCTTTAGAAGGAACACTCCTCATTATTCTAAAACCGAACTCGTCAACCCCATTGTAAGAAAAGTCAATGATTTGAGAATTCCAAGGGTGGAAAACAGATACTAAACAGATGCTCGGGGTGATGCAAAGAGCACTCTGCTGGCAAGGAAAAGCCTTACCTTGAATAAAAAGTTCTTATTCTGGCTTTAAAGCCTAAACAGTGACCTTGGGCAAGTCACTTCCCTCCTCTGGGCTTTAGTTTCAACTGTCTATGAAAGGAACCAAGTGAGGTAAAGAAATGAAATAAAATGCAACAAAGTAGAAGAAACAATAGAAAAAGAAAAGAATACAGGTACTGGATAGAAGCATTAACTTTTTTCAAATAGATCTCTCCTTCATCCAGGTCATCTGTGCTTTTTGGTGGATTTGATTACTGGTCAGTGTTATGGTTTCCGGGGTAAAATTGTAAGCAGATAGGGAAGGGGGTGGCGGTCCTGGAGAAAGAGAACTAGGCCTGGCTTTCTTGACATAAGAGAAGCCATGTTTGGCCTAAGCCATTTTGTGATCTAAGCCTGGCCACAATGTTGATCTTTGAGCAGGTCTCAGTAACTAATGATCTGAAGAAAACAAGGGAAGACAGGAACAAAAGAAAAGCAGTCAAGAAAACAATAGTTCAGCAACAAAACAGTCCTAGTTCCTCCTCAAGGGATCTACCTAACAACCTGACACAGATCTCCAAGTTTTGCAGAAACTAAGGCCCCACCGCGGTGGAGGAGGGTAACAACATGCTGAGATCCCAGACTGGTCAGAACCCAAGGAATGATGATGTTGACCTTTTCCAACCCTCCTGACTTTAATCAACCGAAGACTGGATTCTGGCCACCTCTGCCCCAATTCTATCCCGCATTCCCTTCTGCTCAAGCCCCTACATGAATATGCAGGTACTCAATTTAAAATGTCCCCCTTTGCTGTTTAGGGAGACGCTGCTATGGGAAAAGATCCCCAGTGTCCTCCTTACTTGTGGCAAGTGATAAATCCTTCCTTCTCCCCATCTTTGGCTTAGTTGTGCTTTGGGGCTCAACACCCACCAAGAGGTGAGTCCAGGTTGGGGGTAACAAAAGCCTGCCCTTTGGAGTCAAGCAGGAGCAGGTTTGCATCCCAATTTTCTCCCTTCCGACTCCTGGCAAATTACTTCACCTCTCTGAGCCTAGATGGAAATAATACCTGCTTCTCAGGGCTGTCACGAGAGTCAAATGAAACAACACAACGACGCCTCAGCACAGGGCTCTGCCCACAGAAAGTGCTCCTTTAATCCCACTGTCGTTACTTCTCACATCTGGGATCCCGAAGCCTAACGTGGAAATTCCCTCTTGCGTGTTCCTGTGACAGGCATGCCGCCCAGTAAGTGACTGACCCAGTCCCCTCCTAAGCATTCCCATTCTACAACCACACGCCCTGGGGGTCCTCTCTCTCGGCTATCCTCACAGCCACTTTAGGAGCACTTAGGATACATACAGTGGTTTCAGTGTTGGAGCCGGGGTTTCTCAACCACAGCACTACTGGCATTTGGGGCCTCGTAATTCTGTGCATGGGCAGCTTTTCTGTGTGCTGTAGGATCTTTAAAGGCATCCCTGGACTCCATCTACTAGGCACTGGCAGCACACCCTCGCCCCATTATGACAATCAAAAACGGCTCCAGACACGGCCAGATATTCCTCAGGGACAAGATTGCCCCCAGCTGAAAAACCACCAGATTCGACATTAGTTCTTTTGTTTTTCTCCTATTTCCCACTGTCCTGTCCTTCAAATCCAATCTGGGGCAATGGTGGGAGTGGCAGGAGTGGCCCCCCAGGTAGGAGGAGTATTTTATCACTGACATTTTCAATACCGCAGCACAGCAGTACTAAAAAGCAAATAAATTACTGTTGGTCTGTTATCGGGTTTATCTTCTCACCAGGAAATGCACCCCTTTATTGCGGCACCCAGCATCCCGCCCCCTTGCTAGGCCATTGCTCTGTGCAGTGGTTCTTCCCCTGCACCCGTTATTCTTACACCATAAAAAACAACCTGCTGTCACTTTAAATGGCTGCACACACTTCAGGTTCAGTAACAAATATATTCAGTTTTAAGAAACTGACAAAAAAATTATTTCCGGTAAAATTTCTCCTGCTGCCTAGTTTGAGCCAGCTGCAGACTGGACCTTTGAGAAGGGATATAGGACAAGATTGCCTGCTTCTGTTTCCCGGTGTATTCGCTTCCCAGGGCTGCTGTGAAAAAGGATCACAGACTGGGTGGCTTAAACAACAGAAATGTTTTGTTTTACAGCCTGGAGGCTGGAAGTCTGAGATCAAGGTGTCATCTGGGCTGGTTCTTCCTGAGGGATGTGAGGGAGAGTCTGTTCCAGGCCTCTCTGGACGCAGGGAGCCGGGTGTGGGGGGCTGGAAAGTGTTGACCTGACACACAAGGCCATAGTAGGTGCTGGCGCTCTCTGGGTGCGGTAGATATTTCAGGCTGACGGTTTCCCTCACGGAGCACTGGAAATATCTCACCTGCAGTTCACTGGATTCAGGCAAGTGCATCTCTATTTCAGCAGGTGGCTTAAGGCTGCCTTCTTTTAGTATCAGAGCACCCAGGAGCCTTTTTTCTGCTGAGATCTCCTCACTCCACCAGGAGGTCGCCACAGACAAGACCTAAGACAGCCCCACTGCGGTTCTCTCCACAGGGGATCCACATCTGGTCCCCTGAGAACACTCACTGAAATTTGCCTTCACAAACTGTGGGGATAAGATTGCCCCCAGTGTGGTAACACCTTTTTCTCTTCAGTCGGAACAGCTAGTCAACCCAGTGCCACACGTTTTAGATTTCCCAGGCGGCCTCTCCAAGGGGTCCCTTTAAAGCCCCTTTCCCTAGGTTTAAGTTAATGAGAACGAAAGGACTCAACTCATCCAGGGTTCTCTCTCCAAACACTTTTTCCTTTAATTTCCCCCTCTGGGTCCCTTTCCTACCCTCAGTGGGAGGAGTCCAGCACCTCCAAGCCATCCCTTTCTGCACGTCCTGCACGGCGACCTGACGCCTCTCCTTGACATGTGACATCTATTATTTGGTGCTTCAGTCAAAAGCAGAACCAGATGGTTTCCCTGAAACCGTCTTTTACCCTACTATTATTTACAAGCCTGAGGCCCTCTGAAGGCAGGGATTGTCTTACTCAACTTGGCGTCCCAAGCCTCCAGCTGCGGGTCTGACCCCTGGTAGGGGGATCTGTAAATGTTTCCCAATGAATGAACGCCAGTTTCCAGTCCTCTCCACGTTCGGATCCCTCTTCTCTGACAACGTTTCAGTTTGGTTTTATTAAAGTCCTAAAGCAACCTTTGGTAATGGAATAAAGAGACAAGCGTAGAAAAGGGAGATGGAGGTGAACTTCGTCCAGCTTCGGAAAGGATGCCTCTGATTCGGGCAGGCGGGATGCACACAGGCAGAGGGGCGGGCGGAGCAGACGCGCCCCCCGCTGCGAGGCTCCCCGCGGTCTCGGAGAGGCGCCGCTGCCTTTGAGCTCCAGCTGGCGGCTGCCGGGCGCACTGCAGGGCTCCTCCTGGCTGCGAGAGGAGGGACCACTGCTCCCACGCGCAGCGGGATCGTCTGGGATGCTCCGGGAGATTTTCATTGGCTGCCAAGACAAGTTCAAAGGCGGCCTGGAAGCTTTCAGGATAGACACGTCCGTCCAAAACGCCCCCGGCGTTGACCAGACCCAGGCAGGTGGTCTGCCCTGCGGATGTGCTGAGGGAAGACTGACTCAGGGCATCCAAAGAAAACTCTGTTAATAACATGGGGTTCCACATACTGCTCTGGGGCCAAAAATATGCTGTGGAACAGAAACACTTGAACCGACCTTTCAGATTTTTTAAAAAAGGGTTCATTGTTATTGCACTGGTTGCTTGTAAGAGAAGATAAAGGCACTTGGGGAAATACATTTTGACATGAGAGGTATTTTTATAAAATAATTTACATAATATATATATACTAGAAGTAGCCTCTGATTGGTGTAAATACTTTGAACAACCCAGATGTGTATAAAGTAGAAAATCTGAATCACTATCCCCTCCCTGGCACCCCAGCTTCACTCCCTCTCCAGAGAGGTAATCATTATTAGACAGTTTGGTGAGTGTTCGTCAGTAATGGTAATCGTGGTAGTAAAAATAATAATAATAGCAAAAATGGATCAAGTACTCGCTTATGCGTCAGGCACTGTCCTAGGTCCTAGGCATTGGGATCTCAGTGAACAGAACAGAAAAAAAGAAAACCCTCTTGAAGTGTTTGTTCTACTGGTCTGATCTTCAAATGGGCCAGGAAAACCACAGTCCCTGATGATCTGTTGTCAGTAACCTTTCTGCGACATATGTGGTAATTTAATAAGAATCATAATTCCTTATGCTTATTTAACCAGTATGAATTGCTTCCTGATCCCTGGGTTAGCAGCAACTTTATGTCTTTATTTTTGGAATTGAATTAGGACCCGTTCACAGCCTTATATATCACGATTAGAAGGGAGTCTGGTATCTGTCTGTCGAGGTGCTCTCTCTACCTTGCATGCAGGATTCTAGAGGGGATCTTAGGATCCAAGAAGGGGGTCTGCTCGACTTCCAACAGGAAGCATCCTGACTTCTGAGGCCAGAGTTGACCAGAGCTGCTAATGTTCCAAGCTACTACTTGATGTCATTGTCAGAAATGAGCCGCCCACTACATGGGGTGACCCAAAATATTGAACCATCTGTATACCGTGGGTATCAACCGATCAGAAGACAAGCAAGCTGCAGTGCCAGCGTAGGGTGCTGGGACCTCCATCATTCCTGAACCCAACCTTTGTTCATTAGATCATGGATACTGGAGGGGAGGGTGGGGAAGCCAGGTCAGAGTCATCGCGGTAGAGGGGACACTTGAGTGGGCGGAGGATTGAGGCAGTGGCTAATGAGCCGCCATTACAAACATATTCCAATATGTCGACCACCCATAGAGCCACACCTGTGTGGGCAGGTAAATAGCCCAGCTCATGGTCTGTCAAGTGGGGTTGCTGATGGTGGGAGTGGATTCTTGCTTGCCCAATTCCATGCCCTAGACAGTGCATCCCTGAAGAAAGGTAGATGATGTCTGTTCCTTTCCTTGACCCACGGAGCCCTTCACTGCACTCCACAATATTTGAACCCAGTTCTTACAGACATGCTCCCATGAGGTCATCCCTCCTCAAAGGGTCTGCCTCTGTGTGGGCTCTGCAGTCTGGTGGAACTGACATCACTTGCCTCCTTCTTATTCCCAAAGGGAGCTTCCCAAAGAGTCATTTGAGCTTTTGGATATAAAATGCTGATTTCACCTTATGTTCTAGGCAATGGCATTGGCCCCATCTCTTCTAAGAATGGCTACCACGAACCCTTGGCACACAGATGTGCATATGCCAGACACACACACACACACACACCCTCCGAAGAAAGCTCTCTGTATTTTACGGGTTCTCAAACTGCAGGAAACATAAAATGCAAATTTCCAGGACTCCCTCCCTCAAGAGTCTAGTTAATCAGGTATCCAGTGCAACCAGATTTTTGTATTTTAAACAAGACACCTCTCAACAATTGGCTCTGAGGCAGATGGTCAGACGAAAACAAACACCCACTGTTCCTCAACAAGGACTTCAGCTCCATTTACAAATCACTTTGTGTTTTGCAAACAATGACAGGTGTGTTGCCCTCTCCAAAGCCCTAATGCTGAACAGAGAAGTAAATCATAAACTCTAAATTTGGTTGTTACACTCACCCTATTAGTCTGTTTCCTTTAAGTTGTCCCTGGCAAACATGCCCAGAGATTCCTTTTGAGATTGGAGGTTATTGCAAGGATACAAGGGAATCTGAGGCAGCATGGTACCTTTCCCCAACCATGTAATCTATCTACATCCCAATGCTTCTTTGATCAATGTTCACGGAGACTTGAGGCTCAGGAGATAGCCCGAGTCAAGTACCCATCTTTATGTTTGTTCATTTAGAATATATATTTCCCCCCAAAGGGCTTATGATTGGTCAGCTCTTCACCGAGCAGAGTGGAATGCTGTTCTGAACAGTTTCACACCCCACACAGCCTCAGAGGGTGGAGTTTCTCATGTTCAGACAGCTTTGGTGCCATTTCTGATCCAATGACACATGACCTGAGACGTGAGTTCATTTTTCAAATTATACGACAACTCTTGGAAGAAAGCCCCTTGTAGGAATATTTTCCCCAGAGGAGATAAGGGCAAGCAGGCTCTTGAAGGTTCATGGAAAACTCTTGGCTTCTCCGTGTGTTTTCCATTGACTGGGGGCATGTGGTACATACATACATCAGAATACTATTCAGCCTTTGAAAAGAAGGAGATTATACCATGTGTGACAACATGGGTGGACCTGGAGGACATTATACCAAGTGCAATAGCCAGTCGCAGAAAGACACGTATTGCATGATTCCACTTCTATGACGTTTCTAAAACAGTCAAATTCATAAAAGCAGTGACTGGAATAGCAGTTACCAGGGGCCAGGAGGAGGGGGATATGGGGAGTTACTCGTCAACAGGCATGATGTTTCAGTTAAGAAGAATTAGTTAAGTAAGAAGAGATGTGCACTATAACATTGTACCAACAGTCAACAATAATATACTAAACACTGAAAACTTGCCAAGAGGATAGATCTCATGTTAAGTGTTCTCACCAAAATAAAGGAGTCTTTTCATACCGGAACCTTGCTTTCCATCATGCTGAACGTTCACTTCCTCCTTCAATTCTCAGCCCAGTACTTAAAAACTCATTGTGTGTGAATGACCAAAAATTTTTCTTTGTTACTTCTACTCAGAGTTTTTGTTCCATTTTGAAAACATACATATGTGTGTGTGTGTGTGTGTGTGTTACTTTTTCAAGGCTTCTGGTCAATGGTGCACAGAATTTGGCCACTCAAGGTCTGTTGAGAAGATAAAAGAAATTTTTTTATACCACTGAAACCACAACTATGAAGGAAAACAAAATAAAGGAGCCAGGAGCAGAGCTAAAACTGGGGGCGGGGGGGGGGGCGGGAATTCTAAAAGGTAGAAGCAAAATGGAATTTGGTGAAGACAGAAAAGAATAGAGAGGAATCACTCAGATAAAGAGCAATCCTTCCCGAGGATGAGAGAAGCTTGAGGGTGGGAGTCCACGGGGAAGGGCAGCTGGGAGGCCATCACGGGATTAACAGCAGTGTTCTGGCCATGTATTGCTGGGCTGCAAACGACCAAAAACTTAAAACAATGACAATATTTATTTGCTTACAAATCTACAGTTGAGGCAGAATTCACTAGAGACAGCTGTGTCTGCTCTTCTCAGCACTGGAGCAGTTCAAACATGGGGGCTAGATCACCAGGGGCTGCTTGGTATCTCTGTGTGGTTTCTACAGATGGTCTCTCCAGTGTGGTGGCTTCAGGGCAGTTTGGCTTCTTACATGGCAGCTCAGGGCTCCAAAGGGACATATCCCGAGAAGTAGCCAGGCAGATACTGAATTGTCTTTATGACTTAGCTTTGGAAGTCGTATAGCATCACTTCCACTGCAGACAGTTCAAGGGGAAAGAACATAGACCCACTTCTTGATGGAACAGTGTAAGCATCAGGTTTAAGAAGAGTATATTAGGGCTTCCCTGGTGGCGCAGTGGTTGAGAGTCCGCCTGCTGATGCAGGGGACACGGGTTCGTGCCCTGGTCCGGGAAGATCCCACATGCTGCGGAGCGGCTGGGCCCGTGAGCCATGGCCGCTGAGCCTGCGTGTCCGGAGCCTGTGCTCCGCAGCGGGAGAGGCCACGACAGTGAAAGGTCCGCGTACCGCCAAAAAAAAAAAAAAAAAAAAAAAAAAAAAAAGAAGAGTATATGAGAGGGGATAGTTTCGTGTGCCCATCTTTGGAAAATACAAACTGCCACAAATTACGTTTAGACCAGCTGCACCAGATAATTACGGAAAACCAAAACAGTGAAGGGTCAAGATGAACAAACACAACTGACCCAGGAAGGAAGAAAAAAAGTTCAGGAAACACAGATTTAATTTTTTAATAAAAACTGATTAGGACCATCAAAATTACTTGAGAATATTTTACATCCATAAAATAATATAGGCTGATATGAGAAAGACATAAGCCAAATAAACGAATCTGACCAAAGTTAATTACTGGATGGACTGGCCGGATAATAGAAAAGGTACGGTGAGGACCAAGACAGCAACCTAGAAGATAATCTTGAAAAAATCCCCTACGATGTAGAGCAAAAAGCAAAGAGTGAAAAATCTATTTTTTAAAAGCTGGTCTCTAACCAGAGGAGTTGAACACTTATGTCTACACAGTAACTTGCATAGAGATGTTTATAGCAGCTTTATTCACAACTGCCAAAACTTGGAAGCAACCAAGACGTCCTTCAGTAAGTGAATGGGTAAATAGACTGTGGTACACCCAGACAATGGGTTATTATTCAACACTAAAAAGAAGTGAGCTATTAAGCCACGGAAAGACAAGGAGGTGCCTTAAATGCACGTTACTAAGTGAAAGAAGCCCATCTGAAAAGGTTACATACCGTGTGACTCCAACTAGATGACATTCTGCAAAAGGCAAAACTGAGACAGTAAAAAAGATCAGTGATCACCAGGGCTTGAAGGGAAGGAGGGATGAATAGGCAAAGCACAGAGGATTTTTAGAGCAGTGAAAATAACTGTATGATATTGCAATGATGGATACGTATCCTTATACGTTTGCCCAAACCCATAGAATATACGACACCAGGAGTGAACCATAATGTAAACTATGGACTGTGGGTGATTATGATGTGTCACTGTAGGGTCACGCTGATTTTTTTTAAAAGTACCGTACTGGTGAAGGCTTCCCTGGTGGCGCAGTGGTTGAGAGTCCGCCTGCCGATGCAGGGGACACGGGTTCGTGCCCCGGTCCGGGAAGATCCCACATGCCGCGGAGCGGCTGGGCCCGTGAGCCATGGCCGCTGAGCCTGTGCGTCCAGAGCCTGTGCAAGAGAGAAGGGAGAGTGGTGGGTATAAAGGTAGTAAAGGAACTGCACTGAGTTCTTCATAACTCATGGCCTGAAGGCAATAGATACCATCTACAGTCGATAAAACAGGACATGAATATGTATACTGTTGAAAAGAAATGTTAACTACTTGCGGAACTTAAAAATCATTAAAAATGGCCATCTCTGGACTTTCCTGGCAGTCCGGTGGTTAAGACTTCGCCTTCCAGTGCAGGGGGTGAGGGTTCAATCCCTGGCAGGGGAGCTAAGATCCCACATGCCTCGTGGCCAAAAAAGAAACAAAACAGAAGCAATACTGTAACAAATTCAATCAAAAGACTGTAAAAATGGTCCACATCAAAAAAAATCTTTAAAAAAAAAATGGCCATCTCTGCGAGTGACTGATGGATTCAGGGTGAAAACGGAAGTTGAAAATGTTAACCGTTAGTTCCTTCGGATGGCTAAAATTGGGACCGTGATAGAGCAGATTACTACCTTTACTGTTTTGTTTGTTTAGGGTGGCTGACGGGAGAGGCCAAAGCCTCCCCCACTTCCTCCACAAGCTTTCCCTTGGTACCTTGCGTGCCTGCGCTGTTCTTTCGCTTTAGCTTTGCAGGATGTTTTATCGGGATTCAAGCCACCCAAGGTTCCCTTACGACAATCCCTGAGATTTCATATGAGAACTACCAACCGGAGGGCTTAGAAGCCAGTGAGGCAAACCTGAAGGCTGGCTGACTGCCTTACTTTGCTACTCCTGACATTTCCTTGTTGGGGACACCAGGTACGGCCAGAATGACACCAACTTGCCTCACTATCATTCTAAGGAATTAGCTTAAAAATTTATGGCTACTAGAAAGTTTAACAATAGCAAAGGCATTAACATTAACAAGGAACTTCCATCTCTGCCCCCTTCCACCCTTTCCCCTACACACACACACACACACACACACACACACACACACACACACACACACACGCCTCCTGTTTCCATGGAGGAACTTCCTCTTAAGCAAAGGTGCACCTGGAAATATGTGGGCATTATTTTGGTTGTGAAATAACTGAGCCACATGTCAAGGATGCTAAAGATCTCACAATGTGTAGGACACTTCAGCCAGAAACTGTCCTGCCTGATATAGCAATGGCAACCATTCAGCAACATCCCAATAGAGCGACACTCTTAACTCTCTGTTCCCCTTCCTCCCCCACCCCAGGGAAGGAATGACTTCTCTAATTGGTGGCTTTGGGAGAAGGAATGAGGAGGGTAGCTCAGGCCCTGCTGGGATCTATTTTCTTGGAAAGGCCTGGAATTCATCCACACCAGAGCCTGGGTGGGAATATCTGTTAATTCTAGTGGAATGTTAGCAAGCCCTTTGGGACACAGTTCTGAAGCGACTGTCTGCAGTCACCTTTGTCAGTAATAGAGATGACATTTTCATGTCCATTTGTCTCTCTGCTGTGTATTATTTCCCAATTGTTTTGAACTGGGAAGGGAATCAAGGAATGCTATTTATTTATTTTAATTTTTATTTTTTCTGCGGTACACGGGCCTCTCAGTGCTGTGGCCTCTTGCGTTGCGGAGCACAGGCTCCGGACGCGCAGGCTCAGCGGCCATGGCTCACGGGCCCAGCCGCTCCGCGGCATGTGGGATCTTCCCGGACCGGGGCACGAACCCGTGTCCCCTGCATCGGCAGGCGGACTCTCAACCACTGCGCCAGCAGGGAAGCCCCAAGGAATGCTATTTATTGATCCAATATTTTTTTAAAAATTTGAGAGACTTAGGAGAAAAAGTGCAGGATATAAATGCCAATAGTCTTTAGAATTTTCAGTGATCTTAAATTTCAAAATGCCCATCATTTAGAATAATTTGTTATTCATACGGATTAAAGGACATTGAAATGGTATTTTCATTATTAAGACTGTACCTAGCCTAATGCTAAAATAGACTCGAGGCTGCTTTTTTAAAAATGCATACAATTGCACAAGATTTTCTTTCTTGCTTAAAGATACACAGTATGGAAAATCAAGGTCCAATAACAAGATAAAGCATGCTCTACAGTCCTGTACAATTTTAAAAGATAGGCAGCAAATTAAGTACTAAACTTTCAGGTGGCCAAAGCAGAAAGGAAAACACAGTTTCAATACTGATTCTGCCCCCTGAATATAAGATTTAAATACATTTTAATTGATTTTACATACACACACACTCACTCACTCACACACACACACACCAGTCAATGTGTCAGTTGTTCAAGACAAAATCAGAATTGCTAGCACGGA
Organism: Orcinus orca; assembly: GCF_937001465.1. Classification (NCBI taxonomy): domain Eukaryota; kingdom Metazoa; phylum Chordata; class Mammalia; order Artiodactyla; family Delphinidae; genus Orcinus; species Orcinus orca. Next base: position 11,214,476 of record NC_064568.1, read on the forward strand.
TGCCCGAGGGAACTTTCTACAGTAGTTTTCATAAAGGGCTTATTGGCTGATATAATGGTTATTCCTCCACAGCATCTCTAAAGCAAATATATCAGTGAATTACTTCCAGCTGTTTCTTATGGTTTTCTTCAACACAAGCCATGAGCATGATGCCAAAGCAGAATTTAATAAAAGGTCTCCTTCAGAGACCAAGGCAATCCAAGAAAACTGCCCTCCGGTGGTCTGGCTCGATGCCCAAACTTACAAAGGATAGACTGTTTCATCATTTATAAACATTTTGGAATAGCTGCTATTATCTTGTATATATGATAAATGTTCAAATTCTATACTGCCAATACCCTATCATCTACTCAAGGACATAAATCATTCCAAACCCTGGACATTCTTTAAAATTAAAAAGAGCTAGAAAATCTAAATGCTTTTTGCCTTTGGATTATACTGCTTGGATATTTTTTTAAACAGTAACAATTTACTTCCTCTAGTATCTTTTTCTTGGTTGTCTGTATCCTCTGATCTTCAACATGTGAGCTCACTCACAGGGTATGGGATGGAAGAATTTCCACTGAGGTAAGACACTGAGTCATTATAACTTATACTTATATTTCCTTTTTAAGAAAGAAAAGAAAAGGGAGGGAAGGAGGGAAGGAGGGAGGGAGGGAGCAAGGAAGAGGGAATTAATAAAGCCTTCCCGGGGCTTCCCTGGTGGTGCAGTGGTTAAGAATCCATCTGCCAATGCAGGGGACACGGGTTCGAACCCGTGGTTTGGGAAGATCCCACATGCTGCGGAGCAACTAAGTCCGTGTGCCACAACGACTGAGCCTGCGTTCTAGAGCCTGAGAAATACTGCTTTACACAGTATATTTCAACATTTTCCAAATTCCATTCATTCAGGTATCATCTCATCTCCATGATTCGTGTCAACTACCATCCATTCTATTAAGACTTTGATTCTCACTTTTTTTGACTTTAATAAGTTTATCTGAAAAAGAAACTTGTGGGAATTTCCTGGCAGTCCAGTGGTTAGGAGGCTATGCTTTCACTGCCGGGTTCAATCCCTGGTGGGGGAACTAAGATCTCACAAGCTGCAGGGCGTGGCCCCAAAAAAGAAAGAAACTTGTATGTTGATTCCATAAGTGGAAGACTAGTATAAGTTGTCATAAAATGAAAACCATAATAGGGAGGGTGGGAGGGTGGGAGACGCAAGAGGGAAGAGACATGGGAACATATGTATATGTATAACTGATTCACTTTGTTATAAAGCAGAAACTAACACACCATTGTAAAGCAATTATACTCCAATGAAGATGTTAAAAAAAAAAGAAAACCATAAAAAAAATTTTTTAAGCATTACAACTAAATTAAAAAAATATCTGTCCATGTACCTTTAATATTAACGTTGGTAAATGAAAGAAAAAAACATAAAGCTTTTAGAGGAAAATATAGAATGATATTTTCAGGACCTGAGGGTAGGCAAAAGTTTCTTAGGTCACAGAAAGCAAAATCACAAAAGAAAACTAAGTAAGTTGGATTTCCTTAAAATTTCAAACTTCTGCTCATCAAAGACACAATTAAGAAAATACAAGGACTTCCCTGGTGGTACAGTGGTTAAGAATCTGCCTGTCAACGCAGAGGACACGGGTTCGATCCCTGGTCTGGGAAGATCTCACATGCCATGGAGCAACTAAGCCTGTGAGCCACAACTACTGAGCCCGCGTGCCATAGCTACTGAAGCCCACGTGCCTAGAGCCCGTGCTCCTTAACAAGAGAAGCCACCGCCATGAGAAGCCCGCACACTACAACGAAGAGTAGCCCCTGCTCGCTGCACCTAGAGAAAGCCTGCGTGCAGCAACAAAGACCCAACACAGCCAAAAGTAAAAGTAAGTAACTTTTTTAAAAATTTAAAAAAAAAAGAAAATACATAAACACGCTACAGATTGGGAAAAAATATTTGCAAAACATCTACCTGACAAAGGACTTCTATCTAGGGTATGCAAAGCATTCCTACAATGCAATAACAGAAGACAACTAACCCAATTTTAAAAAGACAAAAGTGACACTTCATAAAAGAAGATATTAGACAATAAGAACAGGGAAACAGTGAATGGTTTATTCACTGACTCTACAAACATTCACTGAATATTAAATATGTGCTCATGAACAGAACAACTGTGCTCCTGAGGGCCTCACTGCTGGTAGGGGAGGCGACTAAACAGATTCATCAAATACAGTGTAATGAGTGTTATCACACAGATAATAGCTTTTCACGTATGTATACATACACAAACACCTATGTACACATCTACATGTATATACGTATGTAACATATATTAGTAATATATAACAATAATGCAATATGTAATAAATACTAACATATAATACATTACTAATATATAATATATATTATATAGTCACAGGTTTGAATACAGATTTATATTTATGAAGATTTTTGTGTGCCACTAAGGGTAAGGGCCCTTCATGCCTGCCTTGAACATTTATTCAACATTTCCTGAGCACATTAACTAAACCTGAATGAGTATGTGCTAAGTCATGTAAGGAAATAAAATATTCATATATGATTCCATTTATATGACGTTCAAGAACAGCAAAAACCTATAGAAATAATAATAGTAGTCATCTTTGGCACTATTTTGATTGGGATGGAGCTCAGGGGAAAATCGTTTCCTGCTGAAATGTTCTAAAAAATCTTGACTTGGGTGATTGCATACACTTATTTGTGTTTGTGGTAGGAAGTTATATCTCAATAAGAAGTTTAAAAAGACAAATCAGGCAAGCTCATGCCTTAAAGGACATTGCAACCTAGTCGCCAAAAATAAGGTACGTTGAAACTAACTACAGCAGAAGGTAAGGTATGTTAAAAGTGATGGATCTAGGGGACAGTGTGGCTCAGGGGTAGAGGCATGGCCTCCACACCAGGAGGTCTTGGATTTGAAACCAGCCTCGTGAACTCGGGCCAGTCACTTCATTGCTGTGAGTTCACTCCTGGGAACCCATTAAAGCAGCGGTCCCCAACCTTTTTGGCACCAGGGACTGGTTTCATGGAAGACAACTCTTCCACCGACAAGGGCGGGGTGGGCGGTGGTTCAGGAGGTAACGCCAGCAATGGGGAGCAGCGGACAAAGCTCCACTCGCTTACCTGCCGCTCACCGCCTGCTGTGCGTCCCGGGGCTTGGGGACCCCTGCATTAGAGCTTCCCTGCTCTATAAAATGTGAATCATCGTATTTCCCTGCCAGGATTGTAGGGAGGATCAGACGAAATCCCTTATGTAAGTCTCTTACCATAGGGCCTGGCACTCATTTGTATTCAGCGAGTCTCAGCTTGTATTATTGTTACATACAGTCATTCCTAACAACTCTCACAACACGGTGAGAATAAGTTCTCACAGCCACAGTAGCCCACACGCAGCAAGTGGACCTTTCTCTATCAGTCCACTTTTCAACTGGACCTCTGTTGAACCCTTGTTCTGCCACGTGGCAGAAAATAAAATCTCAGTTCCTGGTTTTCTCAGTTATTTCAGGGTCGAGCTCGGTCCTTTCGTGGTTTCTTCTTCCCAGATCGGGAGATGGGTTAGGTTGTGCACTGAGGAAGTGGCCGATCCATGCCAGCATCCAGGGGATCTACCTTGTTCCATCAGAATCCTGTCCTGAGGGGCCTGGCAATGTCACCCCTCACACTGGCACTCACCCCCCAACCCCAGGCTCCAGCCTCTACTGCATACATTACCACCACGTCGAAAGAGGCAGGCGTGTTTTAGCATGGCAGGAGCTAAATGCTCTCATCATTTAAAATAGACAGTAGATATTTTAAAATAATTTTAGGGAAATGCTAGGTCCTGCAAAGTCTCTAACCAAGTGCTCACCAATGTAGGACACTTCCCAGATCTAAGTTCTCAATTGCTATCTGACCACCTTCCTTTTGCCACTCATCTCTCTCTGGCTGCCCAAGGATTCCGTCCTCCAAAACCAACTAACAAGAGAGTTGGAACAAAATAAAATCAAAAGCTGGATTAGCATATCATTAAAGGACTTCATTTTCCACAAAACAGAATCAAAAGAATGAGTGGAGCATGGCAGGTGCAGGGAGGTAAGGAGAGAGGGGGAAAATGACAATAGCAATAAAAGTTACATTTATTCCATGCTAGCTGCTGTACTGAGGCTTTTTTTAAATAATGGGAATTTTTTTTTACTTTTGGCATTTTCTCACGTAATTTTTTTCTTTAATGGAAAGCAACAGCAGATGGGAAAGGAAATAGTCTACTTCTCTTACCAGCAATCAGCCCTGTGCTACTTAGTTCAAAGCAGGATTTCCCCCTTGGTCATGAAGTTCTCATAAATTAGCTCAGTGAATCCTCACAGCAACCCAACGAGGAAGCCCCACAATCATTTCCACTTGAAAGATGAGTGCATAGGGTTTTTTTTAATAATGCACTTTTTAAAAAAAAGTCTTTATTGAATTTGTTACAATAGTGCTGCTGCTTTTTATGTTTTAGTCTTTTGGCCATGAGGCATGTGGCATCTTAGTTCCCCGACCAGGGATCGAACCCGCACCCCCTGCATTGGAAGGCGAAGTCTTAACCACTGGACCACCAGGGAAGTCCCACAACATGAGTGCATGGAGTTTTATGTGTGAGAGATACACGGCTCTTGTTGAAGCCACCATTGTTTTGGGTCTCTGCACTGCACCCTCACATCTAATACAGTTTGGTATGGTCATTGGCTGTCTTGGTTTTGCTACCCAGGCCTATCTCCTCCTCTACAGCCATCACTATTTTTTTTTATGTATGTATATTTTATTTATTTGTTTTTGGTTGCATTGGGTCTTAGTTGTGGCACATGGGCTTCTCTCTAGTTGTGGCGCGCAGGCTCATTTGCTCCGTGGCATGTGGGATTTTAGTTTCCTGACCAGGGATTGAACCCATGTCCCCTGCATTGGAAGGCAGATTCTTCACCACTGGACCACCAGGGAAGTCCCTACAGCCATCATTCTTATGATGCCATTGTTAGTGTACTCACAGCAGCTGTACGGCAGTCACGGAAAGAATACATCCAGTTGGGAATTTAATTCATAGATTTTTTCTTTAGAGGACAGCAAAATTGAGGAGAAGGTACAGCTCTGCCAAATACCCCTTTGCACCCACGCTCACTACCCGCCCCATGAACAACATCGCCCCCAGAGTGGTCCATGCGTTACATTTGATGAACCTATATTAACACATCATGATCACCCAAATCCACAGTTTACGTCAGGGTTCACTGTTCGTGCTGTACATTCTATAGGTTTGAACAAATGTATAATGACATGTATCCACTATTATAATATCATACACAGTATTGTCACTGCCCTAAACATCCTCTGTGCTCTGCTTTTTCATCCATCCCCTTGTCCCCCAATCCCTGACCATCACTGATCTTTATACTGTCTCCATAGTTTTGTCCTTTCCAGCATGTCATATAGTTGGAATGATTGGCTGGGATTTTTTATATTTATTTATTTATTTATTTATTTATTTATTTATTTATTTATTTATTTATTTATTTATTTTTGGCTGTGTTGAGTCCTCGTTGCTGCCCATGGGCTTTCGCTAGTTGTGGCGAGCGGGGGCTGCTCTTCGTTGCAGTGCACAGACTTCTCAATTCAGTGGCTTCTCTTGTTGGGGAGCACAGGCTCTAGGTGCACGGGCTTCAGTAGTTGTGGCACATGGGCTCAGTAGTTGTGGCACACGGGCTTAGTTTCTCTGTGGCATGTGGGATCTTCCCAGACCAGGGCTTGAACCCATGTCCCCTGCATTGGCAGGCAGATTCTTAACCACTGTACCACCAGGGAAGTCCGGGTGGGATTTTTTTTTTTTTTTTTTTTTTGGTACGCGGGCCTCTCACTGTTGTGGCCTCTCCCATTGCGGAGCACAGGCTCTGGACGCGCAGGCTCAGCAGCCATGGCTCACAGGCATGGCCGCTCCGCGGCATGTGGGATCTTCCCAGACCGGGGCACGAACCCGTGTCCCCTGTATCGGCAGGTGGACTCTCAACCACTGCGCCACCAGAGAAGCCCCGCGTGGGATTTTTAAAGAGACTTTGAGTAGCTAGTTTTGGAGGTGGCGGGGGTTCAAGGAAGTAATGGGGACACCGAGGCGCCCAGGGACTAGTGCCTTGAGAAGTCATTACTACCTGCGGGCCTGAAGATGTTACCAGAGCCTGGTTGAAATTTAGCACCATGGAGAGGGGCTGTCCAAGGGAGGATGAGGTCACAGACGGATATAGCCATGGCCCAAACCGAGCCAAGTCAGGAGGAATAAATATCCAGACCTTTCTCTCTCCTCCACCCTCAAGCCTCTAGCTGGTGCCTCCCATGGGCCAATCAGAAGCCAGAGGGCAAGATGACTTAGGTGACAAACACAGTCCATAGGGCTTCGCTTCCCAGGGTGCAGAGCAGGGTCTAGAAGGGTGGAGAAAAGGCTTGGGGGCAAATGGAGAATTACTCACCCAATGGGTAATTCTCTTCACTTCACTATCAGTCAAGTCTTAAACCGTCTGTTCCCCAGTAAAAATTTAATTCACTTTGTGAGTACCACTGGCAAAGGAGGAAGCATATTCCTATAAAGAAACTGTGTCCATTTTTAGATACTCTCTAGTATGTAGACTTTCTATAGAAAACCGTATTTTTTTAAGAGGACAATTTTTACATTGAAAACAGAAGCCAGTGAACCTGTTCATCTCCTCAGTTAATCAAGAGTTCAGTGTGTCTTTGTATGAAGACAAACTGCAGCCCTTTGGACATTTCTGCCAGTTCTATTTAGAAGAAGAACCAAATGAAGTTAGCAAAAAGCGAGGATTGAGGAACTATAGGACAAATGCTGTTTTTTTTCTCCTTTTTGACCAGAAGTGACAACAGAGGAACAGGAACAGGGGAAATTTTCTGCCACTGGACATACCTGTTATATTGGATCACAGACTCCTTTTTTAAAAAATAAATTTATTTATTTATTTTTGGCTATGTTGGGTCTTCGTTGCTGCGCGCAGGCTTTCTGTAGTTGCAGCGAGCAGGGGCTACTCCTCATTGTGGTGCGCAAGCTTCTCGTTGCGGTGGCTTCTCTTGTTGCGGAGCACGGGCTCTAGAGCGCAGGCTCAGTAGTTGTGGCACACGGGCTTAGTTGTTCCACGGCATGTGGGATCTTCCCGGACCAGGACTCGAACCCGTGTCCCCTGCATTGGCAGGCAGATTCTTAATCGCTGTGCCACCAGGGAAGCCCCCCCAGACTCTTAACAATGAAAAAGACCTTAAAAATCATCTAGTCCTGTGTTTTTCAAGGCTTTTTAGTTGTGAGGTCCCTTGCTTAAGCACTTACATGGAAACCCATTAAGTGGAAGAATTTTCCTTCACAGGGTCTGGTACTGGGCTTTGCACTTGGCCAGGATTACCTCATTTCATCCTGTCTACAGCCTTAAGAGGGAGGTTCTTCCTTTTGTACATTGACAGAGAAAGATGCCAAGGGTCAGAGACAAGCAAGGGCACATTGCCAGTGGCTGTAGCAGGTGGGATTCGACGTCAGGGTTCCTGACTCCACAGCCCGTGTCTCTGCTTCCATATAAAGGCAGAGGTGATTTAGTTAAAGCAGAGTGTAGGTTTTCAGAGCTTGCCTCATTCTCCCCTTAACCCTGACCTTACCCTTGGCCACCTGGGACACTGTTTAAAAAATACCCATCGAGTCTCACACTTGATAATTTAATCGGTTAAACTGACTATCATCAACCCCAATATATGGAAAAACAGTCCCATACTTCTCAAATACACCCTAGCTCTTATTTTCCCTCCTCTTCAAAGTACTTAGATATAATTTTCCCTGTCATCAATATGCACATGCAATTTAATCCTTGGCTTCTTTTAACCTAAATCTATTTTCTATAAAAATTCTCATGTATAGGGGCTTCCCTGGTGGCGCAGTGTTTAAGAGTCCGCCTGCCGATGCAGGGGACACGGGTTCGTGCCCCAGTCTGGGAAGATCCCACATGTTGCGGAGCGGCTGGGCCCGTGAGCCATGGCCGCTGAGCCTGCGTGTCGAGAGCCTGTGCTCCATAACGGGAGAGGCCACAACAGTGAGAGGGCCACATACCGCAAAAAAAAAAAAAATTCTCATGTATAAATACAGACATTGGACTCACCAACTTAAACAGCTGTTTGTCATTTTTATAGAATACTCCATAACAGAACTTCCTGCCCCGTATTCCATGGAAGCCTGGTTCCTGATGATATTAATAGGTGTCTGCAATAAGAAGGGGTTTTTACCAGTTTTTATATTTATATGAAAAATATATGTATTTTTTGACAAGTTTGGGAAATGATACACATGCTCTCCTGAACATCACATGCACATTAGAAAATTAAAGATGATAAAAAGTCATGTAAGGACTTCCCTGGTGGCACAGTGGTTAAGAATCCACCTGCCAATGCAGCGGACACGGGTTCGAGCCCTGGTCCAGGAAGATCCCACATGCCGCGGAGCAACTAAGCCCGTGTGCCACAACTACTGAGCCCGCGCTCTAGAGCCCATGAGCCACAACCACTGAAGCCCGTGAGCCTATAGCCCAGGCTCTGCAACAAGAGAAGCCACCGCAATAAGAAGCCTGTGCACCGCAACTAAGAGTAGCCCCCGCTCACTGCAACTAGAGAAAGCCCGCACACAGCCATGAAGACCCAATGCAGCCAAAAATAAATAAATAAATTGATTTTTTTTTTAAGTCATGTAAGAGAGCAACGGACATGATTAGGCTTAGCAAATGGATTTGATCATAAAATCCTTTTGTAAAAACCTCTATGGAGCAAATCCACTGCTCTACAGATCCACCGGATGAAACCTTGTCCTGTACCAGGTTTGCTTGGTCCTTTCTCAGTGAGTGTGGGACCCCTACTTTACAGACAAGGAAGGTAGATTTTCAGGTCACCCATCTGGCTGGCAACACCAATTAGGATCGTAGCTCAGGTCTCCTAATAACTTTTACAGAAATCCCTGTGATCAAACTGTCTGGGCTCTTAAAGATGGACACATATTCTGATATTTCACAACTGACGGAGAGCAAGCCAGCACACCTCCTAGGCCCTACGGTCACCTCACGTCGCCTGGTAACCTGGTGGCCCAAGGCCTCTTAAAAGGAGAATAGTTATTGGCTGAGGATGACTCAGCTTTGCCTCCAAATCCTAAGGTTCTCCGCTGGGAGGCACCTGGAGGGGGCATACCAGTGGCTCGGAACAGTTTCCCTCTGCTGAGGCGCTGCAAGCACCACCCGGCAGCAGCCTGATCCCACGGCACAGTCTTCTTGTGTTCTAGGCCCTGCAGAAAACTGGTGGATTTGGGGGTTACACAATAAGCGGGTTAGGAATAAAAGTGTGGGCTCTGGGACTTCCCTGGTGGCGCAGTGGTTAAGAATCCACCTGCCAATGCAGGGGACATGGGTTCGATCTCTGGTCTGGGAAGATCCCACATGCCGCAGAGCAACTAAGCCCGTGCGCCACAACTCCTGAGCCTGTGCTCAGCCCGAGTGCCACAACTACTGAAGCCCATGCGCTCTAGGGCCCACGAGCCACAACTACTGAGCCCGAGTGGTGCAATTACTGAAGCCTGCGTGTCTAGAGCCCAGGCTCCACAACGAGAGAGAAGCCACCACAATGAGAAGCCAGCGCACCGCCATGAAGGATAGCCCCTGCTCGCCACAACTAGAGAAAGCCCGTGCACAGCAATGAAGACCTAACGCAGTCAAAAAAAAGAAAGAAAAAAAAAGAAAGTGTGGGCTCTGGCATGGAGCCCTGAACAAGGTGCTTGCTAAGGGCAAAGAGAATATGGGGTGGGTAGAGGAAGACAGTGGTCATAAATATCCACTATGACCACACGGTCAGTCGCAGAAACCAGGACCGTGATAGCTGTGCGCATTCTTCCTTATTTGACATGAATATATTTGCTTATACACAAACCAGTTTTCCCCCTCTTTCATTGCTCTAGCCTCTAGAATAAGATGTGTTAATAGTAGTTAACCTCATATTTCATTATTTAAGCTACGGGATGTCAAAGGGACATTGACTTACCTAGAAAAGAAATCACCAATAAATGGACTTTGGACAGGTTCAACATGTTTCTGGATGTATGAGACAAATTGTATTATGCCTCTAATTGGTTAAACTGCCACCTATCAAAGAAGTACTGGGTATGAGATGGGAAAGAGGTGTGAAGGAGTGTAATTCAACCAGTACTCATAGGAACTTAGAAATAATACTGCATTTGTCCATGCAACGTAATTCAGCATCCTTGAAAAGTAAGTGTGCCAATAAGGTTCAAGGAAATTGATGCCTTTGCGCTGGAGGATAAATAACCAAATGCCACCTGGGGGGACTCACGCTCTCCCAGGCTTCTTAGAACTTACAAGCAGCAGAGACTTTTTGTTGATACCAAGAGATGATGGGGGAGGCTCTGTGCAGAAATGATTTTGGGTGCCAGGTGACTCATTTTTAAACAACTTCCACATTTGGCAGATGGTGATGATGCCAGCGCTTAACGATAGAGCTGGTAAATCAGGACGGCATGTTTCCACACTTCTCAGATGCTTATTTCTAAACAGTATGGAAAAACCACATCTTTGGGTACCTCTCTCTGCAGTGACTCATGTAGTCTAAGCAAGGCTGCCACCTCTGGAGTCCATGCTGCTCTCCTGTTAGAATCCGGCAATGGACCACACTGATAACAGTACGGAAAAAGGATCCAGACACTCATTTTTCAGATGCTGAAAACATCAGGCCACAGAATACACTTACCACAGACATTTTCTGTCTTGATCATTTCTCACACGAACACTGTCCTATTGAAAGGACCTTAACCCTCATCAAAATCCCATGTATTCCAGACAAATTAAATCATGTAACCACAGAACCTATGGGGTAGAAGGAACTTATACTCATTGAGACCAGGGCAGAAATAACTAACTTTTTATCAAATATTTCATGCTCCCCCTCCCATGCAGAAGAGTTGTGGCTGAAACATGGCTGCCCAGGGAGGCAATACCTTTCTCAATGCCTTTCATTTGTGCAAGGGCGTGTGACTGGTATTGGCCAATATAAACTGAGCAGATGTGATGTGTGCCACTTCTGGCCAAAGCAGTTAAGAAGAGGGTGTGTCACTTCTTCTCTCTCCCCTTCCTCCTGGACACAGAGGTCTCTAAGCCTTCAAGGGATGGCAGAGCCATGAGATGAGACATGCTTGGGTCCCTGAATCACCGTATGGGTCCCTGAATCACCACCAGGACGATCTTCATCAGATTGTTATGTGAGTAACAAATACATTTTTACTGTGTTAAGACTCTGAAATCAGGGGCTTAATCATTCTTGTAGCTAGCATTTCCCTAATTAATACAGAGTCCAACTTCCATCTTCTTCTTTCTATCCAGTGTTTTAATTCTCTTTACAACTCCTCATAGAGATATTACTAGGAATACCCAGAAGCAGTTTGTATGATGGCCGAGATTATGCACGCTGGTATCAGGCAGACTAGGTTTTTAATTCCATTTTCTATACTAATCTAGCTATGTGTTCTTGACCAAGCCAATTAACTTCTCAGAGCCTTGGTTTCCTCATCTGTAAAATGCACATAATAATAGTACTTATGTCATAATATTGTTGAGAGAAGTAAAGGAGCTCATCCCCATAAGGCACTAAGTATTTAAGAAATGAAGGCTTTTGTTCTTCCTGGCATTACCCTACAGGTGATCACGCAACACACGCTGGTGACACTATTAAAGAGATCAACAGGCAGCTTTTTGTTGCACTGCCACTTTCCAGAGGGCCAGAGGAACTTAGGCATACAAGCAGCTTCCCTACTTAGATACCAGGACCTTAGAAAATTGGGTGAGGCGATCCAATAGAAACACAGGTCCTAGGAGACTCGGGTACCAGGAACACAGAAGGAATAAGCATCAAAATCTCTGGGCACTAACACATCTTACCAACACTCAGGGTCCTTCTGTAAAGAGGAGATGGGAGCTGTTGTTTTCCAGATGTACACGTGAGGTCATGTGGGAGACGCGAGTGGATAGACCCAGTGTAGGCCTATTGCTGACCGGGCCTCAGGAAATGGAGCCCTCCCCCATGGTCGCTAAGGGAACCCCAGAGATGCTCTCAGGTGACATGAAGAAGGGGGAGCCCCAGCACCAGAAGAAGGCTAGGGAGGAACGCTGCTGGGAGCGCATGAGGGAGATGGAAGACAAGGGCCAGGGCGGGCGGCCAGAAGCCTGTGCTCCGCAAGAGAATCAGCAGTTTCCTGCCTCTGATTCCTGTACCTGCTCCGCCGGCTCCGCTTTGGGCCAGGGCACCCTCTCCCTTTGCCCTCTTAGCAGAAGTGCAGAGCGCCTTGTAGACTTCCTGCTGACCCCTCTGTCACCCGCTGCCCCAGGGCAGTCCTCCTTTGGCAACAGGAGTCTGAACAAGACTCACCCTTTCCTTCCTTTGCCCAGATGCTAAGGGTTGGAAAACCAATGCAGATGTTTCGCTCAAAACCACTCCAAAGAAAGATGAGGACAGCCTGCTTCCTGCCGCCCCTCTGGACAGCAATCAGGAGAGTGATAACTCAGACCCTGCCCTGTGCCCACTTCCAAGATCCCTCCGGCCAAGCCACCGAAGAGGCTTCACGACACTGGACCCCCCAACAACTTCAAAAGCCCTCTCTGAAGAGCAAGAAGGACAGACAAGGAAAAGCAGAAAGAGAAGCTCCCGTGCAGCACCCCGGGCATCTGCACCGAGGGACACCACTGGCTCAGGCTACCTTCTCCCTCTGGGTGTCTTTCGGTCACGCGTTTGTATCGCTGCTGCAGTTTTCAAGTATTTGGATTTGAACAGATGAGGGAAGGCTTTCCGCCACAGGAGGGAGAACCGAGAAAATTTCAAATATGATGCATTTTCCAGATTCCTGTCTTTATACCAAAATAAAGTATTGATATTCATGAAGGCAAGCAAGAAAGGAGGGAGGGAGGGAAGGAAAGAGAAGCAGCCCTTCAGAGTAAATCATAATTTATCTTGTGCTTACCTCGTAGTCTGGTTTTCAGCACCCCCAACACTGATGACCTAGAAGAAAATGGAGTCATGCAACAGTGCGTAAGTGACCTGTCCCCCCAAAACACACATCAGAAGCAGCCCATTCCAGCTCCGGATGATGGGACTGAATACTTTCCTTTATACTGAGACAAAATATTTCTGCCTCTATTTCTCATCCCTGGTCCTCTCTCCTGTCTTGGGTCCACGTGGAACAAGTCTAAATTTTCTTTCGCATGTAAAAGTCCACAGTGAAGCCCTGTCCATGTGAGAGCGGAGAGAGGGGGCAGTCTTCTTGAGGATTAGCTCTCCATGGGGAGCCTTCACCTTTGCAGCAATAACAGGCAGTCTTTCATGGGTTTTTTTTTTGAGGGATGCTAAAGGACTCTGAACCCCAAGTCATCCTTCCAAATTCCAGTCTTGACTTAACTCTTTTACTGTCCCCTCTTCTTCCTCAATGTCCCCTAATATGGCACAGAGGCTGCAGGAAACAGGACCAGGATACATACGTTTGCAGGTCAGAGCATGAGATGTGATCCAGTTTGTATTGGGAAGCAGAAAGAGAGACCCCAAAATACTGGAGATGCTTATATCCAGTCAGCACAGGCCACAGCTACTCATTTTTCATCATCACCAAGGCCCCATGGGTGAGACAGGAACAGGAAGTCAGAAACACCTCCCTCTACCAATCCTGTCCCAACATGTCTCACCAGCCCAGGTTTCCCTAATACCCTCCCCTCTGTCTTCTTTTCTAAAACGATCCTTCAAGATGTTGGTGGAGATAAGAGGAAAGATTTGAGAGAAGAGAAAGGAGGGGGCATGGGCTATTTATTCAAGAATTTAAACCCCGGGCTTCCCTGGTGGTGCAGTGGTTGAGAGTCTGCCTGCCGATGCAGGGGATGCAGGTTCGTGCCCTGGTCCGGGAAGATCCCACATGCCGCAGAGCGGCTGCGCCCGTGAGCCATGGCCACTGAGCCTGCGCATCCGGAGCCTGTGCTCCGCAACGGGAGAGGGCACAACAGTGAGGGGCCCGCGTACCGCAAAAAAAAAATAATAATAATAATAATTTAAACCCCTTAAAATCTGCCTATTCCGAACTCTCCTCAGAGATAACTTACTCTTCTGATTTTCTCAGCCTTCTACTCCTATCTTCCCAAGTTGACAAATACTGTTTGCCCATGCGACACCCTTTTCCTTCCTCCTGGTCAGAGCTTTCTGAGTTTCCTCTGAGGAGGCACCCTCCTTGGTCCACATGGTTCATTCAACTGACTGCCCACAACTCACCATTGCAGGGACGAATGGAAGACCAAGACCTGACCGAGCAGAGTCATGGTGATTGGCTTGGGGACAAAAATGGGATGGGAGGCAGCCCAATGAGAGTCTACACTATGGATTTTGCTGGAACTATTGGAAAGGATGTGCTGAGATTGCTAAGCCAATAGGATTTAAACCTGGAGCTGCAGACAGCCATCATCACCTGCTCTTGAGGAAAGCCTGCAGAGCATGAAGCTAACACTAAGGGGTGAGGGACCAAGAGGTGAAGAGACACAGTCTTTGGCTTATGGCTGTTTGAGTTGAGTTTGTCTCTTGCATCCAAAATTACTCAGAATTCTGAGTAATACTTGACCCCGGTGGCTCTGAAACTTTTTGGTCTCAGAATCTCTTTGCAATTTAAAAGTTTATTGATGACCCCAAAGAGCTTTTACTTGTGTGAATTATTTTTATTGATATTTATCATATTAGAAATTAAAATTGAGAAATTTTATAGCTGTCAATAAAACTCACAATGAACTCATTTCGTGTTAGTATAAACAACATATTTTTATGAAAAATAACTACACTTTCCAATAGAATATATTCAGTGAGAAGCATGCCCTTGTTTCACATTTTTTCAATTGTCTTGCAATGTCTGGCTTAATACAACATAGCTGAATTCTCATATATGTTTCTGCAGAATGACATTGCCATATGTTCTTTGGTTAAAGTATGGGAAGAAAACCTGGCCTCACGGAGATACGTATTGTTAAAAAAGACAGATTTTACAAGGCTTTTCAGAGAGTTGTGGGTATTCTTTTTTGGTATTTTCCCAAAACTTGACAAGTGGTAGTCTCTTAAAAGTTTGTTACAATGTGGAATCTGAAACTATAAAAGGAGCTTTTCATATTCTATATACTCATAAAAAATGAGGGTGATAAAACGCAAAATAATATCTTAGAATTAACAGGAATATAGTTTTGATCTCGTGCATCCCCTGAAAGGGTTTTACGGACCTCCAGGGGTCCCTGGACCATACTTTGAGAACTACTGCTCCACCCTAAGCCTCATCAACTCTGACTCTCTCTGTGTGTATTTTTCTAATTTGAACTTCTTTTTATTCCTTTTTTTTTTTTTCTGGCCATGCCGTGCGGCTTGTGGGATCTTAGTTCCCTAACCAGGGATTGAACCTGGGCCCAGGCAGTGAGAGTGCCGAGTCCTACCCACTGGACCGCCAGGGAAATCCCTAATTTAAACTTCTAATCTGAAGAAAAGGGAACTGATTTGGCTCATTCAGTTACCCTTCAAGAAGCAAATCTGTATTAAGTTTTTCAACTAACAGTGCTGGGTGCTCCCCATGCTCCGGGCACCGTGGTGGGAGCTGGGGGTACAGTGAAGAGCAAAACGGAACGGGACCCTACCCTCAAGGGGCCGGTAGCCGAGCGTGGCTCCCAGACATCAATCCTAACATAGATTTACAAACTGGGGTAAGTTATGTGAAGGAAACTACAAAAAGTCAGGGAGTGGTAAGGAAGTTCCTCAAAGAAGCGACTTTTAAAAGATAAAAGGATGGGGCTTCCCTGGTGGCGCAGTGGTTGAGAGTCCGCCTGCCGATGCAGGGGACACGGGTTCGTGCCCCGGTCTGGGAAGATCCCACATGCCGCGGAGCGGCTGGGTCCGTGAGCCATGGCCACTGAGCCTGCGCGTCCGGAGCCTGTGCTCCGCGACGGGAGAGGCCACAACAGTGAGAGGCCCTCGTACCGCAAAAAAAAAAAAGATAAAAGGATAAGTAGTCATTCTAGGACGGTAGAGGAGAGGCATGGGGAGGGGCGAATGCCTCTGGCTCCAGGCCGAGGCAGTTCCATGTGATATGTCTTAGCGAAGGAGAAGCTGCAGGAAGCCAGCATCCCTGGAAAGTGAAGGTAGGGACCACATTGCAGGAGAGTCTGGAGAGGTAGACAGGAGGATCTGTTAGACACGGTCCTTGCAAAACGCCATCTCATTGGCTGCTGGCCTGCCTACAGAGGAGTGCCTTTGAGTCTGACACCTGCCCCTGGTCCAGGCAGCTGGAGCCAAGATGCAGGGTCATGTGGTGGCCCAAGCATCAGGGACCACTGGGAAGGGATTGTGGGAGTACAGCAAGCACTCCCAGAAGACTCATGATCCCCTCTAAAAATCATATTCCATCTCTCACGGCTTCACTGTTGCCCGACACACAGCCGTCCTCTGATTTGGAAGCCTTGAAGATCCTCTGCATTTGCTGGTCACCCATGCTTGATTTTCAGTAGGGACATTGTCACAGGTGGGGCTCCCGAGAGACAGATTCGGAGATGGAGATTAGCAGCCAGATGACTATTAGGGCTTGGAGACAAGATTTGTGCAAGAGAAGGGACAGAAGCAGGATTGGACAGAGGAACAAGCTGACCCGCAAGGCACTCTCAACAAAGGTCTCAGCTGATCTCATGGGCAGCTCTGAGGCTGAGCTGGCCCTCCTGAATTGTCTCGATTTGCAGCTTTACACCCTAGCATCTCCCAGTCACTGGATATGCGTTGCTCTGGAAGGAAGCATGAACTTGGAAGGCAGCATGACCAGGCAAGGCAGTTTTCTTCAGTTAATGCAAACCCCAAAGTGGAATGACAACAGATGGCTCTCTTCCAGCATCATTCCCAAGTCCTAGGGGCATAATCCTTCTTTCCAGAAGGAGGATCTGAGTGGTGCGTCACAGAGCCCATCACGCTCAACACTCAACAAGAATCACAGTGGCGTTTATGAGGACAGCAGAGGCCAGGGACTCAGCGGGATTGAGTTCCAGTGCTGGCTTTTCATGAATCAAACACACATGAAAACTTACGAGTTGGTGAGCTGGTTGCACCCTGCCTGTCTCTCCACCTTGTCTCATAACCATTCTCCCTCATCCATCTACTCCATCAACCCTCCAAGCTCATTTCTTCCTTGGGGCCTTTGTACTGTCGATAAGAATTATCTCATCTGTGTGCTCAACTAGAAGATATGTTCCGTGGGCATAGAAACTGTGTTCTTCATCTTTGTGTCTTCAGAACTTAGAACACAGTAGGCATAAAAACATTTGCTGGAAAAAAAATGAATGACTGGACTTCCTTGGTGGTGCAGTGGTTGGGAGTCCACTGCCAATGCAGGGAACACAGCTTTGAGCCCTGGTCCAGGAAGATCCCACATGCCACGGAGCAACCAAACCCTTGTGCCAAAGTACTGAGCCTGCGCTCTACAGCCCGCGAGCCACAACTACTGAGCCCGCGTGCCACGACTACTGAGCTCTCATGCCACAACTACTGAGCCCTCATGCCACAACTACTGAGCTCACATGCCTAGAGCCTGTGCTCCACAACAAGAGAAGCCACCGCAATGAGAAGCCCACGCACCGCAACGAAGAGTAGCCCCCGCTCACCGCAACTAGAGGAAGCCCATGTGCAGCAACAAAGACCCAACACAGCCAAAAATAAATAAATAAACTTATTTAAAACAAAAAGAATGACTGAGTACCAGGCAGAGTGGGTGTACTGGATTGCTAGGGCTGCCATAACTAAGTACCACAGACTGCGTGGCTTAAACTACAGAAGTATGTTTTCTCACAGTTCTGGAGGCTACAAGTCTGAGTGTCGGCAGGGCTGGTTTCTTTCGAGGTCTCTCTCCTTGGTTTGCAGATGGCTGTCTTCTCCCTCTGTCTTCACATGGTCTGTCCTCAGTACACGTGTGGATCCAAATTTCTTCATCTTAGAAGGACACCAATCACATTGGATTAGGGCCCACCCTCATGGCCTCATTTTACCTTAGTTACCTCTTTAAAGATCCTATCTCCAAATGCAGTCACATTCTGAAGTACTGGGGGTTAGGACTTCAACATACAAATTTGGGGAGAAACAATGCAACCGAAAACATTGGGGGACACAAAAAGGCTGTGTCGTGGGGGTTTTCTCTCAGAACAATTGCTGTCTCACACAAAAGAAGAGATGACATGACACCAGCCAGCCTTTTTTTTAGTCTTTACAACCAGGCACTGTGCTGGTGCTTTACAGGCATTAACTTATTTCTCCTCACAACCACCTGTTGAGGTAGGGAGCAATAGGCCCATTTTACTGACAAGAAGACAGAGGCTCTGAGATCTTACTTACTCAAGGTCACACAGCGGCCAAGGGGAGAAGCTAAAACTTGAACGCAGATCTCCTGACGCTAAGCTCCCACAGTTAACTATTTCTAGAGAGTGCCTCTCGTTTATCTTCACAGCTTTCCCACCCCACGATTTAAAACGCTAACACCCTGCCTCCACAGAGCCATAATTAGTTTAATTACATGGTATTTTGTGATGTCCGCGCTAAGTCACCTGTAGCCCTCTCCATGGAGATGGGAACCATCCACGAAAATAACACAAACCCAGGTGTTGCCCTGCATTCAGGGTAGAGAAGCCTGAACAAACATTTCTTT
Source organism: Orcinus orca (assembly GCF_937001465.1). Classification (NCBI taxonomy): domain Eukaryota; kingdom Metazoa; phylum Chordata; class Mammalia; order Artiodactyla; family Delphinidae; genus Orcinus; species Orcinus orca. The sequence continues at coordinate 11,233,267 of NC_064568.1, forward strand.
TTGCTCCCAGCACTAAGTCTAATGCTCCGCTCCCCTCCCTGAAACTTAAAACCAAAATCAGAACTTACTTCATTCTCTGTTTCATTAGCTTGGAATAAGCCCAAGATAAGGTTAACCAATGGACGAGTCTGAAAAAACTGCAACCAATTACCCTGAAAAATATGCTAAGCCTGAACAGATTTATTCAACGTTGCTTAGTGGGTGGCTTCACAGGATGGAGGCCAAGATGTATCATCTGCTTGGCTTTGCCTTTGATTATTCATTGACTGGCATGACTCTCTTACCATAAGCTGATACAGTCTCCCGTCTCAGAGAGAAAGAGCGAAAAAAACACAAAACACCACACTGACTGATTCATTCCAAACAGAATGGTTTGGTTTTTTTTTTTTTTTGAGACAGACCTGTGGTACTAATGAACCTTCCCTGTTTTCCTTTTTAATTCAAGGCAGCAGATTAATGAAAAATTTAGTGATGGGTGTGCAGGTGGAATGTTCTACTGATGCCTCTGGGTGTATATCTGAACACACGTGATAACTGGCTGTTATCAGCCATGCATTTTGGTAGATGTGCTCTGAAATCATCTCATTTAACTTGCACAAGATCCCATAGGTAGGTGCTGTCATCCCCACTGTACAGGTGAGGAAACTGACTCTTTAAAACTGTGTTGTTCAATACGGTAGTCACTAGCTACAGGTGACTATTTAAACTTAAACGTAAAGTAATTACAATTTTAAAAGTCAGCTCCTCAGTTACACCAGCCGCATTTCAAGTACTCAACAGCCAGGGGTGGCTAGTGGCCACCAGATTGAGCGGATCAGATGTAGAACGTTTCTAACCACACAGAAAGTGTTGTTGGACATGCTCCTCTACAGTCTAGAGGCAAGAGCCTTGCCATTTGCTTAAGCAAAGGTGAGATTCAAACCCAGCTCTCTCTGCTCCAAACCCACTATTTCACCACACCCATGGCATCTGTGGCCTCCCAGTGGGAGCCTCTTAGGTACGGAGGGCAGCAACCTTGATCCTGATTTCTTTAGTATTCCCACGGCACCTTACACTTAAACTGAAAACTTCTTTCTGCCCTGAAAGGCGTGTTGGAAAATGCCAAGAAATGACCAGCAGGTGGTGTGTGTGTCCCATGTCTCGTAAAAGCGTGCCATTCCCAGGCCCTGCTAAAAAAGGAAAATCCAAACACTTGTTCTGTTGCAAGACAAAGGCTATAGACAAAATTGGAATTGTTCTCTCTCTGCCCTCTCTTTAAGTTCTTTTTCTTATCACTCAGAAACTTTGCAATAAAGACGTTTAAAAAAACTGGAAAATGCAGCCACCTTCCAATGTCAGCTCCCTTGGCTTTAAATAATATCTAAATGTGGATTACTCTGAAATGTGCCTCCGCAGACAGACCCATCCCTAAAACTCTTAATGTATTTATCCAACTTCCTACTTGGTATCTCACATGGGTGTCAAAAAGGCATTTCGATATGAATTTGACCAAAAAGGAACTCTCACTTCCCTTACCCCTCTGCCTCCCAAAGTTGTTCTTCCCCCATCTTCCCTATTTCTAGAAATAGTACCACCATACACAAAGTTACTCAGGCCCAAATCCTAGCCTGCGTGCACGCGCACACACACACACACACACACACACACACACACATTACATCACTTCATCAGCAAATCCTGGTGGTTCCACCTCAGGAGATCTTGAATCCATTTACTTCTCTCTGTGTCCACAACATCTCGCTCATCCAAGCTCTGTCATCCTCTCTTGCCTGGACAACTACAGTGGTTCCTAACAGGTCCCAATGCTTTGACCTTTGCTATTCTCCAACACATTCTCCAAAGACATCGTTTAAAACCAAATCAGAGGGACTTCCCTGGCGGTGCAGTGGTTAAGAATCCGCCTGCCAGTGCAGGGGACTCTGGTTTGAGCCCTGCTCCAGGAAGATCCCACATGCCGCGGAGCAACTAAGGCCATGCACCACCAACTACTGAGCCTGCGCTCTAGAGCCTGCAAGCCACAACTACTGAGCCTGTACGCCACAACTAGTGAAGCCTCTGCGCCTAGAGCCAGCCCGTGCTCCGCAACAAAGAGAAGCCACCGCCATGAGAAGCCTGCGCACCACAACGAAGAGTAGTCCCTGCTCAAAGCAACTAGAGAAAGCCCACGCACAGCAACGAAGAGACAACACAGCCAAAAATAAATAAATAAATAAATAATTTATTTTTAAAAAAACAAAAAAAATCAGAGTATGTCACTCCCTTTAGAATAAAATCCAAGCTCTTATCAGGAAGTTCATGTAGGCCTACAAGACCCTACAAGGTCAGGCTCCTCCCTCCCAGGGCTTTTATGGTTGGTCACTAATCTCTCACATCTCCTGTGGTTCCTCAAGTACACCAAGCTCTCTCTTCCCTCAGGGCCTTTGCATGATCTCTGGTCTCCTTTCAGGAGTCACCTCCTCCGAGACGCCTTCCCTGATTACTCTGTCTAAAGAGACCTCTTCTTCTAGTGTTTAGACCATCACACTATTTCATCCTTCAGAACATTGACCCCAATTGTAAATGAGGTTGAACTCAAAGGTACCAGCTCCAAAGTTCCAGTACGTTTCAAAAGAGGAGGGAACAATGGCATTCAGAAGAACTCATACCTGAAGGCATATTTTCAATTAAAATCGTCCTCTTGTCTTTCTTACTTCAAAACACCTCTGGCATTCTTGCTTTGGAATTTCCTCCAGAGCCAAGCATTTGATCACAATGTGGTTCTAGATGGGCTGCGATACAGAAAGAGGCAAAGAGCACGTTTTAGAACAGTACTGTGATATAATCTCATTTTTCAAGTGGAAGAAATACATGACACTCTCTCTCACTTTCCCTGAACACACCTCCCTCACACACTCACTCCTTCCATGGAAACACAGTTGTCCCTCCGTATCCGCGGGATATTGGTTCCAGGACCCCGGGCAGACACAAATCTTCGCGGATGCTCACTTCCTGTCTATAAAATGGCGCAAGCGCAGTCGGCTCTCCATATCCGCGGGTCCGCGTGCTCGGTTCAACGCGCTCTGTGGTTGGTTGAATGCGTGGATGCGGACGCCGCAGATACGCGGATACGGAGCGTGGACTGTATTTTAAGTCTGAAAGGAGACTCGCTAAATTGTTAACAGTGTTTACAGTAAGGAGAGGAGAACTTTCAAAACGCGCCATTACTCCTCTGAAACTGGGATTCCCAAGGGAGCGGATAGGGAGCCGCGGGGCTGATTTTCAGCTGGAATGCAGCAACTCGGGCTGACCCGCTGGTCACAGCCCCCGTCCCCTCTTACTGGACTGCCATGACATACCAACTTTTAAATGTTTTCACTGACACCCAGAAAACAACCCAGGTTCTGTTTACTGCCCCAGTACACACTGCTGTATTATTTAAATTCAGTATGATACGTGGGCATCGATTTAGTTCACATCACATATTTGACAAAATTCGGTTCATCTCAATACTGAGCATCCGCCATTGCCGTGTACCAGTGGTGGGGTGAAGAGGCAAGGACAGATGAAACACAATGCCTGCCCCCAAATCTCACAGCCCGTGACCAAGACTATTATCACCCAGCTTGGTCGTGACAGTTTGATCTGAAAAACTGTTGGCTCTTTTCAAATATCTAGAAAATTCTCAAGGGGGCTGGGGGCGGGAAGTGCAAATAAAATCCTGCCTTGTCTCCGAAGACAGTTCCAAGAGAAGACTAGGAAAGTCTTTGGAGCAAAAATGGCCGCTAAAGTAAGTCCTTGGTAGCCGAGGAAGCTTGGGTGGGACGATCATTTATTTGCTGTATAAATTCTGGCACCAAAACTAAAAAGTCATTCACATTTGCTTAAACCTATAGTCCATAGTTCCACCGTAACCCCTTTTTCTTAACACAAATATTTTTGTAACATCGTCCTTCCTCTCCTGAATTGTAATTTACACCGGGTATAATCTACCTACAAAAAATTTCTAAAAATCAATATATTATTTTGTCATATAAGGGAGAAATAAAAAATACAGTTTACAGTATAATATGTATTTTATAATATGAAAGTGCTCAGATGATTCAAGAACCAGTGAGTAGTCAAATGATTGCACCTGTTTTTAATGATGATATCTGGATTTAAGAAGAACTAGACCATATTCGACTGAACGTTGTTCACTGTTTTGCTTTATATTTGCTATTTCCAAATAAGGGCTAGAGAAGCATACACAGAATCTCCATGAATGAAACAGCTCTAAATGAAAACTGATGCAACTCTGTGGCCCTGGTGACTCAGATCCCAAGTGTGATACTGCCATTAATGACATCATTTTCCAAGACGGCGGACGTCTCTCGGTAAACTGCTAGAGCCTTCCTTCCATTTACACGGTAGTAGCGTTCCTGGGAAGCGTGGTGGCTATTAAAACCATGCTGGTGTTTGTGTTTGTGTGAAAAAGAGAGTTAGGACCTATGCTCAGATAATGAAAAATAAGTTCTCACCTGTGCCAGTGGTGGGGCTTTTCAAATCTTGAGGGACACAAGACAACTCTGCTCCGCAGGCCTGTCTCATACTGGCCCCCAAAGCCAGGAGGATGTGAGACTTCCTCATTTCCATCCCCGCAACCCCTGCAATCCTTGTGAAAACCAAAAGCACCGTCACCAGGAAAACATCCTCTAAGGATGTGCTATCCCCTTTGAGAAACACTTCCTTGAAGTCACAACTCTTAGGAGAACTCCAGGTCTTTTGGTCACTCTTTGGGTTACTACAGCGTTACTCTGTCCCCTGTCACCCAGCTGGACATCAAAGGGTCAGCAGCAGGCAAGTGGTGGGGCCTGAGAAGAACTGCTGACAGTGATGACGGCTCTGGAAAGAACAGACCTGCTCCTGGGGAGTGAGAGGCTGAACCCCAGGCAGTAGGTGACACTCTGGCTCCAAAGAGCACACAGTACTGGCCACAGGAGGGAACTCGGCCAGCAGGTGATGGGGACAGAGAGAGGCCCTGCACGTGAGAACAGGAGGGTGAGCTGCAGCCACAGGAAAGCATGGGGCATACAGCAGCCGCAAGGCACCCACAGACGAAGTCCCAGTTGTAGGAGAATCACAGCCTAAGGACACTTCCAGAATTTCAGAGAGAAAGAGGAATAATGGATGGAATAGAGGGCACTGGTTAAGAACTTGGGCTTTGGGATCAGACGAGTTCAAGTCCCAGCTTTGCCACCGCTGCCAAGTGTGACTTTGGACCAGCTGCTTAACTTCTCTTTGACTCTGTCTCCTCGTCTGTAAAATGGGCACTAATGGCAGTGGGGATCAGATGGGATCAGAGGGAAGGTGCTGAGCGTGCCGCCCGGTGGCCTGCTGCAGAGCAGGACTCTGTCTCGTTTGCTCCCCTTTATACCCAGAGAACCTGACACGCAGGAGCCACACTTCAGCCCTGGTCGAGTGACCCGGCTCGGAAGGCCGTGTGAAAGGCAGCCACTCTCACCGTTATGAAGGGACCAGGTACTGGGGCTGGGGTAGGAAGTGGGGACTTGGTTCTTTACTGGGACACCGGATCACAGGCAGTACAAGAAGAGGAAACCAGATCACCCGGGTGACTGAAGCCGGGCTCCCAAAATCTCTGAGTGAGGACAGCCCTGGTCTCGGCACTCAGGGGCTGCCAAGCTCCCAGGAGAAAGTCCTGCAGCCCCACCATGGGGCCAGACGCCCATGGGGCGCTGCGAAGCACGGGAAGGAGGCCTGAGCCAGACCTGGAAGAGCGCGCTGGCCTGCAGACCTGCAACCCCACGACAGGTCCTCCCGCCTGGGAACTGTACACATCAAAACTAAACGGCGCCGTGCAAAGTGAGAGCAAAGTAGGCCAGCCCTGGCTCCTTCCCCCGCACCGGCTCCAGGTCACGTCACTCTCCCTTCTGCGTTCTGGGCTCCAGCCACACTGGTCATTTCCTTGTTTCTCGAAAATGCTAAACTTCCCCACCCACGTCCCCACCAGTCACTCTTCGCCCGGCTGATTTCTTCTCACCCTTCAAGTCTTGGTTCAAACATCACTTCCTGGGAGAGGCTTCCCCCGAACCCCGGACCAGGTACAGTGTCCCTCTTCTTTATATTTATCCTTGCCCCTTCTGGCCTTTTCCTTCTTAGTATCTATTGCAATGACAATTATTGTGGGTGCAAGAATCTTCTCAGTGTTCATCTCTCCCGCTGGACTGGACACTCCTGAGAGCAGACACCACGTCAAGTCCATTACCCCACATCCTGTGGTATGCAGCCTACTCCTGGTGCCTGGTTAGTACTCAGTAGATGTCAGGGGAAAAGAGAAGAGACCCTGAAACTCAGAGCGGGGTTACTGGGTTTGTCCTGAAAGATAATCAGATCCATAGAGAAACTCAACTCTTAAGAAAGCCAGGCCACTGGCATTTCCGATTGAATATTCACCTTGCAGCAACTTGTCACCCTATGTCGAGGCCTAGCACACAGCAAAGATGAATGGCGTCCTCTCCTCTCAAACACAAGTGGCTATGGCAGAAAATACTTGGGTTTGTGTCCCCTTCTCCCTGCTGTCCAGCAGGGCACCCTGAGTGATGTCGGGTGTACCATCCCTTTGATCTTGCTGGCTAGAAAATACGTTCAGGACTATGTCCCAGGCAGAAATGAAAGCTGGAACGATATTCAATAACCTCTGATAACCCATAATGGAAAAGCATATGAAAAAGAATGTATATATATGTATGTATAACAGAGTCACTTTGTTGTACAGCAGTAATTAACACGACATTGTAATTCAAATATACTTCAATAAAAAATAAATTGAAAAAGAAAAGCTGAGAAAACAGATTCTTTCCTTGTGTCCTCTACCATCCCGCCACCACCGTGCAGATCTCCGCCAGCTAAAATCTGCCGAACAAGATACCTGAGCACCTTTTCTGGCCCGTGGGCGAGAAACTGTAGTTCATTTCTAGAGATCACTTCATGCTTCATTCTTTGTTTTCCTTTCTGTATCATCACTAATGGGAAGCTCACATCCTTTTAGGGGCTTACAGAGTACAGGCAGAGAACAGTTGGCCCTAGAAGGCCAGCTTTCTCTGAAGGCAGAGAAATGGCAGTTTCCCAGCATCTCTCTTCTGATAGTTAATTATCACCTCCAATTGCCGAGCCCTCATTCTGAACCAACAAGCACGCTCTTAACTGCTTTACATAAATGATCCTGTTTAATCCTTCCAGCCCCTCTATGGAACACATGCTATTGACATTACCCTCTCCATTTTCCAGATGAGGAAAACTGAGGCCTAGAAAGTTGAAGTAACCTCCCGGACTCACAGGACCAGCAAGAGGTGACAGTGGCGTCAGATCCAGGTCGCTTTGCCCTCAAAGCTTGAGCTCTTAAGCGCTGCACTTTATTGCAAGAATGCTTGCAACTCGGGGAGGGGAAAGGGTAAGCTGGGACGAAGTGAGAGAGTGGCATGGATATATATACACTACTAAACGTAAAATAGATAGCTTGTGGGAAGCAGCCGCAAAGCACACGGAGATCAGCTCAGTGTTTTGTGACCACCTAGAGGGGTGGGATAGGGAGGGTGGGAGGGAGGGAGACGCAAGAGGGAAGAGATATGGGAACATATGTATATGTATATGTATAGCTGACTCACTTTGTTATACAGCAGAAACTAACACACCATTGTAAAGCAATTATACTCCAATAAAGATGTTTTAAAAAAAAAAGAATACTTGCAACTTACAAGGTACTTTGATTGTTCAATCGGCTAGTTAATGAAACAACAGTAGCACCAGCACCAATGAGAATAATCATAGGTAAGTGTTCAGGTATTTTTATTACTGTCATTATGTTATGATCCCTGATTTAGAAATATTGTCTTGAAGCAGAGGAGAGGCCATCCCTCTGAAGATTCCTTACTCTTTGGCCTCTGCCTGGGGTCTGGTCACAGAAGCAGCTGTGTGTGTGACTCGGGCATCTGTCAGCTGAGGTGGCCGTTGCCCAATTGCTCGGATCCCCCTGGGTCAAGGGTGCCCCATCACATGGGCCCCAGACAAGCACCCAAGTGGGATTTGAGATGCACCCATGAAGGTGACAAACCCCGGCTTCTATTACCGGCTCCTAGAACTAAGCTGTTTCCCCACATAGGGTCCTGTTATGATTCATGCAAAGTGAGGGCTGAGTGACAAGTTCAAGTCTTCTTTAAATATGCCAACCTGAAGAGGCCTTGGGAAAATGGATGCGGCATTTTTAACAGCAGAAGACTCCTTTAGAAAACTTGCAGCTGTTTCAAAGAGGGGGAAATGTATACATGTATATAGCTCAAAAGCAGCTTGCGAGGTCAAGCATAATCCTTTTTCTCATGATTTTTAAAATATGTCAATTGCTCTCTTACAAAGAAGCGGGTGGAAGGTCACTCTGGAGTGGGTGATGCTGAGATCAGCAGCTCATGTACGGGGGGCAGGCGACTCACGGGTGGAGGGACCCCTGGGTGGGGAGACGCATTCAGCCCTGGGTTCAAATTCTGGCTCCACCATTTAGCTATCTGTGCAACTTGGGACAAGTTTTGTGTAACTTCTCCAAACTGCTATGGGATAGTCATATCCACACCCACCTGGTAAACTTCTCAGGAGGATTTTAAAATAAAATCAACCTCCTCAGGTAAGCAGAGGAAGCAGGACGCAGCAGTTCAGAGCATTAAGTTTGCAACCAGACCTGAGATAAAAGCCCAGCTTGGCCACCTCTTTGCAACCTTGGACAGATCACTTTTAATTTCCCTTAGCTTCCAGTTATGCATCCCTGGAAAAGCCACCCACCTTGGAGGGTTCGGAGTAAGAATTACGTGCAGTGGTACAAGCAGTATGCTTAACTCAGCGCCTGGCATTTAGGAGAGCCTCCATAAAGAGTAGTGTTATCTGTTAGGTATGGGCAGGACCAGAGCCTGGGCTTCTTTATGACCTGGCCGGAGGTTTGAAGTCAAGTGTCCAGGCTTAACTCAGGGAGCAAACAAACTCAGGGCAGGCTAGGGGGTCCAACACGGAAGCAAGCCCAGCACACTGGTGGGTTCTTCCCCAGAGCCTCCTAAGAGCTGCCTACCCTGTTTCTCTACCTGGCCAACTGGATTCTTAAGTTTGGGCTTTTAGGACATTCATGAGTGGGTCTATCAGCAAAGGCTGAGGGCAGGGCTGAATTTTAAACTGATGTCAATTTTTACTTTAAGGGCCCTGAAGCTAATAAAAAATTTGTCCCTTGGGTTAAAAAGGGATCTTGGGTTGACGTCAGTAAGAGAGTTCGGCCATTAGCCAGTTTGATTACGGTTAGCTTATTTGTACAGGGCTCATCTTTGATTAACTGAAAGTGGGGATTCACTGCATCCTCCTCTGCTTTCCCCAAAGGACTTTTAAAACAAATTAATCCTGACCTTCCACTCTGTAATTGTACTTGATGGATAAACAGCCAGGCCAAGTAAGTAGGAATAAGTAGGAATAAGTAGGACTTTGGAATCAGAGAAACCTATGTTTCTCTAATGCCGCATTTCTTAGCTGTGAGACAGGACAAGAAAATCTAGGTTATAAATTTGATGTGAATGTTCAGTGAGATCAGACACTTAAGGCAGAATGGTTTTCCCTCTCACCTTATCGCACTCACCTCTCCTTTCCTGGAGCCTTGGGCAGCAGACACTGTTAGTTTTCTACCCAACTATGATTCTACACCCCCTCTGTCTTAGAAACAGGATCCCAGCTGGATTCATTCTCCTTTGAGTGGCCATGCCCTTTATTTTAGGGGACGGGAGTACTGAACCCCTGGATTTCCCTGGCAGTCCAGTGGTTAAGACCCTGCGCTTCCATTGCAGGGGGGACGGGTTCGATCCCTGTTCGGGAAGCTAAGATCCTGCGTGCCACATGGTGCGGCCGAAAAAAAAAAAAAGGAGTACTGGCCCCCCCAGGCAGTCCTAGGAAATAAATCTTGTTTCATTTAAGCCAGCCCTGGCTTTCTCAGGCCTCCTGCCAAGTGGGTAGTTTAGACAAGAGCACATGATACAATTCCGGGTGATGAGATGGGGAAAATCTGCTGGGGAGCCTCTGGGGAGGTTTGCACTGTTTTGAGAAAAAGGATACGAGGCAGATATATTTCCTTTTCTATCTCTGAGTGTTGTCATCTGTGTGCAATAGCTGAGAGAAGGCAGCCATCTTTGGACCATGAAGAGAGCCAGCCTATGAGGTCAGGGCAATAAGCTGAGAACGGCAGGGCAGAAAGCAGAAGGAACCCGGGCGCTGCGTGATGGTGTTGGGCCAGCAAACGAAGCAAGCCAGCAACCCCGGGCTATTTGGGCCCCTTGCTATATAAGATAATAAATATCCTTGTTTTAGACCTTTCTGGCAGATGTTTGGTTATTTGCAGTCAGAAGTACCCCCATGCGGACCCCCTGATAACCTCATCAGGGTTGTTTGCAATTATTTGTATTCTCTCTTTCTGGGCCCATGATAAGATCACACTTCTTTACCTCCTTTGACATAAGATGTAAATATCTGGCTTGCTTTGGTGAGATGTGAGCAGAAGTGCTGTATGTCATTTCCAGGCAAAGGCTTGTATGTGCCAGTATGATTTTCCACATCCTCTTTACCTGTCTGAGCCATCAGGGAAATAGACAAGGCCACCATCCACTTGAATTCCCCAGTGATTATGATAAAGAGAGGTTGCTACAGCCAACATTATACACGTAGCATAAGAAATAAATTTGGTTGTGTTAAATCAGTGACATTGAGGGGTGATGTTTGTTACTGCAGCACAATCTGGTCTTTCCTTACTGATACACATCTAACTGATGCATTCAAATAATAGAATAGAGGCTCTGGCAGAGAAGGCAAGGGGAGGTATAAGAGATATACTAATGGAAGTTTAATCCTTGTGATGTGAAAAGCCTGATTTCTTTCTAGATAATTCACTCTAAGGCCAGACTACTGTACAGAATTCTTATCCCCTCCCCACACTGTCTTTAAGATTCACACCTCATCCATCATTAGAACTAAACAGAGAAGCCACAATAGAGATTCACTGAAAGAAAAGGCCAGACTTTTGGTGAAAGGAAGGGAGTAAAGAGACTGAATGGACCAGGGAGTCTGGAAGATGGAGAGGGGTAAAGAGAAGTTCAGGTGACAGGAAGGGAGGTCACAGTACCCTCCTGGAGTGTTGAGACTCAGACCTTGCATCTGCTCAAGTAGCTGGAAATTGATTGGCTAGAGTAGAGGAGTCACTCCTGGATTCCACTGTCCTGGTTTAGAACTAGCCCTTCAAACCCCAAGTAAACAAGCCTTCTAGTATGATATGTACAGTAAGGCCATTTACTTATGAATGGTGTGTTGGTTTGCTGGGGCTGGTGACTTAAACAACAAACTTTTCTTTTCTCAGGGTGCTGGAGGCTGGAAGTCCAAGATCAACGTGCCAGCAGGGTTGATTTCTTCTGAGGGCTATCTCCTTGCCTTGTAAGTGGCCACCTTCTCCCTGTGGGGATGTGGTCTTCCCTCTGTGTGTGTGTCTGTACCCTCATCTCCTCATCTTCTAAAGACATCAGTCATTTTGCATTCGGGCCCACCCATATGACCTCATTTTCCCTTCATCACCTCTTTCAAGGCCCTTGTCCAAATGCAGACACGTTCTCAGGTACTGGGGCTTGGGACTTCATTATATGAATTTGGGGGGCGGGGAAGGGGCGACAGAATTTAGCCCATAAGAGATGGTGACATCCTTCCTTTTCACAATAAAGGTAACAGGGCAAAGAGTACATAGGTGAAGTGACTGGCACTCAGTCATTCCAATAAAAGGTAATTATTAATTCTGTTGGGTTGCTTTGCCCTTTGCAGGTTCATAAATTCCCCGAGGAATGATTAAAGCCCTATGTTCTTATGCTTCTTTGTGGCTTGCACAGCCCAACGTTGCATCATAAACATGATACTCAAAGATTACATGGCAGTGGTTAAGAGTGTGAGCTTTAAAGACAAATAGGGTCAAGCTCAAATTCTGACTCTGCTCTTTCGTGGCTGGGTAACCTTGGGCAAGTCACCGAAATGTTCTATGACTGTGTCCTCCTCCGTATATTAGGTTTATTGTGCCTACTTATAATCGTTTCCCAGGACTGCTGCAACAAATTACCACACGTGAGTGGCTTAAAACAACACACATATTATTATCTTACAGTGGTAGAGGCCGGAAGTCCAAAATCAGTCTCACTGGGCTAAAATCAGCATGTCTGCAGGGCTGTGCTCCTACTAGGGGCTTTGCGGAAGAATCCATTCCTTACTTCTAGAGGCCACCTGCGTTCCTTGGTTTATGACCCTTTTCTGTCTTTCAACCTGGCGATTGCATCACTCTGACCTCTGCTTCTGTTATCACATGTTCTCTGATTCTGACTCTTCCATCTCACTCTTTGACATATGAAGACCTTTGTGATTACCATGGGATAATTCAGGATAAACTCCCATCACGAGATCAGCTGATTAGCAACCTTAATTCCATCTGTAACCTTAATACCTCTTTTTCATGTAACCCAACATATACACAGGTTCCAGGGAGTAGGACATGGACATCATTGAGAGCACATTATTTTCCCTACCTCTCAGAATTATTGTGAAAGCCAAATGAAATAATCTATGTAAAGGGTTTGGCACAGTGGGTAATCAATAAACAATGTTCGGGACTTCCCTGGTGTTCGAGTGGTTAAGACTTCACGCTTCCACTGCAGGGGGCGTGGGTTCAATCCCTGGTCGGAGAACTAAGATCCCGAGTGCCGCACGGTGTGGCCAAAAACAAAAAACCTTCATCCACTTAACATACACCTGTATACTCAGAAACAAAAAACCCTAAAATAGAAAAATAAAGTACTTAAAAATAAACAGACAATGTTCTTTGCTTCCTAAGAACTCATTCTATGAAACTCCTTATTGTAGGTCAATATTATTTGCAAAACTATGGGTCTCTGCAAATGAGAGTTACTTTAAAATTCTGGCAGAATTTGTTTAGGTGTAGAGGTGTCCTGGATCATTGCATCTTTGAGGAGAAAGAGATGCTATAAATCATCAAAGCCAACTCTCTAATTTTACCAAAAAGTTAACTGGGACCTGAAGATTATAAGTGGTAGAACAAGAACTAACAGCTAGATTTACTGTATGACACACAAACTTAGTGTTTCATCACTAAGCAGTATTTCAGTAGTTATCTTCTGCTTCTTTTCTCTGCATAATCCAGGAAGATGGGAACCTGGATGGCGGTCCAGATCTGTCAGCAAAATCATAATTTCTTGCATTTTTGTAGCACTGTTCTCCCTGTGAAGTCAAAGAATCTTACACAGAACCTTCCTCTATGAATAAGGGACCTGACTGTTCATGAATAATGACCATTTGTTTTTTGGTCTGATTGGCCATTTTTCCTTTGGGTTCCACTCTTCATTCTATTCCATGGTAAACATACTCAGTCCATTGCCTGCACCCTCCTCCCAAGGGTGGTGCCATGGCCCAGGCTTGACCAATCAGAAGCTTCCCTGGGATTCTTGCCAGAACCATTGGAAAAGATCTCTTTCTTTCAGATTGCAACCTTGGGGCCATTGGCAGCCATCTCGTTTATTGTATAGAAAGAGAGAAGCATGATTAAATCATCTGGGCCCCTCAAAAAGCCAAAAGACCCTTATTTATAAGAGCTAAAATATATCTTTTTTTTCTTAAACCAGTTTCATTTGAATATCTGCAACTTGTATCTAAGAGTCCTCACCAATACAACTGGTAACGATGTAAAGCCTGACCTTTATCTTTGAATCTTTAATAGAAAATGGCTTATAAATTTGAAAGTTTCAGTTCTTAGTAAGTGATTTATGAAACAATACCAAAAGATTTAGGGAACCGTTTATTTTTAAAACTTGAAGTGTGGTAATCCTTGGTAAATTAAAAAACTATATATTTTTTCTCTAATTTTGAATTATGAAAAAATTTCAAATATACACAAAAACAGAATGGTAAAATGAACACTCATGTACCCAATACTCAGCTTCAGAAAGTATCAGCATTTGGCCAAACTTGTTGCTTCTATGGCCTACATTTTTTCCCACCTCTTTGAAGTATTTGAAAAGTAAAGAACTATATTCTGATGTGAATAAAGTCTCCTAAACTGTATGACCTGGGCATATGAATGTCCACATTCATATGCGCTTACCTTATGCACAGGGCAACCATCAAAGCCCATTTTCTTTCTCCTTTTTACACAAGTAATTTATGTTCACTATGGCAATTTAGAATATACAGGCAGGCAGGAAGTAAACTAAAATCATTTATAATTCAATCACCTAGAGAAAGCTATTATCACTATTTTGATGTATACGGACCCAGACTCTTTTCTCTGCACATATAATAACAGCAGCTATTATCTATTGAGAGCATCATCCATGCTAAGAATTAGGCTCAATGCTCTATGTGGGTCATTATTTCTTTTATCCTCACAGTAACTCAATGGAGAAGTGACTTTCATTATCCTGATTTCATAGTTTGGGAAACTGAGACACATCAAAGTTAAGAAGCTTGCTCACGATCACGCAGCTAATAAATGATGGGGCTGGAACTGAATGAAGGTAGTCATTTTTATTATTTTAAAACTGAAAAAAACAGGATCATACTCTTTTGTATCTTGCTTTGTTTGCTCAAAAATATATCTTGAAGATATATTTCCCCGTCATAAACCTATCATTTCTTTTTTTTTTTTTTTTTTTGCGGTACGCGGGCCTCTCACTGTTGTGGCCTCTCCCGTTGCGGAGCACAGGCTCCAGACGCGCAGGCTCAGCGGCCACGGCTCACGGGCCCAGCCGCTCCGCGGCATGTGGGATCTTCCCGGACCGGGGCACGAACCCGTGTCCTCTGCATTGGCAGGCGGACTCTCAACTACTGAGCCACCAGGGAAGCCCTATAATTTCATTTTTAAGAACTGCAGTGCATTCTAAGACATGGGTGGACTCCAAGTCACTCAACCAAATGCTCATGTAGACATTTAGTCTGGTTTTCATTTCCCACAGCATGGTACCCGTAGTCCAGGATTGGCTCGGCCGTTTCCATGAACATCATGCCACCCGCCTGCCCCTACACCATGAGTTGTAGCTTCTAGGCACCCTGAACTGCAAGCCCTTTCCTGATAAGGCATGCCCTTTCCCATGGCTACAGCTTCTCTTCAAGTGCTTACATTTTTCCAATTCCAGGCATTCCCAATCCTTAAATGTCATCTGTCCCTTTTCCTGATTCCTGGCTGGGTGGCTAGCCACTTGGGGCATCAACAGTATGCATGGCAAGATGCCACGTCACTGCTATGTCTGGCACATTTGCTTATATGTGTTTCTAAGGTGCACAGCATTTCTTTTCTTTTCTTTTCTATTCTTTTCCTTTTTGGCCGCGCCATGAAGCGTATGGGATTTTAGTTCCCTGATCAGGGATCGAACCCAGGCCCTCGCCAGTGAGAGCATAGAGTCCTAACTACTGGACTGCCAGGGAATTCCCATTTCTTATTCATCTTGGAAACCGCAGTGTCCGGCACTGTGCCTGAGACCTAGCTCAGCAATTGTTTGCTGAATTAAAGAAAAGAGAATGATTAGTAGGAACAACAGCAAGAGTGATAGCCACTTTCTGCTCAGCATCCACTCTATTCCAGGCACTGTGGCTAATTACCTTATGTATATTATTTTGGTTAACACACATCTGTACAAGGTATCATTATGTCCTTTTCTGGGTAAGGACACTGGGTCTCCGAGAGCTCAATTAACTCACCCAAGATCGGCCAACTGATAAAGAAAAGAACTAGAGTTTGAGTTTAGTCCAGTTTAGCACTATCACCCTGGAGTCTTCTCACAACCCTAGGACATGTATCCGTTCTTCAAAGAAATATTTACTGAGCCCTTATTTGTGCTAGCCCTGGACATAACGCAACACACACACAAGCATCAGACTCACCTGGAGGGCACGCTGAAAATGCAGATTTCTGGGCTCTGGAGATCCTGTTCAACCAGTCTGGAGTTGGGCCCAGAATCTGCATTTTCATAAGGCCCCAGGCAGGGCTGACATTCCACCAAGTAGGCACTGGTGTGGCCCCACTGGTTGTTAAAACACTGACACATTTCTGAACCACTTGGTAAGCAGACAACACCCCCAAAGGACCTGAGGGTAGGTGACCAACTGCCCTGGGTTTGCCTAGGAATGTCCCAGTTTCAACAATGAAAATTCCATATCCTGGGAAAAGCAGGCTGGTCACTGACCACATCTGAGTGTCCCCTGCCACCTCAGTTACCCCGATCTTTCCCAGATCCGCATGGTTCAGAAACCACAGGGTCGCTGGGTTGACGCCTGCCATAGGATGGGCCTCTCCAATTGTAAGTGCTGTCAGTTCTGACTTGTGGAGGTCCTCACCTTTTCTGGGGGTAAATATTTTGAACATCATCTCTGGCCCAAGTGATTCTGATGCAGGCGGTCCATGGACCACTCTGTAAGAAACACTAGTTCCATCACCTGATACCAGACTAAGCACTGAGGAGATTTTTTCAAAACATAATACTAGAAACATTTATGGGCCAGGAGCCATGAGAACTTTACACAAAGTAACTCGTTTAATCCTCACTGCAAGGCTAAGAAGCAGATGCTATCACTATCCCCATTTCACAGACGAGGAAACTGAGGCCCAAAGAGATTGAGAAACTTGCCCAAGATGGCATAGCTAGTGAGGACCAGAGGCGGGGTTCGCACGCAGCTCAGCTCCAGAGCCCGTGTGCCTGGCAAGCCAAGACAAACACTCCCGTCCAGCAGACCCAGGCTCTTTGTTAAGGTCAAAACCTCGGGAGAGCCCATTCCTCTGCATACAACTGGCACCACTGTCTTGCTCTGAGCCCCCAGGGTCCAGAGTCGAACCACTGCCACACGTGCACAGGCTTCAGGCAACACCGAATCCTCCCTTCTGCTAATTGCTCTCCTAGAAGCCGTTTTCAGTTCTCACAGCAGCTCTCCTCCCATGGCAGCAAACTCTGAATATCAACCGCATTTAGGAGCGAGGGCTGGAAGCATATGTCAGAGACAGAGAGAGGAACCAAGTGACAGCCTTTCTTCCGGGAAGGAGTGTGAGTTTTTTACAGGCAGGGCTGCTTTCTCAGCGAACTTCTCTTCATTTCTGAGTCCACCTGTTACCAGGCCAGATGGCCCCAGCTAGCCTTTTCTTTCACAGGCTTCAAATAGAATGCAACACCCTCTGAGATTCAACCAAATTCCACCCACTGACATGAGTCCCCTCTTTACCCAGGTGTTCTGGAAGTCTTGGAATTTGACACCTCCACAATCTGACATTTACGACTGGGAAGAGGAGGCCTGGAGTGGGTGCTCCGACTTTCACTGAGCCGTTCAATAAACCCTGAGTGGGCTATCACTGTGTACCAAGCATCGCGCCAGGTTTGTGGATACAGATGAACGAGGCAGCGATGGTGGCCTCCCCTTCATGGAGCTTACAGCCCGGGGGCCAGCCAGAGGAATATCGTTCATTGTCATTGAGAGAGGTGCCCTGACGGAGAGATAAGTGTAAGTGTTTAGAAGTTAAGGTAAACATGCAACTAGAGATTCTCATACTAAGTGAAGTAAGTCACAAAGGGAAAGACAAATACCATATGATATCACTTACATGTGGAATCTAAAATATGACACATATGAACTTATCTATGAAACAGAAACAGAATCACAGACATAGAGAACAGACTGGTGGTTGCCAAAGGGGAGGGGCTTGGGGGAGGGATGGAGTGGGAGGTTGGGGTTAGCAGATGTAGGCTTTTATATATGGAATGGGTAAGAAGCAAGATCCTACTGTATGGCACAGAGAACCGTATTCAATATCCTATGATAAACCATGACGGAAAAGAACATTTTAAAAAAAGGATGTATATACGAATAACTGAATCACTTTGCCATACAGCAGTAAATAAACACAACATTGTAAATCAACTATACTTTAATAAAAAATTTTTTAATTTTTTTAAAAAAAGATGTAAGTGTAAGCTGTAAGTGAGGATGTTTATCAGAGGACTCTGACCTATTGGCCATCAGGGAGACCTCCATCCAAGAGGTGATGGGCAAAAGCCGCAACCGGAAGGAAAAAGAAGGCGTTGGTTCAAAACCGGGTCAGGGAGCAGGTATTACAAATTCAGGGGATGCATTTGCAAGAAAACCTGAAACCTATAAGAAACTGTCAGAGTCATGAGGGGCCAGAGGCACAGAGCAGCACCAGGGGGGAAGGCAGACACGCCAGAGTTTGTTGATCACAGTGAGAGATTTGGGTGTTCTCCAGAGAATAGGGAACAGGAGAATGACGCGGTCGGATCTGCACTTTTAAAAGACTCTTCTGTGGAGTTCTCTGGCGGTCCACTGTTTAGGACTCTGGACTTCCACTGCAGGGGACACGGGTTCGATTCCTGGTTGGGGAACAAAGATCCCGCAAGCCACGCGGTGTGGCCAAAATAAATAAATAAATGAACCATTTGAATTGGAAAGACTTCTAAATTGTTAAGGGGGGGAACAAAAGGAATAAAAGACTTCTGGCTCCAGCTAATCAGTAGCAGAGGCAGAGCTGGGCCTCCAATTCAGGTCCCTTGTCTCCCTGTCCTGTGTTCTTTTTCACCAGCCTCAGAACATGAGCCCTGCTCTCAGCATTTGTGTTTGAAGAACCCTGTTCCATTTGTATCCAAACTCTGTCACCCACTTCCTCAACTTCTGCATCATCCGAGGTGAAGGAGAGCTCAAAACCCAGGCCTGGACTTCCCCAGTGGTGCAGTGGTTAAGAATCCGCCTGCCAATGCAGGGGACACGGGTTCGAGCCCTGGTCCGGGAAGATCCCGCATGCCACGGGGCAACTAAGTCTGTGTGCCACAACTACTGAGCCTGCGCCCTAGAGTCCACGAGCCACAACTACTGAGCCTGCGCTCTAGAGCCCGCATGCCCCAACTACTGAGCCCATATGCCTAGAGCCCATGCTCCGCAACCAGAGTAGCCCCCGCCCACCGCAACTAGAGAAAGCCTACACACAGCAACGAAGACGCAATGCAGCCAAAAAATAAATAAATAAATATTCAAATTTTTTTTAAAAAAACAATGTAGGCCTACACAGATGCTGAGTCAGACCCAGCTCTTATTTCTAGCTGTGTGCTCTTGGGAAAGTTAATGAACATCTTTGGGCCTCAAGTTTCTCATCTGCAAATTGACAATAAAAGTCCACCTCAGATCATTGTGACGATTTTGGTTTTTTTGGCCGCGCTGCATGGCACGTGGGATCTTAGTTCCCCGACCTGGGATCAAACCCGAGCCCCTTGAATTGGAAGCACGGAGTCTTAACCACTTCGTCTTAACCAGCGAAGTCCCTATGGTGACAATTTTAAAAGATAATGCAGGTAATACATTATGTAATGCATTATAATGCATGCAATGCATTGTGTATGACCTGTGACCTCAAATCAATACCCAGTAAATAGGAACTCTTCACTGGAACTCCCTTCTCCATGGGGGAATCCAAAGACTTTTGCTAAAGTTTTCAGTGCACGTTTTCTTTTCTTTTTTTTTTTTCATACACATTTTCTCAAGGTCTTCCAAGCCGGAAGGAGCTACCACTTTTTGTTACCTTTAGTCTGGTAAAGCTCATACCTGCCCTGGCTATAGGGAGGACCACGTACCCCAGGCCTGGCCAATCCCAGCACTCCATCTCCATCAAGGGGTGGGCTATTTATTTATTTGGTTGCGCTGGGTCTTAGTTGTGACAGGTGGGCTCCTTAGTTGCGGTCCACAGACTCCTTAGCTGTGGCATGAGAACTCTTAGTTGTGGCATGCATGTGGGATCTAGTTGCCTGACCAGGGATCCAATCCGGGCCCCCTGCATTTGAGTCTTAATCACTGCGCCACAAAGGAAGTCCCTGGGCTATTGATTTAAAGGGGCCAATTATAATCCTCGCCTGAGATCAAATACACAGATGCTGTGAACAAGGCGTTCTCTCTTTCCCATGGCTGAGGCTGCTGCCAGCCATGCTCATGGAGGCCAACAGGCAGGTGGGAATGAGAGCCCAGAGTCAGATGAACAGAGCCAGCACTCGGGCAGCAAGGAGTTCCGGGTCCTAGACCCTGAGGCCACCATTGTCACAGCTCTCTTTTAGAGTTCTGCGAACTACCTGCATAGCCCTGCAAGTTTCTCGAGTCACTCATTCCCTGTCTTGCTTTAGCCAAGTTGAGAGGAGTTTGGACACTTGCAACCAAAAGAGCTCTGACAAACTGTGCAGTTGTCGGGGTCACAGGCAATTCTGAATCATCGACTTAGAGCCCTAAAGTTCAAAGAGGCCTCAAAGGTCATCCAGGACAGTGGCTTAAAAAAAAAAAATACAATAACACACTTTGGTTGGAAGTAGCAAAATCTGCTTTTTAAATCTTCAGAAACCCAAACGCATAACACAGATAAAAGAGGCAGCGCCGTCGTGGCTGTGAGAGCGTGGGAAACCCTCAGCCCTGCCCACCACCTCCTGATGCTGTCCACTTCCCCTGCATCCACCTCAAAGTCAATGTCTGGTCCAACTTCCTACATCAGGAATCACCTTGACCACAACTCTGACACTTGGTCATCAAGCCTCAGTTGGACACATTCACAACAGGCAGCTGACCAAGCCATGAGGCGGCCCACTTCCTTTGCAGACTTTTCTGATAGCAACAGAGTTCCTCATCTGCCTTGTGGTAACACCCACCCCCGACCCATGGGTCTGAGTCCTTGGGGGTGAAAAGGAGCTAAATAAATACACCTTTCTGATGGGCCCCCTTCCTGAAGACAATTTTCCTGTCCCACTTAGTTCCCAGCTTATACACACTCTGTTTCCTCCTCATGGGAACTCACGTCCAGCTGGTGAGATGCCTAAAATAGGCACACTGCTGTACAAGGTGTGATTTAAGGAGGGACAGAAAGACAGACGCTTACAGTTAGAGAAAGTGTTTATTAAAAAATAAAAAAAAGAAAGAAAGAAAGAAAAAAAGAAAGACAAATACGTAGAGGTTTCTGACAGCCCCCTACTTCCTATGGGTACCATTTTGCCCAGGCTGGGGGACTGTGCTTAGGCCCATACACACCTCTTCTCCTTTCTCTTTTAGCCCTCACAACCAACCCATAAATTTAGGGATGATTTTTATCCCCATTTAAAATATGAGGCCCAGGGACTTCCCTGGAGGTCCAGTGGTTAAGACTCTGAGCTTCCACTGCAGGGGGTGCGGGTTTGATCCCTCCTGGTCGGGGAACTAAGATTCTACAGGCTGCGTGGCACAGCCAAAAAAAAAATGAGGACCAGAGGAATTAAAGTAACTGGCTCAAAGTCAAGAGCTAATATTTGGTGGGACTGGGATTTGAACTCAGATCTCACCTGACTCCAAAGCTGGGCCTTTAGGTATATTTCTATTAGAAGGCATAGCCCTCTATGCTACTGACCATCTAGCCCTGGAAGATAAGATACAGCAAAGGAAGGGTGACATCGATGCAGATACTTTTTTGCAGGCTTTATATCACTGTGGTCAGGACAAAGGCAGACACCTCTCTGTAGGTAAGCCTCGGAGAAGCTTCTTTTTAAACACAGCACAGTCATTGCGTGTTAGAGATGAGTTAATCTGTTATTTGAGCGAGCAATCAAGGAAGACGTGGGTCTCTGGGGCTGGGATGATGAAGCATGACTGTCTGCGTGACCAAATTGATTACAGTTAACCCAGCTTCCCTTTTCTCTTGCCCGTCAAGTCTCTTTAATTAAGCTCTTTCCCAACAGAACCCCACTTCTGGGTGTCACTGTGCTGGAGGAAGAGGGTCTGGGGAGCAAAGAGGTGCGAGAACCAGTTCTGTCCACCTTGGAGCCTGTGGTGTCACCAGAAAGGGAACTTGGCCTCTGTTTCCTGATTTCTAGCTTTAGGGCCGGTGTTCCACGGCTGCATCTGATATTTTCTCAAAACGTGCCAACTGTGAACTGTAACAGTAATAATATTCCTGACGACTTTCACCGAGCAGTTGCTATAGGCACAGGCACACACAGCATCTTGCACAATACCCACAGCGTGCCTCCCAGAAGTAATTATGCCGAGTAAAAGAAGCCAGATAAGCATGTACACACTGTATGATTTCACCGACATGATACATGGAATTGATGAAATTCTAGAAAATACAAACTGACAGTAACAGGAAGCAGGTCACTGGTTGCCAGTGGCTGGTGGCGGGGGCAGTGAGGCAGGAGGGAGGGATTGTAAAGGCGTGAGTAACCTTGGAGGATGATGGAATTCACTCTCTCGATTGTGGTCATCGTTCCCTAGGTGTATAGGAACGTCAAAAGTCATCAGGCTGTATACTTTAAGTGCGTGTGGTCTACTGTGCCTCAATTATATCTCAGTAAAGCTTAAAAAGCAGTATTGGGCATGGTTCTGGTTTGGTTTTTAAGGAAAAAACATAAAACATATATACCTATGTACATAGGTGTACAGATATATTTATATATGATAGCGTGACTCAAAAGGTCCTGTGTGATCTGACCCATGACCCTTTCCTCAGCATCATTTCTCACCACCCACCCTTAACCCTCCACGCTGGGCAAAGAGTAGCACTCTCATTTCCTCCCTGGCCTCATTCAGTCTCTTACCCCACTGTCTTTCTCACTTGCTCTGTGCTCCCTCCGCCGGGTGGAAAACTGTCTCACCCTCCCCCATCTTTCCTTGGCTGACTCCTCTTGATGCCTTTAGGTCTCACCTAAGATTCCCCTCCTTCCTCAGACCAACGCACTTCCCTTTGGCAGCTGGTACTGTAATCGTTTAATACTTCTTCTCTACTCTTACCTTGTAAGTTCCATGAAGGCAAGAGGCTGTCTGTATTCTGTTCCTGGAGGTGTTCCTAATACAGAGCACCAAGCCTGGTACACGGTAGGTATTCACTAGATATGTGTTTGAATGAAGGACCAGAATGATTTTTTCAAACCCTAGTAAACAAGTACTACTTCTATATACTAACATAGTATTAAGAAATAAACCACACGATTAATGTTCTCCAGTATGCAGGCCAGCGTCATGTTAAGAGCGATGACTGAAACAGCATGTCACGAAGTGGTTAAGAATATAATATTTAGAGTCATTCAGAAGCGGTTCTACCAGTTGCCAGCTAAGTTGCCTTGAGCAGGTTACGTTCTCTCTCTGAACCTCTACTTTCTTCTCTGTGTAATGGAGGTAGTGATACTCGGTCATTGTTAGGTAGTTTCAATCAGGTAATGCCCGGGGTGTGCTCAGTAGGGAACCAGCACACAGTAGGTGTGCTATTACTATTATTATCATTACGATGATGATTATTGCGCTGGTATTGTCATTCAGATCAGTTGGGTATCAACCGTCAGCCAAAACCTCACATTTATCCAGCTCTCTTCTTTTTACCAAGCGTTGCTCACATAGCATTAGTTGCCCCTTGCAGGAACCCAGCGAGGAGAGACACAGATGTTATTATTACCTGTTTTAAAGGAAGCTGACTTCTTCCCAGCTTCCCCTTCCGCCTCCCCTGCCCCCCCCCCTGCCCCCGTGTCCTCTCTACGTCTGCATCTTTATTCCTATCCTGCCACTAGGTTCATCAGAACCATTGACCACCTAGATGGCTGGGATAGGGAGGGTGGGAGGGAGGCTCAAGAGGGAGGGGATATGGGGACGTATGTATACGTAAAGCTGATCACTTTGTTATACAGCAGAAAGTAACACAACAATGGAAAGCAATTATACTCCAATAAAGATGTTAAAAAAAAAAAAAAGGAAGCCGAGGCCCAGAGAAGCGAAATGATTTTACCCAAATTGCACATAAGGCAAACAGTGGCACCAGGGGCCAATCCCAAAATGGTTCAGCCCCGTAAAAAGGGTACTTGCTGGGGTCTTGCCTGCTCCTTAGACATGAAAGTGACTGAAAGCCCCTGCCAGGTAGAACCCAGCCTCCTTTCCTCAAGTCCCCATCTCTGCCCCTCCAAAAACTCCCTCACCCAACAGAGGTACAACCGTCCCCCCTCCCCTTGTCCCTGCCCCAGCTCCCACACACAACTTCTCCCTTTTTTCTCCCCCCTCACACTTTCTGCTCCTCTGTTTCCCAAGACTCCCCTCTCTCTGAGCTGCTCCTTTCCCACAATGATACTGAAATCTCATTTGATTAAGCAAAGCACTTTACCCTCCACCCCCCGTCAGGTACGACCTAAAGACCAGGGCTCAGCCATAGAAAGGCCCCCCTAAACCTGGCCCCTGCCTCATGTATCTCAGAGCAGGGAAGATAAATGAGAAGATTTGCTTCTGGAAAAGATTTGCTGGGAAGATTTGCTCTGTTTGCCTAGCACAAAAACTTGCTCGATGGTATGCTTAATTTTATTTTCTTCCTGACATTAAAAAAAAAAAGATACATTTCACATAAAACCCTGGTTTCTGGGTTCTCTCTAAAAAAATGAGAAGATTGGATAACACAGCAGCAACAAGCCAAAGTAGAGTCATGGCAGCCCCTGTAGCCAGGCCAGACGGTTAGTCTGTGCCGGAATCCACGTTTGCGTGACTCGTCTGGCCTCTGGAAGAATTTGAGGCTGTAATCCCTGCGCTGGCCGTGTCACCCAACTGGCAGAGGTTTTACGTCAGTCCTCTTTCTTCCCTTCTCTGAGTGGAAAGACCCAGTTACAGACATTCATTTTTCCACTGATGTAAATTATACTACCACCCTAAATTAGATAGCAGAAACAGTTACATGCAGTTTGGTTTTCAGCATATTTTCCACCCCAATGCAAAATTGTTACATGGCATATTTAGAATATTTCCCCCTCTCACAGTAAAGGTTTTTTTCATGATAACTGAAATTCCCATTATTCAACTATCTACCATGTGCTTTGAGATTTGGAGATGATTCTAGCTGATTCCAGAACTGGAGCTGAAGACGCGTAACTTCTGTTTTATGAGTAGCTTTCCGCAGTGCAAGTCCCTAGCATAATCTGATTTAATGCTCATTAACTGAATTGCTCTTTAGTTTACTGTTTGACGTTCAACGCATATTTGCAAAGGCAGCTCAAGTTCCTTTCAAGCTCTGACACCATTTTCTTGTGCCTCTCCCAATTTGCAAATTAGCTGACCCTCAATTTCTTCCAAGCACCTTTAGGCCCAAGCAGAGAGGACATGGTCGTAACTGTGTAAACTTTCTCTCTCACTGCTGACATTGAACAGCCACCTGACTTGTTTTCACTGAAGGAGTCCCCAGTAAGCACCACCTGAAAGGACAGAGCAAACCCTAGAGAAGTGCTTCTCAAAGTGTGGTCCCTGGGCCAGTAGCATCAGCAGCATTTGGGAGCTTGTTAGAAACGTACACTCTGAGCCCCACCCCAGAACTTCGGAATCCAGATCTGCATTTGAACAAGATCTCCAGCTGATTCATCAATAAAGAAAACAAGATAATTTCTTTAGTGAAAAGAACTGTGAAGTAAATAAAAGAGAGGGTGACATGACAGTGACTGCGAAGGGGCTCCTTAACACAGAGCAGCTGTTCTCGAAACTTTTGGTCTCAGGACCCAAATATACCCTTAAAGAGTGTTGAGGACCCTAATGAGCTTTGTTTATGTGGGTTATATCTATCAGTATTTGCCATATTAGAAACTAAAACTAATAATTTTTAAAAATATTGTTAATTCACTTTAAAATGATAAACGTTACCTATTAACATATATTTTATAAAAGTAGCTATATTTTCTAAAACCAAACGAATTAATAAGAAAACATAGAAGACATAGTTACACGCGTTTGCCAATCTCTTTAAATGTCTGCCTTAATAGAAGACGTCTGGATTCTCATGTTGGCTCCTGCATTCAGTCTTTTGCAGCATCATATGTCATGGGGACTTTGGAAAACTCCACCACACTTACGGGAGAGAAATAGTGAAAAAGGCAGATACCCCCTTAGTACTGTCATAAAAATACTTTTGACTTGGGGTACCCCTCCCCCCCACACACACAGAGGGTCGGTCCTGGACCACACGTAGAACTGGTGATGTGATGTGATCTAGCGACGGAGGAAGGCCTCCCAGTGGGGTGGCGTGTATAAGCGTGATCTCAATGATAAGGAGTCCTTACGGGAAGACTTCTCACTTTAAACAGCATAGAGATTGTGCAGTGAAGGTGTCAGTGCGACTTCTGGTCCCGACTTGGTCCTAGACTAGCTGCAAAACTAACGACAGGTCCGTTGTCCTCTGTGTTGCGTGAGGAGGGTGGTCTCTAACATTGCAGCCCCCGCGCCCCGCCCCAGTAACCGGGAGGTCCCAGCGTGAACTTTAGAGCAACCCTCTAGTTTGCCCAGCAGAGGGCGATGGAGACCAGCCCCGGCTGGACCACCTCCACCCCGGAGGCCCCTCGGCGCCTCGCCACACAGACATAAGGTTCCCTCGTGATCCGGGCGGTTTCCTTGGCACCAGCTGGCATCAGGTATCTCGGGCAACCTGGGCCGTCCCCGGGGAGGGGCTGCGAGCCGCGAGAGCCCTTCACATCGCTCCAAACGTGCCCAGGTCGGGATGCTCGGATTCTCCCGAGAAGTCTGGGAAGAGCAGAGGGGAGGAACTGGTTTGGGCAAAGACACATTTTTTTCCCCCACTGGGCCTGTCGGTGAGGAACCACCCAGGAGCTGTTGACTCCTCACTGGGAAAACCGGGCGGGGCGGCCGGAAGGGAACAAGACGGAGCGCTGCGCCAGCTCTCCCCCGGGGCTGCCTGCCTGCGGGCGCGGGGCAGCGCTTGCATCAGCGCTGCCAGGGCCGGGGCAGGGGCCGCCCGCGACGTCAGCTGCCTTCCCAGAAGAATTCCACCGCCTGCGGCCAGGGGCCCGGCCCGTGTGGGGGCGGGGGCTTTTGGTTTCCGAGGATGACACCACTCGCTCGCTGCGTCTCCTCGCACGCACTCTGTTGTCATGGAGACGACAGCATCCTGGCAGCCTTGGTGAGGCCAACCAGCCCTCGAGAAGTGACCCGGAGCTCGGCCCACTCAGGAAACCACTGGCTCTAGGATGCCTGCCCGAGGAGACGGGGCCCCGTGTCCCGGATTCTCCCCTGGGGGAGCCCTGTTGGGCCACCTTCCTCATTCTGCAGGATTATCAAGCTCTGAAAGAACTCTCGCCAAGGGTCTTAGAAACAACCTTGCCGGGGGGGCGGGGGGGGGCGGGAATCGAAGCCCAAAGAAGAGCCCTAAGACAGGACGTACCAGGGAGAACTGACTTTCAATCCTCTAAGGTTTTGCTTTTTTTCTTACCTTTCTTTCCATGGAGCATTTTCTTATGATTGTCTTCAAAAGATTCTCTGGCTTTAGCCACTTTCAGTGAAGGAATGTTTGTTTTAATTCGCCTCGGCAAGTTTGTATTGAGCACTTAGAACGTGCCAGGCAAAGAGAGTGGGGGGGGGAGGTGATGGTAATAATAATGCTAGCCAGCGTGCCTTTGACACGTTCAACCGTGCACACAGGTGAACTCAATCTTCCCTACACCCTTAGGGGGTAGGTAGGTCTTGTCCCATTCTAGAAAAACGAACTCAGATTATCCAGTCAATCTGAAACCAGCTTGGAAGTGAAATCAGATCTGAGCCCTAAACCAGAGATCTTGACCATCACCGAGCAGCCTCTCAAAACATCAGTTAAAATGGTGGCTATGACCTTTAGTCTCTGGAACCGATGCATTTTTACTGCACTGAGGCCGTGCATTTAATCTTTATGTGTAAATAATAATTGAGAAGGTCACGACAAAAATAATCCTAAAGAAGGAATAAGAATTATATGATAATAATGTAAACTGAATACCCGCCATATGCCAGGCCCCCTCTACAATCGTTACCACATTTGATACAACAACTCTCCGAAGTCAGTTCTATTACTTTGGTCCCCACTTTGCAGTCAAGGAAACTGAGACACAAAGAGGTGAAGTAACTTGTCCATATCCCACAGCTGGTAGATTAACACATAGTAATTAACAGAATTGTGTGCTGATCGATAGTAGGCATTCAGTATAATCGCACTCTGCTTAGGAGAGAATGGAGAGAGGACAGGATATACAAACACCTCAGGAGAACCTCATTCATTCGGACCATTTCCATCTAAGATATATTAAAATTTGAAAGCAGGCCAGAGTAGGGTTCCTTTCATCCCCGTGGGCGGGGTGAACATTGCTAAGCAAATAACATAAACAAGGTGAGGACATTTTTGTTTAACATCTTTATTGGAGGATAATTGCTTTACAACGTTGTGTTAGTTGCTGCTGTATAACAAAGTGAATCAGCTGTACGTGTACATATATCCCCAGATCCCCTCCCTCTTGCGTCTCCCTCCCTCCCACCCTCCCTACGCCACCCCTCTAGGTGGTCACAAAGCACCGAGCTGATCTCCCTGTGCTATGTGGCTGCTGCTTTTTGTAGGAAATGTTAGAATTTAGGAAGCACTTGCATACCCAGGATCAAACTGCATCTTCACGACACTTCTGAGAAGTAGTCAGAACCGGTTACCTTAGCTCCAATTTACAGGTGAACTCTGAGGGGCTTTGCTGAGAAGACTTTTTAACTAGTAAAGAAAACAAGTAGTCTTTAAATTTAGGACAAGGAAGTAAACCACTCCCGAGAGACAAAAAGTGGAAGCAATCCAAATGTCCATTAACAGATGGATAAATAAAACGTAGTGTATACATACAATGGACTATTATTCAACCTTAAAGAGGAATGAACGTCTGACGCAGGTGACAACATGGGTGAACCCTGAGGACATTATGCTAAGTGAAATAATCCAGTCACAAAGGACAAATTTTGCATGATTCCACTTATATGAGGTGCGGTAGATAAATTAGTAGAGATACAAAGATACAGAGGTTATCAGGGGCTGAGGGGAGGAGGCAGTGGGGAGTTACTGCTTCATGGGTATAGAGCTTTTATTTGGGACGGCGAACAAGTTCTAGAAATGGATGATAGTTGCACAACATTGTGAATGTACTTAATGCCCCTGAATTGTATGCTTAAAAATGATTCAAATGATAAATTTCACGTTATGTATTTTTTATCACGAGGAAAAAAATTGTTTGAAAAAAGGAAACCTCCTTAGCACTCCCCATTCTTATGTGATTTTTTCTTTTCAAAAGAGAATTCTCACGTGTTTATTAAAGCAGGAGTGGCTTAAACCCAGGCCCATTTAGCTTTGCAGGGGTTGCTACCTCCGCTTGAAAGTAAGAAAACGTCACACCTTTAAAAATAGCTCACTATTGTGTGTTTTCGCTAAATACAGGAGACTGGTATTCCCCTCAGGTATTCCAAATGAGCAAGGTCTGGCCGGGTCGGGACAGAAGCAGGGGTGAGTCACTGGCTTGGCAGGTGAGGTCATCATGGGGTGACGGTCTGCGTCAAGAGGGCCCCTCACCTCCCACATCTCTGATCTTCTCCCCTCATGGGTGGCCAGGTCAGCAGCCAGCTTAGCTGGAAGTCGAGCTGCTCCAGTGTGCTGTGCAGTGGGAGACATTCCTCTTTATGACTCAGTGCTTCAACACCCCAGTGGATGGGCACATAAAGCCTCCGGTAATTAAAGCCAGCTCCAAGGTCAAGACCCCGACTGCCAAGTCATGGTCTATAAGTAAAAGAGGGAAGACGTATATCCTTGGGAAGGGAGCAGAGAGAGCTTGTTTTCTGTTTGGTGGAATGCTAACTATCTAAGAAATGGTGGAATGGTTCTACTTATCTTGATTATCCTGATTAAGACAACTTAGGAGAGTGGCACACGGAAGGGGACAGTAAATATTTGCTGAACGATGCTACTTTGGGGGAGTTCAACTGCAAGGACAATCCCAAACTGCGAGCAGAAAAATATATATTCTTACTTAGCTTCCACCAACCTATTTTCTCACAGGGGGCCCGGAAAGGGGGCTTGATATATGTTCCTGGAATTGACACAGGTTTCATGCAGACGACTATGGTATTGACACAAAGAATCATGATGTTTATGCAGGTAACTAAGTTATTAATAAGTGGTAATATGAAGGGACTTTCTTGGACACGTTTGTACACTCATCTAGCAACCATTAGCAGAGGTGCCATGTATGTACATAAGATGAAAGAGAAAGTTTTTGATTTATCTGAGTTGCCTTTTTCCTCTTTCATCTGTACACTGTTGAGTCAATCTGGTATGGTTGAAGGTACATGGGCCTTAGCATCAGACAAGCCTTGCATTAGTCAGTCAGGGACTCTTGGTTGAACTGGGTTCAAGTCAGCTAGAGGGGGAGAAATTCAGGGGATGGCTTCAGGCACAGCTGTATCCAGGTGCCCAAATGATAATGTTATTCTGTATCTCTCAACTTCGCCTTCATGGGCCCACGAGGTGCCCAAGAATCTTCCCAGTAGCTCTGGGCTTACATTCGCCCGGCATAACAACATCATTAGAAAGAAATCTCTCCCGTCGTGAATATCTCACAGACTGAGAACCTCGCAGTCTGCGAAAGAGGTGGAAGCCATTTCTAGAATGAAATGGAATGGTTGCTGGGCAGGCAAAAACTGTGGGTGTCCACTCCCTGTGTGCAAATGTCTGCCTATGGGAGAGAGGGTTTACGGTTCAGGTGTTACTTTCCTGGGTTTGTCTGTGAGTCAGTCCTGTGTGGTGAAATGTGTGTGCTCTGGACTCAGTGGACCAGAGTCGAAACTGGCTCTTCACTCACTGTGTGGTCTCCAGCAACTCACTTAGCAGTAATCATGCTAATAACTACCATGTTTTGAAGGTGAGACATGTGGTAGGCATTAGGTCTATTAGCTCATCGACTCAACAGCTCTGCAGAGCAGTTAATATTGCCCCGTCTTAGAAATGAGGAAGTTGAGGACCAGAGGCCATTTCCTACCGGTGGTCACTAAGCTAGTAGTGGGCACTGCAGCCCGGGGCACTCTGACTCCAAGTGGCCTCTTTGGGCCTCACTCTCCTGGCCTGAGATGGAGGAGTAAGAAGAAGAGGAAAAGTAATAGGAAGAGTAAAATGCCCGTCATTAAGTATGCAGCGAATCTCATTCTCTGCACCTGTTCTCCCCGTCTGTTTTTTCCTTACTTCCTTTCTCTTTTTCTTTTTCTGGTCACTTCTTACGGTCATGGATTTTCCCTTCCTCCCTCCCTCCCTCTCTCTCTCTCTCTCTCTTTCTTTCTTTCTCTCTCTCTCTCTTCCTTCCTTTTTGCCTCTTTTTAAAGTCCTCACGTGGTCCAGGGTGATATTTCTGAATCACAACAGGGGCAGGGTAAACACTGGGCCTTTCTTCATTGTTGCAGCAGTCACTCTCTTACCTATGTCGCCCCTAGAGGAACCCACAGCTGTGAACCCCAGTGCAGCACCCGGGCCTGCCCAAGATCAGGTTCTAATTTACTTGGGAGGCAAAAATCTAGGCAAATGGGATTCCTTCCCCCGCCCCGCTCAAGCCTCTGTGCTCACTGATCTCTGCTTGAAAGTCTTACTCATTTGTTTGATCTGAATCCCCCCCCCCCGACCAAGGGGGCACAGGTGCAGGGCATCCTCTCTCACCGGGGCCCTGGCCTGACCTCGTCGTCACCCCCTGCCGCCTGCCTGCCCGGGGAGCCCGCCCAGAGGCCTGATGACAGGGACAGGAAGTAAGCACCACGCTAGATCAGCCTTAGGGCTTTGAGATAAGCTCCTTTAATTTGGATGTGTCCCGACTAGAAATCAGGAGGGATTGACATTCAGAGCAGGGAGCTGGGCTTTACCCAGATCCCGGGCAGGGGTGGGAGCCAGGTCCCCGGGGCAGATGCAGAGCTGAGAGCTGGAATGTCACCTTCCTGAGGAAGGACAGGGACTGGGGGTGTGGGGGGACTTGGAAAACAGTGAACCTCTAGCTCCTCAATGAGCATGGCACGTAATGTTCTGGCCTTGGGAACAGGACGTCCACAGAGGTGACAGAGCTGACAAGCGCAGCCGCCATCCCCAGCACTCACACTCCCTCCTGACCGCTCGCTGCGTGTGTGCGACAGCGTGTAAGTCGCCTTGCGCGTAGCCACGTGCCCCGCTTGGCGTGAGGGCCTCACAGCCTGCCCAAGGCCCTCCGGCCACTCCCCGCGGCTGCGCCCACCGAGGCGGGCCCTGCAGTTGGGTTCAGGGTCTCCCTCTGGGGGCAGCATCCCGGCAGCCAAAACTGCCTCCTATTTCACCTGGAAGGAAGGCACTCGTGAGTAGAGGGGCGCGGTGGGCAGAGGACAGGGGGAGGGTGTGGTGAAGCTCAGGCTCCTTAAGTACCAGCCCAGCCCCAGAGAAAGAGCACTAATGAACCCCATGTTGTAGATGGGGAAACGGGGACTCCCAGAAGGAAGACGCATTGCCTGCTAACTGAGCGGTTTCATTTCCTGGGCATTACCCACCTCCAAGGGGCCTGGCACCTGGGCGCCGTGATTTCCTCGCCCCGGACTTCTCACACTTCAGTGCGCTCACACGTCACCTGGGGCAGCTTGTTAAGATGCAGACTCAGACCCAGCCTCTGAGATCCTCAGTTCTGACCTGTTCCCAGGTGTTGCTGCTGCTGCTTGTCTAGGGCCACGTGAAGAACGAGGCCCCAGTTGCTAGGCTGTCTTTGTGATGAGCTCGGAGCACAGTGCATTTCAGCAGCGCTCCGGCAGCAGGGGTGGGAGGTCTCGCGCTGGGCTCTCCGGATTGAGCTGTGCTGTGAGTTTAAACTATCCACCAGGTTTTGAAGACTTAGAATAAAATGATGTAAGACATCTCTTTAATACCTTTTTCTATTCCTTACATGTTGAAATGATACTGTTTTAGCTATGCTGGGTAAAATTTTACATTATGCACATGGACTGTGTTCTGCTTTCAGTGAAGAGCTCTGGGCTAGAGCTCTCAACCAGGCAGGGGCGATTTTGCCCTCCAGGGGATGTTTGCCAATGTCTGGAGACATTTTTAGTTGTCATACCTCAGGGGGAGGGGTTGCCGTTGGTGTCTCTGGCCAGAGGCCAGGGACGCTGCTGCACACCCTGCAAAGCACAGCACATCCCCTTACAACCAAGATTTATCCAGCCCCAAATGTCCATAATGCCAAGATTGAGAAATTCTGGTCTAGAATCATCCCCACTGTCTCTGAGGTTATCAATTTTATGACGTATCCATTGCTTTTGTCCCCCTCCTAGAGTATGAGTGTCATGAGATCAGGGACATCGCCTGCTCGCAGCTCCTGGAACAGCGCCTGGCATGAGGTAGGTATGGCATTCCGTAACATGCGTTCAGCGTCTCTAGCTGCCTGAGCCGAACAAGTGGTTTGAATTCACCCGTGTAAATTCGCACAGGCCCACCAGCCCCGGGCCTCAGAGGCCGTGAGACCACTCTGCCCTGAAATCAAGCTAGGACACGTTCTCAACATCTTGGCGGGTTTGCGGGGCAACCGTACGTTCACCAGTTCATTGATGGCGGGTGTAGGAATTGACTCAGCAGGGCGGCCCGGCCCCGCCCTGAAAGGCCTTTCACAGACCAGGCTGCTTTGGTTTCCAGTGACTTTATTTACCACTCGGTGGTGGTGTCAAAGGCCTGACTCAGGCCGTCGGATTGGCTGTCTTTTCTTAGTTGCTGGGCCCACGGAAGCCCAGACCCAGGATTTCTAAGGAAGAGTCATCTCCCAGCCATCTCCCTTCGTACGAGGCCTGTGGGTGGGGGGCGGGGCGAGGCCAGAGAAGAAGCTCAGGTCCACCCCGGGCATGCGAGGTAACAGGGCTGGGACAGATTACTTTCTCTTGTTCAGATATCTCTTTAATCTTCGGGGTAAAGTCTTGATAGCTGCTTCTGGCCCTTCTCCCTTTCCCATTCACCACTCCCTGGGGTGGGCTCTGTCCTGGTGGAAGTCGGGAGTCTGGGCTTGGCCTCAGGGCTGGGCTGTGTGACCTTGGGGAAGTGAGGGAAGTGCTCTGGGCCTCAGTTTTGTCGTCTCTAAAATGGGGGGAGGAGAAAGAGGAGTAGAAGTTGTGTTGGTCTCCAGATCGTTCAGTGTCTCCCTCTAGTCTGCAAGAAAAAGCCCAGACTCCTTAGCCCAGCCCGGCTTTACTCCTGTCACCTTCCTGCCTCCCAAGCTTCAGCCTAGGTGGCCTGCCTTCAGTTTTGTTAGCGTGCCTTGGTCTCTCTCTTGCGTTCCGGTCTTGTGACCCGCTGTTCTGCCCTTCCGCGGGGTGTTCTAGAGTCGGGCTTAAAAGCATGACTGGTGGATCCCACAGCACAGGCTGACTGTGTGCCCTTGGACAAGTTGCTTACCCTCTCTGTGCCTCCGCCTCCTCTTCTGGCCAATGAGGATAACAGTGGTACCTGATTTATACGGTCACTGTGCCCATTAAATGAGCTGGTGCTAACAACGGTGCCCCAAACCTAGAAAGCAGCGAGGAAAAAGGTCCCTGCCGTTGTTTTTATCATGTCTGGAACGTGTTCTCACTCGTGTCTCCGGAATCAGCTGAGCTGTCACCCTCTTCAGGGAGCCTTCCCTGATTTCCCACCTGCCAGCTGAGGTAGCTGCCCCTCTTCGGGCTTCTGAGTCACCCGACTCACCTCTGTCATCACCCTGTCGTCTGTGTGGTAACTCCTGTTTACTTGGCCTGCTCCCCTCAATAGAATGGCATTTCCTCTAGTCGAAAGGTTGGAAATGGATCACCTGCTGGCCCAAAACACAGGTGTGCCTTAGCTGGACTAGAGGGGAGTTTGGAAACATTTTCATACGATGCTGAACTTTGGAAATAGGATGATTCTCTAAAAAATTAAGCCTATGAAAAAAGCCCCTTTAAAAAATACGATGATTTCACATAAAAACCGGGATTGCCATTGGACAATCAGAAACTCTGCTAACACGGCCACGGGCATCGCCTGCACCTGCAGGAGTGTCGCCTTCAGGCAGGCACCTGCTCGGAGTGTCCTGCAGGCTCGAGCCACCCACCTCGATCCACTCTCAGCCTCTGCTCCGGAAATAAGGAGGTGATACAAGCCTATGACCTAAATCAGGAAACCCTGGGGAGTGAAGGAGGGGTGTTGTTTATAACCACAGATGAGCCAGACAGCCCAGGGGAAACGAGCCGTGCACTCCCCCTAACTCTAGGGCACGGATCCTGGGCACCTTTGCGTTTCACAGCACACATTTCCTGCCAAATGAACGCTCAGTGAGTGCCAAGAACAACAACTAGCATATCTGGAGCCGTTGTTTAACACGTTCACTCATCCAGTCCTCCCGAGAGCCCTATGAGGTGGGGACACTGAGGCAGGATATGTTAGTAACCTGTCTCAACCGTACAGGTGGGAAGGGGGAACCCAGGCGGTCTGAGTCTAGAAGCCTATGTGTTGGCTAAATCAGTGGACATGCCTGCAAAAGAGAAGCTGCTCTGGGCTCAGCCTTCCTTTACAGAAGATGGACAGTACGTAGGGTTCATGGTGCGTCTTTGCATTTGGCAAGAGGAGGCTAACTAGGGCACATCTGTCACTCGGGTGTCTGATGAGACATGACTTATAACTGAAGTCTCGCCCACACTCCCTGCAAACACAGGGCTTCTCCCTTGTATGTGTCCTCGGGTGCTTGATGAGACCTGACCTATCCTTGGAGCCTTGCCCACGGCCTCTGTACTTGACTTTTATAATTCTTGATACTCCTTTCCCCATGAGTATACGATTCCTCCAGTATATATGATCACAGCACACGAAACGAATGTTTTTTTGAAGGGAGAGATAGTCTGGGAATATCCTTTTGAAGTCCAGGAAAAAGGCAACTGTTTCTTAAAAAAAAGAGGAGAAAAGTAAGAGGGTGGGAGAAAGGGATTCTGCTCCCCAGCAAAGTGAGTGAAGAATTACAGGGCAGGCACAGCAGAGGGGGAGAGACAGGAGAAGGGAAACGGAACAGGGGCCCCCAGAGGCCCGAGGAGGAGCTGCTGAGGGAGAGACCAAGAAGGCAAGAGGTGGCAGATTTTTAAAAATTCACAGCGAGACCTCAGCAGCTTCAGGCTTAGGCAGCCACCTGGTTGGCTGTGCTCGAAAGAACGTGCCCTCATTGGGAAAGGGAGAAGGAGAGGAGACCCTGAGAAAGAGAGACCACAGAGATGCAGATGCCAGGCTCAAATCCCAGCCTGGGCCCCCCCTACTTTTCACCTTGGTTTCCAAGTGGGTGTTCCAGCCACAGGAGGGGAAGTGTTCAGACAGAGCTCGTCTGGTGGCGGTGAGTCAGGGGCCCAGCCAGGCCCTTGCCAGCCCCGGGGCGGGGGGGAGCCTCTTGCCCACACGCCTGGCAGCAGCTGCTGGGTGTTATCAGGAGCCACAAGGCCGCAGGGGCCTGGCAGGCCATGCAAATTCCCTCCAGATGACCCACGGCCACGGGGTCCAGCTCCAGAGCCCTGTGGCTCTGCTGCTTCCATTCGATCTGGCCATCTTCTGAGTGTTTGCGATTTCAAGGTCAGCAGTGCAAGGGAGACAGGCTTGCAGGGCACGATCAGCCTAGCTGTAAAGGACTGTCACCAAACAGTTTATAACTCACCTCCCTGCGGTCGTAAGCCCTGAGAGGGCAGGAGTTCTGTTGTGGACCCCACTGCGCACCCAGCGCTTGACATGAAGGTTGGTATACAGGAGGTGCTCAACAACTGAATGACTTAGCATGCATTGAAATCTTCCTGCTGCCCCTGACTAGCCGTGTGACTCTGCCCAAGTCCCTTAGCCTCCCTGAGGTGCCACTTCCATCATCAGTATAATGGGATACAGCCAATAAAAGTACAGACTAGGGGCATCGTCCCCCTCCTGCTGTGAAATAGCGGCACGGGAGTGGGGTGCTGGGGGCATCCACTCTGTAGGTGTCTCTCAGATATGGGGGGAGGTGCGATGGACGAGACGCTTTCATGTTCGGAAAGTCTGCAGCTTCTGTGGTAGGTAGTTCGAGGTTCGTTGTACAGATGCTACTTTTTAGGAAGACGGTGTGGTTATGTGGTTGAGGCCTCATGTTCTGGAGGCCCAATACCTGGGTTCAAATCCTGCTTCCACCCCTCGCTTCCTCTGTGATCCCGGGCAAGTCACTTGGTCTCTCTGAGCTTGTTTTCCTGTGTGTAAAATTGCGTCGTCGTGAGATTTCAAGGAGATCCATCCCAGACTGACCCTGGCACAGAGTAGATGTTCCAACATGTGTAAACCACGATCACTAGTTTCCACCCCCCAACCCCGTGAAGCAGACACGACTCCCCCCAGGGTGCAAAAGAGGAAACCAGAGCCGGCCAGGTGGGGAGGCGGGCCTGACGGTGGAACCCTAAGTAGACGCCCCTGTCCCCGAGGCCCACCACAGCTGCCAGAAATAAGGTGACGTATGGCCAGCTCTGCCTCCACCCGCTGTCCCCAGGGAGAAGTGAAACGCGAACCCACCAGGGTAAGAAAGAGGAGAAGGAAGCAGCTGAGGTGAGGAGAGGCAAGCGGCCCCGAATCCTGTCAGAAGGACCGTCTAGGGCAAGGTCAAGTCCAGGTCGGTGAGAGGGTGGAGGTGGTGGGAGGATAGTGTGACAAGAACAGAGAGGGAAGTTGTTCGCATCTGGCTAGATACCTCAGCTGTGACCTCCTGTCTCTAAGGAGAGGGGTCCCTGCAAGATTTGCTTTCAAAACTCTCCTGGGAGAAAACTCATGGCCCCGATTCTTAGAAACTGCCCTCATCCCAAGACAATAAACAACTCAGCAGCTTTTTGACTTTCCAACCAGCACCCGGGGGTTGGCCTTCTGCCCGGTGTACCTTCAGCCTCTGATGAGAGCTGTCATTATCTACACTTTCAGCCTCCCCATTTTACAGATGAGAAAACTGAGGTTCAAACGAGGCCTCGGGCCCTAGCTCTGCCATTAGTAGCTCTTGGGTCCTAGTGGTTCACCAGCCAGGCCTGTTTTCCCATTCCTAAAGCAGAGGTGTTCAGGCCCCGTCTTCCCTTCCATCCTTCCTCTTCCCTTCCCTCCAGAGCAAAGGGTGTGGAATTCTAAGGCGAAGGTCACCTGATCAAGTGGTGTGGATTAGCCAACAACCCAGCCCTGAGGTCAGCCTCTGGAAGCAATTTAAGATGGCCCAGGGATCTGAGATTCCACACTCCCACAGGCAAGCAGAAGTGTTCCCTCCCACATAGGGCATCCTCCTTTCCTGAGCAATTCTGCTCTGATTCTGTGGGTGAAGCAGCTGTGCCTTCTGCAGAGCTCCAATGCCAGGCTCATCGCAGGTCTTGGACCAGACAGGATCCTCCAGCAGGGATTACTGTCCCAGCTTGGAACGAGCACCTTCCACGGGCCAGGCACCAGCCAACAGTAACCACGTCTCCCTATGCAGCAACCCTCAGTGAGGCAAACCCACACTTACTATACCCATTTTACACCCACGGAAGCTGAGGCTCAGAGAGGCACCTTGCCCGGGGTCACGCAAAAGCAGAGCTTCAGACCCAACCTGGGTGACTCCTTCAGACAGAGCCGTTCCATTTACATCAACACCAAGTGATTGGATTATGCGTCATTTTCTTTCTTTTTTATTAAAAACATTTTCCCCCTCTAGTGACTTGCGTTAACCAAGGGAGCAAGGCGGTAACCGATGGAAGCATTTACAGATAACAGGCTGTGTCATCTGGAATTTGATTTAAACTAATCCAGTTTGGGGAGGGATATAAATCCATGAGCTGATCGTTCTTGAAGCTGGGGGATTGGGTCGAGATCCTCTAGGCTGTTCTCTCCCACTGTGAAGAGGTTCGAAAATGTCCTTGATCATGTAAAAGTGTCGTTTAAATTTAACATGTGTAAAGTAGTGAACTGGGGATACATTCACCACTGGGACAAGCTGTGTGCCATGGGGGCGGGGGGCGGGGGGAGAGGGGGGGCGTGTCGCCCGCCCCGCAGCTGAAAGCATTTTAAGGTTGCCTTGAAAAGGCATTCATTACGGCCTCCTGGGTCTGCTCTCCCCGGACCACGAGGGTCCTCTTTGCCTCCGAGAGGACAGTCTGCCCCCAGATTGGCAGCCACGTGAAGACAGCATGTCAGGGTTCCTGCAACCACACTGCGGTTTTATGATGGAATTTGGAAGCATAAGTGGTTCATGTTCAGCCAGTCAGGAGATCTGAGGAATCTCTTATAAATGTTACCAGCAAAGGCACAGTGGCTGCCTGTGCTCTGTGACACCCAGAAAATTGGAAAAGATGGGACCTCTGACGTCTGTGTGTTGGTCACGGGTCCAGAAGTGACCCCTCTCTGCAGGCTGCCGGGGGCCCCGTGCTCAGTCCTCGTGCCTTTTCCCACTGTGCCCTGGGAGCTCCACTTGTCCTTCCAGGCCCCCTAGAAACAAGGAGACCCCCCTATCGACAGCCTTTCCTGTCTGCACCTGCTCCTTCCTCAGACAAGTGGAATCAGCTCTCCACTGGCCTTCATTATATTGAACAACATTCATTTATTCAATAATTATTTATTAAACACCAACCATATGTACTGGGGTTACAGCATAGAGTCAGTAGATAGATAGCATGTACAGCAATAAGAAACATGGTCCCCACGCTCCAGGAGCTTCTAATTTCATAGGGGAGAAAGGCAATCATCCACTATGAATACTACTAATTATTTAATTACAATTCTGACAAGTGTTTTGGAGAAGCCTAGGAGCTGTGAGGGCATATAAAGGAGAACCTGGTCTGTTAGGGTGTGGGCTTTTTTGAGAGAATAATGTCTAAACTGAGATCTGGAGATTGGAGGTATTCGATGTCCAAACAGGGAAAAGGGGCTGTTCCAGACAGAGGGAACAAAGGGCAGGGAGGCACGGCTTGTTGAAGGAAGTGGAGGAACGGTGTGTGGTCTGTGTAGTGTGGAGTACAAGGGGGAAGGAGGTGGTGGCAGATTAGGAAGGAACTTGAAGGCCAAGTTAAGGATGATGGAGTACTCATGAGAGTGTGTGTTTGGGCGGGGGAGGTGATGTTATCCTTTTGAACCTAAGATGATCACTTTGGTTACTGTGGGGCTGAGTGGATCAGAGCAGGACACATTTGTGAGAATTAGGAGAAAGCACTCCACCCCCAAGGAAGACAGTTCTGTAGACCCATGCTTACAGAATGGAGCCTGGCCTGCTTTTCAGTGCCTACTAACTCTGAGCCAGTACCCTTGTGCAGTGAACAACCTGTACAACTGTACATAACAGCCATGGAAATTGGGGAACAGAGAAATCAGAAGACTGTAGAACATTTGTTGACAAGTCTGCCTAGTCCACTGTAAACACCTTGACTTCTGAGTTCTTGAGCTCCACATTCATGTTTGCAGCTCCAGTGCAGGTAGGAGATGCTCCAAATGTTTGCTAAGTAGATTTTTCTTTGGCCATTTTTTTTTCTTCCTTTGACTTTCTGTCGTGTTATTCTCTTCTTCTAAAGTCGTAGTGGCTTCCTGTTCACACACACCTGTTAGGTGTTAGGAGGCACTGTGTCAGGCACTTTGCCTCTTTAGTCCTCCAAATATCTTCTCCTCTGTCCATTGGACAGAAACTAGGCCAGGGTCACACAGCTAGGAAGGTGGACAGGGACCTTTCTAAATCCTTAACAGGCAGGTCATGCTGTGTGTGACTCTGTCAAGTTCTTGGGGCAGGGTGAAGGTGGGGAGCAAGGCGGCGGCGTACTTTCTGGTAAGGATTCTTGAGGTTGAGTCTCTAAACCTTGAATCTTACAATGTCAGTGTTGAAAGGGATCATCCGGGGCCTCATTTTACAGACGGGCCACCAAGGCTCAGAGAAGGGCTGGAAATGGTTCAATGTCACTGAGTTAAGTTAGAGCCAGAGCAGGACCAGGAACCAGGTCCCTTGACAGGTTGGGAAAAAAAGATAGATATCAGGAGTAGAGATTAGAAGAGAAAGACCAAGGGAGGGATCGCCCTCTAGGGATGGTATCTAACCGTGATGGGTATCAGTGAGGTGGCCCGGGGTTAGCTCAGGACAACAGAGTTCTGGGTGACGGTGTGAAGGGGAAGAGCAGGCAGAGACAAGAGAACTTCCTCAAGGTCTGAGCAGGTCTCTAAACTGGAATCCATTTGGGTCCAGCCTGGCTTTAGACTCTTCTTTAAAATTTTTCATTTTTAAATTTTTTTTTTTTTTTTTTGGAGTATAGCTGCTTTCCAGTGTAGTGTTAGTTTCTGCTGTCCACAAAGTGGATCGGTTATGGGGGTGGGTGGGATGAACTGGGAGATGGGGATGGACATATATACACTATTATATGTGAAATAGATAACTCACGAGAACCTACGGGCCATAGGCTTTTCAGACAAAAAGTTGATTTCTTGTTCTGGGCTGATGGCCAGGAAAGACTTTGCTGTCAGCAGGCTGCGGACGGCTGCTCTCAGGGCGCTGGGCAAGGTCAGAGAGAAGGCCTGGTTCCTCTTCCCAGCGCCTCCAGCCCAGGTGCCCTCTGAGGGCCCCATTCCAGTTCCCAGCCGGTGCCTGCTCGGGGTTTTCCTGCTTCTGGGTCTGCATCACAGCCCCTCTTATGTCACATTGCTTCAGATCCCACTAAGCATTTGTCTGAGCTGGAAAATCCCTCAGAGCCCGCCCAGGCAGCCCGTGACCGTGACCGTAGCGGCAGGAAACTGTGACAGTGAGGCTCGCGGGGTATGAGGTTTATTCTTGGTGTGTGGTTGGGAAGGGCGGGGCTGCATGGGGGTGGAGTGGCATGGGATGGTCAGGAGAGAACAGCGAAATCCCAGAACGAGGAACCCCTCAGAGAATTTCCGGCCAGTTTTCCTGCCCCAAGTGGCCTCTGCTTCCAGCCCCCAGGACTGTCTCCCTGCGTTGGATCTTCATGGAGCCTCTTGGGGAACATCTCAAGCCCCAGGGTCCAGCCCCTCTATTTTAAATAGAGCAGTGTACATGTCAGTCCCACACTCCCAATCTATCCCTCCCCACCAATGGCAACTTTATTTTAATCCACACATCCTCCTTGAGGAGCAGGTATTAATCCCGTTTTACAGATGGGGAAACTGAGCACAGTGTTGTACACCTACTCATTCATCCACTGACTCATCAGTTACTTACTGAGTCCCCACCATATTGTGCCCACTGTCCTGGGTGAGGCAGAGGGAGCCCAGAGTACAGTCCCTGCCTCAAGTGTACGCGTATATATTCTAATGGAGGATTCCAGCCATGAGCAAATAAGCCCGTCAACAAGGAATGTACCTGCAGATTGGTATCAGGAGCACGCAGCGCGAGGAGGTGGACCGTCAGTGGGGGTATAGTCGTGGGTTTTTTTGTTTTGTTTTCTGTTTTGCGGTACGCGGGCCTCTCACTGCTGTGGCCTCTCCCGTTGCGGAGCACAGGCTCCGGACGCGCAGGCTCAGCGGCCATGGCTCACGGGCCCAGCCGCTCTGCGGCATGTGGGATCTTCCCGGACTGGGGCACAAACCCGCGTCCGCTGAATCGGCAGGCGGACTCCCAACCACTGCGCCACCACGGAAGCCCCTAGTTGTGCTTTTTTGTTGTTGATTTTGGCCGCGCTGCACGGCTCGCTGGATCTTAGTTCTGCAACCAGGGATCGAACTTGGGCTCCCACAGTGAAAGCGCCGAGTTCTAACCACTGGACTGATGGGAAATTCCCTATAGTGGTGTTTTAGAAAGGATGCTGGGGGAAGGTTTTCTTCACAGGTGACATTTGAGCTAGCTTTGGATGGGTGAGAAAGAGCCCAGGGAAGGTTGATCTCAGCAGGACCAACAGTGAGAGCAAAGGCCCTGGGGTGGGAAAGGCCTGGTGGGTTAACGGGAGCTCCGGGGAGGGACTCATGTGAACAGGGGGGAACGTGGGAGGAGGGGAGGTGGGAAAGCAGGTGGGCCTGGGTCACGGCGCCCTTCCAGACCCCAGGGAAGGGATGGAGGCATCGGGGGCTGTCAGGGGCAGAGGATGGATTTTAACCCATAAATCCAAGCCTCCGTGGCCAGCCTGGGCTCTGCCCCATTAGCCCAGGCCTCAGCCTTGACTCTGAGCTAGGCTTGGAGGAGGGGGAGAGGGGAGGCTGGCTGGGACCCCACCTCTGCTCATGGTGTGTCATAGGACAGGCAGAGCCACTCCCCGTTTCCCAGCTTTGGAGCCTGTCGGGGCTGTGGGTTCCCCACTGAACAACAGGAACAAATCTGGGGGGCATCGGACAATCAGCCCTAAGGAAGGAGCCGCTGTTCCAACCCAGGACCCTGCCTTGCCGGCTGCCCCCAGACCGCTGGGCCTTCTGCCTTCCTGCACTTGCTGTTCCCTCACCATCGAGTTGGCATCGGCCCCACCTGGGTTCAAATCCTACCATCAGAGCCAGTGGGACAGTGAAGGAGTCATTTCGTTGCCCCCCTGAGCCTCACTTCCCTCACCTGTGAAATGGGCTCACACCTGTCTGCTCTCTAGGGCTGTGGGAGGACATTAAATCTGATGAGAGTGCTATTAGCAAACACGGAGAGCCTGCTCTGGGCCAAGCTTGTGCTCATTGCTCTGCGTGCGGTGTTTACCTTATTGTCATGTGCACGACATGGGGTAGGGATTGTTATGGGAGCCGGCTCTGTGGGCACA
Source organism: Orcinus orca (assembly GCF_937001465.1). Classification (NCBI taxonomy): domain Eukaryota; kingdom Metazoa; phylum Chordata; class Mammalia; order Artiodactyla; family Delphinidae; genus Orcinus; species Orcinus orca. The sequence continues at coordinate 11,276,833 of NC_064568.1, forward strand.
CGGCCCGTGCGGTCATGCAGGGCCACGATACGCTTCCAAGGGCCCTACAGTGGGTTTTAAACTCAGCCATTGCTGTCTTGAAATTTTTAACAATTTTTTGACAAGGAACCCTGCATTTTCATTTTGCACTGGGCCCTGCAAATTATGTAGCTAGTTCTGACTGTTATGTATTCATTTATACATTCAAGAGATATTTATGGAGCCAGGCATGGCTTAAAGGCCCTGGAGAGAGAGGAGTGAACAAAACAGAATTCCCCACCTCCGTGGAGTTTACTTTGCATTACTTGAATCAGAGAGGGTAAGTTATTTGCCCAAGGTCACCCAGTGAAAAGGGGGTGCCCAAGTTACAACTCAGAGCTCTCAACCACAGTACCATTTCCCCTTCAGCCTAAGGCTGGAAAGTGTTTAACAGCACATCAGGCAAGGAAACAGCCACAGAGTTCTAAGCGCTTTAGATGTGTTAACTCATTGCAACGGCCTATTTTAGAGACAAGGAAATGGAGGTCAGAGAGGATGGGTAACTGGCCCAGAGTCACACTGCTGGTAAGGAGTAGAGCTGGAAGGGGAGCTCAAGCAGACTGTCTCAGGGCCACGCTCCTAGCCCCTCCAGCACACTGCCTTCCGAAGTCATCACTCAGGAAATGGTGGCTTTTTGTAACTCTTTTAGTCACCACCATTTTTGTTTTTGTTTCCGGAGACTCCACGCAGCCACGAGGAGTGATCCCACCCAAAGTGACCCATATCACTTTGTGCGGAACGAGGGGATTAACAAATGGATGAGCAGATCCCTTCCAACTATGGGGGTAACGTCGACAGCTGCCCGCCTCCCCCTGACCCCAACTCTGACATGATTTATCACCGGGTCCTTGACATCCAACCTTCATTGCCTTGCCTTCAGCCAGTGATGAAACCTCTCCATGTTCAGGATGTAGAAAACAGGGTCTCACCTTCCAGGAAACAGGCCGGGCTGAAGGGAGGGGGCGCTGCGGGGAGCAGTGGTTCACAGCGATGGTTATCGCTCAGTACAAGCTTTCCTTTTCCTCCCTCCGCGATGACAGGGTTTGTCCTAGGGGTGCCCTCCCCTCGAGGCTGTCACTGTTTGGAGGGTCTTGTCTCCCACGCTTAGGCTGATTTGAGGACCTGATCAGTCTGGCAGACCTGAAGCCCTGGGTGATTTCTGGGGCTCTGCCCAGACTCCCCACTCTCCTCACTGGTGTGTGACATGCTCTGTCATTCATTCATTCCTCAGCAAGTAGTTACTGAGTACCTGCTATGCGTCGGGTACTCTTCTAGGAACTGGGGGTACAGCAGAGAGTAAAGCAGACAAAAATGCCTGCCCTCAGGGAGCTCATATTCTAGGCCAGGATATTGCCAACGGGGGCTTCTTTGGATTGGAGGGCAGACTTGGGGAATTCTCCCTTCTTGGGCACTGGGTATTTTTTCACGCTTATAAATATTATCAAGCTTTGTCTAGGACACAGTTAGGGTACTTTTTGTTTCAGGTAGGAGAGTCGATCCGGCTCCTGTTACTCCATTTTTGCCAGAATCAGAAGTTTTTCCTTATGAGAAAGTCTCTAGGCCTGGGAGGGGCAGGACTTAAAAGCTCATCTGTTATTTATACCTTCATGTGAATGAGTTTCTGAGCTCCTTTCTGAAGCATTGTGGTTATAGGAAGTGAAGAACCGAAAGACGTTAAATTAGAATATAGGACTTAGGAGATAAATCCAGCAAGTTCTCATACAGCCATAATTTCATTTGAATTCATCATCATCTTGCAAATCTGCCAACAAGTCAGGTGCTTCTGTGTTCATTTTGCGATGAGGAAGGTGAAGCTGGGAGAGCTTAAATGACTAGCTCAGTCACACAGCTAGTTAAGACTCACAGCTACTAACTTCTGTCCTCGAGCTCCTTCTAACACACTGTGGGTCAGGGGTCACCATGGGGAGGGGGGAGGGCAAAGGGCATCTGTGATCCCCAACACTTGTGCTGATTTGGTTATTTCCCATAACTTCTGCCTCAGCTTCCTAGGGGCGAAAGTCAGCACAGCTCGTGTTCCCTGAGCAGCAGCTACAGCTTAGAAAGACAGAAAGAGAAATCAGACCAGAATGTCACTTCCACGAGGGCAGGGGCCACATCCGTTTGGTTTACCCCTAGGGCCCCCATGCCTAGAACAGCACCTGACCCCTAGTAAGTTTTCAAGGACTATTTGTCAAACAACAGAACAGGACGGAATGGATTTGGGGAATAAACAGACCATGAGGAACACCTGCCTCAGTTGCCTTATCTAAAATGGAGACAAGTCTCTGCCTTTTAATGCTGTTTTGATTTTGTTGATGTATTGTATGCTAATGAGGGCAGGGGATTTTGTCTGTTTCACTTCCACACTGCTGTGTCCGCAGCATCTAAAACAGTGCCTGTCGCGTAGTAGGTGCTTAAGAAATATTTGCTGGGTGAACAGGTGAGAGTGAAATATCCAGGTTTCGGTGAATGCGTAGCACCGGGGTTAAGAGCAAGGAATTTGAAGTCAGAGCTGAGTTTGACTCCTGGCTCTGCCACTTACTAGCTATATGACCTGGAAGATGCCTGTGAACCTCAGTTTCCCCATTGCTTACACTAAGGAGTGTCATCGTCTCTACATCCAGGTGTCCTGAGGATTAAGTGAGGTTGTGCGAATAAAGTTCTTAACATAGCTTAAGGAGCAAAGAAAATGCTGCAAAGTTATAAAGTTCTCGCGTGTCTAAGAGTGAGGGTGCATTTTAAAAAAATATTTAAAACAGTTTTTAAAAATTGAAATGTAGTTGACGTACAATAGCTTGTTAGTTTCAGGTATTTTACATAATGATTTGATATTTGCATACTTCATGGAATGATCACCACGAGTGGTCTAGTAACCCTCTGTCCTCATACAAAGTTATTACAATGTTATTGACCATATTTCTTATGCTGTATATTATATCCCCATGACTTATTCATTATATAACTGGAGGTTTTTATCATTTAATCCCCTTCACCTATTTCCCCCACCCCTGAACCCCTCCCTTCTGGCAACCACCTGTTTGTTCTCTGCATCTATGGGCCTGGTTTTTTTTTTAACTTTTTATTTTATATTGGAGTATAGCCAATTAACAATGTTGTGACAGTTTCAGGTGCACAGCTAAGCGCATGAGTCTGTTTTGAGGGTGCACTTTTTAAGGGTTGTTTTTCTCCAAAAGGACTTTTATCCCTTGGACTCCTCCCAAAGACCCCAGAGGTGGTTCTCCTGAAAGATGAGGCTGCATGGAAAACAAATTCCTATCAAATCTCCATTGACATTTTAGGTGCTCCTCAAGCCCGCAGGGCAGGGCCCCATCCTGCCTTACGCTGGCTTGATCCTGACGCAGCCAGATTCACCGTGGGGTCACCAGGCTCTGCTCGACTGCCCTGGTCTTCTGCAGCCCTTTGAAGTTGGGCCGTGTCTTTTCTTGTCTCGTGGTTGGCTGGGCCTCAAAGCTCACAAGCAGGCCGTTCCGCACCAGGGTGCAATGGGTGCTCGAGAGATCTCCAGCAGAGATAGGGAGTGAAATCTAGTCCTCCAGCAAAGACAGCTGCAGATAAAGTGACCACCCCGGGCTCTGCCATCCCCACGGAAGCCCTTCAACCCTCATCGATGGATCCAGTCCAAGTCTGGGTCTTGGCCCACTCACAGGCCAGAGTTCTCGGTCTTTCTGGTCTTAATTCTTTGGGCCTGTAGACGCCATAAGTGTAGGTCAATTTTTGGTTTAGCAACTTCAGTCATGATCAAGGGAAGATTCTGTGGCTTTGAAAAGAATGACCAATGAGGCTGACCTTCCTCTGGACTGCAAGGGTGAGGGAGCAGTTCAGAAGAGTGAATAGGGAGGCCTCTGGCACCAAGGGGGTGGGAAGATGCAGAAGATGAAGTAGGTAGGGTGCTGGGCACAGAGAAAGCTCTCAAGTCCTGAAAACAATTATTACGCGAGTTTGAGAAGAAGGAGGTTCCAGGCCGAAGTGTCCATATCTTTCTTTTGATGTTCAAAAGTCCTACCCATCTTTAAGGCTCATTCACAACCCACTTATTTGGAGAATTTTATGGAGCTTAAATTTCTCCCAGCCTCACTACTACATGGCTCTCCTCCCCTTCTGCTCTGCTCCACTGCAAGCTCTCCTTAAACACATGTATATGGGTGTGTCTGTAACTAGCTTGTGTGCTTTTGTTCATTCATTCAGAAACAGTCAGTATAGTCCAATGGTTAAGAGTGCACGTGGGAACCGGGTAGCTGGAGGTCGCTCTGACAGTTACTACCTGTGTGAGTCCAGCAAGTTACCCACTTTTTCTCTCTGCCTCAGTCTTCTCATCTCTAAAGTGGGCATAATAGTACCGACGTCATCAGGCTGGGTGATGGTTAGCTAAATGACTACCTACAAAGCATTCAGAACAGTGCCTGGCACATAGTAAGTACTCAATAAATGAGATATCGTTCTTATCCTTTTCAGCAAACATTTATTAAGCATCTCACAATGCCGTGTGTATAACTATTACTGGGCTCGTGGAGATGAAAGATGTGCCTGCCTTCCTGAACTCTCACTTTAGACTCTACACCAACCTTTGGTAATTTCTCTTCTTTATCGGCAGGAAAATGTTTACTGATAAATTCATGAAAGAAGGACAATTATTCCTTCTCTGATCAGAGCTGGAACTGCCCAGGGTTACTTTTGTCTCGTGTGCATTGTCTTAAGGACCAGAGGGTTTACAAAGAGCTCTACCACTCACACACAAAGTTATTTCTCCTCCCCTGAGGCTCAGTTTCCTCAACAGTAAGATGGGAAGTGGGTGGTAACTTCTGCCTTTTAGGGTTTGCAGAGCAAAAACAAATGAGGCAAAGCTCATGGAGGCATCCCGGAGCCCCAAATGCCTTGCATAGGATAACAGTGAGGGCAGCCTCTCACAGCCCCAGTGAGAGTTTCCTAGGAGGGCAGGGCCAGCTTCTTGGTCCCTGACAGGATAACACACACTAGGGCCAAGTGCAGGGTCTCTGTCACTTCATTAACAAACAGTTCACACAGCAGACCCAGGGAGAGTCAGAACTATCATGATTGTAAGCCGCAGAGGCTCCTCTCCAACAGCTTAGGCAAAAATAGAAATGTGGGGTGATGACTCTGGGGGTAACTGGTGTGTGCACAGGAAAAGCAGAAGTGCAGGCAAGGCCTCAGGACAGCTGAGGGGTTCACTCATGTGTTCTCTTGCTGGCTGTCTCTACCATCTTATCTCTTCTCTCTCTCTGCCTGTCAGCTCTGTTCCCTCAAACCAGCTCCCTCTATGTGACAGGAAACATGGCCATCAAGAACATCCTGTTTCCTTAGAGAGAAACTGAATTTTCTTCCCTAGATCCAAACCAAAAATGAAAAAAAAAAAAAAAAATCTCATGGAAAGATTCTGATAGGCTCACCTTGGGTCATGTGTTTCTTCCCGGGATCAATCAGCTATAGGGGGTGGAGGGCAGCAAGGGGAGACGGAGTTGCACAGCACAGACACAGACACTAGGGGCCTACCCAGCTATCAGGACCCCAGTCGGGGAGCCTCCACTTCAGCCCCTGAGAATGTCTGAGGCTGTCCTCTTACCACACTTAGCACTTTGACTGTGCCCTGACCTGAATGCATGTCATTTCCCCCAGTAGATTATAAGCTCCACAAGAACAAAAATGATATTGGATACTCCTTTTTCTCTCTTCCCTCTCACACATAGGATGGCAACCTTAAGCACACTGCTAATCACATGGTCATGGAATGTCCCAGATAAGAGATCACAGAACTAAGGCACAGAGACAGAAAGCAATTTGCCCAAGGTAACACAGCTCAAAGTAGATGCCAGGTCACCTGCCCTGCGATTTCTGATAGCTTTCTCTCTCTCTTAGGGTTAAAGGCTCCAATCCTCATTCTTACAAGCTCAGTCACTTCCTCCCTCTCCAGGCTTATCTCATACACTCTATAGATCTTCAAGGTGGTTATTATTTTTATTGCTATCCCTATCGTCGCCAGAGGCACCCACACTGATCCACTTCCCTCTCATTAGAGATAAAGGAGTTTCTGACTCTGCATTCCAGCCAGGGGTAACTTCTTTGTCAAAGCTGCCTCACCACCCCCTACCTTCAGAGCTTTTGCACTTGGAATTTCCTCTGCCTGGAACACACTTTGCTAGGGCTGCTGTAACAAAGGACCACAAACTGGGTGACTTAGACAACACAAATGTATGGTCTCAAGTTCTGGATGCTGGAAGTCTGAGGTCAAGGTGTCAGCAGGGTTGGTCCCTTCTGTTCCAGTCCTCTCCCCCAGCTTCGGGTGACTTGCTGGCCATCTTTTATTCCTTGGCCTGTAGATTCCTCCCTCTGATCTCTGCCGTTATCTTCACATGGCATCCTCCCTGTGTCATATCTGTCTCCATGTCCAAATGTCCCCTTTTGATAAGGACATCAGTCACATCGGATGAGGGCCCACCCTCATGACCTCATGTTAACTTGATTACTTCTGTGAAGACCCCTGTTTCCAAATTAGGTCACATTCTGAGGTGTTGGGATGTTAGAACCCGAACCTCTCTTTGGGGGGGACACAGTATAACCCATAACAAACACCATTTTTCACCCCCTTCCCACACAACAAGACATCCTCCTTATCCGTCCCATCTCAGGCGAGCCTTCTCTGAACACCGCAGACCTCACCCGGCCCTGCTGTCTGCCCTCGTGTGTTCTTCCTTCCTATTTGTTGTGGATGGCTGGTATCTGCTTGTGTTGTGATCTGGTCAGTACTTGTGTCTCCCTCAGATGCTCCTCTTCGTGGGGGCAGGAGCATGACTGTGCTGTGCACCACTGCAGCCCCAAAGCCCAGAACCTGACTGTCAGTAAAGGGTATCAGTAAACGCCCATGGCCTGAATGAATGAACGATTGAGAGGTTAAGCTTCACTAATCACAAAGGCAAAGAGAAGTTTCTAAGCAAGGCCCTCAGACTCAGAGAGATTAGTATTTCCTCTGGAGAGAAAGAATTTGCTCCAGAATCCACCAAGGGCCAAAACCCTGCCCTCACCTCTTGACTAATGGTCATGGCCTCTCCCTCCTACCCCACCATCCTGGGAGAATCCACTCAGCATAGCTTTGCAGGGAAGGCCTCAGGAACCTCGGGGAAGCTGGAGGTGAGTCAGAAAGGCTGGTTAAGTGAACAGCTCTGAAACCTGACCCTTGGCATGGAGCTTGGGGGAGGCGGGTTCGCAGAAGGTAACAGCGCTTGCTTTAAAATTCAAGGGGCCCGAGGGAGCATCATCTTGCAGAAAAGCACTCTAGTTGGTAAGGGGCCAAGTGTGGCCCAAGCTCCAGGTACCCGGGGTTGCTCTCCCACCACTGCCTGACAGCGTGGATGTTGTTGGGTCCAGCCCTCCCCGCGGGGCTATCCTGCACTCACCTGTGTAGGAGATGCAGCTTTAACCTTTGTGGCCTCTACTCTCCCTTGTGTGGGTGGAGAGACCAGGTGGATACGTCGAGAGACCTTCATCTGGCTCAATTGAAGCAACTCAAACTACCGACCCATAAAGGAATTCCAGCCCCCGGGCTTCCCAGGACCCCTGGGGAACACCTCATAGGCAGTAGAATCCCAAAGGGAAAAAGGAAGGCCTCCCTAAACCTAGCTCAGGATGAGGGCCAAGCTGGAAAAAGTGACTTGCAGGCCAGTCACCACGTTTTTCCCCAGTGAAAGGCTGACTCATTGCAACAGGCCTGGACTGGCTGGGACTCGAGCCGGTGGCTTGGAACAGGCCTGGGCAGTGAACGCCTTGTCTAAAGGCTGGGTGGTGAGAAGCTGCGGGTCAGGGGAGCTGAGGCCGCGGCCCTGGGGAGCACCCGCACGCAGCCTGGGAGCCCGAGGGAAGCAGGGGGTGGGGGGTCCCTATTTTCCCTCCCCCTCAGACTCTTGGGGGCCTGGCATAGCACAGCAGGAGCTGGGTGAGGTCTGGAGGGGCCCTAAGACCCCAGAGGAATTAAGTCCTAATGTCCTAAGACATACGTGTTATGGTGTTTCCTGCCCATAGGACATGCAAACAGAAAACACTAAACTTAAATGTAGAGAAAACGAATAAGGTCCTGGTTTGCTTCATGAGCATTCATCCCCAGGCTTTCCTTTGAAATATCAAAGTGGAAGTATTTTCCAGCAAGGGGGAAGATGGAAGGGAACTGGGCTGCTTTCCTAGTGCCCTGGGCACACGCTCAGTCTGCCCTTGGGGTGGTTTGGAGTGATGCAGAGTGCGGAGTTTGACTCCGATGGGCCCCCCAGACCCTTTTCCCTCCTCATGCCACTGTCCATGTTGATATCCAGGGCTTTTGGGCAAGGACTTTTGAGCCATGCGTTGGTTTAAATCCTGGCTGTGCCGTCTGCTTGCTGTGTGACCTTGGGTAAGTCACTTGATCTCAAGGGACTAAATTTCTGTACATGTCAGATGGAAAGTACACAGGATAAATGCATGCATAGTGCCTAGCGCGGCACACAGCATGGAGTCTGGCTTATATACAAGATCTCTTCCAGCTTCTCCGTTTATGCCCTACCAAGCTGCTTTTTAGGAAAAAATGGTGTCAGTCATTCACACTTTAGTGTGAATAAGCTCCTGTCAGTGTCATTCCTTCTTTTCATTTATTTGCTCAACAAATGCCAGGTACCTGCCTGGTACCTCATTTGAGCGAGGGGCTACTACTCTATGTACAGATTTTTCTTTTTATCCTCACAACAGTCTCTGCAAGATCACTAATATCCCCATTTGGTGGTGGAGGAAACTGAGACTCAGGGAGGTGAAAGAACGTTCCCAAGCTCAGACAGCAGAGCCTTGTTCATTCAGGAAACATTGACTGAATTTCTGCCCTGTCTCAGAATGGGGACTAGGGGCACAGCAGGCAGTGAGTCACGCCCCCATCTTAAGACCCTCATGGGCTACTGGCTGTATTTGCACATTTCTTTCATCACTCTAATTGTTAAAGTCCCTAAAAACCTTGTGCATGTGGTCAGGGAGCGCCTTCCCCTTCCCTCCAATTGCCTGTCACAGGGAGTTGCCTTCTTCCTAGTGTGTAGGACTGGCCCTGCCCAAGGCTGAGCTGCCAGATCAAGAAAGCCTCCTGCCTTTTCTTTCCACATCATTTTCTGGGGCTCCGTTGAGTAGATTTCCAAGACTACCTCAGAATTCCATTCTTCTCCCTTCTTTTGCACTTCACGAAATAATATATATTACAGAAATAACACATGTTCATTGTAAAAGAGAGAGAGAGACAGAAGAAAATAAAGAAAAGCAAAAATTTTCAAAGTAACAGTAACTCCAAGTCTTGCTGAGACGGTTAAAATTTTGTTGTATTGTCTGCCAGACCTTTCTCTTATGCAATTAGAATATAATTAATAGTGATAATAATAACACTAATTTTAACTAACCCTGACTTGAAGCTTCCTCTGTACCAGATACCGTTCTAAGCACCTTAAAAATTTTAACTCATTTATTCCTCACAATAGCTCAGTGAGCTGATTATTACTGCCCTCATTTTACAGGTGTGGAAATTGAGGCAGAGAGAGAGAACATTTAAAAGTGTGCATGTTACTCTCTTGTTCTAAAATGGGAGCATTCTGAAAGCACTGTTTTGTGACCTACTTTTCTCCCCTTAACAATTAGAAATTTACCTTCTCAATTGTACTTTTCATGACTCTTTAGCGTTCCAACCTTCATGCATACCATGAATTATTCAACCAGTGTCCTGTAGGCCACTTTTCTGATTTTCAAGGTTTTTTTTAAACTATGAATGACACAGAGATGTCCATCTTTGTAGCTTAATCTTTTTTTTTTTTTTGCGGTACACGGGCCTCTCACTGTTGCGGCCTCTCCCGTTGCGGAGAACAGGCTCTGGACGTGCAGGCCCAGAGGCCATGGATCATGGGCCCAGCCGCTCCGCGGCATGTGGGATCTTCCCGGACTGGGGCACGAACCCGCGTCCCCTGCATCGGTAGGCGGACTCTCAACCACTGTGCCACCAGGGAAGCCCTGTAGCTTAATCTTTGAAAACTTGATGAATCCCTCCCTGTGATAACTCCTGGAAGTGGAATCACCTCGTCTCGAGACATACCTGTTCCAAGGCTTCTGGCGCCCCTTGCAAGTTTTCTCCCAGAGCAGTAAGACTCCTGGGAGGCTAAAGGGATGTGAACCGTCACAGCCCCATGAAGGACAGCTTTGGTGATACCCATCAGAATGACAGATGCTCATGCTATGACCCCGCAGTCCCACGTCTGGGAGTTTATCCCATAAATATCATTATACACATACAAAGTGACATCCATATGTTACAATTAGTCATTGCAGCCCTGTTGGTAATAGTGAAGTGTCAGAAGTAACCCAAATGTCCGTAATAAGGAACTGATCAAGTAAATGACAGTATATCTATACAGTGAAATCATATGCAGTTGTAAAAAGAATTCCAAGCCTTTCTATGTATTCATGGGAATAGCTCCCCAAGATATCATAGGTTAAAAATAAGTGCAGGCTACTTACAATAGCCAGGACATGGAAGCAACCTAAGTGTCCGTGGACAGATGAATGGATAAAGAAGATGTGGCACATATATACAATGGAATATTACTCAGCCATAAAAAGAAACGAAATTGAGTTATTTGTAGTGAGGTGGATGGACCTAGAGTCTGTCATACAGAATGAAGTAGGTCAGAAAGAGAAAAACAAATACCATATGCTAACACATATATATGGAATCTTAAAAAAAAAAAATGTTCTGAAGAACCTAGGGGCAGGACAGGAATAAAGACACAGACGTAGAGAATGGACTTGAGGATACGGGGAGGGGGAAGGGTAAGCTGAGACGAAGTGAGAGAGTGGCATTGACATACATACACTACCAAATGTAAAATAGATGGCTAGTGGGAAGCAGCCGCATGGCACAGGGAGATCAGCTCGGTGCTTTGTGACCACCTAGAGGGGTGGGATGGGGGGGTGGGAGGGAGACACAAGAGGGAGGAGATATGGGGATATATGTATACGTATAGCTGATTCACTTTCTTATACAGCAGCAACTAACACAACAATGTAAAGCAATTATACTCCAATAAAGATGTTAAAAAAAAAAGTGCAGGGAGAGACAAATTAAAGGTATGGGTCTATCAGATACAAACTACTATGTATAAAATAGATAAGCAACAAGGATATTTTGTATAGCACAGGGAATTATAGCTATTATCCTATAATAACTTATAATGGAGTATAATCTGCAAAAATGCTGAATCACTATGCTGTACACCTGAAAATAATATAATATTATAAATCAACTATACTTCAATTTAAAAAATGTGTGCAGAATGATGTAAATAGCATGCTATTTTTGTATGAAAAAAGGAGGCAAGTGATAGCCCTCATTTGTAGTTGCATGTATAAACACTGATAAGCTCTAACATAAGTTAAAAAACAGTACCTACCTGCCTATTTACGGTGATTTTGGCTGGGCCAGAGAGATCAAGATTAAAGAGAACGAATCAAGACAGGAGAACAGTTTTTTTCACTGTTCACTTTTTGTGCTTTCAGATTCTGAAACTATGCTGTACGTCTATTCAGAAAATTCTAGCTCTTAAAATTTCCCTTCCGGTATTGTTAAATTTTTTTTAGGTATGATAACGCTATTGTAGTAATTTTTTAATGGCATACTTGCTTTTGAGAGATAGTGAAATATTTACAAATGAAATTATATAATGTCCCGATTTCCTTCAAAATAATATTTGAATGGAGGAAGCAGGATAGTATATATATTACAGATGAAAGTGATTGGACATGAATTGATGACTGTTCAAGCTGAAAAGCTGATACGTAGAGGATTCATTATGCTCTTCTGTTTACTTAAAGGAAGAATTTATTAAGGTGAAATTCACATAAAATCAAGCACCTTAAAGTGAACGATTCAGCGGCATTTAGTACATTCACAGCGTTGTGCAGCTACCACCTCTGTCTAGTTCCAAAACATTTCCATCACTTCAAATTAAAACCCTGTACCATTAAGCAATTTCCCCCCATTTCTCCGTCCTTCCAGCTCCTGGCAGCCATCTGTCTGTGTCCTGTCACTTATCTATTGTGGACTTATCTATTCTTGATATCTCCTATAAATGGACTCATAGTATTTGTGACTTTTTTGTCTGGCTTCTTTTACTGAGCATCATGTTTTTGAGGTTCGTCCATGTCGTAGTTTGTGTCATGCTACGTATACACACTGTAGTGTAGAGCGTGTAGTACTGCATTTCTTTTTAGTCCTTTGCGTGTATATACCGCATCATGTTTATCCGTTCATCTGTTGACGAACGTTTGGGCTGTTTCCACTTTTGGGCTATTGTGAATAGTGCTATGAGGAGCGTGCTTGTACGTGTCCTTGTCAGGGTACCTGTTTTCAGTTTTCGGGAGCGTATACCTAGGAGCACAACTGCAGTTATACGGTCATTCTATGTTTAACTCTTTGACGCGTCACTCAGCTGTCCTCCCCAGCAGCCGAACCATCTTACGTTCCCACCAGCAATGTAGGAAGGCTCCAATTTCTCCACATCCTCGTTAACATGTTTTTTCTTTATTGTAGCCATCGTGGTGGGTGTGAAGTGGCATGTCATTGTGGTTGTGATTTGCATTTCCCTGATGACTAATGATGTTGAGCATCTCCTCATGTGCTTCTTGGCCGTTTGTACATCTTCTTTGGAGAAATGTCTGTTCAAGTCCTCTGCCCATTTTAAAATTTGGTCATTTGTCTTTCTGTTGTTTCTGTCTACTTTCTTATATGTCTTAAATTCTCCACAGTAAAAAAAAAAAAGGTACAAAAATATTAGACATTTTATTAAAAACTTTAAGAAACACACATCTCCCCTCCCCCCCGCCCCCCCTCCAGGAAAAGTAGTAGTTTTCCCTCCTTTTTCCCCCCGTTGAATTCCCCAGAGATCCCTACCTCCATATACCATAATGTGGTTTCCAAAAAAAACGTATTTGCTCTTCAAACAAATAAATAAGCACAGGTGTCTTCCCTTTCACCCTCTTACAGGTAGGTGCAGGGTGGAACAGCAGGGCTCTCAGGAGTAGCCGAGGCTGGCTGTCCCCATCACTTTGGCCACAGCCTGAGGCCAAGCCCCCACCTACCTAGCAGGCTGGTGACTCATTCCCTGAGGGCCCCATGTAGAGCGGAAGAAACCTCCTGGGCCCCAATCCAGCCACATCACAAGACTGGATGGACCAGCGTGTTGGTGGCTTGCATAGCCAATGGGAGAGGCTTCACCCAGCTCATGTTCTGCTGTGGCAGTCGGGCCAGACAGATGGCTTGGGATAAATGGGGGGGGGGGGGTGTTGCCGAAGGGGGGATTTGGCTTTGAGTGGCCTCAGCCTCCCTCTGGAACCCGGAGGAAGAGGTAGGTGAGGTGAAGGCCGTGCCTGAGGAACGGGCTGTAGTTTGGTGCCTTCCAAACATTCTGTGATGTTTTTTAGCAATGGAATTCTTGCTTAAACAAATCTTTACGATATTTAGGACAGAGAAACAGGAAGCTGCTGCAGCTAAAGAGGGGGTGAGAAGCCCAGAGCCTGCCCTCCCTCCATGCCATGTGCACTCTGGGGAGTTCTGGGTCTCTGGGGAACATGCCGGTCCCGTTAACACAGAGTCTTTATGTGCAACCACTTGGGAACGCAGCGCGGTCTGTCTCTTGGAGCCTGGAAGGGGCTCCAGAGGCCTGAGGAGAAACCTGGCAGGCCGGCAAGCTCCAGCCTGAGATTCTGACCCCCCTTCCACACAGAGAAGAGACCTCTTGCTTACCGCTCACCAGCCACGTACTGGGGAGCTGACCAAGGGCCGTAGAGATGGGCCAGGGTGTGCGTGGGCTGCAGGAACATGCAAGGGACAGAAAGGGCTGCGGTGACCTGGTCTCCAAGCCTTCCAGCCTCCATTCCAGCAAGAGAGCTGGGAACTCAGTCCCAGCCTCCCTCCCTCCGTCCAGCAGAAGTGCCTCGTCCCAAGTGGTCCATAGGGAACTACTGTCCCAGGCCCCTCTACCTGCCCCTCTCCTAACCTTAAGAGAGATGTGGGGGAAGGAGTGGCCCCTCCTCCCATCCCAGAACATTTGACATAGAATTTCCTCAAACCCAGATTCTGGTTCTCAGTGTAGTCAACCTAAGTGCCCAGCCCGCCCCAAGCTCCAGTAGTCCGTCAGGGTTAGTTCTTTAATTAGAGAATGGGCCCATTTTTGGCTGCAGGATGGTATGTGGGGACATTTGTCAGGAAGCAAATAAAGAGTCGGGTGAATAACTTTACCCTGAGCTTCAGTTATCTCCTCTGCCCGCTGGGGATCATAGTACCTATTCCATGGGGCTATTTTGAGGATTAAATGAGATAATGCATGCCCAAGCCCAACGTCACAGCAGCTCAGTTTAGAAGCAGTTCTGTACCAGAGAAAGGGCCTAGCTCTGTCCTTCACACGATGTGTAACCTCTGATGAGGCTCAGATTTCTCCTCTCTGAGCTCCAGTTTTTTCACCTCTTATTAAATACCTACCCTTCTCCGTTGCTATAGGAAGTAGAGATAAGTCACATAAACTGCTTCATATAGTGCCTGGCATAGGGAGAGTACTCAAAATAGGGTAGTAACTGAGGCAATTATTATACTTTTACTATTATTATTTTTATGATTACCATCACTATTATTTAACGGGAAGGGCAATGGGGTTTTGTAGTTAAGCGCGTAGACTCTGGAGCCAAATTGCCAAAGTTTAAATTCCAATTCACCACCGGAGCTGTGTGGCTTTAGCAAGTTACTTAGCCTCTCCTTGCCTACATTTTGTTAACCATATAAGGAGAATAATAATTAAACCTACCTCATGGAGTTGCTGTGAAAATGAAGTTTTTGTATATGGAGTGCTTTGAAGAGTGCCTGGCAAATAATAAGTGCTACAAACTGCTGCTAGTAATAGTAGTATTGGTATTACTACTACTATGCACAACCAGATTCTGAAAGCCTTCCCCTTGGATCCAATTAAGAAGAGGCAGAAACCAACATGTTCACCATTCCACTAATGGTTTAGTGACTCAGAAGCTGTGTGACCTTGGGCCAGTTAACTCCCCTCTCTGAGCGTGCCTTTATCTATCTCCAAAATGTAAATTATACTAGTACCCGTAATGGTCCTTCTAGGTTGTTAGGCTTCATTAATGAGCCATGACCCGTGGGAAGCTTCTAGCTTCTAGTTAATTAGGCTCTTTTTCCAATGCCCTGCCTAAATCCAGCTCCACCCCGCCCCCCCCCCAGCAAGCCTTCCCTCCCCCCCAACCCCGGGAGAGTGCTCGGATTCCCTCCCGCGGGGCGCGAAGGGGGGCTGCCCGGCGCCCGATGCCAGGTCCTATTCTGGGGGCCGAGCGAGCCCGCGGCCGTGCCAAGCTTCCCCGGGGATCAGGTTTCTGCTGACGCGGTGCCAGGCACGTCTGCTTCCAGGAACCGGCAGCCGCATTTAGCCGCGGGCCGCACATGAAAGGGCTGCAGTCGGAAACGTGACGTTGTGTCAACAGGCGAGGCAGGTCAGCGCTGGGTGAGACCATCCCGGCTGGCCGGAGGCTCACGCCCTGTCTGAAGGCGGCTGGATCGCAAGTGTCCGCTCCCCCTACCTCGGGCCACCTCTCCTCGGCCCCAAAGCCAGCGCTTCAGCCCCTCCCACTCACACACACCCCTTGGTTAACAGAGGTCCTATTTGTCCCCAAGGGGCCAGAGACTGGGGTGCGAACCCCTCCTCCACATCTCCCTCCGAACCACTTGGAACCTGCTGGAACCGACCTAGAAAGAAGATCAAGGGCAAACTGGAAGCAGAAGAGGAGGCAGAGGGAGGGCTGCTGCTTTGAGGGGTGCTCCACAGGCTCCAGTCGTGGGATTCTGGGCTGAGGCTGTGTGGAACCCCCAAACCCTTTTCAGTTCAGGGTGCGGTACCACTTCCCTCTGTCTCCACAGCTACTCCTTGAGTCACGGCCCAGGGAGGAGGGGGGGGCAGGCCAAAAGAGCCTGGCCTTGATTCCAACTCAGTGCTCCATCCCCAGGACACACTTGATTTGTTTAGGTTTTTTACCCGTAAAGTCTAGCCAGAAAAGCTTAGCAATTCATGGAGGAATTCAGCAGCTTAACAGGCAGGAGACCCTGAGGACCAGGCCCTAAGCTGCTGGGAGAAAGACGGCCTTACCCATGGCTGTCTGCCTGCTGTAGGACATGTGAGGGGGACTCAGAAACCTTTCTTATTGAACCACAAATAGGTGTGGAGGGGGCGATGCCAGACTACCAGTTCATTGATAAGACCACCAGCTCATCTCCTGACTCCTGGTCCAGGGCTCCTCCCAGGACACCAGGCTGCCTGCGGGCACCTCACACAAACCAGGCGATGCTCACTGTCGCCTGCTGGCTCATCAGCAGAGAGGGAAGGTGACATTTGAAGCAAACAGACACGAAGGGCAGGTGGTGTCTCTGCCTGGCTGAGAACTCCCTGGGGGCAGTTTCCCTGCATGGGCTCCAGACAGCCAGAGGGTTCTGGAAAGTGCTTTGGGACCTGGAGCGTGGCGAGCCAGGCGCTGGCCATCAGGAAACATCAGGACACCTCTGAGACGGAGAAGGGGACAGGCAGAAACGCTCACTCAACCGGGTCATTTCCCACTTCTTTTCCCATGGAATTTTTTTTTTTTTCATAAGAGCGCTTGACTAAGGAACACCAATATTCATTCACGCACAAACACACCCAATGAGAGGAAGTCCAGGAAGGATGTAGAAACTAATCATGGAATGTTGCTTTCAGAGGCAATTGGACAGGATATGGCAAACCCATTAGACCTTGCTAGACTGGAAAAAGTCGCCTTGGTAGAGGTGCGATCCCCAGCAGCAATTATTATTGCATCATAATCATTAAATCTTCCCTCAGTGTGCTCCCCCCCTCCAGCAAGCTCCCCAGACACTGAGGCCCACGATTTCGTACTTTGATTTTCTGTCAAGTTTTAAGGACCATGACAAAAGCAGACTGGGGGAAAAATAGGCTTTTTGCTTAACTCTGGAAAGAGGCACAGGCCATAGTAAGCCTCTGGCAAAGGTTAGTCTAAGAAAACAGTTGAACAAATATTTACCTACGAAATTGACTAAGCTGATTCTGTGTGAATACAGGCATGGGAAAAGCTGAATGAAATCACACCAAGATTAACTAGTTGTTGCTTTCAGCCAGGAGGGGAGGGCAGAAGGAGAAGGCCATATCACACCCTTGAGAGTTCTTTTAAAAATGCCAGAGACCATCTTTCTCTTCCACAGGAAAAGGATTATTTTATTAAGTATTTTAAAACAACTAGTTAACATTGACTCATAGATAAAAATATTTACAATCTCCCACCTTCAGGAAGGCTCCAAAATATAGACACTGTACCTCTCCCTAGAGAAAAAAAAATTATTCTCTTCAAAAACAGGAATACATTCATTTGTTCTCACTTTTGTAGATCAAGTAATTATACAAATAAACATCTGAAACATTTTCCTTTTTAATATATTTATATAATATATATTTATAACAGTTTTACAAATAAAGGCAACGACTTTAATACCAAAATAAAAACAGGAAAAGAAAAAGTTAAAACACGATCAGTGACCAAGCATAGTGCATTTCAAAAAGCTGGTGCAGGGCGAGCTGGACAAGTCAGAAAAGTACTCTGGACCAAAAATAAAACTTCTTTGAAGACAGAATCCTTTTTAGCAATAAGGACACTCCATACGCCATCGGGCGAGGGGAATTAGCCTGCAGAGAGGATGCTGCTTTGCCAGGGTTGGTGAGGCCTTTAAGAAGCTAAGCTTGGTTAAAAGGAGTTTTAGGATAGAGCTGAGAGCCGAGTCTGGCTTTGCTTGTTGAAACTGCAATTTGTTACTCAGCTTTTAAGCGCTCTGGGGTGCTTGGAACTTAGGCACCTGCATCTCTCAGAGCCTGGTTTGGTTCCCTGGACAGAGAAACTGTTTCTAGGTGAGACTAGAAACAGGTGCCAGAGGCCCGGGGGACCCCTCCCGCCTCCCCTGGCAGCTGGGCTTGTACCAGGGCGCCCTTTTCAGATCGTTAGTAAGCGAATCACTTTGAAAGCCTGAGTAGGGAACTACATTCTCTTTACTCACCCGAGGCAGGGGTGGAGAGCAGACCTGAGGAAATCTCCCCAGACCACTACCGTGCTATGCCAGTGTCTGCTACCTCACCACTTTGCAGAAAGCTGTCTGGCTGCCCTGTCCCCGTGTGGTGAGTCACGGAGACAATAAAAGGGAGCAGGGTGGGGTCATAAGAGCTGGCTGGGAACTGCACTCTGGAAAGCCCTCTTTTGAAAGTACCTTTTGCTCAAAGCCACAGACCCGGCTCCCAAAGTGAAGACTGACTCACAAACCAAGACTTTGAAGCGTTTGAAAATCCAGCTGATCTGTATCAAAGGGGGCTATTCTCTGGGAGGGGAAAAGCCCAGAGGTCTGCGACAGTCCCCCCTAAGTCTCCTGATGTCAGGCAATCTTTCATGTCTTCCCTACACCAAAAGGAGCTCTAATGTCCCATACCAACACACAACGCATATGCATGTGCGCACGCGCGCGTGCACGCACACACACACACCCCTGAATCTTCTCTCCCTGCCTCAGATGATCTTGGCATACACACTGGAACAATCCTGCTACACTCACAAACACTTTTTTTTTTTTTTTTTTTGGAAGTAGGGAGGAAGGAAAGCGAAGCAGCAGGACCCCCTAAATAGTTTAGTCTTTGGTTTCTAAGTTTAAAGGGGGGATCTGCTTCAGAGCTTGGAGCAGGGCGGAAGAATCGATGGCCGGATGGGCTGGCAAGGGAGAAGGGAGTCTCTGGGGCATAAGCAAGGGGGCTGAGATCTTGTCTGGGTTCATGAAGCTGGTGAGAGCTGCGGCAGAGGCGTTGAGGCCTGGGTATAACACTGGGACAGAGGTGGGATACCAGCATTTCTCCAGCATGGGCAAGTAGGCAGTCGCTGACGGTGGGATCAGATAGAAGGGCAGGCAAAAGGGAGGCTGGTGCGGGTGTGGGCCCAGGAACGGGGAGCTGATCAGGTCACTGCTAGTGAAATGGCCTTCATCATCTGAGAGCTGCATTCTGCTCTTTTTCATGGGGGGTTCTTCGGATTCTTGCTTAATAGCACCGATCCTTTCTCCCATGGTGAACCTGCGTCCATGATCACTTTTGAAGTACGGCTGCTCGACACGCAGCTCCGTCTTCTCTGATTCTCCTCCGTAGCCGCTGTCTGTGTCTGTGTCACTGCCACTCTGCTCGCCGCTCGAGTGAGCAAAAGTCCGCTGGATGACCGGCACACAGTTTTTGCCTGGGCCTTCAGAGCCTTTGGCCAGGGAGCTGGGTTTCTCCTTGAAGTCCATTGCTTTGGCACCTGGGTCTGACAGCTTCCTGGCGGTACCACCCTGCAGGAGCTCGGAGACCACACGGTGGAGGTGGGTGACGAGCTGGGAAGATTTCAGGTCCCGGGTGTTCTCGTGCTTGGCCAGGTACTGAAGCACCTCCCGGGCACATGTCTGGAAACCTGAGCAGAACATCTCTTGACCTGCTTCGACATTTCTCCCCGACAGATCACCTGGATAAACACAGATCCAAAGGAAGACGTTTCAGAAGGCCCTGTGGTTCACCTGGACACCTATGTTCCAAAGACCCAGAGCTTTCTTTTCTGTTAACAGCATTTGCTGATTTATGTTCCTAACTCCAAAAGTAATAGGATCAGGGGGAATGTGGAGGACAGCAAAAAGTATAAAGAATAAAATAAAAATCATCCATAATTCTACCACTCAGAGATGAAATATGATTTGTAATGACTGTACAATATCCCATCACAGACACAGACCATATTTAATAGAGACAGACTGCTTCCCCTCTTGTTGAATCTATAGGTTGCTCTTGAGTTTCCATTATAAGTGACACAGCAATGAACATCCTAGTATGTTTATAACCAGAGTCAATTTATAGTCAATTTATATCTTTTTACCATAGGAAGTGACCGGATCGTCGAAAAAGGAGAATGAAGGAACAGTGTTACCTCAAGTAAGCTTATTTTCAATGACTTATACAAGTTGCAGTCATGCTGTCGTCTTTAAAGGCTATTTCTAAGTCTTTCCCATGTATTCCCTTCATGATCCCCAAGAAATTAGGTATGATCATCTTCCTGTTTTCAGTAAGGAAACTGGCAGAAGCACTTGCTAGCTTTTTGTGATTCTCATCATACTTGTTTGGAAAGGAGGGCAGAGAAAAATGGGATGAGGGGGTGGGTAGAGGAATTTCTCCCTAGTTTGTACAGTATGATTTGGAATGGGTGAGACGAGATGGTTAGAAGGTGGCTGTGATTCTCTAGAAGTCAGTAGAAACAGATGATGAAACTTCAGTGGTTTCGTTAGATTGTGTAATTCACCAAGATACCTAGTGGCTATTCAGGGAATCACATGAAATGCAGGAAAAACTCCTGTTGTCATCCTGCCAGGATCGTACCGCACACCGAGTGATAAGGAAGTAGAGGAACAGGAAAACACTGGGGCATACCCGTGATTTATTCTCCAATGAAACAGGGCTAAGAAGAACAACTGTAAAACACCCACGATGCAAATTATAGGTGCCTTGGCATTTTCAAAGGGAGGGGGGAAACTCCCAGAATCCAGAAACTCTTAAGTCAAAATGCCACTGAACTATTTTACCATGTGACTAATACGTATGCACGCCAGGTGGCACATGCAGCGTTCCGAATGAAAAGTCTGACCTTTTAGGAAGGATAAAACGGCATCTCCCCCAACGAATGTGCATAAGCAGTTTGTTGCAGGAATGTTTCTCATACCAGATGTTGAGCCCACAGGCTCTCTATTTGTGCTAGAACTCTTAGGAGATGATAGCCAGGCTTGGGTACTCACCAGCTTGCAAACCGCTCTGCAGGGCAATGATTTTCTGCTGTTGCTGATCAATTAGGTTTGTTAGTGCTTTCACATGCTTCAAGGTAAGTTCAAGAACTACTGCTTTTTCCAAGTGACCCAAAGTCTGGAATAAAAAGAGCCTCGGTCAGCAGTGAGCGCAGAGAAGTCCCACCTCTGGGACACTAATTAGCAATGAGATAAAGGAAGAAAAAACAAAAAACCTTTCCTGGTTGGCTAAATTTCGTTTTAAGTTTATAGATGAAGTTTTAAAAAATATATATATATATATATATATGTATTCAATATATATTTTTGATTAAAGAACAAAAAACTGTCACCCATCTTTGGAGGCCTTTTGGAAGCAGCAGCTAGCTCAGGAGAAAGCTTTGACAGATAAATTTTTCCAGCAGCCGTTGCTGACCTTAACTCAGGGGAATCCGGAGATAACATTTCTCTGCAGTGGTGTCAACCCGAGGAGAGACTTCTACTGTGTCTGGCAGCCAAGAGGCTTTCCCTAGTTTCTTTCCTGACATCCTGTCATAACTTCCAGCTCATCTACACTTTTTTCTTCCTCCCTAAATACTATTCTTTTTTCTTTCCCCAACCAAAGCCTGCCAAGCTAGTAAGCTGTTGGCTATTGCCAAGAAAGGACAGGGCGTTAAAACACACACACACACACACACACACACACACACAAAACAAGTCCTCTTATTTTAAAGAGGGACCGGGGGGCGGGGGGGAAGGGGGTGAAATATTTGCGAGTTGCTTGGTTTGCTCAATTCCGTAAAACGAAAGAACCCTGAAAATCGCCAGCAGGGAAAGTCTTAAACTCTTGCAAGGGAAGGCCAGCCGGTGTCGGTGCCAACCTGGAGAGGTACAAACGGTTCTCACCTCATTTGCACGAGGCTGCCAGAAAATTCTGACCCTGGGGAAGGGTACCCCCAAACAGAGCCGCCCACCAGCTCGGATCGAGCCATCTGGTCTGCAGTTCCCAGCGGGGCCTGCAGGTGGCGAGTGACCCTCGGCCGCCCTCTGGGCAGAGGAGCTGGTTTGGAGAGGGGCCAGCTTCTCACTTACTGTAAGTTTGAGATGTTCGGGGAGGAGATCCTTCAGCTGGGCGATGCACTCGTTAATCCGGTCACGTCTCTTTTTCTCGATGAGCCGGTGCGGCAGTTTGTAGGTCTCCTACGAAGCGCACGGGGAGACGGTGGGCGCGGGAGGACGGGGGTGAGGAGCCCTCCTCCTCCCCCCGCCGCGGCGCGAGGAGTCGGGGCAGCGGAGCAGAGTCACCCCCAGAACCAGCTCTCCTCCGCCCCTTCTTCTCCAGGCAACTCAGTAGAGGCACAGAGCCCACACCTGGCATACCCCCTCCAGCCGCAAAGTGAGAAAACTTTTGCTGGAAACTCAGCGCGTGCGAGGGGCTGGGGTCCCGAGGGGGCGCGGTGCTCTTACCTTACTATCCTCGCTCCGCTTTATTCCCCGCCGCGACTTGTACACTTGGTACATATGGGCAAAATCCATCCTGCAGGGAAAGGGACGAGGAATGGCTGTGACTTGCGCACCGGCTGCAGGAGCCCTGGTTGGCAAGAACCTCCGGATGCGCCCAGAACTATTCCGAGTTGCAAGCCGCGCACAACGCAGAACTGGAGTTGAGGCTTGAAAGGGCCGGGGGTGCCAACTTACCCTGGTAGGTCTCCGGGCTCCAGTCCTGGCGCTTTGGGCAGGCAAGCGGGGGGCGGTTGCGCACTGGGGATCCGCTCCATTGCGCGGCGAGCCGGGGCCACTGTGCGCTCCTGTCTGCAGCGGCAGAGCGTCGGGTGAGGACGGTTCTGGAGAGGGTTTCGGAGGTCTCTTCGCCGGGGTTCCTCGGACTCTGAGCTCCTTGAAATCCGTTGGGCTGCCGGGAGCTGCGGCTCTGAGGTGCGGCTTCAGTTGGGGGCGTGCATGGTGGACCCGCGGCCTCGGGCTCCGGCTCTGCGCACAGACTGGCAGTGTGTGCTCCCTGCGCCGTCTGCACCGTGTGAGCCAAGTGAATGAGAAGTGGGGCGGGCGGGGAGGCGGGAGGGAGCGCGGTGGGGGGGGCCGGTTAGGGCGGGGTGGGGGGGGGCGAGCCGAGGAGTAATGGAGAGGCTGCGGGCTGGGTTAAATGGGAACGAGTGGGTGGGTTGGAGCTACGTGTTCTACCCTGTGACTCCAGGCACGTCTGGCCGCTGCCGGGGAGGGAAGGAGCGACCTGCCCGCCCTCCCCCGGCTTCATCACATGAGTCTCACGTGTTGGACGACGCTCCCGCGGCTGCGAGGGAGCCCCCGCCTCCACCCCCGGCCCCCAGGTGTCTGCGGCTGCCTTTCCCCGAAGAGGGGGTGGCAGCGCAGACCGGGTCCTGCCCAGCCGGGTGGGGGGCGCGAAAACTGGAAGGGGCCGGAGAGGTGGGGGGAGGTTGGTAACGTGGGCGAACCTGCCCCAGGGAAATGAAGTAAGTTCCCGTCTCCTGGGAGGGAACGGGGGAGGACGGACCCGCCCGCGTCTGACTCAAGCCGGGAGAGGAATATCCCCTCGCTAGTTCCAGCCCAACCCTCTTCCTCTTCCCCCCGCGGCCCGCTCGGAGGAACCGGCGCACAGCGGAGGGAGTCGCCCGGCTCCCCCCACCACCACCACCACCCCGGCGCCTTCCCCAGAGGCTGGGGTTTCTTTCTGTGCCGGCTTCCCTGCCCCCACCCCTCGGCCCCGCGTCCAGGAATCGCCCGCCGTGGGGAGGGGCCGAGGGGCGGGGCGGATGTCACCCCATGGGAAGCGGGCTGGCAGCCAAGCTCAGGGGCAGCCGAGGCCGCCGCCGAGCACGCTGCGCGCACCTGACCCGCGAGGCTGTGCGCCGCGGGCCCCTGGCTCCATCGGAGCTGCGTTCCCGGGCACAGCCCGCATGCCGGCGAGCACCCACTTAAGCACCCCCCAGGGTGCCCGAATGCCCCCCCTCCCCGCCCCGCACTTGGGCTAGTCAAGCACAGAAAGATGCACTTGGGCTAGTCAAGCACAGAAAGATACAGGGCGCGGTGCCCTACGTCCCCTCCCTCCTCTGCCCCCACCGGAGCAAGACGCATCCCCTCGGGCCGCAACGTTACACAACCGTAACCGCAGCGACGCGCCTGCCCTGCAGCAGCCAGGGGTGTGACACTTCACGTGGCCGGGGCTCGGGCCGCAGCGTTCCCGACTGCGAGCCCCTCTGCCCTGGCCGGGGGGCCGAGGCCCCCGGGCTGCGGTGTGCCCGCCATGGTTGACCATCTCCCTCCTGCCGGGGACTTCGGGGGTGCTGTGTGCGGTCTGCGCTCGGAGGAGGAAGGAAGAGAGAGACTAGGACAAACTGCCCATCACAGTGACATCTTAGCGTTCATTCATTGGACACATATTGTTGAGCCCCCTACCCTGTGCCAGGCGTTGTGCCCGCTGCTAGATAAACTGTGGGCGAATCGAACACAGATTCTGCCCTTGAACTCACAGGAACGTCTGAGAAGAGGTTCCGCTGGGCAGTGAGGGGAAGGCAGCCCTGGGAAAATTATATCGGTGCCACCGACGGACAGAGGGGGAAAAAAAGAAAAGATAGGAAGTGTGTGTGGTTTTGTTTTTATTAAAAAATAATTTTTAAAAAATTTAATACGAACAAAGATGCCTGGGCAGAGGAGGAGAGGGGAGAAATTAACCCATTGCCCGGAGCCTGGGGCAGAAAGGCCTCCTCCAAGCGGCCCCAGATCTCCGCAATCTCACTTGGGCCGCCGCCGGAGGCCCCCCCCCCCCCCCGCCCCACCTCCCCCGGAAAAGTCCGGCCTCTGTGACCTTCTAACTGCCTGGAGCAGGGAAAACAGCTGAAACTCTAAGCCCGCGGTGTGAGCAGCGCTGATGCAGTCAGAGGAGGGAGCCAGTGGAAATTCATGACTAAAATAAGGCCTGGCTGGGGATTTCACTGACCTCTGTGCTGCCCTGCCCTGCAAGATCGGGGAGTTGAGAGATGACTGTAAGCCTTTCCCACCACGCCTCGGGTCAGTCACCCCGCTGCGGAGTGACCTGGCTGTGGGAAAGATAGAAAAAAATGGGGTTAACGCTGGGCGCGGGTGAAAATTAGCCTCGGCTGCAGTTTGGGGGCTGGGGTGGGGTCAGTCTTAATTGGCAGTGCCCTTGACAACCTAGAGAATTGGGATTCACACTTCGACCAAACTGGGAGTGGATTTCCTTCAGGTCGTTTTGGAGAGCTCCCACTTCCTGTTTATGTTTCACAAGCGTCAAACTCATTAGCAAGTGTGAGAAGTGCCTCCTTTTCTAACTGCTGACTGGCTTGACCTCACTTGGCGGTTCAGCATCCCTCCCTCCTGGAATGTACTTTTACTGGCTTTTGTTATCAACCGTCTCTCCGCAGGCTTCCTGCAGAGAGGTGGGCAGCAGGGCCACAGGCAGGAGGGGACTAGAGTCGCTCCTGGGTTTGTGCTTTCAGTCTAAGGGGACCTGCTCCATTGTGAGACTTTAATAGGGGTGAAGAGTTGTCATGACTGTGTCCAAACCACAGTTCCACAAGGAAATAAGTAGTGGAGAAGGAAGGAACATATGTCCCCACGGCTGTCACCACCACCCCCCCGACCCCGCCCAAGCCAGGAGTGAACCCAAACAGTTCAGATTCCATGGCTCAGGGCTCAGTATCATTCCTAGAATGCTTTGAAGTTATCGATACTTTTTGCCCTTACCTGACCTACAATTGGAAATTACAAAATATATCATTTCCTACTTTTTGTTTGTTCCAAATGTACTCTCAAGCATCAAGAATTCTCCCCACTTAACCAAAGTTCTACCATATCCAGCTTATGTTACTTTTTAAAAATAATTAATTAATTGGTTTTGGCTGCATTGGGTCTTCGTTGCTGCGCAGGGCTTTCTCTAGTTGTGGCGAGCGGGAGCTGCTCTTCATTGTGGGGCTCGGGCTTCTCTCTGCCGTGGCTTCTGTTGTTGCGGAGCACAGGCTCTAGGCGTGTGGGCTTCAGTAGTTGTGGCACACGTGCTCAGTAGTTGTGGCTGGCAGGCTCTAGAGCGCAGGCTCACTAGCTGTGGTGCATGGGCTTCATTGCTCCGCGGCATGTGGGATCTTCCCTGACCAGGGCTCGAACCCGTGTCCCCTGCATTGGCAGGCAGATTCTTAACCACTGTGCCACCAGGGAAGCCCCGCTTATATTACTTTTAATGTTTTTCTTTTCTCAATAGCTTATGATTATTTTTTATTGATTTAAATAAAATAACTCCTTCCCCTCATGCATCTTTCCATCCAGAAGAATCTTAATATTTCAGTCTGTCGTCTTTTGTAGATAACTGTTTAGTGCTTACTGTGGACTAGTTTTTGGACTGTATGTAAAAACATTGCACATGTTAATTTACTTCTCACCACCACCTTATAGGGCAGGAATTAGCTCATTTTTGCATTCATTTAACACATATTTATTGAGAACCACTGTGTACCAGGCCCTGAACTAAGTCCTAGGAATATATAACATGTCCTCTTGAGGAAATTGAGGCTCAGGGAGGTTAAATTACCTGCCCCAGATTATATAGCCTGAGAGTAGATCTGGAACTAGACCCCAGGTTTGTTGGGCTCCAAAGCTTGTGCTCTTAATCACTGTAGTTACGGCTGCCTGGTAGGGTTGTCTGGGTTGCACACTGCTCAACTCCAGGGGGAGCCATTCACATTGCAGTCTGTGTGAAAACATCCTCTAGAGTTGTGCAAGGCAGCACTGAGCAGCTGCTCTGAGTAATCCTGACATTTTGTAGCCCTCTCCTCTGTTTTGTTTCTTCTAAGTGTACAGAGAACATAATTTTGCACAAGGAAGGACGAGATTTTTCTTTTCTGTGCTAGTGAGGCTCAACATTTCGGTGGTCTGATGCTGTGTGTTGGGAAGAGTTAGGCAGGCCCTTCCTAGCAGGAAGTTAGAGCCCACAGCCCCCTCCCTGTACGTACCCACACCTTTCTTGCCCAGATATCTATCACTTTTTGCCTATTGATGAAGTCTCACAATCTATTTTATCACAGTTCACAGTAAGAAATACATCTTACATCATGACTAAACACGTACACACACACGCACCCTCGTGTATGCGCGCGTGCGCGCGCGCGCACACACACACACACACACACACACACATCTGAAGCATATTTAAACATAGAGCCGCCAAGACTTGGCTGGGCTATAGTAATAAGCGACCACTATTCTGTCTCTCACACTCTGAGCAACGATTGCTCACTTAAAGAAAAACTTAAACCGTTTAGGAAGAAGCCAACCCAATGTACTTCAGATGAAAAATTTACAAAATAGTATCTCTTTGATATATTCTTTCTGATATATTCTGGTCTTGTCTAGTAAATTTAAAAAAATATTTTGATCTTACTGAATTGATTTTTAAAATTTATTTATTTATTTATTTTTGGCTGTGTTGGGTCTTCGTTGCTGCGCGCGGGCTTTCTTTAGTTGCGGCGAGCGGGGGCTACTCTTCATTGCAGTGCGCGGGCTTCTCATTGCGGTGGCTTCTCTTGTTGAGGAGCACAGGCTCTAGGCATGCAGGCTTCAGTAGTTGTGGCACATGAGCTCAGCAGTTGTGGCTCGCAGGCTCTAGAGCGCAGGCTCAGTAGTTGTGGTGCACGGGCTTCGTTGCTCCATGGCATGTGGGATCTTGCCAGACCAGAGCTCGAACCCGTGTTCCTCTGCACTGACAGGCGGATTCTTAACCACTGCGCCACCAGGGAAGCCCCTGACTTGATTTTTCAGTCCACCAATAAATCCCGATCTACAGTTTGGAAATATGCTCTGCACTAGAGAGAGTGCTGGAATTTGGGCTTGTCCCCACCAGAAAAACGTCAACAGCACCTATACCCTTGCAGATCTTGCTAAGGCACTTATAGAAATGTTAAATAAGACTGCAGATTCAGGATGAATTCAACGGTATAGATGTCTCCCTTCAGGACATCTTTGCTTTATGCTCAATTGTAGGAGTAAAATATTCAGAGTTTTGTCAGTATGTATCATGTTATGTGTTGGTGAGATGTAGTTCCTTCATCCAGTTGAGGAAGTTTTCTGCTGTTGCTAGTTTGCTGACAGATTATCATAAAAGGATGTTGAATTTGTCAGATACTTTTACTGCATCCAACGAGATAATCATGTGGCTTTTCTCTTTCATTCTGTTAATATCATGAATTACAATTTTTTTTAGCGTTCAGTCAACCTTGAATTCCTGAGGTAAGCCTCTCTTGATCAATGTAGTATTTTTATTGTGAGATTTAATTAGCTAATAATATATGTTAAGGATTTTCATGTCTATGATTGTGAAGGGTATTCATCTGTAGTTTTTCTTTTCTTGTAATCTTTGTCAGCTTTTAGTATCAAAGTAATGCTGGCCTCATAAAACAGTTTGGGAAATATTCTGTCTCTTTTCTGAAAGACCTTAAGTAGGACTGGTACCATTTCTTTCTTAAATATTAGGAGAAGCTACTTGGGCCTGGAGTTTTCTCTGGGGGAATGTTTTTGCCATGAATATATTTTA
This sequence comes from Orcinus orca, assembly GCF_937001465.1. Lineage (NCBI taxonomy): Eukaryota > Metazoa > Chordata > Mammalia > Artiodactyla > Delphinidae > Orcinus > Orcinus orca. The sequence continues at coordinate 11,305,362 of NC_064568.1, forward strand.
ATAGATTTCAGCCTATTGAAAATTTTTATTTCTTCTTTTAACAGTTTTGGTAATTTTTGTTTTTCAAGAAATTTCTCTCGTTCATTTAAAGTTGTGAATATATTGGTATAGTGTTATCCTTTTAATGTTTGTATAATCTATAGTGATAAACCCTTTTTACTTCTTTTAACATTTTTGTTAGTTTTTTTCTTTCTTTCTTTCTTTTTTCTTAATCATCTTGCCAAGAGGATTATCAGTTGTATTAATCTTTACAAATATCCAGTTTTGGATTTGTTGATTTTCTCTGCTGTCTGTTCATCTAATATTCCATCAATTTTCTCTCTTATTTTTCTTATTCCCTTTCTTCTGGTTATTTTATATTTAATTTGTTCTACTTTTTCTAGTTTCTTTTGATGCAAAGTAATATCATTGATTTTAAATCTTTCTTCTTATTATAAGTATTTAAAGCTAAAGAATTTCCTCTAAGCCCTGCTTTCACAGCATCCCACAATATTTGGTATTTGTATTTTCCTTATCATTCAGGTCAAAATATGTTGTATTAGCCTTTGTGATTTTTCTTTGATTCATGGGTTATTTAGAAGGGTAATGTTTAATTACCAAATATTTCTGAATTTTCCAGATAACTTTTTCCTTTTCCTTTTGAAACAATTTTAGAATCACAGGAAGTTACGAAAATAATATAGAGAAGTTTCATGTATCCTTTACCCAATTTCCCCCAATGGTAACATCTTACATGACATGACACGATATTGAAACAAGGAAATTAGCATAGATATAATCTACAGAGAGTTTTCAGTTTTCACCAGTTTTACATGCACTCACTTATGTGTGTGTTTGCGTCTGTATGTGTAGAGTTCTGTGGAGTTTTATCACGTGTGTAGATTAGTATAACAACCACCCCATCAAGATACAAAACTGTCCTATCACTATGAAGTCCCCTGTTGCTACCTCTTTATTGTCATTCCTATTCCCTTCTCTTCTCCCATCTCTAATGTCTGGCACCACTAAAATGTTCTCCATCTGTAGTATCATGTTAAGAATATTATAAAAATGGAATCATATATTATATAACCTTTAGAAGTTGAATTTTTTTTTCTGCTCAGCATAATTCTCTTGAGATCCATTCAGGTAGTTGTGTGTATCAATAGTGTTTCTTTTTTATTGATGAATAGTATTCCATGATGTAGATGTACCACAAGTTGTTTTAACTATTCATCCGTTCAAGGACATTTGAGTTCTATTTTTTTTTTGGCTATTAGAAACAAACCTACCATGAACATTTTTCTACATGTTTTTATGTAGACAAAAAAAGCTTTCTTCTCTGGGGTAAATGCCCAGGAGTATAATTCCTGGTTCATATACTAATATATGTTTGTTTGTTTTTTTACCGTTTTTTTTTGTTTTTTGGTTTTTTTTGCGGTACGCGGGCCTCACACTGTTGTGGCCTCTCCCGTTGTGGAGCACAGGCTGCGGACGCGCAGGCTCAGCGGCCATGGCTCACAGGCGCAGCCACTCCGCGGCATGTGGGATCTTCCCGGACTGGGGCACGAGCCCGTGTCCCCTGCATCGGCAGGCGGACTCTCAACCACTGCGCCACCAGGGAAGCCCTGTTTGTTTGTTCTTTAAGAAAATGACAAACTATTAGCCAGAGTAGCTGTACCATTTTATGTTCCCAGTGGCAATGTTTGAGAGATCTAGTTTCTCTGTATCCCAACCAGTATTTGGTATTGTCACAAAAATTTTTTTTTTTTTTAGCTTGTCCAAATTGGTGTGTAACGCCAGGTATCTTTTTATATTGGTTTCTAATTTATTACCATTGGGTCAGAAGACATACTCTATTTTATTTTAGTTCTTTGACATTCGTTAAGATATCTTTCATTGCCCAGCATATAGTCTGTGTTGATGAATATTTCCTGTGGGTTTGAAAAGAATGTATATTCTGTAGTTCTTGGGTGCAATATTTTATCAAGTCATTTGGGTCAAATTGGTTGACAGTACTGTTCAAATATACCTCTCTACTGATTCTTTTGTCCATTGTCCTTTAATTCGTGAAATAGGAGTATTAAAATCTCTCCAACTATGGTTGTAGGTTTGTCCGTTTCCGTCAACTTCTGTTTTATACATTTTGGAGCTCTGTTCTTAGTTGCATACACATTTAGGATTGATAGGTCTTCCTGATGATTTTATTCCCTTGTCATTAATATTTTTCCTCTTTCTCTTCAGTAATATTATTGTTTTGAAGTATGCTTTGTCTGATATTAATATACCCACACTTGCTTTTTTATACTTAGTGTTTGCATGATATATGTTTTTCTACTCTTATGCTTTCAACCTGTGTCTTTATAATTGAATTGTATGTTTGTAAACAGCATATTGCGGGATTTTGCTTTTATAGCAATCTGACAATCTCTGCCTTTTTATTGGAGTGTTTAAAATATTTATATTTGAAGTAATTATTAATATGGTTGGGTTTAAATCTCCCATATTGGTATTTATTTTCTACTTATCCCATTTGTTCTTTGTTTCTGCTCCTACTTTCCTGCCTCCTTTTAGATGTGTTGAATTTTTTAATCATTCCATTTTATCTCCTGTGTTTAAGTACACTTCTAATTTATTTATTTGTTTGTTTGTTTATTTATATTTTTAGCTGCCCTGGATCTTCGTTGCTGCTCATGGGCTTTCTCTAGTTGCGTCAAGCGGGGGCTACTGTTCGTTGTGGTGTGCGGGCTTCTCATTGCGGTGGCTTCTCTTGCTGTGGAGCACCAGCTCTAGGCACGCGGGCTTCAGTAGTTGCAGCACGCAGGCTCAGTAGTTGTGGCTCACGGGATCTAGAGCGCAGGCTCAGTAGTTGTGGCGCACAGGCTTAGTTGCTCTGCGGCATGTGGGATCTTCCCAGACCAGGGCTCAAACCCCTGTCCCCTGCACTGGCAGGTGGATTCTTAACCACTGTGCCACCAGGGAAGCCCTAAGTACACTTCTTTATGGTATATTCTAGTAGCTGTTGTAGGGCAGTAGTTCTTAAACTTTACCTGCATTAGAAACAGCTGGAGGTCTTATTAAAACACAGATTTCTGGGCCATACCCCCATAGTTTCTTATTCTGTGATAGAGCTCAAAAATTTGCACTTGAGTTCTCAGATGCTGATGATATATATCTGGGAAGCATACTTTGGAAATCTCTGCTCTAGAGATTATGCTCTGTATCTTTAAGTTACGACAGTTTACCTTCAAATAGTATGCTAAAACTTGCTACTATACAACTTGACAGATGTATAAGAACCTCACAACAATATAATTCTATTTATTCCTCCTCTTGACCTTTGTGCCCTTGTTATCTTACACTTTACATATGCTATAACTGTCACAATATTTTGGGTTTGTTTTTATTGTTTCTTGTTTGCTTTAAATAGTCAATAGTCTTTTAAAATGTTATTCATTCACAGATAGATATAGACGTAGACATATTACTTTGAAAAGGTCTTTGACATTTACCCATGTATGTATCCTCTCTGATGCTCTTCACTTCTTCCTGCAGTTCTGAGTTTCCTTCTGGTTTCCTTTCTGTTCATTCTGAAAAGTGAATGTTAGCTTTTCTTGAAGTGTTGGTCTGCTGGAGATGGAATTCTCCCAGATTTTCTGCCTGAAAATGACTTTATTTCATTTTTACTTTGGAAGTATATTTGAAATATATTTTCACTGGATATGGAATTTGACAGTGTTTTTCTTTTAGCATTTTAAAGAGGTTCTATTTTCTGCTGGCCTCCATTGGTTCTACTGAAAAGTCACCTGTTCTTGGTATGTTAGCGGTAAATTTATGTCTTCTTTTCCCCTCTGGCTGCTTTGCAGATTTCCCACTTACTGTTGCTTTTCAGCAGTCTGGCTCAATTTATTTAGGTGTGGTTTTCTCTGTGTTTAGTCTATGTGGCATGTGCTGAGTTTCTTGGTTTTGTGAGTTGATATTTTTCATCAGTTTGTATAAGTCTTAGGCAATAAAACTTCAGTGATTTCTTCTGCCATGTTGCCCCTCTTCTCTTCTTTCTGGGAAGCCATTTACATGTATGTTGGGTTGTTTGAAATTAGTTCAAACATTGTCAGATGCTCAGTTTGCTCAGTTTCCTTTGCTGTTGAGTCAGCTACTAAGTTTATATAATGAATTTACTTGTGATTTTGTGTCTTTCATTTCCAGCATTCGCATGTGGTTCTTTTCTCTAGTTTCCACTACTCTGTTGAAATTCCCCATCTCTTCATGCATATTGCCTTCCTTTCCATGAGATCTTTTAATAGTTTTCTATCATAGGAATTTTGTATTTTAATACCCCAGTTTGATAATTTCAACCTCTGAGCTATTTCTGGATCTGGTTCTATTGTTTCTTTCTTATATGAACCATGAGACACATTTGCTTCCTTTTCCATAGGTCTTGAATTTCTCATTGCATGGTGAATATTTTGCAGGAAAGAGAAGTAAAATACAAAGTAAATAATATATACCTCCAAACAGAGCAAGCCTCTTCTCCCATGAGAGGCTGAGCCAATCTAACCTGTACTGGATCTGGATCTGGACTTAATTGTAGCTTGAATTTGATTCACTTGACGACTGCTTTCAAATGTTTTGAGGGTGAGGTAGGAGTTTCCCTTCAGCAGGGGCTGGGATCTGAGCACGGGCAAGATTTTTGAGATCTGCCTATTCTTCAAAACCAAGCTAACAGGTTTCAGACCTGTGGGAGGTCTCTCCCTGCTCTACTTACTGCCCCGCGTGCCCGTTTTTATTTTTTATTTTTTTTAGTAGCTAGATTCCTGTATTGTGTGAAAATTTACATATGTTTTACATATGTGAACACTTACATAGTGAGTTTATATTCACGTGAGGTGAGTGTCCCAGTTCAAATTCATATTCCCTAAATAAACAAGGGGGTCTCTCCGAGAAACACTGACATGAGTCTTCACTGAGGAAAAATGAACAAATTAAAGCAATGAGTCTATTAAGGTAAATACCAAATACCGCCTCTGGGAAACAAGGGGGCGAGGAAGAGATGGTGGGGTGGGTAACACTTAGAAATACAGGTGGGGAGGGGAAGGAGGGAGTGGGTAGGAGGATGGGGGAGGGGAGTGAGAGGGGAGGGGAGAAGGTTAAGGGGGGCAGGGAGGGAGGAGACAGGAAGGGTGAACAGAGAGATGAAGGTAAGGGGGAGGGGAAAGAGTTGATGTAAGAGATGAGGAGGGAATTTTAGGGGAGAAGGCGGCAAAGCAGGGTCCAAAATGTTCAGCAAATTCCATGAAGATGTTTCTTAGGTCCTATCTGAATGGAACCATGTTAGACTGGATTTGCATTCTAATAAAAACTTGGCCCAAACCCAGAAAAAGCCTGTTTTAAGAAATGTATAGGGGCTTCCCTGGTGGCGCAGTGGTTGAGAGTCCACCTGCCAATGCAGGGGACACGGGTTCGTGCCCTGGTCTGGGAAGACCCCACATGCCGCGGAGCGACTGGGCCCGTGAGCCACAACTACTGAGCCTGCGCGTCTGGAGCCTGTGCTCCGCAACAAGAGAGGCCGCAGTAGTGAGAGGCCCGCGCACCGTGATGAAGAGTGGCTCCCGCTTGCCATAACTAGAGAAAGCCCGCGAACAGAAACGAAGACCCAACACAGCCATAAATAAATAAATAAATAAAATTCTTAAAAAAAAAAAAAAGAAATGTATAAGTTCCTCTGTCATCAGATGATCCACGTACTTCAGAGCTTTCGCCACAGGTACATGCGGTCTGCCTTACAGCTGATAGCTTTTTGATTTCTCTTTGACCTTTGTCCCCTGCTTTCTGCGCCCCCTGGAAATCTCTTCCAGACTTTTTGTTTGTTTGTTTGTTTTTGTTTTTTTTGTTTTTGCGTTATGCGGGCCTCTCACTGCTGTGGCCTCTCCCGTTGCGGACGCGCAGGCTCAGCGGCCATGGCTCACGGGCCCAGCCGCTCCGCGGCATGTGGGACCCTCCCGGACCGGGGCACGAACCCGTGTCCCCTGCATCGGCAGGTGGACTCTCAACCACTGCGCCACCAGGGAAGCCCTCTTCCAGACCTTTTGCTCCTTGCAGGCATTAGCAGCTCCCTAGACTCTGTGAAATGCCTCAAGGAGTCCTCCTCAGCCCTCCCTCCCTGCCCACAACTTTGGTGAACTACTTCCAACCCTGTGTGCGGGCTCCGAGGACAGGTTAGGTGCGTAGGTGCAGACTCGCTTTGTGGCTACGGCTCCTCGGCCCACAGGCAGCCGTTACAAGTTTGGTGAAACTTCAGCTGAGTTCATCTTATCCTCACGGATCACAAACTCTTCCTCCTTCTGCCATTCCACCAGAGGCAAAAGTGGCTCTGGGTCTCTTTTCTCTTATGGAGAGCTTGTCACTTTGAGTTGAGTTCATTTAGATTTTTTGGTGCCCTCAGTTCTCTGATGGGTTTTAAAAGCCATTGATTATTTTGGGCTTACCTGGCTTGTTTCGGTTGTTAGGGTGAGAATGACAGTCTCTTGCAACTCTATACCTCTGACCTGTAAGCAGAAATCGCCCAGATAACTGCCTCTTATTAAAGATGAGAAGGTGTGTAGCGATCAGAAGGAAGAAACGAACTGGTAGTAACTGAAAATTTGAAAGATGAAGCCAGCGCAGGGAGCTGACAATAGAGGATAGTAAAGGTTTGCACTCAGATCTATCAAATAGGTGCTAAAGTGCTCATCACACACACACACACACACACACACACACACACACACACACACACACACACACACACACACACACACAGGCTAAGGCAAAGAAGGAAGAGATGCTTTGGGCACCCACCAAGTGACATTTATTTAGAAGAAGAGACTTGCACCGAAGTCTGTTGTTTCCTCTTCGGAGAACGTCCCCCTCCCTCCGATGTCTCTTAGGGCAGTGATTCTCACATTGCACTCTGCATACAGATCTCTTGAGCATCTTATTAAAATTCAGATTCTCTCCTTCTAGATCTGGGGCTGGGCTTGAGATTCTGCATTCCTCACAAAGCTCCCAGATCATACTGATGATATATGAATAGCAAGGTCCTAGAGAATGTACACCTTCATTTGTGGGTGGGAATAAAAATGGAACTTAGAGTCATGCAAGGTGCAGAGAAAAGTGACATTTTAGTATTGAGGAAACCTTGTGAGAAGCAGGCTTCTTTGGATGGGTTTTTTTTTTTTTAGATGTTGGGGGTAGGAGTTAATTAATTAATTTATTTTTGCTGTGTTGGGTCTTCGTTTCTGTGCGAGGGCTTTCTCTAGTTGTGGCAAGCGGGGGCCACTCTTCATCGCGGTGCACGGGCCGCTCACTATCACGGCCTCTCTCATCGCGGAGCACAGGCTCCAGACGCGCAGGCTCAGTAGTTGTGGCTCACGGGCCTAGTTGCTCTGCGGCATGTGGGATCTTCCCAGACCAGGGATCGAACCCGTGTCCCCTGCATTAGCAGGCAGATTCTCAACCACTGCGCCACCAGGGAAGCCCTGGATGGGGTTTTAAGTTTTTCTTGAAGTGGGCAGCTGCCATGCTGGGAGCTAGGGTCAGAGGTGGTTCATTGCCATAGGAAACTAGGCTTTTTACACTTCTGGGCTCAAACCTGCCTAAGTCCGTGGAGCACCACCTCCATGGGGAGAGAACGACGAGGAGAGGATATGGGGAGAGGGTTTGGGTAGCATTAGGGAACCCAGCCAAGTTTGGCTGGGTAGTGCCAGCGCTGACAATTGCAGAGAACACTCATTGAATGGTTATAAATTAGCACCTGAATCCCACCTCCCCTTCCAGTGACCAGGTTTGTTTGTTTATTTTCACCAGAAGAGACTTACCAATTGAAATTTTATAGCTCTGATATTAGCTATTGGTCCTACCTTATATACAGAACGAATTCATGCATCGTAAAAAGAGAGAATTCATTTTCCCTCATTTTCTGAACTTACCAATGCAGCGCTAATGTCAAACAAAGATGATTAGGGTCCAGACCACCTTTTAGGAAGAAAGCGTGGAGAAATCTAGACAATAATGACAAACTAGCTGAAGATAAGGATTCAATTTAATAAAACTTTACCACTCACAGACATGCAGAGGGAGGTAGTCTGAGGTTTGAATAGCAGCTAATTAAAGAAAATTTAAGGGGTTGTAGCATTTATTTAACCAAAACATTTACAGTCAGCCCTCTGTATCTGTGGGTTCCACATCTGCAGATTCAACCCCACCACTGAAAAAAATTCCAGAAAGTTTCAAAAAGCAAAACTTGAATTTGCCCCTCACTTGCCACTGCTTACATAGCATTTACATTGTATTTGGTGTCACAAGTAATCTAGAGATGATTTAAAGTTTACAAGAAGATGTGCATAGGTTATATGCAAATACTACACCATTTTATATAAGGGACTTGAGCATCCTCAGATTTTAGTATCTGTGGGGGTGGGAGGTGTCCTAGAACCAATCCCTAGCGGATTCTGAGGGAGGATTGTACTGAGAGTTTTCCATGTACCAGACATAGGCTATGTGAACAAAATTCTCATGATTGGACTCTCAAGAAGCTTACAGTTCTCATGGATGATTTTATTACTTTGAAGCATATAAGAAACTTGAACTAGGCTAAGTGAATATTGCATACATTTCCCTACGGCAACCGTTTAATGAGTAGATAAGAATTATTCAAAATTGTCATGCTTTTTTTTTCTCCTACAAACGGGCATTTTAACTGGAAAATAATTTGTTCTCTTAAGTACTTAAGCCAGGTTTTTTCAGACATCACTCACACTATTTGTTTTCTTGAGTAGGGCCCTTTCTTTTCTCCCATGGCAGGGACAAATTTAAGGCTGACCAGTAGCCAATTATCGCAGTGTTCTAGAAGGGTAAGACTTTCATTAAATGGGGATTGATAAATGAGGCTACGAGGTCCGAGAAAGCTGGATAATATTGTTAGAGGTTAGAGCCAGTACTTTGGTGCAGTGAGACTGACATGGATGAAAGTCTCTTGTGCGTTCCTTAAAGCCTTAGTTTGCTCATCTGTAAAATGGGGTCATGATAGTAGCTACCTCATAGGGTCGTTCTGCAGATCAAATAAGATCAGTGTTTAAAATCCTGATGACAGTGCCTGGCACATAGTAATGACTCTGTTAATATCTGTTGACACCGTGTATTTTTCTTGGTAGTGTGCCAGTAATAAGTTAGCATATCTAAGCCTTTAGGCCCATAGATGTAATTTGGATATTAATAGTACAATCATTTTCTCTGCAAAACGTACTGAAGGTGACCTCAGATTCTAAGACTGGGTGCGTGTTATATACAAACTCTTGATTGCTCTTTGGACCAGCAAGCAGGGAAACAATTTCAGAGTCCTGAGCTTCTTGCCCAGAAAAAGATAACATTGACCTATATCACCCTTCCCCAGCACAGTGATGTTGTCCAGGATAACCCACTAGACTTTTCTTTTAAATAAATAGATAAAATCTTAAGTTTTAGATTTTAAAGTATATTAAAAGATAAATTGATGATTCTGAGGAATGTGAATGAATGTTTATAAGGATTGTGATGACTAGAAAAAAATTAGACCCATTTTTAAACTATCTTCCCTTAGAATCTAAGAAAAGTCATGGAAATTTTTAGAATAAACCTGTATAAATTCATCCCACAAAGAATCATGCAGTTCCATGGAGGTGTTCAGAGCTCTGTGGTTTTGCCTACATGGTGTTGAAACTTTTGAACTATTCAAACAATGGCCCAGTATTTTTTTTTAATAAAATAAAGTAAAAGCTCTTTGATGGATAAGCCTGGCTAGTGACAACATCTGATCTGGTAGCCAACTGTGCATATGGACTTTGCCTGGATGTATCTTTCAATAAAGTTTAGCAGTAACAGGAATTTGTGATAAGAGTAGCAAAGAAAGGTAGGCGTGTGTTTAATAAAGCTCCACATCACAATGGACTAAAAAAATAGAGTCTGAAACCCTGGCCAACTGACACTTTAAAAAATCATTCCAGGACCATTCAGATTATAGAATGTAGTTAACCGTTGATGACATACAGGAGGTCATATATTCATTCATTCAGCAAAGATTTATTGAATGTTTTATTAGTCTGCTTGGACTGCCATAATAAAATACTATAGATTGGGAGACTCAAACAAGAGAAGTTTATTTTCTCACAGTTCTGGAGGCTGGAAGGCCAAGATCAGGAAGCCAGCATGGTTGGTTCCTGGCATGAGCTCTCTTCCCGGCTTTCAGATAGGTGCCTTCTTACTGTGTCCTCACAAGGCAGAGAGAGAAAGAGAAAGAGAGAGAGAGTTAGTTCTCTGGTGTCTCTTCATATAAGGGCACTAATCCCATCATGAGGGCCCCACCCTCATGACCTCATCTAAACACTAATTACCTTGTAAAATCCCACCTCCAAATATCATCACATTGGGGGTTACAGCTTCAACATATGAATTTGGGAAGGACACAATTTAGCCCATAGCAAGCGCCTTCCTATGTTTGGTCCTGGAAATAGAAATATGATCTCTATGTTCCTGGAGGGAGGAAACAGACTATAAATTAGTAAACAAAGAAAGTCAATTAATTTCTGAATATGATGACTGCCATGAAGGAAATGAACAAGGCTCCTAGAGAAATAATGGGGCAAGAGATGAGGAGGCCACTGGCCCTTCTGATGATGGAATGTTTAGGCTGAGACCTAAGGAATGAGAGGGAGCCAGCCATTGGAGACTAGCCAGGAGAAGGGCATTCAACAGAAGGGACTGCAAGGGCAAAGGCCCTGAGATGGGAAGGGGCTTGCCATGTTCTAGGACCAGTTACAAGACCATTGTGATTCGAGGGTCATAACTGAAGGATGAGTGACACGAGAAGAGGTTGAATTGGTAGCCAAGGGCCAGATTATCTGCAGTTTATTTAATAGTAATACCTAGGTGTTTTTTGGTACCTTGGCATTTGTTATGAGTTAAACTCAATTATCTACAATACTGTAGAATTTTGTTTGATAGTTCGGCTTCCTCAATTCACTTTGCCTAGAGGGATACCCTTTGAAACCAAACCGAACACCTATGGTAATTTAGGAAGATGTGCAGTGCCATCACCAGCATGGGACAAGTTAAGCCAAGTCAATTACCTGAGGCAGTTTTTGTTATTGTATTAATACCAGATTCTTAGAACATCTGATACCACACTGAAATCACCTGAGGATAAACAGCCATGCAAAATGGTGTGACCAATTAAAAACTGCCCTTCTTGGATGGGAAACCAACCCTTATGAGTTAAGGTGCAATGTGACTCGTCAGAACTGAGTCAGCAAAGCAGCGCACGTGGGATTAAAACCCATGCTGTTTGCCTCCTTCCATAAACAAGTCAACTCGAACTCAAAGGGCATATTTCCCTCCTCATTTGGCACAAGAGATTTTTTTGTCCTGGCACAAGAGCCCGAGGGGGTCCTTGTACACAGCCTTGATGTTACGCCAGCTACATTTTTGAGAGGTAGAAAAGACTTGCTTCGTGGGCTTTTGGTAATTTCATACTTTCACCCAATACCACCCATTGTTCAGGAGTAGAATCCAAGGTTCTTCTCACGCGGAAAGGTGCTTCCTTTCTCTCTGCTTCTATGTGTTGCTGTGAAAGGGTCCCTGAAAAATATGCAAAGATAAAATGCAAGAGCAGCATATAAAATGGACAACTTTTTGGGTTTCCCTGGTGGCGCAGTGTTTGAGAGTCCGCCTGCCGATGCAGGGGACACGGGTTCGTGCCCCGTCCTGGGAAGATCCCACATGCCGCCGAGTGGCTGGGCCCGTGAGCCATGGCCGCTGAGCCTGCGCGTCTGGAGCCTGTGCTCCACAACGGGAGAGGCCACAACAGTGAGAGGCCCGCGTACTGCAAAAAAAAAAAAAGGACAACTTTTGATCTCCACTGTTTGCAGTTTGGAGGGTAAGGTTTAGTGACTTTTAAGGGCTGGGCATGTTGCATGTTTCCTCAGTGATTCAACCACGTGATTACAGAAGGTATTGAACATGTTACTAGCATCATAAGTGCTAGATGAAATGTTTAGTCACGGAGGGAAAATATGTATTGTTACTTAAAAGAGTTTGATCTCATAAAATGCAAATACTGAAAAGAGAAGGAATATTAGAAAATTAATGAGGGGCAAGACAAAGTGATCATTTCATGTGACAACACAGGCATAGCCACGATTGACACCAATGAGTCAAATTAGGTCCTGAGAAGCACAGGGGTTCTTTCAGTTTTCTCGACCTGGAGTGTGAAAATCCTAATGGCACCCTCTCAGGAAACCCGAATTCCTGCCCAGGGAATATGTAGATATTTAGTAAACGCAGTAGCTGTTTTAATTATACAGATATGCACTTTCTGCTTCTTAGTTCTTCCATGAACTGGACTATAATGTAGAACTATCTCCTATCACTTGCTTGTATTAGAGTCTAATTAGATTGATAACCAAGCAAAACTTTGTTTGTTACCTGATATTTCAGCATGCCGTTTGAAAAGCTATATATATTACTACATTTATTTGGATTGGGTTTCCCCTGAAGTTTTTTTTACTTAAACCAAAAAAAAAAAAAAGAGGGTATAAGAGGTATAGTGACATTGAATTCACGAGTATCCTAAGTGCATCTGAGTGTATGCCACTGTGAAACTTTCAAGATGATTGTTTTCATGGGTTAAAAGAAACAGGAAGAAAGAAAATGGGAGAGGGAAGGAAAGTGAGTTTGTAGAATGTACACACTTTCTTGAACAAACAATTTGTTCTCAGGCTCTCTGCCCCAACCAGCTTTAGTCATTAGCTGTAAGATCAAACAGGGCTTTACCCTGGGAGGGACGTTGAGGAGAGTGTACAAATGGAAAACAGCAAAGATCTAAGCAGAACATGTGGCTCAGAAGAGAGACTCTAAAAAGAAGGCAGGGGCCTCTATCTGATTCATATGTTCATACATTCATTTATTCACTCATTCATTCATTCTGTTTATTGAGCCCCAAACATTGTCCTAGTCATTAAGGAATCATTTATTGACTTTCTCTTCGTCTGCTGTTTTCAAGAATGAAAGAAACAGAGCAATCAGTGATTTCCGGTGTGTGGAACAGACCAGTTCCATTTGGACTTCCTTTCCCTGGACCAGCTCAAAGGGGCAGCCTGGCTCTGCTCAGAACACCATCTGGGTTCTGGTGCCCTTGGCCAGCCCTCCACAGAAGGCTCTGCCTCTTGGGCAGGGCCAGGAAAAGACTCCACAGCCCCTAAGCTGAGCCAGAATCACTATAGAACACATGGAAGAAGGTCCAGAAATGTTTTTGTCTCTTTAAAACGATGACCCCTGACTAGATACTGCAAATGAGGAGTGGCCAGAGAACATTTCCCTAATCGCGTTTATGGCAGAGTTCTTTCAGTGGTCGTATCGGGCATTCTTTCTGTTGTGGGGCTCGGGTGAGGCAGTGAGGCACCTAGGGTGTGACACTGAGGGACGTGCTCACTCTTGGGCTGTGCAAGTGGTTTTGCACAGGTGGGGGCTTTCTTTTTTTTTTTTTATTGAAGTATAGTTGATTTACAATGTTGTGCTGATTTCTGCTGTACGGCAAAGTGACTCGGTTATGCACATATATACGTTCTTTTTTAAAAATAATTCTTTTCCATTATTGTTTTTCCCAGGATATTGGGTATAGTTCCCTGTGCTGTACAGTAGGACCTTGTTGTTTACCCATTCTAAATCTAATAGTTTGTATCTCCTAATCCCAAACTCCCAGTGCATCCCTCCACCTCCTCTCCTCCCCCTTGGCAACCACAGGTCTGTTCTCTATGTCTGTGAGTTTGTTTCTGTCCTATAGATAGGTTCATTTGTGCCATATTTTATTTTATTTTTTAAAATAAATTTATTTATTTATTTTTGGCTGAGTTGGGTCTTCGTTGCTGCACGCGAGCTTTCTCTCGTTGCGGTGAGCGGGGGCTGCTCTTCACTGCAGTGCGCGGGCTTCTCATTGCGGCGGCTTCTCTTGTTGCAGAGCACGGGCTCTAGGCATGCGGGCTTCAGTAGTTGTAGCACCGGGCTCAGTAGTTGTGGCTCACGGGCTTGGTTGCTCCGCAGCATGTGGGATCTTCCTGGACCAGGGCTCGAACCCATGTCCCCTGCATTGTTAGGCGGATTCTTAACCACTGCACCATCAAGGAAGTCCTTGTGCCATATTTTAGATTCCACATATAAGCGATATCATATGGTGTTTGTGTTCCTCTTTCTGACTTACTTCACTTAGTATGATAATCTCTAGTTGCAGCCATATTGCTGCAAGTGGCATTCTTTCTTTTTTTATGGCTTAGTATTCCACTGTATATATGTACCACATCTTCTTTATCCATTCATCTGCCAGTGGGCATTTAGGTTGTTTCCATGTCTTGGCTATTGTGAATAGTGCTGCTACGAACATAGGGGTGCATGTATCTTTTTGAATTATGGTTTTGTCCGGGTATATGCCCAGGAGTGGGATTGCTGAATCATAGGGTAAATCTATTTCTAGTTTTCTGAGGAACCTCCCTATTGTTTTCCACAGTGGCTGCACCAACTTACATTACAGGTAGGGGCTTTCTTGAATGTTGTGCCCTAGGTGTCTCACTCACTTCACACTACTTCCAGCCCTGCAATTAACTCTTTTTTTACTCCCCTCACCCCTTCCTCCAAAGAATCTACTGTCAAAGAAATTTGGAAAATATTGCTTATCATATATGGTATAGTCTTCATTTCCCCATCTGCATCTTTTGGTTTATACACAGTACACGGTACTCTATTATGGGCTCTGAGTATTCCTGCAGAAACGAAATCCTGTAATCCTACTGAGCCCTGCATTTCCCAGATGTATTTGACTGTGGAATTATTTTCTTTTTTAAGAAAAACGTATTAGCATCTCGTGGGACATTCAGGGAAGTTGGTTAAAAAGTACCTCAGAATGGTTGCATATGGAACATACTCATTATTTTGAAAACTTCTTTTGCTGAATAATAGCTGTGTTCTATTTTGGGTTTGGGTTCATTTGCAAGTTGCACGAAACCCTCCAGCCTCTGAATAAGGAAAGGGTTAGAATGTTCATTCATACCTTCCAACTCCCAGACGAACAGTTAGTTCATTGATTCAACCAACATTGATAAGACACCTACTATGTGCTAGGAATACAAAGGTGAGTGAAATGGTTTTCCTTACCCCTAGGGGGCAAAGGAGGAGCAGAGACTTACACAACTACAAGTCCAAGTACTATTGCTGTAAAAGTGAAACACAGATAAAGAAAGTAGCTCACAAAAATATCCTTTTATGATTTTACCTCCAGACCAAATGAACTGCTTCTAAGGAGAGAGCTATTTATGATACTTTTCAATTTTTCCTATAACATCTAGCAGGGAACTAGGCACATAAGGGGTGCTCGATAAATATTTGTCAAATAAGTAATAGTTGAGGAAACATCTTGCAACTTAATTGATATACATTAGATTATAATATCTATTAAGGATCACTTACTAACACACTTCAAGAACTCAAACAAAAGGTTGTACTAATGCTTCTAAGTTTCATTTCCCCATCTGTCGAATAAGGATAATAGTACTGATTTCAGGGGGTTCTTGAGAGGATTAAATGAGAATTACAAAAGGCAGCTATTATGTTCCCTGGCATGTAACAATTTGGCCAATAAACTACAGTTATTATGATTACAACACACTGTGATCTTCATCCAGAAGGTTACCATAAGCGGCACACTCTGATATGGCAAAAAGCTCACCTAGAGCTTTATGTGGTCCCATCAGCACTGTCCCCTTGCTGAGAACATATGGTTTTGAAAGGTTGTTGTGAACGCATGCAGGTCCAGAGCCCTAGGTAAGGCTGTACATGCACACACACTACAACACACCCACCGCACACTCACACTCCTCTGTCACCCCACATCTAGCTCCACCACAAGGCACCTGCAGCACCTCCCTAAATGGCCTGATTTCCCCAATTGCCAACGTGAACTTGTGAAATAGTCAGGCTGAGTCCTCCCTCTGAAGGCACTGTTTTGAGACACAAAGCAGGCGTGATAACCAGAAGAGAGACCCCGCGAGCACCCATGAGCAAGAGCCCGCCGCACGTCGCTTCCGGTTAAGTTCAGATTCCTCCGCTGACACTCTGCAGTGTTCGCTTTGGACGCCTCGCTGATTTCTGCTGCGTTCGTCCCCGCTAATCTAATGCCCCCTGAGAAAAAGCTCTGAGCCGCGTTCACCTGGATTTCCCTGGCTCCCCCTGCAGTGTTTTCCAGACTGGAATAGGCATTGGGTGACTTGTTAAATACACACAGAGTGTCTCCAAAATCTCTAGGCGTGGGCCCCACGGAGCCGTGTTGATAAGCCTTTTGGGGGAGTTCTTGGCAATCGGGGTGGTGTTTGGGCCCCGCCGTCGCACAGCGCTGCATTCCATGTCTGTTCACGGTTGGTCTTCTATGTTTATTGAAAGAATGAATGACCTATGAGAGGGTAGGGATTCGGCAAATAAGAAGGCGTTTTGCAGAGGAGTGTGTATGTGTGCTCACGTGTGCCCACATGCATATGTGCCACGTGATCTATAAAATAGAGCTCAGTCTGTGGCATGAGATGCTGCCTGTATAGTAATCCCCCCTTATCCTTAGGGGATACATCCCATGACTCCCAATGGATACCTGAAACCACAGATACATGGGTACCAAACCCTATATAAACTGTTTTTTTCCTATGCATATATACATGTGATAAAGTTTAATTTATAAATTAGGCACAGTAAGAGATTAACAACAATAACGAAAAATAGAACAATTATAACAATATACTGTAATAAACATGGTGTGAAGGTGGTTTCTTTCTCTCTCTCAAAATACCTTATTGTACAAATTTAAAGCCTTTTCCGTCTTAACTAAGCATTTATCATGCACTGTGGCTGTAACTTTTGCAGTTTGAGGTTTGAGACCCAAACTAGCATGAATTTCTTTTTCCTTCTTCACAGTTTCACCGATAGAAGAGTCATTCTTACCGTAGATCTTAGCAACCTCAGCAGATGATTTCTCTTCCTTTCCTCATTAAGTGGGGGACCTTTCACCTTTTCACTTAAAGGAAGAATTTTGTGGCGTCTCTTTGGCATTATCCGAATTGCCAGCATCATTACTTCTGCGCTTTGGGGCCATTATTAAGGAAGATAAGGGTCACTTGAACACAAGCACTGTGATACCTCAACAATAGATCTCATAACTGAGAGGCCTACTAAGTGGCTGACGGGCAAGATACGCTGGACAAAGGGATGGCTCGTGTCCTGGGAGAGATACCGCGAGACGGGGCGAGATGGCGTGAGATTTCATCACGCGACTCAGAAGGGCATGTGATTGAAAACTTATGAATTGTTGGGAAGTCCCTGGCGGTCCAGTGGTTAGGATTCGGTGCTTTCACTGCTGTGGCCTGGGTTCGATACCTGGTCAGAGAACTAAGATCCCGCAAGCCACACGGTGCAGCAAAAACAAAAACAAGGCAAGAAACAACCCCCGCCCCCAAACTTATGAATTGTTTACTTTGGGAATTTTCCACTTAATATTTTCAGACTGCGGTTGACCGAGGGTAACTGAAACAGTGGAAAACAAAACCGAGGGTAAGGTGAGACAACTCTAAATCAGGACCAGGTGACCCAGCAGTCACAAGGTCCACGAGGGAACAGTAATCATGGAGCTGCAGTGAGTTGAACGATGATGCCAAAGCAAAGCCAGCACCTCACTCTGCAGCACAGCACAGCAACTGAGCGTGGTGGTCTCGACTCTTTTTGTTGCTGGAACAGACAGCTCCAGATTTTCATTATCCTGTCCAAAGGAACCCAGAGGAAGGTGAGCACCCATTAACAAAATATCAGGGTAGGAGCCTGATGGACCCAGCTTAGGTCACATACCCTTCCCTGGGCTAATCTCTGTGGCCACGAGGCTGGGGTCTGTTTTGGCCAGTCTTGGATTACTAATTGATCCTTTGGCTAGGGAACAGGGTCCCATGATTGGCATCTCCAACAGAAGCACGTGGAGTGCGAATCCCAGTTCCTCGAAGGAATAGTGGCTACTGCCAGAAGAACTGGAAGAGATGGCTGTGGAGATGAAACACAGGTTCACTCCCAGCAGTGACCTTGACCTATTCTAATGAACTGAGGCATCCAGCCAGCCCCAAAGGGATGCATCCTATCCCCCCCCAACCAAGCTCCTTGAACCTCCCCATTGAAGGACTGTTCACCTTGAAGTGACCTTGAAGGTAGTGTTTATTTCCTGGGGGTCTAGGGTCATAGCTCAAAGCAAGCATGGTCAATCTAAACATCTTTTGGAAGTCTCCTGTTTGAAACGAAAAATATTTTGTGACTTGTATTGAATCCATTTAGTTTAAAAATAATGTTTTTTCCCAAATGTTTATTTTGAATCTACAGAACAGTTAAAAAGAAAATAGTACAATCAACACCCATTTTCATCAGATTTGTTGTTAACATTTCGCCACATCCACTTTATTTCTCTCTCTTCACACATACCTATGGAAAGATACACACAAAAGAACCTAAAGATATTTCCCTTTTTTTCCCCTCTAAACCAGTTAAGAGTTAGTTGCAGGTACAATGAGACTTCATCCCTAAGTACTTAAGGTTATACCTCCAAAGAACAGAAACATTCTCTTATGTAACCACAATTTAATTATTATACTCAAGAAATTTGACATTGATGCAATAATATTATCTAACATACAGCTCATATTCAAATTTCCCCAAGTATCTCAATAATGTCCTTTAAAGTGTTTGTTGTTTTTTTCTTCCCCTGCTCTGGGATCCAGTCAAGGATGACACATTGCATTTGGTTTTCCTATTTCTTTAGTCTCCTCTTTTTGTCTTTCATGCCATTGATATTTTTGGAGCCCAAGCTCCAGTTGCCAAACGTCCCTTAAATTGGAACTCTCTGATTCTTTCCTTATGATGAGATTCAACATTTTTGGATGGAATACTATGTACTTCTCAGTGCATCCCCTCAGGGACACATGATATCGGTGTGTGCAGTTATTGGCAGTGTTCACTTTGATCAGTTGGTTAATGTGGTGCCTGCCGGGTCCACCATTATAACAGTACATTTCCCCTGCATAATTAATAAGGAATTCATATGAGATCACGTAAATGTCCTGTTTTCCAGCAGCCTTCTACACTACGGTGATTTTTGTCTGAATCAGTTATTCCTCTGGTGATTATAAAATGGTGATTTTTCTATTTCTATCATTTCTTCTTACAGTTTTGAGTTGGTATTATTCTATCTTTTAAAAAACCTTTCCCTCTATGCAACATTTAGTTTTTATTTTTAGTAACAATAGGGACTTGTGGATTTTTAAAAATTTAATGTGTTATAATCTCTTCTTGTTTTTATGCATTTTGATGCTCACATTGTCTGAAGTTTGGCCAGAGAAAGTTCCTTCACACCACCTCCTCTGTCCTTTTGAGATAGCTACGTCAGTTTTTGAGAGTGCTCTTAATGTCTGGCAGAAGATATTCCAGACTGACCTTGTACTTTCTCTGCCTCAGCCCTGGAATCAGCCATTTCTCCAAAGGGCACTGATTGTTTTTCATGAAGGATGGTATTTAGAAACCAAGGCATAGGTGGTGGGTGTACTCATTACTATTGGTATGACACTGCTTCCATGCTGTCAGAGCCAGGGAATACATCTATGTATATACATGCACATACACACATATACCCACACATATTCTACATCTGTCTATACATATTCAAAGCTGTGAGTTCACACTGATAGCTCCAATTCCAATCAAACAGCCCAGGATTCATTCTATCCTTCTCCCTTTCCATATTTGCAACTCCATTCCTCAGCAATGAGAAACCATATGGAGGATAAAATTTAATTTTGCAAACATTGTGTTATATGCATAGAATGGAATTGTACTCAGTAATAAGCAGAAATGAACTAATGCTCAACATGGATTAATGGATGAATCAAAAAAATTATGTTACAGCAGAAACTAACACAACATGGTAAAGCAATTATATTCCAATAAAGATGTTAAAAAAATTACGTTTAGCAAAATAATCAGACACATATACAAAATAGATACACATAATGTATATTCCATTTACACAAAGTCCAAGAACAAGCAAAACTAATCTATGGTGATAGAAATCAGAAAGTGGTTGCCTCTGGAGCGGGTGGGAGGGCTGGCTGGAAAGGAACACAAGGGGATTTTCTGGGGTGATAGAAACATTCTAGATCTTGTTCTGAGTGGTGTGTACGCAGATGTATTCAATTGTCAAAGTTCATTGAACTGAACACTTTATATCTGTACATTTTACTGTATGTAAATTCCTTCATTAAAAAAGGAAGATATAAAAATATGCAAAATGCTCTTGAACAAATGAAAAGATTAAATTTCATTCATAATAAGAGGATGCAAATTAAAACTGCACTGAGATACCACTTTCATTTATCTAAGTGGCAAACATTCAAAACCTTGACAAGACACACTGTTGGTGAGCCCATGAGAAAATAAGCAATAATATCTAAAAGTATCTAAATATCTAAAAATAACTATATTTCCTCTCTGCCCCATCAATCTCACTTCTGGGTATTTATCCTGAATATATAGTCTAGTGCTAAATTTCCGTGTATACTTGGGTCTGTTTCTGGACTTCCTATTTTTTCTGCTAGTCTGTCTATATTATGCTCCAATATCACACAGCTTTAATTATAGAGGTTTTATAGTATGTTTCAATGCTATTAGAGCTAGTCTTCCCGCCTTGCCTTTATTTTTCAATTTTTCTACCTATTCTTTTGCACTTTATTTTTAAAAATATATATGAAGAGATACGGGAACATATGTATATGTATAACTGATTCACTTTGTTATAAAGCAGAAACTAACACACCATTGTAAAGCAATTATACCCCAATAAAAAAATATACATATAGATGAAGTTTAGAATCAACTTGTTCAGTGTCAGAAACAAAAACTTATTAGTATTTTTTTTGGAATTGCATTACATTTACAATTTAGGGGTAGGTGACACATTTATGATGGGTGATACTTCCCAAAAGCAAGGAATGTCTTTCCATGAAGTATACTTTTACATGTTTCAGGAATGCTCATATGGGATTTCTTCTTATAACTTTTACACATTTCTTGTTAATATCTAAATATTTTATCTTTGTTGTTGTTGCTATTGTAAATGGGGTTTTGTTTTTGTTACCCCTTTTAGCTGGTCATTGTTTGTGTATATGTACCTATTGTTTTCTGTAGGTTAATTTTATATCCTGCTATATTATTGAACTGCTTTTTTTGTTTAAGTTAGTTTTATCTTTGGACCACTTGGCTTTTGTAAGTATAATATCATGTCATCTGCAAATGTAGTTTTACTTCTCAGTTTCCAATTTTTATAATTCAAATTGCTTCCTCCTGTCTAATTGCATTGGCTGATACCTCACATATGGTGTTAAACATGTAGTAGTAGAGATAGTTGGCATCCTTGCCATATACCTGACTTTAGTGGGAATGTCTCTAGTGTTTCCCAATTAAATAGAAAGCTGGCTTTTGGACTTAGGTATTTTTTTATTGTGTTAAGGAAATATCCATCTTCCTATTTTATTTAGTATTGGAATGAGTGTTGAATTGTATCAAAAGCCTTTTCAGCATTTATTGAAAACAATCATACAAATATCCTTCTTATATTAATATGGTCAATTACATTAAAGGATTTCTTAATATCGAACCATTCTTGCACTCCTCATATAAATTCCACTCAATCATGTTATTGGATCCTGTTTGCTAATGTTTTATTTAGGTGTTTTTTTTTTTCATATCAATATTAGTGAGACTGATCTTTAAGTTTGTGTATATGCTATACTTATTAGGCTTAAGTAGGAATGTTAATCTTGCTTTATACAAAAGTTAAACATTTCTGTTTTCTATGCTATGAAATAATTCACATAGCATTGCGATTACTCCAATTTTCAAGATTAGGTAGAATTCCTCTCTGAAACTATCTGAGTGTGATGATTTTTTTATGGGGTAGTTCTTTAAAATGTCCTTAAAAATTTTAATGGAAATATGTCTGCTTAAGAATGTTCTTTCTACTGGGGTCAATTTTTTAAAATTGTATTCCTAGAAAGTTATTCATTTTATCTAAGTTTTCAAATTTGTTTGTGTAACAATTGATTGTGCAATGTAGTCTTCCATGATTTTTAAAATTTCCTTCATGTTAAGACATTTCTCACTTTTCTTTTTTCTATATTTATGCTTTTTTTCTTTACGTTAGCCAGTGTGCCCCTCACCTCCAAAGAACCATTTTCATCTATTAATTAGTTCTCTTATTTTTCTGGGATTTTAATTTCTGCTTTAATATGTATTACTGCTTTCCTTAAGTTATTTGGTTGACTTTTTCTAGCTTTTTGAGCTGGGGTGTCATTCACTTGTTTTATCTTTATGGATATAAGTATTTGAGGTTATGAATTTCTCTTTGATCACTGCTCTAATGTCTGCCAAAAATTCTCATATATAGTGCTTTATTTTTTTAAGAAATACTCCTGTTGTGGTTTTTATTTCCACTTTCACCTGACTGTTTTTTAACCGAGATTGTTTTAATTTTCACCTGTAAAGGCCTTTAAAATATTTTGTCATTTCACTGTATTGTGATAAGAATTATAAAGTCCTCATCAGTTAAAATTTTTTCTCCCAAAATATTAAACTAAAATTGACACGGGGAAGATGAGATATGTTCACCTGGTAGTGTCTTGTTGCCCTGGCATACAACCACACATCCCTGACAGCATGTTTAGTAATTTTTGGTCATAGTTTTAAAGGGTAGAATCAGTTCTTCTCGTAGGTATTCAAGTATTATTTTCTTATCAATATAATGACAGTATTTGATTAAAGTAGTCTGGATACATCAAACCATATTGGTTCACTAGAATATCAACCTAAAATTATGTATATGCACTCAGTTCTCCTGTGGTTCAAAAATTTTATGATAATTAAATTCCTCCCTTTTTTTTTCAGTCCCCTGGAAATTATCTGATTTCATGCAGTCTTTGTTTTACTGTATGCTCAAGGTTACCTAATAGGTTATCTGCCTGCGTTAAGAACAAGGTGATGGCTGTAATCACCACAACGCAGTAAAGATCTAACAGTTAATAAGTGTTCAAGAAATAATTTTTAAATTGATGAGAGAGTAAATGAATATTTATTCATATAGATTATAACATAACTTATGATTACATATAGAACATATAGATTATATGTTCTATATGCATGTTACATGATATGTTACATATGAATATAATATATAGAACATATAGATTATAATTCACTTACTTTTGCAAAATAACATCACTCTGATAGATCTTCAAGTAGTTAAGTATGGATGTTTTCATCTTACTACTAATACCCCTTTTGTGTCATGCTCATCATCTAAGTTTAATGGGTTGTGCTTTATAGCTTAAGTACAGTGTGTTGGAAATTGCATTTTCAAGGGTGGGTGTCAGGAGACCTAGAGTTTCTCAGGCTAATGGAAAGGAAATAATTCCTCAGGCTGTCTTAAAATAATAAATCATACAGTCTTTCAGTTGATGGTACAAAAAAAAATAACTCTTGAAAGGATTGATGATGGAAAGGATGGCTTTACAAGTCACCAAGTCTTTTCCTTAGGTGAGAGTCTCTAGATGGAATGTATGATGGAGCACAGCTTTAATAAGCAAAACTCTGAGAGTTGTGTGGTTGTCTGTTACATTTGGTAGCCTCCAGTGAACCATGCCTCCTGGTGTGAAAGTTCCAGGGCTAAACCTTAGAAGCCTTGTCAACGTCCACTTTTCATTCTTGGAACCAGCCACCGTGCTGTAATAGCCCAAACCACATGCAGAAGCCACACTGAGGAGTAACAAGGCACTGCAGCAGTGAGCCACCTTGGATGTGTCACCCTAGCTCAGCCCCTAAATCAAGGGTGAGAAAACTATGGCTTTCAGCCAAAAGTGGCTTGCCATCTGGTTCTGTAAATAAAGTTTCAGTGGAACACAGCCATGCCCATTTGTTTATGTATTATCTATGACTGCTTTCTCACTACAATGGCAGAGTAGAATAGCCATGACAGAGACCTTATGACCCGGAAAGCCTAAAATATTTACTATTTGGCCCTTTATAGCAAAGTTTGCTGACTGCTGCCTTAGATGACTGCAACCTCATCTGCCATCATGTGAAGCAGAAGAACTGCCCGGCTGAATCCAACCAACTCACATCGTGAGTGATACTCTAATTGTTGCCGTCTTAAATCATTAAGTTTTGGGATGGTTTGTTATACATCAACAACTGAAACAAACTGTAAAATCTAATATCTGTACTTTATAAGCTTGATGATTTCATGGTTTAAATTTTTCTTTTCTTTTCTCTTAACTTTCAGTAAGCTCTGTTGAAATTTTTCCTATGTGTCTTAGCTACATGTCACTGAAATTTCTCTCTCCAAGGTGAACACGTTCTTTGTTACTAAATCCACTAGATGTCTTTCAGTCTTCATCTCATTTGACTCTTGGTCAGCATTTGACATGCTTGACCACCTCTTTGTTCTTGAAACATCTTCTCCCTTTTATTCATTTAAATCATAATCTCCTAATTTTCTTTTGTCTTTCAGGACGTTTCTTGTCAATTTCTTTTGCGGGGAGTGGGAGGGGAGAGGTGCGTGCTGATCTTCTGCCTAACATTTAATGTTCAAGTCCTCAGGATTCTCTCTTAGATTTCATTTGACAGTCAACTAATATATATTGAGCCTACTGTATGCCAGGCATTATTCTAGGTACTTGGGACACATTAGCAAACAAAACAAACAAAACTCCCTGCACTTGGAGAAATTTGTAAGTGTACACATAATAAAATAAATCATTACAAAACTAGACGTTAATAAGTGTTTTAGAAAAAATAAACAGAACAGGGGGGTAGGGAGTATAGGGTAGTGGGAATTTAAAGAAAGAATAGATCAGAATAGGCATTTCTGAGATTATGATATTGGAGCAAAGCCTTAAAAAAGGGAAAGGAACTGACCTGTGGGTATCTAGAAAAGCATCCCTCTAATAATTAATGACGTTGAGCATCTTTTCATGTGCCTCTTGGCCATCTGTATGTCTTCTTTGGAGAAATGTCTATTTAGCTCTTCTGCCCATTTTTGTATTGGGTTGTTCCATGTTTTTGATATTGAGCTGCATGGGCTGTTTGTATATTTTGGAGGTTAATCCTATGTCCGTTGATTTGTTTGCAAATATTTTCTCCCATCCTGAGGGTTGTCTTTTCGTCGTTTATGGTTTCCTTTGCTGTGCAAAAGCTTTTAAGTTTCATTAGGTCCAATTTGTTTATTTTTGTTTTTATTTCCATTACTCTAGAATGTGGGTCAAAAAAGATCTTGCTGTGATTTAGGTGAAAGAGTATTCTTCCTATGTTTTCCTATAAGAGTTTTATAGAGTCCGGTCTCACATTTAGGTCTTTAATACATTTTGAGTTTTTTTTTTTTTTTTTTTTTTGGCTGCGTTGGGTCTTCGTTGCTGCGCACGGGCTTTCTCTAGTTGCAGCAAGTGGGAGCTACTGTTGGTTGCAGTGCATGGGCTTCTCATTGCGGTGGCTTCTCTTGTTGTACAGCACAGGCTCTAGTTGTGTGGGCTTCAGTAGTTGTGGCACGTGGGCTCAGTAGTTGTAGCTCATGTGCTCTAGAGTGCAGGCTCAGTAGTTGTGGCATACGGGCTTAGTTGCTCCACGGCATGTGGGATCTTCCTGGACCAGGGCTCGAACCCATGTCCCCTGCATTGACAGGCGGATTCTTAACCACTGTGCCACCAGGGAAGCCCCTTGAGTTTATTTTTGGGTATGGTGTTAGGGAGTGTTCTAATTTCATTCTTTTACATGTAGCTTTCCAGTTTTCCCAGCACCACTTATTGAAGAGACTGTCTTTTCTCCATTGTATATTCTTGCCTCCTTTGTCATAGATTAGTTGACCATAGGTGCGTGGGTTTATCTCTGGACTTTCTACCTGTTCCATTGATGTATATTTCTTTTTTTGTGCCAGTACCATACTGTCTTGATTACTGTAGTTTTGTAGTATAGTTTGAAGTCAGGGAGCCTGATCAAAACTACATGAGGTATCACCTCACACTGGTCAGAATGGCCATCACCAAAAAATCTTCAAACATTAAATGCTGGAGAGGGTGTGGAGAAAAGGGAACCCTCTTGCATGGTTGGTGGGAACGTAAATTGATACAGCCACTATGGAGAGCAGTATGGAGGTTCCTTAAAAAACTAAAAATAGAATTACCATATGACCCAGCAGTCCCACTACTGGACATATACCCAGAGAAAGCCATAACTCAAAAAGACACATGCACCCCATTGTTCATTGTGGCACTATTTACAGTAGCTAGGTCATGGAAGCAACCTAAATGCCCATAGACAGAGGAATGGATAAAGAAGATGTGGTACATATATACAATGGAATATTACTCAGCCATAAAAAGGAACGAAATGGGATCATTTGTAGAGACCTGGATGGACCTAGAGACTGTCATACAGAGTGAAGTAAGCCAGAAAGAGAAAAACAAATATCATATATTAATGCATATATGTGGAATCTAGAAATATGGTACAGATGAACCTGTTTGCAAGGCAGAAATAGAGACATAGACATAGAGAACAAACGTTTGGACACCAAAGGGGGAAAAGGGGGTGGGATGAATTGGGAGATTGGGATTGACATATATACAGTAATATGTATAAAATAGATAACTAATGAGAACCTGCTGTATAGCACAGGGAACTGCACTTTGCTGTACAGTAGAAACTAACACAGCATTGTAAAACAACTATACCCCAATTAAAAAAAAAAAAGAGGACAGGTGAAAAGCATCCCGGGCAGAGAGCACAGAGTGCAAAAACCTTAAGGCAAGGAGCAAGCCTGGGGTGTCTGAGGACAGGAAGAATGACCCTGGTGGTGGGATGCAGTGAGCCCTAGGATGTGAGGTCAGAGAAACAATGGGCTCCAGATCCTGTAGTCCTTGTAAGCCATTGTCAAGACTTGGTCTTTTCTCAGGGAGATGGGGGTGGACTTTGGGGAGTTTTGAGGAAAAGAATCAAGTCATCAAAAGGACCACTCTTGCTGCTGGATTGAGAAAGAATGGAGGTGGCCGGAATGGCAGCAGGCTCTGGGAGAGAGGCAGACAAAAGGGTACCAGCAGAAGCCAAGAGGAGTGATTCTCTCCTCTAACTGGACACACTTTTCTTGGACAATCTGAGGTACTCATGCTGTCCTGGTTCCAGTGATCATTCATGGGCTGATGCTCCCAAGTCTGTTTTTTTCCAGCCCAAATCTCTCTCCTGAGACTCCGACTCACAAATCCAAAAACCTACTGGTCATCTCCCCTTTCCGTGTTTTGTGGGTGCCGCAGGCTCTGCTTTTTCATCTAAAACCTTTGTCTCCTCCGGTGCTCCCTGGATTTCACTACTGAAGCCATGCAGCCATGCCTTCTTATTACGGCTTTGTCTTTAAGAGGCCACTGCTAACATATGTTAGTGGACAATCTGTGGTGGCACATAAATGCTTTGGGTTCCCTTACCACATCGTTATGGTTTACCTTATCGGGTTTTCTGCCTATAGCGCTGGCTTGAAGGATTGGACGTAGAATAAGTAGGTTTTAACTGGGACAAGATGATGGAATGCTGCCTTAGATGACACTTGAAGGCAGGGTGCCATGGTGGTAGGGCACTGGATACCCAGAGGATAGAGGATCGGAATTAGAGTGGATTCCTTACATTTTGCAGTTTTGACCAATAGGCGCCTTGCCATTGGGTAAGTAATTCTGAATTTGTCACTTTTGTTACAATAGTAAACTTACCATGTAGCCAGAATACAAGAGTGAAGGCTCCATAGATATTATAGAATTTTAATATGTGAATTCAGTTTTCTTCCATCTCTCTTGGGAATTTTTTTGTCCACTCCCCATTATAATTTTAGAATTTAGTATTCATTCTTTTGACTTTAAGCAAAGGAGTTATGGAAAATGTTTTATTAGAAGGGTGTGTGATTCCTTTTTCTATGATCTTTTTTAAAAATATATAATTTGTGTGTAAAGGAGCTTCAGAAATATCTTAATCTTTTTTGTCTAACTCTTATAAGTGGTTTTTAAAAAGCAATAATTTATACAAGGCAAATAAATCTTCCCAGATTATTTTTTTCCATATCACACTTGTATGTGGGAAAGAGTCTTGTAAAAATCATTAGTGTGAAACTAGGCCAGTGAGAGCTATTATTTTTTATTAAAAAATCAACTTCAAAATGAATGTTTAAATGCAAGCTTAACGTAGTTAAAAATGCAATTAAGTCTCATTCCTTGACACTTGAGAGCTCTTTTTATTTATTTATCATAGTCAACAAATATTTTTCAAAGGCTTGCTCTGTACCAGGCAGTATGTTTGTGCTAGGGGTAGCCGGTAAGCAAAACAGAGAAGGAAGTCGCCACCATGGAACTTACTTCCATTGGGGGAGGTAGACAAAAAAATAGTACAAGAGAATTACTGCCTGTGGTAAATGCTAGGAAGGAAATAAAGCATGGAGGAAGAGAGACAGACAGACCTACCTAAGAGGCTACCTAAGGAGGGTCTCTCTGAGAAGGTGAATTTGAGTTGAGGCTTGAAGGATGAGGCCGCGTCCACCAGGAGAACTGGGAAGCGCCTTGGAGGGAGGGACCAGCAGAAGCAAAGGCCTAGAGGCAGGAAAGACTCAAGGTTCCAGAAGGAGAAAGGAGGCCAAAGTGACCAAGAATGGCAGAGGTGGAAAGACGGGCGGGAGCCAGATTCTGCAAGATGTTACAGGCCTTGGTGAGGAATTTGAATTTTATTCTCAGTGTAGTAGGAAGACAATGAAGGATTTATGCAAAGGAATGATGTGACCAGATGCTGTTCTTTGCTTTTTAAAAAATTGTGGCAAAATATACGTAACATAAAATTTACCATCGTAACCATTTTTTAAGTGTGCAATTCAGTAGCATTAAGTATCTTCGTGATGTTTTGCAACCATCACCACTATCCGTTTCCAGAATTCTTCGTCATCCCAAACAGAAACTCTGGGTCCAGTAAACAGTTACTACAGGCTGCCTTATATGGGAATCATTTTCTGTTCCTTTAAATTTTGCATGCCCATGATGACTTTTCTTAGAAACTCTCCCTAGGGAGAAGCCTTTCCGCCCAGGGAAAGCTATCATGGTGACTCCAGCAGTTCTGTCCCTAACCCTTATTATCCTCACAGCTGTAATCCGACTGAGGCTCACTGAAGGGCAGGCTAGTGCTTCTGGTTGAGTAGAAAGTCGCAGCTGGGTTTTAGACCAGTTCCGAGCAAATGATCTTCCTCGTCTCAAAAACCGGCCACACCACTTTGGAAGATAGTTTGGCAATTTTTTAAAAAGTTAAACATGAAACTACCATGTGCCCAGCAGTTCTACTCCTACGTGTCTACTCAGGAGAAATGGAAACATGTATCCACAGAAAGAATCCCACCTGAGTGTTCAGAGAAGCTTTGTTCATAATAGTCCCCAACTAGAAACAACCCGCTGTCCATCAACTGACGAATGTATAAACACAATGTGGCCGGTGCATGCGACAGAATACTTTTCAGCCCCAAAAAGGAACAAACTACGGACACGGGCTATGTCAGAACCTCAAAAACGTGATGCTAAGTGAAAGAAGCCACACACAGGCGAGCACATATTGTATGAACATGAAATCACCAGAAAATGCAAATTTCTAGACAGAAACTAGATTAGTGGTTGTCTGAGGCTAGGACTGGGAACAGAGATCACCCGTAAGTGGGCATGAGGGGGCTTCTTAGGGGAGATGAAACTATACTTAAACTGACTGATGACGATAGTTGCACCATTTGGTAAAGTTACTAAAAATCATTGAATTATACACTGAATACGAGTGAATTTTATGCTGTGTAAAACATACGCGATCAGGGGCTTCCCTGGTGGCGCAGTGGTTGAGAGTCCGCCTGCCGATGCAGGGGGACACGGGTTCGTGCCTTGGTCCAGGAGGATCCCACATGCCGAAGAGCGGCTGGGTCCGTGAGCCATGACCGTTGAGCCTGTGCGTCCGGAGCCTGTGCTCCGCAATGGGAGAGGCCGCAACAGTGAGGGGCCCGCGTACCGCAAAAAAAAAGACAAATAACCCGTGGTCGGGGTCAGCTCTCCCTATCAGAAAGTCAGCCCGCTGTTCTGGCAGCGACCCTTCCCTTAAAAAAACCAAAAAAAACAACAACAAAAAACCATACGTGATCAGTAGCTTGGATAGAGTCTGATACTCAATGCTCACTGGAAGACAGAAGGTTCACCTGGACCAATATGGAAACCTTTTAACTGAGCAGAATGGGAAGGAAAATCTGTCCTAGTATTGCTGATATGCCTTGCTTTATCTGTGACAATTCTATTTTGAATGGCTCTCAGTCTCTCTATTTTAAAGGGAATTAAAGTCTCTAAAGCCTTTTTAAAAAGCCATAATTACCTAAGGTTTTCCCTATAACTGTGCAATTCTTATTTCCTTCAGCTTTTCCTACTAGGACTTCAGATCTGAAATAATTTCTGTTCCCTGAACTGTTATGTCTGTTCCCAAGTAAACTGGTTGTATCAAAGATTACTACTGAATATTTCATTTTTGGTGGCTTTGAGGAATTTGAGGAATTTGTTTTTTAAATTCTCAGAGAAGCTTTTGGTCCTCAAATGGCTGAAAGTTTCTGATCGAGATAACTTCACAAGATAACTTGGCCAGTGTTTGTTCAAATCCTGTGCTTGGCTGTTTTTGGAAAAATATCTTCAAATTAATTTTTGTTTACAGGGTATGGTTAGGAAAAGAATAACTATGTTATAAACATCCTTTTGAAAAGTAGCAATTTAGGAAGAACCTAAGAATCAGGACCTGTGGCGTGACCCTGGGTAAGTCTCATTACCTCTGTTTTCCCTCTTTTCTCATCTTGTACCCTGGGGGCGGTATGTACCTTAAAGACAGCGACATAGAGAAGCACCTAGAACAGTGACCGCCAGCTAGGAAGCACTCCATAGGTGTTTTCTTTATTCCCGTGGAAAATGACCATCGGTAGTACTTTGTATGGTATTTCTTTGGATGTTTTTATTTTTGCGCGATCATTTCTTTTCAAGAAGCAGAATGAAAACCATTGTATATCTTGGGTTTTGAAAGAACAAAGCCATCATCACCATCTACATTATCATCAGCAGCAACAAACACTTATAAATGAAGGGTGGTGTTGTGGTTAAAAGAGTGGGAGCTGGGTCAGCCTACCTGGGTGTGAATGCCGGCTCTGCCGTTACCAGCTCAAGTGACCTTGGACAACTCTCTTAGCTTCCCTCGGCCTTGTTTTCATTAATAAATTGGGACTCATAATGGTACCTTTGTCATAGGACAGAGATTAAATGATAGAATATGTGAAAAGCACAACACTGTAAAGATGGGGCTAAATGATGACTCTTAGTAATTGTAGATGCTTCGACTCTGTATGAGAGACCATCCCCATTCTTGACCAGCCAGCAATCTCTGTTTGCGCTTGAATGCTAAATTTTATGTGACTTTAATCAGTTTAGAGTTGCTGAGAGCTCAAATTTCCTTACTGGGAAATAGAAATTGCTATTGTAGATTTAATGAAAGGCAGAGACGTGTATTGTCTGGCTCTTCCGTCCTTTGGATTTAAGGAGGTGTGTACAGTAGGTGAGTCCAAGGAAAAGATCTGCATTGGGCAGTGTTCATGTCTTTGAACCTCCTCTTAGCAATATTCTCTCACTTCCCCTCATCAAATTTGAAGCCTCTTCTCTGAACGTCTAGGGTCTTCATATTGCCTCCTGTGGTAGATTGAAAAACGTGGCAAAGATATTTGACAGCTGCTCTCGTGAAAAGGGAGAGACTGTTTGTCCACACCTTGAATCTGGGCTGGTTTAGGCACTTGCACTGACCAGCAGAATGTACCAGAAGTGACTGTATGCAAGTTTAGGAGCCTTAAGAGGCCTTTCCTCTTCTGCCTTTGCCTCTTGGAACCCTGCCCTGCAACCACCATGCTATGAAGAATCCCAGAGTGAGAGATCATGAGAGGAGAGAGGCCCAGGACATTGCCCTGCTGAGCCCACTGGAGTCCAGTGCCAGCTGACCCCCCTGCTGACTGCAGCCATGGGAGTGAGCTTAGGTGAGACCTGTATGAGCCACAGAGTTGTGAGAAATACTAAACCGTTCTTTTAAGCCACCAATTTTAGGGTGGTTTGTTACACAAAGAGTGTATAACTAATACTCCTGCAAACTTCCCAAGACGTCACCTCTACCCCACCCACACGCCCCACGCACACTCACGAGCGTCTCTCTGACTTGCTGGGCTAAATCAGTGATGCTTTGCTGTGACCCCATCCCTGTCTTAACCCCACAGTAAAACTTTCCTCTAATGTGTCCTGGCCTTTAGGAGCCTTGCAGTCAGTTAATGGGTTTGAAAGCAAACTCATACTGTAATTCATACTGAGACCCTAGGAACTGATGTTTGCTTAATGTTTTACCTTGCTTTTTTTTAAAAAAAAAAATAGGTTATTTATTTATTTACTTTAAAAAATTTATTTATTTACTTATTTATTTTTGGCTGCATTGGGTCTTCGCTGCTGCGCAAGGGTTTTCTCTAGTTGCTGCGAGCGGGGGCTTCTCTTTGTTGCGGTGCACGGGCTCTAGGCGCGTGGGCTTCAGTAGTTGTGGCTCATGGGCTCAGTAGTTGTGGTGCGCGGGCTTAGTTGCTCTGCGGTATGTGGGATCCTTCCGGACCAGGGCTCAAACCCGTGTCCCCTGCATTGGTAGGCA
Organism: Orcinus orca; assembly: GCF_937001465.1. Taxonomy (NCBI): domain Eukaryota; kingdom Metazoa; phylum Chordata; class Mammalia; order Artiodactyla; family Delphinidae; genus Orcinus; species Orcinus orca. The sequence goes on from NC_064568.1 coordinate 11,338,257, forward strand.
GATTCTTAACCATTGTGCCACCAGGGAAGCCCCTGTTTTACCTTGCTTTAACCCATAGGAGTAGCTCCTTGCAATGAAGAAATTTAAGACCTGAGGCAGGCGAGGTCCTGGGAAAGATCCCTCTCGTACATGGCTGACTCCTTGTCCTAGAGGTAGAACCTTTAGGTATATGAAAGCTAAGTAAGGCACCTCCCACCTCTGGACTCTTTTCACCTGCTTCTAACATTGCTCTTCTTTTGAGTAGGACAGTGGTTTAAAATACCCATTCTTGGGTCCTGCCCACTGAGGTACTGAGATTCTGATTCAGTGGGTCTAGGTGTGGTCTAGGTGTCTATATTTTCATTGATGTTTAGTGACTCTGAAAATCACACGCACACACACACACACACGCACACGCACACGCACACACAGGGAGAGAATTCAGCCCAGTTCAGCTGAGGCATGAATGGGTACCAGTGGAAGCAGTCTGATATTCACATCACATAGTAACATGGCAGAGGTAAATGGAGTTAACTTTTTTTTTTTTTTTGTGGTACGCGGGCCTCTCACTGTTGTGGCCTCTCCCATTGCGGAGCACAGGCTCAGCGGCCATGGCTCACGGACCCAGCCGCTCCGCGGCATGTGGGATCCTCCCGGACCAAGGCACGAACCCGCGTCCCCTGCATCGGCAGGCGGACTCTCAACCACTGCGCCACCAGGGAAGCCCTGGAGTTAACTTTATAATGTGTAACTATCCTTTGTTATTGATTGAGGAAGGGAATTATACTACCCAGTCTCATCACTCAGAAATCTTGATCTTCTAGAATGTAGGATGGAAAGGGGCTTGGAGAGATGATCTGATCCATAGGCAGAAACAATCATGTCTACCTAGACATAGGAGAAGCTATCCTATTTCTAAAGGCTCTGAAAGTTGACAATTTTAAAATCTGGTTTAATCATCCATTAATCCCCAGATCTGGAGTTTACTACCTTTTGTCAGTAAAAGTTGAAGCCCAGAAATTTATTTTTTAAATCTTTACATTTTTTGTGTGTTTTACAAATTCATGTCGTACGAAATTCAAAAGGGACAGGAGTGTACAAAGTGAATATTTCCCTCCTAGGCTTTTCCCCCCTTCATTCAGTTCCCTTCTCTGGGGCCCAATACTTTAAAAAATTTTTTTAAATAAATTTATTTACTTTATCCTTTTTTTTTTTTAGATTTTTTTTTTGATGTGGACCATTTTAAAACTCTTACTGAATTTGTTACAATATTGCTTCTGTTTTATGTTTTGGTTTCTTGGCCGAGAGGTATGTGGGATCTTAGCTCCCTGACCAGGGATCAAACCCACACCCCCTGTATTGGGAGGCGAAGTCTTAACCACTGGACCGCCAGGGAAGTCCCTTATCTCATTTATTGTATTGTTGGCTGTGTTGGGTCTTGTTGCTGCGCGTGGGCTTTTCTCTGGTTGCGGTGAGTGGGGGCTACTCTTCACTGTGATGTGCAGGCTTCTCATTGTGGTGGCTTCTCTTGTTGGGAGCACGGGCTCTAGGCGCATGGGCTTCAGTAGTTGTGGCACACGGGCTCAGTAGTTGTGGCACACGGGCTCTAGAGCGCAGGCACAGTAGTTGTGGTGCAGGGGCTTAGTTGCTCCGCGGCATGTGGGATCTTCCCGGACCAGGGCTCAAACCTGTGTCCCCTGCATTGGCAGGGGGATTCTTAATCACTGCTGCACCAGGGAAGCCACCTAATACTTAAAAAAAAATTTTTTTTAATTGAAGTAAAACATATTTACATAAAACATAAAATTCATCGTTTTAACCGTCTTAAAGTATAGAATTCAGTGGTTTTTAGTATATTCACAGAGTTTTGCAAACATCAACCCAATCTAATTTCAGAATACCCCATCACATCAAAATGAAACTTAATACACCTCCCAATTCCCCCTCCCCCAACTCCCTGGCAACCACTGCATTGGACATTTAATATAAATAGGATGATACGATGTGTGGCAACTTGTGTTTTTGGCTTCTCTCACTTAGCGTAATGTTTCCAAGGTTCATCCACGTTGTAGCGCGTATCAGACCTTCATTCCTTTTTATTACTCAGTAATATTCCATTGTATGGATACACCACATTTTTTATCCATTCATCCACTGACGAACATTTGGGTTGTTTCCTGCTTTCAGCTATTATGAATAATGCTGCTGGGAATGCTCACGTGCAAGTTTGTGTGTAGGCGAATATGTTCCTAGGAGTGGAATTGCTGGACCAATGGTACCTCATTAACTCTTTTTTTGGCCGCTTTGGTTCTTCGTTGCTGTGCAAGCTGTGCGCAGCTTTCTCTAGTTGTGGTGAGCGGGGGCTACGCTTCGTCGCGGTGCGTGGGCTTCTCATTGTGGTGGCTTCTCTTGTTGCGGAGCGTGGGCTCTAGGCGCGCGGGCTTCAGTCGTTGTGGCACATGGGCTTAGTTGCTCCGCGGCATGTGAGATCTTCCTAGGCCAGGGGTTGAGCCCGTGTCGCCTGCATTGGCAGGTGGATTCCTTACCACTGAGCCACCAGGGAAGCCCTATGTTTAACTTTTTGAGGAACTGCTAAGATGTTTTCCACAGTAACTGCACCATTTCCTGTTCCCACCACCAGTGTATGAAGTTTCCAATTTCTCTGTATCCTCACCAACATTCATTATTTTCTGTTTTTATTTTTTTATTGCCTTCCTAGTGGGTGTTTGTTGCTAGTGTATGGAAATACAATTGATTTTTGTATATTGATCTTGTATTCTGCAACTTTGCTGAACTTTTTAATTAGCTCCAATAGTTTTTCTGGTGGATTTTTTTTTTTAGTGGTTTCAATATAAAACATCATGTTTTCTGTGAATAGATATAGTTTTACTTCTTGTTTTACAATCTGAATGTCTTTTATTGCTTTTCTGTGCCTAATTGCACTAGTTAGAACTTCTGGTACAATGTTGAATAGAAATGGTGAAAAGTGCATATCATTTTCTTTTTCCTGATCTTAGGAGGAAAGCTTTCATTGAGTATGGTGGTAGCTGTGGGTTTTTCACAGATGCAGTAGGAAGGTTTGTGTGTGTTCTTTCAGGGATAGTATATTCATATATTAGAAAATATATTAACGTAACTTTTAGCCTATATACACTGTCTGCACCTTGCATTTTTCAGCTAAAAATATATCTTGGAGATCTTTCTAAATTAGTACTTAAAGTATCTCTTCATTTAAACAAAAATGGTTGCTTGGTTTTTTCATTGTAGGGACACACCATCATTTATTTAATCAGCCCTCTATTGAAGGATAACTTAACTCTCAGCAGTGTTGGTCATATGAATTCAAAATCAGCAATCATTTATTTAATCCCTAATATTTATTTAACACCTACTATTGTGTAGGGCACAAAAAAAGTTATTGAAGAAAGTAGAGTCTTTCATTCACCTCATTTTCCTATTTTTGTTATGGAAATACTTGAGCAAAAAAAAATAAAAAAGTTAGCCTAACCCTATTTCTTCCAACTTTCTAAATTTCAAACACATAGAAGAGTTGAAAGAGTTGTACAAGGTAACTCAAATAATAATTACCTAGAATAATCAATTGTTAACATTTTGCCATCTTTATCTATGATAATATGTTTATTTGCTCTGTTTGCTGAATCATGTGAAAGTAAGCTGTGGATTTCTAGACAATTCACCCCTAAAAATAAGGATGTTCTCCTACTCAACTACCATATTATATCACACAGAGACTTAACTGTTTATTCCTAAATATCATCAAATATCTGATCCATGTTCAGTTTTTAAAATTTGTCCCTGCAATGTCTTTTCAGTGTCTTTTTTTCTTTTCTTAATTAAGATCTAATCAAAGTCTACACAGTGCATTTTGGTTGTTATCTCTGTTAAGTCTCTTTTATCTAGAACAGTTCCCGTATCTTTTTTTTTTTTTAATAATATTGACTTTTTGAAGAGACTAAGCTAGTTGACTTTTAGAATGTCCCACATTCTAGCTTTGTCTGATTGTTTCCTCATGGTATTGTTTACCCTGTTCTTTTATTCCCAGTATTTTCTGTAAATTTAGAGGTTAATCCTAAAGTTTTGATAAGATACAGGTTATCTTTGGGACAACATTTAGTAAGTGAATCTATATACTGTTGCATCCTATCAGGAGGCATGTGACGTCATTATTCTCCTATTAGTGATGTTAAGTTTGATCACTTGTTTTCGGTAATGTCCTCTAGAACTCTCCATTGAAAAGGTACAATTTCCCCTTTAAGCTCTGATAGTTACTCCTTTAATCATTAGAGAATGTCAAAGACTTGTGTTTGGAGGAGAGGTGGTGGAAATCTATTTGCTTCTTTTCTTCCTTATATACCTCAATTCCAGCTAGTGGTTTAGACAACTTTTAGTTACAAATAGAAATCTAATGGCAGGCATGCAATAGATCAGGTGACAATCTGTAACCTGGAATAGTAGGGCATGATCAGCCCCTTACTCTGGGATCAGTGGAAAGGTCACTGCATTAGAAATCAAAACCAGAGATCACAGTTTCAGTCTCTAATCTGCCACGAGCTAGCCATGTGACCTTAAATCATTTAACTTCTCTGGGCTCCAGTTTCTTCATCCCTGACTCCAGATGGTCTTTAGAGGTCCTTATGGCTCTGGTGATGCTATGCTTTTACTCCATTTCACTTAGTGAAAAATATTAGATCACATTTACTAGATGTACAATGTGGGAGCTTTTGTTTCTCTCAAAAATTAAAACACTTGGGAATTTCAATTAATTCCATGATTAGGGGGTGCCTACTCCATGTAGGTGTTCACTACATATTCTTGTGAATCAGGATACTAGTTTTGATGAGTGGACTTTTGGTTTTATTATTATGTTTTATTTTTATTTTTTCCTTTTCTTTTCCATGACCCAAGAAAATTGTTGGGCAGCTAGGTTACTTTTTCTTTGTTCTATCGGTTGAATTGTGTCCCTCCACCAAATTTATATGTTCAATTCCTAACCCCCAGTACCTCAGAATGTGAACTTATTTGGAAATAGCATTGTTGTAGATGTAATTAGTCAAATTAAAATGAGGTTATCAGGGTGGGCTCTAATCCAGTATGACTGGTATCCTCATAAAGAGGAGAAATGTGGACAACAGAGACATACACACAGGGAGACTGCCATGTGAAGATGAAGGGAGAGATTGAGGTGATAAATCTATAAGCCAAGGAACACCTAAGATTGCCAGCAAACCACCAGAAACTAGGAGATAGACCTGGAACGAATTCTCCTTCATATTTTTCAGAAGGAACCATCCCTGCTGACACCTTGATGTTGGGCATGTAGCCTCCAGGACTGCAAGACAATACATTTCTGTGGTTTAAGCAAACTGATACACTTGGTATCCCTGATCTGGTAATCAATTCCCTGAGGAATTATAATAACCTACAGGGAAAGTAAAGAAATCACAAGCTTTTCTCTCTTTTCTATAAACCATTTTTGAAAATTGAAGTATAGTTCATTTACAATGTTGTGTTAGTTTCAGGTGTACAGCAAAGTGATTCAGTTATACATACATATATACATATATATGTTCTTTTTCAGATTCTTTTGCATTATAGGTTATTACAAGATATTGAGTATAGTGCCCTGTGCTATACAGTAGGTCCTTGTTGGTTATCTATTTTACAGATAGTAGTGTGTATATATTAATCCCAAACTCCTAATTTATCACTCTCCCCACCTCCCACAGGCTTTTCTCTTGTACAGATGTCAGAACCCTTACCAGGCTGAAAAATATGTATGAATGTATGTATGTACGTATGTATGTATTCATGCAAATTCTGTATCAGACCAGACACATTTTCTGAACCATTCATGGGGTAATTTGCTGCTATTGTGTCTCTGGTAGGTTTTGTGCATCTGTACATGTGCACATGTGTATATTCTCAGGCATGTATATATAAATGTCAGCCTTATCCTTTCAATACATTCTGACTCTTGATACCAAGGAGACAGACTAGAACTCATTATTCTCCAACTGAATTTAAATATCTTAGTTGTTTCAGCATACATACGGTCACGTCCCCAACACAAAAAAAATTATAATCAGACTTCTGAGTAAAAATCTTAATAATTGCTCGCAATTCCTATATGTAGCAAGATACCAGCCATGGAAAGATATAAAGGAAGCTAGGTAAGTAGAAAATTCCTCTGAAGAATACAAATGATCTGCTAGAATTTTCCATGCATTTCCACGTTTTGCCAGAATCTTGGAATGTGGACCTCTCGATATATGTTATACTTCAATAGGTAATTTAAAAAGCACACAGATGCAAAAAATGCTTTTGTGTGGTTCAGATGAGTGGCTTCAGAAAGCTCTATGGATGTAGTGGTTTTATGAGCATTTCTTCATCTATTCTAACAGTATAATTTGTTCTGCTTTGGAGGAGTTTCCTCACCTGTGTCCTGATGACCACTATGGTTCCTTCCGCCTATAGAATGCTATCGGTCTAACATAAATGATAGCAGAAGTAGTTAGTGCTAGCATGAATTTTTCAAATGTGACCTTTCAAGGTTGACGTTCTGACATAAGCCTTCATCAGTTATTGTTACTTAACCACAAAATCATCTTGCAAACGTAACAAACAAATCTGGCTGTTGTTATAAAAAATTTAACTGTCTGTGTCTGATTATGTACTGTGATAAGAACAAAGTGCTTAACCAGAGAGTTGGTGGATATGAATAACAAAAGGGACAATAATGGAATTTTTATACTTACTGATGAGAAGTTCAAGTATATCTGCATGTCTGCAATTAATGCCTTGTGTAAATGTAAGCAAAATGCATTTATCTACCTGAAAAGAAGCTCATCTTGCAAAAATAAAGATTTAGAATAGTTCTGTTTTGCAATAGAAAGACTGGTGATAAATGAGAAACGTGTTCATCATAAAGACGACTGTGGTTCAGACTAGTCCAGATGCCACAGGGTCACTACCAAACTCTTACACTCGTGGTTGAATTTAGAGTGGTTTGCTTAGGCACATGGTTTGGAGTGAACAATCATTACCCAGACGTTATACACATGTCTCAACTTCTGTAGTGGTATAGAAAGAACGGAGACCTCAGAATCTCTTCTTCCGATTCACAGTGTTACAAAGACAAACTAATGGAAACCAAAATGAACTCCTACGAGCCCAAAGAACATAACTTTGTCACTATCAGCCTAAAATACTGCCTTTACCTGGTCTCGTGGAAGTTCTAATAAACAGTGCAGGAGGCATTCATCCAGGGGTAAAACGTATTCCATAAAAATTGTCCTTTCTTTGGACTTGAGGATATGGGGAGGGGGAAGGGTGAGCTGTGACAAAGTGAGAGAGTGGCACGGACATATATACACTACCAAACGTAAAATAGATAGCTAGTGGGAAGCAGCCGCATAGCACAGGGAGATGAGCTCGATGCTTTGTGGCCACCTAGAGGGGTGGGATAGGGAGAGTGGGAGGGAGGGAGACACAAGAGGGAAGAGATATGGGAACATATGTATATGTATAACTGATTCACTTTGTTATAAAGCAGAAACTAACACACCATTGTAAAGCAATTATACTCCAATAAAGATGTTAAAAAAATTGTCCTTTCTTTAGGGATACTTCTGGTATGATAAGCACTTATTTCACAAATCTTTCCAAAAATGACTCCATAGTCCATGATTTATCTTTTCAAGTGTGCATCCTAAGAGCCCAACCCTGGCAATTCCATTTTCAAACCCCAAAGAGACATAAGCAGGACTGTGAATTATGTCACCAACCTGATAATAACCGGTGATCCAATTTAATCTGTTTCCAGATTTTCTAGTAATGATTCGATGTTACAATGTTTGGCTTCAAAAATGACATAAATAACATTTTTTACTGCCAGTGTTTTTATGATCTCTTTTCATATCTGTCAGTTCCGATTATTCAAGATATCTATCAGTGTATATCAGGCATTGAGCCACTTATTTGATTTTACTTAGATCCAACTGCTTCTTTGAAAACCTATGCTGAATTGGGTTCTTGAATTATGATAGTGAGTTTCTCAAGTTCACATATCTGGCAAACAGAATTGTTTTTGTATTCATTAATCCATTTTTTAAAAATAATTTTATGGCTAGTGTGGGCTGCCAAACACAAGCTCAGTGAAACTTTACAAAGATGGGGAAGGATTAACTATTTAATGTAATTAATTATTCCTGTTTTGTTCACAGTGGCAATCTGTCTTAAGACACCCTAAGACATGCCCTGGGCGTAGGCTCTTTTCCGCCTAAACTCTCCAGTGTTAGCAGATGTGCAGGGACTCAGGAAGACAATTATTGATAAAGTACCAGCTAGTTCCCCAAAGACCCAAGGCTGGTATACATCCCAGCAGCCCATAAGCACATCCTTCTTCTGACCCAGCAATAGGAGAGCGCAGAGATGGGAGTGCTTCTTTGCCATCTACTCACTGGAGGATGTGCGTCCACACTTCTCCTTAAGGCTTGGGTGATGTTTGCAGTATGTGTGTGAATGCACCCTCCTGAACCTGGTGTGGATCTTCCAAATGATCTCCCCTTCCTTCCTTCAAACCTCAGCTTGAATATCCCTTCTGCTAGGAAGCCTTTCTCCATCAGCCTAACATGGGGCATGAGTTAGGGTTGCCACATTGCACAACTGTAGAATATATATATATTCTTTTTCAGGTTCTTTTTCCTTATAGGTTATTAAAAATATTAGGTATAGTTCCCTGTGCTATACGGTAGGTCCTTGTTGTTCATCTATTTTATATATAGTAGTGTGTATATGTTATTCCCCAATTCCTAATTTATCCCTTCCCCTGGACCTTTCCCCTTTGGTAACCATAAGTTTGTTTTCTATGTCTGTGAGTCTCTTTCTGTTTTGTAAATAAGTCCACTTGTATCATTTTTTTAGATTCCACGTATAAGTGATATCATATGATATTTGTCTTTCTCTGACTTACTTCACGTAGTATGATAATCTCTAGGTCCATCTGTGTTGCTGCAAATGGCATTATTTCATTTTTTTAATGGCTGAGTAATATTCCATCGTGTATATGTACCACATCTTCTTTATGCATTCCTCTGTCGATGGACATTTAGGTTGTTTCCATGTCTTGGCTACTATAAATAGTGCTGTAGTGAACACTGAGGTGCATGTATCTTTTCGAATTATGGTCTTCTCTGGATATATGTCCAGGAGTGGGATTGCAGGACCCACGTGCCCTTCTTATGTGCTACAGCTTCCACTGACTTTACCCTGCTGAACTGTAACTGTTTCCTTGTCCACCTTTCCTCCTGAAGAACAGGGACTGTATCTTAGGTGGTTGAACCTGGCAGAGTATGTGCTCAGTAAAGGGTAAACTGAGTTGTTAAGTTCTGTGGCTCTGGATCCCGTATCCCCCGATGTGTGGACCAGAGCAAGCAGTTGCCGTAGTCTTGTTTTGGAAGAGAGGTGCTACCCGCGTTAGAGGTCTCCCTATTCCTCGTCATTTATGAGCGTTACCTCCTGCCAGGCCCCAGTACCCTGTGTACCTTCTGAGAGAACAGGGCTGCTGGAGGGGTTGGAATGGGAGAGAGGGGCTGAATAAACCCAGGTGCTCCAGCCTTGGTTGGTACCATGGTTTTTTAAAAAAGCATGTCCACCCCCTTCCACACCCCTTATCGTTTCTAAGGTAGACCTGTCCGTTGTAAATTCGAGTTTTAGTGGCAGAGAATTATATAATCCATAAGGTCTGATTTGTTATTTATTCATTTAATTTTTTATATATATATATATATGGAAGAATCAAAATCATTGAAATCAAAAAAGATGGTTCTGCTTTGTGGAAAACAAATCCTTATGCTATAGTACATTTTTCTATTAAAAAAAAGAAAAACTGATTTTCAGAGTTCTGCCAACAACACTCTAAGTGCTAGATTTGCAAATAGGCTTATATTCGTCTTTAGAGAATATGCATATTCAGAGCCATATTATTCAGGAAATATTTGGTTATCTTCAGACTTAGTAAAACTTATGGCTAAAAATAAAAGGGGTAAAATATAAATAGTGGGGAAAGTTAGGGAAGAGGAACAGCAGCCATTACAAGAATAGAAAAGAGAGGAAGAGGTAAGGGGGACTGTGTGCTATTTTCTGTTTTGGTTTATGTCTTCACCACTATCTGAAGTTCAATTCAACTGAACAAATATTAACTAGGTACCCAGCATGCAGAGGGTCAGAAGATGCAATATCAGCCTCCATGTTCTTGGAGTTGAAGAGACAGGATATAATGACTGACTCCCCAAAATGCTTTCCTTCAGGTAATGAAACCATGATGTAGTTTAGGGTTTGGACTCAGTTCCATGGTAGCCCCGGCCCCTCACCAAAGAATTGTTCAGACATCCAGGCCTAAGCCTGAAATAAAATTCCTCCAGCCACAATGGTTGGTTCAGGAATGATTGTGTGACCCAATTTAGTCCAATTAGATGCCAAAGGAAGATTTCTGAAGGCGCCAGGGAGAGTTTCCTGATTCCTAAAACAGAGAATAGACAGTAGGGTATTCTTCCCAGGGCCCCAACTGGGTATGAATAAGAGACCCACAAGCACTGCAGCATAAAAGTTGTGAACAGAGATCAGCAGAGTCAATAAAATCTCAGAGAAATGGGCGGAGAACACTGATCAGGCCTTGCCTGAATTTGCACTAATGCTTCATTTCATTTTAATTGTATGAATCAACAGATCTTTGTCGATTGCTTAGGGCAGTTGGAGTTGGCTCTTTGCATTCTAACCGATACACTTGGTAAGCACACTGATATTTATAACGCTTGTCAGAATATGATCAGTGATATAAAGTTTATGCTGAAGAACAAAGCAGAGTCCCTAGGGGAGGGGATCCCGTTACTAGTAATTGTGGAGTAAAATAATATGAATAGTATCAATTAGAAATTAAACTAGGTTTACAAGAAGGAATTAACACACGACAGAACAAATAACAAATGTTAAGTAAGAGGAACCTAAGTTAGAAATGAATCATAGAATTTGAGAGTTAGAAGAGATCTCAAAGCTTAGATAGGAAAACCCCTAGATTTCCTGTGTACAAATAGGCCCCGAGAGGCTAAGTGACTTGCCCCAAGTCGCAGAACTGAGTTGCAAGGTTGAGAACCCAGTTTTCTTGAATTCCGAATGGGGTTCTTTCTGCTGCATTCACATAGTTCCCTCTCTAAAGATAGGAAAAGAAATAGGAAAATGGTATTTTAAAATGTCAGCATAGGAAGAAAAGTGAGGAAAATGCTGCATTTTCATTTAACGGGGATTTAGGAAGCTCATAATAGAAATTTTGGATATTTTATTTTTAAATAAGACCCTGGCCTTTACTAAAAGGTTGAGCATATGATACCGCGTGGAACCACCTGGGGTAGCAATGCTATGTGCTGCATGTAAAGCCAGGTGGGGCTGGTTCAACCCACTCTCACCCCAAACCCGTGACACCCCGCCCTGCCCCCTGAGCTGTCAATCATCTGGCTCTTGATAGAGTTAGACTCTACATTCTTTTACAACATCAAAACCCATTCCTTAAGAGGTCAGGACAATAGTGTATTCAGCTTGGTGTCTTTGCGCTGTGGGACGTTTTTCTTTATTCTTCCCACATATTAAGTGAGGTAGGAGATTCCAACAGAACTGTAAATGCTAAAACTGCAATAAAATGGATCTCTTGAGTTAGACCTGTGTTCTGGTCTCAGGTGTTCTATTTTAATTGCTCTCAGATCTTAAACACGTTGTATAACCTCTGAGTTTCCATTTCCTCGTCTGTTAAACTAACAACTGCCTTGCCTATCTTTCAGGGTTGTTATGAAGATCAAAAAAACTCATGACTGTGAAAAGCAGAGGGTGATTTCTACAGCCCTTCATGCCCCTCAACTCAAAGATTAGGGAGCCGGGAGCAGCTGAGTGACTCCCAGGTCTGCTAGTGACAGACAGGTAGACCAACCCCTTCCTGAGAATGGTGAGATGCGACCTCCAGGATAGAGACTCATAATTACATTCAAAACAGCTACCAGATTTGCTAGATTTATTCAACAACCGCCTAACAAAGCTATATATGAACACTGGATTCTACCATTTCTCTTAAAATGATGCCCCAAACGTAATAAAACATTACGTAAAATGCCAAGAGAGATCGGTATGAACAATCTAGCAGAATGAAGCCCATTTTAAAATCAGTTTCTAGCACTGTTTTGCTTTTTTAGCTAAAGAAAAGAAAAAACACTCAGAGAGTGACTAGGAAGTTCAGTGAAGGAAAGGAAAATGATTTCTCGTGGACCTGTGTTAACGGTACAGACACTCAACACGGCATCGTCTTCTCCAGACCTTTCCCAAATTCTCCTTTTCCCTGAGTCTGTGAACCCTGCAACTTGAATACTCGAGGTCTTTACTCACATGTAGCCAGTCTCCTGCGTTAACAATTTACACGATGTCTTTCCTCAGCCAGAATGACTGTGAGATCTTGTGATCTACCATATTGACATTCTTTCTATACTCTATGTGTTTGTCTGTTTGCCACTTTCACAGAAGGATTTGAAGCAATTTATACAAATATATGCTCTGTCCAAGAATAAAACAAAGTGGAGTGAGTTTGGGGAAAGAAAAAAAAATATGGATAAGGAAATGTGATGAACTGCCAGATATATATACACAGTAGCCCAGCTCAGTTGCCAGCAGTGTGGGGAAAAAAGAAAAAAAAAAAAGACTCTAAGCTTTTCGAGAAGCCAGAGCAAAGGCAAATCTTTGCTACCTGGTGATCGCCATTTGGTTTATAGTCGGCAGCCTGTGCCGGGCTGGAGAGAAGCAGCAGAAGGCAAGCTTGGCTTACAGCCAATGCAGCATACTCTTAGGGAACCATACTAGCGAAAGCATTAAATTGCACCCTGAACTCTAAATATTCACTTTTAAAACATCCATCTGTCCACCACCCACGAGCCCAGTGGAGTGGCTGCTTAACTTCTCCAGTGAGTAGCCGATCTACAGATTCTCCTACCCTGAGCAAATTGGGTTATATCCAAATTCAAAGGCTGCCTTTGCTCCCGCGGAAGCCACTTAAGCGTCTGCTGCCCTTGGTAAATTCACTGCCCTAGGCAACTGCTTGTTCCATCTCTGTTCTTTTCCCAGCCAGAGTCATTGTTCCAGCTTATTTGTATGAGTCAATGCTTCTCAGATACCCAGAAGCCTATTCCCAGAGCTCACTCATTAGTCAAGTCCGTTTTTCACTAATCAATTACATTCTTTTGTAAAACTAGCTAATCTGAAGAAAAGTGAGTTAGTTAATTTGAGAAAACAAGTGTTGAAATTGTTGTAGTATCATGTTTTCATAGAAAGTGCTTCTCTAAATTAGAGTTGAGGTATATATGTGAATGATGCAAGTGGTCATGGGATTTTCGGAACGGGTCTTTATCCTTGTGGCCATCTCCCTAGATTTTCTTCTCTCTTCCAGTGTACCTTTTTTAAAATTTTTTGTTTTATGTTGGAGTATAGTTGATTAATATCGTTCTGTCAGTTTCAGGTGTACAGGAAAGTGTTTCAGTTATACATATACATGTATCTATTCTTTTTCAAATTCTTTTCCCATTTAGGTTATTATAGAATATTGAGCAGAGTTCCCCATGCTATACAGTAGGTCCTTGCTGGTTATCTGTATTTTAAATATAGCAATGTGTACATGTCAATCCCAGACTCCCAGTCTATCCCTCCTCCCGACCTTTCCCCCCGGCAACCATAAGTTTCCAGTGTACCTTTTTGACAACAGTGCTATATAAACAACCTTGTTCCTAGTTGAAAGAAAGACCTGTGAAATGACAGGCCCGTGGGTGTGCATGGGAGGGTAAGATTGAGACACGGGAAGTAGACAAAGAATGGGTGACACTATTTGGGCAGCTTGATTTAGCTGTGTCTATAATCATTACTTTGTGATCATTTTTATCACCATCTGCCTAACTAATAGTGTTTTTAAAACCAGAGCCTTAATTCAGCCCCTGCAGAGTGTTTGTTTTAAACTATTTGGTCTATCTAACAACTGGTGACAAACTATCAGAAACTCGCAGAGAAGATTCTTTCATTCATTTACACAGACTTAAATGTTTCAATTGCATGAACACATCACTTTTATTTTAGTCACAGCTTTCTTCTCTCGTTTTGATCTGCTGTTTGACTTTTTGCCTTGCCAACCCAGATTCAACTGTCTTCAAAGATGTCTTTAGCGATCATTAAAAAAATCAGCTCTCTTTTCTTTGGATAACTCTGCAACCTGGAGAATTAAAACAACATTGTCTAGTTGTGCTGTTGACTCATGTGCAATCTTCAGAAAAGTAAATCACTTTCCTGTGGCTGATTAGCTTTTGTAGCAAGGTTTCCATGAACATATGCTCTTTGGAGACTAGCAGTAATTCCATCTGTTTTTCTCTCCTATCCTTTGTAATACAGAATGTGGAGGATCTATAGGAGCTGTGAATTACTGAACTTCTCTATACCTTTAAGAATGCGTTTCCGATTCAAAAGATTTTCATTAGTTTTGATAAACGGTACAGTTTAGGAAAAGAGGCTATTTCTTAATCTGTAAAACTGATAGGTTTTATAGATTTGGATTTCTGTGGAGTCTATTTTTTTCTTGTCCATCTGTTGTCACAAACTCACAAATGAGAAATAGCAATTATTGTGAAAGCAGAATAACCAGTATAATCATCTCCAGTTTTGGAACAGGTTGTACTACTTTGTATTTGTCTTCACCTGCACATGTCAATTTTAATGCTTCTCTGAGGTAGATAATTTTATGTTATTTTATAGATAAGGATAATGAGGTACTGAGAGGTTGATGAAGTCCTGGTGTCATATCACCATGCCACAAAGTAAGCTTTTAAAGCTCAGATTCAAGGATCAGAAGTATGATTTGCTGCCAAACCACGTCAGAAAAGATTCCCAGATTTTGACACCAAGGTTGCGTCTATTTGACATAAGGATATGCAGGTTGACTGGGTCAACTTTTTCTCCGCCTCTCGGGTCCTCCTTCCACTTCATCAAATACAACGTAGGCTTGAA
This sequence comes from Orcinus orca, assembly GCF_937001465.1. NCBI lineage: Eukaryota > Metazoa > Chordata > Mammalia > Artiodactyla > Delphinidae > Orcinus > Orcinus orca. Next base: position 11,353,329 of record NC_064568.1, read on the forward strand.
AACAAGAGCCGTGACGCTCTCCCAAAAGTTTTATCTTTAAAACAGGGATTATAAGCCTAATACTTATAGAGTTGTTTTGAGGAGGAAAGGAGAAGATGTACAGGCTTTGTTACAGACGCTGGTACTTAGTAGGTATTCAATAAATGTTAACTATTATTATCATTATGATCAGCTCATAGAGGAAAGAAATGGAGGACTTCAAAATCCCTGACGTGGAGCAGATTAAAAGAATGTTTGTAATAGGGTGTTTACTTTGAAAAAGAGAAAGTTTCAACTGTTTCTTCCAAAAGCTTGGAAGAGCTAAGATACTCTTCTGTAGACGCACAATGCTTGGAGCCAGGAATTGTCGTGTATTACTTTCTACCTATTATCGATTCTTGTCATCTACTCTCATCTATATATCTACTGTCTATCATTATCTATTGATTTTCTGTCAGTTATCTATCATCTGTTATCATCTATTATCCTATTACGCAAGAATAAATTTTTATCCCATAACTCTCCCATTTACCCACAGCCAATTGACAAGGGTCAAAGACCTATCACAGGGATAATAAAGGAGAAATAGCAAAGTGGTGGCTAGCAACCACTTATGAAATTACCAATATTTGGTGATTTTTGACCTACATGAGTAGCAATTTCATATGATTCAACCTAATAGACTATGAATCCAGACGCACCCAGGCTACGAATTAAAACCTAAGAGACGATGTATTTTCTATTGTTTTTTTCTGACCTACTTCCAAAGCATATGAAACAAACATATAGCAAAAGATTAAAAAAATTGAATAGGAAATAGTGATTCACCAGGGTTGTTCAACGTTTAGAAAGTGCAAATGAATTCAGCACAATTTCAGTTTATTGCACTTGCCATCTTCAGAAGCCATTTTAGATACAGGAAATGGCATTTTCTAAATATAAAACAGAAGTAAACATTAACAAAAATTATGGCTATTTCTAGCATGAAAGCCCACTGTCCTTTAAATATTTCTTTTTAAATATAAGTTTATTTATTTTTAAATTTATTTATTTTATTTATTTTACTTTTGTCTGCGTTGGGTCTTTGTTGCTGCGCGTGGGCTTTCTCTAGTTGCAGCGAGCCAGGGCCACTGTTCATTGTGGTTTGTGGGCTTCTCATTGCGGTGGCTTCTTTTTGTTGCAGAGCACGGGCTCTAAGAGCTTGGGCTTCAGTAGTTGTGGCATGCGGGCTCGGTAGTTGTGGCTCACGGGCTCTAGAGTGCAGGCTCAGTAGTTGTGGCGCACGGGCTTAGCTGGTCCGCGGCATGTGGGATCTTCTGGGACCAGGGCTTGAACCCATGTCCCCTGCATTGGCAGGTGGATTCTTAACCACTGAGCCACCAGGGAAGTCCCAGGACAGGGTTATTTTTAAAACCAAATTTTCTACTGCGTTAGACGATATATTCTTATTATGTGTTAAATAGCTCTAATATTGAAGAGTATTTTTACAAGATAATTTTATACCTTCCTCCTTACTGTTTCCTGCTTCCTTAATTGGTCACCTTGCTAATGGAACGCTCTCTTTGAAACATTGTGGCTTCCCTGTCAAAAGGGAGAGGCCAACAGGCTATAAGTAATGCTGTCTTCCAGGCTGGGATTATCATGCTTCCGTCCGTCTTCCTTTCCTATAAGCAGAGCTACCGTCCGTTATAGGCTATACATGCTCTCCCAGGACAGGCTGACCTTCAGCATGCTAATGAAATCAAGACACGTCTTTCAGCACGCAATTAAATTTCAGTGAAGTTCAGAGGTTTTCAGATGTGACATCTTAAAGACGATTTCATCTGCAAAAGTTTCACAAATCACAGGCTGGCAAATTATCAGCTGTACGGAGTCAACATTATCCTCAGCTGTATCTTCTCAGGAAAACAGGCTGAAGTATTATTAACAGGAGGTTTTCTGAAAGGCTCCCTATGGCACCTTTGTTGAAAAGATATTAAACCAAACAGCTGCTGATACGGAAACTGGCTGTTTGAACTCTAACTCAGTATATGTTGACGGGGGAGCCTGTGAGGTCTGACAAACATGATGCAAGAGATGACTAAACATTTGATACTTATTACTCTGCAGTATTCCTGGGGCCAGGGAGGTAGCAGGGATGGCGTTGTGTGGTGCTAAACCGAGACCCAGGTCAGTGAGACTTGAAAGGAACCATTCCTTTGTCCTCCTTTCTAGAGATTCAGGCATTATAAATATTAACTTGTCCAAGATCCTGCTTCAGAGCAATCCTTGACAGGACGAATGAAACATTTTGCAACACCTTAAAAAGAAACGATCTTATCACTGCTGCAGAGCTAGTTTTATTATCCCACTTCCTAAAAAAGCCAAGAGACCTCAATAGCTCTGGCAGAATCTTTGTAAAGGTGATGGAATTTGGCCTTTTAATGACGCAAAAAGATGCACGCGTGGATTTTGCAAGGTCGTACTTCCTCGTACATAAATGCTGGGTTTCACCCATGTTTGAACTGTTTGGACTTTTAAAATACAATAAATACAGATACTATCGTATGGAATTTCTTTTAAAAGCACAAAAAGTTAAGAGTATAGAAGTGTATTTGGGTTATGTGGCACAGTTGGTCTTTCACAATTTTAGAAAAATGAAAGAAAGCATTCTCATTGCAAATACTGTTATTTTTAACCAGTACAAAAGTCATCAGTTGTGCTAAAATTTCCATAAATGCAAAACAAGTGTGTTCCAACATAATTCAAGACCATGGATGACAATCCAAGAAATACTTACTAAGCCAGCGGTCAGGCAGACCATGGCCAGAGGGTCACATCCGGCTCCCAGCTGATCTGGGAGCTTAGGATGGTTCTTATATTTTTAAAGACTTCTAACAAAGAAAGCAAAGAATAATCAATTGCTACTGTTCATGGCCGGCAAAGCCTAAAATATTTACTAACCGGTCCTTAGCAGAAAAACTTTGCCCACTCCTGTAATAAGCAGCTTGCTATGCTGTGAGCAGAACCTGCATCTTCCATCAGACCCTGCAAGATTGAGTAAAATCTTCCGTGCCCCTTAATAGTTTATAATCTACACATAAGGGGCGTAAGGCCAGTAAGCCCGATTGTAAAGTAAATGGAGTCAGATAAGGGCTTCAAAGGAAGAGACACCAGGCTTGGTGGAGAAATAGGGAGTGGTTTCTTGGGAGGTGATTCAGATGAACCCTGCAGATAAGAGATTTTGAAGGAGAGAGGTGGGTGGAGTGAAGAGGGGGTCAGAGAAACCGAAATGCAGGGAGTGCTCTGGGACCTTAGGGCAAGTCACTTGCAGAAGCAAGTGGCCGGAGGGGTGGCCTTCCAGGCAGGAAACCCAGGCAAGGGTATAGCACAGGCCACGGGTAAGGAGTTGGTAGGGAATCTAGACATTCATCCTCTTAGAGGCCCAAAGGACAGCAATTCACGCTTTTACTTTGGTGTCTGATGTAACTGTGTTCTCCTATCCTGACAGGGAAGTGTTGGATTATACTCAGTGACAAACGAGAGAAATAGTCCCTCTTAGCCTGAGCATCTAGTAAATGAGTGGCTTTGGCTGTAAGTCAATGAATAACATTAATATATGCAGTTACCAAGTCACCATTAATAAAGCACTGCACAGTTTCAATCTGCTCATCAGAATTCTTAAAAGTCCTATTTTTAAGGCAGTTCAAACCGAGGCGAGGCAGCCGAGGCTGCCAGGAACACGGAGTCCTGCCTCTGAGGGCTTCCCTGACTCAGTGCGTGACCTTCGGCAAAGGGCTTAGCTCTATCTCGGCTGCCTTGGCGATAAAATGGGGGTAACAGATCTCGACCACCTCACAGGAGTGTGACGGAGAGCAATAAATGTCCACCAAAAGCTTTCAAGATAAGTGCTCCTGGAAACTGAGTTGTGAAAAGTTCTCTTTCAAGAGTTCAGGGGAGAAAAAAAAAAGATTTTAAAAATCAAAATAGGACGCTGTTTATAGCTTCTAAGAGTCAGGAGCTTTTCAACACAGAAATGATCGCTGATGGAAGATACAGAGCCTACAGATTGCTAAGGGTGCCCATAAACTACCAGGAGAGTTCTGTTCTGTAAGTTAATATGAGGGAAGAAATTGTTTTCGTTTAAGGTGGGAGAGGATACTGAAAATCAGACAGCACTGCCTTGCACAAGACAGCCACACGTGGCTGCATGATCTGTACTTCCAGAGCTTGGAATATTCTGCCCACTTCTCCTGTGTGTTATTCAGTTATGAAGGTACACTTTCTTTTCTCTTGAGACTTTCATAATGTGTCCTAGAGAGAGACTGTGGCCAGTCTAGGGACAGAAGGGCTGCCTCGTAGCTGGCAGTCTGTCACTGGCCCTTGGAGTTTGAGGGAGATGCTATCAGGTTGAAAATACTAACATTTCAAAAGAACGTTGAAGAACCGACCCCTAGGTATGCCCACACCACAGCTAGAGCAGACTTCTGGGGGTAGAAGACCTGAGCTGCTCTGCTCTGTAGAGTTCACGGTGAAATATTTCTAGGATTCTGCCAAGAGCACGCTCCTCTTTTTGTTTTTTTTTGTTTGGTTTTTTTTTTGCGGCACGCGGGCCTCTCACTGTTGTGGTCTCTCCTGTTGCGGAGCACAGGCTCCAGGCGCTCAGGCTCAGCGGCCATGGCTCACGGGCCCAGCCGCTCCGCGGCATGTGGGATCTTCCCGGACCGGGGCACGAACCCGCATCCCCTGCATTGGCAGGCGGACTCTCAACCACTGCGCCACCAGGCAAGCCCGAACGCGCACCTTTTTATCCTCTCCTCCTCCTCTTCCTCCTTCCCTCCCCCATCTCTCCTTCCCCTCACTCTCTCTCTCTCTCTTCCTTTCTTGCTTAAAGAAATCTTGATCTTAGAGTTGACCAAACAGGAGAGATAGGCCAAAAGAATTCAACTTGCAATCTTGTTGGGAGGACAGCAGCTCAAAACCACAAAGCCCTGAGTTTGACCCTAGCACTCTGTGGCTACAGATGACTCATCTTGATAATTATCAGCCTGAGTCTTCTCTATTGGTTTGATAACACCTGAGGAGTGGAAAAAGAACTTCAGTCAAATATGCACCCCTAATAATCGCTCTCCTTATTGCCTGTATAGACTCGTTCTCTTAATTTTCCTGGTATGTATCAAATAAGATATCCATGCAATCCTTGGGTGCTGCTTGAAAAAAAAAGATAAACTGTTCTCAAATCTTTGGAGAATGTTGCCTGAGTGACGAAGGGAACAGCAAGGCAGAAGTACCAGTCGGGGGTGGCTGGAATAGGAGGAAGTACCCTTTAATGAAATCTTGATTTTCTATAGCTTTTTTAATAACAGGATTGCTAAGTAGGAAAGTCACTGGAACTCGAGTGCAGCAATTTTGCCCTTTTTTTTGTAGCTCTCAGTTTACTGAGGCTCCCTGCCACCTCATCTGTCTATAACTTTTCATCACTTTTTCCTCAAAGTAAGGAATGTGTCCCAGAAAATGCACCTCTGTGACTTAGCAACGTGCCAAAGTGATCTGAGCCTTCCCAGTGTTCCAAAGGAAGCAATGATTTGAATTCATCTGCTCAAACAATTAGTCTCTAAGCAGGCAGCTTGAAACTTCCTTAAAGTAATGGTGTAAGTTCTGGAGGGGAAATCAGCTTGTTGGTAATTGTTTTAATCTTTCAGTTAATTAATCGTTCGTTTGGTTGCGTACAGTCTTTTGAGGCTGATGCTCTGCTAAATTAATCTTGATGTTAAAGTAAGATGGGAACAATATTAATTTCTGTTCAGTGAAACTATGTACTTTCTGACATTGAATTGTACTTGCAGATCCATGGTAAAAATCACGTTTGAATGAACCACAATTGCACTCCAACAGTGTGTATAAGCTATACACATACACATATATAACATATACATAGATATCAATAACTTACATATGTAACGTATACACATGTCTATAATATATATTTAGGTGTATATATATGCACCAAATAATTACATTATTTACAGCAGCACTATTTATTATAGTCAACAATTGGAAACAACTCAAATGTCCATCAACTGTAGAATGGATAAATAAATTGTGACATACAATGACCTATTACATAGCAATGAGAATGAATGAACTACTGCTACAAAAACATAGAGGAATTTTACAAACAAAACACTGAGCAAAGGAAGTCAGATGCAAAAGGACACAACTATAAATCCACTTGCGTGAAGCTTGCATACAGTTAAAATTAGTCTATGGGGATCTGTTCTAATAGAAATCTGAACAGTGGGTGTCTTTGGGGAGAGGGATACAGTGACTAAAGGGAGAACAAGGGAGCTTCTGAGTTTTGGTGATGATTACACAAGTATATTTGCTTTGCGAAAACTCATTGTGCTGTACAATAATGATTGTCAACTTTTATGTATGTGTGCTATACTTCAGTAGAAATTTACTCAAAAACCTGCAGAGTCATTATTATCTGTTTTGCTTTAGTGTAATTTCACTTTTCATCAGAATGAAAGAGATCAAAATTTTGTGAATGCTTTCAGGCTGCAAATAAGAGGAGACCCAACTCAAAATGGTTTAAACAGGGGTTGGCAAACTTTCTCTATAAAGGGAAAATAGTAAAGATTGCAGGTTTTTCAGGCCATGTGGCTTCTTGTCAAGACTACGCAGCTCTACTGCAGCGGAAGAGCCGTCACAGACAACACGTGAACAAGTGAGCGTGGCTTTGGTCTAACAAAATTTATGTGATCGTGGGGCCATCTCAGAATTCTGCCCGCCACGAGCTCTAACGTGAAAAATTAAATCAGGTAATAGAAATAGAATCAGGCAGTAGAAAATTACACATTCAGAAGAAATGGGCTTTCTTTGGCATTCTCCTTGCTTGGAGGATTTATATTTAAAACCCAACTCCATAAAAACAAAGATAACATGGAAGTCCTGAAAGATCTTTAGCTATTTGCTGTAGCAGGATTGTCAAAATACCAAGTAAAATACTGAACTGTTTTCAGAAAAACGATCAAAATGGCAAAGGCTTTTATTTAAAATTTTGTCTATTTATTTCTGGACTAAGTGATACATTCACAGGGTTCACATTTCCGAAGATAAAGGGATGTGCAGTGACAATCTCTTTCCCAGTTGTCTCTTTTCTGTCTCATAACTGATGACTGCAGGTCCTCATTTACCTTTTTCTGTGCAATAGATCATGGAAATCATTTCACATCAGTACATAAAGGGCTTCCTCATCCCTTTTAACAGCTACATAATATTCCATTATATTCATGGAACCGATTTGTTTATTTCCTATTAATATGCACTTAGATTATTCCTCATCTTTTGCTATTACAGAAAATTATGTATTAAATAACTTAGTATCCAGATTATTTCACACATGCTTGAGCACATAGGCAGGATAAATCCCTGCAAATGAAATTGCTGCGGCATCGTGTACGTCCATTTATAATTTTGATATATTTTGCCAAATTGCCTGTGATAGTGTTGTAACGATTTAAACTTTCAGCAGTAAGACTGGAGTACCTATTTGACCATGTTCTCTCCAACAATGAATTTCACTTAATCTTTCCCAATCTGATAGTTGAAAATGATATCTTATTATGAGTGAACTAGAGCTTTTTTCCACTTATTTCTTTTTCTGCAAACTGTCTTTTTTAATGGACACATTGATCTTTTTCTTATTAATTTGTAGGAATCCTTTATCTGTTATAAAAATGGCATTTTTTAAAAGTTTGTTGTTTGTCTTTCAACTTTGCCTGTGTTTTGTTGTTGTTTTGCCATACAGAAATATTTGACTTTATGTATAAATCAACTTTTTTTATGGATTCTGGCTTTTTTCTATATTTCAAAGGGCCTACTGTTCTCTAAGATTATATAAAAAATTATCTAACAATTTATTCTGGCATGCTCAGGATTTTCTTTATTTCTAAAAATGTTACACCACCTGGAATTTATCATGGCAAAAGGTATAAGGTTTGGATCCAACTTAAAATTCCCCGCCCAGAGGACTGCTTGGTTGTTTGCACACCATTTATTGGATAAGCCATCTCTCTCCACTGATAAAAGATGCCATTTTATCTCATACTAAATGTCTTTTTGTATCTGAGTCCATTTCTGTTCCACTGAGCTGCCTGTCTGTTCAGGTACCATGCCTTTTTAATTATTGTAGCTTTACATTTTACTATCTAACACAGCTAGGCAACCCTTGCTTCCCTTTTTCAGGATTTTCCTGCATACACCTGCTTGTTTATTTTTCCATATTAATGTTATAATCAACTTGTATCATTTTAAAAAAACCTTTTTAAAATTGAGGTGTTTTTTTTACATGTATAGGTAATTTAGGAAGAATGACATTTTTATTTATTTATTTATTTTTAATTTATTTTATTTATTTATTTTTGTTTGCGTTGGGTCTTCTTTGCACGTGGGTTTTCTCTAGTTGTGGCGAATGGGGGCTACTCTTGGTTACAGTGCACAGGCTTCTCATTGTGGTGGTTTCTCTCGTTGTGGAGCACGGGCTCTAGGCGTGTGGGCTTCAGTAGTTGTGGCACGCGGGCTCAGTAGCTGTGGCTCGCGGGCTCTAGAGCGCAGACTCAGTAGTTGTGGTGCACGGGCTTAGTTGCTCCGCGGCATATGGGATCTTCCCGGACCAGGGCTCGAACCCGTGTCCCCTGAATTGGCAGGCGGATTCTTAACCACTGTGCCACCAGGGAAGCCCAAGAATGATATTTTTATAAACCCTTTTTACCTAAAATCATGGATCTCCTTCCCTCTGTTTAAGTCTTCTTTTTGAACCTCAGTAGCTTTAAAAGTATATTCTTAGGAATTCAATCTTTTTGTTGCTAATACAAATGGGGTCCTTTTTTCCATTATATTTTCTAACTGTTGTTTCAAGGACTTTTAAAAGCCAAAGAAAAAATTTATTCTTATCTCAATAAATGGAATTTTCTAAACCATAGTAAGTAACCATAGCACTTGTAAATTAATTCTGTTCAGAATAGTTCAAAAGGAAAAAAAAATCACAAATTCATACAAGTGAAAGGATATTAGGAACAGACTAAAATATCTTTTAAAAACTGCTTATTGATTCACATATAAAATGAACAAATAGAATCCAATAATTTTCTTGTTCTCACAAATCACTCACTGTTCATCTTTTGCCCAGTAGGGCAAGCAGATTGTTTTTGCTCAGTGCTGCTTACGGAGCTCTGCTAATTACTTACCTCTCCCCAGGTGTAGGCTGGCAGCTCAGCTATTCTGATTCTTTCTCACCTAGATCTTAAGAGACAAACACTGCTGGGGACTAGAGCTTGAAACTCAAGCAGAAGAGACAGATGATGCCTCCCTGCTTTCCCCACCTGCCAGTTCCCCTCAGCACAGCCTGGGGAAGGAACGTGTAGCCAGGAAACCACAGTTCTACCCAAATCTGAGAACATTTCCAAGGTTAGCTGGAAAGAAGAAAGAGGGAAGTCTTTTTAGGGGACCTCCATTTTGGTAACCTGGGAGGATGCAGTATGGACGAGCAAGTTGTTCTAAGAGGGGAGCCTGGAGCTGGGAGGTCGCTAGGCTGTGTAGCCTTAGGGTGGAGTTTTCCTTTAGTGAGTGGTCACATTCTAGTCTTGGGTCTCACTCTTAGAACCGAGTTGGTTGGCTCTCTGACTTTGGAAGAATCACAGATTGGGCTGCGAGAGGAAAGAGTAGGGTGACTTCTCACCTCTCCTTTCAGGCAGGGGAGGAACTGGAGGCCATAATTTCCCCTTTCTGACACCTGAACAGCGTTCTTATAGGCAGAAACCCTACCGATCCCATTGTTATTCTTCTGCAGAATAACAAGGAGTAGAAAGGTTATGGAGTGTCCATCCCTGTCTCTGCCATGTACATAGATTCCCTTATTTTAATCCTTACAACAGCCCTGTAAGTTAAATATTTCTGTTATTTTCAACTCACAGATGAGGAAGGTCAGGTTCAGGGAAATTAACTAAGATGGCAAAAGACAGAGTCAGGATTTGAAATCAAGTGTCTGCCTTTGATGATCAAGCTTTGTACCACTATACTTGTGGGTCTTACGAAAATTAATGGTAAACCTCAATATTTGGAAGTAAGGATGGGCAAAGGACTTAAAGTTGTTTCTATATACTGAATACTTCTTCCTATACTTTTACATATTAACATTTATTTTAACATGTGCGTTTTACATATACTGGCAGGGCTCCTGTCAATGAGAGTAGTTGTAAACTCCACTCAAAGGCATATAATATTTTGTTCAAGTGATAGATATACTCACAAAGACATTGAAACATAAATAACAGATCAGCTAGCATGTTTATTCTACAGTGCTCTGAAGACTGTTCTACTTGTGACTATAATTCTCTACTCATAGTTTATTACATTCTTCCAGAGATGTCAGATGTGTGTGTATGTGAGTGAGTGAGTGTGTGTGTATGTGAGTGAGTGTGCGTGTTTATGAATAATATGATTTCCTTGTAGGTGAGAATTTCACCCTCTCTGTGATTCCTGTGCCCTAACCATATTGCTAGGCAACACTAAGAAACACACAGCCCACATTCTCCTAACTCCTTTTGATGTTCCACAAATGGACTTTTGCTTTTCTGTGCAAGTAGAGTCACACCAGTGGGTTTAGAATTTCAGATTTTTAAGTCATCAGGTGTCCATGCAGATGTAGACCAAGTGACCATAACTCTCAGAAACTGGCAGAAGAGAGGAAGAGCTGGCATAAGGGACAGGCACATATTTGTTTTAAGTCTTTAGCTGATAATTCATTAGTGAAATCAAATGTGATTCTTGTAGGTGACATGAAGGAGAGAGAGGGTGCTGGCTTCCTTCTAAAGTACTCCTAGGACTTGGAGCGTAATTGCGTAAGGAATACTCTTCATGATACTGGTGATGTCAACATACCCAATTCGCCAGATGCAAATCGGGTGCACATCTCCTCGGTCAACATAGAGACTAGTATTTTCAGGTCCGGCTCCAGAGCTTAGCAGAGCACAGTGAATGGATCCTGTGTCACAAGCTAAAGTCACTTAGAGCCCTTCTGCTCTCCATTTCTAGAGAAAGATCAGAGAGAGGCTTCAGTAGGCTGAAAAATGCCAGAACTGGGCCTGCCGTGGACAGATGCTTAGCACTTCATTAGCACATAAAAGATCTTTTGGGTTTTCCCGTCCTCTCAAGCCACGTCTCAGGGAACCACAGGAGGCAGAATTTTCAGGTCTTTACATGGCTGACCGACATGACTGAAGAAGTAGCGCTGCCCAAGTCAGAAAGTCTGTGACGGCGCACTGAGCTGACACTCAGCCTGTGAAAGCAAGTATCACATTACAGCACCTTAGTTGTAGGCTTAAGAGACTGCAACATTTTTGCCAGTTGGGAGATAAAAATGAAATGGAAATGGGGCCACTGGTAAGAACTAAACGTATGGGAAAATATGGTTGTATTAGTCATCTAAGTCTGCGTAACGACTTCCCCCAAAGCTTAGCAGTTTAAAACAATAATAAACATTCCTACAGATGGTTTCAATAGGTCTGGAATGGAAGAGTGCCTTAGCTTGGTTCTGTGTCATGATGTCGTATGAGCTCGCAGTTAAGATGACAGCCAAGGCTGTAGTCGTCTGAAGGCTTGACAGAGGCTGGAAAATCCACTTTCAAGATGGTTTAATTGCATGACCTGCAAGTCATTGCTGGATTTTAGCAAGAGGATCTACCAGCTAAACATGTGGCTTCCTACGTGTCCTCACAACGTGGTAGCTGCCTTCTCCAGAGTGGATGACCCAAGAGAGAGCAAGACAGAAGCCACGATGTCTTTTATAACCTAGTATGAGAAGTCACACTCCACCATCTCCACAATATCCTACAGGTTATACAGGTCACTCCTATTCAGTATGGGCGGGGACAACATATGGGTGTGAACACCAGGAGGTGGGAATCACTGGGGCTGGCCATCAAGTGATAGAGACATTTCTGTGCATACAAGATTGAGAAGAAATTCATGTATTGATTGAGTGATTGACTGCGCTAGGGCAGTGGTCTCAATGCAAGCGGCAAGCAGTGCTATAACAGACCCACCTGAGGAGGTTTAGACATGGTTTCCCTGCCCCACCCTAACCCCCAATATTCTGATTAAATCAGAGATGATACCCAGATTTGGGAACTACTGGATTACATGACCACCAAGGTCAAGTCCCACCTTAATCCTGTTCGCCAAACTTTCCTGATCGTTTACCTAGTGTTACCTGGGGAGTTTGTTAAAAATACAGATTTCCATGCTCCACCTCTAGCTTCATGAATCAGAATCTCCAGGGAGGGGCCTAAAAATCTGTATTTCTGCATAATTTTTAAAATTCTTGACCAGGTCATATATTGAACATGATTAGAAATCCCAAAATATATAAAAGAATGTCATCGAAAAGTCTCCTTCCCAAGCTTGTCCTCCCCACATCCCAATTCACCTTCTGGAGGAGGTGATCAGTGTTACTGGATTTTTTTGGTATGTGTATACTCCTCCAGCAATATGTGAATACATGATACATGTAAGGGAAATATATGTACTTTCCATTTATATGTGTGTATGTATGTGTGTGTGTGTGTGTGTGTGTGTGTGTGTGTGCACTTTTTAAAGAAAAACCCAAAGAGTAAACAGTGAAAAGCCAGTTCATTCCTGGTGCTGATCTCCATTTCTCTTCTTCAGAATCAGTCAGATTCAAACACTTTTCCCGGTGTTTTGTGTGTCTCTTTCAGAGATAGAACTCTGTCATTTTAACAAGTGACTCAAGTCATTCTTATAATCTGGTGGGTTTGCGACACCCTGATCTTTCCAAGTAACTTGAAACAGCTAGAAAACTTCACTTGGTTACGCTTGAGTTGTATGAAATGCATTTAGTTGGATTCTATCCTGGATGTTATACTTAGTTTTGTGGATTTAACCATTATTTTAAAAGGCCTACTATGTGCCGGGCCCAGGCGGCGGTGAACAATGAACCCAGCTCACAGGCGCTCACAATCTGATAGAGGAAATAGCCACTTTCAGCCCGAGTGTTATGAGGAAGGTGTGTGTGGGGACCACAGCAGCTGCTGGCACTGGAGGTGAGGGTGGCGTCCTGAAGGAAGGGCTTTCCACCCTGAGTCAAAAGGGATGATGAGGGGGTGCAGACCAGGCAAATGGAGAAGGAAAGTATTCCTGGCAGAGAGAAAAAGAAAGACGCCAAGGCTTTAAGTTTCGGTCCAGTCTGCTGCTCTCAGCAACCGAAAAGTAAAGCATTGTGGTGTTTGTGTGCAGGAGAAGTTCAAGATAAAATGAGGGAGGTAGGGACTTCCCTGGTGGCGCAGTGGTTAAGAATCCGCCTGCCAAGGCAGGGGACACAGGTCCGAGCCCTGGTCCAGGAAGATCCCACATGCTGCGGAGCAACTAAGCCCGTGCGCCACAACTACTGAGCCTGAGCTCTAGAGCCCGCGAGCCACAACTACTGAAGCCCGCGTGCCTAAGGCCTGTGCTCCGCAGCAAGAGAAGGCACTGCAATGAGAAGCCCGCACACCACAATGAAGATTAGCCCCCGCTCGCCGCAACTAGAGAAAGCCCGCACACAGCAATGAAGACCCAACGCAGCCAAAAATAAATATAGAAATAAATAATTTTAAATATATATATATTAAAAAAATGAGGGAGGTAAACTGGGATCAAAATAAGATGGGAAAAAATATGACAGCTCTGAAAGTCAGGCATTAAGCTTGGGAATGATATAACCAATGTTTAAAAGGAATGAATTGGAAGGGGGTGCGAGTGGAGTCAGGGAGATAACTGAGGAGACCGTTGTCAAAAGAGACGGGACTGGCTTAAATTAGACGACCATGGTAGGGAGGGAGAAGACCGCAGACATTTTAAAGTTACTTAAAAGGCAGATTCAGCAAGAGTTGGTGATGGATTGAAAGGGCTGTAACTGGGACAGCCCCAGATTTCTACGATGGGCAGTCAGGTGTTTTCACTTCAACTGGGAACACAGGTGGGAAAGCGCTTTGGGAAAAGGGATTTAGGAGAATGAAGGATCGAGTTTGACATTTTGAGTCCGAGGAAGAAAGGAGAGCTAAATTAAAGTCTGCAGTCCGACTGAGAAATGAGTCGTTTGGTGGTGGCTGGTGGCAGGACAGGCATCTCCTAATTCCTCTTTAAACCTTACTGAGTTTGCATCTCGGCCTCCACCCCTGCTTTATCCCTGCCCCCCCACACTCCCGACGCCCCTCCTAAAGCAGGCTGAGCCTAATGGCCTTTTCCTCCTCTCTGCATCTTCCAGAGTGGAGGGGTCCGAAGGGTGGTCCTGCGTTATAAGCTGCCGTGTTTACAAAATTCAGGAGCCCGCGTGTTAGGTTCTGTAAAAAGAAAATACTCTTAAGGTGCTTATAAACCATCACCTCATGGTTCCACGTTTACCAGAATAGTGTACAGCACGGATTCTGACTCTCTTTAGTTTCTCATTTACTCTGGGTACTAACGATGTACCTCTTTAGTACTGCACTGGCCACCGATTGCAGTGTGGATGTGTTTGTAATAATGTAAGGCTGCAGTCATAGTTTCCTTTGCCGTTTGCACTTATTAACTCCTTTCGCTGGAATTAATAGAGCTTAAGCAAGTTAGATATTGGAAAATACGCACCTTTGCTTTGTGCTGTGAACAACCAGCCAGAGGCGTTTCAAATTGTGAGGGTGACTAAGAAAATAAGATCTTTGCTATTGTGCAGAGAAATCTGAAGAATTTTATCCATCCTTCGGTTCTCTCTAAATGGCTCATTGTATGCTATCTGTAACGGCTCTAGGACAGATTTCTCTCTGAACTTCACAGCATGGGTGGAAGAGAGTAATTTGGCCTTTATTTTTTCCTGGCAGTCGGTGCCGGTCCATTTATATGGTATGTTCACAGGAGAGCTGACAAGTGTTGAAAAGTTTTATTCGATATGCATTTTTTTTTTTAAGTAGAAACAAATCCGTAAAAATAGGTACGTTTAAGCTAGTTTTCCTAGTTATTCTTAAGAGCATAACCAGTTCGGTTTCATTAAGGAGTTCCACCTCAAATAGACTAACTAGCTATGTTAAACAGTCTGGGCTATGTTTAATATTCATGATAAAACCGTGTACTGTATGAACAGTTTTTAATGATATAAATGCAAAATCACATTATTTTTCTGTGTAACTTGTAAAAGCCATTCCTTCTAAAATGGGGCTGCTTATGCTAATTTGTTATAGTTAGTGAGTTGCAGGCAGCTCTGTGAATTTACTTTTCTTGGCAGTTCTAGAATATCCTGCCATAACACATACTGAAAAACTGTTTGATGGGTTATGAAAATCTGGATGTACTAAAGGTACATCTTGTGCAAACCATAAAATAAATACATGATTACATTTAAAAATCTGTTATCTTATCAGGTTAAGGAAATTGTCATTATAACAACCCAAGGAAAATTAAACCATTTTCAACGGAAGATATACTTTCCCTTTGTACATCCTGTAAATATTTTTAATATCCAATGCTGGCTCAATTTCGCAGGTCTTTGTGGAATAAAAACCCAAAAAACCTGCCAGCTGGAGGTAAAATGGATTCCATCTAGAACCTACTTTGGAGATAGGTAACACCTCATGGCTTTAGTTGATATTCTGAGTAAAGTGTAAGAAATGCTAGTTGTCAGGATTATTGGTATAAAATATAGCTTGAAATTTTCCGCATTATTTCTAAGCAAACCAGCCAAGTTCCATTATTTCAAGGATGTTGAATTCTGGGTCTGTCAATATTACTGTTGCCTCTGATACATGATTGCTTCATTAGTAATAAATGAATAAGCTATATAATTTGGTTTGGTGCTGTGTTAGCTATACCTTCCCAACTCCTCTGAGACAGCCTCGGCCTCCAGGAGCTTAGATTTCTAACACTTGAAAAGATGTCGGGGAGAAACAAAGGCAATTCATTTGTCCACTTATCCAACAAATGTATATTGAGAATGTACTATGTACAAGGCCCCTTGTTACACTTTCTTCCGGCCTGGGGAATACATTGTGGCAAACAGGAGAGATTTGGTTCATATCCTTGTATTCTATCGGGGAGACAAAACATGAAATGACACATCATACAATTAATTATTTAATAATTACGGAAAGTGTTTCAAAAGATATCTGGAGGCGGCTGGAGGAACAGGCTTCTTTTTAAGGGAGTTCTTGAAGTTTAAATTGTGTTTGGAATGAACTGGGACAAAATCTTAATTGTGTCAGGTTAAAAAAGTTATTGTATTTAAAGGTAAAGAGTCAAAAGATCTCTAAGATAAATATGGTGTAGTTTGGTGATAATCTTATGTAGGCAGGAATATGTCCGTGCACATGCCAAAGACAATTTCCTATCACTTGAGGAAATGATTTTTAATCTTAGGGTAAAAGTAAGATATTATATTCCACTTAAGAAGGAGGAAAAATGGATAAGAAATGCAGATGGCCAATTAACTTCTTCAGTCAAACCTCATGCACATGATAAAAAAAGTAAAGTTTAATGTTAAAAAAAAAAAACCTTTAACATGCTTATATGTTTGTAAAAGCTTCAAATTGATTAAAATTCTTCAGTGATAAGGTTAGGTTCCTTGATCAGTGAATGTTCTCATATATTTCTAAGCAAAATGGAATGATTTTATTTGAAGCTGAGACGTAAGGACAGAGTTGTACAAGGAAATCCTAAATTGACTAAGAAAAGTCAAATATATAATTGAAATGATTTTTGCAATTTACTCTTTCAATAATAAAATTCAACCAAACCTAATTAATTTTCAATTTGTAGCACAATGTGCAGTGTCATTAAAGAGATATACAACCAGGGACTTCCCCGGTGGCGCAGTGGTTAAGAATCTGCCTGCCAATGCAGGGGACACAGGTTCGAGAAGATCCCCCATGCCATGCAGTAACTAAGCCCTTGCGCCACAACCGCTGAGCCTGCGCTCTAGAGCCTGTGAGCCACAACTCCTGAAGCCCTCGCACCTAGAGCCTGTGCTCTGCAACTAGAGAAGCCACCGCAATGAGAAGCCCGCGCACTGCAACGAAAAGTAGCCCCCGCTCGCCGCAACCAGAGAAAGCCTGCATGCAGCAATTAAGACCCAAGGCAGACAAAAATAAATTAATTAATTTAAAAAAAAGAGAGAAATAACCAGAAGCAAAGTAAATGTAATCATCTACTAGGCTTAGATTGGGTAAAAAGATTAATTTACGCTTATTCAGTACTATTTGAATAGGTAATATGTACATTATTTTTTTTAAAACATGAATTGTATATTTATTTGGTTCAACAAACATTTTCTTGAGCATCTACTAAGTATTAGGTTTGATGAGGGGCACTGGGGATACATAACATCTGCCCTTGGAGAAGTCTCAAGCATAGCAAGTCTACTCTGTACCTTGTAATATTGTGGAGGGTGCAGAGCACTATGGGGGAGGAATTTTTAATCCAACTTTTAGGTAATAAGTACATTATTGAAAAAAAAATCAAGGAATCCAAAAATTAAATATCTCTTGTCCCATCCTGTTCTCCACCTACCTAATTCTCAACCATCCTAGACCGCACACAGAGACGGCACACCCTGCAAGTTATTATTACTTGTGTGTGTGTATACATGAGTTCTTTAGCACATATGAGCAAATTTCGATATGGGCTTGTTTCTTTTTACACAAAAGGTAAAGTCCCGAGTACACTGTTGAGCCTTCACTTTTTTCTCACTTATTTCTTGGAGATCTTTTTGTATCAATATGCAGATCCTTTCACTTTTGTTTTTTTCATGTACAGCTGTATCATATTACACTGTATGGATGTACCATAATTTATTTGACATTCGGGTTGTTTTTAATAAACAGTTCTGCAGTGAACAACCTTATGGGTGGTTACTTCCCAAGTATACCCAGAAAGGTAGAATTGCTAGTCAAAGATACAGTCATTAGTCATTTTAGTAGCTGTTGCAAAAATGCCCTGTGTTTGCGCTAATTTAAAGATTGCACTCATTTACCCTTCCATCAGCAATATATGAGAATGTTTATTTTCCATTTGGTGTTATCGATCTTTTAGATTTTTTTGGTGAGTGATTGGAGAAAAACGGTATCTCCGTTTTTCATTGTTTATCTCTTTTAAGATTTTCTATTGGACTGTTAGTCCTTTTTTCCCCTTATTTGAAAAAGCTCTTTTATATTAGGAAGGTAAGATCTTCATTAGTAATGTGAGTTGGAAATATTTTTATCTTACATTCTCATTTGTTTTTTGACTTGCTGTGGATGGCTTTTGACACAAAAGTTTTATTTTTATGTATTTGAATTTATCAGTATTTTCTTTTATGGCTTTTGGATTTGACTCATTGTTGGAAAGGGCAACTCTACTCCAACATCGTTAAGAGAGCATCCTGTTTTTCTTCTAGGGCTTGAGTACTTTTCACTGTGTGTCTTCAAATATTTTATCCATTTGGAATTTTTCCTGGAGTAAGATATGAATTTTCCCCCTAAAATGTTACCCAGTTATCTCAATGTCAAGTATTGAATTGTCCATGTTTCCACACTGTTTTGTGATGTCATTTTCATCTCATATCTATTTGGATCAATTTATGAACTTTTAAAAATGTACATATTTTTATACATTTCAACTCTCAAAAATGTTCCCATGCTGTTTCTGTGTTCAGGCTCCTTTTAGGTAACTTCAGTGTTTACTTTTTTTTTTAAATTTTAAATATGCTTTTTTCCTCTTAACAAAGCTTTGCATTAGTTGCTTCCTTGAGCAACATCTCTAGAAATTTACACAGAATAAAAAATGTGTTTGCAATTATGTGAAAATATTATTCGCATCAGAACTAATTCTGCAAAAGCTGAGTTCTTGCAAAAAAGAAAAATCTATTTCAAGTGAACTTCCCTCAGTCCCAGGGAACCTCCATATACTCAGGTCAGAAATATTTCTTTATTATGCATCATGTATTTTAAAGTATTTAAAGATGGATCAAATGGGCAAAGAGTTGGAAGAAAGGGTTTTAGATCTACCTCAGAATCTCTTGGTGAGGTTACTTAGAGACTTATCCTTAAATCACATTTATTGCAGGCTGGTTTTGTCACTTTTTAAAAATATTTTTAAATTGGAAACAACAGCGGGCTGGTTATATAATACTTGTAATGGCAGAATTTTAGGGAAAATATCAGGTCTGCAGGCTTTAGATAATCACATGCAAAGTCACGTGTGAAAGTAGGAAAGGGGGAAGAGCAGTGCTATGTCTGATTATTTACTTTCTGGGGGTGCACACAGATTATTTCTGGTTTAATCTGGAAGATTATATAGCCGAGAATAAAGATCCCGTAGACATTCTGCAGACGCCAGCATCTCACCAGTTGGTTTTAAACCTGGGGCACATAGGCTGCATTAGACACTGGACCACCCGCTCATGTCCTATTCCTGACTTTCTTGAATCAAATAAGGTCTTTTTGAAAAGCTTGAAATTAGTATTCATATAAACAGGGAAATGCTGAAACCAGCTGGCATTCTGTAAATGAAATCACTAGAACAGGAACTTGGAATAGTTTTTCTTCCTGATGATTTTGCTAGGTCGTCACCATAAGTGGCCCCAGCTTGGGTCAACCCTCTGACTCTTCCTGGGGAAGACATCCACCTAAGTATTTTACAGGGTTTATTAAATTATTTTAAAACATATACTGTGTTTAATATAGACATGGCTGTTTATAAAAATAAAACGTCTATTTGGCAATCAGGGAAGAATGATATCGAATGCTAGAAAAAAGAGGAAGCAGTTTCATTACTATCAGGCGTGGAGTAGAACTTAGTCTCAGCTAGATCTCATTTAAGAAATGGAAACAAAAAAAGAAATCCAATTTACTTCCTAAGTTTGTATCAGAATATCTTTTCTTCTTCAGAATATTCATCCTGAAATTTAAATGAACACATCAAAAATGCAAGTCCAGTCTCCTCATCGGAAACTTAATATGATCGCTTGAGAAAAATATCTCATTAACTATACCCTGAAAAGTTTTTGCCCATAACTAATAACATGTGTAAACAGAAATACAGGAAGTCAAAATTAATTTTAAACATACTCAGTAAATGTACCGCTCTCTATTTTTCATAATCTAAAGGGAGAAAAAGTAAAGCGTTACTGAGAAAATATCCAAATTTCTTTGAAAGGAAGTTTATTGAGTATTAGCACCGAACTCCTTTCTTGTGTGAAATGATTGACCAGTGTGTGAATTTTTTTCTGAGAGTAAGGATATAGGCATATCAAAATTGGGATTAGGAGGCTGGATGATTTAAGTGCCCTGTGTAATTAAATGTGCTTCTATGCTCTAAAAATAGCATTTTGTTGGGCTTACCGATACAATAGTGAGATAACCTATAGGAGGTAACTTGTGATGACGCTATGGTCACTATGCAGTTGATAAGAAGCGTTGGTTGATGGTTACTATTGATGAATGAAGAAATTATTGGAAGAAGAGGGAAGGAGAGAACAGCTGTAAAGTTGCTAGCATGAGGCAAAGAATGAATGAAGCAGTGGATAACGGCGATTATTTGGTGGTAAAGCACTGAAGGCAAGGATTACAGTTTATATTTCTTTTTTTAACCCTTAGCACCTCATAAGGCTTTCATTGTTTGCTAATTGTTTGCTAATTTTGCTGCCTGAGCAGTATAAATCTCCCTGTTAGATTCCTTTTTAGTGGTTCTTTATTAAAACTGCCTATGAGAAATGAAAATTGAAAAGGCTTTTTTTCTTTTTTCTTTTTTTTAAGGAAAGGAAGACTGGGATAAGGTCAAATTACTGTTTGGTTAGTGTATAATAGGAAATAATTACATTAATTGAAAACTTCCTTTCCTGATATTTCAGACGTTCTAGGGTTTGTGTTTTTTAAATTAATGGATGTATTAAGCACCTTCTGTGCTTAAGGGGTGCCTGTTCTTTAAGCAAACTATTTCGTTTCAGTGACAAAGTTCATGCTCCCTTATGTGTAACGTAAGTGTAGTATAGTTAAGTCTATACTAAGTGTCTAAGAGGATTCAGGTCACAGAATTACATGAACTGTCAGCGCAGGAAAGTTTTCTTGAAAGAGATTAAGGTCAGTTCTTTCTCTGCTTCCACGTGTGGCCCATAACTGACCAGGAATCAGAGAACTGGATTGCTCGTGCTTACAAAAGAACAAAGGGTAGGATTAATGGGATTGGGGAACTTTGTTCACAGTCTTGGGAAGAGTGCTTAACATGTCACTGGGGGCACTTTGATGGTGTGGGGTGTTTGTGTGTGTGTACCCCACCACGATCATATTTTTTCCTGGAATTTTCCCTTTCCGAGTTAGTAGCTAAAGATGCCATAGAAAGAATCGAGGGGGGGCAGAGATGGTTTCGGATTACGTTTGAATGAAAAAGTGGTGGTTTCACAGGGTTCATTGCAGCCCCTGAACCTGGGGAAGGGCCTTCCCCCGGACCCTGTCTGGGGAAACCATATGAACATGTTATTCCTCTCAGCGTGAGTGAAGTGGACATTAGAAGGGAATTGAAGAGAGCTCAGGGAAAGACAAAACGGGCCTCCGTTTTTGATAGGAATGGAGATAGGGGCAGATACATTTGACGTCATTGGGAGATTCTTTCGCCTCTGAACACAATCTCGACCGGCTCCTTGGAAGTCTTTCCAGTCCTGTGGCATCTTCCAGTTCCTGCCTTAGATTTCTGCTTTCCAGCAGTTACCTAAAAGCACAGCCAGACATTCGTGGCTACTCATTTCTAGCAATAACCTCCTCCCTTGAAAGAGCCCCCCATGGCGAGAGTCCCGTCTCCCGCTTTCGACACATGTGCCTGCCTCAAATGTCCTTCTGACATCCAAGGTACAACTCTGAATTGTAGGAATTCTCTGGCCCTCTGCTCTGATCCCAGCATGAACACTCGCCTGAATCAACACTTAGGTCATTCTTTACAAATGAATACCTTCTGCATCACCCCATGCAGACTGCTATACCACTGAAACCTTTCTCTTAGACCTGGAACTGCTAGGAATGAACGTTTCTTCAGGGATCTTAGCAAATCTGGAGTCTCCAGGGGTCTGCTAAATCCTACCTCTGTTGAATCATTTTGTTGCTTAGCATGCAATTCTATTAATTCGTCTGATCTAATGATAGCTGAAAACCTATGACAACTTGCTATGGTCAGTATGTCATCCTGACCCTTACTTAACAAATATCAGAGTTCTAACTACGGGCTGGTGCTAAAAGGCTCTCTTCTTCCTCCGAGAAGAGTGTTCTGATGGCCTTCTTTTTTGGGGAAATGAAGGTTGCTGCTATACCAACATGCTTCTATGTGTGACTTGCCATCACATTTGTACGTCTTAAGACTTTTCTTTATTTTCCAGATATTCTACACTGATCATATGTCACTGCCCTCTAAAAAGTCATCTGAATAGAAACATCATCCCTCCCCCAAATCGACAGATAGAAACTTATAAAAATAACATATGGAGATGTTCACATACACATACACACATACGTAACTTTTAAATAAAGATTCACAGCTAGGAAGTTTTGATAATAGTGATGTTTGACACTGACCTAGTGTTTTACCGTTTAACAGCTGTTTTCGTATATCTTGTATTGGAGGTCAACTAGCTTAGCAGTTAGAAGTCAGTTCACATCTTGATGTGGCGTGGGCTGGGCATTGAACTTCTCCAAGCCTCAGTCTGATCTCTGGGCCTATCTCATAAAGTCATTATGAGGATTTGGT
Organism: Orcinus orca; assembly: GCF_937001465.1. Classification (NCBI taxonomy): domain Eukaryota; kingdom Metazoa; phylum Chordata; class Mammalia; order Artiodactyla; family Delphinidae; genus Orcinus; species Orcinus orca. Next base: position 11,376,078 of record NC_064568.1, read on the forward strand.
GGGATGACGCTTATAACGCATGAAGAGGATCTAGATCATGGGAAACGTTCAATTCGTGTTCCTCGTTGTCTGATTTCTTTCCCCCCGCAAACATTCTTGTGCAAAAGTAGGGCATGGGGGATTCTCTTCATTTTACGAAGGAGGAAGAACGTGCTCAGAGAGATTTGCTGAAATGACAAGCAATTCTTTAGTTTTTAAACTGAGTTCCAATTGCAGTCTTATTGCCGGTCTGGAAAGGGCCATCAAGTGAGTCCCCAGGGACCTTTCTCTAGGGTGGAGCAAACACACAGGGAACCTGAAACACCCGTTGAACCACTCTTGTGGGGTTAAGAGAACCCCTATGGATCTGACCCTGTCAGATCCTCTATAGAGCCGCAGAGCTAATGGCCTCAGTTCAATTTGAGTCAGACGTTAAGAAGGCAGGTTCAAATCATTCTTTACTCTTTTTTGGGGGTGCAGGTGGGGGAAATGATGAAAAAAATTGTATTAATTTCAGTAACCTTCTCATTTCTAAATGAAACTTACTTGCCTGAGAATTTCTGTGTGTAGTTGCTTTCAAAACTCAGCTGCCTTAGAACACTCTATGACATAAATCACAGCAAGATCCTTTTTGACCCACCTCCTAGAGAAATGGAAATAAAACCAAAAATAAACAAATGGGACCTAATGAAACTTAACAGCTTTTGCACAGCAAAGGAAACCGTAAACAAGACCGAAAGACAACCCTCAGAATGGGAGAAAATATTTGCAAATGAAACAACTGACAAAGGATTAATCTCCAAAACTTACAAGCAGCTCATGCAGCTCAACGTTAAAAAAAAAACCCACCCAATCCAAAAATGGGCAGAAGACCTAAATAGACATTTCTCCAAAGAAGATATACAGATTGCCAACAGACACATGAAAGAATGCTCAACATCATTAATCATTAGAGAAATGCAAATCCAAACTACAATGAGATATCATCTCACACCGGTCAGAATGGCCATCATCAAAAAATCTAGAAACAATAAATGCTGGAGAGGGTGTGGAGAAATGGGAACCCTCTTGCACTGTTGGTGGGAATGTAAATTGATATAGCCACTATGGAGAACAGTATGGACGTTCCTTACAAAACTAAAAATAGAACTATCATACGACCCAGCAATCCCACTACTGCTACTGGGCATATACCCTGAGAAAACCATAATTCAAAAAGAGTCATGTACCAAAATGTTCATTGCAGCTCTATTTACAATAGCCAGGACATGGAAGCAACCCAAGTGTCCAATAACAGATGAATGGATAAAGAAGATGTGGCACATATATACAATGGAATATTACTCAGCCATAAAAAGGAACAAAACTGAGTTATTTGTAGTGAGGTGGATGGACCTAGAGACTGTCATACAGAGTGAAGTAAGTCAGAAAGAGAAAAACAAATACCATATGCTAACACATATATATGGAATCTAAAAAAAAAATGGTCATGAAGAACCTAGGGGCAAGATGGCAATAAAGATGCAGACTTACTAGAGAATGGACTTAAGGATACGGGGAGGGGGAAGGGTAAGCTGGGACGAATTGAGAGAGTGGCATGGACATATATACACTACTAAACGTAAAATAGATAGCTAGTGGGAAGCAGCCGCATAGCACAGGGAGATCAGCTCAGTGCTTTGTGACCACCTAGAAGGGTGGGATAGGGAGGGTGGGAGGGAGGGAGATGCAAGAGGGAAGAGATATGGGGACATATGTATACGTATAACTGATTCACTTTTTTATAAAGCAGAAACTAACACACCATTGTAAAGCAATTATACTCCAATAAAGATGTTAAAAAAATAAAGCAAACAAAGAAAACTCAGCTGCCTTGGTTAACGTGGCTTTGCAAAAGGGGCACACACAGAAGCTTGGAACCAACGGCGGGATGCTGGCTGGCCCCTGCCTTATTTGGGCAGGTGTGTTCATCCAGCAACTTTATGTGAGACAGGGCTCCTCTTCTTAAACTACTTGAAAAGTAATGCATCTCATCAGCTTGTGACAAAGATGCACTCTGTGATTCTTCTTAGCAGTTTCATTTCTTTTACAAGATAAAAGTTAATGCCTCACAGCACTTTTTGTGTTAACCATTCTTGGACAAGTAACCCAATTTTCTTTTTCCTAAAATATAGTTTTAAAAACAAATTCATTTCTTTTACAATGAACTGAAATGTTAAAATGTTTCGGCTAGGAACAGTGTCACCCGTCCTTCTGCTGTGTTTCTTGCAAAAGTATTCTTGGACTGCTCAGCTTTAAGAGAGATAGACTATGTCAGTGAAACATTCCCAATAAGTAAAGGGTAATAACTCACATTATTAAAGATATTTTGTTCACTGATGGATTCTGTTAGTGGTAACTTTAATTTATAGGAGTGAAATGTTAGGAGTCAGTTGACCAGCAAAATCTCTGAAATCACCTTGTTGAGAAGACTATCTGGTAAACTTCAAAGTGGAATCTACAGAGATAGTGTGGAAAGCTAATGTTAAAAGCTTCATAAAATCATAGCTTTGAATTATGATGAAAACATAGTTTAGGAAAATAAGCTGGAAAAACTAGGTTTAACGGTTGGACCACAGATAGAGAAGTATTTAATATAGGCATAATAATCTGCAAAGAATATATGGATAATTTCTACTGGATATTTATTTTTACTTCTGACAATTTCAAAAGAACTACAAAATGCCATAGAAATATAACAGCTTTTCTCTGATTGGTACATGTCCCAGGGCATGTTTTTGCAGTAATAGAAATGTTAGTTTTGCTGTTCACACAAAAAACCTCAATTTGGCTAATTTAAGTCTTAGGCACAGAATGATGCCTACCAGAATTACAGTGAGATACTGCACACATTGCTTCCTGTCCTGACCATTTGAGTGTTGCTAGGCAACAGTTAAAAAGGCACCACATACCTTTGGTGTGACATTGCCAGGTGTTAAAAAAAAATGATACCAGGTTAGCTGAGCTGAGAAGCTAGAAATCCATTAGGAATAAAAGATTCCTGAACGAATCCACACTGAACGAGCCTGCAGGCACGTGGATGTAGAAACATAAGTTATTAGTAGTCATCCACAACTTGTTACAGAACATACAAAACTAATTTTCTTTAAAATATGTGGTCACAAGAGCAACCTTGCCATGGATACCCTACTTGTTTCAACTGTAAGCAGTGAATCGATTTTTTTTAAGAGGTGAGGGGTTTACAAAACAGCCGTAATAGTAGATTATTCACATCCTCCTCTCCCCAGTTCCGAAAAACCTGGGGAAGGAGATTAAACTGTAGCCTCCAAACTAACATATCTATAGGAAAAATGAATTAACTCTCACAGGGGTTGCAAATTGAAATAACTTTTTTTTTTTTTTTAAGCCAAAGCTCCTGGAATTAGTTTTTCTATCAAGATTTTATCCCTAGGGTGAAATTCAGATGCAGAGGTTAGAAGCTGAGGCGGGGTTGTGTTTTCCAAACACATGTCCTTCCCTCATGCCCTTCTAACAGCGTGAAGATGGCATCCCTCCATCAACAGGTGGGGCCTATGTCCCATTTCCTGGAATACGGGTGGGCTAATGACAGGGCAGAAGGGATGTCACCTGACTTCCAAAGCTAAGTCATGCAAAGTGACAAAGCTCCTGCTGGGATTCCTTTCTTAGAACTTTGTCTTAGGATCCCTAAGACGCACCTGTGAGAGTACCAGCTAGCCTGAAGCCACCTTGCTGAAGAGACCACATGGGAGGCTCCTTAGCGACAGTTCTAGCCTCCAGCTGTTCAAGCCTTCTTCCCACCACCAACCTCCAGACACAGGAGAACCCGCCTTCAAACCATCCTTAGCTGATGCTGAGTGGAGCAGAGATCAGCTGTACCCACTGAGCCCTGCCCAGATTGCAAAGTACTGAGCAAAGTAGTGTTATGCTACTAAGTTTTCTGGTGGTCGGGGATGCGTCATTAGAGAACATTAGGATTTGGAGAAAATTTTGTGAGAGTTAAATGCTAAGTAAAAGTTAATATACCCATAGCAAGGTTGTTTGACCAGCAAATTAATAAACTGTCATTTACAGTGTTAGTGTCAAGTTTGAAGCAGAAAACCACCTTGTCTTGATGAGAGCTGTTGACAAACATGGAACCGTTTGGTTGACGAGCTTCCTTGATGTTCTTCTGAAGCCTAACCGTAGTCTAATGTCTTGATTTCTTAATTATGATAATCGAGTGAACAGAGGAAGGCAGAGGATGTCGTGGTCTTTTAGTGTCTGCTTCTCGTGATTCTCTGGGTTAGGAACGGGGATAGTACTCAGCTGGGTAGATCTTCTGCTCCATGTGATTTGGTGGGAGTCACTCACTCAGCTGCCTTCACCTTGTGGCTGGGCTGGGTTGGAAGGTCCAAGAAGGCCTCTCTTGCACGTTGCCTCACCACTCATGTGCTGTGTCTCATCACTCAGCAATGTAACCCAAGCTTCTTTAATGCATGGAGGCTGACTTCCCAGAGCGGAAAGCAGAAGCTGCCAGACCTCTTAGGGCTTGAGCGTGAAAGTCCGAGAATGTCGCTTCCACTGCATCCTACTGGTTAAATGAAGTCACAAACCAAGTCAAGGGGAGGAAAAAGAGACTCTACCTGTAGAAGGATGGCGTGTCGTGCACATACAGGGTGGGAAGAAATTGTTGGCCATTTAGGAGACAAACGGGAAGAGTAATTGGCTCTGAAGAGGGAGAGAGGGGTTCTAATCCTAGCTCTGCCACTAACTAGCTGTGTGGTTTTGGCCAAGTCACCTGTTAATGCTTAACCTGTTTGTTCACATGCCAGGTGTGGAGAATGAGTCATGAGCTCCAAGATCCTGTCTAGTTCCAAAAATTTGCCTCTAATCAACACAGAACCTAAATTAGCCTAGAAAGTGAGGGGTGGGGGAGGGTATATAAACAGAAACACAATTAATGAATTATCCAGTTGTTCACTTCTGGGCTGTTGTTAGCCTGTGTTTAACCTTTAGCTCTGGACGGGCTAACTAATCAATCACCATAGGATCTCAGCTTTTGAGGCTTATTCTTCTATCTTCAGGACTTTGCTCCTGGTACAACCTACCTTCCCCTTCCACCTCTTCCTCCTTTTCATGCTCTCGGGGTGGGAAGTCAAAATGCTGTTCAGTTTTACAACTGAGTTTTTATCTTTTACAAGGAGCAGGAAGCATTAGGGCTCTGAAGGGAGCTGGAGTAGGGACCCTGGAACTAGGATTTGACAAAATAGTGTAGCCATTTGAATACCTCTCTGAATATTATGTTGAACAATCTGCACCTGCTGCAAGATGAGACCTACCCCCTCACCCCTGAAGTGAACTGAAACAGGTTTTTTGTGTGTTTTTAAAAATCTTCAACTATGGGCTTTATACTTATGAAATATACAATTCCTTCAGCAAGCAGTCTCAAACCCTTGATTTCAGGAGAACTACAGGTTGCCACAAGGACCCCCCAAACTAGATCTTTGACCATTATTTGGGAGGTTCAGGATGGAAAAGATCTACAGTGGGTACACAGGGTCTTTACCTTAAGGAGCTCATCATTTAGTAAGTTATCAGGTGCCTTCCAATTTGAAGGCCTCAGTTAGACATAGCAGGTGAGCCCTTACTGGCTATACCTGCTCCAGGAATTTCCACAACAGCATCCAGATACACGCAGAGCCCTGTGTATCCTACCCCGTTACTCCTTCACCCTAGTCCGTGATTTTTCAAGGTGGGGGTAGGGTAGGGACACTAAAACAATGTGCACTGAGATCTGCTGGATCCCAGATGATCATTCTGGCACTAAACTCTCACCCCTCCCTACATCTTTCTACTTTATTGCCAGAGCTCTTAAGACTCCTCAAATGAGAAAATAGTCATGTTTTTTGGTCACCATAAGCAATATACAAATCCTCATGCTCAAGAATGCAGCTTATCATTACTATCAGAATAATCTGCTAGATCTGCCACCCACTCCATGTTTTTGGTCTTCCTTCTTTCTCTAAGCTCTCACTGTTATCTCCACCAACTAGGATCTTCTTATCCTTGCTTCCTTAATATCCCACACTGTCTCCCCTCACAACCCATTTCCAGGGCTTCCATTCTGTCAAAATTTCAGTTTAGGCCCCTACAAACCCAAATGCAGGAAGGATACTCTTTCAAATGTTATGAAGAAACGTGATCAAAATCAATCCATGAACAGTCACTTTTCTAAAATCTTTGGGGGAGAAGTGGCAAAGATGAACCAGAATTTTAAGACCTCAAAGCAGTAATGCTTTTTGTTATTGGTTCAATTCTCATTGTTCCTTAATCCTTCTTCTATTCTCTAGTAACCAGGAAATGAAATTTGGGGGTAGAGGAGCAGATCTGAAGCTATTTCCCCATTATATTTGCACCCAGGTTATCAACCTAAAAAAACTGTCCACAGGACAAATATGACAAACGGGGGACAGATGTTCACCTAAGTCCTGTATCAGGAATGCCCCAACTTAGGCCATGACAGCTTCTAAGTCGTGTTAAAAACAACAAAAAGCTAGTTCTCAAGGGACATATGTCTTAATCGAGGGACTCATGCCATAAGAGAACACACAACTGACATAAGGCACATATTTCAGGTTTTGAATCTAACATCGCAGTCTACATCTAGCCTTGTATTTTTCTTCGTATGACCATACACAAGAAGGCTGCACAAGAACACCTGTCATTGGGTTACGTTAATGGAAGAAGTCTAAGTGTCACTAGAGTTGTATGCGTGACCTGGACTGGCCTCTAAGGCAGGCCGATGGCCGGGTGGGTGCCCTCGGAAGAGAGCATCACTCTGAGCCTGCTACTCCTACTGGAAGAGACTCTGCCCACAGAATGCTCTAGAGATGATCATTACTAAAGGGTGTGCTGCTCTGAAGGAACTGTTGAGGTTCATGACATGAAGGAGTTAGTGAGGGTTCCAGAGATTTGCATTTAGACATGAAATGGGGAAATCTGGAGCAGTCCTTTCTGACCTTCCTCTGACAACCCCAAAAGGGCAGGGTGTGCAGCCCGTGACACCCACTTCCTTCCTTTTCCGAGTTAACGCCCCCTCCCCCATCCAGGCCTGCCCGGACGCCTCCGTCCCCCGCCTTCCAGTAGAGCTCGCGGCCTTGGCCGCGCAACAGTCTTCCGACCCCCTCCAAATCCCGACCTGGCGCACGCGCACACAGCACGCGGCCAAGTAGGCGCGGCCGGCTGGGCGAGAGGGGTAATGAATCGGCCAAGGCTGCAATGCTCCCTCGAGGGGGCTGGGCAGCGAGGGGGCGTGGTGAGCGCGAGGCCCCGCCTTTCCATTGTAGGCGGCGGGGCCAGGTGCAGGCCCACGTGAGCAGCCGGCCCACGGGCTCTAGGGCCCGGGCGCGCAGGCGCACAGCAGGGCTAGGGCGAGGTCGGAGGCGGCAAAGGGGTGAAGGCGGAGGAGGTAGTGCCTGGGAACAGGCAACCTGTGTCTGGCGCGGTGCCCTGCAGCTGGTGGCGGGTGGGGCCGGCGGGCGGGCTACCGCTTTCCCGTGTCGACGGAGGCTGCTGACGGGAAAACGATCCGGGAGGGAGCGCCTCGGCCCAGGTTCCTTCCCCTGAAAACCTGCGAGATTTCAGGGCCGAGTAAGCCAAGCAGAAGATCTGGGCAGTGTTAACAAACGGACGTTGAGATTCGCAGAGGTCAGCCTTCGAGGCCTCTGTCTGCCCGCCACCGGCTCTGTGACGTCTGGCGTGTCACAGCCTGGCCTCAGTTTCCCCACCCTTCTAGAGGGCTTGCAGCTTGCGAGTGGCCCCGAAGAAAAGAGTTAACGTCACAAATACTACCGGCCTAGTGAGTATTTAGAGCATCTGAGTCACGCCCTTGCCCTCATTTCAACAAGATGAGTTACACGGTGGTTTAGTGCCAGGGCCCCTGTGTGAGCTTGGGCCTCAGTTTCCTTTGTCAGCGCACAGAATGTGCTTCGAAGGTAACGAGAAGGGAGTGTGGAGCGTTGTCCCTGGCACATGGTGGGCACATAATGCTAGTTCCAGGTGTCAGGCAGAGCAAATGGCGTCAACGTAGAGTTTATTTTAGAGTAGCCAGGCCGTCTGGGGGATGCAACCACAGACCGTGCGAGCCAGGGTGCATACCTGCGGATAGCGGTCCGTTTCTACTCTGTCAGCTAGCCAGGGAGAAGGGGTACACTTAATAATTTATTAAGTACACTCCCATTTATCCCTGACTTAGAAAAGGCTTCCTTGGTCTGATTTTCCCGATCTCTCTAGTTCGTAGTGTTTTGGAAACGCTAAAGGAAACGTTTCATTGGTGGTTCTGAATTTGATGTTACATTTAGTTCTGTTCTTTTTATTTTTTTAAAATAATTTTTGGCTTTCGTTGCAGTGCGCAGGCTCTTCGTTGGGGTGCGCTAGCTTCTCCCTAGTTGTGGCGCGCAGGCTCTCGAGTTGGCGTGTGCGCGTGTGCGGGCTCTGTTGCCCTGCTTTATTGCCACTCGGCATGTGGGATCTTAGTTCCCTGACCAGGCATTGAACCTATGTCCCCTGCTTTGGAAGAGGGATTCTTAACCGCTGGACCACCAGGAACGTCCCCATTTAGCCCTCTTATGATGATGATGATGAAGGAAATGTGATTGATCTGTATTTGGCATGGTTATTAGTATACTGGATTAATTTGGGATAAAATTGTCAGTACTCAGCAGGAGAGCTGGCAAAACCTTATGTTCAGCTGTTACTGGGGCTCCATGTTGAAAGCTTAAAAAATATTCGTGTTCTGTGCTGTATTACCTCCGTCGTCTCAGTAATACCCCAGCTTCCATTGTCTCTAGGGTGGTCCTTGAAAGCTTTTGTTAATTTTTATTTTTCAGACATTTTGACCTCAATCTCACCTTTTCCTACCAGTAACCACTTAAAGATTCTGTTGCTGCAAGAGTTCAGGGAAAATCCATTTGTAATATTATTTAGAGAAGGGTGACCACACCCTGACTTCTACAGTGTTGAGTAAATCAAACTACTGTTCTTACTGGAAAAAAACCTGCAGCTGAAGCTGGGGTTAGGGATAAAGAAACCCAGCTGGATTTTGCCCCTCAGTACTAGTGAGAGTTTCTGTTTGTGGTGTGTTTATCATAAAACCTACTTTGCAAGAATGTGACTAGCTTTTTATAAGTCCACCGTGACTATACGTGGTTCATGATGACTATACATGGTTTATGATGCCTAGCATCTAAGATATGTACAAATAACTAATAGATCCTGACCCCCTTAAATGACTGACAGGTGTTTGCAAAAGTCAGTATTCTGCCCACACAATAGCTCCTTGCTGGAAAAAGTATTTGGTTGATATTATCTATAACTGATACTTTTAAAATACAGTATTGAAAGCATATGAGAGATTTTGGGGTTTGACTTTTTCATTTATTTTCATCGTCTCATTTCAGTATTTTAAACAGTTGTAGAACTTATGTGCTGGTGTTAACAGCTTCTTGAATTTGGCTTAAAAGAGCTAGTTGTCCTTGGTCTCACTATTTCAGTTCAACATACATTATTTAACAGAGAGTATAATATGCTGAATAACTGAACTGCAACAATCATAATAAACATTCATTGAGAATGTACCATTTCCATTTATATTTATCATATATATCCATTTATTTCACCATTTTGGACACTGGGGAATAAGACAATGTTTATTATATGTTTTCACCTCAGGGAATTTATGACTTTGTTTCCTCTCTTTTTTTTTAAAGAAAAGAATCTTTCTGAAAAGTGAAGCCTTTTAATTGTGGTAGAAATCCTGAATATAATGTTTCATTGAGAAACAGTACTCTCCTTTAAAATTTTTGTTGTTTTTTCTTTGTTTCAAATGAAATAACGAACTCTTACAATGTTAGTGTGGCCCTGAGCCAAAACCAATCATTTCTTACTTTAGTAAAGGGATCGAGAATTTTAATTTAATACATAGCAAGTATAATACTTAAGGATCTGCTCATAAAATTGATATTGGATGACAAAGGTTTTAAAACAAGGGTTTTAGACTTCAGAACAGGAAAGGTAAATTTGTGTTTATCCTGTGCCTTATTAAAATATTGGAAATTAATAGTAAAACGCAGTGATGGATTAAAAATAAGCCATTAGACTTTGGGCAACATGGGTTAGTCAGTGATACATATATGTATATAATGATATGTATGTATATGTACCATTGTTTGTTTTACAAAAGTCTTTCACTTTAATCTCCTCTCATCAGTTCTCCTATATCACTTTCATATAGGTATTGCTTAAGCCATTAAAGAAATGAAGAAAAAGTTTCAGAAAAGGAAAAAAAAAATTCAGAGAAGGTGAAAGGAAATTGCCTAAGGTCTTCTGAGTCCAAGTCCTATAATGCTCACACAAAAAAAGACATGGTGGGCAATGAATATTTTTGATTGAGCCCATTGTCAGTGCAGTCAGTATAGTGGAATTACAATTCTTTCACTGCGATTGACTCCTCTGTTCTAATTTTTACCCGTTTCTATTAACAAAATAAGGATTTCTGAATTTAACAGTAACAGGAATAGAGTGGTGAACAAGATGTAAAGCAGCCCCAGCTCTCATGAGAGTTACAATTTAGAGAGAGGTAACAGAGAGCAAAATAACTTCAGATTGTTAAGTGCTAAAGAGATAAAGAGCACATAACCCAGCTTAGGGTGTCATGGAAAGATCCCCAGGAAAAGGGTACCTTAATTGTTGTCTGAAGGATAAGTAAAAATCAGGTGAAGGCAGGAGGAGATGGACAGTCTCAGTAAAGGAACAGTGTGTGAAAAGACGTGATGCAGAAGAGTGCATCCATTGTTCAAGGACCTGGAAAGTACAATGTTAATCATTATAGACGTAGGGGTGTGTTGGGGGCAGTGGCTTTGGTGAAAGAGGAAAGTGTGAGAGATGAGGATAAATAAGGAAGAAGGAGTTCAAGGACTTTGAATTTGTGAGTAAAGGTTTTGGAAAGTAGGGTAGAAGAATGCTGGGAGCTTTGAGACTGTGAGTAGGAGGAGCAACTATTAGGAGACCATTGCAGAAGTCCAGGTAGGAAATGATGGTTGCCTGGAAAAGGGTAGTGACACTGAAGATAAAATGAGGATGGAAAATGGAAGATAACTGAAAAAATATGTATGAGTAGAATTTTTTCTTCAAAGAATGGTTTATCGTCCTAGAACATAATTGGTAAAAACTCAAGTTGCATACTGCAGAACTTGCATCTTTTTAAAAAAATACTGAAGTATAGTTGATTTACAATATTATATTGGTTTCAGGTGTACAACATAGCAGTTCAATATTTTTGTAAATTATACTCCATATAAAGTTATTATAAAATATTGACTGTATTCCCTGTGCTGTACAATATATCCTTGTAGCTAACTTATTTTACATGTCGTATTTTGAACCTCTTAATCCCCTGACCCTATTTTGCCCCTCCTCCCTTCCCTCTCCTTACTGGTAACCAGTAGTTTGTTCTCTATATATGTAAATCTGTTTCTGTTTTTTTTTTAATTCATTCAGTTTTATTATTTTAGATTCCACGTATAAGTGATAGCATACAGTATTTGTCTTTCTCTGTTGACTTACTTCACTAAACGTAATACCCTCCAGGTCCATGCCTGTTGTTACAAATGGCAAATTTTCATTCTTTTTTTATAGCTGGGTAATATTCCACTGTGTATATGTATGTGTATTTATATATATGCCACATCTTCTTTATCCATTCATCTCTTCATGGACACTTTGGTTGCTTCCATATCTTGGCTATTCTAAATAATGCTGTGAACATTGGGGTACATGTATCTTTTCGAATTAGTGTTTTTGTTTTGATATAATTTCTATTCTGTTAAATTTTGGGGGACTTGTTCTGTGGCTAGCATATGATCTGTCCTGGAGAACAGTTGAAAAGAATGTGTACTCTGCTGTTTTGGGATAGAATATCCTGTAGATATCTATTAAGTCCAGCTGGTCTAATGTGTCATACAAGACCACTGTTTCCTAATTGATTTTCTATCCGGACGATCTGTCCATTGATGTAAGTGGGGTGTTAAAGTCCCCTACTATTATTGTATTATTGTCAGTTTCTCCCTTTATGTCTGTTAATACTTGCTTTATATATTTAGGTGCTCCTATATTAGGTGCATATATTTTAATGAATGTTGTATGCTCTCCTTGTATTGATCCCCCATCATTATATAATGCCCTTCTTTGTCTTTTGTTACAGATTTTGTTTTAAAGTCTACTTTGTCTGCTATGAATATTGCTACCCCAGCTTTCTTGTTGCTTCCATTTGCATGAAATTTCTCTTTCCATCCCCTCACTTTGAGAGCGTTTGTGTGTGTGTCTTTACGTCTGAAATGAGTCTCTTGTGAGCGGCATATAAATGGGTCTTGATTTTTCATCCAGTTAGCCACCCTGTGTCTTTTGATCAGGGTGTTTAGTCCATTGGCATTTAAAGTGATTATTGATAGGTACGTAGTTATTGCCATTTTGTTACTTATTTTCTGGTTGTTTTTGTAGTTCTTCTCTGTTCTTTTCTTCTTTTAGTTTTTACCCTTGTAGTGTGATGATTTTCTTTAGCTGTACGCTTGTGTTTCCTTCTCTCTAGTTCTTGGGTATCTATTGTAGGTTTTTGATTTGTAGTTACTATAGGGTTCATGTATGTTGACCTGTAACTATATCTGCTTGTTTCAAACTGATAGTCATTTAAGTTCAAACACATTCTAAAAGATATACTTTAAAAAATTCCCCTCCCCCACGTTTTGTGTTTTTGGTGTCATATTTACATCTTCATGTTTATCCCTTAACTGCTTATTGTGGTTGTAGTTGATTTACAGTTTTTTCCTTTTAATCTTCATACTAGCGTATTTAAGTGGTTGATCCACAGCCTTTACTGTATGTTTGCGTAGGTCCTGACCTTATCGCTTCTCTTGCCTTCCTACCTGACTCCGTGTGGATCTTTCTTTATAGCCTTGCACATATAAGAGTCTTTATGCCTGTCTCCAGTTTGCTTTCAGTGATAATTGCTCTGCATGTAAATGTATTCTTGATGTGTTTGTGCAGGGAGGCAAGTCCAGTGTCCTCCTACTCTGCCATTTTGACCTCTTATATATGAGTAGAACTAATGCAGTTTTGTGATAGCTTGGATGAAGGGAGACAAGAGAGTAATGCCTGGGTTTCTGTTTTGGCAATTGAGAGAATAGTAATACTGCTCACTGAGAGGAGGGATACAAAACAGGGGTACAAATTTGAGAGGAAGACTATGAGGGGAAAGATAAGAGTTCAGTTTTAGACAGATTGAGTCTAACATCAAGCTGAAGATAATGACTTGGGAGGTTTGAGTCGAGGCCAGTGATTTGGAATTATTGGGGGGATAATATTTGCTTCTCATTACGATTGGGAGAAGGTTAGAAATACTAAGAATACTTCAAGCTCTTTTTGAAGAAAGGAATTATGTTTAATTTACATGACAAGTCTGTAAGCAACCTCTAGAACAAGGAAAAAATTGCATCACAAAGAATCAGAGCTAGTGGCTTGAAAAGTGCCTTAATGTGGAGAGACACCTAATTTTCTTTTAAAAAATGAGCACTGGGAGGGCCTGGTGGGATGGAGGCTGGGAGACTGGGGCAACTGGCATGCAGCTCAGCGGGAGGCAGGTGCCTGGAGATGTGACTGGGGCCCACATGGCCAGGTTGCCATCCCAGAGCAGGGCTGCCACACCCTGGCCCTGAGCCACCCTCATTCTGCATGAAAGACCAGCTCCATGACCCCCCAGCACAGGTGCATTTTTTAAAAAACAAGTACTTAGAGAATTACCTTTCAAAAAAGTACTGCAGAGATGGTTAGATTGGATTTAATAAAAATCAAGAACCAACTCTGTATGCTATCTACAACAAACTCACCTTAAATATAGAGACATAGATAAGTTAGAAGTAAAAAGATGGAAAAAACATATGCCATGCAAAACACTAATCAAAAGAAAGATGAGGTGGCTCTATTAATGCCAAAGTAGACTTCAAGAAATACTGCCAAGGAAGAAGACGGGCATTACATAATGAATAAGGGGTCAGTTCGTCGAGAACACTTAACAGTCACAAATGTGAATGCTCCTAACACAACTGAAAGAACCAAAGGTGACATAGACAAATTCACCGTCAAGAACACTTAACAGTCACAAATGTGAATGCACCTAACACAACTGAAAGAACCAAAGGTGAAATAGACAAAGTCACAGTTTTAGCTGGCAAGTTCAACTCTTCTTTTTCAGTAATCCATAGAACTAGTAGACAGAAAATGAGCAGGGATGTAGAGACCTAAACAGCCCTATTAGCCAACTTGATGTAACTGACTGTTAGAGGATACTCCATCCAGCAGTAGCAGAATACACATTCTCGTCAAGTGTATGTAGGAAATTCCCCACGTTAGATCATATTCTGGGCCATAAAACAAATTTCAACAAATTTAAGAAATCATATAAAATATGTTCTCTGATCCCAGGAGAATTAAGCTAGAAATTAATAAAAATATCGGCAATTTCCAACTATTTGGAAATTACACAACACACTTTTAAATAACCCTGAGTCAAAGAGGAAGGCATAAGGGCAATTAAAAACTACTTTGAATGGAATGACAGTTAAAATGCAGCACATGCTAAAGCAGTGCTTAGAGGGAAGTGTAGCGTAAAAGGCATATATTAGAAACAAAAAAGGCCTGAAATCAATCTTAGCCTCTTAAGGCTGATCTTAGCCTCCACCTTAAGAAACTAAAAAACAGAAGAGCAAATTAAATCCAAAACAAACAGAAAATAGGAAATAATAAAGATAAGGCCTTGAATAAAGTTGCAAACAAAAATAGAGAAAGTCACTAAAACCAAAAAGTGGTATTTGAAAGATAAATTTGATATACCTCTAGCTAGACTTATCAGGAGAAAAGCTAGACTTATCAAATCAATATCAAGAATGAAAAAGAGAACATCACTACAGACCCTACAGACATTAAAATGATAGTAGGGAATATTATCAACAATTTTCTATGTTAATAAATTTGATAAATTAGATGAAATGGGCAAATTCCTTGAAGGACTAACTACCAGAACTTACTTAAGAAGTAGTAAATAACCTAACAACTTTCCCACAGGAAAAATCTGGTGGCTTCACTGGTCAATTGTACAGGTATTTAAGGAAGAAATAATACCAATTCTACACAAACTCTTTCAGAAATAGAAAAGGAGAGAACACTTCCCAACTAATTTTATGAGGCCAGCAGTATACCTCACACTCATTAGGATGGCTACTATCAAAAGAACCAGAAAATAATAAGTATTGATGAGTATGTGGGGAAATTGAAACCATTGTGCAGTGTTGATGAGAATGTAAAATGATGTAGCTGCTATGGAAAATAGTATGGTGATTCCTCAAAAAAATTAAAATTAGAGTTACCGTATGATCTAGCAATTCCACTTTTACATCTCAGGGATGTAATACACATTATATAACAAATAATACTGTAATAATTTTGTATGGTGATAGATGGTTACTAGACTTATTGTGGTGATCATTTCATAATGTATTTGATTGTCAAATCACTATGTGTACACCTGAAACTAACATACTATTGTATGTCAACTGTATTTCAGTTAAAAAAAGGAGGGGTTTGAAGAGATATTTGTACATCCATGTTCATAGCATTGTTCATGATAGGTAAAAGATGGATGCACCCCAAGTGTCCATTGATAGATGAATGGATAAGCAACATGTGGTATGTGCATGCAAAGGAATATTATTCAGCCTTGAAAAGGAAGGAAATTCTGGTAATGCTACAGCATGGATAAAACTTGAGGGCCTTATGCTAAATGAAATAAGCCACTCACTAAACAGCAAACACTGTACGATTCCACTTATATGAGATACCTCGCGTAGTCAAAGTCATAGAGGCAAAAAGTAGAATGATGATTTTGAGGGGCTAGGAACAGGGGGAATGGGGAAATATTGTTTAATGGGTACAGAGTTTCAGTTTTCCAAGAAGAAAAGAGCTATGGAAATGGATAGTGGTGATGGTTGAACACATATTGAATATATTTAATACCACTAAACTGTACACTTAAAAGTGGTTAAGATGGTAAGGTTTCTGTTGTTTATTTTCTCACAGTAAACAAAATTGAACAAAATTCAGTATATAAAGAGAGTAGAAAATATATCGTGACCAAGTGGAGTTTATCATAAGGTGCAAGATTGGTTCACTATTCATAAATCAATCAATGCAATTCACCATATCAACAGACTAAAGAAAAACCATATGATCATCTCAATAGATGCAGAAAAAGCATTTTAAGAAACATTTATTATTCATTCCTGAAAAAACTCTCAGAAAACTAGGAATAAAAGTGAACTTCCACTACCTGATAAAGGCCATGGATGAAAAACCTACAGCTAATATCATACTTAATAGTGAAAGACTTGAATGCTTTCCCCCTAAAGTCAGAACAAAGCAAGGATGCTGGCTCTCACCGCTCTTATTCGTCATTTTCCTGAAGGTCCTAGCTAGTGCAGTGAGGCAAGAAAAAGAGGCATACAGAGTGGAAAGGAAGAAATAAAAACGCCTTTATTTGTAGATACCATGATTGTCTGTGTAGAAAATCCCAAAGACTCTCCAAAAAACTCCTGGATGTAGTAGGTAAAATTAGGAAGGTCACAAGATCCAAGGTCAATATATGAAAACTGTCGTACTTTTCTAACAGCAAACATTTGAACTTGAAGACTTTTTAAAGTGCTCTTTAAAATAGCATTCAGGGAATTCCAGTGGTCCAGTGGTTAGGACTTGGAGCTTTCACTGCAGTGACCTGTGTTCAGTCCCTGGTCAGGGAACTAAGATCCAACAAGCTTCAAGGTGTGGCCAAAAAAAAGCATCCAAACTATTTAAATACTTAGGGAAAATATAACAAAATATGTGTAAGATTTGTATGTTAAAAACTACAAAATTGATGAGAGAAATTAGAGAAGACCTAATATCAGTAGTGAGATATTTTGGGTTCATAAGTGGGGAGACTCAATATTACCAGAATGTAGTTTCTTCCCAAAATGATGTGTAGATTCAATGAAATTACAACCACAATCTCAGCAGCCATTTTTTGTGGAAATTAATAGGCTAGTTCTAAAATTTATATTGAGAGGCAAAGAACATAGAGTAGCCAAAACAATTTTTTAAATTTAATTTTTACTTTATATTGGATTATAGTTGATCTACAATGTTGTGTTAGTTTCAGGTGTGCAGCAAAGTGATTCAGTTATACATAAACATCCATTTTTAAAAAATTTATTTATTTATTTTTGGCTGTGTTGGGTTTTCGTTTCTGTGCATGGGCTTTCTCTAGTTGCGGCAAGTGGGGTCTATTCTTCATCGCGGTGAGTGGGCTTCTCATTGTCGTGGCTTCTCTTGTTGCGGAGCACAGGCTCTAGACGTGCAGGCTCAGTAGTTGTGCCTCACGGGCTTAGTTGCTCCGCGGCATGCGGGATCTTCCCAGACCAGGGCTCGAACCCGTGTCCCCTGCATTGGCAGGCAGATTCTTAACCACTGCGCCACCAGGGAAGCCCTATCCATTCTTTTTTAGATATTTTTCTCATATAGGTTATTACAGAATATTAAGTAGAGTTCCCTGTGCTATACAGTAGGTCCTTGTTGATTATCTGTTTTATATATAGTAGTGTGTATATGTTAATCCCAAACTCCTAATTTATCCGTCCCTCCATGTTTCCCCTTTGGTAACCATAGGTTTGTTTTCGAAGTTTGTGAGTCTGTTTCTGTTTTGGAAATAAGTTCATTTGTATCATTGTTTTTAGATTTCACATATAAGTGATATCATGATATTTGTCTTTCTCTTTTTGACTTACTTCGCTTAGTATGATAATCTCTAGGTCCATCCATGTTGCTGCAAATGGCATTATTTTATTCTTTTTTATGGCTGCATAATATTCCATTGTAGATATGTACCACATCTTCTTTATCCATTCTTCTGTCCATGGACATTTCGGTTGCTTCCATGTCTTGGCTCTTGTAAGTAGTGCTGCAGTGATCATTATAGAGTGCATGTATCTTTTTGAATTATGGTTTTCTCTGGATCAGTGCTCAGGAGTTGGATTGCTGGGTCGTATGGTAGTTCTATTTGTAGGGGTTTTTTTTTGTTTTTTTTTGGTTGTGTTGGGTCTTCATGGCTGCACATGGGCTTTTCTGTAGTTGCCACGAGCAGGGGCTACTCTCTGTTGTGGTTCACGGGCTTCTCATTGCGGTGGCTTCTCTTGTGGAGCACGGGCCCTAGGCGCATGGGCTTCACTAGTTGCAGCATATGGGCTCTGTAGTTGTGGCTCACGGGCTCTAGAGCGCAGGCTTAGTGGTTGTGGCACATGGGCCCAGTTGCTCCGCGGCATTTGGGATCTTCCTGGAGCAGGGCTTGAACCCATGTCCCCTGCATTGACAGGCGGATTCTCAACCACTGCGCCACCAGGGAAGTCCCCACTTTTAGCTTTTTAAAGAATTTCCATACTGTTCTCCATAGCGGTTGTACCAATTTACATTCCCACCAACAGTGTAGGAGGGTTCCCTTTTCCCCACACGCGCTCCAGTATTTGTTATTTGTAGACTTTTTGATGATGGCCATTCTGACCAGAGTGAGGTGGTACCTCCTTGTGGTTTTGATTTGCATTTCTCTAGTAATGAGCAGTGTTGAGCATGTTTTCATGTGCTTTTTGGCCATCTGTATGTCTTCTTTAGAGAAATGTCTATTTAGATCTTCTGCCTATTTTTTGAATGGGTTGTTTGTTTTTTTGATATTAAGCTGCATGAACTGTTTGTATATTTTGGAGATTAATCCTTTGTTGGTAGCTGCATTTGCAGATATTTTCTCCCATTCTGTGGGTTGTCTTTTCATGTTGTTTATGGTTTCCTTTGCTGTGCAAAAGCTTTTAAGTTTCATTAGGTCCCATTTGTTTATTTTTGTTTTTATTTTCATTACTGTAGGAGGTGGATCCAAAAAGATATTGCTGTGATTTACGTCATAAAGTATTCTGCCTATGTTTTCCTCTAAGAGTTTTATAGTATCTGGTCTTACATTTAGGTCTTTAATCCATTTTGAGCTTATTTTTGCGTATGGTGTCAGGGAGTGTTCTAATTTCATTCTTTTACATGTAGCTGTCCAGTTTACCCAGCACCACTTACTGAAGAGACTGTCTTTTCTCCGTTGTATAGTTTTGCCTCCTTTGTCATAGATTAATTGCCCATAGGTGTGTGGGTTTATTTCTGGGTTTTCTATCCTGTTCCATTGTTCTATATTTTATTTTTGTGCCAGTGCCATACTGTTTTGATGACTGTAGCCTTATAGTATATTCTGAAGTCAGGGAGCCTGATTCCTCCAGCTCCGTTTTTCTTTCTCAGGATTGCTTTGGCTATTTGGGGTCTTTTGTTTATCCATACAAATTTTAAAAACTTTTTGTTCTAGTTTAGTTCTGTGAAAAATGCTGTTGGTAATTTGTAGGGATTGAATCTGTAGATTGCCTTGGGTAGTAGAGTCATTCTGACAGTAATGATTCTCCCAATCCAAGGACATGGTATATCTTTCCATCTGTTTGTGTCATCTTCTATTTCTTTCATCAGCACCTTACAGTTTTCAGATTACAGGTCTTTTGTCTTCTTAGGTAGGTTTATTCCAACGAATTTTATTCTTTTTGATGTGATGGTATATGGGATTGTTTTCCTTAATTTCTCTTTCTGATCTTTTGTCGTTAGTGTACAGAAATGCAAGAGATTTCTGTGTATTAGTTTTGTATCCTGCAGCTTTACCAAATTTATTGATGAGCTCTAGTCGTTTTCTGGTAGCATCTTTAGGATTCTCTATGTACAGTATCATGTCATCTACAAACAGTGACAGCTTTACTTCTTCTTATCCAGTTTGGATTCCTTTTATTTATTTTTCTTCTCTGATTGCCGTGGCTGAGACTTGTAAAACTATGTTGAATATAAGTGGCGAGAGTGGACATCCTTGTCTTGATTCTGATCTTAGAGGAAATGTTTTCAGCTTTTCACCATTGAGAGTGATGTTAGCTGTGGGTTTGTCATATATGGCCTTTATTATGTTGAGGTAGTTTCCCTCTGTGCTCACTTTCTGGAGAGTTTTTATCATAAATGGGTGTTGAATTTTGTCAAAAGCTTTTTCTGCATCTATTGAGATGATCATATGGTTTTTATTATGTTTGTTAATGTGGTGTATCACATTGATTGATTTGCAGATATTGAAAAATTCTTGCATCCCTGGGATAAATCCCACTTGATCATGGTTTCTGATCCTTTGAATGTATTGTTGGATTACGTTTGCTAGTATTTTGTTGAGGATTTTTGCATCTGTGTTCATCATTCGTATTGGTCTGTAATTTGTGTGTGTGTGGTATCTTTGTCTGTTTTTGGTATCAGGATGATGGTTTTGGTATCAGAATGAGTTTGTGGATGTTCTTTCCTCTGCAATTTTTTGGAATAGGTTCAAAAGGATAGGTGTTAACTCTTCTCTAAATGTTTGATAGAATTCTCTTGTGAAGCCATCTAGTCATGGACTTTTGTTTGTTTGAAGTTTTTAAATCCCAGTTTCAATTTCAGTACTTGTGATGGGTCTGTTCATATTTTCTGTTTCTTCCTGGTTCAGTCTTCGAAGATTGTACCTTTCTAAGAATTTGTCCATTTTACTGGCGTAGGGTTGCTCATAGTAGTCTCTTATGATCCTTTGTATTTCTGTGGTGTCAGTTGTAACTTCTCCTTTTTCATTTCTAATTTTATTTTATTTTTATTTTTTGGGAGGGGGGTTTAAAAATTTTTTTTTTATTGAAGTATACGTGATTTACAATGTTGTGTTAGTTTCTGGTGTACAGCAAAGTGGTTCATATATATTTGTGATATATATATTATATATTATTTTTCATATTCTTTTCCATTATGGTTTATTGCAGGATATAGAATATAGTTCCCTGTGCTATACAATAGGACCTTGTTGTTTATCTCTTTTGTATATAGTAGTTTGTATCTGCTAATCCCAAACTCCTGATTTATTCCTCCCCCTCCATTCCCCCTTTAGTAACCATAAGTTTACTTTCTATGTCTGTGAGTCTTCATTTCTAATTTTATTGATTTGAGCCTTCTACCTCTTTTTCTTGATGAAGCTGGCTAAAGGTTTATCAATTGTGTTTATCTTCTGAAAGAACCAGCTTTTAGTTTTATTGATCTTTGCTGTTGTTTTCTCTCATTCCTGTGAGAAAACCTCAGCAATGTAATTACTTTCCTGTTCGTGGGTTGCCCACCCAGCGGGCATGCGATTTGATTGTATTGCGAAGGCACCCCTCCTACTGTCTTGTTGTGGCTTCTTCTTTGTCTTTGGATGTAGAATATCTTTTTTGGGTAGGTTCTAGTCTTTTTTTGTTGATGGTTGTTCAGTAGTTAGTTGTGATTTTGGTGTTTTCATGAGAGGAGGTAAGCTCAAGTCCTTCTACTCTGCCATCTTGTCTCCAATCATGCTGTTATCTCAATCTCTAATTGCTTTTTATTAAATAAGCTCTTTCCAGTGTTTTTCAAACCCCCTGCTGGCTCATGATGAAGCTTTTTTGGGTCCTCTTTAAAGATGGGTGTCTGCTGTGGTCAATCAGAGCTACCTTGTTTCTTTTTGTTTTAAATTAATTAATGAATTTATTTACTTATTTGGTTGTGTCGGGTCTTAGTTGTGGCAGGCGGGCTCCTTAGTTGTGGTTCGCTGGCTCCTTAGTTATGGCTGTCAGGCTCCTTAGTTGCAGCAGGCGGTCTCCTTAGTTGTGGCATGTGAACTCTTAGTTGAGGCATGCGCGTGGGATGTAGTTCCCAGACCAGCGATCGAACCCAGGCCCCCTGCCTTGGGAGCACGGAGTCTTAACCACTGTGCCACCAGGGAAGTCCCAACCCTGAGGTTCTTCTATACTGGGAAGCTGGAGATCTGGGATGGTGCTGAGCATGAAGAATGGCCCAGAGTGAAGATTCCAGTAGGCTGCTCTGGATTTCTCATTATTTTTTGTGGACTCCATAGTTTAGCTTCTGTATCCACCACCCTAACCCAGGAGAAACTTCCCCGAATTCGCTGTACGAGCAGTGCAGAACAGTACACTTTCTCTACTCCTCGGAAAGCTGAGGTAAGATTTGCCATTGGAAAAATCAAAGCTTCTGGGCTGCTGTTTTTCTTTTTTTTTTTAAAGTGTGGTAAGAACATAAAATACAGAAGATGAGATCTACTCTCTTAATAAATTAGTATACAGTATTGTTAACTACAAGCACAATGTCATGTAGCAGATCTGTAGAATTTTTTATCTTTTACTCCTGGAAGTTTATACCCATGGAATAGCAACTCCCCATTTCCCCTTTCCTTCAGACCCTGGCTACCACCGTTCTTCTTGTACTTTGATGACTGACTACTTTAGATAACTCATACAAGTGGAATAATGCAGTGTTTGTCCTGGCTGGCTTATTTCATTTTGTATAAGGTCCTCAAATTTCATCCATGCTGTAGCACACAAAACAATATCCTTCTTTTTATGGCTGAATAATATTTCACTGTATGTATATGCCACATTTTCTTTATGCATTCATCTGTTGACTAATATTTAGATTGTTTCCACCTTTTAGCTCTTGTGAACAGCGCTTCAGTGAACATGGAAGTGTAGATATCTCTTTGATATCTTGAGTTCAGTTCTCTTGGATAAATACCCAGTAATTGGATTGCTGGATCATATGGTAGTTCTGTTTTTAATTTTTGAGAAACCGCCATACTATTCTCCATAGTGGCTGCACCATCTGACATTCTCACCATCAGGGTACCAGGCTTACAGTTTCTGTACAGCCGCACCAACACTTGTTATTTTGTTTTCTTGATAATGGTCATCCTGAGAGGCGTGAGGTGATATCTCATTGTGGTTTTTTGATTTGCATTTCCCTGATGATGAGCATCTTTTTGTATAACTGTTGGCTATTTGTAGATCTTCTTTGGAGAAATGTCTCCCCAAGTCTTTTGCCCATTTTTAACCAGTTTATTTGTTTTTTTGCTGTTGGGTAGTAGTAGTTCCTTATATGTTTTGAATATTAATCTCTTATCAGTTTGCAAATACTCGCTCCCTTTCCATAGGTTGCCTTTTCACTCTTGATTCTTTACTTTGCTGTGCAGAAGCTTTGTAGTTGGATGTAGCCCCACTTGTCTATTTTTGCTTTTGTTGTGTATCCTTTTGGTGTTCAAATCAGTGCCAAGACCAGTGTCGTGAAGATTTTCCCCTATGTTTTCTTCTTGGAGTTTTAGAGTTTCAGGTCTTGTATTTAAATTTTTAGTACATTTTGAGTTGATATATATGTATGGTGTAAAATAAGGGTCCAGTTTCATCCTTTTGCATGTGGCTATCCAGTTTTCCCAGCATCGTTTGTTGAAGAGACTAACCTTTCCCCGTTATGTATTCTTGGTATGCTTGTCAAAGAGCAGTTGACCATATATGAAGACAATGAGAGATTGGTGAGTGGAAAGACACATAGGCCAATGGAATAGAATACAGAGTACAGGAACAGACCACACAAACATGGTCTGATTTTGGACAAAGATGCCAAGATAACTCTTTGGAGTAGAGATAGTCTTTTCAAAAACTTGGTGCCGGAATCATTGACATCCATAGTTTTAAAAATGAACCTTGGGCTTCCTTGGTGGCGCAGTGGTTGAGAATCTGCCTGCTAATGCAGGGGACACGGGTTCGAGCCCTGGTCTGGGAGGATCCCACATGCCGCGGAGCAACTAGGCCCATGAGCCACAACTACTGAGCCTGCGCATCTGGAGCCTGTGCTCCGTAACAAGAGAGACCCGCACACCACGATGAAGAGTGGCCCCCACTTGCCACAACTAGAGAAAGCCCTCGTACAGAAACGAAGACCCAACACAGCAAATATAAATAAAATAAATTTTAAAAAGAAGAAAAAAACCTTAAAAAATTAAAAAAAAATGAACCTTGTATGTATACAAAAATTAACTAAAAATGTGTAATAGATCAAAATGTAAAATTTAAAACTACAGCCCTTCTAGAACTTCCTGTTGCATCTGTTAGCCACATGTGGCTATTTAAATTTAAATAATTAAAACTAAATACAGTGTGACAATTCAGCTGCTTAGTTGTTCTAGCCACGTGTCAAGTCCTCAGTGGCCATGGGTGGCTAACTGAAGGTGTATTGATTAGCTCAGATTACAGCATTTTTCTTTTCTTTTTTTTTTTTGAGCTTGGTGGGAAAGGCTTTTCTGTTTTTTTAAAAGTATATTTCATTATTATTCTTTTACATCTTTATTGGATTATAATTGCTTTGTAATGTTGTGTTAGTTTCTGCTGTATAACAAAGTGAATCAGCTGTATGTATACCTGTATCCACTCTCTCTTGCACCTCCCTCCCACCCTCCCCATCCCACCCCTCTAGGTTGACACAGAGCACTGAGCTGGCCTCCCAGTGCTATACGGCAGCTTCCCACTAGCTCTCTGTTTCACACATGGTAGTGTATATATTGTCAGTGCTAGTCCCTCAGTTCGTCCCACCCTCCCCTTTCCTCCCTGTGTCCACAAGTCCATTCTCTATGTCTGCATCTCTATTCCTGTCCTGCCACTAGGTTCATCAGTACCATTTTTCTATATTCCATATATATACGTTAATACATGGTATTTGTTTTTCTCTTTCTGACTTACTTCACTCTGTATGACAGACTCTAAGTCCATCCACATCACTACATATGACTCAATTTCTTTCCTTTTTATGGCTGAGTAATATTCCATTGTATATATGTGCCACATCTTCTTTATCCATTCATCAGTCGATGGACATTCAGGTTGATTCCATGTCCTGTCTATTGTAAATAGAGCTGCAGTGAACATTTTGGTACATGATTCTTTTTGAATTATGGTTTTCTCAGGGTATATGCCTAGTAGTGGGATTGCTGGGTCATATGGTAGTTCTATTTTTAGTTTTTTAAGGAATCTCCATACTGTTTTCCATAGTGGCTGTATCAATTTACATTCCCACCAACAGTGTGAGAGGGTTCCCTTTTCTCCACACCCTGTCCAGCATTTATTGCTTGTAGTTTTTTTGATGATGGCCATTCTGAGTGGTGTGAGGTGATACCTCATTGCGGTTTTGATTTGCATTTCTCTAATGATTAGTGATGTTGAGCATCTTTTCATGTGTTTGTTAGCCATCTGTATGTCTTCTTTGGAGAAATGTCTATTTAGGTCTTCTGCCCATTTTTGGATTAGGTTGTTTGTTTTTTTGATACTGAGCTGCATGAGCTGCATGAGCTGCTTGTATATTTTGGAGATTAATCCTTTGTCAGTTGTTTCGTTTGCAAATATTTTCTCCCATTCTGAGGGTTGTCTTTTCATCTTGTTTATGGTTTCCTTTGCTGTGCAAAAGCTTTTAAGTTTCATTAGGTCCCATGTATTTATTTTTGTTTTTATTTTCATTACTCTAGGAGGTGGCTCAAAAAGGATCTTTCCGTCAAAGAGTGTTCTGCCTGTGTTTTCCTCTAAGAGTTTTATAGTGTCTGGCTTTACATTTAGGTCTTTAATCCATTTTGAGTATATTTTTGTGTATGGTGTTAGGAGGTGTTCTAATTTCGTTCTTTTACATGTAGCTGTCCTGTTTTCCCAGCACCACATACTGAAGAGGCTGTCTTTTCTCCATTGTATATTCTTGCCTCCTTTGTCAAAGATAAGGTGACCATATGTGTGTGGGTTTATCTCTGGGCTTTCTATCCTGTTCCATTGATCTATATTTCTGTTTTTGTGCCAGTACCATTCTGTCTTGATTACTCTAGCTTAGATTAGAGGATATTTCTATCATCACAGAAAACAGTCTTATGCACTGCTGTTCTAGAAGAAAACATAGGAGAAAATCTTTGGGATCTTAGTTAGGCAAAGATTTCTTAGGACACAAAAATTGTGACCATAAAAAAAAAATGGATAAATTGGGTTTCATCAAAATTAAAAACGTAAGGTTTTTGAAAAGCTGTGCTAAGAAAATGAAAAGACAATCCACAGACCAGGAAAGAAATATTTTCAAAACATATATTTGATAAAGAATTGGCAACCAGAATATTAAAAATTTTTTCGAAATTCAATAATATCAAAGAAATTAAAAAGTGAGCAAAAAGTTTGAAAAAACATTTCACCAAAGAAGATATAGGAATGGCATATTATTTAAAATTTCTAATCTTATATAGGTATGTTTTGTTGTATGTTTGTTTAATCAGCAGTGGTTATCTGGTTGGGAAGTTTTTGATCTACTTTTGTTTTCTTTGTACCTCACTGGATCTTAACTTTTTTAAAAAAATTAATTATTTTTTATTGGAGTAAAATTGCTTTACAATGTTATGTTAGTTTCTGCTGTACAATGAAGTGAGTCAGCTATATGTATACCTATATCCCCTCCCTCTTGGACCTCCCTCCCACTCCCCCCATCCCACCCACCTTGGTCGTCACAGAGCCCCAGGCTGAGCTTCGTGTGCTACACAGCAGGTTCCCACTAGCTGTCTGTTTTACACATGGTAGTGTATGTCAAACCTAATTTCCCAATTTGTCCCACTCCCTCTTTCCTCCACTGTGTCCACATGTCTTTTCTCTACATCTGCGTCTCTATTCCTGCCCTACAAATAGGTTCATCTGTACCATTTTTCTAGATTCCACATATATGCCTTAATATATGATATTTGTTTTTCTCTTTCTGGCTTACTTCACTCTGTATGACAGACTCTAGGTCCATCCACATCTTTACAAATGACCCAGTTTCATTCCGTTTTATGGCTGAATAATATTCCATTGTAAATATGTACCACATCTTCTTTATCCATTCTTCTGTTGATGGACCATTTAGGTTGCTTCCATGTCCTGGCTATTGTAAATAATGCTGCAGTGAATATTGGTGTGCATGAATCTTTTCAAATTACGGTTTTCTCTGGGTATATGCCCAGTAGTGGGATTGCTGGGTCATATGGTAGTTCTATTTTTAGTTTTTTAGGAAACCTCCATACTGTTCTCCATAGTGGCCGTTCCAATTTACATTCCCACCAACAGTGCAGGAGGGTTCCCTTTTCTCCACACCCTGTCCAGCATTTATTGTTTGTAGATTTGTTGATGATGGCCATTCTGACCTGTGTGAGGTGATACGTGACTGTGGTTTTGATTTGCATTTCTCTAATGATTAGTTATGTTGAGCATGTTTTCATGTGCCTCTTGTACATCTGTATGTCTTCTTTGGAGAAATGTCTGTTTAGGTCTTTCGCCTGTTTTTTAATTGGGTTGTTTGTTTTTTTGATATTGAGCTGCATGAGCTGCTTGTGTATTTTGGAGATTAATCCTTTGTCCGTCGCTTCATTTTCAAATATATTCTCCCATTCTATGGGTTGTCTTTTCATCTTGTTTATGGTTTCCTTTGCTGTGCAAAAGCTTTTAAGTTTCATTAGGGCCCATTTGTTTATTTTTGTTTTTATTTTCATTACTCTAGGAGGTGGGTCAAAAAATATCTTGCTGTGGTTTATATCGAATAGTGTTTTTCCTACGTTTTCGTCTAGAGTTTTATAGTGTCCAGTGTTAACATTTAGGTCTTTAATCCATTTTGAGTTTATTTTTGTGTATGGTGTTAGGGAGTGTTCTAATTTTGTTATTTTAAATGTAGCTGTCCTGTTTTCCCAGCACCACTTATTGACGAGGCTGTCTTTTCTCCATTGTATGTTCTTGCCTCCTTTGTCATAACTTAGGTGACCATATGTGCATGGGCTTATTTCTGGGCTTTCCATCCTGTGCCATTGATCTCTATTTCTGTTTTTGTGCTGGTACCATACTGTGTTGATTACTGTAGCTTTGTAGTATAGTCTGAAGTCTGGGAGCCTGATTCCTCCAGCTCCGTTTTTCTTTCTGAAGGTTGCTTTGGCTATTCAGGGTCTTTTGTGTTTCCATATAAATTGTAAAATTAGTTGTTCTAATTCTGTGAAGAATTCTGTTGGTAGTTTGATAGGGGTTGCATTGAATCTGTAGATTGCTTTGGATAGTATAGTCATTTTTACAATATTGATTCTTCCTATCCAAGAACATGGTATATTTCTTCATCTGTTTATGACATCTTTGATTTCGTTCATAAGAGTTTTATAGTTTTCTGAGTACAAGTCTTTTTTCTCCTTAAGTAGGTTTATTCCTAGGTATTTTATTCTTTTTGTTGCAGTGGTAAATGGGAGTGTCTCCTTAATTTCTTTTTATGATTTTTCATCGTTATTGTATAGGAATACCAGAGACTTGTGTGTATTAGTTTTGTATCCTGCAACCTTACCAAATTCATTGATTAGTTTTAGTAGTTTTCTGGTGGCATCTTTAGGATTCTCTATGTATAGTATCATGTCATTTGCAAACAGTGACAGTTTTTATCTTCTTTTTCAATTTGGATTCCTTTTATTTCTTTTTCTTCTCTGATTGCCATGGCTAGGAATTCCAAAAGTGTGTTAAATAAGAGTGGTGAGAGTGGACATCCTTGTCTTGTTCCTGATCTTAGTGGAAATGCTTTCAGTTTTTCACCATTGAGTATGATGTTGGTTGTGGGTTTGTCAAATGTGGCCTTTATTATGTTGAGGTAGGTTCCCTCTCTGTCCATTTTCTGGAGAGTTCTTATCGCAAAAGAATGTTGAATTTTGTCAAAAGCTTTTTCTGCATCTGTCGAGATGATCATATGGTTTTTATTCCTTGTTAATATCATGTATCACATTGATTGATTTGCATATATTGAAGAATCCTTGCCTTCTTGGGATAAGTCCCACTTGATCATGGTGTAGATACTTTTAATGTGTTGTTGGATGCTGTTTGCTAGTATTTTGTTCAGGATATTTGCATCTGTGTTCATCAGTGATATTGGTATGTAATTTTCTTTTTTTGTGATATCTTTGGTTTTGGTGTCAGGGTCATGGTGTCTTCGTAGAACGAATTTGGGAGTGTTCCTCCCTCTGCAGTATTTTGGAAGGGTTTGAGAAGGATGGGGTTAGCTCTTCTCTAAATGTTTGATAGAATTCACCTGTGAAGCCATCTGGTCCTGGACTTTAGTTTGTTGGAAGAGTTTTAATTACAGTTTCAATTTCATTACTTGTGATAGGTCTGTTTATATTTTATAATTCTTCCTGGTTCAGTCTTGGAAAATCGCACCTTTCCATGAGTTTGTGTATTTCTTTGTGGTTGTCCATTTCATTGGCATATAGTCATTTTTAGTAGTCTTTTATAGTCCATCGTATTTCTGTGGTGTAAGTTGTGATTTCTCCTTTTTCGTTTCTCATTTTATTGATTTGTGTCCTCTCCCTTTTCTTCTTGATGAGTCTGGCTAAAGTTTTATCAATTTTGTTTATCTTCTCAAAGAACCAGCTGTTTTATTGATCTTTGCTGTTGTTTTCTTCGTTTCTCTTTCATTTATTTCTGCTCTGATCTTTATGATTTCTTTCCTTCTACTGACTTTGGGTTTTGTTTGTTCTTCTTTCTCTAGTTGCTTTAGGTGTAAGGTTAGATTGTTTGAGATTTTTCTTGTTTCTTGAGATGAGATTGAATTGCTGTAGAGTTCCCTCTTAGAACTGCCTTTGCTGCATCCCATAGGTTTTGGGTTGTCGTGTTTTGGTGTCATTTGTTTCTATGTATTTTTAAAATTTCTTCTTTGATTTCTTCAGTGCTCTCTTGGTTATTTATTTATCCTTCATGTATTTGTGTTTTTCACAAATTTTTTCCTGTAACTGATTTCCAGTCTCATAGCATTGTGGTCTGAAAAGATGCTTGATGTGATTTCAATTTTCTTAAGTTTACTGAGGCTTGATTTGTGACCCAAGGTGTGATCTATCATGGAGAATGTTCTGTGTGCACTTGAGAAGAAAGTGTATTCTGCCACTTTCAGGTGGAATGTCCTATAGATATCAATTAAATCTATCTGGTCTGTTGTGTCATTTAAAGCTCATGTTTCCTTATTTACTTTCTGTTTAGATGATCTGTCCACTGGTGTAAGTGGGGGTGTTAAAGTCCCCTACTATTATTGTGTTACTGTCCATTTCCCCTTTTATGGTTGTTAGCATTTACTTTATGTACTGAGGTGCTCCTATGTTGGGTGCATAAATATTTATAATTGTTATATCTTCTTCTTGGATTGATCCCTTGATCATTACATAGTGTCCTTCCTTATCTCTTGTAACAGTCTTTATTTCAAAGTCTATTTCATCTGATACAATTATTGCTACTCCAGCTTTCTTTTGATTTCCATTTGCATGGCATATCTTTTTCCATGCCTTCACTTTCAGTCTGTATGTATCCCTAGGTCTGAAGTGGGTCTCTTGTAGACAGCACATATATGTGTCTTGTATTTGTATCCATTCAGCCAGTCTTTGTCTTTTGGTTGGAGTATTTAATCCATTTACATTCAAGGTTATTATCGATATGTATGTTCCTATTACCATTTTCTTAATTGTTTTGGGTTTGTTTCTGTGGGTCCTTTTTTTTCTCTTGTGTTCCCTGCCTAGAGAAGTTCCTTTAGCATTTGTTGTAAAGCTAGTTTGGTGGTGCTGAATTCTCATAGCTTTTGCTTGTCTGTGAAGCTTTTGGTTTCTCTGTGGAATCTGAATGAGATCAGTGCTGGGTAGAGTAATCTTGGTTGTAGGTTTTTCTCTCTCATCACTTGAAGTACATCCTGCCACTCCCTTCTGGCTTGCAGAGTTTCTGCTGAAAAATCAGCTGATAACCTTCTGGGGATTCCTTTGTGTGTTATTTTTTGCTTTTCCTTTGCTGCTTTTAATATTTTTTCTTTGTTTTTAATTTTTGTTAGTTTTATTTATATGTGTTTTGTTGTGTTTCTCCTAGGGTTTATCCTGTATGGGACTCTGTGCTTCCTGGACTTGTGTAACTATTTCCTTTCCCATGTTAGGGAAGTTTTCGACTATAATCTCTTCAAATATTTTCTCAGACCCTTTTTCTTTTTCTCTTCTTCTTCTGCGACCCCTATAATTCGAATGTTGGTGCGTTTAGTGCTGTCCCAGAGGCCTCTGAGACTGTCCTCAGTTCTTTCCATTCTTTCTTCTGCTCCTCGGCAGTTATTTCTACCGTTCTGTCCTCCAGCTCACTTATTCGTTCTTCTGCCTCAGTTACTCTGTTATTGATTCCTTCTAGTGTATTCTTAATTTCAGTTACTGTGTTGTTCATCTGTATTTGTTTGTTCTTTTAGATCTTTGTTAAACATTTCTTTTATTTTCTCAATCCATGCCTCCATTCTGTTTCCATGATTTTGGATCATCTTTACTATCATTACTCTGAATTGTTTTTCAGGCAGGTTTTGCATATTTCCTCTTCACTTATTTGGTCTTGTAGGTTTTAACCTTGCTCTTTCATCTGTGACATATTTTTGGTCATCTCATTTTTTTTTTTTTTTTGGATGGGTGGGTTTGTGATCCTGTCTTACTGGTTGTTTGGCCTGAGGCTTCCAACACTGGAGTTTTTAGGCTGTTGGGTAGAGCTGGGTCTTGTTGATCAGATGAGCACCTGTGGGAGACCTCACTCTGATGAATATTCCCTGCGGTCTGAGGTTCTCTGTTAGTCCAGTGGTTTGGACTTGGACTTTCTACCGCAGGAGCTCTGGCCCGACCCCTGGCTCAGAAACCAAGATCCTGTGAGCTGAAAAGGGTGGCAAAAAAAAAAAAGAAAAGAAAAGCAAAAAGGAGCAGAACGATAACAAAGAGGAAAAAATAAAATAAGATTAGAAAACTAACAGATATGTTAGAAAGAATAGAAAAATAAAAATTTAGATAAAACAACAACCAGAAGGTAAAACAGAACCACAATAGTTAAATTCAGGAGGGGGAAAAGAAAGCCGGAAAAGGCCTTGGCTGTGCTGGGTGGGGCTTAGGCAGGGGTGGGGTTTAGGCAGTGGGCAGGGCTTATGCTTAGGACCCACAGGGCCGGAAAAGGCCGGGTGGGGTGGGGGATGTTGGGGGGGTTTAGGCTTAATGCAGCAGGAGTGGCCCAGGAGTGCCTCTGGCCCTGGAGGGCAGAGGAGCAGGTCCAGGACCCCAGCAGGCTCACTGGGCCCGAGTGGGCAGGGGAAGTGCTAGGCCCGTTCCCCGCATCCTGCGATCTGGAGGGCCCCTCCCCGTTGACCTCTCCTCTTCCCCCCTCCTCCCTCCTATGCCCCTAGCACCTACGTGGCTGGAGGGAGCCTTGGAAATCAGGGGACCAGACCTGGAAGCCCAACAGTCCTCCCAGAGCCCGGTGGGTGGGGGAAACACCTGCGGTGCTTCCCCTGATCCCCTGGCCCAGCAGGGTCCCCCACATTTGCCTCTCCTCCTCTTCCCCCCTCCTCCCTCCCTCCTCTGCCCCTAGGACCAACGTGGCCTGGAGGGGGCCTTGAAGGGCGGGGACCCAGCCTGGGAGTCCAGGCTTCCCGGGGCTGAGTGGGCCTGGGAGACGCCCGCCACACCTCCCCGATCCTCCGGTCCTGGAGGCCCCCTCCCGCCCGCCTTCTTCCTATAGCTCTAGGACCAACACAGCCCACAGGGGGCCTCAGAGGGCCCGGCCCGGGAGGCCCGCAGGCTTCCTGGGCCTGATAGGGCAGGGGAAACGCCTGATCCTCCGAGCCCCCCAGGGTCTCTCCAGGCATGGGAACCCCTCCCGCCTCGAGCCACCCCTCAGGGGTGCTGGTCCCGTCCAGCCTCCATTTCTCCTCCCACCTCAGTGCCCCCATGTCCTACCCAGTCGCTCGGGGGTTCCTCCCCTCTCCTTGGGCATAGATGTACCGCACCAGTGTCCGACAGGCACCCTAGTTGCGGAGAGACGCAAACTCTGCATCCTCACCTGCTGCCATCTTGACTCTGCCCCCTCTTAACTTATTTTTGAAATGCTAATCCTTACAAGTAAAACCTGAGGTAATAAAAACTCTAATTAGGGGTGTGTGTGTGTGTGTGTGTGTGTGTTTGTATAAAAGTAAACACATTTTTAATAGCTGTTTCTGGTTCTCCAAGAGTATCAATAGTGAAAGTAAAAGGAAGCCACAGACTGTCTTGGGTTAATGTAGCTTCATCATTCTATATGGTCATGTTAATTAACTGACTTGTTCAGCCTGTTTGGACCATAAGAAATTGTGACCTTTCCAATTGTATTCAAATCTGTCAAGCGTGAAAACAGGTGATTTGTTTTTCTTGTCTTAAACCTAAACAACTGCCTGGTTTCTGCTTAGGCAAATGTGGTAGGCAGAATAATGGGCCCCTTAAAGATGTCCAAGTCCTAATGCCCAGACCCTGGGAATGTATTACCTTACACGGCAGAAGGGATTTTGCGGTTGTGCTTATGTTAAGGATTTTGAAATGAGGAGATTTCCTGGTTTATTCAAGTGGGACCAATGTACTCACAAGGCTCCTCATAAGTAAAGGAGGGAGGATAGCATCACAGTGTGATAAAGGGTGTGAAGGGACTCGACCGGCCACTTCTAGCTTTACAGATGGGAGTAGGCAACGAGACAAGGAACACAGGCAGCCTCTGAAGCTGAAAAAGGCAAGGAAGTAAATTCTCTGCTAGGGCCTCCAGAAGGAATTCAACCCTGCCAACCCCTTTTTTTTTTTTAAGATTTTTTAATTTTTTTGATGAAGACCATTTCTAAAGTCTTTATTGAATTTGTTACAGTATTGCTCCTGTGTTTTTTTTTTTGTTTGTTTGTTTTTGCGGTATGCGGGCCTCTCACTGCTGTGGCCTCTCCCGTTGCGGAGCACAGGCTCCGGACGCGCAGGCTCAGCGGCCATGGCTCACGGGCCCAGCCGCTCCGCGGCATGTGGGATCCTCCCGGACTGGGGCACGAACCCGTGTCCCCTGCATCGGCAGGCGGACTCTCAACCACTGCGCCACCAGGGAAGCCCTGTGTTGTTTTTTATTTATGTTTTGTTTTTTTGGCAGGGAGGCACGTGGGATCTTAGCTCCCTGGCTAGGGATAGAACCTGCACCCCCTGCATGGAAGACAAAGTGTTAACTACTGGACCACCAGGGAAGTCCCCTGCCAACCCATTTTAGACTTTGATAGACAAGCCAGCACAGGTTTATCTGTTATAAGAATTCAAAGAAGGAAGAGAGATTGGGGTTGCCTAGTGAGGGGGAGGGGGCGGTGGGGGTTGGTCTGGGGTTGTGAAGCAGGACTCCTGGGGCCAGAGGCATTATGGTTATCGGATAGTTATAAGATTAAATGGTCCGCAGCAAAAAGGGTAGTGACTGCCTGATCTTTGGTTGTCTGTGCAACTCCTTTTGGGCCACTGCTAAATAGTCCTTCCTTAGTGAAAGACTCCTAATTGGCCTTGGCTCCGGAACCCTCAAGCAGATTACGTGAAGGTTCGCAATCTTTTTTCCCCCTCAAGTGTTCTGAGCCCCTTTATTGGCAGGAACTGTGCTAGGTACTGAATGGAAAGAACTAGTTACAGACCTTACCCATAAGAACTCTTACTTTGCATCTCTTAGAACTCTTACCTGGTATTTACAGGTCTTCCCCAAACAGGTGGACAGGTGGAGGCCCTAGCACCTTATCGGCAGGATTGCACCTGGCGTAGTGAAGCGGTGGCCTGGAGAGGAAGGTGTATGATACAGTCAGCCCTCCAGTCTTTGCATGTGGATCCTGTGGCTATGGAACCTGAGTAAATGGAGGGCCGATTGGACTCCTTACGTAAAGGACGTGAGCACCCGCGAATTTTGCTATCCAGGGGGGTCCCCGTGGATATCGAAGGGTGAGTGTATACCGTCAGATGATCTGCCTTTGAATCCCAGGTCTGATGTTCTAGTTTGGCCAAATCACTTCACCTTTCTAAATTGATTTCTTCTTCTCTAAGATAGGGAGTTATCAGGAAGGGGAAAAAATAAAGCTATTTTAAAAGCTGGTTGCTCTTTGAGTTGAAAGCTAAAGACAGATGAATTATAGTCTGTTTTCGTTCTGTCAAGGTAAAGGGCTAATCTAGATGGGAGGGGTTGGGACCAGGGGGCTTAAATTGTTCTGTATAATAAAGAAACAAGAATTTTTAGCTTTTACTTGAAGCTGGAGGGAAAATTTTTTTTGTTTTTATTTTGCTTTTGTTTGGGCAGGGGTGGTGAGAGAAAGTGGGTCCTAGAATTAGGCTCGAGATGAGGCTACAAATGGCTACTCCACTGGCAGAAAAGGAAGCGGGTAGAGAGCTTCAATGTCTGATTCTCAGTTTTAAATCGTTTCTTACTGTTTACTTGTTATTTATTTATTTGTTAAAATCTTCCTCTACTAAAGGTCTGCTTTTCACAACACCCAGGTGTTAATGTGTTTTGGAGACAGAGTAGAGATGGCTGTGTCTACACTAGTGTGGAGGGGAATAGAGAGAGGGGAGATGATGAGAGTTAGGTTGCAGTCAGGATTTAGGATGAGTAAGTGACAAGGAACTATTAGGAAGTTGTAAGCACTCACCTTAGGATCCTTGAAATTATTAAGGAAAGTCCTGGGCTTTGTACAGTTATGTGAGATAACGGTCTAAAATTTGCATTTGAATGTTAAAGATGGTACAATTTAGGACCGTTTACATGTCAGGGATGATACCTACTTAACAGGGTTGGGAGACTTCTACCTAAATGAGAATGTAGGTAAAAGCACTTCATAAACTAAGGAAATACATCATCAGCCCTAAGATAAAGTGTCTTCCCATGAAGATTTTGTAAAAAGGAAGTCAGACGTAAATTCAACTCTGATCACAAGTATGAGAATAATTATCCGGAAGTTATGAGCTCTATAATAGTTTTCTTTCTTTATGAATTCAGTTCAAACGGATAGTAAACACAATTTGGATGTTAAAGATACAGTTTTTAAAAATGACTCGATATGTCCCAAACATATCACGTTAAGACTTGGGGGTTTAGGATCCCACTGTATAACTTCAGGCCCATCTAGTAGGAACAGAAGTAGCTTTGGTCGTGCAGTATTTAGCTGACATTGTGGATCGGCCTGAGCACAAGGAAATGATGATGTTGCCAAGGAATGGGAAATGACACGTGTCGGGTATATACTCAACACTTGACATATATTGTCTTTCATAAAGCTTATTGCTGCCCAAAAGAAGTGGTAGCATCTGCAGTCTTTAGATGGTGGTTGAGGGAACGGGCAGGGTGTGTGTGTGTTGGGGGGTGTGTGTGAAAATTACAGTGATTAAAGAACTTGCTTAAAATCATAGCGTTGAAGTGGTAGAGCTGGCATGAAGACTCTTGCCAGCCTCAGGGTCCAGTTCTTTCCCTCCCACCATGCTGCCGTGGGGGCCCGGAAGTAAACTGACCCTCAGCGGCCGAGCCTTGTGTGGTTCTGGTTCCTTGTCCCAGTGTCACACCGCATCTTAATTGATTTTCTTCTGTAGAGCATTTACAGAAAGCTTCTGACAAGACTTCATGAGATGTTATAGGTGACAGGTATGTGGGAAAAAAGATGAAGTCATTAGCTGAATTAAATTCTGGAGTGGACAGGTTAAGTTCCTGGATTGCCTCAAGTTTCATTTACATGGGACCAGCCGTCTTTCGTGAGGTCATGACAGAAATGCTGGCAAACTCTTTCCATTAGTGGGTCTTGCATGCAGTATGCACTTCTTCTGTTGTGGGACTCTTTTTCATGTTGTTGTTGTTCAGAATTCACCTTAGGGGTTTTCTCAAACTCGGCATTCTTAATCTATCGTGGTTTTTAGCTTTCTTTTTTCTTTCCAGACTGCGTGAATGATGCAGTTTCAGTTCTGGGTGTTAGGATTCTCTTTCACACTGGTTTGTCATGACCTTAAAGTATTTTAAGTTTCTCTTTGCGTTAATTTTTTTTTTTTTTAATGTAGTACCCCAGTGAGCTAGAGATTTGTTTTACCAAGTGAGTTTAAATCACCAGCAGCCGGAGTTGTCCATGAGCGTTGTCAGACTTGACCACATGTAAAACCCTGCCAGTGGTCTTTTTCTTTTCTTCAACTTGGTAGGTTTTGGGGTCCAGACTCGAAGGCTAGTTACGCTTCTGCATCAGCCTTTAGGTTGTTAGAGTTGCCAAAGATGGCATACAGTACCAGGGATGGAGAGTTGTTTGTTGCCGTGATCAGGATGGTCTTAGTTTATAGTTGCCGTCCTAGCTCTCCCCTGTAGATAACTGACAAGTCCTGAGTCGTTCTGAGCTGCAGCCACCCACAAAAACCACATGCATGGCATTTTACTCAAAACTTTAACCACTGCTTTGTGATGCAAAACTGGTGGAATTTTGGGTACTTTCTGTAAAATCGAAATCTTTACGGGGGTTTTCCAACATTCTAGTTGATTGTTAACAAATGATCACTGTAACGAAGAGGAGAGAGCAGAGTTGGCTAATCAACACCGACTTCTGTGGTAGGTAGGATAGGATGCCAGTCTGTATGGAATCTTTCCATGTGGAGAAAGCCACGTTGACTGAGAGAACAGATTCTCCTTTTGAAAAATGCAATTAAATAAGAGATATTTGTATGAGATTTGTAGTTGTAAAAGAGATTTTAGGAGCTTCTTATCTTTGCCACAAAGTTTTCAGTCTTGACAAAGTAATCATATTCAGGAGTTTCTAACTTGTAGATCCTCTTATGAAAGAGATTTGAAAAGAAAAAGAAATCCATTTGTATTGTAGGACAAAATACAGTTCTGCATAAGAACTTTCTGTAAAGTGAGAACTGTTATGGGAAACTGATTACGGATAAGATACTGTAGCCCGTTTCTGGAATGGGGATAGCAGGTGGAAGAGCTCTCTCCTGTTTCGAGTCAGGAGTGCTTTGTTTATTCTGGAGCTAAGCCCCTGGGCAAGTCTCTTTACCACTGTAAGGCTCAGTTTCTTACCTTTAAAATGAAAGCTCCACTCCCATCTATGGTTTGGTAGATAAGAACATGTTGTCTCAAGAACCTTCAGTAGGAGTCCTTTGTTATTATATCCTGTCTTGTGTAAAGGTGACTTTCACTGTCATGTAAATTAAGCCTTCTATCAAGCACATTTTGTTTTTTAAAACCTGTGAAGGGGCTTCCCTGGTGGCGCAGTGGTTGAGAGTCCGCCTGCCGATGCAGGGGACACGGGTTTGTGCCCCGGTCCGGGAAGATCCCACATGCCGCGGAGCGGCTTGGCCCGTGAGCCATGGCCGCTGAGCCTGTGCGTCCGGAGCCTGTGCTCCGCAACGGGAGAGGCCACAACAGTGAGAGGCCCATATACCGCAAAAAAAAAAAAAAAAAAAACCTGTGAAAACATTATTTTAGCAAAACTCAACTCTACTTGTGTACGTATGTAGTTGTGATCCTTTTGTATTTAATAGTATTGAGGGACTAAATTTCCTTCTATGTAGCCCAGAAGTCAGACTAATGGTCTCATGATTAGCCTTAAAATAACTATCAGAAACTTTCAGGCTGTTTCTCATTAGCGCATTATCCCAACCAACCGTAGGAGGAGGATACAGAAATCTATAATTGAGTTTTTTTTAAATTAATGAATTTATTTATTAGTTTTGGTTGCATTGGGTCTTTGTTGCTGCGCGCGGGCTTTCTCTAGTTGTGGTGAGCGGGGGCTACTCTTCGTTGTGGTGCGCGGGCTTCTCATGGCGGTGGCCTCTCTCGTTGCGGAGCACAGGCTCTAGGTGCACAGGCTTCAGTAGTTGTGGCACGTGGGCTCAGTAGTTACGGCTCGTGGGCTCTAGAGCGCAGGCTCGGTAGTTGTGGCACAAGGGCTTAGTTACTCAACGGCGTGTGGCATCTTCCTGGACCAGGGCTCGAACCCCTGTCCTCTGCATTGGCAGGCAAGTTCTTAACCACTGTGCCACCAGGGAAGCCCTATAAGTGAGTTTTAATGTGATAATTCCTTAGTTTACTGTGAAGATCGTGGTAATTTCTCACTAGCACATAAGTAAAGCTTTGTTTAGTTTGCTACTGCAAAGACTGAGTTGCTGGTTAGCTTCCACAAATAAGGTATGCTTGCTTTGTAATTTATGTTAGGAAATGTTTAAACAGGGTGAAAGAGCAGTTTTTACAGGAGCAAAATCAAGCAACCCATTTTCAGAAAGTAGAACCAAATAAAACTAAACTGACTGAAGAACAAGCAGTAATGAGCTTGGGAACAGGTAGGTTGAATCAAATTTTTAAAAAACAAAGTGAAAAGCGTATTTTGTGTGCGTGTGTGAGGAGTCAGGGCGCACAGCTTTAAGAGTATTTGCGGGGTCTTCTCTGGTGGCGCAGTGGTTGAGAGTCCGCCTGCCGATGCAGGGGAAATGGATTCGTGCCCCGGTCCGGGAAGATCCCACATGCCGCAGAGCGGCTGGGCCCATGAGCCATGGCCGCTGGGCCGGTGCGTCCGGAGCCTGTGCTCCGCAACAGGAGAGGCCACAGCAGTGAGAGGCCCGCGTACCGCAAAAAAAAAAAAAAAAAAAAAAGAGTATTTGCGCAGGATGAACTTTTGAGTAAAGCTCTAGGGCTCAGCAGGGTGGAAGCTGTATCTGCAGGGGGAAACAAGGTTCATCACTACATAATTTCAGGGACATAAGTAGAAACGGGCCAGAAAATATAAATGTTAGAAAAGTGGAACGGAATTTCCCAGACCCTTTGACTTAACACGTGGTTTAGTTAAGGAAGTTGGCAGAATCTTCAAATATGAATCCGTGCTACAGAAAACTTTTAAAATTCAATAATCAGAGCCGAGAAGACTTTTTGCATGTTAGTAGTATGCTGTCACATTTGTTTCTTAGCCCGATAGCACTAATTCTTCACCTCCGTGAGTAACTTTGAAGGTGACTTGGACCTTGATCCTTGAAATAGAAGTGTTGAAAAAGCGATGTCTGGAGAAAGGTGAAATCACAATCACACATCAAAGGCTGTAGGAGTTATAACTTCAAATTTTATGTTTCAGTTGTACCAGCTTTGTGTTCACACTCAAACTCCAAGGGTAGGATCTACCGCTTGTAGGGTGGAGTGGCATTCTGACTCCATTTATTTTCTGCTGAAGCTGGCGAGTTGAATGAAGATTGTATCTCAAGTGACAGGATTCGAATGAAACAGGACAAACCTGTAAAAGCTGCAACCTGAACGTGTCATTGCAGAACTCTGCAGTGAACGAGATGGGACGGGGCTTGGGAGACAAACCACACACGCTGCCTCTCCGTGCTGGGCAGCTCAGGAGATTGAAGGGAGATCCGAGGGGAGCAAGTCCTTGCTGGCTGGAGCTCACGTTCGGGGAGGGGTGGGGGGGTCGGCGTGGAGCGCCAGTTTGTTTATAGCTACAAGTACGTATCTGTCTTGGGCTTGCCTTATGATGGAACAATTCTATGGAGATATGCTGCACTGAATGGAAAATTACTCACTTTTTTTTAAAGTTATCAATTATAAAGTAGAAGCATTGGTTTTGAAACTAGTCATTTAACTGGAATTTAATCACGACCTAGTTCCCAACATTGGATGGTAATTATCCTTATTTAGCAAAGCACAGAGAAAAATCAGTGTGTGTTTAAAAGAGCAACCACGGTGGGCATTGCTCTCAGGAGGGGACAGGCTTCACTGCCTTTGGATAGACGAGTTAGCTTTTGTAAAACATTTTCAACTGTCTTGAAGGACTCTGACCGCCGGGCATGAGTGAGAA
Source organism: Orcinus orca (assembly GCF_937001465.1). Lineage (NCBI taxonomy): Eukaryota > Metazoa > Chordata > Mammalia > Artiodactyla > Delphinidae > Orcinus > Orcinus orca. The sequence continues at coordinate 11,416,773 of NC_064568.1, forward strand.
CTAATCTCCCTGTTGGTGATTCCTTTGCACTGCAGGTAGCAAGATGCAGGTCCCCCAGGGAACGTGCAGGAGTGGGAGCCTTACCGTAATGTGCTACAGTGCTCGTGACAGTCTGCTTGGCAGTCACTTACAGAGAAGAATGAATGGCTGGCTACTGTATGAACCCTCCCCCACATCTGTTCAGGTAGTTCTCCGTTATCATTAATCAGGTAAGCATTTTTGGAATTAATCTGGTAGGCAGACCAGTTATACTTTAAATTGGTCCTAAAGGAAATATACAATTGGAATAGCTGTTGTTATGACGCAAAGAAATGTCTAAATGAAAGCCACCAGCCGGTCACTGTATTTATTCTGCTTCATTTATTAAATATTATTTTTATATCTGCATTTACAAACTTTACTCATTTCAGAACTCTGCTTTCAATACACGTTTAACTTTTTTTGTAGAGAGATTCTCTTGTAAAATGAGATCCATGTACAAAACTAGGCAACAGATATAAAAGTTTCCTTTCATACTTTTTCATCCATCAAGAAAAGAAATAATGTGACAAAGAAATAAAACCCAACTGTGGCTCTTTCACAAGAATAACATGTCAGTGTTCAAACTATGAGCTCTAATGGGATAGATCATATTTCATCTTTATATGGATGGATATAGTTTAATACTTCTTAGCTACTGTAGCATGTTGGTTCAGATGAAGGAAAAAAATCAGCTCTACTGTTTGGACTAGATAATCTAGAGCCCATCAATTACTCATTTCTTGATAACGTGACACCAGAATTCACCTAGGAGATGACATTGATTGGCTAGCAGTATGCATTTACCTCAAGCGTGGCATAAAAAGTTCCCTTTAAAAAATTCACTGACTTGGCAAACTAAAGTCTGAGCCTCTAATTCAGCTCTCTTACTTAAAGAAATAGTTTAAATGATCAATTCAGAAGCCTTAAAGTATCTTTGAAACTAAAGTTGCTTTTCTTAAAATGAATGCTGACTTGACAGTTCGTAGGCTTGGAGCACTGTCACTACGAGACAGAGGCACTGGTGCCGCTAGCAATGAGAAGTAGTATCACCACAGGCTAATTATATGGTACAAAATGCCCGGGGGCCTGAAACTCACTAGTAATATGATTTTGGCAGCAGCATCATTTGATATTTAACCATTTATTACATACTATGAACACACCAGCTTCAAAGATGTGCACTCCCCTTAGGATACTCAGGAGTTACAAATTTATTGTGATTGCATAATTGGTATTGCACAGTTCTATAAAAAACATAAATACTGGCTATTCTAGTTTTAAATACAAAATACATGTCATATACTTTTAAATCTATAATGTGGTTCAAGTGCAAATCAGGTGCTTTCTTTAGTCCTTCCAAAAAAGGCATTTTTAATATTTTTGGCACAAATGAAATTTCATCGTGCCAACAATTCTAATTACAATACATATATCCAAACCTTGAGAGTAGCAGTCATATACATACGGTATAAAACTGAGTATTTACAAATATACTAAGCATAAATGTAACCTCTGTGGGTGAATCAGAACGAATTAGCCACACCCACACTAAAAATAATTTAAAAAGGTAAGTACGATTCCTTTATTTCATTTGCTTATGCTGGTTGCTGTGGGTTGACGTTCATGTGAGGAGGATGTCCTAGAAGACCAATTCTTTGTTTCTGCTTCCTTTGTTCTGTCATCTGGAAAGTTAAAAAGTTTCATCATTAGACCCAGACACTTCCTGTACGTCAAATCATATACTCAACCATAGATTACCTCTGTGGTTATGGTTTATACTGAAACCCACTTTCTACAGTGTACTGTCAGTATATCAAACACAGAACTTCAAAAAGGACATCTTCCTAGGCAGAATGGGGAATTCTGTGCCTTAGGCAATGTGACATTCAGAAACTTTGCTTTCTACTTGTTTCATAAAGGAACAAAAAAACAGTTAAAGCACAAGATTCTTGATCGTTTCCCAAATCCGCTTCCAACTGATAGCTTTGTATGACAGTAACAACACACTGAACTGTCAAGAAAAGCAGTGTGTTTAAAATCCTAGGTTTAAGAGAGATTAAGTCCACCGTCTTCAGGGGGTCTTGATTCCTCTCCAGTGACTGTTGGGCCGTTTTGATCTGCGAGAAAAACACACAGCATTTCTAGGGAGATGAGGAGTGTCCTCTCCTCTGAGGTCCAGGGTGACTAAATAACATAATCATGGCCTGGCACTCAGTGGTGACTATTCCTTGCCACCTACAGACACTAAGGTCAGGAAAGACCATTTCCTAAGGCTGGTCAAATGAAACGGTGCTTTCCAAACCCAGAACAAGAGGTTGGTACCGTTTATTTCGGCTGCCGAACTAAATCAGTTCTCACATTGACAGGTATCCAGCTCTGTTCTGGCTATTTCGGGGCATAATTAATTCCCTGCATTCACATTTCTCATAACCCAGGTAGTCCTAGCTCAGGATTTGATGCTGGGCATCAAATATTTTGGTACAAAATATCCTGAGAACATAAAATAAGATTAACTTACCTAGGTTCAATTTTAACGCATAGCCGTTTTCCTTTCATATCAAAATACTATTTTTAGGCTCCTGTGAAATGCCTTCAGTTATATTTTAGAAGAGAAGATTTACAAGGAGTGAATATTTCCGAAAGGCAGCTTTTTATAAAGCCTTTTATAAAGAGTTGCATTAGGATATTCCAGCTAGCCTCTAAAGTTTCCTTGGATGAGTGACGAATCGTGAAGGGAGGTGTCACACCCTATACTACACAGATTCAGCTGCAGAAGCAGAACCTCACGTGACCCGTGGAATAAATTCACAAGTAGATGGTAACGCAATCAGTAATTCAGTCATCTCACTGCCTGATACTTCATGTTGCTTAGCCCCAGAGTCTCACCCCCTGACTAGCCCCTCGGCAGGTAGCCTTGAGAGGGAATCCAGTAAAACTTAACTAAATTTAATAATCGCCGCATTCTCACAGATTTAGGAACCTTGGTGCGCTCACCCCGTATTGACAGATACTTTATTTAAAGATGCTGCGATTTTTCTGCTGTTGAAGTTGGCCATTAAAGCTTTCCCTGAAAATTTTCCATAAATAACTACGTGCACTTGAGATGACCTTTTATGTACCTGCATCTTCACGCCTGTTTGTCGGATCACCTTTTTGTGACTTTTCAATCTGTTGGCTCTTCCTCCTCTTAAACTTAAGGGCTTCTAAACTGGGTTCCTTCTAGCAAATGAGTCTTCAACTGAAGGCACACCTTCCTTCCCTCTTCGACAGGCTATCACCTGAAAGCCCAGTGGAGGTCCGATTCTGATTTTCCAGGGTTGTCTTCTTAAAACAATGATTGCATCACTCTCCCTGCATCACAAACCTTCAAGCTCCCTACTGCTGTAGGTTAGTGGCCAAAACCTTCGTTCAGGCAGTCATATTCCTGGTAATTTCAAGAACCTAGTACATACCTATCTAATTTTGTTTTCTGTTTCCCTTAGAATAATGGTTCTTAAACTTTGGCGTGCGCCAGAAACACCTAGAAGGCTCCTTAAAACACAGATCCAAGGGCCCACAAACAGAGTTTCTGACTCAGCAGGCCCAGGGTAGGGCTGGTGAGTTTGCATTTGTAACAAGTTCCCCGGTGATACTGGTGTTACTGATCTGGGGCCGCTGCTGCTGTAGAAGAGCTCTTCACTGGTTATCTCAGAAACAGGCCAAGATCACTGTGGTTATATTTTCATATACTTGAATACTTAAAAAAAAGTATTTTGGGTAAATGTGTTATTTTTCTCAAAATAAGACCTTGGAGAAGATTCTCTGCAGTTGAGCAGGTGGTCGGCACACAAATCTGACTGCCTGGATTCTGTTCTGATCGACCATGGCCTTTTTAGACAGAATGGCTACCATTTAAGTGAGTAATAAATAGTAGGGAATTGGGCAACTGCTTAAGTGTTGGTCCCTTTTGGCAAGGTCATCATCCAGTGATAATTATATGGGAACAGTAATGAAAACAAAACCCCCTAAAGGACTAAATCTGGCCTACAAGAAACCAAGCTCAACACTGCTGGCCAGTTAAGTTTCCCTGGCCCCTTAGTACATATTCTCACATAACTTCTGGCTTTATTAGCTCAATTCAACCTACTTACCTATTGGTCTTCATAGATTCACATGCACTATATATGTTATTTAAGGCATCACCATTTTCTGTTACTACTGTCTATATCAAAACAGAAATAATGACCAAAGTCTTTCGATCCTTAGCATATTCTCACAATGTATTCTCTCTGGACATTTGAAACAAAACTGACTAGATAAAAATATCCACCCGGGGCTTCCCTGGTGGCACAGTGGTTAAGAATCCGCCTGCCAATGCAGGGGACACGGGTTCGAGCCCTGGTCCAGGAAGATCCCACAGGCCACGGAGCAACTAAGCCCGTGCGCCACAAGTACTGAGCCTGCGCTCTAGAGCCCGCGAGCCACAACTGCTGAGCCTGCATGCCACAACTACTGAAGCCCGCACGCCTAGAGCCCGTGCTCCGCAACAAGAGAAGCCACTGCTCGCCGCAACTAGAGAAAGCCCACGCACAGCAATGAAAACCCAACGTGGCCAAAAATAAACAAAATAAATTAAAAATATATATATATCCATCAGATTCATGTCTAAGGTGGTAACTTCAGTCAAAATTCTAATACAGAAAAAGCTACTTTGATTAGTGTGAAATGTCCCATTTGTAGTAGATACATTTAAAATCCTCAAAATCTACATTTAGCTAAGAATGAATACTTGAAGCAATATCCTCCTTCATAATCTATATACAGACTAACTTGAATTTCAGCATTCCTTCTTTTGACTCAGTCTAAACACGAAGCAAACGATATGGTAGCTTTACAAGTCAGATGTAGCCAAACATCTAAAAGATCTTCCATGAAAATACGGAGTGTTGAGTGCAAATGGGCAAAATTTACTCCACCACTATCGGCCTCCACACGACTAACGGCTGGCATAGCAGGGACGGTTCATCGACAGCACATGAAAGCCGCAACCTGCTTTCCTGTCACAGTGAGGTCGTGGCTACTCAGATTCTAAACAGCCCAGAAACTCCAGTCACCAGAATTGTGCTTCACAGTCCTATGAAATCAGCCACGCTCCTAACGAGGAGCCTAAGATATTCAGAAGTAAAACTGCAGCATCTCCTGAATGCAGTTATATTGGTTTAATATAAATATACAGATATCCACACTCCTGATCCTTAGTGGGCTGTTCCTCTCCAGTTCATCTGGCAAACGCTCAAGCTTTGAAACCAAGCTCCTGCATTCCCACCTCTGAGAGGGTTTCCGAGGCACTGACTCGAATCCTCTCCCTGTGGTCAGGCTGAATGAAGTGCTCCCTTTTCTCCACTCCCAGAGCAATCTGTTCAAACCTCTGTTACGTACTTACCATGTTGAATTATAATTTATTTGTTTACTTGTTTGTCTCCCACTCTAGGCTGTTAGTTCCTTGAAGAAGGAGAATTGGTTCTATTCACCTTTGTAACCCCAGTACCTAGGGCTGCACCTGGCAAATAGGTGTTTCATAAATGATGGTTCGAAGAACAAATGACCCAGAGCACAGTGCCATTCCTCGAGCATGCCATGCGTTTTCATGCCTTTGCTCATGCTGATTCCTTTCCTGGGATGCCCCCTGCTGCATTTTTCAGCTAGCTCAGAAGTCACCTGCTCGTAGGACTGTAGAAGCTAAACTCCTCCGACCCTCTAAGGCCTCTCACGGGACTGCCTGCCTACTTCTCTGTGCTCCTTTGTTCACCAATGAAACTCACTTCATTCCTCGGGCCGTGGAACTTCTCCTACTGTATCCTAACATTAGAGGTCTGCTGCTTTCTGGATGAGTTACAGTATCCTAGATGGCAGGTGTTACCAAAGGCCTCTCTTTTGTGGTTCCAACACAGTGTAAGGACCACAGACATTCAAGTAAGGCTTAATATTCCATTCTTCCAACTGTGGGGAATTATTCTATTCTTTTGTTCTTCCTTCCTTCCTTACGCAGTTACTGTTAACAAGATGATAACCCTCTTGCGTGAAAAATGCCAAACATGGGCTTCCCTGGTGGCGCAGTAGTTGAGAGTCCGCCTGCCGATGCAGGGGACACGGGTTCGTGCCCCGGTCCGGGAGGATCCCACATGCCGCGGAGCGGCTGGGCCCGTGAGCCATGGCCGCTGAGCCTGCGCGTCCAGAGCCTGTTGCTCCGCAACGGGAGAGGCCACAACAGTGAGAGGCCCGCGTACCGCAAAAAACAAAACAAAACAAAACAAAAAACAAACAAACAAAATGCCAAACACTATCGCATGCTAATATGACATGAATTTCAAGCACTACTTCTTTTCCTACCAACTACAAATAAGGGTCACTGTCCTATAGGAAGCCAGTCACATTTTCAAGAAAGTGAACCCTTCTCTCAATATAAAGAAAACATGCAAAAAAAATTTAAGTTATAAGAATGTAAGAGAATCACATTTAGTATTCAGAATCTCTTGGGAGGGGAAACTTCAAGATGAGAAGCATCATTAAGTAACACTTAGAACAGCAATTTTAATTAACTGTTCTTGGCAGTAATAGAAAAACCACTAACCAGGATTTTACTAATATCCTTGATAAGAACTTTTTCTCCTCAAACTGGTATTTTAAGAAAACAACAACCAACGAGGTCAATAACAGTTAAGATTAAATCCCAAGACATTCAGCTGTCTTTGCTCCATTATGCTGGTTTTTGGACCATTAGATCTGCAAAAATATCTAAGTGATGAAGCAATTTTTGTATTTTCCAGCACTTGTACCAGTGAATGGTATTCTTTCATAGCTGTTTTAAAAAATATCTGTCACAGAGTTTCTTGTTCATTAATCATTCATGGAGTTTTTATTTTTTAATTCAGAATTTTTTTCCCTTTGGAGGGCAGGAATTCTCACAACGACCGTTTAAGAACCAGCAGTTCTCTGACCTGTCTGCATGGCTTTTTATGCAGAACAATTTAAGAAATCTTTAGGACTGGTACACACCAAATTTAATAAAATTCAAATCTTTTCAACAAGTTGATTGTCAAACAAATGCTTTACAGTTTTGTTACAAAATCAAAAGAAAATGTTGACTAATTCCTTCTGAAAAAAGCAAATTTTCCCCAGCAAAAGCAACAATGCTGAATTTTTCCTGTGATTCTGGTCACCTTAAAACCTAAGCAGATCAATGCTGGTAAAGGCACTGGAGAATATAGTACTGGTTTCCTCCGATTTCTTCTTAGCCTATAACATCTTACAAGAAAAAACGGTCCAATTTCAAATTCATTCATAGGGGAAAGGTTTTCTGAAGGGTGGTTCTAACCGTTAACTTTAAAACCAAAATGTAAACAGAGCTGAAACCAAGCAGTTTAAACCACACTGGTCTTGATGTCACTTAATGAACCTTAGTCCATATGTAATCAAGTTTACATAGTTTGTTCAAGCCAAAATTTTGGCTTCAGAGAAACGATTCTAATGCCAAGTCTCTGATCAGTGGTGTAACATGGCAATGACTGTATCACTCCTTAACGTTTTAAGTGCGTGATGCGACTTCTGAAACTCTTTAACGTTCTTAAAAAAATGAATGAGAATTTAAACAGTCAACCATGAAAGGCAAACAGGGTACAGTGACAAAACAAAACAAGGGAAAATAAAAACACAACACACGCACACAAAATCCAACCCAGACTGCAGGACCAGGAGTTCCAGCCTGACATTTTCAGGTAAAGTTGCATAAATTTCCTAAGAGCCTGCCATGAACCTGAATGTCCTCACGAAATGAAATGAGGGAATTGGGTGCAATGCCATCTGTGGTCTTGGCTACCTCCTATACCTACGATTCTCTGTGCAAATTCCTCAGCTTCAATTCGCTCCTTAGACCAGGTTCACTGGTTTGCACAGTGTGCATCACTGAAGCAACTTCAGAACCACCCTCAGGGAGCGATTCAGCACACAGGATCCTAAGCATTGAAAGGACAGGCCCGGCCTACAGAGAAGGGCTCGAGCGGCATTTACTACCCCAGAATACCCAATAATAGTGTGCTTCAGACATGTTTACAAACGGCACTTTATAGAGCGCTAAATACTTCCTTTATTTAGGTCTGCATGAGATCAATTTTTGTAAGATTTTTTGGCATCTAATTTAAAACATCTGATTTAATGGAGATTCTTGTAGCCACAGCTCTCTCAAAGGGAGAGGAAGGGAACTTGAGCATTGCTACATGCCTTACGGAGCTCGCCTCGCTCTTCAGGGGGGAAACAGAAGCAGCTGTAGCAGACAGTGTGCTCATGAATCAGTGTAGTCCTGTGGAACATTTGTCAAGTGTTTCACAGCAGGGGTAAAAAGTTAATAAAATAATAAGCAAAGTAATCTAGTTAGATCTTCATTAGTTTTACTTATTTAGGTTATTACTCATTTTAGGTGGCTACCAAGCTCAGTGCTGTAGACAGCCTTCATAAATAAGGTCTTCTGTTCCCATTAGTCTTCTTATTTGTATCTTAATACATGTGAAAGAAAAGAATTTGAGGCCAAATGGTATCTTGGGGCTCAGTTTGGAATAATTTAGTTGGAACAGAAATACAATTCAAAGTGGGATTGTTAAAGTGCCACGTAAACTACCTCCAGGAAGAGCTGATGCCAGCCAGGGCCTTCACTAGTTATTATGTACCTAAGAGGAACAAATCACCTGCGGGTAGACCTTACAACTTACCTCCAGGCCAGCCTTGCCTGATAACTACCGCTGTACAAAATTTATAATCTTGTCTACGGAATTGATTAAAAGCTTTCAGCACCGCGTGCGGGAGGCTGAACCGTTGCCGTGTTTGTGCAGGATTATCCCGGTCAGCTACGGGCAGAGCACAGGTCCTCCCAGCAGGAGGTCACCACCTGGTAACTGTGAGTGCTCATTTGAAGGGGGTCAAGGGCGGGGCAGGGGGGCTCTGGAGTATACAGGGTTTGCTGCAGACTTGCCCCCTTCACCCAGCTTAGTTACAGGGGCAAAGCATTTATCTTACGGACAGGGAGCAGGATGGGGCAGCGCATCTGTAGACGGCTGAGCTGGGTGAGTGCAGGGACGCGGCCGGCAGAGCGGTCACTGTTCACCCCCAGCACCCGCCACGCCGCCTGGACTATGGGAGTCACTCAATAAGGATTTGGCCAATGAATGAACCAAAAGGGGCTCTTCCTTGACTGTGGTGTATCCCAGGATGCTGGATTTCAGTATCTGGGGCCAGGGGTCGATAGATCTGAGGGCTGAAAAGCAAAACCAGAAACAGCCTTTAATCTTTTGTCAGTGAAGAAAAGTCAGGAGTACAGCTTTGCACATCGTGTTTTTCTGTACAGCACTTCATTGAAGTAGTTTGCATTTTCTCATTTTCTGGTTTTGTTTTTCATATGAAAACCTCGTCCTGAGCGGCACTGAGAGTAGCGTCATGGGCTTATCCTGTCAAAGGGCAGTGAAGGGGGAGTGGAGGGGAAACTGATGGACTAAATGAGTTTGTCCTCTGTTGCCCGTTTCCTTTTCTATCCAGGTGATAAACTTCAGCATTTTAACATGAGCACTACTGATTTTCTCACCACACCTGGTGTGTATGGTAGTGGGTGTGTGTAGGCAGGTGGGGTTTCTTTTACCTGGTCCTTTAATTCTGACAGCTGCCCAGAAAGATTAGTGACCAGCTTCATGGTGGACTCCAGCTTCTCCTGCAGGCTCCTCAGCTCATTCTGTTCTCCTTCCGAATCGCTGCTGACCAGGGACATGGCTCTCATCCTTGGGAACCAGTCAAGGTTTCTTTCCTGGAATCCACATGAAAAAAAGAGGGAGTCACTTCGAAGAGGAGAGACGACAAAGGCAGTCTTATCACACCATCTTTTCTTTGTGCCGTCTTTCACCAGGCTCTTCCTGATTGCTGCAGAACTAATGTACTGTACTGTGTTTTTTTAAACCGTTCAGTAAATATCTTTTTAGTTGAATATAATTAAACTCTCTTAATTCCTAGAAGAAATCACTTTAACATATGAGGAAAAGTGGGTTTCCAAACAAGATTCCTAATCTCCAAATACGACTACTGCCACTCCATCTGTGATCTTTGCAAATGACACAGCTAATGAGATTGGAGTTTTAAAACTGTGTTAAAATATATGTAATAAAATTTACCATTTTAATCATTTAAGTGTACAGTTCAGGGGCATTAAGTGCATCCACATTGCTGTGAGCCATCACCACCGTCCATCTCGGGGATTCATCTTCCCCAACTTCAGCTCCATCCCCGCTGAACAGTAACTCTCCCACCCCTTGGCAACTGCCTCCTGTTTGCAGTCTGCGGCTTTGACGACTCTACGTACCTCATACCGTGCTGTATATTTTTTAAAGCGTTATACTTGGAAAATCATCTGCAAACACTCTACAAGTACATGAATTTTAAGATCCCGAGTGTTCTGGGATCGACCAGATACGTGTATGGGTGTGTTTGCTTGGTAGAGGGTTGTTAAGAGGCTGAAAATGGGGAGCGGGTTCAGTTTCCCTCTCTGTGAACTTATGGACACCACCTCTCGACTCGTGTTTCCTTTTCCTTCGGGCCTGAAATGGCTGGTGGGTGCTGTCAGTTGGTATAAGAAAGACCCATTCAGTCTCCTTCCCTGTCTGTCTCCTCCCTTCGTTTTGATGCCTGTAGCTCACACCTGTAAACAGCATTTCTCACCGCTGGTTAACAGGATGGACAAGCCTCCTCCTCCCACCTCACTTCTTCCTGCCCACATATGCTTTTCTCATAAAAAGTACACCTCCTGGGTGAGTTCTGTACAGAGAGGCAGGAATGAACTGTAAGAAAAGCTTCATCAGCCGGAGGTAAGGGGAGGCACACTGACTCATTCCACACCCAGCTGGCGTCACATCTCACCTGGGCCATTCGGGTCCTGTCGGGATGAATTCTAATAAACATCCTAACACAAATCACGCCCACCCCACCAACACACACACACACACAGAATTTGCTGTTGTTGCTCTGTGTACACCAGAGATCAGCAGAATTTTTCTGCATAGTAAACATTTTCTGATAGTAAATACCTTTGGCTTTCTGGACCATATGGTCTCTGTCACAGCAAATCTGCTATGTAGCCCCCAAACACCCATTTGTGTAGAGTATACACAAATGAACGGGGGTAGCTGTGTTCCGATAAAACTTTATTTACAAATGCTGGTGGAGTTGGCCAACCACTGTCATATACAATAAAAGGCATCAACATACTCAAAATCAAGAACAAAATACCACAAGACGTCTAAATTTTAAAAAGCAACATAACTAAACCGTGTCTTGACCTAATGCAATCTAGCAATATAGAAGCCAAACAAGAACTAGTTGCAAATACTACAAAGAAGGCATACCACGGTGGCACGAGGTGTCCCATCTACTAGAGAGCATTTGCTTAAGACGTGTGGGGAGTCTAGTCGGGACTCACTAGCCTGCCAGCATCCTGAGAGCAGGAAACACCTTAGTACAGTGACTGGAACACAGCAGACCCTTGATAAATATCTGTGGAAGCAAGGAGTGATAAAGCCACTGTCTCCTAGGTGGGCCCTGCTAACTAATGCTTAAATGGTAAACCTCCATTGCTTAGAATGACTGCTGGAGGAGGGAAGTGATGCTGTTTACCTTGCTGTGCCACACACCCTGTGATCAACACTCCCTTCCCATGTGCCCCGATGTTAGCCTATACTCGTTCTCATCAGCCTCCCACCGCAGACAGAGCAGTGGGCAAAAGGATGTTTGACAAAACACCCCATTTCAAAGACGACCAGCCTAAAACCCTGGAGCGTTGCCACGTCTAATCAGTTTTCTGCTGTGTGTCTACAGCGAAGAGGAGAGAGCAGACATCTGAAAACATTTAAGCACAGTGGCGACACTGAAAGGCAGCTGAGGTCACCTGTCACTGATCATACCACTGCCCCAAGTTAGTCCTTCACACGTCATCCCACCTTCCCACCGTGCCACTCTCAGGGAAGAAGCCCCTGACTGCTCGGGGCACACGGAGGGGACAGGTGGCTGGCGGTTACTCACTCTCACTAGGCAGCGCGGGCCCCGTGACAGAGGGAGAGATGGGTGGCCAGGCTGATGGGCCACGGGCACAGCTGCAGCAAGGCCGGCCGTGTACCCGAGACCGGATACCCACGGGGACGGCTGCAAATATCTGCACGCTGACCCCTGAGGAGAGCGAGGTGAAGAGGAAAGATCCAAAGTCCCACTTAAACCGTCAGACTCAGGAGCACGTGGACACACCACCAGTGGGGCTACGACAGAATGTGACGTAGCAGGGAGTTCAGAGACCGCTAAGGCCTACCCTGCATGGTAACGCAGGACACGGCCCCGGGAGGGAGGAAACAATCCCTACATTTCAAAGGAGATCCCGCAGCTGATCTGGTGTTTACAAAGTGTAAACTCCTATTACTGAGTATATTTGGGGGGAAACATTTGATAGCTCTGTAGATTCAAGTCAGAAGTACAATAAGCACTCTCGGAAGAAAACATTTTAAAAAATACAGCATATTCAACGAATACTTAAGGAGCCCTTACCTTACATGCTTGGTTCTGAGGAAACAGCTGTGAGCCCCCTGCCCTTGGTCACGGCCTCCTGGACCTCTTTAAAGTGGACATGGCTTTGAGACCTAAGTATGAGGTAGGGTTCCTGCCATCAGAGTGCTTGACTTTAGTTAAGGAGAGTGGACATTTCAGTTAAAAAAAGAAGAAACAAAGCAGCGAGGCCGTGTCAAATGAGCGGCAGGAAGAGAAGGGTCAACATAAGGACTGACTACAGTGGTTTTGCGTGGCTGGAATCCTCTTTGTGGAGGGCCTGAAGGAAGGTTATCACTTGGCCAGACGCGGGGCCAGCGTGAGGGCCTTCTCAGCAGAGGGGGGGGCTGGCACAGCCCTGAAACCAGTGGGGCCGCAGTTGGGGCGGAGGGCAGACAGGCAGGGCAGCAGCCCAGACTGTGGAGCACGGGAGAGCCATGCCAGCTGGGCTGGGGAGGGAGAGGGACGGCGGTGACAGGAAGAGGCCTGGACACATGGGTGGCGGGGAAGGGGAGGAAGTGACCTGGAGCCCCTGCCTGACAAGGCGCTGGCAGAGAGAGGGGCCGTGTACGAGAAGGAGTGAGAGCTCACCTGCAGCCCACCGACTGCCGACATGCAGAGGAATGTACAACTGCCTAAAATGGGTAGAGAATTCGTCTCAGACCTGGCTCTCAAATTTTCATGTTCATTTGCTTAGCAAACCCTCCATAAAAATAGAAAACACAGATTTCCAAACAGAGTCCACATTAAACAGGTCTTCAAAAAAGAAGACAGAAAATCGATGCAAGATTCTGTACGTAGCTTAAGTTCCTTAAGTTTAAGGAACAGTTTCTTTTCCTTATTCTAACAGCAAGCGACCACATGACTATAGATGAAAAAGAATTTTTCCACGGCAGATTCCCACCCCCTTGCATGGTGTATGTGATTTGATCTCTGGACTCCCAGGCAGTGATTTCAGAAAGGTCTCTGACAAATGCAAAACGCACAGACCTCATCCAACAACCGTTTACTGAATACTTCTAATTTCTGTGCCTGGCACAGGGCTGAGTGCTGAGGGTCTAGAGATGAGGAAGACAAGGTCCCTGCCCCCAAGGGGTGGAATGCAGTACAAGGAAGGTGTAGTGCAGGGCTCAGGGCATGGCTCTTCGCTTTCGTGGACCCCACTGCAGCCCTACCTCCAAGTCCTGAGTGCCCAGTGAGTATCCGCTAGGCCATCGAATGGGGCCCACCGGCCTTAAAGTGGCTGCTACTGGCATCTTTGCTCCTCATGCAGTGGCCGGGAGATGCATCAGATGCTGTTCGTTTTCGCTTTATCTGTACTTCTGTAAGTGGGCTGCCACCTGTAATCCTGGGGCATGAAGGCCCTGCCCAAGGGGTACACAAAGCCATAGACAGAAATAATGCATCTTCTTAGAATGTCCATTTCAGTCAGTGGTGAACGATCCAAAATATTTTTATATTAAACTCAAAATATGCCCTGGAGAACATGAAACCCCAAGATTTTAAAGAAATGTCATACTTTTCACAGGCCACTCTGTACCACGTGCCCCAATCCTGGCGATACACCTTCGTTCTCCATTTCATGAGAGTCCTTCAGTACAAAGGGAGGAACAGGATTTCCTGGTCAAGATGTTTACCAATTACCACCTTAAAGGTTCTCCCTCACTGCCCTCCTCCAATAACAATGCAAAGCAGAGCTGGGGCCCCGTCCAAGCCTTAAACCACAGGAAACAAGGTATCCAAGTGCTCTCGATGGTGTGTACCGGTAGCTCTTCTGCCCCGACATAGGTACGTACCCAAATTTGCGGTCCTAGGTGGTGCCAGTATTTTAATTAAATAATCATCCTGGGGGCTTCCCTGGTGGCGCAGTGGTTGAGAGTCCGCCTGCCGATGCAGGGGATACGGGTTCGTGCCCCGGTCTGGGAAGATCCCACATGCCGCGGAGCGGCTGGGCCCGTGAGCCATGGCCGCTGAGCCTGCGCGTCCGCAACGGGAGAGGCCACAACAGTGAGAGGCCCGCGTACCGCCAAAAAAACCAAAACAAAACAAAACAAAAAATCATCCTGGGCTGTTAAGTCTAATCTCAAATTACCAGGGAGCATCTAGTAGTTAAAATTAATGAACAATTCTGGCCACACTGTTCTGTTTCCATTCGGCTTTGCACCCTGCACTGTGGCATAAGCCCCGACGCGGCGTGGAGGCTGCTCACCAGCAGGACCCTCTGCACAGAGATCGAAACCTTTACAGGAAGATAGTTAGACTATCCCAGTCCTGGCCTTGGAGCGGAGAGAGAACACCTGAGTCCAGTCACTTTCTCTTTAGCTCAGACTTCCACAGCAAATGCTGAGTGCTCAGTGACTCCAGGGAAGCCTCCGCCCGTGGTTCCCCGGCCAGCCAGGGGCTGAAGGTCCATAAATGTTTGCAAAATCCTGCCTTTATGTCCATTCCAGATCAAAAACATATCTCAGTATCCTGGCTTCTCTTGCCTTTTTAAGAAAGTCATCAACGAAGGCACTTTTGTTTATACATGAATTCATCTTGGGCTCTGTGTGTGTGTGTGTGTATGTGTGTGTGTGTGTGTGCGCGTGCGTGTGCGTGTGTGTGTGCGTGCGTGTGTTCAGGAGGGTGGGTCTGGGGAGGCTCGTGGGTTCACTGCACGTCTCTCAGCCGCATCTGTCGCTCTGGGTCTGAGGGCCCCTGTGTGCTTCCCTTGCTTTCCTTGCTGCTGGTACCTCGCATACCAATGTCATTAGGCACTGTCTGCCCTGGTCCTCCTACAATCCAGCCAGTGCAGTTCCCGTCACAGCAAGCACTTCCTCGTCAGAGCGGACAAACCGACTCAAGCCACAGCCGGAAGCAGGCTGACCACAAGTGCTAAGGTTCTGGTTAGTTCTTTTCTAGGTAAAGTTGGAAAAGTCCCTGCAAAGGCAAACACTGAAGTTTTAGACACGGGGGCGGCACTGACCTCTTGAAATGTTCTTGACTGGAAAGAGGGAGGCTGTGTGTGTGAGAGAGAGAGAAACACAGAGAGAGAGGAGAGGAAGTTGGATTGTATGATGCAAATGCTCATCATTCTGAGAAGCGTTTTTTTTTTTTTTTCTTCTTCCCAGGTTCAACTGAAGAGGCTGTTCTAAGAAAGACAACTGAGATCATCAGTCACCTCCTCAGAGAAAGTCCACTGAGGTAGAGTTTTGTTTACCCTGTAAACAACGCAACATTTACTGTTGAATCCCTTATTCTTTTACAGTCAGACTAGAGAAATGCAATTTTTTTTTTTTTTTTTTTGGTGGGGGCATGAGGGTCAAAGAAGGGGTCATGGTCGAGAAGATGGGTCCTGGGAAGATGGACCTGTAAGCCATAGAATCCCCTTGGGGAAGACTCAGGAAGGCAAAGACTGTCCTTTCAACTCAAGTGTCAAATGCGTTTCCACTTATCTTACCAAGCAAGACGACAAACAGGATTTTCCCAGAGTGCCTGGCGATGCTTAGGTGACAGGAGTGACTGAGGGGCAGGCCTGGAGACAGATCCTTGGCTGCCCCATGTATCCAAACCTCCCCATGTATCCAAACCCCCAGAAAATGCCTGGAAGAGAGTGGAAGGGGAGGATTGAAGATAATCCTTAACTTTTCTAAAGCAGGAATATATTACACTCAATAAACTTTAAATATTTGCCCCTCTTGTGAGTTAGGGTGACTATTTGCATTAAAGAGGAAGAAAATAATGTTTAGAGCTCATTTTTCTAAGATCATGGAAAACAAACAAACAAAACCCAGAATCCATTGCTTTGGGTGAAAAAACAGTGATAGTAACTCTAAGTACGCTCACTGACTCCAAAATTGTCATTATAGTATCTATTATATATTAAAAAAAAACTAAATTGAAAAAATAGATTCCAAAGGTAAGAAGATTGAGGGTTGGGGGCTAGAGGGGTGGACAGGTAGAGCACAGAGGACTTGGAGGACAGCGAACCTATTCTGTTTGCTGCTGTAATAGTGGATCCACGTCACTATACATTTGTCAAAAGCTACAGAACGTACAGCGCCAAGAGTGAATCCTAACGTAAACTACTGTCTTTGGTTAATAATGACGTATCTGGATTAGTTTATCAATTGTAGTAGCTACACCACAGTAATACAGAAGTTAATAACGGGAACTGGCGGGTGAGGTGGGGAGAAGGGGGCATACGGAACTCAGTCCTTTCTGCTCAGTGTTTCCTGTACAAAATAAAACCTATTTAAAAAAATGGATCCCACACCTGGAATTTGTTGGCCAGCCTGAAATGAAATTCAAGGGTCCAGGTCCCTGTCTCTCACAGGTTTGTTTCCGTAGCAAGCCCACGCCGTCAGCGTGTCAGTGGGAAGAGCTGCGTCCTAGGATCCGGAGCTGAAGCCCTGACAGTCCAGAATGTTCACAGGACATGAGCTGGGGTGAGTCAGCCAACCAGCTTGGGTCTCTGCTCCCTCTTTTTTTTTTTTTTTTTTTTTGAGAGATTACTGGCTACTTCACAGGGTTAATGTGAGGACCAAATGGCTGTAAGAACGTGTCCCGTCAACTGGAAAGCGCTGTGCACAAGTTAGTTCTCCCCCTCCCGGGGGGAGGGTTTCGGTTTTAGAGGCACAGATTTTCCTTTTGCCGATGGAGCCACGGGAAGGGTGCCCACGCTGCTCGCAAGCGCAGCCGTCGGCGTGGTCTGCTGCTCTTGTCTCGGACGACATCACCCAGACAGGCCCCATTATATAATCTTCAGCTGGGATGGAATGACCACTCACCCTTCCAGACTCAGTTAATAGCTGTCCTTGGACGTTACTGTGTAACAGAGACGGCCCCCGCCAGGGAGAGAACCGCACCCATTTCTGATGAAATCCCTAGGCAGAGTCAGCTGCAGAGTCACTGCCTCATGTCACTCTGGGCCCTCAGGTGAAGTGATGCCGGGCTCTCACTGGGGCCACGAGAAAGCAGCGCTCCCTACGTGGAGAGGTGCAGCTGGGTCCTGGGCCCCTGGGGTGGCGGGAGGAAGAAGCCTGAGGTCACAGAGGAGGGGAGAAAGGTGGGGGATGGCCTGTGCTGGAACCGGGCGGGGCGGAGATTCCTGATGAAGAGCCCTCAGGCGAACTCGGCTTCTCCCAGGCTGGCTCAGGATGTTCTGCTCAGGCCACGTCCCCTGCACGTTCAGTTAGCTAAGCAATCTACCAGAATGTTCCTTGTGGTTACGTATGGGATTTTAACAGTGTTTCTTGGTTGGCCTCTATTCTTTTTTGCATTCCACGAGTTTTAAACTTTGATCTCTTTATACAATGATGGTTTTTTTGGTTGGTTTTTAGCCTACTTAAAAGGCTTTCCAAAGTTCTTTGCTGTTGTTTTGGGGAAAAAGACCTAGTGTTTGTCTTTGGACCTACAATCACGCACACCCACGTGCCACCCCGCTCGCTGCCTCACCTGCAGCAGGGCCCCGCGAGATAGCGTGTCGGCCTCTGGCTGCTGCGCTGGAAATCTCCTCCTGATTGAAATGGTTTTACTGAAGGCCAGCCCTGCCTAGACACCCTGAGAAACCGGTGATGGGAGGGTGTCATCTTCGTCACCATCCGTACGACTTCAGTGAGAATTCAAGGGCGCGCCACCAGCGCCATCCTGACCTGAGAGGGGTTTGGAAGGCAAGGTGCCCACAGCCTCAACTCTTCTGGGAGAAAGTACAATTCTCCAGATTCCTCAGTCCTTTCCAACCGCCCCATTTTACCAACCTGCCCCTTGCACTCTGACCCACACACTCACTAGCTCGTTCACATGGGTCTCCTCTCTCCCTCCTGATACCTCCCTGCATCCACTCCTGACACAGACCCTCGGTAGTCGTTTGAAAGTTGCTTCGTGGAACTGTAGAGCTAAAGGTGGCCTAAGAGACCCTCTGGTTCAACTTTCTCACTTTACAGGTGGTAACACGGGGGCCCTGTAAAAAAGTGCGTTTGTGAAAGGAGAAACTGAGACCTTGTCCACGTCATAACCTTTAAGTACAAACAGCTGTACCTAAATGCTCGCATCTTTTCCTCATTCTCACATTCCCTAGACACACACTAGTAGGCCTCATTCTGAAGAGATACATTTTAAAGAATCCTGAATATATGTACTCGATAAAGACGAATTCAGAACATTCTCATAAAAGCCAGGGGGTCACACACCTCTCAGTGGCATCGTGCACTACCGCCCGGCTCTGTCAGACGCAGCCCGTGTTCAGAGCAGAGAGGAAATGAAGGAGTGCAGGCCAGGGAGTTACCGGCGTGGCTATGGAGTTGGGGACCGAAGGGGCAGGGCGGGTGGCCCAGTGGGGTCTGCGGCGGGGGAGGGGCAGGAGGCGGGCTCAAGGTGTGGAAGGGAGGAAAGTGCATTTTGGGAGCTTAAAAAATCTGCTGAATTGGGAGAAATGTGCGTGTAAACAAATATTTTACATACGTGTACAAACACGTCAACCCCTACACACACCCTGGGGCTGGTGAGCCAAGGGGAGACCCTAGCAGAGGCGGTGAACACGCCGGCAGCCACGCTCAGACTGCGCCCAGGCTCACGGACCCCACGCTCGGGCGGACCCGAGTGCCGGGGCCCTGTGCGAGCAGTAAGTTCACGGCTCTGCTCCCCTCGCTGCTGCACACAGTGCCCTCGCACACCTTGGCGAAGGGCAGGCGTGGGAAGCTCGGAAGAGAGGGCCGGGAGGGCCCTGCAGGCCCGGCTCCCATGCCCAGCGCTTCCGGACAGGAGGAAGCCGCCCACGAAGCGCGGCCGGACAGGGGCGGCTTCGTACCTCCAGACTGGAGGGCGGGACGTGGTGTGAGCCTAGGTGGGGAACCCGAAGCTCTGCAGCTGCCATGGACACGAACCCCGGCTCAAGTGCAGAGGGTGGGGCGAGAGCGCGCCTGGCCGGCTGGGTGGCACGTCCAGTGATGCTGACGCGCTGTTTCCAGCCGCCAAGGGGCGAGTGCCAAATCCCTCTCCACTTCTCCCTCACTCCGACGTGCCTGAACTCTGCCGCGGTGTCAGCGAGCTTCAGAAAGCTTTCTGGGCCGGGTGAGAGGGCGGCACAGCCTGTATCCCTACCCACCCACCGCTGAGGGCTGGCGGAGCCCAGCGGGCATCTTAAGCAACTCCGTGGCCTCCCGGCTTAGGCAGGAAAGCAGAAGACACAGCTCGGGATCTTATCAACCCCCGCCCCCCCCCCCCCCGCCCCAGCATATCCTCACTGGAATTCCAGCATAAAAGCCCAAACCCGTTCCTGTACATCTCTGCAGAAGCAGAGGGTTTCCATGTCACAGTATCAGCAGCCAGGGCCCGCCTGCCAGGTACACAGTGAAGCACAGGTGAGGCGAGAACTCGGGAAAGGGGAGGTCGGAGAGCGCTAGGTGCACGCCCCTCCCTCCTGCACCCGAAGTCCGAGGAGGTCAAGTGAACTGATACAAGATGGAACAAACTGGAAATCTCCGGTGGATCAGTGTGTGTGTGGGGGGGTGGGAGTAGGGGGATGGGCAGGCAGGGGGAGAGAGCGGGCTGCTCTACCTGTGAGAAAAAGTCAGCGCCAGGCCTAAGGGAGGATGGGTCAGAAGCTCTGACGTTTAATTTTCAGGGAGTTCTGTGCATTCACATGAGTCCCCTGGGTGTGGGAGCCCAAGTCTGGCTGTGGCTCCGGTGAACCGTCCTTCCCCTTTAACCAACCCCTCTCTCTCCCCAAATGTGGTCACCAAAGGAAATATCATCCCCTGTTCCAAGCTTAGGTGAGGCCCACGAAGTTCATCAGATTGTAGCAAGTCCAAATGAACACCTATGGCAGGTACGCCCTTTATAAGAGCTGTTCTCTGCCATTCCTGAGCTCCAGTCTTTTAAACAACCCCTGTAGCACCGGACTCAGGTGGCTGCCTGACTGGCGGTGCCGGCGGCAGCTCAGAGACTTAACCCCATCCTGTTATTTGTGCGCGTTCCCTAGGGGATCCTCTCTCCTGCTCTTCTCCCTACCCCCCTTTTTCCGGCCCTTGCCTCTTCTGAAGGCAGCTAATTCAGCACCGCAGCGGAGAGGAGGGGCCCGGGAGATGAGCCAGTCCTAGTCAGGAAAACCCACCACATCCAGAGCCCAACGGCTGCGGGTTCTCAACACTGAGGCATGTGTGCGAGCACAGATCGAGCCACGCTGAACGTGCACGCGTCAGGACCCCTCCAGGGTGGGCTAATCAGCGGACCTGGCTGTGAATCTCAGCCCGAGCACTTCTCAGCCGTGTGACCCTGGAGAAGCGGTTCGACCTTCCTGGGCTTTAGGTTCCCGTCTGGGAGATGGTGATGGTGCCACCTGCAGTGCTGTTACAGGGACCAAACAAGATCATACACGCAAAGCATTTATCTCAGTACATACTGATTAAACGAGACCTATTACCACGGTATGATCCAGTCTGCTCGGGTCAGGGCGAAGCACGGCACAGCCCAGAGTTCACAGGAGCACCCTCTGTGCCCCAGGATCAGGCTGGCGTGGAAGAAGGTTCTCCCCCGCTAGTTCACCGTTCAGTTCCCTCGTCAATTCACACACTATCCTGGCAAAGAGGAGGGGCTGGAGCGGCCCCTGTGAACTACGGATGAGCAGTATCCCATCTGGTCACCCTGTCTCTAAAGGCAATTAACTCAAAAACACACCTCTGCAAATACACCTTATGTTGACAAGGTAGAATTCCAAGCTTCAGAAGGGAAATCTCTATTTTATTAGCAAAATAGATGCCTTAATATTTAAGTTATTGTTTGGTCTTCTTTACCAACCTCTCCTCTTAATGCTTCTCGAGTTTCTAACTTTCAAGAATAACTTAGGTCTGCTTTTCAAGGACTGACTTTTCTCCTGAGTTTGACTGTCATAGAAAATTGGGCTGCTGGGTCTTTGCTTGGAATCATACATTTGATCTTTTACCTACAACACGCCCACTGTGCAGTATTTAAATTCCTTCAGGCAAAGATACTCACAACTGATTTACCACTTATTCTGGTTAAATACACCAGACTGCATGGCCTGTCAAATCATCATGTATAGACTAACACAAATTCTCATTTCAGCTGGCAATGGAGAAAAGCCAAATAGCGCTAAACGTCATTCAAGCAAGGGCGTGTGGTACGTAAATTATAGTCCAGGGTTAAAAAAAACAGTCCACTTATTACAAAGGCTATCGCCAAAACTCTGTGTGGTAGCACCAGACTTCAAGTTCATATGGGGAGAAGGGAACTCAGGGTTTTTTCCTCCTCCTTTGAACTGCCAGGGCTAAGTGAGGTCACTCTGTAGTCACATTTCTCTGAAAGTTCAGCCCTGTCTGGGGCCTGAGTCAACGAATCTGAGACCGGCTCTGCACTACCGGGTGGCGCTGGGAGTCCTGTAACTTAGAGAGTCACAGAAGAGGCTGAGCGTCCCAAAGTCACCTCCGCACAGTGCCACCTCCCATCATGTGCGCAAAGCCAAGAGACGAACCCACCAGCTAACCCAGTATAATCAGGATAGAATCTAACACACAGCACTCCGGGGGCGCTCCCCATGTTGCCGGAACCCCTGGTCCTGGGCAGTGAACCCGAGCGGAGGACAGCCCTAACCGCACAGACAAACGTCACAAGTATCCGTGACCGACTCAACGGAGAGACAGTGATAACGTCAGCCTGGTCCTGCTTCAACGTTTAAGGACACTTAACAGTTTTAAATTTAAGAGAGAGGAAGACACAGGAATTTTCCACTGGAGGATGCCTGTTCTGACTTTTCTCAGTAATAGCACGTCAACAGCCGAGACGCCTTACGCAGTCCTGGCACCTAGGAGTCGGTGTTCGCACCAGCTGTCCACGCTGCAGCCCTCTGCTTCCCGGCTGACGGCTCTGTGCCTGAGTGCTTACCACCTCTGTCCCCGGGCCCACACGTTCCTCTCCTTTCCGCCACCCCATGGACACGTGAGGGGACACTGACCCCGATTCATACATGGGTCAGGAAAGTCCAGGGACTTGCCCGGGGTTGCCGGGCTCGGAAGGGCCGGAGCCAAAACTCACACCTTCCACGTTCTGCCCCCAGATCCCATTCTTAGGTGGTGATGACTGCCTGGGAGGCACCAGCCTGGGCCTGGCTTTGCCAGGAAAGGTCCCATCTCCAGTGAAAGGAAACGGGATGATCAGGAGAGGGAAACCATTCTCTGTTATGTCTAGATGAAAACTAATTTGTGGGTGAACATCCGGTTGCTAAGTTCTTGGCTGTGAGGCAGAGCATCAAATGCTCCTTCTTTCCAGATGTTTCCGTTTCCAGAGAGAGGTCCTGGCCCCCTGACCGTCGGCCAGTTCTCCAGGGAACTGCAGCCTCAGGAGCTGCCCTCTCAAAGTCAGCTTGGGCTTCTAAGAAGCCTTCTCCCATCAGAGCCCCTGGCAGAGTCTACTAAGCAGTTGGTTTTTGAGATGAAAACCTAGTTGCCATCCCTGACACCCCATCTGCAAGCAGTTGTTTTCGGGGCATCTGCAAAGCTCCCCCACCCTCCGAGCGGCCACCCGGGGCCTCTTCCATTTGGTTCTGCAGGGTCATCTTTTGGCAACTGTGACATCCCAGTTCCTTAGGCGTCTCTGGGATCTGAATGAACGGGCTAAAGGAGAGCTGAAGAAGAACTCAACACCCACCGCCTCGTGCCACGGAGCAAGAGGCGGTTTTCCCGAGGAACCCAAAGGGCCCGTCTCAGTCATTTCTTCTGGGACATGATAAGCCAAAGGGCCTCACGGACTCCTGGCCGGCCTTTCCTTCCATCTCTGACACTGCTCGTCAGCTGCCCTTCTCCCTCCTGACGCTGGAGTATTTGCAGCCTCCCAGAGTTGGCTTCTTCGAGACAGCTCCTGGCTTCTCCTCCCAGAGGCCCGCCTCGCGAGGAGGGATGCTGAGGACCGCCCCACCGCCTGGGGCTACATCTGGGGCTGCCTCTGTGGCATCTGACTAAGTGAGCCCATGCCTGGGGCAGGCTGGCGAGGGGAAGGAGCCTGCCCCACCGTGGCGGCTGAGTGCCCTCGGGCTGCCAGCCCCCACTGAGTGACTCAGCTGGGCACCCCCAGTTCCTAGCCCACTGTGGCTCTCCAGGGAGCCTGCCCGGCAAGGATTCATGTGGCTTCAGGGCGAGACACCGCCAGGAATGCTGTGGGCAAAATGGCATTGCCTTTCGGCTGGTGGATCGAACGCTTCCTGGGCCTTCGCCCAGCACACGAGACATCTGGTTCCTCAGCAACTTGGACATTCAGAGTTAAGAATTCTTTGATGCTACGGATTTTCAGGCTGTTTGACAAGAAGCTCTCACACAAAGGATGATGTAGATGGGAAAGCGCAGTGAACGCAGGGGGCTCTGAGCATGCTGGGTGGCCGGCTGGGGGGGCTTCTGGCTTTTAATCCTCAGCAGGTGACTGCTCACAAGGCTCCTGTTAAGTCTTCGTGACCGAGACAGAAACCCAGAAGTGCACCAGAGTTTTCTGTGACCATAAAGCAAGGTGGTTAACAGAAAACTTCAAAACTGGCCCCCGGAAGACTTAAAGACAGGGCACGTTCAGAGAGAGGCAAACCAAGTAAGGGGAGGAAAGGAATGTGTGATGAGGGTGAAAACTACAGGCTACCTCTTCTAAACGTTAAAGGATTTAATGCAAAGGCAGGTTGGTTTACACAATGCAGATAGCTTTGGGTCTGCATGAATGCCGATCAAACACGGTGTAACCTGGCACTGTCGACACGAGAAGGAAAAGGAAGGACCTGAAGACATTTCAGTTAATGTGTCCTGACCCCGGAAACCTACCCTGTGAACATCTGCACCCGACAACCACCAGAATTCCCAGTCTCCCTAAGGACAGACCCTGCTCCCACCTGGCCCAGAGCCGCCAGCACTCTCCCCGTGTTCTCCCAATGCCGGGGTCATGGAGTGCAGTTCCGGGTCATTAAACCCGGGCTTGCGTCCCAGCTTCCGAGCTCTTCCTGGGCAGCTTACTTAACCTTAAGCCTCCCTTTCATCTGTAAAAGAGGACATCCATCACCCTCATTCTGGGACTCGTGTCTTTTTCTCCCCCTTCTGTGTGTTATTTTTTCTCTTGCCTTCTCCTACTCTGATCGCTCTCGTCTCTCTACCCTTCTTTGTGTTATTTTGTCTCCTTGCCTTCTCCTACTCTGATCGCTCTGGTCTCTCTACGCTTCTTTCTTTCTCTCTTTTTTTTTTTAATTTGTTTGCACCACGTGGCTTGCGGGATCTTACTTCCCCGACCAGGGATCGAACCCGGGCCCCCTGCAGTGGAAGCGTGGAGTCCTAACCACTGGAACGCCAGGGAAGTACTGTACCTTCTCTCTTTTAAAACCTTTTAAAAAGTCATCTCTGTGGTGAAACCCCATCTATTTCTCCTCACCCCCAAAGTTCTCTCTTCCTGGCTCCCCACTTTGGGTAGTTTTCTTCATTCAACACAGTAAGAGACGTGGAAGAGCCTCACAGACCACACAGACAGCTAAGTCCATATAGAAGAAGGAATACTTCTCCTCGGCAGTCACATAACCAGTTTGGATGATAATTTCTTAAAGCAGTATCTGTTTTGTCTTCTCTGTTAGACTCTTACTATTCGGTTATGATTCACGAACCGGCAGCTTTGGCATCCCCTGGAAGCTTGTTGGAAATGCGGAATCTCAAGTTCTGCCAGTGCCTGCTGAATCAGAATCTGAATTCTAACCAGCTCTCGAGATGACTCATGTGTACATTAAATTATGAGAAGCACAGAATTAGACTTAAGGGCCTCCATGGTACAGACAGTACAGCATCCCCAGAAAGCCCCTCAGAACTGGGTGCTCAAGAACTAGGGCCCCGTGAGTACTGGCCTGCCTGTGTCCACCGCCAGTGATCAGCCCTCACCTGGGGTTCCTTTGCATAAAAAGCTTTAAAATCACATCTGCATAAAAAAACACAGAAGGGCTCATTTAGGATAACTTATACCTGGGCAGCGTGCTCAAGTCCTTGGCAACAGGAAGGAGATCAGTGAATCATGTAGTCTTTCTTCCCAGCTCACCGTCCCCTCTCCTCAGTGAGCTGATGTAAATCACAGACTCCCTGAACTTCACAATCCATGCCTCGTTGCTTTACCATACGCCCCTGAACGTTTCAATGAAGCTCAGAACCACAGGGATGAAAGGACAGCTGGCCCGGAACCCCCAAAGCACACGCCTGGTGCCTCTACAAAGCCCTGCCTGAGAAGAGCGCTCTGCAAACCTGCGGCAGCTTCCCCCTTCCCGGGCCACGGCGGTCACGCTCCCCGTCAGCAAGAAGATTAATTTGGGACTCAGATTCCTCCATCACGTGATCCCTTCCTGATGATTAGCAAATTGTCTCCCAGAAAGGCTAGGCTGAGGCCAAACGGACCAACCAGGCCGAACTACACCGAGTGATCATTTAAAAAATATACCGCTTAGAGACCAGGTCTTATATAAGGAGAAAAAAACAGAAAGGGATCCATCATCAGGAAGAGAGGCCAAGTACATAGAGGTGGGAAGGCGGGCTACAGAGCGAGATCCAGGTTAGAAGCCCAGCCCCGGTTAGGGCGGCCGTGTGCTAATCTCGCTGAGCTGCAGTGCTTCCTCCTTTAACCTGGAGATGACACCCCCTGTCTGGGGCTTCTGAAGGTCACCTGCAAAGACTCACGAAGTTCCAGAGACTAGCGCCCGGTCCATGGTAAGGGATCAGTAGACGCTGGATGTTAGCTTCCCCGCTGGCTCCCGGTACCATGCTCCGAGCTGAAGCCGGGCTGGCAGGCCAGAGTGTGACCTGCCTCCAGGAGCTCTTTGCGCTCACCTTGATCATTTCCGCCACGTAACTCTCGGGCCCCGTGTACTCTGTGGAGTCCTTGACTTTCACCAGGACGATGAAGCACAGGTAGTGCCACATGTTGTGCTCCTCCTTGATGTGCTCTTCAAAGGTGACAGTCTTGTTGTCGAACTTGTCCCTTTCCAAGCCTAAAAAGAGACAGAAAGCCCCGAGTGAGCAGCCATGGGGCAGAAAAACCCACGAGAGAACCATCCATCCAGAGGAGGCTGTGGTTTCACTCCTGTCTTTATAAAGAGTTGGGCTCTGCTGGCCTTACAAATGCATTCACTTTTGCATCATAGCAGGAAAACACAGGCCGTGGGTCAGATGGACTTGGGCTTGAGTTCCACCTCTGCCACTGACCAGTCACTGTTTGGTCTCCATGTGCCTTAGCTGCCTTCTCAGGGGATGGGAAGGCACCATCTAGGTTCCAGGAGTGTGTGTGGGTTAAATGAGCATGGGTGTGACAGGTCTGTGCACATAGGCAACCAGGGAATGCGAAGTCCCTTCTCCCAGGTAAATGCCAAAAGGGAGACACGTTAAAAGGTTTGTGAGGAGACAGGGGAAGGACAAAAAGAACTAGACATACAGTTTAAATGACAGCTGGTAAGTTTATCTTTTGCAGAGGTATAGGTGAGCAATTCTGAAAACAGCTTCTGTGTATTCTTAGATTGAGCAAATAAATAAATATATGGTGATGCTGGGAGTCAGATATCTAACTGTCAAAGAAGGGAGCACAAAGATAGAAAGGGAGAGAGACAGAATAAACTCTGATTGTTGAATTGGAATTAGAGGTATGGGTGTGAACTCATCCTTTTTCATGTGTTTATGAAATAGATAGAGAACTCTGTGGATACATGTATCCTCTAGATTTGTGCCCTAATTAGCCCTGGGAGCAGTGACACACCAAGAGGAATGAGCACACCCAGTCACCAGATCTTGGCTTCTAAATACCAGTCTCCACTAAACAGAACCAGAGCTCTTTGGAGAAATGGCTGATACCAGGGCTGGGTCAGGGAAGATGCAAGGTGAGCTTGCATCTAGAATACCTCATGGTGCTAAAAAAGTAAGAAAGTCCATAATAAATGATGGTGACGTGGCAAAAACACAGAAGCCTGCTTTGAAGGGGCTCTCAAAATCTGGGGCAATCTGAGCATCAGAATAAATTATGACAGTAAAGGGTTATATAACCCATCGAATTAACTAAAAACACACAAATCCATTGTGTTACAAATACAAAAGTACAAATATACACAGGGAAAAGAGAAAGTTATTTCTTAAAGTAAAAAACCAATTAACAAATGTAGAAAAAACAGTAAAGGAAGAAGATCATCATTTGGCAAACATCACAATCACAGACTCAGGAAAAAACTGGATGCAAAAACTGGTGCGTTAACATTTAATTTGAGAAATAATGGGATATTTACGTTGCCTCAAAGTATCTCCTCATATAATGGTTCTCAATTACAAAGAGCAGAAAAGTAACTTCAGTGGAGAAACAGGGCAATTACCAGCTTAACCAAGGGATCAGAGTTAATACAACCAGTTATAAGATGAACTGGCAGCATGTACCTCCTGATATGAGGCACTGAGGAGAATACAGCATTTCTTTGATGTTCCTATAAAAAAATGCATAATCTCAATCTTACCATGAGGAAACATCAGAAAATCCCAAACCAAGGGACATTCTACAAGATAACTAACTTTTATATTCTTCAAAAATGTCAATGGACTGAATTCAACACATGACCTGGGACTATCATTTGCTATAAAGGACATTACAGGCATAACGTGTGAACTCTGACTAGGATCTGTAGATTAAGTAAGAGTATTACATCCTTGTTAACTTCCCAATTTTGATAATTATATTGCGTATATATAAGAGAAGGGTCCTATCTTTAGGAAATATATAGTATTAAAATAGGGATAAAGGGGCATTGTGCCAGCCACTCTCAAACTGTTCAGAAAAATAGTGTGTGTGTGAATATAGAAAATGAAGGAAAACTTTAACATGTGACAAACTGGAGGAAAGAGTATATAGAAATTCTCTGTACTATTCTTATGACTTCTGTAACTGGAATTCTGTCAAAAGGAGAAGTTTTAAATGGTTTTAAGGGGACAAAAATCTAAGCTCTTAAGTTTTTAAATGGAAAAATGATCATTCTTTGAGTAGACGCACCAGTAGGAAATTTATGTATTTAGTAACTACATTATGAACAATCTTGAAATGACTACTCAGCTCCCAGATTCCTACATGATGAATCTGCATTTACATGTATTTCCTTGTAGTTATACAGAAAATGATATCTCTGGCACCCCATGCACCTCCCTTATGTAGCAGTTTACTACTCATCATTAAGTGCCTACACAGTGCACGCGCTATGCTAGGCGTGTTTCATAAACTAGCTCTCCTAAGTCCCAAGATAAGGCAGAGAAGTACATATTATTGTACCCATTTTACAGATGAACAATAAAGGTTCAGAGAAGTGAAGTGACTATACCATGGTTACACAGCTAAGTGGCAGAGGTTTAATCAGAAACCAGGTCTGACTCCCAAGCCCAAGCTCTGAACATTTGCACTGTATGCTCTTAGAGGACTCTATTTCCACTTAAAACCTGTTACCATCTGCAGTAAAGCCATCCACAGGCTGGAGGTGGAGGCAAGATCTCCATTCTGGTTACTTAGAATGGGAACACGAGATGCTCTGGCAGCCCAACAACCATGAGACCCTGAGACACATACATTTCAAATGGTGTATGATGATGCTTCTGCGAGCCCAAGCTTATTGCTTAAAACCGACCGCCAAGTGCTGCACTAAGTCCATGGGCACTCCAGACGCTCCCCAGCAGAACAGATCAGGGGCCGCTCAGTGCCAAGGGCAGGGACGCTGGAGAACGGCAGCGGCCCTTCCCACGGAGAGTCTGGGCTCCCCCAGCCCCTCGGCACAAGCCAGGCTGCCACCACTCACCGCAGATAAAGCACGTGGTCTTTAAGATCTCTTCTTTCTTCTGCTTTTCGCTCCTCAGATCGGCAAAGGTGTCAATGATGACCCCGAAAATCAGATTAAGGACAATGATGATGACCATGAAGAAGAACAAGAGGTCATAGATCACTCGAGCAGCAAAGAGGGGCTCCTGGAACAGAGGCACCTCTGTCAGCGGGTTACCCCCTGTCCCCAGCACTCGGGTCTGCAGAGCTCAGGGCAGAAGGAGGGGACCGGATGCCTCCAAGTCAGACGTCCCAGCCCTCCTGGCCCACCCCAAACCCCAGCAGCGCCGTGTGCTTCGTTCGGCACGTTACATTGGGTGTCAAAGTGTAAGAGCCACAAATGCAGCTCTTTTCACACCCGCTGTGTATACTGTGAGTTCTCCAAGTGTCACGTGGCACGTGCCCGAGAGCAGCTTCCTGGGATCTAAGGGGTTTACGAATGTGTTCATGCAGGCCAGACCTGGCCCCCGAAGGAAGGAATCGCTTAAATACACAGAGGGGAGAGCAGAAGCTGCCCCCCTCCGCACTGGGGCTTCCTCCCAGGGCTGCAACTCGACGGTGACCAGAGAGGAAAGCAGCTGGCTCTGCACGCACGTCTCCTCACCACCGCTCCCAGCCCTGCCTGTGTGTCTTCGGTTTACACTGGAGCCCACTGCGTGGTGCTCTCACCACCCACCCCGCCCCCCTGCTCTTCCTTCCCCTGGGGCGCAGCTACCTCTTTGGACGGCTTCCTGAGCACATCTCCCACTCCGCCCCCGCTCCGCAGCCCGTGACTCAGCACTGTGACGATGCACATCAGCAGCGTCTCGCACGTGTGCTCTTTATCTTGCTCCGTCTCTTCTGCAGGGACCCGCTCTGCGAACAGGGCAAGTCAGGAGAGATTTGAAACGTGAGTGAAAAGAGATACCGGGATTTGGACATCATGATTCCTGAATGCCACCTCACCAGCGGACAGACAGGAGCCAGAAAGAATAAAAGAAAGGAATCGAGCATCCAAGGCTTTCTTTTTCATCACTGTTTTCATCACTAAAACTTGCTAATTTCTCAAGCCCAGAATTGCCCTGCCCTCTATTAAATCTAAAATATTCCCTATCGTTTTCAGATTTTAAACTACAGTGTCAGCTCCGAACAGGCGCTGACAGGACGCTGAGTGATAAGCATCTCTTCTCTCAGCTCAGGGCCCAGGTTCCTCACCGGGGATGCTGTAGGGCTAAATCCAGCAACATTTTTACAGTTGGTCCGCTGAATGAATCGCCTTAAACTGGAAACTGTCCATTCTTACTGGTTTTTGGAGGAAGAACTTGCTGACCGCCCTGTTCTTTTCTCCAGCTGCAGTGAGAATGGTCTTGCTAAAACACCTATCTCATCATATCACTCCCCTCTCAACAACCTGGATCATCCTTTAAGTAAGCTTTGACCCCCTGAGCCTGACATGTAAGACCCTTCATGATCTGGCCCTTTGTTGACCTCTCTGGCTTTACTTCTTCTGGCTCTCCTTTCTCGTGATCGTTATCTCCCTAAACATGCCGTATTCTACGTCCAGGCCTTCAGGCACGCTGTTTCCTCCAACAGGAATACCGACCCCTCCTCCTTCGCCCAAGATTCTACTGTTTTCGTTCAGCTGTCACCTCCTGGGTGATACTCTTACTCCAGTACTAGGCTGGGTGCCTATCTTCTATATTCCATCCTTACTCTCAGCACTTAGCATCCTCTCTAGTAATCACCTCTTTGCCCACCTCCCTCTCCCCCGGCCCCGACCCTGCCACTATAGTTTATTATATCTTAGAGTACAACACAGTCCCTGGCAAATAGTGGGCACTCAGTAAATACTGGCTGAATCAATGAAGCAGCTATTTTCTTCCCACATAGCCTTCTTTCCCCCGCTTCATCCCCCTCCTCTCTCCCAGCCCTTCCTCTTTGCTACTGGCCTTACTTCTGAGCAGTGAGTCTGCTTTCATCTGCTTCCAATGTCATGTGCACCATCTAAGCCTCTGGGGGGAGCCTGGCACTAACATGGTAACGCTGCGAGGTCCTACCTTCTTTGGGTGCCGGAGAGGAGCAGTTCTCCCCAGTCTCCACCCTACACACGTCAGAGTACAGGAACTCGCTTGCCAAACTCTCACTGGCTTCTGGAGAGAGAAGGAAATTTTATGATGAACAATCTGGCAACATATGGTTAAAATGTTTGAAGTCCCCAACTCACGGCTGATTAAACAATTCTTTACATAAATAACACCCGACAAGCCTGCATATAAATTCAAAGCAGAGATGCAATTTACACTTTCATTTGGTGATCTGTATGGGAAAAAAGCCAGAAATGTCAATTCCTGTAAGCTTACTAGAAATATCGCACTTAAATAGCACCTCTCCAACTTTGAAGACAAACAGCTGAAACTCTTCGACAAACACTACTGAACATACAGACTCCAGCAAGATTTATACCAAGTCTGCATGAGAAGCGGGAGTGGAAATCTGAGACCCAGATCAGTTTAGTTCAGAACCCTAGGATGGTTGGCAGTGAATGCCATTTTTAGTGTCAACTTGGAGGCTGGAGTTACATGCCAAGAATGCAGCATTTGGGAGGGAGAAAAAGGCTGCCTGGCTTAGTTACAATTCTAGTTTGTTCCTTGGACTCAGGGCGCCTGGCTACCAGATGAAAAACCAGTAATATTTCACTTACTAGTGTCAAGTATTTTAATTGAGGGAAAAGGCACTTGGGTATCACTCAAGAATATGTATCTCTCTCTCTCAAAAGAGGAAATCTCTTCTGTTTTTTCTATAAATGAAAATCATATAAGCTCACTGTAAAACGTGCACATTGTTTAAAAAAAAAAAATGCCCCAGAGACAGCCACTGACTGCAGTTTGGGGGTATATTCTTCCATATTTTATAAGACATATATGAGCTTTTTAATTAAAAATAAAAATCTACACAGACCCTATTGTAGTTATTCTTCTGCAATTTCCTACCATATCCTGGGTACTCTTCCATGAAGGTTTATAAAGACGAACCATATCTGCAGGTTTCACCACACCATGGATGAACCACACTAATGAAACACTCCCTTACGTTGAGATCGCTTCCAGTTTCACACTGCAATGAACATACTTCCGTACACATCTGTTTCTACATTTTTTTTTTTAAAGGATAAATTCCTAGGGGTAGATTTACCAAGCCAGAGGGATGCATACTCCTATGCTTTCAATATACATGGTCAAACTGTTTTATGAAAATGTTGTACTAGTTTAAAATAGGACTTTAGTAAATAAATTCAACGTAGCATCTGGACACTCACACTTAGCACTGACACATCATACCGCCCTTTGAATGAAGTGAAAACTAAGCCCTGTATTCAGTTCACACTCTGAGTGTTAGGGAGATACCTACACTGCCAAAGTCATCATTTTTAGTTCAGTTGTAATCAGGAAATACTCTTTTAACATTAAAAAAGCTCAGAAGATCCCAAACCCACCTGGAAGAACGGTTTCATTGGGCAGCCTATCTACTTCCAAGATGAAGTCATCCTTGAAGAAAAGGTAGCCCACTATTGAGAACAGGTAAACCAGGATCAAAGCCAGGACCGCCGTCAAGATGATGGACCGTCCATTGCGAGTGACGCTTTTAATGACATTAAGCAGAGTCTCTTCTCTGTACACTAAGTCAAAAAGCTTTAAAAACAAATGAAAGGACAACAATGGGACCATTTTAAGAAGCCTCTATATTAGATGGACATCAGTATCCCCTAATGACAACTTTATAATGATTTATAAACAATTTACCCTTCCGGAAACTCAAAAGCATTATACCCTTAACGTGTTACCCTTGCCTGTCTTAACAGTGAAAACCGAGATGGTAAAAATAAGGAAAAACAAATATAAAAAAGGAGGGTGGGAAACAATAGCAATTTCAAGTTGTTTACATGTAGCTTAGAGGTCTTGGGAATAGAGAAAATACAGGCTGTGCCAGTGAGCTGCAGAGGACAAGGGAGGAAAGGGATGAGGGGCCTGGTATTCATTTAGGGATTATTCACTGAGCTTCTATTAAGGGCCAGCCACTCTGGATACGGGGCTGGCTGACCTGCAATGGGCCAGGCCAGGGAGCAGGGACTCCGGAGCGGACAAAGGTTCAAACCTCAGCTCAACCGCTTGCTACCACCAGGACCAGGCACTACCCCCTTCCTCTCAGAGCCTCCGTTTCATCATTTGCAGACTGGAGGAGAGAGACTTATTGTAAAGAATAAATAGACAATGTATATATAGTGCTTAGCATACAGTCATACTCATGTGCCCAGTAAGTCCACAATCGATGGTAATTATCATTAAATTCCCGACGAAGAGACTGGGCCAAGGTCACACAGATAGTACACAGCAGGGACGCTGGCGGTGGTACCACGCCAGGAAGCCTAAACCCTTCCCATGGCCCTGGTCGGGGCAGAGACCCCCTGCGTTTCACAGCGGGTTCACCATCTTGGTGCGCCCTCTGTCCAAGGGGCCTGCGCTTTGCAAGAACTTGGCTTCATGAGAAATGGAGGCCCCCTGGAAGTACTCAGAGGTATGGGAGACCAGTAGCTGGTTTTCTAGGAACTACAATCTCAGATATTTGGCTGCAGGGTTGGCGGAGAGCCATGAGAGAAGAGATGCATGGTGTTATTCTGGACCTGGGTGGGGGCTAGCTTTAATATGGCCTCTGTGTGGACATCTGATCCTGTCCTGAAGGTCCTGCTTCCACCGTGGCTTTGGGGAATGACTGTGCACAGCCAAGTGAGTCAGGGGACAAGGGTGTGAATCCTGACTCTGCTTTTAATTTGTTGCAAGCTGTTGATCGGGCCATGAGACCTCTCTGGACCTCAGTTTCTGCACTGGTAAAATCAGTGGACTGAACTAGCTCATCTCCGAGTCCCTTCCAACTTAGAATTTTACGTCTGAGTTCATTTTCTGCTCAATTAGCCCCTCTGCCTCTATCAGGCCAGTCTGTGTCCTGAGACCAGTGTGAAGGGCACCGGGTAAAGGAGGACACTTAAAAGGAAGCAAGGAAGAGGCGTTTATTCGATATAAGAGTACAAAGGCTAATGTTGCTGTTAATGTTGGTTAAATATTTTCCAGCAACTCACCATGAAGCAGCAAGTAAGAGCAACTTCAGACAACAAACGCCACTTGTTTTCTGGGGCTAAGAACTGTAGACATTATACAGCCCCCAAATCACTGAAATGACAAGTAACTTTTTCCTTTTCATTTATCTATCATTTCTGATTTTAAAACAATGGACATATATCACTTGATAAGGAAAAACTTTCTTCTAATTAGAAAATTAGACAAGTGCAATGGTGAAAACACAAAAAAGCACAAAGAAAAAACAAAAATCACTAATAACCCCAATATCTATAGACATTTACTCAACAAATTCTTTCCTTCTGACCTTACTACATAATTGAAAAAAGTGTAACGTATGCATACATATTTTTACAAAAATATTATACCGTAAGCTGGCATATAGTCCGCTTGCTTGGTAAAAAGAATCATGAACATTTTCATGTCAAAAAGATCACCTAGTTAAAGTACCTGCCTGGATGATAGCCTGATTGACGAACTCAGAATCTCTGTGAGGGTGTGATCAAAATAGATATTTTTTCAAATCTAAGTAAATAACTATCATCACAGCTCTGGTTAAAAATAAGCAGTGGGCTTCCCTGGTGGCGCAGTGGTTGAGAGTCCGCCTGCCGATGCAAGGGACACGGGTTCGTGCCCCGGTCCGGGAGGATCCCACATGCCGCGGAGCGGCTGGGCCCGTGAGCCATGGCTGCTGAGCCTGCGTGTCCAGAGCCTGTGCTCCGCAACGGGAGAGGCCACAACAGTGAGAGGTCCGCGTACCGCAAAAAAAAAAAAAAAAAAAAAAAAGCAGTGGTCTGATTTTTTGGATAATACCTTTTCTCTCTTCCTTCTGGTACTTTCACTCATTTTAGATTAGAGATTATTTGAATATGGTCCTGAGGTAGTTATAGTCTCTTGAATTTGGGCAATATAGCTGCCACCTGTGTCTATATTTAATAAAAAGAACAATTAGATCTATTTGGATTTCTGAGAGCTTTTTCATTTTATGTCCATGGATCTTTGTTAAGGAAAGTTTTACTTCATTATGTTTTTAAGCTTTGTTTCTGTTATAATTTTTTCTGAGGAAAAAAATAATAAACCTTATGTCAGTTTCAAAAAAAAATGATCACCTAGTATTCCAGTGTATGGAAAAACCACAGTCTACTCAATCAATATCTTTTCCTTTTTTAAACAGTCAAGATGTTTTCAATTATATAGCATTAAAAGTAATGCTGTGATGAACACCTCTGCACGTGCCTGAATATATACCTGTCCAGTTATTTCTTTTTGGCAAGTTTCCAGAAATGGAACTGTTGGGTCAAACATAACACACAATATTCACTCCACTGCTTTCCGGAAAGGCTGCACCAATTTATCCTTACCACTGTTAGAGAACGAGGCCCATTTTAGCGCACTCTCACTAGAAGTGGGCATGCTCGTGCTTCTGAACCTTTCCCAACATTACAGGTACAACACGGGATCACGCTCGTGTTTTAATCAATATGTCACTGTTTGACATTAGAACACTTCCACGTTTACTGACCATGTGAATTTCTCCTTTTCTTACCCGCCTGCTAAGGAACTTTGTACACTTTCATCTTGGGATGTTAATAGTTTGCTAAGGACACAACTTGAATGCAGGCTTGGGACCGGGTTCAGCCAGTCTCGGGGTGAACTTCAATTAGGCCACAGTCGCCCACTCTGCCTTTCCGCCCTGCTGGTGTAGAGTTTTCACGTGACGTGTGGGTTTTCCCTGCTAGAGGTCTCTCTTCAATTCCTTCCTGTCACAGGCTTTCCTCATTTATGGAATAATGTGAACAGTTTCAGTATTTTGTCTGTGGTTCCCAACAGACATGTTAAATACTGCTTTTGACACCAAAAGGAACGCATCACTTGAAGTCACAGAAAGTGACTTAGAAACCCTGCAGAAGCACCTACGAGAAGCGTCCAACCCCAGTCTCATTTGACCCTGGTCAGTCTTTCTCAAAGTGCACTGAGCCAAGGTAGCATCACCAGCAGCTCGGAGCCCCTCTGATCCTTCTGTGACAGGTGAGGGACGGGAAGGCAGGCATGCAGACTGCAATGTGAAATACCGGTTTCACCGAAGAAGGGACTTTTTCACAGGCTCAAATGAAAGGCAGCTCAGGGCCGTGCTTAAGCACTTAGACCCGGGAGTCAACAGAGCTGCGTCACTGTCGTGGTCTCTGCCCCTGACTTGCGGTGCGACTCCGGGCAGGTGACCTGCCTCACCAGGCTCCACCTGGCCAGTGGTGATTTGCAGAGTTCGTCCGCCTCAAAGGCGGTCGTGAGAGGGGACAGAAAGAGCACACAGGGAACAGTCAGTAAGTGACAGGAACTGTTCTCTTCTACACTGTGAGGCCCGTGAGGGCTGGGACGACACTGCCTCGTCTCACCATGACACCCACCGCATCTAGTTCTGGCACTGGCTGGCACTGCCAGTGACCAAAAGAAAAGGATCTTATGAACAGAAAAAGAAACAGAGCCAACGGGACATAGATGGTTGGAAAAGTCATTTTCTGCCAGGGCGAGATGGCACTGTCTGAAGGGGACTCCCCTACCTCGTGGGAGAGACCCCTCAGCAGGGGTGGGAGAGACCCCGACTCAACTCTGCCTCCCCACTGAGAGAGGACAGGAATTTGTCAGGTTCCGGACTTGGGCCTCCCAGACTCACAAACAGAAACCCCACCCAGGGGTGTTATTGCATGAGACAAAAAGGCTTAGAAATATACACAGAGCTCTAAAGATCTCTGATAGAGAGCGACCAAAATCGGGCACATAATGGCCATCACAAGTGTATCCAGAGACCTCTTTGCCTAAAACCTCAAAGTACGGCCAGACCTATTTTAAAATGAGGGAAAGGAATCCATATCTATATCCCTCAGTCTGCCAACATCCACCACTAATGGAAGGAGCTAATCCTGGAGGCCTAAACGGTGCATCCTTTATGGTATATGGCTGGGAGAGGGGAGACGGGATGACACAGACGGTAATGACAGCCGGCCATCGCTCAGCATTTCTGTGGCGGTGCTGTTCTCAGACCCTGACACGTGAAGTAGCAGAAAATCCCTATGATGGCCCTGCCAGGAAATGGACTGTTCTCCCCATTTCGTAGATGGGGAAACTGAGGCACGGAGCAGTTAAGTCACCAGCCTGGAGACCACATGGACGGCAGCTCCTGGAAGTGCCTTCCTTGCTCTGCTTTTTGCAAGTAGATCCCTCGTCGTTTCTTTTTTTTGGCCGCACCACGCGGATTGCAGGATCTTAGTTCCCCAACCAGGGATCGGACCTGCACCCTTGGCAATGAAAGCGCACAGTCCTAACCACTGGACTGCCAGGGTATTCCCAAGTCCCTCGTCTTAAGTCAACACTTAGGCCTTGATCATTTTTTATCATCAGACACATTCTAATACTTCTTGTATTCCCTTTATGGATGGTTTCCCTCGCAGAAAGGTCAATTTTATGCTTCCTGTCATTTAACATAGGTACAATGAAGTGGTTTTTTATCTACAACCCTACAGGTCAAGATTCCCTGTAATGACAGGAGAATAAGCAGATAGAGGTCTGTCATTTAAAAACCTGCCCAGGAGGAAAATAATGGAAAATCAAGACATTTAACCACTCAGCTCAAACTGGAACACAACTTCTGCTAAAAAGGTCTCCTGGATCAATAAATCTATCAAGCTCATTGCCATGGGTCTTGGGTCTTTGAAAATACCTCCCGCTCTTACTGGCACAACATGTTTTCACTGGAAAATGGATCCCATGAGAACTGTCAGAAGATGACAGTCGCAAAAACATTCTCCTTGTAAGCGCTGGCTGAGGCCAAGAAATAAGACAGACAAAGGTGCACATGGAGGCAACGTCTCCTGACCCAGATGGCAGGCATCATCTATCATCATGATCACGCACTGTGATCGCGCACCTCCTGGGCTCCTGATAGCTGACCTGCTCCCTGGGTAGCTTTCCTCTCCAGATGCCCCAAACGCTGCGTACAAGGCGGGCTACGACCTCGTAGACCAGGCACACCAGTCACCATGAAAAAGAGGGGTCCGTGAGGGGAGGAAGGACAGAGGATGCTCTCCTAGTTGCCCACATGTAAAATCTTTCAACACCAGCAACTCACCAGCAAACTGTAGAAGAATTCATGGACGAAGAGCCCCATGGCGCAGATCAGCAGATACAGCAAATGATAAAGGAACTCAACATCCAGAACCATGGCTCGGTAGCCTCTGGTGAATGTGCCACAGTTGCCCACAAAGCTCATCAGAAAGATGATTTTATTGCAGACCTGACAACAATGAGAGCAACAGTCAGATAAGCACGGACCACGTGCCGAACTCCAGACTCTTCACAAGAGCCGAGGGCAGTTTGCCCCCAGGCGTCTCTCGGCGCCTGTGCCCAAACAAAAGCTTCCTTTTGCACCCAGGGCCCACCGAAAGCGCCGAGAACTGTTCTGCGGATCAAAGTCATTTCATTACTTTGCTTTTCAGGCATATTGCAAGTTAACGTGACAGTCAAATAACTTCATGGGCAACACTAATCAAGTGGCATTTGTAAGTGACAAAAACAAAATTAACACATACTGAAATTATGATTTTCAAGATGAGATATGAATCATTTCTAACATCCTTCCATGAGTTAGTCAAACACAGAAGTCACCTCAATCCACGAACCCTGTGATCAGCATGATTAAAAGTGTTTTCTAACTTTCTGTTACATGCTACGCATTAGAGGGTTGCAATTTAATGAGAAGCAGCCAGTTCTTGTCATCCATTGCTCCTAATCTTACAGGGAAAGTGAGAATTCTCTTGGGGTGGGCAGGGGAAAGTAAGTGACTTCAGGATGAGTTCTATTCCCCTGCCCCCCTTTCTGGGAATAACTTTTTTTAAAACTTTTTTTGGTGATGAAAGTTAAACTTATTGTGGTATTCATTTTGTAATTGATATACATATCAAATCAAAATGTCATACACCTAAAACTAATATTATATGTCAATTACATCTCAATAAAAAGTTAAAAAACGATATATGAAAAGTATGTAACCTTATTAATAAGCAGAGAAATGTGATTTTCCCCATTTCTTCCTTTTCATAAACTCATATTTCATTGAAATAGTCATATATACATGGTAAAAGTAATAGCATTTTTTCCCAATAGCATAAAAGAGTATGAAGAATAAAGGAAGTCTCCCTCCCAACCTATACTATCAGATCCCCCCAACTCTCCAAGAAGACTAGTCTGATCCCCCAGAAGGAGCCACACTGGGACCTCGTAAAGTACCAACGCTTGGCCCTTCTTGGGTTGGGAGTAACTTCTGTTCTTCCTCTGGGGAGCCATCCCTTCCCATGTATCGGTCCTTGAGGTCTGGGTGGGGCTCCATCCTGGCCAGTCGGAATTATGGCAATCCCCTGGCAACGACTGGTTCACGGATAGGCACGTGACCAAATGGGGTCAATGACACCCACTGAGATCCTTCCTGGGACCGCAGCATAAGACAACTTTGTTCTTTACCCCTGACCTTGGACCTGACAGAAAGTGACCTCTGAGGCTGCTGGCATCCATCCTGCATTACCATGGAGCCCAAGGGTACCACCAGCGCAGAACCAAAAGAGAGGAACTGAGCCCTGACGCTACTGTCCAGCCTCCTGAATGCAGCCACACCTGAAGCCAGGCACTAGGATTCTCAGTCACATTCTCTCCTTTGCTTATATGAGCGTGGATTAGGTTTTCTGACCCCTGCAACTGAAGGCTGACCTACTGTATAACAGAGTCCCACCTCTGAGAGAAACCCCATGCCTGAAGTCTGCCTATAGCAACACGCTGCCAGAAAAACCTGAATCAGGAGAAAGGTGGAGAGAATGCGCTTCGGCTGCACTTGGTAAAACCGTCTCCTGCTACCCGAGCTAGCCTGGGCACAGGTGCTGCGGAAGCAGTGCCAGTTAATCTGGGGGGTCAGTGCAAGCGAGCTTCTCGGCAATCAGATAAGGGGGGAAGCCGACACCCAGGGAGAAGGTTCGGCTTTCTCAGACAGGCTAACCTTTCAATCCACCAGGTCGTTTTCCTCTAATATTCTAACTTTTCCCAGTGTAGGATCTTTTTTAGGGTGAGAAAGCATCATTCATTCTGAAAGAACTGTGTTGCTGGGGTTTCAGAGAGAAAAAAAAAAAAAGGGCCACGCTCTGCTCGACATTCCAGGACCTCACACAAGCCCAGGCACCTGCGGTATTAACAGAGCAGTCCACTTCACCTGAGTCCACTCTCCCCTTTAACTTCTGCCCCCGTTTTCTCTGTCGCTTCACCAGCAACTGTTGCCTATTCATGGTCTTAGCCTGCTGTCCCCACTTCCTACGGACCCCACTTTGGTTAGTGTCAGATGTGGCTTTTGGTCCCAGCTCTCTACTGCAGCGGCTCTCCCCACGTACCCAGGGATTCTCCAGGGCACACACGGCCGTCTTGCCCTGTCCACTCCTAGCACCCAACCCCAGCTCCTGCAGCACCCTTCTCACCACCGTCCCTGCACGTGGCTGCCAGGATACCACCCTGGGCTGCTTCCCCAGCTCTTAGATCTCCAACATTCCTTCGCTGTGTGTCCACAGCCGCTATTCCTTCTCCCATTGCTGCATATGACATTCCTCTTTTGTTATCCCCTCTGAGTAATTGTTTACTGTTTCAGCTTCCCCCCCATGCCCCCGAGCTAATGGTATTATGAATGGTCATTAATTATCCAAACACCAACTGACTTATGTTAAAGAGAAAACTATGGAATAACCAAAGGCCAGAGAAACAAAAGAATTAACTCACAGAAGACAACCTCTGAAATACTGAGTGTTTTTTCCTTTTATTTATTTGTTTCTCTGGTATTTCTTTCTTAAAAAGCTTCCTCTCACTGCAGGTGAAGCCTGTATTTCCTGCTTCAATGCTGATGTGGCTCTGTCACTCTGGTCATGGCCGATTTCCAAACATGAGGCCCAACATTAATAGCCTGTCTTGTTACCTCGAGCCCAGTGAGCCAACAGTTTTCGTCTATTTTCACCCTGAAAACCAGGTCTTGCGTGACTTCATTTTAGCTGGAGGCATCATTCTTCTCCCAGCCTCCCGTGACTAAAAATTTGGAGTTATACTTGCCTCCTTCATCACCCAGTCAAGACAGTGATACCTTCTTTGCCTGGAGAAAAGGACCCAGACCAAGCCCTGCACTAATTTCAGGCTTAAGGTTCAGACCCAGCACCCACCACGTGTCACTGTTCCCTCCGAAGCTCTGACATCTGTACCTTCCTTCTTCTCCGTTATGACCAAGACGCAGGCTCGTCACACGTAATTGAAAGCCCTGCTAGAGGCCCTAAGTGGTCCCCCAATCCCCTGCACAAATCCGTGTACATTCATGCCACTACCAAGGGAATTTTCTCAACCACTGAATTGCTCAAAAACCCTGAATCATTTCCCACTATTGGGAATAGAATTTCCCAACCTGTATTCTATACAACACTAATTCCAAGTGATACTTTACAAAAATGTGGGCAAATAAGTTCGGGAAACACAAATACCTGGTGTCCCTTTCTTACAGATTCATAACCCGTATCAGCATGTTAAAGTCTCAGAAATGCTGCCGTGGAAAACCTTTCATGTTGCTTAACCCAGCATTTCGCACATGGATTTGACCAAGGAACGCTCTTTTCACCTAAGATTTATCAACTTAGAACATGCTGCCCTGGAGGATGAAGCCCCAGTGCGTCTTCCTGAAATGCAGGGCCCAGGTTCCCTGTACAGGATCAGGCCCTACATATCAGTATGTGAGCCACAGAGGAGGCGAAGCGCGACGCGTGGCCATCTCCCGAGCAGGCCCGGGCTCCCCTCGCTGCTGTGGCCTGTGGGGAAGATGCTCTGCTCAACCCCTGCTTCCTGGCCCCACTGTCTCCA
The DNA here is from genome assembly GCF_937001465.1 of Orcinus orca. NCBI lineage: Eukaryota > Metazoa > Chordata > Mammalia > Artiodactyla > Delphinidae > Orcinus > Orcinus orca. The sequence continues at coordinate 11,459,228 of NC_064568.1, forward strand.
ATCTTTAAGACAAAACTTCAGCCCTGTCCCCGTTCTCCCCTAGCGCCCTTGCCGCCTCTGCCATCTGAACAGCCACTGGGGGACACTTATGATTGCCCTCAATTACTGGATTCACCTTTTTTGCAGTATCACTTCCATTTCTGAACAGTGACCTCAGCTTCCTTATACACTCAGGGCAGAACCCTCTGGAAGGCAGTTTTAGATCCCCACATGTCCCAGTTCGTTCCTTTTTTTCAGCAGGAAACCTCTCCAATTTATGGCTTCATATCAGCTGCGTCCATTTCCTAGGAATTCCGCAGGTGGAGCTGGCATCTGCCCATCCACAGCGGTGAAAGAGCATTTCCAAATGTCACTACTTTGAGGTAACTCTCCTTGATTCTCTTCTTACCTCTCCACCTGCTCCATCTCTGTCAACAGTTCCTCTTGCTTCTCTGCGGTCCTCACCAGAAGTGGGTGCTGTGTTATTCCGTCATTTGACTTAACTGGCTAAAATCTCTCGTCCTAGCACACCTTTGACCTGATTGGCAAAACTAACCCAGATCTCAACTTCTCTCCCTTTGTCTGCCTAATTCTGAGAGGAATATTCCCTGAAAATGAGACTGTCGGTGCCCAGAGAGTACGTTAAAGAGGTTCACCGTCTTGTGACAAGGGGAAGACGGAGACGGCCACCTGCAGCTCTCCTTTGCTTCTGCTATTTTAACAGTTGACCCAGATAATATTTTTCTGCACCAGAAGCACAGGCCAAGATTCTGGGGAGGATGGAAGGCATTCCTACTTGTATGTAAACAAAAAAGTGGCGATGAAGGTATTCATACTTACGTTGAAAGCTCCCAGAAGAAACAACGTGGGTTGTAATCCGACCGAAAATATCAACCGGAGAATTGTGGAAGCGATTAAGGCCCGGATGCCGTGGGGCTTGGGGAGGGCAATGACAATGGCCAGAGATATGAGCATGGCTGTCCACAGCAGCCCTGACCAGTGTGGCTCCAGGGTTCCTGGAAAGACAAGGCAGGGCTCTCAGAGATCAGAGCTTTCACCGGGTACAGGCGACAGACCAAAACAGGTTTAACGTCATTTTCTTCAACCACGTCTCTGGCCTTGTATGTCCCAACCCTCACGTCCAGTTCTCTGCCCCAGACGTAACCAATCACATCCATGTTTTCTTACCTGCAAGCCTTCTACTGATACATGTTCCTTCTACCTGGGAAATTCTCTCCCTTTCCCATTCATGTTAATTCTTAGCTTAGATGTCACCTCTCCTAGGAAGTCTCCTCCTCACAAAACATGCCAGGTGCTCCTTCCTTCTCTGATTCTTGTACCCCTGGTCATCCCTATGGGACACTGTTCTCTAGCGGTCACTGCCCCCTCCCTAAACCCCATCCCCACCAAGACTCCAAATTCCCCAAGGGAAGCACTGGGCACCCAGTAGGCACCCATCAAATGAGTTTGTTCCATGAGCAGAACTCATACATGTGTCACACTTCACTCTTAGGGGAGGCAAGCTGGAAGAATAAACTTCTAATTTCTATTAAAAGCATGCTTAGGAGAAGTGCAGGTCCCCTGCCTGCATCAAATTTCTTCAAGGCAAGGAGGAAAGCGACTTCCGTATCATTAGCATCATCCTACAATTAGATTATCCTTGTAGTCAAAGAGCTTATACCAGTTTTTGTCATCTCTTGCTATTGCAAGTTCTATTTAGAGTGTCCCACGAGACGGCTTGGTTATGTAACATGAGCCAACAGGGCTAAAAATAAGGTTCTGCAAAACACTCATTAAAAAAAAAAAAAAACACCCCTATTTCAAACGCTGTCACGTTTTGACTTTCCTTCAGATGTAAACAAGTAGCACTACATGATTAAGGCCACTTACATAAAGAAGTTTCGATTCTCCAGAACTGCTGGGACTGAAGCACCACCAGGGAAAGAGACGCCCCGGCAGGTTCCAGCTCTTCCACGAGCCTGCTGGCTGCCCTAGTTCATTTCGTCCACACCTGCTGAGACTCACTTTCTCTCTGAAAACTGTCCCCCTAACCCCAGCCACCTACCTCTTCCCTTTGGATAGCCTTCAAAGGTAAACCTGATTCGGAATGGGCGCCAAAAGGCAGAAGCTTCTCAGAAATCCAGGAAGAGGTGCATGCTGGGGCCTAGGTGTCCCTTGCTGTGCATTTAACAGCTGTTAGATATTGTATGAAGCCATTTACGCTGATTATCATTTACTTAACCCTCTTGATCACCCTGTGAGGTTGCTGTTATCATCTCCATTTTACTCCAGAGGAAACGGAATCTTGGGTTACGTATCTTGCCTAAGGTGACACAGCACATACCAGGAGTATATACGCCCCTGGAGGAATGGGCCTTAACGATCATTAAAAAAAAAAAAAAAATCCATCCGTTTTAAGTGCACACTTCGATGACTTCTGGCAGTGTATACAGTCATATGACCTCATGTAACTGCCAACACAATCAAGATATAAACAACTTTATCACCCTAAGAGGTTTCCTTGTGCCCTTTGCAACTGATGCCTCCCCCCATCTCCAATGCCAGGCAAATACGGACCTGCTTTCTACCACTGTAGCTTTGCATTTTCCAGAATTTCATGAAATGAGAAAAATAATCATATTTGTAGGCAGTCTTTTTAATTCTTTCGCTTAACAAAATTTTTAAGATCCATTCAGGTTATTGTGTATATTAATAGTTTGTTCTCTCTATTGCTGAGTAGTATTCCGTAATATGAATACACCACCACTGATTTATCCACTTAACAATTAATGGATATGTGGGTTATTTCCAGTTTGGAGTTGCTACAAATAACGCTACTGGAAACAACCAAGTACAAATCTTGGGGTAGGTGTATGTTCTCACTTCTCTTGGACAAAAACATGAAAGTAGATTTTGGGACCCTAAGGACATGCTTAACTTTAGAAGACCTAACCATACTGTTTTCCAAACTGATGGTACCATTTTCCCTTCCCATCAGTAATATATGGGAGTTCCACTTGCTCCACATCGTCACCAATACTTGGTATCGTCAGTTTTTCTAATTTTAGCCATTCTAGTAGGTTTCTAGTAACATGTCATGGTGGTTTTCATTTGCATTTCTCTAATAACTACTGATGTTGAATATCTTTTTCTGTGCTTCTTGGCCATTCATATGTCTTTTTTTGTGTGAAGTAACTGATCAAATCTTCTTCCCACTGTTTTAATTGGGTAATCTTTTTATTGTTGAGTTGTAAGAGTTCTTTATATATTCTGGATATAAGCCTTTTGTCTGATGTATGATTTGTAAGTATCTTCTCCCAGCCTGTGGCTTGCCTTTCATTTTCTTAAGCACTTGATTATCATAAACTGCTCTTAAGAGCTCAGTGTAATAAATGTGACCAGTACAACACATGTACTCAAATCCTGAAGGGGACAATATAAAAACCTGCTGTCTTCCCACTATAAAAACAGAGGTGATAATTAATGCTAGATTCCAAATAAACAATTATAGAAATACTTCTTTGAGACAACTGGAGAAACATGAATATGGACAAGCTATGACATGATTTACTGTTAGTTTTGTTAGATATGATAATGGTATGGTGATTATACACATTTTAAAATATTCTTAGAAGTTAGAGATGCACAGTGAAATATCTATGGGCAAAATGACAAGATGTCAAGACTTCTTTAAAATTTTGCAGAAAATACAGTAGGAGTATAAATGAAACAAAATTGGCAAAATGTTGGTAATTGTTAAAGCTGGGCTTATGGGTATATGGCAGTTTATTATACTGTTCTTTCTACTTGTGTATATATTTGAAAATTTCAACAGTAAGAAAGTTTAAAAAGTAGTACTTTATGTGCTTTAATCATCATGCCATGTTTACAAATTCAGTATGAAACCTGAAGATGCCCAATTTTCATGCTGTTCAAAGACGCTGTGACTCATCAGTTCTGAAATAAAGGGGGAAAATGATACTTCTAAAAAGGAGCTTTTAAGGCCACAGTGTCCTTGGCAGCCACAAGCCTTGGAAGTCACAGAGTCACGTCGGCACACAGAGCAAGGTCGTTACACACCTCAAAGAGGGACATTTTGGAAATCCTGGTTTCAGGATTCAATGAGCACAAATATTGCTCTCAAAGAAATACTTTCAGGTAACCAATCAGATTTTGTTTCTAGACCGGGCTAACACAACCCTCCTCTTGAAGATGGTCAACAGTGACTATAGAAGATGCCCCCAACACATCTTCCAAAAGAAAAAAGTAAATCCCTCTGAGTGAGTGGATGTGTTTGAGGTGATCTCAGTCACTGCATAATGGAAAGGGCTTCCTTAGGTCGGATCAACCTTGTTCTCTCCAAGGACATCTAATTACGTTTTCTGTTGAGTCTATCTGCATGAAGTTCTAAAGCCAATGCTGCCAAAAAAGAAAGCCTGGACTTCTACAGATCAGCCAGGGGTGATGTCACCTTGAGTGCCACCACTGTAAAGATGGAAGGACCTTTGAGAATCATTGCATCCAGTAGTTCTTGAACTCGGATGGGCAAGAAACAGGATGCTCCAGAGATCCTGACTAGGTCAGCAACTATCTTCTCCTGACCTCTACAGGAATTTCTAAATCCACACCTAGGTTTCACAACTACTGGCTCCATTTAAGCACCTCTTAAAAGAGAGGATAAGGAGAACTAATTGAAGTGGCTGACCCGGAGTCACGTGGCAGGCGAGTGGCAGAGCCAGGCCTAGACACGAAGTCTGGACTTTGTAAATCTAGCTGCTCCACTGGATGAGGCTTATCATGGAAGAGGAGAGAGGTGTCAATGAACTGTCCCCAGCACTGGCCTCAAAACTGCCACAAGGGACCAGTGAAGAAAATGGCCAAGATACAGTAAAAAAAAAAAAAAAAAATCAATTTTAAATATTTTTAAAGAAGTGGAGGGTAAAACGAAAACACATCCAAAGTAATAGTTGAAGAATCTGCTATGATGTGCACAACAGCTCCCCAGAGGTGAAAAGAGGCCTGGGCTCTGTCCCCTCCACCTAAGCCCTGGGTTGACCACGTTGCGCTCTTACCTCTGCTGACTGGCACCCTGGTGAAGGCAGACATTCCCCCCAGGGGCAACACCCTGCAGCCCTGTGGACCTGCCCAACGTTGCAGCCAAGGACACTTATGATTCCTGATATTGCATTTTAAAGGAAAATGCCCCTTGGGCTGGTGTTTAAGGTACGGCTTTTGGGGGGAAAAACATCACTTAAATGGAGCCTTCAACATAGCTTCAGGCCAAACAGAAAAGCTAACGCCTCAAATGAGTAAGTTAGACACATCACAGAACATATGACCACTTTCAAATCTGACCTTAAACTTACTTCCATTACGTTTGTGACATCTGCATTATTAAATCCAGAGCCGAGCCTGGAATTTACCTCTGCGCTGTTTCTGTTTTTTTTTGGTCTTACTTTTGGGCTCTTCATCCCATTATGTTTCACACAAGGTGGCTCCTGGCAGGTTGTGACATACATACGGGAGGTGATCTGCCAAAAAGCTCTGATGAGAAATTGAGCTGAAAAGCAGGCCTCCCAGGAGGCTGTAGCAGGTGTCAGGAAAGTAGGCCGTAGATGTTTAATAGAAGAGGAGCTTCCGCCAACCCCCAGAACCCCACACGCGTAAATGTCTCCAGAGAGCCGTCACGCAAACCGAGGAGCCCCAAACAGAAAAATGCACCTCCTGAACGGCTTGCCTTTCTCAGCAAAACGTGCAGAATGTGCATACAGATGACTGGAAGGAGACGGTGCTGGGGGAAACCCAGCAAGACCATGGACAGCACGTTTCGTTACGTGAATAAGGGCACGTAGCTCTTAACAGACTAAAGTGCCAAGGATGTGCCGTCTGCAGTCACTCAAGCCCTGCCTCACCCTACCTCTTGTCAAAAAAAAAAAAAATCCAGAGATTTCCTACAAATTCTTTAGTCTGAAATCAATTTCACAAGTATGGCATGGGAAAAACACATCTACTGGACTGAGCATCAAAATACCTACGTGCTGGGGTTAGCTCGGTCGCTGACTGGCTGTGTGACTTTGGCTGAATCTCTCAGCTTCTCTGACAGTTTCCCAACATATAAAACAAGGAGGCTGACTAAGATGAACCCTTACAGATTTAATACAGTAAATAGCTTCTTCTCTTTCTTTCCTGGCAAATAAATACGGACACACAATTTGTATTATTTCAAGTTAGATTTAAAAATAAACCCGTGGTAAAAGCTACACTCTCATTTTGTCTGAAAATGGGTAACTGGGATCCCATAACTTGCACCAGTACTTCCAGGGATCACGTTTAAGATGCAAGTCACAGCCTTCCTGCTGCCTCTGGAATTTTCCTTGAAATTAAAGATATGGATGGTACCTCCTCGGACTCCTTTAAATGGGTAGAAAAAGGCCACAAGCAGATTCATCAGGACAGCCAGGTTGAATGAAATGCTGCTCCAGAAAGACATGTTGCGGGCACACCAATACAGAACGGGCTGGGCTGTGGAAACAAGGACAGAGCCCCGTGAGGTTCAAGACTGCAAGCCAGAACGCTGGGAATCCACACGGCCCTCCCGCTCCGCCCCTACAAGTCCACTTTTGTTCCCAGTTTTTACCACAACAGTAAAAACGATCGTTTGTTTTGAAGGTGACTCATAGGCTCAGAACGACACCAGATTGGTTTGTTTCTGTTTGGAGTACTTACTGGAACAGAAGATGTATTGGGGGCTAAGGAGGAGAAGAAAGGGGAAAAGTTGGAGCATCTAAAAACCCTGCATGCCCCTGTCAACACCATCAGTTATGGAATCTTGGGGGTTATCCAGGGTTCACGTGCCGAGTCCTCAGTTCCCCCTGGGGCGCTGGGACTGGATGAGATGCCTAAGGAGAGCTGAAAATTCAATGAGACTTTGAGAAGTGGGGGGCACTGGTTGGGGTGGGGGGACACACAGCATTCAGAGTTGGCCCAGCTGGGCCCCAGGCTAGGAACAACGTTACCTCTTCCACACTCTTCCCTTGCTCGAAATTCTTCACCAACTCACTGGTGACTAAAAGCAAGATAATGATCCCTTTCCTAAAACCAGGTCATCTGCCAACTAGGAGTGGGAGTTCTGCCTGGACGGTCAGCAGTGGAGCTCCCATTTGCAAAGGCTACGGTAGAGAAAGGATGTGGAACCAAAGCCCTCACAAAGGGCGAGAGACCCTGTAGGCAGTGCTGCCATCTTAATCCGTTGTTACCGACAGGTGACACCGCACTGGCTGCATCTCAGCATTAGGAGAACAAGCCGGTGACCACACTGTGTGCACTGCTGCATCCTTTTCCTCTGAACTCTGCAGTGGTGCCTTACGCTTAGGATGATGGCAGGAATAATTTCCATCTCCAGGCCAGAGGCAAAGTTTCCAAAAGACAGTCTCATTCAACATTATCCTCCTCCAAAGAAAAGTGTGGAGTATGTGAAAATGGATCTCTAGCATGTTATTTCTCTCTGCCAATGAAGTCATCATTTAACTTTAGGACAGCCGCCAGGGACACATCCAATGACTCTCGAACGATGCCTATAGCAGTAGCCAAGCCTCTGGAAACTTCTATCCAAAATAAAGTTATGGCATAATTAAACAGAGCCCTGGATAAGTTAATAACTGCTCATCTCATGTTTGCACTTTTTAAGAGGCCATGTTTCCAAACTGTAGAGTTTTAGAGCTATAAGCATCATCTAGTTTAAAAGATCTCATTTTATGGATGAGGGAAACTGAGGCCCAGCAGAGGATGGAAGGCATGGAGATCTCATTCCCCAGCTCAGAGACCTGCTGGGCTCAGTGACAGGGACAAAGTTAAGCGGCTCATGTCACCATTCAATGGAGGAGCCGACCAGGAGTCAGTCCCACCTATAGTTAATGAATGACTTTTTCATAAGTTAATTGCCAAAGCAAATTTAAGATGAGAAATCACCCGTTCTGTAGACAATGGCTATTGGTGTTTCTTCTGGGACTGAAGCCCATTTCTGATCTGAATATGAAAACTCCAGAGAGCACAGAAGAGACACATGGCAAGGATGGCAAAGGGCTGAAAACTGTTGAAGTTGAGTGAGGGTTTCATGGGAATTTACAAAATCCTCCCCACATCAGTGTATGTGTAACAGGCTCATGAGAAGTTAAAAGACAAAAAGGCAGGAAATGGCAGGGCTCAGTGATGGGTAAGCCAGAATTCCCTTCAGAGCAGCTCTCAATACTAAGTGTGAGAGTAGCTGGTCTTCAACTATGGTCTTCAACGATGGTCTTCAACTATGGCAGACAGCTCACAAATCTTACTTTTATAAAACTAACACTGTACTTAAATGGTGGTGTCACTCTGAATATGAACAAACATTCCGTCCTTCAAGTCAACCGGGTATCTACGCAGGTACAAGAAGACAGGGTGCCACGACCCCAGATGGGCAGGGCGATTTAAATAACTGCACCTGGGGCACCTCTTGGCAACCCTCCTCCCTAGCTTGTTTGCTTGGTTTTAAGGAACTGGGGCTTGCTTGAGGACTTGGACTCCATGTGCATGTAGCAAGAGAATTTCCCACTCTACTCTGATGTGTGTAATAACCATGACGGTAAACGCCACGCAATACCACATAACAAAGGGTCAGCATATGCAACTCTGCCTCAATTTCCTCTCACTATCTTCTAGTTTTCCTAGCCCAGAGTTTTCTCTTCACTGGGGCCAGGATCTTCAGGAGAAGGTGTCAGAGAGGCACAGTGGACAGAGGATGTGAATGCACAGAATGGGTGTGTGTGTGTGTGTGTGTGTGTGTGTGTGTGTGTGTGTGTGTGTGTGTGTTGAGGAGAGCAGGGAAGAGGGTTTCAAGAGAGCACAGGACCTCAGTATCTTAATACTTGCAGAAGAAAAGATGAAGCAATCCGAGTCTCAGACAGACCTTACTGTGTACCTGAGCCCTAGCTACAGATTCTCCAAAGCACAGATGATTCTCTGTGATACTTTCAGGAAAAGGAAGAGGAGCTTCATGAATAAGCCAGAGAAATCTTTTCTGCAGACTTATTAGAAGAGGAATAAGCTACATAGAGAAGAAAATATATTTCATTTTAATTGCACTTCTGAGTACATCTCTCCCCTTCCTAAATATGCAAATCATGTTTAATTCCGTTATTACTTTCAATTTTTCTCTTACCAGCAGAAAGCTATGAAGCCAATTAAAATCTCTCAGTTGACAGCCATAGCTGTGTTTAAGCTTCACTGAAACAAAAACTGTTTTTGAAACAAAGACAGACTTAGTAAGAGAAGGTATTAGCTACAATGCAACATAAATCTTGGAATGATGAGATGGCCATTCTGCAATCAATCAAACAATCAGGTAGTCTTAATTCCCCACTTTATAGGTGAGGGCCTAGAAGAAGTTAAGTCATCTGCCCAGAGCCACAGAGTCAGGGAGTGGCAGAAGGAGCATGGAATTCAGATCGCCCACCTCTTGGGGCTGAGGTCTTCCTATTATGCCAGGCTGATGACAACATCTCAGGGATGACAAGGTATCTCACCTCATCATAAAAGGTGAAAAACCTTTCTTTCAGTTCATAAGCCCCACTGGAGAGCCTATTTTATATACCTATTTGATAACACAATTCTGAGAGAATGAATGTATCTGACCAGTCTTAGTACTTAGTAGACCCATACATTTGGTAAGGGTGAAATCACCATTTTAATAACTAGTTTGGAGGTTTGGATACACGAATTCAGGATCATCCCCTAAAGTTGGAATTATGGACTATTTCAGTGAAGAGCAAAATCAACAAATAAGAGGACGGTGCCTTCTATTTCATGGAACAGCTGAAAACACAAGAGTACACGACGGATGGGGTCTATGTCTACCTTTCTGGGTGTCTTTTTTATCCTACTGCCCAAGCATGGTGCTGTGTAGACATTCAACACTACTCACGATGCTTCAGCGGGAGGAGCTTGGGTCAAGCCCACAGCGGCTATGAGGACACACAGAGAGTGGGGCAGCTTGTCCTCTAGGTCTTCTGAGGGCCACACCAAGGAGGACACGCCCCTGTTCTGCTAAAGGTGGTCCAGACACCAAGCATGGGGCTGGGTGAGGAATGGGTTGGCTCAGCAAAACATATGATAATGATTTAAAGTGCCGGACGATGAGGTGCCCCTTAGAGATCAGGGAGGATGGAGTGGGGGTGAGGTGAGAACAGCGCCTCCTGGCCAGCCTGCTTGCACAAGCCCCTCTGACACCAACCGAATCTGGGGAGGCAGGGAGCAAAGCAGTGCAGTGGAAGCAGCAGAGGAGGCTAGTCTGTGCCAGCCCAGGCTGGTAGGGGCGGAAGAGGACAAAAGCGTCCAGAAACTGACCTCTAGCCCAGCTTCCCCTCACCGCAGCAGGAGCCCCAGTGATCACAACTGCAGCTGGAATCCAGGATTTCAAATAAAAATCCTGGCTCCTGACTAACAGACAGGAATAAAGCACCATCCTCTCTAAGTGGGTCGTAACAGTTGGTGCCTAGCGTACTGTCGGTACCGCAGGATCACGTTAAAACCCTAATGAAAACCGGGCGCGGAGAAGCCTTCTGGGAAAGCCCTATAAAAGTATTTTAGATGAGTAATTGCAGCCCGCCTGGCTGGGCTCCACCACGGGACTCGCTGGTGACCAATGACGCATCTCAAGCGGTAAATGATTCCACTGCCTATAAAATGACACTAGGGTCTAAAATCCGAGCTACCCCATAAAAGGGGGAAGAGCGGCATCTTCCGAGCAGGTGGGCTAGTAAATGAGCAGTCAGGTGGGCTGTCTCCTGCTCAAATGCACCATCCTGTGAGCGCCGGGCCCGCCCGTTCTCCGCCCGTTCTCCGCTCCTTTTATTTTCTACATCAAGATACCAAGAAAGGGCATGCCAAGTTCTCCCTGGAGCTCTGCAAGCGGATCAGATCAAAGGCGGCAGGAAGCCCCTTCAGGGGAGGCGCCTCCCTAAGGCTGGAGCACACTTATCAGCTCCAAAGGCGCCCAGTCTTCTCGGTGCCCAGAGGGGGACAGAATCCTAAATCGCACCAGCTCTGCTCCTACTTGGAGGTCCACATACCCACCATCAAGCCCTGCTGTGTGAGACCCCAGAACCGCGTGTCTCTGTAGCTTCTGGAGGCGTTGCTGACCTACCTCGCAGCTTCTTTTGCCAATTCATCTCATTGAAGAGGTCCTCGGATCGCAGGAAGAAATCGTTGATCTTGCTGCCTTGTTCATCCCGCTCTGTAGTGTAGTATATTCGTAGCTTTGACTCGTTGGTCAGGAATTCACATATACTGGGCACGGGGAAAACAATCTGTTCCATGGTTCGGTCTAATCTGACGATCTAGGGGGAAAAAATGGATGAGGTTCAGTACTCATCAGCTTCAAAAACCAACACACAACTAAGGACCTCTGCACTGGCAACGGGCTCAGTATTGAAGATGCAGCACAACACAGACTTGATCTAGACTTCTGGGATTTTGTAGCTCCCAGACTGGGCTGTATCTCTTAGATCTGTAAGAAAACAGTTTTGGTAAGTCTGTTAAAGTATTTTTCTAACCTCAGACCCATTATTTTGACTAGTGACTAAGTTTTATCTGGAACAATTTAAAGCGTGTTTTGTGTACATATTCAGATGAGGCTCTGGGCTGGGGATATCCAGTAGGACTTTCTGTAATGATGGAACGGTTATGTGTCTGTGTGCCTGCCCTGTCCTAAAGGAGAGTCACGAGTCACACGTGGCCATTGAGAACTAGCACGTGTGGCTAGTACAACCAAGGGTCTGAGTTTAATACTTAATTTTAGTGTAAATAGCCAAACATGGCCAGTGGCGAGCCTACTGCAGTGCTAGGCTGTGGTGCAAACCTCACCTAATAGCCTTCCTCAGATTGCAAAGTTGCGTTATTTTTCCTACATAGGAACTCTACGAGGGGATCACTGGTTTATGCAGTTGCAGTGACCTCCTACCTCTGACTTGTCATGGCCTCTAACATGTGCGACGCATGAATCAATAGGCCCATTTAACACTGGTATAGTAGAACTCACTGTTCTTTAAACTAGCTTTGTTGGGTCCCGGGGTGGACACCTCACAGATTTTCCCCGGGCCCTTCCTAGATGGGCTCAATCCCCAGAGAGAGTTGTCTGGTCGAGATTGTTCAAATTGTTCAACACTGCCTTGTCACAGTCCTGGGGGGCAGAGATTTCCAAAGGGGTACGGGCTGCAGTACCATAGGGGCATGGCCTCCCTTTATCCTTCCTCCCCAGAGGCTGGACAAGTCAGGTGAGGCCCAGGGCCCACGCCCTCTACAAGAAGATCAGGTTCTCTCTCTCCCAACACTGTTCCCAACGCAGCAAGAGAGGTGACTCAGGTCAAGCTGTAGTGGGAAACTCTCAGAAACGAGACAGGTTCCCACAGCCCTGCCTCCATAAATTCTGGGAGACGTCATCTTGAGACCAACGGCTTGCAAAGTGAGTTGGAGATCAGGTTATGGAAGCTTCCTTATCATACTAATTGTGGTTCATAAGCCAACCTCATTTAACTGGAATTGTAGTGCGGGGGTTGGTAACACGGGTGCACACACGGTCTGAAGTCTCCCACTGTCCAGAGCCGCCCTGCTTCACGCCGTCAAGTGGGCTCTGGATCAGCCCCCCCTTACACGGCAGGAACATGATCTCAGAAGCGTGTCTGGGCTCAGGAGGCAACGGAGGAGGACACAGGAGGCCTCGTGGCAAGAACTGATTCCCAGACTCCAGGGCTACCCGGCCCGAGTGACCAGAGTGAACGCACAAGGGTCTGCAAGAGCCCCAGGGAGTGACGGCGCTATCCGCCTTGCATAGGTAATTCCCTGGGAGGCTGCAAGGTACGGGCAGCTGCCCAGGAAGAGGGTTTAAGAGCTCGGGACACCCTGCCTGGCCATTTCTCTCTATCCTTTAAGATTGATCCATGCCTCTTTATTTCAGTACACTTACAGTTGGGAATCAGAACTCAGCCCTTCTGCCACCTCTAACAGGGTGGATGACCTTGTTCACACCTCTTAATCTGATCAAGCATCCGTCTGCTCCCCGGTGAGCCAAGGAGCTCGAGATGATCTCCAAGGCTCCTTCTCCTCTGACGTTCCACACCGCAAACACCTGAAGCTCATCTTCTAAGGGCTCCAGAGAACAAACTTCCAGTCATCAACAATAAATCAAGAAGATGAGCTTACACACACCGTCACGATCAACTCATCAGTGAAATGACACATTTTACTAGGACAGCCCAGAGACCCGAGACAGCGGGTGAGAATACACTCTTACAAGACTCCATCCTGAACATTTCACACGGCCCAAAGGAGTCTGTGAGCCCTTCAGAATCTTTGCCCCGACACTGATGCTGAATCTGTGCATTTCCTCATTAGCCAAACAAGACAGACACACCATCACTTACTGCCCACAGCCTGCACCCATAGGTCTGTACGCTCTCGACTGTCAGGAGACAAGGCAGGTGACATAAAAAGCACCCATAGGCTCGGGGGTCAGCGCCAGACTTGGGTGAAAATTCCAGCCCTGACAGTGATAACTGGACAGATGACACAACCGCTCTGAGTCCTATTTCAGAGTTCTCCCAGCTGCGAAATGGAGAGGATTCTGTTTCTTGTGTGTGTTTTCTCTAAGGCGGATCTGGTCGTATCACTCCTCGGTGTACAACTCCCCAATGATTCCACACTGCTCTGAGGGTCAAGTCCAGACTTCTTCTGAGGACGGCGGACACGGTCCTGCAGGCTCTGGGCCCACCCGTCTTCCCTCTCTGATCGTGGGCTGCTCTCCCTCTAGCTCCCTACATCCTACCTCCTCACCTTCACCTCCCACCTCAGGGCCTCCCCGTGTCTGCCAAGCTCTTGCCTCCCAGCTCTGCCTGTTCATTCCCATCCTTCTGAAGGTCTGTGCTTCGATACTAATCTTCAGAGCAGGCCTCTCTGACCACCACAGCCCACAGCAGGTCCCTCCGAGGGACCGTCTCGTGATGCCTCGTTTGTCCTCACGGCCCTGTCAGAACGCATGGCGCGTCTCCTTGCGTGGACTCACCTGCCTTCTCGCCAGGCCTTACGCAGGCCTTGGGACCGGCTTGGCCACCACTGGCCGTTAGCACTGAGTGCAGGCCCTGGTGCACGGCAGCTTCCCACAACCTGTTTACCGTTCTGACCAATGACGGCGTGCCAGCCCCAGCCCAGGGCACCAACACCGGAGGCCCTCGACGCAGGCCCGGGCCCCGAGTTTACCCTGCCTTTACCTCTATCTGGGCCGTGTGCTTGGCGTAAAACTCCAGCGCTTCGTCTCCCTCCACCTGGCCACCAGGTTTCAGCATGCTCTGAAGTTCCTTGTTGTGCCGAGCCAACTAGAACACAAATACAGAAAACAGGGGAGTCACGTCTCTTTGCCACAGGAGCACACAGCTCCTTTCCAGCTCTGGGTATAAAAGACGCATAGTAACGAGCAGCAAGCTGGGGGGCGAAAGGGGCGAGGGCACCTCTCCTCCCCATCAAGGGTGTGCTGCACGGCAACTATTCTGGGCTCCGGCAGAGCAGCGTGGAAAGCGCATGCCAACTCGAGGTCCCGCTGTGCCCCGATTCCTTTAGCCAGGCGGGAGGGAGATGGGGTTTATCCATCCAGCCCCACGGAGCCTGCATTCGGAATGTCCCGAGACCCCTCAGGGGCTAAATGCCAGGAATGGAGGAGAGAAGGGGCAGGGATCTATTGACCTCCGGCCCAATCCCATCACTGTTTTCTACCAAACTCCTCTACCTAAGAGAGGTGAAAGGGACAGGAAATGCCAGCCTGCAGCAGAGTTCCCGGCTGCCCACACACATCAGCCTCCAGAAAGAGGAAGTGTCTGCAAAAGCCCAGCCACTTGGGAAGACAGTTACGAAACAGGGCCTCTTGGTGCCAGGGTAGGAAGTATTACTACATCCCCCAAAATGCAAACAGAAAGAAGTCATCATGACAAGTTCCCGAAGATTGCCAAGTGCGATCGGTCAGGCAGCTGAGGTTTATTTCTTTAGATGGTTAAGACAGACTCATCAATATTTATGAAAAGACTAAGACTCCTTTCAACCGTCTTGAGACACAGTCATGAGCTATCCAAGTGTCACTGCTCAGCGCGAATGCTTTTCAGAAACGTGGGGTTTCCAAGGACATGACCCTACGGGAATGGGCAATGGAAGCAGCCTGGACCTCGGCGCATTTGGTCAGGTGGCTGGCAGTACCCGTTACCACGAACCCAAACAAGCTCAGGCTAAAACCTTAAAGGAAAAGTAAGTTTAAGGGCAGCATGGAGTCCTGCCCAGCAGGTGGGCGTGGGGAGGGGTGGCACCTGATGAGCTAAGATGTAGATGTTGTGTCCCACGTTCCTGGGGGAAGCAGCTCCGTCCTCGCCATTCTCTCCATCCTCGAATTCCACTTCGCCTTGCATGTAGGCTTTCTTGATCACTTCCACCTGCAAGAAGGGCCAGGGAACAGAGTTCCTGCTTCAAGGAAGGCCCACGTAGGACCAGCAATAACAGCACACGTACATCAGTCTCCCCTCCCGGGCAGACACTGCTCATCAGCCTCAGTACGCTCGGCCAGCAGGCGTGGACACAGCCTCAGAATCCTTCTCAATGTGATCGCAGGCAGTCACCACCAATCAGCCTTCAATGAAATGAGAGGGGAACCCATTCACTCTCGCTAGGCCGCGAGACATTCTGTGGCTGGTCCACGCCCTTCTCCTTTAGAACGGGACAATGGCTAAAACAAAAACCCAAAAAGCCTCCAAACAATGACACGATACAAACAAAGGCTAGAAGCCACGTTTTCCCTTTCTCTCCATTTCATTCTGCCAACTCTCCCCATCCCCTACCTTTGCCATTTCAGGAAAAACTAAAAAGGAAAGCATTTGCCTTTAGGAATAGCTGATGAAACTATTTTCTGACTCCAAATGTTTCCCTGTCTCCCACAGCCTACTCCATGTGAAGAAAATACCACTAACGGGCGACATCTACCAGCACTTTCTATGTGCCAAGCACTGTGCTCAGTATCTTCATTCTTTCAGAAACTTTACTGCTCATAAACATTTTATGAGATGTCAAAGATTCCTCCTGATTATGGATGAGGAAGCAGACGCAGAGGGGAAGGAGGCGTGCTGAAATTCGCACGGCTAGTGAGCTGAGCTTTGCCCCTGACTGTCTCACGCCGAGAGCACGCTTCCCAGAGCGTTCCAGTGCCGGCCTTCCTGCTCCCAGCCACTGGCCTCAGCTCCCCAGGAACACGGCTGGCTCTGCCCACTTCTCAGTCCCTCCCTGGTGCCCAGCACGACGCCCTGGACGAAGCGGGGTCTGGCCAGTATTTATCAAATGAACCTATCATTCAAGATTTAATCATTCAATGATTAAGAACACAATGCTTTCAACCCTTAAGTGGTACTAAAAATTAATCATTTTCTTTGATGACTCAGAAGGCATTTCCGCCTCCTGCATCGCCTCGAGGCCATTACTCTGAATTATTTCTCATTATCCAAGACCAAGCACGGCAGAGGGACGCACATTTCTGTACTGACATCAGGTCAGGCCCTAGAAATAATTCTGGAGACAAGACCCTCGCTCTCTCAGCTTGTCTTCCCTTCGCTTCTCTAAAACCAAACTGAACAGACAACGTGTTGCACGGGACGTGGGAGCCTGAATGCACACAGATATGCGTGTACACACACACGCGTGCACACACAAATGCACACACGTGTTACGGACACGTGAGCATCTGCACTATGCGCATGCTCAGAACCGTGTTTGCTCCAGGAAGCCTTGGATTCTTCTCCGAGATTCGGGAATGACGCTAGTCAACCACAAGGGGGCGACCCGGGAGTCAGTGGCACCTACAGCCCGGGGTGCTGCCAGGTCCCCCACCCAAGACGGGGCGTGCTCTGGATTGATGGGAACCGGAGCGGGGTCTCTGCTAAGTCATCCTGTCCCTACTCAGGAGCGACAGATCCCAGCCTCCCCCAACCCGAGTTACATAAGCCATTATGTAAACTCGGAGAGGACTTCCATCTCAGGCTGAGAACTCACTCCTGACCTCAGAGATCAAAGAGCTGGGCTCGCTGTGAACTTTATTTAAAGGAACACATAAAGGGACTTCAGCCTGGCCCCAAGTGCACACTGGGTCACCGGGGGGCAGGAAAGTTTTACTGCCCTCATTTAGGTCTGTCAGTTACAGTTCATCTGCGTGGGAAAAAGTCCAAATAGAGAGTTCCGTCCTCAGCTCGGTTCAGCATCTCTGAGAGCTGCTGTCTCACAGTTTGCAGCACAGACTCCCAGCCTGGAAGTCACAGCCAATTGTGAATATCACCCCCCAAATATAAACAAGATTGTGTTTTCTTTTTTAAAAAACCCAAAACATCAGCACCCCCCAAAACACCCTTCTGTTGCCCAGACTACGGGCACCAAGGAGAAACGTGAATTCTTGAGCCCTGGAAGAAGACGCGGCACAAAGCGGCAGCGAATGAAGAATTAAGAGGAGACCGTGCATTCTCGAAGGGTTTACCGTGTGTGCGGGCACTGTGCGCAGGGCCCGGTGGGAATCATCTGTCTTGTCTCCAAAGCAACCCTCTGGACCAGCTGATACCATCATCTCCCTTTTAGGGAAGACGGAAGTGCAGCTCAGAGAGTCCAAGGGCCTCCCAAGGTGACCCAGCAAAGGGCAGAGCGACGGACGTGAATTCCAGTCCGCCGGCCTCCCAGACCTGTCCCGGTGCCACCTCCCCCAAGGGAAATAGGCCAGGGAGGCTTCCATGCGTGTTTGCGCTGAAGGCAGAGGACACTTACTCCACGCAGGGCTCACTTCCCTGCCCTAGGCAGGGGCCCGAATCAAATGTTCCCTCGGCACTTCTGATCGCCGGCATCGTAAAGAAAGCTCGAGGAGGCAGATGCCCTGCTCTGCCACCAGTGAAGCTCTGATGCTAGGCTGTGCCGCGGCCAGAGGCTCAGCCGTGCGACTCACCAGCTCCTTGGGCCTCATGTTATAGAGTATCCTCTCGGCATTTTCACTGTCGTGCCTGCTCTCCATGATGGCCAGGAGCAACTTGGATGCATTGTTCTAATTGGAGACACAAAGGGAGGAAGAAATGAAGAGGAGCTACTGGGGGCAGCTGGCCTGAAACATGGGTGACCAGCTGCCGCGTCCTGGCTACAGACACCCTGCCCCACGGCAGGGCATGCGTCAAGAGCATCACCAGATGGAGAATGTGTCACCTGGCACCCCAAAAACATGTCCGCAGAAACTGACTGGGGTCAAAGAGGCACCTCTTGGTTTGGGCCCAGTTTCCCCCTTAGGTCACTTGGTCCAAGTCCTAGCGGACATTTAAACATGGGTTCTGTGGGTACACTGGGACCCTCATGATGACAGTGGTCAGGAAGCACCTGGTACACAGACCCACGACGCCTCCGGGGGAGTGGGGAGTGGTTATAAATGCTGTGATTCAGACTTGCAGGTCAGAGAAGACAGGCAATTCAGTAATTCCCCCGCCCTGTCCTAAAACAGTGCTATCAGCTCTCACGACCCCTACTGTTATCATGAGATACAGCGACGCCAGTTAACAAAAGTGACCCAACGGAGCACCATACTCATACCAAACCATAATTTCCCATTACATTCAAAGTTTTCGTGTGCCCACACCCTGTACTTCTTGACTTGAGCTCATTTTAGGCCCCGGGCCTATGATAATCCGTATGCTTCTTCGTGTATAGGACTCGAAAGTTGTTTTGGTGAGAGGGGGCAGTATTTTTTTTTTCTCCCCAAGCACAGATCACAGCCATTCCATCGGGTTGCTGTGCTATCAAAAGGTGGCTTTTCACAGGGCAGGAATTTCTATAATCACCTTCAGGTTACCGGATTAGTGGTTCAAAAAGCCACTGAAATGCTGATGAGGAATGCATGAAATTCTCCGTTTATTTCAGGCTCTCATCATATATATTCTGATACGTGGTAGCCAGGGATGTGAGCCTGAATGATGTTCAAGTCACTTCTACAACACGATTTGTCAAAGGAGTTAAAAATAGTCCCCCCCCCAAAAAAATCCACTTAAACCATACACCCAAACCATCTATTAGTTTGGACACTCATTTTGAAATACTAAAATAAAATAAAAGTAACTGTGCAATTCCTGTGGGCTTCTGTGTTACCACCTTCCCTAATGACCCTTGTGTCCTCCGGCACCACTGAAGCCATAACTACAGATCGGCTTTTCAGCTAAACCCTGTAGGTCCAGGCTCTCCTGTGACAGTGATAAAGTGGCCCAGTGCTGCAAACAGGGGCAAGAGGCAGGGCAAACCTCAACCTGCCCCAACATGGGAACGGGTGAAAATGAAATGTGCTCAGTAAGGCTAACATTTCGAAAAATACTTTAGACACCAGGATGGAGCTGCAAGTCTGATTCTCAGGATTGAAACTTTGGACTCAGAGAATCTTTGGAAGCCCTCAGATAAGTGAGGGGCTTTTTGTTCATTTGTTTTTACTTTTTAATATTTTTTTAAAATTAATTTTCTTGGTACCCTCAAGAAATCAACATCAGAAGTAGTGGATCAGCTTCTCAAACGCCCCAGAGGCTGGCTTATAAACCCAGCAGCTTAATCACCTTGAAGTCACTGCTGCAAGGTGCTTAAGCTTCATCACCCCGTAAAACTATTTTGGTATCAGAGGGAGTCAGCACGTCAAGGGTGCTTCTCCATCAGTCATCTGTCAGCCACTGTTTGTACACGATGCAAGGAAACTCATCAGAGGCACGATTCTGGACAGTTTAACTCTCCTTATTTTAACCCAACACTTATGAACCACCCTTCTGCTAAATCAACCACAGAACAGAAAAAGGTGTTGCCGGATAATATAAAAGTTCAACGTTTTTTGGGGTCCTAGATGGTTTTTAGCTGTACTATTCTTCAACTGGCCCTACGTCCTCAATGGGGGAAAGATGAGACACCACAGAGGGAATGGAGTTTCCATTCTTTCTCCGTCTGCAGCTTTCAGAATCAAGGCTGCTAGTTCTTGGATGCGGTTCGAATTTGTTTCTCAGCTTTGAGCGATGATTTCTCATTCCATGTGACCTGTGAGTTGAAAAGCTGGTATCCTGTCCCAAGGCCTTATTTGGAAGGGAAAGACTGAAGTTCTGCCTTTTACTCAGAACTGGCAGCATGGATCATTCATTTACTTTAAAAGAACTGTGTTTAGTATTTAGTTTCATGACAGTGACCACGTCGCGTGCACAGGCAATACACAGAAGGGTTTCCAGATGCTACTGTCTTTTGCTTTCAATTCCTACTTGCCTTCAGTTCTAATACGAGGTCCATCCTCTTCTTTCCCAGAGGGTTGATGTCATTGAGGATCAGGGCCGTGATGATGTCGATGCCATTGGATTCATGGGTGGCTATGCAGTTCTGAGGAAAGAGACACATGCAGACATTACACAAACGCTGGTCACAGATCAGACGTCACAGGCCAACAGGCTCAACTGCTATTTCAGCACAATGCTCGCCAGTCCCAGTAATGTCTCTAGGGGAGAGCAGCAAATTTTCCGTGAGAAAGTGGTAAAAATAAAAGACAGATGAAAGTCTCTAGTTTCAGAATTAACAGTAAACAGTAGGAAAGTCCCCATGCACTGTGACTGATAAATTGGCCGTGTCTAATCCAAACAGTGCAGTGGGCTTTTGTTCTTAAGGGAAAATATGGTGTGTGACTGATTCCGGGTCCTGAGCGCTGTTTTCCCCTTTAGAGGTGTGTTGCATTCTCTCTACATCACTCGGTTTTTGTACTGCACACTTTTGCTTAAGGCTTAAGTTTGGAAAGCACGTTTTAATTCACGTAATATCAGAATTAATCACCTTCCCCCAGGTAAGATCCCCACTTGCAGCAGAATTCACCCCAGTATGCTCCTTTGAACAGGCCTCTGTTTGGCAGAAAAGCCATCTTGAGGTTATAAAGAAGTTCACTTAGATAAAGCCTCTCCCCCAAAGCCTGCTGTAATTTTTTAGTTGTTCCTTTTCACTTTAACTCAAACTACCCCATTGGTCCCATCAGGAAGCCTGGAGACGAAAGTGGATCTAACAAAATGCTAGCCTCGTAGTCATGGACAACTAAGAGCAGATTTTTTAATATACAGCAAGTGGTCCCTCTTGCAAGCCATTCTTCTCTTCTGAGTCAAGGTTCTGGCCTTGCTTCCCAAGTAACACAGCATGTCATACCTTTCCTGGCCACTGGGTTTACAATGGGCTATTTAAGCACTGGCCTACCCGCTCCAGCCAGGATACAGCTATAATTTGAGCTAAAAATCATACTCATTCTAGCATCAGTGCAAAACCGCACAAAATCTGCAAGACGTCAGGGATAAGCAATGACTCTACTCAAGAAACGATCGGGTTCCACTCCAAAAATATACTTCTCGAGAAGCATAAGTCAAGACTAACGGAGTCCTTCTCTCCTCTGAACGTCTGTGGTGTTAAAGTCTCAATCATACATTGTCTCATGTTATTTTCAAGTTGTCTCATACACAGCAAGGTTTTTCTCTCTAGTTAGGTTTAAACCTCCTCCCATGAAGTAGCCCCTTTTTGAGTCTTTCCTAATATTTGAAATAGAGCCCAGTCTCCTGGTCATATTCATTTAACTCCAACTTTAATATGTACCCCTAGTCAACTTCGAGTTGGGCCGTTCAAACCGAACCAAGCTGGGCACGATAACCCCGACAGCCCCTCGAGTGCCTGTGATTAGGTCACGTCCTGAAACATGACAATGCTCAGATGCTCCCTCCTCACTGCTTGGAAAAGGCCTCCAGGTCTACTGAATCCCTAGGTCCCTAGGTAGATGCTGTGCGACTTCTGAACTAGGCCCTGTCAACAATGTTTCAAAATGATGAACTTCTTTCTCCACCCCGAAATGCAAATGGATTTACCTGGTTCTCATGGCAAGGTCCTTGACAGTATTCGGTCAGACTTTCCAGGGTTTGGTTGATGAGGGCCACATTCTTTTCGTTGATATAGAGTCCGAGAAGACCAAGACCCCCGGTGGTACTTCCACAAATACAGTCCAGAAACTGTAGCGTCTCACATACCAAATTGTAGTTGGTCTTGTTATTTTGGCAACGAAGGAAGTTCTGCAATTGGGCAGTCCCCAGGTTGGGGGAACAAAGGCAAAGAGAAGAGGGAAAAGGTCACTCATTCTGCCCTTTTGATGGTATGTAATTGGTTGGGGCCTGGGATTGAGCACCAATTACGCAGAGAGATGCAGTGTTGGGTAGAAGGGTCAGCCAGCCCCCAGGACGGTCAACCGTGGACATGGTCTATGGCAATGGCTGCAAACACTGTGGCCTGTTCTCCAAGGTGCTTTTGTATGGGATGCAGGGGAGGAGAGCTCCTCTCTGACGACCCAGTTCAGACTCCAGTAGCCTTTTTAAGTTCTCATTTCTTTCTTTTCCACCCCAGCCCACCTCCCCACCCATCACATGTTAAGTTGAGAGCCTTTTGACGTTTCCAAGGACGCTAGTTAATGTTTAAAAGATGATGCTGTGGTCTGGATGCTGAATGCCCAGAACCTAACACTGAGGATAGTTCATCACAGAATGAAGTGTTACAGGCTGGGCTTAAGCCCACCTGCCATGGTGGGAACCTGGCTTATCTTGTTTGGCCACTTCCGTTATTAAAGGAAGGAACAAAAGCGAGTAAATGTGTGTGTGTGCTTGTGTGCACGTGCCCGAGTATGTATCCTCCAGGTAAACTTGCAATGCTAACAAGAGACATAACAGCAGATAATTTCTCAACAAAGTCAAGCAAGCCACATTCAACCACCTCATAACTCACAGTCTATTCTGATGCACAGGAGTTACTTTTTGTTTTCGTCATAGACTCCAGTAATCTCTTCTTAAAAAGAAGGGAAGATTAACCACAGATATTCTTTTGGGCATAGTTATAAAAGTTACACGTTTACTGTAGAAAACTGTAGAAAAGTGTATCTTTTTAAAGTAAAAAGATATCATCAAAAGATAAAACGAATGTTAACTTTTGACCTGGTAATTCCACTTGTATCACTATTCACAAAGTACGTACTGGATGTCTGCTACAGCACTGTTTGAGATAGAGGGGAACTGGAAACAAGCTAAACGCCCGTCAGTTGGGAAGTAAACTAATGATAGTGTATCAACATCATTTAATATCGCAAGTTGGAAACACTGAGGTAGGTCCATACGTGCCAATATGGAAAGATCTCTAGGACATACTGTTAAGTTAAACGAACAAAAAGGCAAATAGCAGATTAATATGTATCCAATGCTTCCATCCAAATATACAGAAAAAGGACAGGAAGGATACAGCCCTAACCAACAGCAGTTCTCTCTGTGTAGAGACGTGGGAATGGGTAGAGGGACTGTTTTCTTAAACCCAACACTTATTTTCATTTAAACCTTCATAGAATATATTCATGTATTCCTTGTGTAATTAAAACATCCATAAATGCCCAGATTAAAAGCTGGTAATCAAGTTTATGCTCGACTCATCCTCTAGGTAACCCCCCCTCACCCCCACCCCAAGTTAACCTCAGGGCCTTCTGCGCAAGCCTTCCTGACTAGTCTAGAAATTGCACAGTCATTCAGGTCCAGGTGGAGGAAGGACAGGTAATTTGAGACCATGTGGGCTTTCGTAAGGTGACTATTTTTCTAAGGGTCACAGGAAGCCAGAGGAGGGTTCTGCAGCCATTTCTCGCCCCAGCCCCTCGGGGAAGATCCTACCTGTTCGAGGGCCTGGCTGAACCCCTCAGCATGCAGTGGTGGAGTGAAGGAGTATTCAGGGAGAGGGCAGGAGACGGCCAGGCGAACCTAGGCTCAAATTCACAGCATGGCTCTCGAGGCCCCTTTGCCTCTGCAACTCCTGTGTCATCATTCCTGCCACGCCCTGCCCCTCCCCACCTCTGCTCAGGGATGTGGCCACTCCCATCATGCCCCTTTCTGTTCACGGACATCATCTCTCCCACCATGCTCCTCTGTCTGGCAGCAATGAACTTCTTCCTGCTCTTTAAGCACCCTCCATTCTCTCACCTCCTGGGCTTCAGCCCCACTATTCCCTCTGCCTGTCACTCCCCCCCATCCCTGTCTCCACCCTGATTAACTCCTCTTCCTTCAGGATGGCATCTCAAGTCACTTCTTTCAGGAAGCCCTCCATCCTGACTCCAGTGAGATTGGGGCACCAGCACTGGTGACCGACAACTGGCCCAGGGACTGGCTCGTGCCATGGGCTTCGTAAACACTGGCTGAAGTATCTGGATTAAGTTGGATGAAGGAAAGGGGACTTGGGAACTCGTCAAGGCCAGCAGATGACATGTTGCAGACTCCCCAGGAAGGACGGTGGGCTGCCCTTTCTTGAAAGCCTCTCCCATTTCTCATGGCCTTTGCAGAATGTCCAGCCAGAATTTCTCCTTCCTAACTCAGTTCCATTTTCTCTTGTTCTCTACCAAAACAGAGGCGTGCCACTCGCTAAAGGCCCATGGGAACTCTTTCTATGCTCGAGGAATAGAGCTCACCCATAGCACATACCACCTACCCCACCTTGTCCAGACTAGAGAAGTCCTGTTCTTTTTGTCGTCTTCCTTGGAGGGCCAGGGACCAAGTCAAGATGGGTAGACGAAGGAGATCAAAGACTTCTTAAACAGACTGCAGTGGAGTCTGTGCTTAAACAGACTGCAGTGGAGAAAGAGCAAGACCTGTATTCCTTAACCCAGGTGAAAGGCAAAGCCAGCCTCTCAGGGGAAGGTTCAAAAGCATACGGAAAATGGTTCAAAAACAGTCCTTCCCATCACGTGTCTCGCTACTGTGAACAAAGCTTGCTTAAGGCAGCAACTGCCCATTCGGCAAAGTCAAACTCAGTGGCTTTATCGCTACTGCATTTACCAACAGGAAAGTTAAGGTTCTAAATATGACAAGAAACTCCGGGCAACTTCAAAGGGCCAGAGTCCCTCTCTCTCTGGGCTCATCTGCACTTCCTTATACCAGGGAGCTGATAATCCTCTCCTCGCGAGAATGTCTTCTCCCTCGGAATCCACGAGGAAACCCTGACCCAGAGATCCATCATCGGTTCCAGAAAACTGCCAAGAGGGTGGCAGGCAGAGTAGTTGAATCCCACCTAAAACCATCATTGTGAGAACTGGATTCCTACAAATACCATCGTATCAGAGCAATGTTATTACCACCTCCGTGTGCCTGGTTTAGTGGGAGTCTGTAGATGGGTGCAGCCCTCATCCTTGTGAACCACTGGTCCAGATCACTGGTTTTCCAGCCACTCCCTGCAAAACCCTGGAGGAGCCCAGGAATGCCCCAGCTCTCAGGGCTCTTGCAGGTGAGGGAGGAAAGCAAAGTTCTGACACTCTGTCGTTTCTACTCTGAACAAAGCAGCTTTGTTCTCATCTCCCTTACCACGTACGTTTCTGCCTAAGATGTTCAAACGGAGGATTCTGCAGCCCCAAGCAGTTAACACCACTGGCGTTATAGAACCTTCAAAGGTTAAGTTGCTAAGCTTTAAATGTATATATATTGAAATATACTGTACACTCCCTCTCCCTCCGATACCACTGTTTCTGGCAGAGTGGCATATTAGAGAATGTTGTTTTGGAAGGACTCATTAAAAGGGGCTTCTGCCCATGGAGTTCTTAGGGAATTCGTTCAAAGCAGAGTTTTGCAAAGAGCTAAGGTACAAAACAAAAACTGTGAAGACTTCCCCAAAGGAAGTGGTGAATTCGTACCATGGGAGCCTCCCTCTGCTTTCCCAGTGGAGGCTGGGTGTGCTGTGAAGACGGCAGGTCAAGGGGGCGGAGGGAAGGTAGAACAGGTCCACAAAACCAGAGCCACGCCCGGGACACAAGCACACCAGGACCGCCCCTCTGACATTCACAGATGGACTCGACTCAAGGTAGCCTTGTGTTTTGTTGGCTCAGAACTCAGCAGACATCAGCTCCTCTGGGAAGCCTTCCTGGACCCAGTTTACTACTGTGTTGGTTCTCTTGCTCTGAACCCACAAAACCCCTAAGATGACACAACTGTAGCACTTATCACCCTGCACGGCAGCCTCCCGCTTGCCGAGTGGCTCCTGTCCTAGATGCGCAGCTCCGTGAGGGGAAGGTCGGGGGCGGGGGGGCGGTCTCCATCACCCCCAGGGCAGGGCACAGAGCAGGGCACTCGCCGAGATGAGGAGATCAACACACGTATGCATAGTCTCCACCTACTCTTCCTTTGGAGCCCGAGGTTGGTGGAAACCAGTAACACTGGTATAGGGGAACGATACAGGGCACTGGCCACCAAGTTCAGCCTAGAAATCGCCCCAGCAGCAGGGTAGGGCCCCCATCCACAAAGACACCGCAGTCGAGCTGTAGGCTTTGTTTCCTTACTGGTGGGACAGCGTGCTTTCCCAGGGCATCGCTCACACTCCCTCGGCCTGTCTCCCCGGTGATGAACGGTGTAGATACGGTTAGGTGGAGCAGACACAGTCCGCCTCCAGACAAACGCCAGCCAACGAGCCAGTAACCGGACCCCGGCCCTTTGGGTCATGAGGGCCTTGTCCACCCACTGATCTTGGCATCCACGCAAGTCAGGCCAGTGCATCAGGGGCCGACGTGTTCTATGTCCAAAGCAGGAATGTTTGAGCAACAGGCAAGAAAAACAGACTCACAGCCAAGATCCCACACTCAGACGTGGTCAGGGATGAAGCTGGAATGTCAGTGGAGGGAAGGAGTGGGCAGCAAAGCAGAGAACGAGTCCCTGCGTGGCTGACAGTGGAGCTGATGGAAATCCGTTCATTTTGAAATACGTGGCTGGTTGATGACCTTGGATCTAAATGCTATTTTTTTTAAAAATTTCATTTCATTTTTTATTTTTTTGGCCGTGCCACGCGGCACGTGGGATCTTAGTTCCCTGACCAGGGGTGGAACCCGTGCCCCCTGCAGTGGAAGCGCGGAGTCTTATCCACTGGACCGCCAGGGAAGTCCCTCGATGCTTTTTCAAAGCCCAGGCTCTTCGGACCCATTTGATTGAAAACAAAAATCAGCACAGTAAGTACTCATACTGCAGACTTCACCCACTTCCATTAAATGGTTCTGTCTTTCTGCTTCACAATATAATTTCTTACTCAACTTATCCAGGCAGAGATTCTGCAGCAGATTTGAAGTGTTAGCGATCTCTGGTGGCACCGAATGGTCTGGCCACAGCTGACACGTGAAAGGCCATCAAATCACCTGGTGGGTAAACTCAGTTGTGCAAATATTTCAAGGCTGCACCTTCCCCTTGTGGTGTTCGGATTAGAATTATTTTCTATTTCAATTTCTATTTTCTATTCAGATAAAGCTACCCCCACCAATTTATTTATTTTAGGAGAAAACATTCTACCTTAGAGGAGTTCAGACACGCTTTTCCTGTTCATCCTCATCTGTTTTATGCAGAGAGGGGTGTTTTCCCCAAGAGTCAGAAGCAAAACTAGGAGAAGGCCAAGGCCCCGGTGCTCTAGCATGTTTCTCCTGGGCAGAGACAGCTTCCACAGATCTGTGTCCACTCAGAACAAAGGGGGTATCTCGGGAACCCATCCTTGGCCCTTCCTGAAAAGCCTTTGCTGTTGGGGAAACTCTGCAAGGAAGGAAACGCCCTCTGTCTTAATGCGGTGGTTGACAGCACAGCCTCTACCCACCAGACTGCCTGGGTTCAGTTCCAAGCTCTGTACTCCCTAACTGGGTCTTGTGCATCTTGGTTTCCTCATCTATAAAACAAGTGTTATAATACAGGCAACACTTAGCATCCAGGATCATCTAAGTGCCCAATAAACCTGGCCATTGTTATTATCCCACGACAAAACAAAAAGTGAACAAAGGATTTCTGGAATAATCAGTTCAACAAATATTTTTGAACATTTGTGTAAAACACCAGAAAGCCACTTCATTCAACCAAGAAATATTTGATTAGAACATTCTAAGTACCAGATTCTGTTAAGTCTAGTATATTTAATCATCCACCCCTCCAGCCATTCAAGTTTTACCTGTACACCTATGTATCAAACGGTGGCAAGCTACCAGATGCACACACACACACAGGCACATACACACACACAGAGGCACATACACACACACAGAGGCACATACACACACACAGAGGCACATTCACACACACAGGCACATACACACACACACACAGAGGCACGTACACACACACACAGGCACATACACACACACACAGGCACATACACACAGAGGCACATACACACACACACACAGGCACATACACACATATAACAAACACATGTGGAGCAGGTGGCAACTACACTGCTGAGCATGAGATCTGGTCCCTGTCCCTGTGGAGACAGTGGGGACGACAAGACAGAGAAACACTTCTAGTGCCCAGACATCGAGAACCATACAGGGTCCTCAGCTCGAAGAGATGGGCTGAAAGGAGAGGAGCTGAGATGTCACAGTAAGCGGCGGTAGCTGTGAGGACCTGGGACCCCCCCCCACTGCCCCCCGGCCCTCACCTGTAGGTCCCGGTTGTGGTTTTCGCACAGGAGCTGCAGGAAGCGGAGGATGGGCTGCATGATGGTGATGACGGCGCTCATCTCCAGGTCATCCTTGGTCTTGTCTGCTGTGGCCTGGGCGCCCTCCCCTGACTGGTAGTGATCGTCGGGGTCGGCCTCCCTTCTGAAGGTGGTGAAGGCTTTCCTGGTGGCGGCAGAGGCCTCCACAAGCTGATCCCGGGCCTCTTCCGTTATCTGTGTCGTGGGCTCTTTGGCTAGAACGCAAATGTACGATGGTCAATGCTGCCGAATCCCAGGAACACTATTCACCACGCCAGACGACGTGCAGAGACCTAAGTTCTGGAATTCACCCGACAGTCTCTCAAGGTTGGCAAAACGCTCCGGGAAGCCACCATCTTCTCTCACCTCTTAGGATTAAAAGTAAGTTGAGCCCTTCCAGCTTGCTGGGGGCTCTAACACGTCACCTACACTTGCTCTGTGGTTCAGAGGAAAAGCAGTAGAGGTTCTGTCAACCTCATACATCTATGACTCTGGGCCTCAGCTTCCTCATCTATAAAATGGGGAGAACATCAGTGAAGTCTTCCTCTAGAATGTTCCTGAGACACTCAACATAAGCTAAGCAAACTGTAATTACTGTTCTTATACAACAATTGATGGAGCCCTTTACTAAGCCCCAAGGCACCGTGATTAAGCACCTCATGTTTATTACCTCATCGAATCTTCAGAGTAACCCTGTAAGGTAACCAGGCACTAGAG
Source organism: Orcinus orca (assembly GCF_937001465.1). Lineage (NCBI taxonomy): Eukaryota > Metazoa > Chordata > Mammalia > Artiodactyla > Delphinidae > Orcinus > Orcinus orca. The sequence continues at coordinate 11,488,526 of NC_064568.1, forward strand.
TTAGAAACATTAGACGCTGTAGCCAGACTCCCTGGCTTCAAATCCTGGCTCTAGTACTTACTAGCTCCATATCCTACAAGTTAATTACCATCCCTATGCCTCAGTTTCCTCATCTGCAAAATGGGGATAATGATTTTATCGATTTTACAATGTCCACTTGACTTCTAAATGAAGTCACACATGTAAAGGACTTTGGACAGTGCCTGGTTCATAGAAAGTCCTCAGTAAATGTTAGCCTTTCTTCTTTTTCTTCTCCTTATCCCCATTCTAGACCAGTGGTGATCAACTAGGGATGATTTTGACCCCATCTCCACCCAGGGGGCGACAGGCAATGTCTGGGGAGATTTCAAGTTGGGGGTGGGCTACTGGTATCTACTGGGTCGAGGCCATATATGCTGCTAAACAGCCTGCAATGCACAGGGCAGCCCCGATAGCAACGGATTCTCCAGACGTCCCATGTGCTGTGGCTGAGAAACTCAGCTCTAGACTTAAAAAAACGAGACTCAGACCTATTCAAGGCCATTTGACTCCAACACTTTTGGGTCTACCCACTCCCCAGTATAACTCCTCTTCAAAGGGGATAATGGATAAAAAGCTTTATGAACTTTCAAATATTTCAGAAAACAAGGGAGGATTAGCTGACAAAAGACGACAGCCAATTTAAAAGTGCGTATTCCACAACTTTCTCTAACATTAAATGGAAATTACAGGAAAAGATTATTAATGGATTTCCTGCCAATAAAACCCTCAGTGTGACAAAGAAGAATGTACGTTAGTTTATTAAACAAGAGGAGCCTCCAAAGCAGCAGGAATTCAGTTCAGGTTACACGGGAAGAATTCTATCACAACCAGATTGGTTTTCTTCTTCTGAAAGCCCCAGTCAGAAAGTTTGGAGCCTAGAAGTCGTGTAAAAACTAAAGGAAAACCAGGGATTCCTCCCATGTTTACAATCCAGCTGACTGAAGAGCTGCATGCAGGGGAGCATTTACCTTTTTTCCGTGACGGGGCATCCCTGTCTACCTCATCATCTTTCTTTTTATTTCCCAAGTCACTGGTGTTCACGGTCACTGTTGCCTTGATTTCTTGCTGGGCCACCTTCATCCGGTCATAGAAGACCTTGAAGAATTTCTCCGACTTCTTATCTTCTGTCAACCGGCAGAAAAAGGAGTGCTGCCAAGGAAAACCCACAGCTTTTTCAACACTGGGACACACCAGTTACTGAATCCCACTCAGGACACCAAAACCTCGTGGAGATCAGAGCCAGACACAAAACCTCAAAAATGGTCTAACTTTGGACCAGGGTTAAACACCGTTCAATGCACTGTCATCCTCTGGCTTCCACAGCCTGAGGTTTTCTACACAGAGCCTTTAAAGCAAACCGCCAGTCCTTGGCTGAATCAGTCATATAGGCTTGGGAAGCATGCTAAGGGGTGGTGGGCAGATTTCAGCCAACGAAGCACAACCCCCCACACACATATACATCAACTCCATGAACAATGGAAACAGAATGTATTTTTGGCGATTGTTGCAGGGCCAGTCATGTGTTTAAGGACTTCTGCGAGCCCCCCTCTTTGCAAAGCCTTGTGAATATATACAGATGAGTAAGACGTGCTACCTGCCCCTACAGGGCTCCACACCAGAAGCATGACACGCCCATGAGGAGGGCTTCAATGTGTAAAACATGCTGCAGAAGCTACACAGACAATTATATTATGGAAGCTCAGAGGTGGCAAGGATGACATTGGGCTGGAGTGATCCCACAATCGTCGTGAAAAAAGTGATTTTCGAATCAGGTTTTAAAGGGCAGGTAAAGGGTGGTTAGATGAAAAAGCTAACAATGAACAGGTAGCTCGCCTCTTGAGTACACATTTGTTTTTTGGACCCACTGCAAGCAATAGTATACATTGTTGATATAAAAACACAATATGGTATCTCAACCTCATTTGTGAGCACTCTCTTTCCACCCCTTTGCAGATACCACGCTGTTGTGAATTATTTACATAAAAATACAATACGGTCAGTTTCCAGAGGAATAAAACAAAGCTCCAAACAATATATTTGCTTCTCGCAGTGGGCGCTTTCTGCCAATTTCATATCCTCCCCCATTTGGAAAGATGGTACTTCCCTACAGAAGGTGACCCTAGGCTTGCAATCCCAGAGAAAAGCAACATCTTGCCAGCCTCATGAAGCCCCTTAACTGCTCCATCTCTCACCCCCCCACACCCAGTGCTGGATTCAGCGCCTGCCCCCGCCCCGAGAGCCACCATGTTTCCATCTGCCAACACGCAACTTCAGTCACTGTGACCCTTCTTCTAGCCGCTAGCCCATATGCTGCCCTGACAAATGTCTGCCTCATCTGCCCACCAAGCTCTTCTTGATCGTGCCCTTTGTTTTCCCTCTCCCTGTTCTTCTTTAGCTCTGGCTGTTTCTTACATACAGCACAGGATCCAGCCTTCCTACTTGTGCTCTCTGGTTCTGTCTTTTCTCTTCCAGCCACTCCCAAATGCCAGTTTACAAGTCACTGCCTGCCTCCATCCTGTGTGTCACTGAATCCTCCAACACTCCCACTCTGGGAACCAAGCTTGAGCCTTCAGTGTGCTCCACTGCCCTTTGCTTCCCTCTGGTTTTTTTAGGCTTCTAGTTCGTCCATCCATTCAACCGGCATTCCGTTTGTCCATCCGCCCATCCACTATTTACTGTGCGCCTGCCATGAGTCAGGGATTACGCCCATTATAGGAGACACAATGCTCAGCAAAACGAGGGCTGCGCCCCATGAAACTGGCGGCTTGGTAGGAAAAAGACACAGTCATTCAATAGTCACGCTAATGACTTTCACTAAAGTAGCCTTTTAACCACTGAGTTCACAGAGTGCTGGCAAACAGCAGCAGACACTCAGCGCCACTGCCCGGTTCCTCCTGGCTCTTCCCATGGCTGGGTTCCCTCATCTGTCAGTCACAGCATTAACATCACCTCCTCCAGAGAACCACCCCTGACCATCCTACTAACAGCAGCCACGCCAGCTATTTATCCTCACACGCTCTATTTTATTCTTCATAGCAACTGGCCCCTGAAACGACACCTGTATTTACTGTTCACCTACTTAACTGTCTGTCTTGGGCAGAGTGTAAGCTCTAAGAGGGCAGGAGCCTCGCCCACATGGCTCACAGCGGTCGTCAGAACACCCAGAAGAGGCCCAGCACATACAAGGCGCTCTGTAATGATTTGATGAAAGAATGAATACAACTCGACACTTCATGGTTCCTCTTGACTCGCTACACCCACCCCCCATCAGATCCGGCCACGGGAGAAACAAATTCCCACCACACTGTAGATTCTTATTTCTCATATCCTCTAATGTGAGAAACCAAGTTCCAATTGTCCACTTCTTTGAGGGCCAGCGCTTCCGCAGACAAACAAGAGGAGGTGTGCGGGGGACGAAGACCTCAACCTAGAGCCACCCAAATACAGTGATTCCATTTTCCACCAAGAGGCGTCACACAGCATCTCACCCACATGGGGTCAGGAGGGGACTGCACAAGGAGGCGGCTGCTCGGGGCAATGAACTTCAGTTGCTGCCCCTTAAGTCTTCTCATGGCATGGAGGCAACTGAAAAAGCATCCTTGGACACTCCGGTCATTCAAGAAAACAAGTGCACTTTAATAAGTAAATAAATAAAGAGCCAAAGCCTGCCATGTGTCATCGGGAAGAGCGCAAGAGTACACACCCATCACCTGCTACAAATGCACTGCTTCAGGTCTAGCTGGTTAGCCCAGCCTATGTCACCTGACAGGGTCAGGGCGAGGACACCTCTTATAAAACGAGGGAAAGGCAAGGCACTGAGGATTACAGGCTTCTACATACATTTCTGCGATGGCCAGTATATTTATTTTGCACTGTTTATAACAGTCCCCATCCCTCAAGGATTTGAAGCTGCTTTATAAACAGAACGTGGTCAATAAAACGATAGAGTGGACAGCGGGGTACGGTGACATGAGTAAGCACAGAAAAGCGACATCAAGCAAGGATGGGGGCTGGAGGATGGGAGAGGTGATTCCGGGAGTCTTGGGCTCGGCTCCGAGGCACCTGGCCACCCCGCTGAAATGAGAGGCCAACTCCATCACACCTCTTAGTAAGAAGCAAGAGGAGAGATACCACCAGTGCTTCGAAGCAAGGAAACATCTCTTCACGGAGGGGTTAGTGGGGCAGGCTTTCCAGTTGGACCTCCCGGGTTCAAGGCTGGGGTCCCTCATCCACTGGCTCTGTGACCGTGGGCAAATTACTCAACCTCTCTGAACCCATGTGGAAGGGCTGCCAGGGTGCATCAGGTGCTTAGCACAGTGCCCACTAAGTGTGTTGGTTTCACACCACCATGACATTAGTATCATGTGAAAACCCCACAGCAAAGGCATCACCCAAGCAGCTAAGTGGCGAGAACTGTCAGAAAGACCGGTCTTCAGCTCCACCGCTCACTAGCTGGGGTCACCTCAGAAAGGGACGACGCCTCTGAAACCCCAATCTTCTCATCTGCAAAATGGGCAACAGGGTGGACCCTTCACAGGTGGCTATGAAGACCCGGGATAATCACAGTAACACTCCCAACAGCTGACCTGACGAGGTCCCGGGAACCTGGGGTGAACCTGCGTGCGTCTCACCTCACACACAGCCCCTGATGAAGCAGTGGTTACTATTACTCCTTTTTGAGATCAGGAGACCCTTTTGGGTCTTTCAGATAATGTGCATCAGGTGTGGAGCATGCCCGAGAAGCCCACACTGTGACACACTGCGTCTTCCCAGGATGCTGTGAGAGGCACGGGCCTGGGAAGTGGCAGAGCAGCGAGGAGGGGTGACAGCGGGGCTGCAGGGGCCCCAACTGAGAAGCTCAGCAGACGCCCTAGAAGGAAGACAGCTGGGCTCCAGAGGGGAAGTGCTGGTACCTCGTACGGGAGGAGAAGTGAAAACGGAGGCATGTGCAGGAACTAAGGACCCCCGGTCCCCAATCAGGGGCTGTGCTGGGGGAAGGCATAGGGGCCGTGTAGCAGGCCGGGGCCAGGGGCTCCTGGAGACCCTCGCTGCCCCTCCCTGGTGCCTGGTGTCATCTGGACTCGGTGAGACCAGGCCCTGAACATGGCTCACAGACCTGCTCATTCCACCTGCTTCCGTCACAATGTGCTCGGAGGACCTGCGGGCGGGAAGGGGGCGCCCTCCTCAGGACTGTTTCCCCAGAAGCGGGTGGGACCTCAGACCAGAGCAGGTGGGGACTCGGCCCTGACCCACCTCAGGCTCTTCATGGGCACTGGTCTACCTCCTTCCATGGGCGTATTTCAGTGAATCACACCCCAACCTCCACCCCCAAAACCTAGAGCCAAGAGCCATGGAGAGACTGTTTCACTTCTCCAAACTTTTCACTCCACGCCACCCAGCAGGTTTGAGCACCGCCTTCCAAATAAACCTGGTCTAGAGCAGGCAACATGGGTCCCAGGTAAGAGGAAGCAAAACGGGGGGCGGGTGAATGGGAAGTGACTAAAAGGGAACCAAGAGAACTTTCTGGAGTGAAGAAAATGTCTTGATTGGGGTGGAATTCACACAGGTGTGGTAGAGAGAATAATACGCCCCCATCCCTGAAAAGATGTCCAGACCCTAATCCCTGGGACTTGGGAATATGTCACCTTACATGGCAAAGGGGAATAAGGTTGCAGATGGAATTAAGGTTGCTAACCTTAAAATAGGGAGATTATGCTGGATTATTCAGAGGGGCTAGTGTCATCACAAGGGTTCTTAAAAGCAGAAGAGGAGGGTAGAGTGATATGGTGTGAGAAGGACTCCACTCGGCGTTGCTGGCTTTGAACATGAGGAAGGGGCTATAGCCAAGGGGCCTCTAGAAAGTGGGAAAGGCGGGAAACGGATTCTGCCCCGGAGCCTCCAGAAAGGAGTGCAGCCCCGCTGACACCTTGATTTTAGTTAAGACTCACGTCAAACTTGTAAGATAAAAAATCTGGCTGTCTCAAGCCACTAAGATTTTCGTAATTCGTTACAGCAGCCAATGAAAACAAATACGATAGGTATAAACATTTGTCAAATCTGATCAAAGTGTACACTTAAAATCTCTACATATTATTGTATGTAAATCACATCACAATAAAAAGGAAGAGAAGGGGGAAAAGAGCTGCTTTGTTACCCGAAGGCTAGAGAACTTTGTCAAGGCTGTCCAGACAAGGGGCCACCCTCAGAGGCCATCTCCCCCTGCAGAGGGACCGGCGTCTGCCGCCCTCACGGCCCATCTTTCTTTACCCTCTGCTTATCTCCAAATCGCATGTGATTCCAAAGCCCTCTTCACATAAGCTGTCTCATCAGCGTTTTAGGAGATTGTCAAGACAGATATCACCATTCATAAATCCATCACGTTATAGACAGGAGAGCTGGGGTCAGCAGAGGTCAGCTGACGTGTGGCAGAGCCACGCCCGCTCCCTGCCTCTGCACTCAAGGCCCTGTGCACCGCCTGCCTTCTTAGTGATCACACGGAACACCAGCCCCAGTGATCGGCAGGCAACTCCGAAAAAACGAGGGTGGGTTTGGGGGCAGACACAGCATCAATGCCAACATCACGGACAACAGGTCCATGTTTGGAGTGGCCTCAGGGAAGGAAGCCGGGGTCGGGCCAGGTGAGAAAGTGACCACCTGCAGCGGCCACCTCCATGGAAGCTCTGGGGGACAGAGGTGGGAGGGGACCCAGGTATGGCCACTGTAAGCCAGGCTGAAAAACAATCCCCACAAAACAGAAAAGACGGATCCCAGAATGTTAAAGCTGGAAGCACTCTATTCCAGACACTTCCAGATGTTTTTCCCAGTAGGGAAACCCTGCTTCTCCTCCGTCCCCTAACACCACCTTCCGTAAGGACCCAGATATGAGAGAGATACAGGCAGAACTGCTCAGCCTGAAACACAGCAGGGAGGACGCCCCTCACATCACTGCAGCTCCTCCTTGCAACGCCAGGGCTCCACAGGACGTTGTTTGGGAACTACCCATTTAGTCCAGCCCTACACATTTTACAGAGGAGGAAACTGAGGCCCAGAGGGGGAAACAGACATCTCAGAGCCCACGTCTCCTGCCTACTCGAGCCCGTCCCTTTGCCCAGGCTCGGTGGTGGCTGGCTGACACAGCAAGCAGCTCGGATTTCATCCCTGCTCTCAGCTAACTGTCAAGCGGACACAGTTTGCCCTCCTCGGGCTGCGTGAGCTGTATGGGGACTTAAGAACTGAGGTCTTAGTTTAAAATAATAAGGAGACCACCCTTTCAGATCACTCTTGAAAATAACAAGATATCCCTTAATTAGCCTGGCAGCCACCCTCTGTGCCCAGCCAAGTCCTTGCAAAGGAACAGAGCGTGATTTATGACAGGTCCACCCGGCTCCTGAAACCAGAGGCGGCCCGAAGTTAGGGACCAGCAGACAACTGGCAGCTCCTCTAAACGACAGGCCGGAAGTGTGCAGGATGGGGTGGGGGGACTCCTTTCTTTAGGTGCAAGAGGTCACACTGTGCAGGATGGGGTGTGGGGAGAAGAATGGGAGCCACGGGCCTTCGCCATGCGCTGGACACACAACAGGGAAGGTGAGCGAATGAGCACCTTATTGAAAAGCCATCTTCCCCAGAATTCAGAGACTTGGGGGAAGGAGGGCAAAGACAGTCTCGGAACCTTGGAACCCAGAGCCAGCCAGCCAGCCTGCACCTGCAGGGACACGGGAGGAGCCCTTTACGGGCATCTCAGATAAAGGAAGTGGCAGCAGCAGGAAGCAGAGGTGGATGTGATCCAGGGCAGGTCTGGCGGGAGAGGGGACGGTACGGGGGGGGGGAGCAGTCCCCAGAGCTCCTGGGACAGCTCTGAGACTTTGATCCTTCCCCAAAGGAAAGCATTTCACCCGGCAGCAGTCCACCTTCTAGAAACCCTCACACTGAGCCTTCAGAGACTCCAGAGAATGAGCTTTTCTATCTGACTGCCTGGTACACAGCCCCTGACATTCACTCTGCGTGCTCACTTATCTGCTGCAGAATGAATTAAGTTCTCAGGCTAAATGCAAGAATTTGAAAAATGTGACTGCTGAACAGTGCTGAATCCTTGTGCTTCCAGGAGCAGATGGAAATTCCTCCCTGGAGTCTGACTTTTTCTCTTTTTACTCTGCCTCCGGCACACGGGGACCTCGGCCTCGGCCCTGGAGTCTCCAGGACTTGAAGGGATGTCTCCAAACAGACCAACCCATTCCTGTCCAGCTTGTTCAGAGGCTCTGCGGGTGACAGAGTGACAGCAATGGCTACCCAAGTGTGGGGCTTAGCTTGTGGGGTTCTCCTCCTATACCTGTGATTAACTGAGACTTCCATCACTTCCTGGGGACCCCTGATCTGTAAATTACAGTGAACAATAATTGAAGCCTTCTGATTTGCTTGCCACCTACCTAAGTGCTTGTATACAGTATCTCGTTTAACCCTTCTAACTACCCCATGAGGTAGGGGCTACCACTATCCCCACTTTACAGATGAGGAAACTGAGACTCAAAGAGGTTAAATAACTTGCCAAGTCATACAGCTAGGAAGTGGTGGCGGTGCCCCAGGACTCAAGCCCCACTGGTCTGACACCTCAGCCCATGCTCTCAACGCCCCTGCTTTGTCCAACACCTCTCACCTAAGCAAGAGTGTGTCAAACTCCAAACACCTTTTGGCTTTTTATAATGCACTCCCTACCCGCCAGCCCAGGTCCCTCAGCTGCACAGCAGAGAGTCTCACAGACTCTTCTCACAGGAAAGAACAGCCATGGTAGGAACACATATGAATGCCCCAACTTTCCCGCAAGGCCTGATGCTCTTGTTAACCTGGGCTCCCAAACAAGGCTCTTTTGCTAGTTGCCGGGGCTGGGGGTTACAGGTTGTTCACCGAACCACTGTCACTCAATGACCACCGTAGGTCTTGAGTCCCTTTCTTAGAAACCCATGACAACAATCAGAACCCAAAGATCATGTACCAGGAACCAGGTGATAAAACACACATGCTTTAGGCACAGGAGCCTGGAGAATTGCAAGTCTGGAAACCTGAATTTTAGCCATTGCTCCTCGATAACCAGCTACGTGAACTTGGGCAACTTGCTTAACTGGATTTGTGCCCTAGGTTCCTTATCTGAAAAACATGACTCTTACCACCTGCCCTGCGTGCATCACATGGAGGGGTTCCATCAAGGGTGCGGTTATGAAACACTATGTGAAACGCACTTTGATTACTACGGGAAGCTACTCAAATGCAGGGTGTATAATCTATCAATACCACTTTCAAAGGAAATCAGTTAGCAGGTAAGATAGGTGGATCGACTAATGTGCCGGGTGTTATGTGATGACCAAAGTCTAGTGTCCCCAAAACATCCAAAGATAAACAAGCCCTGCTCGTACTGGTAGGTCAAGACGGCCTGTAAATTGACAGCAAAAAACACACTGAAGAGCCTTTCCCAGTAACTGTCACAATGAAGGAAGTTAAAAAAAAAATCCAGCTGGAATTCCACTAGTTATAGACGCCATTCAGATTCCATTAGACACAGAGACAAATGTTACTGCTTCCACTTCTCAAAGTGTAATACACCCAAGGCAGAATGGTGTCAGACCCTCCCCCTGGACAGGCCCAAGCCTTTCAACATGAACTGTTTTTCCAAAATTTTCAACTACTCTTGACTTCAGGAAAAGTATGATATTTGAAAAGAATCTAATAATTAGTAAAGAGGGCATTAAGAATCAAACACTCCCCTGGTATAAATGATCACTCACTCTAAGGGCATTTTTTTAGCAACGTTTGATGGGTTTCAACCAGTAAACATCTCCAAGTCTCAGTTCACCAGTGTCTCTGAGGATGTTGCCAGCTTTAATGAGTTCAGAAATAATATAAACTTTAAACAGAAAAGAAGGAAGTGATGAAGTGAACGAAGTATGGGTTGTAAAGGCACTGACATTTCAACTTCATTTTTCTGAAAAGAGTTCCTCCCTCATGCAAACTGTAGAGCCATCTCTTGATAACTCAGACATAAACAGCATGCTTCATCTCCTCTTCCCTGCCAGGGCTGGACGGAGGCCACCGTCTGCTCATCGCTGATTCCCAAGGCCTGAGAGAGGGGCTGGAGGAAGACGAAGACCAAATTAATCTGGGCACTGGGCTCCAGGGAAGGGCCTGAGCTCCAAGGTCAATACCAAAGCACCGTATCTTCATGATGCTTTTCAAGGTGAGTTAATTCTGGTTTTAGCAAGGAGCAAAGTCCCACCTGTTGCCTAAGAACCACTTTTCTTCTGAGACCTGAGAGCTTAACACCTCTCCTTACCTGTCCCCCGGGGCCCACAGGAAACAGCACTGGCCAGGAAAGTCTCCCCGATCTGGTAGGCAGGCTGGTCCCCCCTCTCCCGTGTGGATCAGAACACGGACAGCTTCTCACATACTCATCCATGACACCTCAACCAACAAACTGTACTTCCTAAAAAAATTTTTTTTGAAGGTGTTATCTTACAAAGCCCCTGTATGTGTAGGTAAACTGTCAGCAATAACATCTCTAGCAACATTTAAGACTAAAATCACACAGGTTTCAGGGAGGCAGCTCAGCCTTCATTCTAGAAGACCCAGGGACAAGAAGTTAAGGGGACTCCAAATTTTCTCTGGGTTCAATTCTCAAACCTCCTTACAGAAGCCAAAGGCCAGCATATATTGTGGGGTGCACGGGCACAGCCGTCTGTCCCTTCCAACCAAAGGCAGGAAAACAAAGAGCCTCCAGAGAAAAACAATGATGACCAGTAAAATGGGAAACAGAAGCAACCCCAAATGTGCCTGAAGTGACGGGAGATTGCGGCAGGGACCTCCTTGGGAAATTTCTTTAAGTACAAGGAGGTACTGTGGTTGCTCTTCAAGCCAACATGAGGTTTATAAAAAAGAAAGGCACTGTGAAGCAGACAAGCCTTTGGTTAGACCTCAGGGATGATTTTTGTTAAAGTACTCAGGGAGGTTTTGGAATCTCGGTCTACAGACATCTACTCAACCAGAGAAGAAGAAAATCAGTATCAGTGAACGTCTGGGGCTGCTGGAGACACACACTAGTCTCCAAGGGTGACCTCCAGGACTGGTTCTATGATCTAACGAAAGTGCCTTCTGGTGGTTCAGGTGACACTCTCAGGTCTCGTGTCAGCTTGCCCACAGCCTTGCTGTGGGATCTGTGACAGGGGGACAGAGGCCTTCTCAGTGAGCCTCCAGTGTGTATCATGAGACCTGAAAGGACGATGCAAGAGGTGCTGCAAAAACTCCATCAGCAAGAAACGCACCCCGGGCATCAGCAAAGGAGGGCTCAGGTGGCTCCCCTGCCCAGAGCCTAGGGGCGACGCGGCTGCTGTCCCTTCCCGCTTCACTTGGGGGTTCCATCCGCGTTATCAAGAAAGAACTGACACAGGAGTCGGAGGATAAGACCTTCGCTCTTTGGTCTTATTTCTATCCTGGGTACCTGAGGGCCAATCAATCAACACTGACGGACATTTTCTGCCCTAAAGTCACCAAGGTTCCCCGGGGCATCCAACTTGAGCTTTATGTCGACGTCAAGAAGGATCCTTTGCACACCCATTCTCCGTGTTTGTACGGAGAGCAGCAGGGGTTCAGAGAAAGGGCTCCACGCCCTGCACACTCAGCAAGGTACAAACAGGTGGACAGGGGTGGCTGAGGACCTGGGCAGGTATGCACAGGGCATTTATCAACCTGCAGCCTCGGTTTCCTCATCTGTAACGGAGGAAGGAGGAGGGGAAGTGCTACCCAAGAGGCCTGGAGGATGGAATCAAGAAGGTAACACAGCGCAAGCCCAGCACAGGGCCTGCACCTGGTAGGCGTTCTGTACCAGATACTTTTCCTTCCCCACTCTCAACAAACCGAACTGTGACACACCTGCTCGACGGATAACATCCAAAAAGAAATAAATATACCCTGGCCTGTCGGGGGCAAGGACGTTGGCTGGCAAACGCAAAACATCAAGCAAAGCGAGCGCCTTCTGACGGAGGGCTCACCATCACCCGCTGTCCTCTGCTCGATCAGATGACCTCTCAGGTCTCAGTCCTGGTCTGAACCCCAAAGGACACGCTCCAGGACTTTCAGTCCTCCCAACCCAGCAGGTCCATTTCACTGGGTACTGGCCCATCAGGGGGCCCATATGGCTGCAGAGAACATCCTTGGGATCCAAGAGTAAAACGTACAGATGGCCAGACGGATGGAGATGGCGGATAAAATTACACAGCACTCATCTGTGTAAGTGCTGCTTAATAGATTATGGCTCTGACATCAGGAACGTGCATCCAAGTAGGTTACAGCCCGAGCCAACTTGGTGCCCTTTAGAAGCACTGACTAGGGCTTGGCAGGGGCCGTGGAGATCACCTAATTCAGCCTCCCACCTGACGAGAAGCTCAGTACCTGGGTCGAGCAGTGGTCTCATGCCCCGCGCCCCTGCCCCCCCCCCCCCCAGTGCTATGCTCCAACCACGCTGGCTTCCTTCAGCTCCTGCCAGCCCGTCTGTCTGAACACTCCTGCCCTCTGCTCTTCACGCCACTCGTTCTCTTCTCGTCTGCTAAGTCTGGGCTTAAATGCATCTCCCTGGAGAAGCCTCCTCTGACCACCCTAAGTGGCCTCTCCATGACACTCTTCCCTCTTCACGCTTCTCCCTTATTTAATTGTTAACTGGCTTACGATCCATCTCCCCTGCTAGACTATAACCTCCTCGAGGGCAGGCCGTCTATGATCTCAGTCCGGACTGTGTCACGGCCACCTCATCCAGTGCCCGGCACCCAGCAGGGGCACCACCAATACCTGCTATCTTAGTGAACGCACAATAGTCCTGAAGGACGTGCAATCCTGCAAAACTTAAATCGAGTCCAGCTTTGCATCTACGGCAGCTGAAGTTTAACTCAATGACCAGAAGATCCCTGTCCGTGAAAGCTCAAAATCCTGCCAAGCGGGGAAAACGCCGAACGCCAAAGGCCAGCTGAAGGAGGCTGATGTGGCCTTCTCACCTCTCAGAGGCTTATCAGGGTTGTGCCCAGGTCTCTGCGATGGGCTCAGGCTGGCTGGGGATCCTAATCCAACTAGTTCACTGTTAACTACTCTGGCCTCGCTGACACTTGCATTATTAAGGTGGGGCGGGAAGGACAATCATTCGTAGACCTTCCATCTCAGAACCTGGCTCACACCCCTGACTTGATAACTACAAGCTCGGGGCTTGTGTTGCAAGGAGGCTAATGAAAACACATTTTTCAAACACCGTATGGTGAGGGCAACTGAAGCACCCTCCTCCTCCAACAGCAATCTAAATTTTTAAGTCCTGATTTCAAAGGAAAACGAGTGGCTTGAAGATATCAGATGGTTTACAGGACTCTCCCCTTTGGCATCTAGGACATCTTGATGACAAATTTAAAACCCAGGCAAAGGTAACTGGGAGAAACATCAAGAGAGGCTCTCACACTTGCACAGAGGAACTTAGAGGACTCAGGAAATGCACGTGGGCATAGATTTCTCAGTAAGAAGGAGGAGGGTCATGGCAGAGGTGCCGAGGCCAGCTGTGAATGTCACTTAGGTTCTCAGTGCGCAGGGTCCAGGCTTGTGAGTGACACGTCTCTAAGGCCCCCACGGCAGGACTCTAGCCGCTGACAGTTTCTAATGAGAAAGTATTCTCAACCATGAAGTTAGCTCGACTGGAAAAGTTCCAAAGAGGAAGTCCCTCCAGTTACTCAGAACGGGGGGAAATAAAGTTGCCTTGTTGGTCTGGAATCTGGGGATATTTTATGCAGATGGCTCTGACAGAAGTTACTAAGGGGAAGTCAGCTCGCCTTTGATTATTCAAACAGGCTACTGCTATTAAGAATTGCACAACTCTTGGGCAAGGCAGGGGTGGGTTTCGGCTTTGTTTTTTTTTAAGCCTATCCTCACGGGAACTACTTATTCTTTTCGAAGAACATTTCATTATAACCTCCCTAACTCACGTCTTTTAAATGTCTCTGCTCTGGTGGGAATGTGACCGACGAGGCAAAGCCATCAGAGCAGCCAGGGTGCAGGTGGACACGCCCGGAGCTGCCACCGGGCTTCTCAGGAGGGCACTTCTGCTTCCCTGCTGAGAACTGGATGCCGCAGCCACTTTTTTTTAGTGCAGGCTGAGTAATCCCGACCTGCAGCCTTCAGGTAACAGAAGTTGCCCAAGCTCCAGGAATGACCACTGTGGGACAAACGCCTCCCTTTGTTTTCATGTGGTTCCACCTTATAATGTGCTAGATGAGATAAGAGCTGTCACCCCACCCAGGGCAAGAGCACAAGGAGGATTATGGAAATGCCAACAGCCCTCCTTCTCTGGGGCAGAGCGATGGTCTGTCCAACGGGCAGTGGAATCCATCTAGCTCAGGGGCAACCCGAGAGCAAAGGGTAAGCTTCTATCGGATGAGCTTGAAGACTCCCAGGACAGGTCCCTATAATGAAGGGGCTGGTAATAAAGAAGATTATCCTAGGAAAAGAAACAGGTGAGGGCGGGACGAAAGACACCTCAGCCGAAACCCTTCTGACGTCTTAGAGCTACACGATGGGGAACTCTTAGGGGGAAAAGGAAAATATTCTGTTTCTGGAGACAGCTCCAAGAATACTGAGCTAGGCGTGAGAAACAAGCTGATAGATTGGAGGGAAAAAGAAAGGAAAGAAAAGGTGGGGAGAAGAAGGAGTCAGGGAAGGGGGAGCGAGATGGCCGAGAGACAGGGGACTTAAAGAACACCATGGCAACAAGTCTGTCCACCTACCCTGGCCGCCCACCCACAGCCAGATTCTTTGCTGACGCACTTGAGAACAAGCTGGTTCCTACCAGCTCAGGAAGGTGAGCAAACCCGGAGAGCTCATTAAATCCCTTCTCAGCGACTCTTGTCTGCCTGCAGATAGTGAGCAAGGAGGATATAAATAGAAGTTATATAACATCTCTTTGTTGATTCCTGTGCTTACCAAAAAAAATGCAGCATGACCTTGTTTTTTTTTTCTGCAGCGTTTTCTTCAGCCTGCGGGTTGAGGACTTTAAGCCAGTTAGGGATCATCTTAAAGTTTAAAGAGGAGGCTACAGATTTCCACATTAAGGACACTCAGGAGGATCACCCAAGCTCGGAACCTGCAGGATCAAGTCCTGCTCAGGTATAAAAAAAAAAAAAAAAATCTACTTGCTGTAGAATAAAACTTTAAGGAATCCTGTGGCGTCCTCGGAGGACATTTCTGATGATGCCAGGAGTTGTATTAACACCCAAGAACAGAGAACCGTGTGAAACCAGATACATGACTTGGGTTTTCAAAGGAGGTCAGAGCACTCAAAATACATACATTTAAAGCCAACTGATGGTTTCTAAATACCTCCAGGAAGATTCAGTTGTCTTTTTCTTTCTCAACAGGCAAGACAGTAAGAGTCCAGTGGAGGGTTTCCCTGGTGGTGCAGTCGTTGGGAGTCCGCCTGCCGGTGCAGGGGACGCGGGTTCGTGCCCCAGTCCGGGAGGGTCTCGCATGCCGCGGAGCGGCTGGGCCCGTGAGCCGTGGCCACTGAGCCTGCGTGTCCGGAGCCTGTGCTCCGCAACGGGAGAGGCCACAACAGTGAGAGGCCTGTGTACCGCAAAAAAAAAAAAAAAAAAAAAAATAGGCCTCCTCCTTCGGGAGGCCAACAGAGGTGAGAAGTGCAGAGGGAAACACCAACGGGAGGCCCTGAGATCTATCCCAACCCGGTCAGAGTCTCCAGCGCTGCCGGGGCTCCTGGACAGACTCTGGTTCTGACATCTTCACCGGGAAGTAGCTTTAAAGGAGCGTGTGCTTACAAGCTGTGCTGCTGAACCCCCATTACTCTGCTATCTTGTCTAACCTAGTGATGCCACAAGACTCTTTCAAAAAACTGTTACCATGGGAACTTTTCTCTCTCAAGCATTTTTCAAGAAATGTTACAGGTGCTGCAGAATTCAATGCCCTTGGTCTCAGTAAGCATTTTCTGAGTCTTTGAACGTGTGGCTTCAACCGAGAGGACTTTCAAACCCATGATGCAAGGGTTTTGAACACAAATCTCTTCAAGGGATGGGGTTAATCACACAGGGCATGGGTGCTATGATGGCCCGAGGCCCCACTAGGCACGCAAATTCTGAACCACAGGGCCTTTAACGCAGCCTATCCGCTAAACAGAAGACCCCATAGGGATATAAGCAGCTCAGAGGGTGACCCCAATAAGGGATGCTGTGGCTATCATCCCTACCATGGGATTTCCCTTCTCATCAGAACTGGGAGGTGGTCAACAACACAACAAGGCATCCATCCAGGCAGGGCAAGAGCCACCATCCCCCACTGAACCCCTGGTCCTAGGTCAGCACATCAGCTCATCTCTCAACTGAGCCCTATTAGCCCAAGCCTTCTCCTCTTCTAAATTCCTGTGACGAAAACACCATCGACCTTCTATAATATAAACAGCGCAGATCTGGTAGGGACCAATACATCTTCCTGTCCCGACGTGGCAATGTTGCCAGGTAACAATGTAGAAATACACTCAGAAAACTGTATGTGACAATATACAACCTCCGCTCCGCAGCTGATAACCGAGGGAGTGTTAAAACACCATGTTCTCTGAACACTTGGGCTCTTGGTGCGAAAAGAGAATTAAACGGGATATTTCCTCTTGTAAATATAAGACAGGCATACGACTCACACATGCAGCCACTAACTGCGAACAGTAGAGGGGTTTGCCGCAGCCATCTGCAATGCACCCCAGCTTTCACTCTCCTGCCCCTCCACTCCCCCCCAACATGGATTCCAGAAAACTAAGAGAAACGTAACCAAGCACGAGCCTCTCCTGTGTTAGGGACAAGTTCACCTCTGACCAGAGAAAGGACACCAGTGGCAACTACAGAAAAACTCATACCTTATTATAAAACTGGGCGTGCTTCCATCGTGTGGTTCCTAAGTTGACTGAGAGAATTCACTGCATGACCAAGCAGTGACCACTTGCTTCTCAGATCAAATAACTAGCGCGGCCTACCCGCTCCCAACAATGACGAGGAAGATGCAAAGCCACCACAGTGGATGTAGGGCACTGATTAACTCCCTGGCATTGGACCCATGCAACTTCAAGGCTGTCCAGCACGGTAGAAAGTCAAGAGGTTTTTGAGGGAGATAGACCCGGGTACCGAATCTCAGCTCTGCTAACTGGGTGACTTTGCGTAAGACCTCCCTCGATCTTTTGGGACTCAGTTTTCTTATCCAGAATTGGGGTTATCCCACCTAGCCCAGATCAAGTACATAGCAGCACCATGCGCTGTGTCTGCCCTGCAACGGGCACTTTATAAAGGCAACAAGTCCTTTCCTTTTCCTTCTGCAACACATAAACATTCTTCAACCTGCCCAAGACTCGAATATGGGGAGAATCCAGTGCATGGAGCTTCTTCATGTAAAATGGGCAAAAGATGAGCTCTAATAAGCCTCACATTAACCGAAGTACATATGCTCCTTTAGATGCAAGTGAAAATCAAAACTTCTGGCAATATAATCTAACTTTTCTTAGGAGCCCTAATTCAATGAGCTGCCCTCTGTCTCCACGGAGAGGAAGTTATGCAAGAGACCTTCCTTCCCATTAACTTTCATGGACCTGAGACCCTGGAACCCGCTAGAGGGGAAGCAGCGTGTGTGGCACATATAACTTTTATTTGGCAAATGAGATGCCCAGCCTGAAAGGTAAAGTCTTTCGTGCTTCTCTTCTCCGTCATGCACAGGCCGGTGATGTAACCAAAGCAAAGACACACAAGCCATCTCAGGACTTCTCTGGAAGGCAGACTGCCCTCCACAATGAGCCCACTAACAAAAAGAAGAACAAAGAGAGAGAAGCCACACATTCTGCAGAGGGGCTGAGAGCTCAGGCTCTTCTCTATATTTATTCATTACGTAGAGATCGAGTTACCTTTACCCAACACATGCAGAGACTTCCCTGGGGAACGTGGGGTTGAAACAAACCCTGATACAACTACCAGCTAGCTCTGTGACACTAAGCAAGCAACTTGACCTCTCAGATCCTCTATTTCCCGCTGAGTAGAAAGGGGTCCAGGCGGTACCTGCCTACACAGGACCACCACGCAGAGTAAATGAGATCGTGCAGAGAAAGCACCAAGCCTCGCTCCTGGCACGTGAGCGTTCAGACTCTGGTACTCATTATTATTACCACCAACTATAGTTACTATAAAGAAGAAAAGAAGAAGGAAGAGCTCCATCGAGAATCTCTGGCATCACAAGGAGATTCCTCCAAATTGACATTATATATTTCCCTTGGGTTCAGATAAACTTAACTCCTTCTCTCACCTAAAGAAAGTGCCTCTTTAAAATTGTGATAACCGTTCACAACACATTTCACATCCTCATGTTTATATTGGGAAAAGAACAAGATGACGAACGTAACATGGTGGCGACATACGGTCCAGACTTTGATTCATTCAGGGAACATTTATTGAGCACCCACTATGGTCCAGGTGCTGGGAAGTAAGACTGAGGCTTGACCCTGGGAGAAATTACACTCTTGGGTGGGGGGAGGAGAGGAAGACATACAACCAAAAAGAAACTGTGAGCAATGACTACGTATTAGGCACCATTCTGAGCTGCTGTGTGCTTTCCATATATTATCTCATTTAATCCCCAGAGGAGCCCTACAGAGCAGGATTCTCTACGTGTATTTGCTACGTACAGATTGACTTCCCTTCATCCAACACATGCAGAGACTTCTCTGGGGAGCCTGGGGGTGAAGACAGACTTGATCTCTGCCTCCTCGGGTCTTACAATGAGCCTCCATTTCAAGAGTGGTGATTGCTGAGTAAATGAACTGCCCAGACAAAGAGACCACTACTTCTGCCTCAGGGGATCAACAAGTTTCCAGAGCAGGAGGCAATTTAAACAGAGCTCAGGGAGCGTGCCAGGCAAAGGGAAAGCGGCACGTCCCACACGGAGCAGAGGCATCTGAGTACACGGCCAGGGCCGGGCAAACGAGCAGGTTGCAGCCACAGGACAATGAACGCGGGGGTGAGCGTGGGAACCCAGGCAGGGCCAGGCACGTGGGCACCAGTGGATCGCAGCAACAGGGCAGTGGATTTGATCTTCCGCAGAAGGCTGTTAGGACAGGGAATGAGGTGGTCCGGCCTTCATCTGGCGGGGCGGGGTGGGCATCACTGACAGCAGTATGGAAGAGAGAAATGTCCGGAGGCAGGGAGGCCTTGAAGAGCCCATCTCAGGCTCAGAACTCAGATGGCCCGTTCTGGCAGGGGGTATAGGATGCTGGTCAGGGGCAGGAATTCTGAAGCCAGAGCGCCTCGTTTCCCACCCCAGCTCCCCCAGCCCCAGCCGGGTCACTTTGGGCACGTCATGTAGCCTCCAGGTGTCAACTGTCTGGCTCATTACAAGTCTGAACTAAGTCCTGACTATTAGAATACTGGGAGGTAGAGGAGACGCAGAATGAGTTCCTGATGAAAATCAAGAGGGAGGCGTTGATGACATCAAGGTTTCCAGCTCGGGTGACTGCACAGGTGGCGGTGGGAAGTCCACTGACCTAGATACAGAACACAAGAAGGCCAATGCGGTGGAGGACTGGAGGTGATGGGCACGCCTGGGGTCGCGTGAACTGAGAGTTAACGCAGGTGGAGATGCCCAACAGGGATCTGCGCAGAAATCTGATGACCACAGAGGTAGGGCCAGGAGCTGTTGGCATAAATGGTAGCTGGGAACCATGCAGATGGGTGAGGTCACCCAGGGAGCTTGGAGAAAAAGACGACAAATAGGCTGGAGACCAGGCGCCAGCATCTCACATGTTTGAAGGTGAACTGTATGTGTGCCAAGGAGTCCCTTGTTCACCACGAGGAAAACCTCCAGAGGAAGCACAGAAATAGCACAGCGTCAGGCCATCAGGAAGTGACTGATGTAAAGTGTGGCACCCTGGGGTGGACGGTCAGACAGGGCTTCCAGATGAAAACTCTGGACTCCTGAGCCGTGTATACAGATCCCCTCGGGAAGGAGCCGCCCGAGGCTGCCTTCCAAATCTGCGTTAAAAAGTGCTAAGCAGGGCGATGGAATACATTCCCGCAGAGGCAGTAAAGGGAAAGGGGAGATCAGCCCTCCAATCGAGAAAGGAAAGAAAAAGTAGAGGCCTCTCGCTCCCTGAATTTCCATTTATAAGCTGAGTAAGTGGCCAGACTCTCAGGGGACTTAGGGTATTAGTCATCTGGTGAATATTTACCACAAACCTATCACTGCTCTCTACCGGGGGGTGAAGAAGACAGAGCAGAGGGATTAAGACTCGGTTCTTTTCCTTAAGCAGCTTCCTATCTCGACAGCAAAGATTCAACAAACACAGGGGCTGGCAGAGGTTTTCCACAAAGGTCCAAATGGTAAATATTCTAGGATTTGCCGGCCGTTCGGTCTGCGGTACAACCCCTCAGCTCTGCCCCAGCAGCGTGAGAACAGCCAAAGACAACACTAAAGGTTATTGTAAGGCTGGCTGTGTTCCAGTAAAACTTTATTTACAAAAGCAGGCGTCGGGCTGGATTCGACCCACTGGCCACAGTTTGCCAATCCCTGGACCAAGGTATAATAAGCCAACAGAGGAGAATCTGGGGTCAGCTTAGAAGTTCATAAGAGGCACTCCATCCTCAGAAGTCACTAAGGAAAGTTAGGAAGAACACGGACCTCTTGCTAGAGCTGAAGGAAGAGAAAGAAAGAAGGACCATTTAGACTTGTGGATTTAATAGGATACAATGAAGGCATAGTGACAACAATTTTCCAGTCTTCTCTGACGTTTTTTTTTGTTCCTCAGTCAAATTTTGGAGATCATGGAAAACCCGAGGTTTCCTCTGAAGATATCTCTTCTTAGAAACTAATTCCTGCTTATGGGTTTTCCAGGAAGCAAGAAGATGAACACTTTGCATCCAAAGATCTCCCCCCAACTCCCTAACGACTGCAGTCCTGTTAGGGAAGGTTAGAAGAGCACATGTATGGAACCGTCCACTTCTGCCTACAGTGTTGGCTTTGCTACTCAGGAAAGAAGAAAAGTAACATTGGGTCTCCAGGTCCTCTACAGGCACGAGCCGGTGGGCACATCTTCCCCTCGGACCACCGCAACAGGACTGTGCTTCTCAAACGCAAGTGACAAAGAACACACTGACCATCTTTGCAGTCATGTTCTGTCCTCAACTGCAGTAGGTCCGTGCCTCACCCAGGGCTCACATCACTTGGACAGCTGGGGGCGTTCATTCAAGTCTTATATTCCCAACAATGGGAACTACATTTGGATTTTGAGTCTTCACTGCAAAACCTTGGTCTAGACCCATAATCCTAAAAGACTCTTGTTCAGTGACACACCAGTTTCCTGGGGATGGAGAGGAAGGGCCTATGTCCAAGGATGACTTAGACCAAAAAGTAAAAATAAAAATAAAAATACAGAGAAGGAAAGAAAAAGTCCTGGGTCAGGGAGCAGGTAACGACTGCCTGTTGCTTTCTGCTTCGCCCAGAATGTCCGTAAAAAACGAGTACCCGAAGCAATGAAGCCTCCCACCCTCCTGGACCTCTGATATTAGCTCAAATACAGAAAGAGTGAGAGGGACTTAGGTGAACAGTGTGTGAAAACAACATACGACAGCACCCCCCCCAGGCCCACTGGATCATCAACCACTAGACAGAAGCAAATTGTCAGAAGTTGGATTTTTGACGGAGAACAAATTGAAGAAAACAAAGCTCATTTTTAAATAATAAAGACTGTGTTAACACAAAAAATCACCACCTCGTTTTGAGATCCTTCTGTGACCTGGGCACCAAGTGAGGCACTTTCGGTGAATCACCCTGTCCGACCATCCCAGGAGCCCTGTGAGGTGGGATGGACACCGTCCTGCTCCCCAGGCAGGAGCTGGCGTGGGGGGTCAAGGACTTTCCCTGAGCCCTGGGGTGGGAGGTGAGAGGCAGGGCTGGAGGCCTTCGTCCCTCCATCAAACCAGCCCCAGGGCAGCAGCTCATTCCTGCAGCCACGCCCTGTACCCCCCCTCCTCCATGTGACCCTGTTTCATCCTCTCAATAACTGCATAAGGAAGGGACTCAGGCTTCCTAACTCGTGGTTTACAGGTGAGAAAACTGACTTTCAGAGCATCCTGAGAAAGTCCAAGGTCACCGCGATGGCAGGGGCAGGGCCGGAATTGTAGCCCAGGTGCTTCCACTCTAGAGGCCAAGCTCCCTCCCCTGCCACGCCTGCCCTTCTGGGCAGTGTCCCCCGAAGTCCCTGATCCCACGCTACCCGTTCTCCAAGGAGGGCCAACTGGCAGCGCCTGCAGCCCTCCCTGAACCACGCCGGGCAGCTTCGCCATCCAGACCCCTGGTGGCTTCAGCCAAAGGGCACGGGGGCGGGGCCACCAGCCTTCCTCTTATTGTCATGGCAACGGCTCCCACACCCCCCAGGCTGGGGAGAAAGCAGTCTCCTGACTCCACTGCTGGCCGTGCTCTTCTCCCACATGGATAAAACCCGAGGTCAGAAAACACCGCTCCCGAGTGACTCATTTCTGACTTGGCTGCCAAACACAACACCCTTTTACGTAACTCGCTTGCACGCCAGTCTCCTCGTCCTCCGCCTCGGGGTAGCTGTCCTGTCAAACCAAGGCTGATCTGCCTCACCAGCTGGCCTCCCACCTCCCGCCAAGGCAAAGCAAAGCGCCCTTCCTGCCCCCCATCTCCGCTCACTGGGGTCGGGGTGGCCTCCAGTCCAGCGTGCTCCCCGCTCAGTGCCTTCTTGCGGCGACTTCTTCTGGAAGGGGTGGGAGATGTCCTATCGAATATTGGCTCTTGGGCTGCTGTCTTAAGCCAACCACAAAAAATAAGTGTGTGGCAAGGGAAAGGCCCCTGGACGAGGGACCTCTCTCTCTCTCAGCTGAATCCGCAGCCAGCTTCCTGACAGAGCACTTCTCACTTTTTCCAACTCGAGCTGTGTACGTGCGGAAAAGAAAATCCTTTCTGGGTGTGTCTGTAGGCTAGACTTGGCATGGGAAGAGCCGTGGGCAGCCATTTGATACATACAACTCACTGGGCTTCTGCAACCGGAAGCAATTAATCCACAAAAAATGTTCTTTTTCGATCTTTTCCCTGCGTTTGCTGTGAGGTTCTCTATGGTCGTGACAGCACGTACAGCCCCAAACATCTGTATGTGCTTAAAAAAGAAACCTAACACTGGGTATGTTCAAAGATACATTCTACTCCTCCCCTTCCCCCAGGTGAGAGCAGTCTCTGTCCTTCTGAAGCGAAGAGGAAGTGGAAGAACCTCCCCCGGGTGCTGGTGGGGACATGTCAGGAGGAAGAAACACAGAAATTGGCAAGGACGCGAAGGACGGATATGCAAGTGGCATGAGGCTCGCTGAGCCCTGCGTTGCCAAAAATTAATTCAGAAGCAAATGCTTATTTGATAGTTTCCCACTTGCTACAAAACATCAAGCAGAAAGACTTCTTCTGGGGGCTGGCAGGAAGTGGGTGGCATGAGAGAGGGCAGAGAGAAGGCAGGAGTTACTCTTTTTTTTTTTTTTAATAGATCTTTACTGGAGTATAATTGCTTCACAATACTGTGTTAGTTACTGTTGCACAAGAAAGAGAATCAGCCCTATGCCACATGTTCCCATATCCCCTTCCTCTTGAGCCTCCCTCCCACCCTCCCTATCTCACCCCACTAGGTCATCACGAAGCACCGAGCTGATCTCCCCGTGCAATGCGGCTGCTTCCCACCAGCCAACTATTTTACATTCGGTAGTGTGTATATGTCCATGCTACTCTCACTTCGCCCCAGCTTCGCCTTCCCACCCCATGTGATCAAGTCCATTCTCTTCGTCTACCTCTTTATTCCTGCCCTGCAACTAGGTTCCTCGGTACCAATTTTTTTTTTTTTAGATTCCATATATATGCGTTAGCATACGGTATTTGTTCTTCTCTTTCTGCCTCACTTCACTCTGTATGACAGACTCTAGGTCCATCCACCTCACTACTAATAACTCAATTTCACTTCTTTTTATGGCTGAGTAACATTCCATTGTATACATGTGCCACATCTTCTTGATCCATTCATCTGTCGATGGACATTTAGGTTGGTTCCATGCAATCCCTATCAAACTACCAATGGCATTCTTCACAGAATTAGAACAAAAAATTTTACAATTCATATGGAAACAGAAAAGATGCCGAATAGCCAAAGCAATCTTGAAAAATAAAAACGGAGTTAGAGGAATCAGGTTCCCTGACTTCAAACTATACCACAAAGCTACAGTAATCAAGACAGTATGGTACTGGCACAGAAACAGAAATATTGATCAATGGTACAGGTTAGAATGCCCAGAGATAAACCCACACACATATGGGCACCTAATTTACAACAAAGGAGGCAAGAACATACAATGGAGAAGACAGCCTCTTCAAAAAGTGGTGCTGGGAAAACTGGACAGCTACATGTAAAAGAAGGAGTTACTCTTAAAGAGAAGCTTGGTCCCATGGCTCAACGATGTCACCCATTCCTGGAGAACCCCAGGGTAGTGGTACCATCTCCTTGCTCCTATAAGCAGAGGGTTCACCATGAAGCCTGAGCCACTCTGACAGCACCCAGGTAGGAGAAGTTTTGGAGGCAGTATCTATCTTCAGACATTGTTACCATCAGAGAAGCCAGGGCAGGGACAGAAGGTATGGGAAGACTTGGAGTCCACTATGCCAGGCCAGGAACTATCCCAATTCAGTTTCCAGGCATTTCAGGGCTTAAGTGATGGTGTGACAGATTACAAGGTTTCAGAGTAAGGTCAATTCTCCATGTGAGGGTTCCTAGCGAGCATTGTAGGTCCTTAGTTTTGGACTGCTACAAATGGAATCCCTCTGAGGTCTGGATAATGAAGTTTAGAACTTCTGAAGAACTCTGGTCCCCAGTGACCTTACCCTCAGTACAAGGGTGAATTTTCACACACCATCAGAAGGGGAAGGACAGGAGTTGACACTTTTGCAAAAATGGGATTGAACTTCCAGAGAGAACTGAGCTCCTCCATTGCAGAGACAATAGTGTCTCCCTTTCTTGCCCAACTCAGGGGCTTGACCGACCCATGGCAGGTGCTCAATCAACGATAACAAGGGTGTGGGGGAGCCAGCCTCCCTCTCTCCTTAGTGCACAAGCTCTACCCACAGCAAGAGGTGCCACTTCTCTCCCCTCCCTCTGGAGCCGAGCCGGTCTCACGACTGGCTTTGACCGGTAGAACATGGCAGAAGTGTTGTACCATGGATTCCAAGCCCAGGCCTTAAAACGACTGGTAGCTCCCACATCCTACTCCCCAAAACGCTGCTTCTCAGAACCTAGCCACCATGCTCTAAGAAGCCCAGACCACACAGAGAAGCCACATGGAGGAGAATCAAGGGCACAGTCCCCGCTCAGCAGCCAGCTGGGAGCTAGCACCAGTGCTACAGCCATACAAGTGGCCATCTTGGCCGTCCCAGCCCAATCAAGGCCCTGATGACTGCAGCCCCAGCCAGGATCACACACAGCAGAACTACTTACTGCTTGTATGATGAGGGGCGAGTTCCGTAACTATTCTGGGCTTTAGTCTCATCTGAAAAATGAGATAATCATGGCACCTACCTCTTAGGGAGACTGTAAGAATTAAATGAGATGATACGTGAGAAACCCGTAAGCATAGTTCCTGGTCCACAGTAAGCCCTTAATAAATGCTGGTTATCGTCATCATCGTTACGGTTTCTACTTTCATTTTTTAATGATCATA
Organism: Orcinus orca; assembly: GCF_937001465.1. Taxonomy (NCBI): domain Eukaryota; kingdom Metazoa; phylum Chordata; class Mammalia; order Artiodactyla; family Delphinidae; genus Orcinus; species Orcinus orca. The sequence goes on from NC_064568.1 coordinate 11,514,343, forward strand.
CAGTAAAACTGACTTTTTGGTGCGCAGTTCTACAAATTTTCACACATGTATAGATTTGTGTGTCCAAAGCAGGACACACAACAGTGGCATCACCCAAAAAACTCCTTTGTGCTATTCCCTTATGGTCGGATTCTCCCCTCAGCCCTATGCTGGAAAACACTGATCTGTTCTCCATCCCTACAGCCTTGTCCTTTGAGAATGTCATATAAACAGAAGCACCCAGGGCATCGCTTTCTGAAACTGGCTTCTTTCACTCAGCGTAATGCCTCTGAGGTGCAGCCACGTCATCGCATTTACCAATAGTTCATTCCCTTTTATTGTTGAGTAGGATGCTGTTGCATGGACGTCCCACAGACTATGCAATCACCGTACTTTAAATAATTATTTTCACAAGCCAGGGAAGAAAGACTTCAGAAATGGAGCCAGCCAGCCATCACTACTGGATTCTGAGTATTTCTGGAAAAACATCTAATAATCTCTAAAAAGTCCTGATTCAAAGAGGTAAGGAACCCAGGAGTCCACACGCATGTATGTCTCATGATAGATACACACAGGAACAGAAACCCAGGGATGACTTCCCGAATCCCACACAAAACTGGGTTGGAAAGCATGTCTCACTCCCCTTCCTCTCCACGTGAAGCCTGCTGCACATCTTGGGAAGAGGCGCTAGTAAAGCTAAGGGCTCTTCTGCAGCTGTCTCCTTGGAGAACCAGCACACAGCCCTGGAACTGTGCAGTGCTGCATGTCCCACAGCGACTGCCTTTTCTACCACCTGTCCCTGAGAAACAGGAGTCCAGGGGAGCCCACCTGGATTCCCTTCCTGGGACTGGGACACATCACGGTGAACAGGAAGGACGGCGGGCAGTGCGCTCCAGCTGGGACCCACCCCGCCTGTAATGGCCGACAGCCTTCGGCGACCATTAGCAGTCACAACTGCAGCCTTCACCCGACTCACGCTAACTTCCCAGCTGCTCTTTTAGTACTCTGAACCGGCTTCTCTAAAGCAAAACAAAACTGAATCACACTCCCCCTGGGACTGCAGGGTGTCTGTGCTTAGGTGGCCCCAGACAACTTGAATTCCACATCATTTTCTCTGGAGAAAGAGGAGCTCAGGGCCAAGTCAGCTGCAGGCTAGAATGAATTTTCCTGGAACCGCAGGGTTTTAACGAGGCAGTGGGTGAAATCCTCCCAGCAACCCCTGAAATCACAGGAGGAGAGAGAGATGGGGCACGGGCAGAGCCAGCACACGCTCCCTGCTGTGCCCTCCCAAGCTGGCAGGGGGCTCACAGGCCACCCTATCCAGGCCCACCCAGCCGTGAGCACACTGGCTCTTCCAACAGACAGCAGCTCCGCTCGCCGAGAGGCTGGGCCTGGAGCTCCACCGAGGCATTTCATCTGGAGCCTGAGCATATGAGTAATAAATGTGTGAAAACATGAAACTAATATTCGTAATTACTTTACAAGATAAAGAACTTGAAGGAAAAACAGCTTCTGTGTGCCTTGCCATCACCATCAGGGGTACACTGTGAAAAACACAGCATCTCGCCAGAAACTCAGACTGCGTCGTGCCAGCCAGGCTCAGCGCCGGCAGCCCTCAGTCTCCTCGAGCCCTCCCCGGGCTTCATTATTCCTTAATTAACGGTGTCTTCTTGTGTCCAGTCATCCAGACTCGGTAAAGCCTCCCGGGGCCAAGTGGGGGGCCCTCTGACCTTCTGGCTTCTGGCATCCAATCGGGTGACACTTTGGCCAACATGCATTAACTATAAATGGGTCCAAGGCACCAGCCTTGAGGAGGGAGCGAGCGTTGGAGAGTCTCCATTCATGACGTCTTGTCCCCACCAGGCTCAGGATACTTTTCCTCCTTTATTGAAGTATAGCTTTTGTAGAGTAAAGCACACCAATTCTAACTGTATGGCTCCCAGAGATTGAAACATTTATACCCACGTAACTACCAACACGTAGCCCATCGTTTCCAACACCCCAAAAGGCCTCCTATGCCCCTCCTAGAAAACATCCTGCCCTGTGAGCACGCCTTCCACTCCTGTGCCTCTGGGCCTTCTCGCCCTGCGGCATGGTCCAGCCTCCCCACCCCCCAGCTCTATGCACAACTTTCTGACCCACACCCATCCTTCAAAACCCATGTCATCAAAAAACCTTTCACTGACTCTTCACGTGGCTGCCGTTACTTCTCCCTTGGAGGGTCCGCAGTATCTTTCCTACCTCTTGGACGGCACTACACATCATTCTTGAGACACAGCTTCCTATGTGCATGTATACTAAGTCTTATACCCTTGCTTCATTTTTAATTTCTTGAAGACTGGGATTAGCAAATTAGCAACTTTTTTTTTTTTTTTTTTTTTTTTTTTTAAATTGAGGAGGGGAAGGAATAACCTAACGTTTCCAACTTATTTGGCCAGTAGGGAAAAAACCCCAACTACTATCAACACCACTTCATTCAAGAAAAGACATCAGAGATTAAAAAAAAAAAAAAAATTGGACAGGCTATAACCTCAAAATAAAATGGTCAGATGGTCCTTCAAACTGATACATTTGGTTTATGAAACACTGACCACATCACCCTGGTTTCCACACTTGGCTGTGCTGGGAGAAAATTCTCATAGACCGACCGGCCCCAGTGTCTGGAAATCACTGCCCTGAAGTCCCTAGTTCAGTGTCGTGTACACAGCAAGTGTTCAATTAATGTTTAGTTTGACTGATCTAGTCCCTGGGAATCACATGGTTCAGAGACCAGGAGAGTTTCAGCCCTGCTTCCATGACAGCGCACATACCCAGACAGCAGGACCACGGCAGTGGGCGAGCGAATCCTCGTGAACAGAGGACCTGCAGGACCCATCCACGTGCACACGCATGGTCAGACTCACGCGGGACAAAATCAAACGGCAGCCCACATGTTACAGGTCACAGGTGCCCGTGTGACAGTTCAGTCGTGCAGCGGACTCTCCCACCGGCACAAATCTCAACTGAGGGCAGCGCACATAAGAACGTCAGAAGTGTGTGTTGGGGTACTTGGGCTGGAGGCCGAGGAGACAGGGCTGCCGCAGTTGCCATGGGTGGGGAGGGCACAGGGCACCTAGCTGCAGGAGCGAGTGGGGCTGAAACCCAGGTGCCCTGGCTCAGGCCCAGGAGAAGAAATGCCCTTTTTAAATTTGTACAAAGAAACAAAACTTCATTAATCCAGATTCTGAAATTAAATTCAAGACCAAGAATATATGGTCAGGGCTTCCCCGGTGGCGCAGTGGTTGAGGGCCCGCCTGCCAATGCAGGGGTTGCGGGTTCAAGTCCTGGTTCGGGAGGATCCCACATGCCGTGGAGCAGCTGGGCCCATGCACCACGGCTGCTGAGCCTGCGCTCTGGAGCCCATGAGCCGCAGCTGCTGAGCCCGTGTGCTCCAAATGCTGAAGCCTGCACGCCTGGAGCCCGTGCTCTGCAACAGGGGAGGGCACCATGGTGAGAGGCCCGCGCACCGCGGCGAGGACTGGCCCCCGCTCACCGCAGCTGGAGAGGACCCATGAGCAGCAACGAACACCCCACACAGCCAAAAATAAATAAATAAAATAAATAAACTTATTTTTTTAAAAAAGAAATAATACATTTAATTAGGGGACCAAACATCCCAGTGTACACCTGCTGACCTAGCATAATAATTAATGGCATTAAAAAAAAAAGAATATATGGTCAAGTCAAATATATACATAAATATATGGTCAAGTCAAATATATACATAAGGGTGAACTTTATGGTATATGAATTATATCTCAATCAAAAGCTGTTATCAAACTGTGTGTGTGTGTGTGTGTGTGTGTGTGTGTGTGTGTATGTATATACACACACAGCTAAGTAAACCCTTATTCAGAGCCAACAAAGAATGAAGAATGCATGGAGTATCCAAAATATTTTAAAATATTTAAAGGAATCTTTTTAACTGCCGTGTCCACGTGAAAATTATGTATATATTATTAAAATTCATTAAAATTGCTTCTTTAAGGACTTCTACTCAGAATTCTACTTCCTATTTTTATTTTAAAATATGTGTCATAACAAGCCAACAAAAAGTCATCTATTCACCTTTGATTAAGCTAGCCTGGCTTTCCCCTATTAGCTCCTATTAGTTCAAACTGGTTCAGTTTTATTGAGCTTTTCAGTTAAAAGAAAGAGAAATATATAGTTTGCAAGAGCTGCAAGGTCCATAGATGTAACAGATCTAAATAGCACACACAGTCCAAACCCCTTGTGGTCATCAGGTGACGGGATCCTCTATGATCCTGGATAAAAACTGTAAACATAATTCATGCAATCATTTATGAACAAACATTTACGGATTATCTATTATGCTCCAAATCCTGGGCCAGTCTTCTTCACATATCCTCAGCATTTTATCAGTTTTTGAATGTAACTCACGTTTTAGAACCAAGTCTGAATTAGGACAGGATGACCACAGCAAGATAGCAAAAGAATTCGCTTTTCAGAACAATACGATTTTGTGCCCTAAAAATGAGCTCTCTCTCGTACAGGAGTCTCAGCACCGCCCAGTACCTGGTGCCCGGAACAAATCCTCCTCCTGCTCAGCAAGGACGCCCCATGAGCAGCAAAGCTGCCTTCTTACCTGTATGGTGGTGTTGCCTCCTTCCAGCAGGGCGATGGCCAGGAGAATGCTTTCATGGAACACTCGATCGCTGGATGCGTTCATTATGAGGTCGATGACTAGATTGGAGGCCCCCTCCTTGTCAAGATGGCACTGAACCTCAGCCAGGCTCATCTCCCCCCTGCTCATGGAGCTGGACCCGGAACCTCCCCCTAGGAAGATGGAACATTTCTCTTATCAACCACAATCAGAGCAGTTAACATTTATTGCATACTTACCGCGTACCAACACTTTGTGCACTCAACACTTTAGTGATGCTATCTTAACAAGCACAAAGGAAGGTACTCGTTATTAGCACAGAGATTAAGTCACTTGTCCAAGGACACCCAGTGCAGCTTGTAAGTAACAGAGGTGGAACTTGAATGTAGGCAGGTAAGATGAAGGAAGAATAAGACATTTCAAGCAAGAGACTTAAAGCCATCCAGTCAAGACTCTCCTTTACATTAAAATACAGTGACCCGGGGCAGAATTATTAAGAACTGATCTGAGTTTAAGAGACAAACCGAACTTAAACACGCTCAAGAAGCATAGCCTATAATGATCACTTCAGTTCTCTTTCTAAGAAGCCCACCCCAGCCCCAAAACTCACCCTTTCACATACTTTGTTCATTCATTCATTCAATAAATATTGACTCAGTGCTCGGCATGGAGCGGAGAGCAGGGGGTAGGGGAGTGAACCAAACAAAGTTCATCTCCTCACTGAGCTTCAGATGAGAAGAATATACTTAGGAAGAGATGGCCTGTGCCATTTAGTGGAACAGATTCCAATCGTGTTGAGAAAGTGCCTATTTAAGAACTTGCACTATTATTGGCAAAACCCGAAATATTAATGTTCATGGGGAAATGGGGTGATTAAAAAAAAACACAAAAAACCCCCAGAAAATCATCTATCAGTCCCTCCCTGCAGAGTTCAATTCAAATGCCACATCCTTTACATTGCTTTCCTTGACCTTCTAGAATCTATTGCATTTCTAGTACAAGGTAGACGCTGGCTGTCACATCTTCTCTCCAACAGCTTCTTAAAGCAGAACCTGTCTCTGATGCATTTCCAAACCCCCCTCCTGATATCGCTCCAGAGCCTCACATGTTTGTTGAATGACTGCACTTCGGCAAGTAAAGAGAAATAGTTTTGAGATGTTGTGGGAAGAACTTCTGCTTGACAATCACTGGGAACGTTTGCATGAGAAGCTAAGGTCTGTCTCTGGGGTGCTCTGTGGGCAGATCCGCTCTACATTTTCATTTGGCGAGAAGCCCAAGATCCCTCCCCAGAGATTGCCAGAATTACGTTACTAACCACTGAGTATTTCTGTGCCACCAGCAGAGTCCACCAAGGACTGAAGTGCTCAAGGGTCATCACCATAGCCTGGGAATCAGGCAACTCACATTTGTGCTTTGAGCACGGAACTACTGGCCCCTCTTAAAACCAACACCATCGCTCACAGTTGAATTCAACAGTTTTGGTAGCCTTTACCTGTAATTGTGCTTACGATGTTTTGGGACTCCTTTCAGGATGTGTTTTTAAGCAATTCTTTACTGGTTTTTTTTTTTTTTTTTTTTTTTTTTGCAGAAACCTAAGACTTTGGGGAGGCACAAAGTTTGGGCATTAGAATTAGATTTAATTAATTTAAAGCAGCTTTACATTACAGACCAGTCACTAACAAGCTCCCCTTTCCTCTGTTCAACAGGGATGACAGCAGTCCCTACCAGATAGTAACTCGGAGGAGAAAAGGAGATAAAGAAGGCAAAATGCTTGGGAAAGCCTTCGGCTCAGTAAGTGTATAATAAATGGTGGCTTTCGCCTCCTCACTGCCAACAGCATACTCATTTTATGGGAAAACATGAGTCCTCGTGGCCACGAGAAAATGTGCGATAAAGTCAAGTTCACTGAGTCATTCAAGTATCACCAAGAGGGCTGCTGCATGGGAAAAAGGGGCAAAACACTCAGCCAATATCTAATTGCAGGGAAACATTTTTAGACACCAATTTGATGGTAGACCAGAGACAAAACAAGCTGCTAAAATAATACACTTGCAACCCAAATGCATCTGTTAGAGGTCCAACCTGCTAATCAGAAACACGCAGCTCTTGCGTGGCACACTCAGTTCACACGTGCAGCTAATTAGCACCCCACGTGGCCTACCTCCTCCCCCGGGCTTGCCGGGTCCTCCTGGTGACAGCGGGCCATTGCCAAAGCTGGTAAGGCTCTCTCTTCTTCCTGAAGGTCTGATGTTTCCATAGTAACGGTTGACCAAAATCTGCCTGAGGGCCTCACCCTTAATTCAAACAGGATAATGAAATCAGGTTCTGAATTTAATGCATGACTGAGCTACTAATATTAAAAAAAAACAACACAGAGGTACTCAGTTATAACTGGCTCAGTCTCACTCAGTGAAAAAATAAATTATTAATAAGAGCATTTGGAAACTCTAAAGTTAACTTCTTCATTGTTTTCTCAGGAAACCACATCATAAAAAAGCATCAATCTAAAATATTAAATATCTGAAAGTACTCTCTCACACGGTGATAAAGACAGAACATTAATCTCGGAGGGTAACTAAGAGTAACAAAAAACAAAACAAAACAAGAGAAAATCCCTTTGGGATAAGCCAATAAAATTCAGACAAATTGAAAAATTCACAGGTCATCTTCCCCACAGCAATATGAAAATGTTACTCCAACCAGAGCATTCATCCCAAGGTCCAAAGAAAATCTCAACATATCAGAGTAATAGAGTAAACAAAACAATAAGCTGAAAGTAAGCCTTTCTTACAGAAATAGTCAATGGGCCACATAGTGAAGAAAAAATAATGCAACAGAAAATAAATTTCTGGCAGAGATCAGATACGTCAATCAAAAAATAGGCCACATGGACAAAGTGACATTTGAAGTAATATGGGAGGAGGGTACTAGCTGGGTATAAATGAGACAAGAGTGGGCATGAGATGATAGTCACAGAAGCTGAGTTATTAATGAGGGTTCTTGAAACTCTTCAAAATATGTATTTTGGATATTTTTAAACATTTCCATGATAAAAACTTAAAAATATACATAAATATCAAAGGACTCCTGGGCAGGGGACATAACAAACTGCCGCGATTCCAACCAAAAAAGAAAAAAAACAAAAAAACCTAACCAAAAACACAACCTTGACTTATTCTCAAACACTACGCACATTGGTAAAGCAGCACAAAGCAGTGGGATTTATTCTCAGCTCTATTCCTCGTGCAGTCTTGCTGAGGGACTCCCAGACCACCTCCCAATCTGGAAGTTTCTACCAGTTAAAGGATATATGGATTTCCCCTGGACCCTTAAGTCCTGGAGTTCCTCTGGCACATCACTGAGAGGTAAGTGAGAAGTCTAGCAGAGAGAAGAGGTGCTGCAATACAGCAAGTCTCTAAAATAGAGACACAGGAGTTCTTCTGAAGAGACCTGCCACTGTAACGGGAGCCAGTAGAGCTTAAAGTGATTTGTCAAGAGGCTCTAAGAACAGGACTGGAGACTTCAAGGAGGGTGTTTGCAAAACAAGATGGGAGGGAGAAGACTGTCCTAAGGGTGGTGGGGAGGCAGGACCAGGGAAGAAGGACCAAGGCACAAAAACCCTTTAGTTCAACTGTCAAAATGATGTGAGGTCCCAGGGCTACACAGCCTGGCTTTTCTCCTTTGTTAAATGCATGCTGCTGGTCAGACTCCAGGGAAAAATGGAGAGATGGGGTAAACAGGAGAGAGAGAAGGGGGGAAGGCAGTCCTGATTTTTAAATGAAAGTTCAGGCATGAAAAGAAATCTCAATTTTCCTCTCTCCATTCCATCCACAAATACGTCTCTCGTCGTAGTTAAGCAAGGGAGAATGCTTGTAACTAGGACATGAAACTCATTTCGTACTTCGGCCACCAGGAAATTCAAGATTCCAAGAGTACTTTCAGTGAAGAAGCTATTTGTGATCTTTAAAAATACTTTCAAAGTAAGCTATTTTCGGTATAATATTCTTTAATGGCTTAGGAAACCACATTTGGTATAAAGATATAGCTTTGCACAGAACAAACGTTATCAACGCTTTCCAAAGCAGTCATGGAGGGCATGGTGATCTTAAAAGGCTGACTTCACAAGAGAAACACATATTTCAAAGGAATGGTCAAGAAAGCTGACTAAGAAAGCAAAGGGGGAAAGACAAGGCTACCTCCACATTGAATGTAACAGTACACTAAATACCATTTCCCTCTGTCAACACAGTGATGCATCGACTTGATTTTGTTTCTGAAGATACAAACTTTGAGCTCCCCCAGAACGGAGGGTTGGCAGGAAACCATCCCGGTTTTCTATGGGATCCTCTTGGGCACCACAAGAACACTGTTTGAGAGGTAAATGGCTGATCTGAGACCTGTAAGCTGCAGCCACAGAGAACAGCCAACATTGCCACTGTGGCAAGAACCTGGAAGAGCACAGGGTTGAATGGTCAAAGGCAGGGTGACTGTCACCAGCCAACAAACATGCCTCCTTTAAGGGAAGACTCAACCAGAGGCTTCACACTACGATTCCACCTAGGACTGGAGTGGCTCAGAGTTTCCGCTCCTCGGGGTTGTGAGGGTCTCATCAGCAAGACCCAGGTCAGTTTGCAATCAAGGAAGCAGGAAGTAGAGAAAGGAGCATATGCCGTCCGGGAACACGTGGACTCCAGGAACAGGAACTTCACATTTATGCAGCCTGGATGCCAACTAAAGTTACAAAGGGATCTCACATTACCATTTTGCCTCTCCTTGCACAGACAAACCCTAGCAGTTACCATAGCAACCAACGCATCAAATGGTACCTTTTCCCCCATAAGAGGATATCATGAAATGTGTGCATTATGGAAAACACACACACACACGCTCCACCCTACAAACTTTTAATTTTTTCCCTCTTAATTGTAAGGTTTTTGGCACACATGCACCTCACCTTCACTCCACAAAAAATAAATTTTAAGGCAAGGGGAAAAAAGAGAACATGTGGGATTTGCTTTTTTTTAAAAAACAAAAACACGAAAAAACAAGATGAGATTCATTCCCTTTCTGAAAGAATAAAGACTGAAAATTTTAGGTAAAAAAAAGGGACAGAAAGAGAAAATGCATAAGCATTATTAAAAGTGATGCAAATCCTTAGTGTGAAAACTTAGGTTCAAGGAAAATTCTGTTTTTCTGAGCTCGTGGTTTAATTTAGGAAAAATTAAAATCTGCAGAGAAAAGCCTTCCTAATCATCTTGATATAAATTACTCAACAGCACTAAGCTGTTCACGGCGTACTGGGCTGAGAAAGCTGATTGCAGAGAAGGAAAAAAGAGTCACTTCCCAAAAAACATCACTTCCCCAGCTCTCATATTTGGCCATGCAGCCTTTTCTCCAAAAAGAATACTAGTTTTTCCCCAGCAGTTTACACCTACAGCATGCAAACCAATATCAGATGTTTGTCTCTGGTAAAAAAAAATTCTACATTCCACACACATGATTACCTAAGACTGAGAAAAGACAAAGGCAAAGGGTTTCATTTGCAGTTAAGTGTCAGGTGAAAATGGTGAAAATGGTGAAAAAGGCAGGTCAGTGATGCGGAGTCAAGAAAACAAGCTCCTGCCTTGCAAATCCGTTCAAACGCGTTTCATTCCGTCAATGAAACTCGTGGCTAATGAACTGTGTGGGAATATAGCCCCGCGTTGAACACAGCACTAAGAGTTAAGATCGCAAAGGAGAGGAAAAGTGACCTTTGGGCTCCCAGGTTCCAGCCGCTTAAAAATCAGGTGCTTCAGGAAAGATTACCCTCTCACATGAGCAGTGAGCCTCTCACACCTTAGTCAGCACTAAGACAGCACCCTGATTTAAAAATACCTTCCTTTTCCTACTCCGGTTGTCTGTCAAATCACTGCTGTGTCTCAGTGTGCAAGGCGACCATGATCATTAATATCCCTTCTCAGAGTCCAGCCGCTGTGCTAAGTGCTTCAAGGGCACAGCTCTGGAGAACAGCCATAAGGGATGGAGACTACTACCTGCATTCTACAGCAGGAGAAACTGAGGTTAAATCATGTGCCCCAAATCACACAGCGAGGGCCTGGCAAAGGCAGGCTTGAACCGGTTTCTAATTCCAAAGCTCATGCACTGGAGCAAATCAAACTTAGGGCACGAGAGACAGCTATGTCCCTTTACCGGCTACTTCTAAGACCCAGGACAATGCTTGAAGGACAGGCAAGGATGGAAAAAACAGGAATGCAAGGTGCCCTTGATCAATGAACAGCAGGAGACACTGGAAGCTGGTGGGGAAGGGCTGAGTGCCAACTTCCTAGAAGAGCTTCTTTGGTCATAGTCTGAGAAAGCACAATCGCAAGAAATAGGAAAGGACTCGAGATGTGCTGGGACTGAGGCAGGGACTGAAAGCGCGTGAGCAGAACAAAGGTGCCCCAGGCACCCACTCATCTCAGACGAACATTCTCCAGGACACTGGTGAACACACTTTCAGGGCAGTACTCGCCACGACTGCCCATTTCCTAACCCTATGACTTGTGAAATGGAGGGGAAGGCTCTCTTGGTAGGTCAACAACAGCATTTATAAACATTTACGCGTTAACACGTGTAAAAGTCTTAGCATAGTGATTGGCATATGATAGGCACCCATAAAACCAGGATATCTGGTATTTTCCAGAAATAGGTAACGTGCAATCAGTGGTCAGCATGCTAACGATATATGTGGCCTTCTAGGAAATGGTTTAGCAATGCACAGTCAGCACCTTAAGGAAGAATCTCCCCTTTGGCCTAGAAATTCCCCTTTTTTGAATCTATACACATATGTACACACGTGTCCAGTTCCTCATCAAAGGAAAACATTACAAAGTACTCGTTAATTTGTGGAACTTTAGCCAGTTGTTAACTTTCAAAGACTATCCAAGAAAATGCTTAGATATATTAAAGGACAAAAGCAGGGAAGCAAAGTTATACACTTGGAAGAACCCCAATGACAATGAAAGTGTATCTGCGTGTGTTGCCACACATTCTCGCATGTGCAAAAAGGGGGGCAGAAGAAAATATTAAATCAAGAGCAGCTTTTAGAGCTAGGTAGTATAATTATGAGCATTTTTTCCATTATACTTGTTTTCTTTATTATACTTTACCCATGATGATCATCCGTTACTTATAGAAAAAAAAATTTGTTTTAAGGCTACACTTAAGGAAAAAGCCACTCCAGGAGAAGAAGAGAGGATGTGAAAAGCTGACTTGGTCGTTATTCGGGGACCGGCTGGGTGTAGTGCGCGAACAGGTAGTTTATGGACAGAATCACCAGTCAGTTTCATTTCTGTAAATGGCTGTGATCGGTCCTGAGCCAATTAACGCTATGACAAGGACAACCACCACCACCACCATCCGTCTTTAAGTCACAGCCTGTGGCTGTGGACAGTGCTGTGGTCATTAGCTCCCAACACCCAGGACTACGTACCCTTTTATGGTCCTCCAGTTGCCTCAGGGGTGGACTCGGTTCAACCTCCTGCTAAGCAGGCAGAAATTCCATTTAAGTACGTACAACACTAGGGAGACACTCCCATCTTCGGGATCAGCCACAAATCAAATACACGGAGCATGCGTACATAGCGAAGACTGACACAGAAGGAACACAGGCCTGTGTGAGGCTTTCCCCAGACAGACACCAACGCTCCATTACTTCGGATGCCGCTTAACAACGCGCCCATCCCCGACCCTCGGGCACTGTTTAAGATGAACAGGCACATGACTAATACTTTTGGCCAATATTATTTTTTGCACAGATTATGAAAAGGAACTTGAATGTTAGGTACATTTACACGAACCCAAAAGGGGTCAGTCATGATGCAAGACTCAACCGGGCAGGTCCTTACATGACTCACACATGCATTACTGCACAGCACATGCGTGAGGACATCAATGCATACACTTCCAAGCAGACATATACATGAGACCTCAGCACTCCCCAGGCCACCAGCACATGGCATTCTAATCAAGGCTACTGATACTGAAGAGCTCTGATTAGAATATTAGAGAATGGTCATTCCAAAGCATCCCCACTGGAACTCAGCTATTTGATAATCTGTTTCATTTCTAAGATCTCCTTTCAGATAAACTACACTTCATTTTAGCTTTGACTCCTGTGATTCTATAACTGTTTCTGAAAGTAAATTTTGATCCTTGGAAATATGCCTCCCCAAAAAGCTTCTCTATAACTTTAGATGTCTTAATTAATTCCAGTCCCTCATTTAGCAAGCTGAGTTAGCGACAGGAAGAACAGAAACAGTGCGCTGTGAAACTACAACTTTATCAGCAGCTTCACCAAAACTATACATTATTATCCAGAACTTCAAATTCCCTTCATCTCTGCGCAGAACCCAGAGTTCTATTTTGTGTCACAGCAGAAAGGCCTGGACGTTCCAGCATTTCTCAACTGAACATTTCAAGACAGAGATGAACGGTTTTGTGTGAAAACCTTTGGACAGTCACGTGCCCTCACCTGCAGGACCCTGTGGTTTAAGCTCCAGCAACTAAGAAGTTTCTTTCTATACCAAGAGCCACCCGATTACAGCAATGATCAGGCCCCAGGCAGACAAGAGACTTCCCTCCTTGCACCTACCAGCGGGACAGACATTTCCCCAGAACAACTCACACACTCAACCAGGAACACTGACAAGCACCCGTATTTGCTGGCGCTGCAAATACAGGTGAGCAGCACACACCTCGGTGGAGTTCTCAGGAGCCGGAGCTTGGGGCAGCTAGTTGGGAGTAAAATGAAGCATGTTAGTTACAGCACGCGCATCTCATGGGCCGCGAAAAGTCCAGAGACCAACACTCAAGGACGAAACATGGAGGGCAAGATCAATGATGAGGCGACAGAGCTGCCACATCCACTGAAAGGGGCTTCAGCCACTGAGGGCAGGAGACACCCTCCCTTTTGAACTGAACTGAATGTGCTTGTGTTGGGAGAGACAACTGGCCTGAGATGGGAAAACAGATTTAAATTAAGGTAAGAAAAAAGTCTACCACTGATCAAGAAGGAAGTATGCCTTAAAAAAAAAAAACCAAAAACGACGTCAAAGGAAGAACTACTGCACATCTATGTTTTGTTCGTCCACAGAGAGGAAAAGTGATACAGCGTATCCCCACGGAGGCTCAGGGAGGGGAGAAGTGTGTGCGTAATGACAACAGGGGCCTCAGGTGCAGCCCCCTCCCCGGAGTCCCGAGGCCCTTGCAAAGTCTGTACCACCACTCGCCCGTGACAAGCTTCTTCCGTGGGCAGGTGCGTCCTCCTGGGTCTCTCCTTTCCCCACATCCCGGCCCTGAATCAGAGGGTAAGACCCGAGGCTCCAGCTTAGGGACTGAAAAAGCCTCTTTGCTCCAGCAGCTCTGGGAGGAGACAGGAAGGCTCCTGGCTGCAGGGTTACCTGGCTGGTCACTCGCCCCTCCACGTACTTCCCTCAGGGCTCCAGGGCCTGGGGTCCCCGGAGCCACCCCCACCATTCCATGTAGACAGCCCACTCCTCTGACTGCCCCTCAACTTCATTACACCCAACCCATACCTGAGAGACAAGATGATGGCCCTGAGGAAAATGAAAGGCAATTGCGAGGGTGCACGTGGCAGCTAAAAAGTCCACAGTTTCACGTGGCAGCAGCACCACGAATCTGTCCCCCGGAGGGCACGTGCTTGGAGGAGGGACTGACATCAGATGTAACCGCGAGACCCCACCCTGGGCTGCCCGGGACCAAAGTCACGCACCGGGCACGGCTGGCTGCTTCAAGGTGCGGTCTGGGGCCATGGAACGAAGCCAAGGCTCACGCTGCAACTAAGTGACCTTGGCCTCCTTCGGCGGGACTCCAGCGACACAGCACACCTCCCGGGAGGCCAAAGCGTGGCTGTCAGGTGTGAGCCAGCACAGGTGCTGAAAGCACGACGTGGGGAGGCTGGAAGCTGTGAAATCTGGCGGGGTCTCAACCCAGCTCAACACTTGATACCCCTTTTCATGGTTAGATCCCCAAGACAGAAAAAAATGCTCTTCATATAAGACTGTTATTATGTAACCTAATGATTTCTCTTTTTTTTTTTTTCTATTTGCCAACAGGTAAAATGAAGTAAAGATACAGGGGCTCTCTTTAAGTACAAAGATTAAACTAATTTAAGAAGGACAAGGAGGCATAGGTGGGGAGTTGCTCACTGGATTCCGGACAGAAGAGCTTTCAGACCTGAGGGCAGCTCCACTAGCCTCAGGGAGAAAATTTCCCTCCGACGTGCTTCGCTTCCTGTTGGGGTCGGGAAGCACAGAGTGGTAGCAAGGACTTGAGTGTGGTGAGGAAAATAAAACCAGAGCTCAGGCGTGTGTGTTTTCCAGATAATATAAACAATATCACGATCCAAGAACGCACTTTAACTCTATCCTTACATCCTGTATGCTTTAGGCTAAAGAATTAAAACTGTGCAAACACTCGTGCCCTCTGCTCTTAGTGCAAAAAGGACACATAAGAAAAAGTAGAACTAAAGCAACTTCCCATGCATTTTAGAGCAGTCAGAGATACAGATGGGAAAAGTACTATCTTTTACAATTGGCTTTGGCCACATTTCACCAACATATCCTTTATACTGATTCTGTATGATCAGAACAAAAGAATTATAGGCAGGGATTGACTGTAGGAAACTACAGAGCTATCCTCTTACTCCCTTGCCCATCAAAATAAAAGTTAAAGAAAAAGAAGAAGACGGAATGGAAGGAAGTAGCGTGTCTTTTTAAAATTCTCTTGTCTGAGATCTCTTTGTCCAAAGAAGCATCTTGAATTCTTTCGGAACGTTCATGGGTAGCATATAGCTATTTCTTACACACTCAGAGATCAGTCGTTTCTGATATGTTTTATGATTGTCCTGACACTCTATTGCCTCCCTCAACTGCTGTCATGTTAGTTTTCGTTTAATTTTTAGAACAAAAATTACAGTTACTGACCTTTTCCCTAGAACATTACAGAAAGACTTTTGAGACAACAGAAAATTTTTTGCTGCTTCAGGAATCACTATTTAAACAGAGGACAATTTTTTAACGCTATCCATTCAGGAAACAGAATAGAAAAACTGACAGCAGTGGACACGTATCATGCTACCGTGGCTCATGCAGGCGCTGGCGCTCTGTGTGACCCTCAGGCAGTCACTGAACCTCTCTGGGCTTCCACTTCCTGACCTGTAGTTCAAGGAGACTTGAGCTTATTATTTAGGATTCCTTTCCAACTAAAACATTAAGTAATGCTTGGTATATTTTCAGTAAACTTCATTCCGTAAATATCTAACAGGCAAGTTCTCTAAATAATACAGCACAATAGGACATAAAATGATTTCAGGCATCGAAAAGGCCAAACCAAGCCTGGCGTATAATTTGGTAAAATAACCAATGGCCTTTACCAGCACTGCTTCCTATGAGGATTTCACCTGTATTTCTGGGAGGACAGGCTCTTTTATGGCAGTAAGCCACACTTTTGAAAAAGATAAGCATATTAATAAGCTATATATGTTCAAATCAGATAACAGCTACATAAATACAATATATATTATCCAAAGCAAAAGATAATTTTGGTAAAAGAATGAAATGATTTTCTCAACATATTTTTATTATCAAAGTAACTTTTTTTTTTACATGAAAGGTAATTCTCAGTGACCACATAGTAAGGGAGACTCTTCTGAGAAAATGAGTATTTCTACATCCCCCAGGTCTTGTCTTTCACGACCTCATCTCAGGATCAGTCACTATAATCAGATGCTGACACCTCCAGTCAAGGGGAAGTCTCCCCAAATGAACAGGTGACTGGCAGTGGTCCGATGCTGCCTGGTTTTGAACTTGGGAACCAACTATTGCCCTCTATTGCCTCTGCATATTTCTTCTTGGATCTTACGTCTTCTCAGCGCTTTTAGACAAGGTCAGCAAAATCAAACTTCACAGGAAAAAGATTTCAAATGACTGGCTTTGAAACAGAAATTCCAAATGAACCTCAAGGTCCAGAATCCCAAGTGTCCTTCCCAGATGAGGCCACGAATCAGGTCATCGTAACTACGGCACTTGAGCAGTAACTAGATTCGTGCAGATAAGATGCTGAAACACTCGCTTTCTATACATAATGTACCTAACATTTTATCCGGGGATGGATTTCTACTACAAATGAAGGAAATTATACTTTGCCATTCTTAAAAAAAAACCCACAGACTTCTGAGGGTTCCTATTTGTGGTGTGTGTACAACGGCACATCCTCACATACGTCCATACCGTACGTACATACATATACACATCCGTTTCATGTGTGCCTGTTACAGGCCAACACAGAGCAGAGCCACTTAAAACACACTGTTTCCTGCTGCCATCAACATGAATCCTTCTCCCCTGGGCTTCTAGAATTTTCCTTTGAAATAAGATGTCTCCTTCCATGGGCCACCCCTAGCAGAGGTTGAATACAGTTCAAGAAATGAGACTATACAATAGATCTAATTATCAGCACAGCAAAGAGAATTTACCATCTCCAATCCCCTGAATCAGCCTTCAGTTCCTTTCACCCACTCCATCTCAGAGAAGGGAAAAAATAAACAAACAGGGAATGGCCTCGCAAATATGTTTGCTGGGTCCTGGCCTTCATGAGCCTTTGAAAACCCACATTAAGAGAACAGAATGCTTGAAAGAAAATTGAGCTAAAATAGAAGTTACCTAACGTTTTAGCAGGGCAATTTTAAATCTTCACATTTGCTAACACAATGCCGTTTACTAATGGCATTTGTTTTTAGAAACAAAGTAAGAAATATACATTATCTAGTTCCAACGATGAAGTTTCACCTGTATCTTATAGAACAAGATCACCGGAACCCAAAAGTAAAATTCATTTTCAAAAACCACATTCTGACTTGACTGAATTATACAACTTCTGTCATTATGGAATCATCTCAGCATTTAAAAAAAAAGGAAAAAAGAGAAAGAAAACAAAACTTCCCCAGATTCTGCAATAGCTCCTGTATGCTCCGACTTGAGCCCACTTGCTCTATGGCTGCCAGTGTCTAACAGTAAACAGCCCCGCTGCATTTATTGGCAATTACTGCTGAAGGTCACACATCAGCAGCGAGCCTAAATTCCAGGAAAAAAAGAAGCTCTTATGTAACTGCCGCCTGAATGTTGGCAGGTGCCCAACCCAGCAGTTCACAGCAATGTAAAAAAGTAGGACACCTCCACCCTGGGTTGGATGTCATGAGAACGCCCCCTTAAGGTGAAATTGAATAATTCTTGGGTTTCTCTTCTCTGTTTTCTACCCCCCCCCCCCACCCCGAATTTTACTGGCAGTGGCCTCCTTTGCTTGCAGATGCAGTTCTCGGTGGCAGAAGCTGAGGACTCAATATATAGGCAGATACAGGCAGGCTGCTGCCACCCTAACAAGCGGTAACACCAATCCTCCCACTTGCTTTTTTGTTGCAATGCAAGGAGCTGAAGTTGCCAGCTGCCACCAGTGGCTCTGGAGAGGTCAGGGTTCCAAGCGACAGTGATTAAATGGGGATCATATCTCAAATAGGAAGAAATGCAGCATGTCCACTGAGCTACCGCACACACTTTCTAAACACGCCCTCCTTTCCAAAGACGCACACGTGAAAATGAGGTAGGTTACCGTGCTGCCCACCGCCTCGGCCTGAAGTTGGAGTGCTGCATCAAAATCATCCCTTTGTTTAGTCCAGAAATTTACAGTTTAGAAAAGTGACGAACATGCTCACCTGCCAGTGGTCCTCACGGTGTGACCTGACCTCCTAAGCTGTTACCTGACCTCCCTGCTCAGGTACAAGTCTCTAAGTTACATGGTCTCATGACCCCAAGTGCTTCACCTTCCTGTATTTCTCATGGTTGATGGCTGTCACTTAACATTAATTTGGATTATCGTCTGTCACCTCCACAGAACCGTAAACTCCAGAAGGGCAGACACTGTGCCTATTTGGACCCAACTCCCCTAGTCAACGTGCCTGGGATGGAACAGGAACTCAGGTATTAGTCACATGAACGAATGTCTCAAGCAGCCATCAGTGTCTGTTTAAAGTCAAGAATGGGTAGATGAGGGAACTTTCTGGGCTGATAGGAACAGTCCCCATCTTGATTTGTGTGTGTCTATAGGTAACAATTCGTCGAGATACAAACTTAAGAATAAGCTGAATGGACACTAATGGAAGCAGCTTCCTACGCTTCTCCCCTCATTCGCCCTCTCCCTGCCCGCTAAGGAAAAGGTAAAATCAGGAGGTAAGGATGGAGACCCTGCCTATTTGCAAAAACTGATAATAATAATAATAAAGAAAAGAAAGAAAACCCTCCTTTTCCTGGTTTCAAATGAAATTTTACTCCAGAAGACAGCTGGGAAGGCTCCCACCATGCACTTTTCTTGCAGGGACTCTGATTCTGTCCTCACTTCACCCTCTTTTCTCAGAGCACAGACAGAGACTCGGACGATGCTGTGCTTTTTTTCCAAGCCGTTCACTGCACATCTCCTCTCTCACGATGCTCAACAGGCCTTTGTCACTGAAGAGTGGTGGTCCTTCCCCAATCTAGGGACCATGGCTCTCCAGATATGCCGTACCCTGCTCAGGGGCTATTCCCCAGCACGTTTCAAGGTTGAAGTGCTGGTCTGCAATTTAGGTGGGAGACCTTGCCCGTACCACGGGCCAGCGTGAACTCTCATTAAGTTTCTTAATGGAGTTTCTGCAGAACTCCAGCTGTGGGTTGCCGGTTTTCACCCACACACATGGACAAAAGGCTTGGTGGGAGAGAAACCTCAGGAGCTGCGGTTGTTTCCAGAACAGACATGGATAATAAAGGCCAATCAGGCATGTCTGCTTAGAGGGCCAGATCCGACAGGCTGAGGACCTGGGGACACTGTTGGTGCTCCAGGGCTCTGTGGGTTGCCAGGGATAACAACGGAGAGGGGATCCACAGTTGCTTCCTCAGGGAATTTTCAAAGAATCCAAGTGGCTGCCAGAACATTCTTCTTTTATAAACAGACAGTATTCTATTTCCTAGTGGATAATTATAAACACACCTGCTCCAACTGTGGAATCTTTCCATAAGCGAGCAGTAAACTCCCAGCCAGGAGACCCAAGTTCTATCTTGAGCAAAGCAAACACATCAAATGATTACTATGCTGCAAAACAGTATATTAATAACACTGCAGACTCCGATTAGGGAAGGTTTTCCTTTCCTGGCTTAATTTGTCTTTAAGCAAATAGAAACTCAACCTCAATATTTCAGAGGAAAAATTCAAATTAGAGAGGCATTTACAACTCTAGGGAGAAACAAGAGTGTCGAAGGGTGCCAATATGAAAATTCAGCATGAGACGTTCTGCTGGCATACAAATAACCCGGAAGAGAGAAGACCAAACAGGAAGGAGCAAAAATCACTGTAGTTAAAGTAGTTAAACCCCTGTACAACCTTTGGTTTTTCTCACCCTCTATCCATCCCAAAGAAGCACGGGCTCCTCACCTGTTCATGCTGACTGATTTAAGGAAAAGTCTGCACTTACAGAATCTACCATGGCTGAACAGTAAGCGCTCCAGGCCAGCAGCTGAGCCAGCAGTACCAGTTCTGCTTTAGCCGCTATCTACCTGTGTGAGCTAGCACCACTCACTTAACCTCTCTGAGCTCCATTCCTGAGGGAACTGGACCAAATTCATAACCGCTCGTGTCGCTTTCAGTTTTAAGTCTGTGATTCAAACTCTCCTTAGGTACACCTGAACCACCTCTTAGTATTTCTGAAATTATGGGGGTAGATATTAGAGCAGGCCTCGTATTCTATTTGGTAGCTCTATCCCACCAAAATAAGGTATTAATCGTTCTACCAAAAGAATGAACAGATACTTAAAGAAGTGGACCAGAAAATTAATTTTTAAAAGTCAGATAAAAGTGTTTTCCAGTCTGCTTCAATTTACTAAGCAATTAAACTCCCTCAATTATATGCATTAATTCCCCTCATTAATCCTTTCTATTATCATTTACCAAACATGTATCACATCCTACAGATATGGCAAGAAATGTTGAAAAATATTCATAGGAGAGAAAATATTTAAGACACCCTCAAATCCCAAATACAACGGCCACTCATCAGTCTCCCGGGTCATTCTGGGTAAATGAAACTAGTTTGATACATAAGTATAGAAACCATCAGATGACATTTCAATTTCTTGATCTCTAGTTGGTTTTTCTAGAAGAGAACCCAGGGATATTGTACATTCCTAATCCCACCACAAGCCAGCAGCTGGCAGGTCTCAACCAGGGCTGTGGAATTTGCACGGCACTTTGACAAAATTTTATATGACCCCTCACACTTAACACTTCCAACATGTAGGCCAAGAGAGCAGTGGTTTGGTTTTTCTTTGACTACTTCCACACTATACCAATGTAGTTATTTCTTTTTGCATGGGTGCTTCACATATGGACAGAAAAGCTCCTCATGGTAATATCGACACTCAGTTTCAGAGATATGTTACTAGCCAGTGTCAACCACAAATTCAGTTGAGATTCTAGACAGTGAAGGATTGACATCTTATCACAGCTTAGGAAATCTTTATCTAGACTCAGATGGGATCTCCAAAGACAAATGGCAAACAAACTCATGGGAAATGCTGACACAAACACAAAGGACTCGACTCACTCCCAGAGGCAACACTACACAAAGTCAGATACTAGACGCTGCAGAGACTAGGGGACAGATCACAAAGTTCACTGGCAGAGGGTCATGGAAACATCACCATGGGACACTTAAAAAAAAAATGAAATTAGGACCTCTGCATTTTCCAATTCATCAATGGAAATCAGCTGGAAAAGAAAAAAGGGGGGGGGGGAGAAAAAGAAGGAAGTGTTAGAAAAGGAAATACGAGCGAGCTAAGTGTTAGAAACTTTGTCACTGTATTCTTATCACTGACTCAGGTTGAAGCATCATGACCATCTTAAGAGGCGCAGGCGTTCTCGACACCGGTGTACCTCACCCTGACATCTGCTCTGCAATGCTCTGCTCCGGAACAAACGGGCAGGGTGCTGCCACCCTTTGTTCACATGCCAGGTATCAAACCTCGCAGGTCACTTAACCAAGAGCCCAGGACAGCACCTTTGCACTCTCTTGTAGAGAGAACCCTTGAACTGAGCTGTGGGCAAGGGCAAGTTCCCCAATCAAGAACCATATCCTTTCAGAAGAGGATGGCAAGGAGTAGAGTCAAAGGCTAAACACTGATCCTAAACACTGATCAACTCAGCTTAGGACAAAATTCTTTCTTTGGACTCATCTTCCCATTCAGTGGGGGAGGCGGGAGTCTGCAGTCCAAATTATCACTGGACTAAGTCAGATCCAACTTCAATATAAGTAGTAAGACCAACATATACCAAGCCCAGAAGCTCCGAATCCTGATACTGTTGATGATTAAAGAGAACAGATTTCCCCTAAGGTGATTAGTGCCTACCCAAGTGATAGTAGTAACAAGTAAATGATTTATTAGCATCAAGTTCAAGAGAAAGAAAAAACAAAAGCACTAATCACCATTATGCTTGTTTGATGATAGATGGATGATCCACAAAATGTACTAAATATTATGTTTCATTAACATTTAGTACATTTTGCAAATTTAAACTCCTATTAGCAACACTGGTAGTTGGAAATGTTAATAGTTTATTCACCTAGAGAAAAGAAGCACCAGTAATTAACAGGGGACTGACAATTCGTATGAAATGAAAACCCTGACATTACTTAAGGTCAAAAACTCTCTAGTAGTATAACAGCTATTATTATTCAGAAGAAAAAAATGGACTTTAAATAAATTGAGGTACACTTTCACATTAATTGTCGGCCTCTGAATTTCTTTCCAAATCCCTGTGACTAATAACTTAAATAAAAAGTAGCTTAATAAAAATCCTACAGTAGATTACAGAGTAGCCAGTATATAAAATAATTACACTTTCCTTTCAAGCAGGGTCTAAGAGCTTAAAGATGTTCTACGAGTTATAGAGAGATTCAGGTTAAATTTTAGAGACATTTCGCTACAGGAGGTTATTTTTTTTAATGGTTTAATCCGTAAATTAAAAGCAGAGTTTAGTAGGCACTGCACACACAGAATGGTTGCAAAGTCCTGATTTTAAAGTTGATTAACTTTGAATACATTGGACAGAAAAACACAAGAATCACACAAAAATGTATTCCATCGTTATTTTGGTGATCTTTTGAAATATTCCTTTATTTTACATTTGCCACTCCTTGGGAAATATGGCTGGTCCTTTGCATTTTAGAGACACAATAGTAAAAGAGGACTTATTTAATTCCTAAATGATCATGATTAAATTCTGTGACCATCTTCTTTGTCCAGCCCTTACCTTTCCATCATATGTCATAGTTCTTGGATGGGCACATCTCAGGCAATGAACCAAGACAAGTGGACTGACCACTGGCTTCTCACGGATCTGACTCCTAGGGCCTGACGCAAACCACAGGTGATACCAGAGCCCAGTGGACCAGATCCATGACCATGAAGGCTCAGGACAGGGCAGGGAGGAGAACAGCCCTGGATGTCCCACGAGGGTGTTAGTCATGGGACAAGTTCCACTTAAGAAGCAACTAATAGAAAAATGGCGCCAAGAAGACAGAAACGGCATTCACGCTTGCCCTTGTGTCCCAAGCACGCAGTCCAAAGGACACCTCATTTGTTTTATCGACTAATGCCCACGGGTTCGCCTAAGAAAGGTTATTGCTTTGGGTCTGGGTTCCTTCCACCCTTGAAAGAGTCAGGCTGTCCCATACGTCACGTTTCTTTAGTCAAACAGGGGCAGCCAACACACCATCAAAGGCATTTTCCAAAAGCCTTCGTGAAACTGGACAGAGTGGATACCAGCAACCAAACTGGAAGAAACAGAAATCGTTTAACAGCCTCCACCCCCTTTTAAAGCGAATGGTTAAGGAGCCTTTTCCAGCAGTCAGAGCCTGGGGCCAGAAGCTTGGCACACACGTGCTGCCGGTCAGGAGCTGCTGACGAGCACGGGTTTCCAGAAGGTCTTCCTCGGTGGCAGAGCATTTCCCATACTTGCTTATAGTACTTTCACTTTCAACAAGGGGGACGACAGCTCCAATCAGACTGGAGAGAAATGTCATCCTGCCTCCCAGCCTCTATCTGCTAGGGTATGACTCATTTCTTCACCAGCTGAAAAGGGATTTGAGCTACAGCCTAAGAACCTCTTCTCAACTCTGGTAACTCTTTGATAGTGACCTCCATCTGCTGCCCTCTTCAAGCCCTGGCTCTGTCATTCTCCATGAGCTTTCTCACAGGCAGTGGTACAACATCTCAGGTCTGCTGTCTCCCGGGGGCCGTGACGGTGTTCTCCCTGTTGGCTCTACTGGGTAGTGAAAGGGAGCAGGGAAGCACACCTCTACACGACCCCAAAGACCCCGGTGTACTTTTCTGTTCAGCAGCAAACACTCGACCAACTCCTAGTACTTCTACTTTCCATGTTATAAAAAGAAAAACTTCAGAGAAATAAAAGTATAATCACAACTTGAAAAATTCACTGGAGCTGAGACACAGAGTTTACCTTAAGTACCTTGGGTATAGAAAGAAACATATTCTCAAGAAGAGAAAATTGTGGTCTCCACATTTTAAAATCAAGTTCTCTGCCCCAGAGGTGCTAATATATTCACAGCTGGTTAAGGTCCCTTTGGTGGATTTTATTGTATTACGGAGAGTGAATTTCTATAACTAGAGTCATATTTTTAAAACATTTCTTAAATCTCACCTTAAGAAAAATAAACATCTTGTGGAATAAATGGTTATTACTTACTTATTCGCTAAGTGTATTCTCTATTACTGCCCACCCCCCGCCTTTTTTTAGTGCAAGACCTACCTAGCTGTCTACACAGGTGTTGTACGGACTGGTCATCTCATTACTTCCCACTTGTACCAGTGTTCTTTGCTTTTATATTTATAAACTCTTTTCTGGCAGGTTTCCTACACAAAATTCCTCCTGAGTTATAAACACTTATTTTCTAATTAAGCGACACTTATTCCAGTTTTAATTTATACATTGTACAAATTTAGAGTGACGTTTAAAAGCCTTGGGTTTGGGGGCAGTGGAGAAAGGTATACCACAAAAAGGACTGCATACCTTTCTGTTTTATTTTTTCTTATCCAAAGACCCTCACACATTAAATTGCTCTAATATTAATGACAGATATTGCTTAGGTTAGAAAGCAAGATTCTGACACACTTTTACACTTGTAAAAATCTGGCTGTCACCATCCCTTTTGATGAGGACTGTGATTTAATTACCAAGGCTTCTTCACAGAGATGAATGAGTTACTGTGTATTTGACAAGTCAGTGATATCAGCACATTTACATGCTAGGAAAATGCTGACAGAAGTGGCTTGAAGACAATGAACATTATTACCTTCAAATGAAGACTGGTGAGATTTAAACTCAGGCCCATGCTTTTTTGCTGGGGGCAGAAAGGAAGAGCAATGGGGCTCTTTTTACCCCACTTGGACCAAAATCGGGGGTGTGAGGGCTGCTCTCTGTACATCATTGCTCACTGCATGTGCTAAGAAGTCTCATGTCCTAGGGATGGTCCATTTCCCAATCTCAACTAGAAAAGGTGACATGTTTGTCCGTCTTCATTCCAGTTAGAACTGGAGGCAGTTTCTTCATACACTGGAAGGATTGTGTAACATCTCACCAGAAAGAAGCAAGTAAACCCACAGGTATGCTTAGCTGGAACCCAAAGTTCAGGAACACACACCTTGATACACAAGAGGCATTTGCATTCTCATTGGGAATTTAAACATATGGAAAATCTTGCTGTTGCTGTTTTTCTGATTATAGATTGTATGGCAAGCAGCCTGTAAGAGACAACTACGTATATATGGCTTTAAGGAGACAGTCATATGATTTAGCTACCTTCAGGGCAGGATAAATAGCTTAAAAAAAAAAAAATTTAACCCCCTCAGTGAATATGCCTGAACTAAGGTGGATTTCTAACCGCTCCCACTCCACTTCAATTTAATAGCAAAACCTAGTTTTAACATGAAAATAAAATGCAGTACCTTTTCTCCATAGCCTCTATCTTTGGTCATCATTTCTCGGAGGGTCTGTAGGACCTTAATGCAGAGTTTCTCCTCATTCTCCTCTAGCAGCTGTTTAGTGTGCTTTATTAACCTGAATGGAGGGGAAAACCACGGATTACAGCCCTGAAACGATCTTTAAATTTAAAAAAAAAACACACTTGACAATCAACTTATTGTAACTAGTCATTTAATGAACAAATATTTACCAAGGGCTCCCAGGTTAAACAGGCTTCCGGGCCTTCCCTGCACTAAGAACAGCCCGTTGGTGTCTCAATAGCGACACCTGCTGGTCGGTAACAGCAAACAGGCCACGGGTCGGCCCCACATAGTGGAGAAATGAGAACAGAGACAGGGGCTCCCTCAAACCAGCTCATTTAGGAAGTGCAGCTATTTATCCACTGAGGATTGTCAGTAATGTGGCTAAAATATGCCAGGGGTGTAAAAAAACCTCAGGAGTACGATGGTTGCAGCAAACACACTGTTCTCTTGGTCCAGTCTTATTCTTTGAGGGGCCCAGAAAAATAAGAAACTCAGGCAGAGCCCATGCTCAAGCTAACCAACCAACCAAACTTAGGGTGAAAATCAGATGGAGATTTCTGGTGACGGAACCAATCGCTTCTTCTAGATTTTGCCCCAAGGCACAAACTAACCAACTACAAAGCTGTTAGGAAAAGACTGTGAGGCCCTGGTAGGTGAGAGCTTTTTGAGGGCACAAAGGCCATGGCTTGTTGAGTCTGTATGGCAGCTCATGGTGGGCACCCTATCCACACGTGTTGAATGGAGATGAACAAATGGGCATGCAGTTCAAAGGAGAAATTTTCACCAAAACAAGTGTCAGTAAGTAGGACTGAACCTACACACTTACTTTGGGAAGGTCAGAACAGATCCCTAGCACGGGACCTTGTACTCATCAAAGTCAAAACTCAGGCCAGCCCCTCCTTCTTCAGGAACCAGTGCTGTGTCTGGCCAGTGGGATTCTGCCCCTGAGCTCCGCAGAGAAAGGGGCTGCTTACTTGCAAATGAAGCCACCGCTTTCACACTTTCTTCTGGCATCTGTGTTCTCCGGAAAGAGCAGCTCAGGCCTGTGGAGGACGTCCACCAGCACAGATAACTCGGCCTGCACCAGTGGCCTGAGACGGTCCTCCAGGGCAGAGACGATGTCCTGGAATGGAAGCACAGCCTTGGTGAGCAGCTTGGGCCACAGTTGACTGCAGGAGGGTGAGAACATTCATTTCTGACCTAAAGCATGACCACAGACGAGACTGGGTTAGACTAACCTTAGCACCGTCTGGTATTTGCCTCAAATTATTAGACATTGCCCAACGGTTACCTGAAGCATTAGGCCCTGACACAGAAAACAAAGTGATAACAAGTCATCATTCCCACCCACCCTGTGAGATGGTCCTTATGCTACTTAAGGGATCATTCCACATATTTTAAAATATGATGCAAAAAGGACGTTCGACAACATGGAAAGGTGTCTACAATATGAGTGCAAAAAATGGTCAAACAATAGTATGGACTATATGATCCGCTTCTTATAAACAACATTAATATCTCAAGGATATGCAGCAAACATTATTAAAACATCATTCGTGGTTTTCTCTGGGTGGCGGAACTACGGGTGAGTCTAGTTTTCTTCTATGTATCGGTTCTTGTGAGTATTGTCAAATTACTTCCAATGAGCATGAATTATTCACATAATAAAAAGTCATATAAAAACGAGAACACAAATGAATGAACATGCTGTATCAACATGCTAAATACATGTACCCTGAGAGCATGATGGTCTTCAAATGCAAAACACATAGCTGTAGGAAAGGAAAACAGAGAGAAGTTGAAAGAGCAGCAAAACCAACACAACAAACACCGTATAAAGGCAAATGGCAGAAAACAGATGAGAAATTATCTTCAAAAGATGCTCAAGTCTGCTGTCTGGCTTGCTAACTCAGAACCAAGGCATCGGCATGCTGGCTAAGAACAGAACGCAGCGTACTGGGTAAGGAGGAGCCGTTAACCAAGGAGATCTGCATGGAAAGGGCCACTTTAATTGCATTCGTCTCAACTGGGGACCCAAATTTCATAGGCCGAAAATTCATAAAGAATTGGGTGATCCAGACCACCCAATTTCTGGTGATCCAGAAACTAAAACTAAAACTTGTCAATACAAGTTTACTTAATCTTAGATTTAACAAAATCTGTAATCACGCAATAATATTTAGAATGCATTAAAGAATGCGTGAATGAATCAAACTATTTCTTGCGGGGAGGCGGGGGGACAATTTTCCCAAAAAGTTTGTACGAGTACATTGCCACATCCCTTAATTCAGAGTGACTTGCACACCGCTGTCAAAAAGAGGGCCGCTTTGGCAAAATTCTCTCAGGGTTTTGTCAGTTTCCCTACCAGTTTCCTCTTAGAAAGCACCCAATCTCCCCTTCTTCAAGAGTTACTGGTCCTAACTCTGGCAAAATGTTACTTGCCTCCAGCATTTGCTTGAGATTGAAGGAGTTCTTCGGCATCGTGTTCATGAAATCTTGCATCTTTTGCCAGGTTTGAACTTCACATTGCAATTGATTTGCATTGTATTGTCAAATGTGTAACATTCGGCAATCAGGGAAAGACCAACAAACAAGGATGGAGAAGCGATGGGCAGAGGGAGATGCTAGTGTTAAGTGAGGGGGTATGTCTGAATGGGGGTTAATTATATAAGCGCGTCCTTTGCAACTTAATGTTCTCACATTATGACAACTTTTGCTGTTCTGGGCAATCTCGTAACTCCAGGGACTCAGACAGACAATAATTCATTAGATAACGAGGATCCCTTTAGCCACTGGCCAAGTCTTTAAAACAAGCACTACCTAAACTTATGTATTTTATTCTATTCCCCAAGAGTATGCATAATAGATCTAAGAAGAGCCCTGGTATGTTTCTGCAGCCACAGATAACTGATTTAGTTTGAGCAGGAGAAAATACGGTGTGTTCATACAGTTATGAGTCTACAATACAATAACTTTCCTCTTTCTAAAACATAGTGGGGTCAGGAAGCACTCCATGAGGAACCAAATTACCTTTGTTTAAGAAGCGGTTCTGTCACAACAAGGCTGAAATTCTTCCCTTGACCTGCGAAGCGCTGCCCACCTCCCCAGCTCCATGGGTTCTGGCCACACTAACCTTCCTGTGGTCTTTGTACACACATGCTCTCTCCTTCCCTTCCACTCCATTCTTTAAGTAAGTCCTACGGTTTCCTGGTCTCGGTTCCAATGCTACTTCCTCAGCAATGCCTTCCTTGACCACCAGCCCCAGTTCCAGGCAAGATTAACGTCCTCATCAGTGCCTTTCGTAGCACTACTCATTCCTCTGCAGTGTTTGCCCCTCCTGCCATTTTACTTTTATCTGTGTGATTAGTTGACTAATGTTTGTCTCCCTTCCAACACTTGAGAGTCTACGAGGGTTAAGGTTACTTCTGGTTTTGGTCATTGTATCCCCCGTGCCTAGGGTGGGGTTGATGAATGAAACAGTGAACTCATTCGTCTTTAGGTAACTTACGTAACCTTCAGAGGTTCATTTACTTCACCAAATGATAATAATTATTACAGTCATAACAATAATAATAGTAATAATAATTAGAAGAGCAGCTCACTGATCAAGTGCTCACTACATGCCAGGCTCTGTTCTGTGTGCTTTATGTGTACTGTATTTTCCAAAGATGGCCAACACAGTCTAAACTATCTTGCACGCTCTTCTTACAATGAGTCACTGACATCCCTTCCATCACATGGGGTCCATGTCCTCTCCCCTTGAACCTAAATGGACATATGTCACTGCCTTGACCAAGAGAATATGACAGAAGGGGTGCTATGTGATTTCTGAAGCCAGGTCATTAAGGCAAAACAGCTTTTACTTATCTCTCTCAAGAGAGACTTATTTTGGGACCCAGCTGCCATGTTGTGAGGAAGCCCAGACCACATGGGGAGACAATGTGTAGATATTTTAGGTGACAGCTGAGGTCCCAGCTGACAATCAGTATCAACTGCCCAACATGTGAGTGAGAGAGATTTCAAGATGAGTCCAAACAGAACCACCATCTGATTGCAACTGCATGAAAGGACTTGAGGAAGAAACACCTCACTGAGCCCAGTAACCTCCAACACTAAAAGAGCATAAAACAATCGCTGTTGTCCTTTGTTAGGCAGGCAAAGATAACCGCAACATCTTGACTCTCTTAATCTTCATATCAACCCCATGACGTAGGCGTTACTATTATACTATTTTACAAGTTAGGAAACTGGAGAAGTTAAGTAACTTTCCCAAGGTTATGCACTTCTAAGCAGCAGAGCCACAATTTGAACCCAGGCACTGTCCTGAGATCACGCTCTTCACGACTGCACCATTGCACTGAGCTCATCTGAAGGATCTGTGATTCTCCAACTGTGGTCCAGGTACCATCTGTGAGAAAATCACCTGGGGTGCTTGTTCAAAGGAAGATGTTAATATTAAGATGTATGTTTAAGTGTTTAACATCATCTAATTCTCACTACTCTCCCTTTTAACAAAGGGAGAGCACATTTCTTCATAGGTACTAAGAAAAAAAAAAGAGTATATCCTAGCTAGAATTTAATAACACTTTTATTTTCATTTCGCTCATTTTGATATAAAACTCCTCTCTCAAGTCATGATTACACTTGTTTACCTACTAATTCAAGAGGCTAAAATCCCAAGCTGATGAACAAAAAGGAGCTGTTATGCCCTTATTCTAAGCATCTTCTTCTAACACTGATGTACTCCTTCCTAATAAGAGAGGAGGGACTTCTTCATAAAGAGATCTGTAAATCAATGAATAACCTCTAAAGACCAGGACTTTGTCAGGAGCTTTTCTGGTCCCAAGTAGCTCTGCACTCCTAGCCCCACAAACATCATTGCATTTGACTGTCCACTCACCATACTGTGGCCAACCCTGGATTTTCTCTGGCTTCAGGAAGCACTTCTGTGTGGGGAACCGTCTTAGGCCAGGTTAAGGATCGCTTCTGTCAGCACCAGGCATTACCTGCAATCGCTCGATGATATTCCGGTAGTCTCTGGAAGCTGCCAGGACAGAGTCTCTGCGAGCTGCATTGCGGGCCGTCAGCCGCCAGTTCATGGCAGTTTTCTGCACGATGTTGTGGGACTTGAGGAAGAGGTTGTTGACCTGGCTGTCCAGGTCCACAGGGATGGCAATGGCCCGGCTCTTGGCTGTACAGGAGAAAGGGGACTCGTGAGCCTACAATTTTGATGGGAGACACCCTAGAGACAGACAACTCCCCCCCACCATCCAGCAGGCAGATGTGTCCACGCCTATAACATGAGTGTGGACACGGAGTAGCTCAACTGAACTTCATAATCTGTTAGGTCGGGTTTTCCAATGTGACTTCTGAGGGGCAGCAGCTCTGAGAGAATTTATAATGCTCCAAGGTCATACAGTTCAGGGAACTCAAAGTCAAAGTTCAAGGGGCTTCCACAATGAATAGCTTCTTAGGGTCTCAGATGTGTTCATACACTTTAAGAATTATCAAGACAGGGAACTCAGTTGGCCAGTAAACTGCTTTTCTAAAAATCCTCCAGTTTGGTATCCTTTCAACAATCTACAAAATGCTGTTTCAAGCCAAACATAGTACAAAAGATAATATTTACAATGACATAAGCTAGTCTTTCCATATAGGCTCTTGTATTTTTTTTTTTTTTACTTCCTTCAAAAAAGGACAATTCCAGTCCCATCATGAGAAAAACATTAGTCAAATCCACAGTGGGGTATACTGCAATAAAGATGTTAAAAAAAAAAAAAAAAGTAACCCGATGAGCAAGAAAAAAAACCACAATGGGGGACATTCTACAGACACCTGACTAGGACATCTCAAGATTGTCAAGGTCACAGAAAATAAGGAAGGTCTGAGAAACTGTCACAGACCACAGGAGACTGGGGAGGCATGACAACTAAATGCAATGTAGTAGCCTACACTGAATCCTGGAGCAGAAAAAGGACAATAGTGGAAAAAAGTGGTGAAAACCAAATCAAGTCTGGAAGTTTAGTTCATAGCAATAGGCCAATGTCAGCTTCTTAGTTTTGACAAACGTAGCTGGTAATGGAAGATGTTGACAGCGGGGGAAACTGGGTGAGGGATATATGGGAACTCTTGTGTCATCTTGGCCACTTTCTTATAAATCTAAAATGACTGCAAAATGAAACAGTTAACTTAAGAAAGGAAAATAACTAGACGAACAATCCTTTTTTCCATACGCGAAATCCAACAACATGGAAAAAACTAAGACAACTGTTCCTTCTCTTCAAAACTTCATACCAGTAGAAGCAAAAAAAGTGCTGGGGTTAATGGGTTGTACAGTTTTCATGCTCTGCTGTTTCACAAATACCAGCCCTCCTTGCCTTTCCTCATCACGGCCAAGACTATGAAAACATTTCCTCTCTCTGATGATTACTGGGCTAGGAACTCAGAGATCTGCCCAAGTTTTAACCAACAACCTTAAGTTGCAGGATCATACATGGGCAGAATTTAGGGCTATCTGGGGAGCCCATCTCAGAACCCTATTTGAGAGATATCACACCACGAACCTATAATCTGTTACGTACACACTTTCAAAAGCCTAATCTCTTTCTGTGAAATAGTACCACGTAAATAATAAAAAGACACGAATACCTTCCATATGAGTATAAAGGAAACCAGGCAGGGACGACTGAAATCGGGCAATGAGCCCTAGTAAACACAATCTATACTTGCTGCACAGCTACTCAACAGTGCTAAGAGCCCCGCTTGTCTTTTCTGGTGTCTGCAGAGATCTTAACAGCTACTAGAGACAGACAACCCTTCTCAATTTAGGCAGGAAGATTATCCCTTTGCATTGCATAGCATGTATGGGGAGGGGGTGGAACAGGGCAAAGCAACAGAGCCTGACAAGCTCCGGGTGAAGGGAGCAGTAATGGTTGTAACTTCCTTTCAAAGCTGCCTAGGAGAGGTGATACATGGTTGGGGGGAGGGGATGGAGAAGCATTTATCATCAAGAGGCAGAAGAGAGCAGTGCGCCATTTCTGAGAAAGGGCGTTCCACAGGATTGGACATGTGCTTTGCACGAAAAAAAGTTTCCATGTGGTCAAATATGTTTACCGGATTAAACAAATCACTTTCTTGAACAAGGGGCTTCCCAGGGCCTTGAATAAACTTGAGCTCTGTGACTTGCCAAGAGTTGCCTAACATTTAACCGTGGAATCTTGTTTTTCAAAGCCTATCTTTCTTTGGGACTTGCTGGCTCTGGACTTTGGCAGGTGCTGGCTTGGAAAGATGAAAAGGAGGTTTAAGAATCAAGAAGATCTCAGTTCCAGTTCTGGCTGTGCAGCCTCCCGGGTGCGGAAGCCTCACAGAGCTTTATAGCCACTGCTCCATCCAAGGTGGCCTTTATTACCACTGGGCAACGCATTTTCATCATGTTAAATCCAACCTGAGTTGGTGTCTTACCTACATCAGAGAGCACCCGAATGCAGCTCTCCACTGAGGCCTTCTGGCTCGGCATGAGCCAGTTGCAGTGGTAAACCCTGAACACACCTTGCAGCAGCTGCACAAAGACGGGCTGGCGAGTCTGCAAGAAAGAGATGTCAAGAGGAAGGCGACGTGAAGACTTTTATTTGTGACCGATTGATACGCTGGTCAGAAACAGACACTGCCTTGAACCACGGGTTCATGGACCCTTATGCAAGAGTGGGAAGGGGTGACCAGTGATGAGCTGGATTCCAGAAGTGGCCTGGCCAAGGGAGAAAAAGTCAGAAGCATTTTAAGGCAATGCACAAACTTCATGCTAAGTCTGACCACCAGAAGGCGAAGCAGAATATCACAGCCTGAAAACAGGTATTCTTGTCTAGCTACCAACTGGCTGTGTGACTGTAGGCAAATCACTTTAGTTCTCTGAGCTTTAACTTCGTGCAATATATAAAATACAGGGATTGAGGCCAATGAACCCCCAAAGTTGTTTCCAGATGTTATATTCCATGAGTAGAACATATATATATATATATATATATATATATATATACTTTTTTTTTTTTGAGGTACGCGGGCCTCTCACTGTTGTGGCCTCTCCCGTTGCAGAGCACAGGCTCCGGACACGCAGGCTCAGTGGCCATGGCTCACGGGCCCAGCCGCTCTGCGGCATGTGGGATCTTCCCGGACCAGGGCACGAACCCACGTCCCCTGCATCGGCAGGCGGACTCTCAACCACTGCGCCACCAGGGAAGCCATAGAACCTATAGTTTTAATCAGCATAAACAAACTGGTTAGTGAATCTCACCTAGAATGCTCCTTACTTCTTTATTTCTGGCCGTGTCTTCAATGACATAAGGAGAAGCTAGTTCTCATGGTTACTCTTCACAAGTGTTCATTTACTACAGATCAGTACTTGCAAGTTAACTACAGAGTAGGATTTATTCCTCTCTATGATGGTATAAATTTGTACTCATTTTAAAATAAAGGAACTCAAACTACGACTTAATCAATTTGACATTGACTTCCTAAGTGCATTTGCAAATTATAATTTTGGCCTTCATTCAAAGCTACCTGGACCAGAGTAACATTAGACCTGCAAGGCAAAGGTCACTGTGTATGGTAAGCTACTCCACTGGTCTTTAATTTTTAGGAGAAAGTACTTGCAGATCCCTTCCGAAAAACAGGAGGAGTTAATACAGCAACGAAAAAAAGTACAGAAAAAACTCTAGAGAAGTTTCTTAGATAAAAGAACAACAATTGAAAAGTGCTAGGGGAAAGGAAATTTATTGTAAGAAATTAAAACAGGTTATGATATCACTTATATGTGGAATCTAAAAAAAATGATACAAATGAACTTATTTACAAAACAGAAATAGACTCACAGACATAGAAACAAACTTACGGTTACCAAAGAGGAAAGTGGGGAGGGATAAATTAGGAGTTTGGGAATAAACTATACACACTACTATATGTAAAGTAGATAACCAACAAGGACCTACTGTATAGCAGAGGCAACTATACTCAGTATCTTGTAATAACCTATAATGGAAAAGAATTTTAAAAAGAATACGTGTGTGTGTGTGTGTGTGTGTATGTGTCCGTGTGTGTGTGTGTGTGTCCGTGTGTGTGTGTGTGTGTGTGTAGAACTGAATCACTCTGCTGTACACCTGCAACTAACACAACACTGTAAATCAACTATATTTCAATTAAAATTTTAAAAAATAAAACAGGTTAATAAAAATTCAGAACCTCCTCTATAAACACCATTCAGATAACTTTCACTTATTAAGTACCACACACTTCACTTAAGAGCTCACTGGGGCCTTGGTAAGTATCCTATGACAGAGGAGTTACCTTAATAACACAAATGAAAAACAAAAGCTCAGAAAGGTTAAAATAAAGCATCCAAAAGAACGAAGTGATGGCCAAGCAGTGAGTCATCTTCAGGGCTCTCTGATGCCCCAAATCTGTGCTCTTTCTACTAAGTTCACCTACAAACCAGAATCTCATTACTTTCTTGAGGGAGTACTTTCTGTTCTGCACCTCACAGCCCACCAAGACAGTCATCTGTGTTACTAATAGAGAACAGGAACACAGGAAGCCTGAGAAATTGGCTGAGAAGCCCTGATACTGAGCTCCTGAGCCCAATGGGTCCACTGAGAGCAGCTATCTATTGAGAACACTTCTTCCCTGCCTGTCCCTGTGCTGAGTGCTTTACACACACCTCATCTGACCAACCCCTGACCCCATGAAGTAAGCAGTGGTATCAGCACCCACCCTACTGGCTAATGTGCGTGGAGTTGGGATGGGAACTCAATGGCCTAACTCAAAGAAAACGAATCCTCCGACTAAATGAATTCAATTGAACCAATATTTATTGAGCATCTGCTCTATTCCCATCTGGCCTCTGAATAAACAAAAGACGAATAAATCGGCCAGAGGAGCTGCTTCTTAATTATCCATTTTAATGGACAACCTGGGGGCATCAGCTCACGCGACCTCTTGGGCTAATGAACATGGCTGCCCATCACCTTCTTCCTGAGATTCTTCCCTGCTTAGTTCTTAAGGCTCTGCGTTGCTCGTGAATCCCATTCTGACTGTAAGATAACCCCTTGATCTTCCTCTGGTCTCTTTAACAAACTGTCCTTAATTATCTGTGCTCGGCCCAGGTCCCTTCTAGTCAACCCCTTCATTTTCCCAGCTGAGACTTGAACTAGCCAATGTCTATAATTGGACTTTACCACTTCCCTCTCCTGAGTCTCCCTGATTGATTTAACTCACTCAACAAATGAACATGTACCAGGGGCCAGGCACAGTGCTCGAGATAGAACAGTATCTGAGACACCTCTCTGCCCTCCCCACTGTAGCTTGCCGTCTAGCAGGACACAGTACAAACTGCCAATTATTAAGCACCTACTGTGTACCAGGCACTATGCTATATTTTCATAAACATTAACTCTAATTCTCACAATAATCTGCAGGGTTGATACTATAACCCTGTTATAGTAAGAAATGGGGTTCTGAAGTTTCAACATCTACCCGAGTTCACAGAGCTGGGAAGGGGTGGAGTGAGGATTGGAACCCAGCTCTGACCTGCTATAAAAGCCTCCAAAGTTCTGTTGCTGCTCCCGGATCCCACATTTCCAGCTGCCTCACGGACATTCCACTGGCACCTTAAATGCAGCACAGCCCAATCCCAGGCCACCATTTTCCTCCCTCACAAATGTGGGTTAAAAGAAGGGAAGGAAGGAAACAAAATCAGGAAGGAAGGAAGGACGAAGGTACAAATCTACCTGGGGAGCAAGACATAGGCTTTTCAACAGATAAAGTAAGACATGTTAGGACAGCTTCAAATATAGTATTCCTTGAAAATAAATATTCTAGAAATCCAGCTTGGACTTTGTATTTTAAATATGCTTAGACAAGCGCTTCCCTGGTGGAGCAGTGGTTGAGAGTCCGCCTGCCGATGCAGGGGACGCGGGTTCGTGCCCCGGTCCGGGAAGATCCCACATACTGCGGAGCGGCTGGGCCCGTGAGCCATGGCCGCTGAGCTTGCGCGTCCGGAGCCTGTGCTCCGCAACGGGAGAGACCACAACAGTGAGAGGCCCGCGTACCAAAAAACAAAAACAAAACAAAAAACAAACAAACAAAAAATATGCTTAGACAACCTGGGCCTTGCTAGGGACTTACATAACATTTATGTTGAAGATTTCTCTCTCTGACCACTCCTGCCTGTCAATTGGCTTAAAACTGGTTTCAGAGCAAGGCAGTGGAAGGAGACAGCAGGGGGACCAAGATGAAAAACCAAAACCACAAATTCCTGTTTAATGGTTTCCATTAAATTAATTTGATTGGTTTACTTTGACATTTGGTTTTGCAATACTGTTTCACAATCTCTAGGAGAATGGGTATTGCCAGAGCAATTGCCACTATGCAAGTCCAACCTGACTAACCAAAGCAGCTGGCTCTGTAGAACAGCACTTGGCGAGGAGCACGTTCTGGCCTCCAGCAGCTCATGTGCTTGGGATCTAACAAGTTCCTGTTGCCCAGTTACACAAAAACTATGTACAGATATTCTAAAAGTCGCATTCTAACTTTATGATACTTTAGAGCAGGGGTCCCCAACCCCCGGGCCACGGACCGGTACCTGTCCCCGGCCTGTCAGGCACAGGGCCGCACGGCAGGAGGTGAGCGGCGGCAAGCCAGCGAAGCTTCATCTGCGGCTCCCCGTCGCTCCCATTACCGCCTGAACCGTCCCAACCCCCCACCCCGTGGAAAAACTGTCTTCCACGAAACCAGTCCCTGGTGCCAAAAAGGTTGGGGAGCGCCGCTTTAGAGATAACTAAAAGCTAGCAGTGAAGCTCAATTAAATAGAAGGTTACCAACAGTCCCTAAGAAAACATATCTTACTAAAAATTCCGTAATTCAAGTTTCAGAGTCAGACAGGCCTGGGTTGAAATCATGGTTTTGCCAGTTAGTAGTTGTGACCATGGCTGAGCATGGTGATTAAATCCTCTGAGCCTCATTTTGCTCAGCTGCAAAATGGGGCTAATACCACCTGTACTAAGCTAATATGAACTCCTTTATATAGGTAATGGAATATAGCAATATCTAATAAATGTACCAGTGATATTATACTGACCATGAATCACTCTTCTCTTGGAGAATTTACCTTAAGATTATTTGTCTACGCTCCAACCACCCTAGGCCACCCATCAACCCCAGGACAGCCTCCATTTATTTGCATGACAAGGATGGTTACTCTTGCTCTTCT
The DNA here is from genome assembly GCF_937001465.1 of Orcinus orca. Lineage (NCBI taxonomy): Eukaryota > Metazoa > Chordata > Mammalia > Artiodactyla > Delphinidae > Orcinus > Orcinus orca. The sequence goes on from NC_064568.1 coordinate 11,552,405, forward strand.
GACCACCTGAGACCAAGTCCTGCTTTCATTCTGCAGGCTGTACACACAGACCTGCAGCAAGACTCCCACAGCCACGGACCCAGACATCAGTTCTAAAAAGAAGAGCGATTTTTCCAAGTAAAAGAATAATAAAAACACCTCCCAGATCCTTTGGAACTCTAACTACACTGACAATCAGCACGCAGGGCTGCTGCACTGCACGACTCCAGGGGACTCCACGTGAGCAGCACGTGCTGGGGCTGGTGTAACGTGGCAGCCCTGCTGTCAAGGCTAAAGGACTTCTCACTCCCACCTGCCACGTACCCTTCTGGTGAACTCTAGGCACACACTTCAAGTTAAAATGGAGATTTCCAGACATATTTTTAAAAAGTGTTAATAACACGCTAGCATTTATTTGAAAGCTGCTTCTCTTTCTAAGATTGGAGGTAAGGAATCAACAAGATTAAAGGGGGGGGGAAGAAGGCATTTTAAGGAGAAAATCAACAACCAACAGAACCATCTGGTACAGAAAATCATTCTCAGGTACTTGATTATCCAAGGGATCCTGTAAGAACCACTCTTCAGAAAGAGAAAAGCATCTGTAGCAATGCTTTGCAGAGCGGCTCATCTATAGCCGCTCAGTCCTGAATCCGCACCAGCTCCAGCTGCCAAATATCTATTGTGAATACCCTGCATCTATCAATACATTTGTATTTCCTACCTGCAAAGTCGTACTCTGGTCTGAGAAGGGAGAGCTGAAGAACGTGGTAACGATGCTCATGACAATCTCGGTGACATACCTCTCCAAAACTGAGTCCGCATGCTTCCTGTCACTTGTGTTGTTACAGGCCTGGAGGACAAATGGACACTTTAGACATTATACCAAAACCTGCACACCAGTTGTAAAATTAAGAAATCTGTGACTACTCCTGCTAATTACCCTTAACAAAGAAAAAGGAAAAGCCTGCAAGTCAGTACTTCTCCCCTTAAGAGACAGCAATGATAAAAAAATAAATCATGGAAGAAGAGAAACAGATCAACTTGGATATCATGGTGTGGCATCACAGAACATGAAAATTGGTGCGGGACCTACAAGGCCATCGCTTCCCAATTCCTACCAACTTGTGGCAAATCTAAAACCCAAAAGGTGGTAAGAGGCATCATAACTACAATTGTCTGCATTGTCCCTAAAAGTAAACTGTTTAAGCCATTCATCTTCTCTAGGCCAGAGTTTCCTAAAGCATATAATTAAGATCCTGAATCAAATATTACCACTGAGGACCACTGTGCATGATATTCTCCAAACCTAGAACACTCTTCCATTCAATCAAAATTCTGCTGATATGCAGTACTGTTGAAAATAGTGGCCTGTGACTCAGGATAATTGTATAAGTTTTCAGGTGAAGAGAGACTTCAGATTTCACCTGGACTCTACATAATTTCGCTGTGTAGAATAAGATCAGAGATTTATCAATAGAAGAACAGGTTTTAAAAATTCATTTTATTAAATCAAGTCTTATTACCAAATTCATTAGCCCTCTAATTTGAGATATAAAATTGTATATAATAAAAAATTATGAAGTAAGGGGTAAAACAATCAAATTTTATTAGCTATCATGCTCTGAGCCCAGTGATGAGCAGTTTGTGGACACATCCAGAGAATGAAGGTGGCAACAGATTTTACAGCATTTTTGAACAATTTAAGGCAGGGGTCAGCCAAGTTAAGGGCTACTGGCTGTTTTTATAAATAAAGTTTTATTGGAACCCAGCCATGCCCATCTGTTTACAGACTGCTATGGCTGCTCTCATGCTAGCAGGGCAGAGTTGTAGTTGTGACAGAGACCGCATGGCCCACAAAGCCAAACATGATTACCATCTGGACCTTCACAGAAAACTTGTCGGAGTCCTGATCTAAAGGGGCAAAGCAGGCCTGCCATTTCAAGCCTGAACCCCCAGATTTATGGGATTAAAAGACTAGGAAGAATTTGAGATAAAAATATATACATATTTAAATAATACATCAGTATATATATGTATCTGTGACACCAACACCAGGGTATTATTAAACATAGTCCTTCATTACAAGGAAAGTAAGTTCTTTCAGGCTCCTTGTCTCACACTGGGAATTGTACAGTCAGGAGAAAATACCACATTCTAGCATTCTCCAATGCACCTTTTTTTTTTCTTTTTAGCATCACAACGTTTCTGAAATTGGTATTCATCTCACAATCATTCTCTCAAGGACTGAATTACTTTCCCCCCACGCGCCCTCCCCCCGAACCCTACCACCACAAAACTCATATGAAATCCATAAAGCGCCTTGTGAGGTCGCAGTCCCATAGCTTTAGAACCAATATTAAGCTCAGCGCAAAACCAAACCAAGAGTACTGAAGCCCACCCCAAAGGCTGGGTCAGGAAAGCAATAGACGGAAAGTGACATGCTTTGCAGGATGCTCGACACCAGACTGTAGGAGATATCATAAACGCTCACACTCAGGAAGGTGTCCTTCGAGGAAAGACTTATTCTCAAAGAAACGAAAAGTTTATAAATTTGAGTTTAGTATGTCCCAGGTTATCATTCACAAATCAACCCATAAAGGACGAGATGAAAACCAGAAATAATCTACCTTACCTGAAGCTTGACGAGTAAAATCTATTCTCAGCTAGGAGTAAAAGGGTCAAGAGAAACGAGACGTGTGGAAAGACGAGAGCCAGGTGCCTCCTTGTGCCACAAATCAGCGAGGTGAAATTACGTGACTGCGTCCTTATGTCTGCACAGGGTGACCCAGACACACACGTACCCCCTTACCCTGCCTCCTTAGCTCCAGAAAGACTTACCCTGCAGATGTCCACAAGGAAATTCTCAAACAATTTCCACATGTGATTACTGGTATAAATCTCCTTCATTTCCACCTCCGTATCCACATAGCAGTGATTCAGGAAGTTAATGTACGCAATTTTAACCTGGAAGAGAGAAACAGGCTTTTCTCAAAAACCAACTTCGTACATGCAGGATTGATTAGTTCCCTCATTTTAATAGTGACAAGGATGGACCATGATGGTCATTCCATTTTTCCCTGCACGCTTTAACTTCTATGATTTTTTGATATTCAAAATTCACTATTATAAAATTCAAAAACAAAGCTTTTGGAAGAGAATATGTTCATGACCTCAAGGTAAAGAATGGAACAAGGGCTTCCCTGGTGGCGCAGTGGTTGAGAGTCCGCCTGCCGATGCAGGGGACATGGGTTCATGCCCCGGTCCGGGAAGATCCCACATGCCGTGGAGCGGCTGGGCCCGTGAGCCACGGCCACTGAGCCTGCGCGTCCAGAGGCTGTGCTCCGCAACGGGAGAGGCCACAACAGTGAGAGGCCCGCGTACCACAAGAAACAAACAAAAAAAAAGAATGGAACAAAAAACACTGATCAGAGAAGAGAAGATGGACACGTTTCACTACATTAACGTTAAGAATTTCTGGGACACCCATGGTGGGTCCAGTGGTTAACACTCCGTGCTTCCACTGCAGGGGGCATGGGTTCGATCCCTCATCAAGGAACTAAGAAAAAAAAAAAAAAGAATATCTATGAAATGGCACTGTTACAAGAGTTAAATGACACGATTTGGAAGAAGCTGTTTGCAATGCATATCCCCACAGAGAATTCCTACAGATTTGTGCATATACGATGGCCACGCCAAAGGAAAAACAGGCAAAAAATCGGATCTGCTATTTACTTAAAGGAATATCAAATCTCAAAAACAACACATGGAAAGGGATTGAATCTCATTTAGGAATCAAGCGGATAGAAATTAAAACCACTATGAGATATCACTATACACCCACCAGATTGAAAACAAATATATACTAATAAAGGGTCTGATAACAGCAAGGGTTGGCAGGGTCTGGGAGCAACAAGAACTCTGGGGGAGGGGTGGCCACTGGAGTAACTGCTGGAAACCACTTCACATTACCGAGTCAAAGGGAAGAAATGCACCTTGTATGACCCAGCACTTCTAAGTATACCCCCTGCAGAGATGTGTACACGTGTGGGCCAGGACACACGCACTGGTCCTAACAGCCAAAAAGCAAAAATAACCCAAATGAGCATCAACAGACGTACAGAAAATCATATTGTGGGACAATGACACAGAGCAATGCTCCAAAGCAAAGGAAATGAATACAGGTGCATTATTTCAGGATGGATGAATCTTAACACCACACGGCGGTACACGAAAAGTCACAAAATAGTGCATAAAGGAAGTTCAAAAGTGGGCAAAACTGAATTATACTGTTTAGGGATGTACAAAGAAAACTACATAAGAGCCACGTCACAACTATGCCTCCATGAGGGAGCCCTCTGGGGGAGGCTGGGGACTGGAAAAGGACACAGGTGGGGAATGAGGCACATTTCCTGACCTGGGTGGTGGTTACACAGCCGCTATCTTTGTAATTATTCTTATACTGCACAAGTCACGTTTATGTACTCTTCTGTACTTAGGTTGTATTTCAAACAAAAATGGGCAAAAAACAAGCTATTATACCTCACTTATGCATAATAAGAGAAATGCAAAGTACAACTATATCGAAATACCACATCCATATATCAGGGATATGAGAATCCAAATATTTGATAATATACTGTATAAACCAGACTGTGAGAAAAATGTAGTATTTTATTTCCTTCTTCTTCTTATCATCACATTATATAATAAGCTGGTTCAACATTCATGGAAGACAATTATGGTACATCTGTACAATGAAATTTTATACAACTATAAAAAAGGAATGTAGAATCTCTTTACGGACTGATATGAAAAAAGAATGTACCTGGAATGTCACCTTTTGTGTTAAAGGGGGGGGGCGGAGAATAAAGTATATATATTTATAAATGTTTTTATGCAAAACTCCGGAAGGATACACAAGAACCTAATAAATAATTTTCTGAGGGGTGTGGGGAACAGGTAAAGATTTTTCATAGTTTACTCCTTTATGGTCTTTGCTATTTGAATTTTTCTAAATGTATTAACTTTTCCAAACATTAATCTAAAACCAGTGCATATATTTAATATATACTACATATGCTATATATATATAAATGTATGTATATTTAGTTTAAAATATAAACTAAGAGTATATATTTCAAAACATACAAAAATAAAATATATACTGTATGATCCATTTTTTGTTACTAGCTAATGTATATGAATAGGGAAACAGCTGGAAGAATTTACTTCAAAAACCTAAGAGGTATTTATTATGGGCAGTGAAATGGTAGATTACTTTCATTTTCTTATTGGTTACCTGTAGTTCCTGAATATTTTATAGTCGACATTCATTATTTTTGCAATACCAGTTTTTGTTTTAAAGAATACACTTAACAGAGTTAAGTTTTACATTGGTATGAACTGTATCTCAATGCACCGTTCTTCTCATTTCTGAGAAGTTCATTCAGGTCAATGCTCTTTGCTCAACACGTGGAATCATTCATTACACAGAGCTGAAGCCCTCCAGCAGTTTCCCATTCTTCTTCAAGGAGACAGACGGAAAAATTTACTCCCCCATCATTCCTCTCACCCAAAACCAATGCTCAAGAAGATGCTGTTTCAGCCAATGCAAATCTCACGACAAAATGAGCTGCAGGTGTCAAAACTGTGAGGTCCCACCTAGGTCAGCGGAAGACTCCCATCCAGCCACAGCCCCACACGCCACGAGGAGAGACATGAGCAGGGCCCACCCATCCTGGGGATAGAGTCGCTCACCTCGGGGATGCAGTCCTCGTGGGTCACCACACGGACAATGTCATCCAGCGGGAGCAGGGAGTTGCACTTGATCTCCGTGTAGACGTTCTTGCCCTCTGTGCACACGGCCAAGAGCTCGACCAGGTGGATGTGGTACATGAGAGGGCTGTTCTCATCCATCCGGTCCCGTTCCGACCTCATCATCTGGATCAGAGTCTGGAAAGAGGCTCTGTCGTTGTAGAATACGAGGACATCCTCTCCTGAATTAACCAGCTATAATCAAAAGAACAAGACTTGCTTATAGCACAAGTTTGCAGGGATGGGGGAAGCATTAAACAAACAAATCTATTCACAAAGAAAGAGATGTTCTGTTAGCATTGACCTTCCAAAACCAGTAGCACCTGTACTACTGAACTCACCTAGATTTCATTCATTTATTACTAAACAACTACAAATCTTCAGCAGCATCATTTTCATTCACAGATATAAAAATATCACAACAGTCCTAAAAAACTATCAGGGGAAGAGAAAGTCTATATACCAGCATTCAGGTATCTGGTAAAAATGTAGATTTCAATCTTGCACTTGTATTTCCAAACTAATCATTAGGCAATGATTTTTGTTTTTAAAAATGTTTCCATCTCCTTTTCATGCCTTATAAGTACTCTTCTTACAACTCTTTCACACGCTGCCTTATTTCTTCACAATCACAAATTATCCAATCCTAATTAAGATACGCCTTCCTTTCAACACTCAAAGAGTCAAGGCATTCCTATTCGTAACTTGTCTCCCGGGGACTGGGGCTTTTCATAACTCTACTTAAGAATTAATCAATTTCACCACTGCATGAAATACAAAAGATCCAAAAAGGGCCAGCACAGAAGTCAAAATAAATATGGTCAATATTATTTACTTAATAATAACTAACCTTTATGAACTCTGATTATGTGCCAGATACCATGATTACCTACAACAGCGACTAGAGTAGCACAGCAGACTTCCAATAAACGGTAGCTATTATTGTCATCATTATCTGATTTAACCTGCCTATCAGCTCCTCAAGTGAATACCGCCATGCTTTCATTTACAGAAACCCACACTGAGTGTTTGAGAAGTCAAATAACACATCCCGAATCACACAGCCAGGGACATGGTACAGCCAACATTCGCATCCCAGGTCGAGCCAACACTTTTAATGACACTACACCACCTTTCACTGAAATCATATATGTAGATAAGATTATAAACCCAAGTGTTAAGTGGACTTACTTGAGATTCCTTTTTTTTTTTTTTTTTTAAAGGTGGAAGGATGGATGAAACCAAGCATATGCAGACGCCAAAGTTGCGGGAGTGACAGAGGACCTTCCTGGCCAGACAGCATACATGGGACACAGACGTCCCACAGAGAACCAAGGGTGACTTTGCCCCAATTCCACTGACCAGCTTCTCCTTGAGAATCATCAAGCAACAATTTTTCCAGCTAATTAATTTGGTGAATAATTTTTTTTAAAAAAAGTCATATAATCTACAAGAAGGGATGCTCTGGCTCAAAAGGTTCTACCCACATTTAACCTCCACCCACTCTATTTTGGTTCAGTATTCCTGGGGGTGTTTTTCCCTCTCAGAAGAATCCAAGCCAATGATCCTTAAAATAAACAGAATTATTGCTACAAAATCCTAGATCAGACTCTCGCCTGTATCTATAGCTTAAGCTCACAAACACATGATTACACACACTTATACACACACACACACACACAATTACTTTCTGTCCCTTCCTATGGCTCCTGGACAGGGTGCCAGTTCATACTGATAAAAATAAATAATTTTTAAGCTCCTACAGAACACCAGAGGAAGATATATAGAAATCCACAGTTGTCACCTCAGCCATGACCATGTCCTGGCACTTTTTGATGAATTTCCCTTCGGCCTTGACGATCGTCTGCAAGAACTTGATGTACTGGACGTTTCGACCGTGAGTCTCAATGCAGTGAACAAAGTGCTGGACGACTCTCTCGTTGATCTCACTACACAGCTGGAAATTGTTCATGAAGATGTGCTGCATCGTGACCGCCTCCAGGATCTGGCACAAGAGTGAGGGCGGGGGCAAGGCACATGGTCAAAGGAAGGCCAGAGCAGAGGACCAAGTGAGAAAAAGAAGAGTCCACGACAAACACAGAGAGGGGGGCATTTAACCCCGTGAAAGCATCTTTCTCCGTGCTCGCTTCTGTACCGTCTTCCTTTTTACTCAACTTTTTCAATAAACACATAGGGCACTAAACTAATCATTAGTTTTCTGCTGAATAAATTCCAGAGGGACCATCAGCACCCAGATCAAGAAATAAAACAGGCTGCCTTTATGGCCCACCCCCCACTTTTACCACTATTTTGACTTGCACAACCATAGATTTGTTTTGCCTGTTCTTGAACCTCTTCTACCTGGCTTCTTTTGTTCAACGTTACTTTTGCATGTTGTCATCCATATTGTTGCACGTATTACTAGTTTGTTTCTTGTCACCACTATGTACATTCCATTGCATGACTATACCACAATGTATTGATCTGTTCTATTGTTGATGGGCATCTGTGGGAGTACCTAATTTTAAGAGTAAGTAGTTACACAATTCTTACGACAAATATGATGAACAGTATTCATATAGTGAACGAATAATGAACAGTGAACAGTGCCGCTCTGAACGTTCTTCTCAATGTCTTCTGATAAACACAATGTATGCGTCTCTGTTGGCTTTATACCCAAGAGTCGAACTGTTGGGTTGCAGAGTTTAAATATGTTTCGCTTCGGAAGATACTTCCAAACAGCTTTGAAAGATGTTACCAATTTACATTCTACATTACAGCTACTCTGTGTCCTTGTCAACACTTAGTAATGTCAGTCTTTTCATTTTAGTCACATTTTGTTGCATGCATCTTGCTTGATTTACATTTCTCTGATGACTAACCATGTTGAGGGCCTTGTCATATTTACTGGCCATCTGGATAACCTCTACTGTGGAGTGTCCCACTCTTAAATTTTTTGTCCATTTAAAAAAGCGGGCTGTGAATTTCCTTACGGACTCTCCTGAGTTTGATACCTATTCTGGGTATGAACTCGTTGCTGGACTCGTACGCTGTGTCTTCTCCCACTCTTTGGCTTGTCTTTGCTAACTTAATGGTGTCATTTGATGAATAGACGTTCTTAATTTTAAAGAAGTCCAATTTATTGATATTTTCCTTAATGACTAGTGCTCTTGGCATACTGTGTGAAAAAACTTCCCTTTCCACAAGGTCATGAAGGTATTTTCATGTTCTCTTCTAGAAGCTTAATTTTCTACTTTTTCCCCAGACTTACTGAGTTATTGGGTTTTATGACTAGCATGAGGCAGGGGGCTTTAACCTTTTCATTTTTTGCCTTTTCTTTTTCTTAACATGACAAAGAGGGAACATTACCCTACAACGCAGTAGTCCTCTTCCTGGAAAGCTCCAGCAGTACAGATGAGTGAGTGTTTCTGTGTGTTTCTGCGTGTGTACGTGAGGGTGTGTTCATGTACAAAGATGTTCTTTACAGTACTGTTCACAAGCCAAAATCAGACACTGCCTAATTGTCCATTAATACAGGAATGGTCTAAAAAAAGTTACAGCCATTCTACAGAATGCCATTTAGCCATGAAAATGAATGAGCAAAGTTTATATATTTTTCACTTGCAAAGACAGCCAAGATGTGTTAAGTGAAAAAAAGCAAAACGCAAACAATGGGTGGAGTGCACCGCCATCTTCCTTTACAAAAAGCATATTACACATTTAATATATTTTTAAAAACATATTTAACTAAAATGTAACATGATTATGTTTTACATGGATAGATGATGTTTTGTATAAACACAGAAAACCTGATGCATGACCTTAGGAGGTTGTGCCTGCACTGTGAGAATTAGCACTTTGCTATGGCTGGAGTTTGATGTAATGAGGACTGTTATTAAGAAAAAACATCAATTCATCTTACGTTTGCATCTACCACCTCTTCCCCCCTCCTTCTACCTTTTCTCCCAAAAGGATGCGGAGTATTTACATCCTCCTGAGTGTTGATCAAAATGTTCCCCGTTGGAATGAATGTTGCCTCATAACAAGTCCCAGCGGCCACAACAGCAAAAGAACAAGGTGTTCTTGCTTCCTGCTTCCCCACCCGCCTCCCCACACAGATTTCCAGACAGGCCTCCAGTCTTACCCCTGGGTTGAGAAACAGGTTTATATGTTTGTGGAGCAAAGCCTGATTCTGCTGGTTGCCAGCACAGAAATTCTGCAGAAACTCGTGAGCCAGCCTCATTATCTCCTGCATCTTGGTGTCTTCGGCCTGTGTGGAGCGAGAGAGACAAAAACCAGGTTGAAAACAGGGCTATGCCTTTGACTAGAGAAGGTCAACAGGAGAAAGCACTGATCTCTAGGCCAGGAGGCCAGCTTCGATGACACCTCCATCCCCTCCGACTAATGTGGGGCTCTGGGGGTGTTTGCTGGGGGCGGGCTGTGTGAAAACATTGGGGGACTGCACTGCTGACCCTGCAAAGAAGCCAACAAGTTGTTTATACTTCATGGAGAAAAGTGAATTCTCTCTCACTAGCTTTGGGCAGAAATGAAATGATTTTATTGGGGAAAAGGGCAATAGAGAGTGAAAGCTAAGAGGAAGTGTCTGGAATTCCACTGTCTAGCAACGGCTGACATCTCTGAGCCCCCTACTTCTGAAACTACGGACGGACAGCAGATGGGAGCCAACTTCCTCAATGGCCATAAACCCACACCTCCTCAGCTCTCGGGCACACATTTTTAAGTTGCCTTAACCTGTGGACACACTAACTTTTGGCAGTAGCTAACATGGCACAGTGGAAATCTCTTTAGATTCTAAGTTAGGGCACAGGTATCTGTCTTAACTCCTTTCCCTGTCACTTCCGGCACATTATTTAACCTAAGACTTAGTTTTCCTACCTATAAAATCAGGATAATATGTGTCTCAGGCATTTCACATGGTTGATTACGATTTTCTCATTTCATATATCAAAAACACACACTCAATAAGCAACAAGGATATATTGTACAGCACGGGGAAGTACAGCCATTATCGTATAATAACTTTTAATGGAGCAAAATCTATAAAGATAATAAATCCCTTTGCGGTACCCCTGAAACTAATATAATATTGTAAATCAACTATGCTTCAATTAAAAAAAATAGACTCAGTATTTGTAAAGAGTTGGATGCCTATGACAAGACAATTATGTAAAACCTCTTGCCACTCTGCCCAGCTCTAAACAAGCCACCATTTACAATAGTAAAAAGGCCCCAAATGGAAATCATCCCTCAGATCCATAGAGCCCGCGTCATCTTCCTAAGTCATCGCACATACTTCGCCACATTTCAAGGGCCGGAAAGTGTAGCAGTTGGGAATGCAGGCCTTGAAACCAGGCTGCCTGGCCCTTATGCCAGGTCTACAACTTCCAAGCTGTGTGACCTTGGGCAGGTGACTTAACCTTTCAGTTTCCTCATCTGTAAAATAGAGCTAATAACACACACACACTTCCTACTGTGGTTACGACGATTAAATGAGAAAATTCATGTCAAGGGCTTAGACAGTAATGACTCAGTAAACGTTAGCTATTGGTACTGGTCTAGAATGAGTGTCAGCAAATTTTTTTCTTAGCGGTCCAGATACGTACTTTAAGGCTTTATGGGTCAAAAAGCGAAACGGAAGACATTACGCACGAACTTATATAACCCCTGAAAATTTAACTATTCAAAAACGTAGCAACCAGTCTTATCTCATAGGCTGTATAAAAACAGGTGGTGGGCTGGAAGTGATCCATGTCTGCAGTTTGCCCACCCTGGTCTAGACAACAGCCCTGTGAGAAAACAGAAGACGTCTGCCGAGAACGCTGACGAAAGGAATCCGAGCTGTCAGTGAGACAATCGAACAAAGCAGGAGATTTAAAAGGACACTGTTAGCAAGTCTCAGAACAACAGAACGGGTATTACATTTGTCTCCCATTTACAGAGAGAGGGGCAAAGCTTCTAGCTCTAAGAAACAAGAGGGTTTTGGACAGACAGACACTGCAGCAACCTTGAACCACTCTGCATTCTTCCTCTTCTTCAGCTAAGAAAGGAATCTGCTGGTGCACAAGCTGACTGAAAAGCTTCTGGCCTTCAAAGCAGACTTCTACAGAGCAAACAAGCAAACTCATAAAGACATAACAAGAGGTCAGCTGTTGGTAGGAATCCCTCCACTGTTCTCGCACACTAGGATGACTGTACCCATCCAAAAACCAGACAAATTACACACACACACACACACACACAATCTTCTGCCTTTGAGCCACCAATTCCAACTGCATCTGGTTCCTATAGATCGATTCAACACTGCTCTGTAAACGAACGTCTCTTGTTAGGGAAACGTTATTATGAGGCAAAGCCGAGGCCAGCAAACTCCCTCCTCACATTCTTTACACAGAGGGAGGGAAATCCACCTGCTCTTTCTAGTCCAAATGTCAGCCACATTCGGATGACACCCACACCTGTCTACATTAATTCCACCGTAGTTAAGTACCTGACCTACTGGAGGGATCGAACTTGCGCTTTACTGGTGGCTGGTGAAAGGCCTGACGCATCTGATTCACACAGGCACCGTGACTGAGGAGGAAGCCTTGGCAGGGAACTTCCTGAAGTGCAGGGCAGTAGGTAAAGGTGTGTTACCTACAAAGGTGAGGTACAGGTAAGGTGGAAGGCACAGAGGTCCAAGGCCCGGGCTCCACAGGTGAGTGGGGCTGACTCTGTGAGGTGCAGCTGGGCCTTCCAGGCAAGTTACTAAACCTCTCTGGCCTCAGTTTTCTCATTTAAAATGGGGTTTCTAATAGTACCACCTATCTCATCTGGGTGTCCTGAGGGTTAAATGAGCAAATGACGTAAAGGTCTCAGCACAGTGCCTGGCACCCTGCAAGCACTAGGCAGGGAACCTTCTTCAGGCGACTCTTCACTAGCGAGTCTCTGGGAGCCACTGGCAACTCAAGAGACCGGCGTCTATGCCTTTGGACTCTTAACTTCCCCAAGCCTCAGTCTCCTCATCTATCACGTGGCAACACCAAGATCACCATACTGGGTTTTAGAAGCTTGAATGAATGCTTCTGAAAGTGCCCTGTCAGGCCACACGGATGCAAATGTTATCCTCCTTCCCTCAATCCCATCACTAGTAATGCCAAACGCTAACATGAAAAATGGGAGACGCAGGGTAACGGCTAGCAACAGACCAGAAGACTTAGAGCCAAGCAGTATCTGATAGATCCAGCTCAACCAGCTGCCAGCATAAGAGTGAGGACCTTGAGTGGGCGAGTCCCACGTCCCCACATGCATTTAGTAACTTGTAGCGCTTGCATGCCTGAGTAACACTGCAGATGAAACTGTACAGCACAAGCCCATGTGCACAGACAGCTCTGTCATCAGGACTTTGTGTTCAGACCAAGCTGCCCCCATCCAGCATGGTACGGGAGTAAGGAGAGAATACACAGACTGCTCCTTCTTTATAGAATCTTCCAAGTGGAGGGAGGTTATGGGTGGTTTTGCTTCCTTGTTAGGATGCTCTGTTTGTTTCGATATAAATTACCGAAGACGGCTTTATAGTGACAATCGTCACATCAGCTTCATTTCTTCACCGACCGCTCCCAAGTGCGAAGGGTTTGGGGAAACCCAGGAACCCGCCCCCCATGGGGCGGCAGCCGTGGATGTGGACGCCCACCTTCTCGTAGGGGATCTGCAGCAGCTCCAGCACCACGGCATGGGCGCCCATGTTCCGGAGCAGGCGTTGCTGTTGCTTCCTGCTCTTCCTCACAGAGGCGCCCTCTTGGACGCAGAGTTTGCTGAGTCGAATCAAAATCTGGTACAAAGAAAGAATCAAAGTTTCTCCTCTGACCCCCATCTCAGTTCCGAGGACTTAGCCTACAGCCTACTGACTACAGTTCATGATACCTCACTGTATACTTGGAATTTGCTAAGGGAGTAGGTCTTAAGCATTCTTACCTCCCCCCACTGGCTCCCCCCAAAAACCTAACTATGTGACTGATGGATGTTTAATTAACTTGACTGGGGTAATCATTTCACAGTGCATATGTGTATCAAATCATCACTTTGTCAAGTATATTATAATTTTGTCAATTATACCTCAAAGTTGGAAAAAAATTTTGTTAAGAAAAAAGAAATCAATCTCAGAAAACTAGGAAGTGTAGTTGGAAAAAAGATTGCAGGGGGCGGTGTGGACAGGAAGGCAAAAGGATCACAATATATTAAATAGAACATAAAACGAGGGAAACGCCTCTAACTTGTAGTATCCCTATTGATTGTATTAAACCAAATCCACATATGGCTAAGAACAAGTCTTCCAGAATAACCAATGGATTACGGCTCCATCAGCAAGTGGGATGGTTTCAGATCTCCTAAAATGATATGACTCAGCATCACTGCCAAGGACTTGGGAAGAATTTGCTCTAGGGTAAATAACACCAAGCGCCACCCTCCCAACTTTGAACTAGCCTGTGCAAAGATTCCTAAAGAGACATGGTCCTCATTGGTGGGCACTACGTGCCAGCCGCTGAGGCAAGTCCTTGACAATTTCACCACTTAACTCTTCCTTCAACTGTAAACCTTCAGAAGTATAGGTGCTGGAGGCACCTCTACAAGGTGAGGAGACTGAAGACACACAAATAATAAGTGGCAGAGCTGGATGTGAACCAAGACCTGACACTAAAACCCATGCACTTCACCTCAGAGGTTTACTTTCTCCCTGTTCCACTTTCCATGAAGGGAAAAGCTCACAAGGGAGCACTTACCTCTTTGACCACCCTGTAGTTGTAGCTACTGGTGCTCTCATGCTTCTGGGACTTGTTGTTCCCCTCCTAGGAACCAAGATGAACATGAGTGCGGTTTGTACAACTCTTAGGTTCCTGTCTGTTTGTTAGCATTAGCATCACAATTTAGGAAAGAACAGGAGTTTTGCAGCGTTTTCTAGCCATCATGCGGGGTTTGTGCCTGTCATTCACTTGCTCACAACTCAGCTCCCCTCTGATGGGAGAGGATGCACATTATTGCACTGATGGGGGAGAAGATGATGGTCCAGGCATGGCTGGAGAACAGGTTCTTTCCCAAGTGCGTCTGCAAGGGACACCTGGAGCTAGTTCACTCAAAGTCTGTTCTACATGGGCCACGGTGGCACGAGAGATGACGCTGAACTTGTATTTGTAGCTCACTTCCTGGAAGAATGGCTGTCACCCTGTTAACAAGCAGACCTCTTGAGAATCAAGCCCATCCTATAATCTGCATTTTTATCTAAAACCAGAGGAGGACGTTTACTTGTTCTGAGGACCCCATCCATCTCCTCCTGCAGCGTAACTTGTGTGTCACCCACCTCCGTTTTCTTATGTTCATTTTCACCAGATGCACCGTCCATGGCCTCGTCGGGGCCCTGCCCTTTGTACACCCAAAGCTCTGACTTCTCCACGATGGATCGCAGTTGGTCCAAGTCTTGTTTGATCTGTTTGTAGTTGTCGACATCTTGGCTGGTAACAAGCAGTTGAACCTGAACGAATGCAATTCAATAGTGACTCACAACAGACTCTCAGACACAATGCCAACAACACACACACACACACACACACACACACACACACACACACAGCAACCCGACCTACCTGTTTGAAGGCCTGCAGGACCTCCTGCCTCTGACTGAAGTGCCGAAAGAGGAGCTGCAGGGCCCCTGACACCAGGGGTGGGTAGTCGTGCATCGTCAAATGCAGCAGGACCCGGAGGAAGGTTCTGCCGCCGTGGTCGTCCAGGTCCAGTGGCGTGTTCTCCTCACTGAGGGGAAAGGCCAAATGAGCCAAGACGCCCTCTCCCGTGTCCTTGGGCCCAGACACACCTCACCTAGTGAGATTCCTAACTCTGTATCCCCCCTCAGCCGACCTGGCTTTTCATTGCCTCATTTAACAACACACAACCTTATTTGCTCTTCAAATATATTCTGAGGTGAGGGGGCAGTTAAGCTGTCCCAACTGGGGACTTCCCTGGTGGTGCAGTGGTTAAGAATCCGCCTGCCAATGCAGGGGACATGGGTTCGATCCTTGGACCGGGAAGATCCCACATGCCGCGGAGCAACTAAGCCCGTGCACTGCAACTATTGAGCAATAGGTGACTCAACCAAGTGTGCATATTCTAAGAGTTATGCATAGAGGGTGTTTATACCAAGTTTGCCGGTGTTTGAGGCTTACAGGTATTTGAGTCTCGTAACAATGTTTTGAGTCAACACTGAGCAATCTCATCTTTTAGAAAGGGGTTCATACCTTAATCTCATGTTAGGGACAATGAAAGAACAGTATAGGTGTCTGTGTCCTTTTCATCATTGCTTGGCTTCTAAAGGGCTCGGGGGTGACTGCAGCCCATTAGCAGCAATGACCTTGCTACACTCACTCTGTTTCGGGCGCCCCCTTTCTTTCAACTCTATTTCCTCACCATTTAAAAAAGTTTTGTAATGTGTGTGCTTTGGGAAACCTCCGTCAATTCTTTCTGTTGTAAGCAGGAAACACACACACACATGAACCCAACTAAGATCACTCTGACTGAGTACTGAGAGTTATAAAGAGAGCAGTCAAACAGCCTAAACCCAGAGACTAAACGTTTCCTAGAACAGTAAAGGAGAAGCCTTTGAGAGCTAGAAAAGAGAGGCCTCCCCCATCTTAGAACCACCTACAAAACAGAAACTGAAAATATACTTTCCTTCCTCCAAAGATGCCTTCGGCTTGCTCTTCAATGTGTTCAAAATCAAGAGCACCTGAAAAGCCAGAGAACAGAACTTCAGGTGCAGGAAGGGGTGGAAACGTGCCGCTCGTGAACTCCCCCCAAAACAGGCTCGCCCCTGCCCCTCAGGCCTTGATAGGTGGGGTTATTCCTACCACTACCCTTCTCCTTATCCATCACCACTATTTCCTGGGCAGGAAAAAGCATCCACCGTGAGTAAAAGTTGGTAGTGGACAGTAAATTTTCTTGGGAGAGTTTTGTTTTTGTTTTCTGGTATTTCACCATAACACTAGAACCCTCAGCTGTCTTATGACTAAGACACTCCAAGACGGAAGGAAGTAAGATCTATCCCAGAAGCGATCTGGGCCCTTTCAATTATCCCCCTGCCCCAAAAGGGTAACTCGCAGGGTCTCATTCTAAAATGCAGTCATCTTCAAAAACGTTCACATATTACCCTATATTCTAGAACATACTCTTTGGACTTGCAGTTTTCATTAGACCCAGGCCCCATTTTATGGCGGAAACCCATTCCGGCATCACTAACCTGGTACATTACTTGGTCCCTCTTGGCTGCTGGTTCCGGAGGATGTTTCCGAAGTCTGGGAATTGCTTTCATCAAACTCCCGCTTAAATATACACAGGAGGCAGGAGATCCTATAATCCAGCCTCACATTCAAAATAAACTAAAGATTCAAGTGGAAATGGAAACAGACTGGTTACATTAGCAGACCACCTGGAACATTCTGCCAAGCCACCGCGCTCTGGCTGGGCCTGGCGTCTGCTGCATCAATTACCTTAAACGCTACGTGAGCCAGACATTTGGCTTAGATTTCAAACAGTCACTTTAACAAAAGACTTCTAGGACTATATCAAGTTTGCCCACAGCACCTTAGCTTCTAGTGTAAACTCCAGCGTCCCGGCAATTAATTTAATGCTCAGGACAATAAATCACTCACTCTCCACTCCATCCTCTATAAAACATTGCTTTAGTTCAAGTACTGAATGCCAACTCTGGGCCTTAAGAAGGGTGAAGTTGGCTGCTTTTAAAAGAACTGACAGAGAAAAATGTGTTTTCAGTACTGAAAATTAGTTTGCTTCTTATTTTCTATTACTGATTGTTTTCTTTGATGTAGATACAATCCCTTGGGCTCCCTCTTCTTTCACTCCCTGTATTCCCTCCCAGTTCACTCCAACAGAAAGTCACTTTTTCCATGTTTGTGGCTGGAGCCAAAATGAAAGATCAAGCATCTGGCACTGTTTAAGGGCCTTACCGACATGCTCCCTTCCGTGCTCTCCTTATCTCTGCCTGGCCCTCCTGGCGACCTTACCCAGTGCCAGGGCTGTCACCTCTCCTGGATTGAAACAGATCCTTGGCTTATCTTCCAAGCTCTTGGTCCACGTTTCCTACTGACTGCTGGACATCCCCTTTGGTGTTTTCCCAGAGTCTCAAACTCAGTATTGTACCAAACTAACAGTGTCCATTCTGCCTGGGTTCTCCCACCCTCAGTCAGCCTCAGGACCATCAAGTCTTCCCTCCTTGATACACACATCTCATCAGTGACTAAGCCCTGCTGGTTCTACCTCTGCCACTCTCCACGGATCTCTCTCCCGCCGTCGTTTACCCCCACTCACAGCCTCTATCTCCCTCCTCGGCCATTACAGAAACAAGTTTACCAGATCCACATCTCAAAGGTGCTTATTCTTAGGTTAGCTCCCTGCTTGAAAAAGTTCAAAGGCTCCCCACAGAGTAAAGTCCTAATACTTCAGGCACCCAGAGCTCCCTAGAGCATAGCGCAGTCCGCCTTTCCAACCTCATTTCTGATAACTTCCCTTCAGCACACTCCACGTCCCTGCCCAAGGAGGACAGCTTACGGACCCATGCGTCATGATGCCCTGGTTCAACCTGCTCCATCCACCCAAGAACGTCCCCTTGTTTCTATACATATCCCGTCCAGGCCTAGAGGCTCCAAGAAAATCTTACCTCCTCTGGTCCTTACTAATTGGGACCACATGACCTACCCGTATCTCGGGACAACACTTTTCTCACGGTTTTATTTCCATGTACACACAGCTTCATCATACCTTATCTTCCTGTTAGACTATAAACCCCCTGTAGACATAGCCTGTGTCCAAATCATCTGTGCATTCCTCACAGAGCCCAGCAAAGTGCCTTGCATATGGTAAGGGATCAGTAAGTATTTGCTGAAAGAATGAATCCATCAACCAAATGTTCTCAGATTACTACAGTGAGTAGACCTCAAGATGTAACCAAGCTTCACACCGCATCGATTCTGACAAACATGCACGATATTCACATACTTGGGACCTGTAAGCCATGGCCTAAGAAAGCCTTGAAATCCTTCTCTATCTTTGGTCAGACATAAATTTAAGGAGTTTTCTTCTTTATTTAAATCACTCTTTATTGCCTTCAGTAATTATTCTGAGGAGTCCCAGGGATGTTTTCAAACCATTAGTTAACTGTGATTTCAGAATCGAAAAAAAATCCTCAAATCTGTAAACATTTATAGTTCTCTACTCCATGTTCCGGGGTTGAGATTAGACAGTGCGGGATGAAAGAGAAAGGTGATAACAGTATTCTTGTCATGAAGGAACAGCTGGTTTCGTTAATGAATAAAAAATTACCAAGGAGCAGGAAGAGGAAACGCACACTGTTGGCAGGCTGGGAGGTTCTCACATGGAAGATCACGCACGGCCTCTCCAGTAAACTGGCTCCCACCCCCTCTTGCCTAGGCCAGGACTTTGCTCCTACAATTATCCTCTCTCCCCTTCATCAGCAAGTCTTCCCTCTCTGCATGATCACTCGCATTCAGCATACAACCTTGCTGACATCTCCCAACTTAAATAGTACCAATAATCACCCTGCAGCCACCTTCCCACTTTTCTCTGTTCATCTTTACAGCAAATCCACCGAAGAGGTTGTATGTATTGACTCCCCACTTCATCTTCTCCCATTCTCTCTTGAACCTGACCTGTTCCCAGACTTGTCAAGTATGCTACCACCTCAGGTCTTTGCCTTTATTGTTCCCTCTTGGAGTCCCAGAGACTGTTTTCCTAGATACCCACATACTAGCTCCCTCACTGCATTCAGGTCTCTGATCACGTAACCTTAATGGGGAGACCTTCTCTGACAACTCCATCAAAAACAGTACCCGTGGCCTTTACCCCCAATGGCCTCCAAACCATCTTGACTCTCTTTTATAGTTTAACATCCTTAGTGTATACATTTTTATATATCTCTGCCTCCTATCAAAATGTAAGCAGGAATGATTCTGTTCATTGAAGGCTCTTCAGTGCTTAAAAGTACTCGGCATGCTCTGACAAGTACAGGCTTCTGGTAACTGACTATACTGCTGAACTGAATGAACAAGCAATTTCAGAACTCTAATGGAAAACTGATGAACTCATAAAAGTGCTAACAAAAGATCAAGATGAAAAAAAGCTAATTACATGGGATTGAGTGAACTGATGAGAATGATTATAATTTTTGTGACTTTTTGTTTGAATTAAAAAAAAAAATCCCACAAGGACTCAGAGGCAAAAAATATACAAATCAATTTTCACTGCAAAGTAGCTGTCACAGTGGAGGATTACTGGACTGAATGTCAATATTATGACATAGTACGAGTGTGTTTCATGTTTGGTAATTGCAATCATTGTTGCTTTTGTTGTGATCGTCCACTTACAATGCTTGGTGTCAGTTTATCTCTTGTAAAAATAAAATACAGTGTGTGTGTGTGTGAAAAAAAGATTAAATGAGATAATGCATGTGAAAAAAAGTATTAGAAACAAATATGCTTTATTTTCATTGTTAACTGAAATGGTAGATGATGTTTAAATTGTATAATTATAATTAATTTGTAATGTGGTACTCAAAATTTAAACAAATATAACCCTCTCACAGTAACACTGTTAGAGGGAAAAGAAAAAAAAAAACTACTCGGTATGGAATCAGTCTCTTTAAATGTCTGTTGAATGAATGAATGAATGAATAAGGGAGGGAGGGAGGGAAGGATTATGGGAGGAGTTACAAACTTAATGGAACCTTAAATGAGTTATGAACAAAAAACAGGGAATTCAGCTATGTATAGAAGCGTAAGTGAATTAATTCTAAGTGGGTGAAGACAGAGACCAATGACTAGGGAAACGTAAGGTAACTGCAGAAAGTGTGGCATGGTTGGAGGAACAGGGCATGCTGGGGAGGGACAGGAGATGACAGCACAGGGAGCAGAGGGCCAATTCAGAAACAGCACTTGAGGCTGAACTAAGACTCTACCTCCACTCTCTTCCCAGAAAGCCTAGGGCTCCATAAAAGCAGGGACACTGGATGCAGATGGTCCCCTGGGAAGCACACTCCCACCCACCCTGCACTCGCCCCGGCCCACGGTTACCTGGAGTATTTCAATGATCTTCAACTTGGTGTCCATCACCATGATGTCCTCCTTCTCCGGCTCTGCTTGCTTCACGTTGCCCTCAGGGGCGGTGGCCGTGGGAGTCATGGGCAGGAAGCCTCCTCCCCGGAGCACCACCTGGGTCATCAGCTCTCCAACCCCATGGATGGACCGCATCACGTTACTACCTAAGAAGGGCCAGGACAAACTTTGGTCATGACATCCCTGGTGTGCGCTCTGGGCACCTGGCCAGGGGCAGAGGCTCTTCGGGACAAATCACTTAACATGTCTCTATTCCAATATACTCTAAGAGCCTGGGAACCTGAAACGGTTAACAACCATCAGAAATGCAGGGCTTCAAGGAGTAGGGGAAAGAGTATGGAGCATTTATGTATGTTAATTCACCTGCCAAATTTTATTGGTCACCTACTACATGCTTGTTGCTGTGCACAGAACTAGGGATGCAGGAGCTAACAAGACACACATCTGGTGCCGCTACCGAAAGCCACTTGATCTTGAATACATTATGCTACCTCTGAGGGTCAGTTTCTTCCACTATAAAATGAGAATAACGGAGCCCAACTGACAGAGATTAAGTGGCAAAATGTATGCAAATGACTGAGCAAGCACAGCCCCTGACAGATAGTAGGATGTAAGTAAACGTACTTTTTCTATTCTAGCTGTAGAGACCAGTTAAACAATAATCCACACATGAGTACCTAGTGTGTGTCTACTACGACCCTCAAACAGGGGGAAAAAAAACATATAAAGGCAGATTTTCCTATTTACAAATTGGAAATAGGATACCCAGACACAGTCTGGATTTCACGTACTCATATACTAATATAAACATCTGAGGACCTCATGACACATCAAGAACAATGACATGTATTTTTTTTTTTTTTTTTTTTTTTTGAGGTACACGGGCCTCTCACTGTTGTGGCCTCTCCCGTTGCGGAGCGCAGGCTCCGGACGCGCAGGCTCAGCGGCCATGGCTCACGGGCCCAGCCGCTCCGCGGCATGTGGGATCTTCCCGGACCGGGGCACGAACCTGTGTCCCCTGCATCGGCAGGCGGACTCTCAACCACTGCGCCACCAGGGAAGCCCCAATGACATGTATTTTTAAGACATAAGCATTAGGCAAGCGTTGGGCAACTTTCAAATGTTGCAGTGAAATGTACAGACTCATATATATAACTATAAAAATACAATAAAGTGTTAATAATCACTGACTCTAAGTCGTGGGTCTACAGGTGTCCACTGCACTATTCTTGCCGCCTTTATTTATATCTGAAAATGTTCATAATGAAAAGGTGAGAAGAAAAGGACAAAGAAAGGACGCGTCATCACACAGTAGGTATGAGAAGAGCAGAAGGAGAGGCCGGGCAAGCGTGTCCCGACCTATAGGCGCCATGAGACCTCCCTCCTCAGCTTCTCCATGTTATTCTCACCTTTATTCTCCTCTCCCTTTGCCATCTTGCTGATGGGGAACATTGTGGTCACGTGCACACAGTCCAATATGGCCAGGAGGATTTTGGTTAATCGCAGGAGGTCAGAGAAGTTGTAGAAACCAAAGTATATGAGATTCCTAGCTAAGTTTACAACCTATTGTATTTAAAAAAGAGAGAGAGGAGGAATTAAATAAACAGTATCCTTCACTTGCGTTTTAGGTTGACTATTTTATAAATGACTGGCTCTGACCTTCTTTACAGTAAGAGAAGGCATGTATTTTACTTGCAGTTTCTGACCAAATTTCATTTTGTTTCATAAGGAGAAAAAATAAGAAACAAAACCCTGCAAAGCTACTGATCTGCTCTGATGACTGGTTAATGAGAGACTGACCTCATCATCGGCTCTGTGCAGCTTCCCAGAGATAATACGGGGCAAGCCAAGGTATACAAATCAAGGATCCAGATAACACAGCAGTCCCTGGACATCCAATTCCTCAGAAGGCAAAGTGTCTCAAAGAGAAACACTCAGCTCAAAGGTGAGAAGGATTTATGTCCCTCAAATGATTCATCTGTGACAGATCCCGAGCACAGACTGTTTCTTTCCTGTCACTTTTAATATAATGTACAGATTATACATAATGTTCTATCCTTTTTACAGGATTCAGTTCACCAGATGTCTTTCTTCCAGGAGCATGACTGCCTTAAGGCAAGTGACTGGTATTCGTTCTACTTTACTCTGCAACAAAACTGAGCTGAATTCCTTTTTATTACAAAACCAGAGTGTCATGATAAAAAAAACATCACCACCTATTTTCTATTTACCCCATAGAACAATGCTCAACACGAAGCAGACAAAACACACGATCACTGCACCGTGAGTTACCTCAAATGTAAGTTTATTTTTCTCCTTGTCAGAGAAAGGGAACCTCTGACACACCACATCTCTTAAATACTCCTCCACAAATTCCATGGTCTGAGCAAACCTCTCCTTAATTTCATCTTTGGAAGTACCACTATTATCATAGCTAAAAGGAAAGGAGAAAGAAATCAAATGTCAAGTTCTGACCAGTGAGGCCTTCCCTGTTTGCTGAGCCCCCAAAGCTAACACCATCCACCCCAACGCTTCCCATCCTCCTGTCCCTACTTTACTTCTCCCTCCTCAGCACCCACCACACCGAGGTATACATCTTATTCCTTTATCTTGGTTACTGTCTGTCTTTCCCCACTAGTGTACACACAGTTTTCTTGTTTGTTGCCAGATAGATTCCTTGCGCCTGGCATGCGGGAGACACTTAAACATTTGTTGAATAAAAGAGATATAAAAGGACAATCATGCCACCTTTTACATTCTTGAGGAAACAAATAACATTTGCCACCCTTAATTATATCTTAAGCTTAAAGAAAAAATGACTTATCTTTCCTCTCTGATTTAACCAGACTTATTAACCTGACCATAAGTGGTTTGTCTTCCGCTACATAGAACACTATAACTAAGAAGTTTTAAAGCAACGTGAATGAGGTCTTAACAGGGTGAAGGAGCCAGGCTCACTCATCAATGGCGATCTCGGAGGGAATCTCGGACCAGAGGCGGGCGTATTTCACGGGAGTGACTTGCTCCTGTGGGTCTCGGTCCACATGCATGTGGAGCATGAGACGGCAGAAGGACGCCCGCAGGTCATAGGGCAGGTTCTCATCAGACATGCAGCGGAGAATGAGATCCACGTCCAGCTGGCCTGAGATTTCGTTGATGGCGAGGTACTGGCGGTCCAGGCACATCCTCGCAAAGAGGTTCAGCTGGTACCTGGAGAAAAGGAAAGTTACACAGGGCTCACTCTCATGGAAACACACAGCAGGAGAGTCGCGGGGGGCCCCAACTCTCATAGGAGTGACAGGTGGCCACGGGAACTTACACATCAACACTCTTCACTTGCTTGTGTATGCAACTCTGGCTTCTGTACCAAGCGGAAAAAGGAACAGTTCAAGCCACGCCAACAGTCACATGTGCCTACCCTGCTGTGTGGGAATAATTACATGGCTAGTTGATGCCATTTTGCCCTTGTTTATTTTATAAAATTGGGGGGGGGAGAAGCATTAGGCTGAAAACGGTTGCCTGTTTCTTTAGTTCTGCTTTTATGCAGCACATGAAAGACCGCATAGGAAATGGTAAAGGTTTCAGACCCTTACTGAGTCTGCTTAGAAATTTTATGATACTTTCAGGGTCTTATCCCATAGAGCTCTCCCCTTTGACTTTTACACACATGTGAAAAACACGGTAGAAGAAATAGGGGGCTCCTCAAAATGTTACAGTTTCTTCCTCACTTAATTACATATGATCTCTGTTAACTTCCAAATCTGACCACTGAAACACTCTTCCTCATTCACTGTCAGCGGAAGACATAGCAAACATTAAAAGAGTAACCATTCCCATAATGTGACATAAGAAAGCCATGAGGTTCCACAGTGGCAAATTCCAGCTTCTGACTTTAAAACCCTATTTATTACCAATAATCATGAGTTGGAAATATTCTCAACCGCACTAGATATCAGTGAAATGAGGATTAACCTATGTTCTATTTCATGCTCATAAGATTAACAAAAATTTAAAAAGCATCACAGTATTCAGAGATAGCAAAGACAAAGGGAAACAAAAAGTTCTCTTTTGGTGGGAATGTACACCAAAATAGCCAATTTAGGATTGGTTGGTCAGTTTAAAATATGCATACCCCCCAATCTCGTAATTCCCTGGTATAGAATGGAAACTCCTACACATATGCACAAATTTGAACAAGGATATTTCCCGACAAGAAAAACTAAATTGTGGCATACGCTGAGTATCAAAGAGCAATGAAAATGTGGCACAGTAATAAAATGGAATAGCATTCAGCAGTCAAAATGAAAGAAATGGACCTACCACCATTAGCATGAATCCACTTCAGAAACAATATGAAAAAATAAGGCAGATTTCAGAACGGAACTCAGACTCTGGAACCATTTATATAAAATTTTAAGAATCAACAAAATACTATGTATTATTTATGAATGTACAGAAATGTAAAATATAAACACACAAAGAGTGTGGAAGGTCACACACCATCTGCATGAATGGAGAGAAAGAATACAGGAGGTAACAAAGGGCATTGTAATTGCAAAGTTTTATTTATTTCTATTAAAAAATGCTGTAAGCACTTCCTCATCTTTCCTTCCCTCTTCTTTTATTTTAAAAGTATTTATTGAGTCAGCAGATCTCAGAGCTGGGACCGAGATGATGCTGGGATGGAGGAGGTGACTGGCAGCGATGCAGACTGAGCAACACAGTGGGGACAGTGCCAGCCAGGTTCTCGGTGTCAGAGGAACGAGTTATGAATACAAAAGGGTGAAGGCTAGAATAACGCTACAGTGTTGGAACAGAATTGGAAGTACTGATGTGAACTCAAGATTTTTATTACATTTATATAGGTCGATATAGAAATAGATATGTGTGTGTCTACGTGGACAAACAGATGTGTGTACAGACACACACATTTCCTAGCTCTGTCTGCGAAAGTTCTATGACGTTGTAACTATTGTCTCTATTTTACAGATAAAGAAACTAGGACATAAAGAGGTGAATAACTTGACCAAAGTCAAAAAGCTACTATGTAGAGAGGTGACCCCGCAGCCTGACTCTTAACTACTACAAAATATATCTGTGTCGTGTGCCGTGCTATGTAGGGATCAACTGTAACTGGGGGCTGATGCAAACACTCAGCCTTCTTTTGACAGAGCCACACCCAGACAGCAACGTCCTACCTAAGTATCAATGAAACCTTACACTCTACAAACTCCTGAAGTACACATCCGTCTTCCTGACGGACGATCTCATCAGAGGACACCCATGCCGCCCTCGCACCTGTAGTAGCTGAGGACGTCTCGGTCTTCTTTCTGCCCCTCCTTAGCATCCTGCGCCAGTTCCCTCACACTCTTACTGCGAACCTCTTTGGTGCTGTCCCTCCAAAACAGCCACACCTCTTCCTCATCCTCTCCTGCCTCCAGAGCGTTCTCTCCAGTAGAAACACCTTCAAATTCGAAACGAGAGAGTACCAACCTGGAAAATAAGAGGAGGGGGGACACTCATTATGTCTGAAATCCTTGCTCATCACGGATCAACTGTATTAATGCGTTGAACTCTAGCTGCACTTTCAGCACAAAGACACACACAGAAAGCCACTTTACTTCTCCCACCGGCAGAATCACAAAGAACCAAACATTAACGTCTTCATACACTTTAGCCCAGGGGTTCTCCGCCAGGGTGACTGTGTCTCCCAGGGGACATTTAGCAATGTCTGGAGACATTTTTGGTTGTCCCAACCAAATGGGAGGGGTACTGTTGGCACCTAGCAGGTAGAAGCAGGGAGGCTGCTACACATCCTACAATGCAGAGGACAGAACCCACAGCAAAGAACTACGTGGCCCCGAACATCAAAAGGCCAAGGATGAGAAAGTCGGAATTAGCCCAAGCCCAAAATTAAGCTATGCATGAGAAACAAAAAAAAAATCGCTAGTTTAGAGCATAACTTAGTGTTTTTTAAATAAATTTCTTTTAAACATTGTTTTTAACATTTAAATATTACTGGCACTATGCGTCTCAGGAAAACTGCTCCCCTGCTAAAAATGAATTGCTACTATTACCAAAACTTCTGTGGACCAATGAACCCTTTTTCAACAGTGATGAGTTAACAAGCTCTTCCCTACAATGACTTAATATCAATAATGAATTACCTCCTTTAAAACTTAAAACGGATGATCATAATTAGAGAATTTTAAACTCTTAAAATTAAACCAAGGGTGTGTAAAACGTTCCCTGGTGAGCTCACATTACTGTCAAAGTATGTGACGTCACCATGCAGAGGAGCCCACAGCAAAAGCAAACTTGAAAATTCCTCTGATCGAGACCTTTGCAAGAGGACGATCAATAGCCAGCCAACCTGGCTTCAGAAATCAGGGAGCTGGGTTTCATCACCTATGAGCACAGACATCCACTGAGCCACACATTCTCCATCTAAATCCCGTCCTCATCTTTCTTTACCTTAAACCCGCACACCCCACTCACTTGGTCTCAATCAGAATGTCAGCGTTGGTTGGATTCAGCACAGCTTTACATATCAGTTCCTGGGTCACCGGAATGGATTTGTTCATGGACACGCAGAGATCAGAGAGGTAATCTAAGAATCTATCGAGAAAGAGAAACCAAATTAAACAGTTTCTGTACACAGAGCAGGGGCTGGGCTCTGGGAGCCTGGCTCTCCCTCAAGAGGACTGACCCAGCCTACCTTTAACACAAGTCAGAGACGCTTTGGGTTTTAGTGTCAGCATCCATGGAACCCCCAGAAACCCAGACACCAGAGGGAAGGAAGGATGGATGGATAGATGGATGGAAGGGAGAGAGGGAGGGAGGGAGGGAGGGAGGGAGGGAGGGAGGGAGGGAGGGAGGAGGGAGGGAGGGAGGGAGGGAGGGAGGGAGGGAGGGAGGAGGGAGGGAGGAATGGAGAGAGGAAGGGAGGGAGAGCAAAGAAAGAAAAGCAAAAGAGGAAGGATGGCAGTGACTGTTGTGAGGAAGAGCTGACAAGGTAAAGATGAACAGAAGGAACCACCAAGTAAGAAGTTCACATAAGGAAGACATGGTTAGGATGCAGGTACCCAGAGTGGTGAGGGGCAAGGCTCTGATGCTTGAGGCCCAAATCAGAACCCTGGTTCTGGTTCTTATCCACTACGTTCTGATAGGTACTGTTATTTGGGGGGAATTACTTAACCTCACTGTGGTTCAGTTTTCTCATCGACAAAAAAGGCTGATACAGAACCTCAGAGAGTTCTTCTGAGGATTAAATGAGCTAATTCATGCAAAGTGCTTACTTAGTTCACTCACTGGCACATGAGAATGGTCCATAAAATGTTATTTTATGGGTGGGGGCAGTCATTTTTATAAGAACACTTTCAGCTCTCCAGTGTCACCGTTCATGATATACACATTGTAAACTATTTCCCACTTCACCTGAAATGGTGTGGATCTTAATTAATTAGAAGGAGAAAAAAAGAGGGAAGAGAGCGTAGGGGGAGGGGGAGATCTGTATGAATGCAACAGAATTGATAGAATTCACTAATGTAAACAAAAACACTCAAGTAACAACTATGTGTGCAAAAAACTAACTGATGATATTTGGGGGAGTTCTAACTGATCACCATGGGGTGCTATGAAGTGAATGAGTGGCCGACAGCTGTCATTTACTGTGCACCTACTAAGTGCCAGCCACTTCACATGTATTTATTCTCATTTAATTTTCGCAATGACCCACCTAGCAGATGAGAACGTTAATGCTCAAGGTAACCCAGCTGGTAAATGCTGCAGTAGGAGTCTACCCTGGTCTCATTCCCATACCAAGCTCTTTCCGCCGCTACTCATCAAAGAGCCTGTCAAAACCTGCCCAATCAAAACCTGTAGCTAGTGGGAAGCAGCCGCATAGCACAGGGAGATCAGCTCAGTGCTTTGTGACCACCTAGAGGGGTGGGATAGGGAGGGTGGGAGGGAGGGAGACGCAAGAGGGAGGGGATATGGGGATATATGTATATGTATAACTGATTCACTTTGTTACAAAGCAGAAACTAACACACCATTGTAAAGCAATTACACTCCAATAAAGATGTTAAAAAATATATATACCGGGCTTCCCTGGTGGTGCAGTGGTTGAGAGTCCGCCTGCCGATGCAGGGGACACGGGTTCGTGCCCCGGTCCGAGAAGATCCCACATGCCGCGGAGCGGCTGGGCCCGTGAGCCATGGCCACTGAGCTTGCGCTCCGCAACGGGAGAGTCCACAACAGTGAGAGGCTCACGTACCGCAAAAAAAAAAAAAATACTAATGGTAAAAAAAAACCTGTCCCTAACAGCCCCAAACAAAGGGAATCCAGGAAAAAGCACCATGACACGCTCAGTGCCTGCATCGGAAATGCAAACACACCTTCCGCCTATCAACCCCACCCCCACCTCACCTGGGCTCCCTGTTCTTTCGCACCAGACTGACGAAGGTGTCGATCTCTGCCGCGGTGATGTGTTTTTCCAGGAGTTTCCGATTATTGTGGAGCAGGGCAGTGATGGTGTCTTCAGCCAGCACATCATAGCCAATCTGCTTCTGCATGAAGCCAAACTGCTTGGCTATGTACTCCTTCGAAGGAAGGAAGGAAAGCGAGGTGAGGGGGGAGGACTGGAGACAATGGGATGAGGCTGGAAGTAAGGGAGGGGGCAGCAGCCCCTGAGGAGCATCACCGCCCATGAGGGAAATCACAGGGGAGCATCTTTCCACAACTTTCTAATCCAGGGCGACAGCTGCAAACTCCCTCGCATCCTTTATTTTACTAAACCTGCCACACAGATGTAATTAAGTAAAATATCCTGTATTTACAGATAGGCATTTTTATTAAGTCCACTGTATAAATTTTAATGTAGTGACTTATTTTTCGAAAGGTCAAAAGTTGTTTTTCAGCTCGGATTTTATTACTAATTGAAGAGGATTTAACTGTGCCTCACTGCTCTCTGTTGCTGCATAAACACAGTCAAGCCTACCTGGATATTTAGAACGATGCTACCCCATGGCGTTTTCCTTATCTGGGGTGAAAATACATCTTTAAAGTCAGTGGGTAGCAGAAACAAGTTAGGAATATGTAAGCCAGTCAATTATAATCGTAGAACATATGAAAACACCCCTGGCTTCTTTTTGGGATCAGACATGACATTCCATAGAAATATTTAAGAACTCCAGGAAGCCTCTTATGAATATTTGTTTGTTGCTATTCAAAGACATTTTTCCTGCCCAAAACAGACTATTTGCTTGCTCAAAGTTCAAACGGCCCTTGAAACTTGGTATAATTTGTTTTCATTAATTCCAAAATTCTAAAAGGGACTCAGGATGAACACAGCGGACATGGGCCACCTTTCAGCCCTCACTCCATAAGGATGCATGTTCGGGAATGCATCAGCCCCCAGGGATATACTACTGCCAGCTGGCACAGGGTCCATGAGCAACCAAGCAAGGACGTCCAGAGTTGCAGCAAGAGGGACTGGTTTAGTCCCGTCACGTACAAGCAAAATGTTCTGGCACACACTACAGACTCTAACGTATCCTCATTGGAAGAGAATAAAATCACTTTGGCCCTAGTATGGTATGAGGATGGTATTCATGCACCGCAGGTAGATTTATAGCGACCATAAAACTAACAAACATAGCATCACGGGCCTGTGATGTTTTATATTTAAACAGTAGCAAAGGCAAAGCGAAAGGTTTAGAAATACTAGCTAACAAAGTTACACCTAACATTTTAGAGCGCTGCTTAGGATCAACTCTATGTTTATGATGACACACAAAAAACTTTAACTACAGAGAACAGTTTAAATGTAAAGGCCAGATGTAGGGACATTCAAAGTTTAAAAACAAAACCTTTTGTAACACAAGGCAGGGATTGGAGTTCCAGTTACGATAAGCATCACTCTGTGCACCTACAGTAGTTTATGGAGCGCAGGGTTTCTCAACCTCAGCACTACCTACTGACCTCTTGGGCCGCAAAATTCTTTGTTGCAGGGGGCTGTGCTGTGCATGGCTGGATGTTAATGGCATCCGTGGCCTCTGTCCCCTAGATGCCAGTAGCATCCCCAACTCACGACACTCAATAGGGTCTCCAGACATTTCCATATGTCCCCTGGGGGAAAAATTACTCCCAGTTAAGAACCACTGATACAGTGTTTCCTCAGAATCTCCAATTGTTAGGAACCCTCACAGAGGTTAAAACACCTAATTCACGGAGAGAATATATTGGTTGTGTGTGTTTACTGTCATCACATGGTTGATGACTTAGAATGTCATAAAACATGAGCCAGAACCAAAACAAAGAGAAAGTTACCAGCAGAGATGGAGGAGATGGATGGGACAGGAAGAGAAGATTGCACTCCATCTTCAATATAAGCACATGGAATCAGTGTGCCCTTAAGTCTTACGGGAACGTGCCATGAGAAGTACTGTATATGTAATACCAATGTCAAGAAAAAGAAATCTCACTCCTAGGTGGCTGTAGAAGGGGAATTTTCAGGTATCCTTCTCAAGTCTGTAATATATCTTCCCAGGCTTGCAAAACAAATCCGTGTTTCCTTTCTGAGAGCAAACTTAACAATGAACTACTACCTGGCCATTAAATAAACATACATGTGACACCTAAAACTCATTGAGGGAAGTACATGAACTTCAGGGAGGAAGCTGCCCCTCACTTCCCGTTGGTCCTTAATCCCAACCTGGTTCTTCCTGTAGTCCTGCTGGGAGTGTCTCAGGACCCTGTAGCAGAGGCGGCAGATGTGTCTGAAGGGTGCATGCCGCTGGTCCCCCAGCTCCTCCAGACGTAGCATCGGGCCGTCACCACAGTCTGTGAATGGGGCCTGTAACAACTTGAAGATCTGTTTGCAGAAAGAAAAGAATAAGAACTGCCATGACCTACTGTTTTAAGGGCCAACCTTCCCTTTGGAAGTAAGATAACCTCAAGGGTGGCTAAAATATACAGGAAAATCTCTCCATGCAAACAGTCATGAACCTGAAAACTGCATTCATTCCATCAACTGGGACTGGCTCCTCCCTGAATTCCGTCCTCCTGGACCTAAGTGGTCCTCAAATACTTGAAAATGCAGTGTTTCAAGCAGTGCCTGAGAGCACAGACTCTGGAATCAGCAGATTCTAGGTTGAAATTACACATCTTTATTACTTTCCTACAGGTACAGATCATGGTCAAGGTAACCTTCAGTTTTCTCAGCAGTAATATGGAGAGAGTAATACCTATCTCACAAGGGTGTTGTAAGGATTAAAGGAGATAGTAAGTGTCAGGTCATAAGTGCAGTGCTCACACAAGTGCTCAACGAAGGCTCCTCCACAGTTTCAGACCCTCTAGGAATCACTGTTGTGGAAAAGAGCATGGGCAGTTAGCCAGAGGTCTTAGTTGGCAGTTATCACATCAAACGGCAGGGCATAATCTATTCCGGGACTTTAAACCCTTGTTGAAACAGGATGGAGAGTTAATAAATATCGTCTATCACAGTCCAAAAGGAGAAAGGATTCTCAAATCCAAGTTCCTAGGGAGAACTATGGGACTTGTAACTAACACGTTTTTCTTTTGGCTCCAGTGGCCCAGCCTCCAACAGCTTTAGAGAACCGTATGGCATACATTTCCATGTACTTCATCTACCCCGGACTTGTCACTTTACTCCCTCTAATTTATTTCTACCCCAGTTTATTCTAATTTATTTCTACCCCAGTTTATTTAACTTTATACCAAATTACATCATCTCTGTATTTTCTGTGAGTTCATTTTATTTTCTACTCATTCTTCATTTACAGGAAGATTTTCTGGTGACTTATGATGGTCCCCAGAAGAGCCTCTACAGGCCTTCTGAGTTTATCATATACTCCAAATCTCCCAGGTACATGAAATAACCTTAAGGATACACTGCACTTGGTATTATTTGTGAGGAAAATAAAGTCATCAACTGAATTCTTGTTGGGGTTCCTAACAGGTAAATTCTCACACGGCTGATATTCAACAAGTGTTAACCATCAACTGAACGATCAAACCATGAAAAGATGCAGGAAACTTGAATGCATTTTACTAAGTGAAAGAAGTAAAATCTGAAAAAGGTACATACAGTATGATTCTAACTATAGGACATTCTGGAAAAGGCAAAACTATGAAGACAATAAAAAGATCAATGGGCCACCATCAAAAGATCTACAAACAATAAATGCTGCAGACGGTGTGGAGAAAAGGGAACCCTCTTGCACTGTTGGTGGGAATGTAAACTGATACAGCCACTATGGAGAACAGTATGGAGGTTCCTTAAAAAACTACAAATAGAACTACCATATGACCCAGCAATCCCACTACTGGGCATATACCCTGAGAAAACCATAATTCAAAAAGAGTCATGTACCACAGTGTTCACTGTAGCTCTATTTACAACAGCCAGGACATGGAAGCAACCTAAGTGTCCATCAAGAGATGAATGGATAAAGAAGATGGGGCACATATATACAATGGAATATTACTCAGCCATAAAAAGAAACGAAATTGAGTTATTTGTAGTGAGGTGGATGGACCTAGAGTCTCATACAGAGTGAAGTTAAGTCAAAAAGAGAAAAACAAATACCGTATGCTAACACATATATATGGAATCTAAAAAAAAAAATGGTTCTGAAGAACCTAGGGGCAGGACAGGAATAAAGATGCAGATGTCGAGAAAGGAATTGAGGACACGAGGAGGGGGGAGGGTAAGCTGGGACAAAGTGAGAGAGCGGCATGGACATATATACACTACCAAATGTAAAAATAGATAGCTAGTGGGAAGCAGCCGCATAGCACAGGGAGATCAGCTCGGTGCTTTGTGTCCACCTAGAGGGGTGGGATAGGAAGGGTGGGAGGGAGATGCAGGAGGGAGGAGATATGGGGATATATGTATATGTATAGCTGATTCACTTTGTCATACAGCAGAAACTAACACACCATTGTAAAGCAATTATACTCCAATAAAGATGTTAAAAAAAAAAAGATCAGTGGTTGCTTGCAAAGGGTTGGGGGACAGGGAGGGACAAATAGGCAGAGCACAGAGGATTTTTAGGGCAATGAAACTACTCTGTATGACGTGATAATAATGGATACATGTGATTATACATTTGTTCAAACCCATAGCATGTACACCACCAAGAGTGAACCCTAATGTAAACTACAGACTTTGGACAATTATGATGTGTCAGTGTAGGTTCATCAGCTATAACAAACGTACTTCTCTGGTGGGGATGCTAATAACAGGGAAGGCTGTGGATGTGTGGAGGTATGAGGTACTTGGGGAATCTCTGTACTTTGCACTCACTTTTGCTGTGAACTTAAAACTTCTCTAAAAAATTAAGTCTATTTTTTTTTTTTAAGTCAATGGATCAAGCCTGCGAGGTGGAAATCATTCACATTCCTCTGTAAGAGCAGTGATACCACTGATTTCTTATAAAGTCAACCCAATATGTCACCACTCACTGACCTGCTTGAGAATATTCTGTTCTCTCATCAGCTTCTGCCGTTCTCTGTTGGGCTTAGAGAAGACCACTTCAAGAACATCTTGACCGGAATTAGTTCCACCAGTGACAAAGTAAACCAAGTCTTCCAGCAGCTTGGTTACAGATCTTAGGAGGAAAAAAGCTATTAGATCTGGGAAGTGTTCGATGTGCGACAGGCTGAAAGCTTCACCTTGGAAGCCTTCAGGCCAAAGGAACCAGTTAAGCAGAAGCAAACCCATTCTCCCAGTTTCCTTGAACTTGTCAGTTGAGGCCAATTACCAATAAGAGCGAAATAGAGACAATATCTAGTTGTCCACAAAAACATTATCACCTTCACAAAACATTAGACATTACATTTTATCTCAGAGTAACCTCAACCCCTGACACTCAGTAAGATAGTTCCAGAGACCAAGTTGGAGACAGGGCAACAGAGAAAGAAGGAGATATTTACAAGTTTAGAGACTTTCAGAACAGTGAAGGCAAAAGTAACTATTTCTTGAAAACCACAAGTTGAAGCCACCCACAAATGCTAAGGCCTGCTGCTCTCACACAGAGCTCTTCCAAGCACCCTCTCTCTCCACAAGGGATTTCAAAAACCCACAGGGGGTGAAGATGAGAACGTCTGGTTCTGGCAAGGAGCCTTCACCTTCTTTCATTCTGGGTGATGGTGCCCTTCTCCAGCTTCCCAGCTATGGAGCCCAGCACCTTGCTGGCATCGTTGGCAAAGTCCAGGTCCCGAACCTCAGCAGGAGAGACTGGAACTATGGCAAATGCTTCTTTGTCCTCCTTCACGGGAGAGGTTCCAATCTGAAAAGCAAGATGGTCTTTGTGGAACAGCCTCTTAGACTGAGAGGGTAAGACGTTAATCAAACACTGTATTTATGGGACATGGGGCAATCCAAAAAGCCTAGAGCTCTCTTGTGGTTCAAATAAATGGACATAGAAAAACACCTGGAAAGATGTACCCCAAATCATCAACAGCTGTTACCTCTAGAGGTTGGTACTGTGGAGAAAAGTAAGGCAGGAAATGGGGCAGTACTATGATTTTATAGCTTCATTTGTTACAGGAAGCATCTGAGACTTTTGTAATTTAAAAACACACTTATAAATACATACGGAAAAAATCAAATGTACAAAATGGTAATTCTTGTTTCTGAGAGTATTATAAGGGTAGACACTGCACCGATCTTTTAGCTCTTCTATATACCTGAAAATGTTCATTAAAGTAGAGGAAAAAATTCCAATAATCTTCCCCATCACCAAAAACTATTATGTGAGAGTATAATTCCATTTTTTAAAAAGAAAAACCCTATGTCTGTGTATTTATGCTCTATGATCCTGAACAAGGTGAGAAAGGAGAGGTGGGCTTCAGGGAGAGAAATTAAAGAGGTTGGAAGGGCTTTCAAGAAATAAAAGTACACATTTAAATACAAAGAGAAATAAAGGAATAATAAAGATTGGGGGAAATCAACTAGGTATGCGATGTATGTCAAGGCACAAGCAAACATTCCCCCAGCCAAAATCAGCTTTCAGACAGATATGAAATCCAGACAATTGCTCAACCTT
The DNA here is from genome assembly GCF_937001465.1 of Orcinus orca. Taxonomy (NCBI): domain Eukaryota; kingdom Metazoa; phylum Chordata; class Mammalia; order Artiodactyla; family Delphinidae; genus Orcinus; species Orcinus orca. The sequence continues at coordinate 11,588,463 of NC_064568.1, forward strand.
TAGGGCAGAAGCTAGGGAATAAAATAAAAGGTTCTAGTTATTTCAAAAGCCCTGGGCTTGCTTCAGCCAGGTCCCTTGGAAAGAATTCTTTCATCACATTCAAGTTTGTCCACCACCACGCTCCTGCCGAAGCAACAACTTCAGACCTCCATACGCCTCCATCTGCCCTCAAAGGAGCCCTTTTATCGGGAGCATGAGACCGAGGGAGGCAGCCAAGTTAGGGGACTTACTTTTAGCATCACAGGTTTTTCTTCTTCCTTGTCAATGGGGATATTTGTGCTGTGAACCCAGGTATTAGTACACAGGTGTCTGAGCCGGACATAGGAGTTTCTAAAGGAAAAGAAAAAAAAAGGAAAAAGGATTTTAGGGACAGGGTTATTTAGGCTCTCTAGAGCCACTGGCCTAGAATACATCCTATAAGAATCGAAAAAGGATACCAAAATGGTTTTCCGCTACACACAGTGGACAGCATAAACTTAAGAGCAAACGGTTCTGGTCCAAGATACACTTTGACAGATCTACAGTGGCAAACCATTCAGAAACCACTCTAAGGTGATTGTCTCGTGCTGTATTTCTAAATGCAGCCACACCTCATTCTATCATGTTTGGCTCTACTGCCCTTAACACTGTTTTTTTAACAAATCAAAGGTTTGTTCATCATGCAAGTCTACAGATTCCATTTTGGCAATAAAGTATTTTTAAATGAAACATGTACATTGTTTTTTAAGACATAATGCCATTGCACACTTAACAGATAACAGTGTACTGTAAACGTGACTTTCATATGCACTGTGAAACCCCCAGATTTGTGTGACTTGCTTTATTGTGATATTCGCTTTATTGCGATAGTCTGGAACTGAACCCACAGTATTTCTGAGGTATGCGTGTATAAAATTATACACTGTGAATGACTATCTCCGAACAAACCGAACATGAGACAGAGTAACAAAAAGTATTTACTGAGGACCTACTAGTGCTGATCATGAGAGATAAAGCAGTAATTGAAATTTTCATATGGATCAATATAGCAAAAAATAAAACCATAAAATGCCTGGAAGAAAATGTGAGTAAAAATTTAATAATCTTGTGAGAGGGAAAGCCTTTTGAAGCACATAACAAAATACAAGATTTCCAAATTTCAGAAGCAAAAGATGGATACATCTTATTACATAGTTTAAATTTTACATTTCCATACAGCAAAAGTAGAAAAAAGTTTAAAAACCATCATGAACAAAACTGAAAGAAAAATGACAACCTGGGAAAATAAAAGATTAATATATAGTATAAAAGGGTATTAATCCACATATATAGAGAGATCTTAAAAATCCGTAAGACAAACATCATGAATATTGGAAATGAAGATGGAACACGTACGCAAACCAGTAATTTAATAAAGAAACAGAAATGACCAATAAACATCCAAGTACATATTCAACTTCCTCAACTTATACAAATTAAAACAATATATCATTTTATTGTATCATATCCCAAAGATCCTGGAAACTGATACAACCCAGCACGTAGAGCTTAGAGAGCTTACAGAGCTTAGAGAAATGAGTTCTACACACTCATGGTAAGAGTGTCAACAGGTTAAACTCTGGAAGAGAGTCTGACACTTCGTATAACATGTAAAATGTATCTACCTTCTCATCTAGCAATCTCATTTTTATATTTCTCAAGAGATGACAGCACAGGTGCAAAATGAGGCAGAAAGATGTTCAACAAAGCATTATTTATAATAGTTAAAATCTTGCAAACAACCCAATGTCTCAGTAATGGGCTAGTTAATTATAGTATGTAAGACAGAAGAGTACAGAGTTCTTCAAAATGATTAAATCGATATTTATTCACTTGGAAGTATGTACAGGACATATTGTTCAGTGGAAAAAATGTTAAAAATAGCTTATGATTCATTTATGATAAATTATACACAGGTTATCTGTGTGCCCAGAGACGTGTCTGAAACTACAGAAAACCAAAATGTTTGTCGTAGTTACCTCCGAATGGTTAGATTTTATGTAATTTTTTACTTGTCTCTTTGTTCTCCGTGAGATTTTAAAATATTTTTGTTGTTGTTTCTTTTTATGATGAGCATGAATCATTTTACAATGTTTTTCAAATTTGCTTTTCTTTTAAAGAAGTAGTGACATAATACTTGCTCTTAAGGAATCTCGCATCGCATTAGTGAGATGAAATGAACGCACGCCAAGCAAAAGTAACAGGAGACATACATTAGAAAGGCTTTAAGATGGGAGACAGTCAAGGTAAGTACTTTTAGAGGAGGAGATTAAGGAGGCTTCAGGGAGGCATGGAATATTTTTGTTACAGAAGACTTGAGCTGGAACTTTAAACACTGGTGGGACCAGAGCAGAAAGGACAGCATGGAAGTCATTTGCATTAAGAGGAATTCAAAACAACAGCATCCCAAGTTCATGGGAAAGGGGCACGGGGGAGGGCACATTAAACCAGGCACGTCTCTTCAGTAGATCCTCTAACTTCCTTCATTTTAATTGTCTTGAAAATTACACGTGGTATTTACTCTGAATAGCACGAACATAAATTAAACAACATGAACAAGACATTTGACAGAGATTTGCATTTTTTCTTCTGAGGAACTTGGATTCATTTTCTTCTTTTCAAAGTATAACTGAAAGCTTGGAGCTTAACTTTTACTTGGCTGATTGACTACATTCTACAGAGTTCTATGTCAAAGTTCATTTAAAATACCAAGGGCATTCTGTCTATTCATCTGAAGTCTCATTCCCAACCCTTAGCTCAAGAGTCATGATATCAGGACAACTGCAAAAGAGCCACAAAGCTGGATGCTCTCCCAATGTTCATTTATTGCATCTAATTTGCATAAATTGCAATTTTACTATCTTGCTTATTATATCCAGGACTTGTCACTATCCCTTTCAGTTTGTCTTGAAAGCATTCTTTCAACCAACGACTATTACAAAAAAGTTCTTTGCTGGTAACATTTCAGGTACTTTCATGTATCTACCGCCAGACCTTCTGATCTTCAAAGAAGCAAAATTTAGCACAACTCTAAGATGGAGGGAAATGTGTGTACTCCTCCTAAAATTTTTATGACTCCACTGAATCAATGAATAAGAGGCCCTTTTCACTTCTGGCTCTGAGGTTGGTGGCCAAGGGCAAGAACAGATAAAAATTTAGAGAGCTAAGACCAAGTCCAAGATCATAACTAATAATAAACACATTGGTAAACCACGCCAGACACTTTCTCCAGGGTGAATACAAGGCTTCCCTTGCTTATGAGTTTACAATCAGTCTGTCTATGGACAACTGCCCACAAAGAATGTTTTCCAACAGAGAAACAGTAATGAATCAAGGGGATACAGAAGCAGGGCTCTACAGCCAACCAAAGCTGTTTGGCAAGCTGACCTAGGAATTCAAACTTCCCCTCCCCACGGGATCATGGGGATTTCCAACCCACTGGGGAATATGGCCAACTGGCACCTCATTCCTCTTCACCAAGGGAATGCCATGAAATATCTTCTGACAGATATTTTACATCACATGGTTCTGTTCTTTGCTAACCCTTACAAACAAAAAACTTAGCAAATAAAACTAACGCCATTCCCTTGTCTTCTGGGAGCCTAAAAACAAAATCCATTAAAGAGCTTCCAGAATAGAGGACACAACACAGGGAAAAGTACTTAAACCAAAACTCAATTGGATTCTATAGTCCCTATGCCTATCTAGGTAGTCAGTGAGAAAGGACGCTTTACAAAAGCAATCTACCCTACTTCAAACCATATGTTTAAAAATGACCTCAAAATCGATCAAAGATCTAAGTGAAAAGAGCACAAACTACTAAAACTCTCAGAAGAAAACATTAGCATCAATCTTTGTGACCTTGGATTAGGCAACCGTTTCTTATAAAGCAAAAGCATAAGCGGCCAAAAGCAAAAATAGATAAACTGGACTTCAACAAAGTTAAAAACTTGGTGGTTCACAAGACACCACCAAGAAAGTGCAGAAATCCACAGAAAAACTTGGTGGTTCACAAGACACCACCAAGAAAGTGCAGAAATCCACAGAATGGGAGAAAATACTTGCAAATCATAACTGATAAGGAGTTCGTAATAAAGAACATTTAATACTCAATAATAAGACACATAACCCTTTTTTTAAGTGGCCAAAAAATAACGGGCAAAGGATCTGAAAAGATGTGTCTCCACAACTGATATACAAATGACCAATAAACACATAAGATCATCATCGTTAGCCACCAGAGAGATTCAAGTCAAAACTACAATGAGATACCACTGCACAGTTACTAGGATGGCTCAAATGTAAAAAAGATAAACAAGCATTGGAGAGAAATCAGAACTCTCATATACAGCTGGTGGGAATATAAAACTATAAATGTAAAACTGGCAGTTCCTCAAATGTTAGACATACAGTTATACCACATAACCCACTAATTCCACTCCTAGGTATAGACCCATGAGAAATGAAAATATATATCCACACAAAAATGTGTACACAAATGTTCACAGAAAAGCCAGAAAAAGGCAAATAACCCAAATGGCCATCAACTAATAAGTGAATAAATAAAATGGGACATAACCATACAGTGGAATCTTATTCAGGAATAAAATGAAATAAAGAATACATGCTACAAAACGGGTGAATCTTACAAACAATGCTAAGTGAAAGAAGCCAGTCACAAAAAGCCATTCCATTTACACGAAATGTCCGGAACAGTCAGATCAATAGAGACAAAATGCAGATTAGCCTAAGGCTGAGGGTGGAGCCTGGGGAAATGAGAGCGACTGCCAATGGGTACGGTGCTCCTTCTTGGGGTGATGAAATTGTTCTAAAATCGATTGTGCTGATGGTTGCCCAACTCTGCTAATCTACTAAAAACCAATGAATTGAGCACTTCCAGTAGGTGAATTGTACGATACATGAATTATATCTCAATATATCATTTTTTTTAAAAAAGCAATCTACATCAGGACAAACTTGGAGTACGCGAAGCTGTGCCCATACTTAGGATTTAATAGAAGAACATCTCCAGCTTTTCCCAGATTCTCAAGGGGTTAATGACCCAGCAGAGGGTAAGAAGCAGCGATCATTGTGCTGAATGGCAATGAACAGCCTCCTTGTAAGGTTCTCTTCTTGTGGACGCTGCCTTCTGTTTATCACTCTGAGAGGGATAGGACGAGTATCCAGCACAAGAGAAGGTTCTCCTCTAATTCTTTTTTTTTTAATTTCATGTTTTGGCATTTTTGTTAGCGTTAATCATTCCCTTCTCTGCCGTCTAATTTTATTAAGCACCTAAGTGTCTAGTGGATGCTAGACACTTGGATACGAACCTCTCCATAGCCATTACCTTCTTTACAATTCCTTTAATGTTTCCTATAATACAATATTTAAGAACATAGTCTTTTGTGTTACACAGACACTTCTGTGTTCTCCTCCGGTTGTAACAGCACCCAAGCTGCAGTTACCACTTTCACAGCCCAGCTCTGGCTGAGCAGGTAAACAGCAATGATATACAGGAACAATGAAACACAAAGGAATCCTCAGAGAGAGGGGCCCTGTGTAAAACCTCCCAGTGCCAGTGAGACTTCCACTACCCAAGGCTGTGTCCAAGAGTCAGAATTGCAAGAACAGCCCTATCTGGCTCTGCAACGGTGCTCGATGACTTGTGATAAGTTGTTTAAGTTGTTTAAATTCTCTGAGCCTCATTTCTTTACCTCTAGGAAAGGTCAAATGATAATACCTATCTCACAGGGGTTTTGGTGACGGTGAAATTATGTAACATGAGTATTTAGCATTATAGATGGCATGTAGTCAGCACTCAACAAGTGTTAGCCACTATTAATACTTTTGTTGATTTTTTGTTTTTTCAAGATTTTTTTTTTAATGTGGACCATTTTGGAAGTCTTTATTGAATTTGTTACAATATTGCTTCTGTTTTATGTTTTGGGTTTTTGGCTCTGAGGCATGTAGGATCTTAGCTCCCCAACCAGGGATGGATCCTGCACCCCCTGCACTGGAAGGTGAAGTCTTAACCACTGGACCGCCAGGGGAAGTCCCTGTTGATTTTAAGAGTGAGCTTTTGTTCCATTTACGGTCTAGTAAATGCAAATGCTTTTTTATGCAACAAAACTAAAAGTCAAATTTAATAAAATAACCAAAGAAGACTGGTCTGATTTCTCAATACCTTTAATAAAACTTACTATGCACTGAGTGAATTTCAAATGTTCCATTTTCTAGAATTTCTTTTCAATTGTTTATTCAATTGACCAGGAGATCTCTCAGATTTGGAAAGGAGGGAGAGAGTAAAGGAAACTAGAAATATTGAGCTACTTAAGCTTAACATTTGGTTTGCTCACCTAAACATAGCACGTCTTAGCTAACCACTGACTACTGAGAACTTACAACTGATAAGCCATGGAAAAAAGAAAAATCAGATGTCATTTCAATGGGCAACCAGAACAAATCCTTTACCAAATCCTGTACAAGAGCTTCAAGAACGACAATGATGTTTTGGATGCCAGGAACCCCAGCCAGGCCGCATATACCACCCTGACTCACTTGAGATAAGCTGTTTTGGACTCATACCTTGGGACAAGGCTATCGCCTCCACGGAGGGTGGTGGGATCTAGCTCAAAGATGGAGGAGATGTCATTGCCTTCGGGCACAGAGACCAGGGAGTACACCATCTTTTCTTGGGCGTTTCGCAACCTGCTCCGGGAGGCATCCTGATCAGAGTCCAGCTGAGGAGGAAAAGTCATCACGTCAAGGATTGCACATGCCACGGCCTTCCCTCACTACAATCACTGCACAGTCCACAGGAACAGGGAAGAAACAATAGTGAGCGTCAGTAGCTGGCAGGAGAAGCACCACTGTTTCAGAGCAGTCATCAAAGATGATAGTTGGCCACCCACACCAAGAATGTTTACACTCTACCTCCTGGTGTTGCAATAAAAATGCTTAAGCAACGTGGGGTTGCATTACTAGCTCTCCATGGGCAGAGTGCTACTGGCGGTACATCCCGGTGCAGCGGTCGGGAGAGAGGAAAAGCAGTGTGAGAAACTTCGCCTGTGGATTTTGTTATGGGCGGTTGTGTTAACCTACAGTGAAACTGTCTAGCAAGAATATGATACAGCTACTTCCCAGGAGAAAAAAACAATGCAATGAAATAAACCTGAATCCAAGTGTTTGTAAGCAGCTATCCCCATGTGGCCAAGAAAAATATTTGAGAAGTCCGACTAGCCCTGAAAAAATGTTCCCAATTAATCAATTGCTGAGGACAATTCAGGGGAAAAGGGGCCCCTCCTGCTACGTGAGGGATTTGGCTGAGACTGAAGAAAATCTCTGACAGTGAAGGCTGAAGAACAAGGATGAAAGCTTTCCCAAGAAACTGTAAAAACACATCTAGTCTCCAAAGGCCATCTGCCTAAGAAGACGGAAGCTGCATGCCGAGCCTAGCGCCTGCTCTGACGGGCTCACGAGGTGGCTCTCCGCCGTGTGACTCTAGACGGGATCATTTCTCATGTTTAACATCCTTTCAAGATGACAATATCCACCTGTATGTACTAGGAAAATCACATTTCCCTTGTCTCTATCTTGCTTTGCTTAGGCTGAGGCCCTGCTTCCTTTCCAAATGCAATGGAGGAAAGAAAAGCAAACCTAACAGGCAAAGGAGAGAGCGTTAAGACAATTTCATTCCACGGGGCCTGAGTTCTAGGACTGTAGGTAACAGCTTGCTTTTTCAGCTCATCAGCAGCCCCAGTCTTTGTCTAAAAAAAAAAAAAGGAAGGAAGGGAGGGAGCGGAGCGACGGAAGAAAGAAAAGAAAATGCAAACAGTTCTTCTGATACCCCAAACCTCTGTCTCCCCCCTCACACTCCCTCCTTCTCACACCCTGTACCTCTGGCTAAACAAACCCCCGTTTGTCATTCCACCTACACTAACGTAAGACTCCACTGGAGAGGTTCAGGACAGCTCCAAGAGCTCAGCTCGGGAGAAAGCACTCTGAACAGAACGTGTCCTCTTCTAACCACTGTTACCTGTAAAGGGTTGCACACACCACTTTCAAAATAAACCCTGCCCCGGTTCTGGTGTGAGACACGGGGCTCAGCTACAGACTGGCAGTTAAATTTCAGACCTGCCACACATCCGAAGAAAAATGCCAACTGCACTGAGTCCACGGCATCTGGACTGTGACTGAGCAAGGCGCCCTCATCCTCCCGAGTGCAGTCGGCGCTTGCCATCTAGTGGGAGGAAAGGCACACGTGCAGAAGGCCGTCAGACAACAGCCAGCCTCGGGTTGTTCTTTCTGTCCCTGTGGCGTCGAGCCCGTGGCTCAAGGGGGCTGCTGAATTGAGCAAGAGGAGAGCGACAAAGCCGAATGGGGTCCCAGGCAAAGCCACAGGCACTGGGTGCCAGTCTCAGGAAATACGCGACCAGGAAGCAGAGCAGAAAGAGAGGCTTCCTCTCCCACACTCCCGAGGCTCCCAACCGAGAAGACGGTGAAGGGTGCAGGACCCTCCCAACGCTGACACCTTCCTCCCAGAGGCAGGAGCTGCACTGCTGGCCTTGAGGGTGCGGGGTGAGCCCCCCCACCACACACACCCCTCCTCCACGCGAGGACCGCCACCCAAGCAACACCCCAAGTAGCGAGAGCAACGCGGCCCAGATCTGCAGCCAGACCCACTGGCACATGGCACTGCCCTGGCACGCAGAAGCACGGAAGAGTAGAAAGATGACTGCACTCCCAGCGACCCTGAGGCCTGTGGCCAGTGAGGACCACGCTCTGCTTCTTCACCCGTCAAACAAAGATGGAGAGACCTGTCCCAATCCCTTCGTGCAACTGCTGTGCAGCCCAGAGGAACGGTGGATGCAAAGGCACTGAAAATGGTAATCATCCTTTGCACCTTACAAAAATGCCATTTATTAAGCGTTTACTATGGGCTAGGCACTTCATTTGCACAACATCTCACTTCGTCCTTACAACCAACCCATTGTCCACAACTACAGATGAGGGAATTCAGTCTCAGAGAGGGCAAGTAACCTGTCCAGAGTCACACAGCTCATAAGCGGTGGGTCCGCTGTTTAAACCCAAGTCTGTCTCTCTCTCGCCCTACTTTTAATCACTGTGTCCTTCCCCCTGCACTGCACGTGCCTGTCTTTTCCTCGCACGTGAACAGGCCAGGACAGCAGTCCCGTTCCACACAGAGTTCAAGGTTCACTCGGACATCAGCTCTCCCTGAAAGAAGCCATGGTTCTCCTTCAAAGTCACCTCTGAAAGGAGCCTTAGTCCCCCAGCAAGTCCAGCAACTAACTAATGGTGGGACACCCTCAGCTAGAACTCTGCGTTTCTTCCAAAGCTAACATTCTGCCCAAACCTAATTAGAAGGTTCATGGCTGCTGCAGAATTCACAGCACTTTCGCTGACAATTACATTCTGTATCATCTCCACCCCAACTCCCTTCATTAATGTACCTATGTTAATGTCCAATTTTTTCAAAATTTTACAAAAATAACACCCTCACTACCACCTAGCATATTCACCATCAAGATGTTCACATGGACACACAACGTCAAACAGAGCAGCAACCGTTTGGGTCTTTGTTTTGTTAATCCTACACCAGAATGAAGCACTCCACAAGAGAACTGCATGACTTACACCCATCACTTCCCTGTAACACAACCACTTCCCTCTTCAACCCGTAACTGTGGACACCTGAACCCCCAACCCAAGTGCCTCCCTGTCAGCATTAATTGGCAATATGGCTTCCCAAGAAGGATCCAGCTGGCATTAAAATTCCAAACCACACAATAAGGTCTATTTCTGACTTTGCAGGAAGGACAGATGGTTAGACAACTGAGTGTCTAATCAGCAGTCATGCCTCATGTGCTACCTCCACACTCTAAATGACAGTGTCCACCTTATACACTCATTCCTTGAAGACATCCGAGTGAGTCACAGATTCAGGTCAACAGCAATGAGACATTGGCATGTAAAAGGCTGGCTTCTACAGGAACCATCGCCGTCTCCAACCTAGCAGTATTCCAAGAGATACCATGAACTTCTGCAACTTAGAGATGGAGACCCCTTGACTAAGCACACAGAAAGAGCATCATGACCAACAGTCTCTTGGACCAACCAGGACACAAGGGGATATGACTGCCCTCCAGGGAAGCACAGAACAAGATCCTCTGTTAAGGCAGCGTAAGCTCTCCCCTTCCCCAGCACTCAGTGACCACAGGGGCAGTTTCGTACATGGGGTTCCAGATCACATGTCCTCACCCTACCAGACGAAGACAAGAAGGCTCTTGTCCATACTTACTGAGGGCTGAAACTCCAGGCATTCTTCCTCAAAGTCAGGGTCTACCTGATGAAAAAGAATCATTAGGAAATTAAAACATCCATTGCTTTCTCAAGGACTTGGCCCCACTAGCAGGAGACTTCAAGGCCTGCGAATATCTTTGGACAGCTAAGAACTTCTCCCTTCCCTCTGTTCACGAAACCAGCATGCCACAATCACAACACACGTCACATGAGTACAACACACATGGAACAATCTACCAGTCACCAATAGATGGCTCTCAAATGTAGACAGAGGAACACAAAGAATCCACTAGCAAAGCAACAGTTAAAAGCCTGAAATAAATAAAAGATCAGTACCCAGTGATAGATAATCCTGCTTATTTCTAGTTAGAAATAAAAAAAAAAATGTCTGCCTTCCAGCAAGAACTGCATTCGCCCCAGGACATAACAGATAATGCAACCGCCATTGATCTTTGGCAAACCATGTAATCAACGTTTCTCACACCTGGTGGGCTGGGTCCATCATTTCCTATGGCTCCATTTCAAATTTCAACTTAGTCTTAATCTTCGGCTCTTCAATATTTCAAAACCATCAGTTCATACAAGTGTCAGGCATCCCGGGGGGGTTGGAACATTTAGATTCCGCCTTCCTTGGGGTCAGCTGCAGAAGCAACACTGACACCCAGGCATCACCTTGAAAATCTCTGAGCAGTCTCACCAGTGATACCAGATGACAGGAGGTGTCCCTTGATGTACGGCTAGAATCTGGTATGAATATGCATCGTACATCTTCCAGCAGATCAGAGTAAAACTCAACATCTGTCACACAGTAACACGGCTCCTTAATTTAATACAAAAACTAAAAGGGAAATTCCTCCCGTCCTTCAGTGTTGAGTCTTGCCTTTCCTCAAAAACCCTTCACGGTCATTTAAAATACATTGCCTTGATATTTTTACTTTCCTGTAAGTAAAAGACACTGTCTATTCCGCTAAAGCTCTGAGTAACCAGGCTGTATAAAATGACGTAATTCTTTATGGGCTTTAATGCTGCCAGCTTTACGTACCATGTTTCACTGCGGCCAAGTCTTGGTCATTCGTGTTAGGATCAGGATTGGTAAATAAGATGCGGTGAGAGCAGTAAACAAGAGCAAAATGGAAAGATCATCCTAAAACCCTGATTAGCATTATGTTTTTTAAGCTCGATTCTCTTAGCCACTGTCAAATACAGCTGACCCTTGAACGATGCGGGAGTTAACACGTGTATAATTTATAGCTAGCCCTCCAAACCTGCGGCTCCCCATCTGCAGTTCTGCATTCTCGGATTCAACCAGCCACAGACCGCGTAGCACTGCAGTGTTTACTACTGAAAAACATCCACAGGTAACTGGACCCGTTCAGAGTTCAAACCCGCGTCGTTCAGAGTCAAATGTATACAACACAGTATTATTAAATAAAGTCACCAGGATGGACATTACATTCCCACCACAGCATTATTTTCTAACTGACCTTGTCCCCATAGCTTGATCAGAATCCCTGTCAAATACTAAAATGTGTTCACGATTTTTGCCTCTTCTTGTCTATAAGCAGGGAAATGAGGTGGAAGGAAACAGAAAAGCAGAAGGAAAAGCTAGGTAATGGAGCATTACCCTCAGCCCCTAACTACTCAATGGCTATAGGTAAGTGAGGAAAGAGCAGTACATCATCCTTGAAAGAGAAAAACTATGGGGCTGCCACTTACCTCTGCTGCTAAGTAATGCCCTGTAGCAAGATGCTTGAAACGGAAGAGGCTGTTCCAATATCCTGCTCCACCCCGACACGGGTCATGCTGGACCACCTGCAACAGGAGTGGAAGAAATGTCAATCCAAATGAGGGCGGCGCTGAATCTGAGACACCACCCAGAAGTCATAGTGCAGGAGCCATATTTAAGCTGAAAAAAATCATTATCTTCCAACAAACGCGTAACAAGTATCATATGTATTGTTAAGCAATGTTTCTCCAAAGAAAAAAGAGTCCCCTAATTAACATGAAACGGTTGTAAGACAAAGTTCAGTGGTTTTCCGATTATTTGCCTTAATCATAAGGAAGAAGTTAAAATCCTGGACTTCATCCACAAAAGGCAAAACAAGCAACAAAAAAAGAATCTCATGGAAAACTGTAGCAATTTATCCATGCGCTCATGCACTATAATACATCCACACGCCTGAGCTTTGAAACTGGACACTCACAGTGCCTGGGCCAATTCAGCCTACAAATAAATGTAACCGTAGCTTCTGCTCATGATGGAATAACTGGCACTGGGAGTTGCTGCCATAAATAGGCACCTCACACAATACGTGAACATGCCATAGACAACGAGAAAACTGAGATATAAGATATACTGAGATATAAGATATACTGAGATATAAGATATACAAAACAACTGGGTTCAGATGCTGGATGACAGGGAGCGCACAACTGTCATCTCTGAGGACAGGGAAACAGGGTGATCTCCACGACTGCTCCAGCTTTCTGCTGGGAGGTCCCCTCTCTGGACAGTGGCATCGAGAAGAGGCATTCAAGCAAAGGAGACCAGTCTCACTGAGGTGAGGAGATATGTCAGAACTTAAGGAGGCTGAGGTGACTGGAATTTGTCAGGGCAGAATACAGAGCTCCCCAGAAAACAATTTCCAGAAATCTGCACAGGGGCCTCCTTTAGTCTTCGGCTAAATACCAAGCGGCATATGTGTAAGGCAAGACCCCACAAGGCCAAATAAAAAACGAGAGGGTAGTCGTAAGCTCAACGATCCAGGAGTTCACACAGCACTAGAAGGTGTTCTGATTCTAACAAGCCAGAGGAGAGGCTGGTTGAACACCTGGGGCATTCAGTATCGACATCAAAAGGCTCACACCTTAGTAGCTGGGCTAGTCTAGCCCTAAAAAAATGCTACAGTACACTTGACCTAATGACGCTTTAAAACAAACCTCCAAAGGGTCAAAGTGATCTACAAGTAACTTTCTTTGTCTGGCCAAACAAAATTCAATACTCTTTAAAGGAAGGCAGCAGATCCAGAGAGCCAACAAAGGAGCATCACAACATTGAGCATATTGTCATAATGCAGCGGACAGGCAAGAATCAGGAAAATGCAGCCTGTCAGACAATATCGAATGACCCAGTATGTCCATGTGGGTGGTGGGGGCTAGAGAAATACGTAACAGGGACCCCCAAATGTTCCCATTTTGATACATACCCACACATTTTGAGAAACTCAGTGGTTTCAAAGTAGGATAAATACACATACACACACTCACACATGCATCAAGACACATCATAAGTAGGTTAACGTAAACCAGAAAGAAAAGGAAAAAAGTTTACAGTAGCTAGGGAAAAAAAGAGACGCTATATGCAGGGAACAAAAAAACCCACTGAATTCACATCAGAAAGTAACACGTGCAAGACAACAATGGATGAACGCCTTCAAGTACAAAAAGAAATAACTGTCTATGTAAAATTCTACACTCAACAAAAATATCTTTCATGAACGAAGGCCATATGGAGAAATGAGAACCTTTAATACACTGCAGGTGGGGACATACAATAGTGCCTTCAAGACAGTCTGGCGTTTCCTCAAAAGGTTAAACAAAGTAACCATATGACCCACAATTCCACTCCTGAGAGAACTGAAACTCCTCACAGAAACTTGTGCATGAATGTTCACAGCAGCATTATTCACGACAGTCAAAAAGCAGAAACAATCCAAATGCCCATGAATAGTAAATAAAATATGGTACATCCATACAGTGGAATATTATTTGACAATAAAAAGAAATGAAATATAGATACGCATGGCAACATGGATAAACTTTGAAAACTTTATGCTAGGTAAGAGAAGTCAGGTACAAAGGACCACATATTGTAGGATACCATTTATATGAAATGTTCAACCTGGGCAAATCTATAGAGATAGAAAGAGGACCAGTTACCAGAGGTGGGGAGGGGCAAATCTGAAGAGAAATGAGCTGTGACTGCTGTGGCTCAGGGATTCTTTTGGGTCAACTAAAAACAACTGAGAACTACACACTGTACATTTCTGAATTGTGTGACATATGAATTGTATCTCAATGAGGCTGTTATTTTCAAAAACGAAAAATAAACTGATCTTTTTAAATGAAGGTGAAATAAAGATATTCACAGACAAATATAAAGCTGTTTTCTTGTCTTCAAATGAGAGCTGAGAGAATTGGCCAGTGGCAGACCTGCACTACAGAAATGATAAGGGAGTTCTTTAGGCTGAAGGAAAATGATTCCAGATGAAAACTCAAATCTACACCAAAAAGTGAAGAGCTGGAGATGATGACTATGTGGGTAAAAGACTCCTGTCCTCTCGTTTTTCCATGTTTTTAAAATGCAAGTGACTCCTTAAACAAGGCAAAAAAAATAAAATAAAAATGCACTATGGAGTTTATAGCATATATAGAATAAAATGCAAGAGAATATCACCACAAAGGACAGGAAGGGAGAAACAGAAGTGCAGCTGACCCTTGAATAACACGACTTTGAACTGTAAGGATCCACTTACACGGGGATTTTTTTCAATATTAAATACTACAGTGCTACATGGTTGGATGAATCCACGAATACAGAGGAACCACGAACACCAAGGGCTAACTATTAGTTATACGTGGATTTTTAACCATGTGGAGGGTCAGTGCCCCTAACATCCATGTTGTTCAAGATTCAACTGTATACTGTCGTAAGGTTCTAACATCACGTGTAAAAAGTTATGACGATATGTAAAACTGATTGGCAATGAGGTGAAGACGTATAATGAAAACCCTAAATCATGACCTTCCTTCTTTTATTTGGAAGGGACACTTAAGTTTCTAAAATCCTCAAGAAGAAAATAAAAAAGGAAGACGTTCAGTGTTTCCCTAGAGTATTCAGAGGGAAAATTGGCAGGGAACAGTTTTGGGGGGGGGAGCAAAAATTAGACAGCTGTTGCTTCTCAGACGATAAAATACAGAAGATGGTCTACAGTGGACTTCTGGGTTAAGTGAGTCCATACTGCAAAAACTCTCCCCAAAAGGTTGACACGTTTAATTCATTTCAATCAGTTTGTGAGTGAAGAAGACATGGTACTTGCTTTTAAGGTTCTAAAGTCAGTCACAGTGACTTCCGTAGGGTTCTGACATTTCTAATACTTTTTTCGTTTATGAATTAAGTTCCAAGTCCCTACAGCCTGGATATATTGCCCTTCAGGATCTGGTCTCCTAAAACAGTTTCTGTCTTATTTCGCATGACTATCCTCTGTTCCTCATCAAATGAGGTTACTGAGTTCTAACCCAAGGTTGCCTCACATTTCCAATTCCACGTTAGTATCTTATAGGAAGTGACTTACTCCATTCATCCCTTCCGTCTGAAATATAGGTCATCCCGTCAGCACCAGCTCGGATGCTACCTCCTTCAGGAAGTCTTCCTTAATCCCTTGCCCTCCCTCATCTACACATCCAGAGGACAGGGAATGTGCCTCTTTGTGCTTTGGAGGTGTAGATACTTCACCATCCAGTATCTTTCCACCCTATCGCCAATGTGCAGTCACCTGCAAATTGTGATGGGTTAGGCACTTGATTACATATTGCTGTGATAGATAACTGAGCAAGGGAAAGAAAAAAAAACAGAAGGAAGAGATGATCAGATGATCCAGAGAAAGAAATTTCTAACTTCAGTTGGGAGTTGGCTTCCGAGGCAGCTATTATTTTCCTCCACAGGAACATCTGGCATCCTTCAGATATGGCGTGATGTGTTTGTTTCTCTAAGTCATCCCAAGTCATCCATTGTTTTTGGAACAAGGTGGGTTTAAGTGCCTGGTTGTGACTTATTCCTATAAATCCATGAATCCTTTCTCCCTGCCTGCCCCACCCCATTCCTTACCTCCACCTCCCACAGGGCTTTTGAACTAGTGGCAGACGTGGCTGACTGCCGGCCGGTAGTTCTCAGGAAGACATGCTGCTTCTTCCTGTGCTCGTCACAGGTGAGAAACTTCTCCTGCTCGGCGTGGAACAGCCTCACCACGTCACCCTAAAAGTCAACACACGGAGGAATGAAGGAAAACGCATTTAAAAAGAGAACCAAAGAGGACCCAAGTGCTGCCCAGCCTGTAATGTATCAAACTTACCCCCTTTAATATGTCATCTTTGTTATCACTCCATTTCATGAAAAGGACTATTTTCCAGCTGGTATTGCAGTTGACGGAATTGACCTAGAAAACAAATTAGTTATTATTTCACATACCCCTCAACAACTGTGGTTTCCTGTGCCCAAATGCCTTATTTCTGCCCAAGAAGCAAGGCTGTGCTTCAGCCCTCCAAGCCTAAAGACTGACTTCATGAAGATCATAGAACTTGCACACTCAGTTGGCCTGATAGAAGTCTTCGGTAATAAATGGTTCATTTGTACCAGTCAGTATGTATGCTGCAACTCCGGCTAACAGAACCAAGCTTCCTGCCCCCCTGAAATGATATCTTCTTCTTCTTCTTTTTTTTCCCCCAAGTCTCTTGTACTATAGCCAGAATGTAAAGGCCCAGTGAAAACATGTATGTATAAAATGAGATGAGCTACAAAAGCAAAAAAAAAAAAAAAGTCCAACGTATACATCCTAAAATGTTAATGATACAGCCATTGTTTGTACACGAAATATATGCCAGGCACTGGGCTAACATTCACTAATATATTTTATCCTCAGCAACACCCTAAAAAATAGCAATAACCATCATGCCCATTTCAGAGGTAGGAAAACTGATGCCCATGGAGACTGGATAATGAACCTACAGTCACAGAGGTAGGGAAGGGCAGATTCAGGATTTGAATCCGTATCTGTCTGTTTCCAGAGCTTGTGTCCTCCAAACAAACATTAGGCAAACATTTATGTCACCATCAAGTTATTGCCCTTGTGTCCTAAAATTGCCAATTAAGTAGATGTACTGCCAAAAGTAAGATGTCACTCTCACAGGGCTGCCGATGGCCGGCAGTGTCCCCTTCTTATGAATTAGCAAAAGACACACTCTTTAGAGAGACCAGTTAGAAAAGGGTACCCCTCTGGCCAAAAACACTTGGTAAAGGGGGCCCTTCTCTCATTAAAGAAATCAGAAAACAATCCCCCAGGGATACAAAGCTTAGCAAACTGAGCCCTCAGGTGACATCAGCCCCCACCCAATGAACAGGCTTATATAACCTCATGCGGCAGGTCTGGCTCTCAGTTTGTTCCCCTGCAGAATGGGTACACTGCCCCGAGTCACTACTCAAGTCGCTGTGAGCACGCACATGCTCTGGCCCCAGGAAGGTTTGCTCCTGCAGCATATGCCTGCCCACAAGCCATAACCTCATTTCCCTTACCTCGTTGCAGCCTGGGTTATCCACCAGCTGATGACTGCTGGCATGTAAGGGCTGGCCAGCATTCACAGGGTTCAGAACAACCTTGTCACCTATGACCACCTGGAAAGGAAAGGACCAATAGAGCATTTCACAAAACAGGTCAGGACTGCAGACTGACCAGTGGCTAGTTCTGGCAGGAGCTGTAAGAGCCTGCATAGAAGGCGGCCCAGCTTCCAGCAAGTAGAATGATACAGCACAAATGCACAATTAACTCAGCTCAATATTCTATCATTACCTAAACGGGAAAAGAATTGGGAAAAGAATGGATACTTGTATGGGTATAACTAAATCACTTTGCTATACACCTGTAACTAACACATCATTGTTAATCAATTATACTCCAATATAAAATAAAAATTTTAAAATATATAAAGAATGGAATTTCAAAAAAAATAAAAATTAAAAAAAGATTTTAAAACCCCAAAGCCTGACCCTGACCAGGAAGAGGTGATGTTCACAAGCCTAAGGGTAAATTTCTGCCCACGATTGTCAATGATTATCCAAAGGCGATCTCCAAGTCAGTCAGAGCAGGAAGAAAAAAATCATATCTTCGTTAGCTTCAGTTAAGGCACTTGTACAAATAAGCTCTAACTAAATTTTAGGAGTAGAAGCAGATAATTGCCTGAAGTAAGTCTTTATCTTTGAAAGAATAAAGCTATAAATTTATATTTCTAAAGCAAAGGCTTTTATACTTTTTTGAAAAGTCATATTAAGAAATACGTTTTCTATTATGACTCAGTCATACATAAAGAGTTATGTGGCTATATGTGTATATGTATGTATGTGTATATACATATATGCATGTATATATAGAAAGATATAGAGATCTCTATTTATCTAAAAAAAAAAGTCACCCCCCCCCAAACAATCTTATCCCCATTATGTTTAACACAGCTTGATACTGCCTATTCTATTCCACTTTCTGAAATGAGAGTCCCAAGCTACTAAATTGATCTCTTGGCCCATGAGTAGATGAATACCTGTCCTTTGAAAGACACTATTCTACAAGTATTCAAGTCCATCTTACTTTCTCAACTAAGGCACAGCTAAACAGGTAAGCTTAAAGGACAGGAAAGCAAAGGACTTGCAAAAATGAAGTTCAGAGCAAAGCACCCTTGTCTTTTATTATGGGAGTGGAAGGAAGAAGAATAGAAAGGATGGTTTCCTAAGATGTAAAACACACCTATTCTCAGTTTCATACATTTGGGGAACACATACAACTAAATTTTCTCTAACTCAAAATATATGCAAGTTAAATATGTCAAAAAACCCAACCCTTTAGGTGAAACCTAAGCTTTACTGGACTTACTCTTCTATACTCAGTTGATGATCACTATGCACTGTACACCCGCTGCGAGGGGGCTGCTCAGGTACTAGATGATTCATGTATATCGTACAGACTTTAATATGCACACAAACATATAAACTGAAACGTATTTAAACGACCCAAAGCTTGTATACTTAAATATTAAAAAAATGGGAAAACCCAGTTTCAGGTGAAGGCAAGTTAAGCTTTTTGACAAGATTCCACACTGTTTAAATACATATTTCTTTTTGGTGGAAAACGACTATTTCAGAATCTTAACGAGGTTGGAAATACAGCTGATAGCATTTAAACATAGTCACTGTTAAGTGTATGCCCACATAATGACTTACTAACGTAGCTAGTAAGTATCAGAACTGTTCTAAGTCACCCTGGAAAGGATTTCTGGGGCTTTATAATTTAATCACCCCTCAGGAGAGGAGCCAGCTCGGGACCAACCACAGTCACTGAAATGAAAGCAAGAGCCTGCAGAGTTATCAAGAGCAACTGAGGATAATCCTAAAATCCACTCTCCTTCCCTGATCTATCTACTTCCTTTCCATCCTTCTGTGCTAACTTTATTTCCGCAATAGAGAACCATTTCTTTTCCACTACTGATCTAGAAGGACAGGGACACTCCCCAGGACACTCATACACGATAGCTGCTTTTGTGGTAAAGTTACTCAAGTAATGGGCTCCTCATATGATTTTTTTCAGAAGCCCAGTAGGAAAAAAACAGAGCTACTGTATTTAGGTCACATTGCTCTCCAAACTTCCCTGTTTCCCAAACACTGGTTTCCATAGTGATTTCCTTCTCCTCATACGGGATAAGCCTCTGGCTCCAACTTTAATTTCTCTTAGTTGACTCTAGTGTACAGTTATGGTTGGAGGCCTGGCACGGAGCACGCCCTGGGCTGGGCATGTGCAC
Organism: Orcinus orca; assembly: GCF_937001465.1. Lineage (NCBI taxonomy): Eukaryota > Metazoa > Chordata > Mammalia > Artiodactyla > Delphinidae > Orcinus > Orcinus orca. The sequence goes on from NC_064568.1 coordinate 11,608,419, forward strand.
TTACACTGTCTCCGATGGATCGCAGCTTGTAGAATGGCTGAATGTAAAACCAGGACCCTTCGTTGCCAGCCTCGTCCAACGTTACTCTCATGGCATTCTTCTCCAGCAGAGCTGGAAGCCTCTTATTCACTGTTAGGTATTTATTACTTTTCAAATGCAAGAGCTGAAAACCACCAAGAGAATAAGGTGAGTGTCAGCACGTCCCCGAATCTCTACATTTCTCTCAGTCATACAAGATATGTATCAAACACTCCTCCCACCACTGAGCCACCTGTGAAGTTAGAGAACCACAGAAGTGGTTAAGGCAGGGAATGATTAGAAAAGAAGGAAGACCAAAGGGAGCAGAAGTAGAAGGAAGAGGAGAAGACATTTTTTTCCCCCCAACACAGCCCTGGACAAGATGGGTGTCGCTCAGGTCAAGTGCACCATCAGCTAGGAACATCACTCTGCCACTGGTTAGCAGCAAGGGGTCTAACCCCAGGTAAAGGGACTAAAGAACTGCAGTCTGAATATGCCCTGACATGAAGGTGGAGCTAAGGAAGGGCACTTCTGAACAAGAGAAACAGTTCAATTTAAGAAGTGACCCCATTAGGGGACTGTCAATTCACTTGGAAAAAACACGGCTGCTGTGGATTTCCACCTTGCATTTCTAAGCACTCTATTCTTAATTCTTGTGTAACAGTTACACGAAGGGGCTGGGAAGATGGAAGATCTAGATGCGAAACGTCTCATAGTAAGTCTAGACCAGGAAGAGCTGATCAAGGCTTCCCAACTCAACAGGCTGTAAGAGAAGATGGAGGGGAATAGGAAAGACCGTCCAATCCCTGGAGAAATGGTAAGACTAGCATGGGACACTACCTCCAACTGCCAGTATCTCCCTTTTCAGGTTAACAGATACAGTTTCTAGAACACTCCTAGGAGGCCCACAAATCTTCTTGTCTGATCTGTGAGTCCCTGACATCCCCTGGCCATGATACATAAGGCAATGCCTTCCCAAGCTTCCGTGGTACTCTGATGAGTAGTACCTCTGATCTTCCATGCACCTCTCCAAGGGCTGGACTTAGCTGGCTTATAACCTGGCATTACCTACAGGTGATCCTCAAGATCTAGGCTGGGAAAATAAGAAATATTAGGTCATAAGTATTCAAAGCACACTCTGTGACAGGTACCTCTCAATCATCCTAGGCCGCACATACCATTATTATTCCCATTCTGCTAGTGAGCCAGCTGAACCATGGCAAGAATTCTTGCCCAATACCTAACGGGAAAACAAGTGGGAAGGAACTCCTTTGTCATTTGTAAAGTTAATATTAGTATTAGTAAAGAGAGACGAATTAGGAGTTTGGGATTAACGTGTACACACTATTCTATATATAAAATAGATGAACAACAAGGACCTACGGTATAGCACAGGGAACTATATTCAATATCTTGTAATAACCTATAATACTAAAAATCTGGAAAAGAATAGATATATGCACATATGTATAACTGGACCACTTTGCTATATACCTGGAACTAACACAACACTGTAAGTTAACTATACTTCAATTTTTAAAAATGGTTTAAAAAAAAGCCACATTTGGCACTGGACTTCTTCACACAGTTTTCTGCAAGGATAGACCTACGTGGATTTTTTTTTTTTTTGGCAAAACCTATTGTAGCTGTTTCTTAAATGGTGTTTTATCCTGTCAAATTTGAAGGTACCAGATACAAACAAGTAAACCTCACAACCCGTGAGGTAAGACATGAAACCTATCATCAAATATTCTACCTGAAGGTACAGAATTGCTCTTCTTACTTCTGGTGACCAGCTCTTGAACCAATTTTTACCAAACATGAAGAACTTTCAAGCAATGCAAGTTAGGCGAAAGCACAACAGCCAGGCTCCTCTTCAGACAGGGAGCCTCCCATCTAAAAAATGTGGACAGATTTTAAATTAACAGTATAGGGGAGAGAAGTGGACCCTTGCACTGAGAGAGAACCAACTGAAAGCCCAAGAGTCCAGCCCACATCACAAGAAATGCCAGACCTTTTGCAATAAACTGGCTGTGTCCACAGAGTCCTATCTGTCCAAACCGGGTTTCGTGTGCTTGTTTTCCGATTCACACTTTGTAAAGCTTCAGCTCCACGACAGAACATCGGCTTTGACCCACCTGGATTACATTGCCATACTGGATCACGGTCCCCAGCAATTTCCTGTTTTCTGTCTCATTCTGCTTCTTTTCCAAGTCTGCGGCATGCTGTACATAGAGGAGGAAGATTGGTCACAAAGAGGAAACAATGGGTTATATATTTCTCTGCCGCAAGGCAAAAGCAATATAGCCAGTTCATACAAGAACCACAAAAATAAGCAAATACCTAAGTACACTCTGAGGGTAAGTGCAATGAGCAAGGGGTTCAAGAAACCAACCCACTACGCCTTGTTTGCGGCCTTCTTGGTTTTGCAAACATGTATTCATTTTTTAAGGGATTCATGGACATCTGGTTAGGGTGAGACTAAGCCACAAGCTTATGTATTTTTAAAGAAAATAGGGTAAGGTGGGAAGGGAATTTGCATAGCCCTTTTATGATTTGTACAGGTCTTCTTTATAGCTTTGGAGTAAAATAAAACAGCATTTAAATACTGGTTTTGTGACCTGGAATGTGTTAGTTAACGTCTTTGCAATCCTCAGTTTCCTCTTTTGTAAAATGAAAATAAAAATAGTACCTTCGGGCTTCCCTGGTGGCGCAGTGGTTGAGAATCTGCCTGCCAATGCAGGGGACACGGCTTCGAGCCCTGGTCTGGGAAGATCCCACATGCCGCGGAGCAACTAGGCCCGTGAGCCACAGCGACTGAGCCTGCGCGTCTGGAGCTTGGGCTCCACAACAAGAGAGGCCGCGATAGTGAGAGGCCCGCGCACCGCGATGAAGAGTGGCCCCCGCTTGCCGCAACTGGAGAAAGGCCTCACCCAGAAACGAAGACCCAACACAGCCAAAAATAAATAAATAAAATAAAAATAGATCTCCTTAAAGTGGAAAGAATCACCCTATGAATAACGTTATCGTGAATATCATGCTAACAATTGAATAATTATTCCAATAAAATATTTAAAAAAAAAAAAATAGTACCTTCACCTCACAGGAATCACACAGCACGGTATCTCATCATTGTGGCATTCATGGAGTGTTAGTTATTATTGTTACATACCAATTATAATTTATTTAGTTTTCACAGTAGTTCCCTGAGGAAAAGATCATTATCTCAATTCCATAAAGAAGAAACAGACTCAGAGAGATGAAAAAGTTTGGTCGACACTGCATAGCTAGTTGAGTGGGTACAAAAGGAGCACTGTTTTCTCTACTACTGTGTATATTTGAAATTTTGCTTAATAATGTCATTTTTTAAAAATTACACATCTATTAAGTAAGTAAGAGATAATCTTCAAACCCATATTTGGGTTAACTCCAGATTTACACATTCACAAATGAGGCTGGAGATATTACTAGTGCAGCTCTGGCAGGCCAGGGAACATGGTAAAACCAAATAGAGGGTTCCCATAACAGTTTGCCAAGGCCACCAACCCGCACAGTCATTTTTCCTTCGTTCACCTGTGTAGCTCTGCAAGTCTGTTAGCATATTATAACCACACTCAAGGGGAACTAGTTTCATCCTAGGCAATTAAACTGCCGTTCCAATCTCTGATTCCCAAACCCAGACTAAGTAAAACAAAAGAAAAATAACGGAAGAAATACGGCATCTAATCTGATGGGTGACAGAAGCATGATGATGACCAATGATGTACTTCGGAATTGCTTCCAATGTTCTCTTCGTAGAGTCCCCCCTTGCCTTGAGGCAAGATGCTACCAGATGCCAGTGGGTTAATGGGCTTCTTTCCCAGGGAGCACGTCCGCATTTCCACACAACCCTTCTGGACTTGGTCTTGGTTCCACCACAGACCAGCTTTATCATCTGGGCCAGGTCGTTTAATCTCACCAAGCCTCACTCAGCATTCTCATCCACAAAATGAGGACAATACAAGCCTTTTTTCTCCCTAATCATAGACATTACAGAAAATGCATACCAGACACAAAATAGGCATTCGATAAATTTTAACCAATGTTATACACAAGTTTATGTAACTAAGAAACGTTCTAATGAAAATTTCAAAAGGTGAACTAAGGTGGGTGGGTGAAGAATCTTTCAGTTTCCTTCTAATTCAGCATTCGCTCCACCTCTACCTGGAGTATAGGTATTTTTAGGAAGGAACATCTTTTGAGAAAAATAAGCTGCAGGAAGCAACCCTAAATTAAAAAGAAACCACATTTATAGGAGGGTAAGGATTTGCCTAAGTTTGTGTGGCTGACTGCAAGTTTGTAGCATATGTCTCAACCCTTTAAAACAATGGTCTATTCAGAGGCTTCCCTCTTTCTCTTTTCGGAATTAGTTACCAGTCTGCTATTCTCAGTTACAAAAAGGTAATATCCACTGGGTTCAAGACACATCCAGAAATAATACCAGCGCAGACACCATGGCAATCCTTGGCATCCAAACCGCCCTAGGCATGGCTCTCCCCAACTCTCTCTTCCCCTCCATAAACACCTTCCCATCCCCTCCTCCCACCTCCGTTCTCCCTATTTTCATGCCTGAGCTGTACCCTATCCAAAGAGCTCTACAGTACCCACAGGTTCTGCAGGTAGTTTTAAAAAAAAAAAAATACACTGGACTGAATCCACTTGGAAGGCAGGTTTATACTTTGCAGAGAGCCACTTAAAATCTTTCTGCTAAGCAGTTCTCAGCTAATAAGGACAGGAAAGTTGAGAAAGAAAAAAAATGTCAAAGCGGGGGGAATCAAGGAATTCAGTAAAATAAAACAACATTTTCCAACAAACAAATACAAATTTTCTCTGCTCGAAACACCACACCAAAAGGATTCACCTTGAGAAAATTATAAAGTAGTGTTTCTTGAACTTAAATGATATAAGGGCTCCTGTTTAAGAGGGAAAATTCTCATGGGTATTCCTCTTACTCTCAAGAATTTCCAGTGGCTTCAATCTAAGAAATATTCATCTAAAATATTAAGTTCCTACCTACGCTCAGACTAAGTACACAAGTGGTAAGCCAGTGGTCACTGGCATATCTAAAAGGAAAGGTCAGATTAGTCACCAAGAAGACACATACTTCATAGTTAAGACTAATTAAACACCAGCAGCTCTAAAGATTAAAGGTCATTCGTGTACAAACATACAAAAGATAAAATTAGAACAGAAAATACACAACTGGAGAATAAATATCTAAGAATATCAAATATCACATCTGAAAACTCCATTAAAAGGTTTAATGATGACCAAGCCTACATATAACTACTAAACAAACATTCCATGCATTAAGCTTAGGGACCATTCTAAGAATTCACTTTTCCTATACGCACTCTTTGTTTAAGGAGAAAACTCTCCCACTCACTTCACCTTTTACTAAGTATACAAATACTATATATGTGTTCATTTGAGTTCACAAATCAGTCTTTAGATAACTCCTCCATAAAACCAAATTTGTTCCCTTCCCCCAGTTTTACTGATATAACTGACATATAATTGGGCTTTCAGAAAAAAAAAAAAAATTCATGATTTTTAGTTCAAAAGGTTGACAAAAAAGGAAGTAAAACTAACACATTTTAAATCAACTATACTCCAATAAAAATTAATTTAAAAAAATAAAATTTAAAAAAAGGACGGACAGTACAGACAATACCTGGGCCCACTGATCAAGGCTGCTTTCACCCTTGAAAAAATTAAATCTGGTCTATTAAATCCCTCAAGTATATTCTAAAGAGGAGCCCACACTGTAGGACAGTGAATCTGGGGCTTCCCTGGTGGCGCAGTGGTTGAGAGTCTGCCTCCCAATGCAGGGGACACGGGTTCGTGCCCTGGTCCGGGAAGATCTCACATGCCGCGGAGCGGCTGGGCCCGTGAGCCATGGCCGCTGAGCTTGCGCGTCCGGAGCTTGTGCTCCGCAACGGAAGAGGCCACAACAGTGAGAGGCCCGAGTACCGCAAAAAAAAAAAAAAAGACAGTGAATTTGTATAACCTTTCTGAAGAATAATCCAGCAATATCTACCAAAAAGTTGTTCAACGTGCATAACTTTGATTTAGCAATCCCATTTCTAGGAGTTTCTCTAAGATAATCTGGCATGTGCACAAGGCCATAACCATCATTTATTTTTGGGGGGAATGGCAAAAACTGTCAGAATCCTAAATACCTCCTCCCCCCATAGGGATTGGCTGTCTAAAATTACAGTACTGCTATATCATGGAGTAATCAAGTAGCCATTAAAAATACAGAGCTACCTATTTATTCATGACATATTAAGTGGGAAAAAAAGCAGGTGAAAGAAAGAGAAGGACTTCCCTGGCGGCCCAGTGGTTCAGACTCCACGCTTCCAGTGCAAGGGGCATGGGTTCAATCCCTGGCCAGGGAACTAAGATCTCACATGCCGCGTGGCACCGCCAAAAAAAAAAAAGGAAGAAAGTGAGATGGCATGCCCCCTTTAATACTTTAAAATATAGAGATAAAGGAATAAAATAGGGGATGGGAGACTGGGGCACACACCAAGATTATCTTTGAGGATTAAGGTTTAGAGATCATTCTTTTTTTTTCCTTTTCTTACTCATGTATACTCTGGAGCTCACTTCTTCCTACAATACTCACTTCAGAAACACCTTCATCGTACCTCTGTGGCAAGAAGCCTAGATTTTTAAAAAGCCATCCTAAATGAGTTATCTTTTCAATATTTAAAAATCCCAATAATTTAAGTACCTGTTGCTCTTTTCCCTTACACAATGGGCTGCGGACAGTTCTGAATTTCTAAGGGAGAAATCACGCTCTATGCTATGGTCTCTACCACCATGAATCACCACAGACATTACAATGCTCCCTAAGCAACATCAAGGTCAACCCCATCACAGTCACCTGTTATTTTATTTCAGAAATGGAGAAACCATTATTAAATTACTACAGAGACGTCACTGGAACAATGGGGAAGCTTATTTAAGGTCAACAAGCTCTGAAGTATCTAACATAAATATTAAGGCTTCTGAAAACAAGCAAGGCAGGACCCAGGCTTCAGATGACAATAAAGACTCCTCACTCCTCTGGTTCCTCCTAGCTTGTAGAAGCTACGGCTTAAGGTAATGGACCATTTCTCAGAACCAAAACAATGCAGGTGCTGTTTCAAGGTAACAGGTAAAAATGCTGTCAGGAGACGGCAGTCGAGGGCTGTAGAACAAATTATGTGATTTGCAGATGGCGGAACCTCATTCTGCCAAGAGTCTTGGGAAATCACGACCAGGGGAGTTAGAACCCAGTTATTCTCTCAGAACGAACAGACACACATAGCAACCAGCCACTAGATGTCATTGTCCTTCAGGGAGTTGGTGGCATGTTGCTTATCCTAGTCAAAAGGAAGTCAACTGGTCTAGACGACTAATTCCTTAAATGGCATTAATTTAAAATAATCTGACCTTTGATTGGGGTGCTCCACAGTAGCTGACAAAAATAAAAATGAAAACCCACTGGAGACTGGCCGTCCGCCCCCAAAGGCAAGCGGCTGCCCAAAATACAACATTTTAATGACGGCACTAGAACATGTGCATGACTTTCAGACACAAGAGGGGGAAAGAAAGGTCCAGCCAAGCAGGAAAGCAGGAACTGCACAAAGTTAACAGCCAAGACCTGCAAGTCATGTCAGGGATCCTGAATCAGGAGACAGTGCTGGTTTCCTTTTAAAATTTATTTAAAACAGAAACAGCATGAAAGAGAGAATTTATTGTTTATTTTAGTAAGGAGTTCAAAGTTCTTGGTCACCTTTAGGATCGTCTTTTTCAACTCTGTGGCTTTTTCATGGTTCATTTGTGGGAAGGGGCGGGAAAAGGAACTGCTGATGAAACAACACACGTATCACAGGCTGAGAACAGTTGGCCAGAGGACGCCATCCTGCTGAGCCATTCCTGTACTGGTGTTGAGTGTTACGTTTTAAACTTTAAGGGAAGTAGCTGCCAACATTTTTTAAAAACTGAGAGATGACACATCAAAGCACGGATTTTAGCTTCTCTTGAAGAAGCACAAGATGTGGCGGCAGTTCCTGGCCCACCTTCCCACGCAGCAATGGCAGGGGAGCGGAGCTGCCCCCCAGACCCGCACACAGGCACACGCCCCATAGCAACCCAGCCCACCAAGGCCTCTTGGTTCCAACTGGCTTCCTGCTTGGCCATGAGGAATCTGAATTTACAACTACAGCTGTAAAGAGCGTAGGAGAAGAAAGGGTTTGAGACGGACTAAGAATACCTCAGTGGACAGAATCAATTTCATCCGAGAAAAGGGGCCGCAGGACTGCTAAGGCCACACTCCTTCCACCAAGATGACCCCACAGGCGTACGTGCTAAATGGCTCTCCCAAGAGACGTGCAGAATTGAGCAACCTTTCCTACCCATTTCACTCGATTCCCATGCTCCCAGTACAGACTTCGGGGGCGTCCTGGATCCTCACAGTGATTGGGGAAGGAGGGGATCGCTACTCATACTTCACGGACAAGAGCCAGGGATGCTGGATGCCCTGAAATGTATAGCACAGTCCTGTGCAAGGAAGAAGCATCGTTCCTCCCACACAATTTGGTATTCCGGTGGACAGTCACACGGCTTAAAAAGCTGCAACTTCTGAGCCAAACCCTTAACTCCACTTTACACATGAACACAAAGCATGGATCTGCATGGTTCAATTAATAATATTATTAACACCTTTTCCAAAACTGAGAGTGTTATTTAATAAAGAGAAGCGTGTACCTTGCATTCTTAGTAACATTACCAAGAGCGGCTGACCATTTTGGAACACCACATTATGGAAAACATGCTTTTTGGGTCACCAGTACTATAGACCTACATCGGCCACAGTCTTCAGCTGCCTCATTCACGGGGTCTATACAAATAGGTAAAAGCATTTATTTCCTTACGTCCTCTAGAGTGACTGTGCAATTATAAAATTTATTACTTTCCCTTTATTTTGCCTTTATAATTCAGTTTCAAAACTTTGATATCTTGGGAGATTATATTATTTACAGATTTTATTTCCTATTTATATTTATAGTTACATAATATTTGCTATTCAGAGGGAGCAATGGGTCTGCTGAGGTTGAGAATATCTGCCCTAAAACCATTAAAATAATGATGCAATCCCAGAAGCCTTCAAAGCAATCTCTTTGCTTCTGTTTTCTTTTTCTCTCCTACCCTCTTACTCCCACAGGATGCCTCACTCTGAGGCTTACCTGTCACCTCCTCTTCCTCCAGAAAGCCCTCCCTGACTACCATATCACCCATCCTTAAACTCAAAAGCGGATTTGACTGCCCCTTCTAGGTGCTCCCACAGCCTCAGTGGTTTGCCCTATAATAGAACTTGCTACAGTCGTGTCACTACCTCTTTACTCTTAATTAGCTATTAAGCTCCCAGAGGGTTACGATGCTGTCACAGTTTTATCACCCTCACCTAGCACAGGGCTCACTCATTCATTCAAGAACTATTTCTTGAGCACCTACTATGTGCCAGACACTACTACAATGCACTGGGGATACAGTGGTGAACAAGACAGGCACTGCTCCTCATCTTGTGGTGTCGTCACTCTACTGAGTGACAGATGCTAATTAAGGGAACTTTTAAATACAACTGCAGACTTTGATCAGTGCAGAGAAAGATATAAACAGGGTGCTATGACGGAGGAAAGCAAGGAACACATGGCTTAGATAAGGAGATGGGGAGAGACCTCACTGAGATGACTTAAACTGAGAGATGAAGGAGGCAGAGGTCTTAGCTTAGGCAAAGTCAGGAGAAGACTGTTCTCAACAGGACAAATTGCAAGCGCTAAGGTCGTGAGACTGTTAGGAGTCTGTGGTGCTCAAAAAAATAAAACGAAAGGACACAGAGCAAGTCTAGCTGGTTCAGAAGCCTCAGAGGGAAAGCAGTGTCCAGCAGGCACAAAGTCTGCATTTCATTTTAAGGGCCATGAGTGCCTGTGTGTCTTCACACTGGAGGATCAGCTCATGGAGGTTAGGAACCTGGTCTTCTCATCATGCCTGGAGCCCCTCACCCCTGTCTAATATAGTATGTGCTGAATAAAGGAGTCCCTTCCATGGGCCCTACCTTACCCAGTGCAGCTGGCTGTGACTTTGTCATTTATTAGTCACAAAGAGAGCAAGCGTGAGCCCCATGTGCTCACAGATACCCCACATCCTCGGCTGCCATCACTGAGTCTCAAGAAGGAGCTTTTTTTTTAAATTAAGTTAGTAAATATTTGAGCGCCTACCCTATGTTGTAGGCAAGAGGGATACAGCAACGAGCAAACCTGACACAAACTTCTGCCTTTGAGTAGTTTACATTCTAGTGGGGGGAGAGAGCTGATAAATAAATTAGAAAGATCATGATAAGTGATGTGGAGAAAAATAAAGCAGAACAGGGAGACGGGGAACGGTCTGCAAGTTCAATACCACCCTGGATATATGTCATGTCTTCCTTCACCACATCTCAAAGAAATTCCACACAGATTAGCCTCACAGAAGAATTATATCATCTCGACACTAGAAGAATTATAGCATCATTTGACACATGGAAAAACAGGCTCAGAGAGGCTCAAAAATTTGCTTATGGTCACAGAGCACATCAGCCGTAGAATGCGCATCTCTTTTATATGCCAATTAATAGACAAGATAAATACAATGATAAAAGCTAAAATTTTCTGAGCACTTATCACATGCCAGGCATTGTTCACGTGCTTTTTATGTTTCATGTAATCCTCACAACAACCTCTTGATGTGTGTATTATTACCATTCCCATTTTACAGATGAGGTAACAGAGGCACAAAATGGCTAAGTAACTCACCCAAGATGTCCAGTTAGTGAGTGGTGAAGCTAGCATTCTAATCTAGGCAGTTGGCTTCCTGACCCTGTGCTCATAACCAGTACCGTACCTAAAGCCATCCCAGAAAGGGCATGGCTGAGAAAAAAAAAACTCTCAAGACATCTCAGGATGACTACGACCCACCTTTCCTTAGGGTCAGCTCCCTTTTAGCCCTTTATCAAAGACCGTATGAAAGCTGGTATCCAGAGCTAGAGGGCTGCAAAACTCATCTTCCCGACCCATTCCACTCGGACACAACCCACATGGCCGCTCACGAGACCTCGCCATGGAGCGCCATCCCCATACGTACGTGTAGTTTGTTAAGTAGTACTGCGTCTGTCGTGCTGTTGGCTCCTGGCTTAGCAGCTTTCCAGAACTGCTTCTGGGCGGAGTAGCGATTCATGGGACATAGTTTAAAGAGGCAATCTAGAAGTGAAACAGACAAGTAAAAACTGTTACTGAGGACGCGTATACGCTCAACCGATGGAGAACCTTCCCCTTTTATTTCTATAACGCATTACAAATTACATGAAAGTGTAAATGGTAAGTTACAGGGCCCTTTTACAAACCTCTCCTCTGACCTTTAATTCTCACCACCATTAGGTGAGGTTAGAAATGAGGAGAATGAAACTTCTAGAAAGTTAAGTCAAATGTCCATTGTCACACAGCCAGTGAGGGGCAGAGCTGGGACTCCGACTCCAAATTCAGAGCTCTCAATGCTGCCCCAGAGTTATCTCCTTTCCTTTATGATGGACAACTTTAAGGGCAGTAGTCTCACTGTATGCAATAGTACATACAAACACTTCTGGATATAAATCCAACTCACTTCAATTCGACTACATTTAAAAAAACAACAACAACAGAAGCTTATTTGGAGACAACTCCTTGGGCAATGGTCTCTTGAGTGTTGTTTACCAGATGACTCTCTGGAGAGCAGGAAGAAAATAAATGAACTTGCAGAGACATTCTGTGTCTCCTCCCTCTCTCTCAGTGCATGGTGATGTGCTTCTGTTTAGGAATGCCTGGGGTCATGACTTTTTACATTGTTTTATGTAGTAGAACTAACTCACAAAATGGACTAGTGGCTTCAAAAGATGTCTGCAATGAAATCAAAACACCAAAGAGAGGAGTAATGCAAACCCCACAAACAAGAAAAAGGAAAAATGATGATGAGCTAACCAGATGTGAAAAAAAAAGTCACCCAGATATTAAAAACTGTTTTAAAAAACACTTAAAATGTTGTCTCTAATGATGAACGTTGCCCTGAAAGCACCCATGTGCCTTAAGATATTCACGATAATATGCTAATCATGATTAAGAGGGCACATTATTGTTTAATCTTAATCTTTTTCATCAACGTATATTTTCCTGCTTACTTTTATAATGAATACAATCTATTAGTACAGTGACACATGTATATAACTTTTAAACACACACACACACAGAGTTTAGGGGTATTTTTGTCAAAATTTTTTGATAGGGATATGCCATGGAAAGAGTTTACAAATAACCGCTCTAAAAAACTAACACTAGGGCTTCCCTGGTGGCGCAGTGGTTGAGAGTCCGCGTGCTGATGCAGCAGACACGGGTTCATGCCCCGGTCTGGGAAGATCCCACATGCCACGGAGCGGCTGGGCCCGTGAGCCATGGCCGCTGAGCCTGCGCATCCGGAGCCTGTGCTCCGCAACGGGAGAGGCCACAACAGTGAGAGGCCCGCGTACCGCAAAAAAAAAAAAAAAAAAAAAAAAAAACTAACACTAGAATTGATACTCACTCTGAAAATTTTACCTTTTGACATACAGGATTTTCAAATGGTATTTGTAGAGTAAAATTAATAAATTTGGAATGAACACCCAGAGTTGGGAAAACTGCACCCTGAAAGTAGATCAGAGCAAGCTTTTATAAAAAACTTAATCTACTAACTGTACACTTATTCATATCTGTTCACTGAGACATTCCCTGAAAGGACACTGAACAGCTAAATACTGTTTTTGTCTTAGCCAAATAACTATCTCAAAGTAAAAAATATTCATCTACTGTCAAGGACACAGATACTAAGTCTTTCCTCTAATTCAGTTGGAATCAATGAACTTTTACTAAGTACAATGCATACAAATACTTGACACTGTTCAGAAAATAATTTTTAATCAATTAACTGAAGAAAAAAAGGTACTTTCCCATTTCGATAACCTCCTTCGTCACTAAATATTTCTACCTAGTCACAAGCAGCTACCGGACAAATATAAGATCACTGATATCCATCTTTATCAAGAATATAATCCATCTACTGGAAGTAATTGTTAGTGCACATGAAAGACGCTATCCAGGTCTTTAGAGAACAAAGGACATGGCAGGAAACTGGTTTAAAAGATAAAAGTTTCATCTCTAATGAAACTCACAGGTCATTGTTATTTACTGTATCAGTGGCAACTTCATGACGTCACTGAAAGACACAGTTTTTCTACCGCTTTGATATATGTGAACTCTCCATTCACCCTGAGAACAATCACACACAACCATGAGACTACCAGCCAGTGTTAAATGTCCTATCTTTGACACAAGACAGAAGGTGCCACTTGCGCAGGACCAGGGTGACTTCCTTGATAATCACAAGACTTAATGCCAAAAAACCATTCAAAACACTTAAGTCACTGGTATTAATATCTGGTACACAACTTTTTATGGATTAAATGAGGTTAATAATTTCAATTTTCATCAATAAGAAGACATTGAGAAAAACTATTATTTTTCCCTCCAGCACAATTCATATGATGATGGCTAACTGGTATACATTACCATCCCACCCCATCCCACCCATAACTTGACTTAAGTTGATTTAAGGATCCGGCTGGATCTATAACGCCAAGGGATTAACATGCAATGGAAAGCACCATTTTACAACTGTTGATGGTATTGTCAGTGGGTATAACCCACTTAACAAACCAATGGACTACAAACAGGCTCAAATTTCAGATAGCTTTCCACTGACCTAAGATGAGAGTGTGAATTGAAGCACTGTCAATCCAACCAAAGCCTTGCTGTAACTTCCACAACAACTATTTTTCTTGGGCAAAACAGCATTGTACTGGATTAAGCGTTTTTACAACCAACTGTCTATGTAAATATGAGATGCTAACATACTAGTAACAGAACCAAATTAGCCTTGCTGATTTTGTCCTGTCTTCCCAGTTGCTTAGCAACTGATTCAAAGTGAAAATTAGATTAAGCAATTCAAATATGATGTTAAAGTAACCTTCTGAAATTTTGCACTTCAGCGGCTCTACGTTGCCCTTTGCTATTTGGATGGCACAGCAGGACAAAGTTAAAGTTCTGCTGGATCCCAATACTGTGCTAAGTATAGAAATGCACAAATATAGGGAATCTGGTGGAAGAATTGTACCTATTTGGGGGAAGTATGTATGTCTGTATATATATGTGCATGTACACACACACACTGTGCTTTGATTTTGCCCCAAAGAAATGCCACAAAGATCTCTTATGTGACAAGTGATTTTTCAAGGCTTTTAAAAAATAAACTAAATTAAGCTTTCAAAAAATTACTTTGGAATATTCCTAAGCTTTAGCAGATGCCACACTGGGCTAGCAAAGGAGAAGTGAGCGGAATGGAGGGGCTGGGTTAAGTGTTAAAGGGCACACGGGCTGAAAACAGGCCATAGCTGATCTTCCATGGTTTAAAGAGCATTCCAGGGACTTCCCTGGTGGCACAGTGGTTAAGAATCCGCCTGCCAATGCAGGGGACATGGGTTAGAGTCCTGGTCCGGGAAGATCCCACATGCCGCGGAGCAACTAAGCCCGTGCACCATAACTACTGAGCCTGCGAGCCACAACTACTGAGGCTGTGAGCCACAACTACTGAAGCCCGCGAGCCTAGAGCCCGCACACCGCAACGAAGAGTAGCCCCCGCTCGCTGCAACCAGAGAAAGCCCACATGCAGCAACGAAGACCCAATGCAGCCGAAAATAAAATAAATAAATAAATTTATAAAAGTAAATAAATAAATAAAGAGCATTCCAGAACTTGGTTGAAGAGAGAACACTCAACTGCTTAGCAGCTGCATTAACCATGACCTTAGGACTTGTGGTGCTTGGTTAGGAAAAGACAGGAGGGGATTATCTGGTGGCACAGTGCTTAAGAAACTGCCTGCCGATGCAGGGGACATGGGTTTGTGCCCTGGTCCGAGAAGATCCCACATGCCATGGAGCAACTGAGCCCGTGCACCACAACTACTGAGCGTGCACTCTAGAGCCCGCGAGCCACAACTACTGAGCCCACGTGCCACAACTACCTAAGCCCACATGTCTAGAGCCCATGCTCTGCAACAATAGAAGCCACTGCAATGAGAAGCCCACACACCGCAACGAAGAGTGGCCCCCGCTCGCCACACCTAGAGAAAGCCCACGTGCAGCAACGAAGACCCAACACAGCCAAAGATAAATTAATTTTTTTTAAAAAAGAAAAAACAGGAGGAAGAGGAGCCACAGGTGTGCTTGGAGCCACCTTGATGGGGTTCCCAGCGGGGTGAGAAAGCAAGAAGCCGACGGAGCCACACATCAGGGACTCAGTGAGAGAAAAAAAGTCTGCCAGAAGAACGGCCGAAACCCCCCATCTCCTTGCTGTCCTCCACATCCTTAGAACTTTGAACTCTAGAAAGTAAAGTGCCTGATGGCAGGGACTCGTGTCTGTTCTGTACACTCCGGTAACCCAGGGGCGAGGAGTAATGTAGCGGCACAAAGATGGTTGTTGTATTAAGGATTTAAACATGCTGAAATCCCTAGGTCTCCAGAAGCGACATCAGGTTTGTCCTAAGTCACTTCCAGCTTTGAGCCCCCAGCCGTCTATTCATGAATCCCATGACTACTTATTAAAGTGCCTACTATGTGCTGGGCACAGTACAGGGGGCTGAGACTGTAACAGTGAACCCAATGCACAAGTTTCTTAGTATAACCCTAGTGACAACGAAAAACTAGTCAAATACACAACTTGAAGTATACAGCAAGTTAGAGGACTATGGAGACGAGAATTATCTATCAGCCCAATACGACTGGTGTGGAGGAGTACCACTTTATACGGGGTCATCAACGAAAGGCATGTCCACGGCTTCTGAGCAGAGAGCTGCAGGGTGAGAAGGAGCCCGGCTCTGATAACAACGTAGAGGCAACGCCTTCCAGGCAGAGGGAACAGCAAGTGCGAAGGCTTCGAGTTGGAAGGAAATCTTCAGGAGGTTAAAAATGAGCACAGAAGGGCTGGAGGGAAGCGGACGCAGGGAGAGCTGCAGGAGACGTGTCTGGAGAAGCAAGCAGGGGGCCACATCACGCAGGGCTGTGTGGGTCACGGGGAGGCACTGCTTGTCCTTGTGGGAAGCTAACAAAGGGCTTTAAACAAAGAAGAACCTGGTTTTTGTTTCTACAGGAGCTTTCTTCTAGCGATGGTGCCTCCTAAGAAAGGGAAGGCCGGGAGGGGGTGGATTTAGAGGAGAACAGGAGAAATCAAGAATCTTATTTTGGCTTTGCTTGGTTTGAGATGCCTATGAAACAACCAAGCTGAAATGTTCAGTGGGCCATTGGTCAACTAGCAGGTTGAAAATACAGGACAGTCAGTAATTTAAGGGGTTAGGGGCAGAAGAAGAGGAAGGATGGGGGTACTGGAGAAGAGAGCTGAGGAAATCAGTACGACAAATGCAATGTAGCGACTCATCTTGGCTAGGGAGATCTAACCAAACCTAGAGAATATGTTAATTGAGCCTTGCAAAAGCTTGAACTTGATTCATAGTTTTCAGAGGGCAGAATAAAGACCTTTCCTCTCCTTTTCCCCTCCCCCAACAAAAAACTCCAACACAATGAAAATTAAAAACAAAAAAAATGCAACTTCATCTTCTGAGAAACTCAAATCCTTCTTTTGGAATAAATGAAGATGGGAAGAGGATGGAGAGGTAGAACTTGAGAGATGGAGGGAGGTATCTACAGTGAGGGTACCAGTGAGAAGCAAGCTTATTTGCCCTACGGAACCCTGGAAAGGCTCAGGACCCCATGATGACACTACGCAGGGCATCACTGCCCAACCTGGAGCAGGGACAAAGGGCCCATGGGCTGAGACCCAGGAGTGATGGGTCGTCCCCTCCGCCTGCCACATGGAAGCGTGATGAAGCCTGCAGAGGGAGAGAACACTAGTAAATGCTACAAAAGAGCTAATAGGCAAATCAGGACAAATGAGATGATTAAGAACTCCAGGGAAAAGCTGTGTACTATTGATAAAATGTAGTATGTGTTTAGCTCAATGGTGAACAATATTTACACAGTCATAAAAATCTAAGACTAACTATTAATTTAGCCAAAAAAAGTAATACAACTTTAATGGGAGGATGGAGGGGGAGCAGGAAAGTATCAGAAGCCACCGTCATGTACAATAACAGGAAGTGAACAGGTGATATTTAAGATAAATTCATCTACAGATATGAAGAGACACACATCATCTAGAAATACAGTGGTAAATACCAGAATAAAATGTTAAAATGTTTTCAATTGTTGCCTCAAAAAAGTGGGAAAGCGTGAGGTGTCAGACATAAGACCGTTATTTTTATTCTGCATTTTATCAATATTTGACTCTTTTAAGTTCAATGCACATAACATAAAATTAACCATTTTCAAATGAACAATTCTGTGGCATTTAGTACATTCCCAATGTTGTACAACCACCACCTCTATTTAGTTCCAAAACGTTTTCTTCACTCCCACGAATAAACCCTGTATCTATGAAGCAGTTCCCCCTCCAACCCATGTATCAATGAAAATCTGTAACTTTTAAACATGACCTTTTTATACTAAATCACTGTTCAACATCATAGTGAGATATCACTTTACACTACAGGGTGACAAAAGCCAACAAGCTGGATAATAACAAGGATCAGAGGGGATGTGGAAACCTTTCTGCACTATCGTTCAGTGTGGCTACAAAGGAATGTGCACATAACCTCTAACATATAATTCAGCAGTTCTCTGCTGGGCCAACATTCCAAAGAAATCTCTCCCAGGTCGCCAGATCTCACACGTCCACATGTAGAAGGATGCTCTAGGAAAAAGGGCAATGAGAAGGCACATCTGCTCTTGAGCGCACTGGCCTGGAAGCAACATTAAACTTGTGCTCACAGACCATCAGTGATAACCAATCACATGATCCCCCCACTCCCATGATGCCAGGAGCTAAGAAATGCCCTTCAGTCGAGTGCCCGGGAAGAAGAAATGAGTTTGCTGTGGACCCAAGCGACCCCTGCTGCAGTCTGTCCTCCACGTTGCCAAGCGCCCATTTCACTGTCTCTTACCCCATCCACTGGCTGATGTGGCAGCAGTTAACTAGGCAAACACAGTCCCTCATGGCACAGAATTTGAGCTCTTCTAACCTACCTCACTGATCAAAGAGACGAACAGTCAACAAGCTATCATCTTTTTAAAATTCTTCATTCAGTGAGTATATATAAATGCAATTTTATATAGGGAGAAATCAAGAGTAGATTTACATGAGCTCAAATATGAAAAATTTAAGTGTTGATCGTATCTTGGCTTCTTTTGAAAAAGAGGCAACAGAGTAAAAATTTCAGAAGGAGCAGACAATATGATTAACAAAGAGAAAGGGGAATGTTAATTCCCCACCAAGGGAGTTAAGATTTCAAAGAAGCAATGAAAGGGGAAAACAAAATTGTTGGATTTTTAAGGACTTTCCCAACTCATACTTACTGGACAAACAGTTTCACGAGGGTAGAGCTTATCTGCCTTCTGTATCATCCTGTCCCTGGTGCTTTCAGTAAATATGGGATCAGTGAATGAGTACTCAGTCCATGAGTGGGTACTCAAGGTGGAAGAATGCTCTTCAATGGCAGTTCACAAAAGGAAAACCTACTCCTATTTCCAACAAAAGCCTTCCATAAACAAGTAATTAAGTCCAGTTCAGTAAGAGGAAACCAGTACATCACACTGTTGTGTCTGTTGCATGCGAATCACATTTCCCCAAGCCAGAACAGAAGAAGCCCTTTGAAGTCCAGTGACATTTTCCAATAGGGACTGCCAAATCAACCTTCCATTACCTATCTACAGAAAACACAGACATTGTTCCTGAGAGACAAAGCACAACAAGGTAATTTTTTCCCATTAAGGTGACCAGATGCTTTTTCTGAGTAGAAAACTCAGACTGAGGACTCCCAACGTTGCTCTCCTGTACCTTTATCATCTTACCTGGTTGCAGGACCATCATTCACAAACACATTAAAAATGAGAAATGTAGGGAGAAACTTCCCTTTTTGACCTACTTTAGCTTGGCCAATTAAATTTTTATTTACCTTTTTGAATATAGATCAGAGAAGTAAAAACTTAGTTGGGAAGGCAAGGACTCCTCCCAATGTGGAAGACAAACGGGCCCAGGAGTTCCTTCTAGAGGCAGCCCCAACACAGGTATCTGCCTTCGCTTGGACAGCTGGAGCCTCTGCCCTGGACTCTGCACCGGGACAGATGGATACAAAGTCCCAGGGCCAGTTCAAGACTGCTCGTGGGAGCGGTGCCGGATGTGTCCACGGGAAATGTCCAGAGCCTGCCTCCCCCAGCACTGAGTCTGGTTCCCTGATAGTCTTTCAGCAGTTTCCTCCTGGCTTAGGTGAGTCAGTTTCTGCTGTCTGCAACCAAAAGTCCGAGCTGACCCGTAGAGTAACAAAAATGCCAAAAACAATAAGAGACAAGGAATCTGGAAACCCGGGTTCCAGCCCTGGCTCCACCACTCACTAGCCAGGAAGCCACAGCCAGGTTACTAAAGCTGTGTCCACACATCTTCCCTGGAAAACAGATGATCCCCAAGGCACCCCAGAGCCCTAAGACCTGATGATGTTTGTGGAAGCTTATAGACCACGTCAGAGAAGTCACAGAAAACCCAAATGTGTAAGCACTGAGGTGTACGCTGATCTGCCATCTGGAAGAATGGGTTTAAACCTCAGCTCTATTCTATGTTGTATGATCTTGGGGAAAATTATCTCATCTCTGTAGGTTTTCATTTCTTGCCTATAAAAGGGCAATAACCGCAATGGGTAACTCACAAATTAACCTAGAAGATTAACTACTTCACTTGAAGCACTGAGTACAGATTCTGGCACAGAGTCAACAAATATTAGCCACTAAGACAAAATGGATAAACGAATTGCATCTCATGCTCCACTTCAATGCTGGACAGCTACAGACGACTGTTACACATAACGACATGGATGCATTCCACAAACATTTTTTTTTTAATTTATTTTATTTATTTATTTTTGGCTGTGTTGCATCTTCATTGCTGTGCGCGGGCTTTCTCTAGTTGTGGCAAGTGGGGGCTACTCTTCATTGTGGTGCACGGGCTTCTCGTTGCGGTGGTTTCTCTTGCGGAGCACGGGCTCTAGGCACGTGGCTTCAGTAGTTGTGGCTCGCGGGCTCAGTAGTTGTGGTTCGCGGGCTCTAGAGCGCAGGCTCAGTAGCTATGGCACACGGGCTTAGTTGCTCCGTGGCATGCGCTATCCTCCTAGACCAGGGCTAGAACCCGTGTCCCCTGCATTGGCAGGCGGATTCTTAACCACTGTGCCACCAGGAAAGTCCCCACAGACACTATTTTGAGTGAAAGAAACCAAGGCAAAAAGAGTCCATTTATACTGAATGAATCCATTCACGTGATGTTCAAGAACAGGCAAAACTTTGCTAGAGCCACAGTCAAAATAGCAGTTACCTTTGGGGGCGGTATTTCCTGAGAAGGGGCACTTTCTGGGGTGCTGGAAATGTTCTCCTAGCTCAATCTGGGTGGGAGTCATGTGGGTATAAGTGTATTTAAAACATCAAGCAGTGCTCAAATTTAAGGTTTGTGCATCTTTGTGTGTGTGTGTGTGTGTGTGTGTGTGTGTGTGTAATACCTTAAGGAAAGAAAAAACTGAGATAGTACTTGTTCTCACAAAAAGGAGAATGATCTTGCTGATAACAGAAAAACAAATTTCCCCTTCATGTAAAAGGTTAACAATAGTGTCCGACTTCTGTGGCTGTGAAAACACACCTTGTTTTGTCAGGGTTTGGGTTGGGCGCTTACTGGTTCATAATGGAGAGGAGGGGCAGAAGGGAGATGACATCACTGTCTCCCCAAAGGGCAGCCGTTATTTGTTCACCGCAGGACACTCTGGGCAATAAGCATTCCCTGGCACCAAGCCCGATGCCCGGAGGTATTCTGACTGAGTCCCTTTTCCCCACTGATTCCCTGTTCTATCCAAACACCTTTAAACCATTAACAGGCAGCGGTTTTAAATCTGTAATGAAATGCCATGTTGTCTGACATTTGCTTCAAAATAACTGGGGAGGGCTTCCCTGGTGGCGCAGTGGTTGAGAGTCCGCCTGCCGATGCAGGGGACACGGGTTCGTGCCCCGGTCCGGGAGGATCCCACATGCCGCGGAGCGGCTGGGCCCGTGAGCCATGGCCGCTGAGCCTGCGCGTCCGGAGCCTGTGCTCTGCGACGGGAGAGGCCACAACAGTGAGAGACCCGCGTGCCACAAAAATAAATAAATAAATAAATAAATAAATAACTGGGGAGAGAGAGATGGGAGGATATAGATGACTTGAGATTGGCCATGAGTTGCTAACAGTCAAGGTGCGTATTGGGTACATGGAGGTTCGTTATACTATTATTCTTTCAATTTGTATACGTGCTTAAATTTTTGTATAATAAAAGATATTTCAATATCTTCAAAATCATCTATTAATTTATTTTCAAATGCGAAATTTTTATAAAAATCAATCAAATGTTCACCAAGTTCAAAAAAAGACTTTTTAAAAGAGGAAGAAAGGAAAAAAGGAAGAAAGGGAGAGAGGGAAGGAGGGGGAAAAAGGAAGAAAGGAAGGAAGGGAGGGAGAAAAGCATGTTATTTATATCATCTGCTCCAATTTGCCAATCTACCTGAAAACCAATATACTCTAGAAAGGAGTAAATAGCTGGATAGACCTGTCAAATAAATCCAACAGTCACAAAAAATTGAGCTAGGATGCCCAGCTCTGTGTTAGATATACGAAGAGTAAACAAAATCGTGGACTTCAGGTTAAAAATCTTACTGTGTAGATCTCTACATGCTCAGTATCTCTCAATGCAAATCAAATCTCACAGTGCATAGCCCTGGCTATTTCAAACACTACAGCTCATGTGAACCTCTGAGGATATGTCACATCTTCTACAAAAGGGCATTCAGAAGGTCTGCAACACGTGGTCTGAAAAGACTTACATGAGCTATTGGGTTGGTTATCCCAAGATCCTCCTGGAAAAATACTTTTGCCATCAGAAACGCCCATTACACAAAGGAAACGTACACAGTTTCTCCTGAATTTGATTTCTCCTTCATTCAACAAACATTTCTTAAGCACATGTGTGCTGGAGACACAGTGTCAGTAGAACCTGGGCCCTGAGAGTCCTTGGGGAGACAGACGGAGCCAACAGGTAGCTCCAAGGTGTTTGGAGCAGAACATCTAAGCCAGCCCAGGGAGACATGGGAGAGACAGTGTCAGAGGCCTTCTCAGCTGAGCTTAACAGCATCTACTGCTCAAGCCAGTGGGTGGGGCAGGAAGAGGGATGGACGACATGGAAAGAATGAGAAGTTGGAGAAACCTGTTCCATTATATGCTGCACATCCTGCTTTTCTGTGACGTGGACCAGACCTCCTGATATGGCCCATGGTCTAGAAGAGAAAGGCTAATACTGCCAGCCTGCTGGCCCTCCTCTCACCCCTACCTAGGCAGGGCGGGGGCAGGGGCAGGGAGGAGGGCATCACCCTTTGACCCCATGAGTGCCCTTCCCTCCCACGTTCTCCACGTGGTATTCAAGGCAACCTTGGCCAAGTGAGCAAAGCTGTCACTGCTGGTTTGTATTCACATCTCCATGGAGAGGCAAGAAGGCAAGCAGACACGACGACCAAAGGAAGATGCAGCCCCATCTGTCCTGCTCTGTTCGTTTGTTTCCTGGTCTCCACTGAAGACCTAGTGACCCAACTCTGGGTCCTTCGGTGCTTCCAACCCAGGATTCCCCAACCAGCCCCTTTCACACATGATGTGGGCCACTCCCTATACATAGTTGTGATTTTTTTTTTGCATACTAAGCACACCCTCAGTGAACAGATTACTTCCAAAGGGACCCTTTCACCAACCCTAACTCAGCGAAAAGGAACTAAGTAAACAAATCAGGAGTCACTCAAAGATGGCATATATTTACCCTGAATAAAAAGAAAAGTCATTTTCTTAATTTATTTCACGACTTAGGTTTCCTTTACTTACATTTGATTTTTAATCCTAGCAAACACAGTCTACCATCAAACAGCCTTTACAAGTTAAAATATCTCTCAAGAAAAATGACTGTCAAGATTTTTCTCTCCTCCAGAACACGTATCTGAAAGACATGATACATTCCCACCCAAAACAGTGGCTTATTAGAGTAGCAACTCTCCAGGAAGGCACCTCAAGAATGACCCCTTGCTTCAAAATTATTACACCAGCGTTTCTCAGCACAGGCCCGACACTGTGGGCATCACCTATAATTCTTTCTTGGGGGGGCAGGTGCTGTCCTGTGCATTGTAGGAAGCCTGGCAGCATCCGTGGCCTTACATCTCAGGGGTCAGTAGCACCCAGGTATTACAATCAAAAATGCCCCCCACTGAGGACCTCAGGATTAAGCCTTCCTTCCCATTCTTCTCATGAATCAATGTCCTAAAGTTACCGAAATTGACAAAATGGAGGGATAAAGACAACGGTAGGGGGTGAAAAGGGAAGCATTCCAGACCCTTCGGTACTACATCTCAAAACCACATTCTTTGTTTGCTGTATTTGCAACTCTACTTTATCGCTACAGCTCTTGTTCTGAAACTGACTCCCCTGCCTAAAACCCTTTAGGGTTGTGATTCTCAGCCCTGGCTACTCCCCACAGCCACACAGGGAGTGTTCAAAATACTACTATGCTCTGGCCCCTCCCCAGGAGATTCTAACTCCTTGGAGGTGGGGTGTGAGCAATTTTCCCTCCCAAACTCCCCAGGAGATTTCAGCTGAGAACCACTCCTTCAGGATTTCACACCACAGCAGTTGAGCTCAAATTCAGAAGTACAAATATCATAGTTGTCAGGGGATTTTATCAATACAAATTAATACAAACGCCTGAGTGGAGGGACAGGGCCTAGGAATTGCCATTTTTTTTTAATAAATAAATTTGTTTGTTTATTTTTGGCTGCATTGGGTCTTCGTTGCTGTGCACAGGCTTTCTCTAGTTGCAGTGAGCGGGGGCTACCCTTCGTTTTGGTGCATGGGCTTCTCATTGCGGTGGCTTCTTTTGTTGCGGAGCACAGGCTCTAGGTGCACGGGCTTCAGTAGTTGTGACTTGCAGGCTCTAGAGCTCGGGCTCAGTAGTTGTGGCGCACTGGCTTAGTTGCTCCGCGGCATGTGGGGTCTTCCCGGACCTGGGCTCGAACCCGTGTCCCCTGCATTGGCAGGCGGATTCTTAACCACTGTGCCACCAGGGAAGTCCAGAATTGCCATTTTTAACAAGTTCTCCAGGTGATGTTTCTTTTTTTTTGCGGTATTGTTAATTTACAATGTGTGTTAGTTTCAAGTGTACAGCTTGAGTAAAGTTAGTTTCAAGTGTACAGCATAGTGATTCAGTTATACATACATATATATATTCTTTTCCAGAGTCTTTTCCTTTATAGGTTATTATAAGATGTTCCCTGTGCTATACAGTAGGTCCTTGTTGTTTACCTATTTTATATATAGTAGTGTGTATCTGCTAATCCCAAAGTCCTAGTTTATCCCTCCCCCCCTTCCCCTTTGGTAACCATGTTTGTTTTCTATGTTTGTGAGTCTATTTCTGTTTTGTAAATAAGTTCATTTGTATCATTTTTTTGGACTCCACATATAAGTGATCTCATATGATATTTGTCTCTCTCTGTCTGACTTACTTCCATAAAAAAGAATGAAGTACTGCCATTTGCAGCAACCTGGATGGACCCAGAGATGATCATAGTAAGTGAAGTAAGTCAGGTGATTCTAATGTGAATTGGCCCCAGCCGCACTCAGAGAAACACTAACCTGCAGAATAAATGAATTCTAAGAACGGGACTTCTCAAACTTGAACATGTAGACCAATCATCTGAGGATCTTGTTAACAGGAAGGCACTGATTCAGCAGGTCTGGAGACAGGTCTGAGAAGCTGCATTCCTAACAAACTGTCAGGTCATCTGGAAGCTGCTGGCCTGGGGAACCACTCTGAGTAGCAACGTTCTAAGAAACTGAAGTCACTGCCAGCCACTTGGATTCCCCAGTCCTGTCAGACATACCTCAAAGAGCTTAGCAAGCAAAGCGTTCAGATGCCTCAGATGACAGCGTGGTGCACAGAACATCAGCTGGGGATGCGCGGGCTGCCCACCTTCCCACCCACCTCTTGTTTCATTTCTTTAAAATGTTCCTCCACCAACACCCCGCTCCCACCATTCCAAAACACTTACAGTTCTCACAAACATGTGCCACATGTCACTCTTCTGTATTTTTACCAAGTTGTTCTCTCCGCCTGCAACTGTATTCCCAGGTCCCCACCTTGACCAGCACCATGGCTATTTGCTGCCTAGGCCACTCTTCATCTCTCACATGCTTTCAGCTCACCTCAAAGGCCAGCTCCCTAGAGAAGACCTCCCTGTTCCCCATCCTACCTGACTCTGCTACGATGCAGACTCATCACTCCCTCCTCCAGGATGCCAAACAGTGCCTTTCTCCCTTATGATGTATGTAATAGGTACGTGGACCATGAAGGACTCATCTATTCAGTGGGAAAAATTACTTCCTCTGCCCCGGATTTAAAAAAACAAACAAACAAAAAAAACCCAGCAAGACACTGACTACCCTAAGTTGCAAACAGTGCCAATTCAGAAATTTAAATGATCTAAACCCTTATAATGATCAAAGCTACCAATATTATTTCAAGCCAGGTTTCCACTCCTGCACTCCCTTCTGACATACACCTCCATCCTCCCCACCGTACTCCCATCCTGCCTACTTCACTTCCAGGGATAAGGGAAGAGATGAGGGACAGGAGAACAGCAGAGTCCTTCCTTGGCTAGCTTCACACTCTAGCCCGGCATGACAGACACTTACAGCTGCTTCATTCACGAGCACTTGTTCTTAGATTTTTATTTGTAAATAATTGGAAACTTACAGAAAAGTTGCAAGAGTAATAATACGAAGACTACTCTTTACCCAATGTCACCTATTGTTAACATTTTGCCCATTTGCTTTACCATTCATGCTCTCTCTGTATGTACACATACAATATATAACACTTCATATGTATGATACATACATATGACATAATTTCCTTAACCACTTGGGAGTAAGTTGCACACATTATTGTCCTTTATATTTACTTCAGTGCCCATTTCCTAAGAACAAGGATATTCTCTAACGTAACGATGGTGCAGTTATCAACTTCAGTAAATTTAACATTGATCCTATACTTTTATCTCAACTTTTCTAGTCCAGATTTTCATTTTGTCATTTGATCCAATAATGTCCTGTCTAGCACTTCCTGATCCAGTCTGGGATCCAATTTAGGATGAGGGAATGCATTTAGTTGTGATATGACTACAGCTGTTACACATCTTTTATGATCATGACATTTTTTTTTAAGAACACAGTCCTTTTTAAAAAAACAGAGCACTCCTCATTAGGGGTTTGTCTCATGTTTCCTCAAGGTTTGACTCCAGCTGGGATACTACGTAAGGGATGCTGTGTGCTTCTCGGGGCGTCACATCTGGAGGTGTACGGCATCCATCTGCTCTGGCTGGCACCTTAATAGGCATCTTGGAGGTGAGCCTGCCATGGCTAGATGTCCCTCCTCTGCATTCCCCCTTCAGGGGGAAAAGCATCTGTTCTGGCAGTCACAACCCCTCCGCAGCCAATGAAGGTCCAATCCATCAACCCTAGGTTCTTCTCCATGGGGCGCCCTTCCTGGCTAAGAAAAGCCCCACACCAGCTCACCTACACCCATGGCCCTTATGTGCCCAGTGGAAAAATCACACATTCTTTGCCTGAGGAAATGGACGCCAATGTAGCAGAAATGCTCTTTTACTTTGCTGTCAACAGAGCTAGACAGCCTCTTTCATCCCCATATATTCCCTGGTTGGAATCAGACACCCTCATTCCTCCCCCAGCAGAGGAGATACATACCCAGCTCTCCAGGTAATCCAGTAACTTTTTGCAGTGAATGCTTTTATAAAGACTCTGATCCCTCAACAGGAATGCATCATCCTCTGTGTCCTGGTGCCTCAGCAGAGACTTCTGACTTTATCCTACCTGACCTCCCTCCCACCTTCCACCTCCACAACTCTGCCCATGCCTGGAAACAGAAGTCTACGGTCTTATTCATCCCTGTGTTCCAAACAGCCTAGCAAACACATGAGCCTTCCCTAACTGTTGCTGAGCTATAATGTACCTCCCACCTAGAACGCACCCTCAGACGCATTCAAAAACTCTCATCTGAAAAATGGGTCTTGCCTTATTTCCGTCTCCTTCAGCTCTTTTTTTCACTTGTTTAGTCAGAAGTTGATGCTTTAGTATTTTAGTTAATGTTTCTGTTTTCTTTTCATGTTTTGTTACCCGTAAGCTTGAAATTTTTAATATGTACCCATTTTTTATGGATCTAACATTTACATCCAACAAAATTCACACTTTTAAAGTATACAGTTCAACAGTTTTTTAAAAAAATTCAGATATCACCACTATCTAATTCCAGAACACCCGCATCTTCCCCAAAAGAAACCCTGTACCTAGTAGCGGTCACTGCCTGTTCTCCTCTCCCCTCAGGACCTAGCAGCTTCTAATCTACTTTCTGTCTCTATGAATTCTGGACATTTCACATAAATGGAATCATACAATACATGGCCTTTTGTGACTGGCTTCTTTCACTTAGCATGTTTGGAAGGTTGGTCCATGTTGTGGCAGGTATCAGTACTTCGTTCCTTTTTATGGTTGAATAATAGTCCATTTTGTGGATATACCACATTTTGTTTATCCATTAATCAGGTGATGGACATTTGAGTTATTCCTACTTTTTAGCTATTATGAATAATGCTGCTAGAAACATTCACATACAAGGTTTTATGCAGATCTGTTTTTACTTCTCTTGGGCATGTACCTAGGAGCGGAACTGCTGGTAATATGGTAACTATATTCAACCCTTTGAGGAATTACCAAACTATTTTACAAAATGCTTGCGTGATTTTACAATCTTAGCCGTATGAGGGTCCCAATTTCTCCACATCCTCACCAACACTTATTACTGTCCACCTTTTTGACTCTAGTCATACTAGTGGTTTGTCATTGTGGTTTCCATTTGCATTTCTCTAACAACTGATGATAATGAGCATCTTTTCATGTGCCAATTGGCCGTTTGTATATTGCCTTTAGAGAAATGTCTATTCAAATCCTTTACCCATTTTCACACTGGAATTGTTGTTGTGTAGTTCTAAGAGTTTTTGTGTGTGTGTGTGTGTGTAATTCTACAAGTTCCTAGACACTAGTCCTTAACAGAAAAAGGATTTGCAAATACTTTCTCCCTTTCTGTGAGTTGTCTCTTTACTTTCTTATTGAAGAGAAAGATACTGTCCTTTGAAGGTTTTAAGTTTCATGAAGTCCAATTTATCTATTTTTTGTTTTGTTGCTTATGCTTTTGGTGTCATATCAAATAACTACTGCCTGATCCAAGTTCATGAAGATTTACACCTATGTTTTCTTCTAGAAGATTTATATTTTAGCTCTTATCTTTAGATCTTTGATCCACTCTGTGTTAACTTTTGTGTATGGTGTGAGGTAGGGGTCCAACTTCATTCTTGTTCATCTGGGAATCCAGCTGTCCCAGCACCAGTTGCTGAAAAGACCATTTTCCCCTTTTAATTGTCTTGGTACCTATGTTGAAAATCAGTTGACTATAAATCATGGGTTTCCTTCCCCTTTGCTTCTAAGAGGCAATTAACTGTACACCCAACACTTCCCACACTCAACTATCAGCAACAAAAGGAAAAAAAAAGTCTATTAAAAAAAAAATGTTCTAGAAACTCACCAAGAAAGCCTACAACTATAATTAAACACATTTGAAAATGTAAAATTAGTATTATTTCTCTCAAAGTTAAACAAACATACATATAAGAACCAAAGCCACCATCTATACTGCACTCGAGTATGTAAGAATGTGTGGTGATGCAACTGGGTCTGAAAACCCAACTTTTCAAATACAGAAAGAAGACAGAAGGTCTTCAGAATGGGTTCTGTTGACATATAAGGCAGTGTGAGATTACATTCCAAGGCTACTTTACTGTCAATAACTTTTTAAACAATGGATATGACAACATACTTGGCAAAGTTAGCTTTGACGAAGTTCTCTTCCAGGAATAAATTCAGCTTGGAATACTGAATGAATTTCTCTAAAGACCACAAAATTAGGATGTGGTTTCATGAGCTGTACCACCCAACCAAGAAATTAAGTGGGACTCTTATTTCTCCATTCCTGTGTTGTGATGGCTACTGAGGTTCTGTTGAACTCCCATGTGGGAAGCAAATAAGTCTTAGAGGGACAGCCATAGAAATTAGCTTTTATGACACAATCTTGACCTTCTTCCAAGGAATGTGTCTACCACCATTAACTTTAAATTCTCAGAATACCAACCTTCACACCATAATCTCCACATTACAATTTCTAACCAGCCCACAGACAATCATTTTACGCAGAAGACACATAAACATTCACATATATTTGACAAATGCCAGGAAAGTGTTCTCAATTTAGAAGCCAAAAATTAAAGCTATTTAAACCCTTCTCAAAAAAACACAGAACAGGAAGGTCGGTAGAGACAGCCTTCTTTCTGAGCTCCAGCCTGTCAAAGAGCCCATCTGCATGTTCCCCAGCAAGGCCACCCAACAAGACCCAAGGTTGCCTTCTCCTCAGAATCACAGAATCATTTAAGACCTTAGAAATCCTAGATGCCAACCCCAATCCCTGGGGGCGCTTGAGAGAACATGACGAGTGGCCAGAAACCGGGGCCGTAATGTCCAAAAATCTGCCTTGAATGGATAAACAAACTGAGTTATGCAATGGAACTGTGCTCAGCAGTAAAAAAAAAGACCAGACTTTTGACAGAACCACAACATGAATGAATCTTAACATAAGTATGGTGCATGGAAAGAGGCCGGACAAAAGAGAGTGCATGTTGTATGATGCCACTGAAATATAAAATTCTAGGAAACGCACACTAATCTATAATGATGAAGCAGATCAGGGTTCCCTTGGGTAGGGGTGGCAGTGGGGTAAAGAAGGAGGGAATAGGGATTAAAAGGGGGCAGGATGAGACTTTTAGGGTGGTGAATATCTTAATTATGGTGATGATTTCACAGGTATATACATGTGTTAAAACTTACCGAAGTGTACACTTTTTAAATGTGGAGGTTATTGTATGCCAATTATATTCAATACCTCAATAAAACAATTTTAAACAACAGTAACACAAAACTACATCCACCACCTCACAACAGGGCATACTGACGTGCGAACCGGACACTGTCAAGCCCAAGACCAATTCAGTGCAGAGGAGATCCGACTTGTGCTAGTGCCACGGAAGGAAAGCCATGACCCCAAGGACCCCAACTGTAAAAATGCCATCACTGGGCGGGTGAGGGCTTCAGCCAATTACTTTCATTCAACGATTTTCATTTTTAGAGTTCATGACTTCTCTTGACCCCAGTTTTATGAATCAAGTACAGCATCACAAATCCAACTGGCTGCAGCAGCCACTCAAGAATTTTAAGAAGGTGAGGACCACAGGAAACGAAGGGATGTTAGCAAACTGTAGAGTGCTTGCCCTCTGAAAAACTGTCAGTTTCTGACCATTTTGCCACCTAAGAACACTAATCCAAAGTGGCTGGATCTTCTGAATTTTCCCCCAAAGCCAGAATTTTGTGTTTTTATGTAAAGTATACAATTTTAAAGGGTGAACCAACTAACTCAATTTTTAAAACATCGTGCAGGTTAAAACAAAAACTAGGGAGAGCAGGAGTCAGCCCATGGGCTGATGATCTGCAAATGTGGACAGAGAGGCTATGAACACAGGCTCTGGGTTCAAGACCAGCTCTATCCCTCCCTGCTCTGCAACCTCAGGTAACTTAACCTAAGATCCCATATCCTCACCAGTAAAATGGGGCTATTCATAAAGGACCTACATCTGAGGGTTGCAGTCAAGACGAAATGTTTAACACCTAGAAAACCCCCAGTACATATCACCAATATTATTCTCCAAATGAGAGCATGCCTCACTTCAACAGACTTCTCCAAAAATAGATTTGTCTTTTGTATTGAAGCTGCAGATGGCATGAAGCTTGGAGTGATCTTAAGAACACTGGTGAAGCAAACAGGCTTCAACAGGCCAGAGGAAGGAGACAAAACAAACCACATCACACAGGTTCAACAGTAAACTTCTGCGTGCTGGGGAGCAAATCCTAACTCACTAAGGAAGATACAGGCAATATGCAACTCGGAAGGACTTGGAGGGATGTGAGTAGAACGTGTCAGTGTTTTATGGCAACAAAACATGGTGGGGAAGAGGGCAACGCATTACTCATGATCCTGTGCACTAATTAGACCACAAGTGAATACGACATCTAGTTTTGGAAGCCACGCTGTAGGAGACACAGTGAACGGGATACAGCCAGAGACAGGCACCAGGACACCCAGTGGACTCGACAATGTTTCTGGAGGAAAGTAAGGCTCGGTGAAGTTAAGTACCTTACGTGAGATCATACCTGAACTGAGACGCTCCAAATCCAGAGCCACACTTCTAGACATACTTTTGGAAAACTTCATTTGGAAAAAGTTAAAACGATTTACCGTACGACTTGATAGAGCCTTTACTATGTTCCCATGCTTTACGAGCACTTAAAACATGGACCACAACTGTGTGTCCTAAAACTTCTCTACCTTTGTTTTTATTTATTTATTTTTCACCTTTATTGTTATTATGTTTTAATCCTCTGGTCAAACGAGGGTTTCCCAAAACAGACCCAGATAACCAAGTAGGGAGAAGACCTCCTTGCTGCCCTCAAGAAGCACAGGACACTGTTATAAAGGGATTGGACTGCCACAGGCAGTGTGCAGAACAAGGGCAATGACCGGTCGCAGTCAGGAGAGCTTGCTTCCTTTCAACCAGGGGTGATGAGGGCAGTAACACACCTTAACCGGGAGGAGGACCGAAGCTTAGCACTCCTCGCTATCCAGAGCCACACAGGGCTGTGTAGACCTAGGACAGGCGCTGAAAGTTAGTGCCATTTGATAAGAAAATTCAGTGAGAAACAGTCACAGAAGCACACAGCAGGCGAGCTCCAGGATGGTTTATAGAAACAGCTCTCTGAATCTGAAAGTCAACTAACGCTAACAGCCTCCCAATGTGCAGGTCTCTGCAGATGTTTGCAAAACCAACCACAGGGATTAACACAAGGGAGATGACCACTGTGACTCTGTGTACTTTAGAGTCTGACCACACAGCCGGGAATGGCCCAACAAGTGAGGAGGGGCAGCCTGCAATGAGCACAGCTAAACAGGATCCCATATCATGCTAGGCAGAATCCCCAGACAAAAATTAACCAGGACTTGACCTCTAGCCAAACCCACTTATGGACCTGAACAGAGCTTGCTCTCACTTCTACAACTTTCCTTGGGCTCCTCAGTACCTAGAATGACCCCCTGATCCATCATCTTCCCAACAGAACGCAAATGCCCCCATTCCTTGGTGATGCCAGCCAGAAGTCATCTCTCCAGCCTGGAAACCCTGCGGCACTTCTGCCGCCCTCCTCTTACAATGCTTCTCAGGTACGGCCCTGGATTACTGCCTCAGTTATCTACAGCACTGTGAGCTCCACGGGGGCTCAAGCGGCATCCTCATCACCTACCTAGACCCCCAGCCCCAGAAAACCTTGCTCACTGCTCTGACATAAAGACACATTCAATGTATCAACAGTAGCTTCATTTAAGAGCGTTATCCTAAGCGAAGTTGCCAGCTGGTGGACTTCAGGCCACATCCAGCTCACAGCCAACGTTCTATCTGGCCAGCTCACTGTTCCAAACACTCATATTAATTGCCACTATTTAAAAAGCAGGCAACTTCACATTAAAATCCTCCTCTCCAGCTTTTTATTAAAAGACAAACAAAAACAGGAATTAGCAATGCTGGGCTCCTATCTCTGCATGGCAGCAAGTTGCTGAAGGTGAGTGAGAGGACCCCTGGCGACAGGACATATACACTTACTTCCTCATCTGCCCTCATCCTCTCTGAACTCATTTACTCACTTACTGCTCTCTGCAGGCCTCACTCATGCTTGCTGAACACAGTAAGTAAGGGCAAACCCCTGTTGACATATCAACACACTGAGAAAATCAGCCTCTAAAAGTTACATCCTTTTACTGACCCAGAGAAACACTGTGAAGTCAAGTTGCTTTAAAGTGAATTGCAACCACATTCCCATTTCCCCATAGGGTGACTTCTGTTTTGTCCTGTGTAATAAGCATGGAGTAGTTGCTGGGTTTCAACACTGCCAGGGTACACAAATGAAAGGTGACTGTGGAAAGACCGAGCAGCTAATGAGGAGCTCTGATCATAAGAAGCTGTCTAAGACTGCAGGGAGGAGAGAGATTTCCATTTATCAAAATTTAAAGGATTCTAGCAAAGAGGCAGTCATTTAACCCACATAACCCAAAACCGGAAAGGTGACACTTCACACCTTCATTAGGGTAACAACCTGCTTTGGAGAATTGCAAACCCATCTGTGACCAGTTACTAAACCCTTCTGAACATAAATAAACCCCATGTTCCACTTCTGCCATCTATAAACAAGGGATCAGCAGAGTACAAACACCACTTAGCACGAATGGTAGATTATTACTTCACTTGACTACTAAGTCTGAGATTTGGAATCAAAGATGATGAATTATAGGGCAGTTATAAATATTATTAAAATCAGTATTTTAAAAGCAGGAATGAAAACTCATGCAAAGATTTTATCTATTTGTTTATGAACTTGGTTTTCAACCACAAAGGTAGACTCTTCAAAACAAACCCTAAAGAACGTCGTTCTCAATTCTTGGCTCATCAGGGAATTTTACTGTAGAGACTCACCTACAAGCAAGATGCAGATACCACTGCCAACTTCAGGGATTAAACTGGCATTCTAGTGAGGCGCTCATAAGCAGGAGATCTGGATTTAATTTCTGGTTTCACCATAATCATTGTGGGGTGAGGAGGCTGGGGGTGGCAGGGCAGGGTGTGCTTAAGCAAATCCCAAAGAAAAACACACAAAGACCATAGTTCTTCATCTATGAAATGAGGGCCATGCCTGGCCGCCTTTCTGATTTCATGAGAACATTCTTCCCCAGTCATGTTTCTAAAATTCTCCCAAAGGTCATCAATGACCTAGGCGCTATAAAGTCAACACACTTGGGACTTCCCTGGTGGCGCAGTGGTTAAGAATCCGCCTGCCAATGCAGGGGACACAGGTTCGAGCCCTGGTCTGGGAAGATCTCACAGGCCGCGGAGCACCTAAGCCCATGCGCCACAACTACTGAGCCTGCACTCTAGAGCCCGCGAGCCACAACTACTGAGCCCACGTGCCACAACTACTGAAGCCCACGTGCCTAGAGCCCGTGCTCCACAACAAGAGAAGCCACCGCAATGAGAAGCCCATGCATCACAACGAAGAGTAGCCCCCACTTGCCCCAACTAGGGAAAGCCGGCATGCAGCAACGAAGACCCAAGGCAGCCAAAAATAAAAATAAAGAAATAAATTTATTTAAAAATAAATAAATAAAGTCAACTGACTTTTCAGATCTCATCCTCCCAATCTCGGCGCCGTCTGACACTCTTCATCACCCTCCCCTGCAATTTCCGAGTTCCCTCCCTCCGTCTCGTTGCTCCTCTTTAGGCCTCTCTTCACTAACAGCTCCTTCTCTGCTCTTAAAAACATCCGTAAGCCAAGGCCCCTGCTCCTCGCATATACTGCCCCAAAATAACTGATATATACCAGGTACTATGTGAAGAGCTTCATACACAGTATCTCCTTCAGCAAATTCTCACAACTGCCTTTTTAGCTAGATTCCATTATTATCGCCCTCCTCATTTTTCAGAAGAGGAAACAGAGGCTTAGCAATTGGCCCAAGTTATACATCATGTAAACAAGAGAGCAGGGGAGGGGTTTATAAACCAGGTCTAAATCCAGAGCCCAAATCCTTAACCTCCCTGCTCTATTTCCTCCTCCTCAGCCAGGCTTCCAAAAGCAACACTGTCTGCATGCTCAGTTTTGAATTTAATTTCTGCAGCAGAGACTGTTTGCTGCTTACTCAGTACCCATTCCCCCTTCTTCTCACCAATAGAACACTTTATCATTGGGGTGGCAATGGGCCCAGATTCAAATAAACACACAAAGCCACACACAGACATTTCCCAGCCTCCCAGTGAGATGGTCCTGGGGAGGGCCTTTTGGCTGAGGGTTTTAAACAAGGCTCAATCAGTGGGCAGGTGCATCCTTTTGCCCTTTCCTCTTTCCCATTTCCTGGAATGTGACTGTGATGGTTGGAGCAAGAGTAGCCATCTTATGATAAAGAGACAACCTGAGGACAGGCACACACGAGGGATGGGAGAGCAGAAAGACACAAGGGGCCTGCCTCTCGATAACCACACAGCTGCCACAGCAGACCTGGAACACCTCTACCTGGACTTCATTTACCTGAGATAAAGATGAACCCCTATCTTGGGCTGACTGGGACGAGGATTCATATACAAATGATTTATTAAGGAAGCACGGGCTTTTCTGGTGGCACAGTGGTTAAGAATCCGCCTACCAATGCAGGGGACACGGGTTCGAGCCCTGGTCTGGGAAGGTCCCACATGCCGCAGAGCAACTAAGCCCATGCGCCACAACTACTGAGCCTGTGCTCTACAGCCCGCGTGCCACAACTACTGAAGCCCACACGCCTAGAGCCTGTGCTCCGCAGTAAGAGAAGCAACTGCAATGAGAAGCCCGTGCACCACAATGAAGAGCAGCCCCCGTTCGCCACAACTAGACAAAGCCTGATTGCAGCAAAGACCCACCGCAGCCAAATAAAAAAATAAATTTTTTTAAAAAAGGAAATGCTACCAAAATAAACCCATAAGGAAGTGGGTGAAGCAAGACAGGGAAGAGAGAAAAGCTCATCAGAGTGGACTGTTAGGTACAGTTCTACAGAGGATGACTTCAGCCTGATCCTACGAGGAGCCCCGGAGTATAAACAATGCCTCCTGTTTTCCCGTCCTGAGGTTGAGTTTTCATTCTTCTGTATCAGTCAGTCCCTGGTGAAGGTGGGAAACCTCAGAGACTCCCAGATACTCTGGACTCTCCATGTTTTATGGCACAGTGGGTCCTGCAGCCTGAGGGCTATCTTCCCATGATGAGCTGCGTGCTCTTGGGCTGTAGGACGCAAATGCCCCAAAACTGAAGAAGAACACATAGGGATCCCAGGGGGCCCAGGCCAAGCACTGACTGCTGCCACTACAGCATCCATTCGGTTGAAAGCTCTGCGATTTATATTTCTGTTCTGTAACAGCCAGACCTAATCCCGAGTGATGCAGATTCTTGGCTGAAGACGTCCGCATTTGCATCTCCAGCTCTAACGGCTCTCCTGAACTCCAGCCAAGAATGTAAGTGCCAGGTATGTCTCTCCACATCTGTTCATACATACAGCATCTGGCTCCTTCAAGGAGACAGGCAGCTGACATCTGCCTCATGGCCATGGTGACATGAACCAGAGTCAAACCATTCTCTGCCCCTCTCACCACCCGAAATCCTTTCCTCCTCCTAACCACTGGCAGTGATTCACGGCGCCACTACCTTCCTGGTAAATCAGGAAAGAACACTTAGATGATCTCAACGTACCTCCCTCCCTCACATCTCCCCAAGCCTGCGAGCAGGTCCTAGTGAATCTACCTTCTACGTACGGCCACCCCACCTTTAGTGCTGCCTCTGCCTTGGTTCTTAATCCTGTCATCTGCCACAGGGACTCTCCTGGTAGCCTCTCTGGCTCCAGTCTCCCACTTCTCCACGAGGGGTGACCTTCTGCAACACTTGCTGACCATAGCCTTCCCCACCCAGCAGTCTTCAGAGGCCAAGAATAAAGATCTGAGCACCTGAAGCCAGCACCCAAGTGCTGGGGCCTCCAGCCACGCTTCCGGTTCCATCTCCCACCTCATCCTGTGCACCTTTAACAGCACATCTCACACTTGCTGTCACTCTGGGCTCCCCTGGAATATTACACGAGTCTGTTTATATAAATACAAAGGTGTATTTATTTTCTCATGACTTATAATAGAACTATGATAGAATACAGTTGCCCTCTCTCTCCTACAGTGTTCTCTATGCCCGCATGGAAGCATGGCCATCTTATTCACTTTTATATTCCCCCAAGGAACTAGCATCGGAAATTTAAACAGAATTATTCGATTTATAATGCTGAATCAAATTCAAGGCTATAAGGCAAAAAATCTGTCATCACCCCCACACACACTGCTGTGTTCACTTCTTTCTAATCTCAGCTCTTAAAATGTAACCCAGACTCTGCCAGTAGCTCCAAGCACTCACCTGGACTCTCACATTCCTCCTCTTAAAATGGAGGGAGGGGCCTATAGGACATCATGAAGCTCCAGAGTGAAGAGTGACCTTGTTCAAGCCTCCCATTTACAAATAACGGTAACACTTACTCAAAGGAGGGAAATGACATGTCTCGGTTCACAAACGTGCAAACAAAATCCACACGTGGAAGCTATGGGTAAAGCATCGCCGACAGATACTGTTAGACGGGGTACCAAGTGCCAAGGCAAGGGTCGCCTGACAAGAGCTGAGGTCGCCTGGCTTTGAGCAAGTTCTTGCCCCAGCACACAGCATGTTCTGTGCTATCAGACCATGGGTCACTTCCCAATGATGACACCAGAGAAGCCAGTGGTTCGTAGGGTGCCCAGCTAAGCCCAATTCCCTACTCTTCCAGTGACATGACTCATTTCTACAGGGAACCAACCTCCAGCCACACCCAACTGCAGTGTTTGGGTGGAGCTCACTCAACCTCCCTGCTCCGCAGGTGGGCCCGTGACCCACCCTGGTCAAATACGGGATTGCCTCCCCAGGCCACAGCGCTAGGAGCCCAGGGCCTCTGAGTCGGTGGGATTTAACTGGCTGGAGAAAACAGGCGGAGACATCTTCCTTCCCCTAGCCTGGCTGACAAGAGCGTGCAAATCCAGAGCTGCACACCACAGTCTGGATACCACAAAGGGAAAGGCTGCCTGAGAAAGGAGCCCAGCCACAGAGAAGCAGAGACAAAACACGGAGAAAGCAGCAAGTACAGCCCCTGAAGACACATCATTTCAGTCCCTGGGCTCCAGCCGGTAACATCAGCCAACAAATCCCTGCATGAGTGAGGCTTCCAGCTGTCTGTACCCTAAGGGATTGTGATTCATATAAAAGCCACGAAGGGAAAGCAAGAGGAACTGCTTCACGTAAACAGCCAGAAATGTATCTCACAGTAGGCAAAAGGCTTTATGCTTCACAAGTAATGAGCAAAATACGATGCAAACACTTAATGTACAAAGAATACCACCAATGTGTTGAGACTAAGAGACAAAACGCATAACAGAGGCCAACAGTGACTAGATATGTAACATAAAACAGGACAGTCAACCTAAGTACACGGAGTGACTCTTGCACCTTCCCAGCATTCCCAGGTATGACAGGTAAGGCACCAGCCACACTCACACAAGAGAGTGACACAGTCCCCTCCTTCAGCTCAAATGGTGTCGTTATTACACACAGACATTATTCTCACTGCCCTCTGTTTTCAGTTGAAGAACCCTTCAGAACCCAGCTCTGAATTAACCTACTGAAGGAGGGATCAAGGGAAAAAGATCAAAAGCAGGAAGACCAATCCCTAACGTGTGTAACATAAAAGAAGTTCTAAACCCTAACTGCAATGCCTTTTCAATTTGCATCTTTAAAAAGTCTGATTATATAAGAGAGTTATATCAGATCTGACTAGTAAACTGACACTGCTCCAAACGAGGACTTAAAAAGAATCAAGTCGAGGGAAGCCATCATTTAAATAAATACCTCACAACCAAACCCAAGCCAGAGTAACCACTGACATTTAATACTCTGGTATCAGTCCTAAGTGCTGAAGGTTTCTGTAATTCTAGCATAAGCTTCTCTTCAAAAAAAATTTTAAATGCCCAGGTTAAATGAAAAGCTCTTTCAAACATTCCCCCCAAACTGGAACTAGTTCAAGGCAAAGATCTAGTGATCTGAACACAGGCAAGTCACTTGAGGAAAATAATCAGGTTATCCTGCCATTCGTTCTTTTTCTCCTTTACATTCTTCCCTTAGGAGGGATCGAGGAAACACCATCCTGAATCAAAATACATGGAGAGGACCAGAGTTAGAGGGATGAGGCATTCCTCCTGCCTCGTGGTCTTGAAAGAGCGAGGGCAGATTCAGGGGTAAATGCCACGAAAACCATAATACGGTCATCCAGTTACCCTGCTGACTCCCATTCATTCATAAATGCTGATTCGGCATCTCCTTTGGGCCAGACACTGGTCTAGGTACTAGGGATACCTAGTGTCTTGGTGACCAAGACAGAGAGGGCCTCTATCCTCACATAGCTTAAATTTTAGAGAGGGAGACAAAGAGTGAACAAGAAAACAATAAAAAAAAAAAACATAGTATTGGGAATAATAACTGCTATGAAGAAGAATGAAGCATGGTGGAGGGACAAAAAGGGATGAAGCAGCTAAAGGGATCAAGGCGATACGGCAGGAAGGTCAGGGGAGGGCTCTCTGAGGTGGTGACATCTGTGCAGACAAATGAGGGAAGTGAGGGTACGAGTCCTGTGGGGTGGGGGGACGAAAATTCCAGGCCAGACAACGGCTCTGGGGCAGAAATTAGCTACGTGCACAGAACTGTCAAGCAGCCCATACGGTTAGAGCTGAGCCAGCCGGGAGAGCAACACGTAGGCAGGAGCCAGGTCACGTTCAACAGCAGTTCTCAATCCTGGTCGCATGTGCAGATATTCTGATCCAACTCCTCTGTGATGTATCCTGGGCACTATGGTTTTTTGTTGTTGTTTAATTCCTCTAGGTGATCTTAACGTGCAGCCAGCCAAGGCTGAGAACCTGGCTTGACAGAACGTCCTATAGGATTTTACTATAAGTGACCTGGGAATTAGTGGTCAGCATATTTAACCTCGCAGGACTGGGTGAGATCATCTAGAGAATGAACACAGGTAGAGAGGAGATGAGGGCTGAGAACAAGGCCCGGGACCAGACTAAGGTAGTAAGAAAGAGGGAGAGATAGGGAGGCACAGAAGGTGTAGCCAGGGAGGTTCTGGAGAGCCAGCAGGGTAGGGTGTGTGCAAAGCCAGGTGAAAAAGGGACTTCACTGCTGCTTTGAATAGAGGTTAATAAAAACCCACTGTAATGTTAAAATACACCCTCAATAATAGCGTTCTTTTCAAAAAAGGTATACACATAGGTGAATAAATGCAGAGGAAAAAACCTGCAAGATTACCGCACCATCGATAATAGTAGTCACGTAGGGTCAGGAAGGGGATAAAAGGAGACAAGCCTTTGCATCAATGCCTCACGTGTTTACGGAGAGACTGTAGTTACCTATTTCTTATAGAATGGAAAGCTCTTAAATGATTCTGCGGGCAGCCAGGGCTAGGGATCCCGGGGTGGGGACACTCGAGGGGACACACTCCAGCATTAAATATCCTATGGAACCAAACGTCTTGGAGGGCTTTCAGATTTCCTATGACTGATTTCACATCAAGGAAGAAATCCACACAGAGCATGCCTGGCAGCCGAGGTATGCTTAGGGAGACTCTCCCTACACAGCTTCTATTTTGGATTCCAGTAGATACTTAACAAAGTCAGATGAGAGGTGTTAAAAACCTCTGCAGCTAGAAGCTGTCTTCAAGAAGACTCCAGGCAGCTTCATTTGCAGCCCTCAGTGACAAAGATTAGATCCTAAGCTACTAATTAAGAATACCTGCCTTTTTAACAAGTCCTTTCCAAACGGAGGCCGCTTCTCTTTCTTTCT
This sequence comes from Orcinus orca, assembly GCF_937001465.1. NCBI lineage: Eukaryota > Metazoa > Chordata > Mammalia > Artiodactyla > Delphinidae > Orcinus > Orcinus orca. The sequence goes on from NC_064568.1 coordinate 11,649,566, forward strand.
TTCTTTCTTTTTTTTTTCCTGGCTGTGCCGCACGGCTTGCAGGATCTTAGTTCTCCAACCAGGGATTGAACGCAGGTCCCAGCAGTGAAAGAGCGGAGTCCTAACTACTGGACCACCAGGGAATTCCCCAGTTTCTCTTTCAACACCCTTCCATGTTGCTCCTTTTTCTCACTTTATCCCAGAAGCAATTACATCCAGTAGGTTGTTGGAAGCCACCAATTCCAGCCACTAGGAGATACAAGTCACTTAATTGATTTGAAAAGGAAAGGAAGCAGAGTCAAGATGCACCATCTCAGCACCATTTACTTAAAATAAAAACTGTGAACCATTAGCTTCGGCATCACCTGTGCTCTTGTTAGAAATGCAGGATCGTGGGTAGAGAGACAGCAATCAGAGGCCAGACGGATTCCGAATCTGCATTTTAACAAGATCACCATGTACTTCAGCAGTAAAGTTTGAGAAACTGCCTGAAAGCCAAGTTAGCTGATCATCATCATCTCCAGGTAAATGTTAAAAAAAAAATATATATATATATATATATATACACATGTATTGCCAAGACCTATCCCAACAGCAGGGATGGAGCCCTCCAATCTCATATTTTCATTCTCCTAGGTGATTCCAAGGCACAGTCAAGGTTGGGAACCAACGCCTTTAGAGGACCCACAGGTCTGAGACCTACCTGAGTACCAAATGAACCAAAGTCAGAGGCGAATGGAACAGGGTAAGAAGAGAGATGAAGTTTAAGAGAGAACATGACAGCAAAGCAGGGCAGAGGGCTGAGTGTGTTAAAGACACAGTCATCTCGACAACTTACTGCTGTGCATTTAGTCTAGTCAGTCCTTGCACCACGATCTCCAGAAACTACTTAAAGAAGCACTCGAGGCTCTGGGCAGCGGGACAATGACGTAAACAGGGCTAGGAGGCAACAGAGCGAAGCAGTTGGCAAGACCGTGCTTTCCAGTTAACTGCACTGCTTTGGGCGTGTTCATTCTGTAAGCCTCAGTTCCCTCAAGAGTCAAACAAAGAGTTAATCGGCACCAGCCTCTCAGTGTGGCTGTGAGGAAGAAATGGGGAAATGGGGGTAAAGCTTTCGGTAGAGACCGCTAGCTACCGTTAAGCCTTCCTGTCAGTAGTAATCATTATTGTTAGTGTGACAAAGAGTTATGTGCCCCAGGACAGATAATAATGAGTAAGGAGGATCAAAGAACTAATCCAGCCAAGAGACATTAATCTCTACTGTAGAAGGAGTAGCGGTAGTGAGATCAAAATATTCCTGTGTGTCCTGTACAGGCACATGATTGGCTGGGTTTACACGCTTAACCCAGCATGAGGCAAACTTGTTCATTTACACACCCAGCGCATTGCTTCCAACCTTCTCAAACTTGTTTGTTATTTTCTAAAAGGGAAACAGAAACACTCAAGACCTGATAGGGCTGAACTGAGTATTCAAAACAAGTGGCTGGTCAGAGAACAGCCCAGAATTCATACCCGAGGAGAGTGGGGGACACTCGTGTGCCTCTAACAGGTTTGGGTAGCAGAGTAATACATTGTCAGAGGTCAGGTCAGGTTTAACCCTGGTGCTTAACTTTCAGAGGCTGCCCTTCTGTTTTCCTCCTTCTGGCTTTTCCGTCCCAATAAATGTCTAGATGGCCCATCTGTGCCTGTCCATTAGCGTTTTGGGGATGCCTGGTGATGTTAAGCATCCCTTAACTTCACACACATCCCCAAAATGAACTGCAGGGTAAGGAAGAAGAGGGAGCCTTTCTTTCTGCAGCAAAGATGAAAAAATGCTCCACAAGAGGCCCTTGAAAATGAAAGTGAGCTCAGTTCAGGAGTTTCGCTGCTTCTCCTACTGAGGGGCAGCCTCTGTGTTCTGGGAGGTTAAAAAGAAAAAAAGTTTCCTTTGCCCCCTCCCTCCAAACTCTTAATGAAATCAACTTCCTTGTACTTTATAAAACAACAACAACAGTTGACTGTTCTTTTGGCAAAGAGTGAAGGATCAGGTTACATCAACCTCACTTCCTCTCCTCCCCCCTCTCCATCCTCATCTTTTATCAGAAAGAATATAACTATCTTTTTGAGGATTAGGGGTCTACAAACTTCCTTTTTATGCTAAAGCAGAAAACAAATTTAAGCCCCAAGAAATAAGGCCCACCTTCTCATCTCTCTAAAAGTTATGCTAATTATTTTTAAAAGCAATGCTCCTTAGAAACAAGAGAAGGGTGTGTAGTCAGAAAGGTGGTGTGGGTGTGCTAAGAACATGACTTCATATACCACAAACATGATAAGAATACGTTTTCCTATAAATAACATCAAAAGAGGTACTTACCGAATATTAAACCGTGAGCTCTATTAAAACCTGGGATGTGGAGCTCTCATATGAGCAAGATTATCGGTTCCTTAAAAGGGATAGGAAAAAGCCCCCAAAGTAGTAGGGAGAAAGCAGAACCGGAAATAATAATTGGGGGAAAGGTAATCTAGATAACAAGATACAGGGAAAAGGGAGAAGGGCATGCCCATTCCAGGCCCTGGACAAAGCAAAAAAGCCGGCATCTTTCATGAGTCCCAGTTTCAAAAGGAAGTTTACACTGCACTATATATATTACGTGCCAACCTCTCACTAGGGAGGGATACATCACCTTCAGCCCTGTATACATTGAGGATTCTTAAGGCTACTCCAACCCTGCAATTGCCCCAGCTCGGAACAGACACCACAGAGCGACCAGCGAGCTCTGGTTCCCAGCTCCGAACTAGATGCGAGTGGGAAATAGTCCTTGAAACTGGTGAAACAGCCCTTTCCAGGAACAACGAAGCCCACAGCTTTACCAAATAAGGCAAGTGAAAGCGAAAAGCCAAGGAAGAACAGGCTCAAGCTGTATCTTTCCTAAAACTAGCCAGCTGGATCATAGAAATTTGAGTATCCCGATTCTACCGGCATGGATTGCAAATGCAAAGAGAAAATGTGAAGAAACCACAAAGGAAAGAATATTTTGCCAAAGAGAGGCCCGGAATGCACAGATCCCAGCCCGTGCAACTTTCAGGAAGTTTCAAACCCACTGGGCTGCCCAAACGTTCTCTTGTGAAACACGTAACTCAGACTGGAACAAGGCTTTGCTATGATTCAAATCCTAACTCTTTCTCAATGTCATACATGAATAGCTTCAGAGCAAACAGTTCAGATATAACATATAGTTAGACGTTATTATATCAATAGATAAGGTTATCCAATGAATTTTTTTCAAAGGAAATATTTATGAGACAACCTGCATTTAAATATTGAAAAAAAAATTATTTAACTCTATTTTCTTCTCTTCCAAAGAAGTTCCACATCCAATTTCCTGTTTTAGCCCATCTCCTTGATAGGAGAAATGGGTTGATTTTTATAAATCAACTTTTCTTTCCCCCCTTATGCCATGAGTCTTTTACATGCCAGAGATGAAATTGGAGACAAAGGTTGCTAAAATAAAGGCTGGGGGTAAAAAAAATCTCTCTAGGGTTGTGATTTAGACTTTGACACTGTCTTCTGCAGCTTTTGAGACAAACCACCAGCCTAAAGAGTACAGACTTCTTACAGCAAAGGAGGCATTTTCGCTAAAGCACACACATCACTGGGAGAAGAATGACACATTCCATAAATTTTTCCAGAAAGTCTAGTATTGCTTTCACTTTCCTTGAGTCATTTAGGTTTCTGAAAGTTAATCATCTCACAGGAAAATCGAACAGATGGTAAGAAACTTTCACAGCCATGAAGGGATGCACTGAAAAGGTTAAGAGGCTCAGAGAAAATGCAATGTCCAGTCAACTGCCAGTAGCTTGAAACGCAGAACGTGATTCCTCTGTGTCCACGTCCTGCTAATGCAACCTGGACAGTCACTTACCATCCTGGATCTTTTTTTTTTTCTTTCTTGAAGTTTGGAGATGATAACATAGATCACAATGCTACAGAGAAACGCTCAAGTCTACGTCTGTCTGTAAATGCACCTCTGCTGGCGGGTGGGACACGGAGTTGGTGACTATCCATTCTCCACAGCACACAGGAGAAGTGGGTCAACTGGGCTCCCCTTGGACATAGTCAGACTGTGGGGCTGGGGGGTTGGGTGGGGGGAGCATTGTCCTATAGACGCAGCAGGAACAGGCTTGAGGCATTAAAATAACCAGCTGTTCCTCTGGCACGTGCCGACGTTTCTGGATCAGAAAGCTTGTGTTATTTGCTCGGGGGATAGGGAACTTGCCTATCTGATAAAAATCAGAAGCGTCTATCTTTTGAACGCAGAGCTTGATTTCTGATGCTGGTTTGAGAACACTGGCAAACACACTCCTTGGGAGTACAACTCAGGCCAGGATGGGCGCTCCAGAGTCTGCAAGCCTCATGCGTGGCATAGCTTAAGAAACAGCGTCATCTACATCTGTCACTCTATTGAGACTAACACAACGTCGTGAATCTACTATACTCCAATAAAAATTTTTTAAAAAAAGAAAAGGGGCTTCCCTGGTGGCGCAGTGGTTGAGAGTCCGCCTGCCGATGCAGGGGACACGGGTTCGTGCCCCAGTCCAGGAAGATCCCACATGCCGCGGAGCGGCTGGGCCCCCATGGCTGCTGAGCCTGCACGTCCGGAGCCTGTGTTCCGCAATGGGAGAGGCCACAACAGTGAGAGGCCCGCATACCGCAAAAAAAAAAAAAGAAAAAGCCTTCCTCTCTAAATTATTTTCAGTTTCCTTCACAGTTTGTGCAGACAAGATGACATTTCAGGTCCACAGGAAAAACTGCAGGTTCCTCCAATACCAGAAAAAACCTTGGAATGACCTAGCAAAACTGGTTCTAGAGGGCACAATTTATGACCTATACTAGTTAGTCATAACCAGGGCAGCGAAAAACACGGTTCCCCCTACGGTCATTTTTTGGATTACAAATGGTGTCTGAGCATTTGGTTATTTTCAGCCCTTCATATAGTAGAGTCTGCACAAAGCAAAAATAGATGTTTGCTTCATAAAAAACTTGTAATGGGGTGGGCGTTGCCCGTTGTCCCAGACTCATTTAATACTGAGAAGGGATGGTTCCCAATATAGACTGCCACTACCAAGCTAAATTTTCCTAAACCGAGGTTTATATAGAATACGGCAAGCAACCTAAAATTATGTAAAAATGACCAATGTATACAACACTGGTCTGGGAACAACAAAGAAATCTTTCCTGGGAGTTTTGAAGCCCCCAAAACAGAGCTAACCTCACGGCGTAAGACCACAGCGTCACCGGCCATGTGTCTCATCCATACAGACAGCCCCCTTAGGCAGGAACCTCATGGCCTCTCGGTAGCTCAGAAGGGACGGACACTTGACATTTCTCCTGCGCCCTACTCATGCTGCCTCAGCAAAAACACTCTGCAAGATGGCTGGGCTATCAGAGCAGATCTGGGTGGCTTCTAAGTGTTTCTTAGGGGAATTACTTTGAATTTTTACCAGTACCTGAAACAGGGAGTATTTGAAACTTCTGAAATATTTCAGTTTGGTGCCTGGGGGGTGTGGGGATTGGTTTATATCCCCAGGGTCAATACAGTTAAGTCCTAAGGGTTACGGAGTCCAGCGGTACAGAGTTTCATTAACTGCTCTGGCACGGAACGTACTGCTTGGTATTTAGAGAACCAATAAATATTTGCTGGACAAGGCGGGAATCTTCATTCTTCTTGCCTGAGGGTAGGGGCATCTTCCCAAGGGTGACACTGGTAGCCTCTCTCCAGTCCCCCTCAATCCCTCTTCCTGGCAGGAGGAAGCCCCACTCAGGGATTGAAGGACTGGGAGAAGCTGGGCATGCTTAGTTCAGTCCCTGTGGCTTGTCCACTGAGAGGATCTGTTCTGATCCGTTGAGCCGGGGAAACTCTGTCCCTGCAAGGGGCTGGGGATAAGGACAGTTCTGGGGTACTACTAACAAGCCTGTGGGATAGCAAGGCGAAAACCACATCCTTCACTTGCAAAATCAGTGAGCTTGTAGAACCCCAGAGCAGCAAGCTCTCCGCTCTGCTCACCTATAACCTCCCTGTAATACTAGTTCTCGCTAGGATCATCAGCAAATTACATAACTATGCTGCTTTGAATAACTGGCTTGGTAATTTTTACAATGTGGGGAATTTGTGGGGTTCTCTTGTTCTGACTCCCCTTCGAAAGGGTGACATGGGTCCTAAGAAGTAGCTGGATGAGTAAATTTGAAAACCACTTCTCTGAACCATCAACCAACCAATTCCTTATTTAACTAACTTGAACCCTTATCCTTCCTCCTCACTTAATGTTATTACTGTTAAGATTCTCCATCGGGGGTCTTCCAACATATCATAAAGGGAAAAAAGGCTTGATTTAACATTCACAATGCAGTTATATCTAATTATCCAATCCAGATAATATATGCTTATAAACTGCAGATGGTGGGATGTGCTTTAAAGACAAAGCAATGAGGGCAAATAATTCCACTTAAAGTCTGTGTCCAACCTCATCTTATACAGCACCAAAAAGAACCTACCATGCCTTCTGAGAATAACACTTTTCAATTCTCTATCATTAAAACACAAACTCAAGCTCAGTGCCACGGTCTAAAATGAACTTTCCTACAGAAAGGAACCCAGATCAGTAATAGACTTTCTATTAAAGGGAAACCACCAAAGAAGGACGTACTCAGTGACTGACCAATATTTCCTCTCTCTAAGCACCTCCAAGCCAAGCACCAACCTTAGTCCACAACCATTCATCCCCAAAGGAGAAAACACTTTTCCATGGAGACAGCTCTGGTCAAGTTACAGGATCAACATGCTCTAATAGATGCTGATCTATTATTCTAAACATTTAAGCTATAGAATATATAAAATATAGAATATATAACATTTATTATATATAATATATAAAACAAGGATTTAAAGTATATATTGATTATTAGTGAGGTATCATGATCATTATTATATGAAAAAGAATGTAGAGCTCAACAAATGTTCAATTGTACTACTATTATTAAGTGTTTACAATGTTCTATTTGCTATTTAAGTACTTTGCAATACCATCTCATTTCATCATCAGAGGGACACATCCTTTAGAAGGCTGTGAGAGGATAAGTAATCTTCCCAATATCACATAGCTGATGAGCTGTGGGCTAGAAATCAAACCCAGGCAATCTGACCCCAAGTCACATGAAGTCACTGCACAAATGGACCTTCCTCGTATCAAAATGCTCAGGTCATAACAGCCATGCAATAACATAAAATTGGTTGGGTAGAACCAAATGAAATACTTTGATAGTCAAAACTGGCAGCAACACGTGGGTCAAATTTTTGTTCTAGTCAGAACTGTAGAAGCCTTAAAATTACAAGACAAAAGATGCCTTGACCCCTTGAGTCCTACCCTCTTGACGACACTGTCAAGTTCACTGTTATCTACCTCATTTGGTCTATCTCTACACAAACCAGTAACAAGGACTCTGTGCTCACACAGACAAAATGTAAAAGGCACCCAAAAAAAAAAAAAAGAAAAGACTACAATAAGAAAAACTTCTTGATGTGTAGTCATTTTATAATTCTTCCGTTGTTCCTTGGAAACTACACATTTCATTATGGCCATCAGGATAGCCATCAACGGCCAAATCTCATGCACAAATGTTGACTGGAAGATTACTAAGCACAGACATCCTTAAAGAAGGGGGATTCGAACGATGGTAACTCCACAGCTGAGCCCACCGCAGAATGCAGAACCACTGGGCCAGGTTAAGTACCAAGGTCCTTTCTCATTCTAAAGATAACACAAACTCCACAATTTTAAGTGGCAAAGGAACCTAGAATAACAACTGGATTAATGCTTTTGTTGTCAGCCATGGAAATTTCTAATTTGAACAAGGAGGCCAATACACAATGGAAGGAAATTAATCAAGGAGGTCGAACTGAAATTCTCCCTCCCGTGATTTTCTGTATTTTCCGATATTGTCACTCAAAAGATGGGAAAATCGCTCTTTTAAAAAAAAAAAAAAAAAAGTGGCAGAGAGAATCTATTTTCTATAGAATCTTACGTAATTAAGTTTTTAACCTCATATCAAACAATTTAAAAAAAGAAACATGCCTACACAAAAGCTCAATTTATTCACTTACAACCTTTAAAAAGCCCAATAGTGTAAAGCATTATAGCAATCTGAAAGTAATAATTTTTCTCCTTCCGCTTGCTATAAACAAATGATGAGCCGGAAGTGAAAGGGCTGATATTTTGAGATGTGTGTAGAATGTGCAGTTTCACTGGCTTTAGCTATTGGAAGAGCTTGAGGTAATAATGCTACCCCCCTTCAAGATTTTCTGTTCCGAGATATACTATCTTATGTACTAATGTAAGATTGGGGTGAGTGAGCAGAAAAAAAAACAGTGTGACTTCTATCCAAACGTACTGCAGCTAGAACACCCCAATATAGATATCCTAGCATCCTTCCCAGTTCCTTTATAATATTTGTCACACTTGTAATTACAGTCTGTTCTGCTATAATGTGATAGTTGGTGAATTCAAGAAACCTGGTTTATCCAAAATGATGTTATAATGTTTTCAATGAAAATGGGTTAGAAAGGACTTGCAATCATGAAGTTGTTCTTCTGGATGAATTTCAACAGCAAAGGTATTTTTGTAGTTACAGTGGACCTTGTTATTATTACAAGCTGAAAAAAAAAAATCAGTTGATCCAAACTAATGAAAACCCAATGGCTTATCACAGGAGAGATCTTCAGTGACTCAGAAGATCCTCTAGTATCTCCAGGTTTCTAGATTCTTGCTATTCAGCGTGGTCCACCTGCTGCCAGCATAAGCACCCTTGGGAGTTTGCTGAAAACGCAGGACCTCAGCCCTCACTTTAAACCCACAGAATCTGCATTTTTAACAAGACACCTAGGGGATAGCCTTGCACAGTAAATGTCAAGTAGCACAGCTGTACACTATCCAAATAAATCATAAAAGCTTGCATTAAATAAAATAACTCAGGGCCAAGGAGCAACCTGCCACTCAAACAGTGCAGCTATGTAGAGAGCGGCACAGCTAATCATGTACCCAGGTCCTCATTTCAATAGTATTGTAATCAGCAGGGGGCTGCAAAGTGCAAAGCTTGTTTCCTAATAAAACAACCTTACTGTATTTAACTGGCATCCTGGGAGAAAGAACTCACAGTAGGAGAAATTCCTGTACTTGTTCTACAACTGACTCTCCTTCCTTAGACTATAAACTCCACGAGGGCAAAGGCTGTATCATTTTTTTCTTTTACGGCAGAATCTCAGGGCCCAGCCCAGAACTGAGCAAATGGTAGGGGCTCATTAAGTGTCTGATAAGTGAACAAATAAGTGGAATGGTTACTCATCAGGAGATTCCTGAATTTCAGCCAAAGCTCTGCTGACCCCTCACAACTTACTTCCCTGGCTCTGGGGCTCCCAGTCTTTTCAGCCCTTCAATGACAGGTTAGAACAAAAAGCTACTCTGAGATTGGTTTCAGCTCTGACGTCTTAAGGCACAAATTCCTCTAGAGTTGACATTTTCACTTAAATATTAACCTCATTCTTAAGCCACCTTCAAATAAAATCAGCAAGTATAGATCATAGCACCCTATGGCTAAGAGGTTCAACCGCTATTATCTGTTCTGGCGTCACTCCCTCCAAAGCTAGAGACTGCCCGCCACGCTTGTTCCTTCTCAGACACAGTCTCTGTTTCTATCTTGGGAATCAGCCTGCCTCCTCACTGAATGCTATCGTTTTTCACTTCCAAGCACTTGCCTTTCACCCATCCTCCTCTCACCCCCTACCTTCACTTCCCATCATCACTTCTCACAGCATCCTCTGTGAACCACCCACACTTTCACAACAGTAGGCTTCCTTCCCCCAGACGCACGGAACATGGGGGCAGGACCTAGGAATCTACACTTTAAACTTGTTAACAAGGTATTTCTTCTGCACCCGCATGTGTGGAACCCACTGTTCAAAGACCAGTTTGGGTGCTATCTACACTAAGGACTTCCACTGCCCGACAGTTCCAATCCCTGCCCATCAGTTCCTGCTATGAGCTCAATGCGCTTACACTAGAGAAATTAGCTTTATAGCACCTTGCAAGGCTTGCTAATTATTGCTTATTATGATTCTGTTCAATCATTATGATGAAGAGAAACAATAAAACCATTTTGTCTCATCAGATTCTTTCACAGTGAGCAACATTTTAAAAAATAATTATGTCATGTTTTTAGCCATGTAACATGTAACACCAACTGACACATGTAACACCATGTAACACCTGACACTGTAACACCAACACCACTTTCCTCCAATATAGCGTCACTGCTGGTCATTAACAGTAATAAATATCTCACAGTAACGAAACACATCAATGGACCACCCATAATCATGTGTTTCAACACTCATTCATTCATCCATCTAGTCACCCATGCCAACAGTGAGGTAGGTCTGGGGAGACGATTATCAACAAGTTCCCTGAGGGCAATGATATTCTGAACATGTTTTTTGCTTTTTTAACCAATATTTTATCTTCTAAGCATGCTATCACAGAATTAGAATCTAACCTACTTATTCTGGTTTTCTCTGTATAAATCCTATCGTGCATGGAGGAAGCTAGGAAAAGGTGATAAATTCCCTTTAAATCTTCTCTCAGATTTTCCTCCACCCCATTAAAAGATGAGTTTGATCCCTTTTATTTGTGCTCCTCTAATAGGGCTTTCTTTAATCCTAGTAGTAATCTGAGTATGTGATCTTTTATTTGACCACCTCCACCAGGAGGAGATCTTTTTGCAGACAGGAATTATGGTTGGTTTGTTTTCTTCAGAAAGCCTTTTTACTGAAGTATAACATACAGAAAAGTACACACATCGTAAGCAGAGAAGCTGAATTTTCAGAAAGTGAACATGCTGTGTAAGTAGCACCCAAATTGAGAAACTAGAAACTATGTTTGCAATCATCTTTCAACTTCTTGCAATTTACAAACCCCTGGTTACCTATCCAAAGACCCCAGGAGTCTATGGACCATTTTGACTATCACTGTCTCTAACAGACTAGTAAGACTGAAAGAGACTTCTCAAAGCCGCGAGGAGGCGTGAACAGACAAAGATGATGTTCCAGCCCTATGACACTGTCACTGTGATGATGCACCAGAAGCTCTCTTCCACAGCATGGAAGACCATTTAAGGTAGAAGCACTCTGCTCAACAAGCACATGCAGATCCTTTAGAATTAACTGAGCGTTCCCATCGGAATAGCTTCATCACAAACCCAGCTGGGGGAAAACAAAGGTACTACACATAATTCTAATCCCCGAGCCCCTAAAGTATAGGATGGCAGGAGTGCCAGGAATATCCCAAACAAACTGGGAAGAAAAGCCCATTGTTTTGGATACTTCGGTATCTTTTATAATGACAGTAAGAGGAGATTCCATTATGTAATTCAAAGACTTGTCAAACTACCATGTCCCCTGCAGGAGGAATTTCTGGCTTTGCTTTATGCTTTAAAGCCCATTTTCAGCATTCACTGTGCAAATGAGGCATTGCCCTCACATTACAACAGGAAATGTGATTGCAGGTAATAAAGAGCAAGCAAAACTCATTTAGGAAGGGTAATTTGGGGCCAAGAGGACAGAGGCAAACAATGCCCATCAATTCTTGAATTGTTCTTCCATAAGAGGCTGGGTGAGGCATCTATCTATACTTTCCCACTCAGATCCCTTGAGCAACAGCCCACAAGTGAATAAGAGCTGGTGAAATCAGCTGAAGGAGGGAGAAAAACTAAAGTCATTCTCCTTAGAAGTCCCCCACCTAGGACACCATGTGTACACTAGGTATCTCTGTCACCATGACCAAAGTTGTTTAAATATATGAGTACAAAGTATTCTTTTATTCATTCAACAATTATTGATTGACCATCTTTTACGTGCAAGACACTCTTGCAGATGCTGAGAGAATTCATAGTGCTGAAATTCTCTTGGAGGAGAAAGCCAATAATAATGCCACAAGTAAGTACAGTACGACGTCAGAGAGTGGTAAGTGCTCAACAAATGTTGACAATGAGCTCCCCTTTTGATCAGGTAGTTTGAGAGGCCTCTCCGAATAGGTCACAACTGAGCAGACACCTGAATTAAGGAGGAAGTCAATCAAGAAACTGTCCATGAATAAAGCCACCCGGGTTGAGGGTACAACAAATGCAAAAGCTCTGAGGCAGGAACAATCTTTAGTGTGTTTAAGGCACAGTAGGAGGTCAGCGTGTCTGAAGCCACATAAGTAAAGGGATGAACATTTTTAGGACATTATACACCAAGGAAGAGACTTTGGATTTTATCCTCAGTGTGATGGAAGCCATGAAAATGTTTCGAGAAGGAAGGTGATAAAACCTGGCTTATGTTTTAAAATTATCACTAGCTGCTCTGTGGAGAACAGACTGTAGGAGGTAAATGTGGAAACAGGGAGAAGACTATGGGAGTGGTCCAGACAAGAGCCAGTGGTGATTAGGGAAAAAGTGACAGTGATGGACAGCTGAGAAGCAGTCAGATGGGGCATATATTTTGAGCACAAGTCAGGAGGATTTGCAGATGGATTTCATTAGCTATCTAATCTAAATTAAAAAAAGAGGAGTTACAAGACTCCAGATGTTGGATGTGGAGAAACTGGAACCCTGTGTACTGTGGGTGAAATTGTAAAATGGTGCAACTGCTGTGGTAAACAGTATGGGGGTGCTTCAAAAAATTAAAAATAGAACTACCATATGATCCAACAATCCCACTTCTGGGTATATACACCCAAAAGAACTGAAAGAGATATTTGCACACCCATGTTCACAGCAGCACTATTCACAACATGCAAGAGGTGAAGGCAACTATATACCCAAGGACAGATGAACAAAATGTGGTCTGTACACACAAGGGCATATGATTCAACCTTAAAAAGGAAGGAATTCCTGCCACATGCTACAACATGAACGAACTTTGAGAACATTATGCTAAGAAGCCAGTCACAAAAAGACCAATACTGTATGATTCCTCTTTTATGAGTTAAATAAAGTAATCAAATTCATAGAAACAAAGCAGAATGGTGGTTACCAGAGGCTGGGGGAAGGAGGAAAAGGCGAGTTTTTGTCTAATGGATACAGAGTTTCAGATTTGCTAAATGAAAAAGTTCTGGAGGTCTCTTTCACGATAATGCGAATATACTTAACAGTTCTGAATTGTTACCCATAAAAATGGTTAAGAGGGTAAACTTTACATTAAGCATTTTTTACCACGATAAAAAATGAAACTCATGTTTAAGGCACCATTTAAGCATCTACTGTGTTTAAGATATTCATAAATGAAAATACGAAGCATCCTAAAGAAGAAGACTTTTAATATCTACAGATTTCATCTGTATCATATTAAGTTTTCAAATTTGCTTCCTTTGATAATGTACATACTATATATATTAGAACTGTAGCATATGCATATCATTTTAAAATAAGTATATAACCAAATGTAAAAAAAAGACTCCAACAAGAGTCTTAAACAAATGGGAAACTGAGGAAAAAACTGAGAAGTGCAGGTTTATGAGGGGGAAATCAAGTGGTCTAAGTGTGAGATGCCTGTGAGATACATCCAAGGGGAAATGTGCAATAAGATCTAGCATATGTGAGTCTGGAGTTCAAGGGGGAAGTCTAGGCTGGCGACAGTAATGTCTGAGTCATCAGCGCCGTGGTAACATTTAAAGTCATGGGACTAGACCAGCTCAGTAAGTGAGGGAGTAAATAAAGAGAGGAAATCTGAGAACTCAGCCCTGGGAGACACAAAGAGTAGACCCAAACATGACCAATCATTGAGCACGAGGCTGGGACAGGAATTTGAGACAAACAGATCCAGACAGTTGAGATGTGGTGGGTGCTTGAGCTGAAAGGCCACATAGAATTGGGACGGAGGAGGCCATGATGGGTCAAGAGCAAGAGAGAAGAAATAGAAAGAAGCAGAGGGGAATTCCCTGGCGGTCCAGCGGTTAGGACTCCGCACTCTCACTGCCAAGGGCCCAGGATCAATCCCTAGTCACGGAACTAAGATCCCATAAGCCACAAGGCGTGGCAAAATTAAAAAAGGAAAGAAAAGGAAAAAAAAAGAAGAAAGAAGCAGAGATGAGAGAAGCCATTCAGACTCTCACAGACAGAAGAGCCTCAAACTCTGTTCAGCCATCTCAGTACCAGTGAGAACTGCTTATTCTTGGTTTCCTATTGATACTTTTACGTGTCTGTGAGCCTGCCTGTTTTGTTTACAGTAACCTTCAAGGCAACCTGAGTGTTGAGTCTTTACCAACAAAGAATCCCTCATGTAATCCTAAAGGAAGGAGACAAGGTATGTGATGGGCAAGAAGTGAAACCAATTGGTCTCAATCAAAATTCTCTATTTTACTTGATGGACTGCAACATTTGGCCCCAGTTCTTCACTTCTCCCTGCATCCACGCCCTTTGCCTTGTAACTCTGCAGTGCCGGTCTTCCATGCGTGGGGTGGCCTGCTCTGCCTCTTGACTTTGGCCTCAGCCCAGAGTGACAAGCTTTGGTCAAGCAGACATGATGCAAGCAGAGGCTTCATGGGTTTGTACACTGGGGCTGGCTCTCTAGAGCCACTGCCAAGACTGACGGAGAAGGAGAGATGTGTGTAGCAGAGCCAAGTCACCCCATCACCTCACCCCATCCTACAGCGAGCCAAGCCTAGACACGTGGGCATGCTCACCCACAATCAGCAGAACCTCAGCGACCCCAGACACATGAGCAAAAAACACTTACCTGTGTGCACCCCTAATGTTTTGTAATTGGTATGTTGCCAGTCACTATGTAGCAAAGATAACTGATACATCATCGATTAAGAACACTGTTGGGGGGCTTCCCTGGTGGTGCAGTGGTTGAGAGTCCGCCTGCCGATGCAGGGGACACGGGTTCATGCCCCGGTCCGGGAGGATCCCACATGCCGCGGAGCGGCTGGGCCCGTGAGCCATGGCCGCTGAGCCTGTGCGTCTGGAGCCTGTGCTCCGCAACGGGAGAGGCCACAACAGTGAGAGGCCCGCGTACCGCAAAAAAAACAAAAACAAACAACAAAAAAAAAACACTGATGGGATTTGATTGACTTACTTCCTATTCACAGTTATCACCACTGGTAAGTGAGGACAAACTTGTCCCCCCAAAACTGCGAAATACAGACAAAACATAATTGACAGAACAAAAAAGGAACTTCAAAAATATCTAGGTGATGCGTGATCTGACTGATCTACCCCCAACTATATAATTTTAAGGTTTATGGTAAAATAAATAAGCAAATAAACAGACAAGCAAGTAAAATAATATGAAAGACTATGAGGCATTCAGACTCTTCTACTTGTGATCTGCTATACGGTGTCTGGAAACTCAAGAAGACAGTCTTATTCTTTCAGCATAAAAACATCATTTATATTCAGTGAGTGGTTACACGGTCTATTTGTACTGTTAGGTCAAACTATACGTAGGTTCCAAAAACAATAGAGAATGATTTTAGGGGAACTCAAGCTAGTACGGCTCTCATAAATGATATTCATAGACTGTAAGAAACTGCAAACAATTAATATTTCAATAGTCCGTACTTTTATTTTGATAATATCATGAGGCTGAGGAGCTTACGAAGACTGAAAGAAGCCCAACTAACAACTTCCTATTTGCCTCTGATCAAGTTTGAAATTTTGTCATTTTCCCTCAGCAACTGTATTTGTATCGTACATTGAAATAGTAAGCCTCAAAGTTAGAGTGTGAAAATATGCAATGGTCCAAAATTGAAGGGTAGCTCAATTGCAGAGCTGGGAGAAGAGAGGAAACGAACAGCAACATAACCCTTAGCTGTTATACTTGGGACTCCTGGAGTCAAGAATATCAGTAAATACCAGTCCTTGGTCAGCCCACAGTTTAAAAATATTAAATTCCCACAGGAAGTCCTTTCCTTGAACCTGAGTATAATTGTCTTAAGATCTTTAATAGCCATCCAAAAAACTTAATTAAATATGCGTGAACGCAGTCAGCAGCTGGTCTTTAAAAAACACATTATTCTAGAGTTCAATGTGAGCCAAGTTTAAGGTTAAAAACTGGTTTCCAAAACTATGCGCTCCCATGACAAGCTCAAAGACCTATTCCTTAAATACCAAAACATACATGCACCCTTTGAAAGACATCTATAAAACAGCTGTGTTACCTACGTAGGCAAACACAGGGAATCATAGGTTTCCACTTCGGGGATCATGAGTTCTGGGATTTCTCATCGTACACAAAAAGAAAGGTAAGCATTTTTAAAAGACACCAGAGATCTGAGTCTAGGATCTTTTAGCTTATGATTCTCACACGCTAAGTTCTGTCCTTTGACATTCAATATTCATTTTTCTATAGAAAAAGGGTGGTCACAAAAATGACTTTACTTATGGGAACCTAAAATATCATTTAAAAATGTATAAAAGTATTGCTATAATGTCAGACTGCTACACTGTTAGAAATACATTTTATATACATGTATACAGAAATATATATACTGTTATAATGCTAGAAACTAAGCATTTTTAAAATCAAATTTTATATGAAAGACTGGATGTAAGACAACATGTCTTCCACACTATCACCAGAATTAACTTTCTTTTTTTAAAAAAAAAGCCAAATTGTAATGATTTTTAAGTCATGCTCTGGCTGACAAACTTTCGTGTTTTTAAGGATTCTTCCAAACTCCTTATGCCTTGAAGAGAGCATAAAAGAACTTGCCCCATACAGCCCCCATCAGCATTTCCAGCCTCATCTGGAACCACTCCTGATGTCAAGAGCCAAGCACCCTGTACTCCGGCCACACAACTACGTGCATTCTTCACTCAAGCTATGGCCTCTCATCTTCTTGATGTTGCAGGCTCTACTCCCTTCGCTGAAGTGCTTTGGTCAACATCTACCCATGTTGCAAGATCCACCTCAACTGAAGCCATCCCCAACCTGCTGAGCCCAAGACACACTTGGGACATTGCCATTAATTCACACCACTATCTTCCCCCGCAGGGGAGATGACCTCCAGGGAAGGGATATAATCTTTACCCAGGCTGTCAGCCCCTAGGGCCTAGCATATAATAGGTATTCAACAAAGCTCTGTGGAATGGGAGGAAGTAGAAGGAAAGAGAAGAGAAATCGAAACAGATAAAAGCGAGCACAGGTCCCGAAGGACAGTAAGGATCTTAGCAATAGAGTATGACTAGTTTTCACTACGTCTCAGTTCACTACAAAGCTTATTATGTTTTTTGCTTTCTGTATTTCTCTAAAACATCACTAGCACCCAAAAGTTTTACCATAAAACTCTACAGTAAGTACCATCAGTTCATGGCCCAATTTTGTAAAAACAGACTTTTTTTTTTTCTTTACGTCCTCCTCTCCTCGGGTCCCTGGGTTCGGGCTCCCTCACCCCCATGCCCTGCAATGGCTTTGGCATAGACTCCCAGTGACCACACATCTGCTAGATCCAATGAGAAGCTCTCTTACCTTAACATATTTGATTTGTTGGGGGTGATGATAGTGTTGAATCTTCATTACTGAACCTCTAGTCCCGCTTGGCATCCAGGACAGCCTCCTCTCCCAGATGTTCTGCATTTTCCCCCCACTGCACCTGCCCCTGGGTTTTCTCCCTTCCCTTTACTTTCCCCCAAATGCTGGTGTTTCTTGAGTTTCCAGGCTTTAGTCTTTTGCCCTTCTTTTTTCTACGCCATCTCATCCATCCCCAAAGTTTTTTTTCTTTTTTTTGCGGTACGCGGGCCTCTCACTGTTGTGGTCTCTCCCGTTGCGGAGCACAGGCTCCGGACGCGCAGCCTCAGCGGCCATGGCTCACGGGCGCAGCCGCTCCACAGCGTGTGGGATCTTCCCAGACCAGGGCAGGAACCCGTGTTCCCTGCATCGGCAGGCGGACTCTCAACCACTGCGCCACCAAGGAAGCTCCATTCCCAAAGTTTTTAAGTACCATCTGCTACTGACTTCTAAACATGTATCTAAATTCAACCACATCTCACCGCTGGACCCTTTTTCCTTGCCCACTGGGTACTGAACATACCCGACACTGAACCCAACACAACTTCATCTTCTCCTCCCATGCTCCCTATCGCGGTTAACTGCACACCATTCCAGTAAGCTCTAAGGGCAGAAACCTGGGAAATGTTCCCAGAGGCTCCTTCTCCAACAGCACTCACATCCATCAGATACTAAGTCCTGTCAAAGCACTTCTTAGATTTCTCTCCTCTCCAGCCCCACAGCCCAGGTTCCTCACCATCTCTCACCTATAGTGTAGAATAACTAGTCTTCGGCTTTCTCCATCACCCCTTCCCACACAACCCATCTTACGTGTAATGCTAGCACGGCTGTCCACCTAAAATGCAAATATACCAGACTCACTCCTCTGCCAAAGCCCTTTAATCACATCCCTGACTAAAGGTAAAGGCCGAGTGGCTTCACTGCCCGTAAGACTCTCCATGACTTGGGTGTCTGTTCATCCGGCCTCACCTTCTGTGCAGCATGACCTCTCAACACCCCCTCCAGCCCCAGTGAACCTCTTGCACAGTCCTCCCAATGCTCTGGTATCTCCACTGTTTTACTTATGAGGTTATTTCTTCCTGGAATTCTTCTTCCCATCTTGTATGACTGGAAAATGCCCCTTCATCCTTTAAGAACTAGCTCAAGTGTCACCTCCTCGGGGAAGCCCTCCGTGACCAACCCTTGCTCCCAAGACTCCTCCATATAGTTGAATGATGTCTTCCTTTGTCCTCTAATCTTGGTTTGTACTTGGGGTCTAGCACTTTCTACACTATACTGTTATCCTCTGTTGGCATATCTCGTCTCCTGGTACCCTAAGTTATAAAAGAGAATTATCTTACTGTGCTTATCTTTTCACTTTCAACCTGGAGTATTTCAAGAATTCAACAAGGAACTGATCCATCAGCAATTAGGTCCTTTCTTCTTATCTCTAGTGCTACAGGAATGAGTAAGAAAGAGAAAGAACTAAAGCAAAACAGATAGGGATTGTCCAATGTTACCTAGGTAAGAACTGAAGGGCAGAAAGAGGACAATTCACTTCCTCTTCAATTTACATTAACTGAACACATTCCGGGCCACATCCTAAGACTTTAACACATTATCTCATCTAATCCTCAAAATATTGTGATCAAATAGGTATTATTATTATCATCCCATTTTACCGATGAGGAAACTGAGGCAAAGAGAGGCTAAATAACTTCCCCAAGATCTACATATAGATCTAAAGTGGCAGAGCCGGGATTCAAACTCAGGCAGTCTTAACCCACCCTGTGTTACCTCTCAAGATACACGTCGAGGAGAAAGAGAGCTGAAGTGGGAATGGAGGAAGGCAGAGGAAATGAAAGGAAAGCAATCTAATATGCACTCAACTCTCCTGAGAGATTAAGAGAAGGAAAACGTCTCAACTGCTCTGGGTGCCAGGAGAATATCTAGCAGTGGCCAAGGCTAGGGCAGGTGGGTAACTGTCCAGAGTCATACGGGGTAGACAGGTGGAAAAATGCAGGGGAAGAAAGGGGGAGGCATCCTTATTGCGTTCAGGAGGTCAAGAACCTGGGAAACAGCTCTACTTCTGCAGTGAGTATGTGTGTGTCTATCTGTCTGTCTCCTGGGCCAAATATTCCTGGCTATTTCTCTCCACTCCCAACTCTGACCTGGCTCTGGACTCTGAGCTTATCCAGCCTCATTCTTGGCCGAACTGACTCACCGATTCCCCACCTTACCTATTTCTTCATTCCGAGCTGAGATTCTAGGAGCTGAATTCGACAGACAGACGCTTGCTCATAGGGAAGAGCAGAATAAATGTCAATATATTCTGGGAAAACAGCTCCTGGGCAACAAAAAATTGCTGATATATAGAGTCAGGGTTAATTAAATAAACTGTCCTTTTGAAAAGCAACTGTTAAACACATAAGTTGAGGGGAGTGCTTAGAAGATCTATCCAACAGGAGAAGGAAAGAACAGTCTTTAAAAGTCCAAGATTCAGTTTCCAATTTGGCTCCTAATTTAGCTTAAATTCTTAAGCCAAATAAATTCTTACGAGTCATGAATTTTTTATAGTTATTTGTTCTGTGAATTCATCTTCTCCTCCATCTCCAAACACACTTCGACAAAGTTTATTTGAGGATATGTTACAGCTCACTGCACAGGGATTTGGCCACCAGGAAGGGCAACAGGCAAGGCAGAGCCAACACTGTGCCACTCAGATCATTAAGCGTGAGACATCGCAACTTCCTGGCACAGACCTCAGGCCAAAGTGGTAACAAATGAAAAGGACAAAGAAATAACGGCAGACTTGTGTTCTGAAACGTCAGTATCACTTCCAGAGTTAATATACTTAGTCAAAAGTCAGAACCACTCTTCAAACTACTTCATCTCTGAATTTCTGGGGTTGTACTCAACAGAATTCCCTAGAAGTTAAAACTTAAAACCTGTTTCGATATCAATCACCTTTCTATTTCCCAGAGGGTCAACTGTTCAATAGCCTGCAGAATCCAATCTAGGTTAAAAGAGAATTGAGTACCATTCAGATCTTCCCCTTGGGTGGGTAATCAATACAGCCTACTCCCTGTGAGGACAGGCTCTCCTGCACCCTAAGGCGAGCTCTTGACCCCAAGCAGGAAAGAAAAAACTTTATTCCTTGGCACCAGGAGACCAAATTTAATTCTACTTAGCGTTCATGAGCTTTTCATCTTCAAAGTGCTTCACAAATATTAACTAATTAATCTTCGCAGCACTGCTGCACAATGACATAAGATCTCCCAAGGATAAAGACCAAGGGAGGCACTGAACAGCCACAGAATAGAATTAGGAAGATAAGAAATTCCTTTTACCTAGAGGTGCTGTTAGTGGTAATGGTAGCTCCCAGTACCCCACCAAGGCTAAGCCGTTTGAGATGAGTATGAAAAATAGTGTCGCAACGAAAGCTGCTGTGGTGACAGAGCCCAAGGTTCCTTACAGAACTAAGTCTCAGTTCCCTCAAGGGTAAGTGAAGTTGATGACAGAATCATCTCCAGAGGGTGCATACACGGATTCAACAAGGCAACACGTGTCAAGACCTTAGCACAGAGGACCCTAGTAAGTCCTCAATAAACACTAAGCTGTTATTAACTGACAGGGAGCCATGGCTTCCCGGTGCCTGAACTGAAAAAAATGGGTTAAACAGCTTCAAGAAATCTGCAGGCATTGTTCATTTTTCTGTTTGTGGGAAACAATGAATTCAGCCAAATTATATACATTTCTCTTAAGGACTGAATTGTGTTCCCCCTCCCCCAAAATTCATATGTTGAAAGCCTAACCCCCCAGTACCTCTGAATGTGACCTTTTTTGCAAACAGGATTACTGCAGAGATGAGGTCATACTGGAGCAGGGTAGGCCCTAATTCAGTGTGACTGGTGCCTTATAAAAAGGGGATATTTGGGCATACACACACACACACACACACACACACACGGAGAACGCCATGTGGTGAAGGCAGAGATCAGGGTGATACAACAGAAGCCAAGGAATGCCAGAGACCATCCGCAAACCACCAGAAGCCAGCAGAGAGAGACAATGGCCACAGATCTCTTCCTCGCAGCTTTCAGAAAGCTGCCAACACCTTAATTTAGGTGAGACAACAGAATTCTACTGATTTAAGCCACATGGCTTGTGGCGCTTTGTTCCAGCAGCTCTAGCAAACTAATATACCCTCTGAATAAAGTCATATTTGTTTAATAAACAAGCATGAACCCACCAGTTCCAAAAGCAAATATGTTGGTCTGTCGATTCACAGACACCCCAAGCATCCTGAATGGACAAATCCAATGCAGTCTCCTCTCCTCGCAAAGAAAGAGTAAGCAAAATAGGAAACAGGGTGCTGGAAATCCACACAATTTGGGGTACTGGGGGCAAGAGCGCCTGCATTTTGGTAGGAAATCAAACTTTTGTCACCTGAGCTTTGCAAGGCTTAGCAAAACCCAAGTTACATAATACTTCTCAACATCTGGGTAAAGAGACCAAACTACTTCTTGCAGGGTCTTGAGCACTGCCTATAGTGGGAATGGTTTAGGACAAGGTGACGGGCTCCCCGCCATCCAGCTTTCTTTCTCTTTCTCCAACACTCCTTGTACCCACATTGCGGTTTCACCCTCGGTGTTCCGGGTGCCTGGCACACCATCCCCCAGAGGCTCGCAGGGCTGGCTCCTCTTAGACTTTTAAGAATCAACCCACACATTACCTTCTCTAGAAGATTCCCCCACCTCTCTACTTAGGGCTGGCCACACCACTCTACCCCAGCCAAACTGCATCCCACCATCTTACTTGATACTTTTCACAGCATTTATCATTCTCTGGTGCACCTTACTATTTACGGTTTACTTGCTTGGTGTTAGTCTCACCCCACTAGACTGCAAGTTCTATGCGGGCAGAGGTTTCATTTGTCTCACTCAGTACTGCAGCCCCAGTGGTAAACATCGTGCATAGTGCGTTGCAGGCACTTTTTTTTTTTTTTTTGAAAGAATAAATGAGTATCACCTTCAAAGGGGAGCTATCTTCAGCGAGGTGCAAAGTCCTGCAGTTTATTCAAGGGAGAACCACTAGCTGGTGCAATTATAAGACTCTGGAAAGTCTCAACATATATCGAGTTGGCAAATCTAAAACCTAAGATATTGGAAATGTGTATTTAAATGATCTCTGCTATAAACAATTTGCTGAGTGTAATATAAACATGTCACATATCCTTTCCTAAGTAATTTCAGCATAAATAATTAGTCCAACTGCTTCACCCACTCAGTATTTTTTTCCACACACTATCAGCTAAAAAAAAAAAAATCTATGATTACCACAAAACAAGCTTTTAATAAAATTGGGGACTATTATCACCCAAAAGGCAAAGCTACGTGTTGAAACTTAACATTTCAATCTAACAATTTTTCTTATACAAAAACACAAATCAAAAGAATTTAGCACATCAAGATATCTTGATAAGATGTATCTAAATGCCAATGTTCTATACAATCAGAAACTAAACAAGCATTAAAAACAAAGTTGAATAAATGTCAGTGACCTAGGAACTTTTCATTTCAGCTTGTCTAAATCATTCTCCTAAGAAACACAGCCATCCTGAGAGTCGCAAGCTCTGAATCCTCAACGTAACCTTTATAGCAAAACAAAGTTATCTGTTTGTATTTTAAAATAGTTATTGGCACGTCTATTACTCATGTTCTTTTATCCCACATCCAAAAAAATTAATAAACCTTTAAGTCATTTAGGGTAAATCATAACTGTTACAAACCAATGCCATGAATAAAAAAATAAAGAAGTCCCTAGGCAAGCATAACACTGTCCAAAATCCATTCCAGATCCAAAAATCAGAGATAAAGTTGATATACTTTCTTCTTATTTTCTCCTTTTTTTTTTTTCCTTTTGGTCAGTTTATCACACTGGACCCAAATAAGTAAGTTTGAAAATATAAATGTACTTGGATAAGTACACAAATTCTAAACAATTATGTATCACCAAAGTTCAAAAGGTTAAAAAAAAAAAAACAGTCAAGCCAACCTAGGATTTCTGGAGCCAACTTTAACTACTCAGTCACAGTATCATTCCAGTCACGAGAATTGCTCATACGTCATTTGGAGAAAAAAGGAAGACAATGGGAAATTCCACATCGTCCTTCTCAATTAAGTCAGTTGTTGCCATCCTTAAGATGGAATTTCACTCACATCATTACCAATTACAGGAACAATCAGCTACTAGGCCAAGCAGATCATCTCCTTCCATCTGACACTACTTACCCAAAACTACTTGGCGTGTACTAACACCTATTACACAAATGTAATCAGCACATCACAGCCAACCAGGTCAGCTGCTGAAAATGGATCAGGAGGCATTGAATACAAGATCCTTCACCTCATTCCACGGACATCTCCAGCAGAATCCATATATGACCTAAAGTCCTACCAGCCTACATCCTCAAAACAGCAGAGTGCCATCTAGAAGTAATTCATTGGTCTCCAAGTTGCTCTAGTCTCCTAGATTATAAATAATTATGCTTTAGCCCAGTTCAAAAGGTTAAAAAAAAATCAGTCAAACCGAGCAAGGAGTTCGGGAGCCATCTTTAACTGCTCAGTCACATTATAATCCACTTCTCCCCTCTACTTCCCTTCATGAGACCTTGGGGATAGATTATGTGGCAGAGGCTAAGTGACTGCATCTACTAGCCAGCACTAAAACTTATCTGCCCCTCCAGAACCTTTTGAGATTTCAACTGTGTAATGTGACTAACATTTTTTTTTCCTTTCTCCTTGAAAGGAAAGCCTAAACCCAGCTCTCTCTCCTTCCACGGAAAGCTTAACATGAGAGTTGTTTTTTATGCTTCCTGATTATTCAAATGATTTGAAGTAACAAGACAAAAACAAAACAAAAAGGAATGGTTAGAAAAGTTGATCTGAACATTAAGTATCAAGAAATCTACCAACAAAATATTATGAACCTGATGGAGAATTTTATTACATTAAGAGATTCCTTTCACTCATAAGATACTATAAGAAGACACTGCCTACTATCTGCTTCTACTTTTTCTTATTTGTCCATCTGTCACCTGCCCATCAATCCACACATATGGCAGTCACAGTGTTTCCAGCTGCAGCTATTTAAATCATTTTTCTGTTTATGTATGTGCCACCGGCTGTTCCATGGTCTTTACAAATAAGAAGTCATTCAATCTCATAATGCCCTATGAAGCAGGACTATTATCCTCATTTCACAGATGGGGAAACTGAGACACAAAAAGATTATGTAACTCACCCAAGGTCACAGAGCTACTAAGTGTCAGAGCCAAGATGGAAACCAGGCAGTCTGGCTCCACAGCCCATATTTTGAACCAATACAGGATGCTGTTTGTTAGAAGAGATGACCAGCGCATCAAAACTGAGAGGTTTAGTGATTAAGAGCTCAGGGTCCAGCATCAGAAAGACTTTGTTCATATACAGGCTGAGTCACATACTAACCTAGATGACCCCACACAAAGTTACTCAGTCCCCTTGGGTCTCAGGTCCCTTGTCTGTACACTGGGGATTCTCCCATAGGGTATGATAAGGATTAAATAAAATAATACATTTAAAGCACTCAGTGGCTGGCACCTAGTAAGGGATCCATTAGCTGTTAGCTTAAAAAAATAATTACAATTCCATATGGCAAAATGCCTCAGCAGGGACATCCACAAACTGCCCTCTATGACTAAACTGAAAAATCCTTGTGAGGAAAACGATTATTTTTATTCACCTTTGTAAGCAAAGAATCCTGCCCAAAATAGTTGATAATTGAATGCTTCTGCATTAGAGATGTTTAAATTTAAGCATTAAGAAGGAATTTTTATTAAAATATACTTAAAGTAAAGGAGAACATAAGGCTTTTCAAAATATATAAAGCTTTGGGCTTCCCTGGTGGCACAGTGGTTAAGAGTCCACCTGCCGATGCAGGGGACATGGGTTCGTGCCCCGGTCCGGGAAGATCCCACGTGCTGCGGAGCGGCTGGGCCCGTGAGCCATGGCCGCTGAGCTTGCGCGTCCGGAGCCTGTGCTCCGCAACGGGAGAGGCCACAACAGTGAGAGGCCCGCGTACCGCCAAAAAAAAAAAAAATATATATATATATATATATATATATATATAAAGCTTTGACGTTTTTAATCAAATTAAACTTTTTAATCAAATTAATGCAAGCACATATTTTCAATATCAAATATTGTTCATTAAGTCAATTGCATGATAAAAAGCAAGAGGGAACTAGTCTAGATTAAAAGGGACTTAAAAGAGATTGAAGAGATCTATGCCTATGTACAAGAGGAGGCCTTGTTTGGAAACTCATTTGAACATTTTAATTATTCAAACATTTTTTTTCAGATAATCAGAGAAAATTCAATGTGGTAATGATAGAAATTGTTAGTTGTACTGGCTATGATAATAGTATAGTGCTTATCTAAGATATCTTTTTTATTTTGAGACGCATTCAGAAGTATTAAGAGTTGAAACGGCGTGACTTTTTTTTTTTAAGTATCCTAGCCAAAAAAAAAAACAAGATAAATGAAACAAAAATGGTAAAACATAGAGTGTTGTTGAATCTTGCAGACAGGTTCATGGGGGTTCACTGTATCTATTTTGGGGGTATTTGGAAATTTCCATCAGAAAAAAGTTTTAAAAATCAAATTAACTTAAAATGAAAAGCAACAGTCCCTTGTCCTGTAATAGAAGCCACTTTCCCCAAATGCCTCTCCAGAGAGCATGCACTCTTAACTCTTTTCTCTGTTACTTCTTAGTATTTATTTTCCTCTCGTAAAAAGATTAGTTTGGTATTTTCTTGCCCATGGATTTTTATCTTATTTTTTAAACGTAGTCCCTTTTAACTCCTGTTCCACCACCTTCAGTAGCTCTTATCTGCCCTACTTTGATATTACTGTCTCCTCCTTCACTTCTCCATGTCTTTCCATCTCTTACCATCTACCTTATATAATTTCACTTCTGCATCATCAAGATTGATTAGTGATAATGTTTTCTAACCATGAGCTTTCTATTTTGCCTGTAAATTGACTTTGTGTTTCTATTATTATGACCATGTAAATATTGCTCAAAACATATCAGATAATGTAATATGAATATACTTCCTTTTCAGTTCAGTTTTAGTTTCTCCTGGAGTTTCTACCTGCTTTTCTTTTTTCTTTCACTATTTGCCTTTAGCATATCCTCGACTTTCTTCAAACTCTTCATCATATCAAGCATTCAACTGGATGGCTTTAATTCCAATTAACATTTTTTCCCCTCCTATGTTTTTTTTGTTTTTTTGTTTTTTTTTTTGCGGTACGCGGGCCTCTCCCTGCTGTGGCCTCTCCCGTTGTGGAGCACAGGCTCCGGACGTGCAGGCTCAGTGGCCATGGCTCACGGGCCCAGCCGCTCCATGGCATGTGGGATCTTCCCGGACCGGGGCACGAACCCGTGTCCCCTGCATCTGCAGGTGGACTCTCAACCACTGCGCCACCAGGGAAGCCCCCCTCCTATGTTTTAAACATACTAAACCTGTCACATGACAGAAGAAATTCTCGCTCAGAAAATATATTCCAAAGCCTATTTTCCCTGTTTTTAAACTGAGCTGAGAAGACGTCCAAACACATCTATAAACTTATTCAGAGTGGGCAGAGAATGTTCTTGTAGGAAAGGAGGTGGAGGGTAGGGGTAGCAGCTTATGCAGTTCTAATAAAGCTTATGTTCAAACTCAATGGAGTCCCACCATGAATTTACGAACATCAGTGAATTTACAATGAATGCTAAAATCACTGCATTTTTAGAGAAGTGAGGTATGCATCCACATGAATCCTGATTCATGTTTACATTTAGAATAACTGGGAACAATCCTACCCTCATCCCAGCTTCTGAGTCATATCCATGCACTATAACTTTGCTAGAGGGAGAAAAAATACTGAATCTGCAAGAGGAGAGTTACTCTACTTCGTAAGCTTAATTCCAAACGCTAAAAAAAGAAACAAACTTTAAGCTAAAAAGCCACAGATGACTATTCAGAAGTCCAGTCAAAGCTTTAGCCAAAATATTTCATCATACGGAGGCCCAACTGACAGAGTCAAAAGGAAATTAAACAGTATTAAGAATTGAGGCTCTGGGGTTGGAGAAACCTGGGTTCAAGTCACCAACTGCCACTCACTAAATGGGTGATCTCAGCTGACAGGAATGTAAATTGGTGCGGCCACGATAGAAAACAGTATGGTGATTCTTCAAAAAGTTTAAACTAGAACTACTGCATGATCCAGCAATCGTACCTCTGAGTATATATGCAAAGGAACCAAAATTACTATCTTTAAGAGATACCTTTAAAAAAAAAAGATACATTTACACCCATGTTCACTGCAGCATTACTCACAATAGCCAAGATATGGAAACAACCTAAGTGTCCATCAACCTTTGAATGGATAAAAATGATGTGGGGTGTGTGTGTGTGTGTGTGTGCACGCACGCACACATGTGTGTATTTACTTATATATTTATATTTACATAAACAATGGAGTATTATTCAGCCATGAAAAAGAAAGATGTCCTGCCATTCGGGACAACATGGATGGACCTGGAGGGCATTATATTAAGTGAAGTAAGTCAGACAAAGAAAGACAAACACTGTATGATATGACTTATATGTGGAATCTAAAAAAAGCTGAACTCGTAGAAACAGACACCAGAATGGTGGTTACTAGGGGCTAAGGGATGGAGAAAAAGGGAGGTGTTGGTCAAAGAGTACCAACTTCCAGTTGTTAAGATGAATAAGTAAGTTCTGGGGATCTAATGTATAGCGTGGTGATTATAGTTAACAATACCGTGTTATATACTGGAGAGCTGCTAGGAAAGAAGATCTTAAATGTTCTCACTACAAAAAAGAAAGAGTAGTCATGCAAAGTGATGCAGGTGTTAGGTAACGCTACGGTGGTAATCAGTTTGTAATATATAAAACTATCAAGCCAAAAGGCTGTACAACTTAAACTTACACACCTTAAACTTACACAGTGTTATACGCCAGTTATAAGTCAACAAAGCTGAAAAAATAAAGGAAGGAGGGCGGGAGGAAGTGTGTGAGTGATCTGGGGCCATAAAAACCACACCACATTGTAGTTCCCTTAACGTAAGAGATTCCGTCTGGCCAGGTGTGGGGACTATGTGTGATAAAGCATAACAAGCATTTAGCACAGTGTTGATAAAGGCTAGTCACTGATATTATTATCAACTCAGAAGCCATCTTGTGTCCAAATGCTTGGCCATTTCTCCATAAAAAAGTTTCTTTGATAATTCTCTTTCTATGCTACCTATTGCACAGAAATATTTGCATTCGTGAACGCAGAGCTATGTAAGCTAAAAAGCAGCACAGTGCAGCGGTTAAGAATTCAGGCTCTGGAGCTGGACTGCGTGCATTCAAATGCTGGCTTTAAGCCATGTGGTGCTAAGCAAAATTATTTAATTTCTTCCCTATCTCAGTTTCCTCATCTGTAAGACAGGTAAGTCTCATTAGGCACTTATAAGGATTAACTTAATTTTAGCACACCATGTGACACAGAGTGGGGGCTATACAAATTTTTGATAAATCAATTACAATATTGTTCATGATAGAAAAAAAAACTTGTATGTTTATCATTCACCAAATGCCTACTTATGCTCTGACATTTCCATACTATGGAACAATCCTCTATAGATGAAAAGAACTAGTCACTGGCTTTCTTTAAAAAAAATGGGTTAAAGAAATACTTCCAGCTGAAAAACATCAAGTTGCAGAAGAATAATTTTAAGTTTAAGAGGACTCATAAAAATGTACACGTTTATATACCTGTATATGCCTTCCAATGAATAGGAAACATTCTGGAAAGATAGACACCAAACTGCTGAAAGTGACCCATTACCTCTGAGGATCTAGGTTCTTGTCTAGGCTCTATAATAATTAGCTGTACCACCTTGGCTATGTCACGTAACTCAGTAAACACCCAAGGATAGCTTCCTCAGCTTAAAAGACAGGGAGAGGTAGGGATGACTAGATTCAGCAATCCCTCCAATCAATTCCAACCCCCCAAATTCTCTGACTTTGATTATGGGATTCTGGTGCTTTCTATAAATAATAAAACTGAGTTCTCCAACACTCCACTCTGCTCAGTATTTATCAAAAGCCCTATGGAACAGGGCGCATTGTTTCAAAAGCACGGCCCGTACCAGATCGAAACACATTCCACGTGGGTACATTTCCATCCATGGATCATGCTCTCAGTAATAAACTCTTTCTTCACTCTCAGCCGCCACACTGGTGCCATGTGTTCTTACAGAAGAGAGAGTTGCTTTATCAATTGATATATGAGCAACGGTTCCTTTATTGCCATTTTTACTTTTTCTCTGGATTATCATCAGAAACGTATTTATACTACCATTCATAGACATATGTAACCCAATTAATCTACCCACAAGCAGGAAGACAAGAAACTGCTGTTTCAAAATCAGGGTCATGTTTCCATCATTCGCCCAATGACCAATGACAGAGACTCTCTGTCACTGACACCAGTCATGATTCTTGGTCACCATCTTCTCTCACTGATTAGACCTGCAACCTCACCCTCACTCCTTCCCATCTGGCCTTCCTACCTCCCTAGAGCCTCTATCCCTCCAGCCCAACCCACCAACGAGCTCACCACTCTATGTCCCCAGCACCTACCACGGTGCCAGCACACAGCAAGCATCAAATATCTTAATTCAATGGATTCATCTCACACACACACACACACACACACACACACACACACACACACACACACCTGTTAACTCAGCCAATACATACTATTACCAGACTAATGTTTGTAAAGGAAAGTACCGATTACATCTACTTATAGATGCAAAAATTTATTCTTAAACCCTGGAACACCTGTATGTTGCCAAGTTGTGCTCACTTCTAATGATATAAAGAATGATATATCACTCCCCCACTCACTGAGAAACGTTAGGCTCACAGACATCAGTGGGTCTCTGTTCCTACCAAAGAGAATTGAATTTATCACCAACTCTGCTGCTCACAGATTACCACAGTCTGAATGTTTGTGTCCCCCCAAAATTATATGTTGAAACCTAATGCCCGATGTTGACAGTACTAGGAGACAGGGCCCTTGTGGAGGTGGGGGGATTAGGTCACGAGGCAGAGCCCTGAGGAAGGGGATTAGCGCCCTTACGAGAGAGAGTTGAGAGAGCTCGCCACCTTCCACCACGAGGACACAGCTAGAAGGCACCTCTATGAAGAGAAAGCAAGCTCTCACCAGACTCCGGGTCTGCCTTCTTCTTGGACTTCCCAGCCTCCAGAACCATGAGAAAGACATCTTTTGTTTATGAGCTACCCAGTCTATGGTATTTTTGTTATAGCAGCCTGAACAGACAAAAACAATGTGTGGTCTTGGGAAAGTCACTTAAACTCTCCGAGTGTCAGTTTACTCATCTACAAGATGGGGATACCATCACTATACTATACGGGATTGACCTAAAAAATGAGGTAAGGTATAAAATGCATTCAGCATAGCAAGAAACTAATAAATGTTCTTTTTTACTAGTAACAATATTATTAACAAAATCAGAATGCCCTAAGTCTAGCAAGGGCTTCAAAATCTGGCACTGATCAACCACTTCAGCCTCAACTTCAAACACTTTGTCCCAAGTCAAAAAAGATACCTCTGGACTCTGCCCGTCTATAGTTTTGGTCCTATAAGTCAGTGCATAGGAATATCCCTCCCCTCATGTACCCCAATGCCTCTCATTCCATTCATCCCTAACTCCCATCCATCCTTCATGGCCCAGCTTTATATGTCTTCTTTCAAAGTTTCCCTACTCCTGTCTACAACCCCTTCCCCAACAGACTTCATCTACACTCCCACGGCACTTTACATACTGATAAAACAAAACCTAATCTGCTCTTTATAGATTCAATAAGATTTTGTTGAGCACCTGTTTTGTACTTCATTTTGAGTTGGGAATCCTGAGGTCAACAGGAAAGACACAACCCCTGCCCACGGTATAGGAGGGGAGATACATAGAGAATAACTCGTTACCCAAATAATTTCCTCATTAAAATTGTGATAAGCACCCTTAAAATAAAACAGATAAAAATACAAATAGGATTGCTTCTGCTATATTGAGACCCAGATTAACAGCAAGTCTGTTTTAACATGGTACCTCCAGAATGTACTTCATAAATGTTCACTGTAGTCAACCAAATTATCTTTTCTATTAAAAGTTGAGTTGATTGAGAGTAGGGAACATGTCTTAGAAGAGAAAAAGAACTAGATAGTTAGTTGCAGCTATAACTCTTTGACTTACCAGTGATATAACCTCGGCCTGACCCCTCTGATTTTCAAATTCCTCACTGGTATAAAAGAATAATTCTTTAGAAACTATTAAAAGCACTGCACATGAAGTATTATCTTTTTATCTACCCCAATGCAATTAGCGCATATTATTAACACAGCAAGAATTTGGAAGTATTTATTGAATGAGTGCTAAAGCACTGGCCAAGGCCGGGGCTACCTCTCTTATGACCTTGTCTCACAGGCAAGGACCAATGTCAATACTGAAACATCTACTCAACCCTTTATAATTAAGACATGGAATAAACTCTCTAGATAAGAAGCATAGGCACTTCTTGGCAATGCTTGAGAGATCAGAAAGATCTGTCCTAATAAAAAGCATTATACAGTGAAGCTATGAGAAGATGATGTTTTCTAAGGAAACATTTCTGAATTGTTCCAGGATTTCACATCTTTCAATCTCAGCACCAACAGTGAGGGGCAAGTAAAAGAGATCACCCCATGAACACGATGATGCTGGATGATTCTGACATACTCTCCCCATTCCCATTACTTTTCCCTTCTAGACTCCAGCAGCTGGTCTCTGTCTTTTTTTCTTTCCTCTCCTTCTCTCTTTTTTTTTGGTTACACGTAGACCAAGACCAGAATGAAATGAACAAAACATATGTTGTAGTAGAGGGAGTTCCCTGCAGCTCCGTCCTTGGCCTCCAAACCTCTGCTGTGAGAAGCCACAGCTGGCATCTTCTCTTCCAAGTCGCCACGCCCTTACATACATACACACAAGCACTTCAGCTCTGTCTGCTCCATGCAGTGGGAAAAACAGCTCCGTGTAAGATGTAAACACAAAGCCAGACAGCCCTATTCTGGTCTGTCCTCTTTTACTCCAGCCATTTCGGTTCCCAGGGGAGTCATCTTCATCTTCCACAAATCAATGTTTTGCATTTACTTCTTCAAGCCCGTGTTAGCAAAGTATGTCACTTGTATCTGGATAAAATCTAACTCAAAGATAATTGGCTAAGGATGTGCTCAGGTTTTTTGTTTTGTCTTTTAACAGTTTAGGAATATTTATTACATGCCAGGTGTAAGAAACACAAAGTTTCAATTGTTTATTATGTACCAGGCACTAAATGATTATCTGAAACAGCCAATAAAATCATCATCACAACCCTGTCAGGTAGGTGCCAGTGTGTCAGTGGGACAGATGGTTACCATGCACTTGCGTGGCAGACATGTACTGACATGTCCTACTGTATGGAAGGAGCCAGCTGTGGCCCTTTGGAGCAGGGTCTGAAAAGCACAGGTACTGGAAATCGTCAATATGGCCCTACTCAGAGAATTACGGGGTCTTGGGAAATTTTTAATAGCCAGAAATCAACCCCTTCCCCCAAGAACAGCTTTCTTTCTGGCATGTGCCAAGTTGTTAGCAGATTCAATGACAGGTGAATGTTATAACTATAAAGAAAGAGATGGAAAGCACAGGAAATGCTGCAGACACTGATTTCATCAGCAAAAACAGCCTAGCAAAGAAAACACGGGCAATTGAAGTGATGTCTCAAGAAGAAAATCTTGTTTTTTTCCTTGGGGGCAGGGAAAAAACACCACCTCTGACTTTCCAGTTAGTAGAAATAGCCACCTCCTTTCTCTTCTCCCATTTCTTTCCTCGGAGTGCCCACATGGTGCGGGGCATTGACTAGACCAGATTCACCCCCACAGGAGAAAATGCAGAGAAATGGTCCAGAGAAAGAAAGTAATAGTTAACACTGACAATTTGCTACCTCTCAGCAATCCAAGTTATAGTTTGGGGAAACAAAGAATCAGAATGTTTCAGGCTTTTTAAAAAAAAAGAACGCTCAAACTTCAAGACAGATGTTTGTGGGAGATGAACAAAGCCCTTGAATCCTTTATGCACAGTGGAGCTGTCAGGATTTTAGAAACTTGGAAATCCTTTTTCTATTTTTTGCAAGAGAAAGATAATTTCAAGCCCCTCTGCTTTAAACAGCCCTGGTGAGGCTTTAAGTTATCTTTGACTTCAATTTTAAATAGTCTTGTGATAAAACAGAAAGGAGGATGACTAAATAGCCATGTCAGTGCATTTACTGATTATGAAAAGGCAAAACATCATACTTATTTAAACATTTACTATAGAGAGTTAGTATGTGAAAGTTTTTTTTAAATATTTTCATGTTATAATTCTCTTATTAACCAATCATTTCTAAAAATCAGAAAATCAAGAGGGACTAAGATTTCTTTCCTACTAACTGGACAACCAAGGGTGCTCTGTGTTACTTGCCCTCTGTAACCAAGAAGAAAAACAAGCCATGCTCTCCTGAAAAGTGATTCCTTAGAAACGTGAGAACCACTCATCAGCTTTCCACTTCAAGAAGACTTTTTTTTTTTTTTCCTGCTGAGAAAGGCGAGTTAACAACCCAGATTTTCTTAATACGGTTTACAGGTTAGGTGAGAACTGGAGCAGTTTTACTCTAAGTGTAAAATGCAAACACTTAAATTTGTGCCTCTGACTTACACAGAATGTGGGGTCCTGGGCAGTTCTTTAAAAGATCTCTTAGGGCTTCCCTGGTGGCGCAGTGGTTGAGAGTTTGCCTGCCGATGCAGGGGACACGGGTTCGTGCCCTGGTCTGGGAAGATCCCACATGCCGCGGAGTGGCTGGGCCCGTGAGCCATGGCCGCTGAGCCTGCGTATCCGGAGCCTGTGCTCCGCAGCGGGAGAGGCCACAACAGTGAGAGGCCCGCGTACCGCAAAAAAAAAAAAAAAGATCTCTTAGCTATTAGCCCCAAAATTTAGCCCCTAAATGAAACTTACGACTTGAGCGAGACACGCCTGCTCTTCCTCCCCCAATAACATATCTTTGGTGTCACCTTGAAAGAACGGAAGTGATCAGTGTAAAGGGTCAGTGGCACAATTCCAATCAACAGGACAAAGGGTTCCTTCATCACTACCTGTACATTTCAAGAGGAAACATACGGGCTTTAGGAAAAGGTGCTGAGATTTATTTTCTGCATGAAGGAAATCAAACAGCTGCGAAACCTGATGAACTTAGACGCCATCAGATGGCATCTTAAACTTAGATGCCATCCAAGAAATGAGAAATAAAGTACTGAGTATTTACTAGGAAGATGAGAATGTCCTAGTTTCACACACACGCATACCCTTCTCCTTTTACTTCACAAGTTCTTGGATCACGTGGCTAGAAAATGCCATGAAAAAGGAAATCCAAACATGTAAACAATCCAAACTTGGTGTTTTTTTTTTGTTTTTTTTTTTTGCAGTATGAGGGCCTCTCACTGCTGTGGCCTCTCCCGCTGCGGAGCACAGGCTCCGGACGCGCAGGCTCAGCGGCCACGGCTCACAGGCCCAGCCGCTCCGTGGCATGTGGGATCCTCCCGGACCGGGGCACGAACCCATGTCCCCTGCATCGGCAGGCGGACTCTCAACCACTGCGCCACCAGGGAAGCCCCAAACTTGGTTTTGGACAGCAGCACAGAGGCGAAAAACTGAAGATGAACACTGACTGAGACGTAATTCTCAATTAACTAACCAGACTCAATTCCGCTGGTTTTAATTCAACTGCAATTGAATCTTGGCAGTGTCTGGCTATTTACAGTCAGACTGAGGTCTTACTAACTTTATCTACTACTGAAGACAAACCTAAGCAGGACAGGGGACAGACTCCATTCAGAGGAACAAAAAGATGATGTTTTCTAACAACCCCACGGCCAGTGCTCACTCAATCACCCTACATAACCCTGACCAGTGCTTGGAGTTAAGAGAGGGTTTGATTATTAATTCAGCATGGGAAATAAGAAGTAGGATGGCTTAGTCACAGGTAGGCACCCAGACGGAGCCAGGCTTGTAACTGTGCTTCAGAAGTGGGTACAGAAGAAAATGTGAATTAGAGTGAAATAAAACGATCTAAATGATATCTAAGGCCCTTTTGCCAAGAAACAGTCTGGTACCTGTTTCATATCCCACCTACCACACTACAAGTCTAAGCCTTTGCAGGGTAGGAAGGAGGAAAATGATTCTGGTGCATGTGAAGCTCAACCCCCTGGATCTGGGTAAGTGACTTATATCCCAATGTGATTGGGTAGGAAGGGGGCTGGAAATTAACATTTACTATGTGCCTATGATATGCACAATAGACCATCTTTTTGACGGGGATAGTATTTTATAGCTTAAGTCACTGAGCTTCTGAGATACTAACACGTAGTAAATGGCAAAACTAATATTTGAACCCAAGTTCCACTATAAAGTCTCTGATATCACCACCATATACCACCACTCCACCATGGACCAACATGCCCAACTCCTTTGAAGCCATACTGGACCAGGGCACAATTAAGAAAGGCAAATCCATGTCATCAATTGGGACATGGAGGTA
This sequence comes from Orcinus orca, assembly GCF_937001465.1. NCBI lineage: Eukaryota > Metazoa > Chordata > Mammalia > Artiodactyla > Delphinidae > Orcinus > Orcinus orca. The sequence continues at coordinate 11,685,869 of NC_064568.1, forward strand.
GGGAACCCAGCAGCATAATACAAGGAATGGCTGCAGATCTGTCTTTTCATTGCTTGCATTAAGGCTTTCCATTTGGGGTAATTTTAGACACTGTTATCACTTCTTGGCCAAATTTTTTAAAAATGCATACATGGGGTTTATCCATATTAAGTAACTACAGGTGATAAACTGGAGGGATTGGTATGTGCTTCTTACAACTGAGATGCAAGAACAAAATGTCAAACCTAATCTTTCATAAACTAGAGATTAAAATCAATCAGAGACACAGAGCGGACCTGAGTGATTTAAGAGACTGTAAATACAATTGTAATACAAACTGTGCCTAGCTCAGGCCTTGCATGGAATCAACACTTAATAAAATTCTGTTATGTTTCATTATCCAGGCCAGCATTCTCACGTCACAGATGACGAAGCAAAGGCCCAGACTGGTCAAGAGCATTGCTCGAGGTCACGTTGCTAGTCAGGGGCAAAACAAAGGCTGGGACTCGGGTCCTTCAGCTCCCAAACCTGGACTGACATCTGGACACTCCAAGTCAGCCCTCTCATTTTCCCCTTGTTATGTCTTATGTGCCCACACTTCTTCACATGACATGAACTCCAGAAAGGTCTGTCAAGATCTACTGCAGAATGCAGCACACTGTCATTCCAAAGGGGAAAAAGCCAAAGTTCTCCTAATGCTTGGTTTAGTTCATTGAGTGTTAAGCATCACCCTGTCCCTCTGTCACTGAATTATTTGTCCCATCTTAAGATAGACACACGACCCTTTTATGTAAATGAAGAAGAAACAACAAAGAGTATAATACAGTTTTCAGATTCATGGGCTGAAGGCCGAACGCACATTTGCTACCGAGTGGACAGAAGAACCCAGTTTGAGCACGAGCCTGAGCTAAGGCAGAGCCTTGAGGCAAGAACTTCCAAGAGGAGGAAAAGTTCAGGAGCTCCCTCTTAGTGGCAAGTCTTGCTCTATCGTGTGCCAGAATTATGAGTTTGGGCAAGTTTCATAACCTACACAGTCATCTTCCCTCGACTAGAAAATGGTTATAATGCACCAACTTCACCGAACTGAGGTAAGGATCAGACAATATAAAAGTGAATGAGGGCTTCCCTGGTGGCGCAGTGGTTGAGAGTCCGCCTGCCAATGCAGGGGACACGGGTTCGTGCCCCGGTCCGGGAAGATCCCACATGCCACGGAGCGGCTGAGCCTGTGAGCTGTGGCCGCTGAGCCTGCGCGTCCGTAGCCTGTGCTGCACGACGGAAGAGGCCACAGCAGTGAGAGGCCCGCGTACCGCAAAAAAAAAAAGTGAATGAAAGGTTTTTGTATATACACACTCTCAGGCGCCAGCAATCCAAATGTCTTCTTACGGTGCCCTTAGAAGATACTTTCTGCTCCCCAACTCTATCTTCCTAAAGAAAAGAACTCCTTTTCCAACTCAGAAGCATAACTCAGAAAGGAGGAAAAAGAATGTACATGCCTATCATCATCATGATAATACTGTTGAGCACTAACTACATGCTTACAGTGTCCTTGGCTTTGCTCTCAGAGCCCTTCTTACACCCCTTAGTCCCCTAAACCCTCTAAAGTTGTTACCATTTTACTTAGGAGCAAATCAAGACAGAAGAATGAAATACTTTGCCCAAGATCACACACTCATCAGGATTTGAACCCAATAAAGATGCTTCCAGAGCCAAATTCTTTTTTTATACCATATGCAGCCTCCATACACAAGTACTAGAAATAGGAAAGATTTCCCTACCACTTTCCAAGAAAAACTACTTCCTCCTTAAGACGAAAAAGGAAAACGCATTGAATTTGAAGAAGATCATCTAATTTATTTTAGGTTTTTCTCTCAAGCTGAATCTTTTTGGGGAACCGAAACCAAACTGTTTTTGATACCGCGAGTAAGCTCTTGGTTCTTAAGAAGCTGTTCCAATGAAAGCAAATCAAAGGGCAAGCTCACAGAATGACCCTCCAACATCGCCATCACAGAAAAGTCCATTGCGCTTTGCAAACTGGCACTGTCGTTCCAAAATAACTGAGATGGGTGGCCCCCAGACTTGGTCAACGGAAACCCAGTCACGTGTATGAAAGGCTCTTCTTCACCTAGTCCCATTCATCTAGCCAAACCGAGGAATTACAAACAAAATGCAGAAATTATTCACTTGGGGCATACCTCTCATATGCCAGCCAATAAAACAAATCAAGTGGCTATTACTCACTAAGTTACCTGCTTTCACCAACAGTCATACTATTAATGGCAGATACTGGCATCTGGTGAACATATATGGTTGCTTGCATCCATTTAAGATGACTTTACATGTTTAACTTCAACTGGGGAAAAAAAAAAATTCTTCTTGTTCTTATAGATAGGTACCTTAAAGTATTTATCCTTGATAAAAGCCAGTATTCTTTAATCACCAAAACACTAAAAATTAGACAGAAGGAAAACCACGTGCAGCCCTCCACTGCAATCAGCGTACCGCATTATGGAGGTCCTAATGTCTACCCTAGCTATTTCTAACACCTTTTCCCTGGCCGCTTCCCCCAAATTCCCTGCAGCTAAGAACAGTATGGAACCCAGTATTGACCAATGAAACAAAAATAGGATCCTGGGGAACACGAAGATAAGCTTTTGTTGCCTTATTTAAAAGGACAAGAATGAGAGCAGAAAGCTCACTGTGTTGCCCCCATCCTTTTAATCTTGCCATGAATGCAAACAGGATATCTGATGCCACAACCGTCAATCTGTAACCAAGATGTGACAAGAGCATGAAAAGAAAAGTCCATACCCTGAGTATGTGGAGCAAAAAGACAGGACACTTTAGAGTCCTTCGCTAAACCTGAGACTGCCCATTCTCTGGATTTCTAATTAAGTAAACAACAAATGTACTTACATTTTAAGCCACTATTAGACGGACCTTTCTCTTATTCAAAGTCAAAATCATTCCTAACAGACTCAAGTATCATTATTTATTCCCTGATAAGCACCACAGCAGACCAGTACCCAATACCTCCATTTTTAGGAACTGATTCTAGCCCAGGTGGTTTTCTTGGGAGCTTCCATGTCAACACAGGTAACCCTAAGCCCCTAGTCTCATCCCCCTAAGCTTTTTCTGATCCAGAGGAAGACATCTGACTGAAGCTCTTCCTGGAATTTTTGATCATTAAAACAACAGAGATCAGTCTCTCTCCAACGATTAAAACTGTAAAATTCTAAATTTCAGGAGCTATTGGCAGCCGTGTTTTCCAACACCCAGAAAATGACACTTTGCAGGAGGTAAAAAGCCAAGATTGTGCACATCTATTTTTTTTACAGTGTGACCAATTCTGAATGAGCCTCTCAATCAAAACACAAAAAAAGCTAGACGAAATATTGAAACACATTTTAAGGCACCTACTGAAGCATCTACTGAAGTAGATAGCTAGTTGGGAATCCAAAGAACCCAATAAAGAAGTGAAAGCAAGACCCCTGGGTGGTGCATGAGTCCTAAAGCTAGCATTCACCCTGTGGTTATCTGGAAAACCTGCTGACCTCAGGCTTCCATTTTGATAGCTGTACTGGATACAGGAGATAAAGCTTTGAGCCTAATCAAGGTCAGAAGTCTTCTAGGAGACTCCTGCATAAAGCCTGGACTCCCAAGGAGTTACACCTCCGAAGCAATGACGAATAACAAAGAAACCTGCTCTGGTAATTTGTCTCTCTTGACTTCGGCACTAGATATAGGAGAGGAAACTCTCCTATAATTCGTAACCACAAGTGAACCCAGATTCACACTATACAGGAAATCTTTAAACTCTAAGCAGAAAACAAAACAAAATTAAAGAAAACCTTAGGCCGAGAATTTGATTTAAAGAAGTCCTGAGCTGTGGCATCTCAGGCAATTGGCGAAAGGAAACACTTTTCTCTGGAGGGACAGAGCTTTACCGCAGTCCTCAAGGAATTCCCACAGATGAAAATCCACGAAACACAAGCAACAGTCAGAATCACAAAACACACAGGGAAATAAGACACCAGTTTTAGAGCAAGCCACTACAGAAAAGAGAGTCAGATCTGGAGGGAACTGGAATTTTTAGAGATAGAATATTTTAACACTATGTTTTGTTTCGTTTTATGCAACAAGAAGTAAAACAGAGGCTTGACAATATGGAGGAATACGGAAGAATGACCAAACGTTTTTAGAAGATACAAAGAGAATTTTAGAAATGAAAAACAGAATTGAAATTAAACTCTCAAAGAATAAACAGCAGTTTAGAATACAACAGAATTAGTAAACAAAGACAGAGTTGAAAATCTATCCAGAGCACAGGCTAGAGAGCAAAGATGGAAAAGATGAAGAAGTTAAGAAGCATAACCTAACTAAAGTTCCAAAAGACAACAGACAGACTGGGAAGGGAAGTATTCCAATAGATAATGGCTCAGAACTCTCCACTATTGTTATAAAAAAAAAAAAAAAACGCTCAATCTAGGAATCTAACAAATATCATTTAGGATAAAGGAAAAGAAATCAACACCTGGAATCATACCGATAAAACTGCAGATAAGCAAAAGCATAGAGCAGATCCTAAAATCAACCAGAGAGAAAAATACAAACTTTCTGCCAATTGCTTTTAACAGCAAAAATGGAACCCCAAAAAAGAGCAATGCTGAGACAAAGTACCCATCCACCTACAATTCTATACCAAGCAAAACTATCACTCGAGAATAAAAGTCAAATTTGCAGACAAACAAAATAGAACAAATATTTTCAAAGAAAAAAAGAGAATTTACCACTAGCAGACCCTCTAAATTCTATAGGGCATTTCTGAGGTGGAAAGACAATTATCCCAGATAGTCTGATAAATTCTAATGTGTTAAGTCAATTTTTAAAAAAAGACAATATAAAAAATCATATCTAATATGTAAGCTTAAATATAAAATAAAGTACTAACAAGAGCATATACTCAGAGAGGGTGACAGGAATCAAAAGGTTTTAAGGTCGTTATATTGTACGTTACGCTTAATTAAATACACATTAAAATATCTTGAGTAACTGCTATAGTAAACATATAAAGTATAACCTTCAAGCTGGTAGAGGGGAAAAAAATGGAATGGAGAACAACAACAAAAAAAGCCTTCAATGAAATTTAAAGAAGGAAAAAAATAAAGAAAAAAATGAGGTAAAGAAAGAAAAACACAAGCTAAGTTTGTAAATCCAAAAACATCAGTAATTACAACAAATATGTATGGAGTAAACATTCCAATTAATAGACAAAGATGGTCAGAATAGTTTTAAAAATCTGGTTATGTGCAGCTTAGGAGAGACATCTCCAAAGCGTAAAGACATAATTTAAAAGAACAAGTTATACCAAATATATACTAACTAAAACAATTCTGGTGTGGGTTTATTAATAACAGACAACAACAGACTTCAAGACATAAAACAGATAAAAATGTTCCTTGCATAATAATAAAACACTTAGTACATCAGGAAGTTATAAACAATTTTACAAGTGTTAGCCTTTACTGACATAACTTCAATAAACTAAAAACTAAAAAAACTAACCACAAAAACATAAAACTTACAAGACAAAATTACAAATCCACTGTAATAGTGGGAACTTTTTAAACCTTTAAAAAATGTTTACATACAGTTAAATTCACCTTTTTCTTTGGTACACAGATGTACGAGTTTTAACACATACATGTACTGTATAATCACCAACACAACTAGGATATAGAAGAGTTCCATAACCTCAGAAAATTAACAGTGGGAAATTTTAAGAAATGTCTTGATAGTTCCAGCATACAAAAAAACAGCAACAAAAAAAGACCCTAATGAACTCATATATAGGATATTGCACCCCAGGCTGGAAAAAGCATATTCTTTCCAGCACAGTGGAATATGCATAAAAATAGGTCACCTGCTAAGCCATAAAGCAAGTCGCTCCAGTTTTAAAGAACTGATAGGATGCAGACCATATGGTCTGACCAAAATACAACTAAGTCATAAAAAAAATTTTTTAAGACAGAACCAGAAATCCCTCATACAACTGAAAACGTGAAATACTTCTAAATAACTCATAGATAATAAGAAATGATAGTAGATATAAGAAAGTATTTAAAATTTAATAAGAATAAAAAATAATACATGTCAAAATAGGTAGGATGCAACTAAAGCAATATTAAAAGAAATCCACAACTTTAGATGCTCGAATTACAAGGTGAGAAGGGCTCAATATTTGGAATTGATTATCCAACTTAAGAGAGTAGGAAAGGAAGGGTAGAATAAATCCAAAGAAGGTAGAAGGAATAAAATAAAAGGCAAAAATTAATGAACTTCAAGACCAACCTACAAGAGAATCAATAAAGCCAAAATTTGTTCCTTTGAACACTAACAAGACAGAAAAATGTGCCAACACTTATCCAGAAAAAAAGAACAAACAAATAATATTCAGATTATTATTAGAATAATCCTGTTGATGCTGTAACAAATTACCAAAGTTTAGGAGCTTAAAGCAATACAAAGCTATGCTCTCAATGTCATGAAATCTAAAATTAAACTGTCAGCAGGGCTGCACCCCTTCCAGAGGCTTCAGGGGAGAATCCATTACCTTGCTTTTTCCAGCTTCCTGTACTCCCTGGCTCATGGCCACATCACCCAACTTGTTGCCTCCATCCTCACATCGCCTACTACTAACCCTATTCCCCCTACTTCTCTCCTATAAGGACCTTTGTGATTACATTAGGCACCTCCCAAAATCCAAGATAATCTTCCCATCTCAAGATCCTTAATTTAATCACATCTGTGAAGCTCCTTTTACCAAATAAGGTAATATATTCACAGGTTCTGGGGGTTTAAAAGTGGACACCACGAGGGAGAGGGAGACTCTTAAACTTACCACAGGGCCCACACCAGACACTTCTGGGATTAACAAGATAATAGAAGGATATTATAGGTTTGAAAACTTAGACGGCATGGCTACCTTCCTAGAAAAAGACAACTTACAAAACTGACCCAAGAAGAAATAGCCCTTTAAGGACATAAGAAAACTGTCTACTGATAAGTAGTATATCTTGCTATAAAGAGAACCTATAGGTTTTTATAGTTTCCAGGAAGAGCTAATTCCAATGCTACACAAACTCTCCCAAAGAACAGAAAAACAGGGAACATGGCACAACTCCTTTTAGGAGTGTAGTATAACCTTGACACCAAAACTAGATGAGAACGGGAGAACACAAAGTAGCAGATGTGCAGGGAGAGGAAGAGACCAGAGATGGACACAGGCCGCTGAAGGTACTCAGTGCCTGAATGGGTCTCTTCCTGAGCCGCTGTTGCATCCCTGCCCGTCATGCAATTCAGCTGTTCAGCCAGTGCTGTTTGAGCCAATAAAAGCCCCTTTATGTTGCGCTAGTTCAAGCTGGCTGTTACCCACAACCAAGAGTCCTGACTAGTGCACCATTCCACCAACCAACTGGACACACTCCATCTCTTCAATGATACTTGCTAAGTATCATTAATTCAATTAACCACATTAATGCACGGGCCTGAGGACACAAAGGTAGTGAAAGCCAGGCCAACCGGACACTTTAAAATGTGTGCTGTCACTTTTCAACAAGCTAACTGCATTTTTTCTTAAGCTATTATTATTATTTTTCTAACATCTTTATTGGAGTATAATTGCTTTACAATGGTGTGCTAGTTTCTGCTGTATAACAAAGGGAATCAAGTATATGTATATGTATATCCCCATATCTCCTCTCTCTTGCGTCTCCCTCCCACCCCCCTAGGTGGTCACAAAGCACGGAGCTGATCTCCCTGTGCTATGCGGCTGCTTCCCACTAGCTATTTTACATTCGGTAGTGTATATAAGTCCATGCCACTCTCTCACTTCGTCCCAGCTTACCGTTTCCCCTCCCCCTGTCCTCACGTCCATTCTCTACATCTGCGTCTTTATTCCTGTCCTGCCCCTAGGTTCATCAGAACCATTTTTGTTTTTTAGAGTCCATATATATGTGTTAGCATATGGCATTTGTTTTTCTCTTTCTGACTTACTTCACTCTGTATGACAGACTCTAGGTCCACCCACCTCACTGCGGTTAAGCTATTATTAAGATGAATTCAAATGATTTGGGCACAGTGACCTGATGGAATACATGGAAACAATGAACATCAGGGAAATAAAACCATGTCTAGGATTCAACATTCTCTAAGAATAATCCTCAAAGTAGTTCTCACTCATCTCTTCTCGTAAGATTGCAAATTCCTTAAGGGCAGAGACCATTTCTATTTGTTCAGGTAGGTGACCTTGTAAATAGTCAAGAAGCTTGCACAGTCCAACGACCTTTCAGACTGTTTCTAAGAGTCTCGCCAAGCACATATTTTCCATTGCAATAGTTAAGATGCCGATACAGAAACATGCAAAATGGTGAAAAACTCAAGTGGAGAAAGTTTATAGCCCCTTAAATATAGCCCACACTTCAACTTCTATGAAAGAGCTGTTCATGGGTAAAAGAGAAAAAGCTGAAATCACAATGCATTGAGAGAGAACATTTATCATGATGTTATTGATAAGAAGATACAACAGTGGACGTTCCAGAAAATCCTGAGTCATGTTTTCAAACAGTAATAAACTTGGCAAAGAGGCGAACTCAATTACACCTCTGCAGCATCCATGGCAGGCAGTGGAAAGATTAGACAAGAATGTCAGCTAGGGATCTGACTACATGTCCTGAAACCACAGAGGCTGAAACCTTCCTCGCTCCAGATACGTTAACACAGCTTTCTGGATTGATGCAACACTGGTAACATTTCGAGCCATCGCCAAAAAGATGAGCTACTGCAGGCAGGGCGTCTCAACAGACAGATGACAAGAGATACCAAATTCTGCGTAATCTACATACGGGCCATTTTCTTGGCGCTCAGTCAGCGCTCAGTGACCAGCTAACTGTGGGGTTGAGGGAAGAACACAGCTGTACTCAGAACTCAGAATGAGGGGACAACAAAGGGGCACTGGCCCCTTCATCACACATTCAGCATTCAAAGGAACTAAAGTCTAGAACCTAGCTGCTAAGATTTCAGACAGGAAATAGCTTTCCAAATGCCTCTCCTTCTCCCCAAGCCGACTAAGACACCACCAACAAGTGTCCTTGTGAGAATCGCGGCCCAACATCATTTTCAGCTCTTGCCTTGTGAGTCTGTACCCAGCAAGGGACAACTGGAAATAATGCTGAATGTTGTTTTGTTCTCTCAGCAAGCTTTGTGTATCCATTCCTGACAGATCTGAAAATAAAGTCAATGCTAACATTAAAAAAAAAAGAAAAGTTCTTCTAGCTTGCAAGAGACCAGTGAAGGACAGTTATGGGTTTCCTTCCTCCCCCTGACCGGATCAAGGGACTGCATTCCCCTGGGCTTTTATATCCTTGTGTAATAGTTAATTAAATACTCTGTGCTTACTGGTTTATGTACTAGAGAACACTAATTTTAGAAAACCGATTAGCTAGTTCTTTCTAACTGTATGTTATTGTAGCTAAGGTCAAATTTTTCACTGAAACTATGGCAACAAAACCCCAGTATTCTTTGTCAACAAGACCAAAGCAAAGTTCTCAAGAGCAGGCCTCTACGTGATGGCTAAACCTAGGCTGAATTATTCTATTTTCTACCTTTACCTGAAATGCCATGTTTCTGAGAATGGATATGGGGGAGGGGGTGACTTCTGTCTCAGCAACGTGCTAGCAGTAAGTCCAAGTGAGCTTATACTTAAGTGTCATCACTGATAACATTTTTAGACACATATAATTTTAGCAGCACAAAATATCCAGACATTTCAGAAGCACCCAAATTGGAACTCACATGTACCTGGAAAAATACCAGACCAAAAAAGGCACTTCTAAATGTCAATAAGAGAAATAATTGTCCAACTGATTTTCTCAATTACTGCAACTGCTCTAATTGGAGTTTTTCTGCCCTGGCCTCCAGCTATTGCTTTGTCAGGGAGAAAAGACAGACTCTTTGAAGGGACACATTCTTCTCCCCACACCTGTGGCCACTCTCCACTTTTCTCCCCAAACCAGTGGACACAAGCACAATTCTTGCCTTCTCTAGGAGCCACGCTGGCTTCTGCCTTGGCCAACAGTACCAAGGAAGCAGCCGCTGGATATCCCTTCTCCTGGAAGCTCAACTGTCCTCAGAGTCAGGTACAGAATGTCACTCTGCAGGCCAACTGGCAGGCACCCCTCTGAACTTACAAAAAACACACAGCAGGGTGGGGGGTTTCAGGAAAAGAGCAGATTGGCAATATCTGTCTCCTGTCTGTCAAGAGTGGTCGGAGTGCCTGCTGCTTGGGTTAAGATAAACACAACTTCCTCTCTCGGCTGGGCCTGTAATTCTATACGTAAGGCAGGATTGCCATCTCAAGTGAACGCCCCATCAGTGAGTGAGGCCCTGATCAAGGCTTGTGTAAGTAGAGAAAGGCCTTTGGTTTCTCTTCAAAAGGCTGCAAGCTCTCGAGCTCCCTCTTGTTCATGAACTCGCTCAATAAAGTATAAGAAATGCAGCGAGGTTAAAGTGTGTCTGGCCATGGATATCTTTGTACACTCCACATACTGAAGTTTTAAAACGGACATATCAACGTCTGAAGGGCAATGTCTGATGTTCCTAAGAGATGTCCTGAAAGCTGTTAATTGCAAATTGAGCCACAACAGCTACTCAGCTACCACATATTAAGTGCTTAGGTTGTGCAAGGCATGCTGCCAACGGTGTTACACACATGCATCACCTCACCCTAAAATAATCCCATCAGTTCCATGCTACTATTAACCACAGTTACCAGCTGGGGAGACTAAGGTGTAGAGAGGTTAAGTAATTTGCCCACGGTCACACAGCTAATGAGAGGTGGGGCAGGGACCTGAGCCTGAGTCTGACTCCAGAGCCAGCACTCTCAACCACTATGCCCATGGCCTCCCCAATACATCTTACCTATTCATTTAAACCAGATCTGGCAGGATCTTGATTCAGAAAGGTTTTTGGATTTTTATATTTGCTCACCTTTTCAAATATTCAATAATTCCATCTTTCCACTACTACCTATTGTTTTCTACCCATTGAACTGAACATACTTAGTTCCCTGAGAGCTACTCATGTGGACAGCGTGTCTGTAACTCTCCCCAGCTGTTTGCTGACCCAACGCCCCCAAACACAGGAAGCAAAACAGAAGAAACAGCTGGGTCCTTTGGTGGGAAAACACAGACACTTACGGTCAGATGGGATCATCTACCTAACCTCTGTCCCAGAGCAGAAATCGTCTCCAAGATCCCTGACAGATGTTCAGACCCTTATGAATGAGAGGAAACTCAGTAATTTGAAGCAGGCCTCTTCCCTAAGCAATGGCTCAGTATTTATTACAGTCAGAAGCACATTCCTAAAATCGAAAACTCTGCCTCTGGTCACTTTCCTCTGCTGGCCCTAATTCTCTATTGTTCTGGGCTCAGCACATCCCTCCCTATGACAGCCTCACAGTGAGAGGAGACAACTGTCAGTTGTCCCTTCGGGCCTTGCATCAGCATGGCGGTTTGTCAGAAATGCAGAATCTCAAACCTCACCCAGACCTACTGAATTCGAATCTGCATTGTAACAAGATCCCCAGGTGCCCATGCAAGTTTCAGAAGCCATGCCTTAGAGGTTTTTCTTCATTCATTCTACAAATATGCAAGAGCCTGCCACAGGCCAGGGCCTGTGCAAAGCCTTAGAGGGAGACAGGCACAGCTTCCGAGCTCACGATGAATGGAGTGGGTAACAGTGAAGTCATCCGCCGGCAAGAGCAGCTCACCGTTTTAGGGCATTTAGTGCGGGCCAGGCACTCCTTTAAGTGCTTCACGTGGACTGGCTCCTTTGACCCTCACAAAAACACCATGAGGTGCATATAAGAATCTTCCCATTTTCAAGATGAGGAAATGGAGATACTGAGAGGTTCAAGCTGACATGACCAGCATAAAACAGAGCTGAGAGTCAAGCCCTAGCAGTCTGGCTCCAGGGTCCGGGCTGACAAGGAGCAGCCTATGTGTACACAGGGTCGGCAAAGAACCTCCACAGGGGATGCCTGAGGTCTGAAGGATGAGTGGGCATGACAAAGACTAGGGGGTCCCAGGAGGAGTGACAGAGATGGGGAGATCATTTCAGACAGAAGATAAAGGACACGCAAAGGCCCAGAGCGCAGAGCGAGTACCCTGACTGCCAGGACGAAATGCCTCGGTGTGGCAGGAACACAGAATGTGGAGGTGGCGGGGGGGACGGCAGGTGAGGCCGAGAGGGCAGCAGGGAGACTCATGCAGGGCCCTGTGAACCCCGAAAGCATGTCCTTTATCCTAAGCACAACTAGGGAACCACCAAGGGCACCAAGCAACCAAGTGACATCATGAGACCTGCGCTGATTCCTCTAGGCGCAGGGAATGGATGGGAGGGGCCCCAACGCTCAGGCCCAAAGAAGACAGAGAGGAAAATGCAGAAACAGGCAAGGAGACCACTGCAGCAACTTAGGTGAGAATTGCTGTTGCCCAGTTAGTCTAAAATGTCTCAAGTTCTCTCAGCTACTCACCGTTCAGCATGAACGTCATCACTTTGGGACCTATCCTCCTGGTCACCCCTCCTTTAGCTTTACTCCCATTGAGCAGTATGACTCTTAAATGTGGAACCCAGGATGTGATAAGAGCCCCCAGATGCTTCTTAAGAAGCACAACTCTATTAATTCACTTGAATGGTTGAGTAGAGACATTGTCAAGAACACTCCAGACATGGGTTCAAATCCCAGCTTGGTCCAGACTGGTTACTGACCCTCTCCAGGTTCAGGGTACCCAACTGTAAAGTGGGGATAATACACCACCACACCACAGGAATGCTCCAACATTCAAGAGCAAAGGCATACCATGACTCTGCCAGAAGACCAGGCGCAAAGGAGGAAGGGCATTAATTATTGTTTGTTTTTCATGATCATGTATTGAATGAGGCCAAGGAATCGCAAAACTGTGGGCGTAACAGAGAAAAAAGATCAAACACTGGGGGAGGTCAAGGAGAAGACACCCTCAGAGGATGAAGCCAGTCCACATTCCAGGGAGAAGACAAGTCAACTATAAGAAATCTGTTCAGAAATCTTTCCAGACTCAGGTAGTTTGGAGAGAGGTTATAGCACAGCATCAGGCATCCATGTAGGAAAAAAATTAGCCTTCAGTTAACCTAAAATGTCATCAGCAAAAAACGCTGCAAGAACCAGGAACAGTGAAAACCATTTTAGAACAAGCACTAATTCCTTTTCAACCAGCTTTTAACTAAGGACCCTCATTATGCCGGGCACTGGGCCACGAGGGCAGGGCAAGATCTGGTCCCTCCAGGTGCTCCAAAATCTAGCTGGGGAGACAAAAATAGAAGACAGCTGTGATACACACTACGCTGAAGGTTGTGAAGTAGGCAGTTAGCATGTACCTCTAGCATGCAGACATTGGCTCCTGTGCAACGCATTTCAGAACGCCATATTTCGGGGCAGTAGAGGAAGAAGCTGATTAAGAAGGAATCCAGTAATTTGGCAAAGGAATACTCAAAGGCCCGTCTCCTTCTAAAGCAGTTTAGAGGAGGTATTATAAGGAAGGCTTCTGATGTCAGACTGTCTGGGTTCAAATCCTGGCTCTGCCACTTCGCGCTGTGTAACTTGGACCCACCACTCAACGTCTTGTACGTTAGTTCCTCATCTATAAAAGGAGGGCAAGACTTCATAGCTCTGTAGCTGCCTTATGGGGTTGTATGAGGGTTAAATAAATTAACGTATGTAAAGTAAACTATACAAATTGAATAGATTAAATTTCATTAACATATGTAAGCACTATACATGGTATTCACTATTATCTGCATGTATGGAAAACACATTATCATTAAGTACACAAGGTGATAGGATAAAAAAAAATTTTTTTTTAAATCCATTGTTCAAACACAGCAGCCTAAAAGATAGTGTGGGTGGGGACCCAGGGTGTGTCCCAATCCCAATTTTGACACAGAATTGCTTTCTGAGCCCAGGAGACGACCTAAATCTCTCTAATTTCCTCATCTGTCAAAAAAGGGAGGGAAAGAATTATCATAAACTCAAGTGATTCACCACATAACTTCATCAGTGGTCTGAAGACAGGATTATAAAAGCCTTCACCAAAAGAAGAAGTCCTTCATCAACCACTACGTTCTGCTTTCAGGAGAACCATATAACAGTATGATGCAATTACACATGCTCTCTGTCCAAATCAATTTTGCCCTCAATGGAGGAAGCCACAACGGCAATACTGAGATTCAATCAGATGACAAAGAGAACACATCCCTTACACTGGAAGCATTTTATGCATATAGAGCTGAAATTTGCTCTCCATTAGCAAATGAATTATTATGAGTAAATGAATAGAAAACAGGGGTCTGGGGTCTACTCTCCCATGGGTGACTCAGCTATTCAGAAAGGAAGCTATCCAAGGCAACGGAGTATAAAGCTCTCCTGTGTCCGTGTGCAGGATGCCCAGCACCTTCAGACACGCATCTCAAAGCTTTGAGCAAGTAGGCAGGAATCCAGCGAGGGCCACTTGTAGTGTGTGGGACTCCAGTCTAATCACGCAGCAGGCATCACCTCAGTGACCGTGGAACATGCTGTGACCCTTCTATGGTGTCCGGGGAATTGAATTACAGTGTTGCGCCCTTTAGATGGAGTCTGTTGGTTCAAGATTGGGATAAGCGGGTAAATCTGAAATGAAGATTATAAAAAAACCTACTAATCTTTTTATTAAATTTGAATTGATTTTGTGAATACGGAACACGATGCAAGAGACGTTCCCACAAAGCAGCTGCTCGCACACACAAAACCTTGAATACGCTTCAAGGCATATACATGACAAGCACCTTAAATAGACTGATTTTTCTGCCTTATTTATAACAAGACAGGCAGAAAACTCAGTCCCACTGCGAAAGGCCCATCGTGGATTAGAATCAAAAGAACAAACAAAATTTAAGGGAGGACCTCCCCTTCGCATGTGGGTATTTAAAACTAAGTAAGATATGGGTTCATTCCTTCGAGGCCTTGCCAAAAGAAAAAAAAAAGGAGAAATAATGTTGCTTAGCAACAATTAGACAACGGGCAGGGAAGGAGAGCGGGGGTGAACGAAAGCTGAGCCTATGAGTTCGTTATGGCCACCCTAGTCCAGATGACCTCTGTGACCCAAGATCCAGGCCGTGTCCCCATTTGGCCTCAGAATAAGGCCTGGCTGTTTCCATCCATTCGTCTTATCTTGACGAGGACGACCTGTAATCCCAAAGAAATAGAAACCTACTTCTGGACAGCACGAGGCTCCTGGACAACAATGCTGCCTTGTGAAAAGCTAACCGGCCTATTTCTGGCGCTGATCACAGTTTCAAGCTAAACTCCATTGAGCAGATGGGAAAACGGAGGCCTGGAGAGATGCGGTGACTCCCCCACGGCGTCACAGTGGTTGGTGGCAGAGCCTGGGCGGGGCGCTAGCTCTCAGGTCAGCTGGGGCTCTCTACTCCAGGGTTAGCAGTTTTCCCACATCTGCGAAGAACCATCCCCCACCTCGGCCTAAATGGGAGGTAAGACTGTGATCAGATAAGCAGGTTGCTGGTACTCAAATACTTCTCATCGCTGGATCATGAAAAATGCCATTCTTATTTGAGGCTCCCTTCAAAACTGCTGGGAGATCCCAGGCCAGTTCACAAAGAGCTTGCATGAGATGGGAAACACTTCTTTCTCTCTCTCAAACAAGCCATCTTGCTAAATCCACAAGCCCCCTAATAGGTGGGCTGACACAGTGCAAGCATTCTGGGACTGCAGAAAAAGAAGAGTCCAATAAAGTGAAAAGACCCTAAGTCTGATCCTCAAATTCACAGCCATGCTTCAGGTCCAGAGTGGTTTGTCACCGCCAACCAGCACACTCCTCATCCCAGTATCATCCTGAGACCATGATTCCTAGGCTGTCAATCTTTTAAAGGGGACACGTGCTGAGCAAGCAGGAGTCTGCTTCAGCCAACATGTTACTCAGGAGATGCCCGGAGGCAGGGTTATACTGCCCCAGACCAGACCCTCATTTGCATTACAAATAGGATTCAAATAATGTTGCAGGTCACAGACAGAGTACCCCACACCTTGTTAAAAACGCATTAAGTTAAAGGGTCCAAGTGGTTTTCTATCTTGCAGTGGGCTTTCTTCCTCATTTATATGGTCCTAACTTAATGCTAGAAAGAGTGTGGGCAGACAGCAGAAAAGTAATAACCTAGTCCATTCCCATTTAGAGACTGCAGGTGACACGGCTTGAAGGAACCCTGTGCTTTACGCGGGGAAGGGTCCATAGGGCAGAGGGAAGACAAACCACTGGGTCCAGGCCTTTGCAAGAGTGTTCTGGCCTGACTCTGACACTCACACATCATGTGATGCTGGGCCAGCTCCTCAACCTTGTCAGCCAAAATGGCATCAGGGGTAAAACAGATACACCCTGGGCTGAGAAGGTGTGGCAAACCTCAAGGAGAGAGAACACATGAAAAGTGTCATCATCTACTTTGCTCCAACAAACTACTAGATTACAGGGGCAACTTTCCTACTTTATAGAAAGATATTTCACCTGCTGGGCCTCTACTTGCATATAAACAGCTGTCACGTGGACAACAAATTACTCTCAACACAGCCCTGAAAAATTTTAACTGTGTATTGGCGTTGACTTCCTTGACAATGTCTCTATCTTTCCTCCCTGGGACACAAATGGCTGGTGCACAGGAGGCAACCAATAAACGTTTGTGTAATGATAATAATCATTCTAAGAAGGGACATTTAAGTGACTATGGGCAAGTTACTCAATTTCTTAGGGCCTCAATTTCCTCATCTGCATAATGGGAACACTGATACCTACACCTCACAGGAAGGTTACCAGACTAAAAGAGAGAATCCACGGGAAATGCTTTGCACAACTAAATTCTCTATTACTGTCGGCTACTGTTATTTATAATGTGGGTCTGTTTCTCCAAGACACCTTAAGACTCTCAAAAAGCCTGGGGGACTGTGTTCAACTCATCCTGCCTTCCCTTATCACCAAAACCAGCAGCTGGAACACAGTAGGACCTCAGTGCTTGTTGAGCTGAACACTCATTTTCATAATACATCCACCTAGTGGATTATTACGCTTGAAACCAACTTGATTAGGGGAGAAGGCGAAGCACAGGGGACAAGGGTGATACTTACCTAAAACACCCACACTTTCAGCCTGATCTCTGAGCTCTTCCCCAATCCACATGAAGCACTGAACGACATCAGAACGCTTCCTTTCTCCTCACCTTTCCCTGCCCAAACTAAATTCCTCCCCATCTTCCACTCTGAGTTTTCTTTCAAACAGCTTTTCTTCTGAAACTAAAGGTTCAACTACAAGGTTAAAAACCTCTCACACCTTGGTGACACTGATACGATAGCATCTGTACAAGATCAAGGATTTGGGGCCAAGATTGGCCTCTTGACATAAATGGAAAAGATCAAGTTTTGAGGGCAAGAACTGGACCACTGCCCCAGTCTGAAAAAGGAGATTACGCAATAAACCGCATCAACACCAAAGCCTATCTTATTTCCCAAAAGCCCCAGTTCTTATTTCCACTCGAACAGTGCTGAAGGTTATACTTAAAACAGCAGAGATTCTAGGATCAAAATGGACGATGGTTGTTAGTTTCCATCTTTTCTTTGCAGAAGATGCCGGTATATTTACTAGGGGGAAGGGATGGGTGGGAGTGAAAAGGAAAAGATAACATAGAGAAAGGAAATCACTAACCACAAAGCTTCTATTCCCAGTTTCAATCTGATGTTTGCCTTCCCTATTCTTTTAAGATTACGGGCAAAGCAACACAAATCAGGAAGAAAAGAGATTCTGCCTTCCCTTCCATGGACACTGGTGCTTTAAAATGGTACCACATTAACAAAAGGACGAAAGTAACAATTATTCTACATCTCAGCTCTTCTCATCACCTAGAGGGCAGGGACACGGTCCAAAATTCATTCGGATAATGAAAAAGCCTTGGCTTATGTGAAACAGATGTGCAGCCAATCTTTTCTTCCTACAGACAATGTTAGGGGCAGGAGATATAGTCCAAGGAATCACAAAAAAAGCAATTCCCTTGGAAATGTGCTTTGACTCATCAGAAAGAAGCAAGTGTGTTCAGTAGTTTCACTCTTCTGCATCTACTGTGAAAAATAACAGCAACCAGTCACTGAGCAAGCCTTGTGTACCCACCTACTCTGTTTGGCTATTTACCCATATTATCTTCAATCCTATTATCTTTATGAGGAAGGAATTCTTTTTCCCCCATTGCATAAGTAAGGAAACAAGCTTAGATATTTAAGTCATCTATCAAGATCACTCAGCTTGTATATGGGAACACCTGGGCCTCAAATCTAGGCCCACGGGGTCCATGTACACACCCTTAACCACAGAAGCATTTAAAGACAAAAAGTGGAACCATATATAAGAATTCACATATAGTTCCTTTCCCTTCTGCCACCATATATGAGTATCAGGCTCTGTACTAAGAACTGGGAACAAAAAGACAGGGATAACTAAGGCTTCCTGAGCCCTCAACTAAGGGCCAGGCTCCCTCAGTACTAAATGCGGAACACACATTTAATCGTCACAATGACCTTATGAGGGAGGGGCTGATACCATCTTGCATTTTGCAGATGAGAAAACCAAGGTTCACGGAGGTTAAGCCATTTGTCCAGGGTCACATAGCTAAGAATGAGTAGAACTTGGATTTGAACCCAGGAAGCCTGATACCACAGCCTATGCTATTAACCACTAGGGTAGCAGATTTCAAGAGGAGCTCACAAAATGAAAAACCCGAAGTCAGAAGCCACAGGGAGTATTAGATAAATAGGCCTTTGGCTTCCATTTACTTAAGAACAGGTTATGATGGTTCTCAATATAGGAAACAACTTGGCAAGGAAACAATGGAAGCGACAGCAAACCCAAATGACTAAATGTAGCTCTGCTGACTGCTTGGATAAAGACTCCATCATCCTATGCGGCCGCTTGCCAGCACCTCACTTTTCCATATGTGTTTGTTAAACTTTGAGGTGCAATGGCACAGCAAGGAAATGGACTAGAAATGTCTCCAAATTGCCCAACTGCCCTATGCACCATTTCTAAACATCAAAATGACTTCAACTTCAAAATAGACTAGTATTTGGAGAGGCAGTCATCCCTTTCTAAAGAGAGATCTTTCTCTTCATTTTAGAGAAAAATGTTTCAAAGTACGCTACACCAGAATTGAAAGGCTGCTTTGGAAAAGGTCGCCCGGGTTCCAAAGTGGAAGAGACCTTCCTGGCATGGCAGTGGCTGCGAAGGGAGATGGGCCTGGGCCCCTCACCTGTGTGCAAAGGGCCTCCAGCTCACCACAAGGAATTTAGGCAGCCCTGACCTACATTCACAAAGCCTGCAGCAAAGCTTGTTTTGAACCAGATTTCCCACAAGTACAAAGCACCTCACAACCTAGAAACCTTTATTTTTAATTTATGGGGAAAGACAGTCAACAAATTAAGTCACTGTCACGTGACCACCTGTAGAACCAGGCCAGGCCATAAATGGAATTTGGTTCTTTCTAAATGGCCTCTATCGGACTGTCACTTTTATCTCAGAACAATCCCTTGCAATCAGCCACCAGGCATACATCTAAGCACCAGGCACTTTTACCCTAGTGCCAGGAAAACATATATCTCTCCCGACTTCCCCTGGCTATGGTCCTGTTTATTTTAACGTTCTAAACCTGTATTCAAATAGCCACTGGTTAACTTTGTACAGTACATTAACATCTTTCTCAGCTTCCTTTCCCAACTCCCAGAGCCTGGGTGTAGAATGGGATAAGAGCTCACTTCGGACCCAAGCAATAAGCTTCTCATCCCTTCACTTGGTCCCTGCTGCAAAAGCAACGTGTGGGCCAGCTCCCTGCTACGTAGTAAAGCCGGGAATTTATAGCTCAGGATCTATTAGCAGTGCTTCTTAACCTAGGCTGCACGGAAGACTCACCCAGGGAGCTTTCAAAATATCTCAAACGCCCAATTAAATGAGAATCTCTGGAAGTGGAGCTCATACGTGATATTTCTGAATGTCCCCCAGGTGATTTCTCTGTGCAGCCCAAGTTGACAAGCCCAGCTCCTACTGCACCCATCACCAGCTCTGTGACTCCAGACAAGGTGCTAAACCTCTACCTATGAGGGCTTCAATCCCCTCCCAGGGAGAACAGACCCCTCCAAGAGCTAAAAATGCTTGCAGAGCCCTAAGCACATTATCTGTCCGTCACTCTTGGCTCAAGTCTATCACTCTTGGCTCTTTTAAAAGATAAACTGCAGCACATTATATAATTCAGAGGAGGGAATTAATTCTATGAGTGAGTGACTGGATTAGGATCACTGAATCCAATCTTTCTGCTGCACTCAGGATTCTGTTTTGCAAGATGACATGGAACAGGAACTGAGAAGAAAAAGGCAACAGAGGCAACAGGAACCTCAGGTTCCTGTCACATCAGGCTTACGCCAACAATTTTTTTTTTTTTTTTTTTTGCGGTACGTGGGCCTCTCACTGCTGTGGCCTCTCTCCCGTTGTGGAGCACAGGCTCCGGACGCGCAGGCTCAGCGGCCATGGCTCACGGGCCCAGCCGCTCCGCGGCATGTGGGATCTTCCCGGACCGGGGCACGAACCCGTGTCCCCTGCATCGGCAGGCGGACTCTCAACCACTGCGCCACCAGGGAAGCCCCACGCCAACAATTTTTCTTTTTAACAGTCTCCCACCAGCACCCCCCAGGTGAAAACATTCTGCTGGCAGACTCATGCCAACTGGATGCAGCTCAACACTGAACGTCTTCCAAATGGTTTCTCCCCATCTGAACGTCTGCCTCCTATTTTATTCTAATTTCTTTAGCTTTTATCCAAAAAACTCAAACAGTTTCTAAATCACCTAACAATAAGAACTTATAACTCAAAGGATACAATCTGCAAACAGCAAGGTTTAAACTCTTTGGGACTGAAGCCATCAGTCAAATACCTAACCCAGTGGGTTCTCAGCCCTGGCTGCATATAAAAATCACACGGAAAGCCTTAAAAATGCCAGTGCCTAGGCTGCAACCTTAAGAGATTCCTTAATTGGGCTGCAGTGGGGCCCTGGGCAGCCGTTTGATTAAAATTTCTCCCAGATAATTCTACTACACAGCCAGAGCTGAGAACCACTAACCACAGCAACAGCAAAAAATTAAAAAAAAAACGTTTCTCACTTTAAGATAACAACAATATTTTAAACACCTTCTGGAATAAACTAAGCTACCTTCCAAGGAAGGCATCAAACGCAAGAGGCCTACTAAGAAAGACAACACTGCTAGGCTACCAGCAGGAAAGCCGTCCCACCTATGCCCTTTAACTCAAAAAGTAAGGAACAATCGAGGACTTCTCACTCCCAGGCGAGGTATCTAAGGATATCAAACCCCCAAAGGGACAGCAAGATCTGCTGAAGTAACACTTGTTCCTTGTGACTCAATCCAGAAATCCTGTTTGTTTGGCCATATCTGCACAAGTGTGAGGCTTTAAACTGAATTAGCACTTACCAACATGTATTCAAGAGACAAATGAAGGCCCTAATACAAGCCAACCCAATCTTGACACTGAACTTATTTATGCATTTTCAAGAGGTCAGAAAGCTTGAAATTGGTATCATACTTTTAAAACATATGTAAGCAAATAAACCTATGACTGCTTTAAAAAAAACTAAATCCACACAGAGCAACACACTTCATGAATGTTCAAATGAGTCAAGGGACCCGCTCTGGGAAGGTCACCAACTTACCTCTGAATTTCTTGGGTGGATTGTTAAGGTCCCCAGCTTCTGGCTGTACAACACAACGATCATCAACCAGGCTGCAAAGAAAATAAAGATAAATGTTGTACCAAGCGGAGTCTAAGAAAATAAAACCCTAAGCACTAGGCAAAAATCAAATACTCAGGGCTGTTCCTGCACAAAACTTAGGCTGCCCTATTCTCCTGCCAGGGAGCCGTTGACACCAGAGGTTTCCTATGTAGGGAGCTAAACCTCATCCAAACACCCAAGACTCTGCTTCTGCAACGGACACATTCAGCTACTGTTTTCTGTGGCTCTTTTCTCTTACCCGCAGCCATGAGAGATCTGAGCACAGCACGCACTAATGCTCAAGTCGGGGGCATAGCAAGGGATCCGCGCGCTCAACCAACGGTAGCTGAGGGGCCCACCCCATGCCAGGCACTGAGCTAGGTCCTGGGATGTGAGGATGAGTAGAAGCCAGGCCCCTGCCCTTAGGGAGCTCAAGGCTAGTTTGTGCAGGAGCCACAAAGACAAACTGATAACAAGAATATAAACCAAAGGCTGTAAGGGAAGAGAACAAAATACAGCCAGAAACTAACTGTGCCTGAGGCCATCTGAAAAGTTGCTGGTGGAAGAGCGAAAACTGGAGCTATTGAAAACTGAAGTCAAGGTGGGGCATGAAGAAGAGGGGAGCGTTTTCAGGGGGAGGGAACCCCACGTACAAAAGCATCGAAGTAAGAAAGGACTTTGGAGCTTCAAAAGCAACTAGTGCAAAAATTACAGATAAATAACCAGCCCCAAATTATATATAAAGCCCCCATGTTTAAAGTCCCAACTGAGGGCTTCCCTGGTGGCGCAGTGGTTGAGAGTCTACCTGCCAATGCAGGGGACACGGGTTTGTGCCCCGGTCCGGGAAGATATCCCACATGCCGCGGAGCGGCTGGGCCCGTGAGCCATGGCCGCTGAGCCTGCGCGTCCGGAGCCTGTGCTCCGCAGCGGGAGAGGCCACAACAGTGAGAGGCCCGCGTACCGCAAAAAAAAAAAAAAAAAAAAGTCCCAACTGAACAATCTGACTTGTACAATGCTTTTAGAAGAACCAATTTTAAAACAGTATTTTTGTTTGAACAGATGAGGAAATTGAAGCTCTGAGGAGTTTAAATGACTTTTCCAAGTTCCTAAAAGTGGTATCGGTAAGATTGGCTCATTTTCCAAGTGACCACAGAATTTGCTCCCAGTTAATATGGTTTTCCAGGGTTTCTTCCATTAGTCTGTGTCTTATCCCAAAGGCAAGGTACCGTTAAATACCCAGCCTTAAATCTTACTGCTCCTTCCTCCAAAATTCCCTGACAACTCCTAAAGTCCTGCACGTCTTTCAAGACCCTGATTCAGAGCCCCCATCTTCTCCATGAAGGCCCTCAAGCCTTTCCTGCCCCAGGCCCTCTCTGCCTCTGCTCTGTCGCCCCAATATCACTGGGCTGAAACACAAATGGTGCACTAGGCTACGAACTCCATGAGGGCAGAGATCTGCCGGCTTCGTGGCTCAGAAGGTGCCCGGGGCCAGCACACTTCCTGTCCAGGCTGGGTGCTCAGTATTTACTTGGTGGATGAATCAAAAGTGTCCCACCAGCAATTTGCCTCCTTCAGCTCCGAGACACAAGAGCCCTCTGCATCAACAAGAGGGACAGTGTGGTCACAGCCTGAACTGTAATGCGAAAATCAAGAGCAGAAAGTCAAGAATCACTGAGCCTCTGTGAGTATAAATAAGGTAATGCCACCAGATCAAATATAATATGTGTATGCAGGGGCCGGGGGGAATGCCTTGGAATCCAATGCAGGACTGGGTTAATTTATCATCAAGCTCTCAAACAAGCGGGAAGAGGTAGGAGAAAGGGCCCCAGCCTAGGCTAGAAGAAAGTGAATTGTAGATGGCACTCGGCCACCTACTAGCAGCACGACGCTAACTCCATCACTTCACTCCTCCTGGTCTCAGTTTCTTCATGTGTAAAATCGAAGAGTAGGTCTCAAGGATTCTCAAGTAGGCAGATGTTCCTAAGACTTTTTGTGTCTTAAATATATTGATACCCGGTGCCCATCCTCCCCAGGCCTACTAAAGTCGTGTTCCAGGACGGGACCCAAGAACCTTTATTTTTAACAAGTTCTGCAGGTGATTCAGAAGCACTTCTCTGACAGTGCACGTCATACGCTTGGGCTGTCCAAGGTCCTAGTCGAGTTCTAAAGTTCAGTGAGTCAATAAAGCCATTTGGAGGTAACCACCATCTATGTAAGTGGAACTGGGCAACATAAATGGAGCTGGAGGATGATTCCACAAAAACTGGCAGTCACTCATCGTCAACCATGACTGCGGCTCCATAAATGTAAGAAATATGAGAAGGAGAAAGGTCACACTTTATTTTCCAAATCCATTTTTACACCAATTATCCTCAAATATGTGCAGGGAACCAAGGGAATAAAATATTCATCTAAAGGAAGGACTAGGGCCCAAAATTCATACAAGAGCCGTCCTCATGTTAAAGGGGGAGACCTTATCATTAATTTGTTCATAATACTCGAGGAAAACGCGTAGAAAGCTCTGCACTTCATACGAAATCTAAGAACAGATGTTCTGGAAGAAAAGGAGGTATTAACATTATAGGGGCTGGCACAGTAGACTGAGCAAGTGACAGGAAGCGTGCCCAGGTGACTGGAAGGGCAGTGGCACCATTAAAAGAAACTGGGGCCAAAGAGGAGGGATGGGGCATAGAGTGGGGTTGAGGTTTAACAAGGCATCCAGGTAAGAGCTCTGGGCAGACAGTTAGGAGGGTGGTGAGCCAATTCAGCCAGAGAGGGGTGGTCAGCAAAGGCAGGAAGGAAAAGTCTGCCCTGTCAAGGGCAACCGTTAGGAGCGCTGGTCTTAGAGTCCTGAGTCTTCGCAACTGTGAAACCCCGGGGCAGGTGGTTTCACCTCTCTGATGCTCAGAGGTTTTGCCCCCATAAATAGCCATAACGACAGTCCTCACTGTCTCACTGTAAAAAGCTGTTTGGGGATTAAAGGGATGGTGTATGTACAGTACGCAGCACTGAGCTGTAAACACCCATAGGATTCGTGGAAGGAGTTACCATTCCTACTTATTATTGGTGCTGTTATGGGTGAAAAATAAGAAGAGGACTCAAGATTCAACCACGGATGGAAAAAGCAAGGAGTCAGCCAAGAAGAAAAAAGGGACAACAGAGAGGCAAAGCAGCAGGGCTCTTTGCCAAAAGCCACAGAAGGTAAAATGTGAAGGGTGGGTCTTTAGAGAAGTTAAAAAAAAAAGGTAAGGACTGAGAAAAAAAAAAAATCACTTGATTTGGTGATCAGGCAGTCGTGGATGACGTGTTTTTATCAGATGACTCTTGAAAATAAAATCTTTATTCAGAGAGGTCCAGTTGAGCGATAGAATTCTTTACCTGACATAACTTGCTCTTTGAGGCTGGAGTAACTGAAAGAGACCCTGAGAGTTCTCACTCTGCACAAATACCAGAGAACAAGCATACTTTAAGAAGTATGATTAAAAGGAAGGTTCTGGCTGCTGTAAGAATGAGGTTCTTGGAGAAGCTGTTGCCTTCCTTCGCCCCATCTATTTGAGATCAGCTCTTGCCAAATACAACAATGCCACCCACTACTCCTTTCCAGCAAAGACACTATAGGCCATTTGTGACTCTTCTGCAGTTAACCATCTTCACTCCCCATTCTGCTTGTGTCTGCCTTTGGGGCTAATTCACCTCTCATTTCCTCTTCTAGACAACAGGAGTAGGGAAAGAAGGGAGAAGATAATCAAATAAGTACATTAGGGAATGTGTTTATACCCTTAAGAGTTGGGGGGAAAAAAAAAACTGAAGAAAGCACAAAAGACCAAAAATCTGATTTAAAGAACTTTGTGCAATTTGTAACTTTCAGATGCACACAGCAACTTGAAGTAGGAAAAGTTCTGCTTCAAAGAAGAGAGATAAGCATCTGATAAGTTCTGGTCTTTGCTTGTACAACAAATAAGTCACCATTTAAAAATAAGAGCTCTTACGAAGCTAAAGCACTTCCTTGGGGTCTGTAAATATTAATCTTAAAATTCATCCCATATACTTAACACTTTCCCCTTGACATATGAAAGAAGAGGAAATTATAATAAATTCTGAATTAACAGAGTCCTAACTAATGATGTTTCACTCTTGCAGAACTGACAAGAAAACAGTACTTTTGTGTAAGATGTTATACTTGGTTAACGTGAGATTTGATATTCATGATTCCAACCACTGCTGGAAAAGCCAGTAAAATGGAAACATTCTTGTCCTAGAAAAATCAGTTTTTAAGCTGATGTTATGATGTCTTAAACAAATCCTGCCACACAAGAAACCAAGTGCTCTTACCCCAAGGTGCTAATAAATCCATTGGTCGATCCCTCGGCGTACAGAGAACAAATGTCTCCGATGTGAAGGAAACTAGACATCTTGTCAGACATGGCTTTCTTGAGAATCCTAGACAAAGTAAAATATGCAACATTATTAGAAGGAAAGAAATGCTCGGGGGTGGGGGCTGGGGGGGTGGGAAAGTCACTGAAAATTGGCTTTGCTCAATTTTCCAAAGCGGCCTACTTAAAAGTCAAATTTAAATGGGAGTGTGACAGGCAGGCAATTCACTGAGCCAAGCAGGACATCTGCAACCACATTTTTCCCACATATTCTTTAATTTCAGGATATTCCAACCACAATAATGCTTGTTTCTAACAAAACCATGCCTGGATCCAATTCTCCAAGTTGACGACCCTCGATAATAAATAGTGAATATTAAGAGAGCAGGAAGTCAGCCAAGAACGCTGCAGTGCTGAGGAGCTGGAAAGTCTGACTTATGAAACATTAACATATTTAATCTGCCTCAGGGAATGTTCAGTCAGAAGGAAACACCTGGTATAAAACTTGGGTCCAGTAGTGCCTGGGCTGAGGTGCCAAAGCAACAAAATGAAATTAATAAGAGGAAACCTAGTAATAAATACCACAAAGCTCTGGCAGCCTTTTAAGAATTCAACAACCTACACACTTCACCCAAATGCTATTCCAGGGTCCTTCCTTCTCATACTTCACCAAGAAACACTTGCAGAGGGAGAAAGAATCTTAGCACCTGGTCCAAACCCTTCCCAATGCAATTAAGAAGAGTAAGGTTGAGGTCGCTTAAGAACCTTGGTCAGGAACGCACACAGCTAGTTAAGGGGCAGTCCTAGAAAATGCTCTTAAATTCAGGAAATCTCTACACAGCCTAGTAGACACACACACACACACACACACACAAATATCAAAGAAAATATTGACATGACTCATAGAAACAGCTTTCATCAGAGCCAGAAATATTGAGGAGTGGGAGCCAATTGTAAAAAACTAAATTGACATCTAAGAAACAATCTCAGGGGCTTCCCTAGTGGCGCAGTGGCTGAGAGCCCGCCTGCCGATGCAAGGGACACGGGTTCGTGCCCCGCTCCGGGAGGATCCCACATGCCGCAGAGCGGCTGGGCCCGTGAGCCATGGCCACTGAGCCTGCACGTCCGGAGCCTGTGCTCCACAACGGGAGAGGCCACAACAGTGAGAGGGCCGTGTACCACAAAAAAAAAAAAAAAAAAAAGAAACAATCTCAGTTTTGTGGGAAGAGTGTGTGCTGGTGTGGACCGCAGTACCTCCCCATCATTTCCTCAGGCACCTGGTGTGTAAACGTTCAGGGTCACCTAGGTCTTCCCCAGACCTCTCCTCCAAACCCAGACCCCCTTAAACATCTTTGCCCATCTCTTTACTCAAGATTCCTTGCCAGAAAGCATTCCTCCCGCAAAGCCACAAGAGTTGTAAGGGCGTGGAAAAGCATACTCTCCTGAAATTGCTTTCTGGGTGCCAAGTTTTCTTTTCAGAATTAGTATGCAGCAATGATGAGCAGGAAACCTCAGGAAGCATTTCTCCTACCTTAGCAGGAGCGGCAGGTAAGAAAACAAACCATTAAAGAACCTCAGTTCACTGCTTCTGAGAAACAGCAAGGAAAAACTCATGTATCCCCCCAACAACCAAGATGTTACAAGAGAGATAAAGAGCACTGCCTTGAACTTATGTATAAAGAGAGACAGCAGCTGAGAACACAAACTCTCAAACAGAAGAGCCAGCATCTCTGGACCTTGGGGAAAGACAGACAACATGCAGAGGGACAGATTGCCAAGTCCCCCTCTCCAAAATCGAGGCTATCATCCTGTCATTTCTTCCTAACTGGATATTTTATACCTAAAGGCAAACCAATGTTTTAAACAACATCCCCCAAAGCTGCACAAATGAAAACCACTAAGGGGCATTAATATTTCCCTTATGTGCTTATATATAAAAGTTTCATCATAAAGGGTCAGGAAGTCAGTGTACTTCTGGAACTGATTACTGGGAAACAAGTTCTGTTTTAATTTTGAGTCAGACCAAATTTGTGTCTGCACACTTCGACCTCCCAGAAGGACACTGGGAAGTTGCTGAACGCAGGAGAGCAGGTACGTGCTCAGGCAAGAGGGCAAGGGGCCTTGTCTGCTGTGACTGACTCTCCTTTCGGCCTTGGCCTTTGAATGAGTATTTGGCCCCAGTGGAGACCAGGCCAGGAAATAGGAGTATGACTGTTATTCACTGAACTTTCAGCACCACCTGGTCACCTTACTAAAAGTTTCAGGCCCTTAATGGGAAGAAGTGGACAAAATTCAGTGTTCTGGAATGACAAAGCATGACATACTCAACGTTGCCTGCAGTTGATAATTGCAGTAGATGTCTGGACCACACTCGTGCAACAAGGTTCTGCGTTACGACCGTTTCCAATAATAATGGCTAGCATTTGGCAAGCATTATCATGCCCACCATTGTGCTGAGAGCTTTACAAATGTTCTCAAATCCTCAGGACCACAGCATGAGGCAGGTGCTACCATTATTCCCATTTTGCTGTTGGGAAACTGAGCTACAAAGAGGTTAAGATGGCCAAGCCACATATAATTAACAAGCAGGAAGGCCCAGGTTATAATCCTGGTCTACATGACTGGTAAACAGAACTGTTCAATGATGATACCTGGAACATGGATTAAAATGTTAACCATTCTTATTCTTTGGGTGACAAGACTATGGAGAACTGATTTTCTTTTATGTGCACAATTCTATTTGCTCATTTTTCTACTTTGGTATTTCCTAATTTTTCTACCGTCGCCACATAATATTTTGATAGGGAAAAAATTTAAGTATCTTCTTCCTCATCAACATGCTTATTGAGTAGATAGTTGAACAAATAAACTTCAGGCATACTTTACATTTCCCCCAGAAAACGCAGGCCAATACATCCACACAGTTAATGATCCTCTACTGAGCAATCTGCCAGGGGTCCCAATTTAAAAAAGACCGGGGGCGGGGGGCGGGGGAGGCGAGGGCAGGGACAGATTCTTCCCCAGGGTCTCAAACAATAAGTACCATCACAAAGGACCAGGCAGAGCCTCCCTGGTCTGGCTGGAAATCTTTGGAGGTTTCCCGTCACCTACAATTAGTCAAGTGGAGGGAGAGGAGAAGGGTGAGGGAGGGGGAGGAAAGGGAGGAGGAGGAGGAGGGGGAGGAGGGGAGGAGGGGAGGAGGGGGAGGAGGGGAGGGGAGGGGAGGGGGAGGGGAGGGGGAGGGGAGGGGAGGGGGAGGGGAGGGGAGGGGGAGGGGAGGGGAGGGGGAGGGGGAGGGGAGGGGAGGGGGGAGGGGAGGGGGAGGGGAGGGGGAGGGGGAGGGGAGGGGGAGGGGAGGGGAGGGGGAGGGGAGGGGAGGGGGAGGGGGAGGGGAGGAGGAGCGGGGAGGGGAGGAGGAGCGGGGAGGGGAGGAGAGGGAGGAGAGGGAGGAGAGGGAGGAGGAGCGGGGAGGGGAGGAGAGGTTCTGGTGCAATCATCACTGATGTCCTGGAAGTAAAAACAAAGGCCAGGATAGTCAACAGAACAGGCCTCTGGGGCCTGGAGGGGAGGAGGTGGAAAGTCAGCCGGTGCCATGGGCCTGGGAGCAATCTTATGGAAGACTTCCTGTTGTTTAGAAGCAGGGTGGGAGAGCCTGCCTCTTTATCTGATCCTGGACCACTTGTGCCTGCAAACTCTTCACAGCTGTACCCAGGGCTCCTGTGTCACTCACACAGTGGCTGGGGATCACCTAAGGGAAAAACAGAGCCAGGGCCAACCTGCAGTTCAGCTGCATGACCCTGGTACATCAAACACTATATGGACACCTAGGGCTCTTTGCTAACAAACTCTGAATTGGTCACCAGACATCTATGAAAACAAGCCCAGGTGGTCAGCTCCAGAGCTCCAACTGTCTCTTGGCCTACTAACTATTATTTTTAGTCCACCACTGTCATCCAGGGCACTTAAACCTCTCTGCTTTCCTTTCCCCATCTGTAAAATGGGGGTAACATGTACTTCAAGGAGTTGAGGAATAGATGAAATGGTACATGCAAAATGCCCAGTACAGGGGCTGGCAGACTTTCACTGCTCAATGCTAGCTATTTTTCATTATTTTTTTAATGAGGTGAGGTGGAATTCTGGATGATTCTTGGGCTTCAAAATTATGAATCACTATATTGTATAAATGAAACTTATATAATATTATAAATTTACTATACCTCAATTTAAAAAATAAAAAGGGGCTTCCCTGGTGGCGCAGTGGTCGAGAGTCCACCTGCTGATGCAGGGGACATGGGTTCGTGACCCGGTCCGGGAGGATCCCACATGCCGCGGAGCGGCTGGGCCCGTGAGCCATGGCCCCTGAGCCTGCGCTCCGCAATGGGAGAGGCCACAACAGTGAGAGGCCCGCGTACCGCAAAAAAATAAATAAATAAATAAAAAGAATTCTTTATATTAAACTTTCTCTGTTCATTATGTAAGTTCTGGGCATATAATGTACAACATGACAACTACAGTTAACAATAGTGTATTGTATATTTGAAAGTTGCTAAGAGAATAGATCTTAAAAGTTCTTATCACAAGGAAAAAAATTTTTAACTATGTATGGAGACAGATATTAACTAAACTTATTGTGGTAATCATTTTGCAATATATACATATATCATTATGTTATACACCTTAAACTTATACAATATTATATGTCAAGTATCTCAATAAAACTGGAAAATTAATAAATTTTTTAAAAATTTAAACTCAGCAAAGGAAAGGGTCCCCTGCATAAAAAGTCAGCTGGGTATCAACAAATGAACTCCTGTATGACCCATGATGATACATTTCACTTTAGGGAAGATAATTACCCTCCCTAATTCACCCCTTGAGAAAAAGCTGAACAATGCAGAATTATACTCAACTCCCAACCACAGAACATTCTGGCCTTTCCAAATATACAGAATCATAGAATAAATGGCAGAAGCAACCCTGCAAAGCCTGTAATTCCATCTCTTGCCCAATAATAGAACTCCCCCCGTCCCACCCCACCCCCCATCTCACCTAGGTATAGTCCGCGCTTCTGCTTGAACACCTGGCAATGAGGTCTACCCTAGGTTCAAACAGCCTAGTCAGAAGACACTCCTGCCCTCGTCCCCCCCGACACAAGGACAAACGCCTCCCAGAATTTTTGCTACTGATCTGTCTTCTGATGCTCAAAGACCTCTGAATACGTGAATGCTCCCTATCTGATTTCTCCTTAAGACATGGCTTCTGATTGCAAAGCATCAGCATCCTCCCGCTCCTGACAGCACCTGGCCTCAAGAGCCAGGGTTCCAATCCCAGCTCTGCCAGCTCATCACTGCACGGCTTCAGGCCAGATCCGTAACTTCCCTAAGCCTCTCTTTTCCCATCTATAAAAGGGGGATAGTAAGAGTACCTCCCTCAGCAGGTGGTCAGGGGCTCAATACGATTGTGTTTATAAAGCACCCACCAAAGTACTCGGCAGGAAGTAAATCATGCAATCTACAGAAGCCATCTCTAGACCACCTCCGCCTCCTACCACTGCTCTAACCAGCTGATGCACCTTCTAAAACAGGATTCCCCCAGGGAGGCTCGACCACGGTGGAGAAAGGTGGATTACTACTGCCTCTGTGACATCCTCAGGCAGATGGAGCTGTGGTGGCTTTGCTGAGCCTCACATCACCCGCTGGCCCAGCTTCAATTCACTGTCCTCTGAAACTGTTCCCTGAGCAAACTATAAAGAAAAGGGATGTCGGATTCTATTGGTAAGCAAGGTGGGAATAAAAATGCGCCAATTCAATACTCAAAAGCATTGAATTGTATACTTTTTTTTCCCTTGGCCGTGCCACATGGCATGTGGGATCTTAGTTCCCAGACCGGGGATCAAACCCGTGCCCCCTGCAGTGGAAGCACGGAGTCTTAACCACTGGACTGCCAGGGAAGTCCTACTGAATTGTATACTTTAAAAGGGTTATCATTTTTTGTATGTGAATCATACTTCAATTAAAAAAATCAATGTGAGTTCACAGAAAAGCAGACATACCAAGCTTTCCACAAATATAAAGAACACTGTAAAGCCTGAAAAAAAAAATGCACCAATTCAGAGATCTCCTTGGAGAAGAGAAACCAGAGGTGGTGGCCTTCCAAATCCGTGGTCACAGAACCTGTGCTGCTCTTTGCCTTTTCTATACCTGCCTGGTCATCTTGTCCACTCTGCTGGCTCCAGTGGTTTCTCTAGGATGAGGATTCCCAAATCTGTCTCATGGCCAAGAGCTACTGGGATTCAGCTCCTAAATGCCCACAGCATCTCAATGTACCAAAAAGAACTCACCTGTCTGCCCAACCCTCTTCTCCTCCTCCATACTCACATCATCTACCTCCACAGAGTTTGGTGACATCTCCTGTCTCCCCTCTCTCCTTTTCCCTGTCACAGGGCCTTTGCCCATGCTGTTCCCTTGGGCCTAGAACACACTCATCCTTATCTCATCCCTTGCCCTACTTAAATCCCAGATCTGTCTGGGATCTGTTTTGCATACCCACTGCATTCCCATCACCAGTGCCTACCACATGGTAGGTGCTTAGTAAGTATGTCAAATATATGAATGAAGAAGTTTAATGGGCATCAAATCTTACAGAGTTTAAGCTTTAATATATTTCTTGACTCCCCCAATTCTTTTGAACTCCTCTTCCCCCACCCAACTGCAGCCATTACCATTTCTCAAGTGGGCTCCATAAACCCTTCCTATTCATCTCTCTGAATCTGTCTTTCTCCCTGCATCTATTCTACACGCACAGCCAGTATGACCTTCTAGAAGCATAAACCAGACCATGTCATTCCTCTACTTAAAACCTTCCCAAATCTCTTCAGGGCTCTCCATAATCTGGTCCCTGTCTACCTCTCCTTCCTCGTCTCTCTGTACTCTCCACACTGCTTTTACACTCCAGCCATGATGAACTCTTCCAGATTCCCCAACATGCTGTATGCCTCCCTGTTCCCCAGGCCTTGGCATATGCCATTCCTGCTGCCTGACACTCCTCCCCTCGCCTCCCCACCACCCCCTGTGGCTAACTCCCAGTCACCTTTACAGTCCCAGTTTGATGTCACTGCCTCTGGGAGGCCCTCTCGGACTCCCCAAATCTGGGTTATATGTTGGCAATACGCTTCTCTATATAGCACCCCAATTACCCCATCTGGGCCCACTACCACTGTCCTAAAATCACCTGTTCACTTGGTTGCTTGTTTACCTGTCTTCACCATTAGACTGTGAGTCCATGAGAGTAAGAACAGCAAAATTATTCTTCCCCACTGCCTCCCAGTCCCTAGTACAGTGCCTGGGACACGGCAAGCAGTCGAACGTACTACAGTATCAACTTGTCTGCTGCCTAAAAGAAATTACACTGGTTTTTAGGGGACTGTTTTCCTAAAACTAATTAAAGCCAAGTTCATACTGTTGGATCAAGAATGGAGAATACAGGCCTGCTGGCCCTTTTCAACAGATTTCTATAAGAAATCTGGAGAGCCAGAAACAAAATATCTAACTTCCATCCCTGAAAAGAAGTACCCCTCTCCCACTGACCATCCCTTAATATGTCCAGAAAGGCTAGAAACACTGACTCAGAACACCTGGATTCAAATCCCAGCATCATCAGTTAGCTGCTGTGTGTTTTTTGTTTTTTTTTTAAGAAGATGTTGGGGGTAGGAGTTTATTAATTTATTTATTTATTTTTGGCTGTGTTGGGTCTTCGTTTCTGTGCGAGGGCTTTCTCTAGTTGTGGCAAGCGGGCGCCACTCTTCATCGCGGTGCGCGGGCCTCTCACTATCGCGGCCTCTCTCGTTGCGGAGCACAGGCTCCAGACGTGCAGGCTCAGTAGTTGTGGCTCACGGGCCTAGCTGCTCCGCGGCATGCGGGATCCTCCCAGACCAGGGCTCGAACCCGTGTCCCCTGCATTAGCAGGCAGATTCTCAACCACTGCGCCACCACGGAAGCCCTGCTGTGTGTTCTTAAGCAATTTACATAACTTCTGAATTTCAACTCCCTCGTGCATATAAAAAAAGGTGGGGTGGGGGCTTCCCTGGTGGTGCAGTGGTTGAGAGTCCACCTACCGATGCAGGGGACACGGGTTCGTGCCTCGGTCCGGGAAGATCCCACATGCCGCGGAGCGGCTGGGCCCGTGAGCCATGGCCGCTGAGCCTGCGCGTCCGGAGCCTGTGCTCCGCAACAGGAGAGGCCACAGCAGTGAGAGGCCCGCGTACCGCAAAAAAAAAAAAAAGGTGCGGTGAACACCCTTCCTATCTCGCAGGGTCATCATGAGGGGAGAACCAGATAATCCACACCAAGTGCTCAGCCCAGTACCTGGCCCTTACTAAGGGCTCACTTTTTTATTTTCAAGTGAGACTGAAATGAAGACGTTCCCTTTTCTTCCTTCAAAGTCTTCACTCACTTCTGTCCATAACTTGTGATTCTTCTATTGGATAGATCCTTCTTACTTTGTCAGCACTGCTGGAAACACACTCAAATAAACAAAGGTCCCAGAAATGTTTCAGTCCTCTGCAGGCCCGTTAAGTGGCCGACAGCAGGACAAGTCATCCAAGGTACTGCTTCTCAGCCCCCAGATTCAAAATACCCAAGACAGCCAGACTTCATCTCCACTTTCCCTTCTTCTAACATCAAACCAGGCCCCTGCTGGAAGGCGGGGGTGGAGGGTGGAAACCTCTTCAAAGGAATGATAATTCAATATTTAGAACCTCTTCCACTTGGGTGTGAAGACAGGCTAAAGCACAGCCTCATCGAAAAAGAAGTATGTTCATTTCATTTTAAACAGCTCAAGACAGGAAAGAAATCCAATTTTTTTTTTTTTTTTGCTAAAAGCTTTGTGGCAGAACCTCACTGATTGTCATTTTTCCCATCTATTTTTCCTGCACATACTTAACTAATTGCATTATATTCGTTTTTCTAAAAAAAAAACCTCAACTTTCGCCTACACACAATTCAGAATTTAAAAGTTAGCAACTCCTGAAATGAGACCAAGTTAGAACACTTTCATTAACCAAGAAGTTAACTAAGGTATCACTTAATCCTCAAGGGTGGACGAACAAGGGAAGAAATCAGAATCATTACTTTATGGCAGTGAATAGACCCCAAAACCACAGACTCACACATTTTTATTAACATGTAGAAGCAAGCCTCTTGTATTTCATTAAGATGAAGCCACCTGGCCCTTAGGGCTGAACAGTCTGACTTTCAGTAATCAGGGGACAAAAAGAAACCCACTGACACTGCCCTCTTAAATTCGGCCCTTCCAAGCCCTGGTGTCAGGCACTGAAGACCCCTGTCATGCCTGTCCCTGGTGCATCACCCACTTCCTGATGACCAACTGCCCCATGTGTTTTCCCACCCACTTACTTTAATGTTGACAATTGTATACATCACCCAAGACACATGCAAAATACTCCCCAGAGACCTGGATTTGCACTCACTTACCCTACTTAAACACTTAAACTAACATGGAATACCTCATCTACTTTTCTTTTTGGCCATGCCACGAGGCATGTGGGATCTTAGTTCCCCAACCAGGGATCGAACCCATGCCCCCTGCAGTGGAAGTGCAGAGTCCTAACTACTGGACCGCCAGGAATTTCCCTCATCTACTTCTAATAGCTTCCACGTTGATGCTTTTAACACTAGTTGTGACAGAACCCGAGGAAAATAATGCTTCGAGACAATCTAATTTCTATCACAGAACACAACTTCATCCGAGGCCAACAGTTGCAAGAACCACCAATGTAAGGGGTTGTAGAGTAACAGCCATTAAGGAAGTTGCATTTGAAGTGACTGTTTTCAGACATGGAGAGGAGAGGAACCTGCGCTTTACCATTTTTTAATGACCCCTCCCACTGCAGAACTCCTGGACTGGTTGGTGTAATCCTGCTCATCTGAAAAAGATGAACACAAGTACCATTGGCTTCCAAGTTCTCAGTGTTCCTTTGCAATGCAGGAGGAGCTTTAGCTGCGAAGCAATTTTGTTCTGCAAGAACAGCTTAAACGCATTAACATGCATATATTTCCGAACAGAAAGCTTTCCTCTCCCAAATGTTCCATGCCACCATGCAAGCTTCCAAATTACCTACCTATCCTATAAGCCAGTGGCTCTTAATGGTACCCCTGGGAGCTCCCATGACCCTTTTGGAGAATCTTCAAAGTCAAAACTATTTTCATAAGAACACCAAGGTGTCATTTGCCTTTTCACTCAGTCTGTCATACATGTACAGTGGAATTTTCCAGAGGCTGCAAGACATGTGATGTCACAAGAGACTCAAGGCAGAGGCAGGTATGTGAGTCCAGGTATCTTCTATTAAGCCAGATCTCAAAGCAATTTTCAAAAATGTAAAACAATGCCACTCTTCTCACTGAATTTTTTTTGTTTTGGAAAACATAGTTATTGTCTATTAAAAATATATGTTACTGTGTTAATATGCAATAGGTCTATTTCTTATATTTTCTGTGTTAATTTTCTCAGGGTTCATTCTGAATATTATAAATACAGATTGGTATAACTCATGTCAACAGAAGTTCTTTGAGGTCCTCAGTAATTTTTAAGCATGTAAAGAGCTCTTGAGGCCCAACAGTTTGAAAAAACTGCTGCTACAAATTTTCTTTAAGATTTACTCTGGCACTGTCTGGTCGTGTACTTAGGACTCATATCATATAAATATAAAAAACTGAATAGAATAGGATTAAAATGCAAACCATACAACTTAATAGCCAGGGCTTTAGAGAGGACCCCTTGATTCGAAACTTAAATCCTTTTTATTGGACACATTGAGTACCTACTATATATTACCCCTACTCCAGGTGCTGAGGATGTAGGTCAAATAAGACAGTCCTGGTCCCTGCTCTCATGAAACACATATTCTAGTGAAGACAGGAAACAAACAAAAAAGATAAAACAATCAAGTCAGACAATGATAAGTACTATGCCGAGAATTAAAACTGTCACCCAATCATATCAGTTATGGCTGGTCAGGGAACAAGTTGAGACATGTAAATAAGACCTGAAAGTCAAGACAGAGGCAGTCATGCAAAAGAAATCAGGCGGAAGGGCATTTTAGGCAGAGCAAAGAGCCAGTACAAAGGCCCTACAGCAGAAAAGGGCCTTGGCAAGTTCAAGAAACAGAAAACCAGTGCAAAGTCGGGAGAATTCATGGGGAAAGGAGGAAAGTACTGGGCAAGGTCAGAGAAAAGAGAAGCCTGTGCCAGTGGGACTTCACAAGGGTAAAATGCATGGCTTTTATTATAACTGTGATGGGAAGTCCGGAACCTTGACCAAGTCACTTACTCTTTCTGGGCCTCAAACTACTGATCTGCAGAATGGGGATCCTGAGAGTTTATCTCATAAAGTTGTGTTGAGGATTAAACACAAAGAAAGGAAATAACGGACTTAGCACACAGGAGACAAGACACAGGAAACATTCCTGTGTGCTGTTATTCTACCTTCCGATCTGCTCTCTTTTCTGCTCTCATAAGCTACTCGTATTGAGGGCTTATGGGCTTATGATCAGTTGAAGATCAGTCTATCAACCAGCAAGTCCCAATGAATGCAGACAAGGGACACACTGTGACATGCGTTTACCTGAACATGCCAACACCAACTCCTACAGAATGTTCTCCCCAAGTAAGACCCAAACCACCCAAGCACCGCCAAGTGAAGAATAGATGACTGCACGACACCTATGGAACCCCAAGTTTTGCTACTTGGCCTGAAAGCACCGTACGCTTGGAAAGTCATTCTTCTGCTGAAAAATGTAGCCAATGGAAATCCATCAGCTTTTCCTGCTCTTTCTTGGCATAGCCACATCACCTCCAGCCCCTACAAAACAAAGGGCTTTCGCCAAAGTCTTTCAGCGCTGGTTTTATTGCTGCTCGCTTTAAAAATGACTGTTTAAAAAGAATGAAATCATAAAGCACCCTTTAAAGTTAGGCTGCAAAGAAGCGGGCTTATGCACAGAGACTTACAAGCGCCTGGAGGTCCAAGAGACCTCAGGGACTTGGGGGGGGACACACGGGGGGGGACCATAGCCGCCACCAACACAAAATGGCATCACTTCACTTTTAGGTCAAGCAGCCCCCGGTGGGCAAAGCCAGGCAAAACCACGAGGCCTTTTAGAGGGAAAACAAGAGTATGCCCAGGAAAAGGAAGAGCTGCCAGCATTTGATCAATGTCCTGGCTGGAGGCCAAGGACACTCCCTCCAGAGAAGCACACGCCTCAGTAAGACGCCCTAGCCCAGGCACATATATGGTAACACGCTGTAAATACGGGGGAGAGAAAACCCATCCTTTTCATGGTTGACTCTGCCAACAGAAGGAGAAAAGGTTCTCTTTCTAACCGTCTCTGCTTACTGGGGACTCTCACGGTTAATTCTGGAACTTCCTTTGAGCAAAGACACTTTGACGATACCATCTTCGTTGTGAAACGAGGACGAGCAGCAGCACATTTTGCAGTCGGACACCCGGCTAGATGCTCCCACCCCCACTGCCATCCACGTCTCTGTGCAGCCCCCTCCTTGCCTTCTGGTTCCTCTAGAGTGTAATCAGACTGTCCTCAGAAATGCACTGCGTCCCCATCAAGAGATAATTTATTTGACTGCACAAAGCACTTCTCTCTGGAGCTCAGAAGATCGCATTCCGCTTTCGTTTTCAGCCAGTCGCAAAGAAAGTCATCAATTCAGAAGTTTCAACTTTAAGCAGGGCCCTCTGTTACAATCTCAGAAATAATAATCGTAAATCTGAAGTTCGGAGCGATCCTCTGGTTTAAATTGTTGCTCCTTTAGACATCTCACACACACACACAAAGATAAACTACTTGCCTTTTCACAAACACATCCGCTAAATAAGCTATTCTTGAAACAGGTACATGATCTACAGAGTTATTTCTCAGAAAAGATGTCAGTATGACACGTGCTCCTGGCCTACTCCTAAAGGCCAACGTAAGAGAAGCCCATCAAAGCTGGCAGTCAGAGCACTTTACATTTGGTGGGGAGAGATCATTTAGCCAAAAGTCCTCATTTTGTAGGTGGAAACAAACAAACATCCTCTGAGTGACTTCTTGGAGGTCACACAAACCAACTGGTGGCCAAAGCCTGCAGACCACAGGGCTCCAGGAACCAAGACCAACGCTTGGAGGGATGGGGAGGGTGTTTGTTTTGTTAAAAAGTTAAAGTCAGTCCCGACCTAAGAAGACTCCCCTCCGCGCCCCCATAGTCTGAACCACAAAAAAATAAATAAATAAATAATTTTAGAAAGCACGTTAGGTTAATATCCTCAGAGAGAGAGAAAAGTCTCACTAAGTTTGGGAAAAACACTCTAGGCTTTCTCAGCCTCAGGGTTACTGTCACTGGGGGGCAGAAAATTCTTTGCTGTGGGGGACCCTTCCTGTGCACTGTAGGATGTTTAGCAGCATCCCTGGCCTCAACTCACTAGGTGCCACTAGCACCCTCTTCCCCTCAGCTGTGAGGACCAAAAAAAAAAAAAAACATCTCTAGCCACTGCCTAATGGCCCCTGGGGGACCAAATCACCCCGCTGGAAAGGCCTGGTTGTTTTGATCTCTGAGACCTTTGGCTAGCATCTATTATTCTCTACAACTTGGCAGCAATGCCCCAAAGCAGGTATTTTTATACCTATTCTACAGAAGAGGAAACAGATGCACGTATGTTACATGTTTTGCCTGGACTGAACACGCAGGCAACACCCAGTTCTCGGGAGTCCCCATCCTGCGGCTCAGCAGGACAACACCATTTCAACCTGAGAGCAGCTCATTCACTACCACATTCCTACCTCCACTCCCTCTTATTAACCATCACCAACTTTCCAAGCCGAATGCTCTCCAGAGAGCTGTGCTGAGAAAGCACCTCAAAAGCAACCATGAGGAACTGCTGAAGACCTTCCTACCCGGTTCTCACTTCATTCTCCACGGCAAACGGGCAAAGCAACAGGCCAACTCAGGAAATAGGTCACCGGGACAGGGGTACAAAAAATTAGATGAAGAAGTAGCCTACAGACGTCAATGGGAGATAAAACGTAGATAAATAACCTCATTCATGAGTATCTGTGAGCACTTACTATGTGCCAGGTACTCCTACGAGGGAAAAATCAAAAAGGTCTATAGATACGAAGTGTCACGGCGATTCAGATGCCAAAGACTTGTAAGGTTCAGGAAAGGTTTCCCAGAAGGAAGAAGACCCGGCTGGGAAGAGAAGCACTTGGCAAGGTGGATACAGAGGGGATGAGGATGGGGTCGGCAGGCAGAAAGCACACGTGCAAAGGTACAGAGACAGAACATGATCACACACGTGGCTGGGAAGTACATGAATGTCCCCAAGTCTAGGTGTTTTTGTAAGCTTTTTCTGTTCAGAAATATGTGCATGTGAAGGGGGTATGAGGAGCTTTTCAAGCTGTTTTTGCAAAACAAAATCACTTCCCAAAGAGAGCTGCTCCTGAAATGCAAACGGACACCGAGGAATTTGGAGGCTGTGATATTTTTTTCTTCTGTTCATCTATTTCTGATGAGCAACACTATACCAAGCAGTCCAGAAGTTCTGCTGACTCGAAGGGTCATAGAACATTATAAAACGTAACTTCCTCAAAGTGTCTGACAACAGGCTAAAATGCAGCTTTCTGTATGTCTGTGGCTTCACAATCCTTAGTAGGCTTTACATGTAGATTTTGGTCTCTTTCTACCTCTATCCGAACAGCCAATTTAAAAAAAATCCCTCAATGTAAGCATGAAAGCTCTCATTTTTATCAGAGAGAATCCTGCCAGACTTTTTTTTTTTATCTTTATTGGAGTATAATTGCTTTACAATGGTGTGTTAGTTTCTGCTTTATAACAAAGTGAATCAGCTATACATATACATATATCCCCATATCTCCTCTCTCTTGCGTCTCCCTCCCTCCCACCCTCCCTATCCCCTCTAGGTGGTCACAAAGCACAAGCTGATCTCCCTATGCGATGCAGCTGCTTCCCACTAACTATCTATTTTACATTCGGTACTGTATATATGTCCATGCCACTCTCTCACTTCGTCCCAGCTTACCCTTCCCCCTCCCCGTGTCCTCAATTCCATTCTTTATGGCTGCATCTTTATTCCTGTCCTGCCCCTAGGTTCTTCATAACCATTTTTTTTTAATTTTATTTTATTTATTTTTTTGTACAGCAGGTTCTTATTAGTCATCCATTTTATACACATCAGTGTATACATATCAATCCCAACCTCCCAATTCACTAATGATGAACAATCTGAAAGAGAAATTAAGGAAACTCCCATGTACCACTGCAACAGAAAGAATAAAATACCTAGGAATAAACCTACCTAGGGAGACAAGAGACCTGTATGCAGAAAACTGTAAGACACTGATGAAAGAAATTAAGGATGATACCAACAGATGGAGAGATATACCATGTTCTTGGATTGGAAGAATCCTGCCAGACTTCTATACCCTCACCTTAGTTGGTGATTTCGCCTACCTTTCCTCTTAATTGAACATGAGAAGGCTGCTAGGGGAAAGTACAAAGGTCAGTTTCAAGAGGTGACAGCTAGCCATGAAAAAACAAACTATAAAAATAAGTTCTGGGGGCTTCCCTGGTGGTGCAGTGGTTGAGAGTCCGCCTGCCGATGCAGGGGACATGGGTTCGTGCCCCGGTCCGGGAGGATCCCACATGCCGCGGAGCGGCTGGGCCCGTGAGCCATGGCCGCTGAGCCTGCGCGTCCGGAGCCTGTGCTCCGCAGTGGGAGAGGCCGCAGCAGTGAGAGGCCCACGTACCGGGGGGAAAAAAAAAAGTTCTGAAAAAGCACAGGGGCAAGCACCCTCCAGCACAGATCTCACACTTTCACATGCATTAAGAACCCCCTGGGGACCTTGCTAAAACGCAGTTTCAGCTTCAGTGGATCTGGGGTGGGACCCGAGAGTCTGCATTTCTAACAAGCTCTCAGTTTGAAGCCAATGATGCTGGTCTGGTGACCACAAATGGAGTAGTAAAGATGTAGAACAAGGTTTCTCAAATTTTTGGCTGTGACCCACAGTAAGAAATACACTGAACTTACAATCCAATGTTTACTCTGTGTGTGTGTCAGAGAGAGAGGAGGGGGGGAGGGAGAGAGAGAGAAAGATTGAGAAAACTTGTTGCAGCATACACAGTTCTTTTAAGTATCCACGTGATATACTGTGACGTTTTCTATTCTGGTCTACTTTATCAAAAAATCATCTATCAAGGTCCACCAAACTGATTTCACAACTTCTTAATGGCCTGCCACACAGTTTGAAAAGCGTGGCTATAGAACAAGAGTAACATTCCTGCTTCACTGGGGACAACTCCTACATCCTAACCCCAGCCTACTAAAGGTAAAACTGAGAGCAACTTGAAAAGTTAAGAGTATGTTCAGGGCTTCCCTGGTGGCGCAGTGGTTGAGAGTCCGCCTGCCGATGCAGGGGACACGGGTTCGTGCCCCGGTCCGGGAAAGATCCCACATGCCGCGGAGTGGCTAGGCCCGTGAGCCATGGCCGCTGAGCCTGCGCGTCCGGAGCCTGTGCTCCGCAACGGGAGAGGCCACAGCAGTGAGAGGCCCGCATACCACACACACACACACACAAAAAAGAGTATGTTCAGAATTTTTTTTTCAAAGGCAAGGATGTATCGATTACATTCTGGAAAAGCTTTCATGAAAAATGTTCAGGTTTTACATTTCCTTCATTTTAATTTATTTTCTGACCCATAGGATGAGAGTGAGAAGAGTACCTATCTGGCCCTGAGCTCAGCTCTCTAAGTACCATCTCCCACTCAAAAGAACTAGGGCTTCTCGGAGAAAAGACTGAATTCAGGTCTGCGTCAAGAAATATAGAAGATGAGCCTGGAACATCTTGTCATACAAGAAGCAGGAAGTCTAAGACCACTGGGGTTGTGTCTTTTGAATCAACTTGAGTAGCCTCTCTCTGAGCAGAGATGGACAATTTGAACATCAATGAGGATGACTACACAAAATGAAACATAGAAAATATGTCTAAAGCCATGAGTTCATAACCATACCCCTTGGTCATCTCGGTACAGGGTTTCTCAACAGCGGCACTGCTGATGCTCTGGAATGGATTATTCTGGGTTGGAGGGCTGTGAGATGTATGGAAGGCTATTTAGCAACACCCCTGGCCTCTAACCATTGGATGCCAGTAGCACCCTCTCCCCAGTTGTGACAACCAAAAATGTCCCCAGATATCGTCCAATGTCCCCCACTTGAGATCCATTGCCATGGATCATGCAAGGGGATCAACGCGTTATTTCTGAAAACTGATAAAACACAGAGAGAGACTCAAGTATTGATCCTGTCTTTTGTTTATATCTATGAAACTTTACCCCAGGAAACCAAACACTAAGTGGAGGAAATTTCATGTCATAAAATATTCCAGCTAATAAATGAACCAGAAATAGACCTAGGAGTGTTACAAGTCCAGCTGAACTAATGGATTGAGGCAATCAGCATCCCTGGACGCTAATCACAAGAAAGCATGTCCAGACATACCACACATGCCCGTGAGTGAAGCTCACAGTAGACTTGGGGGAAAAAAAGCGTGACTCTGATGAAGCCTCTGCATCTAACTATCAAATTAAACACAAATATAATAAATATAGAGGACAGAGGAACATGTTCAACTACACCACACTGATGCAGTCAGCAAAATGCAGACTGTAGGAAAAGATACCACCCAGTTTCTTTAATAACAACCAAAAAATGCATGGAAAGAAAAGAGGGGTCGAGGAAATACATAGATTAAAAGACACAGTGTCCATTTGCAATGTATCGACCTTATTTGGTTCTTAATTCAAACAAACTGCTTAAGTATGCATATCTGTTATTATTATATGTTGAAATAATAAATTTATTTAAATTAAGGAAGTGAGAACACAGATGCAATTTTAAAATTTGCTTTTTTTCCCCTTGAGATGGACAACAGTATCGTGATTGTTTGTTTTTTTTAAAAGAATCCCAATACTAGAGATATATACTAAAATATAGATGAACTGGTATATCTGAGATTTGTTTCAATACCATCCAAGAAGAGAGGGAAGAGTATATGAGAATGTGGATAAAACAGTATGGGTCATGAACTGATAACCATGGAGGGTGAGTAAGGAGTAAAGAGGGGTTCATAATACTAAGATCGCTACTACTTCATGTATTTCCAATTTTCTAGAGTAAAGTTTTCCTGTTAAGTGCAAACAAAAGAGTGCCTGGCTCTAACCCCTCAGGGGATTAGGTTACTTTGCAGAACCAATGAGAAATTTTTTATTTAAATACATGATAACTAGGCTTTACCCCTGTAATGTGGTAACTGACATTTGAATAGTGTTTTACCTTCCATTTCGTTTTCTTTTTTTATTCTTTTCTCCTTATTTCTTTTTGATTTATAGTTGATTTATAATGTGTTTCATGTGTACAGCAAAGTGAATCAGTTATACATATACACATATCCACTCTTTTTTACATTCTTAAAAACAGTACAAACTGAATGA
Organism: Orcinus orca; assembly: GCF_937001465.1. Lineage (NCBI taxonomy): Eukaryota > Metazoa > Chordata > Mammalia > Artiodactyla > Delphinidae > Orcinus > Orcinus orca. Next base: position 11,730,735 of record NC_064568.1, read on the forward strand.
GAAAACCTGGACTCTATGACAGTGATGAAACCTGAATGATATACTTTTTTTTTTTTACCCTAGTGATTCCATACGTGTCCTCATTCCAATGAAATCCCATCAAACGTACAGCCCCCTCTGGATAAATGACTCAGATGTCTATTTATTAAGAAGAAAATATGTTCACAATATAGAATGCAAAAGGCAAGGAATCAAACAGGAGGTATGAGTCCCTTTTCACAAAATTTAAACATACATGTAATTTTTATATGTCTATACATAGAGGGAAAGTTTGAAACCCTAATCTTAGATGGTAGGATTGGAAGTGACTGCTTTTGTTTTGTTGCCTATATTTCCTAAGGTTTTACAACTGAATACGTACATCTTACACAATAAGTAACAAAATGTATTTTTGTTACACGTTTGTACACATTGAGGGGTCCACTCCACTCATCAGGGAGAATCACTTAGAAGGAACTTCATATCCCCAAAGGATATTAGATAGCAGAGCATGAGTGCTCTTTGTGTAATTCCTTAAAATGAGACTAGACAGACTGCAGGGTAGCCACAGGGCACAAAAGGTTTGTGTTGAAGATAAACCCCCAGGAATATCATTAGGTTCTTAGAATTTCTTTTGTTATCCAAGGTAACAGTATGTTCACCTCTTTTATCAAAGATGCCTTTCCTCCTGAAGTGAATTACAATCCCAAGTAAATCAGGTGATTAACCAGACAGTCTAGAAATCTGGGTTTTATCCCCCAGCAAGTTCCAAGCTGGTATGTGATCCTGCCAGCCTCACCAAAGCCTCTTTGGAAAGGACAAGGTGGTTTAGTGATGCCGAGAACCAGAGAATTCTGTGCAAGTTTACAAATCCTCGGGGAAACAAATCATTGCATACCGGCAAACACCTGGCCCCTGCACAATCTTCCTGATTCCCTCTCCCACCTGAACACCTGGCACTCTCCCTCAGCTGCAGCCATCCTGGCCTCCTCGTCCTTCCTCTAACAGGCCCCACCTGCTCCCATCTCAGGGCCTTTACACTGGCTGCTCTGGCCCTTTGGAACATCCACCCCCCAGACACCTACATGGCTCACCCACCCACTTCCTTCAGATCTCTGCTGAAATGCCACCGTGTTAAACAGCCCTTCCCTAACACAACATTGCAAATCAACAAAAATTTTTTAAAAAAATAAGAGAGAGAGACAAGGAGGCATAATAGGTAAATGAGTACAGTTTGAGCTGACCAATTTAACAATCGATTTCCCTATTACCACAACCATAAACAGAGATGAGAAACTGATCACAACGTTTTCGCATTGCAGGTATAAATAACAAAACGCAAACTGAAAATAAAGAGACTGAAGTCAAAAGAAGAAAAAAAAAAGACCTTCCATGACTCCTGATCTCCCAGAGTACTCCCTTAACCCCTTTACTGTTCTGTTGCTGTTATCATTTTTTTCTTTTTATTGTGGTAAAATATACATATATAACACAAATTTTACCATTTTAGCCATTTTTAAGTGTATGATTCAGAGGCATTAAGTACATTCACATTATTCTTCAACCATCACGACAATCCATTTCCAGAACTTTGTCATCTTCCCAAAAGGAAACTGTACCCACTAAACACATTCCCCATTCCCCAGCAGCCCCGCCCAGGGCAACCCCTATTCTGCCTCTTGTCTCTAAGAACTTGATTGCTCTAGAAACCTCTTCTAAGCGGAACCATACACTATTTGTTCTTTTGTATCTGACTTGTTTCACTGAATAGAATGTTTTCAAGGTTCACCTATGTTATAGCATGTATCAGAATTTCATTCCTTTTTAAGGCCAAATAATACTCCACTGTACAGATATACCACATTTTGTTTATCCGTTCATGGGTCAATGGGCATTTGGGTTGTTTCCATCTTTTGCCTATAGTGAATAACGCTGCTATGAACATGGGTATACAAAAATGTTTGAATCCCTGCTTTCAACTCTTTGGGGTATATACCCAGAAGTGGAATTGTTGGGTTACCTGGTAATTCTACATTTAATTTTTTGAGGAACAGCCATACTGTCTTCCACAGCGGCTGCACCATTTTACATTCCTACCAACAGTGCACAAAGGTCCCAATTTCTCCACTTCATCACCAACACTGTTGTCTTCCGTTACCCCTCACCCAGCTTTATTCTTCTCCATAGCATTTACTACGTATCACACTACAATACTTACTTATTATATTGGCTGCCTACTCCCAGTTAGGATTTAAGCCTCTTAGGAATAGGACTCTCATCGCTGCATCCCCAGCATCTAGAACACACCCTGGCACACAGCAGGTGCTCAAAGTTTGTTGAATGAAGGAATAAAATATTTGAACCACAACTTAAACAGGCATTAGAGTTTCTAGAATAGATTTATCATACCAAGTGCCTTAAACAATGTCCAGTTTAGGGAGGAACCTGGACATAGTTCAACAGGAGGAATAGCTCAGTGGGTGATGGTTTCAGCTCATCCTCATTAGCAATAACCTCAGAACCACAAACACTATGACAATTGGTAGGAATCATGGAAATTATGTCATTCCTGTCCCTGACTTCAAGCCTTAATTCATTTCATCAAAAGAGCCGGGCAGGGCTTCCCTAGTGGCGCAGTGGTTGAGAGTCCGCCTGCCGATGCAGGGAACACGGCTTCGTGCCCCTGTCTGGGAAGATCCCACATGCCGCGGAGCGGCTGGGCCCGTGCGCCATGGCCGCTGAGCTTGCGCATCCGGAGCCCGTACTCCGCAACGGGAGAGGCCACAACAGTGAGAGGCCCGCGTACCGAAAAAAAAAAGAGCTGGGCAAAAACTTAGTGAACTAAAAAATCGCATGTACTTCCAGTTACTAAAGAAAGAGCCTGTGAAAGCAATGTGTTTTATTTTAAAAGATCAAACCAACAGCAAAAAGATGGGGCACTGGCCTTGGGTAGACTCCTTAATTAGACGTGCCCAAGAGCAGCTTGACCTAAAAACCTAACTCCAGGCCTAATTTTAATTCTTTGACTTTTTTCTGTTGTTCAAATTTGGTGTTTGTTGCTTCATTTTGGTTTGTTTTTTAAGAGCTGCTTGTAAAGAAATCAGATTTTCCATGAAATCATTACAAATGAGCTAAAAAGCCATTTGGGTTTTTGCTGTGGAAGTCAGTTGTTAGTATACCATTGTATTAGAAGTTTCTTTCTCTCTTTAAGACTACGGTCTTCCTCAGCTGAAAATATTTTGAGATAAAAGGCAACAGATCTGTCTTCAGTTCGCCTATTTCTTCTCTAAGCAACCATTCCATCTCTCCTTCCTCAAGAAAAGGTGCTAACTCCCTCCAAAAGGCAACCGCTGTGTTTAAATGGATAACACCACTGTCAACCCCAAACAACTTCCATGACTACCAAACTGGAGGCCAGGAGTAATTCATTACGAGCATGAAGAACTTTCCCTGCCTGATAAGGAAATCTTGATAGGATATTCTGTTCCGATTTGAATTATTCAAAAAGCAGATTATACTTTCAACACACACACACACGCAAGCGAAAGTAAGAAACGAAAAAGAAAAGTGTTCTTACACAACTGGCCACAAAGCAAACTGAAGGATACATGAAAAGACATCAACATTTCACAGTTTAGACTCACTGCAATTTAAACTTTGGAAGTATTCAAATGGAGAAACACCTGATTCTTGTAACCTGCTCAGATGCCTTGATGTAGACAATCAAGATGGATTTCAGGTGTGAGATAAACCCAATGATGAACTTAAACAACGTTCCTTGTGGTTTGGTTTCTTTTATTCTCCTCACGCAGACTTGCAGCACACAGCTTACCAAAACGAACTCAGTACAGCACCTAAGACCTCCTCAAAGAGCCACAGTCTTTTATTCCTACATCTATGGCTACATCGTTTTCTTCTTACATCAAGGTCACTTTGTTCCTTCATCGTTTGGCGGGACACAAACAAAAGTTATTCATCGACAGCAATAAGTTTACCACTTTTCCCAGGTACCCCCTTATCCCCCCACAAACCTAGGTGCATTTGTGGGAAGCAGCAGAGTCCCAAACCTTGGGGTTATATCTTGCATCCACTGGGTGCTAGTTACCGGACAAGTGATTTCACTCTCTGCACCTCAGCTTCTTCACCTGTACCTGACTCACAGGGTTTCTGTGATGTATGGCTCTGGACCTGGCTTACAAGTACTTAATGGGCATTATTATTTTTAGCAACCAGAGAAGAGACCACTTTCTCCCTGCCTGCACCTTACTCTGAAGAGGGGACCTGAACCCAATCCTTGGCCTTATGAGTGCCCACGTAGCCATACGAGTCAAGAAAACTCCAAGAAGGAAGTAGACCTCACACATCCAAATCCTTCCCACTCCACGAGCACTCCTGAGGAGCTTATCAACAGGAAACAAAAGCACAATACTACTATAATGAAATGTCTGACTTTTCTTTTCTAATTAGCAAAGCCCGAAGATTGTAGCCCAGGGAACAGCTAAATATTTAGAATGTTAAAGAAGTTACGAAGACCCAGGCCCCCCACCCATATTACCCTATCGTTTACCCTCTTCCTGACCATTTCAGAAGAAAAAACTTGTGATGCTCAAATCTGCAGCAATGAGGATGTATGTGCACCCGTTGAAACCTCCCTCTCGTGAAGTGCAGTCTGAACATTTGGGGAGGAAAAAAATAGGAGCTGCTTGTGTTTACAGTTAAATGCTGCTCTAAGCTCATATCCCATGACAGGCACCTAAACCATAGGAATCCACCAGATTCCTTGATGTTCAAGTGGCTTCAAGTCAAGGGCTGGATGCTATTATCTTATGTTTCAAGAACTTCCCTTTTTAAAGTTCTAATTCTTTCAGTTTGCCAGCAACCACTTTCATTTCTTGGAACCCAATCTACTCTGATTAAACACACGTTCACAGTAAGAAAAAAGAAAGTGACTATTTTGAAAGAGAGAAGCAGATAATTTTTGCTTACATATCTTGGCAGATGAAATACACTGTATCCTTCAGAATTTAAATCATCAGCACACCACCTGGCAAGTTCAATTCTCACGTCACCAATGGGCATCCCTTTTACTGGTCCGTTTAATGTTTTTCTTTTTTTCCCCTCCTCTCATAAACCTTCAGGCTGCTTCACTTCTGAGCTAGGGCCAGAAGTACTAGGCAGGACTGCCCTCTGGATCTCATCCGCTCCCTAAAGCCCTCACCAAAGGCAGTGACAAATTTTGGAGACTGAGCTATGAAGTTTCCTTTTATTTCCTACTCCCCATCTCCATGACTCTTTAGAGGGAACTTAAATAGGCTTAGGACAAAAACTCCTTATTGATTACAGCTCTCAGGCTTCCACACTCACCTGACCCGGGTCAGGCACTCTGTTGCCAAAACACGCCCAGCCAGGAGTGCGAGTCTGGCTCCCCCCGTAGTCAGCTCCTAAATAATGAGAAAGAAGGAAGACTGAATATGAGATTGGCCAGATGTGGGTGCCTAAGAGAAATTTTCAAATTCCACACTTCCACTTTCGTTAGCCTCCTTCCTGGAGAGACAACCCCGCTGCCCCCGCAACACACACACACACACACGACCACCACCACCAAATCTGACAGGTAGGTTGGTGGGATCACTTAAGTGAGGATTACAGGTAACTTCGCTTATTTGTTTCCAATATATAACTGACAGGTGAGACTAAGTGCGCACAAACTTCGAACGCGCCGGGGGGCTGAAACTAAGCGAAGTGTTTGGCAGATCCCAAAGCACTTGTTTCCCAGAGCGGAGGCCAAGTATCCTCATCGGGCGTGAGCTTCGTCCACACTTCATCCCTCACCGCTCCCGGGGTTTTCTTCCGTTTTTTAAAACCTCCCCACTGGGGCCCCAGTACACGCATTATTCTCCCAACCGTGCAGCACGAGGGACGGCTACATTTTAAGGAAGATTGTTTCCTGCAGCGGACTCACACAGGACACCCCCGCACACACCTCCCAAAAAAACAAACAAACAAACAAAACAACTGTTTCCTGCAGCAGCTGCAACAGTTTCCAACTTGGGGGAATGCCATTCCAATCCAGAATGGGCAGCCCTCAAAGCCAGTCGATGGAGTTCAGAATTTTTTTAACCTCAGATGAACCCCCCCAAAATGCCCTCTGTAAAAGAACCTCTAAATGCATGCAAGCGCATGCAAATCCACCAAGAACTCCCAGAGAGCGAGGCAAAAACTTCTGCCCCCGGGGGAACAGTACCAACTCCCCGCGCCCTCTGCCCGGCCCCAGCCGCTACCTTGGTGCCCGGGGAGCCACGCCGCTTTGGGGGAGGAGGGCGAGGAGAGGGGTTAGCAGCCGCTGGGTAATCCCATGTCCGCGAAGAGGGAGCTCGTTCCGCGAGGATGGAAGCGGAACACCCACACCTCCTCTCGGCGTGAGCTTTCTCTCCCCACCCTCTGCCTCCTCCTCCACCACCACCTCCTCCTCCTCTCCTCCCACCCCAGCAAGCCTGAGGAAGCGCCTCAGCAGCTCATCCACATGGTTACTGCACTGAGAAGCGGCTCCTGGCAGCTTATATAGGCCGGGAAGCTCCCTGGGCAATGTAGTCCGAGTCCGGGGTCGCGGCGGCGCCTGGGGCAGGGAGGATGAACTACAAGTCCCAGAATCCTATGGGCTCCCGGGCTGGGCTCTAAATAGACGCACGCCGGGAAAGGGAGGGGCGTCCGGCCGAGAGTCCGGGCTTCAAAACGAGCTCGGGTCTGAGAGGCGGCTGGGTTTGGAGCCCGCGACCCAAAACCATCTCTGGGGGCGCCCCCAACCCTTGGGGACTCTCCTCCTTCGGCTGCCCCCTTTCCCTAGAATCCAGGTGTCACTGGGAGCAGAGGGCGGGGAGGAGCTCGGATTTCTGCTTTGGGAAGTTTTTACAAGCTGTTACCCACCCTTCCCCCGCTTTGAGTCCCCGAGCCAAGAATTTCAGAAATCCAGGGCACAAAAACGCCAGTGTTTGCGGTCAAGGATTAAAGGCGCGAGGTTGTCTTTATTTAATCTGCTCTGCCCTGTTCGGGTTTGCACAGAAAACTAAGTCTGGGAGCAGTGCAAGCGGGGACACAGGCAAGTGGCTTGAGAACACTTTCCTGAGCCCGAGCTGCTTGTGTGTTTCCTCGCCCCGCAGGAGGTAAAGAAACGCAAGCCTCTCGGTGCACAAATAAAGGAGCCGGGTTGTGACTTGCCAGCGCTGAGATTGAGAGGCAGAAAATAAATACAAACCGCGACCTCGGTCCTGACCCTGCTACAGGCAGCCCCTCTGCTCCCGGGAGCTGTAAATGCTTAAGTAAATAAACCGCAAACCAGAAAAATAAGGGCTGTGGAGAGAGAAGCTCATACAAAGATGCGCGTCCAGGCGGGGCGCCCTCCAGCAGCTCCGACAGGGGCTTCAGGGACAAGGTGGCTTTCAGCTCACTCACTGCTAAGTGATGCCTGGCTATAAGCTTCTGGCTGCGGCTTTTACAGGGAGGGCAAGTCAGCCTCAGAAGATGTGCGTTCATTCCTCAAACGTTTCCTGAGAGTCTACTGGGTACCAGGCGCTGTGCCAGGCACTGGAGTATGGTGGTGAGCCAAAACACATCGCAGTGTTCCGGACAGGCACTGCCTACTGCCGCATAGGATCTGCTACAACAGCAATAGCAATAATAATAATTGGGGAGACTGATTTTGAGCCCAGCCCACATGCACTTTTCATCAGTTTTAACAACCCTAGGCATATTTATTATCCCTATTTGACAGACGCGCAACTGAGGGCTCAAAGAAATCAAGTAACTTCCCAAGATGACACCGTCAATTAAGTAGTGCAGCCTGGATTCCAAGTCCAGCCTGTAAGTGTACTAAGTCCTTGTCTTTCGGGAAGTCCATCACAACTGCCTTAAACGGCCTCCCTCCCCATTTTGGGAGCAGCCTCTGAGCCCTTGGGCAAGTCATTTTTATCTCTTTGCCCTAGTTTTGCCATCTTGGAGGGAGAAAATCATTAGAATTTGCCAACTTTCTGTCAAGTTTGCTTGATACAGAGTCAACAGTCTTATGAAACTTCAGAAACAAATTAGGGGAGCAGCATAGCTGATAATTATTACTGACATAATAATGCCAAAACTAATAATAATTACTGACATTTATTGGGTACAGGCCATGTGCCAGGCATGACTCTAAACTCTTTATGTACATTACCTCATCAAATCCTATTAATGAACCTTTTTTTACTTATGAGAAAATTGAGGCACAGAGAGGTTAAGTAACTTCCCCAAAGTCACACAGGGAGTAGGCTGTCTGACTCCCAAACCTTGGTTTTTTACTACTGCCCTCCACAGCTTCCCCAATGTAAACATATGTGTTGTATTTGCGCATATAAGCGTTTAATCATCCAGGAATGGTTATCACATTCACCTTTGTCCCCTCCTCTCTTTCAGCATCATCCTCTGGTCGCTGGATACCACAGGCTTCTGCCTAATGCCTCAAGCTACCCCTCCCATCAGCAGGAAGCTCCCCCACCTTGTCACAACAAAGGGGTTCACACCTTTCCCATCTGTCCCCTCTCTTCCTCCATGAAAACAATCTGTTCTATTTCTAAAGGGTTTTTTGTTCTGCTTTTCATATTCAACAAATCGCTCTATGCTGACATAACTGGTAAATAACTGGTAAATACTAAAGCACCCTACCCTGTGCTTCTAATTCAGAAACACAGTGGGATTTTAACGTGGATTTTCTGAAGGAAATTTGCTCAAGTCTGAGGGCTGGAGTTGGGTGATTTTCATCCTCACCATATAGTGGACACTTGACCTTTAACTGCTTTCTCCACTGTCTTCCCACCCAGACCACAAGTTTCATTAAAGGCACGGACCGTATTTTATTTATGCTTGTATTCCCTACCACTCCTAATGCAGCAGGCCTTAGTCCTCTGTCTGCGCATTTTTTTAGATATGCAAAAAAAAATGTTCATTTTAAAAAGGTGTTTTGACAGGAGGTGTGGCAGGCATGTGGAAAGCTAGATGAACATATTTTTTGAGCACACAAACCTTGTAGCCCATTTGCGTCATAGACTGTTTCCTCTACCTGTGTGTATGAATGGTCCTATTCAACATTTTGCAACTGGCCTCAGGTTCTGGAAGCTACTGGATCACTAGAAAGTAGTTTTGCGAAATTTGCTATGCTGCACAGAGGTTCTCTATGATGGAATATGACTGATGATTGAATTCCCGATAAAAGGACCACAGCCCATTTCATTCTCCATTATCCATACAGGGAAGGGGGCTTCTTTGTCTTTGCTGTATTGTTTTTCCTGGTAGAAGTTTCTAGATCTGTGCTTTCCAATACAGTAGCCACTAGGCATTCGGGCACTTACGACGTGACTACTTGTAACTGAGATGTGAAGTAGGTATAAAATACACACTGAACTTTAAAGACTTAGGACAAAAAAAATCAAAATATCTCATTAATAATTTTTATATTGATCACGTGGTGAAATGATAATATTTTGGATATATTGAGATAAGTAGATTATAAAAGTTAATTTCACCTGCTTCTTTTTACTTTTTTATGGTAATACCGCAATATTCAAAATTACATATATGGCTTATATTATATGCTACTGGACAGTGCTGGTCTAGAACACCAAGAATCTGATTCTTGAGATCCAACTTGAGAAGATGACCAGCCCTGAAAGTTGCCATTTATGACTTTGCCCTTGAAAATGCCCTATGCAGGGAAGTAGGAGAGCTTTACAGTCAGGATACTATCACAGATTGAGCAGAAGTCTGAAGAACGTCCAAAACTAGCACACCAGCCTACCCCAGGGAAACCCTGCAAATAGAAACAGGTTCTCGTCAGTGGTATTTAGCTGAAAACTGCAACTGAATTAATCTTCCGAGAAGCCCACCCTCAAATGCTACCCTGATTAACACAGCAAGATATGCTGGAGAAAGCAAAGAACGGGAAAAAAATGGGTGTGACACCCAGGTGCACCATTAATATCCATGTAGCTGTGGCCAGTCACCTAACTCTGCAGAGGCTCAGTGTTTTTGATGAGTAAAGCCAATAATCCTTGCCCTGCCAAGTTCACCAGATCAAATGAGTCATTGGACATGATTGGCGTTGCAAGCTCACCGTAGCTGTACCAAGAGAGCCTCATCCACAAGCATGGGGAAAATGTTGATGCGTCATGATATAGTACTCAGTTCCAAACCAAACTTCGGATTATTAGGGCAGCATTAGTCCCAGTTTTCTCCCAGGCAAATGTCACAGTGAGCCTTGAGTACTTTCATTAATAGCTCTCCAAATCACTCTTAAATGGCAACACAGAATGACTGACACTGAAGTCAGAGAATTTGCTGTATTTTTTCGGGCCCTGTTGTGTTACCTACATGTGTACTACATTTACTATCAGTAAAGAGAACTAGCTACTATATAGCCAATCTGCCAACTGTTCTCTCTTGGTCATTGGTCATTATTTACTTTTTGTGGTGGAAGGATGGAGTCACAGTCCTCTTTGAGAATCTTATAAAACCCATGGACATTTGCCCCAGCACAACACAGATGCTCACAATTTTAGCACCAGTTCTTGAAATTTCTTGTGCCGACACCCCCAGTCTCATTCATAGATACCCCTACAAGACTAGATTGTCTTTAGCTCCGTCTTTTTGTAATGTTGTCTTTCCAACCAGATAAACTGTTTGAAGATAGTGACCAGGTCCTATATTTGTGTAGCATGTAGCTCAGCTTTGTATACAGAGTAGGTGCGCAGCATTTATTGGCTAATTCACTGTCGAAGCTATAAGGATGGCCAGAAGAAATGATGCACAAACACATAGCAGCCCTACCTGAGATGGAAAAAGTGCAGTTGGCATTTGGACAAGAGCAGAAGAGAGACCAATTTGGCATGGAGCTAGGAAAAGTAAGGTGTTTTTCCTGAGCCCAGGCTCTGGGCATCCTCTGAGGCTAGGAAAAGGCATGAACAGGGAGAGGCCCTATATATGCTGTCCCATCTCTGGAATTTAAAAGAGAATCCTGGTCAGTAACCTTGCATGTGGAGGGAATCTGGGCAAATTCTCAATGATATAAAATCGGGGAGGCAGCATAATAGCCACAGAAGAATGCAAAAATTAAGCTCTCACTACCACTTTAAACTATATGAAAGTGACAGCTATACCATCTCTGATTATCACTGCCAACATTATCAAGAACCACGTAAGCAAATCAAGAGCACTATTGCTTTCTTACCCATTATCTTCCTGTGACACATGCAGAACCAGGGCTTTATTACCATCTCAGACATTTCCCCCATCTCCTGCCTCCCATCTGTAGGACTATCACCCTCAACTACTCTGGTAGCCAAGCTAGACCTAGGGACTTGAAGAAATCTTGGGAAAGTCCTCATTATTTTACCCCAGTGTTTGAAATGAAAGGCAATCTGTCAAAAGAAAAACAGAAAGCTTTTCCTTACGGAAGATTTCAGCTAATACATGTAGAAGGAATAATAAAATTAGAAAATCACCATTTTGCAGCTTCTGCTGTAAACATGTGTTTAGGCAGATATCAATAAATGCCAAACCTCCTCGGCGAAATGTTGATGGGAAGAAAGATATTCATATGGTCCTTAAAAATCACCTCCCACACTACTCACTAATCACGAAGTGGAAAGTGGACCTTTACGGTGAAGAAATATGTCAATCACCCACATTAACCAAGTAGTCAAATTTACCATCAAGAATACTGGAACAAGCAGAAACTATTTACATCCTGATATGATTCTATAAGAAACCCACAATATCACATGTGAAACAATCTTGCCCCAAATGTTTCAGCATACAGTCAGACAAACCCAGAATATGGGGCATTCCGCAAGACCACTGGTCTGGATGCTTCAAAGAAATCCGTGTCATGGAAAAACTAAATGGCAGGAGGACAATCTAGTTTTAAAGGACTAAAACAAACATTACAACTAAATGCAACATGTGACCAGTGATTGGATCCTGAATTGGAAGAAATAAGACATTTTTCAGCAACTGGAAAAATTTGAATCTAGATTATATATTAAAGAATATTATGGAATTATTCATTTTCTTGGGTGCAATAACGGTATTGTGGTTCTGTAGGATAGTGCCCTTGTCCTTAGGAGGCATACCCTAAAGCAGCGGTCCTCGATGGTTTTAGCACCAGGGACTGGTTTTGTGGAAGAATTTTTCCACGGAGTGGGGGAGGGCGATGGGTCAGGCTGTAATGCGAGGGATGGGGGGATGGGGAGTGGCAGATGAAGCTTTCCTGGCCCACCGTTCACCTCCTGCTGTGCGGCCCGGTGCCTAACAGACCGGTGGACAGGAACCCGGCCGCAGCCGGGGGGTTGGGGACCCCTGCCCTAAAAAAGTATTTAGAAGTGGAATCTCCTGGTGTCTGAAACTCACTCTTAAAAAATGCATATGTATTTAATTGTTTATGTATTTGTACTTGTCTACTTCCTCAAAAAACGATCTAAAATCTTGCCACATTTATAGATATTTCTATGACCATTTCTGTGATCATTTCACAGTTACGCTGGAGAATTATTTCATACCTTTGAAGGTGATAGTTAAGTGCAATAAATTATTTTAAAATTTCTATTTAAGTTTCTCGGTAAAATGTAAAACAAGCTAGTTCCTGTAACTAGGCATATTTGTGTCAAAGGTGTCCAAGTTATGAGTAATTCATTGCAATTACTTAAGGTCTTTTCAAGGCAACCAGAAAAGCAAAGCAAATGACGCATGAGAAAAGGGAAATGGAAAACTTGAGAATTTTTACAGACTTCATTTTCCCCTTCTCCTGGGCAAGTTATTTAATGATCAATAGACCTGGTCACTAAAGCACGTACTGAAATCTACTTAATTCAGTTACCAATCAAGCAGAACCTGCAGCTCCTTCACTTCGCGTGCTATGTCAGTGTATCCAGACTCAAGAGAGTTAACTGCTTCCTTTTGTTCCCACTTAATTTTGTTCCCAGATGAAAGTAGTATTTCCCTCTAATTGTAGTTCTAGGACATGGGTAATCTGCATCATGAGTTCAACCCAGATGGAGACTTTGAGTTTAATCCTTCACGAAACAGATCAGTGAGGTGGGGTCAGCCCAGGGAAGTGGGGTTGGAGAGGTGGGGAGTAGAGTAGGGGGATTTATATAAGAACACTTTATTGGCTACTTAAGTACCTGGCTGTCAGTATTAAACTGATATTTCATGGGTACCTACACACTCTACCACGTGCTTAGCTGGGCACCGGGAAGCGTGGAAAAGACTGAGTAGAACGCAAAGTGTTTTGCTGTCTGCTTTTTCTGTATCATTACCTTCCTTCCAAAGGAATTTCAGACTTTCAAATGTGGTGTTTAGAGGGTAACAAAGAGGAAGATTGGCTGCTTTTTAATGGTTAAGTTGTAGCCCTTAGATGGTCTTTCATCCCATTTCCTTCATTGTCCTTCTAATATTATGCAGACCTAGCAGCTGTGACCTAGGAAATCGCCCAGATGTTGTCCAGGTCCTCCGGCCTTCTTTAATTACTTCAACCACCATCTAGGGTGATGAAGTAGTTAAAGAACGGAATATTTCTCCGTTAAAGATACACATTATCAAGATGATTCTTTGTCATGGAAACACTTATATTGAATATAATATAGCAAGTGAAGGAGAGGAATAGCTTCTTGTGAGTAGTTTCTCTATTCAACTCTCCCTCAAACAAGCCCTTTTAATTACACTTATAGCTGTGCTACCTCTCAGGGGTAGGAGGAGGAAGCAGAAAGTACATCTATTTTAAAGGCAAAGTCTCACTCAGCACCTGAGATGCCTCGAGAAGTAGATGAAGTTGGCAATCCTTGATGCAAATGAGCGACTCTATGCAGATAAGTGTTCACTAGAAAAAAAAATTAAACAAGCAAATTGTACTCTCATTATCAAAAATAAAGATATTTGGAAGAGAAAGATTGTTTCAAAAGAATCCCATTCATAGGAAAAGCAAGGCCTTTCTTTCTGAGTTTTTGAATATACTGTTTTCTACCTGAATGAAAAAAACTCGTAGTAAGGCTCAATGAAAATAATTCCATGTAGTAACAAATAAACAGAGCTGGTCCTTCCACAAAATGATTCCAGTAAGAATTTACTAATTATTTTTAACTTGTGCATAATTGAATGATCATTTGACCTTCAGAAAAAGCAAACTATTTCAGATCATGTGGTTTTGGAAAACTACACTTGGCTTGAGAAGTAGGGTGAAAAGCTGTTATTAGATAGATCTTTGTATTATGTCTGTTGCCCTTGCTTTCAAAAAAAGAAGTGTACATTCTGACCCCAAATCAGTGTTAGAAATTAGGTTCTCAGGGCTTCCCTGGTTGCACAGTGGTTAACAATCCGCCTGCCAAGGCAGGGGACTCAGGTTCAAGCCCTGGTCCGGGAAGATCCCACATGCCGCAGAGCAACTAAGCCTGTGCACCACAACTACTGAGCCTGTGATCTAGAGCCCGTGAGCCGCAACTGCTGAGCCCATGTGTCACAACTACTGAGCCTGCGCTCTGGAGCCCATGCTCCGCAACAAGACAAGCCACCACTATGAGAAGCCCACGCACCGCAAGGAAGAGTAGCCCCCTCTCTCCGCAACTAGAGAAATCCCACGCACAGCAACGAAGACCCAATGCAGCCAAAAATAAATAAATAAAACTTTTTTTAAAAAAGAAAAGAAATTAGGTTCTCAGATTAATAGCCTTTATTTCTCTTCCACTTAGCTTATTTTCAGAACATTATCACAAGGGAAGAGGCACCAATATTAAAAAAGAAAAGGGCAAAAAAAAAGGCTTCTTATAATGCTAACCTATTTTGGAACCATGTTTTGAAGCAATAGAGTGGCACTTGGTGACGTGTCAATGCACATTCAAAGTAAAAGAGGGAAAACACTGTCATGTATTTCATGGAATAATTCTTAATCAGCAAGTAATTAAATTTTGATTAATTGCAGCCATTCAATTATAATCTTATTTTTTTGTCTCTATCTCATTTAAAATGTAGTAAAAGCAGAAACATCTTGAAGAAATGAGGAAACAGTGGAATTTGCCTTAAAAGTCTATTTTGGAGGGGGGAAGAGGTCATACATTTCTATCATTCCCCCATAGGGAAGAAGCCTGTTCGGGAAGTTTAGGAAACTTTTTGTACATAGGATGGAACACCCTGCTAGAGACATGTCACTGGCAAATGTTGGCATCCATAAAGCACACAACAGCAAAGAGAGCTGGCAGATTTGGGTAGAATTTTGAACACTTGGGTTGTTTTCAGAGTATTTGCCAATGCTACGTTCTCTGATTCCATGGGTTCCCCAGTCCCTCCACAGCGCCTGGCAGGTGGTGGATACTTGGCGTCTGTTTATTATATAAACATATGAAGTCAATCTATTTCTTAACATTATGTATATGCCTGTGATATCTGGGTCTCTAAGGATCAGTTAAAGTGGTACTGGAGATCCCTAAAGTATCATAAACAAACTAGGTAGCCCTGGTTATTTAATATTCATTTACATGTATTAAGAAAAGTGTACTCATTTAAAATTTTCTATTAAATTAAAATACAGCCAATACTAACTAGTAAGTTATCCTAGATAAGTCAACCACGCCTGCAAGTAGAGTCGAGTCGAAATGCCTAGATTTTTCCACTCCTAGTTATCTGTCTACCCAAGGAAAAGGAAGACATACATCCATACAAAAACTTGTGCACAAACGTCCATAGCAGCATTACTCATCATTGGCAAAAGTGGAAACAACCCAAACATCCATCAACTGAAAAAATGATAAACAGAACACAGACTAGCTATACAATGGAGTATTATTCAGCCATAAAAATTAATGAATTACTGGCACATGCTATAAGACAGATGAACCTTGAAAACATTATGCTAAATCACAAAAGGCTGCATATTATATGATTCTATTTATATAAAACATCCAGAATGGACAAATCTATAGAGACTATGTAGATCATTGTTTCCCGAGGCCTGGCAGGGAATGGGGGTGCTGGGACGGAATGGAGGGGACGGCTAAAGGGTATGGAATTTCTTACTGAGGTGGTGAAAATGTGCCAAAGTTGAATGTGATTATATGCCTCTGTGGTTATGCGAAGAGCCACGGAACTGTACACTTTAAAAGGGTCTATTGTATAGTAGATGAATGATTTCTCAATAAAGGTATTACAAGAGAAAAATGCTGGGTTTGAAACCTGGGACCCTGCCACTTACTAACTTAGGTAAATTACTTATCTGAAAAGGGGCCAATATAGTGTCTCCCTCATGGGGTTGTTGTTATAATGATTAAAGGAGATAATTCTAGGGAAAAGCCTCAAATATAGCAAGCACGTAAGTGGTAGTATCAGTCATTATTACAGGACATTGGCTGATCCACTGCCCTTGCTGCTGTGTTTTGAACCATTTAGCGGACACCACAGGACCATAGCCAGCAGTACAGCTGCATGTGAAAAGGTGACCTGAGCCAATGGCTTCTCTTTAATTAATTAACTAACTGACTTATTTTTATGTTTAGCTTAGTTCTATATTCTTCTTCCAGTTTTACTGAGATATAATTGACTTAAAGCACTGTATAAGTTTAAAGTGCACAGCATAATGACTTTTACACACATCATGAAATGATTACCACAATGTTTAGTGAACATCCATCATCACATATAGATACAAAATTAAAGAAAGAGAAAAAAAATTTTTTCCTTGTGATGCCAACTCTTAGAATTCACTCTCTTAACAACTTTCATACATAACATACAGGAGTATTAATTATATTTATCATGTTGTACATTACATCCTTAGCACAATAGTTATTTATCTTATAACTGGAAGTTTGTGCTTTTTGACTGCCTTCATCCAATTCCCTCTCCACTCCCCTCTGGTAACTACACATCTGATCGTTTTTCTTCTGAGTTAGTTAGTTAGTTACTGAATTACTTAGTCTGTTTTTGGAGGATAATTGGCCTACAGCACTGTGTTAGTTCCTGGTACACAGTATAGTGATTCCGTATTTCTATACATGGAATGTATTTCAAAATGATCACCACAATAAGTCTAGTTATGATCTGTCACCATACAAAGATACTAGACGATTATTGACTATACTCCCCGCACTATACATTTGGTACCTGTGACTCATTTATTTCGCAGCTGGAAGTCTGTACCTCTTAACCTCCCTCACTAATTTCTCTCCCTGACCTAACCTCTCGCCTCTGTCAACCACCTGTTTATTCTCTGTATCTATGACTCTTTCTGTTTTGTTTTGTTTGTTCATTTCTTTTGATTTTTTAGATTACACATATAAGTGAAATCATACAGTATTTGTCTTTCTCTGACATTTCACTTAGCATAATAATATACAATGGGGAAAAAACGGCCCCTTCAATAAATGATGTTGGGAAAATTGGACCGCTCCAATCAAAAGAAAGAAACTGAACTAGTCTCTCACACAGTTATAAAAATAACTGCAGGTCCCTCCATGTTGCTGCAAAAGGCAAGAATTCATTTTTTACGGCTGAATAATGTTCCACTGTATTCGCCACTTTCTTTATCCATTCATGTGTTGTTGGACATTTAGGTTGCTTCCATATCTTGGCTGTTGTAAATAATGCTGCAATGAACATAGGGGTGCATGTATATTTTTGAATTTGTGTTTTCGTTTTCTTCGGACAAATACCCAAAGTGGAATTGCTGGATTGTAGTGTAGTTCTATTTTTTATTTTTTGAGGAACTTCCATACTCTTTTCCATAGTAGCCACACCAGTTCCATTCCCACCAACAGTGCACAAGAGTTCCCTTTTCTCCACATCCTCGCCAACGCTTGTTATTTGTTGTCTTTTTTATTACAGCCATTCTGGCAGGTGTGAGGTGACATCTCATTTTTTTTTTTTTTGATTTGCATTTCCCTGATGATTGGCGTTGCCGAGCATCATTTTGTGTCTGTTGGTCATCTCTATGTCTTCTTTGGAAAAATGTCTTTTTAGATTCTCTACCCATTTTTTTAAAGTCACTTTATTTCATTTTTTGATGTTGAGTTGTATGAATTCTTTGTATTTTTAGATATTAACTCCTTATCAGATATATAATTTGCAAATATCTTCTCCCATTCAGTAGTCTGCCTTTTCATTTTATTGATTATTTCCTTCACTGAGCAAAATGTTGTTAGTTCGATGTAGTCCCATTTGTTGAGATTTGCTTTAGTTTCCCTTATCTGAGGAGACATATCTAGAAAAAATATTACTAAGACTTATGTCAGAGAGTGTACTGCCTAGGTTTTCTTCTAGAAGTTTTATGGTTTCAGGTCTTACATTTAAGTCTTTAATCCATTTTGAGCTTATTTTTATAACTGTGTGAGAGACTAGTTCAGTTTCATTCTTTTGCATGGAGCAGTCAAATTTCCCCAACACCATTTATTGAAGGGGCCGTCTTTTCCCCATTGTATATTCTTCCTTCCTTTGTTGTGGATTAACTGCCCATATAAGTGTAGGTTCATTTCTGGGCTCTCTATTCTATTCCATTAATCTATGTGCCTGTTTTTGTGTCAGTACCTTACTGTTTTGATTACTGTAGCTTTGCAGTGTAGTTTGAAATGAGGGAACATGATACCTCCAGCTTTATTCTTCTTTATTTTGATAGAGAGTACACTGAATCTGTAGATTGCCTTGGAGAGTATGGTCATTTTAATAATGTTAATTCTTCCAATACATGAGCCTAATATATCTTTCCTCTGTTTGTGTTGTCTTCAATGTCCTTCATCAATGTCTTATAGTTTTCCAAGTACAGGTCTTCTACCTCCTTAGATGGATTTATTCCTCATTATTTTATTCTTTTTGATACTATTGGAAATGTGATTGTTTTATTAATTTCTCTGACAGTTCACTGTTAGTGTATAGAAATGCAACAGATTTCTATATATTGATTTCATATCCTGCAACTTTACTGAAATTGATGTTCTTTAGATTTAAATAAAGAAACAGAGAGACTAGAGTAACTGACTGTGAGGCCTAAATTTTCAAGGTCACAGGGGCTGGACAAGCCCTGTGCAAATCAAAGTGATGAGGGAGCAGAAATAACTGTGAGGGAACAGAGAGGAACACAGAGGAGATGCCCACCAGAAGGTGAGATGCTGGGAGTAAAGTTGAGTTTGACCAATACCCAGAACCGTCTGAAGTCCTGGTAATTTCCTTGTCTAATTCCAAGCCATTCATAGCCATGCAGTGTGCCACCACCACTGTGTGAGGCAGTGTAACCGAGTACTAAATAGTAGAGATACTGCCATCACATTGCAGAAGTCCAAGTCCCACTTTCCAATCTCAGCATTCCACTTACCAGCCCCATGACTGGGCAAGACCTACATTGGCCTCTTTTCAGGTAAGTAATTTACCTAAACTCTCTGAGCCTCAATCTCCTCATCAGCCAAATTGGTATCATTATAGAACTTCCCTCACTGCCTTATTAAAGGAATGAAATGAGACAATGCATCTAAGTGCTCAGCATGTAGTAAATGCTCAATAAATGAGAGACTATTAGCTAACACTACAGTCTTTATTATTATTACTATTAATGCAACTTTGCTCCTTGCACGCAAAGGCATTTAATCAAATAGCTGGTTACGCAAAGCTGTTTACACAGTGAAGTCCTTTAGCTGAAAAGTAGTTTGTATAAAAGGATACTTGAAAGCAGAAATTTTTTTGGTGGGGGGGGGCATGCCACAAGGCTTGCGGGACCTTAGTTCCCCAACCAAGGATTGAACCCGGGCCCTCAGCAGTGAGAGCATGGAATCCTAACCACTGGACCACCAGGGAATTCCCAATAGTGGAAATTTTATAAAGGAGTTATTTACTCAGTCCTTTCTTTTGCTGATGAAGGAAAAGACATCTAAAGATTCAGTGGTTCTTCCAGTTCACAGAGACACAAAAAGGCTATGTGGGGTTGAGAAACCAGGCTTCCTGACCCTAGGCAGGAGGTAAGTCCACTGACTCTCAGATCTTTGGGACTGAAACTACTAAATTAAAGTAGCAAACTTTTCTACCTAGTCTCTTAACCAGCTCTTTATTTTTAGTTTTTAAATGGAAGTCAAGATTAAAATCCTAATGCTATGTACTTTTTATTATATCAATTTTTATTTCTGTAAATTTTATTATATACATTATAATAAATTAAATCCATTTATTTCAGTTAGGTTTTATTCCACTGAGCTTTTGGCTGATCCATCAATATAGCCAAGTTCCAACAGGAAAGAGACACTTTTCCGTGGTGAAATCACAAGAATGTCCTGGGTTCCCAGTGACCTAACCTGTTCTTCTGTTGCTGTGACCCAGAGAAAAAATTCCTGAAAGAGGAGCAGCAGTGGAGTCATTCCATGGCTGACTTATTTTTTTTCACATAACAGTAATACCAATTATCCTAGAAATGGGAGGGGGGAAAAACCCAAAATCCTTACTTTTTTTGTCAGATTTCCCAGAGGAGCAAGCATGGCACAGTTCCTTTTTCTTTTCTGCAATTATTTTCAAATTAATTTGCTCCTGGCCCAGTTTACTTTTATTCATTTCTATAGCCATTGAATCACACCCAAATGAGCTTCCTCTTTCTATTGTTAGACAAATTTTCTCAAAATATTTTAAAACTTTCTGCTTCCTCTCCATTCTGTTTTGTGGGTGAAGCATTTTATTCAGACTCTTTCCTCTGAGTCCTCTTGAGTTACAAAGTTAAATGATAATCTGTGGGTTGGAGACTTTGAGAAAGTTTTGATAATCGTAGGAAGACAGTTTGTGAGATAACATTTATTGTCTCTCATTGGCTTATCTATGGATGTGCCTGTGGTGTCTTGTATGTTACACTTAATAAGTTGTCATTAATAATAATGATGATGATGATAAACACATTATATTAGAGACCGTTTATTGAGATCTTACTATGTGTTAAGTGCTTTACATAGGTCATTCTATTTAATCCTCATCGCAGTCCTAAAGGGTGGATTTTATTAACCCTGTTTGATAGATGAATTCCAAAATTTAAGTAAGTTGCCCAAGATCATTCAACTTGTAAGCAGCAAGGGTTCTCTGAATCCTAAGCTCTTATTCATTCTATCCATGCTTCTCAAACTGTGGTCGTCAGACCAGCAGCAAGAGCAATACCTAGGAAATTGTTAGAAATGCAAATTCTCACACTGCATCCCAGATCTGCTGAAACAAATTCAGGGAGTCGGGCCCAGCAATCTGTGTTTTAATCAGCTCTCTGAATGATTCTGACAGATGATGAAATTAGAGAAACAGCTGCAGCATGCTATGCTTTATAGGCACAAAGGCATCACACCTGTAAGGAGGGAACTGGGAAGTTTTCTGGGAAATGACTCCAGGAACTTTGCCTGGCCAGGGACTGGCTGGGACCTGTGGCTTCCTGTCTCGCACAGGGAGGTCCAAGACTTCCCCTTGTTCCAAAGGCCCACAGATCTCCAGGGGTTGGGCGGTTGGCCTTTCTCTGAATTCCCCTGAACAGCTAGCATATGAGCTCTGTCTGTGCCTGAACCCTAAGTGGTTATCATCACCCTCCAATTCCTCCATGACCCCATGCAAGACCACTCTCATACTTTTCCAGAGACAAGGGAGAACAGTGAGTGCTGAGGTTGAGGTGCAGAGTCCCCCTCTGGTGCTTAGACTCACCATGGTCCAGCTGTGCCCCCAGCCAAAGCACATCGTCTGACACTGCAAAGGATGCTCGGTACATCTGCTGACCTTCTGCTGTGAATCCCAGCCTGCCTCTAGTGATAATGCTGGAACTGAAAGATGTATTTATTAGTTTCTTATTGCTGCCATAAAAAATGATCAGAAAGTTAATGACTTAACAAACACAGATTTATTATCTTATGGTTCTATAGGTCAGAAGACCAACATGGGTCTCATTGAGCCAAAACCAAGGTACATTCCTTCCTTTCTGGGGACTCTAGAGGAGAATCTGTTTCCTTGCCTCTTCAATCTTCCAGAGGCTGCCCACATTCCTTGGCTTGTGGACCCTTTCTCCATCTACAACATCAATAATGTTGCATCTCTCTGACCATTCTTCAATAGTGACATCTCCCTCTGACCACAGCCAAGAGGTGTTTTGCTCACCTACGTAATTAGATTGAGCAGGGCAATCTCCCCATCTCAAGGACTTTAACTTAATCACATCTGCAAAATCCCTTTTGCCACATAAGGTAATGTATTTATAGATTCTGAAATTAGGACGTGGACGTCTCTGGAGCCATTATTCTGCCTACCAGAGTCTTCTCTTGTAGCACAGTGCACAGCATTCTTTTTCGGAGACTATAATTGCAAATTCCAAGAGATAGGAACAAGAAAAAATGAATTCATATATTATTTGTTATTTAGAGGACCATACAAAGCCATGTTTCCTTGATTCCAAGACCATTTACTGAAATATATACCCTGCTTTGAAAAAAAAGCTTTTTGAGGGAAAAGGAAGCACTACCATACTATACGTATCCCTAGCTCACAAGATACAACCAGAATTCAGAAACAATACAATGAGATATGGAAATGTGTTGCAGAATCAAAGTGATACCATAGTAAAACCAGCTAGTGTTTATTTCCTTTCTTATACCTATATATTTGGTCTCAATAAAATATGATTATGAAGTAGGCAAGGTAGGAGACTCAGCCGCGTAGAAGCTTAATTACTAAACCTAAAGTTTCCTAAATAAATGCTGGGACCCAAAGCTAATCTTTGAGTCTGATGGCAGGACCTCTCTTATTACGTGAGGCACATCTTCCCAGAGAGACATTACTTCCTCAGTGATCTCCAATCTTTGGGCCACAGACCCCTGGGGAACCAGTGATTACAAGTATTGGGAGTTCATTCAAATGTTAAGCATTGCCTGAAGCCCAAAAAGGTAATATATTTCTAAACCTTTCAAATATATACAGGAACTGATGTGATGTAATACACAGTTTCCTTTGCTAATGTACTGCCTTCAAAGCAGCATCTTGACGTTTCATTTTCCAAATAAGTGGATGTTAAAAGTAAAACTTCTATTGTAGGAGCATCTGAAATATAAATGTATGTTTATACTATATATATATTTATATATTTATTTATTTCCATTTTCCAATTGACTTCTTGTTGAAAAATTTGGGAATCATTGTTCTCCATCATTTCATTTGATTTTCCATCTTTACAGCCAGGAGGGTCAGCCAGATGGATATAACAGCACCTCCATCCAGTGGTTATGTGATGATCCACTTTAATTCATCCAACAAGTATTTATTGTGTATCCACTAGGTGCTGAGCACAATTCCAGGCACCGAAGATACAACAGAGAAGAAAACAGATGAAGATTCTTGCTCTTGTGGAACTGACATTAAATAATTTAAAACATGTGAAATACTTAGAACATTGCTTGGTACCTAGGAATAGCTCAAGAGTTATTAGTTCTTCTGATTATTATAATTATCAACTTATGTAATATCTAAAATGAGCATTCCAGAGTATTTTTTAAAAATAGGACACATTCCTCTGTATATTTAGAGAGTATATTTAGAGAGTAAAAATGAGAAGTCCAAAGAGGCAGAAACATTTTGCCACAGGGTTCTTTCATTAGGCATTCTTTAGCATCATTGTGTGGTGAAATCACTGGTTTGGAAAGCCTGCTAACTGCTGCTTTTTAATTTGTGTGTGTGTGTGTGTGTGTGTGTGTGTGTGTGTGTGGCCACGCAGAGCAGCTTGCAGGGATCTTAGCTTCCCAACCAGGGACTAAACCTGGGCCCCGGCAGTGGAAACACCAAGTCCTAACCACTGGACCGCCAGAGAATTCCCTAACTGAGCCTTTGTAGTTTTGCTAGTTTGTGCTGCAGTCAATGAGAAAAATTTTTACCGAGAGAAATTTTCATTTTGTTTGCTTTTTTCTCTTCCTCTTATTCAGATAGTTTTATCTTGCTTCTCTCCCACCTTCAGAGCCGAATAATGTTGTGCACTAGTGTTGAGGTCATGGACACTAGCCTTCTCAGGACACTTCGTGGCCTCACCACTGTGGCACAGCCCTTGTCCAGCTTTGACGGCTGCTGACACTCAGGGTATCACTGCTTCCCGTTCAGCTGTCACAGAGAGGAAACCTGGTTTCCCCAGCTCCTCTCTCTTTCCCCACAGCCCACCGCAGCCCCACAGAAGCCTATGGTTTAGCTGTGCTTGAGTCACATTGCCATCCCTGGTCCAATCAACTGGAACTGGAAGTTCAGGCAAAACCGGCTTGTGCATCAGAACCACTTAAAGCAATGCTTGGTGGGCCCACCCTCAGACTCAGGAGGTCTTGGGGTGGGGCCCAAGAATTTGCATTTTTAACAAGTTCCCCAATGCTACTGATGCTGCTGATTCAGACGGTTTATAAATGCCGGCTCTTGTAAAGCAAGCCGCTAGCTGTACGCCTTTGTACCTGAGCTGGGAGGGACATTTTTCTCTTAGCAATGCTGGAGGCAGGCATGGCAAGCTCCGTGACAATTCCAGTACAGCCTACCATTTTCCTTTCTCCAAACTTACCATCCATTCATATTCCCGATGTTCCTGAACAGTGGTGATTGGAGAGAAAGATGGGAAGAAGCTAGAGTGCACTGAAAGAAGTTCAGGGCAAGTAAAAGATGCTTTATGGGCCTTTGGGAAGAGAAAGGAAGGAATAACATAAAAAATCACCGTCCTAGCTTCTCTTCTAAATCCTAACATTGATGCCCACCCACCCTGGAGAGGGCTTTACTCAGTCCACCAATTCAAATACACTAGACAGAGAGGTTTCCCTGCTCAATGCACCTTCCTGCCTCCTTCCTTTCACAGGTTTCAAATCTGTATTACGGTCTGGAGGCTTTCAATGCCCGTTCCTTTGTATTCCCTTGTCCCTTTAGTTTTCACAGGTGTTACCAACAATAAATCTCTTGCATTTCTGATTACATCTTGGCATCTGTTTGTTTTTAAGTTAATTTCTATTGGACTATAGTTGTTTTACAATGTTGTGTTAGTTTCTGCTGTACAGCAAAGTGAATCGGCTATACATATACACATACCCCCTCTTTTTTGGATTTCCTTTCCATTTAGGTCACCACAGAGCACCGAATAGTGTTCCCTGTGCTATACAGTAGGTTCTCATTAGTTATCTATTTTATACACAGTAGTGTATATATGTCAGATCAATCTCCCAATTCATCCCACCCCCCTTTCCCCACCTGGTCTGCATACGTCTGTTCTCTACATCTGTGTCTCTATTTCTGCTTTGCAAATAAGATCATCTGTATTGTTTTTCTAGATTCCACATATAAGTGATATTATGCAATATTTGTTTTTCTCTTTCTGACTTACTTCACTCAGTATGACAGTCTCTAGCTCTATCCACGTCTCTGCAAATGGCATAATTTTGTTCCTTTTTATGGCTGAGTAATATTCCATTGCATATATGTACCACATCTTCTGTATCCATTCTTCCATCGAGGGACATTTAGGTTGCTTCCAGATCCTGGCTATTGTAAATAGTGCTGCAGTGAATATTGGGGCACACGTATCTTTTGAATTATGGTTTTCTCCAGGTATATGCCCAGGAGTGGGATTGCTGATTCATATGGTAGGTTTATTTTTAGATTTTTAGGGAACCTCCATACTGTTCTCCATAGTGGCCGTATTAATTTACATTCCCACCAGCAGAGTAAGAGGGTTCCATTTTTTTCTCCACACCCTCTCCAGCATATATTGTTTGTGGATTTTTTTGATGATGGCCATTCTGACTGGTGTGAGGTGATACCTCATTGTAGTTTTGACTTGCATTTCTCTAATGATTCTGTAATAATTTGGTTGGATTGTTTGTTTTGTTGATATTGAGCTGCATGAGCTGTTTGTATATTTTGGAGATTAATCCCTTGTCAGTTGCTTCATTTGCAAATATTTTCTCCCATTCTGAGGGTTGTCTTTTCGTCTTGTTTATGGTTTCCTTTGCTGTGCAAAAGCTTTGAAGTTTCATTAGGTCCCATTTGTTTATTTTTGCTTTTATTTTCATTACTCTAGGAGGTCGGTCAAAAAAGATCTTGCTGCGATTTATGTCCCAGAGTGTTCTACCTATGTTTTCCTCTAAGAGTTTTATAGTGTCCGGCGTTACATTTAGGTCTTTAATCCATTTTGAGTTTACTTTTGTGTATGCTGTTTATTTGCTTTGGGAGAGTTTCTAATTTCATTCTTTTACATGTAGCTGTCCAGTTTTCCCAGCACCACTTATTGAAGAGACTGTCTTTTCCCCATTGTTTATTCTTGCCTCCTTTGTCATAGACTGGGTGACCATAGGTGCATGGGTTTATCTCTGGGCTTTCTATCCTCTTCCATTGATCTATATTTCTGGTTTTGGAGGCATCTCTTTTTGACATGAACCACACTGACAGAGTTGGTACTAGAAGCGGTCTGAGAAAGCAGGTGATAAGATGAGATTTGAGGACTGGGTCATCCACTGCCTGGCTGGCAATGAGGATGCCCATCTTTTTTTAATGAGATAGAGTTGATGTACAATATTATATAAATTACAGGTGTACAACATAGTGATTCACAATTTTTAAAGGTTATACTCCATTTATAGTTATTATAAAATAGCGACTGTTTTCCCTGTGTTGTACAGTATATCCTTGTATCTTCTTTATTTTATACATGGTAGTTTGCCCCTCCTCCTTCCCTCTCACCACTGGTAACCACTACTTTGTTCTCTATATCTGTGAGTCTGTTTCCTTTTAGTTATAGTCACTAGTTTGTTTTAGTTTTTAGATTCCACATATACGTGATAGCATACAGTATTTGTCTCTGACTTATTTCACTTAGTATAATATCCCCCAAGTACATCCATGTTGTTGTTGCAAATGGCAAAATTTCATTCTTTTCTATGGCTGAGTAGTATTCCATTACATATGTGTGTGTGTATATATATATATATATATATATGCACACACATATATATATGTATGTGTATATATATATATCTTCTTTATCCACTATTGATGGACACTTAGGTTGCTTCCATATATCAGCTACTGTAAATAATGCTGCTATGAACATTGGGGTGCATATATCTTTCTGAATTAGTATTTTCATTGTTTTTCCAGATGTATACCCAGGAGTGGAATTGCTGGGTCATATCGTAATTCTATTTTTAGTTTTCTGAGAACCCTCCATACTATTTTCCACAATGGTTGCACCAATTCACATTCCCATCAACTGTGTATGAGGGTGCCATTTTCTCCATATCCTCACCAACATTACTATTTGTGTTCTTTTTGATGATAGCCATTCTAACAGGTGTGTGGTGATATCATTTTGTGGATTTTTTTTTTTTCCTGCGGTACACGGGCCTCTCACTGTTGTGGCCTCTCCTGTTGTGGAGCACAGGCTCCGGACGCACAGGCTCAGCGGCCATGGCTCACGGGCCCAGCCGTTCCGCAGCATGTGGGATCCTCCCGGACCGGGGCACGAACCCGTGTCCCCTGCATCGGCAGGCGGACTCTCAACCACTGCGCCACCAGGGGAGCCCCTTTTTGTGGTTTTAATTTGCATTTCTCTGATGATTAATGATGTTGAGAATCTTTTCATGTGCCTGTTGGCTATCTGCATGTCTTCTTTGGAAAAGTGTCTGTTCAGGTCTTCTGCCCATCTTTTAATTGAGTTGCTTGTTTTTTTTGTTGTTGAGTTGTTTGTATATTTTGGATATTAACCCCTTATTGGTCATATCATTAGAAGATATTTTCTCCCATTCAGTAAGTTGTCTTTTCCTTTTGTTGATGGTTTCCTTTGCTGTGCAAATACTTTCAAGCCTAATTAGGTCCCACTTGTTTATTTTTGCTTTTACTTCCTTTGCTTTAGGAGACAGATTTCCCCCCCCAAAACACTGCTGCGATTTATGTCAAAGAGTGTTCTGCCTATGTTTTCTTCTAGGGGTTTTATGGTTTCCAGTCTTACATTTAGATCTTAATCCATTTTGAGTTTATTTTTGTATATGGTATTAGAGAATGTTCTAATTTCGTTCTTTTACATGTAGCTGTCCAGTTATCCCAGCACTCCTTATTGAAGAGACTGTCTTTTCTCATTGTATATTCCTGCCTCCTTTGTTGTAGATTAATTGACCATACGTGTGTGGATTTACTTCTGGGCTTTCTATCCTTTCTATCCTTTTCCATTGATCTATGTGTCTGTTTTTGTGCCAGTACCATACTGTTTTGAATCCTGTAGTTTTGCAGTACAGTCAGTGAACATGATTCCTCCAGCTCTGTTCTTCCTCCTCAGAGGACCCCCATCTTGAGTGGTATGTGGGGTATGGACAGCCCCTGGCACAAGGTGGCAGCCCAACTGTTAAAATGTTTACTGGTGCTGACCTGGGAAAATGTCCATGTGGAAAGGAACGTCTACACCAGTGTGCTGATTTGGGGAATTTGAAAGATGTAGAGGAACAATGGATCCAAGAATAATGGGATTGGCTGGTCATTACCAAGTGGCATTGACACCCTACAGAGAGACAAAGAGAAACAAAGGCAGCTAAAAAAACAGTTAAAAAGTACATGTGAGACCCAAAGGGGCTCTTTGGTAGCTGTTTAAGAGCAGGTCGAGCTGAGTGTCAGGTTAATGATCTGATTGTTAGAATCCAGAGCTCCAGAAATGTTTGGATGCTCAGCCACGGCAGGTTTCCTATGCTAAAGTCAGGGATCAGACTGGAAAAACCTGGGACCCAAAACATGGGGCAGGAACATGTAGGTGGAGGCCCCTGAGAAATATGGCTCTGCAGACTTCTCTGAGCCCCAGAGCCTGCAGAGAACTGAGTATTGAGTTTGGAGAACTAGCAGTTCCTCCACGTGGGAAGAAGCTGAAGGTCCCCCTCACCCCAGGCAGTGCCCTCACCTCCTCTGTGCCTGCCAGGCTATAAGGAGAGTTAAATCCCAGTATAGCCAAACTGCGGAAATGCTGGGCCTCAGAAAGGAGAAAAGACATTTTACTCTAAAGGAAATGCAAGAATTAACTAGCATGATGGAGAAAGTAGATCCCCTCAGGCATTGTTGATGGGAATGTAAACTGGTACAGGCACTTTGGGAAACAGTTTGGTAGCTCCTGCAAGAGGTTAGACACAGAGTTACCATGTAACCAAACAATCCCACCCCTAGTTTATACCCAAGAGAAATGAAACATATGTCCACACAAAACTTGTAGACAAATGTTCATACGCTGTCCATAGCTGCATTATTCATAATAGCTAAAAAGTGGAAACAATCCAAATGTCCATCAACTGATGAACGGATGAATTAAATTTGGTATTTTGGCCATAAAAAGGAAAGAAGTGCTGATTCGTGCTACAACATGGATGAATCTCAGAAATATTCCAAGTGAAAGAAGTAGACACAAAAAGCCATATATTTTATGATTTCATTTACAAGAAATGTCCAGAATAGGCAAGGCTATGGAGACAGAAAGTCGAGTGGGTGTTACCTGGGGCAGGGTTGGGGGGATGAGGGAATGAAGAGTGACTGTTAATGAGGTTTGGAGTTTCTTTGGGAGGGATAATAAAAATGTTCCAAAATTAGATTGTGGTGATGGTTGTATAATAATGTGAGTATATGAAAAATCATTGAATTATATACTTTAAAAGGGTAGATTGTATGGTGTGTGAATTATATCTCAGTAAAGCTGTTTTACAAAGGAATTAACTAGCACATACGAACCAAAGCCAGGGGAGTAACCTTGGGCCTGAACTGTGTGGGTATTTGATTAAGGGCCCAAAACACAAGAATGGATGGACAAGAATGTATTGACTTGGAAGTTCTCACTTAGGACTTGGGATTTCATACCTTGGCAAGGACCCCAGGGAAAGGGGCAGACTCACTGCTAGTGTGGATCTAGAAGCTGGGAGAAAGCAGTGGCTTACTCTAAATGAAGGTGAGATGCATGGGTTGCTGAGGCAGATAGAAGAAAGGACTTGATAGTTCAGGGAACTAAAAATGCTGTTTGGATTTATTCTGAGAGGCCAGAAGACCCACTGAGGACTGTATTCCCTGGGAGGGCCCTCATGAGATGCTAGGTGCCAAGGCTGTCAGGCATGCACGGGGCAGAGGGGCACCAGCATCACTCAGCAATTCAACAGAGGCTCGCCTTGTCCTGGTCCTCAAAGGAGTACACTCTTGCTGTGCACAGGAATGATCCCATTGGACTACAAGCCATGACTGCTATCAGGGCACTTTGGACTCCTTGTGTTCAGGGACCTCCAGGCAAGACAAGGAGCCTATAACTTGGCAGGGAAATTGACCCTGATTAGCAGGAAAAGTGTGAGATGTCTTCTCACAACGGTGTAGGGCTTCCCTGGTGACACAATGGTTGAGAGTTCGCCTGCCGATGCAAGGGACACGGGTTTGTGCCCCAGTCTGGGAAGATCCCACATGGCCCGGAGCGGCTAGGCCCGTGAGCCATGGCCACTGAGCCTGCGCGTCCAGAGCCTGTGCTCCGCAACGGAAGAGGCCACAACAGTGAGAGGCCCGCATACCGCAAAAAAACCAAACAAACAAACAAAAAACTGTGTCATGACACTGCCTTTCAGTTAGAGTAAAAGCTTACTAGATCCTACATAATCTGGCCACCTGTTACTTTCTGACCTCCTTTGTTTTTCCCCCCTCCCTTGTTCATTCTACTGCAGTCACACTGGTCTTGCTGTTGAGTGAAGTCACTGTCAGGTCTGAGGTCTTTCATTAGATGGAAGGGGCAAGAAGACCAGCAGAAGGAACTTAAGTGGGAGTCAGAGCGTGAGGGAAAGTCTAGATAAATTGCCCTAATTGGTGTAGAGTTGATTGCTGAGCTGTACTTTTAACTCTGATTCCTAGCATGGCCTTCTCACCTATGGATTTCTCATCATTTTTTCCCACTTACTCATTGATTAGTGAGTGACCAATAAGAAATTATTTAATGAATTGAGAGAGAAGGTTGATACTTCCTGGAGAATCAACAAAATTTCCATCTTTGATAATGATGGCTAATAATAGCAAACATTTTTTTTGAGGTATTGTGAAATGCTAAGACTTTTACAACACTATCTCACTTAATCTTCATAAAATCTGTAAGAAGGTGCTATTATTATCCCCGTTTCACATATGAGGAAATAGTGGCATAGAAAGGTGAATGCTTCTTGTAATTGGCCGGCTTTAAACACAGCTCTTTCTGAGTCTAAAATCTGTATTATTTTCTCAACAATTTGCTTCTCTTTAAGGGAAAGAGGTCATGATTACTGCCATTCATTTTTCCATTAACTCAATAAATACTCACTAAGTGTTTATTAAGTGCCAGTTCTTGGCCTAATTTTGCAGATACAATGGTGAACAAATAGGCAGGATCCTTGCCTTCATGAAGCTTATCGCCTAATAGTGTAGCAGGACCATGAATCAAAGGAATTCAGGGCTCGGTAGGGCAGCAGGCTTGTGCTGAGATTGAACACTTGCAAAGAGACTGACAAAGATTATCTCTGACCTGGAATCTATATTTGTGCACAGTTAACATGTAAAACCTTGGTTAAAGCATTGATCTTTTAGCCTCATCAATTGTAAAATGGGTATAGTAATAGTAGATTTCTTGCCAAGGGGTTGTGATGTTAAATGAGAAAATGTGTGAAAGCTCTTGACAAACTGTAAAATAGCAAGTATGGAAGGACTTAAAATGTTTTTCACCTGTTTTTTTCATTTGCGATATAGTTGACATATTAGATTAGTTTCAGGTGTACAACAGAATGATTCCCTATTTGTATGTATTGCAAAATGATCACCATGGACTTTCCTTTATATTAAAAAAATTCAAACATAAACTAGAAAGAATAGGACAATAACCACTGAAAAATCCATAAACCAGCTTTAACAATGACCAAGTCATGGCCGATTGTGTTTCATCTCTAGCCATCACCCCATTCACCATATTTTGAGAAGCAACTCCTTGGCAACAGCATGTCTTTTTATCTATCTATCATCTATTTCAATACATATATCTCAAAGGAAGGGATTCTTTTAAAAAACATACCCACAAATACCATTATCACTCTTAAAAAACTAAAAACAAAATTGACAGTAATTCTTAATTTTATGAAATATCATAACTTGATTTAGTGGCCATATTTCTCTGATTATCCTAAAAAATTTGAGATCAGTAGGTTTGAATCACTTTTTAGATAAGATTCATATATACTACAATTGTGTGAGATGTCATATTTAACCTATAGGTCCCCCCTCTTTCTGGTTTTTGTTTTGCCTTTTGTTTCCCCCTGAAGAGATTGGGTCTTATGAAACAGTGGTTCTCAAACTTTAGTGTGCATCAGTATGCTTTAGAATCATCTGGAGGACTTGTTAAACGCACAGATTGATGTGTCCTGTCCCCAGACATTCTGAGTATTGAATTTCTAACAAGTTCCCGGGTGATGCTCATGCTGCTGGTCTGGGACGACACTTTGAGAGCCACAGTAGGGATTTCTCTAACTGGATCCCTTGGTGAGGTGTTCTTCAACACGTTCATCTTCCATTTTCCTGTTAAGGGAAGCTTATTGAATTGCCTGCATTACAGCATAATGTTTTAAAACTCAGGGTTTGAAGGTATGTGTTAGAGATGCAGTGTGGCTGGGTTTAAATCTCGTCTTTTGACATTTATTTGCCTTGTGACCTTGGGCAGATCACTTAATTGTTCTGTGCACTCAACATTCAGGGTCCTCGTGAGGATTAAATGAGATTTCAAAAAATAAAGTGCTCACCTAGTGTATTGCCTGGCACACAAGAAATGCTCAATAAACTCGATTATAATTTTTTCAACCTAAAAATAATAATGGGGCGCACAGGCTGCGGAAGGCCAAGACTTTTTGGATTTTCTTGTTTTCACGTCAGGAGAGCCAAGGAGGAAGGCTCTAAAGGAGAGGTACCTGGAGAGAGGTGGAAAGAGGGCAACTCTTAGGGACACTGAAGTCAGCCTAGGGCTTGGCCCCTTTAAGGAGGGCGGGGCCACGTGACCCAAAGGGTCACATGGCTAGTGGGAAAACATGGCTGCGCCCGCGTTAGGGCCGGCTGGAGGACGAGGCGCTGGGCTCGGTCTCGTTCTCTCTTTGCCTCTGCTCTTGCTGCTGGGCCGGGCGGCGGGGGGCGAAGAGGTCGGGGCCGAGGCGGGCGCGGCGTCCCTCGCGGGCTCGTGCGGTTGTGGCACTCCCCAGCGGCCCGGGGCCCATGGCAGCTCGGCGGCCGCGCACCGATACTCGCGGGAGGCGAACGCCCCAGGCTCGGTAGCCGGAGAGCGACCGTTCCCGCCCACCAAGGTGCTCTCTTGGTTC
The DNA here is from genome assembly GCF_937001465.1 of Orcinus orca. NCBI lineage: Eukaryota > Metazoa > Chordata > Mammalia > Artiodactyla > Delphinidae > Orcinus > Orcinus orca. The sequence goes on from NC_064568.1 coordinate 11,764,076, forward strand.
CCTAACGACGGGTGGGGGGCGCCGGGTTCCTCGACAGGGTTGGGATGGGTAAGGCCAGGGGTTGGAGGAAGGCAAGTAAAGATTATAATTACATTGCCAAATCGCGCACTTGCAGATCCAGTTTGTTGAGAAGTTCTTCCGCCCTCCGAAACGGGTGGGTCTTGGGGCTCTGCGTAATGCTGAGCATTAGGGAGTTTGGTTTGAGGACAGTTGTCTTTCCTTTTCTTACCTCTTATCTCCTGCTTCCTCGTTCTTGCACCCTGTCTTTTTGATGAGGTTCTCAGAATTTTAAGTCAGATAGATGTGGGTTTAAGTCCTGCGTTCCTCTCATTAATTGTGAAGGAATCAGGACACTGGGTGTCAGTGTCTCTAACCTTGTTGTTTACTTATCAGTAGTCTCTGACAGTAGACTCTGCTACTTGACGACAAGGACTTGTCTTATTTATTCTGCTATTCCTAGCACTTTAGTACATGGGAAAGACTAAGTAAACAGTAGTTGTTTTATTACTATCGTTTATCTATACCTTGTACAGTGCCTGAATGTTTTATGTGCTAGGATATGTAAGTAATAACATTAATAATAACTATTATTTAGTTCTTAGTTAAAACAAAAAATTAGTAACTGTTCCTTAGTTCTTACCATTCCAGGTATTTTGCATATTGGTATGGTTGTGAAAACAACTTAGATCTGCTGACTCCCAAAGTTCTTCTTCTTGAATACTAGTACACCCTTTCCAGCTTTTTCTGTCCAAGTTTTTTTTTCCTGTGGGTTAATTCTGACCAATTTTCAATTCTTAGGTGAGAGGTAACATCCTCCTGCAGGCCTTACCTGACCTCTTTCCTTCCTTCCCGTTCAGTATTTCCATATGCTGCCGCAGTTGTACCTGTTTGCTCTGACATAACCATTACTGAAGATATTTGTCTGTTGGTGTCTCTCCCCAGCTAGGTTGTGAGAGGGAGGGGAGTCAGGACTATAATTTTGTGACTTGGGTATAGAGTGTTAGGAGGTTGGTAGCTGGACTTCTCATTGTTTCTCCATCCTGTATAATTACTGGCCTTTAAAATGTTTCCTGTTGTTCCTCAGAGGATTCCCTGCATTCTTAGTGTTTATCTTTTGTGTTGTGGGGAGCCTTGGTTACAGTTGTAGTGTGTGTTGGCCATACTTGATTTTAGTTCCTCTATAACTTGAATGGTAATTGATAATCAGTTTCTCCCTCCTCCTGCAGGGAAAGCCCTCTGTTTATCTGCTTTGTAACTAACAGGGGCGCTGTCTTATTTGCATGTACATTGGTCTGTGTCAAACTTTTGCCGAGAACCTTCTGGCCAGTACTGAACATTCCTCACGTTAAATGCTCCAGTGTCCTATTGATTCCAGAATGTGATGTACGTGTCATTATAAGATATCCATTTTTCATCCCTTTAGAGTGGTTTCACGTCCGGACTGAATATTGTATGGCTCATCTTTGGCCATATCTTGCATTCATTTTATAAAGGGAAAAATATATAATTAATTAACTTATATTTTGTATATGTGCATTTATTTTATGTTTATCTTCCCTTGCACTCAGTTTCTATAATGTTTGGCAGCATCCCAAGTTATTAGTAAACTAGCAGTTGTTGAGAACACAGCTCACAAGCCTTCAAGGACTCTTAAACTTAATGCTTGAACCTGAAGTAGACTTCTTATCAAGACAAAGGAATTCATAGGAGGCTGTTCTTTGTCTCTCTGTTTTCCTTGGTTTCAGATGTTTTAGTTCATGTGCAGATGACTTTGGTCTAATTCTGACACTTAGCCATTTATTCTGAATTCAGGAAGTCCAATATTATGTGAGATACATGGTCGTAGTGATAACCTTTTATTTTCTTAATTTTCTTTCTTTTTTTAAATAAAAGGATTATTTTTTTGAGCAGTTTTAGGTTCACAACAAAATTGAGAGGAAGGTAAAGAGATTTCCCATATACCTACTGCCCCAACACAGGCATAGCCTTGCCCATTATCAAGATCCTCCACCACAGTGGTACATTTGTTACAATTGATAAACCTACACCGACATATCATAATCACCCAAAGTCTATACAGTTGACCCTTGAAAAACATGTGGGTTAGGGGCACTGGCCCCCTGCGTGGTCAAAAATCCTAGTAATAACTTTACAGTTGGCCTTCCATACCTGTGGTTCTGCATTCCAGGATTCAACGAAGTGCAGGTCATGTAGTACTGAAGTATGTATCTATTGAAAAATCTATGTGTAAGTTGACCCTCGCAGTTCAAATCCGTGTTGTTCAGGAGTCAACTGTAATTTACATTAGGGTTCACTGTTGGTGTTGAACATTTTATAGGTTGGGATGAATGTACAGCGACATATGTCCATCACTATAGTATCATACAGAATATTTTTATTGCCCTAAGAATCTTCTGTGCTCTGCCTCTTCATCCCTCTCCCTCCTCCCAAGTGGCCACCACTGATCTTTTTACTGTCTCCATAAGTTTTGCCTTTTCCAGAATGTCTTATAGTTGGAATCATATAGTATGTAGGCTCTTCAGATTGGCTTCCTTCACTTAGTAATGTTCATTTAAGTTTCCTATGTGTCTTTTCATAGCTTGATAGTTCATTTATTTTTCATGCTGAATAATAATGTATTGTCTGGATGTACCACAGTTTATCCATTCACCTACTGAGAGGCATCTTGCTTGTTTCTGAGTTTTGGCAATTATGAATAAAGCTGCTATAAAAATCTGGGTGCAGGTTTTTTGTGTGGACATAAAATTTTCAACACCTTTGAGTAAATACCAAGGACTGTGATTGTTGGATCATATAGCAAGAGTATGCTTAGTTTTGTAAGAAACCACCAAACTGTCTTCCAAAGCGGCTGTACCGTTGTGCATTCCTACAAGCAAGGCATGAGAATTCCTGTTGCTCCACACCCTTGTCAGCATTTGGTGTTGTCAGTGTTTCAGATTTTGGCCATTCTAAGGTATGTAATGGTATCTTGTTTTAATTTTGCATTTTTTGGTTGACATACTGAGCATCTTTGCCACCTGTATATCTTCTTTGGAAGGTCCTTGGCCCATTTTTAATTGTATTATTTGTTTTCTTATTGTTGAGTTTTAAGAATTGTTTATTTTGGATAACAGTCCTTTATCAGATGTGTCATCAGCAACTATTTTCTCCCAGTCTGTTGCTTGTCTTCTCAATCTCTTGACATTGTCTTTTGAAGAGTGGTCTCTGTCTAGATTCTTTTTTTTTTTTTTTGCACGTGGATGTCCAGTTGTAACAGCATTTGTTGAAGAGACTGCCTTAGCTCCATTGTATTGTCTTTGCTCCTTTGTCAAAGATCATTTGATTATATTTATGGAGGTCTATTTCTGGTCCCTCTCCACTGTTCCATTAATATGTTTGGGTGTTCTTTAACTAATACATGTCTTGGCTACTGTAGTTTTATAGTAAGTTGCATAGTGTCTTTCCTCCAACTTTGTTTTTCTCATCAATATTGTGTTGGTTTTTCTGGGTCTTTTGCCTCTCCATATAGACTTGAGTATCGTATTGTTGATATTGATCAAATAACTTGCTGGGATTTGGATTGAGGTTGTACTGAATCTATTTTTGTTTTCCGTTTATTTAGTTTAATTCAATAAATACTTATTTGGTACACGTATTATATAAGACTCTGTCCTGTGTTCTGGGCTTATAGAAAAGAAAGACCTATGCCCTACCCTCAAGGCATTGACTTGTTGGTAGACCTCTCTCTCTCTCTCTGTCTCTCTGTCTGTCTGTCTCTCTCTCTGTCTCTCACACACACACACTCTCACACACACACACTCTCACACACACACACACACACACACACACAATCACAGTTATATGCAAGCATCATTTTTCTATAGTGACAGTCCTATAGGAGGAGTATGTACAAAGTACTTGGAGAGGAAGGAAGGATTCTTGTTTCCTGGACAAGTCAGGAAGTGCTCAAAGAAAAGACCACATTAGGCTAGGCCTTGGAGGAGACATTTTCAGGAGTTCGGGATGGAAGGGCAGATTGAAGGACATTGCGAGAAGGAGAATAGCATGGGTACAAATGAAGCATTGTACAAGTGCATGGTGTGTTCTGGGATATGTAAGTAGTTTAAGGTTTCTGGGGGTGACATTTTCACCCTTTTTAATGTAACACTTTTTAGGTGTGAGTCTTTTTTAAAAAATATTTTCATCAATTTAATGAACACTTGCCAAGTGCTATTTACAGAGAAGTAAATAGCACTGGGCTTTACCCTCAAGGAATTTAGGTTTCACTAGAAAGTTATGGCAGTAAGAATTGTCTGGGAAACAATATAGATATTTTCAAATTTTACTTAACTTTCCTCTGGTTAAAAAATATACAATGCTCCTTGAGAAAACCATTCTAACAATGTTCTGTACAGCTTATTATTTTATAAAAAGGTATCAAAATGTTTTAATCTCCATGTAGCTTTTAAAAGAGTTGTTTGAAAAGGCATTGAAGATCATGAGACAATAAAATTGTACGTGGTATCTCTGTATATGTGGGTAAAGTCAGTCAGTTTCCTGTCTGAGGATGGTTTGATCGGGTAATGCTTACCCAGGTGTCAAGACACGATTGAATACCATCTCTTCTATGACCCCTTTCCTCCAGGAAGAAGTGGTGTTTCTATCCTCTAAATTCTCATAGCATTTTGTCAATGTCTGATGGAAACTTGTATATTTTCTGTAAAGTAGTGTTATTTGTGTAATTGTCTGATATCTCTTTCTACACGGGAAGCAATTTTTTAGACCTGTTTTAATGTCTGTATCCTCCAAGCGCTTTATACATTTAGGCATCGTGTAACAATTTCTGGAATGATCTTTTACCTTTTTTTGTTGGTTACAATATTGAGAAACTGCCAGGGGAATTAAGGGTATGAGTTACTTTTTAAAGAAACCTTTGGAAAGCAGTCTTTTTGCTGTATCTTATCCTCCCCAGGATCCTGTGAGATATTATCCCCCACTTTACAGATGTGACAACTGAGGCTGAATAGAATCATGAAATCCCAGGGCTTGAAGGAACTTTAATGCCATTTCATCTATGATTAGTGTCAGTAGAGTGACAGGATGATATAGGTAGGTAAGCCCTGCATAGACAGATAAGACAGCAGTTTGTGGGCAGATCCAGGGAGCTTGCGTCTCTTGTTATTCACCCAGCTTTCTGCGGAGCCTTTACCTTTTTACTTAGGTTTGAGGAGAGGAAAGAAGGAAAAAGGAGAAGTGCTACACAAAAGAGTTGCCTATAAACTTATTTCATTTTTGTGTGTAAAACAAAAGTCCCACAGAAGCAAGTGAAAGAAAAGATTCTTAAAACTAGCTTAGTAGGCTGATAAAGAAGTGTGGGTAGGGACGTTTATGGGCTCTCATGGCTGGGAAGTTCACGTGCAGATATGGTCCCAGACACAGCTGGATGCAGGGCCTCAGGCAGCATCTCCAGATCTCTCTTTTTGGCTCTCTCTTGGCAGCTCCTCTTTCTTCTATGTTGGCTTCATTTTTAGGTAGTATTCCTTCTAATGATCAAAGAGCTGGAAGAGAAAGAGTTTTCTTTCCCTCATAGCTCCAGCAAAAGTTCTGAGATTAACTTTGATTGGGTCGTGGGCCTATCCCTGATTACATCTCTGTGGTCAAAAGAATGTGGTAATTGGCTAGGCCTGAGTCATGGGGCAGGGGCGGGGTGTGTGTGTGTGTGTGGGGAGTGGGGGGCAGTGTCATCCAGCTCCACCTGAGACATGTACTTAGTTGAAGAAGTGGTTTTCAAAGAGATGTCACTTGCTCTTACAAGAACAGGAGGGAATGGGTGCCAGGTGGGCAAAAATCATAGATGTCCACTGCACCTGGCCAGAGTGTGTAGCTCAGATATGGTCCTAGTGACAAGAGAGTTGCTTTGACTCACCTGTCCTTTTGGCTTGCTTGGCAGTGGCAGAAACTGATGTGCTAGAAGGGGTTTTAACTTACCTCCAAGGACGAACGGATTGTTTGAATCTGGACCTTCATGCAGGTCCACACTGATCAAAATGGTTCTTTGTATTTGGTTTAGGAGTGTGAGACCTGATGCTCTGGATTTCACTAGAACAACATTCTGCATTTGTAGGACAGAGACTTCATCAGTGAAAATTGGGAATTATGATACAGTCAGAGCCATGCAGGCTATTTTTATCTATAGCCTCCAGAATGGAAACTTGGCTTATTCATTGCTGGCTATCTCTGATGGTTAATGAAAGAAAAAAAAATTAGGCCAGGAGTCCACAGTGGAAGTTGTGATTGTATTAGCATTGTTGGTGCTCACCTTGAGGGAGAGTGGGATGAAAAACTGAGATAATTGTAAAACTTCATTGGGAACAATGGGCACAGTTTCCTATAGGCCTTGTGTTTGTACCTTGGGATGAACAGCCGTTCTGAGAAAAGGACCTACTTGTCTGCTGCTGGAAAGATTTTTTTTTTTCCTTAAAGTCCTTTAGGAAACATGAAACCTTTTATTAGATCATTTTAATAAGCATTTTAAGCTTTCGTCTGCAGGCTTCTATTTTTCTTCTTCTTTGCAGAGCTGCTTGAAATTCTGACTTCTCATCTCGACTGAGGAATCTTGTGTCCCAGATGCTTGGAGAATAATGAGAATAATCTGTGAACCTAGTTCAGTCTTTGAGCAGAGTCTCTTAAACAGGTTTCACTGTGATGCAGGCATGCTATCCATGTCAGGGATGGTGTTATAAAAGAAAGAGAATTTTTATAATTAGGAATAATTCAAATGATACATTTTTCATTGTATCCGTGATGTCACTCTTTCAGTCAACGAAGTTTCTTCATCCATCCATGCCCCCCACTCCCTTCCTTCCTTGCTTCCTTCTTTCCTTCCTTCCATGAATTATGCACCATACTAGGAGCTGGGGACATAGAAGTGAAAACTTTATTTCTGGTCCCCAAGGAGCCTGGGATCTAGGGCAGGTAAAAACAAGTCATTAAAGTATGTACAGTGTGTGTCGGTTGTTTAGAGAGGTGTTTATCAGAGGATCCCAAATGAGGGGGATATGCCCAGCCAGCAGAGGGAAATGCAGGCAGGAAAGGCCTTCTGTAGGAGGTGATCGTTGAGCATTGATGTTATTCACAAGAGATGAAGTGCAGGTGGAGTACAGGGTGAGAGAGGTGGGGAGAGATTAGGCTCTGATGCTGAGATATTTAACCCTCAAAGGTGCTGGGGATCCCTGAAGAATTTAAGTAGGAAAGTGGTATAATCAGATTGACACTTTATTGTTTGTTATTTTGAATAGAGTACATGGTTTTAAAATTACAAAAAAAATTCTGTAGAAGGGTGTATAGTGAAAAATTTTCCACTTACGTAATAACCTTCCCCTCAGACAACCACTGCATGAGTTTCTTGAATACCTTCCCAGAGCCGTGTTCTGCAAATGTAAGCAAATACAAAAAAATATGTGAATCTATGTTCTCCTGCCCACCTCCTTTTCACGCAAATGATAACACACCATGCTTTCTAGCGTGCACCTTACTTTGTTCACTTTCCTCTTCATCATGGTGAGATCTCTCCATATCAATATATTAAAAGTGTCTTTTTATTCCTGTTGTTTTCCTTCTTTTCCTTTTCTTATGGCTGCCTAATTTTCCATTTTCTGGGTGGCCCACAATTTAGTTAATCATTCCAATATTGAAAAATATTTAGGTTGTTTCCAGTCTTTTTCTGTTCCAAGCAGAGCCTCAGTAAGTTGTGTGGGATACAGAAGACAGATATTTTGAAAAGTTCAGTAGGGGCTTAAATACTTGTATGAATGATTGAAAGGAAGGTTGATGGCTTAGAGAGGAGCCGGAAGAAATGTGAAGGGATGAGACTGGAGGCAAGGAGACAATTGTGAGGCTACAGCATTAATCGAGGAAAAGAAAAGGGGAGAGGACAGAGGGATATATATTTAGGATACCCAGTAAAACTGGATGACCGCTGTAATGTTGGATTTCCCAAGTGATGCTGAGGATGGACCTGTGCTTCTTAACTGAAAATTTTCGGTGTGATCCTCAGATCTTATGTTTAGTGCTAGGAAAACATGTGAATAAAGCAGCCTCGGTTGCTACCCTCTTGGTGTTTAGAGGTTATGTGAAACAGTAGATAGGAACAATTAGAGTTTTAATAAGGTATTAAATAAGGACAAGACATGGTCCTTTAGTAAACCTTTTAGATTTTCCATTTCAATGATTTGTCTTTTCCATTATCATTGGGAACCTAGATTCACTCAGTGGGTTTTTTAATATATTATATATGGGGACTTCCCTGGTGGTCCAGTGGTTAAGACTGCGCTTCCAGTGCAGGGGGCGCGGGTTGCCCTGGTCGGGGAACTAAGATCCCACATGCTGTGTGGCCAAAAAAAAAAAAAAAAAAAGTTAAAAAAAAATTATATTTGGCATTTTTATATTTGCTTTTAAAAATAATTTAAAAGAAATATGGACATAATAAAGGACAAAAATGCACAAATGTATAAAGAAGTGGAATATTCTCCCTGCCTCTGCACTGCAGCCATTAGCAGCTTGGTGACTGTTGCTCCCGACCTGTTTCCGTGGCGTGTGCAGATGTGTATTATGTAGCGTTTTTCCTAAAGAAATCACTACCCTAAAGAATTTTCACTTCTTTTTGTGACTAATCATTCATTGGAGTACGCCATGATTTTACTTACTTCACAGTGGCTTTTATGGCGGAGGTTGGCTCGCTGTTGGGTGCTTACTGTGTGCTGGCGCTCTACACTTGACCCAGGTTCACTCTGGCGGTGACGGCCTGACTTCCCGTGTTTCCCCTTTTGCTGCAGATGGTCCCCATCCCTGCCGGAGTATTTACAATGGGCACAGATGATCCTCAGATAAAGCAGGATGGGGAAGCACCTGCGAGGAGAGTTGCTATTGATGCCTTTTACATGGATGCCTATGAAGTCAGTAATGCTGAATTTGAGAAGTTTGTGAACTCAACTGGCTATTTGACAGAGGTAATGGGGTTGGAATGGGGAGGAAGAACTTTATCAGTTGACCGCTTTTTCCTATGTGCCCAGTGCTGTGACAGGCATTTTCTGTATATTTCATGTAATTTTTGTTCTCATAGCAACCCAGTGAGGCAGCTTAGTTTTCAGGTGGCAAACTGGGGATTAGCAAAGTGATTTGCCCCGAGTCCCACAGCTGGTTAGTGGCGGAGCTGGGATTCAGGCCTGGCCAGTGTGACCCCAGGAGCTGTCTTCTTAACCGTTATGCTCTAGTGTGTCAGTGCTTTAATCTTCCAAAGAGCGTCACTGTCCTCTCAGGCTTTTTGAGATGATAGCATGTAAAGTAAGGCCACTTCTCCCTCTCAAAAAATTATAGTTTGGATGTTCCAGAAGCATTGCATAATTCAGAAGTAAAAGATGCAGAAGTGCAGCTTTTCATTTTTGTGGTTTTATTCCAGTGCCTGACGACTCATAAGCTTTCCTTTGGCAGTTCCAGGCTTTATCCTGTGGTCACTGAATCACAGAGCAAGGTTCTGCAAGTGGATGTTTGTCCTAAACGGGGATAGGAAGAGAGAGGCTTTCTAGTTTATGAAAGTTTCTGTGAGTGTCTAAAATATCCTTGTTATGTAGGTTTCCCATTTTTTTCTTACCAAAGGACTCTACCCTACCCTTGCCTTCAGTTTGTGGAGTCCCTGTCCTTGTTTTTGTTTTTTTCCAGGCCAGAACATCTTCCTTTCTTAAAAAAAAAAATTTCAGAGCAAATGCTGAAAGCAAAACAGCATCCAAATTTGGTTTTGCATTTCTTTGGAATTTCTTAAAATATACAAAGTAGTTGTCTTTTTGTACCTATTTGTAGTAAGAAGTTGCTGTTCCTTTTGTTTCATGAGGATACTCTCAGGTCAGGTTCCTCAGTAGTCTGATGAAGTTAGAAGTGGGCTTCGAAGGCAAGAAGCTTCCCTTAGACTAGGGTTCCCATCAAGACTAGATAGAATAAGCAGAGTTTAGGGCATCTAGGAGCATGGATGGGGAAATACTGCATCTGGATTTCTATTACCCTCTAACCGAAGTTCAGCATTTCCTTCAGTTAGGAATAGACAACATACCACAGTAGTGGCAGCAGTGCCTATGACTTTATCACCAATAGAAATCACAGACATTTTGTATCCCATTATTGTTGTTGCAGATATCATAAAATATTGTTTGTATTCATCCTCACTTTAGAAATGATGATTATGAGGCCTACCACTAGATCTTATTTAATGTATTATTTATACATATTTATATTTAATGTATAGATATAACATATATGTATATGTTACTATAGCACAAATTTGTTTTACTAATATTTCGATATAACTAGTTTTCTTTGTAATTGTATTGATTTTATTTTATACACTTAAACATTTCATTCTGAGAAGGAGATCCTTAAGCTTCACCATACTGCCAAAGGGGTCCAGGTCACAAAAAGGGTTAAAACCCCTGCTTTGGATAAAATACTTCATATTATTATGGCATTCATGTTTCTTTTCTTCCATTTCTCCAACTTCATTTTATATCACATTTCCCTTGCTCACCATGTTCTAGCCCTGCTGTTCTTGTTTCTATTCCTTGCAGACTTGACACTCGTTCCCATCTTGGGGGTGCAGCCCATACTTTCCCCCTGCTTGGAATTTCCTGACCCCGTTGCCTGTCCCCCTTTTGCGTGGCTGGCTCCTTCTCTTTCTCGAGTCATCTCAGCTTAAATATCCCTCTCAGGGAGGCTTCCTCTGCCCACCCTATCAAAAGGAGGCTTCTCTCTATACTCTCTGCCTTACAGGGTCAAGTAAAGTTGTAATTATATTCTTCCTTTCTTTGTTTGACTTGACTTTTGTTTGTGGCCCCATATGTGAGTGCTCTAAGGACAGAGACCATGCCTCTGTAATATTGACCTTGTATCTCTGTCATTTAGCCCAAAGCCAGGCTTCTGATAGGTGTTTGGTACATGTTGTTGAGTGAAGGAATGGTCTGGGTTCTCAGGCATGGTGATGCTACAAGAGAATACAGAAATAAGAGCTGGGATGGAGAAAAGATGATGAGCTCTAATCAGCAAAAGGAGTTTGAGGTGCTCATAAAGCTGGAAATACAGGGATCTAGTAGGCCGTTAATATCATGTGGTGAGGAGAGGAGAGGACTGGAGGTGGAGATACGAACATCATTTGAAATGCCGGTGGTGGTTAAAATCATGGGATTTCAAGAGTTTGTCCAGCAGCAGGTCAGTGTATCTCATTGTGTGATTTCTTAGACCACCTGTATTAGAATCACCAGCTTATCTGTTCACACGGGCAGGTTCCTTGGCCTCACCCCAGACCTACAGAATCAGAACCTCTGGGCTTGGGGAGCAGTGCTGTGTAGCTATAACAAGCTGGCCAGGTGATCTCAACTGCACAAAGCCTGAGGGCCACTGGTGTAGAGTAAGAAGAGCAGAGAGCCAGGGCAGAGTGCTGGGGAGGAACAGTGTCTTAGGGGCAAGAAGAAGTGCCCATGTATTTCAGGAGATGAGAAGGAGTCTGAAATGGAGGAAGAAAACTAGAAGAGTAGAATCATGGAGACCAAGAGACTACATTGGGTGTTTCCAGAACTGGGGTCATATGCAACAAAGAAAACCAGGTAGATATGGACTTGAGACAGTAATGGTAAATAAAAATGATTAAAATACGGATTTCCATCTGGTGCTTGAATTGGCCACTTGAGACGTATAAGCACAGTGGACACCTCAGTGGAGTGTGTCAGAATATCAACAAACAGGGCCATTTACTTCTTTTAGCTAGGTTCCAGGAGCAGAACAAAGGACAAAGGTTGATTATGTAATCTGACATGTAAAGAATCCTGTTATTTTCCAAAGTCATTTGTAATACTTGGGGAGATGTGTTTCCATCAACAGAAACAATCACAGTCTCAGTAGCTAATCTCTTCCAGTCTGCATTCTTATCAGCTAAATGAGCCTTAAATAAAAATGGTCTCTCTAAGTGACAGTAACCTGTTTTAACAGGAAGCCACATGCTTTTAGGTCATTTGGGAGGTTATAAGACAAATCTAAGTTCATTTGGACAAGAAGAACCCCTTTAGTAGCGTACAGAGAAAATGGCACATGTGAAATATGTTACTACAACCTTTTCTGGATTTTTATTTCCTTCCTTTCCTTTAGGCTGAGAAGTTTGGTGACTCCTTTGTCTTTGAAGGCATGTTGAGTGAGCAAGTGAAGTCTGATATCCAGCAGGCAGTAAGTAATGTTTAAACAGGCTCTCATATTTCTCTATTGCTCATTGGAAAGGGCTTGGGTGAAAAATCCAAACTACCAGCCCCCCCCCCAAAAAAATAAACGCCTCACCATTTTCCTGCTATAGATTTGCCTGTAGAACAGGCCTATGGGACCAGGGCACCTTATCTTGAGGAAAATGGCACAAACCTGGGACAGTATCTGAAGTGTTAGGTCTGACGTGAGCTTCTGTCTTGTGCACCTGAGTATAAGTGGAGCTCAGCTGGGCTTTAGACACTTCTGGGTTTCTTTTGCTCATAGCCATTTCTAGAATGGAGGGTTAAATGTGCATGTTTTTTACTTCTATTCTTAAAGTCTCGGTCTCATCAGGTTCTGGTATGGAGAGAGAGCTTCCTATTTAAACATTCCTGAATTCACTTGATCAGAGTAGTAGTTATGAAAGGGGCCCTTTGCTGTGGATGTACACAGGAAATTGAACCCAGGACCTGGTCCTTACCATCCAGGATGTACCTTCTCTCATAAGGGGATCCAGGGAAATCATGGAGACTGGACTAGGTCTCCATAAGCCCCTGTGTGGTGAGTGGAACTTGGGATTTCTGTTCCAGACATTTTAGTAGGCTTGTGTATATTTGAGAATTTGTCTACTCACATGTCTCATGAGAAAGCAAAATATACAAGGAAAGGAGTGTGGGTAAGCTGGGAAGCTGAGGGTTCACAAAACAAGGATGGCTGAGGACACAGAAGAAGCAGGAGGTGGGAAGAGAGGAAAGGAAACGGGGTCAGCTGACCCAAGGGAGACTGATTAAGATACAGACATCGAAGGCAGGAATTCAGCACTAATCTTCCTTTGTTATACAAGTTCCCTTTCAACTCCTGCCTGAATCTCATCTTTATGTGTTGGGGTCACTATTCTCTGGTGAGCAGCAGTGCCAGAAAAATTAAACATTCCTGGCTCGGGTTTGCTTTCTCTTCAAACTCGTAGCAAAACTTGGGGGGGAAAAGATGAGGTAGAAGCAGATTTGCTCTCAAGTCGTTTATAGGAGAATCAGGCCACTTTTATGTATGTATTTTAGAAAAATGTTTTAAAAACATGACTGAATTCCATCTGAATTTCAGAGCTTTCTTTGCTTGCTACAAGTTTATATTATAAGTCTATTATATAACCTGATTACCCCCCCGCCGTTTTTTTTAAAGGGCTTTGACAAAGGTCAGATTGGCTTAGTGCTGATGAGCCAGTAGCTCAGGATGTGGTGCCTTGTTTTATGATGGGGAGTTCAGCTGGGGGAGGGCCTTTGCACTTATTTTTGTAATTTGTGCTTTCTGATACAAGGCCTCCTGTCACTTGAGAACCTCTGAGCACATTAGGCATAAAGGCAGAGGCAGAGGATTACTGGGCTCTGACGGTGCCCTCTTAAGTCCATAGTGAAGTGTGTGTGCTGGTAACTAGGATGAAGATAAGCAGCTCTTACCGCGTCGTAGTGTTGGTCTCTTGCTTAAATGCTCATAATGGAAAAGCAGACCTTTTAAGCATGTTTAGAAAGGGTTGGAACAAGTGAAATGAATCTGTTGGTGATCCGAGAGAGCTAAGTTTTTGTTTTTAGGTCTTGGCCTACCCTAATGCACCAGACCTGTTCTTAACCCAGTGTTTCCAGAAGTGTAGGATAGGAGATGGTCCATGAGGTGACTTGAAGTGAAGCAGGTGACTTAAGCTGGTACATGGCCAAACGTAAGAGAATCCTGAATCACATTGTCTCAGGGCTCTTTCAAGGCCTGATTAAGTTGAGAAGAAAGTCTCATTTGAGCGCTGGCCTGTCACTAACACTCAGCGGCACTTGTTAATCTCCTTTTTAACACAGAAAATAGGCCTCAGAACCTTCCTCAGGCTTCAGTGGCTGGCTGGAATTTAATAAGACGGTTTATGTTTGTGTACATTTTATTTACTTCTAAAATTTTTGTTGGAGTATGGTTGCCTTACAATGTTGTGTTAGTTTCTGCTGTACAGCCAAGTGAATCAGCTACACGTACACATATATCGCCTCTTTTTTGGATTTCCTTCCTATTTAGATCTCCACACAGCATTGAGTAGAGCTCCCTGTGCTATACCGTAGGTTATCATTAGTTATCTATTTTATACATAGTAGTGTATATATGTCCATCCCAATCTCCCAATTCATCCCACCCTCCCTTTCCCCCCTTGGTGTCCATATGTTTGTTCCCTACATCCGTGTCTCTATTTCTGTTTTGCAAATAGGTTCATCTGTATGTACATTTTAAATGTGATTATTTTATAAGATTGTTTACTTTCACATAGTTGTTTTAGATGTTTACTATCGTGTAATTATTTTAAATGTTTCATATAATTATTTAAAATAAATGTCATTATTTTAAATGTCATAAATGTTCTCTTATGATAGGTAACACTAGTGATATAACTTTTCCTTATTAGAAAAAGCCTTTTTATTGTAAAAGAAAAGTCAAATACGGAACATCAGGCAAAGCAAATGTGTAGCTTTACTGTGTTATTTTTAAACAAACATGATCGTAACCTTCCCTTAAGTCAAGAATTAGGATTTTGCTCCCTGCCCCAGCGATCCCATCCACGAGCCACATTCTTATCATCACCCCCTCTGTCCCTGAAGTAACCACTGTCTTGCTTTTTAAAGTAGATGCTTCCCTGCATTTCTTTATAGTAATATTGCCAGGTGTGCATCTCAAGACTACCAATGTTTATTCTTGTCTATTTAAAGGAAATTTGTGTCTTTTAAGACTCTTTTAATCAATGGATTTCCCTTCCATTACTCTGCTCCTCCCCAGCCCCTGGCCCTTGCCCCCCTTTTTTTCCCTAACAATTTATCTGTGGAAGAATCCAGGTTGTTTTAGCGGTAGGCTTTCCCACAGTCTGAATTTTGCTGCCTGCACTGTCCCAGTACAGCTCACCTTTCCTCTCTGTCCTGCAAGTTGGTAGCTGGATCGCCAGGCCTGATCAGACTCATGTTTGGACCCTATGGCAAGACCTCAGATAGTGACGTGTTCTTTCACTACGAGGCACCTAATGTCTTCTTCTCCCTCTTTTTGTGTTGTTACCTGCTGTTAGTGCTCAGTGCCTAGACCCATTAATTCACTGGGAGTGGGAAGATTCTGATAATCTAATAGGTTTTTTTTCATTTATTAATTGAGATACTTTTATAAAGAGATGGTTGCCTTGTCTGCTATTTTCTTTTTTTTTTTAAGTGACCAATTAGGTTTCTTTTTAAAAAAATTAAACATTTAAAGAATATTGTAAATTACATGCAGTTGTAAGAAATAATACAGAGATCCTGTGCACCTTCCCCCCAGTTTCCTTCAATGATAACATCTTGTATAACTATAGTACAGCTTTACAACCAGGAAACTGACAATTGACACAACCCACTTACCTTTGTCTGGTTTTAGCAGTTTTATATGTATTCATTTGTATGTGTGTATTTAGTTGTATGCAGTTTTATCACAAGTGTAGATTTGTATAACCACCAGATTAAAAAATTATCTTCATGAACCTATGGATTTAAAAATATTTTATGGGTTTTATTCACTTGGAATCATGATACCTTTTGAATGTCAAATTTTCCTATTTTGGGGTATTGAGTGCCTCTTTAAGTTCTTGTGAGTTCTTTTTTTCTTCTCTTTTTAAAACAGCTTCATTGAGATATTTATTATCCCACAGAATTCACCATTTAAGTGCACAATTTATTCAGCTTTTTCTGGTGCATTTATAGAGTTGTGCAGCCGTCACCACCATCGCAGTGCAAAACATATCCACCAGCCCAAAAGGAACCATGTGCCCATTTGCAGTCCCTCCTCATTCCCACCCCGAGCCTTAAGCAACTGTCCTGAGTCCTTTTGGAGTAACCCTAGTCGTCTTTCAGTGCTTCCTTGCTTTCTATAATGACCCCCTGGCCTGGAATCAGCCATTTATTTAAGAAACACTAGCACCTTTTAGTAGAAAATAGTATTCCAGGACCCTGTCTAGGTTCTAGGTGTGCTCATTGCCTAAGGTTGGTCATTGTTTCTAGGCCTCTTCAGTGGGCAGAGCTATGATTAAATGCTCTGTGAGTTCATACCGATGTTTCTAGGTTAGGGTTTATAACTTAGCCTGTTTTTGTATTACCTGTATCTTCTTCCTTCCACATCAAGAATCCTGGTTCTCAAGGACACAGGGGATGATAGAATCAGAATAACCTATAATTACTCATTTATTTTATCCCAGCTCTTATACATGGCAGTCTCAAAATAACAAGACTAATGCTACCATCACCAATGGAATTACTGAGACCAGGTCAAAAAAAAAAAATAGCTTTTACATTTGCATTTCCTGTTTCTCTCCCAGTTTTAAAATTGTTGTACTATTTCTGTATTATCAGAGCATGTGTCCATTACATAGAGTACTCACTTCCACAAGTAACTATGTGTTTAATGCTTTCTATGTTCAATGTCTCTCTAGTCATTTGGATTAATGAAGCTTTTTCTCTTCTAGATTCTTAAGGAAATGGTCTTGGGGACAGTATTGCCTAGTTTTTGCATATTGTTGACAGTTTGTTATTGCCCGTTAGACTTTAAAGTCAATTTTGCTGGATATGAAATCTGGTTCACTTTTGTTTTTCTTGAGTATCTTATATATGTTATTTTGTTTTCTCTTGGAATAGGCATTACTGTTGAAAGTCTGATGATAGTCAAATTTTCTTTCCCTTGAAAGCTACTTGTTGTTTCTGCCTAGATACCCAAGGATTTTTTTTTCTTTTTCTTTAGTATCTAGTGATTTTACCAGAATATAGCTTGGTGTTTCTTTGTGGGTCACTATTCTCAGGTATGGGGTGTGTTCTTTTAATATGTAGCTTCAAAATTTTTTTTTCTAATTTCAGGAAATTTTTCTTAAAGTTTTTGCTATTTTTTTCTGTGCCCTTACTTTTTTTTTCTTCTTTAGGAATTCTTAATATATGTTTGTAGGTTCATTTTCAGTGTTTATCACTTTTGAATATTTCTCTTTTTTTTAAATTAAATTCTTCCTTTTCATCTTCTTTGTCTCTTAAGTATTCTTGTATTCATTTCTGAACTGACTTTTTCTTTTGTTTTAGTTGTTTCTTGAGTTCTCTACCTCATCTGAGTTTGCTGATTCTGATTTATTCTCATGAATCATTTTCTTAATTCCACTGACCTCATTTTTTTTTTTTTTTTTTTGCGGTACGCGGGCCTCTCACCGCTGTGGCCTCTCCCGCCGCGGAGCACAGGCTCCGGACGCTCAGGCCCAGCGGCCACGGCCCACGGGCCCAGCCACTCCGCGGCATGTGGGATCCTCCCGGACCGGGGCACGAACCCGCGTTCCCTGCATCGGCAGGCGGACCCTCAACCACTGCGCCACCGGGGAAGCCCCCTGACCTCATTTTGAAATGGCCTGCTGCAGGCTTATTTTGAGCATGACTTAACCTTTAGAAGGAGGCGTGGCCCAGGGTAGCTTCTGTAACTTCACAGAACTCTTTCTTCAATTGTACTCACGTAGGCTTCAAAAATATGGCCTCCTGGGACTTCCCTGGTCATCCAGTGGTTAAGACTCCGTGCTTCCACTGCAGGGGGCACAAGTTCGATCCCTGGTTGGGGAACTAAGATCCCACATGCCCTGCGTCCAAAAAAAAAAAAAAAAAAGTTCTCCTGCTTCCTCAGATTGCCGGCATCTCTCCCCCTCCACTCCTTCTCCTTTTCTCTCTTGTTCCTTGTTTTCTGGAGTTTGATTTCATTCTCTGAGGTTTCTCCTTGGTGAGGGTCTCTTTTCTGGAAGGGAACCCTGGCAGGTCAGTGTAAAGAATTCATAGGGCAAGACTGTTCAAAGGCCTTTATACTCTCTCACTGCGGGCCCCTTACATACACTCACCAGCAGAGTGGGCAGAATTCCTTCCCGTTTTCAGTGCTTTCTCACACTGTAATTCTCTGCTTTCCGGTGATACCCATTGGCTACTTTGGGATTTTCCTCGTCACATCTATGATGACTTGCTGTTTCTTCTGCTTTCTCCTGCCCAGCCATAGGCATCATGCAGGTTGTATGGCTATTGGCAGTTTTTCCTCACATACTTGTATTCTGGCTTTGATTAAGTACCCTGTCACATAGATTGACTCTGCATGTTGTTCTTGGGTTTTTGGTGTTGTTATCCAGTGGTTATCTAGTTGCTCTGTCTTGTTTGTTTGTTTTTTTTTTTCCGTACGCGGGTCTCTCGCTGTTGTGGCCTCTCCCGTTGTGGAGCATAGGCTCTGGAAGCGCAGGCTCAGCGGCCATGGCTCACGGGCCCAGCCGCTCAGCGGCATGTGGGATCTTCCCAGACCGGGACACGAACCCGTGTCCCCTGCATCGGCAGGCAGACTCTCAACCACTGCGCCACCAGGGAAGCCTTGTTTTTTAATGTATACAGTTTTGAGGCAAAACATGGATCTGGCTCTCAGGGTTTGCTTGTAAAGATAAACTGTGAATTTAATGGTTAAAAATAGAGTACATGTGCATGCTGGAATTTTCTTATTCATGATTATTCTTTGGATGCTGAATTTGAAACAGGGTCTTAAAAGCTATAGATATCAAATCCTAGAAAGGATTAAGGTTGTCGTGTTGTTGATTTTGTTGGTTTTGGGGGTATTTTACCCTAGAAAACTTACTGTTGAAAAGGATGGTATTTAAAATATTTAATTTCTAAAAAGTATGTTTCATTTTTTTACTTGTGTCATTAATGTATCTCATAAATCTTTGACAGAGGAATGGCTGTGGGGTAGGAGAAAACAGTTTCTCTTGATGGGATCCTGAGAAACAATGATCACCTATTGGTTTGTAATTTTGTACTTTCAAAGTTGTTAACAGTTTAAGGAAACAAATTCCTGAATAAGTGTCCTCCATAAAGGAGGATGGGAGGCTATTTTGAGATGTTATTTTCAACTGAAAGCCAATTTCAGTGAGGATTCAGAATTACCAAGGCTGCTGCTTCTTTTTCTTCTTTTTTGAGTAAAAAAAAACAATGTGTAAAAAAACAATGTCTCTTCTGCCTAAAGGGCATCCTTTGGTAAATGTTTTTGTTATTAATTGTCTTAAAATATCTTTATTTTGCTTCATTATTGAAAGATATTTTCACCAAGTAAAAATTTTAGGTTGGCAGTTATTTCCTGTCAGTACACCGTAGGGCTTATTTCACTGTCTTCTGGCTTTTGTTGTTGCCATTCAAAAGTCAGCCATCAGGAACAACTATTGCTCTTCCCCTGTAGGTGATTGGGCTCTGCCTGCTTTTAAAACTGTCTCCTGTCTTTGCTATTCTACAGTTTCACTATGGTATGTCTAGGTGTTGATTTCTTTCATTTTTCCTGCTTGAGTTTTATTGGGCTTCCTGAGTCTGAGGAGTGGTGTTTTTAAAACAAATCTGGATTATTCTTTTTTTTTTTTTAATTTATTTTTTAGGCCACGCCATGCGGCATGTGGGATCTTAGTTCCCTGACCAGGGATCGAACCTGTGCCCCCTGCAGTGAAAGTGCAGAGTCCTAAAAACTGGACCACCTGGGAATTCCCTGGATTATTCTTTTTTTGGGGGAGGGAGAAAAGAATGTTGTCTTTTTTTTAATTTTTATTTTTATACAGCAGGTTCTTATTAGTCATCAGTTTTATACACATCAGTGTATACATGTCAATCCCAATCGCCCAATTCATCACACCACGACCCTCACCTCCCTGCGGCTTTCCCCCCGTGGTGTCCATATGTTTTTTCTCTACATTTGTGTCTCAATTTCTGCCCCGAAAACTGGTTCATCTGTACCATTTTTCAAGGTTCCACATATATGCGTTAATATACGATATTTGTTTTTCTCTTTCTGACTTACTTTACTCTGTATGACAGTCTCTAGATCCATTCACATCTCTACACATTACCCAATTTCATTCCTTTTTATGGCCGAGTAATATTCCATTGTATGTATGTACCACATCTTCTTTATCCATTCGTCTGTCGAGGGGCATTTAGGTTGCTTCCATGACCTGGCTATTGTACATAGTGCTGCAATGAACATTGGGGTTCATGTGTCTTTTTGAATTATGCTTTTCTCTGGGTATATGCCCAGTAGTGGGATTGCTGGATCATATGGTAATTCTATTTTTAGTTTTTTAAGGAACCCTCCATACTGTTCTCCATAGTGGCTGTATCAGTTTACATTCCCACCAACAGTGCAAGAGGGTACCCTTTTCTCCACACCCTCTCCAGCATTTGTTGTTTGTAGATTTTCTAATGAAGCCCATTCTAACTAGTATAAGGTGATACCTCATTGTAGTTTTGATTTGCATTTCTCTAATAATTAGTGATGTTGAGCAGCTTTTCATGTGCTTCTTGGCCATATGTATGTCTTCCGTGGAGAAATGTCTATTTAGGCCTTCTGCCCATTTTTTGATTGGGTTGTTTGTTTTTTTAATATTGAGCTGCATGAGCTGTTTATATATTTTGGAGATTAATCCTTTGCCCATTGATTCATTTGCAAATATTTTCTCCCATTCTGAGGGTTCTCTTTTCATCTTGTTTATGGTTTCCTTTGCTGTGCAGAAGCTTTGAAGTTTCATTAGGTCCCATTTGTTTATTTTTGTTTTTATTTTCATTACTCTAGGAGGTGGATCAAAAAAGATCTTGCTGTGATTTATGTCAAAGAGTGTTCTGCCTATGTTTTCCTCTAAGAGTTTTATAGTGTCCAGTCTTACATTTATGTCTCTAATCCGTTTTGAGTTTATTTTTGTGTATGGTGTTAGGGAGTGTCTAATTTCATTCTTTTACATGTAGCTATCCAGTTTTCTCAGCACCACTTATTGAAGAGACTGTCTTTTCTCCATTTTATATCTTTGCCTCCTTTGTCATAGATTAGTTTACCATATGTGCGTGGGTTTATCTCTGGGCTTTCCATCTTGTTCCATTGATCTGTGTTTCTGTTTTTGTGCCAGTACCATATTGTCTTGATTACTGTAGCTTTGTAGTATAGTCTGAACTCAGGGAATCTTATTCCTCCAGCTCCGTTTTTTTCCCTAAAGACTGCTTTGGCTATTTGGGGTCTTTTGTGTCTCCATACAAATTTTAAGGTTTTTTGTTCTGGTTCCATAAAAAATGCCATTGGTAATTTGATAGGGATTGCATTGACTCTGTAGATTGCTTTGGGTAGTATAGTCATTTGCACAATATTGATTCTTCCAATCCAAGAACATGGTATATCTCTTTATCTTTAATTTCTTTCATCAGTGTCTTACAGTTTTCTGCATACAGGTCTTTTGTCTCCCTAGGTAGCTTTATTCCTAGGTATTTTGTTCTTTTTGTTGCAATGGTAAATGGGAGTGTTGCCTTAATTTCCCTTTCAGATATTTCATCATTAGTATATAGGAATGCAGGAGATTTCTATGCATTAATTTTGTATCCTTCAACTTTACTGAATTCACTCATTAGCTGTAGTAGTTTTCTGGTGGCATCTTTAGGATCCTCTATGTATAGTATCATGTCATCTGCAAACAGTGACAGTTTTACTTCTTCTTTTCCAGTTTGTATTCCTTTTATTTCTTTTACTGCTCTGATTGCCATGGCTAAGACTTCCAAAACTATGTTGAATAATAGTGGTGAGAGTGGACATCCTTGTCTTGTTCCTGATCTCATAGGAAATGCTTTCAGTTTTTCACCATTGAGAATGATGTTTGCCGTGGGTTTGTCGTATATGGCCTTTATTATGTTGAGGTAGATTCCGTCTATGCCCACTTTCTGGAGAGTTTTTATCATAAATGGGTGTGGAATTTTGTCAAAAGATTTTTCTGCATCTATTGAGATGACCATATGGTTTTTATTCTTCAATTTGTTAATATGGTGTATCACATTGATTGATTTGCGTATATTGAAGAATCCTTGCATCCCTGGGATAAATCCCACTTGATCATGGTGTATGATCCTTTTAATGTGTTGTTGGATTCTGTTTGCTAGTATTTTGTTGAGGATTTTTGCATCTGTATTCATGAGTGATATTGGTCTTTCATTTTCTTTTGTTGTAGTATCTTTGTGTGGTTTTGGTATCAGGGTGATGGTGGCCTCATAGAATGAGTTTGGGAGTGTTCCTTCCTCTGCAGTTTTTTGGAAGAGTTTGAGAAGGGTGGGTGTTAGCTCTTCTCTAAATGTTTGGTAGAATTCGCCTGTGAAGCCATCTTGTCCTGGACTTTTGTTTGCTGGAAGACTTTTAATCACAGTTTCAATTTCATTACTTGTGATAGGTCTGTTCATATTTTCTATTTCTTCCTGGTTCAGTCTTGAAAGGTTATACCTTTCTAAGAATTTGTCCATTTCTTCCAGATTGTCCATTTTATTGGCATAGAGTTGCTTGTAATAGTCTCTTAGGATGCTTTGTATTTCTGCGGTGTCTGCTGTAACTTCTTTTTCATTTCTAATTTTATTGATTTGAGTCCTCTCCCTCTTTTTCTTGATGAGTCTGGCTAATGGTTTATCAATTTTGTTTATCTCCTCAAAGAACCAGCTTTTAGTTTTATTGATCTTTGCTATTGTTTTCTTTGTTTCTATGTCATTTATTTTTGCTCTGATTTTTATGATTTCTTTCCTTCTGCTAACTTTGGGTTTTGTTTGTCCTTCTTTCTCTAGTTCCTTTAAGTGCAAGGTTAGATTATTTCTTTGAGATTTTTCTTGGTTCTTGAGGTAGGCTTGTACAGCTATAAACTTTCCTCTTAGAACTGCTTTTGCTGAATCCCGTAGGTTTTGGAATGTCGTGTTTTCATTGTCATTTGTCTCTAGGTATTTTTTGATTTCCTCTTTGATTTCTTCAGTGATCTCTTGGTTACTTAGTAACCTAGTGTTTAGCCTCCATGTGTTTGTGTTTTTTACATTTTTTCCCCTATAATTCATTTCTAATCTCATAGCGTTGTGGTCAGACAAGATGCTTGATATGATTTCAGTTTTCTTAAATTTACTGAGGCTTGATTTGTGACCTAAGATGGGATCTATCCTGGAGAATGTTCCGTGCGCACTTGAGAAGGAAGTGTAATCTGCTGTTTTTGGATGGAATATCCTATAAATATCAATTAAATCTATCTGGTCTATTGTGTCATGTAAAGCTTCTGTTTCCTTATTTATTTTCATTTTGGATGATCTGTCCATTGGTGTAAGTGAGGTGTTAAAGTCCCCCACTATTATTGTGTTACTGTTGATTTCCTCTTTTATAGCTGTTAGCAGTTGCCTTATGTATTCAGGTTCTCCTATGTTGGGTGCATATATATTTATAATTGTTATACCTTCTTCTTGGATTGATCCCCTGATCATGTTGTAGTATCCTTCCTTGTCTCTTGTAACATTTTTTATTTTAAAGTCTTTTTTTTCTGATATGAGTATTGCTACTTGAGCTTTCTTTTGATTTCCATTTGAATGGAATATCTTTTTCCATCCCCTCACTTGCAGTCTGAATGTGTCCCTAGGTCTGAAGTGGATCTCTTGTAGACAGCATATATATGGGTCTTGTTTTTGTATCCATTCAGCAAGCCTGTGTCTTTTGGTTGGAGCATTTAATCCAATCACGTTTAAGGTAATTATCAATATGTCAAAAATCAATATTACCATTTTCTTAATTGTTTTGCATTTGTTTTTGTAGGTTGTTTTCTTCTCTTGTGTTTCCCACTTAGAGAAGTTCCTTTAGCTTTTGTTGTAGAGCTGGTTTGGTGGTGCTGAATTCTCTTAGCTTTTGCTTGTCTGTAAAGCTTTTGATTTCTCCATCGAATCTGAATGAGATCCTTGCTGGGTAGAGTAATCTTGGTTGTAGGTTCTTCCATATCATCACTTTAAGTATATCATGCCACCCCCTTCTGGCTTGTAGAGTTTCTGCTGAGAAATCAGCTGTTAACCTTATGGGAGTTTCCTTGTATTTTATTTGTCCTTTTTCCCTTGCTGCTTTCAGTAATTTTTCTTTGTCTTTAATTTTTGCCAATTACATTACTATGTGTCTTGGCGTGTTTCTCCTTGGGTTTATCCTGTATGGGACTCACTGTGCTTCCTGGACTTGGGTGGCTATTTCCTTTCCCATGTTAGGGAAGTTTTCAACTATAATCTCTTCAAATATTTTCTCAGGTCCTTTCTCTCTCTTCTCCTTCTGGGACCCCTATGATGTGAATGTTGTTGCGTTTAATGTTGTCCCAGAGGTCTCTTAGGCTGTCTTCATTTCTTTTCATTCTTTTTTCTTTATTCTGTTCCACAGCACTGAATTCCACCATTCTGTCTTCAGGGTCACTTGTCCATTCTTGTGCCTCAGTTATTCTGCTATTGCTTCCTTCTAGTGTAGTTTTCATTTCAGGTATTGTATTGTTCATCTCTGTTTGTTTGTTCTTTAATTCTTCTAGGTCTTTGTTAAATATTTCTTGCATCTTCTCGATCTTTGCCTCCATTGTTTTTCTGAGGTCCTGGATCATCTTCACTATCATTATTCTGAGTTCTTTTTCTGGAAGGTTGCCTATCTCCACTACATTTAGTTGTTTTTCTGCGGTTTTATCTTGTTCCTTCATCTGGTACATAGCCCTCTGCCTTTTCATGTTGTCTCTTTCTGTGAATGTGGGTTTTTTTTGTGTGTGTGTGAATGTGGTTTTTGTTCCACAGCCTGCAGGATTGTAGTTCTTCTTGCTTCTGCTGTCTGTCCTCTGGTCGATCTCTGTATTATTCTTAACACTCATGTTTTTTGTTTTTTGTGTTTTTTTTAAGTAGTTTGGCTTTAAAAGAATTTTTTTAATGTTTTTTAAAACGTTTTTATTTATTTATTTTTGGCTGCATTGGGTCTTTGTTGCTGCGTGTGGGCTTTCTCCAGTTGCATTGAGCGGGGGCTGCTCTTCATTTCAGCGCGTGAGCTTCTTACTCTGGTGGCTTCTCTTGTTGCGAAGCACAGGCTCTAGGTGTGCGGGCTTCAGTAATTGTGGCATGCAGGCTCAGTAGTTGTGGCTTGCAGGCTCTAGAGTGCAGGCTCAGTAGTTGTGGCCTACATATAATTTTTGCTTGCAGCACTCATACATATTTTTTATAATTTAAAGGAGAAAGTAATCTATTATATTTACCCAAACTATTTCTGTTGCTCTTCCTTCATTCCTGAAGTTCCATGTTTCCCTTCACCTTAAAAAACTTCTTTTAGTGTTTTAGAGCAAGTCTTATGGTGATGAATTCTCTTAGTTTCTCTTCATCTGCAAATGTCTTTATTTCACCTTCATTCTTGAATGCTATTTTCACTGGATACACAGTCCTGGGTTGATAGTTCTTTGCTTTCATCACTTCAAAAATATTTCGCTCTTTTCTGTTCATGTGGTTTCTAATAACAGTCATTTGAATCACTGTTCTCTCATATGTATTGTGTCATTTTTTTTTTCCTGGCTTCTTTCAAGATTTAAAAATTGTTTTGTCTGCAGTAGTTTGATTATGCTTTTGGACATTGTTTTCTTAGAGATTATCCTGTTTGGGGTTTGTTGAGATACTTGTGTCTGTAAATTTGTGTCTTTAACCATATTTGGGGGAGTTTTTAGCCATGATTCCAAATATTTTTTCAACACCAATGTCGCCTCTCATTTTGGGATACCAATGCATGAATGTTAGACCTTTGATTATCCGAGAGGTGCCTTAGGCTTTGTTCACTGTTTAAAAATTTTTTTCTCTAGTCTTAGTTTGTGTACTTTCTTTTGATATGTCTTCAAGTTTCCTATTTTCTCTGTCATTTTCATTCTGCTCTTGAGCCTGTCCAGTGAATTTTGATTTTCATATATTTTATTTTGCAATTCTAAAGTTTCCTTTTTAAAAATAGCTCCTGCTTCTCTGTTGAGAATGAATGCCTGTCTTTTTATTCATTTCAAGAGCATTCATCTTTACCTCATAGCTGATGGTTATAATAGCTGCTTTGGTCTTTGTCTGATAATTCCAATATCTGGGTCGTCTTGGGGTTGACACCTGTTCATTTTCTTTTCCCTTCAGTATTGGGACTCTGGGTCCTGTTATAATGCTCTGGAGAAAGTTGACTTTTTTTGAGGCAATCAACCTGATAACCTCGTTAAGTACAGATCTGAAGTTTTGTCTTGCCTACTGCTGGTAGTGATTTTGTAGCTCTGTTCATTCATCCCTTTCATGCTAGCATAGCACTGTAGTTATTTTTTTCTTTGTCGTAACTAGCATTTTACTTTTTTAATTGAATTATATTTGATTTACAATGTTGTGTTAATTTCTGCTGTCCAGCAAAGTGATTCAGTTATACATATATATATATATATATATATATATATATATATATTGCTTTTCATATTCTTTTCCATTATGGTTTATCACATTTTACTTGTTTAATCAATTTCTTGCAGTTGATTAAAGGCATAATAATGCCTACCTAGTAGAGTATTGTAAAGACCAAATGAAATAATATACACAGAATCACCTAGTAGTACAATATCCAGCGCATAAAGAGCCTTTTAATAAGTGTTGTTATTCTGGTTTCTTCAAATGCATATCTCTTTGCCTGGCCTAATTGAAAATTTATTTAAATCTTCTTTGCTTCACTCTTGCCCATTTTCATGAATTGGAAATGCCACATAAAGTGTTCTACCAAATTACAATGATATTTTCAAAGGATTTGCTATTGTGGAATAAAGCCTCTTGGATTGTCTCAGAGTCCTTGACTGGAGGAATATACAAGTGATAAATCTGTTTTTGGTGGGGGAGGGAGGTAAAATATATATATAACATAAAATTTATCATTTTAATTATTTTTAAACGGGTAATTCATTGACATCATGTACATTCCCAATGTTGTGCAACCCTCAATCACCACTGTGCATTTCCCGAGCTTGTTCACCATCCCAAACAGAAACTCTGTACCATTAAACAATAATTTTTCATTCTCTCCTCCCCTAGCCCCTGGTAACCTTTTTTCTACTTTGTGTCTCTTTTAATTACTCTATTCTAAGTGCCTCATAGATGGAATCATACAATATTTGTCCTTTTATGATTGGCTTATTTCACTTACCATAATGTCTTCAAGGTTCATTCGTGTTGTAGCATGTATCAGAATTTCATTTCTTGATAAACAACAAGGTCCTGCTGATTAGCACAGGGAAACGTATTCAGTATTCTGTGATAAACCATAATGAAAATGAATATTAAAAAAGAATGTATATATATGTATAACTGAATCACTTTGCTGTACAGTAGAAATTAACACAACTTTGTAAATCAACTATACTTCAATAAAAAAAAGAATTTCATTCCTTTTTAAGGCTGAATAATATTCCAGTGTTTCTGTGTACCGCATTTTGTTTAATCATCTGTCAGTGGATGTTTGGGTTGTTTTCAGCTTTTGTGTATTGTGAATAATGCTGCCATGAGCATTGGTGTACAAGTATCTGGCTGAGTCCCTGCTTTCAATTCTTTTGGGTATATACAGTAACATGTCTTGTTTTTGGATTCATGCCTCCTTGATTGTCTGCCACCCATCAGTGGGGTCTGTTTTTTGACTTCTTCTAGTGATAGAAATGAGTCCAGCTCCCTCTGTTTGAAGATTTGCTTTCTGGCATAAAATATGGGCTGTTTGTTTAGCAAACCATCAGAAATGTCCTACTGTCTTCTAGGTACTGTGCTATTCCTGAGAATACAGCATGAAACATAACTTCCCTGTCTTTTAGTTGTGCAAAGTCTAAGGGATACAGTAACATCAACTCTGAACTGATATGAGGTGTTTTTATTGTTTTGTGTTTTTTGCGGTACGTGGGCCTCTCATTGTTGTGGCCTCTCCCATTGCAGAGCACAGGCTCTGGATGCGTAGGCTCAGCGGCCATGGCACACGGGCCCAGCCGCTCTGCGGCATGTGGGATCTTCCCAGACCAGGGCACGAACCCGTGTCCCTTGCATCGGCAGGCGGACTCTCAACCACTGCGCCATCAGGGAAGCCCGAGGTGTCTTTTTTTTTTTTTTCTGATTTATGACTTTTTAATAGAGAAATAAAAATGAAAACACGTATATCATCTATTTAAAAATTCTTGAAAAGAATGAGAGTATATGAAGTCCATCCTATTCTGTAGTGGAAGTACATCAGCAGGTGCTGTGATAAAGAGAAGTGGTGAGGAGTTGGGGGAGATGCCAGGAAAGCTGAATTTGCTAGGTTGATCAGAGAAGGCCTGTGTGAGGAAGAGCCATTTTAGGGAAGCCTTGCAGGTGAGGAAGAACTCTTCTTGGGATGAACTAGAGCACAGTGTCTGGTGGAGGGCCTACTATGTCCAGATGTGTTGACCATCCGCCTTCAGCTTTACGTGGTCAGGACTCAGCTAAGCTTACTCTGGGAAGTCCATTTGAAATGCCCTTCCGTTGTCCCACATTCCAGATATAGATGCTTCCATTTATTTGTTCTTATGGCTTCTTGTGCCTTCCTTTTATGTCATTTACCTCCCCTATAATTATTTGTGTAGGTATTTGTTGAATGCCCTTTGCTTTACCTGATATGTCCTGTGATGGTGGGTGGGGATGCTTCTGTATTATTCACAATATCCCCAGCCTAGTAACTGTCACTTAATAAGCACTTAATAAATATTTGTCGAAAAATGAAAGAATGCCATTTGGGTATCACCTGGGGGAGCATTAGTTTTTGAGGGCTGAGGGGCTCAGACCTGGTATGACCTGTCTTATGTTGGACAGGCAGCTTTTCCTTGGCACGAGAACACTGATCCAATCAACAGGGTTAAGGTCGGTTCACAGTAACTGAAGAGTTTTGGCAAGAGCGATCCAGGGCTGGCTGATTGGATAAGAAGGGAACATGGTCAGACAACCGTATTTTATGTCTGTTTTTGAAAGGAGTAGTTGTCCACCTGTCTTAGGAGTCAGTGTGTGGTGTAGGCTCAGGAAGCAAAGCATGTTAACCCTGGAAACTGAGAACCCAATATAATAAGATAACAGGGCACAATATTTTATTCCAGCCTGCTCCAAAACAAGGCACCTGATCAGAATGAGTGTGAGTGAGGTGTGTTGGGGTCCCAGGGGCTCAGATTCCAAATATCTGTTTAAGGTGTTCTTAAGTGTCTTTTCAAGTCATGGGTTTTTTGAGGTCTGTCTTGGATTAAGAAATAAAAATGATTCTCACATCCCCCCTACCTCCCAGCTGTTGGCGTTTGTGCCTTAAAATCTCCTTGGTGAGACAAAGACAGACTATCTAGTAGGGAGTCCTGCTCAGGGGATATCCAGCATTAAGAAAAATTTATGCAAAAATGAAGGTTTAGAATGGAGGGAGCTTCCAAAATCATCAGGCAAAAACCCTTCCTCTTGTAGATGAGGCAGCCATGGCCCAGGAGGGGAAATGGCTCCCCTCAGTTCTCAGTAATGTTTGAGGGGGGCCACGAAATAGTACCTGAGAACTAGTATAGTACCTTTCCCCTTATGGACCCCTGTGCAAAACCCATAAGACAACGGCTGATTCTCTCTCTCGTTAAAAGTATATCCCACTGAAAAAGCATATCCCACTGAAAGACTATATTTAAAATTGGTGTTTATCCAGAAGATGGTCACGCAAGGTGCTGAGGGCTTTGGAAACCATGGAAACCTCAGGAATAGGTGAACTTATTTGTTAAATAAATGTTGATCCTGTGTCTGCTATGGGCCTGGCAGTGCCAGACAGCTGGCAGAAGACCTCAGACTTCCCAAAAGTCAAGAATTTCCCATGTACCTAGGGAGGGCAAAAGAAAAAAGAAAAAATGGAGACAAAAGAACAGGGACAGGACCTGCACCTAGGGGAGGGAACTGTGAAGGAGGAAAGGTTTTCACACACTAGGAAGCCCCTTCACTGGCAGAGATAGGGGTGGGGGCAGGTGGGAATCTTCGGAGCCACGGAGGAGAGCACAGCCACAGGGTTGCGGAGGGCAAAGCAGAGAGATTCCCACAAAGAGTATCGGTGCCGACCAGCACTCACCAGACTGAGAGGCTTATGTGCTCACCCGCCAGGACGGGTGAGGGCTGGGAGCTGAGGCTCGGGCTTCGGAGGTCGGATCCCAGGGAGAGGACTGGGGTTGGCTGTGTGAACACAGCCTGAAGGGGGCTAGTGCGCCACAGCTAGCCAGAAGAGTCCAGGAAAAAGCCTGGACTTGCCTAAGAGGCAAGAGACCATTGTTTCAGGGTGTGCGAGGAGAGGGGATTCAGAGTGCCCCCTAACCGAGCTCCAGAGATGGGTGTGAGCCGTGGCTGTCAGCACAGACACCAGAGACGGGCATGAGACTCTAAGGCTGCTGCTGCAGCCACCAAGAAGCCTGTGTGCAAACACAGGTCCCTATCCACACGGCCCCTCCTGGAAGCCTGTGCAGCCTGCCACTGCCAGGAACCTGTGATCCAGGGACAACTTCCCCGGGAGAATGCACAGCGCGCCTCAGGCTGGTGCAATGTCACACTGGCCTCTGCCGCCGCAGGCTTGCCCTGCTTTCCGTACCCCTCCCTCCCCCTGGCTTGAGTGAGCCAGAGCCCCCTAATCAGCTTCTCCTTTAACCCCGTCCTGTCTGGGTGAAGAACAGACACCCTCAGGTGACCTACACGCAGAGGTGAGTCCAAATCCAAAGCTGAACCCCAGGAGCTGTGCGAACAAAGAAGAGAAAGGGAAATCTCTCCCAGCAGCCTCAGGAGCAGCGGATTAAACCTCCACAAAGAACTGGATGTACCCTGCATCTGTGGAATACCGGAATAGACAACGAATCATCCCAAAGTTGAGGTGGTGGACTTCGGGAGCAACTGTGGACTTGGTGTTTGCTTTCTGCATCTAATTTCTTCCTGGCTTTATGTTTATCTTAGTTTAGTATTTAGAGTTTATTATCATTGGTAGATTTATTTATTGATTTGGTTGCTCTCTTCCTCCTTTTATATATATATATATATTTTTTTTCTTTTTCTCTTTTTGTGAGTGTGTATGCTTGTTTGTGTGATTTTGTCTGTATAGCTTTGCTTTTACCATTTGTCCTAGGGTTCTGTCTGTCCTTTTTTTTTTTTTAGTATAGTTTTTAGCTCTTGTTATAATTGGTGGATTTGTTTTTTGGTTTGGTTGCTATCTCCTTTCTTTTTTTTTATTACTTTTTAATTAAAAATTTTTTAATAATGATTTTTTATTGTTTATTTTAATAACTTTATTTTATTTTATTTTTTTTCTTTCTTTCTTTTTTTTCTCCCTTTTCTTCTGAGCTGTATGGCTGACAGGGTCTTGCTGCTCTGGCCGGGTGTCAGGCCTGTGCCTCTGAGGTGGGAGAGCCGAGATCAGGACATTGGTCCACCAGAGACCTCCCAGCTCCACGTAATATCAAGTGGCGAAAGCTCTCCCAGAGATCTCTATCTCAACACTAAGACCCAGCTCCACTCAACAACCAGCAAGCTACAGTGCTGGACACCCTATGCCAAACAACTAGCAAGACAGGAACACAACACCACCCAATAGGAGAGAGGCTGCCTAAGTTCATAATAAGGTCACAAACACCCCAAAACACACCACCCGACGTGGTCCTGCCCACCAGAAAGACAAGATGCAGCCTCATCCACCAGAACACAGGCACTAGTCCCCTCCACCAGGAAGCCTACACAACCCACTGAACCAACCTTAGCCACTGGGGGCAGACACCAAAAACAACGGAAACTATGAAACTGCAGCCTGCGAAAAGGAGACCTCAAACACAGTAAGTTAAGCAAAATGAGAAGACAGAGGAACACACAGCAGATGAAGGAGAAAGATAAAAACCCACCAGACCAAACAAATGAAGAGGAAATAGGCAGTCTACCTGAAAAAGAATTCAGAGTAATGATAGTAAAGATGATCCATAATCTTGGTAGAATGGAGAAAATACAAGAAACTTTTAACAAGAACCTAGAAGAACTAAAGAGCAAACAAACAATGATGAACAACACAATAAATGAAATTAAAAATTCCCTAGAAGGAATCAATAGCAGAATAACTGAGGGAGAAGAACGGATAAGTGACCTGGAAGATAAAATAGTGGAAATAACTACTGCAGAGCAGAATATAGAAAAATGAATGAAAAGAATTGAGGACAGTCATAGAGACCTCTGGGACAACATTAAACACACCAACAGTCGAATTATATTATAGGGGTCCCAGAAGAAGAAGAAGAGAAAAAGAAAGGGATTGAGAAAATATTTGAAGAGATTATAGTTGAAAACTTCTCTAATATGGGAAAGGAAATAGTCAATCAAGTCCAGGAAGGGCAGAGAGTCCCATACAGGATATTTTCAAGGAGAAACAAGCCAAGACACATATTAATTAAACTATAAAAATTAAATACAGGGGCTTCCCTGGTGGCACAATGGTTAAGAATCCACCTGCCAATGCAGGGAAAATGGGTTCGAGCCCTGGTCTGGGAATATCCCACATGCCACGGAGCAACTAAGCCTGTGTGCCACAGCTACTGAGCCTGTGCTCTAGAGCCTGCAAGCCATAACTACTGAGCCCATGTATCACAATTACTTAAGCCCGCACAGCTAGAGCCCGTGCTCTGCAACAAGAGAAGTCACCACAATGAGAAGCCTGCGCACCGCAACAAACAATAGCTCCCGCTCGCCAGAACTAGAGAAAGCCTGTGCACAGCAACGAAGACCCAATGCAGCCAAAAATAAATAAATAAATAATTTGAAAATTAAATACAAAGAAAAAATATTAAGAGCAGCAGGGAAAAACAACAAATAACATACAAGGGAATCCCCATAAGGTTAACAGCTGATCTTTCAGCACAAACTCTGCAAGCCAGAAGGGAGTTGCAGGACATATTCAAAGTGATGAAAGGGAAAAACCTACAACCAAGATTACTCTACCCAGCAAGGATCTCATTCAGATTCGACAGAGAAATTAAAACCTTTACAGACAAGAAGAAACTAAGAGAATTTAGCACCACCAAACCAGCTTTACAACAAATGCTACAGGAACTTCTCTAGGCAGGAAACACAAGAGAAGGAAAAGACCTAGAACAAGAAATCCAAAACGATTAAGAAAATGGTAATAAGAACATATATGTTGATAACTACCTTAAATGTAAATGGATTAAATGCTCCAACCAAAAGACATAGACTGCCTGAATGGATACAAAAACAAGACCCGTGTACATGCTGTCTACAAGAGACCCACTTCAGACCTAGGGACATATACAGACTGAAAGTGAGGGGATAGAAAAAGGTATTCCATGCAAATGGAAATCAAAAGAAAGCTGGAGTAGTCATTCTCATATCAGACAAAAGAGACTTTAAAATAAAGACTATTACAAGAGACAAAGAAGGACACTACATAATGATCAAGGGATCAATCCAAGAAGAAGATATAACAATTGTAAATATTTATGAATCCAACATAGGAGCACCTCTACATAAGGGAAATGCTAACAGCTATAAAAGGGGAAATCAACAGTAACACATAGTGAAAGTGAACACCTCACTTTCACCAGTGGACAGATCATCTGAAATGAAAATATATAAGGAAACACAAGCTTTAGATGATACATTAAACAAGATGGACTTAATTGATATTTATAGGATATTCCATCCAAAAACAACAGAATACACTTTCTTCTCAAGTGCTTATGGAACATTCTCCAGGATAAATCATATCTTGAGTCACAAATCTAGCCATGGTAAATTTAAGAAAATTGAAATCATATCAAGTATCTTTTCCGACCACAACATTGTGAGACTAGATATCAATTTCAGGAAAAAAATCTGTACAAATACAAACACATGGAGGCTAAACAATACACTACTTAATAACCGACAGATCACTGAAGAAATCAAAGAGGAAATCAAAAAATACCTAGAAACAAATGACAATGAAAACACGACGACCCCAAACCTATGGGACGCAGCAAAAGCAGTTCTAAGAGGGAAGATTACAGCAATACAATCCTACCTCAAGAAACAAGAAACATCTCAAGTAAACAACCTAACCTTACACCTAAAGCAATTACAGAAAGAAGAACAAAAAACCCCAAAGTTAGCAGAAGGAAAGAAATCATAAAGATCAGATCAGAAATAAATGAAAAAGAAATGAAGTAAATGATAGCAAATATCAATAAAACTAAAAGCTGGTTCTTTGAGATGATCAACAAAATTGAGAAACCATTAGCCAGACTCATCAAGAAAAAAAGGAAGAGGACTCAAATCAATAGATCAGAAATGAAAAAGGAGAAGTAACAACTGACACTGCAGAAATACAAAGGATCATGAGAGATCACTACAAGGAACTGTATGCCAATAAAATGGAGAACCTGAAAGAAATGGACAAATTCTTAGGGAGACCCCGAATAGCCAAAGCAATCTTGAGAAAGAAAAATGGAGCTAGAGGAATCAGGCTCCCAGACTTCAGAGTATACTACAAAGCTACAGTAATCAAGACAGTATGGTACTGGCACAAAAACAGAAGTATAGATCAATGGAACAGGCTAGAAAGCCCAGAGATAAACCTACACACATATGGTCATCTTATTTTTGATGAAGGAGGCAAGGATATACAATGGAGAAAAGACAGTCTCTTCAATAAGTGGTGCTGGGAAACTGGACAGCTACATGTAAAAGAATGAAATTAGAACAATCCTTAACACCATACACAAAAATAAACTCCAAATGGATTAAAGACCTAAATGTACGGCCAGATACTATAAAACTCTTACAGGAAAACATAGGCAGAACACTGACATAAATCACAGCAAGATCCTTTGACCTAATGAAACTTAAAAGCTTTCTCACAGCAAAGGAAAACATAAACAAGAAGAAAAGACAGCTGTCAGAATCGGAGAAAAAATTTGCAAATGAAGGATTAAATGACAAAGGATTAATCTCCAAAATTTACAAGCAGCTCATGCAGCTTAATATCGATAAAACAAACAACCCAATCCAAAAATGGGCAGAAGACCTAAATAGACATTTCTCCAGAGAAGATGTACAGATTGCCAACAAACACATGAAAGAATGCTGAACATCGGTAATCATTAGAGAAATGCAAATCAAAACTACAATGAGGTATCACCTCACTCCAGTCAGAATGACCATCATCAAAACATCTACAAACTATAAATGCTGGAGAGGATGTGGAGAAAAGAGAACCCTCTTGCACTGTTGGTGGGAATGTAAATTGATACAGTCACTATGCAGAACAGTTTGGAGGTTGTTTAAAAAACTAAAAATAGACGTACCATATGACCCAGCCGTCCCTCTATTGGACATATACCCTGAGAAAACCATAATTCAAAAAGAGTCATGTACCACAATGGTCATTGCAGCTTTATTTACAATAGCCAGGACATGGAAGCAACCTAAGTGTCCATCAACAGATGAATGGATAAAGAAGATGTGGCACATATATACAATGGAATATTACTCAGCCATAAAAAGAAATGAAATTGAGTTATTTGTAGTGAGGTGCATGGACGTTGAGTCTGTCATACAGAGTGAAGTAAGTCAGAAAGAGAAAAGCAAATACCATATGCTAACACATATATATGGAATCTAAAAATAAAAGGTTCTGAAGAACCTAGGGGCAGGACAGGAATAAAGACGCAGATGTAGAGAATGGACTTGAGGACATGGGGAGGGCGAAGGGTAAGCTGGGACGAAGTGAGAGAGTGGTATGGACATATATACACTGCCAAATGTAAAATAGATAGCTAGTGGGAAGCCGCTGCATAGCACAGGGAGATCAGCTCAGTGCTTTGTGACCACCTAGAGGGGTCGTATAGGGAGGTGGGGAGGGAGACTCCAGAGGGAGGAGATATGGGGATGTATGTATATGTATAGCTGATTCACTTTGTTATGAAGCAGAAACTCACACACCATTGTTAAGCAATTATACTCCAATAAGGATGTTAAAAAAAACACCTCCCCTTACTTAGAACCATAACCATAACCTCCCCTTACTTAGAACCATAACCATAACCGTTACGTTAGCAGTTCAAAGATTTTGAGACGTTCTGCAATTAAAAACTAGTATAAATTGATTAACCCAGTGCTTTCCTGGCTAGTTTGAATGCTTTGATTATGTTACTTTTTCTCCCCCCTGTACGTTCTAAAGTCATGTGGAAGACTTGGGAAACAGCCACTGGGAAATGCTTGGATAGTACAACAGAGTTATAAATTGAATATCTGCGGCTGCAGGTTCTTTTCCTGGCTCTGTCACTACCTGCCACATTTCAGGGCTTATTTTTCCATCCTTAAAATGAGGGAATTTAAATATACGACCTCCCTGATCCTTCCTATCTTTAAAATCCTGCGGCACTATAATCCTGCGTGTGTTAACTATGCAGCCAGGCTGGGAAAGCATCTTCTGTGCCTTTTCTATATTCTGTCTTTTTTTGACCTTTTTTCTCAGAAGCCTCAGAACTTGTAAGCCATGAAAAATACAGAAGCAATCAAATGGTATTCAGACTTTCTGTAATTTCCCTGTTTTATACATTGAAAAAATGTCTGTAGTTAAGCCAGTAGCAATTTAAGGAACCTAAATGGAGCCTTCTTGTGAAGAGTTGTAATAAAAACCTCACTCTGGGGTGCCATGATTTTTACATATACTCATCCCTCTTTCCAGAGGGAAACTAGCCACACCATCTATTAATGTTGGTAGATTTTTAAAAATCCGTTGTTGATTTTTTTTAAAAAAAAAACACGATTTTTAGCAAGAGCCACAGAAACACACTCTTAGGTACAGTGATGCCAGTTCTAGAAATTTAGGAAAAGCAAAAACTAAATGAACATGTTTGAAGATGTTCACTGTAGTGTTATCTATAATAGTAAAACAAGCAACAAAGTTGAATATAAGCTGAGTGGTTCAATGTTAGGAGATTGGTTGGTAAATTACAGTACATCAACATGAGAAAATATTGTGCATCCTCTAAAAATGTTTGTTGTGAAGTTCAGATAAAGCATAAGAAAATATTTTATAAAGTAAATGAAAACAATCAATACATATAAATTTGGAAAAAATATGTAAAAATGTGTATGCTTATTGATGAAACTGGAAGCTGAATATAAAAACAAAGTTTATAGAGAATGGTGAATATGTTATTTTAATTAAATTAATAAGTAATTATTTAATATTGCTTACTTTTGTTTTTTCAATGTGAATTAACTCTCAGCTCTGTTAGAAGAACAAACTTAGAAAATCTGAATAAAAAATGTATTCACTGTAGATAATTTAGAAAAGAAAAATGACACAAAAAAGAACATTAAATATCACCCATCATCTCACCACCCAGAAATAATCATTGCAGACATTTCAGTATATATACCAGTAATCTTTTCTTGGTGGGGCGGGGGTGTGTCTGTGTGTGTCTCTTTCTAGACATATTTTTAAGCAGATTTGTACAGCCATACGTGCAACTGGCTTTTTTCACTTTAAATTGTGAACATTTATCCAAGTAGTTACGTTTTTTTCCTGCGTATGATTTTTAGTTATTACGTTGTATTCCTTCATACGGATGCACAGTAAGGGACTCAGCCAGTCTCCCCTACGGGTATGCATGTGATGTAGCCTTTTGCTGAGTATTGTCAAATTGATTTCAAGATAGGTTATATCAATTTACTTGGTCACCTTGCCTAAAGAAGTAAAAAATTACTTAAAAAAAAAAAACCATTGTTTTGTCTTGTTTTTATGAATTTTTTAAAAAGCCCCAGATCCTGGACCTAGAGAGCATTATGCTAAGTGAAATAAGTGAGAGAGAGACAAATACTGTATTTTATCACATATATAGAATCCAGAAAGTAAAACAAACAAATACATACAATGAAACAGAAACAGATTCACAGATACAGAGAACAATATAGTGGTTACCAGTGGGGAGAGGAAAGGGAGGAAGGGCAAGATAGGGGTAGGGGAATAAGAGATACAAACTACTATGTACAAAATAGGTAGGGAACGAGGATATGTTGTACAGCACAGGGAAATAGAGCTATTGTAATAACTTTAAGTGGAGTATATGTTGTACACCTGAAACGAATACAATATTATAAATCAACTATGCTTCAATAAAAAAATTGTAGTAAAAAGCTGCATATCTACTTTTCCCATGTTTATGGAGTTCTCAACTGAGAATGAGTCAACTAGATCACTTTTAAAGGGTTCTTTGATGCTAAAGAACTCTTAGGCCGTTTTTCTTTTTTTTTTATTTTTAAATTAAATTTATTTATTTATACAGCAGGTTCTTATTAGTCATCAATTTTATACACATCAGTGTATACATGTCAATCCCAATCACCCAATTCATCACACCACCACCACCACCACCCCCGCCGCTTTCCCGCTTGGTGTCCATATGTTTCTCCTCTACATCTGTGTCTCTATTTCTGCCGTGCAAACTGGTTCATCTGTACCATTTTCTAGGCTCCACGTATATGTGTTCATATACGATATTTGTTTTTCTCTTTCTGACTTACTTCACTCTGTATGACAGTTTCTAGATCCATCCATGTCTCCACAAATGACCCAATTTCGTTCCTTTTTGTGGCTGAGTAATATTCCATTGTATATATGTACCACATCTTCTTCATCCATTCGTCTGTCGATGGGCATTTAGGTTGCTTCCATGACCTGGCTATTGTACATAGTGCTGCAGTGAACATTGGGGTGCATGTGTCTTTTTGAATTGTGCTTTTCTCTGTGTATATGCCCAGTAGTGGGATTCACTACTGGGCATATACACAGAGCTGGATCATATGGTAATTCTATTTTTAGTTTTTAAAGGAACCTCCATACTGTTCTCCATAGTGGCTGTATCAGTTTACATTCCCACCAACAGTGCAAGAGGGTTCCCTTTTCTCCACACCCTCTCCAGCATTTGCTGTTTGTAGATTTTCTGTTGAGGCCCATTCTAGCTGGTGTGAGGTGATACCTCACTGTAAGTTTGATTTGCATTTCTCTAATAATTAGAGATGTTGAGCAGCTTTTCATGTGCTTCTTGGCCATCTGTATGTCTTCTTTGGAGAAATGTCTGTTTAGGTCTTCTGCCCATTTTTTTGATTGGGTTGTTTGTTTTTTTAATATTGAACTGCATGAGCTGTTTATATATTTTGGAGATTAATCCTTTGTCCGTTGAATCGTTTGCAAATATTTTCTCCCATTCTGAGGGTTGTCTTTTCATCTTGTTTGTGGTTTCCTTTGCTGTGCAAAAGCTTTGAAGTGTCATTAGGTCCCATTTGTTTATTTTTGTTTTTATTTCCATTACTCTAGGAGGTGGATCAAAACAGATCTTGCTGTGATTTATGTCAAAGAGTGTTCTGCCTATGTTTTCCTCTAAGAATTTTATAGTTTCCAGTCTTACATTTAGGTCTCTAATCCATTTTGAGTTTATTTTTGAGTATGGTGTTAGGGAGTGTCTAATTTCATTCTTTTACATGTAGCTGTCCAGTTTTCCCAGCACCACTTATTGAAGAGACTGTCTTTTCTCCATTGTATATCCTTGCCTCCTTTGTCATAGATTAGTTGACCATAGGTGCGTGGGTATATCTTTGGGCTTTCTGTCTTGTTCCATTGATCTATGTTTCTGCTTTTGTGCCAGTACCATATTGTCTTGATTACTGTAGCTTTGTAGTATAGTCTGAAGACAGGGAGTCTGATTCCTCCAGCTCTGTTTTTTTCCCTCAGAACTGCTTTGGCTATTTGGGGTCCTTTGTGTCTCCATACAAATTTTAATATTTTTTGTTTCAGTTCCATAAAAAATGCCATTGGTAGTTTGTTAGGGATACATTGAATCTGTAGATTGCAGCATTTTCACAATATTGATTTTTCCAATCCAAGAACATGATATATCTCTGCATCTGTTGGTATCATCTTTAATTTCTTTCATCAGTGTCTTATAGTTTTCTGCATACAGGTCTTTTGTGTCCCTAGGTAGCTTTATTCCTAGGTATTTTGTCCTTTTTGTTGCAATGGTAAATGGGAGTGTTTCCTTAATTTCTCTTTCAGATATTTCATTAGTGTATAGGAATACAGGAGATTTCTATGCAATAATTTTGTATCCTTCAACTTAACCAAATTCATTGATTAGCTATAGTAGTTTTCTGGTGGCAACTTTAGGATTCTCTATATATAGTATCATGTCATCTGCCAACAGTGACAGTTTTACCTCTTCTTTTCCAATTTGTATTCCTTTTATTTCTTTTACTTCTCTGATTGCCATGGCTAGGACTCCCAAAACTATGTTGAATAATAGTGGTGAGAGGACATCCTTGTCTTGTTCCTGATCTCATAGGAAATGCTTTCAGTTTTTCACCATTGAGAATGATGTTTGCTGTGGGTTTGTCATATATGGCCTTTATTATGTTGAGGTAGGTTTCCTCTATGCCCACTTTCTGGAGAGTTTTTTATCATAAATGGGTGTTGAATTTTGTCAAAAGCTTTTTCTGCATCTATTGAGATGATCATATGGTTTTTATTCTTCAATTTGTTAATATGGTGTATCACATTAATTGATTTGCATATATTGAAGAATCCTTGCATCCCTGGGATAAATCCCACTTGATCATGGTGTATGATCCTTTTAATGTGTTGTTGGATTCTGTTTGCTAGTATTTTGCTGAGGATTTTTGCATCTATATTCATGAGTGATATTGGTCTTTCATTTTCTTTTTTTGTAGTATCTTTGTGTGGTTTTGGTATCAGGGTGATGGTGGCCTCATAGAATGAGTTTGGGAGTGTTCCTTCCTCTGCAATTTTTTGGAAGAGTTTGAGAAGGGTGGGTGTTAGCTCTTCTCTAAATGTTTGGTAGAATTCGCCTGTGAAGCCATCTTGTCCTGGACTTTTGTTTGCTGGAAGACTTTTAATCACAGTTTCAATTTCATTACTTGTGATAGGTCTGTTCATATTTTCTATTTCTTCCTGGTTCAGTCTTGGAAGGTTATACCTTTCCAAGAATTTGTCCATTTCTTCCAGATTGTCCATTTTATTGGCATAGAGTTGCTTGTAGTAGTCTCTTAGGATGCTTTGTATTTCTGAGGTGTCTGTTGTAACTTCTTTTTCATTTCTAATTTTACTGATTTGAGTCCTCTCCCTCTTTTTCTTGATGAGTCTGGCTAATGGTTTATCAATTTTGTTTATCTCCTCAAAGAACCAGCTTTTAGTTTCATTGATCTTTGCTATTGTTTTCTTTGTTTCTATGTCATTTATTTCTGCTCTGATCTTTATGATTTCTTTCATTCTGCTAACGTTGGGTTTTGGTTGTTCTTTTTTCTCTAGTTCCTTTAGGTGTAAGGTTACATGGTTTATTTGAGATGTTTCTTGTTTCTTGAGGTAGGCTTGTCTAGCTCTAACCTTCCCTCTTAGAACTGCTTTTGCTGCATCCAATAGGTTTTGGATCATCGTGTTTTCATTGTCATTTGTTTCTAGGTATTTTTTGATTTCCTCTTTGATTTCTTCAGTGATCTCTTGGTTATTTAGTAACGTATTATTTAGCCTCCATGCATTTGTGGTTTTTATGTTTATTTGCCTGTAATTCATTTCTAATCTCATAGTGTTGTGGTCAGAAAAGATGCTGGATATGATTTCAATTTTCTTAAATTTACTGAGGCTTGATTTGTGACCCAAGATGTGATCTGTCCTGGAGAATGTTCCGTGTGCACTTGAGAAGAAAGTGTAGTCTGCTGTTTTTGGATGGAATATCCTATAAATATGAATTAAATCTATGTGGTCCATTGTGTCATTTAAAGCTTCTGTTTCCTTATTTATTTTCATTTTGTATGATCTATCCATTCGTGTAAGTGAGGTGTTAAAGTCCCCCACTATTATTGTGTTACTGCCGATTTCCTCTTTTATAAGTGTTAGCATTTGCCTTATGTATTCAGCTTCTCTTATTTTGGGTGCATATATATTTATAAGTGTTATATCTTCTTCTTGGATTGACCCCCTGATCATTATGTAGTGTTCTTTCTTGTCTCTTGTAACATTCTTTATTTTAGAGTCTATTTTATCTGATATGAGTATTGCAACTCCAGCTTTCCTTTGATTTCCATTTGCATGGAATATCTTTTTCCATCCCCTCACTTGCAGTCTGAATGTGTCCCTAGGTCTGAAGTGGGTCTCTTGTAGACAGCATATATATGGGTCTTGTTTTTGTATCCATTCAGCAAGCCTGTGACTTTTGGTTGGAGCATTTAATCCATTTACGTTTAAGGTAATTATCGATTTGTATGTTCCTATTACCATTTTCTTAATTGTTTTGGATTTGTTTTTGTAGGTCGTTTTCTTCTCTTGTGTTTCCCACTTAGAGAAGTTCCTTTAGCATTTGTTGTAGAGCTGGTTTGGTGGTGCTGAATTCTCTTAGCTTTTGCTTGTCTGTAAAGCTTTTGATTTCTCCATTGAATCTGAATGAGATCCTTGCTGGGTAGAGTAATCTTCGTTGTAGTTTCTTCCATTTCATCACTTTAAGTATATCATGCCTCGCCCTTCTGGCTTGTAGAATTTTTGCTGAGAAATCAGCTGTTAACCTTATGGGAGTGCCCTTTTATGTTATTTGTTGTTTTTCCTTTGCTGCTTTCAATAATTTTTCTTTGTCTTTAGTTTTTTTTTTTTTTTTTTTTAATAAATTTATTTATTTATTTATGGCTGTGTTGGGTCTTCGTTTCTGTGCAAGGGCTTTCTCTAGTTGCGGCGAGCGGGAGCCACTCTTCATCGCGGTGCGCGGGCCTCTCACTGTCGCGGCCTTCTCTTGTTGCAGAGCACAGGCTCCAGACGCGCAGGCTCAGTAGCTGTGGTGCACGGGCTTAGTTGCTCCGTGGCATGTGGGATCTTCCCAGACCAGGGCTCGAACCCGTGTCCCCTGCATTGGCAGGCAGATTCTCAACCACTGCGCCACCAGGGAAGCCCTGTCTTTAGTTTTTGCCAGT
This sequence comes from Orcinus orca, assembly GCF_937001465.1. Lineage (NCBI taxonomy): Eukaryota > Metazoa > Chordata > Mammalia > Artiodactyla > Delphinidae > Orcinus > Orcinus orca. Next base: position 11,807,215 of record NC_064568.1, read on the forward strand.
TTGATTACTATGTGTCTCTGTGTGTTTCTCCTTGGTTTATCCTGTATGGGACTCTCTGCACTTCCTGGTCTTGGGTGGCTATTTCCTTTTCCATGTTAGGGAAGTTTTCGACTATAATCTCTTGAAATATTTTCTTGCGACCTTTCTCTCTCTCTTGTCCTTTTGGGACCCCTATAATGTGAACGTTGTTGCATTTAATGTTGTCCCAGAGGTCTCTTAGGCTGTCTTCATTTCTTTTCATTCTTTTTTCTTTATTCTATTCCACAGCACTGATTTCCACCATTCTGTCTTCCAGGTGACTTATCTGTTCTTCTGCCTCAGTTCTGCTATTGAACCCTTCTAGTGTAGTTTTCATTTCAGTTACTGTATCGTTCATCTCTGTTTGTTTGTTCTTTAATTCTTGTATTCCTTTGTAAAACATTTTTTGCGTCTTCTCGATCTTTGCCTCTATTGTTTTTCCAAGGTCCTGGATCATCTTTACTATCATTATTCTGAATTATTTTTCTGGAAGGTTGCCTATCTCCACTTCATTTAGTTGTTTTTCTGGGGTTTTATATTGTTCCTTCATCTGGTACGTATCCCTCTGCTTTTTCATGTTGTCTATCTTTCTGTGAATGTGGTTGTTGTTCCACAGGCTGCAGGATTGTATTTTTTCTTTCTTCTGCTGTCTGCCCGCTCCCTTAGGCTATTTTTTACACATTGTCTATAATGAGTGAGTCTATAGGATTTCTGCTACTCTCTTAAGGAAACGTAATGAATGTTTAGAGTATACCGATTGGTGTCATGGAATGCAGTGTATTCTAGCATGAGGAATTTCACTACGAACTGAAGCAAAAAGTATTGAGACATTTCAGATCTGCCTTAAATTTCTTAAATATTTGTACTCTTTGAAAAAGCATGGATTTTTCACTCTAATGTGTTCTATTAAGTAGTCGAGGTACCTGCTTTAGGATTTAATTTGAAATAAGCTGTCAGACTTGAGTACCTATCTATTTTCATGATGAATTTGTTTTTAGTCTTTATTTAAGCCTAGTTCTCAATTTTCCACATTTGTGTTAGGTGTTGAAGAAAGAGATTTTTACTCATTGTGTGCTTTCTATTCCATTTTATTCCTTTAGTTGCATTTGATTCTCATCCAGTTTTATTTATACTTCATGAATTTGAACAAATCTGTGATTTCTCATTGTTTCCTGGTGCCAGTTGAAAAATTCTCCCAGGCTCTTTTTATGGGGTAACTGTCATGTTTATACTGCGTTTCAAGAAATGTCCATCTTTTTAATTCTCTTGTCTAAATGCATTCAATTTTTAAAAGAACAGTTGTAAAGTTGTGAACTTGACATCTTTACACTTGAATGTGCATAATTACACAGTGCTCTTTTTCCTGTGCTGACTTCATTCTAGGCTGTGTGTGTATGAGAAGCATAATTTACCACTTGGCAAGAATAAAGGCACCTTTGCTGTCTTCCCCTTTTCTTTTCTTTAAGCTGTTACTACATGTATGGTTATGTCCCTAGGGAGAGGTGGGAAAAGATGTCTTTGCTCTCTGAAGTCCATTTCTCAAGGGGATATCAATACGCACAAGGATCCTATTTACATTGTAATTGGTTTCTGGCTGTCTGGTACAGCTGTTTCAACTTAAACCCAAGACAGTCGCTATGGAGATGGTTGACTTGAAATAGGTCAAGTTAAGTCCTTTTCTCCCTGGATATGAGGGAGTGCTGTAACTCAGCTAGAAGTGTCTCAGTTGAACAGAGTATATGTAGATGGGCAACCACATTCCCCACCCCCCCAACACCCAAATTTCTCTTTTTAGGCTGAGGCTTGTCACATATGCTAGTCCGATCATGTTGCTGCTGTGAATCTGGAAACAACACACCTGAAGACTATTTCTGTTAAAGAAAAGGAATGAGAGATGTCATAATTTGCAACGTAACCTTGAATTAACTGGCTCATATGACTCTCAAAAGGTGCTTATTTCATAAGTTCCTAAACATAGTAGAATAGCATTTATTTTCAAGACATGACTAGGCGTCAAGAACAGTTTTTAAAAACATGGAGTTGAGGGGAACCTTCAAGATGGCAGAGGAGTAAGACGTGGAGATCACCTTCCTCCCCACAAATATATCAGAGATACATCTACATGTGGAACAACTCCTACAGAACATCTACTGAACGCTGGCAGAAGACCTCAGACTTCCCAAAAGGCAAGAAACTCCCCACGTGTCTGGGGAGGGCAAAAGAAAAATGTAAAGACAGACAAAAAACAGGGACAGGACCTGCACCTCTGGGAGGGAGCTGTAAAGGAGGAAAAGCTTCCACACACTAGGAAGCCCCTTAACTGGTGGAGACGGGGGGTGGTGGGGTGGGGAGCTTCAGAGCCACGGAGGATAGTGCAGCAACAGGGGTGCAGAGGGCAAAGTGGAGAGATTCCCGCACAAAGGATTGGTGCCGACCAGCACTCACCAGACCGAGAGGCTTGTCTGCTTACCCACTGGGGCAGGTGGGGGCTGGGAGCTGAGGCTCATGCTTTGGAGGTCAAATCCCAGGGAGAGGACTGGGGTTGGCTGCATGAACACAGCCTGCAGGGGGCTAGTGCACCACAGCTAGCCGGGAGGGAGTCCGGGAAAAAGTCTGGAGCTGCTGAAGAGGCAAGAGACAGTTGTTTCCAGGTGCGTGAGGAGAGGGGATTCAGAGCACCACCTAAAGGAGCTCTGGAGACGGGCACGAGCCACAGCTATCAGCATGGACCCCAGAGACGGGCATGAAGTGCTAAGGCTGCTGCTGCAGCCAACAAGCCTGTGTGCAAGCACAGGTTACTATCCACACCTCCCCTCCTGGGAGCCTGTGCAGCATACCACTGCCAGGGTCCCGGGATCCAGGGACAACTTCCCTGGGAGAACACACAGCATACCTCAGGCTGTTGCAACATTATGGCAGTCTCTGCTGCCGCAGGCTTGCCCCACATTCCATACCCCTCACTCGCCCTGGTCTGAGTGAGCCAGAGCCCCCTAATCAGCTGTTCCTTTAACCCCAACCTGTCTGGGCAAAGAACAGACGCCCTCAGGTGGCCTACATGCAGAGTTGAGGCCAAATCCAAAGCTGAACCCCAGGAGCTGTGCGAACAAAGAAGAGAAAGGGAAATCTCTCCCAGCAGCCTCAGGAGCAGCAGATTAAATCTCCACAATCAACTTGATGTACCCTGCATCTGTGGAATACATGAATAGACAACGAATCATCCCAACTTGAGGTGGTGGACTTTGGGAGCAACTGTGGACTTGTGGTTTGCTTTCTGCATCTAATTTGTTCCTGGTTTTATGTTTGTCTTAGTTTAGTATTTAGAGTTTATTATCATTGGTAGATTTGTTTATTGATTTGGTAGGTCTCTTATTTTTATATATACATATATATATATATTTTCCTTTTTCTCTTTTTGTGAGTGTGTACGTCTATGCTTATTTGTGTGATTTTGTCTGTGTGGCTCTTCTTTTACCATTTGTCCTAGAGTTCTGTCTGTCCTTTTTCTTTTTTTTTTTTTCTAAGTATAGTTTTTAGCACTTGTTATTGGTGGATTTGTATTTTGGTTTGGTTGCTCTCTTCTTTCTTTCTTTCTTGTGTTCTTTTTTTATTACTTTTTAATTTTTAATAATTTAAAAAAATTTTAATTTTAATAACTTTACTTTATTTTTCTTTCTTTTTTTCTCCCTTTTCTTCTGAGCCATTTGGCTGACAGGAGCTTGGTGCTCTGGCCAGGTGTCAGGCCTGTGCCTCTGAGGTAGGAGAGCCGAGTTCAGGACACTGGTCTACCAGAGACCTCCCAGCTCCATGTGATATCAAACAGCAAAAGCTCTCCCAGAGATCTCCATCTCATGGCTAAGACCCAGCTCCCCTCAATAACCAGCAAGCTACAGTGCTGGACACCATCTGCCAAACAACTAGCAAGACAGGAACACAACCCCACCCGTTAGCAGAGAGGTTGCCTAAAATCATAATAAGGTCACAGACACCCCAAAACACACCACTGAACGTTGTACTGTCCAGCAGAAAGACAAGATCCAGCCTCATCCACCAGAACACAGGCACTAGTCCCCTCCACCAGGAAGCCTACACAGCCCACTGAACCAACGTTAGCCACTGGGGGCGGACATAAAAAACAATGGGAACTATGAACCTGCAGCCTGCGAAAAGGAGACCCCAAACACAGTAAGTTAAGCAAAATGAGAAGACAGAAAAACACACAGCAGATGAAGGAGCGAGATAAAAACCCACCAGACCAAACAAATGAAGAGGAAATAGGCAGTCTACCTGAAAAAGAATTCAGAGTAATGACAGTAAAGATGATCCAAAATCTTGGAAATAGAATGGAGAAAATACAAGAAATGTTTAACGACGATGTAGAAGAACTAAAGAGCAAACAAACAATGATGAACAACACAATAAATGAAATTAAAACTTCTCTAGAAGGAATCAATAGCAGAATAACTGAGGGAGAAGAACGGATAAGTGACCTGGAAGATAAAATAGTGGAAATAACTACTGCAGAGCAAAATAAAGAAAAAAGAATGAAAAGAATGGAGGACAGTCTCAGAGACCTCTGGGACAACATTAAATGCATCAATATTCGAATTATAGGGGTCCCAGAAGAAGAAGAGAAAAAGAAAGGGACTGAGAAAATATTTGAAGAGATTATAGTTGAAAAGTTCCCTAATATGGGAAAGGAAGCAGTCGATCAAGTCCAGGACATGCAGAGAGTCCCATACAGGGTAAATCCAAGGAGAAACACGCCAAGACACATATTAGTCAAACTATCAAACATTAAATACAAAGAAAAAATATTAAAAGCAGCAGGGAAAAACAACAAATAACATGCAAGGGAATCCCCATAATGTTAACAGCTGATCTTTCAGCAGAAACTCTGCAAGCCAGAAGGGAGTGGCAGGACATACTTAAAGTGATGAAAGGGAAAAACCTACAACCAAGATTACTCTACCCAGCAAGGATCTCATTCAGATTTGATGGAGAAATTAAAACCTTTACAGACAAGCAGAAGCTAAGAGAATTCAGCACCACCAAACCAGCTTTACAACAAATGCTAAAGGAACTACTCTAGGCAGGAAACACAAGAGAAGGAAGAAGACCTACAATAACAAACTGAAAACAATTAAGAAAATGGTAATAGGAACACACATGTCGATAACTACCTTAAATGTAAATGGATTAAATGCTCCAACCAAAAGACATAGACTGGCTGAAGGGATACAAAAACAAGACCCGTATATATGCTGTCTACAAGAGACCAACTTCAGACCTAGGGACACATACAGACTGAAAGTGAGGGGATGGAAAAAGATATTCCATGCAAATGGAAAGCAAAATAAAGCTGGAGTACCAATTCTCATATCAGACAAAATACACTTTAAATTAAAGACTATTACAAGAGACAAAAAAGGACACTATATAATGATCAAGGGATCAATCCAAGAAGAAGATATAACAACTGTAAATATTTATGCATCCAACATAGGAGTACCTCAATACATAAGGCAAATACTAACAGCCATAAAAGGGGAAATCAAAAGTAATACAATCATACTAGGGGACTTTAACACCCCACTTTCACCAATGGACAGCTCATCCAAAATGAACATCAATAAGGAAACACAAGCTTTAAATGATACATTAAACAAGATGGACTTAATTGATATTTATAGGACATTCCATCCACAAACAACAGAACACACTTTCTTCTCAAGTGTTCATGGAACATGCTCCAGGATAGGTCATATCTTGGGTCACAAATTAAGCCTTGGTAAATTTAAGAAAATTGAAGTTATATCAAGTATCTTTTCCGACCACAACACTATGAAACTAGATATCAATTACAGGAAAAAAATCTGTAAAAAATACAAACACATGGAGGCTAAACAATACACTACTTAATAACCAAGATATCACTGAAGAAATCAAAGAGGAAACCGGACAATACCTAGAAACAAATGACAATGGAAACACGATGGCCCAAAACCTATGGGATGCAGCAAAGGCATTTCTAAGAGGGAAGTTTATAGCAATACAATCCTACCTGCTTTTGCACAGCAAAGGAAAACGTAAACAAGGAGACCAGCAACCCTCAGAATGGGAGAAAATATTTGCAAATGAAGCAACTGACAGAGGATTAATGTCCAAAATTTACAAGCAGCTCATGTAGCTCCATATCAAAAAAACAAACAACCCAATTCAAAAATGGGCAGAAGACCTAAATAGACATTTCTCCAAAGAAGATGTACAGATTGCTAACAAACACATGAAAGGATGCTCAACATCACTAATCATTAGAGAAATGCACATCAAAACTACAATGAGGTATCACCTCACGCCAGTCAGAATGGCCATCATCAAAAAATCTACAAACAGTAAATGCCAGAGAGGGTGTGGAGAAAAGGGAATCCTCTTGCACTGTTCGTGGAAATGTAAATTGATACAGCGACTATGGAGAACAGTATGGAGGTTCCTTAAAAAACTAAAAAGAGAACTACCATACGACCTAGCAATCCCACTCCTGGGCATATACCCTCAGAAAACCATAATTCAAAAAGAGTCATGTACCACAGTGTTCATTGCAGCTCTATTTACAATAGCCAGGATATGTAAGCAATCTAAGTGTCCATCAACAGATGAATGGATAAAGATGTGGCCCAAATATACAATGGAATATTACTCAGCCATAAAAAGAAACGAAATTGAGTTATTTGTAGTGAGGTGGATGGATCTTGAGTCTGTCATATAGAGTGAAGTAAGTCAGAAAGAGAAAAACAAATACCTTATGCTAACACGTGTATTTGGAATCTAAAAAAAAAATGGTTCTGAAGAACCTATGGGCAGGACAGGAATAAAGACGCAAATGTAGAGAATGGACTTGAGGACAGGGGGAGGGGAAACGGTAAGCTGGGACGAAGTGAGAGAGTGGCATGGACATTATACACTACCAAATGTAAAATAGATAGCTAGTGGGAAGTAGCCACATAGCACAGGGAGATCAGCTCGGTGCTTTGTGACCTCCTAGTGGTGGGATAGGGAGGGTGGGAGGGAGACTCAAGAGAGAGGAGATATTGAGATATATGTTTATGTATAGCTGATTCACTTTGTTATAAAGCAGAAACTAACACACCATTGTAAAGCAATTATACTCAAATAAAGATGCTAATAAATAAATAAATAAATGAAAACGTGGAGTTAACAGTGATATTTGGAAGAAGGCACCTGGTGACACTTGATGGGATTTGCCATTAGTTTGGCCAGAAAACATGGCTTTCCCAGGAAAACTTGGCTATGTTCTGTTGTGGGTGACTTTGATTACTTACCTTTCCTTCTTCATGTGTCCTATGAGGAAATGGTTCCCGACTCTGCATCTGACCATTACAATGGGGACTTACAGTCTTTCTGACAGGTGGCGATGCCGTTAGGTTCCCTTATAGGACCCGTAGCTTTGTCTTGTTTGGGGCATGGTGAATATGGGTACAGTTTTGGTTGTCATAGTTGGGTTGCGGGTAGGATGCTACTGGCATCTAGTGGGGAGGGGTCTGCGATGCGGCTGAGCATCCTACAATGCACGGGACAGCACCCCTCCAACAAGGAATTATGTGGCCTAATAAGTCAGTAGTGCTGAGGTGGTCTGTTTTCGATGGGTTGCTAAGAAATGTGAAAGATTTCATTCAAGAGTGACAGTGGGAGAAATGAAAAGCAGATATCTAGAAGGAGAGGCAAGTGTGTGTATATGACAGGGAGGAAGTTGAGTAGGAGCTATAGAAGTGATGTGTGTAAGGTGGTACCCGGACCCACCAATTTGAGTTTTGTAGATATTTTTGGAAGAAAATAAAATGCCTAGGTTCACACTTTGTATCCTGCTTTGTGTAGTTAACCATGTAAGATAAATATGTGCAATAAATAATTGAAAAACTCTCAATATACCGACTGTCTTAAGTCATACTCAGAGGATTCTGGGAATTGAAGATCCCCTTTAGGAATTAGGCTTAGCTCCTGGCAGATAGTAGGTGCTCAGTAAATATTCGCAACCAGAGTGAGTTAAGGGGAAGAGGAGAGGGAAAGGGAATGGACTCAGAGGCCACTGGAGCAGCTGCCCTGGGTCTACCGCACACAAGCCAACTCCATGGAAGTTCCCTGTTGAAGAAGGTCGGGAACCATGGAGGACTTCTGCCATTAAGGCTTGTGTTCAGCTGTCTTTACTAAAGCTGTGCCTGTGTCTACCCTGGGATCCAGCAGTTCCACTCCACAGTATGCAATCAGCAGAAATGCTTATGCATATTTACTAAGTCATGAGCTTTCAAGAATGTTCACAGAAGTAGTACCATTCATACTAGCCCAAACTGGAAGCTACCCAAATGCCCATCAGTAATAGAATAGATAAATAAATTTATTTAAAAAATTGCTAATGGACTTGAGGACATGGGGAGGGGAAAGGGTAAGCTGGAATGAAGTGAGAGAGTGGCATGGACATATATACATTACCAAATGTAAAATAGGTAGCTAGTGGGAAGCAGCCGCATAGCACAGGGAGATCAGCTCGGTGCTTTGTGTCCACCTAGAGGGGTGGGATAGGGAGGGTGGGAGGGAGGGAGACGCAAGCGGGAAGAGATATGGGAACATATGTATATATATAACTGATTCACTTTGTTATACAGCAGAAACTAACACACCATTGTGTTAGCAATTATACTCCAATAAAGATGTTAAAAAAATTGCTAATGATGAAATATTTCAAAGCACAATAGGATATAAGAAAAATAGGCATTCTAGTTCCTACCACCCAGATTTAACGAAGGTTAACATTTTTCCTGTTTGTTTTTTTTTTCTTCTTCTTCTTCTCTTTTTTTAAAATTTTTTATTTTTTATTTGAGAAATAGAACCTTCTGGTGGCCTTAGTGTTGGGGGTGGGGTAGAGGTGGGTGAGTGATGTAAAGATACTGGAATGTAAGAGTGGGATGACCTGGGCTTTCTCTGCAGGTCTTCCCTTGACATGGAATGAGTTACCTGTCACTGGCACCTAAACATCAAGCAGAGTAGTCAGCGAGAACATCTCCCCATTAAAGATTCCGCAGTACCACAGAAGGAATAGGAAGAAGCCATGCCTTTCACCTCTCCTGCTCTCTGAAAGATAAAACACTTTGCAGTAGTGTCCTTTAAGGACACAATGCCTCTTTCGTTGAAATATAAAAGAATTTGGCTTTTTCCATCAAATTGTGATTGGAATACCATGAATGTTTTGATTGCGCTGATGTGAAAAAAGAACAAGACAGGGTTTGGTGTTTTCAGTGATTGCTGTAATTGTTAGCAGGAACACATTCCCCCTTCTCTTCCACTCAGGCTGGCTCATCAGGACGCAGAGGATTGAGAGTAACATTGTCATGGGGATAACCTTGAGTCTGCCCTGGTTTATATTAGAAGAAACATTTGCAAACTTCTTTACTTAGTATTAGCATCATTGATGATGGTAATTTTTTTGTAACTCTCTTCCTGTCATGAGGCCCCTAGTTGAGACTGGTTCCCTTTACTGAGTGCTTGCTAAGTGCTAGGCATAGTCCTAAGCCCTGTGTGTATGTTCTGTTTCCTCCTTGTAATAACCCCTGAGGTAGGCATTGTTACTGTCTTCACCTACAAATGAGAAAACAGGTGTGGGGAGGTTGATTAGGTTACCAGGGGCACCGTAGGAGTGGCAGAGCCATGAGTCACATCTCATTTTGCCTGACTCCAAAGCCACGTTCTCAATCAATCACTAAATGAGGGCCACTTGATATTGGTATTTGGGTTAACAGAACTGTAAAGTAGGAGGTAAGGTTCTGGGAACAGGATCTGGGCTGCACTTCCCAGTCCTATCTAATGCAGCCTCCTTTGAGTCTGAGGTAGGTGAGGCAGGCGGGCCTGCTCCCATTTCACAGATGAGGACTCTGGGACCAGGCAAGCAGTGAACTTGCCCAGAGCCATACAACTATTGTTGGGCTGGAGATTAACCAGGGTCTTTTGAAAACACACTCCAGCCCTTTATGCTATGCTTCAGCTTGGTCTCTGGCTACCTTGCTTGACCTTCAGCCCGGCACTTAACTGTAAGATTAATGCTGTTTCACCATCTTTTAAATAGGAGGAGTACTACCTGTCTCACTTGTTAGAGATTATAGAGGGTTAGCTAGCAGTGTGTCTTTTAAAATTCTTGGAGACACACACCATTTAGATACGTATTTATTTAATCACTGTGGTGCTTTATGATGGGAGATAATGCTTTTGTTTTTTTTGGCCACAGCGTGTGGCTTGCTGGATCTTAGTTCCCCAACCAGGGATTGAACCTGGACCACAGCAGTGAAACATCGAGTCCTAACCAGTGGACCGCCAGAGAATTCCCGAGATAATGCTTATTTGTTAGATTTAGTTACATATAAATCTTTATTTTTGATATTCTGGTAAAGTTATTTGGTAAGTCAACTGGAAGTTGAAGACCTTAAGAGAGATATTTTTCTGCACAGACTGAGTCAGTGTTTTTCTAGAGGCATCATAGCTAACCTCAGCTTATTCTGGGTTGCTTTGAGGTGGCAGCTGCTCCCTGGTGGTTACCTGTTAAAGGCGCTAACTGGAGACACCCAGAAGGGCCCGACTCTACTGTCCTGCACAGGTGAGGCTGGTGGGTCTTTCCCCAGATGACATGTTTCATTCCAAAATAGGTTCCTATGCTGTTGAAAAGAAACTCAGTGGCCGTCTTGTATAAAAGAGTGAGTATGACAAACTCTACTGACTTGGTCGGTAGGAAAATAGGATGGCAGGAAATACTGTATGTACAGACCCAAACATAGCACCTAGCTCACAGAGAGCTCTTAATAAGTGGCCTTCCTCCTCCCTCATTTGGCCTGTCAGAGGGTTCCCTCTTGGAGATTTTTTCCCCCTTTGACAGGCCTATTACAAATCTCATGACATGTTTAACCTTTACAACTTGTCTGTTTGCTCTCCCTCATGAGTGGGTCATTGTGAGGAAGGAGACCATCTGTCTTGCAGATAAGTGGTGGTGTCCTGCCAGGTGGCCGCGGCAGAAGCTCATCCCTTGGGTTTAGGACTCATGTTGTCTCCAGTCCTGGACTGACATACTTTGAAGCCACCGTCTGACCGAAAAACCACAGAGCTGCAAGTCGGTCAGCAAGTCTCCAGGGTGGCAAAGAAATAATTATCTCAAGCAAAAATGGATAGCACTTTAAGCCCTGAAGATGCAGAAAGGTTTGGGTCAGGACTCAGCATCTCAACAGCCCAAGAAAACTGTTCTCCTAACCCAGTTTTTCAGATGGGATTTTCGAGCTTCTATTTTTGACAACAGTCCCGGTTATTGACCTCATTGTCAGGAATCTGGAAGTACATGAAGTACAGCTTTAGGGATATAGCCCCTTGAAAACGTCAGAAATCTTTCAAAGCCTGAGGTGGTAGCCTCTGTGGTAGAAATAGGCCATGAGGTGGAAAGTTGTAGGATTCTTGGGTACCTCAGGTTGACGGCCTCTTAGGTCCCAATTATTATCTTCTTTCCTGAATTTAATAGTAGAAGAAAAAGTGAAGGGTAGAAGGAAAACTGAGAGTGGAATGTATTATATCCACTGAGTGAGTCCTTCTTCTGAGAAAAGTGCATGTCTTAATATCAGTGTTGAAAACAGTGACTGGCATGTAATAGGTACTCAATAAACGCTTTTAAAGAATAAGTGAAAGTTGTGATGTAATTACTGTAGGGAATTCGAAGATGCTTAGGAAATAGCCTAGGAATGTAGAGTCCACCTGAGAAAGAGTGAGCAGGGAATTAAAGTTATCTGGTGCTGGGTAAATATGTTTATCCCCTTACTCTCAAACTTTCCCCCTAACCTTCCCTACCCCTCTACACCTTTAGAAAAAATAAAGACTTATTTGGAATCTGCTAGATTCCTCACTTGCTAGAGTGAGGCACATATAGCTGACTCATCTATAGCAGAAAGACACAAAGTTTAAGGCCAAGTATCACAGATTGGATTCTCTGGAAACATGCTTAGATAGAGCTTGGTGTGAAGAATATTTGTATAAGGGGATCCACACCTGTGGAAGGGGTGGGGAGGAAACAGGATTGGGCAGAGGGAGAAGCCAAGACTACAGTGCAGGTCCAGGACATCCCACCCAGTCCTTGGGGCTCTGGGGTATAAATGACGCGTAGGATTTAGCTATGGTGAACTCACACGGCTGCGCCTTTATGCCCCTGCCGTGGTTGGTCCTTGCTGGCTGTAAGGCGGCTCTTTGCAGCTCTCCTAAAGGAGCCGAGAGCTGGAAGCTTCTGCTGATGCCACGCCCAGCAGCTGGAAAATCATTCCTTCCTCATAGGGGGATCTGGCTGGTGCGTCTCCACACCCACTGCACCAAGTGAGATTCTCTGGGGGTCCAGGCCTGCATGCAAAGTGAAGAAATGTTTTGAGTATTGTTCCAAGCGGGATCATAACCTCTTTGGGAGCCTGGGATGTCAGAAACCCGTGGTAGAGGGTGACAGATGTGACCCGGCTGGGGCTGGATTTGGGGACCAGGCCCACCTCAGCATCACAGATTGAGGTGAAGGTGCTGATGGGCACTTTGCTGAAGCCGGTCCTGCCGGTTCCTGTTCCTGTTCCTTTTCCTGTTCTGGTTCCTGCCCTGCTCACTCTGCTCTTGCTGTTCCCCAGGCCAGATCACCCTGTTCTTCATGTCTCCTGGAACGACGCCGTCGCCTACTGCACATGGGCCGGGAAGCGGTTGCCCACGGAAGCCGAGTGGGAGTACAGCTGTCGAGGAGGCCTGCAAAATAGGTACTTGGAGGGTCTCGTCTTTGCCTAACAGTATGTGGACCTTTTTCTAAATCTACGGAACTTACTTTGGCTGGACAGTTGATTTAAAACCACAGCCAGATCGCAGCTTACTCCTACTGGGCTTTCTTCCTGCCCGTGAAGTTACTTAGGAACCATGGATGCAGGGATCACCACCCCCTGACAGTCTCCCAAAGCCATGTGTGTGGTGAGGTGGGCTACGGCAATTGAGCCCCCATCCCTGTGTCACATAGTCCTCCTTAGAGCCTCCTGGCAGGCTGCCTTGCTTTTTGGATTTTCTTATTTTAGGCATCTCCTGAAGCAGCAATATATCTTTTGCTTCCAGAGCCATGAGACAGAAAACTCATGTTTGGGTCACATCTAGGAAAGGCTCCTTAAAATAACGAAGGCTTTATAAAAAAGTGCAGTGTGATGTTGCCTGATCATGCTTCCATATAAGTCCAGGATGATGTCTGCTTTCCCAGCCTCCTATAAGCCCTTCTTTTAGTTCTGTGATTTATTTCAGGCCTCCTGAGTCCTCGGGAGAGACCAAGGTTGTTGTGAACTTGACATGAACTGGTTGTGCGGAAGTTAAAAAAAAATCCTGATTAAAAGCTTTATGTATTTTTTTTTTTTTTTAAAATAGCTCACTCGGAACAAGCAAGCAATGTTCTCTCTTTCACTGCCTTCCTCCTCTTGACTTTCGTCCAGAAGCCTGTCTGTTTGACAGGCTGATGCCTGTGTCTCTTCTGACAGACTCTTCCCCTGGGGCAACAGACTGCAGCCGAAGGGCCAACATTATGCCAACATTTGGCAGGGCGAGTTTCCTGTGACCAACACCGGAGAGGACGGCTTTCGAGGGACTGCGCCTGTGAGTAGCGAGGCTTGTGACGGATGGCGGCGGCTGCAGCGCACCGAGAAACCACCAGCAATGAGTGAAAGCGCTGCTCGCTCTCTGCCCCACGTGCTGCCCCCTTCCTGCCTCCATCCACCACCGCACGTAGCAAATACTAATAATTAACCAGACGTTCTTTTTCTGTAACACCTTTTTCCTTCCGATTCCATAACACTTGTTGTGGAAACTTTGAAAAAACAAGAAGTGTACATAGGAGAAAATTGAAAGGATCTGGAATCCTACCACCCAGAGATAGGTAACCCCTGTTAACGTTTAGGTGCATTTCCCCCCATTCGTCTCCTATGTTGATGATGCTCCTAATGGCTAGTAGTTAGTGAGCACTTGCAGAGCGCCAGGCATGTTGCTGAGCCATTTGCATGAATTATCTCATTTAATGTCTCTTCAGCTCTGTAAGGTAGGTACTGTTATCCCCATTTTCCAGGTGAGCATTCTGAGGCACACAGAGGTTAACTAACTTGCCCAAGGTTATACAGCTGGAAAGCAGCACAGCTGGGATTTGAACCAGGTCGGTTTGTTTTCAAAGGCCATGCTCTTAACTACCATAGATGCCAGCATAAATGTTTCTGGTGTATATGTGCCTATATATTTTTTACATATTGCTTTTGGGTCATACTATAATACTTAAAATCCTACTGTTTTTCCCTGTGTAATATCAGCAACATTTTATCTGTCATTAGCAGTTCTTCACAAATACATGTCTTTTAGCAGCTGGATAACTTGTCATTTGAATGAACCCTAATTTATTTACCTCTTATTTTTGCAAATTTATATCTGTTTTTCTGCTAAACAACAATGAACATCTTATGCATAGATATTAAATTGTATCTCTGATGATTTTTTAAAACATTATTATTGGAATATAGTTGATTTACAATGTTGTGTTAGTTTCTGCTATACAGCAGAGTGAATCAATTATACATATACATATATCCACTCTTTTTTAGATTTGTTTTCCACGTAGGTCATTACAGAGTATTGAGAAGAGTTCCCTGTGCTATACAGTAGGTCCTTATTAGTCTGATGATTTTTTAAAAGATAGATTCCTAACAGTGAAATTAGTGAGTCAAACACTAGAAAACTTTCTTCATAAGGGTTTCAGATATATAACCAAACTCTTTTCCAGACTGTGTATCGCAAGTTTCCCTCCATGAGTGTTCCTTTCTTTCTGCTCTTTTGTCAGCAAAACCATACATTAATGAAGCAATGTTAAAAGCATTTCGTTTTCTCTCTTTTTTTTTTTTAAACATCTTTATTGGAGTATAATTGCTTTACAATGGTGTGTTAGTTTCTGCTTTATAACATAGTGAATCAGCTATACATTTACATATATCCCCATATCACCTCCCTCTTGCATCTCTCTCCCACCCTCCCTATCCCACCCCTCTAGGTGGACACAAAGCACTGAGCTGATCTCCCTGTGCTATGTGGCTGCTTCCCACTAGCCATCTGTTTTACATTTGGTAGTGTATATAAGTCCATGCCACTCTCTCACTTCGTCACAGTTTACCCTTCCCCCTCCCCATGTCCTCAAGTCCATTCTCTACGTCTGCGTCTTTATTCCAGTACTGCCCCTAGGTTTTTCAGAACCATTTTTTTATTTTAGATTCCATATATATATGTTAGCATACGGTATGTGTTTTTCTCTTTCTGACTTACTTCACTCTGTATGACAGACTTTACGTCCATCCATCTCACTAAAAATAACTCAGTTTTGTTCTTTTTTATGGCTGAGTAATATTCCATTGTATATATGTGCCACATCTTCTTTATCCGTTCATCTGTCGATGGACACTTAGGTTGCTTCCATGTCCTGGCTATTGGAAATAGAGCTGCATTGAACATGTGGTACATGACTCTTTTTGAATTATGGGTTTCTGAGGGTATATGCCCAGTAGTGGGATTGCTGGGTCGTATGGTAGTTCTATTTTTAGTTTTTTAAGGAACCTCCATACTGTTCTCCATAGTGGCTGTATCAGTTTACATTCCCACCAACAGTGCAAGAGGGTTCGCTTTTTTCCACACCCTCTCCAGCATTTATTGTTTGTAGATTTTTTTTTTACACCTTTATTGGAGTATAATTGCTTTACAATGGTGTGTTAGTTTCTGCTTTATAACAAAGTGAATCAGTTATACATATACATATGTTCCCATATCTCTTCCCTCTTGCGTCTCCCTCCCTCCCTGCCTATCCCACCCCTCTAGGTGGTCACAAAGCTCAGAGCTGATCTCCCTGTGCTATGCGGCTGCTTCTCACTAGCTATTTATTTTACGTTTGGTAGTGTATATATGTCCATGACACTCTCTCGCTTTGTCACAGCTTACCCTTCCCCCTCCCCATATCCTTAAGTCCATTCTCTAGTAGGTCTGTGTCTTTATTCCTGTCTTACCCCTAGGTTCTTCATGACATTTTTTTCCCTTAAATTCCATATATATGTGTTAGCATACGGTATTTGTCTTTCTCTTTCTGACTTACTTCACTTTGTATGACAGATTCTAGGTCCATCCACCTCATTACAAATAGCTCAATCTCATTTCTTTTTATGGCTGAGTAATAGTCCATTGTATATATGTGCCACATCTTCTTTATCCATTCATCCAATGATGGACACTTAGGTTGTTTCCATCTCCGGGCTATTTTAAATAGAACGGCAATGAACATTTTGGTGCATGACTCTTTTTGAATTATGGTTTTCTCAGGGTATATGACCAGTAGTGGGATTGCTGGGTCATATGGTAGTTGTATTTGTAGTTTTTAAAGGAACCTCCATACTGTTCTCCGTAGTGGCTGTACCAGTTCACATTCCCACCAGCAGTGCAAGAGGGTTCCCTTTTCTCCACACCCTCTCCAGCATTTATTGTTTCTAGATTTTTTGATGATGGCCATTCTGACTGTTGTGAGATGATATCTCATTGTAGTTTTGATTTGCATTTCGCTAATGATTAATGATGTTGAGCATCCTTTCATGTGTTTGTTGGCAGTCTGTATATCTTCTTTGGAGAAGTGTCTATTTAGGTCTTCTGCCCATTTTTGGATTGGGTTGTTTGTTTTTTTGTTATTGAGCTGCATGAGCTGCTTATAAATTTTGGAAATTAATCCTTTGTCAGTTGCTTCATTTGCAAATATTTTCTCCCATTCTGAGGGTTGTCTTTTGGTCTTGTTAATGGTTTCCTTTGCTGTGCAAAAACTTTGAAGTTTCATTAGGTCTCATTTGTTTATTTTTGTTCTTATTTCCATTTCTCTAGGAGGTGGGTCAAAAAAGATCTTGTTGTGATTTATGTCATAGAGTGTTCTGCCTATATTTTCCTCTAAGAGTTTGATAGTTTCTGGCCTTAAATTTAGGTCTTTAATCCATTTTGAGCTTATTTTTGTGTATGGTGTTAGGGAGTGATCTAATCTCATACTTTTATATGTAGCTGTCCAGTTTTCCCAGCACCACTTATTGAAGAGGCTGTCCTTTCTCCACTGTACATTCCTGCCTCCTTTATCAAAGATAAGGTGACCATATGTGCGTGGGTTTATCTCTGGGCTTTCTACCTGTTCCATTGATCTATCTTTCTGTTTTTGTGCCAGTACCATACTGTCTTGATTACTGTAGCTGTGTAGTATAGTCTGAAGTCCGGGAGCCTGATTCCTCCAGCTCCGTGTTTTGTTCTCAAGATTGCTTTGGCTATTCGGGGTCTTTTGTGTTTCCATACAAATTGTGAAATTTTTTGTTCTAGTTCTGTGAAAGATGCCAGTGGTAGTTTGATAGGGATTGCACTGAATCTGTAGGTTGCTTTGGGTAGTAGAGTCATTTTCACAATGTTGATTCTTCCAATCCAAGAACATGGTATATCTCTCCATCTATTTGTATCACCTTTAATTTCTTTCATCAGTGTCTTATAATTTTCTGCATACAGGTCTTTTGTCTCCTTAGGTAGGTTTATTCCTAGATATTTTATTCTTTTTGTTGCATTGGTAAGTGGCAGTATTTTCTTGATTTCACTTTCAGATTTTTCATCATTAGTGTATAGGAATGTAAGAGATTTCTGTGCATTAATTTTGTACCCTGCTACTTTACCAAATTCATTGATTAGTTCTAGTAGTTTTCTGGTAGCATCTTTAG
Organism: Orcinus orca; assembly: GCF_937001465.1. Taxonomy (NCBI): domain Eukaryota; kingdom Metazoa; phylum Chordata; class Mammalia; order Artiodactyla; family Delphinidae; genus Orcinus; species Orcinus orca. Next base: position 11,825,070 of record NC_064568.1, read on the forward strand.
GATTCTCTGTGTATAGTATCATGTCATCTACAAACAGTGACAGCTTTACTTCTTCTTTTCCGATTTGGATTCCTTTTATTTCCTTTTCTTCTCTGATTGCTGTGGCTAAAACTTCCAAAACTATGTTGAATAAGAGTGGTGAGAGTGGGCAACCTTGTCTTGTTCCTGATCTTAGTGGAAATGGTTTCAGTTTTTCACCATTGAGGAAGATGTTGGCTGTGGATTTGTCATATATGACCTTTATTATGTTGAGGAAAGTTCCCTCTATGCCTACTTTCTGCAGAGTTTTTTATCATAAATGGGTGTTGGATTTTGTCAAAAGCTTTTTCTGCATCTATTGAGATGATCATATGGTTTTTCTCCTTCAGTTTGTGAATATGGTGTATCACGTTGATTGATTTGCGTATATTGGAGAATCCTTGCATTCCTGGAATAAACCCCACTTGATCATGGTGTATGATCCTTTTAATGTGCTGTTGGATTCTGTTTGCTAGTATTTTGTTGAGGATTTTTGCATCTATGTTCATCAGTGATATTGGCCTGTAGTTTTCTTTCTTTGTGACATCCTTGTCTGGTTTTGGTATCAGGGTGATGGTGGCTTCGTAGAATGAGTTTGGGAGTGTTCCTCCCTCTGCTGTATTTTGAAAGAATTTGAGAAGGATAGGTGTTAGCTCTTCTCTAAATGTTTGATAGAATTTGCCTGTGAAGCCATCTGGTCCTGGGCTTTTGTTTGTTGGAAGATTTTTAATCACAGTTTCAATTTCAGTGCTTGTGAATGGTCTGTTCATATTTTCTATTTCTTCCTGATTCAGTGTTGGCAGGTTGTGCATTTCTAAGAATTTGTCCATTTCTTCCAGGTTGTCCATTTTATTGGCATAGAGTTGCTTGTAGTAATCTCTCCTGATCTTTTGTATTTCTGCAGTGTCAGTTGTTACTTCCTCTTTTTCATTTCTAATTCTATTGATTTGAGTCTTCTCCCTTTTTTTCTTGATGAGTCTGGCTAATGATTTATCAATTTTGTTTATCTTCTCAAAGAACCAGCTTTTAGTTTTATTTATCTTTGCTATCGTTTCCTTCATTTCTTTTTCATTTATTTCTTATCTGATTTTTATGATTTCTTTCCTTCTGCTAACTTTGGGTTTTTTTTGTTCTTCTTTCTCTAATTGCTTTAGGTGCAAGGTTAGGTTGTTTATTCGAGATGTTTCCTGTTTCTTATGGTAGAATTGTATTGCTATAAACTTCCGTCTTAGAACTGCTTTTGCTGCATCCCATAGGTTTTGGGTCGTCGTGTCTCCATTGTCATTTGTTTCTAGGTATTTTTTGATTTCCTCTTTGATTTCTTCAGTGATCATTTCGTTATTAAGTAGTGTATTGTTTAGCCTCCATGTGTTTGTATTTTTTACAGATCTTTTCCTGTAATTGATATCTAGTCTCAGAGCATTGTGGTCGGAAAAGATACTTGATACAATTTCAATTTTCTTAAATTTACCAAGGCTTAATTTGTGACCCAAGATATGATCTATCCTGGAGAATGTTCCATGAGCACTTGAGAAAAATGTGTATTCTGTTATTTTTGGATGGAATGTCCTTAAATATCAATTAAGTCCATCTTGTTTAATGTATCATTTAAAGCTTGTGTTTCCTTATTTATTTTTATTTGGATGATCTGTCCATTGGTGAAAGTGGGGTGTTAAAGTCCCCAACTATGAATGTGTTACTGTCAATTTCCGCTTTTATGGCTGTTAGTATTTGCCTTATATATTGAGGTGCTCCTATGTTGGGTGCATAAATATTTACAATTGTTATATCTTCTTCTTGGATCGCTCCCTTGATCATTATGTAGTGTCCTTCTTTGTCTCTTCTGATAGTCTTTATTTTAAAGTCTATTTTGTCTGATATGAGAATTGCTACTCCAGTTTCTTTTGATTTCCATTTGCATGGAATATCTTTTTCCATCCCCTTACTTTCAGTCTGTATGTGTCTCTAGGTTTGAAGTGGCTCTCTTGTAGACAGCATATATATGGGTCTTGTTTTTGTATCCATTCAGGCAGTCTGTGTCTTTTGGTGGGAGCATTTAGTCCATTTACATTTAAGGGAATTATCGATATGTATGTTCCTATTCCCATTTTCTTAATTGTTTTGGGTTCGTTATTGTAGGTCTTTTCCTTCTCTTGTGTTTCTTGCCTAGAGAAGTTCCTTTAGCATTTGTTGTAAAGCTGGTTTGGTGGTGCTGAACTCTCTCTCCTTTTGCTTGTCTGTAAAGGTTTTAATTTCTCCATCAAATCTGAATGAGATCCTTGCTGGGTAGAGTAATCTTGGTTTCAGGTTTTTCTCCTTCATCACTTTATATTAGTCCTGCCAGTCCCTTCTGGCTTGCAGAGTTTGTGCTGAAAGATCAGCTGTTAACCTCATGGGGATTCCCTTGTGTGTTATTTATTGTTTTTCCCTGCTGCTTTTAATATGTTTTCTTTGTATTCAATTTTTGACAGTTTGATTAATATGTGTCTTGGCGTATTTCTCCTTGGATTTATCCTGTATGGGACTCTGTTTGCTTCCTGGACTTGATTAACTATTTCCTTTCCCATATTAGGGAAGTTTTCAGCTATAATCTCTTCAAATATTTTCTGAGTTCCTTTCTTTTTCTCTTCTTCTTCTGGAACCCCTATAATTCAAATGTTGGTGCGTTTAATGTTGTCCCAGAGGTCTCTGAGACTGTCCTCAGTTCTTTTCATTCTTTTTTCTTTATTCTGCTCTGCAGTAGTTATTTCCACTATTTTATCTTCCAGGTCACTTATCCGTTCTTCTGCCTCAGTTATTCTGCTATTGATCCCATCTAGAGTATTTTTAATTTCATTTATTGTGTTGTTCATCATTCCTTGTTTCTCTTTAGTTCTTCTACGTCCTTGTTAAATGTTTCTTGCACTTAGTCTATTCTATTTCCAAGACTTTGCATCATCTTGACTATCGTTATTCTGAATTCTTTTTCAGGTAGACTGCCTCTTCATTTGTTAGGTCTGGTGGGTTTGTATCTTGCTCCTTCATCTGCTGTGAGTTTTTCTGTCTTCTCCTTTTCTTATCTTACTGTTTTTGGGGTCTTGGGGTCTCCTTTTTGCAGGCTGCAGGTTTGTAGTTCCCATTGTTTTTGGTGTCTGTCCCCAGTGGCTAAAGTTGTTTCAGTGGGTTGTGTAAGCTTCCTGGTGGAGGGGACTAGTGCCTGTGTTCTGGTGGATGAGGCTGGATATTGTCTTTCTGGTGGGCAGGTCCACGTCTGGTGGTGTGTTTTGGGGTGTCTGTGGACTTAGTATGATTTTAGGCAGCCTCTCTGCTAATGGTTGGGGTTGTGTTCCTGTCTTGCTAGTTGTTTGGCATAGGGTGTCCAGCACTGTAGCCTGCTGGTTGTTGTGTGAAGCTGGGTGCTGGTGTAGAGATGGAGATCTCTGGGAGATTTTTGCTGTTTGATATTATGTGGAGCTGGGAGGTCTCTTGTGGACCAGTGTCATGAAGTTGGCTCTCCCACCTCAGATGCACAGCACTGACTTCTGGCTGCAGCACCAAGAGCCTTTCATCCACACGGCTCAGAATAAAAGGGACAAAAAGTAGAAAGAATGAAAGGCAGAAAGAAAGAAAGAAGAAAGAAAGGAAGAAAGATGGGATGGAGGGAGGGAGGGAGGAAGGAAGGAGGGAAGGAAGGAAAGAAAGAGAGAAAGAAAGAAGATAAAATAAAATAAAGTAAGATTAAATAAAGTTATTAAAATAAAAAATAATTGTTAAGAAAAAGTTTTTATTAAAAAGAAAAAAAAATGGACGGATAGAACCCTAGGATAAATGGTGGAAGCAAAGCTATACAGACAAAACTCACACAGAAGCATATACATACACACTCACAAAAAGAGGAAAAGGGGAAAAAGTAATAAATCTTGCTCTCAAAGTCCACCTCCTCAATTTGGGATGATTTGTAGTCTATTCATGTACTCCACAGATGCAGGGTACATCAAGTTGATTGTGGAGTTTTAATCCACTGCTTCTGAGGCTGCTGGGAGAGATTTCCCTTTCTTCTCTTTGTTCTCACAGCACCCGTGGCTCAGCTTTGGATTTGGCCCCGCCTCTGCCTGTAGGTGGCCGGAGGGCGTCAGTTCTTCGCTCAGACAGGACGGAGTTAAAAGAGCAGCTACTTCGGGGACTCTGGCTCACTCAGGCCGGGGGGAAGAGAGGGGTACGGAGTGCGGGGCGAGCCCGCGGGGGCAGAGGCCGGCGTGACGTTGCACCAGCCTGAGGCGCGCTGTGCGTTCTCCCGGGGAAGTTGTCCCTGGATCCCAGGACCCTGGCAGTGGCAGGCTGCACAGGCTCCCCGGAAGGGAGGTGTGGAGAGTGACCTGTGCTCGCACACAGGCTTCTTGGTGGCGGCAGCAGCAGCCTTAGCGTCTCATGCCTGTCTCTGGGGTACGCGCTTTTAGCCGCGGCTCGCGCCCGTCTCTGGAGCTTCTTTAAGCAGCACTCTTAATCCCCTCTCCTTGCGCACCAGGAAACAAAGAGGGAAGAAAGAGTCTCTTGCCTCTTAGGCAGATCCAGACTTTTCTCCGGACTCCCTCCCGGCTAGCCGTGGTGCACTAATCCCCTGCAGGCTGTGTTCAGGCTGCCAACCCCAGTCCTCTCCCTGCGCTCCGACCAAGCCCGAGCCTCAGCTCCCAGCCCCGCCCGCCCCGGCGGGTGAGCAGAGAAGCCTCTCGGGCTGGTGAGTGCCGGTCGGTCGGCCCCTATCCTCTGTGCGGGAATCTCTCTGCTTTGCCCTCGGCATCTCTGTTGCTGTGCTCTCCTCCGTGGCTCCGAAGCTGTCCCCCTCCGCCACCCGCAGTCTCCGCCCACGAAGGGGCTTCCTAGTGTGTGGAAAGCTTTCCTCCTTCACGGCTCCCTCCCACTGGTGTAGGTCCCGTCCCTATCCTTTTATCTCTGTTTATTCTTTTTCCCTACCCAGGTACGTGGGGACTTTCTTGCCTTTTGGGAGGTCTGAGGTCTTCTGCTATCGTTCAGTAGGTGTTCTGTAGGAGTTGTTTCACGTGTAGATGTATTTCTGGTGTATCTGTGGGGAGGAAGGTGATCTCCGCGTCTTACTCTTCCGCCATCTTCTCCTCATCCGCCTGTTTGTAGATTTTTTGATGATGGCCATTCTGACTGGTGTGAGGTGATACCTCATTGTAGTTTTGATTTGCATTTCTCTAATGATTAGGGATGTTCAGCATTCTTTCATGTGTTTATTGGCAGTCTGTATGTATTCTTTGGAGAAATGTCTATTTAGGTCTTCTGCCCATTTTTGGATTGGGTTGTCTGGTTTTTTGTTATTGAGCTGCATGAGCTGCTTGTAAATTTTGGAGATTAATCCTTTGTCAGTTGCTTCATTTGCAAATATTTTCTCCCACTCTGAGGGTTGCCTTTTCTTCTTGTTTATGTTTTCCTTTGCAAAAGCTTTTAAGTTTCATTAGGTCCCATTTGTTTATTTTTGTTTTTATTTCCATTTCTCTAGGAGGTGGGTCAAAAAGGATATTGCTGTGATTTATGTCATAGAGTGTTCTGCCTTTGTTTTCCTCTAAGAGTTTGATAGTTTCTGGCCTTACATTTAGGTCTTTAATCCATTTGGAGTTTATTTTTGTGTATGGTGTTAGGGAGTGTTCTAATTTCATTCTTTTACATGTAGCTGTCCAGTTTTCCCAGCACCACTTATTGAAGAGGCTGTCTTTTCTCCATTGTATATTCTTACCTCCTTTATCAAAAATAAGGTGACCATAGGTGCATGGGTGTATGTGTGGGCTTTCTATCCTGTTCCATTGATCTTTCTGTTTTTGTGCCAGTACCATACTGTCTTGATTACTGTAGCTGTGTAGTATAGTCTGAAGTCCAGGAGCCTGATTCCTCCAGCTCTATTTTTCTTTCTCAAGATTGCTTTGGCTATTCAGGGTCTTCTGTGTTTCCATACAAATTGTGAAATTTTTTGTTCTAGTTCTGTCAAAAATGCCATTGGTAGTTTGATAGGGATTGCATTGAATCTCTAGATTGCTTTGGGTAGTATAGTCCTTTTCACAATGTTGATTATTCCAATCCAGAAACATGGTATATCTCTCCATCTATTTGTATCATCTTTAATTTCTTTCATCAGTGTCTTATAGTTTTCTGCATACAGGTCTTTTGTCTCCTTAGGTAGGTTTATTCCTAGGTTTTTTTTTTTGCAGTACATGGGCCTCTCACTGTTGTGGCCTCTCCCATTGCGGAGCACAGGCTCCGGATGCGCAGGCCCAGCAGCCATGGCTCAGGGACCCAGCCAGTCTGCGGCATGTGGGATCTTCCCGGACCAGGGCACGAACCCATGTCCCCTGCATCGGCAGGCGGACTCCCAACCACTGCGCCACCAGGGAAGCCCGTATTCCTAGGTATTTTATTCTTTTTGTTGCAGTGGTAAATGGGAGTGTTTTCTTAATTTCACTTTCAGATTTTTCATCATTAGTGTATAGAAATGTAAGAGATTTCTGTGCATTAATTTTGTATCCTGCTACTTTACCAAATTCATTGATTAGCTTGAGTAGTTTTCTGGTAGTGTCTTTAGGATTCTTTATGTATAGTATCATGTCATCTGCAAGCAGTGACAGCTTTACTTCTTCTTTTCCGATTTTATTTTTATTTCTTTTATTTCTTTTTCTCCTCTGATTGCTGTGGCTAAAACTTCCAAAACTATGTTGAATAATAGTGGTGAGAGTGGGCAACCTTGTCTTGTTCCTGATCTTAGTGGAAATGGTTTCAGTTTTTCATCATTGAGAACGATGATGGCTGTGGGTTTGTCATATATGGCCTTTATTATGTTAAAGAAACTTCCATCTATGCCTACTTTGTGGAGGGTTTTTATCATAAATCAGTGTTGAATTTTGTCGAAAGCTTTTTCTGCATCTATTGAGATGATCGTATGGTTTTTATTCTTCAATTTGTTAGTATGGTGTATCACATTGACTGATTTGCATATATTGAAGAATCCTTGCATTCCTGGGATAAACCCCACTTGATCATGGTGTATGATCCTTTTAATGTGCTGTTGGATTCTGTTTGCTAGTATTTTGTTGAGGATTTTTGCATCTGTATTCATCAGTGATACTGGCCTGTAGTTTTCTTTCTTTGTGATATCTTTGTCTGGTGTTGGTATCAGGGTGCTGGTGGCCTCATAGAATGAATTTGGGAATGTTCCTCCCTGTGCTATATTTTGGAAGAGTTTGAAAAGGATAGGTGTTGTTTTCTCTTAACACAGTCAGGAAAGATGTCTTGTGGCGAGGAAGTTGCACCTTACTGGGTTTGTTGTTACAGAGAATAATTTTCTTTCAACAATCTTTCAAACAGTTGTCACTTTTAAAATATTTGTATTTTTGTTTCAGACAAATATGATTCTTCCAAAATTTATTTATGAATGTAGCACACATATGTTATTTGGAACATGACCAAATGATTCCAGAATTTCAACTGAAATAATAAACAAGTGAGAAAGACTGAGACACTGGAAAAGATGAAGGGTTAGGAGACACTTGACCTATGAGAACTTTAAAAATATTTTGAGCCATATAGTTTTTTTTTTTTTTTTGCAGAGTTAATGTAAAAAAAAAAGTTGCATGAGAATATGTTGCCCTTAAATAGGCACATAGGTGCATATGTGTGTGCTTCTAAAATTCTGTATATATGAGTTAGGTATATGATAAAGGTACCGACACAAACCAATGGGAACTGGATGTATTATTCAACAGGCAAAAGGCTAATCAGGCCATCTAGAAGTTGATTCTTCTCAAGTTTCCTTCAAGATCGCTTGTGCTCTCATGGGTGCATAGTTTTTTAGTCAGTAAAATGAGTGATTAGAGACCTTGGGGTCTAAACTATCTCAACCTGTTCTCAACCATTTCCTGGGTAAGAAGCCCAGCCAGTATCTAATGGGCCACCTTTTGTCGGCAGAACCGTGCTGCAGGATGAACAGAATAAGGTGCCGGATGAGGTTGCTCATGACACCCCAGGAAAGATGATAGTTGGTGCAGAAGCAGGACAGTGGCCATCACGTGGTTTGAGAAGGGCCTCGGCAGCCTGGAGGTCCCTCTTCAATGGGAGTCTGTGTGAAGTAGGGCCACTGCCCTTAGCCCTGAAGCCTATGGCATGCGCTTCTGATGGACCACACAGATTATACTAGCGCCTGCCAGTTTTCATAAAAGGCCATGAGAAGCTGTACTGGACAGTTATGAGTATTTTACAGCACTTAATGGTACAGAATTTCTTGTCATTATTTAAGCACATGAGCCTCCAAGGAAAATAGTCATTTATTCTCAAGCCAGTGCACCTTTTCAGAAAACACCAGTTTCCGTATAAAATAAGGATACTTTACAGATATTTCGAGTTGGAACATTTAACTGTGGGTTCAACAGATGTCTGTTTGGAGTATATTCAACAGAACTTACCTGAAGAAGTTGCCATAGAAGTTCCTAAGACAAAATTAGAACAGTTACCAGGAGCCCGCAAATAATCAATTTGAGAAACAGGACCTGTGGAGGAAAAAAGCAGCAAGTTATACAGAGGCCACTTCCACCTGTGTTTGGAATGAGACTTGACAAGATCTATACCTTTAAATTGGGACTGTTTACCCAGAGAATTATCTCAAGTCCTCCTTAGCTGCCTTGTTGTGTCCACAGGCCCTGGTCAGTTGAGAGCAGGAATTGAACTTTAATGATAGGATGGACTACAGTGAAATAGCTCCCTCCCCTGCTATTTTATGTATTTTATTATTTTCACTCTGGTTGTAAACTGAGCAGACTATTCTGACCACAGTGAATTTGAAGAATTGGATTTGTATTTGGTTAGGCCTCTGTTGTACAGTTGTTAGTGTTTTGGTTTTCATGCCTATCAGCTCATTCACCTGAAAATAAGCATGTTTGAAGTATTTCTCATGTACATTTGTCTTTTAATGAGCTTTCTGGAAGGAAGCTTTGGTTGGTGTGATTAATTTAACCATGAGCGTTTAAAATTTTTATACTCTCATGTGGTAATTTTGCGGGTGGTGACCTCCTGATTTTACCTCACTTAAACGTCATATTGTTTAAAGAGGGAAAACCCCTCAAACCTTTGAGTAGATGCTCTTATTTCCTCGTGTTATGGTTTAACCGCTCCAGATAGGCTAACTTGCTTGCCCAGTGGTTGCTGCATGTTGGCACATAAAGGGGACCTCAGGCTGACTGACCTGAGAGCCCCTCCACTCGTCTGCTCTCTGAGCCTGAGAAATGATTCCTTCTTCCAGAACGTTCGTTCCATCTCACTTGCTCTCGCGTCCCTTGCTCCTTCCCTTCTTTCCCTGAAACAACTTATTTTCTCCTTTTCCAGCTGTTATTCTGTCTTGCTGTTCCTGATCATCTCCAAATTCTTGAAAGGACAGTGTATCCTCTGGCCTTTCCTCCTTTACTGTCTCTCTGTCTTTTGAACTCTGACCTCAATTCCCACAAGGCACTTATACCTTTGTTGAGGACGGTTCGCCTTCAGCCCGAAATCTCTCCCTCTTGGGAGTTCCTGCACCTTTTCTTTCATTATCTTACCTTACTCATCCCACCCTGCCTTTCAGGATTGGATTTTTAATTTTTGGTATCCTCCTCCTTTCTCCCTCATTAAGGTTCATTCATGTCTATGTCATCAAACCCTTCCTGCTTTCATTCGACACGCATGGAATTACTGAATGAAGCAATGAATAGGTACCACTGTTTCCATAATGAATGCTGAGTGAGGAAGCAGAGTGGTAAACGTTTTCAGCTTTCCCCTCGCCTGGATTAAGTTTTTTTTTCGGAGTAGCTTCATAACTTTGAAGTGCTCTGAATTGCCCAAGTGTGAGATGCTTCCATATTTATGTGTCAGTCTAAAACCTTCTGAAGCCAAGTAGAAGTGAATGGTATTCCTTTTAGTTCTATCTCATTAATTGGGAAAAAAACATGGATTTAAAAAAATATTTTTAAAAAAAGAACCCCAAAGATAACAGTATTTTTTTCATTTAAAAAATAAAAGTTTTCTTCATGTATGAGAATTTCTATTACAATATGTTAGGAAAAATTTTGCGTCCCTAAAATAGCATAACTGTTCTGTACATATTTACTATTCAGTCAAAGATTTTTCTCTCCTCCTCCCCACCCTCCTTCTTACACAAGTGTTGCACTTTGGTACCATGTCTGTGACAGTATTATGTGGCAGACTGTCTGGTCTGCCTTTGAAATGTGATCAAACTACTTGCTGAAGAGCCTGTGCAGCTTACCTCATACTTCCACGTGCCAGAGATTACAAACCCTCTATGTATTACAAATACGCTCGGTAATGAATTCACATTTTCTTTATAAAAACAAGTCCCCTCAGTGTTGTGATGATAACGACTGAGGCGTAAAGATAAGCTGGTGAGTTGGAAGGGGCTGGTGGAGAGGATAGAATTGGCTTGGGGTCTCTCAGTGCTAAAAAGACATCATGGCCAGCAGAGCTCAGCTCTGATGACAAGACTGATACCGGGTCTAATATGGTGTTCCTGTTATGCTTTTGAAGGTCTGAAGATGGTTTACCCCTCACTCCCCAGTCAGATACAGATTTGACTTATGACCAGTACTAGTCTCTCTATTAGGAATAATTTCATTGACTGTCCTACTATGTAATGTGAACTCTTCTTAGGTTTCTAAACTCCCTTTGAGAGCTCAAAGCTGAAGAATATCTTTCTTTGTTTCTACATTGGCCAGATTGTATTTTCACTGTTGGAATGAGAATTAATATTCATACTTTAAAGTAAGAGTTCTTTGTACATGTTTGTACCAAAGAGGTTTTCTAGACAAGATGAGTACTTTGACATTTCCCCCTTTTTTTAATTTTTAGGTTGACGCCTTTCCTCCCAATGGTTACGGCTTATACAATATAGTAGGGAATGCCTGGGAGTGGACTTCAGACTGGTGGACCATTCACCATTCTGTTGAAGAAACGATTATTAACCCAGTGAGTATCAGTCTCAGAGTATGTATTGTGAAAAGGTTACATCCATCCCCTGGGCAGGCTGTGGCAATAATTTCATGTGTTTAGGGTATTTCTTTTCTATTGACGTTAATCTTGGAATTTCCCCAAAGGGATATTAAGCACTTGTCTCTCATTTCAACCTTAAAGCATTGTGTAGACATGTCTGTGGACATTTTATATGCTGCTGGATTGCAGTGGTGTTAATGATTTGAGGGAATCTGTCTATAACTTTAGAAATTATTTCAGCCTCATAAATGTGATCAAAGTGAGATATATAAATAAGTATGCAAGATGCATTAATGTTTATTAATAACTAGTGAGATCCGGTAGATGGTATTTATCATCCAGCTAATTGCCTGAGTTTTCATTGGTTGAAATTTTGATTGAAGAGCATTGTTTGGAGAAAATGAGAAAGGATGTTTTCTGGGTGAATGTTGAATCAGGAAGTTGAGTCATTTCATGATTATTTGCTGAACTCCACAGTATGAACTCCACAGTTCAGTGCATCATAAACCTTGGGAATTGAGACAACCATGTTTAAGTTTTACCTTTTCTGGCATGGGAGGAATGTTGACTGCAGTTAGTGGACTACTGTGCCTCTAAAACCAAGCTCTCCCAGCAGAATATACAAAAATTGAGACGCTACAAAAACTGGGCATGTGGGTGGGAAGTACTTCCTTTAAAAAGAACATGACTGAATATTTCTTGTGTAAACAGATTGGGGGGAAGATACCATTTAAAAATCCTATCTCTAGCAAACTAGACATTCATAAGTCAGATCCAAGAATGTATATTTATACCCAAACTAGCTAGACTGGGAACTTAATATGTTTAATTTTAAACCTTAACCTCTTGAAAAGGCATAAAAGGTAGTGATAAAGAAAATTAATTCTTTGATCTCTTCTCAGTAGAGTGTTGAACAGCTCAGAGTAATTGAAGAAATTGTCAGACTCTGCCTCGGGCCATTTTTCAGAATACGGGGATAAATTTGTGTGATATGCTTGATTCCTCTTCACAGAATAACACGTGGATTGCTCATGAATAATCTAGGGACAGAAATCTACTTTCTTGGGGGCAGATGAAAAAGCTGAGTTTTTTGGAAACTGTCATTTCCTCCTTGTTTTCCTTGTACTTTCTGGCAGGGCTGGTGGAAGTAGTGGTCAAAGACAACCCATCTCTCCAAAATGAGAATAAGGTTGTGAAGTTCTCAGTGGGTTTGTGGTTGGGAGACGCCATTCTCTACTGGCAAGATGTGACTTGGCGTTTGCTGTCAGAATCAGAAATAGAATTTTTTTCCCCCTCAGATTAAAGCATCTGCATGTTTGGAAGGGGGTGCACGAGGCTTCAAAATGCTGGCAAGTTGTGAATGTATCTCTCTGACCATCTGTTGTTGAGCTGAGTGCTTATTGGTTTCAGTTTTATAATTGCTTGTGTTTCTTCTAAGGATTTACAGAAAAATCCATATTTTTCTTGTTTTCCCCAGTCCTGGGCTCTATCTCAGATGTTGTCTTTGGTCTATAAATCATTCTCCTAGTAGGTTTCTCTCTGTCACAGAGGCCTCATTTGCTTCCTTATTTGACTGGGATAAAATTCAACAGTTTTGAGAACTAAATTCCAACTCCCTTGCAAACTCAGACTCTTTCATTGAAATCTTCACAGCTCTCCTTCATTCGTAGAGCCACTGCCTGTCTCTCATCTGCATTACTGCATCAGCTTCCCAGCTGGGCTCCCTGCCGTCACTCTTTCTGCTCTACTGCAGCTGTAATGATCTTTATAGAGGACACACTTAATGCTGTCACTCCTCTGTTTAAAATAAAGTACAAACTCTTGAACATGACTTCTGAAGGCTAAAATAATTTAGCCCTTGCTGATCTCTCAATGGCCACAGCTTTTTCTTCTTCTTTCAACATTTAATTATGAAATGTTACAAAAATTCGGACAAGTACAGAAAATAGCATAACAGATACCTATGATATCGACCATTTTGATTTAACGTATATTGACAGTATATTGTATTTACTATATTTCTTTTAGCTAAAGAACAAGAACAAAAACTAGTCAACACTTGATATTTGTCAGTATTTTTAATTTAAGCTATTCTTGTCAGTGTATAGTGCTATCTCACTGTGGTTTTTTAGTCATCGTATATGTATATTAAAATTTATTTTGGTGAAGTACAGTTGATTTACAGTGTTGTGTTAACTTCTGCTGTACAGCAGAGTGATTCAGTTACACATAAATATACACATTCTTTTTCATATTCATTTCTGTTATGGTTTATCACAGGATACTGAATATAGTTCCCTGTGCTATACAGTGGGACCTTGTTTATCCATTCGAGATATACTAGTTTGCATTTAGTCATCATATATTAAAGTCTGTATCTGACAACTCTCATATCTGGCCACTCTGTTGATCTGCTTCTGTTGTCTGTTGTTCTTGAATTTTGGTCACATCTTGTTTTCTCACATGCCTTGCTATTTTTGATTGAGTACCAGATGTTGTTTAAGAAAAACTGTGGTGATTATTTGAGATCTGGATAGTGGGATCTTTCTCTAGAGTGGACTTACCTTTGCTTCTGGAAACTTCTATTTCATATTAGCTTATTCCAATCACGAATTGAGATGATTTGAAGCTGAGCTTCAGTCCCTGTGAGGGCTAGTTGGGTATAGTTCTTCAGGGTACCAACGAACAGTCTAGGGGTTTTCCATGACTTTTCTTCCTTGTAGGGCGCCGAGCTCCAGGTTTTTCTTCCTTGGCCTATAAGTCTATGCAAAGTTCTTTTCAGCTTCTCAGCATTATAGCTGCTGCCATTGGAATCAATAGACCTCTGGGAAAATAGGCTCGTCTCTCTGGGCTTCCCTTCTCTCTGGGATTTGAGCCCTGCAGTTCCTCACAGCCCTGATAGTTCTCATCTGATCTGTTTAAACTCCCAATTGTCTTTGAGGTCTTTTTTCTTTTTTTAATTAATTAATTAATTTTGGCTGCGTTGGGTCTTCGTTGCTGTGCATGGGCTTTCTCTAGTTGCGGGGAGTGGGGGCTACTCTTTGTTGCGGTGCGTGGGCTTCTCATTGTGGTGGCTTCTCTTGTTGTGGAGCACGGGCGCTAGGTGTGCGGGCTTCAGTAGTTGTGGCACACACGCTCAGTAGTTATGGCTCGCGGGCTCTAGAGCGCAGCCTCAGTAGTTGTGGCGCACGGGCTTAGTTGCTCCACAGCATGTGGGATCTTCCTGGACCAGGGTTCGAACCCGTGTCGCCTGCGTTGGCAGGCGTATTTTTAACCAGTGCGCCACCAGGCAAGTCCCCTCTTTGAGGTCTTAATTTATTTGCCTTCCTTCCCTGATGGCCTGTGTATTACCAGTGCCTAGCAGAGAACCTGGTACATAATAACTGGTCCTATAATAAAGCCAATTCCAGATACATAGAATCAAGAGAGTTTGGTTACTCTTCATACTCCAGGTGTTTCAAAAGCAAAGGCTAGTTAAAAACAGATATTTTCAGGAAAAGCTTTGGACCAAAATACCCATGTGATTAGTAAACATTTCAACCCAGGAACTGACCTCTTCAGTGTCATGTGTATCTTTTAGTTCCAAGACTAAATCATAATGGCAAATCATTTTAAATCTTCTTTGGAGAGCTTAGGAAAAGTCAGTGCTCTGTATGCAGAGGCTATTCGGGGATTATCTTTTTCTTGTTCAGTGACTTCCAGGGAGCAAATGTTAATCATTAGTGTTTATTTTATTGGGTAGTCATTTATGGCAAAAGCAGGTGGTGGGAACACCTTGTGTGCTTTGTACACACAATCCTAGGAGAGGCTGAGCTATTTGGCCGTATGGAGTGAGGGTCAGTTTGGTCTTACCTGGTAGAAGGTTCTTGGGAGTGTGCATGCATGTGTGTGTGTGTTTTCTGGAACTACTTAGGGTGGCATCACCTCTTCCCACACAGATACAATCCAGAGTGTGGCTGTTGATACTACTGTTTTTTTTCACCCAATAATTGTAATAATAAAAGATGATTTGTGGTTTTTTTCTTTTTCACTTACCTAACCCGGAGACCCTTATTAATCTGTGGCAGTGTGTGCTGCTTTCAATAAAAGACTATGTAGAGCTTATATAGCATCCTGATTTCCCACACCTGCATCCTCACTCGCACTACCCTGGTATCATGCTGACTTGTTCGCTGATGATGTGAAAGGATGGAGTGATCTATAATATCTTTCCCACTCTTAGAGGTACACGGTTTCATTCAGGCAGCTTTTTTTCCCTAAGGGAAAGAATTCTAGTCTTAGAATTAGTCACAGTAACTTGGATTATAGCTCTGCCACTTAATAGTAAAGGAATCTCTCTAAACTTAGAATATATCTTAAGTTTCCTTATCTACAAGCTGGGAATAACTATACCTATCTCATGAAATTGTTGGGAAGTTAGATTTGATAATGTTGTATATAAAAATACTTTATACCCCAAAAGTACTATTGTGGTGGTGGTTTACTCTTTTTGTTTAAATTATTTTTGGGTACCTAATTGGGATATTGTATGCTTCTGTTCAGCAGAATTAATGAGGAATGTTGGCCTTTGGAAGCAGAGGGGGAGAAAATGATGTTTATAAATAATGAATGCGTAATATTCCTCCTATCCTTATCTTTTGTTACCATAGTCATCCTTACAATGAAAATCTCACTTCACAGCCCATTAAAGTCCAATGGGAATAAAGTTTTCTAAAAAGTATTCCTCCTCTGAATGAATCCCTGCTGCTTGCCAAATTCTGTTAGCCAGAGATTCTGTTTGTTTTGTTTTTGTCAACGTGGAGTTTGGTTGTTCAGTTAGATTGTATAGCTCTAGACATTTTGGGAAGTGTGTTCTGTTTTGCAAGTGTGCATTGCTGTGGCTGGGAATTGACCAAGAGGCTGTAAGCCCTCCTTGTGTGCCAGCTGTGGTTTGCAGTTTGCACTCTGCTCGTTTTGAAGGACACACATCTGAGCCCTTGCGCATCTCACAGGGCACATGCCAACCCTCTGACCTGAGGTGCTGGCAGGTGCCTAATGGCCAGTCCTGCTTTTGCCATTGGGTGACTGGACTTGGGGCTTGGACTTGCGTTTGCCCGTCCTCTAAACCAGCAATCCCCATCCTTTTTGGCACCAGGGACCGGTTTTGTGGAAGACAGTTTTTCCACGGACGGGGTGGGGGGCGGGGGGTGAGGGATGGTTCAGGTGGTGACACGAGCGATGGGGAGCCGAAGATGAAGCTTCGCTCGCTGGCCTGCCGCTCACCTCCTGCCGTGCGGCCCGGTTCCTAACAGGCCGCGGACCGGTATCGGTCTGTGCCCCAGGGGTCGCGGACCCCTGCTCTAAACTCCACATTTGGTTGTTTCTCTTCCCAATAACCCCTCCTCTGGCCTCCCACCACTACATGGATCAATGAATTTTGTACAGCAAAAATGTTAGACCCCTGGGGCTTCCCTGGTGGTGCAGGGGTTAAGAATCCACCTGCTGATGCAGGGGACATGAGTTCGAGCCCTGTCCGGGAAGATCCCACATGCTGCGGAGCAACTAAGCCCGTGTGCCACAACTACTGAAGCCCGTGCATCTAGAGCCCGTGCTCCACAACAAGAGAAGCCACCCAATGAGAAGCCCGTGCACTGCAGTGAAGAGTAGCCCCCGCTCTCCACAGCTAGAGAAAAGCCCGTGCACAGCAACAAAGACCCAACACAGACAAAAAGATAGAAATAAATAAACAAACTTAAAAAAAAATGTTAGACCCCTGCTTAGCCTGTCTCCTAACCCTCCTCTGCCTATGGCGTGAGCCTGTCCTTGTCTCAGCTGGGCAAGAAACAGTAAATACCACATCATCCTTAGTTGAGATTGCCCCACCCATCGGCAGCCTAATCAGTGGAGCAGGCATTACCCAGGATGTGCTAGGAGGAGGAGTTCACTGAGGATTTTTATCCGCCGTAAGGCCTTCATTCACGTATTTTCAATGAGGACAGTTTAGAATAAATCAGTTTGATGTAGAAGTGACCTGGTATTCAAAATGAAAAAGGCATGAAAGTGTTAAGGAAGTTGATTTAAACTTGATAATAAATTACTGTGGTTGTAAATTATATTTAATAAATCCCAAAGGGAAAACAGGGCAGTCAAAAATCATCAGTCTCTAGAGGCTATGCTTATGAAAAGAATTTTATCTTCTTCTCCCTAGTGGAAGATGAAAATCATTCTGGAGGAAAAGCTAATGTTTATCCATTGCCACTGTTCTTCGTGGTTCTGGAGCAAGGTTGATCATTCAACAACAATAACAAAAAAAACTGTTGAAAAATAGAAGGAATAAGCTTGAATGTATATGGCTCAGATATTTAGATCCTGTGAACACATTTTCAAACACATTATCCAAACACATGCTTCTTGCTTG